>NC_140665.1:25815866-30815866 GCF_054131305.1 Coturnix japonica
CCCGGTCACATCCAAAGGTCATCATTAGGCTCTGATTTGCCACTCCAGCAAGAGGAACACAACAAATTCATAACAAGTAAAAAAAAAAAAAAAATACAGCTGGGCACGTACCATCCCACTCTCCCAAAGCCTGTCATCTTTTCTTTTGGTAGATTTTTGACTCAGTGAAATTTGGAGGTTGGCAACACTTTAGGGTACCAATAAAATACCATCTTTCTTCATATGGAAGATTGGAATGCCAGGATGGGCAGTCCTGTGCAAACAAAGGGAACCACCTGTGGTAAAGTTAAGAGATCTTGGGAAACATCGTCATTACTTTAGTAATTATACACAAACACTTCTTAGTAAAGTGGATTAGAATTTAGAGAATAGATCAGCTTTACGTTCCTCTGTGGAAAAGAAGTGTGTTAATTGCTCATAGACAGTAGCTTACACAGAGGCACTTAATCTTGGCAAAATATGATATGGAAAAGATCTTTGTTTAAATAACGTGAGCAATGTTGTGACACGGCCCTTAATGCATGGCAAGGAAAGCAGAGACAAAACAGCATGGGATAGGGAGATCTGGCTTTAAACGTACTATTTTGGGGAGGAAAGATTCATATGTGTCAGTCATGACTAAAGGCTTCATTTATTTTTTTTTATACTTCTCCCTTAGGATTATATTAAAAATATGCAAATATTTTTATGTGAGGTGATTACAGAATAGAGTATTTATGAGGCGTTTCCACATTCGTGCTTTAAATATGTATACATGTTTTGAATTGCTTTTAACCAGAATGCCTACCAAAAAAAAAACATATTTGCTATCTCTTCAGAAATTTGTTCTTTCAACATAGATCAGAAGAGCAGGGAATTTGAATATTACACACAAGTTATCAGGTGATAATTCTCTCTTACAATAACAATTTTTAATATTCAGCAGAATTAATAAACAAGCCTGTCAAGAACTGCATTACAACCCTGGAAGGGGCTTGTGATTATGTAAACCTGCAGTTAGTACTATGTTATTTCAGAAGGCTGAAACAGTTCTTGATCCTAAATACCGAGTACACAGCAGGAGTTAGACTGAAGAGGGATAAACTTTTAATATTTATTTTCAAATTCCTTACTTAGTGGATTTAATGTAGACCTTAAATCTCACCTGAATATGATTTATTTCCTTAATACAGCAGCTTGAGACCTTACTTCTTTATTTTTTTAATAAGTAACGTGCAGCATTTTATTGCGTGGATTAGTTTGTCTACAAACTCTGACCAGTTCCTAATAATATTTGATATATTCTTCCATACCTGTGATAGTATTTGACTTTAAGATTTCTTCTTGTGGTTATTAAATGTTTAATGTTTACTAATATCATTTGCACTAAGGGACATAGCTAAGCAAGAACTGTCTTTTTATTTTTTAAATGCTTGCATGTAATTTGCTTACTTTTTCCATTTTTATTTGCAGTTGAAAAATGAAGAAAAAGATGCATATGATGAAAACCTCCATTACCCTCTTCTTCTTGTTTTAACCAAATGCGGATAGAAGATGATACTTTTTTGTTGTTATCTTAAGATGGACTGCTGAAAATTAACCCATGTATGTGGATAGTCAGGGAATGGAAGGTTCTGTTCCCCCTTTTTATTCTTGAGTCATCATCAGAGTAATATTTTAATGTAAGTGCCAAGGAAAATATCTGGTTTGTTTCACAGTGTTCAATCATTTTGACTTTATATATATATTTGACTTTATATATATATATATATATATATATATATATATATATATATATATATATATATATATATATATATATATATATAATTTTAGAATGTATTTTTCCAATTATTTTTCAGCCTAAACACCATCAGACATCATATATATATAAATAACCAAGGTGTGAAAGCTGGCTTCCTTCTCTTTTGTGTCTTTAAACTTCTATGTACTTCGTTGACCTCTTTAAATGTTATTTTGGGGCCATATTTGAAAATACATGAATAATACACTTTGTGGTTTTACATAACTGTCTGTAAAGTGGTAAATGCATTCACCTTTAATTAGTAAGGAAATGGTTGTCTTAAAATCTTTTCAAAGTGCACCTATTACATCCTCAGATTTTTCCTTGCCTTTTTTTTTTTTAAATTCAGCTGTTGATTTTTCTGTTGATAATTGAAACGTCCTCATTTGCTGTGATGAAGGCTTTTTTTTTTTACTACAGATAGGGTTGTCTGTGTGGTTGTTTTTTCTAGCAAGACTTTTCCTCTTCTAGATGTATAAGAAATTATGCATCAGACAAAAGCCTCATAAACTGACCATTTGTCCTTTGGACACAATAGCCTGCCCAGCCCCTCTGCTCCTCCTCTCCAATTATGTGTGATTAGTCTCAGTGTGTTGTGTCAAGAAGGGGGAGTGTGCTGAGTGCTTATTATCTGTTTAGGTACAAGAAGAGCACATTTAGGTTCTGACTATGAATGGAAAGTGAGCCTTTATCAGGACTAAAATCTAAATGCTACTATTCTGAAAATCGCTTTTAAAAATGCATCCTTTTTTGATAGATTCCAAGAAAGACTCTAACAACGAAAGGAGTTTGTAATGTAATCAAACTGCCTCACTCAAATTAGTTTGCACTGTGATGTATCATGGCCCAAGAGTCTGGTAAACATTTAATATGACTTCTTGTGCTGGGAAAGAAAAAGTCCTACCAAGAGATGGAAACTATTTCTTTTTCTCTTAATAGGTTAATAGAACATTTTACCAAATTCTGACCAAAAAAATAGCCGGAATTATTACAGAATCCTGTACTCCCTCTCAAGCCAGAACAATTTTAAAATGAGCATAACTGAAAGAGGGAGATACTATCAAGGAAGCAAAGAGGATGCTGAAAAATATTAAAAGAATTGCAGTTTGATAATAAGTGTTCTTCCATATTCAACAAATTGGGCAGCATGTAAACCACAGGCTCATGAAGGTCCTTTTCTCTTCACACTTCTGCTCAAATTTCTTCACTACCGGTTTGCATGTCCTTGTATTCAATACTTTTTATGCTCCATTAGAGCACCTAGATGGATCTCAGAAGGCATAGGTCAAGTCGCAGTTAGATCATACATTTCTTTCTCACAAAAACTTGAATTGCAATGCCAAGTGATGGGCTAACATCACAATAACAGCAATTTATTCCTCTTTTGATAAAAAGCAGCCTATTCTCAGTGTTAGATAAAGACCAGGGGCAATGCAAACCAACCATTTATACCAGAACTGAGTAGCATATCTCCCTTATAGCTGGTATGAGTTTCATATTCAAACTCTAGTTAGAAGATACCTGTCTAGCAGGAAATGAAAAGTAATTGAGAGTTATTTAAAATTGCTGTAAAGGTGGCTTTAGTTTTGCTTTAATTTGTTCTACGTGTCCTACTCAGCAAATCCTTTTCTCTAAAAATACATACAAGGATACATTTATAATCAACAAAGGGATGTAAAAAATAGTGAAATATTACAATTTGTGGACCTTTTATTTCTGAGAATGTCTGCTTGAATGTCTGCTGTAACAATAATCTAATAAATATTATTAGCTGCCAGAAACAGAACCAGTGTCACTGAAAATCATCTTTTTAGCCCTAAGAAGAAAACAGTTTCACTCAAAATAGTAGCTGACTGCTTTTATTTCCCTAGTTTGTGTTGAAGCCTTTGCACAGGTGCTGCTGTCCTTAAAGTGTGTAATTGATGGCTTGTTTACCAAAGACACATTTAAGCTTCATCCTGCAAACTCACATAGGAGCTCCACAGGCAGTAAAGTTCCTCATCTACATAACTGTTTGCAGGTTTGGGCCATGTAGGTGTTTTTATAGGTATATAAGCCTGCGCTCTTCTTTTTTCTTTTAATTTTATTTTTATTTTTTTGTTTCAAATGGGTATTGAAAAATGCAAAATGTAGGACATGTTGTTAGTGACGTGCTAACAGTGTTGTTGTTTCTTTAAGGACATCTCTCAGAGTCCCTCATTTCAGTAGGGTTTTGATGAATTGTTTCTGAGCTCTTTAACTTAAAAAAATAAAAATTAATGTTTTTAAATACATCAAATATCTTTGTTAAGAAAAAGTTAGGCAGCTTATCAAATCATTCTTATAAAATGTGTCAGAGCCTTTCATGTGGTGTGCTTTAACTAGCATCTGATACTTGGCATATTCTTAATGATACAGTTTACCGTGTTCAGTAGAAGAATATTGAGCTTAATCATTTTGTGCTTGCCAAGCACTTTGAAGATGAACAAGACAGATGAGCTTCGTTTTCTTCACTGAGAGAGAACGGGAATGCGAAGCTGATGCAAGTCTGTCTTCAGATATGCTGGTAGTTCTTAGAGCAATATTGTCATCTTCTTTCCCCCGCAGAGGAAAATGGAAGAAAAAGGATCTTCTTGTGGACGTGCAGCTCTGGTGCAGCTGGTGCCATTGGCAGTGCATTGTGAGCTTGAGAGTAGGAAAGGCCAAGAAAAACAAATTCCATTTCATAGTCTCACACGAGATGAGGATTTTCTTAAAAATTACAAGTTGTTAGTTCTATCTGTTAGCATTTTGGAATAACAGAGCAAATCTTTCCATTCAGGAAATAAGTTTGATTCAAAATGAAAATGTCTTAGGAATGTGAGATGAGGCAGGAGAACTTGCTACCCCAGGTACCTGTCCAGCTGCGAAATTGTTATTAGACAAGTCATTCGCATTTTGCCTGTGGCTTAATGGCTATGTGTTTGCATGAGGAGGGAAGTGGGATTCAAATTGCTCTCCACACAAAAAGCATCCTGGCTGCGTAGGGTTTACCAAGTGTTACATCACCATTGCAAGCCTCCTCGGCTGCTCCCAAACAAAAGCAGTGTGTTGGGTGGATCTCCTGGTCCACCCCTCGGTGTGGTAGGTGGCACACGGCTGGGAGGGCAGCAGAAATGCAAGTCAAAGAGGGCCATGATTATTACCATCCTTTGCCTGCTCTTTCTATGCATGAGGGGGAGCAGCCAGGTCCTTGTCTTCTCACACAGCAAATTACAAATGCATTGCTCAGCCTGGCTTTCTCTACATGTGTTTTTCTTCTTGAAATCGGGGAATGAACAGTGATGTCAAACTGCGAACTCCTTTAGCTCCTGTGAAATGTTTTGAGATGCTGGTGAAAGGTGCTAGGAGAGCGTGTGCCGGTGATTGTATTGGAAATGTTTTCTGTGCAGCACAGCCATCCTGCGTTGTTCCCCTAGTAGACGAGGAGACAGTTTTGTCCCTTTCTAGCCTGCAATTCTCCTTTTAGATTCTCCCGACTCTGAGTAAGGTGATTTCTCAGCCCTGTGCTGTCACAAGTCAGTACCATTCATTGTAAGCAGACCGGCGTGTTTTAAAAAAATGGTTTTGAATGCTGATTTTCAATATTACTCTCATCTACACTGCAACAACACTTACTTAACCCAGCCAAAAAGAGGGCACCCTGATGCGAAACCCCATAAAGCTCAAAGAAAGCCAATACGAGACTGAATGAATTTGAAGCTGAATGCATAAATAAAGGGTGCCCCCCTAATTCATGCCCATTCCCCACATGAGGGAGCAGACATATTACTGCCTCATTTGCTTATAGACATTGAGAAAGGAGCAAATATGCTCTATAACTGATCCAGGGTTTTGTAAGACCGAGTGCTGCATCTCCTCTACGAGATCAACCTCCCTCCCTGACCTGTGGACTCTGTTCAAACAGCTGAATGTAACAAACCTAACTTTTTCCATTTTTAAAGGATTTCGCCTGTTAAGGCTCCTTGCTTAGTCAGCAGCTGGCTTGCTGCCAAAAGGCCCAGCATATTGTTGTGGCTGGGCACAAGCTGGATATTTTCCATCTCTGCCCGACAGCGACTCTGGATCTGCATTGTCTTCCTGTGTGTAAAGTGTAGGGAGAGTAGAGGGAAGATGGACGGAATAGTCATCCAGATGGCATTCCACAACCTGAGAAGAAACATCTTGACCCTCAAATCTGGGTTAAACTCAACAGATGCCAGGCCCCCAAAAATAAAGAGCTGTCATGGCTGGTGAGAGAGGAGGAGCAGTACAACTTGGGTAACAAAAAGTATCTTTATTATGGATATATTTGCCTGCAGAAAGCCAGGCTATTGTCACTCATAGAAGACCACTAAGTAAAAAAAAAACAAAACAAAAAACAAAAAACAATAGAAAAAATGTTCTCTGCATTAAGCATGTTCCCCTTCAGCTGTAAAATGTTTCCTCTGGGTGATGGGTTGTGCTAGCAGGAAGGGATTGGAGCGTTCAACCGGTGCTGTGCCCTGCCAGAGCCTGCGTGCTAAAAGACCTGCTATTTTTTCCCCGAGTCTGACTTCAATTAATGTACTTTTTAAATGATTAAACATATCATGCTGTGACTTCTAAAATGTCAACAAGCTTCTAAACTTGGGAGACAGGAATGTAATAAAATAGGTAATAGGAGATTCAATAGTTAATAGAGGCCCTGAAGTGTGAGTGTATACAGTAGCTGTATATTGGAAACTGTGCAAATGAAGATGGCTTAGTATTGCAAACTGAGGAAGAAAATTGTTTTTAATTAGCACCTTCATAAGAACTGCTGATTAATACTGTTTGGTTTGGTGAAAAGCTTTCAGCTGAGTAATTTGTACAGCCATTACAACAGTTTTGTTAGACCAGGACTCCTGTTGTTAAACACAAACAGCAGATGATAATGGTGGAAGATGAGTTTGTCATGTAACAATTTACCTTATTGAAAAAAGCTTTATATAAAACCCAATACAGTAGGTACCAGCAGAAATCACATATTTTAAATCCTTTCAAGATTGCGGTGTGCTATGCTAGTGTGTTTTTTCACAGACTAGAAACAGATTTTTTTATCATTTATAAAATTATATATACAATTTAAAGGTGTTGTAGCATGGACAGACCACTTTACTGGTAATGCTTTGCATCAGGGCAGCAAAGTGCTGGCATATTCAAACACTTTTGAAGTATACAAAGTAGGTCTAAAAATTGAAAGGTAATTAAGTAATATTGTTCACATGCAAATGCATGTTTGTGTATTGTAAGCCGAAATTGCGTTCGGTGCTTGTGCAATGTCTACCATTTATACCGAAGGCTTTAAGGAGATTTCTCCCAGGTTAACTGCCGCTCACTGCTTTTCCTTGCCGTTCTTTTCATCTGACAACAAAAAATTAAAACCCGTTATCTATGTCTCGGTAATCCAGGAGCATACGTGTATCAGTGGCCCGGGTAGGAAATTTAGTGCGGTTTGTAGAAACAGAGGGATTTTATTAAATGTGGTAACAATGAAGGAATATCTGCGCTAAATTATGACGCTAACCAAGGATGGTAAGATCTGTAAATTATTGGAGTGCTATAATAGAACATGAGAGTTTTCCTTTAGACAGGCCTTCGGGGTAATAACAAGGGTTGAGACTCACGACAGTGCCAAATAAGCTTTAGACAGCATAATAGTCTGCAAAGAAAAGCCACAGAGCACTAATGTAAAAGAAGAGCTGTCCACCACATGCAGTAAAAATCACCAAAGGTCATTTTATGGTAGCAATTGTGACATAAAATTGGTGGTCATGCTACATGTCTAATACTCAGCACAGCTTTATAAATGATGGGCCCCTAGCGATGGCTGTCATTAAGTGCTTTCATCATAATAAACTTTAAACTGTTGGCTTTATGAATCGCCAGCCAGCTTCAGCTGTTCGTTGGATGGAGCTTGCAGTGCCTTAAGTGTGACAAGGCCTATTAGGAACTGCAACCATGTTTCAAGCGTACTTGGCTTTCCCACTCCTGGGGTGATTGCTGCCTATTAAATGGCATCTGGGAAGATTTTCCTCCAGCAATCTCTGATCAAGAGCTTTTTTGGGCTTTGACCTGCATTTCCTTCAAGACTTTCTCTGAGGAGTTTTATAAGAGCAAAACTCCAGAGGATTTATAGCCACTTCTGATTAATACCTTTTCAGTTTTTCTAGCAACTCTCCCACTGCTACATGGAGAAAAGCTTTCATTGTTCCTAAGGTGCTTATTTGTGACCTTTTCTCGGCTTTCTGATTCCCTCTAACATGTTCTCAGTGAAATCCTTGGTGTGCAACCAAGACGGTCGCTGAAGTTGCTGCAGCTTTGTGTGGAGTGGCTCTGACAGTTAAAAAAAATAAAATGAATTTGGAGTGAACTCCTCCCCTTTCCATTCTGACGGTGGTCTCGCAGCTCGCAGGTGACAATTAAACACGAACAGCGCCAACTCCCTGTTGTAAACAGCGTACGTGCCATCAAAGGTGGAGGGACTGCTAATTCCTTGGGCCTCCAGCTGAGGGAATGCAGATAGATAATTGTAACATGCATTTCTTCTTCAAGCTGAAGTAGAAGCCATCACGGCCTGCTCGCAGGCACTGAGCTGAGCCCAGGGCCCACTCGCCCTCTCTGTAGCTGTGGGCAGGCAGCATAGGACAGGGGTAATCCTGACCCAGGCACAGCAGCAATGAGCTCACAGTCCCCTCACACCATGACCTGGGAGGTGGCTTCACACCATGTCCAGGCTGCCGCCAGCCAAACCCACTTTCAGCCTGGCACAGCCAAGCAGCCCCAGAGGTGGCCCCGCTCCTGCAGTGCCAGGGGTAGCCACGCTGCTGAAGTGTGGAGTCACACATAAAGATTTCATGGACTAGAGATTACATCTTCATCACCATTATGCGTATGAAGTCTTTTAATTTCTATAAATCTTACAGTGACTAAGAATTAAATCATATTAGTGTGAATAATAAATGTTTAGGGATCACTCATCTAAGAACTTGTAGTATTTAATTTACAAGGACTATACATTTTTCAAACCTCTTAACAAGGAACTTTAAGCACTTCTTGAGGTTAAAAAAAAGAGGGGGGGTCTGGAGAGCAGAAATGCTCTATTTTTTTTCCCCAGGATCCTGAATGAGTGACTCAGGAAGTACTGAAATTGCAAAAGCCTTCTGTGTAAGAACCTGGCTAATAACTCTTATTAGCATCTTTTTTAATCCAGGTAACATAATAGCAGAAGTGTCAGATGAATGTCCCAGAGGTGGACCATTAAAAATAAATAGCAAAACCTCTGAGAGATTAGCATTTGAACACAGCCAGCAGCTCCTTGAGGTTCATGGCTGTGGATCAGGGTTCCCAAAGTTTAAGTTGCTATCACTGACCGAATCATCCCCCATGTTATCCCAAATGGGAGGAGAGGGCCACAGGTTTAGCCCCAGCCCTAGTCTTGTTTGCTCTGGGAAGCAGATGTGCAAGAGGAGATTTGGTGGGTTTGTTTTGTTTTTTCATTTTCTGAAATGCTTCAGTTTCTAAAGAAATTTGAAAGGTGAATAGTACGTAAAGTACCTCCAAACAATACTTTCAGAATATTTACATTTTAATGATAATTCGCCTGAAAGCAGCACAGTACTTTGCATGTCCAGAATGCTTTTTGTCAACAAAGAACAGAACGGTCTGGTACATCAGGAAATGGTTTCCCTCCTCCCACATGAGGAAACTGAGGCAGAGAAGTGAAGTAACACACACACAAAGTCTCCACAGGAGACTGTATCAAATTGCTTTCATAATGCAAGTCTCAGTAACAGTTCTTCTTAAACAACAGACCTTCATCCATCCATCAGACTTTACCTTTATGCAAGATATTAGGATACCCCGGGAACTGCAATTTTTACATCACCAGTTATCGTCTGAAACTCCCTGAACTGGTTGCTGTTCTTTCTATCAGTACTGGTGTTATCAGAAGTACTGAAATACAGACAGACACCCACAGTGCAGCAGAAGAATTTCTCTAAAGCATTTCATCAACAAGCTGATGATTTTCAAGGGTGGGGAAAGAGCTCTGAGGAAAACATGTACAACTTTTGTCATATTTCTTCAGAAGAAAAAGACTGGTTGCATTGATGCTTGCTCCTCCAACTTTGTGCTTTATAGTGCTATGCTGCTTTTTGGGATGGGATGTGTTTGGGTGACAGTGGGTCTAGATTAACCCTTTGCTCTCTCATTAGAAAACCTTCAGAGATGTTTTTTTGGTGACATAAGTCTGCGAGCAATTGCTTTTCCACTAGAAGCTTTAGGGATGAGGACCACCATTAGAACATTTTCTTTCTGCATCATAGCAAAGGCATTAGCATTGTGGAAATGGATTCAATAACCAATACCATCATTTAAAATGGTGACACAACAGGAAGCAAAGTGGCGATTTAACCTTCCATTCCCAGCACTAAGCAACCACAGGTTGCTCTGGAATGGGCTGGGCCTTTTGTCTCCAATGGGATTAAATCAGTAGGTCAGATATGCCTGCTCTGTCAGGTACCCACCCTGCAGCAGGGTGCTGCCATGTATCACTGGCACCAGCACACTGGGTATCCACCACTGAGGCAGGAAGATAAGCAAAAACAAAAAATATGGAAATAAAGCTCATGGGAGAGCACAGAAACAAAGAGATGTTTTATAGTGGTTTGTGTGCTGCAGAGAACAGAACCAAAAGAGAAGAGCCTGAATTAATGTTCCTTATCCAAGGAAAAGATGTTCACAGTAGCAAAAATCATTTGGAAAAGTGTTCAGCTCAGTGAAAAGTCAGCCCTTCTGAAGCACTATCGGAGTTATTTTCAGCTATGAGCAAAGCAGAGGAATATTGCCACTGGGTAGAAATTTCTGCCAGATGCTGACAGATGAAAGGATGCCTACTGCTGAACCCCAGTCCATTTCAGATCACTTTTGTCCTGCTTTTTTCTACGTTGTAAAGACACATCGCTGCTGTAAGGGCTGTAACACATGGGCTGCATCCCATCCTCCATGTCAGAGAAGCAAGGGTGGGAGGTTTGCTTCTGAGACCTAAGGGTTGAGTACAGGGAAGAGCACCTCCTGTCTTGGGACATGGCACTCAGAATTCCCAGTGTGTACCCTGCATTGATGAGTGAGAACTACGAAGTCCCATTTCGGTTCATTATAGAAGGTGGACTGTACACGCTACTAGAAGGCAATGGGTGAGAGAGTTCTCCTACAGCAGGGCAGAAGGTTGGTCTTGCAGCAGAGCAAGACCAGCATAGCAAGGAGCACAGGTGAGACTTCTTAAGAACATTTCTAGAATTAGCACAATGTCTGCTATTCTGTGCCTAATAACAAACACAGCAGAACAGCAGCTGGCGGAAAGCCCTTAGCGCATCCATGAGAGCAAGCTGTGTGTGCTCACTAGGAAAGGTGAAAACGGACAGAGCGGCAGGGGAAGGGCATGCTGGGTGCTGGGGACTCAGCCCTCCAGTAAGTCTGCTTTCCTGGGTTCCAGAGTGCAGTATTAAAAAAATGTATGACTGTAAAGCAACTTATAGCTTTGCTTTCAATCTACCCCATGCCAATGAGGTGATTTGGAACATGTTTTTCCCTAGGAAACCACCAGCAGGCAGTGGGCATTTTGTGGCCATGCAGCCATACTCTTACTGCTTCTGGATAGGATTCCCCCCTCCCATTTTACTTGGTACTCCAACATATAGCACATCCAGCCTGCCCAAGTTAATACCTGCATGAGTAATTCAGATTGCTGTACAGAGATCTGAGCTGCAGAAACACTGCGCATTTTCCTAGTGCTATTTTAAGGTTGATGTGTACAGCCTTAATAATAATTTGTTTATTTATCTATTCTAGTGGCTTTCTTCCTTCTGACTTCTATCTGAAAGGTGACGTAATGCACCTTTCAAGAGCTATTGGACAGTTATGGCTTAAAATTCATCCATATGGTGCTAGTCTACTAGAACTGAGGGGACAAATGATTTTTAAAACCCTGCATTCATAAAAGCTGCATGCCTAAGTCTTTATTATTCCCCTTTTCCTATTTTCTTACCTTTTCATAGCACAGAAGGAAGAAGTTGAACACTTACTGCTGGATCTGAGCACATTTTCAGCAGAGGGCACATGCAGGGAAATCAGAATATATAGACATCTGTAAGCTGGAGGACAGCTTACCCCCTTAGTGCTGAAAAATGTTCTTTCAAGTGAAGAAAGAAATGTTGCGTTAAACCTCTAAAAAATACTGAGGTAGCAATGTGGTGCTCTGCAATGGATCTTATATGCATGAGGCAGCATCACTGCTGTATTCCCAGATTTCTTTTAAAAGTGGAACTCCAAAGGGAGATAGACCAGCAGTAATAGCTCAAAACTCTTTGCTGCCATGAGGGATGTCTATAGGTACATTAGCTGCCAGCAAGCTGGGAGCTCAGCTGCAGCAGGGCTGTACCTCTGTTGACCTCAGCGTGCTATGGTGAGGAACATGCTCAGGCTGTTTGTGCCTCCTCCCCTGGCTCTGGACATCCATATTATGAGCAGTGAAAATCCTGTGGTTCCACTGAAAAATGTTCATTCTTGGCATATGTGAGATTTTCTGGTTTTTGCAGAGAGGAAGAACCTCAGGCCAGGCTGCTTTCCACTGGAGCTCCAGAGTCTGATGAATGGGCTGTATTGCTGCATGCTCAGGGGGACACATGGAAGGTGAGGAGCTGGTTTTTCCATGCCACAGACCTGTGCTACGCAGTAGGATCAGGCTGAACCTTCTGTTAGCAAAAAGGTTGCTCCTAGCCTGTGTTTGAACATACAGCCTCATAGAGTGGGCTTGAAGATGTGATATTTTGTGTGCAAAATCATAACCACCTGCAGATTCTCCTGTCCTGGACATGCCATTTTTCTCTGCCAGGTCAGGTGGGAGGTAACTCAGAAACCTCTGCCCTGTACTGGTACAGTGAAAGGTAATTACCCTTCCTAAAGGAAAACACAACTGCACAAACCTCCATTTAGCTCTTAAAAGCTTGCTCTGATAATTGTCTTAAAACCAATCTGAAAATGTGAACCATTAGAAAGCATTACACCAGAGCCCATTCATACTGCTTATATAGTAAAAGTTTATTTGTAGAAGCAATTGCAGTGTCTATCTCATTTAGACCCCATAGGACCTTCCTATATGGCCCTCTGACTCCATGAGAATAGAGGCAATTCTCTCTGGGCAGCTATGTATTACAAAGGAAACCACCACCACTGTGAGCAGTATTATCTTAACAAAAATATCCCTGTTGTTGCCCAAACCTTGACCTACTGTGTAGTTCTTTTGCTGTTAACATAACTCACTTGACATCTTTACCTTTGTATACCACTTTGCTGTGGTTCCCTGTGACCCTTTTAAAGAACTACAGTGATGGTGTAGCTTCATTGCAAAGATGAACTGCAAAGCATAGCCAAATTTGGAGGGTCTGAAGGAAAGGACAAAGGGCTGCTTGTTACTAATTCATATAGAGCCCGCCCCAAAGAATAACAATGAAAGATGCATGGCAGTGAGGACAGTGTATACTCTCTGTCCTCTGTAGGATAATTAAAGTGGGGTGCTCACAGAAAGTAGAACAGGCAGCACAGAAAAGATGAAGTTTAATATTTCTGTCCTTCTAATATTAAATGACAGCCCCTTGCCTTTCTTTATATTTCTTTTTTTATTTTTCTTTTGTGAAAGATCTGGGAATGTCTGAAGTTCCAAAGTCCAGCCCATAGTCTGACATGGGTAATTTCACAATTCAGATTTGTAGGGTCTTGTCAGGCACTTTCCACTAAATAATGATGAGAACAGAGAAGCACCAGGTGCTATCTTTACCCTCCTTTCTCGGTTAAAGTTATGCAAGTTGGATTTTCAGATGGTCTGATCCACCTCCGTTTCCCAGCCCCATGCATTCCACACAGATTACATGCTCTTATGCCAGCATCAACAGGAGGAGGCAGAAGAGATGTTTCTAGAGACGAAGGAAACTGGGGACGGTGGACAGACAAGCAAATGACCTATTTACAGGATGTTGCGCTACACCTATGCTCAGAGGACAAGATGTGGATATTTTTTTCTGAAATGGCAGGTGACAGGGACACCAGCCACCAGTTCGGCCAGCCTGGCCTTGAACATCCAGGGATGGGGCATCCACAGCCTCTCTTGGCAACCTGTTCCAGAGCTTCTCCATCCTCATAGCAAGGAATTTATTTCTAATGGCTAATCTAAATCTACTCTCTTTCAGCTTAAAACCATTACCCCTTGCCTTATCAATACAATCCCTGGTAAAGCATCCCTCCCCAGCTTTCCTGCAGGGCCCTTTAGGTACTGAAAGGCCTCTATAAGGTCTCCGTGGAGCCTTCACTTCCCCAAGCTGAACAACACTAACTCTCTCAGCCTGTCTTCATATTAGAGGTGCTCCAGCCTCATCCTTGAGGCCTCCACAGAGCCCACTCAAACAGATTTGGATCTTTCTTGTGCTGGGCATCCCAGAGCTGATCACATGCTGTAGTTTTGTTTCCCAAAATTACCAGACACCTCATATGAAAGATCTTGAGTAACAAGGTGTTTGCTGTCACCAGCAACTTCATTTGTTCCTTTACAGTAAGTCCTATGTACTACTGAGACAGTCTCCTCAGGGCCTGCCCTATCATGAGGATTCTCCATGACTGTCATCTATCCTACTGAAAAAACAGGCTCAGCCTGAAAAAAAACCACAAAAGGTCTGCAGCACCGACATAGCCTCAGGTTCATTACAATACCAAATGCTAACAGCAGAATCCTCCTCTAGAAAATACTGGCTCAACAGAAACTGGCTGGTTCTCAAAGGGCTTCCTGAGTTACATGAGTAACTGTATTCATTTGACAGGAAAAAAATCTCTTACATATTCTCCCTGTGTCGTGGTGTCAGTGAGAAGAATGAAGGAGTTTCTGGCCCGAGGCTCAGCACCTGATCAGTCACTGACCAATTGATCGGTGCAGGTAAGAGAGATGGGTAGCACTTGCTGAGCTGTGTTTGATGAAGGCAGAGTGGTGCTCACACACACCAGTGTCAGCCCTGCACAAAGACAGTGCTGGAAGGAACTTGGCCAAGCAGGTTTTTGTGTGCTGTCTCAGACTCAGTGCTGTTGTGTGTATAACAGTGCTGCTGAGAAACTGCCTGCAGGTGGGCCTGGTGGTAACCAACCAGATACAGCACTCCAGGTGCAGCCTCATCAGTGCTGACTGCAAACTTGGAGCATTCATGAAGGATGGAGCTCTGGGTGAAGGTGTTCTTCGATGGATCTTTATGGGGACTGCAGCAGCAGGTGAGTGTATCACGTATATTTTATGAAGTTCTGTTTATCTGTTCTTTGAACCTTCCTGAGAATTGTAGGAATGCAACACTTTCCCTTCTTACTCCAGGTCAGAGTCTCCCTCACTGAGACCCATAAAATAGATCTCCTCATGCTGAGAAATCCATGACACAACCTAGTGCCATGCTGTGCTGACCACTGAATGTCAGGATGAGTGGTCAGCCCTCCTGCAGGCAACATTATCCCCACCCCATCCATCCCCAGGGCAGGCCTTTGTTTGTACCCCATGGGAGGAAACTAATCCCTGTGCCTCTGACCACACCTGGATTCAGCCTCAAATTTCACACCTTGAAAAGTGGGCCAATTCTCTGACACTTTTGCAAGGACTAAAGCCAGGGTGAATACAGCTAATTCTCACCACACTAATTAGGTGGCCAGTTAGCCAGAAGAGAGCTCACCTGCTAGAAAAAAAAATGAGAAAATACATTTAAAAGAGAGAAAGAAGGAAGAAGGCAGGCAGAGGGAAAGAAAGGAGAAAGAGAAAGGAAGAAAGTAATGGTTCTTAAAAATAATTAAAAACTGAAAATGCCAAAGGCTCGGTAACTGAGCTCAGGAGGAAGGCTGGGAGCAGTGCCTTCCCTGTTAGGTGCAGGACAGAAGCTGCCTCGCATAGGTGTGAGGTCTGAGTGCTACAGGGGCACTGAGGATAGGAGGGCAGACCCAGAGTGGACACCTGCATGCATTTTCTGGCTTGCTTGATCTGTGGGCCCTGGGGAACCCTCTACCCAACAAATCAGACAAAGGCATTCCTGTTGCTACTCGTGGGAATTCACTGGCTCAGAGAAATGCCCTGAAAATATGTTGAAACCCAGTTACGTTGTCTCAGAAAAACACAAATGTCTCCTCTAGTGCTTTGCTAGCCCTAGCCAAAAAATCAGTGTTTTCCTCTGTGTATTTAGTGATCAGGTGCCTTCTCCCATCCCCCTAAAGAGAAAAAAACATCTGCTCTAGATTACTGGAAATAAAGGAGACCCAAACCTGTAAGTATGGTTTTCTGAGCTTCTCCTACACAGAGCGCCAGGGCCATGGAAACACCAGACTAAGAGGCTTAGAGTAAATCCTGGCAGTCTCAGTGCTAGGAACTCTCCCACTGATAAACAAAGCCCAATAAATAAGTTTGAGACAAAAACTGAATGAGACTGTGACATTGTTGAGCAGTTAATTAGGATCCCTCTAAGCATTTGTGCAGCAAAGAACAAGAAAATTAAAGAACTTAAAACGTGTGTTGGCAAGAGTGCAAATGTCCTAAAAGTAAACACTGCTGTTACTATTAGTAGTAAAAATAATATTAATTAGTTGCATTACAGTAGCACCTAGTGGTGCTTCTGGATCTCATCTCCAGGCGAGTTCAAGGTGCCCAAAACACAAAGGCCTAAAATAGAAATGGTGTGTATTTGCATCTGCATGCATACATATGTCACATGGATGCATAACACTGAGGTAGACACATGATTCAAATGAAGAGACCCCAGTACATGGAGATCAGTATAGAAAGTATTTTGTAACTTGACTTCTCCTGTTCTTATTTTTTGTGTTACTATGGTGCAGCTGTTTGCAGCTGTTGCTTGTGATGTACGAACTATGGGACTGTAGTAGGAGTGCAGGAGTCAAAGAATATACATATACATGTGTGTATTCATATATGCATACATATATATAAACCATATAGCATGTATGTCTATACATATTTCCATTATGCATACACTCACATACAGATGAAGGTATTTTCTCCTGATTCGGATAACACAGAAAGCTTTGCTGAAAGAACAAGCCCTACCACAAGCCAAACTACTGCTGTCCTTTATGTGCATGCGCAGACAGCACACATGTTTTGGAGCAGGGAGCACCTCCCAACTTCATACTGTGGAATCCTCCCTTAGGAAAGTCACAGTTAAATGCTGCCCTCGGCTTAGCCAGCACCATGTTGCCTCAGAGGTATAGAACTGCACGTCCTCTTATTTTCCAATGTTAATTTGCATGCTATAAATGGGAGAGGTAAAGACCCCAGTGACACACAGCTAAGTGTAACTCCAGATTCATTAGCACGTGGGAACTAATTTGTTAATGCGCTGGTGCCTGGATTTCCTAAGAAAATGAGCTCCTGCAGGTTATCTGGGTTCCTATTTCAAACACAAAGCTGTTGAGATTTGGAGGAAAAAAAATAACACCAACCCTGATTTTACCCTAAAATATAAGCAGCAGGAGCATTGCAGTCCTGAAATTTTCAGTGCTGACACTGCACGGTAGGTCGGGGCATCAATTTAACATCCAGAGTCCTGCTTAGTTTGAATGATAATTTCATTAGATTAGTTTGTAAACTTTTAATGCAGGTCGTATTATATGTCTAGAAGAAACAATTTGTGTGACAGACTATCCTTCATAATCCCCCTCTTCAGACTCCTGGTAACAAAAGGCCTTTAATGCTGAAGATGTTTTGTGGGAGGAGAAACATTTTCCAAACAAGCAGTTTCTCCCTTCCAGCCCAGGTAACAAAGAGGCCTTAGGAATTCCTGTGGCCTTGTCAGAGCGGGCCCATTGCTCTTAGAGCCACCTGCTGCTTAAGCCATTGGTCAATAGATTAACTGCTGCTATTACTAAGTGTTTAGAAAAGTAAGTTATGCGGCAGAACAAACAAAATCAACCTCCTTCACACATGTTAATTCCAAATTTAATAAATCTGTGCTGAGAACAGTGAGGCAGTGGAGGGAGTGCGGCCTCTTAGTATGCACTGGTCCTCCAAGCAAAGGATTGGGAATCAGCTGAGAAGTCTTCGTGGCATCTCACACAAAAGGATAATGCTCTATTTGCTTTGCAAAACTCCCCTGACGCTTCCCTCCACCCCTCTGCCTTCCTTCTTTTCTTCCGATTTTCTGATGCTGCTCCGTGCTGTACATTTTTGGGCAATTTCCAAACCACAGTCACATCAGATAAGTTCACAATAAGCGGTAATAGTGGAGTAACTTCCCAGCGGAAATGCTAGAAGCATTCAGATCCTGGCAGAAGCTGCAACACTCCACATCCCTGCCTGTCGTTCTCATTCTCAGTGAAACCAACATTTTAACTAAAGCACATTGCCCCTAAAGAGAAAGCTTTGTGCGTAACTTCAGGCACAGTTGAGGGTTTTGCAGCCCCATGGTTGGCCAGGAGGATTTTGGCAGGGGAACAGAGGAGTTTTGGGAAGCCAATGCAGATCTTCATCCCCACAGGGATGACCTGAGCCAAGGCTGGAAAGGTGCTACCTATGTGTCTATAGTATAGCAAGCACTATAAACCTCTTTCACATACTGCCTTGGGCTATTTCATGGCCAAAAAGATTTTTTTTTTTAAACAAAAAGGAAAGAAGGAAAAAGAAGGAAAGAAAGGAGGAACAGAGGAAATAAAGATATGGGAGAAATAAATTATTTGTTAAAAAGGGGATGGAGAAATCCTAGTATTTGACTGACTTAGCCTAGAAGATCTCTCTCCTTTTCTGTCTTACTATTTTCCATAGTACTGGTAAGTTAAGTTACTGGTAAAATGCAGTTGTCACTCTCATTTTGAAAAGATCCATAGAAGCTTTTGGAATAAATTTCCATTTCTGCTGTGTCTTAACACAGGTTCCTTTACAATCCTTCATTAGTAATTCATTTCAAATTTATGTCAGCTGTGGCTATAAGCCAAAATCAGAATTGCGGTTGCCCTTGTTTAATTTATAATCATGGAATGGATGGTCCCACTGAGCCTATGTTTTCCCAAAGGATACCCAGGAGAAAAAAAAAAGGTCCTAAACAGCGGCAACTCAAGGACAAGTTTGTTCATGTTTTCCCATCGGGCATTCACACAGGAGGTGGGAGTGGAGAAATGCACCATAATATCTTGCTCCTCTGTCGCACTTCAACACAGGCTGAGGTTTAAGCAGCTGGCACTGGTCTTCTCATTATAATTATTGACTGGGTTTTGAGAGTTGCTTCTGTGTTGTGATTTTTTGTTTGTTTGTTTTGTTTTGTTTTTGAGGAGGGTGATAAGGTAGGTGGTGGCTGTGTGATGGGTCTGTTTTCTGTTTTACTACTGACAGCATCATTAATTTTCTGTGTTCTATTTAAATGATTAAGGAGACTCAGGGAAGAGGCAGAAAGGACAGATAACACAGCTGAAACATTTACTTGGCCAGAAATTAGAGCTGACTTCAGCACCTTGCAAAAAGAGGAGCTGATGGAAGCAGCAGGCCATGGGTAGGCAAAGGATCAGTATAGGGGTGTTGCATTAGGCCACGCAGCAGTGGTAACGCAGGTAGGATAAATATAAACCAGTTTTACCAAGTACATCAAGAATGCCCATGCTGACAAGAAGGGGCAGCATCTCCTTTGGAAAAACAAGGTTCCTCCCTGGTAAGTTTTCCACGTGGCTTCCTTAGGTTCCATTTCCTGAGTTGTGTTTTCTCTGCAAATGTTTAGGTCTGGGTCTGGCCAGACCTTCTTTAGGAGGGCATGAAAATAAACGTTGCTGCGAGCCTCCATGCTGTTTGCAGGTCTGCAGGCTCCCCCTGCACACGGCTGCAAATCTCCTGAGAGGAGAATGCAGCAGTAACTCCAGCATGTTTTCTTTGCAGACCTTGTCAAGCTGTTTTTCCCCTGGTAGGGGAGCATTTAGCCCTATATGAACATGATAAGATAAATGATTTATTGTGGCATGGTAGGTATTGCAAGGCTATCAGCTGACATCACGGAGTCTGAGCTGATGGTTGTAGTGAGATATGTGGGGCTATCTGTAGAAAGGACATTTTTCTCTGATTTCTTGAATAGATGGAAGCTCTTTGCATTGCCACTAACATGTGGAAGTGAGTAAAATGCTGAGAACTTTTCTGCTGGACTTCTATCCTTCCTTCACTTCCTATGTCTGTTCATGTCCCCTCTGGCAGCCTGGTAAAATCATGGTGGAAAGATAAAAGCAGAAACATCTGCATAATAAAGCATCGTCTGTGGTCTGAGCAGGCAGCATTAGGAATCTCTCTGAGTCCAAAATCTATTTTCCCGATAGCACACTGTGTAAAAAAGCCCCAATCCAGCACTACCTGTCTGCAAGGAGGGGGTGCAATGCTCTCATTCACTGTATCTCTTTCCAAGATGGTGGGAGAGTATCTGTCTTCTCAGCTGATACCAGCTGCCTGGCTGCTAGCACAAGATGCAAGTGAGCAGGTTATCTCTCATTTGACAGCCATAAACTTGAGGTAGTCTACTGTGATGCAGTTAAAATCAAAGTGTTTTCCTGCTTTCCTTTGTGAGCTCTGCACTTTCTTCTGCCTGCCAAAGTCAGCTGAATAATATCATAATTGAGTGCTCTCTGATTCCTTTTCACTTATCTTTAATGTGACATTGCTTTCTGTACACATATTAATTACATAAGTCAAGACAAAATATGAAGTAAATAAAAACATTTTTAGATGTTAACTTATTTGGAAAGTAGGAAACACAGTCTCTTCTTAGACCTGATACTCATGAGATAAATGTTCTCTTACTGCCGTGATATGCTTAAATCAAGTAACCTCACTTCTTCATAATGAAGAAACTCAACTGGTGTTCCCCTTTGAGGCAAAGAATTTGGGCTGTGTTTGAGAAAAGTTTGATTTTGGATGGATCACTTTCTGTTCTGATTGTGCTAGGTGTTACGTGGGGTGCAAAGGCAATGCATGTTGTAATGTGGCACTTAAGCTGTTATTGTGCATTGATTGCATTTAGAAAAAATCTCCAATCATCCATAGTTAACCTAGGAGAGCATGTTTCTCAATGTGGTGCTTGCACGTTTTAAAAATAATGGGATTATTTGTTTCTTTCACCTTGAATACAAGGCAGCGAGGTTAGAAGGAGAAGCACGGGAGACACAGAAAGTGGCTTATATAGTTAAGGTCTCCTTATCCACTGAACGGCAGGGAAAGAATCAGAATGATTTCTTGGATGAAAACAGAGAGAGATTCTCCACTGATGACCGTCCTTCTAAGCCTCTCCTATTGCAGGCTAGCAGTTAAAATAATACTCACCTACTGGGCATCCAGCAGAGTTGATCTACCTTTTCTGCTAGGATGTTCACGTCCAGTCAAGCCTGATTAATCTGTTGCAAGTCCGGAATGATCCCAAATATAACACAGAACAGCTACACCTGTTTATCAAGTCAGTTCATTTCCCCTCCCTATTCCACACTGAAAAGGAGCATTAATTAAAACAGTAAACAAACGAGCGCCTATTCTAAATCAGAGCTGCAGGCAAAGAAGAGATAACTTAGGCTCTTGAGAAGAGGGATTTTCAGTTAATTTATGGAATCTACTGTCACTCTCAGGGCAAGGGAGCTTACTTAGCTGGGAAATTGAAGCAGACAGGCTTTGTCTAAATGCTTCTTTTTTTTTTTTTTTTTTTTTTGACAGAATATCTTTCTTTTTATTTTCATTTTTAATCAAGCCTTTTTTTCAGGGGGGATGGTGGTGTGTGTTGGGGGGGACTGGGGGGAGGTTAAGAAATTGCTGGATTTTTCCAGTGTTCTGGTGACTCCTTCAGCTTTTCTTTCCCTGCAAGATGCCCAGAAGGTAGAGGAGAGTAGTGAGTAGGAGAGGCAGGGAGCTTTAAAAAACGCAGTGTGAGGAGGTGAAACAGTCTGTTAGAAAATTGTTCCCTAGAAACTAATTGCTGTGTTCCCATTCACTTTCAGTCTTCATTACTTTGCCAGAATTTTCATCTCAGGTCTGTACCTGATCCTGGACTGGCACTGGCAGGAGTGTAAGCTTTTGTCCATTCAGACCCAGTGACTGCAGGTAGCTTGCTGAACAGCCTCTGTTTGATTGCCATTTTGAGAAGCCTGCAGTCTGTGGCACACCTATAAGAGCCAGTTGCTCTGTGCAGTATGGATGTGAGCATATGGATAAACTCACAGGACTGTGATGCAGAATCCTGTCTGCAAAAATATCCAGAGACTGCAAGGAGAGCACAGGGAGTGGGGCAGGTAAAACCGAGTCCAGCTGCTGGAGGTGCTTGAGGATGCAGCCTGTGTACAAACCAGCACCAGGGTGGGCTGTGATGTCAAGACACCAGTCTGCATGAGAAGTTGCACAAGAAAATCACCCAGTGTGGATGCTGTAAGGTCAGGGCCTCTACTTTCATGTGTTGATTTCTTTTTTTTAAGGGAAGCGTCTGTATTTATTCTTTTAATGTGGGGAAAGAGCCAGAAGATAAACGGGGACTGCCCCAGGGCTGCAAGAGACTTGGGGTACAGCCTCCCCTGAAAATAGACATGTGCTGTGCTCTAAATTCCCCATCACAGCATCGCTGTGGAGCTAATTGATCCGGGCTCTCCCACAGCCCCACGAAACGCCCTGACCTCCTACCTCTTGCAGCTGGGAGGGCCAGGAGGCATAGCAGCCCTACTCCCTCTTCATTTTTTAATAAGAAATCCTACCCTTATAAACCATCCCTGCTGTAGCTCCTGCTGTCCGCTCCCAGGACTAGTTTCAGTTTCAACAAATCACCATTTTCTGTCAAAAAATTCACAACCTGCTCCTGTTACAAGCTGCTTTCAGTTCCAGTGCATAGCTAAAAAGATTGCTGGTCTGCCCAAAATAAAATCATATTGGCAAGGAGACAATTTAAACTCCCATCAGCCAGTATTTGTCACGATGAAGGCTGTGTTTCTCAGGAATCATACTATCACGTTGCTTCTCACAATACTGTTGGGACTCTCTCCCCGGGCTAATTAATATATTAGATGTTTTATTTTATTTCAGGCTGAGATTTAGAGTAATTCAGTTTGTGAAATTACATCAAAATTGTAGTTTTCATAAAATTGCAGACAGACCAAAAAAAGTTCTGTAAATCTTTGTCACTTCAGATGTAAATCTCCTTTAAAGATACGGGAATGCCTTGTACATATTTCAAGTCATCCAGCTTCTTTTCCTGCCACATCCAGTAATCATGTTGACAAATTAATGGTAGAGAATTAGTTGTACATTAAAGATTTAAATTATATTATGCAGCGCATTGTCATAAAATGATATAAAACAATAGGAAAATAAATGTAAATTAATTCAAGTTACTGACATGTAAAACACAGAGTGACATCTGTACACTTAGCAACTTGTGCAGCTGCCGTACTTTCCAGCCTACGGTGTGTGTTAGGTACAGAGAGAGGGGGAGGAGGGATGGATGGATGGAAGGATGGAGCTGGAAGCAGCGGTTGGGGATTTCGAGGGGCTGGGCCCAGAGTAACTCTGCTTCTAAACAAACAAATCTGTGTCCAGACTCACCCCTTTGTGCCCCCGGGGGGACACTAGAGAAGGTGCCTTTGTCCGGAGGAATGAATACCCCCTAATGACAATACCGGGGGTTTTGTATTATCCCACCCTGAACGAAAACCTGCAAGTCCCTGTAAATGCCGAAGTGAAATTGCTTCCAGGGGCACAACCCTTGGACTTTCAAGGGCTCGCACACTACTGTGCAGGCTAATTACACGGACGCTGTTTCCTGGTATGAAGGAATGTGTTACCTGCAGCAACGGGCGCAGAAAATATGGGGAGCGGGAGGCGCACAGAGGAAACAGAAAGCAGCAGTGAATTCAAGCTCCAGCTCAAGGTTTATACCCACAATCCAGACCCATGCTGGGAGACTAATCACTCGGGCCATTCTTCGGGCTGCTGTCCAATCAGCCCCTGAATAGCAAAACTTCACAATGCAGAGTATGAATTAGAGGGGAATAAATGTGGGTGCAGACTTTTTTTGCAACAATACCTAACTGGGCCTTTCAGCCAGGACAACTCATGGACAAAGGCCCGGCGGAAATTGAAGTAACTTTTGGAGGCCCTCGCGGCTCTTGTCAGTAAGAGCTGGCTCTAAAATGGTAGCACTGCCTTCTTTTTGTGTGGACCGGATCAATTATTCACTGGGGGGAAAAGGGAGGGGAAAAAAAAAAAAAAAAAAAGTCTTAAAAATTGGACATTTATGTTGTACTTGCCTTGGAAATCAGGGCTGCTCGCCGAATGAAACCAAATATTTTTGTCTCCTCCTCCTCCTCCCTTTGGTGGATGCTGTAATTATTTAGGCAGTGGCAGAGTGCTTGCATCCCACAGCTCCCACCCCCCGCACTAGAAAGAGAGGAAAGCTTCTTGAGCTATAGAGATGTCAGGTCTGTGTTTTAAAATTTAGCTTTGTTTACCCAACAGAATGGAATTCATTACTGTGCAAAAGTGGTTCAATTTTCTGACCTTTTTTATTCAAAATGTTGAAAGTAGCAAAAAGCTCATTCGAAGGTCACAGGTTTATGTATCTATTCTCTTAAGTGTTTTAGAAATTCATATGGAGGACACTAAAGGTGGAATATGTGAAAACATACTGTTCATTGTTTACCCTAACCTTGCCATGATTATTAGATAAATGAGTGAAGCAAAATGGCATTAAAAGCCATTGTTAACAGTGATTTTTTTTTTTCCTGAAGACTGTTCATTTTTGCCCCTGATCTGCAAAGGTCATTTTCTAATTCTTTTCACTGAGTAGTTTATATAACTTCTGCATTTCAAGTCTATAAAAAGCTTTTGCAGACTTTTCATACTACAAGTAGTAATTTGTTTCATTACTGTTTGAATTTTTATGTGTAATTCCTACAGACGTTTTGATGATATTGTCAGGCTTAAAAGCTGAGAGGCTTTTCAGTTATTTTTTTTTAACCCAGATCCATTCTATCAGGATAATTTAAAATTAGTGGAATTAATCAGTCAGCCATTTAAAAGCCAAACTTTGCGGAGTGAGAGATTTGAGGCAAATTATTTTATTTTTCTGTATCTGCAGCTTATTTGAAAGGCCTTTTCAGCTCGCTATCTGAAGCTGATATTTAACTGTTACTTATTCCCCTAATTTCTGTCCTTTGTTCAAGGAACTTTCCTAGCTAGATCTTGTTGCTCCGTTCCATGCTAATTGCAAGCTTACATTATATAAATGGCTTTGTAAAGAAAACTATAACCCTAAGCCTTGTAAGTTGCATGTTTCTATTTGCTCAAACTTGATGCACTTATTTGGAGAGGGTCATTTCGAGGAAAGCTGTGTAGGCACTAAGAATGTCCTGTATAATAAGCTTAAACAGAACCCTTTGTCAGGCCTAGTATTCTCAGGCCTGAAAATTAGGCCTCCTTTTTCTAACCGCGGGCTGAAGTGGTTCATTACCGCAGCCTCCTTCGCCGGGCCTTGGCCCAGCCATTCCCAGTACTCGAGCGCTGTAACTTCCTTAAAAAGGAAGAAGGAAAACATGGCACACAAAGGTCTTGTTAGCACTTCCTATGCGAAATTAGCAGCTTTCTAAAAGGTACAACTCCAATTACCTCACATTGTGGGGACGCGCACAAACCCAACAATGCGTCCAGTCTTGCAAGTGACATTCTGTCTCTCCGGAGTTACTTCCCTAATTAGGGATGACGAAGCTCCATTCTGGCGAGTGCATCTATTTACAGTGGGCCACAATGCCGCAACTCGAGCATCCTTCTGAAAGGCCCGTGTTAAAAAACACAAGTGCTCTTTTGGTGGAGCTGTCTATGGGGAAGCGCTGCATTCCTGGCGGCTACACCCTCGAGAAAGTGCCGCTGCGTTCCCCGTATTGTTCACACTTCAGGACTCATTGTGGACAATAAAGCTTCTGCCCAGCGAGCTCTGGGAATTACAGTGGACAATGAGGAGGCATTCTTAGGAGAGTCTAATGATGGAAAAAAAGAAAAATATTTATTGCTTTTGACAGTTTCACAAGGGGCAAAAATCCTTGTCATGGCTAAAGTTTCCACAGCTGTTGGAGGAAGGGTGGTCATATGGACTAAAACAGTTCAGCTCCTTTGTTAGGAGCCTGAGTACAAGGGCCAAGCTGTGAAATTAAAGATTAAGTTCATTAAGGTAAGATAATGATGCTTGCATTGTTGTTGATACAGGTGTAGCCGCAAGGCCCAGCTCGCTGAACCTATCTGCAAGGGAAACCTTCTGTTAGGGGCAGCACACTGGAGAGGTATGCTGTTTGCCCATCTCCCAGCGGGGAAGGAGACATGCACCTTGGTGTGCTGGGGGGCAGGAAGCGTTTGGGGGCACCACGGGATGTGCCTTTGCCCTGACAAGATGCCTGCTCAGATCAAGGGCTAGAAATGTCTTGAAATACCAGCTGTGTTACTGTGAGAGAGAAGGAATTATTCATTCCCTGGTAGCTTGTTTGACGTAAAAGTGTTGCTGATTATTAGTTTGCTGCTGCTGTTGAGTGTTTGGGTTCTTCATTATTATTGCGTTATTTGTATTCTTAACAGTTCAAAAGTTCAACAGTTTCAACTAAATTGCACTCTAATATTAGGGTTCCAGTATAAAATTACTGTAGTTAATAGTAAAATAAGACCTTTGTGTAGGTATATAGATAGCTTCCCTAATTCATTAAAAAAGCCCTAGTGAATTAGCACAAACATACTGCTGGGGGTTGCGCTATTCTGATTCAGAAGATCAATTATCTGTTGTGCTATTTCATTGAGGGAGACGGATGATAATTTCAAGTGATTAAAAATGCTGCAGTACATTTCCATTTTATTTCATTACAATAAACAGAAATCCAGGGCTTGCACCGAAGAGCCTGACATCTCTGTTTTGCTGTTTCGCTTTATCTGACACACTGGACAGTGCAAGTACTGACTGTGACTGCTGTGAGCGTGTCACACGCAGAAATGAGCAAGCCAGTGAGCAGAATTGTTTCTAAACCTACTGCTCAGACAATGTGTCTGCATGGCAAAGCCTGCAAGAAAGTACAATTTAATCTATTCTTGTTTTACCTGCTTCTCTGTGCAGTCTTCAGTGCGTTTTATAGTGTGATAGCTGGAGGAGGCACACTCCAATACGACATAAGTCCACTCTCTAAAATATTTTTTCCCACATGTTTTGTTCAAGTGCCTATGAGTGGACACTGACAGTTTCTTAGAGATTAGGATTTCTACAGCCTAATGCCTGTTCTTTCTGGGTTGTGCTGGTGAGTAACATTTCATTTTCTGTCTCAGCCTACTTTGGCAGTCCAATAGCTCCTATGCCCATTTGGGGGAAAATATACATGGAAAATACTGGCCTAAGAAATTCCTCAAATGCAACAGCTTTTATTCAAAGCTAAAGAAGTGTTCATATTAAACACACACATGAAAAAATGCCAAGTGTCTCCTTTATGCTAACAGTAAGTTTGGCCCCATCCTGCGAGCATTACAGGATTGATTCCATTATCTTCTACCTTCTTTAATCTGTTTTCCACATATAGGTGTCTAAGGAAGGAAATACTAGTTAAGGTTAAAAATGTGCCGAGCTATAGATATGCTAAGTACTGGAAGTCTTGCTTTTTTACAGAGGCGTCTGTACAAAAATTCTCACTTTCTGTTCCTGGGGAGAATAAATAATGTATCAGTATTTTTAGAGTCATTCAAGTAACATGTAACCTCTTTATGGCATCTTTAAAATTTGGGATCTAGGTTTACTCTTGTGGTGAAGATAATGAATTCTGTTTGCTCACTTGAGAGAAAAACCTGTTACATAGCTGGAATATATATTCTATTATAGCTAATGTAATTCTTCGTCCCTTGAACCATTTGATAATTACAAAGATTGTTGCAGGCAACTTCTCAAGTTTTCTTAAGTCTCAGTCGATGCTTTAGTACTACAGAGAGCAGTCATTAGAAGGGTGCTTTTCAGTGAGGCAAAATGCTTTTGATTCATTTTTTTAAAAGCTCAGGTTTTTTTTCTATAAAGGGCTGTTTATTATCCAAATAACTTCGACCTTTTTCAGCTATGAGAATAATTTTTATATAGCCTATAAAAATAATTTGTTAAAAGAATAATAAATATCTTAAAATATAAATCCCCAGCTTCTTCTGTTTTAACATTTTTGAGAGACTGTTGAAAAATCCTTGTAAAATACAACTGAACAGTTTATGAAATAATTCCCCTACAAATCATTACTAACAAATCAAATCATCTTTGTTTTCCTGCATGTATATGCGGCTAAGGCAAGATAAAATTCTTATTAAATAGATCACATACTGAAAAAGGATTATTTGTTGAAATGGGTAAAAGGAAATGAAGGAAACTGCACTTGAGCTGTGTTTCTCTATCTGCATTTGTATGTATACAGGATGGAGGTATTATATTTGAAAAACAGCATCTCACACATAGGTTGTTTTCAGGATGAGTTTGCTCTGTGGAATGGTTCACATGTTGCATGTAAGTGCGTCTTCCCCTTATATATGTACATATACAGCCATATGCAGGAATGCCTCCGTTTATGTGTGGATACGGATGAACATAGTAGTGTGTATATATGACTGCCAACTCTGTATGGCAATATGCATATATACTAATTTGAATGCATTGGCAAATTCCTATTGCTTGCTATATATATGTCCCAAATGAATTGTTCATTGTAATCTTTCCTCATTTGCATTACGATATATCAGATCCAGTTTAATAAATATTGCTTTGAGATTAATTACTTTCTGTAGCACTCTTTCCATTTTTCCTTTCTTCTTTCAATAGAATAGTGAAAAATGGTTAAAAACTTGTGCCAAATCTTTTGTCTTCAGAATTATGCAAGGGATTTTTACCTATGATTAAAGATTATTAGGTTCTATTTGTTCTGTGATCTACCACCTCTTCTTGAAGAGTAATTCATCCCTCACAAATACAAATGAAATTATAAAAGCACCTAAGCTTTGCTATGATTGAATAAAACGTATGAAATGTGTTGAATTTGCAGTGTATGGAATGAAATAAGGTTTGCACAATGGTGTCTACTCCTGTCAGTCTCTGAAGGATAAAACTACAGTTGTGAAGTGTCACTTTCCAAGCCAGCTATCCAAGCGGTAGTTACAGGAGTCAGTGCTGCTCACATGTAGGGCTTATCAAAAGATTTTGATATGAACACTGAGGATTATTTTTCTGGTTTACATGCCATGTTGACAAACCAATATATGGTAAAAATCATTAAGAAATATATGAGTTTGCATTTCTCTTTGTCAACTACAGCACAGCCTAATACTGTAATCTTACTCAGCTGCCCAGTCCACCTCCTGTGGATTCATTATTTAGTTTCTGTATTCAGTATATCAGGAAAGTTTAAAAGTCATTGTATGTGTTTTAATATTAAAATTTGTCATTGCCAAATCAATTTTTTATATTCCAAATCACGTTCATCCCCTTTAACAACACGATTAGCAAATGTTTAGCAGAGAAAATAGATGGACAGATTTAGTGCACGGTTTTCTCTCAATACGTTATTCAGTCCTGCTGGAAGTAAAATGCTTAGAGTTGTGGGGTTTTTTGTTGTTGTTGTGAATTATTGTTTTAAAGGATTAAGCTGAAATTTCTGAAGAATTTTGTATGGGCAAGAAAGGCTGTCACTAAGCATCCATGCTTTTTTGGCAAGAGAAATTAGCCTTCACTGGCTAGCCTTCACTCCATGCCGTGCTGCTCATGCAGCTGGTACACAAATTAGCAAGCATAGTTAGACTCCAGAGCAAGTCATTTTTCCAGCGGGTTATTTCCTGCAAAGTTAATGTTACAACTTTTTGATATAAATGATCAGAAATTCTTGAGCATAAAAGCTTGCAGTCATCAACAGGGGTATGCAGGCAGCTTATGCATAAGAATTCCTTGACCAACAGGAATGTCCTCTTGTGAAGTCCTCTCAGGCTCCTGAATAAGCACAGGTAGACATCTGAGCAGGCTGCAGTCAGTTCTAGACCCCCTCCTTGTTCAAACACACAGGAAACAGATTTAACTGTGTCTAGAAGAGTATGTGCCTAATGGATAGCAGGACTGCAATGAGGTTCTTCTTCACTCCATTTAAATTTAAATTCACGGCAGTGGTCTGCTTTTGTTCAATGCATGCACTATCAAAAGGGGAAGAACTGTTTATTTTATTTACTCTTCCCTCTACCATACCATGGAGGGTGTATGGCTATACTACAGAGCCTAGAGATATTGCACCTAGCTTGGGTACAGCACAGAATCTAACTCACAGTGGTATGATCTTGGCCACTTGGGACTTGGACTTCATGGGGCTGGACTGTTTCCAAGAACTAAGCTGGCACACCGTTCCATAGCACTGCAGTCTTCAGTGCATACATATTCTCAGGTGAAGACTCTTCATGTCGCCAGAAATGAAGAAAGCCTCTCTTGAAGAACTTCTATTCTCTCTTCTTTCACCTGTTTTTGCTGCATTCGTGACACATGTTTAGCATCTGTCATTTTGGGGTTCATTCTGAGGAGGCTGGGGACTCCAGATCTTGGAGTCAGGCTTAGAGCATAGATGTTATTATTCACAAGTGGGCTGATATTTCCTGTTTCACTGTCTATGTTATCAAACCTTAATTCTAAATAGACTGAAAAATACTGATGGTTTGAGTACACTAATTAATTCTAAGTATAGAGTTAATATCATTTAATTTTCTGAAGAGTCTTGGCTCTTCTGATACACTCCTGCATCATGTTGTTTCTATTTTCTTCTTCCCTTTTTATGAAGAACTGAAGTGTGGAAAATAATAATGATGAACGAAAAGGGCTCAAAGGCTACTTGAGTGTAGGCAGAGGCCAGGGACACAGTTTCCAAAGTAGGAGAAGCTCAGATGCTACTTAAGATCCAGAGGAGGAGAATGGCGGCAGCATGACATTAGGCAAGAGAGTGAATTCAGGGAGAATAAGTAAAAGAAAATGAGAGGAGAAATGCTGGGGAGTATGTAGAGATTTTATGAGAGCGCTGTCAATGGGGATGATGCATTTAAAGGGCATGTGGTAAGAGTCAGGAAGCTAAAGGAAAAACCGAAAAACCATCCATGATGTGGGTTAGGAGGAAAAACTAAATTGACTGAGGGGTCAATTCAGAATGTTTTTAAGGATACACTTGAGTGTAAGTACCTAAATAACTTCACAGAAATCAAGCGGATGACTTATAGTGAGAGCTATGTGTGCACCCACGTACCCTGCTGAACTGGAGCTTTTAATGATAGCCTTTATACAGATTTGAGTGAGAGAGGAGTTGGACAAGAAAAGGTTACAATAACTGAGATACGAGGCCAGCAAACAGAAAAAGGCTAACGCAAACTGAGAGCTAAAGGTAACATGTCTATGCAGCAAAGCTTTCTACAAACTTTCCTGCTTTTGTTCCATGCTCTCTGTTTTACACCAGAATGACAGCTTTTAACACTAACCTAAAACTTCAGGCCTTGTGTGTTCCAACTCTGAAGATGTGCACAGAATAAGTTTTCAAGAGGCCAGGAAAAAAAAGGAGAAAAAAAAAAGGAAATAAGTTAGACTTCAAATTTCTCTTCTTCCCTTAATGGACCATTGCTCTCTCCTACCAAAAGACTTTCCAAATATTTCAGAAATACTCAGACTAAGAAGGCAGCAACATTTTCCCTTCACAGAACAGGTGTGGCATCTACAGTCAGACATTAAGACTGCTTTCATATAGTTGACAAATGAGTATTAAACTACACTAAGTCTGTAAGTCAACCAAGGGTCTGTGCACCAAGCATCATCTTGGTACCTTTATGACATTGCCAAGTATCAAAAAAAAAATACTAGAACTGAGTGCAAATCTTGTAGGACCATAAGTGAGACCTCATTAAAATACTTTGTCCTTTTAGCCTTCTTCTGATTGTCAGTCCTCATCTCTGGGAAAACTGCATTTTCCTGACATTGGCTACCAGACTTCTGAACCTCTTGTTTCAGTGTCAGCAATAAATGTTCAGAGCTTAACCTGGGCAACCGTGCAAAGTGCAATATTCTAGTTGTGTGGGTCAGAACTCTTTTAAGAATATTCCCTTTGATTCTGCCTTGCAAAATCAACAGGAAAAGGCACCCTAGGGAGCAGTGTACAGAAAACATCTCTCTAAACTGCTGTTTAGATCTGAAATCAGCATTTTTAGACTACCTTCCAGCTTAGATTTGGCCCCCGTGTTAGGCAGGCTTTATGATGGCAGGATTTATTTGATTTTCACGGGATGAAAGCTTGCTTCCATGTATGTGATGCATACATGATAGATGAAAGAATGAAAAATAGCTGTAAATTTTAGTAAATTTTAGCTGCTAACCCTTAATTTTTCAGCAAAACTAAGCAAATAATATATTATGCACATATATTTCTAATTGGGTGAAGTACATTGCTCTCTTCCTCAGATTGCCAACATGTTTTTTTTGTTATCGATCCTGGGCACTCTCCCTCTGCTTTCATACCTGCTCATACCACATCGGTTGTCAGTATTTGGAGTGTTTGACATTGCTGCTGCCATTGTAAATTGAAAGATGGAACTACAGGCCAGATTGCTTTTATCTGTTTTCTAGTTTTGATCTTTTCATCTGTTCTTTGCCAAGTAATGTCAGCCCTGATTATTTCTAACTTGCCAAAATTCTGATCGGCTTTTAAACAGGTGACATTTTCCTATAAAAAGACTCTACCACAAGCATGTTTCTTTTTCCAGCCCCGAATGTCACCTTTTTTCCCATAATTACAGTGGTCTAAGTGACACATTTCTGGACTACTGACAGTTTTAAAGATTTGCTGTTTGTGGGTATTGCAATTACTGTGCATTACCTTCTCCCTTCTGAGAGGAGTGAAATTATTTCCATAGATGTTGCTGCCTTCACAGTTTTGCCTTTGATTTTGCACAGCTGGCTCTAGACTGGATCTAGATTTGGAAGTAGCTGGGAATAACTTACAGTCAGGCAAATAAATAACTTTGGAACTAGCTACTGCTGTCACTTAAATGAAATCTTTCCTAAACTTTTGCTGTCTTGCCTGGAAACATTCTCAAAAACTTGTACCTTTGCTAGAGGTTGTAGGCAGGTGTTTTTGTTCCCTGGGTTACTTACAGATGTTAATAGCATGTTTTCTTGCATTTGTTCTTACATGTAGATGTGTCATTTAGACCATGGACCAAATCCTGTGTGCTACTGTGCCTATAAATTGGGCACTGCACATGAACCAATAGGCACACTGATGGCAACTGAGGTTTGTATACTTCACTTGGGATTTCACCTCTTCAGGGAGAGAAAGAACAGGTTGGAAATGAGACCAGTAAATGGACTGGAAAACTCTGAGGTCATTGTTTCCTTGTTCTACCTTCCACTTTGTGTTTAACACCACAGATATCAACAAATACTACTGATCTTTCAGTTTTTTGGCAGATTCTGTACGAGTAAATAATAGTTCCTCATTTCATCTTCTCCTTTGTTTCAGAATAAAGACCTAGGAAACACCACAGGCACAAACCAGTGATCCACTTGTGGTCTCACTATCTTTATATTATGTCACAGACGCTTCCAGAGCAGACTTACCCAAGTCTTCTGCAGTCTTACAAGGCTTTCTGAACATTGGCTACATACCTCAGTATTTCTGATGTGAGTAGGAAGCTGCAGAAATGTGTCAGCCTGCATGGTAGATCTCTGGAACTAAAAGAAGTGTAGTATTATGAATTATGTATCTTTTTTTTTTTTTTTTTTAAAGAAGGACTAATTTATTGATAAGTTTAGGACAATTTTTTTTTAATTTATGCATATTTACATAATTACTTTTTTTTTTTTTAATTACCTACATAAATTAGGAGCCTGAAGCAGAAATTTAAAGAATGGAAGGAACAAGAGCAACAATAGACTTCACAGTCAGTCTCCTTTAAGTCCTTAGTATAGTCATGAAGTTAAGATACAAAAGCATTTGCAACAACAACATAGTGGGCAGAGAGTATAAAAGAGAGGCCATGCCATTAAGGCAATTAAGAAAGATTAAGATTGTTTGTGGTGGAAAGACCCATTAATCAATAGGCCAGAAATCACAGCATGTAGAATATACTTCACAAAAAAAAAAAAAAAAAAAAAAAAAGAAAGAAAAGAAAAAGAGAGAGAGAGAGAACAAACTGGCTAAATATATCCCGTACCAAAGGTTACGGAGTTCTAATTAATGAGAAATCATATTAATCTCTCAGATATTGTTGGCTCCATAGTTAGGTTTTCCAATTGCACAAGTAGGAATTATGCTGATGGAATGCATCCTAACTGATGCAAAACTGCTATTTAAAAAATATCTGTCCGCAGCTCACATCACAGACAGGCAGCAACATCTGAGAAGGGAAAGCAGAGCTGACTTGAGGGAAGAGGTGGATGGTTCTCAGCATTTTGTAGGGTAGGTACAGTTATTACAATTATTCATTGCTAGTAACAATGACAAACAACACCCCATTCATGTACCTAAAGCTGCTCTACAAAGAGGGCATGATGCTTGTCAGGAGGACGGGTAATTGAAAATCCTTGCATTTGCAAAATGCCTCCGGACATCTAGTACAAGTCTTCATATGGTAATGAGAAGAGGAAACAAAGTGGGAGGGTTACTGCACATGTTAAAACTTGCACCTGAAATAATTGAAAATTAGTCTGAACTGTCATGTAATCAGAATGAAGCTGTAGGGCGCTCAGCTTCATCTTCAGCAGCAAGGTGGCCATACAGTTCCAGCCCTATGAATACAGTTTGAAGGAACAGCTACAGGTGGGCACAAACTGCTTTGCAGAGGGTTTTGTACAAATAGCTGCAGATGGGTGGATTTATTTTTTTTTCTTTATTTTTTCATATTTTAGCAAACCAAAGAGCAAAGGTAGAAAGAAGTTTATTTGTTTGATTGTTTTTTCCAGGAAATGTGTGGCTCCACCATTTTTGAATTTATGAGTAACTCCTAAAATTGTCCCTTTAGAAATTTCTATTTAGACTAGAATTTGGAAAAATTATTTTAAATTTTCAGAACTATTAAGATGAGATATTTTAGTCACCAAACCATTGGTTTGCAATGCAAGCATTCTTGAGAAGTGTTGTTTCGGGGGGCAAGGGGGAAGGAGGTGTTATTTTTTACTTAAATATTAATTGCTGTAAGAAAAATCAGTGCACAGCTGAATATGACTTTTCATTTTCACCTTTCCTATTCATGAAGTCACTACTTTTTTTTCTTTCTTTTACTTTTTTTTTTTTTTTAATTAGTAAAGATATATTGGGTTATTATCACTAGAAATGATTGTAAGAGGTAGTATGGTTTAAGAAAAGAAGGCTGCTCTTTTGCTTACTCCCATATTAGAGTAATAAATATCAGATAAAAACTTGATCTACTGCAGGTACTCTGGGCAATGCTAGCCAGCTCTACAAAGAGGTCAAGGAGACAGAATGACTCTTTAATTGCATGCAGAGCTACAGGATCCTGGAATTTCTTAACCTCTACATGCTTCATTACCCATTTATTAAGGAGCAATTCATACAGTTCTCAGAAAAGTACAGTGATACAACAAATCTTCATAAAGCATTTGATTTTTAAGCTCCTGCATCACTTAACAAAGCAACACTGTCTAACATGGGGCACTTTTGTTGTAACTTCTAATGTCACTTTCATTTCTGTTAAATCTGTTAGAGCTTGGAAAGAATGAGCATTTGGTTCCCAAACTGTTTACATTGCCATGTTCCATGTTACAAAGTAGATGATTCAACTAACACAAAGTTCTGGCTGCAAAATGAGTGGCAGTATGGAGTTACATGACCAGAATAATGATAGCAGCAGTAAAGGTAACTGGTAGTTTCAGATATTTGCTGGTTTCCTAAAAGGACTGGTGAGCATCTTCTTTCCATATATTCTTAATAGTTAACATAGTGCAGCATGGTAACTTTTGGCTGAACAATGGAGAGCTGGCAGTCTCCTTGACTGCTGAGAGCAGTCTACATAGCAAACTCATCGTGCTTTTGAAGATCTTGCAGTCTGTTTTGATACCAAGTGTGTGCCGTTGTTTTGGAAGGCAAATGCACATTAGTAGATGCTTATTCTCTGCAGAGAAGCCTGGGGTTTTATCATATTGGTACAATCGATATTTTATCAAATATTTTACTGCTGATGTGTGGGTGGGTGTTCCTCTGTCACAGAATCTGAAGATATTAGCGAGTTTTTGGCTGCTGTGCATGTTTTCTGCCATTCTTCTACACACAATCGCCTTGCTCTTCTCCTATTGCATTTTCTCAATTTTACTACATAAACACATCTTCTATCATATTGTTTATCCATGCATGGAGCAAGAAAATAATCTGACTGCACCATTCTGGACCTCTTGACATTTAGAGAGAGTTGGGATTTAGACAGACCATAGAAGAAGGAATTGCACAATTCAAGATGAGAAGTGATTAAGACATGAACAAGGATTTCAGCAGAAGCAAGGTCAAGGTAAAGATGAACTCAAGCAGAATTTCATAGGTAGGAATAAGCAAGAGGATGAGAAAGACAGTCTGGTGCTATGAAAAAGCCATTTAATGTTTTGAATTTTGCACTGGTGGGATAGAAATGTAAAGAAATATAATACCTTTTAATTATGCTGTGCTAGCCAGGGCATAGAGATGCTAAATGCTTAGTGACACGTTGCTGTAGCTTCCTATACCTCCCTCTTACCTCCTTTTCCCTCCTCTCAATCCATTTCCTTATATGGGAAATGCTAGGCACTTGAATTAAACATTTTATATATTACAGCTGTAACAAAGAAATTCATCGCAACTGACTGCTAAAATTTTGTTTACTTCTGTTCTCATGAATTAATACAGCTCCCTAGTACCAAAGAAGTAGCCATAGTATCTTATTCCCAATATCTGACTGTGGGAAGAAGAAATACTTGCACAGAAATCACATGTAGCTTCTTGGTCAGCTTTGTTTTGCATTTCCTATCAACTGCCCACCTATGGCAGCTCTTTGATGGGCTGAATAGCTTGTAGGTGTTTGGTTTGCTAGTGAAAAAAGCCCAAGCCCAGACAGAGAGAATCCTCAGCCCCTGCAATGGGGCAGCTTGTCATGTGTTCATACTATGGAGAGGAGTCTGAAAAGAGAAATAGCAAGGGTAGAGTGCAAATCTATGGAAGTGACATCAAGGCTGATAGACCTTTCACATTTTGGCACTGCCAGCTTTGGTAAGATTTCTTCCATGTTCTTGGTTCAAAATCTCAGTGTGGTGCTTTTTGATGCATGTATACTAATTTCACTGTAGATATTAGCCAAACAAATTGTCTCTTCCTACTAGAAAAGGGGAAATAGCTATATAATAACGTGGATAGCCATTTGAAGGAATATTTTCATTCACTCTGCAAAATGGATTTTTTTGTCTCTGGGCACCAGCATACAGAGGGAAAGAATTTTTGTGTCCAAGTTCTTGATCTTCTTTTAGGTTAAGCACTCTCACTGATTACCAGAGCTCCATTTAAAACGGAGGGAGGCAACCTCTTCACAAACTGGCTGCCATTTAGGGCCCTTAGGGTGATGCAGTGACTGTGCTGATGAGAAGCATCGTGGGCAGCACCAAATCACCCCCTCACATGTTACTGAACATGCACTATCCTAAGCATTGCTAATGAAGGAAGAAAGGTAATTCCCACTCAGCTCACTCCCCAGCTGATTAATTGCCAACACAGCTGCTGAAATCAGCAACCTTCAACACCATCAGGAAACTGGTTGGTGAGTATAGAACCCAGTGAGACAAACCGTTTTGCAAACCTATAATTCTGCGACAATTTCAGTTTGTGACTGGATAGACTACTTTGTATTAGGGATGATGGAGGCACATGAAGTTCATGTTTGAGAGGAGAGCTTGCACCATGGAATTAAAATGACAAAGACTGGTTACAAGGTATTGTTCAGCTCTCCTTTACTCCCTTCACTAGCTCAAAATCAAACCACATAGCCCAGCTGCCAACATGATTAACAAAAGGCTCAACCTTTTATGAACAGAACAAGCCTTGCTATGCTTGATTCCTTTCTGTAACATGTAAGTCTTTCTCAGTAGCATGATGTTCAGTGAGCTGTTATCTATGCATGCTTCTCACCCTGGCTCCAGGTAAGGCATTTTTCTTTTTTAAAAATACTTCTAAAAGCTCCTGCAAATAAAGAGTTATTGCCAGTTATAGTGCTAGGCAATAGTGATAATTCTATTTGGGCTGTGTGTTAAATTAATTAATAAACTTAACAGTAGATGGATATGGGCTTATTCAGACACTGTGTTTCCTTCTAAAGAAAGTAAAGATGATTTGTTCCAAACTTACATTTTTAGTGCGTTTTGACTGTAGATTTTTATATAAATAAGATTAATATCTTCCAATAAACTTTAAATATTCCATTTTCTCTCATGGAAGCATGAGAGATGTATCAGTCCTTTAAAAACTTAAGCACTCTCCACCAACAACACACAGTTCTACCTCTATTTCAGAAGGCACTCTACACAAATATGAGCAGGCCTACCAATGGGCTTGAAGTTATGCATGCCTTGAGACAGAGCACATCAGTTCCATTTGTTTGAAGTTTCTGTGAAACTTCAGTCTCAGGTTTACTATTGTAAATTTCTGCATTCTGATGACTGAAGTAGGAATCAATACTTATGAAATTAAAATTCACTGAATGAACTGTATTGGTGTGAGCAAGTATTGGAGTCAATGAAAATAAACTCAAAAAGTTCAGCCGTGGCTATACAATGGAAAGCATTTAGTTATTCACTGTTCATTGCCCAGTATTTTTATAACAAATGAGGCTTTAAGAAACTGTGCATAAGAATGGTGCTGATTAAAAAAAAAAATTAACAAAATCAAAAGAATCCCTGTCTAGGTGTGTCTTTGTGAAATACAGTGTCTTTCTGAGCTCCATGTGTATATTTATTTGACAATTATTTGCATAACCTAAGAGATCAAAGAATAAAAGGTTGATATACACAGGAAAGTTTTTCTGAGATGTTTTACTTCTTGATGTACAGGCAATCTAAACATTAATATTTGTCATGTTCTAATTTCCTTATTCCCGTGCCAAGCTTGGAACCGCTCAGAGTTAAGACTCTTCTGTTTTGCTTCTGTTATGTATTGTTTTATCTGCTTTCACTTCAGCTTTTACAGTGCCACCTAAAGAAGCAACTGTGCATGATTGCTTTCCAGCTTCAAACTGTGATTTGTAGAGGAAATAAAATTCCTGATGTGTTTCTGAGGGCGGAGGTGGGGAGTAGATATCTGCATGTCCATTTTAACATATGATCAGCATCTTACGATCCCTGTCTTGCAATTAGATCTATGTAGTTTCTCTTTCTGCATTAATAACCACTGATTCAAAGTATTTCTGTAACTTGTGATGCTTCTCTGAGTGGTTACACTGATGAAGAGGCTGAAGTTTTGTCTAGACAGTTAATGTCAAAATCGTGTCTTCATAAAATGACATAATGTGAAGATATATTTGAAAAAAAGCAACACTGCTATCATAATAGCAACTACATTGTTGAACACTGGATAAGCACAATCTGGACATAAGAAACCCAAAGAGTTCTGATGAAGGTTGCAAGGCCATAAACAGAACTGTTTTGTGTGAAAACTCCCAGGACTTCAGGCTCAGGTATTACTGATACTGAATCTTTTCTTGAGGGATGGTACTGTTTCAAATGCCTTTATGGTTTGCGATCTGTGATGGTATATTTCACCCAAGTGACAGATCCCTCATCCACATGGATGAAGAAATCATGCTAAGTTCTTAATGACAGTAAGCTGATATTTTTTTCTGGTGCTGGCAAAATTTCATATACTGATGTTTACTTTTACTTCTACTTTTTTTTTTTTGGGGGGGGGTGGGAGGGGGGGGGGGTGGAGGGGGGAGAGTGGAATTAATTTTCCAAATCAGGAATGGTAAAGTGAAAGGGAATTTTGCTGCTGAGTTTAAGCACAACTGGGTGTTATCCAGAGGTTAAATTCTTTTCCTGATTAACGTAAGAACATAATAAGACCATAAGAGGTACAATGGTTCAGAAGAAAGGTCAATGTAGCCCAGTATCCTGACCCCAGTGATGGCCAAAAATGGGTACATGGAGAAGAGTAGAGAACAGGCCTTGCATATCTGATGCCTTGCATATCTGATTCCTTCCTCTAAGCGTTCTCCCATCTCTCAGCTACAAACCACTGAACAATTTCCCAAAAGGGGTGTCGTTCCCAAGTATTTAAAAGCCCTCTATATTTTTCAGTTCTATAATCTTGCCTGGCTTCCCCTTGAGTCTATGGAACTTTACATCTGCTAACTGATGACTAATGAGAGCTGGGCACAAGGATTTTGTAGCAAAAAGTGTCATTAAAGACTGAGGTCTAATACTTCCTTTTCCTCTGTATTTCTGATAGCATAATAGCTCTACAAATCTGGTGACTTACAAGCCTTACAAGGAGCAGCTGAGGGAGCTGGGATTGTTTAGTCTGCAGTGGACGAGGCTCAGGGGAGACCTCATTGCACTCTAAAATTTCCTGAAGGGAGGTTGTGATGTGTGGAGGGCTTTTGCCTCTTCTCCCAGGCAACAAACAGGACCCAAGGAAATGGTTGCAAGTTGTACCACAGGAGATTTAGATTAGACATAGGGAAAAACTTTTTCTTTCAGAGAGTGATCAGGCACTGGAATGGCTGCCCAAGGAGGTGGTGGGGTCATCGTCCCTGGCAGTGTTCAGGTGGTGTCTGGATGAGATCCTACAAGATATGGTTAAGTAGCTTGTGGTGGCAAGGGTAATAGAAGGATGGCTGGACTAAATGTTGTAGGTCCTTTCTAACCTTGTGATTCTGTGATTCTATACTAACTATATAATGAGAAGAAGTGAGACTGTATTCAAAATATGACCACGATTTCTTTAAAATATAAATGCAGGCATTGTGATCTGAGACAAATAAAATGGAGTGGATTTGGGCAAGATAATAATATTATCAACTAATAAACTGTTGATAAAGGAGTAGGCTGTGGATTGAATGAGGAGATACTCAGGCTGCTCAGGCAGTGTGCTAGGGGCAAGGAAAAAAGTCAATTACCTTTGAATTATTCAGATCTGAACAAAAGAAGAATAGCTCACAGAAGCCCGTGGACATTTCTGAACCTTGCCAAGGAGCAGGCAGACGTGAAATGAGATATCTGTTCAGTGGCAAAATTCAGTTAGGTTGCTCTCAGCCCAGATTACAGTAAATTCTTGCATCTATCTTCCTTGATTTTTCAAACATTTCCTTTTTTTTTTTATTATTTTTCATCTCTTATTTATAATGATACCAGTTAACTTTTTGAGACCATGTTAGCCATTTACATTTCCCCATAGTATATATGTGAAACATGCCACTGACCAAATGCAAACCTATCTACAGCAAATCCTCCTGACTGTAAGTGCTTGCAAACAACAAAGGCACTCAAGTATTCTGATGATGTGGATTGTGTAAGGACCTACGTGGCTAGAGCAAGCAAATCTCTTATTTTCTGTGCCTACTGTAACCAGCCATATCTCCTGCTGTTCTGAATCACTAGGTTCAAATCACTGGCTTCCATGAATCTTGTAGTTGGAAATGAAGACAGAAAAACTCTAATGGGTCATTTTGGACAGCCTCCTGCCAGGTCATGATTATTCCCTTCAGAGCTATGGTAGTGCTTGATGAGCAGCATCACTACCCACCAATGAGGCAACATTGACCACAAACAGAAAGAGGATACGTTTGAATGTCGTCAACAAATATCTTCATCTGTAGCCTGAGTTTTTATTCTATGTTGTATTTACTTTTTTTTCCCCCTTGCATTGGAAAGACAGGAAAACAGAGGTTGTTTTGAAAAGCTCCAGAAGAAACCCATTAAACCATCAAACTACTGAACTGATTAATTTGTGTTGGTTTTGTTGTGTTTAAATAATGAGGAATGCTGTAAGATAACCACAATCAGATGTCTGAGATGTCTGCACATTTTCTGCACATGGCATTTTTTTCTGGTTTTGCTTGCTTTTGTTTTGTTTTTATGAGAAAATGTGTTGATTCTGTAGAGCCGGAGATCTTCTGTTACCTACCAGCTGGTCTCTTGTGTCCCCCAGAGAATGTCTCATTTGACCAATGGGTTGCTCTTACTGTCTGATAACTTACAGATCATCCTAATGTCATCTGATCATACAATTGGCAATTTTTCCCTCAGAAATCCCTTTTAATAAGATTGTCTCAGTCAGAGTGATGTATATAATCTAAATTTCTGGGGACAACAGAATCATTTTCTGGAGTGATGTCAAATATATTTGTTACCTGAACAAAGTGCCAGAGGTTCTAGAAAGCTTATTATGCCAGTCTGAAAGAGTGTGTTAGACCAACTCTATAGTTCATAAAATCTGATGGGGTGAGACCCACGTGAGGGAGAGGGATTGTCAATGTTAGTCTTAAGTGTTCACTTTTAATGAGATTTTCCAAGCTTGCAGTATCAACATTCTCAATCTGCAAGTCCTTTACAGTCCTTAATGGTTTCTGACTGCACCCATGGCAGTAGTTGTGAATGTTTTTATCTAATCTACTTGGTGATGAAGCTGTATTCAATTTCATCTTGTGATCAGATCTCTGCAATGCACCGACATCATTTATATCACAGGACCGGAGTCAAACTTCAGCTGTGGTTTATTTGTGAAAGGGTGTTTCATAAGCAGCCTTCAGCATCTCCACTCTGTTATTTGAAAAGAATTTTTTTGTACTCTTTTCCCTCCCTCAGAACGTTATGATCCTTATTACAGGAACTATCTCCCTTTTTGTGTGGTTCTGTGTCAGTAAAGATGAACTGATGTGCTTTGAGGGATCAAGACTGTCAACCCTGACTCTGATAGGTGGCTTCTTGGCTAGTAGAGCTACGCACCTTATAACCTCTGCAGAGCTGCAGACTCCCAGGTAAAACTGTAAAGCTCAACAACTTGTGCAAGCTTCAGGAAGAGGGGGAACATGCCAAAAGGATATAATGACAATGCGTTTTTGTGTTCTGAATGGTGAGGATTTGAGAAAATCTTTGTTCTCATGACAGACAGTTATGACTGAATGTGAGACTTGACAAGTGTATTTTTATATTCCAAAATAACAAATAAGACACTTTCTGCCAGACCACAAATCCTTCCATCCAGCCAATTTCATCATTCTATCAGCGTTACATCTAATTTGCTTGGGGTTATGTTTTTGTGCATATACGTAAACCATTCTTAAAGAAAATCAAAATGTACATGTCTGTAAGAGACAGTGTTTTCTGTCTTTATCTAGCAATGTCTCATAGCTCTTCAATTCCATTTTCCAATGTATTTATTGTGGCAGGTAATATTTGAGACTGAGTGGTCTAGTTTCTACATATCCTTTTTGTGTTACTTTTGCTGCTTCCCTGGCAAAGCATGACCAAGGTACATGGCACACATCCTCAAGTGGTTCAAGGCTAAGAAAACATTTTTTCTTTATAAAAAAATGTTCCTTTGTGACAGTTTTAAACAGAATTAGATTTTCTGTGGTTGGGTAAAGAGATGCATGGCTCACAGTAAAAATATCTGTCCTTTATTTTAGGAAAACCTTCCAGTCCAGGACATTCTGTTACCCTCCGTTGAGCTGAACTTAGACATGAATGGCACTTAGGTACATGCTGTCCTGAAATTACATACTTTCCTGAATCAGAGCCCAGGTGAGATGGAGTAGGAGTGTGGATGGAGTAGTTTCATGTGCTGGTGATCAGGGAGGTGTGCAGAGAGGACAGTGTGTATAACATTGCTGGAGCTCCAAGAGAAGCTACAGAGCCCATTGGGACCACGTGGCTCTCAGTGGCAGAAGTCCCCACTTATTCAGCTAGGGCGGGCTTGGACCCAGTATTTGTAAAACATAGGCTCATTATCCCCAGGTTTCTTACACAAAGATTACTACTGCAAGATGTAATATGGCTTTTCTCTGAACTGACTATTCTTATTTGTCGAGCAAAATTGCCCCTTTTTCTCCTTGACATATTTACACAAAGTGCCTTTTCTTTTTCTTGTCTTTTTAGGTAGGATTTTCTGTCAGCATGTTTTATTTGGGAAATAGCATGTGACACTGATGGATCTTCCCCTTTCCTTTCTTTTCCTGAAGGAAAAACACCTGCAGCATGGAACAGCCCTGGAAAAGTTAAATAGGAGCCTGTGTGCTGTGATGTGCTGTGGTGGTAAATATATCCTAGTGTACGCTTAGCAATATAAATATGTAAATATTTTATAACATGTATACTTACACCTCCTACCGCTATTTTTCTTGCAGAGCATACACTCAAGAAATGCACATCAGGTAACATGCATCTGGTGTAGTGGTGGGAGTCTGCTCTGCTAATAAAATACTGAATATGTAAATCCCTCCACTTCTTATAACCAATGCTTTAGGTTGCATTTACTGTAAACAAAGATGTATTTTTGAGGGCAGTTGGTTTGAGTTTATTGTTTATGTAAATCTCTCAGAATGTGACATAGCCAGATAGCTTCCTATGTTGTGCTGATCCACATTTTAGGCCAGCAGCCAAAGTATTTTATCTTTTACTTCATTATAGTGATCTTCCAATTAGCTGTGGTCTGTAATACCCTGATTTTGGTGGCAGTGGTTTGGGGAGGATTGTTTGATAGTTCTGCTCGAGAGGCAAAATGAGGGGCCTTATTATAGAAAGTGCAGAGGTTGTGCAGTAGCTGAGTTCTGTTGCAAAGTTTGCCGATAAGGGAAAACTGGCCCTTGAGCATCCATTCTATTCTGTATATTAACACTTCTAATCTGCACTGCTGATAAAACTGCAAGCCATTTGCCTTTGGAGGAATTAGTTCTGCCTCACTTGTGTAACCAGGCGATGGTGATTAACCTTTAAACTGTCCAATATTCTCAGCAGACTCCTGCTCCAGATTAGAAACTATTTAGTTATGACCAACTAAATTAACAACATTCCCTCCTCTGAAGAATAAGATTTGGAAGGTATGCATTTTAAGGTGGAATGTGTCCAATGTCCTTATTTATACAGAGCTTTTGCAACATGAAATGCATTTGTCATTTAAGAAGAAACGGGAAGGAGAAAGCGAGATTGATTTCGGGTTGAAACAGTCTACAATTAGTTGTATCCAGGCAGATGTTTGCTTGATTGTGGGTTAGGGTCCTACTTTAGATGGCTTAAACCTGATTCTGACTTTTCATTCCTAAATAAAACTTACAGAGCAAGGGTAAAGGGGGCAGGATGGTGCCCTGGTAGGGGCAGGAGTTTAGGGAAAAAAGATATCCTCTCTCTGAGAGGAATTATCTCAATTCTTGTGAAGAAAAATTTTTAAAGTTTGCTAACCTTCCCATCACAATGAGACAAAACAAAAGATTTTGTACACAGTGGTGACAGACCAGCACAACCAATGGACTGTAGCTGCTGTGATAACCTAGTACCGCACCATTGTATCTACATATTTTAAATGTGTAATTTATCAATTGAAACATACCCTTCAATACACGTGCCATAAAAGAAAAGAGCAAGGGCAATTATGTAATAGTATAGTGTTTGTCTGACGTGCCTTAAATCCCCATATTGTTATTCCTCACTGAATAACAAATACACAATCCCTGTTAGCAATGTTTTCCGTTTTACCAGTTTTATATTAGCTGCCTCCTTAAAAATTGCTAATCTAGATACTACATTAGTAGGATGTCAGTCAAACTGCAATCCACAGTGAAGCCTTCTTCATATACCAATTTAAATCATTCATGGTCCTTTCTTTGGCATTATTCAAAAGATCATAATAATTTTCTTGTGCCCACAGCACAAAAAAATCAATTATTTCCCCACAAAGACTTGAAAGTACTTAGCGAGTGCTGTAAGAAAAGCTGAGGGTTATATCAAATTGAAATTGCACTCATTACACACAACACAATTAGTTGCCACTAGTCTGGCCGGTGCTTTAATTCTGAATGGCATATCTTTATTATTACAGAAACAAGCATGCAAATGGCATTGTTCAGGATTTGCAGAAATCAATAGGATATAGTGCTGTGTGTTTGGTGGCCACTGTCACTCAGTCTGCTGTGGATTTGAGATAATGTGTGTATTTGAATTAATGAAGGGAACGTGAGACATCATAAGTGACACCCAAATAAAAGAAATGGGTACATGATATTTGTAATTATTCTACTTGTGTTTTTGTTGTAAATACTTGTGCTTTTTGTTTTTTAATCAAAGGATTAATTGCATTTTAATAAGGCATTATGATTTTCAGAGCTTTAGTTAATTAAAACTTGTAGTATATAATTATGAAGTGATGCTGAGATTTGTCTAAAGATCACCCATACGTTTAGAATATGTATATTTTTCCTTGTTAAGCTGTTGCTGCATTTTGAGGGGAGGATGGATTATATTAAATGTTTGAAAGCAGCTCCAAATGGATTTCGATAAATGGTAGCTAGGAACGTAGATTATGTCGTTGGACAAATGAAAGTGGAGCAACTACTGGGGCTGGAAACACTTTTTGGCTGCAGTGATGGAACATTCATTTGCACAAATGTTAGCTTTCAGCAGCAGGACTAAGAACAGATGTATTTGTTCAATGTATCATATCATTCCGCCCATTAGGTCACAGGGAAATTGCTGCGGTTTGAAATCCAGAGTGCAGGCCATACATGCTTACTAGTAGTGCATGGTAAAGGTTATTTCCCATGTGACAAAAAGGTTTTAAAAGGAGGAAGAAGGTAGGTGTGCATGCGTGTGTGTTTGTGTGTCTGTAGATGTCTTTGCATACCAACTTGTTTTGCCGATAGAGGTGAATATTCTTGGTGCAAAGCCTTACACACTTGCTCTAACCTGGGACATATCTGTATTAGAAAAAGACTGCTTCCTAGGGGAGTATATTGCATATGGACTGATAGACTAATTTCCAGATGGATAAAACACCCAGAGTAGAACAGTATTAGAAATTTAAAATCTTAATGGTACAAACAAAGCTTTCTTTTGGCAGTAGGAAAAAAAAAAATCCCTCCTGTTATATTAATTCCTCACTTTTTGAAACTGTATATTGAAAACAAAAGTGAATTTTGCTTTTCTGTAAAATTAAAGAGGGGGAAATGTTACTGTTGAACTCTGTGGGGTTGTTTTTTTTTCCATGTTGTGTCAGCTATAAGACAAAATAAAGGTTTATGCAGAACAGCCTTTTATTCCTATCACATAGCCCCAGGAACCAGAAGGGGTTTCTGATGTTCTCTCTTGAAGGAAGGGTCTTAAATTAGACTTAGCATTTCCCATTTGGAAGCTTGGCTCCTGCAATGCTCAGATATTTATTTATTTATTGCACCCTGGCTTGCAGATACTTTTTGAGACAAACCCACTCAAGAGCTTAAAATGTTCCAGGCGAGGTGAGGAGATGAAGTGTGCAGAGAGGCAAAAGAAAGAACAGAATTCTCAGAAATTTACGTTGACTTCAGCACTCAAAACAGGATTTTATTACGTATCTATAAATGGATTTTAAGTAGGATTTTCCCATGTTTTCTCCCAAAGCTGATTTAAAATCTAATATTATTAGATTGGTCACAGCCTTCATATTTTAGCTGTCAAACCCAAAGCCTGAAAGGTGATTCATTCAAAGCTTGCTAAAATATTTGCTCAGCAGCACAATAGTGTGTGATGGAAAATAAACTCCTCTGGAGCATCTCACCCTATCAGCCATGGCCTGCAGCAGGAAAAGAATGAGGGAAGGTCAGTCAATTATGTGTGGTAATCACCGTAAGCATATTATCTGAGACACAGATGTCTTCCCTGACCCCACACGACATAGCTATTAACCCCACAGTAGTATAAAAATGGGGAGGAGGAGGAGCAGGTCCCCTAGGTAAAGCAGACCTTTTCACTCCAAGCTTGTCCGGCCGCTCTGCCACGGCATGGCAGTGAGGACGCTGTCGCAGGGAGTTGGCCCACCAGCCGACCCCAGTGCACTGCAGGTGCCTCTCCTCTTTGGGGACCTTTCTATAGACCTAGTCATGTGAGATAAATAGTCACGGCGTCGGAAAATGAGGCTGACAAATTGACTTGTGAGATGTTCCAGGAGCGGAAAGAGCCATGGCATGCCGGGTGCTGCCCGCATGTGCAAGGGAACAACTCTTGTGTCCCTGCGTGCACATGCCTTGTTGATGTTTTAGTGCTGATAAAGTATAATGCCACTATCATGCAATCGTCTAATGCTCCCAGAAAACAGAGATGATTTTCTCATTACACTGACTAATGCACTGATTACCACATACAGCTCCTTCTGAGTTCAAGTTCCTTCTATATTTACTTCAGAAAAATGATCAGCTGCTTATTCAAGTGAAAGGGATTCTTTTTTCAGTGTGGTTATTCAAACACATCAAGTAAGCAAGACAGACTTTAAACTGCCTGTTTAAGCTGCTGAAGTTGAGGAAACGTTCAGAAGTTTGCATGTTAAATTTGGTTACTGTGTAGGAATACTGTGTTGTTAAGAGATGTGGCATCTCTCAGCAGCTATAAGCTTTCTCATCTTCAGACTGGCTCTGATTCTTAAAGCTTTTGGGAAATCTCTTCTTTAGGCAATGCTTTGTTACCTTCTGGGAGGCCATTTTGTATTTTATACCTAAAAGATGAATGACCAGTAAGTAATGTAACCTACAGCAGCGCTACACAGCATACACTCCAAGAGTGTCTGTGGCAGATCAGATTCATGCCTTTTCCTCCTTTTAAAATAATTGATTGCAATGGCATTCCAGTCTTGTGCCATCCATGTAGCTGGTCCATGCTGAGATCAGTGAATATTAGAGCATGAGAGGAACTCTGCTTAGAAGATTTGCCATTGAATGTTGCAGAGCAATGCCCAAATTTTCCTTCTGAGAAAGAGAATTACTGAAAGATATTATCTTTGATACATCCTCTTTCACTGTGTGAGTGCACATTTGCCTGCATTGGTGAGCTACAGGTTATAGAAGAGGGAAGTTCTGGGTTGAACAACTGGCATGAACCTAACCACCAGACTCCCCAGAAACTCTCTATTAAAAGACATGAGATTTTGACACCGTGCAGAGTGAATACTGGTTGTCTCTGCCAATGACACTGGGGATGACCTTGGAGTGGATGAAAAGGATGATGAAGAATGCTCACTAGGATAGCTGGAGCACCACAGCCACTGCCAACCAAATTCAGTTGGATTTGAAAAAAAGAGATTTGGACTATCTGCCCCAAGAGAAAATCCCCCATGGTAGTTTTGGCCATATGGAAAGATACCATTTGCACTCCGTTCCATTACCGTGGTTAGTCTTGAAATTTGGTCCTCTTGCAGTCTTTTATTAAACCTCCATTCTATTGTCATTTTAGCCCTATGTCTAAATGTTGCTAAGTAACCTCCTGTGTCAAATACTTTTTCTGCCAGGAGAGAATCTTGCATCAATCACCTATTGTGACTGCCAGATTAGATACCGTAATGTGCTCTACATGGGACTGCGTTTTACTTCTATCTGGAAACTGCAGCTGATACAGGATTTGCAGACTACTTGTTAGGCAGCATCTTTTTCTTGAGCACGCTAAAGCAGAGCAGAAAAACTCATCCACTGTATTTACCAGGCCTTGGTATGATTTTTAAATGTTTGAGATTTGGGAGTTCTTGGTTTTACCTTTTAGCTGTAAATGCTACCTGTTTGAGTGAGAAACTCTGCCAAAGAGCACATTGCTCCATTTGCAAGCAGTGAAGCCTGTAAGGTAAAACTTAGCCTCTGCAAGAGAGTGAGAGCAGTGCCTACCTGGAGCTGTAGCGAGCTGCAGTTTCTGTAAGGCTCTTTTATCGTATTTTCCATGGGGCCAAATAAAAGCCAAATTCTGATGATCACTTGTGTAAGTAGAAATCAGGAGTAATGCTATTTAAATACTATGTAATTAGACTCAAGTGAATGAGAATGGAAGTTGGTCCCAATTGATTATATATTTCAGGTCAGTTGAAATAATGGAACAGCCTTTTCTGTCTCGGCTTAATGCAGTGGTTCTGAAGAGTTCATCACCTGCTCTTGGCTCTCTTTCTTATTTCCAGCTGATAAATCATCTTTAATGTGTTTCCTAATATTGCTTTTCCATGTGAGCGCTGGTTATAGTTCTATGTGACAGCAACAGGGAAGAGGGGGAGGGGGCAGGCAATAATTTCGCTGACACAGAAATTACTCTAAAAATGCATTAATGTGTCTTAAGTATAATTGACATACTTTGAAACATGCATGGCCTATTGGCAAAATTAAATTTTGCTGGCCAGAACTTGAGGAAGGCAGAGCTTCTCTTAGCATCCTTTCTGACTTTGTTTTAAACAGTGATAATGGCTTAGATCAATATATTTGCAAAATATTAACAAATTTCACATGTAGAAATCATCTCATAGTCATGCTTTGTCAGTTAACCTTCTTTTATGTGGTAGATTGTTTTTCTAAAGGAATTATGTTATAAAACACATTAAAAATATATACACGTGATTTACCACGTTAATACTTCTCACTTATCGTATCTTCTTCAGATCCTCCTTTTTACTATGCAGTTAACCTTATATGTCACAGCAAAAGCAAAGCATTTTCCATAAAGCTCAAGACAGAAAGTCAGAATTTACATTGGCTTTTCTTCTCTAAATTTTATTCTAATAACTAGTTTTAATGATCAGCAAAATAATAGCTTTTGAAAGCCAAAAACAAACAAACATACAAACAAAACCCTCTAACTAAAGTTATATCATCTGCCTAAACCCTTGTCTGGGTTTTGAGAACAATCTGAGTATTGTTTCATTCACCTAAGGAAAACAATAGCTGTTTTACACAACCAGGATCCCAAAAGAACTGATATCTCCATTGTACAGAATGAAACATTTTCTATATATATTTGATAAGTACACAAGCTGCAGAGAAATGAATCATTCACGTGCGATGGCTTGAATGTGAGAAACAGCACACAAGAGTTGCAATCAGTACAAATGTTTGACTGCTTCACCTGCACACTGCAAACCACTTCATCAGCAGTGTTGCATCTGCAGATTTGTCTCTGAGAAGTTTCAAACAGCTACAGCTGAAAATATAATAGGAAATGTGGTGTCCTGCTACTCTCACCCACTGCACTAATTTGAAGGACATCAGGAGGACAGTTCAGGTGCGGCTCAGTGATGGGTAAGCTTCATCTTTATCTGCCTTTTTTTTTTTAAATGTGGTTTGGGCTTCCCAATCATTATCTGCTTATAATACTGATGTAGCTGTACACGTCATGAGATGCAAACCAAAATATTTCTCATCAATTTCACACTGCTATGATGAAAAAGTTTTATGCAGAGTACAGTGATGTTTGCATGAAGTCTTTAAATAGCAGAAAGGAGGAGGTTAGTTTTTGTGTATTTTGTATCTCCTGTTGGACATACAAAGCATTTTGCATGTTGGGATGTCCCAGTCCAACCTCCAGATTGCATTGGCTACACCTGCAGCATAAGCACATGTTCAATTCTACAAACAGATGTTTGCAGTCCTGGAAAGAAGAACTGGGAAACCTTGAGAAATGCATGGAGAATCACTAACTGCAGAGGTCTGTATTTAGACAAGGTTAAATATAGGTGTAAACTCTAAAGAGTGTTTTTGTACCAAACCAGATTTCCTATGTACTAAACATCTCAGTCCTCACCTGTCAAGTTACTTCAGTCAAAACATATTTTCAGTATGCAAATAAGTTAAAGAGTAAACAGGTTAAGTTGCTGCCATATCAGCTGTGTATTGCCTCTTCCATTGATATGAGAACACCTCACCTGCGTTCTCATCAGCAAACATCTGTCTTTGGAACAAAAGTGTGCTTGGATATAACGAGAGCAATATTTTGTCTCCTCCTGATCCATAACCAAGCACACTAATACCGATACTTGGTCTGAACCTCTTGTGGCATTTAATATGATTTTGGTTGTGAGCCAAAGCACCTTTTTTTTCTTTTTCTGCAAAAGTATTGTTACACTGATTGTCTATAGAGCATTGCAGATGGAGTGGACATAAAGTGTACTTCAATTTATTTTAAAAAAAAAGTTCATCTTGTGACATGATTCACTTTGGTTTTAAGGAACCTACTGACAGAAGAAATTGCACTGTTCTGCCTGGTAAGAAGTAAGAACTGGAGCACCTCCAGTTAATAACGGACCTCAGAGATTTCAGGTAATCTTTTTCTTTGCCTGTTAAAAGTTGGGTAGAAACAATGAACAGGGAAACTTGAAATTCTCAAAAGTCTTTTTCAATTAAGAGATTCTATGATTCTATCAAGCCATACAACGAGCAGCTGAGGAAACTGGGGCTGTTTAGTCTGTAGAAAGGGAGATTGAAAGGAAGACTTCATTGCTCATCAAATCTGAAGATTTTTATTTAAGGTCTGAATCATCAAGGCATTGAACCTTAGATTCCCCAACAACTTTTACTCACCTCTGTTGTCTCAAAATCGTGGAGAATACTGCTTACAGAGCTCTGACTCTAGATAGATCCTCTTCCTCACAAATGCAATTACAACCTTATGGCATGGATTTTTGCACTTGTGTTTCATATCAAGGGGCTTAATGTAAGATATGAATGCCACAATGGCACTCTTAGTAGTGAGTGGGTTGGCCATCATGTTGTCCCTCCACAGACTATCACCCTGCATTGCCCTGTCACTATTCCCTTTAGCTGTTACTCTACCATCCCCATTACCTTGTCCTCCCACTCCATCCTTGGTGCCAGCCACGCCACATTTTCCCCTACACCAAACATTTAGACATGATCCTTTTGAGTTTCTTCTGCAGGGCTTTTGTTCACACTGCAGACACAGCTTAGCAGTGTCACTGACCCACAGTTTTTATCCACACCCCCTTCTGACATTCATCTTGCTCACCCAGTCACCTACCCAGACACAACTAGTGTGACTGCATCCTCCCTTCACATGCCTGTCCTTCTCCATAGCTTTAACCTGACTCAGCTGCAAAGGCATGCAGCAAAACAGCTGCTTTGGCTTTTTTCTCCTCTGCCTTTAGCAAACCCTGGATCAAACCTCCTAATCCCTACAAAGGTTACATCCTTCACCCTTTTCCCACAAAGCACTGCTCCTTTCTGACCTCTCACTTTCTACATTCCCCTCTATGACAAGCACCTCATCTTGTTAACAGCTTTAAGCAAAAACAGCCTTTTTGACTTGAGCCAAACCAAACCCAGAGGAAAAACTGCAGGCAGATCTCTTCAAAGTATTTTTATGCTAGGAAATTGCAAAACTGAATTTTCATTCCTGGAATATTTCCTTATATCATAGCTGCATTTCAGCTTATCTACCTATCATCTCTTTTTAAGGTGCTTTATATTCAGTCTTGATTTAGCATGGCCAAAAGTGATGTTTTCTGATTCTCTTCTATACTCATAGTTCGATTCCTGTTCTTGCTTACACTGGCATATTATTATTCCTATGATCTTCAACTTCTTATTAACAACCTACCAGTTCATTCCTTCGAGACAGTAGTATTTTGCATCCAAACACCTATTTCTCTTTGATCATTCTTGTCCTTCAACTTACACTGTTTCTCTTTGATATGCACAAAGAACAAGCCAGCCGTAGCCATGCTCATTACTTGGAGCTCTCAGTCCTGCTCATTCTTCCTCTCTTACGCCTCCAATTCCTCTCATCTTCAGGTCACCAAACAGCTGCCTTGCCTCTTAGCAATCACCAGCCTGCAACCCTGTTCCTCTTTACTGTATGGGCATCACTATTTCTTTTTAACACAAATAACACTCGGTGGACTCATTTGTAAGACTCTCTCATCTTCCAGCCATTTCTTCAAAAGCTACATCAGCTGAAGCAATGATTGGTGCAAATGGCCTGGGGTCATGGCTGGCACACAAGCTTTTTATGGGAGAGGGGCAGGAAGGTATGCAGATGCCTACAATGACTGTAGGCACATATCTTCCCGATTTTATAATTTCTATTTTCCAATTATTGTGCATTGCCTGAATTATTCGATGGTAAACTCCCTGGGGCAGGGATGTTCTGCCTCTAGCTGTGTACATCACTGCCTCTCTGGTCTTCTAATCCCAGCCAAAGCCTCTGTGTGTCACTGCAGCAGCCTCACTGATTCACAGTCCCAGTCATGATGTACATGCTGGAAATCCTCTGTTTGCATCCATTTTCCTGACCCTCTTTCCCATACTTAATGACATTTCTTTCTGAAGCAAGCACAAGATGAGAGGCTCCATTAAATGCACCAACCTGCAAAAGGCTCGTGCGTAAGATGTGCATGTCACATTACATTTTGTTGAACTTCACTCTCACAGTGTTTATCTAAATTTAGTGATATATTATTCTTGAGGAAAACAGGAGCTCCAGGGCAGAGACAGACTCTGGCAGCTGTAAGGAATGATTACTTTCCAGTTTGGCTAATGACATAATCCACTGTGGTTGCAAGTCTTGCTTTCCTCTCTAGATGATGTCAACAATTCCATGAGCTACATGTGTTGTATTCATAAGTGGTACTTAGAAATATGCGTTCTGTAATCTCCTCCTTATGCCTGACACTTTACACATGTTTATCTACAAGGAGTGGTGACATTAGCTTGCTAATTTTGCCAGTGTACTGTACCAGTGAGGGTATGAGAGACTCAGAAGGATATTTAAACTGGCAAAGAAAGAATTATTGACATTAGCCATGAGTACTTTGTAAGGCTCTGTTTTGGACTGTCATTTGTTGGAAAATCTTTGCTGCTGAAAGTCATCCATCATCCCCAGATGGACCTGCAAGCGTTATAGACAACTCTTTTCCCAAATGCCACTCCTCACCAGTGGCTGAAAGTACTTGCCTATCAACATTTGTAAATTAGAAATATAGATATTATTTCTTGACAATGTACAAATGGTATCATAAGACACAGTATTCTTGGCTGCTAAATGGACTTCAGTGGTGGAAAAAAAATCTCTTTTGCCAGAACTCCACCTACATGCCCTTGTTTATACATGTAACTCAGGTTTTCTTTATTAAGTAGACTGTATGCACAATGTTCACATGGTGATGATCCTCAGCAAGAGCTCATACTGCCCATGTAAGTGTTTTTTAAAGAATCAAGCTCTTACCTCTCAAAATTACACTTGTATGGCATTGTTCAATATGTATGGCTGACTACTATAGAAAGCAGCAACAACGGGGTACAATGCACTAATTTTATCCCACTTTGACTTTGAAAATATAATCGGTACTTATAAAAATTGTAAATACTACAGAATCATGCTAGTAGGATTATTCTAAAATGGAAGTGCTAATACATCAAGAAAATAGCTTTGCTAGTCCTAACTGGCTCCTATTATCACCATTATCAGAGAAGATATACCTCTGGCAACAATAATGTGCAGAAACACAAATGAATATATGCAAGAGAGACAAGATTTAAGAAGATGTTTCTTTTTATCTTACAATAAACTTTGTTCTTTTGAGTGCCGCAGTACAAGTAATAAGTGCAAACTCTTATGTCCAGTGGCCATATCTCATCTAGCTAATGAAATGGTAGCCTGGTAAAATACACATAACTACCCATTTTGGCAGTACAATATTCCTCTCTGTATTATGTAGCAAAATACAATCATTCTTGATGCGTTATGTATTTGCAGCATTACCTACAAGTACCCATTGCAAGCAAGTTGTTAAATTAAGAATCACAGCATATGCAGTATCATTATAAAATAGTAATTCAATCACTCAATCAGAATCATCACAGTGTTTGTTTTTTCCCATATGAAAGACAATATCTGATTTACATTATTTCTCTTCAGGCTATGCTATAGAGTCTAATTTTGTATATGACTGCTCTAAATGTTAAATTGCTTGTCTTGAGAAACTTCAGCGACAACAGCATGATGACGTGGGGGTGTTTTCAGGGAGAAAAGTCTACACTTTAGTGTTTGATTTTGGCTGTGGTGAAGATGGCATAAACACCACTGTCCCATCATCAATGACAGTCTTGAGCATCTCTATTGTGTCCTTTTTCATGGAGTTTAGAGCAAACAACTGCTGCCTGCTCCTGCCAGTTGTGCACCCTCCATGTGTTGACAGTGTTGTGTCAGCACCTTGTCAGAGCATTTGAAGCCAGAACCTCACCCCAGGAGTCCCTTCAAATGCAATTGCACACAGCCAAAGCTTCCTGGACTCCACAGGGATTCATCTCATCCTCATCAAGATGACATTGTGCTGACTTTGGGACTGTCACAGCAGCAGTTATAGAAGTATGGCAGACAAACAAACAAAACAGTGGAGAAAGATAACCTATACACTCCACCTACCTTGAGGAGGGCATTTTCATAAATGAAAGCAAATGAACACAGATCTCACTTTTCTTTGATGGAAAGGTACAGATCAAAACAGCAAGATGATAGTGGCTATCTTCTTACTGCCTGCTGAAAAAATGCTCAAGCCTGACACCACAGCAGAAGAGCAATGGTTCTTCATGTAGCTTTCTCTTCCTAGTGAACAAAAGCACAAAATCTAGACATTTCCTCTTCCATCAACATCTTCTGAAGAGAAATTAAGCTAGCTTTTAAGCTGTTTGTGGCGGTAGAGTTGTTTAGTTAAATACAGATGTGAGCCTTAGTCCTCACAAGAACTGCTCCATACTCATAGCAATAATAGTAGTAGTAGAAGTGGTTATGGAAGAAAATAAGAATTAAGTAAGGTGAGACAACTGAAATAATTGCACTGAGACAGCTTCAGAGCTTTTTATATTCTGTTGAGCAGATTAGAGTACTAAGTAAGAAAAAAAGTTCTTAATTCATGCTTTTGAGTTCAATATCTTTGGTTGTTGATTGAAAATGATCAGAATGGAGCAACGTACTTGCAGTAGAGCAAGGTACTGGCTAGAACTGTGTTTAAGTAACTTGAAAGGATTTGTTTGGTATAATTCAGATAATATATGAGTACAGTGTGGATGAGAGGAATCAACTGGAATTGATGAGTGGGTTAAGTCTATTGCTTTCATCTGGTTTGAAATAGAGTTGGTTACCTGCTGTAAAACAGTTTGCTAGATGATGCTCATTCAGTAGGTGAGTCCTGGAACAGTACAACAGAGACTTATCTGCCAGACAACATCTGTTTTGATGGTTCATTCTCAGTATTTAATAAACGACTGAGTCATCCAAAATGCCCTGAGGTAAAATAAATTGTTGCCAGCAGCCTGCTCTCTCACTGGTTTAGTACATCTTAATAGCTATCCTTTGTCTACTGCAAGGTGATTCCTAAACATGTCTTCCAGGGTTTTGTTTGCAAAATAGTAATCAGGAATTTATACAATAAAAGTCTACACTATTTACAAGAGACAGAGCTGGCAATGGAATGACTATCTGGAAACTAACTAGTTGTATCATAAAAGCACAATTTGTTGAATAGGCAAATTAAAGTGTCTGTACCCTCTGCAAAATCCCGATGAGTGGATTTATTTGAGTTGGTGGACATCTGGTTAATCCTAACTGTCTTCACTTGGCTGCTGATGCGAATTCCTCACATTGTGAGGAATTTCTTGTTAGCTGTTAGCTAAAACCAATGAGATTTGACTGAGCTCTCCATGCACGTGGAAGGCAGCCAGGATGTTGTTTGGAGAACACATGCTAGGTGCTTCCTGATCACTTCTCAGCTGTCATCTGTTGCTGACGCTCTGGGTAAAGGCAAAAACTCTCTGCCATATCAAATGGGGTAGATTCATGCCTTTCTGAGTGGAGAAGGCTGCCAAATTTTTTCATTTTGATATTGGTTCTTCAAATAGTTGTCCACTGCTCACTTTAAAAGAGAGGTACTTGGTGCCTATTTTAGTAGCATGTCACTTATTACCAGAAATAGTACTGTTTGCCTTCTTTGGGGCTGGAGTGTCAAAGATAAAGTGCTGACAGCCATCAGAGCATCTCAAACACCTTGATTCCTCAGTATTTCTTGAACTCTGTCTTTCAGGATGGTGACCAATATGCAGAGTAAAAGGGGCATCACTTTCTTGTGTGTTGATTTGTCTGCAGATGAAGATCCATTGGAACTCAATTAGATCTTGCAGCTGTTTTCATCACCAAGAGTTACAAGGTGTTGCTGAGTGGAGGTGAATAGAATTTCATTTCTGGTTCTTCAACAGCTAACAAAAGGTAACCTTGAATAATTTCACCTCTTTCTTGAGATTCTTTACATACATGGGACAGTAGAGTTTCTATGTTGGTTCCAAATATATGTGAGCCCACTATTAAAAAAAAAAAAAAAAAAAAAAGCGTAAAGCTTTCTGTGGCAGATCAATCTTTATCATATGTCTATTTCAGGTATCCAAAGAATGTAGCTCAGGATCTTCACAGCCTAAAAAGTATGGATTAGAGATGAGTCATTCTGATAAATCTGATGTAACAACCATAAATCAGGAGAAGCAATTGGAAAGGCTGACTGCTGTTACATCATTCCACTTGACTGAGTACATTTGTTTGTTTATTACTCCCATTTGCAAGATGGAAGGACCCCACAGGGTTGAAAATTTGAAATATTTTTCTATTATTCAAAACAAAATTCCTATCAGCATTTGTTTTAGAATGTTTATGACAACTGGGCTTGAAGTTTAGACATTTATTGGTGGAACTATTTTCTAAACAATTTTACCAGAGCTCTCTTACTCGTTTAAATCCCGGAAGGATTTGAAAACACCCAACACCTTTTACAAAGTGTTCAGCCCTTAGCTGAATCACATTATTGAATGAGGAAAGGATGTCTTTTTTATTTCAGAGTTCTTTGGATATATTGCTTTCCCCAGAAATCTCATTGTAGCTTACCAAAACTGAGGATAGAAGCAGGTAATTCAATAGCTTCAATTGTTCTGTCCTTTCAAGACACACATTATTTTTGGGTGTAGAAGAAAAAGCTACTTAGCCAACCAAGAAAAATGATGGGTCTCTAAGGTTCTTCTGTGCACCCTCTGCCAGAAACTGGGTGTCAGAATTGCTCAGTCCATATCTCATATTTACAGAAAGAAAAGATGATAGTTAAGAAATGAAATGCATGTACACTAAAAGTAACAACAGCTCCTTATTTATACTGTAGTTCATTTGCAAATAAATACATTTTTTAAAAATAGAGACAAAATTATTGTAGAGTAGAAATCAATAATTCTGAGAGCAGCAGAAACTGTTAAAATGAGCAATTATGTCTTGCACATATATTTACAAATATATGTATGTCTGAAGAAAATTTTCTGTAAATATCCATTGTGTTATCTTGGAATTATTGGACAGGTAGAAGGTAGCAGTAGAACACAAAATCATCTTCTTGTCTGAATTACTGTCACCATGGAACAAATTGGAAAAAAAATTATTTTGTGTCAACCAGTCGCACCCCACTGCACACATGGATGTCTCCTAAAGCCATCAAGATAGTATCTGAACATGTAATCATAGCTGGAACAGTAAGGAATCCTCTTTTTCTGCAATAACCAAACAGCGCATTGAGCCCACAAAAAAACGACCAACATTGTCACTTTCAGTCAAAGTTAGAAACATGATTTCTGCCTTATGGTTTTTGAGATATCTTTTCTTTTTTTATTTTTTTTCTTTCCCTTTTTTTTTTTTTTCCCCAAATGCACAGTTGGGAAATTTTGGAGATGACCTTAGCATACTAAATAACTTGGATAGCTAAGGATAGAACCGCAAGCATTGCGAGTCACCCAAAACTCCAAAGCAGAAACAAAGTGAACTTAAATTACATTTAAATATTTCTAGGCTTATGCAACTGTTCATCCTCTGTTTTTTGTTCTTTTGTTGTTGTTGTTGTTTTTTCCAAATCTTCCTCCTATGCTAAGGATTATGGATTTAATCATGAAATGATTAATGTACTTATCACACTAGAAAGATTTAATTGCTGCAGCCAAGTTATCTGTCTACATATATTTTGTTCAGAATTCACTGTATGGCTCTCATATAAACTTAACAGTTATGTATGTTGTGCTTCTCTAGAAGTAAAACTCTGCTTTGAGAAAAGCAAAACAGTTTTCTTTTTAAAGGCATTCTCTTGCAAGACAGCAAGTACTCCAGGCACCACAAAAATCTGCTGTGAGCAATGGGTGTTCGCTGCCTTGTAGAAAATGCACAGTTGTTGATAGGATTTTTGGTTCATGCATGAATGCAAACAATCCAGCTGGTGACACACCATGAGAGGTGTTCTCCAGGAGTCAGTAGTGGGGCCAGTCCTGCTTTATATCTTTACTGATGATATGTATTAGGGGATTGAGTGCCCTCTCAATAAGTTTGCAGATGATACCAAGTTGGGAGGAAGTGTTAATATGCCTTTGAGAAGGAAGGTCCTACAGAGGGATCCGGATAGGTTGGATGAGCTGCAAGAAGACAAAGTGCTGGATCCTGCACTGTGGTCACACCAACCTCGTACAACATTAAGGCTTGTGGCAGAGTGCCTGGAAATTTACATTGAGGGAAAAGGATCTTGGGGTATTAGTCAACAGCCAGCTGACCATGAGACAGTAGAATGCTTGGGTAGCCAAGGCCAATGGCATCCTGACTTGTAATGAGCAGAGAAAGGGAAGTGATTGTGCCTTGGTACTCAGTGAGGCCACACCTTGAGTACTGTATTTGATTTTGGGCCCCTCACTACAAGAAACATGTTGAGGCCCTGCAGTGCGTACAAAGAGGGGCAATGAAGCTTGAAGGGTCTAGAAAACAAGTCTTACAGAGAGAGGATTGTTCAGTTTAGAAAGGAGGAGGCTCAAGGACAACTTTGTCACTCTCTCCAGCATCCTGAAGGGAGGTTGTAGAGAGGCGGGATTTGGTCTCTTCTCCCAGGTAACAGTGATGAGAGGTAATGGCTTTAAGTTGTACCAGGTGAGTGAAGTTCAGGTTGGACATTAGGAAAACCTTCTTCTCTGAGAGAGTGGTGATACATTGGAACAGGCTGCCTAGGGAAGGTGGTAGACTCATCATCCCTGGAGGTGCTAAAGAAATGTATAAATGGGGCAGTGAGGGATGCAGTTCATTGTTTATAGGTTGATGGTTGAAATAGATTATCATAAAGATCTTTTACAGCTTTAAGGATTCTATGAAAGGGATGAAAGCAACCACTGACTTCATAGAGTTCCTAAGCTCCTTGGGGATAATCCAGTGTCAGGTGGAGAAAAAAACTAACGAGTTATTCTCAGTCATAAGTAATATCCTTTGGAAATATGGGGAAATACAAATATGGCTTAGTTCTAGAGGAACTGATAGGAACACAGTCAAGGCCAAGACAAACTACTCAACAGGGATGAGGCTCTGCCTTTATGGCTGGCAGCATGGGAAGGGGAGGGGCTATGGCAGATGACTTGAATTATGCCAACGGTTGTTCCATACCATGTAATGTTATTTGGAAGGCTAAAGAAGTATGTGGAATTGTGCAGGGGTGGCTGTTTCTTGAAGATTATTGGGTGTCATTTGTTGGGTGATCAGACTCCATTTTGCTGGTAAGCTATTGGTCAGCAGGCAGCTGTATTACTAGCTGAATTAGTAATTGCGCTGTGGATATATGTGTTATTATTGCATTATTGTTTCTGTTTACCTTTTGTGTTTTCTGGGGGAAGCAAGGGAATGGCTGCATGGTGCTGAGTTGCTGCTGGGTTAAACCACGACACCAAAAAAGTCTTCCCCTGCTACTTTCTAGGTCATGTGGATTCTAGTTGTTCTGAAGAGGAGCTGATGTTCTGTGTGTCTACAGTGTTTACTTGCAGGTCACTAATTGTAGGAAGCTCTGCAAAGAACTATGTAATGTGAAACAACAAGAAGGCTTTACCGAAGGAGAATTTGCTTGTTTAGTCTTCAGACAGTAAATTTGTTATCCTAAAGCTGCTATACATATTGCTTTTAGATTTATATTTATAATTTGAGGAAATCATCATTTTCAGTCAATTTTTTTTTTTATTTTTTTTTTTAAGAGAGCAGGATACATTTTTAAAAAGTTAAGGATACATAAGCATGCCTCTGATCTCACCATATTTTTTCCTGCTTGGGGTTTTAATTTTAATGAGAAGCTGTATGGGAAATTGGAATCACAGCCTGAACCTCTGATTAATCAGCTGAGGCAAATGTTGGGGGCAGCTGTGGGAGCACAGGTGAGAGTAATTAAGCTGCGCTTCCGGAAGAGGTGGAGCTTGACTCCACCTCCTCTAGACCTCATTTAAGGGCTGACCACCATTAAGGCAGCTTCTCTTGGAGACTGCTTCTTGGTGGAGATTGCCTCAGCGGTTCCTGGCAGACTGAAGGCTTCTATACGGGTGAGTTTTTCCTGTAAATAACCTTCTGGGTATTTACAACTACCATCTTTTCATTATTGTCACCGTACAGATGTGCTCTGTCTTAGTTCTTCAGCTTTTAAAGGTAAGTTGGACACATTCTTCTTTGCAGGAAGTCTCTGGATTCTAACTGCAGATCGTGGAACAGTTTGTTTTCTAAATGATCATTTGCTAGAAAATGCATTAAAGTACAATTTATCCAGTTTACAGAACATTTTTGTGTGTACAATTATGTTCATAGATGGATGACTCATCTACGTCAGAGTATAGTATTCACTATGCAGGTACGGGATTTTCTGTGCTGCCTGGCTACTGATAGCTGAGAAAGTAGATGTAGTGTGAGCAATTTTAATGGGTCCAATTTAATCCAAACTAAGGGAAAGCTTAGTTGTGCAGGCTGGTAATTGTGGGGGGTCTGTTCAAGCAAGTAGGGGAAAGAGAACATAGTAGATTAAATAGGAGAGGCCAAAGGATTTTGCAAGATACCTTCCTCAGCCTATCTTTCAGATACCTCTCTTCATATGTGCATGGGAAGGGATTCCCTACCCCATACATAAAGAGAAAGGTGCCTGAGAAAACTAATGAATTGTGAGTGTCTTTGGAAGCACTTTATCTCTGTGTCTTCATGTCCTTTTACACATGAGTTTTTTTCATGATGCAATTATTAATCCACTAATATCACTGCAATTTCAAGGAATAGAACCAAGCTGGCAAGGTGATGGAGCCATATATGAAAAGCAAAACTGAAATAAATATGATGTGGTACTACCATAAGTAACTCACTAAGCAGCAGAGTCAGTGATAATTATCTGCTTATGACAGCTACAGCATGAAAGGCCAGCTGTATAAATGCAGAGTCTACAATTTCCAGAACTATAGCACCAAAACACTCCCAAATGTGTTCTTTATAACTGTGAACTCTAAAGGCATTTATTTTAGCTTTAGTTGCGTGAAAAGTAAACTGTACAGAGGATGGTCCAATGGCCACATGTATTTGCTATGTTCTGAGTTTTGCATTTGAATTAGCAAAAAACAGAGATGTACATAAAGTATAGGGGTTCTGCTGGTATGAAAATTGAAACTGTGAAGTAAAATTGGACTCTAACCCCATGCAAGAGTTTTTGCAAGATGTTTCAACAAGGAATTTTTCCCATGTTTTGGAGGTAGGAAAACAGTGGATTGCCACTGTAAGATCTGAAGCAGGACAGAAACATTCCCCTCAGCAGGAGCAGAAATAGATGCCTGGAGGAGATGCACAGGAGAACCCAGGCAACCTGAGTCTCATTCCCTTCTTTGCTTCTTAGCAGTGTGATAGTAAGATCCAAAGAGGATTGCTGTGGGTTAAACCGTCAATGTGGGATATAAAGCAGTAATAAATATCTTCAGTAAGAGCAAGTTATGTGTGTGTTCTGTTGTGCATGTTTTGGGTGGCTTTTTTTTTGCCCTACAATTCCAGATTTGTTTCCACCAGGAAAATTGCTTATTGACAGCATCAATCTCTTCTGAGCTCTCACAGAGGCCCAGACTGGCCTTGTGCTAAATATAAAACTGGCATGGTTTGCTCTTTTCGGCGATGAAAATGATATTGCCCCTCTCAGCCCCCCACACACCCCCACTGCATACTGGGGGCCTGGATCTGTCTCCAGTGAACAGGAGTGATTAATGAGTGTGCAGCTCATTTTTGGAACTAATTAATTATGTTGTGGAAAGAAGATCGACTCTCCTTCTCCTTCTAGCCCCTGCCTTCCCCAATCCTTGCTAATCTTGCTTTCTGGATAACAGGCAAAATGAGGAAGGTGTTTAGCAGTCTCAGTTGTCTCTCTGATTCAAATCACAGAATGAAGCCAGACAGCAAAACAAGTGCAAATCAGGCAAAGGCTGCTTGCTCTGCTTGTGCTTTCTCTGCAAGAATCAGTTTCAAATATGAGGTGGGTTTTTTTTTTCTGTTGCAATTAACTAAGAAAAATATTTCAAAGCTGTATAATTAAAGGCCAGCATTTTATTAGGGTTTAAAATAGCCTTTATGAAATCTACTCCTGCCACTGGTAATTACAATGTACATCTTAATATACCTCTGCTAGGCCTGAGCTGGAGATAACAGTCCTGTGTGTATTGCATTTGGCTTGTGCATAGAAGGTAAAATCCTTTATCTTATCTCAATCTCCACACAACAACCAGCCTCTCTTCCAATTCAGCCCTAATCTTCTTAGTAAATAATACTGATATTTTTCACCATAACAAAAATGGAGCTGCCAGATTCAGACTGATAACACCTCTCATTTACACACCATTCTATGTCAAAATCTGCCTGATTTTTCTTAATCTCTTTAACTCATCAAAAAAATACTTTTTTACATTCAGCCATGGTAAGTTCTTTGCTACCAAATAATATTCTTATAAATAAATCCGTTGACTACAGCTGTCTCTTTGGATAGATATTGGAACTCCTCTTATTCCTGGCTTGCTTCCTTGAGAGATGACAAAATATTGTTGATCAATTTAAATTTGCTGTAAAGTTTGGTATTCTAGCAAAATTATCTAAAAGGAGTGTTTAACTGAGAGTATGCCCAAAAGGCATTCTTTTTTTTCTTCTCCGTAGGATGTCATCTCAGTTCACTTCTCTTATGAATGCTGTCTTTGCACTTCCATCTTTCCCTTTGCAATGGCTTATCTTTTAAACAAGAGAAATTATTATCTAAAACCTTGGATTTCTGAAATTGAAAAAAAAAGAGAGAGAATGACAGTAAAAAATTCTCAGTAGCAGAATTTTTGTTCACAGTGAATGAATGGAAATTATATACTTAAATATGACTACTTTATTTCTGCTGCATCATTTGGGTGCTTGGCCTGAAATGGCAAACCATCCATGTAAGCAAATGCTGGACTCAGTTTTACACCAAACCTGCTTTCATCCACTGCCATGCAACAGCAAGAGAGATGTATCTCACCAGCAGTTTTTATGCCAAACTTCCCCTATCAGACAAAAGCAATCTGAAAACCTGTAGCAGCATATGACCCAGATTTGTCAGGTGTTGCAGCTGGAAATAATAGATATTTGTCTTCTGTAGTCTGTGGATCTGACAAACCAATTCTATCTCAGGGAAAAATTGTATGGAATGTTTTTAAAAGTAGGGCAGAAGTGGCTTTGTTCCACTAACTTTACGGAGGTTTGTTGAAGGCCTTTTTTTTATACTACTCTTTCTTTCTTAAAGTTGGCAATTTTTTCCAGAAGCAAGGCTGTACATGTGCATTTCAAAGAAGTAAGATAGTATTTTGAGACTTGAAATCTTGTTCACGTGCTTTCAGAGTGCAGATCTGGTTCTTTTAGTAGCAAATTAACTACAATTAACATCACCATCCACAGCGGGGTTACGGAAAAGATGAACCATATTTTTTTTGTAATCTGTCTTCTTTGTACCACTCTGGGAATGGAAAGAGCTTGTAATATCAGTAAGGAAAAAGCTGGCAAATCTTTTTCAGGCTAGTAGGGATTGGGATATGTGGTTTACATGAGATGTCAGGCATTGCTCTTGGCCAGTAGATGACCGCCTCTGCATCTGGTCCAGTTTAAATACATCTTTTCTGAGACTGTGTAACAGGATTCTATTAAGGCTAATGGTGGGGCCTTGTCACTGGCTTTCATGATGGACCCAGTCCTCTTCTGTTCACCTAAAATACAGTTTCTTATGAATCCCAAGATACACATGTGCTTTTTTACTGAGGTATTTCACTGGTTGCTTCAGGTTGTGCTATGACTGACAGATTACCAGGACTTCCCCTCTAGCTCAGATTTTTCTAACTGATTCACAATTTTTGTTATTAGTTTCCAAAAGCATTATCTTCATTTGGGGATAAGTGACCAAATTCGTTATCTTCAAAATCCTGCTTCTCATCCTACTCCTATTATACCTGTCCTTACTGTCATCCAGCCTTTTTCTGCATGATATCCCTTCTCTCCTGTGTATTGATAGTGCCAGCCTATGTAGTATCACCACATTCCTAGTATTTGTGTCGTGGTCATAAATGAAATAAGATCAAACTCAAGGCTGATCCATAAATAATTCCACTGCTAACTGGTAGCCTTCATGATACTTTCCCTTTCAACACTATCTTTTGCTGTCGTTCCTTCAGACCGTCTTTTACCTATCTTTCAATTCCTCTACTAATCCCTATCTTCTCCAGCTTAACAAATAATTTCCCATGTGGCACCATACCATGTGCTTTACTGAAGTCTAGATAGATGTGATCGACTCTATTTCCTTTGTCTAGAAAATCAGCTATCTTATCGAAGGAAGCTATTAAGTTAGTCTGACCAGATCTTGTTTTATTATATTTTCTATCACACTGGATCCAATATTTCCTTCACCTCCATGTCTTTATTTATCTGTTCCCTCAAAATCTGTTCTAAGACCCTTTGTACTTGAGGGATTAACTTAGGTTAATGAATCAGTATTTGTCTAAATTTTCTCTCTTCTTTTTCTCTCATTCAGTATACTTGCTGTTCTCCTACCATATAATGCTATCGTCTTTGCACGTGTAGATTTAAAACTGTGTGTTCCTGAGGCTTTTATGTTGTTTCAGAAACTCAGAATAATGGCAACAGTTTCATGATTACACACATTGGACTCCTTCCATTATGAGTATGTGGTTATTTCAGTTCTTGTTATTTGCATGGCCATCACCCTGGAGTCAGTGCTTTCATGTGGCTGAAAACATGGCAGTGTTTTTTCTACTTTTTTTTTGTTTTCTTCCCCCAAAGCACAGTGACACCCCTCAGCATACTGGCTCTGCTTATGTAGCTGAATGAAATTCTCCAATTTGATTTAATGGTATGCATTGTAAGAGCTAACTCAGCTAAGATTCTGGGCTATGTTCACAAACAGTCGTTCTTGATTTCCAAAACAAAGATTTACCTTCTGCCTAGTCTTTATTTCCACTTAATAAGTATTTTCTAATTTCTAATACCTTTCACTAAGCATTATGGTTTTGTTTTAACTGGGTATCTTGCTTTGTTTTCCTCCCAATCTTGAGCAAAAAAGCAAAGTGCCACCAGTAGAATTAGGTCAACTATCCAATAGCATTTACCTTCTAAGTAGGAAAAACGATCTGGAGTTCTTACTCGCACTCATCTGTACACCGTGCATCTTGTTGGTAACTATTTAAATGGAAAAAATTTTTCAGAGACATGCAAGAGGTATGAGATCACCATCAGTGTTCAGACCAGTCTGACTGCAAAGGTAACAAGTACACAACAGGATAAATCAAAAAATAATAATTCAGTATTTATAAATTGACGAGCCTGTATTTTGTTGAAGTAAATGGTCTGTATGCTTTCCTGGAAATGAATTCCCTTTGCATAAGAAGGAAAGAATGCAAAAGAAGAGGGAAAACTTTGACAAAGTTTTTTCTTGTTTATTCAGTGTATGTATTCAGTATATCATGTGTGTGGGTCCCATGCTGCACAATATAGCCAACCCTCTGAGACAGACCAGTGCTAGGGCTGCCAAGAATACCCTCCACAGCCACTTTTTTTTGGATGAATTCGTTGTGCTGGTGAATTTAGCTGCGAGCATGGGGCAAAAGTATCAAGCAGAAAGCATTCTGCTTCAGTACCCATTTGCTAGGTTCCCAGGTGGTCTCAGTTCTCCACCTCTACCACTGAACACACAGTTTGTAGCTCAGACTTTGAACTATCTCCTGCAAGACAGGAGCTGGAGGACACCCAAGAAACCATGTTTGCTGTTGGTAAGCAGTCAGTTGAGTGCTCAGAGGGCCAATATAACTATGCAAATTCCACTCTCCTGCATAAGACCATAGAGCAGGTGTTCCCCAAACTCTCACCTTGAAGGTCTTTCTTATGAGGATGGCTAAGCTGCTTGGTGGCACAGGGGGTAGAAAGGAAAGGTGAGAAAGTTTCCATGCTTGTGCTGTGGGGTAAAATGGGAGGAGCGGACAGAGCTGGGTCTGTTTTTCCCAGAATTAACAAAATTCACTGCGCAACACTGGGAGGAATAGACTTTGTGACTGTTGCTGAACTGTAGCCATACTGATGACAGGTATTGGGGTCCTGCACTGAGATGGGAAGGTATTTTTTTTTTCTTTGTCCTTCATTAAATAATACCAAGTGGATCCAGATCACTTTGGTCAAGAAATACAAAAACAGCAGGGGTGTGATTAGGAAGGAAAAGGAGCCGAGGTTTGAGGTGGGCTGTTTTGCTAAGAAAACTGAAGAAAAATTCAGTTGGGAAGAATGTTTTGAAGTTTGTACCTCATGCCAGTGATTAAGATTCTATTTAGCATAAAGTAGGAATGCCCTTTGCTGAACCACTGCTCTGTTGGACGCTCATCTCTACAACAAGCAAAAAAGAAAGATGATAGGGAATAAATACCAGAAATTCAGTACTAACCCTGAGGACTCAAATCTCCCTCTTTTTTCTGTCTTAGGAATTCTACAACAGCAATTTTGGTTAAAATATTTGTGCAAATAAGTCTCAGTGTTCATACCATTTCTTTCCTTTCGAATATTTGTGGAATACTAAAAAATAAGAGAGAGAAGATAGGCACCCCTCCTAGTACAAGCCTACAGTTTCAAATATTTCTTCCTTTTTTCTCCCTTTTTCTTTTCCTCTTTCTTTTTCTTTTTTTTTTTTTTTTCTTTTTTTTTTTTTTTTTTTTAAGCCGCTGTTTGCCTGGGTTTATTGATCTCCTACCTCCCTGTGAGCTGTCACCCAAAAACAATCCTGTTTTCCATCAGGTGGCGAATGAGGTTTGATTGGTATCCAGTTAGACAGATACACTGCAAAAGCAAAATGATTGCAACACAGTGTACTCTGAGATTTTTTTTAAACTTCTTAGTTTTGTAAAAATTAACTGGCCTATATCTGAAATATACCTGCTTCAATTGTGTGTGTGTAAGTATTTTTGATTCTATGATTTGCCCTGTGCAGTTAATTGGGCTGGTGAAGTGATTTATGAAATTATTTTAGCAATTTGTACTTTTTTTAAAAAAAATAAAGAGCTTTTACAGTGTTGATAGAAATGTGGGTGTTGAAAAGTTTATTTTCTGACCAATATTTAAGGATCAAGTGAAGTTCATGTTACATAGGCCCCGTATTTTTATAGGGACTCTGCCAGATGTCAGAGACAACATTTACAAATGAGTACATGGCTTTTGCTTACACTTTCTGAACTTTGAAGTTTCTGCTGCCTTCCTGCTGAGAAGAACGCATTCAAGTTCAAGTGGGATATAGAATTGTTATTTAAATCTTACAGTCAAATTAGACCCTACAGACATGATTGTATAGCATTATTGTCTCAGTCCCCATGAAGTTAAGTGTTCTCATACTAAATATGATGTGTTTCAGCTTACCACCTGCTGCACAAGTATTCATCACGTTGTTAAAAGATATCAGACAAAGTGGTGTTTTATTTATTTTTACACGTCAGTTATTTTTAGTGGTAATGCTGGTGTCACACTACTGCTTTTTCCTGTATGTCACGGGAACACGAAACTGCTACCTGAAGTTTCAGCCATGCTCATGATAATAGCCTACAGGCTTTTCTCAAAGATTGGGACTGTGTTTTTCGCTGTGTCTTGCCTTTGAGGAAGGATCATTTCAACTTGGAGTGATGCTCTTGGGAGAAGTGTGCTTCTGCATGTAAGTTTCAGTTGTGGCCCAAAGCTAAGATACTGAGGAAATGGTGGAGCTGAGAGCTGCTGGACAACAACAGGGATCAGGGGTAGAGGGAGGTCTGCAAGTCTATAGAGGTAGGACCTTCATGTCACGGGTTGGCCAGAATGACTTCTAAAGGATTGACTGCTCAGAAGTCGTGGTTCCATTGAGATAAATTGCATGGCAAACACTCAACTGGATTTCACCTGACTTTCCTTTTGAAAGAAAGGGAAGCAGAAAATGTCAAAATAATCAATTTCAACATTGTTTCAGTTTCATTTCTCACTTGAAATGATTTTTTTCTCTTTTGTATTACATTTTCGCTAATACAAATATATTGCTCCAGGAAAAATAAAAAATAAAAATAAAAAACATAAAAATAAAACCCATCTAAATGTGATATTATGAATGGCCTTGGACAGTTTTAAATAGTATTTTGTGACAAATTTTGAAATATCCACCTTTTATTCGTAGCACAGAATGAAACTCTTGTTGCCAAAACTATGTCTGTGTAGCCTCAGACAAAGCCTGCAGGTGCTTTGAGCAGTAAAGAATGACATGGCCTGCTTGTCTCTGTAGCTATCCATATTGGATTTTGAAGAATGTTCTTTAACAGATTCTGTGATTTCTAAGAGAACTTGGTCTGTACCTCTCTAAAGTTCCCGGAACTGGTGGGAGTTTAGGCTGCATATGGAGAGTTTCTGTACTGTTATCACAAGTATTTGTTCCTTTCCTTAGTAGGGTGTTACATAACTCTGGAACACATTTGTAGGAAGGCAACACCAGAACGTGGGATGAGATGAGATGAGGGCACTTCTGATCTTAACATTAATTACAGTGAGCTATAAAAGCAGCAAACAGATGTGATAGAAGATCATTTCTTTCTTTTTCTTTTTTGGCAGTGATTAAGTAAAATGTATTTTGCATCAGTTCCTCATTGCACACCTGTATAAATCATGCAATCTTGTTCTTGGGTAGGCAATGTTTTTTAAAACAGCATAGCTGTCAATTGCTTGGATAATGGCACATTTTGTGATACTATCAAGTGACATATAACTTGTTAATCTGCATTCAAAAAATATTGACGAGAATTGCACTATAATTAAATGACAATAATAATGAGACAAATATTAGCTGCTGCCATCAATTATGTAAGATGGAGTGTTTATTATATATTTTTCCTAAAAGCCTTGCCTGTGTTTGGAAAGGTATTTCATTCCAAACCATGCAGGTGCTTTTAACACTCAGAAAGATCATAACTTCAGAATTCATGTTCAGATGTTCAAGCCCTGCCCAGAGGACAAGTTCTGTGTGCAAGAGATTTTCTAAGACTTTGCAGTGTTCTTTTTGAAGGTATTTTATTAATCACTTCAATACAATCTGTTTCTGTTTGCTCTTCTTGTTGTTTTGTTTCGTGTCTGTGTCATTAAGATGTTTCAAACAGTCGGGCTGGATCAAGGGATAAAATTGTGCTCACTTCCACATAAATGTTTTGTTGACTACAGAGCATTGTTGATGGCTGCTGTCTCTGGGTGAGGGCACATTTCCTCATCACAATCCACTTAATGCAGTTTTCAAAACGCGACACTACTAATGACGCACAAAAATGTTTATATGTGAAATATCAACATCCAGTTTTTCAGTGGTAAAGCAACCATACTCTGCTGTGTGTATCTCAGCAGAGGGTCTGATTCTGCTTTCAGATGCATCAGAGCAGCAGCACTAGCATAGAGACAGAATTGGACCCATGTATGCACTCCACCCACATGTGACCAAGAAGCCATCCATTGCAAATCTGTGTGAGAATGACTAGTACATTTTCTAAATAGAAAACTATTTCTAGCGAGGTCTCCCGGAGACTTATTTGTATGTCATTATTTATTTTTAAATGATTTACAAGGGAGCATAGACGCTGTGGTGACAAAGCATGGTGTTGGTGTGCTTTTCAGGAAAATAAAAACAAGCTGAACGTGAGGAACGGCAGAAGGAGATCCTGAGTCCAAGTGACTGAAGTAAAATGTTGAGAGGAAGGTTCGTATTGAAGAATACAAATTTGTGCACATGGATTTCGAAACCAGTCCTGACTTCATGTATACAATGCGGATCATTCTGCTGCTCAGTAAATATGTATGTGTGAGCATCCTGAAAACTGTCTGTGGTTTTGATCTCCCAACTCACTCATCCCCAGCCTTAGGGAAGAACAAGACAAAATACAGAGAAGCAAGGCTTGTACAGGAGCAAGTAGGAATAGACTGGGATTTCTCACCCTGGAAAGATATAACTGAGGGCGATGTAATGGAAATCTTCAGAATCACAAATGGTATGAAGCAGGTGAGGAGGGAATCGCTGTTTGTGGTTTCCTGTAACTCAGCAGCCAAAGAGAACACATGAAATAATCAAGTGGAAATACATAGAAAGCAAAAGGAAACTCGTTTTCCTCTCCATTCTTAAACTGCTCTTACTCTTTGCAACAGGGTATTGTGGATGTTTGCATGGATTCAAAGTATTTGGATCAAGTCATAGGCAAACGGTCCATGAAAAGCTGTTGAAACACAAAAGCATCACCTTCAGCTCAGAAGTCATTGATTTGCAAGTTGCTGTAAGGAGAGAGAGCACATAATGAAATTAATGCCTTTGGCTTGCCTTTTTCTTATAAGATCTGCTCCTAGACCTTCCTAGAGATGGGATAGAGTATTGGGTTATTCTTATAAATTTGAAAAAGTATTTTTTTTCTTAGTTTAAGAGGGAGTCCCAGTTGATAGTAATTTCCCTTATACTGCAGTGTCCAGTGTGCCACAACTCTTCAACAACACTTCCATTAATTGCGTGAACTCAGAAGTTCTGAAGCAGCTTCAGAGAAGTGTGCTTTAGGGGTCATCAGTCAGTTCAACCTCCGTTAGGCTTACTGAGGATCTGCTTTGTGCATTTGGCTTTTAGTGTCTCCATACCAGGGTAGACAGAGGAGAACTGGTTGTTTCTGGACCATCCCTCAACACAAACTGTGTCAGATCTTAAATGTATCCTGCTTTGAAGAAGACAAAATTGTGCAAACCACACAACACTGAGGGGCAGAGCATTTGCAGAGCTCTTCAGTTGTTCTTGTGCCCATTGCACGACTTACTGAGGGTGGTTTCTATGTCAGAGCAACAGGACAGAAGTGTTGCATAAATGCTTGGTCAAATTCTCTTGGAATGTAGGAAGCCATAAGATTTCAAGATAAGACTAAAAAGAGGAAAAACTAATTCTAAAGCATAGGAAAAAGAAAAAAGCTGGCAGGCTATGAGAAACTCAGTGTTGATCAGTGGTACTTATGAGAAGAAGCTGTGCTAACTTTATATATGCAAGAAGTAACTAGCACTAAATAGGCAAACATTAAAAGGGGGAAATGCTCTTTTAAATGATAATACTTTTCTCAGATAGGAAATATCCGCAGGTAACACTGTAAATGGAAAGAAGTTAAAACGTGATTACCAAATGTTTTGCATTGGTAAGGAGAGAAAAACAAACAATTGCTTGTCAGGATGTTCACTGACAGGGTTACACAAGGAGCATGAGCCTATTTTGGAACCTGCCTGCTCTCTGTGTATTATCTCAACTGCACATTACAAATATGCAAAGCAGTCCAGTCGGTGTTTATGAAGGGTGGATAAAGCAGGCGGATGAACTTGTTTAGGTGGAAATAGAAACTGGTTTCTAATCTGGTCTTTTCTTTTTTTAAGTACTCTTTCTCTGAACTTTTTGTTTCTGAAGTTTAGTAAAACCTGAGATTCACATACTTCTGCATTTCCTGTTTTTTGACCAGTAGAGGAAACAGAAATACTGAAATACTGTAAGATGTTATTTTTAAAATATTTCCACACACTACACCAGGAAGTTTTGGAAATCTTGCAAGAGGTCTAATCCTGCAGTCTATAAAATCCAAAAGTGGTTGGAAAAATTTACCCAGTCTTTCAGGTAATTACATTTGTATCTGATGAGGATCAAAATAGATAGACAACAGTCTATTAGCGTGAAAAATAATAATTTACGTGTGCAATTGCAGTTGCCTCTGGAGAACTTAATTCCCTGGTGGGAAATAGGTCTTAACCTGTGCTGCAACTTGAGGCCAGATGCCAGGGAGCTGTGAGAGGGGTTGGAGTCTGAGTGACCACAGGAAGCAACAGGTAGAAGGGTCAGTAGTAGGTATCCGTAGGTGCAGAAAAGGGCGTCCACTGCTTTCTGAAACATGGTAGTGAGAGTGGGATGTCAGCATGGGATGGATGGACAGTTGATGGACTCTCTCTAAGAGAGTTGAGAAGAAGGCAGGCAGTCAGGAACTAGAGAAGACAACAACAGCAGTCCAGAGGTAGAGAAGGTGCAGGGAGTAGAAAGCGTAGAGAGCAATACAGTATATGTGTGGGACAGATTGTCTGTATATGTTGTTCATAAGAAAGGAGGTGGGTAGCAGAACATGGGGCAGAGAAATATAAGCTACGGAGAAAAGAAGAGTAGACCAAGAATTTTTTACAGTGATTTCAAGGAGTGTTATACAGAGGTGTGCTATGAGGTAGACGATAGTCAGAGGTAGACGATAGTCAGAGGGTGAGCCTGCAATGAATTAACTGTCAAGTGTTAACATGATTCACTCTGAAGAGTGATAGATGTATCTATCCTAGAGAACACAGTCAAAGGACAAAAAGAAAAGCAAGACCTTAGTTCAGGTTGCAGTATTCTGCTTTCAGTCTTTGTTTCTGAACCATGTTCTTCCCTCATTCCTGGAGCTGGATGTTAAGTTGTCCAAGTGAACGGCTAAAGGGGAAAAGTTGCTACAGAAAAGCCGGAGTATCACTCAGTAAGAAGTAGCTGGCATATGTAGTCCAGTCTTAGTTTATGGCTGCATTGGTATTTTATGCTTTAAATGTTAATGTAAACTTAATGATATTTTTAATGAATGTTAGTCTAAAGCTAGATAAGGAATTGTTCCAATATGTTTAACATTTGAAAGGGTATTTGGATTAGTGGGACAGGTAAATGTTTTCCATGTTGTGAAATATTGTGATATGTTTTAGAAAACTTCAGATGTGACTGTATATGGAAATCATTTTTGAAGTAATGTGAAGTTTACTTTTTGTTAAGCCATTAGTAAAACATAAGAAACTAAAACCACTCCAAAAAAGCAGAACATTTTGTATCATTGGGCAGATGCATTTTTAAGCTCCCCTAGCATATTCTAGTACGAAAATGTGCCTTCAGTCAGTTCTAATTTTAATGGATTTTGCAAAAAATCCATTTTAAGATGAATATGTATAAAGACATTAAGCTGCTCCTCAGAGGGATATATAATTAATAGAGAAGTGAAAAAGGAGGACTTGCTTTCTTGTTTGTTTGTTGTATGTAGACAATGAGAAGAAAATTTGGCAGAGCTCTGGTCTCCCTAAAACTTAATTAGAAGTACAGCTAGCAGCAGGAACTCACCAAACAACATACAAAAAGATTTACTTTTCCCTGCATTTTCTTGTCTCCTTCCATAGCCCAGCTTAAGAGGCAGTGATCATCCCCTCTTGAATCACAGGATATCTGAGATCTCCTCTCTTTAGAACTGCTTTCTTTCCTGCTGTATCTGAACTGCTTTTCATTTACTGGAAGTCTTCACAGATATCTTGAGTCTGTCAGATTATCACAGAGCTCATCATTATTAGTCACTCATGAGATGGTATCTTTCCCTATACATAGATATCAGTCCTTAATTGTCTGTGAGTGTATTTTGCCACGAGCACAGCAGTGCACTCTTTATGACTGGCACTGTAAAAACAAGTCTTTTCTTACTTGGGGTGTGACAGACTGCTGAATGCTGACAAAAGAAGCTGCAGTAATTAGCTATTAAATCTAGATATTGTTCATTCAAGTACCCATTCCATTACTCATTTTACCTGTTTCCAATCTACTGGTATAGGTGTCAAAACTGCAGGGCTGACACACTGAGCAGTTGCCTTCAGAGAGGCCCTTGCTAAACTACACAGCCATGCTCAGAGGAGAGCTCTAAACACCATTAACCATGAATTAAATATTGTTTAGCTGTCTTGGGCAGTAACATGGTTTAGAGTTTCTCTCCAGTGTTAAATTCTATATTAAAGTCTTACGTACTGTAGATTTTTTTGTATGTTTTTAAATTAATTCTGCAAGGAAAATTTTAATCAATTCTGTATTTATGCTATTAATCATGATATTAAGTACTATATACAAATGACAGCAGTAACTGTAATTACTCTAATAATAAGTCTATAGATCCTTAGTAAATATAGGCATGTACATTTTCAATGTGATCTATTAAAACCATTTTTTTAAAATAAATAATTACTTGAGGCAAAGTATTTTGGCAAAACTCCTGGAAGGGATGTAAGAACATGCTAAGGCAATATGGTATTACAAAGTTCCTTCCAATTTAAATAATGATCTCTAAAGTGTCTACAGTAGCCCAGTTGTGAGGAAGAGATAGTCTGAACAGATGAAATGAGATAGAGAGAGAATAAGGAAAAACAGAACAATTACCAATAAGTATGAAGCCAATTAGCCATCTATCAGTATGCAAAGTATCCCTGTGTGTTTAGTAACCACGCTACAAACATTTATTTGCTTTTGTGCTTGGTGTAAAAGCAGCTAGTGACTCCAAAAAGGATTTCAGACACCTATTGCATATGCAGTAATGCTAAAAAGAGGGGAGGCAATTGCAGTGGACAGTCAATAAAGTACAGTGTGTAAAACGTGAAGAGAATAAAGAAATTTAGAGAGAAGATTAAGATGATACTGGGCTCTGATGGGAAGAACTGGACTGAAAGGATTTGAAACAGAGAAGGAGGACTTTCATGAAGAGGTTTTTTAAGTCTCTAAGCCACGAGGAAATTTTGGTGGGTGAAAATTTTCTTATGTGATATAGAAGTAGTGATGTGAATGTTAGGGGGACTGAAGAGAAGGGGGCTGCTGTAGTGGTAAAGCAGATGATGCCTCTGAGTTTTTGATGTGAGGTTTGATCAGAAACTGAGATTTTAGAAAAAAAATGGAGACAGATATGGTAGAATTATAACATAGTTTGTATGTGTGATGTGATGGGCAGTGAAAGATGATACTCAAATTATAACTCTCAATGGCAATGAAAATTGTGGCACAGCTAATGGGAAGAGGTCAGAAATGTTTAAGTGGAGTTGAAAGTCTTGGTTTCGATTGGAGAATGGTGAAGATATGTGATTGTCTGAATGAACATGGGACAAGATGGCTCACAGCAGAGTTAGATTTCTCAACCATTTTCAGTGTCGGGTTTATTACACTGGTAGATGAGGGAAAGAGGTCATACTAAAGAGGTACAGGGGAAATATAAAGAAATAAGTGATTGATAATGCAACAGAAGCAAAGGGAGAAGTGAAAAGAAAGTCTGAACACTTGATTGTTGGAGGGCAGTGATGAGGAAAAACTCATCACAGAATTTCTTGAAAACAGTTTGGCGAGATAAAACACACAGTAAACATCTGAATATTGGATCAAAGTGAATGAATGAAAGCAAAAGTTAATCCAGTAGTTTACTGCTGTTTGATAAAGTTTTTTTCATCAGTTGGGATATGAACTTGTAGTTGGAGAATATACTTAAGAGCTGGTTCTGTGAACAGGAAAAGGTAATGGAAAGAGGTGAAATCTGGAGGAGGGAAAGAGGAAGCATGTATGAATGAGAAGTGGCAGGAGAAAACATGATCAGAGGGCAGACATATGTAGAAAAGAAGAAAGAAAGAAAGAAAGAAAGAAAGAAAGAAAGAAAGAAAGAAAGAAAGAAAGAAAGAAAGAAAGAAAGAAAGAAAGAAAGAAAGAAAGAAAGAAAGAAAGAAAGAAAGAAAGAAAGAAAGAAAGAAAGAAAGAAAGAAAGAAAGAAAGAAAGAAAGAAAGAAAGAAAGAAGAAAGGAAGAAAGGAAGAAAGGAAGAAAGAAAGGAAGAAAGAAAGAAAGGAAGAAAGAAAGAAAAGTACAAAACAGGAGTTTCATTGTGAGGATTGTGTAAGATTTCAGCCACTGATTTCATTTTGAACCAGAGGGAAGGAAAAAGAAAAGAATCAGTCTGTGGATATGCCTGGGATGGAGAAGAGCTAGCATCCTTTCTGAATCAGAACTGTCCTGATTCAGAAGATAATGACATGTCAAATATACATGGATATATTTCACTGCTGTCTTTACTACTGCCTTGATAATATTTCCTGACTGCATTTTCTAAAGATATCATTGGGTTCCCATTAAGTTTCTTTAATTAACATTTTCTAAAAGGAAAACAAACAACAGGCAATATTTGAAGAAATTTTCCCTTTGAAAATGGACATAAGTTCTAACTGCAAAAACCTAGGAGGCTTTTAAAACCTCACATCTTCTAAAAATATATTGAGGTATGGGGCACAAGATCTGGAATTCTCAGATTTGTTGTCCTCATTTCATATATTCATAAAGGAAACACTATTTCACTGGCTGACAGCAACGGAGAAGCTGCAAATTCATAGTGCTGCTGCCTGCCACCCAGGAGGTTAAGAGTGAGTGGAGAGGAATAGAATATCCAACTGGAACTACTGCAGGCAAGATGTAAAATGATCAGTGAATGCAAATGAACCCTCTTACAGGAGAAGGTGGTGGAATGACTTCTTTGGATAGTATAAAAATTTCACATAGGTTTTTGGCAAATAGATAAGAGTGCATTGTTAATTTTAAGAGACAAATTACTTGAATAATTACCCCACTTTTTAAACACTTTCTTAATTATTCCAAGGCATATCTTTAGTGAAAGTGTGAGAATGACAAGCCAGAAAATTTTAAAACTTTTCAGGCATCCAAACCAGAGTTGCTGATAGCCAAGTTCAATCTGCAGGACTGATGTCTAGAAAAAGTCACATTAATTCCCCAGATAGAGAAATAAAGAATGAAGAATCAGGCCTTTTTAATTATTCAAAGCTTACAGCTTTTTATTGAAGAATCGGCCAGTTGAGCATGCACATGCATGTCAAAATATATAGATAGATAAACAGACACATAAATAGACTTAAAATGCTTTCTTTGCTATCTGAAATATAGCCATTTCCATCAGTGGTTAGTGGTAGGCTTGCTTTTTATCATACATCACTGATACCAGTTGTTAGCTTTCTTTGACATTGGGTTGAAATGCACCAACATGGCATATAGGCTGGAAATGGGTGGCATTGAGCAAAATAGCTTTGCCACACAATGATATGCTTCAGCTCTGACAGACTACTAGCCCAATGTCAATCATTCTGTCTTTGCCAATCAAAAGCACATCCTTCTGGAGGCTCCTTCTGTTGACACTGGCACCCCAAACAGAGTGAAAGGTTCGTGCAATAACACTTCAAAGTTGACACACTGTCAAGGGCCCAGCAAAAAATAGCAGAACTGGACTGCATTTAGGAAAGCAGGGGTGGCTAACAGGACACACACGTGATGACGACATTCCCAGAGGGGATGGGTTTGGTGCAAGCAACCTTGAAGGACCTTGTTCAAGAAAATCAGGAGTCAGGATTAGATAACAGCATAATAAGATCTGGCCAGGTACCCTGAGGTTCTTTCTGTTCCTGGCTGTAAAAAAACAAAAGTCCTTTCACCAGAGCTCTGTCTAACTTGCCAGAGAAAAGAGCAGGAGCTAGAATGAAAAAGTCTTTGGAGTTTCCACAGCCCTCCATTTAATCACAAGGATTTGCAGGGCAGCTTATGATTAAAAAATGTAAAACAGTAATTATTTTTCTTCTTAGTTAAAGATGTGTACCACCTTTACCAATTTTCAAAAGCAGTAAATAATGACTGAAATCATTTAGATAACAGAATATTTTCATATTTAGAAAGGCATATTCCTGCATATATTCTTGATTCACATAAATGCTCTTTACATGTTTCATAAGTCCATTTCAATTGCTCCACATCTTCACTACATTTCCCTTTATTTCCATTCTTCCTTCAGCTTCTTTGGTTTTCACCTGTCCTATATAGAAGGCTCCCTCCCCTAGCAACTTCTTCTGGTCTCACTTCAGAGATAATATGAACATTCATTTTTGACACATTGTTCTGAGGAGCAAGTGTGTGGGAAAAGATGACTAAATGGTTTTCTTTGTCCCTGTCAGCAAAAGACTAGTTGGAGCAGTGAATCTTTTTTTTTTTCTTTTCTTTTTTTTTTTTTTTTTTTTGCCATGATACCTCCTGTAGACTACAGGAAAATAAAATCTCAAATAACAAAACAAAATTTCTTTAAAATTGAGAGTAGTGTCAAAAGTGCTGCAAAGCACTTGTCTCTTCCCATGAGACACTGACAAGAACTCAGATACTTGGTCTGAGCCTAAGCTCCTCTGCATTGATGTCATTTGCAAAATTTTAATTGACCTCAATAAGGGTAAGACTAAGGTATGTGCAAGTTATCTCCTATAAAGCTAAGTGCAGTGGATAGCTTTGTATTTTGCACTGATCATCAGCTACTTGTTTGTCCTATGACTGTACTTTTAAAATTAAAATCTTAAGAAATACTATTTCTAACAAGTTGTTTGATTTAAGAGATAGATATAAGCCCAAACTGGATGTCCAAGATAAAAAAGAAAAAGAAAGAAAAAATTGGATCAAACATCAGAGTGTAATAGATTGTCCTGACATTTTTCAACATGCTCCTTTGTCTAAGGAAAGAAATATTCATTCCTGAAACAGATCTCCTTCCTCTGGTCTTGTATAAGTTTCGTCATATGAGTTGTTTTGCCCTTTTGGGAATGCCTATCTCATTTGTTTGACTACAGAGGAAGTCTAGGCAGCACACAAACTAGTTATAAAATGTTAGGTAGACTCATAGAATCATAGAATGTCTTGGGTTGGGAAGGACCTCAAAGATCATATAGTTCCAACCCCCTGACACATGCAGGATTAGATTAGACAAGCAGTGTGTTTGAACCTGGGACCAAGATTTCAGGAAACACACCCTCAAGCATCACAAACTGACTTGAGAAGAGCAAAAATTACTTACAGAACTATTCAACCGAATAGTTTGTGAAAGGTGAACATAGCAAAATAAGTAAGGTATAGAAAGAAGTTAATTGGTGCTCTGATTAGTATTGTAAAAAACAAAAGGCTATCATGTAATAGTTTAAGATCCTTTCAACAGTGCTCTTGTAACTGGTTTCAGTCCTTTATAGCTTTTTCTTGGACATGCTTGCAAACTGGGTGTCTTCTGGACATGCAAGACCAGTATCAGCCCTATATGAAAAAGTCAAGAATGTATGTATTATGTAGAAGAATTTTTACTATGCCATTTAACAAAGCACAGATATACAATTTTTATTTGAAAAAAAAAAAGAAAATGGTACATTGAACAGTGGGTACTTTGTGTCAGAATATGGAACTGTGTGACCTTCTCTTTAAGGTCTATGAAGTGGTTGTATGCTCTCTGTGAAGACATTTTTAAGCCTAAGAGGCCTTTAACTACATAGACGAATAACTTAGCAATGGCTGAAGAGTTGGGTATTTCTGCATGTAGAGTCTTACTGATGGTAGTCTATAGACAGATTCTTCTGTGCCTTGTTTGTGCAGTGTTCTGGTTTGAGGCATATTGAGGAATCTTTTTGGCTTAGCAACAAATTTTTAACTTTGAGCCCCACTGCAAGGAATAGAATGCAACTGCTTTTATTAAAACAAATTGTTCAGTTGGACAAATGTAATGGCATAAAAATAGCATGCTGCTAACTTGCTTTTGAAAAGAAACTTGAAAGAGACTGTATACAGTGCAAATATTACATTGTACAAGCTTTACCTTTGAAGAGATGAAAAAAATATTGTTATGCTTAGTATTTTCATCTGTCTATTAACCATTACAAATATAGTCTTTGTTAAATACATGGGATTGCAAGCTTTTTACAAAGGAGTTTCTTTTAAAATTGCTCAGGCACATAAAAGGTTGGCTTATTCTACAGACTAGAAGTCAACTAACTCAGAACATGCGTTTGCATTAGTATTAATGAATACTGTTTTTTCACAGCCTGCATACCAATTATTTCTATGTATCCAAAAAAAAGAAAAAAAAAAAAGAAAGAAAAGACACATGCAGATTAATGATACTAAGTTAGAGGGATGTCACAGGCAGAATGCATTACAAGGTCAAATCCAGTCTAAACTTCATTTTTTCTTTTCATTAATGTTTTTAGAAGGAGTCTTCAAACTTGTAGGTGGTGACTCAATGGGATTTGATATGAAGATGTGACACCTCATCTTAAATTCCCTAGCCACATTTCTTAAGTTGACAGGAATGTCAGGAAGTGTGCCTGATAAGGCTTGCTGTCCTCTCCGAGCTGACTAATCATACATGAAGTCTTGGCAAGAGATAACCAGGTTACAGTAGAGCCAAAATGACATCACATCAACTCAATTTCATATCCTGTAGACACCAGTGCCTATCACCACTCCAGGTTGCTAACATCCTTGACACACAAATGGTATTTTCAGTCTCTGATGTCCCCCTTTTACCCTGTGTCTGTCACTCTGGGGTAAATCATGAACAAATTTGTCACTAAATGTAAAGAACCATTAACTTGTGGGCACTTTGTCATCTGAAGCATAATTTTATGTGCATGGCTCGCCAATCCCTGAACTCTAGCTATTTGCATAACAGTTTTCTATATGAATTTATGACGGAGGATAGTGCTGAACTTGTTAAAATTCCATGTGAATCTCAGCACAGAAAATGGACTGGTGCTTTAAATCTTGGAGAGTTGTTCACATCAATAATGAATTTCAAATAATTTATTCACTTCAAGTGTAAGTGGTTGGCATACAGTCCTTACAGCTGGTTTGTTGAGATAATTGATTTCCATATAGTTTAAAGATGGGGAAAAGAAACATATGACAACTACAGCGGGTTTTGAGGCAATTGTGAATGCCATATCAGTTTAATTATAGCTCCATCTTTAGCTGACATGGGTTCTATCCTATTGGAATTAAAATATCCCCGCAACATGAAATGTAACAGTGATGATTTTTTTATGTTCTTCTACCTACCTTGTATGCTAGCTTAGGGCACTGTTACAAGTACACTTATAGCTTTTTTCAGTGGATAGTTAACATGACATGCAAGACTGGTCTGCATGACACAGATAACTCCAGGGAATAGCAACAAAGTAAATGAGATGCATTAGTATCTGGATGTGAACTGGGGGATATAAGTTCTTAGAACTTCTTGTTTAATTTATAGAATTGTGTTGGTTTTTTTCTCCTGTGCATAAGATTTCAAAATGGTAATCATATTCAGGAAATGAGATGTTCCCACTTCAGGTACTAATATCAATATGTAAAAGATAATCATTAACCAAATGTACTACTCAGCAGTGCCTGTTACATGTTAGCAAGCTAAATGAGGTGATAAAAAGAAGAACTTACCTAAAATTAGCTCTGTTATTGACAGAAACATTGGGAAAACTGGAAGGATTTATTTTTTGTGTCTTTCTTTCTTTCTACTTTTCTTTCTTTCTTTCTAGCCACTGTGTACAGAGCAAAAGTTTATGGAGCAAATGGTATTAAAAAAAATTTGCATTTTAGCTAACACTATAGTTTACAAAACACCCCAGCTGTATGAATTCCAAGCTGGCTACTCTTGCATATTACCATTTAGGAGCTGGGCTGCACATCCTCATGTAGAGGACATATGCAAAGGCTGCTCCAAAATTAATGCCTCCCATTATGTTAGCCCATAATGTCAGAGACGGTTGTTAGTAGTGTAGCAGTAAAGGTTGAGCCTTCCCACCAATATTGCTTTTGCATTTTGTTATTGTGCAACAGATGGCAGCAGAGGGGCAGTCTGACAGAATGGTTTCTGACATGGTGTGCATATGAAGAAAGGTGTGTCACTGAATTCCTCTATGCAGAAAAAAATTGCACCCATTGACATTCACTGATGCTTGCTAAACATTTATGGAGACCAAACAGTGGTTGTGAGGACAGTGAAGTGGTGGGTGGTACATTTCAGCAGTGGCAGCAGTGATGTGAAAGACAAGCCACGTTCCAGGTGGCCATGCATAGCTGTCAAAACCATGAAATGAGGACTATCTCCATCAGCTCATCCACATGAATAAGATGATTGCGACCAGGGAGTGTGTATAGAGCTGAATATCTGATTCAACACGTCGGAAACAATGGTGGCAACAATGGAATATTGGAAAGTTTGCACCAGGAGGGTCCCATGAATGCTCACATGGGAACAGAAAGAACACTGTATGCAAGTTGGTCAAGACTTACTGAACCAATGGGAGGCTGAAAGTAACAATTTCCTTCATCTACTTTCCTTTATCACCTCATTACCAGTGATTAGACATGGTGTCACCACTACAAGCTTGAGTCTAAACAGCAATCCATGCAGTGAATTCCCCATCAAAGAAAATGAAACAGCCCTCAGCACATGAAGTGATGTGCACTATCTTTTGGGGTAGGTGATTCTTCTGGATTTTCTGGAACCCAAACAAACCCTTAACTCTGAATATGACATTGCAGCACTGACTAAGCTGAAGGCTCAAACTGCCAGAGTCAGGCCTGAGAAGAAGACGACCTTTCTCTTGTAACACAATAATGCCGGGCTCCATACCAGTTTGAAAATTGTAGAGCATGCTGTCAATCTTGGATGGAGTGTCCTACCACACCCACTGTATAGTCCAGATTTGGTACCTTCCATCTTCTATCAGTTCTGGATGATGAAAGCTTGACTGCATGGGCAACATTTTCCTAGCAGTTAAGCCATCATAGCAGCTGTGAAATAGTGGGTCACTTTTTCTATAGCAGATTTTTATGAGTGCAGCATGCAGGCTCTTATCCATCGACAGTGAAAATGCATAGGTAATGGTGATGACTACGCTGAAAAATAGTGTTTCGTAGTTGGCAATTTGCTCTTTCAAATAGTGTTACTGTGATCTTTGCAACTCTTGTAGTTCTCATGGTTAACAAAAATATATAGAAGGCACTACTTTTGGAGCAACCTAAATAGAATGAGCAAAGAACTGGGACTACTAGAAATTCCAGACTTTACTCATTTACTTTATTCCAAATTTTGTCATAATATTTGCAAATAGAAGGGCTTCTTTTTAATTTTAATTCATTATTATTTCATTGCTAAATTTCACAGTGTTTAAAAAAAAAATAGAAGGAAAATTAAAAAAAAAAAAAAAAAATCAAGGGTCTGATTTCCTATTGCTTTCTTTTTGTTTCAGTTGACATAACATCCCTAATTCCAGTCAGGACTGTATTCTTAAGTTTCAGTGTTAAATAGTAGTAATACTCTTGCACTAAGGCCACAGTTTTGTTTCAGGTTACAGTAAAAGTTGTGAGTATGCCTCAAATGTCCTTCCAGAGAAGCATCTGAAAGCACTAGAATAAATGAGAATGGACCCTTCTTCTCTGAAATAAATTACAGACTAGAATGGTGAGGCAAGGGCTTCAGAAGTCTACCTTGGCATCATAGGCAGCACACAAATGTTTGCTATTAATTCATTTCTTTATAGCCATTACCATTTTCTTTTTATATTACTCAATAGGGCAAGGTCCCATGTCATTGTGATTCATAGCTTCTGAGATTTGAGAGGGAGTAACCATTAATAATTTGACAACCTGGGATAAAAATGTTTGGTAAAAATATCCAGTAGCCTCCAGAATGGTTGGCATTTCACAAGAAAGGGGCAGAGGAAGGACAAGGTAGAGTCTTGATTTTAATTGGCAGTGTGTATAAATGGTTGGAGCTAATGGTACCAGTAACAAGACCATCAAACAAGAGGATCTTAAATTTCACTGAGCTATTTTAGCAATAATAGGCCATAATTATGCTTTATGAAAGTTTATTTTGAGAAAACAGTAGATCAAATGTGAGTTACAGGAAACCAAAGCATAAGGCTTTTGGCATTGACTTCCAGTTTCAATTCCAGAACACAAACTTCTACTTAAAATTGAATACAAGGGGAGTAGGGTAAGCTAGCAGATGCCAACACTTTTATGTGTGTGGATTTTGCATTCCAAGTTGCATCAATTCCTTCCAAACTAGTGAGTTAACCTAAATTAAACTAACGTAACTAAATAGATATGTGTAGAGTAGTAGTTTTCGTTTTACTTGTTGACAGTAGTTTTCAGCACCTTACTTCCTGCTGCTTAGTATCTTTGGCAGTGATTTGGAGCAAAGTTTGTTAGGTATCAGAGCTTCTGTTTTTAGCTCTCAACTTCAGTTGTTGAACAGCCATGCTCACTTTCAAAGGGAAAGATAAATATGTGAAGCCTTAGACCTATGTCATTTAAACTCACGTCTTTAAACAACATTTCTTGTCTGTTGTTTAAATTCTATGCCTGTATGTAAGAATAAATAGACTATTAACCATTTTATTTAAATGATTTTATTTTATTTTATTTTAAAGCTTGCATAGAATACAAGGAGTTTCAAGGAGTTCCACATCAGTTTTCACTTCTAATATGGCATGAAAAAAGTTATTAACAGGATTTTGTCCCACTTAGAGTTAGTGGGAAATCTCTCATTGATTGGTGGAGTTTACAGTCTGAAACTTCCAGTTCTTATTGGTGATGCTGATAAGTACTAGTGGACACCCCAGACCTGCAACTGCTTGGTAGAATATGTGTTTTCAGTTCTTAAGATGTTCTGTATATACTATGACAAGCTGTTGATCATGCAACAGGGTTAATCTGTTAGGAGGTAACTGGATAACTATTCCCCTAATTATTAGAAGTGTATTAAGGAAAATAGCATGGGCATCTTCCGTTGTTGAGGGCTACCCTTGTGCTGTGTGTCTGGAATAGCTGAAAATACCAGCAAAGCTGCTTAGTACTAGAGTAGCAGGATTTGTAGGGATAGGTTGAAATGCACAGATGTCAACTTGTGAATGACTTTGGGGGTATTGGAGCCCCATCTTTTGTTGCTGTTGAGAGAGGATATTTTGCATTGGTGCTCACCCTGAGCACTTGATTCAGAGCTACTGAAGAGGTGACATCTTATGACCTACCATGTTTCATTTAGGCACCCCTGTGTACAGCTGAATGTTACCTGCTGGCTCAGAATCTTACCATTTACTTTCAGTTCTGGGCCAAAAAAAAATGTGTTTAATTATTCTATTTATTTAAATAGCTGAGAGTCAACATGTTTGAATCAATGTGTTGCACAAAAAATGTTGAGACAAATTGACATGCATGAAAATTTATTAGCGAGGTCCATAGCACACATCAGTAATGACAGTGAAATGTATATAGGGGGAAGAAGAGAGAGGAAAAAGTGAGATAGAAGAGGCAGTAAGGGAATGGAAAGCTGTCCCCAGTGGAAAATTGGGAAGAGAAGTGGTAGGAGTCATCCTGAGATGGGTATCTTCTCCCGGCATTCTCTCCAGGGCACCCTGTGCTTCTCATGTAATACTTTTGATACAGTAACTATATAGTTTCCACGAGGAATCAAACTTTCTATTGATTCTTCCCACTTACAGTGTTTTTAGCACTGATCAGAGCAAGCTTTGGGCAGGTATATTAATGCTGGATAGGATAGCACAAGGAAGCAGGCACTTGATATGTAATCCATGTATTTCATTTTTTCATATGAAATTCTGCACAGACAATCACACAAGGAAACAATAAACAGAATACTTTAAGCGATGAACATAGTAATATCAGTTTCAAAGAATGGATTTATATTTAACACTGTATAAAGTAAAACTATTGCATTCCCATATGCATATGCATAAATTAATTATTAATTAAAAAGGCCTTTTCACTTTTGCTTGTGAATCTCCTTTACTTCCAGCACTGTATGTCAGTGTGTGAAATTCTCTCTGAACGATGCCACATTATGCCAGTTGCAAAAATGAACTGATGCAGTCTGAATGGTGGGGTACATATACTGGTGCAAACTGCTGACTTTTTTCAATAGGGGAATTGATCTACTTGGTGATCTTTTCCAAAATAATTCTTACTAACTTCACAATTTCTAGCTGATTACACTTGTGTCCACTATTTGTCTCTCCTATTTAAGCAAACAAAGAAAACAAAGAAAAAAGAATGAAGTACTGTGGTTGGTATCTATGCATGAGCAGGAGGTCTTGATTTATTTGCTCTCCTGTTTGCATAGCTCTAACGGTGGTTATTTAACTAGATTATTTATTATTCATAGACCTCTGTAAACACCAGCCATACACGCTGCTGGTATGTTTGCAGTTCTGCACATGCAGCAATGGGTTCAGACTCTTTCGGAAAACATTTCATAGTCACTTTATTACCAAATTAACATCTTACTAAGGAATAAATTTGAAATGCTAAACATAGAGTTCTTAATAGTTAGTTCTTAAAAATACACATCCTCTCATAAATTTGTGCTCTGCCCATGACAATTTTCCATTAGGGATAAACGCACTTAGAAGGCACATTTCCATGTGAATGGCAAGATACTTTGCAATCATTGTGTGAAGCAAAAGGGGAAATATTAATCATCAATTTTAGACTATTTTATTTATACCAAGGAATAGACAATTCTAATGCTAATTAAACTCTTGCAAGTATGTGAGCAGTAAAATGTTGTCCAAGATCAATTGTTGGTTCATTTTATGTCATTTGCACCTGTAGTTTGGATTCAATAGACCAAACTGTAGATACATAGGGGCAGAATATGTGAACGTGCTTGCAAAGCAGAGATGTGAGTAGCTTGAAAGAAACAAGCTAAAGAAGAAAAATATATTCCGATTAGCTTGTAGTGTTGGTGGAAGACCTTCTCCTCACCTCCTGTGGGAAGTGGCACTAAAATATCTGATCTCATAGAGTTCTACATTAACACAGGATTCATGCAAAAGTAGGAGCTTCAGTCAGTGTCTAGGTTTGTATCTCAAAGGATTTAGATCTACATCTGGCCACTACCTAAGTAATGCACTTTGACACAAACTACTGCTGGCATTGCTGCTAATTATAAACAATTATTTGCAAAGTTGAGCATCACTTGAAAAGGTGATAAAGGTGTGATGAGCGTGATCCAAACTCTTCAGTTGTCAACCTGTTCTGTAATGGATGTAAGGTATACTTTTTTTAAAAAAAAAAAAAAAGGAATGCCAGTTATGTTTGCAAGTGGCTTCAGATTAACAAGGGCACATATAATCCAAAGTACTATTTAAAGGTCAGAGAAAAGTTTAAAGGTTAAACCCTGTTGGGTTTTTTTTCATGTTGGACTATAGGGAGTTCAAAAAGAAGCCCAGTTCTCCTCTCAGTTACACTAGTGTGAATTTAGTATTCACAAGGGTTTGGACTTAGTTGAATTGATATAGATTTACAGCACAAGGGCTATCAGCTGTGACTGTGTAGTGCTGCTTTACTTCTTGATTGGGAAAACAGGTTTTGTTCTACTGCCACTTTCCCCTACAAGGGAAAAAATATATATCCATGTAAGTTTGCCCACAGAGTTTTTAGAGTGGGTAAGTTATGTTAGGTACTCTGAATATACAGTAAAGATTGAAAATAAATACATCGGAAATGGTAACTTCTATATTAAATAAGCATATCTGATGCTCAGTATGTAGTAGTAGGAATTTCATGCTCCCATCAGCAGTTCTACAGCATTTTTAATCATGGTTCATCTGGTGGATTGCATTTTACATGGGCCAGTTTCTTAAAAGTAGAATCATCTTATTCCTATTCCTATAATTACCTATCAGGAGACACACCACTGAGAAGAAGAATGTCTTATCTCAAATGAGATTTCCAGCTAAGATCATCTTAGCAAATACATAAAAGCACCATGACTCTAGGGTGACTTTACATTTTCTTTTTTACCTCTTTTTCTAATATTAGTTATAATAAAACCAACTTGGTAAAAAGCGTCCACCAGTATATGAGAATATTCACATCTGAATCTCTTCTTCCTGTAGACATCCTTCAAGTATCCCCCTTGGACCCCAATCATATTTCCTGAGGACAGCAATTAGGGTTGGTTCAGGGTCACTCTTGATACAAACCACAGATATGATGCTGTTGAGCTGTAGGGCAGAGCCTTCACCTCTCTGGCATCAACACTACCCACCAAGAGCTCATCTGTAGTTGCTCTGTTGTGGCCACATCCCTGAGCAGTAACTACTGGAGAAGGTTGCTTGAAGAAAATATGTAGAGTTTAGTGATAAATACACAGGGACAATACAAACCACATTCTGCATATTCCCCTCGGTCATTTTCCCAGGATGGTATCTGGAGAATTAGCAGAGTTAAGAACAGCAAGGAGCCTTGTACAACCTTTTAATTCCCAGTTGGTCTTACGGGCTCTTTACAATTGCCTGTTCTGTGTCTTTTCCACAGTTCCTCCCCGGCTCGCTCCTATCATTTCACATTCTCCCTGTGCTGTGTCTCCAGGTGTCCCTTCAGCACCTCTACTGTTCCCCAGAGCTTCTGCTCTTGCTTGCACCGAGCTATCCCACATCTTTCTTCTGCTTGTGTTGGCACTTCACATGTGGTTCTCACAGCACAGTTCCCTATCTGATTTTCACACAACCTAGCACTGCAGAAAAGCTTCTTACAATTTCCCCCCCCCCCCCCCCTTTTTTAATATTTTTCCCCTATAAAACTCTCAGGAGAAACCAAACAATCCTTAAGTCCAGATCCATGCAGACAGAGGGACCAAATATAAGAGGCTAACTTCAGAAGTGGTGGTTGTTTCTCAGTACACACAAAATGTTCCTAAGAAAACATTGTGTGGTTCTGAAAATGAAGACTGGTCTCATGATGGACCTTACAACCCATGCCTTGATAAAGTGCAAGACTCTTCCTCTCCTTGATCAGATATCTGGAAAGCACTTCTGGCAAGAATGTTTGCCTGTGTGACATCAGTTTTTGTGGGTTTTTTTTTTCCCTTTTCAATCTTCACTAACATTCAAACAGAAAGTTAAAACTACTGGCGGAAAATAGATCCACAAGAATGAGAACTTGGGCAATGTGTATTCATTTTGAAAGTCAAGGAAATATTGATGGAAAACACTTCTGCATTTTCCATTGGAATTATTGAATACATTTGATTAAATGTATAAACTTCACTTTGCTATTCAAGTTCAGAAAGCATGTTTGGAATAACAATTATTTTATTAACATACCAACGTGATCTAGTCAAACAAAATTAAATGTGTTTTGGGGTAATAAAATGTAAAGCCTTATTTAAGTACCTTTGCTTTTTAAAAACAATGGAGAGACAGGGATTTCTGCAGAAGTAAAATGACATTCCCACAAAAATGGCAAATTAAAATTGCTAACCTCAGCCTTGCAATAAGCATCCTTTTCCTCAGTAATGAACCAGCTGTCCTCAGAGGCGAATTTTGGGTTCTCTTGGCAAAAATGTATAAAACACACTGTTACACTATTATTAAAATATGATATGTTGTCCCTAATCTGTTCCTACTTAATATGAGACTAGAAGACCAAAAGGTTGCTCTCAGAATTAAAATCCTCAGAGTTTTAGGGACACAGGGAAGCTTCTGAGGGAAAAGTTTAATTTTAAATAAGGAATCATATTATAGATTCAGAGATGTCAGTTTGTACTAGATTTTCTTAACTGTGAAACATGGGCGATATTTCTTACCATGCTCAGAGTAGCTGACATGCTTTAGTTTGAAGAAACACTCGATTTTCCTTGTCCCCTTGATTGCTTCAGTGCACCAGGGTCTGCAATTTCAGCATTTTGTTGTGACATAGTTGTTATCTACCACCTCAAAGTTTTGATGGTGCCAGGTATGTACATGATGCCTCGTAAGCAGTAAGGTTCAAAATTGCTGAACTTGTGCACTCATGCATTACTCTACTACATGCATGAATAATCTAGTTAATGAAAAGATGGCCAGGGGAAAGTATAGCCTTTCTGTAAGCTTGGGATGTGAGGGGTAACACGGGCCATGGTTGGCACTGGGAAGACCTAAAACTGCCACTGACCCACTGCATGATTCTAAGAAAGTCATTTCACCTTTCTATTGTGCTTTTCTTCTCAGCCTTCCTCTCTCCAACCCGCCAGCCCTTCACAGCAAGATCTGTCTCTTACGATATGTGTCTCACAGCAGGAGCTCAGCTGGGGTTTCCAAATTAGAGCTGATTGGGAATATTTCAACAAAATGAATTTTCATTAGAAAGTGCACCTTTGTTTCTGTGCAGTTCTACAGTGTGGTTGAGAGGATGCTCACCCAATATGAGAAGATGTAAATTCAAATAACGACTCTGAAGAATATGTTTTTATAAGAAGTAGATCATCCGTAGCAGGAGCTGTGGAGTGCAGCTTGCCCTAGGATAATTATCAGTCTGTGGGTGAATTGGCACATTCATCTCTAGCTGGAGAGACAGCAGGTTAGGAATCTGAGCCTGAGTAACCTGTATGTTATGTTGGTGAGATAGTATGCAGTCTCTTTCACTCTCTCCCCCGCCCCCCCCCCCCTTTTTTGTGTGTGTGTGTGTGTGTGCTGGTTTATCTTCTGAAACTTTCTAAAAGGGCTGGATTTGCTGCAGGGAAAGGACTGGAGCACCAGTGAAATCCTGTGATGTTTCATGGTGTGTCTTTAATTAGTCTCACTTGATTCTACTCTGAACTCTACAATCTGTTAACTGTGAGATCAGACATATTTTGTCTTGTAAAATATTTATAGTCTAAAGGCGACAGACAGGTTCAGAGTAAATCATGACCAAATACCTGAAGAGAGCTAATGATGAATCTGATAACTAATGATGGGATCTGATGACTACTAGGAACAAGCTGTACCAAATCTTGGACACCTGCAGCACTGTGTTCTGTTCTGGGACCCCTCAGCATAAAAAGGACATGGACCTGTTGGAGCTGTTCCAGAGAAGGCAATGAGGATGCTCAGAGGGCTGGAGCACCTTTCCTGTGGAGACTGGTTGAGAATTGGGGTTATTCAGTCTGTAGAAGAGAAGGTTCCAGAGAGACCTCATTGCAGCCTCACTGCACCCAAAGGGAGCCTGAAAGAAAGATGTGGAGGGACTCTTTATAAAGGATCATAGTGATAAGACAATGATTAATGGTTTAAAATCAGAATAGGACAGATTTAGATTAGCTGTTCACAGTGGGTTGGTGAGACATTGGCATAGGGTGCCCCAGGAAGCTGTGGATGCCCCATCCCTGGAGGTGTTCCAGGCCAGACTGGATGGGACTTTGGGCAACCTGGTCTACTGAGAAGTGCCTATGCCCATGGCAGCAAGTTTGGAACTAGATGGTTTTTAAGGTCCCTTCTATCCCAAGCATTCTGTGATTCTATGAAGACATGAAGGAGATGTCAGTAGGCCTGTGTGAGCAAAGAGATAAGTAAAGTAAATAATAAGAAAGTACAGTGGAGAGAACAGAGGAAAATAAAGCGTGGAATTAGGAGATGCTATGGGGTTTTATTAAGTTTTACTGTGTAGTAATGAGAGAAAAGAAACAAGTAGTAATTTCCAAAACTGATAAAATTACAGCTTTTAGAATATTTCCTTAATAGTTAACCAATCACTAATGTGAATGGAATGCTCCAAAGACAGAAGCACTCTAGAAATCGTTTGTTTTTATTAAAAAAATATGATGAAGCAGATTTCTACTTTATGCCGGCCTAAGTTGCTAACAGCTTAGAACACCAAAGCAGTACCAAAATGGCAGTGCTGAAGATAAGGTGTGTTTTCTCCCTTTTGTAGCTCCACTTCAGCTTCTTTTGCTGACTGCCAGTCTAAAAGAGCTTGCATTTTTAACCCGCAGAGCAGCTGAGTCATATTCAATTCAAATGCTGGATACTTTGTGAATAGTTCACAACAGTATGACTGTACTACCTCTGTGACATCTTCAAAGAATACGCAAAGTATCATTTGCTGAAATGGCAGCTCTGTAAATGCATCTCCAGAGGGCAGGATGGTGACCCTTATTACTTCTTCAGAAACAAACAAATAAAACCAAACAAAAAAAAAATCTACTCCTTTTAAATGGAATAAAAACCCAGTGAACTATAGAAGCTGTTGTAGAAAAAGGGTTTGCCTGTGAACCTCCTGCTTTGTAAACTGAGATTTAAAAGAGAAAAAATAACAAAACAAAAAGATAAACAGGCACTGACCTGTGAGCGAGAGTTAAGCAAACACGTAGATGAATTCAGAGATGCCATCCTGTGATGGGGAAATACCCAGTGTAAGCACTGAAGAAATGTTTACAGAGAAAGATCTGTGGATTTTCAGGCAGTGGAACAGCAGTGGTTACCTCTTGCTGAAACACTGTAGCCGCAACGAAGTGGCAAAGACGACAACTGACATGTCAGAGACACGTAAACCTATCTTACAGGGCTGACAATTTGGTATGATTGCTCTCCAAAGATAACTTTATAACTTGCTGAAGTGTGATTTAAGGATGCCCTGGAGCAGCACTAACCTGTGTACCTTTCTTGCGGATAACTTTTATAAGCTATAGCTTTAGTTAATAGCTTATGCAATTTTTCATTTGACCTACGGGTATCCCATGTGGGTGGGATTTTCAAAAACACCCAAGCCCAGACCCACAAAGGGATTTACACAGGGATGATTACACCTATAAAGCACACAGGGAGTGGAGCAGAGGCCTGGCTCCAGCTTAGCCCGTGACCTAGGAAGGAGGCAGGAAAGGGGCTGCAACACCCTTAAATGTTCACACAGAAATCTACCCATGTTCAAGCAAAATTGCTCTGGACTATGCTCTGTTGATGCCTTCACTCTCTTCCCTCTGAAATGGAATGAAAATAGGTGCAAGCCAAGTGTTCTTGAATAGATCAGACTGAATCTTTATTTTTCCAATTTAGCTTTGACCCTTTCTAAAATACATTTACTAAGAAGTATTTTATTATCAAGTAGACTACATCAGCTGGAAAAAAAAAAAAAGAAAAGAAAAGAAAAAAAAAAGTGTGTGTTTTTGTTTCACTGTGTTCTTTTTCAGATGAACTATTTATATAGACACAAGAATAAGAAGAAAGATAAAAGGTATAATACAATATCCAGTCTAGTCCCACTGATGTTAGATTGCTAAATCGGAATCAGCCAACTATCTCTGCGTGCAACTTGAACTGTAGATCCCTGAATACACCATCCCTTTTGATGCTAACAAAGAAGCATTCATTCTTCATAAGTGAAAACAGTAGTATAAATCATATCTTCCATGGAAAACAAGCCATAAACATCAGTATTTCTTCTATAAATAAGCCTTTGGGGAAGCTGATTTATTTCCATTTTTTTCCTTTTCAAAGCTGAACCATACTCGGTGGCATCCGGAAGGTGGTTTCAAAGACCATAAACGGCCAAACTAAATAAATAGCAGAGAATATCCTTACAACGACATGCTTTAATATAGGCAGAATACTGTCAACTTCTGCATGAACGATAGATGTCAATTGGCTTCCTCAGACCCAGAGACTTTTCAGAGTCTCTCTAAAATGTAAAATGAAGGTTTAATGGGCCTTGTGGAAAGTGGGCAGCTACCTCCTGCTTTCTGAAGGCAGTGCCAGAACAGCACAAGATAATCAGAGCCATGTCCTGGCCCCAGCCAGTGGCCAAATGTACACTCCTAAGTGTATGAAAGGCATATATTTTGTGGGTTTAAGAATTACATTGGAACAAGATAATTGTGAACTACTTGAAAAGGAACAGAAACATGAAAGCAATCTGGGGCAGGTGGGTTGTATTTCTGAGTCTGTCTTAAAGTCAGTAATTCTTCCTCTATTACAGGATCTGGTCTAGAAGAGGGTACTATTAGTATTTCCTCTCACCTAATGATTTTCAGTTATTGTTCATTTTAATCAAAGGTGCCATCAGGGACTGTTTCTTAGTGTATAACATTTCTTTGGCCAGCACAAAGGGATTCCTGTTTTTCTTGGCATCCTTTGGTGCAGGAATAGTATAAATACATTCAACATTGCAGTTATAAACAAAGTCTTTAAAATAATGTAAAACACATATAATATTAACCTAAGTAGTGGAAATCGGTTAACAAAGCACAAAGACAGAAAGAAGGCATAAAATTAGCCTTGGCCAAATGGTTTCTACCTCATTTCTTTTTGTCCCGCTCTGACTGGTGTAACTTATAATTAGGCTCTGCCTGCAGTGGTGTGGTTCCAAAGAACTGTGGATTAAGGAGAAACTCTAGAATTTCTCCATAACTTGACAAGTTATAACCTGAAAGCTACACTTAGTCCCTTAAAGATTTTTCACAGTGACATTTTAGTGCAGCTAGGGAAATACACCACTTTGCCATTTATCATTTTCAGGGCATGGACAATGAAAAGGAGGTTACTATGAAGAACAAAATAAAATGGATTACATGTATAGAAGTGAGGTGAAGAATGGTGATAAATACACACCACTGAATGTCAGCAAATGTCACTTGAGAAGCCATTTGCAGCTACCAGAACTGCCTTGCAAACCAGCAAAAGTAGCAAAACCAGGCAAAACAAGTTGGGTGTACTCACTTCCACATGAATAAGCAATAAACCTCTCTGAAGTTCCACCAGAAAGTTGTTAAACTTGATAGATGAATCTTTTCAAAATTGCTCTGTTGCATACAGTATATGGCAACAAAAGACTATGGACGGTTTAAAGTGAAAAAGAGAAAGCCTTGCTGAAAACACAGTGATTTAAGCATTTTTGTTCAAACATTCATATTCTGCTTTGTATTAAAGGGACAGTTTCAACAAAGGAATGATTCATCACATCACTTTTCCTTCCATAGAGTTGCTTTTTTTTCACATCTGAGTTTCATTTGACAATCAGCCTATTGCATTATTACCATTACTCCTTTAAATCTATTTGCCTTTCTCCTTTAAATCTATTTGCCTGTTGGAGTAAAAGTCCAACAGGAGTTTTACTTTAGTCAGTTCGGGGCTGGTAGGCAGAAATGTTGACCCAAAATGAATGCTTATCTGCTGTGAAATTTCTAATGGTAGCTATCTAGCATACTAGCTATGTGTGAAAGATTTCTCTGGTCTGTCCAGGAGCATCTAATGTGTACATCTGTGGATCAGCTTCATTGTGATTTTTGACACGTTGACATGGAAAAGGCTCTCATTGTGAATGTTATGATATTTGAGAGACAACATGAAGATTCCTTCAGGCTTCTTTTCAATCTGTCTGTCCGCTGCCTCTTGAACCACTGCTCTTCAATGATAATAAACTAAAGTGAAGGTCTCTGACTCAGAATATATCTCTGAGGAAAAGTGAGAGTTCTTAAAATTTCAGAAACTCAGACTTTTGTATTTAATTTTCCATGAGATTCTTCCTCCCAAATTCTAATTTATCTTAGTAAAATCAGAAACAGACTGCATCATTTGGATTTCATGAGACTGATATCCCCAGATGCCACACTCATGCAAATTTCAGATCAATTTTGTTTTCATTAGTGAAAAGCAGTAACATAAACAGGGTCATACAGAGATTCCTTTATTCAAAATATTTCCTATGTATTAAGATATACCACTTGTAGAACAGTTTCTGTTAAATTTCTTACCTTACATTCCCATAAAATATATAGAGGATCAATCCTACAATGACATCCTAAAACCCAGGAGTTTAAATCTTTGGACAGAACAAATTTCTTCTACTTACAGAACATGTAGATGGAGTATGGGCGAACCTTCCTTTCTTGGGCAGGGTGTTTCAACAGCAAAATTTCTTTGTAAGGGTCTTCACTCTATTCATGTAAAGTCAAAATCAAATGTGATTCTTTGCAGTCAATCTGAACCCTTTATTAAATTAAATGTAAAGTTTGTTTTGTAGATGAACAATGAGAATCAGAAAACAAACATTAAAGCAATGAGTTGCACTCAGCACTGCATGAACTCTCCCAAACTGCTCCCTGCCCTCTCTCCCTGATTCTTTGAAAACTGAAGTAATCTTTGTGGCAAAACAGGCATTTGACAGCATCCATCATACAGAAGCTCTGTAGCAGTTGTGCGGCTTCTGTTAGTCTTGTTTTGAATTTCTCTGTCAGTTTGAGTAGACGCAATGGCATCTCAAGTAGCGATATGCTGAGGAGACAAGGACTGTGTCAGGCGCAACAAAGAGGAAAAAATGTATCAGTTTGTTACCTCATCATAAATATAAGAGCTCCAAAAAGTTTCTCCTTTTACATAAAAGTGTGTAGTTCAATCAGAAACACAGAAAAGCTTATTTACTTTAAATACGTGATGTTTAATCTATGTTATGCAATAGTACAATTAATGCTCTTAAGAAATTCTGAGATGTATTATATATGTACACAGTCGCTTTCAAAAGAGACAAAAAATACACTTTCTAACAGGGTATTTGAAAGAATTCTACACCAAGAGATATTCCTTTAATTCTTGAATAAATAGGCAGCACATAAGTAAATATGCTGATCTAGTAAAAAATACCAAAATGAAACTTCTGCTTTGAAGCCTTCTTAGTCTAATGAATGGTTTCAACCTTTAGCCCTTCCTTCCTTGGTCCTAGGCATGAAAGCTGCTATCCATACCCCAGACTTGGTGTAAGCTAATGATTGTGTTAGGAAAGCACCCGATGGCTTTGGATCGGGCCCTCTGCCCTCTGGTCTTGATCCTGCAGGCATGGATCAGCCCAAAGAGAACCTACACTGTACTGTACTTTCAAGTCCCTGAAATGCAGCTGTTGAAATACATGCAAAATCTCTGAAGCTCTTAATCAGACGGGTCTTTGCCTTTGGAAAGAATGTAAGTTTTGCCTAAATAAAACTGCACAATTTGGATCTGTACAAATGGTAATAATAAAGATTTGTAGTTTCTGTTATAAGGAGTTCTTTTTAATATGTTCATCTTTCTAAATAGAAAGTTTTGGGACAGGGAGGGGGGGAGGATCATTTTTTGTCCTTTTTTATTTTAATGGCTAAACACTGTAATGCTAGCTAAATAGAAATTCTTGTCTGTTAATAGGTTCCTTTAGTTTGTAATAAATAGGAAAGCTAATTACAAAAATTTGATATTTGGTATGCATTAGCTTTTGTGAGTCCTTTCTTTACAGGCTTCATTGACATTCAATATGGCAAGCTTCCTTTGAAACATATTTATAAAACAACTACAGTATAATTAAACCAACAAAGCCATCTTTTAAGTAAGCTTAATAGCTCAGTTCTCCACTCTGTACATTTTTTTATTTTAAGGAGGAAAAACAGTTATGCTCCAATTCTACTGTATATTTCATTTGGCATCTCATATTTCCTTTCCATTTGCGATCTGTGCATATCTAATTCTTGACAACTGTGATTACTAGTAAGTGTACATGAAAAACACGCTTCAGAGGATCTTCCATGGCAATATTTTTGTTAATGAGAAGTGAAACATATCTTGGCAAATACAATATATGTGATACATATATGCATATATACATACTTTAATAGCTAATACTGGTGTCATTAATAAGCAAAAATGGATTCATATATAGGGCAGGTAATAATCGAAGTGGATGCTATTTAATAAATGTAACTTAAAATATTTTAATTATATAAAAGCAATAGGTAAATAAAAGCAATTACATTTAATTTTGCTTTCAGCCCGTGAGCATTTTCTATAAGCTTTAATAGAGGTGAGAGCTTGTGCAGAAGGCTAATGGTAGAGTCGGTGTTAGCATTATTCATTAGGGTGTCTAAGTAGTACTTATTCTGAGATATTTCTCTGGAAGACGAAAATGTTCTTGGTAAGGGTACTTGGATCCTGATAACCCTAATTCATAATAATATCCCCCTCATTCAGAAAATTAAAGTTTACAGAGTCCTTGGCAGTTTGAAAATCTTTCTACTATTTAGAATCAAGATCGTGTTTACTAAGGACAAGCTAGGAAGTGATAGCTCACGTTATAATAAGTGGAACCTCATAACTGTTTCTTAAACTCTGTCCTCGATAGGCATAATAACATTGAGACCACATTTACGATATGGTGAATAAAACAGTTGACATCACTGTTATAATCTTTATTTAAAACTGTTACCAAGGTTACAAATTACCATCACTGTGTGCAACAGGTCCCACTGAAGCAGTATCATTACAGATTAACTGTAATGTGTAGGATTATAATAAAAGGCATAAGGGATTATGTACAGGCAAAAAATGCTAGAAATAACACAAATACATCTACATTATACAATGCATTGCTTTGCAAAACCTCTGTTCTTGATGCTGAAAATACACAATGTGGCTTTTTGCTTAATTTGGGCATTTAGATGTCAGATGTTAACCATATCCTGAAGTGCCTTTACCAATGTCAGAACAGAGGGGGTAGGGTTTATCTCGACCTATAAAACCCGTGGAAATGCTCTCACATAGTCTCTGCTCTTAGGAGAGCACCTGGTTTACAGAAAAATATGTCTCCATTGTGTGAGGCGGGGCTGCAATACAAGAAAACAGCCTGTGGCTGCGTGACATGCAGACCCTAAGCTGTCCCAGTGGGTCGGTGGACACTGGCCTTGCCCCACCAAAGAGCCCTGGGTATGGTGGCTGCCAGCTTTCCCTGGCCCCAGAGGTGGGGAGGGAGGGGGTTGTTCTTGAGTTACAGGGGGGCAAAAGAGAAAGAGAGGAGGTAAGTGACCTTCCACTGGCCACCCCTGGCTGGCACCTCCGCCTCCCTGCTAAGTCCCTGTACCTTGCCCTCAACTTAATGACACAAATCCGAGCTCTTAAAGTCTTTGGGACTGATCGTACTCGCTCATTTATAAATAATGATCTCCATATAGATGTATAACAACAACATACCAGGAGTGTTTGGGAAGAAATCCGATTAAAGTCTATAGCATTTTTTTCCCTCTCTCTCCTAGAGCAAAAGTCTGGCCACAGGTCAGCTGCAGCAGCCAACCCAGGCCGCAGGGTTAAAGGGAAGAAAAAGCTCCAAGCGAGCAGCTTTCCCCCGGCAGGAGCTGCCGGCGAACGGTTCGACCCACCGGGCTGCGGCCGCCGTCCCTCCCTCCATCCCGGCCTAGAAGCCTCGGTCGCGCCGCCGGCGGGCGCGCTGAGTGTTTTGCGGGGTGGGAGTCGCTGACCCGCTTGGAGCGTGAACTCCACGGCCGCAGCCTATTTCCCCCCGGCGCCAGCAGCCCCTGAGCAGAGGCGTGGGGCCGCCCCGCTCCGCCCGGCCCGGGGTGGCGGTGACGCAGAAAGATTCTTTCCTTTCCTCTTTCGGGCGATTTAGGGGAATAGAAAAACAAACATCGGGCCCCTTCGTGAAACCGGAGGAGAAAGCTCAGAAGGGAAAGAGAACAGGGCACATCCTTTTAGAGGAAGGACAAGGGTTCTCTGAGGAGGGAAAACAAAAGATGACAGTGGTGGCTGTAACCCCACCATGAACCAGGGACCTCCCGGGCACGCTCGGAGCGCTAACCTCCCCGGACTTCCCATTACCTCTCCATGACACTTCACTAATGCTCACACAATGGCCAACTGAGCCGTTTAAGTAAAGATATTTTAACCTGAACTAAACATTGTCTCCAGACAATAGGATGCAAAGCAGCATCTGGTAGCACACATAAACAATGCTGGGCAACAGCATATGCTCAACGTCTGGAAGTTTATGTCAACACTAAGCAGCCAAGAAGGCTGTCGCTGCTCGGTATGAAATCTTCATAAATAGCAGTTTGCTGCTCTTCCAAGGTGAGCAGCACAGAACCTTCCTCCCGGGACACCCTTATCAGCTTGATGTTACACGGCAAGAAATTTTCGGGCCCCACTCGTGCTCCCTCCCTCCCTCGGAACGAGAAAACACGAGGCGGCCCCGGGGAAGGAGAAGGGGCAGCTCCGGGCTCCCCATCACCGCTGCGGCTTCAGTGGGCACAACCCGGCCGCAGCCGCTCTTGGAGGTGGCCGACGCTGAATGGCCAGATTCAGGGAAGCGCCTCTTTCAAGAGGAGGCTCTAGGCTAATGAAACAACGGGAGATGACTATTGCAAACAGCTGTTCCTCATACATATTTCATTATACAATCAGATAATGCGTCTTACCACCTTCTCAGTTATTCACAGATAAACATTATCAAGACGTTTTGACATCTGTCTTAGGGCCTGCTATTAATTTAGTAATCACCGTGGTTAAAAATATATGGGCACTGCACCTCACAAAAACTCTGATTTCACTTAGGGGGACAACTTCCTTAGCGGCTCACCCAAAGCAGAACGAACTACATCAGGACAAGAAAAGCCCTGAGACGGGGGTGGGAAGGGAACATCCTCACCCTGCAGCCCTCGGGTCGGGCTGGGGGTCGTTTGCTGAGCCCGGCGCACCGACCTCGCTGGCAGGAGTGAAGCGCCGCAGGAAGCCGGTACACCCTGTCCTCGGCTGGCCAAGAAACCACCCGGAATAGTCGCGTTTGCCCCTCCGGCTCTTGGCACCTGCGCTCCCGCCCCTCGGAGGGAACTCATCGCGGCTCCGGCAGTGCCTGCTGCCTTCCGCTGCCCCCCGGTGCCGGTGGCCGCTCAGCTCCCCGGAGACGCAGAGCCCGAGGTTGCCTGGCCGGGCTTTCGCTTAGAGAAACATCGGGGAAGTTGGACGCAAAGTTTGTTTCTTTGCTGCTCGGGCTGGTTGTTAAATCACAGGGTTTAGAGTGTCAAGGAGTCTTAAAGCTGCCTCTTTGGTATCTCTTTCTTTGCAATAATCCCTTTTCTGAAAGGACACCCCCAGCAAACAGAGGCATACGCTCACAACCACTAGATGCGACCCCACGAACGAGCGAAAGGGGAGAATCACACCTCGCCAACTTCGTTTCAGAGCTCTGTGGACTCAATGAAACCATCGCCCTTCTCCTCTTTCCCCTTCCTCACGCTGCCGTTTTTAACCACGGGCTTCACACGAGAGCAAAAACTCCCAGCTTCACGACCCCCCAGTGCCCAGGTAACGGGATGCGGGCAGGAGGACGAGCTCTTTTTCCCGTCCTGACACAGCAGATTCTGCTGCATAGTTGAGCTTTCGCTGCTGGCACGGAGCTTTTCTGCCCATAGGCACGGAGCGCAACTTTCGGGCTGTCCCTCTGCTCCCTCCGGTCGCAGCCGTTGCCCCAGCGGTGACACTCGGGGCTGTACAGGCGGACGTGGCTGCGGGGGGGCTCCACTCAGCGCATCCCGGCGTGCGGCTGTTTGCCTTAAAGCCTCAACGGGAGTCACGGGCGTGAATTTCACTTTAATTGCACCATGAAGAAAAAAAAAAGAAAGAAAGAAAAAGTAAAAAAAAGAAAGGGGGGGGGGGGGGAGGGAAGCGTTGCAGGTGGCAGAAGACAGAGAGGATCTCGGGTCAGTAAGGAGAAGATGCTCTGGGAAATGGAAATCAAATTCCTACTGCTCGCTCCGCAGAGCTGAGTGCCTCTCCTTCCCTTGAACAACGGGAGGATGAGAGGTGAGCTCTTAAAGCCAGAACCAAGAAAATGGGGCTGTGGATGTGCGGAGGGGAGACCCTTCCACCCCAGCACCACTGATCGTATTTTCCAGTTCCAGAATAAAAGCAGAACTGAGCTGCTGGCAGCTCTCTGCCAGACGTTCCCCCTTCAGTTCGTCTCCCCTCTCGGAGCCGCTCCGTGCCCACCTGGCACTTGACCTCAGCCCTCCGAAGCCTTTTAGTGGTGTCAGTGTTGCACTCTCTGCCGGCGCCCCACTTGCTGTCCCCACCCCAGCCGCAAGACGTCCTTCACCCTATTGATTGCGCTATGGCCAAACAGGGCGAAAAGACGAGAATTGTATTCGACAGATGCTGCTCACTCGTGAGTAACAGGTTCAGTGCATACGGTATCTCTCGCCATTATCCTGTAAGTTAATATTGAGTAGCAATAGCTGTCTAAATATCAAAATCTATTTATAGGGGATGCAGAGCCATGACCTCCCCATCTGACCTTCAGTAACTGCGGGCTGGAAAACAGGGCAAAGAGGGGGAGAAATGAGGAAAATCCCGATATTACAGAGATGTGCAGGGTGGATCTGGGCCGACCCGTCTTTGTTCCGCAGTCCTCAGGGGAGCGGGGACCTTCGGGACAGCACCGGCCCTGAGGGCCCTGGGAGGAGCGGCTCTGGCTGACTTCGTGTCCCCGCTGGGAGCTCACTGTGGCTTCGGCCTCATATGCCCATCTACAAAAGTTGGGGATTTTTTCATGTTTAAAAAAAAAGAAAAAGAAGCCCTCGTGGCAGCCCCCCAGGCACTCTGCTCTCCTCCAGGTCGGGAGGGAATGCTTCGTGGGGTCCCATGGGATCAGGCATCGATATTACAAAGCGCGTTCCCCGCAGGGAGCGATCCCAAATCCCACCGCACTTCTGCCTTTTGTGGGGTCGTCGGAACACGTCCAACCCGAGCTCACCGCCGTGTCCAACTGCCAGGCCGCCCTTCCCCCGCCCAGCCCGGCCGCTCCCGGCTCGAACATGGCGCCCGCGAGCTCGGGGAGCGTTTCTTTCGCTGTTCGACGGCTGAGATGCGCTCCCTGAAGGTCACGGCGGGCGCCGCGCCCCTTGGCAGCCGCTCACGGCGGGGCCGCGCCGACGGCAGCGCCCGCAGCGGGGACAGAGAGGAGGCGGAACTCCCGGAGCCAGAAGCACCCCGTGCCACCTCGGCTTGTAGCTTCACCCCCGTGTAGGAGGGAAACACACCTTGTTTTCCTTTTTGTTTTAGTAGGGGAAAAGAAATACAGGGCCTCCGAGGGTGCCGTGCCCTGCAGGTGGAAATGAAATGGCTCCAATCTCGCCCGTGACCCCGTGAGATTCGGGAACCCCAATAAAACGAGGAGAGTGAATTATTTCTTTTTAAAACTAGTCCTTCGTCCCGCTTGGGGAAAGTGACTGGGGAAAAAAAAAATCCCCCCAAACTAAAGGCAGAGCACTCGGAAACGGTCTCTGTTTAAACCTTGGGGCTCGGTACTGCATCAGGCTCAGCGATATTGCATTCCTGAGAAAATAGAGTGGGCATTAGGAGAGGAATCTCCTCTTCCTAATGAATATTTACCCCGAGGTCATTACATCCGTAATGGTCCCCGCTCAGCTCACCTTGCTCCCCTCTTTCCCTGCCAGGGGCTGGGATTTCAAGCACAATGCCCTCGGTTTTAAAGTGCCGCGTACCATTTAATGGCGGGGTGCAGGCGAGGTTAGAATATTATTGACTTCCCGCAATATATAAGATGGATACATTTAAGACTTTTAACTTTTCTGTTGCGGTGACACGCCGTATTTTTATGAGATACCTATTATGTAGACAGAAGCATTGTGCTGGAGCTGCCTCACAGTTGCTGGATCGTTTCTATCAGATGAAAGATTTTGAATAGTTTTCTTTCAACAATGCATCCTTTTGGTCTCGATACAAAGCATGTAGGCATGGTATACACTTAAACAGCTCTGTCACGGAGCGAGATTAAACAGAGTATATATCGGATTCTGTCGGCAGCATAATGCGCGCGGAGAACAGAATGGAGCTCCCCTCGCCGCTGAAGGAGCCCATTAAGGGCTGATGTCCTGGCTGCGTCTCCCACATTTCCCTTATCTGCGAGATTCGCTAAGCTGTTAAAAATCTTTACAACCGGGCTTGAAAACCGGCCGTTTCTTACGGAAGGACCGAGTTTGATAACGGAGTCCTTTAACAAAACCGCTGCGCTCTGCCCAAGGGGGGGGGGGTACATTACGCGTAATCTGCGGGTCCGTCTCGACGGCCGCGCATCTCCCGAGAGGCGCGCACGAGGGGCACACGGCACCGCCGCCGCTCAGCCCAGAGCCCCGCGGCCGCCCCCGGCCGCACCTCGGAGCGGGCACTGCCCCCCCGGAGGGGAGCGGACGGCGGGGCGCTGCGCTGCTCTGAGCTGCGGGCGGGGGGGGCTGCGCGGAACCGGCCTCAGCCCCGTGCCGGGGGCGGCGGGCGGAGGGAGCAGCCCGCGGGGGCTCCGCGCCGCGCGGTTCCTCCTTCAGTGCTCACTCAAGCGACTTGAGCGGAGTGCACGTGCTGAGCCCAACTTTCCTCTCCCCCTCTCCCCAGCTTTGTGCTCTGCGCTGATTGAGTCCCCATATTAAGCTCGAGATCCTTTCTAAGCAACTGCTAAGAAGTCAAGAGCATCCTTGCCTGCTTTCTCTCCGTGGCCTTTCATGCCCTCAATTTGTTATTCTACTGACACTTTTCTTAAAGTTAGCGCCCAGCATTGAAACATTAGCGACAAAAGCCCTGGAAAATCTCTCCCTCCTCAGCGCTAAATCCCCTAATGGGTCAGTGCGCCTCGAATTTTTATTTGATTTCCAATAATCTCTCGCGCCTAAATATTAAACCTCCCTCAACCCAGCGCCTCACCTATGGGATATTTTTTCAGCTTAGCTTTGGAAAGAGCGGACGCTCCGATCTCCCCCCACGTGCACCCTCCGATTTATAAATGAGCGCATACAGATGTATTCGTGTGCATCAGTCTCCCCGGATCTGCGCTAACTCTCTCATTCTGGATCAAAACAAGGCATCCCGGCGCTCCGCTCCACAAGCTCATCTAGCGAACGAAACTGCGCTACAGTTGCGCCTTCTCCAGCAAACCTCCATCTCTGTTTTACACAGTTGTTAAATATCCCCTCATTTCATTTCTCAGTTTCTATATGTATCACGGTAAATGTTACTTGGGAGGTCTTTCGTGTCTCCAAGCTCCTTTCTTTTAATCTTGTTATGCGAAATTACGCACACAGCTCTCATGAAGTCCAGCCAGTATAACTTTCTTTCTTTTTTTTGTTTTTATAAATAATATAGATTTTTTTTAAAGTTCTAATCTTGGAGTTTTACAGAAAATACCGTTTTTTAAAGTCCATGTTCCTACCTCGTGTTTTCTGGTTGAGGCTCCCTAAGTCCTCTTCACTTTATTACGCGGATTGCGCGAAATGATTCTTCAGCTCTGATTTAAATAAGTTTTAGTGTGAGCTCCGAATGACCATTATCCCTTAACCTGAGGTCAAGTGAACGGGAATTTACATGACAAAGAATAATGCCCATTTTGTCCGATATGAAACAACTTCACTTTCGGCATCATTAAGAAGAATTTAGTACTTCTTTCAGGGGTTGGGATTTGTTGGTTTTGTGGTAGGGTTTTTTTTGGGGGGGGGAGGGGAAGAGGGAGAAGGGGGGTTGTGTTGTTTTGGTTTTTTTGTGTTTTTTTTTTCTTTAGTTTTTTTTTTTTTTCTTTAGGGTTTTTTTTTTTTTTTCCCTAGTAAACAGTTGACTATGCACGGTGCCATTTCCTTTTTCTAAATCCCAATACAAAGGCCAACTTCTCTCGCTCTCGAATTTCGGCATTATTTGTAGAGCAGAGCCTTAAGTAGAGCACATTTGCACCTGCTGGTATTTAAACTTCAGCATATCGGCTGGGGAGGACTTATCAGTGCGGCGCACTGCCTCGAAACAAATTAACACTCTCCATTAAAGTCAGAGCGGGGAGGAGGGAGATGTGACCATTTCAGACGCTGTCCCGGATGATGTCCCCAGTATATCGGAGGGAATCACTCGGGGTCCGTATAACGGCAATCCCTCTTGGCCTCCCCGTCGCCCAAACACACGCTCTCCCAAATTTCAGCTTCTTTCCTGACACTTGAACGCTATGGGCACTTTCCTGCCCAGAGCGGTGCCCTGGGGTGAAGGCTGCAAGCAGGCAGACAGACGTACACATGGCTGCAGCCCGGGGTTCATATCCGCATCCCGGTCAGAGCCCTTCCCCCAAAATCTGTGCCGTGCTCTCGGTGCTTCTCCCTCTGCTACGGTCACTCGCAGCGGAGCTCACACACACGCACACACACACACACACAAAGAGGAGGCGAGGAAGTGAGCTTAATCCAAATATCAAACTTACCGTCCGCAGGGCGTCCCGCCTCGCCAAAGTTCAGCTCTGCAGCTCTCAGAGCTGCGCCCGGGGGAAAGGGGCTGCTGCGAGCTGAGGGCCACACGCAGGTGCCGGGCCCACGCCTCTGCCCTCCCGGGGTCGGGGATGGAGATCCCTGCCCCTCTCGTGCAGCTCGGGATCGAGCGGCCCGAGCGGGGCAGGGATCCCCATCCCCGGGATGCCCTCGGGCGATGTGAGGGAGGGAGAGGAGGCCGTGCGCGCTGCGGTGGGTGTCTGTGCGTGCAGTGCTTGTTGACGGCTGCGGCGGGGAAGCGGCAGCTTTTCGTGTTTACAACCGGCTCCGGCTCCGAACGGGGAGATGCAGTTCAAGCAGCGCTCCTGCGTGTCGTCTGGCTCTTAACCGGAGCTTTGCTCAGTCATCGAGAGCAATAGAAAGTATATGGAAATCAATATATAGACAGTGTGGAGGGCAGATAATGGATTCGAGTCAGTGAGTGTTATAATCTGCATTATGGGCTTCCTATTGTTTAGACCGAGCACAAATTTGCAAAGGCTGAAATGTTGCTTAGTTGTTTTTTTTCCTCTCTCCCTTCTTCTTTTTGGAGGGCTTTGTGTGCATAGGGGGAGGGGGCGTTAAATCCTCCTGCCACCATTATCGGCCCCCCCCATCCCCCCCTCCGCCCGCTCCATCTGATTTTAAAGGTAGTGCTTTCACGGCGAAGCTAATGACTTTCATTTAATTGAACGTGCCCTGATGTAGCGGATTGTTCTCTCGGCCCGGCGCCTTTGTTGTGTTTTTTTTTTTTTGTTGGTTTTTTTTTTTTTTTTTTTTTTGGGGGGGGGGGGGAGGGGGGGGGGGAGGTTGCGGAAATAAAGCCAATCAAACCTTTTGTCACGGCCCTATTCTCCCTCAGGGTCTCCCAAACATTTGTTTGAATCATTCACCTCGAGAACCGAAAATACTAATTGATTTTAAAATGCCAGCCCGGAGGGACGGGGAGCTGGGCTGGATATTACCGGCGAAGAGCGAACCTCTCCACCTGCCCGCGGCGGAACCTCAGCACCGCTGCCCTCGACCGGAGCCGAGGCCGGGGTCGGGCTGCTCCCCACGGGACAACGGAACAGCATCCGCGGTCCCCCTTCTGGCCCCATCCCCTCCGCGTCCCCTCGGTGGTTGCGGCCCGGGCAGGGGTGGGCTCCGCTAGGCGGGGAGGGGATCCCGGTCCGGGCGGCGCGGCCTCATTCAGGGAAGAATTTTGATGCGATTCATTAGAAGTAACGAGTTGACATAAGGTAAATCTACATCGAGGGGGCCTTTCTTTGAGTGCACGGGGAAGCTTCATTAAGCAGCGCTAACAAGGCGTGCAAATGCTCTGATTGGGCAGCTTGCTCGGAACGCCGGGGCCTTAGCAGGATGCCCACCTAATGAGGGTCACCACAAGAGACTGATAAAATATTCACATTTTCCATCGCACCGGGAACTTTGCACTGAAGGAGAAAGTTGGGGCAACTGCGCGGCTGTATGCCCCAGGGCGACACAGCCGGGTGGGAAAGCACTCGGCCTCGCAGCCCGGCGCTCTCTGCTCGCTGTGCTCCGGACGTGTGCTCGTTGGAACCTTGGAACCGGCGGCACTCTACCCACGCCTCCTCTTTCTTTTTCTCTCCTCCAGTCTAATTATGTTTAATGCGTTGATAAATAAATAACTTGTCTACGAGGATCCATGCTTTTCCTCTTTTTTTTTTTTCTTTCCTCTTTGTGTGTGTGTGTGTGTGTGGCAGAATTATTAGGAGCAGCCCGACGGCTCTAATGATGCGTCAATCACCGCCGCGTTGCCGCTCGCTGCGAACATGTCACCCTCGGTACACAGCACCTCTCCGCTCCTCGGCGCCGCACTTAAGGCTTGTCCCCTCCTCCCCCCGCGATGCATTTCTCCAAGTTTTCATTGCTAGGTTACGATTTCTAATTAGAGCTAAGTATTTCACTTAATATTTAATTTAGACGCCCAGCACGAGTATCATACCTAGATCAGTCAATCAAGTGTCCCTTGCTGATAGCGCGGCACCGAGAGGAGTTGGGCTGCGCTGGGAGCGGTGCTGCTCTGCGCGCAGGTAACGGGCGGTGTTGGGGGCGGCGGAGCGCGGTGTGAGGCTCCCAAACCCACTCCGTGCCGCGAGCCGCGCTCCTTTCCCCCTCCTTGAAAAATAAATCGAAATGGGTACCTCGTGCTTTCCTCCCGCAGCGGCTGTGTTCCCGCAGGACGAAATGTATGTGTGTGAAGCGATGAGGGGGGAGGCGGAAGGGGGGGGGGGGTGCACAAAAGTTTAACTTGGGAGCTGCGGCGCTGCTTGGGAGCAGCCATAAAATCCTCCTCCCCCCCCTCGGCTTCTTAAGCCAATCCAAACCGTTAAAGAAAAAAAAAAAAGTCCCTTGCCCACATGTCGCTGAGCACAACCGGTTCAGCACACATTGCATCAACAGGATTGAGTTACGGGAGCCGAATGGGCCACATCTTACACACCCATCAAATGCGCATTCATTTATCTCAGGAAATCGGGGCAGAAGGGAGAGAGGAGGGAAGAAAGAGAGAAAGAGAGGAAAGGAAGCAGGAGGACACACACGTTCGTAAAGACGGCAGCTATTCTGTGCTGTCAGCCCTTACCACTGCAGAATGACAAAAAAAAAAATCAATTAAAACCTCGTGAAAATAATTATCATAATACCGGGCCGGGCGAACGCCGTGGATCCTCCATCCCCTGCCCCTCTCTCCTCTTCTCCCCCCCCCTTCTCCCTCCGTGTATCCACGCTCTCCGCCCGCCGCTGCCTCGACCCCACGGACCCCCGCTCCTTCCCGGAGTGGAGCGAGCGGTTCTTGCGAGCGGCGGCGAAGTCCCTCCCGAGCCGGGATGTAGGGGCACCAACGAGGCGGCAGAAAATCGCAGCCTCCCGGGAGCTGCCATCAAAACAAGCGGTGAAATAAAAGAGCTTCCCTCTCTGCTTCCCTTCCTCTCCCCGGAAAAGTCCTTCAGGTCGGCGGCCCGGCACACACAACTTCGCAGGGCTCCCTTCGATAGACAGCACAGGCTCGTCCCGGCTTATTGAGGGGGAGGTGGGTTTTTGTTTTTCGGTGTTTTTTTCTCTCTTTTTTTTTTTGGGGGGGGGGGGGGGAGGAAAGGAGGGAGGCGATGGGGGGGGTGGGGGGGAGGAGGGGATGTGTCCCTGCCCTGCAGAGCCACATGTCATTCTAGCAGCTAAAACAATTAATCATGTGGGATCAGGGCTGACTGCAGACGGCGGCCGGCAGCGCCGAGGGGGCACCACGCCTGACACCCCCGCACCCCCAGCCCCGGTGGCGCGGGGAGGGGAAGGCCCGGGGCCCTATTCTGCATCCCCGGGACGGTCCCCCGCGGGACATCCGTCCACCCGTAGGAAACTTACAGGATCCGGAAAGGATTTTCCCAGCCGAGAGGGCAGTCTCTGCCCAGCCCCATCCTTCGCCGCGCTCCCGCCGCTCCTGCTGAGCGCGCAGCTCCACGCGGCTCCGCACTCCTCTCCGCGCAGCTCCGCGCCGCTGCGCGCTGGGGGCGGCGGGGGTTGGGGGTAGAGCACGCCCGGTGGTTGCAGCTCTGCGCCCTCCGAGTCCGGGCTCGGCATTAGGCGATCCCATTGACAGTTTGCAGCCAGCAGCTGCAGTCATTAAAAGCCATTTACACCCTGGCCTCCTCACACAAAGATAGAGCACCAACAATTATCTGCTTGCACATTTCAGGACATGAGAGTGTGTCCCTAACAGGCTTAGGGGAGCGCTGAAGCAGCGGCCGGGCGGGGAAAGCACCGAGGCCGCTGCCAGGGCTCTGTCCGCCGCTCTGTGGAGATGCTGGGACCCTTGGAAATCTCTACGGATGTAGCTGCGGGAGCTCCGGGCTGGCGGCGCTCCTTTGCTCCGCAGGCACTGGGAGAGCAGGGTTCCAGCGGGAGCTCTGTGTTGGCCGATGAGGTGAGGAGTGGCTGGTTTAATACGGGCATGAGGCTGGACACATAGGGATACGTGCACACAGTTTGCATGCGTTGCGATTCCACAGAGAGCACTCCACAGAGAGGGGAATTGCTTTCAGCAGAAATGTGGATACTGTGTGACTTGTGTGGCTGGAGAGAGAAGGAAAGAAAGGGAGAGGAAGAGAAAAAACAGTGAAATAAAGAAGGAAAGGAAAAGGGAGGGAAAAAAAGAAGATAAGAGGAGAAAAAGAAGAAAAGAAAAAGGAAAGGAAGAAGGAAAGAAAGAGTGGGAAAGACAGTGGGAAAGAGGGAGAGAGAGAGGGAGAGAGAGAGAGAGAGGGAGAGAGAGGGGAAGAGAGAGAAAGAAGGAAAGAAGGAAAGAAAGAAGGAAGAAAGAAAGAAAGAAAGAAAGAAAGAAAGAAAGAAAGAAAGAAAGAAAGAAAGAAAGAAAGAAAGAAAGAAAGAAAGAAAGAAAGAAAGAAAGAAAGAAAGAAAGAAAGAAAGAAAGAAAGAAAGAAAGAAAGAAAGAAAGAAGGAAAGAAAGAAAGAAAGAAAGAGTAAAGAAGGAAAAAAGAAAGAAGTAAAGAAGGAAAAGGAAGAGGAAATAGACAGAAGCTCTGCAAAGTTCTCCAGGAACCCTACAGGAGGGATGCAGCCTGCAGCAGAGGAGCACTGTATGATGTTCCGGGAGATTAAAAAAGAAATGCAGGCCCGTTTGGATTTGAGTGTAGAAGTACACTTTAAGGTAGTTTAATTCGCAGCTTGTGGGGGAAAAAAATGGAATCAAATATTAAGAAACTCCCGCAGGAATTCACCCCACCCTCCTCCCTGTAATCCTTTACATAAAAGGAAAGGATTACAAAGAAAAAGATTTTGCGTGTGTGTGTATTAAAATCTTTGGCTAAACATATTGTTGTCCAATTAATACCTCCGAGTTGGGTTGTGTTGGGGCTGAGCTGTCTCCTTCCCTCCTTAGCGGTGTAACTGGAAACATGAGCCGGGAGGGAGGGAGGGAGGGAGGAGGGAGCCCGAACTTTTCCCCAAGTCTGTTAGCAGAAGTGTTGAAGCGGATCGCTAAAATGAAGCGGGCGAGCTATTTCCACCGGGAGCGCGGAGCCGCGTAGCACAGCGATGACAGTTTAGTGGAAATCAGATGAATGTGTAATACAGCGAGCTCCTTCCAGTCCAGCAGCTCTCCCAACTGCACCTATTCATCTGCCACTTGGAATTATTTCCCGAGGAGCGCGCCGTGAAAGGCTCGCAAACCGGTTCGGAGCCCCGCTAAAGAACTTCTACCACCCATAGCAGTATGACGATTATCCTTCGGATAGGGCGAGTCACGCTATGTTTTCACATTTTAATTGTAATATCTCTCGTCCCCCCCCTCCTCCCCTCCATTGATGTCTGAAAGTAGTTTGGGCTCCGAGCCTCACCCCTCGATCTCCATCGGAATGCAGAAAAGATCTTTAAAAAAGTTTTGAATTCCTCAATGATTTTTCTTCTAGAAAGGCGGCTTAGGATAATTATTTCAGCTTTATTGAGGGCAGATTAGTTGAAGTCTGGATGCTGCGTTTCAATACTCGTTGTACATGCCTTTACAATGTCGGTATTGTTTGCTACTGTGTGTGAACCTATTCAAAATATACACTTTTTAACACCAAGCAAAGTCCTGTCTAAATATACACAGTAAGTCTGGAAAGATGTCCATGACCCGTACAAATCTCTGTAAATCACACTTCCATAGCTACAGAAACCAAACAAAAGAGTTACCAGCTCAAGATGCTGATTAAATCTTCTTAAAAGCAACATACCTAATAATAAATATAGTTGCGCGGCAGCGGGGGCAGGCGGCCCGGCTCGCTCTTACCGAGGGATGGACCCGAACCGCCACACGGAATTTCTTTGCTTCTAATTAAAAAAAAGAAAAAAGAAAGAAAAAGAAAAATTAAGAGAGAAAGACAGAGAGAGGGAGGATAAACAGAGGTTGCAAAAGATCTTTCTCTCGCCTCCTCCCTGCACACTGAATCCAGGGAAGTTCTGGGCAAGAATTGAGGGGAAAAGGAGAGTTGCGGTGTAAAACCCCATCTGGGCGGGGGTGAGGACCTGCCGCAGGGCCGGGCTGCGGAGGAAGGAAGGGGCGAGCGGAGACGGAGGGTGGAGGGGGAGAAGGGGAAGAAAACAAAGTGGAGAGCGAGAGGAGAGAAAGGAGAGGGAAAGGGAAGGCGAGGGAGCGAGGGGAGGGCGAGGGAAGCGGCCTTGGGACGGGGGGCGGCGGGGAGCGGCGGACGGGGAACCGGGAGCGGGGAGTCGAACCGAACTCCGCGATGTGTCCCTGTGCGGAGGGGGCGCGGAGGGGAGAAGAAGTGGAGAGGCTGCGGGGGAAGCGGGGCTGAGCCCGGGCTGCGCTGTGTGCGCCGCTTCGGGGAGGGTCAGCGGCATGAGGATGGGTCTAATGATCTCATCTTTCTTTTCTTCCCCGGCACTATTAGTGCTCAGATAGGCAGAATGAAGTGAAACTACGTGCAAATCATGTGTAAATTGTCTCAGTTAGGAGCCCTTTATCCGAACGCGTATCCCAGCCTGGCCCATTTACTTTCCCCCCGTATCTCCTTTAGCTTTAACGAGGCTCGTTAAGATCACAATAATATTCCACCCTCTAATTGCTCATCCCATTCAACAAATATGTGCACACCGCTTTTCGCATTATTTGATCCCTTATTTAGGAGGGGTGTGGAGGGAGGGGGGGGGGGGGGGAGCCGGGTAGAAGGGGAAGTGCTGAGATGAGGAGTTGCGAAGATTAAAAAAAAAAAGAAAAAGAAAAAGAAACCCCACCACGCTTTTCCAGCAGCCGCCCCGCTTCCCTCCCCCCCGCGCGTTCGGGCGAAGTGGTAAAAACCTCTCTTACGTACTCCGTAATGATTGGCAGGGCTGACAGTGATTGGCAGCGGCTGCCATGGCAACGCCACAACGACACGCAGAAGACCAATAGAAAAGCGAAACAAAATGTTTCGGCGCTGCACTCACTGTGGATTTAGGGGAGATATTATGAGGCTGTTGTCATTAGGGCGACCGCTGTCGAATCACTGAATCCCGACTCGGCGGCGGCGCGGGGCCGGGCGCGTGTGAGCGCGTGAGTGTGTGCGTGAGTGTGTGCGCGTGTGTGTGCGTGCGTGTGCCCCGCGCCTCTATGTGGCTGCGTGTGCGTGTGCGGGTGTGGATGCGTGCGCGGTGCGGGTGCCCTTTCCTCCCTTCTTCCTCCCTTTCTTTCTTTTCTCCGTGATCGCTCTCCCCCTCTCCCCGGTCATCCCATGGTGTTCAGGTCCCCGCTAGAGCTCTATCCCACCCATTTCTTCCTGCCCAACTTCGCCGCCGACCCGCACCACCGCTCCCTCCTTCTCGCCAGCGGCGGCAGCGGCAGCGGCTCGGGCTGCAGCCCCGGGGCCGGCGGCGGCGGCGGCAGCTCCCGGGCGCCCCACGAAGAGTTGTCAATGTTTCAGCTGCCCACGCTCAACTTCTCCCCGGAGCAAGTGGCCAGCGTCTGCGAGACGCTGGAGGAGACCGGAGACATAGAGAGGCTGGGGAGGTTCCTCTGGTCGCTGCCGGTGGCGCCGGGGGCATGCGAGGCCATCAACAAGCACGAGTCCATCCTGCGCGCCCGGGCGGTGGTGGCCTTCCACACGGGCAACTTCCGCGACCTCTACCACATCCTGGAGAACCACAAATTCACCAAGGAGTCGCACGGCAAGCTGCAGGCCATGTGGCTCGAAGCGCACTACCAGGAGGCCGAGAAGCTGCGGGGCCGCCCGCTGGGGCCGGTTGATAAATACAGGGTGAGGAAGAAGTTTCCGCTGCCCAGGACCATTTGGGATGGCGAGCAGAAGACGCACTGCTTCAAGGAGAGGACTCGCAGCCTCCTGAGGGAGTGGTACCTGCAGGACCCTTACCCCAATCCGAGCAAGAAAAGGGAACTGGCTCAGGCCACGGGGCTCACCCCCACGCAAGTAGGCAACTGGTTCAAAAACCGAAGGCAAAGAGACAGAGCGGCGGCGGCTAAAAACAGGTCAGTGGGGCTCGGGCCCGCTCGGGCAGCGCCGCGCCTCCTCCTCCTCCTTCTCCTCCTCCTCCCCTTCGTCCGGGCACCCCCAGCCTGTCTGCCGCGGCGGCCGCGGGGATGAGCGGCTCAAAGTTGCGCGCCGCGCTCCGAGCCGCGCTCCGGGCTTCGGTGGGTTCTAGGGGCGCGGGGCTCCAGGCGGGCGTGGGCAGCTCCGCGCGGCGAGGCGGGGGCAGCTCCGACTCCGCGGCCGCAGCGGAGCGCCGCCAGAGGCGCCGGGGCTCGGATGGCTTTGGGTTTCCCCCCGCTGTACGGCTGCGGCTCGGCCCCGCCGCGGAAGGGCTGAGAGCAGCGGGGTTCGGCCGGGCGGCTCCGCAGCGCTCGGTCGCGGTCCTCGGCGCGCACCGAGGGAACATCGCGCACTAGCAGCCCGAAAGCGTTTGTTTCCTGGAGAAACGGGGAGAAAAGCCTTTGGGAGACGGGGAAAGGTCCCTCTTCCAGTCTCCGTTTCGCAGCTCCCAATACACGGCGAACCGGCTCTCCGGCCGTGCGTTCGCTATGCATTGCGCTGGCATTTGTTTGCGCGTCTCTCGGGGTCTTTTTATGATCATTTCTGCCTTGCCACGTTAAACGCGAGGCTCCCTGCTATTTATTTCTCGTCACCCTCCGGTAAAGTTATTTTGCAAATGAAAACGTCCCCTTAAGCCCGCTGGCCACGCCGCTTTTATTTTAATTGAAGTTTGCTTGCCGCTGGAAGCGCGTAAACAAAACTTCTTGTTCTTTTAAATGCTGTCTCTGAAATTCCTCCTCATTATAGCAGTGGTGCTATTGATTCAGGATTCTGTAGGAGAAGTGTAACCCCAAAGTGCCTCGCCAGTTAATTTCCATTAAATGGGAAACAGATCAGCTCAGGGCTGTAAATAAACAGGAGTTGCCCACGGATGCTTTTGTTGACTCAACGCTGTTGACAGCAGATGAATGCATCAGGAATTGTAAATGGGGGAAAAATCAAAGACGCTGAGATTAGAAAACGTAAGATAATGAGAAGTGCAGAATAAGGCTGCGCTGTGCTGCTGTGTGCGGGCAGTTCCACGGGCAAAGCCATGCGGGGAGCGGAGGGGCGAAGGGTGAGCTCTGCTCCCGTGGGCAGCGCCGGGGCTAGGGCTGCGGCCGGCGGCTCAGTGCGGGATGGGGAGCCCTTCTCCTATCCCCGGTAGAGGCTTTTTTTGGCTTCGGGAAGAGCGAGCGGGCACGGAGCAATATCCGCAGCACGACAGTGGATGTTGAAAATTATTTATTACCTCTTATAATGAAAGACAGACAGAAAGAAAGACAGAAAGAAAGACACGTTCGAAAGCAGTGACCCCTAAGTGTTGACGCTGAAAGCTCCGGTATTTTAAAGCTGAATTTGGCTTTCAGATGGAAAAGGGGTTTCAATTCCGAGCGGAGAGAAGCACCGCTCTCCGCACTCGCGCTGTTTTATTGCACTCACAGCGCCGTGCCCCTGGGACAGGACCCCAGTCCCCGGCCGCTCCCTGTCTGCAGCCCAGCTCTCGGTGCCCGGAACCCGCCCAAAGCGGCGGCCAGGCCCGCATCAAGCGCAGGCTGAGGACGGGTTCGTGCCCTCCCGCAGTGACTCCAGCTCGCTGTCCCCTTCCCCGCGGGGCCGCGGGAGCAGCGCGGAGGCCGTGCGGGGCCGCTGCGTGTCCCTCCACGCGCCGTCCCCTATAGGACCGTGGCCCTTCTATCTGCGGTACTCGGGCTGCCAGGCCGGGTCGGGCGCCGGGGGCCGGGAGCTGCCGGGCCGGGCCAGGCCGGGCCGAGCCCCGAGAGCGCGGCCGGGTCCGGAGCATCCGCCTCCCCCCCCTCCCCCGGCTCGGGCGGTGTCTGAGAGGGCCACGGTGTTGTTTTGTCTCCCGGCGCGCTGCAGGCTCCAGCACCAGGCGATAGGACAGAGCGGCATGCGGTCGCTGGCAGAGCCCGGCTGCCCGACGCACAGCTCGGCCGAGTCCCCGTCCACGGCGGCCAGCCCGACCACCAGCGTCTCCAGTTTGACAGAAAGAGCCGAGACGGGCACCTCCATCCTCTCGGTAACCTCCAGCGACTCGGAATGTGATGTATGATATCGGAAAACAAACAAACAAACAAATCACAACAACAAAAAAAAAAAAAAAAAGGAAAAAAAGAAAAAAAAAAAAAAGAGAGAGAAAAAAAAAAAAGAAACCCAACAACAACAAAAAATCCAAACCCATCCAAGCGAGCATCCTCTCCCCGACCAGAGCAGAACAATCCGAGACAACCTAGGAGCGGGACACACACACACACACACGCACACACACACAGCGCGGAGGGAAGCCAAGGCCCGGCCCGACCCAGGAGCAGAGCACACAGACAGGGAGCAGAGGAGCCACCACAGCACCGCCTGCCACCGCCACCACCAAGAGATGGAGCTCAAACTTCAGCAGTCACGAACGCTGGTGCTGCAAGCGGGGGGGGGGGGGGGGGGGGGAGGTCGAGGGAGGTGGGGGGGAAGGGGGGCGTCGGGAAAGAATAATTATTATATATATAAAAAGAAAAAAAAAGGCAAAAAAAATAACAACAAAAAAAGCAAAGCAAAAGTGACAATTGTATTCTTTTTAGGACGAGCACGATTTCTCCTTTGCGCTTTTCCATGGACGCATTTTCACCCACTTGCATGATGATGATGATTAAATTTGTATCTGGGAAAGAACAACAACAAAAAAATCTCTATAGTAAAGGAAAACAGAATCAACAGACAAAGGCAAACTGCGATCGAATTTGTACAAAAAAAATTAATAATAATTATTATTAAAAAATAATTACAAAGGAACTCCTTGAAGAGGGAAATAACAAATGTTTATCACCTTTCTGTTGGTCCTCTCTCTCTCTCTCTCTCTCTTTCTCTCTCCCCCCTCCCGTTCTCTGTTTATTTTGTTGTTATTTTGGTTAAGTCCCGGCGAGGGCCCCGCCGAGCGGCACTGTTCTGCTTTTCGTTCCGCAGACAATCATTTTCTTCGTAAGCACCTTTTTTTCTACACTTCTGTCACTGCCTGTGTGGGTACTGGTTATAAATGTGGAAAAAAGAATAGTTATGACTGTAACAGATTTTTATTTTTATTTCAAAATTTTATATGAATTATGTATATCTTAATGATGCGGTCATTTTCCCAGTTTGTAATATATGTGTAGAAATGCTTGTATATGAGATTTGCTCCGCTCTTTCTTTCTCCCCCCCCCCACCCCCCTTCCTCATCCCCCCCCCCCCTTTCCCCGTCTCTCTCCTCCCACCCTTTCTGTCTCCCTTTTTATTTTCCTTGACTCGGTGTTCCTTGCACGAACTTAGCTGTCAGCTCCTGACGGGCTGGGTTTTCTAAAGGGACCTCAGCGATAGAAAAAAAAGGAAGAAAGAAAGAAAGAAAAAAAAAAAAAAAAGGAAAAAAAAAAAGAAATGAAAAAAAAAAAGCAGCTTAGGGTGCAACTGTAGTTATCTTATGCAAAAGCTATTTTGAGTATTTCATAGCAGCTTTGGGGGGTCTCTTCTTAAACTCCACGTAGGACGCTTAAACTATCGTTTCCTTAACTGCGTGTTTATCTATATGTACAAACTTTCTAAATCAAATACAGTATTCCATTTTCTTATCTACCAGCGCTGTCGGTGTTTCTGTCCGCACGGGGAGCGGCTCTACCGGCCCGGCCCGGCCCGCGGGCCCCCCGTTCCCAGAGCACTGCGGGCCGGGAGCGGCGGCGCGGCGGTGTCCCCGCGGCTCCCTCGGGCGTCGATGCCGCCGTGCTTTCGGGTACGGCAGGGCGGCTGCAGGGCCGCTGTCCCCCGAGAGCGGCTCGGCCATAGCGGGTTTGTTTTGTAGCTTTAAATGTAAACAAAAACATAAACTCCTGGCCCCGAGCGGGCTGCAGCTCCTCCCCTCGAACCTGGAGTATATTGTACTGTGTTGAAAGAAGCCTTTATTTGCATGGGTAACAGTATTTCAGCATCTCTCTCTTCTCTCTCTCTTTCCCCCCCCTCCCCCCTTTATTTTTTGGTAAATTTTCCTTTCTCTTTCCTTTTTTCCCTTTCTTTTTCTTTCTTCTTTTTCATCCTTTTTCTTCCTTCTTTTCTTTTTTTTCTTTTTTTCTTTTCTTTCTTTCTTTTTTTTTTTTTTCCCCACTAAACTTTTGCTTTGCCCTGGGCAGATTTTTTCCGCCGTGAATTAAGGAGAGGTAAATTCTAAACCTGTTTTTACTTGAAAACACGATTTTGAAACTTCCCGGGAATTTAGGGAGAAACGTGCCCGGAATTTCTTGACCGTTTCCAAACTAATTCGGACTTCGGATGCACTTTTGTGCTGCCTGAGCCCTTTTCTCTTCCTCTCTCCGCCTCTTTCGGGGCAGCTCAAGGCCGGGTTACCGAAAACCTCAGGGCTTCCCCGCGTATCCCCCTGCCCTGAGAGGCGGCCGGAGGAGCCGCCCCGGGTGCGAGAGCTCAAAGCGAACCCGTGATGGAGACCGTCAAGGAGTAAGCTGCAATGTAAATACTTCCCTCCACCTTTTGTACCCCCGAGGAAGCGTTGCGCGTGTCTGCGCGGAGCCCTCGCTGCCAGTGCGGAGGGGGGGATGTCCTCCTCCGGCTGTCCCCGGTGCTGCCCCTCCGGTGCCGCAGCCCGGCTCGGCCCAGAGGCAGTGCCTGCGCCGCCCACCCCGTCGGGGATCGCCCAGCGACACTGCCGCTCTACCCCGGGCAGCTTCGGCAGTTCGTAAGGAAATAACGCCCGGTTGTGCGGGGCCGGGATAGACGGGAGTTGCTGCTAAAAAGGAAAACAATGGCGCTTCCGTGAGTCGCCGATGTGAGAGAGGGGCCTCGATGCCCTCCCTCTCACAGCGTTTAGAGGGGAGAAAAATGTCCCGGGACGGGATGAGGGCCCCCATTACCGGCACCAGCGTCCAGACCCGGGCTGCTCTCCTCTCGATCCGGCAGCAGACAGGCCTTAGATGGGAAAATCTCGGCCCTCAGTCACCTCAGGGTGCCATTGGGAGTGCAATGTACTAATGCTGTGCTGTTTTTTAAACACGGTATTTATTCTCATCACTGATAGTAGTTCTCATCCCGCTTTATTTTTAACGGGACTCAATACCTGAAGGGTCTCAGAGGCGTATAAGTTCGGAATGTTTTACTTCCCCTTCCCCCGTTTCCACATCTTGGAGCTGTAGGCAGAAGGCGTCGAGCCTCAGCAACAATCTCAGGGCTGAGACTTATGCTGACATTCGGGGATTTTCCTTCCTCCCGTTCAGCCCCCGTTGTGCGGGGGCACCTGGGGGAGCCTAGAGATCTCCTTCAGCTCCGCTTTGAGGCTCCAGCTTCCCTCGAAGATCTCTAGTAGCGGGTGTCCCCCATTTCTCCCTATCCCCTTCCCCTAAAAAAGGGAGAAAATAAGAGACCACTGTTGCCTGACACTCAACCCACAGCTAAGTGACCGGGGCCGGAGGGCTCTGGTCATTGTGTGCGGTGGGAACTCCCATGCGCCCCGGACACGCGTGGGGGCGGCAGGGGGCAGCGAGGGCCCCCCGCGGGTCGGGATGCCGGGGCGCGGCTCCGAGCAGGGCCCAGGGAGGGAGAAACGAGGTTGTTTTCGGATTTGCATTGAAAACCTGAATGGCTGATTGAGGTGTAAATCTATGGAAAGCCGCGTTTAAGCCTCCTCACCCGCTAAGTCCGTCTGCCCCGGTAAGATAGGGCCTATCGGGACTCACCAAAGTGGAGGGCCGTCTCTGCCCTCCGCCCGGCCGAGCCTTATCGACAGCCGCTCTCCGGCATCACTTTATTGCCCGCGACAAGCCCGGCCCGTGATGGCGATGAAATTAACTCGGAGGCTGAAGCGCAGGGGATCGATACTGGGGCGCGGGCCCGGGGACGGGAGGCAGATGGCCGCGGCTCGACGGCAGCGGGGCCGCTGGGGGCTGCGGGGCTGCGGCCTTCGGTCCGGGGCAGCTCCTATAGCTGGGCAGTGAGAGCCGCCCTCAGCCTGTGTGCCCGCTGCCCTTCGTGTTTAGCGTGCCGGGCTGAGGTTACTGCCCCAGCCGACGTGAAAAGAAATGCGGACGTTGGTGCCCTGGTATTGCTCTGATTTCCTCGGTTAGCTGAGCACAACTTTCTATTCGTGTTTATTCATGCAGTTTCTCATTGAGCTCCACATCGCGCTGCCCTGGATTCTGAGTGTGGGGAGAGGACGGACAAACGTCGCCTTTTTGCGGAGCTCACTGACATGAGGAGCCCCGAATGCATCTGTGGCCCTGAGCAGCCCTGCAGGGACACACACAACTCTGTAACCGGTGTAGAACAAAATAAAAAGGGGGTAGCGAGGGAAACAGCAACCAGCTGCAGCATGGGCAGGAGATGGAAAGGCAGGGAGGCAGAGGGGGGAGAGAAAGAGTTGGGAAGGAAAATCACCGAGGTGGCGGTGCCATACTCTTTGCTCTGGCACAGCAGTGAGAAACTGGACACGGCCATGGGGACACTACAGAGGCTGAATGCTGCTAAGGGGGGATCTGTGTGTCTGCCTGGGGGGCCGGTGTGTGTGTGGGGGGGGGGTGGGAAATGTCTGTTCGGTTTGGTTCTTGGCGTTATTCTTTTCTATTTGGAAGAAAGGTGTTTGCAGAGCAGAGGGATCCCGGGTTGTGGGAGAGAGACAGAAAGGGTGATGAATAAATGAGGGTTCCATGGAAATATCTGGGGGAGAAAACTCAGAGCTGTGGCCGGAGCAGCTCACTATGCCCCTTCGCTGAGAAGAAAACTACTCTGGAAGTCACCATTTACAGTATCTAACAGCAGCCTGCGAGTGACTTTAATCCCAGCCCTAGCTATTAGAGGAGGTTTAGCTCTCCTGCAAATATTTGCTTTTTTGTCCCCATAGAAACATCATTAGGAGAAGTTCATTTAATAATAAGGTCAATTAAAGAGTATTTTTCAATGAGTGGAGGAAAAATTGCTTTCCTACAGGAGCAGCCTCTCCAGCAACCCCTGGCAACAGCAGCCCAGTGCTGAGGGGCATCACCACACGGGGGGCTCCTGGGGGGACTGGGGGGCCTGGGGGTTCGGCTGGGGGTTCATGGTGATGGCACAAAGCCTGTATGCATCGTGTGTGGTTGTGGGCACACTCAGACCCAGACACACGCATGTTGCCAGATTAAAGTAGCTCTTGTAATGTCTTGTAGAACACTGAGTATTCCTTTTTAATACCTAAATAGGTCAGTAATGTGGTTCAGTAACATTGGAGGTGTCTGGATCTTCCCTCTCTTCAGTCTGTGATAAAACATTCTTTAAGACTATTGGGATTTTACACTGTAATTCTATTAAATAGTAATTGAGGGGTCGCGAGAGGCTATGATACAGGATCAGCAGTGTGTAAGCCGCCCGTTTGAACTTTAATTTGGAATCCTGGGCAGATGGGATCATGGCCTCTTTGTGGTGCTCGCAGATTTAAAACTCGCCGGCACATGGAGGGAAAAACCTGCAATGCAGTGTCATTCATTAAACATGAAAGGTTGTGGAGGAGAGGCTGCGCGTCCGGACGCAGAGGTGAAGGCAGAAACACTCCTTCCTCCCCTCCCACCGTACCCCCAAGTATCTCAGTTACTGATTTTCCATTGTCACCAGAAACAACTCTCCTTTATATCCCCACCGGGGAGAAGTGCACCTGGATGACTCCTTTATACCGAATCACGATTCGCCTGCTAAACTTCAATCCCACTTTGGGCTGGCGGAAGGCATCTTTATTCACTATTATTTACCTCCAAGCAGTACATCACTGCTTTGCCGTCTCCCCCGTGCTAGGCGCCTCGTCTGACTGTTCCCAAGCCGTCCCCCTCAGAGGGTGCCGGAGGTGAGCTGCAGGCACGGCACAGGGGAAGGAGCTGCAGCCTAAAAGCGGAAAGAATTGCTCTGGGATCCGCACTCCCCCATCCCCCATCGGCGGATGGAGATCGGTGCGGTGGAGCCGCTGTGCGCTCCCAGGGGTGCGCTCTGTGGGACCCCTAGGCCCGAGGCCACCTCGTCTGAAAACAAAAGAGTTCCCGAGTACCAGGTCCTCCTTCCCCCCCCCCCACCCGCCCCAACCCCCCGGCTGTGCGGTATTAAAGAGGCGCTCCCATTGTTTATTTCTAAATATTTGTGAAGCAGACAGTGTATGGGTTAACCTAATTAACACATCCGTACTGTATATTCGTGGACCAAACGGTATGGCGAATTTCTAATGCGATGGCTGAACGCGATAGGCATTGCTGTGCTCCGGGAGATTACGGCAACACTGGAGCATTTCCAGATTGTAGATGGTTTTAGATGTTGAATTTCCAGATGAGTATTTACCATCATAACTAATTTAAGACCATTATTAAATAGAAATTCTCAGCAGGGCTCTTTAATGATGGAACACGTTACTAATTACAGAGTTTACGCTCTGTTTTGGCTAAGCAGTCTAGAGGGATGGGATTGTGCTCTGCATGCAAAGCCAATATTACTAACGAGGAGGCATCATACCCCGAACATTTCAATCATACTATTAAAGAACGCCGCTTCTCACCCTATCTGCACCGGGAGGCAGCGGGAGCACTGTTTCCCGGGGCGGCGGTTGCTGCGTCCCCCCGGAGGGATTGCGGCACTCACGTCGAGGCCCTGACTGCGGAGAGGAGACTCCTGGAGCCCCACGCTCGGCTCTGCTCTTGTCCCCGGGTCATCCCGCACGTGCAGGCTGGCACTGCCTGCCCTCGCCGTCGCTCCGCAAAGACAATAGCCCTGGAGACGGAGCGCGGCACCTGGGATCCACCGCTTATTTACTCATCTCCGACGTTGGCCACCTGAAATTACGCTGAGTTTTCCCTGACAACGGCAATTTTCTCCTTCCCCACCCACTTCCCTACCCACCTCCTCCCTCTCGCCAGGTTCCTCAGCTCTGTTGCGCTCAGCCCCGATGTCAGCGCAGGATCTTCCCTGCCCTTGAGAGGACGGCAGGCCGCTCCGCCTGTGCTCACTCTCGCTATCATTAATGCGTTTGATCCGGGCGATTAATAGTACCGGCGCAGGTTCACAATAACCTGCTATTACGTTCAGTGGCAGCTTTGCCTGAGTGAAGATTTTTGGGATTGGCTTGCTCCCTCTGCCTGCCTCACAGAGGTGCATTATCATTCTCACTACAGATAAACGCACACATGGATATATATATCCACAGAAACACTCACACATGTGTTCTCCTCTAACACACGAACGTATTTGCAGACAGGATAGATTGTTTTCCACTTCTCCCCCTGCATGGCATTGCAGAGCATACAAACCAGAGAGGCACAGGGACATGGAATGGTGGCTACAGCGTAGAAAGGATTTCCCCTTTCTGTTGCTTTAGAGAACCCCTTCCTGCCATCCAAAGAACCACCTGAACATAAAATCTTCTGATGGATTTGAGGGAAATTAAATTGTCTTTCCCCTCTGCTTACCTGCCAGAGAGTCAGGCTGCATTAAATGTTCTGAACGGATTCTCTAGGTTTGCTTATCTCCGTGTTTGACTGCAGCGTGTCTTGTTCAATAACACGCAACGCGGCACTAGCTGGGGCTGCCACCCTACTCTGGGGCCTTTCTGCTTCCCAGAACCCTGGAACATCACCTGGGGCCGGGCACCGAGCACATCCCTCCCGGTGAGAGCCCACCAGCGGGGGGCAGCGGGGCCGGGTACACCCCGGACGACATCTGGAGGCGGGCGGGACGCGAAGCCGGGCCGGGCCGAACCGAGCCGGGTGCTGTCCCCCAGACGGGCCTCCCCGTCCCCCCACGGCCGGGACACTGCGGCCCCACCGGGCCCCGCCACCACCGACGGCGCCTGAGCCCGTTTGGAAACTGACTCATTCTGTAAATAATCTTTGACGTCCCCACAAAGCCGCCCTCCGAGAGGAGTTTATTAGCACGCAGCCATTAAAACACATGTCATGTTAGCTTCCCGGTGACATTTGGGTGACACATCTCTCCCGATGAATTGCTAATTGTCTTCCCTCCCGCAGTAAACATCCCGCTCCATTGTCTGCGATCAGAAGCGGTTCTGCTGCAAAACTCGATCTCCGCACGGCCCAGAAACGGCACCGCGTCTGCCCTGGCTCCCTCTGCCGCCGCTGTGCCGGGGATCCCGACCCCTGTCCCTCACCGGCCCGGCTCGACGGCCTCTGCTCCCTCCCCGCCACCGCGCCCCGGCCCTCAGCCCTGCAGCACCCCCGACTCCTTCCCGTCGAGCTCCCTCCGCTGCCGGCACCACAGCTTCCCAAGCTCCTCTGAAAGGTTTATTTTGTCTGAAACAAAAGGTGTGCGCTTGCCGGGCTGGGGGGAAGGTGCCAATTCCCAGCGAGGCGCGGCGGTGACATACGTCATTATCGGCAGTTTGGATGTGAAAAGCAGAGGTGTGCAAGGCCGTCGTCTCCTCCTCAGCTCCAGAGAGGAGCTCTCAGCTGAGTGGCTGCCGGGGCTCACCCTACCTATGCACATCGGGTGTCATATTCATAGCCGCTGCTCGTACATTGACACATAATCTCTCGCCCTTGTTAATTCTCAATAGATAGAGAGATAACTAATCCTCCACGCCAGATAGACGCGGGAGGCTGACGGCACTGCAATGGATCCGGCTGCGGATCCGCGCTCTCCGACGGCCGCGGAACACTTCGAAGGGCTCTCTGCCGATGGAGCACACGGAGGCAGCGCCGGGTGCTGAGATATCGCCTGGAGATAACCATCCGCGTCGCCTCTACACACCTGGGGCTGCTTTGGCTCTTAGGTTTTGTGTACGACACTTTACTTTGTCACAACGCGTCTGAGTTGCAGGCAAACAGAGCTTTGCTTAGAGAGGGAAATGATGGAAAGGAGGCGAAAGAATAGAGAGATTCGGATGCTTTAAAAAACAAACAAACAAACAAAACACCGAAAGCAGTATTTGAAGTGGTGTAGGTGCTGGATGAAGAGAGCTATTCGGCATAAAGAGAGATCTCCGTTCTCACGCCCGCCAGCATTCGCAGTGAGGGTGTTACCTGGGCTCTGCTCGCCTTGGCTTTGTGCTGCTTTTTAGAGCAGATGTTTAGTGAAGGAAAGTCGCCAAACAAAGCGGGCTGGGATGGCTGCCCACCCTACCCGTCGAGCCCCTACTCTCCCCTAACCCGATGTGTCCCCCGGGGCAGAGATCGTCCCTGCCGGCTGCAGCCCAAGAGTTGGGAAGTGCCGCTGTCCGCCCCGCGGCGCAGTGCCTTTGCAGCCCCGAGCTGCTCAGCACGGCCGGAGCTCTGCCCGGAGCAGGGGGGGGGGTCCCTCGGCACCGCGCCGCACTGAGAGCGGTGAGTGGCATTGCCTTACATATGAGGGGAAACCGCCTCCGTCGGTGTAATAACAAACCACCTCTCGGAAAGCCACGTCTCTTTTAGCAAGTCCTTAGGGGCACCGAAGCTTTTAGCCCTAAAATTGAATTCCTCCTACTTTGTGACTTCCCAGTGCCCCGATGTCCTGAAACCGTCCGTCCTATCTGAGATCTTTGTGCTGCTATTAGCAATACAATACGCATTGATCCGCACAGGAATGATCCCGGATGAATTAAGTCCACAAAGCCTCCCTCCACACCCCCATCCCCCCCCCCTCCTCCCAAAATAAAAAAAGAAAAAAAAAGAAAAAAGAAAAAAAGAAGAGCGTATTTCCTCCTCTCCTGCACATGTTGACATCAAGTTTTTTCCTAAGCTGCAAACTGTAATTTTGGGGGAGGTGGAAAGAGGGACACGGGACTTGATGACTGAATGTGGGTCAGGAGAGGAAGGCAGCTGGTGCTCCCAGAGTTCTCCCTCTGGCTAATGACTTGGTCCTACGCTAGAGAAGTCCCTAAGACTTGTTTTCATCTGCGGGTCGAGAGCAAATGTGCAAGAATCCCCTCACGTTGCACCTCTCAGCTGCGGCCGCGGATGACTCAGCCGCTCGGCTCCGCGCTACCGAGCGCCAGAGCGAGCCGCTCACCGCAGGCGTTGGGGCTGTGTGTTAGGGGACGGCTTTCCGAGCTGCATTGTTCAGCCCGACGCCTCCAAAATAAAAACCTTCGCACCAAAATAAAGCCCGAATCTGGCCGTAATCAATACTGATCTGGAACCAATCTGTTCCTGCAGGCTGCGTGCGGATCCCGGGGCTGCAAGTGCTCGTGATTACACCGAGTGGGAGGGTCATTTCCTAACAAGGGTGCTCACTGTATCTGAGCTCCAAATTATCCAGAGAGGACAGATGGCCCTTCTGATCTTATAATGAGAGCAGGGAGTGATTATCGGTCTGAACCAAAAAAAATGATGCTCTGCTGACATATTTTCACAGTTCTGAAATCTGTGCTTGCACTTATGCCTCGCTTCATATCCCTCCTCGTTTAATTTAAGCATCGTTTGGGATTTTGGAGGGCTGTGTGAAATCCGTTTATTTATCTCTGTCTGCGCGTCTCCGCCTCTCCCTGCGAGTATCTATCTAGGACATGTGTACAGACACAAAACAAAGGAAAGCGAGAGGTCACTTCACAGGAACTCTTAAGCCAAATCACGCTTGGCAAAATATTTATATATAAATATATTTGCCAATAATTAAGAAGCCCAGCTGCCTCCCGGATGCCTAGGTTTTCTGTTTGCTTGTTGGCACTTTACTGGGGCTGCTGCATTCCATCCAATTACTGCAGCACACGGGGAGGCAGCCCACACCCCAGCGCCATTAAACAAAAAAGAAAGAATACTTGTGTATGTAAGTGCATATATCTATACGTTAAATTAAAGCACGACTTAAAATGTGTGACTATATATTTCAAAAGTGTGGTTGCAGAGAATAGAACCCTCTAAGGGGGACAAATAAAACCGTGATGGACAGATCTTTGTTCTATTTGCGATTATTCTGACTTTTCAACCTTAACATAGTGTCATAGTCCTTCCCTACCTAAAACAGACAGTGTTCCCTCGGGAGGCCCAGGTGTATTTCCGAAAGTCCTCCGGTTCCTGCTGGGAGTCGGGTCCCTCTGCTCAGAGCTTTGAGAGGTGAGCTGGCAATTGCGAAGAAGTTTGGTCAGGTCAAACAAATTACATCGGGGGACTGTTTCGTAGTTACACAGTCATTTCACCCTCTTATTTACACTGCAATATTGCATTACCCTCTAATTGTCGCCTATAGTTTTCACTCTCCAAATATGAAAGACAAATATTGAATCCATTTGGTGTTGCAGCACTTTCAGGCGGAACGGGAGGGCAGGGAGAGTCGTTTCGGCGTGTTCGTGCTGCCATCTACTGCTCGCACACCCGACAGCGGCTCCCTCAGCCCGCAAACTTTTTCCTATTTTCATCACTCGGAAGAAAAGTCTGCGGCAAACAAGGGGAGATGCAGATAAATAGGAGGAGCCTGGCTGATGTCGCCAGTAGCACACGGAGGTCTCCTTAGCATTCGTCGTGAGCTCTTTTTTCTTCACTGGAGCTGTGCTCCCTGCTCCCTCCTCTTTGCAGAATCCAGCTCTAAATGGAAGGTAATTTTGTGTTGGGTACCTTTTATTTTTGACTTTATTTTTTAAATTTTATTTATTTATTTATTTATTTAATTTTTTGTGTGTAATTCCAATTACACATGGTGGAAAAACAACAACAAACCAAAATAAATTAAAACAACACACCATTTGATTTGCAGAAAAATAGTTTTAGAACGTTTTATATCGCCTCTTCTATCAGTGTCACCTTTGAAGGCAGCTATTGCAAAGCCTTCTCTTTCTTTCTTATCAGACCCCATCCGTATCCTGTCCCAAACCCCAGTGGGAGGTGTGCCATGCTGTATAAGCAGTAATAGTATAGTTTGGTGTGTATGTTGTCAATTCTTTCTGTTAAGCACTTTGTTTTCATAGCAGAAATGTTTTCCCCGAGGTATCATCTCATTTGATTGTCTGTTTATTTCCAAATGACTGCTGATTTGAAATAATGACACCATTTAGTGATTTTATCCCGTGAAATACACGTGGCTTACACAAACAACTCCTTGAGGAGCTGTATATTAGGCTAAACAGATAAAGGAATACCTACCACTTCTACCTGTAGTTTGCCTGGGTCAGATCCACACAATGCTGAATTATCACTTTAATAACTGCACTTCATTCTCAGTCTTTTAGGTCCCTGTGAGCCCTCTGGTAAAATCTCTGCAATATTTCCATTACAGATGCTCCCTGTATAGCAACCACCTTTGTGCTGAGGAGCAGTGTTGGGTCCAGCAGTCATCTCAAATCAAGTATCACTTTCCAGAGTCTACCTGCAGAACCTCACTCAGGTGGCACTGTCTCAGTCTCTTGAAAGTGCTGTCACCTCCATGGTCTCATGGTAAACAAGGGCACCTGTCATTGGTACCGGTGCGCACCATGTAACTGAATGTAAGAACCCAAAGTCTGAAACTCCACTCAGCAGGAGCAGACTGACAATGTAAATACTGCAACACTGAACTTGAGTCACTACACATTTCTCTGAAGGGTTAAAGCTGAACAGCATGTTCTCCATGGAAAGAAACAGGCTCAGAGGGGATTTTTTATATCTGATATTATGCAGCTAACTAAGAATTAGAGCATCAACATAAAGATTGATGAAAAGGGGGTTGTGGATGACCATCCCTGGATGCATTCAAGGTCAGGCTGGATGTGGCCCTGGGCAGCTTGGTCTGGTGGTTGGCAACACTGCACATAGCAGAGGGGTTGAATTAAGATTATCACTGTAGTCCTTTTCAACCCAGGCCCTTCTATGATTCTATGATTCCTCTCTGCTCTTGACTTCTTTACTATCTGACATAATTGTGTAGTACTGCCCTTTGCATGATATAGGTCTCATAAAGGATATGCAAAGAACTACAATTCATAAGTCTCAGAGTCTTAAAGTAGGGTTAGAAGATATATAATACTCCCTAAAGGCACACACTGGTTTTGCCAAATTGGTTTCAATGACATACAGGCAGAGGAGTGTTATGGTGCAAGGTGTTGATCATCGGAGCCTTTATGAGCTAGCAGAAAGACACATCCATCTCTCTAAGATCTCTGGGTGTTACTCCATCTTTAAGTGTGTCTATTTCTGATTAAGCAGTATGGTGTTAGCCACACCTGTGGGAAGATGTGACAGCTTTTGGCTCTTGAGAGACTTCAGCCAAGCTGGTCACCCTGGTTGGTGCCTGATGCCTGCCTTTCTCTTACTGCTGGTGATCTGAGTTTGAATGCCCACAGAGATTTTCTTAGCACATTTGAATATCATCACATAAACAGAAGAAGTTATTTAAACGTGTTTAGAAGGACTGCTGAAACTAGTGTGACACATTTGTAGTACATTCTGCTTTGCCAGTGCATCATCCACATCACTGCTGTGGTCTGTGATCATTCATTTTTTAATCCAATAGTCACTTCCACTTCCACTTGCAAGATACGCTAATGCACTATGATACAGTGTGCAGCATACACTGGCTGAGTTCATTTAACCTGTGTGTTGCTCTCAGATACCTGTGTCTCATAGGTTGAACAGATGGCTGCCGATGTTACACGATATCTCTGGTTAAATGCCTCTCTGCACATGAGAAAGCTATTTTGGGGCATGATAACATATGATCATATGGGTCCTCTGTGCCTGAGATGCGAGCACAGTTTCTGGAAGCAGAACACAGCAAAGGCAGATTCTCAACCTGAGTCGGGGTGTTTGAGAAATGTTTGTATCATTTTATGTGTCTGAATGATTCAGAAATCATGGCAATGGGCTCTGCATTCAGACCATTGGCTAGATTGCTTTTATTCAAAAGAATCATTCATTTTTTTAAGCAAAGACGTCATGAGGGATTCTGAAAAACCCAGTGGGAAAAAACATTGTTATTGTTTTAAATAATGCTCAGCATATGATGCTTTGAAGCATCAGTAGTCTGAACAACACACTGCAACACTAACTCATAGGAATATAATTCCTTTTTATTTTTTCCAGGATGGTTTTCAGTACTTTCTGTACTTACAAGTAAGTGCTACTTTTAAGTCAATCAATGCCAACTCTACAGCATAATTAGAAGATTTTAAAACCGAGGGGTTTTATTCTGTGGAAATGTTCACATTTCAAACTGTTCTCTCTTGACATCAAAATAGGCAAAATTCTGAAACTTTAGAAATTCCATTCCAAAATATTCAATTTCCTGAAGACTGGAGCATTTCACGCTGTTATGGCTTTCTTTTGACGTAATCATTTCAGATTTTCTACTCTATTAATCTGAAATATTAAAACCAAAGGGAAACGCTTCAGCAACTTAGAAATGAAATGTTCCTGTATTCTTTGCAAATTTGAGAAACCAGTTTTAAAATTGACAAATTATAACATTTTTCACTAGTTCTAATTATCAGGCGCTAAAGTGGGTAGAAGGATAAGAGACTGACTGCTCTACAAAATAATAATTTATAGTGACACTGATCACTCTTATTATGATGATTTACATGCTAAAATATGTGTATAAGTCATGAAACAAGGAAACATGCTTTTAATTTAAACAGTATTCAGAGCAGGACTGTTGAGATATTGAGATCTTAAGAACTCCTTAAGCATTACTCAGTCTAAGCTGAGATCCCCACAGTCTGATAAAGCACAATGAAATCAGTAGGACTTATTTATCTTATTTATTTTTATTTGAGAAGAGAAAAGCAGTGTTCTATTTACAGTCTAAGGATGATCCTTGGTGTTTAAAACTACAGAGAGGTTATAGATTGCAAAACCTACTCCTGGTGTTGAAAACATACTTGGGGACGACTCTGGCTTCCCATGTGCACTTGGCCTACACAGTGTTCGGCTGAAATTCTCACTCCGGAGAAGATATATTTAGACAGTATCTCCTAAAGAATCATCCATCCAAGTGTCATGTTCCTAAATCCCTTGTAGAGCTTCGTACCCTGATGAATAACTACTCAAGTGCTCAAAAACTTTTCTGTACCTTTCCTCCAAATTATATTCAGATAATTTCAAGTATTTTTTTCAGTCCATTCACCTGAATGATATCTGGTGAACCACCTTCCTCTTTCCATGCCTCTACCAGTGGGAAGCGTAAAATGGAGCCTTTTTTTCATAGGAGACCAAAGAATATCTGAGCTAAATTTGATGCTGCACACTGGATGGATGAATTTTAAATGAATGTTGGTGATATGCATTTTCAGAAAATGCTCCTTGGCCTGTCTTTCTTTCTAATATACTGAACTGACATCCTGTCTGCCCCGCATCGTCTTCTGGTGGGGTTAATTTAATCCTAGCAATCTTAAGCAGTGTAGGAAATGCTGTGCATTTTAGAGCTGAAACTTTGACATAATACAAGTTAGACCTTGTTAAGCAATCTAGATAATCGTGCATTCTATGGCATTCAGATGTTCTTACTGCAACACAGAGGTCCATAAATATTTAGAACAGGGAGTCAATGGCCCATTTATGCCTATTTTATGTAGCACTGGTTTTCTTTCCCGAGGTTTGCTATTTCATGTATGACTGATGACTGCAGCATTTTGGTTTTCAAATAAGAAATATCTGTATTTTTGTCTACCGAGTTTCGTGTAACACAGAACCATTGAGCTGGTCAGAAGATGAGCTCTGTTTTAATGCTTACAAACTGGAAGGCATCAACAAAGATTAGCTAGAGAAAAATAAAGAAATAATATATGACAGTGTTGAGAATGATTCCCAGAATTTTAAATACTTGTTAAAGGCTTTGCTGTATTTCACTTCAATAAACATCATGCTCCAGTTACTACTTGAAACCATAGGGGCATTATCCTGTGCAGCACTTATCAATATTTTAACATGTGAAAGTCAAATGATGTTGAAACATTGAACTATATTTCCATCTGTGCAAGCTAAAATGGTACAAATGCATCCTGTGTAATGGAATACTACATCCCTAGTTACTTTCTTACAAGTGATACCTGATTCCTCTGTTTTTTCTGTAGTTGTTTCCATTGCTCTGATGGTGCCCAAAGGAAGATTGTTTTTAAAACTAAAGATTATAGCATTTAAGGAGGATTTTGTTTGTTTGTTTGTTTGTTTTTACCTAACCTGATTTAAATCCAGAGAAAACAAATGCTTATAACCTGGTATTAGAATTGGTAATTAATTTCCACTTACCTTTGCCTTGATGTTAAATCTATCTTTACACGTGCAGTTGCTGTAGACGTGGATATTGGTACTGAAACAAAGACCCTGATATTGGCTGATGTATGTATCAGGGAATAGCAGAAATGCAAAGTCTGCTTCAAAAGTAATGCCTCCTATTCTTATTTTGTGATGTTGGCCCCCACCATCAGAGGCAATTCGTGGTGGTATGGCAGCAGGGACTGAATACTCCCACCAATATTCCTTTACATTCTGTTGCCATGTGATAGATGGCAGTGGAGGGGCAGTATGACACAATGGTGCCTGATGTGGAAGTGTGTATGGAGTGAAGGTGTGGAATTGGATTCCTCCACATGGAAACAATTGCATCCACTGACATTCAGAGATGCTTGCTGAACGTTTCTGGGCACTGTGAGCACAGTGAGGAGGTGGGTGTCTTTTGTTCATCACTGGTGAAAAAGCAAAGCTAGTGGTAGTGACAACATTGAAAAAACAGTATTTTGTAGCTGAGAATTTGCTCTACCAACTATTGTTATTGCACTCTTTGTATCTATTGTAGTTTCACAGAAAATAATGGGAGTCATTACTTTCAGAGCAACCTACATACTTTGTTCCTGTAGGACATTCTTGGAGCTTGTGCCCCTGGAAAAATGATGATTCTCTCTCTTTCTCATTAATACAGTGTCATATGGCAATCAGGGTTATGACTTCCAGTCCCCATCCAGCAATCAAAAGAAAGTTTATCTTCTTTGGTTTCATATTTTCATAAACTGACTTTAAATAGCATACACTGAATAGAGCTGATCAGTGGTCATAATTTTCCAGGGCTTTGCTGACTCTGTTTATATATATTTTCATTCTCTTTGCAAAGATACATACTAGCAGTATTTTATTGTTTTTCAGCAGTGTTTCCAGCAAGGGATTTCAGGGTGCTTCTCACCCACCTAGGACTGGCTTGATCAATTAGCCTGTCAGTAGCTATAAGTGAATCTAGTAGAAGAGATAAAATCATTTGGTCCATAATTTTCTTATGCACTGTGTACTCCTGGAGTATCTTCACAGCTGGCACAGTTATACAGCAGACATGGTGTGAAAAGGCCTAGGCTAGATACCCATTGCTGTAGGATAATCATAGTGCTGGAATATAACATGATTTTTTTGCAATGCTCTACTTTTTCCATGAGTGCTTATAGAATGGACATTTTCCCTCCTTGCTTTCCATTGGACCCTGACATCTGCATTTTCCATTAGCCTGTCTGCCTGGCTTCCTCTTCTGCTTTAACAAGAATAGACAGTGCTGTTCTCTGTCATTGTGACCCTTACTCAGACAGTTCATCTGCTCTCAACTCTTCGGATTAATTGCTTGGTGTCTCCCTGTATTCTTTTACATAAGTTGCAATGAAGGCAAAACAGTCATGGTAGTGAGAAATGACAGCAGTGACTGGACTTGAGGCAGCAGCTCACACCTTTCTTCCCATACAAGCTCAGTACCAACATTCATGATTTTGCAAAACCTAGAATCCCAGCATTCTTGGAGGTCTGAAATCCACCCCTCTAGTTTTCTTAATGTACTCAAAATGCTAGGTGATGCTGTGAGCCTGCTTAGAAATATCACACTCTTTCTTGTACCACAAAAAATGCAAATCTTCTCCATGGATGAGATTCAGTGTAAGTAAATGTGAAGTGATGCTTAAGGAGAAAAAAAGCAGTCCATGTGCAATCAGTGTAAATCTTCTGTATATCTCTGCCATGAATATTTTGTATTGTTTTCAGCCCTTCCTCTCCAAAATGTTATAGAAAAGCTGTAAAAGGTTCAGATAAATGTGACAGAGATAGTCAAGTGTAAGGAGTAATATTGTATAAGAAATGAAGCTGGAAGATTCAAAACAAAGAGAAGAAAATATTTTCTTACACAGCAAGTCTGGAAACTGTGGAAAATTTCTGCTACAGGAGGCTGTGAATGGCAAAACCCCATCTTAGTTCAAAGAGAGACAGAGTAAATGAATTAGAGAGGGTTGTCCACCAAGATCCATTAAATGCAAATTATTTTCTGTCTGTAAGTCCATGAGCAGCAAGATGTCTGCTATGGAAGTTTGCTCTCTTAGAGACAAGTTACTGGTCTGGGTGGGAGTTTGCTCTGATTCATGACAGCCACTCTTACCATTATGTTAGAATCTGCATTTCTAAATAAAATGATAGCTATCCAGTGGCTATCCATTCCAGATAAAAATGCAAAACCATATTTGAGTCCCTTCTCTTTGAATCTGGCAGATGGACCAGGCTCTTCCACTGTGCCTGGAGTCATGAACAGCAGAACACATACTCAATCTACCATCCAGACTCTGCTCTAAAAGGTTTGGTTATTTGCCAACAAGGAACAAAAACATATTTTGCATTTTTTTTTAGTGCTGTTGCAAAGGGAATGATGCCTTGAAATGCTGGGTACATGTTACTTCCTGATGCCTTCTGTAAGTTTCTCCTGTGAAATGTATTTTTTTCCCCCTCAAGCTCAGATGAGAAGGATCCTGTGCCTTGTCATCTTAATTTCCCTTCCTGGTCATAGAAACTGTTTTTTATGAGGTAGGTGGCTGCTTTGGTCAACCATTCTGTGAGTATAAGGATGGGCTCTGGGATCCAAAATATAGCAGAAAGTTATGCAGTTTCTATACACTTGGATGTCACTTAGTTTGGCAAGGTCATCCTGCACCTGGAAAGGCAGGTAATAAAATAGCAACCTGTTTTTCTACGTAACATATGGTATCTAACCCCATTGGAGGCTTGCGTTTGGCAAGCAGAAACACTGCAAATTTGATTTAGGCACGTATTCAATAGTAGTCATATGGTTTCCACACGCTATGCTTTGGAGACAGGCCAGTGTGCACAAGCAAGGGGATATACAATACCAGTAGTATGGAATTCTCTTCCTCTTTTCAGTTTTCACTAAAAATTAGGTGTCTTTGTTGGAGAACACAAACCATTCCTTCTGACAAAATAAACCCCAGCCCCTGGCCTTCCATTCATCTTCCTTGCATGCATAAAACAGGTTATGAGGTCTAAAGGATCAGAAAAAGGACAGAAAAATGCACTCATACACTGTCTTCTTTATTCATGTTTAGTTCACTTCATAATTCACTTCATTATTTATATATATATATATATTATAAATGTTATCTGAAGTTCAGAGGTTTGTAGCAGTCCTAAAACAATGGCAGCTGTAAGGAGTTGGCATCTTTGAAAATAAACCACATTACACATCTGTGTTTGATGTTTTTCTACCTCAGTTTACCTGCCTAAAAGGAGTAAAATGGTATCTGCCAGTTGATGTGGCTGGTGCATTGTGGGATTAAACTAGTGACTGGAAAAAAGTTTTTAAGTTCCCATCTGAAAGACAGTATGTATTTGTGAGGTGTTACTGTGTTTAAACTATGAGTGATAACATGCAAGTTCAGCTTCTTCACTGCACTATGTAAAAGCAGCGTGTTAACCTTCTGGGTGGAATCGCAGTTTCAGTTCAGAATGGATTAGCGATCTCTCAAAATGCATTAATATATTCAAACATGATCAGACTGATGGATCTGTTTAGTCAGGAGACAAGCTGCCATGGTGTCATTGTCACAGGGAGCAGGAAAGTGAGGAGACTGTGTCAGGGCTAGAGTGGAGACAGCAATTACAGCTACTGTCAAACAATTCAACAGCTCGGCAGTTCTTCCCTCTGCTCGTCTGTTTGAAGGCAAATGATTACCTGAGATAGCAATTGGACTATTCAGACAGAGCTGTATTTTGTGCTACTTTGTGTGTACCTTACTGACAATAAATTCCAATCATGCACTTATTTTCCATTCTCAGATTTGGAGTTTCATCCATTTAGTTACTGGACTTGAAATTGGGGGTCTCCACTGGGTTGAAATGAGCACTGCTAATAGGTTGGCCAAGACTCTTTAGACTCTTCCCAGCATAGTGGTGAGACTACCACTGGCAAACATGGTAGATCTGAACACGTTACTGCAGGGCAGCAAGGTGAGTGGGTGCTCCCAGACCTGGTACTGTGTCCTGTTATATTAGCTGACCTGTAAAAGAACAAGGTGTCCAATTGCTTTACAATCCCCAAGGCCCAGGAGGAGGGGCAGGGAAGGGTGGTCTGGCTTTCTGATGGCTTTAAGCTCCAGGGACTAGTTGTGTCTTCCTTGGTTCGCTTGATAGGGAATTCTCCTCAAAAGAAAAATCTGTGCCTTTCTGTATACACATTATGTTGACTCTGGGCACTTTGCCTAGCCTACAGGTACTGGAGGTTGGAGGCAAAACTCTTCCCATAGAACTGAAGACTTACTCCCTGACACATTCCTCTCTCGGGTTACTTAGTGTCTAAAAGGTGCCAGAACAGGTCCATTTGTGAATGATCATTGTTAAATATGCTGTGCTGAAACACACATCTGGAACAAGGCATTTCAGCATCTCTCTCCCCTGGAGAGTCAAGAAGTCAGAGTAGCGCATATGTGTGTGAAAAATGAAGGCACATAACAGCAGCACAAGATGAGAAAGGGATCTTCCACAGTTACACTCGCCAACAAGAATGACACTGACATTTGGCACTTCTCCGATGCCTTTCAGCTGAGTATACTAAAGAACTGTGCAAGGATAAAGCCTCTCAGCAAAAGCTACGCTGAGAAAAGCAAACTAGATGGCAGGTGAAAGTCACAAAGACAACCCTTTCTAAGCATTCCAGGTTGGGGTGTGGGCATCTGCGTCATAGGCTTGGGAATTTTCTTCTAGTGCATTTAACCAAAGATGTTTTCAGGTTTAAAGTAGCCCCACTGTTTTTTGTTTACTGATTAGGAAGTACCAGCCCAACAACAGTGATTAGATATTGATGAAACATTTAAATAATTTTGCATATATGTCTCTCACTACACAGACAGCGCACAAACAAGAAACTGGCTTTCTCTCCTTCTTTCTCTCTTCATTCTACCTTTTTCTTCTCTGACTTCCATCCTCCCCCAAACTTATGCAAATATGCTCACAATGGGTAAAACTGCAAATCATACAAGTATTGTTGAAATATGAACCTTAGTGATTTTTGCTTTTCAAAATGTCCTTCTGTATATTCAGATCTTTCTACTTTGAATGTAAATATGGGTACAGTTCATTTGCTGAGAGAGAGCAGGTAGCATCTGAGAACTGGAACAAGGAAATTCTAGCTTTCCTTTACTACATGCCCAATGACAGTACACTGCTCCTGTATATGCAACAGAGCTGACCATGTATTTATTCAGAGGCATTTTTCGGCACAACCTGAGTGCTACAAAAACACTTTGCACTTGTTCTTCATATCTTGTGCCTTGCAATTGTGAGTACAAGCTGCAAATCAGTCAGCAGTGTTAGCTCTAGGAGCACATACTGCACCACTGCGCAAGTAGGGCTGGCACATGAAGCCACCTCTCAGGGGACTGAAGGGACAGCCGCAAGCTGGCATTTGCTCTTCTTGCCATGAGACAACTATATGCTTAAATATGTAGAGAAAATTTATGTTTCCTTGTGTTCTTATGCCAGTACAATTTCCACATGGTGAAATATTTTGAAGAACATGAAGTTACGTTTTGAACTGGAATTTATAGATATTTGTCTTATTCCTTAGGAAATGAATAACATTATTTCAAATGCTGTAAAAAAATGTTCCTGCAAACAAATCTAAACCACTTTCATCACATTAAGGGAGGACCTGAAGTCTCTTCTCTCCACCCCTCCCCCTGAAAGACTACTGATGCCTGTGGGCAGGACTGCAGCTAGCTTTGATGGGGCGTGAGGAGGCTGCACAGGCACACAGGGCAGCTGTGTCCTTAAGGCACAGCTCACTCAGGAAGCTTCTTTGTGAGCTTGCTCAGTCACTTCATATCATACCTGTGCTGAGACCACTGCATTTCAGTCTTTACTTGTCTCTGGTGGAAACTGGGAAGTGATGTTGAGGCTTTGTGCAATGCTGGCGTCTCAGGAGGCTGCCCAGGGCCCTGGAGAGAGTCAGAAGACAGGCAGGAGATCTAAAACAGTGTTCTTAAAGTAGTCACCAGAACCACTTCTTTTACTCTGAATAATTGCCATCAATTCTTCCTTCACTACCACCTACACAGCATTTAGAAGATTCAGAAACCCTTTTGTATGCTTTGGATAGCCTTATCGGGGAACTCACCCTGTTCACTGTCTTTCTAAGTAGATGCTGAGAAACTACATATTAGTTGTCATCTCTGATAGTCTTTGTATATAGTTTCTGCCATTCCTCTTTATAGCAAAAATGTTATTTACACCACTTCCCAGAACAGCTTTCATCATACCAAGAATATTTCTGCTGCCTTCTCCAGATGCTCCCTTTGGGCAATACTATTCTTGTAATTCCCCTTGTAATGACCACTGAATTCCTCTGTTTCCCAGATCCAGCTTTGTTCTGTTTTAGCAAAGCAAATGTTTATGTTCTTAATTTCCTTCTGCAAGTGCTGCTATATGCCCTTAGACTTCCATGGTGGCAATGTTGCCTAATGTTTATAAAACTCACCTTCATCTGCTCTCTAATGTATCCAGTTCCAAGCACATTCACAAGCACATTCTAGCTGTATACCCAGATTATGGGATTATTTGCCCCATTGTCCAACAACTCTCATTTTTAGTATCTAGCTGAAGGTTTCAGTTCTTCACTTTTTGTGATATCACCGCTGCACGTAAGTGGCAGTGAAGTGAAATCTGTACTTATACAAAGAACTGCACAAAGGCAGTATCTGAAGCCAGACTTCCCAGACCTTAATTTAATTAAGGTGAGTTAAAGGTGCTGGACAATGAAGCTCTCAGTCCTGGCATGAATTTTATCTACAGCAATTAGGGAAACCATATCATTTGGGTTATTTTGGCACAAGAGGCACTTTCTAAAGCTAAATGAATCTCTTATCCCCATATAGCTCCACTCTGTCTGTGAATCTGCTCTGACCAGCTGCTTGTACTTATTGCCATGCAGCCTGCCCTATTTATGCTTCATTGTGTTTTGCTCTGCATAGATTATTTGTCTTCCATGTTGTTGACTTTTTTTTTTGCTTCGAAGATACACTAATATATTGCTACCTGACACAAACACAATCATGAAAACCCCAAGAAAGTAGGCAAATGCAGTTGCTCCAATGACAAAACCCCATATTAAAAAGAAAGCAGCTTTGTTTTATTGGAAGATGTGGAAGGATGTAATGTAACAGATTAGGTAGTGAGACATGAAATGAATGGTCTAATTAATAATAGCTCATCATTCAAGAAAGAGTGGCAACAGACATAGTTCTTTTCTCTGGCATTTATTAATGAATTTGTTGGTAGAACCCACAGAAACCTCTTGAGCAATGATATCAAAGGGAGACAACTAGATTAATGCAGATGAAATGCTATATATTTCAGAGGAGTGTAATGCATTCCTCCACGCTCCTTATATATCACAGTGTGAAACTGAAACCTTAATTTACATGAACTCCAGGCAAGGTGCTTGATCTTCCTCAAAAAATAATAAAACCTCAGTGCTTAAATAACCCTATATATATATATATATATTAAGGGATCAGAACCATTCCTTTGGTATCCATGTCTCAGCTTGTCACCCTCTAAGTCTCATTCTGAATAATGCTGCCCAGAGTTAGAAGAGAAGCCTGTACATGGGCCTCACCTTCTCCTTCAACTCTTACTTGTCCCTTGCAAAGGCTCTGTTTTGACCCTCCAAAAAACTGAAGGAGAGTGTCACCCTTTCTCCCAAGGAGCTGTGATCATGTCCAAGCATTCATTATCCAAGGTAGGATTTTGGGACTTTTCTATCTAGTTTCTGTTAACATTGCTATATCTTCTCCTGCTTACGGCTGTGGAGAAGAGACTGTAGCTCAGCAAAGTCCAGCCAGGGTGAAAGACAGTCACTTACCAACAGGATTGGGAAGTTCCATGAGGACTGTATTCAGCTCTTATAATGTTTTAAGGATAAGTGTGTTCTGAATTCCACTTAGCTTCCTTTAAAAACAAAGCCAAAAACAATGAGGTATAATTACCTTCCACCACAATTAGTTTATGTGTCTAAACCTTATCAGGACAAGTAGGATGCAAAGTAATTAACAGAGAGAGAATTTGTTTAGTTTTCTGGAGCATAAACATGCAGGTTCAATTTTTCTTTTGAAATTAAATATGATTTGGTGCATGAGCTTGTTTAGAAATCTTTCTGGGACCAGTTTCTAGAGACCATATAAGTGTCTAATTCCAGGCAAAGTCAGTGGGAGCAGAGCATCAGTTTGAAGATCTAAACCTTAGGGGGTCTTGAAAAGTGCCAAGGTACCAATTTCCTATTGCAGAATATTGTCTGGCTAAGCTCCACAGAACAGGATTCATTCTTTGCTGTCTATTGCTATGAAACACAAGGATCAGTTCATTTGACACAGGCTGCACAAGTCTATTAAACTTCCTCTCTCAGGCTTTTTCTTCAATAGGCATCTAACTTAGTGCTTTCAAGCACTCCCCCTGAGCATGTCTGCAGTTGTTTATGAAGACACTGATGGAGCTGAGAGGAACATATTAGAAGCTTTTCCAGACTTTACTGTTCCACTTCAAACATCTAATAGCGGTGTCAGTCATGAGGTTATCCAGGATCTGTTTGTGTTGTTTTTTTTTTAAATCTGAAGGACTATAGCCAGCAGTGAACTCAGAAAACCTATTTCTGACACGAATATCAGCTCAGGGAGATGAAAACTAGTTCAACATCAGACTTAAAAAAAGGAACATGACTTAACAAGTACACATTCTTATTAGCAACCAGTTGTCTGTCCTACAGAAAGCAGAGCATGCTAATATATGTAACTATAAAGACAGACTCCAAAATATTTAAGTTCTCGAGCAGAGGTGTTGACAGTTAAATTGAACTTCTGGCAGGCATTTCCAGCATGTGAGGGAGCAAACAGCAACTCCACAGCTTTCAAAACATTTACCAAAGATAATAATTACAAAGCCACATAGTTTCAGAATGAGTTTCATTTGTCAGGACAGCTAACAGCAGTGAGGAGCAAAGCCAAGAGAAAAGCCAAATGCTAACAGGAAAATACTGACAAATCACTTGCTATAAAGTCAAGCTGCACAGTATTACAGGAGAACACAGGACCTGCTATCTAGTTGCAGCAGCTCCACACTTAATCTGTCATGGTGGCCTGATGTGGGAAGAACCAGGCTGTGAGGAGATTGTACCAAGGAGTGTGATACAGTCTTGGGGTAAGATTTTGAGTCTGGCAGTATCTCTTTACCCTTCCATCCTTTCCTAAGCCTGAGCAGATATGGATGGTATTGAATCATTGTCCCAGCCAACAAACTCAGAACCTGTGGGTCTCAATGCCAGGAAAAAAAAAGGAAAGAAGCAGAGGGTATCTAGCAGTAGAACAACAGGAACAGCCACCCCTACAGGAAGGAAAGTGTCTGGGATTTCTTCCCCTTCAGCTGGATGGGAGCAGTAAAGTGTACTGACCATTGGGTTTGCCTTGACAAATGGCTCCAGCCCATTTTTCCCGCTGCCTTCCCTTCTGCTTCCTCTGGCCCTTCCTCTGTCCTTGTTCCTTTTATTCTGCAGCAAAAGTGACTGTTGGCAACCAGCTACCCAGAGCCAGAGCACCACTTATTTACCCTTTTATCCAGATCTCACTATGGTCACTGGAACCTGCTGGATTTAGCATAGGCTCAACAAGTCATCTCACTCCATGGACACGTTTGCTAAAGCTGAGCTTATAATACTAGCTCTGGGCTGTGCAAATTTGATATGCTGGTTCACTCATAAATGTTTTGTAAAAAGCCATCACTTATCATCCCTGTTAATTTCTGTGCAAAATAAACATTATATCTAAATGGAGGAGGAGGCGGATAAACTGATTTAGGTTAAATAACCCCCAGCAAACTGGTTTCAGGTACAATTTATGTTGTCTGTTGAGTTTTTCATTTTTTTTCTTTTTATCTCTGCTAAACCCAGAGCAGGGCTGGTGCTCTTCTGCTTTCTGTCCTGGAACAGGTCCAGAAATAGCAAAACACTGCAGAAGAGGTTTTTCTCAGAGGAGGTCTGGGTGTACGGCATCAGGAGAGAAAGAAATTTTATGAGTAAATCTGTTCATATTCATTTTCTGTTCTGATTATGCAGATTAAGAATGTTTCAATAGATTTGTGGTATTTGCAACACTGAAAGAAGAAAGCCAGGATGTAGACTATCTAGACATAGGCTACCCTCAAGATGTTAACCTTCAGTGTAACTCATAGCTACAACAGCTGCCCCCAACTGCAGTAGCTGTTCAACTAGGGAGACTACATGCTGAACATTATAATAGCAAACGGTATCATATGTATGTTGCCTAAAATGCAGTTCAGAAAAAAGTGTGTAAGATTTTTCTAGTCTTGCATTCAAGTCACTGATTTGTTCTAGTGCACCTTGGCATGAAAGATGTTGAGGTGCTACTGTAGTAAGTTAAAAGGAATATTAAGCCATTTAATTTCCATACTTCTTTTATAATAGTTCTAGAAGTGCATAGTACAGATAGATGATACCAGGGTCATACTGGGTCTAACATCAACCTAATCGTCCATACTCTCCTATTGTTTCCCTTTGTTCCCACAATGAGTACTCCTCTGCTTAAATAACCTCACCAAGCTCTTGCCATTGTTGCTGTCTCTCTGCCTTCACCTAGCACTGAATGATCAGTCATCACCTAGCCTCAGTCACAGAGACTCTGTAGCTTTCTCTCTCACACATGCAAATGATGAGTTTTAGGGCAGACATGAACACTGTGGGCTTTGCTACCTCTTGCCAACAAAATGACCATCCAGACAACTTCTATGCAGCCAGTGTCCATAAGTGAAACGTACCCTGAATATATGCTGAAGGGGCTGATGTCAGATATGCTCTACAGGGCACATTCCATCAGCATCTGAGCTCCCTTTCACAAGTCTGCTGCCTGTGTGACTGATTGGTCTGGTATGAAGGCAGCTTTGGACATCCCTTAGGACATCCCCTGGACGTGGTGATCCTTCTCTTCTAATTATTTCTGGAGAATTACACAGATGGATTGTACAGACATAATTAGACTTACCATAGATTCAAGGGGTATTTACACGTTGCATGGGTTCAGAGGGCTGTATATATGGCAGGCTTTTAGGACAGGGATAAACAAGCTCATATGATGACTGTAGCATATGACATATGAATTCTATTTGTTGTCCAACATCACTGTATTTGTTTTTCCCCTTCCTCTCTTAATTCTCACATCACCCTAGTGACTCCATACATGCATGCTGTGATAGATTTTCTTTTTAACTTCATATCATTATGACATTAGAATTGGGAATCCACAGGCTCACACAAAAATAATTGATGCCATTTGCATCTCACATTCTAGCAGATTTATAACAGGATCTCTGTAGACTTGAACTGAAATTGTTTTCCTGCTAAAGTCTTACAACACAGCAGCAATATAATGACATTTTAATGGGATCCCTATAGACTTCCTATGAAATTGTCAAGAGAAAATAGTGGTGATGTTAATTGAATTGGGAGTTAACATTGTTAAAGTAAAATGTGAAAAGTAATTGCTCTGCAAGAAGAAACATGCAAATTTAGGTGCTGATCCTGTGAAGATATATGCATGTGGGTAATTTTGCTTGTAGAAGAAATACCCTTGAAATCTACGTCTCTGGGGATCAAAGTTAGGACTTAGAAGAAAGTAATTCATTTTCTCTTCTGCTTTCATATATAAAGTAGCTAACTCAAATGCATCAAAGATTTGTGTCTGAGTTGTGACATTTTCTACACACTTCTGTGCAGATGTTAAGCAGAAATTACCTGAAAATCTTGGCTCCTGACATCGTATATCTTGTAACTCTACATAAATATAGTAACAGTTGCTTAGCCAGTAAAGCCCTTGGGTAAAACCATGTACATACTGAGGCTGCTGGGAATTCTCTCTTGCTTCAACCGAGCTAGCATGCCATTCCCAGAAACACCTTCATAGGGATCCCAGGCACAATGCTTAAACACACACCTGTTTTGGATGCTAAACCTACAGATAAGTCTGTTCTTTTTAATCTTTGTGTTTTCTGAGACATAAGAATGTGTCCGAGTGGAGGTTTTCTCATTTATTTCAGGTGTGATGAGAAACACTGTGATTCTCATGCCAATATGTGAGTATCAGACCAGAGTTCAGCTATTTCACATTTCAAGAGACTGCAGTGGGCAGTTCCACCTGACCATGGAAAACAAGGCGAATGTTCTAATCTTCCTTCTTCTCCTATAATCTTATGTGTAAGGATTACAGTTACATCTAATGACTGTTTTTAAATTGGTCAGAACACAGACAAAACACAGCAAAACCAGAATTCCACCTCATCAGAAGGACTAAAAATTACAACATGCAACATACTCAGGACTCTCTGGAAATAATCTGTGTTTTACTGGGGATATTTCTGGGAGGACTTCCTCATAAGTACAGCTGCATGTCAACAGGAGGTAAGAAGACTGATACTGAAAACAAACAATTAATAATGATAAATTGCTCTCTTTCTCTTAAGAGAAGCCTAGAGTCATTTATCTGCTATGGAATCTGTATCGACTGACTCCTCAGGTGGACTAAAGGCTGAACAGTAGTAGTAACCTGATAGGTGGTCTGATAACTCAGGAGAGTACAAGGCTGCTGGATGAATTCTGAAACAGTGGTTTGATCCTGCCTTCATGGAAATCAGATCAGACATTTCAAGATCAACTTTATGTAAGATAAAACCCAAACTGGGAACTGAGCTACTAGGAAAAGAATGCAGAGAGAACAAAATATCATTATATCTAGGTTTGAAGTAATGATTCACCTGCATCTCAAATACTGCATGCATTTCTGATTTCTGATACCAAAGAAAGAATGTAGTTCAGCTAAAAGGGACAGAGAGAGGGCAAAAAGCTGATGAGATGCGGGAAATGGCTTCTTTTTAAGGATAAGTCAAAAAGACATCAGTCTGTATTAAGGACTATAAAATTGTGGAGGGCATGGTGAAGGTAAAAAATGTTATGCACTCACCATATCACAGGGACATGGAGACACCCAATGAAAAATTGCCAAATATAAAACCAAATGAAGAAGGTCCTTTTATTATTTTTCCCCCCTCCATTACACATATCTAATGTATTTGCTGAAAAATATAGTAGATGACTAAACTTCAAAGGGAATCTAAAAAAGATTATATGCTCTCATGGAGGATAGGTACACTGGGATGTTTTAAAAATGGTAGTCCAGATGCAATACTTAGCTCACAAATTCTGTTATCCAGAGTTGGGTAGATGTACATCGGAGAAGAACATTATATGCATACCTTAACTCCTGCACTCTTAAGAATTCATTGGAGTTCATTGTCTCGGGTCTTAACTATGTGAACTTGGCTGTAGTGGGACTGAATGCAGCTGTTCTCAACTCACACAGAGCGTTAGTTAACTGGAATAAGTCAGTAGTCACTCAGTAGTGGACAAGTTGTCTACCTTTCTAACACACACTCCGAGTAGCACCTCAGTGCCTGTCAATTCTGAGCAGCGAAGACTTCAGAAAGGGCAAAGAATGACTGACACAGGGACTCTTCAGTCTTGGGGCACTCCAGTGTGACAGGGAGATGGTGATCCAAATGGTGATTGTTCTGTGACTAAATGAAGAATTTCAACAGAAGGTTTGTTCAGTCTGTTGCTGTTCCTTACAATTCAAGTGCACGGTGCCAGCACTTAACTAATGGATTCTAAAATGTCGTTTTACTTTTTCAAAATAATATATATTACTATTTAGAAAAACTGTTTTCCTTCTGGCTTCTCTTTGCAGCTAGGAACAAAACCAGACAGCCATGTCTCCCCTCAGACTGCTCCCCAAATGCCTAGAGATGAGTGGATCTGACTAACTCAGCTAGGCTTGAACTCCTGGCCAAGGATATCTATTTATTATGGGGTGTGATTGTCAAGTTACTTATTCCAGTGGCTCCACTTCTGCAGCGCAGAATCCCTGGGTGGTCCATGAGGCCATCGCGAGTGCTCTGCACCTGGGGCTGCAGAAAATGTTAAGAAGTAAAGTGTACTCATGGCTGACTTGGTGGACTGTGACCAGTTGGTCCGAAGTTGTGGGAACCACCAAGCTAGCTGTAATCCTTTAGGGGCCAGAGTCCATTCTTGTGTATTCAGAGAAAGACCCATAATTACTTCAGCTGAAACCAGATCAGGCACCAGAGCTGGACAAGGGACAAAACATTAAGTTGTTTCATTTCATTCTGACCTCTTTTTATGGCAATAACTGCTAAAAGGAAAACAAATGTTCATAGGAATCTGCTTTGTTCTGCCTTTACATGTGGAGCACACAAGGGGCCTTTTCATGCAGAAAAATGCATAAATCACTCCTCTAGTTTTACTTATGGGAATGCAGCATTTTCATATTAGAGTAATACGGCCAGTAACGAGATGCACAGACATCCAGCATAGAAGACAGGGGATTTCAGGGGGAAAAATAAAAAGGGAGATAATTCAGATATTTAGCCAAAATGAAGCAGGAACCTCATGAGGAAATGCGATTATAGGAATTATGCAGAGAAAGCATTTCATTTGTATGCATACAGGCCGGACTCTAAGCAGCTATAAATAGATGTAGTTTTATTTGCTTTCAAGGATATACTACAAGAAGTCAGTTCCAGAATTACCCTGGGATCATTTAATTACAGGCTGCTTCTCTACTCTTATACCTTTATTTTTTTTCTTTTTCTTTTTACTCTTTGTTAGTTTTACTGACCATGCAAAAATATTTGACAGAAAAATAATTCTTTTTTTTTTTTTTTTTTTTTTTTTTTTTTCTACAGAGTCATTTTCTGTTGGATCAGTGAACTATCAGAATCACCACATGATGCAAAACCACTAATGCGGATGCAGGGAGGTAGGTGGAACACTTAGCAAAGGTGAGAGAAAAGGTAGAAGCAGCCCACAGATAAGCTGATAATACAACAGCCTCATAGTACTCACCAAATGAAGGCATTTGTGGACATATCGGTCTGAAAAAGAGAAGTGACACAGTACATGATCAAACTAAACAATCTAAAGTACAAACTAACTTGATAATCTCACATTATTTCTGTATCATACCATCATCAGCTACGTTATACTTTGTAGTACTGCAGTGCATGTCACCAGAGCAAATGTTTGTATATATGATTTTTACTTCTAAGTCTTAGAAAGCAGTTTTATAAGACCTTTGGTTGATGAAAATATATAGCTTATTTCAACAGGAGTTAGCTGTGGTTATTTCAAACTGGAATGAGATATTTCTCAAAATTATGAATGCAATGCCAGTATACTATGAAGAACAACTTTTGGTTTAAGTTTTCCTTTTTTTTTAAAAAAAAAAATATGATTATATAGTGAGAAATAACATGCAACATGAAGATGTAGAAAAAGTACCTTTAGGACCAGCTCATGTTTCGCTAAACAGTTGCAAGAAACGCTAAACTCATTAGAAATTGTTCCAGCTTCACTAGCAAATGAGAAGGCTAAAAACTGCTAATTTGTGGTAGCCCACATCCACCACAGTTGTTCCCCATCACATTTTGGTCTGTGGTTTGTAGCCTCTATTTATTGTAAACCATTCCAGGATTAATTGTAGCTTGTTCCACATTTGTAACTCATCTAAATGATATGGCTCGTGACTGTGATAAGGATATTTACTGAGCTGTTAACGGTTAGCAACAAACATGCAATCATGGCATCTTATCAGGGGGTTTAAATAAATGTGTTACGAAGAACACATTTTTTCCACAGGAAGAAACTTTTTTTTTTCCACAGGAAGAAACTTTTCCCTCGTTAAGACTTGTAGAGTACATTGGATATAAAAATAAGAGAAACATACTCAAAGAAAGGATGGCAAGATTGGTCATGTGTGGTAAACTACTTGTAAGAATGAAACTCTTATACTGATATTTTCATCGCAGAAACTGATTGGGAAAAGTCTCCAGTATATTTGTACGTACACTTACTCCAAAGGGCTAAGCATCAAGGTCCTGCCTGTTCTATGCTGTCTCACTAGCTAGTGGTGAGTTGGAGTTGTGATGTGTTATGCATTCAGATACGGTATGGTTAAGACTCATGAAACAGCTATGTCAGACATTTATGTTTTGCCTCTGCCAAAGACCTGAAGAAGTACTTTGATGACTTCCCTTAGGCAAAGTGTAAGCCTTATTTCCTCAAGTGGAAGAATCTACTTGCTGTATCTGTTCTGTAAACATTCTGGCTGTTCCTTGAATTGCTTTGCTCTCCCAGATGTAGTAAAGCATCCTTGATGAAAAATTTTGTGTAAATAGTGTGTACAGACATCCTTTGGATAAGAGTACTAAGGGAGTTATCCAGACTTCCCCAGAAAGGTTTGATATAAACATATCTACGGTGTAGAGCAATGTAGACTCTCTTCCATGCTCTACTTTATTTTGGAGTGTAGTGAAAAAAGTTTATGTGTGGAAACACCGATGACATCCTTGCCCATGCCTTTGAGTCTCTCAATCAGCTGTTTACCTTCAGGGGCTGTATGTGCTCTATACAATAGCTGTGCAATCCCACAAGATCTAAATTCTATACTGCTTTGAGTCTCAACTTCATATCCATATTATTGCTGCTTGGAGCATGCACTTGGCTACTTTCAAATTCTGTCCCCTAGACAGGTACAAGTGGGTTATCTTTGGGGAACCCTGATTTTCTTTGTCAGTCCACTGTCTATCACATAACATTTCCAAAAGGTCTTGGAGATGACCAACCTGTCTTGAGTATGCAGAGCTAATCCATGCTGCAAATTAGATTATGTTTACCTAACGTTTAGGGGAGAACAGGGTACTACTTTCAGGAGAAAGGTTGTAAGTTACACATGACAGTATAAACTAGTAGCTTACAAAGCTGAACTTCTCCTGAGAATAAACCATACAGATGGGCTACTTATCTGATCAGAAGCCCTGCCTGAAAACCGCTTGGAAGATGGCATAAATATATTCAGAGAGGCTGCTGAGTAAGGCTGTTGAGGAAAGTGAGGAAAAAGTTCATGTTTGACCCTAACTGTGTTGGGAATGGGTCATATATGACTGTAACAAATTGACTAGAACATGCTGTAGCCTGAATGAGCCCTAAAGTAAAACAAACTCATTCCAAATGCACAGGGGAGGAGAGGAAAACCTTTCTAGACAAAGGATGATTTCATACAGATTCAATCTCTATTCTAAGCAGAACATGGCATCCCACCTTATAATGGTAGTCCTGAATATTTAGAATAAGTTTAGCTTTGAATAATGCACCAAAGCTTTAATGCAAACCTGTATTTGATTCAAATTACTCATGCTGTGGTAGTTAAAATATGCATCCTTCTTTATAAGGGCTTGATCAAAACTGGCAGGCAAAATACAAAGAGCAATGTCAATTAAATTCTATGGGTGGAGAGGAACATATAAAACATAAACAAGAAGGAGAAGAATCTAAGAGATTCTTGCCATCTATTATTTAGCAGTGCTTGATGTGTAGTTCAGATGGATACTTCATCTATGATGTGATTCTATAATCAGATTCACACAGGAAATGCATTATTTTAAGGCATTGTGTGTCTGTTCACTTTCAGATATAAAGCACTTTGGGAAAGCATGGTTTAAATAACGAAGTATATCACCTGCTCAAGGTAAAAGCCAGTTTTTGCAACATTTTCCATTCCTAGGAAAGGAAAATCACTGTGAGTACCAAAGGCACATAACATGGTGAGGTGTGTGCTGTGACTTTAATGCAGCCTACAGGAATGTTAACTTGTGAAAGTATATCCAAGGCTCGGTTTGGCAAAAAAAATGTAATTCAGTCTTCTTTATTTTTTTGTGACTTACTTGGTGGGATGGAAGAAAGTTGTTGTCTGGAAAGTCATTCACATGTGTTTTCAAATTATCTTTGAACTTCTAAATTGGGGAGCAACACACACAGTGAGTTCGGAGCCAAGTGCCACAATTGTAGTAGATGTAAACTGCTGTTCTCGGCAGAGTTTTGGGGCCTCTGACTCTGCAGGGACACCAGCTCAGGCCTCATGTGCAATTAAAAATAGCACCCATGCACCTTCCTGAATAAGGGAGTAAGTGCTGCAGACTTTGATACATAGAAAATCTCTGTGCACATATATGTATATTTATATGTATAGCTATATGCATACGTGTGTGGTTTTCTACAAGAAAAACAACCAACTGCTTTAATAAACTGCTTTCTTTCTGAGATCATAATCACTCTTTCATGCATATGTGCACACACACAAAGGGATGGAGACAACTGGATCTCTAAATAGAAGCGTACACATTCTGGCTGTTTTTGGCTTTGCTTTTCTGTCCAAGCCTCCCAGGCAAATGGCAGCAAGACTCTGACTTTTTCCAAGTGAGCCTCCAGAAGCTTATTTGCCTGAGTGCAGGCCTCTCAAGGGGAGCACACAGAGCTGAGCTACCTAAAAATCTACCCTGTGTCCTTTCTATCGGCCTTGTGGGGTGTGTGAACAAGATTGTTTTATCTATTTGATGTAGGCTAAAGAGTTATGTAACATATCTAAGGGATATCAGTAGTGCATGAGAAGTGCGCACATTCATGGAAGGAAAATGATTTCTCTGTGACATGAAAAATGATAGGAAATACCAGCCTCAAGTTTCCTCAGCCCCAGTGAGCACTTGAACAAGGCTTCATGATGCATGTCACCTCTCCTGCCATGCCCGTAGGACACAGTGCATGTCTTTATTCCTTGTGTATGCTATACTGCCTCATCTGTAATTATAAATATATGTTTAGTGTCACTTCAAAGCCTTCTCTTGGCAGGGGTGTTCACTTTTCAGGGATTTTGAATCTCTGGCATTCCTTCTTCAGAAACTCCGGAGGAGGGTGTGATAGCTTCCTGCTGACAGTTACTTTTGTTCAAAGGGACTGCCAGAGAAAACCCATAGAAATGCAGCGGGGAAATTGACTTTTGCCTCTCTCATTGGACATGCATTGGCTTCTACGACACGAGGTCATTTTCTATGCTTGGCTGTTTTTTACCTGAAAGATATTTAGTGATGAGTACAGGAGGTAGATTTGTAAACATGAAAAGGTTAGCAGTAGTTTAGTCTTTCCACCAGATAAGTCTGCTGAAAAAGAATTCATTCTGGCTGCACATGTTCATTGCAGATATATCATATATCTCATACAGTTCAGCTATGGAAGCTGGAACTTTGCTAACCCAGATATTCAGTTTGTGGCATTTTCCTGCAAATGGGCGCTTTAAAATTATTTATTTATTTATTTATTTAAGAAGTATCCATCTGTTGGTTTATTTTAGTATTATATTACAGTACCATCTAGAGGACCCAAATGGGATCAGGGTTCTACATAGTAGGTGTAGCACATAGTTGTCTTCTGGAAGACAGAATGCATAACCTGAAGATGGTACAGAAGAAGTATTATCATTTCTATTTTACATATTTGCATGCTGTAAAATGCATGGTCAGACAAGAAGCACAGACCTGCCAAACTTGTCATTTTGGATAGGACTATAATAATTTTAAAAATAACTTCCTGCTCTTTTTGGTTTCCACTAGAAATCTACTGGATTTCTGGATATCCAGCAGCCATAGAGAATTCTCAGACAAAAAGGCTGTTGTGCAGACCAGCACAATGCAGACACATTCACTTACTTCCTTTGGATGAACTGAGAGGTATGGAAATAAGAGACAGATCTGGGAAGTGAACAAGGTCTGCTGAGTGTTAATCACAAGGCTATCCTGCCTCTTTACTATTCATTGGTCATAGTCACCCGAAAATGAGAAAAACATTGTCTGGCAAACTTTCATCTTCTTAGTAAGGGACTCATATTTCGGAGAGACTTTTCATCATGTAGGATTTATGAAGATATTTCTGAGAGGATGAGTTTCCAGACCTTTAGCCCTTGACCTAAAGAAAACATTTTCATAGACTTCTCATGAAAATACCATAGCGTAATGTCACTGAAGACAGCAGTAATACAAATGTGAACTCACGGCAAATTTGGGCCATGATTTAGAATTACTGTAGGGAGCAGGAATCCATAAGCAACTTGAAACATCTTTACTTGGTTGAGTATTGTTCTTCAGGGAAAAAGCAAGGCAGTAGTTGATCCTAATGGAGGTAAACCAAACCATTTGTACAAATGACCGGATCCAAGTTGCATTATATATGGGCACAGCAGTACTTAAATATAGGCCACTTTAGCTCCAGTGGGATGATCCAGTGCATTTAAATGACTCAGAGAGACCAAAACTACAGTTTATAGGAGTCTCTGAATGATATCAAGAAAGCTGGTGCTTTCAATGGGAGAAGTCAACAGCCAAACATGCTAGATGCATGGGAGAAAATCTCTGACAGCCTTTTCTGCTTCAGGACATCAGATGCAATCATTCACCTGGGAAATAGAATGCTTTACTGTAGTTATAGGCAAAAGGGAGGACAGTGCCAAAAAAAAAAAAAAAAAAGAAGCCCACAACAAGTAAGATGCAAGATTTGAACCTTAGGGTATAGGGTATATGCATAGAAAGCAAAATATCCCCAGGACATTACCAAATGGAAGACGTATGGGACTGCTATCCCAGAACCTACCTCCACTTTATCAAACATCTGCACCAATGATACATTCTTCACAACTGTTGAAACTGGTTTGTTGCATAACTGGGACTGCAAAAGTCACAAGACAAGGAAAGACAGTAAGAGCAAAGGTAGCCCTACACTAGAGGCAGAACTCTCACCTGGGAGGAGCAAAGCCTTAGTTTGCCCTTTGCTCCTTTATGCTCCTCTTCTTGCCCTTTCTCTGCTCTATTGGCATATACAGAGCCTGACAGGGTGCTTCGGTGCACAGCAGAGAGGTGCCCCGAGGGCCCTGTGGTGCTAAAAAGCAGGCAACATAGACTTTTTTTCTAGGACTTAAATACATCCCTGATCCAGGCTGTCAGAATCTAGCTCAAAGAATATAGACTTGCATTTTCCTTAAGTAGTCAGAGTAATAGAAATATTTGTACTGCAGCAGGGTTTAGATACTCCAAGGTTACAGGTCTTAGGATTTCTGAGCTTCCTCTCATCAACATGCTACTGTCAATAGCATTGTCACTTGGTACCATCATCTTGGATTTAGACTGGCATTGAATTACAAAGCTCACTCCATTTCCTAGTGAAATGCTTCAGTAATGCATGATGTAGCACAGATATCAGCTCTAGAGAGACTTATCCTCCCAGCTTTAATGAAGATACAAAACTAGTGGTCGCACAACAGAAAGACTAGCATGACCTACTGAAAGGGAGAGAGCGAGTACTTACCTCTGTCTGTACCCCTGTTCAGACTTCGAAGACGTGCAGCTGCTTGATTAGGACAACCCTTTATCTCACGCAGTGGCCGTGCTGGGCCTGGTGCACTCCAGGGCATGACTGGCCCTTTGGGATGCCAGGGCATACTGCTGTCTCATATTCATCTTGCTGACAATCAAAAACCCAAATTCCTTTCTGTGAGGCTGCTCTCCAGACTCTCATCCCCTATTTTGTACATATATCTAGTATTGTCCCATTCCAGATGCAGAATCCGACACTGGCTCTTGGTAGACTTCATGTGGTTGGTTACAGCCCAGCCTCCCTGTTTGTCAAGATCTCTCTGCAAGGCCTCTCCATCCTTGAAGGAGTCAATGGCTCCTCCCAATTCAGAGTCATATCTGCTCTTATTTGAATCCACCGAGAACTGTAAATGTTCAGCTAGTTTTGCTGTTTAAAAGTTTTTTCTCCTAAGGGGAGCAGGGGAATTCACATCTGAGGAAAAATCTTTAGGATGCTGACAATTTATGTTTTAGAAAAGGAGATATGAACAAATAAAATCATATGCTACCATTTTTTTTTTTTTTAATAGGATATGATACTGGTCTTGAAGAGTATAATTTTCACAAAGATCCATATTTTGAAGTGCTTCATGAAAGAATAATAATGCTGAGCATTTGTATCTCTAGTGACTCTGGACTTAAGGTCCTAAGACTTTTTGATAGCTGGACAACAGCAAACTTAACTGTGCTCAAATGGCCAGTAAGAGCAAACTCCAGCAGCTGGCTTCATGCCATAGTACCTGTCCCAGTGGAGGCTAAATACTGTGTTATGAGACTGACCTACATATCACTACAGAAGAAGAGAAATGTTTTCTGCTACAGTTTCTGCCAAGTGCAATAGAGCTCTGATTGGACAGATGAATGATGGCAAATGCACTCCTAACAAAGCCAATGCTATTAAATTAGAAAATGAGGCTGCTGTCATGTATGAGAGGTGGCAGAAGCATTTCTAGCTTAACAAGGTCTGACAAGACCTCTTCAATGTGCTCAAGTGAAATTAATGTCAACACCTAATCAGTTAAACAGGTAATGGATTATTTAAAAAAAAATTAAACCATAGCTGCATTAGCTCATTTGGAAATAAAGAACATGCGATTTCTAGAGATAATGTGAAATATTTTAACAGTTGTCATGTTTTCCAGGCTCAGGCAGAAGCCACTTTAACCTGAATGGCTGAGATGTGCTCTCCAGCATGGTGGTAAAATATAGGGCACATCACAAATCCACGGACAAAGGAATTTGCAAGCTTTATCAGTCACTGCCTGGGCTTGCATAACAGGTCAGCTCAATGAAATATACATGAACTGCATCTGGTTCTGCTTTAAAGACCACAGTATGCAATGGGAACCACTACCCACTGGTCAGAAACTGGGTGATAGGATGAGAATCTGGCACTTTAAAGAGCAAGACACAAAGCATTTGTCTGGTTGCAAAGATAGTGAAGCAGATTGAGAAGAATGTGGACAAACCACTGATCTACAAGTTCCTTAGACTCTCAGAAATAAACTAGAGAAGCTAGAACCGTAGCTATCAATCTCAGATTATAACTGGATAGCAATATAACTCAAGTGTACATGTTTACTACGAGGGATTAGAATATGACCCTTGTCTTCAGCTGTAGCCCTTCCCTAGCTAGCAGGAATAAGGCAGGTAGTTGCAGGGAACTGATGTCACAGGATTCTTATGTCATTCACCTGCAACGGAGTCAGTGCCCAGAGCAAGACCTTGAGCTGTGTGGGTGCGACATCTAATCAACTAGGCCTATTCCTGCTTCCCTAAGAATAAAACTACTTTAGAATACAGCTCCACGTGTTGCTGCCTAGCTATGCTGAAGATGCTGATGTAATTGCAGTGGTCTGCACTGCACTAACACCAGTTCCCAAGCCCTCAGTCCTGGCTGTGACAAGGCTGCCCTTGTGCCTGCTCTCTCCAGCACCAAGCACATCTGTGCTTGCAGCAGGCTGTACTCCCCAGCACTCCCTGCTCTCTCTTTTTATGGCTTTAGGACATCCTGCTGGGCCAGAGAAGCTGCATTTAGACAGTGTGGTTTGAGCGAGGAGTCACTCCACTGAAGCGTGTGCAGTCACTAACAGCAGGTGAGGAGAATGTGAAGTGAGACCTCCACCTGAGCAGTGCCAGCTATAAAAGCAGCCCTCACCCTGGTGCATTTAAACAGCACAGTCTCCGAGCGCTTTGCCATTAACATTATACCTTAATAAACCTTCGAATCTCATTAAGAATAACTATGTCCTAAAAGGAGGTCTTTATTAATAGGCAAGGAGAACGGCCTGCCTGCTAATGGCCAGCAGGTGGCGCCGCGGGCCCAGGCTGAGGATGAGGTCTCCGCCTGCCGGTACCTGGCGGGGCCCGGTCCGCACTGCGCCGCGCTACGGCCGTGGGTCGGAGGCGCCTTCGGGCGTCCTAATACCGGGGATGCCGCAGAGCGGGCTGCCCGGAATAGGTGGATTGGGGAAGGGTGTGCTTTGAGGGAACAGGTGGGTGAAGGAATATTTATTGTGACAAATAGTTGCATTATGCGTTTTTGATGAATGCTTTTCACAGTGCGAGCTGTTCTGTTTCTTGTGCCTTGTAAGCGGTTGTTAAAGAAACTGAACTGGAAAAAGAACACAGTGATACCGACAGGAATCCCAGAGGAGACAGTGCCAAAGCTGCGGAGTGGCCAACATGTCTCAGGCAGTGTGAGGAAGCAGATGATGGCTCAGTGCACTCAGCTGCAACCAGAAACAGCAGAGAGCAAAGGCACTGGAAAGCCTCGCATGGAAAAGGCTGAGCATGGGCCACCAGGACCATCCCATAGGTGGTAGATGGGGGAGCACCTCCACAGCGGCAGGTGTCAGTGCTAGAAATGGATTACAGAATCTGTTCTGTTTTGCCCTTGTTAGCGTACTTGGAGAAGTGGGTCCAAAGTCCGGTGTTAGGTGGCATGGAAAACCCCCCAGCAAGACAGAGAAAGGCAGGCCAGATACATAAAGGCAAAGATAAGAGACACTGAAGAGTGAATATTGACCACTCTGGCCTGTAACCATGGCAAGTAGATTGCCATTATTAAGAGCAGCTGAAGAAATCAAATTATGCTTGACTAGTTACCAACCCAGAACCTTTTGTGCAATTTTATTTTTACTTGAAGTTCCCTTGCCTGAGGAAGTTGTCTGATTGCCTCCTAGTGGATGGACGGAGGTCTTTTTCCAGCCTAGTCTGAACAAGATGCTAAAGAACCACTTCCTTTTGATATCACTGGATCATTAAAGTTGAAAAAGACAAATAAGATCATCTAGTTCAGCCATCAACCCATCATCACCATGTACGCGGGTGAGTACATTTCAGAGAGAAACCACTGATGCTGGGAGGAACGGAGTGAGATTCTTACCATAAGAACAATTAATAAAAAGTAATACAAATCTCAATGAAAATTTGTTTTCTTTCTTTCCCTGGCAAGTTGACATTACCTGATTTGATAATTCTTCATTTTTGGAAAATGATTTTCGTGATTCCATCCTCTTTTGACCACAGCTGGAATATTCAACCTATGACTTGTCTTACTGGATGTGTAAGTGTGTATATAGCTCAAGGGATGTCCTAGAAGCTCCAAAGGTCTTCTCTCAATATGCTGTCAGTCACGTGAGGGGGAAATGATGAGGTCTAACAGGAAAAATGGTTACAAGGAATGGTCCATGTCAAAACAATTCATTCGGCCAAGTCCTGTTCACTTGCCTGAGTCCAAATTGCACCAGTGAAATAAAAAGTAGTGGCTAGGTGTGCAGTAAGTAAACTATCCCATATGACAACATTCTTTCACTGCCATCATCCTTTCCGGATGCTCCTCACACCTGAGGCTAAAAATGGGTTCTTATGTTGTACCATACATACAATAAACTCATTGTTTCAGATATGCATTGAACCTATTTTGCATGTGCAGTCTGATTGCAGCAAGGCTATCAAGAAAGAATCCTGACATGAAAAATTTGACTTTCATTTTCCTTACGATCATAATAGTAGAAAGAGCTGCACTAAGTATATGTGGATTACATTAGATTATTTCATTCATCAGTCTTACCTAGAAATGAATTTTAAATTCCTGAGAGCATGCATGAAGTTAGAACAGTGCCTGAATGACTCTTGAAAGAAACCATCATGTCTAATGGTAGTGTATAAAAAAAGAGAAAGGAATATCAAATGAGAGTGAGAGTTGGAGAAGTATTTGACATCTTCCTTTACTACAAAAAGAGAATATAATATATATCACTGACACTTTCAAAGGATTCAGGGCTGGGAAATATTATCAAACTGAGAACAAAGAAAAGGAATCTAGAACAATTAAGGAGAGGGTAGAAATAAACCACTTGAGACTGAGGAAAAAATATAAAGATATCTACATAAGATGAATTAGAGGGAATTTAGTCATGGATTGAAGGCACCAAAATGTGTCTTTTCCTTACTAAAGACAAAAAACTCTAAAATATCCCATATGTATAGAACTCCTAGATGGCTCTCAGGACTATGGTAGAGAATTCTGATAAAAGGGAAGGGTAAAATACAGATCTATGGATTTTCACTGTGAGACAACAGAACAGCACAACCAACAGCAACATTCTGCAACATGGTTGATAACACCAGCCCTAGCAGAGGTTACGCTTCACAGTTAGTGGAGGTTAGATTTGGTCCAGGATGCTATAAAATGCATCACTCGTCTTTCCTCCATGATCAGGAAATTTATTAAGTATATTTACTTGGGTCTCTTGATCTACAAATAAGCTTTAAAATGATTTCAGGTGAATGTTGAGTTATTGACAGCTATAGCAGTTATTAGCCTCACATTGCTCAGCTGAAAAATACCCATAAGTCAAAGCTGAGTAAGAAGACTGATCAGCATCCTGTTGGTCACTCTGCATGCTCTTCCTGCTTGTGCTCCCCATACAGCAGCCAAATTTGCCCCACTCATCTGTTGTAAGGAGTTAGTTGAGGGATCCCAGCAATACAGCATCATCCCACCACCTCACCCTTTTCAAGCATTTTCATTTAAATCCCACATTCCGTAAAAAGGCACTGTTTTGACAAATCCAGCATTTCAGTGCAATCTTGGTGAGTGAAAATGAAGTGTTGTCTTCTGCCACCTGTTTTAATTGAATGAAACGTACTCATTTGTAAATGTCAGAAGAAAATTGATAGGATAAATATCACTGTCAGTGGACTGCATGTATGCAAAGAAGCAAATGCCTTTTTGGCCCAGTGTACCCTTAGACTAGATACAGTTCCCACAAAGTTAAAAGGCAAAATTAATTACTATTATGGCACAAATACATGCTGTGATACTTTACAGCTGTCTCTGCCTTCCATCCTCACTGCCTGCCACCACCTCCCCCTGCAGCAAGCACTGCTCCAGCTGGAAACTGCTGTACAAAAGGTTTGCACCTGAGCAGGGAACGCTGGGACCAGCAGCCTCATGTTTCCAGCACCATATTGGAAATGCACAGATGCTGCAGAAATTCTTCTGACCAACCTGAGAGTCAACATCATTCACTCCTCGGGGAGCAGGAATTTTGAAGAAAAGAGGAAACATTAATTACACAGATGTGTCTCTTGATACACATGAATGGGAACAGATTTCACAGAAGAAATGTCAGTGAGCGCTGGTGGGAGTGGGTCTGTGCTGTATAATGCTCAGCCACCCTCTGCAGTCCCACATTGCCCTGTCCCAGCTCCACGTTGGATGCTCCCACACTCTGGGTCTCTGCTGCATGCTGGGTCACTGACTGTACAGCAGTGCTGAGTCGCTGACACAATTTCATCTCTGCATGACATAACAAAACAAGGCTCGGAGATTCCTTTATAATGCCACAGATAGACATAATCAGATGCTGCAAACAGCTGTAATCAAACACAGATGTGATCCGAAGATTCCCAGGAGGGCTCTGAGGTCCAGCCAAACTGCATGCAGTGCAGAGTGAAGGCAAGCTGGAAGCACAGTGAAGGACTCCCCTTCCTATCCCTGGTCCCAGCTCAGCATGTTAAGCAAGCTTTCCTCAGGGCACTGAGGGGCAGCAGGGCTGCCTGACAGGGCCATCACCCCTGCAGTGTCCTCTGCCTTGTGCCGGCTGCATGGCTGCAGACACTGCTGTCCTTGAAGTATCCTTCTTGAAGCAGATGATCCTGTCAGGGCCCTCTGTTTTTTGTTTGTTTGGTTGTTATTGTTAGCAAAAACAAACCAAAACAAAACTGTTTTTTGTTATAAACTGAGATGCTTTCACTCCAGTGGATGGTGAGTGACATGGTGAGTTTTCTGTAGCTAGCAGGCAGGACAGTGAAACCATTTGCATTCATATAACAACACCTGTCTTGGAAAAGACTCACTAAAGGTGAGCTGAGGATTGAAAAAAGTGAGGGAGTAAGCGCTAGGAATGAAGGGTAGGAAGAGAGGGTCTTTCCTTCCATGTCATCCCTGTGTGCAGTGCTGCCTTTTGGCTTCCATTTGTTCCTAAGGGCTTTTTTTCCAGCATTTTCTGCTCCCCTGTCACACAAAAGAGAACATTTGCTGGAGGATATTGGGGAAGGCAGGTCAGGAGAGGACCAAGGACAAGAAGAAGAGCAGTTTTACAAGAGCTCTGACCTTTGTCTGCTCTTAGTGCCACCTAGCACAAGACCCAAAATGGAGGTGTGTGGTTGGTGGGCCAGGGATAGCTGGACTCATTCCAAGGAATTTTTGACTAAAGACTTTCCTCATTTAAGATCCTAGAATATGGGGGTGGAAAAATCCTCGAGATGTACTTATCTAAGCAAATGCAATGTGCATTTCTATGACAGAGAAGTAATCATTTCTTAATGCTATGGGCTTGATCCAAAGTCCATGGAAAAACTCAGACTGACTTCATAGATCCTCAGGGTATAGGTGGGAACTTTGCCATTGTCTTCAAAAGGAATGGGGCCAGGCTTCTGCTCTTGGCCAAAAAAACAAATGCAAGAAGTCACAAATGATTTTCAAATGCTTTATAAATAATTTATTATCTGGATTTTTTTTTTTGTAGCTACGCTGTTGTTAATAACCTTAAATCCCCTTAAGTCTACATTTTAAAGCATATTATGAGTAAATAGAAATGTTACACATATCTGCTTATGCTGTGTAAAAAAGTCATGATAGAGTAAGTGATTATTTGAAGATTGTACAAATCGAAGGCAACATGCTAAAATACACCTTGGGGTTCTTTATAGTTAAGATCAACTGTTCTCTGGTTTGCACACATGAACACTTTGCCTTTGGGAAGAGCTCTTGTATTTCACTTTCCTTACACGAGTGAGTAACTGTGGCCATGGTTTAAACACACAGGGCAGGAAGGCACTTTTTCAATTGGTTATGCTAAATAATTTGAAGGCAACATGAAAAATATTAATATGCAACCATAAAACACCCATTTGACAAAGTCTGTATTGTCTGCAGAAAATGCGGTGCTTTCAACGACCTCTTTATGCAAAAACATTTTAAGGCATTGAAACCGTTGAAGAGATTTGGAGAGACCTCTTGAAACAGACGAGTCGTTTCGGATATCTGTTAATATACTGTAGATAGAGAGACCTATTTCTAGGCAGGAGGTGAGGATGTAAGGAAACAAAAGCCATCTATAGCGATATGAACAAAACTGTTAGGTTGAGCTAAGACCAAGAAAAAAATATATTAAAAATTTAAAAAGATCGAGATTCATAAAAATGAGGCTTTTTGACACCCGGTTTCTTTAACTTCTGAGATTTCCTCTCTCTTCTTAAATCGGTGGCACGAACTCATCCGACTTTGACCCGAGCCGCCCTTGTCTCCCGGAGCTGTCCTGGGGCACTGTGACTTTCCTCTGCCTTCAGATTTATCTATGGATGCTTCGAGCATGTGGTTTGCGTTCAAGAATTCCCCGTAAATATAAACAACCGTTACAACTCGAGTACATTTAATGACAAAAATGTGCTAATGCTGCTCCGGCCGCTCTCTCCCTAGCTCTCCGCATTACATTCCTTATAAGGGTTCTGTCTCGCTCTGCCCGGCCCGGCCGAGCAGGACGCGGCCCGTGAATCAGCCCAACCCTACCGGAGGCGGCTCGGGGCTCGGAGCTCAGACTCGGAGAGGGAAAGTGTCTCTATAGAAGTGCAGAATCGCTGCACCAAGGGAGAGGAAGGGCGCTGGTGGGCTCAGAGTGAAGCGGGAGGACCCAGCTCCAGCCTGCGCGCAGCTCCTCAGCCGGAGCCTCCCAGCCTTTGCGCTGAGTTGCATAAAATAACGCAAAAGGGTTTTAGCCCCATGCGGAGCCCGCTGCTGAGAAGGCCTCTGCCAGCCCGGTAATGTGAAACGCTCTGGAAACACGAGAGCAACCCTGTCTCTCCCCCTGTACCTCTTGCTTCTCTGAGCAACTAAGAGGATAGGAAGAAAAGAAAGGAAAAGAAAAGAAAAGAAAAGAAAAGAAAAGAAAAGAAAAGAAAAGAAAAGAAAAGAAAAGAAAAGAAAAGAAAAGAAAAGAAAAGAAAAGAAAGAAAAAAAGAAAGAAAATGAAACAAAACAAAACACCAAAACCCACCAAACCCCTAAAATAAAATAAATAATAGAAGAAAGTTAAGAAACAGAAAAAAAGAGAAAGAAAACAAGTACCCCTGCGGCAGGGACAGGGCAGTGCGGCCGGAGTAGGGGGAGGGAGCTGGGGCAGGTAGTGGCGGGGTCCCGCTCCGTGCCTGTGGGACTGCGGCCGGGGGCAGACGGAGTATGGCCCTACGACACGGGGAGACGCGGGGCCTCGCACAACCTCCACCCCTGAGGCCCCCGGACGGCTGCGAGACAGACACCTGTCCCGTAGAGGAAGCGCTTTTAAGTAAGCGCACTGATGACCTCGGCCGGGGGAGCAGAGTCAAGTGTTTTCGTACACCCGATCGAGATCCTTCCTTCAAGGACTGCTCTGCCCCAGCTGCCAAATCCCGGGTAAAATTACAATTTCGGAGCTAAAGAAGGGTTCCAAAAGCGTCCCGAAACCGGGGCAGGACTGAGATTGACTTTGGGGAAGGCTGAGGATCTGATCCGTGGTGACCCCTCCCCGAAGCTCCCCGCTCGCCCGGCTACGTCGGTGCTCGGCCGCTGCGGAGCGCAGCCCTTGACCAGGGTCGGGGGAACTCCGGGAGCTGCCCCACAGCCACCGCAGTGACACGTGAGGCTGTACCGGCTCTGAGGCAGAACCCTTCGGGGAGAGCGAAGAAAGTGCTGCCTTGCAGTCACCGTAATCCACGGTTTTCATTTACTATTATTCAATCAGGATTTATCTGTGTTTTTTTAGGAGGCTACTTTTCCAAGGCTGTTACTCGATACTGATCCATTAAATCATTCCAGCTGAGAGATTAAATGTATGATTTGCAACCAGCTGGATTTCTCAAATGGTGTCTTCACCTCCCTTCGGAGACTGAGCAGACCGACGAGAAAACACTTTGCTTTGGCATCGAAACCCTTACATTTGCCCGAAGATTACCACACGGAGTTCATTCAACTCCGACAGTATTCCCTTCCTTTCTCTTCACCGGATTAGATTTCCTCCGGCCATAAAATGCCTCCGAAAGTCGAGATAGCATCGAAAGGGCCGCGCATGCCAACGAGCGGGTGGGTAGCGGCTGCAGCCCCGTCCCTCACCGCCGCCGTCCCCCGCTCGCTGAGTTACATTAATGATGAGGGCAGCGGTGCCCGGGTGAATATCCTCAAAGCGGCTTTATTTGCCATCAGCGGGGCGATGTAATAAGTACGCCCGACGGAGAGTAATGAGGGCAGAGCGGGGAGCCTCGTGTCGCTTACGGAAGTGCCCCTCAGGGACAGCACCTCAGAGACGGGTAGAAATAATGAGCGGATCGCCACGGAGTGCGGTGGATGTGGGGAACAGAGTCGCTTTTGCTGTATCGGCCTTGCAGGAGAAGAATATAAAATAAAATTTAAAGTCCCATGGAAGCTGGAAGAGAGCTGGGGGTTTTGCCCTCCCCGCCTCTGAGCTGTGCCTTGGGGACAACTGCCTCACCTACGGATGGGAAAAACGATGACATTTTCCGGGCGCCCGGGGGCTGTGCCTGTCTCCCGTTCATTCTCTGTTTCCATCGAGGGTGCTCGGACACGGCACACCTCCAGCCCCACCATTTCGGGAGGGCAGAGAGGGGGATGGAGTCGGCCCGCACGGCTCTCCCCGCAGCTCCGGGGCCGCCGGCACCTCCCTGCCCGTGTCTAGTTTCGCTTGAAACTCGAAGGTTTCCCACCAGCCCTGCCCGCGCGATCGTTGATGCTGGGTGTGCGCTCCCCGCGGCATTACGAACGGTGTTCCGAAGCATCTTCCCAAGTTCTGAAAGTCCCCTCCCTACCCCAGCGCCCGCCGCAGTCCCACTGCCCGCACGGAGCGTGGGGCAGCCGCTGGGCCCCAGTGTGTCCCTTCCAGTGTGGGGACAAACCACTGGGCCCGGCCTCGGAGCTGCTCGCCGCACCTGCCGTAGAGGGTCAGTGGTGTTGGCAGAGAGCCGTGCTCGGTGGAGGGACAGCCGAGAGCGATGAGCGGCAGAGAGAGGCGCGGAGCCCTCTCCCCTCCACAGCCGTGCAAAGCCAGGGGGAGGTTAGTTGCTCCCCTGGAGCAGTGTCACTGAGTGCAGGGCGATCTCGAGGCAGAGCAGCCACGGTCACGGCCCCGCTTGTCTCGGCGCAACTGCATGGAAAAACGTTTCTGAAAAAAAGGGGCCGGGAGTGTTTCATGTTCCCCCCTTCCTCCTTTTTTTCCCCCTCCCCTCGCTGTTATCAGCGGGCTCTGACCATGCCGACACCCGGCCGAGCCACCGACAGTCCTTGTTCAGACCCCTCGAAAGCAGTGACTGTAACGAGCGCCTCCGTTTCCACGCCGCAGCCTATTTTTGGAGAGCGGAGCAGCGCCAGCGAATTTTCCCGATGAAGGTGGCTTTCATCGGTTTCTTTGCAAAACCTATATCCCTTTTCTTCCCTCCCGCCCCCTAAATACACACGCACCACAGCGAGGTCTGCATTTTTCATGGCGGGACAGGCAGGTCTCTAAAAGGCATGTTTGTTTTTCCTGGCTGCCTCAAATATGTATTTCCTGGAGGGCTTCGCATCTAATGGGGTCATCAGAAGCACATGTGCGATTTTCATCTTTTCAAGTGTTTTCTTCTCTCCCTCCTTCTCCTGAGCTGATGTCACATCACCTGCCCGTTTGCCTGACTCCTACCAACCTTCTCCATTTCCCTCTGAGTCATCGACTTTTTGCAAAGTCCCGATTTGTTTCCGGGAGTGTATCTGATTGAATAAAAAAGAAAGAAAAAGCAAAAAAAGAAACGTATATTATACATACAAATGCCTCTTTTTTCCTTTTTATTTTCCTATGATTATTATTATTTATGTTAGACACTGAAGGTAGGGGACAGCGATATGCATTTTTAAAAGGGGTAGGGGGAAGACAATAGAATCATAACAAAAAAAAAAAGAAGTCCTAAGAACCCTGAATCATTCAATTCTCCGTTTACTTAAACGGAGCAGCGTGGATTCTCTCCCCAAACAGAAACGGGAGGAGAAGCCTCTGAGCCCTATTCCCGCAGCAGGGTGGTGAGCAGCCATCCGCCTGTCCCTGCTCCTGAGTTTAAGAGTGTATTTTTCCAAGCCCAGAGCTGCTCTCCTTCAGACAAACCCCTCACCTTCTCCTTGTGTGCCGAAGCACTGAAAGTTCCCTTCAGTCTATTTTTCTTGGCTGCTGGAACCGCAGCGTTTTGATTCACCGAACAGGAGAAGTGAAGGAGCTCTGCAGCGAGGGGCAGCGTTTTCATCACCGTCTCCCTACGTTATTTGTCATGCTCAAGTGAGGGGCTACTGAAGAGCCCGCTGACACCGGGCTGCATTTGTTTCTCCGAGAGAAGTCACTAGACCGTATCTCTTTTCGTACCGGGGTTGGTTGAGCCCCCCCAGCACACACGGAAGCTGCCGTCGAGCCCCAAGTGCTGAGCCAGGGGCAGGGAGGAGAGGGAGACGAGCTTTACCCCGCAAGCAAAACGCCGAGCAGGAGACTTTCCTTTTGTAAATCGCTCTGAGTGTCTGAAGGATGCCATATATTGTGCCCATAGAAAAGGCTTCTGCTGCAAAAATCTGCTCCCTAGCAAAGCGCTGTGCCGCCCCGCAGCAGCCCGTCGGGTCACTGCCTCCCCGTCCCCAGTGCGACCGGGATGGCTCTGTCCCGGTTTGCAGCACTTCTCCCGGCCTTCCTTAGCTAACAGCCTTGCATAGAGTGCAGGGCTTCCAGCAGAACAAGTCTGCTCGAGTGCCCCGTGAATATTCAGCACTCTGCTCTTTGAGGGAATTACTCGTTACAGTTCCGGGGGCCGCGAATGCTGCATTCATTATGTATATTGGTATGGGTTTAGTTTGAGGGCGAATATCATATGAATAAACGCACAGATTTGTATGGGTACATATACATACGTGTTTGTGTACGGACATATTCAAGAGAGCGAGAGCAGTTGTCCCCAGGTAAACCCCACCGCCAGGGAAGGACTGCCCCGAGGGGATGGAGGTGCTCTCTGTGCCACACTCGGTGTCTCAGTGAAGTGACACTCATCCAGAACAACCCCCTATCACTACCCCCATCTGCCCTCTATGCTTCCATTGCACAAAAAGGAATCACAGAACCACAGTATATCCCAAACTGGAAGGTGCCTGCGAGGATAGTCGAGGCTGTGCTACAGGGGCTCAGCAGCGGGATTTGCCCTAAGCTTGGGAGTACCGGGGCGGATTTCAAGGCTGAAGCTCACGGGATCCGGATCGGCCTCTTCCTGATGCCCCGCAACGTGCGGGTGCACCCTACGAGCAAACCCCGCCGGGACGGGATCTGCCCCGTGTAACAAAACGCCACTGAATCAGAACTAATCTGGTTAAAACCACGGATTAGTCACGTCGGTTTCGGCGTATTCCTCTATAGGGAACTTTTTTTTTTTGTGCGTGGAGAATCGGGGGGATTTGGGCTAATTTACCCAACATCATTACTAAGGCAAGTCCGGCCCGATGAGATGAGTCGGTACACGCCGGGTGCTCAGGTTGCGTTACACAGCTCCAGCATCCTGGCCTGGAGCTGTGCTCGCCCTTAATGCCAGATTGACCTCCTGATTTTGTTGTTGTTGACTGCATCATTTCGGTTTCAGCCTGCCTTAAATGACTGCAGCAACCTGCACCCAAACCCCATCCCGTTTCCGTATCACCCTTTTAGATGTCCCCCATTTCGGCTGTATTCTTCCTATTATATTGCCTTTTATTTTTTTATTCCCCACCAATGGACAAAGCTTTATTTTACTTCTGAGGCCACTCATTATTGACCCAGCTGCTCTAGTTTGCTTCACACACCCCACCTTTCACTTTAGCCCTAAAAACACAAAATGAACACCAACCTACACCATTCACTCTGTGCTCTACTGCAGCACTGTTTTGCAAGAAGTGGGGGTCTCCCACAGCCCAAGGAAGCAGTGATTTCTGTACTTGCAAAATGTTTATTTTCCAAGGATCACGATCCATAGATAAAATTATTTGATGCCCCTCAATGGAAATAACAGATTCCACTTTTCAGACCCCGAGCCACGCTCCAGCTCTCCTCTATGCACCCACAGCAGTCTGTAAACATATCTGTGCTGCTGGAAAATTACCCCAAAGAGCAGAAATGGGAGAAACCTCACCCTGGATGCACCACACCGCCTGAGCACTGCATCCTCTGCAGTGCCACAGCCCCTTGCTGGCCCCGCCGCGCTCCCGTAGCGGGGTTCTGGGCCTATAGCCTCTGCCAGGAGAGGGTTGTTCTGTGGCCGACTGGGTATTCATACCTCTGCTTCTGGAAGCTTTGCAGAGGCCCCCAAGAAACGTGCCTATAGCGGACACCCACACGTGCTGAGGCGCTAAGCCAGGCCCCGATTATGTCAAATTAGGACATTGCCCACACGAAACTACTTCTCACTGTAATTTCAGCCAACGTCTGCAACCTGGGCACGGCCTCTGCTGATCCACGCATATTTCTATACCGCTTGAAGCCGTATCATTTTCTCGGTTTATTTTTCACAAGAAATGCATTTAAAGTGGGGGAAAAAATAAGAAAACAATCAACAAAACAAGCAAACAACAAACAAAGCCCAGGAATAAACGCCTAAGAACGCTGTCAGTCTCCGAGGAATATTTCCAACGTGACATATTTATGCTCAAAGATTTGGTAACAGAAGTGAAGCTTCTGGGCAAAACGCGATGAGGTTGTGGGCCGGGGAAGGATTAGGCAGCGCTACCTACTGGGTGTTCAGGTCTGCCCGGCACAATGAGAGCCCTTGGCTTAGAATGAAGCAAAATCATGCATCCTGCCCACCTTTTGCCACCCTGTGCTTAAAAATTATACAAAAACAAGTGAGAGAGAAGGAAAAGAACGACGCATTCCCGTTCTCAGCACCCGTTCTCCCAGCAGGGGCTGAAGCGTTTGCAGAGAGGCAGTGCGGCAGCGGCACAGGGTCCGGCCACGTTCCGCTGGGGAGCAGGTGGCAAATTCCCCTAGGGGCTGACCCCCTCTCTGCCCTACTCGCATTCCCTTCCCTGTCCCTTCGCCTTCCGCTCCCACAGCGCACACTGCGTCACCGCCACGAACTGAAGGACCGAGCGGCTCCGATGTGCCCGGTCCGTGTGTCCGTCCCGTCGCGGCGGGGCAATGAGGGCGTGCTCCGCGGGTCGGCTGAGCCCAGAGCATCCCTCGGGCAAGTGAAGCAGCCTGACGTCGGGTTAGATTTCTAAATTTTATTATAAAATAAAAGCAGAAATATCTTCCAAAGAATGTATTCACATAATATAAACAATAAACAAAACTAAGGTCGAGTGACTTGCGGTTGATACTGTCGGTTAGGTCTAAACTTGAGCAGCAATCCTTCTTCCCTGCCCGAACCGGGCCGGGTTTCCCCTCCTTCCCACTCTGCAAATGGCGAAAGCACCACACGGCTGAGGCTGAAGCAGCCGTCTCTCTGCATAGCGTCGGCTACAAGAAGGTTACAGAGTCTGCCTAGTGCGTGTTGCTGCTATAACTTGACTACAAGTTTTGTATTCTTAGTTGCGATTGTACATCGTACACCTGCCGCGGATACATAGCTACAATAGGATAACGGGAGCGATACGGGATTCCAATCGGGATTCCTTCCCAGCCCCTCCCCGAAAAAAATCACCGCGCTCCTCTACGAGCACGGAGCGCACCGGTGGATGACAACACCGAGAGGGTCTCAAGGAACTGCGGTGTGGCCCGGAGGGACAGCCCCGGCCCTGTCCCACCACCCCGAGCCCTCCCCGGGGCTTCTCACGGTGCTGCTGCCCACGGCCCGGACAGCAGCCGGGGGTTGCGGCACGGCGCTGCCGCTGAGGGCTTTGTCATCGCTTACAGTCTCTGGTAAGATTAAGAGGGAAAAATAAAGGAGAGGGGGGGGAAAAAAAAAATGGAGAGAGAAAAAGAGAGAGTAAAGGAGGTGCGAAGGAGGGAGCGTGCACGCGGTTTTAAGAGCCCAGATCGACCAGGTTGGATGACATGGGATTGAGGATGGAGTCCTGCAAGCTGTGGTGGTGCATGGGGTCGGCGCTAGGCACAGGGATGGCGCTGGGGCCCTGCGGGTGGCCCAGGCCGTGCAGGGGCTGCAGCCCCGGGTTGGAGCCGAGCAGCAGCGCGGGGCTGGAGGAGGTGTGGTCCGGGGTCCCTGACGGCGTCTTCTCGTCCTCTGAACTCCCCAAAACTGTCTTATTCCCGTTCATTGACGCCGAGAGCGGGTTGTGGCTGTTGGAGTTGGAATTCTCGTTGTTTTCCCTAGAGGAAACACAAAAGGGAGGGAAGTCACCGGGTGGCATCGCTGGAGCGGGACCTGGGGAAGAGGGGGTGGCCGGGAGGTGCGAAGCGGCGCGTTTACAAAGTGCGGACCTTCGGGGCCTCAGCATCCTCTGCAGAGATCTGAGGGCCTCCGGGTGTGTCGCTCAGGGCTGCCGCTCGCCCTGCGGAGAGGTACTGAGCCCGAATGATATTTTCTGCGCCCATCTATCGCAAAGTGATACGCAGAGCGGGGAGGGAGCAAGGGGGGAAGAAGGAAAGAGGAAGAGGAAGGCAAAGAAACATAAAAAGAAAGTCGTTTGACTTTATAACTGCTCCCCGAGCTGAACTGGAGCTTTGCTGCGGCTGCGGGAAGGCCGAGTGGTGCTCCTCGCTAAATCCTTCCCTTTGCTGAAGTAAGACGACATTTCTCCCCTCGTCCTAAGCTTAAAACTCAAAACATCGCCCAATAAGGAAGATCAGGCAAAGCCCACAGCTCTTTCTCCTCTCTCCGAGCCCTCCGCCCCAACCCCCCCCAGGGGGCCGCTCCCGGCGGGCAGAGGGCTCAGCGCGGGGCCCCGCTGCGGGCGGGGGGAACCGACCCCGGGGCCTCCTACCTGCGGTTCGTGGGGCGCGGGCTGTCTCGGGATTCAGCACCCGGGAAAACACCGAGAAATGGCTGGAGGCTTGCCAAGCCCCTTCGAAATACGTGTTGCTATGTTATATATATATATTGTTTTCAGAAATAAGAGGGATAAGATGGGGTGGAAATGACCGTCCTGCCAAGGCTAACACAACTTTTAGACGTAGCCCCCGCAGACACAGCTCTGCCTGAAATCCTGAAGGCATCTCTAACGTATTTAGGAGCTTTTGAGGGAGCTACAACGTGCTGCGTGCGGAGGGCCTGAGCCCGCAGGGTTCGCTCGGGAGCACCGCACACGCATTGGCTGCTCGCTGAGGGCCACGGGATGGGGCTGAGACACTTTACGCCAAAAGAAATAAAAATAGAAAAGAGAACTCTGTTCGAACAAGTCTCTCGAGTGAATGGCAAACCCATTTTTTTCCCCCAGCGCCCGGAGGGTAATATTAGGTGGAGTGTATTTTTCAATGTCAAAAATTCTTATGTGTCTCTGGAGACTTTTAAAATTTGATTCCTCTGGTAAAAAAAAAAAAAAAAAAAAAAAAAAAAAAGAAAAAGAAAAGAAAAAAAATGAAAAAAAGAGAAAAAAGAAGAAAAAAAAGGAACGGACTAAGTGCGACCTTCATTTCCTCTTTTCCTTTGGATATTCGAAGATGAGTCCCTGCTATCAGCAATAAAAGGGATCTCTGACATATAGTAAAACCAAAGCTTACGGGGATTATGAAGGAAAACTGAAGCCCCGGCGCTGTCTGTGGAAGTGCACGGAGCGGCCCGGCCGTTCCCGAGCTCCGTTGGCCGGACGCGAGGAAAGAGGTCCCCGAGGCGCGGACCCACGGGCGACTTGTGGGCCGTCAACCACCGTGCGGTCAGACAGTGCGGGTGGGCTGAGAGGGAGCACAGCTCAGTTAGGAGACTTTTAGCTCTCCCTCGAGCCTCCGTCTTGGGGCAAGGAAGCGGTTGCGGGAAGTCCTCCCGAATACCCGAGTATTAATCTCTGCCCCGCAGTGGATAGTTTAAAATCACAGCGCCCGAACCCGATCGGTACAATTGTATCTACATATAAATACGAATCCATGAGCACCTCGCCGGGAAGCGAATACAAACTACAACGTAATCAGCACGGAAAGAGATCGCTCCCTCCTCACCCTGCCTTGCGCCGGGAACTGGCACCCATCTGCGGGCTGCCCCTTTCCCTTCGGGCTTCGGAGCTACTCGGTCCCGCAGTCCCCCAACCCCGGACCGCCCGTAGGGACGCGCTCCGACGGCTGCTGCCCGGCGCTACTCCCGGAGCTCTCGCCTCCTGGCCGGGCCTCGTCAAGGCCGTGCCGGCGAAGGCGCAGCTGGGATAGGGAAAGCCGCACTGGTCCCGCAGACACCGCTACACCTCTTGGGCGGCCCTCGTAGCGCGGGCGGCATCCTCGGGGCGGGGGAGAGCTACGGGGCCGGGGAGCGCGGGTGCGGGGGATGCCGTACCTTTCCTTGGCCTCGGCCGCTCGATCCCGCTGCCGGCGGTTCTTGAACCAGTTGCTGACCTGCGTGGTGGTGAGGCCGGTGGCCTCGGCCAGCTCCCGCTTTTCACGGGGGGACGGGTAGGGATTGTGCGCGTACCACTCGCGGAGAACGCTGCGGCTCTTCTCCTTGAAGCAGTAGCTGGTCTCCTCGCCGTCCCAGATGGAGCGGGGCAGCGGGAACTTGCGGCGCACCCGGTACTTGCCCACCGCCCCTAGGGGTCGCCCCCGCAGCTTCTCCGCCTCGATGTAGTGCGCCTTGAGCCAGAGCTGCTGCAGCTTGGGGTGGTTGTGCGCCGAGAACTGGTGGCTCTCCAGGATCTTGTAGAGCTCTCGGAAGTTGCCCCGATGGAAGGCCACCACGGCCTTGGCCTTCAGGACGCTCTCGTTTTTGTGGAGGTGCTCGCACGCAGGGAGGGACCAGAGGAACCGCCCCAGCCGCTCGATGTTGCCGCCTTGCTGGAGCACCTCGCAGACGCAAGCCACTTGCTCTTGGGTGAAGCCAAAAGTCGGGAGCATCGACATGATGAGCCCTGCCCCGCCGCGCACCCTACGGCCGCTCGGTGGGGCGGCCGGCAGCGGCCGGCATGCGGGGCCGGCCCCGGGGCGGTGGCGCCCGGCGGGGCCCGGCGGGACTCACGGCCCGGCGCGGGGGACCGCGGCCATCGGAGGAGCCCGGCCCCGGAGCGGGGCGCGGGGAGTTGCTGAGGAGCGGTGTCGGAGTCGCGGAGCCCGAGCGCGGAAGGCTTTTCCCCGGCCGCCTCCTTTTTGTAAGTCCGAGTTGCGAGAGTAACTTTGTGCCTCTTTTGTCTCCTATCTGCAGCGCTCGTAGCGGCCGCGGCTCTCCCACCCCCACCCCCCTCGGCCGCCGGTTTGGGATCTCCCTGCTTCCCCCCCACCCCCCTCCGCCGAAAGATCCCACATAATATAGCGGTAAAGTCCCGCTCCCTCTCTCCTCTCCCTCTCGGAGTTTTCCCCCCTTTCTTTCTCCCTCTCTCTCTCCCCCCCCCCCCCCTCCCTTTTTTTTTTTTTTTTTTTAATAATATTATTCTAAGCTGGCATGAAAAGTGATTATCCGCGCTGTGATTGGTCCGGTTATCTGACCCGGGGACTGCCAGGAGAAGACAATAGTTTTAGTCAAATTATTTGCCATGGTGACGCTGTCAATCAGGGGTAACCCGATCTGTTTTGAGGTGGCTCCCCGGCTGGGTTGACAGATTGCTCAGATCCACTCCGAGGCGGCTCCGCGAGCTGAAATATTGGCTGGAGAGGGAGAAACTGCCGCCGGGATTGGCGCTGCGGGCGCCCGTCGGGAGCGGGCAGTGGGGAGCGCTGAGCCGCCGTCGGGGCCCCGCAGCCCGGGCTCTGCTCGGACCTCGAGGCTGAGCTGGGAAGGAAAAGCCGGGCGGGCCCTCGCTGAAAGTTTCTTTCTAAACGCACTTAACAACCTTCTCGACGCCCAGCGACAACTGTCTCAATGGGTTTTATAGGGAAGGGGCCTCTAGGGTACAGTAGGGACCCTGTTCACCACTGGAGTATCGTCACAGGCTGGCACTACCTGCCCTCCGGACCGCGGTGAGGCATGGTTGTAGCTGAGAGCAGCCCCGCTGACCGCAGCCCGACCGCCCCGCTAGGTGCGCCTTTTCGGCCGCCGAGCTTTTATTTTTGCTTCGTTTTCAGCAGCGTGCCGGTGTGTTTCCAACCAGGAACACGGGGAAAAGTTAGAGGCGCTTCGCGTGGTGAAGTTGTCCCTCATCGCCCACGCGTGCCCTACGCATGGAGATTTTAGTTCAGTGCCCGTGTGGGGAGGGGAGGACTTTCGCCTCTTCCAGTCGCTCTCGGGGTACGCAACGAACGCGGATGAGCTGTTGCGGGCCGAACGGGAGCGGAGCGGCCAGGCAAGGGTCCCCGAGGTGTCTGCGGACCTCTCGGTCGGACGGGAGCTGGAAGTCCCAGCTTCGGGCACTCGAGAGAAACCCCCCTACCCCAGAAGTAGAAAGATTCTCACGCCCTTTAATGCTTCGATTCTGGGGAAGAAACGATAAGAATAACTTAACCAAGCTTTACGCCATTTACAATCCCAAATGGAGGGCTGTCTGCAGCTGTGGGTTCTCGACGCGAAATCTTTTTGACACCGCCCAGCTGCACCCCCGAGCTCTATGGGCTCACGAGGCAGCAGGCAGCGGTTCCCCTCCCCGTAGCCGGATCCCCGCGGCAGGAGCCGGGCCGGGTACAGCTGCTCCCCCGGGGAGACGAGGGCGGGCGGCGGCGGCGCGGCCCGAACGCTCCCTGCGGCTGCCGGCCCGGAGCCGAGCCAGTGTGAAGGGCGGCGGGGGGGAGGCAGGAGGAGAGGGGTGGGGGAGCGAGTCGGCTTCCTCCAGCCCCACCGCATCCCGGACGCTGTGTGGCTGGGTTCGGTTGGGTGAGCTCCGCTTTGGAAGCCTCACGCCCTCCTACCTGCCCGAGACGCTCCCGGGGGTTGCTTTGCAGAACTGTGCAAGGCTCGGCCCGGGACACGGAGCTGAGGGAGGCCGCCTCTGCAGAGCACGGGGAAGGCGCAGTGCAAATTCGTTTCAAACGAATTCGGGAGTGTCAGTGGCGGCTCAGCATTGCCCTTTCACGGGTCTCCCTTCGCACCCCATAGAGAAAAAGCTGGCCGGGTCTCGGCTCAGGCCGACTTCAGCAGGGCTCAAACTGTGCTCGTTCGTAAGCGAACGCGACCTGAGCTCCGCGTTCCTTACCCGGTCGGGAACTGCTCTCAGCTGCGGCCGCAGGGACGCTCACGGGGAGGGAGAATCGACCCGCTCGGAGCGTTTCCCCGAGCACACACTGGGAGCCCGACCCCTGCGTTCCCATCGGGAGCGATTCGGGAAGGAGAACGCGGCGCCGTCCCGCGACCGGGATCGTAGCAAAGACAAAAGAGCTCCTGGGGCCCGGGCTGCCCCCCCGCTGCCGCCGTGCTCTTTCGCTGCGCGTGTATAGGGGGTATACCTGACTCCGCTTCCTCTCCTTCCATTCCATAACCACAGCACTTGAATCTGAACGGGAGCAGCTGTTCGCCGTAGCTAGAAAGGAGCTGGCAAAACCTGTTGCACGGATCTAGAGCTGAGAAAGTCTCTTCTTAGCTTCCTACACGTGAGTACGGACCCTTCACCAACCCTTTCGCAGGCGCTGCCGTTTCGGGATGCGCCTCCGGCATTGCTCCCGTACGCCCTGCAGGCCGTGGAGGACAGGGCCGCCCCTTCCCCACTCCGCGCAGCAGAGCGGTGGCAAATTGGTGACATCTGGCCCCGAATGCTGTGGAACCTCTTTTAACTTTCGGGTAGGAAAAAAAACCTTCTTGAAAGTGTTAGGGAAGGAAGCAGATCCCGACTGCAAAGCCACGGCGAGGGGCGAGGCCGGTTGCAGAGCCTTGTGAGGAAAAGACAGGGCGAGGAGCTTTTCGGTTTTCGGGCTCTAGGGCTCTTTCACCGCAATTATACCCCGGAGTGAGTGACCCGAGCCGCCTGCTAACCGCGTCCTTATTCCGAGGGAACTTTCTGCCTGGTTGCTGTAGGCTCTCCCCGTGCAGACGCTGTCAGAGGCTCTCCTCGGGCTGAGAGAGACTGGTGTTTGGCACAGCAGCTCCAGCTTCGTCCCAGGCCCGTTCCCATCCCCATACCCGGCCCCGGCCACGCTCCCTTGCCCGAGTGTGACTTCGTCGGAGCGTGCAGGACAGGCGGTGTCAGCGCGAGTCCTTGTGAAATCTAAGTGAAATAAACCAAAAAGCCGTTTTCCTCGTAATGCTCCTTTTATTGAGCAGGGTGCGGGAGAGCTGAGGGGAGGGAGGGACTCCCAGGTTTGTCGCTTCCAGGAGACTCTCGCTGCACGTAACCGGTTTGTGTCCGTATGTGAGTGCCAATACAACACCGAAGTTATGTGACAGTCTCCCACCCGGCTGTGCCTCTCCCCAGTCCGCAGCCGACTTCAGTCACCCTCAGGCCGCAGGTCCGTACTGCGCCCTTGCCAGATGAGGCACGTTTGTCCGGACAGCCGACAACCCTCCTGCTTCCCTTCCCACAGCCACCCGTGGCAAAGGGCACAGAGGGACCCTGGGGGCTGGTAGCAAGTAAAATGCTGAACCTCGAGGTGTTCTTATTGCCAGGATGAAACACATCTTCCTCACGCATATCTGCTGCCGTGGTGAGGACTGTAGGGAGAGCAAGCAAGTGACAAACGGCTCCAAGTCTGCGTTTATATTTTTTCCCTTTTCTTTCCATCAGGACGCAATATAAATTCCCTTTTAAACCAGGGTGCTCTAACTTGGGTGAAAGCCTGCTGCTCTATCTCACTTTTCCGTGGATCACAACTACCCTTAGCAGCACCCCGGCCCTGCGTGTCCCCCAGGAGCACATCCGGCCCGCCCGCGTCTGCCCACACAGTGCCTCGACCCACGGCCATGGCACAGCGTGGAGCCTGGAGGCATTTCTCTGCCTGGAGCCTCGGCTTCTCTCTCTCCTGGATTATTTATTCACGTTACATATTTACTTCGGCGTTTTGTTTCGAAACAAACCGGAGTCTGTCCCATCACAGATGGCCGGAGACGGACCGAGATCCCGTCCCGACCGAAAATGAAAACACGACGGAGGATCACCGCGAATAACTCAATTAAGACTAACAACAATAGCTTGTTGTTCTGTGATTTGGGGCGAAAGGACTCACTGAAAACTGCCTGAGCTCTCCGTTGCTCGGGGGGATCCGACGAAGATTCTAGATTTGCAGCGGGGCACCCGGTTATGCCATCAAACCCCGCTCGAAATAAAGCTCCGGGGGTGGCGGGGTGCCGCGGATGGGGGCTCAGGCACGGCCCAGCTTCCCTGTCGAGCAGCGCACTCCCTCCCATTGCCTCCATTAATGCGGCCCTTCCTCACTACCTTCACATTATCCCCTCTCAGTCTTGGCCTCGGGGCTCAGGATTTTCACTGACTCCTACCAACAGCACCCTGACCCCCCATCGTTAACGCTTATTTAGGGATCCCCGTCTCACGGCTAGACTCGGGTCTCGCGGAGAAGGGACACCGCTTGGGGGCGGACCGGGGACAGGGGACGTGTTCCCGTGTCCCCTGGGCCCCGCAGTGCCTCAGATGCTCATCGGCACGGGGGGACCCTCAGCAAAGGCAGAGTGCAGCTCGCAGACAAGACAACAGCAGCAGGAGCATATGGTTAAAATAAGGAGAGAGAGCCTTCCGCCTCAGGGGATTGGCACTAACTAGCCAGAAATTCAGGGCACTGCATCCAAAGTTCTGGTGGGCTTCTGAGAGATTGACAACTGAAATCACCCTACAAGCATCACTTTGACAATATTTGTAAACTTCGAGTTCCCCGGAATCTTCTTGATCAGGGGTATACCAGGCTGCTATGAGCTCAAGCCACGAAGGTCTTTTTTTCCCCTTTTTTTAATTTTTTCTTCTTTTTCTTTTTTTTCTTTCTTTTTTTCTTTTTTTTTTCTTTCTTTTTTTTTTTTTTTCTTCCTCCTCCTTTCCCCTCTTCCTAGTTGATGAATAGCGATCAGGTTTCTTTTAATGGCTGCCCCCTATTCTCACAGCCTCCCACAACTAACCCTAGAGCCGGTTTCCTCGACCTCAGTTAATTCCACTGATTATTCCAAGATGATGAGGAAAGCACGAAGATTGCTCACTGCTCCTACCGATTCCAGGCATTTTTGTTACCATCTTCATCCCTGGCTCATGGGGATTTAACCGGGCCGTATTTTTTAGGATCAGGCTGCCCTTCTCCTCCTGCTCTCTTCTCAGCTGACCCCCTCCTGCTCTTGGCTCTCCGTGGCGGCACCACCCTCAGGCTGGGGCGGTGGTTGGAGTGTTCCTGGGCGGGGGTCGGGGGTTGCCCAAAGGGGAGCAAACCTCGGGCCGCCCCCCGTCGTGCCAAGGCGATTTTCGGCTCCTCCATCGAAATGAAACAGGCCACCTGGCAGCAGGCTGCTTGGAGGCCATCCCGGGGGGCCGCCTGGGGAGATCCACTCCGAGAAGTCTCACTAGAGGGCTCTGATACTCAGCTCCGACCGCTGCTCAATGAACGAAAGGCTCCGTTCTCACCCCCCCTCAGCCTTCCGGGCTCAGCCCGACAGCTCTCCCCTACGAAACCGAAGGTGCTCCCGCGCGGTGTCACCACTGCCAGAAGTGCCCGTGTTCACTCCTATCTGGATCCATCCCATGGCAAAAACGAGAAGAACAGCTCCCAGAGCAGCCCAGTCTCCCACTTTGCTCCCTCGACGCATTTATCCTTGTCAAGAATCAGGGAGCGAGTGGTATTTACAGACAGGTAACAGTTCTTTTCCTCACTAGGAGGACCTTGTGTAAGTTCTTCCGTGGTCTACTGAGCTCTGTGTGCTCATAAATACAGCTACCATTTAATTCTGCAGGGCTGAGGCAAGCCGAAATGCAACCCAGCATTAGCAAGCAATACACACGGATATGTGAATGTCAAAGACCAGGAACTGAATTACCCGGAATCTGTTGCCACTAGGGATTTTATTTTTTTTCTTTCCATTTTAAACAACTTCTATCGTTTGCTGTTGTGAGCAAATAAAACCAAACCAGCCTCTATCAATGAGATCCAAGGCGGTTCTTCTGTGCAAGGGAAACTTCATAAAATGTTCCAATGCGTTCAATTTGTTTCAACTCCCAAGAATGTTGTAACAAGCAATTACAGAAATTAGGAAGTGCAATTTGGTTTGTTTGCCGTATGTTGCAATTCTTTCAGAAGCTTTGTATACAGATCAAAACTGCAACATAAAAGCTTTGTGGAAAGTTGGACAGTTTAGATAATTTAACAACAGTTTAAAACCAATCCATTTTCCAGTGGAAAATCTGCTACTTCTGAACTTGTGAAAATGTTTTGTATTTGAGTCTTGGATTGTTTTGGCCTCCTCTTTCCTGGATTAGTTCAGTCTCTGTCCTTTAGTTTCTTCTTCCCTTTGTTTCTTAGGTTCTTGAGTCAGCTCAAGTGCACCATGGACATTTTAATTCCCAGAAAAGCTCTGTGATTTGAACAGACTTGGCATCCCATTTCATTTTCATTTTTATTTTTAATTTTATTTTTTTAATCATCAGTTTGATCTTCATTACAAACAGAGACTTCAAGACTAGTCAAATAGCAACTTTGTTGATTATTTAAGATGAAGAAAAGGCCAGCCCAGTGAACATGGAGTTATTTTCAGGCAGTTAAGCCACTAAAGCAGGAAAGTCTAAGGCTCTACAACTTACTGGTTAAGGAAATGTCTGCTTGTGAGGCGCCATTCCCATTACTATTTTCTTCAACAGCCCCATCATGTGTGCATGGTGAGTATGTAGTGCAGTCCTTTCCATTGGAAGATGTCAGCCCTGTTTTTCTCAGCAATAGGAATGAAGTTTAAATATGTGTGCATATTTATAAGAGGAGTCTTAACTGAGTCCCACCTTACTGATACACCGTATTTCTTCATTCTTTTAACACAGTTTAATAATCACTTAAGCAATTTTCAGTAATTCCCTTCATTCTCCCCATAAGTTGCAGAGGAAACCTGGACACCTGAAGCAGGGATAAAGATTCCCTCGAGTCACAGATAACTGTGAAGTGGAATTCCTCTATAACCACCTCTATTTGCTACATTCTACAGCTGGTAAACAAGTAGGAAAGTATGTGTGTATATATACACACACATGTGTTTCTATATGTGTAAGTGCATTTATTTATTTATTTATTTATTTTAAATAAAGTTTTATTTAATTTTACTTTAGGTTAAAACTGAGGCCATCTTTTCTTTAAACCTAAACATTAGGAGAACTACATGACAGCAGTAGAAGTCAATAAATATTAATTATTAAACTGTTCAGTTCAGCCACATGAGAAGAGCTTAAGGATCAGGTTATGAGATGAGCTGGACAAAGTCCACAAATAATTTTACAGAATAAAATTATTTTTTTTTTGTCTGATCAGCATTTTGATCCAAGTATAGTGATGGAGGAAGGTGTTGTGTCTGTGTCTGTTTTCAAGTGGAAAGAAGGTTGGCAGCAGTGTTTGGAACACATGGCATAAGTCTGGGAACTGGGCCTTACAGCCATCGTAAAGAAGTGAGCTTCAGCTTCCAAGAAGAGAAGAAAGTAAAGATATATAATTGGGTGAGTTACATGAGTTATGATGTGAAAGTTATAGTGTAATGAGCATTTTGAATGCACACACACAGAAAGGAAAAGTGCTCAGTGCCAAGTTGGATGCCAGATTTCCGGCTGGCAGAGACAAGCAAGAAATTCAGTCAGGAGAGGGCCATGCATGAAGGTGGTTCTCTTAACTCGCCAAATACTCTTTGAGACCTTTGACTGGAGAGAACAGGGGTGGGACCATTAGTATAATGGGTCAGGGCAAACAGAATAAATAGACTACAAAAGAAAAGAACACAGTGGCAGCTACATCCCAGAAGAGGCTGTAGATATCACAGATGACTGTGGGACTGTCAGAGGCCAGTCCAGTTGGGCTGAAGTCTTCCAGCTTCACTCAGGAAGTGTTAGTTTACTCAGTTAGGAAACTGGCACACTGGCCATTTAGGATGGCACAATCTTGTCAATATCAGAGGGGTAACATTAACCTTTTCATGAGGATGAACTGCCACTGAATGATACAGAAACACTTTTATCTTCAATATCAGGCAGGTATTTTGGGAAGATAAGTCCCTGTATTATTAATTATGACACTTTAAAAATAATTCTGTTCCTTGGAGACAAGAAGACAAACATTTATCTCCATGGTTATATTTCGCAGAGCACTCTAAAAGCATTAAAGAAGTGCAAGATCTTGTTCTTAGCGTGTATTTTCTTTGGGCTAATCTTTCAAGACTCCAAAAGGTGTTGAGATATGGTTGATGTTATGCAACCTTCAACTCTAAAGCAGATGTATGTAATTCCTCTTTTGAGAAGTCTTATTTTGATCCCTGGAGACCCATATAGTGATCCTAGCTAAATCATTTTGAGTGGAAAGGGAATGCGTCCAGAGTGTTATAGAAGCAGCAATCTGTAGATGGTCGTTACATGTGGAGTTTGATGAAGCAGTCACTTTTCCTCCTATATGTTAAATAAACAAGAAGTTACTGTGTAGCACGTGGTGATGCAGGCCGATACTCTGCTGCTGAATAAAACAATGACATGATAAGACTCAAACTATTTCCTTATATAGTCCTTAAGAAATAGGATTTTTTTTTTTTTTTCCTAATGCATCTGCAAATTCACAGGCAAATATGCATCCAATCAAACCTCGCAGAGATGTTAACACCCAGATGTGTATGTTTCTGTGTGGAAGCAATCTATGGCTAACAGTAACAGGACTCTTGGATAGAGAAGTCCTGTAAAAATACAGATTAGGCACACATAAATTAAATATGTATAACTAACGTGCCAAGAATTTATAGATTTATGAAATCTGTATCATGTAAAGTTCTTTCAATATTTTCTTCTAAAAAGTTTTCATTAATGTACAAAAAGGAGGATATGGATTTCTGTAATAAGCAGAAGAACCTTCCCATTTCATGTACAATAAATGAAAATAACCACATGACCTTGATTCCTTGGCTTCCCTCTCTCTCCAGACCTCCATTAGAAGTTAGTACTTGAGTAATCCAATCTTTTAATAATAACCTATAAAATAAAACCATGCAATTTAGCAATAATAATGAATGGTAAGTTTGCATGCTGGCTGGAACTTCTGAGTGAGACTGCCCGATATTTGCTGTGCTAAAAACCTAACAGTACGAGTTTGACCACTGGGATTGAAAACCTAGACTCACAACAGAGAAGGGCAGGAGTGCAAATGAAGATCTGAATTGTATATTTTAAGTGAGAAAATATCTATATCTGAGGGGACCTTGTCTTGTTCATCTTGATACACTTCAGTGAATTATAAGGAGATACTTTAAAATGAAGAGATGATGGAAGAGGTAAAAATCAGAAAAAATCAGAGCTGAAATTGAGGGTTAATACTTGCAGGAATTCAAATTCACATTCCTTACAAAACTTCCCTTTTACTTATCATCCAGAGGAAAGAAAAGGAAAAAAATATCTCTGTGTACCTCTATATTTTGTAATATTTATTATATGCATGTGTGCACACACCTATATATTAATTTTACTTACTCTGTTTATACATATGGCCTAGCCTTTCTTTGCCTTATCCTGTAAAATCAATTGAAGTTTTGCTCAAGTAAAGAGTTCTGAGTCTTGTCACATCAGGAATATTTCTTTGACAAATGATGAAACGCAGTAGATTTAACAGAACATATTATTTTTTATTTATATATTTATTTTTGTGGTGAAGCTACTGGGCATTTGGGGCCAGCAAACAGACGCAAACAGACACTGGTGGAAGGTTTCTACTGATACAGAATATGCCATCTCTCTATGTGTAAGTTTATACATACATAACATATACACACAGGTTGATCTGAAAGTAATGCCTCCTATTTATTTCCATGGAAATTACAATGGATACAAAGAGCATTATAGCACCATTGATAGAGGAAATTCTCATCTACAAAACCTTTATTTCAACATAGTCTCCACCATTAGCTAGGTGTTTTCACTTGTGGTGAACAAAAGCCTGCATGCCATGCTCATAAAAATCTGTACCCATGGAACTTCCAGGGGAAATTCAGGCTGGACATTAGGAAACATTACTTCTCAGAAAGGGTGATGAGGCACTGGGATGGACTGAGTACCCAGGGAGGTGCTCAAGGAATGTCTGGATGTTGTGTTGAGGGACATGGTTTAGTGGGAGCTATTGGTAATAGGTAAACGGTTGGACTGAATGATCTTTTAGGTCTTTTCCAACCTTGGTGATTCTATGATTCTAAGTGGCTCACTTTTTCACAGCTGCTGTGATGGCATCATTGATAAAAAGAAAAATGTTATCCATGCATTCCATCCTTCATCATCCAGAGCAGATGAAAGTCAAAAGATAGCAAATCTGGACTATACAGTAGGTGTTCAGTAGGACAGTTCAGACAATGCAGGAAATGTGCACCACAGTGGGTTTGGTATTATCATGTTGCAAGTGAGAGGTCTTTTTCTTCTCTGGCCTGACTCTGGAAGTTTGAGCTTTCAACTTAGCACCATGACGCATCAGTCAGATTTGATGGTTTGTTTCAGCTCCAGAAAATCCATAAGGATCATCCCTTTTCTATCCTGAAAGACTGCATGTCATCTTACCCACTGAAGGCTCTGTCTTGAGCTTTTTCATTGATGGGATATTCACTTCTTGCCACTTCATGAACATGGATTTTGGCTCTGGTTTGTAGTGGTGACACCATGTCTCATCGTTGGTAATGTGATCCAGGAAACTCCTTGAAGTAAACTGTTACCTTCAGCCTTGTACTTGTTCAATAGGCCCTCAGAAACTTACATATGATGCTCTTTCTGTTCCCACGTGAACATTTACAGAACTCACTTCATGCAAACTTTGTTATGTTCCAACATTACCATCATTTTCAATGCACTGAAGCTGATATTCAACTCTGTACACAGTTCTTTGGTTGTAGTTCACCTATTTGTGTGGATGAGCTGATTGAGACAGTCTTCATTTTGTGGTGTGTCAGCTGTGCACGTCTGTCTGGAATGTGGCTTGTCTTTCATGTCTCTGTTGCCACTACTGAAATGTACCACCCACCTCCTCACTGTGCTCACATCTACTATTTGGTCTCCAGAAACATTCAGCTTGTGTCAATGAATGTCAGTGGGCATGGAGGAATTCAAGGACACACCTTTCCTTTGTACTCACTTCCACGTCAGAGGCCATTTCGTCAAACTGCCCCTCTGTTGCTATCTGTCACATGGCAACAAAATGTAATGGATTATTAGTGGGAAATTTCAGGCTCTACTAACATGCTACCAGCATCCACCTCTGATGTTGCGAGCCAACATAATAAAATAGGAGGCACTAATTTCAGAGCAGCAAGCTTGGTAGAAAGGTGAATAAATACAGATTAGATTTTCTTTAATACCTTCACTGAAGGCTCAGATGAGTTTGGGTCATAGATCAAAGCAATGTGATCATCTGAAGTGGTCCTTTATTTGAGAAAGACTGAACCTTGTGCACAAAATTCCTTTCTGCTTGCTTCCCTCCAGTGCTGTATATTTATCATGGATAGATTATCACTGAGTGATCACGTTACTTTCTGGTATCTTATGACTGTGGTTCAACTTCAGAAACAAAAAAGAGCAAAGGAAAGCTGCCAAGTCCATTTGCTTTATGTAACTCCCCACTTCAGACACACAAGGAAAGGCCTTACCTTTTTAACCTGTGCAGCTGATGCTTGGATTTTCTTTTCATATATATGCTCCAAAAGTAACCCATGGACTAGAGAGGAAACAAGCTTAATATACCATGTGCTTCCTATTTGTTGAAGATATCAGCGCTAGAGCTCTCTTGGCATGCAAAAACATGAACATTTTTACAGTGTAGCAGATTATGGAAGCTGCTCTTGATAAATTCCAGTAACAGCATTTTACATTCCTCGTGCACCTTTCTGTGAATGACAGATTGCCACATTAAGCCTCTAAAGAAGTGCCTGACAAGGGTGATTCAGCACATGAAGAAAGTGGACCATGTGTCTGACTCGGTATCTCTACATTTCTTAACACATTTACACAGGACTTCAACATTGCTCTTCCCTGCATGCCAGAGTATGAGGAAACCTCAGTGTGAGACACTCCTTCACACCACCAGGTCCTCTGCTGAAATACACATGAAAACAAACATATGGATGCATTTACCTCTCCTATAAGCATAGGAAAAAGAATAATTTCACTGGAAGTTTTTCTTCTTGGGTGAGGGGTAAAGGAAAAAGGACCATGGTGGATGTGGTCAACAAGCTATAGAGGATGTAACAAACTATAGAAGATGTACTTCTTGGGAAGAAGGTTGTAGAGATTTAAGTCAGTCTAGTAAGTACTAGAAGCCTTTATGCTGCAAATAGAGCAATCAGGCTCAGGTAGTGTTTCATGCTGTATTCTGAAGATGCTTTTTGGAAGAAGTCAGTTCAAAATGATGCCTGTTAGGACTCTGCCAGGTGCAGAAATCACTGCCAGTTTTACCCATTCAGCAGAACTGATGGGAACAAAGTTTGAAGACATAAATGAAAGATTATTGAGATTGTCTACTGTAAGGTGGAATGATACAAAGATGATAACAGATATTCAAAAGGTTATTTTATAAGGAAAAACTCACTGATATGGACACCTTCACTAGGAAATGCCGAGACAATCTCCACCAGGAAGCAATCTCCAAGAGAGATGTTGCCTTAGTGGTGGTCAGCCCTTAAACGAGGTCTAGAGGAGGTGAAGTCAAGCTCCACCCCTTCCAGGAGTACAGCTAAATTACTGTTACCTGTGCTCCCACAGCTGACCTGACACTTGCCTCAGCTGATTAATCAGAGGTTCAGGCTGTGATTACCAGTTTCCCATACATCTACATATTTAAAACGCATAGAATTAACTGTTCAGTGCACAAAAATATGATACATAAATTTACCTGTAAATACTAGAAGTATTGTGCCTGATTTAGAAACATTAACTGGAGAATTTCTCAAATGCAGATTTTAACTTCTTCTGGTTCTCTGCTTTGTGGTTTTCTCTCTAGCATTCAAGGTGGATGCACAAGATTCCATTCCCAGATTTAACTTAATGGCTTCACTTAAGAAAGTGGAGGGAAAAAAAGTTATATGAATTAAACATTACATATGATTTGGCAAAGTGCTTTCAGGAATTCTTAAGAAAAAGCAGAAAAAACTGTTGCCCAGAGTTAGTAGTAACAATGAACAGCGCTGTTACCATCTAAAAGCACACACTTTTCAGTCAGACTTGGCTGGTGAAATGTAGAAGCTTAATGTGGATTACACTTTTTAAATCTTTCAACATAAGAAAAATAGAAGAGATGTAGTGCGTTTTCATTTCAGCATACTTTGAATGCAATCTCAAGATAAATGTGAGAGACGGATTGTGTTTGTACCCGTGCCAAACACTGTCGTTAGATATTGCTGTTTTGTTTCATCAGCCAGATGAGTTTACACAGGGACATCGATCAGGTACCTACATTTAAAAGAGCGTACTGTCAAATTAGTGGATAGAAAGAGCACATTAGGAGAGAGAAATTATCTGGTGAAAGATTTAAAGACTGACTTACTTGTGTTTTGTTTCATTAAATGTGGGGTAGTCCCCTTTCATTTTCCATTTAGCAGGAACATTCATAGACTCCATTAAAACATTGGTTTTGTAATGAGCTAGCTGACTGTGGACATGCATGATCCTCATTGGAAAAAATGCAGCTCCCTTTCTTACAGGTTCTAGATCACTCCAAAATTTAGGGCCCAAGATGTGCATCCCTACTGGCTGTCTTGGGGAGACACCTGCGTCCTCCTGTAATTCACAGGCCTGCAAAGTCAACTGATGGATGGCCTGCAGTGGCTGGTGGTCTCCATAGGGATGGGGAGGGGTTGGGATGGGGTGTGTGTATGCATTCCTTAAAAGGTCACAGAATATGTTCTCAAGCAGCTAACACACACACAAATGCTAAAGAAACAAACAAAAAGACAAACAACAAAATAAATCAAGCAACCAGCTAACAAAAACTCAGGAAAACTGTTCTGCCATTGTTTTTGCCCTCTTTCCTCTGACATACTCTCGGAATATAATCCTGACTCTCACATGTAGAGCCAAGGGAGTAACAATTGGTAGTGCAGGGTGTGCAACAGGTTGGGCAGATCCACATGAATAGAGATAAGAAGAATAGGGTTTTAGAAAAAATTTTGGAACTTACAACTGACTGTATTTTGTCTTTGTTTAGGTAACACTGGTTGATGCTGTTATTCAAGTTGGTAAAAAGCCCTTGTCTTTCAAAAAGTTTTGTCAAGGATTTGTTTTTGAATAAAGGCAGACAAAATAAATTCTGCATTCTATGTCTTGTAAGACTGCTTTGTCTTCGTGATAATTTCATACACATTTATTTCTAAACAGAAAATACCTCTGCTTTCCATTTAATACCTTTATGATACCTGTATATACCTCTGTATGTATGGCCAGCATCCCGATGATTCTGCAGCTCACCTCCACCCCGCGCAGCAAGACCAGGCCATTACTTGTCCAGGCAAGAACTACACAACACAGGGACCTCCACATGTTTTCATCTTCATGGTAAGTGCTATAAGTAAATTGACTACTCTTGCAAGGATCCACTAGGGCAAGATGCATTAGAAGAAGCATCTGGCCATAACAGAGTCTTTCCCCACACATCTTTGTGCTTGCTGCTTTCTAAGTAACAAGACATTACTGCTTTGTTGAAGTTGAATGACACAGCAAACCATTAGGAGCTTCAGTTGTACCCCAAATCTTGGAAGTACCCAGAGAGTTGCTACTCCAAAGTCAGACTTCATGGCTCGAACCCGCATGTTGTAGAAAGTGCTCTGTATAAATTGTCAGCTTTGAAACCAAATACATCCATATCTGGCCTACACTGTAAATCAAGCTTTTGTGCTACTTTCCAGTCAGCTCCATTACACAAGTAGCTTGATTTAATTCAAATGGTTTTATGGCAGAGATATATTTTAGCTAAAATGATATTTTTACACAAAGTGAGGGGGTTAACAGGGTTGCTTTACTAATGAAGTGAAGGGCTGAAGGATGGTAAGAGACAGGTACGGGGGTGTAGGTGTGGTACCAAATCTCTACCTCACTTTTTCAGTACGTGTGCTTAGTGCCTGGATTACCTTACATTCAGCTCTGTAAAAGCCCCAAAACATATCAGAGCTTCCTGTGAAGGTTTTCAATCTTCATATCCAAAGACATTTTGGTTAATGCAAGCAAAATGTTGCCCTAGGATTTGATAGTGAAAAGAGCCAAAACCCAAACCTTCTTTTGTCCTCAGAAATATTCATTCATCATTAAAATTATTAGAGAGCAAATGGCTGAAATGTATCGCTACAAAATAGAAGTATTTCCTTTGATTGTTTAAAAATCTCTGATTTAATTTGATTCATACATTTTTTTTTTCCCTTTTACGGTTTAGAACACTGCATCTTACCATATGTGAAATGTTTCTTAAAGGTGTCAAAGTGACTTGTCATGGGTTTGGAATGAGAACTAAATTAAATGTCCATACTTTAACATACTTATATAAATAACAAGATATTCCAGTATAAACCATTCATTTGGCAGTCATTTCTACATCAGCAACTACAAAGTGCTATAGATTTCCTGCCTAACTTGACACATGCAAAGAAAATTAGGAAGGAAAATGTGTGTGTATGTGGATATTTTATAGAAAAAGACAGCCTCTTGTATTCTATTGTCATTAAAGTATTTCTAGCTATCTTGGAAATAGTACAAGAGTTTAACAAAATGCTCTGCATTCACAGCAGAACGCTGGAGTGTTCAGCTGCTTCCAACTGCACTCCAAAACTTGTTTCCATAATTTAGAAACAGAGAGGGTAGAAATGGATAACAAAGTCATTAATGAGCTCCAAGAATGATTTATTATGGGTGATATAGCGTCTTTGCTTTTAAGAAAAATACATTAAATAAAAATTCTTCATAAAATAAAAATTCTTTCCTATTGAACGTTGTACAGAATTTGCTTTATTAGTGTATTATATCACCACATTGCCTGGTCTGGCATTTCTCATACAAATAATGTTTCAAACTGTTAGCAAAGCTTGTGAACTACAGTGCAAACCATGTTAGGAATACTGCTTGTACAGAAACACAACAGTAGCAAAGATCCTTCTGCTGGGGTTCTGGAGATAGTTAACACTGGAAGATCCTTTTATCTTGCATCTGTTGAACAAACTTGCATCACACTTGGCTAACAACAGTAAAAAATGATGACCGATACTTAGTTCCAATCTTTCCATCTGCCTAACTTCTCTATGCCAGTTTTTAGGTTTCCAGTCTTTCTCATGTGCATGCCCATGCATGCATACTCTGAAAGCATCAGTGGTGAATGAACAGTGTCATCTAGGTGGAAACATCACATAACTATAAAGCAACATCCAGGTTTGCTGGCAGCAGGCCTGAGGACAAATGCTTGACCTACTGAAGGGAATGCCCCAGGCCCTCAGACCACAGGCATGTAAGTCTGGACCAGTGCATCCAATGACCTTTCTTACCAGTAGGGTCTGCTGGATTTTAGTCTGGGACATGCTGGTTGGGGTGTGAGAAGGAAATTTTGATCTTTCCAGGCATGGAGTAACTGTCTGTATTCCTGCCCTTACATTTGCACATGATTCATCTCCAAAAACTCTAACCAACGCCTTGGATGATCTCTGAAATCTCTGAGGATTAAGTAATAGAAAGAAGCCAAACCATTCCAATGTTTGTCTATGCTGTGGTGACTTAAAAGATTAAAATAATTTGGCATATGGTGGTGTCAAAAGTTCATAAATGTAGCTAATGGGTATTCAGCTTGTATAGTTTCATATTAATGCAAAAATGTTTCTAAGTAGTTATATGCACATTTGCAGCAAGCTTCAAAACAGTGGTTAGATACTCAAAATCACAGACCTTCAACAAATAATTTGATTTTGTGTCAGTCTTCACTTAATCACACAAAATTGGACCATTTGACATTTTTATTGCAACCAACAACTGAAGCTTGTAGAAACGAAGCAATAGTCTTGTGCTACACTCTTCACAACCTCAGTCTGTCATGAAGGGAAGAAATCTGTCTTTCTGTGGTGGGATAGGAGAAGTTGCAGAATCCCAGCAGGGGTAGTCATGTGCCTTCAGCAACCATCCATGACCTGGGTTGTGTCTGTAGCTTACAAGAGTACGTGATAGCAGTGCACTTATGGAATCATGGAATCACAGAACTGTTTGACTTGGAATGATCGTTAAAAGTCACCTAGTAAAACTCCCCTGCAATGAACAGTGTCCTTAGCGCACCCATGCAATAACACAACAGCATTTTTTCCCTTGTATTTGCCAGGGATAATTTACTGTCAGTATATTATTCACTTGGCTATGGGCTATGTAGATTTCATTAATTAAACATCTACTTCTGTGAAGATTTTAAACCTGCATGAATCAACAAGATTGCTTTTGCTTGAAACCCTCTCTAACAAGCAGTCTCAACCAAGTATTTCCTGATCAAAGCTCTGCTCTTCTGGATTAAGAATATGTATCAATATTTCAGGGGCATAAGTGTGCCAAAGGGGCTGCAATTATCCTCAAACCAAACATTGAAAAAAAAAAAAAAGGCACAATTAATAGAAAAAACATGATTACGGCACTTTAGTTTACCTTGTTCACAGTGACTCCATTGAATAACAACGTATTTATCATGATTACATAGCAGGGTTTGATTTTTTTTTTCTTTAACTGTTTGGCTTTTGTTTTTCATTTCTTTTGTTAACAGCGTCATGACTCAAGGTGCAGCTAGAGCCATGTTGCACAATCATGTTTTAAGCAGATTCATCACAGAGCATGATACATCCCTTGGAAAAAGCCCCCCAAGCTCCTGCTGTCTACCCCTAGTTAAGCAGCTGAACACATGAGTGGGTGGCTGAGGGAAGGAATGATACAAGATACTGAAGTGCTCAGGACCTCTACTCCACCATCACTTCTTCTGAACACTGGTCAGATGTTTCTTGTTTCAGAGGCTGCTGGGGTAAATTTGAATGGGAGAGATTGTGGATTGGCTGCTTCCATATTCTGATTCCAGTACTGCAGAGAGGTAGAAGTCTAGGAAAACTCATTAGTTTATTACATAGTCATAGTCTTTTTTTAAAATGTATTGTACTCTGAAGACTAAGGCAATTCCCAGAACAATATTTTGATTTGTTCATTAAACAAAAAACATTCTAAGAATGCCCATGGAGGTAAAATATTTTCAAGTGTTAGCATTTCTTGTTTTTGGTGCCCTTCCTTCTCCCAGATTTTTATTTCTCCATTAATTTTAATTAGACTCTAAACATATTTCAAATACACTCAAAGTACAGCACCCAGCTGGGAAAGGTTGCTTGCCAGAACTGGTCAAGATGTCACAGCAATACATATTCTCACATCCTCAAATCCTTCATGTCTAAAATGTTGCAATTTCCATCCAACACAAATAGGAACACACAGAGACTCAAACACTCATGAATGTGTGTTATTAGAGAGCAGTATTATGAAAAGAGAGTGGAATGGAATACAGTAGAGTAGAGTAGTGTGGAACTGAAGAACATAATTCAATTGTAAGGGACCTACAAAGATCATTGAGCCCAACTGCCTAACCACTTTAGGGCTAACCGAAAGTTAAAGGATATTATTAAGGACATTATTCAAATGCCTCTTGGATGCTGACAACACTTATCAAAGAGCTACAGTTACCCAAAGATCCCCTTGGCCCTTAGTTCACTGCACAGTGTCATTTAGAAAATACCAGTGGTGCTGGATTATCAGTGCTGGGAGAATAGTAAAAAGTGGCACTAACTCAGTACCACTGGCCACTTATAACATCTGGTGGGGGGAATGGTGCCCTCTGAGCTGTTGAAACACAACCTCACAAACCAAAATGACTTCCTGGAGCCATGGACTTCTTGGTTTTCTGGGGAAGCTCTGAGATAGTTCTTCTAGCACTGTGGAGAGATTGGCTTTTCAGTGCTTGGGAAGAGTGATGGCAATGTTATATTACCTGAGAGGCAAAAAGCTGCAGAGCCTTGTCCGCTCCCTTCCCTTTTCCTGCTACCTGAATGAAGGAGAAACAGAATTGGTTATAACCCCACTTCCCAGCAGCATCCCTTCCCAGCCAAGCCTGGAGAAAAGGTTCAGAGGAAAGGGAAATGTAGTTGGGATTGCAGAACTGGCTCAGACAGTGGGACAGAACTTCTTGCTGTATAGGTTTCTCTATGGGGATGATAGTCCCTTTGGGTGAAGTTGTTTTGTTTTTTCATACTACAGAAATACTGCATGCTGTTGTCTCAGGTACTGAGAACTTTACAAACCCTTTCAGGATCATCTGCCACCTCTTATGCAGACCTTGGAGTAGAGTACCATATAGAAATGTGAACATATGCAATTCTCCACTGCTCAAAACTCTGCAAATGAGATCCAGATTATCTGGGATCATGAGAAAGAGAAAACGAACCATTGTTATAGTCAGGATATTCTCCAAGATCACTTCTAACCACACAAATATTTACTTCCAAGAAATGCAGAGATATATGTTCTGCAAGAAGTTGCATTATTTTCTAGTACTTGTTACCTCTTGATCAGTGTTGTTGATCTGATAGCTGCCTGAAGTATAGGTTTCAACGAGTTATCACACTTTTCTGGCAGCACTGAGTGGAAGGAAAAAGTAGTAGGAGAAATGATCAATTGCATGAACTTGGAGTGGCAGATAAGACGCAGATCCATTATTTCCATCTGCAGAAGGCATCCATCTTATATCTATATGATCTTTAGTACAGATAAAGGTGGAATAAATCTCTTGCCTTACAGAAAGCCCTCTGTCCCCTTGGTTCTGAGCATAAGCTCCCCTGGCAGCAGAAGCATAATACTGAAAAAACAGATTTTATTCGTGTCTGTGTAATCAATCATATTCTTCATTTTAAGCTTGTTGCCTAAAATTAAATCCTGCTTTAAGTTTTGATGTTAATAAAAAAGCTTTGTGGGATCAAGCCAGTAATTCATAAGCATATTTATAACTACTATTTCCCAATTCATTCAATATCCAACCCATTCTTATTGGCAAAGAGAGGCCTAGTTTTCTGTTGTTGGTAGACTTGTACAACACCAAAGGTCTCCCTTCAGTTCTTCTCTGATAGGATTGGATTGAATAACTATGCTTCTGTTTATATTGATGTACCTGCCACGTATATGGCAATGTAGAAATAGGAAAAATTTTCCTGCTGTGAACATGTGGACAACAGAGAATGCCAGAATAAATTTCATCCCTGTGCGTGGAAAAATTCCCATTTCATTTTGGTTCAAGGCACTAGAATTTAAGATACACCCCCTAGAAAAACAAAGAAAATGCCAGTTTCTAATTCAAGATGGCCATTTCTTATGAAAAACACTTTGAGAATACTTATCAGAAAATAGTGTTACTTGAAAAGTAAATTGCATCATTTTTATTTTTTTTTTCTCCAATGAGTCTTATTTGCCCTATTTTCAGAAAGGTAAGTAAGGCAGAATGGAGACAGTTTATTTTTGGGGATCTTAAATCTTGTCTTAGGATTAGGATACTAAAATGAATGTTCAAATTTATGTTTGTGTCATGAACATAACAGAGTTAGAGAAGACGGTCTACTGCAAGACAGAGTAATATTTTTTTCTTCTTCTTTCCAACTTGATGTTGCATGCTGAAGAGTGCCAGTGGAGGATTAGAAAAATGGTAAGCCTCTGTTATGGAAAGCCAACTCTCTTCTCCCTTTTCCCATCCCATTTTACATATCCACCAGTGATGCTCTAGATACACAGCTGGAAACTTTAGACATGAACCTATTATCATATATGAATGACCTTTAATTTCAGTGAAGTTTTTTTTGTGGATATACTCAAGGAATTCAATCAAGCAATGTCAGAAAATGCAAACTTATGTAGCCATTCCCTTTGGAGCATGACCGTTTAAATAGCATGTAAATCTATTTCTTCCCTGCTGACTGTAGTATCAGTAGCATCCTCAGAAGGTGGAACTGAGAGTAGATTTGAGATTAGGGTTGTATATTGCATAGGGAACTAGGAATTAACTATTTGCTATTTATCCCAATCTCACGGAAAAAACCTGAACACAGTTAGTACTGACTAATTTGTAGGTAAGAGTTCACATCAAGTCCTAAGAGCAACCACTGGGCCCTGAATGGTTTGGAACAGAGCTTGGAGCAGTATTTCATACTCACTTCTTGCAGCCATAGTGGATAGAATCAGAAGTCTGTTTCATATTTTCTTTGAATTATGAGAGTTCAAAATCCCGATCATAACTTTGCTGCTCAGTGGATATGTATTCATTGGCATTAGCATTTCTGAATGGATTAACTCAGCCATTGTGAAAAACAGATTCTGCAGTTTACTTAAAGATAAGCACGAGCAGTGTTAGGTCAAACATTTTGGAAATTTCCCAACAGAAAAGGCTCGCTCATGGAAACGAAATGTTCTGTAGAAAAGCTGTGAATTTGATGAGACTATTGAAAAGAAGCCAGCAGGCATCTGACCAAAACCTTACCATTTTTTCTGTCAGTTCACCTATCTTTCTTTCCTCTCCTAGACAATATCAGCCTCCATAGGCTTGTAGAAGGACTGGGGAAAAAAAACCAAAAAAACAACAAAGTGAGTTTTGGGCTCCTGGGTAGCACATTTTGGTCTATTGTTTGAGGAACTTGAACTGACAGTACTTGACTGTCCTTCAGATGAGGTAGTGTAGGAGCTTCAAATGTGTTTTCAACAATGAAAGTGAAATTTTCACAGTGTTTATTTGTGTGAGTGGACTATTCAGCAGAGACAACCAATTGTTTCACAGATCTCCAAACAACCATTAGACATAAATAAATGTCACTAGTTACTGAGCTATGCTAGATATGATCTCATGACCTAGAAGTCATGGAAAGCTTTTTACATAAACCATTTTCTCAAGCAAAATTATGCCACAAAAAGGAATAGGCTTATTTTTCATCATCTCTATTTATTATAACCATTATTAACTTGTTCCTTGATAACCTGATTTATGAAGTTTGTGACAAATTGCTAGCTTAATTGAAATATGTCAGGTTTCTAAATATTGAAGTTAATTATTCCTCCTTTTCCAGTGGAAACTGACCTTTAATTGTATGATATTAATCCACATATTGTATGAATTATGTGAAATACCAATTTTCTATGTAGAGAGAAGTATGCATGTGTTATTGTAGTGGAGTACAGTTACATAATTATTTTTAATTTAGGATATCAGTTTAATTAAATACTTGCAGAAACCAAGATTTTTCAGGAAATTTGCAATTACAATCAATTTGAGTGTACTGCTACATTAATATGGTGACAAGCCTAATAATAAAAACTAACTAAGTAATTATGGGCAGGTGCTGAACAGATGTGTAAATAGAAGGTCTTTGCATGGAACTTTGTTATATATCATTTTGAAAAGCAAAAGAAACCTGTTATCCATAACCATTCATATACACAGTTATAATCAGTCACAAAAAAGTTAGTTCTTTGAATTTAGATAAATCATTTAAAAATGTATATGGCACTTATGCTTTCATTTTCTGTTTCTGGAAAGAAAGTCTAGTTGATTGAAGACTCCTGCTCTACTGTACTCAAAGTCTGCCGCAGTACAGAAATATATTCTTCTTTCAACACATTTATGATGAGTGGGTTTTGAGTTGGAATGATTTAACAGTCCAAACAATTCACATTCCATATTACAAGTTAAACTTTATTTAAAGAAGTGTGTGTGGGAGAGAAAGCTAGGACTAGTTTAGAGTTGTTTGCTCAAGTTATTAAATTGCCAAAAGCCCGATTCAATCTCAAAGTAGTTGGAAAACAGTGAAGTTGCATTACTGCTACGATGCCTTTTAGATGAATTTACAGGGTGTCCTTTTCTTTTATTTCTGCAAACCAGTTTATAAAAATACACCTTTTAAGGTCTTTTATTTTTGTGTCAGATCTCTTCTTGTGCAGTGTTAGAAACAATCATATCTGTGATGTAAGCACTTAAGTGGAACTGAAGTAGTTTCTGTAACATTCATATAGAAATCTCACAGGCAAACTGGCACCTCAGAAAAGATGCAGGAGAACCAGCCCTCTGGTAGGAAAGGGATCCTCTGCTCCTTCTGGGGAGATTAAACAATGTCTGTGGTAGCACCTCTAGAGGCATGTCTAAACCAGCATCCTGCAGGAGTTCGATACTTTGTTCCGGGCTACAGAGATGCGCTTTCCTATCCTCAAGGTTGGTAGCTCTAAAATGGATTGCAGGACCAAGCTGTGAGCTTCTCGAGCAACAGAGGGAGAGGGAGAGGAGCAGAGAGAGGGAGAGGGAGAGGGAGGAGAGGGGAGAGGAAGGGAGAGGAGAAGGAGAAGAAAAGGAAGGAGAAGGTGGAGAGGATAGTAGAGAAAGGGAGTAACAATTGCCACAGCTAGAATGAGATGAACAATGAAGCAGTACTAGTGCTGCCACAATAAGAGCTATCATCTGGGCAGATGCCACTCTATTTTATTTGAAAAAGGACAGATTTTAAAAGTGAAAACGTACATTCCAAATGTATTATGAAATATTTCAGAGGCTGTCCTGCACAGCCTCTGTTGCTGAATAGTCCCTGTGGACTATGTATATAGCAGTGACTTTTATACCCTTTGCTGGATTAGTACTCTTCTATGCTAGCAGCCAGTATTGATGACGAAAGGCAACACCATTACGGATAACAACCTCGCCGTTTCTCGCAGCTCCAGACTCCAAGATACTCAAGCAGCCTGTGGAAAAAGAAAACCAGAGCAATGCTTGTTTTCTAGGAAAAAATGAACAAATTAAAATGAGTAAGGAGGACAGACCCGCCTCAGTTTTAGAGTGGAAAGAAATACTCAGGAAGCTCTGCCGTGCTCCATCTCTGACAAAGGCTCTTTATGCTCAGCGTGCTTCAGCTACTGGACAGATGTTTATTGTAATGAAAGATACTACAGAAAGTTTGGAACACAAATATTTTATCTTTGTCAGGGGAACACCTAATGGTTAGTCAAAGTTGAACAGGACTTGTAAGACAATGACTACTGCAGGATTTGGTCCTGTATGTGGTCTGGGTTTTATTACATGTAGCACAAGGCAGCATATAAAACAAACCTCTGAAGTTCTGACATGGAGAGATTTTGCTTCTTCTTCCCAAAAGAGTTGCCTGAATTTCTTGCACCTTCATGGCCAGCCACACATACCTTCTCTGAGCTAAGCTTGGGTTCCATTTGCAGCTGCTCCCATACTGCCCCAGTTCTTCTATGCTCAGTGCCTCAGAAGACAAAAAAGGAGTTTTCAGGAAAAAAAAAAAAAAAGGTTTACTCCACAGGTGCAGGGAACCATGAACTGGCTTAACCCTGGCAGCAGTGCAGAGATAGCCCTGGTGACCCACATGCATTAACACCAGCACCAGGAGCAGGAGCGCTGCTTCACCACAGTGCTGAACTGACCTCCAATATCCCTATATCCCTGCCTTTCTGCACTGTGTACGACTTCACAATGAGCTGGTTAATGTTAGGATGGGAATCTTTGTAACACAGTTGGCATAGATCAGACAGTATGTGCTGAAGTTGCTTTAGTCCCTCTGAAAGTCTTTAAGCGACCAGAGTGCTTGTGCCTTCTGTGCCTTCAGCAGAGGAGCCATTGCTTCCAGCTGTATTTTCAGTGTGGGAATTGTTTGAACCCACCACTGTTGCCACAGCTGCTAAAGGAAAACACGTAGTTAAAGATGAGGCTGTGCATACATTATAGATATAGGCATATGGCTGTCAAGCTGCTGCCCAACAGCTTCCATAGTTATGTGGCACCTTATGTTATCCAAAGCACTTGGAATTTTTTAGATAACAAAAGCAAACCAAGTCAGCTATTATGGCTTTGTGCTGCACTTGCTTCCTGATAGAGTTGCCAATCCAGTACTTTGAATTCTGTGCCAGCAGCTTTGACACAAGTGAAAGAGCAAGCTGTGCTTTTAACAGATGCAAACGCTTTTGTTGCAGTGATCACTGCTTTCTCAAAATCATTATCACATATGTGGGATTTCATATTCATACTTTTTCAAAGCAGCAACGTTCAGATGATTAGAGCAACATTCTCTTAGCACCAGCAAAGTTTTAAGGGGCAGAAGCAACTGTCATTATCTTGACTCAAGCAAGCATTTTACTATCTCACCAGTGCTTGTGCTGAACAGACATATAACACATGGTTGGCACTGTTGGAAATCTCGCATAGTGCCACCACTGTGCCATACCAGCAACAAGCCATGCTGCTGAACTTCTAGGAATCTGCAGTCTTCTCTGATTACAGGGGAGAAAGGGCAAACAAAACAGTGTTGTGCATTAAGTTACTGGCATAGATACTCTCAATTTGAGAGTAGCTCATCACCTTTCTCCATTTTTCTGTATCTCTTAGCATCAAGGGTACAGCTTCTGAAGAAGTGTGAAGTTTCTTGCTTTGTTTGAACAAGGTTACCACAAAAGTACAAGAATTTGATACCATCAATTTAGTTCTTTTAATGGCAATTTCAGCAGCAGCAAACACATGGAAAAGACATTATGTCTGTGAAAGCAACAAATACAATCCAGAGACACTGTTGTGCATAAGATTCCCTTCCACCAGAAGACCAAGTCAGTTTTTTCTCTGCCATTAAACACATACAATGTTAATTCTAAGCCTCTGCTTTGTATGGGCAGGATCTGGCAAATTTTGGCACCATATACTTATTTGTCAAAGAAAGAAACAGTCCAGACCTTGTAAAGCCTTGACTCTGAAAGTGTGTGCTCAATTTAATAGTATATGATGTGAAGCCCAGTGCAAGAGAAGGTTACTCTGAAGAACCACTGAGGTTTTGCTCTGATACTTCCATAGAATGGGAGCAGATCTCAGTGTAATTCCTTGATTATACACATCCATGGTTAAAAAAAAGCATAGATGGTTAAAACAAAAGTCTGGGGTATTCTTTTTGTTGACTGGGAATGAGAAAAATATCATTTTTCTGTCCTAATTTTGAAGTTTTTCTTAAAATTAAAAAAAAAAACCCAAACACCAATGAATCTGTATTTTGAAAAATGAAACTTTATTTTAGGCCAAAAAAAAACAACAAAAAACCCAAACAAGTTGCCTTAATTCCTCCTTCCAATATTCCTCCTTCCCACAAACTTTGCCATCCTTACTGCAGTATTTGGAATGTGACAAAGTCAGCAAAGATTCTCCAAAACATCCTTTTTGGTAGGAAAAGAAAAAGAGAACTGAGGAAAATTCTGCTCTCCTGTTGGAGAAAATTCATATCATAGAATACAAAGACTGTCTTGCACAGAAACTTTAGTCACTGTCCAATGCAGGTATCTGGCCAAATGGCTGTGCTCTCAGTAGCTTTTGCTCTCCTTCTATTTCTCTCTTTTTTCCTCCCTCCTCATTTCCATGCCTCCACAAATGTTATTTTTTCGCATTTGCATCACCATCTCTAGATTCATTTGCACAGAAACAAATAAAGATATAAAATAGTGTCCCCATAATTTATTTCTCTCTGATCAAGAGACTGTCAGTTCCTTAGAGACTGTTCTGGCACAAGTCTCAACAAAACAAAGAAGCAGTTCCCTCTTCTTACATTTTTCTTTTGTTAAAAGTATTACGAAATGTAGACTATGCATACCAGGTATAAAATATCCTGAAAGAAGTGGAGGGTTTGTACTTAGAAAAAAAGACATTTCTGGGGGGGCATAAATTCTCCCTGAACCAAATGTTTTTATGCCATCCATGGTAACTGGACTTGTTGACCTTTCTAGGTCCCTTCTATCTGAAGAATTTTATTTTAGAAAGCAGATGATGGTCTTTAAAGGGTATTCTTGTTCAGCTTAATCAGCAGAAAAATTAATAGCTTTTCTATCATTTAATTATTGCAGAACCTGGTGAATAATTGGTATCAAAACTGATAGCAGTAACATACGTTGTCTGTTAGTACATATGCACTGTGTCATTGTGGACCACAGCTTCATCTCTCCCTAACTGCACCTTGTGTCACCCCACTATCATGCAGGGCATCTCAGAGGAGATAACAGCATACCAGGTGAAAGTGATGGGCAGGATGCTGGCTCAGGAGCCACTGCATTTATTCCTCAGCCTGCAGAGATCACCTGTGGGTGCACAGTAGCCAGGACAGCCTCACATTTTAAGCCATACAGAGCTTGCCTTGTAATCAGGGCACTCACATTTAACTTAAGGTGAACTCGTCCTATCACATCTCTGCTGGTGCAAAAATAAAGACTTTTACTTACAGGCCCTATTTTCCATTAATTTGGTTTCTTTTCTCTGATAAATGCATTGAGATGCAGGAAGGATCTGTTCGCAGTTTTAATTACACTCAGTGTACACACATATATCCACTTCTGGTGATTCCAGAAGCACTCATTATTTGTTCATTATTCTATATGACACAACCTCACACAGGTTACTTTAAAAGAAGGTAAGATTTTGAGTGCCTAAGACACTTGGACATCTTAGATCCTCTGTCTCTTATTCACTACTAGGTGCTCTTCACCTGGAGCTCCCACAGATCATGTGCACAAACCTACTCCCAGAATATCTAACTATAAGCCAAGAAAACAAACCAGCTTCTGATCCTCTAAAACATTCAATGTGTATTGCAATACGGGGGTATCTGGCTGACAAAAACCATTAGGTAAGGCTTTCAAGCTCCAGAGGATAAAGTCTGCTACTAGATTATTTCTATCATGATTAGACCAACATCTGGCTTTCAGCTTCTCTCATGACAGCACTGTGGTTGGGGTGCTACTTTAACTCACATTTTCATAAGCTACACTGTTCAGTGATTTATATCAATCTGCTTTTAATCACATTGTGCCAAAATTAACCAACTGTAATTGCCACCCAGGGCAGGCTGTCTTCTGAAAAGGAAATAAATGAAATTAGTTATCAGGGCAGGAAGCAGCTGCCTGGCTATGAAGTGGAAGAGCAATCTGTGCACTAGTTTAGACTCACCCCTGTCATGCAAGTGAAGGATCATGGCAGTAATGGGGAGAAAAGAAAATGGAAGAGTCCGGGATGTCATCTTTCTCCACTCCTCCTCTCAATTTTTATTCTGTGCATTTCCAGCTGCAAAAAAATGAAAAGATTTTCATTTTTGTGTAACTTCACAGGAACTCTATTTACAATTCAAAAATCTAACTTCAAATATGAAACAAAGTACTTCCTCTCGCTTTCTCCCATAATTTCAGTTTGTCAGCAAAAATACACCCATAAACCCATCATGTTCACATATGTGCATACAGCATCCAAACCACACTGTGCTCTGCAATGTGGTGAGAGCTTTTGCATAGCTGGAGGGAAAAGGAATGGGATCTGAAAGGTGGGAAACCTTCTGAGCATACCATTTCCCTTTCTGCACTTCAGATCTCAAAATGACTGAAGCCAGAAAGCAAGTTTCTAGCAGCTTCGGTAGGCTTTGGAACAGGCTCTACTGATGGAGCTAGAAGCAGATATTAAGTTACACAGCTTCATAATAGCTGCCAATTTTTTTTTTTCTTTTCTTTTTTTTTTTTTTTTTTTTTTTAAACTAGGAAATATTAGCAAATGCGATAACACAGTGAAATGTGGTGACAATAGGAATACTGTTCATATCTTGTTCATTCAAGTTATGACACAAAGTGGAAAATGCTATTAAAACCATGTGGTGATCTTTAAAGTGCCTGGCTTTTTTTAAAGCTACTCTCATTTTGCAAGATCAAAGGTAAAATGAAATCTTTACAAATCATTTTGTTGATTAGATGGTGATACAGATTTTGCAGCATGCATGAAGGGAAGAAGGAGCCTGATTTTCATTCTGGTGCTGCAAAAGTGGAGGATAAGGGGATAGGGATGGGGAAAAGGGTAGAAGTAAAGCCTTTGTCCCTACCTTAGTTCTTCCCACTGCACAGATCTGTCACCTGTGACAGATGGACTCTTGGGGGTCTTCCCTGGTGGGGAAGAAGGAGGTTATCACACAGCTAACTGACTTAAGAGCTGAAAAGAAATCCACCATATGAGTCCAGCCCTGAAATACAACCAGTGTAGCCAGTAATCAGTAACAGCTTTCTCCTTCAGTTGAAGATACAAGAAACCCACCGCATGTTTTCAGTAATAGTTTTGTTTCATGCCTTGATATCAAGCTGCTCAAAGAGAATCCGAGGGCCCAAAACTGGATAGCTATACCCTATGCTTTACAGAGCTAGATCCTATAATCCCACTGATGTACCTTCCTTTTTTTGTATGGTCAAAGATTTGCCAGATAAAGCCTGATTTATTGTTTATGCTTCTATAATTACCTCATGGAAGTTAAGCCCTTAGATCTACACACACCTCCTCTTGTAACACCACACCTATTCTTTCCTCTTTCTCTTTTTCTGTCGGCTCACATCTTTACTTCTCATGTCTGCATTCTTTGATGTTCAAGCCACTGTCATAATTAATGTGTGCCTGACAAGAGCAGGAAGGCAGGGAAATGATTCCCACTCATTGTGCTCTCCTCATTTGCCCCTTTTCCCCTCTGTGTTCAGAAAGTGAGTGAGTGACATCTAGCCCAGGGTGCTGCTTGTACACATCTATTGAGGAATGGTAATGCATAGCAGAACAGCGGAGCAGATGGAATGAAGAGCCCCAGTCAAACCTCACTATAGACCGACAGGGCACCTGCTACCTTTCAGCAAAAGACACCAGTGGAAAAGGTGCACCTACAGTCCTTCCTGAGGCTCTTCAAAACACAAGAATAACAAAAGAGCTGAGGTTGATACTAATATCATCATACTAATGCCTGCTATCTTGGAAGTATCCTTTATGGCCATTATATAAGGAAGTCTTAGATGTTATTTTCCAAGTCCATCAAATGTAGCTTTGAAGGAGCTTCCTCTTTTGGGTGGGAGGATAGACTCAATGAAGTGACATCTGGCAGATAAATGAGTAAGCTGAAGCTCTGCCCAAGTAGAAATGAAAACTAATCTCAGAACAAAGAGCAAATTTTATTTAGGCCTAAACCAGCTATGAACAATCTACAGATAGAATGACCTAATACTTGCCAAAAATGTGATTACTAATTTTGTAGGCATGATGCTGGACCTGGTTTAGAAAAGTATTCTATAAACAAAGACATCATAGCCATACTTGGGAAAAACAGTCTGTCACTGAAGCACTCAGCACGGGCACACACCATCATCAATGGGCATACAGGGCAAATTTTCAAGGACACTTGGCACCAGCTCATTTCTACTTCCTAGTAACCAGGGGTGCAGTTCCTGCTGACTGACTTCTGCTGGAGTTGAAACAGGCAAATGTGAATCAATTTTTCTAATATTACACATACATAAAGAGAACTACTGGCATTACCCAGGAAAAACTAGAATTGAGTCACATTCTGTAACCTGACAGTTGAGACATTTGAGACAGTTGAGCAAGTCTATGCAAAAGCATGCTGTCATGTATAAACTGTGTTATATATTTTAGTCTGAAGCATGAGCAGTGCACAAATGAGGGATGTTCTCATAATTTGATAGCAAATTTCATTTATGGAGGTATACACCCTCAGGCTGTGGCTGTATAACTGAGTTTCTTCAGCGTGACAAGTCCCCAAATCATAATATCCAACTCTGTTTCAGGCCACAGTGGATAAGAAGTGGTCAGTCCTTATTTAGACTACAGTAAAGTATATGCGTAATTATTGAAGATTTTTTGAATCAGAAAGCCCAATAAACAGTGAATATTTGGTGTATACTTGATAAATGCCTTATGTAATATCAGTAAAATGCCACTTGAAATTCATTTTAAATGCAAATTCATGGGTTGAAGTGCTTATGCCACCACATGGCACTCAGGACTTTATTCATCCCAAATTGCATTTAGACACAACTGCAGGCATGTAACTACAGGGGAAAGTGCCTCCGGATTTAGTTAATTTGCTACAATAACACTGCATTTCAGAGGTAACTAATTCGCCCTTATTTCACAATGCTTTGCTAATACCATTCATTTACAGTGTTTAAAATAACTATACAAAGTCCTCATCTTTCCTATAGTCTGAGTGATAACTGAGAAGCCTCCCTTTGCCAAAGAAAGTGCTGCTTATTAGGACACACTGAAAATCTACCATGGAGTTTGTCAGAGAGGTTTGAGAATTGGTACAAATTGGTACAGAGCAGCTGGATGTAAATCAATAGCAAGTCCTAAAAGTTCTGGCGTGCAGATTCAGTTGAATGAATTTTCTCAGCTGAGAATTGCTCCCAGATCAAAAATCCAGGTTTTGGAGCAAGCACAGCAAAAATATTACTAGCAGAGAGATAACTTCTAAATCAATGATGAGTGCCCAGCATATATGACCACCTTATAGTTAAAATGAGAAAGAAAGATTTTTATTAGTTTTACAATTGTGACTAATATTTTCAAGTAATGCCAAATGTTTTACAGATGTTGATATGAACGAATGCTGACCACAGTATGCTGCAGCCCAGAACAGAACCAAACACTTTGGAGAAATCCAGATCAGTACTCTGCAGTCAGCCTTCCTGCAAACCTAATCACAAACAGTGAACCACTGTAAACAATATTGAGCCAATACAAAATCCTACATACAATTCAAGGTTTGCAGGACATTGCAAACTCTGCTGACAGCTTCTTGTGAAGGTCTGAACCAAACCTCTGCATCTTAAAGCAACAGAGCCCTGGGAAAGTCCTGCAGCTGGATACAGAAAATGGAGTCTTGTTAAAGTGCTGGCAGGGAATAGGTGTCATAGATGCTATATGCTGCATTAAATTGTTTTCACATCACACACCTGCAGAAAAGAAGACACATCACATGCCAGTGTTTGACGAGGATGACGTCTTAAATGCAGAGAGATTTAAAAAGCAGTTTGAAAGTGACCTCGTATTCTTGGGCTAAACTGCCAGAGATTAGCTTGAACATCTTCGAGCAAGGACACTTTTGTCAACTGAGAGTAATAAACATGAGGCTCTTGGAAGAGCAATATGACAGAACACCATGTGTCTCTCAGTTGACTTCTATAAATAAGACGCAGCCAAGAGATATTTCCAAGTGTTTTCAGCAATCTTACTGTCCTCTTGAGGATGTATCTCACCAATTCCACTTGGGACAAGGCTCAACAGACCAGAAAAGCTTATTGTAAGGAAACTGTTTAAAATACGAAGTCCAGATTTTCCATCTTTCTTTTTCCAAACTGATATCTTAAAGTTCAGTGAAGCATTATGTCATGCGTATGAATTTTTAAGCGTTCTGCTGAAGTAATGCATTTCTGATTATGGCAGTATGGAAGAGAAACATGACAAAACTGAAAATGAATCCATCTTCCATGTTATACTCTTCTATACTGCTCAGATGTCTACTTCTACAGATCAGCAGTTCCTTACTGATTTTCAGCCTATACAGCAGAACAGCTGAGGTAGTGTTTTGCTTCTGGATGGAAGAACTGTCATGCACTGTGGAAGTTTGTGCTTCAAATGGCATATACATAGCTCTATTTCTTGACCCAGAACTTGAGATGTAGAAGCCTTTCTCAAAATCACTATTTTAAACTCTAAGCGGAATACTGTATACCATGATTTCTACACATCTTGACTTTGTCACTGGTAACATTGGAGACAATTTTAACATGAGCTAGATTTACTCAAACCTTGGTATCATATGACTTCATGTTTCCCATTACATAAGGGAAATATCAGCAGATAATTGGAAAAGCCTAGATAAATATCTTGCTAGTAAGACAAACAGTGACAATTACCCATTTTCCAGGTGAGATCAGGAATGATCAAGAGCAGAACAGGATTCAAACAGGATTAGAAATATATAAGAATAATAACACAATTATGTTAGACAGGAAAGAAAATTGATATAAGAGCAGTCATACAAAGCAATGAGCTCTTTTGGCCTACAGTCCCTTGTAACAGTCTGTGGCTTAATGATGGTCCAAGTATTATGGGATAGCTCAGGCTTTGCAGGACATGCTGCAGAGCTGAGTCTTTGCTATGGAAAGAACTTCCTGTTTGAAACTATTTTTCTACAGCCACTCATTATTAGCATTTATTTGACTTAGGACAGCTTGTCACTCCCAGAAACAAGGTGCTAGAACCAGCACTATACTGATAGTAAAATAAATAAATAAATAAGTGTGCTGCTGAAAGCAACAGTCCTAAATTGCAATAGTTCAGAGTTTACTTTATATGCTGTTGTTTTACTCCAAGCTCCCATTTAAGACAATGAAAATGAGCTGGATAAATAGATATTTTTTGCCACACTCATGTAATTAATATTTAGGTATGTTAAACAGAATAAGGAGAACTAATAACACTGAGGAGAATATGGACTTACAAAGCAATTTGGAACTCTATAATACTATATTTTATTACACTCTAAAGAATATGTGGAGCTTGCTGATACTGAAGATGACAGGCTTTATTTATCTTAGGAAAAGTACAGTACATGCTGGTAGCATCTGCTAGGTCATCTTGTTCACTTTGTGCTTTTGCATTGATGTGGCCTCAGTCTGTCTGGGGAGACACAGTAGACAGGAAGAGGCTTTTAAGACTCTGTGCCCTTATTCTCATTTTGAAGGTTGTTAGTTGTGCTAAGGTCACCTATCTTCAAAAAACAAGAATACCTTCAAGTGCATATTCTTATATGAACACCTAATGCATCTATTTTATCAAAAACATATCTGGCTGTCATCTATTCAACTAAAAATTTGAAGCAATCTGAAATAATTCTTCTAGGTAGCAGCACCGCTATGCTGACAACTATCTGAACAATGTGTGTGTAAACACATGTATGTGTGTGTGTGTATGTGTGTATGTACATATGCATGCAGGTGTATCATGGAGAAGAAAATCTGCGAATGTAGGGGTCTGCCATGCGAGGTGAGCTATAAGGAGATTACTTTGCTGACTCACATATTAGCAGGAGCCTTTGCAGAAAAAGATGCAAATTTGATTTGCAGGCAGAGAGATAAGAGATGGTATCCACTCATGTCTGCTTTGGGCAATTCTAGACACCTATAATGTCTGTTCATTTCATAGATATTTTGGCGGCAGCTTGTACCAAAAAGATAATGAGATAGATGAGATTGCAGTAGATAGAGGAGCAGAGATAAATTTACATGATTTGTTTTTCTTCTGGAAATATTTAGTTCTAAACAAGAAGCAGGAAGCCTCACTGGGATTATCATGTAGCCATTTCAACAGTATTACACACCACATCTACACTGTCTTTAAAAACAAATAAGATGTAATATTGCAACTTCAAAGTTATCTTTGTTATATGAAGGAAGTAGGCCCGAGAGCCTCATGAAAACTCACATGAATACAGTTCTGGAATGACTTTGCTGTAGCAGGCAACTTCAACAGAGTGTAGTCCACTTGAAGCAGACTCAGAAAGAAGCACAGCCCCCACCGTCTTCCCCTTGGACGCCTTGATCTCACCTCCGGTAAGCAGTCACCTGTGCCACTCTTCCTCTACAGTTTTGTTCAATGTTCAGCCTCCACACACACTAATCCTGCCTTTAATCTTCAGGCAGAAGGCCGGATTCAGGAACTCAGTGGATACTGTTACTATGGACATTAGCATTGCTTGCAAGTGTCTGTCCTCAACTACACTTGCAGCACAGGCTCTGCAATATTTCTGCCTTGAACCCAGTTTACTAACAATGGCAGTTTATGTCTATCATTCCTGAGAGGGACAAGAAATTTAACAACCTGAGAACTAACTTTAGCTGTCCCCTAAATGCATCCCCATATGATGCAGAAAACCATAGTACTTAAAAAGATCAAGAGAGAGCCTGTTTCACATAGCAAGACCTTGAAGCAAGCAGGGAAAGTATGGCACAGTTTTAGGTAAGTGGGATATAATTAGCCTTGTTGGAATTTGACCAGGATATCAGGGTTAACACCCCTACTCCTGTGAGAAGTGCCCTGGGAGCTCCTCAGTAGTGAGCAGTCAGGACCTCTTGTTTTCATCACATTCCAGGCATGACGTGACAGCTGCCCAAATGCACATCACCTTAACAAAAATGGAAATACACATGACTCTTACAATTCAAAACAGTGTGGGAATAATCCAAGAATATATGAATTTAGATATGTTAAATATCAAGAATGAAAAAAGAGTTCTGAATTCCAGTTCGAATCTTCAGCTACTGGGATGCAGTGAAAACAAAATCAGTCCCTGGAAAACCAGCGGAGCCCATGTATTTCCTGAACTGCTCGGTCAATCCATAGTTGACCACTGAGTCAAAAGGCTGCCATTTCTTGCATATGGCTTATATGCATTACCTGCACATTACTCTGGGAACTGACCATCACCACGCAGTGCTCTAGACCATGCAAGTGGTTGACCATGTGGACAGGAGTCTCAGTCATTTTGTCACTCAGGACAGCTTGCCCAGATGCTTTCCCTGCACGTGTCTTTCAGCTCCTTAAATCCTGATCTTACATGAGCTGCTCTAACTCTTCCATATCAGCTGCTCTCCTTCCTGACGTCTCTTCTAGCCTCAAGATTTTGTTACTTTCCAATGAGTCATACATACCAAGGATTGGTGCAGTCTGCCCTACGCAGGAAGGCTGCAGGGCTGAACAGCTGCTGGTGGTGGGAGGAATGAAGCCTCTTTAATTCCTCCAGTAAATCTCTGCTTCCCACCAGCAACTAGAAGAGACGTGTGGAAAAATTACCAATAATTTTACACTGATTTATGCATGGACAGAAAGATTTGTTTCATATCCGTATTTTCTGTAATCCAGACTGATCAAGTTGGGTGAACTGCATTAACCTGAGTTCAAATGAGTATAATTCTCACCAGAAATTTTCAAGCAATTCAATTATTTCTCCACAGACAATAAACTGCGAACACTGGAAGAATTCAGATATTCCTATTTTATACATGCCCATATGTTGAACACAGAAACAGAATGGATCATTTCTCTCCCAGATGTATCTCCTCCCATATAACATTGCTTGTAATAATATGCCAGGGTACTATGATTAGACAAATTTCTGAACTCTATATAGTGACTTGAAATCTACCTTTCCATTTTTATTAGCTCACTTTTTCTCAGTCAAGTATTTTAGTTTTACAAGAAAAATGATGCTTATCTTTCTGACATCAAACTACCCAAATTCAAACAGTTATGGGTTAATAGCTGAATGAAAAAAAGATTGACAGAATGATTCACATCCTTTTTGATGCCTTAGCATCATTGAATAATTTCCCAAGTCGGGTGTAGGTGATGCCTGGCAGTGAAATACTGGGGATGAGCACTCAGGTAATGTTCTGGTAGCTCCACATGAAGATGGAACATGACTTATTTATCACTGAAGTTAACAGAAAAGTCTGTTGATGTACCAAGTCAGAAAAGCTTTTTTATTGCCTTTGAATAACAGAGTGAATGTGAAAATTTTTAAAAAATAATAATTATTTTTTATTATTTATTTTATGCCAAGAAGTGTTTTGGAGGCTAGCTGTAGGCATTATATGCCATGATAAATATTTTCCTATGTGGTTATGAGAAAACAAGACTGCCACACCTACCTGGTTGCAAACAGTCTGCACAGAAGATGTCTCCTCTCTTGTGGCTTTGGGCAGCAGAAGAGATCCCACTTGGACTTCTGTATCACTGCAGACTCACTGCATCTTCCTCCACGTAGAAGAAGCCTGGGAGAAAAAATGAGACTTCACAGGTCTGCTCACGCTCCCCAGGAGAATGAGGACATATATTCAGCAAAAAGAAGTAATTCTCTGCTTTACAACCTTATGGCTCTTTTTACAGAGACCAGTTCCACGTGGGTGTGGTGACAGTCACTCACCCAGGTGGTCTGCAGGACCTCAGCAAATGCCAAGCATAGATCCCCTCACCGTGGCTGGTTGGCTGCCACAGCTACCCCCCAGGTGCTATTAAGTTCAGCTCTCCCATGGACCAGGAAGGGACAGAAAGCTGGGCTGCTTGGTTGGAAATGGCTGGTGACAACACTCAAAGTAGAATATACATATGTTTTAGCATAGGGACCATGCTTTCTTTTTTGTTTGCACAGCAACCAGCTTAATGCTGACACTCAATAAATATTAGCTAACACAACAATTTCTGCCTCCCATCAGGGCTTTATGTGTACATTTTAAATCCTGCATTCTGCATCTTCCTAAGGGCATTTGACAATAAACTGTAAATAGCAGGGCCTGGGTGGGGCACTGGGCAGGAGAATGGGAGCGCAGTGGCATTGGTCCCTGTTTAACTGCATGGCCTGAAGCAAGTTGCTTAGTGTGACACTGTATCAACTTCTGCTTGTGCAAAGTGGGGATAGTACTCACTTTCCCCTTCCCAGGGGAATAATCAGTCAGTTTGCACAATACTAGAAAAATCTAAAAGTACCTCCAGAGCGTAATGTTATTTCTTCCCTGGAAATCCCTCAAATAACACATTTAAAAATGACAAATGATTTTGGGGAAAAAAAGAAAGAAAAGTATTGATTATATTTCCATGTCCATAGACATGTTCCGTAACAGGAGACTTCACTGTTGATACACTGATACTATCACAGCGCAGATAACTGGCACAGAAAGGGCAAATTGGTAAAATACAAAGGGTGAGGCATTCTGGTTCTTGAGTAAAGCGGAACGCCTCTACCCACATATATTTTTTTTTCCTCCATGAAGAACACTGGGACAGTGGATTTTGCTCCCAGATTTTTCTACGTAAAACATTCACTGAAAATTCAAATAACAAATTTGAAATAGGTCTTGAACCACCTGTGCAAGCAAGTGAACTGTATTGTAACAAAGTATAATTATATCTACTCACAGATGGTACACTGGATATTAGAAAGCTAGTTCTACTTTAAGGTTTAGCACTCAGGATTAAAGACATCTCTGTGCAACTTAAAAGATTTAAGAATTATACTGTAGGAAGCAAGGCTATAATAAGCTTTAGATCAACAGTTCATATAGCATCACAGGATTCTCAGCCGCCCAAGAGAGAGTCCTAATACACTGTAACCTACAACTTTCCTCTTGAAATGTCTTAGTTCTATGAAGCAATAAACCAGTCTGGACTAAGTTACTAAAGGTCTTTGAAGTACTAGAAAGACCCATAAATAAGGTGAGTACTTTGGGAGGGGGGGCTCATTTTGTGGTGTACATATACAGCTATTTCATAGTCAACTTGATTTGTAGCTGCCTGTAAGTAAGTTTCCTGGGAGCAATAAATCTTCATTCAAGTAAAACTAAAATGTCACCAGTATTTATTTTGTGCATTTTTTACTCCATCATGAAAAAAAAAAAAAAAAGTCAGCATTCATGTAAACTGTTTTATGCCCAACTTGCAGCTCTGCACTAAAATTAGGGTGCATAGTATGAAATTGTTATAAATCTAAGTTGTAAACATTGGGTAACAGATGTACCATTGCACTGCCAAAAAAGAGTGGTAACTGTCACTGGAGAAATAAAACTGAGTTATTGTTTCCAGTTTCAAAAGAACAGCAACAAGTCTAAAAAACTATATGTGATCTTTGTCCTTTTTTCCCCTCAGACACCTGCACTCATCTAATGTTTCACTGAGCCCTGAAAAATAAATGCATAGCTTCAGTCTCCTAATCCATGTGGCTCCAGAGACCACTGTTACATGAGAACTTAAACTGATGATGCTGAGCGTCCTAGGGGCAGCTTAATCTTTTTTAATTCAAATCAACTGAGTCCCATGTGGCGCTAGGATGATACTCTATATGCTGCAATCAGACTGACCTAGACTTCTTGTGCTCTAAATGATTAATGAAACTGCCTCCTAGTTTGTTTCTATGGTGATCTGAAACTTGACACGATGTAGGAATCTGCCATTCATGCTGAATGAATCGAGGAGGAGGTAGCTCAGGAACAAAACTCCATCAGTTGTACAGAAGAGGCTGAATTTTTAGTCATTAGTCTCCTTGTACTTGGATTGTTGACTCTTGAAAATAAGAGTAAGATAAAGTATCCTAGTTAATGCAGCCTTAATTGAGTAGTCTACTAGTCAATGGTTTCAATATTGACTGCCTTGTATGAAATAAAAACAATCTTATATTTTCTCTTTTGATAGGTAAATGCAAGAGCAGTAGTTACAGCAGGTTGCAGCTTGCTATAAAGAATTCAACAGTCAAAGCTCTGCAGTGCTTCTAAATACTGCAACTGATGATCTAAGAAATTTACTCACGTTACTAAATATTTGGTTTTAGATTCTATTGAGTCCATAGACAAATCCTCAAAATTCCTGTGTCTTTGGATTTTGATACTGCCATGAGGAATGATTTACTTCAAACGCTGTGAGCCTTCCAGAGCCAAAGTCTTCTCTTTACTTTCATTTCTAGAAGAACAGATGAAACATTTAAACATTTTAGATAATTCTTGAACCACTAATGGGTATCTGCGTTCATGCTTGGACCTACCTGTGTTGTTAAGATAAAAATAACTTGGGAGAGAATTGGTGAGCTAGCTTAGCTACTTTGCTAGATACAACACCAAAACACAGCCCAAACCAGCTGCTGCCTGAATTGTCACTCTGTTGCAGTCCATGCTGGATACCAAGATTGCTAGCTTCAGCCAGTCCTCAAAGCTGATTCAGTTGTGCTGCTGTAATCAGGATGCTTTTAGATTCTCCATCCTTCCTCCTGCTCCCAGGCAAACACACTTGAGTACACAATGTATCAAACCTTAGTGACCACCTGAAGACATGTATAGGTAAATACACACAGAGCTTTTCTGAAGATGGTGAGAACAGTGGAGCTCTAAAGCTTTCTGGTGCTCTGTCTCTTTTCTTAAGTCTTTACTGCCTTCCTTCAAAAACCTTGATTATTGAACTGTTTTTTCCCCCACCCCCCTCACCAAAGCCTACTTTTTCATCAGCACTGAGAGAGATGCTATTACTTTCTTCCTTTCCACACGTTTTTAAAGGCGAGATTGTTACTCTGTGTATTTTCCTCTGGTGAGGCAATCCCAGCACTGGTCTTACAGCATCTCTCAACAGCCTTTCAGGAGGGCATAGCACACCCGAATCATCTCATCACTTCATCTGGAATCAATCACTATAGGTCCACCAATGTCAAGAAAACTATGCTCATTTGCATCAGCATGTGACCTGGTTCTATCTTTCTATGATCTTTAGATCAGCAGTGTATCCATTGGGATTCATGGTTTCAGAGGAGTCTTCATCTACTTTCTAACACACCGAATCTGTGCCTGCCATTTTTCTTTCCAATCATAGAAGATATTGTACCTACTAACTCAAATTTGCCACAAATCCAATTCTTCAACATGGCTCTGGTACAATTTTCTTACTATTGTTTGTGTACTCAGACTTTGCGGACTGAATAACTGGCATTATACTTAGTAAAATCAATTAACCTTGTAGATATGAAGTACTTAATTTCCAGGATTTTGAAAGGAATCTAAAACACTTAACATTTTCAAGTGTGATCCAATGGCCTGTTCTCCTTGTCTTTCTTCAAATCAACTTGAAAATCCTAGCTTGTAATATTGCCAAATAAAAATTCAATGACACAATGGCTTGTATTTTTTTTTTCCCCAAGCTCTGTTTCCTGGGTTCAAATATTACAGTAAGTACTTCAAAACCTGCCTTCAGAAGAAAAGACAGAGAGAAATGGAGATCCTTTAGTTACAAGCATCCAGATTTGACATGCTGCACACAGATTCAATTTTTAAGACAAAATTTTTTTGGGGGGGAGATAAGTCTGATCTATTTCTGAATACCTTTAAATAGCAAAAAACTCCATGTGTACAGATCTTACTGAAGTTATCAGAAAGATTTTTAGAAAAACAAGTAATTTTCATTTTAAAATAGGCTTTTTTTTTTTTTTTTAATTTTTATTTTTTTACCTCCTTAAAAATGGGGAAGAAAGGAGTCAGAATAAAAATGTCTCTTTGGCTAAGTAGACCACAACTGAGGTGTGTGAGGTCTGCCCAGGAGAATGCTCCCTTCCTGAGTTTCCCACATACTAAGCCCGTAGGTTCAGTTTATTTTGTTGGAATAGCTTTGTTTTTCTAGAAATAAATATTTATCAGACCAGTGGGAAAGAGGTAATAACAGCTTTCTATTCAAGATGCTCACTTGGGGTGCAGGGATCCACGTTCAAGTCATTACCTCAAGGCACATGGGTCAAATTCCTGCGAAACATATTTGTAGATTAACACTTTTCATGTGGGTGTGTGGTGACCAAAGTGACCAGAGCCCTCATTTTTTGATGTATAAAACCACACAAAGAGGTGACTTGGAATTGAGAAGGAATCTTGGAGTTGAGAATATCATTGTATTTTCAGAGATGAGCCTACGTGACAGAACTTGATGTCCCTCTAACAGTATCACTTCCAAAGGCCCAGGGAAGCAGCAACCTGCCGAAAAGGGTAAGATGAGCATGATCACAGCCTGTGTGCACACGTGTTTGTTCATCACTTTTCAAGCAATGAAGCTAAACTTGATCTTTTAGGGTGAAAATGAAGTTTATTTACATGAGTGAGCAGCAGCGTCACCTCACCAAAGATTCTTCCAATGCAGCAAGATGGGTTTAGCGTCGCTTCTCAGAAGCCACACAGACATAAACGTGTCATTCTTGGGGCTCATACTGGGAAAAAAAGCTGTGCATAGATCACATCTGTGAAACTATTCTTCCTGTATACTACTATTCTTCCTGTATACTTCTCATTGTCACAAAACAAAATCTTCACGTCCTCTTAAGCAAGAGGACACTTGCTCTCCTCTTGAACACTTTTCTACAAAGTGAGCACCACAAACCCTCCATTCCAGACTAAAAAAAAATATCTAAGGAGCAAACAGCAAAATCCTGTTCCTGAACTTGAAGGAAATTATGTTCTGTGATATACATTATGAACTAACAAATACCTGTAGCCAATTTGGGGAGATAGTACCAGAATCCAGGTGTGAAGAAGGAGGTTAAAACAGAGTTACAGCAATGGTGTCAATGATCCACAAGTTTTACAGAAAGTCTCCAGTATGCAATATTTCCATAGTCCTTGCATTCACATTTTCTGCTATAGCACAATTCACGACCTTGGTTAGGGCTCTGGAGTAGTACTGCAAGGAAAGTAGAAAGGAAAATGATATTATCGCTACAATGATTCCGGTAATATTTGTGTCAGGAGGACAGTTTTCATTATTCTAATGCTTCTTACTACATCTTCTGGAGAATGTGTACATGGAAAGGAAGGGTGAAACCTCATTTTTGAAAAAGAAACATGACAAATGATGAGGTATTATACACTGGAGACAGTGGTCTGAAATCACTTACAATTGGAATATACTTATAATACTGTAAACCGGTAATCTCAAATGAGTATGGAGCTCAGCAGTCTGGTTAAGAAGAGTCATTTACTTACCCTTCTTTTGTACAGTGCCTGGCACCCTCATTGCAGCTCCTGGGTGCTCCTATTGACACCTGTGGGATAGCCCATCCTGCACACAGAGTTACAAAGCAGAGCAGTATGTAGATTTGCAGTGACTAATTATTTGAATATGAATCAACAATGCAACACTGTAGCAAAACAAGGCAAATGCTCTGTATTGAGTCACATTAATAAGAATGTCACGTGTAAAAGAAATGAAGTAATTATTCTGCCCTACTTCACCTGATAAGCCTCAGTTGGAGCACTTCATGCTGTTATGAACACCACAATGAAAAAGAAATACAGACTAATTGGAGAACTCAGAAGAGAACAACAAAAATGAGCTGTGATTTGGAAAATAATCCTTGTGTGTATGACTGTTCATAAACACATGAAGTGTTATTAAAAAAGGAGCAATTACTCTTATTATCTTAATTCTATACTAATATAAAAGATTCAGCATGGGAGAAACTGAAGTGTGCAATGCCAGGAATAACATAAGTCACAGACCGAAGTGCAGCGTAGAAACAATACTTTCAGAGCAAGAGGATGATGAACCACTTAGCACTGCTATCTGTGGAAGGGGTCCAGGCAAGCCTGGATAGTAAAACAGACAACCTTTTTAGTTCCCCAGATGTTCCTGAAGTTTCAAAATTTATCTTAATTTCCAATCAGAATATATCTAAATTATTTGTAAGGGAAAATGGTAGGAATACTTCACACTGACCCAAGTTTTAAGTGCACAAAATGTGTCTGCAATATAATTATCTCTTATTACATGCCATAGTTTAAAATACTCAAAAGGAAAAAATAATTTGGAGAGGGAAGATATCAAAATGTTTCATTCTAATGGAACATATATCAAATGTATCCTCAAATGTGAAAAGATGTAAAGAGAAATCAAATGAAATCAAGATGATTTCAGTTGAATTGCATATTAAAACTGAACTTGATTTTATTTTTTATTCACTAATACTTCTATTACTATGATTTCCTGTTTATAAAAACTCGATGAGTCACATGTTCAGCTATAAATATTTAGGAATGGTACACCTTGTATTCAGACTTAGAAAGCTACAGAACAACAAAGGAAACAAAAGGTCTCTAGGTGTTGCTTCTGAAATGGGAAGGTACTTGGGAGAAAGTACTTTTTATCCCTTTCAGTTTGTAACAACTACTGTCTAGCGGGTGCAGAAGTCCTGAGAATGTACGCAGATATAGAATTTGTCAAGTTCTACTGATCAAACACGAGTAGTTTAACATTAAGACAGCATTAGTTTTCAACAGTAAAACTTTCCAATTTAAAATATCTTTATGACTTCCTAAATTTGTGTGCAAAATCTTTTTTTTTTTTTTTTTTTTATCAAATATTCGCTGCGTGCTACTTGAATAAGCAAAAAAAGAGTACAATGCATCTGTATAATACCTATACTCCGTGTAGTTTTTTGGCCTTCACGTTTATGCTGGCTCTTGTGTTCAGAATGCTGCATTAGCAAATTGCCTATCAGCTCTCCAAGCATGGCACTCAGCCTTTGCAGCCTTGGGGATATCAGTAACACAAAGATTGCCCCTTGTGAGCCGCAATGACCTACGTCCTACAGCTCTATCTATCACATAAAGATGTACTGCTCCAGTACTGTCACTTTTCACAGCTCAATCTCAATATCTCTTTTCAGGTTTCCTGCTGACTGACAATGCCAGTTACAACATTTCACACAATTTTTCTTTTCTATGTGTGAAATTGCATATCCAAGAACTGTGAAAAGAGAATCAGCAGGTTCCCAGTAATGTTCCTGTGAGGAGGGACAGTTAACCACCATTTAGGAAAGCAAGACCAGGCAACTGCCCCAGCAAAAATAAAGGAGTATTCTATGAATACTTGCTCATAATTTTAAACTCTTCTGCTATGATTCTGTTCAAGCCTATTTGTGTTCTCAGACAAATCAGCTCACAAACTCTGCTTATGTTAAATTTTGAAAGATACTATCAGAGACTGTTTCCTAAATTCCTAACTTCAAGACTTCTTATCAGAAAGATTATTCTGAGAATTGCTCTTACCCAATCAGTTTCAACTTTGGATTACTAGCAGTGGATTGCTTATGGATAACCTGCTGACAAAGAGTTGTGTGATAATTTTGCAGAAATACCTTAGAAAATATGTCAGATTTGTAAATAACTCACAAAATAAAGGAGAAATGTATTTATAGACAACTATTTCCTCATTTCTTCTGGAAAACTGATAGTCAACTGGTCCTGGAATGACTAGGCAAAAGCAGGGTCTGTGAGGTTATGCCCTTCACACCAAAGCTCCATGCCAGCAAAAACATCTAATGGAGATTACACATCAGCTAAGACATAGAGCTGAAACATACATTTTCTCCCATGATTCCCCCTTACAAAACCAACCAAGAAAAAATAAAAAGCCCACAAAGTAAACTAAATAAACAATACAATAACAACAACAAAAAGATCAACTATCAAATCCAATTTACAGTTAAGTAGAGATAAAGCAAGGAGTCACTCAAAAAAAGCTTTTCTGCTTACAGAGTAACGACTTTGTCAGAGAACAAGATGGCATGCTTAAAAAATAGATGTTCATCTCTGCTCACGAATATGGGCAGTACCACAGTGAGTATTTTCAGACTCAGGGCCACTCCTCCAAGCTTGTCTAGAAGTTACAAACCTGCCATTCAGAGTGGAATGCAAACATTTTTCTCTCAGCTGCAAGGGCATTCTCTTAGCAGCTACTCCAAGTTCTTACAGGGAAGTATCAAGAAGATGTCTTGAATATTCTTTTTGCTCCTGTTAATACCATCAAACAATTGGGAAACAAGGACAAGAGGCAGATTTGTAATGATGGCAGGCAATTGTTCTGGAAGAGATCTTCTGAAGAAACAAAACATTAGTTTACAAATTACAGTGGAAATGGCATGTGCCCCAGTGAAATCCAATCCCTGCAATATCAAATGAGAAAGACCATTGAAAAAGATAATGCCACATGTCTAAACATTCTCCCATTCTTTAATTAATTTTGAAATAACATATCACTATTACTGGACAATTGGTTTTGTAAAATCATTAAATTTGTGCTTCTTGCTAGTGTTTGTTCTGATTAAATGCTATTCCCTCCCCTTTTTCCCCAGTCTCAGCAGTCCCTTTCTGGTTGTCATAACTAGTCAGTAAACCAAAGTTTTAATCATCAAATTGTGGTATACTTTGCATCAAATTTCAGGTAGCATTTAAACTTAATTAGAAGAAGTAAAGCATGTAACATATAGCTTCCCTAAGCAACTCTTACCATATGGGTCCAAGACTTATTCACCAGATCAAAATAGATCTTGCTGTCCTTGGCAGCAGTCTGAGGGCTATATGTTTACATGGATAAGCTGCTTTTGTACATTTTCTTTACATCTCCAACATGAACCACCTCTATTAGACAGTATTAGACAAAAAAAAAAAAAAATCCTCACTGATTCTACACAGTCTTCAGCAAAATATGACAATTAAGGATTTAACATATCATGCACTTGTAAGAATTTACATCCAAATCTTACAAAGTGGTCAAAAGGGTTCTAATTTGAATTTGTTATTTTTTACATGCTAAGAAACATGTTCAGTGATAACACCATATCACTGATATGATGTTATCATCATCACAGTAAAAAAAAAGTACTTTTTTTCCTTCCTGTGTAGATAACTAAGTAGTAGAGCTGCAGGAAGATGGCCCCACTCACTATGAATAGGGAGAACATGTGTTATGTAAATGCACTTAAGTAGCACTTCAGTATCGCTCAAAAAAAAGTTTTAATCTCCTAGAGACTGCTACTGCCATAGGCTACCTGACATACTGTGGTGGTAATATTCCATCATGGGTTCCTTTACTCCAAGACCTGGACATCCAAGTTTTAGCCAGGACTTGTATCTGAAAGTCAGTCCAAAAACAAATGTCATATCTTAGTCCTACTCTTCGGTATATCCTGGTGACTGATATATTTTCCTTTTGCCCTTTGAGCACAATTAGACTATTGTATGTTTTCATTTTCTATTACTCACCTTTATACATGGATGTCCAGCATTAAAGGGTCATTCTGTAAAACTGCCAACATTTCATTTTTTAAACATTGGATCTTGTTTGCATACTACCTTGTTTCTGTGCTCTGAAGGATCAAACTACTTGGCAGGGTAGCAAATTTGATTTGCATTAGGAAGGGATATTAGGCATATAGGATTTCACAGTTCATTTTATACCCTAATCATCAGAAGCCCCTATTTAGGGTCTGAACCAGAGGGATTTACTGCTCTCAAAAAAAAAAAAAAAAAAAAAAAAAGTATCCAATTTCAAAATATTTCAAAATGTTCATTTTATTTCATCTCTCGAAAGTCAGTTAATGAAAGGTGCAATTCTAGTGAACAGCCTTTGGTCACAAACCTCTCTAAGCCCTCTTTAGTTTCATTAGGAGTGAATTAATGTAATGTTAGATGGTGACATTTCAGGGTCACTGCACTCCTATACATTGCAATAGAATGGATACCCATTAAAAATATTATCAGACTAATCCTGCAAAGGGTGAATCAGAAGCTCAGGATGCTCAGAGCTCCTTAGGGAATTACAGATTTCTACACAGATCTCTAACGACCCAGCTCTGCTATTCCGGTACTGATGCTAACCTTGCTGTTGCAACTGCTCCTTGTTCCTGGCTCTCAAGGAGCTTCACAGGAAGATACCATGCCTTCAGAGAGGCACTGGAGCCATCCTCATTTCTACCAAAGAGAAGATTACAGATGGAAAAAATAAAGCTATTCAAATGATGCAAGGTAATGTCCTCTCTTTCCTTTTGCTGGGTGACTTCAGAAGGGAAGTGGATTGTGAGCTCTGTGAGAGAGGACTGCTGGCATTTTTCCTCATAGTTACAAAAATCAGGTAAAAACAAGCAGAGTTGCTTGGATGAGATTAGTCTGCCACAGTATCAGTGTTTATTTTACTGACTTAATTCTCACCTCTTCTCTTTACAGCTATTGACATCTCTTTCTTTTGTTAATGCTATGCCAAAGTCAAACAGCTTGAATGTTGCTAGTTTCTGCAACTGAGTGTGCCTAAGCCAAAGATGCTAAACTGCTGACAGACCATAATTCAGTCTTCTGCTGCAACACACACAACTGATTGCACAGTGAGGTCTTCAGTGCCACAGATTTTAAGATCATACAAAGGATGATATTTGTATGTCTCCAGAGATGTTCTTCTGCTCACACTAGAGAAAGATGTGAAGACTACTCAGTCCTCAGATTCCTTGAAAACCCCACTGAAGAATATGTAGAAGTCATTGGACAGCACAGTTTTTATAAAGAAAATGCAAGTGCTCCAAAAATTTGTGCTGATGCTATGCTCACTTGTGGACCATTTGGGAGCAGGACACAGTGTTTCAGGGTGCTCACACTCTGACTGCTACCTCTGGCTTACTACATGTTTCTGGTGTTCAGACCTCTGCCTATGAGGCCAAACTTTGAGCCTGATGACCAGCTTCCTCTTAGTGCACAAATGCAGCAAAGAGGATCTGCAAGTTGGATGCTGACCTAAAAGTGATGCTTAGTCACTCAGCCACAGGCAACTCTATCTGCTGTTCAGTTTTACTGCCTGTGTTAATTCCCATCTGAACACTGAGGACTGTGACTGGGAAGTGAACATGAGCATCAGACCTAAGCGTCACTCTTAATGAAATCCTAATTCAGAAAGGATCAACTGGGATGTAACTAATATCCATATGTTGGCACATACCTCAGGAAAATTATCTGCATTTTAATTGCAATAAGCACGATTTGTGCTTTAAAGTGACAAAATAATAAAATTTGATTGTTATGACTCACTCAGTTGTTAAATAAAAGTCAAGTTGAAATTAATTTTAACTATATAAGTCTTGATAGTCATTTAAATATTTATCTGGTATTCATACTATCCCATCATATGTTTTACATGGCAACCCACTAAAGTTCTTCAGTTTTTATGTGTTTTTTTTTTTTTTTAATTCTTTGTTCCAATGTACATGGTATAGTAGAAAATATTTCTCTGCTTATTATATATAATTTTGGTAGTTTTCAGATAGTTTTCTATGCCTTTGGCACAGTTTAAGCCTCTAAGCTTCTCTAGACATTTTGGTGTGTATGTATGAGCAGATCAACTGAAGTGAAACTATGAATTGAAAACAAACTAATCTACCAGCTTCCAAATTATGCCTATGCTGGAAGCTGTTGCCCCTTGGGGACCTGTAGATATCTATAATTCCCTTAGAAAAATAATAGTAATAAAAAAATTGACACAGCCTGTTTTAAGGATTATTTCAGCTTAGGAGTCCAAAGTCACTGTTAAGAATCCATGAGCTCACAGTTCTATACCACTGGTTAGATTGGAACTTCAACAGAAAAATGTTCGACGCCCAGGTCAGATCCTCTCACAAGGATAAAAGTTCTAGAAAAGCTCTGTTTAGGCAGTGTGTTATCCATTATACTTATTTCATACACAAGAGTTTATATATACATCCTCACAGGTTCAAACATACCAAAACAAAATTTTGTTGTTGTTTGGCAGATGCTCAATTGGATACGCCATATTCTTACAATTGCTTAATTGTAAGAAAAAAAAAAAAAGCTCTTATCTGTATGGATGCGTTTACCAGCTATACATATAGAAAACATCTCCCTGGTTTACTTTCCAGTTTAGGAAAAGACATTGATAATTTTCAATTGGCTGAGTCACATCACCATAAAGGTCAACAAACTTCAGTGGGCCCTCATCTCCTAGCTGTAGCTGAGCAGGTTGGCTGAGGGCTGTGCCATCTGCCAAAAATGCTTTCTAGGGTCTTCAAGAGCTGAGCTGTGGAGGAAGGAGTTACTGGGAGGGAGAAGAGTTTTCTGTGTTGAAATTATTCAATTATACATATGTATGTGCATATATACAGACATTTTTAAATCTACATATATATATGTGTGTGTACATACAAATATATATATATATATATAATATGTATATATATACACACATATACATGTATATGCATATATATATATACACACACATGTATATACATATAAAACATATATATATACACACACAAGAAGCTGAAAGTTCCAAAGAAGAGTTAAAGAGTTAGATAACACCAAGCAAACAGCTTGAGCCAAAACATTTGAGCTTGCCTTTTGTTTCCTAGACTCCTAAGAATATATGAATCACTGAATTAACAACATTGTTACTGAACTATCCCATTTTATTGAAGTCAAGTGACAGGGGTTGTGATAGCCCATGTCTTTGGGAAGGAATATAGCTACTGTAGCAGCCTTATAAAGACAGAATGCACAAGGAAAAAACTTCATACATCATACTGCAATCTCCATGTGGCTGCAGTGAGCCTTACTGAACACCATTTCCTCAGAAAGCCCTTCAATAACATTTCAGGTATACTTATAGGATAAATGTACAGCTAGGTCTGTGGCAGAAGACTAAAGTTTAAGATATGATAAATGGCTGCTGCCTGGAACAAATGGCAGGCTAAACCATAAGGGGAGAAGCAATTTTTTTTATTTAGGCCTAAACAATGCATGGGACTTGCTTCAAAATGAACAATTACTCTTCAAGACTGACCATAAAGCACTTAAGATCTACATTCTTATAGGAGAGAAAAGCCAAAATTGTAACTTCAGGAAGGGAAGTACATAAAAATGAGAAATCTTGTTAAAATGGAATTTAAAAGGAGCAACCAAAAAAATAAAAACTGCAGATATCATGTATGTACATGCTATTAAAGTCTCAGAATAATCATATATTTTGTATCAAAAAAAATCCCTCAGAAACCAAGAATTAAAGGACCACACAAAATAGGCAGAAAGACTATATGATACAGTAAAGACAGCTAATTGGGCTAAAAAGAAATCCCTCAAATAGTGGAGCTTATGTGGAGCATTGAGGAATATAGAAAAGATCATAAACTGCAGCCATTCAAATGGTAACTCATATTAAAGCAGGCCAAAAAGATCATAAGGAACAACACACCACAGACATAAAAAAGTAGTAATAAAAATCTTTCTTTTCCAAACATGTTAGTGTTAGATACAGAAATTCTGCCAGAGAATTTGTAGGGCTGATGGTCATGGTACACCATAAGACTGTTTATGAAAGACAAATACTAAGTTATGTGCATGGGGGAAGGAACTCTAACTGCTCTCACTCAGTTCTGATTTCTAGATCAGCTACCGCTGCTCAAAAAGAGATCTAGTAGTTCTCACAGATAGTTCAATGAAAACATCAGCTAAGTGCTCAACAGCAGTAGAGAAATGAGGAGAACCTTCGCAATTATAAATAAAGGAATAGAAAACAAAGTGGTAAATGCTGTATACCAAATTATTAAAAATCTCAAACCTCCAGTCTTAAATACCATGTATTGTCAGGGTGGAGAAGAGCTGTCAATATGTGCATAAGGTTCAAGATCCTTTTGCCCATCCCATCTTATTACAGAAGAACTGTATATATCGCAGCTACACTTAAATAATGAATGTGCAGCACACAGTGAACCCACAGAACACGTTGCCACAGGATACTGTGAAACTGAGAGCACATCTCAGGGGCTCAGGCTAGATTTTGTTTAAAAATATTTTTTGCTGCTTGTACAACGTCTATTTAATATTTTTTTTTCTGGCTCAGGTACTTTGAATACATGCCTGCATTAATTAATGTTATGCTGGTAAAGTGAAAATTGTCAAGGGAGGGAGACTTGAATCCCAGATTACCCTCTTGCCTAGTAGTTAAGAAACCTCTCTGCAACACATAGATTCCAAGTGCCAGAGAATAGATTTGAATTCTCAATCCATTGTTTTTCAGGTGAAATAACTGTATAGTTTTAGCATGAATGTATTAAGATACCTATCTTAAGTATCCTTCAAGTAGGAGTAACCTATGTTCAGTATTACAAGTACTGAAGATACTTAGGGTTGACAGAATTGAACAGAAGTAAGATTCAAAGGAATGACTATGACACCAAGAAGCCCTGTATATCTCTTCAACTCATCTTCCAAGTACAAAAAACAAAACAACAACTAACCTACTCCAACCTTGTTTCTCCCCTAAACACATGGTCAAATTTCAAGTCTCTTTCTGCAAATCTGCATACAACTTCCTAGGGAGAATAAGAGGGTACAAGACGTATTGGCTTAATATTCTATTGGATAGCAATCTTACTTTTCTAATGAAAGATATACCAGAAGAGATGGAAGATACCAGCTTTTACATTAGTATTTTTGCCTTTGAAGAAACACCAAAAGCAAGTCAGGGAGTTCAGATGAAGAGGTCTTTTCACAGCCCATGCCTTATACCTCTTTTGAAAAGAATTTATTTTGCTTCCAAAAACTGACCTTTGGGAAAACGTCTTGATCCAAGCTGCAGTTTCTCTTCTTCATTTTTCTTGTCTATGTGTCAGCCAACAGTACCACCTCTGAGATACTGAAGTCTTTGGAATAAGGAGGTGGCTATTGTATAAACATGCTGAAATGGGTCAGAATCTCAGATGGTATTAATTGCTATAGCTCCATCAGATCTTTGCCAATTTATACTAGCAAGGAATATGGGTATGTTGCTCTAGCTGCCAGAATTCATACTTTGTCCATTTAAAAAAAAAAAAATCAAGTTCCCCAAGTTCCCACTAAAATCCTTCAGGTGGTTTCTGCTGGACCAGCAGAAGCCCTCTTTCTCTGCTCCAGGATCTAACTGCCATTTGGAATCAGTACCAAATACACAAGAATGTTATACTGCAACGTTGACAAGGCCACCACTGCTTGAGTTTGATACACTACTGTTACCCTCCATCTGCACAACTTCAAAGAACTGAATGGCGTTCCCTGCACTGAACTCAGTGCCCTTCTTGTCTAATCATTTTGTTATAACTGTATTTCATTTTTCTTCTTAGGCACTTGTTTTCTATGTCTTGAGTGGAGAAAGGGCCATACAAACAAACAAAAGGAACATTCTTCCCTCCTACAAGCACGATCCTCATTTCCACCTTCCATTTGCAAACCAAACATAAAAGCTGCCTGCCTGCTCTGCATTTCTGAATTCCTGTGCACATCTCACTAGTTTCTATCCTGCTCCAGGTATCCGCCCTGAGATGTTTTTTTAAATTCTTATTGTGAGTTATTATTTTCATGAATTCTTATTTAAATTCACCTTTTTATTTTTTATTTTATTTATGAATTAGGACAGGCCAGGAAACTTTACCCAGTCTTCATTTTCACCCAAGAAAGCAGAGGCCACAAACTGATAATAAAGAAGGAATCACTTACCCCTTTCCAAGGACCAGAACTCAACAAAAACTACAAAGAAGATGAACTCTACATAGAGAATCTTTCCTTGTGGCTGCCAGCTCATAAATGAGGTAAGGGTCTGCCTCATCTAGTCACACAGGTGAATTGCTTCCACCTGTGTCCCAAGGGCCGGCTATGCCCCTTCACTAGGTGCTCAATCACTGCTTCAGGCTGTGACCTAATGATTCCCATTCAGCTTGTCTGAGGAAGATACCTAGACTTTAAAGATTTCAATGTGTAATTTGTTCTTGGTAAACAACTTAAGCTGTTTTGTAAATCCGATGATACAACACATAAGTAGAAAGAATAAACACTAGTGTGAAATAACTGTACTTTTCATCCTTAGACACTATGTGGTGCTAAATATTTTTTAAAGTTACAGATTAGGACAAGGAGATTTTGAAAGCACAAATGCAAAACGTAGTTCTGGTAGAGACATCACACTCAACACTGAGCAGGACCAGACACTTTCAACCTTTTTTATCATTGAAGTATATCTTTGTTTTGTTGCAGAATGAGAATGAAACTGGAGACTGACAGCAGTGAGCTGCAATTAACACATAAATGTAATTTCTTTAAGGCTGTGTGTGTCACATGTGAGATATACATCACCTGGAAAATCACAGCTCCGAAGTCCATCTGAGAGGTCTGATCCATTACACAACAATTTTACACCGAGTTCATTAGATGTGAGGCTCATGTAAATTCTAGCAAGGCCCTGACACTACCAGAGCTAACAAACAAGTTCATTCTGTCCCTTCAGACTGCTATATATTACAGCTAGAAATTTCCATATCCGCAGATGTGGATTTCCACAGTGCAAGAGACACTAAAAACAGAGTAGAGCCATGACAGCATGTACTTCACCAGGTCTCATCTTGTCCTGCCGTGGAAGTACTGGGAACAGGAGGAATGTGAGAAATGAGAATGTAACCACTCAAAATGCAGTATGTCACTACTTCAAGCCCTATTACTCCAAGCAGCCACTGCTCAGAAACCTAGCTGATGGGTTGCAGTGCTATTCCAAAACCAGTCATAAGTGAAGTGAATCTATTGCTTGATGAACCAGTGTTTTTCAAATAATATCTTGCTGACTAATCCAAGAGTCAGTAATTCGAGCGGAACCTCCTACTCAGCAAACTAAATCAACAAATTGTAACAGTCTGTTAGATCCAATCTAACTTTGGTTACATGGCTTTTTTTCCACTGTAATTTTTAAATGTATATTTTAAGAAGATATTTTGTATACTGTTTATTTCCAAGCTATTAATATGAATGCAGTATAATCCCAACTGCTTTAAAACCATGAGAATAACATATCCACAACATATCCACAGAAATGTTAAAGAAATCTGCTTTCTACTTGGGTACTTTATTTGGGTTTTATTTGCACATATTCAGTATAATTATAGTTTAAGTGGGCTATTTTTCATACCCACATAGGCAATATTTTCCACATAAAAGTTCACATTGGCTTTAGATGCACCCACAAGCTATTTACTTGCGTGGTATACATATAATGATCAAGCTTGTGTCTGCTTTACCCAAATCTAAATGTTTTCACTTGTGCTTCTTTTGCAAAGCATTTTCTCCTGAATAAATTGTTTCAAGTTTACACTATCACTTTTATGAATTTCATGATGCAACAGATGACTGCACCCTTAAACTGAGATATATATTTCAAGCACTGCAAATGTTAGGAAAGTTTACAGCAAGGTTTTATTTTGGTTGTTTTCCCAAGTATGGGATGAATTTGGATTTCACTTTCAATTTTTTAATTATTTTATTATTATTATTTTTTTTTAATTTTATCACTCCAATGTTCAGCAGAATTTGAGTAGAACTTTTGTGTTTAGTCAGTTCTTCTATTGGACACCAGCTTCTCAATTGCCAGAGAGTGTTTGAAACATATCTTCAAATATAAGAATAGGAAAAAACTAAACAGTACAAGACAGAAACTCATTTCCCACTTACTTCTGGATCTTTCCCACTGAAGGCTTCCTCAAGCTATTTCCAATGGAACTATTGTAAACATGTTCTTCTGCCTAGATTTTCAGATGGACAATATGATGTTGCTGTAAACTGCAAAACAGCGCAGTTGAGTGAGGACACCTCTGCAATGAACAGATTCCCAAAGAAATGTCATCATCTGCATATATGTCCCACAATCTTAGAGAAATGTCCTCCCAGGCTTGAGAAACCTTTTGGTTTGGAGGCAACCCCCTTTGTTATGGCCATCTTCAAAGTGGAGCATCAGAGTAAAACGAGCATTTTCTCAGAGGAACACATAAGATCAGGAAGTTTTTTTTTACATAGGGATATTCCCAAACGACTTGAAAATCTTCAAAGAGGAAACACTGTGTGATATGAACTCCAGAGAAAAAGGAGGCGACATACACATACATACACACGATGTGAAAGCTTTCAGGGAAAACATGCTGTCCTTAGTAATGTGAAGGGGTTTGTTTTGAAGAAGCCACCCCCTGCTGAGGCAGTAAGTATTCATGTATGATTACTGAGATCTCTAATTAAATTCTCCTTATCTGAATGCCATCTGAACTTAACAAAGCAGATAATAAGTTCCAGAAACAGATACCATGTGGGGGGCCAAATAATTTCGCTTCCAAAAATTGGAACTTGAAATCAGAGATGTGTAGGTAATAGAGAACATGATTTTGCTCTACTCCCACTGTCTGCACCTGAACTATTCTTTCCATCAGAAAAATCATGGAGCTAAAGTGAAGCTAAACGCTTGCAGGATCTACTCCAATTCTGTGGAAAGTCTCCTTTTAAAGCTACCTTTTAACTTGACTTAAGTAAGTGGATTTCCTCCAGATTTATACAAAGACAAGTGGGAGTAAGATTACATTCTTGCACTGATTAAACATCAACTGCAAAGAATCATAATACGCCTGAATTTTGATTATTTTTCAGAAATGTATCTAGGCTGCAAATTAACTGCATTGTATGTGAAGATGCTCCAGAGATGTTTTTGCATGGAGTTAACTTGTCTGTGGAAAAGATGTTCACAGGTGCACAACATAGCACAGATGCCCCAGAAATACAACCTGTTTGACTAGAAGGGGCAGACACTTCCCTCATTTAAGGGCTGGCTGCCACAAGGAAAGTATCTCTATCTAGAGATTACCTCCTGAACGAGGATTGAGTTGTTTAATCCTGGAGCCTCAAAGGAACTCTGTGTATAAGTCATCAGGTCTTCCACACTCAGCACTGCTGAACTTCAAAGGTCTGGAGAACATTGTACTTTCTATGTTTCCAAATAAATTAACTGAATCATCAGTTCAAGACACATGTGAGATATGATTACCCAAAAAAAAAAAAAAAAAAAAAAATTAAAAAAAAAATAAAATTCATAGGACCTTTTAGAAAGGAAATTTTTTTTGGAAAGGAAAAGTAGAAATTATCTTCTGACCAATTTGACATGAAATTCAGTTTTGGAAAGCTCTGAGGCAGCTTGGTTAACAGACTGTAAAAATGGGGACCAGAAGTCAGTTCATCTATTAGCCTGAAATGTTAGAATTGGAGATGAATTTGGGGAGGACCTTTCCTGGAGGCAGGAGCATCCATAGTAGCAACAAGGCTATAAGGGTTGGTTGAGCCCATGCAGATAAACAGTCCCTAACCCCAGGCATACAATTCCTATATTGTGACGGCTTGTGCCATGTAATCTTAACAGTGCTGACTTCATACCAGCACATATATCAGCAGCTGTACAATTATGGGAAGAATTTAATGGTCTTGCAAATTCTGTGTGTGAACTTCTACTGTTGGTAAACCTACTTCCTCAAAGCTGGGACAGGAGAACTTGTAAGTTCTGAAACACTAAGACAGCTTCAGTAAGCCTTGGAGTAAAAAATATAGATAATATTATGTTACGTGTGTATAATATACATTTTATATATGGCATCACAGGACATACATTACTATTAACACATGATATTATTGTATTGGTATTGTATTGATATTATATTGTATTGACATTGTATTTAAATGATAATAATAATCTATGTATTATGATGTAAATCTGTTATGAGCAATCAATTTAGTGAAAAAAACCAGAAGTTAACTCTGTTACTATGTTGCAGTGATGAATGTAAAGCAATGTTACTATAAAACAAAAGTAATATCATTAGTGCTGAAGCATTGTGAGCGTGTTACTGTGCAGATAGCATAAAATAATTTATGACAGGAAAATAGTTTTCTATTAAAGTTAGTATTGTCTATGAAGGCTAGTTTAACAAATCACTGATTGCCTTGTAATTCTAATGATACTGCAGAAGGTTATAAAGAGTAAACTTAGCCAGTGTAATTTCTATGGTGAAGGTAAAATCCTAAGAAAAAAGTTTTGCTTCCTCTTGCTGCATGCATAACCACAGTAAAATGTCTTGGTCAAGAGTGGTTCATCATTCCTTACGGACTTCCTTTGTATTAACGCCAAAGTTGGCTCCAAAGATTTCATAGAAACTGTGGTCAGAAGGGACTTGAAGATTATTCAGTCAAACTTCCTGGTACACCAGTAGCCACTAACTAAATTCCTTATAACCACCTAAAGAATTTGGATGTAGCAAGTACTACAAGAATCCGGAAGACTAGAAATATTCAATATTAGAACAATTTAAATATTAGAAAAACTGAAGACAGATGCTTTTAGGTCTGAGGAATTTTAGATGAGCTATTAATAAAAGACTGGAATGGCCTGCTGTGGTTCAATAAAGAATTAAGGAAAAAAATGAAGCTAACATTAGTTATTATGGCCTCATGTAGATTTGGCTCCATCAGATGAAGTTACTTCTTTTTACTTTCTTTACAAATTTATTTCTACTTGAGGGTTGCTATAGTATATTTTGACTTTTCCAATGTATTTGATCTAGGGCCATTTGATATCAGCGTTAAAAAGCACAGATTACATACATTAACAATAGGATTGTAGATATATCTGAAGTGTGGATGGAAACAATAATTAAATAAAAAATCCAGAGAGGGACCGTTTCTTGGTTCAGTGCTCTTTGGTGTCTATATGAAAGGTTCAAACACTATCATAGACTCCTTGCTGGTAAAATCTGCAGTGTTTAGAGATCTATGTAGCAAAAAACACTGAGAAATAAAAATTACTGTAAGAGGGTGATGTGGATCACTTGATTAACTGATCATAATCTGACAGGATGTGCTTTAATGCCTCAAAATGGCAGGTATATAAAGGGGAGAATGAGTAATACAGTATCTTCTTAGGGGATGAGAGATTTTATCCTGGAAATCAAGAACTCCAAGGAGGATTTTGGGGTCTCTGTGGATAATTGCCTCCACAGGTAGTCGCAGGGCAAATTGTGGCAGAAAAAGCTAATGTAATCCTTGAGCAATAAAAAGGTATCAAGGAAAGATAGAAAGAGCTTCTGCAACACGTGAAAGGGCTTCCTAGGAGGTGTTAATCTCTAACTAAACTGCATGCTGAGAGAGAACTTGAAATTCTGACACTCCTATTGACTGTGGTCTGGAGGATTCTGTAGATTGTTTCAGAGCATCTACCCCAAAAAGGCAATTCCAAGCCCAGGCTACATGGTGATACTGCCCCTGGGACCAGTAGAAAAACTTATCTGCACCACTCTGGAAGTCTCTGTCTACCTGCAAATCAGCCTATGTGACCCATGTAGGCTAAGAAAGGCTTCCCACCATAAAACCTTAATTCACCCCACAATACTGTAAACACAGGGTCTAAAAGCAATTGTAATTTACAAATGTAGAATGTATTTATCTGGTCATTTTGCTGATGGAAATCTTTTAATCACATTAAGTTGTAATTAGTTTCCTTAACAGGTACATGATCTCATATTTTCTATCTGCACAAGAGCTAGCTATAAATTATTATTATTATTATTTTTAATAGGAATAAGAACTACTATACCTGATAGGAATTAAAAGTAATATCATAACAAATAGACATCTGTTGGAAAAGAAGACTTATAAATCAAGAGAGACATGTGCAGTCCAGGCCTCTTTGCTCTCAAGGCTTCATTGGAAAAACATGTAGAAAGAAACAGCCAATATTTTAAAAGCAACAGGAAAAGAAGTCTGTACATCATTTGATTCTTTTCCTGCAATAGCATCTTTACTTGCATGAGACCAGATTACTTATAAAAATTTTGGCAATATATAGCTTTAAGAACTGGCTTTTCAAGAATTCATTGTTTTGTCATGTGTACAAAGAGACATGCATTTTATTCATTGGAAAAATTCCCTCTGCTTCAGCAAATAGCATTTATACAAACCCTGGAAAGCCAGAATTCCATATCTAGTGCTAATGATGTCTAGCATCTAACAGAAAGCCTAAGAAGGAACTTTAACATGTACTATTAATACCATGTATTTTAGGTAGATATTGAGCACCCAGCTCCAGTGTGATGAATGTACACATAAACCTCAAAATTAGTCTTAAAAGCATATAAACCACTTCAGTTGTTAAGATTTTCTAAAACCCACGTGTGTGGGTAATATCACTAAAAGCAGGTATGTTGGATAAAAATGAATGATGTCCCTTTCCCAGTATAAACCCAGGAGTTCATCTTCCAGTGTTGTTTATAAATAGAAGAGAGTCAATTTGCTTAGGATCTGCAGGACATTTCAGTACTCCATTTAGATAATGACAACATTTTTAACACAGCTATCACTCATTAGGTCAAGAGGTTGTGATTAATCAAGGACTGTTTTGGTTTAGTCTGATAGACATCTAGTCTCTTTAGTTTACAGTTGAATGAAGATGGCTTCAACAGTTTACAGAATGAGCCGCAATGATACATTAGACTGAAATTGAGATGGAAGAGAGACGTGTGATCTATTTTAACCATTCCATTTGCATTACAATGTGCTGTGTGTGAATTAGTCTAGGCATTGCTAGAGTAAATAAAAAATCTGCTGGGAACGTGTGAGCGCATTACACAACAGGAATGCACTGGCAGGTTATTGCTAGAAGTCTGCTGAATGTTACCAGGAAATATTGTTGGTGTTTGGACTGAAAGATGAGTGTTTTTTGTTTTAATAACTGACTGGCTGGTTAATGGCTGACTGTAAGATGAGAGAATTTGAGTCAGAAAGGGTTATGACAGAAAATCTGATGGGAATGTCTGTTTCCATAGCACTTTGGGACTTGTATCCACACCAAAGCAGTATAGGTCTGTTTACACAAACTGTAGAATGAACATTCACACTTTGGGCAACTAATGAAAACAGTATAAATTCCCAAACACTTGACTGCAGTATAGTGTCTTGATGGTACTGCTGAATCTGAAGGTCATTTTCTAAGATTATCTATGAGCATTTTCCTATCATCAAGGGGCTAGCCAGTTTACCATACTATCACAGGGGTCTTTCTTCTAGAGGAAACTCAGACATCCAAAGGAGTATGTTGCAGGGAAACAGTGGGTGCTCAATAGGAAATGAGAATGTATTCTCAGCAATCCACCTTATCTGTTAGTATATATCTTGCACACACAGCCCACAGTCATGTTTGCAATCAACAGTTAGCACTTCTGAGTAAGAGCTTCATAAATCTGGAGGTTTTTTATTGTTCAATCTTGTGTAAATCAAGTAAATTAACCCATATTAAGTGCAAATGCTGTGAAAAGGTCTTAAAATATTATATAGCACTATATAGTTTTCAACTTTTCCTATTCATAATATTATTACACTGCTGTATTTCCTTCTAATAAAATAGGTGAATTCTCTGAAGTAATTTTTCTCCTGTAATTGAGGCACTTCGGAGGATGCAACCTGATGGGATACTTAGACTTCTTGTTCCTTTTCTTCGATCATATACACATAGAAAGAAGCACATGCCTGCTTATGTGCTTTCTGTCACATGATGCTGATAAAGCTAATGCAAAATGGCACCAGGTGAACAAAAAGAAATCCTTCAAAAGTTTCTACAAAAACAAATCCTGTTAATTTCAGCCTTCCTCTTTTTCTACATCTAATTATTTTGTGCAATTTTTCTAATAGTACAAACCAACAAAAAAGATGAATGGTCATAAAATACACACTGGAATCTGAGTGACCACGAATATTGTTATTGAGTAGAGACATCGGAAAAAATACAATAAGGATATGTTGCTGGAACTAGCATTACAAATTTCCCTGATTCTAATTAGAGAATATGTACAGCTGTATAATTATGTAATGATTTAAGAACACGGAAGTAGCCAAAAAGTTAGCACTGATGAAGAAAATCCTGTAGGCTCTGGTGATCTGTCACCACCCACAGCCCGCTCCAGATTGAAACACCTTCCTGAGGCAGGGAATTCCTTTTTGCGACATTCGCCTTCTCACTCTCCTTTGTGCTGTCCCAGGGGACACACTTGTCCTGCTTTTGGCATGACTCAACTTCTTGTTGAGTTGACCTTTGCCCTTTTAAATGAAAAGGTTTCGTGCCCTGGAAACTGGCTCTTTCAGTGACTTCCACTGAACTAGAACGTTATTCTCCTACAGGAACACCAAAGAAACGTGGCAAAATACCTACCTTAATTATTGGAAAAATAATATACTTTGGGAAAAGGAAATACTGAACAGACCTAAAGCTCCTAAGCAGGATACATCAAAGGGTGTATTATACATAGCTGGAGAATCAATGTCCATTTATCTAATGACCTAATTAATGTTTTTATAATTTATATTGCTATTAGAGAGATTTTAGTGAGAACAAAACTTTCAGATAAAACCAGAAATTATAATAATTAGGAAGCTGTCTCTCCTTATCCTATTAATAAAAAGTGTATTCTAAGCAATCCTTGAAGAGTCAGTGCTATACCAAGAAGAGAGAAGATTATTTCCCCCCTGATTTTCACAAGAACCCTCTGGAGACCTTAAAAAAAAAGTCTATCAAGAACTGCAATGTTTCCTGAACTAATGCACAGGGGAAAAAACAAATAAGTGCAATTCTTTAAACAACTGAAAAAGGGATTTCCACAGGAAAGAGGAACTGTCATACAGAAAGTGCATAGAATGGAAATAGGCTGCTAAGAATATTAAGCAACTTATGCAGAGCAATATTTCCCAACTTATTTTCCTCTAAAATTTAATAAAACCTAGTGAATGGATATGCTGTGACAAAGCCCCTAGAGATCTCATTGTCTCCTGGTTAATATTGTCACAAGTATTTTGGAAAATGAGTGAGTTCCATGCATGAATTAAACAGACATGACTGTGGAATACTGAGGAATAAATATAGGTTTGAAACAACAGATTATTTGAAAGCAATCTGTTTCCAAAATTGCAGTGGAGACAGGATTCCTCCCAGTACTGTTTGCATTGACAAGAAGGTATGGAATGATGTAGTTCACACTAAACTGAATTCGTCCCACTGGGGCTCCACCACACCATGACAACCTCTCATTTACTAAGGGCTGGTAGGAAAGCAGGATACAAATACCTCCTTATTAAATCATGCCTCAGTGTATGGAAAAGGAACAGAATTTCTGGGAAAACATTTGTGGACAGATTTTTAAAAAAGTGAGCTAATGATAGTGCACCTTCAAGATCTGACTCTTGGCTCTGCTGCAAAACATATGGCATTTACTCCTGATGTGATCTGATCATATGTTTCTCAACAGTAAAAATTCTCATAATTTTGAGGCTGATGTCTAGACTTTCAAGACCCAAACTGACTGACTTCAATGGGCTCCCCAGGGAGGTGGTTGAGCCACTTGTCCCTGGAGGTTCAAGGTTGTACTAAGGAACACGGTTCAGTGGACAACGTTGGTAGTAGGAGGACAGCTGGACTAGATGACCTTTGAGGTATTTTCCAATCTTAGTGATTTTATGATTTGATGAATACATGCTTCTTTTCTTGATGCGTCTTGGAGTTGAGGTTTGGTCCTTTGGTGGTAAGCAGACACTGATCCTCTGCCTTAAGCTACACTCTCTAGAGCCGACTGGGAACTTGGAGAAGGACTGCAGGTAGAGAGGGAAGGGAGAGGCTGCATGTGGAAGTGATGGAAACAGCCACAGACCCATGGTGGCCCACATGGGTTGTTCTTCAAGGACAACAGGGTGTGTATTGCAGGGGAAGTGACTTATGGTATCTGTATGTCGAAACACAAACATGTATCTTCAGGAAGCACATTAAGATCCCTGATCTGGAGTCTTAGGATGTGAAATTCTTGACAGCAAGTCAAAATTTTTGAGGTTTTTATTTTAAAATTCTTCATGGTACTTTTCCCTGACGTGCTGTTTGTGCCAGGGATAATACAAGAAAGAAGAAACAGTGTTCTGCCGTATAAACACAGGGCTGAACTAAATTACTGGCAGTATCACTAAAACTCTCTAAATGAAACTCAGAAAGCCATTTGCAAATGCAAAGGATTTAATCTTTATATCAACAATAGCATGGTTAATATTTTCTTCACATTTTTATGGAGTGAAATTAAATTAGAAAGACACATTCTTTAATTTATGCTATGTTTCTGCCTGGCATTAGAAAGAAGTTTCCCCACTTACTTTGTGCACAACAATACATCACATCCAGTTCATCACATCATCTCCACAGTGATCATGTCCTACCTTCTTGCCAACCAAAGAAGGAGAAAGCACACTTGTGAACCATGTGACCACTGTGAAGTATGACCTTTCTCACTGTGCAGCACCTCATTAAAGTCAAAAGGGCACAGACAGAGCAGTTCACACAGGGTAATTTGCAGATGAAGATGGCACTGGGAATACCATGAAAATTAGAAGGAGACTCAGTAATTAGGATATCAGCTCAAATAAACCAGATAAAGTAACTGAGTTTGCACTCACTGAGATTTTTACCTTATGAGATACCTTCCCTCCTTGGATCTTTTACAAGAAACAGTTATAGAGTGGAATTTTATTTAATTTAGTTAAATACTATTGCTTAACAGAAAGAACTGTGATCTCTAAGGAAGGGATTAAAACCAGTGGATCTGGTGCAAACTCTTATAGGGTTGTAGTTAGTCTTCTGGTGAGTTACTACATTTATCAATCATAGAATATCCCCTTGAATGGAAACTAACTGGCCATTTATCTCTCTGTCTACTTACTATTACATTGTCCAGATATAAATTATTCAAAAATGGAAAAACTAAAACAGCATTCAAAACGTTGTACTTGATGCACATCACCTAATTAACTTTTCCTTGGGCTTGGATAAAAATATATTAACTGGTGAAATAACCATAGTTTACAGACCTTGTGCCAAATTATGCTCATGGTCACACCCAGAGTTGTACAGGAATATATTTTGCTTCAGGGAGGACCTGTCAAAGAATATTATTTGGGAAGGGGAGATAAGAGAACAGAAGGAGAGGGAAAAGAAGGGAAAAGAAGGCAAAGAGAGGTGAGGTAAGGCAGGGAAAACATGTTTCTAACTTGACATTTTTCTGTCTACGCAAACATAATTGGCCATCTACTGGACAAAATATTATTTCACTGTCTTATTAACTTGTCTGTTCATAAAAAATCTTTTCATACTGCAACTTAGCTTCATGCTGTTAAGTTTTTTCTTATTAATAATAATAACATGAAAATCAGTTCCCCATAATTCCTCTGAACAGACTGAAGTGACCTAAAATATAGCCTGTTTTGGAATTCTGGTAATCTTATTGGATTCTGATGGATACTATTTGTGCATCTATATGGAAAATTTTTGGTAGACAGTATAGGATTTTGTATTGTTCATGTATAAACTTACATTTCAGAGCGCTGCTGTCATTTTGAAGTAAAGGCCTTTTTACCTTATGAGCTGTCAATTTCACACATGAGCTTGGTTTAGCAGCATGCACTCCCAGGTGAATTTCAATTTTTTTCTTCATAATACCCAAAAGTGTGCTAGTGATAGGGTGAGATGTCTTGCTGGTGAAAACAAAAAGTAGAATTAGATTGAAGATACTGACCAGCTTTGTTCTTTTCTATGTTCTTCGGCAGAACAATTCTGGAATAAATAAATAAATAAATAAATACAATAGAACATAACACAAGAAAAAAAAACAAACCTGCTTTTTTCACCCATGCAAAATTCTAAGGACAGTGCCTCAGCCTCCAAGGCAGCTCTCTGCTGCTGCACCAATATTCAGAACCAAACTCCACGGCTCCAGGGGAAACGCGCCATTCCTCCCCCAGTTACTCCAATGGAAGGATGTGTGACAAGGCATTGCAAGCCTCAGGGGAGTGACTGTACTCAGGGTTTCTCTGTGTTTCTCTAGAAGTGCAAACCAGTGACTGGAGGTGGGAAGGTGGCATGTGTCCATTCATGCTTACCCGATATAACTGCTTTCTGCTGAGAGTCACACAACCTGAACAGAGAGTGTTAAAATGTTCATCAAAAGCTACAAACTGATGAGTTATTTCACATGTGGTCTTTCTGGGAGATACAGTTTTGAATGCTCACTGAATGTCTAAAATACTCTTATATTCACAGTACAAATATTGGGGGTGAGTGGAAGAGAGAAGTGTGAACTTCTGATTTCTGCTCCTAGGATTATTCCATTTGAAGTATGAAATTCATCTATGTCTTGGCATGGGTACCAGGTGCTGGAATGCCTTCAGTGCCCAGGCTCATCCATGCTGCTACCACCTCCTGCCTTCTCTATGGGAGCAGAAGCTGCAGAAGGGCTGTGTGGAGCAGGCCATGCACTTGATCCAGAAGGATGGCCCTAAGGCAGGTCTGCTCTTCCACTCTGTGCAGCATGCACTGGCTGCTGGGATCAGGTGAGTATCCTATATGAGGAGAGCAGCCATTTATCATTCCACTGGCTTGCAAATGCCTCTGAGCCATGGTTTGAGCCTTTGTTTTGTTGAGGTCAGATGCTGCAGTTATTGACAGATCTTCCCAGGGCATGGTAATATGTGGGCTTCTAGTCAGGGCAGGTGGCCAGCTGAGGGCACCAAGCCCTGGATCTGCTGATATTCTGACTTCTGAGCAGCAAGGTGCCTTGTGGCTCACACTGAGGCTGTTCTGGTCATGGGGAGAATGCAAACTGCAGCTGCTGGCAAACATTTCAAGTCAAGTGCAGAGGTACTCAGTGCCCCCAGCCTTAGGAAAGTGGCCTGTGGGTGTTTTTATTGTGCTTCTGCCCTTCTACTTCCTCAGCCCTCCCTAGTTTTTCATTTCTTCCTAGTGAGTAGAGACTCAATCTTGGTGCAGTCAGGGCTGTGTTTGGCAGGAATACACCCTTCACATTCCCAGATATGTCTCTATCTGTAGTGCACAATTGCACGGGTGGGTCACGCTGCCGTATCATATTGCAAATTCATGTCTAATTTGACCCTGAGGTCTCTGTCAGCATTGCTGCTTTCTAGGATTCTCCCTGCCTTTGAATGTCTGTGTTTCAAATTACATTTCCCTGGGTGTACTGGGTTACATTTTCCCATGAATGCCACTGTTATTTTCCAGCTCCATATTTTTAATCACCTTACTTCCACTTTTATTACCTCTTGTCTTTGGTGATGCTTGTAGGTCCTTCAGTGAATATGAATAAAGGCTCTGAGAACAGGACTGCCTGTGACTTTCCTCTTTGTAATTAAAATGGTCCAGCATCCTTTCTCTCCCTCTGTGCTTTATTGAAAACATTCAATAAAGAACAGGAACTATCCTCTATGTGGCTTAAGCTGTCAGTTTGTCCATTTCCCAGCCATTAATATCTCTTTAACATCATCCTCAGTTTTAGAGTCGGTTTTTAAGCAATCAATAGTGCCGAGTAGAATGTATGTGGAGAAAAAGGTCTCAGAAGACTATGTGTCAATATCTTAATTGATTTAATATACTGAAAACCTCCTTATTTTCTTAGGCTACTGATTTTTGAAATATTTTGTAAAGGAAATCTCTCACGTGATGAGTCATCTGTTTTCCACACATTCCCAGCTCAGAGGCAAAATCCCCTAAGGCCTGGAGCCTGGTGCAGCAATCAGTTACAGAGGTAACAACCAGCTGAACCCAGTCAGAACTGGGCACTGGCTTCAGTGCAATAAAATCTAGCTCACTGATAGCTTTTTTGGGCATTGCCTTGGCTGAGACTAATTCATCATTAGGATTTCTCCTACAGGTTTCTTTACAATTCTGCTTTCACTGACTACTGTACTAGTACATCATAAAGGAATTATTAACTATGCTTTACTTAGTCTAACCAGACAATCCCAAAATAATTGCAATGCTTCTTTTTTTCCTGACTCAGCAGAATAGAACACTCCCTGTTATTTTAAATTATCAAAATGTCGTGCTGCTGAAGCTATGATGCAAGGTAAAAAGATTTCCCATTCATTACTGTTAAATTCTAAACACAGCAGAGCTGTTGAGGCAGCTCTACAGGACAAAACAATAGGGTGGGAAAATCTAAGGTATATTTAACACACCATGATAATAAGGTAATAATACTAATATGTTAGTGTTATAATACTAGCATATTACTGTTAGTCAAGTAGCGCTAATGAGAGGAATAAGTCCTCAATATATTTTCTACTTTTTATCTTGTGTGCTAGGGTAGCTACAGCAGCCCTCAACAGCCATTTCTTCAACCCCAGTACTTTGTTTGATTTGGATTTAATAGCGATCAGCTCTCCCCAAATGAAACCTTTTTTTTCCCCCAATCCCTATTATTTGTAGCAAAATGCTTGCAAGAAAATTTCAGCTTCAATGTAAGTAAAAGGGATTAAATTTGAAAAAACAGACAAATATAAGCACTCATTTCTTAGCAGTAGCTTGTGTGCATGAAGCCCCCATCATAAAAGTCCTTTAAAAAGCCATTTTCTCATTACTTGAATTTCGAAAAGCTCTGCTGACTCCTTGTCCATGGCACTGCTAAATCCCGTTGTAAGCATTGCTCCCTTCCAAGCCTTGGGGCTGGCTGCAGGATACTGCTGTGCTCTTGCTGTCCTGCACAAGTTTTACAACAGCAGCAGGTAGAAGACATCTCAGGCTTTTCTTGGCATTGAACATAACCAAGAGACAACCAGCAGTATAATCAAAGCATTGGCAGCCTTACTTATCAATGTGTGATCGACATATTGCAATGTTGAAACTTAATGGCATCAGAGGCCACTGATTATTTTCCAAGTTTCTCAAAAGTCTAATGCAAAAAAAAAAAAAAAAAAAAAGGAAACACATCTTATGTTTCCTTTCCCAGAGGATAGATTTTGTTCTCATTTGCTCTAACTCTGGAATGCCATTGAGCCAGCACCAGAAGGACTATGCCTAGAATCACACCCCTCACCCTGTGTATTAAGGTAGCTTACAACATTGAAACAAGGCAGTGGTTGCGTTCGGTCCCTCCCAGTTTAAGCAGGGCTGGGGCTCCACCCAGCATAGTTTTACTGTCTTTGAAGGAAGAATTTACTTCACCCATTTGAAACAAAAATACCCTGACTTGCAGAAAGTGCTGCCTGTAAGGAGTGTGGCAGCACCAGAAAGAAACCATGGGCTATATTAATTCACAACAATATCTTTTGAAATAAAATTGCAGAAAGTTTTTTCCTCCATCTATATTTCTCATCTCTGTGAAAACCTAGATGTGCTTTAAACATAATCTGTGTGCAGAACAGAGTTAGAATATAAAATATTGCAAATCCAAATCCCTACGCCGAGGGATTCGAAGAGAGAAACTGCTAAATGCTTCTTGTCAGTCTAGAAGCAACGCGACTGCTAAACTCACTCATTTCAGAGATTTATTTTGCTAGAAAGGATTTTAATCTTCACATTTCAGTTCCTCAGAGGAGGCCAAACCTTCCAAGTGCGGGGTCTGCAGCAGCGGTGAATCAACTATTGTAATATGCTGCCTCTTAAAATACTTCAGGGTAGTCAGGCATTAGGAAGGCTCCTATTTTGTGTGAACTGATCAAATACAGATGTTGCCAAAGAGCTGACCTTATTGACCGTGACTTAACTAGAGATTGAATGGCAGACAGACGGTCAGTAGTAGGGTGAAACCATGTTTTGGCGGTAGGGTGTAAATGTATATACAGTTTACAGGATGTGAATGACACCGAGCAAACATCTGTTCTATTGATAAATACTTGCTTTACTTCCAAAAATTTTTATCCCAGGGAAACCCGGTAAGAATAAATACTGCACAGTTTTGTTAGGCGTTCTGTGTGCACATCATGAGATTGGAAAACTTGAAATAGAAAAATATTAAAAATGGTACTAACTTTTCTCTCTTCCTGTAATATCAGATTTCATATAAAACTCATCAGCTGAGCTGAGTATTAGTCTTGATCAATGGCAGGAAACCAAGGGATCAAATGTTAATAAATCAGAAACAGATACCTCCACTTGAGCAGAAATATATCACTAACCTGAAAAATAGGGCAAATTATTTGACAACATTTATATGCATATGCCTGGAAAAAAAAAAAAAAAAAGAAAAAAAAGAAAAAAAAAAGGAAAAGCTTTTCATAAGTTCTCTTAAAAACTGAAACAAAGAACAAATATGAAGAAAAAAATAATGAAGTAATGAACATAAAACATGCAATCAAAGAGTCCTGGGAACATCTTTGTTTTCTCTTCAATTGACATAATGAAACAAAAGTAAATAAAATGGCTTTAGCTAACACGACACCAATATATTTCTATGGCAAATTAGCCCTGTCACACTGCTGTTTGGTCCTTGGGTGAGGGTAGTGAAATAGCTGGTGAATAGTAGGCCCATTTTAACGTGTTCCTGCCTTTACTCAAGCACTGAAGAGCAGCACCACAATTCCAGTCCTGAACTGCACGGGAACATGATGACCTTGATAGCATAAAAGCACATAAAAGCACAAAGGCCAGCTTTAACTTTGTTTTTTCTTTTTAAAGTTTTGGTACCTAACTATTTCAGTTCAAAGCTCCTTAAATTCATTTCAGATATACACCCTTGCAGTGTGGTCTTCTCTTTAAATTGAAACTATTTGCTCCTGTGCATAGCCTGCTAAATTTAATTAGAAAATCCTGGTGGACCAGCAGGACAAAATTTCCCTTCCTTCCTATGTTCTCATTCCACAATCTATCACCTAGAGTAATTAGGACCAGCGAGGGATCATCTTCACTGGATTAACCTTAACTAAATTGCATGCATTCAACATGTGCTCTTTTGATTAACTTGAGCCTGGACTGCTGCCTGTGATACACCCACCTTGTAATTCTACACACTTAATTAATTTCAGATGAACAGCAAGAGGGATAAGTTAAATTCTCCAATTAATAAACTGATATTAGTTAATGCATTTTAGCTTAACTTCTCATTCTTTGCCTGTGCAGGGATAGGAAAAACAGAAAATGAGAGGGAGGTGGAAGAAAGCAAACTTTGCCAGTAAGTTTGCGATGACTTTTCAGGGCCTGATCCTGCGGCCGTCTAGCAGATAATTTTCCCCCTGACAAGGAGGAGATTTTTGGCCACAGAATCAGTCCCTGCATTTAAAGTATTAAATGCAATGGGCAGAAACAGGACTTTTTTTTTCTTTCAAAATGATAAATAGGCATTATTTAAAACCTCCTCACCTTAACTCAGTTTTCCATATGGTTTCACTCATGCATGGGTTTTCCTTGTTATTAAAAAAAAATATTATAATATCACTGGCTGTGGGCCCAATCCTCCAGGCCTTAGTCCCACAAGCATATTTTTCTGCTCTCTATTGTCATGGGGAGCAGCCTAACAGCCTTGTCTTGCATACGTTTGCCCAGATAAGTAACTTTGCTTTTGAATATAGCCCTAGTGAATTCAGTAGTATTTATCAGAGGAGGAGAATTACTTATGTGGAAAAATATTTGCAGGAACAGGCCCTAAAAGTGCTTTTGGAAATGCAATGAAATGTGCACTGACAAAGAAAGACAGGAGGAAAACACTAGTCTAGTTCTTTTTGCCTGGAATTAACTCGGATGCTAACTGCAAAGCAGGGCACTTACGCACTTACTCTCATCTGAGTGTATTGAACTGAATAACAAATTTCTCATTTCTAATGTGAAGCTCTGATGAAGCTTCTCTTCAGCATCAGGAAGCATGTGGTTTCAGTAAAACTGATAGGATTAACATTAAATGCACATTTAAGTATTTTGCTGAAATGGAGATTGGCTGTTTAGCATCTTTCAGGTCTGACTGTTGAGTGGGAGCAAAATCAAACCCGTAGAAAACAAAATATTTTCACTCAGATATGTTTTTTAAATTAATTCTGCTACTGTAAAATCATTCACTGTTTTCCTCTAAAACAATCAATATTCTAAGAAATGCTGCCAGAAACAAATATTACATATATGATTCCATTTACAGGATCTGTAAATTAGCTGTCAGTGGCTTTTTTTGTTGTTGTTGTTCAGCGTTTAGATTTTCCACTAGGAAGAATAGCAATAAATGGCTTCAGGCAATAAGATTGCCCAGTCTGAATTTTTCTTCCTAATTAACCTTTTACTGCTTCACCAAATCATCAAACAGTATTTTGTTATACACAGCTATTTACTATAAATAAGCTGCTGATGTGATTTATAGCCTTCCCAAAATCATAGGGAAATTTATTGGGTAAGAGCATTAAGATAAAATTTTCAAAACATCAGAACAGTTTATGTGACTTTGTCCCCCTGCAAAGGTATTTAGGCACTGTAATCAGCCTGATAATCTCTCAAGTTGTGCTGATATTTAGGACAGTTTTATCTCCCAGATGTATTTAAAAAAGAATAATCAGACAAAACAGTTTGCATAATAAAATCCCATGTGAGAAGGAAGAAAGTAATGACGTAGTCTTTAAGTGAAATTGTCAGCATTTTGGGTCATTTTGAAACCACAAAACATGAATGCATGCAATTCTTGCCAAATTTCCACCTTATTTCCTTTGATTACATACATTTCCAGCAAACAATATAATAAGGTTACATTTTTAAGGCTTTGTTACAAGCAGTTGGAAAGATGCAAAGAATACTTGTGACACAGAACAAACAACAGAGAAAGGAGAAAATAAAGATTTAATACTGACTTACCCCACAGCCAGTCAGTATGCAAGATCTTATGGCCGAATACATTGTTTTTATTAGTGTCAAGTGCTTGATTTAAAGTAAGACCTCGTCACCTTACTGAGAGAGATTTTTCCTGGGGCATATGCACGTACCTATTTATCTATTGAGTGTGAGTATATATATACACACACCTAGCAGTAGGCCTGGTTAGTGTCAGCTTGACTGGGAGAGGATGTTAGTAATTACTATTTCTCTAAACACTACTTTAGCGTAGTTTAGTGTATCAGCTGGCTTCTGCTGCCAGAAGGACCTGTGCTGCCTACTGGAAGTGACTGCAAAGCTAAAAGCCACAATGAAGACCATTCCCATCCTTGGTCCTCCTTCCTGTTGAACTCAGTGACACTTTGCTTTTGATTCAGTAGAAATGGATTTTGCTTGACTCTTTTTGGGAGTATTTCTGGGCACCCTGTGCACTGGTTCTCAGGGCTATGACCAGACCACTGGCACCCATCTGTCCGGCTCTACTAAGGCTAAAAGCAGCAGCACTGGTGGTTCTGCTGGAGCTGGAATTGTCTACAGACCTGAAGAATGATGCTTTCAAATGGACTTTCTCTTCTTTATTCCTTCTGAACAAGTTTTCAAGTTAAAAAGAGAAAACAAATGCTAACTAAGAGATGTTAATTCAACTCTGATGCTTCAACCTGTCAGACACATGTTTTTCCCGTCTGCTGCAGCATTTCTGTTGTGTTACAAATGGACGGAATGAGATTCTCATATAATGACATGAAGACAAAAAGCAGCCTGCAAGTGTTAGTGGTAGAATGAGTCCATGTTAAGAATAGCTTCTGGTCTTACATTTTATGAGCCCAGTAAATCAAGAGCATGAAAGAAATATATGACATTGCTGTTTCATGCACTGTCTGCTACACAGAAATTTTCATGTGCAAGAATAACTGAGAAAAAAATAAGTAAATTATTTCAAGGACTTCCTTGAAATAACAGTTCTGAGGGTTCTTTTGGTGGTCTCTATAGTATGTTTCGCATAGAAAGAAAAACTTGTGTGGGGATATACTTCACAACACACACCCTCCACCTCTTCTCTGTATGTGGCGCTTTTCTAATGTAGTCCTTAATTTTTTTCTTACGTACACAAGAACTTTTTACAGTTTATCACCAACTGGAATGTTATACATATTTAATTTTTACCTTGAAGTGTTCTTACACCAAATCATTAATCTTTATTGTTCGGTTTTGACTACTGTATTATTAAACAGGCTATTAAGTAAAAAGAAATGTAGAGAATGTATAAAAGGCACAGCATTATGCTGATGACAGCTTCCTGGTGGTCTGTCATACATAAAACTAGCTATTAGGAATATGTTTCAAACTGGCACCATAACACATCTTTCATAGCTGTTAAATTTAATTGTATAAATAGTTGCTGACTTCATTTGGACTGTTTTAAAAAAGTGAATGTGTAATAAATCAGCCCGTGAAAAAACTTTGCAGAACATCTTCAGCTAGAAGACAACTTTCAGTTTTTGTCAATACTATCTGCAGTAATTAGCTATGATATTGAGCAAAATTAGAACCTGATCCTCCGAGGATTTGTACACATGAGCAGTCCCACTAGGATCAGCCAGTATCTTCTGTAGCCATGGAAATATTTGCATGCATATGGTCAATTGTAAGTATGGTTTTTCAGGGTTTTTCAGGGGACTGTTTTTCTAACAAGCCATTTTTACAGCTGAGTCCTGCTTTCCACAAATGCTGGCAAAACAAGCCATAGTGGTAACAGTAGGCTTTTGGGCAAATGCAAAATAAATTCTGATGGCATATTTTTCCTTTTAATGCAGTGACTGATCTTAATATTAAACCCTTTACTTGACATGAATAACCACCCAGCAGGGTGATACAGAATATGGGATAACTCAGGCATTAAGTGATTTTTCTGCAGCCAGCGTGGTGCTTTCAATATTGATATGCACTCTGCTTACTTCCAGTTGTTGTCTTATAAGCAAACGTAATGACTTGGTTCTGAACAGGGTATTCTTATATTGAATGAGTGCTGGAGAATGGAACGCCTTTTACAAGAGACCATCTCTAAGCAGCAGTGTGGTTGGTACTATTTATTGACTGACTGCCACAAAAGTAGAGGAAAGATAAAGCTGCTGCTTTCAATTATGCAATCACGAATGTAAAAAAGCAAAGCTGTAGGACCGGGATGGAAATAATTACATTTGATATGCCATGTCAAACAACAATAGCGTTTGTGCTTATCACAATTTAGAACATTGCTATGATAGTTGATTTTGTTATAAAATAGAAAACAGTGAACAATAAAATCTTTTGTCCTATCCCAAACTGTATTATTTAATCAACTTGGTTCAGAATCTTTCTTGGTTAAGGCAATAACCCAGTGTACTAGTTCCAACAGCTTCTCTACCATTACTAGTTGAGAAACAAATATTCAAGCTAAATCAGACTATTATCAAGGACTCTGCAGTAATGGCAACCTGATATCTACCCATCTGTTTAACACCGTGGCTTGCTTTAAATTTATCTGTTGCATTCACAGTTAAATAGATCATAACACAGCTTTCGGACTTCTAATAGATTAGTGGTGAGTTCTCCTACCCAGCAGATTCTTCAGCTCTCAGTGGTCTGTGATGGGCTGAGACCTTTCAACTCTCTGTGTTGCTGGGGACGGAGCGCTCTAAAAATTCATCTAAGACATACGAGAACCTCTTAGATCATGTAGTTGGCATCCCTTGGCCAATACTGGGTCCTACTTTCAGAGAACTCCAATGCTATTTCTTATCACTGGCCATGTCCCATTCCCTACTTCCCCTGGGGGATTTCCCTGCCTGGCCCTGCCCTCTCCCGGAGGGGTTCCCCATCCTGCCTGCCTAACCCAAGAGGGTACACCTGTCCTAGCCTGACCCACATGGCTCAGCCTGTGCTGTTCCCAGATCAGCAGTAAATATACATGTACCATTAATAGTCAGTGTGATGAAAGCTCCAAATCCTTCGCAAATGTCACCTGTAATCTCCAAAGCAGGACAGCATACAGAAGTCTGGCTACCAAGCAAGGAACAAACTACTGTTTAAATATCAACAAAAAACATGCTGTGTGATTGCTCATGAAAATTGGAAGCTAGTGAATTAATCAAGGTAAATCCTAAATAAGATTTAGAAATCAGATTGTTTTTAGAAACAATAAGCAGAAAAGGCTCAGCAGATCATTGCTTCTGCTTTGTAACTGAAAAATGGCTTGTGAAACAACTAAGCCTATATTTGTCTTTTTTCCTAATTAGGTCTTCCAATCTTATACAAGATTCTACCACTGACAGAAAACCTTGCATATAAAATAAAAAAGTGCTTTTTTTTTCCTAGCACCTTAATTGTCCAAGATACAAAAATAACAAACACTTTATGTTTGCTTTTTTAGCAAACATATAACTTCAGTATCTCAGCATAATGACTTTATTTGGCATTCTTATTTTCCAGAAGGTTTTTTTTCCTTTTCATGACCATTTCCTATAAACAGATATATTATAAGTAACATACTTACACTTCAGGAATGTCTTCATTTTTATCCTGGCATTCACATCTGTCCTTGTTTAATGCTCTGCTGGTGGTCTGGCTCCATGGTATGCCCACTGCAATGTTCATCTTAAACAATATTTACATTGATTAGGACTCCGAGTGCACCAGAGACACTTATTAGAAAATGAACACAATATCCTGGGATAACAGTGAACATCTCTAAATGTTTTCTTTCTGGATCTCTAGTAATGCATTGTTTAAGAATATAAACAACTGACTGTCAAAATTGTAATCTGACAGAGAAAAACATTATGAAAATGTATAACATAAAATGTCTATATTCAAAATATACACACGATAAACATGCATGGAAAGGACACACTGACATTTTTATTCACGTTATAATAGTATCTGTTGCAATTCTCAATACTTTCTTTTTTGAATTTGCACAGTAAGACACTGTCCTTCCACTGAAATTTTGTAGGCTTAATAAATGTAGAATTGGAATGGGAAAGCATATTTGTGCAGACAAAACTACATCAAGATAAAATATTTTGGCTTCATCACCTAATATCCTTATGGGATAAGAAAACTGGGACCCTTACACTGTAGTGGTGAGGAGTAGCAACTAAGATCACCCATTTAAAAAAAATAAATAGTACTGATTACCAATTAGTCATATGAACAAAAGTACATCTGTACTACTGCTTTCCTCAATGTGGTCACCGTACATTAGCGCTGAGAAATTAATATCTGACATATAAATAGCCACAGAGTAGAGCATACAGTGTGATGGCCATCCTCTCCTCAGTCTATCCAATAAAAGCAATCAGCCAGTGGCTAATCATTTCTTAAACTGTTATATCCTGCCTGAGTTGGGACCCCATTGCCTTCTATGCGTTAACAATATATGCTTCTTGATTTATTCACCCACTTTAAGTCTATTAACACGAGGCCAAGTCCTAGTAATGACGGCGGCTTAACAGGTTTGCTCAAATTATAGACAGAAACCTGTGCTTGATTGCACATTTTTGACTTATAGTGGGTAAATAGAGAGGTTACAGATTATCCTGACTTCAGAAGTTTGTTACTATCAGTGAAGAAATATCATTTTCTAATGAAGATGCACCAGTTGTGATCAGCTGCTTAGGGCAGTGAGTGCATTGACAGACTACAGAGAACATGTATGAAGATGTATGTCCATGCTTAGCTCTGACTGTTCCTTAATATTAAAGATACATAAAACTTTTATGAACCATATTTGAATGTTCAGGAATACCCAGAGCACAAGGAGAGGATCAAGCCTTGGGAAGTTAAGAAGAAGGGAAATCAAATAAAAAGGTAGTTCAAAGCTTGGCATTCATTGCTGAATTTCCTTTTTTTTTGCCAAATCATCTTTGTCTGTCTCAAGCTGCAGTCTCCAATTAACAAGAAATGAAAGAGCATGACAAGAACTGTCTATGTCTTGCTGATGTTCTGCATTGCAGAAGGATTTCATGTCCATGCTGAACTGGGCAGTTTTGGTAATAGTAGCACACAGCTCAACTCACAAGGACTTTGAAGGCCTGAACTGTATGGGATTTAAGTGGAAAGGCAGAAACCACAGGTCTAGAGATGTCACTCCAACCTGATATCAAAGACCAGGTGTGTCCCCAGTGCTCCTTGCTGTAGATGAGAGAGATCTCATCTACAAACTGTCTTTCCTTTCCTTACGAAAGCTTTCAGATCCTTTCATACATGCAGTCCTTGTGTACATGTACATATACCTGCTAAAGACTTCACAAAAGCATTTCAATATATGATTATCTTAGCAAAAGCCTCATTTTGTTTTATTAGCTGAGGAGTAAGAGGCAGTACTGTGCTCTTTCTTAAAACATTATCAAAATGTAAAGATGTTAATGTAAGATGCTTGATGTAAAATAATGTATTTCTATTTCAGAAAAGGAAGGAAAAAAAAAAAAAAACAGCCTGAAAAAAATACCTGAAGAAAACAAAGGCTCCTTTTGAACTAAGTAGGTCAGATTGAATCTCTGAATCTTGTAATCGTCACCTGAGTATTTTCAAAAAATTGAGGATGGGAGAACCATCATTAAATGCTGTGAACCAAAAGAAAGTTTATATGTACAAAATGTCACTTTACTGCAGTGTATGAATAAGAAAACATCTGTATGAATAACTGATTGATTCTGACAAATATGAAGTAGGTATACACAAATAAAAAGTGACCCCTCTAAATCTTGTTTTGCAGCATTGGCTAAGTGTGCAAATAATGCAGGTTATATATATCTAAGATGCAATCCAAAATAAAATACAGTTTAGTTCAATTTGTCTGTTAAAAATGAGATCTACTGCTATTTTCTGTACCCTAGAAGTTCCCCAGTACTATTCTATGAACTCTTACCAGTTTATTTTTTAATATTAGAAGATTGAAATAGGCCTCCTTCTGTTTCACGGTTCCCTACTAGTGAATCATAGGTCCCCTGTTACTCTGTGTGGAAAGTTATTTTAGTAATTCTGGAAATAAACCTACTGCTGAGTCAGCATCGTGACTGAAAATGACAAGTTTCACATTAAGAAACACGTTAGAAATAATAAGTAATGCTGTATCTCTGAACTTCCCCCGTTAAAATTAGCTGGTGTGTCAGGAGTTGATTTAGCAAATGTCATGCATGCTGGACATGAGGAAAACATCTAGCATATTGTCAGCATGAAAAATCAGGTACATTTAATAGGAAAGAGGGTAAAAGAAATAAAACTAAAACACAGAGTTCTAGTGGAAGCAGCACTAAATATTTTACCCACAGAGGCACTCACTAGAAAATGTTGAAATGTAACCCTAAAGCAGACCAAAATGAAACATTTTTTTCTGTCTTCTCTGTTAGGTGATTTTCAAATAAGCAGTTTTAATAGCATTTCTAAAGTGATGCATTCTTACCAGTGAAAAGGTGGGATTTTGTGACCACGTTTGTCTCGAATTCTAGCTTTTCTGGAGAAAATAACTGGAGACAAAACATTTGCCAGCAATCAGTCTTTACTTTCTGATTTGCTAAACATGTCCATATGTAGTTATTGCTTGTGTGCAGAAGACGAGTAGCAGTTTTAGAGTAGAAATATGCTACTACTACAAATTCAGGTAGTCATCTGGCACTCATAGTGGGAAACATTTGATTTTTTTTTTTTTTTTTTTTGGTAAAAGGAGATAGGTAATTTACTGCTACTTATAGCTTTAAACTGAATGACATTTTATGGCATACATTTTAGTCTGTTAGAGAAATGCAGTTGATTTTTCAAACAGTACACAATACCTTGTGGCAGACAAGAGAGCTGCTTTGTCCTTTCCCTCTCTACCGTGGGGCCTGATTCTCTTCCACCGGCTGGCCACAGCTCACCTCTGCAGCCACAACAGCATCTCCCCGTTATTTGCTTCAAAATCTGAAATAATTTTTGCCTGTGATTTGTACTCAGAATATTCAATATTGGCTGAAATAAACAGGAGTTCTAAGATTGATTTCAGTTGAATTTGATTGACAGAATTTCTTAAAATATTGCAGCTATCGAACTATGACTTGGGGAAGTACTTCATAACAGCCCTTCACTGTCTTTGTCTCTTTTCTGCATTTAAAAATCTCCTTTAAAACTGCACCTCAGACTCACTGAAATCTTCAAATACATCAATATTTTCCACTGGTAATAACACACAACTAGATAGTGTATTGACTCTACAGTGTCATTTTGACGCCATGCATATTACAAGCCACAAAAGTTTTGCAGAGAAGGAGAAATAATTAGTATTAAATTAATTATTAGTATCTCCTGGGATTTGTTACTAGTAAGCGTCGCTAGAAAAAATAATGAAAAAACTTACTGTAAAACCTCTGAGCTCTTTTTCTTTTCTTCTCCTCTCTCAATGTAGCATAAATACGTGGTGAAAAGTCAGAATCGTGAAGAAGAAAAATGTTCCAAAACACTGTAAAAGTGCCTTTCCCTTCCCCGCAGCCCAAGGGAGCACTGACTATTTCAATAATCAGTGCGAACTTTTTGGTTATGATTTCTGTTTCCTTTCCCCGTCTCTCCCTCCCTCTCAACTTTTTTTCCACAATCGTATGAGTATCACTGTTTTCTCAATAAAGGAAGTAGAAGAGCTGCATGACAGTATTTATTTTAAGAAAACACAAAGTGTGTATTTAAATGAGATGTAGTTTAAAAAGAAAATATTGGGCGGGAATTATAATCTTAAGAGAGTGCTAAAAAGATGACAAATACTACAGGAGAACAAATTATAAGTGCTGCATGTTTGCTCAACATGAAAAGCAGCACTACAGAGAAAAAAGTCCACATATTTTACCTCCATCCCAGCTTCACCGGGGATCAGCATTCAGATCCGAATAACTGTAGATTATTGTCAGTATAATGGAATCCTGTGATTAGCAAAAAGGAGCAGGAAAAATGGACTTTCACTAGAGCTTCCATACTTTTCAGTCAACCTTCACTAGTCAGACATATGGACTATGTTAACACTCCAGGTTACTGGCTAAAAGTCAACCTTGAAAATTAATTTCCCAGAAATATAGAAATTGCCATTTTTCACACCTTGGATAGAGAAGGCCAAAACAACTAAAACTAAAAGTATCCAAATACTAGTTTGGAATTCATTGATTTCCTCTAAAATAGAAGCTGAATAAGGATGACAGGAATTTTTGTACAGCGAGGTATGTGACCCATCACAAACCTGGTTATAATTATGGATTTCAAAACAGTGTCTAATAAGCCAAGACCCAGACAGCAGCACACAGTAGTGGAACACATCCAGTATTCATTAAAGATGCACAATCTATAAGTCCAGAGTTTAAAGACAGTTTTCAGACACAATTTTCCCACTTGTCTCAGAACTAAGGTAGAATAGCAAAAACAGAGGTAATAAAATGTGGTCAACCTCAATGACTTGGCCTGCATTCTTGGCAACAGTAAAGTAGAGAGACCACAGCTTAGCTCTGAGAGTGAACTTGCAACACCCTGAATTTTGCATCCTTTTCTTTCTGCAACTGTTTTTGTTGGATCAAACAAATCATATGTTTGATTGTACTTTCAAAGATGGCACGCCAAAAACTCTCCTACCATCTAAATACACTTAAATACACCACAATCTCTTAGAAACAGCAACTTTCTGATTGTTAAAAATTTAGATTCACCAATTATCACGACAATTGGAAGGGGATGCTGCTACCCAGTAAAAATGGAAGAAGAATTACTGCACTGAAGAATAAAACCATAATTTTGGCTTTTCTGCTACTGGTTTTGGGCCTGTATGAGAACACCTCTCCCAAGGTCTGAGCTTCTAAACCCTGGATTTAAAATCAAGATACTTAGCTCTTTAGGTAAGAGGTGAAGAGAAAGAGCAGCCTCATAAAACCCACTATGTATCATTGCCACAAAAGGGAATGTGTTCCAGTGCCTGGCTGGGAAATATGCAGGTTAACCATCCAGCTTGTATTTTCCAAAATGAGAAATAAATGTATGGTGTGTAAACACTTGTATACATAATCATCCAAACAAACTTTTACCTTTACATTGCATATTTGCAATAACTCATTCCAATAGCAGGTTAATCTACAATAATAAAGACATACGCATTTGCTATTGTATAGTCTATGTAAAAAAATAATTCATTAATAAATAATAATAATATATATATTATATAACATATTATATAATATATAATATATATTACCACCAAATGCTGTTTATTCCTACAGAAAAAGGCATTTTCTGGAAAAAGATCTTTTGCAAAAGTACCTCTAATTGAAAATACCTCATTTGGTACCTGTGGAAAAAAAAAAAAAAAAGAGTGACTGTTCAGGAGGATGATGTCCTTATATTACTTTGTTACACATCTGTCTTCCAAACAACACTAAGGAGATGGTGGCTTTAAATAGGTGAGTTTAATTGTTTGGCTTCAGCACAGCATGAGAGGGATGCAGTAGGCAGAATCTTGGGATGGTATACCAAAATATAAAATATAAACTTCAAATCTAATATGCAAACATAGTTAATATATAAAGTGCAGCATTACCTAACCTAATAAAAACTTTGTTACAGTGGTATCTGTTGGAAAGAAAAAGATAATCACCATGCTTATTTTTATAAAATTAATTAGAATTATTTCTCTATATAGAAGTTTTATGGACTTCTAAAATTGTACAAGTACACATGATTGCTCAAGATGCTTACAAACAGGACTGTATGGCAATATGGGTGCAGACCTCTGATGTGGTGGAACTACTCTTGTGCAGAAGCACTGGAGGCCTCATCCACAAAGCGTCGTTCAGATCCAGGCACAGGGGCTATACCAATAGGGAGGTGCTGAGAGAAGCGCTCAGCACCTCAAGGGATCAGATTGCGACATGGTGCAACGGGCACAGCAGGGTGGAGGGCAGTGAGAATTAGATTTGTCACCAAAAAAACAAAACAGATTTAGATGTGACTCACTTTCCTTGAGGTTTAAAAAGACGTCAAGGAAACAAAGCAAGTTTGGTCCTCATAAAGCTAGTTTGGGCAACTAAAATATCAGTACCATAGCAATATCTTGAGCTTTTCTTTTGAGAACAGAGAAGAATTTTGGCTAGTTTTCTGGAGCAAAGCATGAAATCCATTCGAGTAGATCACTTCCCCTGCTCTCCCCGCTGCACAACAGACTCCTTCTTCACATACGCAGGCACGCCAGTCCCAAGCTGCAGGGACAACTGGAGCCACCCGCCTCCCACTGTGCCCAGCCGGTCTGGCCTTCGTGCGACATGGGAGCATGGGGATTTGCCAATTTGCTTGCTCTGACCAGCTGAATATCTCGATTGCTGATTCTCACTGAACAGTGAGAGAAACATGTACCCACAGCTGAGAACAGAATTGTTTTTTCTTGGCATGGGGGTGGCTAAAGAAAAGAAGAGAGAGAGAGAGATGGCAAAAGAGGCAGTTATCAGTGTTGCAGTTACCATCATGCAGGCACTTATTACTAGGATAACTCACTATTTGTAAATGTAACGCTAGTTTTTTAACAACTAGTGAGGTTTTGCTCAAATTGAAAGGAAAATTTATGGTTTCAGCAACCATAAATAGTTCGTGTTGTCCCTTACCCATGCTCTCGTGGTGCCTTCTGTCTGAGGTGGCAGCAGCCTGTCCTTGCTGTGCACGCAGCTCCTGGCATCTGCTCCTCTCCCCACTGCTGACACACAAAACTACACCAGTGCATGGGAAGGCAGGGTGTTTGCTTTCAAACAGGAGGAAATAGGACAGGGTCCATCTGGGGTGCAAATTTAATTACCAGTTATTTGTACAAGCAAGCGTGACCATGTACCATCATCATTTTCCCTCCAAAATGTGACATGGGCAGAGGCCAGTGAATATATTCATATTTGAAACAAATTTAAGCAGCGTTGTGCTAAAGGGCTCTGAGTGCTGCATTTCAGAGGGAGGTCAGACTCTACAGCTATCCCGAGATGTCACAAGGCATAACTAAAAATAACTTCCAGAAGTGGATTCCTCATTTGCTGTATACCAATTAAGTGAGACCCAGCATGGCTTAGGTCATGTATAGATGGTGGTGAATGTAAACGCAGCTCAGCTCTCACATTACCCCCTTCTGAACTAGCTGAAGAGATAGGCAGACCCTCCCAGCTGTTTCTGTGCATATGCCTCAGCTCACTCTTGCTGCTACAGATTGATGCTTCCAGTGAGTGCGGGTACGGGGATGGATGGCATCCAGAATGACTCATAACAAATAGCATATTGCAGGGCTAGGCTTAGCAATTGAACATCTGTTGTGCTGCCTAATATTAAAACTTCTCACTTCTATGTAGCTAATAAGCAAAACTATTAAATATTGTCCTCACAGATCCTGCACGAGGAAATTCCATATCCTCTTGGTTTGGTCACAGTTAATTCTGTTCAGTGCAAAAGATGAGAATGAATTTCATCGTGAGGCATTTAAAACCATCAAAAGTTGTCTATCTCAGGGATATTTAAACAAGCTATTGTGCACAATAACTTGCCTCTAAACTTTTTTCTCTGAAATTTAAATGTCTTTTCTCTTCTGCATCCCAAGAGCCAAAACTTTGTGTCTACAACAGTAAGGAGGCAGACAGAAGTTAAAATAAACAGGATGAAAAAGCATCTTCATTAAAAATTAATACATGTTCATCTCATTGTATAGCCTTGCTTACGGTACGACAGAGGTCACTGCAGCTGTACTTAACAAAGGAACCATATCTGAAAGAAAGAAAAATATATTACATCTACTTGATTTTTTAGCTTTTTTCTCAGGTCATTCTTCTTTAGAGAGAAGTGGAACTGCAAGTGCAGATGTGTAAAACTGGAAAATCAGCTGATGAAGCAGAATGTTCACTTTGTGAGAGATTCACTGGGTGAGGACATGAAATATAGTGGGAGGCCCCATGCAAGCAGAGAATAGATCATGTATCAAAACTAGCACCTTGACCATCAAAAGTTATCCGAAGAACAGCATTGTGACTAGATGATCTAAGTTACTCCCTTTTAGCTGAGAGATGCAAATAGTTGCCAACAAAAATGTTAGGATTTGACAAGACTTGGCAAATTGCTAGGATATAAATTCATGTTTTGTGAGTTATAAGACCTTCCAGGAGATGTGACAAATCCCGAAAAAGGGTGGAAAAGCATGCACAGCCCACAGAAACTTACTCCCTTTTCATGGACCTGCCAAAAGAAAGGAAATTTGAAAAAAAGTGCACAAGAGACTTGCCAGTGCCAGACTTACCATTTCATTTAATAAGCACACCTCATAAAAAAGTAGAAAAAATTAATGATTTTAATATAGTGTATGCATATTATAAATGGTGACTATTTCAGAAAGGAAAAGCATTAAGTTTTAGCCCCAGGGACAGAGGAGCTATTGAGACCGAGATGAAATGTCCTAACACACAGATTTGTACCGAACAAAAGTGATAATTCTAGTAATGGTTGTCTCTAGTAAGTATAATTTTCATCTTCACTATCTCTTGCAACAATATTGACTGTTAATATTTCAAATGCTGCAGGTAACGATAAAGTCCTTCACTGACATTATCCTGACTTCTCCCAAAGTGAGCAAATGCTGGAGTTGTGCAAGGTGAGCTGGGCCCTTTCCCAGCAAATAGGGGCAAAAAAAAAATCCTCTTGGACATGTTAGATAGTGGATATTGTCCTTCACCTGATCAACCAGAACAGGCAGGGCTGGGAAAGCAGGAAACAACCTTTTGCAGAGCATGACCTAGGAGAGAAGCAGCTATTCATGCCCGCAATCTGCCTCAAGCATTAAAACACAACTTAACCCATAACAGCCCTCCTATACTCCTTGTATATGTCCCACAGTGGTGGGTTTAAAGGGATTTCACTCTTGTGCTGGTGGTGTCGGTGATGAAGCAGGATGGTGACCAAGGCTACACAAACATACTTCTGAAGAGCCAAACAAAAGGGAATAGTATTAGTGCTGTATGGACCTGGCAGTAGTAAGACAGCCCTATGAGCTGAATATGAGCAAAACATTTTAGGTCTGAGTTCATTATGGAAAAGTCTCACAATATAAATAGTACTCAATAAGATAATTTTGGAAATTTAACTCTAAGAATTTGTAATACTGAGCCCATCATTCATGGTAAGATATTGTAGGGGATGTAGTATTTGATTAGAACAAATTTTAGCAGCATCCACCATGATAAGCAAATTTTTTTGAAGCTGAACTGCAGAAGAATGTGTCTTAAATGATGAACAAATGTAATGAAACCCTTCAAAACTGATCATGTATTATATTTATCAGCAGGGATTTTGCATTTGAAAGATCTTAAGTAAAAGGGAATTAAATACTCCAAAACTTTTCCTTCCTTTTCTTTTTTTAAACATGTCTCCTTTAATTTCCTGAGATAAATGTGACATTTAAAATTTAAGGCTACTCACAATTAAACATTCTAGCATGCAAAGTAATGGAAATTTATTTTAAAATATTGCCCTCTGTGGCTGCCTCATGGGAAACACATCTTTTCTTTGAGAAGGTAACAGAACATAGCAGTCGTACAGTTCTGATGGGATTAGTGGATTTTATTATGTGAATGTCTATGCTAATTTTCTGTTTCGATACCCATCATTTCTCTGATGGCTGAGATCTCTAACAATGTTTTGTGAAGCGTGGTGACTACTGAATGCATCCCCAGGTATAAATTTAAGTTGAATCTTCTTGCAATGTAGCCAAAGAGTCCATGACACCACCTTCACCCAGTGTCATCTATCCTCTCCCAGTTACATAATTTACTACCAAATCTTTCTTCCCCTTCCTAGACTACATGCATAGCTTACCTACATGCATCTCCCTTCTTTTGGATGTTGTCTTTCCAAAGATTTTGTTCACGTTTCAGGATGATGCATGAGAATGACAGGGTCTGAAGTACCCACAGACAAACATCCACAGATTTATTCAGCCTTCATCACTGCGGAACTGGATCCAAATAAAAACAAAACAGTCCCTAAATCAAGTTTTCAAAATCCTTACAAAAAGACTCATATCAGATTCCCCTCAGTTGGCCAGGGCTATATTTCCTACCTCAGACTCATTCGCTTTCCACATGCACTCTAAAAACATGAATACACACCATCACTCAGCTTGCATCTCAGTACACCCAGCTGTGTGGAACAGTTGCTCTCTCATGCCCCCTTTTTCCCCAGGTGAAGCACATATTTTAATATATAAATATCTACGTGTGTATAATAAACATGCACAAACTATTCACAGAGAGAAAAAACATGGAAATTAATTAAATGCTTAAATAAATGTGGACTTAGTGGCATAGATACAGAATTGACATTTCAGAGTCTTTCCCTTGGTTTGTTGTTAGCACACGCTCTTGTACTTTTACAGAGTTCTGTGAGCTGCTCAAATGTAAGCTTTTTGTTCCAGAAAATAAACAGAAAAATGCAGTGGCAATGTTAATGTCTTCATTTATACCTGGCATTTTCTCAGCTAGACAGAATTTTGCTTGAAGAATGTGCTCTTGCCTGCCCAAATATGCATCAACATTCGTTTGTACAGATATGCAGTTCACAAGGATACTTTACCCAGGTATAAGCCCAGCAGTGATTGTTTTCTGGCATTAATTTTTTCCTTTTTTTTTTCTGTCAATAATCAGTAAGGCACAAATTATGACAGATTTCATCAGAGTTCAAAGATTTTCACCCCTTCAACTTATACACCGAATGTTTGAGAGAATCATGCTTCTTCCTGGTTGTTGTATCATCAGTGATTTTCTGTACCCTGCTTTTGATCTGCTCTACTAATGGAACAAAGTATAGAATATACCAAGGTAACAAAAACATGGCATATAATCAGTTTTACCATGTAAAGACTTAGCAATTTGAGAACTAGCACTTAGACATATTTTGGTTACGTCTGTTCCTTTCTATTATGTCTCAAGGGTTTTAAATAATGTACGCATGGACTGCAGAAGAATCTGACTTCTCTCTCCCCTAAATCATATCCTGTCTAAAAGCTGGCAGGGAGCCTCCTAGAGAAAAAACCAAAATGCACAGTTTTTAATCTTAGCCTGATACAATTCAATGTACAGAATTCTCATGCAGTTCTGCAAAATTCATTTTTCTCATTATTTGCAATGAAAAATCAAAACATTTTTGTAAGTTCTTCTTTGAATTATAGATGTGATGAACATGGGCCATTAACCTTTCAAAGTATACACTCCTTTTTTTGTTGAGATAAGCCCAAAACATTGAATGTGTTGCAAACCACAGAATTGTCTGCATTCCCATCATAGACAGTTTAGTTCCTAAGTGATAATCCAAGTCAGTAAGAACAATCTGATAATTTTGAATCAATTTTAACTCCAATATTGGTTATTCTGATGAGCTCTGCTTATCAAAAGCACATCAAATGCTGTTTTAATATTAGAACTGGCCTCTTCCCAAAATCAGAAAGACATTTTTATTGTCAAGACTGTAAAACTGCTACATATAAAGCAGCATAAAATATATCCTTTTATTGTGTGGAAAAGGCTACACCGATCTGTACATGAAGTACAGGCTACAGATTGTCAGCTGTGGATTTTGGACAGATGATGAATTACTAATGGGGACTGAATTGCTGCTGGGGGAACTTCAAAGGAAATTTATTATTTGAGATGATGAACAAGTACTGGTTTGAGTAGACTCCTGGTTGGTCCACCTTAGCACAGAATTCCATCATCTTCTTTGTTGTTACACCACATGTGGTGCTGAAGGGGAAAGGAAGAAAGGAGATAGAAGGGGGAAAAAGATTCTAATGTAATGTAGATTTTTCACTCAGATTCACAAAAATACTTAAAATCATCCTTGATTTGCTTACCTCTATACAGCTCAATGGTGAAATTTAGTAGAAATGACAAGCTGTGTGTACAAGTTTTCTCCAGCCTTTCCCAAGATGAGTGAAAAATTTCAAGCTTATTTTCTTAGTTGCACTACTTACCTTGTCTGAATAAATAGGATGTCTCATGGTTCTGGCTGTGGCACGGCTAGCCAGGATATTGTTAGTCCTCACTGACAGTCTTCAACTTCCTTCATCTTCAAATAATTGTAGTGCTCAAACTGCAAACAGAAATAGTCATGCTAGACAAACCTCTATCAGAGAGGGCTCTGCCTACAAAACTACCCACCCTAGCATATTTTCCAAATTTCTAGTTCAATTGATCCAAAGTAAAGCTACTCTTCTGCACCATCTAGTGACAATAAGAACTGCACTTCAATCAGTTATCTAATTAAAATAATACCCCTTTCCTCCAGCTTTATCTCTCATTAGTTTCAAAGAGTGAAATCCCAGTGACTTTGAAGATGTTGGAGACTTTCTGTTGACTTCAATGGAGTGAGATTTCCAGTAATGTGGGAGAAATTTAAAAAAGTCCTCATTCCAGTGATTCTTATCTCTCTGGCCATAGTATGAACATCCCATGAGAAATAAGGCTGAACCACAAAGGCCCAACTGAAATGCAAGCCTTCCTAGAATTTTGGTTACCAGGTTCCTAGGTCTTGCCATGGGGGACTCCAAGTCTCATTAACAACTATTTAATTTACTCTGTCCATTACATCAGTCTTCATAAAAGTTTTAAAGTAGGAAGTTTGCTTCTTTTGTTGAACTACCTTTACCATCACACTGACACATACAAACTACTCTCGCCTGACTGGAGGTCTGCATATTGCTAACTTCAGTACTGCAGTTAACATGGAAGGTATAGTTCTCCTAGTTAGACAGACACTTTTTACTACTTAATATTTGGCTTAATGCAATGGAAAATTCTTAAATTTCCATGTTTTTGTTTGTTTGTTTTGTTTTTGTTTTTGCCTCTGAAAGTTATTTCACAGACAGTTGACTTCTCTAACTTTCTCTAGACATCACATCAGGACAGCCTTGATGATGGAAAGGCCACTGGGTAAAGAGCTCTTTATTATTTATATGGCCAAAGCAAAACATTCAAATAATATATGTCACTACTACATTGTTCAGTTTATTAATTGTAATAAGCTTGCTATAAAAATATAATTTCTCTAGTAATTCATCCTCCAAGCATATAAAACACATTATTGTTGAAATGACAGTTTAATGGTTTGCCTAACACTCCAAGTGACATATACTGGGCACTGGCTAGGTGGCACTAGTGCATACCAATGTTTTACCACACAGATGGAACTGCTTATAACATGATACTTGTTGGTTGAATTTCCTGGGAAGTAATTGTGCAGCTGGAGCTTGATGGTGCTATTGCTCTGTACTAATTATAAAACTACTGTTAAGGAAGAAGGATATACTTCCTTCACCTTTAGTGTTTTGCTGTTAGTTTCAGTGTTTGCAAGTGGGATGTTTGTTACAGAAGTAAAGAAATCCATTACACAGGTATTGCAAACCCACTGCTTAGGGGCTGGTGGTTTCTGTGGCTTTTATTAATTTCTGAGTAACCAGGACACTCTAAAAGTTTTGGCTCTGTATCATTATTTCACACCAAAGTAAGCCTGAGTGTAGAAAGGGTAGCACTGCTCTCTCTGTGATTCTATATGTATATCAGAAGGAAATAGTGAGTGGCCAAAAGTTTTTCCTTTTTTTTTTCCTTCTTTTTCTTAAGAACAGCAGAATATCTTATCTTACTGCTATCTAAAAGATATTAGCTCATTTTATGGCCCAAGCCTATTCCATAGTAGAAAGGAATTTCCCCAGTTCAGGCAGAAATGGTTAATCTATTAGTTAAAGTTTTACGGTGTCACTTTATGGGATCCCGTAATGCTGTCTTCAGGGACTGATAAGAATAGTTGGCACTGACTTCGTCTATCTATTACAACAAGGGAAAATATGGAAATGTATATAACATCAGTATTAAGTAGTAGTGTCTATACTGGGTTTCCATCACTATCCTCCTCTCTGTTATTCCTGTGACCTGGAAGAAGGTACTACCTTTGCATGCATTTGCTAAACTTTGTCATGACATGGGCCTCTGGGAATTACAGAAATATGTAGAAGTATATAATAATAGTAAGTCATCATTCAAATTCAATATGTGAAGAAAATAGTTATAATATAGTTTACATGAGTGGTTACTGTTGAATGCAGATCTAACTGCATGGAAAACCATATTCAAGAAGAATCATTACACTAGCCTGCAGAAGAATTCACTTTCTAGACCCCAAAATAGCATTTGCATGACTCCCATGTACCAGAACTAAACTGAATTTTAAGGAGGTTGAAATTGCAATTCTGTGGGATATCCCCCAAAATGAATGGAGTGATTTTGCATTAAGAATATGTCTGAGTGGGGGATAGAGAACGAAATAGGTTCAGCTGCCAGCTTCATATTGCTGAGAGGAAGCACAGCTGCTTTGTCTACTGGACCACAGTATTTAGGTAACAGCAGTCTGGAAATGAGATGTTCATTGACAACCTAACTATTGCACATGCAGGTCTGGGTGGCTGCTCTCCACATGGTACTCTCAAGCCTCCTCTTGCTCCTTCAGTCACAGAGTAGTGCAGCAGTGCTCCAGGGATTCCTTGGAAGAGATGTGCCCACTATTATATATAACATCAGAGTAGGAAAATTCTTCAAGAAATTAACTGGAAAACAGCACAACCTGATCTTAAAATGAGCAGAGAAATGTTAGTAAAAGTGGTAATAGATTGTATATCTTAATACATGCACTGAGGTGATTTTTTTCTGGGTTATGGATTTATTGCTGAGCTGAACTCCTTCTCTGTGCCCTCAAGCTTTGTCATTTCCACACTTCAAAATCCTTACCTTTTAACTTCACCTAAGACCAGCTTACTTCATGAAGCTGTTGTAAGGCTCTCACTAACTGTATTGTTTCTGTCTTTGCATTCCTCTGGGTTTCTCCAGCTGTATTCATTTTCAAGGCTGTTTACAATCTCCCTTCATCCCTCCTTTCAATACTGAGCAGTCCGTTCTTGCCTCTAGTCCAAGATGCCAATATCGATCTCTCATTTGTTAGATTTTGAATGACCATTTCCCCTTTTTCCCAGTCTGTCACTAAAACTTGGAGGAGTCTGTCCACAGGTTTCTGCAGAGGCGCTTCTGCAAAACTACCTCCTCTTGTGAATAAGAGACTTTACATGAGTAACAAAGTATGAGATAAACTATGAAAAAAATCAGAATTCCATTGCAGCAACAAAGGAGAATATTGGCTTAAATTTGTTTGTACATATTTGTACTACAACAGAGCTGAAATCTAATGAAAAAAGTCAGCATCTTGGGCAACACTGTTATGAAGCTGCCAGACTGTATACTGTATTATTAGAAAATAATGACATGTTGGTATAATGAAGGCAGTTTGATTTGGAGAACAAGTTGGAATCCTTTATTATTATTATTATTTATTATTTTTTTATTTTTTTATTTTTTAAGTTTAGATTTTGTCTAAGAACTAACCTGAAGAAAACATGAGTGACTTGTACAACATTGCCTCTTACTCATGGATGTGACAAAACCCCTACAATTTAGCCCTTTAATTGGCTATCATCAGACTAACACTTATGTACTTATCTGACTCACTAGACTCTGGAAGAAGGACAGTTAAAAGAAATGGAGTCACTGCAACACACAAAGTGACCAATGAAGGAATCTCTAAAAGGAATAGTTATCTTCAATTTTTATACAAAGGTGGAGGACGCACTGCTTGCACTCATGTGGATTTTTGAGACCCTATTTACTAAAATACAGTGTTATTACATGCAGAGAAAAGATATGTGAAGCATGACTGTTCATAACCACAGATCCTTCAGATCCTGTGTAAAAATCTCCAGAGTGTTAAACTTCTCACAATCAATGGAAACACATTTTTCTTGTTATGAACTTCTATTTTCTGATAGAAGGTGATGTCATAAATCTGGAAAGTCATTCCACAATTCACTGATAATTGTAGGACACTGCAGTACCCGTGAGAGTGACGTGACTCTAGTGTAAAGGCTACTAAGATGGTTGCAGTGGTACACGAATATGCCTGATACAGATTTTATTATTAGGTTTTTTTTTTGTTTTTTTTGTTTTTTTTTTTTTTGTTTTTTTTTTGCCAAGGGCCATACCAAGTGAACAAATTGTTTTTCTTAGGAGGCATATAGTCTTAAAGAGAGGCATAAACCCAGTCCAGATCACACTGCTATACTCACTCAGGCGTGCAGATCAGCAGATGTGATCACTTTTGTGTTCTTTACTGGGACTTACCTCAAAAAGTGCCAGACTTGTTCTAAACTATGCAACAGTTGTGGGACCCCTGCAGGCATTGTTACATAATAACTTTGGTTTTCTTGGACAACTGCTTCGAAGTTTTGTTTTCAACTAGTTAAATAGCTGGACTGTTAGAAATTAGCACTTCCTTTGCACAAGCCCCTTTGTAACTGTAGACGCTTTGCACTGTGGTTTAGATACAGTGCTTAAATGCACAAAGTCTGAAAGAACAATCATGTTAGTATCAAGGTCAATAAAACAAATCTTTACCATTAAAAAGGAATCCTTTGCCTCTGTCTAGGTCACTACAGATGTAGCATGTTTCAAGACTCATTGTCTCCTAATGACAATATTGCCAACAAATCTCAATATACAGCAGCTTAAAACACTGCTGTGTTTTCCTTATAATAACTAATGTATAACAAGATGATTTTGAAATGATTGTATGAAAACTCTAAAGTGCATATACAGGGGAACTCAAAGTAGCAGTTGAAATGTAATCTACGTAGTCAAGAAGACTCTCCTTCTTAACAGGGTCTGGGGGTGTTGTTTTCTTTTGTTTTATAAATTAACTTTCTTATAAGTTCCTTGTAATTTGGTGTTACAAAAATCTGATGCTTGAAAATTGCTATATTTCTATCACCAAAGTAGCTTTTCTTAAGCTACAGGAAAAGAGAGAATGAGTCTTCCTTCATCATGGGTACAGGAACTGCTCTGTCTGAAAACATCTTCCACTGTGGAGAACCCCTAATTCCCTTCATACTCTCTTGCACACCTAGAGGTACCTCTCCACTTCCACAGATAAACGACCCAACTGCTGACTTCCTTGTCGTTCACACCACACATATCTTTGCTGGCAGAATTTGATGTTGGGCAAATGTATCTGCTGTATTACTGCATGCTGATGCTTTCTGCCAGCTCTGGAGGAAGATATCCATCCCCTTTGTCCTCTGCAAATAGCTCAGAGAAGTATTTCTCCAAGGTTCCTGCTCAATCCATAATATTCTTCATGCTTGCACCAGGCACAGCACACCCACCGTGATTTTTGAGGACACACTGAATTCTCTGGCTGTTGCGACAGTGTCCTATGTCTGCAATGGATTCTGCAGTCTGGTTGATAAACTGCTTCCACAACTTTCTAAATGTCCCTTCCTACAATTTTTTTCTGCCCTAGTATATTGCTATAGTAAGTAATACTAGGAAACAAGCACGACTCAACTCAGTCATACCAGGAATTAAACTGCAGACTTACAATGAGACTTTCTGCAATAAACTCCATGTTCAGTCATTCGAAGGCCTCCATTTACAAATTCACAAGAGGATGAGGAATATGCGTGCTGATGTGCAAAGTGAAGGTACAGATTACTAAGTCTCTCTCCCTGCTTTTTCTTTTTTTTTTTTCCCTTCACAAAACAGACGGCAAAATTATTCATAACAGCCACTCAACTTTGACTATTGCAAGAGACTTGGCAGCTCTTTTTAGAGCTACTTACAGACCGCATATGTAATCCAGGTGTAACAGCACACTTGTACTCAGGAACAAAGAATGGCTCTTGTCCTGCTTTCTAAAATGACCTTGCCTCATGCACAGTCGCATTGTATGAGTGGAAGTCATCATGTCATCAGTGTTTCATGCTTCCTGTGCTTTTGTATGAACCCATCCTTTAGTAGCTAGATATTCATTTTGAATTACTTCAGAAATCATCAGGTAACTAAGATGAGCTGTAGAAGTAAAAGCTGATCTCTTAGCTTATTTCAATGTCTATTTTGTGAAGCCCTGTATTTAAGTTGAAAAGTCCAGTGAGAGAGCTGGTGAGCCAGGAGCAATAAGCCTGCCTAAAGGATGCTTGGGAGGGTCATTTCACTGCACCTCTGCCTTGGCTGCCCTTCCCACTGCTTGGATCAGAGGAGGATTTGATGGGTGACTGCAGAGGACTCCTTTCATCACAGCGGGTCTTTTGCTTCTAGGCTAAAAATTTTAAAGAGATTTTGCATCGTTCCTTGTACAATGAACTCAACTGCCATAAAATGCAAGATAATGAGCTGTTCTCCATGTCACTTCCCCAGTACATAGGACAGATATTAGAGACATAGCCATGCCAGACACAGGATTGAAATAGTGCCTGATTAATCCGAACGTATTCAAATACAATCACTCTTTAAATAGAAAAGATGTAGTAAGTTCCCATATTGTATGTTCACCTGGCTTTAGGACTTTGCTAATGGATTCTGATACAAACTCTGACTCTCAACCAAAAAAGTTGGGTTTACTTGGGTTATATGAATGAGCATTGTGAGAATAACTATTATAAGCTATAACATCACTTATACTGGTCAAAACTTATCATTTCATCACACACTACTCACTGCTTGACTTGACTTTTTTTTTGACTGCATCCCATCTTTGAGGAAGGTACCACTTCTTGCTGGATGGGAGAAGTCTGTTCTGGGATAAATCTTCATCCTCCATTATTCTTCTCAAAAAAAACCCAAAAACCAAACAAACCAAAAAAAAAAAAAAAAAACACAAAACACCAAAAAAACCCCCCCCCCCACACAAAAAAAAAAACACCAGAAAAAAAAAAAAAGAAACAGTTTAGTCCATTTTAGTTCATTTTAGCATTTTATCTCTCTTACACCAAGCAATGCGCACAACAAAAAGATTGAAATACTGAGCAGCAATATGTCTCCAGAAAATCAGCTTGATAAATTAATTTAACACCTCGTTCCTGGATACATACGAGCTCAGAGTATGTAGTGTTAAAGAACATCCAGTGGTTTATCCATTCATCTGTTCTGGGCAATTTCTAGGACATTTTCTTTGGGGTAAGAAAATAACTTTGCCCATATCAAAGTTTAAATGTTTTCCCCCTCTGTCCCCTCAATTAATCCCTGGGTAGTTTGTGCTTTCTTCTTCTCGCCTTATTTATCTATCAATTTTATTTATTTATTTAAAGCTGGAATTCTATATGCTTACTGAAGGTGCTGCAGATTCATCTTGCTTTTTTGCTATGCTTTTCCCCTCTTTTTCCTGACAAAAGAGCGCAGCTATTCCTGCTGTGAATTAAAGCTGTTGGTAAGTCAACCCTCTAGTGGTCAGATCCAGCATGGAGCGTGCAGTGAGTTACACAAAGCAAATCTGCAGTTTTTTTAAATTTTGTTTTGTTTTGTTTGTTTGTCTAGCAATAATAATCATAATAATAAAAGTCACATTCATGTTTAAATGCAGTGCTACCTAAATTAAGATAATGGGGGAAATACAGTATTGTTTAGTTTCCTAGTCATGAAAGTATTGTAAACATTAGAGCTGGATTGATGCACTTCTTGATGACTTGAAGTGGTTTTCATAAATGAAGTCCAAATATGTAATAGCTGCTCTCAATTTTCTATGAGAAGATTTATTCAAAAATAAATTTAGCTAAGGGGAAAAAAGAGACAGATTTGAAAGCTGAATTATTGCCAAGGACTGAAACATTGAAGCAGCCAGTCCCTTTTGAGACAGCTGCAACATTTCATGGTGTAAAGTCAGCGAATTTCCACAGGCCCTGCTGCCAGAGACCACAAAATGGTTTCAAACAACGGCTCACTTCATGATATTTTTTCTTTTTTTCAAAGTGTCCTTGTGCTGCTGAGTGGGCAGTGTGCGCTAAGTTAGCAGATTAATGAAAATGTTTCACTGGCACAAGATTTTGATTGCCCCAGTGCAAAATTGCTTGCAGATTGGAAAACAGCATGTTTCATTTCAAACTCATTCTCTTCCCATACATTAGCACTTGTCAATGTAGCCATTAAGAACAGTCAGTGCAGAAATTTAATTAGAAAACCATTTATTTTATTGAAAGAAAAATAAACCCAAGCTACCTCAAATGCATTAGGTGGGTTCAAAACATGTTCGGCTGATAACACCCAAGGGTAGAGAGGCTGCTGTAAGAATAATGTTCCTTTCATGTGTGGTGGGGACTCAATATTAGAAACAGCTGCCTATAAGTCATTCTTTATTTAAGTTCCATTATGAATTAAAGAACAACTGATTTAATGAAGGAACTTTTTATATCTGAAGTTACTCAGCTGCAGTATTCGTTCTGTCTTTCTTTAAGAAAGAGGTTACATTTTAAATGCTAAGTAGGTGAACAGAACAATACTTTTTATTGAATACTTTTTTTTTTTTTTTTTTTGCTCATGTTTGCCTTTTGTTCTCCTAATGCTTGAAGAATGTAAGGTCTGTGGTATTAAAGGAAGTAACAAAAATGTGCTAAACACATCAAAAAGTAGAAAATCTGTATCTTATTTATGCTGCAGAGTTCTATGCTCTGCATGTCTTATAGCCATTTGGAAAGGCCTGAGAATAAGGATCTCAAACTAAATGATAGATGTGGGTCAAGCAGCACTCTGATGTCATGGTACATATTGCCTCTGTCTCACTACTAATGAGCTGCCAATAACAGGTCTGTTTTACTGTTCTGCTTGAAGAAGAAAAAAAGGAGTTATAACCTTAGTGGTTTGGACTGATTTGTCAATTTAAAGTGCTTTCTTTCCTTCTGTCTGAGCTATCTACCCACAATTTCTTGCAGACATAGCTTCATGTGGTCCACGCAGCTAAAGAGCCCAGAACGGTGGATGTGTACGTTTGTCAGAGCCCAGGCAGGGTGGTAGGCAAGGAGACCACTGTTACCACAAAGAAAGCCACACTGCAGAAAGGAGGTTTCCTGGTGGCACAGTGTTTGTTGTGAGGACAGGGGCTCTGTCAGACACATGGCTTCCTCACACCACAGTTCTGTGCTCAAGCCACCAAAAGGTGCATGTACATGTGAGGAGTGGAACTGGGCAGACATTGTCTTCCACGTGGGTTTGATCACCTCCTACCTTAAGCAAGGACAGAGACAGATACTATTAATAAATCTAGATATCTCATACAGCTGAAATACTCCACATAGTATTGTCCTGTGCTAGCCAAGTTTGTCAGGTTATGTTCAGTAGCATTGCCTTTCTTAAACATAATTAAAATTTAAGCACACAACTTTATTATAGATCATCCCCCCTGAGCAACTCTTTCCACTTTTTTCTGAGTTTACCATAAATTGAGGTATCAGAGGAATTGTCTAGAGTTTTCTGTTGACTTCTGAAGACTTAATATAGCTTGTTCTATGCAACCATCCTCTCTAACAGTAGGAGCATCAACTTGTTGGACACAATCTTCAGCAAGGGCCCTCCTTACCTACCCCAGTAGCACCACAAGTCATCTTGGACAAAGCAGCACAGTCAGAATACTGCGGAGATCACTTTTCTGGGTGACATCTACTTCCAATGCCTTTGGTACTGGAAGTGCCAAACAAAGGTAGTGCATCACCACCTCAGCCTATTCTGTGTTTCAGAAAGCTCTACAACAAAGCAGACACTGTGCCCATTCACATATGTGGTCAGGCACAAATTGCAAAACAGATAATAACACAGAGCAGCACAATCTGAGAGAGCCACTTCATGGTTGAATTAGGGTATTCTTGTCCTTGGGTTTTACATGAGTTAATCAGATAGGATTTTTCTCTCTACTTCACTAAGAGAACTGGCATACAAAATAGTCTCAAAACCTAAAAAATCTTAGACACAAGTTTTTGTCATGTTATCATCAATGCACATAAATACATACATAAGAGTGGAAAAAAAAACCCCAAGCCCACAAAAAGTGAGAAAAAAAGAACAGTGTCCAGTTTTTGAGTTGAAGTTTAGTTGCAAGGGAGCCAAAAGGGGAAAAAATCTGTTAAAATAAGGAGTGGAATGAGATTTGAGGGAAAGCTAGTGCCAAGCTACTGCAGGGATCTTCCCTGGAGGCTCAGAAATGCACCATGTGTTGGAGCCACTCTGGAGCATCACCTCTCATAAAACAGCCCGCCCGCACTGTCCCATACCCCTTCCTTCCCTTGAGTCCTGCTCCAAGGGGAGGCCAGTGGTCTCAGCTCCCCAGTTTGATAATTCCTGAGTACATTCTGCATGACAATTGCCTTGGGTTCTATTTACTTCAATTTAGAAAGTTCCCCTGAACTGTTTAAATATTATCTTAAAAGGCTACAGAAAAGGAGGCAGTAGAATAGGATGGTGCAAAGGAGGGTTGTGAAACACAGACAGACAGACGCGGTATCAAATGCCTTTTCTGAGGAGCCTATGGAGGCTTCATCCTTGTGGACCATTTGAGGTTTTCTATCTAACAAAATGGTCTTCTGGAAGTGTGACATGAAAGACAGCTGCAGCATATCTGTATCATCAACACAAAATCACTCCCTTTGGAAAGGGGCAATTCAGGTAATTCCCCAACTTCCTAACAGCTTCCCATTTTTATTTTTCTGAACCATTCAGAGTAAAAGTGTCCTTCCTTCCTTCCTGCCTTCCTTCCTCCCTCCCTTCCTTACATCTCACAAATTTTTATTTCCTAACATTCCAAGGCACAGAACTTTGCCTGTTTTAGATGCAAGTTTTTGATTACAAATATCTAAACTTCTCACAGACTTGTGGTGCACCTCTGAGGTAGTGAAATCTCATTCCCATTTTACAGATACAGAAAGAAAGAAGGTAAAATGAGATCCTATGATTTTCCCAGATCTGGAAGTCTATAGAAAAGTCAGAAGCTGCGCTAGGCTCCCATGACTATCTTTTATCTCTGTCAGCTCAAGAGGGATTTGGAATAGGAGTTATCCCAGATTTACAAGAGGAACAGCCGTTGTTATTCTAAATTTGGATACTCCCTGTGGTACTATAGTTCCTGAGTTCAATCCTTATTCAAGACATACAACAGAAAGCTAAGCCCCTTATTGAGAATCATTACAGCAACTCAAAGCACTCTAAAATAGACCATGTCTTTTCACATACTGATGTACCCTGTTCTACAACTCCATTTACCCTTACTTTACACCCTTTTAAAATGCTACTTTAAATGCAAAAGGAAGGTGAAGAAAGTGAACTGAAATGCAGAGAAATAAACATACACTTGGTTTCAGCTCTTGTGTGGTTGAAGAAAAAGGCTGGGGATGCCACCTCCCCACTGCTTACCTCATTAGTCTGATGAAACAAACTTAGTACATATGTAAGTCCACCACATCTCACAAACAGTTAACTCTGGAGAAGTGTCCCTCAGACAGAAGAAGAAAGAGCTGCCCACTGTGTTGGCACAGACTTCAGCCAACCACTTTCTGCAATGTGTGCAATGTTGTGTCTGCAAAACATTTCATCCAGCTGGGAAAAAAAGTCAAGACAGAGTGAGTGTAAACATATTCCCATAACACATGAAGCAGGGACAAGTGGACAAGTACTTGACTACATGAGTTTCACAGCTCACTGGGTGTCATTCCAAAAAGCATCTGTCACTGCCGCTGGCAATGAATTTTGAAAACAACTGTATTTTGCATCTAGGAGTTTAACAGGATCACACAGACGCCAACAAACTATCAAAGCCTAAAGACCTAGTAAATGCGTGCTTTACCTCTCCAGATCTTGGCTATATTATCAGTGACAGGAATGACAAAGTTGTTAGGATGGTGTTAGATGGGAAAGTCACACGTGGACCTGACTTGTCAAATCAGCAAATCAGCACTTTCTGGCTGAACTTTTGCACAATTCACTTAAAAGCAATTTCTTCTTCCACTCCCCACTCCAACCCCCTCCCAGATGTGCTCTCTTTGACATTCATAAACTTTTACCAATTCAGTAATTCCAGGAGAGCAAGCACAGGTTTAGAAAATCTATGGTGACTCACAAGAAACACAGAAACCTCTTTCCACCTCCATGCAGAGCTAATAGGTATAGGAGAAGTGTTTGTAGGCACTAAAAATATAAGGGAGGCAAAGATGGCCTCCTCAGATCACTGGCAATTTGGCTGTAGTAGCAGCAGTATTCACTATTATCTATATATAACATTTAGATGTGAGAAGTTATTGCACCAGTTGTTGTATTAATGCATATTAAGATAGAACCCCATATCCTAGAAAATGTAAGGTTTAAAAAAAAAAAAAAAAAAGAGATGCAAAAAGAACAGTGTAACAGAGAGGCAAATTAACTGTCCCGAAATCCATGGAGAGTCAGAAACAAAACCCAGATTTCTCTTTTCCAACACTTATTCTCCTAAAATATATTGCTCCTCCATAAAGACCCATTCAAAGGATGTAACTGATCTGTGCAGACAAGCTGTCCCTTAGCCAGAGATAATGCGAAAAGACAGAATTTAACCATGCACAAAATGACTGCTCTAAATTTGCTGTAGTCTACTATAAAAAGCTAAAATAATGATAATAGTAATTTGTACAGTAATTTGAATAGCATCTAAGCTATTGTCCTTACATGTGCACCTGCAGGTGTTGTGGGGACATAGTCAAAGTTGGAGTTACTGTTCTCTGTCAGAAGGGTTGCATCAGTTAAAAAAAAAGAGAACTAGGACAAATGCACACAAGACAATTTGCTGATAAAAACATATTAGTGAGGAGTGTAAAGTGATGTGATATAATCTTAGCCACACTGTAAAAGGCCTCCTGGCTTCTCATCAGAACTAATTGCATCACTCCGAGACAAAATTTTAGCATGCCAGTGCAAAGAAAACTTTCATTGCTGTGCTCATGCTAATGCTAATACTTTGTCAAGTGCAGTAGATGCATATTCCTGTACTGGTATAGCATTTGTGATACTTCCTGAGAGAGAAGCAACAGTAAAAGGTGCTACCTTTGTTGTTTTCTGCAGAAATATAGGGATCATTGTTGCTGCTATCATCTGCCCTGTTTGATAACCTACAAAGCTACTGGAAAATGACAGGGGTGAATGTAACAAGCTTTCAGCATAGGTTCATCTGACACAGATGGGGAAGTTCAGACAAGACATTCTGTGCTTCTAACAACCTGTGAATACAGCATTCAAATACAGCAGCTTAGAGTTTGGGGAAGCAGCATAGCACATTGGATTGATTCTTACTCACATTTCCTTGCTGCAAGCAGAGCTGCTTAGCGACAAGACAAGGCTGGGTCCACAGTGTCTTCTATTTTAATTGTGAGCTCAGATGAGAATTCAAACTTGCCATTAAAGCATATCTTCACAAGTACCATTGGATTAACATTGGTTTTCACTCTACAAATAGGAAAAATATAAAACCTGAGTCATCTTTCCACCATATGAGTCAGAAACACATCCCTTTAAATACAGAATAGAGTATATATCTGACCTTGTTCAATACTCTTCTTTCTGGGCTGTGAGGCATTGTAGTCCATTTAAAATATGTAGATGTTAAAAATGAATAAAGATTAAATCATCTACTGGAAATCACATTTCCCTTCCCACCCCCCAGCAGCTGTATAGCAAGTTAACACTTCAGTTTTTCTAAGAAGCTGTCTACATTTGTTAGTGGTCTTTGGCTAAACTGCTGCAGAAAAGCTACGTTAAAAAAGAACAATCTGCAGAAAGGAAAGTGATGTTTGAAGTAATTGCCTAATGATGCTTTTTTTCTACTTCTGTGCTATGATCTGGAGCTTGGATTATATACATGCTTTAGGTGGGGTAGTAAATTGTCATTCTCTCTATGGATTTACAAGATCAATCTTGGTAATTTGTTAGTTACAGTGTATGTAATGTGATATTATTGCTCATGTTACACAAGAGGATTACATGGCTTACTAAATAAAGCAGTGGTCTTTACGTTAGGGACCATACTTCCTTCCAGACTGATGCCTAGACAAGTAAATTTAGGTTGGTGATCTCAGCATTAGGACCATCTCTGGTGACTATGGACTCAGAGTCCCAAATGACTAAACACAGCTTAGCCAATCACTCATCTCCATATGCTCACCCCTAACACCTGGATTCCAGATTCTTTAATGTTCTTTATTCATCAGCTATTGAAACACACTAATGCTTTTCAGTGCAAGATTTACCAAGTCCTGAATATTCTCTGTATATACCTATACTCTAGTGAGTTTATTACTGGTCTGTGAAAATGAATTCACACTGTACAAAGGCACAATCAAATAGCATGTTAAACTGGCTTCTTATTTTGCAGTTTGAAAATCTGTCCATATTTCCCATGTGACTTTACAGAGGGAGAAGATATCACAGTTACTGTGTTGCATGGCTGATATAAATCTGAGAGAATATAAAGAAGAAAAAGCTATTAAAATCTACAGCTTTGTTGCAGTTTAAGTTTGCTCTTTACAGTACTTCTGTTGTTAAAGTCCTGTCTTCAATATCCTGTTCATCCTAAAACCTTTTTTGTGTAATTTTCTTCTCACAGATTAAATCCTTTTCTTCTGTCCATAAATTTACCCTTTTTATCATTTATAGTTGTCTGCGCATAGATATCTCTCCCCATGATTAATTTTAACACAGCTCTGTGATCTCTGTCTTGCATTTCAATATATTGCAGGTGAAGTGGGTCCTACAGTTGTGCACAATATCCCAGATGTAACTGGTTAAAGTAGAATGATATTTTAGCCACTGAGGATTGGATTATTAATGTTTGTGTTCCTTTCATTGTTTTTCCCATTCTAAGACTTTCAAATAAATTTTGCCAGTCTCTGTTTATCCACAGAAGGGTAAAGCTCAGTACTGCTCTGTCACTCAGATATGAGAGATCACTATCGGCGATTGGAGGACCTGTGAACTCAGCCATATTTGACACAGGTAACTTCTGATAACTCTCAAGCATCCTCCATTCTTTAGCACTGTAAAATCAGTGAGGAAATGAAAAACAGTCAGATTTTCAAAACACTTATGTACTCCAAAATGTACAGGCATACTTTGAATGAGCTCTAGATATTAGGATGAGCTAAATACTGTATCCATCACCCATTTCTACAGCAAGCCTCCTAACCTTGGAGCCCTAAATCCCCGCAACTGGAATTTTTTATCTAACTTGTTACATTCATTTGATAAAAGTCCACTCATTTTTCTGCAGGTTCACACACATTTCTGAAGAGTATAATTACACACACACAAAAATAACAATGGGCTCTCAGTTTCTTAAGGTTTCTCTACTGAGAAGGGTAACCTGGTGCCATTTATTTGAGCAGTTGATGCTTTTCCAACGAGGCAGTTGACTACTGTCAGTAAGACACTAAATTCTGGTTATTGCTGACCAAGACTACTTACACAAATAACCTGTAGGTGAAAGTATCTGCATCCCATTACCAAGCTCTGAAAGCTGCTAAATTGCTCCACCACAAATACTGCAGCTGCCATGCAATGCGGCACAGACAGCCCTAATGAGCAGTTTCAGAAGCTCTGGTTTGGCTTTGCTTTTTGTAAGGACACAGGCATGCTAATATGTGAGGGATGAGTAACATGAGGGATGATTTCTGCAATTCTTGTTGCTGTTAAAATAGAACAAACATTTGCTGTCATTCAAATCAGCAGAAGCAACACCAGCACATTGGGCAGAGATACCTGTGGCTGGGTTGCATCTCAAGAGTCATGCTAGTTCATGGTGACTGTTTCATCAAAATATGCCTCTATATCAGCCAGCATACGAAGGGCAGAGACCTGAATCCACATGTGGGCTGAGGAGCAATTGGAGATCCCAGACTGTACAATATGACCCTGAGTCAAAAGAGATATTCTGATGCCAGTGTACCCCAACATCCCTTTTTCCTCCCCACCTGGGGATCTTCTACAGCAAGGAGCTGCATGGTTGCAGGGCCAGCAGCTGTGGCTTTGGGTGGCTGCTCTGAAATAATCTCAGCCATAGGCACCAGTTGGGCCATGCTGAGCCACATGGTTCCTGCCATCCAGTGGTGAAGTCAGAAGCAGTGGAGCCAAACTGCTCTGGGATGTTAGCAACACTCTTGGCGATCCCCAGACAAAACAATTTTAGGGGCAAGATGCAGGTGGATAAAAACCCACTTCCCAAAACAAGAGGATAGACAACAGAAGCAACTTCTCAACATATACTGCAGATGGAGCTTTCTCCTGGAGAAGACCCCATATGCTTGAAGTGCACATAACAAACAGAGGAAGAACAAGGCCAGTCTTCTAAAATCAGCACTATAAAAGGATTATTGCTTTACACAGAAGATGCATGGGAGTGAGAGCAATGGAGCTCTGCTCTTTCAGATTTTTATAAGGAAGTAATGGGTGTATATAATTACTGGGCTTAAGCTCATAATGTAACCTATATATACATTGTCAGTACAGTTGTGTCCATTCCCAGATTTTTAACTCAAGTTCAGCCTTTTCCCTCTGTTCACAGGTACAAATGCCTCTGGCTTCTAAGAAGTGACTAGAGCAGAACTGACTTGCTAGTTTTTACCCTCAGAAACTGCTGGTAGCCTACAGGTAGAAATCAAAAGCATGTCAGTTGAGATTTGGGTAAAATAAGACTTGCAAAGCGTTAAGGCGGTTTAAATGCTCAGATCTGCAAATTAGCCTGCTCTTTGTACTTTTCTTGCTTTCCCAAAAAATCAAAGTGAAACTTGCCAGTCTGGGTTATTTCACCATCAGTCATAAATGAGGCTTTGGGCACATACCTTCCAGATTATTTGAGACTGTTACAAAATTTTCTGCAGAGAAACAGGCAGCTACTGATCATCTAAGAAGTGTTAATAACAAACAGTGTTAAGAGATGCAGTTCAAATTTGCAGATAAAAACACAATAAATGTATTTTTTTTCTTTATCTGTGGACTTTTTGTGATTAATATTTTAGGAGAGGAAGTATATTACAAGGCTCATCCATAATATTTAAATATTATCTTGATTATGGATTATTGAGAGAAACTTACTATGAAATAATCCACATCTTTGTAGTTTTATAATTTTTCAGTGAATGGTTTTGTACAGGCTTGGCTTAACTTTCCCAGAAATGGTATGTTTTAATTTCTGTGGCATCAAACTCAATTCATGATATCACATAATCACAGAATCAAAGAATCACAAGGTTGGAAAGGACCTGGAAGATCATCTAGTGCAACCATCCTCCCATTACCATTGCTACCACAAGATACTAAACCGTATCTCCAGACATCCATTGAGCACTGCCAAGGACGGCGACTCCACCACCTCCCTCGGCAGCCATTCCAGTGACTGACCACTCTCTGAAAGAAAAAGATTTTCTTATGTCTTATCTAAATCTCCTCTGGCACAACTTGTGACTGTTTCCTGAGGTCCTATTTGTGTTGAACCAAAAGAGAACTTCTGTAATTTTATCTATTTTTGCTTGTACACTACTGTTGGGCAAAAAAAGACAGAGAATGATATGTCTATCATGTCAAAGGCTCCAGTAGAATACATATAATAAAAAAAGCATAAAATACAGTGAGTTTTTAATGGGGTGTCTTTCCTTTACTTCCTTTTCTGAGAGGAAAATGGGACTCCCTCTAGGCCCCTGTCTGCCTGAAGCATGTATCAGACAGCATATATCAATGTGGCACTGCTCCTGAATTGCAATGAGTTCTAACCTGCCATACCTGCATGAAGGAAGGCCTGTGCCCTGTCACAGGCAGAACTAGGAAGTTTGCATTGAGTTTTAAGGCTAAATGTAGCCTCCAGAATGCATGATGACAGCCACCAGCTCACCGATCCAGTAAGGAAAGGCTGCCAAGCCCTAAATATCTGCAAAACCTCTTCAGAGTCAGCAAGACTTTTTTTTTTTTTTTGATGCTACAGAAGAACCAGATGTAATGATATCATAAAATATAAATGCTGACATGGATGAATAACAAAAACTAAAAAGTAGTTTGTACTGAGCCAGTTGAACTAGTTGGAAGAACTTTATAAGGACCATGTAGCTTTAGCCTCATCTCAAAAAAAAACTGCCCAGTTTTTGGAGTTATTTTGAGAGGCATCGCAATCAGACACTCTAGAATAGGTGGAGGCTTCTACTATAAAGTCTGTCTTTATTTACATTAATAACCAGTTGGCTTCCATAGTGGAAAAAAATGAAGGCAGCAAAACATATCACTTAAAAACACACTTGATTATCTGAGACAGATTTTTATGCCTGCAGATTATTACTGATTCACTTGTAGGATATTTATCTTTACTAGCAACATGTTTTATGGTTTTATTAAGAATGTCACGTATTCTTTTCCTACTTAACTGCAAATAATTCAAATAAATTTTGGAAGTTTTCCATTACTGCTTGTTAGAAAAAAATATCCAAAACAGTTATTTTAGGAAAAATACAAAATATTTCAGATTCAGTTTCCACATCCAAACAAAGCCCAACACAATATGAAGATACATCTCCATAATACATGGAGACCCTCTCATGACAAGTTTTTGTGCAATAGTCTCACTTTTTTCATCAAGGCTCCTTGGAAAAGTTTTGGCTACAGAGCATGTTCAGTGCCATCTGGCTGTAGAGCCTACCCCCAGAGGTAATTCTCATGCCTACACAGAAGAGGAGGACTTCAATTCCAATCCAAATATTTTCCCTTTAAGGCAAGGAATTTTAACTTTTTTGTCTATCATAAATAAATCAAATACCGTAAAAAGCAAATACTTTTGTGAAAGAAAGCCTCCATCATCAGAATTAGAGTTTGTTTTTGTTGTTGTTTTGTCTTTTGGGTTTTTTTTTTTTTCTTTTTTTTTGTACAGAAGTCAAATGAAAATATTAGTAGACATAAAAATGACCTTTCAATCTAGCAAACTATTTATTTATTTATTGTGTATCTGGAAAATAAAACCACAGAATGTCAACATCTCCTGTTAAATTGAAAACCTTGTGTTTTTACCTGCTATCTCCATGACAATTTCCACAGTCTGCGCTATGTTTAATAATGTTAGCAGAGCTTAGAAGGGTTGATCACAGAGCATGGATAATTAAAAAGCTATTGCTGAAGACACCTTTTAGGTGAACTTTGGAATTCCTGAGATGTGTGCACTGTGGTTATTTTCAAGTCTACTGATTGAGAAAGAACTTCTTAAATGCCATTCATAAAAAATAAAAATCAATTCCAAATGAATCCAAGACAAATATTTTTATATGCAGGCTCATGTCTAGATTTTGAAATCACACAAAGCTGTTAAGTTCAATGAGTATTTACTTCCTCACATCCCCCACTTTTGAGCAGGAGTCCATTTCATAAGCCTCCCAACATTCCATGACATTTCCCTCAAATTATACATGTAGGTTATACGAATAAAAGCTCTGAGCTTGTAGCCTGTACTAGATTATCTAGATGGAATAATTCTAATGTAATGACAGAATGCAAATTCCAAACCTAAAGGTCAGATCTCATTAAAGTGATCACTCAATACTTACAGGAGCCATCATCAAAGTGCACAAGGCATCTGAATTGTTTTGCTGACTGGTCCTCAAGATGAGGCAGGGGTGGCTGGTTATTTGTGTTTTAGAACTTAATCAGACTTTTGTGGCAGTAACTCTGAAGTGTTACCTGGTGTGCCAGGAATGTGATGTTTTCTTTTGCAAGGAGCCTGCCAAGATTCTGCATTACCATCATTTGCCTTTCATAACCACTCACTATTATCAGCTTCTCAGTTTCATCTCTTGGATCAGCAGCAGTTTCTTAAAAGTATTTATTTTCTTTGCTAGCCCAGCAAAAAGCTGTCACACCACATTACATTACAGCAGCAAATGGGCCTGCTGGAGCAGAGAGACAGCTCTGGCATCCCCAGCCTTCCACTCCATCGTGGAGGCGTAGATGGGAGTATACAGCTAGTGCACCTAGAGGAGGGTAAGGAGGATGGGATATAGCTTTCCGTGACATACGTAGTCTTCATCTCCCCTCTTTGGCAAACCACTGCTGTCAGGGATTGTGCCCATCCTTCAGTCATCACAAAGACGCTGCCTAGGGGACAATAATTTCTCACTGAACTGTACTAGGCTGCATCAAATCACATGCAGGTATATAACATTTTCCCCAAGGAAAGATGACGCCATTACTTTACAAGAAAAAGTGAAATCATTCCCTTTCCTCATAGGCTACAAAAAGGACAAGAGGGATCCTGCAGACTGGGTCAGACTGGGGAAGACTTTCCTGTCCCAGCTGCAATGTCATTTGAGAGAGCTAGACTTGGCTTGAGATGAGCAGACTGTGAAACCTGAGTTATGCCTGCTGAAGCCTGGGGCAGCCTCTGCAGTAGACTGTGCTGCCCGGGTGGCTGCAGACCAGGTATCTGTGTTGGCATGCTCATCTCTGCCATGTGGATATCATCTGCTGCTGCCAGAAGGTGCTCTTCTCCTGCCACATTTATGCTTTCCATAGGATATAGGCTTGAATTAACAATCCCCATCATCAGGTATCTCACTGATCAGCAACAGAGAGGACAAATGATGATTTTACACTTTTGCATGGTTGTTCTTCTAAATAAATTTCTAAGTGAAAATAAAGTCTTGAGAAGGGGTACTGCACGTCATACCAAGTATATTTTGATAACTGATGAGAAAAAATCTCGAGGTGGAGTGCTTTCATCACCCTCACTCTTTCTAAATGGTGAACTTAGTGCTACATGCAAAAGGTGTCCCAAAGTCTCCATCCTTAACACTCCCAACAGAAGACCCGTGCAGGCACAGAGAAACTTTTTAAACTTCCAATAGCTTCCACACACAATACTTCAAAGCAGGTCGGAAGTCCTTTGTCTTACCACTTCAGACTGAAGGCTGTCCCCACTGTGTGCTCTCCGTGTAGAATCAATTAGTAATAGCCAGAGTCTCCAGTGACTCTGCAGAGATGGATTTTCTTCCTCTTCTAAAATACCATCAAGGTTTTCTCATCAAAGGATTATGCCTATGACAAAAAAGCAGTGTAATTTAAGATAAGCTGAGAGGGGAAATGGAAAACTCCCCCATCTGAGCCTAAAGCTGGGACTGTTGTATCTGGAAACATTACCCTGTAATCTCCAAAGCTATTTCTCACCTCTGCCTCAAAATAACAACAACAACAACAAAAAAACCCCACAAAACAACAACAACAAAAAACAAAACAAACAAAAAAAAACAAGAAAAAAGGAGAGGAGAGGAGAGGAGAGGAGAGGAGAGGAGAGGAGAGGAGAGGAGAGGAGAGGAGAGGAGAGGAGAGGAGAGGAGAGGAGAGGAGAGGAGAGGAGAGGAGAGGAGAGGAGAGGAGAGGAGAGGAGAGGAGAGGAGAGGAGAGGAGGAAAGGAAAAGGAAAAGGAAAAGGAAAAGGAAAAGGAAAAGGAAAAGGAAAAGGAAAAGGAAAAGGAAAAGGAAAAGGAAAAGGAAAAGGAAAAGGAAAAGGAAAAGGAAAAGAAAGGAAAGGAAAGGAAAGGAAAGGAAAGGAAAGAAAAGAAAAGAAAAGAAAAGAAAAGAAAAGAAAAGAAAAGAAAAGAAAAGAAAAGAAAAGAAAAGAAAAGAAAAGAAAAGAAAAGAAAAGAAAAGAAAAGAAAAGAAAAGAAAAGAAAAGAAAAGAAAAGAAAAGAAAAGAAAAGAAAAGAAAAGAAAAGAAAAGAAAAGAAAAGAAAAGAAAAGAAAAGAAAAGAAAAGAAAAGAAAAGAAAAGAAAAGAAAAGAAAAGAAAAGAAAAGAAAAGAAAAGGTCAGTCACATGCCCTTTATGATTGGTAATTCCTATACCTCTGTTTCAGATACAGTTTTTATAGTTGTTCTGTATGGAAAGACAAAAGAGAGTACATAAAGAAATAAGGTTTTCAAGATCTGTTTAGACACATTCTAGACTCTGTTTTCAGTTACTATAAATTAGAAGTCAATGGATCTATGCAATTTACAGCAGTAAATTTCTGACCCACAGAGTCTAAAACAGGAAACAGGTTTATAAGATAAATGGCCACAAATTCCATATTACTTGCCATATTTTTTAAAGAAAATGTATTCTTTTGGCAGCATACAACAGTTATTATGGGTGCCCACATTTCTGTCATGAATATTTTAGTAAAGTAGCCTTTTTAAAATATGGTATCATTTGTGGATGACCATGGATTAGTTGATGTGTGTCCACTCCTTAAATTAGTCTGCCTGATGGCAATATGTTTTTTTGATTTTTTTTTTTTTTTTTTTTTTTCCCCCCTTTTGCAATCACATATTCTATTCACTAAACTAGACTGTGAGAGCTGGGGGAAAGGTACTTTCTGCACTTTCCTAACAGAGAATGGATTCCAGAAGCATTGTAGGACTATTCAAAAAGAGATCTTGGCAGACCTTCCTCATCATGGTAATTCATGTAGACTTAAGGCTACCACTCAGACAGAGAGAGAAAGCAAATATAAGTGGAGGAACAATTTTCTTGATTGTTTACTCTTTCTGTGTGAACTTATTCATTAAAACTGCATCTCTATATTTTAACATCCTCTCATAGAATAAAACATATCAGCAGAGAAAAAAAGACCCAGCGGTTGTTTCTACTCAGGTGTTGTTTTCTCACAGTACCCACAGTTTCATGGACAAAGTGACCATTTTTCTTGCTTTGCTGAGCCTGAATGGCTTGAGAAGTGGATCAGGCTTCTGCAGTCCAGATTTGCATGAGTTTTGGGGTGATTAAAAGGGCAGCATTCCATAAAAGGAGGAGATTGAGAGCTACGGAAAATGTTTCAAAGCTGAAGAACAAGAACTGTAAAGGGAAGCTGTAGAGAGACAAGGAAAATGGTGCCATGACTGAACTCACCTTGTAGCAGCACTCCCACTAAAGTGGTAATGGTATGGGCAGGGAGGCCACCACAGCACTAAGAAAACAATTAAGGGGAAACATAGAAGAGCTAGCTAGCACAGATTTACAAGGGGGGGGGAAACTGATAATGGAAGTTTTTACCATGATCAGGCAGAGCAGCAGCAGGAGCAGGCTTGCCTCTGTGGCACCACCACATCCCTCCTTACAACTTGGGCTACTAAACTGCTGAATTGGATTTTAAATGTATTGCTGTTCTGAGCTACTTTGGAGAAACAGTTGCCGATGATTTGGAGCCTCTGAAGGGCTGTATTGATTTTTTCCTCTTTTACAAGTGGCTCCAGAGAAGTGCAACAGGGAAATTCTCCTAGCATTATTTTCACCTCTACAAGAAGAAAATACTGTGGGCAAAACAGCACCAACAAACCAATTAGAAAGCCTCAGAAAATAAGGATTTGTTTTTGTTTTTTTTTTTAGTTTCATAGTTTCATAGTTTTGTGCGGGTTGGAAGGGACCTTAGAGATCATCGAGTCCAACTCCCCGGGATTCGAGCCTCTGTGTAGCAGAGCGGCACTTCTACCACTTGCACCACAGGGGATTCGAACCCAGGGCCTCTGGTGTTGCAAAGTGGCATCTTTAACCACTGCGCCACCGGAGGCGCACGTAGTTCAACGTGTTCTTTCTCTTTCATATTTCCACACAAAAATAACAGCAGGGAGTGGAAAGCTCTTTCCTAGTTTGCTCCCAGAGGACTCTTAGAGTTGCCTATGGCCAGGGCAAACTTGCTTGGACAGGAGGCACAATTTCCTTTTCAGCCTCTACCAAGTTACAAATAAGTTTTGTTGAATGTAGGAGCCACCAGCCTTATTGGTTTTCCACTCCAGGGGTAAGACACATTCCTTCAATCACACATTCATTAAAAAAAAAAAAAAAGAAAAAATATTAAAATGGCACAAAAATCACTTAATTCAATAGATGTAAAATGGGCCTGGGGAGAAGAGTATAAACTTGAGTACAGTGGACCTGGTTTATTGTCTATGAGATTTGTAAAAGCAATCAGTCCCTAGAAAGTATACAGCTAAAAGGACTTGGTCTAAGGGACAATCATTACCTCAGGAGCACCACAGAAAGGAAGACATGGAGGAAAGAAAAAGAAAAGAAAAAAAAGCAAAAACAAAAGAGGTTACAAGGTTGGCTTCACTGGAGGGCAATATGCTATTCCCATCAGGTTGTTTCAGCTTTGGGTTTTCATATTTGAGAGGTTGGATAAGCCTTGGACAAGCTCTGAACTTTTAAACACATAGCTGAGTCTTGAATTCCAAATCTTTTGAAGCTGGCCCATCTCAAACACTAACATGCAAACAGCTTCCACAAAAATATTAAATGCAAAAGGCATCATTTATAAAAATGTCAGTGTGCCAAGGAATACTATTGAACCTGTCCAGAGAAGATTTTTTACAGGAACCACATACTGAAAAGTAGCTTGATTTGCTCAGGGATGCTTTAAAAAGTATTTGCTATAGCTATCACTGTTACACTGGACCCCAACAGTTACTTGAGAAGCAGTGTGCAAAACTCAGCTGTTTACTTTGCATCAGACTGTACTGGCATCTCCTTCCAACGCCAGTTCTGAGATGATAGCTTAAACAAATAAAGAGCATTCTCCTGAGGTCAGGCTATTAATATTTAGTATTTATATTCAGAAGCTTAGCTATGCTGTCTTTGTGACAGACACAAGTTAATGTATGAAGTTAATACATGAAGGCCACTCTTAAAGTAATACCTCTTATTCCACTATGCCATACCCTAACATCAGAGGTGGATGTTGGTGATACGGCAGTAGAGGATGAACCTTCCTCTCAATATTCCATTACAGCTACAATCAGTGGTTCCAAGCTGGAGACAAAATGGCAATGTGAATTCTCCATCAAAGAAGAAGTTCAGCCCTCAGCAGGTAAAGTGCACTGTCTTTTAGGACAGGAAAGAAGTGATTCTTCTGGATTACCTTGAATCCAGACAAACCATCAACTCTGACTGCTACATCATGATGCTGACTAAGCTGAAGGCTTGAACTTCCAGAGTCAGACCAGAGAAGAAGACAGACTTTCTCTTGCAACATGATAACACCAGGCCCATACCAGTTTGAAGACCATGGAGCACACTGCAACCTTGGCTGCACTGTCCTACCCTCTGAACTGTCCTGACTACCATCTGTTTGGGCTGATGGGCAACATTTTCCTAACAATGACACCATCACAACAGCTGTGAAAAAGTAGATCACCTCTGTTGGTGCAGATTTATGGTCTCATTAGAAAATGCTATCATAATGGTGCGTACAACTTTTTTGTGCATACGTCTTTAAGCACTTCATGTGGACTTTCTGCAACCAAGGATTAGTCAAATTGTTGACACTCATTTATCAGTTCAGTTACTCCATGTTCCAACAGATTTTTCATCAGACAGCAGTTCAGTCAGCAACTTAGAAATGCAAGAAACTACAGTGATTTGGGAAGGAGAAATGCGGTTGCTGGGAGACAGTTTGAGAAAATGTATTGGCAAGATCGAGAGAAGAGGTTTTCCTCTCATTTACTGACCAGTAAAATGAAGGCTATCATAAAACACTGTTAAAACAGATTTGTGTTCAGTTTACAGTTTTTTCTACATATAATTATGAAAGCTGATCTTGAGAAAAAAAGATAGAGTGTGTAATCCTAGGAAATTATGGGTGAATGAACAAGATTCATGACATACATATATGTACTTACCAAAGCAATTATAACTATTCCATTCATACCTGTGCAGTACTTAAAATATTTTTATGCTGTCAAACTTTGACTGTATATCTGAGAAACAGTCACTTGAAGCGACATTAATGAAGAAGTTACCATCCTTTAAAAGTTTCAGCAACATATATCCATATTCAAACACATTCAGATTACCTTGTGCTTATTTGGAAGCGAAGAACTATAACTGATTTCACATTGAAACACATTGATTGTGCCTTTAGCTAAATGTAAGATAATTTCTAAGTCTATTTTGTTCTTAGTTTTTGAAAAAGAAAACCCATATGCTGGAATAATGCAAGACGTAATGCCAGTTTGGCATCCATAACTCTGACTCCTGTGGCTTCCTGTAGCAAATCAATGAAGCCTGTACAGCTTGCATTTCTTTCAAGAAAATTTCAAGTCTGACTTGCTAACCAGAATATTACCCTTATTTTTCTCTAACCTGCTTCCTGCTTCAAGGGGACAAAGGGTAACTTGGTTACTGCTCACATTGCCTCCTCTCAAATGGAGATTTCCATTTGAACTTTTGCATCAAGTCCTTGTAGAAGACAAAATTAGAGGGGAGGAAAGTTACAAGTGCACGGCAGTAGCAAGAATAATGGAGGAGGGCACAAAGGAATGTCTTTATGAGGGCAGCCATTAAGCAATGTTCCTCTCAAGTATGTACGTATTGCAGATGAATATAAGACTCCTGACTTCAGTAAATGGTTGAACAAATTTACCGACGTGACTCATACTATTGCTATGTCTAAACCAAATCAATTCTAGTTATTCAGTTTTGATGAATGTTAAAGTCATAACAACCATAAAAAAATAAGTAAGACACCTGAAAACATTAAGAACATGGAAAAAATACAGTATTGAGCTGAAAATAAACAGAAGAAATTTCAAAACAAAGGGCAAGTTTATTTGTTCTTTCTCAGAAAGGTTTCCTTTCTTTCATAAAAGGAGCTTGTAATTAAAGTTCCTTTGCTTCCCCAGCAATGGTATCGTGGTTCTTTAACACTGTTAGTCTGGTTAAAGCCTATGTGGGCCACAGAAACCAAGGTAATGACAGTGTTTATGAGAGCTGGAAGCAGGAGTAGGGTGAGAAAGATGAGGAGAGACAATATTAGTCATCTACAAAATGAAGAGCTAGGGCAAAATTGCTGAAGGGTAGACAGAACTAGCAGTGCAGAAACACAGTGGATTTCTCCTTAATAAAAAGAAAAAGAAAATTTCATTTGCTCAAAGGAAAGTCCTTGAAAGTACCTGACAGCAAATTCTGACTGAAGGTTAAGAAGAGATTATTTTTTGAGCAACTTAGATCCAATAAAATCTTGTTCTGTTAATCTCTTTCTCTTAGTAAACTCTTAGAAGTTTCTTAGCTGATAAGGAATTTTAGAGACCAGGGACACATTTAATCTTTTAGGATGAGGCTTCTTCTCTTGTGAGTTCTGCTGCTGAGCATTTTAGTGTAGCAATCAATGCCTACACTTTTTATTTTCTCCTACTCTTAGGTCTAAGTTTAAGCTGGAGTTCCACACAGGAGGTCACAATTTGGGCAACAAATACAATATTTTCCATCCACGAGCTAGAATCTAACAAACATTGCCTTAAATAAATTTGTGCCCATGCCAAATTCAAAATTAACTTCCCTAGCTAAGCTAGAGTTGGTGGGATGAGGCCAAGAGGCCCACAAGGTCTGCTGTTGAGCTAATGGAGCAGGCTCAAGCTGCCAATCCAACAAGGGAGACTTTTTTATTTAAAATATACATTACACTGTGTGTGCAATATTTTCCACATTCAATAAGAAGACTTTATTTATAAGCTGCTGATGTAGAAATGGTCTCTTATTACAAGGAAGCAGCAAGCCAGGTTGAGCCTGGAAATGAATTCTCAGTTTCTCCTTCAGTGCAATATTCAGCGATATGTTGCTCATTCTCTTCAAAAATATTTTGCAGATGGTTTTGGTCATTTGCTGAACATGAACCCTAGAATAATGACATATACTACCACAATTCTTGGTCTAATTCAGCCTTCATTAGCTGCCAGAAGAGTAACTGAAATACCAAGCTCACAGATTTCTATCGACCTCTAGAGTCATTGTGATGAAGATATAAAGTTTCATTTTCAGCCAGAAAAGTGTCTTTCATCTTATTATCAACATTTCAAATGGTTTGAAAATTTGCATGTTTCATACATCTTTCTGAATCTTTTCTGTTAGGGTAAAATTGAGTTGGATATTTTAAAGTTTGAAAGAAAGGCCAAACCTTCACAAGTACCCTGACCACTATATGAATTGAGACACAAATAAAAAATATGACCATAATTCTGCATTTATTAATGGACCCAAGATGCTTTCTTTAAAACTCTCCCTCCTTGATTCACCTGCTATGGTAGTCAGTCTCCTTATTCTATAGGAAGTCACCCAATAACACAAAACAAAACAAAACAAAACCCTAAAACAACAACAACAAAATCACAACACAGAACACATATGAGGATCTTGCACTGCTGTAAAATAAAAATTCATTATACAAGCACACTGCAAGTACCTTGCAAATACACAAACATTGAAAAGAACAATTTCATTTGTACACCCTTGATCTCACATCAAGTATTCTTTTTTCCCTACATCTTAGAACTGCAAAACACAGTCTTGGGAAACAAAACCCAGGGGAATTTTCTGAAAGGTGAATTCTTGTTCTACAGAGGCACTGTCTACCATTATTGAATTAAATATACATATATACTGAGAAATGTATTTCCCAACTTAATTGCCTTCTCACTGCTTTCTACTCTCTGGCTTAAATAATTTCCAGCTCAGAGAGTACTCAGAACCACTGATAGCTGTGACAGTTATTCTAGATATCTGCCTTCATTCATATAATTTATAAGGAATTTATGGTGTGATTACACAAACAAGTGCATTTTTATGTTGACATAACAGGGATATTTTTGAACAAGTCTGTTGTGCAAGAAGCAAAATTCAGGCTAATAGTCTTTTCTCCAGCTCTGGTCTAACTTTCTCCACTCAGGAGAGTGCAGCTTCTACCCTAACAGTTGAAGCATATATTTGTTTAACAGAAGACAAGCACTGACCTAAGCAACTGGTATATAGTTATTGAAAAGTCCTCTAAGACTGCATTTTGGCAAACTGGTCTCTCTCTGTCTCTCTCTGACTGTTCAGAAAATAGGCACTAAAAATGAAAAGCATTAATTAGTAGTCCAGGACCCCTTGGAACAGACCTATCGAGGGAAGTCTCTGTCAACACCAAAAAAAAAACCAACCAAAACAACAAAACCACAGAGTAGGCATTTAAAGTTAGAAAGACTCCAGGGGAGTTTTAAAATGAAAGTGTGGAAAGAGCACATATTGGAATGACTCATCCTCTTCTGGGAAAGTTATAAAAATTTGCTAACGTTTGAAAAAAACACAGACTAAGTCAGGAATCAATAACATTCTGATAGGAAACAGTGACATCTCAATAGCACACAGAACAGGCAGCAAGACCACAAGTATTAGTAAATATTTCCTTCTTTCCATACAAATGTTAGAAGGCTGACCTAGGATGTTTGGGTTTAAACCCTAACAGCAAGACAACTCCAAAGCTCGGTAAAATAAAGTAGGACAACCTCATCAAGAGGTTGATAACGATGTGATGAATGTGATCAGTGTGATCTGAGGGGTAAAAAACACACAGAAATCACACATAGATTAACAAAATTCTTCATGCTGTAACTAAAAAAAATTCATGCAGTAACTATGCCTTTGGACACTGCAGTTCTTAGGGAAACTTGCCAGAGAACTTCCAAAAATAAAAAGACTGTTGATAGATTGATTTCTGAACCTAGAAGACTCAAAATGCTACTTTAGAAAGCAGTGATCATGATGTATTCATAATCTACCTTCTTGGCATACTTAAAAAGCCCAGACTGAAAATCTACCCCAGAAAAACTTAACTGGTGGGTTAGAAAAGAGAAAAAAAAAAGAAGTCATATACAAGTGGTACAGAAATGTCTACAGGTGACATTCTAGACATTCATTAAGTCATATATGACTGTTAAGAGAATTTGAGGCAACTAAAATAAAAGTTGGCAGAATTAAGCATCAGAATGCAGAGCAATATTAGAAATGAAAAGGCATGATTCAAGAAGTGATCATCTACAATAGAGAAAAATAGAAAACTGTATAAATTTAAATGAGTCAAAAATAAGAATAGAGTAAAAAAAAAGACAGAAGTGACTTTGAGAAACAACTTTCTACAGGAAGAAAAAGAAAGAATAAAAATCTTCCTCAAAAACATCGCAAGCAGAAAGCCTGCTGGAGAGCCTCTAGGGCTGATAAAAGATCACAGCCTAATTGGAGCACTTGCCAAAGAGATATAGAAAAGTAGCTACTCTAATTCATTTCTGAGAAACTTATTTAGCATTCCTTCTTTTCATGGGGGTGAGCTGGAAGAACCGTCTCAAACTGAAATGTCAGGAGAAAAAGTTGTACAACAAATCACTGAAATGGAAACAAATTGTCAGGAGGAGGTGGCTTTCACTCAGAAGTACTAAAGAAACTCAGACAAGAAATCCTAAAATAACTGAAATGACTGTCACTTAAACAACTTACACTACTTGAATCTCTTTAAGTACAATCCAAGGAAGATGCAAAAGATGACTGGAGGAGGCAGATCAGCAGCTTGGGAAAGTATTGATCAAGAAGTCTGACTTGTTTATCAAGCAAATCAGGGGAAACCATTTGGAATATTTGCAAAGAGTTGCATACATATGGCTTAAAGGAAGGTCAGCCTAGGACCCATTGGCAGATGGAAGCAACGCAGCACAGATCTACTCAGTTTATTTGAAAGACTAAATGATCTGGAACCTGTGCTATCTGACTGATTTACAGAACTACGTAATAAAGTTATGAGGTGATGACAGCAAAATATTCATACAGCAAAGTCAAGATTGCGAGGAATCACAAAAGAAGCAGGTAAAAAAGAAATCCAGCTAACCTTCAATAAGAAGAAGGAAAAAATATCTACATTTATGGCTGTTGATTACTCACCACAACACAGGAAATGATTCTAGAGTTTTTGAGAATACATCCAGCAGATAGTGTTGCTCAATACAGCCTAAACAAGCAAATAAATTTTTCAGAATGACTAAGAAATAAACATAGAACAATGCAGGGACACAATACCAAGCTGCTTCTCAGTCCCTTGGCCCACTTGTGTGTTGTGTACACCTTTACTTCCTACATCTCAGAAATCAACGGAGCAGAAGAAAGACAGAGAGAAACAAGAAGAGTGATCCACAGTATGGAATGATATTTGGAAGAGAAGAGGAGAAATGAACTGTGATTCCTCAGCTTTGAAAAGAAATGACTATTGGAAGATAAAGACTTCAAGTTGTGACTGAAATAGAAAGGTTAATATTTGCTAATTATTTGTTATTTCTCCTGAAATAAGACCCTGAGGAAGCCAGAGCAGACTCTTAGGCAGCTGCTGTAAAACAGAGGAAAGGAAGCATTTTTTTTTTTCACCCACAGGATTTATAGTAAATTGATTACCATGCAATGTTGTGGATGAAAAAAAAAAATAAATTTACTCCACTATAAATATGTTCAAAAAACAATTTGACATACTAGAAGGGGGAAAACAGAACTATATCAAGGATGAATATGTATGTAGGCTTGAACAAATTATGAATAAAGACTTTAGCAAACTATGGAAGCAGACCAGCTCAGAAAGAACATTGGGGTACATAAAATGACTGTGGTGGGGAGACCTGTAATATGTAAGCTAAGATTGGAGGGCTGGAAAACAGAGGTATATTTGACTGTGGAAGTGCCTGAAAGAAGAGTAGAAGACAGTGCATAAAAATGGCAGGCACTGATGACACCCAGATTAGCAGGCACACAAGTTCCCAGCACATCTACATGCAGCTTCCCATGAGAAAACAAGCAAGAGTTGAGAACAAAGAACAGTCTTCACAAAGACAAGGCAAAGACTCATATCACAAGAGATGATGGCAGGGAGATAAAAGAGCTGGAGCTTTCAGACGCCAGATGAGGAGGAAAGTGGATAAATACAGAGAAAGGTGGGATAGGGTTCGGGTTTGGGTTAGGGTTAAAGGGTTAGGGAGGGACGAAAGATCATGGTCAAGGTCAAAGCTAGCATTTAGTTAATAAGCTAAGTATAACAGTAGAGGTGATAAGGACTCAATAGTTTTCCAGGTTGAACAGTGTCAGTTCTCTCAGTTGCTACACATAGGTTAGATCCCCCAGTCATTTTTCCACTGCCCTTCTGACAAGGTTTCACATTGAGCTTTGGTGCATTATTCTTAAAATGATATCAGAGCTGATTTTTTTTCTGGATTTGCTTAATTCTTGCACTCTTTTCTTCACTGTCTTCTTCCAGACCCAGATCTAGCTTTGGTCAGGTCCAGTACAGTTGTTCATAGGTGCTTTCGCTTTTCTGCATGTTTGTATTACTTCCCTACTGCAGACAGTCCCTATGTTGGTCAAACAGGTGTCCTCAGTACAATGAACTCACCATATCACAGCTTCCCACACCCCTAAGAGCAAATACAGTTGAGTACAACATAAATACTGTTACAAAGAAAGGCTTGCAGACCTTTTTCTGAACTAATTCTGAAATACATTGGTGCTGCGTCCCAAGATACAATCCTGCATTCCAATGGTGGAAGCCAGGGAAGCTCAACTAGCAAAAGCAGAAAGGTCCAACCATGTTATATTTATTGCAGCCCACACAAGAGAAGCAAATAACAGATCCAGCAATGGAAAACTGAGACAGAACATCAAGTTCCATTGACATGGCTGGGTAATCGATTCCCCACTTTTGTAGAAGGGAAGTAGCCTTCATAAATCTCTCATTCTGATAGCAGAAGTTTGTTTCTTATAATGATTTACTCCATTACATGCAGCCATATAACTAAGAATACAGAATGAATTATTTGCAAAATCACGGAATGAGCTTTTTTACACTTAGACAGTAGGAGGTTTTAAATTCACACTGCACCTCAGGCATGAGTTATTTACACTGGGAAAATCTTTTCAAACTTCAGACAAAAAGTGAGATTTGTTATATATTGTGCAAAAGCTACCAACCCATATACATGACATCAAATCATATATTACAGACTTGAAGCCTTTCACATTTTACTGAATGTCATAAGGTTTGCAGTTCCCACATTGTGTTTTAGTATTTCTGCCAAAATTGCCAGCAAAGAACGTGTCTTTAACTTCTCTGACCCTATTGTGTCAAAAACATCTCTCATGCACCCCATACTGCATCTTTTAGACCTACTCAGTGCTCATTTCTGAAATTTCAGAAATGCTCAATAGGAAAACCTCAGAACATGCAATACAGCTTCCTTGTTCACATCTGGAACTATACATCAAAAATTATGCCTACGAACAAATGTTCTGCAACATTTTACTTACAGCATTAATGATAGGACTACTAATATTCCCAATAAAAAAAGCTGAATCTTGTACAAGCCCGAAGAGTAGCAACTGAGCTGATACAAAATGAAATTATTTTTGCCATTTAACTCTTCAGTAGGCATTAAGTATTTAGCAAAAATAAAAGACAGAACTCATCAATTCTAGTAGAAAAATAAGATACATAGCTTCTAAAATTGTAATTTCATATTGATTAGTGTATCATTCACCACAGATTCTATTTTGATCCAAATTTACAGCTTTTCATGTGACACTTCTCTATCATTTAATAGGCATGATTAAAAATATGTGACTGACTCAAAGTATGTATGTAAAAGCTCACTAATGCTTAGCCTGTATCTCATCACAGTAAAATAAAGTATTAACCAAGTTCTTCCCTCACCTGTTAGTTAATGTGTTTTCCCATCTCTGTTTTCTTACATCAGTCTTGTGGCTTCTTGAGGATGAACAGTACTGTCTGTTTCCTTTAGGCAGTCTTCCACTGTGATGGATCCCCCAGAGGTGACTTCTCTGTATAATTACCTATCAACACAAAAAACTCCATTGAGAAGGTATATGCTTGTCTTTAATTCACAGGATAGCTGTGAAAAAGGCATGGAAATGGGGAATATTAACTAAAGTTTATACAGTACACTGGTTGAACACACCAATTGTTATTGCCACTATGTAGTTAAGAAATTAATTTCTACAGTCTAGATATTTTTAAAATACACTATACTGGTTAGAGGGTTGTTTTTTGTTTTTTGTTTTTTTGTTTTTTGGTTTGTTTTTTTATTTTTCTGGTGGCAAAATACCACATATATAATTTTCAGAAATGGAAATTGGTGAGTTACAGTGAGTTACCAGTGTCTTTGCTTCCACCAGAAAGTGTTTGTGGGGTGGTGGTTACTTTTGTTTTGTTTTCCTGGAGCTTGAATTTTAAATATCTGTTTAATTCACTTACAGTAAGTCACTGTTCTTGTAGTTCTTAAACCAGTATTTCTCAGCTGTAAACCTCTTGCAGTAATGGCAAGGACACTGCTTTAACCAGATATTAACAGTCCAGAGCACTCTGTGTCACTAACAACTTGCTAAGGCACGCAATGACTGCCCAGTTAATCTGATGAAGCCCATGTAATCATCATTGGCTGATGAAACTTTGGACACCTGTAGATGCATTTTCCTTAGCAGCTGATAAGACAGAGAGTGTCAACCACTTGTGGGCACAAAAATCTGTCATCCAGAATGTCAGACCCAACCATGTTAGACCAACTGCTTTGCCTCTGTGGTGCAGTACACAGCATTGTAGAGACAGTTCTGGTTAGAGGAACAGATGATGTGACAGTCGCAACCCAACAGCAGTACTTACTGTATTCTACTGTATTGAAAAAAGAATATGAACACAAATAATGAATCTCTGCATTAACAAAATAACATTATACAATGCAACCTGGTATATCTCAGAAGGTAACCCATGGTTCAACTGTGCACAGTTGTTTGCTATCAAGAAGTGTGGCTATTTAATCACTGACAGTGAACCAAATTCAACCAATTTTTCAAATGCAATGCATTTAGACAACCTGTGTTTCAAATCCTGTTTACATAGTAGCAGCAGCACTTAAGACCATTAACAGAATTCAAGACAGAAGGACAACTTGCCTACAAAGTTCTCTAACTTCTTCCTTCATGGAATCACAGGGATACAGCAATGCCAAGAGTGAAATTTGTTTCAGAGTCTATTTCTGTGATTAATTTGGGCATCCAGGTTTTATAACTTTAATTGGATCCTAGACACTCCCAGAAAAAACTTCCTCCTATTTGTTCAACAAAGCAGCTGAAGACAACTTTTTGATTACCCATAGAAGCCAAGAGTTAGATGAACTTAAACGTTTTAAGAAATATTTTGGCTTTTGCACAAATAATTCACTAATAAATGAACTAAATCAGCTCACTCTCTGTACCAATGTTGTCTATGCTATCCAAGCTGAATCAAACATTCCTTAGTATTTAAGCTGTGATTCTTATTCCACTGTTTCCATGAGTTAGCCCAAGACCTATCACAGACACGCAATTATAGTGAATAGACCAATACTCAAGCTTATGTAAGTTTATAATAATTATTATAATAATTATTAATAATCCTAAAACAGAGACTATAGCAAGCAGGCATTTCTGGTTGTAATACATACTACTACACAACCTTTCAAATTTAACAGAGAAATAAAGGCTGGTTTGCTTTCTGTTAGGAGTTTCTCTGTTCATATACATTTAATAAAACTCCGGGTATTCCTCACACAAGTGAAGCAAAATATCTGCTCATCATCACCAGGCAGAGAAAATTAAAACCCACTGTGTCAGTGAGAAGTCTTTTTAACAGTTCTATATTCAGGAATTTTCCCTCTGTATTGGAAGTCTCACTGTACAGTCCTACACATGTGATAAGTGTCAAACAGTATGCTAGAAGAGCCTGAACAAGTATGTTGCTGGATGTATCTTCTGGGTACCAGCTGCTGTATGTGCTCTGGTGAACAGGGAGAAAAAGAGCACTCTGACCTATAAATCAGACAGGCAATACGATTTCATTTGTTATACTAAATAAAAGACTGTATTACAAGAGGGAGACTGAACCTCTTTACAGATAATGCTGCGGCTGTCCACCTGGGCTCTGTCTCATGTTGTATGCAATGCATCCCTGTGTCTGAACAATCATAAAATTTACCCTCTACCTACACTTTTCTTCCTATTTTTATAATCTTTAAAGCAATTTAATTACATTATTTGTAGTTGTATACCTTACTGAAGTCCAGAAAAAATCATGCATCCCCTCTGGTGCAGATCATGCCATGGCCTGACAAACTGGCAACTACTGGGGTACTACCTAATTTCTTATGGAGCCTTAGTTGAGAAATAGCTTGGAAAATGTTTTTTTTCTGAAATCTGAGTTCAAATTGCTAAATCTCTTTACCTCAACCACTTAGATGTGGAGATAAGATAAACATGTCTCTCTTTGTGAAACATCTTTGAGATATTTCAGTACAATTCCCTGTATAAAAGTATGGCATTAGACTATGGTATAATTTCTAATGGGGCTTTTGTTTTCCATTTTATTCTGAAGTTGGTAAGCATAGTATTTCTCATTTTCCACTGTGTGGTTTGCTTTGTCGGCTCAAACCTGATATCTGCCTCCCTATTAATATCATCACACTGTCTGAATATATTTTGAGAGCTTATGAAACTTTGCAGTGAGTGGATTTGATTTTGTTATTGTTGGGTCAGAATGCAGTGCATTTTATTTAAACGTTAGTACAAGATAGGTTTTATCTGATCAAGAAACCAAGCAATTGTAGGAAGGGGCATATTTCCTTTAAAAAACAGACACTACTGCATATATTTTCAATGCCAAAGATTTTCATCTATTTGAATGACAGCCACATATTCCCACTGCACTAACTAGAAACCAATCATGAGAACAGGGAAGCCGGACAATGACACAAAGGCAGATTTTTTGGCAGCTGTATGTAGTACATTTGAACTTGTGAATGAAAGATTGTGACATGTCTACAGCTCAACTCAAAAGTACTTTCAAAGGCAAAAGAATCATTAAAACATACTTGCAGAACAATGTCAAGAAAACAATCAATAATTATCCTTGTATTTTTACTGTAACCCCAAGTAAGAATGTAGGACTTTCCTTGTCCATGTTACTAGTTAATGGAATAGGTCTATTGGAAGCTAGCTGTTCTGATCAGTAGTCACCATCACCTCAGCCCACAGAAGCATTCCCAGCATCCACCAGTGCCCAAACTTACCATGGCTAAGTGGGGCTGCCGACTGCTTTTCTCCTGCCCAAGCACTGCTTACATGTTCCTGAAAGCAGGACCCAACCTTCCTTTTACGTCTGATTATATTTGACATTTCCATTCTGTAAAGGAAAGAGCACATGCAATAACTTCACCAAAAGTTGGAACTTTGTAACAGTTTTATTGGTAGTGACAGCAGCATCTGGATTTTCAGAATGTACACCTCAGTGTGGTCACATATTTCTGTGAAAAGTCACCATTTTTGAATTAAAGCTCTTATGTTTAATGCTAACCTTTGCAATTGTTCCATGCCTGACATGGTTACCTGGACATGGCTTGTTTATTTGAAATAAAAAATAATAAAAATGAGTTTCCTTCTTTCATTTCTTTTTTCCCATATGACAAGTGGCATATGTTGACTCTCCCAAGCTTTAACAGCAGTGTTATATACACTGAGATTCTATCTGGATGAGAAATGAACAGAAATATTATACACAGCTAAATAAGAAAACACAGATTATTGCATGAGCCCCCGAAGGCCTACTTTGTCTGTGCAACAGTTTGTTTTACTTTTCATAAAATTTATTTTGGCTGCAGTCAGATTGATGGTGATTATATTTGAAATCCCTCCCACAAATCTGTCACATAAACACATCATTAATTTAAGATTTTTTAACTTATTTGGATAATGAAAGTGTTTTCATATTCATTAGTAAATACTGGCCATCGCTATCACATCAGCAAACAATCAGATGCCCCTTGTGCCAGCCACTTTCATTTCCTGCAGCCTGCTACTCCTCTAAATGCATTCACAGAAGCTAGAAGCCTACACAGATTTGGAAAAAAAAGCACCCAGCCTAACTTCTAGTAATATCAGATGTCTTATTAGCCTAGAAAGATCAATCTGTATGACCTGAGAGATGGCAACATTTCCAGGTTTTACTTTTGCTGAAGAAAAATATATGGCATCAACAATAAAGCCCTTAATAAGATTTTTGAAGTTTGATACAAAGTAAATCCTGAGCTTCCTCAGCATTTCTATTGATAATACAGCTAGATTTGCTATCTTCCAGTATAAAACAAAAAAAGAAAAAGAAAAAAGGAAAAGTAATCTTGAACCGCTGCAGAAAATGGGGCAGGAAGTGCCCACTGCAGGGTCTGTGGTCCGCACAGCTTTTATTTCATGGAGACACACAGACAGCCTATTCCCTGGTGACAACTCTCTGCACTTTCCAATCCTACACAGGATTTCCTTCTGTCTGAAAGTGTAAGAGTTGCTCCAGTAAACACTCTGCATATGCGTTCCAGCTGCTGCACTCATTCTGCCAACGCAGCCTGGTGACAAGAAAAGTATTATTTCCTATTAAAACCCTCTAATCACTAGACCATACTATTTTTATCTGGCTGCTTCAGGCATCAATAGCTTGCATTGCTTCAGTAACTTTATCATTCTTAAGAAATAAGATTTTGTATCCCAGAAAGTTAGTTTTCATCTCTAGATTCTACAATAAAAAGCTGCAGGCAGGCTGAGTACAGTTTCCTGGAATGCTTGCACTGATTACATAGTCTCCAGGACTTATATTTTTTAAAATATTATGTACACAAATTCATATAAATGAATGAACATACGTATATACACTATGCATGTATATTCATAATACATAAAACATACACACACTTGAAAGAAATGACCATCTGTACCATTTGCTGCAGTCCCTATTTATTTTGGCAGGGTCTTGCCTTTACAGGAAGAAGTTTGTTCATCGTGAAGCCTTGCACAGCTTTGCTATTCCTTTCCAGAACAACTGCATGGAACGCAGTGGAGAAAAACTATCTCAACCTGCAGTAAAGAAAATAAGACTTAAGAACAAGATTAAGGCATATCCTATTACTACCATAACAATGACTTTTTTAAAAACTGAACTATCCTGTCCCTAGGGAAACTTTAGCAGATTTCTTTTTAACCCTTTCTTTGGTTTTGGCATTTAATCCTTCAAGTAGTGCCCAAAGAACACACTTTCTGTTTAGTATGAAGACTTTTTTTTTTTTTTTCCTTTGAGGGGAACCAGAAACAACATCCTTACTACCCTTTATTTCCATAAATGTTCTTGAGAGGCAAAACAAAACATAAGGTCCATTTCTCATCAGTTTTAATTTTTACATTCATATGTTCTATCCCTCTTCAACAAAACCAAATACCCACAAACCCCCATGCATCCACAACAGAAGGAAGGGCTCACACTGTTCAGCCTGTGTGTACTTGAGCAAACAGACACGAGAACCTTGATTGTCCAAATGAAAATTGGAATACAGCTTCAAATAAAGGGTAAAGCTTTTCTGTACACAAAACAAAGCTATCAAATGTCACCTAAGTTCAAATTCAGCAGAACATTCTTTTCAATGCAGCACAGAGCAATTATATTTTGAGTCATAGCAAATATTGTCATCTCTCATATTTACATTTTGATTATTACTTGGGTGTATTAGTGTACATAAGGGAAGTGAATGAAAAACTAACATTTTCAAACCTGTAAACATAAAGAACAAGTTACTAACATTTATGTTGGCACTCAATTTCTGCACTTGATTTTATACTAATACACCGCTAAGCATTTAAAAATCTGCACACTTACATTTTTTTGGGGAAAAACCATGTCTTCTATAGAATATTTCCCATGAAAATATTCATGTTTTACATTTTTTCTTTAATATTTATCAAAATATTTTGGTAGATCAATTGGTCAACTAACTAGTTTGGCAATCTATTATCTACTGAACTGTGCTTTAATTCCCAGATCTGCTAGCTGAAACAAATATGGGGAATGTACCAGAGAAATTTACACACAGTATGAATGTACTCTTCTTCCAAAGAACTGCCTCCCCTGAGAGCACCAGGCAAAGGCACCTATAGTTGTAGAATGCCATATAATGGCTTTTCTTATAGGACTTTTCTGCCATGGAGATGCATGCAGCAGCACCACTGTATCATTTGCCATTAAAGTTTTTATCCAACTCTATTGCACAGATAAACTCATTCAGTTTAAAATTCATGTGATCTATATTTAAGACAAATATTAAAGGGAAAAAAGAAGAACAAGTGAATATTTGCTTGCAAGATTTTGCTTCTCATTAATAATCATTCCTTCAGGGTGTCTTTAATGAGAAAAAAAATGACTCAAATAGAGTTTTTGAGTATCTGTCAGTGATGCTAGAACCATATTAACATTCATGCCTAGTTCATTCACCAGTTTGTCTGTTCCTCTTAATACTGTTCCTAAATTCCTTTTTGCTAAGTCTCTCCAGACAGTGCGTATCAAGGGGATTACTGCACTTAATGGGTGATTAAAGCCACTTGCCCTTCAAGCCTCATGCCTGTGATGCCACCTTAGGCATACAATAATAACCCTAAGATGACTAGCTGTCATGTCTTTTGGCTTAATTATGTTGTCATAAAGGAGTCCTCAGAAAACACTTTAGAAACTCCAGAAGAAATAGTCTTTGGCAGTAGTTCTCTTTTCTTCAAAGGTTTTAAAAATTATTATTTTAATAATTAAGAACTTAGAGCAAACACCAACAGTCTTAAGCAAGCAAATCCACAACTGCAGAAAGTCCCAGACCACAGGCTGATCTGAGATGTCTAGCAAAAGACAGAAATCTTGCCCAGGCAGGAGCACACTGTAGTAAGGTGTAGCCCTGTGGTTTTTACAGCATATAATAACTGCCATTTGGCACTCCTTTTTGAGGACAGTATTTTCACTTTAAGTGAAGGATGCAGACATAAAAGCCAGAGATTTTCCACACAGCCATTTTCAGTGTTTCTTACCCTTTGGACACTGGGTGACTCTCAGGGACAGCTCATAGCTTTCACTGTGGTCATAGTTTTAAGTAATTTACTGCCATCTTGTTTCCTCTTGATTGATTCATGTGATTTGTAACTCTGCATTGTCGGCAGCCACAGCTGTTCCAAAGAAAAGTTTTCATATGAAAACACAGAGTCTTCAGTAATTAAATTATCTCTGTCACTCCCAAGTTCAGCCATATACAAATCAGTGATAACTCATTTTCATCTTCTTATATATATTTTTTTTTCATCACAGTTCTTTCTAATGGTATTATTCACTACTGTTGGGAGAGACACCTCAGGCACTGAGTTACGTTGATCTACCTTAGCACAAGTCTTTAATAGTGCTTTCAGCCCTACTTCTTCACCAGCCCAGGGACATGATGAAAGGAAGGATGTATGGAGTGGTTCCCTCCCCTGCACAAAGCCAGTGCCTAGAACTATTTCCTCCTCTCGGTGCTTTTTTTGCACGTTTAGATACATACACACACAGAGTCAAAGCTCACTTTAAATAAATACTACCAATCCCACTTCCAGTTTAAAAAAACGCCACCGGCAACAGAATAAAGGAGGAAATCTCTCTGAGCGTATTAATCATGAAATTACAAGAGTTTGACAGCTGCTCATGATAAAACATTGAAAAGTTTAACAGAGCTGTGATTTGATAGCTTCTTATTATGACAAGCTAGTCCTGTCTGTTCGTGTTTTGGTGATTAGCTCCCATCGCTCTCTGTCTAGCTTTGCAGAGTAATAGCAGTTTCAGCTGGGGAAACTTTCTTTGCCCTCCCGCCCATTCGTCTGAGTGGCTGTGATGTGTCTGAGTTTGTCGTGGCAGAATCAGTAAGAGATGTAAATCTGAGAATGCAGCTTAGACTGGGCAAGCCCCAAGCCTGCATTGTTAGTCCTCTAATCAGCTTCTACTTGCACATTGGTCATGATGAATTTAATGTGGGTCCTTGACTGAGTGTTCGTATGCGTTGGTCACTGAAGACTCCAAGTATTCTACAGTGCTTTGGGGCAACATATGTTGTTGTTATATAGTGGTACATACATGTGATGCCAAACCAACCGTGTTTTTAGAAACTAGCCAACTGCTAATAGAAATTACAGAGCAGATACATAAATAAGCAATATTATGCTTTCAAGGACTCGACAGACTTTCAAACACACTCTTATAGTTCAGTATTTGAAGTGTGCAGCTGAATCATAAAATGATGAAAATTTTCATCTGTTAAAAAATGATCCTGTTCTTTGTGATTTCCATCTGTGGAGTCAATCCAGTCCATTACAATTCAATTCACTGATTCCAACGGCAAAGAAAACAGCCATTAGCTAGCAATCTATAAAGATTTCCTTTCTTCACATGGTTCAGAGCCTTTCATCTTTTAGCAAGCACAAGTAGCTGCTGAAGAGCATTTGTTCAGAGCTCAGTTTAACATGTGGATTAATGGAATTGTAGTACTACAGAAAATGAGGATCTTTAGCATTCTTCCTAAATGTTACAGCTTGTCTGCATTATGGTAGATTCCTTTAAAGCAGAGCTACAGACATTTCTGAGAGTTGAGTGTCCAGTTATGAATCCTTATTAGAAAAAGAATCAAAAGGCAGTTTAGCTGCAATTGCAATTTTGCTATGTAGCAACTGCTGTAATTAGAAATTCTCAGCTTTTCAAACCTCTCATAATAACACAGGATAGTAACCACTAATGGAAGTATTAAAAACAAACAAAATAAAAGGGAAAACAGAATAAAGAAAAATTACCACTACATCAAAAGTGAATATATTTCTTCTTTAGAAAAATGACTTTTGAATATTGTCCTGAAATGGGTAACAGATCGTTATCCATTTTCAGTAATGACAACAGGTAATTTATTGTCATAAGCATGCCACACAGTTAAGAATAGGGTCAGCTCTAGGTGTGTTAGCAGCAGGAATTCTCAAAATATATGTGCAAGGGACAGTCAATTTTGTCTAAAATTGGCAAAGATTTTCTACGTTTTGTTTTAAGTTATTTAATAGAACAGCAAAACTTAGATGTTATATATGCCTACACCTGTAACAACAGACATTATACACATTAAAAAATTATTTCCTGGTGGGAATACAGAGCCTACACAAGATCATTAAAAAAAAAAAGCCATGCCAAAACAACGAAAGCAAGAAGGAAAATGTCAGACAGGTTACATTCTTAAAAATTGAGTCATTTTAAGCATTCAAGAGGAGATAATCTATTAATATAGCCAGATTATCTCAATTTGGGTTCAGCATTCTGTGGAAACAAGACTTTTAAAGGGGTTTCAGGTAATTCCCACAGAGGCAGGGCTTCAGGAAAAGTATCTGCTGGTTCATGTGCAGATGTGTTGTGAGCCCATAAACAGGTACAGAAGTGGTGGGCTCATGCAGTGATTAGCCCTCAGCAGGTTCCAGCACCACTGGAGTTCTGCATGAGAGTGTTTGTGCAACCAAAGTGTCTGCTTTGCAGGCTTCCTGCCTCTCCTTTGAGAGAAGAATCCTTTAACGACACTATTACACAGAAAACCCACAGTGTGGTCATATTCCATCTTAAAGTACAACTGCACTGTTTCCACCAAACCTGAATTGCCCTCCAAGTGAAACTAATACAGAAAATACATGGAAATCCAGCCATCAGAACAATGTCTCTCATTATTACTGGGAATAAAGTCAGTGGCATGAATCTGGATGATACCTTGTGGAAACCAGTTGCCTGTGTTCCCCAATGTTTTCACTAACCCTGTGAACACCAGCTGGGATGCATAAGAAGCTGAGACTTGCTGCCTTCATAATTTCACCAGCTTGGTGACATGTTATGAATAGGAGAAATATTAGGAATAATTTTAAGCATTCCTTCTCTGATGCTCCAAATCCCATGTTTACTTTATTGCTTGAGAGCTGTCAGATTGCCCTGTGAATTGACGAGCCTTAAAGTTGAGTGAAGCTGTCAAACAGTGATTTGCAGTAGGCAGCCATATCTGAAGGGTTTCAGTACACAGGAATTCTAAGAGAAACGATGATAACCTTTCAAACTCTCCCAGCTTTCTTCTGTTTGACATGCACAGAGTTTGAAGCAATGCCATTTAACACAAAGCCATCAGACTTAAAGTAATTACTCAGCTGCACGGGAAGAGGTAGGAAAATACTTTCCTTTTTTTAAACAAGATTCCAGGTGGTGCTGATCTGATCTTGAAATTCAGAAAGTTTTATCAGATTTTATCAGCACTAAAGCCTGGAAAAATACATCCATAAACAAGCTTCTATTGCAAAAACATTACAATTACAGACATCAGTCCAAACTATTAAATTCAAATCCAAGTATGAACTGACCCAGAAGTTTGAATTTGAAGTTTAAGCTCTCTCTCTTCTCATGTGTGAACCTAAGGAACATCTATGCAGTTTAGGTGCTTGTTATTTACAGAGAGAGAATGGTTAAACTTGATCTGGCACTTATCCACAACTTGTTACCCAGGAAGGGTCCTTCAGAATCCTCTCTGGACATTGCATGGACTATTTCATTGTTGAACTCTGTTCTTTAAACAGCATTTTTAAGAGGGCCTTGAAGTTTGGTTAGTATTTCAGAAAAGTGCATACGCTTTCCAATAATAAATCCATCATTAAATTTCTTGGCCTAGTGGCCTGCATCTCTTAACACCTTGTGCCATTTGTATGTGCTCTGAAAAGATGCTGTGGGTTGACAGGGTTGCGCTAGCAGCTCCACATTCAAAAAGGTATAGCAAACTTTTTTTAGTAAGATTTGCACACACACTGCTGAGTAGATGTGAAACGAAAAATATTTAGCAAGGAACTGCTTAATCTCAGTTTAGAGGCTTTGAGAGCAATATAGCCTTGTTTGAATATACCCATGCTTACAACATGTTTGTACATACATACAAAATTGTGTGTATGTATGAAGGTATTAACAGAGAGGAATTCCTAGTGCTTTACAAAGGTGGAAGTGTCTTCTAGGCTTTTGCAGAATATTGCATCTTTGCATATTTTTAACTATTAATAAAATGCAAGTGTAAGTTATGGTCTCTGTAAAAATTTCACAAAAACAACTTTGTAGGTGATACCTCTTTTATGAAATTAATTAATTCATCAGACAATTTTTTTCCTGACTTTCTCCCCCAGGCCATAAAGAAGAAAGCATAATTCCTTGTTACATTATTTTCTTTAAAATTGGTCCAATAGAAAGAAACTATGTTTTCAAAGTGATTGTATAGAAACTGGATTCATGGTGTCCCTTCATTCTGCAGCACTGTTATCCTCTGTGGCCCTTGGCAAGATTCGAAGCCATCTTCCACTTCAGCTTACTCATAGAGATAGAAGGGGATTCATGTAGCATTAGACACGTCAATTATGTAAGTCTCAATCTTTTATTTTCTACAGTGCTTACAGAAGTCCACTTTAAATGAAAACTTTTCTGGCAACACCTGAGGCTGCACGAATGGTAATAGCAAACCCTAATCCTTTACAGGAGAAAATTTGGTTAAACATATTCCAAGCAACATGCACCACTTGAGAACTAAAACCATTCTTAGCCAGAGGAAAAGATGCAACAAAAAGTGATGGATGCTTAATATCAGTCCTGTCAGCCAGCAAGTGACTGCAAACCACTCAAAGATTGTCCTGACACAAGAATGCAGAGCACAGACTACACTCCTGGCACCGTGAAAAGCAAAAATTATCAAAAGGCAGCCAAACAAAGCCAAACAGAGCACCTGCAGCATGAATTTCTGGGCTTTGGCATGAGAATTAGGTCATAGGACAATAATTAGGAAGGGAGTTTCTAGGCTTATAATTAAAGAGTTAAGGGCTTACCAAGCCCTGCGTTGCAGATACGTTACGTGCCATAAAAGGTGTCAAGAAAAGTTCAGGATAGTTGCGAAGAAGTCCTGCCAAAACTCATGCCTGAACACATTTAATAACAAAATATGTGTACATGACATGCATGTCTGACAGTTCAGTTTTCTAGACACTACATCGTGTTTTGAAGAAACATTACATGCTGATAGATCAGCTTTTAAAATTTAATAGTACAGCCTGAAAGGAAAGAAGTGATAAACATTGCAGAACCAACCCAACACATTAGTGTAGTTTCTCTCTCATAAAACCTTGGCAGCAAATTTTTTTCTTTGTTTTTTTTGTTCCTGAAGTAACTGACATACAGACACTGTGATCCTCTTGTAAGAACCGTGCTAGCTTGGTGAAAATTAACAGTATTCATTTCACTTACGGATATTGCATTGCCTTCTCCTCCAGCTCCATATTTGTTACTTGTTGAAATAAATGATGTACTTTCAGTCCAACACAGCTTAAAAATGTAATGTTTTTAGTGTGCTTCATCCCAAACTGTGGTGATGGTAAGCAGAGGGGATCCACTCCTTCCAATGCACATGCATAAGGGTCTCTGTACCCCCAGCAGCAACCCCAAAATGTGAGCATCTTTGGGGTGAGTGCTAGGATTGTTCAGCAGTCTGCTGAACAATCAACTGCTTTAAATCTGTGTATACATACTTGCAGACATACTTGCAGATACTATACAAACAAGCCTGTACCATTTAGTCTCAGAGCTGGTGGTGCTCCCACATGCAAGCCCAGGGCCTCTTACAATATGACACATACCATAGGCATAATATAATCTTGTATCCCCAACTGGAGTAACTGGTTTGAAGGGAGTAAAGCTATACTTGTGATTTGGTGAATGCAGCACTGGGAAAAGGTTAACATTGAGAGCACACTAAGAAGGCTAACAAGATGGAGTTGTGAGCATATTTTCCCAAGAAAAGTAATTAAAAATGACATGGTGTTAGAATAAGCCAATCCAGGAAGAATAACAGAAAATTTACCTATAAGTAATCTCAGTAAGCTGGTCAAGACTGCCTCACAAATTGCCCCGTGCTTAACTTGAAGTCCATTTGTTAATTTTGTAAACACGGCTGCCTACATTTTGCACTGACGTGTTATTGACAGTGCAACTCTAATCCTGCCAGGAAGGAAGTATCAGGTTTCGGGCAGCTTCAGGGCACTTCTCAAGTCTATCCTCACCTGAAGGCCTTTGCCAAAAGTTACTGACAGAAGGAAACATCATGCAGCATAGGCTCCATGTGAATGAAAGGCACCTACATTTTCAGGTAGGTGTTAAGAAACATTTTGCAGTCAATGCCTGTAGTCAGCTCAAGTGATGCCCTTCGTGGCAGCAGGTTTCTGTCTGTTCATCATGGCATTGCCAGCATCCATGACCTGCCATGGCTTCAAGCAGGTTAGCTGGGAGACCTCCACATGGCCCCAGGTCTGGCACCTTCAGAATCTGCACCATCCTACTGCCAACCATCTGCACGAGTTTGCCAGTATTATTCATAGAATCACAGAATGGCTAAGGTCGGAATGGATATTAGAAGATCACCAAGCTCCAACTCTGTGCCATGGGCAGAGTTGTCAACCACTAGATCAGACTGCTCAGGGCCAATCTAAACTGGCCACTACCTCTCCTGTTTAGCATAATGAATTGCTGGAGGACTCAGAACTGTCCTCAGTAATGCAGGCACCCTGGCTCAGAGGTCGTGTGGGAGGTTATGACATCACACTTTCCTTGTTTTAAGCAAAAAGATTTCAAATAGAAGGCCCAGTGTCATGACTTTTAAATAGTTTCCCACTGGAGGATTAAATTCGGATTGCTCAGGATCTGAGAAAAGAAATTCCACGTCTATGATACTGGAAACCATAGGCCTATATTACATTAATAATGCAGACAGGAAGGTACCCTAGGCAACTGGTACTGAATATACACTAAATAAAGAATAAACTGGCTTCTAGCCTAAGCACTGGCAATCCTAGTCAGATCATTTTGAATTACAAATAGAAACGATTGTACACTATTTGATTAAATACAGGCTCTTGCTAGCTTTAGGCTAGTAGGTCCATATGTTGACTTTGAAAGTTAAAATAAGCGTCTTGTTCTAAAAGACAGCACACAGCAGTTTGACAAGAGACAGGAAACTCTTCAGACCAACAGTGTTTAGCAGATTCTGGGCACCACTGCAAACTGTGAGCTGGCTCCAGGAGGTCTCCCATCTTGGAATGGTGATCATCCCTAACTGAATGCCTCAGACACACTGCAGGTGGACAGGGTTACCCAGGTCTCAGACCTGACCACAGTCATATCACAGTCAAGTCACACCAGCTGCAGAAGGCAAACCTCCCATCACAGCCACCCCCTGCATTTCTCACTTCACCCTAGTGATTAGGACACATTCTTTGAGGACTGACATGCATGGCTTCTCTGTGGATATAGCTCCAGAAAAGGAAGCTGATCACCGCCAAGAGGTACATATGTCTATGCCATGAAAATCTTTCAAGCTATTTGGTGCCTTGCAGTCAATTTCTGAGTGTAGCAGAGAGGACCAAGTTTTCGTTTCAATCACATTTTTAAGACCCAACCCCTTTTCCCTTCATTTATGTTATTTTTCTTTTAAGTCTTTCTTCTTTGCTTATTTGTACCTCAGGTATATATGGCATGAAGGACTAATCTTAAACATTTACAGCCTGAGGTTGGTTTGTGGTATTTATTTCAACTTATTATATATTATAGTATGTTTTTGATTATCTTTGACAATCAATTTGCTGGAATTTATAGCTCTCTGACTAATATGCTTTCATGATGTACTTGCCCTTAATTTGTGGATTTTATGGAGAGTTTGCTGAGGTTGTATTTCCTGCTTCTCTTCCCATTTGTATTTTCTTTTAAAATTTCTCTATGTGTGAATATATTACAGAGAGGGAAACAAAAAATATGAAAGCTTAATGGTCATTAAAAGTGCTAGATAAATTATCTCAGAGAATAAAATCCACAGAACAGCCACGTGTCAGTCTTCTCTGCTCTGGTGCCAATCAGGCGCTGGTTAGTGGAAATCCAGTTTACCTTTGAGTTTGGATTCCCAGGCAGACATCTATTGAATGCATGCAGGACCTGAGACAGCATCAGCAGAGGAGAAGAGGCCAAGAGCAAGAGTGGCCTTGATCCAGTCTAGCAAGGTAGACAGATGGATTTAACCCTTCGTGGCATAGCACCCTCAGAAATAGCATCAGTCCTCCTTTCCGCATGCTTTCTTATTGTGACAGGTTTTAGGTAGCCTCCAAGCAGTTACCATTTGATGTTTCAGACCAGTTCAAAGTTTTCCACAAACAGGATTTGACATAGTTCATGTTGGTGTGTTAAGACAATGAGCATCCAAAGTACAGTAAATAGGCTACATGCAGAAGAAAACTAGTGAAAGGAGAAGGCAAGAATCCTACTGTGAATGGGGTGTAGAAGAAAATGCAGGGCTCTCAAACAGTCTACCCACAGGCAGTGTTTACAGAAGTGAATGACTTTGAGAAGCATGTAACAGCCATGGTGTCAGAGTCTGCCTGGGGTGTTCTGCACAGAGATGCCTGACCTGGCTGCATGCCTTCCCCAAGCTGTCTGTCTGGGCACATCAAAGGGAGAGCAGCACAGTTTCTGCTGTGAGCTCTAGCAAGGGAACGATAGGAGATGACACCTGGTAGGAGAGAGGGTGAGACCTGCTGGAGCCTGAGGCTGCACTCTGTTCCATTGCCAAAGGGTCAAGCAGACATAGAGAAGCCAAATGAGATCAAAACACAATGCATGTCCTACTCACCAGAGCAGGGGGCTAGATATGGAGTATGAACACTGACTTCTGCTGATCTCCCTTCTAAATTCTCAATTCAGACAGGCTGGGAGCTGTATCCAAAGTCTGGTCAACATAAAAAAAGGAGGAGGTGGAGAAGTAATCAGAAAAGGGAAAATGCAGTCACCTAGAAGTCCAAGTCACAATATAACTTAAAGGGACTGAAGTTTGTTACTGAAATGCTTATTCAGACTTGACCACAAATATCTTCTGAGCACAGATAGCACCAAAAATATAAAGCAGCTTAGAATTTAGCAAAGAAAAGATTTACTGAAGAACCCTCTAAGGGATCTCTAGGGTTTAAAAATACCTTAACAGAAAAAGATACAGGCTCTTTAAAAAACACATATGGATTAAAAAAAATAATTACATTTAATTAATTACCTTTCTGAAGATCTTGGCAATGGCACCACTGCTGTTAGACATGATTGTTTTTTTTCACACAGCCTTTCCAGTGCCCACCCTCTCTGCTCAGGTTCTACCCCTCTTTCAGGGTAATTCTTATTTGGGATGTTGGTGTTTCCCACTAAAACACTGTGAGCTTTCCGAGTAATTCATTTTTTGGCATCATTCTAATTCAAACTGCATCACCTGTTGAGAGAGAGTAGGGAAACATTCTGATGGGGGAATTTCCAGGGGTGAACACCAATTGCTAAATGCCTTTTGGGTGTGCAGTGCAAGAAGAATGGGGAAAGCATGCAGTCATTGCCCAGTATCACGGACCTTGCTTTTCCTTTTTTGATATCCTCACTGAAAAGATTATAGAAAATTACTAGACTCCACAAGGACTGTAAAATGCTTTTCTTCACTCAGAAGAGGGATTAAGTGTATTTTACCTTATGACACTACAGATCTCATGACACCACAGACTGGGTGAATATTTTGGGACATCTGCACTTCTGAGCTCCTGCCTCAAGCTATTTCTCATTATTTACTGCTAACTAATGAGCAGTCAGGTGGCTGATTCTTTTAACAGAGGGCACCGTTTAGACTGCTGTATACCCTCGAGCGCCATTTACCATCTCACACTTTGGTCTGGGCTTTTCATTTAGGCAATATCTCTCTTCCCTGAAACACTGCTGGATATAACAGATAGAGAGGCAGCCATGTACCAAAATAGACATATTTCTAAACATTTCCAGCTGCCTTTAGGGCCCATATAGTATATGAGGTGAGATACTGTGAGGTTTCACCACACAGTAAAGAGCAGCCAAAGGGCATTTTCTAAACTTTTTTTCCTACTGTCTTCCATTTGATGAAAGACTTGTGGTTAAACCTTTATCTTCTATAAACATTTAAAAGTAGGTAACCTTTATTTTCACGTCTCACTTTTGTTTCATTGTAAGACAGGTTTTACTGCAGTAATTCGGGTGATTGATACTTTGGATCACCTTCAGAAAAGAGATGTTAATGATCTGTATCTCTGTCTGTATCCCAGCACAGATGTGTGCACAGATGTATTTGCATGCAAGATGCCCACAAAGCTGTGTTTCTTTCCAGTGGCATTTTCCTTGCTTTTACAGAAGGCAGCTCCTGTGTGTATGATATGCATGCCTCTAGGAGCAGTGTTTCTGTGAAATAGCTCTCACTTTCTCTCCCACTCCTCAGCAAGAACCTCCATGTCAACTATCAGTTGTTTTTTTTTTTTAATGCTGGACTGTTTCTGTTTCTGTGGCACACATACGGATGTGGCTTCCTATTAAAAAAATTCCTCAAATGAAAAAAGGCTTTTCCTCTGTCTCCTTAAAGTGATTTGGCTGCAGCAGCTGTTATTCCTAAATTCTCTCCCCCAGTGCCTGCCACAGTCTCACTGCTGAGGATAAGAAGTAACAGGTAGCTCATAGGTAGGCAGACATTTCCTGGAATTTTTAAAGAACAGCTAACTGTGTTTAGCACCAACACACACCACACAGCAGCCCAAGCAGTGGCTGTGACTTACACCAGCAGTGTCACCCTAAGCAGGGGCTGATCACACAGGGCCCCTGGAAATCACCAAATGAGAATGACTCAGGTGTTTACTATCAATAATGTTCTCTTCTCCCAGAGAAGAAATTGCAGTGGTTGCACTTAAAGCACATTGAACACATAGGCTGGACAGGGAGGAGATATCAGTAATGAAGAAATGCCTAAAAAGTTTCAAAAATCAACAATGAATAAAGCTGCATATTTGCATAAACATTACTCCTTCAGTAGAATGATACATGATGCATAACAACTTGATAGGTAAACTGTTAATAAAACAGAAGATCACACATGAGAGCTGGAAATAGTCAAAAAACACAGAAAGCAACAACAGATTTCAAACCTCTCTTGTCTTCAAGTTTCATTTTTCCTTAGCAACAAGACCCAGAAGTCTAGAGATGCCAGAAAACTATGAACTTATTTTAAATGAGCTGTGGAAATCTCCTGCTGTCCCATGTGTCTCTGTCTGAAGTTATGACCTTCCTGTCCTAATGTCACGTGTCTGGTGATATAAAGAAATAATATATTGCACACTTATCACATTTTACATGTTAATCAAAAGACTGAAATTACATTACATCTTATTTTTGCTTAATTCTAGACAGCACCCAATGCTGAAAAAATGTGGGAATTTTAAAAAATATTTGTTTGCTTGCTTAATCTTTTTAATCAGCTTTTGCATGCTTACAAAAAAATCAAGATGCTGACCTGGAGAAAAGAGTTGTTAGTGTCTTCAGGAGAGAATATGTAATTAATTGGTTAAAGGAAAAGACACAGTGCAAGCTTACATACAGCAACGTATGTATAACAGAACTGTCTGAAGTATACTTTAAATAAGAATAAGTCTGCTAGAGTTTATCAAAAGAAAAAGGCAAACAAAATCCAAGGTCCTCTAGAAACTGAAGATCTGTGAATGAAATAAGTGCTTCTGTTTACTAAACCCAAATATTTTTCCTCAAAAGAAAAAGCTTTTACATAAAGATCATTTCCTAAAGCAGGTAGTTAGGTCTGTTACAAGAACAGAGTTTTAACTTAAAAGGAGATTCTGTTTTGAATATATATCCTTACAACTGTTGAGAAACAGATGAGTTCTTTCTTCTCGGCAATCCCCACCTCCCATTCAGATGTTCCCTTCAGCAGCACCAGTGCCAGAGTAATAATTCAAAGGATGGTTGATCTGTAGTTAAAGAACACAGTGAAAAAAAATAGATGAAAAAATTAAACAGCAGGCAGGTGCTTCTGTAAAAGCATCCCAGGATTTCAAACATCAACCCAGAGAGCTGTGGTGTCTTACACAAGAAAATTAGTGTATGATTAATTGATAGCACTTCAGTCTCCTGAGCTTTAGTTTGAAAGTCTTTAAAAAGGGCTCTTGAGGGAAAAACAGATTTCTCTACTGAAAGAAAAGGAAACTGCAGATTGTCTTCTTTGCTGCTCTTTAACTTAGTCCGTCAACTTTCTATGTTTATTAACTGATTCAGTTCATCAGCAAAATAAATCAGGGGGGGGGTTTCCACTCATTTGAACATGCAGACGTTGGGATCTACAGGACTGCTGGCTCAAGGGGGACTGACCTTGTCTTTCTGTAGTTTGTAGGATGACTTGGCAGAAATAATATACTTCACAGGAATACTGTCGGGACCTTTTCCATAACAAACAGGAAATCTTGTTATTTCAAGAAGGAAAACACCCAGGAAAAATAACGCAGGTTTTGCTAAACCATATGCAATAAAATGAAAGCCTGGCAATTTTAATTTCATTAGTCTGTCTGTTTCTTTTTTATCTGAGATGAGACAGTTTGCAAATAATAAAAATAAAAATAATAAAAATAAAAATAATAAAAATAAAAGTAAAAGTAAAAATAAAAAAAAGCTACTTAGTGATCTGTATCATTCACCATGAACAAAAACAACAGTCCTGCTAGTCAACTGTATGAGTTTTGAGAGATACTGGCTGAGGCCAGTGAAGAAATGCCTCCATTAACACACCCCCATGTGTCTAATCCCCCACTCCCTCCCTCCTACACTTAAGGAACACTCAAAAGTCTCCTAGCTTTACTGTAAGCACAAAGTCACTCTCTTTTATATTTTTTGGTCTCTCTCTTGGTGCTGATGACCAGTCTTGTCTTCAGATCACACACGTGAACACAAAACTGTGAGTACTAGCAGCTTCCAGGCTTGCTTTTTCAACCCAAGCTTCATGGGAAGGTGGAGAAGTGTTTCTAAGCATTCCCAAATCTGCCTGGAGGAGCTGGGTCACCAAGGCCCAGCCAGAGGAGAGCAGCCAGCAGTGGCTTATAACATTTGCTTATGAAACTGTTAGTCACTCCCATTTTCTTTCTCTTGCTGTCAAATATAGTTTCATAGAATCACTAACGTGGGAGAAAGTCTCTAACTTCATCTAGTCCAACATATATTGAGTCCAGAGTACACTTCCCACTCAAACATGTGATCACAATGCACTTCTGCCCGTGAGTAGATTTGGTCTTACACTGTAGGTTGTGCTGCTGTAGCATCTTGAGCACAGAAGCTACACACCCAAACACTGTCAGACTCACAGGAGTGCTGGTTCCATGAACGCAGACATGAAAATACAAAAAATCTCAAACAGTTGGCTTGTCTGGTCATTACTCTAAGCCTTTAGCTTTGCTTCAGTGGTTCCCAGTGAGTTCATTCCCACAGCCATCCTAGCGCTGTTAAATGTCCAATTTCTGGTGTCAAGTAATTAATCAAATCTAAAAAGCAGTTAGTTCCCCAAAAAAATGGCTTCTGCTTGGGGTCACGCTTGATCTTCTTTAATGGATAGTCTTTCTCTTTCAGCTCCCTCATTGTCATCTATCTCCTTTAAAAACAACCCGTCAAAGAAACATTTTACTAAAATAATGCAGCCTTCCTCTCTCTGCCTGTGGCTGCAGCTGAGGTTGCTGATCTTTGTTGGCTCCATGGTATGACAAGGAATTAGTACTTTCTTTTCCCTGCTAAAGGAACATATCTATAATTTTGGGGCACAGAGAAGGGAGGCTGTCACCCATGAGCTGGAAAAGCTGTTGGCAGTGGCAAGGTCAAGCAAAGGCTCCACACTGTCAGTGGGATAATTGTTAATATTAGTTCTGTTGCAAGTTATTAAACTAATTCCTTGCTTCAGACCACTGGTGTTCCGATAAAAGGCTGAATCAGCTCAGTTATTAGGCATGACAAAACTCAGCACAGCAATGAATACATTGCATTGAGGAAAAAGCTCTGCCATATATTGCTGCTTTCCAGGAATGAAATATTAACTCACTAAGGGAAAACACAGATGTTGCTGCTAGGGAGATGACCCAAGTCAGACAGGCAATTGTATCCACATCTCGGGGCCAAGACCAAGGAAGAAAGTTTCCGAACTACATCACCCCTCCCTTTTAGCAATGACCCCAAGCTACACGTTACACCATTACACACTTCACATCATCTCCACTGTGAGACGCAGCACTAAAACCCAGACACTAGAACCATGTGGGAGACATCAGTCCCTACTGTTATTTCTGTATCACTGTACACAGATTGGATGCTTTAAGATATTTGTCCTATGGCTTTGAACTTTGTCACAAATTATGGTGAACAGTAGCGTTCACATTTGCTAGGTAGCTGGGAAGACAGAGGACATCAGAACACCAACCCATATTTGTGTCAAGACAAGCTGTCTTTTATAAATTCTTTGTTTAAGCAGCCTCCTTACAAGGCAAGGCCACGCTTGCAGGCTGTGGCTGCAAGGAGATGTAGGTGACATTGCTCAACAGGCAGAATCCCAACTGCAGCACAGCACGAATGCACAATCATTCCTGTCTTGGTCTAGAGCCTGTTGAAACCAAGGGGTGTTTAGGTTGCAAGTTAAATGCAAACTGTTTTATGATTTTCTAATCAAGAGAGCTTAAAGTCAGGAACAGTTTACTAAAATCACCAGAAGTAATTTCCCAATCAGTTATTGATTAGTGCATATAACATTATAAGTACAAATGTACAGTGGTCCCACAAGGACATTCTTATATTTTAAGACAGACTTTGACATTGAGGCTAGGAAAAATTCATCTCATTTTGAGTCACATTTACAAAGATTTATGCACCAACTTGCTCCCTGGAAAAATCACATACGCAAATGGAGCCATTACTCACATTCTCACAACTGCCTGATTTTCACCCTCCTTACCTGTAGAGACAAGCACACAAGTTTTTGTGTTGCTGAATGAAACCACTTGACATAATCCTTTCTGGCAAAACTCCATCCACGTACAAATAAAAAGCTCAGACTCATTATAAAGGGGGGAAAATATTGATTTTTAAGTGATTAGTAGCTTACACTACATTTAAAAGCACAAGTTTGGATTACATTTTTAAGATGTTACATCTGCAGGGTAATGAGGGACACCCATGCTAGCCAAGAATACAACTATTTTAAAGTCTAAAACACCTCTAAAAACTTCAGGAACTCTCTTCTCTCAACCCCTGCTTCCTGGGAGGCAGCAGCAGCAGGGGCCAACAGGGCTGACACTTCCAAATTCACCACCTCAAGGGAAGCAATACATTGAAGCCTGGCTATCTGCTTTGTTCTGCTGTAGCTTTGCTGCAGGAAGGGGCTGTTTAATCAGCACTTGTCAAGTCCTGACCTCCTGTAACAGGGGCCCAGAGTGCTAGTACAATAAAAGTAATAAATTTGTACATCTGGACAAATGAGTTTGCCTTTTTCCTTCAGCGTTGTCACCTCAACTTGCACACTCCCTTCAGAGATGCGAACAACTGGCAGCTCTGCTCAGGGAGATCACTGATCTAATTTATTTTTCCCTCTCCCTTTAGGGAATGCTATCACAATGCTCTAAGATCATTGCCTCTTACATCTCACTCCCCTCCCCTGATGAAATGGCTCTGAAATGTCACTACCTGATCTGCGGGGGAAGCTGCACCCTCACAACCCCTTCCATTAACTATTCCTGTTGACAGCTTGTAGCTTCATTGGTGAGCTGTCTGTCCTCACCCAAGGGAGTGCTTTTGCAGGACCTTCACAGCTGGCTTTTAACAGCCCTGTAATCACAGCTCACAACACACTGGTTGACACAATCCTGTGTTATTAATATTTTATCCTTGACACTAGCTTTTCTGTGATGTTGCTCAGCTTTAACTCAGAGATGTTATTTCCATGGCACCTCCCAACGTGTCCAACGCTTTTTTTCTCATCCAAATTTGAAGCGTGTGAAATGCTTTCAAGAAGGAAAGGAACTTTACAGGTTTGTGCTTGTTCTCACAGTATATTTGTTCAGAAAAAGCTTCTTCTAAATGGCTGATTTAGGGTTGTATTTAAACTGGAAAGCATCTTGGAACAGTTGGGTAGGAAATGTGTTACAAGTGAATGCAAACAGTCATCTGGAGGAGTTGCTCCCTGGGGGTCACCAGTCTGTACTGACAGAGGAATGTCAGTGTTGGTTGGAAAGCCATAATAATGAAGCACAGGAAGCCCTTTTTCTACAAACTGGTGATTTTCAGTGCCATGCAGTACCTCCCTGCCTTGTATTCTTGCATTCTTTCAGTCTGGTCCCTGTCTTTGAGATGGCTTCTCTACTCCAGCTCAGAGAAGGAATATTTTAAAAAATTATATATTTTTTCTTTATCAACAAAGAAGTTTCTGCATGACTTTCAGCAAGGCACATGATCTTCCACGGCAGCATATTTTACTGCTACACAAGTTATACATCAGCATAGCTGTTGGGCATCAAGAACTCCAACGGGTAACAGAGCTGGTGCTTTTAAAGCTCTCTATGTTATGAATAATGGCTTTTTTTTCTTACACTGGGACTAGGAAACTGGGAGCTTGTTCTCCATTTTCACTCAGAGCATTCATTTTAAAAAACAGTTCACAGAAGCACGTTTCTTTGATCTACGAGATTTCACTACAGCTTACCCTGCCCAGGTTTTAACATGCTCACTTCTGCATTATCCCATCTTTATCTGCAATTCCGTAATGTCAAGAAGAAATTAGACATGTCAAGTAGAAATTAGACATTAGCACAGCAGCATTAGGTACTTCAAGACAAAAATAGTTAATTGACGCAGAAAAACATGTGCATTTGTCACTATTAAATTCTTATTTTACTCCTACAAATTTATAGCCAGATTCTATGTTATGGAAGTAAATACTCTGATTGCTTACTAAAAATATATAGACATAAAATTAACTTAAAATTCTTTAAAACTGTACCTAAAAATAGAACTCAATGCACATGCCCAACAGAAGCATAGACAATTATCCATTAATCATAGATTCATAGAATCTTAGAATCATAGAATGGCCTGGGTTGAAAAGGACCACAATGATCGTGTAGTTTCAACTGCCCTGCCACGGGCAGTGTCACCAACCACCAGACCAGGCTGCCAGAGCCACATCCAGCCCGGCCTTGAATGCCTCCAGGGATGGGGCATCCACAACCTCCTTGGGAACCTGTTCCAGCGCATCACCACCCTCTTTGTGAAACACTTCCTTCTAATATCTAACCTAAACCTCCCCTGTCTCAGTTTAAAACTATTCCCCCTTGCCCTATCACTATCCACCCTTTTAAAAGCCCTCTCCTGTTTATATGCTCCCTTATAGTATTGGAAGGCCACAGTGACGTCTCCCCAGAGCCTTCTCTTCTCTAAGCTAAACAAGCCCAGTTCCCTCAGTCTTTTTTCTTAGTGGTCCTCCTCTGGACTCAATACAAGATCTCTGCATCTTTCTTGTTCTGGGGGCCCCAGGCCTGGATGCAGTACTCCAAAAGTCTCCCACTGTTCATTAAAATGCATGAAGATATTTCTAAATATGACTGAAAACAACAAATTTATATAAATTCACAATATGAAATTACTGAAAGTAGAGACAGTAAATATATTAGTCAACGTACTATTTCATACAGCTGCTAGAATCTCTTTACACATATGTACACATATATATGTATATGTATATATTTCAATATGTATGAATATATAAAAGATAAGCACAATGCAGAGGAAAGAACTTGGCAGCCACAGAAGGCAGGTGTTTCCCATGGCTTTTTGTTAAAGAGCATACTGAAGTTAACAATGCCGTGAAAGCCTGCCTGCAGACCAGAAACATATGCATAGAGCCATGAAAAACCTTCAGGTACACTGGTAGGAAAACAAAGCCAAACATCAGCACACTAAATATCTCAATCCTATGTCAAAAGCATCTTTAAAAGCTGATTCTGACTAGAATGATATACACACTGGTAATGTGGAAGCTAAAAACACTGCTACTTCTGCTCTTGGAATAAAATCAAAGGCTAAGGGCCAGATTCCTTAAAAATAACGTTCAGTATCCCGCTTTCTCTCTTAGGTTACATATGAGAGAAAGTATTGCATAGGAGAGATTCTTGCCTTTTAGCAGTATGAAAGACCTTATTGAAGATGCTGTGTAAAAATAAGCAGCTCCCCACCATGCCACTTTCTACACAACATTTCTGTCATTTCTCTCTGGAATGAACTGTGGGCCTGAAAGTCCTCAGCTTTCTGGGCTTTGGAGCAAACATAACTAAACTGCAGAGGGAGTAGGATAGGCAAGAGGTTCTGTCACACTCAGTTCTCTCCCTGGTGTTGGTTACAACACATCCTGATATGCAGCAGGAGTTACCACTCAAGAAATAAAAGTAAATACATAGATAAAAGAAAATTTGAAGATGCACACCTTGGTTAATGCCTTGATCAGCTGTTCATAGCATGTCTGGTCCACAGTAGAGAACTGAGCACTAACCCTACCAGGCAAACACAGAGCTGAGGAGCAGTCCAGCCTTTCAGCCTGGACTAATCCATCTACCCAGGGTTATCTGTTCCTTCCAAAGCCAATCATTGTCCCGTCCTAGGCCTAATCTGGCCTTTTTACAGTCCAAGTTCCAATAATGCACATAAAAAATGATGCACAATACAACTGGCTTTCCAAATCTGGAAGCCAGCAATAGCTTATTTCTAGCTCTGAGTATTGCTTTTCCTGAAAAAAACAAAACCAAACTAACAAAAACCCAAAAAACCTACCAAAAATAAAACAAAACAAAACAGAATAAATCAACAACAACAACAAAAGCCCATATCTCTCTATATTTTCCTTCAGTTATAAAAAATAAAATTAAAAACTCTGGCTTTGTCTATAAAAGACAACATTTAAGACTCAAGCACCTCCCTCAGGAAATGATTTTCAACCCAAGAAAATAGCAAATGCAAGGTATTTTCAGATTTTATCTTGATCACTCACAATTTAACCCAAAGCTAGAAACCCCAGCCATATCATAACCCATAGAGCTTCTTTGTCTTTACCTGTGTAGGCTCTAATCACCTGTGGAACATCTGTTAGTACTCTAGTACTATTGGCAAGACACCAAAATACCTGTATTCTATATAACAAACGGTTGCTGTTTTCATTTCTCTCATGGTAAGCCTGTTCTGGTTTACAATTCCAGAATAAACTCTTCCTATCTGCCAGGGTGGGAGACATCCCTACAAGGGTGTGATACAAACCAGAATCTCATGATTATGGTATTTCTTCAAAAATATGTCTCTGGGTAATTTTCAGATCCTGTAAGAAAGAGTAGAATTGGATGACAAAATATAAACCACAATCAGAACAGCAAAGTTAAATTCCAGGCTTCTCTGGATAAGAACTCAGAAGCACTAAAAGGGATCATTAGCTACATCCTTCAGATGTTTACAGTCCATCAGCAACCATTATTCCACTTTTGAAACACACTTATATGCACAGATGTGTTACCAGATTTGGGGGTACCTCTTGTTACTGTATGGCAGCATCACATAACAGGAAACACAGTCACTGTGGTGAAACATGTCCATACATGCAGTATCACTCTCTTAAAAGGTGTGCAATCAAAGCAGACAATGGAGAAGAGCATGGGGAAAAAGTCAAGATCTTGCTCAGGTTTGCAGGTTAGGCCAGAGCTGGGAAAGAGAAAAAATCTTCTTTCTCAGGTCTGTGGGTTTTTTCAAAGACTATGGCCAAAATTACATCAGTACTGTTGAAGCTTTCAGGGTCTTCTTTTTCGTGCATCTTTTCCCATTCCTCTGGCTTCTTCCAATTCCCTACAGTGGACATTTCACAAGATCTGAAGGGTCACAGTCCTGTCCAGCAAATCATAGAGAAAGTAGGTATTCCACCCTCAGGAAGAACATAAATCCTTGCGCTGTTCACCATCCAGCTCCATCAGCCTCACATCCTCCCCACAGGCAGGGATCAAAGAGAACCTTCCAGCTACAACCCAAGTGTGAGACCCAGCTGTGATGACGGAAGTGTCCAAGCACACAGAATCCTGCAGTTGTCATATCCGCTGCTTACAGTTCTAGGAAAAACAAAACAAAGCTATAGGATTACATGAACACTGGAGGATTACAGGGGGCCACAACACAACACTGGCTAAGATCTGTAAAGTTAACTGAAGAGCACAAAGAAGTTTGCATATGCTTATATTTTTGATTCATAGCTTACTCTCTCCTATTGATTTCCTTCTTGGATTGTCCAAGGTGAAAACAAAAAGACAAGCATCTCCCCCAGGGGAGAGGCAAGAAGTACTGTACACTTAGCTGAGGAAAATAACACGCTTGTCTGTTTCTGAAAAACATCTCACGCACTTGAATTCCTCAAAATCTGCACAGATGTTGCCGACCATTTCCCTTTTATACTGATTAGCTTTTTCCAGGAAACATATTCCAAAAACACTCCTTTCCTTCCTGAAGAGGTCTGTTCCATGATAAAGGATGTTTCTGTCAGAGTTAAGTCAGAGTTATTTTTAAGATGAAAATCTTGTGTAGAAAGTGACCTTCCAAGACCTCTGAAGAAAGTAAGTAGGGGAAAAAGAAACAACAAAATAACAAAAAACTTTTAAAAACTATTATTTTTATTTAATGAAGAAGACCAATTTTAATTTGTTTTGAATAAATATAATTTCATCTATTCACCTAATGCAGAAAATGTGCATTTCAAATATCCTAAAAGTATTTTGATAGGTTAAGAGTACACAGGAGTAGGAAGGAACTTTAAGCGGTGACAAGAGAACTGTCATACGCTATAGTTGTGTTGATTCCTGCTAAGGACTAAGATTAGCATAACATGTATTTGGTAATTCTGGGTTGGGAAGCAGTGCAAAAGTTTTAGAACACAGTGGGACTATTTCTGACTGTTTTCTGCTTCCTAATACTGTTACCAAAATTGCTTAAAAAGTACTAAAGGAAAAATCACATATATAAAATATAGAAGTGCCTTAAAAAAAATCACAAACTCAGTGAAAGTTGCTTTACTGTAAGCTATTTCCATTTCAGCATTACTATTTTACAAAACTTGAAGAAGCCAAAAATTCAGCTCTGAAATTTAGGAAAATCACCACTTCATCCACAAAACTACTGAAAGACCACAACCCACAGGCCATGCTAGGGGTCAGGTTTTTTTCACTCTATTCAATGCAAGTTTCAGTTCTCTTACTGCCCCCACCATGCTCAAAAGGAGAAGCCCCAATACCACTGAGGAGCAGGGGTCTGAGGAGGTTATCAGCTACTTCCCAGTTCAAGTCATAAACCCAACTCACTTGTCCAGATGTGACTGAAATCTTGCAGATTAGCAGACACCACGATGCAGCAGTTTGCAGCAGTGAAGGGCAGAGCTCTGGAATTTACTCCATCAGTTGCCAATTGTCTTCTTTTTGCTAATGTCTTCCTTGACAGCACACTTTGCCAGGCTTGAAATGGGAGAGATCTGTCAGGCTCTTGTAGGTCCCTAAAGAAACATTTAACAACTTGTGAGTCAGCATGGGCCAATTAGGCTAGCTGGTCCTTGTAGGGTCTTTTTGCTCACTGAGAATTTATAGCCCTTAGTTTCCTTCCCTGACGCCTTCCCTGTTAATCTCATTCACCAGTGATATGATACAGCCCTGAAAATAATGCTTAATTGATACTATCTTGGATTGGGGTTTCTTACCAAAGTGATGCTAGCAATGCAAAAATCACATTTCCTGATATGTTCCAATGGCTGTGAGCGTGCACATGCTCATGTCTACCATGGGTACATGAAACCACACACTGGAGCTATCTGTCATAATCAGTTTCTTAAACATAAAAACATTATTAGCACAGAGACAGGAAGGAGCCTCGGGAGCAAGGGGAAAAATTGCTCAGATAATGACTTTCCCCTAAATAACCTGACAATCTCTCCTTCTTTGGCATTTTTTAATCATTTAGAAAGACAGAACATGACTAGGCAACTCACGTGACCTGTGTCACTGGTTTAGGGTTTCTTCAAGCAGCTGAATTTATACTGCTGTAGGGTAGAATAACTTTAATTTTTATGCCTAGCTTATAACTATGGAAAATCCTTTATAAGCATACTTCCTCTTAACACACAGTATCTATCCAATCTATCATGAAGCATGAACAGTGGCCCATATTCTTCCTTTCAAAAATGGCTGCAATCCAAGGAATTTTTCCACTCCTGAGTTTTTGGGACTTCATTTTGTATTTAGGGGCTCCTTTCTTCCTACATGTTGGACTCTATAAAAACAAGGCAGGTCTTTTGAGAGCAGACAGTCCTGAGCAAGAGGCACTGTTGTGAGGCATTGCTTGCCTGCACATTCCTTGGAAACAGAATGGGAAAAATACAAGAAATATATCATCAGTGCGAAACACCTGTCATGTAGCAATGCTATAATGCAGCACGAGGTTGGTATGGGTAGATCTGCTGTGAAGCTCTAATAGAGCTAAGGGGCCCATTCAAAGACAAGGATAGCATGTGAAAAAAGAGTACAGAGTGAAAATGTGAAAGAAGTTTGTTTATTCAGCATGTGAGCAAGGCACAGCAGGACTGCACAAACACACCAGATGATGTGGTCAGCGGGAAGGAAAATACCCAGCATATAGTACTAAGTGAGCAAAGATTATCCATCAGTCTAAGGCTGCAGAAAATAGAAAATATGATCACAAATCTCAGTTCAAAGGGGGAAGGCACTCTGAAAATTTCACTCAGTTCAGTGAACCTTCAATTTTTCACTTGATCATTGAAATAGAGGGAGCTTGGCTTAGATCTTAAGCACCCAGTAACCTGATCAGCACATAGAGATCATTCTGCATGTATTTTACTTCCTTTTCACTTAAAAACAATAAAAATCTCAACATTTTCTTCCACCCTCTGGGAATTGTATTAATTGTTCTGACATTCATTAAAAAAGTTAACAAAATCTACCTTTAAGTTTTATGAAGAGAACAGATTTCTTTTACAGACATGCAAAGGAAGACTGAAAGCATTGTTATGACTGAAAGCAATGCTATAGATAAGGAGTATCTCAGAGCCTTATTTTGTTGTTGAAATAGCCAGTTGCCACACAGTGACAATTTCCTATAACCACAGTGAACCTGTGAGCAGCTTAGCTCAGAGGGGACTGAGGGTGCTCTGCACATTTCCACCAAATTATTCACACTTGTATAGCAATGGGCTTTTGTATTTGTAGCAACTTGAATCAAAGATGATCTACTGGGAGGGAGGGAAATACTTTCCATAGACAGATTTGAGCTGCGGGCTTCATCTGAGCATCTTGTTACAGGTATCCCTCTAGCTGCCTTAATAAATTTGAATTGCAGGACGGTTCTATTTGAAGGAAGACATCTATCTTAAGATCAATGTGCAATTATGCTTGATGTTTAAGAGTCTTTTCTTCTCCAATAACTCCAAAAGTATGAAGTAGTATAAAAATGCTTCATGGAAAAGAATTTCATTGAGTTATAACAAAGGAAAATATATTTATTAAATAAAGAAAAAGTGTCAATTTATTCGGCACCATACTGTAAAATTATTTTTATGTGAATATGAGGGTAACAAAAGTCACTCCAACACTTACCTTTCAGTTTCTGTTACTTATTCTGTAATAAATTAGTATAGACAGTAAGATTCACACATTAGCAAAAACATTCTGAGAACTCTTAACAAAATTCATAGTCAGATGTGTAAGATTTTTTTATTATTCTCACATTCTTTTACACTCTCTTTGAAAGTGACATGCTACTTAGCTAAATTAATTTGTCTGTTCAGGAGGCTCAATATGAGCTATTTGCTGTTGGCAGCTGAGCCAAAGCCCAGTCTCAACAGCACAGTTGTGCCACTCATGCAAGCCTGTGGGAGTTATAGCAGGGAAACTGGTTAAGTCTTCTCTGTTTCCACCAGACAAGTTGAGAACAGACTTTGGCCCTGTGTAGACTTAGCCCATAACAGGTAGAGGCCATCTCAGTATCTCAATACTTGCTGGTATCAAAATCCTCCTCCCCTCTGTATGGCTTTGTCTCTTTTCAGAATTAAGATTTGCACTGATTTCCATCAGGCCCCCATGGAGACAGGTGCCAGATGCAGCCAGTAACACAGGGAGCTGGGAGGCAGTGCTGCCATTTGCACCAACAGAGTTGAGTGCTTTTAAGATATAATTGACTGCAGAATTAGAAATATTCCTTTTTCCTCTCCTCTCCTCTATTTTTTTTTCTTTTTTTCTTTTTCCTTTTTTCTTTTTTTCCCTCTTCATCATTTTATTGTATTTATTTATTCAGGATAACTGTTATTTCAAATGTGGTCTGAGTTACTGAAGGCTCCATTGACAATGGAATGCTAAAACAACAACAGAAGCCTTTTGGAACCAGCTCCTTATATTTCTAATATTACAAGAAATTCCAAAGAACACGAAGTTCACCATGGAAATCAAATTTTAAAAATAAAACAAAAAACAAACAAAAAAAAACCAACAAAAAAGTTAAACAGATGCGCATGTGTTAAAAAATTAAAACCGACTGCTTATAGGAAGAACATTTTCACAAGTAATACAAAAAGCAATGAAAAGGTTCTCACCAGATTTATAGAAATATCTCCAGGGAAAATCCATTAGAAATACATTTTCAATCAGTCCAGTATCAAATTTCTACTGTAAATGTGGCAATTAAGGAGGTCAAGTTACCTAAGATTGTATAAGAGCACGATGAGCAGTTAAAAAGGAACTTATGTTGCGAGAAGTTTGTATACACTTTATGTCTTTTATTCTCTATTAAAATAAGTCATACTTTCTCTTTTTTGTTACATGCCACATTCACAATAGTAGACTACTGATATAATGACCCATTGCTGGTTTGCTTATCTCACTGCAGATGCTTCAAAATTGTGCTTGAATCTGATGCGCTTATTAGCTGTGAGCTGAACTCATGCCAATAAGAGAATTGTTATAAATGGTTGGATGAGTGTAAATCATACACACACCAGTGGTGTAGCAGGGAAAAATATGTAACTTGAGATAATGAATGTCCTGCTGTGACATAAATGGAGAGGAAAGGCACTTAGTCCAAAGAGGAACATAAACGGAGGGTTTAAATCCAAAAATGTCCAAATAATGTGTATGGGTAGAAGACTGATTAAGGAAGTAACAAAAGTGAAGGCGGTTATCTACCCTCTGTTGCACTGTGGTTTCTCAATAAAAGGTATCCAGGAGCAATCCTCCCTTCACTCACATACCGCTATGCATCATAATCACAGTTGTGCCCATAGATCCACCTGGGAAAATGTACAGTGAACTAGATCTACAAACACACCTGCATATAAACCACCTTCCCTACACATCAGAAATAATTTTGAACCAGGATTTGTTCATCACAGCCCTATAGTTTTTACCCACAGGAGTAGGCTGCAGGTAACATACAGCTACTCCAAAAGTGAGATGCAATGAATATGTGTGCAACTACAAACTTATGCAATGTGTATGGCTCTTGGAAGAGTGACTGCTTTTACCTAAGGTGATGAGGAGATCCAGCAGCTCACAAATCTCATCCCTCAATGCACTGCAGTAGAGCTGCTGCCCAAGGCACCAAGTGGGGACCAGCGCATGAGCAGATTTCCTCCGTCCCCTTTATTAGCAGCATGTGGGTGAAAAAAAAGGTAAAATAAAAACCCTAAAAAGAGGGCACCAAGAAAACACAAACAGTACACAGAAATTGCAGTGTGTGATGGTGGAAATAAGTAGTCTTCAGCCTCCAACAACCTGTTGGAAGATTGCAGAGTAAACAGTAAGCATCTCCAGAGAACAGACTCTAAGGATGAAATCAGATCCTCAGAGAGAGCACAGTATGAGGGCAGCACCAAAATCCCTACCCGTTGCCTCCAGTACACAGCCACCAGACTGAAGAGAGTTTTGATTATGTGTGAGGAGACCGACCCTCAAGGTGAATGAGTCAGAACTGGAGAATAGCACGGATGTGGCTCCTTCAAATATTTAATGCATTTACTTGTTTCCCATCAATGCACTGCCAAAGCATTTCATAGTCACTGAAGGCTTTTTCCTCAAGACACCTCTCTGGTGTTATTAGGCCATCCTGCAGGAAGGAAGTTGAAGAGGGTCAATGTTACTTGCCCATGTAACAGAGGACACCTGGAGCAGAGCAAGGAAGTGAAATCAGGTTTCCTAAGTTCCCCCGTCATTTCCTGCTTTATCCTTTTCTCCTTTTTCATCTCTTTCAAGTGGACAATGATCAAAATGTCCCAAGAAGTCAGTATTTGCTTTGAAGAGAGAACAGCTTCAGCTACGCAGTGCATACATTCAGTCAACAGCAAACCAAAGGGATTAATTAGAAAATAAGAATTTATAGATAAATAACATTAAGAAAGAATAGATAGCAATTCATTCTAGTTTAGTTATGATTCTTAACAAAACATACATGCAAAAGAAAATTAAGATTTCAGGAATCGTATGAGACAGATAGATTTCAGCCAAAAGAATAAAAATGAAGAAAAAAGTTGTGTTGATAATGCATAAAAGACTAAGTGAAAGTGTTTGTTACTATTTTTTTCTGGTTTAGCACCCAAAAAGAAGGATGATATAAGCGCAAGGATGAGAGAATACTGCTCAAGCAAGTGGTTAGCCAAGTATTTAACAAGTAGGTGATGGCTATGGCCCTCTAATAGAAAATATCTGAGTCAAACAATAACAGCTAGAAATAAATATGTTTAAGCCCTCCGTACTGAACAAACTGAACCTCTTAAATCTATCAGAGCAGCATAATGGTAAAGATAACAAATCTACAGTAAATAAAGCCTGATCACGAAGCATGCTTTCATTTTTTACTAGCATTATAAATGTGATTGATAAAAGTTCTGTGAAGTTTTGCAAAGGATTTGAACTAGAGCTACAAATGCCCTAATTAGCACTATGCACAGTAAATGGCAAACAGCTTTCAGAAATAAGATGTTGACAAGGAGCTGCCACTCACTGGTTCAACAGAAGTCAGCACTAACACAGATAATATTTAAATTTTCATTAATAAACCCCTAGTGAACATACAATCTCTGCTGTTATGTGTGGGCAGCAGAAAATTGATATGGTAAGGAAATAATGAGAACAACAGTTTTACCAAATTGTTTGGATCATATGATGACCAAAATGGTTACGAACAGTAGAAAGTAATGGCTTAAGACTAGGAAAAGAGGGAAAGGATTCACTCATATACTGAAGGAATATTCTTACTTACAGACTTTAAATGGCATTTTTTAGTCTTATCTTTAAAACCTTCAAAACTTATTTTAAGATAACCTCCAACCCCCTTTTTTATTTTGCCTTTCTTTATGTTCAACATCTTCACATTTCTCTTCTTTTTTGATTTTCTTTCTGTTCCATTAAGATAAATGCAAAAAAAACCAAACCAAACCAAAACAAAACAAACAAAACAAACAAACAAACAAAAAAAACCAAAAAAACCCACACCTGTTTTTTCTACTTCTAGGACATTTCCAACAGAAACATGAGAGCAGAAACAGCCTCCAAAGTTTAAAACCTTTTAATGCAAAAGTAAATTTAATTCACATACTTTAAAATCAGTTTCGTTCACACTGTTCATGCAATTCTATATCAGCTGCAGTGGAATTTTACTCTGGCCTTAGGATCTCAAGGAACTCTGTTCCTACGTTTGATCCATAGCAGTGAATTGAATATGTGGTCTTTTAATGTCCCATTGTGGTCTTGACTGGAAATAGAATTTCACAGCTGACTTTCCTTATTTCTGTAAGGAACTCACATCCAGTTGCCATATTCCTTCTCATTCCCCTGGTCATTCACACAGATGGCTTTGCCCATAGAAAAATCACACACAGCTTCAGAAAATTCATAAAACTCGGGAAACTGCTGATTACTATAATCCTGAAACAAATATCTTCATTTCAGTTTCCAGTAGTGATTTCATTTTCTGAGAACAAGAAAAGTTCACAAAGCTGTTAATTTCTCAGATACAGGTTCTGCTGGCAGCCAGCAAGTTTGCAATTCCACATTGGCTTTAACTACAGCCATATCAATCTGTATCAGTATATATAAATAACCTCTTTGCTATACACAATTATGCCCATATGTTTAGATAATAAGGTTTCCTTCAAACTCATTATGTCCTTACCTTATACAACTGTTGCATGAGATGAGAGTATCACCTTAATTAGCGGTGTCACTGACACATTTTCTGCAAGAAAATCTTTCACTGAACCAGAAATTTCCCATATGCTTCTTTATCTTTATTTGCACCTGTTGTTGCTTCATTGCCAAGCTAATACACAGGTTTTGTGGTGTAACCAGGTTCCTAGACTGCATGCTGGAGTGATTCACAGCCACCAGACACCCAGGGACAACAGGCTATTGGAGACCCAAGGCAAACTCTAGCAGGATTAAAAGATGAAACTTGTCCCGTGCCAACTCAGCACCAGTAAGCACCCTGAGTAAGTAAACAGTAGTGTTCAGCTGTCTCCTGAGAGTTGAAGTCCAGCCAGGCACCTCCATCAACCAGGGAATGCTATATTCAAATGCAAATGGAATAAAAACAGTGCACAACAGTCCATGTCACCCAACGTATCGCATTCCATCTCTTCCAGCTCAGGTGCCTGATCCTACTACTCTAAGCCTCACTTTCCTCCCTCTGGGTACTAGAATGGTATTTTGGAGCCATAGTGGGCTTGCTTTTAAAAAAGGGTCAATTCAGGGTTCTTAAATCACAAGATACCACTATACATGCTGAAGCTTCATTATTCTTGAGGTCCCTTCTAACCCAAGCCATTCTATGATACTATTGCTGACACCATTGACACTAGCATTTACTTCAAACACTTTGCATATATATATATATAGTCAGTGGAGCCAACCAAAACCATGATACCAACCCCCTGTCTCACAGGCTCTTCTCTGCACTTCTGCAATGGCAGATACACACACCAGAATCTGATTCTGCAGTTCCTTATGCTAAATATTTTATTATTTTGGCACCTACTTGTACCAGCCTGGAGGCAGGGTATAATGTGGAATAATGCTTTTCTAAACACTTAAGTAATTACCAAAGTGGGGATCAGACAGGTCGTGCTGTATCTACTATATTTGTTGAATAATGCAACTAGTATACACAGCCCTCAGATCAGAAGTGTCTTCTAGTAAAGCTATCACAAAAATGATAGAATTATATTCTAGGACGCATATGTAGTTAGTCTTAGCCAAAGCAAACAAACCCATCCACTCTGCTTCAAGGGCCAGTTTTTCCTTTACCATCAATATAGACCAGTTCAGTTTACTTGGCTTATATTTTTGGCACAAGAGACAGACCTGAATTTCTTCCATGTGACTACTATCTGAGGCCAGTAAAAAGCATTGCTGGCCTTTCTCTGAGGCTTTCCAATCCCTAAATGACCTTCATATGTCTTTTCTTATATATTTTTCAGTAACACCTTCGGAATTACCATCCTACTGATTTTAAGCAAAATTCCATACAGAGCTAAGAGCTCTTCCTAAAAATCTCCTATTTTTACCATAATTTTTTAAAAGTGTAGCATATACCAACTGGAGGCATAGATATTGCCTGTCTTATCTTATACCCAGCTTGTATTATCATCAGGAACACTGCAGTGTTCCCTCTTACAAAGAGAAGGAAATCTTCACGTCTCCGATAGCATCTCAGTGCCCAGTACAGTCCTGAGGGCTGATGAAGAAACCATATTTCATAATATTGCATTGATGGAACCTGTTCTGTGAAAGAAAATCTTGGAGACATGTTCACCATCTAAAATGTTCTTGTGTTTCTCTTTTTACAAACTGTTGTTTTCCAAACTGTTATTCAACCCTGATCTCTATTACCTAAACAAGACTGCCACTAGCTTCCCTTTTAAAGATAAGTCTCATTCCTCTCAGTATTACACAGCAGCAATCTTGACTCATGTATGAGCGTTCAATAGAAGATTTTAAACAGTCTATTTTGCTTTCTGTTTTGCTGCAACACTGCCTATCACTCTTGTGAAGAGCTCCTTTTGTACTGCATGCATTTTATCATCAGTCACGTGCTATGCTGTGCTTAGTCCAGTATTTTTTGCTTTCTTCTGCCTTCAAATCTATGGCTTCTCACCTCAGGTACACTTTTACAATCCTGTAGATTTTCTATTTCATCTAAGTTATCTCACTTCTTACCAAGGATACACCCTGCATGTACGGGAAGAAAATCAGACATTAAGGTTAGATGAGCCCCTCGTGTGAGTACACCCATCACTCAGTTTAAATGGAGCCTTAACTTCTTAAATGTAGCTCTTAATCTTAGATCACTTACACGGATTTTTCACTTTTGTTTTCATAATCTCAATTTAAAATACATAATTCGCATGCTGGGAGGAGGGGTACTGTGGAATGCAGTACTTCCTAAATGTGTGCTGTGTAGAGTAACAGTCAGTCTCCACTGTCCAAGTTAGGCTAAACCTAGGAATGAGAGGAATGACAGAAATAAGGGCATCTTATAATTGTATTCCCTTAGCAGGACACCTGCTTCCTACTACTCCAGAGAAGTGCTGCCTTCAGCTGTCTCCATATCTCTGGTGAGTTTCAATTTCTGATGGATTTTAAGAGGTTCACAACTTCACCCAGATATTCTGTGGGCTTGTTTTACATCCAGAATAAGTGCAGGTTAACACACAGCAACACTGCAGAGAGATGGAACGCTCTGAGGTCTAACAAACAACCTGCAGCTCCAGCCCCTGCACAACATCATGGGCAGAGCACAGCAACAGCTCTGCAGGTCTTCATCAAGTGGGCCAGCTCCTGCTGCCCCCATCGTCTTCCTACAGTTTTGGATGGGATTAAAAATCTCTAGTTCCCTGATAACTGGAAATTAAACTGCATAAAGCCTCAGAACTGGGCTAGCAACTAAGATCAGACCAGTACTGTTTGCATTTAAAAACTGCACCACCTGAAATGATTGCCAGTATTACCTACTATTTGTCCTTGCCCAGACTGCAGTGCTTGCACCACTGAACTAGGATTCCTGGGGTTAATTCCATTGTCTGGGAGGTCAATCAGACAGTGGTTTACTTAAAACTCGATTTTATTTTTAAAGGTTTATTTTAAACGCACCTTGTAAATGAATTCTAATTTGGCCTCTAATTTGAACTAATGATCAGTACTAATATGTACACGAACCAGATACGGGACAGTTCATAAATCTGGGATCAATTCTTTTTTAATTATTTGCTCACTGGGACTTACACATAAACTACAATACCCCACAGACTGTTAACAAACATCCTCTTCCCTTATGAATTGAAAGTCAAAGTGTTCCTCACTCGCCTATTCATTTTTTGGTCATCTCCAAATGCATTCAAACTTTATCCAATAAGTGTCAGTAAGCGACAGTCATATTGAATAAATGCAGAATTAGTAAACCCTCTAATTCCAAAGTGTTTAGCTTTGGAGAACAAGAACTTAAACACGTTCTTGCAACACATTGTAAACATGTCAATGTGTTTAACATTTTAAATGTGCTCTGTTCCCTTGTGCATGTGTTTAGAAAAGAAACAGGTTATGATATTTAACTAGTGAATGGATATATGTGCTCATTCCTACCGACACTTTCTAAACACTTGTGGACGCTTAAAATTATGATGTGTTTAAGATTTGAACACGTTTGCTTTTCTACACCCTTAATCCAATGAATGCTTGATGTGTTTATTTAGAACAGCAAGGTTTTATCAGGCGAGCAAAACATGCAATTTGTAAACAGCAGCATTTCATTTTTATTTTTTTCCCCCTAATTATTTCTTCATTCTGCTCAAAACCAGACAGAAATCAGGTGAGGTTTTGATACAGGATAGGAAGGTTTTTCGGACCAGAATGAAATTATCGTGCAAAGCTGAAGCTACTTTTTGTTGTGAGGTGCAGAAGCAGTGACAGTTTTTAGAACAGGGATTTTGAAACTGGAATGAAAATGGCAAAGAGAACATCTGCACACATTTGAGGGCTTTTTATTATGTGCTCTGTAGTTGGATAAAAGCATAAATTATCAGGGAATAAACCGGCTGTGCTACCCTTGTATATGCATCTGTGAGGAAATGGCAAAGCCTTAGACTGCTGCTCCACCTGTATTCTTTTCAACCATCGAGCTTTGCTTGGGTTATTTCTAACACCCCAAACCACAAAACAGCTGCTAACAGCTGCCAAAAAAAAAAAAAAAAAAGGAAAGAAAATTGCCAGCAATAAAATTTTATCTATCATTCCTCCAAATTAGCTTCACCTGAGGCCAAGCACAAGCAGTGCTCAGCACTTACACCCATGACGGGCTATTTCAGGACTCGTGAATGATAAAAATGGGTTCTTTTTTAGTGTGATAATTCCAATTTCCCTGTAAAATCCAATTGCAGTGGTTGTCAACCATTTCCAAACATGATCCTGTTACAACAAAAGAATAGTTTTATGTCCCTTCTCCCCCCATCTTCCACCCTTAAATGGATCTACAGCAAAAACAAGGCCACTCAAGATTCCCTGAAAGACCTTTGTAAGCCAGAAAACCAGCATTTTAATTCTTTCCGTGATTAGGAATAGTCGCATTGCATTCTAATATATAGAAAGGTAAAATTAAATCCATTCTATCTGATGTGTCTAACTAAAACCATTTTCTTCTTCAAAAGCCAACAAACATAGATAGTTCTGGAAACCAGAGGCTATTTTCAATTTTATTTCTGTTCCAAACACATCTACTTCATGTATAAGTCTTAGTTATTTAGCAATGCATGCAAGTAAATTTAGAAACCAAGATGCCACTGTCCTGGGAACTGCTGGGGAAGAACAGGCTTCCATGAAGGGGTCAAAGCACAGGGCACCAACTTTTCCAGTTCCCACCAATGACAGAAGAAAAAGTGCTCAGCTCCTCTATTACCTTCTGTGGCACATTACATCACCACACTGTGGAGCCACACTGCAGGAGGGGAATGGGTGGCTGTCTTAATATGGCCAAAGAGACCAAAATGCTCACACAACCCCTGTGTCAGCCTGTGATCTCACTGTCAGCAGAGGTTTCACCTCACCATTTTATAGAATCATAAATGCTGGAATGACCACTAAGATCAGCTAGTTCTTCATCTGTCAGTCCATCCCCAACGTGCCCACTAACCACATCCCTCAGTGCCATGTCTACACATTTCTTGAACACCCGCAGGGACAGTGACTTCACCGCTTCCCTGGGCAGCCAGTGCCAGTACATCACTTACCTTTCTGAGAAGAAATTTCTCAGTGACCATCTAGCCTGGGCACAGACATTTGGGAGCTCTGCTCTGGATAGAGGGGGCCTTGGACTGCTGCAGGATCTAGACATTGTCTGGGGGCAAGACTGTACATAGGGCTCTTGCACTTAACTGCAGCATGAATTATCTGGAGTGCTTCTTGCAGTTTGTTTTTAATGACAAGGAAATGAAGAAGATGAGATTTGATCGCACGGTAGGTACAAGTTTACTGTGGAACTGGACTCAGAGGCACGTTCTGAAAACTTTCAGCCTTCGCCTAAGTAACAGCAGTGTAAAAGCTCAGCAGCGGAGCCCTTTAAACCTAGCATGCCAGCTGCATTTTTATTGGCAGTCTGCGACTTCAAAGGCCTTTCCTGCCTGACTGCTCAGACAGGTAGCCTGCCCTGAAATCCCTCTGCCATGCTGACATACTGGTTTTGAACTGATTTTATCTGCAGGCATGCCGGTTTCCACGCATGCCTGAAAATGAACCTTAAACATATTGGGACTGAAATGAATTTCAGCATCTTATAGTCCAGCTAGAGCACTGACACTTAATCAGGCAGGGGAAGGTTCTTCTAAAACATATAGTAAAGATGTTCTTTGTACTGGTGTAACCCTTCATTGCTTATCCAAGAATTTAAGACAAGAACTTCAGAAAAGCAGACATGCTGCTGCTGCGCCAAGATTTTATTTGTAAGAACAGGGAACAATGAGGAAATTCTGTTGGATGCTTAATGTATTTTTCAGTTTCAACGAACTGGTCTTTACTATACCACTTTATAAGAGCATCTAAAGTTCTCATCCCAGATTAGGACCCCATGTTACTGTTTGCTTTGATGTAATAAGAGACAGGCCTTGCTACAGAGGGCTTGCAGTCTAGGGGTAGAACTGCACACCAGTGTAGTGTTCCAGATGCCGTCTGCCCACCCGAATACTGAAAAGAAATTTTGTCACCATATAGTGGCATTTGCCCTAACATGTGAAAATGGAGGGATTATTTGAGATGCACAGGGCCATTTTCCTCCTGATGCCACAACTAGCATGAGTGCTGCTTAATGAGGCATCTCTAAACCCTGTTCCGTTGCATGACTGGAACAAGTTAGAAGACTCCAAACTGTTGCAGACACACTTAGTCATAACTGAACATACAAAACTCTGATCTTGAGATGCTGCTGACCCATAAGGAGCCCCACAGAAATCAGTTTTATAATAAAACATTGGTTGTATGTTAAAGATACTACAAAGAAAAAGTCATTTACATTTCTTAATGACAACTTAAAAATGCAATGAGCTCACTTACTTCATGACTTCTACCAGCAGAATCCTGATCTTATTAAAATTCCAGGATACAGTGAAATGGTCTGAAATAGCATTCATTATTTGTTATGCTGAATATCTGATATCAGAACCAAGGCAGGTCAAACTTAAACACTGTTACATCTCAGTATTTTTGCATTATAAACAGATAAATACTTCAAATGAATTTCAAAAATTACCTGCTGTGCTTGATTTCCAGGAGTATAGCAGGTATCTCGGTTATTCCTCCTCAGCTATTTGGAGTAAGGTTCAAGGCGATGAGCAGATCTCATCTTCAGTGATACTCAGAGGCCGGTATTCCTTTCTGGACATATAAAGAACACAGAATATCTGTTAAAAAAGAGTGAAGATCAAGATCCTCCATTTCTGAGCAGGGAGGGAGATTTTTTTTCAGCAAGGCACGTGCCAAAGTAATAACATTAAAGATAAATTTCAAGTGGGAGAGCGAAGAGGAAAAATGGGGCTCTAGCACATTTGGGGCAAATCTCTTTTTACTGTCTGCTTGTCATCACATGAGTTTAATGCTGGAAGCAGAAACAAACACCCTGTCAAAATACTTCAGGCATCTGCTACTTAAATAGATCTCTTTGACAGGTGAAACAACAGACAGAGCTGGAGGAGGGGGGAAACAGTGATGTGTATTTATTAATGACATAAACATTTCAAATGTCTTCAGCAGGTCAATAGGAACATACATTCAGGATGATTTCACATTGAAAAGAAATCCACAGACTTGTAGGTAAAGCCATGTTGAGAATCAATAAGTCAGCAAAGGAGAGTTTGGGGCAGTCAGTAGTACCTGTCTGGGCTTTAGAGCAGGAAAGACTTTGAAGTTGCAGACGGCCAATAAAAATGCAGCTGGCTTGCAAGGCTTATACGGCTCAGCATAGTATTTATATTAGTAATGTTTAAGCCAAAGTTGACCAGCTTGAGGATATGTGGTTAGCTTTAATGCACATACAATTGGTAATCAGGCTGGACACTGCTTCAACACATACAATCTAAACACATTGACAGCATATTTATTGTGCATTCACACTTTCAAAGAAAGCTCAATTGCCTGTCTTTACATCTCCCTGCTTAACAGTGCTTTCTAAACTGTCCAGTTTTGGCTTTGCTACGAATACATTTACAAGTCAATTATGTTTTGTGTGAAACATGCAAAATATACTTTACAACTCTTTGATTATAATACCACAGGAAACTCTCTTGCTAGTTTTTTCTTTTTTTTTTTTCTTTTTTTTTTTTCTGTAAAAGCACTTTTATAGAATGTATATTATTTTTGAGAAGTTCTTCTATTTTGGATTAGATTTTACTGTATCATTTAACAGATACGCAGTGCTCTAACAATGACTAAGTACAAATCCCATCTGTATTTTAATACATTTATTCAGACATGCTGGAAGGAAAGGAGGTGCTTCTTCAGCATTTCTTTGGTAGAATGGCCTCCCAGTGAAATCAGAACTGGCCCAGTAAAATAACAATGTCTGCTAATTTGACTTTCATCTTTACGTGTACAGATTTCAGGGTTTCCAACTGATCTGACAGAACACTTCCTGCTCAGGAAATAAACGTGTCAAATGATTTCTTGATTTAAAGTGATGGATCACAGTAGCTCTCTGTACTGCAGGGGTGCTATTCTCATAAAACATATGCAACCTTTATTACTGAAATGAAGGGGAATTACTCCAATATCACTTAGGGCAATTTCCTCAGCAGTCATCACATATCTCCAATGTTACAAATCCCAAAAGGAACAGAAGGAGGAGTGGGAGCTAGAGTTAGTTTGAATCCTTTGCTTATTATGGTGGGGGAGAAAGGAAAACCAGTATGCTATGTTTGAATACATAGTTCAGTGTAAAAGAAGAAATTAAAGCCCTTCTTGAAAATAAGAGAAACATAGACAGAGTTAAAGTTCTATGCCTTACACAAGCTTTATGACATTTATTTCTAGAATCTCTGTGATGCTTACAAGAAAGTTCATAGTTGATGCAGTTGATGCAGTGGTAAATGAGGGTAAGGATAGGTCTTTCTTACAATATAATCTAAATTGCCTAATGAAAAGGGAGGAAAATCACATGCTTTTTAATAACCTTAAAACTCAGAAAAAAGAATGAGATCTTTCATATACGACTGAAAACAAGAGGACAGTATCTTGAAAAAGGACTACAAGGGGAAAAAACAGCACTGAGTTACCAGGTATGTAACTAAGCAAGGTAATATGTCTAGGTCAACCAAGCAGAAAAATAGTTAGTAAGACTAGTGAGAGCTTCCTTCCCATCATTTATAGCAAATGTGATGTCCTCATCACTGTGGACCAACAGCAAGTAAGGAAAAGCATTCCAAGCATGTCTTAATGCATAATACTGGAAAAGAAGATAAACATCAGAAATGGCTTGAAAATACTAAGAATGCTATGTATGACCTAGAACCAGAGCCAACTGGAAATCTACTGATTTAGGCTATATGCAGATGTGAACAGAACTTGGTCATAGTCTGCACATAGTCAAAGGGCAGCAGATATGTGATAGTAGAAGACACTTCCACGCACTAGATAGACATAATAAGATTTCAGATTTGATATAGGAATTTAATTGAAATTGTATGACCTGTCTCTCACACATTTCTGCAGACAAAGTGATCACAGTGACTACCTCTTTTCTTACTGCTAGAGAACAGCCTTTTGATAGTTTCACATGAAAAGCAAGGTCAGTACTTCTAGCAGGAAGAAAACAAACTGACTTGTGTCATCACTCACAGCAAAACACAGAGATGTTCAAGGACAGTTGTGTAAGATGAAAAATTGAGTAAAGATCTCAGAAATCCTACATTATTCCCTTAAAACAACCTCATTTTCTTTGAGTAACCAGATAATCCACAAGTTTAGCATTCAAAGAATCCCTAACACAGATACTCATCTGCAGTAATTCTCTTCCTGTACTAACGAGATGTGTAGCAATAGAAAGGATCTCATTTTATTTTATTTCCTTGCAGCACCATTTCTGATTCAAAGTGCTAAAGTCAATTCCTTCCAGGTTCTCCTCTAGGCCAGAACTGGGCTGCTACATTTGCTCCATGGTTGCCAAAACAGACTTCTCAAGCTTGATTCCTACAGCTTACCCACAATTAGTGAAATTATTTGGAATTTAAAAGGTGAAGTCACCTATTGTATGACTGACATTAGCATCCACATGCTATTATGAAGACAACCTAGGCCTCAGTCTTTTGACTCAGTGTTTACTGATACTCATCATACAAAAACAGCAAGAAAACACGTCTGTTCTAGTTTCTAGTACAGTGAGTACAACAATATGCAGTCTACTTGACTACAACAGAACTGCTAAAATAACACAGGCACTCCTTACCACCAATACAGAAAGAGGGAGGAATGTAATTTAGAGGGATGTTCATTGCTGGTTATGTAAAAACTAGCAACTACCACATGAATTTGGTTTGGGACATCTTCCATAATTGCATCCTATATTTGCTAGACAGGTCTTTGTTGAAAAGCTGAACAACTTACCACAGAAAAAGGAACAGAGGTGACTCTTGTTCTCTTGCCTTTTTACTGAAAGAGAAGTAACTAAAAAAACACTGAAGGAAAACATAAATTTATTCTACAAATAAAACAACCCCAGTAAACTGGCTTTGAAAAGTATCAATTACAATTGAAAAGGGGATGGCTTTCTTATTGCTTTTTTGGAAGAATATCAGTTCTAAAGAAATTGATATGCACGAAAATTTTGCTTTAATACACAGGGCATGTGACTACTCAAAAAAATTAATTTAATGAATTAATTTAATGGAAGTCCACTGGACTACTAAGTCATCTTGCATTTTGTATCATCTAGAAATATATTCAGTAGAAGACAAGACTAGGCAAAGAGGCATCAAGTTAATTTTGAAGGAGAAAATATCAAGAAAAATACCATGTTTTAGAAGCAGGAGAGGAAACAAATTGCTTTTTAATTCCCTACTCAAATTACTTCAGCACTTCAACTCACTGAAATCAGAACCCCTTGGGACTCGACACTGAAAAACACTTCTTCCTGAGGAGCTTCTCATTAAGTGCAGGAGAAAGAATTGGCAGAACACCCAAAGTGATTTAGTCCATAGGACACTGGCAAAAGCAAGCTTAGGAAGCCCCTTCATTAACTTCCAGTCCACAGTCTTCTTCTGGTTTGCTCTCCTCTTCAACCAGACATGCTATTAACACTGGTAGCTTAGAAACAATCAGATTTCATAACAGGGAAAAAGCTGTGAAAAATACTTATTAGAAGGAGGGAGGGGAAAAGGACACAAATTAGCAATAAGTCCATCTGTTTTAGAAAGTGAATGCTTCAGCCTGCTGTGATTAGGAGGCTAAAGTACAACTGGCAGGTCAGCTACCAACTACAGCGCCTCTTTCTATGAAACATGAGATTTGGTTTAATTTTCTCTCACAAAGAACATTGAAAGCCACAAACTTATATTTGTATCTTAAGTAAAGTTGCACTTTTCATTTTAGCAAATAGGAACAATCCTCTCATTGATATCTACAATGCCATAAGAGTATGAATTATTGATACTCTTTGACTTTAATATTTTATGCTGCTGTGAAAAAAGATAGCAGAGCCCAATTGCAGTCTGTAACCAAATTATGAAGGTCATCTAAAAGAATGTCAAAAAACCAACGTCTGCTTCTCTAGATCAAAGGGTCTGAAAATTTTCAGTAGAGTCATACTTTCCTCTATTACTTATTAGCCACACACAGCTGAGCAAGGTTTGAAATAAAACACTAGAATATGAAATGCATTCCAGGAAAAAGGCTTGCTGTCATCAGTACATGCTATTGGCTGCAGCATTTTGTAATGACCTGTAATTTTCTGTGACAAACATTTACTTTTTTGACAGAGTTAAACCCAACTTCTTGCAAAATACACCAAAGTAACATCCAAGTGACAGTGCTAATTGCAAGCATACTAGGTAAAAAGACAAAGTGTAGCTGAAGATGGTGACCAAAAGGGCATTAACTGCTGACATTTCAGATTTCTCAGAGATCTTTACAATTAGAAATCATATTTAATAGCTTACAACACCATCTACTATACTTGAGAAAAAATAGCATCTGTAGCACAGCTGGAACAGCTGTGTTGGAAAATCAATCATTGCCTGGCAACCGAACAACTGATTTTCCATCAATCAGTACACAAGGCATTTTGTTAGGTTTATAAAACACATAAATTTGTTGCAGTATCTGCAAATGCAATAAGTGGGTTAGAAAATGTAAAAGCAATAGATAAAAGACAGGTTTAAAGCAGCTATCAGGCTTAATATAAAAAGAGCAGTATTTATGCATGCTGTATATACAATATTATGGTAATGAACAGATGAACTGCTCAGTGTGATTAACTCTGACAACAGATAGAGCCAAGAGTAATCCAGAAACAAGGACTTATTCCACCAGGGCAAACATCTTGTCCTATAGAACTCTGTAATTTTTCTTTTTGATAAAATGGACATTCATGGAAACAGTTCCTCCTGCTTGTGCCAAGAACTCATAAATCCCTGTAAAATCCTGCAGCTTAAAGCCGTTCTCTAGAATTTTATTGGTCTAACTGAGCCTATCAGTAATACTGCAAATCTTATCATTCTGTTGAGATTACACCACTTCTTACAATAATTTCTCCAAGCTCATTTTTAAAGGACAATAAAGATGTTAACTGTTTTAAGTCCAACATAAAAGAAGACGTGAGGGGCGGGGGAGTTATACCAGAAACTGTACAAGTTATTACTAGAGCTATGATATTTTAATACTCATAAAACATAAACCTATTGCTGAATGTCAAGCCTCAGAAAACAGGCAGAGACATCTGTGTGCAAGGTAATAGCCATACTTATTCACATTATCCAACAGCCCTAATAGCCAACACAACAGCCCAAGCTGGCAATCCTTGCCAAGGTGATTTTCTTCTTTTTGTACATGGCTGCTCCCTTTGGGCATGGCCATCTAGAAAGCAATAGTCTCATCATATAGCCTTCCCATGTAATGTTTGAAAGCTCCATCACTCCCGACTCCATTTAATTGAGGTGCACTAGGAAGCACTAGGATACCCTGCTGACCCCAGCCTTTCTTCTTAGTGTCCTTCAAACCATTCCACAGTGTCATCAAGTCGGTTCACAGCTGTGGAATATTTCATTGTCTTAGGAAAATTAAGCTAACAAAGATCCACCCGAAGTTCTGCCTAGTGGTAGAAATATTACAATGGTTTCAGAAAAATATAGTGAATGCAGCTTATGCTTAGTATTGCACAAAGAATGAAGCAGTTATTAATACAGTCAGTGAACTGCAGACAGAATGATAAGGTAGGTGTAGACAATTCAGAATAAAGAAAAGTTGCTTTCAACATTAATTATTATAAAACAGTTAGTATAATTGATAAAGCCCTTCCTGAAACAACCTTCTGGGCACCTGGGATATATACAAGGAGTAGTACAGAGGAAGTTTCCTCTACAGACTGAGCCATTTTCTAATTCAGGCATTATGTGCTCCACTTAATCCTTTCATCAGTTATAGGATTGCTTCAAACAGTTGATTTGATACAGTTCTTTCAAAGGCTGATAGGTTTACTGGTCACTATGCCATATACCGAGGACAAAATATGAAGACTACAGTGGTATACCAGAAAAAAGAATAAGTCTGGTAAAAAGCAGCTTAACCTTTATATGATCCTCAGCAGTGAAATCCTACCACGTGGTACCATCATATACAGTCCTGTAACAGTACAAAGACTGAAAGTGTCTGACTTAGCCAGACCAATCCAGGTAGCTCATCAGCAATGAGGTTTTGATTTTACATCCACAGATACTGTTACCTAAAACTGCTGAGACTGCTGCATCAAGCAGTCCTTTAAGGAACAGCACTTACACAACTCCCTTGGCAACTAATAAGCAATTTCAATAATTTAACATTTATGTAGCCCACAAGAACAACTCCCCACCAACATCTGTAGGAATGTTGGCACAGTATCTTCTTTTAAAAACAAAACAAAATATGTATTCCTACTTATTTTCTACACATTTGGCTTCCCCCACAGTCTGTTCATTTGAAACATTTGTAAATGGGATTCAAAATCCTTGAAGCTAAGGGCAAATTAAAACACCAAACAGGATTCAAACATCCCGCTGACAGAAGATTTCTGTCTGTGTTAGCAACAGGTTTGCAGATCAGAAGACAAAATTAATTCGCAACATATTCATAAATACTCATAAACTCCAGAAATCTTTGACGTTAATTCCTACTGTAACAGACAAGAAAATGCAGAGACACATTTTAATTACCTGTCAGGAACTAAATAAAAGATTTGTTTTATTGAATACTCCCTGTGTGTAATATAACTATGGAAACAAGTCTGAAATCCAATTGACTTTCTATTTACAGGCTCCTAAAGAGCTATTAAAACATAAAAGTGAACTGCTTAAAACCTGTTTGAAGTTTTATTCTTCTTTAATGTATTTTTCACCTGTTTGATGATTGTTTATACTTTGTAGCATGATGAACTGTGACATTTTTTGCCATTTCATGATGTCAAAGACTTTGCTACATTTCAATCAAAACAAAACAATGTTTGCCACAAAAAAGGAAAAGAAAGCTGTTGGAAGCAACCTGGCCAGAATGCGTTTCAAGCCAACAGTGACAAAGCTCTTCACATTTATTTTTAGGCTCTTTTCAAATGCAGAGAATGGGGTCGTTTTTTCTGATCTTCTCTGACCTTTTAGATGATTGCTGAAGAGGTGATCATCTAGAAGCAGTCAGGTTAGAAACAATAAGAAAGGAGAGATGTTCTTACCACTGCTGCAGACACAGTAAACTGAAGCCCACAAAGATAATTGACTCACAGAATACTCCTTCATGGATCACAAGACAGTGGCAGGAATTAACTGTCTATTGCCATGCTAGCCAGTAAGTAAGCATCAGAAATTATTTGCATCCACATTAGCAGTGAAGTAACGATTCCCAGATGATCACCATAAAACAACATAATTTTCCTTGAAGGAGCATCCCTATCATGGAACTATCATTACCTCACCCTCAGCAACAAGTTATAGTTGTGGCTGCTCTGAGCAGGGAGATTAGACTAGACAGCTCCCAGTGATGCCACTTTCTACATAGTTGCATGTTTTTTCAATTCATTTCATTTTTCAATTAATTGTGGGTCAAAGATATCTTTCTGACTGTATAACCTCAGTCTAAAACTACTAGACTTACAATCTGTGATGAGATATTGCAGAGACTGTCCTGTTAATTGCTGATTTCAGCAAACCGCATTCATTATGTCCCAAAGCCCACAAAAGCTGCACACTGTTAGAATATCCCTTTCTCATATTAATGGAAAATTGAAGATCTACTAGCCATGCTGCGTACAATTTCCATCCAAACTTGCCTTCTGAGCTTCATCTTTGGATGCAGAGAAAAATGAAGGCACTGTCAGTGGTAGTTGCTAGATTGTTTTGGACAGTGGGGTGTGTTCTCAATGGCTTTTGATATTTCAGCTCATTCCTTCTTTGATGCAACATAGCCCAAGTACAACATTCTTCTGACCACACAACATACACCCTGCACATTTGTATCTACACCTGAAGTCACAGCTTGAGCTTAGAGACAGTCTTTTACAGTAAGTAGTAAGAATTCTATCATTTTATTTGAAGTTAGCTCAATATAATTCTGTTTCTAGGCCGCACAACATGCATACTGGCTGAGAGGGATGATTAGCTGGAAACTCTTCAGCACAGTTTTGGAAGCTATGTGTCAGTAGTCTAGAAATATTCTGGACTGTGTATCAGGTTAACCCCTGGGAAATTACCTTCAGCAATTATCTAATTAGGCAGAATTTTCTCTCACTCCCTTTCCATCGATATCCCATCTCTATCACCATCCTAGTTGTCATCTCATTTGTAACAATCATCCAAGAGACATATAACGAGGAGTTCTCTGGCCAAGTTTCCCACTGCTTATACAAAAATGACAGACTTGAAACACATTATAAAATGCCTTCATTCTTGCATTCCAAAGGTAGCCCCAAATACTCAGTCCCATTATGTGAAATCCATACTCTGCTACAAAGATGGGAAAGTCATACAGCTCACTAAAATTGCTGAACAAATTGTTCAGAAATTTTACATGCATATGCTAATACACTCACTCTGCTTAGGTATAGGTGCTCCCCGTAGCATCGCTGATTATCAGATTATCTAGGAGACACCACATTTTTAATTTAGCTCTGTTTTTTATAAGCTGCGCTAATAAAATCTGCACCCCATGGAAACCCCCCTGCTCATTAGCTATTACCCTGCCTCAGGCAGCACAAGTCTGTTTACATTACAAATAAAAGATAAAATATGCTCATTGCCAGCTTTCCCCTTCCCGAGGGACACTTGTCATGAATCTATCCTGAAAAACTCTCTCTTCACTACTCTCCCCTGACTTCCTCTTGCCCCAGGATACTTTGCCTTCATTTATCTCTTTCGGACTTAACAAACCACTACAACTACCTTAGATCAATTTCTCAAATCACAGTTTAATTATTTAGAAGGAAGTGAGCTTTTGCTCTCCATTAAAACAACAATCCTTACCCCCAAGGAACAACATTAAATCATTGTTTAATCCTTATTACTGCCTTAGGCCTCCCTTGGTACTGCAGTGTTGTTGAAACTTCATTTCAATATTCACCACTTAGATCACTTAAGGGCTGTCAGCTTTAATAAAATTTTATCAATTGGATACTTATATTATTCACAGTTTCATAAAAATAACAGGACTTGCCTTAGTGTTTCACTCAAATATGGGCTAATTCTTTTGACTGCTGAGGGATTTCATTATTAGCATTTATATATCATGTGAGTGATTTTTTTTAAGCTGATATATATTGCATGGATTTAGCAAACCAAGTCACACTGAGTTACATGCATTTTAGAATATGCATCACTGCGTTTACAACTGCAATACCTACAAATGAAACTAACGAGGCAGATTTCACTATGCAGCCTCCTAAACTCCTGTACTTTAAAGAAATTTGTACATCTCAAACTCTCTCTGTAGCACATAGTCCAGTGACAACTCTTTACAGTAGGTATGCAATAAAGATATACCAAGTTCTAGTTTTGCAGATGATTTTGCTGTCAAGGAACATGTTCATGCACCTTCCTGTGTTCAGTGAACAAACCACACTAGTACCATCTGACAGGGAATGCACCAGCTCAATTAGTAGGTTGCTCCTGATACTATAATATTTCATATTATCTCTCAGATCCTGAGGATTGAGATATACTGGCTTTGAAATTCAGAAGGAAATTCCAGACTTCCAGTATTTAACCATATTCATTTAACTATGGATGACTAATTTCAATATTATCCCACAAGTCTTTCTTTGAAAAGAGAGATTCCTCTTGACTACTACAGATACAGCCCTTGCACTTCCCAGATTTCTCAGGCAAGTGTGTGTCTTGTGACTAGCAATACTATGACCATAGTTAATGCTAGGAACTACAGTTACTGTGGCCTCAGGTCTGCACTGTGTTTCTCTGAACACGCATATCGCCAGACATCTGTAATACAGATGTTTCTCTGGACTGGTACTTCTGGCAGAGTCAGCACCATGCCGATTAGATATCAGCTTTTCACAGGCCCGGCTCCCTTATCTTATAGCAGAGCTATAGACTTTCTTTTAAAGGAAGGGCATGATTTTCCCCATCTGGATGTGAATTTAGAAACAGAAATACTTTAAGAATAAATATATTGCACAAAATGATGAGTACACTAAACAATTCAGTGGAAGAGAAGAAAAATCTACATATTATTATAGAAGATGATTCTTGTTTGTTTTTCCAAAATAAGTAATTAGAGAACAACTAACATTCCAGAGGGCATTCATGTCTATCCACTTTGCCTTTGCCTGAAAACATCTCCCATTCCACACCTGAGTTTCTTTTGAGGCTTGTCTCCTTTTATTATTCTTACTATTATCCTCTTAGCTCTATTTTTAATAGGTTTTCATTGTGGCAGACTTTCTTCTCTACTTTTTCTTCTCTCTTTTTTTTTAACCTCCATCAAATCTCTTTTGAAAATACCAATTTCCTGCAGATGGTTTGGGCTTTTTCAGCAATTTAAATCTCTCTGGTTGAAGAATCTGTGTATCTAAAGAACTTAGATAAAACCTGGAAGATAACATAGAGGACTGTGGAAATCCTGATTTGTTTTAAATACTGAATCATACACACAGGATGCTGAATCAGAAAACACCATTTGGAGGTCATGACATGGCCAAGTAGCTTCTAGATATAGGATTCTTGACAGCTTTCTTACACATAGTCAAGAATATTTATTCAGAATTTGCATGAAACTGGGTCAAATTGAACAGTAAAAACAGCTTCCTGTGGAATAACAACAAGTACTGTGTTTTACATGCATACTTTAGAAACTTGCTTTTAATTTGAATTCACCTTTGAACATAGACTAAAGTGCCAACATCATGTGGCTGCTTGCAGATCTTCTACCATCACTCAGATCTGGTGAGCAAGGCTTGATTTTGCATTTTAGAAGTGATATAAAAAGGTCAATTAAAAAAAAAAAAAAAAAAAAAAAAAGAAAGGAGGAACTACTTGCATTACACTCCTTCAAATTCAGCATTATTTTGTAAAGAAACTTTGCTAGCTATAGCCAGCCAACTCTACTACAGACCTACAGTCTACGCTCAAATGTGCAGACTTCCATTATCTCATCAAAAATGGTGATTTCAATTTTGAGAAGAGTAAGGCAACAATTTTTGTGAAACACCACTGGATTCCTGAGGTTGTAGGGATGAGTTTACACACATGACCATTTACAAGAGCCACAGCTGCATCCTGGTCTTGGATACATTGATGCAAATTCTGCCATCAGCTTCAATTGAAGCCAGGTTATATCTATGAATTGTTTGCATGTTTGTCAGCATTTATTATTATTGCAGGAATAGCTGGAAACTGGGACCCCCAACATGCATAAACAAATTCAACAACATGTCAAAGAGCTTTCAGCCTACAAATAAGCCATATCAATGCAACTGAGGTACACAATCAAGAAACAGGGCAGCTCTTCTGAAATGTAATATGCAGTGGTCAGTAACCCAGGTGCCTAGGGCTTTATTGCAATTAAAAGACACCAAGAAAGGCTTAACTTTAAGTGCAGCCTGATAATTAACATTAAAGTTAAAAGAGCAGTAAACCAGAGAGCATGACAATTAAACATGCCTGAGAAAGTAGATCTATGGATATGAAGCGTAGAGTGAATGTTGCCAATTTTCAAGTCAATTTTCCCAGAGAAAGCTCTAGTGGGGCAGACAAAAAGCAGAGCTTATAAAGGAACACGGTTGCAACCTTAGCCACAGAGACTTGACCACAGCTCCATAATAAAATTACTAGTATATTAAGCATGTGAATGTGGGGTGATACAAAAAAGAAGATGGGGGCCCCAAGTCTTGCTGGCACGCCAACTGTGATTTTAACTAAAAGCAGATGCTTTGCAAGAGAGAATAGGTGCAACTTGCTCTTTTATGCAAGTCACGCTCAATTCACAACCATTTTCTTAGATGTACACCTTCAGCACAGGAGTTCATGTGGCCTAAATTGAATGTAATAACCCAGATGGGAGTATAGCGATTCTGCATCCTTTCAACTAGAGGGTCATGTTACGCAGCTCTCCTATTTAAAAGCATATAAAAACGTGAGCCATTCAGTGTGCAGCTGAGAGTGCAGGAGCTTTAATCTTTACATTATCCATGTGAATGCACTTTCTATTTTTGTTTATTGTGCCATACAAATCTAATTGCTGTGGCTTTAGAATGAGCAACCACTAAAGAACAGCAAATAACTTCAGTCAGAGGTAACACCAACTGACTTTTTGGTCACAAGCTTTTACTTAATCCAGGTCAACTGGAGCTTCAAGCCGTCACTAGTTGGTGGCATGTGCAAAACCTGAAAGTCTGAATCCACCTGCTCATATAAAAGGAAAGTAAAAGAATGTCCACAAATAGCAGCACAATCAGTTGACTGACTTGCAGTGTGAGTAGGTAATCTGAATTGTATCCATATCTATGAAGGACCCCTCTATACAGACGTGAATTGAGGAGCTGCCCTCATTTCACAAAATGCTATCATGCTCTATGAATGGGTTTCAGGCCCTGGGATCTTCAGGCTAAGTCCATTTGCAGAAGTACAAAGCTCTGCCAGCATCACAGAGCTCTAGCCTTAGTTTGCCAAACATTACTTCCTTAGCCAGCACTGCAATTTAAATGCACTTTCTTTATCATTTCAAGTGAAATTTATTTGGACAATTGATAAAATTGACAAGATGTTTTCTTGTCTAAGTGCAGTTTATTCAAATTCCTTGATAAAGCGTTGGTGGGAGGAAATCAGGAGAACTACTTCAAAAATTATTGTTATTGCTCACACATTCCATGCTTTGTCTTCCTGAGCTACATTGTAATATGCCAAACCACACCAGTTGATACCTTATGGAGATTCCTACTCACAAGATGCATCTTTTGTTACATATGGAGGTGTTAATCCTTTGGCAATCAACAGCTTAATTAGCTCATAATGAAGATGGAAGGCTCCCTGGCTTGTGTTGTTGCAGATCCTTCTTGTTTTATGTTATCCAAAGAACTACGCATGGGGTGTTAACGACTTCTGCAATAAATCAAATGAAAAGAAAACAAGGCCTACTGGTAGCTTCATCCTGGATGTTGTTTACACTAGGAAAGGCAGCTTGGTATTGTTGCTGGCTCATTGCTACATGCCCGTGCAATGAAGGAAGCACAAAAACTTGTACCCTTGCATTTCCTGACCTTCATCTTGGGTAAACATATCTCTTAATACAAGCACATCACATCAGCCATTTTCCATTACAAGCGACCCTATGGCTCTAGAAAGAAAGTTGGAGAAAACATCAGAACAACCAGAGAATAGTTAGGGTGTAATTCTTGCCTCATACATCCTTCACACCTTGAATCAGGCCAAACTTATTAGTGATCACAGAAGGGCCAAATATTCACAGCTCATTTGAATTTTGTCTTCTTCAAAGTAGAAGATGGGGCTGGATGTTTGTAAACATATATTTTCACCAACTCCACATAGACACATTTCCTAAAAAGATGAGATTTAACCAATTCTGTCGCTACTTATAGAACAATCTATCCCTTTTATTGGAAAATTCTACCATTGCAATACCTTTAAGAAAATACAATAGGATAGCGGAAAATCCAAGCCACAGAAAAATTGACAGAGCTCACCAGAGAGACCCAGGCAGTTTCTAAGTATCTCAAGTCTAATTGCAGCAACATGTATTTTTCAACTTGGAAATATTTTCTACAGGTTTTACATCTGCCAGCATGGCACCATCTACTTTTCAAACCACGTGTAAACTGAATTATCACCTAGGTAACAAAGTAATAAATAAAAAATAATATTATATGCTTCCTACCACATATGGGAAACCAGTACAAGTGCGCAGTCCCCTTACACTGGCTGACAGCAAATTGCAGCGCAAAAACACAAAATAATTTCAATAAAACAACGTCTTTCATTGGTTGCCCCTGTTTGGTAACAGGAAAAGAAATCTCACAATCAGGTTCAGACCTACAGAAACAGCTCTGTGGCCTCTGTAAGAACCCAATAGGATTTTCAAATTTTAAAAGAGCTTTTGTGCATGTGAATAAGGACTGCAGGGTTGTGTTTAAACAGCCTTATCTGGAAGATGAGTTTATATTTCAGTTCCATGTGAAAGAAATGTTCATTTTCGATCGTTTAAAAGGTGGGTTACAGTCAAACACAATGCAATTTTCTGTTATAAAGTGATCAAAATAAAGGAAGGGAAAGATAAATCAAAACACATCAAATCAAATCTGTTTATGCTATTTGGAGGCACAGTGGACTTGTCAGTTATTCTAGAAGAATTTTATGAAAATATAATTAAACTCCAAAATCAAATCACTTTTTTCCTTCATTATATATAGGCCACTTTATAACAAGGCACATCAGTAAACTCGCCTTGCTTTCATGATGAAAAAAATCCTGTTTAGTTTTATTATCAAGCATCATATTAAGAACTGCAGCCTGCAATGCCACACTACCTTTTAAAGAAACTAATTGCAAGCCACTTTCAATATTTCTTCTGTTTTTAATTTAATATCCTCAGAGAGACATAATTGGGCTGGAAGGGAGAGTATTCACTGAAGTCATGAATTTGCTGTATAAATACAAACAAGGAGGAAAGCTAATACAGTAAGGGACTATGGGATTAATTTTGAAATTGTCTGATTAGTGGATTGCTGTCCACCAATAATTGCCTTATATTTTCCCAAGGCCCCATCTTTATTGGAGTCTGGCAAGCACATCTGCCTACAGACCGTGTCAATCAGCTCCTACAGCTGGGAGGGTCTTCAGAGAGATCCCAATTGGGAGTCTGCTGGGGCAAGTTGTTAGACAAAGCAATATATACCAGGCGAGATGAACAGTCAATCTCTGTTCCATTGATAACATTTCACTTACTAAACCTTTCATACACAGTTTGGTATAAGCTCCTTCAAGAACTGTTGTTGTGAAATACCATTTAGCTGAGTTCAAACGATAAAATAACATGGGTAGTTCTGTGGGATACAATGAGAACACAACACACTTCAGTAAGAGTACAATTGTGTGTGCCTTGCCATTTTCTGCTTTTCCTTTCTTTTTACTTTTCTTGGTGAGATGAGTTTTGTTCCCTTAGGGTGCTAATGGGAGAGAAGTATGCAGTACCAGAACTTCACAAGTGTTAAGGTCACTGGGAGTATAATAGAAAACTGTAGAAGTCACCCACAGATTGAAAAAGATGCCACGAAGGTGCAAATTCATTTAATCAACTCTTTAAATAAGTAATTCCCACAAGCAGTTCTAACTTCAGAAAACAAAACAACACCCAAAACACAAAACCTCAGCCAAATGAAATTTGAACAAGCATTACTTTGCATGTTGAACTGCTGATCTGCAGAGTGAAGATCTGATGACCAAAACCATCCTATTTTCAAAACCACTAAAATGCAACTTTTTAAAACCTCTGGATAGTTTGTTTATGGCATGTCCATTCCTAGACATATTTATGTCTATCCTGCCAGCAATAAGCCAGAAATAGACAAAATAGATTTGTCTAAAAAGATAGCTTACAAACAGAAGTGAAATAATGTAACAGAGATGTCATACATATCTACACTTCTGGCCTGTGATAAGTATGTTGCACACCCATTTCTCAGCTACATTTGCACTTTTTATAATCATCAAGACACATAAACACTCCTGGAATGCTGTAATTGATTTACACACAATGGAAAGTTAACCACGCATGCCTCCAAAGCCAGCGTTCTTTATTTTACTATGGCCCAAAAAGTTTCTGTTTCAAATGCCGAGTAGCAACTTTAATGTTGTAACAGTACTTTGACAAGGGGCTGATATGTCTGAAACACGGCTTTGTCCATACTGAAACATACCAACCTAACATAAACCTCATCTGAATAGTCACACTGCCATTCAGATGGAATGAAAACTCCATTTCACTGAAGCTTTGCTGGGGTCCCCTGGCCTTTTCCTTAATTGCAGAATAGCTTTTGCCAAATAAAATTGTCAAACTGGTTTTAAAAAGGAACTCAATGGGCTTATTGAAGGTATTTTTTTTTTTTTGGTGGGATGCTTGTGATGGAATGACATTGAATCCAAAGGAACTTGGATTCAAGGCTGTCTTCCTACCTTCTGCTTCTAATTAGTTTTTACTCCTTCGCTCTTTAAATAACTCAGGAAAGGACATTAAAATGTCTCTGAAGAAAGATCTTCCTTTAGGTTGCAAAGCCAAGCACTTAGAGGCTAGGAAATACCATTTGCATTTATTTTTTACTTCTTAGGATTACAGGTTAGATCTACACTGTTTCTATTGCATTGAATTAAACTGCATAATCATACAACATTTTTCCAGTGCAATGCATGCCTCATTTATCTCAGAGGATGGGCACACTGAAGGACAACCTTAAGCACCTCCCAGCTTTCAGGAACCTGATTTGTCAATTTAAGTAGAATTCCTTTATATTTTAAAATCTATTTTCTCAGTGTGCCCTCCTTGAGCTCAGACAGTCTGCAGTTAAGCCTTCCCACGTGACTGTGATCTGGTAATTCATTCGGCACCATAATTATTGCTCTGATTATTAGTCAAGTGTTCTAGTATTTCTCACAATGAACTCAGATACGAGGTAGAGGTAAAGGACAAAGAACATACACTGAAAATGATATATATATATTTTTTTAACATTTGAAAATAGAGCTCTGCAGTGCTCTATTTTATATTTGAGTACATAATGGAATGCAAAAAATTAAAAAAGAGTAAAAGAGTAGCACAGAAAAACATTCTGTTCAAAAAGGAAGAGCTGATTTGAAGCCATTCCTCTCACAACCGGAAAAGAAGCAGAACTTTTTCAGAGGGTTTTGACTGTGGCCAGTCCTGTTCTCAGAGATGAGTCAAAGCTCAGCTCCATAGGAGGGATTTTTATTGTTGTTTTGCCCTAACCAGGGCCAGATTGTCGCTGGCCCAGTAAAGTCTGTAAGCAATGGAGGGAAAACACAAAGTGACATCTGTCTCCCAAGAAACGCACTACTGCAATTTGATCCAAGTGAGAAGCTTAACATTCTGAAATGTGGGAAAGAGATTGTGACAGAGCCTGCCAAGGGTTTCCTACTGCCAGGCAGACAGTTGCCAGTTATATCATTTTGAGTGTATTTATTTTTCATATAAGCTTTACAGCTCAACCATTCCTTCCACAAAAAAATGGCCACAGAATGTCATCATACACAATAAACTAAGAGGCTGTAAACAGCAAACATAGGAAGACACTTCTTTTAGCTCTTAGATTATCACACCCTCGTGTGTCTGAGAAAACCAGGTCGATGTGCTCGGGCTGCTTTGGACCAGTTCTAAACAACTTGGTCCATACAAACAGTATGCTCAAATTTAAAACTGAATAACCTTTCTCAGCCATAGAGCACACTGGGACATATGTGAGATACAAAGATTTTCCTTTAGAGGTCAACAACCACGTGCTAACAAAAACGTTAGAAAATAGAGGAGATTCCACACAATTTGATTTCACACACTCTTACAAAAAAAGACACCAATCTAACTGGCAGATGTATTAGCTGGATTTTCTGCTATTTTCATCTTCTGCCTGATCCTGTGTCTATCATCATGCACTGACAATAACAGCACAGTAGCTCCAAGAGCTCCAAGGAAACTGTGACAAACTCTACTTTCAAGGACTTCTCTCACCAGATGGAAATGGATAAAAGTTCTGGTGGCTGCTGCCCACTATGCAGGAACACTCCACAGCCTGTCTGTCGATGGATGACACACGTGTTACATGACAGCTGCACGCCCCGCATCAGAAGTAACGAGTCAGGACTGATCTATTTGTAATAAACTAATCAGAAACAGCAACAAGAGGAAATGAGAAACAAACCAGCCAACAGCACATAATTTGTGGTTCCCTCACTCAAAGCCAAATGATTCCATGCTACTCGTTACTATCAACATGCACTGCTACATGACAGACAAACTTCTTCAGCTATGGTGAATTCTTTATATGCATCCTTTTTACCTTCATATGAAGAACAAGGAGTAATAGACAACTAGGCTCAGATTCCATTACCACAATACAGCCATCACATTAATACCTTCTTCAACATAATAACTTCATTCCTATAAGTTCACTTACATCTCCAGAATGTTCCTGCTCAATCCCTCCATTTTCTTCCATTTCCCATTTCCTGTCCCTCCTTCTCTTCATCACATGAAAAAAGCATTCACACTGCCAATATGCAGCCTCTGGTATGTGACAGTTTCCTCTCTGCCAAGCTATTGCACACATTTAATTTTGAGCTGAAAATGTACTTTCCTAAGATTTCACTTGTACGCAGCCTTTTAAATGACCCCCATATTACTTCTTCTTATGACACTGTTTCACATACCTCATCATGAGTCACATGCAAAAAAAGAATTATATATATATAATTATATATATTTTTAATATATAACTTCATCCTATATATAATTTATATATATATGTATGCATGTGTGTGTGTGTGTGTGTATATATACATATAAATCACTACTTAACCACCAATTCAGACACAGTCTTTAGTAGAAACATGACTGATGAGACACAAGAATAAGAAATTCCAGCTTAGCTGACTGAATATTGAAAACACATTTTATAACATTCAGGGTAAATGGGTTTGTAAGATAATGAGAAAAAAACACCTACATTAACTTTTCCAAAGTGGAGGTCTTCTGATTGCTTATTGAAGACAAACAGCCTCTTTACAAAAAGAGCCTGAACTCAACCACATTTAACAAAGCTAAGAATAGGATTGGGCTGCTCAACTTACTAAACCTTCTATTCTTTGTTGCCTCTGGTGGAGGTGAACCAGATGAAAACAGAGAAGAAGAAATCTTCCATGACATTACTTGGACTGACATGTTGTGCATGCTTTATAACCTCCAATTCTAGAACAACACAAGTAATGTAAAAGCTCTAACAAGAAAAACATGGACTAAGCATGACTATTTCAAGAGCTGGATGGCTCCTAAGCAGGCACAGAGAGCCCATGAAATGAGCAGGCTCAAATGCTTTATGTGGAACTTCTGGTTATACTTACAGTTATCAGTAGCACGAGGGCTGTCCTCTGGGCATGGCCACCAGTTCTCTCTCACTGCTGGAAATCTCTTAGAACTCTTGATGGAACAAGAATGTGCCCAACCTCAAGAACCCCAGCAGACTGAAGACCATGTACAGCCATGCTGTACAAGCTCACAGAGTAGCAATACTCGAGCACCGGTTCTTTCCAGCCTAAGAAAAACTTGACTCCAAATCTCCAAGTTGCAAAAGATGTATTTAAGTCACTCATGAAGCTTTATGGTGTATGGATTCACAAGGATTTCTCAAAATTAAACAGCACTAAACATTTATGGCTTGTATGTGTAATAATGGTGAAGAACAGTTTGAACCAGTAAACCAGTAAGTGCTCTCAAACCTGTAGGTGGTCCCTGAAGGGGAAGGATGGAATTACTGACTTGGCTAGCTGTTACAAACACCAACAGGCACACCAATGCCCTCACAGCTGTTTAGGAACCTTGGACAGAAGGGAGTGACAGAGAATAATGGAGCTGGCATAACCAACAGGATTCTTCCACTGCCTTAGTGGCACTGATACTCTTGAAGTTGGAAGTTCTTAAGTGAAGCCAGTTGGCTATACAAATTACCCTCCGGAAGACTAGGAAAGCAAAATTACTATTCAGTTTGAACCAAGAACACCACACTCTCTTCAGAGGTGAGGCTCCTTATGCACAAAGCTCTGAAATTAAGCAAATATAATTCATTTGTTTTGTAGCTTCCAGGCATAAAATTTCTGAGTACATTTGTTGTTAAATAAATACAGACACCAAGTTCAAGGCAAACTACGACAAAACTGCTAGATTACTTATTCTCCTGAATTATGCATTACCTTTGCTCAGAATGCAATTTTTCGAATGGAAGTACCCCACAAAGCCCCAAATTCCAGCATGTCTATGTGCCATATGGGCAAGCTTCTCCAACTGTCTGCTCCTCATGGAAATTCTATTTGTTTTCCTATTGATTTTATTATGTTTAACAGCATACTAAATCATTCCCGAGTTTGACAAGTTTCTGGAAAATTGATATATGCTGTCTAAAACTGCCTGGGGCAGGAATAAAACCAAAACAAATGACTTCTTTTAAACTCTTGATTTGCATTACTACAGCTCAGCATACAAGTGGCATCTTGTTTGGTAGAATTCTTCTCCTCTGTAAAACATTTAAAGAAAGAAAATCTTCAGAAGCTTTTTTTTTTGGTTCTGTGTATCAGAGGAAGGAGATGCAAAATTCCACTATTAGACTGAGGAGGGAGTAAAAAAATTGGACTGTCAGCTAAGGGAACAGGCTGGTTTTTCTTGTGGAGAGGTGAAACAGTGAGTAGATGCCTCAAGGAGGAATAAAATTGCTTTTAATTCTTCACCTGAGAAACTGTACTTTGAAATTTCTACATAAGATCAGGATAAAGCAGTGATTTTTTTGTTTTGAATCCTGGGAACATCACCACTAAGTCCAAAGATTGATCTGCACAGGGAAGAGCACTTTTTACCTAAAAGGGAAGAAAACAGCAAGTAATCTTTTATTTTGGTCAGCAACTAAAGATAAAATTGAATACAAAAAAACATACTCTTGTTGCATTGTTGTGAGATGTTTGGAAGCCACAATAATTCAAAAGGAAAACTGATTGAGAAGGTAGAATTTTAACATTACCAGACATAAAGATCTGACAAAAACTGGAAGGTCCATATGAAGACACATTTATCCTTAGTAGAATCTTACGAAGATTTTAAAAAGGCTATGTTAGGGTAAAGAAAAAAACCAACCCAAACTGCTGAAATATTTTTGTGGGAAGCAGCTAATATATTGAATTAGCTGATAAGTGATGGGGTTAAATATGCAGAATGGCAGGCACTAAAGATGTTAGCAGCCAAACTTCCCATTTTGGTGTGATTCAAAAATTCAGAGACGTGACTTCTTCCAGTAGTGTCTACAGTGTCACAGGGAATAAGATTCTTAGTCCTCCTAAGGAGCAGCCAAACCTCACAAACCAGGCACTACTAGACAGAAACAATATGCGCTGTTATTAGAATAGAAATCTAGACAAGCTTTGCAAACATCTACAGATAGCAGGATGTTTATTAAGGAGAATCATACCTTTCTGAGCAGGCTATGTGAGGACAAACATTGAAAAACTGTTCTTCACTCAGAGAAATAAATTCTGACACACAGCAATGAATGCCACACAAAAAGAGTCCAAGACAGACTAATAGAACTAATAGGACTATCTTGGAAAATCAGGACACTGTAAGCTTATAACGTGTTCAGAGATACAGCACCTAGGAAAAATTTAGCCATCTAGCCATATTAGCCTGATTTCACTAAGGCATACATCCAGCTTCCAAGAACAAATACATTTTTAATATGAAATTTAAAATATTATAAATAAAATGAAGGCAAACATCTCTTGATCTTATTGACTGTACTTAAGAGGTTTCTAAATTGTGGAGGGTATCTGTTTTTCTGCTACCACTTCAGAATGTCTTCTTTCTTTGTATCTTACTGGACCAGCCTGTAAGTAAATTGTACAGAATTTCCAGTCATTCTTGCTTCTTCAAGAATTATAATAAAAAAAAGAATTTCACCTCTTTTGTTTTCAGGGGTTGCTTCTTGTTCATTATTAAAGAGGGATCAGGAATCACCACTTCCTTCTTCACCTGCAGATAGACCCCACTAATTTCCTTAAACGATCCTGCTAATTGGAACATCAACTACGATGGAAGAAACTACCCGGTTTGTGAAGAAAAAGCAATTTAGGTCTGACTACCAAAGAAACTTGCCCCGCAGGAAATGTTCTCAGCTCATTTAGCCTTTTTCCATCTGAAAGAACTGCTTAAAATAGGCTTTCTACTACTTAAATCCAGTCCTTAGGATATCTGTCACAAAATCAACATGGAGCACAGAGTAGTTTAAAGACTAGTTTGACTGATTGTCTTAATGTACTGTGGATTTATATCTAAACTCTGTACTAATGATGTTTCTGACAGCTAGAGAATCTTCCTATCACTCATAAGATTTTATTATGTTTGGGTTTTTTTTTTTGGTTTTTTTTTTCAGACAAGTCTGATCCTGTATTTCTTTCAAGTCTCACAAATATTCTATTTCCATTGATTATACTGAAACAACCCAGAAGGTTCAACTAATGGGAAGACAAAACCTAAGGGAAGACATTTTGACAAGAGCATCCTCACAAATTGCATTCTTAAATTGAAATGTTAATAATGTAACATGTCTGAAAGAACAAGTACTAGGACTGTTAAAACACTTTTAGATCAAGTACACTGAGAAGAGGTGGCCAGAAATGTTTTATTTTGTACATGTATAGTACAACATAACATCTTTGAGTAACGTTTCTTAAACCCCAAGGTATATCCAAGTGTGTTTATCAATACAATAACTGAACAGGCAATTATCAGAGAGGAAAACAGACCTCCTAACAATGTTGCTCAAATTAAATGGAATATTTCTGAACCATCAATAGTATATTAGCAGATGTTCTTTTCTTCAGTCTACTACTGAATCAATGTCATCACTGACTAACTTAATAAGATCATTTTTTTCTACAACTAAGTAACTGTCTTTCAGAGTCTCCTCTAGAAAACAAGGAAATGATACAACTCTTTTTTGAAGGGGAGCAGCAGATGTCTGCTGGTGCAGTACTGACCAATAAATGAGACAGCAGATCTTGCACAGACAGAACAGGTAAGAGATGTGTCTGACAGCACACCAGAATTTCACTTGTTCTGCAGACAAAATAGCCAGGTTTCTTGGAGATAATCCAATAAACTGCTCAAGCAATTATTAACAGAAAGGATTCAAGAAATGGGGAAAACCTGTTTCACTTTCAACATTCTCATTAAATGTCTGAATCTCTAGAACCCTGTTAACATTTAAAATGAAAACTCAATCATAAAAAAACAAAACAAATCACAACCACCCTCTCATAAAACACGAATAAGATCCAGTGTTATCCTTAATCGAGGAATATCGACATTAAGCACTTTAACTTCCACTCTTTCTCCAGGACCTAACCCAAGGCTTCTTCTCTTTTTCACTTTAGAAAGTTTAGCTTCAGTTATGTTTCGCACTGGAATCAAACCTGCTTTTCCCACACCAATATCAACAAAAACTCCAAATGGGGTTGCATTTTCAACTTTTCCAGTCAGAACAGCACCAACACTTAAGTCTTCAAAGCAGACAATGCTCCTCTTGAAGTCCGGTTTATCAAAATCTGTTATAAGAAACAAGAAAGAAAAATAAGACTCTGGAGAAAAAGTTTGTATTATTTTCTATGGGTTGTTTCCAGTTAACAGTTTCTAGTTAAGAAATTATGTCAAAGTAGATCTAAGGCACCAAATACTGCTTCATTTTTAAAAATAAGGCCACAGATTTTAAAATGAAGAAAAACAACTGACTTCTATGTCACCTTTAAGGGCTGTGATAAATAGAATAATAAGGACAGTGATCTCAGTGGTATGAAACTATCATTTGTGGTTCAGAAGCATGCAGTATATTAGCTACTGATCAAAACATTCCTTTAATGTCCTTGGAGCTAGTGAGAAAAGCCTTGAGATGACTCTTACTTGAGCTGCATAAATTACATAATTATTCTATTTCAGATCACAGATTTGGATACAATAAGGTGAATACTCAGTCTTCATCACGTACTATGCAGAAAAATAAAGAATGCACTCTTCTTAGGCTTGCTATTCACCTGCACTATGACATCACAGACTCAGATGTGATAATTTAAAAATCACATGTGATTTTAAGCGGGTAATAACCTAATATATCAAGTTTACATTCTACAGTTACAGGCACAGATAGATTTTATTAAATTGTCATTACTTACTTACCACTTCCTGCTCCTACAAAAAACCCCTCTGAGCCATCTTAAAAACTTCTCTTCCAATCTTTTCCTCCTGCTGTTTTACCTTTCACAGTAGCACTAAGATTTTCCATGGAGTACCTCATCAAATGTTGATTCCAAATATATTCCTCTATTTTATTTTTTATTAGGGCAAATATAATCCGAACAAACGTATAGCTAAAATGTACTTTGGCAGGCTGTGGATCAGACCCCAACTTAATACAGAATTTTATCATGGCATCAATCGGCTCTGAATGACATGAAAGTTTCCAAAAAATGAACAAAGCTAATTACCCAAAACTGAACAATTCTTTTTCACATTCTGCATGCAGTAGCTCTTCAAACAAACAAAAAAGCTCCAAAAATTTGACAACTACTCAGGACAATGATCATAAGGATCAGAGGAAATGCGGGAATTCTTTTTATTGATTGAATTTTTTCCCCATCCTGGCAGATCTATCACAGTTACCAGATTAGTTCAACATTACAAATATTTCCTTGCAAGAAATTCTTTGTAAAACTTTGAGAAGAAAAAGACGTTTAGAATATGATAAAATGTTCTGTATTTTCTACTTCCTCCCAAACGTCTTGCCATTTTCCTTTGTACTAACATCATCCAGGAAAAATAAGCAACACTTAACAGGATACTGTTGGGAACAATGGTGGAATTTAATGTTAAATCAAAATTATTATTAGTTTTTTTTTTTTTCAATTGGGGTAGAGTACAAACAATTCAGTCTGCCTGATTCCTGTTAGGTGTGATTCATTTCTTCAACAACTAATTCATTTATTTACTGACAGATTTCTTTGTATGTTAACACTCTATCCTATCACAACTTAGATTTAGATGCAAAAACACCAGAATGAATGGAAACATGAAATACTTATTTTCAAGCCCACTAGTTGGAAATATTTCTAAAACGTGCCAAAAAACTATTCATGAAGCCAGACAAAGTAGACAAAAATGTTACCTTTTTAAGCATAGGTTTGTTATTTGTTAATACAAGCCTGTATCTTTGCTGTCTATCTTTATCTCTTGCCATCACAAGCTTCACTAAACAGCATCTCCAGATATTTTATTTCTCTGCCTACTTCATGTTTCTTTCCCCACCACCTCAGCAGTGTCACAAATTTTTAAACCAAGCTCTGTCACAAGCTGTGTGCTCCAATTATGCTTGTCTCCAAGAACTAGTGTAATAAAAGCAGATCTACACTCCAGCTCCAAAGACCTTTATTACTACTGTTTCAGCAGCATTCTTCCCGTGATGGAAAACCAACGCAGATTTAATCAGTACTGAGTCAACATATTGAAACTATTTCATTTGTTAACAGCCATACAACTCCCTCTTCCTATGGCTGAAAAGGCCGTGATCTAAGACAGGATTCACACTCCTTACTTACTGATATGGAAATAAATATCTGACTATGATACAGCCTTTTCTCTATCTGAGGGAAAAAAAAAAGAGAGTTACCCATTCAGGAAAGACTACCTCTGACTTTAGAAGATGAAAACATGCTGATTTAAAATTGGTAAGATGAAAAACTGAACTGAGATTACGGCCTTCAAAACAAGAGCTTACCCGTTCGGATGTCAAAGCCTTCAGGCTGAGTCAGACCATCAATAATGAGCTGCAACGTGTGCACAGTTGTGTTTAGCCTTTTGGCTGTCCCTTCCAGTCCTTCCTTTTGAATTACTGCATTTACTTTTTGCTGCATATCTGATTTTCCTATTTCATTTGTGTTTCCTCCAATGAGGGATAAAAATCTGTGAAATTCAAACAGAGATGCAGAGAGATTTGTAACATCCTTCATTAGGAACTGAACTTATATAATGCAAATATTCTCATTTTTTTGTAATTGTTGCATACATAAATAAATTGTACATTGGGAGAAAAACAGAGTGACACCTAAAATGGTTACAAAGAACTAGAGAAAAAGATCTGAAATCTCTTGAAAAGAAAAAAAAGTTGAAAGAAATCCCAGAATACTTACTGAAATTTTTGTTCAACAGTGTTGGAATGTATGCTAAGAAGCAGAGAAACGTGACAAAAATACACATGCAGACCCTATAGCAACCTATTTTCAAAAGTGACACCATAAAACAATTTTTATTTATCACTGAGTAAACATTCTTTTTTTGGTGAAAGAATTAAACATGGAAAATAAGTGCTTAACATATATTAACCAAATAAATGCCACAGCTCACACAAATTACATTTACACTGGACTAAGTATTGCAATTTGTCTTTTTCTCTGTTAACATTTCAATGACCTGTCCAGGGAACAAGCTCTACAACTCAAAGTTCCATGATGTTTGTCCACCTTGTTTTATCATGCTTTTGGAGTCAGAGGGCTGTATATGTTTTTGGCACATTCTCCATAAGAGACAAGTAGAATAATTTTTCCCATTTTCTGTACTTTGAATGAATGTTGTTACAAATTGCTAGACAAGATCCCTTCCGCCTGCTATTATCATGCATCATAACAGGTGTAAACTACAATGAGAAAAAGAAGTGTTGATCAGTAGGTCTGTGCCCAGCACTTGGGAGTAGTGGGAAGTATTCAGCCTCCAAAAGAAAGCAAGCCTACTGGTACTCAGCCTGCTACTTTAGCTTTTTAAAGAGTGATTGCTGTATTTTATCCAGAACCAGAGGCTGATATTGCTTTTGGCAGGAAACCATACTTTTATTTATTTACCTAAGTAACTCAACTGACAGGATTCTAGGTAGTAATTCATTAAATGTTGTACGCACTGAAATATGACAGACTTATTTTTGAGAGAACAGACATTGAAGGAACATAATTAATGCATTATCAGATTTTTCAGTAAATCATGGTTTATCGTTGAGCATAAAAAACAAATCTTCACTCCAAAGTGCCCGCCAATTTTATCTATAGAAAGACAGATGTCTAAAATTGGCTATCAAGACTCCACACCTTTACTGAATTCAAGAGCAACCATACTATTTTAAGTGCAAGGTAGTGTTAGGTGAAATGCATACATTTGTACTTAACAACGATAGAAACAATTTTTCACATTAACTTGCATGGTCTCTATGGATCACTCACGTGGCTGCACATGAAGAAAAGAAATTCAGTGGATGAGACTTTTCTCAGAACTCACTGAATTTTAAATGACCAGATTTCAACTTTGAAATCAATGAGTTTTTTTGTTTGTTTTTAAGTAAACTGAGGTTGTTTGGAAACAAAATATCAAAACAGATGTAAAATTGTTTAATATTAAGAAGGTTTAATTTTTTTTTTCTTTTTTGTACGCTAACAATACTACCACACAAATATTCCAATAAAGGACAATTTACAAAAACATCAGAATTTTATGAAAACATCTTGTCAGTTGCTTAAGAACATGAAAACAGTAACTCTGGAAACATGCGTAGGTCCAAGCAAGGCATTCTTCACAAAGCTACTTGGAGCTGCTGACTGCTAACATTGATAGATGGACAATGCCACCCACTCCAGCCACCGGTGACAGGCAGCAGCTGTCCGTGCTGTGAGTGATGTGTCAGATGTAGCATGACAAACCCAACCAGCCTCATGACTCAGCCTTCTAAATAACGAATGCTTTCGCCAGCGCTCCCATAAACAAGTTTGCTGACATTCATGTACTTGGCTTTATCTCACTTCGAATGGACACGCAGCACGCGTACCTCCAAGTAATGTTTTTTTTACCATTTGAGATTCACATGAGCAAATTCATGCTGTAAATTGGTAACAGGGTGGGATTCACTGTGAGTACAACCACACAGAACAGTCACCAATGTGCAAAACAATTTCTGTACAAAACTTTCAAATGTGTGGATAAATGTGCACTATATTATATGCAAAATACTGGAAAGGAAGCCAGCACAAAACAGGACACAGCCCCGATGTCTGATCCCTCGATTACTATTCATGACAGTTATTTGCCTCCTCCACTCCTACATCTTCTTCCCCAGCTCCTAGAAAGTATTTATCTGATATACAGGTTTACACATCTGGGCAGGGATAGCGTCTCTGGACCCTTTGTTATTAATTATAGTTATTTAAATAACCTATTAATGTGGTTACTACTCAGAATAAACACTTGTCTCCAGACAAAAGAAGCTTAAATACGTACTCAGCTCTAAGGACATAAAGAAGTCCCACTGCCCTCACCTTTATCACTCTAGTTCAGCATTTGCTTGAAAGTATTTCAGAATTACAAACTATATATAGGCATAGCTGACCACTGCAACAAAGCCCAGTGTGCATGCATATGCATATTCACACACACAAACCATATTTAATACAAGTAACACAATTTTATTTTGGATATTGTCATCTTGGTCAGTTTTAGTAAGAAGAATTATGTACTAAAATATTGCCAATTAAAAGTAATTTCGTGTGGATTACAGATAAAATCTTTCCCAAATACTGAATCTAATTGCATATTTAATGTATCGTTTTCACTCAAACACAGCTTGAGGGCACAGACAAAAAATCAATATGAAGCACAAGACTATGGCTGAACACTGGTGCATTATACTGATCACTTCTAACCATAAAGGTCATTGCTACAGACACAGTTTTCCTTATTTATAAAAGCAACCCAGCAACTCCCTTCGAAAGTTATTTTAGGTCAAAATAAAATAAAATAAAAAGAGTATATATAGTCAGCAACAAGACAGACTACAGTGCGGCTACAGTGGAAAAAAGAGGATTCCCTTAATTTCTTTACTTTGATCTTTGTAGTGGTAAACTATTTCACTACAATCTTAAAACAAAAACCAACATATATCACCCAATTTGTAAAAGACAGTTCCAGTTGCATAACCATAAGAATACGAATGATCTGTGTAAAAATGTAAGCCCTTTAAGTGTTTTCCTGGCTACATAAGTGAACTAAATTACATGCTGCAGCAGTTCAAGTGCTATGTTTATCTACCAGAAAGATAAAGCCTAAAGAAAAGTTAACAAAAATGGAAATGTGAAAGACAAGATGCTCTTTCAGAAGTGAAGTCATTCTAACAAATTATACTATATTACGAGTGCAAGTGTATGGTGAACTTGCTTTTGAGGAACAAGTCAGAGAAGTCTTCCAGGAAAGTCTTTCAGAGCAGAATGGGATTTAACTATTTTCAGGATTCAGTTTTGGAGTTTTGAGATTTAGACAATACTTAGAAACCTTTGCAATCCCGTTAATTTAAAATGCAATTGTTTGCAGTCTTATAGGACCTGCAGAGAATGGTCACAGCTAAATCACTGATGGTTTTTATTTAATACATAATTTCATCCATCTTACCCAGATAAAGAAAGAAAAGTAGCATAAATGTAACAAATAAGCACATCATGTTCACTTAACATACACATCTGCACGAAATTATAGCATAGACTTTGCAATGCTCTAAAAGATAATGCAAATTGCAATGGAATGTAAATAAAGTCTAAAAAGAGTAAAATGGTAATATACTAAGGGAAGTTTTCAGAACAATTTTAAGTCACCTCGGACTCCCACCAGCAAAACAAAACAAAACAAAAAAGCTTCTTAGAATATGCTGGAGTTCTAAAGCTTTGCAAGGGTTTTAGTCACAGTCATTCTGTTTTATGTAATCATTTCCAGCAACAGGACTTAAGAGCTGGGAGTACTGGATTCATTACATTAAAGCAACATGATATGCCATTACATCTTGTCACACTGCACACATGAATTAATGGTAATGCAACATAATCACTCTGAAAACAAAACAACTTTGCATTAGCATGTGCTTTGTTAAGTAAAACATACATTCATGACAGTAGCAAACTTAAATTATGCAGGCATTGATGTTTTAGTAACGCTTAGAAATACAAAAGCATTATTTGTATAATGCAGATGTTGGACTGTTCTTGTTCTCACTAGTCATGCAGGTCCTCAACATTTCAACTGGTGATGGGGATTATAAATCAAACACTATCTGTGCATTACTCTGCAATTACATAGTTGCTGGACACAAAGTTAAGGTTTCAAATCTATTTAGAACTTTCCATATGGTTTAGTCAGATAAGGATATTTAACCAGTGTTTTTCCTCAAATGCATAATTTATTAACTTTACATATGATCTGAGCGCACGCAGAAGATTATGAAGTGCTCAGTCTATATTCTGAAAGGATGCAACAAGAAACAATGAAGTTCTAACAGAGAAGAAACTCAGAGACTGTTAGATTGCAGCACAGTCACTTTGCAACAGTGCTGTTAGACATACTGTTGTTTGCTGTTTTCATAACCACCAATATATCACATAACTGAAGTGTAACCTGAGATACAAAACAGTGAAATCCCATAAGTTATCCACAAAATAAAATAAAATAAAAATCAGTACCAGTTACATGATATAATTCCATTAAAGTTCTTTTTATTTGTGCACTTTAATCATATAATGGCAATTAGCTCTGAAAACTTTTTTTATGCCCTTTTATTTGCTAAGAAGATATTTCAAAAACATCCGCAAAAACCCAGATACTAAGTTAATAGACTTGCAAATGAACTGATGTTCCAAAGTGACAAATATGAAGACTTACTGGACTTAATGTCCCTCAGTCTGCAAGTGTTGTTAATTAGGCTCAGACACTGCCTACTGGAAATCATAGAATCACAGAATCAATAATAACAGAAATGATTTAATTCACTGACCATAAGTTTCTCTTTCTTAAAAAAAAATAAAATAGTCTAGCTGCATACATTCTAATTGAAGCAGACAAAAGATGCTTCTGATGATTTTGAAGTAAAGCACTTCAATTTTATAGTGCTTTACTGTAAGTCTGTTTCCATTGCACAAACACCATACCAAGTAACTGATCCATCACATCCTTGATTTCTATTTTCCTGAAAGACAGAAGAAAGCCAGGCTGGCAGGTATCTGGAAGTGCTGTCAAAAGACAAGCATGCCATTGCATAATGGACTGAAGAGAAGACCTATCTTTTGCCGGTCTCTTCTATCAATAGTACTGCTTTTGCACTTTCTTAACTGTCAGTACTTGGCTTCAAAGCTAGCAAGTGCAGCTACTTGGTGCAAGTTTTCAACAGAACAAAAACGTAATTGATTATCTGCTGAATCCACCCATATACTAGCAAGGCACAAACACCAGAAGGTTTTGAAAACTCATCAATAGCGAGCAATAATAATAATAACAATAAATAATAATAATAATAATAGTAGTAGTAGTAGTAATAGTAATAATATAAAATAATTATCAAAATAATGGCCATTTCAGCAAACCATTTAACTCCAAATGTTTATTTTGGTGACGAGTAAGTAAGTGAACATGTCCTTTGCTGAATATTTTTGGGATTCTGAAGTCCTCTTGGGGATATCAACAAATATTATCAACACAGAAACAAACAGTGAGGCTGTTCTTACTGTCTGCGAAACCGGTTATTGAGGCAGAACAATCCACAGCAAGCAGTACTGTCTCCTAGTAGGCATTGTCCAGAAATGAGGGACAGCCAGGGAAGATGCCCATCTGTGTTATCCTAAATCACAACTTTAGGTCTGTTAGAAATGTTTTACCAATATTTGTAAGTCAGACTGACTGAAATACAACCTGTCTGCCAGATGCTTCAATATCTGAGATGCCAATACACATTCTGATTGCCAACCCTTAGCAGAGAGTATTTTTATGACATTTATATAAAATCAGTAAATGGTAAGATCCAGTCATATGACACAAACTGCACCCAGCAGACTGATACAACAAAGGAATAACACTGCCATTTCTTCCCAGCATTTTGGTTTATAACCATAACCTGGTTGTAACTTCATGGGACTTCCTAAATATTTCCTCAGTTTTCCTACCAGTTCTTTTACAGTATGCACCAAGAAACTGGATATGTTCTACACGTTGTATTAATTGTATGTAGCAGATTCTGCCTCTATAAACTGTTTTTCACATATAAACTTTTCAGAAACTTAAAACAGCTCTCCCTTGCAGGAAAATATGCTGCCTACAAAGTATTTTAAAAGACTTTTTTTTCTTTACCGTTCAGGAAATTATGATTCGTAATAAACATTGATCACTACATGTGACACAGTCAAGCTTTGACAGTGTGGAGGAAACCAGAGCAAAAATGTTTTGGTCATCTGCAGAATGTGTTAAATCACCAGGAGGATGTTTTCCAGTTATTTTATAGAAATTGTACAGAATTTAAGTTGTCTAAATGCCGTAAATCAATCATACCAGCACCATTTGTGCCACTGTAGTAAAGATTACATCAGTGTTTCCACTATAAAAAAAAAAGAAAACCACCCTATTTTTCAGAGGTTTCTAATTCAGCCATTAAAATTGGCTCCAGTCTAAAACTTGGCAACCAAATTCACCACTTGGGAGCAATTCTTATAACCATTTTTTTTTTTTTTTTAAATGGCTTTGCCTTTCAAACTACAAAATACTTCTAAAAAAGTTTCAAATTTTGGTGAACTTCTACCCCTCAAAAACATTGTCTTAAAACCTGATAATTTTGCATGTCATAAATCTGTAATGTGGACTACTGCCTCTGGGCAATTTGAATAGAAGCACCGTATAAAAATTACTTTTAATAAGTAGATAAGCTTGTAAGTATATAAAATATAAGCTTGTTTTGCTTAAAAACAAATGCAGTTTCCCATGAAAACTTTTGATTCAATAAAATTTTGATGAAAGTCTTTCTCATGGCAAAATGTGGTAGACATTACATGGGGAAGCTGTTATGATTAATTTATGCAACATCATTTACATCCATTTTGATTTCTGTGGTAACACACATTATTTTGATGCTTTGAAACAAATCTGTCCATCATATTCATCAGAAAAAAAGATCTCCTTTTGTTAGCACAGATCCACCTGTGAGCATGACATGATGACTGACAAATTGGGTAAACAGCAAAAAAGAAAATGACACTTTAAAAACAGCAAAGAAACAGAGCTAACGAAATGTATTTTGTATAAAAACACTTGTAATGAGTTCTGATACTAACCCACTTCTAACAGCGTCAATAATTTTCATGAACATTAGATTTAAATTAGGTTTTAAACTGTAGAAGAGTTACTGTAGTACTATCATCTTAAGAAGTCCTTCAGACTTTTTTTTTTTTGAGAAGTCATTTTAAACACAATCATTACTAAGTTACATTAGTTAACTGAGGGCAGGATAGTATGATATCCGGTTCATATTTAAACCTTATGTCATCATTGTCCATTTTTTATACTATACTGCTTGGTGTGTTTTTTTGCCAGTTTGCTGCACAGCTAATCCTTTTCAAATGGCTATTTACAAGATAAAAATATTAGAAATATTTCCCCCCTGCCTTCCCCACATCACTTTGGGGGATCAAACTATGCCAGGTTATCACCTTCATATTTCATGAACTTTCAAGGAAAACATTTTTCAATTGAAAGGAAAATAACATTGAACATAGAGTACATTCACAGAAAACAGTCTGAGACGTTTTTATTTGAATGTAGGAAGTAAGATAACAGAAAAAGTCCAAAGGAAACAGAAAAGACTGATTCTATTACAGGAACAGATGCTATGCTTATTACTTAAGGTGTTTCATTAACAAATGTTATTATATTTTTATACTTGTGTTGTAATCAGTTGGCTTTTTTTTTTTTTTTTTGTATAATGAAACTTTATGGTAAAATACCTACATTGTGCATTTGGATTTAAATATTTCACCTGAAAATTCAGTCTGGGAAGGAGAAGTGTTTGGTGAGAAACAAAGAGCAGAGAATGGCACAGCTGGAATCCTACTTTCAAGAAACTGCATTAGACAAAGAGAAATGACATGAAACACAGCATTGGTCTTTAGCTATGTCATACTTCTCTAACAGCTTCGCAGCTCTCAAAGCCCAGTAAGTTTGACTGTGAGCTTATTCTAAGAAACTCCAATGTATCTCTAAGCAATGTTGGCAGTGAAATAGGTGTAAGCCCCCTCGCATAAGCCTGCAATTCCAATCACCTACTAAAACTGTCTCCAGTTGTATATGAATATGTGAACTACCCCATACAGCAATACTATTCACTATTTCAGATATAAATTAAGCTGTGTTAATTTAGCTTCTGTGATGGCATAGCACGTAGATAAAACCTTACTGTATTCTACCATTAACTGACTACAGTTTTCTGCTCTGAAGAAGTCTTTCCACATCAACCTACCATTAAGTGAAGCTGGTAACACTATGAATGTTGGGTTTTTTTGGTTTGTTTTTTTTTTTTTTTTATTATATTGTTGTACAAGAGTTGGAAAGCCAAATGAACTGAAGACCAAATCCTGACGACCTGATATTTAAATTGAACAAAATACAATATGGAAAATCAGCATTACTGTTTGCTTATTTATCTACATTAAATTCATTCTGAAAAATCTAAAGTAGGGATGACTAAGGTTTCTCACACTATAAATCCTATCTATACGATCCCTGATATCAGGATCTTGTCTTTTAAATTTTTTTTATTTCATTTATTCAGCTATGTGTAGGACAGAGAAATAGTAACAAATGGTGATGCATTAGAAAAATGAAGAAAGACTGAGGAAATTAAGAAATCAAAGTTATCAATACATTGTATGAAGAATAGGGACACTACTGGTCAGCTTCACAGTGGCCCAAGAATCATGGCCAAAGGAGCAGATGTGGTGTGGAGTGGACAGAAATAAAAGTGCCCAGCTGAAGGAAAGAATGTTCACCTATGTAAAGGAAATTTTATATGCAATTGCCTCTTCTAGAGAGCTAACAAAGCATGCATTGTAGGGAAGGTATTCTAGAAATGCAAAGTCCTGAAAGAACTTTTTTTTTTAGGATAAGAAACTTGAGCTTCATGAATTCAGAAACTCAGCATCTCTCTTTGGGGCTTAGAGATTGTTTTGTTATAAACAGGTAGCAGAATGAAGTTTCTCCAGGAGTAATATTCTCAGATATCATCAGAACCCTGAAAGCATTTAACTGCTGATGAAATTATCTCCAGCATGCCTTAAAAAAAGAACCTGTTCACCGCAAATCACTTACAAAAATAAATATGTGCCGGTTTATGGTAGGAAATAATGTTTTCTCAAGGGGACAAGCTGAGTCTAATTTCAACCAGGACTGATGATAGAAAAGATCAAATCTTATACTAGCATTCACCAGCTGCAGTACCTCCCTAAAGAGAGGCACACATGGGTTCCTAATTACTTTATGTGACCTACAGAAAAAACATTCTCTTCTTTTAGCTGAAGGTCACATGCTAAAACCACCATGACATTCATGTATTTGGAAACTTAATATAGACATCTTAATCAGATCTCGCAACATCAGAATTTAATTGTAGAGCTTCATAATAATGAGGCGTGCTTATATATGCCCATGCATTTGTGTGCACAAACAATCATGCATAAACAAATTTTTGTGGTCAAAATTCATGGAGAAGGAAGTTTGTTTAGCACATGCTGACCACAAGTCATGAAATAAAAGCAGTTGTTAATGATACAGAAGTATTAAACTACCACTGCCTGTAAACTTGCAGTGTTTCAATGAGATTACTTTTTAAGAACAAATACAATTATTTTTTACTTAAGATCCTAAGCAAAATAATATATAAAGCACAAGCAATAACGAATCACAAGATGAATTAGCTGCTTTCTGCTAATTTGCTCAGAGCATAAAATGAGCTAGTACACTATATTGCAGTGTTTTAAAATGATCCACTAAGTTTTCTGAAATTAGACGTCTCACTAACAAACTTGATGCACACGCTGTTTCGCTGTTGGCCAGATTATGGCCTCAAAAACATCTAAATGCTTTAAGTTTCATCATGTTCAGTAGAATATCTTTCCACCTGGGCATTCAAAGACAGCAGACAACATTCTCCAGCATTTGTATAAAATTCAGCAATGAAGAGGTCAAACCCAGTTGTAGATGCATTTGCTGAAGGGAAACTTTTTTTCCTAATAAAGTCAGTGGTATTGCTGGGTAAACTTAAATGCATGGGAAAAAAAGGGAAGTATTCCTACATGTAAAGATTTATCCTCAAAAATTCTTTACATAGGATTTGAGGGCAAGGGTGAAGACAAAAATCAGTTGGAAAAAATGACTGGTTTCCACACTTTGTGAATCAAAAGTCCTAATGCTAATATTTGGCATAAAAAAGCTGCCAAACAAACGGAAATTGAGAAAAGTAGTCTCAGTAAGGGAGAAAATGGTGATATGAACTCAAGAGTAATAGGAGAAACATATGGCAAACTTTAGAAAATTCACTAGTTTCCTTACTGACAAGCAGTGAGAAAACTAAAAGCCAAAAGAACAGCCAAACAACCAAAAATTTCCATGCAAATCTTTTACCTGAAATCTTTTACCTGCCTCAAAATACTGAGGAGGTTTTTATCAGAAAAAAAAACAACAAACCACCAAACAAAACACAACAGTAATTACTTTTTTTTTCCTTTATTTTTAAATAGATGGTTCAAAATACTTTTCCACTGCTTACCTCATTGCAATGCTGTAAGACTCTGGATGGATACAAGTTTGGTCCAAAGGATTGGGTTGGTATGAGGCACTTGGTGTTGGCTTGCTCTTCTTTTTGCCTTTCTTATTGGTGAGTTGTGTACCTGCTTTAGTGAAAAGTGCGTGACTTCCAAGCTGAGTTTTCTTATTACTGTCAGAAAGTAAAAAAAAATAAAAATGTTCATGTCATTTTAACTGAAAAAGATCTTAGCACAGTGCTTAAGCATTAAAAATGAAACCAGATTCTTATCCAATGCTCATTCTCATCCAAAAGTATTACACCCCTAAACGGCCGTTGTGGATGAATCTTAACAACATAATCAACTGCAATGAAAGTGCTAATAGAGTAAAATTCCTCAAAACACAACCTACTGTTTAGTCTGCAAACTGGATGCTATTTTCTGTCTGTAAAAGACACACAATTGTATTTATCAACTTGATAAAGATCACGTGAGGATACTTTCGCAATAAACAGCCTGATTGTCATTTAAATTAAAAGCGATGCAATTAGAAAGATTTATAACAAAATAATCCTATTCGTGCTCTCCTTAAGTAAGCAAATTGCAGAACAAACTTGCAATGTTTAAATATCATAAGTCCTTGAATAACATTACTTCACTCTCTACATTTACATTTCTGAAAATGTTTGCTCTAATACAGGTCAGGTTTAAATATGAAAAATTTCAAATATGAAAAACTTAAACCAGTAAAAACCTAAGTGTCAAACCTACCACTGTTTCAGAATTTAGAAATCATTACCAGAAAGATAAATGCCATATTCTGCACTTGGAATGGAATAATGCCAATCATGCGTTTGGACTGGAAGACAAGTGACTGGAGAGCTGCTCTGCAGAAAGAGATCTGGGGGTGCTGGTCAACAGCAGGTATAACATGAGCCTGCAACATGCCCAGGCAGCAAAGAGGGCAAACCATGTCATGAGATGCAATAAGTACAGCATAGCCAGCTATTCAAAAGAGTGCTAGTGTGGCCTCACTTTGAGTAGCGTGTGTATTTCTGGGATCCACACCATAAAAAGGATGTTAAGGTTCTTGAAAGCATCCCCAATAAGTTAACAAAGCTGGCAGAAAGGCTGGAAGTCATGCTTTATGAAGAAAAGACAATACTTGGACCATCCAGTCTGGTGAAAGGAGGCTCAGGTGATTCCACTATTCCCTGCAGTTCCCTGAAGAGGGAAGCAGAAGGGAATCTCTGCTCCTGGGAACTGATGGCAAGATAGGAACGGCACAAGCTGTGCCAGAGCAGGCTCATACTGGACATTAGGAAACATTTCTTTACGGTGAGGATGGTCAGACCCTGGAGAAGGCTTCCTGGAGAGATGTCCCAAGTCTGTCAGTGTTCAAGAGGTATCTGGATAATGCTCTCTGTAACATGCTTTAACTTTTGATTTGCTCTGAAATGCTCAAGAAGATAAGCTTGATGATTGTTGGAAGTCCTTCTCAACAAAACTACTACATTCTAGTCTTGCAAAAGTGTCCTAACATAGCCTTCCTTAAAACAGTGAATACAATCTTGACTCCTAGTCAGTTAGATGCAGCTAGCATTTGAGTTGGTCTGTTTTTCTTTAACTGGCAGGATAATAAAGGTTCCGAAGTCTCAGAGAGCCCCATGGACAGACTGCCCACAATGGCATGAGGACTATATGTGAACAACAATGCAGCAACAGAGGAGAGGAAAGAAAAGACCTATTACAAATAACACTCATTTCGGGCTCTACCTCAACAAGGAACACAGGTAGAAATGTAGGTGTAGCTGCTTCTTTCATGACATGACAGATATCAATATTTTAAATAACAACTATTTAAATAACTGTTAACTATATTGTGGCCTTTTAGTATCTAAAGGGAAGCAACAAGAAAGAAGGGACAGACACTTCAGCAGGGTCTGTGGTGACAGAACAAGGGGAAATGGTTTCAAACTTAAAGGGGGTTAGACTTAGTTTGGATGCAAGGAAATAATCTTTTACAGTGAGGGTGGTGAGGCACTGGAACAAGCTGCCCAGAGAGGTGGTGAAAGCCCTGCTCCTGGAAACACTGAAGGCCAGACTGGAGAAGCTCTCAGCAACCTGACCCAGCTGTAGGTGCCCCTGTTTATTGCAGGGGAGTTGGGTTGGATGACCTTTAAAGGTCCCTTCCAACTCTAAGGATTCTGTGGTTCTATTTGTTAACTTGCAAGTACAAAGTACAAAAACTAATTCACACAGCACTCTATAGACATCATTGTGACCAGAGGGGATAAAAATAAAATCTTCCCAAAGTCCATTTCAGTAACTTTTGATTTTGCCACCTGGCCCCATATGAACTGTTGTAGAGGTAATGCTTTTAGAGCTTTATTTTGGCTTCAAACTCTGAAGCTATAGCAGATTTTTCAAGTTATACAGTGTTCTCAAGTTTTATGGAATCTGAGTAATATCAGAAGTGTGCTCCAGAAAGGTAAAAAAATAAATGGTGCTGTTAAACATTTCATCAGGGAATTTCAGAAAAAAACCCCAAACAAAACATGGCATCAAACTTCTTTTCCTCTATCTGTACTGCTTCATTCACTAGAGCAGATCTGTACAACATAAGGCCTACTGATCATCTGCAGCCTCAAAAATAATTTCTTTGGTCTTCTGGTGATTAGTGTGCACCATTTGGCCTGCAGCATGTGCCTCCTTGCCAGTTGGGCAACCAATCTGTATCCCTTCCACTCGGGCAGTATGCCAGTCCTAATGTGCCTACCCTACCTCCTGCTTGGAAGTTACGCATGTTCAGTTTGGCCAGCAGCTACTGGGAATACAGTATTACTTCTGAGCACAGTGTTGGCAAAAGAATAACATGTGCTTCCCAGGAAAATATTTTTTTGGAGATGAGAAAGCAGCAAGAGGGGTGAGGATGGCGCTATCACTCTATCCCTTCTTAGTTCTTTATACTGGATAGAGAAATGGGAAAGTCGGGAGAAGGAGAAGGCTCAGTACGGAAACAGGAAATGAGATGGAAAGGAAAAGGGTGACTCAGTGTTGACAAACTGAAGTTAGTAATGGGCTTCTTACATACTTGAGAAAGCAAGCAGTCACATCACGCTTCCTAGATACAGAAGTGTAACAGGCAGATCTTAGCCCAGACAGCTTATTTAACTTTCCCTCTCCAGGCACTGGAATTGAAACTCTACACAAACCCACTCTAGTTTACTACCAATGTGTTCTGCAGAGTATCAATCTTCACCACACTGAAATGGATTTAACAATCTCTTAAGTTAAATATGAAGCACCGGCCTGTAAGGTTTTAATACCTCATAGATAATGATGCTGCCACATGTCAAATTTCTTCTATTGATTCAGTTGAAGGATTTGCCATTAAGCTTGTACTCTTATAGAGACTCTAACTTAAAGAACTACAACCGACTTAAAGAATTTAATTTGTTAAGACATTTCTTTCAAAGTCCTCAAGTTTCAAATCTGAATACAAAACTGAAGGTGAAGCAGTCTTCCCACAGCATTTTGGAAAATTCTGTCATGATGGCTAATGTCATTGTTACCTGCAGAAAGTCTTTATATAGTCTTGATTGAATCTTATGAAGCCAGCACACTGTTGGAAAGTTTTGGGACCCAAACCTTTAACTTCCTTGAGTTGTTCTCGATTTATAAATGGTCCATTCTTCTCTCTCCACTCAATAATATTTCTAGCCCTGGTGGCATTCAGTCCTGCAATATGTCTGAGAGTAAAGTTTACAAAATACATTTTCAGTGCTGAATAGTCATTAATACAAGTCTTATAAATTACAAGTACACAGACTACAGTAAAAAATTCAGTTTAAAAACCTACAAAAATTAAATACAGTTAAGAATATTGTCAAGAAAGTCCTTGAGCAAAGGAACAGTCTGAAAAAGGATCTTTCCTCTGAATTCTGTGGAAGGAATCCTCTCAAGTCAACAAAACTTCATACAGCATTAGGGTTTTGCACATGCCTAACTAGTAAGCCAAGGACTCATAATTTATGATCTGTGGGCTATTTCTGTAATACCAATTTGATTTGTCATGTCTTATGGCTTGCCCCCAGCTGCCCTCTTCAGGAAACTACGTGGGAGGAGGGTTCAGGACAGACGAATTACTCCTGTGAGAATAGCCCCCTCTCAGCTATTATCTTCCAGTGATACCGCAACACCTTGCCCCAACATGAGGGACTGGCGTCTGCTACCCAGAAGGAGGGTGCCTGAGAGCAGCTTGCTTTCCTTACACAATTTCACAGATTCACACAGCTTGTTTCTTTTCTCTCAGCTGCTCTTGAAATATAAGACCAGCTGGGAACAGGCTCCATGAGTTGTTCAGAGGGCAACTTAGATCTGGCAAAGAACATACCTGTACAGTGTAACTGCAGTAAGCCAAATTCCTTCAGGAAGCAGTGAGTTTGTTGCAACTTTTCTATACGTACATACACCCAAAATTATGTCCAGAGTACAACAATCACAGAAAGTGATAAAAACACTGTGTTGGGCATCTACTTCTTCAGAAGTAAATGTCACCCACATGCCTCCAAATAGCAGATGTCATTGCTTTAAGAAACCTGTTTGTGGAATAAAACTGACTCTAAAACTGACTGGCAGAAATAGCTGAAATTGGCAATGAAATATATATATATAATATATACATAATTATAATTTATATATTATTATAAAATATATAAATATATAAATATTATATACTATCTGCTATTCTCATTTTCAAGCAAAAGTATAAAAAGAAATTCAACATTGACAAAAACTGAGACATCTCTTCAACAACAGACAAAATATTAAGCATGGAATTTTCCCCCCAAATTTCACAGAAACATTAGGAAATACCGCTTATTTTCACTGTCAAAGCAGTTGATGGTCTTCAGTCCTTCAAGCAAGATACTTAGAAGTCATGCAGGTGCTGAAATGTTGTCACCCTTTCTAAGTGCAATATCTAGTAACAAGTGCACTTAATGGATAAGAAAGTATGATATTCAAGAAAGAATGAAATTAATTTCTAACCAAGAGAAATAAAATCCAGAATATTTTTCCAACTAAATATGGAATAATTACTTTTAAAAAAAAATTACATTAAAAAATGCACTTGTCAAAACTTCCCCTTAAATTATATCCTTTCTTCTTTGCCCACTAGATTTTTACAGCCTTTTTTGCTTAGTACATACAAAAATACCTTTGAAGGGACAGAAAGTACATTTGAAAAATCCTTTCTTACTGCAGAAATACACATTAGTTATAAAGAAGTTTTTCTAAATTGCAGTGTTGGTTCAAATTTTTTTAACCTGTTTTCCTCCAAGGTATAGTTTTACCTGAAGAATCACACATACCCCTAAAAAATGAACTCCAAGGACAGTGAAATACTGCAGTATTGTGTCATTTTCATGTAATTGGAAGTCTAACACAAGACCCATTCGCTCCAGCTGAGTAAAAGTCAGATGGCAGACTAAACAGAGACTCTGTGATCCAGAGCCATGTAATTACTGGAATAGGAAAATGTTTGACTCACCTTAATAGTATTTCTGAGCAGATGTTAATATCAACTCCTACAAAGCTGACACACTCTTCAACCACACTGTCCAGAGTTGCTTTGAGCAAGGTCTGTGATACATCATGCTGTGAAACAAAAATGGAGATATCAGGTTACTGAAATACTGAAGCAAACTATTGTTTAAGGTTCTTATTTAAGTAACATTAATGCAATCCTTGCTGGAACTTATCAATAACTTACGTGATGGTACCTGTTAAAATCAAACAGTAAAATGTTTTTGTTTTTGTCTTTGGTGTTTTTTCTTGCCACACTTCTGTCATAATAAAGATCCCTAGAATTTGTCACTCTTCATATCAACTTCTCTTTCTTATTTAATAAGTAATTCGCCAAAATACATAAAAACCAAAACTACATTAAATGCATAATGCTTTCTTTAAAGGAGGAATGTTTCTGTTCATCCACTGTCCTTACTTTAATCTGACATTTATGCATACCATCACTTTGAGTGATTAATAATAAGGTAGAGTTTTCAAAATAAGGTATTTGGAGAAAAGATCATAAATGCTGTTCTTTTTCACTCGCATACACATTTGTATTAGCATCAATACTACAGTACCGACACTAGAAGAACAATCTAAATATTGTGTAAGTGTGGAAAATACATTAGGTACATATCGACCCTGCAGCAATGATGTGTTTCAGATTTTAAACAGATTTCTTGGGAGATTGGCAGGTCCTTGACAGAAGCACCACTAAAGGAAATTCTTCTACTTTTTCCATTACTGTTCATAACGTTTCCTCATTTGCTCCACCCCCTCAAAAAAATAAAAAAATAAAAAAATAAATCTATCACACTTGTCAAAGATAAAAGATAAAAGTTCTGAAGCTCTAAGATTTCTTTCCCTTCACAGCACAGGCATACTTCAACCTATAACTTTTAGTTCCCCACACATATCCATCAGTGCTTAGAAGTCTGACCTGGAGGGAGAAGCCTCTCTGAATGCAGGAGCTAATTCAATCACTATGTTGGCTTAGCTTCAGGGCTCTTATACGTCACTCATGTAAATCTGAGTTGATCTGTTGTGGTTTTGTGATGCATTCATTTTAGGACACCAGACTGGAATTGAGCCAAAGCACCAAACACTTCACCCACTACTTTGTTTAATCTTCTAAAGCCATTCAGATCTTTTAAAGTTTTCATAATTAAATTTAACATGCCAACAGCATCAACTTCAATTTACTAATATTTGTAGTTCACTATTGAGTGATTGCCTAATATCTATAAAAAGCCTAAAACTTATGCCAGTGTATCACTTAGCCCCTCGTTCCAGGTAATGCAAATGTGTTTTATGATATCATCTACTATGACATTTTATTGTGAACCTCAGAAACAAAAAGCCTAATCGAACATTTTGCAGACCAAACGATTTATACTTACTAATGTATTACTAGTATATCATAGTTTTTTTTCTGAATAGACACATAAAGAGAAACACACAAGAAAACCAACAAAAAAAACCCACTTGTCTTACATTTCTATATTTTTGTCTTTCTGAAGATGTAGCTTCTCTTAGTAATAACGTTCTATATATTCCTTCCTTTTGTCGTCAGTTGAGTATGTACTAGAACTAGAACATTCCTGCTCACACACACACAGATGTATTTATGTAAACAGAGACTAATAGATGGGTATGAGAATAAAACACCAAAATTGCTCAGAAATGCCCAAATTCTCTGTTCTTTGACAAGTACAACTGCCAAATACTGAATTGGATTTTCCACAAAGTAACAAACTTAAAATTTTGTAAGCTAAATATATTAACTTCTATTTTCTTTATGACAGAAGAAGGCAATAAGAGCTAAAAATGCACAGTACTCAAAAAATTGTTTTGCTTTTGAGTAAGGATACTGACTCACTCCAAGGCGCTTGGAAGCTGATTCACAAATTCATAATTCTTGGTCACTATACATACATACACACACACACATACATATGTACACACACACAGAGTGTATATTGTTGTTGTTTGTTTTTAATTTTTAAACATATATGTTTAAAAAATTAATTAGAACAAAAAGCAGCAAGTCTGTGACAATGGTTGGGTAGAATGCTGTTTCCATAGCTTTCGGTCTCACTCTTTAAAATGATCATTTTTCAGTAGGAGAAATACACAGTTATGCAAATCAACACTCAAACATTCATCGTCATCTCCACAATATTTAATAGACTGAAATACAGCAAAGAAGGTAAAGGAAACATACAGATCTGGCCAAGTCTTTCCAAGCAGTTCTTTGTATGAGACTTGATTCAGCAAGAGCTTTAGTTCCAGTTCTGCTAAGGGTGAACTCAGAAGCAAATCAGACAACTATACTACAAAGTAAAGAATCCTGAAATACTTATACTAATGGAATAAAGATCAGTGCTCATGATTCCTCTGTTTCATAAGTCAAAGTGGCATTTATCTGATGATTTAAAACACTGGATACAATACTTACTGTAAAATTCAAGTAACAATGCAAACAACTTGGCAAAAAAAATTGATTCAACAGTTATTTCTTTGGCCAAGAACTCCAACATCTAACAGAAATACCACTTGGAATGCACATCCCAGCATGTATATCAAGGTATGGATGAGGAAAAAGCAGAAAGGTACGTGTGAAAGATCAAGATAAACATAAGACGGTGCAGCTGTCTTAGTAAACATGTCTCAAAGCTACCAATACCTCTCAGATGTACAATATATTCAAGCTAGAAAATGAAATCAATTTGCAAATGACAGAAAACTTTCCAGCCAGCAAATCTGCCTTCCAAGACCTTTGCAGATTCCTTTTGCTGTGATGGAGAAATTTCTACACCTCTCTTTACATTGATACAAAGCAAAGGGTAGCGTTATGAGCTCAGTTTCTAGAAGTAGTTAAAAGCATTACTTTATGATCCCAGTATCATTGTAAAGAATTTCTATTGCTAACAGATTATACTTTAGAAAGGCTTAAGCATCTTTCTGTCTTCCAGAAAATTTATTTGCCTTCTCCAGTATCAGAGGTTTGATATTATACACTTCTGTATGCTATTTATATGCACTGGGGTGATATCATATTATTCAGACACTACTAGAAGCCACACTACTCACTTGCTTTGAATAAAAACTGCGACCTTCTCAACTATAGAAAGTAATCTGTGCTTAGAAATATCAGACACTGTAACAGTATTTTAGTATTTGTTTTCTAAGGAATTACCCAGCAAGGACTGCTGTCTTGCTCACTCTGAAGAGCTACGTGCACTCACTGGAAACAATTAATGCTACTAAAAACCTTGAAATGATGCTACAACACTAATTGAAAGCCATTTTTCAAAAACCTGTTGTACTCAAAATGAGATCTCTAGCAATATAGTCCCTATAAAAGTACATGTATCATCAGCACCACAAATGTATGAAGGGAAAGAACCACTGTTTGCATGTAGCCTGGAGGTGTGCTGTGTCTGTATGAGAACAAATGGTGGATATGTACCCTGACTTTACTTGACCAAACTCTCAAAATACCATAGTAGTAGAGCTAGACTAGAACAACACTAAATTGCAACCTTTTGTAAATAGCAGCTTTAAGCTCTTTACCTTTGTCAACACAATAACCCCAGACAAATAGAACAACGCACATAACCAACGCACTCAGCAACCTATTCCAAAGCTGCTATAAAAATCATACTTTCAGGAAATAAATTAGGATTGTGTTTTGTGTGAAAGAAACAGTTCAAAATTCTATTGCAAAACACAGTGACTTTTAAATACATATATTGTATATTTATTAAATTAGTAGAAATCAACAAGACCAACCCACACTTCATTATTATTTTACAATACCCAGGAGTCGAGCCAGCCACCTTCCAGCCCAGTTGGAAAGTAATCAGCCATTCCCCAGAGCCCACAGGCTCAGCACAGACATGACCTAATGCTGCTGCCCACGAAGTAGCAGGGAGGGTAAGAGCTCATGATCCTGTGCAACAGGCATTGGGTTATGGACTGAGGCCAGGAGGAACGGTAACACGGCCAACATTTCTGATCAAATTATACCTCACTTGTCCTTTGAATTCAAGTCAGCCTTCAATGAAGTAAAGGAGTAAATGTTTTTGTTGTTGTTTTTTTTTTCCTCCCTGAGTTTTGAAATACTTCTAGCAGCTCATAAAACATTATTTTTTTGGTACCTACCATTAACTTCTGTACCCATGAATTTTAATATTGGCATGTGAGACTAGCCAACATTGCCCTTAAAAACATATATACTTTCTTTAAAAAAAGGTGTAACCTTGCAGCCTGAATGACATTTACTGAATGAGAAATTAGGTGAGATAACACATGCTAAGCAAAGTTCAGAGCTATATCATGTTATAGAGAGTCAATCCATAGAAATGTATTTTGCTTAAAATTTTGAGAAGGGAAAAACATTCTCTGCCAGTGCTGTGGCTCATATACGATCCATTGCACTTCAAATGCTTGTGAAAGCTAGAAGCAAAATGCATTCAGGACAAGACTAAGTACAGCAGGACTAACACAATTATCTAACAATGAGTAGTTTTCATGGGCAGAATTGGAAAATTCTAAAAAAATTAAAATTATAAGTGTACCTTTACCACCCTTGTCAGGTGGATTCACAGGAAAATTCAGACTGCGGTTTTAATTTCTAGCATCCCCTGGAAAACCCCTTTCAGTTACACTCTTAAGAAAACAAGCTTATTCCTCTGATGTTTGATAAAAGGTCCTGACTTAAAGAATTTCTTTTGAAGATAGCGACTTCTCCAAATATTATATTGTTAAGGGATATATTGTTATCCTATGTACTTAACTCTGATTCATTTCTTGTTTTAAAAAAATCTGAATTCTGTTTATTTTAATGGTACATTACTATTACTGAAGTACTCCAAGAGAAATAGATTTGTGTTTTCAAAGAAAATGATAAAACAAAAACAATGTCTGTTAAGATTCAACACTGAAAAAGAAAACAAAAATACACACTTGATCATGTCAGTGCTTCAAGCCACTTGCAAGTTGCTGAAATTCATCTTCTATTTACTTGTTCTTGCACCCTAACAGATGCAGTAAAAGTGATATTCCAGAAATCTAAAGGAAAAATCTACATTCCCATTTCCGTACAAAACCACATCCTAGGGAGGTTGAAGCTCAAAAGATATGGGGATTATCCAGCAATACTACAGGAAGACAAAGCGGGGAACATCAGAACTGGAGTTTCACAGGTGATTTCAGACATCTGAAAGGCAAAAGTGTCACTCAGGGATTTTTCTGGAAAGTGCAAAAGTGTAAGAGAGGAAAAAGGAAAAAAACAAAATTACACTCAGCTTCTATTCCTTTTCAGATGGAGAAGGAACTGTGTCTTTCCTGAGGAATGTGGGAATCCTGTTTAGTCTGAAGCCAGCGACCATTCCCTTCCATCAAAAGGGTGAGGAACAGCAGCAATAGGATATAAAATTCCAACTGGTCTCATCCAGGGCAAAGTGAGACCCCAGGCGATGTTAAGAGCTTGACAAAAGTCTACACAAACAGAAGCCCTTCACAGAAGACATACTGGGGTCCCTTCTACTTGACTCTCATAAGAAACATGATACTTAAACACTACCAACTACAGCAAAAAAAAAAAAAAAAAAAATACAAGTCCATTTAAGGGTATGTGGAGTTGATGCATGTATTCTGCAATTCTAATATAAGGAACTTTTCGTGCTCACTGGGTTTCCCAGAGCTAATGTACACACTTAGCACCTGTTCTGTGTGGTGATTAACATAATATTCATATCAGCAATGGACAGAACTTATTATTAAACATTACATATCCATTCTCTCATTAGAAAAAAAAAAAAAGCATTTATGCCAAAAATGACTTTTAGCAGTTCTCTAATCTCATATCAACAGAATTAGTTATGTGACAGTTAAGTAAAAAGAAATATTTTAATCTAATGTGAAAATACTCATGAGACCCTTTCATCCCCCTCCTCCACCCCCCCTTTCTTTTTTTAAACATATTTGTTCAAATTTAATACCCTTAAAAAACAGCTTCAAATCCCAATCTTTATCTCCTCCTTTGCTTTCATTGGAGGCTCCTTCTCTTTTCTGTCCCAACCTCTTCCACTGCATAGCTCAAGGCAAAAACACGCTAGGAATGAAACAAAATGCAAGGCACTGTTCTGCAGAAAGCACAGCCAAACTTAAATAAAGCAAGCTTATTTTCTCTCCTTGCTAAGAAGCAGGCACTTGATTTTGATTGACATATGGCAGCACAAAGGAGTCAACCAGAGTAGTGTTTATCGAATGACCCATGAAAGACAAAGCTGACAGAAAATCAGGAAATGTGAAAAAACAGAAGTTTGTTCAGCACCAGTGTTTATGGATTTAACAGGCACAGTACATAAGCATCCATTGTGTCATTCACATCTTTGATAATTGAAACCAATTTCAGCACCACTTATTACATATGACAGCAAAGTTATATTTACAGCAAAAGTATAAATAATTGGTAAAAACCCCTCCATGATATAGTAAACTTGTGCCTTTCAAAATCTGCTCTGTGCTAAGATTAACAAACTTTGCATTAAAACGTGTATCCAGTTCTTTTCCTATTACACATGAAACACAAGAAAAACATTTGCATATTGAAAATTGAAAAGTTGACAGGGCTGACTAAGAAACTAACTGTAACTTGTTTTCAGCAACAAAAACTACCCTGTGACAACTTTTTACAACTGAACAAGAATATCAATATTTTTCCCACTCTCAAAAAAGCGGCAGCACTTCAGGCCCACCATTGCTGTCAATAGCACATTACTGATGAAGTAATTAGCATAATATAAAAAACAGAGATCAAACTAGGTGAATGGTATAAATACCAGCAGTGCATTTACTACACTGTACACTGAAATAACAATGCAGAAAATAATGTAAAATTCTGTAGAGTAGCAAATTTGTCAAACACAGGTATTGTCTAGTAGAAGATCTGAACATAAACATAATCACTGTGTTATTATTATTGACTTGAAGTTCACAAAGTTTAAGTCTGTAATGTCTTAAAAACTTATATTTTCCTTAATTTTTAAAAATAATTTATTTAATGTTCAACCACATATACTTTTACACAAGGTGAAAAAAAAATCATAAACTATTAAAATAATAATAGTAATAAAAAGATATTAGAAAATGTAAACTCTGCAGTTTTGAAACTCTATATACCATAATCTTAAAAGCATATGTATTAGCTTCAATTATTAAAGGAATTATTCCAAGAGGCAACTGTTCTGCATTCCAGGACTGCCTCAGGTTTGTTTTGCTCAAGTGTAAATGGAAGAGAGAATGGAGATCTCTATTTGTACAAACTTTTAGAACTAAAAGCTGAGAGACTGGTATATAACCAAGATAGAAAGGAACTAAAACTACTTTTGATTTAGTATCACTCATGTCCACATCCCAGTATTTCACAAGCATCCCACTATTTTTCAACAAGGAGAGCAATACAGAATCAGGCCTGCCCCATTGAAGTCATCAGCTGATGTCCCTCTGTAATTATTAAGGGCATAACTTCAATATTAGTTTTACCTTGATTTTGTGATTTGCAAAGTTGACATTTAAGGGATGTGGTACCAGATGTCTCCAACCAAATCAGAAAAGTACATTCTGCGTATATTCAGCTGCCTTATTACTCACTCTGCAAGAGTCCAGAATTTTCAAATATGGAAAAAAAAAATCCTAAATTATTGTATACTCCTTTTTGTCTGGAATTTGTATTTTAAGAACACCAAAAGTCAACCATTATTCTAAACAACTTCAACAGAAGCATGAAGCTTCTGCCTTTCCATTACATGAGGCAGAAATTGCTCTGATCAGAAATTAGACATCTGAGACTCCTTCAGTCAGCTATGACCAAACTTCAACTTCTAGAATACCCAAAGCTTGGCAAAAAAGCTTAAGTGCAAGTCTTTCAGAATGGTCTGCAGCAAGTGCCTGGCTAGGCTGGAAAAAGGAGTGAATTTAACCCACTTGTGATGAGAGGATGTAGACAACATTACCTGGCAAGTCCTTGTCACCAGCCCTGGCCCAAGTACTACCTTCCATCACAAAAGAAGGATGCATTCTCAACAACTAATAGGTAGCTGGTACCATGGACATACCAAGCCGTAACTTTTGGTTTTGGTGTACCAGTTGACCTGAAGATGATAGAATCTAGTGGATATATTTTTTACAGTAACAGTTCTGGTTTTGCTAGAATATCATGAAAACACAACAGCAATAACATCCCCTGCCAGACACATACATAAAAACATTGCTGAACCTTTCACCTTCACACTACTTAAGATACAGGTACATAAGAACAGTCCTAGCTTTACAGATGACAAACTAAAAACATAAAAACTTAGTAATTTATCTTAAGCCATAGAGGAAGTCAATGAAATGTAGTCACTGAGAACTCAATTCTTCCTTTCCTGTCTGCAACCTAAGCATAATTACCCAATAACATCCTATGCTCCCAAAATTTTATTATGTTCATGTACTGATCATTATGTTCTCTAATTGTATGGTTCAAGGGCAGCTTACAAATGTTTTTTGCTTCTTTGCTTTGAGTTGTGGCGTGCATCCATTGATGGGAAACGATTCTTTTTAATAAAAGATTCTGTTTTAGGAACTAAAAATAATTTCCTATTAAGCACTTGTCTTAGTTATTACAGCTGGAGAGAGGAAAATGCTGCAACTGAATCCATTATATTCTGGTCCAGAGGAAGGGTTTATATGCCCAACCTTAGAGGTCAAAATTACGCTGCTGTGCTCTATAAATTGTTTTCACATAGGTATCAAGACTTAGATGAGATCCGGCTATATCATTAGACTACGATTTAAGGTCTGAATGAGAACTGCTATTTAATAGCAATTTAATTAAATACTAATAGAGTGAATTTACAACTCTAAAAGCTGATCCCAAGCCCTAATGATGAAAACTATCTGCTAGAATCATCAACGAGACCAGCTTACAGGCATAATCAAATAGCTCCAAGATTGTCTAAGGTAATTTTATTCTTAAGATACTGATTTCATACAACACAGGTAGAAAAACTAAAAATGTCCCAAGCTGGACCATCTAGAGAGGATTTAAAAGGAGGAGGTTTTTAATATTACAATATTGCTCTCCCCCCCCCAAAAAATAAAACATTTCTAAAAATCAGGATGCAGACATTCAAAGAAAGAGAAGCATTAGCTCTTAGCTAACTTCTTCCTAAAGCCCTTTAAAATTAAACTCCACAACACATTGAAATACGGCATTTACCTGGGACACTGGCTTTTCAGAAAAGATTATGAATGAAACACACTGGCTGACTAAATAGAGCTGGGAAATTATATAGTACCTAGTAACAACAGATCAGATATCAGGATGCGATAAAAAGGAAAGACAGTCTAATGATTTGCGCACAGAAGGAGGGAGGAACGCTAAGAAAATAAAGCATGGATATTCTATTTTGCATGTACCTCAGGACAAATTCTGTGGCTGTTACCATTCTTATCTACATTCAGCAGTATATCTGTGTTCCTTAACAGTCCTATTCAGAAACACTTCTAACAACATACTAAAAGTAGGTTGCATTGAAAGTAATGCCTCCTATTAATGTCCATGGAAACTACATCAGATACAAAGAGCACAATAACACTATTTGATAAAGCACATTTCCAGCTACTATTTTTCAACATCGTCACTACCATCAGCTGCGCATTTTCACCCACAGCAAACAAGAGCCTGCATGCCATGCATGTAAAAACTTGCACCAGCAGAGGTGATCTACTGTCGCTGTCACCACTGCTGAAATGCACCGCCCCCTCCTTCAATGTGCTCACATCCACTGTCTAGTCTCCATAAACATTCAGCAAGCATCAGTGAATGTTAACTTGTGCTTTTTTTTTTTTTTTTTTTTTTTTTGCATTGAGGAAACCAGCTCTGCACCTTTGCTTTGTATGCGGCTCCAGATCAGATGCCATTCTGTCAAACTGCCCCTCTGCTGCCATACGTGACACAGCAACAAAATATAATGGAATACTGGTTGGAAAGTTCAACTTCTACCACTATACAACCAACATCCATCTCTGAATTGCAGGCTAACATTATCAAATTATTGCATTACATTCAGAGCAACCCTCGTAGATGAAGGAGTACAGGTAATAAAGAAAAATCTAAGGCAAAAACAGATTTACTTCAGATCTCTGTAATATTACTTCATCAAAGTGTATACAAATAACAGCGATGCAACACAGTTTTACTACCACTACAGAGAGTCACATTAGCAGAGGTAAGGGAAAGGATAGATTTCCTCTATAGATTTGAAGAAATGTAATGGAAACGAAAGGATGAAAAGCAAAGGACAGTAACTCCACTGTGCAACTACAGGCCATGGCCTGCATTTCATCACCATTCAGGAGTAAATGGAATCTGTAACTGAAAAGATAAAAGTTGAAGAGGACAAAATAAAAACCATGTCCTCAACTTCTTTTTCAAAAATAACATGGGGAATAGCATTTCAAAATTGTTACTATATTCCACTGTTTCCAACAGGACAATAGCCATTTACCTGTTCCTGTATTCGCTAGTGCAGTTCAAGTTCCCCACACTGTCCTCTGCATTCTACATTGTTTGGGTCAAACTTTGCAAGGGCTCAACTTCCCTTTGAAATGCTGCCACGCTTGGTCTGTTTAAGAATGAAACCTGCTTGCCCTTAGGGCTTGATAGAGTTAAAGGGCAAAATCCTGGCTCCATTTAAAGTCAGTGGGCAGTTTGCCATTTAATTCAATTGGTCTAGTATTTCACAGGGACCTTACGGGTATACTGAAAAGCTTGTACCCATGTATCTTTCTTTTGCTTGGAGGAATAGCAACAGCATGTATTAGATTCTAACAGTAAAGCCTGGGTGGTAACTATAGGACACTGGCTTTTACTTTCAAAGCTCATATCAAGCTCTAAAGCATTCATTCAAAATTATGAGATAAAACTGTAAGTGTTGGTTCATCTACACTACAAGCTTTTAGTTGGCACTCAAAAATTTATTCTAAAATTTAGAAACTACAGTAAAGGCATCTGAGAAAACATTCACTTTCATTTAGACCAGATGACTTTAAAGAAAAAGATCACAAAAATCACATTTTATTTCACAGCAGGAACGCACATGTTATTCAATACTAGCAAAAATGTGCCTGTTCCCAGTGCTATACTGCAACTGGCTTGGGAGATATTTGCAGAGACAGCATAGGCAGGACATTTTAGATAACTCCAGCCTCAGCATTTTAAACAGACTATAAAATGTAACTAACAATTCACAGAAGTAATTACACTTTCATTTTTCCTTTTCGAACTGTACCTCCAACATACCTCTAACAACACAAGAGGTACAAACCTTCCAATGAATCACGGGGGAATATTTTGTTTAAATCCTCAAGACTTATCTGTTTTTATTTAACTTTTTGTTTATTCCAAGACTTTCTTCCTGGTGCCATATGGACTCATTTCTAGCACCAATATATCTAGCTGCTGATTTGAAGTTCAAATCAACATATGAGAAATACATCTGACAAGGAAGATGAAATATACAGATGACATACAGAACTCCAGAAGAAAAAAAAATACACACGTTCCTCAAAAAGTAATTACTCGACTAACATAGGGTTGGATAAGGACATCGATTTATGGCAGGTGCAAATCTGTAGAGATTTTATAAGTAGTAATTAGTCAGCTATGAGTAGAGCTCAATTTAGAAATTCTAACTGCTGTGAGTGGTTCTTGTTTTAATTTTTTTTTTCCTTGAAAATATCTATATAACAACGAATACTACTATTACTCACCTACTTACAGAATGAGATTCAAATACTCTCTCATACAAGTCATTTAAAATTATTTGTACAGGACTGTACAGTCAAATGGTGGAAAAACTCAAATAATTGCAAAGTTTTACTTCACAAACAAGTAAAACAACAGTAGACATAAGTGACGGAGATCAGGATGTACAGATTTTTAGGCCTTATTTTTTTTCCCCCCAGTTCCTTTATATAAATAGTCATTTGTTCTGAAGTTAAAAATACTCCTCCTCTTTTAATGTTAAATGCATATGGGTATTCTTATATCCATCTTCGTAAGTTTGGAAATAGATGCAGAGAGTAACCCATTCTGTAGTGTCTCTATTCCACTTCCAACATTCCGGCATAATATTAAAGACCAACTTGGTAAAGACAAGGGGAGAATAATTAAGTTATGCACTGCTTTCTCATTTTTGATTGGAAATTAAATTAGTAATCATTGTTCAGAACATTTGTTAATACCATAAGCTTGCCCTCACCCCCAACACTTCAAAAATTAGAAGTAATAAAAGCTGCAGATAGCCACTTTTATCTAAACTCAGACAGGATGTGGGATTTGTACATTCATAAAATCCATTTTCCATTTATTTCCATCACGTCGAATGAAAATTTATTCCAACACTTGAACTGGATGTGCAACCTGACAAAATCTCTTTGCTCAAGAAAAGAGATAAAGAAAGAGAATGCCAATTAATGCAATTACTCACGGAAAAGATATGAGGATGAGTACTTATCAGGTCAAGTTCAAAAACATATCAGAATCACCAGTGTTAAAAAAAACAACAAAAGAAAACACACAAGAAAAAAACAAAAAAGCCCTTGCACTCTCTGTGCTGAGTAGCACTATTAAATTCAGATGCAGGGTTCTGTTTAGGTTGGACAGGCCCCAACAGTAGAACAAAGTCAGTCTGTCTTAGTACCATAACCAAATTCTACAAGTTAACAGCTTTTCATGAAAAGCTGCCATTTCAAAATGTCAATCAAACCTGAATATAAGTGGGAACTCCTGCAGAAATAACCAGCTGCAGGTTTGAAAAACATTTTTCACTGAAAGTGGAAACACAAAAGATGTTTGAATGAGATCTCTTTTCATTCCTGTAACAGTAGACGATCATTTTCACAACATCAAGGACAAAAACACAAGACAAAATTGCAAATAATGTCTTGAAAGAACCATTTGCAGGGGTGATGAATGATTCAAGTTACAAATGACAGAATTATTGGCAAATGGAAACTCATTAATATGAAAAAGCTTCTCTTACTAGGCTATAGCTTGACTCCACTTTTTATTGCATCTGAATGATTAGGTTGTATGTATTTATTTCAAATCCTTTTAATGCTCCTTTTCTCACCTTGAGGCAGCCACTTGCACCATGAACATCTAACTCGCAACAAAAACAGCATGTCTATGCTGTTGTGTTTATTAAACAAAATAAATATTTTCAGTTAATCAAAACACATATTCTAACAGAATGAAGTTAAAATTTATATTCTGACCACTGAAAGAAGAAGTTTTCTCATCCAGTTCTGCACATGTAAATGTGTTTTCACTCAGTAAACAAGAGGAAAATATTATTTACACTAGCATGTACTGTAATGGAACACAAGCTTAGTAATAACACTTCAGATTCATTCTCCTTTCACAGTTCCTTCACAGCAGGAACAAAGTTATTTTTCAATTCTCTGAGAAATGTATACGGTCTCTGAAAATTAATTTGCTACCTAAATACCAGCTTCATCCATTTTCTCAAGTAATAGACTGATGTAATCACTTATGTATTTCACAAATCTCTACATTCGATGATGGGAAAAAGATTCATCTAATAAGGAAGCCCTCCTGGGTTCTATACTGCTATTTCTGCCCTATAAAATGTATGAATATCCATTCTATAAAATCAGCATTCATTACACAGTTCTCAGCATAAACATATAAATAAGTGAATACACTGCGTGGTAGATGAACACCTCAGTATGACTCAGTTTACAGTAGTAGTGTAGCTATTCTGCTTCACTTATACTTGCCCCCTTCCTAGTGTGACTATCACTGGCAATCACTGTACAGTGTGAATGGTATGATATTAATTCTTCTGAGCGATGCCACTCAAGTTATGCTTCTCAGCAAAAGGAAAACACACTTATGAAGTGACAAAATTCAGTAATTGTAACAAGATAGATTAGCACAGCTGTAATAAATAATTCAACTTATAGGAATGAAAGTTGTATGAGTAAAGCAAGCAACTAACAGATATGAACCTTCAGCAGCATTCACAGAAAACTAAGATGCTGCACAGAATTACATTCAAACAAGTCATCACTACAACCTTGGTGTACCAAGATATTAGTCACATCACCTGATTTCACACTACAGCACTGTTTTTTATAGCATACCAACATATATGCGATATTTATATCATTAATCTTTATATTAAATCAAGCTGCATTTCTCTAGCTGCAGGTTTGCAGTACAGCACAAAAGTCACCTGAGAAGGTTATTGTTACACTCAACCTTTACTTCAGTTGAAGCACAACAGAAGCTTATCAGCAAGGCTTGCAATAAGAAAACAAGAAATACAGGGAGAATTTTCATTGCTGGTTCTTGTTCTTATCAATTTGTATTACCAGCATTTGCTTCCAAGTAAGCTGCAGCATATGTCTGCTCTAGTTTTCAGGGACTAACAATTAGCTGTATGAATAAACAGACGAAGTAAGATTAACTCAGCCAGATAATGTTGCTACCAAGCTATTTAAAAATTGAGACAGAAAAAAAAAAGAAGGGAAAGAAGGAAAAGAAAAACTGTGCCAAGCCTACTGCCTTAATAAGCAGAGTACTTTTTGAACATTCCCCAAAGCATAAGGATTTCCTATTTACTTCAGGAAACAGCTTACAAGTCAAAACGTGCTGGAGGTTTTTTTTTGGTTTTTTTTTTTTTTATTATTATTTTGTTAGGAGCTGCCAATTGTTAGTTAAGATTACTATTCATTTTACAGGAGTGTTAAGAATGCAAATGGTTAACAGCAGTATAAACTATATACTTGGTTTAAGTTTGAATGTCTAAAACTATTACACACTGCATTCATCTGCATTCCCTGTTTATGGGAATGAAATATGTAGTCATTTGAAGTCCACAATATGTATACTGTGTTTGTAATAACTGCAGATTTTACAAGCACATTATTCTTTCCATTAGGATTAAAACCTCACCGAATAGCAATTTGTGAAAGAATTCTAGCAGGGCCCTGAGCCCGGAACTCTGACCTCTGATGAGATGCTTGGCAGCAACAAACTCTAGGTCTAAGCAAAACATCTGGTTTGAGTTAGACTTCCTGAAAAAATAGCCCCTGTACTGGGGAAACTGGTATTCACTCAGCTTTGTCTATACACTTTGACTGACTTCAGCACTGCTGCAGGAAAAAAAAGCTCTGCCAGAATGCACGTCAATCACTGTAGACTTCTTGGTGGCCTCCAAAGAGCCAGGCACTTACATTGAGAAACACTTTTCTTGCTTCTTGGGTTTTTTCATATTGTACTTCATAGCAGTGTTTGTTTCAGAATTAGTGCCAACACTGAATTATCTAATGCAAAACTACAGTCAAACTCAAAACATAAATTTTGCCTGAAATAGTTTCCGCAGACTTTTTCTTTCTTTTTTTTTTTTTTAAAACAATAATTACTTTGACTTAATTTTTCTTGCAAATTTAGATAATCACTGTCATCGTGAAATGAAGGGGAATATCCTGAAAGAAATACAAACTGAAACTGCCAAGTAATGGGTAAGAACAGCAAGATCTTTTGACGGGCTCCCAAAACATTTTCTGCATTCATTTCATAGACAATAGAAACACAGAAGTGTAATAAGAATGCTGATAGACTGGAGCAGGGTATGCTGAGACTATTGTTGTGTGTGACCACCACAAGCTCCAGCAAGGAAGGATGAGGAAAGGACAAAGCTCACTTCTCCTTTTCCTGAGATGAACGCTGCGCTGTATCACAGAATAGGTGAAAATGAACAAATGAACAACTCTTGCAAGCTTGGTAGAAATTGCAGTTTGTTAGAATTGATAGCCTGCGTAATGAACGCATATGCAAACACCTCAGAGCAGTGAGCAAGATGCAACTTCCATTACACACAAGAAGCACAAGGCCAAACACTGCTGCAGTCACAGAAGATTTTCTGTTTTTAAATATCACTGTGAAACTTTTGAAACTATTTTAACTCTAATAATGAGCCTGCATCAATACCTACTAAAAATGGTTGAACTATCAGATACAGGATGACATCAGGTGTCCTATTTACTCATCTTTTCCAATAATTGAATTTCAAATTAACAGACACTAAATTTAATGGAGAGTTCTGCCAAAACATCAACTGGTGATGCATAACATGCACCTACACAAGAGATGCATAAAACTATAGTATCCACAGACACAAAGGTGAATTAACCTTCACTTATACTAGTAATAGGATGCAATTCTGTCAACATAAATCTTTCCTGTACATTCTCTACTGCTTACCTTGAATAAAAAATAAATAAATGATTTGATGAACCAAAAAAAAAAAAAAGCATCTGAAAGAATATTTTCTTCCATCTGCTCTGCTTTACGCAAGTCTGGTACATTACTGTATATCCTCAATGCGCTCGTAGTTTGGTCGTTTCCTTTGATTGCTAATGCAACAATATTTTTTATGCCTGACTTACCGGTAACTCCACACTGGAATTAAATTCTAATTTTTACTTTTCACCCCCCAAATACCAAATTAACTGCCGTATACATGGACCCACTACATTCAAGAAAAATGCAGCAACCAACCCACAAAGGTACATCTATGAAATGAGCCTTGCTTGTTTGAACTGCAACACTGCCGTTACTGGAGTTTCACCCGGGAGACATAAATAAATAAAAATAAACCAAAGTAATAAACACCATGTTTTATGGAGCTGTGCACGCACACAAACAGAATTCCTCCTAACAAACTTAATAGATCAGACTTAAAAGCCGCCTCTCTCATTCCAGAAGACTCCTGGCCTCGGCTACTCGGAGGCCCTTGGGCAGGCCCACCAGCTCAAGCAGCCTCATCCTGCCTCTGCACCGTGATGTATCTGCCCTGTTACTGGACCACGGCTCGTGACAAAATGGAGCCATGCTCCCAATTAAGTCTAGTGCAATCACAATAATGAATCCCCAGTTTGCAGGAGATAACATATTCCCAAGCTGTTATGTCCTCTGAGGAGCTCATGTATGCCACTACTGCTAGTATTCCAGTGGCCGTGTTATTTACATGTCTGGAGAGAAACTGTTTATTTACTTATTTCTGAGGAAATAACACACATTTGTCCATAGACTTTCAGATTTTGGAAGACTGAACATACTTTTAGAATCATTATCATCAGCTGGCTGACAGCAATAAAGACAACATTCACTTTAAATAACCCTGAATTATGTACAGTTGAGTAAATTTGAATTTGTTTTGATTTAAGGTCTTCCAAAGTTGAGGCCAACATGCTGAACAAAAATATTAAACTATCTATAACCCTGTGTCAACATATGATGCTACTGGGAATGGTAAGTGAATTAATTTTCCAAGGAAAATTAATTACTTATGACTTACAGTTGTAAAAGCAAACAACGTAACTCTGGATTAGGACACATTTAATTTCTGTTTGGAGTAGTGATTAAATTAATTTCATATAATTCATGGTATGTAATGGAAAGCAGAACAAAGATGAAATCTTAGACAATGACTGACATAGCAAAAAGTGTATATTTATGTTCGTGATCCAAAAATAAAGGTCACAGATATTAATCACTGTCTAGCAAAACATGATTTTAGTTTCTGAAGAGATGACTTTTTTTTCCAGTACTGTTTGTTAAAAAAGTGTTATTAGCAAGATAAAAATCTAAAAAACCAACAAATTAAAAAAAAGAAAAATCAATCTTGCATTTTATGTCCTGGTGAAAAGCACAATTTTCAGTGATATCAACTGAATGATAATAACTGTCACAGGATTATTTTGAGGTACAGCAAAACTAAATTTTACACTAATTTGAATTCATATTAATTTAAGGCAAAAAGGAATAAATTGGTCACAGATCAAATACGTAAACAAATACACTCATTAGCACCACACTACAACTTCAACCTTAATGTAGGATTTTTATCAGTTATTGAATTTTTTCTAATAAACAGTTAACGTGAAAAATAAATCCGTAGCTAAATGAAACTAGGAGAGTTCTTGCAGCATTCCATAGCTCATATTTGTTCAAAGAAAAAAAAAAATCAGGTATTTCAGTATTGCACATACCAATTGTTAGTTTACATATTTAACACAAAAGCCACACATACTAGCCAACAGTTTACCAATTTAAATTCAACAGAATTTTATATTCAGCAAAATTCCAAAGGTCTTTTTTTGGTGTCCTTCTGAAACCAAGTATTTATTTATTGCCAATTTCAGGGGTTTTTTTGGATATCAAGTCAACAGCTGCCCTGCCACGAACTAAACTGGAATCAATATGATAATATTATTTTTCCTTATGTGTCAAATGAATATACTGTTAATTCATAAAACCAAAACAAGAGATGCAACACAACCTTTCACAGCAAATAGTAACTATGGAACTCCACTAATGAAGAATAGTTTGTTATTCAAAATGATTAAGTTTACTGCACACATGTATTCAAAGCAAGCAATTCACATCTTGACTGCCACTTTCACCCGTCTTTCAGCAATAGGGAGATGCTTTCACTACAGCCATAGTTTTAAATATTTAAATTACAAAATTTGTTAATTAAAATCCGACTAGAACTTATAAAAGATGAAATTACTTCACACAAAAGATTAACATTTGGAGTAAAAATGCAAGTTCTATGAATATGATAAATATTACATCAATAGTATCACCGGTAGTAATCTCCAATGCACTGGCTATTATTTTACTATAGTATTTTCAAGAATGTTTTAGAACTTGTACAGACACTATGAAAATTTAAACCAAACCTAGATGAAAGGAGTTGCAAAATTATTCTTTGATAAAATTGTATATATTTTTTAATCCAAGGTAACTAAACACTTCCAATGTAAAACGAAAACTCAGTATCATCTCACACCTTTAGGAAACCAATCAGTCAGTACACACTTGAAAAAAAGGTTTTTATTGCCCACTTTTGTTTCAGCCTTTAGACAGTTGTTTCCAAACTGATGCAAAGAGGAGCCACACTGAGACGATCTGCCAAATCCCAGTCCTGCAGCTCACATTTTGCTCCTGCATCAGAATGGAGTCTTGTAGGAGTTTAAATCCACCCTGTTGGCTCATAACCGATCTAGCCTGTATTTGAACTAGTTCTGCCCAAGTAACCTCACAGAAAGGCAATTGCATCGGAAATATTAAACAGCTTAGCACAGAGGGTATGCTCTACCTGAGGAATTCTGCAGAGGAGCTCATATCTGCTTCTTTAGTGGAAGTAAACAACTTCTTCACCTATTTTACAGGAAACTATAGGAAGTATCATTTTTATACAATCAGGAGTGCAAATCATGTGAGAAAGTTTTCACCAGGTCTGTTTTCATTTAGTGACAAAAAACTTCCTAATAATCTTCTGCTACCAGAATTGGTAATTGAGCAATCAGAAACAAACTGACAAGTGCGGGCAAACCTGTCAAACAGCTGTTCCGTATCAGCAGATGTAGGTTATTCCCCCTCCATAAAGTAACATGTTTTGCAAAACTTTCCGACTTTTGTTAAAAATTTCAAAAGCTATGAAATATACATATATGCACACACAATATTAAACAGCAGCAATGCAAGATGGGTATTATTAAAGTCTAAAATTTACCTGCTTACAAGGGCACATCTCTGACAGTTTTCACATGCTCTCTAGTACGCATTTTTGTGACAGCAGTGAAAAATAGATGCAATCCATTGGCAGCTTCATGAGTGACATGTGCAGATGCAGTGATACTGCTGTGCTCTTGCACTCTTTGTAAATACACAAGTACTATTTTACTTCATTTCCTTAAAGGGACAGTATCACACCTCACTGAGCAGAAATGTTTCCTAGAGGATGCCAGGATTTATAAAATCATTAATAACATATGCCATATTTTTTTTCTCTATATATTTTTTTCTTCACTATAACCAGCTAATAACAGACTATCTAAAGATTACTGTGTTATTGCTGTGCTATTTGCCAGACAGAGAATAGGTAGCCACAAGCAAAGAGGCTGCCAAGTTACTGGGTTATAAACCACACTCAGCAGTCAGCAAAACTGACTCTGAAGATGGGTTTAAATTATGGAAATCAAGCAGGTATTAACTTCTTTTTTGGAAAGGAACCCAATTCACTGACATGAAGAAACATCCAAAAACCATTATAAACTGCCCACCTCTTTTTTGACAAAGCTGTCTTCAGAGATTTTCTTCTCATAGATGTTAGAAGGCTTAGTTCACAGAAATTTACTCTTCAAAATGAGGAGCACATTAATTGCCCTTAAAGTGGTGTTGGGCAAGAACACGTATGATTTTTTTCTTAGCTTCCTAGCAGAGTTAATAATTTACCACTACTACGCTATAATTATGAGATTTTGCAGCCAGCAAATTGATGGTCTGCAAAACGTAGCTGAAGGTTGGACAACTAATCCGAGAAAAAGGATTTCGTAATTTCCTGTGCATTAGAATTCCTGAACTGAGCACAGACGTGTGTACCCATCCATTTACTTCGCACACCTCTTCCCTATTGACATTCTTTGGCCTGCGTTTAATGAGATTTTATGAGGAAAACCACCAGATTCAAAATGTTTTTTTTTTTTTTGTACATTTTAAAACTTCGAACTTTAAAACCCCCCACCCTTATCCTCAAATTTCAGAGCAACTCCTCAAAAAAAAACCCCCAAAAAAACCCAATAGTAATTGTGAGAATAGCCCTCTTTACAGGAGCCTAGGGGTTCAGGAAAGAGATTAAAGTTTCCTTTATTGAAAAGCTGAGCTAAGAGTGTTCTTGTGCAATACTATCCCACTTGCCCATCTTCAAAGTCACAATGAATTTGTTCAGAAATGAGACCCAATAGAGGAATTAACCAGACAAATCTTTGCTTCTTTTTTTTTTTTCTTTTTCAATAATGCCAATATAACCTCTAGTCAACACTCCTTATCAGAATTAGCCACTTTCTCCCACAATACCCTACAGTTGTAAACAGAATCTAATTTACCACCAAATCTCACATTTTAACTTTTTTCAACTTGAAGTAAATTTGTAGTTAACCAATTGTCACAAGCTGCCCAAAAGGTGTGATAACAATACCATCAGACTGCTGATAACAAGTAACATACATAGAACTAAACACTGGTATAAACAGACAATGACTGTTCAAGCAAAGTTCTCTCACATTCCTTCTGAACTGAGTTTTCCACAGGAGCCACATGAATCACACAATATAAAAAGCACTGTTCACCTAATAAATAAGACATCCTGTTTTCTTAAAACACAAAAAATTAAGTTGCAAACCAACACAAATTTGTTTTGATAAGCTTAACAAAGCAAGTTCAATTTTAAGATTGTTTTGACAATCACACCACAGAGATCTTGCACTCTCTTGCACTTCATAAATCATCGTATTCTCACATCACACATAAGTGATTCTCCTATGCAATCCAAGTAATACACCTAACAACTCATATACTCCATGGGTCAATTAATCCAAAAAAATAAAAAGGGGAAATAAAGTTCTTAAATACTTAGTGAAAAATGTATGTATCTGATTGAAGGAACAGCCATCTCCAGTAGTTTGGTCCACATTATTTAAAATGTAGACTGCTCCAGAAGTAATGTCTCCTATTAATTTCCATGGAAACTACAACGGATACAAAGAGCACAATAACACTATTTGATAGAGCAGATTCCCAGCTACAAAACATGGTCACCACCATTAACTGTGCATTTGCATCAGCAATGAACAAGAACCTACTTGCTGCACTTAACAAAAATCTGCACCAGCAAGCACGAATCACTGTCACTGCTGAAACGCACCATCCACTGCTTCACTATGCTCATATCCACTGTCTGGTCTCCCAAACATTCAGCAAGTGTCAATGAATATCTGAATGGAGGAATTCAATAACACACCTTTGCTTCATATGCACATTAGATGCCATTTTATTAGACTGTTCCCCTCTGGTTGCACAGCAACAAAACGTAACAAAATACTGTTGGGAAGATTCAGTCTCTACTGCTGTACCACCAACATCCACCTCTGACACTGTGGACCAACACAATCAGACAGAAGGTGTTATTTTCAGAATAGCTCTCATGAAAGCATAATATGCAAAGAATTTATAATCAAAATCATGTATCAATAAATATGCCTCATGCTTTTCTGCTCCTTCTGGCAGAAAAGACAGCTTATGGAAATAATATGGAGTTGTTCACCCCACACAGTTGATTTCTGCACTTCTAATGTTTTGCTATAGTTTGCCTCTCAGGTATCTCCAAAATAATTAAGCATTAAATATGCTTAATAAATACACTGCCTCAAGTAAATATTTTCTCACGATGGGAGCGTGGAACAGTAATAAAATTTGAAATGATGCCACTGTCAAAAATTAGGTTAACACTTAAATTTTTTAATACCCAATCTGTCATCACAGGCAACAACTGCAGGTTTAAAAAAGACTTGACAGATGCAATGCCATGGACATATTTTGAGGGGAAAATATTACAGAATGCAACAAAATGAAAGGGCTGCCCTCAGTTAAAGATGTATGCAAGACAGGCCAGTAATATTCAGCACTGCCCACCAGTTTCGTGTCATCTGGGAGCTGGCAAAGAAAGACACTCAGTTTCAGCCTGCAAAAAAGTTGCGTCCTAAATTACTAAAGGTCCAATTGCAACAAGATAGCAATAGGAGAGAAAGTGTTCTACACAGTCTCATAGGAGAGGGGAACAAAATCCCTTCATTCTATCTGAAACTGCGATATTACTTCAGTTGAATGCCCCAGTGTTAACTAATGGGCTGTGTTTACACCTACCACACCATAATTAAGATGCAGCCAAACCTATTAAATAAAATGCATATCTGATTAAAAGCATTCCTTAAATCGCATTGCCATTTAATGCAATGTGTCCATACTCTGGGGTAAAAAAACAAACACACACAAAAAAAACCCCACAATTAAATGACTATTAAATTTCACCTGAAATAATAAAATAATAAAATGTCACATACGTAATCAAATACAAAAACCGATATGCTTCAATAACAAGCAGAATTTCAAGATGAAAAAAGATGAGAGGGACAGAAAAGGTATTTCTAAGGTTTATCTTGTATTATTATTTACTTAAATTAGGCTTTATGAAATTCCCTTGTGATCAGAAACGTAAAGAGACTAAAACAAATTTAGATCCACCTTTCCCCCCCCCCCCCCCCCCCCCCCCCATTTCTTCTTCCTGAAAGCCACTGCTAAAGATTTATCAGTCATAAATTGTATTTCTTTGACAAAAATGTTCCAGCCACATCTGGACTCAATGCACTTTGGAGGTTACAAAGCTGCATATATTATATCTTACATTCTTTTGCAATGTTAATTCTACAAATGCATTAAATAGTAATTATGCTACCACAGTCAAAAATATATCATGATGAGGGTTTTGCACTATAAAGACCAAATATGACTTTGCATTTCAAAATCAGAGATATAGCACATTTGTTAATAATTATAGCTTGTCAAACACTTTTATCTTTCAACACATACCATATATTGTATTCCTAGACGAGCTCCACTGCCATGACTCTATTTTCCCTGTTGAGGTTACTGTTTTTCTAGCATCCAAGAATTTTGCACGTCAAATCAAAAGCAAAGGACAAGCCAAACTTAACCTCATCTCTCAGCATTCTTTTTCCCTTCTCTGTATTGTAATAAGCATTCTTATTTTGACTTTTAAAAGCTTTACCCATTTAATTCCTCTTTTACCTGAGGTTATTTTGATTATAAAAGAGAACAGTGAACACAGTGCTTATCCCAGTGCTGATTTATTCTCCTATGAAAAGTTAGTTTTCTGTTTGAGAGGAAGGGTTCTGTTGTTGTTTGTTTTTGTTTTGTTTCCCCTCTAGGATTCTTCTACTTTTTAATCCCATTTCTTTCCTCTGGAATTTAATTCCCTAAGCACAGCCTTCATGAAGCAGATTTGTTCTCAGCTCTTATCTACACCATCCAATCACATAACAATTGCTGTGGAGATTCATCAGCCAAAATTCAGTTTGCAGTACAGTGTAGTCTTGAGCCACTCTAACTGCTTAACTCATAGGAATTAAGCTTTGAACTGAGATTGGGTGGAGACAAGGCAAACATATACTCCATCAGGCAGGGCCTGGGCATCATCCTTGTGCCTGACTACAGAAGAAATCATACTAATATAGCCTGAAGGTGATAAATTAATTTTGGCTAGGTTCCTGTCTGAGAGGAAAGAACAATTTTCCTAATGAGATAAAGATGAAAGAAGACAAGGACCTCTAAGCAACTGGAATTTTGGACTGAGAGAAACCGTAATAAATCAGGTGATTCTTCTCTTTGTTTAAGAAAGTACCTGTTAAGAGATCAGGGGCCTGTTTATCTTTTTTTCTGACAAACCAGATTTTTGCAGCAGTTACAAACTCAGATTCACAACTTGAAAGGAAAATAACATCAGCTGGTCATGTATTCAATCCTTTCTGGATATCTAAAGGAAGTAAACACAAATTACAGCTAACCAGGCTCAGTTTTCAGAGATCTGTTGCTACCTGGAAAAATCAGATTAAAGTATTCATACCCAAACAGGAAAATTTGCTTGGAAAGCTTCTGCTAGCAAGACAAGAAAACATCAGTGTTCACACATGCACATCAAGAGCCACTAGTAGAGTACCAAGAGGACAGACAGGAGGACCAAGAATCTTCCAGGAAGAGCCAGGAAAATGGCACTCATCAGTACCATTACAGTCTCAAGTAAATCAGTCTCAAGTAAGTCACACTGGCTTCAGTAGTGAACAGTCACTACAATATGATTATTGCAACAATGCTTCTCAAAACGTACAATTACCATCAACTCTATGCCTTTCCATTGTCAGTATATGCTTGTACAAGTTGCACATGGGTCATGGTGGATAGTGTACATCTAAATCAATACCTTCTAGCCAAGCGAGGAAAATTAGGAGCACTCAGGAATCCACAGTATATACTTCAAAGAGTAAAGTATTTAATTTTGTTAAAAAATAATTTCTACTCAAAGGGCTTCTTATTTGGACATCACATTTCAACTTGTTGATTTAAAAGAACAATACAAAGTTTCTTTTCCCTTAACACTAAGACCAAAGAAAATCTGTACCATTTGTTAATGCTGCTATTTTTATAAATTAAAGCAACCTATCTCCATGGGAAAAAAAAACAAAAAACCAGGTCTGCTTCAGACGGAATCTACTCATTTTGCCAGAAGACCACCCCAATTTTAGCTGCCACCATTAAAACCTTACTTCTACTGAAATCCAGATACCTAAGTTAAAGAACTCCTCAGTATATCAACCTTTAAATCTAACTTTCCTGGTTATATGGAAATATGGTATATTTCATACTGAAATATTAATGACATAAGCTAATTTTACTGCTAAATTCCACGGTTAGCAAGGAACACGAGTACATGAAATGTAGTCTCCGGCAATACAAGTACAGCTTGCAAAAACAGCTGGAGTGCTTCTTTTACCAACCAAAATATTGACCTCGATTCTTTCTAAAAAAAAAAAGACAACCAAACAATAATACAGTAATCCATGTTACGCCTCTTCAAAACCTGTCACATGACTTTTAGCAGTGAAAGTAAATTATTATAATCTCCTAACTGCAGCCGACCCCATTAACACTCACACACCAATCCAAAAAGTTATAGTACTTTCCTTTTGACTTCCATGTCAGACAGACTTTCAAATTTACTTCATTCTATACTCTCAAACATAGAGATAAGCACATGCTAAGGTTTTATTATTATTATTATTATTAATATTAAATGTTTATTTGTTTGGAATAAAGTACATGAATAAATGTTTCCCTTCTCACCACTTCCCTTCTGAACCACTTCACAATGCCATTCTCTTTGTAAAAGACACTCTGAAGGTAGATGATACTTCCCAGAAATAACTCACAAAGACGCAGGAAAACCAATGAGACGACAAATGCTGTCAATCAACTTTAGTAAAGGCAAAACTTCAAAACAAACGTTTTTATTATAAACTTCTAAGAAATGTATCAAATAGCACAAATTAATGGCTTCTAAATGGAGGATCAATATCCTATTGTATTTTACACAAAGAGCTAAAACCCCATTGCTGCAACAATGGGGGTAAAGAAGGTTTTACATATCAAATTACCTGTCTGATTTGATGTTTTTAATAGACTATAAATCCAGCTACAGCCATTTCTGAGTCTCAATCACTATCGTTAAAACTAGAGATTAGAGAAGAGGTATTCTTTGGCTTTTTCAAAAGCATTTTATAACCACTTCATGAATTCTACAAATAACCCTTAAAGGAGACATAACTAGTTGGCACTTGATTATAAAAAAAAAGCATTTTCGTTTTGCCTTCTATCATGATGGATTGCTTAAATGATATGTATTATCTTACCTGATACATTCCAACTCCTATGTGTTTGGGATCAATTTTCACTAGCTCAGCTAGTGGGTCTTGTACGCGTCTAGCTATGGAAACTGAAAAACAGAATTAGAAAACAACAATAGTTTAAACAGAAAATCACAAGCATGTAGCAGTTTTTGCTATTTTTTCAGTCTTCTATATATTTAATATTTTATTTTAATCTGGAAATTATCAATAATTAAGCAAAATTATTTTCCATTTCCAGGAGATGAAGAATATGTTAATAAAACTTTTTTACTGAATAATTCAAACAAAGACCTTAAATAGATTTCATACTGTAATTACAACATTAAATCTGTTCACTCAGGCCACAAAGTTAAACAGAACTGTGTACAGTAAATTTCTCCCTTGCTTCAATACTGTAAAATTTATAAACATTTAGCAACTTAAATTCCTCTCTTTAATGTTAAATCACAGATATGTAGCAACAAATATGCATTAAGTAATGAATGGAGTAACCACAGATTTATTTCGCAAATATTGTATTTTCTAAGGTAATGTGCACACTTAGAATTGAATCTTTTTATATTATTCAACCACAAGATTCAATATTCACTTAGAGAAAGTTCTTGGGTAGTCTTTTGAGGTTGTTTCACCCCACTCCTTGTTTTCAAGCAAGGTAAGCTAGACAAGGTTGCCGAAGACTGTGTCCAGTTCAGTTTTGATTGTCTCCATGGATGGAGGCTCTATAGTCTCTGGGCAACTTCTGCCATTGTTTGCCAGTATTTGACCATTCTCACAGTAAATAAGTAGGGTTTTTTTTTGTGTGTGCGTGTTCAGGTGGAAATTTCTGTTTCTGTGTGTGTTCTTTTCTCAAGTCAGAGGGCACTATCAGAAAGTTTGCCTAGTTCTTCATTCCCTCACACAGGTATTTCCACAAATCAGTGACATCCTTCCAAACCTTCTCTTCTCTAGGATGAAGGGTCCCAGTTCTCATCTGTTCCTTGTATGAAAAGTGCCTCAACCCTTTAATCATCTTGGAGGCCCTAATTTAAATGACAGCTACCACTACTGCAGATTGTTAAAGACTTGACAGCATTTCGTAAAAGGACTCGACTAAACTTTGATACTTGAAGCCAAAACGGTATACCTAATGCTTATTAGTTATGCAGGCTCCTCGAACCATAACCACAAAACTTATCATTTGAGTCCAGCATTAGAGATTTCACTTTTAAGGATTTGCACTGGTAAATGTACAGTTAGCACAAAGTTCACTGCTCGGTCATGCAAGACTTTTTCATACCTTCTATTATCAATTCTAACACGCTGACAATGGCAGTTTGCTAGCTCAGCTCAGAGAGCACTATACTAGTGACATCTGATACGTGTGCTTCTCTAGGAGAGAGGTTGTGCATTCAAAGGCTATCACATATGCCTTCTTGTCAAAAATCAGAAAAGGTCAAGCAGTGCAAGTACGCTGCTCATAGCTCACAAAAGTATAGCTTACTACAGAAATGCTTTCCTGTAAGTATTGCATTAATTACTTTGAAACACTAGTAGTACCTATCACCAGTCCCCTAATAAACAAAAATGGAGCACAACACAAAGAAGCATGGATCCAGAACATTCAGAAGATGTTTCCTAGCCCTATATGCATACACCAAGCATTTTGTTTACCAAGAAGTTGTCATAAACTCAGTATCTGAAGAATGTTTTACAGAATTCCCTTTTTAGCTTCATAACAAACATTTTGAAAATTACATTTTAGACAAGAGGAGTGCAAACATCACTGCCCATATGTCCTTTTATTACATCTTTTAGGACATTTCCAAGCATAAACTTCTCTAGGGAATCTTCAGATAAAAAGGAAAATTTAGATCCTACTTTTGAAAAGTTAGGTTGACAGTGTCACTGTATCCTATGAGTAATGTAGGTCTTGACCCAGGCAAGCCCTTCAGCACAGATGCATGGCAGTATTCCCACCCAAACTAGAGAAACTCTTCACATGCATTAAGTTACACAGATAGTTAAGTGCTTGCATGGATGATACAGAAAATAGTTACAATACTGAAGCATGAAGATCAATTAGCAGTCAGTTGTACGGTTTAAGGGATGCAGTTCCTACATGCACCAGTGGGACGCTGACCTGCAGTTTCCACTGAAGCCTCTATTTTATTCCAGAACATTTCAAATTCAAAACAAAAGAGCAGAACAGGGAAAACAGTAAGAGTGTGCTACCTCTAGGAACAAATTCACATCTACACTGAATTAAGATGACAATCTACTGTCCATCGTATAGGCAAAGCCACATTTCTTATAGTAATAGAATGCTTCAATAGCCATATCTTTTCAGGTGGCAATAAGGCTCCACTCTGTGTCACTGATGATATAGATTCCTGCAATACAAGGAGAGTCTTACTGAAATCATGAGGGCTCTGCATCTATGCCAATGTCTACTCCCTATAGACCATACTGCAAAATCATAGGTAGTAAAACCTGATGGTCTTACATCACTACATTTCAAGCATTTTTCATATTGAAACATTATGCTAATATTTATTACACTTCAATATTTATTAAAAGACATTTTTTGTATGTTTAAAGCGCATCTCAGGAATGGCTACAAATCATGAACTTTTAGAATAATGGCAATGAAGTGGGTGGTACATTCTCACATGCACTGCTATGAAAGGTATGTCTCATTTATGCTCCTAAAATTCAAAAAATCCATGACTGCACGTAGGGCAAAACCAGAAAACTAGATTTCTCAAAGTAATCAGTGAACCAAACCTGCAACATTTGAAATACCATTTGAAAAATACAATAGCCCAACGAAAACGTGAAAAGAAGTTATTCCATATTAAAGGGCATTAGCATTGTGGTGACATGGACTTCTAGTAGAAAATGACAAAAACTGCACACCAGATACATGAAAAGCTTCTTCAAGTTGTCAATTAAGAACAAAACAGCATTGCAATATTTGGAATGACAGCAACATATTGTGCTGCCATGCAGTAAATTCACATAAAATTTTAAAGCTAGAGGGGACAAGATGGCCTAGGTGGTCCTCTGACTTTAATGCAGATGAACTTCATCTCCAAACAGAAAGAAAAAGAAGGTTGCAGAAAGCATACTTACCAAAAGTGCAATGTCACTGGGACTTTCTCTATTGTTTTGGAATAAACAAACAAACGTTTATTTAACTGTTTGGTGGTCTCTGTTCACAACATCCTTTGGTTATTTGAGAAGACAAAAAAGATAGTTATGTCTTTTTGCCTGTCAGTGATGACAGTCTGGTGGGTGAAAAGCTTGAATAAGAGCTGCTTGCACAACTCATGTAAGTCCCAGATTCATCTTTACAGAAAAACCAAGGTTATATTAAAATGTTTTGTTCCCTGACAGCTAATGAAAAGATGCGTCCTCCTAAGCTTGGAAAAAAACTTCATTATCTGATATTCCTCTCTGAAAAGGGCAAGTCTCTCATCAGCCCCAACTAAAAAATCCAAAATTAAGACTACTGCCCTCACAAACACAACTATGTATTTGAACTTTGGTTTTACTAATACTTTCTACAATCAGCAATATCATTTTTCAAAGAGATTAAAAAGAAGTGCCCTCTCTTGAAAATCAGTAAGACTTACAAATTGGGTTACCTGCCTTCCCTCAGTAGTGGAATAGATGTCAACTAATAATTATGACCAAAGTTATGTACTCTTATGAAGGTGCAAGAACAACAAGAAAGTCTGTCAACTACATAACAAAATAGGTTGTAGTCTAAAGTATTGTACCCACTTTTGGGGCAGCATGCCAATTTTTGTGGTCTAGACAGCCACATATTAACATGTTATCTTTTAGAAGTGCTATATGCAAGAGCCACACCATAAAGCCAAAACTTAATGCCTTGATGACGGCATCTCTTTAACCACCCGTATATATGGGAATTACATATGGAATAAAGAAAAGAACGTATTCTCACCAATAGCTATGACAAATTTCCTACCTCATGAGTGGGAACACTCATCTGTGTTTTGAAACAATGAAGATATGAAGGTAGTGGGTAGTTTTTAAATAAACAGATAGCAGCCACGAGCTACAACTTCAATTTTGTCATAAATAACATCATTTTTTGTGTTTTTATTATAATTCCTGTATTTTGTTTTGATTGAGATGTGCAGCTACAAATGTCTCAAAGTAAACATATCCTCTTCCTACTTTTAAATTAACCTTTACACCTTAAAAGTCTGGGTGAAACAGAAAATGTCAATTAAATAAAAATAATGTGTTAATGTAATCAAAGACTAACTCATAAATGCATGTGTAATTACTGCCAATATATCATATAAGGGTAGATATGGAAACATTACAACTTTTTAAATCCTTTTATGAAGCTTATTATTGTGTTCAAGATCAATTACTCTCCATAAGTATCTGCAATAATGTTTACTCGGTGATCGATCGTTCAGGTTTCCTGAGTCCTGGAAGCTTTCTATCCTGTTGACCTGAATTTCACCCTTCTTGCAAAGAATACAGTGAAACGTACAGTAGTCTTTTCATTAAGCATTCTTTCTCAGTAGGTCAGGATTTGTGACACAGTTTTGAATCCTCATATATCTTCTTGGTGGGTTTAAAGTATGCAATTTATTTTAAGCAACTGCTCAACAGCTGCATTTCATCCAAAATTCTTCTGTGGCAAGTGAGCAGGTTTTTGTTTTAAAAAGGTTACATTTTAGTTTACTTTTAACTCCATAAAACTGATAATCTGTTATTTGCTTAAGATTAATGAAATAATGAATGACAATGTTCTATTTACTTACTACAAAAATCTTTAAAAGAGACTGCAGAATACAAAAAGCAAGGAAAAATTAAAAATATTACGAGAAAATCCTCAGTAAGTGAATATTACAATGCAGATTTTTAAGTCGCTATTTTCTTCTTAAAAACACCCCAAAACTCCACTTTTCTTTAGCATTAATGCTTTTTATATCTGTCTATATCACAAGATAATGGCTTTGCTTTGCTTTGTTTGTTTTCTCCACATTCGATCTTAGATGGGAGATACATGACTATTTAACTGGAGCATGATGTGATTGTTCTGCCCTAGAAATCAGTTAGTCTTGCAAGATGGTTGAAATTCAGAAAAGTCTTTCCCATCTGCTCAGCTTAAGAGGTAGAAACTGTCAGTCCACTTTTCACATTCAGATCACTGGTCCTAATTTTAACTGCATCACCATGGCATTGATTACTATGACTACAAAACATGAAAATTGCTTGAAGCTCCGTACTTACAAGAATTATTCATTTAAGCCAGCAACAAAAACAAACCTTTCTGAAGTGACCAAAATGTTCTTTCCTATGTCTATAGTTAAAAAAGCAAACAGCAGCAGCTTTCATGAATTGTGCTGCTATACTAAAAGCAAAACAAAAATCTCCACAAATAAAAGAGCAGCCTTGTATTTGTCACTCCCTTGGCTCAATGCTTCAAGGAGGCAACAAGGCCTTCTATGGAAAATACACATATATATGCTTAGAGTTACATCCAGAGGGAGGGAAGTAAACCATTTTCAAATCTAACCCTAATGGCAACTGCCTTTGCCAGAGCCTGGACTAATGCTCTATCTCAGGAGATAGCTTTTAGGCAGAACTGGTGGTATATTTTCAGATCGTTTAAAAGTCCAACAAACAATGCCCTGTAAGTAGAAGAAAAATAGAAGACGAGTCCATCAACTAAACTCAGATCCAGATAAGCACATGCGAGGAAGACTAGGTGAAGATCACATCTTTCAACAAAGTATGCAAAGATTACAGTTGTAGACTAAAACCCATTCAGAGAATGACAGTCAGTTAATAGCTACGTGCATAAACCTCTCTTAGTTTGGTGAAAATGCTGTGTAAAAATCCATTCCTACTGCTTCTGGTTAACTCAAATCCATTTATCTATTTCTTAAAAACAAACAAACAAAAAAACCTGATGTTGGCACAGATGTTCACGAACAACTGTAAGAGGCCCCATTATTTTTCAGACAACCTGTACTTACAGACTATTGATTAAACAGTAGAACCCAGCTCACACTTTCAGAGCAGCTTCTGGTTCATTGGTAAGAGCACACTCCTGATGGAGAGAAGGAACAAGCCCTCTCCGGAACAGGTCATCAATCATTTTGTTTCCACCTTTTCCCTTCCAACAGGTACAATAAATTCATTTTTAAATGCTGTAGAATACAACGTAATTTCTTTTTGTTCACCTGTAATTCCATGCAACCCAACTAAACAGGTATGACTTTGTAGCAGAAGCAAAATGTTTTTAATGCATACAAAATTCAGAGCTTACTTTCCTTTCTTGTAACTCTTTTTGAATACTTGTGGATCTTGCACCAGTCATCTATGGCAAGCTGTAGAAGGAAGCTTCCACTCAGCAGCACAAACAGTTTAACCATAAGATTTCTTCCCAACAAAGTTTTTGAGAAATGACCTTCTCTCCTGGGTTGCCAAGGGCGAGTAGTGCTCTTTTAAGAAGATGAAGAAATTAGCTCAAGAAGACAACAAGGCACTATGTCCCACACATCTAATCATCAAACTGTTTCACTTTCCTTAAGATAAAGTCAAAAGAAATTATATTTTTTCTGATCTTTACCTTCTATCTGCTGGCCACGATGACAGCTCTGAACTGTACGTCTCTATCTTTAACAGCACCCAAGGGAATAAAACCCTGTAGGCATGACAGTCTCAAAGTCCTAACAAGCCCCAAAAGCCTATAAGGCTTTCTTTTGCAAGGAAAAGTGCAAGTGGTTTGTTGAACTTTGAGTGTACAATAATCCAATGTATTCTGCCCTGTGGAGAGAAGACAAGCAGATGGGATTTGACAATGCTAAGGCAAGCTGTGCTGTGTGACCTTTTGCTCTCCCAGACTCTTTATCCTCAGAAATCATCCTTTAGAAACAACACAGTTTCTATATTAGACAATACCTGTGCATGCCACATGACACGCATTCTTGCCCTCTCACTACTCCAAATCTTTACAAAAGGTAATCTTATGCAGCACTTTACCTACATTCATTATTTTTCTAACTGGGTGACAGAGCTACATGGCTGGGAGAAAATGAGCACTAGACAGTGCTACATTAGACAAAGTATGTAATTCTTGTTTCAGCAGCTGAACAGAGAAGGGCAAATTAAAATCCAAATGCATTTGATCACTTTCAACTATGGAAGTAAATGAGGCTTAGCACAGGATTACTTCCAAGAAGAGCTAATACAAATACGATGTCTGAAAGGATGTGCCCTTTCCTACTTCATTCCATGTTTAAATAATTCTAGTACTTACAATTGTTCTGCATGATTTTTGTGAATCTGTGCAATGAACTGAATATATTAGTTTTTAATTTCCTTTTTAAACAGTGAAAGAAGAGATTGCTTGTTTGTTAGACCAGTCATATAAAAATGTAAGGTAATTCCTCAATTTAATTAAATAATTCCTTATTTAATGTTACTGAATGTGCATCAGGGAAATACAATTGCCCCACAGCAATTCTCCACCATCAGGCCAGAACTCTGCACTTCTGTTTCTTGAGTTTTAAAGCTGCTTCAAAAAGTGGAGGAGATTATTTCCATCAATCAACTGCTCTTTACAGAGAAGAAAATAAAAATTCTGATTTAAGCACGTGCTAAACAATGGTGCATCCGTCATCCACTTTGCACTAAGAACAATATTAAAACACTATTTAAGATGTAGCTCAAGAAGTTTTTCAGGCCTCTGGGAAGGACATAAATTCTGTCTGTCTGCGCACCAACCCTTCAGTGCTGAGAAGGGCCACGTGTATATATGCTTCCTGTATAACTTACGCTGTCCAACCCCATCCTTTCATTTAGTCCAGTGAACCTTATTCAGCCAAAAATTCTGCAATAACATGGAATTATAGAAGTGAAGAAAAATGTATGTAAAAAAGTCTGGTGGCATCTATACACTAACAGCTGCAAAGATTCATTTTATTTCTTTTCCTAAGAACCCCAAATTCATCAGCAATACAGATTCTATACTTCAGAATAAACCTCTGGGCAAAACTATATAGAAACAGACAGAAGTAAAGCAAGATATCAAGTTTTGGAAGATCCAAATTCCAGAGCTCACAGGCTCAGTGACACCAACCAAAATCAAGTTGATAATGACTGCCACCAAGCCCATCTGAGACTGGCATGGAGTTTAGCTTTTTTCTTTCACTCAGGCAAAGACAGTTTTCTGAACCAAAGGTGATGGCATGAAGAATGACTGATATATTTACACTGTTACACAGGTTCACTGAACGTGATTCCTACAAATACTTCAAATGGAAACTTGCATTCAGGTCTTTCACTAAGAAAAGCACAAGCAAATCTCAACCAGAGAGCCCCTCTGTTCCCACAGTGTCTTTCCTCCAATTATCAAGGGTTTGCCTCGAGGGCAAATATGAATAAGATACACACAGATGATCAACACATACACCGTCTTCCCCTAGAAAAATTCCCACCCTAAATTTACAGCCCATTATAAAGCTTCAGATATGGAGAATACGAGGAAGTCTTACTCTCTTCTCTCACAAGTAGCAAGTTCATTGCCAGATCATCCAAAACTCCCAGCCATTGCACCCCAGTAGCTTGTTCTTTAGACAGAACCCTCCTCAACCTCTGCAGCTGAATTTCCTCAGCCTACCAAGCAGGAAATCTTTTTACTTCTCTACCTTACAAGCCTCTCATCTCCTAATAATCTAGGGCTGAAAAAGATAACTGTTCTGCTCATTAATCCTAGAACGACTATCAGAAGGATATATATATATATATATATATATATACCTTCTTGCAGTACTCAAAACAAATAACTAGATTTCATCAGGTTTTTTACTGTCTACTTAGTTGAATTCCACCCTATACGATTTTACAGAAGCTTCAACTCTTTCAAGAAATATTCACATTTGGTGCTATAAAAATTATTTGAGAACCTGGTTCAACATAAAGAATTAATGCTCATAATGCCTAGGGCAAGAAAGAGGTACCCACCTCTGTGGGAGGTACCCATCTCTGTGGATGACAATTCTAAAACTGGACAAATCCTACTCCATTGACTGCAACATGGATACAAGCAAATTTCTTATGAAGTGAGCATTTTTTTCTTTCAACTATGTGCAACAGTGTTAAAAAGCATTGCATGAATGTCTACAAAAAATTTCCACTGTAGTTTAAGCATGTATAATCAGTTTACCTTTCCTAACGATTACAAACCCACTCATTCCATGTCCTTCAAAGGCAGCTCAAAGAATAAAAATAACCCTTAAAATTCTTGGCTTAACTAATATATCCAATTAGCACTCCCAATAGATGCTTTTTTTCGCCACTATACACTTAGCCAAGAAGTTACTAGGATAATACATGGATTTACTTATTCAAAAGTAGGATTTATGTCTTCTATTTCTATCTGTGAATATATGAAATAATATATGGGATTTATTACAGTTGCTAAACATCACCGCAAATATGTCTGATTTCACAACATTTTGAAGTTCTAATGTTGTGTGCTTAATATTTTACACTCACATACCTGACAAACACAAGCCTACTTGTGTAACTAAAAAACACCTGAAGTTTGCATTGAGAGAAATGTTAAAGTGGCAAACTGCGTTAAGATCACAGATATCTCACATCAGTTGTACTTTTTATTTTAACTATAAATGTCACACTTCATCATGCAGCTGTCAGCTTCTTTTAACGTATTACATGCTATCATGTAAGCACAGAACTTGACATGATGTAACACAATTAAAATAAAAAACAAGTCAGCTTTGACACCACGTCACTTTTCAATTTGTTGCAAATTAAACAAATGAAAATCAAAAGTACAAAAGTAAAGGCTATTAAAAATGTTTGCAAAGAAAGACAACAGCAGTTATTATTTCCCCCCTAAATTCACACTTTTCTGTTTAGCTTACAAAAAAAAAAAAAAAAAAGAAAAAAAAGCATCAACAACTTTAGTTCAGCTAATTACAAATTGACACCAAAAGACATCTTGAGAAATGTCTTTAGTCTACAACATCTAGAAAGATTCTACTGTAATAAATACACTTCTCAGTGTCATTTCCTTACAAGCTGACATCCACGGAACTAAGCAATTATTTTTCCCTTTCTACACTATCCTATTTCAATTGATATCCACTCTGTGGTACTGCTGGGGCAGATTAAAAGAGCTGAGTGTTTTCAAACCAGATGCAATAACGTTCAAGTTATGCCTGAAGCAACCTCATAGTAATAATGGAGAAATGATGAATTCTAGATAATTAATACTGAAATCAATCATGTATTACAAATTTTGATTTCCATTTACTGTTTTTTGCCTTGCAACACAAAATAAAAGTGTCTGAACATTTCAGAAACTTCAGTAAAAAAGAAAACTGGCCATATTTGGTAAACTATTAATAATTAGACTTCCCCCTCTTGGTGTTTCTCTGTTCATTTACTCTAATACCACATTTGATATATCCTTAACAGAAAGAACTTCAGCCCATGGGAAACTTAGTGGCATCTGTCACAAACACATAAATGTCACATGCCTAATGTTTGCTCAGGCCATACCATGACACAAGCAAAATCTCTTTGGCCCAGGGACAAAATGATGAGGGTGGAACCAGTTTGTAGGCGGGAAGGAATGAGTCAAGCAGACTCTGCTCGACTCCCTGTCTTGGGAAGAGAAGGGCTGATGCAGAGGTTGGAAACAAAATCCTCACAAAAGCTTTCTCTTAAAACATCGAATTAACACAAATTCCCTTTTCCCTTTTGTGGAAATGAGAGGAAAGAGGAACATGGGAAATCCTGAAAGTTTTACCCTCAGATACCACATAACTTCAGAACTGTTTTCTGATGACCAATTTTGATGCATTCCTAAGAATTTCCAGGCCAGAAACTTGCTAAAGAAAGATTAAGAAAGTCATCATTTGGAGATTTATCTAAGATAGCTACTGCATTTAAGTGTGCTTTCTTGGACTGAGTAGGACAGCAAATTGAAGGAAAAGCAAGAAACGAGAAAGCTAGGATTGATAAAAACAAGCACAAGAAGAAACATGAACAAAAATATACATGTGAAGTAATACAAAATAACCTTACATGGTTCCCAATCAACAAACTCCACGACTAGTTCAGACAGTGGTGAAGTTGCTACGAATCTTTGAAAACCACTCCTTAATAAAAATCTGAAAACAGTAACACTGACACTTGTGTATTTCTAAGAAATTATACTGCATTATGCCTGAGTAATATTTGTGCTGAATGGTTTTAAAATATGAACTAAATAGTATTTCTTGCCTATTACATTCCTCTATATGAAACTCTGGAAAGTGGTCACAACAAAGGCAAAGAAACAGACACAATCATCCTTCAGGATGACAAAATCTTTCAAGTATCTGTTCTCTACTATCAAGTTTTTCTAGGCCATACCATGTTTAATTATTGTCAGAGATACTTGTTTACCTAAAAGGAAAAAGAAAAGAGAGGACTTGCTTTTGTGGACATGAACATGTGAAAGCTTATGCAATTCATTATCTATATTTAATCCCTCAAAATTCTCATTTACCATCCTGGTATGGGAATACATCCAAAGGTGCCTTAATATTACAGGCCTTGGTAGACAATGGTGTCACTGATTTGAACACCTAGGATTTGAGATGTGAAGTGATTTAAGAACTAAAGTTCAAAACAAAGCAGTTTTTTGTTTGTTTTTCTGTGTTGTTTTTAATTTTTTTAAAATAAACATGCCATTGATTGTTATTAAACATTATATTACAAGCAGTGCAGTCTGAGATTTGAGCATCACACCAGAACAGGCACAATACCTGCACTTCTTAAGTTAGGGTCAAGGTCTGGCATTTCCTTGGATGCTTCTGGACTTACGCTGTAGATAGATGCTCCTGCTTCATTGGCAATGCTGTAAAATAATACAGTAAATAATCAAATAACATGCAGCTGAAAACAACACACCTGAAAGATCTAACATTGACCTAATTTAACAAATTAATATATATTTTCTTAAAGCATCACAGTTTTAAAAAATTTTGAATGAACTGAATAGTTATAAAAGTAAGATAGTGTGAAGAAAAATGTCGCTATTTAAGCCAAATAAGCCTAACCTGCAACATTCGGTATTTTTCAGTTTTCTATTATAATTAGAAACATCTATAGTACTTTCATAACACAGAAAATGCACACAGTAAACAAGCGTTACCAGAAGTCAGCAGACAAACAGACTTTCAGAGACAAACAAGAAAATAAAAACCTACCTGATAATTTCTTTAAAAACACCTAGGATGAGAAGTTTAATATCTGTTCATAAAACATGTGAACCCAAGTCGTGTGTGTGCACACCCTGTCTACTAATAACTGCCTGACTTGCTCAGGACAAAGTCTCACCTCTGCACAGACCAAGTCGCTGAACTACAGTTTGCTCCTCAGTGAGCATTTAATTCCATCTTCTCCCCGGCTCCTCTCACTGTCATCCCAAAAGAAAACTGCAGACCAAAAGTCTTCAGCAGTCTCAGCTACAGTTAATGTATCTGCAGCACACCTCAGGCTCATTCAGGAATGATAAACTCAGTGATTCAAATTGCAGCATGCAATTAAAAAACCCTGGAGTGCTCAGTTCCATTCAAGAGAGAACTGTGCTCAAATATTCGCAGTCAAAGCTTATTTGTAGCAGGGAAATTTTGACACCACTGAATAAACAGCATATAACTCCACATAACTTCAACAGAACTCGAATTTCAGGTTTATAATTAAGACACAGTACAAGTTCTACACCGAGTTACTATCAGGTTGAGAACTGTTTTTACTTTTATTATTCCACCCATTATAACAACTTTATCATTGCCAGAAGGAAGGAAACCTCAACCCTTAAGCAGCCGACCTTTCAGTAAATTCATAACTTTGCTTTATAGTGTTTCATTTAAATGAGACTATAAACTTTTCTTTAAAGAATGTTTAGTACATCAAATCTACAATAAAGAAACTGAAACTTAGAAACCTCTTCCTTTAGAAAAAAAATGGAGAAGAGTAATGAGATAAGACACATTCCCATCAGTGTTACAAGCACATTAAACTTTAAATAATATAAAATGCAAAGATAAAAATGCTATACGTTTTTACTGCTGTTACATACTGGAATGCTGCATTATTTGCTATTCAATCTAAGCTGGATTTTTTGCCGACACGTCCGATTTTGTAGTTACTGGAACCTCAAAAAACATTCAACATGACAAACAGATTGGATCATTCAAAAACACAGAGAATAAAATCCCGTGCTCTTCGGCATTCCTGTAATTTCAGAATCTCCTGAACAACTGGTTTAACAGAGCAAAAATCTGCCTGAACCCTCTGGGCAACGGGCTGGACACAGCAAATAGAAGCAAAACTGTTTCTTCTAAGAAGATTCAGCACTAGGAGCATAACTACAATACAGATGCTGTTCAGAACACAGTTCTCCAACAGAAAGAACTGACAGCCACCAGCAAAACTAATTGCAGAACACAGTCACAGATCACAAAAACACAACTGCTGAAAAATGAAGATGTTGACAGAAGCCATAAACTGATTTTCCTGAGAAACTGGTAGTTTAAAGAACAACGCAACGGAATGTATTTCTTAACCTGTTCACACATTATAAAGGCAGCATCTGGCGAGTTCTCCCTTTCTTCGTAAAAGAGAAATTGCTTCCAAAAACCCACACACATTAGCACATACTTCCAACAGCTTTAACTAACCTCTCTTCAATCTTTTTATTCTAACAGTTCCAAAAGTCAACCTCTCAAGCAGCTTCTAAATTTAGTGTCTTTTCTACTGGTAATGCATTCTGATAAGTAACTGCTATTCATATTAATTAAATTTCACACTTTTAAAAATTATTATTATTAGTTACACAATACTGTACCATAAATTACATTACTGCACAGAATATTGCCTGATGCCCCTCAGTATTTTGTATTGTTGAAAGATCTTGAAAGATTTGGATGGGGATTTTAGGACACTTCACATTTTATTGATTCTCATTAATGCCGCATAAACAATGTTCAGAAATGAGGAATATGGTAACGCTCAGATTCCACAGTAGTAAAAGGAAATCACTGTGCCAAATTTTGAAGTAGGTAGAACAAGAGCTCCTTACTACAATAAGTAAATAAAATTAGAGTTCAGGATGGGAGAGAAAAACAGTCGAAAAGAGCACATTTCCTTTTCTCAAGTGCAAGAAAATTTATTCACTGGGCAAAAGGGTGGGTGGAAAGGAGAGGGGAAAGCCAAGGAAAACAAAACAAAACAAAACCCAAAAATATCTCAAGCAGGAAAACAACATACAAAAAACACTTTCAGAAGATGCATACATGGGATATTTGACAGCCACTCTGAGATGGCTTTGTATACACACGCAGCTATTCCACAAACTATTCAGTGGAGCAGATTTGAAATAGAAGGAGGAACAGTCCTGCACTGCTGCCCAAGGACAGCGAAATCCAGATGTTAAATACACCGAAGTCGTTACCCACAGTAAATGCACAGGGCCACAAATGCCAAAGAAACCATTCTCTGGGTCATGCAACCGTAGCAAAGCAAGATCCTACAGACATATTAGTGGCTGCTGAGAGGTTTTACTCACTGTTTTTAGCTACAGCGAGGTGGTTGCTAATGCGACACTGGCACACACAGCACTTGAGCGTGGAGCTTGGTCACAATAAAGGATTACAAACAAAACAGGTACGGGGATTCACATTTGCAGTTTTCCTGGATTTTATTATTTGACTGGATGGGAGTGCCACTTTGGCGCTGAGATAATCCAGGGGAGTGTTTTCTTTCTTATTTATTTAATAATTCAGTTCTATCTAGAACAATTTTACAGTAATTTAATGCTGCAAAATGCTCTGCTTTCAAAGAACATGTATTTTTAATGTCAGAGCACATTAAGCCAAAACCAAACCTGCTCAAATTAGTGGGCCACATAAATTTAATGTGCTCCACACAGTTCTTCACACACAAATTCCTTTTCATTTTTCTCCCTTATTTAAAGGATGCAATTTAACAAGAGCCAGAAGCACTCAGGATCCCACAGTAAGGGTTTGTTAAAAATGGCACCTAAAGTCTGTAGATAAATATGTATCAAAAAATAAGCATATATCTATATCTATTTTTTTTTTCCAAGCCAAATAATCTAATGAAAAACTACTTCCCCTTTCCAAGGAAAATTAAAAATGATAATACTAATTTCTTCTAACAAGCAAAATAACAGCAGTTAAAACAATATTAACAAAAGTCGTTTTGCTACTGAAAGTTATTGTGTGGCAGAAGAATAAGTGATCATAAAAGGCTAAGCTCATGATGCACTAATAGGCAAGTTTCATAGAGCTCTCTTTAAATGAAAAATAAGAAAAAAGGTGGTCTCCTCCACATATAATGCAATTCATTACTATTATTTTTAATAAAAGGAGTCAATAACAAAGCTGCTACACAATATTTCAATTTGGCCACGATCAAGTTGTTTTGTTAAATAGAAAGTAAATGTTTTGAGTATCGTGCTGGTCTCATTTATGTTCAGTTTCAGACATTTCATATATCACTAATGCAACGTAAAGTGTATTCCACTAGCACCACCTGGTGGTCCCTCAGCTTTATGCCAGAAACCACGCTAGCTGTATTCCAAATGCTTCAGGTACGCCTTCTAACGCACTAGAACAAATTATCTTCTCGCTGAGCCTAAATAAGAATTATACAGTTGATATGAAGAACCGTTCAAAATTTCTCTTAAAAAAATAAATAAAAACAAAGAAAGAAATCTAACAGCTAAAGTAAAAAAAAAAAAAAAAGTCCCAAGTTTTCTTGTTAGCTTATAAAAAGATCATCTGCATCAAAATACAACTGCCCTCACTATCAGCTACTAAGTATGACTGTGGTTAACTAACCTAACAAAACTTTAAACATTTTATCTAAGAAATCTATTCTTCATAAACCTGTGTCGACAAAACAAGAGGCTCAGATAGCGGGCAGGAGGGTCAAAAGATTACTGTGTTACTTCTCCAAATAACTGATTTAAGTATTACACAGGGCAGGAAGAAATACAAGGATCAAACATCTGCTAGAAAAGAATGCTACATTTCATATATGTAGAAGCCCACTATGCAAAATCAGTCACAGAATCAGAACAGACTCGCTTAAAAAGGACCGTAATGATCATCTAGTTTCAAAACCCCTGCTATGTGCAGGGTCATCAACCACCAGACCAGGCTGCCCAGATTCACATCCAGCCTAGACTCGAATGTCTCTGGGCATAAAGTATTACAGTGTTAGAAGAGCTCACAGAGACTGCCAATCAATCAGCTTAGGGGAGAGGAAAGACAAGTTTTGAAGAAGTCCCACCAAGGAGCTCCCAAGCACACAAGGTGCCTTCAGACAGCCCATCAGGTTAGGAGTGATAGAGACTGATACAGATCCTGCATTGTGGCTCAGCCACGGTTTGTAAGTTCCCACTGAAAATACAAAAGATGAAACTGCTTGCAGTCTTCCGAACTAACTACAACAAAAGTATTCTATATATGTTTCTATCCAAAGTGAAAGAACTTGCTCCATCTTTTGACAAGTTTACCAGAAACTGCAGCATGCAAAGAAGAAAGCAAATTCAATCTGACCAACTCAACCTTCTTGGAGTAAAAATTAAGCTGTTTCAAATCGACACAGTCATGCAGCAAATTCAAATACAGGACAATGATATGTCTTTCAGTCGCAAACCCTACTTTTCCAAAAGCTTTCTGACCTACAGCAGGGGCAATAATCAGCTGATAAACCAGCTTCTGAAGTGCCAGAATTTCAAGGCAGCCATCACCATATCAAGGTTAACATGACCAATTTTTCTCCTGTTCATATGTGGCACCAGGCATGTCAATGGCATTCTTAGTGAACAGCTTAGATGTTTAGAACCTATTGAGCACAACAATAAGTTCTTGTTTTAAATGAAGTTAAAAGGAATATAAGAAATCAAAGACAGTTTAATTACGCAGTCCGGCCACAGAGCAACAGTAAGATCTGAAAGAACAAGTGAAATGTGTGACAAATACTGGAAAGGTGGAATTATATTCAGAAACACAGTTACTGAAATCGTTATCTTCAAGTTTTACCTACTTCCTTGTAAGCTAGAAAATATTATCAAGTCCCATTTTACACTTTACTGCTTTGGAGTGGAGAAGAGGACAGCAAGTTGATTTTCTATATTCTGCATGTACTCAAAGAAAAAAAGCTACTTCAAACAAAAGAATGACTACACTGAGCCACAAAACGCAACTGCCTCTTCACGAGCACAAAACAGGTTTCAACAGTATGAGTGAAGCAATTGTGGCATGGGATTTTAAAGCTTCTTTAAAATAGTTATGACTTTAGAATATGCTGTCCCATTCTGTTAGCTTTCTGATTTAGATGAATGCAGAGAAACTGACTTATATGAAACATTTCACTGAGTAGAAGACTTGAAAATTTTCTTATCCTGATCTTTATCTACCATCATTCCTGTCTGTCCCCAAAATCCACTAATGAGAAATTTCTTGAGTTAAAAGAGTAGAACAATTGCTATGCTTTACTAGTGGAATAAAATAGGTTTTAGAATCCCTACAAGATGTAACAAAGACTTAACATGCTTTATTTTTTTTCCATATTAGCTGTAATTCTGTGAGCCCCTAAATCAAACAGAAACCACTTAGCGTGCTAAACTAATAAAATTAACTGTATAGTTATGGCCTGCAACCCTTAATTCATTTGTCTACAAACCATGCCCTCTGCACATCTCTGTGAAGGGAAGAATGATCAGATATCTGTCTTCATCTTGTCTGAAAACGATGACATTTTTCAGTAAGAAAAGGGTCCAAATGGCAGGTGTCAAAGAGCTTTAGCTTCACACGTGGTGCTAGGAGGCAGAAAAAACAACAGCAGCGTGTGGCCATGTCAGAGCTGTACAGAAGCTGCCGTACAAGTGCATATCTGAAAAGAGCAAACCTCATAGCCTGTTAAATCAATCTAGTGCCAGATGCTGTTATCAGAACAAAACTGGTGCTAAGGATTCATCCCCAGAAGAAATACATGTCCCATGCCCGTAGTGAAAAGTGAGCGACCTAGTGTGGCACATCTAGAGACTGAAAGTGACAGCTACCTGCGACTGCCCCCACCGTTCCTATTGACAGTTTCAGAAAACAGGTCCTGTCATTGCTCATAAAGCAGCTGGACTGGAAGCATCCTTCTGCTCCTGCAGAGAACTTTAAAATCCGAACTACATGTTCAAAATCTACTTCCAAAGTTAATCATCCAACTAAAAAGCAGTTGAGCCATTTACTTTTCCTATAGACACTGTAGTACAAGAGACAGAATCAACTACAGCTCCTCTCCCTGTTGTAGCAATGCTAATGGAAAAGAATCACCGCAGTGCTGATATTATAGAATGCTACACTATCTTAATGTAAGAGGAAAAGTTGAATTGAAAAAAGCACCTTTCCTGTGATTACAGTATGACAGCATTTAAGTCAATCTAGAGTAATTAACAGTAAATATTTTCACATCTCTTAAAAATCTTTCCCACTTATAGCTAATTAACATCAATATGAGAACAAAGGAAAGACAGTAAAAAAGGCTTCAGAATTGATAGGGGAAATGAAACTCAAATTAAAAAATAAAACAGACTTGAGACCTCGTTGTTCCTTATAAATACACCTGATAATTTCAAAATCACCCCTGCCAAAGCTCATTTAGTTTAACACAACCCAGTTATCCCAATGTCCTCATCAGAACAAACCCCAAGGATGTTAACTAACCTCATTTCACCCTCAGGGACTGGAGTTGGAACAAGGGAGCCAAAAACACAACTGATGTATGTAGGTACGGCTTCAAACAGAAGTCATGCAAAATGACTATGTTAGATACATTCATAGACTTTTAAAACAATATGGCCTAGATTGTCCAACAAAGATTACATCACTCCTCACAAAGCCTAGCAAAACCAAAGAGCAGAACAAGCCTTTTCAACCTTGTTCTCTCTTAGGTCCTGCAAGCCCAGCTGGGCCATGGTCTGCAGCAGCCCAGACGGAGCTTGAGGCACCGAAAAGGAGCCCACTGCCAGCACTGCCCTGCCAGCAGCCCCAGATCAGCTCAGCTGAGCGGAAAACCCTGCAGGAGCATGCAAGTAAAGCTGGTGGGTCATGCAGCCTGTCTGCAGCAGAGCAAGATCCTGCAGACGTAGGAGCCAGCCTGACTGCTCTGAGAAACAGCAAATGGTGCAAATCCTGGAATGCATCAGTTACATATTAATGCAGAATTATTCAAGTGGCAGCATTATAAAAGTCACAAATAACTACAGTCTAAGGGAACAAACAAAAGGATGAATCATTCAATTTAAAATTTGATTTCTGCCAATAAAGAAGTAACTATAAACTTAGTATTATTTATATTTTGAGATATCATCAATGTTTTCTAATTGGGAAAATTGATGTCTACCTGATTTCTTAAATTATGTTTCTCTGCTGCATGCACACACTGTCGCATCCACAGCATTATTCTATTACAGGACACCAGACATTCGAGACACAGATGATCTTTGAAGGAAGTTCCATTAGTTTCTCTTGGTTGCTCATTTGCCAGAGACTCTACAGAGCGTACTAACATAGTCCTATACAAAGTGTATCAAGAAGGGTTATACGCTACCTGTTGGAAATTATCTAGGAAGGCTACAAGAAGACAGGCTACTGTCTTGGTTGCTACACTTACCATCAGGAAACATTTTTACCTGGAAAACGGGCAACAGGGAGGTAAGTGTTGAGACAAATGTCCTGTTACCCAGATGGAAGGCTGGAACTTCAGGTGATGTTAACTCTCTACCCAGAGTAAAGACAAGACCACAGCATATGGGGAAAATGTCTCTCAGAGGGCTTGTACCACTAGCAACTCCCATTCTCTTCATTACTCATTTAAAGTCCTTTAGAGGAAGCCCAGTACAAGTTCTGGTACAACCAGTACCTGGATTGACACAGAATTGTGACCAGCACCTTTGATTCTGTCTCTGTTCTATTCCCTTTCCCTTATAATGTCTCTGATCTTAGTACTTTTATGTCTCCTTAGCAAGTTACCCTCTCCCAGGTGCAGACTGACAAGAGGAAGCTACATGGTTTGCACTGCCTGTGCTCCTCCTGCAAGAGCCCCCGCAATACTGTACTGACTACTCACTGTGAGGTAAACAGTCTTCTCCCACTGCTCCCCTCCCCAACCCTATTAAGAAGAAGGTTGTATCTGACAACATTATCTTAAATATTTCCAAATTACAGACACTCCCTGGCATAGCACACTGAGCTCTGAGGTACCCAGGTTTTCCACACAGTGAAACTTGGAATAAATTAAGAATGATTGCTGGAAAGAAAGCATCTTTGATGTATTATATCACAAGGAAAAAAAGTAACTATTACATTTTTCTAGCAGGGATGTGTTTTCTTATTTTTCTTTGATTTGGAATTCACCTAGACAACTGTCTTCTCCAGTTCACAGCAGATAAGCCTCCCATGTTTATTCTCTAACTCAACATTATTGAGTCAAATGTTACATAGAGTAAATGGCACTGTAAGAAGACCTTGTTAAAATTATATACTGCTGTCTCAGAAGTAATTTCTGCAAACTTAATCATTACAATGTTCTTACAATGTTTGAAGTCTCCATTTTTCTTTCTTTACATTTCTTTACAGCATTAAAGAAAAGATGCTAAAGTTAGTTTTTACACTTCTCTTTAGTTTATTCCAATTCAAAGCTGACATGGATAAAAAAGTGTTCTATGTCCATCAAGGGAATAATTTTCTTCACTGTATGGAAGACTGTAAACTAAAGTGCTATTTTAGTGCTCCCAGCAAAATCTATTATTACATACCTGTAAAAGGAATAACAGCGTTATAATAGAGAAAATATCACAGCAGATAAGAAAGTCAAGAGAAATGTACACACAAAAAAAGACATAACTCTGATTCTTCAGAAGGTATCTTTTTCTCATGTAAAATTCAGAAAAAAGTAGCATATTCTGATAGTTCAAAAACTAAACAATTTGCCTGTAATTAGAAAAAGCTTTTTAACATCCTTCAAAAAGCAAGATGTTCTGTTTAAAATTAATCTTTTCTAACAGTCACTTTCCTCAGCCATAGATTTAAAGGTAGTAAGACCTAAGTGCCCGCAGAGCAACATAAGTAGATTCAACGCTTTGTTTAATAAATTATACATTTTTCTCCTCTTGGGCCTCTAGGGTTCTATGTCTTCTCTAGTGCTCCTCACTGTCATGGGGTTAAATATTATTATTTTACTGATAACATATACACCGTTGGGCATCTACAGTAAGAGATGTGAATCTGAATCAAATGTGTCTCCAGATGAAAGTGAGCTGCTGTTGTCTATTGCTTGACCACTTAAAACAGGGATACCTTCTTATTTTCCAATACAAAGCCTCACATTATCAACCTCAGTGGAAAAACAAAACAAGAACCCCCAGACATCCACAAATACAAAACAAATTCTGAATAAATGTGCAATTCATGAAAACATGGATGCCTTTAGTAAGACTCAACCTAAAGAAAAAAAGCTGACTCAATTAAAAAAAAAAACAAAACAACAGAAATTAGTAAAATTAGAGTTCAGTTTGGCAGTGCTATACTTGTTCCCACCCCCAGTCTCCCTGCTTTTTTTTCCTTTCTTTTTTTCCCCCTCCTTTTAAGAGGGAATAATTTGTTCCCTCAGGTTGTGACAGATCCACACTGGAGACTTTCCATGAGCAGTATCACTAGAACTGGCATAAACATATGCTGAAAGACCACTTCATTTAAAACACATTTTTCATCCAGTTAAACATTTTAAAAATTTCTTTTTCTGCACTGAAATTCCTTATGCTTCATTTCTAACTAATTACTTTTAAACTGGAAATAAACCAAGTAAAAAAACCCAAACGACGAGTCATTTTTCTATTTAGTTATCCATATACAAAAGCATAGAATAAAACACTTTTCTTGTTATTGAAAAGCTAGTCTTATATCCGAATCATAATAACACAGCATAATTATTTTATGGCCTATTTTTTACACCTCAATTTGCAAAGTGTTCGTCTACTCATACATATATTCCACAGTAACCATGTAGTTAATCACCTGCAATTCTAGCAATGAAAGTATCTCTAAAACAGCATAGAGTTAAATTAATACATTAACATGACTCTATTATGAGTTCAGCTAAAAACATTTCATTGAAAGAAATCACGGAACTACATTGTTTTAATTATTAACCTTCTTTGAGGCCTATATTTAAGGGGGAAAAATATCTTAGAAACACACGAGGACTTGTAGGTGACAAATACACAACTCTAAACAAATGTACAAATGAAAATCATATCCTTTTCAAATACAACTACGTTGTTTTCTCTAACAAAATAAGTTCACATTAGGAAGCTCATAATCAGGAGAAAAAAGTAACAGCCCCAAGAAAAGTTCCAGATAAAAAACAAAACCACAGAACAGAATCACATAAAAACCACAGTGCTGACATTGCCCTTCTCCCACTGAATCACACACATCACTTCAAAACGAGAACAAATTGCTTCAAAACTTTCCTCCCCATTCACATCTGGACAACAAGTGGCAAAGGCAGACTGGAACTTCATGGAAGGGTATTAGGGAGAGAGCATTCTGTCGGAAGAGACCATGATCTGAACCCACTCCTAGAAACAGCAGCGGAGTTTACAGGTACAACATCACATAGGCTATGCAAAGAGTGCCATGGCTCAGTCATTGGAGTCCTATGTCTGGATCCATAAAGATAAACAGGCAATGAAGAAACAGGGCCTTGCAGTGATCCTTTAGATTTCAGAAAAGTTGTTGTAGCCTGACAAAGAAGTGGAGCTTTAGAAAGTAAACAGCAGTGCACTGGAAAAATCCTAGCTTCCTCAGGTTCTATTAACAAGAACCAAAACCTGTAATTCTTTGGAAAATGTTCAGAAATGAATTAAATAGAAATATTCACACTTCTGATCCTTGCAGTAAAAAGCCCACTTAATTTTGAGTGTAAAGACTTTTGCTGATGATAACTCACAATCTGTTATTTAAAAACAACTTGGATATCAAGGGTGCAGGAGAATACAGTATCACAACAGTAATTATCCAGATGAGAATGAGCATTCATTGGAGAGACTTGATGGCAGTGTAGAGCCAGAGGCTGCAGCAGGCAGCTTCTGAAGGGGGTTACAGAGAACATATGCCAGCATGGAAAACATAGGACCCTGCAATGCAGCCAAGCACCTCCTGCCCTTGGGCACTTGCTCATTCTGCTGGCTAGTGTGGATGGTGACAGAGCCAAGCCTCCACCTTGGCCTGCCCCTGCACCACAGGTCGGGTGATCACTACCTCAGCAGCCATCAGCCAGGAGAACACAAAGCTGCCATTGCTAAAAACCATCACAGTGTGCCACGATCCATGCTGGGTCATGCCAAGGCTTTTCCTGGCAAGGCTGTTTCAAGACTGGGAACACTTCCTACACACACTGCAGAGATGGTGTAAAGCGCTCCTCCTCCACTATTAGTGCCAGATGGAGAAGCACAAGGCAACAAACATCAAATATCTACCCCCAGAGGAAGGATATGCTGCCAAGCCTGAGCACAAATACAAGTTCAACTAACTCAGCTTCTAATTTTGTTAAAATGCAGATTTTAACATTAAGGGTTCAATTACCACCTACCTTCAATTTATTTCTCCCCTAAAAACTGAGGACAACCTAATCCTAAATAGCACTAATCCCAAATGCTTCTGAAATACATATTTGAAAACTATTTTCCAAAGTTACCTAAAGGCAGATGTGTTCAGAATTCTGATCAAGTTGAAACATTCTCCTGCACAATACAAATAGAAGTTTCAAGTTACTAACACCTCACAGTGGAGGGGGCCAGATTTGGGTTCCATCAGACCCAGAGAACCAGAATCAGTATTTCACAAGCACTAAGTCTGGATTTCCCCTGAAGGTCTGAAGGGCTCACAACACCACCAGCACCACTGTGATTTATGCAGTTTAATTATGTCAACTGTGGCCACAGTAAAGGAGAAACTGTAAAATGACATCTTGTCATGAAATCCAGTGGAAGCTAACTCAGAATAACTTCATAAATAACAAGTAGATATACATTTAACTTGCACCAAATTTTTAAATTCAGACCTGCTTTAAAAGTTTCACCCTCTGCAGAGTATAAATATAAAAATTAACTGTTTCACCCTAATCTTATTGAAATAATCATATATTTTTATCACAACCTAGTATTAAACAAAACCATTCTTTTTCTGCATATGATGCTGATATTCCAGTTCAGCTAGATATTAATCCATTTTGCCCTTACTGCACTGCATAGTAAATCAAATGTACTTACACAAATTATAAACAGCATTCAATTCACAAACAGCTAAAAGAAATACCCTACACGTGATAAAATGTAAGAGACCATGCTCTGAATTAGATGTCACCAGTTTCTTCTTACTAAGCATATGGAACAACTAGGTTTGTTTTTTTTTTTTATAAAAAAGTCTCATCTCAGAAAACATTGCTCCTGTTGGAAGCCAACCCGCAGCAACATGTTTACCAAAAAGAATCCAGTGAGAGGAAAACTGGTTTCATCCGAATTGCTCTGCTCATAGGACTCAGCAGTGGTGCCTTCCCCAGCAGGCTGGGAGCCATTCTTGGTGAGCAGATAGAGGGTAGGAGGGTGAGCCACAGCCTCAGCGGGGCAGGGCAACAGCAAAGAGTAAGAAGCTGGCCTAATGCATCTCTGTGAAAGAAACTAAGCACTTCTATGGAAGTCTTTGGTGCTGCTGTTGGTACCCAAAGAAAGAGGACATACTAAAAGAATACTGTATCATGATTTCAGAATTATTTTGCTTTACAACATCTGAATTGACAATGTCTCTTTCTATTTACTTTTACAGGAAGAAAATGTTAGATCTTCAGAGAGAGAATCACTGAGAGGAAACACAGGAATATCTACTATGATTTACTTAAAAATGACAAACTAACTTCCAGAAGAGGAGGTTAAATAAAAACACAACAAACTTTGAGGTGCAATTTTACATCACGAGGTAGAAATAGGCCAGGAAGAAGTAATATACACATCAATGCCTTTACTGAAAGCCCACTTCCAAAGTGTATTTACAGTACAACATCATAGTAGTGACAAGAGAATCATCTGTGGAAGCTGTATGTCTGAATTGTTTCCCTGAAACACTGATGTCAAGTTCAAATGTCAAAATGTATTTTATTCAACTGATACTTCCAGCACACTCCAATAAAAGGTCTGAAAAGGCAGTGGGCATGTTGCCTTGTCTGCCAGGAATGAAATATAAAAACAATCAAATATAATGGAATATAAAAATGAGCAATGGAATATAACAATTATATAAGACTGAGAGATAATTTTAATGTAATACTGATTTAAATTAGCAATAGCTAATAGCTGCATCTCGATGGACATCTCTCTTTCCTCCCACCCTCTGAAGTTTTATATTTGGAAAGATCCACAGAAAACTGAGCTGCATTTGATGTTATACAAAATAACACCATACAATTGGAAGTTGTAATCTTACTTGTAATTGCAAACAGGATTAAAATGAAACCATTACTTCTGTCTCAGTTACACACTTGCTTTCAGGACTACTTGAAGGAAAGGAAAATAACTAATATACAGAACGGCTTAGAAGGACACAATTACATTACATCTCTACCTGATGCTATCAAAGCAGCACACTTATTCCAAAACTGAAAAGAAAAGGAAAAAGAGCCTTCCTCTACCTTTTCCCTACCCAGTGCCAGCTGTTCTCATTGTGCTGGTGAGAAGGGCTGGTACTGAAGGAGGTGCTTCACAGAGCTTGTGCTTTTTTGATGTCTCTTTTCAGACATACTTTTTCTTGTCTTCATATCGCATTCTATGACAAATGGATCATTTCTTAGTCCCTCCACTTGCTCATCATTGACAAAACCACTGGAATCCATTTATAGAAAGGAATTACTCTCAATAGGCACCTTCAGTTACAAATGTCTGACACTGCAGTCATCTAAATCTAATCCTTTTTCAAGCTGAAATAACCTACTCAAAGGCCTTTTGAGACACACAGCACGTCTATATTCTCTGCCTCTCATGTCCTGAAAACATCACAAGTGTGCTGAAGCATCTCCTGTTGCTGTGGCTTCTTTCAGCGTCATTCATGAAGCTTTTAAGACTGCCATACACTTGTTTGATATGAAAAATGAGCCTAGACTAGCTCAGCTCACAGTTTCAGCACTGAACAAAAGTACACCAGCTTCATGTGTGACATGGGTAGTAGAAAGCATCTCTCTGCTGCCAACAGGCTCCATGAGCAAATAATCTGAAATGAGGGATAAAAGTGAGAATTTATATAACTACAAAATAAAAGAGCCCTAGCTTTATTAACCGAGGTATTGTACTTGCTTTTCTTCATCCCAGACAATTCTCAGGCTATCAGACCCAGAAAAGTCACTGAAGAATAATTTTCAGATGTCCCTAAAATCCAAATAATTCTTTTTATTGAGGGTTATAATAGCTGATCTTGTAGCACCGGTGGAGGGGGTGGGGGGGGCATTAGCAGCTATACAGATATCTATTTCATGAGGCTTACTACTCAAAACAAACCTGGACAGACTCTCAGAAGGAGAGACAGAGTTCTGTCCAAACTTTGGATATGACTGATAAAAACCACCAGTGCTTCATAAAATAAAGAAACTCACTTCCCATCAAATAGCAGTATTTGTGTATATGCTCACTCAATTTTCTTCAAGATTTCTAATTGTTCTTTAAAAACAATACATTAAATCTGCACAAATACACCTAGAATGAAGAATTCAATCCCAAAGATAACTGACAGTTTAAAGCCACCGAAATTAAGGTATATTATGTTGAGCACTAGGCAATCTAATGTAACCCGACCACCTAACCTAAGCTTCTGCTATCAGCATCAATGATAATAGCATAACATAAGCTTCAAGAAATAAATAAATCTGTATATTACAATAAAGGAAGCCCCCAAAGAGCTGAAATGCAGAACACCAAATGTGGTTTCACAAATGAATAGGTATGAAGTTTGGCAGAATCTCAACTTGACTAAAAACACATTACTGGCAATCTCACACAAATGGAAAACTGCTTACTTTCCCCTTCTGTTCCAACAGAATGTCTGCTTAAAGACAAAACACTACCCAAACATACAACCAGGTCAGACTGTGCCATAACACTCAGGCTTAGTACCTCACAAATCAAGGAATACGTCTTGTATTTATATCATTTTAATCTGGAGGCTATCAATATTAATCTTCCTTTATATTTTGATGCTTCTACTTAAATTCTCTCCTGACAGGTTTCCACAAGTAATGCCTCCTGGAGTCTTTTTACATAAGTGAAGAGCCTAAATGAGTTTTCCTAGCATTTATACTAGTAGAAAAGTTACCAGTTGTCACAGCCATTTAACGACAAAGTTACTTAAAGCACACATGTATTTCTGACATTTCTAAGTAAGAGAATAACGGAATAACATCACAAATACCTCAGCTCTCACTTATTTTGGAAAGACAATATTGTTACAAATCACAAACTAACATTTTAATAGTTTGAATTTACATTGACTTCTCAGTATCGAAGATTTTGGTAGAATGGCAATACCACATTTAATCGAAGCCATGATATTTCATCCCAGGCAATGGCTAGCAGGGTAAGATGTACAGACATTGGTAATGGTAACCATCTTTCAGGTTCCTGCAATCAAAGTTCTGCAAATGCAAACAAGAGGGAGAATTTCTTATATGTGATTTCACTTATTTCAAATATGAATTTCTGAGTCATTCTACTTTTTATTACTTTCCGGTCTAAATCCAGTTGCTTTTATCCTATGGTTCACAGCTATCTTCCAAAAAGGTCCACAACGGAGAAGGAAGGAAACTAGTTCCCTGTTCATAAGGTTACATTCTCAAGAGCTGGTAAGCGAATAGCCACCCCAAGGTTCAGCAACCCTTTCAAGAATCAAAGAAGCCCTTCAAGGAAATCTCTTTGAAATCAAACTGGTATGAACTTTACAGCGCTGACCAAATAGCACAGACTTCCAAAGGCTGTAACCATATTAAACAATAACCTAAAACATTTCAGTCTGAAACAGAAACCCAGTAGATGCCATACCACCTCAAAAATACCATACATGCAAATGAGCTAGTTTGCTTTACTGTAGCAGTCCAGCACATTTAAGATCTAGTCATTCATTTTTCTTCTATCATTTCTGGGACTTAGAAGTGGCTTTGAACACAAGACTTCATGCCTCAGTAAATTTTTATGGCAGAAATAGCAGCACTTGCTCATTGCATATCCTTTGCATGTCTTCTCTGAATAACCTTTTACCTTTTCAATTTCTTCTCGTGTCTCTATGTATAATTTTGAATGCTTCTTATGTGATTTGCAAGAGTGGATTTGTGATCAGCATGCTTCCAACTGAATAGCTCACAAAACTATCTGTAAACATTTTGCCACAAGCTTAATAGCCTTTTGTCCCAAAATCTTCCCTAATTATACAAAAGTTAACTTTCTGCCTTTTTCTTTAGTATCTTTAGAAAGTCTTGAAGACATTCAGGCATTCAAAATACGTAACTTCTAAAATGAGATGTTACTGTTGCTGTGGCTTTCCCAGAAAGAGAAGACAAAGAAGGGAAGTTATTCATGCAACTTCCTTTCCTCCCCCATCCCCCCAACTATTTTCCATATACTGTCCAAGATCTAAGTCAAACAACATGATGTACTGTTCTGGAAAAACAGTTCAGTTGGAAAGCATAGGATTTAAAATATTTTCATTGATAATCTTTTCAAACACATTTTAAACTTATTTCTTCCTCATAGTATTTCTTTCTTGTTTAGAACAGTCTGCAATAAGTGAAAGCAGAACAAAAGATCTTCAGTGCATATTTCAGATGTCTGCAGTTTCTGTGAAATATGTATTCCTTTCACAAAAACTTTACAAACTATTTTCTACGTTTTGTAATCAGGCATCTACTGACCTCAGGTGAGTAAGTGCAAGCATATAAATGTCATCAAAAACAACTTAAAAGATAATCAAAAAGGAATAGGAATAAAGTTTCCCATATTCCTACCTCCTTTGTACTCTCAACAGACTTGAAACAACTGCATTAATGCAGCAAGCAATAGCTTGTAAAAGGATGCAAACCAGCTGAAACATTTGACAGACAGTGTTAAATACCAGAGGATTCATATCAACCACTTTATTTGAAAAGGTGCTTTGATGTTGGCTATCTTTCATGTACCTCTTTCATGGCACATTAATAAGGAAAACTGAGATGGGGTAAATTAAGTCCCAAGGTCATATCTAGAGTTACAGCACCATGGGTACCCGATGAAATACGGATTAATGCTGCATGAGCACTGAATAAATAAAACCACTTCTGTTAACCACTTAAACAAGTTTTACAAGTAGTTCTGAACTTTATTCGGCAACTAGACTTCAGACATCTTAATCCCCCCACACTGCTTTGAAACCTAATTATCATAATGTGAACCCGAATGTTAGGTCCCTTTCAAACTGCGAGTGCTATGAAGCAGAAAAGTAATGGGAATTAAGCTAGTGTAACATTAGAAATGTAGAGGCATGGAACTTGAAAGTGGCATTTGTTAAAGCTGAGAGAGCATAATGTAGATATTCAACAACATAAAACACACATTTAAATTGAAAAGGATATTTAAAGCATGTGCAGACACCTATAAAATACAAGTGGACCTGAAATCCTGTAGAACAAACATTTCTAAATCAATTTCTTGCCACCAAGGTCCAACTTCAAAAGGTATTAAACAGTCCTATTCTACCTTAGCAGAACTTTACTAAGTATTCTATAGCAGACAATTTAAACATTAAAGAAAACCAAATGAGAACTTTACAAGACATTACAGACTTTCCCCTATTTGTCACAGTACAGAAGTGTTTGAACTTAAACAGCAGTAAATTATTAATTACATTGCTTATAAATCCCTGAGAGCAAGAAAAGATTTTGCTGAAAGCAGTAGAAAAGGATTTCAAACCAAGTTAAATCTAAGCATAACAGAAAACAAACACCAAGCCACCTAGAAAACATCCCTATAAAAATACATTTGCCTAGATGCAGTGCCTGATACCTAACACACTGACTTTATTTTCCAAAAATGAGCTGGAATAATATATTCAAAGTTTGCCTTAACACAAGAAGCACGGAAGAAAAGCTGGACTAGGAGTGCTTATATTGTGACAATGCAACCACAGAGGCAGAATGAAAAACTAAATGCAACTTCACTTTTCCAAACACAATGACTGAGCTGCTCACAGTGTCCAGTTTTGGTATTCACCTGTCATTTAAACAGTTTCATTTCCAAGATGCCCAGAACAGGCAGCAATCAAAGTAAAACAGTTGCAGTGATCTAAATATGGAATAAGATCAGTGATTTTTTTTTTTTTTTTTGAGAATTTTATTTAATCCAAAATGGTCAATGAAATCCTAAACGTTTATCGTCGGCCATGCTAATGCTGAACATGCTGTTGTTGCATTTACATTTACATTTCTGGTTCTGCTGAAAGAAATACACTTGTCTAAAAGAGAACATCTGTTTTGGTTATAATACAATGCATCTTTGGCAAAGACTCACAATAGAACTAACATAAATAATCAAGAATATTTATTGAACCTTGTAACAAAAACTGATTTGTAACAAAAAACCTGAAGACTAGATATGACTGTCTCTGGGCTATAGTCCAGTTCTAATCTAAGTCAATAAACATAGCTTTAAAAGGAAAACTGCACTTGCAAAAGAGTCCTGCAGTTATTTAGGTTGGATGTAGGTGCTGAAAGTGTGTTGGTTATAAAAATAGTGAAAAATATTTCCTTTAAATCAAAAACTGTCAAACTGAGTCCAGACAGGTTTTAAAGCCACAAGAAAAAGCGTGCCGCATGCTTTATTTCCTATCATTGTCTTAACTCATTTGACTTCTCTCTGGGAAGCTTTAGTAAAAACTTTATAATTATCAATGCTGAGAACCTGGTATTTTAACAGATTGCATTTTGTTTATTTATTAGCACTAGAAAAATAGAAAGTAGCCATCTAATAAAATGGTTGAGAAAAACTGGTTCCTATAAACAAAATCGTTTGGGAAATATCTTTTGATATAAATACAAGCGAAATATTCTAAACTGACAATCAGTTAACCTGATTATTGACCCTATTTCACATTTTTAGCTGTGTGTTTTAGTTGAGGTTTGGGCTCACTGGAGTTAAACTCTGAAGTCAAGGAATAACTTCATGCACAACTCTGAAACAATTGCACAGGACTTGAGCCCAGGAGAGAATTTCAGCATACTCCTGCATGTAATGCACATACATGCGATCATTATTCAACTGGTTATCATAAAATCAGAAGGTTGGAAAGTACCTACAGATCATCTAGTCCAATCACCATCATTAACTTCCATTAGAATGCACACCTATCAAGATTATTTGTGCACGCATCAACTGAAAATCTTTCTAGATCAACATTACTGTCTCATTTCTCCAAACACAAGTGGTTCAAGTCCCATAAGATGAAATGGACAGAAAAATAGTATGAAGAGATGTCATTAAATTCTGTTCCTGCTCTCCACTTCTAATAAGGAAACAATAAAATTAGGATCCTATTACAAACTTTATTTGACAGAGAAGCCAAAGCATGCAATACCACTCTATTTTACTGAATGTCATTTCTGAGCAACAGCTTAAGAAGTTGATTGGGATTTTGGTTTTAAGATGCTATAAACAACAAAGTCTGGTCATTTTACATTTGGATTTCTACATGACAAAGATTGCAAATGTAAATACCATTGGCAATTCTCTGAAACTTGCACAGAACAACAAAGAGTTCAGTTTTGTCAGGCAAGGATTTCTATCTTCACACAGTTCAGTGCCTTACCGAGATGCACAATGCTTTGCCAAAGGTATCACGTAAGATGTAATTGATGCATTCTGTAAGTTTCAGTATAGTGAGTGAGGTTTGTTCTTTCTTTGACTGTTTTTGTTATTTTTCTGTACAAACAGTTGATTTGTAATTTCATTTTTCAATTAAAATTGCCTAAGCACACCCTTAATAATGAACTGTTCTATTCACTATGTAAATTCACTTGATCCAAAGGCATAAAGTGGGTTTCCACTGAATTAAACTGAACTGTGCTCAGGCAATGTACAATACTCTTTGATTTCCCCTTCGGTGAAAAAAATATGTATGAGAAAACAACATAAATCAAAAGATGACTTTCTAGAGCTGGAAAGGAAATTTGTAAGATTCAGAAGCATGTCTGGACAACTGTGGTACTGGTTAAGGCAAAGAGATGCACATAAACTAGTTTAGCAGAAATAGCAACATGTGAATCACAACCCTCAAGAAATAAACTGTCTAAACAGTTAAAAAACATACTAAGACTGCAGATCCAGATTATTTCGTAGAATCATAGAATAAACTTAAGTAAATACAGGCAACTTAAGTAAACTTAAATACATACAAGCACACACAAACAGTATGAATGACTCCACATAGGTTAACAGAATCAATTGTCATGTACCACACAACGATAACAAAAATCTTACAGCTGTTGACTTTGTATTTTCTAAGCAGTATTTCAGTGTTCTACATACAAAACCTGACGTGAGGACCAGCTTCTTGTCAGAAAGGAGCAAAACAAGAAAACCACAAACTCTACTACAATAAAAATATAAACACAGGACAAAAGCAAAAACTGTTTTCATTCTGCTAAATTTTCACTCCCAGGAATTAATCTTGAAGGTGAGGATTGCATTTATATATGTAGATTCCCCCCAAAGTAATGCTTCCTCTATTTAATTCCATGGAAACTACAACAAATACAATGAGTAAAATAACACTGTTTGATAGAGCAAGTTTTTCAACGTAGTTGTCAACATTACCTATGTATTTTTGCCAGCAATAAACAAGGGCCTGCATGCCTTGCTCAAATCTGCATCCAGCAGAGATGACTCGCTCTTTCACAGCTGCTATGATGGCATCATTGATAAGAAAATGTTGCGCATGCAATCTACTTTTTATCAGCCCAATCACATGGAAGCTAGAAGGCACCAAATCCAGCCTATATAGTGGATGTGGTAGGATAGCCAAGCCAAAACTGTAATGTGCTCCATATTCCTCAGATTGGTATGGAGTGTGGTGTTTCACCATTGCAGGACAAAGGTTTTCTTCTCTAGGCTGACACTGAAAGTTTGAGTCCTCAGCTTAATCTACATCATGATGCAGCAGTCAGAGCTGATGCCATATCTAGGTTCTAGGAAATTTAGAAGGATCATCTCTTTCCTATCCCAGAAGTCTGCACATTATTTTACCCTGCTGAGGGCTGTGTTCCCCATCTTTTTCTTTGACGGGGAATTCACATATCACCATTCCATGGACTGCTGTTTTGACTCCAGCTTACAGTGGTGACACCTCATCCCATCACTAGGAATTACTTTTGGAGCAGCCCATGTATTTTCCCTACATTTATCACCAAAAGTTTTGGCAAAAATGAAAGGTAGAAAATCATCAGATACTAATACAAAAACCAACTAACTTGGTAAACTGCATGACTTCTGCCTTAGATTCCTAAAGTTTTTTTTCCCCACTTCCAAACTCTACTGGCTGCCCATCCCCCCCCCCCCCCTCAAAAAAAAAAAAAAATCAATACCTTATTATCATGCAGATTCTATAATCTTGCTCTACAATATTGAAAATGTTTAAGTAAAACAAGAAAAGAATGCGAAAATGATCTGCCACAGAACAGCAGTAATATTTTTTTCCTGTATAAGCCAAACGGTTACTTTCATTTTTGTATGTTCTGACGAATCAGATCATGACAACCTTCAGACAAAACACTTATGTTAACATAACTGATGTTCAAACTGCATGAAGTGAACAACACTAACATAAAACATTTGCCACAAAACACACAGTATGAAGTGCTGTTCATTTTATAAGGATTATAAAAATCCATTGTTTTGGAGTCGGTTTCCTGAAGCAGATGCATTATTTCTCATTAGTTTGAACCATCTCCATCCTTTGCAGAACTCTCCCACCCCCAAACAAAAACAAATAAATAAAAAGATCAACCCACCACAACAGAAATACTGCCTATCAACATCAGAAAATCCCTACGTCTCTTAAACAGCAGACACAATTCTGCATGGAAAAAAAGGATTACAATACAGTTCCATACAAACCAAAAGTAAAATAGTTAGAATTTGATAAACTAATGGATAATATTTTAAGAATAAAGAAGACAAAAACCTTCACTACTTTCTGCTAGCTATACACAAAGTATTTAATTCCAGACAGGTTAATATCCAAAGGATTAGCAAGTATTCCACACAACAATCTGACAATACAAGGTTTATCATTGGTAGTTAAACTTGATTTACCAAGAAATTAACACAATTCTTTAGCTACAATTCTCACACACTTAAGTGTGATAACAGCAACAGAATCAACTACAAAAAGAGAAAACAAGCTGCTTCAGTGAGCCTTTTGGAGACTCAGATCTCTCTTGTCTCAAGTCTCTTGGAGACTTCATGCTCCAAAGAGCTACACCACTTTTCCTTTGGCTATAAGGATGGATCAAGCTCAACTCAAACACAGATAAAGTAACAAAAAGAATCACTTAACCAACCTTACACTTAAAATCAGCTGTTAAGTTAAAATAGGTTGAACGCCTGAACATCACAAAAAGCAAAGTAATCTTACCAGTAAACAACATCCAGTGGTGCAAAGTATTTCTTCATAATTAAATCAGCAAAGTAAGCTTCTGTTTCTCTGCAAGCCGTGCCGTTGCCAATCACAACAGTGCTACAGCTTTGAATGGGGTAGGAAAAAAAAAACAATTTTCTACTATTTTTTTTTAAGACTTTTTCACACAATGCTCAATGCACAATGACCCATAGATTACATTTTACATAATATAATGGCTGTATTTAATAAAAACATATTCCTAGTAATATAAAATTTTGCTTAAAAGTTTTACGACTTAAAAAGATGAGTCAAAAATTTCACTCATTTGTAATGAAATTGAAGAGTTAAAAAAATATCGATATTTATAAAAGAAAGGTTACGTATTTACAGTCCTCAGACCAACTCACCTGCTATTTCCTTCATCTACTATAAATCATGAAAAAGGATAGGTGCCCAAGCAATCAGAATCTTAGTTACAGATTATGTCTCTGACTGCCCCAGTACAGCCAACCAGTCACCAGATCATAACGTTTAAAGCCAATCTAATGCTTAAAAACAAATTGGCTCATATACCCTGGCAGGGCAGCAGCTGATTCACTGGACAAGATGTCTGTCCTGAAGCATGTAAAGAAAACACCTTTTAATTGTGCTCTCCATTTGCTATTCCATCTGGACATCTATCTGGGTAGGATTTCCTCTGCGTAACAAACTTCTTTCAAAAATTATATCTGGCTTTTGGAATAGGAAAGGATCAATGAGTAGGTTCAGGGTGGGAAGAAGGGAAGACAGCATGTCTAAATTTGTTTCTTAACTTAATGTTAATTTCAAATCCTAAAAATAAATAGAATGACAGGGCTTTATGGAAATACATTAATAGTATGCAGTCTTAGTCATACTCGTTGCTTTATTTCATATCCTTCTATGATATACATAGGGTAAAAAGCATGAATACAGTAAGGAAAACTAAGCTATAAACTACACAGAAGAATAATTCCATTAAATTTCATAGAATTTTGATTCTACTCAAAAGCCAGTATTGATGCAGCAAAGAATTTTCATTATGTTAAGTGAGTAAGAATAATAAACTTAAGTTTCCTCAGCATACCTGAACTGTAGCAGAAGCCTCTTTATCTTCTCTGCTTCACGAAATCCTTGACCAGAATGCAAGTATACAATATCAGTATGGAGTATCTGACCTAGAGCAACAAAAAGAAAAGCTATTTACTAACAAACAAGCAAGACATACTCTAAGGCTATTTCCTCCTGAATTACTTAAGTTAATTTGATGATTTACAAATAAAGCTTTTTAATAAGACATCTTTTCCATTTATTTTTTCTCTGGTTAGACAAGAAGTATGGTAGGCAAAGGATAAAAATGCTCTGGCTGCCCAAGAAAGACAAGTTGATACACTCTCTATTTCCCTGAGGTCATACCCAAACAAGAAATAATGAGCAGGAAATCATTTAATACTTTATACTCTTAATATTATCAAAGAGAAAAAAAAACTTTCTATGATTCTATTTGTAGACCCGGATCAGTTCCCTCTCGGTCTTCTCAAGGTTAAACAGACTGAGTTAACTTAGCCTTTCTCCATAGGGGAGATGCTCCATGCCCTTCACCATCTTTGTGGCCCTCCATTGATCTCTTCTGGGGAGCCCAGAACTGGACACAGTACTCCAGATGAGGCATTACAATGGCAGAGTAGAAGGGGAGGATCACCTCTACAAATGGTAATGCTACAGTCGACTAATTTTTATTTGTTTGTTTTAAAAGAGATCCACCAAAGAGAGAGTAAAATTAGGAATCCATTTTAAGGACTAGAAGAACAGGAACTCTAGAACTTCAAGGCTTGCTCCTGCCATATTCCCGTATCAAATTCGGAAATAAGCCTATATCGAACAGTACTGATAGCTAACAGTATAGCGCAAGCTAGAAACTATTTACCTCCATTTCATTCCCATTTTAAGACACATTAAGAGCATATCTTCTCTCATTCCCTCACTGGGTATGCATATTTTCAGTCAAAAATCAAAGACAAAAAAAATTCCTCACAGCACCAGCATGGATCCCCAAATCAGACTAGGATGCACTGGAAAGGCTATGGTTTTTATCTGTCTAAAACCTGAACAACATAAGTTCTACAAGTAAAACATTTCTGACTTCTCACGTTAACATATAAGCAAAACCAAAAGGTCTGATGAAGTGTCCAGATGTTCAAGATGCTACCCAGGAAAAAGCTAAGTCATAGAAAGCACTTAAATTCAAACTCTTTGTTACTAATAAAAATGCCAGGTGTTCTCATTGCATACTGTTGAGAAACACAGCTATTTGAATCTATATTCAATAAGGCTGAGGGAATTTGAAATTCTATTTTATTGAGGAGTAATAATATCACAAGAGACACCAGAATCTACAAGCAAAAAATTTAACCTTATATCTGAAGAAAGGAATTTCTAAGACAGGATGTGTGGAAATCACTAAAAAATATAACAAGCAAACAAACATCTATTTGATAAAATGAACATAGGTTGCTCTGAAAGTAATGCCTCCTATTTATTTTTACGAAAACTGCAACACATAACACTATTAATATTATATTAATAACATTATATTATGCTAATAATATATTAATTGTATTATATTAAAAACGCTATTTCATAGAGTAAATTCTCAGCTACAAAATGCTATTTTTCAAAACAGTCACCACCATTAGCTATGCATCTCCAGCACTTACGAACTAGAACCTGTATGCCACACTTGTGAAAACCTTCATGGCCATCTGGAATGTGACTCATCATCCACATCACTGTTGCCACTGCTGAAATGCACCACTCACTGTTTCACTGTACTCATATCCACTGCTTATTCTCCAGAAACATTCAGTCAAGTGTCAATGAACTTTTTTTGGATAGAGGAATTCAGTTCTACCCCCTTGCTTCATACACACCACCCAAGACAGACACTGTACTGTCAGACTGGCTCTCTGGTACCACCTGTTGCATGGCAACAACATGTAATGGGATACTAGCCGGAACGTGCAGTCTCTGCTGTCATATTACCAACATCCATCTCTGATGCCATGGGCCAACTTCAACAAGTAGGAGGCATTACTTTTGGAGTAACACTTACAGCTTTTTGAAACTACTCTTTCCTGTAGTTAAATACACGATTTTAACAGCCCTTCCAAAACTAATAATAACAAAAATCTATATTGAAACTCACTTGTTGGTGAAATAATAGCCAACTTGCAGCCATGTTTGTACCCAGGATCTACGCCCATCAAAGTACGACCTCTCACAGGGCTGGTCAGAAGCAACTGCCGGAGATTTCTTCCAAACATCATCACAGATTCCTTTTCTGCATCAGATGTCAACTTTGATCTTCGAAGGATGAAAGCAGAAATCATTTTTACTTCAACTTCCTTTCAAATGTACTTTCAATAGTTCCAAAGTCAAAAATATTTCCACTTCTGCTTTCATGCTCTCTAATCAAATATTACAGTTTCAATTACATTTTTGACACTTTTCTGTTTTCTGAGCAGTTTTCTGGTCAGTCAAAACCAGAATGAGAGGACTGCATAAGAAAGAAAAGATTATAACAGAAAAACCTATAAAAATAGCGTTCATTAGCAAACTAAAATTAAAGCCTCCATGTAATTTTGACTGGAAGACAGCTCCCCAAGAAGCTGGTATCTACTTTCAGAGAAAACTGGATTTGAGGAAGGCATGAATTGAACTTAGAGTAACTTCCCACTTCTTGAGAAAAATCATGATCCAGCAAAAATAGGACAATCACTTAGTCTGGGAAGTAGTAGAGACAACGTGGAAGGGCTAACACATTACAACTCTTGAGCCACATAGTTTCATCTACAAATTAAGTTCTTTGACAGATATTGTAGAGCCACACAGATCTGACATGTTTCTGTGAGGTTATCCTGCTTCCTCAAAACCAAACAAAGTAGGAAATGGACAGGGTTAATTCTCCAATTTCTTTAACAGAAGGAGGAGTTGGTGCAAGAACAATCTGATTTTGATGACTTCAAGCAAGAATACATACTTCACAGCACTACATGAGACAAATCACAGCCTTACTGAATGAAGGTACAGAAAAACACACAATCTTTTATTTGTCAACAGTGGACACAGAGAGACTAGTAAGAAGAAGCATTTTTGACAACATATGGCATCTTAAATTAAAAACAAAAACAAAAAACTGAAAAAGTAACAGGGACACAAATATTCATTATGTAGTGGATTGTTTCTATTTTTCAGGCAGTCGTTACAATTTTCAGCTGCATTACATTGACAAGAACTACAGGAATTAGACAAGCAAAAGCCTTCACAGAACTTTAAGGGTTGCCAAGGCCCTTAATCAGCTTTTCTTTCCACCCACCACTGAAAAAAGTAAGCTCGAAATGTATTTTCAACAGAGAAAACACCTGCATTGCAGTAAATCAAACACTGTAAAAACAAGTGACTGAAATGGTTCAGGTCAACCAATGCCAAACAGCTAAGTCTCAAGCAGGTTACAAAGAGTTCAAATAACTCTTAAATAGCACAAAAGCTATTTGACATGACTCAATATGAAGCTCTTCTGAGTAACCTTCAAATGTGGAAAAACTGAAGTCTGATTTAAACACACCCAGGATCCAGCAAACACACCCAGCTCAGCACTGTACCACTCCACAGTGGCAGAGAGATCTGGAAACTGTGCATTGGCTGTCACTTGCAGATTAGAGGTCCTCGTGCCAGTCTGCGGTGATGCTCTCTCTCTTCCCAACTCTCATTCATTCATAGTTTGAGTATACAGTAAATTCTGCAACCTTGGTAGCATTTCACAATACCCAGGCCACAGCCAACCCATACTCAAAGTCAGAGCAACCATGGAAAAGAAAATGAATAAACAAACTGACCCACAAGAATTGGCTTTGGGACATACAAACAAGTGGTACATAGGTACACAAAACTTCAGTTTCATGGTTTACTGTTGAAGTCAATCAGCTGTTCTCTTTCTCACATCACTGTGAGAGCGTTTTCTAAGGAACTGTGCAATAGGAAAATTCCTCCCTTTTATAAAAACAAACAAACAACTACAAACCTCTCTCTACTTATCAACTATACAAAATTAAGATAGATATTATTCAAAGCAAAGCTACACAACATTCGCAAATTTTATCCTTGTCTCCAACTATTTTCATCTCAGTATTTCCTGAGCCTGACATTGCTCATTTCTTTAGTGGTTCACAACAAATCTCTTGTCCAGCTACTCTATCAACTCACACACATCTTGTATTCTCAAAGTGATTTAGTGGGTCTACCACAAACAGTAAAGAGTTGCCTTCTTTTTGCTGGAGTCTTGGTCTGTTTAATTCTTATGGTTGGCCTACATATAAGAAGAGTGAAAGTTAGCCTTGAAAATTCTTTGCCATTCTTTGCACTCCACCTCAGTAAGTCTGCTCTTTCCTAAGGTGTGGGATCATTGCCTAGTTGACAATCCACAGAGAGAAAAAATTTACACCCTTTTATCTCCAATAACTTCCATTCACTGGGAGATTTCCAGATCTAATAAAAATACAAAGAGATAGCTATCCATTATTTTTCTGAGATGAGGGGATCAGAATTCTAAATATTAGCACACTATACCAGTTATTCTGTTTTGACTTTATCCCCCAACTAAATGATCTTCTGAATGCTTAGCAACTACATGGAAATACCTTCCACAGTGCCAAAGACTGTCAGGGCAGCTCAGAATTCATCATTTTACTTATAAAAAGAGAATTACTCAAACATCACTTTACTGTCGTTTCAGTTGCCATTTCATTTCCTGCCATTCAGTCTTGCAGCATCCTTCTGTAATACAATACAGTCCATACCATTCTTAAAGTGTTAAATAGCCCAAACCACAGAACCACGCTTTTCCAGAGGGAGTCCAGGGATATCAGTGAAGGTGCTGGTTGAATTCTTGCCCATAAAATTACCAGAAATACTTGATGTATTTTGTGAAAGGCCAGAAACAAAAAAGCAAATGCCTATGCCTCATAACTGCATCACTTTCTACATATGGGCACAACAAAAGTTCAGACAGCAAATGTGTGTAGAAACAAAGTTAAAAGTCAACAACAGAAGGTTAGAAGCTCTTGAACTAGAGACTGTAGAGAGACAGGCTGAATTCCATCTCTCCATCTATCCCAGAGATACGGGTTCCCTATGGCCCAGAAGGCTGAGTCCTCCCACACTGCAAATTCACGTCAGTCTATCTGTGAAGGGAGCCTTGTGCTGGAATTAAAATTGTCCCTAAACACATGCTATTAGTTATGTACACCTTATGGAAATGGTATTTAAAATTGGCATGGATAAATGGATATACCAAAACTTTTATAGTAACAGGAAATGTTACTGAAAGTGCCAGGTGCGTAGGGGGAACATAATGTATGTCCTTTCTATTACATAATATCCTGTATTTTTTAATTTCAAATATAGACGTTCCTTTTCCCTCTAACTGTCTCTCACTCAACACTTGTGTCAATGACATGATCTACTGTCATTGGCCCTTCATTTCAAAGTTGGAACAGTCATTTGATCCTTGAACAAATATTAAGCTACCTCAAACAATGTAATATCTTTCTGTTTTTTAGTGTACCATTAGCTTCTTCCAAATGGCAAGATGCCCAGCCTCATGTTTTTCCAATTTGAGACAATTCTCATTAATGTGGCAGAGATATAATGCAGAAGAGGATAGCAACCCTCCTCTTCAAACAGTCAGCCAGAATTTCAAGTTCCTCCTCTGAACTCTAAAAAGCACTCAGACTGTATATCACTAATAGTTACACTGTAATAAAAGCAAATAACCTAATTGTGACCTATTCGTTTCTATATTCAAAGTTAGATGAGTATGTCTTTAAACTGAGATTTAGGACTCCCCGCTTTTATACACAGTCTGTGAGGGAACCCTTTCCCTGGAAAAATGTCTGCAAACTAGCTTCAGGTGTGAAACAAGATATACAGAGAAATGTTTGTGTCCCTGAAGACAGAGGAGAGAAAGCACTCACTTTAAAAGAAAGCATGGAAAATTAGGAAAGGATTATACATTAAGAAATGTCCATGCCACATCACTTGCATCAAATCCTTATGGAATCCTTCCATGAAGGACTGCAACAAAATAAAATGTATTTCAAAGTGCCAAAAGCAACACTGGACATTATTATACCAGATATAAGAAATTATGGTATCTGACAGAGTGGAAGAAAGGAAATTAAACAATAAATAAGGTAACTCTTGCCGGCATATTTTATCTTTCTGATCACTAGATGCACTAGAAATTTCAATACATTCTTGGAAACTTTCTGTTCAAATGTTTAATGTCAATAAAAAGAAAAGAGAAAGAACAGCATGGGGTGGATTGCAGATATTAATGCTGAAAGTAGGTATTGAGTATTTTAGCAGCCTTTCCCAAGAGCCCTAAAAATCAGCTCCTGGTGTGGGGGAAGAGAATAAAAGAAGGACAAGGGTTAAGTGGTTATGGACCAGGAATAATACTGGCACGTTCTATGCATTCTTCTCCATGGGAGCAGCTTCAGCTTCTTCTAGTCAGACACTGCCAATCGTGCCAAACTATCACAATGAGTAAAATATAAACAAGCAACCACTCAGGAATAAACAGAAAGATTGGTATTCTTTAAATTTATCCCTTATATTCCTCATCTAGAAAGTAGTAGGGAAATAAGTTGGGTTTTTTTGCAAGGCTTTCTGTTCTTTTAACACACAAAATAACCTACTGCTGAAGTAGCCCTCATAATGTTAATCGCGATACCCCTTGTTATTGTTAAAATCTGAATACACGGTTAAATGTATTAAGCCATGATAGGAGCCATGGAAAAAAAAAAAAAAAAAGATGAAAAAAGAACCATTATATTACAGTTTGACTATTTATTTTATGACATCAGACTTACCTTTCAGGTGGGTTCGAATTTATTTGTTTTAATAACAGTTTGACTTCAGAGAAGGCTAGGAATGACAAATACTTTCACACTCATTTGACAGAAGCCAATACTTGCACACACTGTTCATGAGATGTTCCCCACTTTGGTCAGACAATAGATAGTGCCTCCCCTCAAGCAGCTACAGATACTAAGGTCACAAAAATGAGCCAACTCAGCACTTTGAAAAACTGTGAAATACACACACACAAAAACAACCACACAAAACACAGGCTCACCATGGAGTGACTAAACAAAAGATGTGAAGCAATTGCACTTGCCAAAAAAATGACCAAACACAGCAGATTGCAGTGAAGAAATCCAAAAGCCATGACAAATGTCTGCTGTTCAAAACATTAGCTGACAGTCCTGTTCTGCAGGGAAGAACATAGAACATTCATCCAACAATGCTCCTGAGAAGCAAATGCCAGGAAAACTGCTCTAATTTGAACCAAAATGTAAGAGCACAGCCAGACTGGGAGGGAAGAACTACATATCAGAATGTGACTGAGAATTTCAGTTTCATATTATGCTGAATAACAAACACAAATTTCAACATATGTGATCTCAGAAATAAAGTCTCTTTAATACATTCCAGTTGAACTGCTTCAAAACAGCTCTAAAACTTGAAGTATCAGGAAGCCTCTTCCAAATCAAACACAATGCCTGGGCAGTTTCTCTTGCATTCACAAAGTAAGTATCACACCATCAGTACTGCTAGCCAATCTGATAATATTCTTGCCAGGTGATTCTGGGGAAAAAGAAAGCCTATTCTTACCCAGGAAGGAACAGAGTTCATTTCATCTTACATGCTGTGATTAATTCAGAAGGGTGGAAAAAAAAACCCAAAAAACAACAGTTGTAATATGGACAGGTAAGATGTAGCAGGAATGTGCTTTTGGCCAGCTACATCCTCAGAGGAAGAACAGGCATTGCTACTTTTCCCATCTTGGCCTTTAATCATGAAACTTGGGAAGCACGACCTTTCTCCTTCTCATGAGAATAATCTGATATGTGGTCTGACCATCCAATCTCTAGCCATAAAGGAAACTTCAAATACAAATCAAGCCCAATACAACACCTCATTTGAAGACAACAATTCTAGAAAGTAAGCTTCCTGACATATTCAGTCATTTCAATTATGTGGTAAACTCTTACACTTCACCACAAAAAACACCTTATCTACTGTTACTTAGACTCTGAGCTTAGAGTTTCCTTTCAGTTCAGAGCAACATAAGTCTTACAAGCGACAATCTAATGACATCATTTCTACAGTACCGCCAGAAACAATACTGTCTTCTCTACAGACAATTACAATTTAAAATAAACAAACAAATAGGACTAACACTAACTACTACATCTACCACAAACTGCAGAGGGCCAACACGATGCACACCTTCAGCCACAGCAACTACTTTGCTAGTTTCTTTTAAACAAGAAATGGTGTTAGAACAATGTAATTGACACTGCTTCAGTATTAAGAGATCCTGGGGAAATTCAGCAACGTAAAACTTACATGCTAATATGAAGATAATTATATAATTCTATCATGATCATGTAACTCCATACTGTTCTTCATTAAATACATAAAGATGGAAACTCGCAAAACATTCCAAGTGTCTTAACAGGTTTCTTTATCCTAGCCTAAACCAAGAAGGGTCACATATTTAATCAACAGAACCAAGAATACATAGTTTTGAAAATATGGAAAGTAAAAAATTTCCAATATTTTCAAATGTATAAAAGTTATTCTAATAACAAGTTAAAGAGAATTGTTAAGAATTCAGTAGTATGAAAATATGCATTTATTCTGGGATTACCTGAATTCTCTACAAAGGAGAGGATATATAAGGCGTTTGTATGCATCTTCTACTGAGTTTTGAAGTATCTTCATTAACTCTGGTTTTAAAAATTGCTTTGGTCTCCATCTGCATAAAAATAGAAAAACAAGTAAAAAAAAAAAACAAAAACACATGAAAACTCAGATAAAAAGGGAATCTTAAAAAGCCTTTTAAATTGAGAGTTAAAATGCAATGTTCTATAAACTGCAAAATTACTACAATAATTAAGTAATGAAGTAATGGTTTTAAATGTGACTAGAATCATACCTAGCTCTTGTTCTGCTGTCAGACAACGTAGGAAGCCTGTATTTTTATTTTCTTATTTGTGTTAGAATGCAATGATATTTTACAATTTAAAGAAAATAATTAAAGAATTACCTTTCACTTTGATAAACTGAACTGTCTCAATTGAATAAGAAACTTGGACCAATATAACGATTAACATTGTGTTAATTATTAAACCTTCATACATTTAAAAAAATGCTGAAACATCTTTTTTGAGCATCATCAGAGCTCTTGATACAAGGCAAACGTGTCCAGATAGAAATGAAATCAAACTCAAATACCATTTCAAACGCTTTGAGTACTCTATTCAAGTTTAATAAAAATCTACCCATTTAGCAGCAGTCCCACTTTAAAAACAAATAAAATAGCCCCAAACAATTAGAAAATGAATTCTCAATAAGAAATATCCAACAGAACTAAGATCATTTCCCACCATCTTCTAAGCCAAACTCTTCAAAGTATACAGTTTTTTAGAGAGAACTTGCACAGCATTCATAGGAACAATTACTATTCAAATTTTGAACTAAAGTATACCTCAACTTCAAAGCTAACATTCAGAGTTTCCTTCCCTTGGTGTATTTTTCATACGCCTGGGTCTCTAACTGCAAAAGGATTTGAAATACATTTTTAAATGTCTGGATACATTTTATAAAGAAAAACAGGACTGAATTTAACTTTTGACTTTGTTTAATTTACTTGCACTCACTCAGAAATACTAAGACTCCTAAACCGACTGCTCCTATCCAGACAGTTTTTCAGCAATTTAAGGGAATTCCACGATTTCCCAAGACAGCTTTTCTTTTTTAAGTGTATGTAACATAACGTGTGATGAAGTCAACGCTGTCTCAACACACAGCCACAGGAGCAGAATGAAGCCTACCATTTAGTTTTACAGCTTTCAGAGTTTTAAGTGTTTAGCCACATGACCTCATCACTTTCCTAATAGCTTTTGCAAAAAGATGTATTATACTTCTTTGTTACTAGCGACTCTTTCCATACACATGTAAAATTGTCAAAGGCTTTAAATTCCCTTGTTGCCATCCATTTCAATAAACATAAAATTCATACAGGTGGTAAAGCATGACTACATCCCCCCAGAAGGTATCTTCAGAGCAAATAAGAATCAATTTTGAAACTGGTAGTTTTTTAGTCCTTCTCTTCTACGCATTATAGCTAGCTAGCTTACATCTTATCTGTAAATTGGTTAGCACAGCAGATGTTTTTATTACGTATATATATATATATATATATATACACAACTAAAAATGACGGGCAACATTCTACTAAAATCCTAAATTGCTACAAATTAAAAAATAGCCAAACAGTGACTTCAATTCATAGCAAATACTGTACTTCAATCATTCCAGTACTGCGTAAAGGAAGAGAAAAATTTATTGTTATAACATTACAAGCATGCGCATATAATACTTAAGCTTTACTCTAATTGTAGATTTTCCTCAATTATTTCATCAAGAACTGACAAAAGCCCTTTAAATGAAGCCCTATTTAGCAAAGCTCCATGTGAGTAATATCCTACTCCACTCATCATCTCTGTGTGCATACATGCTCCCTACAAGGATCACCATAAATTTAAATGGCTCAGACTACTGATATACCTCAAAGGGTGAAACTATACATTAACAAAATTAATGGAGAGTATGTTAAGGACTACAAATGTTAATTAACAACTACTCTAGGAAGAGAACAGTCAGGCTTTTAGACCTGAAGCACAGAAAGCAGAGCTTTATTTTCTTCCAAAACATCATGTGAAACTTGTACCAAATCAGTGATCTCATGTAAAACCTGTGCCGTAGACTTTACACAGCATGTGAAATGGAACAAAAACATTGTCAGATCCTGAACTTCACTTCCAAGGGCTCAATCCCACTTTGGAACAAGTTCACACCTTTATGTTCAAAGCAGCTTCTCATTGCTCATTTACCCACTTCCTAAACACTGTCAACTAACAGAGAAGCTGTTTTCAGGGAGAGAAGTTCAATCTACAAGATCTAGTATAAGGGTACTCGTGAATTTTCCATGCAATCCCATATTTCAAGAAATGATAGATGCTACTACAGGCATAAACTGAATGTCCTGAATTTGTGAAGAAAATATAGATTTCATAGAAAATGTCTGCACAGAGCTGAATGCAGCAATGAAGAATTCTAGTCTTTCAAACCCACTTTTTATCCTTGTGGTATTCAATACTAAAATATTAGCCTCAGAAGAACAAGTAAAGGTCAGTCTATTTACTACTAATTCAATAAACAATATATGACACAGTCTAGAGAGTAGAACACTGGTCAGACTTGGTAGCAAGGTAGGATTTATGGTTCTACACCTGACTATGCCTGCAAACTTCTGAAAAAGTACCATGGTAAAACTTTGAAATTTTTATCCCAAACAAGTGTCTTAACCTTCTGCTCTAACCAATAAACGAACACACTGAAAGTAATTCAAATCTTGGACTGTCACCTCCACGCTTGTAAAGGAGAAGGCACATTAAGTAAGAAATATCTGTGTATTTGGTAACAGTAGTCATGTTAATGAAGAAGTTGAGAATCTGTCTCAGACGTTAACACACCAACATCAAAAATCATTCTTTCTGAAGTTCTCTGGTGTTGGAGTAATTGCCCTTAAATAGTAAAAAGTATGAGTATGTATAGCTGAATAAATGCTAAGTACTAATAAGTGGTTCCACTTCCAAGGTCAATGTTCTTTTTATCTCAGAATGACTCACAAAAGTGTAATCAACCAAAAATATCCCAATTTTCATCCCACTTTAATTTGTGTAACAGTGACAAGCTGTTCCATTATCTGTAGCTCACAGATGCAGTAAAAGCAAGACTGACGGTCATCTTCTGCCTACAGAAAATACAGCGTGAGGAATATGGAAATTCCATTAAATATATTAAAACTAAACTGATACCTTAGGTGTGTTTATTAATCCTGATACTTTAAGAAAAAATAACTTCCTGTTAGTACTACATCATATTACATTATCTGTCAAAATGAAAATAAGTCTTTCAGAGACAAAGGGTACATTTTTACCACGACTCTTTCTTGGATTTATTGTAGAATAAAAATAATTGCTTTTAGATATTAGAAAGGCCTTCACTCCCCACCCTCACCCCCCCCCATCTTGTTTCCTCTGTTTGGTAATTGAATTTTAAGTGGCAAAGTTAAAGGTTTCTCTAACATCCTCACAACCATGCTCCATATCTCAGTTAAAAAAGATAAATCTGTATTTCATGCATGCAAGGAAAATGCAGAGTTTGGGCAACAATATTCTTCAATGGAAAGCATTAAGCTGAAGTGCAGTTTCCAAGAAAATAAGTAACAGAGATACTGCCCAAAACAATTCATATTCTACTAAAACTTCATCAAAAAATTATGCAACACAAAACGTTTCACTACAAACGTAAAAAGGAACTTGTCAGAGCAAATAAGCAAGAAATAAGACAATCTCCCAGAATTAAGAGCTCATTTTTCTGAAATGACCAGAGATCAGAACGCAAGAATCAAGTCACAAAGAATGTGAGGATTATGGATTGAAGAGAGCCACTTATAGGTTGTCAGTTAAACTTGATAGACTTTTTTTAACCAGATCAATGAATGCAGTTCTTTACATACACAGAATTCAGTTACATTCTTTCCTAATTTAAAATTTGAGGCAGTCTTTAATCATTATCATCAGGCATACAAAGTTATTTTTCAGAAGTTAGAAGTACGTTCCAGTGTGGATTCTTCAAATTCCTTTCAGTAAAGAGTACTGGATGTGATGCATATTGTAAATTAAAAATACATTCACATTTCATCATGTCTTTGTTTTTTAAAAATTCAATTGCTTGAAGAATGGTGCCAGAATTCCCCAAATAATGCCAAAGGCACTTGTGTGTGTGTGTGTGTCTGTAATGCCACAGCAGTGGGAAATGTAGAGTAAGAATTACCCATATGTTAGTTTCATCTAATAAGCAGTTGTTTAAATTGGACTCTTAATGTAAGAAGACACGAGGTACATTTCAGCATGTAGGTGTCTACAGTAAAAAAAAAAAAAAAGAAAAAAAAAAAGAAAACATTAAAAAACATTTCTGTAAGAATATGTATCCATGCAGACCTTTCATTGACGCACCACCAACAGAATTCATTCTTCACCCCGTCAGGAATGTTGACCTTCACTGTCAGGATCTTCAGATTTTCCCCTCGGTTAATGGCCAGAATCTGAGCGCAAACATAAATGGCAGAGACAGATGACACACAAAATATCCAAAAGATAAACTTATCAACATTTGTGTACGCGCTTGCTTGACATTCTGTAGCAAATCATGATGGTGGTACAGTAAATCAGTTCACCAAGTACTAGGTTGTACAGATAACATCCACAATTTAAACACAGATTAAATCATGCTGTGGCATAACAAAGCATGCCTTTTTCCCTGAGTCTGCAATCCCGAGATCCACTTTTATCTTAAACACCCTTAAAAGCACAAGTCAGCATAAACTGATTCAGTCGAATAAATTAATAAGACAAATTAAAACTCAAAATCGAATCAAAAAAGTGATTGCAATCAGAATAAGAAGAACAAAGTTAGTTCTATGCTTTAGGCTTCATTCTGCTTCCCAAGAGCATCACTAATTTAAAATTAATTATGTATCAGAACTTGACACACAAAAATGATCAGCTTCATTTGAAAGAGGATTAATTTAAGCTATTTGCGCTTTGGTCACGAACAACTGAAAATGTTACAGGCATGTTATAGATATTAAGGCTCCAGCCTTACAGTGTATTCACATATTTCTGGAAGTCTTGTGTAACACAACTGCACCTTCGTGTTCTGAACATAAATTTCTGCAGAAGTGGTATCTGCATACAGCTTTTTATTTCAAATGGAAGTCACAATTTAAAACCAGGATGACAACCAAGTGGTGGATCCCAGTGGTTATCTCCTAGCCTACCCTCACCCTGAAGATGAGTTATAGCCAGCTGAAGCAGCCCTTCTAGCATTTTACAGGGAAATTCACCAACCAAGGTCTTTCACAAACAAACAGAAGCAGCTACAAACAAAATACATTTTCAGAGTCCAGTTTCCCTTCCAAAATACTTTTAAAAGTGCAAAAATAAAAATAAGAAATCTGCTACAAGTTGACATTCCCATATTACTACACATGTTGCTGTACGTAGCAGGCCCTAAGCACTGTCACAACAGAGCATTCCGTGTCAATCATGAACTTTAATTCAATCACTAGCTAACTCAGACATGTCACATATGTTAAATACAATGGTTTTAAATGACTCCAGGACATAGTACCAATTTATATTCCTCAGCCTTACTGCTCCTGTGACATACCAGGCCTGACATATCATTGAACAACAAAGCTAATAATAAAGATTGCATGTGAAATATTATAGCATCTGGTACCTTGACTGCCAAAGCAAATGTTTTCATGTAGAGATTAGAAAGACACATTTTAACAAATCAAATGCTTTCATGTTTATTCTGATTTTATTTTAAAAAAAGCGAGAAAGCTAAATGTCAAACTAAAACGAAATCAAAATGATGCTCAGGACAAAGAATGCATCTGATAGAATTATAATGTCATCATTCACTATGCTGTTAGCGGGGTCAAGATTTACATCACATGCTGTGTATGGGCACTGTCTGTAGAATGTGCCAGTCACCTGAACTTAAAACAGCTGCACTGCACTACTGCTTTCTTACATTTTTAATCTCATAATAAAAAAGCTAATCTGACTCTCCTCTTTGAAGTCATGTGCTCAGAGAAGAACTATCGTCTCAGAAATGCTCAATTCAGTACTCAATTGATCGATTCCTCCCTTTAAGGTAACAAGGGTATTTATTATTATTATTTAATTAACATTCAACACAACTATTCTAGACAAAAGTAACTTTTCAGTTCTGGAAAACAGACTGCTTTTAATCCAGACTGGAACAGATCCAGGAAACAAATTAATGGAGAAAAAAAATACACACTGTTTAAAGCAAGAATAAAAACTGGATCTAGTTGCAAAATGCATCAAATCTAATTTTGTTTATCAGAAAAATGCAAAACCCTTCCTATTTCACAGCTCTCCTCTATGTCCCAGATTTACTTACACTCACTAAGTTTTGTATATTTTGCCAAGGACATTAATTTCCAATTCCTTTTTAAGTATGAGATTGAAAATAGAGCACTTGCCTCAAACATTATGCTTCGTGAATAAATTCTTTTCCTCCCACAAATTCAGCCTTTTCCAAAGAGAGGAAAGCAACTTCAAGGCATGCACAACAGATGAAAAAATCAAGTTAACTCCTGAAGGACATTTTCCTTAGTCGTGGAAGCATTTGTACATCCTCAAAGAGACCATTTGGTTTCTCTGCTGCCAGAGGAAGGAACCATGGCTAAACTTCCTGAGAGCAAAACCTTCCAGTTGTAATTACCCACAGCCATCCAGCTGTGTCAAAACCTGGAGCTGGACTCATTATACAAAAAAGTTTTTGTCTTTCAGGTTCAGTATTTTAACTTTTTCAGTTGGAATCTTGGCTCCATCTCTCCGAATTATTTTACAGTATGTCTCAACACACAGAATCATGCCTTTCAGTAAACAAAGAAAACACTAAACTGCCACACATGCAATTACAGATGCACACAGCTGCACAACCACAGAACCCAAGTACAGCTTACTGCACATCATTCTACCTTTTAATAAAGATTTAAAGGCATTCTCATGGCTTCACATGCTTTGGTCTTAAAGACAGTCTGTCCTCTTATGTGTGACACTAGTCTGCTGCCTTTAACCACAGACACTCTAGAGCAGAGTAAGTTGTACACAGGCCTTCAAAATGACCTGCGTTCCCTTACTCAGTGCTCATTTTCAGTGCAGTATTATACAGAATCTTTTATTCGCAACCATCTAAAAAGGCAATCTTAAAGCTGACTTCTAACTGAGCAGAAAAGAAATGTTTCTTAGTATTCAGTCACCAGAGAGTACAGGAGGCTTTATAAACAACGTAATTTCCAAACAGCAGAGACAGAGGCATTAAAAAAGGAAGGTTCAAAACAAAGAAAAAAGTGATCATTTGTATTAGCAAGGTAGTAAGGCTGGGTAATAAAGAAATTGAAAGTTATAAGAAAGATTTCAAGAACTGCAATTCTACTGTGTAGGTTAAAGGAAGAAATGGCAGATTAGAAGAAAACAACAGCCCTGTTTTTTCTATTTTTATTCCTTTATTTTATCAACAAAACACAAAAGTTAAAGAAATTAACTGGAAAATAAATAGAGAAGCAAAAATCAACAAAAAATAGAATAAAATATTTAAGCAACTTAAATCGCAAAGTACACGTGTTTTGTTTTTTTTCTTTTTCTTGTCTAGCATAAACAAGCCCTGACATACCCATGGCCTCAGTAAAGTACAAACAACTGACTTAAAGATTTATGCCAGAGAAGTAATCAATACATTAGCATAGGCAATAATAGAAATAAACTGGAAATGAAAGACAACAAGTAGGTCTGCAGAATCATCCAGGAGCAGCAGCATTAAGAACTGTGGTTATTTCTTTACTGGAGAGTAGGAATTGGCACAGAGGCATTAAGGTTACTGAGAGACAAAAGGAGAAATAAACCAAAACAGACTGAATTAATCTTAACATCAAAACCACAAAATCAGTAAACATCCTGGATGATAAGCAATGCAGCCACAGGGTCAGAGTGCCAACCAGGTTTGAGAAATCTGGTTTTGAGTCCTGTCTCCATCTAAGCAACAGTTTTCCTCACATAAATTGGGAGAGGAAAAGGATGCCTTGCCCAAAAAGTAATTCATATCAGAAAATACTTGTATGCCCTATACACTTTGCATATGAAGACAGAACACCTAAAGCTTTTAGAGCAGGAAAAACTATATAGTCTTTCACAGCTGAAGTATCCATTCAATAGCAGAGGAGCCAAACAAGATGTAATTTTTTCTTGCCTTGTCTTTTCTTGGAGGAGGTGAGTATGAAGTTAGCACATTCATGTTGTGAAATGTTTTTCATAATAAATTCATTTCAACACATGCAAGAAAGTCCTTTATTAATTCAAATATCTCACAGTTTTAAAATGGCAAGGAGAGGAAAAAAAAAAGCAGTATACGATAGATATTTTGCAGTGCAATAAGGCAGGCAAAGGATATTCCTGGCTAGAAATAGCTGAGAGTGTTCTTTGCTTGTTTTAAAGCTACACAACCATGACCAAACCAGAAGACAAATCACTTGGTGATTAATGATGAATCTGAGCAAAGGCCTTGACAACTGTATTGAGTGTATCCCGCTACAACATTTGAAGTGCAGTAACTGGGGCAGCCTTACAAAACATCAGTTTATCTTCAGTCAGTAGGCTTACTTTGTAGCCCATTACTTTTCCTAGCCATATAGATCAGGGCTTGGGCTTAGGATAACTCAAGGATGTATCAGAGGAGGGAATGTTGATGACATGCAGAACATACTCATTTTCAGGAGCAGTGCACAGTTCCACTGAGCCTGTTTGGGTTGTTTACTTTTTACAATAAGCTGCTGCTGACAAGAGCTACTTTTGTAGATCACCTCCAATTTCAGTTTTCTGGATCTTCCCTTGACACTTTTCACCAGTTTAACCTGATAGGCTTAGAACCAAATGCTTGCTTCAAATACTTACAACTTAACCAAGCACCTTCCAATACTATGTAACATCCTATTTCCATGCTGTAAAATGATAAATTATCACTCTGCCTTTATACCTCTCCTGATAACACTTGCTATGGACTCATCACTGGTGGAAGGGAAGGTGAGCATGGCACACATGCTGGAAATAAATCACACCAGTATTGAAATTCCAATACATATTCATTCAGTAAAACAGACAATAGACATATTGAAGACACGGACCTCTGTCATGTTTCTTAATGAAGAGATTAACATCTCAGACCTGTGTCAAGAAGAATTTGAAATTCTATTGCCTTAGGTAACAGGAAATAAAAATTCAAGACTCATTTAAATCAGTTTCAAGTAACAAAACCCAAAAGCAAAGTTAGCCATGCTACAACTACAATTATAAGAAGAAAATAATTTGTAGGTATACCTGATGATGCTGAATGTTCTTTATATTACAAGAAAATCCATGGTATAGCTGGAATTTATCAATATTCTTTTCATTACTATTTTTGGATGACACTTTTGCCAAGGCTGACTGGATACAAATGTATCTTTGCTGGCATCTGAATGAAAGAAACAAACATTATTAAGTTATTTTAGCATGAAACTTGTAAAAAGTCATTAGTGTTTGTATTAAATAAAAACCAAAGTTTGCTCTATTATAAACTACGTCAACTCCGTAATCGCTTGCAGACTTTAATGCTGAGGCTGACATGACATATACTGACTTGGAACAGACTAAGAGAAGAAATTCAAAGAGACATCAGGAGAAGCTGAATGCTGCCTTCTCATGAAATGGATGGACAGTCAAAAGCCATCATCTGTACTTAAGTTTGGTCAACTTGTTCTACAAGGTTTTGAGAAGTTGCAAAAAAAATGCTACAGTAGTCATTTACAATATAAAAATGCAAGATTTCATTTGAATCTCAGAACTTATTTCTTGTTTTGAGCACAAAACACCCACAGAACTTTCCACTGCTTTATTTTTATGAGTAACAGAGATCCCAAAAATAACCTCCTAAATGCTTCTTATGATTATTGTATATGTAATACCCAATTTAGATCAAAAAAAATATCTGCAAAGAACTGCGTATTCAATAAAGGATGACCAATTCTACTAGTCAAAAGAATAAGACATCTTAGTAACAATGGGATATCCTTTATAAAACATTCAATTCATTGAAACTATCACATCACTGTGCTCTAGACTTTTGATGAAGTTGGACACTCCAGTAACTTTTCAGTCCTTGGGAATCACAGTACCTTGCTACATTCAGAAAAGATTTCTCTTCCACTGACAGTAAAACGGGTAGAAATGCTAAATAATGTCCCAACACAAGCGAAGAAACAGCTATAATGTAACCTTACAGTAACACTATTTTCACATTATTAGAAAATCGGTACCTGCATGCTAGGAGACTGAATTTTACTGTGTAACCTAGAAAGCTTAGGAAGTATAATTTAAACTTACAATCTCCTGATAAAATCCAGTGTATCTTTATCCTTAGCAAAGATATCTGCTAGAATATGTTGAACTCCAGCCTCTACTTCCTGAATATTTGCAAGCCCTTAGAAGGGAGGAAAAAAATAAGAATAATTATAAAAAAAAAAAAAGCTAATAAAAATACACAAACATAGAAGCACTAAGAAAATATATACAAGCTGAAAAAATTTCATGCAAGTTATCTATCAGATTTAAAGGAGCTTTGATGAAGAGATGAAGAATTCTTGGTAATTTATTTTTAAATAATTTATTTTTAAATAAATTACCCAAGACATTTGAAACCGTCATATTTTTCATGAATATAAACTGATTAATGCAGTCTCACAAACTGAGATGACATTAAAAGTAATAATTTTACGTTTGATACTAACAAATTTTTACATTTGTAATGCAGATTAATTATTTCCATTAGTAAAATTGAATACTGAAGTATAATTTGTGAGGTTGTAATAAAATGAGACAATCACAGTAGAAGTTCACACATTTTGCTCTTGATATGTAAACAGTCCCAAATCTTTGCAGGTAATTCTACCCTTTCTCTGTTAATAGTTTTATACTTCCTTCGGTCTATAGCAGGAGTACTGTACAGTGACAGTTCTCAGGTCCAGGTACGGTCACTTTCTCCCACAAAACACTGCTCAGAGTGAAGTTACAAAATGTATCCCTACAGACAAATCACCTGCAGAATCATTTAAGCTTTCCAGCACACAGAACCATCCCTCGCTTCTAAAGACTAAATTAGACAGCACATTATTCCACCTCACACTGCAATTGTTCATCACCAGAACAAAATAAATAAAAGAATAAGAAATAAAATCTTTTATTAGAAAAAAAAAAAATTAAAAAAAAAAAATCAATCTATATAATTCTATTCCTGGCAGTGGTCAAATGCTTCAGAACAAAATGCACAAATTCTATGCTGGCAGGTGCTGGATTAACCATCTCCCACAAAACACGTGATTTATAACTGCTTTCTGGTAGCCTAGAAGTATCTTGAAAGGAATTCAATAATATCATTCAAAAAAAAAAAAAGGGCATAGCTGATAACTAATATTTCTACTGAATTCGTAACCAACAGGAAACTGCAGGCACCCTTCTCACTGCTGGGATTTGATGAAAACTTTTCTGCACAACAAACCGCTCATCCCTTTAACAAAGATTCCCTCTGATCTCAAGCTGATTACAGGCTATCAAACTAGTTTCCAAGTTGATAAGAGTGATCCCATTTTTGTGTGTATATATATAGTCATATACATACAAACGTGTACATTTTCTGATGCTCCGCTCAAATTAAAATGATTATATAAACCCAACCACGTTATTTTTAAATCAAAAATGAAAGTAAATATACTGACATAAAAAATTCAAATGTTTATGCTGCAACAAACAGTGCTCTCGTCTAAGGGACCCCTACATAATTTATTTGAACTTTTATCATGAAGATTTTAATTTGGCCCCTGTTAAGTCCAGAATAGCCAAATATGTCATTGTAGTCTATCACTTTATGAAATAATGACATGTTTCTTTTTAAAAAAATTAATAGGAGCTAATTAATCAGAGTGGTTGGTAACTGATTTTTCAATGCAAAGTTGGGAACATTTTACAAATAATATTTAAATAAAACAGAACAGCTGAAGTAGTAAGAGTCAGAATCAGCCCCACAAGGAAGTTCATCACTTCTATGTTCAAATTCAAAAAGCAAGTATCAGGGGAGGGTAAAGAAAAACAATTTCACTTTAACACCACACAGAAGGTTGTAACAATTTCCATGTTTTATTGTCAGAGATTGCCCCCTACAGATTCACCTATAACTGCACTCACAAGGAAACAATTCTGCAGTCTTTATATGCAGCAATCAGATTGCTTCAGCTGCTGCTCGAACTTCAGAGATTAAAAATCTTCTTTAACTCCCCCTGCCATATTACAGCAACATCTCACCTGCTCATTCTAAGTTACCAAGATCAGCTGTTACTAAAATATACTCTGATTAAATTTAGTCAACAGTATAAGCATAAGCCTCTTCATTACACAGCCAGAGTTAAAACTTCAGTTGATATTCAAGTACAAGCAGAATCACAGAGATGTCTCAGGTACAAAGTAACATTTCTCTCTCTTTACAGTAAATATAGATTTAAGACTATCACATCTCCCAGACTTTTGACTCTTACATTACGAGAAAAAATACTATTTATAATGTAAAAAGACAGGAGAGGTTGGGGAGCTATGGCAATAAATGTACGTTTTATTGTATCTTGCTAAAAGATGCAAAAAAGTCTTTTACAGTGAGGATGGTGAGGCACTGGAACAGATTTCCCAGAGATGTGTTTGATGGGCCGTCCCTGGAGACTTTAAGGTGAGGCTGGATCAGACTCTGAACAACCTGATTTAGCTGTGGATGTCCCTGCTCATTGCAGGAGACTTGGACTAGATGACTTTTAAATGTTCCTTCCAACATTAAGGATTTTATGATTCTAAGATCTCTGGAATTTAAAGTAGCTGCATAACTTCCAATAACCTACGTACAATTAAAATAATTCCCACCATAAAAACTACCAAAAAGTTTAGGCTATTACTGCTCATAGAAAGCAAAGTGTTTACCTTTGGTATTGGGTCTAATATAAGAGAAGAGATTGAGTTCCATGGGTCTCTGCAGGAGAGAAAGAGCTGCAGGTTCTAATCCCAGCTGCCTGGCCCTCTGGGCTTTGGTGCCTTTACTCCCCGTTTTATAAGGTGTAGTCTTAAAACAAAACAAAAATAACACCGTTACTAAAAGGCAAAGAAATATTTAAAACACACTATCAGCATTACTTAATGTGCTATTTAGTAATGTGGGGATACGTTTAAACTAAGGATGATAAAAAAAAAGACTAGCATACTGACCACATGGTCCAATTCTTCCAAAGTTCTGCAATTTAATAATGATGTAAATAGGCATCCTGATAGTTTCCCTTCTTTCTTCAACTTCTGTATCGTTGTATGTGTCTTCTTAGCAACAGTACTAAAATACAAGACATTCATATTATCAGCCACATTTCATAGCAGATTGAAGTGGCTTCTAATTATGATCTTATCTAGTACACTGTTAAAGCATCAGAAAACACTCAAGATTGAATCTCACACTAATCTTCAAAACTTGACAACTCAAAAAAGAGTTCCTATTATTCTCTCTCTCTAAATAATTTTAAATCCTATCAAAATATGTTGCAACGGCCTCAAGAATATTAATTCAAAGACAAATCTATGTCAATGACCACTAATAGCTGCAGTCTGTATCAAAATAGTTTTGCAGCACCAAGTGCAAGGTACCATGTTTTAAGCTCTTTGATGTTTCATAAAGTACCTGTGACAATATTCTACTGCAGACGGTATTTTGTTATGATTTAAATAACTTGTTCAGACTATCTCAGGCCACACTTCCTCTTTGGAAAGAATTTTTTCCTGGAGGATATTAACATAGTATGAGTACATCCAAATGCAATGGTCCAGGATGGTTTAACCCACTCTCCTGGTACACTACAACCTCAAGTAGTACCCATGTCTAGAAGCTTTACTGTTCCAGGTAGTGAGTTGAAGGACTCTTAGTAGTTTTCAAGGGTACAGTTTGCATTTAGTTGAACTACATATTGACAGGTTCTGCAAGTTACTAAAATTTCAGGCAGATTAATAACTTATTTTTTCTTTGACTAAAAATGATGTTAGATTTCTTGTTACTTAGAGTGAAAAAAAAAACAAAACACAAAAAAACAACAGACAAGACACCAAGGATAGTTACCCCAGCTTTAAAATTTCTTCTTTAATAATTTCTTTATAATTGCAGCGTGTACAAAACGTCAAAAGAAGGGGTTACAGGCTGCTACCTACTCACCTCCTTCTCCAGATACCTCCTACTATTAGCTTACTTACCGTAGCTCTTCTAATGTTTGCTGCACATCTCGCAAGGCATCAGCCTCCAGATTATTGATGAGCCCTTTTCGATAGCGAACAATAAAAGGAATTGTGTTTTCTTCATTAAAGAGACGAATTAAATTTGCACATACCCACGGCTCAACATTTGTTCTATCTGACAAAACCTGCCACAAGCAAAAAAATAAATAAATAAAACGAATTAAAAAACATTTCAGGAAGGCAATAAATTACTTTAAATGGTGTCTTACTCAAGTTCTAAGCCAAATCCAGAATAGCATATCAACCAGCAGGGTCTACTGTCATCTCTAAAACAGGTTGCCAGGTTCCCCATGCACCCAACCACCACAACCAGTACTTCAAAAGCAGATGTGTAGCAATCAGGGATTCCAAATTCTTGTAACCGCAATAAATAAATAAATAAATGAAGAAAAAAGTAAAAAGGAAAAGGAATTTTAAAGAAAATAATAATTATAAAGAAGAATCATTAAGACAACAAACCATCCAACTCAAAAATCCTGAAACTGTTCCTTTTAAGCCAGCATCAAAGTATCTCACAGTTAAACAAAGCAAAAGAAACCCAAAGATGATCCTAATTCCATTCTGCCAATAGTTAGCAATGTCATGCTAGTTTCTACAGGTTTCAAGACAAATCAAATTTTCTACCTTTTTATGCAGGTAGTACTGAGTATGATGAATAGGATATACCCAATCTATTCCCATGCAGCTCATATTAAAGCATTCCATAGCAATAGTCAGTCTCCGAGAATGAGAGCTGTCTTTATTTGAATGGCTCCAAAGTTAGCATCCTACAAAAGCAAACATGATTATCTCCCTTGATGTCACTGTTGTTTCAAGGGGAGCAGCTAAGGGAACTATGAATGTTCAGTCTGGAGAAGAGGAGGCTTAGGGAGACCTTATTGCTCTCTACAATTGCCTGAAAGTTAACAAGGTGGGGATTGGCCTCTTCTCCCAGATAACTACCGATAAGATGAGAAGTCATGGCCTTAAGCTACACTAGGGGAGGTTTAGATTGGATATTAGGAAAAATTTCTGCACAGAAAGTGAGTTGAGGCACTGGAACAGGCTGCCCAGTGAAGTGGTCTATTCACGGTCCCTAGAAGAGTTCAAGAAATAGCTATATGTGACACTCAGGGACAAGGTTTAGCAGGCAAGGTGGTGAGGGGTTGACAAATCAACTTGATCATCTTGGAGGTCTTTTTGAGCTCTAATGATTCTATTAATTTTATTAATTCCTTCTTCATGGTAATGCAAGTTGGTATACACAATCAGGTGAACCTTGACAACAATGCTCCACACTAACTAATCTTAAATTCTGAAATCCCAACTCTTTCAGCGTGCATTCCTGTAGGAGGTTCACTTAACTACATCTACCAGAAAAGAAACAAACAAAAAAAAAAGCACCACAACCAACCACATGTGCTGATAAGGGAAAAATATGCAGGAACCTATTACAAGCGAACTTTGTACTAAGGACTGCATAAGCCATAGATGTTAGAATAATGTTAAGATTTGAACTTCTAAGTTATCAAGCAACATTTATACATGTATTATGACAATGTAATCAGAAGCTAAGTGAGTACTACACAGCATGACGACTCTGACATTCCAACTGATGTCAAGAGGATTCAAAATTGTACGTTAGATTGCGAATTCAAATTGTGTAGGAAATTGTAACATTGACATTTCAGAAAAGGAAAAGATCTCATACCTGTACAATATCCCAGTTCATTTCAAATTCTTCTTTTACTTTATTGCATCCTAGACTTTTTACTGGCTTTCCTTCAGGAGACGTAGCAGATTTCATCTTTTTTAAAGGTGGTTCATCAAATGCAAAATCCTCCTCAGATTTCTCATGTTTCACTTGATTTTCTATTACAGGAGCACTCGTCGAAGGTTTTTCATCACTCTCTAAATTCTTTACGTTCATTCCTTGAAATGGACTTACTTCACGTTTTTTAGGCTGTACAGGCATTTGCTTTAAAGTGTTCAATTTACTGCCTACATTTTCCTCCTTAGGCTTTTGAAGTTGTACCTTATTATCTTCTGCAGGAGCAATAGGCAATGATACATCCTATCAAGAACATGTGAAACTGTATTAAGCACTGACTGATATAAACTAGCTCAACAACATTTCAATTAACACCACAGAACATTTGAAACCAGATATTTTCTCCAGTGATGTCTCTGTCTGGCAGGGAAATGCCAAGATAGACTTCAAGTAACATGGAATATTTCTTGTGTGGAAGAAATTAAAGGAAAAACATACCAAACAGAGTTATGATTTGCAAGATCAAATATAACTATCCGCTCAAGATTTATCCAGGGCTCTCCTTCAGAAGATATTGACCTACAGTGCTTACCTCCACTAATCTGAACAAAATTGGGGATAGCGTGGCAGGGAAGCACACTTCTAATAGAATACAGTGTGCAGAATCTTGTATTTGTCATTACAAGCTTCTATCCTTACTGAGTTGAACAACCATGCAAAGAAACTTTTAACTACAGGGCTTCTTTTGTCATGGCACTGAGCTGGTAAAAACATAGAAGACATCAAAGGGACAAGACAGAAACTAGAGACAAAGAGACATTCTAATGCGTAGGTTCTGTTATAGAAAGAATAGAGGTGTTTTTTTATTTTTGTTGTAGAAAGAGGTTTTTAAGGAAAACCAAGTCAATAATCATTGGTCAAAATTTTAAAGAACAGGCTTTTAGATTTGGAATACAAGCATGCAAGAAAGCCATGTTTGTCATATACACTTAATGTTCAAAGTAAAAGTGGAATTAGATGATCCAATTGTTCAGTCAGACAACCAAGTGAACCACAGTTAGAAAAATTCTGAGCATGTTATTTGCCCTCCACAAACATTAAATATCTCTTGCTTGCAGATAAACACTCACCATTTCCTTTTTTATTGCTACCTTCTTGACTTTTTTCCCAGCCACTCCTGAACGTGGAGAAGCAAGTTTTTTAGGTTTTCCCTCATTTTTCTTCTGCAACCGAGGTCTCTTGGTAGTTTTGCTTTTTGGCTCCCATTCCTCTTCTTCCTCCTCTGATTCAGAACTCCTGGAAAAACAAACAAGTAAACAATACTGTTAGACAGATAAATAAAAAGTACATAAGAAAGATCATCTGAGTGTTTTCTGACATTAAAGAAAGGGAACCGAAAAAGTGAGCAGAAAGAAGGCAGACTCAGAGAACACAGGTCTTTGATTCTGTTGCAGAGTTCATAGCTGGAACAATTCATCAAGTTTTCCTGAAGGTGGTCACTACCATGCATACATGTTTGATTCTGTTTGGACAACTGGTTCAAACAGTATCAATTCAGTTTCATCCCATCATCACTGCAAACACGAAACATAAAAAGTAATTCGTGGTTTATAACTGAAGTTTTACAAATTAAAACTTTTATCCAACCTCCCAGAAACTGAGTGTTATTCTACCACTCAAGCTTAGTACAAACCTTTGATGAAAACTGTTGTAACATATATGCAAAAAAATAAATACCAAAGAAAATATATATAATGTATAAACAACACACACACCAAAAAAAAAAACAACCAAAAAAACCCACAAAAACAAACCCTCATTCTAAGAAAGCAGTGATCTTACGAATTAAGAAACGAGGGTAGTTCATCAACTTCTGATGTAGAGGCTTTGGCTTCAGATTTCACCCTCCTTGGTAGAGATGTCATCTGAAACAGAGTGAAGAAGAGAGAAATCAAACATTTGGTTGAAGTTAGCTTCTTATTCAGTCCTTTAATTCTCTGCCAAGTGCGTCCTTACAACGTCTTCACCAATCAAAAAACTCCTCCAGAGTAAGTTCACATTTCGTAGTACCCAAGAATTTAGGCCACAGCAGCAGACATCCAACAATGATTTCAACTCAGCCAATAAACAAACCAGCACTAAATTATTTTTCTCAATTGCAGATAATTATTCCAGCTGCACGTAAAGCTACCCTAGCAAAATGAATACTGGTTCTCAGACGTATTGCTGTGTGTTATGTACTGTGCCAATCCTGCCTCCATCAGTCTTCTAAGGAACAATAAAAATAAGATCCAATAATGTAAGCTAGCATATGGTTTTGATGTGAACAGTATTACAAGAAGATTTTCCATTTAGATCTTGAATTTCATCTTTAAAGGCTGTTGCTGCTTGCATGCATATTAAAAACAAAAGTTGCTTGTATTCTTCAAAAAGCAGTTCCAGAATTAAGTTACTTAAGTGGCAGTTGTTGGCACCATAGCACAAGAACTACTGGAAGCCTACATCAATTAGCACAAGCTATAAGCTTGCTTGTATCATAGAAGTACGTAGTAAATATCAGAGGTAACAACAAGTCAGCTCTCCTGTGCTCTTTCATTGGCTGAAATGCTACTGTGTGAATGGTGAGAACACAGGTCTATGCAGATCCATGACAGGAAGACAAATCTCCACAGAACACACAAATACTTACTTTATTACCTTATTAGCTTTCTTCTGACTTTTCTTCTTCACTTGGAGTCCTGAGGCACCTGGCAACTTCACCCAGACACCCTGCTCTCCCTTTTCCTTTGCTCTTGGTTATTATCATAGACCTGAATTAATTATACAGTTCTTCCTTTTGCCTCAGGGGCATGAAAATAACGTTTCCATTTTATATTGTAATCTGTGAAAGGGAGAATTAAAAACATTATCCATGTTTGCAAAACTAAGATCTCTAGTATAAGTAATGCATTAGACAGATGGATTTCTGATTTTGCAGGCACAGGGACACTTTTTAGAATGGTCAAACTTTACAGTTCTTTCCATTTTCAAACTGGTATTCACTAGAATACACTAGATTAAATATATTACCTATCAGTCAAGCTACTTCAGCTAATCCAACTAGTATTCTGTAGTGTTCCAGGCAGTTTTTGAAGGTAGTAAACCAGTTTTTAAACAGTGAAAACAGCTTATTCATCATCACTCCTTCACCATAGGGAAGAAAAAGGAACAAATCTGAGGTGAGAATTCCCCCTAGATAACACTGCTCTTTTGATTTCCCTGCAAAATTTGGTCACTCAGCACATTAACTTAATGTGCTCAAAAGCCCCAGTAAAAGGCAGGACTCATTTGGATTACCTTTGTTTGCTGCAGTCCTTCACAAAACTGGAGAAATACCAAATACATGTATGGCCAGAAGATCAGGTCAGCACAGAACCTGTCCTCTGCTACAGTCATCAGTAATGTGCCAGTTCTCAAATACATGCACTGCGATAGGACTGGCCTCTGATAGATTAATAATATTTAATTAAATAGTAAAAGTTTAGCTTATCTACTAGATTTTCTACAATAACTTGTTCCTGAAGGTGTTGGTACATACACTTAAAATTAATTTGTACTTAACACTCACAAGTTACGTTAGTCCAACACTTATTTCTAAGTAACTGTGAAACAGAAAAGCTATGGTCAGAAGCTAAAACGGAATTATATAACTCTACAGCTCAAAGTAAAAACTGAATACCCTAGACCATCAAGGGCATCAGAGCAAGGGGTATCACCAAGAAAAAAGTTGGAACACTTCAAGATGAGGTGAGGTCCAGTCAAAACCAGCTCCTCTTCTAATAAGTGTATACACCAAAGTGGCTATACTCCTAGAAAAATAATCCTGCCATTGCTACATATACTCTTTTTATTTGCATAGAATCATCTTCCTATGTCCACAAACGTGCTGGTGATTCCAAATTGTCAGACAGCTGTCTGCTAAATTTTACTCCTGAGCTGCCTGCGCTAGAGTGTGCTAACACCCACAGTTAATGACTAAGAAAAACAGTCCTTATGTGATTCACTGCAGAGGGAGGCAGGGAAGACAAGAAAGCAATGAGTCTAAATGCCACTGGTGATGATGAACAATTTTATTTTAATTTTTAAGCTTAAGCTATTTTTTTTTTTTTTATAAGTGAAGCAAGTCAAGAAGACTCAAGAAACACGCCCAGATATATTTTACGAGGATACCTAAAATGCTCACTGCACAGACTAGACAACAAAGCTCTCAAGCTATTGCCTGCTCTGTTCTCCATTACTACTTGGACGTGATATTCTGTGTTCCATGAAGCAGACTTCTCATGACAAGTGAAAAAAAAGTTTCTTTCCCAAAAGCTGAGTGAATTGGTAAGGCCTGCACTCACCACACAGCATACTGGAATCAAGACAATGTGAAGTTGGCCTCTCATCTATTATTATATTCCCTGGTTAGACCGACATCAGTGGCAAAACTGCTTTTATTACTTCCCTCTCCATAGCCTCCAGCTAGGTGAAGTCTGTTTCTACCTCAGGAAAGAAACTATAGCTTACACAGAAACATGTTCACTGCCCAAATCCAAAAAGCAGAAGAGCCAATTATACAGCTGACTTCTTGAAAAATTAAGAGCAGAATTTATGCCAGAGAGAAGTCAGAATAAACATTTTTCCCCCCTACCTGAGCTTGTGTTCAGTGCTGTTGTATCTTAAGGCAGGTGTTTGCAGTGCCTGGATTCTCAGCATCTCCCATACTCAGCACTCACAGGAATCATCCAGCAAGGCACACAACTAAGTTAACTACCCTGTGTACCATTTCACTGGCCTGCCATTCAGTGTTTTGAACTTCTACAGCTTGGTTCTAGCAACTCTCCCTAGCAGCCAAAGCCAGCAAACCTCCAAGTAATGATTGCTAGCATATTATTTTTAGTTATTTTACGTGCTTGTCAGAGGTTTTGTGGTGATTAAAAATGCTTTCCCTTGAGAAAGAGCTCTTAACAACCATCTTACCAACAGTATTTTTACTTAAGTTTAGAGCCAAATACTTCTGCATTACACAAATACTTTAACACCCACCTGATTTCATTTCAGATCTGTCCCTGCACAATCTTCTAGGCAACAGGCTGAAATCATAACACAGAACCTTCACTCTCCATTCAAGGAAATCAATATTCTTCTGCTTACCCATTTCCCCATCACTCATCTATTTAAATCATTGCTATGTAAAGAAATATACATCTCTGGTCACTCTCTTGTTCCCACCGCTTCTATTCTCTCCACAGAACGCACAGCTCCATAATGAATCAGTTATCCCAAGGGCAGTAAAGGGCAGCTTCTCCCTGCCTGACAACTAACTCTCTAAAATAAGGCTAGTGTAGATCAGAGTTGGGTCATACCAGGAACAAAGAAAAGTGACAGCATAGCTCTTAGTATGCCTCACTCTACAGAAACCTAGCATCAATTTGCACAAAACATATAGCCACCACTGACCTGCTTTTAAATTACAGATGTAGGCAGCCTGTAGGGTAGAAAGCAGACAAGGGCTATAAGGGCATTATTTTGTTGAAGGGCAATCCAGGCTTCATTCAGAAACTTTAAAGGGATGATAGTCCTCCCATTCTCTCTATTCATGCAAAGATACAGCCCATTCAAAGTAAATTTCATCAAATGTGAATCCAGGTGTCATAAGCAACTATCTGTAAAACATCTTAAACTCCTAACAACTGGACAATTGGAATCAGATGAAAAAAGCCTCTCAAAGAAAACCAAACAAAAACACTATTTAAAAAATATGCCAACAAAACCCATCACTACTACAACACTGTGTAGCTCAACTGTTAGAGCTACTACCTTCAAAATCAGAAATCGTTCCACTGTTCCCCTGATATCTTCTATAGTGATATCATCCCTATCTTCTAGGGAAAAAAATTGTAGAAAATATTCTACCTTTGAAGCATGATCAAGCAAACGTCATCATAGCAGGCTTACATCACACAGCCTTACTACATGAAGTGACATAAGTACCTCATAAAGAGAAATATACATGATAGAAGATCTATACTGAGATCAAAGACCACAAAAGCATATGCATCTTAAAACCCAAAGTATTTCTATCTGAAGGTAAAATATTTACAAAACAAAACTACCAAACTATACATACACTTGTAATTTTATTCCAGGACCTGTGAAAAAATCTGAACACTGAACCTTCTAAAGTTTTAATTCGAAATAACATGTTCCTTACAGGAAGGAAATCTGGCTACGCAGGAAGCTTCTCAATCACTGCTCTGTTGCCTCCACTTTTGTAAGGTGAAGAAAATGCACAGACAATAACATTTTACATGTTAGCTTAAAGCATGCAGTCCCAGCCAACCAAGAGCTTATTATAACACCAAGCATCTGGAGCAGGACAGAAAAAGCACTACAAATCCCACATGACAAGCGGATTTCAGACCATTATTAGCAGCAGCAGTTGAATGGCCCACTCTGATAACCCTATGAAGGCTTTAACAGTTGGATTTCACTCATCATTTTAAAGTGCCTCCACTGCATGCTATAACTAAGGTGCAAACACAACGTGAGCATTGAGTCAAGCAACAAAGAGGAGAAAACAAGGCACATGTAAGGAATCATTCTGAAATTTTTCTATGTTCCACAAGGTTATTGTCACCTTTAACAACGACGTTGTACTTCAAACATAAACTCAACTTACAGCGATCCTCCTGAGGCCAAAACCTTGGAGAACTGCCAGGCGTACTGCACACCAGAGCCGGCACAGCAAATTTCCAAGGACTTTTTCTCCTGCACAAAGTCGGTCAAGGCTACCTAGGAAAGGGATAGGATGCACACTGCGGGGGCTCCAGAGCTACCTGGAAAATTAAAGCCAGAGACAGACACATATAAGGCACGCACATACAGAAAGCAGTCTTCAGATCTAATCACAAAAGAAAAGGTGTATGGCTGCTTGGAGATGAAACAGAAGGATCACAATGGTAATATGTCAAGGTTACACACCAAGGGAGCACAATTCACCCTGACTTGTCCCTCTCGATGTGAGGAATCAATCCCGAGGACATAAAGGACAAGTGCATAAAATACTGCTGTCATTGAACTGGGAAAGGTACCTCGGAAGGGATGCCTGAGTACCGCTAGACTACATACAAGCAGTATGACAGTAGCCCAAGCAAGGCAAGGGGGGGCTGTTCTGGTTCAGAACAGCAGCCAGCGTGTTAGCGGCTTCCTCCAACCCAACAAGGCAGCCAGAAAGCAACACTCCCGTTAGGTTTGGTGGCACAGAGACGCGACCGGGCTCCAAACAGCCGCTACGCGCTCGGAGCCCAGCTCTTCACCCCGGAACCACCTCCCGCAACGTGATACGCTGCCGGCCGAGAGCATCGCCCCTCCAGGAGACGCGAACAGCGGAACAAAAGAGAACCCTCCGGGACCAGCAAGATCCCCGGGGCCCACAGACCGGCAGCCCTGCCCTGCTCCTGCCCACGGCCCAGCGCCCCACAGGGCGGGCGGCGCCCCCAAACTTTACCCCTGCTGCCGCGTTTGAAAGGGCCGCCAGGGCCGCCGCGGCGGAGCCGACCGCAGCACGGGGAGGAGCAGGAAGCGCCAGCCGCGCCGCGTTGCAGGAAGCGGGCAGCCAGAGGGGAGGGAACGCTGCGGGCCCCGCCCTCCGCTCCGCCTCGCTTTGCCCGCGGCCGGCGGGGTGACGGCCCAGCAGATCCGGCCCGTCGGGTCCACGCGGCCGCTTAGGGACGGCTGCCGTCAGGGGGCGCTGGTGGCCGGTCCCTGCGGTGCCGCGGAGCTGGAGATGGGCCTGGGGAACGGGTAGGGGTCGGAGGTCCGCCTCGGTGTCTTCCGGATCCGGACAGTCTGAATCTCAGCATCATTGAAGTGATCATTGAACACCCCTAGATCTTTTTTCTCCACATAGTTTTCCAGTCACTCTTCCCCAAGCCTGTAGTGTAGTATGGGGTTGTTGTGACTGAAGACAGCACTTGGTCTTGTTGAACCTCTTCCCATTGGCCCAGTTGTCCAGCCTGTCCAGAGGGCCTTCCTGCTCTCAGGCAGATCAACACTTCCCCCTAGTTTGATTTAGTCTGCAAACTTACTGAGGGTGCACTCAGTTCTCCTCAACCAGAATTCTGACCCCACATTACTTCTCTGAGGTTGCAATGAGGTGTCTTAGTGCAGGTCTCCTGGCTACCAAGTATCTGCAAAGATGTGTTATTTGCAGGATGAATATTGTCAGTGGTCCTTGTAGAGATGAAGGGGTGAGGGCTGTGTACTGTGCAGCCAGTGGTCCTATATGAAATGAGCCTGCTGCAATGGGAAAGGCCATGTCCTTTTATTTGCAAAACATCTAGGTTCAGTTCCTGACTAATAGGAGTTTGGAAGCTGCTAGAAGTGTCTTCACTGCCTTTGGCTCAGAACCCCACTGGTACTGTGCAACTTTCCTGTTGTCCCTTTATCTCTACTAACTAGATCCTGTGTTTGTTTTCTTTTTAACTACACTGCGAATATTTGCACTGTCATGTTAGAAAAACTGTCAACATTGTGATCCCAGCATAAAGTTTCAGATGAAATTACTCTCTCTCGTGATCGCCATATTAATTCCTTTTTCACCTGTATGTAAGTTTGTCTGCTTTCAGCAGTGATCCTGTGAGGCCTGTCTTTTATGTGAAAGTTAATGGGTTCTGGTTTTCTGAAGTCATCGCTCCAGGAGTGGAGCAGTAGGCTGTTACACTGAAGCTGCCTTTAATGCTTCCATTACCCTAAAAGGTCTTCTGCTTTGTATCATAAATATTTGTAACTTGTGGTCATAACTACCAGCCAGCTGTCCTCATGTGCTGGAATGGTAACTTCTTAAATAGAACTAAGGTGTAATAAACTTAAATAATTCATAATTTTTCATCTTGACTTCATAATAAATATATGTTTAACAGCCTGGAATTACTTTAAACACAGTAATGTTCAATGCATTATCTGTCTTTCCATGAAGTTTACCTGACCTCTACAACTTTCAGGGGCCCAGAGACAGAATTATGCACATGTATGTCTTTATGCATGTAGTTATATCTGTGGTGCCAAGTCTGCAGCTGATATAAACTGTCATAGTCCTGCTGATTCAAATAGGGCCTGTGATTTACACAAGTTGAGGACCTGACTTGTAGACCTCAATAAGATTATTCATATGTTTGAAGGCAATTGAGTGCATAAGTGTTTGCAGGCGCAGAGCTGTTTCACTTGGAGCTTTGTCCTAGTAAGAGCCAAACAAAGAGTGGTTTAGTCTCATACTGGGGAAATATCCATTGCTACGACTAAATTCCTGTAATCTAACAGCTAATGTCATACGTATTAAGTCACATTAGAACTTCAGACAGTTATTCAGCTGAAATATCTTAATCTGTAATAGCCAAGATACTGATTTTTTATGTTTCATCTCAGATGCTGCTCTTGCACCAACTGGGCAGTAACCTTGAAATACAAGAACCCAGTGTACTATGTAGATAAGGACAAAAGGTTGTGATTATAAATAGCTTAGAAATCACATTTAAGTAGTTGGTCTGATTTTGTTTTGTAAGACTTACAGTGAAACTTTGCATTGTATAAAAATACTGCCTGTGTCATCTGACTCCTTTGATGCACTGCATTAAAATTCCTATCCCTGAGTACATATCAAGGAGTCAACTTTATTTCTGTTCTATTAATACTCTGAAATTAGGTCACCAGTCTTATAAGGAAGAGCTTAGTCTGTACAGTTGGTTTTAGAGAAATCATCTGGATAAAAATGTTCTTTTTTCATGTTCACACGCAGTGAAGATTTTTTCCTTATAACCAGTAATTTTACTGTCTGTTCTGATACATGTATTATATTCTGGCAGAGTTTTGTAGATTTGTTTATAGTGACCCCTGCTGCAAAGGATTAAGACTGACTTCTCTCTAAGCCTCTAAAAAGGCATTTACCCCATTATTTCAGAGGTCAGCTTAAAAGAACCAACCAGTTGTAAATTCAAGTTAGGAATATAACATTTGAAACTCCCTTACATGGATCATTCAGAATGAAATCCATAGTTATTTATTTATTTTCTCAGATGTGTAAGATTTACTTTCTAATGCAATGCAGTTGAGTTACAAAGTGAAATAGCTTTTCATGCCCCGGTTGCAATGCTTGCTTTTGTGTTATTATTCTGTGATAAGCATTAGACCTCACACCCAAAAAACACTGTCTGAACTGCTGTGTGCTAATGGTTTTAGAGTTCCACTGAGGAAAGCACATATTTATGTTTATTCAGGACAGCAAAATAGTTAAAAAGCAGGTTAAAGCATATAGCTAAGCTTAAGTATTGTTTTATTGTCTGGTTTCTGTCAGTCTATTTCTGCATTACCCAAGTAGAATGCTTTTTCAAACTTGGGCTTAAAGATATTTCTTTAGGTACAGGTATGCAGTCTTTTACAAACAATAGATCATTCTATGCTCTTCACTGGCCAAAAGCCTTGTGGCTGGTGCATCACTTAACCTGAACAACTAGAATGTGCAAATGGAGAGTGTATCAACTGCAGCTTTGTGCTGTTGTAGCTACCTAGAAGTCTGCAGGATGGATGAAATGCATTCATATTTGCTTGCACTCCAGGCATATCCACAGAGAAGTCCTTCATCTATGTGCAAGTATAAATGTTATTTTACAAATATGTATGCTTGATGCATTTTATTTTTTTTTTAAGTTGTATTTAGAGAATATCATTTGGGCTGCAAAGCCAAACCTAAAAGCATACTTAGAACTACTTGTGTTACCTCTATTCTGCTCACTGTGTAAATATTTACTGATGAAGGTAGGCATCCCATGGGAAAACGTGAGAACAGTGTAGTGAAATAACCACAAGGAAACAAAATTACCATCTCAGAAGCAACTTGAATTTAATTACTTATCCCTCATACCGAGTCCTTCATTTTCCATTCTCAGTAGCTTTCTTGCCCAGCTGAGTATAATATCTTAAACTTGACAGAAATGTAAAAACTAAATTGAATGCACTTTTGCCATATATTGCATTACCAGTGGGGTTTGAATCCAGCATCTTTTCCCCAGTTGGCATAGTTCAATATAAAACCAGTGGAATTTACCATCTTAGCTTAGAAGCGATGGGTTACAGATCCGTACAGCTGTCAGTGGGAAGAAACCCAGCACAGCTGCATTTCTTTCTCTTTTTCTGTGAACTGTAAAAATCATGCCACCTGAAATGCCAGGTGAACCACGAGAGCAATGTGTTTGGGTCTTTCTTTCTCCTCCTGAGAACTGAAAGAAATCCAGTCCTTCACAACGTTCCCAGAAATCAACTGCTGGGGACAGATGCTGGATTACTTATGGTATAGGAGTGCAACCTGGTGCAGCCTTGGCTATGATGCAGGAACATGCTGAGGGTCATATCGTCTGTATTCAGGCTTCATAAACAATACCATCCATACTTCTGTTGCTGCATTGTGGCAGCTCATGAGTTAGCTTTTTTGCAGCCATTAGTGCTGCTTTGGTGACAGTTTGAGCTGAACCATGAGTTGTTCATGTGTTTTGTTATCATCTTGGCAGACTGACAAAAATTTCCTTAGGAGTGTAACAGGGAGAAGAGAATAGGTGGTTTTAAACAGACTGTTTCTTAACCAAAGGTAGCAGAATCTTGTGATATCTGTACACAGAGAAAATCAGACAGACATGAGAATTCTGCTTGTGCCCTGAGCTTGTCAGACACAGGAAGGCTCCAGTCCAGAAGTAAGATAACTGCATGAACCTCAGCTAATAAGCACTGCTGAGAGTCAGGGTATGTTGGTTTGGGCACAGTGCCACATTAGCATGACTCTACATCCCCCAGAAAGAAGCTAGCTTATATCTGGGAAACTCAGAGCATGAACACAGCTTGCTTGCATCTGTCTGCACCTGTTTCTGTAACCTTGCAGAAGAAAAAAGTAGTAACTTTTAATTTTAAAAACCATTAATTTGAAAAAAACCTCTTGCAAGCAATACAGGGACAAGTGCATCTGTGAAAAACATGTCCTGCTTTAAAACTTCCTTAATTTTTCTTTGTCTTCAAGTCCTAGAAGAGTATGGCCAGTGGAGTAATAGTCAACCTTGCCAATATAATCTCAAAACACTTCTGCAATCCCCATCTGTTTTTGTTTTCTTCTGTTCCTTCCTGTCATATATTTATACTGAATTGTCTCTGAGAGGGAGACCATCTGACTAACTGTGTTTGTACAAAAATATGGTGTGATGGTATCTTCATCTGTGCCTCTGACTTCTGACCACTATCGTGTGTCTAGCAGTGATATGGGTGATCTGTATTAAGTAACCACTTGTTTTGGGACCGATAATATCTGAGATCTGTCAGATAATTATTTGCACTGTATTCATATTTTCTACTTGCCAGTTCAACAAGGTACTGCTGTTTTTATTTGGTGTTGTAGTGAGTAAATCAAAGCTACATGTCACCATCCTTCATCACTACAGTGAGCTTTTTGCTTTAGTCAGACCCTAATTTCATTCTTTGTCCTGCCTATCCAGAAAACTAATGTGATCTCCACAACTTCAGAATGGGAGTCCTCCATGCTCAGATCCACTTTGAAGAATACACTGCAAACAGCTTTCATAGTTCAGCACCATGTCCAGGACCATATCCAACATCTTCAAAATCCATTGGTATTCCATACCCGATCTGTTAATTGCACAGAAGTACTATACCATGGTTCTTCTCTCAGTCAATCCTTGCAACTGTTTTGCAGAATTACTCCTGAATCTCTCTTACTGTTAATACATCAAGACTGTATACATAAGGAGATGAGAAAAGAAATCATATGCATTTACCTTGCAGTTCTCTATGTGCAGGACTAGGAAATCTCAGAGACAAATCAGTCTCCGTTTCCTTTGTTGCCTCTGTGGAGGCATCCCGGTCAGAACCTTCAGCAACCACAAGGCTATGTGACTTGTTACAGACAAATTAAATCCATCTCTTCTGAAAGCAGATGATGTTGCCAAGAAGAGTATCTTCAGAAAGTGTGCATTATTCCCATCTGTTCGAGTAGCAGTTAAGTGCTTGCAAATTGATCAGATGCTTTCAGCAAGATATGAAAAGGGCTTTGGTCTAGGAAACATTAATCTGAATCTCAGATTCAATTTCCTCCTCTACTACAGACGTCCCATGTGACCTTGGTAAGTTGCTCTTTCTGTTGTGCATCAGTTCCTCATCAGTAAAACGGCCTGCCAATAATGTTTACTAAAATGGTGTGTGAAGGTAAATAATGACTATGATATGCTCAAATATTAGCACAGAAGAGTCTTGGATTTCAGTAACTGAAAACTCCTGTTGGAAAAAAAATTCTTCAGTTCCAGCACATAGACAGTAACAGTATCTGTTTGCTTTTGTCTGATACTTGTTGGAGGAAGAATTTATACAGACATATTTATCTAGTTTCTATGAAACAACCTGGGGATAAATTTGAAACAAGAATGTTTGTATATAGGCAAAATGTATCCTTAGTACTGCATGTGACACAAGTGATCACTAAGGGAACTTCATTGCTTAGTCATCATTTCCTCTCCTTTTCCATCTTCGAAGGTAAAATGGTGCTTTGTAAGTCAGAAGATTTCACAAGATTTCTATGCATGTTTCCAAGTCCACATAACTGTAAACATCAAAGTAAAGTTACTTAAGGCCTTTTTCACATACCTGAAATTTCATGTCTGGAGATTGATTAGCCTGGTCCTTGGACTGAACTGACAAGGCTGTAAATCTTTGCCCTTTGCATCTGTCAGCTCTGGAACTGATGACTGCAGCCATCAGCTGGTTGGAAGACCATGCTAGATCACTGCGTGGCTTTCTCAGATGAAGTCAGAGCTTGCTTTCTGATTGTGCCTGTTAAGTAAGTCTTTTTTACTAGTACAGCAGCCTGCAGTTTTATTAAAAATACTTTGAAGATTATTTTATTGGGAATCCTGGTGATAGGGTTTTTTTGTTTTGTCTTGTTTTGTTTTTAAACAACTGCGGCCAGTCTTGCAGAATTAGTCACAAAACCTGTACAGTCTGAAGTTCATACAGTACTTTGTAACCAGGCCAAAACTTTGGAGTTAACATAAACTAATTTTATATCTCATCCCTGCTAAATCTACAGCACTGTTTTAGAGTCAAGAACCAGCAATTCAGCACCCTATGCTTTAGAAGGAGTAACAGGCCTGGAAAATGGAATTTCACTGATTTCATGTCTTTTTTTAATCTTGCACCATAGCAGATCAGTCATTCCCTGACAAGTAGTTCAAAAAATTCCAGTGAATGGATAATGTTGACATATAAAACTTGGTTGCTATTTTTGCAAAATAACTATCAGAGTAACTATATATAGCCAGAAGCAATCGCTTCTGTAAACAAAATACCAGTGAACACATTACAATATTAAGGAGAAATTCTGAGCTTCCATCACATCTACAAGTATTTGCTGACTCCCGTCTACATACACACTATGACTTTGCAGCCATAATTCTGCAATGCTATGAGACTTAATTTAGGATGTGCTTGGCATATTATACTTCCTCACATTCCTAAATGAAGTGTTATTCCATTAGCTGCTCAGTTCTCATTTTAGCTGGCTACCTTAGCTTTCATTTCTGTAAAGAAATTTAGGCATTTCACTGAATATATTGTACTACAAGAATTTGTTGTCATTAATAGGTACTTAAGATTTATCAATGTCTAACAACAGATTTAGGAGACTGTGGGAATTCATATGTATTATTTAGGCAATATTATTTTGAAACTCTTAAAAAAGCATCTTTAAAATGTCTGTGATAGGTAGCAAAAGTAAGGTAAATTGCTAGCACATAAAATCAGAAGTGATGTATCAGTACAGATATGATAAATCCTTTAAAGGGAAGGTAAATAGCTTGAGGATTGTGATGCTGGTTAGAAGAAGCACTGGTTAAGTATCTTTGGAGGTACATTTACAGTGGTCTCTACCCTTTACTGAAGGATAGGGACTCATTGTCTGTAAGTGGAGGGTGTGTTGTTTGCTTACTCAGGCAGAGTTAGAAAGCTTGCTCATTCTTTATAGCTTTTAACTGAAGTTCAGATGTGAAAAATACAGAGGGCACCTACATAACAGTTTGAAAGTTGTTCGCTTCTTTCTTTTCTCATGTGTGATTTTTGAGAAGAAGCTAGCTTTGTATATAGACCAGTCAGAAAGAACACAAGACTGTTCCTATGAAATAAATTTTACTGATTCAGTTCTTACTGTTGTTAATATAATAACAGCAACCAGGAGCTGCTGTGGTGGAGCAGGACCGTGGAAAGCTGTATGGCAAATGGCAGAACAGAAGCAGAGCAGTACTGGGCACATTTACCTGCTATGTAGTAAAGGAGGGTTTAAAGCTGTGAAGCACACTGAATAGGTGAATAGGCATCCCCAGAACTTAAGGGCAGCATAGGAAAAGCACTCAAATTAAAATGTAGGAAAGGAAATTTGCCTGATTGTTAAAGACAGTGATCAGAAAATCTTATTAGGAAGAGACATATTAAGGAAGAGTGGGGATGAACTGTATAGTAACCTGAAACAGAAAAGGAACAGCACGAGTTTACTCAAACAGGAATAAATGAGAGCAAGCCATATTTAATATAGGGAAAAGCCTATGCAAACCTTTAAAAAGTTATGAATAAACAGGAATGATGCAGGAATACATTTGTCACAATCCAAAAAGCAGAATCTTGCTCAATTGTATCTTGGACGGGCTGTGATTGAAAATTCTATTGCTGAAGAAATCAGCAAGACAAACTCTGAAGTTAATTCAGAGTAGAAGTTGACATCTATGTTATTAGACCTGACAGTAATGTGACAAGAAATAAGATAACAAGGAAGGTTCACTATGGGAAACAAAATCATATTAACTTGTTTGGTTTGTCTCTTTGTATTTCAGTAAGTTTGCAAGAATTCAAAATCAGCTTCCCCTAAAATGAAGACATTTGTGTTCTCAACTTGTTGTCAAATAAAATGACAACAAGTAACAGCCTATACTTCAGTGGTGCTGATTCTGTAACAACAGTAATAAATACTGCTGGTTGGTGATAACCCTGTGTTACAGTCATGTCCCAGTATTATGCCAGTTGTCAATACACACACTGTCAAAGGATGCTCCCATTTCTCCTCTTTTGCTCTCTTTCCTATGACCTGGCTCCACTACTCTGTATCTTGCATTTCTTCCTTCTTTTACTCTCTTAAAGGCACAGTGTAATAATAGATGACCACCGCAGTGGATAATGCATAAAAATAGCTGCCCATGTTTCCTTACCTATTGCTCTGAAGACCTAAAGAATGAAGGTGCCTCTGTATCAGCCTGGGCTGCAGCCCACTTAAGAAAAATGAAAACACAGAAACAACAAAATTCTAGGTATCAGGCTTCCATCCTCTGCCATTATTGAACAATTCAGACATGAAATATGCTACCAAAACATCTGAAAAATGCTACGTTAATCCACACATAGCTCAGAAATATTTGGAATTATAGTACTCAATCTTTTATATATATATTAGGAAAAAAAAAAAGATCAGGAAAAGACAGAAACCTTTCAGCTCAAAAGAAGCATTTTGTAAAGTTATAAGAATATTAGCACAGACTTGGAAGGTATTTTAGAATCAAAGAAGGAATTCTACTTTGATCATACTGTGTAATAGCCATTTCTGTGATAACAAATGCCTATTAAATATAAAATCACATTGCAGTTTTCAACCTGATTGCTTACTCATTTTTCCTCCTCTCTCTCTTATGACTTACTGTGTATAGCAGCTTCCTGTATTTTGGAGCAAGTGTAAACTACTTCTAACTGTTGGAAGAAGAGGTACATATAAGAACAACACTCCTTTAATTTAATACATTTAATTGTATTAAAGCACCAACATTTCTATGTTTGTTGGTTAGATCTAGTGTTAAAAGGTCAAATACAAACTGGATCGTAAGAGCACAAACCAGAAATCTCCTTACTTTGAAGGAGCTACAAAAATACGTAATGATCAGTATAGGCAGAATAAACAAATAAATAAGGGGAAAAAAAAGTGAAACATTGATTGGCTGAATGAACTGAATTAATATAAACTATTTTTGTTTTATAAAGAATGAGGTGTTGTGAGGACTGTGATACCTGTGAGAAAAGTAGAGTAATTCAGAAAAGGAAACATTAGTATTTTCTCTATACTATTTTTTTCATGCATCACATCCAGTCCTCTAGATGGAGTAATTTTCTCCCACTCCCAGTAGGGATGAATGAAGGACGCCAGATTCCCTGGGATCAGACAGAATGTTAACACCACAGACACTGAGGATCTCCCAAAGGACTCCTTCAGTTATGTTAATATTAGAGCCAGGAATGTTGAACAGCCTTGTAGAAAAATGCTGTGCTCTTATGATCCTGACACACATTTTCATCCAAATATTTTGACAGTTACAGGAAGAATAATAATAATAAAAAAGTAAATATGCAATGTTTTTACTAATGCTTAATCTTTTACTTTGTTTTTATTTACTCATTCTAAGAAACACTCAAAGTAACCTAATCTGGACACATTAATTAATAGTCAGACTACCTGGAAATAATCATTCAGACAACTTGTCCTACCTTGAATCTGGTAAGAGTCAGCAGCCCTACATATGATTCATTTAGACCAGTTACCTGCTAGTTTCAACACCAGCAGCATTAGGACAAGTATCCCCATATTTGTTTAAGTCCAGGTAACCTGAAGTAACCAACATAACTGTATTGATTTGGATGAAAGCAGTCAGTTCTCACATGTTTCTATATGAGACTCCTCTTCTGTCCTTAAAATAAACAACAAAAAAAAATGCACTTTTTTTTTTTTTTTTTTTTCATATGGAAACGTTACATTTCACGGTGGATTATTTTCAGCTGAAACTCAATTAATTTCAGACACTGAAAATCTGTAATCTATGATTTTTCCTTTTTTCTTCTTGTCCCCAGTTGCTTGATATATTCTATGCCTGAAGTATCTCTGATTTATGGTAGGGAGCAAAAGAATGTCTCTTAGACATTATCTGCTAAACACCTAGAAATTTTGACATGTTTCTAAGTCTGTTTAGATACAGATGAAACAAACAAGAAAGCAAAACTCCAGTCTCATTTTCCTTGATTTTTCCTAATTAAGAAAATCTGTTTTCTAATTAAATCAAATATAAATGTTTTTTGCCTTTATATAATGGCCATCAAATCCTAAATTAAATCCGTAAAATTCAAGTCTGCTCTGAGGATTGAGGTGTGGAAGTTTTATAGACACCAAGTGAAGTTACAGAGGTGTAATTACTAGCCAAGAAATGTTAACACAGATCTGTTGCACTTTTGCTTCTGTGGGATTGGATCATATGTTGTCTTGCCAGTAGAGTACTGCTTCATAAGATAGCATCTCATGTTTTCTACTTGCCTTGTGTTGCATTAGAAATTACTCTTCAGGATGAAATTCTTCATGACAGTTTCATTATTGAGACCTTCCACAACCCAGTTCAGAAAAAGCTAAGACATACAGAACAAAACTTTAAGATGGACCACTGGTGAGGTGCATGTTTTGGGCGCCTGAATGAAGAATGATGGAGTATGAAAACCTCCCAGCCAAATCCACAGTATAACAAGAAGAAGAAAAAGCAAAATAAACTATGGGGGAGTAATTGTGATCAGATTATCATCTGTGATTTTATGCTGCATGTGAACTCTGAATTTATGTATAAATATAATATATTTATGTAGCTTAGTAGTCAACAGTCTTCTAGTCTGTGTTTGCCCGTAGATGCCCATTAGGCATCAGCATGTGGGAAAATGTGTTTCTGTCAGTCCACACCTTGTAGTTTTCTCCCTGCATTTCCTCCTTCCTCCCCTCATGAACCATGTGTTTAGAGCAGAAACTGTATCTTAAAAGATTTTACAGGGTCACCCGTACAAGGAAACAAAGTGTAACTTCAGGTGAATATTGTGTAACTATGTGGCTAAATACTATGTTTCAGTTCTCCAAAGACGTGTGCAAGAATACGTCTTACAGAGAGTCCTGAATTCTGATAGTTAGAATGTATTGTGTTCTGCACACACATTTTAAAGCTCTGGGCAGAATTGTAACTAGTTAGTGATGCAAGGCAGAAAGCAAAGCTCAGTGGGTCCTACATGTCCCAAATGGCAGTACTCCAAACACTATAAATCATTACATCACTTCTTTATTATGCCTTGCGTTATCAACTTTAAAAGCGTGAATTCTTGATTTCACTACCGTGGGAAAAGGCCAGAGGAAGGCTGTGGGAATTGTGAGATATGGATTTTATTAATGACTCTGTTAATGACTTCACATTTGAGTTTAAGCAGGTGATTAGGAGTAAATGCTCACAACTGTCCTCTTAACTTCAGATACCTAATATATTTCATCAGATATTTTGCAATTAAAGCACTCAGCACTCAGAGCAACTTCCAAAATGTAGTCCCTTAATCATTCTCTTTCTCAGTACTTATCTCTGCAAAGTGCTGATAATACCTACTTCTGAACTGTGTGTTCTTTTTATATTGAATATATTTATACTGAATTGATGTATAATTTAAAATCATAAAAAAAAAATAAAAATAGTGGAAGCTGGTAATGATAGTTACATATCGGGCACACTTACTAGTTAGCAACTGTGAAATGAATTTACATTGTAGTGTCACATGTAATAGTAACAGATACTCCCAATCCTGTACAGAGTTCTGGGAGACAGTAAGACAAATCCCAGCAATGCTTGAGTAAAGTCCATCTACTCTGCTACTTTTGTCAGGAACCTTAGAACACTCAGTGATGCTCAAATCAAAAGCAAATGCCAAACTGCTAGGACCTGCAGTTTGCCTTATTGTTAAAATTTCTTTCAGTGTATATATTGAATATTTGTTCAAGACATTCTTCATATGCCTTTTTCTTTTGATTACAATGCAGATGCCCTACTCAGTACCCAGAGGTACTAAAGTTAAAATTTCCAGTGCATGCCGGTCATTCCAGATTGTGATCTCAGTTACACAGCTGTAAACCTGCAGTTTCCCCATTGTAGTTAATGGAGCTTTTTCATTACAACATTTGTGTACCTGGAGTTCGAGTCTTCCTCCAAACTCACATAACTCAAACACATTAATGTTTTACAAGGTATATGGGACACCTGCACCTAGACTGTGCATGAGCTTATCTTCATCTACTTTAGCAGAACAATAAGCCTTTCTGCCTATTCTTCTGTATCCTGCAGGATGTTTTATGGTTTGCACTCCTGCAGCGTATGAGGAAGCAGAAAGAAAAATATATTTCCTGGAGGCAAATACAGAGTTTCTTTTCAAGTCTACATCGAGTAGGGAAGAGTTTCTAGTAGGAGCTGTTGTACAACTGTCGTACTCTACAGATAGAAATAAAAAGGTAGAAAAATAATAATAATAATAATAAAAGGCTAGATGATCTTGAAGGTTTTTCTCATCCTTGGTGATTCTTTGATTCTGTGTTGTGAAGAACTGCATGTAACAACAGACTATGCTTGCTCCTCACTTGAAAGTGGTTAACTGGCAGACAGGAAAGGAATGAAAAGACCCAATCCTTCTCCCTACTTGCTAGTTTGGTAGGCTTTTTAAATTTGTTTTTGGCATGATACAAAATCATTCTTTTAAGAAGCCCCTGTACTAAATTGTTGTTTTGTGTGTGCTGCTCAGAAATCAACAGAAAAAAGCACCCAGACAGGCAAGACTGAAGTTAATTTTCCTGTCATCTTCTGATATGGAGAATGAATTGTACCTTTAGAAAAACACTTCTTCCAGTGCTCTCCTTATGTACGTAGAGGGGCTGATTTAGGGCAGGGAGGTCTCTCTTGCAGTCTGATCTATTCCAAAATTCTCTGCAAGGTGGTACAAATCCTTGTTCCTTTGTCCCAAAATTATTCCCAGTAAAGGCAATCTTATTGTGTCTGAATGGTAGCAAGTTCCTATTATATTCCAGAGCAATGGCAGTACCTTGCAAGCTTCCCTACCCAAGAAACTTGTTGTAAATTCTCTACATGAAGGCTGATAAATTGAAACCATACCTGAGTTTTACCCTTCACAAATTTCTCCATCAGCTCCTGAGCTAGAATAGAGCAATCTTGCAAACCCACAGCAGATGCCACTGAAAAGGAAAGCTGTGTGCATAAAGGCTGAGATGATGGAGGTAGAAGACCAAGTGGAAGCCTATACTTGGGATACATTTCCAGTACGGAAAGTCCACTTTATTTTACCAGATAGCTATTACAGTGGTAAGGATTTTTATGCTTATACAAAAAGTCACCATCCACAAACAAAAATAAAATAAAATAAAAACATAATGATGAGAGTTGCTGGCACAGCTGTGTTTTTCTGGGATCATACAGATCTACAGCCCTGACTAGGTGAGTCAGAAGCTTCTGGTCTAAATGTGACCTAAGCATATGGTCTATAACTTAAGAAATGTTTTTGTAATGCATGCAGATATGCTCAAGCCAGCTCTAATCTCAATCAGATACGAACTGTTAGGACAGTATGATACCATAGGTTTTAGTCTTGGCTAGAAAACCAGGTATATACTTCAAGTCAGTCTGACCAGTGGCCACTGCATTGAAGTCAATATGTCTGCCAGAACTAGATACCTTAATGCAACAGATCCTTCAAATCTGTATCATTTGCATGCAGATAAGATGAAGATAAGATAAAGAGCCTGGAACACCTCCCTTATGTGGAAAGGCCGAGTGAGCTGGGTCTGTTCAGCCTTGAGAAAAGAAGACTGAGAGGGGATCTTACTAATGTTTATAATATAAAGTTCCACACTAATGTTCATAAGAACTTCTTAATAGTAAGGGTGATGGAGTACTGGAACAGGCTGACCAGAGGCGTTGTGAAGTCTCCTTCTCTGGAGGCATTCAAGACCCACCTGGATACATTCCTGTGCAATCTGGTCTAGGGAGCCTGCTTTGGCCTGGGGGCTGGATTCAATGATCTCTAGAAATCCCTTCCAGCCCCCACAGTTCTGTGATTCTGTGATACATTCTGAAAGATTTATTAACAAGAAAAAATAACAAATAGAGGTAGAGTTTAAGCATGTTCTTTCACAAGTGGTTGGGAATGCTACCAAAAGTATAATTAAACTAGAAAGAGTTGGAAAGCATTAATCACACTCTGAAAAGCACTCTTTTGCTAAGACATTTCACGGGGAGCATTAGGAGTGCCTTAAGTAACTTCTTCGTGTACAAGCTTTGCAAAAAAAGAATAAACTAGGAGGAAATTGGAAGGACAAACAAGGAAAACTTCTGGAATTGAGTTGGAAGTTGAAGGAAGCTCAGGGAGACTTGTTTATATTTTCTTCACATTTAGAAAAAACAAGTTAGTTAATGGTATACTCTAAAGGTCAACTGCAATATGTCAGGAATAAAGATGCTCTTAAGGATGCTTCTTTTTCAGGGCCATGTGTCAAAAAATTAGATAACTAAATAGTAATTTGACTTGCAAAGAGAATCAGTATTCATGACCAACCTTTGATTCCAGTGAAGGAATGGATTGCACTTACACTCAACTATTTCACTTGCATAAGAATATCCATTAAGTTCAGTGGAATGCGGTGGACATAATTATATTAGCCAACATCTTCACAAATGTGATGCTTTTCATACATGCTTTTACATACATTATGCTTTTCAGACATAGGGTCTGATTTTTAGGTGGTCCTGTGTTGAGCCAGGAGTTGGGCTCAATGTATGGATCCCTTCCAGTTTGGTATATTCTGTGATTCTATGAATGCGTTTATGTCCAGAGTCAATTCAGGGCCAAAGTTTCACAAGTTTTTTACTTGGGTTCTGGGTTTTATTTCATTTTTTTAAATGAAGATGTTTCTGAAAACCCTTGCACGCAAGTTGGATTTCATTCCACTCACATCTGCTTTATATAACTTTAAGTAATAACACTTTTTTAAAATTAAATCTAAACTTTTTTTTCCCTTTCTTTCATATTGCTGCACTTAGAAAAATCCAGAAAACTTACTAACACAAGAGGGTGAAAAAATTCTTCAGGTAAGCAATAGAAACTGATAAAAGCATGAGTTTTACAAAGACTTAGCTGGTTATACTCACTTGCCATTGACATTGTTAAAAGAAAATAAAATAATCTCTGGAAACACCGGGCAAGAACACCGCTAAAGCAGTCGCAACTGTAGCTGTAACACATGAGCACAGCCGGTGGTTGACAGGACTTTACACACTCCGTCCACCAGATTGTGCTGTTTCTCCATAGAGCTCGGAGGATTCACGGGCCATGGAAAGGTCACGGGCTGACTCAAGGTAACGAACTGCCTACAGTTTGCCCGCTCCCTCCACGTCGCTGCCACTGCAAAGCAAACAGAGAAGGCAGAGACGGGTTTAGAGGAGTAAAAGCAGGTGCTGAAAGGCTGTTCTTTGCTGATGACTGCATGCAGTTCACTGCTTTGCTGTAGCCTTTGCAATAGGACACAGAAATACAGGTAGAGTCCTTTCTATTGTCCTGCAGCAGAAATCTTGCATGTGCTGTATCTTGTCCTTAACCCTGTGGTACACGGAAGGAACAGCATTTGCACTTCAATTCTTAAAGAACCAAAGCCTCTCAAACCCAAAACAGAAGTAAAATCAAGAAACGAACATTTAAAACTCTTTCAAGAGGAAAATGGCACATGCAGTTGGTTCTGTCACATAGACTTTTCCAGACTACTGCTCTGTTTGTTTTTCTGATGGCATTTGCAGGAAGCATCATAATGCTGCTCACCGTACTTCAGTTACTGGATTTTAAGAATATTGCTTTAGGGTCTTCGGTAAGTTAGTAAATGCTTAGTGTAAAAGATATAGGCAAGCATTCCCAATGTTCATTTTATATGTATGTAGGTCTCGCTGAAAGTAATGCCTTCTATTTATTTCCAAAGATACTACAAAGAGCACTACTTGACACAGCACATTCTCAGCTACAAAATGTTGTTTTTCAACAGTCACTACCATTAAGTTTGTATTGCTATGAACAAGAGCCTACATGCACCAGTGGAGGTGACCACTGTTGTCACCACTGCTGAAACACACCAACCACTGCCTCACTGTGCTCACATCCACTGTTTAGCCTCCATAAACGTTCAGCAAGCATTGAGGAGTGCATTTCTATTTCCTCGTGGTGGAATCCAATTCCACACCTCTGCTCCAAACCACACTTCCATGTCAGACACCATGTTTCAGATTGCTCCTCTGCTGCCATCTGTCACAAGGCAATAAAATATAATGAATCTTGGTGGGGAGGTTCAGCCTCTACTGCCACACCACCAACATCCACCTCTGACCATGCAAGCCAACAGAATAAAATAGGAAGTGTTACTTTCAGAGCAGCCCTCATATATCAAAAATTAAAATATTTAATGTGCATTTTCCTAACCATCATAAGGACAGATGTGACTGATGCTAGGTCAGTTTGTAAATGCTTATTCATGCAGGCAATCTCCTTTAAAAAAAAAAAAAAAAAAAAAAAAAAAAAAAAAAAAAGATGTGAAATTAAACCTTAGCTTATTTCAGTGCATGGAAAATGGAAAAGATTAGATAGGCCAAATCAGACGCCAATGCCTAAGTACTCATGTATTTCTAGTAGATTAAATATATAATTAACGAAGTATGAGATTTATTGATGCTGTTCTGTATATTGCATTAATAGCCCAGATTGATTCAGACTGTTGTCACATGCAGGTGTGACCTTGCAGACACACGGGGTTATTGAACTCACCATGGAGACTGTGTTTGCTTACATCCTACCTGGGGCATTCAGTCTACACATAGTTGCAGGTCTCTTACAAATTATCAGTCAAAATTAAACACGGTATCAGTTCAGCTTTTGTATTTTCCAATATTTAAGGAAATTGAGCATATTGTTTACATTGCTACACAAACACATCCAGAGGAAATATTTAATTACAGAGCTCTTCCTCACACACTAGAATCGAGAGTGCACAGCTGAATACATGGCATGATAGACTCTAGGTTGTGAATGGTATTGGGAGGGAAGGAGGGGGTGATCTTGATATTTCAGGTGGGGCCTGTGAGCGCACTCCTTTACAGAAACAAGTGATAGATGTATGACAGCCGCTGGGAGCACAGGGAAGGCTGAATTGGGAGGGAAGGCTCCTATAATTGGGCCTTATCACAGCTTTGTATCAAATGATAGCACTCGGGGACTGTCAGGATAATGAACATGGAGATGTTACCGTACTGCTTTTACTACCAGATGAAGCAGCTACTGGCACACAAAAAAGCTTTCTTCCATTATGTGAATGCTCTCATGACCCTTAGGCTTCATTAGTACCACATTTTCTACCTGGGAACTACTCTGGAAACACAGATGCCAGTGCTGTTTCATCAGCTCCACACAGTGCCTGCCTCTGAGCCGCTGCCTGCAGAAATACACGGTTACCTGATCGCTGCTGCCGTGTCAAGAACACCAGGTACAGAGCCAAGCCTTGGTGCTCATCTATCACAGACTTACTTGTGTGTCCTGGCAGTTGGGTTTTCCTTCATGCTGCCTCGGATTCCCCCAGCTGCCATCCTGAACACAAGAGCTGGCCTGACATTTTTCTTCTGATAGTAAAGTCAGTTCATATCTTGTGCAAGAGCCCTTTCCCAATGACTTTCTTAAGGAAAAGGAAACAAAAACAAAAACACAAAAGTCAAATCAACTCAAAATTGTTCTGGGGAGGAGAAAGCTGCGCTGTGCGAAGTTTCCTGATTGTTTAACACAGCAGTCAGCACCACGGCAACGAAGATGACCAAAATCAAATCGCTAATACAGCGAGCACGTCCTTTTAGGAGATTTATTTCCCCTTTCGGTATCTTTCCAGCACAGTCGCGGTTACCCCGGCGGCGCTTCCCCTTAGCACCGAGTGCGAGCTGCGGCCGGGGCAGCACAAGGGATGGGGGCGGCCCGCACCGCGGCCGGGCCGGGACGCAGCCTCGTTCCTCCCTGTCGGGCAGCGGGAGGCCGCTTCCCCCGGCGGCGCACGGCACTTCCCGGCGCTCGCACACCGCGGGGAAACTCTTCCTCCGGCCCGGCCCGGCCCCCGCTGACGTAACGGTGCCTTTGCCGCCGCGGCACGGCGGGCGGGGGCGGCGCGGCCCGGGGGTCGGCGCTGTCAGGCGGTGGCGGTGCTACGGAACCGCTGTTCGACGTGGGGCCGGGGCGCGGCTGAAGGGCTCGAAGGGGCGACGCTGTACGGGGGAGGAGTTAGCGATACGGGATACGGGGAGAGCTGCTCCTCGCCCGGGTGGGAGCGGGCGTACGGCGGCACGGGGGGTGCAGGAGTAGAACCTGAGTGGCTGTTTAAAGCCCGGGAGGAAGGCGATCGGGGCTGTTTTTTTCCACTCTTACCCCGGGAGGAGGAGGACGGAGGTGGGAATAACAACAGCGATAAGGGCAGTCATAAAGAATAAGAAATAAAACAAGACGCGAATCGGTGTAACGCAGCCGGGAGGGCTGCAGAGCGGCGAGGAAGGCGGCCCGGGCGCAGCTCCCGCAGCCGAAGTTTCCGCACGCCGTCGCGCTCCCGCCGCCCGCGCTCCCCGCAGCCGCACGCACACACACGCACACACACACACTCGCTCGCACACTGACGTCTTTTGCGCATTTCCTGCACGAGCGGCGGAGCGGCGGCGGGAGGCGGGCTGGGCTGCGCGCAGCGAGCGAGGGAGGAGAGCGGGAGGCAGGCAGGGAGGCGGCAGGGCGGGCGGGAGGGAGGGACGCGGGCGGGGGGCGGCCGGCGGGAGGGAGGCGGCGGCTGCTCTGCCCATCGCCAGGGCGGCGGCCGCCCAGCCGGAGCCCCGCCGAGAGCCGCGCGGCCCGCTCGGCTCCGCTGCCGTCGCCCCCCCCCGCCCCATGCGCGGGGGTCGCCGCGCCGGCTCCTCGGCCTCGGCGGCGGAGGAGGAGGAGGAGGAGGAGGCGCGGGACGGGCGGCGGCCGCCGCTGCCGCTGCCGGAAGGTGCCCGGGCGGCCGCTGGGCGAGCGGGGAGCGCGCAGTAGCAGGGCTGGTGGGGCGGCCGGTGCCTCCGCCTCGCGTGTCGCGGGTATTGTTGTGCCGCCGGCGGGCAGGGCTGGCGGCTGCGGGAGCCTCGGGTCGCGGCGCTGCCCCCTTCGCGGAGCCCCGGCCGGGATTATGGTGTAGGTGCAGGGGAGGAGGCTTCCGCTCGGGGTCCGCGCCGCCCGGATCGGGATCGCCTTCGGGGGTTCCTGCAGCCTCCCCCTCCCCTGCGGCCCCCCTCCCTCGTTTTCCGTTAGAAGCACGGGCGAGAAAATAAATGCATTCACTGGGTGTCGCAAGAGCGAAGGCGAAATAATCCAAGGTAACGGCGGCGGCGACGCGAGGGGACCCGCACGGCGTCCCGCTCCCCCTCTCCCAGACCTGCCCCTATTTATTGGCGAGCCCTCCTCCCCTCCGCTCTGTGCGAGCGCGTCGTGCCAGTGCCTGATCCCGGGAAAAGTGCTGCCGTCCGTCCAGCCATGGTGGTTTTCAATGGCTTGCTGAAGATCAAGATCTGCGAGGCGGTGAATCTGAAGCCCACGGCGTGGTCCTTGAGGCATGCGGTGGGCCCCAGGCCGCAGACCTTCCTGCTGGACCCTTATATAGCCCTCAATGTGGACGACTCCAGGATTGGGCAGACCTCCACCAAGCAAAAGACCAACAGTCCCGCGTGGAACGATGAATTTGTCACCGATGTTTGCAACGGCAGGAAGATAGAGATGGCTGTTTTCCACGATGCCCCCATCGGGTACGACGATTTTGTAGCTAACTGCACTATACAGTTCGAGGACCTGCTGCAGAACGGGAGCCGCCACTTCGAGGACTGGGTGAGTGCACACGCTGCCCATACAGGGATGCATGTATTGGTGGCATTGCTCCGGGTGCAACATCTGTATTGCAGACCCAGGTTGCCAAGGGCATGCCATGGCTCGGGAGGCTTTTCGTTATTTCTGCACTTTGTTGTATGCAGATAGTTGTGGTTATTGTCTATCTAATGCATGTGATCTGTAGGTATGGGAAGAAAGAAAAATACGACATCTCTAAGAGATGTATAATTACCACTTCTGAAATTATGTTACATAAAGACAGATCCAGTTATCTTGCTGTTCAAAACCCCCCGATCAATCCATCCATACAGTACGAGAAAACCCAGCTCTTAGACTGTGTTCATTTCGGTGTGAAGTGACAAAGCCGTGACGAGGTCATGACAAGCCTTAAAAACCCACGTCTGACCTCTGATACCAGACACTTTGGGGCCATCGTGTCACTTGAAAGCTCACTGCATCAGTGCTGATGCTCCTCCTTCCCCTAGATGGTCTGGACCTTTGTGCATAGACCTAATGCAGTGCTTCTTCAAATGCCTGAAACTGATGAAAGGATTCTGGTGGATTTTGGCCCCGAGCAGGCAGATGCAGCCTGTATGCACAATGTGCTGAACAGCTTCTACTGCATCTCAAAGACCCAGAGGCAAATGTGCCTCAGTGGGAGTACAAATAAGCCACAAAATCCTTGGACTGACTGACTCAGGTACCGTGATTTAGCACTGAAAATAAAACAAAAAGGAGCACAGGAAACAGGAATATACACATTACTGCGGCTAAATGGTTAAATGGGGTATTCTTTAGATAAGATGTATAAAACAATAGCAACTGCCTTCTAATTTTAAATGTGCCCTGCCTGGCCATCCATCTGAAGGGTGTACACTCATCTTTGCACGTTTATTTGTTATGATTAGGGTGATGTTTTGTTGGCAAGTGAAGAACCCAGGGCAAAGTGAAAACAGCAAGAGTTAACAGCTCTGAGCTTCACGTATCCTTTGAAGCTCCTTTACATGATGCAGTGGTATAGAGAGACATCAGAACAATGGGAAGGCTCCCTTTATGCTGATTAAGACCTGAATAACTTCACTGTTACAACTTCTACATTTACAACTTCAAAATGTTGTCCACTTCTGCTACATGTTACATTGTTGTAAAGAAGATCTAGATTATTCTGGTGCTACATGTAAAACACATAAAAGCTACACGTTAGCAAGCTTGGATCATAAAACTCAGTGATAGGCAGAATAAAAATAAATAAATCAGGAGAAGACTAATGCAGTAGTATTGCAGATGCCTTTTACCTGGATCGAATGATAATCGTGTTGTGATCCTTCTGAAATCAGAGGGCATTTCACTGTTGAGACCAATGGAATGAGGATGTCATCATGGATTTTTAGTGAAGGAACAATAATTTTCCTTCTGTCCGTGGTACACGTTCTGAGTGTGTTGCCAAATCTGGAAGGACCTTGCAGGTTACTGATGCCAGGTTTGAATTTTGGTGGGCTGGCGTGAGAGGGTACATCCCGGCTTTGATTTCTGAGGTGAATTCAAACATCCAAACCTGCTCCCTGGGTAAACAGTGGAATTTAACGGGCCCATTGTAAAGACGTTCCAAAGGGAACTGAATAGCTGAATCAGATAAATGCTGTATTTTAATGCACCAGGATTCATTGCTGTCCAGCATCCAGTAGGTGGGAGGAGACAAGGGAGTGACTGCTGTTGTGTGTTGATGTTACAGAGTTGAGTAGGTGGCACTGGATCATAATTGGTTAGCTCAGTTTAATATGGTATCTAAAGCATCGTTTACTTCTTTTATATCTTATTTTCATGCTCTGAGTTCTCTTTGTGCTTGTGCATGTAATATGCAGAGAACGCCACCCCCTCTGAAACACAGTTGGAACTAGAGGGTGCAGGCATTTGCAGAATTGTATTTTACTTTTCCAAGTTCTCCAATTTTATAAAAGGTGTCATTGTTATTGTAATATTGAGTGTGTTCACTGCACTGTTAATAGGTCAGGAACCCCAGAGAATAGACTGTTCATTTGATTTCACCGACTTAAATAAGACCAGTGGTTATGACATCTCTATAGAGTATACTGTGGTGTACATAGATTTATTGCTATCTTCATCAGTGTCTGGAGTCTGTATTAAAGTCTTCTTGGAACTAAATCAGTTGAATAGCTGTCACAGGGCAAGGAAGATGCATGTGGCCTAAATCAGTGTAAAACTGAGACCTGATATGTTACTGTCTGTTTGGTTTTTTTTTTTTCTGTTTAGTAATAGGACTAATTCCTTCATTAAGCTCTCGGCATTCAAGGCAGATGTTTTTGTAACACCCTTCTTCAACTCTATGGCAAGCAAATTAAAAGCAGCTTTCACAGAAGCCCATTCCTCCTTCATGCTTGAAATACCAATATCAAGCTATAAACACTGCTGGAGAATATAAAATATTTTTATGCCATTCTGAGTGTTTCCCTTTAAGGAGTCCTAAAAGTCTGAATGGGTACCATGTACTTGTTGAATCTGTTGAGTCTGTTTGATGTAATTAATTGCATTCCTGCCCCTTTTTACCTTCAGAATGATGCAACAGATCTTGCAGAATTGGACTGTCAGTGTTGAAACAGCTCTGAGAAAATGCTCATATTCCGAGAGCAGCTCTTGCCAGTACACTAACTGCTTTAATGCACTGAATTTTGCATAACACTGCATACAGTTCTGCAAGGAAATTTCAGTATTTGTTTTATCTGCACTAGGCTCAAGGTTATGACTTATGCTGTTACATATTTCTAGACTCTTGTCAGAAGTCCAAGATGAAAGAAGGACTTGCGCAGAGATAATGTTTTGGCTCTTTTGTTGTTGTTGTTGTTTTCCCTGAAAAGAAATAATTCCTCTGTTTTGCCTGTTTGTCTACCTTTGTGTTTCCTTCTTCCTTTTTCTTTTTTCTTTTTTTTTTATTTATTTGCCATTGTGTTCATGTGCTCGTATGTTTTGTGCAAGATGAGGTTTTTAGGAAAATATTGGGTATTTTTCCTCACTGTTAAACCTGTGCTATATACTGATGCCATGGTTACAGTGGAAACACTAATGATAAACAAGCACAAAGCTTGAAATTGTGATAGCGTCTATTGTATTGGAATGGATAACATAAATGTGTGAAACTCTAGTTCCTTTTTTTCTGCAGTGTTCATTGGTTGCATGAATGATTTTTAAGCTCAAGATATTTATATTTTCTGCACATACATATGCAGAGAAATTAAATTGTGGCCTAACACTTTTACTGGATGGAAGCTTCTAAACAAAATTCATACGTTGCCTTTAAAGGAGGATCGATAAGTAAATATTTGGTTTGGTTGGTGATAGTTAAGAAGATGGCGGCTTTTCCAGTGGTGCATCAATACAGATGTAGCGTAATGAAAGTATCAGTGTTGCAGATTTTTGTTGTTTTTTTCCTAAGCACTAGCTACACTGCAGTTTCAAAGCAAGCTTTCATTTGCAGGCTTATTCCTGTAAGTGAATGAAATGTCATACAGAATGGCACAAAGCATTTTCCAAAGGTTATTGAAGGACTTACATTTTGATAAATAGAAAATGCAGAACAATAAACAATACGAAAGTTCTAATTGGAAAAAGAATAACTATATCTTTTGAATTAGGTGATTCAAGCCACAGCAAAATATTTCTTCATCTACTTTTTCTTACACGTTGCATATGTAAACACAGTTTATGGTGCAGTGCAGTCGAGTTGATACTGTAGCTACACTTTTATCTGTAGATTTTAGATCAGGAAGGAAGATTCCCTTAGCATTCAGCCCAGTGGTTATACTTCAGTGAATTAGGATGATCAATATTAATGGGTTTAGATGACTGGTAGTATGGCTTCTGAGTTCATGTCCACTTTTCAGAGCTGGCAGTAGATGGAATCAGTGTAGCTGGACCAATGCCAAAGACTCCATCTAAGGGTCTTAGCCATTAGCTTAACTATACATGAGAAACCCTATTGAGTTGTCCTAAGAAATCCTTTTGGAGGCTGAGAAGCAGAGCTTAATCAGTCAGAACATCACAACATTTAGCAGGAAAAGCCAGTCTTTCCACTCAGAATATTTCACAGCTGTATTTAGGTTAATTAAACGTGTTCAATTTTCTGCTGTTTTAAATAATCTCTAACACTGTCAATGAACATTTAAATCAGTGAGCTTCTCCTCACTAGCCTTAAATATCTTCTATTCTTCCTTTATTTCTTCTTCATCGTTGATATGTAAGACCTTTTTGAACATACTTTTAAAAGCATTCTTTCATATTTCCATGTTATTAATGTGAAGTTAGTAATGCAGCTGTGCCACCATTGTGTAAAGCAAGTTTCTTATGAATAAATGCAATATCTCAGCAGCAATTTGATGCTGAGCTATGGGAGATGGAATGGGAAAAATGGACACTGTTTTACATACTCATTGAGCTGCTGAGTTACATGGTTTTCTGTCATGCTTATAGCATATTGCTGATGAAGCTTTCCAGTTGGAAAGACTGTATCCTGGATCTCCAAGCTGCCATCTGTAAAGTTAGGCAATGCTGCCCTGAATGTGCTTACCTCTCATAAGGTGTAATGATCGGATGCAAGCAGAATACAGACACCAGCTCCTGGCTTTGGCTTGGCGAGCAATAAGAGGAACAAGTATTCCATACAGTAGAAAATCTAGGAGTGCTTTAGAGAAAGGGCAATAAGGAACTGAGGAGGGAATAGTGGGGGAAGAATTGAAACAAATCTGAGTCCTCAATGTGAGTGTCCATTTGCTTGGAAGCACAGCCATTCCTTCCTGCTTCTCATCCAAATTAACTGGGAAAACTGCTCAGGGGCTTCTCAGAGGATGGGTTTCTTGGGGCGGGGAGGAGTGGTTTGTTCATTTATTTAGTAGCCCTTTGCCTTTCCTGTTGCTCAAATGACACCTTATTCTAGTTAGTAGGTGATCTCTCATAGCTGGTGAGCAGAGAGTGGGGTCACGATTGTCTTATCATAAGTCACTACACAGGAACTTCTGTTGAAGGTTGTCACTGGGCTAGCAGCGCGTGATTGTAGTGTATTTTCATTTTGATTTTCATTGACCAGCTGAACAGGTGGTGGTGAAAGGCCATGCATGTTGTTTGTGGAAGTTTTACATCTCATCCAAACTACAGTTCACAAGCTGCTGAAAAGCATTGTTATCAGAAGTGCATTTGTTGAAATGGAAGGGAAATTGCTGTCCTGTTGGATAGGTTTCTGCATTACAAGGCTGGCACTGGGCAAGGTCTGTGAGGCTGAGGGGCGAGCAGCAGCCAGAAGGGCTTCACAGGGACTTGGTGCAATTCTGAGGGTGTGAGGGTGGGCAGTTGTAAAGGGCAGAGGGGGGATGTTGGAGAGTGCTTTGTACAACTGCTTTGCCTTTTCCCCCATCCTGTCTCCCTCTGAGCCTCCTCTTTTCCTTCACTGCTGTGGATGTGGTACAGTCATCACTCAGCTCACCCACTCCCTCACTCAATCCCTTTCTGCAGCTGCACAAGTCTACTCCTACTCCTTGCTAGAAATGTTCTCTCCCAGCAGCTCCTGCTCACCTGCAGTGCTTCTCAGCCTGCTGAGGAGTCATGGGCAGAGAGAAACTGTCTCTGCAGCCTCTTCTGTGGGGAGAGGGAAAGGGCAGTCTAGGGAAAGGGAGAGATGTGGCATGGAGAGAAACTTGGAGGATTATCAGTAGTTGCGGCTGCCTCTTTAGCAGCAGCAGAAAGCTGTGTGTGTAGGAAACAAGGATGAGCTGGCATAGGCAAATTGACTAGTTGTTAGTGGATGGCCTTCCAGTGCTCACTGACCTATTGGTTATTGTTAGTTTGTTTGTTGTTTTTGGATTATTACTATTTTTATTTTTGCCTCCTTTCCTCAGGCTGTTAGTTTTAAAGTCCCAAAGAGTGTAGTCGAACATGGATTTCACTTAGCACTGAATCATCATATTTGTAGGTCAAGATTTGACCCTATGACTGACTAAAGTTCCTCATAGTGTTGATAAGAACAATGTTGGTACTGACTAGGACAACATTTCTACTGAGCTCTGTAGAAATCGTAGGATAATGTTGCCAGTAACATAATTCAGTTCATAGGTATTACTAGTTCTAAGCTGCACTTCTAGTAATGTCCAAATCTGATGACAACTGTTCCTATGTTTTCCTTTTGAGCCACTGTTTAGACAGTGCACATCACTGCAGCCCAAGCGTTTCCATAGGCACAGTGCAGAACCTCACGGCTGTGAGTAAATTAAGTTCAGTGGGTTCTCTGGGCTCACTGAATTTTATTCAGGCTGTTTAAATTCTTTCTGGAACTTAGGCCTTTGTTCCAAGAATAAATACTGTTTGACGATATCCTTTACTTTCATTTTACTCTTACTGATTTATTCTTCTTCTGAAAATCTTATGTATGCAAGCCTGGTTTCTGCTTTCCTCAGCCATCAAAACTAAATCTCTGCCCTCCCCATCCAGAATTCTTTGAATACTGCTGGAGTGAGGATTTAAGTTGGAATTGTAGGACTTGGCCTCTAAGTGCAATTAGTTTCCACTCCCTAAACTAAACTTAAAACAAATTGAGATTGGGGTTTCAGTTTTTGAAGGGATGTATGTGAATATATTGTATATATATGTGTGTATATAAAAAAAGGTGAAAATATTTCTATTGGGATTGAATGGTTGTATTCATTTCTTCTTTATCCAGTACTGTCTTAATTCCCTTTTCCTCACCCCATTTACTAGACTGTAAGGCAGAAAAAAAAGATATCTATTCCATCCAGTTCATGCTGAGAGGTTTTGGAAATGACAGGGTGTGCCAGTAATGGGAAATCTGTAGTCAGAGAGGAGAGACTTTCCCTCCATGCACATGGAAAGGTAGGGCTGGAACTATCTGGATGTGGAATAAGATCAAAAGTGTAAAGACAGCTTGGAAAGCAGCCATTTGGAGGGGGAAGCAAACTAACCCTTTTGTCTCTTGCAAGGAGCTAGACTGAGTAAGATAATAAGAAGAGAGCTATCTCTCTTGTCCTTTTAAGTCATGCAAATTGTAGCAGTTAGAGGAGTTTCTGCCATCTGGGGGCAAGGCAGTCATTACAGAAGGCTGACAAAAGTTTCAACCTCGTGTTTCTAAGTGACCACTTTTCTATTTGGCAGACAGAAGATTTTAGAAGTATATTTAGCAATAGTAGCATGAAACTGCAACTGTGAAACTAATACAGAATTTTGGAGTCTGAGCAAGCTTAATGACAGTTATGTATTTTATACCACATTGTACAAGACAAAAGGCAAATGAGTAGGATTTAAGAGCATCTGCACAATTGTTCTCTATTCTTATTATTAGTCGCGGTATCTTGAATTGCTAGTAAAGTTGATTTTAGTGTCCCCTCGCTCTATGAACTAAAAAATCTTAAGTTTTCATTGGTCTGACTTAAAGGAAGTTAAAGAAGCCAATGTCTCACATGTCTGAACAGCACAGCTGAAAAACCTACTGATATTGTCATGCTGATGTTAAATCTAATGGGAGTTCTGACATTTCTTTTATTGGAAGCAGTGTTAGAGAAATGCTGCGTGGTTTTAGGAGGTGTTTTTTTTTTGTTGTTGTTTTTTTTGTTTTTGTTTTTTTTTTTTGTTCCCCTCATAATTCTGTAGGGCTCAAATTGTTGAAAAACATAAAAAACAAACAAACAAACAAAAAACCTTTTGTTTTTAGAATGTAAAGAAAAGGCGGAGCTTGATTCCATCAGAGGTTAGCAGGCAGCCATTTTCACTTTGTATCAGCTAACTGAAGTTGATTTAGTTGTTACAGACAACAGAATCATTTTAGTTATTTCTGATATCCTGCTGGGCAATTTCATTGCATGTGGGAGCAAAATGGCATCAATAATGGCCAGGTGTTACCAAATAAATTTCATATCTGCCTTGTTTGAATGGCCCACATGGTATCTCTGTATATTTAATCTTCATTTAGGGTAAGCAAACTTAAACTGGGTTTCAAACTGAGTATCTTTCAGCTCTTCACAGTATCGGTATGTGTCAGGCAATTTATTATGGGGAACCAGGGTTTCTTAACATGTTTTAGAACTGTCTTAGTTTCATTTGGGACAGAATTGTTCTCTTCAGAGCATCTGGTACTATTAATTCTGTCCTAGCTGAAACTAAGAGAAGAACTTGCCAATGTCCTGAAAAAGTGACCTTTTTAACCTGACCAAAAGTGCACGGCTTTGCCAGATATTAAATGTTACAGGTATATTTAGATAAGTAGTAAAGTAGTAGCAATGAAGCAGATACAACAGTATTGTGATCCTGAAGGAAAGACTGGTGTGTATTCTAGGAATATGTTAAGGAAATGGCTGCAGTCACACCACTTTGCTTTGTGGAACATAAGGCAGAATGATAGCAGTGTTTTCTCCTTCCTTGTTTTCTTTCAGTTTCCTTCTTATCATCTGTTCTGGCTTCATGCTGCCTGTTCTCCATCGTTCTTTATCTGTTCTGGTTTCAAAGTGGTCAATAAGCGATACTGACCTTCACAAGATTGCCTAAGATTTGGTTTCTGACAATGCTAGCAGGCTACATGAATGAAATATCCTACAGAAATCTATTGCAAATACATTTATTTATTTTTTTTTTCTGGGACCGTATTTACTCCTTGCATAAAACTTTGTGGCATTTGTCAGCTTCTCTTTATTTTGAAGTGAGGCTGATCCATGGTCTGTGAAGACAATGAAAAAGAATGTGTTAGAAAGGGAAAGGCTAGAGATCACATGTGCTGTATTCACTTTATTTTCTTTCATATGTGGTTCAAGTTGGATTTATTGAGGAATCCCTCTCTCTCTCTCTCTCTCTCTCTTTTTTTTTTTTTTTTTTTTTTTGTCTGACTTTCTTTGCCTTTTCCTTCCCCATTACCTTGTATTGCCTTTGCAACTCTAGAACATTGGAGCTCATACCTTGCTTGTTTTCTCCTCAGTTCACTGTTATCACCACATCCTTAAGGCCTGGGTGTCTGTCCTTGCTTTTATTTCAGATTTTTGTTGTTGTTGTTGTTAATGTTTCCACATATTTCCTTATTGCTTTTACTCCCACTGCTCCATCACTCCCTCTTGTCACTGTGCAAGCTCGTGTCAGTAGGACTTAAAAGCATCTTTGATGCCCAGAGCTCTCTGCCCAGCAGTTCTCCTCTCAAACTCATTCCCTCTGAGCTTCTCAGCAATCAGTAGGGATGTGACCAAGCAGATCGGTGCCTGGCTGAGCAGTTATCTTCAGTCAGAAGTGATGCACTGGATTTCCAGTTAGTTATACAACTGAAGTGGTTTAGGAAAGAAATGTAATGTGGTAGCTTTGAGCTTCAAGCAAAATTCTTGGATTTGAGCTGTCGGTGGGGCATGGAAGGAAGGTGATCCCTCACTGAAAACTGAGCTTTCCTGAATGATGGAAACTGTGTTGCAATTGCAATTTTAGTTGCATTTCAGTTGGTACTGACTACTGGAATTAGCGGCGACAACTTCTGACAGAAAACTCCCAGTACTGTTTGGTGCTTTGGTTTGTTTTATTGTTGTTGTTGGGTTTTGTCTTGTTTTGGTTTTGTTTGGTTGTTGTTATTATTATTATTATTATTTTAATATAAAGGAGAATTTTGATTTTTGTCTTCAAAAATTTGCAGCTCAAGTTAAGAGAATCATAGAATCACCAGGGTTGGAGAAGACCTAAAGGATCATCCAGTCCAACCGTTCACCTATTACCAATAGCTCCCAGAAGGCAGACTGAGGAAGCCAGAAGAAACAATAAGAAAATACAAGTATTAAAAGATGTAGCCATGGCTTATCAGCTGACTTTAACTTGGTGTACTTAACTCAGAATCTCAAGGGGAGAGGCAACAGTGGCAATTTTGCTTCACCTACCTGGAGATACTCTGCCTGATGTGGTGTTTCTCCTCCTGGAACCAGTGAAAGTGTTAGTTGTATTATTACATTTGAGCTTTTTTTGATTTCTTTATCAGTAGTGGGTTAGAGCACTGCCAGTGCAATAATCGAATACAGATATAATGTATAGGGTTAATGATAAGTACTAATGCCACTTGGCTGAGATAAGATGTCTTAAGTTTTGCTTTGCTTCTCCACTCTTTGTGCCTGCAAAATTCTCAGAGCCATGTCAAGGCTCTGAGAGGAATGAAAGAAGGACAAGGTTTTTAACATCCCACATTATTTTGTGGAAATCACAACACTTTCCTCCTAAAAGAGCAAAACATTGTCTTTTAGCTTTTTCTGGTGACCTTTATGCAGTACTTCATTTTTATGTATCTCTAATCAAGTCCGTTACATTGAAAAGAATATTGGTTTAGTGGTCACATTTAGGAGGTGGCTTTACATATGCATTTTTTATAAGGCCCTGTAAAAGGTTTTAAAATACAAATTCAGCTAGACTGATTTTTAACTATTTCCTGCTGAATTAGCGGACCAGACACCATGACCTACACAAGTCCCTGTGGCCTTTAGGTGCTCTTTCCTTGCCTGCTCTCACCATTTCTTTTGTCTGCTTTGTCCATTTGTGACAAGACCCTTCAGCTGGAGGAGATCAGTTAGTAAGACTATGGGGTCCTGGTTCCCTTATGAAAGTCATTCACTTTCCAGCCAACACTGTTAGTGAGTCAGTGTGTGAATGCCTTGTCAACTGTTTGTGAGCACACTCTCCAGAATGGTCAGGTCCCCTCCATGAGATTTCCCATCTGTTCATTCAGCTGGTACACACATTTTTTGTGTTCTTCCAATTGATGTTGTTTAGGGAGTTGTTTCTGACTGGATCTTTATTAGTAAATCAGCAGTAAATAACTGGATATTTGAACAAAGAAAATTAAACTGATCTCTAACTTCCTTTAAATGTACTCTGGACATCAAACTGATCTTTTCTCACTTACTCCAACTATTACATCTTATTTAGAAAGTGCATGCTCTCCAAGCACTGTTTTGCTCTATCAGTACTACTAATACTGCAAAGAGATCCTAAGTGTATTCCAAAGTTTACATCTTTTTAATGTCAGATTTAAGATCAGATACAAGATGTGAGAATGTCATTTTAGATTTTTATGCTGTTCCTGGAAGACCAAGATAAGATAATAAACATCTCTTATTGACACTGAAGGCAGGCATGGTGAGAAATGGGTGCAGTTTTGGTGAAGCCTCTCAGCCCTGCAGCCACCTCCTGCTGTTACAGTGTAGGCTTGTTCTGTATGGAACTTGGGTGTAGTTGTGGCTATCATCAGTAAGACAAACTGCAGGCCCAGTATTTTGTAGTACTGCCAATGACTCTGCAGCTCTTCCAGGACTGTGAATCATTTCTGTCCTGTTTGCAGACTAGCAAGTAAATTTTGTGTCCCAGCACCAGTGTGCAGTCTGCAGAACCCCTTTATGCACTGTTAGTCAACTTTATGATGCAAGTAATATGATGTCCGAGAGACATTTATGCACCTGTGAAAATGTACTCAATGATAGGGGTATCCCCAGTAAGAGAGGAATGATGCACGGAAGCCTCCACCAAGTGTGGAAGCATACATTTGGTAGGTGACAATTTTGAATGTAGGAGCTATTACTTTCTCTTTGCTAACATTCATACTGTGTTAGGTGGTGCAGTAACAAAGAATTCATAGTTCCTTCCTGGCAGACCTTATGCTGTAAAATCAGGTAACTTATTATCCCACTTTAGGATGATAAACTACAGCATAAGATCGATAAAGGTTCTTTACCTGTATATCCAGATAGAGGCAAAGTACAAAAGCTGTTAAATACACATAAAAAAATGCAAAGCTCTTTAGAACACAACTAAAAAAAAATAAATTTAGTGATATTACAACTTTGAAAAAATTATTCAATGGCTCCTGAAGAAGAAATTGTGTAATTGGTAAGGGAGAATTTTAATTGACATGAGCTAGCAGAGGAAGAGGCTGAGGCTGAAGTTGTGTGCCAAACCAGGGAACAGGTAATTAAGATGGATAGTCAGCAATATGAAGCCATTTTGTAATGTACTGGACTACCGAAATAGGGAACACCATATTTGCAGTAGGTTTTATTTAGAAGAAAGTTTCAAAATGTCGTAGCATATCACAACATAGAAATAGCTACTGTCAGTACCACAGCATCTGTGGGATCAGGTGAGGTTCGTGAGTTCATTTCAGAGTGCACAAAGTGCATTGTTCCTGATCCTTATTACTTTATGGTCTGAAGTCTTCATGGGGTGTGAGATAATGTGTAAGAACTTCATCATAAACTTGCGTGCTGTGAACTGGTCAGACAAGTTTTTACCCACTTAAGTTGTCCTGCATGTACTTGCGATATAACATTATCTCCTCTGTCCTCTGTAATTTTTTACTTCACGTAATTCTTTAGACAAATGAGGACATCAGTAATGAGGAATGCTGAGATGGTCACTCACTCACTCATAATCCGGGTATAAATCTTCTTATAAAATGAATAGTCCAGCCATTTGTGTTAATGGCTCTGGAAGAGGTCTTTTTCAGCTTTAAATTTAACGCATAGTGTTACATAGATCTTATCTGTCTCAGGTAATAATGAAATTCATTAGCAAAATATGTGAATCTAGTGAATCTTTAGCATAGGCACCTTCACAGCATTCCTAAGAGGAAGTGTAATAGATGGAGAAACTATTCTTCCATATCACCCAGAAAAAAGGCAAAGGCATTTTTATGTTTTTTCATATTGGACCATAGCAATGGACTGGATATACTAGCATGTCTGGAGGTTAACATGCTGTGCTTCAGGGTGGATCCTGTGTGGGACAAATTCGGTGTGGATTTTAGCAAGGACGTGATAGTTTGGTTACTTATAATTGCTTTGCAAGGTTATTATTTGGAGCTCAAGTCAGGAGAGGAAAAAACACAGGTTGCCTGCTGTAATCATTTCTCAGTGGCATTTTGTGAGGTCTCTTGATCTTGTGTATATACTACCTACCTTCCTTACCAGTACAAATATAACAGGTGGACTTGTAAGCATAATGAAGGTTTTTACTTTCAGTCTTTTCATCTGAATGTTATTAACCAGACACTGCAGAAATAAATGTCAAAATGTGGATTGTCAAGGTTCATCATACTAAAAGAAGTCAGTGATGAGGGAGTACCACTTTTGTGTAGAAAGGTGGTGAACTCATGGTTTCAATTGCTTCAAGTTTTTGTCTGTTCCTGAGAATTAACTTTAAACTCACAGCTTATAGTAGTGTGGGACCTTTGGCTACTGAGACGCTACAATTTTCTTGCACTACTGTTAGGCAAATATGAGAAAACATGGTGCCTAAATACAAATAATTCTCTTCAAATTCTCCTGGTGTAACAGGTTTACTTTCCTGGAACAGAAAAATAGATAAAGTTTGAGGTTTGTTAAGAAATAATACATTGAATAAATACTAGAATTGAATGAATGCTAGTTGAATACATATTTCTTTATTAATGTTGCTGACAGGCCTGTTGGACAATGTGAGAGCTTATCAGTCATCATCACTTCCATATGAAGTCAGCGGCTGTGTCCTCACTTCTTAAAATATGAATGTAGTGCCTTCAGTGTTCATCTCAAAGCTGACATGTTTCAGGAGCAAAAAAAAGGAGGGTATATGGTATAGAAACCCGTCAGTCACAAAAGCATCTCTGATCAAAAATTGTGTTCCTAGTAAGAAGTGCAGTCGAAGGCCCCAGGTGAGCCCCTCCTCTGTGTCTCAGAAGCTTGCAAGCCCAGATCCCATATTCCAGGGCTTGCATCTTCAATGCTTCTGACTCAGTGCCACTTTCCTTCAACCCTGCTATCCAAAGGGAAGTGGATTTCCAATAGCGCATTCCTCTGATGCCTTGCTCTCCATTGGTACTTGCTGTCACTGTTTCTTTGGCTGCTGTTTGCATTTCCTCACCTGAGACATACCTCGCTTCTGCTGCTGGCAGAACTTAACAATCATTCTGACAGTTTGCATTTATCAGAACTCCTGTGAGGCATTTTGGTTCAGACAAAGTGGATATAACTGAAGGAATTCAGGGACGTGATAGCCTGATTATAAACAGAAAAAGAAAATAAAAGAAATTGGCTTTGGTGCAGTATAGCTGTAATTCATGAGGATAAGAGGGATTAAATAGTTTATCCTCATCTATTTGGGTACATACATGCAACCCATTCTTGGTTTTCCTTACTACTAGAAATCTAGAAAAGTAGACAGTGTACTCTACCACCCGTGCATTCTTTTCTTTTTTTTTTTTCCCCAGAGAAAGAGAGACTGGTAGCAGCTTTAATTACTGTTAACGTATTTAATCATTACAAAGTTTAATTTGAAGACCTAATTTGTTCCACTATGTTTCCCAGTGGCCTGATCCAAATGTGCTTGTACTTCTAGTGTCATAATACATTAAGGCTGTGAATACGTGTCATAGGAGGAGGTTACGTTGACTGGAAAGGGGCATTGTGGGCAGCCTCCCTTTTAGGGCTGAATGATAACTGTGTGAAAGCAGCTACAGTAGGAAAATATGTTATTCAAGGAGAACAAAAGCGAGTTCTGTCAGGTATGTCAAGGCCAAGGCGACTCAGATGAGTTATTACTGGCTCTTATTAGCATTCCTGAAAAAAGCAATGTAATTTTCTTCAGCTGGGTGGCCCTCAGAAAGGGGAGAGATTTTTTCCTGCCTTTTGAAATCATCAAAGAACATGAGAGCAATCATTTCCAAAGTTATCTCTATGCGGAAAGCCTCACTGTTCAGGATGAGCCAGGGTAAACAAAGGACAAATAGGAAGTGACTTTCAAAAAGTATGGATTTGAATCTGTAAGATGCTGTGTCTCCAGTGAAGTGCTGAGCTTGCTTGATTTGCAGTAAGCTTACAGCTCTCATTTCTGACAAGAACACATCCTAAGGTTACGATGACTCTCTGAAGTAAATCATGTTACTGCTGTCAGCTTTTTTGGGGGGCTATAATGCTTGCAGTGCACATCAGCAGTGTTCTGTCTGTACATAGACGTATGTGGCGCTTGAGGAAGACAGAAACTGATCTACAGGGACTATATCGCTTTCACATTCTAGTTGTTTGTCTGCCATGCTGCTGAGAACACTGATAAGAAAATGAGACATCACAGGGTAAAGCAAAATACCAGATGCTTACCTGCAAAAGGAAAAACCCTCTTCACTTTTACTCCCTTGTTTGGGAACATTTCTACATGCAGTTCCATAATGTACAGTAAAATAGTCCCAGAAATGAGTAGTACTTTTCATCAATAGATTTCTGAATGAGTATTGCTTTGAATGTATTGAATATTCAATCAAGACCACTGGGTGATGGAGCTCATAGTATTGCTTTCAGGTGAATTGCAGTCCTTCATGTTTAGCTTTCTTGGCTTCAGTGGAACCATTCATGATGCATGAGCATCTCAGATGGCCTGTAAAGAGGTTCAGAGCTTGTCCAGGATATTTGAATTAAACTCCTTCTCTCCCATTAATACACACTTTGCTGTTCCTATGAGGTTAACTTGCTACCTGTATTCTGAATGCAGTGATTATTAGAATTATTTGAATCGAGGTTGTGTATAATGACACTTTGCTGCTAGTCATGATAAAGGGGTCAACTATTTTTTCTTCACTGTAGTTTCAAGAAGTTACACAAGGAAATCCGTACGCTCTATAATCATGAGCTGAGAAGTCTGTACACTATTCAGATCAATTCAGTTTTTTGTAACTTATTACTATTATGATGAACATGCAGTTAACTTTTGTATGTCTGTTTTTTGCAGCATATGGGAATAAAACTCAGTCTGAATTGATACCAAAGATCATAGTGACATGACGGAAATGAAGTATGATTCCTTTTATTCTGACTGAAATATTTAAGCTGTGTTACTATTGTGTTAAAATTTTGGTCAACCCTGAGTGAAACAAATTTTGATTAAATTATAGCATATCTGTTGTGTTTCCTGTTACTTAAATAAAACTTTTACATTTATTGACTCTTCCAGTATACAGATCAAGAAATAATTGGAGGTAAATGGGAGGAAAAATTAGACAGGCTTTTAAAAGAAACAATGTTTAATTCTGCAAAAGCTCCTGTCTCAGGCTTCGGTGCTCAGAGGTTCATCAAACAGGTTCTTCTACCTCTGTTTCCTCATTCTTCCCAGGGAGAGTCAAGCTGACCACACTCATTTAATGATGAAGTCTTAGCCTTCCTTGTGCTCCACACACCTCAGAGTGTCTCCATGCCTGTAGACCTGCAGCACCTGGAAAGTATCCAAAGTACAGATCCTGAACTTTGGCTACTTGGCAGAGAGGGGTTGAGTTGTTTTCTTGGGCAAATTTTTTTCCCCCTCTAGGTGCATGGTGATGCCTGCACTGAATTTAGCAAGCAAGAAAGGAATTTACTCCTTTGGAGGAGAGGAAGTTTCCTCTCAAGCCTGGGGAGCCTTACTTGTCTTCTTGAAATTATCCTTGATGATTTTCATCATCACAGAAAATAGTAAAAAGGACAGCTCTGGGAAATGTGACATATTCCTTAATATACATTGATCTTGAGTGGGTAATATTGCATGGGAATGTGACACCGTCATGTAGAACATCCCAGTGTTGCTTCCCTTAGCTCAAGGGTGATAATACTGAGAAGCATGGTGGGTCACAGGGGGGCAGTTACATTTCTGGGACCCTTTCTTTTCAGAGTACAGAATTTTCATCACATCCTCTTGAGCCCAAGCGTCTCTGACAGGACTTCCCTGGACAGTACTGATAAGGACAATTACTGTTCCTCTGAAACATTTGCGGAGTGTAACTTCAAACCTCAGAATTCTTAGCATTAAAATAAATGTGTTTCAAACCATGCCTACTCTAAGAACCAGACAAAGTCTTACCCTTCACCATACAGAAAGGATCAAAATTATTTGAATACTAGGAATTCATTTTTTTATGTGGAAGCTATGACTACTTGTCCTGCAGCCAGGTCTGCAGTGATTCTGTGATCAAGAACTGGGAAAGAACTGTTTGCAGTTGGTTTACCGATACAATAAGTAACTGTGTGATATTTTTGGCTCGCAGAGTGTCTGCTTCAGAAAAACAGGCCAGAAGCCTATGCAGCTTTAAAAATACCTTGTGCTGATTTTGAATGTGAGGGCTCAATGCTGCTACTGTTTCCCCGAGCCCCGAGGAACAAAAAGAGCCGTGTTTGTCTCCTTAGTATCTGTGGAAAAAAGGATGGGTGAAGGCGGACACTACCACCAACTCTTATTCCTCATTTGTGCTGAATTGATAATCAATGATGCCTCTGCTAGTCTTGGTTGCTTCAGTCTGCAGGGTGCAGTTGGAGACCTTGTAGGAAGGTCTCACGTGGGAGGTGATGTCCAGCAGAGGTACAGCTGTAACAGAGAGCACAGGGCATTCATAAACTGTTGTTTGGAAAGACTTTGAAATCAAGTGTATGTATCTAGGGACCCAACAAGGGAAGGAAATACTTCTCTTACGTGGGTAGGGTGAAGCTCAGACCTCCCTCTTCTCTCACCCCTTATTTTCTATCAGAAAGGGACATCAAAGCTATTGGAGCTTCTGGGTAGCATTATCTGAGTGAGGAGAGACACCAGTAAAAAAACTGAAGTCATAATAGTAACCTTAAAAAAATAAAGAACTTCTGAAAATACCACAGGATTACATCAGATATTGATATTGCTCAAATGCTTATGGGAAATGTATCATCACAGGCTGCACTGCAGCCCTCTGTGGTCTTAATATGTTGATCAGTCTGTAGTGTGATTGTGTAACCTGGCTAAAACAATTTTCTGATAAGATATACTGCAAGGTTATTGGATTGTACCTAAATTATTCCATACCGTATGATTTATACAATATGTTTATATGTGAGGCTGTCTCTACTCTGTTTCTTTCCCACCAAGGACATGGTATGTTACCTGCAAAATGGAGTGTGGGGCTATCGTGATATGTGCAATGCTGATCAAAATCTCATCCTCAGGTGGTTGTGCATCTGAATAAGGGCCGAATGTAGCTGGGTTTAGGGCGATGCCTGAGCTAATCTGGTTGTTCAATAATTGCCCACAAAGAGGTTTATTGCACCTTTTCACAGTGTGTTTTGAGGGCATTATTGAGAGGGTTTTTTTGCTCAGACTGTTGAAAAAAGCATGGCAGCTCCTGTTTGCTATCTGAGGCTGCTGGAGGTAACAGTTGTAAGTACTGTATCAGTAGACTACCTGATAGCTTTTTTTTTTTTTTCTTGTTTTTATTTCCCTCTAGCCGATGTGTTTGATCACTGGGTGCTTTGGTTAACCAGTTCTGGGGCTTAAAGTGAGACAGTTTTTTTTCCATTCTTTGTAGTGCTTTTGGCAAGAGGTGGAGAAATTGCAGTTACTGCTCCCTTTTTGAGTTCACTTTTTTCCCCCTGCTCTTTGTGCTCAAGTTTGAAGTGAAGTGGCTTGCAAATAAACTGAATGTTAAAACAAAACTCAGAAGTACTTCATATTCCCTCCTCACAGAGCTTGTGTGAAAATAAATAGGAACAGATCATATTGGGATAATCTTTTTTTTTTTTTTTTTTTTTTTTTTTTTTTTTTTTTTTTTTTTCCCGGCCCTGGAAATAAAGCAGTCCCTCCATTATTGAAATTTTCTGCAAATAAACCACAAGCAGTCAGACTGAGCGTAAACAGCTACAGGATAATAGCACTGCTTTTGTTGTTGTTGGGCTTTGTTATGGTTTGGGTTGCTTTTTTTTTTTTTAACTGCAGCTTTGACCATTACAAATGGAACTGCTAAAAGCACAGCAGTGTTATTTTGAAAATTCACAACATATTCAGCTCAGACCAGGAAGTGAGGTGTTGTCCTTTTAAAGGCTGATATACAGAAAAGGGTATTTCTGACGCATGACCTTCACTGAACAGGAATTCCTCTACTCAAAATCTCATCCTTACCGTGAACTTCACTGCCAAAACTCATCCCCTCACAGCTGCATGAAAAGTGACATATCATGGAAAAAAAATAGTGCTTTGAGAAATTTTGATCTGATTTTCTTAAATAACAAAGGCTTGCAAAATACAGATCATGCATTTTTGCAGGAATGTTTTACATGTAAATAAATGCACTTTTAGGTTACGATACGTGCTGTTTTTTTTAGTAGAGTTTATTAGCTGCTAAACGACTAACAAGCTTGCTTGAGTATCTAATCATAAACATCATAACAGACATTAATGAGTTTTAGTTTTGTTGTTGTTTTTTTTTTGAAAATCTGGTTTGAATTTTGAGCGGTGAGCATTTGAAACTTCACTCTGAACAAATCTGGCTCTGCATGACCTTTCTTATATGTATTTGTTTTCTTTTTTTCTTTTTCTGTCACTTCATTTTCTTTTGCTCTCTTTCTCTCTGGTCTAAAGGCAGTGAGATCGTGCCCAGTAACTGTCAGGTTTGAGAACGCAGAAATGTTTTTATGACCACAGCAGGTAACACGCGATTCTCAGTCTGTGATGCAGTGCATTAGCAGTAATAATTCTGTGCAGATATTGACTATGTCTGCATTTAAACGTGTGCAAAACATTCAGCCTTTTTGCCAGAGATCTAAATTCTGTAAGCCATTGAATTGAAGCTTTTTTGGAGTGGGAAGGAGAAGTATCTGGCAGGCTCTGTTTTAGAACTCTGCATTTCCCGAATTTGCCAATTCCTGCTGCTTAACAGCCCAGATTTTCTAGCCTCTAGGATGCACTATAGCGCCTGCGTTTCTTTGTCTGGTTTGGTGTGGAAGTGGGTGTTGGCTAGAACTAGATAATGGTGGAGAGGGGATTTCTTGTTGAGATTGCTCTCTTATTGCTTTTGCTTTTGTTTTGTTTTGCTTGCTGGATTATTTTATTTAACTTCAGGCAATTTATTTCTGGTATTTAATTTTAAAAGCTTGCCAGTGACAGATCACTGAGTGACATTCCATTGTTTGAGCAAGAAAAGGAATAAATAATAGTTTTGTAACTCAAATTTCCTATTTAAGTTTTTTCAGCTTCTAATTGTGTGGAGCCTGTATTGTTTTTATCTGTAGGATATCATAAACGTTTAAGAATTCTTTTTTCCTTAAGAAAAATTATGAAATAAAAGTTAATGCCATGAATCCAAATAATTGTATATGATGAGTGCTCATGGAGTGCAACTAAAGATCTTGTAGATCTTGTAGATAAGCTAAGAGGGTATTAGAGCATAAGCATCAGAGATGGTGCTGACATTTCCATGCAGTAGCAGGACAGATTAGTCAGTAGGGGTTTTTGATTATAGGCCAACTTTTCAGGCATTCAAGTAGAAATCAAAGGGCTTGTATCATCATATACTTGGAGAGACAGCACTACACCTCGTGTAGGAGATATGTAAGCAGTGTTAGATAGCACTCATTTGTCATCGCCCAAAGAAGTTGCTCACATTTAAGTTCATTGTACCATTATTGTGAATGAACTTCTGACAGCAAAATTGTTTTTAAAAGTAATTAGATTTAATTAGTCTTATTGAGAAACAAGACTGAATGATATTTTAAAGTGTTATAAACTTTATTTTCTGACTACTCAATACTAAAATTTATGAACAGACATAAGCCCCACTTTAAAAAGTCTACGTTATATGACTTTGCAAAAAATGTTCTAGCTTAATTATAGCAATGTGCTTTGAATTTTCCAGTGGGGTCATTTATTTTGAGGATATGTCTCGTCTCTTCTTACTGTAACCACTAATAAGCCTGTTGTTGGGTATGTGTTGTCTAAACGTTGCACGTAACTTTCCTGGAATTTGTAAAGCTATTCTGTTTGACATTAGTTGGCATACCTTGTTTGCAACCCTTGTAATCCTAAAATAAAATATTTATGTGTCTCTAGTAGCAAAGTACAAAGTGCCATATTAAGAACAGCCATATACGGGCCTTGCTCTGTAAGATGCTTAGTGTTGTCAGTTCTCCCTAGCTCAGCATTTGATGCCATCTGTCTCTTTTAAACCCTGCTGGAGCTACTCTGAAGTTGCTACTTTGAAACCAGAATCAGAATTTGGCTTGGCTGTATGAAGCAGAAAGAGGCTGAACTCTCCTGATTTAGGATGCTATCAGAGTTTAAGTGCTGCTTTTGCAGGCAGATATGGAAAAAGAACTGATCTGCTGTGGTTGTTACTGGGAGAGCTCCCACTCTTATCACCAAAGCAAGAGGAACTTTTGGATGAGAGAAAGGCTTTTGGAGATGCATGAAGGGCAAAGTGTGCCTTTCTCTAAAATAAATGCCTCTGATTAAGTACTCATTTAGTTTTATCCCTAGCTGAGCATGATAGTTTTCCTATGAGTTTGGTTTTTTTTGTTTGTTTTTTTGTGAGTGAGAAGGAAGGGAATGATGCATAGGGAAGGCTGATGACTTTTCAGCCTGCTTAGGGCTTCAGTGTTATGTTGAGGATTTTCTTCTAGATGAGTACCATGCCAATAAGTTGATCTGATAAATAGCATTTTATTCTATAGCATGGACAAGTAAGTTTATCTGTAACTTTTCCTGGCCTATTCCCCCCCCCCTTTTTTTTTCTCCCTGAGTCAAATAATTTAATTGTGAGATAACAGTAAGAAAAAATCCTCTAAAAATTATGCCGTCTGCATGCCTTAGGGTTAGCAAATCAGGTGTGCAGAGGTACAAGTAGAACTTAAGGCATGTTTCGGTGTTGCCCATCCATAGCCAGAGGTTTATGAGGAATAAAACCTATCTGGATTTAATACTTTGTGCCCCCCTGACTTTCATCTTGCATTATAATCTTTAGCACAGAAAGGCTGAGTAAGAAGCAAGAGGAATAAGCTGAGTGCTGCTTGTATTGTTTAAGTGCTGAGGTGAATTTGCCACCTAACATTCTCTTTACTGGGACATAAAAATATAAACATTTCTTAATTGGGATTCAGCTGTGTTGTAACAGGGTATTTTTCTTGCAGATTTCCATTTATTTTATGTTTTGTTTAGCATTTTACAGGGGAATTAGCTGATGGAATATAGGAAATCATTCGGTCTATATTGATAATTACATAATCATTAAGAGCGTGGGGTTAATAGTTATGGTATCTTAAAACAAAGCTACTGCAGGCTTTAAAGGTGTAATCAGAGCACCGCCAAACAGATGCTCTTCCTCTAACTGCACTGGGATTTCTGTCTTTATAAGGATTTGTAGGAACTGAGTGGAAGTCTTGCTGTGGTAGGGGATGCTGAGCCCGTCCCATAGGAAGCTGTTGAGAGGAAGCACATGGGTGGCTGCAGGCAGGAACACTGTCGCTGCAAGTCACAAGTGGGAACAAATGCAGTGAGGAAGCAGCCAGCTTGCATCGTGGTTGCTGCAAGGACATAGTGACGTTTTCTGGCATTGGGGTTTGATAGTGAACCAGAAGTGTAATGACAGTGGGCAGCAAAGAACTGAGTGAAGACAGGAAAGGGAGAGGCCACTTGCGAACATACAACCTGCAGAGCTTCCTGGAAGTTTTTTTGGTGCTATACATTTTAGCATCATGCTCCAGACTCATGCTAAATGTTGAATGTAGCCTATAAGGACTTCTCTCCATCCTTCTTCACAGGTTTTCCCCGAGGCCTCCTGTTTGTGGGATTATGTGATTTCTTAAAAATTAACCTACTTAAATTTTGCTTTTCTCATTCACTTTTGGTGAATTGTGGAACCATGAGATGGCTTAGGTTGGAAGAGGTCTCAAAGCCCACCCATTTCCAACTCCCTGGTGTGGGCTGGGCTGCCCCACACCAGCTCAGGCTGCTCAGGGCCCCATCCAACCTGGCCTTGACACTTCCAGGGATGGGACACTCACAGCCTCTCTGGGCAGCCTCGCCGCCCTCTGAGTAAAGAATTCCCACCTAACATCTAACCTAAATCTTCCTTTCTTTTAGTTTAAAGCCATTCCCTCTTTTCCTATCATTATCAAACCATGTAAAAAGTTGGTCCCTTTCCTACCCCTCCTCAAGTACTGGAAGATGGCAGTGAGGTTTGCCTGGAGCCTTCTCAAAATGTATAAATTTTAAGTATAATTTCTACTTTTATTTGAAGTGCTCTTTGCAGTGGCCACTTTGGACTTTCAAAAAGTGGAGACGCTTGAAAAATTAGCATTATATAGTTGTATCCACCAGTTAACTTGCCTCTACAGCAAACAAGAATATGAATAACGTAAAAAAACCCTACAGATAGAACTTGAGCAACACTTGAGAAAATGTGGTGGTTTTTTCTTGTATTTTTATTTACAGAAATTACTGTATCATTGTTAACATTAGTTTATAAAAACTCTTGCACCCCTTGGAAAAAGGTACAATACGACGATTTTCAGAAAATGAACTTCATGCAAAAACTTTGAACTGTAAATGAGCATAAATATGTATCTTCTGTATAGCAAATTTCAAAACCAAATACCACACTGTATAGAATTTTATATATGGTTTTGATTCATAAGAATGCTAGTACTCAGCTTCTTTCCATTGCTTCTTTTATGCCAAGAACCGTTCTAACATTTCAGGACTTCCAGCAACATAAAACTGGAAGGAGATTTTTTTTGGACTTCCAAGTCCTACATATCAAAGTAATGATGTATTTTATGTTTTTCTTAATAAATATGTGCATGTGTTATTAATTTATGCTTGATTGTGCTGAGAAATATTAGGACAATTAACACCCTTCAGGAAGGATAACGACTTTGTTCGTGTCTGCATTAATTTTAAAGTAGCCATCCTAACACTGTGTTTAGAATGCCCTTATGCCATCTTGCAGAATAATGTTAACATGGTAACCACCATTCGATAACTCTGGCAGATGCAATGTTGGGTTATGTCAATTTGCATGATGGATCTATATGGGTCCACATTCCATAAAACATACAATGATGTATAGTGTGCTATTTTTATTGAAATATACAGGCAGTATCTAAGAAAACTGAATATTTATTTGCATGAAACCAGTTCTCTTACACTTTATGTTTAGCTGTAGAGTAGCCAGATAGAGAGCTTTTCTAGGTTAGTTGCTTCAGGGCTTGTGGTTAGAAAATAGCTTGTAGAACGCTTCCGTTGTCAGTAGCCTGGAGGAATGCAGGACTTCTTGTCTTTTTTTACTGACGCACTTCAAGTCACATTGTACTTTTTCATACAGTGCTACACGTGTAATCATGTACAACGGGTCAATTTGTGGGTGTTGATGCATGCACCAAAGATGCATTTTGCTTGATAAATCATTACTGTGTAGTTTCCATTGTCTATGAAGCTTAGCTATAAATTCCTTGGCAGTCAGGGTTACCTGGAGACTAATATAAAGGTTGCTAGTATAAAGGTAGCTTGCTTTATTATTTTAGATGTACAAGTGTGCCAAAAAGCGAGGCTGATGGTCTGCATTCCAGAGCTCAGAAAAGAGCCAAATCAGCAAACTGGAGACCTCTTGTCTACACTATTCATTCCAGCTGGTCAGGACTTTTTTGTTAATCCAATTTTTATTTTGAAAATACTGATCTGTCGCAAGTAAATTTTATTTTATTTATTTTATTTTATTATTTTTTTTTTCTGTAAAGCAGAGCAGTTTTCACATAATTTACAATGGAAAAATATTTATTTGGTCCTGGAAGGAATTAATAGTCCTAGCCAGGAGCTCATGATGAGAACAGCTTGATGGCGCGTAGGAGAGTGCTTTCAAGGCCCTGTTTCTTTGATTAGTATGAGTTTCTGGTGTCACATTACTGTTTGGTGGTAAATCTCTTATCCTTCCCTCATTTAATTTTGAGTCCACCAAAGATATTTGGATTTGTTTTAGTATGCAGTAGTGTTAATAATAGAAAATTCTGACATTTTAATGGGATGGGATAGGGAAGCCATTTTCTGACCAGCTCTATGCAATAGGCACTATGGTGGGTATGTCCTAGTGCTGTGTTAGAAATGCTTTGCCTTTAAATCTTAGCAATGATCTTTGGGATAGGACAGTGTGAGAAATAAAAATTCCTGATCTGTGGTGACCTTGACAATTATGCCTTTCTCTTCCACACGTATCTAAGCACAGAAGAAATTCTATGCTGCAGCATACTTTCAAATGTAGTTCATTCATTTCTCACTTTCTTTTCACTGGACGTTTTGTTGATAGCTGATTTAAACCTCTCTGAAATGAAGTGTGCAACCACTCCTTTTATGATGGTGGTAAGGATTAAGCTTCTTTATACAACCAGGAAGTTAAAACAATAGTAGCCTCCACCCTGCTGTGGATTCTGAGACTGCCTAGTGTATAGTTTAAGGTAATCTAAACAGTTCAGATGCAGTCAGGTTGATTTCCAACAATGAAGAGATTCACTAAGGTTAGTTTTCACATACCCGCATGTTCAGTGACTACTTCATTTATAAAGCAAAGTTTGTTGACAAATTCTAAAGAAATGACCAGTTGGCTATGTAAATTTGTAAAGGGTGGCTTGATTTATGGCTATCACTGGGATTTGTCTGTGACATTAGTTATGGCATTTTTTAATGGCTAGTTGTATTTCAAAATACAAAATGAACAAACCAACTAAGTCTCCTTTCCCTTTGCACCCTATCACCTAGAATATGTATCTGTATTTAATTTTATTGCTGATACTAGCTTTCTTAATAAATGAGAAATGATGTACCTTATTTGATACATCTTCCCCCAGCAGACTTTGTATCAGAAATTACACTTTGGAGTAACAATTAAGTGAAGAAACTCAAGAAAATCAAGATAACTCTGTTATCTTGATGTCATACAAATAATAAAAAAGTTTTTATCAAGGTGATTCCACTGTCTTTGAAGGACTCAACAGATGTCCAGGACAGAAGGTTATGCTGATTTTTGAAATAGCTTTGGCTTTTTGCACAGAAGTCAGATAACCTCCTTTCCCAGTCAGAGGTCAGCCATATAACAGGCTTCCAAATGTAACTGTCATCAGAAAGTCTTTCTTCAGGTGCTGGAGGCAAACCTTTATTTCCTGAATTATGCATTGATACAAATATCTGTACAGTTTGATACTGCCTCTTCACTTACTGTGGCTGACAATAGAAAGTTTTTCTTGTCATACATAGACTCACACAACAGAAATCTGATTCTAGACAATTCCAACTTTAAAACATAGCAGTTTTCACATAATTTACATTGGAGAAATATCAACAGCTCTAGGTGTGCTCTTGGAAGGACTTATTTCCAAGTTCTATATGCACTGAAAAAGGAAGATATTTCACCTCTTGCATTTACATAGCTGTAGCTGGTTGTTCATATAGCAGTTTGATGTTTCCTTGGGTAGATATACTAAAACAAAAACTGAAGAATGTCTCAAGAAATTTCTATTAGCACAATCAGATATTATGAAAGCCCATCTTTTTCTTTTGAATATCATAATGTATGTATTTATGACATAATACATTGGAAAGCAGTTCATCACCAGCACAGGAGAAAACTGTTCCTGTGACATTTTGGAAGTTTCTTAGAGATTCTAGCTGAGGCTTTGGACTTTGTATGTTCTTAATTTGAAAAGTTTCAGTAGAAACATGACAGTGGTAATGGGCATAATATCATCTGAAAAGAGATGCCTTTTAAACAATTCATTGTGTTTAGGTTCCAGTAACTAATTGAATCTTCCTCTGGAGTAGTATGGAAAGCAGAGATGAATTCCTATAATGAAATGCAGAAATGAAGAAAGCCATTTGTTCTCTGATTTAAGCTTCTGTATGTAGCTTTCTACCTAATTTCAAATTTAACATAGAAGTAACTATTTTTACTTTAAAGAGTATTCTTATCTTTCTGGAATTAATAATTGACTATTTTTGAAAATAGTGGCCTCTAGTAGTTTACTGAATGCTAAGTCTTTAAATTCTGGATTACATTGAGGCTGTCAGTGTAGTATCTTCTATAACGGTAACTAAATTTTTTGGTATACTAATTCTCCTCTCCTCTCCTCTCCTCTCCTCTCCTCTCCTCTCCTCTCCTCTCCTCTCCTCTCCTCTCCTCTCCTCTCCTCTCCTCTCCTCTCCTCTCCTCTCCTCTCCTCTCCTCTCCTCTCCTCTCCTCTCCTCTCCTCTCCTCTCCTCTCCTCTCCTCTCCTCTCCTCTCCTCTCCTCTCCTCTCCTCTCCTCTCCTCTCCTCTCCTCTCCTCTCCTCTCCTCTCCTCTCCCTTTTTCTTTCCTTTTTCCTTTTCTTCCAGATGCCAGCTTTTAAACAATTCTTAGCAAATAAGGGTATCTCCAAAAGAATTACTGATATATGAAAGGTTAACACCATCTGTTAACTTTAAGATCCCAAATTGTATTTCTTGATGTTCAGCCTGTGATTGTGACTTTTTTTGCTGTTTTTGCATAAAATTCTAAGTTTAGACTTCACTGTTCACACATATTATGGCTTTTGTTAATAAGCAGCAGTGCAGAATGAAAATAATGAACATAAATTTATCAGGTTAACTTTCAGAAGGTACACCAATTCAACAAATTTTACTGAGATTAATTAGTAATATGCCTTGGCTTCTTCACTGTGAGGAAGCTGGATATGAGTTCATTCCTTTAAAGGGAAGTTATTTGTTTGTTAGGCACACCACATATATCATCTATTATTTCATGTGCTCCTGTTCCAGTGATTAAGTTTGTCTCTTCTCCTGCTTGCTTCTATGCTCAGACCAAGTGTAGTGCTTGTAAGCTGTTTCTGTTTCCCAGATTGAATTCACCTATTGCTTTGCTGTGTTCCAGCAATGGCTCTTGCTGTCTTCACATACTATCTTAAAATATTTTTACTTTCTTCAAGGTCTTTTATGAAGCCAGCCTATGAGAAACATGGTTTTTTTGTAAAAGTGTGTACAGTGCAAGAGTTCATAGAACTGGTTATGTGCATGAACAAAGAAAGAAAAGTTTGATCTTTAGGATGGTAAAATGTAGAGTCAAGTTCTAAATTCCTGGGTAGGCAGGAATTGAAATTTTCTATTTTTTTTTTAAAGAACAATATGGAGTGAAGTCCTTTCTTCCATGAAGTGAGTGGCAAAGATTCATGAACTCATTTTGATTAGTGGGAGTTTTGCCTTACCTTCAGTAGAACTGGAATTTCACTCTTCATTTTTACTGCTCTTCTTATTGAAGGATTTTTCAGTGACTCATTTTTACTAGGTTTGATGAATGTTTAGTTACTCATGAGATACAGTGTTTCTAATAGCTCACATCAGTATTACAGAACAACTTTTAAAGTATTCTTTATTTCCTGCCTTGAAACTTCAGCTATTTCCCCCTTATTTCAAAAGGGGACAAACACAAAAGAGAACTTCAGTTATGTTATATTAGAATTTTTATTCTTCTGAAAAGTCACATCTGTAGTAGCACTCTTGTCAAAGAATTTGGTGTGTGATTTCCAGTGAGTTAAGAATCACATGATTTAAGAGGAGAAGTTACAAGAGATATAAAAATGAAAGAGATCCTGAAGCTGGAAGCAAAAATCCTGGCTGTATGCGGTTATTAAGCAGAGCAGAAACAAAAGAATTTGGGGATTTGTTCTTTTGGTGTAGCAATCGCACCAGAATCGCACTATTCCCATTCTGAACTGATTCCTCTTCGAGAAGCAAATGTCCCAGATATGCATTGGATTAAAGATTGTAACAGCCTTTTTTGATTGTATTAACTTTTGCTGCTTTATGCCTGAGTTCAGATTTGACTGGGACAGTTCACTATCGTTTCACATACCAGTTTTTCTTATTAAAAACTCAGATGGATCTAGGTGTTAGGAAAGTTAGGAAAGCTTTGCTAGCATGGGGTTTGCCTGCATGCCTATGGCTGTATAGTTTAAGTTGCAGAAGTGGGTGTTCAGCTAATAAGACTCTTTCTTTTGAGCATATTGCTTATAGTTTCCTTTTCAGATTTCCTTGAAGCAGAAAGGCCATGTCAATAGTTAATAATTAATTTTCTAGTGTGGAGTAGAACTAATCTTTGCAAGTATTCCTACTGGCTTCAGTGGAGATACAGGATACACCCTTCAAGAAACTAAGCATGACAGTTAAGATTAATAATGAATTTCACTGAATTTGACTCATTTGTAAACAAAACTAAACTAAAAAAACTCTTCTGAGTATCTTAACAGAAGGATGTCAGTTGCAATGGGAAGGAATCAGAGTAGGAGTCCACAGCTCAGTGCCAAGGAATAGCAGAGTGTTTACATTGACTTACTTGCAGTGAAGACTTTGGGTTAATATCAACACAGCAGTTTGCAAACAGTTCCAGTTATAACCTCACTGAAATAGACCTCTACAGTGAAAGCACATATTCTGTGCACGTACAGCATTGTACTTGCTGACTGTGGGAGGTTAAAGCCACTAATTGCCTCATGGCATGGTTAGCACAAATTGAGACTGAAGGTGCTGCCGTTTTGCTGTTAAAGAAAACAGAGAAAGACAACTACAGCTCACTTGAGTCATTCCGTGACAACTGCAGGCTTCACAGTTTGTACCTCCTCTGTTATTACAAATTTGAGTGTTGCAGTTCCCTTGACTAACATTTGATATTTACCCAAATATTATCTGTACATTTAAGTTCTTTTAAACTAATATATCAAGTGAGAAAATTTCTGCATGAAATGCTCTTTTTGATGCTATGAAATAAATAGACTGTAAAAAGGATATTGAGGTGTAATAATGTTTAATATTTCCTGGCATATGGGGCAGTTTTTAGGTTCTCTGGAAAATTCTGGATGGAAAAGAAAACTGAATGAAATGATATAGAATCATAGAATCATTAAGGTTGGAAAAGACCACAAAGATCACCTAGACCAAGCATGAACTCATCACCCATGCCCACTAAACCACATCCCTCATAGCAACATCTACCCTTTTCCTGAAGTCCCCTAGTGATGGTGACTGTACCACGTCCTTAGGTGGTACATTCCAACACCTCACCACTCTTTCTGAGAAGACATTTTCCATAACATCAAACCTGAACCTCCTATGGCACAACTTGTGGCCATTCCCTCTTGTCCTATTACTTAGGGGAGAAGAGGCTCAGCTCACCACAGCGTCCTTTCAGGCAACTATTAATGTTAGTTGGCTGAATTCAATCGTTTGGTTTCTTTGGAAGACTAGGTACATGGTGCGTGTAATTTGCTAAAAAATCATGACAGTCCCTTAAAAGTCACCCTCTGAAAAGAAATTCTGGATTGGCACATATTTATTCTGCAGTGTAGATCCTGGACACATTTTTCTGGATTTATTCCAATATAACGGATACAATCTGTAACATAATTGAATTATTCATTCTCATAAAAATTTCAAGCACTTTCATCCAAAATGTAGACACACAGCATGATATGTCAATTAGAGATAAGAGTTGATTAATACCTTAATTTTCTGAGCAACGCCATATAGAAGTTCAGTTGGAATCCATCTGTATTTTTGTTGGTTGTTGACTTATAATGACTTGTTGAATTATGGTATGAGAATAAATACATACTATCATGAACACATACAGAGTACAATTGCAGTCTTTGCAATAGCATCTAACTAGACTAGTCCTTTAACTCAATTTGGAAAAAGTACTTTTAGAAAAATTACACAGTCATTGGTGTGTTATATTGTAACTTGTGTGCCTTACTATGCAATCATCATAATGTACATGTTTATGTTGCGAAGTGAGATGCTTATAAGTTCAATACCAAGTTCTCTGGCTTCAGTAATGCAGATTCAGTACAGTGGTGCAGAATTCAAAAGCTTAAATGGGCTGGAATGTAAGAAGAGATAATATTATGCAACAGTGGTAATACAATAAATCTGTTATGGCAAATTTTGCTAACAAGAAATTATTTCATTTAAAAGGTTATGTTTTAGTAGGAGACTCATGAAAGTAAATGATTATTGGAAAAAATGTACAGCAAGGTATAGAATGCTTCTGTGTCACACAAAAGTAGTTGCTGTTACAGCTTATGAGGATTTCAGTAATAGCTCCATTACTACCTGTGCTATCTTTTCAAGGGGTGTTTATGAAAAATTTGAGAAATAACTGTATTATCCCAAAAGCATGTTTCTGAGATAGGTCTTAACTAGGAGAATGCAAGCTGAATAGTACATTTAATAAACGACCCTGATGCTGACCATCTTTTTTTTCGGATGATGATTCTCCACTCTTAAAATAATGAGAGGTGGGCTTAATATATTACTTAACTTTTGCAGCCTGGTACTTTCTGTACCAGTCAGCCTTACTATGAGTTTTTTTTTAAGATATGTTCCATCTCATCTCACACAAGTGTGCTTTTGAGTCTGTAGTGCTCCAACCATATCTTACACCTGGAAGGAAAATATTCAGGGCTATTGGACTGAACAGCAGAAATATTCTTTTATTGAGGAAAGAGCAAGTTAGAATTATTATTGTTCAATTATTTTTGTCTTAAATAGAATATTAGAACCAAAGTCGGTCATGAATTTATATATTCTAATATGCATAACCTTGAAAATTTTAGAAAAAGAAACAACAAAACCCTTCCTGGAATAAAAAAATGTTTTTATTTTAGCTCTGAACATTCTCAGTGCAGGTTGTTAAAATAATAAATGTGGGAAACTTTCATAAAAAAAAAATTAGGTTTTATAAAGGAAAACTTTAGCCAAAATGGTATATGAACTATATAACTATCAATATTCATAGAGGCTGATTGCTATGAGTCTTTTTTTTCACAGGATTTTAACAAAAACTTAGCAGTCCTGAATGAGTTGCCCTTGGTTTTTGCTTCTTAAAGCGTTCAGTAATCAAGTTTCTTCAAATGAAGAAAACTAAATTACTGTCCTGAACTGTAGGTTTGAATGTCTCAAATCTTGATGAATAGAGTACTTCATTCATTAGCTGAAATAATTTTAAGCATTAGAATACAGTAAGAAGCCCTTTATCTATAATTAATCATATACAGTGGTATTAAATACCACTGGAAGAAATTAAGCCTTGAATAGAACTTCTGAAGTCATTCTGGAAGAAGAATAGGAATGTTTGCAAATTTTAGATCCTTGTCATTGTCATCTGAAAAGTTTCACAGAAGAGGCAAATTTACATAACTTGAATAAATACGGGAGTTTGAAAACAAAAGAAGAGATTAAGTGGCAAATTCATGGGTAAGATCCTGGCCAAAGTTGGAAGCTTTTAACTATAAAAAGAGCAGGCCTTCAATCTTGTCTGTTTTTATGGATCCAAAAAGTATATTAAATCCAGAGTAATGAGCTCAAGCTATTTTTGAATCTGCACCAAAATGTGCTGCCAGCTAAACCAGTTTAATAGGTGTCATTGAGCTCAGAGAGATGCTGATTTAGGGTGATCGCGACACTTCCTTGGCTTACTGCATTCACGGTGTCTTAAATGTAGTTAGCTCTTAGCCCACCTTGGTTATCAAGAAATGAAAGTAGTATTAGGACAAAACCAATGGTAAAAGGAAGTTGCAAAGAAGAAGCTTTTAACTATTTAAGAAGAGAAAATTAAAAACAGTATTCTTGACCGGATTATTGTAGCAAGATGATGGTGATAAGATTGCTTCTGGAACAGAGTGTGACAATTTTATCCATGACAAATGGGAGAGCCTTATGGGGATAAAAAATTAAGTTTATGATAGGAATCCCTAGGTATATAATGTGTTGGTATCTCTCGGTAGGATTAATGAAGGGCATACTGTTGTTTGTTTCTACCTTGCCTAATTACATGGATCTCACATCCCGGAGCTTTGTATGGTCATTTTGGGAACCTCAAAGAAAGATTTAACTTTGAAATGTATTTTTGATTCTGATGCTTTTTTTGTCTCCAAATATTTGAAAAGTGTCACAGAAGCATTACATGTAGCAAAATTGATAAGTCATGGCCTGAACCAGCGATTGAGCACCTGGTGGGAAGGCAGGGCCAACCCAGGGGAGCATAGGCACATGCAGTGTTCCTGAGTGACCAGAAGGTGTGGAGCTAGGATCCATCCCATACCACATGTAAGGGTTGGCAACAAAGGTGAGGGTATTGCTGTGGAGGTTCCTGTGTACTGTGTACTTTTAAAGGGAAGCAGTTTCTTTTCTTTGTTTCTAAGTCTGTTGCATTTGAGCAAGTCCTCACTTGCTGCAGCCTAAAACTTTGCTACTCTACTGTCATTACTGCACTTTTCATCATGTTACATGTGTCCAGGTTATGTTGGTACTGCTTCGCTCATTTGGACGTATTAGATGTTTCATATTTATGAGCTGTTTCTGGGGTAAGGAAGTGTTTAAAACCCCAGTTGTTGTGGCAGGGATATGCTCTGGGTCATTACCATTCAGGATGGAAGAGGTTTTTGTCTGCAAGTTTATTTATTTATGTCTCACAGATACTTGGGTTCTCTCTGATTCCCTTTGTCTCTCTCGTATTTTTCTACAGTACTTTAGAGGTGTTGCTTTTGCAAAATTTGTCTCTCCTTTCCTATTTCACATTCTTGAAAATATTTTTTTCTGGAACCTTCTATTAAATAAAAGACCAGTTAGCTCAAAGTGGGTGAAATACTACTGTACATCTTATCTGAAGAAGATCAGAGAAATTTCAATTTAACTTGTACTGTTTCATCTCTGCTGTTCCCAGGTGTTGATACCTCTCTCCTCCGTTCTTGAATCCAGCTAGGCTGCCGTGAGCTCCTGTGATCATGATCCTCACAGAAGACCTTTCTTTTGCATTTTCTTCTAAATTTTGGAAAAGCATGGCACAGTTTCATAGAATCACAGAATATCCTATGTTGAAAGGGACCCACAATGATCATCAAATCCAACTCCTGGCTCCACATGGCACCACCCATCATCCAAATGCTCCCTGAACTCTAGCAGCTCAGGGCCATGTCTGCTGCCTTGGGCAGCCCATATCATGCTCACCACCCCCTAGCAAAGAACCTGTTCCTAACCCCCACCTGGCACAGCTCCATGCCTGTGGGCTGCTCCACAGCTACAGCTCACACTGATGGGCATCAGCTGAATTGTGCATTCTGTAGTGTAGCCCATTAGTGCAGGGATTTCCTGCTCCTTCCAGGTCTGATTACCCAGCTGGCAACTTGAGATGTGGGTTCTGGAAATACTTCTCCCAAAGAGAGGCATGGAAGAACATGCTGAGGTGAGAGATGTGACTGAAATATCGTAGGGGGAAGATAAAAGTGGTAGTTCAAGTAGAAAGGTTGTATGTGACACAAAATAATTGCTGCTGGTATAAATGTATGTATCTAGGCCAAAGCCCTGAAGAGAGCTGTGGAAAGGGAAAACCAAACTCCTACCAGTGGGCAGAAAGAGTCTTTCGCTAGTCCTGGCTGTGATGGGTGACAGGGAGTCTGCTTTTTAAATGTAATAGCCTGTGCTGATGCAAACTTTAAGGAAATCTGTTGTATAATTTGCATGAAGGATAATTTAAATGTACAATGCTAAAATAATTAACTACTACAGTAGCTTACGAGGAGCAATATTTTGAGTTATGGATGTACAGATATTCTCAGGATTTTTCTTAGAATAGGAGTTCAGTTAAAAAAATGAAGAAATATTTTTACGTTGTTTATGATATAGCTGCTGGTGATTTTGTTTTTATTTGGTGTACATTGCATTCAATGCAGTTGGTGCTTTAGTTAGACCTTTCTAAGTGTGGAAATATGGGCGGGTATGATGTTTAGTTCAAAACTACCTTAGACTGTTGCCAAAAAAATAGTGTTTCATCTGCAGAATGCCATTTAGAAGGAGTGATTTCACAGGATGCCACACAGATGCTGTTGTTGTGTGTATCTGACAAGAGCTGTGAATTTCATGTGGTACAGAACATTGCTATGCTATGATCCTTGCTTCCAACCAGAACCTCCCTTTCCTTCCTCAGCCTGCCTGTATTGTGTGCCATGTGACTGAATTATGTATTCCACTTGTCCATGACTTCAAATTCTTACATCTAGTTTGGATAAGTTCATGTGTAATATGTTGGTTATGGTTTTCTTTCCGTTTTACTTTGCTAATGATTTGTCATGTGCTTAAGTTGAGAACTTGTCTTGAAAAGCAGTCCCTCCTATGTTGCTGAAGACCCTTATATTCTGCTCAAGTACATTTGTTCTTCCATGTAGCATGCTTCTTAACAGATTGAGAGAGACAATATCAGATGTAAAAGATCCTAAGAAATCTTCTTTTGAATATCGTTGGAGCCAGTGCAGTAGTTTATGTTCAAAGCTCTGGTGTGCATACATTATGTTCACAGCTCAATTTACCTTCTTCTGAAATAGTTTTTGAATGGATCATTTCCACTTTTGCAACTTATTTCTCACTTATACTTATGCAGAAATGAAGGGAATAGTGAATGTTATTTTACTCTTGAACAATCTTTTTATTGTAGCTGCAGCAACACAGTCTAAGTGAAAGCCAGAAAGCCTGTAAAGTCCTTCTGTCACCTTTCAATCAATTTTGAAAAATAGTGTCTTTTAATGAAACAGTTGACCTTCTCTGATAGCAGTGCCTGTACATTAATATAGGGCAAAAGGAACCATTTTGCAGTGTGTATGGTCTGCGCAGCACTGCTGTGAAAATAATCTATAAGTTCTTGGCATTTATGCCCCAGAGTACAGGTTATGCTGACTTCCAAGTAGGCACTATGCCATCTGAACAGATGGGTATTAATGTAAGTGTTGGATATAGATGTTATGGAAATGATTCCTAGTCCCAATTCCCACCACTGGATGTAAGGGGTATGTTGTAAATCCAGCTCAGTGAAGAATTAGCTTTATAATATTAGAAATGTAATTCTTGAATGAACTGTGTCATTTTCAGTATTAGCTTAGGGTATGAAGTTGCTCAGAGGAACTTTCTTGTTTCATGAGGAACAACCAAAAAGAAAGTATCTATGACATTTACCGTTTTTATATGGGTAAGTTATATTGTGAAGACATGGGACCTATCTCTGAACATTCTCTGGTGTTAAGGATATGACCAAAATCCCATTCATTTTCTCTTGTTATAACAGTAAGAGATTAGAATATGTATTTATACTGGAAGTCATATCTTTTTTCACACGATCAGATTATTTATCTTTTACATACTGCCAAAAGTGAACATAATGCCATTTGTTTGTTTTCTTGGCATCTCTAAACTATCTTTTAAAATGATGTCTTTTGGGTAGTGTCGGCCCCAGATTGTTAGTTTTCTTACAGCATGTCTAGTCTGGATAATATCAGCAAAAAAGTTGTTGTTAGTGGGATCATCCACTGAGGTCTTGGCTCTCATTCAGTCTGCACAGATGTTCTTTAGACTCCTATCCTGTCTAGATAATAGGAAGCACGCCTAGTAAGTGACTGTGGAGCATGTTAACATACTTCATGTAATTCACAGTACCTCAGCATTCTGCCTGAGGCTGCAGAATCTAAAAATAGAACCACAGATTCTGTACATCTTAATCCTACCTGCTTGTTAGTCGTTATCTTCTTAATAAGCAACTAACAGTTACTGTTGCTTGTGGAGAATCTTCTATTCAGACAAGTGTGCTTTTCTTTTGGGACACAGTCGGGACTGTGGACATCTTCTGTACAAAAGCATTGTGGATGAAAGTGTTGATACTAAAACGTTCATGGGTTGTAGTATTTCTAATTTATTTTGTGTGAATCTGCAACAAAGATGAACAGATGCTGGTTACTTAGAGAGGAATAAATTAAGTGAATAAATAACGTGGAATAAATGCAGTGATTTCTCTTAAATTTTCAATTAAACTTTTAGTTGGGCAAGGATGTTCGATAAGGATGTGATCGTTTTCTCTTTAAGGACATGAAGGTTGTAGAGGAAGATGCACAGTTGGCCCTCCCTGCAGACATTCTTCCCCCTACAGCTCTGCTCTTCATAGGCAGTGCAACACGCTGCTATCTTGCTAAGAGCTTGTTCCAAGACAAAAAAAAGATTCACTTGTGTTGAAATGAAAATACTACAAGAGAATGGAAATCATTTTATTTTTGGCGGTAGTTTGAGAAACCAGAAACTAGAGTTTGATTTCTGCAACTTCTCCTGATATCTTTTATAATTCTTAAATGCACTTACCTATTACATTTTTTTAGCTTTCTTCTACTGATTTTTGTGTGCTTCAGTGTTTTGAACTTCATCGATTTCTAAGTTGTGTGCAAACACATTGTATAGTGAAACTCTCAGGTTTGGCTTGAGCCTCTAGGTCAAGGAGTGGTACAGCCTACACATGGTAGGAGTGGAAGGATGGGAGGAGGAGGAAAAAAGCGAAGTGTTAGTATTTATGGAAACAACAACAAGGCTGAAAGGACAATAAAATCTTTTTAGTATAATTAGAACAATTTTGGAATAACTTAATCATTTTGGTCTGCAAGGGGAGTTCACTGTTCAAGGATACATATATCCTGTTTGCTCCAGTTGTTTCTTTTTGAGAATAGGACCTAGATATTTAAATAACTCAAGCATTTTTTAAAAATTTAATTGCTTTATGGAAGTGGGTCAATATACTGATAGCATAGCAGCTAGAACTAAGAAATACAGCAGAATAAAATTAAAATAGTACTTTTAAATTCAGTGGTGTTTATTACACATGCTAAAGATATGCATAAAATTAGAAAATTTATATGTAGATATAAATGCAGATAAATTTTATCTGCATATATTAGCTGGCTATCAATGACAAAATAATTTGGCTTTATTTTACAGTATTTTAAATCTTGCTGTGCATGTTGAATTACCTGGAAGAAGAATGAAGGCAAGCAGTGTGAATTAAATTTTGCTATTTGTATATATTGGGAAAACTCTAGATTGTGGAAAGTGTATGCTTCCATGAGAGGCAAAAGAGAACTGCATTGGATGGTATCAGTTACTGGTGTTGTCCCTGGACTGTGATTCCTTCTAAGACCAAGTGTGCTAGTGATTATCTAGACCAAATTTTGACTGCTATATTAAGACAACATTTGGGACATTTTAAGTATTCATATTCTGACAATTTAGCCTCTTTTAGATTCCTCCTGTAGGCTCCTGGTACATGAGCCATCCAAAACCATTAGCCATTTTTAAATAGTTCTCCCTACTTGCCTGAGGATAATAGGGTTTTATACGGGACATAAAGCTATTAAACTTGCTGTAACTTGCTTCTAAATATGCTAGGTTACAACCTAGAATTTTCAGTCTGTTTTTCTCAGTTTATGGATGTAATAACAGTTAGTTCTGTTAGTTCTGTAGCTTTGACCTACCTCCAGGTGAAGGTTAGGGAATGCCTGGTTGTCTGTGGACAGCAAGCTCAGATTTTTTTTCTCTTCAAGTAGCAGAAGTTGCACAAGCATACTTAAATATAATTTTGTTATGTTTCAATATACATACCCGATCATTGCATCAGTCAGCAAAATGAGATATGCCAGGTCTAGTCTAAAGCAAACAGCAGCAAATACTTCATACTCCAAGACAAAACCTCTGAGACACTGGTGGATTGCATTGACTCTCATAGAAATGTTACATGTAAGTGAAGTTAGGTTAAAATTTCTGTGAGGAGGCGTGGTTCTTGATAACCACCCAAACATAGAGTGGATTTAATGGAAACATAAGTTGTATTTTATGTGTTGTTTATAAGGTGATTAGTTCCTAAATATGTGAAATTGATCATCTAACAATATACATTCATACACTTGCATCTTCTTGAACTTGGCATGCTTCTGTGTTAACGCCTAGATCATATTCCCATGGAAACTGGAGTTTCTCTTGTTCCATTATTTTGCTTCACTATAATTTATCAGCTCTTGATATTCTTTCCTTTTTTGAAAATATATCTTTTTCACAAGATCACAAATAATGCTCTAATGCTTCTTAAGTCTAGCATGTGCCCATAGTTCACAATAAGCTATCATCATACAGAGAGTGTGTCTTTACTGCTATTCAGACAGACAAGGACACACATGGAAGGTTACTGTTTTATTTTGTTTTGTTCTTCTGTTGTATGAATGTGCATGATTAAAAATTTCTAAAGATAAAGTTGTTAACAAGCGGCATAAATTGAAAGAACTGCAATTTCTATGTATTTCTTCAGTCTAAATTAAAAAGAACAACAGAAAAGCAAAGACTGCAGGGAAAGAAAAGTAAATCACAGTGCTTAAATTACACAGTTTCTTCAAAATAGAAGCATGTTCAACATGACAGTTACCTGGGAGTTTTGATGTGGCTAAAGTCACTGAAAAGGTAATAGGCTGTTGTAGTTGGGTAGCCGTTTTCTTGCCTTGGTACTTCAGAAGGGTTGGCTTGGTTGGTCGGACTCTGTGAATGTTTTGTGGAGCAGTTCCTGTGCTTTACTGAAGGAACTCAGTGTTTGGCAGGCATGGGCATGCTGTGTAATGCAAAATGTAATATTTTTGTTTGCTAGATGGTTTAAATGACTTGAATACCTGAAGCTATAATATTAATAACAATTATGAAATAACTTGAAGGGTAAGATTTTTCCTTTGGAGCTTTGGAAAACTTATTTTAGTGAAGCTGGCTTGCAAATGTATTATTATGAGATCTCCAAAAATGTGTCATGGAGGCAGGTTTTACATGCTCTTCTGGAAGACCAGTGATACTGTAGGATAGGCGTAGATTTAGGCAAATGGTTGCATTGTGTCAAGAGCTGACTAAGACCTGTTTCTATCTTAATGAAAGAGGACATCTTAAAAATATAGACCTTTGAAGACCTCTAGAAAGCAGGCTGCAGATATAAGTTAGCAGCGTGCTTCAGGAAATACAAAATATTTAAGGAATCCGTTTGTTTTTCCTCAACCTACATTCCTGGTCATCAGCGAGTTCATCTCTAGACTCTGACCCATCAAATACGTAGTCATTGTAGGAGTCTTGAAGTATGTGCCACATACTAAAAGTACATCATCTGAAAAAAAAAAACTTTTTTGAAGGAAAAAAATAACAATCAAACAACATTAAATGCTTCTAGGGTAGAAACTTATTTGTCTGGTTTCCTGGAGTAGCCTATTTCTTTGTGAAAGTAAAGGTATTATTATGGGGGAACTGTGCTTTTTGTTTCTGTTACCCATGACTGTATACTTGAGCACTCACCCTCACTGAAAAAAACAGGCTTCCCAAGAGACAGCAGCAGCCTACTCAATTGGTAACAGAACTCCACTGGCGTAACAGTGCTTGGGTTCTACTGTGGGCTGCAGTGAGTGGTACTGCATGATGGCTCTGTGGTTTATGGCATCTATTGGGCAAGGGACTTGGAGTTAGCAAAATGGAAAATAATTGCAGTGGGTTATAACTGGTAACCTTTTTATTTCCTTGATATTGAGCAGTTGAATTGTGCTCAAACTGACAGCATGCCGTGAATGTGTAAACTATGAATTCTTTAGAAATAGTGAAGTCAGTGTTTTGAACTTTTTTCCTCGAGAGTGACCCTGGCTGATGGGAGTGGAGACATATTGGTGAGGGAGTACATGCGTCTCAGCTGTTCTTTGGGCAAGTGGAAAACATCAACCTGATCTGTACAAGTGCAAAACTTACGCTAACTGAAATGGAGTTGCTGTTTCTGACAGCAAACACAGCCCTGCTCCCTCTTAACTGGATGTACAACTTCTAGTGCTCATCTTCTTCTGACAGGAGCTTTTCTCTCTGTGCTAATAACTTTGATGTTTTATAATTTTTCCACTATGGAAGTTGACATATAGGTAATTATTTTTTTTTCTTAAAATATCTGTAAGCTCTGCTGCCAAAAGCCAGTGAATCTTTTTTTTTTCTTTCTTTTTTTTTTTTAATCTTATTGCGTAAATTGTTTCTAATATGCAACACATTTTTAATTTAGCCGTCACACTTGCATTATTACTATTTAAATGCCATAGCGTATCTGTGCCACTGTTTGATGTATTCTGGATGGGAAAGGAGCTCTGCTTGAGCAGTATCAGATGTAACTCCATATGGCATTGTTGTATGAGGCAAAGATGCTTGCCAGTTCCAATTTGGAACATGACATTCAATGCAAATATGTCATCATACAACTGCATTGCATGGATTGGAGGTGATTGCTGTGCTCTGCTGGTTATAGGAATATATGGTTACAATATTGAGGCTATGGAATTTGCTCTTGCATTAACTGCTTAATGAGATAATATTGTTGTATGTACTCCACAGTAACTTTTTTTTCCTGTCTGTCTCATGAGTATATAATGCACTAAACATTGTGTGAGTAAGCTAATCTTTCTTTGCGTGGCACAACTGAGATGCCTAGCACACATGAGTGTGTGTGTGTGCTAATGATGTAGTACTGTACATCCCTTCTCCAGGGTGAATAAAATATGTACATACTGACTCTGACTTACCTGAGTCCCTGTTAGTTAGTTCTCAAAGATTCAAACAATGCCAGAGGCAGCTTTGTGAGAGTGGGTGAGAGTAAAGCAACAATCTGTCTGTATGTTTGGGAGTTTAAAATCAAGGCTCTCTCTTACAAATATTGGCACCAAATGCTTCAAGGGGACAGGTGGTTGGTGGGTTGTTATCTTCCTCTTCCTCCCCTTGGATACCAGCTAGTGGGCCATAATGTCACAGTGGAGATCATGCTGTACTTTTTAAAGGCTAGCCATGCCTACAGGGATGGGTAATGCAGTATACCTTTTCCTGCCACCTCCTTGTTGCAGGCTCTGGTTTGTTCTCTTTTTGCACTTTGTTTGCAATGATAGTGGACCCTTGTATGTTCTGCAAAAGATTTGCCTTCTGTACATAAGTTAGCATACCATCCTTTGTGTAATCTTGTAGTGTTTTTTTCTGAGTTTGTTCCTCCTACATCTTGCATGTCAGCATCTTCATGGCTTCTTGGAAGCATTCTTTCCTTTGCTTTCTACTTGCAATATGCACAGTTTTCCTGGAAATAAAATCCATATCAAATATTAATCCTTATGGAAACAAAAATGAATCCTGTAAATTTTAAGTAATGTGCAATTAATTTTGACCCAATAATTGACTGAAACAGAGAAATGTATCCAGAGTTGTTCCTTCTAGGTGGAAAAATCACATGTAGTAATATGCAATACAGCAAGACTTCTAAAAAAAGAAGGAATGAAAACAGAGGATTAGAAGTAAAAGCATTTACCTATTTGGTTGTTGTTTGTTTGTTTGTTTTTTAGTTATAAGTGAAGTACGTTGATGGTTTAGAAGTCACTTAAATGATTTTTATGTGCTTCTTATTAAAAACCTTTACATTTTCTCCCATAATATTAGAACTTCTTAATGTTATTTTACATGTGAAAATATTCATGGTAAAAAAAATAATACCCTGACACCACATGGGCATAGCAAGAACAGATGCTGATTAGGTCATCTTGTTGGTGACTTAAAAACGTCACTGCAGCTTGGTACAGAACTGACAGCCCGTGCTGAGGAATGTATCACTGGTAAGTGACACAAGCTGCTGGAGGAAAAAAACGTGTGGAGATTGAGATAAATCTGGGCTTCTGGAAACTCGAATAGCAGGATGAGAAACCATTCTGTTGTCAAGAACAATCTCAAATGCTTGAAATAAAATCCATTTTCCATAGCTTGTTGGATATTGAAATAAATGTCTGACGTTTTCAAGCTGTGTGCAAATCAAAAGGATTATTACTTTGAAATCCACACTGTAAGATATTCAATACATATGATAAAATATTCACGGACCTTCTTAAGGAGACTAAACTTGGTAGCAGATGCTGCTTGCCACAGTTATGGTTGCAGGAACAGAGGTACAAAGTTAGTGGTTTGTGTGCTGACAGTTGTATAGCTATGTTGGTTTTAAGTCATTGTTAGACATGACTACTATATAAATCAGTTACTAATTATTTGCTACCTACGGAACCTAAGATGACTCTGTATTTTTGTGCATGGTGCTGCCTACATAGATCTTGAACTGGAATGCAAAACACTGGGTGATGGATTTCTGATTAATCTTAAAGATTGGGAGGTTCAAGTAATTATACTAATTTGAATTTGTCTTCTAGTTTATAAGGCTTACACATGTCATTTTTTCAAACTTGGATCTTGCTGGTAGGGTATGGAAGGATTGAAATTTAGTGATAAGTTTTACAATTGAAAGCTAAAATTTCCATGTAACTGAAATAAAACCACAAATTACTTGATGCTTCAGTGATCTGTGGACTTTCTTCCACTTAATTTATCTGCATGATACTTTTTCTATTTTTTTTATAGCTCTGTCACTTTGAAAACGTGTTGGAGGAACTGCGTGTTTCTTGCTTTGCCAGTCATGTAGCATGTTCATGCAAATTACTGATGGGTCTGACCTCCAAATGAAAGACATGATTCATTGAATGTAATCCATAATGGTTATGCAATCATTATTTCTGACCACTTCATGTTTCCTCATTCTGTCATATGTTGGTATAATTTTATCCCAATTAACTTTGATTGTGCGTAGAATTTTTTTCTGGTGTCTCATTCTTTGTTTGCTTAGGCTTCACACATATGGGTACAAAGCTTAGATTTACATTAAGTCAACTTTTCACTTACAAAAGTCACGTTTGCAAGGATTTCATTTGCTGAGTCGTTCTGAGTAAAATTTCCTGTGTGAAACAAGGAATTTGCATTTCAGTTAAAGACAACAGAATCAACCTGTTTCAGTGTTATGCTTTTTTTTTTTTTTTCTTTTCTTTTCTTTTTTTTTCTTTTTTTTTCTTTTTTCTTCCCATCACCATGGTATCATAGTGCATGGTAATTTAGCTGGCTGAAAAAAGAGCAAGCCATGTGTAATAAGGCAATAGATACAACAGAAACATTTGCTTGATAATTCAATACTGTTTAAGAATTCTCACATGCTAGGCTTGACAAAATTTGTGCAAATACATTAGCCTGGAGCATGGAGTTAGTATAGATGTGACTAAGCCAGAAGCACCTACGATATTCTCTGAATTAGCTTTTCCTGGAAAAGATGACGTACTGGCATCCTATGTGTGCCTGGGAAGCTTAGAACAATGAATATAGCTTGTAGTAGTGCTGACTGGTACACAGTATGATCCTGGAAATAACTAGATCTATGAGCCAAATCAAGATTCCCTGTTGAAACTCCTTTATTAATCACAGAGCAGCCCTGTGTTTGGCAAGAAGTAGATCAGCTTCTGTAGCATGGTTACATTTGCAGCAGTATTTCCTGACACCACTACCTACCTTTCCCATCTCTTTATTTTTAGGAAGAAACAAAATCATAGAATGATTTGGATTGGAAAGGACCTTGAAGATCATGTAGTTCCAGCCCCTCTGCTATAGGCAGAGACACCTCCCACTAGTCCAGGTTGCTCAAAGCCCCATCCAGCCTGATCCTAACAGTGGTTACAGAGAACAGCTATCATAAAAGATTTTGAAGTCATGATTTATTAGAGCATTTTGAGTATTGCTAAATATGAAAAAACAGTGAGTTGATTTTCTCAGTAAACAAACAAACAAACAAAGAAACCAAACAGGTCGAGATAGACACATCTTAAAACTGAACCTCCACATGACTGCTGGTCCATTCTGTTTCTTCTGCCCTTTTCTAAATAAGTAGAGTTAGAGCAAGAAAAGATATATCTCAGTGAATCATTCCTTGATTTTTGCACTTGTAAGCACTGCAAATAAAATCATGTAGTCATCAAAATGCACAAAACTCAGCAAGGATTTTGTACTCAGAATTTGTCTAGGACTAATTTTCTTTTTCCTTTGCTTTGTCACTGTTTCAGCTCCTGCTTTGAACAGGGCAATTTGTAGCATGCTGACGAGTGGAGTAGCTAGTTGTATGATTTTACTGCAATGATTCATGGAAAAGTGAGACAAAATAGGATGACAAACTACAAAATAGAGATTGAAGAAGGGTAAAAGATGTATTTCCTATGGCTGGCCTGGTAATGAAAAGAATCATGTAGGGGAAACGTGAACTGTTGATAAGATGAGAAGTGTCTGCTGGATTCCAGAGTTTGTTCTCCCAATAGAAGTCTAAACATTCCCAGCTACAGTAGCACTGAATGGAAGAAACAAATTCTCATTATAGTGTTTACTAGTGTAACAACTTCATATCCAGCTGGTTAACTGCTTTATGCCTTTTTATTGCAGATCAGTAAAAATCCTTGCTTCAGAACTTAAGTATTTGCAACCATTGTCCTTTAGCAGATTCCTATTTTTTTATATAAACAAAGACTTTGATGAGAGATGACTTAAATCTATTTCACAGTTGATATACTAGGACTGTGTGTTTTTCCAACCTTGGAAAACATGTAGTTTTTAATATCTTCATTATGGAAGGTGAATTTAGATAATAGAGTGAACAGTATAGGCTGAAAAATTCTAAGGCAAATTCTAGAAACGGGGTTTTATTTTCCTCTTGGGACATTTTCAAATTCATATGACATCTGTAATATGGTTTATGCAAGTCTCATCCCTAGAGCAAAGAGGATTTGTATTGTAGTTATGATTTGTTATGAGATTTGTAATATCAACAGTCTCAGTGAAACTGGATCAGATGGGATGGCTTACAGAGGAAGCCCACTTTCTGAGTGATTTTCTTCTGTGTTGTCTTTATTCTGAGAAAAGATGTTGGTAGTGAGTGGAAAAATTATGGTTTTTCCTTTGATATTATGTGGGTTTTTGCACTGCAGTAGAAGGCAGGGAAAGGGAAGAAGCTGGGAAGCTAGAACTGCAAGAGGTAGATGTGATCGTGTACCTAGCATGTGCCATGTGCCATACTCCGCTTTTGTGCAGGGACCTCATAACGAGAGGTACTTAGATTGGGATGTGGGATGTTTGTAACATCTTGCTACAAAACATGATATGAAAATGAGAACTTTATGAGTTGAAGTGGAGCATACCAGTTGGAGTGCAACTTGAAGTTGTATAACACTAAGCAAGTCTGCATAGGGCATGCTGTAATACAGTAAAGTAATAAATATAGCTGAGCAAAATACCAATTAGACTGAAGCAGAGCATAGTTTTAATTCACTGGCTTTTCTAACCAACTGAGGCATGCATTAGCTATGCCACAGGAAGCTTCTCTCTTTACATTTCTGATTTAATACTGTGTTCAGGTAATGTGGTCATGAGTGCACAAACATACAGATTAACAAGAGGCATTAACCTTTATGAAAAGGGAAGAGAAGAGGATTGTGGAAGCACTGAGCATTCCTGTAAAAATACACAAGGGTTGTTCTGCATGACCTTTTTTATTGCTAGTCTCAAGCAAAAGAATGGAGCTTATGCTTTATCCTTTGAGCTGATGGAATTGAAGTGCAGATTACTGGAAAATATTCTATTACACCATCAAAGGAACTTGGGCCTTGACTAAAAGATAAGGCTTTTCATGTAAGCCTTGTCTGTAGGTTTCTGTATCTTCTTCATCAGTTGCAATAACTTCTGAATAAAATGAATGGAAAAATATCATTACTAACACTAGGCAAGTAATACATCTCTTGACTCTTAAAGAAGTGGAAATATATTGGTTAAATGTAAATGACAAAGGGTGTTTTATCACTCGTGTTCACTACCTATAACCCAAGTCTCTCTTTATTGTGAAGGAGAAAGGTTCAAACTAAGATTTTTAGGACTGCTGGAAGAGGTATGTTCAGTAAAGTTCTGTAACCTTGAGTATCATTTACTTCCAGTTCCAGTTACCAAAAACAGTTTGGTTCTTGTTAAACTACACTGTCTTTAGGAGAACTAGCTTCAGTGCTAGAGTTGAGGATTCAGGTATTCCCAGCCTTGTAAGCCACTGATGAAACATGGCAAAAGCAGTAATTGGACTAAAAAACCCTCTTTCTTATTAGCAGCTAGTTTAAGCTTCTAGTTGTTTTGGTGGCAGCTAGAGGAGGTGAAGGATATAGCAAGGGGCAGTCCCAGCACTCCTGGAATACAAGACTGTACATTGTGCTAGGGACTGTGGCAGGTGTACCAGGTCCCAGAAAAATTACTGTAGGGAGTATAATCATTTGTGAAAGTCAATTCATAGTTACACTTTTGAGGATTCTTACTCTAGGCTTTTGACAATACAAATAGGCAAATAAAGCCAAATAAAGTAGGGTTGTTATAGAGGTCACTGTCATTAGCAGTGACTTCAGTGGTAGAAGCAGAATGTCTGCGCCTCATTGCAGAATTGACTTCAGTGGGTATTTGGGTGCTCAGCCTGCTGTCTGATGGGCTGTCAAAAGTGAGGGGAGATGAACTGATATGCACAGCATTGTTTATTTAGATTAAGATGTTGAGATATTTTAATGTTCTCAAAGATTTGTAGGCTTATGTTTCTGCTAAGTGTGCATGGATAATCAATTACATGGTGTAAAATAAGTGCACTCATTCTATCATCAGGAATACAAGACAAGGCAAAATCACACAGGAAAGGGTATTCAGACAGTCTTCATTATGGAGCTGAATTTAGGAACTAAACTGGGAAATTATGTTTCCTGTGGAGGCAGTGAATTAAAAGGTGATTTTGCAGAACAAATTAGAACAGCTGCCTGTATTTCTAAACAAGTTTCATAGGGAAACTGGGTTTAAAGCACGGGGAACCAAATTTAGATGCCTAAAGACTGTGTGTGAATACTATCCTGCCGCATATGTTGCCATAGTCACAAGAAAGACAATCTGTATCCCTTGAAGTGTTTCAGTCTCTTAATGATTTCAATAACTGTTGCAGTCTTTGCTTCTGGAGAAACAAAACAATCAGTCCAATTAGGGTATTATTTTTATGTTTAAGAATAGGATTAGATTGTTCTGTAAAAGAGCCAATGAACCAGTATATGTACAAAGCCTTCTCCGCATCCTGCAAAGTCCCTTTTGATTTCACCCACATTTATACTCAAAATTGTGATTCAAAGAACGCTCAAGAAGAACAGTCAGACTCCTAATGTGCCATTTTGACGAAACATCTCATGGCCTCTGTGTCTTTGTTTTACGTCAGTCACGTTGCATTTCTTTTCCTGCTTTGTGATGGATATTCCACCTCTCTGCATGTTTCTTGTTTAATAGAAGAGAGAAAAGTGCCTCCCAAACCATTCCTCTGCATAGAGTTAATGTGAACAAGGAATGCTAATTGATAGAATTCTATTGCAAAGAAACTAGTGTTAAGAGGAAATGTTCATTTAAAATGAAGAAGATACCTTTAAAAAGCAGCTGTTACTAGCAACAGACTATGTTTAGAAATATACCACTTGTCTGCTTGATCATAGAATGGCTTGGGTTGGAGGGAACTTAATATCATGTAGTTCCTAGCCCCTGCTATAGGCAGGGACACCTCCCACTAAACCAGCTTGCTCAAAGCCCCATCCAGCCTAGCCTTGAATGCCTCCAGGAAGGGGGGGCATCTGTAGCCTCACTAGGCAACCTGTTACAACATCTCACCATCACAATGAAGAATTTCTATCTCGTTTCTAGAGTAAATCTATCCTCTTCCAGTTTAAAGCCGTTTCCCCTTGTCTCCATGCACGGTGTTAAGTAACCACTGTGTAGCCACATTTCTTGTACTACATGCAAACAGTTGTTTCATAGGAAATTTTAGGGCCCAGTCTTTATCAGTAGAATTGTATTGACTTGGATAGAGTTAACTTGGGGGCTCTACTTAAATAGAGAGAGACCAGTGTAACTTTGAAGCTGCTAACCAGTCAGGTGGGAATCTCAGCCCCAATTCCCAAATCCACCTCAGTGGAGCCTACTGTCTTTCCTCCCTGCAGAGCAGCTTTCCTAATGACTTCTGCAAAGCTGTAAATCTTTCCATGTCAAATTATTGCGGGTGGTGTTTGCAGAATTAAATCAACATCAAATTGGTCTGTTGCTTAGCGAAGTCACTGTTCAACCAGCTTCACAGACTGTGATCTTGTATGTTCTGAAAGCTTATTAAAAGATTTGATGTGTACTCCATCTTCATTAAATGAGTTTGAATCTCAGAATTAAAATCTTCAAGGCAGGCTGAGTGGACTCATCACAGCTGCATATGCTGCCTAGCCCTGTAGATTGTAGGCTCCAGAGTTTAATCAGAGAGCTTTGGAAATAGGACATAAAGGTTCATTACTAACGGTTGTGTTACAGCAGCAGATCAGATTTTGTAAGCAGATCTGACTTAATTCCTTATCAGCAATTTTCTTAGTTTCCAGTTAAGCCAATTACTAGTAATACAGTTCAGAAGGAGATGATACCCGAGTATTCTTAAATGTAGTTTTGGTGCCTTTTGAGAATTTTAGCTTTCTGTTCCTCTTAAAATTCTCATCACACATGCTTATGGGCACTGAGTGGCTTTTATTTTCCAGAAAGGAATCTTACCTCACCCTTCAGAGTGTAAAACAGTAAGCAGGAGCAAGAGAAGAAAGAGAAGCAGGTAACAGAAAGTGAGTGAAAACTATGTGTCAGTCACATGTTTTTGACTTAAGGATTAGAAGAGACTTTTTGTTTGAATACTTTCCTCTGTTGCTGCTCCATACTGATGAGTGTAGATAGGAAAACACAAGTTCTCTTCCTCATATCAAGGCAGACCAGGGTGAGCTGGGCTTTCTGCAGGCTGAAGGCACTGCACTCTGCTTTTATACTTTAATTCTATTTGAACTTTACATCATCAGCACTGTTACTGTTACTGGGTATGCAGGATAAACAAAATTGTTGTATTTCTGAAGCTTTATAAACTTAGTAAAATGATTGTAAAATATAACAAATAAGGTGTGTTTTACAGCCTAACTGAATGCTTTTTCAGTTTAATGGCAGACTTATTTTTTCAAAACTGTCACGGTTTAAATGAAAATCCACCTGCGTTCGTGACAGGGGGCCGTGGGCCCCGTAGGGGCCCTAGGCCAAAAGGAAAACTTTCTTGTGGCTGCTACAAAGCACTGGTGATTTTATGTACGGTCCCCATCTGAAAACTCTGTATTTTCTTTTGACCACTGGAAACCTCAACCACTGTTAGGTCAGCTGTGGCTACACATGCGATAACCACAGAAAGTTGTTTCAAACCTTTGATCAATGTTCTGTCTCTACTGGTCATAGCTTTAGCATTACTTCTTGCTTGTTCTGTTGGTGGGTTTTGTTGTTGTTCATTTGTTTTTGTTTGTTTTTTGTTGTGTTTTTGGTAGCTCTCACTTTCTTCTTGGAATTCAAAATACAATAGCTATTGGGGCTGCCTGCTTGTTCAGGCCGTGTGGGGCCAGAGCAACAGGTATCATGAATAACTGCAGAGTTTCCTAGTCTGTAGGATTCCATTTACTGCATTAGCCTGAAAATGTGAATAATTTGGCTTGTAGTTCAGAGCTAGAGCTGGGAACATCTCCAATCTGAAATTTTCAATGGAAGATATTAACATGGGAAGAATTACTAAACACAATTTCATTTGAAGGCCAAGGATTGCCCTCTGTTAAGCTCCATATGCCTCATCATGTCTACACATCCTCTTAAATCTTGCTTTACTTTCTGTCCTACTAACATCGGGAAGCATTAAGAGTTTACCTAATCTGTACCTCCTCTGTTACCATCTTCAGTCTCTCCTTTTCCCTTCTAAATACTTAAAGAACCTGTCAGAGAGCTGCTAACCCACTACTGCCAAATAAAATTTAATGCTGCAAGGGTGGGCAGAGCAATGAACACCAAGACACTTCAGAATACTCTGCCAGGTTATGCTGTGTGGCTGGGACTTATACCTTTCACTGTAATGAAGGAACACCTTTGCAGCCTGAGTCATGGCCACAGCATTCTCTGCTTGTTCCTGCCAGGTTCAGGATGGCTCTGAGTGGCTACACTCATAAATCTTCTTTCTCTGAACACTGCTTCCTTGTGTGTGTGTCCTCTTTATGGAAGGCCTGACTCAGCACTGGAAAAGGCAGTATCCGCTGCTGTGAGATAATGCTGAATTGGACTTCAGCTATTTTTTCAGTCACTTTGCTAACTTTCTGAGGTCCAAGAGAAATCCCTTAAAATGGTGCAGAATTTGCACAGTACCTTTGTTTTCTTAAACTTGAGCTGTATTTTGTACATGAGACACAGGCAGGGTTTCTTGGCAGTAGCAAGAATCCCAGGCAAAAGACTCCAAGGAGACTACAGTCTCCTTGGTTTTAACAGAGTTCTTTGTTTGCTGGTGAAAAATTTCTGCTGTTGTTTAATGCCCAGGATCTCTGTTTGTTTGGGTTCTGAGTATAGAATTTACCTGTCTTTGGTATCTAAATATTTGGTGTCTGTTTATATCTTCCAGCTAGTAGAGTGGTTAATACAGGTGGCTGTATGGTGTCAGATCATCTTGATACCACTGTGACTCCATACGATAGGGAGTTTGCAACTTGTAAAGTCCAGAGACACTAAGGCACAATTAAGATTTATGTCACTGTGATATCTGTTAAAAGACATTCATCAGCAGCAGATGGCATGAATCTGGATGCTGTTCAAGTACTGTTGGTGTGCAAGATTTCCGAGCATAGGTGTCTCAAGTCCCTCCAAGTGTGTCCACATATGTTCAGTTTGGGTGGTCTAAAAGAGGTATGGTGGCCACTGTCATTTTCCTATGGGACATTTCAGCTATACTGAGTCTGTGCTTCAGTGCGGAATTATCCTGGACCGGGGGCTGATGTGATGGCTGCTTCCAGCACTGCTCCCTGGCTTTTACTCCAAGAAAAGGCACGTAAGGTGGAGGTGTTGAAACAGTAGTGTGCTTGGAATCGATTATCAAATTGATGCAATCATTCTCCTTTCCTCATTTGTTTTTAGAAGGGAGGTGACTGATGGATGTTGTTTAAATAGATGCTAAGTGAAGCAAACTAGGCCCAAAAGCTGGCTGCTGATAGGCACGACCTTGTTCTGCTATGCAACTCAGTGGCAAACAGCTTGTCCCCTTTTCTCCTGAAGGTGCTTTCTGATTCTTCCTCACTTGTGTGTACCTTCATTTCTTACTTTTTCCTCAGATTAAGGAAAAATGGCCTCCGTTTATTTTAATGGCCCATATTTTTGTCTGCTGTACGTTACATCAGTTTTTGTACAAACTGTTCCAGATCAAAGATGAACAGTTTTGAAAGTGGTTGTCTCTACTTGCGGACACTGATGTTTTGTCTGCTGAAAAACTGACATTCCTGGTCACTGGTAAAATGCATTTGTAAGGATATGGAGCATCTGTTCATAACTTGTCAAACAGATGGAGCCAACTAAGTAAAAAAGCATTTTCATGCCCGTAGTCCCTTTAAAGCATCACCTTCCAGCTGCTTCTTTCTTTAGAAGGGGTATCTTGCAGAAAATGTACTGAAGTATCTGGATTTCTTAATAGGAAATCTGAATTACTGCACTGAGATGCTGAATTAATTACAGTACTAATTGAGTCTGGATGGAGTAATCTGAGTAATTTTTGATAATGCCCATGCAAGATGTATCTGTAAGTCAAGATTCATTTGAATGACTTGCATGTGTTGTTGAAATAAAGGTTAACTCTAATGGTGAGAGTCACATATTTTGTTGTCGGAGAGCATGATAGTTTACATAGAGGAGTGGTAAATTAGTTGATTGGAATAGAGAAATATTTCTTCTCTCGTAGTAAGGAAAATGCAGATATCTAACTAGACTGAAAGGCAAGGTATTTTGAAAGATTAAGTGACATTTAGCTCTGTACTTAAAATGCAATTACTTGCAGTTAGTGGAGCTCATAGTTAAAAGATGATTTTTCAGTGTAAATGTATCCTTGACTTTCCTTACTTGGATAAAGGGGCTTATGTGCCTGCAGAGCCTTTGCCAGTGATGATTATGTGGCCTTCAGCTCAGATCTTCCTTCTGGCTTTGCAAGGGTGGACTGAGTGCTGTGTGTTCTGACAGCTACTCTGCTGTTGGTGACCTCTTCTCTGCAGGTATTTTTATAGGTGTTTCTCTTCTGCAGTTGGGCAACATGTTTTACAGCACTGCAAGCCGGGAGAAGGATAAAAGATACCAAGTTTGAAATGGAAGACTGGCACTATTTGCGCATTTCTTTGGTGTGTGTGGGGAGTGGTCTTTGTGATTTAATTGATTTTTGTGCTAAAACTCTTTGTTACATTTTTAGGAGAGAGTACACCCAACAGCAGTCTGTTTAAAAGGAGAGGTACTACCCAAGCTAAGCTGGGAGAAAATGTTCTGCGATTCAATATTCCCTTAATAAATGGAGTGTGCCAACTGACAGAAGCAGAAAATTTCTCCTCTTTCTAATTTTCTTTTACTGTTGCTGCACACAGTGAGCACTTCTTCAACCTTGCTAAGTTTGTGGTTGCACACTTCCTCACTCTGCCTGACCCCTGTTGCTAACTTCACAATTGCACCCAATTTGCAGAGTCTGTACGTATGAAGGAGAATTCAGTTTTTCTAACAAAAACTAAATTTAACTTCTGGTTAAATCTAATGATCTGTTCTTCCTGTTTTTCTTTGTAAATAAAAGTAATATATATAAAATGCTTGCTGAAGGGCAACCAACTACTCTGACAGGGAGTTAAAAAACCAACCAAACAAACTGATGTAAAACCTGGGCTATGTCTCAGCCATTTCTTTATTTCCCATTCTTTTTCATCCTAAGTCCTCAGGCTTGCCATCTGCGCTCTCAACAGGGGCCAGGATTTGGCAATGTATGAAGTAGGGTAAGACAGCTGAAAAATTGTTCTAGGAAAAATTGCTGCTAAAGGTGCTCTGCTTTCAAATGGTAACTGCTGAAAAGGAAGCATTAATCTGCTTCCATTAGTGATTTTATCATGATTGCTGCAGCTTTTTTCATGTGCTTTGAGTTTACTTCCAGGTAGACTCTGTTACTATTAAAGAAATATTTCCATTTTTGACATTTACAATTATAAATCATATAAATGTTATTTCGTTTTTACAGTTCAAGAAACCCCTTAATAGACATGGCTGAATAAACTGGGCTCAGCATTTTAAAACATTCCTTATACTGCCTTTTTAGCCTGGGTTTGAAGAGGAGGGTAGATGGACGTTTTCTTTCCCATGAGGAGAGCAATGAGCCAAACCACGCTGTAGGCCAATCCCTCTCTCTCCTTTTTGGCAACTGCACAGAATGGCTTATGGTATGCGGAGCCTGGTGCAATTCCATTGGAATTTGCTAGAGCTGCACTGATTTATACCTGGTGTGAATCTTGTCTTTCCAAAGAATTACTGATGCAACAGAAATGCAGAGTTTCTTCACAGTTAATGACTTTTCAACAGTGATAATTCTTTTGATTTGCAGTAAGTTAGTGGGTTGCTGCTATGACTAACTTCAGTTTTTATTATCACTTAAGAAAAGAAGAATACTTTCAAGAATATCAAAACAAAAACACTGATAAAAACATCTTATTCAATAGTTTCTGGTGTAATATCCCTGATATCATGCTGTAAATACTTTAGAAGCAGCCAGTGCATCTATCTCAAAGTGGCAGGCTGCAAATGTAAAGTATAATGTAACTGAAACAGATGCTGTTAGTATTTCTGTGGGCAGCACATCTCTGTTATTTCCAGAACCTGTTTTTCAGCAATGGCCTAAGAAGGATGGTTGTTGGAGATCTTTGATAGGAAATAATGGGAAGTGTTTCACTAATAGTAGTGATGCCTGTGCCATTTTTTTGTTGTTGTTGTAAAAAGATCTTACTTATGGCACCCAGGCCTTCTCTTATGAGATAGAAACATAAAATGTGTGGCTTTTGGAGTTTGAATCTCCACATTTTGTGATGGTGCGTCTCTTTCCTGCAAGCATCCAGGCAGCCCATAGTGTTGTGGACTAGAAAGATCATCTTGCCCCAGGAGGAAGTCACTGAGTAACAAAGTTCAATTTCAGTTGTATATGATGTGATTCACTTCCTGCTTTTGAGCTTAGTTCTGTGTTCCTAGGCAGCTGAAGTTTCACACCCGAAGTCCTTTTTAGTGCCGTATTCAAACTGAATCCTGTACGGGTAGTCAGGGCACTAGAAAGGAGAATGTAGTTTGTGGTGGCAGTTGCCTACAGAATGAAAGCCACTAGATCAGTAAAGGGGTGCTCTCTGCCTTAGTGAGATGCTCTCCTTCATAACCAGTCTGTTTTCTTTTACGATGAGTGTGACGTGCAGTGAGGGACTGTGAAGGTAGTGGGGGCATCTGTTGGGGAGAAGTGCATCTGTAAAAGAGCAAGTGTTGTTTATGGTAACAGCTTCAGGTCCTGAAGGTTAATGGACTGCCTTTCTCAGAGTTGTGCAATCATTCTGTGGTATGAATACGTGCTATGTAGTGCTAAAAGCAGGGATCTGCTCTATTGTCGTGCAACAGCAGCCAGATAAATTAGATCTAATTGTATAACTTCTCAAATTCTGTGCGGTATGAGTTAAATTTGCTGCGGCAGCCAGTGTAGTTCACTGTAAGTTCACTATGTTACTGAATATTTATGAATGAATATTTTTTGCGTTTTACAATGACATTTAGCAATTCATTACAGCTAGAGCCAAATAAAACAAACCTTCTTACAGAAAGAGCAGACTTGGGGGATAATATCTAATCAGATTCTCACCTTTTTGTGACAAATAGTTTAGGGACTTGATTTGGAGTTTTATAAATTACTTTTTTGTGAATCTGACAAAATCCTGACCTTGCTGTTGTTAATAAGTGTTCTACTGCTGAGTACATCAGTAGTAACACTTGAGTTCTTGTTTTTACCATTCTCTCTACTTTTCCGTGGCTGAAAAGTGGTTTTGGTGCAGGGATGCAGACAGAGGGAATTAGACTTCTCCTCTCAGCTCGAGAAGTGACTGCATGTTAGAGTTTACAGAACTGGGTCATCTGCAGAGAATGAACTATATTTCCTTACCCTCTGCTTCCTTAACTCTTCCTCCAACCCCAATGCACACCATCTCTCAGCTCTGTCTTTGGAATTTTCTTTAGAGAGCAGGGAAGGAAAACCTGGGAGGGAAGGTTGCTGGTTATTAGCTCAAGCAAGTTCTGCTTTAAATGTTTACTTTTACTGAAGGAAGGAAGGAAGACTGTTTGGATTTGCTTGATCTTTTAAGAGTCTGGACAATATTTGCATTTTCTCTGTATCAATACAATAAAGCCCAACACGGAGATGTTTTAAACTTGACCCTGATGTGCAGCATTCCATCTGTGCCCTGACCAGTCTGTCTTAGTCTGTGTGATAACACTGTTTTTTTTGCGACCAAGTTGATCCAAATGGACTTACTCACCTACATTCCTTCTGATGTTTTTGGAAGCTCTTCTCCTGTTTTGGGCTCAGAGTACATCTGATAATTTTTTTCTGATGAGTTATCTGAAGTTGAGCTTAATGACTCTCTGACCTCACAGGTTCTGTCTGCCCTTTTGTGTTGGTGTAGTAAATTGTTGTAATTTGCTGCAAAATGTTTTCACTGAGATTTTGATATTTATAATGGCTGTTTCTAGGCTAAGGTACAAATGAATAGCATATGGCTATTGTGAGAATAAAATATTAATTTTGGCAAATTCAGTCAATTCACAGTGGGTGTTCTCAGCCTTTAAAACAAAATTACACATATTTGGCACAACTATCAAGTGCCTGGGTTTTGATTCTAAGCCTTTATCACCAAACGAAGAGAGCAGTGTATTATTAACATATTATGAACACGCAGTAGCTATGACTGTGTGAGCTGACGGTGGGTGTTCTACATGGTTGCCACATGTTTGAAAAAAGGACAGGTTGCAAGGCTAGTGCAGTATGGAACAATTAATGTGCTCAAATTGGAGTGGTCTGAGGGATGTGTTTGGATCAAGCATGCCAAAACCATTTTTACTCAAAACCTAAAAATTGTGCAATTGTCTGGCTATGTCTAGTGTTTGATATCATCCAGAATATTCAGATATCTCTTGGTCTGTTGTTATTTTTGAATCACAGGGATGAAGAAAATAGATTTTTTTATCCACTAAAAAACATAAGAAGATGTTGATTGCTTAATTGGAGATGCACTGATTATAAATACATGCATGGGACAGCATCTGGTGGTCAGTGTTGTGTGGCAGCAGCATAGGCAATATCACTTACAACTTCATTGTGCTAAGTGCTGACAGCTCCCTCAGAATCCTCTCCTAGGGAAACGAGGAAAGTCAGTGTTACAGGGGAATATGTTTGTATCTGCACAAATACATCCAAGTCACCTTCACTCACTTCTGAATACCTCACACCTGTTCTGACTGCAGTCCAAAATGGCATTTGCATTTCAGATTGCACGTTGTGGTTCACTGGTGGTGGTGATGATAATTCTCAATTTCAAGAGCGTGGTCTCATAAAGCACGTCATTGCTTCTGTGCTTCACTGGAGGGTGATCTCCTGATGCAACACCAGCTAATGGAAAATTCACAGTTGGTGACACAGCCATTTGTTTTTTGGTTGTGGCATATTGTATGGTCTTTCAGTTGTATCTGTTTTAAGATATTTGATGTCCAATGAAAGGGCTGATTTACTTTCAGTCGAAGGAGGAATCAAAGTGGGAACTGATGCAGGTGATATCAGCACTGTTGTTATGGACCTGGCTAGGGCTGTAAGCTATGGAATCAGGATCTGTCTTTTGGTGTTAATATTTAAAAACTTGGGAGTCATCCATGTAGAATTTAGAGATCTTTTGAGAATGATGGGGAATTTGAGATGGAACAGTAAATGAAAGCTTCTTACAAAATAAACATTTTTCATTTATGTGAATTCACCTCATTTACCTTCAGGATAATTGTAATGTTTTATGAGAATACTTGGGATTTTGCATACAATATGTTTTTTCAAAATTTATTTCTAGCACAGTAAAATACCTGTGTGTGTAAGCATGTGGGTTTGTGTGGGATAGATATTGGACTGAGGGCATGGACGTAGTTGGAGGCATGCAACTTCTGCTCCCTGTCTACATCCCTCTTAGGGAGCAGAAGAACCGTTTGTGTGTGTTGTGTATCTTTTATGGCAAGGAGTGGGAAACTGAGGATGGGCAATGGGAAAAGCTCATTCATCAAACAAAATTTTGATCATACATTACCCTTTCTAGAAGTCTGTTTATCACTACTAGTACATATATTAACCTGTTAGTCTAAAGTATTTTAATAATATACAAAATGCATTCCAGAAACTTCTCTATCAAGAGAACTGTTGTTATACAACACTTTCCTTTGTTCTCCAGCACTGATTAAAGGATCTGTCAGGCTTTTACTTATTTCAAGACCTCATTCAAGAATGGGAATGTCATACCTGAGAACTGTACTTATAATATCAGATATTGGAGGAGGGGCTTTGTATCATGCTTAATTTGAATGAGTCAAAACACTTAAATGAGATTACCTGTAAAGCATAGTAATCAACTATAAGCAGGACTGAAATGAAGGTTTGCTTCATGTTCTAAAACAGCTTGATTTCTGTGAGTCAGAATCAATCTGTTATTGCAAGCAAGTATCTTTGAAACAAGAGTGTAAGGCTTTGGTATTGTAAGACATGTCAGCATCATATTATAGCAGAAAGGGATGTCTTGAGTGAGATGCTGGAGAACTGGCATTAATATTGTCGCACTGCACAGGGTGTTTGTCTCCAGACTTGACTCCAGGTTGATTGTTGGCTTCTAGTTTGTGGATAATGGTGATTGATTAGCCTGGGTTCCTGCATGAAGTCAAGTCCATGTGAACTTGAACTTGATTTGGCCAAGTCCTGGGTTTGTAACCCCTAGACAGCACCCTCCATCTTCATCGCTGAGCCTTTCTGTCATTCTTTGCATGTTTGTATCAGTGTTTGGTTTGTATGTGCACCTGCTCCTTCTGCAGATTTTAAAGCACAATGTTAAACATAAGCATTAATGGGATGACACCTGGCTAGCTCTTTTTACCTGTTTGCAATGGAAAATTCATTTTCATTTTTAAGCCTTAGGTTTTATTTACTGAAGTAGCCTGTTTTTGTTGCAGTGATGGTTTCAATGGGCTGGTGTGGTGTTTTGTGGGGTTTGTTTTTCTGTTTGTTTTTAGTAATTAGGATGCTCTTTCTGGACCTATTGTCATAGTGACCCATTCTCTCATTGTGAGAGATGGAATTGGAGCACTCTGTGATTTGTAGCATCTTTAACACTGCTCTAAGCTTTTGTTTAATGTCACAGGAGGTGGTTTGAGAGTAAATTGAGATGCTCTCTCCTGTAGAATTTAAATATGCTGTTTCCTTTGCTGTATCCTGCTGACACAGTGGTAAAGAGTTAAATGAAGGTTTAATTTGAGATGTGCCTAATTATAAGCCTACCAGCCTTAAAACTCATATTACATTTATTATCCATTTGGTGTATTTTTTAAGTACTGTTACCTCTATTTATGGCTTAATGCATATCTTGGTTTACTTACATGCACTATAAAGTCTTTTTGTTCCCCACTCCTGTGATCAATAAAGCCTGGCTTGCATTTATTTTATTTTTTGAAGGAAATGCAGCTTTCAGAAAACATGAAAAATACTGCAATTTCCATTCATATTCTATGCTTGCAAAAAAACCAATATTGCCATCTAGTGGGAGTGAGGATTGTGACCTGTCATGCTCCTCCCTCTAGGTTACTGTTATCTATCTGTTTTCTTGGAGTCATAACATATGTTTCCATTTAGTTTACTAAATGGACCATTTAGGTCCTTTGCTTTCCCATAAACTTGTGGAAAATGTCAGTATTTTATTGCAGGAGTTTCTCTTCTGTGCACTGCTGACTAATCAGAAATATTTTTCAGATGCAAAATAGAAAACAGTTTGTAAAGAGACTAGTGTAAATCATCAAGGGACAGGGTAGTGCTTCTGTGCTCTAGTTTATTAGGTCACGTCATTGTCAGTGCCTCTGCAAAGTGTAGGTGAATTTAAGCATTTGCACTTGCTGATCTTCTGATACCTGTAACATTTGTTAGAAAAAAGTTCTTTTTACCTGCCATGGCTTTGTGCAAGGATATATTGAAAGTGTTCCAGGATTGCAATGGAAGAAAGCAGGAGGAAGAATATGGCTGATGCTTTGGGATAAAAGCAATTTCCAGAACGTGGTCTCTTTTCTTCTTTGATATATGGAGATCAGTGTCTGCTGAGAATTCATAGAAATGGAGACAGTCCCACATGATTATTAAGTTGTTGTTATCTTGTAACAGCTTAACACTTCATTTATAATATTATTTTTTGACTTGTTATGCTATTTGTTCTGAAACTTCAACTGGTTAGAATCAGCTCAGTAGCAATTTTTGTTTTCTTGGATTTAATCCTAGCACTTAATTAATCTTGCTTCTTTAGTCATCAGTCTTCAGCGTAGCAGTGCAAAACCTAAGAGCCTGAACATTGTTCTAAATACATTAGTAATTGTTTTTGTTTAATTCTCATGCCCAATCATTACATTTTTTAATCAAGTGGTAAATGATAAATCACCAATGCACACTTCTTGACTAATCTCTGCCTCACTCTGCATTTAAACCAGAGAACAACAGCAGAGTGATTGTTAACGACACCATCATAGTTAACTGCTTTTTCTTTTTCTGTTTCAGTCCTCTAGGAATGAAATGAATAAGATCAAGAGTACTTTACATATCTCTTGTCAAGCAAATTGCTACCTGTCTTTCAGAAAATCTATATGATCCATAAAAGATATAAATCAATGTTCTTTCCTCTTATTCCACACTCCAGTGGCTCTTACTCATCTTTCTGTGCTTGAGGATGTTTATCTGTTTGTCATCATGTGCAGGTGGTATGGTTAACCTTCTATTTGTGCTCTACATTGCATCACTGCTGGTGCTTTGTCTTACTGCTCATATATGTTTGATATATGTATGGATTAACACAGGAGGTCAGAGCTGTGGTCAGAGAAAGTTGTTAAATTCAATGCCTTCATTTGGCTTGGGTTGAGTATCTGGGATCTCTTAAGAAGCTCTGTGCACTGTTTTTTATTTGGAATATGACACAGCATTCAGAAATTATTTATTATAGATCTTTGTTATAGTGGTAGCACTTCCCACAGTTTATCTGCAGGAAGCAGATGATGAAGGTAAGAGAAAAACTTGGGCCAGGACCTGGTATCTGTAATAGCTGCGAGAAAGGAGAGACAAAGGAAAGGCAGGTATATGATATGGATGTGTAGAGAGTGTAAATGACTGCATCAGTCTGGATGCTGGTAGAGGCCATGCACTTATTGCTTTTCAGTTTAATCTCTAGGTGACATTTAAGTGCTCTGCAGGTCAAGATTCAGGTGTCTGCCCTTTTCCATTCCTTTTTCTGTCTGTGAAGAATTAAAAGTTAGAATTGCTGCCTTGTAGTTAAGAACAAAACTTATGGTTATTCAAGTTTGATTTTAGAATAAATACCACTACTCCTGTTAACTAATCTGAAGTTATGAAGACAGTCATATGGTATATTCAATACCAGTAGAATATACTAAAATTCCTATTCCAGACAAGACTTGTGAAACTGGATTTTTCTCCTCCAAATAATGTTTCTGAAATATTGCCATGGATTCTAAAACGTCTCTTCCTTTGATGAGATCTCTCATATTAAATATATTTTGCATGCAAAAATAGTGTATTTATTAATAATTCTCTGGCAGGTTACACAACTAAGAGAAAAAGGTCAAGACATAAAGTTATTGGCAATCAGTGATCTGTGTTAAAGAAATATAATTCAATTAGAATTAACTGTCAAGTGCTGTTGCATCAACATGATGGAAGACTAACAGAAATACTTGAATCTTTCAGATTTTGCATAATCTGGAGTATAAAGACCAAAGTATTTTGAAATTTTCCAAAGTTCCTCTTTATTAATATTATCTCATTTATCAAAGAAGACTAAAGTAGACTGAATTTATATCTGTGATTCTGCTGTAGCCTGGAGAAAGCATTAGTTAAGGAAAAGTTTAGTTCAGGCCAGCTGTCCAAGCCTCCTTATTTTCCTACAGGTTTTCATGTGAGTTTCAAACTGTTTTAGATTCAGGCTGTGAACCTTTATGTGTGTGTTTGTGGTGTTGGTTGTTTTGAGAATTTGCATATATATGTAATAAAATATAGTTGGATTTCTTGTAATGGAGTATTGTTTTTCCCATTTAAAACCTTCTTTCGGGGTGAATGTTCTGTCTTCCTGATTGAGGTAATGTCTTTTTTACAGCATTTTATGGTTTGAAAAATCAAGATCCTGATCTCTTCTTGGTTTCTTGAGTGTGTGTTTTCCAGGTAAATTAGTTATTCAGAGATCCTCACTCTCTTTCTCCCTCTATATTCCTTTCATGTTCACTGACTATCGATTCCTAGCTCACTACAGTTTATATAGAGCTTGTGCATTTGCAGGATCACAGTTAGAAAGTTAACACAGTAACAGAATAGCCTGAATAACAGTGTGTAATACAGGATTTAGGAATAAAACATAAACAGGAAAAATTACTGCAGCAATGCAGTGCCTAATTGTATTGCATGTCATGTATTTTATGCTGCATCCTATTTAATATCGAATTATAAGTACATTTCCTATGCAGACTTTCTAATTTCTTAAGTCCTTATTCTGTCACCCATATTGTCACTGAGCGGTTCCTTTAAACTGTACTTATAAACTTGTTTCTACTGCAGAGAGCACTAATTGACGGTGTTAGAAATTAACAACCCAGTCAGATATTATAGAATTTGTCTCTGTCAATATGTTGATATTTACAGGCTCTAAAAAAAACATCTATAACCTTTAGCTGATCAGCTGTGCATGCTAATACTGTTGTGTTTGATTCTAGAATAAAAACAGGAAAACCTGAATTAACTTTCATTTAATTCCTCTGGCTTTGGCTGTAGCATCTAACAACCTCAGTAACACATTTGTTTTGCTATTTCTGTGTGTTATATTGCCCATATATTTTCTTTTGACAAGGTCCATGATTTGAACACTTGAAACTCTCACTGCAACTGCATTCCATTTGTCATGTTAAGTGGATTTTCGATGATAGATCTGAAAGTGAGTGATAAAAATCTAAAGTAAAGCATGTCTTGGTTTGTTATGATCATCTCTGCAAAGGAGCTAGAGAGCCTTGTTTCATGCTGAGAAGCAGCATAACTACCTGCGGTGCAAAAATGATACAACAGAACATTTATCGTTGATTACAAGAGAGGACTTTTAGCTTGTGCTGAATTGTGTGTCTTGAATATAATTGGCGAACCAAAGGGCTGTTTCTTGGTTCTTCCCTGGAGATGGTATTGTCATACAACTACTGTAGGTACAAGGATCTACAATACTGGTTTTTGATCCATCCAGTTTTGTAGTCTGGAGGGCTGGAATTGTATTTGAAAGATCAGAATGAAAAATGATCTCATATAATGCTGAATTAGTTTGAAAAGTCTGATACACACATCATATGTCTTTACTGTAGGGTTCATCTCTGTATTTCAATTTTTGTGCTATTTGGCATAATATGATATATTTAAAGCTTCATCTCTCTTAACTCAAGCCAGCCCAATATCTACAACTTTGTTTTTTTATTTCCACAGAAAAAGAAGATTGGTTAATAGGAATCATTCTGTATATTATTAGTTTTCTTATAAGTGGGTTCCACTGTGAAATTAAATTTTGGAAGTACAAATGTTTATTTACTGCAGGTAAATAAACTGCATGAAAATACACTAAGAATGATTTTCTGAGAGGATATATTTCCTACATCTTTTGTACGTCATAATATTCTGAAATAATAATGGTAATCCTTTTCCTATTCTTCTTGTAAAACAAGGAGCTCCTCACTTCTTTTTCATTTATGAGTTGTACTGAATCGTCTCTGCTTCTATTTCTTCCTATTTTCCTATTAAGGACCATTAACTTTAATTTGATAATTTCCAGAAACTTTCAGTCTTTGTCTTGTTGCTTATATTTAATTAAATCTGAGCAAAAATCCCACTTCTACCACCTCATCTGTTCTGTAGTCAGTTCAAAATTCTGCTCCAGGCTCAAACTTCTCCCTGTGGGAGGTGAGTGATTGTATTTTCTAAGACATGAGAATAATGATGATTGAGATACATAAATTGAAGATTTGGTATCATTTGTAACCTAACACTATCTCTTGTAGTATTGTTTGTGTGTATGCATTTATGAAATCTTTGCTATTTTGAGACAGGCGTCTGAATGTTGTTGTAGTGCAACAAACATCAAGCAAGTATTCTGAAATAATCTGCATTCATGCATGTAAACTGAATTAATTTTGGTTGAACTGCAAATGAGGGTGGTCTTCTATACCTCATTGTTTGGGGTTGTATATCTAGAAAATTTTGAAGTCCTTCTAGAGATTTAAATGTGGTTGTGAATCCCAACAGCTGTACAAAAGTTAAGTCAGTTTATCCATTTTCAGGTATTCCAGTGAGACTAATTAACAGGCTGCCCTTTTCATCCTGATCTCTTCAGTCATTTGCAGTAGAATTTAAGATACTTGAAATGAAACACCATTGGCAAACTGAGTTTTCTGATATCTATTGTGGTGGTGTTTTCCAAAGTTTTGTCTGGAAAGTTCATCTGTGTGGTTCAGGTAGACTTTGTCCAATGAGCAAACAAAATTGCAGCAATTGCTGTGTACTCTTTGCTGCTGTCTGCCCTGCTTACCACCCCTCGCACCCTCACTGCTGTGTTCTGCACATGGTATCTACCTGCGCCAGATTTTGTCTGCTAACCCTTACACAGGGTGAACTTGCTGCAGCTCCACCACAGCAAATGTGATTATCTCACTGGTGAACGCCTTCTAGGGAGCAGTGTTATTGATTCCTGAGTAATGGTCCTTTTAACTTTCATTTGTTTTTCAGCTTTCAGCGACTGGCTTTTTCTTATTATTGCTCCCATGGACCTATTTCAGAGCAAGCACAATATTTGTAGTTCAGCAGAAATAAATGGCAGGCAGCATCTTCAGTCTCTTCAATGAATAATGAACAAGGGAAAGTCTTGGTCGTTCAGATCAGTAAATGTATTGATGGGAAAGGCATGAAGGAATTAAATACTTACAACTCTATGTGAACACTAACTCTAGCAAATATTTGGCTTTTATTTAAGTATTTGAAGGCAGCTTTTGGAGTACTTAAGATCGCAAAAAGATTGCAAGGATTATAAATTAGGCATTCATTAAATTTGCAGGAGTTAATTAACAGAAGCTTAAATACATCTGCTTGTCTTTCCATAACTTTCTACACCTACCAGATCTGAACTGGGAAAGCTGTTTCAGCTTCCAGCCTCAGAAGCTCCCCTGCTGTTCCCTTTCGTGCATATATCCCCTCCCTGCTTAAATGACTTCAAAACTCTGCTCTAACTGGACAGGCTCGTCTTTGCCCACCAACAAGAAACTTTTGTCTTTATCTCACTAATCTCTGATTTGTATTCTCTCTCAACTGGTTGTGGACCAAATACTCTTGAACTTTTCCATCTTAAAATAACCTTATTACCTCCTGCTCTCTTCTAATTCTCAGTCATCTATGCTTCTGTTTTTATACAATGCCATGGTTCATACTAGTGCTATTAAGATTATTGTGTGAACTCCAGTAACCTTAGGAGTCTACGGTATCTTAAGTTCTTGATGAAACTTCCACTAGGAATGAAAGGTAGTCTGTTGTAAGGACATAAATGATATAGACCTTTGCTATGTAGAATCTCAAGCCTATGGGTACCACTGTGGTGGAGTTGTTAACAGTCGGTATGTTTGAAGATTTTAAGTGGTATTTAGTCCCCTTTACAAAGATCTGTCTGCTGCATGCTTGAGTTGGATGTACTGTGAAAGAAGCCTGGTAAGAGTAAAAAAACTAGTAAGACCTTGCTCCTCCTTATAAATATACTTAAAGTACTAGTCTGAATAATTTTTCTATTCCAACTTACAAATAAATAAATAATGGTATAGGCATCTAGAGGGATAGTGTTGTAGGTGGTGGATGGAGAGGAAGATCTGTTCTGTGCTAGTGCTAGAAGTACAGACAAGGACATCATAAATGTTGGTTATCACTGTAGAGCTTGACAGCCTGCCTGGTGGCTTGCAGAATTGTCATTGCATTTCTGCTAGACCTGGAGAAAGATTTATTAACCAAGCTGGTGTAGGTAGTAGGTAGTGCAGCAAAAATGTAATATACAGATGTATGTGTAAGTCATGTCTGATCCAGCACGTGAAATTTTGACAGAATGCAGAAAAAAAAAGTAGAGCAACCAACAATGTTACAGAAGTGTTAGACTGTTTTAATTAGGGAGCTTGTGTGGCTGTTCAGGCTTTTAAGATTTTCCAGGCTTTTTTTGTGGGAATACTAATTTTGTTTTTCCATATTAATTCCCTATGTTACCATTTCTTACTGGTCGTAGGTTGGATTGGTCCCATGTGGTGCCAAGGAGGAGAGAAGTAAAGCCTTGTCCCAAAGCGCCAGACACCCCACAGGTGCTGCCAGCAATACAACAATATGGCTTAATAGAACAGCAGGAGCTTCATGGGGGAGTGTTAACAAGGCTAATTGGCAACACATAATTCCCAGTGACTACAGCAAGAGTCAGCAGGGGCTTGCTGTGGAGCTGATGTTAGGGAGTGCAGGGAGAGCTACAAACCAATTAAGTAGTTACTGTCCTATTTGCAGCCCTGTATCAGTATCTAAAGCATGTTGATGAGTTCATTAACCAAAGGAATAGGTACAATAATTCAACTGAAAGGGATCTTCAGAGTTCATCTAGCTCAACTACTGGGCTACTTTGGTCAAACAAGAATTAAGGCATGGTATTACTCTTCTGTAGTACAATTGCCAAGTAGTACCCATAGGTGCTGTGGGATGTTGAAGGCTGGAGACCAGTGCCTAAGGTGCATGCAAGTAGTCACTGTTTCAGAGAGCCCCTTCTCCTGATGCAAAATGTGAGAAATGATAGAAAAGAGAGCTGTTATTGCAGTGTCACTTAGAACAGCTTTCATGGATGAATTTAGTAAGCATTTAATGAACAGTATATAAATCTTATACTGTTTTGTATTGTACATTAGGATTGTTTGTGTAACCTAAATTCTAATTTTTTTTACATGCTTAAAGCAGGGTAAAGTGTATGAATTTGAAACCCCTTTTCTTTGTTATTCTTTTTATTATTCTTAAGAGGGAAGATCTTTCTGAACTTGCTACTGTCATGTTCCCATTTGACAGATCCAATGGTATTTTGGGTGGGAAGTACAGTTCAAATTATTCTGGTTGGGCTAATAGCACAAATGATACATTGTTCATAAGCTGCTGTAATAATGCAGCCAATTTTCTTTTCAAATGTATGCTTGCTTTAAATTATAGTTTTTAAAGCAGATGTTCAGTAATGTTTAATTATAAACTAATAACTTTTTGGTAAACTTCTAGAAAATGACAGTCATGGAACTATGTAAACCTATCCAGACATGTTGTAAATAATTATTTTTCACAGCAAGGGGAAATGGATAGCAATTTGAATGATCATAGTTACCAGAGTGATTTAGAAGGTCAAATTACTGATGCTTAAATCCAGATCAACTGCTCACATTTCTTCTAGAATCATATTCTTGTGCCATTTTATATTTCTGTAGCTTTGACAATTGAGGAAGAAAGGAAATGTAGTTCAAACTGTTTCCCTGAAAACAAATACAATTTCAAAGAATCTGATTTCTGCTTGGAGAAAATGAGCTTGGGTGCATGGATGGACCATTTGTTTCCACATAAATGATTTCTTTTTTTTTTAACAAACTGATTTGTAAAATTTCTGTAGATGAATTGCCTTTTCTAACTTAGCTTATCTATTGGAAATTTGAGGAGAGAATATTCTTCTTAATTTTTAAAACTGTTTATGGAGGGTATTGAACGAAACAAGGCGTATACAGACATGTAAATCCTAAATAATTATTTTGCTCTTTCCGAGAGTATTGGTTTTAATATAATAAAAAGTGTTTGCATGAAATGCAAAAGAATTGAGTGGCCAATCAAAACCTTCCCAGAAACTACATTAGTGCCCTGTAAGAGAAGACAGATCAAGCAGAGGAAACAGATATGGCAGCAATCCAAACAGCTATGGGATTTTTGTTTGCCACTTGTACTTTATTCAAAGTATTCATCTTATTTGTGTGTTTTTTTGTTTTTTGATTCCTTTTTTATATTAAATCTTGCATGGTTTAAAAAAAGAAAGAAAGCTAACTAAATGTGATTCTGAGTTCCTGACTTTGACAATGCAGAAAGCCTTCTTACTAAGTCTAAGGGTAGGGAAGGTCTATGCTTTTCCATTTCTGACCTGAAAATCCCTTATTTTTCCCTTAATGGCCTTACAAAATGCTGTACTTCTGGTGTTGGGGCTGTCCCGGAAAACAGCTTCCCTTCTGTTTAGCATGAATGGCTATGTAACATCTGTCCATGAGATAATGACGTATGGTCATGTTTGGAAGAACTCTGCATGGAACTTTCAGTAGCAATTAGCTGACGCGCAGTGAGCTGCATGTCCGTGAAAGGCAAAAGGATGCAAACGCCCGTATTGCTTTAGGAAAGCTGTTGAACACAGAGACTCTCAGGTTCTGCTTGGTCCTGGAGGGAGCACTTCCAAATCTACTGGGTTTTTCTGAATATCTCATTGTGTAAATTAAGAAAATAAATGGAGAAAGCAGGTGGAAATCTCTCAGGGGAATTTTGTTTTTAACTTCTTATAATGGTTTAATAGTTAGCAGTTAGAGCTAAGCAGGTGTTTTAAGAGCTCTTATTTAACAATTATCACTCATTTCCGGGCTTCCTGTTTGTTCAGGCTGCTGGAGAACATCACATCAGCCAACTGCTTTCAAAAACCTATTTTAACCCTTTGTGCTCCAGTAAAACTGCGAAAAATCTACATCAGGAATTCATGTGGCTGATAAGTTGGAAGACAGCACAGAGCCATGGTGGTGAAGTATTTTCTAGAAGATGAAAGCAAAGACCTTAAAAACTGGTGGGCTCTGAGAAAATTCTACATTGTAATCATAGTTTGGTCAGTAGTTTGGATCTACTGGTGGAGAGGAGCTCAGAGAAGTGCTTGGTTGGATTTTTATTTACTTTTTTCATTTTTCACTCCTTCCTTAACACAAAATTAGAGAAGCCTAGGGGGTGGAGGGGACGTCTGGAGATCATCTAGTCTAACCCCCCTCTTAAGGATGTTCCCTTAGAGTAGGTTGCACAAGAAAGCATGGGTCTTTAATATCTCTGCAGAAGGAGGCTCCTCAACCTCTGTGGGCATCCTGTTCTAGTGCTCTGTCACCTTCAAAGCAAGTTCCAGTTTGTGCCCATAGCCTTCTGATGTGCCACCTCCTCCTCACAGCTTCATATCATCAGCAACCTTCCTGGCGGTGAAGTTCATCCCTTCATACTGGTCATTGATGGTGATATTAAATAGAACAAAATCACTTGGAATTACTAATTGACATGCAGGACAAGTAAATGAGGATTTACTTCATGGATTTCTAATTGATTTAAACCTTTGCTTTCTCTACTGTGCCTGAAACTACTCCTTACTCACCCCCAGTGTAAGGGCGTCAAACCAGGCAAGACATATCTGCTCTGCTCTGGCAGAGAGACTCTTGGTGAATAAACTGCTCTAACCACCAGAAAAACAGTATTTCAAAGTGGAAGGGAGTCTCATTATGGTCCACACAGATGGCATGCAAAATCTGGTCATGGAGAAGCACTTTACCTTCCATGTCCTGCACGTTTGACAAGTCCCAGTACTTCTGCTTTCATGGCTGATACTCAGTACCATTCAGTTCAACAGCTTCTGATAGTTTAAAAAGCACTGCTGGGGGGTAGCATCAAGTTTTCATCAGCTGAAATAACAGAGCATTTTAGTTTTATAATTTTAATGCACATGGGCTAGGTTGCCTGATGATGAAGTAGTACAAGTGGGTAAAACTGATTTGCATTAAGCACATAAGTAGTAACATTGATTTACATTGGTTGCATTGATTAAGCAACAGTTTAATATGCTGCAAATTTGATCTTCAAAAAAAAAACACTTAAATATATATATGTATATTTTGTAAGATGTTTCAATTTCTTTCCAGTTACTTATCTGTGTGTCAGAATTTCTCCAATTTCCTTTTAAGACAAAGTATAAAAGTTATATTTCCCCTCTCTCCCGAATTCCCTAGTTGTTTTCTCCAGCAGTGTCTAAAATCAAACAGAATCCTGTGAGTGGTTTCCAAGAAGAGAAGAAAAAGCTTTTACTTGAAGTGCCAAACCATATCCACTTTGAAGTTCCCCAGTACAGGCAATGGGTGCTTTATCATGTAACTGCCAAAGGGGCTAGAAGTTCTCACATTTCTTCAGCATTACTGCTGCAGAGATAATTTGTTACTCCTACTGAGGGTTGGTATTATTGTCTTCTTTCGCTTTACCTGAGCTATTCTACTGAGCTGAAATCACTGCTGGCAGAAGGGTTGGAGGTTATATTTAATCTCCCTCACATTACAAGTTCAGGATTCCTGGTGTAGGCACTCAGTGCTATTTTGAGTTGATTTTTATTTTCTGTTTTTCTAAGCATGTGTTGAGGATGCTGTGCATAATCCTTGTAATGCCAGGGATTTTGAGCACTTAATTTGAAAATGTAGCCTTTCAAGTGAAATTTATCCAAATGTAGATAAATCAGCTTATGAATGATACTTCTGTTTGTCCTTTATCCAAGTGTAGAAGAGTGTGAATAGTGTGATAGGTGTTGTCTTCTGGTACTGCACCCTTGATGAAATTAAGGAGTTTTCTGCTTTTGCTGTGGATGATAGATGGTTTCTGTTTAGCAGCTTTTGTCACTCAGAGCACTTTCCTCAAATGCTCTGCTTCACTGACTATTTGTTTAGTGCCAAATCTCCTGTGAAGATCTGTGTGCCATGGGGAGGGAGATTTCTGCTCCTTGCTGGGAGTAATGTGTCCTTTTTTACTCCCACTTTGCTTTTCTTTTTACTGTAAACAATATAAATGTCTTTAAACTGTTTGGGATTTGTTAGGATGACTATCCTCTGTGTAGTAAAGAGACATAATTTAGCACTATGCACCATGGGCAAAAAATATCATGGTCGGTGTGAAAGCAGTAGGAGCTAGTTCAGCAGTCGAATTTGCAGTGAAATTCAGATTAAGTAAATAAAATATGATATAAGAACACATAAGATCACTGCATGCCCAAATTAGTGTTAGTCTTTCATATATGGATTACTTTCCAATTATTTTTATTCCTTGTGATAATTTCAGTAGTAATTTTGTTTCTTTTCTCTGTTGTAAGCAGCTTCTGGCAATTTAGTATATGGAAGATTTTCTAACATATGCTCTGAATAGTCAAGCTATTTATAAACTTTGCATTTATGTGGCAATTGTCACGGATGCATACGTGATTCTGATATTCTGGAGCAGTAGCAGGTGCTCTCCAAAGCAATAGGTAATTCCCTGGCAAAACATCAGGAAAGAACAACCAGCACAGGGGAAGCCAGACTTCTTGTAAAGGGAATGTTCTCAGCTCCAGATATGGAGGTATGAATGGTATGAATCAAAGACTTTGTGAATCTCGAATCTATTTTCCTGGGCCAGGAAACTTAACTATTTTCATGTAGGAGGAATCAAATCATGGAGTTCTTACAAAAGATTGCAGAGTGTTTTTTGTTTTGTAATGGGAGACTCCTCATCAGCTTTCTCTGAAGGGAAAGCTTGCATTTCTTATTGTTACTCAATTTAAATCTTTTTTCTGCTTAGTCTTAATTCTCATCAGTAACAGCACAGGAAAAAAGTCTTGCATTCTTCCTTGAATCTTCTGGCTTGCAACACGGCAGTGAAAAATTGTTTGCCTATCTGAAACTCTAGAAACAAAGGAATTCAGTGAGCACAGAGGCTGCAGTTCCAACTTATTAGTCCTCATTCTGCCAAATGAGGATCAAGCAGATTTGCATCTTAATTCTTTTCTAATGTGTTTTTAGTAGGTACATCATGACTGAAGTCTTTAGAGACTCTTAGTAGATGTAATGTTTCCATTTGCTCAGTCCAAGATTTAGAGGACTTTTACAGCGGTATTTAGAGATTGCATCAGCTTATAAGTATCAAAGAGTTTGCATAGAAATTACATGGCTGCAAAACAGCAAAAATGCGACACAGCTGAAACTGCAAAGAAGAAAATAATAAAATCTCTGTAGGCCTCTTATCTTCCAGGATTTTATCTGTTAGCAATGGGAGTTTGGCCTGTATATGGTGTTCCATATTTGCCTATTTGAAGTTTTAGTGGTTGTTATTATGTACCATGTGTGCTACTTTTTCTTCATTTGCTTGTTCTCCATCCTCTATGATTTTTAACTTGTATTATGAGAACAGTACTACTGCATGAGATCCATAAGATGAAACTGGATTAGTTTTTCAAATAGCAGTTTGTGATTAGCTGATATGTTAAGTAGAGAGTGTTTTTTTTCTACTGTATTGTAGAAACCACAGCTTATATCTATGCTTGTTATCTTGCCTTCTTCAAGTAGCAAGTATGAATCTCAACTTTTAATCTGTTCTACAAAACTTAGTGTGTTTTTGTTTTGTTTTTTCCCTTACATTTTCGAGGTGTTCTATTAACAGCATTTATGTGATGCATACTGATATAGAAATGGGTTAATTGAACCTTAGGCTTTGGAACAGCACATGCAAATACAGGTCTATTGAGACCTTCATTGTTTCAACCTTATAAAATGCATGCAGTTTTCTGGTAGTTCTGAGGCCAGGTGCATTGAAGTGATAATATAAGTTCTGTGGTAAAATTTAAAACAGGGCTTAATTCAGTGCTCATGTGGAAGTTTCTGTCTCTTGAAAGCTACTCTGTATTCTTCTGTTGCTGCTGTGCAGAGATGGCTGCCTGTGGTTTTTAAGACACTTGAGAGATAGAAGTATCCCTGACTCTGACTGCAGGTCATCTTTATTGTGTGCCATTCCTTTAGTGACACTTAGTAAAACCAATGCTGCAGAAACAACATAATGTAAAACAGAAGGAAAACATGGGCATATCTTTAACCATTATTGCAGTAATGGTTTGGATTTGGATTTTTCAAGAAGATTCCAAATATTTATCCAAAATATTTGGATATTTTCAAGAAGAGTAATTTTGAGATAGATAATAACATGATTTTTCCAGAGACCAAACATACTTTCCTGAAGTGTGTTAACCTTCTATGCTCTTTTAAAATGACACCCTGTTGAAGTGTTGTTCTTTAGTAGTAGAGATGATCGTGAGAGGTATGTGATTTGGAAGAGTGGAACTAAACATTGTGCTAAGCCCAGACATTATTGGGCTGTCCTTTGAATGTTGATGTACTAGAGATGTCGGTGGAAAAGAATCAGTCACTACACCAACCTAATACAGACTACAATTTGTAGGAGGTTTGGTACTTCATTCTTGGACATCTTGTTATCTTCAAAATGTCTTCGGAGTTCGGACTGTTTTATTTCTAAAGACTGAATCAATTTTCCCTTTAAGACTGCAGCCAAGTAAGCCCATTGCAATATTCTCCAAAAGCTTCTTTTAGTCTCAGCCTCTAGTAATGTCTCAAAGCTCTCTGGAAAAACCCTGCTAGCTGTGTAGTGTGTATTTTAGTGTCTTTCAGTTTATCTTATAGATGGTATTTCACAATCTTCTGCATTGGGTGTGAAGGGCAAAGCTGCCATAAGCTAGCAATATTTCAAGGTGTGATCCAACAAACAAGCTCTCATGCTCTTAGTAAAATTTATTTTCCACAGAGTTTTTTCCACAGTGAGTTTTTCAGTTCTGATTTATATACAAAGTATGGGGAGGTGAAAGAAAGAAAAGTAGTCAAGAGTAAAGCCTATATTTTGTTTGCCATGGGATCTGATTGTTTAGCCATGAGAAGAAAGCCATGTTTTTATGTATAATATTACCATTTGAATAACTCATACATACCTAGTTATAAACAAATTTCTGCTAAAAATTGGAATGGCACAGAAATAAGTGATTTATGGCTCTCAGAAATGTTGACATATTAATTTTCTGTAATGTTACTTACATTGTAATGACTAAATGCAAGCAATACATTTTATCCTTAGCTACTGCAATTTTTGATATAAAAATATCTTTTTAAAAAGCAACTGAAGTTCATATCAAAAGCTATAATAAAATAAGAATTCAAGAGTCAGGGTAGGAGGTATTTGAAGTAGCTGCTTCTCTAATATAAGTTAATTGGACAGCAGTTTCCAGAATGAGCTGGTGATTCTTTAATGCTCAGTGTTAGCTACAGTATTTCAGAATTTAGCAGATATCATCTTTTATTTTTTTTAGTGATGTGCCTTGATTCATGGTTGTTTAATCAAAGCCATGTGCTTTGAAAGTAATTCTCAATGAAGTGCTGAATCTGCAGTTTTTTGGTTGATTTTTGTACCTGAAAAAATCATGAAAATCTTCAGTTGTTCAGATAAAACACCAGATCTCAAAGCAGTGGTGATTCTACTTTGTATGCATTATCTTTGTTCTGTTTTCTTGCCAAAATATCTGTTACAGCTTGTGAAATCCGTGCAGTGTGCCTGTGCATTAGATGACCTAATCTTTCTCTGTTGCTTTTAATGTCAGCATGCTTGATGTTGCTTGTATGTATGTGAGAGGAAAGCGAGCTAAAAAGTTCTTTGTGGTACCCCCTTTGTGGTAAATACATGATAGCAGTCAGAAAAGCTGTCCTTCCTTCAAGAACAGGCTACAATTTACAGAGTAGTGTGCAATCAGTGAGTAGTATTCGGAGTGCTTCAGTCTGGCTGGTGAGTTGTGCTTTCCTCCACCTTGTAGTGTAGGGCGTTTCAGGATGTATCTGCTTTATACAAGTTACTTGGATGTACGTAGGATCCCAGGTGTTCCAGAAGCAACGGTTCGGTTCTCCTTATTGCCAGGATATGCAGAAGGTGTTCAGCTCTGTCACAAAGTGGAAGCAGCCTTTATTAAACTATCGATAAGCAGCTGGCAGTGTTCCAGAGTTATTACTGGGATTGCTCCTTGTGTTAGAAACAATTTTATTTTTAAATGATCCAAGATGAAAATGAGATTGAATTGCTGGTCGTGGTTCAGAATGAACCTGTTTTTCCTTAGGATTGATCCCCTCAAAATATTAATTGATAGCCTTGAAGAAACTCCAACAGTAAAGAGGTAACTGCATGTTGCTGTTTTTAGGGTGGTTTTTTTTGTGTGGGTTGTTTTTTTTTTTTTCCCCTGAATTTCTTGTTTAAGTTTTATTACTTCCATTCTGAATACATAGTTCCAAGGTTGTACTGTCTCTTTCTTTCTTTTAAGGACTGCATAAGAAAATGCACTGTTACTCAGAGTTAGTCCATGAATCTCTATGGCAGAATATCAACTACTATTTGAGCCAGATCATGAGAATGCCAACATTTATGTTTTTGTTTCTTTATTAAATTCCACTGCATCTGTATCTCCAATAATTAAGAACTTAATTGGCATGCAACATGTATGCATTTGAGGTTTTCACTTTGGGAACTTAATTCATTGAAGGCGGAGTGATTTTGAATTTTGATAAATTGAAAGTGCTTTTAGAGGCAGCTTCTTTGTAGAAAAGGAAATCTGAAACAGTCCAAAGGAGAAACTCTGTAGACTCCTGGGAAAAGTTTGAATACAACATATTTGACAGAGTCACTTGCAGCATGCTGGATAGGGTCAGAGAATCAGGAATGGAAACAGTCCAAAACTCACACTCAGGCATGTTATGCAGACATCATGGAGATCTATAGGATTCCCCAGAGAGCCTTATTTAAAGGGAGGTAGCCCAGGCAGCTAACGAGGTCATACTTGTGCATGAATCATTTTCATCTTTATTGCTATGGGGATTAAGAAAAAACAATAAAAAACAAGACAGTGCATTGAAATGAAGTACCCCAAAAACCTGTCTTTCTGTTATGCGAAGGTAACTTTATTTCCTATTCTGTCTTTGAAGTCTCTGCAGTAAAGAGACTCTTGCTGCTCTTCTGGTCAGATCTTTGGGAACTGTTTCTATGGTTTTATTTAAAAACGTAAATATATCATTTCCAGCTCAGTTCTTATACTGGAGAGAGGTTTTGAAACAAACTTGGGTAGGGCTAAGTTTTCACCCATAGTAGATGAATATAGGGTTCTTTAAATCTGAAATTTCTGCACACTGTGTGGGGTAGTACTTAAGAAAATTGTAGGCTGACTGGGGAATAAGGAACAAGGAACGAAGGTATCTTAAACTTAGCAGCCTGTAGTGCCTACCTCCATGCTTTTTGCAGATGACACATTTTTCATGGTGCTTTACCCAGTTTTGAAATTATTTGTTCTCTTTGTGAAGATCACAACCAGATAATATTTTAAAAACTGATTGGCTGGAAATTGAGGCAGAAGGTATATAAGTTGCTCTGAAAGTAATCCTTTCTATTTATTTCCATAGAAATTACAACAGATACAAAGAGCACAAGCATGTAATTTGGTAAATTCCTGCCTACGAACCTGTTTTTCAACACAGATGCTACTATTTCACCTTTAGGTATGCATTTCTGTCAACACTGAAGAAGAGCTTGTGTGCTGCACTTACACTTTGCTCACACCTTTGCTTCTTATCTACTTCCATATCAAATGCAGTTTTGTCAGACTGCCCCTCTGCTGCCATCTGCCATACGGCAACAAAATATAGTGGAATATCGGTGGGAAACTTGGTGGGAAATTGCGATATCACCAACATCCACATCTGATGTCACGATCCAGCATTTTAAAAAAGGCATTACTTTTGGAGCAGTCCATGTATACTGAGGGCCAAATAGATTTGTCTTGCTGTGAAATCCATCTTTGCCCTCTTTTGGGTGAAATTAGATGTGTCTCAGGCTGTAAGCCCTAAATGTAATTAATTCTGTAAATCAAGTATTAGGGTATGATATGTACAGAGATACTGAAGCATGTGAAGGTTTATCAGTAGACTACCATAACAGCTGTTTACTTCCAGTCAATTTAGCTGTTCAAATAATGCTACTAATATAGGATCATGCCTAGAACTCATAAATTCCAATGTAGGTAACGGCAAAAAGGTCAGGGTCTTATTGTATAGATGTGTTATTAGAGAGCCTTACATGTACTCTAAATAGAGCAAACAGTAAGAGGTGAAATATGCACCTGGAGGTGAGTGAAGTTCTGTGCTCATGGTAACTCAGCCAGTCAATAGCAGAACTCAAAGTTAAACATATAGAAGCATGGTGAAGAAAATTCTTTCCATGGAGAAACTTTGAGCTCACTAGTTAGTTTTTTGGAAAGAAACAATGAGAGGTCACTAATTTGGATATAAAAAAGTACCATTAAAGAGAAAGGGCTTTTTAATCTGACAAGGGTAAAACAGGAACTGATAGCAAGCCAGAGTACTGAAAATGAACAGTGAAGCATCAATTTTTCATGTTAAAGGTGATAAACTAATGAAACCAATTAACAAGAGATGTAACAGATCCTTCATCTCAATATATTTTCAGAAAAGACTGGAAGCACTTTCTGGAATGCATTAGCTTAGCTTATATGACACCACACATACTGTTTCATTATAGACCAATATAGACCAATAATAGGTTATAGGAATAACCAAACCACTACAATATAGGGCAGGATAAATGACAGGGTGCCCTCTCCCCTTCTGCCTCTAGGAAGTACTAAAAAACAAAGGTGTCTGAAAATCTAAAAAGCCAGAGTAAGTTTTTAAAAAATCTTGAGCCCGTATCTTGCACATCTCTGTGTCAAACACATACCTAATGTGGGAACTCTGCAGCTTCTCTAGTTTGAAGCTTATCAACAAACAAATATAAATACTAACCTCATATCAATTAATGCAGCATGCATGAAAATGTATCTTTTGCTAGTATTGCACTCTTGAGAAGTGGAATCTATCATCCGACTTTTCAGGAACAGTAATAATAGTAGTGGGTATTTTTTGCCATTTCCTTTTCTGTAATCTCTGTATTCAAGATGTTACATTCTGGTCTGTTTGACTCATAGAATGTGACTTCCCTGGCAGCATGTGTTGAGTTACTAAATTTTACTTCACTCGGTTTCCCTTTTTGATTTCACACACAGGTAGCATGAACTAGAGCAGTTTTGTTTTGTAGCAGTGTTCTGTAGCAGACATTAGAGGATCTCAGAATTGCTCTGGGTTTGTTATGGCTTAGGCTGCACAGGAAGTCCAAGTGAATCACTGATAATTCTAGTCTTCAGGATAGCTGCTTTGTTGGCAGAATTAGCTTCATTAATCTTTCTAATGTGGTAATTAAACGGAGTAAGCCATCAGCAGAGATAGACAAACACACACACACACACACAAAAAAGCCAACAGCAACAATAACACCAAAAACCCATCAAAATGGTCTCTTAAGTACTTATTAAAGTACTAGCTAAAGTAAAGCAGAATTGAGGATGTTGTGTCTTCAGAGTTCAGTGATGTCTGAAACAGTGATGAACTGCACTACTCCCACATTCTTTCTGTGTTTTGGCCTGATGCACTGGAAAACTTATGACCAGGTTGGAAATCTGGTAGGCAACAGCCATAATTATTATATAGAAGCACTGTATGGAGTTTACTGGGCAATCGCAAACCATTTTGTGCTCACTTTGCTTACCCTACGTTGTAAAGGTGGCAGCTCCAAGGATATTCTCAATCCAGTCACTTTTCACATTGTGGTAAGTTACCTAAATGGCCCTTTCCAATTTGGGGCCTACAACAATGAAGTTTGGGGGGGTTAGGAGTGGTACCTGCAAGTGTGGTGTCCTCCTGCATATGCTCTCTGGGCTTGGACTCTGCATGAAAAAGGGCAGATAGATCCACATGGCAGCCAGTTTCTGTAACTTGTGCGTCACCTCGTGTGAAGTCAGAATGAAGTCTTACATTCTAAGATAATAAATGAGCATGGAAAGCAAAGATACTTTTGCAGGTCACTTTTATTTTCTTAACTCTGTTTTCACGTCTCTTCTTTTGAATTTCTTTTAAACGCTTAGTGTAACTTGAACAAAGGTTCTGAACCAATGCAATTCTTGGCATGCTATAAGTAGGAGAGCTATTTCCAGGAAGGATACTTTTGTTTAAATACTTGATGCCAATTCTGTTTTGTTTCTATTGTGGTTTGTATATCATTCAGTGTTTGTTTATTGTAATGTTCATGTTTGTTGTAAAGCAGCTAAGGTTACAGATGCATATGTGCAAGGACAGAGAATATTTGTGTAGAACATACTTTTTCCTTCCATCTTTAACCCGACAAAAGATTGTTTATTCTTGAAGCCTGTGTATCCCTGCTTTCATCTTAGAGCTTGCTGGAAAAAGAATTTAAAAACAAAGCAAATTGGAACTAGAAAAGAAGTATTTTTGTGTCACTTCTGCAATCTCTTCTTTATTTCATAACTGAATTTAAGTAATTTTACGTCAAGGTGACAAGCTTGTAATTCCATGAAGGAATATTAAAAACCCTAAGTCATCACAAGTATTTTTAGCATAAATTTCTTTCATTTTTGAAATATTATTTTTCATCCACCTGCTTTGGGTGTGACAGTTTCTTGTCACATCTGGGCCATATGCAGCATTGATCATCAGCCAAAATTGGACACAGGATGCACTTCAGCTAACTACAAAGTGAAATGAATTTTGTAGCATTAAGAAACCTATATCCTGCAGAAAGTGGCTGCAGTTCTGGGGAATTTTTAGACTACAAATAAAATATTGTTTGTTTTCCAGAAATTTTAAGGGAAAGAGTTTATTTCGTAGCCATTTACTGAGATCAAAGATTCTTCTGGGCCCATCTCCCAATCTATCATAACTGCATATTCTGTAGTTGCAGCCACTTTATTGAAGAGAAATGAAAATCTTGTTAGTATGTAAATCAGCTTGGCAAAGTAGAATAGTAAGAATTTATCAACTGGAATTTTTTCTTGTTTGCTGATGAACTCTGGCTTGCATCTGATGCCTGTGTTGAACACTAAAATGCTGCTCGGGAGTCCTAGTGAGTGTGAGAGAAGTACAGTGTGTTTGTTTGCAGCATGCTGGATTGAGATGCTTCCTTCCTTGTCAAAGATAGGAGTACACTTCTATCATGAGTACAAGTGGAGAGAACATTTAATGTGGTTGCCTTGCAGATAAGAAAAGCCTGTCTCCTTTCTTCCCAGGGAGCTGAACTGAACTCAAACTCGTAAACAGTAGTTGTTTTGGTTTATTTTTATATATGTGAGTTTTGTTGCTCTTTGTCTGGAACAAAGCCTGCACAGCTTCACTTACATCTGAACTAAGGTTGATTAAGTTCTCTGCTGCTTTCTTCTAATTGGCTAATTAATAACTGCAAATTCAGTATGACCTCTGGAAAGTTGCTGAAAGTAATCACACAGTAGTGTTTCAAATACTTGGTGCAAAACTCTTCTACAAGTATCTATGATGAATGCTGATCTTCATTTTCTGCTGATATTTCATATAAGATGTATTAATTTTAACTTTTGGTCTGGGAACATTTTCCTGCCAATATAGGTAAGAGGACAAGGACATCAGCTGTGTTCCTAAGCTGCTGCTTTAAAATACGCTTGGTTAATAGACAAATTCTGGAATCTCTTCTTATAACCACAGAACTAAAATTGGATTAACATGTGAGGAAATAAAGGGCAACTTCACTTCATGCAAACATCACAGTTTCCTAGCATTTACTTATGCCCTGACTTTGGAAATATCCTACCTCATTTAGGAAGTGTTTGAATTTATGCCACTTAAGATCTTCCAGCTGTTAGTGTCACTGAATTTTGTGGTCTAAAAATCATCACTGTTGTTTCCTTTATTCACAGTAATACTGTGTGATTATTTCCTACTATATACTATCAAAGTTTCCCATGATATGCCTAGGAGAAGAGTGCATTTGGAACCAAAGTGTTCTGTTCATAAAGAGAAGAAAAATATAGGAAACAGGGCTGTTTTGATATAATTTTGTGTGAGACTTCACACACTAAATCCACTATAACAAAATAATTTCTTAACAAATACTATCTGATTTTTAATCTGTTTTAATCAGCTAACCCTGGTCTACTTGCAATCTTTATTGCCTATTGCAGTAATTCAGTGTTTTATTCCTATATGCATAGGCAAACCTTTCTGGTTACAATTCTGCATCATAACAATATTAAATATGTCTATAAGTGAGAAGGAGATGTTTTTAAATGTTTTTGTCAGCTAATTATTTCCCTACAGACTGGCGAGTGCCACAGGGCATGTATGATAAGGCAGTTGCAGTATGCTGAAGAATGGATTTTGAAAAGCATTGTGATGGAAAGTACAAATCAGATCTTGCCACATGATGGAGTTCCTTTATTCTTAAATCCAATAACTGTCTACTGAGGAAAGTGTTAAGTGATTGAATGATGAAAAGTGGTGGTGGTGATTGTTTTTCCTTGGAATATATTTAGCTCATGTTTCAAATCAAAGTCTTTATGCAGGCTTTTGCTTTTGCTCAGTCTAGCTGAGCGTCCTTTAGCCAAGACCAACTCTTGCTCATCCTACTTCATTTTACCTCTGGGCTTGTATTGCTTCTTTGTACCTTATATTCATTATTAGTACTAGTACAAAGCAGCCTCCATTTCTTGTGTGAATGCAGCATAGTACAGTGAATATACATGCTGTATAGCTTGAAGGTAGGAAAATGAGACACCAACTGCAGACGTTGACATTCTCAGAATAACTGTACTGTGTTAAACAAGCCTATAAACTAGCATGCACAAGTGCCTAAATCACTAAAGCTAGTATGATTTTCAGTTGGCCCGCTCATTTGTGAAGTGCCCTAAATGCAGTCTGGGTGATCTCTTCTCTTAAGGTTATTGACCCCTCCTTCACTCAACTCAAGGCTTCCCCCCACCAGGTCACATTGCCCAGGGCCCCATCCAACATGGGCTTGAACACCTTAAGGGATGGGGTACCCACAACCTGTCTGGGGAGCCTGTGCCAGCACCTCACCACCAACAGAGTAAAGAATTTCCTCCTAATATTTAACCTCTCCCCTCTTTTAGTTTTAAAACTGTTTCTCCTTTTCCTCTCGCTATTAATCTGTTAAGCTTATAAGCTCCACTCAAGTATTGGAAGGCCATAGCGGGACCTCCCTCAAACTTGCTCTTCTTCAGGCTGAATGAGCTCAGTTCGTTCAGCCTTTCTTCCTAGGAGAGGTGCCTTAACCCCTTAGTGTAGATGTTTAGGAACTCTAACCTTTTTGGGCAGAGAACTATTTTAAACAGACACAGTTTTTTAGTACTATATTCTCAATATGAAAGATGCAATGAAGATCTCTAGGGTGGGGTGCAGCAGAGACCTGATGCTGTATGTGCTCCAATTCTACCTGCAGATTTCAAGAAAGTGAAAGTATTCTTTTCTCCTTTTTCAGATCACAGCCAAAAACTTGGTTTTCTGCAGTGATATTTGTGTGGTCATGCTGTTTGATGCCATTGCAGCCATTTGTTCTGCTGTGCTATTTTGCTGTATGTAAATACAGCCATCTGTCTATGTTTGCATTCTGGCCTCTACCACAAAATGAACTATGAACACCCTAGTCCTAATGCAGTGATCCACAAATGCGGTTGTTCCTTGTAATATGTTATTTTTTTGAGAGGATGTGTGTGTTTGGATGCAAACACATTCATTTGTATGATGCTATGCATTCAAAAATATTCTTCCACTGGTGGCTGGGAGGTCTTTAGAGGTCATGGTAGATTAAAGTCGTGTTCAGGACACTTCATTGAATATCTATAAATGCTATATTAAGTAATGGAAGGATTCTTGTTTGAGAATTGATTTCTGAATACTGTTGCTCTTTTAGCTAAATCTTGTTTTTCCCTGGCTAGTTCTGTTTTGTATTATGTCTGTACATGTGTCTGGCACAGCAAAGTGTTTGATCTTTTCTGTAGGTCATGCAAGATGTTTGATGTCTTTCTGTTGACTTTTGAGCATAAGTAAATAAATGATTGAATCCCCTGTGGCCAAAAAGTCTTAACTTTTATGTATATCATTGTGGTCAATTACAACACAGCAAGCTGTGTTAAGTTTCTCTTTAATTATAAAAATCAAATATGTAACATTTATAATGAAAGGCAGATTTGTGAACTTTGTGGCTCTGGTAGGGACCTGATTTCTCTGGCCAGAAGAGCAAGAGGCGGTGGAGAATAAAAGAGTGGAGGTAAACAGAGATCCTAGGGAAGTTTACTCAACGTATTATAATGTCTTCTGTGCAATTTCTTTAAAAGTCAAGTTTACCTCATGTAATTAATCATGCATCCTGTGAAATCTATTCACTTTCAGATATTTAATAACATTTTCTCTGCTATTTTATAGCAGAGAACATATATATATATATCTTATATAGTGTACAGCAAAGCTGTCAGTTTTAGTTGAACTTGCTGGGGGACTCAGGTGTTAATGCTTAAGAGTGTAAGAGATGATCCTAGAACATCACAACAAGAGGTGAAAAGCAGGTTTTATGACTTAATTCTTTCTGTTTCTGTTGCTTATAGAGACCATTTGTATTCTTACTGTTGCCAAAATACTAAACATGTTTACAGTTCAAGAGTTTTTGCTGCATTTTGTGTACTGCCTAAATAGGGAACATGAAAATAAAACTTCCTCAAGCTTGGGACTGTTAAAAAGTTATGAAAAATATGCTTATGCAGTTATTGTTTATTCCAGATTTGAGTTCTTTGTCAATGATAATACTCGGATTTCTCTCTAGGCAAGTTAGCATGGAAACAAGTACAATGCACCTAATCATAGATGACATTCCTGTGTTGTTGTTTATGGTCAACTGAAAACAAATGATAATGTGGCACGAAGCCACTGAAGATAGTGATTTATCACTTTTGTCTTGGTTTGCTCCATAGAACATGCAAAATCTCTGTTCTGGGGCTACGAGCCCCAAGTGTTAATGGATTTGTTCAGGCTGTACAATGATCAAGAATGCAGAGTCTTCATATTCAAATGTAAACTATCAGTGCAACTGAAATAATGAAATAGTATATGCTTAATCTGCCTAGTCCCGATAGGATTAGAGTCTGTGTAGTTTCCTGAGCAAATTGCTTGTCTAAGAGAATCCTGCCAGAGTTTCATATCCTTAGGGAGAAGGAACTATAGTTCTCCTTAAGAGGAAAAAATCTTACACTTTCACCTATGATAACTGTATTTTAAAAAGTTCCATGACAGTAGCATAGGGCAGTAACGTAACAAAAATACCTCTATGATCAAATGATTTGCTCAGTGATATGTGTTACATCTTTCGCTGCTTGTGGAGAGTGTGGTCGATATGTGTAAGAAATATATTTTGCTACATATCACAGTAACAGCAAAGCTCTACTGTATCATTTCTTTGACCTTATCTCTCATTTGCATCTATTCTTCTCTCCCGTTGTCCTTTTAACCAATCTTATCTTTTTAGATATCTTCTCATAGCACATCTCTTCATGTATAAGTGCCTGGCTGCATTCAGGGAGAAGTATTTTTGGTAAGAGAATAGAAGAGAAATTCAGAATTGCTGTGAATAGACTATTTGCATTGCATTCAAGGGTGTCTGTTACATTCAGCTGAATTTGGCCCATGTGTATATTTTTGGGCATTTTACCTGTGATATCCTTCTGGACATTCCGTGAAAATTCTTTTGAAACTGATGTCTTTCTATAGTGATAGGACACTGGTTTAATAACTCTTATATTACAGTGAACTACAGGTTAAAACAAGAAAAAAAAAAAGTAGGAACTTCAGATTGTGTTGAATGTGTCTTTTGTTGTGAAATGACTTTGTACAGTCTGCAGTTTATTCAAAGTATAGTTTAATACATAGATTGAAAGAAAATCACATAGCTTTTATTCTAGTAGCTTGACTGATTTTGAGTATTTATAGTGTTATGTTTCCAGGTATTCAATGATGTTTCATGCAAAATTAGAATTGAATCAGTCCTTTTCATTCTGGGCTGGTTTTCAAATATGAAGGACCCGAAATCATAAAGTTTTGCAAAAGTTTGGGGGATTCTACTGGGTTTTAGAGGATGAGGGATAGTAATGGGTTTTCTTTTATACAGAGGTCAGCTGAGGCAGCTGAGCTGTCTGCTCCTGGTGCAAGTACCAATTCATGTGACCAATAAGACTGTCAGCATAGGTGCTTTCTGAAATTAAATGGGGATATTTATAAATATGTATATTAAAATGTCCATTTTATTCTTATTGGAATTAGAGTATTTTAAGACTGGAAAATCTTTCCTCAGTAAAAGAGAATCCCTTTTCATAAAAAATATATTGTGCTTTGGGCATCAGCAAAAAATCTGAATTCAATTTTTCAACTGTGTGATGCATAATGGAAACTTGTGTTCATTGTGCCAATTTTCCCTCCTAAAGCTGTTTGTGCTTAATAAATGAGTAGAAGGGAAACTTCATTATGATGGTCATCTGCTCCTTCAGCTGTACGATTGTTCTGCAGAGTAGTGTTAGGGTTGTGTGTGCATATGCGGGGATTTTAACTGCATCAAGTACTTTACTGAAAGCTTAACCAAACAGTATATAATGCTGATACAAACAGAGTATTAGACATGCATCTTTGATACAGCCATCTGTTGAGAACTATTGCAGGTAGAAAGGGTAGAGCAGGGCAGAGTGCTGAGCTTTGGTGTCCGTTACAATCCATGTTGACAGTTTCCATCTGTAGTGTACTCCAAATACTGTGTACAGGGTCAAATTTTGATGGTCCTTTTGGAGAATCTCATTTATGAAGAAAACCTACTAGTTCTTGGCAGAACAATTCTGAGATTATGGTCAGTTGTGCATGTGTATCACAAATAAATGTGATATCCTCCTCTGTGCGATGTAGTAAGTTGTCTAGTTATTAAGCTTCTGAATTACCATCATTAATAATCACATTGAAATTGTGGCTGTCAAAATGATCAAAGTATATTTGTGTTATGAATTCTGCTCGTTTACTTGCTAATTTGCAAAGATAAACTGAATGGTCTCCCATGCTATTACTGGGAATTAGTGTTCTCTTGATTGCTGTAATATTCCAGGCCACTGTCATTCCCTAAGGTCACTTGCGACTTCAGAAGCATCTTTGTATAGTTGGTGTCAGCTCAGGTGGCTGGCAATGGTGGAAGGAGACCCACCCTCCCTGTTGCTGTGGGGGGAAGCTGAACATGGTGATATGAGAGTAAATGACGCCCGCTTCTGACTGTGAGTCCCAGGTGCTGCTGCATTGGCTTAGGAGAGAAGTGTAGAATCATAGAATTGCTCAGTTTGTAAAAGACTTTAAAGATCATTGAGTCCAACCATGACCTAACCATACTACCCTAACTACTAACAACCCTCCACTAAATCATGTCCCTGTGTACCACATCCAAACAGTTTTTAAGCACATCCAGGGATGGTGACTCAACCACCTCCCTGGGAGAGAGGCATCCGGCTCCTGCAGTGCACACTGAGGAGCTGCTAACTGCCAGCAGTGAGGTGTATGGTCTCCCTTCTGACCTTGTCCAAGAGGACCTGTGGGAGAGAAGGGGCCTTCTGGGGGTCCTTTCTCATTTCCTTCTTTTGAAGTTCTGGGAGCCAGGCCCAAATCCCAGCGTGGCCTCATGGTGCCCTGTGTTGGGGCTGCTTCACTCCTAGCTGTAGTGGTGTAAAATGAGACAGACCTTTGCAGGCAAGGCCACTCGTGATTGAAGTGCCCTGACAGTTGCCATGCAATTTTATGTGTGCTTTACTTACCAGAAGAGAATGAAAATATAAGGTTAATGAACACCATGTTGTTTTCACTCACAGTCCATGCAATTACGTGAGGTCTGCAACATTCAGAGCTATTGTTTGTGTAGTGTTTTAGTAACAGTTTAATTTTTGAGAGATGAACACCTACAAAAATTGTCTATAATGTGTGAGGCACCATTAAGTTATGCAAAACCAGCAGTGTGTAGAGTTGGTGATGTGTGTAAAATACATAAGGATTATAATGAGAACTTCATTGCTGTACTTAAAGATTTTGCAGGTTGTAAGAATTAGCATTTAAGTACTTCAGCTTCATACTGAGAACCTACAGCTCTCACTGAAAGCAATCTCCATGCAAGCAAACTCATTAAAATCTACCAGTGGCAAAAATAAATGAATTTTGCATTTCAGAGAAAGAGGATAAAGCATGTGTTACTTTTGCCCAGTAAGAATACAAAGGGAGTATTATAAATGCGTGTTAACTTACTATATGAGCTGTGTGTGTTAATTTTTACCCCTGTTCTGCCACCCGTGCTGATCTATCTTACTGAGATCTGAATAGGTTACAGTGTTTTTCATATTTGCATAGCTGGGCTTGGTGTAAATTACAGTTAAATAAAAATAAAAATCTTGATATTGCTATTTCACTTTCTCCTCTTATTCCTGCCACATAAAAAACACTATTTCTTAGAATAGTGTTTTGAATGTTTGATTTGTAAAAATTCACTGGGTTCAAGCTTTCCAAGCGCTAAGGATACTTCCTTCTTTTTTTGCTTCGGAGAGGTGCAGGGTCCTCAACACCTCCTTGCAAAAGGTTGCTCTGTTAGTAGTGAACTGTAGAGATGCCCATAGCTTGGCTTCACAGGTTTTGGAAACTTTGGGTTTCCTTGCATGTGCAATCACTTTATCTGGGGGTCACTCTAAGTTTTCTTTTAATTCTTTTCTTGATTGCAGATTGACTTGGAGCCAGAAGGGAGAGTGTATGTCATCATAGACCTTTCAGGATCGTCGGGTGAAGGTAGGGACTTTTAAATATATATATATTTTTTTCCATACTTTAACAAATGGAATCTTCCAAGGGCCTTAACAGAACCATTAGAGACAATTCTGTGCTAATGCCCTCCTAATCTGTACAAGCTTAAGTAACAGTGAACATATTTTGATGTAAATGCTCGTGAGTCAATGAGCAGTTCCGGTTCATCTTAATCTGTAATCATTGTTGGTAACAATGCCAACTAAAAGTGCAGTAATGAAATAAGTCATCTGGGATTATTGATTCCTAGAATAAAATTTCAAATTCTTAATTTTCTAAGAATGTGACCCATTATACAGCTAGAAATGATGAGATGTCAGAAGGGGGAAAATGTGTTTATTTGCTTTTAAAAATTATTTTAATATTTATTTTTCCTCTAAATGTTTTCTTTTCCAAGTAAATTAATGAGTGCAATGTTGTAATGATAAGAGGTATTTTGATATTTAGTACAGTAGTTGAATGCTGGGAAAAATGCAGGAAGATGCAGAAGTGTTTATTAATGTAAGACATCTTTCTGCTGTTTAATTGGCATGGTTGGATGGTACATGGCAAGAATAAAATTTCATGAAGAAGCAATTCTGTTGAGTATATTGGTCATGTTCTTAACGACAACCTGACCTGCTGAAATTAGGATGGCTGGTTTGGATTTGGTTATTTTAAGTGATGTTGTCTTAACAATTTTCCCAAGTAGCTCATAGAGCTCAGCTAAACAAGGTTCATGTAAACCCTGACAGCAGCTGGAAATGGAAATGGTATGAAATGAAATTATTTTGCCTGGAACAGTAAAGAAACAGTGGAAGAATGTGTTTCATGTATTTGTTCATTGTAATGAGTACAGTGCTCTAACCAATTAGTAACAGTATCCTGCAAGTGCATATACTGCACTAAATCCTGAAGTTTAAAAATTAGTATTTGGACTTTGCCTTTTTCTCTCCTTCATATTGAAGTAGCACCCATCTCCTTAATAGTAGTTTCTACGTATTTTACTGATCGCTATGTCAATAAAAGAACAAAGGTGTGGTTAATTTTATTGGTTTGTAAGATGCAAGTGTTCTTCCAGGCTTCCATTTATAGTTGATTGATAACCAGGCAAGCAGAGCATTACTGTTCCATTGCAAGATGTGTTCAGGTGTGTTAAACCCTTGAAAGATGGGAAGAATGGTGTTCTGCTTTTCAAATGTTGCTTAAACTCTTTATCCTTTTATTATGTATGTGTTTGGATGGGAGAAGGCTATGGTAATGTCTCCTATGCTGTGTGGTACATTACCCCATAACAACTTAGAGCTACTTAGAAAGAAATCTACAGAGCTGAGTTTGTTTTTACTGTTATTGTTGAAGGGGAGAATAAAAACAGGAGAGCTCATCTGGAAATAGGCCTCTGAGGAGAAAAGCTTATGAAATGTTGTCTTATGACTGAGACTTTAGTTAGGTGAATTTGGTAGAACTCTAGAGAAGTTGTTTTGCTTACAAAATGTAGTAGAAGTAGTTTTAGAGCTTTCCTACTGAATCTGAGTAACAACAGAAAAGCTTTGTATGGAAGCATTGCAAAATTCTTTAGAAGAGCTGCTACAGTTTTCCTCACAAGTGAAAGTGGATCAGTTATGTACAACAGTCTCTAAACTTGTTTTATGTTGTTTTGTTAACTACTATTTGATCTCTGTAAATGTTCAACAAGTGTCAGTGAATATCAGAGGAGGAATTCAATGATACGTTTTCTTCACATGCACTTCCGTGTCAGACGCCATTTTGTCAGACTGCCCTTCTGCTGCCATATGTCCCAAAGCAACAAAATATAACAGAATATTGGTGGAAAGGTTCAACATCTACTGCAGTACCACCCACATCCACCTCTGATGTAGGCCACTTTTTGGAGCACCCTATATATTTTTGCATTATATGGGGACTGTTCATCTCAGTTGATCTGTATATGTTGAATAAAAAAGGAGCCTAAGTTAGACTAAAATGATGACTTCTGTCTGGCTAGTGTTGCTTGAGCTGTTTGCTTAATTTTCCCAATAGGGGAACGTGACGGGCAAACATAATGATGTCTGAGTCTACATCTAAATCCACCTACTCTTTATAAACATACAATTTGGGATTTCCAGAATTACTAATTAACTTTAATTAAATTGGAAGCCATAGGAACAATTAAGTGTCACCCAAATGTGTAAGAGTACCAACCAAATCAGAAAGGCACTTAATAGAAATTATAAAAAATTGGAAGTGCACTGAGAAGATGCACAGTGCTTTCAAATTGGAATTATGCACCCTATTTAAATTTGTGTATCTTGCTAGGTCTCTTCCTGAGTGCTTGGAATCTTTACTACTTCTGTAAATGTAGCTTAATGTTTATCAGTGTGTTTGGGATCCCAAGCTTGCCTAGCTTTGGAATGTGTGGTAGTATAAAATAAATAGTGTAGTCTCAGAAGCTTCCTCCTGAGTCTTTTAAATCCTTTTATTTTCACTGTTTCATATCATGTTCTTGAGGGGGAAAAGCATCACTTAAACAAAAAACAACCTGTAACAATAACTTGAGTTGGGAGAAACAATCATGTGGCATGTTTCTTAGTATTTTCTTTAAAAAAAGGTCATAGAATGGGCAATAAAAGGACAGCAGGCATTGAGATGAACTGCATTCTTAGAAACTAATATTGTCTTGTAATTCTGTGCACTGCAAATGTAGTGCACTGTATCACATAAAAGAAATTTCTAAATTACCAGTTTTGAATATTGTAGCTTCAGTTATTTGGCACTTCTACAAGATTTTAAGATGGAAGTTCTATTTTGGTAAATTAGATTAGTGCATTAGTATGGGCAGAAATCTTTGCCTGTGTTTAAGTTGCCCCTAAGAATCAACAGCCCTAATTCTGCAGCTTATCTCCTATGTGAATAAACTGCAATTTAAGTTCATTTTTTTTTAATATAGGGTCCTAAAAAATGGATAAAGAAGAAACATTCTTAATCAGAGTAGTATATTATCAATAGTTTAAGCTTTTTACTTGATACCGACAGAAAACATAATTACCATATGCCTCTTAAAATTAAATTGTCCCATGATCACAGCTTCCAGATTGCTCATCCCTTGGCACTACTTTCAGTTGTATGGTAAAATAATAATAACAACTCATTGTTATGAGCTGACTTCTTCAGCAAATGTACAGAACTTCTTCTAACACTAAGTGGAATCATTCTCAGACTTTTATGTGAGAGATTGGAAAAGGAGGTAAAGAGTACTTCTGCCTCTCCTTGTCACATTGCTAGGCTTATTGAGACTCTGTTAGATACCAGTATGGACATCTGGGATGTATTTTTAAACTACTGAAAGAAGGGTTGAGCTCTTGGATTTGCTGCTTGCAGTTTTTCTCTTATTCTGAAGAGAAGCTACAAACACGCAGGCACTTATGGAGCCATTTCCTATGTATTGCAAAGCTTCCTTTAGAAGCTGCTTAGAGAAGTAGCTCTACTGTAGTAGTAACACTGTACTTGCGAGCTTCCTGAAAAGCCCAGTGGTTTAGATGGCTCTCCACTAGGTATCTTGCAGCAGTGCCAACTCTCAATGTTCAAAGGTATTTGGATTTCTTCTGAAAATGTCACTTTTTAGAACTTGCACTCATTCATTTCTAGAAGTTGAAGCAGAAAAGGGTTGGAAAGCACAAGTATTCAAATCCCAGAAATGGATGACAAGCTGCATAAAACTAAAGCCCAACAGAAATGTTTTTATCAACTTTTTTTTTCTTCTTTTTTCTTTGTTTTGTTTTAACTAATGCTGTTTTAAATGTCACTTATAGCTTTGGGATGTTTGTTCTGCACTGAGAGGGAGGGTGAGTAGCTATTCATTTTAGTGATCTTTTGTAAATTCCATGGTAGGAACTGTCTGGCCCACATTCTGAAAATAAAATGCAAAGTGAACTGTTTATTGCACTGAAGATGATGCCCTCTAAACTTAGGATTTCAGATTTTCTGCAAAAGCTCAGATATCACCATAGTGTGTTTTCCAAACCAATCCTGAAAAGTGTTTAGCATGTTTTGCTGATCTGGATATAGCAAGAAGAGGGAGAGCAAACAGTTTCTTAAAATACATTTGTATATTCCCCATTTTGGTGGCAGTACACCAGTGCTAAAGGACTATTCCTTTCTGGACTGAGTTCCTTTCTAACTCTATCCATTCTATTATTCTATATCTGTTTTCATTACAATTGTGGCCCAACTCCTTACACTCTCTATACCAAATCTAATCTGCAAGGTTATTTAGCTTTTTGAGACTTATTTCATTTAAAATGTCTCTATACATTTGGGGTAAATATGCAAGTATTCCTCGTGGATGCAAACAGCGGTGTCAGTGGAAAATTCCCCAGTACAGATACAAAGTAAGGTATCCATTTATAGGTTAAAATAAATGCAACAGGTAATTAGTAAAGTTCATTTACACAAATATTTGGTTATAATTTTAATATTTCTATTGGATTTCTTTCAGTGTTGATAAGTAACTGTCCACTGAGAACATAAAAAGGATATTTTAAAAAGAAAACTCTGCAGTCAAACAGAAAAAGCATAGCTTCTGTAGGCCTGACACAATGTGCAAGAGTATTAGTTGGATTTTTTTATTAACTTAATTGAACTTTGTACTGCACAAAATGCAAGTGCGTAGGATCTTTATTAAATAATAAGCACTTGTAAAACTTTGCCAGATATTTTGCCAGACTTGCAAACAAGATCAGTCAAGTTTGCTATTAACCAAACATCTGGTAGCTCTATATGCATCCATAAGCACACATACACACGCATACACATACATATATACAGTATGCGTATGTATATATGGCTGTAAGAAATATGTTTATAATAGATTAGCGTTTGTAAGTAATTTCCTTGGGAAAAATCTATTGTATATATTCTGTTTTCTTCACAAATTCAGTGTAATGATTACAAAGGTTTTTTTGTCCCATACATCTTTAGCTTCTACCAGGGCTATGGATAATAGTGTGTCTGCTTATTAGTGTTTGGATGAACAGGAGGCTCTTATAAAACACGCCGTCTGTTTCTTCATTGCTGATCTGTGTCCAAGGTCATATTGATTTTCTATACTAATTCAGTGTTGCTGTAGCATAGACATTATTTCTAGGCCAAAGTGCACTCATTGACTTTTTTATTGACATGCTTGGCAGTACTTTTTTGATCTATTTCAGTGCTTATAAAATCTTGTGCATGAAATTTTCTGAATGATTTCAGAAATATTTAGGAGCTAACTGACTGAGATCCAAATACAGTTTGAATGTTTAAAACATAAGCAATGCGATGACATTGTGATACAATTCATTAACTGGCATAGCAGATGGCAGCCAAATGGAAAAAAGGTAAATTGCCTGAGGAATGATTAAAAACATTTTCAACACACTCAGTTTTATATAGTCTGAAAGAGAGATGTTACTATATTTAAAACTTGTGACCTCGTTGCTGCATTTGTAGATTTCTTATTTCTTTGGAATTATTGGCTTGTGTATAATATATCGAGTTACTTAAGGCAGTTCTCTATCATCTCAGAAATTAAATTCCATTTGTAATGTGTCAGTATTGAATCAGAAAATGCAGAATGATTTGCATAATAACCTTGACAGGTTGTGAGTTTTTTCTACCTGTGTTTATTATAGACAATAGGTATTTAAAACTTAAGAACAATGCGAGTCTTTTCCTACTTAGTATGTCTAATGAGTTGTGACGATTATTAATCTTTGTTAGATGCTCAAATTCATGCTAAAAAAAAAAAAACTTCCTATACAATTAAAGATTCTTCACTTTAGAAAGGGCAGTTAAATTCCAATAAATTCCAGAACCTACAGTATAGTGACCCATAACCCTCATGCTTATGGTAAAAACAGGGAAAAGAAGCACAGAGTCAATAACTGTCTTATTTTGGAACTCAATATTGAGCATGCAGCATGTGTCCTTATCTTCCTCTGTATTTTAGTGCTATAGAGGAAGGTGATGTGTTGGAATTGTGCTGGAAAAAGCCAGAGGATTCTGATGGTTACTGTTACAGAGGCCAGGGAGAAGCAAATAGGGAGTCAGAGCCCTGGCAAGTCTCTGCTAGTTCTGTGCAGTAGGTAGCTAGAGCGGGAATCATCTGTTCAAATGGATCTGTCGTGGCATTGAAGCAGACAGATTTCCTCCTCCAGGGATAAAATGTAAAGTATACGAGGTGTAAGGATGCTGCTTGATGTCTGGGAAACTGTTTACCTAGATTCAGCAAAGCACTAGAGCTTCATATTTTTAGACTCAAAGCTGTGGCTTTTTCTGAGAGTTAAAATAATCTGGAACGATCTGAATGGGACCAAACTGAATTGTCAGTGCAAAGGTATGGTTTCTGACTTCAGTCACTTGATTCAGGTAGATTTATGAGATGGATCTTCTCCACTCACGCAGCTTTCCTTGTAAGGAATATTTTGTGCTTGGAGATATAAACTTTGTAGTGACTGTATTTTATAGCTTTTCTCCTCTTTTTGATGTGAAGCAAAATATATAACTAGAGAAACTAGGCACACATTTGCTCTCTGCTCTGTCTCAGTATGGATTCTGCTTGCAGTGAGTTCATTCACTACCTGGGCAAAGGTAGAGTACTACAGTGTTTTCAGTTTTCTTCCAATACGCTTTCTTGTTTCATAGAAGCAGAGCAAGGAGTAGCGTGAGAGCCAACTTTAAACATAACCAGAAACTCTGTTTTCAAAATTCATTATACATTGTGCCAGCTGAGAACCTATTTCCTTTGAAGCTTTGGTTTTATGTCAGTAGGATTTGGGAATTCTTTTCTTATTCAGCTGCTCGTGTTTTTAGCATCAAAAGATCAGAACTGATTCAAACCACAGGTGAGGCAAAAAAAGACAAAACCGAGGGAATAAAAGAAGCTTAAATTCTAATTTTTGAAACTTTTCTTCTTCTATGCATTCATTCTCTCAGGCAGCATAAATCAAAATTATTACTAATGTTTTTTCTCTTGGATTGTATTTGATTTATTCTTAGAATTACTTTCTGTTAAAGCGTGAAAGCTTATTTCAAGAATGAATTTATTTCTTGGAGCTAGTCACTTATTTTATGACAACATTTACAACTGTAAGAAATCTTTGTTCAGCCAGATCATGAGTTTCTAGTCAGCTGCTGTAAAGCAAGCTAACAAAAAGCAGCTGAGATTCTTGATGGTTTTGTTGCTTATTAATCAAGAAGCTTTAAAGAAGAAGATTTAAAACAATTATGAAATAAAATTCTAAGCAGATTTGGGGAAGCAGATTTGATGTCAGTAGGTATCTAATTTTTCTAACACTGGTGAATGATTATATGTTTATGGGGTAGGTGAGCCATATATTCTGAGACAAAACTTCACATGTTGTTAGCCTAGCATCTGAAAACAGGTGTGTGCCCATTTTTACCCAAGTGATAATAGAATGAATGGAGGACAATTGAAATAATAGTGTGATAATCCATGTAAAGTTCTTTGTACGCATGAGTTAGGCTGTCCTCAGTAATGGCACAGGCATTTGGTTAGGAAAATGAACCTTACATTCTAACTAGATCTCTTTAAAGAAATTAATGCAAATACAGATCAGTACTTGGTGACGATTCAGTCGGTTGCTGCACTACGCTTCTGAACTTCAATGCTCAGTGAACAGGCACTCCAAAGGGTGCTTATGCAATTTCTGTAGCAAATACCTTCCCAATGAACATTTTTGCATGGACTTGTAGCCATCCCTTGGACTGCATCCAGCTAGTTGATGGAACATCTGGTAAGCATTGTGTTTGTAATAGGCCCTTACTGTACAAAGCTGGCTTGAGTTTTTCAGGCAAAGATCGGTGACCTTTTATTGACAGACTTCTAGCTGTTTGCCAAAACAAGTGCTTCACAGAAAGCAAGACACTGGGAGTTTTAAAGGCTCCTTTGTCTTGTACTGTAAGTTTGTACTTTTTTAAGGAAAATTACATAAGTCTGTAATAGTAAATAATAAATAGTGAATCATACACATATCACGATTCCAAAATGATGTCTGTCTTACCTCCACTTTTGCAGTACATATATTTTATGTTGTTTCTTTGCTTTTTTCGTTACAAAATAATTCAAGACCTTTGGAATAATTATGTTTAATATTACCACTGCATTTATGTAGGATGTTTTTAAAACGTGAAAACTATCAGTTCAAAAACTCTACTGGTGTTTTTGTTTCCATTTCATACACAAGCTAGTAACAAGATTTGGAATAAAAAATATGTAGTTTTTGATATCTGTATTTGTCTAACTATTTCATAAGACACAGTAGGCATACATTAACTCATCACTTATTGTCTGGGATGAGATATGGTATTAAAAAGCATTAGTATTGTAGTTTACATGCATGTCTTTGTTTTGGAGTTCCTTTGTTTCATTGCACTTCATAGAACACAGTGCCTATACTCTGATACGATTTTCTTGTTTTCTTGCTCTACCTACTTGCAGTTGGCTCAGCAGCATGCTCTGAATCAATCTTCATCTGTTTCCCCCCCCACCCCCCCAGCAATAGTCAACTCTGCTTATTAGTATCATCGAGAAAAATGTTATAGTGCAGTCCACTTTGATTAGTTGATCAGAGGCTTAATATATGTGGTAATGTACAAGTTAAAGATGGTTCTAACTCCATTCCTGACCATTCCATGTATTCATGAGATTGTGAAAGTTTTGGGAATGTTAACAACCCTTTAAAATGTTATTAACCAAATGTTTACTGTCTTCAATGTAACATAAAAATCTAATTTTATATTCCAAATTTGAGATTTTCAGTAATGAAAACAGATGGAGTCTCAAAAGATATATTTTTTAAGTATAGTCATGAAAGCTTTAAATATTTATAAGTACAGCTGGAAACAGAGAAAAGAAAGTTCCTTTCAATAGAGGTTCAAAATTTGCATAGAGTTGAATATTTATTCCACGAATTCTTTGCAAATAAGCATAAAAGAAAGAATGGTAATATGTTAAGCACAGGTAAAATGTTGTTTTGTGTTCTAAAAACTATTTAAAATAATCATTTATCTGGGAAGTACTGTCATTGTTTCTTAGGTAATAGCCTCTATTCTGACTTAGATTTCCTAGAAAACTAAAAAACACCTGCATTAACTGTGCTCATTTGCCACAGGATCTTAAGTAGTTTCAGTCTTTTGCACTTTAGGCTTAGGGAAAATGAACGATATTTGTGGTGTATAATTTGGAATTGTAGTAAATTGTAGTAAAGATAAAGCACCAGAGGAAAAAGTACTTCTCACTTTAAATCAGCAAAATATACTACTTTTATTTTGAGACGATACTCATGAAGTAGAGTGAGTGTCCTAACAATTAGAGATGAAAATAAGAATAATTAAGCCACCTATTAATTAAAAACCTTGTCATTAGTGAATGTGGCTACTGTAAGGAGGGGCTTAGACTTGATTATACTTCTGGGCACTTGGTATTGTTAAATATGGATTTCTTTATCTTCTTCAGTGTTAAGTTTTTATTCATAGTATGCTAGAAAAAAAGATTATAATTTGAATACTTTATAGGTGAGAATTACTAGGTCAAATGACTAAAAATATTTTACATTAAAAGTAGCTAAAAGGTGCAGATAAGAGAGCAGTAGTTCTGATATTGGCCAGGTTCTGCACATTACCTTTGAATAGTCAGAAACCTTTTCTTATTTTTTATAAATGCAGATGAGTTCATATATTAATAGTCTTTGTGATGAATCTTCAAGATGTGTTGGTCACTAAACATGTGGGTTGGATAACACAAAAGTAGAATGCACTGGAGCTTCTCCCAGACTGTTGTGATGTGGTTTGGTTTTATTTTTTTCTTTAATGATTCCTCTAACCATAACATGTTCTCAGAAATTCTTTTGCAAATGGATCTTGGTAGAAATTAGTATAAATACTGTATTCACGCTAGTGGTACTTTCAGAATGCAGCATGGTTTTATGGACTTGAGAATCTTTCTTGTTTCACCTTTCCCAAGATCCGTCACTCCTCCTCACCTTCCTGCTGATGTAATTTGGCTGAAAGAATAGGAATACTCTTGTAATTGTGTGTAGTGTGTAATAGGAGATATCTGTGGGTTACTGAGGTTGAAATTGTGCAGTTCATTTTCTATTGGTACCATTACCCCTTCCTCAGTTTATTTTTTTCCTTTTCCTCTTCTACAAACCTTTCATGCATGCTATCTACCCGTGAACAGGCAAAAAAATTATTTTGCCACTATAGTAGACAGTCTCTGCATGTAAAAATGACTGAACTGAGCATGTATGTGTTAGCTGCAAGTTTAGGATTTGCTAAAGAAAAATACAGAGAATGCAAGGTGCAAGACTGGACAAGGAAGTTCAAGTGCATTTATCATCTCTGGATTTTCACAGGGCCTATACTAAGGAAAGTATTAAAAGTGATGATTGAAGGAGAGATAAATACTCTGATTTATATTTCGATTAGTCCTTTGTCTTTTCATTTTCATGCTAGCACTTTCATTTTCCTATCATTCTTTCTGCCATTTTTATTTAGTGTTTCTCCTTAAAAATGTGTTGTGTGATATCAGAAATAATGTAGAATAGATTTTAATCTCCAGAAACAATTTATTAACTGAACTAACTGAAAGTTGCACTTTTAGCTACTCCATGTGGTCCATGATTTCCCCTGTAGTAACTGGAAGGTATAATTTTTGTAACACACACTAATCTTAACCATTAATAAATGGCAAATCAGTATCCGAATCTGGGACAAAATACACAACCAGAATAAATCTGTGTTTTATTAACTCCAGTTTTTGTCAGTGCTTTTTCTACCAACAAGGTGCAGTGGGGAGTAAAGCTCATTTATAAAACAGTGTTGTAAAGAAGCACTGAGACATACTCCCTTTCTTCTTAATTCTCTGTTTATAACTCCCAGATCAGTACCAGGAAATTGTTATCTTTCCCGTAAATTCCCAAGCATATGCTTTTATTTTTACTAGACTCACTGGTTTTAAAAAAATCTTTGGTGTACTTTCTGTTGTTAATTTTTTTCTTTTTCATGCCAACATTTTGGAAATCTCTGCTGCAAATGGTGTCCCTTAAAGTAAAGGTCTTCTGTTACAATTCTTGAATTTTCTGTAGTAAATGAAAGTACCAGTTGTTTAGGCAGGCTACCTCTGGCTGTAATACTGAAAACAGCTGTATTTCTTTTTCAAAGCAATATAATTGCTTACATTTGCAGGAGAATATCATAATGCAAGAAAGAACTAGAAGAGAAGACTTATTTTCCCATTTAAACTCCTGGTGAAACTTTGTGAAAGTGTAATTTCAGATTTTGATCAGGATGCTTAAAAATCTACTTCAGTCTTTATTAAAAACATTGTGCAGTCTATAATTATTGTATGACAAAGAAGTGAAGCTATCCTGTTTTCTTTTTTGAAAGACTGCTAATTTAACAGTACGGTTCTCCTGATAAGGACTTTAACTTGGGCTTCGTAAAATTCAGATGACTACTTTTTTTCTCTTCACATGAGCAAACATTTGGAGTCAGAGGTCATAAACAAGAGTACTTCTAACTAATGTGCTGCAAGTACCATTAATAAGTGGAAGTTATCCTTGAGAGAAAGAGCTTGGTAAATGCTAGAAAAGGACTTGAGATTGAGATTCATGTGTTATTTTCAATTCACTTCCTACTCTTCATTGAGAGCAGAGAAAAAACACTAAAGGTGATGAAATGCACTTGCAGTCATTAAGATACAGTTTATCCCTATTTCAGAATCCCAAATTAACTTTTAGTTTTTTATTTTTGTTTGTTAAGAATCCGTTACTGATTAACATGATCTGCTGGCTGTACTTACTGAATAGATCTTCTGGAAGGGGCATGGTGAAGAGTGGGGAAAAAAGCCCTCAAGTGTCTATTGACAGCCTTCAGCATTCGATGATGAAAAGTTTATAATTATAGGTTTAAAAAAGCTGTCTTTCTTGCTCTTTATTGATAGCGTAAATTTTGCACATTCAAGAAAGGTCAGGCATCTAACATGCATAAGATATATTTTACTACTTCATTTATTCTTGGGATGGATTCATTGTCAGAAACCATATTTCTTATTTTAAGGAGCTACATCTGAGTAATTTCTGTCAAAATAATGCATACATCACTGAAAGTTATTTAGCTTCTCCTGGGCAGATTAAGCATTTCCCTTATCTGTGCTTCAGTATTTGACAATGTTAAATAAGGACAACATATTTCATTCTTCGAGTATTTTTCCTAATTTTTTTGAGTTGGAGAAGAGGAAGGAGATTTTACGTAAGTCAGTAGCATCTTGTTGGATATCTTCTCTGAAGCATGCTCATAGACTTTCCTTCTATGTTTACCAAGCTGTTTGGCACACTGGGATGTGACCCTGCTTTTCATGTCTCTACTCTTTTTACAGTTCTCATTACTTAAAGATTTCTTACACTGCTCCAGAAAGGCTGGCTTGGATTATAAAAGAGTATGGCCTATGTTTCTTTACACTTTTCAGATTGTCCATATATCAAGTGAATCATGGGTTCAAGAAGAATCATTAGTGTTCTTAGCATGAGCTGGACTGATAACTTGGATTGTGAGGCATGCTTACAAACTAAGAACTGCAACTCAGTGAAAGATTTTTGAGAAGGAAATACACACAACTTTCCTCTGTGCCAGCTTTGCTATACATAACAAACAGTAGAAAATATTTGGAGTGTTTCATTTCATTGCTACTGACTTTGGCGAAGAAAAGTTTTAAGAGTCCTGAGATCATTCGTAGATAACCTGGTGCAACTAATACTGTGCAAGACAGTCTACGCTGATTTTTCTGCAGAAGTAGTATTTTTCAAAGGTGCAAAATTCCTAATTCCTATTTTAACATGTAAAGTGTAAAGAAAGCAGTTTCCCTTTATTGTTTATACAACAAATATAGAGGCTTTAAAAGTTGTATTTGAGGAATTGCACCTTTTTCATATATTTTAATTAAATAAAATATCAGAATTAATTTTTTATCCAACTCTGTTTTCATTTGCAAATGCCAGATGCTGTTGAAGTCTTGGCTATTGTGTCACAGGATTTTATTTATATTATAGTCTAAAAGTGATTCCTTCAACAACATGACTGCTTCTGAAGTTAGCAGTATTAAAGGAGTGTGCAGAAGACTTCAAGTGGATTGGATTGTGATATAGCACAGATGAAAGTGAAATTACTGCAGCATTTTCTGTCAGAGAAAATTTAGATAATGTGAGGCATCCAGTATTTCATCTCTGGTTTTTATGAAGTCAGTCCAGTTCCACTGGAACATTTTACATCAATAAGAGATTTGGAAAAGAACATGGAAAGAGTCCAACCTTCCAGTTTCATACCTACTCTAAAAAGACTAAGAAAAGAAACAGTCCATAGACATCTGGAATCTATTTTTCAATTTGCTGGTTTTGATGTTGAGTTTTCTTTTCATTCATTCTTATGTTCTGTATTCCTGGGGTACATATGGCTGAAATATTTGTTAATTAGAAAATGGAAGTTTCTGCTAAGGATTCCTCATTATGAGAATAAAGTTAAATAATGGCGTTGTTAAGTTCAGTAGGATATAAAGTTTATTAGTACTTCATGGTACCCAACTAAGTATTTGTCTTCTTTTCCATTCTAGTCCTGCTTCTTCAAATAACAGTTTAGGAATGACTTTGTAGGTTGGGATACATCTTTCACAGATGAGCTGAACTTAAAGTGTGTTTTTTAAGGTTAGTTAATTCCTGCTGGAAGTGATTCCTTTACAGTTCTCTGAACATATATATATATGTGTGTGTGTGTGTATGTGTACATATATACATATATATGTTGGAAATTTACTGCTGCTTTTGTGTTGCTCAGTAATCAGTGCCTTTTCAGAAGGTCACTGTATAAGAAATGGTACAAAACTTAAGTAACTGTGATGAAAAGATGTTTTCCTTTAATTTTGTTGTTTTATTTTTAAAAATTGTTTCCCTTCAGGAGTCTCTATGGAAGCAGAACTGCATATAAATCAATTGTAAAATGTCAAAAGTTATTAAAATCAACAGAAGTTTGATTGTTATCAGTTTCTTTTCTCATCTCTTGTTTAATAGGATTATGCACCCTCATTAGGTGTTAAAAGTGTAGTACCAAAGAACTGTCTAATGCCCAAGAAAAGCACATGAGGTCATTGTTTGCATAAGTTCGGCTTACTCCACAAGTCATTGTCTTTCTTTTCTTCATGTAGCATCTATTCTTGATAACTCCTAGAGAAGTCAGTGGAAAAGTTGTGGTCTCTTGAGGCAAATACCTCTCTATGGAAGGCAGTGGGGAACTGAGGCTTTCTTTGTTTTGTTCATTAGTTCCACTGGTATGCAACTACCTGTCTCACTTAAATTCTTTTTAAAAATCTCATCTGCTTTCTGTCTCTGCAGGTGCTAAAGCCTGACTCAGTCCCGTGGTTGTCTGCTTATGTGGGGTTTAATTATTTGCAGCTCTTTGCACCAGTTCATGAGTTGTGATGTCTTCTGCTCTGAGTGCTAAACCAAACAAGGCTTGCTTTATGCTTTGTTTCAATAAGAGAGATAGAGCAGATGACCGTTAATCATGTTGTTTGAATTTACAACTAAGAATCAAAGTCAAGCTTCCTTTACTCCTCATTAGTTTTAAGATTTGGCTGAATTCGTTATTTTGCTGACTGCTCCATTACTGCGTTTGCTTGCTTCCTGCTGTGCTGCTTATCCAGTCCCGGTGTGTGTTACTTCCCCTTCCACTTCCTGCCAACTTCATTTCCAGAAGTGCAAAGCAGCCAAAGCCTGAAGTTCCTGCCCAGCCAGCACTGGGATGTTGTTATTTGGAGCTGTAACTTCTTGCAAATCCTTCCCTGTGAGGTATCTTTAAAGCTTGCTATAGTTATAACAAATAATAGCAGTTACATGTAAGATAAAATCAGTTGAACAGAATGGTAGAGTTTTGGTTTCTCTTGGTAAGGATGCTGAAATGGGCAATTGACTGCTGTGGGGTGAAGCCACTACACAGTCCAGGGAAACTACTTCTCCCTATTTAGATGTTCACAGTTAGCAGAAATTATCTCTGCAAATTGTAATATTTCTATTTTTTAAACAAATACTAGGGAGGGAATTAACTTGCCTTTATATGCTGACAGTGAGGTGTGGAGTTGCTTATCCAGGTCACCATTTTTTGTAGGTTTTGCATTTGATAAGATGAACAGAATGCATAGGAAAAAAGAAAAAAGAATGAAGAGGTTACAGTCCCCCATTGTCTAAAGACCATCCAGTTTAGAGAAACAAACTTACCATAGAAAAGACACTTTAAAATACTTTAAAAATATGTTTTAAAGTGGTCTTATCAGTGAAAATAGGAGCAATTATTTACAGACTTTGAGGCGGATGGAGTGATCTTGGACAAACGAGCGTTTCAGTTTTATACTGTGTGCATTTGCATATGCAAGATCCAAATAGGAGGAGATTTTATATCCATAAGGAAGATGCAAAGTGAAATTATTCTGCATTTGTATGTTGGTGTTTTTGTTGTTTAAACAATTAACTGTAACTGAAATACTCCTTTATCCAGTACCTGGATAAAGTTAGTATGTTTAGTACCTTGCATCAGAAAAACATGCAGTTCCATCACTGTTTTATCGAATGCACTAATAATCAATAAGGATTACAATGCTATTTGTATATTTATTTGTAGTGATGTAGCATGCATTCTTTCTGTGTTCAAATCACAGTTGTAATTCTGGATTATTGTTGTGCCTGTCTGGATTCTTCCTATGAATAATAAACTCTCTTAACTGGAAAATTCTCGAGTACAAAAAATAGACCATTACTAATTTGGTCAGTTTTGAGCTATTGCACCATACTGTGCTCTCTTTTAAATATTTGTGCCCATCTCAGATCTGTTTTGCACCTTGTTGCTCCACTATGTTCTTCTTCATTTGAATGAAGAAAATCTAAGCAATTTATGTCCATCTTGTATTTCCATCACAGCTGGTGACAAACCTCTGGAGAAAGCACTTCCTTTATTTGAAATCAAGATGGCTACATCTCAATATTTAAATTGTTTTCTGAATAATAACACTGTTTTCTAAGACTGGGTTATCTACTTCTGCTTCCTGTTTCTGTTTATGGCCTAGAATTCTTATATTGTTTGTGGTAAAAGCACTTAAATAAGCTATCTGAAAACTAAATAAAAGGCCAAAAGGAAAACAGAAGACAGCTAAGAGTTTCTGCAAGTCGGAAGCATGAAAATCCAGCTAAAGTTTAAGCAGCAAGGGACTCTGCAGCAAAACATAATGTGTTTGTAAAGCACTTCCAGTGCTTTACAGTCATTTTAGGCTACTAAAAATGGTTTTATGAATAAGCTGCGGGACATGAGGTAGTGTAATTTTATGGTAGAGTGTATTATATAAACCATGATCTTGACAGTGTAGTCTTGTTCCTTCTGCTGGTATAGTTCATGCCTTTTCTGTGGAAAACAGCCCAAGATTTCCTGTAATACAGTATTTACAGTAATAGCTGCATCTACATGGCTTTCTTTTTCTTTTTTAAATCTTCATTGAATGTTATATATGTAGCATTATTAGGCTTTACAAAATCTTCAGAAGATGTACTTTTACATGGGGAAACCGAGGCAGAGATGCTGTAATTCCTCTGAGACTGGGAGGATTATAGAAGTAATGAGTTAGTGAGTGAATACAAGACTTGGGAAGCTGCCCAAGCAGAAGGGTATTTGTGACTTAGGACAAATCATCACTTTATGCCACACATCAGTTTTGCCTGCGAGTGTGAGCACTACTCTATTATTCCATTGAGCGGCCGGGGATAAAAATACATGGAAAACTGAATCAGGCAGATAGGGTAGCAAAGACACTGAAGCATGTTGGATCTTAGATCAATTCTCATGTGCAGACAGCCCTTAACTCAGACAGTCAGGCACTGAGAAGAAAAATGATACATGAAATTAATAATGTCTTTGTTGGAATGTAACTGGCCTTAGTCTTTTAACTCCTTCTGTTAACAAGAAAGCCCTTTTTCTGGAAGGAAATATCATTAGAGGCTTTTTCCCATTTCAGTACATCAGAGCCTCTGGCTAATACCAAGAGCTTTATTTTTCACCTTAGACCACCAAGCCATGGTCAAATCTATGAAGAAGAGTTATGTTCTATGAGCTGGTGTTCCGATCTATAAATGAAGGGTATCAGCTCCATGCTATTTATTATAATCTTAGATGGAAACAGAATAATCTGTATCTGAAGTGCTGTGAATTTAAAGCTGAATTTCTCAATTGCTTACATAGATCATGTAAATATATATCTAATCATTCTGTCACTTCAGAGGAAAAGCTATTGGTCCCTGTTCTGTTTTGCTCTGCTTCCTTTTCCTGTTAGCTGTTGACAAAGGCTGAGACAAAGATTTGGCTCTCAGATTTTTTTTCCCATAGGATTGGCCATAGGCAGCTTCTTCTGTTTTTCTGTTAACACTTTCTTCAGAGACACATTAAAACCTACAGCATGCTTTATCTGTGACCTCCTTGAGGACAAAGTCAAGTTTGGGATGTCAATTCTTATAATAATATGGATGGGAAAGTAATTCATTTTGAAGCTATTGAGTTATGACTGAATCTCTGCACATTCCTTATTGAGCAGGTGGAGATGCTGCTGTACAAGGTGCAATTCTTTATAGTACACATTCTTTAGGATACGTTTATGTTTATGATGCAAATAGATAAAAAGCAGCAGCTTAATTAACATCTAATGCTAATTAGTTATAATATTTTCAGCTAGTTCTTAATAGAATTTTCCACATTAACAATTTCATATAGAGCATCAAATCAACTTATTCTTGCTGTGTCTTTTATTCTTATGCTAATGGAAGATACAGATGGTTCATTTTCCACATTGCATTACTTGAAAACTCTTGAAGAAGAAAGCAGCTGATTATGAAAATAGCTCAACATCTTTTCAAACTGCAAAAGGTGGTTTGAAATTGGCAGCATGTATGTTTTGAGGAGGTAGGAAGGCAGTTCTTCAGATCCTTGCTTGACTACTTTTCAGCCACTTTTTTAAGGAGACTTCAAAAGACCATTGGTATGTGAAATATGTATTTATAGAAGAAAACAAGTTTCTTTACATTATAGAAGAACTACTTTTAAAAGTGAAAACTCTTGCAGCAGGTTGTTCTGCTATTGTTATTTATAATTTATACATTGTTAATGTTTAGGTTGAAGTAATTCAACACAATGCTTTTACCTAAACAAAGTTGTATTTGTCAATAGTACACAGAATGGATTTTGATTTGTCATTGATTAACTGTCTTAATGCTTTTGCATCAAGTGAAAAATGTGGTGGCACATGCAAAGACACAATATTGCTCCAAGTAATTTTCCAGCCCTCTGTGTTTCAGTGGTTGGATGACATTTAAGGTAACTATGCAGTGTAACAGATGCCGATTTTATCCTATGTTTCTCTCATGGTAACAACTAATAGTGCTGATAAAAGGCAATTGTGCATTTTGTGCACTTATTTGCCTAGAGCACAGAAAACTGAATCTCCAGGGAGAACAGTGCCGTGTTGTCAATGCTGCCTGCAATGCAGGGATTCCATCACGACTCCTGTCTTGAAATAGCCCTTGCCTTTATGCACCACTTCTGTTCTAATGTACAGGAGGAATCCTGAATCCTCGGTGTGTCTTGCTGGATTAAATTATCATTGATATTATAAAAAAGCAAAACTTTCAGTTAAAAAAAAAAAAAAAAAGAAAAAGAAACCCCCCCCAATAAAGGACTTCCAACAATCTTTTGCTGTTTTTGATATTGGAGAATACTTGGGTGGTCTGTGTGGAATCAGTTGGTGGTCTAGCTGCAATTCCTTGTGGGTACACCAAAAACAAACAAAAATCCCCGTTGTTATAAACAACACCCTTGCTGATACATTCAGGGTGAAAGAGAACCAAACTGTTGAGGAGGAAAGTGCTCGACCTTTAAATTTGTCTTCTCCTGGAATGCTGTCCATATTGCTAGAGAAAGCTGCATAGTGCTCACTGTGTTATTTAGTTACTGGATTCAGTTTCCTTAAATCATTTTGCAAATACAGAGTAAGCAGGGAGTTCTGTCTGCTGCTTCCTGATTTCTGAGAAAGTTAGCAATAGAAAGTTGGTTTTGGATACTTAGTAAATACCTTGAAAAGTAATATCAGTATGTCCTACCTTTAGGCATGTAGTATAGTTTAATCCAGAAAGTTTTCTTGCCCTTGTGCTTGCCAACTCAGCCAACAATGGGTAAGTTTTATGTGCTTTGGGATTCTGCATACCAGGCAATATTTTCACAGCTCAGAGTGCTCTTTACTGTCAGTTGCAAGAAGGAATTGGAGTGAGTGTAGTACCAAGCTTCATTCTGACATTATCTTCTCTTGGGTGTAGCCAAGGAAATGCACAGACTGGAACCAAATAAATACACTGGCTTCATGGTGAGAAATTGGAAGCTCCCGCCAGCAACATCACAAAGTTTTAGCCAATTAAATAGAATTTTAGACAGAGAAGAGATATCTTCTGCTTGGTTATTATTGGTACTGGGCGATAAGGGTGTCGCTTTCTTCTGCTATGAAGTACATTCTTTAAAGAGCTGTGGTAACTGCAAATGCAGTCGTGTTCATTTTTGGATTGCTTGCATCTGTCTACAATGGCTTTAAATAATTATGTAATTATAGCACATCCTATATTAAAACAAATTTGCTTAAATGTATTTATAATAACTATTTAAATTATTGTTTATATAAATAAGAACAGGAGGGCATAAAAAAGTATAAACCTTGAGCTCTTAGGTGCTCTATGAAACTTATTAATTTGCCAAGTAGTCAGAAGGTGATATGAGATCTGGTTCACATCAATGTTGCTGTAGCAACCTGTTTCAGGTCTTGTTAAACAAATTTAGTTCAGGTGTTAATGAACTCAATGAATTACTGTCTTAAGCCAGGATCTGTTTGGAGGATGCTCTGAAGCTGAGGGTTGTCTTTAGAAAGTATTGTTTTTTCTCTTGATAAGTTTATATTTAGCTTTTTACAGTATGATCCTATTCATTGAGAAGTGATATTGCTCAAGTGAACGGTTTACTGAGTTAATATATTTAGATATAGGAAGGCTATTGATTACTTTTGATTTGTTGTTTTTTTTTTTTTCTATTGCTTTTTACTTTTGAAAATAAGAGTAGAGATTCGCAGCAGGAGCAGTTTTCCTTTATTAAGAAGGAGGGGTGCAGACAGAGAAATGGAGCAGCTTTGAAGCTCTGTCCAACTGGGGAATTTATACTGGGGCACAGAGGGAAAACACGTGCTGCAAATCTTGAGAGATGGAGGCCTGAACAACATTTACTTTCTGTAGAGTGTTTTGTTTCAGTCCATCCTTTAAGATTTAAAAAGTCATTACGTTTTCTTTTTTCTTTGTGGCTTTCAGAAAAAAAAGAAAAAAGAAAAAAAAAAACAAACAACGTGAGACATAGCAGAATTTGTAGATGGTACAGGGTATGTATTTAAGATGGGCAACAAATAGCAAATAAGTATGCATTTTCTATGTGAGATTATATGGTTCTTCTACGTATCAAGTTTCAGAAACTACAGGTTTCCACCTATTTCCAGAGGCTTGGTTTTACGTGGTCACAATCTAAAGCTTTCAAAGTGAATAAGAATGCAACAGACGGCCTGATTTTGGTGTCTTTCATAATTAGAAGAATATTTTGCATTCTCTTTGTATTTTAGAAAGTTATCAATCCCCTAAACTGCAATAATTTCCTGATGCTGTATGCCTCTCATGTTTGGTGCAGTGCTTTTCCTATGCAGTAATGCCTGCAGTGCTCAAATACTTGCTGAGCATTATGGCCTGGCGGCATTTCATGCTGGGGAATGTTTTACCTTAAAAAATCATTCTTGTTTCTTCTGCTGTTTCCCAGTATTCTGCAAATCAGGAATCAGGAATGGGAGGTGTTCCAGTTGAGAACTCATGCAGCCCAAAGACTACATGTTTCTGCATCACTCTCTTCCAGACTTTCGTTAGCTCAGTGCAAGTAGCTTGACTGATGTCTTCCCCCACGTATCTTCAGCAAGGATTGCAGTGATGAAACTTAATTCTTATAAGCATGTTACAAGTTTTCCTCTGTTACCCAAGTTTTCCTGTGTTATGCAAAGATACTGTTAGTGTTATCTTAAAAATTCTCAGTGATACTGGAATTTAAGAGTAGTAAAAGGGGAAGCATGAATAGAAAAGGTGTAAGCCTTTTCCATCTACCCTCAATAGCAAATGTGGATTTTTTAAATGCTTAATCTAAATTGACTATCTCAGTTGCTTCACTACTCTGATTTCATTCTGAAATTTTGCAGTACTAAGTTTTATACACAGTCTGTGGATCAAAATCATACTTCATTTGTTCACACCCAGAGAACTCCTTAATGTGAAATAACCTGTAGAATGGGATAGAGAAGCTGATACAATCAATCAGAGATCTGGTTGAAGGAATTAAATGCATTTCCTTCAAACTGTTGTTCTCCAAAAAAGAGATTCAAGAGAAGCAGTGCATTTTCTCATATAAGGCAAAGAGACATCTGCAGGTGCATCTGGAGGAAACAGTTGGATCCTGTGTGTTGCTGTCTGTTTTTACTGGGCTGTTATTATTGGCCACTCAAAGGCAAGATGCCAGAACAGGACAGGAAATTGTGGGTTTTCTTTTCCTTCTAGGAGGAATTTTAAGAAAAAATACCTTGCTTAGAAGCTCTCAAAGCATGCAGTTTTGTTAAAACCTTTTCTTTCCATCCTTCCTCAGCCTTTTTTAATGAGTTTTGATCACCAAAAATAATATACATATATTTTAAGACTAATTTGAACAAAAAGCTAAAATAGCACGAGACTCTTTTTTTTGACTGAAATTATTACAAAGAGCATTTCCACTTAGCTTTGTAGTTTCACAAAATAATTTGAGAACAAAAACTTCTTTCAGGAGGTGCTGTTCTAAATCTAGGAACTCATAGAGGAAATCTGAAACTTTTGATGTCCAGGTAGATACCATTATGAAGCTCTAAATCTCCATGGTAATAATGACAGTTTTTGTCAGTCCTGAATGATGGATTGAAACAAAACACTCTACAGAAAGTAAATGTTGTTCAGGCCTTCTGTCTCTCAAGATTTGCAGCATGCGTTTTTCCTCCATACCCCAATATACATTCCCCATCTGGACTGAGCTTCAAAGCTGTTCCATTTCTCTGTCTACACCCCTCCTTCTTAATAAAGAAAAACTGTTCCTGCTTTAAACCTGTTGACTTCTTATGTCACAGAGGAGCCAGAAGTGTCAAAACTGAAATGTCAAAAATAATTCTGCTTCTAAAATCTCAGTGGAAATAGCATTGTGGAAGAAGGGGAATCCCTTGTGCCCTCCATGGGGACTTCAGAAGCACTGAGACCTCATCAGCTTTGTGATGTTTATCAGTAGGAAAGTAGGATTAGGTGATTCTAGTGCTTATGCAAGCACTTTTCTGTGTCATGAGCATCTTCACTCATTTTACCTGTTGACTTCCTAGGCTTTTTTTTTTTTCTTTTTTTCTTTTTTTTTCTTTTTTCCTTTTTCCTTAGAGGAATGGTTGAAAAAATCATTCTTTCTTTGACCATAGATTTGTGAAAACAAATGTTATTTAAAAGCACAGACTACTCGTAAGCTATCCAATGCTCTTTGGTCTTTCTGCATGCTGTGGTGTTGTTGCTCATTCATCACTGCTGTGAGTGATGGATGTGATGGTTAGATTCTTTACTCTTTCACATGTTGCTTAAAGCTACACTTGGGCACCTTTCATGTGATTTCAGGGGCTTCACAGCCTGTGAGAATTGTTGTACTTCACCAAGCCAAGAATGGACTTCAGTGCAATGATCTGACAGGGAATGCTACGTCCCTGTCTTAAAACTGTCCCATACATAAGTTACAAATACCTGATCCATCACTGTGATTTCTAGCAAAAGTTTGAAAGCTTTAGGAAACAGCTCTGTTGCTTGACCACCTACCCATCTCATGAGAATCACAGAATCACAGAATCACAGAATTACCCGGGTTGGAAGGGACCTCAAGGATCATGTAGTTCCAACCCCCCTGCCTAGCAGGGCCACCAAACATACACATTTACTAGATCAGGTTGCCCAGGGCCCTGTCCAACCTGGTCTTGAACACCTCCAAGGACGGGGCATCCACAACCTCACTGGGCATCCTGTTCCAGGACCTAACCACCCTTCTAGTAAAGAACTTTCCCCTAACATCCAACCTAAATCTTCCCTCCTTCAACTTAAAACCATTTCCCCTAGTCCTGCTATTATCAGCCCTTTCGAAGAGCTTCTGCAGGAAACAAGAAGTCTGTTCTTCCAGCAGGGCCAACAAATAGCTGCTTTTTAAGACTACCAGATCATTCCCTACTGAAGTTGAACTCATTTCCAGTTCTGTTTTGTTGTTTTTTGGGGGTTTTGTGTGTGTGTGTATGTGTATATATGTTTGTTTATAACTGTATTTCTCACTTTGTAACCAAAGTAATGAAGCCCAAAGGGAACCTGGAGTGTATTAAAAGGACGGTGACCAGCAGGTCAGAGGAGGTGATCCTCTGTCACCTGGAGTACTGTACCCAGTTCTGGGCTCCCTGATACAAAAAAAGGCAGAGATCTCCTGGAAAGAATCCAGCAGGGTGCCACGAAGATGATAAAAGGCCTGAAGCATCTCTCTGATGAGGAAAGGCTGAGTGACCTGAGTCTGTTGAACCATTAGAAGACTGAGAATTAATCTTATTCATGTTTATAAATATGTTAAGTGAAGGAGTCAAAGGGATATGGCCAACCTCTTTTCAGCGGTCTCTGGGGACAGGACAAGGGAAAATGGCCATAGACTTGAGCATAGAAAGTTCCATACCAATATGTGATGGAGTACTGGAACAGGCTGCCCAGGGAGGTTGTGGATTCTTCTCTGGAGATATTCAAGACCTGCCTGGATGCCTACCTGTACAGCCTGCTGTAAGGGGCCTGCTTTGCAGGAGAGTTGGACTCGATGATCTCTAGAGGTCCCTTCCTTCCAACCCCTACAATTCTGTGGTTCTGTGACTGCGTCGTACCCTTTCTTTTGAACAATTTGTTGAAAGGATGGAGTGATCTTGAGGTCTAGAAGCTGTTGATAGAAGATATGAAATGTAATAGTGGCTTCATATTGTGCCTCATTAAGTACTGTTTTTTTGTTGTTATATTCAGACTGTAGGTCCTACTGGGCAATAACAGTACCTAGTTTTAGGCACATGAAAGATCGTGTCAATATATGTAACATTTCAGAGTCTATTGCTGCCTTTGGAAAGTTTTGTGTAGCTTCTCTTTGGTTTTGTGATGACCCTCAGAGCTCAGACTTGACTTTGAACATCACTATGGTTCTTCTGTACAAATGATTTTGATCTAAACTTATGCAACTTGATTTTACAGATACTTAGCACATTCACAAGGGACTAAATGCAGAAGTGATGTTGGGGCTGTTTCAGTTTTGTGATACTTTGGTTTGTCATCAGTTGCCATTGCTACTTACATCAGGTTTGTGGCTTCCCACAATGGGAAAAAGTCAGCAGTGAATTTGCAGATTAATTAGCAATCACTTAATTGTTAGACAGAGCTTCCGTAGGTTCCGTGATCACAGTGAAAGTGGAGTAATAATTTGGTGTACCATTATATTTATTTTTACTAGTGCCATTTGTAGAATATATATATATATGACCTGGTTTTATTCTGCTGGTATTCATGGTGTATCTAAGACAGGGACAGGTTCTTCCTCTAAGCAGAATATGTCCAAGAGGCTGATAGCATTTTAGAAGGGCAGAAAATTATGTTAGGCGACTTCATTCATATGATTACACTTGAAGAATATAACAGTGCATCTTACCAGAAGTTGGAAGCCTTTGTGCCAAAGGGTACGGCAGTTGCAGATGCAGAGTAGGATTATATAAGGACTGCTCCAAAAGTAATGTTGCTTATTTTATTACGTTGGTCTTATGGGAGTAGAGATTGAAACTTCCCACCACTGTTACATTACATTTTGTTGCCATGTGACAGATGGCAGCAGAGGGGCAGTCTGACAAAATGGCATCTGACATGGAAGGGCATGTGGAACAAAGGTGTGGAATTGGATTCCTCCACATGGGAAAAAAAAAAAAAGCACCATTGACATTCATGGATGCTTGCTGAATGTTTAAGGGGACCTAACAGTGGATGTGAGGACTGTGAGGTGGGAGGTTGTGTATTTCAGCAATTGATCCAGATGGCCATGTACAGCTGTTGCACCACAAAGTGAAGAGCATCTCAGTCAGCTCATCCTTGCAAATTTGCTAACAGTTGTAACTACACTGAGAAATAGTGTCTTCTAGCTGAGGATTTTCTCTATCAATGTGTTATTTACCAAGCCTATTTTGGAGGTAGAAAATATCTGTGCTGTGTAGTCATAGTCTACTGCTCCCTCCTTTGGACTGGCTTCCAGAGAAAGGCCCTATCCTCTCCCTGCATATTGCCATTATTTTGTGTCGTTCCTGCACCAATATGTGCTTGAAATTGACTTGGCACCCTATAAATGCTTCAAGCATATTCTTCATACTTCTCTTTGGTAGAAGGAACCAAGTTGTCATAAGGATATCACTATTCAGTCATTAATATATGTTAGTGAACTTGTATCTAAGAACTAACAGTGACCATGTGATAAATAGCAACCACATCCATACTAGTTACATTTTGGAAATGAATTTTTTCAGATACGTGAATCAAAGGTGCCTCTTGGTATGTTTGTACACATGCACCAGAATGCTAATAAAAAGTGAGAGTTTTGAAGTTATACAATTTGGATTCATTATTATCAGTTCCTAATTAGTTCTACCTGTGAAATTTTTGCAACGTTAAATTTTTGCTGACAGAGTTGCTAATTGGTAGATATTTCACTGTGAAATGGAGTGCGAGTATGTACTTTGAATAATTAATTTGGGTTCCTCATCTTGTGAAAAATGTTGTCATTATAGGTTAGTTGCTTAATTGCTCCAAAAATGGAAACTTCTGACAGAAAGTCAGATTTGATGTTTTACACCATTCTTTCAAACGTGAATGGCATAGCTCTGAGTTATTCTAAGCAGACAAACACTTTTGGGAGCCACTCTTTAAAATTCAGCAGCACAATGTGGATATACCTTTGATATAAAGAATGAAAATAATGCAGAGATCAAGGCAAATCATAGAATCATAACATTGTTCAGGTTGGAAAGACCTTGAAGATCATCAAGTCCAACTGCAACCTAGCCATACTACCCTAACTAATAACCCTCCACTAAATCATGTCCCTTGTTTGTGCCATTTTTGGTGTGTTTAAGCAACTACCTGAAGGGTTCCATGAAATGTGCCAAACATGCCTTTAGTCTTACCTTATCTATGTTTAAGACATAGTAAAAGTTAAGCTTTAGTAAAAATATAATGTTCTCCTGAATCTTCCTTCTAAAGATGTGCATGCTACATAGGGCATCTTTTAATCCAAGCAGTTTAGCTATGGATGCACTTGCCATACATGCTCAGGTGAAATAATCTCTTGCTCTAACTGTGGCTGACACCTTTTCTTCAGTCTTTTCATTTAAATTAATTTCAGTTTGACTTTTATGCTGACTTTTCAAGATGTTCCAATTACCAAATGCATGTGGATGTGAAAATTGTATCTCTGAATTATTTGAGGTACATGAAGCTAGCTTATGTTTGGGTTAGATTATTTTAGAACAAATATTGAAGCAAGGTAATCAAAACCTGTTATGCTTTGATGCACTTGGTCAAGTCCAAGACCAGCATGCTGTTGTTTTCTATAAGTCCTTTACAGTGTTCTGATTAAACAATGGGATCGTGTTCTATTTTTTTGTATAACTGTATATGTAAACTATAAAATGTCTATAGATTAAATTTGGGAGTCTTCAAATTAAATTTGGGTTTAATGTTGAAATATGAATGAGAACTTCAATATTTGACTGAGTAATATTATTCCAGGGCGCAGAAGAGGATGAATTTGACAGTAATCTTAACTTTGATATATACAATTATTAATGTACCAAAAACAGTTCAAAGAGAGGGAATTCTGATAACGCATATGCATTATTTTTTTTTCCATTTTAATGAAGTCAGATAAAGCTAACAGAAAACGTGCTGGTAATAATTCCATAGTTAACTGTATTGGGACAGCTGCAGTTCAACCATTTATATTTAACTAAATTATTCTTGCATCTGGATGATAATTTCTGAGTTAAAGATTAATTTTTTTAAGGATCCAGTTGATGATGTACTCACTTTTCTTCTAGGTTATTCAGTCTTTTGAGTTATTGCTTTAGCTTAATACAGTATTTCTAACTCCTGTTAAAAGACATTTGTCTAACTGCCACTTTTAATTCCTTACATTCATAAAACTGAAAGAGATGTTTATTTGTTTATTTTTAAAAGCGATTTCTCATTAAATATAATTCTTCCAGAAATAGCTATTCTTGAGACAAGGAAGTCAACTTGCATTGTAGTTGCCCTGAATTTATTCTTATCTTTCCAAAAAGGGATACTTGCCGCTATTAATTTTGGACACACTGTGCATAAAACCTTATCATTAGATACTGTTTGCCAAGTGCATACCTCGCTGCTGACAACTGAAATAGATTTTTCTTTGCAGAATCACCATGACATTGAACAATGTTATATAACTGCCATAATTTAGGTTAGCAGGAGCTCAATATTATGTAAATATCAGAATAACTCAGCTGACTGCAGCGGGAGGTTGTAGCACGATCAGATTGATTTTCCGTAATGAATGTTAATAATGATCAGTTAATATTAACTATTCCTTTCTGCTGTGTGATAACATGGGCTCCTGTTAAGTTTAGGATAATGTGACAGCTTTCAGTGTTATGTGACATCTCAGGCAGGTAAGGAGGAAGCCCATTCTAAGTGAGCATCATGAGCTGCTGTGAATTTTGTGCCGCTCATGCTGATGTTTCAAAATGCTGTGAACAGGCATCTAGATAAGCTGCAAAAGCAGAACTGCTTCAGAGGTCATGATGACTTTGCATAATGAGTCCATTAGTTACGGTAATCAATATCAAGCTCTCGGATCTTATGAATATTGATGAAGCAATTGTAGCAAGGAGGGAGATGGGGAATTGAGATGCATTTTGATATGATCAGAGAAACAGCTAATGGCCTAGATAGAATTGGGTCCAGTAACCACCTCTGTGCATTTAGGAACATTTGGAGATGTCATCAATAATGAAAAAGCCATTATGACATTTACGGGGGGGTGGAAGAATGTGTGAGGCTTGCATTGCATTCTGCCTATGCATCATTTCTAAAGATGTTGTTGTCACTACATTGGTCAATACACAGCAAAATCAGTGGCTTGAAAGATGAGGAATTATGTCATCTGTTTAATAGAAAGTAATATCAAATATGGAACAAGAAAATTAGAAGCCAGATAGCGGGTAATTTCTCACCTACTTCAGCAGCACTCAGAATCTGGATAGGCTGGAATGGTGGACTGGCATCTTGCATGCTCAGTGATTTTAACTGCTGATCTCTGGATTATCATTATTTATTTATTTGCCTGATTTTTTTGTCCCGATGATTCTTTCATTTCTGCGGGGGTTTTGTGAGGAGTCATGCCTGTTAAGCTGCTTTGTGCATATGCAGGCTGTTCTGTGCCCCTTTAGGCTGGTGTTTAGGGCAGGAGTTAGATCCCTCTAAACCCTGTAAACAGCATAGAAGGTTCTCAACTCTATTGGTAGCTGAAATGTAAGAGCAGGATGAAATGCATGGCCCTGAAATAACAGCGCTTGAGCGCCTGTCATTATGTTACATTAGTGTGAAATTTACAATTCGGTTATCAGTTGGTAAATTAGGGTAAACCTATCTTTCTTACCTTGTGAAGGCTGACCTGAGCATGTGTCAATAAATAACTGGCCAACATGCTGGGGCTGCAGGCATTTTGGATCTTGTCCTGAGCGTGGAACAAATCAAGTGAGAGGGCAAGGAGAAAGATGCAGGAAACACAGGGAAAACAAAGTATTGCTTTATCAAGCAACAAATGAATTCGTGACAGGAACGTGAAATTTTAAGTGTGAATTCAGTAAAAGTAGCTTGTGAAAACTGTGCACAATTTTTGTTTCATGCTGTCTTGGCTGTGAAAGCAACAAACATAGTAGGGAAACCACAGCCTTTCTGGTTTAGCGCTGGAAACAAATGGTTCTGCTTTTGGAGCACGGTGCAGTTAATGTGGAGAGGGTCCATGAGAGGCTTGGCTCTGCTAGCAGAGTGCAGTCTGTGCAAGTAGTAGTATACAGCCCTGAAGCTCCCTTCCTGCTCTGATGTTTACTTAAGAAAAACTCCATGCAGAGCAATTCAGGGTTTGGTTTTTTTTTATAAAACATGAAGCAAAGACCTCAGGACTTGCATTTTCCCTAGCGAAGTAACACCATTGCTGTGGAAATATTGATGCTTATTAGATGTAAGCTGTGTTTAGAGGAGTAGGTACAGTTATACAGGGCAACAAAAACATTTTGCATTGACAGAGGTTGATTCCAAAATAGATTTCCAGACAGTTGTAAGTACATTTAGCTGCAATTGTTCTCCAGCGACAAAAATAAATGCCTAAAAATAAATGTTGTCTATAAATAAGTATTTGGCTTGTTGCCAGTTTTCTCTGCTGTTTATGGAAAAGTAAAAGAGGAAAAAAAAAAAAAAAAAAAAAAAGCAATAGCTGTGACTGGTTTTCCAGTATCTGACCTATTTTGACCCGCCGTCTAACAGAGTTGAAAAGAGACCAGCACGACTGAAAACTGTCATCTGTGAGTCCCATGCCAGCAGGAAACTGTGCTTGGGATGTTCAGAGGAAATTAGGCAGGTCATTTTGAAGAGACAGGTTGGAAATTGCAAAGGAATAGTGTTACTTACCGTTTTGTTGTTAAATATCATAGCTAAAATGTGTGGCCTTGGATAGATTTGATTAAGTGTTTGGCAAATTCTTTTTATTTGGTTTAGAAAGAGATGTTAGACTGATTTTGTAGTGAGTATTATGATTAGTGATTGTAGAACAATGTTGGAGGGGCTTTTCTGTTTGCTCCAAATAGTGCTGTGATGCTGTAAATATTAACAGCTCTGTGCATTTGCTGTGCTTCCTGTCTCAAAGCCCTGTGTGAAATCTCAGTACCACTTACAGTAGCTTCATTACTGATGCCAAGACTTGAAGGCGCAGGACAATTGATATCATATTTTCTTATTGAAAACAATGTACTCTGTCTTCCACTGGGAATTACTCTACTTCTCTCTTCCTGCACCAGTGAGATACCTCTCTGTCTTGCATTGCTTTCATAACTTGGATTTGTATATATTTTGTATATTTTGAAGCTCAACTTTGTAAATTCACTCAAGACTTGATTTTTTTTCTGTTTTATGTTGATTGCCAGGATTATGGGGAGTATAAACATACAGAGGCTATAGTACTTTTTCACCCTTTTTTTTTTTGTGCACTCTACAAACAATGAATTGCTAATTGATATCCCTGTACTCAGTCACACTTAATGTCACTTAAACACGTATCCCTAAATACATGTATTTCCAGAGTAGCATGAAGAATACAAGCTTCTCCTTAATTGGGTAGACATTTCTTCTATACCTTGTATATAGTATATATTGCTATATATATGCTATACCTTGATAAAGTATGTATTTTATTTTGCTGTATTTCCATGAATTCCTGCATCTAAATCTCTGAGTGGCTTCTCCATTTCACAAGTGGTTTCTATTCTGCCCTTGTTTTCATAAAGTACATTTTCACACTAAGCTGGGAATGCAAACTTTGGTTAAAAATTCCTTTATGAGAAATTCCTTCCATCCTCTCATGATCATACTATGGTTTTATTAACAATTGTTTTAAATGATAGAGGAACCATTTTAACATTGAATTATTGCCTTTGTTAGTCCCAAATGGTGAGCTGTAAATGTATGGCTCTGAAAGCATTTATTCCTGCTCAGCTGTTTTCATGCTCTTAGCACTAACTTGCTCCAGAATTTGCACTCCCCATCAAATTACAGGACACATAACTTCTGTACTGCATCTTGATGGCTGTCTTAAGTGTCACATAGAAATGAGAGATAGGAAAGGAGCCAAGCTGCTGCTGAAAGCTCAGATCTCTGTAACCCAAGGCCATCTGGGATCCATTCCCAGCTGACTAGGCTCCAGCATCCCCTTGCACGCTTCCCACGGCACAGTGCAAGGCATTGGGTGAGCACCCGTTTGTCACCTGGAGGTTGGAACAGCACCAGCTTTCCTGCCCATTGGGTTCTTAGTTCACATCACTGAGACCACGCATGTTCCATCATCGTAGCCACCAAGCAGTTCAGTTCATGAACTGGAACAGAAGGAATTGTGTCTGCTTTTGTGATATTTGTGTGCCTGTGTGCCTGTTTGTGCAATTTTGCTACTTTGCGCAGACTTGTTCTGGTTTTAGCTTTCCCCTTTTATTTGTATTTATTTTTATTTATTTTTATTTATTTTTATTTATTTTTATTTATTTTTAATTGTAGTGTTATTTCACCTGATTTGAAGGCTGTCTCTCAGAAGATAAAATTTTGACCCTTCTTGGCACTTCCATGAAGTTTTTATAGGCTCTGTTAGGGTTTCTTTTCTGTTTGGCTGTTCTATTTTTTCTGGCTTCTTTTAAAAAGAACTTTGTAGCATTCTCTAGGGAGTCTGTAACAGGTGACATAGACCGTAGTTAGGGTTTTCTTTGTACTGAAGTTCCTACAGGTTGCATACAGTTTCTGACCCACTTTGTTTAGTGTTATATGTATAAATATTAAATCAGCCTTCAAAACCTGCGGATTTTTGTCTTAAGAAATCTTTGTACTGACCAAGTATCTTATTAAGATCATTGTCCGTTATTGTCTGTCTTTCAGTTCTGCTTTTTAAACTTGAAAGGTGAAATTTTTAAACTTGTTTTCTTAATTTCAGCACTCAATAAATAAATAAATAAAATTAACATTAATAGGAATAAAACCAAAAAACAGTAGGAGCCCTCTGGTGGCTGCTTCTTCCTTGTTGAAGAAAGATATAGTTTGTTACCACGTCATTTCCAAAGCAGGAAGAACTGAAATTGTGTGGTTATTGTTGTGTGTGGATCCCTATGTGCTGCTTCTTTGCAGTGACACTTGTATGAATTGCTGATGTATATGTCAGCGTGGGATGGTCCTGGGGAGGAGGTATCACTTCATGTGGGTTATGCGCCTGCTGCACTTGAGGTCAGTTCAGTGTATTAGAGGAACATGACCACTACCACAGACTTGGGCTTGGCAGGCAGAGAGCTACATTAAGCAGCCTCTCATCACTGCATTTCTTATTTTGTTTTCCTATAAGGCCCCAGCCCAGGCTCTGAGGCTTCTTCAGTTTGCCAATTTCAGAAAAATCAAGGCTAAGTAACACCTGTGTGTAACAAAACATATAAAGGCCATGCCACTGCTAGACTGAGACTTTAATCTGGGAGCAAGGTGGCCCTTATCTGGAAAACAAAAACCAACCAACCAAACAAAGGATAAACTACTTTGAACAAGCATCAGAGCACCCATACACCCATTCATAGAATATAGGTATGTGATAGCATCTACACGCATAAAGGTCTGGATGACTTGAGGTTGTACTGGTATATTTCTAGGTGTAGGTGAGTTTTTCCACCAGATGTTGTAACTGAGGAGCTGTGTGCTGAAGATACTATAAAACTTGTGGACTCAACTTGATTATTGTTTTGTGTATTTGGAAAAACTAGTGCTTTTGAGAAATTACATGAGGTTATTTCATCTTTCAGTTAGCTTCAGTGGCAAGTGGGGGGAAGAAAAGAGACAATTAAAGCAGCAATATAAACATTAAAAACATACTGAAACTGAAATGTCAGTGTGTTTTTTTTGTTTTCTAGATTGAAGAATAAAAATTAATCCACTTTTGTACCACATTCAAGGGGAAAAAAAGAATTTACCTAATTCAGCCTTGTTTAGTATGAAAACCTACATTATTTTTGAATGGTTAGCTCTTTTTTTTTTTTTTTCTTTTTTTCTTTTTTTGTCTTTATGTAATAGAATTTTGACTTATTTAAAGTGGAAATCTGTTTAACTTAGCTACATAATATCTTAAAACTATGATTTTCCCTCTGTAGCTCTGCTCCCTGTATAGATGGTGAATTTGCCCCTCAGCCATGCTCTTATGACCTGTCTGAAGTGATACAGGCAAGCTCTCCTGGATCAGCAGATTGAATACTCTTCTGTTAGTTCCTAGTGGGATTTCTTATCTACAAAATCGTTCAAACTGATCAAGCCCTGTAAATCACTTAAGACGAGTCTACTGAGGTTGAAAGGAGGGAGGAGGAGAGACTGAAAGCCTATGAAATACTGTAGTGTATGTATTCAGAAACAGTAACTCTTTCACTTCAACTCTTTATGAGGGTCGTATTACTTGACACAGTCAAAGCCTCAGGGTGCCTTGGCTTTTACTCTTTTTCTTAATGTGTGAAAAAAGCACTTTTATGAAATAAGATCATCTGCTGTGGGAGCTGCTGTGGAACAGCCTTTGCAGCTTGCTTCATCATGCAAACAAGCACTTACATTGTACTTGCTGTCCTTTTTGGACCACTATAAAGCTTTCTTTCTTATAAATTTGGCAAGTAAACATTTGGAAAAATGCAGGATAATTTGCCAACTGAAAATATTTCTGATAAGGGTAGTATTCACAACAGAACAGGGGAATTAGGATTTGGTTTTAGTACTGTAGTAAGGTATAATGCCTCACAAAATAAAGGAATTCAGTTGCATACTAATACAGTAGAAAGCCGCTACTCCATTCGTCCTTGGTGTGATGCTGCTATCCCAACACCAGCTGAATATAACAATACAGTATTTAGACAAAAATGATATTTGCAATTGAATAATATCACCATTATTCAAACTGTGAATTCAGTGAGCAGACAAATCCAACCATACCACTTATGATTTATGCATGGTGGCTGGTAGTGTTATAACATTACTGTAATAGACCTGACTGATGACAAATATCATGACTTTCTGGGAATGTAAAATGTAAACCTCCTGTGCATGATTTAAATTGGCAAATGCAATGAGATTCTGCAATAAATAAATCATTTCTTCATACACATTTAAATTTTATTTGATTGTATGGCTGGAAATCTCTTCTGTCTCACACTGTTCTACTGAGCATGCAATGGTACCTACCAAAGTATGAAGTGACAGAAAATTAGAGTGGCTTGAGTTGGTTTTGTCTTTTGATTTACATAGAGAGAACATAGCAAATATTTTTCCTTAGGGAGGTCAGGAATTTGAGCTTCTTGCATAAGAAAAGGTATTATACAAGAATTTTGTGGTACTACTGTGTTTATATGTGCAATAATCAAGTGTTCAGAGATCAAATATGTAGAATGCTGGGTTGAGCAGAGGGAGCACAATCAGTATTAAGAGCTGTAGCACACAGTGCTAGGTTTCTGAGGCCTTTCAAATAGTTGCAAAGAAAACATTCCAAACATGAAAAGAACTTTAGAAGTGTTGAAATGATTTCCTGAGTTTACAAAAGAGCCTGAAACAATAGCTATGAGGTGTGAATTGCTTCCTTCATTTCAGCTAAATCTAATTTGAATTAATGTGTTCGTACATGCCTGTTTTGCTAAATCATCATTGAGGTAACTTTCATTTAGAGAAGATGATTTAGGAACTATACCTGCTACTTGTGCTTGAAAATCCACAGGAGTTTTCACTTCTATTTTTAAATTTCTATCTGATCTCGAATTCCTAAAAATTAATCATACAGTTTTACTGGCATGTGCTCACTATAGGAGTAAAGTTTGTAAAGTTTGGTTTGTTAGGAGTAACAACTCCTATTGTTATTTGATTAATCGACTTTAAGTGAGTGTCAGAAGGAATGAGAATTGATAGGAGACTGACTTGGCCCCATGATCAGAAGTTTTGAAGATAAAAAAGGTCCTTCTGTACTGTTTCAGTTCTCAAAAATCGGTCTAACCATTTTATATGTGGTCCTTTTTCCCTCTGCAGCAAAACTTTAAAATACATATTTTAGCTTCATGTGTTCTTAGTTCTCAATTCATTGCAACTAAAGGAAACTATTTATGGATGCCAACTTTCAGGCTATATTCTCCTCATACTTATATTTTAGCTTAACTGTAACCTCACCTAACCAGTGTAGAACTCGAAGAGTTTGATTTCCTTTCTTCCCCACTCTCTCAGATACAGGAAAAGGTACTCTTTTCTGAGAATCAAACGAATCTGCATTAAACCAAAAAAAGGAAAGAAAATTAAGCTGTGCATCTATGATTTTCACACAGCTAAGCTATGTGCCGCCCTTGCTTCTCCTACTGATAAAATGTATAGAGTTGCAAGTTCATCAGCATTCACACTGGATTTGAATTAATTGTAACAACAGGTTCCTGGATTGCTATTAAAAGTTTTATAACTAATTCACTGCCTGCTAATGCTCTCCTGCGTATGTTTTTAATTTCTTAACTTAAAATATATCATCTATTACTGTTTAATATTTTCTCACTTACTGATGCGTAACTTTATAGATAAATGTAGTATTCTATTCTTTCTCCAGCTTTCTTGCTGGACTTAATCATCCACAGTGTAACAGTGCAGGAAACTACTAGAAAGATAATTCTTAGCAAATGACATTAGTATTGACAACACGATTAAGTCCAAAATGTGTGAAGGCAGCAGCAGCTCTGGATGTCTTTACTGCACTTATGAAGAGGCAGGTTAAGTTAAACTATTCAAACTTTCTGTATTCAATAAAACTTTAAAAATAAATAAAAACCTTTCTGGTCCATCAGCAATTTCTGGGTTTTATTGAAGAGGAGAGAGGCAGAGAAAAGTCACTGCCAGTCATTGACGGTTGTTGTGGGTTTTTTTAGCAAACTTTATTTTTCTTTTCAGAGTAATTACGGATGCTTCAGGCAAGGGAAAATCACGGAATCTTTCTGAAATGAAAGTTATTAGGGAAAAAAAGTCAAGTAATTAATCTCTAGAGATTTAACTTTAGTTACACAGTATATGAGTACCAGTAGTAACTGTGTATGAATAAAAGCCAGCAACCCAACTCTTAACATTTTCACATGCATTAGTTTTTTTTATTCTTTTCTGTTTTTTGAAGTGGATTGGTGAAGTGGATTGGTGAAGTGCGGGGCAACAGTGTGTGTGTATGAGTGTGTCTGTGGGTTTGCATATGGGTGTGTGGATGTACAAGTGTCGCAGTTTATTTTGTGTACAAAAACTAAAAGTTCAGTCCTTGTAATATCTTGAAAACTTACCACACACTGCGACTTTCTGTTCAATAAGCAAGTAACCCCTTTTGGGAAGTCCTGCAGGAGGGATGGAAGTGGTGTTGATGTTTACAGATTATGACTTTCCTCAAGCTGTAAGCGTTTTGTCAAGACATATACCTGCTGGTGCTTTCTGTTACAATGATCAGTATATCAGAAGATATTTGCTATCATTATGAAGTTGTCATTGTTGGGCTTGGAACTTAAAGCATTAAGGGAAGTGTGTTTGTTTTGTTTTATAGCAGTCCATTGTTTTTTTACTTTCTGTCTGAAGAGAGCTCTGGGCATCATATCTACTCAGTTGCAGGGGGTTATCTATCCTACAAGGAATAGAAATTATATTCTTGCAACAGTGAAACTTTATATTATTGTAGAATCAATGAGGCAGTTGCAGAAAATGCAGATATGTTTCTCTGCTGAGTAGCAGCTATTCTTTTTCCTGTCTGATTCACTGGCCTGATGGAACAATTTGTTGTAAAACTAATAAGATGATATCAAAAGTAATATTACTTAAGTGCATTTTGTTTGTGCTTGCAGACATTTGATCTTTCTGTTACAAAGTATTTTCTTCACCATTAACCACTGTGATTGTTTAAAGGAGAAGAAAAAGGAGTTGAGGGCATAAATGTAATGGATTGGGAACAGACATATCTTCTTTTATCAGTATTATTGACTGAGGCTGATGATAGTTGTCTATGCACTCTTGACCTAAAGCAAATACAAAGTACTTAATACTCTTCTGGCATGTTGGCAAATTGTTGATTCAAGTTTATATTTAATATCATAGTAATTTGTTTGTATCTACAAACTTTTCATTAACCTTAAAAAAAAACAGTCCTGGTAAACTGGATAGTGATTCTTAGCACTGCTCCTCTCCTATCCAGTCTTACTCTTCTATGTGCCAAAATGATTCATGAAGTGGTAGAAATGACTTTGGTTTTTTGAGGAAAGCTTTTTGACCATATGCTTTCTTCTTTTTCTTGTGTCTTCCTGTGACTGTTTTGTCACCCAGAGGATGCCTTGCTTCCTGTGTTTCTGTTTGAGGTATTTAAGTTAGTAGCTGTCCTGGTTACATGTTTGGTACTTAATTGTAGGGTGATTTTCTGGGAAGTGCTCATAGTCCGTGTGTGCATCCAGGTTAGAGTGAAAGGCAATATTTCACACTCATTTCAGAAATATTTCAAATTGGAACGCAGAAAGTCCTTTGCCCATCATGCATACTAGTTAGGGCCCATGGGATCACCATGGAAGAAGTTATCCATGGGGATGGCTTTCCGCTGGAAAAAAAATAAATTGGTTTTGTTGTGCTCTGTGCTTGCATACCTACATACAGGCTGTTAAAATGTTTTGTCATGGGTAAGCTGCTATGTAGTGTGGTTACTATTCCTGTAAAGACAGGAATACCTGTACCTTTACGGTGGTTATTACAACTAGGTCAGACCAAGGTGTTGGTTTTAGTTTAGTTTAGTTTTGTTTTGTTTTTTACATAAGGGTACTTTTGTATTATCAGTTCCCCAAAAGAGATATTTTTTCAGTATATATTCCCACAACTAATTTTTAAACCATGCCACTATTTTTATGAAAGCTGCTATGATGGTAGTACTATTCTGAATTAGCACCAATATTTGATGAATAAGATCTTTTGAAATTCAGTAACAATGTAAGTAGATGGTGGAAAATTTATGAAATGTAGCTCTTGCAAAAAAACTGGAGCAAGGCAGATTTTTAAGTAAGGAAGTACATATTTGAAATCCAGCTGATTCAACCTGATGAATTGTTATGCTTTGAAGAACAATTTTTGTTTTCTTTAGTGAGGTATAAATAGAACCTTTATTACAGTTCAGTCTCCCACAAAGAAAGATGTCTGGCATACGCTGCAATAAGACATCCCTTTTATTCAGCTCTTTACATCGGCTGGTTTGAAGTGGGAATAACATTGTGACAGAGGCATGAACGCTGCCCTTTCTGCTTTCTTGTTCACTCAAATCAGAGAAGAAAGCAGGTGCTGAAAACAGTAATGTTTTGTCTCTGTATAATAATGAGAAGGATTCATCTGCTTTGATTTCTAACCTGACCAGTACAAGAGACTGTGCTTGGAAAAAAAAAAGCCTTGTGCAGTGCAGACCGAAACATGGATACCCAGGCTAATTTTAAACTTTCTGGCCCTGACAGTGTCCTGTATTTTGGTTATCTTTATTTATTTATTTATGCTTTTGTTAGATTCTCAGGCCATGTAGTTGTGGCAGAATGCCTGGATTTCAGTCCTTCAGTTTGGCTAGTTATGTGTCCCCCACAGACAAATATTCTGAGTGCTGTTCTCTCCCTAGGATATCCATTTACTCTACTACTGCCTTCTGTCTGAGTATTTGTTACAGCTATGTAAAGGAGCACTATGAATGATAGACAAAAATCTTTTGGAAAGAGTTTGCCCACAAAAATCTTAGATTCCAGCTTAAGGATCAGTTTTTAGCTAACCAGCTTGCATTTTTCAAGTGTTGAAAATATGGTGTCCAGGTGCCAGAAACAAACAGCTCATTGGACTGAATTTGTTCTTTTTGCCATCCAGACATACCAGGACCATAGGTACTGCCTCAGAATGTTGCTTGCTATATGAAAAATTGCACAAGCTTTGTCCTAAGAGCTGTTCCGAAGTGTGATGTCATCCATTGAGATGTAGGTACAACCAGGCTTCTCTTAATGCACCAAGTCAGCAGAACACTGTACAGCTGCTTGCTGATGGAAGCTGAAGGATGGAGAGAAGAGGCTGAGAAAGAAGCAGCATGATATCACTATGAGATGCATGGTCTGGTGGGTACAGTGATGATGGGTTGATAATTGGACTAGGTGATCTTAATAGTCTTTTCCAACTACAATGATTCTATGATCTAGGATTATTACTCATTTATAAATTTGTAGTAATGCCTTGTTAGTCTCCATTAAAATTATTAGTGTGTCATTGAACAGAGAAAGAGTATTGCACAGACTAGTGCAGAAAATCTGCCCTTTCCCTGCCTGCTGTTTTGGAACAGGCATGATGCTTTGCCATATTGTGAGTATGGTTATAGTGTTGCAGGTCAATGAAAGGTTAAAATTGTTTGGATTAGAGTAGCAACAGAGTTTAGCAATGGAATTCAGTTGGTTTTCCATCAGTATATGCTTAGACTGAATTCCTTTGGGAGGAAGTAATTTCACTGGACTTATTTCACTTCTGTTTTACTAAATCAAAGCAGAGTCCAAAAGAAATTAATGAAGCAGTCATAAAGTTCAGACCCTTCAGTTGTGTGTGCTATCTGGAACAGAAAGGGAGGACTACAGGAGACCTTAGGAGGCAGGAAGAACTGTTCCAGGCAACAAGCTGTTGTCTGACAAACTGCCCCATGGTGTGGTTCCTCTTCATCTCTGAACTGTCTCTATTTTAGGCCTCTGTTTCATAAAACTGTTAGATATGTCAGTCCCGATAGTTCCTGTGACTGTGTCACACACAGATTTCTCCTACCTAGCTGGTGTAGAGTAAGGTAGCTCTTCCTTGATTTGCTTCATGAGTATTAACCTTTTGTGCCTCTATTATTAGGTACCTGCATAGCCAGTTTTGCAGATTTGGTTTCTCGCTCACTGAATGAGTCTTGAAGAGACACATTAGCAGGATCTAACTTAATTTTCTCAGAATCTTATTGGGATCTAATTTCATGTACTGTTATTTGTTGTTATGGAAACAGTATAATGAGTTCAGTTGTATAAGGGTGGAAATATCACATACAGTTTCTGCTCAGGGTAAAAATGACAAAATGGCATTTCTATAAATGGTATTCCAGAATAAACTGCTTCAGTGGGACTCATGAAGTTTTCTTTCCAACTAATTCTTCATCACTCTACTTTTTTTTTTTTTAAAGAAAAAAGAATTTATTTTTTTTAAAAAGAAGAATTAAAAAATAAAATTCAAAAAGCATTTATAAAAATAGAAGAAAGTTTACTATTCTCATTTTCAGTGTGAGAAATCATGAGAAAAGTCAACATGTTGTGGCATAAAGTATCTCTTCAATACCTTTATTATGTTAAAGAGTATGAATGTATCTTTCTCTGCAAGACGATTTAACTGCCAAGTATTTCTACTAAGAGAACAATGCTTTTACAGTGTCACATAATTATTTGTCTCATAAAAGTAAAATTATGTCTCAGCAAATTGGATATAACTAATGCTGTCATGCTTGAGGTCTTCGTTCCCTTTGGGGAGCCAGTATAGAAAACTGGTGAGCATACTATAGGTGTCATCTATGTGGATGAGAGCTCTACATGCAGAAGATAGATGTAGCGCTTGCACTAATTTTATTTTATTCTAAAAACTGAAGTATAAAATAAACATATTTTTGTCCTTTTAAAACAAAATCTATGGATAAACTCACTGCAGTATTTTTAGAGGTGTTAGATCTGAGAATTGCTTGGCTGCTCAATTTGGGGTTGTGAGTTATAGAACAGAAGTTTACAACCCTACGGTTGGGGTTAAATAGTAGGCCTGAAGCTGTGCCTGAGGTAGGCTTCTTTAGGAGAGTTGATTAAAAAATTCTGTATTTCTCAGGACATTTGCATTGTCATCATCTGCCATTTCCAAACTGTGCACATGGCTGCGCTCCCCATCTCTTCAGTCATATAAACTTGGAGTTTAATTTTATTAAGTATAAGCCTCAATGGAAATATCTTTAGCAATAATGTTAGTTCAGTCCTGGCAAAACTACTTCTGCCTGCCTTTGTCTACAGCCTACCTTTCAAGAGAGACATTAGTAAATACGCTAGACATGTAAATACCCTATTAATAATAAACAGGCACAGTGTGTCAGCTCTGTCATCTCCATGTGTTCTGGGCAATGTTTGAAGCTGCTTTTGTGTGTACAGCATCCAGAAGCCCGCAGGTACCCCTATTAGGCCTGTTTCCTCAGCTATCTGTCATGAGGGCTATATCTATACTGGTATGTGTGCTCAGTGGTTGTTTTCTTGTGGTTTGGAATCTGTGGAAGTTTTATGATATGTAATGTAAGAAGTAGAAAGGCAAGGTTAAAATATGTTCAGCCATTGAGATAAACATTTTAAATTCTTTATTCTTTCTAGGGGTTTTCTAGAAATTTAAATATAAGTTTATGTAGAAGTTTAGTAAGCAAAGTAAGTCTTTTTTTTGGGGGGGGGGAGGGGGAGGAGGTAGGGAGGCTAGGGGAGGAGGGGAAGAAAAAGTAGAAGCTTTGTCCATCTTTTTTGCTAACTTCAATAAATATTACTCTTTCTCTACCATGTTGCCTTTAACCTCCCCCTGTTGTGATCTTCACAGTAATATACAAGAATGCAATGTATCACATAGTCATAAACTAGATTTTGCAAAAGACTCTTCCAACTTACTGGAATCTCAGACCCTGGCAGCCTGGCCAAACCCAGCATCTAAAGGCAAAAATATCCTCATGGAAAAAATAGCTGCAAAGTTTTGCCTCTTTCAGATTTTGTGTCTACCTGAAAATGATGGGAGAATGTTATACTATGCTGATTTATTGTAAAATATTTTTGTGGCAGCTGAGATCCTGGTACTGATTAAAAAAAAAAAAAAAAGAAAGAAAAAAGAAAGAAATCAGCATAATCAGAGCATTATCTCGAAAGAAAGAAAGAGAGGCAGATAAGCTTCTGGCTGGTGTAAAGAGAACGAGGAAACTTATCTGATACTATGGGAATACCTCATGCAGAGAGTTCTCATTTTTTGCTACTAGTAGAAAAATTTCCCTCTCTGTAATTTGCAAAGTGAGAAATCCAGTTTACTTGTTGTAATTGTCTTCTCTCAGTGTGTGGTCTTAAGTTAAACAGCTTTTGCTAGATTTAGTTAAATAGACCAGATGTCCAGATATAAATAACTGGAATTAAGCCCAAATGTGTGTGGACATATCGATCTCCAAAAGTTGAGTGCTCTTAAAGAAGAAAAAATAAAATGGGAAAACAGAGTAATCTAGGTTGAAATTAGATTTACCTTTCAGTCAGTAGTTCTCAGCTGATAGCACTGTTTTTAATTTCTGCTTGTTTGGTTTTAATTTTCCTAATTTATTCTATAAAGAGAAACAAGTTTAGCTGCATCAAGTAGTGGCTGGAGTTCTTATGCTGTTCAGCCAATGTTAGCTTTAATATCTTCCCTTAAAAATCACACTTAGGCACAGTTTGGAATATGCTAACTGCAGGACATTCCCAAATTATCTCAGGCTATCCTTATCCAATCAATTCTGCATATCAAATTCTTATTTGTCCAAACAACCGACTGATTCTTCCTTTTCATTAACATGAACTTTGAGTTGGCACTTAATTAATATGCTGTTGAAAAAATGGAATTAAAATACTATCAAATAGTATAATTATTTCTCCGCTGCTGTTCGTACTTTGTATACTTCTCTTACGATCTTGCCTCATTAAATGACAGTAGCAGCATAGCTATAAAGCATAAAGAAATAAATACGCTAGGCAAGCAGTCCTTAAAGGGAGTGCAGAAACTTTTTACCCTGAAAAATATTCATATCAATTGTGCCTTGTTATGATGTGAGCATCTTGATGGTCACAGTATTAAAATTTTTCAATTGCTTCTGCTAAATATAATCATGATGCAATGTGTATGCAGTTTTTGGTTTAGGCTTGTGTGGTTTTGTTTGTGTTTATAATTTATTTATTTGCAGGACCTTACTAATACTTCCTTCATATTGTTCTGAAGGAATTGAAATGGGGGGAGGAAAGACAGAGAGGGAGGAAAGAGATTAATATATATATATATATATAAAGTAAGACCCAATATATATATATAGTGCGTATGAATACGTGTGTGTGTATATTTACACAGTAGCATTTATACACCACCATTATTGCCTGTGACGCATCTAGATCTATATCCAATTTTGTCGCACTTGTGCACTAAATATATTGGCAGAGTACAGATTTAACCCTGAAATTCTCCTATGTTTTTCCTCCGAATGAGGAAACACATTTAAATGCTGATGAAAATAAAAGTAGTATTTATGTCAAATTTATCTGAGAGAAAATTACCTCAGTGTTTTTCTGTGCAGTGTCAGTGTGTGGGTTTTTTCACATGGAGGACACAATGTACATTTTGCAGCAAAGCAGTGACAAAATCACAACAGAGGTTGGCAGTAGAGATGTCGGACCTCAGGTGGAGATGATGATGTACCAGCAAACATCTGGTAGACAATAACAAGGAATACCACAACAAGATATTCAGACATATTCAGAGTTAGATACCTCTGATATTCTGAAGTATTTGAGACTTAAATGAGGTGTCTGCTCCACTCTTCTTGGGAGGTCATCTGGGAAGCGGAAGTCCCAGCATTCACCCCACTGAGTGCCACAGAACAGGGAAGGAGAAGCCAGTTCTTCAGTTTCCTGTCTCTGCTGGCTCCTATCTGCTGGAGAAATCACAAGCAAAGGACTCAGCCATTTCCTTTCCCACCCAAGGAAGTAGCAGAGAACTGCCTCCACTCTGCTGCATTCCCAGTGACCTGGGGCTGTTGCTCTTGTCACTGGCCAGGCTGTTCAGTAGTCCTGTCCCATAAGGCTGAACTGCCTGACAGCGGGATGTAAGGAAATTTTTAAAAGGTGGATCCTTCCAGGAAGTTCCTATTGCACTTATGCATTAGCGCCTCCTTTTCTTTTAACAAATGGCCCTAAATGAGAGATCACAGCTGTGCAAGTAACAGTTGATTACAAGCCAGCAAGTTGGGCTAGACCAGGCTGTGATTTAACGGTAATTTAAGATTAATGGCCTATCATATAACAGTTCACTTCTTTTTACTTAGTCTCTGGAAACCTTGGCTGCATAAATGAGTTTAGAAAATTGCATTTATGCAAACTTCCTTTTAGTGCTTCTAATGGAATTACTGATGACATTAATGCCATAGGTGCTGCAGATGAAACCTAGAGTGAAGTTACGGACAAATTATGAATTGGCAAGCTTGAAAGATGAATGATTTTTCATAACAAAAATATACTTCCATTTGTTAAGCAAATAATGCAACAAGTTACATAAAAAGACACAGATTTGGTGAAAGGAATGCACATCTCTTTTCTCCTGAAATAAGTGTGTGGTTTTGAGAGATGAAAGTGCAGTGGGAGGATCTTCAGAGACAGCAGCCCACACATGAAGAACTTGTCTATTGTATGAATAATGCAATTTAAATGCTGTGTTTTTTTTCATGATGCTGATTAGTTTCTATACAAAACTCCAAAGTAGTAGAAGCATCACATAAACATGTGCCTCAGTGCAGACATTTTCACAACAACATTCTTTAGAAGCACTTGTCCAAGGTTTTAGTGATGACATGTGCAGCAACAAGAATTTACTCGGTACTATAATTACATTCAGAATCTGGCAAGAGATCTGATGGTTAATTAAACTTTTACATTAACTTGTTTTAAATTAATCTTGCTTTGATCTTGGATTTACATATTTGGGTGCTTTCAAAGAGCAATAAATGGATCCCAGTGATGAACATAGAAAGGTGTCCCAAGGTTTTGGCTGCCAGCAGCAGCCACCTCTGTCAACAGTAGCAGCTCTGGAAGACGTTTCCTTCTCACTGGTCCTCTCCACCTTGTGCTGTCAGGAGAAAGTGGCTTCAAAGTGTCTCTCAGCGTTAGCCTGTTCTGCCATCACTGTGCTTGCTATTGTGAGTTTAGTTTGCAGCACACTAAAATCCAGTGACTGGACAGCTCTGAAAGATTTCTGAATGAGTTTTTGATGAACTTGTAAGACCAAAGATGGTCCAAAAATGGTCATAATTTGCTCTGCACAGTAATTGGTCTTGAAGAGACACAACATGTAAAAGATTCAGTAAGGTGTTACTGAGAAGATATATAGATATATATATATATATATATTTAAAGAATTGCAAGTAATGTCTTTTACTGGTAATGGAAAAGAAAAAGTAAACAAAATGAGTGGGTGCATGTGCAGACAGCCTACGTGATACTTTGCTGGACTGTTTCATTAGATCAGCAGTCTGTGGATGAATAATTAAAATGTATAATGCAGGCTGCTCTGTGTGTGTGTTTGTTGAAGGGGATTGACCTCTGTTCTTTGTCATGAACAAAGCAAGTGCACAAGCTGTATGTAGTGTATTGATAGTGACTAGAAAGCTATTTAGAAGTGTTGTATGAGTGTTTACAAATAAGATTTGTGTTATCCAACATGCAGACAGAACAAGGAGCAACTGCAAGTGCTGTTGCTGGAACCCAGGCAAACTCATTCTGCAAAATGTGTGGCTTTTCCAGTTACTCTATTCTCAATCTAGACATTAAATAAATAAGCAAATAAATAAAAACTCTGGCAGAGCGCTTGGGCGCAAGAATAGTTTGAGTCACCCATCCTGGTTAGAGTCTCTGCAGTTTTGTCCCTCATAGGCTCCCTTTGGCCGTAAAGATGGGTGCCGTGGTGGTGATGGAGTTAGCATTTCGATTACTCAGGAGATCCCTTTAACACTCACAGAATACCTCTGAAAATAATAGTCAATTCCTTAAAAAATCCATTACAAAAAATTGCATAGCTCTATGAAAGGCCCTGGGGCAACATTTTCTCTAACCTATTCTGGGAACTCTCGTGTAAGAGAAGCTTTTGCATGAGCAGGGTGATATAAACTGATGCTACATCAGTTTGTAATCTTGAGTTTAGTTGGAACCACAAACGTATCAAGCAGAAAAGGGCCACATGAGATCAAGACTGGAAATGGAACTGCCATATTCAAACATCGATAGGTGAACATAGACCAAGGATTAAATAAAAAAAGGATGATGCTTCATTAAGGATTTAATTCACAATATATATTTTAGTGTGGAATTTTCCTCATTACTTAGCAATTAGTGTCATCTTGCTACCGTGTTTCAAAAGAAAATTGTAGAAGCACCCGTCTTGTCTGCTTTGATCCAAAAACTGAACTTGTGAATGTTTAGGAAGCTCTGGCACAGTTGCTGCTCTGGAATTAAAGCGGTCCTCCACTTTTCCATTATTATTTTCCCCTAATAATTTACATCCTAATAGCACTTATTGAGTACAGTAAACAGAGTGGTTTAGTTTTGCATCATAAATATTGTCTGGAATATATTGGAAATGCACCATTGTTTTGAAGAAGGAAAGGGATAATGTTTAAGTCAAGCAACCTTGTATCATCCAAGTCACTTGGCTTCATGCTCATTACCAGCTGCCTTCCTGCTTTCAGAGGTATCTCAGCAATTGAGGCCCCATAGCCTGGGGGTTTAAATAGCATTTATGTCCTCATAATCTGGGACACATTTGGGACACAGTTCTTTGCACTAGTAGCGGCTGGGGGGAGGGAGGGTTGGGGGGGGTAGGCTTGGAAGAAAGCAAAGTTGGATGTGAATGAAGAGACGTAAAGACCAGTGGCTGATCAGTGGCTCAAAAGGGGGGAAATCTGGCCCCAAATGCAGAGGCAGAAAGGCCCTCAGGCAGAGCATGCTGGTGGAGTATGCAGTTTTATCTAAGCTCTGAGTGCTGGCATTCACTCATCTCTTTTAGGCTGCTGCCTTGAGATAAATGTGTGGAATGCAATGCGGCAGGGGGAGTGGGAAATTTGAAAGGGGATGGAAGATGGGAAACAGAAGGAGCTGGCCCAAGCAAACAAGTTGCGCTGGTTCTCTAGCACCAACCACAGAAGTTGTTTCTAACGCTTGTGTAAGGAAGCTGAAGCTCCTGGATGGCAATCAACAGTGCTGTCTACTTTGTGGGTATAAATCATTGTCCAACCTGCAGAATTCTTAATCTTTTCTGTCCCTTTCAGCAGACATTTATTGTCTGCTCTGCAAGGCGACTTCAGTTCTCATTTTGTCCTGAGTTGTTTAAATCCATAGGAATAAATAAATTAATTAATAAATAAAGAATCAAAGGGTCCCTGGGAACTGCTGTTTTTCATATTTTTTTTTCCCCAATTTGTGCTAAGGTTTGGATCTATCCCTAAGATTCAGGATGCTGGGAGGAAATAATTTGGACCAGAATTATTTTCTGTAGCAGACAGCTTTTTATCTGTTAGAATGAATTTTCTGAACTTTGTAGGATTGTCTCCTAGGTTTGTTGTTGGATTTCAGAAATTGCCAGTAGCAGTAAGGCCACAGTTGCAGCTTTCAGGACTGCTGAAATAACATTTCTAGAAGCATAATCGCAGGTAGATTGGGGCAGCTCTCCCACACTCCTGTTAAACAGCAGCACAGTACCGGCTTTGGTGCCAGGAAAGGGCTGCTTCACAGAGCTGACTGTTCTGTGAAGTTCCTTGTGAGAGAGTTCTCCCCTCTCATTTCAGTATGTTTAAAATCCATACTCTGGTGCAAGTCCAGCCAGATCTTGCTGGTATAAATCTTCTGGGTAAATACTGCCAGAGTCCTGCTTTTGTCTAGGATTTGGGTTGCAGTGTTTCAGCTCTCACTGGATGCCTACAGGGCAACATCAGCTTTTCACGACTTCGGAAAAGAGTGCTGGCAGATCTCGTTGCATGAGATTTAGCTCACTGCAAAAACACGGGCAAAAATAAATGCTGCCATTCCAAGGGTAACAAGCCAGCCTTTTTCTGCTGTAGGAAAGGTGAACAACAGTAAAAATGTGTGGAACTGATTTGAAAAAGCAGTATTCCTTCTCTCTAAAGAATAAAAAAAGCAAAGCTGGCACTGCTGCTTTTATGAGTAAGGGCCACATCAACTATTAGCACTGAAATCTCCATCTTTTATTCTCTGGTGTCAGTCTTACTTTTCCAGGGCTCCATTGAAGGGGAAAAGAATGGTGGGGCATCAGGGCAGCAGATGTCAGAGCAGTGAGCGGCCAGCAGGAAAGAGGCTGCACAAATCCAAGTATGTTTCATTGTTCAGAACTGTATCTGGAATCGCATCTCTAAGGAATAAAAATAATAATAAATCTAAATAGTGCACTGCTGTTTGTCTCCTTGATGCTGGGCCTAGGAAGCCCCTCATGTTTGTGAAGTCATATTGGCAGCATCTTTTGGAGAGTTTTATGGATGTACTACCTCATGGCTTCTGTTTGAAGGCATGAATAATAATAATTTAAAAAGCATATAACTCAGTGCTAATTTTCATTGTATTGGTACCCTGAGCATCATGGAGCCCCATACAAGCTGGAGGATGCACTCCAGGAAGGCTGCCACATGATAAAGGTCACTTCTTCTCTCAGCAGAATGGACTTAGGACAGTGTACACAAGCCTCAGTGATTTATTTTTTTTCTTGCAATTTAAAAAGAAAATAGCTCTGTTACCATTATTAGCATTACTTGGATTTCTGCTGTTCAGCAGCCAGCTCTTGAGCCATGTGATTTCATGGAACATGGAGCTTAGATAGCTAATTTTTATTCCCTTTTCTCTTCTTTTATCTTTCTTAAACCTGTTCAATTAGAGAATACACTTGAATATCTAGATACTTTTCAAGTATCTTTTTTGAAATTTAAGCTTTATGTTTTCCTCTGCTCATATATTTTGTGCTCTTTTATAACATAATTTCAAGATTACATAGTATCACCAAGGAATTGGAAAAGACCTCCAAGATGATCCAGTCCAACTGTCCACCTATCACCAATATTTCCCACTAAACCATGTCCCTCAGTACAACATCTCAGTGTTTCTTGAATACCACCAGGATCGGTGACTTTACCTCATCACTGGGCAGCCTATGCCAGTGCCTGAACATTCCTTCAGAGAAGGATTATTTCCTGATGTCCAACCTCAATCTCCCCTGGTGTAACTTGAGGCCATTCCTGTTAGATCTATTGCTAGTTACGTGGGAGAATAGGCCAACACCCATCCTACCACAACCTCCCTTCAGGTAGCTGCAGAAAGCAATAAGGTCACCCCTCAGCCTCCCCTTCTCCAGACTAAATGAACCCAGCTCCCTCAGCCACTTTTCTTAAGGTTTATGCTTCAAAGCCCTGATCACCTCAGCACCCTTGGGCAGATCACATCGAGCCCCTTGGGCTTGTGTCAGTCCAGGGGGAGTAGCAAGTCTCCATCTGTATCCACCTGAATTGTGGGTGTTTTTTTCTGCTCCCCATTAGAGAATTCCAGGTCAAGGGGTAGAATACCCTGAGAACAAATGGTCTGACTATTAAAAACAGATGTAAAGAAGGCATTACGAACCTCAGCCTTTTCCTTGTCCGCAGTGGTCATATTCCCTGCTGCATCCAGTATCAAGGAAGCTGAAGTCCCCTATGAGAACAAGGGCTGGTGATCAAGCAACTTCTGCCAGCTGCCCCTTTCCAAGGGATGTAGAAGCATTAGTACAGTATTTCACAACTTACAGATGATGTACTATTGTTATTCTAGTCCTGTGGCTACAGAAACCTGAGACCCTGTGAATTATTCAAATTTATGTCATCAGGCTGCAAAAGAGAAACAGAGCCTTCACAGAGGAGTGCTGTGAGTTCCAACTGATGCTAAAGATTGGTCCCACTATGGATGGGCTCCCGGCCAGATGACCTTGTAAGGTCATCTTTTCCAGACAGAATGAAGGTTCTTTTTCCAGCCAGAATTATTCTATGAATGCTTGTGCACAGATGTGGTGCCGTGCCTCTCGTTCTTGGGTGCAGTGTAGCAACTAGCGGTGCATGAAGAAGCACCTTGTCAGAGAAGAAAGCTGAAGAGAAGCTGCAGAGTTAGGATTCTTTGTATGACCTAGTAAGGAACAGAACTTGCTTTAAGGATTTCTAGTTGAAACTTTTCTTGTAAAACCAAGAAAAATAATTCTTTAAATAAACTTATGCAAATACAAACTTTTGTCCTTCTAACAAGAAACAGCAATCACATAGAAAAAAAACATGCGCAATGGGAATTCAGTAAGTACTGTCTTCTCTGCTGCTAAAAACCTGTTAGTATGAGTGTTTTGTATTCTTTTTACTTTATTCTATTCAAGTTTAATTTATGTTTAACCTGTGGCATATTTCTCTTATCATATTTTAATACTTTTGCAAGAAAATCACAGGAACAAAAAGACTAATATACCGTTTAATGGCATGCACCAGAACATAGTTCAAGTGCAGTTAGCTGATATGAACATTCTGTTAATCAAACACTGATCATGCAAATATCCTCTTTGAAAGTATCTGGTGCACAATTCCATTGCAGTGTCTTTTTTTTCCTGAGCATTGTGTAGTAGCTGTGATTTGGGGTAGGAACATTAAAGTGCCAAAATAATTTACAGGGATTTTGCTGTTTTTATGCTTATTTACTCACTAACCTTGCTGAAATCAGTGGCCTAGTATGAAATTTCCAGGAGTTGAAATAGGTTGTTTGTTTTTTTCTCCTAAAACTTATTTAGTAGTATTTTGTATGAGGTTCTTCTGTTTTAATACACTTTTATGTTCTACATTCCTATAAGCTGTGTCACGGCAGATGTTTTGAAATATACAGAATAGAGGAAGTGTAAAGGTAATTTGAGGTAGCATCATTGTTGCTGTTTTTTCTGATTTCCTGGAGGGTTTCCTATGCCTGCTGTGGCTACATGAGTGCACAGTCTGGCACAGTATGATGGGGCTTGGAGGGCACAGAACCCACACTGTGCCTGTGCTGAAGACTTTGGGGTGGTTCTTGGCTGCAGCTCCCTGGTTGCAGGGGAGGTTGTTCAAAGTTATGGGAGCCTATCTGCTGGCTTGTGTCTATTAAAAAGGAGCCCACTTTGTGCTCTCTAAGAGCACTCCATAGAGTAAAACGAAGTGTACAAACATGGTTGCTCATCAGATGTGCTTTAGAAAAGGCATCATCATAGATAAAAATGCCACTGCAAATGTCCTTCTCAGTTACTATAATAGTACGTTCTTATGCTGTCCTGTTTTCCTACGTGTAAGCTTATCATCTTGCTACAAATTCACCCCATACCCATGAGTAAGACAAGAATTCATCAGCATCAGCCATTATGGGATCTACATCTGCTGTTGTTTGTTCTTTATTTTTCTTCAAAACAGCTGAGGGCATCTTCAGTTTTGATAGGAAATGCTGAGAGGAAAATTCACTGTTGAGAGGTAGAAGCAATATGGGTAATTATTTGAAGTTATAAATAGTAGCAGTGATATTTAATGAGCTGTGTAAAAAGCTGATGAGATCTCTTTGGTGGTTCCTTGCTTTCAGTTGCAAAATAGAATTATTTTTTAAGCTCAGAAAAAATAATAGCAGTAATAATTCTATGGTGCATTTTGCAGCAGGCACTGTCTGGAGCTTTGCTTCAGCGTGCTTTCTGCCTGGTTTCATCCAAGCTCAGACTGCTGGGCAAGCGTTCAGACTGATTCAGGATACAGCCTTTTGGGTTAGCAGTTTGTTTTCCAGCTTGTGAGCAAGGGATGTGGAGGAGATGGTTCCTGTCATCGTGCAGGCTCAAGCACTGGGTTGTTGGTTTTACTACTGATGCTTGGGTAGCCAAGCGGGGCTGCTCATGTGCAGTAGCTGCGAGGGGTCTGACCTTGAGAGCTCAGCCACTGCTCCTTGGGGTGGGGAAGGCAGGCCCTGTCTCTGCACTTGGGTCTGGAGAATCTTGTCTCAAGCATGGGATAGAGGAGAGAACAGTAAATCTGGCTGTTATCAGGAGCCCTCATTCATAAAGTGGTCTCTTCTGAAAGCCATAAAAGACTTATGGCTGGGTATAGGAGATATTCAGTAAATGCTCTTTCTTGCATTGTGTTTTCAAATGGGAGTTCTTTCAGATTTTTAAACTAGATGTGGGATCTAGTGAGATCTAAAAATAAATATAAATAAATAAAATATCTAGTGGGATATTTTTCTGCAAATTTAATAACAGCTTGATATAAAACAATCTGATCATACTATAAAGTGTACTGGTTGTAAAAAAAAAACCAAACAAATAGTGAAAATCAATAAAATGACCATTCAATCTGCAGTAGCTAGAAGGTGAGGGGAAAACATTTGCCTTCATTAGTACTAAGGCTGGAGTTGCCCCAATACATTTTTCATCAACATCTTTAGCCACAAATCGCTTACCCTGCAGTATGAGCCCATTGTGTCGCTTGTCTTCCAGAGAACAGTAGAGATCCTGAGCAAGACGTTGGTTCTTCTGCCCTCATGTGGTTATCTTGTTCAGAAGCTGCAACCATTTTAAGTCAGACGCACTGTTTCACTTTTGTTAAAACTAGCTAGACATTGTCACAACTGTTTGCTTTTATATGATCAGACTTTGTTAACTTCTGTTGTTTAGGTTGTACAGATTAAACTGCAGAATACATATTTGGAAGAAAAGATTTCAATTAGCAAAATTGTCTGTCTTCAACTGCCAGGATTTGCTGTAAAATGATGTATTCTTGATTTTCCTCTCCATGTTGAAAAGATGTGATCAAGCTCTTTGATACTTTAGGACAGGGTTGGTACCTACATTCTGAAATCAAATGCTACTTTCCAAAATCCCTATCGAACAGTCGAGATTAAACGTTTTATAGTTTAGTTCTTTTCTTTATGATATATTGAAGAAGTTTGCCTTTGCTTAAAAAATGAATAAATGCCCTCTCCCTATGCAATGATTTCCAACTTCAGTGGGAGAGGAGCTTGCAGAAAAATGTTTGCAGATGGATTCCTTAAGTCTTTTTGCTGCCAATTCCTTTTTGTTGTTGTTGTTATTTTGTTTTGTTTTGTTTTGTTTTTGTTTTGTTTTTCTAATCTATTCACAGAATTCAAACTTGGACCTCAGATATCATTACCAAGAAAAGTAACAAAGGACAAACTTCGTAGGCTTTGTAAAAGTATATCCAGCATGTCAGACCTATTGCTTTTCTTTCCTTCTTTCTGTGCTATTTTCACGCAGCTCCTTCAGATTTCTTGTCAAAATAACCAGCTGCCATAAACCCCATGATTATTACGTAAGCTGTGCTGCTACTGAAATACTCATTAATATGGCAAGGTATATGTCATTTCCCACCATGCATTGTCTGAAATTATAATTTTTGTTCTGAATAAGCTTTTTGCTTTTACTCCTCTGTAATAAAAGATATTTTTAGTGGAAGGGATGAAACTAAGTTTGAACATTGAAGTGTGGTGTGTATGTGTGCAGGCAGATTTGAAAGGTATAATTAAACTGCTTAGCTCCTTTTTATTAGCTCTTCTGAGTGTTAACTCTGAGTCCCAGCCTTCTGCTGTTAATTTAGTTGGAATATGTTCAGTAAGGAGACTTGGTTCTTTTAATTGATTTTGCAGATTTTGAAACCTTCAGTAAGTCAGTCTCTGTGGAGAAGCAGGCTTAGTGTTGGATTCTCAGTGCTTACTCCTGGAAGCCTTAGGTCCCATAGTCATTTATTAATCAACAGCTCTGTCTTGTGGTGGTTTTTGGGTCAGCCTGTGATTGACCCACAGGTCTCTCTGGAGGTCTTCTTGGATGCATTTATGTCCATTTCTTTTCTGCTGATTGACTTTGTATGGCTGCATTGAAAAGGCTTCAGCATCATTCTGTAGAATACAATGAAAGAAGTTTCACTAAGAAAATAATGTTTTTTGCAAAGCTCTAACACTTCTAGTGTGCACTGAAAGAAAATTCCATACTGCTGAGTATTGCTTGGGCAGATAAGGAAAGCCACCACAGCCAAAACGATTCAGCAAAGTTTGTAGATGCCAAAGGACATCGATTTAAAGAGCCAAAAATATAATCCTTTTACATTTTCTTTAAACTAGGTCATAGAACTGTTTAGAAGCAAGTCTTCAAAGTATTTTTAAATGAGTTCTTATAAACAGGAAATGTACTGCAGTCACCTGAAACAAAAAATATGCTCTTCGTTGGCTGTGGGTGTGAAGTTTTTCAGTGGGGTAATTGAGTTTTTCTTTCTGGGTTTCCTATTTTAGAAGCAAACTCCATATTCAGTTCATTCTGAAAAGGAAAATAACTAGAGCAAATTACAGCACGGTGCTGCAACTAATAACGGCTTATATTATAATGTGTCTAGCACAATATCTGAAATGTAATCGTGTTTATCAAATTAAGCTTCTTCAACTAATTTAAATGCTGGGATGGCATTTTTGCATAGAATTATTCCCTGCTTCATTTTTTCCATGTGATCTCTCCATTTAAGTTTTAATATTCTTTGAAGGCAGTTTGGCATCTATTTTCTGTCTAGATGGGAAAATCAAATAATTGAAATCTTGTTTTTAAAAGATAAACTGTAGTAAGTGACATTTAGACAAGTGAGTGCTAGCTTGAATGGTAATTCTGGTAAAATGTTCTTGTTAGCTTTCTATACCAAGTACGGCTGAGTTTATGTTCTAGTCTAAGGATAAAATTTTTGAGTTACATAAACAGGCCAACTGAGTTAAAGAATAATATTTTGCAGTTTATGGATGTGCTATAATACACCACGGCGGCTGCTTACTCTCACTAGAAAAAGTCCTAAAATTCCCACCTGTATGTTGATTATAGTCTCATAGGATATTTTGTATCTGATAGGGTGTATGTGGTGCTTCTGTTTTTAACTGACAGTTTTACAGAGCTTGAATCATGGAAAGCTGGTGAAGGATACGGTTTGTGTTCAAAAGCTTGTTTGCCTTGATTTTGAATCTTCTTGTTTACAAATGCCCGTAATTTTTTTTGCGTTTGTAGCCTTCTTTAGTAATTTTCTTTCTTTTTCATCTTCCATTCCATTAATATTCTGCATTAGTGTTTGGAGAGACTAAGATTCCTAGGAATTCTCCTTTCCTAGAAGTTCCTTACTTAAAATTTCTAAATGTTAATTCACATTCTTGGTAACTTTGCTACAGTTGGAAGTCGAGTACTAGTCAGTGGAAAGTCACTGAACTGAAGTTGCCTTGAAACCACAAGCACTAAGGGGAATAGATTTTCTGTAAAAGGAAAGGCAAAGTATTTGTACATGTTGCTGCCTCTTAGGGTCTTTGGTGATGGCTCCATACAAGAGGCCAAAAAGTTCTGCCAGTATTTGACAAAATACCTAATTGATAATTGAAGGCATACCTCCCTTTCAGAAAGAAATTTCATGGGAGCGTATATCTATTCTTTTATGAGATTTGACTGTCTACATACTGTGTGCCCACAAAAATGTGCCACATAACAGGATAATTAATATTTTGCCTGTTTTTTTTTCTAAATCCTTACTTCAGTGTGTAACATATCCACTTCCCTGTGCTGAAGACCCTGTATAGAAACATAAGTTCTGTCCAGTCTTGAAAGTCTTCATATTATGTGCTAATTTGCAGCATTGTCTCTGCAGAACATCAGTCCAGTTTAAGTTGCAGGTTTCTTCAGCGCTCATTGCACAACTGCACATGCAGAAATTCCAAGACATAATCAGAGCTCCAATCTTACTGCAACATATGAGTGTTAGAATGTGCAGGCACTTGAAGTATACAAGTGCACTGATCTTCTTTGAAGACAAGTGAATGAATCATAATCACTTAGAATGATGTGAAAACCAAAAATAAACCAGAAAATCCTGAATTTCTGTCCTGTGAACAGTATCTTTTTTCACAATAAACCGTACATACTAAATTTAAGAAGTTGATTGATCTATTTGCCTACCTACCCACTTCATTGTGAATGATATATAAAAATCTTGGCAGCTTCCATATAAATAGTACAAATGATTTTCTTAAGGAGAGGAGCAATGGGGGCAGTCATGGCCAAGGTAGCGTTAGTGGAAAATGTAACTTGTATAAATAGGTTTTATTCACTTTAATGACTCCTCTATGCATTTAATTTAGATATAAGAATAATGTACTCATGCTGATGCAAAGAGAAAGCAGGCGTTGAGAAGATCATAGTAGTCATCCTCAAGTGATTCCAGCGGGTTTTAGGTATATGTCCTAGCTTTAACCACTAGTAAATTTTCTCAGGTCTCCTGCATTAACTCATTTTCTTCTGTTAGGCACTTTAACATGTAATACCACTTACAGTTTTTATTGATGCAGCTTTAGCTCCTGCTTTTTCATTTGTACTTTTCTAAAGGATCTGCTGTGTGCAAACCTGCTTGAGGCAGGACTTGGCCTGGAGACTTATAACTGAAATCACCTTGTTGTTAACAAACATCGTGTGTGAGAATGTAATTATGCTTCTGGTTGATGAAGATCTGCAAATAAAATAGCATTTTATAGGGAGAAAACAGTGTTTTCATAACTACTAAATATTTAGGAGAGGTTTATTTTATAGCCTTTATATATAGTCTTTGTATCAACTTGCTTCCAACAGCTTCAGGATACTGAGGATGTAGGAATAAAGGAGTGATTCTCAGATGTAAGCCCCTGTCTGTCTCATAGTGCTTAGAAATGATGGGAAGAAGGTCCAGGGGTCCAGGGGGCAAAGTGTGGAGACAGCATACAAGAGACCTCTGCCCTGGGCCTTCTGAGTGGTGCTGGGCAAATCACCAAATATCTCTTAGTCTCTAAGCTGTGCTGTTATTCAGAATAGAGCTACGATTTTATGCTGGTCTGTAGCCTTTCATCTCATGATTGTTCCAGTCATTGAGAAACTTGTAAACACTCATGTTAGTTTACTGTGAAGGGTCCAGTTTTTGGAAGGTGTGATTCAGAAAGTACTTCTTGTGCAGTAATTGAGCTACAGCTCTTTTCCTTCCAGGTATTAACAGCATGCCTTGCTTACCTCCATGTGCCCTGCAGGACAAATGCCAGACTCTGATATTTATGCTTTTAACTTCCAGACCATCTCTAATCCACCTTTTTCAAATGCACACCTCCAGCAGAATGATCTGAATATTTGAAATGTCTTCCATTAAATAAAGTTTTATTTTTACCCTTAGTTTCCAGGAACACTTTGTATGTCCTATTTTCCATGTCTCTTTCAAAGACTGGTACAATGCAGATAGAGAATCATATTCAAATGATTTCGTTTCTTGCTTTCTAAGGGACAAGTGCACTTAGCGTTTCCTGCTGGAATGGGTACTGCAATAATGATTTTAAATAAGTTTAGATGCTGCTAATAATAGTTCTAATGCTTGCTCAGAGGAATACTTTATTCCCCCTAATGTTCTGCGTGGGCTGACTGAAAAGCACTCTGCTTCTTCTAATTTTCTACATCCCATATCTATGACTTTTTGTCCATCAAGAAATCAGAGATACTTTGTGTGCTAAGATGATATCCATGTATGTAGGAGCACAAGCATAATGATTCTGCAACATGGGCATACTGGCTAAGGTTTCTGAATATGGGCAGCTATTCTGAATACCTCCGGTCTGAGATATAGGATTTAAGACACTTTCAAGTAACTGAATTCAAATGGTTGCATTGCATCTTACAAGGACTGTATTTTTTAATGTAAGTTTGTGGTGAGGTCCTAAAAATGGAGAAGCACAGAATCACTGTGCACAAATAATTAGCTTGGATTCACTCAGTGATACTAGATTTTCTTATGCGATTTCTGATGAAAATATCGTTATGCTGTGTGACAATCTTTTGTGGTTAATTTTCATCTTGTTAATGAAGAAGCTTATTTTTTTTCTGAATTGAAATGATTGTAAAAAAATAATTCATGAGTTCTGTGATGTGTCGTGTGCAGTCAAGACAGCTGTAGAGCTTTCAAAATCTTTAAAAAAAAATAGTTGGAAATTCTCTCTAGAAGGCCTTTTCTAAAGATAACTCCTGTTAGGGGTTTTTTTTTTTGAGGAACTCTGCCACCTTCTTAGGTAATTCACACTTAGAGAAAGCAAGTGGGAAATCAGTATCTCTTAGAAACCAGCTTGGAAGTGCTGCCATATGCCATAGTTCTCTTGAGATTTTCCAAGTTTAAAAAGGAAGGGAAAAAATGGAGAAGTAATCCAGCCTTCCACTGCAGCTTTCAACTGACACATCCTACAAGCAGACAGTTCTGGGATCTGTTAAATCAAATCTCTGTATGCCACACTTCCCAACTTGTGAACTGATAGGTGGTACAGCTTCCTGGGGCAGTATTGAAGTTTACCATGGGAACAGCTAAATCAGTGACAGCAGCAATAAGAAGGCACTGATTTTTTTCCTTTAACTTACAGCCAGATGACTTTCACATCCTTATTCAGCAACCTGATAAGGCTAAGTTAAAATGAATTATGGAGTGTGTGCATACAAGCTGAGGTGCATGGAAAACTAAATTGGACAGAAAGGGTTTGAGATCATAAACTCTCTTGAATTTCTCTGGAGAAGCTGTTTTAAAGTGTCTGCTATCTCTTGGCCTCTTGATAAACAAAACAATAAATTGAGCATTGTAGTGATTAGTGTTTTACAATTGATGAAGCAGTATTTATTCTTACAGTTTGAACTTGCACTGCACATGGGTGTCTGGATGAGGTGGTGTTGTCAGTGATGTCAGAACTGCTTTGTCTCTTTATGATAGCTGAAAGTTGTACTGCTGATGGAAGGGACAAATAGAACGCTGAATGGAAAACAGGGCAATAGAAGAATAAGGGAAACATTCAATCAGCAGTAACGCCAAGAATTGTTTTGCTTCTGTTTTCATTGTCTGAGTAAATTTCTGGACTAAACAGGAAGAAAGTTGTGAGGAACTTAAAGTAACAATAGATTTATTTTTTATTTTATTTTATTTTCTGAAGCAAAAAGAAAATATTTCAGTATTATTTTTTTCTGTGTTTAATTTTCTCTTCTAATAACAGTACACAGATGCACTGCCCAGAGCTTAACAAATATTTTTCTTGGAAGGTCAGTTGCAGATTTTCTCCCACACACACTGATAATTTTTATATAGAGTCTTGCTCTATATTTCAAAAGTCAACCTTCCATGAATGCTGTGGGGATTTGTCAGTACAGAAATGCTTTTAGTCTGAGAAAATTAACTAACGCTGAAGTCTAAAAATCAGTTGGTTTAGAGTATTGTAAACTGGTTCAAAAAGATACCCGTTTTAACTTAGTAAGCTATTCTTCCTTACCAATCCTTGTCTGCATAAATATAGCTTTAATTAGCTCTGTCACCTATCTGGAGAAAACAAAAGCTGATGTAAACTTTCTAATTTTTGGAGTTGTTTCAATGAACTTGATTGACTGAGTATCTTATAGAAGACAGTGATGAGCCTCACCTGTTTTCTTTTGACATGAGAATATTGATTCTTCTGGAGCTGTGCAAGACAGGTTGCTAGATCCATGTGGGAAAAAAAAAAAAAAATACAGATCTTGACAGCTCTTTTATGTAGCTAACTTTAAATGCATTTAGATCTGCTTGTGCTCATGAATGAGTTTTCCATAACAGGGAAATTTAACTTCCCCTTACAGCAAACAAATTTAAAAAAATAAAATAGTTTTCTGATTGACAGCAGTACTTAATTCAGATTGGCCTTGGAGTTCGAGACATTCATTGATGTGGGCCACGTTGCTCACAATTTCTCCCCCAATGATCAAGAAGAATACTCTCTGAAGTGTTGTCTTTCATCAGACCCAGGTTTGCTTTCATTCCTTCCTCCTTCTTTTTTTCCTATCCTATTTTTCTCTGAGTTTCATTCTGCAAAGTGAAAGGATTAAAACTGTCTGCTTCCATTTTGGTTGCTTCTTTTTATTTCCTCAGTTCCCACAGTAAGGTACTTCATCATCCAATATCCCACCCTTCCCACTTCCCAGCTGCTTCCATCAGCAAATTAAGCATCCTGAATATTACATCAATTTTGCAGAGCTATGAATAACAAAATATATCTCTATCAACTCATCTGTTACTTCTTTAAAGGCTGTTTGCCAATTCTTTTCCTATGTAAATATAATTTTTAGTACAGATATAATCTGATGTAGGTCAAGAAAAGTGCCTCAGGTCCTCTTAGATTACTTCAAGCAGCTGATACTTTAACACTTTTCTGAAATTCTGACTCAGCTGGAAATTAAATATCTATTTAAGAATCTTTTCATAAGCTAGAAGTACTCTTCTTCTTTTTTTTTTTTTTTTAAAGGCTTGTACCATGTACTCACTGAATCACTAAAAACATAAAAGACCCTGATACGTCTGTGTTTCCAAAGACTGGAGAACAGGGACTAAATAAATACTGGAATGCTGGAGGTAGGAAGATTTGAATAGCAAGAAGACAGCAAATGTCAGGAACATAAAAATTTTTGTTACTCATTTCAAACCTAGTTTTATCTTCTATCATGCTGTTTCTGTCATATGGTAAGTCACAATTTGATCAGCCCCCATAGTAATTTGAACCCAGGGACTAGATGCACTTCTGTGTTTAACAAAAGCCAAGATTCTCATATAACTATGTTTCAGCTAGCACACTTTGTAAAATATCAAATACTGAAAAACTGTGTTGACAGGCATAAGAATTAGGAAAGAAATCTCTTCTTTATTTTGTTTCCTGAGGACATACAAAAGGAAAAATGAAGAGCGTATTTACAAGCTGTGGCCTAATATTAGAAATTAGTGCTGTTTAACTGTTAGCAAGTGTGTGGTAGGCCCTAAATTGCTTCTTTGAAATCCAAAAATAAATAAGAAGCCTTAAAACTTCTCTAATTTAATCTTGTTATTGAGAAACTTGCTCTCTTGTTCTGCCAATGGTAGATTATAAGGACAGCTGTGTAGTTTGTGTTCCCCATTCTGTCCCTCCACCCCTCACAGAAAAGAAAATATCATACAGCACTTTCAGGAACAACTGACTGTATTCAGATTCACCATTCATAGCTGCTTCATGGTGTTGTGCCCATAAGTCTGACAAGGAAAAAGAGTGTGCTGCTTAGCACATGCTTCTGTTTTTACAGTGCTGCAATAGATGCTTAGACTTAACATCTAGCGGGGCAGGTAAGTAGTGCTTCAAATATTGGAAGAGTTCCATTGAAAGCCATCACACACTGAATATGCTCTTTCATATAGCCATATTCAGAAATGCTTGGCTAAATTGAATTTTTTAAGGAGTGTGCTGGTAATAAATCATACAAGTACTTCAGGATTTACATAATATATCTATTATTGTTCACTGAATTGAAATTAGTAATAATATATTTAATATTGAAAGACGTAGATGGGAGAGCTGCTTTAATAGCACAGCTTGTGAGTCAGAGACATTCCTAATTAAGCTTTTGTTGTACAGTGGAGGGGAGGTGAGGGGAATTATCAGAATATCCTCCCACATTTGCAAAAAAGATGATGAAAAGAGAGAAGGAGTTATTTTGCTGTGGGTTTTTTTTTAGTCTATTACAAATGGTTAGGAAGTGAACCAGATGAGATTGCTTGTAAAAGATGTCCAGGGTGTCAGAATATGTCCTTTAGCGAGAAGATGTAAACCAGAAAGTGCAAGAGATGTTGGAACACTGGTAAAAGTGTGTTGTGGGTTACACATCAGACTTAGAAAGGGAAAAGTTGTGGCAGATGTTTACTGGTGGAATCTGTCTTGGAGAACAATCCTTTCTGAGGTGGTGAGTGACACTAATATCTTTCAGTTGTTTTATTCAGTTCAACAATAAAGTTGTGAGATATGGGAAGTGCAAAGGTTGATTACCTTTGGACTCCTGCAACCTCCCCCCAAGAAAGGAAAAAATTATCTCTGCAGTTGAAACGAAGACCCATCTTTTACCAATCAAGTGTATTGGTATTTGTATTGTATATCAATGGTATTTATTAAGACCATGTCTTTTTAGAGTGGAGAGCTATGTGTAAAAGATATTTGTTGTAAGATTAAAGAAACATTCTTAAATATTCTTAATTATATTAGAAATTTTGATCTTCTTGTCAGGCTGACTAGCTATCAGCCACAGAGTTCTCCTCAGTGCAGTTTCTGTGCCTCAAGCTCCCATGATGGGACTTTCATCAAAACACTTTTTGGTGACATCCCGATCCTCTGATTCCTCCTGATTTTTCAGAGCTTTAATTGTAAATATAGCTCTTGGGTGTCCAGCCTTTTGACTTGCCTGGAGTGAAGAGGAATTGTCTTGGGCCACATATACTAGTTCGAACCCAAAGTAATGCCTCCTCTTTATTACCGTGGAAAATACAATGAGTACAAAAAGCACAAGATAGAGATACATTCTCAGCTACAAAGCACTATTTTCAATATAGTCACTGCAGTTAGCTTTGCGTTTTCATTAGCATTAACTTACCTTGTGCTGGAAGAAAATTCCTGTCTTAGTTGGCCATTCACTCATTCAGGATAACTTACTCCTAAATGATTTAGACTGGATATTAGCAAAAGAGCTTGCCTGCCAGAGTAGCGAAACAGGATACTTGTGTTGTGGAATTTCTCTCACTGGAGATTTTCAAGAACTGTCAGAAAAATTGTAGCTGGGGAGACTTGAAGTGCATAAGACACTTCCCCGCAGCAGGAGATTGGGCTGGGGCATCTTACGTACCTGCCATGCATGTTGCTTTTTGTATTCTGCAGTGAAGAAACAAAGTTGGGTTTGAAAAAATATTTGAGAAACTATGATCTTCTGAAAGATCTAAAATCCCTATCATACAAGCTCTACACAGCTTACACAACTATTAGAAAAAGAGTCTTGAACTATTCTGATCTATCACAAACACGCGCTTAAAATTCTGTCATTCAGAATCTATCTGGTTTAATGGTTTCCTCTGGGGAAAAGGGGCTTTGTCCTGGGATTCTCACAATGTTGGTTGTTTTTCTTAGCATCACAACATCATTTCCTTTCCAGGAGGTGACAAAAGCCAGTGGCTCAGCTCATCCTGCCTGGGGCTCTGTTAAAATAAGTGCCCAGGGATAAACCATTTTGAAAGGCTGTTTTCCACAAAAGCCTTTACCATGATGTTTTGTCTTCCTTCTTTCCTTGAAGCCAAACAAAGGACAGTCAATAGGAACATGTGTCACGAGACTATCTGCCGTCTCAGGCAGCTGGGCATGCTCTCAGGAAAGTGCTGCAAGCATATTGCAGGTCAAGTCTGCAGACAAGCAGCAATAAATGTGGAAATCTGGTCCCAAGGACAGCATAATCATAGTTGTAATAATTTTATAATAGTATAGTGTGTTATACATGTAGTTTGTTCATTCAAAAGATCTGTTTGTTTTAGCATTTGTCAATGGTTGATTTAATGAGAGATATTCATGATCTCCCTTGTAAGTTTATGAGGTCAAATTATGCCACAAAAACTGTTCTATATTTTATGTGTTATAATTCTACACTATATACTTTTAAACACGATTAGACTTATTACATTCACTGGAGTAGGGTTTCTCTCCTGAATAACAGCTTCTGTATTTGCCATGTGTAGAATACATTTTCACCTCTCTGATTTCAATTGCAGATTTTCTGGCATAGAGACATTGTGTTCAAAGTGAGACTGTTGCTCCTAAAGAATAACAGTGCAAGACTGAAGTAACCCTAGATAGCATCAACTTCTTTTGTCCCATTTTCTGTGATTTTATCTCCTTTTAAACTGAAAACACTCTTAATTCTTGCTGTATGGAAATTGTCATCAATGTTAATTTTTTTATCTTAAAGGCCTTGAAATGTGAAATGAACTTTTCAGAAAACCTCACATAGCAATAACTTCCCTAAGGTATTTTCAGTAATATAACAATGAGTAAATTTAAAATCATAGTTAATTATTTTCTTCATTAAAACCATGTTTCTTAAGATTGTATTAAATACCACCAATGAAGAAACTGAGAGGAAAAAGGATTAATTTGTCACTGATTTTCTTACTTCATTGATTTTACAAGTATTTATGTACAGGGATTTCTACTCTTGCCTCTTAGATGAAGGCAGGAACCCATCATCTATGTCTGTCAAAGAACTTCCCCTCCTCTGAGATAAGCGTGGTCTAAAACACAGATGTGGCACGCAATACCTGTATCCTACTGGTTGTCCTGTCAGCAGGTCCTATAAAATAGAAGTCTGTTCATTAGATCTTACATACATTAAAGCACACTGAAGAAAACCACACGTGACTCCATGTTGTTAATACCTTAAGCTTGTCACCAACTGTGTGGGCATTGGGTAGATGGAACACAGTATGACATAAGGGCTTATTTCACTTACTTTCACATGGAAATTCTTGGTGTCATTTAATGGAGAGCTTTGCTCAAACCAAGCATAGGACCTCATTCCTCTTCACTACCAGCCTCTCCTTCAGCAGAGTGGGCAGATCATGGCTGTGGTGGCAGTGTCCTTTCATGCTCAACATGCCAGTTATTGAGCACTAGCTCCACATTGCTGCCAGCTAACGGGGGCTGGGAGAGTTCTGAAAATTGAATAAAACTTCTCTACATGCTGAAATTGCAGTAGTACCTTTGGTGCTCATTAGACTTCTTATAGTTTTTTACTTTATGGTCTGCTTTAGTGATTGAATCAACTGTGAAAGTATTTCCATTTGAAAGGACGTGGAGAGACACTGTTCCTTCAGCTCTGAGGAAGTAATGAGTACATTTGGGATAAGAGTGAAGAAGAGAAGGTTTGAGCCAGGAATAAATAATGGCTCGGTATGAGGCAACTGGAGATGTATTTAAAGCATTTTTTATAAAGAAAAGTAAAACAGGCCCTGAAACAGAATGTGCCTCTCACACTTCAATCACTTTTCATTTGTTCATGTGTCAGGGGGAAGTCTTTAAATACATGTAGGCAGAATCAAGATATAGATTCAAGATATAGTAAGTAAAATCTTTGTGTTTGCTTTTTACTAGTGAAATTGACTGGAGAATGTATGCTTTTAGGACAAAGCTTACAAAAATTGCATGCTCTTTCGATACCTGTCATAAACTGTCCAATCTGTGTCCACCCATAAAAACTCAGTCACAGTAACAGTGAAAGCAGTGAAACTATTTTGTGAATGTCATTTCTCTCTCTCATTTTCTGCAATATTTTTCTATGTTTTTGTTTGTTTTCAGAATTATGTAACTACCTGAAACTTACAGGGCATTGGGACTAAAATGCCAGACTTTGCTGTGCTGGATAATTGTCTGTTGCAGATGGTACTCCACACTAAACCTTTCTCATTTGTGCTCAAACCACATTATAAAGAGTCCTGACATGTATCAGCTTTTGTTATTTAATGTTCAGAGTCTTTATCCCCTAGTCCTGCTCTCTTTGAAGATTATGGAGTACTCTGTATTACTTATTTGTCTTTTAATTTAAGGCTATTAAATGTACTGAACAGAAACCATGTGATTAACAGTATTAAATGAAGTTCCAAACAGTTCATTTCAACATCCATTTTGTAATTTCTGCAAGTATTTATGAATTTCATGGAATTTTGAATTCCAGATACTTCTGTTGACTCGTATAATGCTTCTTTAAGTGCTTGAAGTTAAGCCTGCAAGACTTTTTAGGACTGTGAACTTTGAAATTATAGGCAACATACGTGTATGTACACATGAGTATGTAAAAAGAATTATGTGCTATTGTTTTCCAAATAACTGAGAATTACACTTGGCTGCAGTGAAAAGATGCAAAGGCATTAATGGATACAGTATGAGGCAAAATTAGTCCTAAATTTAGCAGTTCTCAAGTGCCGTCACAGAAAGCCTAAAATCAGTATGCTGCATTGTAAGTTTTCTCCATGAATGCTCTGAAGTGATCATGAGCTTTCCTTACTCCTCCTTTCAGAAATGAAATTTGAATAGGGTAAACTGAATAATGCAAAGAGTTGAAGGACTCCAAATGAAAACATGGAACAGAATGTATTTTACAGGAAAAAAACAACCCCTCTCCTTCCCCCACTCCCCCCCCTACCCCCTCCTCCCCCCAAAAAAAGCAAAGAAATAAACCAGCTTTTACTGAGGAATGATAACCCTCTGTGACTGTTTAGAAGTGCTATGTGAATACATTTTTCTTTATGTTGGAATGCTTTGTAGGCTCACTATGACGGAATCAATTTTCATTTGAACTCCTCTGCTAAGAATGTAAATGACGTGATTGAACACTGTGCTACATCTTAGTAGTATTTTCTATTTTATACTGATGTAGGACTTTTTCCTTTAAAAATAGCTTTAAAAGGCCAGTTTTGTTTGTGTTGCCAGAGTTTCCAAAATAAGACTTGAAAATGCTAGTTGGCTCTCTCAGCAAAATGTTCCCATTTTTTCCTGACTATTCACTGTTTTCTGAGATTGTGACTTTCCTGCTCATGTAACAAGAGAAAACTTTGGGGTTTAGTTTTAAATGGATGTTTTGAGAGAACTGAATGAATGTCTCTGGTTTGACTGGTCATGTATGAGGTAAATGGATATGGATTTATTTGAAGTAAGGGTGTTTACAGTGCTTGTAGAGAGGAGTGGTTCACAGCCCTGGGTGTGAACCCATGGACATTTCATTCAGACCCAAGTTACCTGAAAAGTAACTTCCTTGGTTTGGGTCTCTGGTCCTGAACATCACAGTGATGCATGCAAGACAGTTTTATGACTGTAAAAAAGAAAACCTTTACCGATGTGTAACAGAACTTAATGTGCCTTGATCTATTTGAAGTAAGGCTGATGGCTAGTGTGGTGGAGACCTGCTGTCTAACCTGGATATTTAGAACTAGTATATTTCTTCTATCAGTTTTCAAATCAGTGTATTTCTGAAAAAGACATTGGTCTGTTATTTTAACTGTAAAAATTATAAGTGAAAAAATAAAGCTTCATGAAAGTGTTAAGGATAGAAATTAAAGTAATGCAATTATTTTTACAGATGTACTGATAAAAAACAAACAAAAACTAACCCTGGTGTCATGATGTTCTGTTGATCTAGTCGAAAGATTTTCATCTGCTCTGTAAAATTACATGTGCTTTATCTGTTAAGAGTTACTCTTAAGACCAAAAAAAAAAAAAAAAAAAAAGCCAAAAAGGAGAAAAATGACACTGTAGATTGATTATCGTATCAACTGTGAGTTGTGCACTCTCAGAATCTCAGAACATCTTGTTCTCTTCATAAAAACAGATAACTGTGAAACCTTTCCAGGAGAGTGGTGTGTTAGCTTTCTCATATCCAGACTGCATACTTCAGCAACTTGTAAAATCTGAGTGATGAGCAGAAGAGCTGTTCCGTGTTACCTATAGAATTATTTCCCACAGTAGTGTTTTTTGTTGGTGATTGTTTGCTTGTTTGTTTGTTTTAAGACAATTCTGTTTGTTTCCAGTGACATTTAAAGTGATTCTTTCAGAAGCTGGAAATAAGAATATTTGATAGGAATTTCAACTACCTGCTGTGCTTACTCTGTGAAAGTTTTTTTCCCCATAGGCTGTGGTATTTCTTAGAAGCTGGAATTTTACTTAATTCACAAAAAGAAGTGTAACTGATTTTATAAAGTTATTATTTTATATCTCTTTCTTGAAGGAGAATTAGAACCATTATAATGATTGCTCTTTGACATAAACAAAAGGGGTAGCATTGTGTGTAAGTCAGCACTTACTTACTGAGAACTCAGAATATAAAAGCAGTGTTATTCTGGCCGTCCCACAGATGGATCTGGTGGGGTGATATCTCACTTTCAGTTGAGAGGTTCTGTATGATATTACTGCGAAAGGAGCACGGTATTTCTAGGGTGTAAATGAATTCAACAGTGTTATGGTTTTTTGTCCTTGCTGTGCAGTGAAAGAAATTGATGTTGATTTGTGGTTCTCTGCTCTGTGTTTTCATCAGCTTAATTTGAAATAATTTTCTAAGAATTCCTAAATAAACACCTTTCAAATTTACAAAAAGATTAGTTATTTTGATTCCTTTCCTTAATTTTTGAGGATTAATTCCTCAAAAATTGGAGCTAGTTAAATATTTGTAACACAGTGAAATTGCCGCAGATTTGAGTTGCTCTCCAATGGTTTATTTCCACTGCATTATTGTTAAATGTTGTATTAATTCTTGGGGATGAACTCATTCATGTAAAGCAAGGCTTACAATTAACCACATCTCTTTGCTTTTATAATGATTCAGTTTAGCTGATTAACAAGTATTAATACATTAGTGTTATACTCACTGATTTAGGAAGGCCAGTGCATGAGTAGATTTTGGCCTTCTACATCTGTTCTAATTTCAAATGATACAGGTGGTTCTAGGAATGCTTGTAAAGTATATCTTTCATTAATGACTGTGTACTATTCTTCATTTCTAATGCAAATATAGAATAATGGAGGTATTTGTAACACTTTTCAAAATAATGTTTTAGGAAAAGGACCCAATGTGTTATGACGGATTTTTCCAACGATTTCATTTTGAGACGTATCTGAGATACAGTAACTTTAGTTTCTATTTCCTCTTCTGTTAAATCTCATATACAACCAAATTGGAATTGTTTGTGAGGAACAGCTTCTTTCCTTTGAAAATTTTGCTGAAAGTGTATTAAGACCAAAGTAGATTACTAGAGCCTGAAGCTCATACCATAACCACAAAATCTCCTAGTAAACTATCCTTGGAATTTTTTGTTCTGTATGATAATGTATACTTCTATTCATCTTCCCTGCTCTTCTGTCTGCATTTTCAGAGAGGGAGAAAGGTTGGGGCTTTTTTGGTGATTTTTTAAAATTTTATTTAATTTTTTATAGTTTTTCATTTGTTGTCCATAAAGATCAAATGACATGAATGTCCGAGCTGGTTCGAGGATCTAACTATGTGATTGTTGTTTAAGAGGCTGTCGGTGTGCTTGATAATGAAAAAGTGCAGAATACTTGCTTCCAAGACTAGTGTGAATTTACAAGTAAATTTACAAGTAAAGGTTTAGAACCAAGAGGCTTTTTGTTTGTTTGTTTGTTTTTTAAGTTATCACCTTATTTATTGCGTTTGTATATATATATATTTATTTTTTATTTTTTATTTTTCATATTCCTACTTTATACAGCCAGTACTTACTCTTTTTTTCTCCTGTTTCAGCACCCAAAGACAATGAAGAACGTGTATTTCGGGAACGGATGCGCCCTAGAAAGCGGCAGGGTGCTGTACGACGCAGAGTACATCAGGTCAATGGACACAAGTTTATGGCCACCTATCTTAGACAACCAACATACTGTTCACACTGCAGAGATTTTATATGGTATGAAGCAACTTTGGCTTGGTTTTCTTTCTAACTTTATAAGTGTAAATTTGGACCTATTACCGGTCAGTTATGTTTTGCCAAGATAACTTTCATTTTGATACTCAAGTACTACCACATTTCTCCTAGGAAATACCAAGCTTCTGTAACTGTTACTAAAGGAATATGGGAACATTAGGTATCTGAAGTTCCCAGTTTAGGATACTTAGTGTACAGTCTGTCATTGCAATATATGTTGAAAACTCCCTTTCAGAAAAAAAGTTCATGTTTAGCACTCAATTTTCAGATAAAGGATGGAGACGTTTGGTTCTGAGTTATTTTTCAGCAACTCTACTGAGGTTTTCCAAAGCTACCCAGAGATACTGATTTGCACATTAATGCATATAAGATCTGATGTGATCCATAATTAGAATTTTTTAAGAGTGTGCAGTGAACTGTCAGTGAGAAACAATGTAATTACATTGTATGTGAATTCAACTGTATTCTTTAAGAAAAGTCTGCAGTTTAGGCCTTTGGTTAGCTAAGATAATTTCAAGCAACAGTATTGGCAAATTAAGTCTATTGTCAATTTATTGAGTTAATGACCATTTTAGTTTCTCATGTCTTCCCTCTCTGTGTCCTTTGGCTTAACTTTTTTGCTGTAGTAAATGTCTTTACTTCTGAATCCCTTCACAGGCTGTGTTCCAACTTGTTACTGTTTAGTAACTGAAATGGGGTACCTGCTTGAACTAATCATCTCATTACATTAATGTGAATATCAGATTAGTGATTAAAATAATTCTTTTAAGCCTGTACATATCTAGTAAAAAAAAAAAGGGGGGGGGGGGGGGAAATGTTTTTTGTTTTTATAGATATATATTCTACTCTCTAAAACACTGTTTTATTTTCAGGGGTGTAATAGGAAAACAGGGATACCAATGTCAAGGTAAGAGAAAGTCTATGGGGAAACAGTTTGAATACATCTGTTGTAACATATTAATAATGAATAATATTTTCATCAAATAATTTATATGTACAGCGATAAGGATTTAGCACAACTTACTTTGAATATTCTGGTATCACCTAAGATTCAGTCTTTACAGTAACTCACAGTGAGATTTTCAAGACTGTTTAGTCGTAGGCAGCATATGTGAAATTGCAGCACAGTTAACATCTCTGAACAGCAAATCTTAACTCTCTTCTGTGCACTTTCAACTAGGATGGCATGTCTGGGGATGTTGGCTTCTTTGTTTTTCATCTCACACATTTTTAAATTGTCTTCATTTTCCTTAAGTCTTTATTCAACTTAAGAATTACTGTTTAAAAATGCCAGGTAATTGTATAGACTATAATTAAATAGATGAGATAATTATAGAGGTCATAATTAAAGAAGGTTATAGCAAAGACTGCACAAATGCTTCATTTTTAACTCAACTTTTCATCTGAGTTTCTTGTACTCTTAATTTTTTTTCATGCAGTCACCTCTTGGGATGATGTTTATCAACTAATTCTCATGTGACAAGTAGAAATAACCAAGTTAGTGATGATTTTTCATTACAAAAGGCTTGATGAAATTTCAGTGTAAATAAACAAATGAAGAAATGATTTTACATGTTATAATAAGAAATACTGCATTAATGTACGATTGAGATTCCCTGAGTTTTAATTTTTTTTTTCTCTTGGCCATGACCAATACAAGAAAAAAAAATAAAATCAAATTCATTCTTTTACATTGATGCAGGTTGTTTTTTTTTTTTTAAATTAATAACCTTGAATACTGCAGTTATAGTCCTTGTAATTTTTAATCTTTCATATCTTCAAATGCTATTAATTGCTTAAGTAATCAGTACAAATATTGACAAAATACTTTTGCCTCTTGAAACACTTTTATTTTTATCAACATTTGGTAATGTATTACAGAAGGAAAGTTCACCTTCCTTTTTTGCTTCTTTGAATTTTACAATCGACTACCTTTGTGTCTTTTTTTCACTGGAGTCTCTTCACACAATAATTGTTTTTTACCTTTGTGTAATATATATAGTATAAAATATATATAGTAGTATATTGTGTAATATTTATAGTATATAATATATATCGTAGTATATAATTTGGAAATCGTGGATTTTATCAAATAAATGAAATGTTATGTAAAAATCAGGAAACAAACGTAGCTAATATTTTAGTAGTGGTCATACTTGAGATTTTGGCAAATATTCTTTAGTTTTCTTAACCCTCATTCTCAAATGTTCATTGTTGTCTGACTTTGTAAGTGAGACGTGTTGGATACAACTTACCAAAAGTCAGTCACCTGTGGCTTGTATTTAACATCCCAGCTCTTCTAGTCTTCAAATCAGTTTTAAGTCAGTCTGCATGAAATCTCTCCTTTTAAACATCTTGGTGCTTCTTTTTTTGTTCTTGTTTACAGTTTGCACTTGTGTAGTCCACAAAAGATGCCATGAACTTATAATAACGAAGTGTGCTGGCTTAAAAAAACAGGAAACCCATGACGAGGTAAGCGTTTATAAAAAACATTTTCTAGATTCTGTCTTTCGTTTGTTTATATTACTGTTGTGTTCTGTATTTGATCAATAAATTTTGTAAACTTCTTTGTGCCCTTCTTGTCCTGTTGTGATGTAGAACTTACTTTAGAATGACAGATTATGACAGTAGTTTAATTTACATGGAAGTTGTTATAAAACAATTCATTTTTAATTAATAAACTTTTTATACAATTATAGAATGGTTTACATTGGAGACCTTAAAGATCAAGTAGTTCCAACCCCCTGCCACAGGCAGTGTTGCTATCCACCAGCTCAGGCTTCCCAGGGACCCATCCAACTTGACCTTGAACACCTCCAGAGATGGGGCATTCAGTCTCTCTGAATAGCCTGTATCAGAACCTGACCACCCTCTGTGTAATAAATTTCCTCCTAACATCTAAGCTAAATCTTCCTTCTTATTTTTAAATCCATTCCCCTGTGGCCAATCACTATTAAAACTGTGTAAATAGTCAGTCCCCCTTCTGCTTATAAGTTACCTTCAGGTACTGGAAGAGGGCTCTGTGAGCCCTTCTCTTCTCCAGGATAAATATTTCACTATATTTTTGAGTGGGTGAGTTACAAGCAGATTGGATATTCAGTAAGCTTGGGTATCTTATTATTGTCTGAATAAGAATTTGTCTGAATTTCAGAATTTGTCTGAAACACTGACTATACTCGTGCTTCCTGGGCACTTCACTGCCATTTTTCATATTTGAACTGCTCTTCAATATGTGGTTCACAATAAGTATGTAATGCTTAAAAGCTGATCTCCTGTATAGGATTGTGATAAAGTACTGTGTTTATCTAGTGCTGTTTATGCATGGTACCCACAGGAAGATAGGAAATCTTGTGTGGATTTATATTCCCAGGCTCCAGACTGGTGGAGACTTGCATGCTTTGCTGATATAATGCTCTCATTGTTTAGAATGGGTACTCGATCATTGGAGAGAAGCCAATGGTAATATGAAAGGGAAGGAAAAATACTGAAATAAATCTTCTGCTGTACAGTGGCCACTATAAAAACTTATCAGTGACATCCTTTAATTAGTAAGTAATCAAACTTTGGAATCCCTAAACACAATTAATTGTTGTCATTTTCATCATCTAAAGAACAGTGAGATATGAGAAGGTAAATGGGTTGCGATATATATCTCTTTCTTAGTCTTGTATTAGTTCTGCCTCCTGCTCCTGAAACAATTGGGAGTGACTTCCTTGCCTTCCACATTAAGATAGCTATGATAGCCTGATAGCTATGTATTTATTCTTTCCAGAAGTACTAGGAAGTATACTTTAGACTTTTTGTCTTGGACAACAGCAGTTCTTCCCCTTTTTCTCCCCCAGATAAAATAGTGAGGAGAAGTCTAGAGTATACCTAATGCAAAAATCATCTTTTGAGTATATGGCTATTTCATTTTTTATTAATTATGTGTGGTTTCAAAACATAAAAGGCCTTGTTGTACACAAAGTATAAAGAGATTAGAGTAAATTGTGTTGTGCTCTTCTTTTTCAGCAAGTGGGATCTCAGCGCTTCAGTGTCAACATGCCTCACAAGTTTAGCATTCACAATTACAAAGTGCCCACCTTCTGTGACCACTGTGGTTCATTGCTCTGGGGTCTTTTGAGACAAGGTTTACAATGCAAAGGTAAGGTGCAGAGGTACCCAAATGTCACTATTGCCACTGTTGAAACGCATCGCCCACTGTGCTCCCATCCACATAAATATTCAGCAAGTGTTGATGAATGTCACTGGATGCCATTTTTTCTACATGAAAGAATTCAAATAAATACCTTTACTCCATATGTGGTTCCATGTTAAGCGCCATTGTGTCAGAGTGCCCCTCTTCTGTCATCTGTCACACAGCAGCAACATGTAATGGTGTGATACTGGTGATACTGGTGGAAAGGTTCAACCTCAGCTGCTGTACCACCACCAACTGCTCTGACATCGTGGGCCAACATCATAAAATAGGAGGAATTACTTTCACAGCAGCCCTCTATATATGTCTAAATGTGTAATCTCTGAAACACTGTCTTTTGCAGTTATTTAAGATGAGGCATAATTATAGGTGAAGTTCAGACCTAATGTTTTATATCACATATTGCTGATCACTAAGAGAATGAATACATGCCTTTAATGGCTAAGTGATAAACACTAAGAGCACTGTGAAATTTCATCCTAACCTTGTGATTCTAGCCAGTGCTTAGTGATGAAATAACTTGAAATTTTGTTACTTTGTTATTATTAAAGATTCTGTTCAAATTGCTATTTTAATTACAGTGGAGATATGTTCAGAAAAGTTTTTTCAGTTAAATCTGATTTTTTGGGGTTTTTTTTTCCCCTGATTTTTAATCGGAACTACAGTATCTTTCCACTTAAATAGTGAATTTATTTAGTTCACTGGCATATTCTCTGTTAGGTACCATAGTCATTCCTTTCTTCTCAACTACAGAGAATAATGTTATTATGTTATGTCTCATATGCATTACTGTGGATGCAATAGTTCATCATGCAAAAGATCTCTATCCTATGTTACTTTCTACATTTTTATAAAACTAAAACATAGAAAAATACAATATTATCTTCACGAAATCTAATATTCTTCCAAGCTGGAGTTGTAATTTTTTCCCATGCTTTTTTTTTTTTTTTTTTTTTTTTAATTAACAAGTGGTGAACATTTACTTGTTCAGAGTTGTATTTGTTTGCCCAGTATAATTATTAATACCATGAAACGTGTATTCCAGAGCTATTTTTTTCCTGGGTTTGTTTTTTGTTTGGTTTGCTTTTTTTGTTTGTTTGTTTGTTATTTATTTTTTCCCACTGCATTTTAGGCAGAATATGTTTGTGAAGTTGGAGTATTCAGAAATGCTGTGCTTTCAGCTCCTCAGTGTCCTCTCCACTTAGCTTTCAATGCTGAATATACAAACTAAACATACTGAAACTACCACCTGTAGCAGTTTCTTTTTGCTCTTCTTCTGAGCTGAAACATATATGGAAATAGAAGTATATCTGGAAACCTGACTCCTGAAGACCATGGTTACTTCCAAAGATTATTTGCACTGCTTTCATGATGAGGGAAATGTCTTTTCTTTAAGGTTAATGCAGTGATACTGACACTGATTAACAATACAACAAAGCACAGATTTATAAATCTTTTAGATTTATTTGTTTTTTTTGTTTTGGTAGTTTGATCTAAAAATAATGAAGTGAGGAACTGGATTACTTGAATGTTCATTTAGCATTTAACTACAGCTGCTGTTTTGCTTTCTTTGCGCCTTATTCCACAAGAGGGCAGTGAAATCTAAGTCATCTGTCTCCTCACTCTAAGCTATTTTAAAGAGAGCTGTGTTCTCCTTGTTACTTCTTATTAATTGTAACCTTACTGCCCTCCTACTGGTATGCGATTTTCAGGAGATGGTATATAAGAGAAAGAGCTTAATACATGAATTTCCATTTGAGAGTAGAGAATGTTTGACAGTGCCAAAGAACGTAAAACATTGGTGATTTTAGACCTGCCTGCTGTAGGAATTAATTTTCCTGAGTAAAACTGAGCAAGGAACTACATACAGAATGAGAGCAAATGGATGGTTAAAGTCCAAGCTCTGAGAAATTTTTCTTCTGTTTTAAATTGTATAAGACTTTTGTAGTGTCATCAGATGTTTTCATTTGTTCCTGTGGGGACTATATGAAAACTGTATGAAAACTGTAAGTTCTGCGTCTTCTTAGCAGAAGAATAATAACTAGTTCAGTCATTTTAAAGTAACATTCAACTGTCATTGCAAATCCAGCTAAGTATTTTTCTACCAAAATTATATTTATTTGAAAAAACTATTGGTAGATCCAGTGAGGTTTGATTTAAGACAAAAATATAAGATAGCTATTTTATTACTTTACATTTTGTTGCAGTTTGCAAGATGAATGTACATCGACGCTGTGAAACAAATGTGGCACCAAACTGTGGAGTGGATGCTAGAGGCATAGCTAAAGTTCTTGCTGATCTTGGAGTCACTCCAGATAAGATCACTAATAGCGGGCAAAGGAGGAAAAAGGTAATTTTGCTATAAAAATGAGACTACTATGGCTGTGTTGTAGCTTCACAAGCTGGAGCTCAATCCCACTCTCTTGATGAGCACAAACGATTTTTATATTTCTGTTTTTTTTAAGTTAGTGCATAACTAAGCCTTTGGCTATTGATTTATTCATCTATTCTGAATTTCAATATGAAATTTATTTTGAGCTGATGTAATTCTCTAGAGCTGGAGATTCTACAGTCTCAAAATATTTCTCCTTCTTAATTCTAAGAAGGGAGATTTGACAGAGAGACAATATCTGACAAAGCAGTTCATGAAAACATAAATGCGTCTCTAATTGATTGTTTGAGACAAACTCCATAACATTGCTAATAAGTGATAGTAAGTGAACGAATTGAAAAAGGAACTGTTCGTCAGATGATGGTTCCAGAGTTGCCATTGTTATTATAAGTAGACTGATCTTCTTTAAATGAAAAGCTAACCCACCTCATCCAAAGTTGCAGGAGTTATTGTGGACTTACATATCCTGGATGAGAATTTGGTCACATTTTCTATCTCACTTTGCTCTCACTTGCAGGAATAGGCAAATTTTAAGCATAATTTCATAAAACAATGTATCTTTGTTTCTTCACATTTTTCCAATTATTGTGCACTTGGAATCCTTGTATGTTGTTTCAAAACAGTACAGAAACAGAGAAGACTCAGAAATTAATTGATATTAGACTCCTAGGAAAAGATATTTTCCTGTTGTTACTTCATGAGTGAGTTTGCAGTGCTTACTGATACATAGTTAAATGTATTTATGGGATTGATTTCTACACAGGTCTGGGGTGGTTTTTTAAAACTTTCTCTCGCTGGATATGGTTATTACATTTATTTCATCTGAAGAACCAGTTGTCTTTTAAATTGCTGGTTCTTTATATTCTGGTCTCGATTTTGTGTGATGCCATCTTTTGAGGGTTGAGGTTCTGTGAGAATCAGCAGTTTTCTTTATATTTCTACTTTTGAATTGATGTTGATGAATTTCCACTCAGCACTTTACTCTGGAGGGCCTTATAGCTTAGTACCCTTTTTGGTTTTGTTTTTAGCTAATTGCAGGTGCAGAGAATCAGCAACCGGTTCCTGGAAGCACATCATCAGAAGAAGATAGGTCAAAGTCAGCACCAACTTCTCCATGTGATCAAGGTTGAACTTTTTCTTTTCTAATACACACTGTCACTTACTGCTCTTCTTTATGAGGAGTAAAAAAGCTAACAGCTCCAGCCTTTGTTGAACCTAATCAACCAAGTAGCTACAATGAGGAAATGAATCATTTACTGAGAAAGATACAAACTGTAGAAACTTGTTTTTGAAAGCTTGCTCTCAATTCTTTAAAATCTGTGAAAGGTAAAATTATAAAACTCTCAAAAAATGTGTAAGTTTACCAGGAGGGTCCTTGCCTACATTAGTAGGGAGGTTGTGCTATTGTAAGAGTGATAACATTTTAAATAGTACCACAAAACATAAGTGTCTTTAACTATCTGAGAAAAGCCTGTCTTTTAGTAAGTTTCTGAGATAAAACTACCTCTTTGCAGTGCCATGTTGAATGTTTGTGATAATCAAAACTTCCACCCAGTTAGGGTATGCTAGCGTATCTATGCATTCTCTGTAGGATTTAGAGACAAATACTGTTAATTGTCACTGATACTACGTTTGTTTCTTGAGCTGAACATCCTGACTGACAGAACATGTATGTCAGCAGTACGTTTAAAATCTGTTCTGGCTGGTATTTTTGAAAATATCTGTGAACGTCTGTGAACACATCTTCAAAGGCAAAAGAAAATGAATATTTTTGTGTTAGGTTCTTTAAAACTTATTTCCAGTTGAGAAATTTACCACCCTTAACTGAAGTGGAAACTTGCCACAGGGAAGTCCAGAACTGATTTAAATTTCTCAACCTTTTGGTTTCAGAGGCAACATTTTTGTTAAATAATAATTTTGAAGTATCTGATGTTTTGGTTAAAATAAGAATAAAGAATTTGTCTATATACTCTTCTACATTTCACTGTTTTAGATACCCAGTTTTTGCTTTCAGGGCCATAAGGCAGAAGTACTATGTAAAAGCTTGAGGCAGATTCTGAAGTACATTAACCATCAGGTGTTTAGAAGCCTTGAAAACCATTTAGCAGATCTACACAATAATCGCTATGTGGATCAGCAATAACAAGTTGTCAAATACTTTACTGACTTGTGTCTGATAGGAGATGGAGCTGAGAAAGATACTCCATTCATGTTGGCTTCCACCAATGGGGATGCCCAGCTATCCTTTGAACTTTTGATGAAATGGCTTTGAAATACTTAAGCAGGAAGGTGAGCTGCACTAAGAGTGAGCATTCAAAATGAAGTAATGTTCCATGGTAGTGAAACACCCCAAAAAATCACAAGAATAACTATTTGGCCTCTCTTCTGAGTTGTCATTCACGTTTTGGATGTGTCTTAGCTTCATTTCAAAGGGTCTCTCTTCCTATTGCAGCAGGTTTTTAGCTGATTACTCTAAAGTGAAGAAACATTTTACTAAATATATATACTTAGCTGCAGAATACCTTCAAGGGTGGTGAATGTCCCTTCTCCAAACTGATATGGACTAATAGAGCTTGTACTTAAGGTGTTTGTTTAAAATTTTCTCTTGTTTCCACAGAAATCAAAGAGCTGGAAAACAACATTAGGAAAGCATTATCCTTTGACAACCGGGGAGAGGAGCACAGGGCAACAGCTACAACATCAGCAGACAACCAGCTTAACAAACCTGGGGAGAATGGTGAAAATGGAGAAGTCAAACAAGCACAGACCAAACGAATAGGCCTTGAGGAGTTCAACTTCATCAAAGTGTTAGGGAAAGGCAGCTTTGGCAAGGTAGGTAGCTACTTTTTTTTCCCCCTTGATACGTAGCTTATTTATGACTGTACTACTTGGAAAGTACTCATACTGATATTCAGAAAGTGTTTCTACCATGATGCCACCTTTACAGTGACAATCATGAATATCTGTCTGCTGATCAGATGGAATTTTCCGTGCTCTGTCTCACTACGGTGTCTAAGGACAAGTCTTGTGAAACAGAATGTCAGTGCTTCATTGCTATAGGCAGGGACACCTCTCTGTAGACCAGGTTGCACAAAGCCCCATCCAGCCTGGCCTTGAATGCTTTCGGGGGCAGGAAATTCACAGCCTCACTGGGCAGCTTGCTTCAGCATCTCACCACCCTCACAATAAAGAATTACTTCCTGCTATCTAGTCTAAGTCTATCCTCCTCCAGCTTGAAGCCATTTCCCCTTGTCCTGTTGCTACATGCTCTTGTAAAAAGTCCCCCCGCCAGCTTTCCTGTAAGCCCCCTTCAGGTACTGAAAGGCAGCTATAATGTCTCTTTGGAGCCTTCTCTTCTCCAGGCTGAAGAGTCTCAATACTGTTAGGTTGGTGTTCTAGCCCTCTGATCATCTTCATGGCCATCCTCCAGACCTGCTCCAACAACTACATGACTTTTTGTGTTGGGGGCTCCAGAACCAGATGCAGTATTCCAGGTGAAGTCTCATGAGAGCAGAGCAAGGGGACAGAATCACTTCTATCAACCTGCTGGTCACATTTTTCTTGATGCAACCCAGGATTCATTTGGGATTCTGTGCTGCAAGTGTGCACTGCCAGCTCATGCTGAATTTTTCATCAATAGACATTCCCAAATCCTTCTCCTCAGGGCTGCTCTCAAGCTGTTCTCTGCTTAACCTGTAGCTGTGCTTGAGATTGCCCTGACCATTATGCAGGTCCTTGCACTTTGCATTGTTGGACTTCATGCAGTTGGCACAGGCCTACTTCTCAAGCTTGTCCAGGTCCCTCTGGATGGTATCCCTTACCTCTGGTGTGTCAACTGAGCCACTCAGCTTGGTGTCATCTACAAACTTGCTCCCACTGTCCATGTCACCTAAAAAGATTAAATGACACTAGTCCCAACACTGATTTCTGAGGAATGCCACTTGTCACTGGACTACACTTGGATACTGAGCCCTTGACTGCAACTCTGAGTACAACCATCCAGCCAGTTCTTTATCCTGTGAGTGGTCCATTCATCAAATCTGTTTTTCTTCAACTTGTGTCAGCCAGGATGTCATTTGGGACTGCATCAGCGCTTTGCACAAGTCCATGTAGATGATGTCAGTTGGACTTCCTTTATCTGCTCATGCTGTGACTCTGTCATAAAAGACCACCAAGTCTGTCAGGCATGTTTTGCCCTTGTCGAAGTCATGTTGATTGCCACCAATCACTGTGTCTTTATCTTCCATGTGCCTTAGTACGGCCTTCAGGAAGAACTGCTCCACAATCTTGCCAGTCACAGATGTGAGACTGGCCTGTAGTTCCCCGGGTCTTCTTTTTTTTCCTTCTCGAAAGTGGGGGTTATGGTTCCCCTTTCCCAATCAGTGGCAACTTCATCAGATTGCTATGACCTTCCAAATATGGTGGATAGTGGCTTGGAAACTTCATCTACCAGTTCCCTTAGAACCTGTGGATGGATCTCATTGAGTCTCATGGACTTGTGCACCTTCAGGTTCTTCAAATGGTCTCAGATCTGATCTTTACATACAACAGGCAGATCAACCTCCTCCAAGTCCTTACTGTTGCTTTCCGAAACTTGGGTGTTGTGGCTAGAGCCCTTGCCAGTGAAGTCTGAGGCAAGGAAGTCATTGAGCACTTCAGCCTTCTCTGTATCCCCTGTGACCAGGTCTCCAGTTTCCTTCTGGAGAGGGCCCACGTCTTCCTTGACCTTCATTTTATCACTGAAATAGTTTTGTTTAAGCAGGAAAAATCAGCCCAGGAATAGCTCTGTGAAGTTCTGAGTTCATTTCCTCTCTAGATAATATCCAGTTCAAATTGACTCACTTCACTGAACAATTTACATGATACAATGAATTTAAGAGAGTTAAAAAGCTACTGAAAAGACTAGGTATGACATAATTCACCAGATACTTTCCTACAATAGGGAACTGACGAGGTTAGAAGGGGCTCTATTTACAGTGCTTACAGATTTTCTTTTCACAGTGCTATGCACTATGGAACCTAAAAGGAGAACTGAAATGTGAATTTGTTTCACAAGTGCTCTCTTCCTTCCTTGATATATGGGAACTGCAGATGTAAGAGCACAGTGCTGAAGCAGTTCTTTTTTGTCTCCCCATTTTCTGATCTATTCTCTGAAGCTTATCCTGGCTCCAAGCCAGGACTAACCTTAAACAGAGCACAGAACATGAATCTTAAATAACAGTTCAAATCATGAGTTTTCAAGGGTAGTGTGTGGGGTTGTATATCAGGTTCATCACATACAAGTCTCACAACCAGAAATAGGATGTAAAGGGAGGGAATTAATTTATGTTCCTTCTTTTTTTAGATCTAGATTTTAGATTTTTTGAGATCTAATTAATAGGGACTATTTGAGATATGCAAATAAAGGGATACAAACTTCTTGTCCTCTGCATTCTTATCAAACTATGTAAGGCTTGTCTCAAATTTAAAGAATACCAGAGAGATCTTTCCCTAAACTTACCATAATTTAATTTTATAAGCATACATACTTGCCTGGATGAAATTTTAACTAACATTACACTGTTGCATTATTTATTCATTTTATTCCCAGTGCATTCAAACTCATACACAGTCCTCCATTTATCATATGTGTTGCTTTTGTGTACATGGGGTTTTTGTTTGTTTTAGGTAATGTTAGCTGAGCTAAAAGGAAAAGATGAAGTATATGCAGTGAAAGTCTTGAAAAAAGATGTCATACTTCAAGATGATGATGTAGACTGCACAATGACAGAAAAGAGAATTCTGGCATTAGCACGGAAACATCCATACCTAACACAACTTTACTGCTGCTTCCAGACAAAGGTAAGCTACATGAACCTTCTATGAGATTGTGCCCACACTACAATATGTACTATTTCCAGAATAACAAGAAGCAACATGGATAGTTAACCATAATGCAAAATCATTCCTGAGCACATGCAGATGTTTCAGCGTTTCAGTAGTGCTGAAAGGGGGCATTGGCTGCTGATAAATAGCAAAAACACTATTACCCTGTAAGTACCAGGAGATGGCAGTAAATGAGTTCAAATAAATAAATAAAACACAAAAAAGGCTGCTGAGGTGCCATTTTCTGGGTTTCTTGTGTACATTTATAATGCCTATTGAATTAAGTGCAAATGTTTTTAATGTCCAGTGTTCAGAGGAAAAACTCTAAAATGATTTTGTTAGAAACACGTTTATAGCAGAATGCCCATCTGTTCCATTCCTTGTGCTGTGCAGTATAAAATCAATGTGTGCTGCTTATCAAGTAAGTTCCTATAACGCTAATGCTGGCCATGTACTTGAGCAGCAAGAAGAAGGAAAGGTGGAAGAAACTGATACTGAGAGCCTTTTCCCACAATGTTTTCCTTGCTAGCAACTTTTTGTTAAAAATTCCTTGTTTTAATATAAGGTTTGGATTTGCTTCTTGAGATGAAGCAAATGTTTGGATGCTGTGGCTGACTATCTGGGATCTCTGAATCCAGTCATTCTGAGTGTGTGAGACCCAATTTATGTAGCAGACTGTTACTGTTTATCTTTTTTTTTTTTTCCTGGCACTTTATTTCTCTCATCATTCATCTTACCTGACAATTTTTACTTAATTGTTCAGAGAGCTTTATTGACAAAATGTATGCAAGGTGAATCTCTCTTGCAAATAGAATATCAGTGATATACAATTTAATTTACAGAAGCAGTTTTTATTTTTGAATTGTCTGATAAAATGTTTATTATTTCAATGCATAAGTGTTTGATCTTTGCCAATCAAACAAATCATCCCATTTATTTCAACAGGATCAGCTTTTCATTTACAGGGAATGAGTTTAGTGAGTATACATATGCACACACACACATATATGTTTATTTATAAAATGTAAATAACATACTTGAAAATTAATTTCCTTCAATTGCCAGTCATCATACAGATCCAAGCTACTGGGTTTATTTTCTTTCATTAAGATGTTACATTTGAGCAGTTGAGTCAATTTAATGGAAACAGATGTTTGTTAGATTAAAGGCATAATTAAATTTGCATATTAAATAAAAATAAGAGTACATAATGGTACATATTACCATATGTGTGTGCTTATGTAAATATCTACATATTGCCAGCCATTTCTGTGGTGTAGCTAAAAATGTGCATAGCACAAATGAATTACTGAAGGGCCTGTTTAGAATTATTTACAAGTTGTTGGGAAAAATAAATGGAACTCAACAGTTCCAAAAATACGGAAAAAGCATTAGTGTTTTATAAGCTTTGAAGTTAACATGCAAAAAGAGTGGCCCAGGAAAGTGTGTACAGGGAAGATTCTTCCATGTACACTTTGTCCACAAAGGGTGTTTCTTTCATTTACTGAGACTTTAATTTCATTTGAATATATGTGTGTACATATAAGCACTGTAAAAAGTGTTACTGTCACTGAGCATAATGGCAATTTTAGATGAAGAAAGAGATAGAAAGGTTGTAGTAGGGTTCAAGGGATAAACTCCATGAACAGAGAGGAATCTTTAAGTCTATAGCAAATTGCACACTTTGAAACAGAAATAAATGTTTCACTGTTGTCTATCAGAACATGTCAGTTAAATCCAGTGAGTTATGACAGAAGTTTCTCCAGCTACTACTCTGGTTTTCTGGAGATGTTATTCCTTTTTGCTGTGTGTTTTTTTTTTCCCACTTGTTCTTGCCTCTTTTGTATTGTGCTTTTGGTCTTCCTCACCATTCTCTGGGGTAGTTTATCAAAGCAAGGTATTCAGAAATTCCTCTTACCAGCCTCTCTATTCCTAGATCTCTTACCCAGAGAAACTGAGCTACTTCGTTCTTGTAATGAATGTACATAACAAGATTGTAATTTGTGGTTTGTTTTTTTTTTTTTTTTGTCGAACTCAGAAGAATTGGTAGTTAAATCATAGACCAATGACAACAAATAATCAAAACTACATCGAATGATATCCAATCAAATGCAAAGTCCATAGATGAAAAATCAGTGGTTTTCAAGGCTACATGCAATTTGCAAAGAACTCTATGAGAAAGCAATAAATGTAAAAGCTAGAATTAATACTAACATCAATTAATAATTTAAATATTTTGTAAAAGCCATAAGATATTTATCAATAAGAAAAAATAATGGTACTAAGTGAATGAGTCAATGAATTATTCTCCTGTGTTTAGTAGAAAAACAGGTAGGAAAACTTGCTTAAACAAGTATGGTCTGTGGTTAAAGTAGCTTTACTGGGAGAAAGGCCATTGCACAGTAGAACTTAAAATGTGTTGAACAGTAGTATCTAGTTTCTTACATTGGAGTTATTTGCCATACCATGGCTGCTATATTTTACAGAACTGGTCATTGAAGTCATCACGCTGGAATTAAATTCTAAGTTTCAAGTCGACCTTATTTGTTGAATACACCCTAACTAATGGGAAGGCTGGCTCAGTATTCATTGCCAGAGCTCTTAGAGGTTTATTTTATTCAATAAAACTGCTTGCTTTGTTCCTCTTCCACAGAAATTTAAATGCAAGAGTTCAGCTTTTGGTGTTGCGGTGTTTTCCCTCTGTGTCTTCATGTTATTACTAAAGAAAAGTTGCCTAACATGCATTGTTCAGTCAGTATGCTTCAGGTTTTTTTTTCCATAAATCTAATTTTCATTATTACCATTTACTAAATTATGTGATTGTCATCACTAATATCCAAGAGATTATATTTTAGAATTATTTAATATTTAGAAATCATGCCAAATAATGGCTAATAACAGCATACTGGTTTTTTGGGTTTTTTTTCCTTCTATATCCCAACCTCCCTTTTGCAGTCCTTACCCAGCTTCTTGATGCAGATGAAAATTCTGCAGGTTACAGGCATTGGAACAAAAAACAACTTATATGCATCACTAATTTAAATACAGGAATAATTCTTCTAAACTCAGGATTAGCATCGTAATCTTTTTGTGGCCTCAATTCATCAGAATATTCCTGTTTAACTATAAGCACATACTTACACATGATTAATCGCAAAACTATGCACAGGTCAAAGTTTTCCAGAGAATTAAATGTACTTTTCAGAAATTGAGCCTTGAGTTGAAAGACTAATAAACTTCTAAAAATTTATTTATGGAATACAAATTCTGTTTCCTATTTGCTTAGCTCAGTAAGTAACTTTATTTAATGAAACCCGTTTGCTCTAATTCCATCAAAAATGAGCTAGAAAATCAACATTCTATATTTAAATTATATGCATATAAATGTTGTACTTTAGAGAGTACTGTCATCCTCTACATTGACCAGGAAGTCAAGAGAGCTGGGTTCTATTCCAGGGCTTGAGATAAAGTGTGTGAAGCTGATATATGATGTTTTGTCTGCAGTAGTTGAGGTATGAACTCTGTGACCCAGTCCCACACGTTAGAAAGAGTGTAAAATATAGTGGCACAAACACGGCCAACGTGTGTTTTTAGGTTGAAAGGCTTTCATGTATTTTAGTGAATAAAACATTCTAAAACCACATCACATCCTGTACAATTCCTATTCTCTAGACTAGCAGTGTTTTCAAAGGCCTGCTTTGCAAGCATAAATTTATAAGCTAATCCCTGTCTACTGGGATGCAAATAAAGAATTTTGCATTCTACATATGACGTTCACAGAAACTTGCACAAAGTTCAGCATCCAGTGTACAGTGCTTTTGTAAGAGCTTACTGTTGCTTATCATCATCCTCGATTTATTCAGGAGCTTCATGTCCTTTATTGAGAAAATGTCAGAGATAGGGAATGGAAAGTTTCTTCTACTTCTGTTTGCATTCTTTTTTTTTTTTTTCACATTTTCCTCTTACCTTCTTTTTCTCATCTATATTGTGTTTCTCTGACAAGAATTCTAACATTGCCCTTTTCCCCTCTCTCATATCCTCTTCAACCTTATGCCTTGCTTCAGCAACCTGCTGCTCGACAGTGTCAGCAATAGGTTTGGTTGATAGTGCTTCAGTCACGTGGCTGGTGAGGGTGTCTTAAGTACTAGAGCTGCATTCTCTGAAGGCATTCTTGAATGCAATATTTTATTCATAGCTGGAAGTTTTAGAACTCTGAAAATTAAAGACTTTCCGATGGAAAGTTGAGTTTCTACGTGTATGGGAAATTGGTAATCACAGCCTGAACCTCTTATTAATCAGCTGAGACAAGTGTCAGGTCAGCTGTGGCAGCACAGGTGAGAGTAATTGAGCTGTGCTCCTGGAAGGGGTGGAACTTGACTCCACCTCCTCGAGACCTCATTTAAGGGCTGACCACCATTAAAGCAGCATCTCTGGGAGACTGCTCCCCAGTGGAAATAGCTTCAGTGTTTCCCAGCAAAGGCATCCATACTGGTGAGTTTTTCCTCATAAAAAACCTTTTGAAAATAACTTTTTGAATATCTGTTACCATCTTTGTGTCATTTCACCTTACACTACAAATGTAGGTATACATATCTTCACTTTGTTCCTCACAAGCCCCTTTCAACCTTCTTTGTAGCATACAAAATTTTGTAGAGCTCTATCATATGAGATATTTATATATATATATACACATGTATGTTCACACTCCAATTTTTTATAATAAATTATCTTGATGCTTTAGAAAGAAAATGTTGTTGTTTTTAAGTATTTAAGATGGGAAGATTATGATAATTCATAATAAATTTCAAACACTGGGGAGATATTGCTTCTAACATCAACCATTTGGGTTTTTTATCCAACTTCCTGAGATGACTTAAATCTGGGACTTGGGTTCTCCTTTTCTATTTAGATTACTGTCTTCAACAAAACTGCTTTCTAGACAGCCATAGTACAGAGTACTAAGGAGTACTTCAAGTACAGAACAACGTTCATAATGAATTATAAAAACTTAATTGAATTCATAAGGACACTTAGTCAGCATTACAGTTATTTTCATTAGAGAAAACAATTGAACAAAGGTTACGATGAGTCAAAAATGTCACTACAGTTAAAATTTTAGACTTATCCAACCCTAAAAACAATTTTTTATTTTTGTGCAATTGGCTTCATGTTCACTGCAGCCTACCTATTCATTGTGCACAGTTCTGGAACAGACCTGCAATGCCATTTGGTTTTTCTCTATATTCTGATGCTTTTAGGTAGCAACATAATTTTGAAAGACCTCAGGGACATTTATGAATAGACAGTAATGAGCCTATTACCACTGTGCTGATCTATTAAATATTATGTTTCACCTAGAGGCTTTGTACTTATTTGTCCTAGGTTTGGGCACTGTGGTTCAGATACTGCTCCTCTCAGTGCATTTGCACAATGTCTAGAGTGCTCTGGGTAAGGCTGATAGTTTTTAACGCTAAGAATTAGGAGATCTTGTTTTAGTTTCAGCACTTGTGCCGTTACTTTCTAATTTTTGCCGTATCTTTGTGCCTCTTTATCAAAAACAAAAGGGATCAGCCTTTCATCTACTCATGGTTTGAATGAGGGCTGCTCTAAAAGCAAGGCCTGCTATCTTATTATGCTGGCCCATAACATCGCAGGTGGATGCTGGTGGTATGGCAGTGGGAGTTAAACCTTTTCATCAGTACTCAGTTACATTTTGTTGCCCAACAGTTGGCAGACATGGGGCAGTCTGACAAAATAGTGTTTGACATTGATGTGCATATGAAGGAAAGGTATGGAATTGAATTTCTCCATGCGGAAATAAATGGCACCCATTGACATTCATTGACACTGAATGTTTATAGAGTGGACCACCAAAGAGTGGATGTGAGCACAGTGAGGTGGTGGGTGGTATGTTTCAGTGGTGTTGACAGTAACAGTGGGTCACTTCTGTGGCTGCAGATTGTTATAAGCACAGCTTGCAAGCTCTTATTCATTGCTTGTGAAAATGCGTAGCTGGTGGTGGTGGTGACTGTGTTGAAAAACTATATTTTGTAGCTGAGAATTTGCTGTTTCAAATAGTGTTCTTGTCCTCCTTGTGTCTGTTGTATTTTCCATAGACATAAATAAGGTTGGAGACCTTACTTTCAGGGTGCCCTACGTATTGAAATGATTACAGGGAGAGTTTGAAAGTCCAGCACTACTGTACTATAGTAGTGTTTTGTTTTAGGATCAGTATCAAATAGTGTATTGTTTCAAAAGATATAAACTGAAGTTACATTTTTAAAGTGATATATTTTTGTCAGAAAATGTAAAAGTGTAAAGGAAGAGGAATATATATTAATGATGTCCCTAAGCCTTGTTTTCTAAATTAATTCAAGAAGAAGCACTGTAATATTTAACGAGAACTGTCTCAGCTAACGTGGAAGATAGTCTTTTTTTTTTTCTTCCATATATTTGTACAAAAAAAAGTATATGTCTTCTGTGCCATTTATGATATACAGTGCAAATTAACCTAACTGACTGGCCACTGTAACATTCATCTGGGAATAATCAGAGTTTATAATCTGCTTTATCTGGTATTCTTGTACTTTTGTTGCTAAGCAGCTAAAGCCATTATGTAGATATTGCTATATGGGTGTAATCAGATTAACACAAGTTTGCATTGCCTTTTATTACTGATTAGTGTCAAATTAGAACTTTGTAGGTCCCAATTCTGTTTCTTATTATCCCTGCTTCGCTGGATTTGTACATGTGTGTGACAAAAGACTAAATTAGCCCCTGTATTTTTAGCTATTTCAGTGCTAAAATATTTTAATGCAAACTAAATGGAAATTTTTCTGATAATTATTTCTTAATGGAAAGTGCTAACTGCAGTAAAAAAAAAAGTAGAATAAAATGGTAGGTGTTTTATATCCATCTATACTTATTTATGTTCAAAATCCTTTTGAATATTTTAATTGCATTATTAAATATGTATATACACAGAATGTGTACAATTATAGCTATCTTTTTATTCTCAACTGGTTTCTGCAGTCATTTTATATCACAAATACTGCAGTGAACTCATTCTTCAGAATATGTCAGAAAGCACTCAGAGTAATGTCTTGTGACAGCTTATATCACACCATCAAAGCCCTGTAAATATGGGAAAATTTGGCAGAATAAGGTTTTTCTAGCATTCGAGTAATAAATATGTTAAATTTAGACTTCTTATTGACTGCTACAGAGCATGAATTCATTGGTTGCAATCAGAGTATTGTCTAAAAGTAGATGCTGTGGTCAAAAATACTTGGAACGGTGAAGCTGCTGATTAAATACTGTAATCATTGTCTCTCTCTCACACACAAGCCCCTGTTTCCAGCATGACTGACCCGGTTTTGGAAACTTGCTATTATGCTGCTCAGTTATTGCTAGCTGTTCTTGAAGATTATTAAAGCCTGGTTAGGTCACTAAAGACTCATTGTTCACATTAGCCCTTTTAGTGTTACACTTCAAGTCAGGCTATCGGTGCAGCCAGACTCATCAAGGGCCTGTAGGAGAAAGTGCTCCTCCAGCATAGAGAAGGCATCAATCAGGAAAGTCTAAATGCTTCTCATTCAGACCGGAAAGACTTTTATTTTGTGATGCAGCACCCAAACTGAACAGGACTCTTTCACACCCTCTCAAAGCTAGGGCTTGTTCCTAGTTTGCATGTATAAAAGTGAGAGCTGCAGCTGCAGCTCCATGTTTTTTGCTGTGCTGTAACCTTTTGAGGCCTCGACAAACCCTGGGAATAGCCCTGACTCAGCATCCGCAGCCAGAATTCAGTTTTAACTACTGTCATGAAATAGTTGAGGGTGAGTTATAATTTGTACTGATTTTATTTACCTAATGCCAGTATATTAGGATTTTAGAGTTAATGCTGCCAGTAGTGTTGCATGTACCTTAGTGTAGCCAAGTGTAAAATTCAGCTTCATGATTTTAGTTCTGTTGCAGTCAAGTGCAGACAGGAGGGTTTAAGGATAACAGGTGGAGGTAAGGAGCTTTTTCAGTACTGTTTGCATATCTCTTGAACAGATTATCTCAAGCTACATACTGTACACTTTTCCCCTTGAGAAAAATTTCTTGCTCCAGTTGAGGCATGTTTGGGGGAAAAAGTTTTCAGAATATACCATATTCTTTGCCAGTAACTTTCCTGTAGAGTCTGCCTGTCTTGTACACTATGCTTTAAGCAGAGATCAGAGGAACAAGGAATGTTGTCATCCAAACAGGGCAAAGGGAGTAGCCAACTTTGAATAGAACTGGAGGATATCCATCACTTTCTGGATATGTAAAATCATCATAGAAGCTTTGTCTTATTGCTGTCTTAACATGATACTAGTTGGTTCATTATCTGATATACCTAATTTAGTAAACTGGGGGGATGGACTACCCAGTGGAGTGCCCATCATTCAACAGGATAATAGGACAAAGCTGCTTAAAATAAAATCCTGCAGAATAAGGCTGGATTGTGACTTTAGTTTAGTTTCATCTTGGGAGAAAGGAGTAGAAAAGATAGAGGTAATTAATGCTATGACAGTACCCTTGAAGGAAATATGCCTGATGGGTTTGTATCAGGGCGTATCACCTTGCAGTCATGTGCCATGACCCTCTTTCCTATTCTTCCTCTTCACATCTTGAGACCATCCTCAGACCTGGTGCAGAACTCCTTTCTCCCTTCAATTTGGTCAGTACAGACTTCAGTTCATGACTCTCATTGCCCTAGAAGTACACTTTACACTATTTCTTGTATTTTATAGTCATAAAGCACTATTCAGAATTTACCTCTAATGGGTTCCATACAACAATGAATTTATAATGATAAAACCTACCTTTAAAATAAGAGGAAATGTAATGTTTTCATGGGTTGCTGCCAGGATGCCCTGTTTATAATGGCTAACTGTTTAAAAAACTCTTAAAATCCATTTTACCTAAGTGATAGTGGGACAACATTTTATAGTGTATTTTTTAGGTGTTGCTCTTACAACAACCCACAGGATGAGACAGGAAAAAGGAAGTTGTATATAAAATTTGATTCTTCTTCAACTTCTTTCCTAAATGCAGGAAATTATTCTCATTGGGATTTATGGATTAATTTGGGCACTTTAATACTTTTTCTTGTTTTCTTTTGCAACAGCTTAGTAGTTGATAATTGTACACAGGATAATTTTGCCATGGGAAAGAAGTGGGATTTACAAAACAATCGTGTTTGCATCTTTATTAAAATGTTCATTGCTTTTTTTGAAATGTGCACAGTCATAATTCTAAATTCAGTCTCATCTCACATTTAAATATATTGTTGTGGCCCATACCGAATAATTTGAGTGTTGGCATAGAATGTCATCTGCACATATACCATGTGTGAGGTAGGTCAAACTTGAGTAGGGTGTAACTTAGAATAGATTTCTTCCAATCTCTGCTTCTTAAAACCACACCATAATGAGATTATTTTTATGATTCTAATAGGTGCATTAGAAGATTTAAGAGAGTCGAATTCATGCCATTTTGTGTCAGTTTCAGTCCTGAGTAATTTTAGCAGCAACAAACACACACATACAAGCACTTATTTTTTTATTGCAGAAGGGTGTGCTTTTGTCTATTACAGTAGTGTTTAGCATTGTGCTTATATATGGGGAAATGAGTAAAGAGCTTCTTTGTTTTTCCATGTTGGGTGGGTCCAAGACCATTCTTTAAGCTCAGAAGTATTCAGTGCATTGTTTATCTCCTTAAAAAGATTATAAGGAAGCTGATCCATGACACGAACATAGCAGTTAAGAGAAATGACTCTTTAGAGGAGAGTCACTTGCGTGCCTGTGTTTCCACAGTAACTCTGAACTGGGAAGAAATTAGGTATTGGGGTAAATACAACTTCCACTGATAGTTAGAAACAGTAAATTTAAATCTGTAAGACACATATGGGTAAGACACAAATCTGTAAGACACATTTTTTTACTGGGAAAACAACTACTCTTTAGAGTACATATGCCTTGCCAGTTGCACAAGAAAGGAAGTTGTGCTTTTAGGTACTTTTAGTTCAGCAGATAAAAGGATGAAGGAGATCCATTTTATAAACTGCTGAAAATATGTTTATTTTTTGTAAAAATCTTCACATAATCAGCCATGATAATTTCAAATACTTTAGTAGTGATGTTTCTTCAAAAATCTATAGCACTTATTTTCTGTTTTAAAAGCCCAGTGCTAAAATAATCACACAGAATTCTACTCCTTAAAACTGCCTCCAGAAGTGTAGAAAAAAACATGTCTTGGTGATAAGAGCCTCTCTTCTCTTCTGCACTGCTTTAGATATTTCAGATGATGACTGAAATCATTATAGTTTTGGGCAGTATTTCCTGTTGTCTGATTAATTTATACTTGTGAATTGCCAGGGTTTTTAGCTGTGTGGAGCTTTGCCAAAAATAAATCATGTTCTGAAAAGAGGAAAAGATAGAAAAGAAAGTAGATCCAGTTAATGCTTTCAAAGGTCACTGTTGCATTTATAGAACAACAGAAAACCAGACAGTGGAGAGAGATGTACAAATAATGACTTTCAATAGGTATCGGGAAAGGTTGGCTCAGGTAACTCATGTTTATCATATAGAGCAACAACAAAAAAAAGTCAGTGTGTGGTGCTTTCATTGATCAGTAAATAACTATGAAGAGCTTCATTTTTTGGAAGGGTTGTGAAAATGCATTGAACAGAGAAGGTTGTATATCAACTAAGAATTCTGCATGTATTTGTCAGTTTTCATTATTCTGTGTGCTCACAATTTGTCTCTTTGAAAGTGGGTGGTTTAGTTTTTTTAACCTTTTATGTGATTTTTTTCATCCTCTTTTAGGAAGCTATTTTTCACAGAGAGGCACATAAAATGTCATATCAGGATATGATCTCCTGAAATACTGAATAATATGTAATAACAGACAAATGTTTGTTCGACCCAGTATCTTATCTCTAATAATACTGAAGATGATGTGCAGGAAGAATGTAGACAGAGAATGAAGCATATTATGACATTTTTCAAGATACATTAACAGTATCAGAAGAAGTGCAATTTTGATATTTCATGTGCCAAAGATGGCGTTCAATGGGGTGACATCCTTGCGCATAATACAGCTTGTGGGAAATGTTAAGAGTGAAAAACTACACAGAAAACTAGAAAACTATATGGAAATGCAAATGATGGAGATCACTGTACTGAGTTCTCTCCTGCCTGTAAATAGAGGATCCTATAGTGCAGCATTTATACAATTTCTTTATAACAGTATACCTGTTGCATATATATCTAATGTCTACAACATTAAAATTCTCCAAGCTGCATTATTTCTCCAGTGTTTTACAATAGTGAATTACTGTATCTGACTACCTTATTAGCAATTAGATATCCTGCACTTTCCAAAACAGAGGAAACAAGGATTTCCAACAGATTGATTGATGTGCTTTCTGTAATTAACTCAAAATATTGCATACTATAGTATAGGTAAATGATACATAATAAATCAGATAGAACAGTCTCAATTTATGTTTTCCAGCACTGAGAGTTGAGGTGATAAAAGAAAGATGCAAGTATTACATTATTTTGAGTTTTCCCATCAGTATTGCTGGCAGCAAACCACTGCTGGCAATGTCATGCCTGAGCCAAAAGGTCATTGTGCATAATGCATTAGACTTCATTTTTCAATGAAGTGTTTCAATGAAACAGTGGTGCCATTGTCTTTCAGATTTTCTGTCTGCAGTGTCCTTTTCTTGAATTTCTGAGATATAAATTTAATTAAATGTATTTTAAAATTTATTTCAGTGACTATTTTACACCTTTATCTGAGCATTGCTTAGCATAAAGGTAGAGTGTAGACATCTCTTCCATAAATAGTAGTAGTTATGTTGGATATATGGATGAGTAAAACCCATGGATCCATTTGTGGACCCATACAGTAGAAGAACAAGCTAATTAAAAGCTCTTCTATAACTTGTTTGGACATCCAAGAATTCTCATTTGTATTTTTAGATAATTTTAGAGTGAAAGGGAAACAATATTTAGGCAGGAAAAGGGACTTTCATCTGGGAGTTAAAATTCATTATTCCCAATGATATAAACTCTGATTCTCTTCAGTTGTATTTAGATGTGATCATATTGCTGAGTTGTCATTCAGACCGGCTAGTGCCACATGTTTGCTTTGTTGGTTATACATACAAACATCCTTTCCACGCAAGCAGTATTCAAGAGCAAGTTCTTTAATGGCAACTGCTATACTCAGCAGCATAGGAGAGAAAGCCTGCAGAGATTTTCTGGCAACAACAAGAAACAGGAAGATCCTATCTAGTGAGATTTTGGGGTCAGAATTTTAGATAGGAATCTGAATTTAGAGAGACTTAAACTCACAAAACCTCTGAACTTCTGGAAATTTGCCATGAGCCTGTGGGAAAAGTTAAGAAAGAATTGTTGCTGGGTGATGTGCCTGGGGAGATTTACTGGTTTCCACAGTACAGTTCAATGTTGTATTATTATATAAAACACTTGGTGTGGTTCAAATATCCCTTAGGCTAACATGTAATCTCAGCCACATGCGTAACCCAATATCTGAGTATTGTTTCACTTTGCTTTTTAACTGGATTTAGACTGATGACTTGGGTTTAAGAAGCCACAGGCAGCTCCCTTGAACCTAAAATATCACCTTTTTCAGAATTTGGTACACAATACAGATTCATTAAAATTTGTTAACCATTATCTGATTGCATGGTTAAGATCATTCTGCAAACAGCATTGACAGAAATGAGGTTTATTTACTGGCCTTGTCCAGAGCAAAGTAATGTTTTATCCATTAGTATATGCTGTTTCTAATGTTGTTTACATTCTTTGAGGAAATGCGGAAGCTACTGCTTGAAGAGGCTAAAGGACACATGAGTTTATGGGTTCTTCTTGAAAATATTTTTGAAGTAAATGCTAAATTACATTATTCAACTTATTTCCCGGATTGCAAAGAGAACGTTGTGTCTTGGCAAACTGAATTAACTGTGTCTTATTTGAATAATTAACTCAAAACTATGAAAAAAGTTCCCAGATCTTATCGTGATGCAGTGAAGAATTATCTTTTTTTTTTGTCCTGCCCACACGTTTTTCTTGCAAGTTCCTGCCTTCATCCAATTACTGAGGACCTCAGAAAGACACACTGACTACAAATAAATTTACTTGAGGATTTGAGTAGGATGATTAAAAATTGTAAAAAGTTGCAATCTGAAAATTAAAAAAAACACACTTTTTTTCCCCCTGTGTATGTATATCTGTTAGTTTAAAAGAGGGAAGTTTGTGATCATTATTTAAAACTCACTTAAGATTTATGTAAATTGTCCCATAGAAACCTTTTGGTTATAAACTTCAAAGGAGTTTTCTGAAACCTCAAGATGAATGTACAGGAAAATTTCAAAAAGGTCTTCTCTCCTGTGGAACTGAAGACATGGGAAATTGTGTCAGTTCAGCTGACATGTGCTTTGAAATGCTACGTTAGTATGACTACAAAGTACCAAATGGGAAGCTTCAGATCACTGCTGGTGTATTTACTGAATCACAAAAGGTGTAGCTCATGTAAATTGTTACCGCTGCTCTTTTGTTCCTAATTCCAGGGAACACATTTTAATGATTAATATAATTTTTCTTAGAATGAAAAATTGCACAAGACCAAGGTTATGCCATGTTGTATTCATCGGGTGCATTTTAGTCCAGGAATAGTTCTAGAAATGCAACGTGAAACCACTGGGACAACGTAAGCTACAAGCCCAGAATTTTGTAATCTTAGAATCTAGAAATACATCCCACTGAGAATGATCATTTTTTTCCAGTAATGCATGAGATTTCTTTTTAGTTCTTCATAGCTGACAAACTTTGCATCATTCTGCTTTAGCAGCTTGTCGTGTTTGTCTGTATTTCTTGTGTCCTGATCTTAGTTTTTGATACTTCATGAAGGAAGAAAGAAAGCAAAGCTTTTATCTGTCTCCCTTGTTTCGTGTAACACCACAGATGCTATAGACTAAAATTAAATATTTTAATTTATTAGGAGTTACAGCATATATTGTTCTTGTGTTTATTGTCAAATGATTTATGAAAAGCTTTGACATTAGTTTTGAAATGCACAACCCAACAATTGTTGATTCCAAAGTATCAATAACTGTGAACAAGAAACTTTTTTTATATTATGTTCTTTGCTATGCTGGGACAGAACATTCCACAGCCTGAAACTGAAAATGTAAAATAGGTAAGGTTCAAAAAATACATACCTGCATACTTCACTGACATACACAGAATAAAATAAAGTGATTTATAATTCAAAATAAGATAGCTTTTTTTTTTTTTTTGAGTGCTCAAACTTAAAGATATTTATCTACATGAATGTAAAGGCAGATTCAGACATAGATGTAACTGTTAATTTATATAAAAGTTATCTTTTAAAATTTTTAGTTGCAATCCTTTTTGCATTCAAAGGATTCAGTTTGTCTTAACTTTGTATTTATAATAAAATTTCTGACTGGAATTTTCTCGAACTATTTATGGCATTTCCACCAATCCACTGTTCATAAATGCTATTGATAATTTAATAGCTTGATAAGCCAATACCTTGTTTTTGTAATATGAAAAACTGATGGGCCCACTTTAAAATATGTCAGTATTGTACACATGGCATGAGTTTTTTTCGACCTGTAAGCCATACAGTTAAGTGTATAAAAATTCTTCACTTTTTCTTACTGCTTATAAAAACCTACACTTATTTTTACATGTCTCTAAGCTTCATATATTCTTTGTAGTCAACCTTGATGCTGAAAATTGGTACTGAATGCTCCATAGCAGCATAGAATCATTGAATCACAAGGTTGTAAAGGACCTACAAGATAACCAAGTCCAACCGTCCTCCCATTACCGTAACTACAACAAACCACTAAACCAGATTTTGTAGCTCCTCATCCAGATGCCTCTTGAACACTGCCAGGGATGGCAACTCCACCACTTCCCTGGGCAGCCATTCTAGTGTCTCACTACTCTGAGAGAAAAAGTTCCTTCTCATGTCTAGTCTAAACCTCATCTGGTACAACTTGCAGCCATTTCCTTGGGTTCTGTTTGTTGTTTGGGAGATGAGGCCAAGCCCCTCTTCATCACAACCTCCCTTTGGGAAGTTGTAGAGTGCAATGAGGTTTCCCTTGAGCCTAAAGCCATATCTTAAAAAATAAGGTTCATGTTCTCATCACTGTTTGTGTGGAACAATTAAGTGAAGCTATGTCAGTTATTCTGCAGCTGTGATTTGATCCAGAACTGATATTTTTTAATCAGTTTTTAATCAGTCTCATAATGAGGGAAGCAAGATACCATGTGATGGCACCATACATTTTTTCACAGTGTTGTATAACACTTTACTGTCACAGTCTGTCACCAAATGAGGATGTTTGTGGAAAGGAAACAGAAAGTCTTCTGAGTTTATATCTGACAGTCAGGCATAAGTCATTGAAAACTTTTTTCAGGATGTTGCCCAACTTGTGTGATGTTGTTGGGGTTGTTTTTTGGTTTGTTTTCGTAATGACTACATTTAATTCAGTGATGCTGAATAAGTGCAGTTAACTATTAGAGGAACAAAAATGGAAAATAAGCATTGTTTGAGTCTGTACAAAAACAAAATATGGGTATTTTACTCCATGTCATGTGAACAGTGAACAACTAGTAGCGTGACTTCAGTAGTAGATGTGGGCATTGATCTGAGGCCATACAGCTGCTGCTGAAAGAAGAAATCACTTGCTCTGTTCCCTCTTCCTGGAGTAACTAAAATTTCATTTCATCCATTCCAGCAAGCCCTGGTATGGATGAATCAGATCTATTTGCTGATAGAGGTGAAAACAACAGTTACAAAAAATTAAAAATGAAAAACAGAAATCTATGTATCAGTAAGCTTAACCTGTCTGACACTGTTGGGTGCCTGACATGCAACAAGAGGGGAAGAGACTTGCTCTGCTCTGTAGCAGTTCAGTATTCAGACAGAAAGCCAGCTGTGAAATTACAGTTAACCCAACTTCTCTAGAGAGAAAGGAATTTTCATCTCAAAAGAATAATAAGAAAGACTGAACTGCAGTTTATTCATGTTTGTGTTTTCTGGCTGTAATCACCTCAGATATGCTCCTAAATTGTTTATAGTCACGTTTACTGTTAGGTTGCTCAGTAAATGGAAAACAAGATTTGTGGGTCAATTTTGATTCTTTTGAAAATAATGGTTAAATTCTCACTGACTCCTGAAAAATCAGAAACACCAGCCTGTAGGTCTTTTGCCATTACGAGAAGTATGCATTGCAGATGAGACATCATTTTGTCATCTGTTAGAAACTGAGCTTTTGGCACCATAGATATGTAAGCAGCACATGCAATTGCTGTTTTCTTTTTTTGTTTGTTTTTAATTCCGGTATATTTAGCCAATGAAACCATGGTAGTAATTGTTACACATAAATAATTATACTCTCAAGATGTTATGCCATCATTTTAGCTGTCCATCTTTGGAAGTAATTATTTCACTTCTGTGTAGTGTTAGGTCAGGATTCAGCAGTATGTTACCTATGCAGGAGAGTATTTATAACTGTTGATCCCAAGTGGAATGTAAAAGATCTGAATGTTGATTTCTAAAAAGGGCAGAATAAAAGATGAGACTGTAAGTTTCAGTCTAAAAATACAGCAGTAAATTTGGAAAAGAGTAGTTGTATCATTGTGTACACCGGTGTTGGCACTTTCAAGACAAGTTGATCTTTTGGGATCTTGTATGTCTTTGTGCGTTTTCCTTTCTTCAGGCAATTCTATCTGAATTGTCTCAGATATCCACTGTGACTGCCTGTCACTATCATCTTGCAGAGCTGCGAGCTTTCCAGGCAGGATCAGCCCTGCTCCCAGCCTGCTGCTCTGCTTAGTATCACTGCCAAGCACATGGCTGCTGGTTTGAAGTCTGCAGTCTTGACATTCTGTGTTTGAACAAGGCCTGACTCAGACAGATACAAGTCTTAACCTGATGGCTACACTCACTTTGTGTCTTATCCACTGTGAGTCTGAGGGATGAAATGGATAAAATAGGAAAGCCAGATAGACAAAGCGATATGAAAGGCATGCACAAGTGAGTTTTCCATTGCTACTTTGATTGTTTGTCATGAAGTCTATTCATGTAAATCTTGAAATCCAGTTGACTTTGTGCTTGCACATAGTTCTGACTGTAATTTTAACACAGTATCTGCTTCCTATTCTAAACCATAAAAGAGGCTGAAGGAGGGTATATTTCAAGAGAATGAAAGAGGTGTGACTGTCACAGTTTTTCTAACAAAACCAAGTGTAGAAAACATTTGCAGGAATGTGTTTGTGTAATCATGTGCTCAAAGTGCCTACGCTTCTGTTAAAATATACTTCTGTCCTGGTTGTTCAGTGTTCAGCAGCCTCTACTGTGCTCAGGTTATTTTCATAACCTTTCCCTTAATATGACTGCTATAATTTCAGATCTTTTGGAGCTGTTTAAAAAAGTTGTTTTTTTTTTTTTATTTTGACATCACTCTCCAAAAAACTTTTGGCTTCATTCTTAAGCTGATTTGAATTTTCATGCGTATCTCCATGACTAAAAACCCCAGCACAAATCAAAGTTAGATCTACTGAAGTGATTTTAAACATGGGTTCTACTTACATTCATTAATTGAACTAATGGAAGATTTTATTATATATTTCTCTATGACTCAGCACTGAGAAACAATTCAAACCTCTCATTAAATGCTTTGTACTTGGAAAAACACACTGAAACTCATTGGCATTTGGAAAAAGAAAGCTCAGTGTTAAAGGATTTTGATGGCGATACTGGAAAATGTTAACAGCCAGTCAACTTCCAGTAAGGGAAGGGTTGCAGCAGGGGTCTGTATGGATACTTTTATGTGGTCACATTTCTAATACAGCGAAAACTGTCCCCTGAAAGAACAACGCAGAGCAGTGTATTACTCTGCTAAGCTGCTCATACATACATTTTTATGGAATCTTCACTGAAAACAACACCATACCTGGTGGAGGTTGAGTGACTTCATTTTTTTCTATCAGTTTTCAAAACACAAAAATTTTCAGCTTTCTATTTCTATCAATTCCAGAATGCTTAATATTAAGCGTTGTGTTCAGACAATGTTATAGATCTATAAAACGGTTACCAAAATTCAGAGATGTGCTGTGTACATCCAAATTATCTCTGTCAGGAGTTGAGGAGTTGTTTTGAAGATTTTTTTTTTTCCCCCAAGAATTAGTGAAAAATTTTCTTACAACTATGACTATGCATGTACTCACATAATTACTTTCTGTCTTGACAGATACAGCACAGAAGTTTTGGGTCAGGCTTGCTAGTAAGAATTTTTTGGTTGTTTTCTCATTCTTTTGAGTTATGCACCAGTACTCTTGCTGATATCCAATAAAGGTGTTTGTTAAGTGCAAGGTTTTATGTCCTAGATGTTGAATTGTGTGTGGTTTAACAACAGCAACAACAACAAAAAAATCTAAGTCTGCACTTTTAATGACCCAAACTTTAATTCATCATAGAATTTTGCACTTAATCTGTTCTAGGATCTATGCCATAATCTTATCGCTTTAATTATAGTCCCCAAAAATGAAAAAAAAATGTTATATAACTCTTTCTGAACTTGTTTGGGCTTCTTATAGACATGCTTATGTGGAAGGAAAAACATTGTGCACTCCAACACTGACACAGGGGAAAAATAATGCATGCAACAATTCATGATCTAATTTTCTAAAAAGAAACTTAAGAGATCGAGTTAACAAGATATATATATATTTTAAACAGTAAGATTTAAATCTGAAAAAAAATAAAAATAAAAAAAAAAAGGGTCTATATGGAGCTCTGGAAAATGTTGACTTTTTAATCCAGGACTGGCATTCAGTAAATTTGTGTTAGTGAAATCAAAGCTACCGCGAGCTTTATCTTTTTTATGAAGTTAGGTTCTAACAGTTTGAAACTTAGTGTACCTTAAAATTACTTGCACCATTTTATATTGGTAATTTAGAAAACTATCATGTTGTTTTCTTATGAAATTAAAACCATTTGGCATATACATGTTGTAAAAATCAGTGCCTGTAGAGGTTATTTAGAATTGTATTGTCTTTTTGCAATGTGTGGCTGTGTTTCCTTTGTGGAGTCCGTGAAAGACAGATCTTTTACAATAATGGAAAAACTAAAACCATTCCAATGCATTCTTGCCTGGGCAGTGGAATGTAGCTATAAGTATTTCATTAATGTGATCATTATCATAATACAAGAGGTAAGAAGAATAAAAAGGAGAAAGGAATTATTTTCATTTAACAAATCTTTTTCTTTGTGTGTCATAGTTAGGCTCAGAAGGGACCACAGAAAGCTGAATGTCTGAGCTGAGTGCCAGGCAAGTTGATGAATCTTCCCAGAGCTACAAGTTTTCTCACCTTGATTTTGCAAGCAAATTTTAATGTTGACAGTAGTTCTGGCCATTAGAAAAGAAACGTGGAACTCATTCACTGGGAGGATAATGTTGATGTGAAGCTGAGAGGAGGGGTTAACACACCAGAAGGTTGTGCTGCTGTTCTACAAGGGCAGATTGGAGAGTTCTGTAGAAAAGAACCTTGTGAGGTTCAACAAGGGGCAAGTGCAGAATTCTATGCTTGGGTAGGAATAGCCATGTGCATCAGTACAGGTTAGGGGTTGGCCTGCTGGAAAGGAGCCAGCAATGTGCCTCGTGGCGAAGAAGACCAATGGTATCCTGGGGTGCATTAAACAGAGCTTATCAACACTTTTAAATATCTGAAGGGTGGGAATCAAGTGGAGGAAGCCAGCCTCTTTTTAGTGATGCCCAGCTATAGGACAAGGGGCAAACTGGAACATGTGAAGTTCCATATAAACATGTGGAAAAAAACATCTTTACTTTGAGTGTAACATTGCACAGGAACAGGCTGCCCAAAGAGGTTGTGATGTCTCCTTCTCTGGAGATATCCAAGACCTATCTGGATACTTTCCTGTGCAACTTACTGGAGGGACTTAGCAGTGCCCAACCCCTGTGAATCTGTGATAATAAAATTTCTGCAGGATTAGTCTCACGATCAGTTTACTGTATGTTAAGATTTTATAAGAAAATCAGTGTGTCAGAAGTTCATTAGCTGTGTAATAATTTCATGAAAATGTAGTTGCACGTATTTGTGGATAATGATGAAACAAGTGCAAAATGGAAGTACTGCTTAAACACTGTTACTTGTGTTAAGGCTACCAGGATTGTTGGAAAATCTGGCATATATGTTGGACTAGAATGATCATTCCTGGTGAATATCACATACTTTTTATAACCTCACAGACTGACTATACTCAAAGAATCTAAAAGCCAAATCTGTCAGTAAGCCGCCTCTGTTATCTTACTGTGTCATGTTAGCTCATAACTCTTGTAGAATCTATTATATGAACTTCACAGCTGTAACTTACGGGACACAAAAGTTGATGTTTAGAAACAGCCTGATAGAACGGGTATGTTGTTTTTCTTAGTAGATATCCAGACTTCCACTTCTTGTGTGTTTTGTCTTTGAAGTTTCTGGATTAAAGTCAAGAACAATCTGAGCATTTTGAGAGGTATGTCACATCTTCATTTTGATACAAGGGGAATTTCTAGTGTAACTTCTTGCTTGCTTGCAACCTGTTGGCTTTGGTGTTTGAGACATGGGAGGTTTTGCAGATCACAGAAGCACAGAAAAGTTACTGCCTTATTTCATCTTTGACAGAACATTAAAGTCACCTATGTGTAATTGGTGATAGTGAACACCTGTAGTAGCAGTTAAAACCATAGCCACTCTGAGTCTTCCGAAGCAGCCTATGGGCTTCCACAGTTCTTGTTGGTTTTTCTTTTTTTTTTTTTCCTCCATCCCAGACAAAAGATCCATTCAAAAAGAGTAAAAACAAGTAAAATTCCATGTGTATGTTTGGCAGTCTCCTCTAAAATGGACTCTGAGCAGTACTTGAACAGGGATTGTCAGGAGGTTGGCTACTACTTTCAGAGTTTAAAGATCTTCATTTGTATTTAGAATGTATATACATTTTACATTTTCATACTGGGACTTTTCCTTACTGGATCACTTCTAACTTAATGCTCTTAATTTGGTTTTGCTTGTAATGTGTCAGAACAACACGTAGCAGAATTATTGTGAAAGACTGTTTCAGAGTTAATTTCTGGCTGACACCCTCATCTGAATTACTGCCTCTGGTCTGGGAGAGTCAGTTCTGAGCTCTCCAAAGCTGCTGAGCATTTGCTTTGGTCCCTTCCAATCCTGTTGTGGTTTTTTTCGTTCCCCCTCCCTCCCTCTTTCCCCCTACTCCTATTTCTGATAGGCCTAAAATAGATGCTGCTGAGATATCCAAGAACCCTTAAGCAGAAGGGGGGGGACATCTTTTCTGAGTGTATCTCCTTACATGGCACTTATCACAATAATGTTCCTGCTAACTTCCTCTCCTATGAAGCAATGTCATGACTTTTAGTTACTTTTTTATTTCATAGAAACAATAATGTTCCAAATTTTTGAAATTGCTTGAGTTTTTCTGTAGCAACAAATTTAGTGGAGAGAATTCCAGCAATGAATAGGTCTGAGAAAGCACGCTGGAATACAAAGTCTCTTATATAAGAAGTAAAAAATTTTTCTTCCTGCCTTTTCTGCCCAACCTCTTTTCTGTGCTAGTCAAGGCCTTTGTTAGAGGAATAGCCCAGCTGGATGCTACTTCCTCAATTAAATGAAGTTCAAGAAATCAGCTGCTGCTTAAAAGAAAAGTATTCATTGTTATGCTCCCTGTTTTACCCCTCCCAAGGTTAAAAATGTCCCTGCTCCATCAGCACTCACGATGTAATATGTCCCTAGACACTAAGAGGCATGCCTTCAAGGGCATAAACTTAGTCTTTCACCAAGTTACTTAGACAACAGTTTCTAAAGTTGACTTAATGTTAGCCAGCCATACCAAGCCTGATTTCCTTTCTGTTGGAAGAATTTTCCTTTCCACAAGTGTAGAGCAAGGTGAAATTCTGGCTCTGCAGAAAGGCATTGAAATCCTTCAGGAAGATTATAGTTCTAATTTTCTTATTCTTGCCTGACTATCTTAATCGCTGTTGTAAGGAAAGGCACTTTTAACTCCTTATAAATCTCTTAAGGTTCTGTATAAAATCTTGGACAGAATTTTCAATACAAGAATTTTCATGATAGCACCTCAAAATAAGTTAACCAAGTGATTCACCTATACTTAAATCATGCGGGAAGTGTTTTGAAAAGAATGATTTAATGCCTTAGTAATATTAATTAATGTGCTAAGATTTCCTATGTCGTACATCCTACTGAACATTCAGTGTGATGCCTCCTTTAGTCCTTGTTTGTGTATACTTTTATTCCAGGTCATTGCTGTAGGACAGCTGTAATGTTGTTGTCTTTTTCTATATCTGTGAGGGTCAGAGTGATGTCCTATGTATGTACTAGGTGTAGACTTTATCCTAATTAATTTACTAGTGAGTTTATTTATGGTTCTTTTACCTACAAGAGTGCCTGAATGCTTCAGCAAACAAACAAGCATGACAAAAAAAAAAAAAGAGTTCCCTGTGGGAGCAGCAGAAGCTAATAAGCTAATATGGCCATTTTACAACTGGAGACTCTAAACGTGGATGGAGCATATAATCTCCAACAGTTTTGTTTGTGTAACAGACATCTGAACCTAGATTGATTCTGCCTACCTATAATGCTAAACTGGTGATAAAATCTATCTTCAAGAAGGGAACTGAGGTTAACAGAACTCTGAAACTAGATGTCTTTCTAAGCTGTCTTTAAGCTGAAAGGAATAGAATTGTACCAGACCATATTACTATGTTTTCCGTCTTAGTGTTTGATATTCTATAAAAATAATGGTTATCTGACTTCAGATGTCACTATTAATGTTTTGGTATTTGAGTATTTGGCTGCTTTGAGTATTTTGCACACTTTTACTTGCATACATATAATCACAGTACTGAGAAATTAAGCTTTGCACTTCAGTTCTGAATCCGGCTTTTGCCATTATGAGTAATTTCAGTTACTTCAGTGATGTATGTAATTTGGCCCTAGTTTCAGACTGTGCTTGTCTTTAAGTATTTTCACATATATTGTTTGGTTGCATTTGCAAAATGAAATCTACACTGATGTGTCTGAAACCTGTGATAAATTGCTTTTCAGCGTAATTTTAGTAACATTAGTGTCATCTGATTAATGGAAGAATTTAAGCATTGTTATCACCTCCTAGTTTGTTACTTCATCACATCTATTCAGACTCACCTGACCTGAAAGATAAATTTAAGGTCTTTTTTCAGATCTTTCATCACCCTGCTTCCTGAATATTTTATATAATGTTGATGTAGTGTTTTACTTTATATCTCCAGCATTAAGTGTTTTCAAAACTGCATTATTAATAATCTCTGTCAAAAAGAACTTCTGTATCCCCAGAATGGTTATTACCTGATTACCATTTTTGAGCTTACTAGTTTTTATGTAATTTAAATTTTTGATCATGTCTTTTAATGTATTTGGAGCAAAGGTTCTTACTCTTCTGAATTTAGTAAGGATGAAAGGATTTTAGAGCTTTGCAAAGTTTAACATAGGTTAAAAATTAGTTATGATCAAGTGGATATTGTCTTGAAATTTTCTTGTCAGTACTATTGTGGTTTACTTGGTCAGAGCTAAATGTACATTAAAAATACGTAGGTCACTCAAAATAATGCCTCATTATTTATTACCATGCAAAATATAACAGATGCAAGGTGCACAAGAACACCATTAAGGCAAATTCTCAGGTACAAAAGACTAATTTTCAGTATGGTCACAAGCATTTCCTGGCTGTTTTCACCAGAGATGAACATGAGCCTGCATGCCATGTTTATGAAAATCTGCACCAGTTGAGGTTACCCACTATCCCTATCACCACTGCAGAAACTTATACCACCCAAAGGTTCACTATGATCACATCCCCTGTTTGGTCTCTGTAAACATTCACCAAGTATCAGTGAATGTCAGTGGGTGCCATCTTTTCCTCATGGAGGAATTCAGTGATACCTTAATGCTTCATACACACTTCCATGTCAGATGCCATTCTGTCAGACTGCCCCTATGCTGCCATCTTTCACACAGGATGACCATGGTAATAAAATTATGTATGTTGCCAAGTTCACTAAGATGAAGAAATTTTTAAAAATCTATTTTGTGTATGTCTTTATACAGAACATATATGTCTGAATATATGTTAACAATGGAAGGGCTTTTTCTAGTCTGTGAAAATATGATATTGTCCTCCCAGGCCAGATAGTGCTATATCTACTGTCTTATGTTGCTGCTGAAACAATGAAATAAAAGATGCTTTAGAGAGAGAAGGTAGAGAACTGGTTTCAGAGGTTTTCCCCTAGAAAGAAAATATTTGTCCTAATGCTGGGTAAGAGAGAAGCTGCAGGCTATTGGGCAGTGCAATTCCAACTATAGGTGTCCTGCATGATTATTATTTAAAGTAGGAGTTGGTGTGAAATTGAGTTGATGTTTTACAACATAAAAAAGTAGTTTTTAATAGGATTTTAATTCAAGGATTTCCTGAAATTTTTGAACAGAAACATTTATTAAAGTTCCTGAACAATGTCCAAGTCTTTCCTTCTGAGGTTAATTCGTTTTGTTCGGTTACAGTATCTGCTTGTAACATCTCCACATGATTGGCAGTTTAGTGGCAGTAACAGTGCCAAGAATTTAATGTAAACTAAATATTTCTACCTTGCAGTTTCTTTTTCTCTTGTGCTTTGAATTGTGTTATATTTTCCATTTAACCTGAAATTAAACTTATCTGACCAGAATTCATTCTGTCATCTAACTATTTTCCAGCAAGTTAGATGACAGAATGTAGAAGAAAATATTGCCTCTTCAGCTTTTCAGTAACTGTCAACATAGGAACTTTACTTTATTCATGAACATACATTCCTTTTTCAGTTTATCTTTTAGTGAAACACATTCTGCAAATTCCTGATGTACACATCTTTCTTTTTTATGGTCATTCTTCTGAGAAGTAAACTGCCAGGCTATTCTGTAATCATCCTTGATGTTGCAATAAATACCATGATCTTTAAAGTTTTTTAACCTTTAACCAGTTAAAGGACAAGTCAAAGAGACAGATTTCTAGATAATTTAGAAAGAATATAGACACAGTGGATAAGTTGAAGTCTGTGTTTGCTGTGTATCAAAACACTTTCCCACTCAGAAAGATCAAAATTCACTGATTGGATAGCTGACAAAATTGTCTCAATTTAGGCATTTATAAAATGTGTGTGTATATATTTATATATATATATATATATTCAAAATGTGTAGTTATCTGTAGATACAAGCGCTGAAGCTGCCCAGTGCATGTACACAAGTTGAAGACTTTATACCAATGTGACTTCAGGCAGCTGGTGTTAGTCTGACTGCACAAAAGCTTTGCCCAAAACAGAGGTCGGTGGCTGCTGGTAGTGTCCTGACTCTATATCTTGATGTATGTCCATTCCTTATTTCAGGGGAAACTTGTTTGTCCTGTTTTTAAACCTACTAGGATGTTACTAGGTCTTGAAGTGAGTAGAGCCTTACTCAATCTAGAGGAAAATCTTCATCTATAGTCTGTATGTCTGTATGCACTTGACATCTCTGTAATCAGCTGAGGCATCTCTTTCTTTGCTTTCTTTCCCATAGGTAGCTTGGGTAGTGATTAGATCATGTGGGGGATAACCCATGCTTAAGTCAGATTATCTTCTTGTACATTATGCTACTTGGGATCATGTTGTACCAAAAACTGACTGCCTTCATTTGAGGAATAGAAATGTAACCACCATTCATTCTAATTTGTCCAAACCTTCAACGTTGGTGTTTATTAGCACCTGGCACTGAGGGTGACCCAGTACAGTCCACCCTTGTGAACCAAGACAGATCTATAGAGTCTGAAGGCAGGGATGAGTGTTGGTAACAGGATCCATCAGAAATCTCTGACATGGCAAAGAGATGAAACAGGACTGTCCATCTGACAGGCAGCGGCACACACCTATGGGCATGTGCTAGGCTGAAGTGAAGCTCCTGGGCCCATAATTGGGTGTCTGAGGTTTTGGCCCTCCCAAGGTGGGCTGTGTGGAGACACTAGGGGCTATAAGTGCCCTGAGGGGTCTGACTATCACAGACAGTTTTAAAAATGCAAAAGCAATTAAATGTTAAATTTGGTGCAACAGGTGATGACTGCTCATTTCAGGAGAAAGTCCTGTACTGAGATAATACTTCAGGGTCCCCACCTCCCTTTAGCAATAACTTTGTATGTTGCTCTCCTAGCATTTGCTGTGTGTGAGAGTATGTGCTTAATTAGATATTCCAAAATTGACATATTTTTTTGAATTTAGATTAACTACATTAAAATGTTAACTTTTTTTGTTCCTTAATTACATTATTGTAATTTCATTCTCCCTTTTTGTTGTTTGTTTTATTTTGGGTTTTTTTACTGTATGAGAGCAAAGCATGAAACACTGAGTTTGTAGGTGTAATAGTGGTATGTACAAGAAACATGAGAGAGCATTTGAAGGTTAAATTTCCCTCTCTGGCAGCTGCTCTGTAGCAGTGTGCACACTGCATCTCAGCAACATGAGGCAATTCCTGAGGTTCCAGCAACAGCAATGCACCAGCCTTCAGCAAAGTCTGCACTGCACTCAGGTTGGGCAGATGTTCTACAGGCACTTTTCTAAGCATTGTTTTGAGTAGCTGTCTCATTGTTTCTCTCTGTCCATCCTAATTCCACCACTTCCAACACTTACCAAATACTTGAGTCCCTGTCATTCGTTCTTGTTATGATAATTTACAACTAGCAGTAGTATGCATTTGAAGTCAACATATTTATTTGTGTATGTACAGTCTGAAAGAATGAACTTGAAGAACTGAGGACCAATCTGTTATTGTGCCTGTTATTATCAGAGCAAAATGAAATAATGCGTACATGAAAAGGAAGGGTACAAAAAGAAAAGCCCAATTAGATGTATCTGAATAAAATGTTTCTTTGCTTACTTCAGAGCTAAAAAAAAAAAAAAAAAAGAAAAATAATCTAATTTTGCTGTTCCCAAACTGAGTTCCCAAAATAAAAGCCTTCTCTATAAAGACTACAAAATAATACTACACATTTTTTCTTTCATGTGATTAGATACACAGTTACTCATGTTCATGTGTCATTTTAGGGAACTTGAAATCCTCTGCACGGTTTTGTTAGTACAAATGCAACTATTATTTTGCTATTCAGAACATCATGTTCAAGTAAACTGCAGAATAAAAGTTATTTCTGGCACCCAGGGCATGGTTTGTGAACTGATACGACAGTAACTCATATAAATTTTCCATCTGGATGATCACAGTGCAGTAGAAATTTCTTGCTGTGTTGTCAGACTAGAACCGACTGTTGTCACTGGCTGACCTTTGCTTTTAAGTACGTGGGAACATTACTGAAAAGCTTCACATCATAGAGAAGGGCTGTTTCTGTGGTAGTGAGTATCTTTATGTAGCCAAAGACTTCATTCATCTACTTCCTTTGAATAGAGCACAGGATTCCCTGTCCTCCCCCACTGTAAACTTTCTAAAGTACAAATGAGCGGGTTCCTTATCACTTAATCTCACAAAATGTCCTGTAAGAGTCACTAGCCTGTTTCTGGCTGACTAGCATCTAGTTTGAAGTCATCAATAAGTCATTCATAATTAATGTTCCCATCAGAGCATCCCTTTGCATGTTCTTCAGGTTCTTATTGTTACAACCAACACAGTCATTTTACGCATAGCAAAATAATGTAAGATTGTTCACTGACCCGCCTGCAGATGCATAGTGTTTTGTATTCAGCAATTTCACACACTTCAGAAAACAATAACAACTTCTCTGGCTTTTTTTTTTTTTTTTCAGTGATAATGAATACTTTCTCAAAAAATTATTGTCAGATGAGTATTTTATCTCTTTATTTTCATTATCTTACTTAGCTAAGTTCCTTTCCCAAGTTATATCACTGCTGGTAGGCCAATTGGCCGAGTTCTGCAAGGAGTTTTCTGTTAGCTGCATAGCATGGAATGAATTTCCCCATGCACTCAAAGACATGAAAGAGATGACCAGGTGCAATTCGAAAAGAGAAAACAAGACAGGTTTCAGAACCAAACCATGGGCGGAGGAGATACCTAGGACATGTGGAACCTCTGTCCAAGCTCCCTGGTAAAATATCAACAGGTTAAAATTGCTCTTAGAAATTCTTACGTGCCTTCAAAAGCTATACGGTTAGTTCTAATTGCAAGATAGAGTTTATATTTTTCCTATAATAATCAGAACAAAGGAATATTAATAGTTGCCTGCATATTGTAACATTTTCTCCAAAATGATGTCTTGTAGGCTTGACAAAATTTTCCGCAGTGTACATCAGGCCAATAAATGAGAGGTCTTTAAAATTATCTTACCAGAACTATTCTTCTTTCCAAACAACACTGAAAAACAGTGAGATCAAAGAATTTCATAAAAGGCTCCTTCTACAGCTTATCAGTTGTCAAATGAAGGTATTAGGAAAATGGCCTGAGAAGCTTTTCCTACTTGATACCCCTTTTGAAGTGACTAGAACCAAAAAACATGCCTTTTCTGAGGAGGATTCCAGTTGTGTTTCTCCAATTGTGTCAGAGAAAGAACACAGAAAGCATCCTGCACCAGCTAGCACACTTCTGGGGACCCTGCTCTCATCCCAGACTATGCCTGGGCTTTTGGGAACAGGCGGAATTTGACCTTTCCTGAGCTCACTATGGAGTTCATGATTCCCAATACATCAGCATGGGGAGAGACTGAAAGATTTGCATCAGTTCCCAGAACAGTCCACTGAGTAGAGAATACATCTCTCTCCAGAATAATTTGAGGTTAAAGATCTTCCCAAAGATGGAAATTTTTTGTTTCAGTTCATTTCTAAAGGTGGATGGTAGAGGCTGAACTGATGAAATGAAAATGACCATACACCTTCACTGCAAGCTTTTGGCTAATAAAATCCACATTTATTTCTGATATAAGCCCAATATGATAGTTAAAATGTGTCAGAGCATTAAATGTTATATGTGTCACAGAACAGAGTCACAGTATGAAATTTTGGTCTGTTTAGGAAATTCAAATTGAGCCAGAATTATACATCATATTCCCACCAAGTAAATTATATGGGTAGCAGACTAACAACTGTCCACCCAATATTTTTGTACTACACTGAATTAGTCTAAACTTTATCATTTTAATAACAATATTTTGAACTATATATATATTTTTTTTAATTTGTCATTGAATGAGTATCATTACACTAAGTAATGAAAAATATGGTGAATTCAGTCAGGATAGTAATCTGAATAATTATGTGGGAAAAAAATAGGAAGCATAAGGTATTTGTAGTTTACACAGGAAAATGCTATGTGTACAGGACATAACCATCCTTAATTATTTTCCATATATGAGGGTTAGTTCTAAGAGTATTGTTGTTTCTTTTTCATATCCATATCTTACCACACTTGAAAACCTGTAATAAAGATGAGGACCTGTTTGTTTTGGAAGTGATAGTGAAGTTAATAGGGTTAGATTGTTTGAATAACTGAAATAATCAACTAAACTTTTATAAAATGCTAATGCTAGCAGGACAACAAAATTGTTCTTTTTTTGCTCTGTTTACACATTTGGGATAGCCAGACTTTCCTTCATTTTGGACAATTTTAAAGTATGATTTCATGTATCTTTGGAAAATTCATGGAACAATACTTCATTCATGAGTAACAGTCCAGGTAAAACTTAATCATCCCTTGATATCTTTTTGAAGAGACTAGGTGGGGCCATCATGTCCTAGATGATTTTTCTTGTTCTGAATCTTGTATTTCTACGACCTACAGTCAGTACATAGTAGTTCCACAGCACACCATCCAGTCAATTTATCTCAATGTATATAGATTAGCTATGGTTTCTTTTTTTAAATAGTGCTATGGGATGTGTTAGGAGCATGAAAAACAAGCTAAAACTTGCATTCTCTTCTAGGAATTGGTATTCCACAGGGAGGCAACATAAATCTTCCATGAAAAGAGCAACATACCAGGCCTGCTTTATTTCCATTAGAGATTTCAAGCAAACAACTTGCTTAAAGACTCTTTTCCAATGACTCATGTTATAGTTCAGTAAACACTACAATGAAAGTTTTTATAGTGATACAGTGTAAAGATTTTGAGAACCTCTGGCTCTGAGGTCTCTACAAACAGAGATGTTTTGTGATCAGTTTGTAAAATCTGTAAAAATAATCAACTCTTTGAGAATGAGAAACAAATATGTAGAGCACTGAAGAGCTTCTCTGAAGGTGATATATTACTTGCAGTGCAGTTGGGAATTGATATTTTGACAAGTGCAAGAAGCAATGCAAATAAATTGAAGCAATGAAAACAGGTTGAAGTGTTATTATCTCGAGTACTGAAACAGAATGACAGTGGAGGGCAAAGAATCTTTATCAGTGTTGATTTTCAGAGCTAGTCAGAATAATATCAAGATCAATTTCTAGATTTGTGTTTTTCTCACCTGTGAAGCAGAGTACGTTAAAGAAATGCCACCCATTGCATTGGGAACAGGGCATTTCTGGTACAGCAAGAGACCTCACTGCAGTGCAGTGCAGACAAAACCACTTTCCTTCCAGCAGACCAGCCTAACTGAGACTTGGGGCTTCTGGTTCTTAGGTCTGTGTGGGCCAAGTAAAACACAGTTCAGTTTTGCAGTTAGACCAGTGGCCTGCAGCTCCACGGGACAGACTTGCAGCACTGAGAAGGTTGAAGTTGCCCTTGGCCTAGGTTCAGCCTGCCTGTTATCTGCAGAATAAAGTAGATGGCCTTGCAAGACTTATTTGTATGGTTTTTGGATGCTCCAGTTTATTTCTTGACTTTGAGGGCATCTTTACTTTCAAGAACAGTTCACTTACCTGCCAAGGAAAGCTGAGTGAAACTGAGCAAAGGCCCTTGCTATTATAGTATTCTCCAACTTAAGAGAGATTTGAAGTTTCTGGTTGGCAAAATAAATCAATAATTTAAAAACTCTGTTTAACTGGAAAACACAAATCGTACATTACATATGTAGTTCTCAGGAAGTGTACGATATCAGTTCCTATGAACAGGCATTTATTCCACAAAATCCAGGATTCACAGAAATTGTCACCAGCTTATTTGGAACTTTATGAAAGCATTGCTACAAAACAAGATAAACGTCACAATTAGTCATGAGAATAAACACTGAAGTCAGACAATGTATCACAGTATCTTCTTGAAAACATTTGCTTTAAATTTCAAGGGGGAATTAAATTGACAGGAGGGAAATTTTGGTGTTTTCTTTAATATTATATCAGGTATTTTTCTTGTTTTTATATTTTTCCCTTCTGATGCTGTGATTGTGGAGGATGAGTCTAGCATTCTGCTTACTCTTTTGCTCAGGTTTGAAGGTTTTCTTTTAGTTTTGTGTACAGTGTGCCTGTGTAATTTCCATCAGAAGCAGGAAATGTTTATCCAAGTTCTGAAGGGTGGGGCGGTTGCTGCAGTTTTAGGTAATTTTAAAACAAACTGAGCATCCTGTTTAAATAAAGTTAAGTAATCACAGTTTTGTACTAGTTGGAAAAGAATTCTATACATGTATGATATGAATAAAATATCATCTGGCAAAGCATTCCAAATCTATTTGATTTCTTGTGCAATGGAAGTTATATCTTTGACTTCTGTTTTGGTAACAAGTTTCCTGACAGAACAGGTCCCATTATGTAACAGTACTCTACTAGAATATGAATTATTTTGTATTTAAATTTACCTGTATTTAATATACATATTAGTTTCCCTGATAATTCCAGTAGCTTTTGGAGAAACCTAACTCAGCTTCCCAAAACTGAGTGGAAAATAGTGTATTCACACAAAGAACTTAGTTTGGGGATCTAATGAAAATCAAGAAAAATTTTTTCACATTCAGTTGCATGAGAAACATAAATGGTAGAAAAATTAGTATTTTGAGTTGGCTTATCAACAGCAGATGTTATGTAAGATGTGCACATTTGTTGTTTTAAATGTTATGAGTTGAACTAAAAAACAAAAAAACAGTGAAAAGATTTGTTCTCAGGCTTGTAGCATGGACATGCGTTTCCTGTTTGAAACTCAGAGACAGATTGTTTGTTTGTTTGTTTGTTTGTTTATTTATTTATTTATTTTGTGATATTTCAACAATGATGCTCTGCTGAACTGTATATTGGGTTCCCCAGTTGAGAAGAATTGTTTGAAAGAAAAAAAATAAATGTTTATATTCTTCAGATTGTTAGTGATAATTGTATTTGGCCTTATGTCTATCCATCCATTATCTTTAGGCTGCAATCTAAGGCTAAGGAGATTTTAATTGGCAAACAAAGATCAGACAGGTTAATGGATAACAATTGAAAAATATCTTTAAAGGGCTACACAATAATTAATGTAAACACTACATCAAAGTCATTCCATGTCTAGACTTTCATGGAGGGTTTACGTAGAAGCCAGTTCCTCAGCAGTGGTAAACAAATAATACACTGTGCAGTGTCATCTGTTAAATCAAAACTGATTGGCAAGAATATTTGGTCTTGGTGGTAGGAAGACTTTAGTCATTAATCACACCTCCACAGAAAGGAACTAAATCAAATTTGTTATGACCTGAGAGTTTGTTATTATTGATGTTTCTGGAAATCACCCCACATTTTCCAATTAAAAACTTAGTCATTATTCCAGAATAAACAAAATATATAAGCTCTATCCAATGGAACATTTAAAACTTAAAGCCAAGTAAATGTAAAGTGGCGATGGAGGGAGGATGACTTAATGTATGCAATGATCTTGACAAAGTAACTGTAAATACAACTAAAAATTAAAGAAAGCAGTTTCAAAAAGGGAAAGTAATGGATAGTAATCAGAATCAAGAGTAAAGTGTTAGAAGTATTTTCTGTAGAGCTAAAAGAAAGGCTTCTTTGAATGTCAAAGAGGATGAAAACCAAAATTAAGGCTCAAATATAGGAGTAAAAAAGGAGAAGATGAAATATCCCTGCATTAAGTGAAAACTGGGCTTTCTCTCCCAATTGTGATAGTAACAAAGACTAGAGAAATTTATTTAGGAGTCCAACAAAAAGCATCCAGAAGACTAATATAAGTAAGAACGTCAGGAGGAGAGTCTGGAATAATTGAGGTGTTAAAGCAGGCAGCCATGCATTAAAATACAGTGGTTAAGAGTCAGAAAATACAATGAAAATAGAAAGTTGACTTTGTGTTTTATCTTGACTTCTAGCCTGTTTACTTCATATCCACTTTTAAAATCTCTTCTCTGTGTTCTCTGCTCTGTTTTTCTTCCCACCTATTATTTTAAGTATTCTCATTCAACCATACCTTTTGAGAAACTTAATGAAAGGCAGGTATGATTAAGAGCTAAAATAAACCCTGCAAAAGAGTCTAATTTCTTCAGAAAGCCTATTGACTTACTTTGCATCATTTTTTGCTTTATAGATGCCAAAAGTGTATTAATCTGCAACGTCTTTGTTTGATCTTTCCTTTTATTTCTGTTTATGTAATGAAATATTTCCCAGGGCTGCTTTACATTTATTTTGTTCACCAAGACATACTGCTCAGATATTATTAAAATGTAGTCCAAAAATAATGCAATCCAAATCCATTCAATTTTCTTTTGGAACAGAATCAATAATAAAGTCATAACTTGTATCTCATTTTTAACTAAGTAAACACGATGTTGTTCTTTAATAATGCATAATTCTTCAGGGCGTTCACTCTATCTTTTTGCACTCAAAGACTTGATTATATCCTGGTGATACTTGTAGCATGATGCATATAATATTTACAGTAAGGCATAGTTCAATTACTTCATAACTATTTGAGGATGAAATCCTGTCCTTATGGAACTCAAAATGGTTTTGTTGGGTCACATACACATTCATACATACATCCTGATAGAAAGTGTATATATGGAGTGATAAGAAATTGTATTTTAATCATTAACTTGTGATGAAAGACAAAGAAAAAGGTTTATGTAGCAGGAATTAAAGCTGTGTTTGTTTTAGTTGTTGGAAAACATGATGGAAAAAATAAATAGATTTACCAGTCTCAGATGATGTTCATAAGATGATGTCTTCTCTTGCATCCTCTTTCTATGTAAATTTGTGTCCCAGCAGATTATGCCATTGTCCTGACAAACAAAAAGTGAAAAAGAGCAAAAAGAAAGAAACAATAAAAAATGAAGCAGAACAGAGAGTAGCTTTAGGGTAGTAGTTTTTATGGGGAACTGGTTATATTTCAACAAAAAAAATACTGTCTTCTAATGTTAAAATTCTAGCCTGCTGTACACGTGTATGTTGTGCATATTTTTGTTTGTACTTGAGAATTAGTACTTCCCTTCTCTAAAAATCAAACTGTTTGCTAGACTAAAAACAGAGAAAAGAATTTTCAAAGTGTTTCTTTTTCATATGAATTCTAATTAGGAAGCTGGGAAAATAATTTGAAATAATTTGAAATAGAAATGTGTAGCAGAAAAATGCAACAGAAGAGCAATTTCAACCATAGATTTATAAATCAAAGTTTTAGTTGGTATACTTTTGAAGAGATGGTTAACTAAGCCGAGAATTTGACAGAAATATCCCGTCACATGAGAATGGGATATGCAACATAACAATGATGGGGAAGAAGAAAATAACACAGTTCAGCTCTGATAATGGAGCTGCTGCTAAATATTTTGCTCAGAACAAGTGTTGACAGGACATTTCACTAAACAATCGAGATGATAGTTTTTAGTCAGCTAAATTGGAAATGTACTACAAAGTACTGAACTCAGAAATTTGAACTAAACACAGTTTCTGATATTTAGAATCAGCAGTCAGGTGTTTGGAGGATATTAAAAAAAAATAATAATTAAAAAAAAAATTGGCTCAAAAATAGAAGCATTCAATATAAAAGTGATTAAATTTGTATTCTGATATGTTAGGAAATGGCCCTGATCTAAAAAGTTCTGTATGACAGCCATTACCTTTGTGCATTGGTGACAACCAATTTTGGATAGTTTAAAATAGCAACGTAAGAGTGTTCAGTTTCAGCAAGTTTCAGCCAAATGTGAGGTAGACTCTCCACGGCCTTCAGTCCAAATAGTTCCTATGCATGAAACACTGCACTGTATCTTTCCATGTAAGATATAATTTATTGCAACATGATGCAAAGCGATACTGGTACCAGGAGTACTCACCAGGGGTGTTCTGCCTCTTGTATGGTGATGAGGAGCCTAATGAAGGATAATGCCTGTGTCTTCTGCTTAGAGGTATTCTATCCTCTTATGTTACATGACAATACCAATATCATCAAAGTTTTTACTTCTCTGTTGCAAAGCTGACTAGGTGTTGTCTTATCCTTAACCACTAGTTTCTGAAATCATAACACCATTTGAGAGCTATCAGATTTCTTTTAAAAGCAAAGCTGTAATTCCCATGGGTTGCAGAAGGAAATCAGTGGCACTACACAGGGATCTGTATTTTTTCAGAAAGAAAGCAAAAAATGTGTTTTTTAAACACGGCAAAAAGTTTAAGTGCTCTGCATCATGATCCTGAAGGTTTTGTATCTCCACGATATGGGTGGAAAGGCACAAGTTTTTTTCTGCATCTTTTTTCTTTAAGTGGCAAAATGTAAGCCCAACGTATCTAGCCTCCTCCAGGAAACGACCCTGATAGATATAATATTTAGGCACTTAATGAGCAGGATTAATGTGTCTATTTAAGGTTAAGCATACTTCAAGTGCTATACTTTGAAACTGAGCCCTAGAGTAGATGATTAAAGACAAACAGAAAACATTTATGAATTTCTGGACTCGCATCTGTAAACTGTGTAATCTGCAGGAATGGATTCAATGGTAGGAAGCTAATTAAGTTCCATCTTTCTGGTTTTGCTTGTCCAAAGCAATGCTGCATCCGGTCTCTTTTTCTTCAACCAGACAACACGAGCCAGAGTTTAACTGCAGTGTTAAGTGGAAGCTGAAGAGTGGCTCTGTTACCTGGTCACATGTTTGAAAAACTGTGTACTGTGTGACCAGAGGATGACGTTTTTGTTTCCCATTAGCTCATGCAGAGCAAGGAGTATATGTTTGTACCTGTTCTCATGTCACATGAGAGTTACCTCCATCTCTGTCTAAAATCATACAGATGTAGGTAACTAACAGTACAAAAATAAATAATCTGGCGGTAGATTTACAAAACAAGGGAGGATGTGAAAAGAGTTGAGAATTCAAGGCTGTTAGCACAGATCGGGAAAAATTGTTCAAATCAGTAAGAAACAGCTACAAAGTAGGACTTATACCAAGTGGATATTGTCATTTCTTTGCTTATTTCTCCATCTACATTGTCATGTAGATCCTAAATGTTTCAAGATGTTGAGGGATTTTTTAAATTTACTAGTGTCCTCAATTCTTTATTTGCTGAATACTTGAATTCTGGATTTTTTCATTTTCTGGAACATGACAAGATGTGGTGGTTATCTGAAAATGGCAGTTACTGCTCACAAATTAAGTTCATTTCTGGTTCTCCATGGAGTAAGACTTGAAAACTTCAATTTTGAATTGATAAGGATCAAAATAAATAAAAATAATTCAATATATATTTTAATGGCGTAGTTATATTTCAGTGTCTTATGAGTGTGTGAGGCAATTTAAAAAAATATATGAGAGTGTTTGGGATTGGCAGCACTGGTTTCTATAGCTTAACCATTCTATTTCATTTTTACATAATTTGAGAAACATATTTTGTAGACAAACTAGCTAACTTATAAGAGATAAGAGAAGAAATAAGGAGCCTGAAATTTCCTCTGAAGCTCTTCAGTAGATGTTGGAATTGACTTTCTTTATTGTTATGGCTAAATTAAAGAACAAGCAGCAGTTATTACTTGAAACTGCTTATAATTCCTTACTTATATGTTGATGCATGGAGGTGTATGTGTATGTGTGTGCATATTGCTTATTAATACATTTTGATTCTATTCAATTTTTGTCATTTCACTTTGAGATCTTGTCTCGTTTTCTTTAGGTTTGGGGGCTTTGGTTGTTAGCTTCTTCAGAATTGTAGCTTTTGTTCCTTTCATGACGCAAATGCTGCAGTTGCCTCAAGCACAGCTTCAAGCAGTCCTTTGTGTGACTAAAAGAAATTAGCTAAATAGCACTGTTTAATTAATTTCAGGACCGCCTCTTTTTCGTCATGGAATATGTAAATGGAGGAGACCTAATGTTTCAAATCCAGCGCTCACGCAAATTTGACGAACCTCGATCCCGCTTTTATGCAGCAGAGGTCACATCAGCACTCATGTTTCTTCACCAACATGGCGTCATCTACAGGTACTTTTTTGATCGAAAAATAAAGTATTCTTGAGGCTAGGGTCTGGTTTTGGCTAAAATCCTCAGTCTCTTAGCAACCAGATTTAGATTAGTTGTTTGTTCCAATTTGCTTACATAGAACTTTTTTGGCTGTTTATCATTGAGAATGTTAACATTTGAATAGACTCTGCAGCAGTCGCCAGCTGTGTGTGCCAGTTTTGTATTATAGTACAAATAAAGCGTTTTTGAAAAAGCTTGGCACATTGTGAACCAGAGGTGACCTTTCTGCAGATCAGTGTAATCTCTTCATTTTCCTCTCCGTGCCATAGATTTCCTCTCGTTTTCTAACTCCCTGCCACTTCCTGAGTTTGTTTGTCCTAGTTGTCTTCACTCTGATATAATCGGGATAGTAGTCTGCAATGCTTTACGTATGCCCCTTCCTCTTGACTGTTTGGGTGAAGCCTTAGTCACCAGCAGGAAGTGTCTCTCTACAGATTGTTTTGATTTGCTTGCCAGTAACCCACATCCATTTGAACCCCCGCCCCCACAAATCTCAAATCTTGAGCATGCGTGTACACAAAAATACATGTGGTATTTTTTGCATTATGAAGAATGCATCTAGGTATATGTATTTTACTTTTAAAAATAAGGAATCACTTTGAAAAATTTCAGCCTGTTGTCAATGTAGCTGATAAGTCCTTTATCTTGACATTTTATCCATCTCTTTTATTTTCTTTGCCATCAGCAGACTGTCAGTGCTCATGATAAATTCAGGCTTTCACAAACAGAGTGGTTTATGGGTTTTGTGACAGAGGTCTGACATACCCCATAAATAAATTCTAACAATTTTTATATTCTTACCCTTTTCTGGGCGATCATTTTAGATACATTTAGATAGTAGAATGCGGCAATTTCAAAATTTTCTAAGTGTCCACCATAAATGATCAGACAATTTTGGATGCTTTAAAAAGGGAAGAATTTTTAGGACGTTTTTTCTCCATGAAAAGATTTGAGCTTATTTTCTGCATTGAGTCACCCGGTGTGTATGTGTTCTTTCTGGGGCTTTTTGTCAGATTCAAAATACTTTGATCCCAAGAAAAATGTCATTATGATGAAACAGTGCTTTAAGATTTAAACTTTATAAGATTCCCTCAACTTCTGATTCAGAAACTATGTCGACATGTTGGGTGTATTGTTAGAAGAGGCAAAAGAAGAGAAATAGCATGCATGAAAGTAGGAACAAAAGGAACATTAAGAATACATGTAGTTGTATTCTGCTTTGGCACAGGATTTTGCACATGATTATGTCCAGTTTTGGACTTTTATTGGGGATCTTATTGCCTCGCTTATTATAATATGAAAAATGCACTGGGATCAAGTCATTCTTCCACCTCTTCTAAGCTTCTATTATCTGGCAAACAAGGAAAGTGGGGGGGGGAGAAAAAAAAAACGAAAAAAAAAACCAGCTATGCTCTTGAATAACTACCAGTCATAACTACCTAACCTGCCTTCAGAAATTTTAATAAAGAATACTTGTCTTCTGTGTAATTATATCTCTAGAAAAAACATTGTGGTATGAAATTAATGGTTATTCTCCAAAGTGGGAAATGGTGCTTATGTGGGCAATACTTCAAGGAAAATGGGGAATATATAAATAAACTGAGGTGTTTGATGGAAATGCAAGTTCCAAAATAGCTGCTCTAGCTTCTGATCTTTTTTCAGCCATGTATGTGGAAGTATTTGTTTGGAACTAAACATAGTTATATTTTTGGAAGTAAATAGCTAGCTTTAGCTCATGCTTTGGCTTGCTGGCTAGATTTTTAGAAAGTGCAATGATGATACTAAATGATCATCTTTTTTTAATAACTAGCTTATCCTCATTTCCCCTGAAGTTCAAAGAGAAAACCAGCTCCCTGTTTGGCAATAGAAATTATTCTGTAGGTTCACATCTTAGCAACTGGCACAGCTGTTCCCAGGCTTATCCAATTATCCATGTGCTGGCTGAAGTTAAGCACCTTCCTTCTGTTTATGGAGTTTATATTGGAAGCAAAGATTAAGCTCACAATTTTTATAAAGATTCTGCTGTACTGTATTCATACTGCATAATAGATAAACTTTAGGATAATTCCCTGTGTGACCTTTTTAAATATATAACGTTACTGTCATTGTAGCAGAAACTCTAAAGCAACTAATAGAAAATACGTTATCCCTTCCACCTTCCCCCTCATCTGGCATGCACTATTTAGGCACATGTCAAGTTTGGGCCTGACAATAGAGTCAATCAGAAATAACAAAACTTTCCATCTCTTTTTCTGGCTGTTATTATTTGTGTTGTGCAATTGCACCACTCAGAAAAAAATGTATCCAACCTTCAGGAACTAAGGGCAAGACTATGAATCTCATTTTGCTTACAAGCCGAATTGGACTTAAAACTCAATGAAGAAATTTTGTGGTCTGTGTTCACTTTTACCTGTCTCTGGAGTCTGGTGTTACAGTCAGCTTAATGTATCTTCTCACACAGGGAAGATATGTCAAAATGGGTGTTAAGAAACCACCACTTCTGTACTTCCTTCTTATACTGACCCTGTAATGCACTGTGGTGCAATTCCCACAGATGTGTAAATGAGACCCACTTAACCTGCAAGTGTTGGTCCAAATACAGGAATTCTCGTATGGATGACTCTGCCACTCATTTCCAAGTGAGGTGATGCAAGTAGCCCATTCTGGCCTGAAATACATGCAAAGAACTGTTGTCTCCCCAGGCATCAGCACCAGCATGAGGATGGGGCACCAGCTCATGAACAAACAAACCAACATCCCCTGTTAATATTTGATAGAGGAAATAACTGAGTGTACTGCAAATCTTGTTTCAGTGGCCAACAATTGCATGTTGTGGTGCATAATGCAAGACCATTCAAATAATTCCATTGGGTGCTGCCTCTGAAATGGTGAACAAGGAAACTAAATGCACACAGTTTAATTTTACCCAAGAGGATTAAAAATATTTTGACTTGGAAATTAGTGTCACCTATTTTGGTTTAAGCCATTCTTTATGAGACCAAGCTGATGCAGTTAACACATCAGAGGGAAAGGGTGCTATCTAGAGGGTTCTGGACAGGCTTGAGAGGTGGGTCCGTGCCAACCTCATGAAATTCAACAAGGCCAAATACATGGTCCTGCACCTGTGTTGGGGTAATCCCAAGTACAGATACGGGTTGGGTGAAGATTGACTTGAGAACAGCCCTGAGTATAAGGATTTGGGGTGCTTGTTGATGAAAGACTCAACATGATCTGGCAATGTGCTCCTGCAGTATAGAAGGCCAACTGTATCCTGGGTAGCATCAGGAGAAGTGTGGCCAGCAGGTCAAGGGAGGTGATTCTGACCCTCTACTCTGCTCTTGTGAGATCCCCTAGGAGGACCACCTGAGGGAGCTGGGGCTCTTCAGCCTGCAGAAGAGAAGGCTCCATGAGGATGTCAGTTGGGCCTTCCATTACCTGAAGAGGGCCTACAGAAAAGCTGAGAAAGGACATCTTCTAAGGGCGTGTAGCAACAGAAGAAGAAATGGTTTTAAACTGGAAGTGGGTAGATTTAGACTAGATATTAGGAAGAAATTCTTTACTGTGAGGGTGGTGAGACACTGCAACAGGTTGCCCAGAGAGGCTGTGGATGCTCCCCCCCAGAAGCATTCAAGGCCAGGCTGGGTAGGACTTTGAGTAACCTGGTCTAGAGGGAGGTATCACTACATATTGCGGGGGGGTTGGAAGTACATGATCTTGAGGGTCCCTTCCAACCCAAACCATTCTATGACTCTGATTCTTTTGGTTTCAAATGTAAGGTCTGTGAGATGACATTGCCTTCAAATTGCACGGCACCTGTTTACAGAGGAGTTCATATTCATAACTTTGGGTTATCATGTTGCTCAACAATACGAAGTAGCAATCCATCCTGTAACTTGCTGCAGCTTTCTGAGGATCTGTGAAATCTGTAATTAGTATGTTGGTTGTGATGAAGGATATACTAACACCAAATTGAGGAGAATGTGAATATTAATATTCTGGTGCCAATCCTTTAATCCCTCGGGGCTTTTTTATTATTTTTTTTCTTTACACAAATACCCTAAAAACTTGTTTGAACACTAACTGAATTTTTTCCTTGGATTATCAGTTCTCTCAGCATTCCCATCTATCAAGACAGCACACACTGGTGTTTCAGTGAGAAGAACTACCTAAAATTAAAATCACTTTCATCAGAGTGTTTTTACTTGAAACAAGAATATTTAGAAAGTCTGACTTCAGTGTTGGTCATATGATTCAGTGTAACCTTGGCAAAGTAATGAGGAGTTATATTTACACTGATGAAAATGTTGCATGGTCAGTGGTTAACACCTTAAAAGCTGTCATTCTCCCATGTTACCTCACTGTGTTATTTCTGAATGGCAGCAACCAAATAAAATTCCTCTCCTCCCTCCATTTTTTGACTCTTTAAACTACAGAATTCAAACTAGTAGGCGGGGAGCACATTGAATGTGTTTGTAATTATATATTATGTAATTATGTAAAGATCATCTTACTGTTAGCCTAAACAGTTAAAGTTTAAATCACTACTTGAGCTATGGTTTCTGGACAAGGGCAAAAAAGACCATGTACCTCACAGACCATACTCAGACCTAAGTACAGCAATATTCTAAAAACTGCCCCTTCCCCTCCTAAACTGCCCATTGCAGAAGTCTTCTACAGAGAAGCTAGTTTAATTCTGGCTCAAGAGAGCAATAAGCAATTTATTTCCATCCCCTTTGATGACAGCAGGAGGCAAGGCATGAGTTGCACTGCAGTGCATGGCTGAGTCCCAGAGCACCCAGGGACTGCTGCCAAAGCTGCACTAGCGGACAGACTCTTCCTGCCAGACTTGTGGCCCAGGGTACATGTATGGTCCAAGTTTCCCAGACCAGGTGGGAGTTCCGATGGGATTTTATTCAGTGGCCTCCCACCCTATCTGCGCTTTTTCTTGATGGGTCTAGGCAAACCAGCAGTCATGAAATGCATAAATAAGCAGGATGTCTTCCCGCAGGAAAAGGCAGTGGGCTGGGGTGGAGAGGAGCTGGGCCGAGGGAGATGTGAAGCAGGAAGAAGGGTTGGTTCCCAGGCTTCTGGCATTCGGACCCAGGGAGTCCACCCTGCCATCTGCCTAGCTTCTGCTTTGTGCTAAAGGCTGCTGCTGGATAGGAGAGCCTTTGACAAGGTTTCCAGCTGTGGAAGAATGAGTAAAGACTGTGGGAATAGGATTTGAACCCTGCCGTCTTGCCAACAGTAAAATGCTTTCTAAATTTCTCCTGATTTTGTAACATAAGAAAGTCCTTAGTTGGCGCTTGTGTAGGAGTCGGGTATGTAGAGGAGCAGTGCTGGGCAGTAAATAGTTAGACGAACAGAGCAGCGACATTGACCTCATCTGGGGAATGACAAGGTACTTCCAGGGGGAGTTCCCAGTAGCAAGGTCAGCATTGTTTTTTTGCTTCATGTTTATTTGATGCAAGATTTTCTTGTTTAATGATCGTTTGTATAGTGCTGTGTTCTGTAAATAAAGCTACGACCTTTGCCTTCTGATAACAGTATAGGAGTGGGTTAATATTAAATGAGAGAGGGCAGGGAGTGGGAATCTGCCAGAGTTAATGCCAAGTTTACATTCCAGCGAGGGCAGCCATGTTCCGGTACTCTCAGTAGAAAGGCCAACAGCACTTCTGAGCAGATAATGGCAGCTAAATGCTATAGAGCATGTTTATATTTATTTCTGGATAAATGTCAGTGATTTTAGATGATTGATGTTTGTGCTTTTGTTTTTATAACAGGAAAAAATGTGTTACCTTTCTGCATTTGATAAGAAGGTTTTAACTGAGGGAGGCCTATACGGAATAAAAATCAGTAGAGTTACAGCACATGTAAAACTGAAATGTACCAACATAAGGCAATCCCTGCAGTTTCCCTAAAGCCCTGAGGCATAGCTTTGTTTCTCCAGAAACACATAGACTGGCTCCAAACAAAGCCACAGTCTTCAATTTTCCAACAGAAGGAAAAGAATGTTTTTGTTTCTCCTTGCATTAAAACTCTGAAGTTCCTTCCTAAATTTGATTCTGCTGCAAACTGACAAATGTTAGGATTGAATTTTGCTGTTCCCTTCCGTCATGTTTATCTTCAAACAATGGAAAATATTTCTATAACTCAGTTGCAACGGTGTTGAAACTATGTCATGTTAAGGGTGAGGCTTTGCCTTTTTGCATGCTATTAAGTGCTTCTGCCAAAGTCTCACAGTAATACAGAAAAGGGCACAGCAGATGTGGTTCTAAGGTGACAAGCATTTCATAGAGTGTTTGTCATACACCTGGGATGCAACAGAAGCATTGGAGAGGAAAGCAAAATGTTAGATGAAAACATGCAAGGAGCTCTATTTAGCATTTTTTAAATGTTACACCTTTAAAGAAAATTTGGATGACACATTTTGGAGGAGGCAGTTACATATGACTTTTTCTGTGTTTTGATCAGAACCTCACTGTATTCAGCTCAAGGTGTGCATTTAGTCTCTTTACCTCCTCTTCCCCCCACTTTACACTCCCTCCTTATTATAAAACAGCTTATCTCTTAGACACTGCTCCAGCAAACATCTCTGCATGTAGATCACTGTACTCATATGCTGATTTTGACTCTGTGAGACTACTCGTATGTGGGTATTGTGCAGCTTCCTGTATGATTTAGAACCCTTTGCTTCAATTTTAATGATTACAAAAGTGTTTGAAATAGAAGTCCTCGCTGTTGTTTAAAAACGTATATTATTTTTCTCATCCCTGCAAAAAGCTATGGAAAAAGAGAATATAGCTAATCTGATTGCGAGCATAACTGCATTACCATTGAAACCTTTGAAAATATTAAAAACATCCATTTAGCTGGCAAATTCATAATATTATGTAAGAAAACAGAAATAATACCCCTCTCCAGGAGATTAAATATAAGATCTAAATGAACCGAATCAGAGAAAAGGCAGCCTGTAAGGAACCCAGCATTTTGGGGAGCACTTCAAAGTTTTTGCTGCCACTAGAATAAACAGTACTGGGATTACATCAGAAGGACCTTGGACAGACTAGGATCAGAAAATCAGAACAAAATAGATCAGGCAGTCAGGAGTGTGCTGAAAATCACCTGAAAGCTGAGTGCCAAGGCTAGAGAGTAAAGAGTCACTCAACTTGCTTTCCTGTGGCAAAATTAATGTTTGTCCTGTCCTTTGCTGCCAGTAGTTCCAAACATGCAACTGGCCAAAGCATCAGCCAGGGGCAAAAACACTCTGATAGAAAGGGATCTTCCTGTTGTCACAACTTCAGTTAAGTGTTGCTATCTGGGCTGCACACGTTGATGACCTCTGCCAGGGACTGTTCTCCTTGCAATTGCTGCGGGAGGCCTGGGGCTATTGGCACCCTGAAACATGCAGGGGAAGATGGAGCCAGGCAGGGCCATTCTGCTGTGGCTAGATTGAGTTTTGCTTTCCAACATCACAGGGCTGCATTTTTGTTTAAGTCTTATATTCATCCTGTTTATAGTAAATCTAATGGCTAATAACATTTTTGAATGAAAGCATAATATGGTGGCTTGGTTTGATCAGTGCTCCATATCAGGTGAAACTGCAATATATGGTTACTTTTTTTATGCATGTTTGTATTATGCTACTGAGAAGGCCTTTATGTGAGAAGAAAATAAAGCAAAACAAACGTTAATGTAGGCCTCACAGCCCTGACAAGAGAAAAATAAGCAGATTGCTGACTTTAACGATATAAAGGGCTTTTTTATTGAAAAGAAAAAGAAAAAAAAAAAGTAATATAAGATAATATTCAGTGTATAAGGAGAAGTTCCAGCATAACTTCTTCCAATGACAGATACATCTTCACTTCTTGCCTCTTACTTCTGGAATTTGTTTCTGTTAGTCAGTCTTGCAAAACAGTGAGAGAGGGGGGAGAAATAATGCCTATACTTACATAGGTGTATCTTTTCCTCCAGGCTTTAATTTAGTCCTGTTGATATATGGAACAGTCAGAAAATACAATCTTTCAAAGTATGTCAAATGCAAATAGTACGTGCAGTTGTATATATTTTTAATGTCGATTTGACAGTAAAAGTTGTAAAAATACTCTACATAAAGTATTCCAGTCTTAGGCATAGGATTGCCTTTCAGAGGGAAGGAAAGGATGAGAAGGCTTAGCACTGGTTGCTCTTTGTCACAAAACTGAATAAAGTAGGAGTGCCGTAAGAAAAAGAAACAAAGAAAGCTAACTGAATAATGACCTGAGTAGAGGAACTTAATGTGTGCAAAACCTGGAATATTAAGTATGTTATTAAGTTGCAACAAGTAAGCATTATAGCACTTCAGCAACTATTTACTTGTTTTATTATAAGGTTTCCAAGGGAGATCCTATGGTCTACTAACACCCATTTTAAAAAATGCCTAAATATATCCTAACAGAAATAATGAGTCAGATGGAATTGCTATAGTCAGTAAAGTGGCTACTGGATATTTAAAAGCTTCCAAACATCAATAAATCTGACACAGCTGTAAAGGAGTACTTGTAAAGCAAAAATAATATGCAGTTAAGAAACTGCCTCAGTACATATTTGCCTGAAGTTAACCACCAGTAAGTGGACAGCAAGTGCTTATGGTACTGTATTCTGAGGAAATAAAAAAGGAATGCAAAATGTCTACCACTTTATTTGTTAATAATTTCTAATAAATCCAAAGGGGACTGTGCAGTTTATTATTCTACGTTATCATCATGAAGAGGCCCCGAATCTCATTCATATGAAAATTTATAAATACCTAATAGAATAAAAAACATCCTTGAATTATGAAGTGGGGAAGCAGACAGCAGCTCAGAAGTATACCACTTGCTACAAGGCTGAAGATGGTAATTTGACAGCCTCCACAAGATTGTATGATGTGATACCTGAGCAGCAGGACAAAATTTCTGTGTTTCTGTGGATGACCCAAGAGGAAAAGAACTGCATAATTCTTCTTTTTTCTTTTTTTGAGATAGCACGCTGGAAATCCTCTCTGTAATAACAACAGCAGCGAAATATTAGCTGATATTAATAAGCTGAAACTTACAAATCTATTGATAAAACTCAGACATAAGTCATTACTGGCTTGGCTATGGGAGCTCATAGGACACAATAATACAGAAAAAAAGCATTTTATTTTTTACACATCTTATTTATAGGATCCATTTTAAAAAACAGTCATACACAGTTATGTTCACCTTCTTACAGCAGTTGTAGCATGGGACTATGAAGGAAAGTGGAAATGATGATGGCTGGGGCAGGGTGGATGATAATGGACCAAACTGGATGTTAATCATATTGTAGTGCCCTTTGATATTTCACTTACTATTCCTTCAAGTCTTAACACAATGCTACAAATTGGCCACAGAGTCCATAGTCCATAAGCTAGGATCCTCATTTGCTCCACAGTATGCCAAAGTTGAGTCTAATTCATCATATGCATGTCTTTGTGAGATGGTGCAAAGTCCCTCCCATTTTGTTTTATACTCTGTTTTGATTACTAACTTTCTCGGAGATTCATTTGTTCATGTATTTTTATTGGAAATCCAGAAGGTGATAATACATAATAAAAATCTGAGATAAATTTGGTTGTAAGTTGACACGGCTATATAGAGGCTGCTACTTCTATATATAGCTATATAAAGACTACCTCTTAAAAAAAAAAACCATGCTTCTCATTTACAGTAATAGTTGCTTCTGATACCAGAAAAGCAAAGCAGTTTTACAGGGGAATTGAATCGTGCTCAGTTTACTCAGTTTGTCAAAAGGATGCAAAGAGACTTTATTGAATAGTATAATTTAATGAAACTTTATGTTACTTAGTTCATCTGTGAGATGTCTAGATTCCAGTCTAGTCTTAGCCCACATAAATATCTGGGAGTTTTACGTGATAATATCTGATCCTGTCACAGCAAAGAATCTGGGGAGCAAGTCTCTGAAGTAGTATTGTATTGGATAGGTACACACAAGTTTTGACGGCAGCTTCTCAGGCTCAAATTCAGCTGTTTGGTTTTTTTTTTAAATGTGAATAGCTTACTTTGGTGAACAGTTTATGTTGTAATCCTGCTGAAGTCAGTATTTACATGCAATGATTACTCAGAAAGTATCTAACATTATTATTATATATATATTTCAGTCTCCTAAATCTTATTTTCAGAATTACCTCTCTTTATTTTCATTTGAACTAGACTATTGAACCCTAGTGTGTAGCCTCTCTGTTTTACAACTAAAGGCAAATTGGTACAGCACTCTTTGCTAACCTGATGTTGGTAAAAGTGAATAACCTGTACATTTCCTAAGTCTTGACCTGTCATTTTTCATGGGAGCAACCCACTTGACTCACCTTCCCATAGCATTTCTATTAATTAAAAATAGTGAGTTCTTTTGTATGAGTACATTTTTGGTGCTCATATTATTCTGTTGGCACTACAGAGTAGTTCTCCTGAGAATGTGTTTTCTGGAGGACACTGGGGGAGCTACTTGTGCTGCATTTGAAACAATGCTGGAGTTGGAGCCTCCTGCCCAGGGAATTTCCCCCAGGGTTTGTACAGCTTGCTGTCAGAGGTGCTGGGGGGATAATTTGATTTCACTATGCAACTGTAGTTTGAAAAGCATATCTTATGAATTAAGATATGTAACCCTCTTTTAATTATGAATCAAAATGAGGTTTGGAGCTGCAGTTGGGACCATTAGGGCAAATCACAAGCTTCTGTGACCACTACCTTGAAGTGATACTGAGGTTTATTTTATGTATAGGTTAACATAGAAGGGAAAGTAACTGCCATTTTGTTCTGGCATCTCCATTGTACTTTACAGACAAATAATAACGGTTTGTCTTAGTTTTCCCAGAATCCCTCTACGGCAGCAACTTTCTTATTAAATATAATGGAAAATTAGCTATATAGAATTTTGAAATCCAAATGTTCCTGTATAAATGAATCCTTTTAAATGATTAAAAATAGAATAGGCATAACCAGCTGGTTTCCCAAGAATTTCTGCAGAAATATATTAAGATTTTTTTTCTGATTGCTGCTGTTTTAATCCTTGTAAATACAGCAGGATTAGAAAAAGTTTTATATTAAGAGTCTTCATAACCCTCCCCAGTTCAGATCATGTGATCGGGTAAAAAGATGTTCAGGCATGTAAGCTATGCTCCTGAAATCAGAATAGAAGCAGAAATTATTAAAATCTTTTTCTCAGTGATTCCATATAAGTAAGCATTTTGTTAGAAGCAAAATTCTTGCTGAATTACATCATTTCATTTATGATATATAAGTTATTTAGTCCATGCTGAATAATATTACGGGCACTACCCTGTGGAAAGGCTTTCTGTAAAAAGACCCAGGAGGTTGAACTAAAGCCAAAGTGAGGCTGGAAAAATCAGTGTCTGTACAAAAGTTCACCAAAGAGGGTTTTTTTCTGGCTAAGAAAGCATTCTACTCCATGGAAACGTGATATGGAGCTTTAACAGGAGTCTGCTTACTGCTAGGGACTGTGTTTGTTCCCTGCTGGGACACCCTTGGGAGCACAAGGAAGAGAATTCTGATACATTTGTTTCTTTTAAAAAAAGAAACCCTGGATGTAAAAACCCTCAGCAGTTCGTTTCCTTTACACTTCCAGTGCATTAAAAAGCTGCAGAGATCCTTGGCTGGTAAAGAAATGAGCTGAAATGTAGATTCATGCTGACACATTAATGGCTTGCTCAGGATTTGTTCCCTGTCACCTATGTTTGGCCATTTTCTTGTATGCCCTGTGTAGGGGTTGCTAAAATAAATTAATCTCTTTGAAAATATTTTTCTTTATAGGTCTGTGGTGTAGATAGATATTCCAGAAAAGAAATGAAAGAAAATGATTAAATTCAAGTTATAATGTTGTATTCCAGCATTGCAACAGTTTTATTTTTTCCTGAATGACTATTCCATTTCATCCTGACAGAGAGCAGAATAAATATTATTGGGGGTGTATAACATCTGTACTACCCTTTATGAGCAGATTCTAATATTTTTAGAGTTCTTCATCTTCACTGTGTCTTATCTTGTTTGAGAATGCTGGAGTTCTGGCCCTTTGGCTGAAAAATGGTGATTTATGTGAGTCTCATTTGTTTCTTTTGATAAACAGCTTCAGATGAATTAAAAAGAGAAAATGTAAAGCTTTAAAGCTGGAAAGAAAGTGGGGTGCTGGAGAGATCAGGTCTTAAGGAGAGCTTTGGAGGCCATCTCTAGCACCAAGTGGCCTTTCTTTGTTCTGGGGTAGATAATAAGGCTTCATGAGTCAGTTTTCAGTCTTATCACAAAGCTCAGGCAGGCTAATATTCTCCTTTATGTATAAAACTGGACCAGAGCATGGGGCTTTCTTATTTGCTGGGAAAAAATGACATCCTTCTCCCTTCACTGAGTCAACAATACATTTGGAACTGGTCATTTCCGAGGGAGGTGTTGACTTCTGTGTCATGTTACCAAATAGAAGGCTGTTGTTTGGTGTTCCTCGAAGAAACAAAGATGACTTTTCTGTAGAGAAAGGATAGGGTCAGAGCATAGAATAGGGGTGCTTTATACCTTCATACAGTTTGTATGTAGAGCACATATGACAGCACAGTAATGTTGTACGGAGTTGGATCAAATTAACCTATGATACTGTAGCTTCGACTATTTTTTAAATAGTCATTTCAAACCTTAGACTTGATCTTAATAGGCAGTATTGTGAAAACAGTGGACATCCAACTAAAAGGGAAGTTTTTGGCTCATTACTGTGATAGCAAATGAAAATCTGTCTCTCCTGTTACAGTTATATCGTGCTAAAACAATATTGGTATTGTCACACAATGTGAAGCTAATTGACCTTTTGGCTAGGGTAAGTGCAAAACCTAAATTAAATGCCATAGAGAACAACCATCGTAATCCGGAATTTGAAGGATCTGATACATGCGTTGGTAATTTAAGGGAGAAAACTGGGGACATGGGATGAGATCCAGGACTAAATATCTGAAAGAAAGAGACTAAAGTAGACAACTGGTTGATTAAATATATTATGATCCTGTTTTTCTTTGGTGTCTTGACCTTAGTAAAGTTCATTTAGCATGTAATGGAAAAAACAACCGGTTTGATAGCAAAATACAGGAAATGCCTTCAACCATTGCTGATTACAGTGGCAGCTTTTCTTCTGTTTTCATATTTTTTTAAAAATGCTCATTCTCGTGAGCCTGAAACAATGTAGAATAATGCTTTGGAGACTTTTATTTTGTGTGTCCAAGTAGAACAGTTAAGTGTCTGGCTGTTTAATGGATATGTGTTGGGAGAAGAGGTTTTACAGTCAAGAAAGTGCAATAGGAAATAATTGAAGAAAAATAAGTTTTACAGTGAATAACTACAAATGCTTACAAACTCTGTGTGTTTGTGTTAGAGAGAGAGAGAGAGAGAGAGAGAGAGGGAGAATTCTATCAGACAAATGAATACAGGTCTTTTTTTTGTTGTTGTTGTTAATCTGCCTTTGTCTGGCTATCTCCTACAAAAATTAGTTTCAAGACTAACTGAAATGAAAACAGGATAATCTCTATCTGGAACACAGAAAGCTGGGAAGCAGCACATACGTGAATATACTCAAAGGCTCAAATTCATTTCATCTAACTTTAGGAATGCAAGTGAAGCTCCCAGGTCCCAATCTTGGCTGTCCTGGAGTGCGTTTAGCCAAGAAAGAATGACAGGTTTCTTTAGGAAGCTGCACAGTCCGTATATTCATATTGGAGATACCACTGGAAATGACCCCAGTGGTATCCTGAGGCAAGTTGTGCTACCTCAACAGCGCAAAATGTTTCACAGCTCTAGTTACTTGCATGATTTAGATAAATTCTTAAAAGAAATGGAATGAATTGTGATTATGTCTTTTATTCTGTCATTCCTACCATGTGCAAGGCAGTAATATATTTTCTTCTGTGCTATTAAGATTTGCGAGGCTGTATTGCTGAGATGATAGTTAATAAAGACTGCTACCCATGCTACATGGGTAGTGATGCATTTGTTGGCTGAATGTTTTTCTATTCTGTGTAAGAAAACTTCACTTGAAGGAAGTAGAGAAGGGGGGGGGGGGGAATCTGCCTTTTCACTTAGCCACAGGAACATACTTTAAAACAAAGTATTCTTTTATTTTCTTCATGTTTGCACAATTCATATTCCACCATCAAAACGATAATGACTTTGTCATCATATCTACTAAGGCCATTGTGGAAAGTCACCACTTCATTTGAGTTCCAAAGACAAATTTTTACCTGATCCAAATATGAAAACTTAATTAGTATGTCTTCTGATAAATTTACTAAGGTTTTGCTAGCATTTTTTCAGAATTCATTTTTCTGAACTTGATCTGACAAGCTTTTCTAGCTTCACGCCATCCTTTCACCATCTTTCATCAAGTGGATTTATCAAATAATGATTTAGTATTTTTTTGTTTAAACGGATTATAGACCTACATAAGTAGGCACTGCTTGTTTGTGCTCCACCTAAGTTATTGTTACAGTATGCAATCTTATGTTATTTGAGATATGAAAATAAGAACACAAAGCATTGTACTTCACACAGTAGTACGCCTCAGCTTGAGTTAGTCCTTGGCTAAACCTAAGGACTCTATTGTCCTCAGTGGGATCAGGGAGGTGTCAGTGAGGACAGGTTGTGTCACATTGCATATTTAGCAATTGCTCAACATAAAGGTTTTTTTAGCAGTGAGTGACACAGTCAGTGGGAATACAGATTCATCCTGTCATTCTCAGGATTTTTTTTTTCAGCTAAAATCTTTGAGATGAAAAAAAAAAAAAAGAAAGGAAATGATGTATTTAAACAAATTGGAGAAGAAAAGAAGTGAATCCCTCACTGAACTGCTAGTAGCCAAAATGTCAGGGCACTCACATGCACAGTTGGAGGCCCAGAGAGACCAAACCGCTCAGCTTCAGGAATAGGACAGCAGACTGAGCTCAAAGCCCTCAGCTGTTCACATGCTGCTTTCATAAAAACCTTTGAGCAGTCTGTGTTTTCAACACAAATGTCTTTTAAAATCTGAAGTTTTTCAAAAGGAGAAGACTGCTTATTATCTGATGCAACTGCAAGTTTCTGAGGCAGAAGCCAGCTCCATTCATGACTTTTCTTACCTGATAAAAAAAATTACTGCCCTTCCGGCCATGGGAATGTAGGAATGCCTTTGGGATCCAGCACAAAGTTTGACTAAATCGAGTCCTTGGAATTTGGCTAAATCAAGAGGCAGCATTGTAACACTATATCCCATCTCTGCCTAAGGCTCATTGAAGGATTATTGCATTTCCAGGTGGGAATCGTGGAAGGAACACATTTAAAAAGGAGTATGGTGTGAATGTAGAAGTTATTCAGAAAATACCATTTCAGACAGCGTGATACAAATGTTCTATGGTATTTACTGCTTTTGACTGAAACTTATGTTGAAAATGCAACATTAACTAACTTAAAATACAGCAAAGAGAAATTTAGTGCTGGGTACAGGAGGGACCTCTAGATGCAAGAGAGCATCTCTGTCTCAGATACAACTTGGATACTGCTGAGTAAGTTTAAAACTCTAGGAATGTAGAAGTCTTACATTAATTAACATAGAAAAAAAATTTCATCTTACTAATTGAAATTTTTAATTGATTTAATGAGGATGTTGCCTTCAGTTATGAATTTCAATAACTATACTACTGGAAAATGATTCTTTGGCTCTCTGTGTGTTATGGGGATATTTCCTTTTTACCTTCAGTGGTTCCTTCTGTGAATAGCCTGTCTATTCAACGCCTGCAGAAAGGATGCAATTTTCCCATGCAGGGAAACAATGGCAGTGGCAAAGATTTCAAATACAGTATTGAAAGCGTTTATTGTAGCTGGAAGTTACACAAACAAAAAAAAATATGAAGGATCTGTTTCTTTGACAGTTGTTCAGTAACTACATACTTTTGACTTGTGCTGCTTTGATGTTCTATAGATGTTTAGTACGGTGCTGTCCTTCACTTCATTTTCATCCTACAAAGAAATATACCTGTTTCTGATGCAGTTATTATCACTAGGTACTGTTTTTTCACCTTCATGCTGACCTACGTGCTGAAATGTATATTGTTAATTTCTCAGCAACTAGAGTAGAAGTAGATGCTGTGGAGATGTTTCATTGTAAAATGATTGCTTAAACCAACATGTGATCATGTTTCTTAGCTACTTGATCCTGTTCTTCAAATATGGTTTTATTTAGTTACTAATGTTTACCTGATTCAAAGGCTACTGTTAGTAATGTTTGGCAGACATTCTGGTCAAAGCCTATCTTGACTGTTTAATTGCCTTACTTTCAACAAGAACATTACCTGTTATCTAAATGACACATGTGACACATGCCACACACACAAGGTGGTTATCTCACCGGCTACTGTTTGGAGTCAGACTTGAAGAACCCAGTTCTGTGAAATCCTCACCACTGCAGCATTTCTGGGAAGCAAGAACACTTGGTGTCTCATGACACTGGCATGTAGAGGAATGAATGAGCATTATGGATGCTGTCTTGCAGGTTACCTGCTGTGAGCCTGTTCTTCTGTTCTGACATGCACAAACCGCATTGTTATAATCCTGATTATCTCTTGAGATCCTGCCAATCATTCCTGTTTCTGAGGTGATTGTGATGCTGGCAAATGCCCAGAAACAAAAATCAAGGCTTAAATTTCTTTTTAACATTTTCTGAGAAAAAGAAATGATTAAAAAAAAACAATGCTTAACTTATGCAATTGACTGCTCAAGTCAACTGAACAGGCTGTACAAAGTATCTTGGCAAACAAACAAAGGAGAAAAGTAGCTTAATGTATCATTAATACATTCAAACAACCTCGCATTTTCCTAGCTTAACTGGTTAGGTTGTTTGCAGTTGCAAGTAGTTACTCAGGTTATAGGAGCTCATTTTGTCAGACGCAGATTACTTTCTTAGTTCCTACAAAGAGTATGCAAAATGAGAAAAAGAAGAATGTAATAGATCCTTGTCACGGAGCTATCTGACACTGTATTATTTGGTAAGCTCTGATTTAAAGGCAGACAGCTGGTACTAATACCAGGGACCAAGCAAAAGACAGAATGGATCCAAATGGATTATTCTGTATAGGCAACAAATTTACATTCTGGAGATGGATAGCTCTTAATTTTGGAGATGACAGGGGAGCTAGGTTTCAATTGTGGAGACATAAAGGTCTTAAACTAAACTTTTTTCACAAGCACTTAAAAAAAATGCTTCCTTGAGGACTCTTTTTTCATTTGTTTCCTCATCTTCGAGTGTTTTGATTTAGTCTTCCTTTTTTCTTCTCTGAGGCATTGAATGGCACGTTACCTACTTTTGTACATTTCTTGAGTTATTACACTTTCTTTTTAAAAATTTACCTTCTAAAAAAAAATGTCAGCTACAAATTAACAAAATTGTTTTTAAAAGGTTTTCAGTGTGTGATATTCTCATAGACTAGCTATAAATTTATCATTTTGGCAGACTCCCAACTTACATTTTAACCTCCTGTAGGTAGGCTTAAAATTTCACTTTTGGTCTTTATAGGTAAGTATATATTTAGGTTCTTCATGTTTTTCTTTTTGTTCAGGTTGTTTATTCTCTTTCTCTACTGTCAAGTTTTTATTTCTGGTTTCTGTTACTTACACAAATCTTTAAGCAAATAAAGGGATAGCAAGAGGTGATTGATGGGTGAAATGATTAGATGTAGGTGATTATGTTATAAACAGTTAGATCTTGGATTGTTAGGGACCTCATAAAAAGGTTGACCTTAAAAACGATAAATGTGGTCTGGGGGCCTCATGGGTGTGACCAGATGAATGTATACAAAAGTAGTGTAACTGATGTGGAAAGAGCAAAGTCAGGTGTAGAGGGTATTGATTGCAATGAGCCCATGTATTTTTCAGCTTCATAAACCATATTTGATAAGGCTAGCTTACATGAGAGACAGTGGATTTGCAGTTAGTGAGGTAAATCTGACTTTGGCCATCTCAAATTTCTTGCAAATGCACAAACTTAGTAGTATGTATACAGCACAACTAATTTCTACAACATTGTCATCAAGTGTTTCCCAGAAGTGTCTGATGCACTGTATATATGTGCAGTCATTACAAATACCTTGAATATTAAGCCTGCTGTATACCAGAAATACCATATTTTTTTGCTGTCATATGACATAGTAAAAGATACAGGCAGGCTGGCATACACAAAAATATTAAACAAGCATTAAAAAAAAAAAAAAAGGCGAAATCAATAAAAAAATAATTTATTTTACCTGTTGAAATTGGGGTGATAGAGAGAAAAGAGCATCTCTGGAGAAATTTCAGAATGCAAATTGGATGTATCTCAAATAGTGCAGCCTTAGAAAGGCTATTAAATTATTTGTCTTAATGATTCCAGTATAATTGTGGTTCTGTATTCTAGGGACTGGAAGGGAGACATTTCTCTGAAAAAAAAGTCTTCAGAGCAAAGTAAAGGTTTCTAGTCCCTCACTCAGACAGAATTTGTTGATATTAAGGATCCAATGCAAAGTAATCCATGTTGAAAAGTAACTATTAATTCAGCCCATTTGATAAATATGGCTAAATTGGTACTCCTTACACTATATTGATAAAAAAGTGAGAGTGGCTTTATTAGATATCATTAACCTGTTTCACATAGAATCTTGGATTCATAGCAATCAAGAGAATGTGATCTTTTCCAAACATTTCTGATTCTGTTTTTAATACAGTTGTGCTTCCATGCAGCTGAAGAGAGAGTAAAGGTGTTGTCTTGCAAAATGTTTGTCAGTACCTGCTTCTTTATTGCCATTATTGAGGTCTATTCAGTAAGTGCTGCCACTTATTTTTCATGCATACACAAAGGCCAAATACTCAGTGTTGTTTGTGGAACCATCTGTTCGGTGTGTTTTATAGTTTGTGTTCAAATTCATGAGTGTATGCTCAAAATTTGAAAGTTGACATAATTCCGGGCCTTTATATTTCAGGGACCTGAAACTGGACAATATTCTTCTGGATGCAGAAGGCCACTGTAAACTGGCTGACTTTGGAATGTGCAAAGAAGGGATTCTGAATGGAGTGACCACCACAACCTTCTGTGGCACACCTGACTATATAGCTCCAGAGGTACTTTTTTGCATGGTGCTAAGAACACAGATAGTATAATCCATCAGATGGACTATATAACATGTGTAGGCACTTCTTTTTTAGGCACTTCTTACATGTAGATGAAAGTAGTATACTAAGCAGGCTAGACTGCGCCACAGATTTTCTGGGATAATCCTGCACAAATTGTTTCCTCTACAAACAGTATTCCTCTAGAAACAGTATTCCATGTTCATAGAGAGTCAAAGCATGGATTTTTTGGTATTTATTCCCTGAATTTAATAGTATTTTTCTCCACAATCTCATTTCTGACACAGCATCATTGTGAAAACACTTCAAGCTTTCACAGAAGCCCTTAAGAAGCTGCAAGCAACTGACTACTATCAGCACTAGTCTTTAATAGTTATAAATAATGTTATTAATTGTTCATAAGAATTAAAAGAGGATGTTCATACAGAAGAGACCATAGGTTTGGTGTCATTTTCCATAATGTTTTGTGGGAATGTATTTTTTTCCTTTCTTTAAAGTGTTCATGAGTGAAAGACACTACTTTTTCAGTACTTCTTATCACATGAATGATGAGAAAATAGAGATACCTTCATAAAGAAGTAAAAGCCTCTCATACACAATGCTGCACACAGTTGGTAATACCCTAATTCATTTATAGGCATTTGTTGGGTAAAAGAAGTTGCTGATATTTGTACTTATTTCACATATACTAAATTTTAATATTATGAGTTGCATTTTTGAGTGCCTCAAATGAGTTGATGTTGCACGGTTTCCCTGCTAGACAGATTTTGTCTGCTCAGTTTGGTTAGTAATCCATGCATCTTTTTGCCAAAGTTTCAGTGTGGTTACCTAGTTTAAAAGCTTCATTAACTTGTCTTTCATCAGCCATAAACTTACAGCAGGGAAAAATATTAGTTTATTATTTGCTGGTGATAATAAATTAGAAATATTGTTAGAGTTCTTGGCTGTCAAGCTCTGGAAGCACAACTGTTAAGGTGTGAGTCACCCTGTAACTATCATGACATCTATGAACATGTTTTGTGGCATTTGAAAAGAACTCTGGAGATAAAAGAAAATAAATGCCAGTGTGATGGATTTGGTTTTATATGAATTCTTTTCTGATTTAGTATACTAATTGTGTCATTTGGCAGGTTCTTTTTAAAATGTTGCTAAAAACAAAGCAATAACAAGATCCCAGGATCTTTTATATTAAATCCTCATCTTGCAGAATTCAATAGTTTAGGCTTCCCATATTGTCATCTTGATTACAGAATACCTCTTGATTCTATTTCTCTTGCACCACAGTACTATGTTTCGATTCCCTTTTCTTTAGCAATATCTGATTTACAGAGTGTACCCAAACCACTCAGAAAGTACACTTGCAAAGAGTTTTGTTTTCTGTAATTAATGTGTATAAAATTAATATCCAATCAACTAAAAATCCAGTCAGAAGCTACTTAGATACGTCCAACTAAATTTGGTTTTATACGTTACTTTACAATCATTCTTCCAAAACAACATTAAGCTAATGAAGTTCACCACAAGGCTTCTGGCTGAAATACTAATGTTCTTTAAGAAGGTGAAGGAGTTGCTGCCACTCCAACAATTTTAAGCCAGTCACCTTCACCTTAAACAGTCACCTCCCCTTCTTTCCCCAGTCTCCTGTCATGCTGAAATGCTGCAGCCAAACGTCAAGCTTCTTTTCAGTGGAAAGGAGCCAAAAACTTGTTCCTTGTACAATAGTTCTGTAACATTAAGACAATAAAAATCCATCATGCTAAATAACTACTCCCTACTAAAAGTATTTGCTACAAGGTTGAACTTGTGCCACCTAAAAAATTGTTGCCAGTTTTGTTTTTTTTTCTTAAAAGCAAACACAGTTGAAGTGAGTCCTAGAACCATGTATTGCGCAGCATTTCAGTGCTGTAAAAAGAACTTGAGCAAAAACTGCTTTTAGCTTCCTTCAGCCCTACCTAAAGCATGCAAATAAATCTCTTGGATGATCTCTGTACAACATTACAAGTTGGTTACGTTTGTTTTATTCAAGATAGGGACAAGGAGATGTTTCACATTTTCCACCGATCCATTTTGTTTATGTGATCTTTCTTCCCTTATAGCGTGACCTGCTTTAAACAGTTTGGAAGGATATACAGCTCTTTTGCTGACGAGCATACTTTTTTACTCACGGGACTACTAAACTCAGTTAATACTTCTGAGAATAACTACACATTGACACATAGCTGTTAGTGCAAATTGTATTGGTAAGAGATCATGCCTGCTCTTTAGCGACATCAGTGTGGGTTTTAGTCCTACATGTGCCCTGGGGTAAAAAAAGAAGTCTAGCATGTTTAAGCAGTAAATTTGCATTTGATTGTATTGTCTAAACTAACTATTCAACCGGATCTCTTTTTCTGTACCAGATCCTCCAGGAATTAGAATATGGCCCTTCAGTAGATTGGTGGGCTCTGGGTGTTCTCATGTATGAAATGATGGCTGGGCAACCCCCCTTTGAAGCTGACAATGAAGATGATCTCTTTGAATCCATCCTTCATGATGATGTCTTATATCCAGTCTGGCTCAGTAAAGAAGCCGTCAGCATTCTAAAAGCAGTGAGTCTTCCATTACTTGTTTTCCTTCTCTTCATGGTTTTCTTTGTTGCTTTTTTTTTTGTTGTTGTTGTTGTTGGTTTTTTTACCCTTGATTAAAATTGAATTTGCTGCAAGTTGTTGAGAACAGTCACCACTGGGAGTTCAAGCACAGTTCAAAGTGCCACTGTTAGGATAATGGGGCCTGGGATAAATTACACCGCTTGTGGGAAAGGAACAGAATGTTTGTATTCCACGCAGTTGTACACTGCATAAATCTGTGTACTGCAGATTCATGTTTCAGGGAAAACCCAACCAACTAGAACCGTGCTATCACTTTGACACTTCATATGCTGCATATTCTCCAGAGCTGGGAAAGCACTGTGTAAAGAAACAGACTCAGTGTTTTGATTTAACCCAATGGGGAATTTGCCATCCTGATGCCTTTGTTCCTACATTATCAAGATGGGTTGAAAGCTTTTTATTTACAGCTGCATGTTCTGCTTTTTAATTCACATAACACTTAGATTAAGTAGTCTTACTCTCGGGCAGTTGTTTTGCCCCAGTTTTTGCCTGGAATAAAGGAAATTTTCAATGAACGGGGCGGCTGGTAATGTGAAGTCCTACAGAGTTATATTTTGAGTTACATTCATACAGGATTATCTTTTGAAATTATATAGAAAACTTGAACATATTCTGATTTTTACACCAGTGGACAGGTAGCACTTTGTAATCTTTTAATAAAGATACCTTCAGTCTTATCCTGAGAGACCATAGTGGGCTAGGTGGAGAGGGAGCTCTAGAGAATGATTCAGACCAGAAATCCAAGTTAATCTGTCTGAATTGTTTGCTGGAGTATCTCTTTTGGTCCATTCATGGTAGTGAAAACATGGTGGATTTATTAAAGCTAACCTTTATACATGTTCTCCCTTTCCCCCCAGACACCTCTCTGATGTCATTTTATTAGCTGACATGATACTTTCATGTGTCTCTTTTTATTCCCAAAGACTTTAGTTATTATCGGTCCCACAACTAGGATGTATGGAATTGAACTACAGGAATTCAGACTGATTTTCAGGATTATTCTAGGCTATTGAAGAGAATTTCAGAGATTTTCTGTACTATTTTGTTTCACATTCTGTAAGGTGTGTTCCTTTGTCTTTCAATCCAAAGGCTCTTTCTGTGAGTCAACATTAACCAGTCCATCTGTTATTCTGAATTGTGGAAACATTCACTGGAGGGGGCAAGTTTTCTGATAACCCTTGACTAGTGTGTAGTGCAAGAATCACTGTATCTAGAAGAAGGTTTTTGTTTGACAGAGGAAAAAGAAAAACAGGCTTGGTAGTTACGGTCTCACTCTTTGTGGTGCATGTAGTGAGATGTCCAGTTGTTAATGTTGCACATGTTATTCATTAACCAGACAAAAATAGAGGCACGGAACTAGGCTGTAGGTGTAAGCAATGTATTTTTGTGAATATGACTGTAAAGGCATCCAACACTATACATTTCTTTCAAAGTTTACATTGCTATACATTTTCATTAGTCTATTTTACTGAGTCTGTATGTTAATAGTAGACATGGTGGTTTATATTTTGGTACAGTCTGCTTGTTTTTTTGCATCTTTTTGTCTAAAGTTAATCCTTAATGCCATTTTAAACTGTAAAAAGAGAGTGACATCCATAAAATAGATTTGCACCATAATAAGAGATTACTCTTAATTGGACAAGATGATTTGACTAGCATAAAGTGATAGAATGTAATGTAACACTAAAAAGAATACATTTCCTTACATTTAACAACCTGCAGCTTATGCAGCTGTGGTGTGAAACACTCCTGAAATTTGTGCTCTGCATGTGATCCTTGTCCACATTCTATTAAATGAAGAACAGGAAAAGCAGAGGAAAGAAAGAGGCGTCTATGTATTTTACTGCTGAATGCTAGCAAGGGATTAGCTTTGGAACACTTCATTTCCTCACATTGTGCTTCGAGACAGTTTTATTCTTTAGAAACCATGTATTTTTTCACTCCTCCAAACAAGCTGTAAGGAGAATTTAACATAATGATTTTCTCTTACATCAAGTAAAAATGTTTTCCTCTTTTATGAAGAAACAGTTTTCTCACTTATTCTAACAAAATCCTAACAAGGATAATTTTACAACTCAGTATTGCACGGCAGAATGTTGCTTATCCTATGAAATCCCAGGAATCTTATTAGCTCTGTTTCTGTGAATTGACAGGAATTGCTATTTAAAATTCTTTCCTGTCCGGTAAGGAAAACAATTCCTCATTGAAATTAGCTTCTTTGCAAGTGATTGAGAAAGGTTGTGTGTACAGTGTATGCCCTCTGAGTATGCAGATGACATAGATCTCTGGCTACAGAGGCAAAACTCTGCTATTAAACACTGCTGCTTATTTCAAAGCAAAGTTTTGGGAACCTGCTTATCCTTGATTCAGGCCCCAAGTTACATGGATATTTGAGCAACCTTTTTTCCCATTGTCATTTAGTCAGTAGGAGCTCTGAACTTCAGCGCTCTCACTTAAACAAGAAGTTCCTGCCATAGTATAGGCAGCACGTATGGCTGTGACTGTAAGTGTTGTAAGTATAATAAGCCCTACTGGCAACCATCTCATCAATACAGCTAGCAGCTGTCAGGGCACTGACAGTAGCATCCTTGTTGGTGCTGTTGATAAACAGGAACTAAATGCCAGCTTGTGCTTAAGAAATGGCAATAAAAGCGGAAAAAGAACAATATTTATCAGAGAGTATGAAATTTATGGAATTAAATGTCCTCTTCAGAACTCTGAGATTATTGTATCATATTTGTGCATGACACTTGTTTTAAGTATTTGCTCCTAATTTATTTTTTCTCCCTCATCATTCATTTCCAAGTTTGTGAAGTACAGTGATAAACTGTATTACATAGTAATATTATCATGTTCTGGACTTGTTAAATATGACATGATGTTTTCCCTGCCTGCAGCTTAAAACAAAGATGTATGTAGGATCAGGTTTTACTTCTTTGATACCTGGATTACAGAGTACAAAAAGCATACCCTGTAATTTCCATGTTCTGCTTCTGCAAAATGCATGGCTGATGGTTCCTGGCCTGCTCTCTCTTGTAACCAGAGGCTCTTGGAGGTGAAATAAAGCAGAGGAGTGCAGGAATGCTTTTGGTTGTTTTCCAAGAGACCTCACCAAAGTGTACTAATCCTTTCAAAACCTTTGCTTCTCCTGCCCTTAGAAAATATGGGCTGTAATTTAGATAGCACTTGTCCACTTGCAAAAGAAATTGCAGATCAGTTGAATGCAAGACCAAAGGCTCATATTTGGATCAGAATGTTGTGGTGTTTCTCAATATATTCCATGTATTTTTATTGAAATGTACAGGCAGAACTCCTGTAATTTTCATAGCTATGGATGCTATTCTTATTCATATGATAAAGAAATTCTAGAAGTTCATAAAGGACCTTTCATGTGTTTGCTTGAAAGGAATTGGATCTATATGAAGCCTATGTATCCAAAGAAAATAAAAAACGAGAATAATATTTAGCCTCTGTCTCCAAACTTAGTTGTTAAGGCAGTGCAAACATGATAAAATAAGAGCTATCCTAAACACCTTTTATAAACAGGAGGTTTAATTGAGGTTTTAATATTTTCTTTGTTTCTTTTATATTTTTGGGCCAAAGGTGGAATAAGAATCTTCTCCTGTAGCACTCCCAGCCAGGAGGTCACAGAATTTAACAGAAAGATTTTCCTATAGGAAACTTTATTTTCAGAGCTTCCAAGTCTTCCAGTTTGACTGTAGCCTCTGAAATTTGGAGAAGTGTCCTTGTTGCTCTTCCAGGAAAAGTAACATTCTGAAAGGAGGTTATCTCTAAAAACTAAACCCCAAGAACAGTAATTACTAATTAAATTGTAAATGGTTTCCAGCCATTGTCATTTGTGTTTTAACATTTTCCTCTTCTCCTTCCCCCACCCTGTAGTTCATGACAAAAAATCCAAATAAACGACTTGGCTGTGTGGCATCACAAAATGGGGAAGATGCGATTAAGCAGCATCCGTTTTTCAAGGAAATTGACTGGGTTCTTCTAGAACAAAGGAAAATCAAGCCACCCTTCAAACCTCGGATTGTAAGTAGCAGCTTGAATAACATTCATAGAAAACATGGTTTGACTATTCTAGTCGCTGTCTTTTTTAAGGCATGAAATTACTTGATGCAACATTTGAGGGTTGAAGTAGTAGCATAAAAACAAGCAGAAAATATTGCCTTCTCATTTCTTCTGCAAAGGTAAGTGCTAAGGATAGATTCAACACACAGGAAGATGTTCATGTTCAGTCACAGAAACCATGGGAGAGGTAAATGCCCTCTTTTAATTATTTTCCCATATTTCTAAAGATGTCTTGGTCAGAAAAGATTATTTCAATTGGATATAAACTTTCTGTGTAAGTCCTGCATTGCTGATGGAGGGTGGATTTTGCAGGGAAAGGTAGAGGAAAAGATTTCTGACTGAAAAATTCCCAAAGAAACATCCTCTTGGGGAAAATAAATGTACATCATGATTAGATAAATCGATACATTTGCATTTTGGTAACCAATAATCAAGTATTTGCATTTTAAACTGGCAGAAACATGCAATTAGTGGCCCCACATGCAGATGCTACAAATGCCAAGAGAAAATACTTTTTTATTCTTGCCTTTCCCTGGATGAAACTACTCAAAGTGTAGTTTGTACTTGCAACTCATGAAATGACAACTTTTCAGCTGTGAATGTGAGCAGCAAATTTGATACTTGAACAATGCAAGAGAATAATTTTATGACATAATCCTTTGACATTGTTTTTCATCTTTTGATTTTGAATATTCCTAATCATAATGTTTGATTTGCCTGTAAATACAGTTAACATACTTCTTTCTTTACTTCTTTAGATAGTGTTTGAAGGTTTAAATAAATTAAAAAGGGAATAATGAATCTTTGGTCTCAACACTGAATATCAGCTTAATGTTAGAGTGGAAAGCCTTCTTTGTCATTGTTGAATTAGTATCTGTTGTATTTGGTGTATCTACTTTAAGTCCAGGGAGATACACTTCCCTGAGTCCCATGTGTGGAAGTGGGGGTGGCCGTGCAGGGACCACCCAGAGGAGGAATCTGAAGTAATTCCTCTGAGCCTGCACTTGGAGAAGTGTGTTTCCCTCTATAGCTATGAAGGAAGAATTCAACAGGTTGGACTCAGTGTGAAAATTAACCCTAGTGAATGCCTTTCTAGGAGTAATTTCAAGGAGTTTCAAGTGTTATCGTATAGGAATATTTTATTTAGTATATTTCTTGGAGAATACAGGACTTGCAATGCTACAGGCCCAGGGCAGCCAGAGCCAGCTCCTGGCTTCCCTACCCTGCTGCCCTGCCCTTCCCTGGAGGAGTAGGTGGATCACATATAGTGCCAGAGCCAGTTTACAGATCTCTGTGCTGCTGCAGGAAGTGTAAACCCCAGGTTAACCCTGCTGGCATCTATCTGAAACTTGTTTAATGCTCTAAATGCTCTCAAGACAGGCTCCTCAGAGAGCTCCAGACAGCCTTATTCACTGTTTAGCAGTGAACCATATGTGCAGTATCTCTTTTCCTGTTTTCATAAGAGCTTGGCCTTTTATCTCGTAATCATTTGTGTTGCTTTGCTCAGTATCTATCAGTATTTTGGTTATACAGGTATCGATCAGACTGCACAATTCCAGATTAGGTTTCACTTAAAGCCTACATCTAATAAGTCTCAGAATCCTCACATCTATTGTGTTTAATGGCTGTTTTCCATTGATGACTGAAGATGCAAGTCCACTCCGACAGTAGATGTTCTCATAATGTCCATATTTTTTTATAAGTATTCTCATGGTGGTTGCTCTTAAAAATCAGGAGGGATTTGGAATGCCAGGCATTTTTATCCTTTCTCTTTTGCCTTCTCAGTGCAGCTTCTGTCTCTTTCTGGTAATTATTTCACTACTGCTGTTTTGTAAAGCCATTCCTATTTTACCCACACCTGCTGTTTTGTTTCTTTTCTCTTTTTCTGTTTTCTTTACTGATTATTTCCTTTTTAGCAGTGATTTCAGATTATTTCAAAATAATTCTTAGTAAAATTTTAGTAACAGCTAGTTGCTATCTAATAATTCTTCGGATAATTTAATACTTCCTTTTACCTTTATCTTCATTTTTCTTCAGGCTGCTTTAATAGTGCTGGATTTTTATACTATTTATGTCTAAACTGTATATGTCAACTTTTCCACATTCTAGCAAATTTGATTCCTGCTGTCTAGTGGTTCTGTATGTTTATTTTTTTCTGAAATCTTATTTTATGGTGGTAAATTTAGATAGCATGAGGTTTGTATTAGAGGCAACCCTATTATTTTCATATTTTCAGTCTGCTTTCTGTATAATAACTTCTCTGGTGACCTCATCCTATCAATTTTACTAATAACTGTTTTATACTTAGGAAGGGTATACTTTATATAGTTACACTGTGTTTATGATCCATCAGCTGTTTTATACCAGCTGTATAAATTTTACAACTGTTTCAGTTTTTTTGCTGTATAAAAATCTTTGACCAAGATTATTCTGAAATTTTTGCTTGTCTTCTTAACATTTAATGCTTTATTAGTTGAAAATTAGAACATGATCTAGGAGTAGCCCAGACAGAAAGATCACATGAATCTAATTAATAATGATGCAACCTCAGAAATTGTAAAGGATTCTGGGGAAGTTCAGTTCTCTATAAATGCTGAAAAGGTGATTTTGGATACTTGGCAAGCTAGAAGAAATTGCACTTGCTTTGAAAAATAATAAACAATAATAATAATAAAAAGGTAAGATGTTTAAAGCTAGTAAAATAATATCTACTTTAAAATCTACATAGTTTGTCTCTAAATTCAGTAGTGGGAGTAGCACTGAGATTCACTGATTCCATAGCTATGAATTAACTGAACATAAGTAATGATGTACTTGGAATGTTTTTCTGGGGGGGGTTTAACATCTTTCAGTATTGATAAAGGACTGTTGATTATTTCAAAGTGGCTTCTAACATTAAAAAGAGATACAAAAAATATATTTAATTTTATGTTCAGGAAAGTCTAGGTTCGTGAATACAGCTACAAATGAGGCCTAATTACTTAGAAAACAGACATTCTTGCATTTGATGTGAGTGTACATAGGTGCAGAGAAAAAATAACATGTAATACATATATATAGTCATGCATACATGTGAACTACAATTTGTACACACCTGTAAAAATCTGCTCATGCAAGAATGAGTATGTTTACACAGGCATTAGTCTATTTTCTGACCCAACAGGAAAGATGACTAAGGGGGGAAATATAATTTCTGTGTCATGTATACTTCAAAAATATAAAACATAGGGTTTATTCAGATGAGCTCTGAACTATGTAAAATCTTGAAACTAAACAATTAAAGTCATTGGGGAAAGTGGTCAAACACTGAGGTCTCACCAGAGAATGGAATAATCTGCCAAGGGAGGTCAAAGAAGTGCTAGGATGGAAACAGGCATTGATTGCTTCAGTTCTGCATCACTAATCTACTGACTCCAAAAATGTATGCATTCCTTGCTTAGCACAACAACTTTACTTTCTTTTAGCTTTTTTCCTTGCTCAAAAATAATAGGTTTTATAACAGTCTGTATCACGCGATACTGTAACTTCTCCATAGTTAAAGTTATGTCTCTTCAATTCTGCCAGCCTGAGCTTTGAATTTTTCAAGTGTGCTTGGAAGAAACACAGCATGACTATTTATTAGTCAGTTTGAAAGTTATTTCTAAATCTCATTCATACTGTGGAGGCATACAAACATATTCTTCAATATACCAGAAATATACCATTAATGTCCTTCTATTTTGGGAATGATGTGGTGATTCTAATGACACTTTGGAAGCTGAAATTTGTTTCCTAACTGTCATTAGCCTTGGAACGAAAATTACTGAATTCCAAAAGATCCTTGAAAATCTGTCTGTGTTTTCTGAAAGCTTACAAGAGGGCAGAGCACTCATACAAGTGGCTTAAGTTTAGTTTGCTAAGAAGTGACAGGAATGAAATGCCAGGTTGTGCTAGGAAGTACTGACAATGAAAACAGATTTGATTTCCCTGACACCTGCTGTGAAGGGTCTTTTACTGCTACTCCAGCACAGTGACTTGGAAAAGACAACACCAAGAGGTGAAAATCCATTGTACAAAGATGTATATTATGTACTACCCCTTCCTTTCATAAATCCAGAACAAAATTGATTTACTTTTTCTATTTGTTACAGTTTATTATACTAAGGGTTTCTCCAGTCTGGAGCTGTTAAAAAGCTTAAACTTCTGTAGAAAAATCAACAGAACATTAATATGTACATTAGAAATTAAGCATACATTGGAGGAGATATGAAGAAGACATTTATTACTTCTAAGCACCAATGACCTATCTTTTGAAGATAATTTCCAGTTTTCTTAAAACATAATTCTTATGGTTTCACAGACTGTCTTAACATTTGTTTAATAATATTTTTTTTCCCTGCTGCTCTTAATTCAGACTTGGATTTGTAATTGCATGTGCAAGAGAGAAGTACCATTTTAGTACAGGCAGGTATCACTTCTCCAAAGCTCTTGTTATGAGACAGCACTCCCTCTGAGGTACTTTATTCCTATGTTAAAATATTTTGGCCCATATGTTTTTCTGAAATTATTTTCATTCAGAGAAATAAATCTCCCAAATCACTAACCATAACACCAGCATAGCACTAGCCATAACACCAGGCTACGGTTTCCAATATACTTTTACTGTCCAAAACCACAAAGACATTGTCAGTATTCAGGAGTTCTCTACCCTCTGTCTTTCTTTGTTTCCATAGTAATGTTTGGTTAATTAGATAATCTTCATTTTCAAAGCACATCTGCAATATTAATAACAAAAGCAAGGGAACATTCTATTAATTTCTTGCCAAAGTCATTAATATTGTGGTAGATCTTGCTTAGTGCCATGATGGAATGATTCAGTCAATTCCATAACAAATAATAAAACATACATTAAAAACAATGATTGCAACAGATGACTGCCTTGAATATGTATTTATGAGTTTATATTGTCCCATGTTGTTACTTATTGGAAAAGCTTATGTTTGAAACAGCGAAGCAGAAGTATATTTTGGAATATTTTGCTTTTTCCTCAGTTCTCTCCATATTGCTCTAAATCCCCTGCAAGAAATTTTGTTTGTTTGTGCCTTTTCTGAGGGCATAGCTGGTCAGCTGACATCCCACTAACATCAGGCAGGGAAGCTCACCAAGAGGTGTGCAGAGGTGGCCTAAAGGCTGATAGTAATGTGTAATATTCCAGTCCCACTTGGCAGGGGCACAGGAAAATTATTGCCCCCAAATTTCACTCATTTGGCTGAAGTGATAGCATTGTGTAAGCCTCAATTTCTTCATGTTTTGTTTTGTTCTTTTGGGGTTTATTGGTAAAACAAGATGTGCTCAGTGAAATCATTCTCATGTTTCTTATGCCATCGGTCACAATAGCCCAGTGTGCTGTGAGGAACAGTGAGACATAGGAAGATGTAAGGCACTGTGCTGCAAAGATAACCTCCCAGCCTGTCCATTCCTGTCCTTCCAGACTGAGTTTTCTGTTAACTCTATACACACACAAATAAGAAGACTTGTTGTACCCTGTTTGTAAATATCAAGGTTGGGGATATTTGAGGCTTTGAATAAGACGTCCTCTACATGAAAAAGCTGAAACTCTGAGTCAGATAAAACAGATGTTTGCCATATGTATTTCCTTCTAGCAATTAAGCCAAAGTTTCATCTCTAATGGCTTTATCAGTGCCTGTGGCAATTCAATCTTAGTGTGGCTGCATGTAGTTGAATTTAACAAAGTAATTACATTATGATGATTTACTGTGAGGATGCAGCTTTTACAGAACAATACATTGTTTTCATTTTCTCTGTGCGTTCATAACTGCTTGATTTTACATTTTTAAATTTCACTTTCTTCAAGAGCATTAAAGACATGATGGGCAAGATAATCTACTGCAGGACTTTATCTTTCAGTATTGAATAACAACAGCTGCTGCCAAAAGGGCCTATTTAGTTCATCTGATTTGATTCTCTTCATTTTGTAGTCTCTTCTATTCCTACCATTATATCACTGAGAATGTTTTCTGAATACTTGTACATTCTTTCTTCAGTTCTGACTTACTAGGGAATTGGTAGAGGATTGGTCTGGCAACTATAACCGGAGATCTGAGAAGTGCAGGATTAAATATTCTGCAGGATTAAATGTTCTGCTAACAGCTTTTCTAGAAACTCATAGCATGGCCCAGGATTTCTCACCTAACACCTCTGTGCCTCAGTTTCCACTCCCAGGTAATACTAGATCAGGGTGCATAACAAAGTTTTGTGGCAGTGAAAAGATAAAACTGAGAAGACTTAGAATCCAAATGCTCATGATCAGCCAGGCTTTAAATTGATGGAACACGTGGCACTTCCCTTGGAAGAGTGTTCTATACTATACCAGACCTCAGTGTTAGCAGATTTCATCTTGATCTTCAGTCTCAAATTTCCTACAATAATTTACATGTATCTTATCTCCTGTAGGCCTAATATAAACACAAAATGTTATCAAAATCCCTCCCCCCTTAGTTGTCACTATCTGGGCCACGTTGTCTGTATGCAGTTTCCTCGTAAACCTAAATTCCCTTGTTAAGTCTTGACTTAAGGATGCCAGCAATCTGCCCTCTTTCAATTTTGTGCTGCAGCAAAGCTTGGACACAAAATCATCCCAAAAAACAAATCCTGGTACTAGCCAATGATTGTGCTATAACTGGAGTCTCTGAGCACTGATAAATTTTTTTTTTCCCTCTCTCCCAAATGAGTGAAAAACTGGAAAAAAATCAAAAGTACTTCTTTTATGACTTGTGTCAAGCTGGATATCCACAGTGTCTGAAAACTGAGTAAGAAACAGTAAATACAAATGCGTACAGAGTGTGCAGCTGTCCTGCTTGCACAGGCAAACAGGCAGAAGCCGCACTTTCCCATGTAGGTTGGTGTCTCACTGAATGTTTCCCAAAAAAGTATTCAATGAGACAAATGTGTGTTTAAAATGCTGCTGCAGCAGCCATCTGCTGACTGTGAGAAATGGCTGGAATCCTTAAAGAGGGACGACATTTCTGGAGAAAACTTCCAAATATATTAGACGGATACACAACTCATAAATCTTCCCAAGTTTTCAGATGTTTTCATGCCTGACCTAGGTAGGTCAGGTAGGTTTGAATAGGCAAACATATTTTTACTTTTTAGTGAGGGTTTTTAAACTTGCTGTTTGGGAAGTCATGATACTGTTTTCTCGGGGGTTTTTTGGCACACCTCTGTTTTTGGTGACAGTGGATTGTATTGTCATACATGCAGAATTATGACTTTGCATTGTGGGGGAGAAGCCCTGTAAAATGCAGTATCGTTCAGTAGCACCAAACAGAACGTAGGAAATTACAGGCCAAGTAAATTTCGTTTTGTATAAATGTTCTCTCTTTTCAAGTTTGCTTCAGTGTGAATGTCCCTCTTTAAGGTAAGGCCTTCAGTATGGGGAAAATATCAAGGTAGGTCCATTTTTAGGCCTAATAACCTTGAGGTGTCCCTTCAGTTCCATAATATATTTCCATTTGGTCATCACTGCATGGCAATGAGCATTTAGCAGGCGGGTGCGCAAGGGGCTATCCTGCATGCTTTTGCATGAATTGTTACTGCTTAGACAAAACACCAGAGTGGGATCCTGAGACCTCAGACACTCACATATCATTCTTAAACTTTGCACATTATATATTTCCCACTTCCCTGCAGGCGTTTTAGGAACAGGAAAACAGTGACCTTTCTTCTGGGAGTGACTCTGACTTGATTAATACTAATGTCCAAAAAAAAAAGTTTGAGAAGAGGGAAGATGTTATTGGTGTCAAAACTGCTAACATAAATCCTTAAATAAATAAAAAATAAAATGAAATTTTAAATAAATAAATAAATGATCACTAAAGGAAAATGGTTGTGGGTTGTTGGGAGTTAGCCATTTTATTACAAACCTTCTTAGCTGTTGAAGTCCAACTTACTAGCTCTGCCACAGGGTATCACAAATTAGAGTATTTCATGTAAGCTCGTTCCTAAAAGCACCACTTTGCTGTGTTAGCCACTTCGCTACTAGAAGCATTGGCAACTAGTAAGGGATGAAGTTTGTCACCGCAGTTTAGTCAGCAGCAGGTAGTCAAGAGCAATAGTAGCAGTACTTCTAGCAATGTATCCTGTAACAGTGGGTCTAATAATGCGTCTGGGCAGGTCAGGACAGAGATGTCTGGTCTTCTTCTACCTCTCTCCTCGGCATGACAAAAGATCTTGGATTCCAGATCACTTCAAATACTTTAAAACTTTGCACAACCATGAGCTTCTCTCAGGTGTGAGTAGACAGCTTTCAAGAAACTTAAATCCAGCTTGTATCACAGCTAAAAGACACTGGGAGTAAGCAAGCTGGTGTGTTTAGCAAATCCCAGCTTTGTATGCTCAGATGTACAAGTTTCTGTTTCCCAGAATATGCTCATTCAGTCTGTCTTATTTTATGTTTCTTGTTCTCTACAGCATCTCTGCAGCAGCTGCCTTTAGCTGTGATTGCCACAATGCTAGAATTGTAGAAGCTTGAAAGCTACTGTAGGATTCCCTTGTTTCTTTTGATTCTATACCAGGGATCAGCAATATTTTGTTTTGTCGAGTCCTGGTCTTTTAACACTAAAGACTTTTATATTCAATAAAGTTCATGTAGTTTATATTCAATAAAGTTCATTGTTGTCAATAAAGTTCATGTAGTGATAAGAAGCCAGAGTGTTTCTGCTTTCCTTTCAGACTTCCTTGGAGTAGGACAGGTTTTTTTTCACTTCTTGGCTCTCTCTTCTCTAGTCCTACTTCATAAAACAATTTAAACCATTAAGTGAAATTACATTATCATGGCTACTTACAGTACATTCTTAAGTGCTTAAACTGAAACATGTTCATGTAAATAATATTCCTGAGTTATGGAGTATAGGAAAAGACAACTTGAAGATCTTGACTGCCTGCGAGTCTCTGAAAGATTGTGTTTTCATTTGAAAAGAATAGGAAGAAGGAGAAATTGACTGAATATATTTATGCCCTCAGGTCCCCAGTAACATCTCAAGTTCCCTGCAAGATGAGGTTCCCACTGTGCAAAAGCCTTTTAAGTGCACTATGAGAAACAATCAAGAGATCACACATATTCAATTGCAGAAGTTTAAAACAGATAAGTAGAAGAACCAAGAATGAAACCCCTTCCACTACAAATACTAAATCTTACTGGGCATGTTTAATAAAACCATGTTCAGAAAATGACAGTGAGATGCTGCACGTCCATGCAAACAATTAAGTAGTCAGTATTAAGCCATGCTTGTCTAGCTTTCTCTATTTCCATACAGTGAGACCTGCAATACCATTTCTATGTGCAAGATAACTTGTTATTTGTTAGGGGTTTTTTCTATGATTACATTGTTTAGGTGACTGTAGGTGGAATAAAACACTGAAAAGTCAGCCAGTTTTAATCAGGATACGTGGCAGAGATGAGTCCTGAAATATCTAATTACATCAGTCACCTATTGACTAGTATTAGAATCTCCATAATTTGTTTTTGTGCTTGCTTAACCCATGGAAAGCAGAGTAAGCTTCTCCCCACAGTCAGCAGCAATACAATTAAACTAGTAGCCATTTGTTTTTCATACTTGTGAAAATTAATTTTTAAAATTACAGTGATTCAGAGGAGGGTTAAGTAAATAGGGTATTTTCTATTTACCAAACTAGGAAAGTAACTTTACACATATACACATGCACATATATACAGTATGCAACAGCTATATGAGCAGTATATGGAAAAGGGTATGGATGACTTCCCAACATTTTATGCACTTGACATCGCATTCATCAATTTTCTTGTAAGTCACAAGTTGAGTAGCATCAAAATGTTCATTATTAAATTGCCTGAAGTGGAAAAAAAAAGATTATTGTGAAAACTGTTGTGATTCTGTAGTAGGATTGTGACTGCTATGCGCTAAGTAATATTTCTATGCACTACAGATCCTTTACAGAACAAATCTGGTCAAATATCTCACTTTCCACATTTTAAGTTTTTCCATGATTTATCAGGTGGCTCCTGGAATTCTAGGACCACTTATCCAGGATTTGTGCTTGACTTGCAAACCCTCCTGCAACACCTTTTTCTTCCTCTTCTACACCAATCAGCTCCATTCTCTGAGTTTATCCATTGCTTTGCGATGAGGCGTTAGTGATCTGTAAGACAGAAAGGTTTTTACACGTGTATATGAGTACTTGGCAGCAGGTGTTTCAGCATGTGGCAGGTGCACCTGCCCTGACTGGCTGTAATGCAGCTGTAATAACAATGGTTAAAACACATTTTCAGGAGCTCACAACCAAAAATGGTCTAACCTTGGATGTGTGCCAGGATGTAAGATGGGAGGTGACACTTGGCGATCGCGACCTGAGAACAGCTGAGGATTTTGGTGGAGGCTTGCCAATAAAATGTGAACTGGAGAGGGAACCGTATAAAATCTGCTCTGCAGAGAGTATCATTAAATTGCAGTAGGAGTTATATTGTGCAGATGAAGGGCATTTTAATAGGGCTGTTCCATTTATTTCCCTTCTCCCAAGCCCTCCCCACCCCAAAGAAATATAAAATAATTTCCCATGTAGCTAGACCCTCAGAAGCATACTTTTAGGGTGAAAAATAAAAAGCAGAAGTGCAAAAATTGACATTTTTCCCTTCAACTTCTCTCACTCTAAAAAAGGCATGTTTTCTACCATAGCATACTTCTGTGCTTTAGTTATGATTAAGTTGTAATGGAAACAAGCTCTGATAAGATAAATGAGACAGATCTTATTGGTAAAGGACTGACCATGGGCAGGAAGTTGTAGTGATGGCTTCCCTTGCAGCTCCTGTGAATTCTGTCTTCACAGATGTTTTCAACAGAGCCAAGTCTTGTGCTTTAGCAATCAGGCTGTGAACAAAACAAGTTTGGTATGTACAGGTTTAGTGCTGTGTGCTCTGTTCAGCAAAAAGCCATACTGAAGTATAGCCATAAGGTACTGTGGTTTACAACATTTTATTATGGGTGAGGTTCATTTCTCAGACTGTGAGCACAAGGTGACTGTCAGTGAACTTGCAGAGCTTTGATCTTTTTTGCTTTGCTGTTTCTGTCACTGTTGTATTTTTTGTTTATGGGATAAGAGAAAGGCTGTGCAGAAGTGAAGTGCTAAGAATGGCATTTCAGCCATGTAATCATTAAATGTTTCTATCTACCTTCTAATTCTTTAGGTAATTCTTCCTTCCCTCCTGACCCACTTCTTACTCCTAGGAAAGATACATACTGTTTTGATAGAAACGTGGTTTCAGTTTCCTGCACCAGAAATTATTCCTCTTAAAATTCATAGTTCTGTGAATTAGGTTGATGTTTATTAAATGTTCATGTACTTACATAACAGATTAGATTACAGCCTCCATAGGTTGGCATACTTTCTAGATACTGCCCGTCCATTAAAATCTTTGCTGAATATCTTTGTTATCCATTTCTTTCTTTTAATTTGGCATCCTTCACATCTAATGAAAGAAATAATCTAGAAGCACAACATGTCACCCTCTACTTGGGAGTAATTAATGTTGGTATTCTTCTGAAAACTACCTGGATTAAAAACCCTTTTTTTCATCATAACCTTTAACTGATGCACTATAGATTATGTTTGATTTGTTGCAACTCTTTGTCATGTGAATAGAGAAACTGACATACTAAATAAAAAATTCAAGCTTCTACCGTTATTCTGATAACTTCTCAAATCAGACATTCTAGAAAATACTTAGGGTTCTCAAATGGCCTCTCCATGCATGCAAATACTGTGAAGAGGTATCAATATGAGAAACAGAAAGACAAGCCTGAACTGTTTTGCTTCTTAGCCCATTTCTTTCACAGTATTTGTGCTAATTTCTATATATAGAATGAGTCATATGTGAAAGTGAGTGCTTATCATGACTTTTCTCAACTTTCTAGAAGCTGCTGCACCTTTGTGAAAAGAAATTCACTCATTAGTGCAATGATCTCTGCTTCTGCTGTGGTTTTTATTATCATAATAAAGAGAGGTGAATGAAAGGACAGTGATATAGATGTGAGGTTAGCCACATAACCTTGTGCTTCAAACCGATTTGTCTGATGCCTTTAGTTTCCATTTGTCTTTAAAAATAATCTGAAAATCTTGCTGGTAGAAACAAAATACTAAACTGATCATCCCAGTACAAGGACCTCTTCTTGGCAACACTGTCAAACCTAGCCACCATTTCTCAGTGAAGCAAAATTCTGGATAAAATTGAACAATACTGTGTGAATCTTTCACCTCCTACTGCCCATCCTGTTCATTCTGTGCTGCTGTCCCCTGCCCCCGATGCTGCATAGCAAAAGCTGTAGCAACATCCTGCCCAGACTGAATGTGCCTGGTGTGCAGTTGACATCACCATGTGCTGCCCTGGAAGAGTTTCCCAGAAGAATGGCAAAGTCTCGGATTTCACTGTGGGCTTGAAGCATCAAGCACTTCTCCTGACAGCAAACTGCAGTGGAGTAAAGTGTGTAATTCAGTGATATAGAAAGTCCAATATGTATGTGAAGGAAGGTGCTGACAGTATCTGAGTCTGTGAAAACCATGGATGAGCTTTGTTTCTGTTCAAGAAATGTCTGGATGTTGTGTTGCGGGATATGATTTAGCTGGGAAGTATTGGTGATGGTTGGACTGGATGATCTTCTAGGTCTTTTCCAACCTTGATAATTCTGTGATTGTGTCAAAATGTATGCTAACCAAAAAATACAATAATTTTTTCTACTAGCATATTTATTTGTTGTTATAGTGACCGTTCCTGACCCCACCTGCTGGTATTAACTGTCTGCTCTGGATTAACTCTTTATTCTACTGAACTGAGCAAAAACATACAAATTGACTTAATGATTCCTATAGTTATATTTAATGCAAGTTTATATTTAACTCATCATTTGAATTTGTATTTTAGTCTGATTTTCCTACAAAATAAGACTTCTATGTCAGTATTTTTTTCTAGCCATTGGACAATTCCAGCCCATTTTTGTGGAGGCATTGACCATTAAAGCACTTGAAAGGCTGATTCTCTGCAAACTAAGCAAAACAGAGTAATGAAATTGAGGCACATATTAACTAGCTGTAGAATTGATTTAAGCCTAGTTAGACATCAGAGTCCACCAAACCTCTTGTCTTGGCCTTGTGGCACAGCTGAGGAGGTGCTCAGGCATTGCTGAGTTCCCTGGTTTAGACCACCTTCTGCCATGTGCAAGGATTTCTGTAGCTTTTCAGTTCCAGTGATCCCATGTTATTCACATTTGCTTCAGAAGAGTAATGAAATGAATGGCAAGTTCTAGTCTTCCCAGTGTATTTATGTTGCTGAGAACACCAACTTAGATTTTTTTCTTTGTTGCAATTCATATAGTGCCATATAGTAATAATTTACAGAAAAGGTGGGTAATCGTTGACACTGGAGAACTTATTAACAAATTCTGGAGTTTCTTTTTTGAACTTCGGTTTGTGATTGAATGTAGAAAATTAATTTTTCATTGAAATTATGGAGAAAAATAACCCAGTCTGATAAAATACTGCTCAATATGTGCTTATTAATAGCACATTAAATTCCTTTTATTCTTTTCATAATTATATTAAGAGATTTAAGGGGGTAAAAACATTTTAGCTCTTTAAATAGCGGTCTTTCTCCGTATCTGTACTGGAAAACTGAGAAAACTGATTAAGGGAAATGGCCTCAAGTTGTGCCAGGGTAAGTTTAGGTTGGATATAATGAAACACTTTTTTATAGAATGGGTTGTTAAGCATTGTGGTTGTGTCACCATCCCCAAATGTGTTTAAAAACCATTTGGATGTGGTGCTCAGGGACATGATTTAGTGGAGGGTTGTTAGAGTTAGGGTTGTATGGTTAGGTTGCGGTTGGACTCAATGCTCTTTAAGGTCTTTTCCAACCTGAGCAATTCTATGATTCTATGAAATGCTGTTTTATGAAGACAGAATTCTAAAAGCTCTAATATCTTTACTTCTTTGCACAGAGCTGTAATCTGTGAATAGAATCAAACATAACTTTGACTTTAAAGTGTCATCCTTGATGAGATTATGTTAATATGATGAGGTCATGTTAATATTTATTAAATCATGATGATCTATTCCTGTGGTGTAACAGTGTTTTGTCTGATCAGATGGTATCAGCCAGATGTAGTATGTTCATCAAGTCTCCCAAAATAACTAGGTCATGCATGAGGTCAATACTCTGATGCGATACCTATGAAGTGTTCAGATTGCTAAGGAAAAACGATTTTAAAATAGAATCTGAAGCCAAACTAAACTTTTCTGTTGGAGACAGCTGTGATATGGGGGATTCTTGTTTCCTAATAACTATCGTTTCTTCGGTCATCTGAAATTAAGAAGTCTTATCTGGAAAAACATTTGAAAACATGAAAATAATATCTCTCAAAGAATCAGGAGCTTATGGCAAAAAGAAGAGAACCTATTTAAGTACTGCCTTTATAGTATGCACTTGCTAGCCAATCTAAAGACCTTTGTACTTTGTGATTTCTTTTTTTAATTCTCGAATTGGATAATAGCTGCAGTCTGTTTTATCATATGCTCTGCCTACCTCACAGATCATCTTTCTTTTCTCTGCTTCTCTGCTCAGAGACAACCACAGCCCTTCATACCTACATGTTGAGCCCTCATATTACAACTATTTTTTGACTATGCTGTCAATCTATAGAGTATTCACAATGCAAGTACATCAAGATAGCAATGCTGGAAGAAATGTAGCCAGACCTGTTTCATTTTAGGGGATGGAGCCTTGCAAAATAGCCATAGCTTCAGGAAGAAACTGCCTCAGTTGCTAAGAAAGACTTCTCAAATATATATTTCCTTTGAAAAGTGCCTTGTTATGACCTCTACTTCTTGACTTCTATAGCTTAATCCTTTCACTTTTGTACTCTGTGGTTTATTTCATCTTACTAGAGCAGTTGGTTAATTAGAGGCCTGCTAGTATATCCTTGCAACCTCAGATCGCTCCATACCTGTCCTGTTAATAAATTGAATGTTTTTTGTGTTTTTGCTGCCAAAAAGATAGGAAATTGCTCATAAAAAAGTAAAATATTTTTCTCCTTCTTTGGATATCTCATTGAAGGCAGTCTGTAAGTAATGCTAGGCTTTTTAATCTAAGTAAATACCTTTCTTTGTTGTTTCAGAAGTGTTTGCATTTCAAAGTTCTTTTGGAAGTGCAATTATTTGTAATCAGCGGGATTTAGATTTTTGCAGGTACTCATCTGCACTGATTTTCACTTAACATATTAATAAATCTCAGCAACAGTGCTCTGGAAAAAGTAGCTATTATGAATTATTGCTTTGGTTAGGATCTGGGAAATTTTCATTTTAATCTTTTAATTCCAGAAAGAAAATATGATTTTGCCAAATATGTTCAGTATGAAAAACTGAACATAATTCATATATCATGAATTTGTTTTCAGCTACTGCAGGGTTTATTCGCCCCAAATAGCTAGTGGTTTAAAAAAAAAAATAGAGGAAAAAAAAAAAAAGAAAAGAAACCTAAGCTGTGTCCTTTACTCTTTACACGGTTTGGAGTGGGTCACATACACTTCATATGCAGATGTCTGTACAAAGTAAATATTACAAATGTAGACAAAATAGCCATATGTTTATATAAATGTTTTTAAAGTCTATATTCTTTTCCTTTTAGTGGAACGCTGTAGATAGAGAATGCATATTTTTGATTGCCTGAACTTAGAAAGTACTTGGTTTACAGAGTCTCTATAATTATAAACTCCTTACAAGCTACACTGTTGATGCTTACTATAAGTCTCAGCAGATCTAATGAAGAAAATACTATGATATATCTAATTTATAGGAAAATTTATCTGCATTGAAAGAAGGCTTCTAACCCATTTGGAATTCATCAGTGTATCAATCATATTATACACTATGATATACCACTTCATGAGTTTATCATTTAACTTTGCGCATCAAATAGCTATTCTATTTCTGGTATCATCTTTATCTTAGATGTGGAGAATGGATGCAAAACAGGTTTTTACAGTGCCGTTGTGCCTCCATCAAGTGTCAGACTTCATGAAACAAAAAGAAAAGATAGATAAAAAAGGGGAAAGGAAAATATTTGTTCCAATTCCCTGAACCTGTACATGCCTGAAATATGCTGCTAACATGGAAAATATGAATGGTACGGGTCTCAGGACAATGACTTTAAGGAACATTTTCCCCCATGGCCTGATGTTCTTTACAAGTAAGTGGTTACAGATAGTCACTTTTGTGAGCACCCTAAGGAAAATGAGCCAGCCTTTTCAATTCACTCTCTAGTTAACACATTTTATCCCACTCAGAGCATGTCCAATTGCAACCCATTGGGCCAAATTTACTGAAAGACCAAGGTTCTTTAGTGTCTCATGGAGAAATCCTGGTGCCACTGAAACAAGGGAGAGCTCTGAGATGGATTTCTTTGTAGCTAGACTTTTGTGCTTTGCCATGTTGCTCTGGATTACATTAGTCTGCATTAGGAGTTCTCAATGATCAAAATTTTGGACTGTGATCTACTGTCATCTAATGTTAAAGCCAAATATATCCAGATACAAAGGAATGGTTAAAGTAGAGTTGGGTATATTGTGAGGAAATCAAATTCACTCTCTGCCTCTCAGATGAGATACCATTGTGTTCAAATCTATGAGGAAACAGCCGTCAACTATGCCAAGACCCTTTCTAAATTAGTCCTGATCTCAGCTTCCTGCTTTATCATCATATTGCTATTCCTTCGCCTGTCAGAGGCCAGCAAGTCTCTGGCAACTCATTGATAGTACTGCTTCTCTGGCCTCTCCTGAACTCATTTATAGTACTTGCTCTTGTAGCTTCTCTCATACATCTGTTATTATTTGTGTGAAGTAGCTCCTCTTTTATTTCAGCCATTCCATAAAATTCAGCTTCTTGGGGTTGGGGAAGCAGGGAGAGGATATTTTATTTTGCTGTGCTATTTTACCATTCACCTTGTTTGTATTTTTCTTCTCAGAAAACCAAAAGGGATGTAAATAACTTTGATCAAGACTTTACACGAGAAGAGCCGGTATTAACTCTAGTGGATGAGACAATTATAAAACAAATCAATCAAGAAGAATTTAAAGGGTTCTCTTATTTTGGAGAGGAGCTACTGCCATAGACATCCTTAGGCTGACAGATGAATGATGCTGCAAGAAGTGATTCTGAAGAGATCGTCAGATTACTGAGACTCGGTAGATCAAGAACTACTTCTTTTACCCTGAGCCCATATCCCCCGTTTAAGTATATATTTATTGTTGTGGTTTTTTTTTTCTTTAATCTTCTGACATGAAAGCACTCTTAATTTCTGTCTCACAAGCAATGCAAAACAATTTTGTATCAGAAATTGTAGATGTAACACACTGCCATATATTTGCAACTTTTCTTTTATTCCTAAGATCTCCCCACAGGACAAAATTTAATCTTTTCATGGAAAATGGAGCCATGCTATTAAAAGCAATTTAACAGATCATGTCATGTAATTGCATGAATTTAAGCTAAGGAGGTGAGAACTGTTTCTTCGGCTCTAGTGGTTGCTGTGAGATCTTTGCTTAAATGTGGAACAAGTCTTATATTACCTACCCTTCATTCAGTAAGTGAAGAAGTCTGCATTCTTTGGGGTGTAGTCCTCAACTATGAATGTCTTACTGAGGTGAGGTACAAACATAAAGCAGTCCAGAGGAAGAAGTAAATCACTTAAGACTTTCGATGAATTTCCTCATAACATATATGAAAACATTTAGGAATAAGAAGAGTAATGAAGATAACTGAAATTATATTCTAAGAAAGATCCTATATGGATAGATATTGAAGGGCTAAAGAATGAAAAGCCTATAGTGCTTTAACACAGCTATATATAGGCATTTTACAGTTTTTTAGGCAATTGGATCCATGTTACTAATCTGAATATCCATTGAAACAAACCGTTAATGTGATGGCAAGCCTGCAAATGTTTATAATTAATTTTATATTAAAAGTTAATTATAAGCACTGTAAGTCTGCATTTTCCATTGTAGCTAAGTTGATAAATAATTTCTTATTTATATTTATTTTCTCAGCAGTGTGTTACTTTTGCACACTTTTACAAAACCATAATACTACTGTGTTTGTTGTTTTTTATGTTTGAAATCTTAAAAAGAAAACTGCTTTTAGAAGTCACAAAATAAGGCTACACATGCATTCTGTGGAAGTGTGTTGAAAAACTGAAGATCAAACATTACAAACTGACATTATCGAAAGCTGTAAATTGATTTTTTTTTGTGTATTAATTGAAATGGTAACTCATGTGGACAATATTACTAATGTGAAGTTACCTCCTGTAGATACGCTAACAGTGTTATGTACTTATATTTCCAGGAGTACCCTGTGGTTTGTTTTGGTTTCTTGGTTTGGTTTTTTTTTGTTTTTTTGTTTGTTTGTTTTTGTTTTTTTGTTTTTGTGTGTGTGTGTGTGTACATGTATCGCTGAGGTCATTTTATTATATATTTTACTGGACTGAGTGAGCGGTCATTGGAATCCATTTTAATTGTTGCACATGGATTTCCAGCTGCACAAAAATATATATACTTGTGATTGGCAAAGTGGCACTAAAAAGCTTTTTTGCCTTTTGTACAGGTGAGATTTTGTATATAGTGTTTGCTGCAAGGCCTGTGGAATTCATTGAATATAGAGGTATCAACTGCTGCATGTTCAGGCATACTATTAAAATGTTAGTCTATGAAAGAATAATTATAATAATGTCCATGTGCAATACTCTTGTATGTGTATTGGTTCAAGTTACTGTCAGAGAGATGAGGTTTTTGTTATAAAAAGATGTAGACATATATTAAGCTATACTAAATCTCCTGTATAGTTCTCTTCAACTCTATTATGATATGATAGAGCTAGGAAAGAGAAGGAATGTTACAAATTGTGGTGGACAAAGTATGAACCGTTGGCTTTAAGAGATAATCTTGGTCTCAAGCAGATGAGTTAGTTTGTGTCAGTTTTAAGTCTGGCTGCTCATAGCCTGTTACTGATGACAACATTCAGTTCCATTTTGTTTTGTTTTTAAAACTCAGGTGTAATTATTATATATATTCTTATGATGATTTCGAAATATTAAATATTATGATATATCAATTAATGTGTTGTCTAGCCTACAGGTGTAATAATGGATCAAGCCTTTAGTTTAATTTAATTTATCTTCAGTGATCTTTTGTACTGGGAAAAGACTAGCTTCTGGAGCTGAGTACCAGCGCAGAAACATCTTAATGATTTCATCATCTCAATGTTTAAATTTCTTTCTCTTTTAGAAATATATTGTAGAACTGCCCATCAATTCATGTCTCACTACTGGCTCTGTTTATTTCTCATCACAGTTAGCATTTGACATCCAGGCAAGAACTGATCACAATGCTGAAGTGTTCCTTTCCATAGGTGTGTAGACTGGCTAGGAAGGCAAGTTATTGAATAGTGCACTACTGTTTGTACAACACGAGGCCTTTACATAAAACTATGAGAATTTATTTTGAAGGAAGAAAAGCATCCCTTAAAGCTTTTGTAAAGTAAGCTATATTCCCATTTCTAACAGAGATAATCAGCAAATGTTTGTATTTCAAGAGGCCTCAACACCTGCATTATTTGGTAGGATGCTAGAGAAAAGTCAAGGAGATAAAAACTTTTGCATGGGCAGATATTTCTTCAGTATAATTAGTTAGATCCTCTGCATTGGGTTTACATCAGGAGGTTTGTCTGTTACCTACAACATTTTTTAAAGATAAATCTTAAAAATGGACATTTACATTTCTGCCTGTTCTGTAAAATCTTCCCTGTTCCTTCTTTGTAAAATGAGTGCAAAATGCCAAAAAGATTATCAATAATGATTATAAAGAATCCACTGTTTCGTGTTTTCCCTCCAAATAAACCTTATTAAAAAAAAGTGAAACATGTTTTTCTCCATAAAAAGGTGAAAAGTAACTCTTTCCAAAAAAGGATTAAAAATTACCTCTTCTTAAATTATGTGCAGAATAGTTCTGGCTAAATATAAAATATTCAGTTTTCAGGGGGGGAGGGGTAGGCTTTTTTATTGTGAGGATTTATTTGTACAGTTTGGGTTGTTTTTTTTTCTTATGGATGTAATTTGAATCTCTTGCCATTCATTAGTGTTATTTCATTGTAAACATTATTACTGTGCCAAATGTACTGTATTCAAAAGGATGTGAATGTGTATTGTTTCAAAACCTAATAAATACAATGATGTTAAATCTTATTTTTTTTCCCAAAGTCTTCATATGTATTTCCTCATGAGGAAGAAACAAAGATGAAGGACGAGTATTATTCCTGTTAAGTATTGTACAAAGTATTATGAGCTTGTCTTTTAGGAGTGGACATTTGGCAAAGGAAGGATTTACTAACAGATTCATCTATGAAGAACTAAAGGCTCCAAGAGAAACACAGGTAACGGTGAACAAACCATTTACCTCAGGCAATATAATATTTGCCCCCAAAACTGAAAGGTGAGTTTACAGACTTTTATGTGCTTACCAACTGAGCAATGGTTGCTGAGTCCTAGCACTCTGATCCCAAAATTTTGCTTAGCTGTATTGTTGAAACTCAAAGAGGCACTTTGCATGCAAACACGTGAGACTACTTTAGTCTTTCATTTCACTGAATAGAAGGATTAATAGCATGCATAAGTCTAATTTATTTAATTAGGGATTTAATTAATTAGAGACTTTATTAAATGCTTTTTTAACATTATCTGTCATTGTGACATTATCTGAAATATTTCAATATTTCATTGTGTTTTGATTTTAACCCTAAATTCTTTCAGTTTTCGTGGTCTAAAATTCTTAACATTTGCTTCAGAAAGCCAGCTATCAGCGTGGTCTGGCACTGAGTCCAGTTAACCTCTCAAAGGTTGACTAGATAGCCTTAAAAATATATATTTCTGAATTGGAAGCATGCTTTCTTTTATTCACTGCAGTTTTTGTGTAATCCTTCACTTATTTTCTTCACAATGAGTTTTTGTCATTATACGCATATTCTGAATTCTATGTATGGACAACATTGGCATAAGTTTTGTTGTCTAGACTTTGCCACTTAAAAAACTATGTAAGATCTTGATTTTCTGAGTATGTTTAGCAAAATTAAACCATCTGAAGAGCTTAAAAATCATCCTGCAAACAACAGGCATCATTGGTCTCCAAATGTATCCGTCCATATGATGTTTTCTCTTACTGCTGTAGCTAATGTCTTAGATGTTTCCAGAACACAAATGATGCATATGAGTTTTTGTGCTTGCTGTTAGACTGCAAGATTTGGAAAGACAGCTAGTATAAACAAGTTCAGGATATTCCTAAAACACCTCTGGTGCTGCACCTTGGTGCAAGTATTAAAGGAGCCAGCTAGAAAATATACCCACCTAGATTTGTTGTCTTTAAACAAAGTGGTGATTAGTGGCCTTTTTAGCCATAGTGACTGTGAAGCAGTGAAGTTCACAATCTGTGGTGATAGGAAATAGGTTGGCAGTGGCCACTAAAACTTCAGCCCTGGATGTAAACAAGTCAGGCTTTAGGCTGCTCAGGGAACTAGTTGGCAAGGTCCCTTGGGAAACTGCTTTTGAAGGCACTGGAGTTCACCAGTGCCAGCTACTCTTGAAGTACCACCTCTTATGGTACTCTGCTCTCTGTGACAGCAACAGGGCCAGAGAGAACAGCATGGAGTTGTGTCAGGGGAGGGCCAGATGGGGGTGAGGGACAGAGCGGTGGGCACAGAACAGGCTGCCCAGGGTCATGGCACCAAGCCTGCTCAAGTATCTCTATGTATAATAAAATAATTTCCACTCCATCTTTCCTTTACCTCATCATTGCTGTGGAAGCAAGAGATAAGAACAGCAACCTGAGGTGGAACACAAGCTACCAGTGTAAATATTGTGAAATTGTTACACAAGACTACCTCCAGAATTTGGAAATGCATTAAAGAATTCCAGGTTTGTACACGGATGTTTCTATTGCTGATTTGGGCATCGGTCTGAGAACTGATGTGAGCATTGCATACAATTATCATCACTATCCAATACCACCAGTTTGATTTAGTGACTGGTGTACTACAGGAAGCAGCATGACTATCACTGCTAGTAACCGCAATAAAGAGTCAGCTCCAAGCTGATGTTCTTCTGTGCCAAAGTAGATTCTCATTTCTCTAAGCTGAGCAAGTCTAAATGGTACAATTTTGTGCAAATTTGGTTGGCTCAGCAAAGCCCCCATTGGCCCCAGATCTATGACCAGGGAGGAGTTATGATCAAGCACTGACGACTGGTGCAGTGAGTGGGAAGGAAGGAACGGGAGTCCTGCCTTTGGCACACATGAGCTAATTTGTGTTAGTTTGATCACCTTATGTAACTGTTCACTTGACCTTTTGGGAACTGGCCAGATGTTCCTTGAGTGACAATAAATACCTCCCTACTCAAATATAACTATCAGATGGTTACAGTGGTAGAGAAAGACTGGTATATCAACATGAAGAAGCTTGTCTAAAATTAGTCAGAACCGTGCTTGTTACTTGTGACCTTTCACATAGAAAAAAATTAAAAAAGAGCATATATGTAAATAACCTCCCATTTTCATTGACAGGACTGGCATAGAGAGCGAAAGTTTCCTTTTGTACAAAGGAAAAGATATTTTATGTTCATCTTGCAAATCAGCAAACTGAGCCAAGGTGCCACAGTGGTGCTTTGACCATTGTTGTGTGAATATAGTCAGCGTTAGTGTTAAGAAAAAGAACATGGGTGGATCTTGTCAGTGCCTCTTCTTACTGTACTGGTGTTTCTGAGCATAAGGTGTTTCCAGACTGTGCTTCACAGAATACCTGCAGGTGGCCTCCTGTGGAAAGACTTTGTGGCTGCTTGGAGACCCTTAAGATCCTCTTTCTGGTTTCTAAACCAAACAGTGAAAAGCTGTTTGTAATTGGGTACAGTGCTTGGTGCATTAGGGAGGTGGCTTTTGTTATAAAAATGAGAGAAGATGCATCTGTGAGCTAAGCTTGTAAGTGAAATATGGTCACACCCAGGCAAAGTTTGAGAACTTTTGTGTTCTAAGAAAGCTATTCACTCAAAGGCTGTGATACATTAAAAAAAAAAAAGAACAGTTTGTGTTTATTTTTGGTTTACGAGCAAGGAGAAGTATGTGAAGACATCAGGCACATTGAGGCGTATTTTTTCTAATAACAGTGTGGTTGATTAAGGTGGACAGATGAGGGCCACAGAGATTATGCAAATGTCACTTAGGTAAATGTTTGTGTTAGGGTGGGGATGAACACTGTCCTGTTTCAGAAGTGAACTGAAGACCTTTAAACTTTACCTGCTGGGATAATGTGGATACATTTGTTCTTTGATTAAACCATGTGCTCTCTCCTCACATGCTAGTGCATTGCATCTGCACACTTAATGTAGTATAGGACTAAAGCTGAACCTCTTAGATCTCAAATTCCATTGCTATGAGGTCTTCTTACAGTTTATCATGCTGCTTTCCCAAAGTACAGGGATGTGTGCCCATCCCTCAAACACCCCATCCTAGATGCTTAACCGAGTCCCTTGGTAACCCTGAGATCAGTCCTCCCAGACTGCAGAAATCCTGGCTGAAAAATATGTGTTCTAGAGCAGATCTTTTTAGCACTTTTCCAGTCCCAAATTTTGGACCAATTTTTTTAGCAACTGCCGCCATAAACCTTTGAAATAGACTCTATGATGTGTATCTCTAGGTAAAACGTCTCTGAGTGTGTTAATATCATCAGTTTTCAGTCAGTCTCCCAAGTACAGGCCATAAAGTTCTGATCCAAAGTCTACATTGCAGCAGGTCCCTCATAGTGATCTAGCGCTACTCTAGATATGAGATTGCTATCACCTGACCTCCCCTTACACATCAGCAGTCCTGTATGACCATGCAGCAGCTGGACACATCTTGACTTCAGTGAGAGAAGAAATGTAAAGCTGCAGAACACCGCTATTCTGATAAGCTGAAGAAGTACATAAGTAGCATTAGCCTCCATAAGGAGTCCGCTTGCAGACAACGCCCTCCTCATACAGTCCTGCTGAATGCCTGAGAAACCGTTACTTTTCTGAGGGCCAATACCCAGCTGTGAACTGTCAAGATGCTCATCTTAGTAACATAATCCTTTTTTTCTTTTCCAATTGCTTGCTCAGGAATAAATATAACACGCTGCAGGAACATTTTGCAGTGGATAATAATGCTGCCACCATGTATTTGGTTGATATACTGACAGAGATCTCCAGCTGGGAGAGTTCAAATATGAAAGCTGTACTGATGTTTCTGTTCTTGTTAGTATTCTTGCTCTCACTGGGAGAAAAGTCTGGATTATGAAGAGGAGCAGGGAGTATTAATTTTCATTTACTGAACTGTCTAGAAATGATTTGAACCACCCACACAAGCTGATTTCAGAGCCAGTGAGGTTATCAACACCAATAAAAAAGCAGTTGTCACACAAATTAGACATTACGCGTGGGCAAAAAACTGCTGGTGTATTACTCTTATGCAAATTGAAAGTATTTCTATAACCTCTGACCCTGCCTGTAAACATCAGATTCCAGGAATTCTGCTGGAAACCATACGTTACTAAGGTAAAATAATACTTAGTAGTGAACATGGTTTCCTCAGTAAAAGAATCTGGAAGTGGAAGAATGCAAGACCTTGAGATGCACTTCTGAGTGTGAGGAAACTGCTGAGGCCATCTCCTGCCAAACATCTGGGAAAACATACACCCCTTCGGAGCTGCCAGTGGAAATATGTAAACCACACATGGCTGTGATGCATGAGCACCTCGTTAACATGCTATCAGGCATTCCCAGACGGCAGCTGTGCAGGGCCAGGAGTAAGTGGACACGCAATTTCAGCTTGCTCTGACATGAAACGGGAAGTCATGGGAGGCATTCAAAGAACTAAGTGGAAGGACAGGGAGGTTATTTTAAGGACAGCAGAAGAAATGAGGAAAAAGTTGGTGAGAACGGGAAAGATAGAAAATGCAGCAACAGTCCAAAAGGAAAAATCTCCTTGGAATGGGAGGGGATTTCACTGTGGTGAGGAAAGGTCTGAAAGGTGGTCGGAGTAAGAAACGGATCTTGGATAGAAGCTATATGTAGAAGTGAACAAAAGGAATGCAAAGTGGATGTCTTTGCCTTGAAGGTTTGCTCCGAGATACGCCCAAGCTGCTTTTAACATAACTAGCATGGATACCAGTACCTCAGCTGTGCAGTCTCTTGTTCAAATAGTTATCTGTCACCTGTGGGAGGGGAGGTCACAATCAGCAAAGAACTGAGGTGGCTGCTGATTACGTCACCAGGAGTAAAGAGCTAGCTACTTTAAAGCTAACCCAGCTCATTTGTGCCCCATTTTAAATGGCAGTGTTGACTTACACTTGAGAAGCATCTAAATAAAATCCCAAAGGTCTTCATGCTCATGAAAAATATATCATGTATGTTTTGTCATAATGGAAACATCAACAAAAAGTCAGCAGCACAAGGTAAAGAATTCCAATGTCAGTCAACAGCTGTTATCTCACTGCCATTGTGGGACTATGTCACATGGACACACAAAACAATTCAACAAAACAAATATGAGAATCATCAAATAACTACGCAACTCCAGTCTAGAAAATTATTTTAGAGCAAAAATTGTATGCAGTCAGAAGACATTTGAATTTATCGATATTCTACTTTTTTATTTGCTCATTTTTCAGAAAAGAAAGCTATTATAATGTTACCAGTAGACCAACCTGACAAAAGTGCTACTTTTCAAAATGATTTATTTCATTTTTTCTTTGCTTCTGGAAGGTCTTAAGTGTACCATGTTGCGATTGCTAAGCCAGCTTGTCAGCTCATGGAGGCTGAAAGGGGTGATCCTGCTCATCTTCTGTTCTCAGACACATGATCCCAACTTTGTGGACACTCTGAGCTAGGATTCAAGTGTACTAGGTGCTATACTCCATTCCTCCTCTGTGTTTATCTGTTCCCTGAAGTGTTCTTATGGGAAATGCTGTAGGTCAGCATCCACTCTCACAATATGTGGAGATGATTAAGCACGCTCTAGTGCATGAAGAAGGCAGTCTCCCTTCCTGCCTCTTGGAGTTTCCTGTTTGCACTTTTTGCTTTGCACTGGCTCTGGCAATTGCCTGACCTCTTTTGAGACGATCCAGCTTGCAAACATGATAGAAAACTGCTAACTGTCCATGTCAATATTCTTTCATTTTAGGAGGCTGAATTAGTTCCTCAAAGGGTTGTCTGCATGCAGAACTACTAAAAGCAAGCAGTGAGGTTGTGGAATGGCAGGTAGAGAGTGGAAAGTCTGGAGTAGTGGGAGGTAACCTTACCCCTTCTTATTTAAATAGATTGAGGGGACACCACTGCAAAGATGAGAAGTGGATAAAGGGCAATCCTGTGCTGAAGGAAACTAAGCAGGTCTATCAGTGGGGTGTTGGACTGCATTGGAACCCTTGCTGGTCTGGTGCTGGTGTTCTGATTTTAAGGATGCAGTTACTGAAATGGTAATAGTTCAAGTGTAATGATTCAAATGAGACATAAAATTAAGTTCTTGAAGTTTGGATTTTATAAAAAAATACTCAACAAGAAAGCCCGTAGTTTTCAGGGGACATATTTGATAGAGAACTAAGATAAAATACAAACACCTGTCACTGAGCAGATGTGAAGGAAGAATTGCCAGTGATCCCTGTCAAGAATACCTTGTCCTCAGACAAGAAGCTTACATCACCTCCAGGGCTGAACAGCAGCCACTCTTCCCACTCAGACATCAGAAACATCACCCAGCTGAGTATGGCATACTGCCATTCTCCACATAGCCTTCATGCTTCAGCCAGAATACAAAGTGATGGCAGCTACTGTGTGAACACAGGCATACATTCTTTCCATGCTTACCAGTATATGGAAAGTAGCAAATAATAGGGCTGACAAAATCATGCCATTTTAGGGGGATGTTTATGTCGTTTTTGGTTTAGTTTGATTTTGTTTTTTACAAACAGGCATTCTTCGGTGACCTGAAAGCCTCTAGGCAGACTCAGTAGGTTACCAGTTAGTACATGCAATTTTCAAAGAACTCAGCGTGGTTAGTATTTTACCAAATACCTGTTGGACTACCAGCTGCTTTGCTGAAACTTTTTGTTTCTATGATTTCCATTGATTTGGAATGGGGATTTTCCAGCCCATTTCAAGCCACCAGCTCACAGCTCAGCTACAGCCTTGTCTAGCAAGATGATGGAAGGTTGGAGCCATTCTTTTAAGGCAAGAGAATTAAGAGCCTGGCCTGTGAGGTGCATGGCAGCTTCAGGTCTTGAGAGGAAAGAAAACTCTTAAGTTCACTGGAGTGGAGCGTATTCTCAGCATGAAGTTCAGCACCTCAAATATTCCTGCAAACCTATTAAGCTATGTGCATTCTCCTCAATGTGGAAATTCGAAAGTTGCTATTAGAAGCATTCCCTCAAACTGTCTGGTGCACAAGCTGCTTTGGGTTTGGTCCATTTATGGCTATTTTCTCACTGATATTATTAATTTCTTTTTCTTTCAGACTAATTTTGTCTCTTCCCCCATCTTTCTATTTTTTTCCCTCCAGTTCACAGCAACAGCTGAAGATTGAGCTGTTAGCTGATATTCCCTCTTACACTGGACAGTTTTACCCATTGACCCAGTGCCTGCTGTGACTTTGGCTACAATAATACAATTCATTCACTGTCATTCACAGCAGGAGAAGCAAAGAAATCGTTTCATTACAGGAGCCCAGAACAATGTTAATACTACCAACTATACATAAACACAGAGCGCTAGTTACCCTCCAGCCAACAGTTAATAGAGGTAGAAGGCTGGATGAATTTCCTTAGCTACCACCATCTGCCAAAATGCATCCTGAATGAACAAATGTCCAGTGCTGTGCTTTGAAAGTTCCAAAAACTTGTGAACCAATTGCTGAATTCATATCCCCCAGACTGTAAATCACAGCTTTCCCAGCCTGCAAAATGATACCAGCTAAGTGCAGCCTCACAGTGAGTGTAAAGGGTTGCATCAGACCCCAGAAACAGTGAAGTGATTCTTCTCTTTGATTTGGCAAAATGTTTTAATAGGTACAAGCACTGACTGAAAGAAAACGTTGGCATTCTGCCTTGTTTTACTACCTCAGTCTCCTTTTCTTCTCTGCAACCCTTTCTCTCCTCACTGCAAAAAGTATTTTAAAGGAAACAGATTTACCAAAATTGCAATCCTGCATGTGAACCAGCCAGTTTTCATGGTATTGCAGTCGATAGCATGTGCTGCTGGAATGTACCTCTTTGGATATCAAAGAGAGATTTGATCAGGAAGCTAATGGGTGTTCTGAGCAGTCCCATTTGTCCCTCAGTTGGCTTTGAATGCTAGTTTTCATGTGCAATAAAAGTAGCCATACACTTTTGTGCAACTGCTATCCAGCACTCACAGCGAGTGATTATAAGTGAAAGGAGCTACTGATTCACTTAGTCATCTTCTATCACAGATGCCCAATGAACAAGCACTAATTGACTCTTTGAAATCTTTTTTAAAGTAATCTATGTAAACAGGAAAAAAAAATTACTCTAAATGCTTGTGGCTTTGTCAGTAGCTGTTGTGACTACTGATCAGTCCTCTGCAGTTCTCTGGCAATGAGAAATGTGTTTGAGATTCACAGTGTAAAAAGACAGATGAATTGGCCTTGCAAACTTATCCCTAAAGTAAGAAATCTGTATTGTCCCCACAATTACAATGAAAAACCACATTATTGGGAGCTTGTTCTTAGGGTACTGTATGTCACATTAAAATAAAGAGCGGATGAAGAGTGGACCAGATTAAGACTCCTATTAGCAGTTTAACAGGAGTGAATCAACACAGATGATTCTTCCAGCATATGACTCTGACACCTGAAACTCTTTCCAAGTCCTATAAATGCACTGTAAATACTTCAGGGAACAAACAGAGCTCATTAGAGGACCTTTCCGTCTGCCTTCCCCCACAACTTCTGCAGTAAGGTCAGAATTCTGCCACTTCTCTTTTTCTCTTCTTGAGACTGCTCAATCTCTTAGTCCTGGCTCAGGAAGGGATGAGAAGACTGGTCTCCTATTGTTTATTTTGCAGACCAGTGGCTCTCTTTCTGACAGTGCTGGGTTGTTCATGCTGTTCCCTCTGCCAGTTTGCACAGTTGGTGAGAGCCCAGCAGCTGCTCTCTCTGACCTCCAGAACCAGGGCATCCTGTTGTCTTGCCCAGCACTGCCACGCCCCCTGTAGAGCAGGGGCAGGGTGGGAACCAGTGCACACTGGCTTCCCAGGTGCACATCACCAGTTAGGACCAGCATTCAGAGTACTGTTGGGAGAAGTAGAGCAGTGATGTTCTTTCTGGAGACCTGTGAGTTATGTTGCTTGCAGAAGAGAGGCCTTTAATGGTATTTGTTTGGTCTGTGTTATTTGGAGGCATCAGCCAGGATTTAATCATGTGTCTTCTCCACAGTTACATCCTCCTATTTTTTTCCCCCTCCTGTGCTTTCTTGTGTCCAATTGGAAATAGAAAGCTATAAAAAGTATTTTTATATATATAACAAGTTTTCAGACGCGTACAGTTTTTCCTCTTATTGTAAGTTTTAATATTGTTGATATCCAACAAATTTACTTGTTGCTTGACATGTCAGTATGAATACATACAATTCTCTTTCCTAAGGATAGATGAAGTGACAGATGATTTCATTGTTGAGTGTACAATAGCCATAAGTACAATGGAAAAGAAGGGCTGACATCTGCTATGGTGATATGTTTTCGAAAACATGTTTTGTCATCTCTTTCTTTTGTCTTTTATGCAATGATAATTAGGAGTGGCAAAGTGAGCATCAGTTTGACTGCTTTGCAGTGATTCAGTTTTACTCAGTAATCTGTGTAAATGCCATCCAGTGTCTGACAGTGCCACATGTACTTCTGTTCCTGAAGTAGCATGCTAGCTGTGAAGAGGCAGCAGCAGAACTGCAATCTAGCAGCCCTTCCTTAGGCCAGCTCCAGGCACCTCCGTTCTGTCTGTGCAGTGCCCACAAAGTGATCCGCCCTAGAAACTTCTCAGGTTAATTTTCTGTGTCAAGTGTTTTGTCTCTCCTGGCTTCCTCTGTACTCTGAGCATGAACTTTCCAGGATGTTTTACATCCACAAGATGCCACGCTGATGAAAACTAAATTACCATAATGACCATTCAATGCTTACCCTGTATCTGATGAATACTCTTTACAACTCTGCTGAATTTAATTCATACACCCTATTGTAGCACAGATGTGACTGATGAGCAATAACATTGTCCACTTGAAATATTCATGTTTTCTCTGCTGTTAGCCATATATCTAAACAGATCACGATCCTACTCTGTGGGGAACTTTTGTTTTTAATCAACATGGCAGTCCTTGCCCTAAAGTCCATTTATAATCTAAAATAATGAACAGATAGATGAGAAAAGCAAAGGAAGGAATTGAGGAGGTGTGTCTGAAAAGGTAAATTTAAAATCAATAGCTACAGTTAGAGCTGTAAGCACACTGCTGCACTTGATGTGCATTGCACAGAATGGGAGCTTCAAACAGGGAGTTGAGGGACACCGAAAGTGTTTACAAGGAATTAAAGTATTGCAAGGGAATCAGATGTTGGCAGAGCAAAGAGTAGGTTTGATCTTCTAATGAGATAAATAGCACAATAGGAGAGGTGAGCTGTCTTGTGAAGAGCTCTTAGAAAAAGACAAACAAATAAGCACACAAAAAAGAGGTTGTATTTCCTTTCCCCTGGCTGAGCCTTTTACCCTCACCTACTGCATCACCTGGACACACTGTGATCTCCAATTTATAACCCACACACACCCTAAGGAAGAGTTGAGTTCCTTCTTTTACAGTGATTTGTCTGTTCAACCTTTACCATCCATAAAGATTTTTCCCTGCCTAGAGATGGTTGCCACTCCAGTAATGGTTTTAATTATTGATAGCCATTCATAGAACATCCTGAATTAGTAGGGACCCACAAGGATTTCACTCCTGAACTCAATTCTGCATGAAAGGAGTGACTCTAACTTCTTGTTCCTATTTGGAAAGTTTTATCAGAAGCTTTACATACTACCTACAGCACTTGGGTTTGAGAGTTTTTTTGGTCTCCAAATAAGTCTGGAGAGGCTCACTGGCCTTGCTCCCTGCACAGGTGCAGCTCTGGGGTGTTGAGCCAGCAGAGCCATCATGAGCAGCAGCTGTGTCAAAGCCATCACCAGCAGCTGGGGCTGCTGAGGGCTGTAGAGGCCATTACAGGATTTAAGTAGGTTTTGCTGCTAGGTTTGAAGCTGAAACTTCATTTTACTGTGGAGACTGATTTGAAGGGTTGCTGCTGGAGAAACACAGGTACTGTAGAAAGCAGGTTTCTTTTTTCTTTTATATATAAGTATAAATATATGTAGTGATGATATAAAGGGTGACTTTAAGAGGTGGGGAGTTGAGAGGTAAGGGCATTTCAATGTGTGAAGGGGCATGGCTTAGTGGGGAAATATTGGTGATGAGTGAATGGTCGGACTGGATAATACTGGGGGTCTTTTCCAACCTTGGTGATTCTATGATTTGCATGTGTGCATAGTAAGCAAAGAGGTTGATCAAATTTTTTTCTTTGTTGTGGAACACGATGGAGCATTGGAAGGAGTCGGAGGAACTCACTGTTCCTTTGTAAAACCTCTGAGATTGAGGTGTGTTTTTCCCTAGTATTGGTTATACAGTCTGTACAAGCACTCAGGATTTCCAGTGGTCTTCCAATATAAAGGGTGAAGATGTTCAGGTTTATTTGTTGCTGAACTATTTCTTGTAGTAGCTGATGGAATTTTCAGTCAGGCTTCTGTTATGTTTGATTGCATTCAAATGTCTGAGTCTATCCCACAAAAAAAGTGTTCTCAAAATGCTTTATATTTTGTGAGATCTTTAGTATCATAGAATATGGCAGAAATAGAGCATGCTACTGTGTTGATATGTAACTGAAGAATCTTATGCAATACTGAAAAATATGATGTGTGAAGTCTTTCCTACACTCAAGCATAAAGAGTATACATACTTTACGCTTTTAGTTTTAGCACAAACTGCTGTTATGCTTCACCATATGCTGGTATGTAGGATCACTTTTATTTTACTCAGGGAAATAAAATTAGATGATCTAGTAAAGACAAAAGCTGTTCTTCAGTACTGAAGGTTTGATAATCCTTTGTTAATCTCTGCTTCTGGTTTCCTATCTCATTTTGTTAAACTATGTGAACTCTAGATTAGAGGCTGTTTTGAAGTTTCAGTAGCGAGGCAAAAGCTTTGAGATGGGACACTGGTGTAAAGGGTAGCCTATTCTTGCCCCTTTCTCACTAGGAGATGGCTAGAGGCCAGAGAAAAGAGCTATGCATGCAGTTTCTTTGTGCTCTGGCAGTTCCACTGTGGCAGTGGGAGGCTGGAGGGTTAGCAGCCTGTATGGGAAATTGGTAATCACAGCCTGAACCTCTGATTAATGAGCTGAGGCAAGTGTTGGGTCAGCTGTGGGAGCACAGGTAACAGTAATTTAGCTGTGCTCCTGAGAGGGGTGGAGCTTGACTCCACCTCCTGTAGACCTCATTTAAGGGCTGACGACCACTAAGGCAGCATCTCTCAGAGATTGCTCCCTGGTGGAGATTGCCCCAGCTTTTCCAGCGAAGGGATCCATATTGGTGAGTTTTCCTTTACAAATAACCTTTTGAATTTTACAAATAACCTTTTGAATATTTGCTATCATCTTTGTTGCCATCTTCATATCATTCAACCTTACACGACCCCATTCCACTCATGTACTAAAACCAACTATTCATAATGCTTCCTTGCGTCTTTGAAGGGTTTAAATAAAATTAATGGGTGAAGGTTCAGGCTAGCTTCATTTTTGTACAATTTATCCTTGGTTTAACTGCAAATGTTACTTTTTTTTTTTTCTTTTCCCTCCTGATAGAAACTTATTTTAATGTAACCATGTGATTATCCTCACAGCAGGTGTAGGACCTGTGTGCTAGATTTGCCTCAAAGCACCTGGAGGGATAAGATAACGTTAAGCCTAGCTGATGACCAACATTTGGCTGGCAGATAATGAGAGAGAAGTTCTCTTTTGTTGAGATACTGTGTAATCAATGAATATACTGTTGTTATAATTAAGAAATATACAGAAGAGTTAGGCTAAACAAGTTATGTTAATGAAGAATGGATGGAGCTTACCCTAAAAGTCTCCACAAGGAGCAGTCTCCAAAAGAGATCCTTCCCCAGTGGTAGTCAGGCTCCACCCCTTCCAGTAGCACAGGAGAACTTACCCAGGTGGCCAAGAAGGCCAACAGCATCCTGGCCTGTATAAGAAATAGTGTGGCCAGCAGGAGCTGCACCCAGATGTAGCTTTACTTGTCCCGGTTTGGTGCAGGAGAGATGATCAGGTGACCTTTAAGAGTCCCCTCCAACTCTAATGATTCTATGATTAAAGCATTGTGTACTAAGCTGCTGTCAGCTGGAAAGCAGATGGCAGCTCACTTCAGTCCACCCTTTTTGCTTCACCATGTGTTATTGTGTTTTGTTTTTTCATTGCTCTGTTGTTTTCAAGTGATTTCTCTGTATTGGTATTTGAAATGATGTGAAAGTCTCTGTGTGGGAAATTACATGTCAGAGTGACCCAGAGAACTTGTCCAGTTTTCTGGGCAATGATGGAGAGGCCATCTGGAGGGAGTCTAAGCCAGGCTGTGACCAACCCTTCCTCCATATAAGGAAGTCTTTGCAGGAGATAGAACCCACAAGAAAATGCTACCTCTTGCAGTGAAGGGTGTGGAAGGGAAGCTGTGAAATACTGGCACTGGTATAGGAAGTGTTCATTAAAGCAATATAAACACTAATGTAAATGTAAGCTGACAATAAAGTCTCTCAAGCTCCAATGGCTCTGCCACTGTGCAGGGGAAGAGTCTGACCTGCTCCTAGTACCTCTACCTGGTGTTGGCTTCGTTTGTATGAGCTGGCAGTCGTGGGAAGACTTCTCCAGCTAGCATTCTGGACCCCATTGGTTGATGCCCATTTAAGCAGCTACCTTTTTACAATGTTTTATATTGCAACAGAACCAATTCTCAATGTGTTTTTCGTGTCTGGGGAAAAGAATTAACTTGAAGGAAGGATGCTGTCACTGATGCTCAGGTAGCAGCATTTATGAATGTCAAGAAGCATCTCTGCTGTAGGTAGTTGCCACCATGGCAGCCTTTAAGATTGAATTCTGGAAGAAATACATAATATGTATTCACATATATGTATTGTTGGACTTTATTATCATCCCTTCAAACTCTATATAAAAGAAAAAGATTTAATATGCTGTAGTTGCCTACTGTGAGGCTTCTGAAATTTCCTCAGGGATAATAATCTGCAGGAAAATCTTATTCTAGATAGAAATTAGATGCTAGACTATGTCTTGAACACTAGCAATACTTACTCTACTTTATTTCTCGTAAAAGTAAAAATGCTTGTGGGTTTTTCTTTTTTCTTTCAGTTCTCTGGACAACCACTGAAGTCTTGCAAACTGCAGACTGAAAAATACTTCTTGATTCTTCTTTTATATGAACATTTCTTATCTTTTTCTTTCCAAAAATATAAAAACTATACTAACGCTTCAGTTAGTGAGTCTCATGCTACTTGGTTGTGGATTTTTAATTTATTTTATTTGAATATTAGTTTCAGGTCATATGGTTGTATCTCAGTGACTAAGAGCAGAGTTGGTTTCATTTGCAGTGTGAAACATTCTTTTGCAGAAGGGAGTTTGTGCTTGGTGATTGGAGCTGAAAGAAGAACATAGGTTTTAGGGGTGTTTGTGTTCTGTGTGTTTTGCTGGTTTGTATTTTTGCATATTTGAACATGCAGCACTTCATCATTCAGTATCACTTGCAGTGATCATTTTGGTGTGCATGTGTTGCTATACTGGGACCTCTTTATCCTCCTCGCCTATGTTTGTTGTTTGACTAACAGAACACATAATTGAAAGGTAAAGAGCAAATTTGGTGGTAGAGAGTTCTTAATAGTGCTTGCCAATATGGCCGGTTAAGTGGTTCTGCAGAAGAGGATGATGGAAGTGGTGTCAAAGGGGCACAGGCTTGAGGAAGCAGCAGTGCTAGAGCAGGGTGCTCTGAAGGGTGGAGGGAAGGCTGACCATACCATGGTCACTCCCTGCTGACCCTATTCTTCTCCTTGTTCTTCTCTCCCTAGTGTATGCATGGCATGTAGGCTCTGTGTATACACAACTGGCAGCTTAATAACACAGAAATTACTACTTATGTCTCCTCTTTGTCTTCCTGTTTGGCTTTTGACAACACAGTTTAAGGCAGCAAGATAGACAGGGGGCAGGGTGCAAGCTATGGGAGCAGACTGAGCATACCTTTCCAAGTGGGTTCCCTCAGCCTCACATTTATTGTTTATTTTATATTCCTCTTCTACACACTTACCAGAATACACTAAGTTGTGCTTGTTGGACTGAACCATGAGTAGTCCCATAGGTAAAATAAAAATGTTTGGTTCTACCATTTTTAATCTGAGTCATTTACTCATGCACAGCTGTGTGAGCAAATGTGTCAGGATAATGTGAATGAAAGTCAGAAGAGAGCAAATGAGAAAAAGCGAGGAAACTGGGCAGAGGGCTGCTAAAGCTGGTATCCCTACTGAGATGTGCATTTCAAGTCACAATGTATGAATGATTACTGCAGCAGAGCAGTACATGTTGTGCTTGAGATTCATCAAAATACAACTGAATAGGCAGCAGAGGCACCTGGTCTCCATTGTCATGCCTCTTTAGTGATTGAAGTATAGTCAGAGGTAAGCCTGGGTCAGGTTACCTTTATCTAACTAGATGGAGGGAAAGGCTCTTTTTATAGCTACAAAATGTCATCTTCCCCTTTGCAATGCAGCCCTATTGGGTAAGGGAGAGTCTTTCTTAGTAACTATTAGTTTTAGGACAAGGAAAATGATTTACATACTATAGAAAACACGTGGATGCTATGACACTGCATGCCCTATTGTAATCCAGTTATCAATGGCCAGGTGTTTCTGTGACCAAAACTGAGTGGGGTGGGGGAGTTGTCTCAGAATGGCTTAACACTTACCAGACATCATGATCTTAGAGAGTCGCGGCTAAAAAAGTGCTACACATTGAAGTATAACTGTGATCATACCAACATTAAAGCAGAGGTTAACTGAACTTAGAACTGCAAAGAAATCTGGTTACCCACTGTGAACCCAGAAGATAAGATTGCTCTTTTGTGATAAGATCTCTGTTGGGAGAAGGGGAAGTCACTTGGAGCAATTTTGTCACAGTCTGGAGGTGGGAATGCTCTCAGATACAGTGATGATTACTAGATATTTTACATTCCAGTGTTGCAGGCATGAATTGGGCACCTCCTGCAATCAAGGAGATAAACTGGGTGTCTTCTGACAGATTTTTGCTTATTGAAAACCTGCACAATAGATCAGGTGTATTTTGATGTTTGCATTCCGAACTGTAAGATGCCACAATTTCATAAGAGCTAAAAGCCCTATAGTTGGAGTGCTTTTTGGGGAAGAATTTTACCTGCTGGACTGCAGAGAAGATGAATGATGTCACTGACTTGCTGTAATTGAGTGGCTGCCTTTTTATAATCCTGTTGATGAGCACACTCAGCACAAGCCTACCTGTTAGGACATAGAGTGTCTAGATATCACTGTTTAATGGAATGCACTGTAAATCCAGCTGTATCTAGCCAGTTGGATCAGATTTGGTATCTGGGTGGATGCAAAAGCAGAACCAGGGGGTAAACAAGATGTTGCCTGGCCTCTTCTGGCCTTAGGCTGATGCAGAATGGGTTATAGCGTAATGGGGTGCATAAGAGGACAAAAACCTAACCAACAATGATAAAAATCTGTGGTCTCTATCTATACTTGATTATTTTTAGTGAGATCCAGAATGTGTGTTCCAGGTGAGGTGTAATTCCCATTTAAGTAATAAACTTTGTCTTATAGAGCCCTGATTACTTCACATATGTTTTGTGGGGTATGTGAATGATGCAGAACTTGGTCTGTACTTTTCTAAGCTTATAGTACTTGTGAATGGGTGTTTCCCAAAATGAGGAAAGACTTTCCTTTGATAGTAGGAATGTGAGTACCCTGTACTTGAGATATCTACAAGCAGAGAGTAATTTGTTTCCTAATGACTGGTAGATGCTCAGCTTCTACCAAAAACTTATTTAAATGCCTCTTAGAAACTGTGCTCAAATGATCACTGTGAAGTCTTTTGTAAGAGAGTGGATTTTTAACAAGAGACCTGGGATCATCAGTGACATCTGAAGTAGTTCCCAGCTCAGTGTACTTAGCTGTTCTTACTTACTGTTGTCTTTGTAGCATAATGTTTTGTGGATCTAGAAACTTGCCATTCTGTACAAATAATTAAAAAAATATATACAAATAATTAAAATAAGAATACAAATAATTAAAAAAAAAAAAAGTATCTCACCTCGCCCCTTTCTGGATGGGTATGGATCTGTGCTGGTAAATGATGGAAAGTAAATAGCAAATCACAAAATGTTGTTTGTGGTTCAGTTTCTATTGGTCTCTGCAGCCAACTACCTTTGAATCAAAAGATAAGAGTACACGTACATAAAGTTCATGGGTGTTTACAGTAAATAACGTATTATTTTTGGAATGTAGTACTGGAGGCAGTGCATCATTTCGACATAATCTTCACCTGTATTTGCTCCAGAATATCTTCATGGCACAGTAGCCTGTAGGGCCTCCAAGAGAGAAAATGTAGGTTTAATTTACTTTCTAAATCATGCAGATAAGGAGTAGTTAAACCTAAATCCTCTGTATCTAGACAAAGTACTGAGCATAAATACCTCCATTTTTCATGGGAAGGAAGTCTGTTTAAACATCTAACACCAGAGATGAAAAATTTCTAATAAATTAGATGCTACTTTATGGTATTTACCTTTTTTTTTTTTTTCTTTTAATATGCATCTGGAAGATAGATTTATTTTTTTAGCTGCATCTTAGGAATATGTGGTGGAATAGCAGGCTATGCAAGACTACCCAAATTGATCCCTGCCTAGAGCTCAGCTTTTAACTTCTGTTAGCCCTTAAAGGATGCACGCATTACTGAGTAATGCTGCCTGTTGATTCTGGAGACATCTTAATCATGATAAGGAAGGTTAAAAGTGGAGGGCTTTGACTTTCTAGTTTTGATAAACTTTGTTCAAAAGAGGTGTGCATCCAAAAAGTGCCTTCACTACCAGCTACAATGAAGTGGATTAATTGTTCAGAAGAATGTGCTGCTCAAATTGGGCGAGTGCTGGCTATTTTAGCAAAAATAAGCATGACTCCTGTGCTTTCTTACAGAAATATTTCGAGTTAGGAAGGAAAATGGGCTACTTACAATTGAATGAAGGAAGGTATTCCCAGAAGTGAGCTGTGGTGAAACCTTTGTTCTCATTCCTGAGGCTCTGATACATACTAACTTTCTTCTGCTTGTCCCTCCCTTCTCCCCTGTTCCCAGCAGAGTGCTATACAGCTGACCTCTGCCAACCCTTTCTGCAATATTTGCCTTCCCATTTCCTGCATGTGCCACCAAGAAAAATGCTTTAAACCATACTGAGCCAGTGTTAAGGCTGTTAAATTTTGGAGTTACCACAGAAAGTTTAATAGTGTCCTGTTACTAGTGCCTCACTATTAGTTATCCATACACGAGGCTGATTATAACTCTAGAAATGTTCTTAGATTTTTTTTTTTAATTCAATTTCTGCTGTTGACAAATAATTTTTGAGATTGAAAGTATGTATAAATGTTGACTAACCTGACCTTCTGCAAGGAATGTATGTGTAATCTCAGCCAGCAATGCCTGCAGGTAACCTGGTGACTTATGGGTGAACCTAGCATATCTCTCAGAAACGTCTCTTCAGCCTTGATCTGAAGATTGTTACTGCTGGCTCACTCATTGCAGCCTTGGGTAATTTGGATTTCTAGTACTTGTTTTGCCTTTGTCTAAGAGATGGAGCCCTCTAGTTATAACTATTCTCTCTTTGTATGTGTACCTGTAGATTGTGATCAAGTTAACTTTTGACCTTGTCTTTAAGTTAAATCCCCATGTCATCCTAACTATGAGGCCTTGTGCCAATTCTGTACTGCTCTCCTGAACAACTTTTTGAAGGTTTCTATTGAGGAAGGAATGGTAGATCAGATCCTTGGTGAAGAGAGCTTCCTTGTATGTAACCTGTAGTTCAAACATGGAAGCACTGTGGACTTTTTGATATTTGAGTATTCTTGTTGGTTTGTTTAGGTAGTTAAACATTAATATTCCCATTTCACAAACTGAGAAACTGGAGTTGAACAGTCAAATTCCTTATCCAGGGTCATGTTGTGATCCAGCAATACCTGGTCCAGTGCTCTGCACGCTGGATGTCTGCTACAGAGCTGCTGCTCACATCTAACCCCACATGCTGCCTCCACAAGGCTGCTGAGATGGTGGTTGTTATCACATCATGTATGCAACCATAGAATGCCTTGGGTTAGAAGAGATCCCAAAGATCACCAAATGCAACCCTGTCACCTCTGTGTCTAGTACTAGACTGGGTTGCAACGCCATTCTCTTTGAGGGAGAGTCAGGGGGAAGATAAAAATAAAATATGGTTAGTATTGTGAAGCCTAACACTGAAAAGCAAAAAATTGTGTAGATTTAATTGAAAGTTAGATGCTTTCACAAGGTATGGAAAGAGTGATGTCAGTGCTTATGCTTTTATTTATATTTCCACAATTACTACTTGCCTCATTAAGTATACAGAACAATAGCAAATGCGTAAGTAGCTGTTGATCCTCCATCAAAAATATTAAAGTGGATTCAGCTTGTAATTGAAAAGTGCGCTATGCATTTTCTCCAGAATTATTCTGAGAAGTGCCTCTGCTTTTGAAGTATTCTCTGTAATTAACATCTGGGTGGGACTTCTGTCATCAAACTGAGGAAAAACAGATAATCTGGTGTAAACAAACATGTTTGTTAAAAGCAAGTAAATATGTACCCAAAGACCTTACCTTGGTTATAGGTACTATTAATGCACCAGCGCGTATGTAGAGAAAAACTTGAAGCAATCTGTAGCTTAGAATAGGTTTCAAAGAAGCCTGCAAATCCAGTTGGCAGTGTCTAGAAGGAATATGAATATTCTTACTGTGTTTTGACCTTGCGAATTCTTTTATAGCGCATATTCTTTGTTAATATCTTTGAGGCTGAAACTGTTGCATTTTCATTGAATCTAAATTCCTTTTCTTTCTTTGCCTCTGGAATGCCTGTTCTTAGTCATTCAACTATTAAAGACTCAGGTGTTTTATTGAATCTAACTTGCCTCAGAACGTTACCATCTCAGTTGTAGAAAATAATAGTATGGATGATAGCAGTATCAATTTAATGTTTTCTTCAGAAAAAGTGTTGTGTCTAGGAGGAGTGGGCTAAAGCCTTCTCTCAGAAGGCTTTGTAAGTTTCTGATATGGTATTTATAACTATTGTTATAATTCTCAAGGGAGGAACCACAACATTTTCTTAGTTCAGAGGGCTCCAAAATCGATAGTCCTGTTTTATCACAAATTCAATTTATTTTCTGACCCAGCAAATTTTGAGGTATTTTCTTTGTGGTGTTGGTGTGTGCTGGGGGAGGAGAAGTTTTGGGGTGTTTTTTGTTTCCTTATTTTTGGAAGGAGTAGTTTATAAAGGCTAGGCTGTCCAATCAAGAAACACAATGGCAGCCAAGATAGATTTTAAAAGGGCCCTGATCAACTGGTTGGATATCAGTTTCCAAAGTATTATTGTTTAATTAAATAGGTTTTTATCTTTGGTTTTAGAAAGAGACAAGACAGAAGATGGTTGCTGATCCTCTTTGTTGTTAGAAGCCAGCAAAATAAATATATTCCAGTGTAGAGTTCTCCATTCTAGACTTCTTGAAGGGATAAGGGCAGCATGAGCCTGTAGGAGACAAGCTGATGTGTTGCCCTTGGTTTCACAGAAAAGTCCATCTTTGTGTAAGTTGTAGTATCAATGCATTACCACTCTGTACAGTGGAATGTCAGTTTGGTTCTTCAGATTTTCTTGGCACCACTATCCTAAGTGAATATAGGAGAGCATAGGCAGAATCCAGGAGCAGAGATCCCAGCATGGGTGTCAGTAAGATTTTTTTGTGGAAGCAGATATTACCCTGTCATAAAGGGCAATATGTGGGGAATAACTCTTGCCCTTGTTCTTGCCCAACCCCAAACCATGTTTTGTGTGCATAAATAACTATGAGGGATTTCCTTAAAGCTTTCAGTCTCTATTACATGTTTTTATTTCACATTAGGTAGGGAGGAGTGGGGAGTAAAATCTGGAAAGCTATAAACTGGGACCTGGAGCTCCTGTGTGGAAAAGCGTGTCTGTTTTTGGAGAGATATCCTATTATCTCCAAACCACTTATCTGTAGGGAAGCTGTGTTCTTTACCGGCACTGGCACTGTAGTCACAGCACTTGTGAGACATTCTTTGCCATTGGGTAGTGTTGGAGCTCCTCACCTGTCGCCTCCAGGGCAGCTCCTGCTAATTCCTCAGACATTAACATACGCTACTCCCAAGGTGAGATAGTGTCCCTAGAAACAAGGGTGTTTTGCAGACTGGGGCCAAAATCTTGCTTTCACATCTGCCTCATACCTTTCCTAGGGGTTGAAAACATTTCAGGGGCATCCTGAAGTTTTCAAGACCACTGTTTTTGAGATGAGAATTGTCAGAGCATGTAATAGCTATCCCTGGAATGAAACTGCAATGGAAAAAAAGCAGTGTGTCTGCGTCACTGATGTTAAAGTAAGTGGTAGCTCTTCCATGGTATGCCTAAGCTGCTTCCATGGGTTGTTAACGGCTGTTCATTAGGAGTACAGTGTTCTTCACAGCATGCCAGAGAACTCCAGTGCCTAGAGCTGCACCTGAGGGTGATTTCTGCATGAAGCCTGGTAGATCAGTGCGACCACTGCTATAGAAATGTTAAGGTCTCTAGGAGGGGAACTGGGGCTTTGATGTGACAGTTTGTATTTCTTTGACTTATTAAAGTCACAGGCATAAATGTTTGAAGAGAATATATTGTTTGATACATGTTCCATTGCTGTATACTATTAAAAAACATTCTGCTTTTTCCCAGTAGAGGGAAGGGAAGGAACAATCTAATTTTATTTATTTTTTTTTCTTCCTCTCTCCTGCCTTTTTCTGACAAAAGCTTCCTGGACCTTTACAATCTTTTGATATCTTTGCCAAGCTTTGGCATCAGTCAAGTCCAGAAACTGTTTAAGGTTGAGGAGTGGTCTAAGAATTGAATTGCCTTTAAGGGCAACTCAGGTTGAAAGAAGGTTGAGTGGATCTTCTAGTCCAGTGACCTCACCAGCTGTCTTAACTTATGAAACTAGGCTACCAAAACAAAAGAATAAACCTACTGAATCTAAATCCTTCAGTAATTACTGAAGATCATGGTGTAGCAAATCTTGCATGTGTAAATACATATATGTTTTAATGTATGTGTGTTTTATACAAGCTATGATTTTGAAATAGTAATAGTGATAGTCTCGTGCGGGTTGGAAGGGACCTTAGAGATCATCGAGTCCAAACCCCGGGATTCGAGCCTCTGTGTAGCAGAGTGGCACTTCTACCACTTGCACCACAGGGGGATTGGGACACCCGGGCCCCGGTGCTGCAATGCGGCATTCCTACCACCTGTGCCACCGGGGCCCACTATAATCCTGTTCCCTGGGCTTTCATTACCCATTGTGCCTTTATCTCCTGAATTCTCTTTTTGGAATGAAGCAAGGTGTGTTTGATAAGGACCTGAATGTTCTCAAAGCTCTAGTCCTGCTTACAGATGTAGCCCTTTAAATTGCTTCACTGGTTAGTTAAAAGAATGCTCTTTCCTGATGTGCTGGTTGGAATGGAAAAACCTCTGCTTCTCTCAACAAAGCAGTGCTCTCCATGGGGAAAGTGAGCAGCTGCAAGAAGCTGAGCCCCATCCATTTGGTACCACTCAAGTTCTCAGTAAAGCTGAAAAGCTTTTTACCCTGGGGGGTGTGGAGGGGAAGCATACAGAAAAAAACTGAGGAAAAAGATTGGAAAAAAAAAAAAAAATTAGATTTCAAAAAAAAAAGACATGGAAACCAAGGTGGCTTCTATTAAAGTCTGTCTTTCTTTCTTTCTTTTTTTTTTTTTTTTTTTTTTAAAGAAGAAAGCAAGTACTTTTCCTATGGTGCAGTGAATCCAAACATAACAGCAACTTGCTGGTTCATGGGAACCGGAAACTGAGACAGACTAGAAAACAACATCCTTGGAAAAAAAAGTCAACACCAGAGTGCTCCTTTCAGGGCAGTTTTTTTATTTTTATTACTGTTGGAAACAAGTGACCTACTGGAGCCAAGTAGGCCTGAGGCTAAAATAAAAGGACCTTCAGAAGGCAACCAAAATACACAGCCCAAATGCTGTACTCAACATAAGTGTAATTGCTACTGTGCTGTCCTTTCCCTCTACCAGTGTGTATCATTTTAATTTCTGAGGGGAAAAACAAATGTAACTGGAAAGTTTCTATGTCTCGGTTATTGTTCCCAAAGGGGAGGGGGATGGAGCTAAGAGGGAAAATAGACAAGAAAATGTAGTTTGTGTGCAAATAAGTGTCTGTGGGGAAGGGAGAGGAACTGGAGGAAGAGCTGGTGCAGAATGGTTCTCACCAGCATAAATGGAAGGATAATAATACACAGAAAATAAATGTTGCTGTATTTGTGTACCTATGTGCCATAAAGCTACCAGATGCCAAACTTCAGGCAAGACCGTAATTAGGGTTTATTTTAAGCTGGAATGAGATGCAGGAAACATTGCCAATTTTCAGTGAGACAGTAGATCTAGGAGTTGGAAAACACTTATTAGATCACTGGAGCCTGTTGCTCCAGCCAGTAGACAAGTCCCCTGTGAGACACCGATCTGGTAATGTAACTGTGTGCACTAATGTAATTAAATACCAAAATAATTAAAAACAAGCCTTTGAAACTCATGCATTGGTCAATATTACAGATATGGGGGTAAGAACAGTAGTATTACATGCTCTCTTTCCCCCACATACTTTTGTTGTTGTTTTGTTGGTTTTTTTTTTCTCCTGTGGACTTGAAAGGCCTCAGATTCTGACAATGAGATCAAAATGTGCTGGCTGTAGTTGTGTTCCAAGGACTTCTACAGTACTTGAAACAGACTGTATGAAACATGCTTACTGCCGATCCAGTGCATGTAAAATGGTTTTCCTTTATTGGTTGTAACTGCTTCTTTCCTTTCAAGGTGATCTTTCTGTGTAGAATAGGTCAAGTGTTCCATTTTTTTGGTGAAGCAATCTGCTAGATGTTTGAAATAATTAAAATGCTGCTAAGTTCAGGAACATGAAGAGGGGCACACTTTAGACTTTGAATTTGGTAAACACCAAGAAGTCTGTTTTCATATCCTCTCTTCTCATTCTCCTCATTTTCTGTTATCTGTTTAATAAATATACTGCAAGTCAGATATTTTTATGATTCCAATAAATAAAACCCCTCAAATTTGGGCCTTACCTGACAATATGGACTAGCATAACTGCTTTTCTACTTCATAGTAGAATCATCTTCCTCTTGGGAATGCTTTTCCTTACCAGCCTACTTTCCATTGCTTTGTTTTAACCTATTATACTAATTAGTTTTGCATTCATTATTTCATTAATTAATATTATTTATTAATTTCACTTTGGTTTTGGGCAAAGACTCTCAAAAATTCTCAGGTCTGTCTCCCATTGCTGCTGGAGACTGCTCAGCCACACAACATATGTTTAGCTCTTGTGAAGGAACCTTAGTCAGTTCCTCCAACCACATAATTGTTTTGAAGTTCTCCTCCAAAATTCCTCACAATTGTTTACATCTTTCCAAAGACGAAAATCCTGTTAAGTTGTCTCTGGGCTTACGAAGAAATGCTTTTCTGGTCTTTCTGTTTCAAGACTCTAAAGATGAAACTGGTTGTGTTGGTCACACGTTATGCTGCTGCTCTTTTTGCATGAATTGGTTCACACTGGAATTTTGTTTAAAAAAATTCAACTTTGCAGCAGGGATGAAACAGGCCCAGGTCAGTATTTCATGCTGCTGTGTTTTGTCTAATATCCAACAAATTACTTTCTTTTCAAAGCCTTTCTGTATCTGATATTTTCTCTCTTTTTATTCCACTTAAGTTTGTATTTATTTCTATTTTTTTTCTTTCCTCTTCTGTTCACTGTGTGATCTGTAGATGATAATTAAGATGCTATTCAAGTTTGCTTTCAATATAATTTAAAATTTCTAGATGAGGTGAATTCTTTGTGAATTTCATTCTTTTCTTGGGAAGCTAATCATGAAGTTGCCACTGATCCCAAAGAGAGCATTCAAGAACAGTAACAAAAAAGAGTGTGTGTGTGTGTTAGTGAAGCATCACTTCTTGTTCATACATTCATACACTTTTATCTTTGTTAACCCAAATGGTTAATCAAGGGCAAATTCTTAATGCCCACTGGAGGTTTTATTTCATCAGCTTATACTGCATCAAGGTTTGCAGTGTCCCCATATAAAGTTATAGGAGTTGATACTTGATTTGTTTCTTTCTACTCATATTGGACTCCAGGAAGTCTTAGTATTCCTGTTGTGCTGGAATAATTACAAAGCTATTGTGCAACAACTCTCTGATCTCCAGTTCAGCAATTTAATTGAATACTCTCTAATGTTAGTTATGTGGCATCATTTTTTAAAGTGAAGTATGTGGTTGTGGCAGTGAACAAGGGTGTTAAAGTGAATTCAGAAGTTAATGACCACACTTGAATATTTATTATGGTTTGAAAAAGGTTTTACACTTGCAGTGATAGAGTATCTCAAGTTTTGTATCTACTATATACTCAGTGCATTCAGTCAGCCACTTTTCTTCTTTGTAGAAGCATGAACATATGCTTGATTTTGTGGAAATTGAGACTGTCCAAGGAAGAAAGTGTTCTAGGACGAGGGCAGAATGTAATCCTAGGCAACAAAGATAACCACAGCAAAGCAGAGAAGCCAGCAAACTTGCAGATGATTGTGGAAGGCACAATGAACTGCATTACTGCTTTATCTCAGTGCATTATGCCAGGTGATATCAGTAAGGGTGCTGCAAGCTTTCCCAAGCCTTTTGTAGTCTTAGAAACAGCCCATCTCTACCTGCCATCAGCAGATGGTCACATCAGGAAACTCACAAAATGTTTGTTGCATCTCACAAAATTCCAGAATTCCTATGTTACGTGTTTTTTTTTTTGGGGGGGGGGGGTTGGTTTATTGTGAGAGGTAAGTGGTTTACTGTCTCAGGGTTTGTCTGAAGGAAAATACCTTTTCTTTGTCAATGCATCTGACAGGACCATCCTGCACATGCACAACTTTCTTTTGTACTGTTCCTCTGGCTCAAAGTATGCTCAAGTAGATGCTGCACAGCAAGGCCAAGGGCTTCTCACCCCTGTTTATCTGACCCTTTTGGAAGAGGCACCAGACCAAGTGCCAGCTTATGGTCCCACATACCAATAAGCCCAATTGACTGGTGGAAAAGCAGCCATCACTGCAGGGCTGGTGTGCAGCTGATGTAAGGCAATTTAGTTTTAGATCAGGGCTGGTATTGTTTTTCCCTCTGAGAAGAGAGAGTTCAGTACAGTGTCTGTGGCTGCTCTTGTGTACAAACACTGGTGGCATTGCTAGAGAGCCTCCACAGTTTGTTTCTCCAGTGGTTTTGTGAGCTAACCACACCAGCTGCTGGTTTCTGCAGTACCAATTTACAAGATTGGCTGGTTTGGATGAGGAAACCCACATTTCCTGAGGTATCCCAGGGAACCCAAAAGCTGAGATCTTAAGAAAAATTAATGGAAGTTGTGATTTTTATTTTTTTTTTTCAGCATTGCAATTTAGTGAAGCCTGTGCGCTTTTTCTTGTTGAGGAAGAAGTTGCAAATGCATGCATTCATGTGTCAGGAACTGCTGGCATTTCTCGTCATACAGCTGGAATCACTAGCCAGATGTTTGTTTTAACTTGATCAGAACTTTCTGTGCTGGGTCATTCTGTAGCCTTATTCAGGTATGCAAGAGGACAGGCAAGGCTTTAGCTCTGTGAAGGAGAAAAAAGTAAATGCATGAGTTGGCTACTCCAAAGGGGAACAGATTCATGAGGTTTTTTGCTGATAGTTAGACTCAATTATCTGTCTTATTTTTGTGGGTTGATTTCATCCTGGATTAATAAACTGAAGTAACAGATAAAAATCTAATGAGCATCAGGTGTGAAATAATGTAAGATGGGCATGGGAAGGTGGAAGTGCTCTTCACCTGTGATGTGCAGTTTGGCTGATTTGGTGTCATAGAGCTACAGGACTATTCCTTGGTGTTTTGGATGAACCCTGGGAATGGGATGGAGGGCTGGGAGAGAGGGGCTCCTCCTCTAGGGTAGCTGCAGTTCTTGGCCCCCCCAAGTCACTCTCGCTAAAATAAAGTGCTGTCCACCTGCTGGCTCAAGACCTCTGCTGAAGTACTAGAATGTGTTACAAGAACTCATGTGCAGATGTTGGAGAATGGAGGATTTTCAATGTTGCCTAACTAATTTTTTAGGCATTTGATTTCTTTTTTAACAATTATCTATAACTGCCAACAGCTGAGAGAATCAGTACTAAAAACAGTATATAAGAAACAGCAAAATCCCCACAGTAGTCAAGACTTGTTTTTCAAGAATTTTTCAAGAGTTGCTGGTGTGATTGTAAGAATATAATTACTAACACTAGGGGATAACTTTTAAATAGAAAACCTTTGCATTATAATAATTACTGTTGAATGTATTTTAATACGGTGCCTTAAAATACTTAAAAACTTTCATTATGTCCTCTGCAACTCTCATCAAATATTATTGCAAGTGTATTATATGCAAAATCTAGTCTAGGATCATAGAATCATAGAATGGCCTGAGCTGAAGGGGACCACAATGATCATCTAGTTTCAATCCCCCTGCTATGTGCAGGGTCGCCAACCATTAGACCAGGATGGTGCAAGGCTAAGCCTATCTGGGAACTGCAGTCAGCCTGTGAAAAATATGCAGCTAGAAGGAAGTGTTGATGCAGTGGCATTTCCATTTGATTTGTAGGCACATATTTAACAAATGATGAAACATAGGAATCTGCTGCTTAACGATTGCAATGAAGGCTCCCTTGGATCTGCATTCCTATCACCCGGTTGTGCTCTGGGCATCTTGCAGGGTGGGAGGAGGAGAGAAGTGATCCATCCTTGAAGTGGCTACAGCCAGACACTGGTGCCAAACTAAGAGAAGGTGGAGTAGGGAAGATTGGGGGTGGGGGTGAGGGGGGAAGGGGAAGAAGAAGGGTCGCTGTTAAATGACTGTAATTACAGAGTCTGGGAATGTTCATGATTTGATGGCTGGTGCTCAATCCACCTACTCCAAATCCAAAGCCCAGAGTCTATGGGGGAATTCCATGATAGGCTCTATGGGACATACTTTCCATGAAATGTTTTTGAAAATAGCAATTAACTGGTGTTGGAACCTTAACTCTTAGCTTCTGAAATTTTAGTAAAGTGTTTGTCTTTAATTGGTTTCTTTTGAAAATAAACCTCACTCATCCAGTCAAGGAAAGCTTTGAATTCAGTCTGCCAGTCCAGAGTAGAGGTGAAACTGTCATGACACATTGAGAGCACAGTAATTTCATCCATGTGTTACCTGATAAAGAATCCAGGAGCTAAAAAGCCCAGTACTGTTACTTACATAGTTAAAATGCTGCAAATGCCTGCCACACCCTCACCTCTAACCTAGGTATGAAGCAGAGTGTCACATACTGTTTCATCTGGTTTGCTCAATAAAACAAATCTTATTTTCTTTGCCTTAAAGTGCTCCAGTTTACATGAATGTTGTATAACTGTTTGAGATGGGTTTTTTTAAGTGGGAGGGTTAAGAGAATGGAAAATTATTGGTGTTTTTTTTGTTACTGGGAGACTGGGCAGGTAATTTCCTGCAACTTATTTTTGCTTAGGGAATGTCCAGCACATTTACACAACTGGGTTAGAAATGAAGATTCCAGCCAAGTGCAAGTACTGAAGTGTATATTCGTGTTCAGCCACGGGTTGCTACAGGACTTACTGATGCTCTGTCAACTAGGCACATACTTTGTTACAAACAGCTGAAGGAGTTGGCCCTTTTGAACTGAAGATGATATATCTGTATGGTTTGTTGCTGTCATAGCTCTTGGGATGGTTGCCAATGAAACTGTTAACTAGCATAGTTATAAGTGCTGAGACAGACACGTATGTTTCTTCCTGATTGCAGATAACCCTGAATCTCCTCATGAAAAAGTAAGAACAGGTCTACCAAAAATATAAGATTCTTAACCCTACATGCCCCTAATATTGTTCCTTACTTGCTCTGCTCATAGAGGGATAAAAAAAGGTATTATCCCCTCATGTCTCTGGCTAATGATCTGGCCAAAAGTAAATACAGAGTGTATCACAGGAATGTGAAGGGTTTAATTGCTGCCGGTATCTCAGTCTGAGACAACCCTGCTCCTTGGCTGGCCTGACAGTGACTGGTGCCAATGGGGCTCTGATGGTCGAACATGTGCTTGCCCCTGAGGCAATAGCAAAACCACCACAGTGAATGAAAATGTGAGGCCTGCTGTAATGCATGCAGCCTGATGGCACTTCTATCTTAAAATCACATATAAGAAAGCATGCTCTTTTGCTAGCTTGTCCCAGTTTTCTTGTTTCTTGCACTACCATATGTACTGACAAAGAAGAAATAGGCATCCTTTTTTTAGTAGTGAGAGAAACCCACACATAAAAGAAACAATTGTGTGGTGGCATACAGCAAATCATTAACAGCAGCCATATACTCTTATCTAGCCATAAGCGTATCAGTTGTTCCACATCAGAGCTATCAAACCTATTCTTCTTAAAGTCTCAGACCAGCATTCGTGTTCTGTTGCCTGGTAGTCAGTCTCTTGAACTGCTGATAAATAACTAAATGTCATAAATGGTTTAGCTAATCCTTTTTTTCCCAAGAACTGTGTTTCTTAGCTCTTTTGATCTTCTATGAGTACCTAAATGACTTTCTCTTGATCAGTGTGTTGTATTAAAGATTATGGGGAAAAAAAGACTAATTTATAATCTTCTCCATGCATTGAGATCTGAACATAAGGTGGCTGAAACCTTGGTTTGTTGATGAATAAAAAAAGATTCAGGACAAAGAAGACAATAGGAGTAGAATTGTGTTTTTGCTAGATGACTTTATCCTCTTCCAAATTTTGGAAGAGTAGAGTATTTTATTGTTTGACAGGTGGTCCTCCTCTGTACCCAGTCCAAAAGATCCCTCCCCCCTGTGCTGGAGGGCCTTGCAGCTGAATAAGGTACTCCAGATTGGGCCTCACCAGTGGAGAGTAGAGGGGGACAGCCACCTCCCTCAGCTTGCTGATCAGGCTGCTTTTGAAGCAGCTCAGGACATGGCTGTCTTTCTGAACTGCAAATGTATGTCTCTGGCTCATGTTGAGGTTTTTTGTCAACCAACAGCCTCAAATCCTTTCTCTCAGGGCTGCTTTCAAACCAGTCCCTGCCCCAGCCTCTATAAGTGCTTGGGGTTGCCTTGACCTGGGTACAGGACCTTGCGCTTGGCTTTGTTGAACTTCATGAAGTTGGCATGACCCTACCTCTCAAGACTGTCAAGATCCCTCTGAGTCATACCCCTTCTCTGTGAGTCTCAAAAGAGATCTGTGTGCAGAGATAGCATACACAAAATGTAAAGATGTGAGCAGCTGGGGGACTCCTGTAAGCAGACCTCAGTCCAGAGAAATACTCAGCCTGTATCCTGTACACTGATTTCAGTTGAAGCATCCCCACACTTGGTGTTCACTCAATGCTAACAATGCTGAAGACTTCTGTGGAAAGAAGATACATTAGGATTTCCATGGCAGGCAGAATCACTGATTCATTGTGCTTCCCTTGTACATCTTAATGTGCTTTTCTTGTGTAAAACATGATAACAACAAAATGATTGGATTTAATCATACTTGTAGGATTTCCATGGCTTTCTTGGTTACATACCATAATACTGTAAACAGATAAAGAACACAGTATTGTTTTCAGATTGAGAGGACAATACATGTATACAGTTCAGTCTTATTTACAGAGCTATGAGAATTTTTATACAATGTTTCCAGGGCAGGAAACTGTAAGCTAGTGTAAATTGACTGAGTTCATTTATCGTGATGTTCTGCAGATGAGAGACATCTGATCTACAGCACCTGAGCATCAGCATGTCCCTGCCTTTCTCTGCCAGGAAGTATCTAATGTGGCCCATGAAAATAGAAGAATATGGTTTCTTATGTTGTAACCACATTTGTTGGCCGCCAAAGCCAATTTCTGCCTTTATGTTAGTACATGCTGTGTGCAAAAGTTTAGTTTATTGTATTGTTATTGGAAGCAACTGGCTTTTAGGAGTCTCTGAATGTACAGTATTGATTATGAAATCAGGAATTTGCAGGACAAAAGCTTATCTGCTAATCAAGCATACAAACTGGAACTGTTGCCTGCCTCTGTAATTTGTGTGATATTTAATTTGATCTAATTTCCACTGCAGTTAGCAAAAAATCTGACATTTTAATTCAAGAATTGCTTAAAGCCTGTAATTCCTCGTTATTCCCCCGTTAGCTACGTGGCTGTGCAAGGAAATAAACTTGAAAATGATCCTAAATATAGTCAAAATATCAAGAGACTTTTGTAATAGAAGTTCAACTTCAGTAACTTCTGAATTTCTAGCTTCAAAACAATTTATTTTTAAAAGGATGATAGTGATGGTAAAAACTTGTTGTAGAGGCGGAGAACCGTAGGATCTGTTGTGTGGGCTAAATAACAGATTGTAAGGCAGAGTAACAGTGCAATTCCTTTGAAGATTTGCCCTTCTGTTTCTGAATGACAGATAGTGTTTGTATGTGAGTATGAATACTGCTATTTAAACAAATTGTGTTAATTTGTTTTTTTTTCTTGCATTTCTCTCACTTCTCCTCCTATCCAAGAATTATGAGAAAAACAATGTAAAAGATGACAGGAAATATTTAATAATTCATCACTTTCTGCAAACCACGAGTAACATGTATTTAGATGCCTGTTTGTTTCCGTCTTAGTCCTAAAATGGCAGTATCAAAACGTACTGTAAACAAGAGATAACCTTCTGTGAGACAGCTCCATTAAAGTCCTTCTTAGAATTTTTCTTATGACTGAGAGAACATTTAGAAAACTAATCTGAAGAGCTGATCAGTCCTTCTAGGAAAACACCAGTTGACAAAGGAGTCACCCTATTTCAAACAACCACACACATACATTGAATTTTTCTTTAACTGATTAAAGAATACTTCCTCGTGCAGTTGGAGAACTTGGCAAGCAGTCTACATTTAAATGGAGTACAACTACTGCCTTTTCTTCCTTTGGACTCTCTCAGCCCAGCTGTAGCAGCTTCCTCCCTCCACTGGCTCAGCTCCTTGTGCATCAAGTACCAGGTGGAGTCTGGGGCTACAGCTATTTACATCACAGATTTGATGCTGCTCTTCCTGTAAAGTTTTATGGATTTTTTTTTATTTTTATTTTTTTGCTTCCCTGTATTCAAATATTTACGCTTGCAAATAGAGATGTTTATTGCAGAGAAAGTAATAATATAAAACTCCCTAATAAGTATATTTTTATTTTAACAGGAACAATAGGAAACCTGACTCGTAACTTGGCACATCATGATAATATAGAGAGATATGTATCACCTTGGTTGCTACTGATGGCAGCAGCTTGTAGTGGAATTAGTCACGGCTAGAACTTCATAATGATGAGGTTTGTGGCTAACACACTCTGAAACCAGCTGCGAAGTCTCAGAGGCTGATATCCTCTCAGCAGGACAGAAGGTCACTGCAGTGTTATTCATTTGTACTCGGGTATATGGTAGTTCATTGACACTTGTGTCTTCCCTTCAAAACCAATTCTTCACTGTTGTTTCTAAAAGAGCAGGCAGTGAAGGAAGTATGTGACACCACTGGCAAAACTTGCCAGACAATTTCAACTCAATTAACACGTGAGTGTCATAACTTTTAGTTTAGGCTATCCTATGCAGTTATCTGTATGTCGCAAGCTTCTGCTCAAAGGTAGTTCTGCATAGTAACAATGATAAATGCTTATTGCTGTTTTTGTAAGTACTTTGTTGTACCATCTGAGAAAAATCAAAAGCTCACACCTGTATGCTTTTGTTGGACTTCTTGTGAAGCAGTGAATTACTTCAGGAAGGTTGGTTACATGTGTATCTTCTACTGAGGCCTGTATGCATGTCCTTTCTGGAACACACATGGACAAATGACTCTGTGTCTGCAGTCAATATCTCTTTCTCTTTTATGTTTTGCAGAAGCCTTTCTATATTTGAAGCACATAATTGGTTAGCAGTAAAAAACAAACAAAAAAAACCAAAACAAAACAATAAACAGAACAAAGGAAAAAAAAAAAACAAACAACAACAAAAAAGAAACTTCTAACATGATCATTCTTATTGATGACTGCTGTTCTTTCTCTGGCTCAGTCCAGTTCTGAGAAACATAATGGCCATGACTTCCTATCTGCAATTGAGTTCTTTATTAGGATAGCAAGATTTGTTGCCGATAGATCCAAAAGAACTGTTGCTGCTCTTACAGAAGATTTGTTCAATTATTTACCATATTCAGGGGTTTTAAATTAAGCCTAGCAATCTGCATATAGTTTAGCATCTCACTTCTTTCTTTCTTAACACTCCCTTTTTAGAAGCAGCCACCAAGCTTGTCTTTCCCAGTTTTCTTGTAGAGCAACAACTCCGTTAGCTTCAAAAGATAATCCTTGGAAATTCTAAGCTTACATTAACCAAATTTGTAAGCACTGTAGGATGAAGATGAGGTGAAAGGTTTTTAATTTAAGTATTATCCTACTGATTCTTTCTCTGTTCTACTAGATACATAATCTTTCTCACTAGTGTTGCTATACAAGCAAACAACTTGAAGCTGGTATTTGGCTGATGCAAAGATGCTGATAAACACTTCAACTTCCTTGGCATCAGATCAGATGGCTGATTCATCGTCTGGAGTCATCACTCCTGTTTTTTTCATAGTTTTGGTGAGATTTCCCTAAGAAAGTGTTGCTAAGTGCTCAAAAAGTTACCACAGATTGCTACAGTAAGGAGACTGCCTGTGCTGAAAAAGCTAATGACTAATGCGTATCAGTAAGCTGATGACAGAGTAGTGCAAGAAGAGAAAGTGAAAATGATAGCACCTGTGAGGAAGAGGATCTAAAAATATGAATGATAATAATAAAAAAAGCTATTCACTTAAATACAAAGAAATTGCAAGAATAAGCAGTGATCTTGAAAGAACGGACTTTCATATTATTGTCCTCTTCTTCAGGGAAATCTGGTGATATAAAAATGACAGGAAGAAATCAGAAGTGTTTCAGAATCACTTGTAACAAAAGGAGGATACAAAGCAGTTTCTTGACTTGGACATTAGCAGACACATATGACTTGCATCTGAGAGTTGAATGGGTTTCTGAGATACTGATTTTTTCCCCCTCACCCTCCTCAAATGTCTTTTTGGAACCATGGAGAAGATGAAGTGATTTGACCAAAAACATTGCAACATCACTTTTAGAACATAATTTATGGTTGTATTCTGAGGGAAAATAAACAGTATGCAGATTGATGAAGAACAGAAGTCAGCGCCATACAGTAACACTGCAGTGTGATGTATGTCTCATACAAAATCTTCCTGCAGGTTTTGCTTAAAAAAGCAGTAATGCAGTAGTGAAGTCTTCTGCTTCCTATAAAATGCTCAAATTCTGCCATACGTCATTTCAGTTATAAACTAGTAGTGACCTAATTGAGTTGCAAACACTGAATGGGTTAAAACTGCTCAACTGTCTCAAAATGTAACCATGCATAGGGACTCTTTCTGGAAAGGTTTGATAAAGTCTAGTTTTTTGCCAGCTCTGATTGCAGGCATCTCATCAGTACTCCTGCAAGACATAAAAACTAGCTCTGACAGGGTCAGATGGCAAACAAACCCATGGGACAGGCTTGAAGGGATAGTCCTGTGGCCATCTCTAAAGAGTACTTTTCTTCCTTCCAGCTTGGGTGCGACTTTAAGCTGCTGAAGATCCCATTCTTCTCTTGATTTTTTTTTTCTTTTTTTCTTTCTTTCTTTTTTTTTTTTCTTTTTTTCCTCTCTTGTTTCTTTTTACCTTGTGGTTATATTCCTGAGTCCACTACCTGCTTGAACCCTTACTTTGTGGCTAAAGTGGTATTTCACAGGCTGCTTTCTGGTTGAAACTAATGGGAACTAACCATCCATGCTGTTTCCAGACCAAAATTCTTAGCTAGAAAGAGAAAGTTACCCCATATAAGTAGGGGGTATGAGCACTAATCTCTGAGTGTAGGAGTAGGCCTGTTTTCATTGTGATTCTTGCCCATAAAAAAAATATATTTCATGCTAACGCAACTTCTGGTCTCAGCTCTTTCATCAGAATCTTTCGTAATCTATGTTTATTATCTAGTAAAGAAATTTAAGTTTTGAAATAAGCTGCATTTTCACCTCTCTGGAGATTAATTCTCATTTTGTATCCCAACTTTTACTAGGAAAGAATTGAAAACTGCCTTTAGAAGACACACTTGAGTCTTGTCTTTCTGTTTTTCACTGCTTTAGGTTGCATGGATATCAGGTGTTTCCTGGGGAAAATCACTTTCTAGAGAATATGCAGTACTTTTTACGTAAATTAGCTTGTGATCTGAGTGTAAACTTCTGCACTGCATGTATTCAGAGTGAAAAAAATACAGTTTACATCAAAAAGCTTCTGTTTATAAGTAACTTCTGTTTGAGAATAATTTAGGAGACAAAGCTACAGAACGTAGAGAGGAAATTTAAATTACATGCACTTTTAAAATACTGACTTATGTGGCTTTTGCTTTGTAACTAAAGAGAACACTTGCATAATTCAGCTTCTCAGAGAACTGCTGAAGTCATTTATGTGCCTGTAACTTTGGAGGTATGCCAGCACCCTGCATTAAGCCAAATCATATGAGCTTCCAGTCAATGAAGGACTCAAGTTTTTAAGTTCTTTCCTCTGCTTGGAATAAATCAGGGTTTATTTGAGATGCTGTTTTCCCCATTGTTACCTTACCTTTGGACACTGCTACAAAATATGAATGTCTTATTCTTTTTGACAATACAGTATGTGCAGACAGACTTTCAAAAGCTTTTCTAAGGCTCAGGTGGATCGTGTAATGCAGCTTGAAAGATTTTAGTAAAGTGTGTGCCTGGATAACTAAATCAGCACATGGAAACATATGATTCTACAATTCTGTATCAGAAGTGGTTTTGAACTAAACTGTTGTGATACCAGTTGGTATTGTAATTTCAAAATCCTACTGCTTTTATTGAAAGCTTGTGTCAGTGAGGACTCAGGAAAATCCCAGCTGTAGTTATTTAGCCTAATGAAAATGACTTGTCCTGGTAGTGGGAAAAGTCTTAAACTGGCTGAGGTAGTTGTCTTTAATGTTTGAGGGGGGTAGGCGTAGGAGGCAGGCTGTTTTCAGAGTCATAATTTGTGTTGATGTTCCATAGGACTCTTCTAGCAAAGTTTCCACCCGTGAGTCTCTGAAAACTTAAGTGTTGCTTATTGTTCCCTTCTGATGCAAGCCATGTCTGTGGTTCTGCTATACTCGTCTCAGGGTTGGTGACACAATGCAGGGAGCAAACCTGCTGAGCCTGTCAGGCTGGCCAAGATTTTGGGCCATACTGGCCTAACATGCTCTGTCCGCTATTTGAAAAATGTAATTGGAGGTTTTAACTGGGTTCAGTCTCCCTGTTGGAAAACAGTTCTCCTTCCTTTTGCTGCCATGTTTGTGTTATAAATGGGACATGTAAAATCCGTACCTCAACAACTCCCATGACCTGGTCATATGGAAAGGTAGATGTAGAACACTGGGAAACTTACAGGAGTTGGAGGGCTTAGAGCATTTTTTTAAACTTAATTTAAAGATGGCTGAAGGGTGATGCAAGTCTTTGATCCAGTTCTTCTGTTACTAGTGCAAACAGAAGAAAAATCATGTATGGAATCCATATTACCGAGCAGGATTTTCAGATACTTGAAGACTTGCAGTTGTCTGGATCAATGTAAGTGAAGAGTGACTTGGAACCAGTGATGACTTAAATGATATCTGTGTTATCCCTAGTTTTGTTTTTGTAGAAATTTAAGTGCTTCTTCTTGTTTGTGCTGTTGCTTAGTATTGCAAAGTTGGAATTATTAGTTTTTATTTGAATGTTTGTGTCCAGACCAAATACCCTGTTAGATTAAATAGTTTTGAGTTCATTGTTAATGAAACTAAGCTGGAATGATTCTCCTCATTTTCAGTCTTATGACAACTGCAATCCAAGAGTTAAGTGTTTCAGTGTTTTAGTTTCAACCTGGAATGGTTTTTTTTTTCTTCAGAGCATCTCATATAGCGCTATGATTTTGGTTAGAGGAGGAAAAATGGTGTTGATAATACATTGAAGTTTATGGCCGCTGCTAAGCAGCATGCTACAGAGCCAGGGCCATTCTCAGCAAAGGGCCCAGGTTGCTAGGAGGGAACAGAATAAGGGCAATTGACCTAAGCTGTCTGAAGTATATTCCATATGATACAACATCATGCAGAAGGAGTTTTGAAGGAGGTGCGATTTCATCTCACTCTCTTCCACTCTCTGAGGGAGCTAGCTGGGCATCAGTTGGAGGGTGGTGAACAACTACTTGTGCATAACTTGTTATATAATAACTTGTTATATACATTCATACATAAGTAGTCATAACTATTATACTTTTCCTTTTCACTGTCTTAGTTTTATCTCATCCCAAGACTTCTACTTGGTTGGTTTTTTTCTACTCTCTCCCCCATCCCAGTGGAATGGCAGGGAGAGCAAATAACTGTGGAGCTCAGTCACCTGCCAGATTAAACTATAGCACTGGTGAACAGCAAAGCCGCCTTCTTCCTTACTAAATCAGCCTGCAATGAAAGTAGTTCTTTTTTTTCCCAGAAATAAACGACAAGATGCAATAGTTGCATTTTTCTCCTAGTGGAAATTTTTGTTCTTTCTTGCAAAATGGTATGTGGTATCATAAATTGTATACTGTTATCTAACAGTGTTAATGAAAAGCAGTAAGCATAGTCGAGATCGTTACCAGTGCTTCATGCAAAGAGTATGGCATGTGGAAACAGAAGAAAAATGCAAAGCTTGGAGTGGGCTTTGGGGGCAACTGGGGACAGCTACTGAACTCCTTGTCCTCATGTAAATCACTTACACTGTTACCATTATCTCATGTTATCAGTACTTAAGAGTCTATTAATATTTCCAGGAGCAGATCTACTTTAGATGTTAGGCCCCATGACAAATGGGTCCTGCAGTGATTCCCCAAAATAGAACAGATTTCAGGGTGAAGGAGAAGGTGAATGCTACTAGCACTTTAAATAATCAGGAAACAGTAATCACACAAAGTTTGAGGAGACAGCTCAGGAGCATTTTGATTGTTCCAGAAGGTAGGTGTAGGCTGCATCCCACGTGTCAGTGAGACCCCAGTCAGGCTTTTGCTCTGAAGAACTCTTCCATGGATGTAATGTTTCTTCACTGACTTAGGGGGAGCTAAGGGAGACTTAATTGAGTTTATCCTCTTTGAGTATCTTTTGCTTTCTGGAACTGCTTGAGGCTTAAATTATCCAGGATACATTTGGGAGTTGCACAGAGTAACTTTGGGCTGGGATTTCAATAACTGCACATACTAAAAAAAAAAATAAATAATAAAATTGTTTTTTAGAGCAATTAGAGGTCAAAAAGTCTAGGATCTCTAGTAATGTTTTCAAATGATGCAATGATAAACAATTCATTTTTATTTATATATTTTTTTCTGACCGTTTCCAATTCCCAGTAAAGGTGATGGCATTTTGGTAAGGGATGTATCATTCCGTATTTCAGTAACTGGGAGAATTTATTATTTAATCCAGTTTTACTGTAATTTGTCACATTCTTTAGGTGACAGGTATCCACAGGGGTTAACAGGTTCAATGCTTTTGTTGAACATTGGGAATTTAAGAATGACTATTTCAAAAGAAACAGTTTTTGAGATCTTCATTTTAAGTAAACTAGAGTCTTTGGGGGACAAAAACAGTACCCAAACTTGTAGGAGTAACTGCCCGAGATGAAAAGATTTTGGAGCAGCATTTCCAATGGTATTTATGTTCCTAAAATAAAACACACACATACATAAAAGAAACGTAACCTGGCTGGTTTTAAAACCCAAAGCTCTGTAATGAGTGTGTTACACCGTCTTTAAATAAATGTTTGTTGAGTGACTGAATGTTAACTACTAGGCAACGGTATTGGTTTCAGTGTTGCAAAAATCTTCCGTCACAGCTTCCCGTCTCTCTGGACGTTCATCCAGTGCACAGAGCTCTCTGTGAGGAGAGACTAATGTTTATGTTGCTCCTCCTGCTGTGTGCAGACAGCTGTTTCATGAGCATAGGGGTAACGAGCATTAAAAAACGTTGTTGCAAAGTTTGGCTTTTAAGATCCAGGGAGAGGAATGTTCTCCCTTCCCTTCTGAATGCTGCTGTTGTTTTTGTTGGCTTTGAGGAAGACAAGTCTCTGGTCTTGCAGCCACGCTTCCTTTGGAGCGCTACTGTTGTGGAGCAGGAGGAGGCTGCCGGGCTCTGCGGCCTGGTGTGGGCGATGGCAGCTGCTGGGGGACATGTGGAGAACTCAGCAAATGCTGTATCTATACAGGGCTTATCTTCTAGAAGCACTAGAAAAGAATTTCTGCAAATGAAGGCCATGTCTGCTTCGTACTTCTTTTTCATTAAGTTAGACTACGTTTGCATTATATATCAATAAAGATTCAGCAATGCACTGTGCTCCTAGATTAAGCCCGCTGCATGTAAACTTTGGAGTGGCTGTTCTGGCTACCTTGGTGTTGTTTGCATGCAAAATGCATTTAGCCTTAGAAAATGTATTTAGCTTTTACTCCTTATTATAACTGTGATACGCAAGTGAAAAAATGTTACTGTGAAACACACTATTTTCACAGTATTCTCAAGTAATAAGCTATTGAATGTCAGGGGAAAACCCAAAACAAAAGCCTCCTTCATTTAGAAAGCTGGATTGGTTTTTTGGTTGAGCTTTCCCAAAAATTCAAAAGGACAGTTTCCAGTATCATGACAGAATTATTTCTGAGCACTCGTTCATCATCAGTTTTCTTCTTTAACTGTCCCTGTTGCAACATATCACTTTCTTTGTTTCCTGACCTTTGCTTGGAATAGGCCACAGGCATCCTCAGTACATCGTTTTGAAAAAGGCTAAAAGATGAGCTAAGCAATTTTAAGCCTTTAAAAACTTCCAGATGCATTTCCTACATTTTGGCCGTTATGTATTTTTCTATGGGAGTGTGATGGCTGAAATGTCTGGAATGTGTCTGTAAGTAATCAATGCCTCAAAATACCTGAGCTTATCAGCGAGCCTTGATCAAAGGTGTGCACTTAGTATTTGGAAGCCCTATGATACATCTTTTTGTATTCCCTCAAAACAACACTTGAAACCAGCTGTTCTAGTAATGCCTGTAGACTATGTGTTGTGTTCAGCACAGGTAAACAGGAGTGACAGCTGTCATAAGCTGTAGGTTGTTCTATTTATTTCTCTTTCCTTGTTATAGAACTAGAGAAAAGGCAAAGAAATCCCACAAATTCCATGTGTGCAAATTGTGCCCCTATTTCCTAGCCTGAGAATTGGTTGGTGCCACCATGCAGAAAAGGGGCACAGCTACTGATTGCAAGAAGTGTAATTACACAGAGATGCAGGTATGGGCTGCTCATTTTTCCTCTTCAAAAGTCAGATACCTTTCTCATTGGCTAACATGTGTAACAAATATTTTGAGGCCATACCTTATTCTGGTATGAATAAATGAAGAATCCCATCCCTTTTCCTCAAGGGACCAACTGTGTTGCAATTACAGGAGTCCCTCCCCTTCCATTTCTCATAAAAAGTTGATGCCTGTGATAATAAACAATTATCTTGTTATTCTGCTTTTTGGTGGTATTGAGGAGCCAAGTGGGGGGGAAAAAGGAGAAAAAGTGAATAACCAGGGATTATTAATGAATCTGAAACTCTTCCTCCTCTCAAGCTGCTTTTAATTTTAATCATAATACCTTCCTTGTAAGGGATGGAGTAGTCATGTATCCCCGGAGCATTAACTGCTGAACAATCTTGTCTGCTATGTTTTACCAATAACCTTTCAGTAAATACAGGTGCCAGTAGCATGCATACATAACACAAAGCATTGGTGTTCCTTCACAGCTGATAACTATGCACATTCAAATCAGGACGTGTGCTGATTTGGATGGTTGATTGCATGTGTATCTATAGCCTGAGAATATATGATATAGCATAAGTGGTCTTAAATCAGTGGTATGTTTCAGAATGAAGGGCAACACGCAGGAGCCTGCTGGCTTCTTGTCCAGGTGATAGAGCATCCTGCCTTGGGATGAGCTGAGCTCCAGTGGCCCAGTCCCTACTAAATGCAGATTTTCTAAATTATTGCAGTTTGACCTGAGAGTGAATCATGAAATTTGTCTGTGGTTTTATTTTTTGTAAGTCTTCCATTTGTGTTCTCCCTAGAGTCTAGTCCAAGAGAGATTGACATAAGCTGATCCCCTGTTAACTTGAGGGGCCCTTTGGGAACAAACCACTGGTGCGCTGGCAGATGATAACAGGTTGTTTTCAGTGCCTGTCATCTTAAGATTGCTCTTGGGAAAGCAAGAACTTACTGTTCCTATAGCATCTCTAGGGCATTCACAAGGGAACAATGTGGGTCACCTCCTGTAATTTCCAAAACAGAGAGGACAACATAACTACTTATTTTTAACCTGATCACTAAGGGTGAGGAAGCATATCTAGATGAATTCCTGTTATGTTGATGCTATGTTGATTCTGCTGCAGAACTTGACAGGGTAGGTTTAACAGTAGCTAACTGCTGTTTAGGTTAGCTCATGAAATTTCCTGAGTACCTTTCCTCCTTCCACGAGCCTCCCTCCAAATGATGTCTACCTTTTACAAGTTAGCTCTAAAATGTGGCGAGTATGGGATATAAAATGTAAGGAATAATATAGGAGTATGAAACAGAACCCGTAAGTGGATGACAGTAATTGAGAAGGCAAGCTGTGTTTACTGTCTTGAACCAGAACTGTCTGAGGTTTCTCTCGGCTTTCCTGGCAGTTGTCATCTCCTGTAGATTATATATTGCATCTCTAGAGTAAATGCATTCACAGCGTGGCTTCCCTTGAAACCTGTAAGCGTCTAAGAACAGGGAAAGTCTACCTTGTGATGGAAAACATTGTTAATAAGTATTGGTTGACAGTAAAGGAGATTAAAACAGTAATGAGGTGCAGCTAGAATAAAATGATTTTCTCTACTGTTCTCCAGCAAAGAGAAAGCTTTCTTCCTCTCTCTAGGTGCCTGATTGTCTCAGAATGCATCAAACAGAGTAACGATGCTATTAAAAATCTCCCTCTCTGAGTAGTCATGGGAAAGGGAGGGAATTCACAGCTCAGGCTCCAGAGGGCAGGACATTTGTTTTCCTTGTGGTCAAGATGGGGAGCTCGATTGCCAGAAATAACAGTATAGGCAGCTTTAGGAACTGAAGTTGTAATGGAGCTGTGAGAATCTCTCAGGCTTGCTTGCTTTGCCTTAGTGACGCAGCAGACAGATTCTGGTTGTGCTGGGCTCTGCCCTGCCTTGTAACCACTAGTGTCCCCACAGAGAAGGGCAGGCTGGGGTTTGGAGAATATCTTGGATGTGATGCTGCAACTGGGAAAGCACTTCCAGGCCTCGCTAGTAAGAGAGCAAGAGGCTGAGGCTGCTGCTCAGCTGTGCTATATCCACACAGACAGAGCCCACAGGAGCTGGGCCAATGGGATAGACCTGAAATACTTGAAATTTACTGCGTGGTTTGGAGTTAGCCAATTGAAAAGCTTGTCTTGTCTGATTTTTGAAGGCAAGTTGTTTATCCATGTGAAGTAGTCTAAGATGCAGCGAGGAGCATTGACATCAGCAGAGATCAATGCAGGACGAAGAGGTCTATTTAATGTAGGAAATGAGTGACTTGGTTCTTTGATCCTGTTGCATTCTTTTATTCCCAGAAGGCTACATTTAGTCCTGCATACACAAATTCCGTTTAACTAAGTTTATTTAGGTTTTAAATATTTGTGGGTTTCTTTTGTTTAGGCTCTGTTGTATAACAAGAAAACAAAAACAAAAACCAAACCTGTTACCACGTAATTAAGCTGTTGCTGTGTAAGCATGTGTAGCCCTATTCAGAGCCAAGAGCAGAATATGCAAATTCAAACCCAAATACATTTCTTTAAACATCCATATGGTATAAAAGAGAACAAACCTCTGACCCATTGTAAACAAAACGGCCTAGGACACGGCATAGGGAAATCTCTCTCATTTGAATGACCGAGGACAGTATCTAGTTGGGCTCACTCGGCTTGCAGTCTGCCATTTTCCAGAAGCAGGAGAAACCTGGCACAGCTTCATGCAAAGGTGTATGTTTGGGTTTGAGATGGAAGAATGTAAGGCACGCATTAGAAAACATGAGGATAAGACTGCACTCTGTATGGTGATGAAAGATAATCTCAGAAAAATCTTCATCACCCCTTGTCCAGCAAGATTATTTGCTTTAGTGTAAATAAGTAAGAGAGCCCTCAGGTTTTTGTACTGATGCTGCAGCACGTTGTAGCAGGTGCTGGGATGAGCTGAGTTGTACCACTGCTCGCTACAGCCTGCACCTCGTTGTGTTTCAGCAGCGGAGAGTTTTAAAGCTGAAATAGCAAGAAGGCAGCATGATGTAGAAAACAGCTCTGTCAAACGAGCCGGGGGCAGGCAGCCCGGTCCCAGGGCAGCCCTCCGACCCAGCCGCTGCTCCCGCACGCCGGGACAGTCGTAATGCGCACTGCCCGAGCTAGCAGCTCAGTGCATACGGGTGCCAGCCGTGCGTGTTGCTTGCTCGTTTTCCTTTCTTTTATTAGTATTATTTTTGATGTTTGCTAAACACGCACACTTTTCCCACGCAGGGATCGGGGTCGTCCCCGGCACTCTCAGCCTAGGCGGGGCAGGTGTGACCGCACTTCCCCCTCCCCACCCCCGTCGGAGGGACACGCGGGGAGGTAGAGGGCTCCAGCCGACTTATTACGGAAAAGAAAGAAGTTGTAAAAAGAAAAGAAGCGGCGGGGGAAGGAAGGTGCGCAAGGCATCCCGGAGCCGGGAGCTCGGCTGCCCCGCGGCCGGGCGGGTGCCGGGGCTGGGGGCGGGGAGGCCGGGTGCGGCGTTGGCGGCCCCCATTGGCGGGCGCAGCGGCGGCGGCGGGGCCGGGCCGGGGCCGGAGCGGAGGGGCCGGCCCTGTCTTCGCGGCCGGCGGCGGCCCAAGGTTTAAAGTGAGAACTTACTGCGGGCGGCGCCGAGCAGCACAGCCCGCCGCCGAGCCGCTGCCGTCTGCCGTGTCGCCGCCGCTGCCTCCCCCGGGCGGGCCGTACAATCCTCGGCAGTGTCCTGAGACTGTACGCCCGCCTCGGGGGCGACCCGGCACAGCCGGCCACGCCGACCCCAGCCGACCCCGACCGGCCGCCCGCGGAGTCTCGCGTCCCGCGTGCAGGTGCTGAGCCCGCCCCGGCCCGAGAGGCGGCGCAGGAGCCGACAGCCGACGCGATGACAGCTGACAAGGAGAAGAAGAGGTGAGGAGCTGCGGGCGAGGTGCTCGGGCCGCTCCGTTCCTCTCGGGGCCGCGGCTGAACCCCGCGAGGACCGGGCGGGAGGCGGCGGCCCGGCTGGGTTTGAGCACCCGCGGGCGGTCCCGACGGGAGCAGCGAGAAGGGGCCCGGCCCGGCCCGGCCGCCCGGAGCGAAGGCGCTGTGCCCGTGTCCGTGTTGCGGGAGCTCCCGGGCAGGTGCACCTGGGAGCGCGGTCGCGGAGGCGCTTTGGCTTGCCGTCGGTTTTGGCCTCTCAGTGTGCAAGTGGACGGAAGCATCTTTGTAGCTAAATGCGCTTCGTACGTTTTTGCCTAGAGGCGGTTGGCGCACCGTGAGAATGTGCGCAAGTGGCGCTAAGCCTAATAAACTTCATTCAGCACATCCCCGCGGCCGCCTCGTGCTGGGCACTCGATCAGAAAGAACCCGCAGCTTCCGTGGAGTTCCTCGTGTGCCACACGTTTCCTAGAGGGTCGGCGGTGCGAGTAGTGAGCCCGGCAGGCAGCGTTCAGTGCGAGCCGGGGGCCGGGACTGGCCGACCGTCTCCCTTTCGCCCCAGTGAACTATTCTATGAAGAAGTAACAGCAATTTAACACGCATATGTAGTCGCTTCAAAGTGTTTTCCCCGCTGATTCTTGAGGCTCAGCACGATTGCCAGTTTATAAGGGTGAGCACTAAGCGAGGGAATAAAGGTCCCCGAAACCTCAGACAGGGTGTTTATTCAGCCTGTTTTCTACAGCAGGCAGTCACAAGGCTGCTTCTATTATTGGCTCAGGTTGCACTTCTGTTCTGGCTATAGATCGTGTTCATAAAAGATGTGATTTGCCAAGTAAGAATTTTATCTCGCTATTTGTCATGTGTGCCTTCCAGCTGATGATGCACTAAACGCTGGTTTGGGTCTGTAGAAAGGCTGCCTTTTTATTGAGTCACTCTGTGACCGTGGAATAGGGGAGTGATCGTCGTACATCCCATATGTTTCCCGTGCAGCCTGTCTCCGTTTCTCAAACTCGAATGGTTTACAATTAGCGAATTACCTTCAGTGTAGTTTGTTCTGGGCTCTGTGCAGAGCATAAGACGTGGGTGCACTGCGTGTCCTCTTTTGTCAGAGAGAGCAAACAATGGCAGTACTGTAAGGTGTGCTTACAAAAACTTATAGGAGTTTGTAGGAGTTAGAAGAATGAAGCAGCAGTGTATTCTCAATCCGCACACTCCCTGCCTTCTTTGCATTGCCTCTTTTCATGAGAAACTCATAATCTCTTTGGGTTTAGCATTCAAACACAGTCGGGGGGTGAGTGGTACCTGAGGTTGCAGCGCAGTACGCTGAAGTGCTCTGGAGAAGTGCTTTTATGGTACAACGTAGAAAGTTCACGGAACCAGAAACCGAGTGTTTGATTGCTAATCTCTGCCCTGTCCTCGATTTTCCGTAAATATTGTGACATTCCAGTGACAGCTTTCTGTCTCTCTCCGAAGTAGGCTAACAGTTGTTATCTGGCTCGTGGGATTGTTGTGTAAATTGGTGTTTGTGAAAGAACGGCGAGCGTATCACATGAGTGATTTAAGATACCGTGCTTGTGTCTCTCTGTCTGTCCGAATACGTACCTCAGCCTGTAGGAAAAACCGCACTCTGTAGCATGTTGAAGCAAGAGACATATTTTCTTATTTTTTTTTACTATGGTGGAATAGATTTATTGCCTTGAGTTCAACAGTTGTTGTGTTATTCTCTCAATTTCTATCTAGATATACAGCTGGAAACTCTAACCTGACTGGCTAATGGCACTTATAAATCGATTTCAGGGAAAAAAGGTGGTGGTGGTAATCTGGTTTACCGGATTTGCAGGCAACTCTGGCGCATATGTTTAGAAGAGCAGTTCTCTTACTGTTAAACAGATGCTCTGTGGAAGATAATCTTAGATTCTTTTAATGGGCCATTTAAGTTGAAGAGCATCCTCAGGCTCTCATTTGGAGCTTTGTCTGTCAATGAGAAAGAGCAGTTGCTTTCGCTGGAACGAGCACATTTAACGATATTGTGTCATTTCTTACGTTTAAAACTAGTTGAGATTAATGCGATTATTGTTTTTAACTTAACAAAAAGTTCATTATCTATGCTGTCTTAAATACAGAATATAGGAAATTGGTGAAGCTAGAAAATCAATTTGATTAAACAATCAAAGGTGGGGAGGGAAAAAACAAACAAACCTGTACCTATGAATATTTTGTAGCACGGTGACAAGTAGTAAATAAGTCTCAATTTAATCGGAACAGTTTTTAAGAATATCTTGGGATATTTTTAAATTATTCGCTATTCATTTGTTCCTGTAAATTTAATATGAGGGACATTATTATTTTGTTAGGATTAGATGGTTTGTTAAATGGACTGTTCTGGACAGACAGCAGTATATGTTTGAGAAGAGTCTGAGACCAGGACTGATCTGGTACCACTGAGTAGAATACATAATTTGGTTTGGACTTTGCAACTGTATTGTCTGGGGCTTTTTAGATTTTTCTAGTAGTATGAGAAATAAACCAATTTTGCAGCTTATGGAGATTCTGTGTTAGGGGTTCCCACATAATAACAAATTACCATTTTGGACCTGAAGCTCAAAAGCAGTCTGTATTGTGACCCGAAGGATGTAAGTTTGTGTAAAACTGTTTAACTTCTTCATGTCCAGTGAGTGACAAATGAGATTGCTCCCATCATCGGCTAAATAAGTGGTTATTTTCAGTTCCTCTTTCACATTTGGCTTTATTAGATATTGAGGCCCTCTGACAGACAGCTTGTGCCTCAGTTTCCACTTACCTTTACTTCAAGAAAGTGATTCTGCCAAGCTGAAATCACTCTTGGCTGTTCCTCCCAAGGATGAGGAAATGGCCCTGACACCCTGCGCTCCAGAGCTCAGGTAGCTGCTTGCTTTTAGTGGATGAATTTGGATGCCAGGAAATGCAAAAGTTTGGATGGGCCAAGGCGTTAAACTGCAGTTTTCAGGAAATGTACTGTCTCAGTTTTATAGCACCCAGTATGCTTTCTATTTTAAGGTCGGTCAGGATTGTCAGATATACTGCCTCTTGTTTATCTGTTATGCTGTGATGACGATGGATTAGATCATCTACTTGCCAGTATGTATTCTTCCTTATATTCTTGTAAACCTCGCTGTATTTACTTCAAGATGGAGCTTTGAGCTCATTTCTTAGTAGACTATTGCAGAGATTACTCAACTGTGTAAAGAAAAAAACGTCATATTTTGTTATTACTCAGCATTTCCCTATGCATAGCCCTTACATTTAATTTACTCCCAATTACTTCTATGCTAACCTTTGCCCTACAGCTTCTCTTACTGAATTTATCAAAAGGTGATGTAATCTCCTAAGTTTCCGATGAGCAATCTGTTGGATGTTAACAATATGATGTCTGGATTTATGCCTCAGCACAAAAAGGCAAGCACTTTGACTTGTACAGGTCATCTTGAATGACTGTGGCCAATTCAGCTGTGGAGTGACTGGGCTTATGCTGCTGTGTTGGAGTGGGGCCAACAAATACTGACTTCTGATCCACATCGCTTCTATACATTGTGGTGTTGTTCTGCATTGTAGAATAACTTAGGAAGCTGGAGCTGTTTGCAGCTTGTGTATTCTGTCTATAGCCCAGTTACCAGCTGGAGGGATCCAGCAATTTCCTTTTCTCATTCTAATTCAAAACAAATCAATGTTTTAGTTCCCTTTGGAAGGAGGTTAAGTGGTGAGTAATAGACACCTGAGCTGGTGCCTATTGCTTTAGGTTTGCTATGGCAATTATAAATTCCCAAGAAGAGGTTTATACTGAAAAGTAATAAAGCCTTATTGGCAATGACATTGCCACTGCTTTGAGAAGTCTTAAGTGTGACATTTGATTTTGGTCCTTCTGGTTTCTGCATTCACCACCCTTGCTGTATTTCTACAGATGTTTTTCTACCAGAGAGCAGCCCAAGGGCTGAATGAGGAACGCCAGGCTGCAGTGTCCACATTTGCTTCTTCCCACAACAGCCTGTAACAGGTTGTGCTGAACTCTGATTTGGCTTCCTGGTCAGCTTGGAAAGCTCAGTTTCAGCTGCCCAGCTCCTGGAGCTTCCATCCACAGAGCTGAAGTGTTTGAGCTTAATGAGGTGGCATTCACAGTGAGCATGGTGTGCAGTGTGAATGCTTCCTGGTGTGTGCAGCCCTCCAAAAGATATCTGGACTCCTCAGGATTTGTACTTTGCACTGATGCAACTGGATGGTTTTCCATGTGTGTAGCAAGTATCTTGACAATAGGTTAGTTTCACCTCCTGTTGTTGGTTATTTTCTGTAGTGTTTACCCTATTTGGACCTTGGGGAATATATTGCATATTAGTGTAATTTGCTAATAGAAATTTGAAGATTATGCTGCTGGTTTAGGAGTTTCATCAAGAGGTATTAAAAATTGATCTTTCTGCCTTTCTGTAGTGTATCTTAACATGACGTAAAACTCATAAAACTCTTCAGTACTTTTGTTTCTGGGTCATATGTAAGATATGCTATACATATGCTGCTTGGTGTAGTGGGGATAGAAAGTTTAAATTATTTAACTGCTATAAAAAACTTGATCTATCTGCAGGCAAGTGTAAAATCACATTCTCCAGAAGTTGACTGTCACATCTGCAAGAGTTCTGTGAATATTTTTCTTGATGGTTCTGCATTCTAAGAACTGTTTGCTATCATGGAATTAGTCTTGACAGCCAGTGGTGGCAACAGAACCTGGAATGCTTGTTATCTAGGGAAAACAAAAAACAAACAAAAAAAAACTGGTTTGCATAGATGATGCTTTAGTATAAGCAATAATCATAGAATCGTGGAATGCATTAGGGTCAAATCCATATATTTCTAATTTAGAGATGAGGATGTGGTGCAGGACCATGACACAGTCCAGGTAGATAATATCAGTTGCCCTTGCTTTGTCTACTGATGCCGTTACTCTATTATAGAAGGCTGCCAGACTGGTCAGGCATGATTTGCCCTTGGTGAAGCTGCTGGCTCTCAGATCACCTTCTCCTCTCCTATTTCAGTCACTGTTGACTTCGCCTCTCATTTGTGACTTTTTAGATATGATGGAGAGTGGCTTGGCAACCACATCATCCAGTTCCTTCAGGACCCGTAGGCTTGAACACATTCAGTCTCATGAAGCTGTCTCTGACTTGCTGTGCTCTTATGGTGGGGTGGGATTTGCTCCCTTGACCTCCATCAAGAGGTTCAGTGATGTGAGAGACATTTTGACACTGTGTCAAATTTCAGTGTACCTTTTCCAAAAGCACTGGTTAAGCTTTCTGTGTAGTACAAAGTTAACATTCTGTGTGAAGAGCTAAGAACTCTATTGAGGTGTATTAAGTTAAATCTGTTACACCACTTGAGCAATGGTACAGAAACATGCACTTTAGTTTCAATTGGAAAAAGCATTAGAATAAGCAAATTAATGATGAAGGGGTTGAATTTTAAAATAATTTGAATATATGGAATGGTTTTATTTCTCTGAAGCTAATTGTGAAATCCAGTGATGCTTTTCTGTTAATGACACCAATATGCATAGTGTCTTGTATGTAGTGTCATCTTTGCAGTTATAAATAATTTTACTTGTGGTACCTGCCACAGTGTAGATGGAATCTTTCTCTTAAATTAGACAGAAGTAAGTATGGTTATTGTGCAGCTGGTACTTTTAATTCTCATTTGTCAGTCTTGTGCTCCATTTGCTTGAATGGAAATATAATAGTTATCTGCTCAGTGTTAAATCTTGACTGCTTATATAGCAGCAAATAACTGCCTCCTTGAATTTACATGGCTACTTTTCACAGGGACTCTTTTCAGTAAGTAAAATAGGAAACTGCATTTTACTGTGCCTTTAAAAAGTAGTTTAATGAAGCAAAGTAAACCAATTGGCTGATAAATAAGTGATGTTCCAAAGTAACTCTCATTTAATTATGCTTTTTACTTCTTGAGCTCAAATCTAATTGTGATTTTGGTTCTTTTCTTTGTGACTTTATTTAGCCCTAGAAAATGTAGCTGAAACTAAACCTACCGTAATATATTTTGATTAAATGCACATATTTAGGTCTTAGAGCAGTTAGATTTGTAATTTAATTCACTTGACTGTTATTATGTGGACTTTAGGGTAGGTTAAAACATCCATTTTGCTTCCCTGTCCACTGCATTACATGACACAGCAAACATTCAACATTCTATTCTATAGAAACTCACCAAATGTTTTGCCAGGCAAGAAGCAAAGTTGCTTTAGTTGAATTTTTATGCCTGTTTTTCAGTCAGAGAGGTGCCCCGGTCTTGACCCCTCCTCTGTGCACGAATATGTGGAATCAGCAGTTTTCTTTGATTAGAATGTTTAGGGTGTTGCCTCCAAAAAGATTGTCTGAAAAATTCAGAAAACTCAGAAATGCTTTATGTTAGCCTGTGGGTGTGCGATTAATACCAGCTTATTTTCCAGCTTTGTGAATAAGCTCTGTACATCTATGCAGAAGAAAAAGACTTTCTTATTTGTTATCTTATTTATCTTCCGAGTGGAACCAAAACAGGGTAGTAGAGATCTGTAGCATTTTTCTCTTTCATTCCTGAAACCATTATGTTGAAACGTGCCCCTCTAGTTTCTTCATCCTGTGGTGTATATGTTGTGTAGTGATCTGCTTTCAAGCAAATAAACATTAAGTAGCACCTATTCTAAATGTCAAGTGCTTATCGTATCTCTGTAGAACCAAAATGACTATTTCATAATGATTCCAATGATTTATTGGTGTTTCAAACAAGTTGCAGGAGAAGTAAATGCATGTCTATAAATGTATCTTGTCTACACCTCCCCCCAAATCTTGAGATCCATCCCTCAATCTCAGTGGTGACCCACACGAATTTCAAACCTGGCCAGTATACATGAAGGCTGCAAAGTAGACACAACCCAGCTGTGATGGTTTATGAGCTATATAGATGGGATATTCCTGTTTGTTTGTTTTCTTACTATATTGTCAGTAAGCAGAAGGGTTGGTGCCCCACCAAGATCTTATGATAACTCACAGGAACTGAAGTGTCTTCTCAGCTTTTTTTGTTGTTCCAGCTAGCAGTAGTGTAGGTTAGGTCACCCAATGTTTCTCTATGAAAGCAGTGCTTATTTTACAGTTGTGGTGGAACAAAGGTGATTTTAAGAGTGATGACTTCCAGACAAGTATTTGCATCTGCACTTCAGATCTGCAAGATAAAGAACACTTTCAAATGCATGATGGGAAGAAGATGCTATTTCTTATTGATCTAGGCTTAAATTTCTTTGGATTCAGAAAATAATTTTTACTGCCACCTTTGTGTTAGCATAACTCTAGCTCTTCCTTGCTGAAGGAGGCTGCTCTGTTGGCCATCACACATCTATGATTCTATGATTCAGACCCTATGAAATAGATGTTCTTGACCTCCCACTTTGCATGTCCATGACTCACCTAGGATGTCTTGTTGATCTTGGAAAGGGTCCTCCCACTCCCAGGAATGAAGGGCCACAATATGGTGGGGGGGGGGGGGGGAAGGGGGAAGGAAGGGCAGTAGCAGGGGGGAAGGCTCAGCTGTCACACATCCAGCTCTGGTTTTGTATCAGTCTTGGGGTACAGGATGAACTCCATTGGTATCTAATTTATCTTGTCTGCTACTGAACTGCTCCATTGGGTTACCCTACTGCTGCTTCTACAGAAAAGCCAATAGTGCTATGTGCCAGAGTGCCTTCTACTGTCTGCCTCAGTGCTTTTTTTCTTTTTTCCTTTAAAGATTGTTTTGTCCCTGTTGCTCTCTTCCACTTCCCTGCGTCTCCAACAGGATAGAAAGCTCAAAAAGCAGAGCAGCAACCCTTACATCTGGATGTGAATCAATGCCATGTGATCAAGTATTTTGACAAAATTTTACAACATTGTAAAATTAGAGTATGTGCAGGCTGACCTTCTCTTTATTATTTTTTCTTTTGTTTATTTGTTTGTTTTGGGTAAAATGTATTATTTAACAAGAAGCTAAAAATAGAGTATGGGGAGGTGCGTGTTTGGTTTTGGTTGTTGGTTTTTTTTTTCCTTTAATTTTCTATTTTAAAACTGAGCAGCTCTCTGTATGGATGAATCATGTGGGTGTAACGTTCAACACTTGATAACAAGCAGTCTGGAGATATATGCGCAATAAGATTACCAGGATCATTTAGAAAATATTTGAAACAGGTGAAACATGAACTTAATCTACTGTAAATGTTTGTTATTTGCATTATAGTATATCAAAATGCATTAGTCAGAGTTGGGGAAATGAAGGCAAAATACAACATGAAAGTTTCTAGGAATGAGTTACTAAAAACTAGAAAAGCTGTAGTTATACTTGGTGGAGCTGTGCACTTTTTTAAGACTCAAGTTTGCTGTAAAATATTTTCTTGGTAAATAACTACCCAAGGAGGAAATGAGAGCTCATATTAGACTAAAGTAAAGAGATGGGATTGAGAAATTGTCAAAGCATCTGTAGTGTGCTGAAACATTTTACCTTTCACTTCACTTTAACTTTTAAGCAAACTGAATTTCCATGTTGCACTATGTTGATCATCCCAAACTGGTCTATTTAAATTTAGTCTGAATGAGACTTAGGTATTGTTCATCCTTCTTATAATGAAAGATATTTTGCTGGTATTTATTTGATTGATTTCTTCAGTTCTTTGTTTTTAAGATTTTATTTGTTTATTTTTCTACTGAAAGCCATGGTAGACGTGTATGAATTTGTTTTGGTGGCTTGACCCGAATCAAGTTCCTGCCTTCCTTTCAGGAAGATTAGTTTTAAGTCTGTCTGCTATACCAAAATACTAAAAAGTCCCTTCTAGGCTACTCGAGGAGCCTTTGTCACCTGGGGCTTTACACTCAGAGCAAGCCCAGTCCATCAAAACTGGTAATTGCTCAAACAAGATACTGTGTGCAATGAAAATATTCTGCTGTCTTTGGTTTAAGCAGGAAGAGTGACTTGTAGATGACAAATATCTTCTGTAGCTTTTGTTATGGGAACAGCTTTTGAAAAACAGTAGTATGGGGGAAAACACAGCAGTAAAGGCAAACTCCCACACTCCACCCTACATCAGCAGTTCTTGATGTTACAAATGGGAAAGTCAAAATATGGAAGAGATGGGGGGAAAAAAAAAACCCACGTTGCTGAATTTCTAACTCGGTTTTTGTCAAAGGACTGATAATTTTAGAGTCATGCTCTTGAGAACCTGCCTATGTATGTCGAGAGATAGAAATGTTTGTCTTTCCCATGAAAGCTGTTGCTTTCAGTAACAGATGCAACAGTATCTTGAAATGCACTGATCCTAGTAGGTGACATCCACCGCAGCTCTTGAGCGTGTGTTTTCAGTAGGCAGTCAGGTTCCGAAGGACTTTTTCCTAAAGGTGGTGGAAATATGCTTAGGGAACATTCCTTGTATTTTGTTTCGATCATTAGCACATCTAAAGTCTTTAATGCTATAAAATGGTACTTAAACTCTTGGTATTGCTGTTGTCTTCGCACTTGCATTTGTATGATAAACTACAAAGCAGCCCCATTCAGCCATTGTTCTTCGGACATTGTAGCAGCTGTTGTTGGTCCTTTAGCCCTGTCTATTCACCATTGTATTACCCTCTCTGTGAGTAAATTCTTGGTGCTACAGGCTGCTTGTTGTCACAGTACTTCAAAGGTCTGTGTGGTGTTAACAAACACTAGGAAAAAAACCCTGTCTGAGTTTTTACATATTTAAATGTGGAATGTCGCTATGAATGTACCAAACTGTTACGGACTTTGTATCTCAAATTTGTTGCAAATACCAGGATGTCTTCTGATACTGTGCCTTGTTGATCCTGCTTAGATTTTCAAACGCCTCTGTGATAAAATAAGATACTTGTTGAGGGATGTCAGTGAAAGTATTATCGGGCTCGCATAATTATGGAGAGCACTGACTTTGAAGCCAGTATGAATTTTGCCGAGAACGAAGACTTTTTTTAATGACATTTGGACCATGATTGTAGACACAAATGCAAGAAGAAATTCTCACATTGAATGGCTCTATTGGGAGCAATCCAAGAAGGGAGCACTGCTAGTTCTGGCTGGCTGTGATTTTTCCCATCCTTTCTTAAAGAGAATCTCTGTCACGAAGGAAACCTCACAAGGGACCCTAGGTTTGGGATTTACTACTTTACTGTCTCCTCATGCTGACTGGCATTACTCTTTTCCCACTGTCCTTTCAGAGTGGATACTTTGGGGAACATGGAGTGATGGAGTTAGCCAACTTTTGCCAGCAAGATAAGAGAATTTCAGTTGCAGAGGAGGAAGCTAGTTCCTCCTTTGCTTTCCTACCCTATGTGTTCAGCAGCTAACTACTGCACTTGTGCATGAGTGATTTGGAGGGATATTTGTTTGACTGATGGAACGTCTTTCTGGTTGTTTGATCCAGCTGAGGGCGGGCTGTTTATGTGCTAAAGGTGTAAGGTTATCAGTTACACTTAATAACTTCAGTTCTACTTTTCTTTTCCTCCTGTAAATGATTTGAAGGATGTATTACTGCCATTACTAATCAGAGGGACATTTTTATGAGTATATCCTTTCCTTAAATTGTCTTAACACTGCTACTGGCTTTTACATAACAGCAAAGCTGTGTTTGCCTTCCCACTGATTCACAAGAGGGACTATCCTATTCTCTTAGGCATGTGCTGACCTGAAAGTGGAATAGAAGCAAGTGCAGGTAACTTGAGGGAAACTTAATGCTGGTGTTTCGAAATGCCCATTATTTTGCGCTTAAGAAAAAACAACCCCCTCAACCCTACTTTTGTTTGTTAACCACACGACTGGCCTGAACAAAGCCTCTGTGGAACGGGGAACCTGGGCCAAAGCACAACATAATGCACAGCTAAGCTGAATAAAATGTTTTTGTTTTTTTTAATTCCATCTCCAAATCTGCTTCTTCACACTCAGAACTGATTGTTGCATGAGGTTGCTGTGAGAAAGTGAATGTCACCTCTGCAGTTTGTGATCTTACCTTTCTCCACCATACTCTCTCTGAAGGCCCTGTTGCCCAACTGGATTGGCCAGTGGATAGTGGGTAGTGTAGCCCAGCCAGGGTGGCTGATTTCTGTCATCAGTCCTTGTTCCCCAGTCTGGAAAACTGGTGTGGTATTGTATCCTTTCTTCCTCCCTGATTTATTTAGTCTGTAAACTTACTGAAGTGAGAGCTTTCTATTTCCAGGCCCCACACAATGCCATAGCTGTGTTTAGCAAGAAGCTCATGTAGTAAACCTGCTTTGAAAACACACAAACAGGAGGTTGTCAAATGGAAGGAGCTAGGTTATCTCTCACTCTCCTGGCTATTTGCTTTCTTCACTGCACCGCTACATGTTATCCCTCAATATACAGGTTACACCCATGTGCTGATGTGTGACTGAAGCCCTAATTTACGTCACCTTCGATTTGAGCCCTCCTGTCATATGAGATCATTATGCAGGTCAGAAGATGGGGTGCTGGTGGGACAGGGAGTTGTACAGCCCTAAACATGTCTGGAAGGTGATAACCACGTAGATTGCTTCAGTTTTTCTCTAGATGTGGGTCGGTAAGCAACCCAACAGCATGACAAGGACAAAAAGAAAGATCCAACTGTTGCACAGAAACCAAAGCTCCTCACAGACTGGGGGCTTGGCAGCACTTCAAACATCAACTGTTTGGTCTCCATTTCTCTGATCTAAGAGCTGCAATGGAGGAGAGTAGTGCTGAATTACAGTCAGCCCGGACTGCTTGTAGATAGGTGAGCATGAGCAAGCTCCTTCCATGGGCCTGTGGTCTTTGCTCAGGATAAGGTTCTCCTGCCTGTGCATGACAGGCAGGCCTGGAGAAGGGAGCAGACTTTCCTGAGGCTGAGGAAGAGAGTGAGAAAAGCATAACATTTTGAACAGGCTTTTATTGGCAGCTTTGCATAGTGTACAAGCAGGCCTCAAAAAAAAGATAAAGCAAGAAGCTTGTTATCTGTGCAGCACCACTCCTGTCTCTTTGCCTGCCAAAGCTTAGAAAAACTTCCACTCCCCTCCCCACAAAACTAAACACCATAAACAGAGCATAACACAATGCCAGGTTCTCGAAAATGAAGTCATGAACCTCAGTTACTGGTAGTTTTACTTTCTGAGCTTTATTTATTTATTTATTTATTTATTTAAGGCTGACAGATGGTGCTTGTTGTGTGAGTAGTGGCTTCTCTTCAAACCTGGGAAATACTGTGAGCAGAATGCTGCAGGGAGCAAAGTCTACATTGCAGGTTGCAGTTCAGGTTTCAGGAGTAAGGATGGGTGATGTGGAGCAGAGCTCCAGCTAAAGACAAAGCTGAATGATTTGAGTGTCTGGAGCCTGAGTTGTTAAAAACTTCAAGAGCAAATCATGCCAGCATGAAGACATAATGTTTCTCTGGAGTGAGTCAGTGTAAGGGACACAGTGCAAGCAAAAAACCATTTTGTGTTGCATTGTGATTTAATTAATTTGCAACCATGGAGTGAACCTACCAAGTCATTACTGTTCTGGGATGTGTGCTGCTTTCTTTGTGTTTCTTAGTTTGCATTTGTACCTTACATAGCTGATTGAGTACTGTGTCTTTATACCAAAACAACTCCAGCTCCTGTAGCCTGATAGTCAATGAGGTCTGTTCTGAAAGTAGTGCCTCCAGTTTGATTATGTTGGCCCATGACATCAGAGGTGGATGTTGGTGGTATGGCAGTAGAAGTTGAACCTTCCCACCAATATTTTATTATGTTCTGTTACCGTGTGACAGATGGCAGAAGAGAGGCAGTCTGACAAAGTGGCATTTGATACTGAAGTGCATATTAAGCAAAGGTGTGTCATTGAATTACTCCACTAGGAAAAAACTGCACCCGCTGACATTCATTAACAGTCGCTGAACATTTAAGGAAACCAAATAATGTCTGTGAAAGTGAGGCAGTGGGTGGTGTAGTGAGTGGTGAGAGCAACATGAAAGACAAGCCATGTTCTGGATGGCCATGCAGATTTTTACCAGCATGACCTGCAAGCTCTTGTTCATCACTAGCAAAAATGCTCAGCTAATGGTGGTGAGTGTGCTGAAAAATAGTGTTTTTTAGATGAGAATTTGCTCTATCAAATTATTATGCTCTTTGTATCTGTTGTAGTTTCCATGGAAATAAATAGAAGGTGTTGCTTCTGGAGCAACCTATGTACATAATACTTCTTGCAAAACAGAGTTCAGTTCTTGTCTGAGATCTCTGCATGCTACTTTGTGAAAATGCATTTGAAGAAAATAAGATAAACAGCGTAGAGTATGAGCCTTTATCCCTCTTCATGATCACTCTACTTGGCTTTTACCTTGGTGAAGTGGTGGATTAAGTAAATAATGTGGTTAAACACTCAAGAAAGTACAAAAGTGAACTAACAATCAGTTCTTACGTAGTTACTTGTGTGGGAAGTAACTTCTGATTCTCAAAGTTATAGAAGGAAACATTTAATGTGCAAATCTATTTAAATATGCTGTACTGAAAGTATTTAGTTTGCTCACATACCAGGAATTGTTAGAGAGATTACAGGAAGTCTCTGGAATATGAAACTACCTTACCACGGGGAAAACAAATATATACATACATATCTAGAGTGTCCTGTATTTGAAGGAATCCCACATCCAACTCCTGGCTTTATGTAGCACCACCCAAAATACAAGACCTATGTCTGGGGACATTGTCCAAATGCTTCTTGAGTTCCAGCAGCTTGGGGCTGTCACCCAGGGCCTGTTCCAGTGCACAGCCACTCTAATCCCCAAACTGACTCTCCCCTGACGCAGCTCCATGCCATTCCCTTGGATTCTATACTGCCTGTTGAGAGCCAAAACATCTCACCTTCTACCCCAAAGGTAGAAAATGCTTTGTATCTTGTGGTAATAGGTATATTTTGATTTGCTGTAGATGAATGTGAATTGGATACATAAAGTTCAGAGTATGATTTTTGGATTGGCGCGTGTTGCCTTTAAATTAGTTGGAAATGCAGTCATCAAAAGAAATTTCAATGTAGAATTTTGTTAGAATAGAAATCAGATAGTGATTAGAATCATAGAATGGCTTGAGTTAGAAGGGACCTTAAAGATCATCAGTTACAAACCCTCTGCCTTGGGCAGAGTTGCAACCTGCTAGATCAGGGTGCCTAACCTGGCCTCCAGAGATGGAGCCTTTGTAGCTTCTCTGGGTAACCTGTTCCGGTGCCAAATAGACTGAATAGATCAACCTTCAAATCTATGTATTTCTAAATTAGAGATGAAGGGTTGGAGTGGGACCGTGTCAGAAGCCTTGTGGAAGTTCAGGTAGATGACATCAGTTACCTTTCATTGGTCTACCAGTGCTGTCATTCTGTCATAGATGTCACCAAACTGGTTGGGCACAATCTGCCCATGGTGAAGCTGTGCTGACTGTCTTGGATTACCTCCTTGTCTCACCTTAACATATCTTCCAGGAGAACCTGCTCTATGGTTTTCCCAGGCATAGAGATGAGACTGCAGTTCAGCAGCCTGTAGTTGCCCAGGTCTTCCTTTCTTCCTTCCCAGTGGCAGTAAATCCAGGCATCTTCATTCTTGCAGCAAATTATGGTACAGATACCAGAGTACATCAAGAGTTTGCAGAACTGTGAGAAGCAAGATTATACTTGCACTTTAGTTCACAGAACTTGTTGCCTTTGTAGAATGATTTACTAGTTTAATTCTAGCGGCATTTCAAAATTCATGAAATACTTCCTTGAAATAGATGCCTATGAGATACTTTTCCTCAGCATTTCTGGGTGTTTCAGTGTGTTTAAGCCTCACCAGTTTTGACAAATGTGAGAATGTTTTAGTATTAACACTAGAGAGTGCAGAATATTTTATGCTGGCCAGACTAAAACCTTCAGTGTGAGTTTGAATCAAGACCTGCACAGTACTTTTGGAGTTCTTTGTTCTGGAAAGGAATTGCTGTCTTCAGCTGGAGAAACAAGTAAACTTCTGAGCAGTGATAGCTTTGGGTCTGGCTGTAGAAAGATCTGTTTTGGTTGGAGAGGCCCAATTGTGTATGTATGCGTTTGGTGTTTGCTGTCAGGTTCATGATTAATCTTGGACATTGTTATGCTAAAGTAACAATGAAGCCATTGTCACCGGTAACATTTTCACTTTCCTGTGTTGCTGTGGTGCTCATTTAATTATTTTTGCAAAAGTGCTAGGATATGGGAACCTTTTCATGCCTAAAGCATGGGGAAGACGGGAATCTCATGTTAGGAGTTACGTATGTTCATCATTCCCATAAGGGATGGTAATGAGGAAAACTTTTCAAATCAGCTCATTGCTGATGGCAATTCATATCTGCTGAAGATCTATTTTACTTCTCAGAATCTTTTCCTCCATCAAGGCAGCAGTGTACTGTTTGGGTTTTGTTTGTACTATGTATTTGCTGGAAGGAGAGCCCTATTGTTTTTTAGGAGGTTGATTACAAACATAAAACAGATTCTCTTGAGAATGCTTTGTCTACACTCATCACAATTGGTAATTGTTTTGTGTTGTGTAATACTTTACATGGTGCACTGCTTATTTGGAAGTATGTGTGTAAATCTCAAAACAGATTTCCACATCAAACCACTGGTGTTTTCAAGGTAGGTCCTAGAACGAATCATGAAACTTCTCCGCACTTTTGTATTGCTAGATGGTGAATATTTGCCAGATTGAGGCCAATTTTGCCAACCATTTTGGAGACAAAGTTCACTGCACTTGAACTGATATCTTTGTCAAGTAAAACCTGGATGAGGTAGTTCTCAAAAATTAAACAAACAAACGAAAAAACACCCCAACAGTCACCTTCTGCATGGAAACAGATTGAAGTACTGTCATTGTTTGAGGTGGGTGTCATTTTATTTTTGTCAGGTCCACTTGCTGCGATGATTCCAAAATGCCAAGGGAAGTAGAATCCAGGACCCTCGTAAACCCTATTCACAGGGTGTGTTCAGGTGGAGATGGGCAAAATGCATGGAAAAAGTGAAACTTCTGCCACACATTTTCTTTGTAGGTTGCTTATTGTAGGTTAAATTATAGGGAGCATAAGAGCAAGTGGTCTATTAGCAAAGCCATGAAAACAAACCATTTGCCACTTCTAACAAATGTTGGACAAAAATACGCTCAAAATTTTAAAAATAAATGAAGACTTGGCAAAAAATAAGATCTGGGTTTATCTGCATCTCATCAGGTACATGGCGTCCTGGACGGCAGCCCACTGGCAAAAACATGGGGAGTGTTATCCTTTGCAGCACTGGGAATGTTCTCTGCTGAATTTGGCGCCAATGACCGAGCTCTGCTTGTTAGCTGGAGTTCACACAGACTCCTTGCCAGGCCTGCCCAGAATACTGTCTCCTCTGACTTCCTGTGGTCTTGCATAATATTTCCTTGCTTCTTGTATAACTGTGACTCGATCTGGTCACTGCCCCGTCAGACAGTTGACTTTTAAAAGGCCGGCCCTGCAAATGTGCGGGTGAGTGGCCTCCGCCTCAGGAGCTGTGACGCTGGTGGAGATGCCTGACTGCGGGCGGGAGATGGGGCTGTGTGGTGATGCGCCAAGGCAGGGTGCAATGGACCTTCCTGTTTTCTTTTAAATGATCTGTGTCAGTAACTCATTTTCAAAAAGGTGGTCATCCAACACAGCATCTTCAGCTGTCCCCTTCTAAGTGTAGCTTTCAAGCTGTTAATCCTGTTCTTTGGCATAGCGACCTTGACATAGAAAAGTTCATGCTGCCTACATGCAACTTCTTGCAACACTGTTTATTAATTTGGTTAATTTAATTTTAAAAGTACACTTTTATCAGTTAATCCATGTTAGAAGGTCATTTTCTAATCGGTTATGAGTGGTTTATTACTTTGTATTCTTAACATCAGAACATCAGTAGCTTTATTATAATCTAATTGATATGGCGATTGGAAAATTTCCTGAGTAACATAATGGCAATACTACTGACATCTAGTACACTATTTTTAACAGTATTTCTGGGAGGATTACATAAATATACTACATTTTTGACACATGGATGTCCAATAAACCAGATTGATCTGAGCATTTTTCTTGCAAATGGTGGAGAAGATTCTTTATGTGCCAGTACAAAGCTGGGCTCTCTCTGATGGTTTTGGGGTCGTGGAGAGACCATACAAATAGAAATTGTATTGTAGAAGTAGACCGATACTGAATTGGTTCTAAGATTAAGGAAGAAGCCTAAGAACTATAAAAGATGCTGGACTGGATGTAACTTAGCCAAAAGCAGAACGCAGGCCACAATCAGGAAGAGAGATTCCCCTTCTATAGAGAAGCTGGTGAGAATGCATTTTAGTACCTGGCAGTCTCTACTAAGAGGATTTGTCTCTACTGTGTAAACCATCTGAACTGTTTTAAAGGATTTCAGTAAATATCACTATAAATGTTCTTTGATCAAAATGTAGCAGGGTGTCTGTGAGGCTCTCCCTCTTATTTTCCATATTGCTTTGCCTTTGTTTTTCTTTGATGATTTAGTTGCAAGTGTTTGCTGTGAAGCTTTTAGGGGGGCAAATGCCCACCACATTCAGCAGGAGTTTTGTTTGCATAAACAGCTCAGGGTTGTGCACTTGTACACATGTCTAAATATGGTTCATAGTCAAGTAAACAAGCATGTAGCTGTACACAGCAATCTGCATTCAGAGCCGGGAAACACCCTGTGTCCCTCACGTGGCTGTGCACATGCCCACATCTGGGACGCTGTGCAGCCTGGTGCTGAGGGCCATGATCACCAATCCACATGGGCCTCGCCGCAGGAAGGGAATGATAGCAATCTCGGAGGGGCAGAGGCCTCCGTCATTGGCTTTTGGAGCAGTAAGATACTGCTCTCCTTTGAAGGACATGTCAGGGCAGATAGATAGGCACTTTCAAAATGCCTGTGCTTACAGATAAAGGGAGAGGGGAGCAGCTTGCTTAACGCTGGATGTTTTCAGTCCTAAAGGCCGTCAGTTTGTGACGCATAAGATTTTGTTCCCTGTTCCTCAGGCTGAACTTCTGCAGGAGCAAGAGTAACCTTCTTATCTAAGGAAGAAGCTGCAGACAGACCAACTAGAAGCATTAGAAAAATGGGGTTATGCTTGTGCTGCCAAAAACGATTGGGGCATATCTTGTGAATTGTGTCCTGCAGCTGACAAAAATATCTGTAAATCTCTTTGTATATATTGTGCAGAGAGGAATGTGAAGTGCTCATGACTATTTAGATACTCCTTATGTGTATTGCAGTAGATAAAGAATAAGTGATATATACGTATTTATTTAAAATTTGTTAATTTCTCTTTATGAAACTTAGATCTAGATTGTAGTCTGTCCCCAAAGAAAGCCAAATTTGTGATGCCACTGCAAAGTATGCCGTGTCTCATGCAGTCTTACAGAGTGTATGCTGTCATTAGGGATCTTTGCACATGAGGTAATGACATAGGTGTGTAATCATTTCTTTGTATTACCATAAAATCTGATCTTGAATACTGAAGGCCTCGGGAGTTTTGGATCAGCTTCTACTGTCAGATAGTCATGGCCCTCTACTTTTTAGAGGATAGATCTTAAAGGCGCAAATTAGTGCACTTGTGTGTCTAAGTAGGCTTTAAAAGCTTGTGGTTTGAAAAAGTGAATTAAGGGAACTGTAATCTTAACAGTGAAAACCAGTGAATGCTACAGTGAGGAAGTCTAGTCTTAGCTGTACTATACAAAATAGAGATCTGAAAAGCTCTCTGGTTGTCAGATCTGCCAAATCAAGAAGAAACAAAAGGCAAATATTACAGTTGCTTATGTTGCACTGGATCTTGTCTGCATTTTAAAAGCATTAGGGAATCCTGCAGGCGATCTGGAATCAAATTGCAGAAATGCACATTTTTGAGAAGTCAGCAAAAAAAGTGTCAGAACAATGATGTCTCACAAATTTTATACACTTGAGTTTCTCTTAACTGCAAAAATAAGGAAATTTCTGGGTTTTTTAATAAGGAAATTTCTATTTCCTTTAATGAGGAACATTGCTGAAATGAAGGCAAAGAGAAGCTCAGTGCAATGTGAGCTGCACAGAAAAAGAGAAGTATACTTTCCTTTTCCTGATGTAAGTGCTTGTTTAGGCTTGGTGAGGCTACCTTTTGGGGCGAGGTGGTGTGTATTACCCTAATGGTGCCTGAGGGCTGGGAAGGGACAAGGTGGCTCTGCCCTTTCTGTAGAGCCCAATTCCACAGCATAAAGTTTTCCTGATAAGGCTGCACTACGTTGCCTGCTATACAGCAGGACTGTATTGACTGGACAGACCAGACCATAAGCAGTGAGCAAAGGAAATGAGCAGTTTAAGCTCTAAGCGTTGTGCTCGCCTACCAGCGTGTACTTTAAAAGGTTTTTACTGAGTCTCATCTGTATGCTAGCAATCAAAAGCAACTGTAGCCACTGGACCAAACTGGTTCAGTAAAGAACTGTGGGTAACACACGGAGGCTGGGAGAATGTTTTTAGGAACCATCACTCTGTTTTATCTGCCCATCTTGGAGTTCGCTGATTGAAATGAGCTGGTGGGAAGATGCTGGGCTACATCCACCTCTCACCTGGCCCACCTGGGCTATTCCCTACGTATCTCTATAGGTAAGGATAAGGATACTTCAAGAAGGCTGAAAGGATTGAAGAAATAGACACACAAATTACCTTAACAGGCAACCAGCTTCGCTTTTGCTCTATCCAAATCCTCAGCAAAAGTCTGCCTTGCTGATTTCATTGACCATACATACTTTTTTAGCAGAAATCCTCATGATTTTATATCATTATTAATACGAGTCAGCTTTCAGTCTGATGGTTAATAAGGGTTCCTACAAAATGAGTATTTTTGTTGCTTCTGCTTTGCTTTGTTTTTCAGGAAAATAAACATTTTCTACTAATTATTCCTTAGACGTTGCTGCTCCTTTTCTCCAAATGGTATGTATATTATTCCTCAGCAAAGCACATTTTTCATACCCTTAACATAGCGTTAGCCTTGGTCAAGCACAGGGGGATTACTTAGATAAGATACTAGCCATGGCTAGCGTAATCTTCTGATAAAACCAGAGCATCATTAGGGTGCAAAGCTATGGCCTTGGAAAACAGAGAAAACAGCATGTAGGACTCTTGAATAAGAGTCATGAGCAAACAGATTTTTGCAAGGATTATAGGAATCCTTTTGTTAACTTTTGCAATAATCATTAAACCCCTTTCTTGTTGTTTAAAAATTGGTGCTCTTAGTTGTTCGTTACTGTTAAATCAATGAAGTGAATTACTTGGTAATAAATTTCAGCATGGGGAAATAGTATCTTAGTTATTTCAAGCAGAATTTGAGTACTGGAAACATAGGAAGAATTAAAGTTGAAGATCAATGGCTTAATAACAAGATCTTTGAGACCACACCTTGTATATGGAAGACAGCAATTTGCATTTGCTTCCTGTAGGGTGACTTTATTAAGGAACAGAAGACATTTAGCATATGCTAATGCTGAGTCTCTTCTGTGCATCTATTGAACTTGGAAAGTGTAAAATTTGTAATGGAGACTTGTAAGATGGTACACAGATGGATATGAGTGCTACTGTAGGCAGGGAGTGATGAGGAGAGCATGTGGTGATGAAGCTCCAAAACGCTTGGGGGACATCAGCATAGCTAATGTGGAGTTTTGTTTAAGAAAGAGATGTTTACACGCTGAATAGAATTGCATATACTGCAAATAGCCTTAAATATATTTTGTGGTCACCGATACTTACATACAACGCAAAACCATAATTACAATGAAGTTCTTGTTTTTGGAACATCGTCGTGTGCCAAACAAGTTCTGCATATTTGTAGGGCACAGTAATGTCAAAGATCAACTGAGTGTGAAGAGTATTGATTTACAGGTACCTGCCATATTCACAAGAAAAACAAGAGCTAAATTCTCATTCACATGATGTTGTGAAGACACTAACCTTCAAGTGTTTGTCTATAGCTTCTGCAACACCTGCTCATGGAGCCCACATGCCTCAATGGGTGGTGGGTGGGTCATGCTGATCGGGCTGTGCAATCTGTGAAGGGGAATCATTAAGGTCCCTTTGTTCTTCCCTAGTGCTGTATGAACAGCTTGGAGCAGAAAAAAAAAGAACCTTAAACAGAGTTTGCTGATGTCACCGATGCCTTATGAAACTTAGTAGTTTCTCTTTCCTGTTTTGATCATTCTGGTGGCTTCTTTTGGAACATTATCCAGCCTGTTGGCTCCTCATATTTTTTTTTAAGTGTTTCAAGAAGTTCAAGGAAAAATGGTTGGTTTGATTGTAGTTTTAGAAGGAGGAGTCCTCACTGCAGTTGGAACAACAATTTCCTAGACAGTTTAACACACTTATTTAGCCCTCCCAGTTCTACTGGTGTCCCTTCTGTTGGTTTTATGATAAATTATGGACCTGGAACACCATGTAGGTCAGATGCCTGGCATAAGAAATTGAGACTTCGTCTTTGGCAGAGCAGCCAAGCTCCCACAGACCAAATATCTCCAGGATTTCTCCAGGTTAACCATAGGGTATTGAACTTACTCCTCCAGTCCAGCTTGGAAAGCTGACAATCTCAAATCACTTATTGTACCTCTAATCAAAATAACAACAACAAAAAAAATCTTTGTAATGCATGAAAACAGATCACTAATAGTTTTAATACGTTAGGAAAAACAAAAAAACAAACAAAAAAAACCCTCTGCTATTTATAACAACATGATTGTTTACTGGCAGTGAAGGAGTTTTGTCATCCATTCATAGCAAGTTTTAAAGCACCAACTTCTTGGAGGCATGAAAGGCAAAGTCAGTTGAAAATGTGGAAGATTTTGTGCATTTCTCTGCCCTTGCTTATGCCCTGTTCAATATTAATGGGTCTGTATGGGATGTAAATGGCCACAGCACTCGGGCCATTACATATAACCCAAATTTGGGGAACTCTTAGTGTTTGTTATGCACAGTGAACCTCTGGGAAAGCTTCAGCCTTTGACCTCTGTAGTGGGTTGTGACAGAGAAGAATCGTAAGAGCTGGATTTAGACCCATCTGTGGAAAGCTGGTTAAAAATATTTAACATGTTCTTCCTCTTCCCCCAGCTCAGTAAAGGTCCTCTTAAAATATATTCTCTGTGACTTCATTTTTATCATTGCTTTGGGAGCCCTGTCCCCAAGCCTACTTGTAAGGAAATGATTAAATTATATTCATGTTTGTGCTTTGAAATTGCCTTGGTGCAAGTCCAAGAAGTATTTTCATGCTCTTCCAAATTTCCATGCTTTTTAATATTAATCTATTTTCATCAGTGACCTGCCCCAGCAGTAAAATTTGTTTGTAATTGGTCATATAATGATTGCTGAGGGGACATAAGAGTTAAACTGAATTAATCTCAGACTTAAAGATTTATACTTTTTTTTTTCTAAGAAAAAGTATGGTTTTTATTAGACAATGAAATGGAATTTGACAAGTAACAGTGGGTAATTTGTTTCACAAATCATTAAAGAAATTATGGTAGCAGAACTCTTTCATTTTGTGTTTACAGCGTAGAATATTCTTCTCTTTGAAATTCTTTGTCACTAGCTTTTAATTTTCCATTATATGTTAATAAGTGTTTATGTTTGGTTTGTGGTGGCAATTTCAAAGTGAGCAAACACTAACACCATTTATTGCTTTTGAGAACCTTTTCACATGGTCTACAAGTTAAAACAATCCCAAGTATCTAAAACTGAGAAATTCAAGGAATTATTTATTTTCTGTAATGTTAGCCTAGGTGGTCTTCTTCTGAAGTCCAAACATCTGGCTGCAAGTTAGCAGACTTTTTGGAATTCTTAGTAAGGCTTTGTGTTGGGCTTATGGTGGAAAGATGTTTTGTACAAGAATGGGAGTGGCTATACTGCTTAAGAGAATGGCTGTTACTAATGACTGTTAGTTGCATTTTTAGTCAATAATATTTTGGGTTTTTTCTTTCCTGCAAAATTGTTTGTAATCAAAGCCATTATGCTATCACTTAAATGGAAAGGCCAGCATTTGCCCAGAACAGCTGTGTAGTTACATTAGCTTCTATAAATAAGTTTATTATTTTAGAAGAAAGTTATAAAGCGCTCTGTTTACCTCTATGGAAGCAAGTGGAATAGCTCAAAATATGCCTAAGGATGAAGAACAACATTTGAACAAATAACATCCTTCCAGGGTTCTTTATGGATATAGAATATTTTAATCAAACACAATTTCTCTGTGGTTTTGTGGTCTTAAGAAAACTGAAAGGAAGGAAAGTGCCATTTCACTGTTCAGATGTCTGAAATACAATAATTTCCTTGTTTAAAACATTGATTCTCCCTGTTTGCATTGAGATGTTTTTGGAGGCTGATAGAACATAGCATGCTCTCAAATTTTTCTATGTTATGTCATTTTCTCTAAAATATGAAAACTTTGGTTCACTGTGTGGAGAAAATAAAAGCATTAGCACACACTCTGTACTCCTTTAGAAACACACATTGGTTAGATAGAGAAGTTTCATTATCATGCATGCTGAAAATGTGGTCTAAGAGCTTTAATTTACCTTCATCTGTCAATGTTAATGGACAGAGCAAGTGCTGGAGCTGCTGTAAAACAAATCTGTTTTCCTTTTTTCTGCTGTGCTAGATAATGAAATAAAAGCTAAATTATCACTGATAAAAGTAATTTGCAGAAAAGCAATGATAAAAATATAACAGCAGAGCTTGCCATTAGCAGTTTAAATGGATAATGTTCGCTAGTGCTTCTAACATACTTCTGTCCTCTGTTTTTTGTTGTCTGCTCCCCTTCCCCCCATGCTGGGAAGGGCCTTTAAAATTATGAATACACTAAATCCAAGCATGAGTACCTTTCTGAGAGCTAACTATTATACATATATATACAATATAATATTGGTAAGTCAAAGCATGTCGTTAGTGCTTTGAGGTGCTGTATCAGTATAATTCTATCCAACGTAACTTTAAGAATGTGTTTGCTAATGATGAAAAATGAGTAAATGGTTTAAATCCTTGCTGTGCTGGTAGCTCTTGTAAACTTACCATGAATTATGTGATGTTTACTATGGAAGCCTTAATTCATTCTTGAAGGCGTATTTAGGTGAGTGAGGCTCATAGCTGTTTTTTGTCTGTTTTTATTGTTTCTTTGTTTTGTTTACCTTTTTCTATCATTAAACCATAAAAATCAAGTTTGAAGCTATGCCCCAGTTGCTCACAAAACCTCAAAAATGAGGAGGCAGATGTATAGACTGCTGAGCCTCGTGTGTTTGCGTGCATGTTGTGATTCCAATGTCTGTGTATGGAAATGTACACAAACCTTTTTTAAATCCTGGAATTTATTTTTAAACTAGCTTTATCTCTATTTATCTGTATTGAAATTGAGTAATCAGTTTTTAAAAAAATCACTGGAATTCATACTATTTTTAAGACGAAAAGCCAGTTTCCAGGGTAAAAACTGAACATTAGCCAAGGAATACTTTAAAAAGGGTTGATTTCTTGTTATAGCTGAACATACTGACTGGTACATATGTAGTTTGTAAAAGTATTTATTTAAAGACATTTGGTTGTGAATGGCCACGTTGGAGCAACTTCTCAACTCTTTATTGTAGTATCTAAAAGCATTCTATGTTTGCAGCCTGGCTACCACCATACAGTGCTTGCCAGTTTGAAAATGTCAAGGACAGTTATGCTGTCATGTTCCTGACTGGCCTGCTCCTGACCATCCTTCAAAAAACCTGCCCTTTCTCCAGTGCTCTTTCTCCAGCTATTGCTGCCAGTTGCTATTTTGCTGTTTCATGGCTATGCCTATAATCTTGAGGAAGGCAGGGCCTTGCTGGACCAGGCAGCCTGGGAAAGCAGATGTACTCACTCTCCCTGCCCCAAAAAATAAAGCAAGGGCACTGTGGGAGTTAAGGAAACTATTCATCAGTGTGTCTGTGCAGAGTATCAGCTTGGAACACACAGCCCTGGGCAGACAACGTCAGAAAGGTGCACCCTTGTGTGAAGTACAAAGCTACTGCTTTATTTTATTGTGCAAGAATTAACATAGGAGAAAGTATCACATTTCGGAAATTCTTAGAGTATTTTTAGCCAACAAAACCTTTCAGGTGATGTGTGTCAGTTGTTCTAAAGTGCCTCACTATTTATTGCATCTGAACACTGTCATCATAAGTTTACGATGTTGTAATACTGAGGATTCTTTATTCAATATTTTGTGTTTATGCCTTCTATGTTTAGCAAGTGTTTAGGAAAAATAATGTTAAAACATGTTGATATATCAATACAGATAATTAGGTTTTTATTTGAAGTACTATTCAAATAGATGAACATGAAGTGTATTTCGTGGAGGGGCCTTCAGAGTTGTAATTTTTTTTAAGTTTTATTTTATTTTTTGTGGTATAATAGGTATAAATGTAGTAGAACAATAAGAACACCATAATGGAAGAAAATCTAAATCTTAGTTTACTGATATAAAACAAAATTAAGAAAACAACCTGAAACTGGGATGGCAGAGGTCTGCTTGCCAGCGGCAGTGCTGCTGTTACTCACAGCTGGCTATTAATAGGCAAGTGGGAGGGATGTGATGCACCAAGCTGACTCCTTTCATGGCAAGCAAACACAACTTCAGTGAAGTAAAACTTTGATGAGTTAGCATCAAAGCTGTATCACCATAGCTAGGTAGCAGAGCAGTCTAGTGCATGAGCACAGTGTTTGTCTGTTGGTTGACAAACACACATTAGAACAGAATGGAGTTGCAAAACTGGTGCTCATGTAGAAACAAAGGCCAGAGGGTAAGCTCTAGTACACATGCAGAAATAGGAGAGGAGTAGCTTTGCTGTCTTATCTACATATGGATTTGTTATACTGTAGCTAGGAATGGATGTTGGGCAAAACTATCTCACTGCAGAAAAACATAATCTCCTATTCCCTGGTGAGAACTCCAAATGGGGAGTAAACCACAAAACCTTTGAAAACAGCAGCATTAAACACTGAGAGCTTTAGAAAGATACTCTCTGCGCTGAAAAGTCAGTGTAAAATGCATGGGAACTCTTGCACGTTCAGTTTGTCTACAGGGAGGAGGCTGCATGTGCTCAGTGCCTCTAGGTCTGCTGAGTTATGCTGTAGTCCTAAGTAGAAGCATGCTTGAAAATTTGCTATTTTAGAGAGCTTAGGTAAGCAGTAAGACCAGAGGTAAAACATGTGAGACCTGAGCTTTGTGGTCTGACTGCAGCAGTTTGTTCAGGACAGAGGTGAGAAAGACGTTGCCAAAGGCTTTCAGTAAATGAAATTGTTGCTTCTGGAAGGGAGAGATGTCCTACTTAGGGAGCAGAGACCTTTCTGAGAAGGGCTGACTGTGAACTTTGGATGCACAAGTGCAATCATGAGGCCTACTGAGCCGTCTGGAATAATTTGCATGGGTGAGAAAAGAGCAAAGTTGGTTCAGCAGTGTAAGAGGGCTGGAAATACTTGAGCAGATAGAAAATAGATCTCAATGTAAAGTTTTATTGGCACAGTTGTAGTCTTGTATATTTCTTCAAAGGTACTACAGAGTAGATACTTTTATCCTTTCTAAAAGTTTTTCGCAGTAACATTTCTTCTTTACACTATCCTCGTGGGGATGAGAAGTGGATCTTCTAGGTCACTTCTGGTCTAAGTCTTGGTAGACAAGGCTGATGAAGTTACTGGGCAGGCTGGAGCCTTTTCATCATAAATGCTATTCATGGAGTTCAACAGAATTTATCTTTGTCCTTCTGACTGTTCTCAAAGCTTAGTTAATTGGGATGATCTCTGCTTGCATAACTGGGACTTAACAGAGTCCAGATATTCCTGTATTTCAGCCACACTTGCACCTTTCACCCTGTGTGAAGCAAGACACTTGGGGTGAAAAGTTCTTCCACTTTGCCTTTTATCTAATTCCGTGTCTGTGCTTTAACATATTTTCCATGCCCTTGAAGTCTTTCTGCGCCCATGGGATTTTTTTGGGTTGTCTCCTTTCCCCTTCCTCTCCCAAAGTCTGCTGACGGCACTCCCAGATCTTTCTCCCATTTTCTGAATTGCGTTATCTACTTCCTCCAGAGATGGTTTGATTAAAAATCTGGTTTCCAGTTCTCTCCATGCTCGGACCTCTTTGTGGTAGAGAAGATCATTTAATGAAGCTCAGTTAATGATCCTTCTTGCTTTACTGAAAATGTTATCAGTTTCTAATACTCCTCAGTATTTCTATTATTTTTTCCAACAATGTTATGCATATTTTTGAGACATTGGAAATACTATAAGTTAGCAAGACATTTGTTATTTCTTGGCCTGCAGAATTCCATGACATTTTCATTGTTGCTTCTGAGTAACAGACTTGTAGAAAGGGCCACTTTTTCCATGCAAGCCTTTTATTTTGTATGAAGTTCCCCACAGTTTGTTGTTTCTACCTACTTTTTTTTTTCTTATTTTTTCTTTTTTAATGTTCATATTCATCTCCTTGACTACCAAGTAACAGAACTTATGCAGAAACTTGGATGGTCTTTCCCTTGCCAAACAGAGGCTGTCTTCTTCTAGCAGCTGATTTGATACAGAAATCGTTGCATGTCATAGGCAAATCTGAAAGCATTTTCTTTTTATTGTCACTGACACAAGACAAGAAAACAGAAACCAAAACTCATTTTGAAGAGCTGAATTGTAATCTTTTACATACAGACATCAGGATAACTTTATTTTCAGTTGATTTAGTGAGGTGGGAATCAGTCCCAAAGACGGCCGCAATTCCACCTGTGGGGGATCACATAATGGAGAAACTGATTTTGTAGCATCATGTTTGTCCTTTGTCCAAGATTCTGCTGGGTCCCTGTTGGGTCCTCATCTTCACAATACAACAAGAACCATTGAGTTTCATGTTTTGTTTGGGTTTTTTTTTCTGTTCCTTGGCATGTTTGGGTTCCCTCTTTGTGTGCAGGATGAGTGTCAGTATTGGATTGGACCCTAAATTGTTGTTCAGTGGTTTACAGGCTTGGGACATTTCCCTTCCTATGTTGAGGATGATTTTCCCAGTTGTTTAGTTGCTGTTTTTTATTTTTTAATGCTAAAATGAGGAAGTGAGGACTTGAATATTTCAAAGTGATTATTTAAGTAGCTGTAGCTCCCCATATACATGATAGACATGGAGGCTGACTGTCCAGAACTGTTCTAAGTCCACCCTAAGCCAGAAGACATGGCTCCACAGCAATTCAGCCTTTTTAAGGCAGCAGGTTTTACAGGCAATCTAGCTGCTCATAGGTTTTACTGTCAGTCACAGCTCATCTGTAGAAATATTCCTGCCATCATGTGTGATGCTGCATGGTGTAATTCCAAAAGCACCTAAATAACAGTTTGCTGTAACTGATACATGTGTAATAGAGAAGGAGAAATTGCAGTCAACAGAGTAGGTGCAAACACTGCATTTTCTGGGAACTGTGTGTTTTTTTTCCCCCCCTCTCCAAACCCTGCAGCTTATCTTGCTTGTTTCTCTGTCTTTCCTCTCCCCTTTGGCCAGATTCCAGTTTGTAATTCTGCATTCTTTGCTACTCAGCCTGAGGTTTTCTGATTTTTAAATGCTTGTTTTCAATTTGCATGATGTTTCTGCACAGAATATTGTGGTGACGCAAGACCTGCTGGTTAGAAGATTTTTCTGAGAATATAAAACAGGGGCTAAAAGTCAAGTGGTATCCACTTGGCACACCTATATGCCCAGAATAACTTCAGACCTATAAAAATAGACAGTGAGAAGTTAATTCTTATGGGGGAAAAATAAAACCTGTGCAAATATTTTGGCGGTGAAGGTGACTGACCAGTAGAACAACCTACTAAATACTAGAATGGGTTGGGTCTCCATCCCTGAAAGTTATATAAATTATCCAGGTTGTTCTTTTAAAGAAATGCTCAGATTCAAATTGTTTTAATTCAAGTGAATCCTTTAACCTCTGATCTACAGGTTAGACAGGTTGTTGTTATTCATCCTTTCTGGACTGATGAGGTTTGACACTGTCATTCATCCTTCTTCCAAGCTCTTAGTAAGTCAGAGCTTCAGGGAAACATGTCTTCATTCAGGATTTTAATAAAACATGCTATAATCATAATGTATAAAATCTCTGCATCTACAGAGGCACAGGCTGACACTCTACTTCTACTCTGATTTGAAGTTTTGTTGAAAATATAATAGGTCAATGGGCTTTCCTGCTTCTTGTCACACTATGGGCAAGTTTTCTTGCTGGCCTTTCAGAAAGGCATTTTCCAGCTTTCATTAGTGAAAGCTAAGCAGCGTATTCTCAGCTGTCATAAACATTTAATGGTAGATAATAAAGCTTTATTTAATGCCATTCATAAAGATCGCCTATTTAATTCTTATGCAGGATCTCCCTGCCATTGAATGTTCACTAGTGTGAATTTGCTGTGCTAATGACTATTCTGTAACAGTCTTTGGAGGTTTACATTTATTTATTTATTCTAATGTTTTCAAGTTTTCTTTGAATGACTAATGGGAAAATCCCCAGAAATTGGTGGAAGTCTAATACATGTTTAAGGAAGTAACAGTAAGAATAGAGGGGGAAAAGTTGATAATTAGTAGTTGATCTGTACAATGGTGAATGAGATAAAGAAAAATGGGAGTAAGATGACATACATAAGATGTATTTCTTTGAGGTTTGTTATTTCATAAATAACACTATTGACTATTCACAATTGACTAAAAACTGTAGCAAGTCAAATTTAAAGCATGCTTTTACAATGTAGATGAACACTATGCTGTGCCCTGCTCTTTAAAAGTAATTACTGATGTTTTTTGTCATACACATTGCATTATTAAATTTGTTAATCTTAAATGCACTTCACACTGGCTGTTCCAGTAAAAGATGTAAGTATTTATTCATGTTCTGTATTGTGTATGGAGGGACTTTCTGTTCTCTTTTTTTCCTGTGGGGGAATAAAAATCCATATAACTACCCTTGGCCATGGCAGCATGTTTTGTACAAATGTATCTAACCACACTGGGGTGAAAATAGAACTCAAAACTCATGCAAGCAATTTTGTCTTTTGGATTCAGCATGAACAGTACAGGTACATCTTGCTTGTTCTGTGCTTGTCTCGTCATTCTTTTGTGCTAGCATTTGGAGTAGGCTTGTGGTACATCTGTTACCTCATCTTTGGCCTGCGTGCCATCCCAGTTGTCTTTCCTAATGACAAAATTATTATTTCGGGCAATAACTACAGAGGTTTTTTTTGTGGTGTTTCTTTTTTTTTCTTCTTTTTTCCCCTCTTTTTTTTTTTTTTTTTTTTCTTTTTCTTTCTGCTTCTTTCAAACCCAGCCATTTGTAGAACATCCAGTCATGCCCTTCTGGAGAGGTGGGATGGTGATGGAGATGGGAATCACAATCACAATATATGCAATGTGTGCCTTGTTTGGTTATCTTCAAGAAAGATAAAAGCTCCATAAAGAATAACGGCAAATTATTGATTTTGTTACTTCATAATTTTAAAGTAAAAATAAGAAAACAGAGAGGAATCTGGTATTACATGCCTTCCCAGTTTTGCTGCTGCTCACTCATCATCACCTTCTATATCTGTCTAAAGCAGCCATTCTCTGATTCTAGGTACACAGGAATTTAAAGAGTTGGTAGGCAGTGGTAGGAAAAGAAACACAGATAAAGCAAGGAATGCTGAAAAAGAATGACTGTGTCCGGTTATTCTTGATTTGTAATAGAAAATGTAGACAGCCCTTACTGCTATCAGTTCCCTTTGCAAGTTTTTGTGTAGGGAGCAATTAATTATTTAGGGCCATGGATCAGATGTGCTGGCAGCCATTTCCTGACAGAACCAAGCCTTAATTTTTAGAATACTTGAGATTCTGTAGTTGAGTGTGGAGAGGCCACAACTCTTTCCTCCTTGAGTACCAGAGTTTCCATGTCTTGTTTCTCCTAGATCCTGAGAGACAGGTCAGCCATGAGAGTGCTCATCACAGTGATAAAGGTAGCCATGGAAAAGGCTTTACTAAGAAACAATGAAGGTTGTTTTTGGATAAGTAAAATCTCAGTGACTTGTGCTACTTTGTGATCAGTGGTTTCTTTACTCTTCCCACTACAGTTGTTCGAAAGAACCTAGCCCAGACAGTTACTGATGGGTGGTAATCAGGTGTGTGTACAAGAGTGGGCAGTCAGGGCACCAATTCCTTTGAGGTACAAGACCTCAGGTTTCTGATTTTAGCTGTTAATCTGAAAGAAAAGCTGGAACTGAGAATGACCTGTGTCCCAGGATGCATGTGCAGACTTGCATTCCATGGTGCAAAAAATGCAGCCTGGCTCTAAGGATTTATGCTGGATAGTTGTTTCAGGAAGTTGAGGAAACTGTGTGACATGGAATAATCAAAATTTAGGAATGTCTGTATTGTTGTTCTTAAGAATTATTGTTCCCTCCTTGCTAGAGAAGTGGCTGTTAAATCGGTCTTTCTGGGTCTCTGGACATCCATCTTATCGTGCATAATTACAAATGGCCACAAGTCAAGAGACAGGGAGACCATTAAATTGCATCATAACTGAGCACGTATTAAAATGAACAAGGTTCAAAAAGTAAAGAAGAGTCAACATAATTTCATAAAGATTTTATTACAAGAGCTGTTTTCTTAGCTTTATTAGCAGAAGTGTTTAAAGGATTTGATGCTTTGGAAAGACAAGACATGGCTTCTTATCAGTGAAGCAAAGTAATTTAGATGATTGCTTTGGACATTCTTTAAAGGAGAAAAAACATTTTGTTTTGCGCTGTTGTGCATCGTCTTTTGAGCATGCAGTGAGAAGACTGTATGCTTGAAGCAGTGCAGTGTGATCATCAATCTGGCTGAACTTCCTTTAAAGATACCCTGCTGCCTGAATTCAGGGTTCAGGTCACTGTGGAATGCATCAATGCAGAGCAGCCCAAAACCTTATCAACCTAATCAAGGAGGGACAAGTTGGAGACAAGTGAAAGCCTGGGCTCTACCCTTAAATATGTGCTGATTTCAGAGCACCATTTCACTGTGGATCAGTTTCATTGCTCCTTTTCTGTGTTGCAGCTGTTCTACCCTAAACATTTTTTTTTAATTTTAGTTCTAACTTTAACTGGTGAAATTAGCGAACAACAAAACAAAAAGCACAACTGGAATGCGTTGTGGAAAACCATTCACTTATGTAACTTTTTGATTTTAAGTTGTCGCAGTACTTTTACTTTGTGATCCCTATGAATGCTTGCTGTCATTTATTTACCAGCCAGTGCCATCTGAAATGTTGATGGCTTTATTCTGAAAGTAAAGATGCCTAATTTACTCTCTTTATGTGGAGAAACTGGATGCACTTGAGACTGTCTCTGGACCAAGGTTACACTGGATGCTTGCAGACCACTTACACAACTGTGCTTGGTGAAGATATCTGTGGCATTATGGCTCGCTGGTCTTTTTTCAGGGACCTACAGCATTTTTAAGGGTGGTCTGTTTATTTTCCCTGTGTTGTTTTATGTACTGAAATATTGTAGTGAAAATAGCTGGGTGGGGTGTAATGAATGTTTTCAAAGACCTTCCTTTGAAAGAAGCTTTTTTTCCAGTCCTTGGTGGTCACCACCCATTTTCCTGTTCTGTGCGCACCTCTCTCATTGTTCCTATCCACAAAGGCCCCTTATGCAAACCTGTAAGTATATGTGCCAGTGTGGCGAGATAAAATGGCACGGGATATAAGGCTGAGCCTGGTGAAATGCCAGAGATTTTAACCACAGGCTACATAAATTTCAGCATGTATTGCTCACATCGTTTTGTGGTATTGGGTTGTAAAATTCAGTGTTTGTCAACAAGTTTCAATGTGACACTTTCAGCTGTTTATAGTTGATGGTGTTTGCGGCTGAAGTGCTACCAGGGCAGGTATGTTAGCTGGTCATATTATCATCATGTGATGGCAATAGTTGTCCCTTAGACTTGAAATAAAGCATGATTGAAAATTTGTCCTTGTTTACCCGCAGTTGCATCATCTTGATAAATAATTTTCATTGTGGTCAGTGTCCCATCTGAAAAATGAAGTTGGTTTGGGGTTTAACTCCTGGGCCTGTGAGTTGCACTTCGTTCACCTTTAGCTTTAAACCACTGATGAGGAGATAAAGCACATCCTTTGGTATGTGTTTTTTTAGAGTAGGTAAATAGTTGGGCTATCAGCAATACCTGCTGAGCTTCTGAGCAACAATACTTATGGATCTTTAGATTAGCCGTCAAAATTGACTGATTACTACAAGTAATGCCACAAGATAAGAATCTGTAATCTCTCAGAACACAAATCACTGATTGAGATCTTGGGTTGTGCATTGTCATAACCTTATCCCCACGGTCACGGTGCAATTCCAGCTGTAACTGCGCTGCAGGTAGTCTTGAATGTGAGAGCAGAAACTGTGAAGAAAAGCAGAGTTGTACATTTTTCACCACAAAAATGGCTGGTTTCAAGCATGTTCAATTTCAGCCAACTTAGAAACAGTCTTTCTGTTGTGTTGTTCAGTGATTCTGTTTTTCTTTTTAGTCTACAAGTTATCTCTGAAGTTTGCTAGGTCCTGGCTGGTACCAAAGAGTTGCTTGCCACAGGGAAGGAATCCATTATCTGATATCTTGACTGAGCAGAATAGTGCAAAACCAATCTCAGAAGGGAAGAGTGAGTTTAGAAATCTTTGTGCTCCTCCAGTTGTAATTTGGCCATGTGCTGGGAATTTTGTTTCTCTCACAATTTCCTTAGTATTTGAGAAGACTGAGGAAATGATTCTCTCATCTGCTGAAGTTTTACAGGATGGTCCAGAGCCATCCTGACACTTTCTGAGGCCAATACTAGACCTTGCTGAGTGCAGGGACTTGAAGCTATAAGAAATGCTTCTCCATCATACTGTTCTCCTCTAGCCTTAATGCAAGGAATGTGTTGAAAAGTCAAGAAGTCAATGCCTACATCTGCTCTACTGGCTGACCAAACAGCAGACTGACAACTTCTCATGTCATAAGCCTTATGAAGTTCCTGGTGGCTGAGCCTAGCCTAAGAGTATCATGTTCGGCACATCCTTTGAGGTGCCAGGTTCACGCTGGCATGGTGAATGACGAATGGGCTGTGCTCTCAACATCGTAAAATAATCCTTGGCCAGATTAATGGTTGATGAAATCCTAATACTTATCTCTCCAGTTCAAGGTACTCATAAAACAAGAGAGAAAATGGTAGGACGTAAATCCTGTGGACGTTGTTTTGCTTACTGTGATTAAATTTATCAGACTCTGGTGACATATTGCAAGCCTAAATGCTTTTAAAAAAATATAAGGGATCCAGCAACCTCAGTAAGGTTCTCAATGTCAGATTCCATGAGTACTTTTTAGCTGCTGTGATAACCAGTATTAATGGTGGTACTAAAAAAAAATGGAAGTGCAAAGAGTTTATCTTAATAGCTGTATTAAATGTAAATGGTATAAATGTTTTTAAAATGTATGGATGTAATGCTTTTCATCTTAGAGTAACTCCACAAACCCTCTGAACAGCCTGTGCCGGTGCTCTGGCACCCACATAGTAAAGAACTGCATCCTGGTGTTTAGATGGAACTTCATCTTCCAGTTTGTGCCTGTTGCCTCTTGTCCTGTCACTGGGCATCACTGAAAAGATATTGGCTCTGTCTTCCTTGTACCCATCCAAAGATCTGATGTATTTTCTATTCAAGAAAGCATTTTCACAACTATGTTACTGTAAGACATAGTGACAGTAGAGTCAGTATTCTCAGTTTAAAAACACTAGAAGTCTGGTGTTCTCTTAGGCTTCATCTCTTGCTACACTACTCAGACTAGCCAAGTTCCACAATATCATGCTAAACATCCTTTGGAAAGGCCTAGCAAGAACAGAAATTAGTTTCTTGCTCTTAACACAAGCCTTTTTCTGATCTACTTTTAAGTCTTTTGTATTTTCTGACTCACATGGTTTTAACTCACTTTGGTTTTAAACTTGGAGGAAAGAATCACATTACAAGTTGATATGGCAGTAGGTGCCAATGTTTGTTTATTAGACTAGCAGCAGCAATTTGTTTAGTGGGTATGTGCGGAAAATATACAAAATCCCCCCAGTGAAACCAAGGAGTCAGTGGTAAGTCAAAGTAGATTTAAAGGAAGGGTGGAAGGTATTTCATTTCCTTATTTTTGCAATAGCCCTCTCTGTTAGTAGCTTTTCTTGTTACCTTCGAACTCTCATTTCCTCTATTAACAAATTCTTTATTTTGGTGGAGTTCATATTCATTTTGCCCGACTACTGAGTACCATCTTCCAGTGTGCAACTATGCCACTTCAGCACTTTACAGCCATGAACACTACACATGTTTTCAAACCTTTTTATTATTATTTTCTTTTTCCTCTCAGTTGAGGGATAACTGTGTTCTTCCCCTCCCTACTGGTGTGCCAACCTTGCTCACCTGGTGCTTTTTCAGACTTAAGAAACAGTTATTTTCACTGGAATGTGTTTGTGTATAAGGAGGGATCTTCATGGCACCGTGTTTGGATTTCGTTGACAGCTTACATATTTGGGCCTGGTTTCCTGGTGAGCGAGTAAATTGCTGTTTGTAATACTCTTTATTTGCTGATGGTCACTTTTATTACTTTAATGGAGGGGACTTTCGAAAAGCACAGTGTGCCATCCAGATTAAACTGCTTTTTGGGTAGAATGGTTACAAAGCTGAGTGAATTCTTTTTAAAGGAATTTTAAGGCTAAGTAAGCACGACTGCTGGCTGCTTGGTGTCCACACAGGCACATCTCTGGGCTGTCAGATGTTATGGTTCCGAGATAGCTATGGAGCAAAACTCCTTTTTAGATATGGTAGTGGCTTAAATCATCTAAGGATTTGCTAAGCAGAAGGTAAAGCAAAATGTAAACACACAGAAAAAAGTGGATTTGCTGGTTTGAAATAAATCTTTGTTGTTATCTAAGATAGTACTGCCCATTAAAATATTTTTACAAATTGGAATTTTTTTATGTTAAACATCCACTCTATTTTTTAATTTGTTTTAAGTGTACTGTAAAATATTTTCTTATCTTTTCATCCCTCGAATGTATTTCTCTTGCTCTACAAGTTAGCATTTGAGGCTATGAGAGTTTACTTCAGAAATTTCATATGACAGCTTAATTAACTCTGGATTCTTGACCTTTAAAGTGCTGGAACTAGAAACATTTAATAACCAGCCGCTGGATATAAAGTAATATGCTTGCTGTTTTACTAGTTTGCATGGAAGGCAGTCTGAAGCAAAGTCCAAGGGTCACCAAAATAGGGAAGGAAACTGAAGGAAGTCAGTCTGAGCTATGTATTTCAGAAGGTTTTATGTCTGTGTCACACAGTGTGTAGGTATGAGTGAAGACTACCAGACTGCAATTAAGGTGTTCTCATGCGAGGAGAAGGCTGTGGTTTCACTAAAATCTCCTGTGATCTGGGGCCTACAAGGTAGAAAGGTAATTCAGCACAGTTACTGTGCTGCCTAGTCTTACATGAGCAAAGTATTGATCCATGTGGACTTGAGAGCAGTGAAACACTGAGCTGGAAGTTGCTATCTCAGCCTGGGACACAGTGCAATCCACTCCGCGAGTTGCAAGGAGGTCGCCACCCTCCTCGACATCGGGAGCATGGCTGAGGCTGACCACTCGGCATCATCTGCAGAGTAAGTTCTAAGGGCTTCCTTGGGTAACTGCAGGCTGGGATTCCTCCCACCTGCTGAGGCTTGGAGCTGCTGGGGGTTACAGGTCCCCAGGATGACGTGACAGTTTTACAAAGTTGTTTGGGCAGGGGTTGTTATATAGGGCTTCAGATTTTTCCCAGCCTGAAGTTTCCAGCAGCCTCTCCAGCACAGCACAGCAGCTGGAGAGGCTGCTGGAAGCCAGATTATGATCTGAACCCCAAGCAAGACCTTCATCTGCTAGCATTCCCATTGATTTCAGCACAGCTGTGTTGCAAGGCTGCCGAGGTGAGCGAGGGGATGGGAATCCAACCCCTGTGGTCTTCACCAGGTGCTCTTGCTCCCAGTTGAGTTCTCCTCACTGGTGAAGTGGCATATGTGGTGGGTATAGCCATTGGACTGGCTCATTGTCTGGGTTGGTGATAGAAAACATGGAGAGCTTTAGCTTGTGACATGCTGTGAGCTCCACCTGAAACTGCCAGCACTGTTAGTGTCACAGGCAGCAGCCCTTAAATTCCGTTTTCAGAAGGCAAACTGAATGTGGCTGGGAGCAAGTGGACTGGGTCCTAACCAGAGACCCCAGGCCTGCTCCTGAGCTCCATCACCTTGTTTCCAGTGAACACTTGGGCTTTCCCATTCCTTGAGGGGAACAGTTTGTGATCATGCAGTGATTGCAGTGTGAGTGTGTGTGTTGGTGGAGCAGGGCCAGATCCTGGCAGGTCCTGGGACTCGCAAAAGTACAAGGCACAATGGAGGCTTCCCTGCAGGACCTTGTGAGCATGGATGGGTTGATCTGAAGTGGCTTTCTCCTCTCATTGCCCCCTGCATTTTTAAAAATGTGACATGGGTTGGGGTGAGGAAGGTTTCTGCTTTTGCTTGCTCCACTTTCTCTGAGCAGTGACGCACACATTTACTCGTTTTTGCCACATAAGTGGGCGGTTTATAAGCTGGGAGGGAATGATTCATAAATTAGCTACAGCCTATGCCTTTATTGCTCTAATGATGTGTGAGCAGGATTCTGCGTAAACCTTTCTGCCTGGCCTTCAGACAAAGTTGTTGAGGAGTTATATTTTCACTTTCTGGCTGCTGGTAACCAAGCCTTGCCTAGGGTGAAAAGCTCTCCCTGTGAATAAAATGGAGGGCAGCTGCAGGGAGATGAAATATCCTGCTACCTGCAAAGGAAAACCATGAACATAGTGCATTCTGCAAAGCTGTATCGCTTGGCTGAAGGTTCTGGAGATTTTTGTGCAACCAAGATGAATGAGTACTAGATGACAGTCTTTTAAGCAGGGAAAGACTCTGCTTGGGGGAAATGGTGTGAGGCATGAGGCCAGGGGATTGTTTTGTGTCTCCGTGTGCTTGTACTTACCTGATGACAACAACCACCCAACTTGAGGGTATGCTGAGCTAGGAAAGAAGAGGAGGAAAATTGAGGTGCAGGAAACCACACAGGGAAATGCTTAACAAGCAAATTGTTTGTTTATTCAAAATGATAATGTGCGAGCAAGAACTCTTTTGAAAGCAGCCAAACAGGCCAACTCTTCCTCTCATTTTCCAAGTCAAGAGGACTCTGGGGTGGCGTGCGCTGAGCAACATCTCATTGCAGATGAGCAGGGAACTACTTATTGTTGGAAGCAGTGCTAGGGGAAGACATCTGCAGCACAGGAGAAAAATTATTCTCCGCTCATAGCATTACTTGTTAGAAACCTTGGGCAACCTGTGGTTAATGAAACCAGCTTGTCTTATTAGCCACAATTGGCAACAATATTTACAGATGCTAGCAAAACTAAATATTTTTTCTTTGTGGCTGGAGTGGCATCCTGAGAGACCCCATCCTCTTAAACAACCCATTTTTTTCCCTGCATGAATTGCGACATGGCTTTGGCTTTAGTTCCCAAAATCTGGTATTTACATGAGACAGGATTGGGCCATGTTTTGTCCAGTTTGGTTCTAATATGAAAATCACAGGGTTTAGATTTAGAGCAGAGCTTAAGTGTTCATGGTTCAAATTAGATTTTCCAAGCTGCAACTGGAAATTCTCATGAATATTGCTGCATAGTTTATGTTTGGTTTGCTTTTCCTTTGTTTCTAACCTTTTATCTCAGTGGTTGCATTAGAAACTGGGAAGAATTTTTTTTCCCAGATTGGAATCTTTATAGACACTGCATAGATGCATTTTTCTCAAGAGAGCAAGTTACCTATAAAAGAAACATTCACTCAGCTTTCCCATTCCAGGGTGACATAGCACATTTTTTTTGTTATACCTTCAAGGACACCTGTGTGTAAAGGGACTTATTTTATGTGCATATAATCTGACTCTTACTTGGCAAAGATTAAAATAAGGAGCTAATGTTACTTTGTAAACATCTGATACTTTAGATTCAGACTTGGATAGGTTGGTGCTTGCTCCTGTAATGCCGCTTGTTATCAAGCTGGATTCTGCTGCTACCTAACTAAAAGTGTGTTGGTCTCATCTTGTACATATCTGCTGTAACAGATACCATGTCAGAAAATATTCACCTCAGGCAAAAGAATTGTGAAAGAGGTTTGCCAAAGGCTGAACATGGATGTTAAGAAGATACCATAAGCATTTATGAGGCCCTGTTCTCTGTTATCACACCCAGTAATGAACACCTGCCATCCCACCTATCTGATCCTCAAGCTTATGCCCAGCTTCAAGTATTTTGAAGCGTAGGAGTTCTACTGATGTGCTCTGAGTATTTTTTTTTTTGCTTTGAAAGATGATGTTGAACCCCCAGCCTTGGGTGGACCCCAACACACACCTTACTGTAGCTTTGCTCTTAGCACTTAACACATACCCTGCCTATTTTACTTATAATTTTCTAAGCCACCTGTGGTTTCCATGCTAGAAAATTTGCAGTCAGTCAGGATCTTCTAGAAGTGGTCACATTATCTAAAATGCATTACCGTGTTTTAAAACTCTTTCTATTCTGTGCTGTTTTACTTCATACCAACTGTAATTTGAACAGCCTATAGGATTAAGGGATGTGGTTAATATTTGCCATATCATTTATTTTTCTCATCTTCTTCACATGAAAGAGTATAGTTAGTGAAATGTCCTGTTCTGATGGGGAGTTTTTTTAAGCATTGAGGACTCATAACTTTACACTAGCATTGGAAAGGAGAAGTTGTAATATTTATAAGGCTTGGCAAGCAGAGACCCACCACTGGTGATTCTGGAAATGAATGTCTATCAGCAGAAATGATGTGGTCAATCTTTTCCACAACATGTGCTCATCTGAGATGTGCAATTTGCACTGATACTTGGTTATGGAAGTATGACAGAAAAATATATCTGTTCTGTATGGAAGTAATTACAGTGTGAAACTTCAGCTTGTGCAAGTGAAGGAAATTTGTAGTATCAACAGAGCTACATTAAGTTGAAACAATTAGTGGTTTTTAAGCATTTTTTGTTTCCCAATAACACTGGGTTCCTCATGCTTTGAAATAAAAAAATTCTTTTTTCTTAAACACGAGTCAGTGAAGTTTTCTTTTAAATGATTGTGTCCCGAATCCATAATAAATGTAGCCTTTGTGTTTCTCACGTTAAATTTAGCTTTGTGTCCCTTGGTGGCTTAGTTTTGTATACTTGCTTCATAAAATGTCTTCCCCTTTGTTATTTCCTGCTCTTCTGTTCTCTGTGGTGTTTAAGTGAGGTTGTCTTTATTTGTCTTGTTGTTTCACTCAAGAAGGTGTCTGTTCTCATGGACAATGGAGAGATGATGTTTTCATTAAAATAGCTTTTACTATGGAGAGATTTCTTGCAGCAGTATTTCCTTTCCCATTCTATATTCTTTATGGTCAAGGAAAGTTGCTTTTTCAGAGTAGTGTAAAGAGCTGAAACAGCTGTACATATACAGTTGGATACCCTATTATTACCTTTATTTTAGTACAGGGAACTATAATTTGCAATTCATTTTATCTATGACACATGCTCTGCAATTTCTCCAGCTTAAAAATGAATTGTCCACTAATTCTGGATTATTTTTCTAGTAAATTATTGTAGATTGAACAAAACAAATTTAGATTGCATGCAATTTTTAACATTTACTGAATCTCAGGAATCATAGTTGGTGATTTCATTTTTAATCTCAGCGAAGATAGATCTTGAACCTGTTGCATTCAGCAAGGGCTCAATTGGTGTGAAGGCTGATTTTCCAGTTGCAGTAGTCCCCTTCCTAACTCCCACTTTAAATGAGCAAATGAATATTAATGTTTGGTCAGTGAAGTTTAAACCAGCTGACAGAGTGCATTCATTGATGACAAGGCTAACTCGCATAAATGCCTCTCTGAAGTTGTGAATTGCATTTCAAAAAATGCTTTTTTTCCCTTCTCTCCTCTACCTGCTAGGAGCAGTTCTGAGCGGAGGAAGGAGAAATCAAGAGATGCAGCAAGATGCAGGAGAAGCAAAGAGACGGAAGTATTCTACGAACTGGCTCATGAACTGCCCCTGCCCCACAATGTCAGTTCCCACCTGGACAAGGCATCTATAATGCGCCTGGCAATCAGTTTCTTACGCACTCACAAGCTTCTGTCTTCAGGTAATGTCTGGCTAAAAGAAGTTGTTGATGCTAGTTGATAGCAGCTTGGTAGGAATGTGCATGGTCTTCTCTGAATGGAAGGTCCTAAAAGGAGAACAGGACACAGTCGCTTGTATTGCGAGAATACAAATAGATTTACAGTTTTTGTTTTGAATGCAGTCTATTACAGTTAGTTACAATGTTTTGAGCTTTCAGGAGTTTAATCAGAACTTAGACATATACCTTAAGCTTCCATGCTGAAACAAGTACATCTGAATATAGCGTGGCAAGCATGTGTGTGCCACTGCATTCAGAAGGCCGCTGGGAAGTTCCAAAGGTCCAATACTTTGTTCTAAAGGCCTGATTGTTCTGCACACTGGTAATGAGTAGTAGGCTGTCTATATATGGCAGAGTGAGAGAGCTAAAGTAAACAACTTTTAAATCATTGATATGAATGGATTCTATTTAATCAGTACTGCTTATTTTGGACTAATCTGAAATGTTAAATCAGCGTTACATTCTTAGCCTGTTAAAACTGATAAAATGAACAGTATTCTTATTTTGCACCTATATTTGCATAATCACATTGATAGAAATTTGTTGTTTGAATAGCACATAGAATCAATGAAAATAACAGTTGTATCTGGAGAAATATTTACACTGACTTTGTGTCAAGAATATGTTAAAAGAAACGTTGAACTATTTGTGAAAAGCAAAGCCAAAATTTTTTCTTCTACTTCATTCATGGCAAAACTCCCAATAAGGTCACAATTGCCCTCCCTCTCTTTAGAAAAATTGAGTCATACCATAACAACTGCTTTAATAAATGCCATTAGGAAGTATCTCATCCCCTGGAAAAGTATGCTGTTGGTTTGTTGTTCTTAGTCTGAAGGATACAACAGATTCAGTTCTACGTCCATATGCCCCATATTATTTATAGCTATTTTGAGCTCCACTATGACTATTTTATGAACTATGGGCTTTTTACCTTTATTTATAGAATTGGATTTTAATGTTTACTCCTGTAAAAAGAAAAGTTTATTTGCTAAACAGCATTTGGAACTCATCTTTGATATCTCCATGTAGTTAATGCTTGAAGTGCATTAAATAGGTAAATGTTCTTTAAAATGCTGTACACCAAGACTGTTTGTCTGTGGCTTTCTCATTAAAAGCAAAACAAAACAAAAACAAAAAACAGTTTCAGCTTTACAAATATTTACATGAGATAAGCTAGTGATTGGTACAGAATAGGAACAGCAAACTTGTGCAGGACTGTAACAGATAATATAAATAATGCTTCTGTTCAGATAAAATACTTTGATGCTGTCATTGTGAGAAGATATTTGCTGACCTGAAAATTGCTGAATTTGAAGTGACCTTTTCAAATACACTTTCACTTATTGACAAAGTTCTACAGACGAAATATTTGATTCAGCACTTCTTTAGTGTTGAGGGTTAAGATCATATTGTTTGATAGTGACGACAACTCAGTATATTGATATAATATTCATACATCTGCATACTTGGGGGTATTTTCTGTAATACTGTTTGAAGGCCAGTGTGATTTGTGCAGCCAATTTATGTTTGCTTGAGGTATCACCATGACCAAGCAGTTAGAAAGGAATCTGGAAATAAAACATTACAGTTGTGACAGGCTGTCTTAATGATATTCCAAATCTATTCTGTGTTAGTTGTTTCCTTAGCCTGTAGTCTGATCTGCTTCCCCAGTTAAAATACTGGTTTGGATTAAATCACCTAATGCAGGTTTGTCCATGGAGGTTAGAATCGCAGTTGCAAAATCCTTAAATATTTCCCTTTTGAGGGATTGAGCTTAAGTTAGTCTAAAAGGACTGATTTTGTGGAAGAGTTGGATATTATTTTCTGACCTGGAGAATACATGGAAATGAAAGAACTCAAGCTAGAAAACTACTGAGTACTTGTAATTTCTTGTTCATTTGCTTCTTATATCCTTCTGGGTTTGGCTAAATAAATCAAGCTAAACAAGAAAGCTGAAACTGTTTAGCTCCGAATATTTGAAAGACAACATGTACCAGGGTTTGGAATACAGTGGTTATCAAAGAGAGAACTTTCTTTATCAGAATAATTATTTTGAAACATTATTTCATTTGATTATTGTGCAGTGTATACTTGGTGAGATTCCTGAAATTCACATAGGTAGAGTACTATTCTAACAAAAGCAATTTCTATCAGTTTGAGTACTGTTTCTTCCCATCAGGAGATAAAGCTGTAAAACAGAGTATAGGCATTTCTAAGCAGATTTAGACTCCCATAGGAAGAGATTTTGGCAAGAGCTTGGATTAAAATGGAAGTGGCTTATGAGATGCCTGTTGGCTTTCCTCTTTCCAAGCACCAACCAAAACTACCCCCATTTGACAGTCATGCCTAGCAGACTGGAATTTAGCATTAGCTCTGCACTGCATTTGAGGAGCCTAACTCCAATGCTGGGCAGCACAGAACTTCTTCTGTCATCTCTGACAGATTAACTGGGAACTATGGGGAGGTAGAGAACTGGAGCATGCATGAGGGAGACCTCTTTGCTTTATGTTGTCTTCATGGAACAGTACTGATTATTTTGGCTAGACTCTTTGTGTAAACAGGAGTTAAGTGGGAGTATATGTTCTGTCATTAATTAGGACACTGAAATAACATTTACTGCATTTATATATATATATATACACACACTATGTCACTACAGCAGGCCTGGGTTACAGCTTGGTAAGTACTTCAAAAGTTAGTAGAGAAAAACATACTGCTTGATTAGCATTTTTGTTACTTATTTTTAATTATATTAAAAGCTTCTGGTAGAAGACATTATATTTTATAATGCTGTTTGTGAGCATGATGCTCAAAAGAGGACACATCTCGATACACAGCAGTTTTACTGGAAACAGGGAAAGTGAGGGTTTTCCTGATTCTGCATCCTCATCTTTCTGCAAGCACACAGAATCATTGTATGGCTTGAGTTGAAAGGGACTTAAAACCCAACCAATTCCCACCCCCTGCCATGGGCAGGGCTGCCCCCCACCAGCTCAGGCTGCCCTGAGCCCCATCCAACCTGGCCTCAACACTTCTAGTCATGGGGTATCTCATTTTGGAGATGGCCTCAGGCAGCGTGCCAGCCTCAGTCCCCTGGCACTGAATGCCCGGTGCTCCATTGTACTGTTCCCAGACTTGGAACAGAAATTTTTCACTTGTGTAACTTAGCTGTTTGGCTAGCTGTGCCTGCATAATGATTATTTAGCCAGCAGAAAGCTGAGACCTTGGGAGATCTATACTTATGTTCTTCCAGCAGGTGAAAGGCAGAGCCTGGAGTCTGAGCATGCATTGAGCTCAGTGCTACGTGCCGCTAGAAGGCCCAGTGTCTGGGCTGCGGGCGCACTTCTCCTGCAGCCATGGCGGGGCCTCCGCAGGGCCCTTGCATCCTATCATAATAGGAAATAGCTGGTTGTATATCTCAGAGTTCAAAAGGGTAAAAAATACCAGGCTTTGCTTTATAAAAGTTGCTTCTTTACTTAGTAACACGTTTCCCTTTGATTTTCACAGTAGGCAATTCTGTGTGGGAATGTTGGAGAGGAAGCCTTTAACATTTAGAAATGCAGGCTGTTAGTCTCACGGCCTGATTGAGATTAGTATCACAGGAAGCAAACTGAAACAATGGCTTTATAATACTGTTTCCATGTTGTGCACACAACAGTACGCGGTATAATTGGAATGTTAGTAGAAATATCATTTAATTATGACCTCTTAAATATTTTTCAAGCTGTCTTCTAATTCTGTTGGCGTAATACCTTTTGCCGTCGCTGCATTAATGTCATTGGGATAAATTTAGAATCGATCTTTGTTCAAGTAAAGGCTTTCATCCCAGAAAGTTGCTGATAAAAATTGGCTGTTTTTGGATTTAGGATATTATGTCTTTTAGTGTAGTCAGAAAGACCGATATCAGTATTTGTATCTTACTATTCCCTAGTACAGCTTGTGCTTTTTGAGTATGAATGGATGGCAAAGAAAAAAAAAAAAAAAAAAGAAAGAAAGAAAAAAAGAAAGAAATTGTCTTTTTCCACAGAACAATAAATCTGTCTCCCTTAGTATTGTGGCTGATTCTAAGGCTTACTCAGTGTGTTGCTGTCTGAATATTAGAAAGAGAATCCATTTCAGGAAGCCTATGTGGGGTACCGATAATTTTAAGTTCTTACTTGGACCGCACATGTGATAGAAGCATTACTGCAACCAGGACTCCTTGGCACCGATGTGCCAGGGCTGATGACTTTTTAGTTAGGCTAATCAGGCAAGCACAGCTTTATCATCTTGCTTCAATCCCATCCTACTTGTATAGTCACCCAGGTGTCTTTTCTGCACAGAAAATCCAGCAAAGGAAGCTGGGTGGGAGTCGCTTCTGAGCAGTCAGACAGCAGAAGAAATGGGGAGGGAACAGGGAAGCAGACGGGAAGTTGTTTGGGAGAAGGGAGGCCACAAGGAAGCCAGTTGAAACAGTTGTTTCAAGGGAGGGAGACAACAGAGCAGGAAAGCCAGCGGGAAGCAGAAAGGAAAAAATAGCTTTTCTCTGTGCTTTTAAGGGAGAGCACAAACTGCAAGGAGAACTGATGTGGGCATTGTTTTTGAATGTCTGGACAAGCTGCATCTAATCTCAGACCATTGTGGCATAAAACAGTGCTTTAAAAATAGCTTGTCCACTTGTTTGCTTTCATTAGATTGGAAAACTAGCTCCATGCCAGCTGTGCTGGTAGGAATGAGTGGAGATGGGTACCGAGTGCCCTCAGCTGCCTGAAGTGACATCCCTTTTTGGGGAAGATGTGCTCAGAAAGCCTGGTCTGATGTGATGCTGCATCCCTCTGCTCATCACCAATTGCAGCAGGACTCAAAGCACCTTCTCAGAGCAGAATCTGAGGGATGTGGCTAGATTCAAACTGCAGTAAAATTGCAAAGCAGCATTAACATAAGTGTTTTCTTTATCAAAATTGCTTGTGCTCTTACAGATAAGAGCCCTTCAGGAAGACTCAAGTTTAAGAGTAGCTTTTTTGTGATGTATCTAAACTGAAAGCATTTATTGGATATATTGAAAATAACCCCTTGAACAGGATGTACTCTTCTGTCAAGAAGGGGGAGGTGGGAGGGGGTGGGAAGGAATATGTTGCTTTCCTCTAATGCAAAAAAAGAAACTGGGAAGAGAGAGGTCTGTACAAAAGTTGCCCTCTCTAATGCAGGTTAAAGCTGCTCTTACATCTTCCCTATCTTCTGACGACTGGCATCAAGCAGTTTTTGCAATCCTCTAGTAAACTTGCAGCTATAGCCTTGTGTCTGCTATGCACAATATCTGATCAGTTTTTTTGGCACTTGTTGGATTCAGAAGAGACAAACCTTGACAGGTCTGTAGAGGTGGTGATGTGACCCCTTGTAAGAGCCCCTTTAAACATTTTGTACCTCTGAACTGACAAAAAAATGCATCTCTTGGTCAGAACAAAGCTGTTGAAAGGAGCAGAAGCTGTTTGCTAGGAGTGTTTGTACCTGAACAGTAAGGAGAGCATGGAGTTCGAGGCTTCAGATTCATTCCAAGAGGTTGGACTGAAGGAAATGAGCAAGCATCTACGGAAAAAGTGTTCTTAAACTTGGGAACAGAGCACATCCTGACAGTGGGAATTAATCAAAGCTTGTTTACACGAGCTATTTTTAGCATTAAAGGTTATCATAAACACTGCAATAAGCATTTGCCATTACAGTTCAAAGTTTCTTGTTGATGAATACATTCTGCTATAGTTGGTGCAAATTTATTTCAAAATAGAGCTGGTTAAAAATGCTTTTCAAAATTTGATACAGACTGAGAAACAGACTGCAAAAATGCCATGTCAGAATTTGACACAGACTAAGAAATACTGCCTTGAGGCAACGTAAATGCATTGCACAGGAACTGGGGACACCATTGCTATACTCCTGGGTGTGCTGTAGCAGCCCCAGGGATTCTCCCTCCTGTATAGGCTTTCCTAGTGGTGTATGAGAACATCTTGGCTGGGGTCCATAAATGTAACTATAATATGAACAGTTAGATTACAATGCCTTATTCTGCTGAACGTGCTATTAATTTATAGCTAGACTGGAATATCTGCAGTCCACTCATCCATTGTCATGCTACCTGAACTGGGATAATCTGGTTATTAGTGGGGAAATGAAAAAAGTTGCAGGAAAAAGACAAGTTCATCCTTACTGCAGAGTTAATATAGCAGCTCTTTGAAGCAGTGATGATGACAGTAAAAATTCTGCCTAAAAATCAAAGTAAATTGGATCCACAGATAACTGTCTTTAAGACTTGGAAGAGACTGGCAAGTCTGCATGGGCTGCTACTACCCAGTTAAGTGGCGTCAGACCTACTGGAAATTTCAGGTTGAAGTTTTGTCCCTTCCTCCTTGTGCAGAACTTCTGCTTTCATTTGACTTAATCCTTCCATCTGAAATTCCATATGCTAACGCTCCAGTCCAGACCTACCATAAACTTGTAAAGAAAATTCAAAGCAAAGTGAAAGATAACAGGGGTTTCTGGGGCCAGCTCAAAGCAGCAGTGGCTTTATTTTTTCTTCTGCTAATAAGTTGATTTGTTCTAAAGAAAAACAGATTTTTGCAGGTAGAAATAATTTGTGTCCAGTGTATCAATCTCCTAAGGTGTGTATATCCTTTGTGTATTAATAACCAGTGATTTTCACAGGAGAAAGGGAACAAGCTGTAACATTGTAAGTGTAGCCAAAGGAGGGATTCTTATGTATTCATTGTATTAATGTAATTATACTGCTAAGTCCCCGATGCAGGGCCTAGCAGGGGCACGGCACTGCTGTCAGCCTCCGTCTTCGCTGCAGACTGGTGATTTCAGTTTGTGCTGCTCAGGGGTTTAGCACTGTTTGCACCTACTGGGGCCACCACAAGGAACCTGGGCAGGGGAAAACAGACCAGCCCAGGGACCTCTCCCCATGCCCACGCTTCCTCTGGGAAGCGGCTGGGGATACCCACAGTCTGGCAAGCATGAGGAGGCACGGCAGCACACACCATTCCCCTTCCTCCTCCCAGCCCACATCACAGATGCCTCCAGCTGGACGAAGGTAGTTTTAATAATACGGTTAAACTCTGATCCAACAAATCCCTGTAACCACGTGCTTTAAGGCTGTCTATGTCTTCTAAGTGCTTTGCTGGACTAGAACCTTAAGGGTTTGAACCTGCAGCCCTGATGTGAATGATCTTATGTCCTCTCTGTGTGTTTGTACAAGTAATATAATTTATATACATGGAAAAGCAAACTTAATCACCTGATAATACAAGTAAAGTGTTTGTCTTTCACTGTTGGAGGCATTTAAGAATACAAATGCTTTGAATAGCCTTCCTGCCTTTGAATGGTGATGTTTTGTTAATGCAAACTTAATGAGCTGGAAAAAAAAATGGAAAGGAGGGTCTGGGGTTAGAACTGAAAAGTCATTTTTTCTCCAAACCCACACTTGGCTGATTGTCTTGGGCTGTAGCCATGGTCCTTGCTGAATAAACCATTTGTTTGCATCCGGAAAAGTTAAAAAAGACCCTTGACATTCTTTACACAGCAGAAACAAGCTTGGGAGCAGATGGTCACTTACCGTTTTTTTTTCCCCACCTAAATGTCATTATGGTCAAAGTGCGTACTATTCAAATATATTATTGTGTATTTTCTGTATTTTAAATGCTGGCCCTGATGTAATTTCCTGAAGTCAGTTGCTTTGTACTGAGGAGGAATTGGCCCCTGTGCGTGTAGTTCAATGCTCCATGCAGGGACATGAAGCAATGCACTGCCAGCCTGTGCTGCCCATCCCCAGTTTCTCCTCTTCACCTCTACCCAAACAGCCACGCTGAGAAGCAAAGTTTGGGACACAAAGTGCTCCTGATGGCTCTGCAGCTGGGCCAGCTCCTTCCAGTGCTTGCAGAATGGTTGATGGGCAGCTGCTAGAGAGGTGCAGAAGCAGCAGCTGATGTGTTTTGTCAGTGCTCGTCTGTTCCAGCCAGGGTCTGCGTGCTGCAAGTGCTCATCCCTCTGCAACTGTTCCTGGTTTAGATTTAGGTGCTAGAGGCGCAGTTGCAGGAGGTGTATAGATCAGATTCATCCTTTAATCATAGCTGTTTCATACTTAAAAGAATGAACCACATTAGTTTGGCTTAGCTTCTTCCTTATCAGAGAAGAAAAAACAAAGCAACAAGAACAAAAGTCACTTCCAATAATGTACTTTGCAAAGCAACACCCCAGTTCTGTTTCAGGACTTCTCCTGAAACAAACCTTTTCATGAGAAGATGAATGTACTGTTTTGGGGTGGGAAAGAAAAACACAAAAATGAAATACTTTTCTCTGGTTTGCTAACAGACAAAATCTATGTGTTGAAATTGGAACGTTTAACCAGCAAAGCAAAGCAACTATTCTGAGCAAGTGCTTTGAGTCTCCCTATTCTTGCAAAGCAGACTGATGCAGTTGGGTTGGAGCCTCTGGCCAGCACAGCCCTGCTGTGCTCAGCCTGAGCCCTTCCTACAGAGAAGTTTTGCAGTACCAATCATGTACAAATCATCTCCTACAGGCTTCCTATTTATGAAGCTGAACTGGTGTGGGAGATGAGAAGGTGAGAGCGCTGTATGGCCAGCTGGATGGCTGACTTAAACCTGAGAAAGCAGAGGAGGCGTTAAAAAAGAGTAGGGTCTCTCCCCTCCCCTCCTGCAGTCATGCCTACCTATTGCATCCCATCTCAGGAGGTGGAGCACACTCACTGAAGGCATAGCAGTGCCATCAGTCATCTCCACAGCCAAGCCAAAAAACAAAACAAAACAGGAAAGTGATTAACAAAAATAAAAACACAAAACAAAGCAAGGATGTCCTCAATTCTCCAGGCCTTAGGCCTTAGATTTCAGCACAACAGTAGTACTCTTCCTCAGAAATGTTAAGATGCACTGAGTTTGTGAATGCTTCATAGGCAAGCAAATGGGATCTGAAACTTTTCCCTTTGTGGGTCAGGAGGGAACATAAGTGGGTAACAACACACGTCAGAGGTGAATGGAGTTATGACTCCTGCAGGTGTAAAAGCAGGTATTAGTGGGATGGATCGGTGTTTTTTACAGGAATTTTGAGAGTTGCTAGATGAGAAATGCCCTGGAAAGGACTCCAAGGGACTTTTTCTTCTTTTTCTTCTAAAGGTAGTATTAACAGACCTCTCCATTCTGAGTACAGAGGTATATAGGCACACTTCATAGGAAGAGTATTTAAACTCCTTAGAAAACCTGATCTGATGTAAATGTTCCTTGTTAAGACCATTCAGTTTTCTTCCATGAGATTTACCCTGCATTTGGCATTTATTAGAAGATGTGAAGGTAACGTGTGGCCAAAAGGATGCACGCCCAGAATCTGCGCTTCATGTCTGAGTATTGGAGGTGTTATGCAATAAGAACACATCCAGCAGAAAAGCAAACAAGGTCAATAGAGAATCCGTTGTGTTTGTCAAAAGGTTTAGCAAATTATCTCCTGCCTTTCCATAGGGAGATGACTTTTTTATTAAAAAAAAAAAAAAAAAAAAAAAAAAGAAGAAGAAAGAAAAGGCCTTTTATGGAAAGGAAATTTGAAGAGCAGAAAAATATTTTGTTGCCTTGTTATTAGATATGATGGTGCTGAAAAAGGCTGGCTGAAGATTTTAAATGCTTTTTTTTTCTTTCTCAGTATGTGCCGACAACGAGAATGAACTAGAAGCAGATCAGCAGATGGACAACTTGTACCTGAAAGCTTTGGAGGGATTTATTGCCGTGGTGACACAGGATGGAGACATGATCTTTTTGTCAGAGAATGTCAACAAATACATGGGTCTCACCCAGGTAACTTGTTCCCTCACACTTTCCTGTCTTTGTAATACAATTCCTAGAAACTAGGTGTATGCCTAAATGCAGGAAAACATTGTTGTTTTCTGTCTCCATTTCTATCAAAGTTATAGCGTCTTTGGATACTGGAAATGAACCAAAAGTTCATTATTATAGCAATTACAGCAACATTTTCTTCTAAGAAAATGATATTTAAAAGCTTATAAATGAGCAACTAAAATTCCCATCAAGAAAAGATGACTCCCCCAAGAAACTGTCTCCTGATCCCTTTGATTCACATTATTTTCTGTGTGCATTGCTTTTATTTAAATAAGGACCATTTTTATTTCTATACAGGTGGAATTAACTGGACACAGCATTTTTGACTTCACTCATCCATGTGATCATGAGGAAATTAGAGAGAATCTGAGTCTGAAAAATGGTAATACAGAAATAAAGAGTTTTCTTTTTAAATAACCAAATGAAGTAATTGGCTGATAGTAGAGATCTGTTAGTCATGGTAAAGGGAACTTTCGTTCCTAGAGCAATCATCAACTTTTATTCAGTACTTTGCAGATTTGTTTTGGTTTGGTTTGCTAAATACTGCTTATGTATGATAGACCTCAGAGCTGCTTGTTTAGTGCATCAAGTTAAAACAGGCGGAATGTTTTTTCTTGTAACACTTTGCAAAGATTTATGTGCTGCAAGCTGAAACATAAGTTTTGATGCAAAAAGTCTCATTTAAGTTTCACTTAAAGTTTATGTTCTACAAACTGCTTTTCAGTGGTCTATGCATCTTTGATGGTCTCTGTAGCTATGTTACCTGAGAATTAGTCTATTATTTTTGTTGCATCTTTTGTGCTTATGGATAGGAGAAGTCAAGAAGCAAAACTGAGAACACTCATTTGCCACTTTCTTTTTTCAGGTCCAGGCTTTGGAAAGAAAAACAAGGAGATGTCAACTGAACGTGACTTCTTCATGAGGATGAAATGCACCGTTACTAACAGAGGCAGAACTGTTAACCTCAAATCTGCCACATGGAAGGTACCATTTTAGCCATAAATGTTGAATTTGTTGTTTTCTTGTTTATCTGTTTTATTATTAAGAAGACATTCTGGGTGGTAGAGAACAAATATTCTGAGTCAGTTTTTCATTTAAAAATTGTTATTTCAGGTTTTGCACTGCACTGGACAAGTTAAAGTGTACAACACTTGCCCTCCTCACACTTTGTGTGGGTATAAAGAACCTCTTCTCACCTGCCTTATAATAATGTGTGAGCCTATTCAACATCCTTCAAACATTGATATCCCTCTGGACAGCAAGACCTTCATGAGTCGCCATAGCATGGACATGAAATTCACCTACTGTGATGACAGGTAAACTCAACTGATTTCTCCTTTTCATGGACGTTTCAGTTTTATCCAAAAACAAGCAGTCAGCAGTCAGTCAGCAGTCAAACTGCCCTCCTTTGTAGACCTGATAAGCAAGGACTAAAAGACAGCTACCAAGACAGCTATTCAGTAGCTCACTTAATTTGTCTTAAATCTCAGTTTAGACAAAATGGAACTCCTGCTGCATTTCTTCCCCTTCCATGTGAGAAATTCAACTTTGCTGGCAGAAGACAAGACAACTTAGAGCCATAAACATTAGCTTCTTGAGTCTTAAATTGAAGAGTACAGAAAGTTTCTGTTATGTTTTTAGGGAATACCTCTAGGGACATGCCTTATGGACCTTAGTCAAGGACTGTCTAATAGTTGTTTTGGCCCAGGTTACTGTTATCAGTTAGATGGAAAAGTAGTTTATGCTCTGGATTAACTAAGAACTGCTAAGGCACCCAGAGATCTGAAAAGAGTTGGTGTCCTGCTCAATGTAGAGCAATTACCCTTTGCTGTTTGTCTGTTACAGAGCATCCAAGGGGGGGGCTACAAAAATGGTGAAAGATGTGGAGAGCAAGGTGTGTGACAAGCAACTGAAGTCCCTAAGTTTGTTCAGCCCAGAGCAGAGGAGCTGCAGCTCCTCACAGGGAGTGGAGGGCAGCGCTGAGCTCTGCTCTTTTTGGCAGTGACAGGGCCCCAAGAAAATGGCATGGAGCTGTGCCAGGGGAGGGGCAGCTGGGGGTGAGGGACAGGGTCTGCACCAGAGGGCGCTGGGCATGGAAAAGGCTGCCCAGGGCAGTGGGCACAGCCCTGAGTTGCTGGAGTTCAAGCAGCAGTAGGACAGCACTCTCAAACACAGGTCTTGGGTGCTGGATGGTACTGTGTGGAGCCAAGAGGTGGAGTCAATGATCCCTGAATTTAATTTTAAGTTTTCTGATGGCTTTGTCTGACCCTGCTCTCATTTAGAGATGTTGCAGCCACTGAGATCTGTAGGGTTGTCAGTGGGTTTATACATATGCTTGAATCTTAATAAAAACTCACAGGATTGAGTTCTTGTTTATTTTCTTGATCTTGATGCAGCAGCCTTATAAATCAGCTGGTTTAGCAGCTATGGGTGAAAGCAAGGTTACAAGTGTAAAGCTCGTGACTGCATTCTGACCTCTCTGGGAATTTAGCAGCAAGTCTATTGTAATTAGAAATGTGCTATGGTGTAACTGCAGTAAAATATACTTTTTTTTTCTTTAGTACTTTAGGATGAGAGTATTGAGGTATCAGTAGGATTTTGCTATTGGGAGGAAAAGTCTAGCAAGACAGTAGCGATCCATTATAAAAGGAACATAACTCAGAATAACTGGTGCCGTAAACTCACTCAGCGGTTGGTTTCAAGAGTCTAACAGAAGGTTTTGCTATGTTGTATTATTCTCATATCTCTACCAGACCTGATGCTTGAGCAATTACAAGTGCAAATTTTCAGGACTGATACTTTTCTATAGAAGATATATATGATTGTTTTAAAAAGAGTGAAATATTATGTTCTGGCTTTGATTTACAAGGAGACGATGTATAGGGACAACTTTTCACGTAGCAGTGAAATGCAACAGCATCCTCTGAGTTACATAACTTGTAAGGAATTTCAGAGATCTATCTTTAAAACAAAACAACCAAACTGCATGTCTGTTGCTAAATAATTTACTCAGGAGGTTTCATTCATGTTTTACGGAAATTATGATGAAGACATGAAAAGGGAGCCAGGCCAGAGAAGGAAAAAACTTCGCACACCTTTAAGGTTTCTCTCAGTCAGTCCTTCTGGCTCTCTTTTCTCCCAGAGGGATGTTGGTCTCTCTCCAGCAGGTGACACCTCAGCAGACACATAAAAATGTAAAACACTCAGCTGTTCTTATCAAATTTGGTGCTGCTAGACGAATGGCATTAACGGAGCAGCTTATGCCAGGAATGTAAATCCAGGCTGAGGAGCGAGGGAGGAAAGGCAGCATGTGCCAGTTGGATGCCTAAACCCTGCTCAGTGCACTCAGCCTTTCTGCAGCAGTGTGACAGGGCTGACATGGATCATTTCACCATAAGAGGTCATTGTGTGTTCTGAGCTCAGGGCTCATATCAAGGTAGCAGTGTGCCTCATCACATAGTCTGAAGACCCTCATTGCAGTTCATCTGGTGTGATGAGGTCCGCCCTCAGGACTTCTTCCACAGAGTGTTTTTATTTGCGAAGCATCTAGTTCAAAAGCTCTAAGATTGCTGAGACATGTTGTAATAAATGGCAGTTGTGCCCAATCTTGCTCATGGAAGCATCTGTGCTAAGTGTGAAGCTCAAATACATACAAAAGATGGCTGTGTGCAACTGAAATGTATCTGTGCAGAAAAATGAAGATGGCATCAGTTATCTCCTTAGGAAAGCTCATTGTCTTTTCATGTGACAAATGAATACACTGATTACCTCTCAACAGTGAGTAACAAAAATTAGGTGATTGGTATAATGTCCCTCGGTTATTTAGGGTTTTCCTTAGGAGGGTTGCAGGGGCAGGGAAGACATGACACAGGTAAGCCACGAAGTGAGTAAGACTGGCCTTCCCTCCGCTGAAATGTCTGAGAGAGTAGCCTATATATTTTACCTTCCAAATATTAAGTGTGTATATGTATGGGTCCGTCAGTTGTCTGTAGCTAGCTGGGAAGGATTTGTATTCTTAAAACAATTTTAAGAAGGGGGTTTTGAGACATAAAATACTAAAAATCGGTCCACAACTCAAATTCTTGTTTTTCTAAATGCCTGCTTCAGCCATTCCTGGAGAGTGATTTAAAAACATTCCCTTTCTCCACTTATCCTGGCTAAGTGGTTTACAGGAAGGATTATTTTAGCTGTAATACGGAAATGCTGATCAGTGGCAAAATTCAGTAATCCAAGTGAGGACTTAGTTCAGCTGCATGAGGCTTCATGTCAGGGACAATCTCCAGAGCGGGTGTTTTAGTCAAAGGGGCAAGTCTTTGGGTGAAAGAAGTTCTGTTACTTCAGTGCAGAGTTGATGCTCGGCATATCTTCCTTTGCAGGGCCACTGGGACAGTGGGTAGACAGAAATAACTGCATCATGTTTCTGTGGTGGAAAAATCCACAAAACAAAGATGAAAAATTTGTTTTTGATAGAAAAACCCCCAAAATACCTCAGGTGCCCATAAGGAAGTGAATGCACTGTATCTTGGTGGGGACCAGGGCTTTGAAAGCACAGTGGGTGATGTGGCATTGTAGGTGATGCTGGCTTTCCACCTTCACCTCCACAACCTCTGCAAGGTGCTGTGGTGTGCAGGGGGAAGTGCTCTTTGCTGCCAGTGGCTGTGGGTGGCATGTATGAGAGAAGGATAAGGGAGAAGATCTGTTCTGCACAGCTTTGCTGTGATTGTATAGGACTGGACATGCAGGGAGCCATTCTGGAGGCTGTCACAAACCCATTCCCTGGCACCAATACATTGGAAACCATATGTTGTGCATTACTATGAAGGCATTCCTGCTTTGGGGAATTGTGTGTTTCTGGTTACAAGAAACCTAATTAGTTACACTTTTTCTTGATTGGGACTTTGTAATGGAAGAGTTGAAGAATAAAAGGGAGCGATGCACAGTGATTCAAAATAGGATTGTGCAGGAAGATGCAATTCCAATAGTGCTGGTCCCAATCAGGTTTCTTCTAACATGAGCATACACGTGGTGTCCACTCTGCGCCCAGCTGAGAGAACACTGGATTGTGTTGTGCTTCCAGTTAGGTCTGTGTGAAACAGAAATATGCAAGCACAGGTCCTGACAAGAGGTTTTAAGTTGCTTTGCCATTTGACCTATATTTGGAGAATATTTTCATATTGGGTGAGAAAGCAAACAAGCATGTGAAAGGATGTCCTGTCCCTCCTCCATCCCTGCTCAGGGGTAATGCAGCAGGGAGAGGAGCATGGTGATAGCTGAAAGCAGAGGTCTACATTTGGCAAAACTAGCTCTTTTTTTTTTTTTTTTTTTTTTTTCCCTAAATTATTGCATAGAACAGGAATAACAACTTTTGTTAATAAATTAACTTTGCTTTAGATAGACCAAGGAGGAGAAAGAGTACTCCTGCAGTTCTCAGTGTACCCATATTGGTTTTTTGCTCAGCAGCACAGATACACCCCATCAGGACAGCTCTGCCTCTGAGTGGGTGGGGGTCCCAGCTTTGTGCATTAGGTTGGCATGGCTTAGAGTGGGAGATGCCATGAACACTTCACTGTGTCTTACTTCCTTCTGTGACAGCACCATCTGGAGCCATCTTACTAGAGGGAACAGGGGTGCTCAACAGGAGTGCCATACTACACTGCTTGCTTACCTTTACCCTAGAGGCAATGGCCGTCTGGGCTCATTCTCATTCTCATTGGACTGCAGCTCATTCAAATTTAAATATAACTTTGTTTGTTTGTTAGTTCCCAGCAAGACCAATTTAACTTCAATAACTTGGTAACAGTTTGAATACAGAAAGGCTTTGTTAAGGGTTCCACACCCTCACACACACAGAGTCCACACAAGGGCTGACGAATACACACCCAGCTATTTTCTCTGAGCAGTAAACATTACAGTAGAGTTGCACAAAGAGCCTGGCTTCTCGGTCCTGTTAGCTCTCACTATACTATTTTAACTCAAGTAATGTTATACAATAAAGGGCTTTGTGCTCCTACAAAGAGACAGAAAAACACCAAAGCACAATTAAAAATTAGATAAATAAAAACAACTGAAATAACTCGTCTCTTAAGAGCTGTGGCCTTGAACAGTGAGCTCTGTTTATGCTTTTTTGTGTCTTGAAATGAATAGGAAGGCTAAAGTAGTGGCTATCCAGGTATAGGATTCAGATCCATTGTTTTCCTTAACACAGAAGTCTCCCCTTCTATCTCAAGAGATGGTGGTATTAAGATAAACTACACTAGTACTCAAAGAGCACTTAAATAGTGGTAGTTGGGGCAGACTCACACTGGGGGGCTGTTGCCCATCTCTTAATGTGGTCTTTGAGATTTTGACCTTGCTGCATTATGGGGACAAGTTTAGCTCAGAAAACTGAAGTGCCACTTCGGCAAAATTAGGATTACCCCAAAGCTATTTGTGCTCCATAGAGGGCTGCTTAGCAGGTGCACAAACAGCCTCTCAGCCCACCTGTCCTATTCAACAAAAATCAGCATTCTTCTAATGCCTCCAATTCAGCTTTAACAGACACAGAGAAAACACAAAGCCTAACATGGCAGGAAAGCCATCCAAAATCACTGTACAGTTTGTGTTCCAATTTTGTCATTCCACAACTTGTCCAAAAAGCAATTTTCCATCTAGTGCCTAAATAAAAGCAGAGTTCTGGACTCAGGTTTTGTGAGTGACCCACTTGTCCTACAGAAAAAAAAAATCCATATAATTCTCCACAACTTGTTTTGCTTTGGTACTCTTCATAGCTCTGTAGTATGCTTTTTGCTTTGCGTTTCCTCCTCAGCATGCACATTTGATGTTCCATATTGCTGAGAGACTGCTATGGAAAGCGTGCAGAGTTTGGAGGCTGCACTAGAATAGCCAAACTCAATGCAGTGCCCTAACACTATCAGTGCAGAGGTTGTTGTAGCCCTTGTTGTGTTTCAGCCTTGGTGCTGCTCTGCTAGACTTCTTCCACAAAAGCCTTGGAGAGACACAGGACTGTGTGATGGACTCAGGGGAAGATGCTGATCCCAGCATCTGTGAGCATCAAAACTTACTGGAGTTAACAGCACCAGAGGAGGAGGAAAGGAGCGTGCGACCTGCCAACTCTTGCCCCAGAAAGCAGTACTGTTGGCAGTTCTTGATAAGAGGATACTTGTTATAAGATAGTGGTATGTGAAAGGGTATGTAGGAAACATTGCCAGCCAACTCTTTAGTGTTTGGGGCTGGGAGAAAGACAAAAATCAGGCTGTTGCCTGATGTGGCTTTAGTTTGGTCAGCCTTGTTAGGTTTGTATCTTTTCGTATACTTTTTTGCTGGTTATAGTAAAAACCTATTTACCACTGCTAACGTGAATCCAAGACAAAATTTGATCTAATCAAACTTGGCATTATCACAGCAGGACCATGCCACAAGTCTTCATGTGCCATGGAGTGAGGAGAAGGCTAATTTTGTAGTGAGGACACATACTTGCTTGGAGCTTGTCAGAAAGGAGTAATTTGAGAGGTGAATTACAGGATTGGAGTAGACAATGTTGGCACAGAGATTGCAATTCATATATGAGAGGAGTTAAGAGTCCCTTAGCTTGCTGTAATGCATATGTTTTGCTTGCTATCTCAGTCCCATTGTTGACATCCACTACAGCTGGTTTTAGATTTGCATTGGAGCTTCTGGGTGCTTCTTTTATTTCATTACTTTTATTTCCTTTTCCTTCTTTGCAAGCAATCCCTACTTGCTCTTGAGCTTGGAATGAGTGGATTAAGATGAAATCCTGAACTTCCTGCATTGTAAAAGCCTTCCCCATGTGCTGTGCTCCAAACTAATCTGCTAGCTTTATGGTACTGTGCCATTGTATAACCAAAGGCCATAGTTTCAATTTTTAAGACCAAGTATTTACACTGGTCCTAGAAAAAGCCTCTGGCTCTTTATTCCAGTAGGTCTGCACAACTGCAAGCAAAAAATGTACTTTGGGAGCCTTAACTAAATTAGGGCTCCTTCTGCATTCAATGTGTTCTGACATTTTAGCTCTTCTGACCCAGTCGTTATGAGGACTCTTGCATTTATTAAAAAGAAAAGGCATCTGTTGTTTTAGAGAAAAGTTAAGATTAAACTGTGTCGCAGTTTAAAAGATCAGCAACTTGCCAGTGAAGAGTGATTCAAGAATTCCCCTTTTGTTGGTCCAGTGGTAAGCATAAACAAAGCTATAAACACAAACAGAAGACCAAGTTGTCTGGGTGAATCCAGTAAAATCAGCAACTGTCTTTGCTTAGCTGAAGCTATTTGAGCTCAGGTTCATTCCATGGAGATGAGGACAGGAAGCAGTTTTCAGCATGACAAACCGAGGTGTCCCGGGGGTATGAGCTTCTGTGAAGGTGAGGGAAAAGCTGACTCAACACCTTGGCTTTCAAACTGTACACAAAATAGCTACATCTGATTCATCTTCCTCGCTTGAGGGGTATCCAGATGACTGCCATGCTCTTGTTCTGTTTGTGTTACAGTATTTACATGTCTGTCTTGTAAAGACATGCTTCTGTCTGGAGGGCTGGGCCACGACTGTCCTTCCAAGCAGTACATAAAAGTGGAGATGTGCATCTTGGAAGTAGCAGTGTGGTAATGCCACTAAACAAATGTGGCGGCAGATAAATCCTTCCGGGGGTGTTTAGTTATAAGGCATAAAACTTGGGCACTGCTGTTCATAGCAGTGCAGTAAGATGTGGCCCTCTTTCCAAGCTTCCTGGCTTTTTCAGGTTTCTGACAGCCAAGCAGTTGATCTGTAGTTGTTTTGGTACTGCTCTGGGTAGCATTGTGGATGATTATTGCAGTTTCAAAGCTAGGAAGAGGCATCCAAGAGTGTTGTTGCCAACTTGAAAAACAGTAATGCTTCCATGTTTTCCCAGGAGAGGTGATATCTTTAATTTTTGAGTGCATATAGAGGATTTTTAAAAATAATTATTATTTTACTAACTGTATTTTCTGTAAATGTGAGTATGTGACTGTTTTAATCCAAATTTAATTTAGGAAAAAAAGAGCCCTTTTCCTCCACCCCCTCATTAGAGAAATTCATCTGCACAGTTTGCTGACCTATTTTCATTTACTCAGGAACTTGTGACAAACCGTGCCTTGCCTGAGTACTCAGAAAAGCTCTGAAAAAAAGTCCATTTTTTTTTCAGATCATAGCTTTCTTTGTGTAAAATCCTACTTAGCTTGTGGATTAGTCACCCAAGTAACCTAATCCACATGGTAAAGTTCTCATATAATTGAGAAACGCTAAGTATGAGCTGATTTTTTTTTTCTTCTAACTGTCCTTAATTACTCACCTTGCTTTTTTATTAAATGTTGTACCAAAAGCAGTGAATTAACTTTTATATTTGTAAGCTTTTACAGTATATACTTTCAAACCTGATGGTGCCAGCCACTATTCCCTTGCCTTGTGTGCATTTGTTTTTTTGAATGGTAGTGGGAGTTGCTATGGGTAGGGAACAGCTTGAGAACTTGGTCAGCAACAATTTCCCTGTGGTGAGCTTCTATAGAAGATACTGTAAAATGGGAATAGAAAACTTTGCAACACTTGCAACGATGACCACCTTAGAAATTACTAAGAATTACAGTAGTAAAAGTCAGCCTATTCTTAACATGAAAATATTTAAGAACATGATTGGATATCCTCTACAGCTTCTAAAGTGTAGGGAAGTTCGGGATTTCTCACACTGTAGTTTTAATCCTTTTTGTTTAAAGACTAGAACTGAGTGCTGTAATGTACTGTCAGGTGATGTGAATTTTAAATGTTTGGCTTTTCTTAACCTAGAATAACAGAATTGATTGGATATCACCCAGAGGAGTTGCTGGGCCGTTCAGTATATGAGTTCTACCATGCCTTGGACTCGGAGAACATGACCAAAAGTCATCAGAACTGTAAGTCACACTCTTAGTTTTCTTCATAGTTTGCAAATAATAAACCACAACTAGTAGATACCTCAATAAGTTGTTGAAAATATAAGTGCACCCTGTGTGTGAGGATGGGTGTTTATATGCATGTATTCTTAGAAAATAGGTTCTTTCTTTGTAAGAAAATTTACATGTTACCATGTTTGTATTGCTGAAGAGTGTTGCTGCTCTTTCTACACGGTCTGATTTTTGCCAGACTTAAAACTAAATTTGGATCATAGCTAAAAGAGGATCTTTCTTTCAGGAGTAATACAAAGATCAGCTGAGAAAAGCTGAGTTAGGCAGTATTATCTTGGTGAGAAGTGCATTTACTAGCTTATCATTCTAGTGTACTGTTGGGCTCAGCAACAAAGATGGCTGTAAAGAGTAGTAGGAAGAGCTTAATACAGCATATTTCTGAATGTCCTTCTACCAAAAAACCCCTCTCTTCACTCAAAAGAGATGTGCAAAGAGACTTTCTAAACAGGGTATTCATTATACGGATGATATATACTGCCAGAAAACAGCTGCTTCTTGTTACTCTTATGACTAAACTGCCAGCCTTAGCTGGTTTTGGTGTAAAATACCCGAATCATTTTGGTAACAAAGATCAGAGCCTGTTCCTCCTATTTGGCAGGTGTCTTAATATATCTTAAAACCTCTTGATTCAAACCTGCAGTCTCTGTCCTTAAAGGTGGCGCAATGGCTAGAGACAGCATGGTGCCCTAATGTACAAATTATGCTCTCTAGGTCTGGCTTTACAACCACTGAACTAGAAGTTCTTGGGAGAGTACTCAGCAAAGAATCACTAAAACTTCTGCTGCTGCTGTTTTAATAAAAACAAGGCAGAGCTGCTAGGCTGGAGCCCACAAGTTATAAACAAAAACATAAAGCACCTTGTAGTTATTATGATCAAGGTCTCTGTGGCTCAGGAAAGACTAGGACTTACATCGTGTATGTAGGGAATTACAGCAAATGCTTTTAGAGTATTTTCTGTACATCTTGGAGGAAAGCATCAGTAAAGTGTAGCTGTCTGACTTTAGGGAGAAAAGGGAACATATAATATGTGTTGTTAGCTGAAATGGCAAGGATTCAGGGCAGCTTTGAGTTGAATGTTATTTGAAAGATCATTTGGCAGTGATTAAAGTTGTGTGCTGTTGGTATGAATCATTCCGTTTCCAGAGCTGCTGAAAAAAATAAAATAGTAATAATCACATCATACTTACAGAGAGTTCTCTGGGAATATATTTGTTGAAATTGTTTCTTTGAAAATGTGTTCATGCTTTTAATAGTGAAAAAGAGTTAGGCTTATTAGATAGAATGTGCATAGCCCATGATGGGCTAAAAGTAATCCCATGAGGAAATTAGTGACTATGCTTTACGGTTGGTTTTGAGTTATGGAGTTATATTTCTAAGAATAGGACAATTCTAGATGAATTAAAATGAGAGCTGGCAAATTCTTTGGTGGCTGGAGAGAGCCCATGTTGTTTATCCCTGTCTAATTAATTAGATAGGACCATTGAATCAAGACATGTCTGTGTAAGGGTTTCTGGATTGCTTCTACTAGTAATCTTGCCCGGGTATTGATGGTGACTTCTTCTCAATGTAGCAATTGGAATCATCTCACAAATGGCATAAGTTGATGTTTGGAGGCAACTCAGAAGAAGACCACAATGACAAATTAGAAAATCCCTAGGTTTCTTAAAGTGTGCCATTATTACTGAGATGTTGTCTAATGCAAAAGGCTACCAAGCAAGCACGTAGCATATACAGAACTTAACTGCTTCCTCCTGGCCATATTCATTTATGCATGAAAATATCCACCTTGTAGCTTATATAAAGGATTGTAAATAAGAATACAGAACTAAACTCAACATTCATGATCAGCACACTTGTATGTATCAAACAATATTTTTTTAATTAGAAATATACAACAGTATAGTGATCAATTCTGATACAGTATTGTAGAGATGTGGAGAAAAAAGAAGAGCGAAGCTTAAGTGACAGAATGGCTTGGATTGGAGTGGACCTTAAAGATCATCTAGTTCTGATCCCCTGCTGTGGGCAGGGGCCTAGTTAAACCTCATTAAATCCTCATGTGCCCACTTTTTGGGCCTGTCCAGGATGGTGTCCCTCTCTTCTGTTGTGTCAACCATAACTCTCCTTGGTGTCATCAGCAAACTTGCTGAGGGTGCACTCAATCCCACTGTCTACTGTCACTGATAAAGATGCTGAAAAGCACCAGTCCCAAGACAGACCCCTGGAGGGCACCACTAGTGACCAGCTTCCACTTGGAAATAGAAGGTTGACAGCAACCTTCTGGCTATGACAATCCAACCATGTCTTTATCCATCAAGCAGTCCAGCCTTCAAATCCATATCTCTCCAATTCTGAGATAAGGTTGTGATGCAGGACCATGTCAAATGCCTTGCATAAGTCCATTAAAGAGCAAGAGAGAGAGAAACCTCAAATGAGTCTAATAAATAGAAGCAGAACTCCTTCCCTTTTCTTCCTTTAAATTTAGTTGTAAATTGTGCTCATTGCAGTTCTGCTGTACTGCAGTTTTTTTTTTCACTGCCAAAGTTCTTCAGTAACAGCCTTTCATTCAAGCAAAGCACAGTAGTGCCTGTGTTTTTAAGAATAGTTGCATATACAATATGAAAGTCTTAATTAAGTCATCATTAGTAGAAGATTAGAAAGTGGCAGTATTTAGCATACCCTGTTTTTCACATGTTATGCAAACAAGATGGAAATCTGTTTTATTGCATAAATGTGTACAAATGATTGACTGTAGAGCTATATTTTCCAATATAGTGATTAATAGTCTGTAATTACTTCCATTTAGTGTTTGGTCTTGCTGACATTAAAACCAATGAGAATTTCACTGTTGACTTCAGTGAAGAACTGAATGTCACTGTCTGGCATATGTTTCTTGATAGTACACCTAGAATACAATTCCCCCTTTCCATCCCCAACAATATGGTATATAATGTGAATGTATTTCATTGAAATGTTACTAATTCTGTAAAGATACAGGCATGTGTGTATATGTCTGTATAAAAATGAATATTATAAAAGAAAAAAAAAAAAAAAGAGTTCACTCTGAATCCAGAACCTTAAATGCAGTGTTGATAACAAAGTCAGCAGTTATGAGTGTATTAGTAATTTATGAGATTACCCCAAGGAGTGCTTCTGCTGTACCTTATTATATCAGAACATGACATGCTTTGAGTAATAATAATAAAAAAGATTAAAGCAGTAAAAAGCTTCTTTGTAATGTAGCAGGCGCCTACACTGTGACTCTTATTGATGAGCTGATGATTAGGAAGCTGTGTAATTGTGTTTCACAAGCAGAGCAGAACAGTTCAGTCACTAAAACACTTTGAAATGAAAGCCTTTTGATTTTGTTCTGCCAGAAGTATTTAATCAATAAAGGTAATGTTCTACTTTGTCTAAATAAATTAAATGAAGGATGATTAAATATTCCTAGGAAGAAAACAAACAAACAAACTTCAGAGATAGAAAGATAAACACAGAAACAATTATCTGCAGTGCAGTTGTGTTTCACAGGGTTGGACTGTGTGTTTCTATTGTGGCAGTGTAGGAGAGAGCGACAATAAATAGTCACTGTTGAGTGGCTACATTCACAAGGAATTACTCTGTGCAAAGAATGCAGAAATAAGTTCCTGTCTTAGTGAGTAAAACTGCTTTATTTTTAGGGCATTACTTTGATGGCATACTGTCTTCATACATAACGCTGTTTAAAAGGAAAAACTGCCAGCATGTTCAAGTGTTGAGTTTGCCAGTTCCTATTTAGGCACTCAGTATAATTATGTCTGCATACAAATAAATGCATTCTTGTTTGTACTGCTTGTGTACTCCAGCCCTAATTTTACTGCTATTGATCACTAGAATTTCCTATTTTTTTTTAAACAGCTGTAAATTGCATGACAATATGCCTTGCTTTTAAGAAAAGTGTGCACGAGGCAGACATCATAAAACTACATTTTAGATGTTCAGAGCTCCATGTTGAAATCTCATTCTTTTCAAATATTACAAAACACCTCAGGGAACCTTCACCTTTTGAACACCTACATGAAACTTTAAACCTGAATTGTACTGTCATCAGTTTATTGCTTGAGAAACACAGGCCAGTTCAAATAAAATGTTTGGAGTTAACAATATTTGATTTTTCACGAGTCTCAGTTCCTTCTTCTTTGTTAATTCCAAGCTATTACAGAGAACCAAAACAGTGCAAACAAGAAGGGAAATAAGATGCTTTTTCTTTATTAACATTGTTACCTTTTTAAAAGTGATGTCATTTCTTCAGCCACTTAAAACAAATATTGTGCTAAGGCTCCTTTCACTTTATTTGTGTTGCTGATGCCTTCAGCTCCTAACTCTAGGCACAGAAAAGAGAGAGGTATGAAATTAAAGCACAAGAATTACTTTACTGTGGGTATTGCTCTTAAATCATCTACCTTGGTTTTATCCACCACCTAAATTAGGGAGACTATTGAATAATTTCCTATATCAATTTGGGAATGTAAATTGAGAGCAATTCTACTGGAACAGGAACTTTCAAGAAATATGCAGTCAGCAGACTTTACTTTTAGGGTAATTAGAATTTTGTATTAAATTCAAAAAACCTCATGCATTGATCCAAATACTCAAGACAATCTAAAGGCTTCAAATGCCAGGTGTCTTGAGTGGAGAGCTCAGCTTCACAGACTTATTTATATTGAAAATAGCTGATTTTTTTCTAGAAGTTGAGCATCACTGGCCATCCTGCTGATGGCAGGGGACTGGTTCTAAATGGATCTTTAAGATCCCTTCCTACCGAAGCCATTCTGTGATCACTGTTTACAAATGTTTTCATGCAGTTTTGCATAAAGAAAAGTTGGGAGCGGATGTATTTAAACAAGTGTTACGTATTATGCATTCTTACTTGTGCTGCTACCTCATTTTTATCTCTCTGCTCCTGTTTCTTAGTGTGTACAAAAGGTCAAGTAGTGACTGGCCAGTACCGTATGCTTGCCAAGCATGGTGGATACGTGTGGCTGGAAACTCAAGGGACCGTCATTTACAACACGCGCAACCTACAGCCTCAGTGTATCATCTGTGTCAACTATGTGCTGAGGTAAGTTGTGCAGAACAGAAAAAACACTTCTGAGTCCTTGTGCTGGAAAAAATGCAAGGATGAGAAATATTTTTGAAGGGTCTATTTATCCAGTGCTGCTATGCTGGAATCAGTTTAGTCATGTTTGTTCAATCTTGTTTACTGATGTTAGACATTGATGAAGAATGTGGCATGCCCGTTCCCATACAAGCTGTTGAATTACACCATAGCCTTTTTCTTCTACAGAGCAACTGCTCTGCTGGTGAAGCAGAACACAAGGGCTGCACTAAAGATTTTGTTGTGTAACACAACTACTGAATGCATTTTATTTTTCTAGTATTGTGACAGAAGGAAAAATTGGTAGTAAGTGTATTTGTGTTGCTAGGAAAAGCCATTTTCTTTCTCAAAAATCGGAACCACAGATCAATCTCTGTCCTGAAAAGCTCATGTATTTTTGGTCCTGGATGAGTCCTAAATAAAATACTTATTTGAGTGATAGTCTGGGTCATTGTAGCCCTGACTACATCCCTTTGAAAACCAGAGCAACAAAGCCCTAAGTACTCTCACAGAAGTCTTGACCACACTCTCCACGTCATCTGAGATTGTGGTGCTCAGCAACACTGGAACTGTGCCTTTCTTGTCAAGAGCCTGGCATTCAACTGAGAGAGACCAAAATACTGTTAGAGCAATCTTTCGAGAGTTATAATACCTGTCTTTACCACATCTTCCTTTATGGTGCTAAAAACCTAAACTCTTTCTTCTTCTTACTTAGTGAAATTGAGAAGAATGATGTTGTCTTCTCTATGGACCAAACGGAATCGCTCTTCAAGCCTCACCTGTTGACGATGAGCAGTGCCTTTGAGAATGGGATCTCAGGGAGGGATAAGAGTGACTTATTATTTACTAAGCTAAAAGAAGAACCGGAGGAACTTGCACAGCTGGCTCCAACACCTGGAGATGCCATTATTTCCCTGGATTTTGGTTAGTATTTGTGTAAATAATTTCTGTGCAACAAAGAACCACATATGAGCCTATGTTTAGAAACTTAATAGACCAGGTCTGTTTGCTGTGTGTATAAATGAGGAGTAACAGTCATAGGAGCTCATGTGCTCACATCAGCGGAAAATTTCTGTGAATGAAGGCAGAATCAGGCTTTTTTGCTGACTAAACAAGATAAAGTCTTTGCAAACTTACTTATTGTTATGGCAACTAGGATCAGAGTTTACTTTTAATAAATAGCTTTAATTATATCATAACAGGGCACAAGCTAAAAGCATCCATTAATGTTGTACTATTAACATTGTTAGAACTCCATCCAGGGATACAGAAGTTTGAGGAACCCCCTGACTATACCAGTGCTGTTTTGACACCAAACAAACCGTGGCCAGTAGAAGTGAAAAGCCATGCTGCTCAAGGTGAAACGCTGACAATGCCATCCTTTACAATGCCTCAGATTCCACCTGGCAACAGTACTCCAAGTGCAAGCAGCAACAGTAGCTGTTCCACGGTAAGAAAAGCTTTAAATAATGCGAAAGTGATGTTCTCTTTGTAAGTCCCATCAGAACATGAAGATGACATTCTCACTTTAGCACTCCTGTCTCAGTGTTTGTAACAAGCCCAGCACATCTATATCCCTACTGTATTGTGTATTTTTATCCTATGCTGTTTGTGTAGGAAAGCCCTGATAGAAAAAATGTCAGAAGGAAGCTATATCTTGCCTTTATATTGCATTCCTTGTTTTCCTCCATCTCACTAAGCAATTATGATAGTCTATAAACAAGCTAGTAGCTGAACTTGCTACCGTCTTACATGGAACTAACCTTAAGTGAAACTCCAATATTAAATGGTCTGGTCATTAGCAGAATTGCCCTCAGGCCAGTCCTCTTTCTGTTTGTTTACTAGAAACTATAGTCTTCAACAAAAAAGTTTACCCAGCTCAGGCTTTTGAGTGTAGCTTCACAGAGTTTACTGCTAAAAGAATGAGTGAGCTTTCCAGGGCACTGCCCTCATGAGCTAGAGCCACTATTATCAGAACTTTACTAGATTACTTACTAGGTTAGGACTCTACTGGATTTTGGAAACATTCAAGGTCAAGTTGGAGCAGGCTCTGAAAAACCCAATCTTGCTGTAGCTCTGTTCATTGCAGGGCTTTTAGCAGTCCCTTCTAACTTGAAACAATTTTATGTCCAATTTTATTAAAATCACTGACGTAGTGCAAAGCATTTTATTTCTTTAGATGTGTACTATTCAATTATTCTGTCATGTTATTAGTGTGATGTGCCAAAAAAAAACAAAAAACAAACAAACAAAAAAAAAACATTTAACGGGGCAACTAAGTTATTGTATTGGATGCCTGTGTTAAATCACTATGGCTCTCAATGTTTGTAGAGACAAGTAATCTGATGGTGGAGGAAATTATGTGACAGAAATGTAGTTAAGTGTGCTAAGCCAGCACTGTAGTTGTCTTGGCTGCTTATAGCCAATTGTTATTTCTGTGCAGCCAAACAGTCCAGAGGATTACTACACTTCTGTGGATGACGATCTTAAGATTGAGGTGATTGAAAAACTCTTTGCCATGGACACAGAATCAAAAAGTCAGTGCAACTCCCAGGTAAGTAAGAAGCTAATATCTCTCCCAAAACCATGAAAATTGGCCCTCCGTTAGCAGACAATAATAGAGATTCATGCAGATACAGTGTCATAACATGCACACCAAAACCATCAAACACAAGCATATGCTTTGAAAAGCTGAGGTGTCCACTTCTTTCCCTAATGATTTGAAGCAGTTACCTTGGAGGTGTCACTGTGGCAGTGCAGAAAAGAAAGAAGCAGAGCTTCAGAAACTGGGAGCTTCTGTAGACCGGATAAGGGATATAAGCAACTGCCTGTTTTTTTAATATCTTGCCGTGATGACTAATGAGTAAATGTTGTTTCTAGAACAAAACACAAATAAATTAACTCCTGTAAAACCTCAAAATGAAAAATGTTGTCAGTTAATGCCACAAGACAGGTAGACCCATGCAGCCACTTGCTCAATCCCTCCAGTAGGACAAGCAAGAGAATTAGAAGGGTAAAATTGTGCAAACTCTCCAGTTGAGATAAAGACAGCTTAGTCTGCAAAAGCAAAAGCTACACATGCAAGCAAAGCAAAATAAGGAATTCATTCACTACTTCTCATTGGCAGGCAGATGTTCAGCCATTTCCAGCACTGTTTAGTGCTCCATCACGTGTAGCAGTTTCTTGGGAACACAAACACTGTAACTGTGAATGCCTCGCAGATTCTCCTTCTTTCCCCCGCCTCTTATTGCTTAGTGTAATATCATGTGGTATGGGATGTCCTTTTGGTCATCTGGGGTCAGCTGACCTAACTGTGCTCCCTCCCAACTTCTTGTGCACCACCAGCATATTCCACTGGTGGGGCAAGGTGAGGAACAGAGAAAGGCTTGGCTCTTTGTAAGCAATAGCTAACACGTTGATCACAAGTCCAAAATATAATAGCGTATGATCTACTGTGAATAAGATTAACTCTATCTGAGCCAAAATGAGTACAACATATGTACAACTCATAGCAATAATGTTTTGTTATTTTTTATTTTAATATGGAGAAGCTGACCGCTTTCATTCACATAAATTTGGCATACAGTGATTTTTTTTTTTAGCTTCATAACTAACTCCCAACTAGTATTTCACATCACAGTGCCTCAACTATCATTAACTTTCAGGTTTCTCATGAACCTCTTTCATTTTTGTGCAGACTGATTTCAATGAACTGGACCTTGAAACCTTGGCTCCTTACATTCCTATGGATGGAGAAGATTTCCAGCTCAGCCCTATCTGCCAAGAAGAGCGTCCTCACTCTGAAAGTGCACAAAATACCCAGCAGAATCTAAGTAGCATGAGTACCATTTTCCAACCTGTTGCTTCTGCTTCACAGAATCAGTTCCTCCCAGAGAAATATTGCCCACAGCTATCAAATAAAAACATTAACCCTGGTCATGGGTCCCTATCATCTGTGTTCTTCAACAATATGAGTAGGTCATCGTTGCCACCATACCACAACCAAGCCAGCACTCCGCTGTCTTCGATGGGGGGTAGACCAAACACCCAGTGGCCACCTGATCCACCGTTAGAATATGTTCCTGCTAAATGGAGACTCATGGATAAATACTCAGGAACCCTATCAAGTTCCCCCTCAGGACCCCCAATACATTCTCCCAACATGCCCGTATATAAAAAAAGGTAAGAATTTATGTTTTCCATTGGAAAATATTTGAGCAGAAAGCAGTAGATATCTTGAATACATACAACTCGTGTTTGTGCTTAGCAAGGAGACAGGCATAGCTTTCAGAATCCTAAGATTAAAAATCTCATGACTCTTTTCCATATTATTTTTACGCTTGGCTGGAGATTTTAGAGGCTACTTATGCTAGTCTTTGATCCCCAAAGTAAAGTGTTCCCAAAGCATGTGGGATGACTAACAAAAGGAAACAAAGACATTCAACATACAGTGTCACGTGTCTAAAGGCCTCTTAAATGAAATAGACGAAAGAAGAATCTGTATAAATGAAAAAGATGGTTTAGATTTGCCTTCTTGCTCACCCAGAGATCTTTTTTCAACAGGCTGCTGGATGGTTTGGGGCAACGAGGCATAGATATAAACCCAGCAAGAATTGCTTTGTCTAATAGTTTGAAGCTGAAGCGACAGTTGGATTATGAAGAGCAGGCAATGCAACAGCTGACTGGGGTAATCATAAGAAAATGCATCCATTTCAGAATTGTGGATGTACCAAGATCATCAGTGTAATCAATTCATTTTGCTTTTCTCCAAACTGTAGGGAGACCCATCTGCCATTAACCCATCTCAGTTAATGTGGAAGAGAATGAAATTTCTCAAAGGGGAAAACTGTTCCTTGCTTACGGAGAAGAAGTCTCTCAGCACAAGTGTTCTTACTGGTAAGAGAAAAGAAATTGGTTCTGCAGTGTTAAGCTACTTTGAACTCCATCTCCCATATAGCTTACAGTTGAACAATTTATAGTATGTTTGATAGCTGCCAAGTAGATTGTTTCATATATGTCCATACCCTTACTTGGGAGGTAAATAGGGATCAGTTTAATAGAGGTAGGTTTACCTAGCGCTGATCCAATGTGTGGGCATTTAAAGCTAGAACAGATGCTTTCTTTCTACAGCACTGTTTTTCATTATTCAAAAATATCTTTAGTACAACACAACTTGCAGGTAGTACTGAATTTAGATATGCCTACATAGATTCATCGTCACACTGAGGAACAATTTGCTTCAAATTAGTATTAGCTTCTATAACAATTACAATGGCTTGATTTTTTTGTTTTCTCCTGTATGAATCAGATGAGTTTGTCTGCAACTCGAGAGGTCTGAGCCAACCAATGAATCAACTGCAGCTGCAGCAGCAACAGCAGCAACCCACCTGTGGCAGTCCTGGTGAAAATCTGAAAGCAGGAGCGTTTTCCCCTCAGTTTTACAGTCCCCATTATCAGGACTATACTGTGCAGTCAGCTCATAAAGTGTCAGGTAAGAGTTACCAAATACAGGGGCTGAAAAATGTTGGCATTTAGTTCCACTACAGATTCCATGAGAATAAAGCTTTTAACACAAAAGTAAGAGAATGTTAAACCAAGAGTCAAATGCGTGTTACACAAAATAAAAAATTAATTTGGCTATTAAAAGTTTCACATTAAACACATACATTTGTGATATATGTGAAAAAACAATTTTTTTCCCTTTGTTTCATTTCAACTAGTACCTCTGTTACCTTAGTAGTCTAGTCATCTTCCTGCATGTTCTTGTCTTGTGACAAAGGTGATTAAACTGTACTAAGCAACTTCAGTGCAGCAGTGGTAGCTCATGTTTGTGGATTACAGACCAACATCTGCCTTCTAAAAATTAATATCTGCAATGAAAGGAGATGTATGGAGATAGAGCAAGGCTGTCATTTTATGAGCTATGTTACTATAGCCTTCTTCATTTTCACTGGTGTCATTTTCCTCTGAACAATCTGAATTTAGAGTGGAAGTGGAAAACTTTGTGCTTGTAATCCCATAAAGCAGAGATGCTTTGTATTTGCTCTGAAAATGTTAACTGTTGGTAGTCTGAGGTGTGCTGGCATAAGTACAATACATAGTAGTAACTGGTATAAACAGAAGAGGAGGAAACATTCTCTTGCCCTCATTCTCTCCCTCCAATCTCAGCATCCTGATTTACTGTTTCAGGTGTGACGAGTCGTCTGCTGGGGTCTTCCTATGAACCATATTTGCTGCCTGAGTTGACAAGATATGACTGTGAGGTAAACGTCCCTGTTTTGGGCAGTTCCACGCTTCTGCAGGGCAGCGAACTGCTCAGAGCCCTGGACCAGACAACCTGAGCAATCCTGCAGTATTGGCCTATACTGTTCAAAACAGCTTCAGTTTTTAAATATATTTTTGCAAGTAGACGATTTCTAATACCAATACACTTTTACAGGATTTTACATAGATATTGAATCTGTCCACGTTACCAAATAGTGGCCTTTTGAAGTTACTCACTTCTATTATTCATATTAAAGAAATACATCTACTGTATTTTCTCTATTCCAATTAAAGTGTTGTTTAGAGAGTTTGATTACCTTCCCTTTATCTTGTTACCTGTAATTTATACTCAAATTTCCTTCGATTTTCATGCTAGTAAAAAGCTGTGGTATAAATGCCTTGTCGCATGATACTTTGGCTGCAGTACTGCAAAGATTTATTTTTATTGCCAAAGACAAATGAAACAAATTTGATCTCCAACCACAGTTTTTTGTTCATTTGCCAAATTGAAATCCTTTGAGCCTTTCTATTTTGCAGCATTTATTGCTTTCTAACTTCAATAACTTCTGGAAAAGCATACTAAAGAGAAATCCCAGCCTTCTGCCTTCCTCCCTTCCCCTTCAGTTTTATACACCTTGGTGAAAGAAATGTGAATGGTCAACGACAGTGTTTGTGGGTATCTGTGAAGGTTGCACACTGTAAGCTTTTTTCCTCAGAAGCAAGTCACGTCCTCTACTGACTTAACCTAGCTTAGTGCTAGGGACACGACTGTCCCACAGATTTATCCCAGTGGAGGATTCAGACCTGTGTTTTTGTTTGCGTTGGGGTTTCTTGCTTGTTCTACTTTTGGTTTTGTTTTTTTCTTTGTTGTTCCCTTCATTTTTTTTTTACACAAAACATCTTTTTTTTTTTTTTTTAACAGTTTCTCTTTGGGTCAGTTGTTCATCATCTCTTGGTACTTTTGCTACATCTAGAACACAAAAAGTTAAGAGCTGTTTCTGCTAGAACCAGTAGTATTTCTTGGAATGTTAAAATACTTCAGGAATGTGACCAATGGCCAGTAGTAACACCTCTGAATACTGCTACCTTTTTTCTGGTGTATGTCTGGCTAGCAATATAATTTCAATATTGAAACTAGGAGTAGTATTTTCTGGCATATTATGCTAACTCAATTGTAAGTGGAGAAAAAGAATTAAGAATGGTGTAGTGAGATGAATTACTGAAAGACAGGTTTTTCTCATTTTAACTTACCTTATGTTTTAATCAAGTGCTGAAATGTTATTAAACTCAGATGTTTTCAGGGCTCTTTTTCAACTATGATGTATTGTCATACACATTTTTAGAAATAAGGCTATGAATGCTTTCAAATGTTGAAGGTTGAAAATTGGAGTGTATTTAAGCAGCAAAAATATTAAAACTAATAAAAGTAGGTAGGCAGTTCTGACTTTGAAATAACTACATATTGAGGTATTTATTGAAATCCATCTGGTATCCTCCACTGGTATGAATCGTTGTGGCTTCACTGAAGAAAATGGAACAGTGGCAATGTACAGAAGGTATAAAATCTGGCCCAGAAACTGAGAACAAAGGTAATTGGTTTTAGAAATCCAGTTCCACTGAAGCCTGTTTTATGAATTTGCTTTCCACATGCACTGACACTTGCAGAGAGGGAGCCTTGGGTTCATTGAGCACTTCAGAGATTGCTGTGTTAAGTGAGTCTTAACCATAGATACTGTGCACTCTTTTGAAAATGAAAGATCTTACGTTAGTAGTGGTATATAATGTTTAAAATAAAACCTTACAATAGTCCTTACTGCAGGCAGATCTTTCAAGAGTTGTTTTGTTTTGTGCTCTTTTTTTTTTTTTCTTTCTACCAAAAATAAGCTACTCATGAAGTGCATTTATTCCTATATGGGAAAAGGATAGCATAAGAGTCAATGTGTAATGAATGACAATTGGCAAGCCAGATTTGACATTTTTCAGTGGCAAGGACTTAAAGGCATCAAAGACTAAAGACACTTGAATACTGCTTTTATTCTGTTTCTTATTTGTGTAGTTTCAGCATTAAAAATGTTATATAGCCTAACAGTTTACTAAAACACTCTGGAAAAATATTCCCTGTCTTAATATTAATCATACTTTTTATCGTAATTATTTCATAATCTATATTGCTGAATTCTTATTGACAATATTATATGGGAACTTTAATTTGATAAGGAAATGTATTTTGACACTGATACCTTATTAAAGTATACTGATCCTAAATTCTTTGTGACTCATTTGCTATGAATTTGTCATTTATTGTATCATTGTAAAACAAAAGTATTTATTAAATTATTTATAGAAAATAAAGGTTTGCATTGATCTTTAAAAAAAAAGGTGGACAGTACAGGCCTTTGTCAGCTTAATTCCCAGCTCTCATCTATGGGTAACTTCATTCTTCCATTTTTAGTTTACCTTCCAGCTTTCCTCTTATGGGATATTAATACCTTGCAGACCACGCTTCTGCTCTGAAACTTTTTCTGTTATTTGGACTTCTGTTACACACTCTTGAAATTGAAGCAGGTCCCTGTTACAGTGCTACAATAAAAAATATTAATAATAATTTAACAAAACAAGTACTTGCCCAGAGATGTGGTCTGTGACTTTCAAGGCGGAACTGCTGTCGGGTCTCACTTAAGTTTCTGTAGCGGTGACATCATTGTATGCTGGCAGTCCTGATGTGTAACTAACTGAGCATGGCTGGCCCAAGCAGATCTAAGCTGATGGTTCAGCCGGTCCTGTTTTTGCAGTGCTGCTGTGCAACACTTCCATCCTTTTCCATGTAGGAATTGCTATTTCTGATAGCGCAGTAACGCTAATCACACTGTAAGAGAACACACATTAAAACCATCATTTTCAGACATGCTCTATGAAAGCTGTTGTTGCTTAACCTTTCTGATTACTACTGGTGAGTTCCTCAAACTCACCAGTAAGGCCTCTTAAATAATCTAAATGGGTTATCAGTGCCTTGTTTTCCCGACGTGATTCCAGACATAAAAAGTAACTCCTAGCTTCTAAATCTGTTGAAATCACAAGTGTGCACAGAATATCCACCAATGAAGAGGGAAGGGAAGCACGCACGGTCATCTACCATTTAGAACAACCCCCTGCTCTTCAAAGCTCTACCACAACAACCAGCTCAGCACGTCACACCCTTCCTAGCCAAATGTTTTAAAGCAAAGCAAAACCAAAGAACTAATCTAATACAGATTAAGCTGTTCAGGTAAGTTCTGTCACCTAAAGGTTGCAGTCACTAACTGCAAATGGTGCTGTCCTTTACTAATGCTGCCTGGTGCCATTGGTGTTGATAACCAAACCCAGCTAATTGTTAGCACTCTGGAAACCTTCAAGCAGTCTCAACTCTTACATCCAAATATCTAAAATAATAATAGTGTTGCCCTCAGGTTTGTGGGTATATTTTGTTTGTTTTTAATTTCTCTTCCTCCTTTTACCTAGTACTTCTACAGAGTATCACTACACATGGGGGTGAGCTTCAGAGCTTTATTCTTTTATGTTTATACACAGCTGGGTAGCTCACATCTAGCTAGTTAAACTCTGACGCATCTTTTTAGTACCCAAACTGCATCCACCTCACCCTCACACAAAACTTTGGGCTGCTGAACAGGGGCTTCATGTGGTTTTTAAAAAACAACAAGATTTTGACAGTAGAAGTACTTAAAATTAAATGTACGCCAACTTCGCTGTGAATGCGCCATTTCTTTCTGAGCTTGCATCCCTAACAGCACTGATCACAATTATTGTGTTCAACACTATTTTCTGCTGAACACCAGGCAGTTCTGCTCAGCTCTCCTGATTTGGGTTGCTCTCAAGCTCAGGCTGGCTTCCAAGTATATTACCCTTGTAAAATGATCAAACCAGTGTTTTTCCTAGACTGACAACAGATTCCATGCAAGCAACAGTCATACTGATCTTCAAGCAAACGGTAACAATAGAATTCTATAGCAAGAACATCCTAGTGTCTGGTGATTCTAACAGAAGTCAAAAAATGCCAAGAAGACTCAAAGCAAATTCCAGCTACGCTTTCAGCCAAGGCACCCGTCCCCAAGCAATGCTGAGATCCCTGAGCATGAGGTAATTAATTGCATTCTCTTGCAGCAGTGCACAGAGCGCAGGGTGACAACACCTCAGCCTGGCACACAACGGCTCTTGTTCTAGGTGGTGACTATTACTTCTCCTTGTGGAGCTTTATAAAGCTACTCACATACGTGCCAGATTCTTTATTTTTATTTTTCATCTGCAGAGAAGTAGAAATTTTCACCTACATTTAAGTAAACAGCATTGTTTTCTTCCTTACCCCAGCTCTCCTATTATAGGCTTCCCAAGAGACAAAAAAAAAATCTAGTAAAAATAAAGAAAATCCATAACAGTGTTTTCCTAGGGCAAAGCCATCAGCCACTGCCACAGCTCCACTCCCTGCCCACCACACGCCAGATGCCTCCCACCTTTCTGGAGCCACACATTAGCCCAGCAATGTCACCCTTGACTTTCCCAGGCTCTATTCAGTGCAGTTTGCCTAGTCAACAGAAGCAGTAAAAGCACTACTGGAAGACCTTGAGATTTGTATGTACCCCGTTTCTGGGGTGTCCGCATTAAAAATGGCTTCACATAAATAAAATGAGGGGGAAAAAACTTCAGCTACTTAATTTGGAAGCATCACTTACTCCTTCATCATCTCCTTGGCACCTCTTACATCATCATCTCGACACTTTGCTTTAAGCAAAATCCCAGCAATGAATGTCAGAAGCACAGACAATTTTTTCTACACTTTCAGAAATGAGAGCAATATTGAGCAATTTCCCCAGATGCCTGACCTCTGTCTATGAAGCCTGAATGATTTCTTAGCCACAAGATGCGGCATAGTTTTGCTTTTTTTAGTTCTGTTATGCACCACAGAACTACAACCAGCAGGAAGAAAACCTGGATTTGTGTTCCCCCACACAGGTGATTTGGGTTCAGGACAAAAATCAAGCCTCAGATTAGAAAGTTACACACACATGCACTAGAGCACCTCAAGAGCCTATTGCAATCTTGATGGACATTATCATCCTTGCTTGGGGTGTGATTTCTGAATCCCACTTGTGTTTTCAGCCCCAGGCAATTGTTATGAACTCCCCCCCTGATTTTGTCCAGGCAGGTAGGAGTTGGAGAACTGCAGGCTGTGCTGGAGGAAGGTGACTCACAAGGACCATTCTGTGCTGTATAAGCCAGAAGTCAGAAAAATAGAAGGCTAAAATTCCCACAACTAAACTTAAACTGACTCATACAGCAGCCAGACAGTGACGGTAAAACAAATGATCACAATGTCAATTCAGCAGCTTTCCTGACTAATTCTCTTTCTAAAGACATTGACAAGGATGTATTTCCCAGTTAGGAGCATATTTATACCAGTGAATTTCACTTTGATTCTCAGTAAAAATAAATAAATTAATTTAAAAAAACACATCATCTTGAAAGCCTTGTTCTCTTTTTCCCAAGATGTTCATGAAGGCCGAACCCAAGGCGGAAGGAGAAAGCACAAATCCTAAACAATCACAGCTGTCAAAAACCCAGACCAAAGCCCACAGTTCCCTGATGCTATTCTGAAGCAGAATTTGCATGACTTCTAAGTGGCAAAACAAAAAAGTTGCATCCTGCGACGAGCCTTATGATCAATAGAAATAATACACGCTTCTCTAATTCACCCCTCCTCCACACAGCAGCTCCACATTAGTACTCAGGATCAAATGAAGCATAAAATGGATGTCGTTGCCACTCATTTTTAGGTAAGTCACAGGTCAGATACTGGCTTTCTTCCTGGCAGAGCACACAATACGGTGCCTAACACCTTACTGCTAGCAAGCATGGACTGTACTGAAGCTCAAATACAAACCCCCCAAACTCCGTGGAGTTAACAGCAAGCAAAACAGCAGAGGTGTGCTGGAAAAACAGGTTGCTCTCCATTATTTTGACTGCAACTGCAAACAGAATCACAGAATCATTTGTATTGGAAGACACCCTACAGGGGTCATAAAGATGAGCTTTCCCATGCTTTGCTCAACTACATAAAGGCTTGTATTTATCAGCCTGTTTACACCTTTTAGCACAGCTTGCTGTTCACAGCTTCCATTTCTTTGAATTTCAGTAAGGTTTTGGTATCAGAACCTTCAGGGTAGGTCTGATCATTGCAGGCATCTCAAAGATAAAGGAAACACCAACACCAAATATGTCAATTTTCAGGCAGCCTCCCTCTCCCTGCCCAAAAACACTCCTCTGCAGAAAAAGAGTTGATTTAATGATAGCCAATGCTTTGAACGCTTGGAACAAATAGACACTGTTTTTGCTCTTATCTAACACAACACTGCCTTCCCCAAGTCCACAGTGACCCATACCTCAGTCTGTGCACAGCCACCTGAGCATTGCAAAAAGCAGACAAAAACGTGGCTTTTGCAACCATCAATTAAATCTTTAATATACTGAACAAACACTTGTGCTTTCATTTTTAGAGCGACTTCCCCAGCCTCAGCCCATACAAACTCTCCCTCCCCCCATGCAAAAACAAGAAGAAAGCAGCTTTAGAAAAACAGAAAGTCACTAAAATACTCATCTGGGTAACCAGCAACCAATGAATACCTGGAACTCACTTAAGTTCCTATGAAAGATGGGAAAGAGTCAACAGAGCTCTCATTGTTCCCTTTGGAACATAGGCCCCACTGAGCAGTTTATTTGTACTGGGGTTTTGTATTAGAAACACAAACATACACATGCTACTAAATAAAATTTTATTCATCCAGGATTTCTTCTGTTCTGCTCAGTGCATTAATTTCACTAGCATGTGTATGGGAAACAATAAACAATGAAAAGTGCCCTTGCTCAGTGTTTCAAGAACCAGAACAGGTTCAACAGCAGCCCACTGTGCTGACCCAAAACGTGTGTTCCAAACCATTCTCACAGCAGGTTCTCTTCAAAACCTGCCAGGAGAATGCTCTCCCTGGTGGGTGTGGGTTGTGTGGGTCCCAAGTGAGCCACCTCGGAGAACAAGAAGTGCTCCTGCCTGCTGCTGCTGAGCCATTCCCAAGGATATTTCCAAGAATATAGAGAAAAATGCAATCCTACTTCTTACTCCTCCCTTCTCCCCACATCACTTCTACCTTCCAGGGACATCTCTCAATGCTTATTTCAAGTCCTAAAGGCAAAACTCTGTCCTAACTCATGCCAAGGAAGTAAATCCCACATGCTTACTCAGCTCATTTCACAGTCTGATGGCTGAGGGGTGCCCCAAAAGCAGCTGTCCCACAGGCTGGGTAGGAACCCTCCCAGGTCATTCCCAGGTTTGCTCTTCCACAATCTGAAACCAGCACAGGTCACATATACAAAACCCATCTCCTCACGTTCAGTAGTGCACAAAAAGTGTATACATATAGAAAACCCACTGCACAATCCCCTTTATAGTGGGAATAAGAGCAAGTGAGCGTGGAGATGCAATGCTCCTAAGGTTCATGGAGCTACCTAGTGGATGGGCAATACTGTTTGTGGCAAAAGCTGCTTAATGGGAAATTTTCCCAAAAAGCTCTCAAAACAAACAAACAAAAAATCATACTTTCCACTTTCATGCTAGACACCAAACTTCACCTTCAAACTGCATTGCACACCCAGTGTGCTTTGCATTGCATCCTCTACCCTGCTTCCCCCGGTGAGCCAAGCTACAGTGGCAGCAGCTTGTAAGGACCTACAGCAGCACTGTGGAGTCCCTGAGGAGTACTGCGCTCACCAGCCAGCCCTCAAGTGGAAGGCAGCACTCTCCCTTTCTCACATTAGCTGACTTCACAGCAGTCAGACCCTGACCTGCTTTACTGCATCCCGCAGCCTTGCCCTTCATTTCCTAAACACCAAGGTGCTGAATTCTCCTGAGTATCACCAGCTTGCTTTTTCACAATACCCAACAGCATTTGGAAATCCTCTTCCAGATGCTCTTATTGGAAATGAAGGCGATGCAATTGCATAAGGAGTTCTGGGATCTTAACTGTATCTGTGCGAGTCATCTCTAGAAACAGCAAAATCTGCATTCAAATCTTTGTTCTTTTTTTAGTTCTTTTCTTTAAAAGTGTGCTACAGAACAAAAAAGATTTGCATTCTGCACAGCACACAATGCAGTTTGACAACATAAGATGCCTGTGCCACTAAATCAGCCTCTACCCAAAGAGGTACGGTCTCATAGGATTAAGCTCCATTAGGAAAACTCAACATTTGAAGACAAACCCTTTAGACAGTGTGATGTAGCTCTATGGTTCATGCTAAAATATAACGGCCCGTGTTGCTCCTGCACCACACAGTACCAAAAAAGCATTATAACACTGAAGTCATCTTCTTGTAGGACCTCTGAAGACCCAATTAAACAGGTATCCTTGTATCAACCAAGGAAACTGGAGAGGGTGCATTTGGAGGCAGAATTAAACAGCACACAAAGAGGCCTTTTTTATAATAATGCAGACTGTTCTGTCCATTTTTGTCATGAAAACAAGTAGACTTTCATCCATTTCCACCCAATCAAAACACATTCCTGCTCAACATTCATTTCCACTGAAAATGTATCACTTCTACATATCTTTTCAGTGCCCTTAAAGAATAAAAAACCACACAAAATCACCCTGCTCATTTATTTAGATTTTCTAGTTTTTGATGTCTCCCCTTAACAGCTGCAGTAACTTAATTTCCAGGCTTTAGAAACAAGCTACTTGGAAAACTTAACTTTGTTAACAGTTCAGAGAAGATGGATGTCATACTTTCACTTCCAAGAAGCAGTCTGTGTAGATTTTAGTACAATCACTTCATGTCTATGTCATGTTTCATTTTCATGCTCCACTTTACAAGCCCACTAATCAGAGTAATGAGGTTGAATGTGAAGAAATCCCTTTGTTTCAAGCTGAACAGCCTCTGAAATCACATCTATAATGGTCTTTTGCTGCTTACCCAATTCCTGTTTTCAAGCAATTGCAAAAAGAAATAAAATGGCATCACTGAAGTTTTCTGCTAAACTTTCTTCCTTTAAAGTCATCCTATTCCCACACACCCTGCAACCTACAGGAGATAGAGTTACACACTGATGTAGGAGTCAAAGTGCCTTCCACTCTGAGAACATGTTTAAATGAGAACACAATCTCACTATCTGCTTTTGTTGGGCTACAAATTAGACCCATATGTTCCAAATCAGCGGTATAAGTTTGTACAGTGAGCAAATGCCTGTCTGCAGGCAGCAGGGAGTTTGTGCCATGCTGACCCATCTCCCACACAAATTGATTGATTCCTCCCATGGTCCATGTACCATGTTTGTAGGACCTCAACACGGCCTGGAGCCCATCTGTTCATTAACCCATCTGAAGTGTGAGCCACAAGCATATGGGTAACCCACTAGAGGAGATGGAAGTTAGAAGGGGAGATGGAAATTCCCACTCTGGGATTCATTACAGAGCTGTCACAAGCTGTAATACAAATACGCCAATGCTTCTCAGTGCTACGAGTCACGAGTTGATAGGACTACAAAGAGACTTACAAGGAGACTTACAAAGGAATACGCACCATTATGAGCCTGCACCACAAAAGGCAGCACTGTCAACTGTCGCACAATTCCAATGAACATGAAATCATCACTTAACACCTACTCCACCCCACATTTGCTTTGGAAAGCTCAGTAGCAGTCAGTACATGATGGCAATCAGAGAAAGGCTTGATTCTGGTTCTCTAAACACCTAAAGCAGCAGCTAAGAACAACTGTTGAGAGAGTAACGAGAGGACTGCAGAGAGGCCACAGAGGACTCCACCTGTTCTGTCCAAGTTACTCGGGATGTCACTAGAGCTGCTCGGTGTGTATATATGAGGTTCAAACATGGTTCAGAGTTGCTGAACGATGCTTGGATACATACCTACAAAGGCACGGAAATCAGGGGGGTGGAGGTTAACTCTCAGCTTGCAGCACCATCTCTCAAGTGGTGCCATGGCTGAAATCCAGGAAAAGGATGGCTCTCATTCAAAGCATATTTTTCTCTGCAGAGAGAATCCAGGTAAAACATTTCCTCCTAAAGCAATAAGACAAACATGAGAAACGCTCTTTTAATCCATCCTACGCTACAACAGAAGCATAGTCCTTCACACATCACTATAAGTTACTAAGAGAAGAGTCAGCAGGGCTGTACGATGTTTAGAGGTGCCATATGCCTAAACCTTCTACCCAAACAATCCACGGAGATCAGGTGAAGTTTTCCTGGGCTAGGGGCCAGCCCTGTCTCTGCATCAGTCCTGCCTGGTTAAGCTTCACCCAGAGCATGCACTGGGTCGCAAGACTGATCTCAAAGACATCAGTGTGGTATATGCAGGTGGCTTTTAGACAGTGCCTACATCCACCCGCAGAAAACAGACAACTCGTTTTACTCTCTTTCACAAACCTGAGCCAACCTTCAGCAGGACCATAGAAGGCAAGTCATTGGGAACTGGGTGTATCTGAAGAATTGCATACAGAAAAAACATTTCAGCTTTCAACTATCTCAAGTGATCCTCTAATGTTTCATTAGGAATAAATAAAGAACAAACAAAAAGTCAGATCCTTTCATGAGTACTTCAATAGCCATACACCTGTTATGTTAAAGAGGAGCTTCTTTCCAGGGTGGCAGACTCCTTCTACTCAAGAGCTGAAGAAAAGCCAGCTAATCTGATAAATAAAGCAAAAGGGGTCAGATTTCCTCCAAAACAGACATTTTTGGCAAAATATGCTGAAGCTACCAAACTGATTAGTAAAGTTAAGCAGGGTGACTGACTAATGACAGACAGCAATCCCTCACTGTCAGCCTTAAGACAGAGCTGACATTAAAATCAACGTGCAGCTTTCTTGAAATCTTCAAAAACTACACTGCCTTCCAGACATGGGAAAAGAATATAACTGCCTGAGCAGTTTGGCTTTGGCATAGAAAGAGAGAGTTAATTAAAGAATTGGGTTAATCCCAAGACGTGCTGTGTAAGAAGCCCCATTATACCTGCTGCACAATAGGTGGGATCCATTTTCTTTGAGCAATGCTTATGTAAGATGTTAATTGAAGACTGCATCTCATTTAACAAATACTACCCTGACAAACAAGAGGTAGGTAGGGCAGATTGCTGGAGGGACTGCTCCAGGAAGATCATAAACTACAGCATATGGGTGAAGAGCAGGTGAACTCAAGTGAGTTCAAAGGTGGAAGATTAAACATGGTTGAGAGATGCCACAGATCTGGGAAGAGTCATGGAAAAGGAATGCCTGTGTTACTCGGGGTGAGAGAGCACAGCCTTTTCCTTACCACTACACTTCCTGATTTCTCTCTTTCTTTGGGTGCAGTCTGATTTGGGACCTGCTGGAGATGCAACATGACCTGCAGAATGCTTCCTCTATGCTGCTTCTGTAGCCCCATACCAGGGTGCCTCACAAACACTCCCTGACACACATGCTCCAGTGGGGGGATTGAGGGACTCAGAAGCCCCATGGCTTTTGCACAGCTATTAGAGCAAACTCCAGATGACCAGTGAATCCACACATAAATCTTTTCACTGGCAGATGTGGATGTGGCGTGCAGAGGCCCTGCAGAGCATGGGCACAGCTGGTACAGGGCTGCCCACACCTCCTGCTCGTGCCACCCCAGCTGTGCAACCCAGCTGGGCGCTGGGGACCGGCACACACTGGCACGGCAGGGAGGGTCAAAAAAAACAACGTGGAGAAAGCAGAGAAATGAACGGCAAAGATTCCCTGCTGCCACATCACACTACTTCTTGGACAGCACACATGCCAAGAAGCCTCAGGGCCTTGTCTTTGCCCTCGATGGCAGTAAGAGTCTCCTGGGTGCAATATCACCAACGCATGTTTGTACACCTAGGGGTTCCAAGGCAAGAGCGAGCACACCATTTTCAGCAGGAAGACTAGGAAATGGAGACCATAGCAGATAACCCCCAAATGGCAGTCCTTCCTTTGTTTTAGCAACAGAGATCTGCAGTCTTCCTAAGGACAGGTCCTGAACATCAGTCTTGATGCTAAAATTCATAAGTGAGAGAGTATGCTGCATGGTGAGCAGCACATTCTCAAGCAGCAAACACAATAAAGAAGGAGGCTATACAGCCACATGGGCAGGAACCATGGGTGTGGAAGCAGCCACTGGCACAGCATGGGGACAAGACCCCTATCTTCCTATCCCCATTGGTCTTATTGGTGATTTGAAGATCTCTTGAGCAGTATTTTTCTGCTTCTGCTGGTTTTCAAGGGACCTCTGTTGACACAAACCCCGATGCCATTTGTGGCTCTACAGATATAAACGATGTGAAGCATGACAGAGGAATTTTATACACAGAAGGAGAAAGAGGAGGGGATGTTTAAATCAACCTCTACCTCTAAGCATTCACTATTTACCAGTAGTGCTTTCACACTACTGCTGTGTACTTCTTTTTTGCTTAACAACATGCTTTCATGTGAAACCTCTAGCTACTTTGTGGTCATCTCTTCCTGCTCATCCTGTCTTGCTCATATCAGCCAAAGCAGTATTTTATACACAATAATCAGCATGCCTGCTGGTTGGAGCACATCCTCACTGGAGACAAAAGTATCATGGTACCATAACAACTCTTCTCCCACGATTCCAAGAGAATAGTGTTCCCTCTTTGAGAGAGACACTCTGTCTTCAGCATTTATGTCACTAAGCAGTCACTAATAGCTAAACTCCCAAATTCTGACGCTAAATAGTGTCAAGAGTGAGTGTACAAGCATCACATAATATACACACAACTCGAATAAGATGTAATGAGATCCAGGGCAATTAGCAGAACCTGCTCACAGTAAACCAACAGAGCTGCCTTTGGAAATATAAAAATGTAAATTCTATCTAGAACTCATAGAATAGCCCAGTTGCTATTCGTGTAGTTTTAAATACTCTCAAGTAACCACCATCCCTCTGAAGGAAGTGCAAGAAGTGAGCAAAGAAAAACAAAACTAAGTAATGTGCCTCAATTACATTTCAAAACTAACAAATTGCTCAGACAAGCAAAACGGTTTACAGAACAAATGATAGTCTACAACACACTAGCAAGAGAGGTCACATTATTGTTATGGTTAATTCTCATGCTTAACCCCTCCCATCTTATTCACTCCTCCCTTCCGTGTCCCCAGACAGTACAGTCTGATCTCAGAACAGAGAACTTCTGAATTCACCAGAAAACAGTGAAAGGGTGGGAGGCTGTTTCCATCACTTGTATTTCAGGCAGAATTTGAGACCTGAAGAAGGGTTCTCAATCCCAAAGTTTTTAATGGGCCTTTCTTGGGATGTATATGTATTTTCACATAAGCACTCACATAAGAAAAGTAGAGTAATGATGCTTATGTAGGCTAATTAATATACAAACGTGTACATGGATACCAAAGGCTGAGGCTTCAGATCACATCTTAAAGTACTTTGAGTGAAAACATAATGCTTTAGAGCAAGTCAGATCTTAAAATGAAAGGCTCCGGGTGGGTGCTGCAACTTAAAGCTTTCATGATGAGAAACCGAGCGTGATTACACAACCCCGTGATATATGCTGGGCTAGATGCCTGATATCAAGTGTTCCACATATATAAATGCTGACTATTCAGTTACGTAAATGAATCCTAAATCTCAGGACTGAATTATAAATAAAGTCAAGTTACATCACATTTAGTTACACATATACCACACTATATGCAAACTTTATCCAATTGAAGTTTTATCACTTGAAAAATCATAAATACACTTATTATTCTTCTTTGTGCTGCTCAGTTTCCTAATAGATGCTGAGGAAAATATACGTTTCACTGAGAGAATTAAGTGTCTTGTCATTCCTGAGAAGGACAAACATAAAATGATCTCTTGTCTGGAGACTTAATTATCTTTGCAAATATAAAATGGAGACATTATGGTCTGTATAGTCTTACTTATAGATGCAAAACCATTCCATTCAGAACATCTTCAGGCACGACATAAACCCCAAAACTCATTATATGTTTTGTCCATAAAGGCACATTAAAAACTTGCTTCTGAATCCATTATTGAGAAATAAGACCAAAGTTTTTCAAAAGTTTTCCTTGCATGATCCCCTCTATCTGTGGGAAACTCATAAAGTCTTCACTGTGATAGTGAAGACATGATGACAGTGTGACATGATGACCTCATGACTACTTCCACAATTGCTGAGATGCTTTTGGTGCTGCTTACAAAGGAGAGTCAGAAGAATGACACGAGTACATGAGAGCGCAAGAAATCTTAGACCCGAGATCATCACGCATTTCCCCACCACTGCCCCAGTGGTTAAGAATCTGTTACCCTGCAATGTAACACTTATTTCTTTTCCTCACAAAACTTGCTTGTAAAGAGATCCAAGCACTTGAATTTTTCTTACCTGCAATGGAAGAAAAGCCTCTAGGTCACATTCCCAAAATTCAGAGCTCGACTGTTTGATATAGGTTCAGCTGACACTAATAATGGCCCTTCTTGATATACACAAATCAATGGCTAAAGATGCCCAAGAGGTATTTTTCTACCCTCTTCAGAGCTACCAGTATTTTCAAATTTCCCCATTCTCTGTTATCAACTTATGTTTCTCTTATCACAGTATATTATTGCACCTGATAGTCAATGCAACTTTCCCTCACTCTCATGCCATTTTTTTCCCCAGAAGGATGCCAAAAACCACTCCATCATACCGTCAATCAGCTACTTTTGCCAGCAGCTGCTACTCCTGACATTTGGCTTAACTTGTTGCCAGGAAGATAATTATCACTTTAGTACCCAACTGCCTGAGCAGCTGGAAAGAGTCAAAATTTCTTGTATGGTGTTTTTTGTTCTGTTGTTTTTTGTTTGTTTTTTTTTATCTATACAGTGGATGTCAAATCCAAGGGAAACTAGAGACCAGAAAATTCCCTTCCTTCTAGACCCAGCTGGTTAGAGCTGTCTTCCAAAGATATGACCTCATATGCACTTTGGGCATAGCACTTACAAAGACAAAACTACAGTTTTTGAGAGCCAGTCTCTCCGTTGGCTCACTCTGTTGGCAATGAGAAGCAGAATATTACAGAAGGCGACTCAGAGCCACTGTTGAGCTGCCCAGAGGAAGGAGCTGTGATCGTGGTGGTACATAAAAAGACCTGTTAAAACACACACAATGAAAGAAGAGTAAAGAAGTCTTTGTATTAGCTAGTGTACACTATTTTTTTCTATTAGATTTAGCATTCTCATCCTTCACATGCCAGACAACATCCAAACCTGACAACTCAAATTTTGCACGTCCCACACAGGATTGACTCCTGTTTTTCCATATCATACTAGGGCTGGTACTCCTTCTGAAACAAGAATCTATGTAATATTTGATGCAGTGTAAATCACTTCTACAAGTGAAAGTAAGTTTATAGCAGAGGAAGAACCTCAAAAGATAGCAGGTAAGTCTCCTAGTACTGCTAAGGAACTGCTGGATGGGCAATGGCCCCATGTTATATAGTTTAAAATTTACTGACACATAAGCAAGCTCTTATTTTTTCCACATTGTTTGCTGCCGAGTAAGCAGGCTTCCATCCACATCCTTCACATATTTTCTGAGCTTGTGTTTTTCTTTGTCAGTAGTAATCATATAACCCAGTCTCAATCAGCAGTTACTGATCACAGCCAAACATACAACTGTTTTGTATGGAAATCACAGGACCTTTGCCTCCCTAAAGCATTAATGCTTTTATTCATTAGGCTATGTAGTCTTGTTACTGGAGTTCAACAGGATTTAAAGGTTCTGCTGGAGTTCCTTCTTTTCCTCTCCAATCCCCTACACTCAACTCTCTTCCACATGCGTTGTGGAAAATATGTACTTTCTAATGCAGAGGTAAGAACTACTGGTCCAGTTTTAAAACTATACTGTCCTATCAAATAAGACTCTATCCTCCTCTTTTTTCATTCATTTAGGTGTTCTTGAAAGAATGAAGTATTCAACCTATGGATTTTTTTGTTCTTTTCAAGATTTCACAAACTGTAACCATGGCTTGCTAGAAATATGTGGAGAGCATATGCAAGAGAGATATTATTCACTTCTGTGTCTTCTAAGGCTTCTCACACATTGCAAGATATTTCACTTCTACAAACCACTTGAATTAATCTAGATATTTTCCCTTGGTTTAACTGATGCTAGAAGACTGAGTAGCCGTGTCTCAATATATCTTTTACAAACATAAATGGTGCCAAAACATTATGTAGACTTTGGTAGTAATCACATCTGTTTCACTGAAAACAGGGTTATGGTGGGGGAACAAAATGAAAATCGAGCAGAGAATTATCTGAGTTTAATTATAAAAGACAGTAATGCAGTCTTATGCTATGTAATACAAGTTAAACTTGTCCCTCAGACTAACATGAAGTTCCCAGGTAGATTGAGGGGAAAAATAGAAATATTTTTGCCTTGTTTTCTCTGGGAATAGAGTGAAAACTGTCATACTCAAGAGAGAACTGTGCTTGAGCATTTAGAGCTTAAAATGTATTATTCCTCATTATAATGCGTATAAACATTCTTCCATTTTCACTGCAAGTTTAAAAGCAAAAAATTTGAAGAGCAGCTATGCTGCCAAATATAGCCATCAGGACAGAATAAGAAAAATACTTCAATCTATTTTTATTGTGCCTATCTATGGGACAGAGGTGAATACTATTCAATCTGCTAGCAATGTGAGAATTACACCTAGATATCAGTCTACAAAAGAATTCCTACAACTCCTTTCCAGGTAAGGTGTTTCACAGTGCTTTGACTCTTAGGACTTCATCCGGTTTATCTGTTTAGTGCTTTTCTAGTTACTTCCAAGTGTATAATCACTATCATGAATGCTCACTATTTTAGACAAGGGATGAAACTGAAAAACAAAGGCCTCCAGAAGATAAATATTTTACCAGACAATGACAAAAAATTGCAGCTCGACAGGATCAAGGACACAAGATAATGATCTCTTAAACCCATGGTTTTCAGTTCTGCCTGTAATTGTGGAATAGCATAGATTCAGTAGAGCACAAAATATTTTCTTTTGTCAATCAAACCATAGCAATGTTCAAATATTTTTTGTACCTTGGCATCTTATGATACATCTCTTTCTTTTAGTAGTCATGTCTCAATCCCGATTCATGTTCAGTGAACCAAGTGAACTTCACTCATTCCTATGCAGATGACCACATTCAGGCTCACCAGTTATCCCACACATCTATGAGGTCACCTACCCCAAGCTTCTTATCTCACATACATTGCTTAATCAAATTGTATTGTGCACCCTGTAACAAAATACCCTCCCTTTTCCAGGAGGCCAAATGCACTGGCAGTCTTTCACTGTTCATATTGACTTTTCTACATCAGCACCGTGCCTCTATTAGTAAGAGTAGTAGGATCAAAGCTCAGGGTGGATCAAGCTTCCTGTACTGCATTCAGGCATGCAAGAGCATGAAATGTGTACTGGTTTTTAGTCTCCTATCTACCTCCTGAATGCTGCAGTCATTGCAGACAAGAGAGTTGCATGCAAATCTTCAAACACTCTTTATTTAGATATCAAAAGACAACCACAGCTGTACCTGTCCCTTCTCTATCCTCAAGGACTGCCTTTTCTTAAGAAAAAATGCTAATATCCCACTGTTGGGATGATCTAAACTGGGAGGAATAGTAGAGGTACAGAAGCTATATATCAGAAAACATTGCCCAGCTCTCCAACTATCTTTTGTACAAGTAGCTGGTGAGAAGGGCAGGACTGACAGACTGAGGCACACTACAGGTAAAGAGAGTGTAAAAGAGAATACCCAAAATCATTCCTGAAAAGGTTCTCAACATTCAAATACCATCCTATGTACATACTTCTGTAGCAAATCAGTGTGCTGCTTTTTGGCAAAGTTTAGTGCCATGCCTGGCCTCCCCTTTCTAAAGCTATTGCTGCTCTGGTAGAAGAGTCACCAAACTCAATCCACATTTGAGCAGGAATACAAGCAGTGAGGACAACCACAGCATTTAGAACAGAGCACAGGGCTCAGGTAGCAAAGTGCCATCAGTACAACTACTGAGAAGGCTGTCTGTTCCCTAGCTCACATGAGGAATAGCATGAGGCTACAACAAAGCAAGCAACAATAACCTTACCTAAGGTGGAAAACATCAGATTAAAACAAAGAGCTTAAACACACTGAAACATTAAAAATAAGGGGTAAGCGGACCAAATCTATACAATTCAATGTTTAAATAATGTTATAGAGAGAGAGCAGTTAAATTCAAAGAGTGTAAATGATTGCTAACTAAAAAAAATTATTTAAAAACCTAATGCTTGAAACAGCATTGTAATAATGGGTTATCCTACACATATAGAAGTTCCTGGGATGCTAGTGAGTGACAAATCAGATGGGAAGAATGATAGACTGTTCTGCTATGCCTGTTTATCATTTAAGATAATTTGCCAGCCAAGGACTATGTTCTCTAAAGCCACAGCCCAAGCAACATCAAAGGCTCAGGGGAAATTTGTTGTAGAATGAAATTGAATTCAATCACTTCACCACTGGATCATCACTTTTTGCCAACGCTGAAGTTAAGACACTCACAGTTTTAGAATTCTTATACAACAGTCTAAAGAAAAAATATGACTGTAGGAACAGAAGTTAAGCATCTACTGCACTGCTACTGTGATGGGGTTTTTGCACCAAGAGAAATGGATTATAATGCAAAATTGGCAAGATCTTTGTTGCATGTCTCCAGAATGTTACAGAACTGCTGTTCAGACATTCCCATCTTGTAAAGGGTAAGCATCACACAGAAGCATCATCATCTACAGATGTGACACTGAATTTTAGTATTCATATTTTCCAACTGATTTTACTTCACCAACACCTTTCTACCATAATACTGAAAGGAGAAGAGGAATTGCAACCCTACAGAGAAAAAATAGCAACCTCTATCTGCATTACAATTTCAAAGGCAGAGAAAGGGGCACGAGCTGACTAACAGCACAAATGTTTGGACCGCAGACAGAGGTTTACAAACTGACGTCCATGTGTACAATGCAGGTCAGTTTAGTCAAAGGCAGAAAGGGGCATGAAGCCACTCTGAAAAACAAAAATCTCACTCTTCACATTGTCCTGTCCTGCTGGGGACAAGAAAAGATGAGCAAAAACATTCTAGCCAGATGTGTCGCTTACCTTTTTCCATTGGCAAGACAGAGGGATACATCTCATTTGTTACCAAAAGACTGGACCTGCTATACAGACAAAATGAAGAGGATCTAAATTCTGAGAAGCACCGGCTTTGCCGTATGCCTGTATGTACTTCCTAACATAAAATGGACTTGACCATTAGGAAACATTTCAAAAAGAAATGACACTATGCTCAGTTATTTGTATATGTTTCATGAATATATTTTGATTATTCAAAATTAGGCATAGTAGAAAGATGACTCTGGAGATTAAGACAGCCTAGACAGCGGGACAGTAGCCTGGTCTTTTCTACAAGATTTTTTCTATAGACACTAGGTAGCATGTAGAAAGAAGTTGGAAGCTGTGACCTGAAAACTGAAAGAGCACAGAAGTTCACAGAGAGTGCTGATATCTGCTTAACCTCACACCTCTATTTCTGTTTCAACTACAGCTATGACTGTCGCTGATTTTAGTCCGTGTCACAACCTTTCATACTGAATCTAGAACGCAGAAAATTTCAGCTTCCAGCTGTAAATGGAGGAAAAACTCAGGAAGAAAAAGAGAAAGAGATATAGCAAAAAAATTTACTTTCTGTATGTAATTATCAGAATGACCTGTCTTTAACCTACACTATGGTTAATAGACTTCCTGTAGCCATCATGTGATTAGACATCTCTTGCACCTGTTAGCATATTTAGGCATGTATTTTTGTGTTAACGGCCAGTGTCTTTCTAAATAAGCCACGACTACTTTTTAAATCGCTTAAGTCAACTTCCTCAAGCAACCACAAAGTAAGAAGTTCTCATGGGAAAAAAAAAAGAAAAAAAAGAAAAAAAATAGTGAAAAAATAAAAGTGCCAGGCATCAGTTTTCAGTTCAGAAAACCTCAATAAAATCTACAAACTATTTACCAGAGGAAGGGAGAAGAAATAAGAAACTACCTGATCAAAATACAGAATAGCAAATACAGAAGTAGACAATGGGGTCACCTGCGGAAACAAAAAATCTCTGTTTTATCTTTGCTTTGAAATGTTCTTGCTTCAACAAGATTATCACAGATATCTCCACAGGTAAACCCTGCAGTATTAGTCTGAAAGTATTTAAAACAATGCAACTATTTCCTGATGTGGGGAGAGGACAGCGTACTGCTGGAGCAGCAGTCAGTGCACTACAACCGTTCTGTTGTACTCTTGGTGGAAGATAATCTCAATGAGGGACAAAAGGGATTTTTTAAGCAAAAACACAGTGGTTTACCCTGTTTCTCCCTTCTCTTGTGCCTCATAGAATACTATCATAAATGTTGTTTTCTTTTTTCAGGTTATGTTTCATTTCTAGCTTTCATGACCTTAACGTTACTTCAAGCAACTTGTTTGACCCCATCTTTACCTCTGCTCCTTCCTTTTCCAGGGCGCCAGCATGGGAAAAGGCCCCTCGAAGAGGCCAAGATGCGCTTCCCAAGCAGCACTGCTGCCTTCCCAGGTCATCCCAGTAGTGCAGCTGCAGCTGGTAGGCTGCAGAGAGGGAGGCAGAGCTTTTGGGACCTCTGGAACACAGTGCACAGAGACAACTGCATCTGACTCAGATTTCACTTAAAAGGCGCCTTCTGTTATCAGTCATGTAAAGGTCTATTGACTTCAGTAGAGCTCTATGTGTACTGTCACACACACACATGCATACGTGCAAAGCGCCATCATGAAGCATCCTCCCAGCTAGCAGGCAGCCAGCATGACAATGAGAAGGCTCTTTTGTTTGTAGCCATTTATAGGAGACAGGGAGCTTTTAGTGCCTTGTACCAGCATAGTCTGTGGTTCATATGCAGCAGTCAACAGCCAAGATATTCTAATATGCAATACCACAGCACTGGCAGTACAAGTTCAACTGTACGCGTGGGTTACACGAAAAGTTCTCTGGAACAGTTAGGGCAATACAATTGTTCAGCATGGACAAGATCTAAGATGCAATTGGATTATCAGGTTCGGGATCACATTAGACTCATCCATATATATTTTCACAGCTCTCACGTGAGCTCTAACCAGACTCAGCCCTGGACCCAGCCTGCTCATAGGAGAGAGAGCATTTCCTCACTCAAGACCACTCTGCACCGAGCACACAACCACCACCAGGCATCACATGGGAGAAGGATCACCAGCTGCATTTCTTTCAGCTTGCTTGATTATTCAGATAAGAATCCATTTCTGCAAACATTGAGGGTGGAGAAAGCATTTGCTTTCAGGGCTGACATTTGCCCAGACCGACAAGAAGGCCGGTGGTTTGCAGACAGTTTGATAAATAGATGACATAGGAGTGGAAGAGAAATCTGTTAGATTTTGCCTTGTCTGACATAACTGGCAGGATAAACCACGAAAACAAAACCGGGAGTTGGCTACCAACATCAGCAATAGATAAAGCTCTTCAATTTCTGTGCTGAAATTGTGTTAACCTTCATAAATGTCTATCTCATCTTCCCATGAAGTCATTCACTTCTGTACATGATTATTGGCTCTGTAACATGCTAGTGACAACCAAGATGTGGTTGTGTTGCCTTGGGCAACATTGCTTGATTTCTGTTTTTGAAGTCGGTATATCTGTTCTGCCTACTAATTATAGTTTTGTGCTTATAGTTCAAAGAATGATATTTAAAATAAAAAAAAGAGACAGAGAGAGAGAGAGTTGAATTGCTAATGTGGAAAAGTAGCTACACTGTTTTGCCTTAGGTTTCATTACACCATTTTGGCAAGAACAATAAGTTCATTTCTCAGATGTTAGGTATATTGGGTGACCTGGGATTAACCAGCTACAGATTTGGGTTTTCCTGCTTACTCACATTTTCCCTAGCCATTTATGAAGTTAAAATGAAGGCCTCAGGTATGTTATGTTATGTGAAAAAAGCATGTCTGCACATGTACAAATGAATGCAGAGATAATAAAGGGGAGGGGAGACCAATGACACCTTGCCCCAGCTCCTCCCAGGCCCATCTTAGGAGACATCAGAACTGATCTCTGCCAGTCTGATTGAGCATAGAGGCATAAGTGCAAGCAGAAACACAAAGCAAGGACTCTAAAGAAAAGACTCCCTGCCCAGGACGCACCCAGGAATGTCTCAAAAGGGACTGAGATCCAGTGGGTAGGTGCAAAAACCATGAACAATGGCTGATGAGCCAACACTACTTCACCCTTTGAATGGAGAAGGGTTGTTTGTCAGGGGCTGGGGACAGTATGGGAAGTGGGAGAAGAGCATTTCAGACATTACGGGATGATGAGGGAAGACACCAGAGGTGGAAAAGGGATGGATTTATGTGATTCAGGAGTAAATAAATATGCCAAAAAAATATGACAAAGGGCTATAAAATGTTAGTCACATGTAAACAGACATCTGGTTGGTACAGCTGTCTGGCCACTGCTGATCAGCATTGTCTGTGCCACCTTATAAAAGAATTTAATAACTTATCAGGGGTGAAGATCTGTTATTGGTTCACATGCCTGTATGGGAATCTGAGTACCAGCAACAGAAGAAAGATCACAAGTGGGAGGAATATATGCCCACAGTACTAACAATTGCAGTGGGTACAGGGGTTTGCAAGGGCCAGAAGAGAGCAAGCTGGACTAGTTAATAAATAAATAAGTAATTATCTGGGAGCCAGAGGTGCCTTTAGGGTCAAGAACATAGGAGCCAAGGGAGACCTGTGGTCAGCTCCGTGCATGCAACAGTGAGGGAGTGTGTATCAGATGCTGAACTGGGACTACAGCCTCAGGATGCAGCCCATGGTACTGCGTTTCTACAGTGCTGTGTGTGTCTCTGGGATCTGTATAACTGGTGATGTATATGTGGGGTGCATGTGTTGCCACGTTGCCAGCTGGTTGCCATGTAGGCCCTGCTACCAACCTAGGCACATGCAGTAGCTTCAGCAATCTCAGGCCACTGCAATTATTACAGTGTATTTTCCCCTAGCAAGGTGTATTTTTCTGAATTATTACTACTTGCATAGAAATTGTTGGCACTACTCCATACCACAAGCGTGTTCTTTAATATGCTGTATTTCCAAAAGGGAACTCTATACACAAGTCCCTGCTTCAGCGCTCTTATCAAGTCCATTCTCACCTTTAAAAACAAGGAAGCAATGTAGCTGCTGTATTAATGAGCCTCTGGAACTTGGATCAAGACTATTTAACTGGGGACAAAGTAACTCCACAGTCACAACAGAGAGAATCATCTATTTTCCACAGGAAAGAGCAGATGTATTCACTATTCATGAGCGACTCCTCACCAGTAATCACGACAGACCTCCATATCTCTTCAATTATTCACTATCAGAGCCAGGAACCACAACCCTTAAGAGATGAGAACTAGACACTAAACACAGAGAAGACACTGCCTGAGGAGTGTGCAGCCTATATAAACAGGAAAGGAAACACAGGCAGGGAGAGGCAGAGTGCCTTTCCCTAGGTCATGCACCAGGTCCTTGACAAAGCCAGAAATAGAGCTCTGGCTTCCTGAGCCCCCTTCATCCCGGCCCACCTGGCCTCCCCTGTGGTTAGGGCACAGACAGCAAGCTCATGCAGCAGCACTGCTTCACACGTCAGCAGAGAACAAATCAGCAGCAGCCATACAGGGGCTACATCTGTACTCTTTTCAGGAACAGCAGTTTCAGCAGAAAGAGTGAGGCCAGGAGTTATTACATAGTAATAACTGTATTTCAATATTCTTTACTCCTAATTGGTTTGTCTGTACTTCTCTGGATAGCATTTGAGGGATTTTCTTTCCCTCATGAATTCATAGTTTCATCTCCCATATACGTAGCTATTTTTAATCACCAGACAACAGCACAGAATTTAATTAAAAATATGAGTTTTTCTTAGAAGTCATTTGACACCAATAAAAAACATAGTACAAGAAATCACTCTATTAGAAAAACATCAAACCAAATACATGACATTATCATATCCCCTTGCAGTTACTTCATCCTGGAAGTGATTCTTACATAAGCAAGAAATTTACTTGAAGCAGAAGGAATCATTCTCTACGTTATTTAGCATAATTACATTTGCAGTCTCCAAAATTAACAAAGAAGTCCAAAGTCTATTTATCTGTGAGCAAAAATCATCAGGAACCCAGATCCAAAAAAGCACTTCTGGGCTCTTTTCCTATGGGATGTAGGGCAGCAGTTGGCTTTGATAAGTTACTCCAAAAATCAGAACTGTAGGCAATGGAGTCTCATTTGAGGTTGGAATTGCATCACTCCCAGCAGCATATAGACTTGCTTCTCTACTGCATGTACTGCATGTCTGGTGGCGTTAACACAGTACAAAGTAGACGGCTTGATTTCAGTTTTCTTATGTCTATCTCAGCAGATTTTGGAGAAGGGGTTGAACCAAAGCCTGAAGAACTTCTAAAGGCAGTTTGCCCTTAAGCCTCTGCATTTCTTCCTCTTCTAGAACTAGTACACCCAACAAGAAGCTCAACAAAATTATCGTTTGAGATGATTGTATATGTGTTATTCAGTGGTCACATTATCTCTCTTGGCAGTAACAACAGGTAATATAAAACATAACATTTGTGGACTCACAGTGCCTTGGGCTGGCTGCCTCCGGAAAAGGGAGAAGGTTTCCATCACCCCATCCCTGCTCCTGTCCTCTCTGCAAGATGCATCTCCCTACACACTACACAGAAACTCACTGAGTGAGTCAGTACTTTAAGATGCTCTAGATCTACTTGGCTAAATCTTATGATTCTCCTCCAAAAATAAATAAATAAAATCAGGCTACACTAGGGCTGAAGAATGAAGGACTGCATGTTTCAATTATGTACATGCAGCCTGGAGAAAACCAAAGTAAATTAATAATGTTACACCTGGGCAGTTAGCTGCACATGCTGGCTATTAGCACAAGGCTGTCAGCCAAGTGCCATTAACCTCCAAGGCAAATCATGATTAAAACATAACACCCAACCTGTCATGTCTCATTGTTTCATTAACACAGTTCTGGAAAGCCTCTAATAAAGTCAGGGAAACTGTTGCCTCATAATTAGCAGAGATTACAAGATTTTGCACGTGGATACTAAGGAGAAGAAAAGGAAGTTTATCACAATCATTTTAAGGGCATTAGAGATAACAGCGATAATTTTGCTTCTGATCTAAAGCCCACTGAAGTCAGCAAACAGGCTCCTACTCTTTTCCTCTGCAACAGTGATTATTATAAATACTCTACCCCACTCATTTCTTAAATTAAATTAGAAGTTGCTCAGCCCAGAAGAAATCTGTAATGCATGTACCAAAATATTTGCATGGCTGACAAGCTCTGTCTTTGATTCTGCATGAAAGGCATATAATTGTGTTTAATGTAATTTATTTGTCATTAAAGAAACAAGCTTTGATCCAAACATCCCAACAGAGATCCAAGAAACTAAAACTCCAGGTCTACTTTAAAAGCATTGTGCATTTAACATTCATTCCTTATCTTACTAGGAAATTTATTCCATAAGAGATTATAGAAATATAAGAAAGGGGGGAAAAAAAAATGCTATGCTTACATAACTCTATTAATGCCTCAAATTACAGTTGAGCCAGTTTTGTTTGTTTTGTTGTCCTTGGTTTTAAGAAATTGTCATATAATTCAACCTAAAATGTGGCAAAGATTATGGTCAATACCCTAGAAAGCTTAGACAGCACCAAACCATGTACTCCTTTCATGCTTCTCTCTGTCCCAGTCCCAAATGCCAGCTAACAAAAAAGAACCCTATGAGGAAAAGTAGTTTTAAAAGCTTAATGGAAATACTGTTGTGACAGATTCCATTAACAGCAGCAATTTGTCTGCTTTTAAATATCTGCAACATGAGCATGGGTAACACAGGTCTTAGGGTAACACCTAGTCATAAGGGAAGAACCAGCATATCTGGTTTTATTATTGTTGTATTGCTGGGTGAAGGCAGTGGGGGGCAGGACTCATCTGCTTTCTTTATTTCCTTTTTTGGTTTAATCGAGGCATAAGCAAAACAAACGCTCCAGAAGGTGATCAGCTGAACGACAATAAACAAGTAATCAAAAAGCAACATTCTGTAATAGAAAAAATTCTCCCCTCACATACCAAACACCTCCAGGAAGCTTTCTGTAGGGCTTACGATATTCATCTTCCAGAACCTGGCCCCTAGTGAAGAATTACCCATACCAAGGCAAGACAAGGGGCAAGGAAAAAAAAAGAAAAAAAAACAAAAACAAATTCTACACAATGACTGTGAAATAATTCAGATAATCTAATTTCCTATTACTCATTTAAAATATTTGTTTTAGAAGTAGGAAAGTTGCTTAGAAGTCATTATTACATTTAAAAAGACAAAAAGCTTTAAAACCACCAGCAGTTTGGCTTTCAAGCTAGTTTTTATCATGTGAAAAATCAGTTATTTCAGTGTTCAAGAAGAAACACAACACAATCACTACACCCACAGCGTATGGGATTCTCTCAGTCACATTAGTCATGGTAGCCCAGGCAGCCTGCTTCTGACACCAAGTGCCAGGGCTACCACAAGCACGTATAACAACCCTTCATAAGATCAGTCTTTCAGGGACAACATAGTTCACAGCTCTGAGAATCCTGAAGCTCACAGCTTGAACTCTTGTGAAGTTCCAGCACCTCTAATCTCTTCTTAGTGTCTTTGATACTGTTATAAATCTCCATCTTTGCTTAAACCTCAAATTCCCTAAAACATCTGGACTTCATACAATAAGCAGCAGCAAACAAAGTCCTATTTGTCTTCTCCATGCCTGTGGCATTAAGATACCTTCATCCATCCTTTCTCAGTTGCATCTTTCCCAATAAAAGAAGTTTAAAGCCTATCTGCTGTTAGACAGAAGATGTTTGAGAATCACCACTACTCTGTTCTTCATTTCACAGAATCACAGAATTACCCGGGTTGGAAGGGACCTCAAGGATCATGTAGTTCCAACCCCCCTGCCTAGCAGGGCCACCAAACATACACATTTACTAGATCAGGTTGCCCAGGGCCCCGTCCAACCTGGTCTTGAACACCTCCAAGGACGGGGCATCCACAACCTCACTGGGCAGCCTGTTCCAGGACCTAACCACCCTTCTAGTAAAGAACTTTCCCCTAACATTCAACCTAAATCTTCCCTCCTTCAACTTAAAACCATTTCCCCTAGTCCTGCTATTATCAGCCCTTTCGAAGAGTTTACTCCCCTCCTGGGAGTAAGTTCCCTTCAGGTACTGAAAGGCTGCAATGAGGTCACCCCGCAACCTTCTCTTCTCCAGGCTGAACAAACCCAACTCCCTCAGCCTGTCCTCATAGGGGAGGTGCTCCAGCCCCCTGATCATCTTTGTGGCCCTCCTCTGGACCCTTTCCAAAATCTCCATATCTTTTTTGTACTGAGGGCTCCACACCTGGACACAGTACTCCAGATGGGTATTTCCTCCAGTTCTATTCTACCTTCTCTGATACAGAGCAGCTCTTAGCTGTTTTCTTTGTTGTTGGCTTTTGACTATTTATTGAATCACTTGAAGCCTCAGTGCAGTTGGTAACAGTGGAACTAATAGCTCTTCAAGAAAACCTGTAGTAAGGAGAGTACTGGATTCTATAGCCATTGGTTCTGCCAGGTTTAGCATTCTTTACAATAAACAGAAAAACAGTTTATCCCTATATATCATCTAGTTTTTGACTGAGGGCGAGTCAGACTTGTTAGCCAGTGAATACTTGAAAGAAAATAAAAATACAGCCCTGAAGCAGAATCACTGACATAAACTCTTCTGCCTTATTAAATGGGTTTTTAAAAAAAAATACAATATTATTTTGAATTATTATTAACATGAAAACCCTTTAATTCTAACAAGCCTGAAAGGGGAATTATACTGTAAAGACAATGCTACTTTAGAGTACTTGGACTGTAGAAACAATTCAGGCACAGTGAATTTAATTCTAGAATATCCATGTTAATTTACCCCTATCTCACAAATGGTCTCACACAATCACCAGGTTCCTAAATGCAAAAATCCTCTCTGGAAAGCTTGTTTTTCATTTGTTTTTAAGCAACAGCCAGTACGCCTTTGAGTGTGTCCCAAGAGGTAGACTTGGGTTTCTTGTCCCCAAATGAAAGGACAGATTTAGCTGTTTCTGCAGGCATTTTCCACTCCTTTCCTCAGATTCATTGTGAGCTCTCCAGGGAGAAGACTACAAAACTAGATGAGGAAATCATGTGTGTAAGGATGTGATGGGGGAAGGGAGATGGAAGTTTCAGGGTATAAACTGTACTCCCCTCATTCCATGATGGCCACTGGTCAGATCCTGTGGGAGAATCAACAGGCTCAGAGCTGCAGTCAGACAAAGCAGTAGCTTAGGAGTAACTTCAGGTCCAGGCAGAAGAAATAAAATACAGCTCCAACAGAAGAACCCTGATAAGAAAAGAGTGTCAGCTACACAAAGTCAGGGTTATGATACTGGGACAGTTCCGAGTTCTTTGAATCTGACCCCAACAGAGAACACTGGAAAAGTTGGAAAGCTTGCTTATAAGTAGAGAGTGAAGGACCGAACATTCAGCACAGTCTTTAGGGAACAGTTGTAGCTGTGACGACATTATAAAAAGCTGTGGACATCCAGCCACAGATGTAGAGATAAAGTATTCATAGCATGCATTCTAATAATTTCTGTTTATACAGCTTAGACAAAAAGTAACTAAAACTAATTCCTTTTTGTGTGGGAATCTGCTCTGGTTTGACTCAAAGGTCATTTTTAAGTCTGTGTTCATTTACAGTGCTAGACAAATATTTGTCAAATATACAGGCTGCTGGTCTCATTTGAAAGATAAAGGTTATGGAGGAGGAGGGAAGGGGGGAAAGCCAGCCAGGACAGAACACAACACTGAATGAACCTTAAGAAAAAGCATCCATCTGCCAGAACAAGACACTCCTGCTGGCAGACACCGCCACCTTTTGGGGAACAGCTTGAGATGCCAAGCATAAAAGAGAGCGCTTCAACTTTCTTGTAAGTTTCCAGTCTTTGTTCTGTGTTCGCCTGAACATCAGTCTAATCGATTCAATTCTCAGCTAACATCCAACAGAGGAAAATTGATAAGAGGGACCCTGAAAGCTGCTGCTAGTTTCTTTTACAGTATATTTCCCCCAAAAAGATGTACTTTTACACTGTAGCCCATTCACTTCTATCGCTATTGCAATTATTTTTGAATCTCTTAGCCATCTTAACCAGACATGATAGAGAGGAAAATATCTCAGATAAAATTCCAGTTACAATTTCCAAGAAGATGAGCTACATTCAAGGTCCATGCCTCATTAGGGGAGGGCTGAGGAGGAAAGTGTTACACACTTTTGTGGTAGCAACCAGTCAGTTTGGTCTTAGTCACTGCAAATACACTTTCTCGTATCAAACCCTCAAGATGCTTTTCTAGTATCAGAATTGTAACAACTGATCTTAAGATATTTATTTCAGATTAACTTGGAGTGTCTTAGTAAAGGCCACTCCTAAAACTCTTGATACTGGAGTGGCTTCAAACTCAGTACCTCTGAATTAAGGATTGAGGCCATGATCATTTTCCACCCCCTACAGGCTCCTGAAATAGTACGTTCCTACCACCACAGGAAAACACTTCCTCAAGCATTTGTAGTATTTACCAAGAGATCTGAGAGAGGGAGGGCTGTGGAAGAACACGCGATGACTAGCTTTTAAAGACTAAAGCATGTTTTGTTGGAGACAGAAGTTCAGAACGCCCTTTCTGCTTGAACATCTTTGAAAGGCATCACAACATAGGTAAGCCGACAAGAATTAATCAGTTAATGTTCTTGTTCTCACCTTAGATCACCCAGGAGGACTAATTGTTTGCTAATGGTAATAAAGCACAAAACAAAAATCCTTCACAGTTGAATTAACAACTTCTGTCCTGAATTAGGCTGGATAACAAGTCTACCAACCTAACCCATTAGCACAGTCAAGTCTTGAATCCCGGGGGGTTGGACTCTATGATCTCTAAGGTCCCTTCCAGCCCGCACGAGACTGTGATATGCATATGATACTATGATCACAGCATCGATTTAGCCAAAGATAACTTTTTGTCCCAATGTCAGATAACTAAGATACTACCTGAAACACTAAAGTAGACATGATTTTAAATTGTATGTGATTAGTTAGGAGATTTAGGACGCTACATAATAAAACAGGGCAAGATTTCTTGTTGGTATTAAGGTTGGTGAATGTCAATATTCCTTTAAAAATAAATAAGAAAATCATTCTAATCCGGTCACTTGCCTCCTCACAACTCTGTTTTTGCTACATTAATGTGCATTTCCTGAAAGACTTTGTCTCTTCTCTAACCCACCATCAGCTTTCCTTATATGCAAAAGAGAGAGCGGGAGGAAGAAAAAGCCAACTAGTAGACAAACGTCTGCCCTCGGGATAAAATGACAGTAAAAAGTTTGAAATTAAATTAATTTAAATTAAATTAATTTCAAAACTTTCGAGTGTTTCTTCTAAAAAGTTAACCAACACTTCATTAACGATGTACAAGCAAAGGTCCGCTACAAAGCACAAACGGTTGCAAGGAAGACTAGGAGTGAGAAACACCTCTAAGCACCGTGCAGCAGTTGGTAGCCTCCATGAGAGGGCAGCCTTAGACTAGTAATTATCCACAGGGGAATTTATTGTTACGCCTGTCTCCGGCCTCATCTCACCCACACACATGTATCTAAGGAGGGTGGTTTTTAAGCAACATCATCCATCAAACAAACAACACTGGTCAACACTTATCACCTAACCTCTTGCAAGGCTGAAAGGGGAAGGAAATATTTCTCTTTTCCAGAAAGGGACAGCATTCTGCATAGGGATCTCAGTACAGGAGAAAATGTATAGTTAGGCACGTGCTCATCTTAAATAAATGATTAATTCTACAGCAGTCAACAGCAATTTCCCTTGCTTCTGAATTCACCAGCAGGAATATTGGTGTGAGAGGCAATTGCTGAGATTCTGCAAGACCAGTGCAGGGGGGAAAATGCAATTGATACAGCATTTTCATGTAAGGACAGAAGTTCTACCAGATTATTTTAAAGTCACTGTCAAACAGCTTTTCTATGCAAGCCCTATTGCCTGTTTTCACTTTTGTGCAGAAGCTTTACTGCTTAAATAACTGGAGATAGAAAACCAGAGCAGATCGGAGCCTTCATTGCTTTTCTTCAGACCCTTATTAAGACTATCAAGAGAAAGTCAACCTTAAATACAGTCTGATACTTCCCTTCTCATCAGTGAGCAGAGGCTTCTGGAAAGAAGGAAAGCTTTGCACAGAATTCTGTTGCTTCAGCATCTCTGTACTTTTAAGTCACCGTTTCAATAGTGATACCAGCAGCCTATTCTCCAGCTGATTGATGGTAGTTATAGGGTCCTGGAGAAACCTCATGTTTCATGTGGTTATTTGTGTGGACATTCATAAGGCAACCTGGTTGGAAATAACTCCCATGTAGTATTTATCTTTACTTAGACCAATGCTAAGCACACAAAATAGCACTCAGGGCAAGGGCAGCAGTAAAACAACTACAATTCTCTAGGCAGAGACCCAATCAATCCTTTAGGAGCACCAAAGGAACAGCTGAAGAAACGAAGATTGAAAGAGTAATTGTGAGCATGGATCTACTTTACACCACGAAAGTAACAGCATCTTGATTTATACACAATTGTCCTGATAGAGCTTTTCCATCCAGCTACACACAACCACACTTTGCCCTACAAGACACAGCTGCTGTTGCATTTCAGGTGGCAGAACACAGGTTTGTTTACTCCAATCACTGAATCTGCTCCTTCAACCAGAATGTCCCTCAGCATCTCAGAGATGCACCTCATCTCTGCTCATCAGCATCAAAGACAACTTCATGTGAATGCTTTGGAGAGAGACAGAGAAAAAAAATCATCAGTGGGAACTAAGCTGGTTAAGGAGGTCATGCCTTCTTCTCTCTAATAAAACTAACACACAAGGGCATCAGGGTTTTCAGATATTTCTGCAGTGTAAAGTTAAGTTAAAAGACTGAGAGGAAAAAAAGCAACACTGGATCTTTTGGAACACAACAGTAATAATACAATGGGAAAGATCTCTTAGCCAGAATGAGAAATTCTTATTTGAGATGTTAAGACTGTAAAAGAAAGCAAACAAGGCTCTATCTTCTCACTTTACTTAAGTACTCAAAAGAAAGCCCATTAAAACAAATAAACACCCTTCCAGCTTCCACTGCTGACAGACAGACAAAAGGGGAAACACTCAACTCTAAGATCTAAATCTTAAGTCTAAGTCACTAGTCAAGGTGAATATCCGAGATTTTTTGTGTCTGTAACGAGGCTCGACAGCTATAGTATCCCAACAGCCACTATAGTAGTGACATCCAAATAAGCAAGCTACAGCAACTTACCCAGCTACCACTGAGGTTAGCAAAATGGTTTTCTCTGCTTTCAGTGAAAGTTACCCTCACAGCTACAGCCTGGTCTGTCTTGCTGGTAAGGTCCCTAGAAGAATGTACCAATGCAGTTTCACAGTTTTCTTCACCAACAAGGAACTACAAGTCTCAAGAAATCACTCCTTTTCAGAAACCAAATAATCAGTAACACTGACCCAAGTTGTGCATTCCGGTTAGTTTTAAAGGAGGGCAATTCATAAAGTGCTAAGCGACTACAAATTCCTGAGTGTCAAATGAGAAGGCACCTACAAAGCATGAAGTTTGTTAGCCCCACCACGGCATTGCAGCCACTGGGTTTGTTTGTTTTAAAGAAAAGCCAAGAATGCAACACATACAGACACTGCACCCCTGCAGACAAGTTAAAAAATCCCTGCAGCACAAGACAAAACTACCCCTTGAACAACTAAAGCATAGACAAAAGGGAAAATCCAAGAACATTACAGTAACTTAAGCCAAATTGGTCCTGGAAAATACAAATAAAAATATTTAAGTAGTCTGGGATTATAGGGAGTAAACTCCTTTAAACGTGCTCAAGCCCACACCTGGCTGTGATCAACTACATCCCAGTTACAAGCACTTAACACAATCAGCCCGCACCCATCACTGCAGAGGGTGAGAACAAGTCGCACGTATGCTCAATCAACTCCTTTTCACTCCTTAGTTTTGTATATACAGGAGTCATTACCATAACTGTAACACAACACGGAGCCCATCTCATTCCACATAATCTACAAAGCAGTTTACATTGCTGAAAGCAACAGGAAGAACCTTTATCTGCGCTAAAGAAAAGCGTCTGAGAAAAGTGTTTAACTGAAGTCTCTCCTGAAAGTTTCCCCACCCCCAAACAAATAAAACAATACAAAAAACAGCTCTCAAAAGAAGCACGTGCAACTTACGTGGAAGCTGGCTGTTCACCTCTGCTAGCAAGCGTAGTAGCAGCCTTCAAACCTGTCCCAAAAGATTCAAAGCAAAAGCTCCCAGTCCAGAGCAACAGCAACCCATTTCACCGCCAGCAGAAAGACACCTATCCCTGCCGCAGGCAAACCCCCTTCTCATCGAAATCAGGTGTGCAGGAGCCCCTCCACCTGAGTTTGCAGGCGCTGAGTGGCTGGGCAGGGAGCACACCTGAGCACACAGGTGTTGCCCATCCACTACCACCACAGCGCTGTGAAAATAGTTCATTTTTCAGCTGTCCCATCTCACTCCCCTCATAATTGATTTGCAAATCACCCTTCCAAAATTACCCGTATCTTACCTGAGCAACGCGTCTTCCGGAATTCCGTAGCTAGAAATAAGGAAAATTAAGAGCACGCAAAACCACCTGCAGCATCCCCTCCCTTCGTTACAAAGAGCATCAGATTACTCACCCTTACGTTTTAACGAGGATCCCCAAGGTTTCTTTGTCCCATGTCGTTAGGGGCAGCGGGTAACTCCTCCTCACCCAGCGCTCCCTTTGCTCGCAGCCCGTCCCTAAGAGCAGCAATACCGCACCCCGATGGGGCCGGGCTTGGGTGAGGCTCCTGGCGTCTTCCCCACTGCCGTGCTGGGATGGGGTGCCCTGCCTGTCCCGGGACCGCCGGAGCTCGCATGCCCGTTGGGGAACTGCTCTGTCACCTCCCCTCCTCTCTGCCTGCTGAGGCAACGTGAGCAAGTGCAGGGCTCGCACAGTTCCTCTGCTCAACGTCGCCGGTAACGTTCGGTGTAATGTGGTTTTAATTTTGCTCAGCGGAGGCAATGAAAGCACGCAGTCTTACCGCTGTGTTTCCCTTCTTTCTGCTGGGGGTTATCTGACCTGCTGAACTTTGCCTCGTTGGCATTCAAAGTAGTGGATTGTTTTCAGACACGATTTTCTCTGCTGCACTCCGAGTCTCCTTTTCCTCTCTCTTCTTTGCTTTTTGTTGCAACGAATGAAGAAGTAGAGGAAGGTTTGGATCACGTTTACTAAACCTACGTACGTGGAAGAGCTCGTTTAAGTTTAAAACATAAATCTGAGGTCTGAAGGCACAAATTAACAGAGAAGAGCCCTTTCGCAGCACAGCTGACCTTGCAGCCATCTAAAACACCTCAGCTGTGATCTTTAGAAAAAGCTCTTAGCTATAAAACCCTCAAAGGAGTTTGTTAAATATGAATTAGGTTTGCTTACCTAGTAGGGTGATACCTAACCGAGGTTTGCTCTTTCATTTGGTTCAGCCACCCTCATTAGAGGAGAATAAGAAAATTAAATGATGTGAAACATAGTTTTGACTAGTAGGACAATTAGCAAATGTTTTGTTTTGTCACGTTAGTGATGCCCAGCTCAGGTCCCCATAGAACACCTGTTAGATGCCAGATGTATAAATATGTATAATATCACACCATTATTTATAATCTTTTTAATTTGGTGCTCTTCGTGGGGGGCTTCTGAAACCTTGGACTAGTATTTGTTCTATGACCCTGAAGGTTAAGAAAGCTTTCTTTGCCTACTGGTTCAAGAACTACTTTGCTGGTTCTTGAAACCAAACCAGCTGTAAAATACTGCCTGCTTCTAGGTTAAAAATAGTTGAAACCACCAAGTTTCCTGTGGTTGCACATAAAACCATACAGTTTGTGATGAGTGCCTGCTGCTGTAAAGACATGGGCAGCCATCTGGGTGACATTCTTAAGATTTCAGTGAGAAAAATACAGATTTGAAAGCAGCTTATTTACTGTTTTCACTCGCAGGTGACTTGGAATATAAAGTCTAATTGCCAACTTCCACAGAAATCCTAAAGCAGATGGAGGGACCACTTCTGCTGGAAGTAGAGGAACTGTAGCTTATCAAAGCTTTCCTTCATTTATTTTTGATTGTTCTAGTTGTCTAAATCTGTGTATGTTGGTGATATCTATAGAGAGCAACCTCACTTTACTTGGTCAGATTTCCTTTCATGGAGATTGTGCCATAGCTCATCTCAGTCTTCTGCAGACTTTTGCCTAAATGTCAATTGGACATTCCTTGTAATCCTTCACAGCTTCAGAAATACAGAAGCTGTGGAAGTGCAAGAAGACCCTGTGTTTTATGCTTATGATGATTTTTCACCTTTTCTTAGTTAGAAATATCTCATTCTATATGATTAAAGTAGCATTGAAAAAGTCTCATCTCAGTAGGCGAAATGCCTTTTTATTGGGGCTATATTTGGTATCATATCACTGTGAAGACTTCAGAAATCACACCACCTCGATTACAAATAAGGTATGTGTCTGCCAGTGCTTGCTGGTTTATTGCTGATTGAAGCTGTGTGTACTACAGAGAGTGCCACGGCACAGAGGGGAATATTTCTATCCCAGAAGCAGAGAAAGCCTCAACCCAAAGCAAGGTATGTGCCCAGCATATGGCAATGAACTTATAGCAGTATTAAACTATCCTGAGTATTTTTCCACAGCTAATGAATCTAGCTCTGAAGCTTCCGTACAAAAACACATATATAGGTAGACAGATAAACCCAAGCCACTATGTTAAGCCAAGGAGGAGAGGAAAAAAAACACGTTCAAAAGAGATTTTATTCATATAGACAAATGCCCCTGAATGATACCAAACACATTGGTGAAACAATGTGATGTCAAAGGATGTCATCCAGTTCCAGTTTTCTTCAGGATATCAGTTAGTTTTGTGTAACTATTGATTGGTGTGGATAACAAAAAAGCAGTAAGATCAGGGGCAGAAAAATGAACAATGTGCCACCTCTTTTAAGGGCATATTTTTCCTAGATTTTTAATCCTGGAAAATCCCTTTGAGAATGAAAAAGAACACAATAGCAAAAGAGAACTGGTAATGGTTTTGGAAAAAGTAAAAGACCAGGTCTTTTGCTATGTAAATAATGTACATAAAGATGAAGGAGTATAAGAACAAAACAGTTTGGTTCGGAGGCAGGAGCCGATCTTGGAGTCCTTGGCTAAACTGTGAAAAGAAAAGATATACGTTATGTCATATGACTGTGATCCACTCACACCCAGTCTACGTGCTTCCTTGAGCACACCTGACCCACTGGCATGTTTAGTTCATAAGAAATAATTGTGAGGTTAGGCAGCACGTGAACTGAGACCGAATCAGCTATTCTGTTAAAAAACAGATATTACATTCCCACCTATATCCATAACACAGACTAAGTTTTCTCTCTCTGAAGTAAATGTTAAGCGAACTCACTTATAGGAAGAGTCTGCAAGTACACAGAGTAGTTCATGTGAGGTAAGTGCACACCCAGGGTAAGACCTTTTGCATCCATCTCTGTACCTGTGGAACAAACTGTAACCAGTGCTTCTTTACTGCATGGTCATTTTCAAACATTTACACAGGCTCGTGGGCAAAATTTCAGGCCTTTTCTGAAAAGAATCCAATAGCTGAGATGTTTAGTCCAGATGCATGTAATTTAACCAAGTGTATTTCTCTTAATTGACATTAGAAATCTTCAGGGCTTCTATGGAGTTGACCAGAGTGCCATCCTTGCACATGATCTGAGCTATGTACAACATAAGTGCTATGAATACTGCATAAAACATCCTTCCACTCTATCCAGAGCATGCAAGTGAAGTCAAATATACAAGCACCTCTGAAATATATCTGATTTAAATTCAGATACTCTGTTTATTCTCTAACTCGATCCAATGACAATTGCAGGCTTATCAGGGAAAGTTCTGACAAGCAGGTTTTGTAGCTGTCCTGTTTGATAAACTGCAAGTTGTCTCTTTTGGACTGGGCTGCTGTTAACAACAGATTAAATACTGAGCATATGATAACTTCAGCTACTTCTGTAAAAAGCAGTCTTGCAAAACTGATTAGTTGTATTGCTTTGATAGATTATTTCATCCATGCATTTACTCATGCATTTCCTATCTGAATCATCCAAATGTAACTCAGGAAACTGATCATACTGTAGAGGCAGGAAACTTCTACACTGACTAATGTGGCATTCAGATCAAGTCCTCTGTCATTCAAGGGGAAAGTGTAAGAAAAAAATGTGTTTGTGGATCCTTACCTCATGAAGTTAACCTGTGAGTTAGCTGTTCTTTAATACATTTTATTGTAGTGAATGTTCTAGGGAGAAAAACCCATCTCCGTAATTACATGTACAAGCTCTAAGAATCACCTTCTGAAGTTTAACTTTAAAAGAAGTCACAATACTACACAACACACAAAAGAATAAAACCTTACAAAGTGCTTAACACAGAAATGTTTCAAATCTCTACTGGGTTCCACCGTCTCTCTTATTCCTACTTAACTGCTCATTTAACTACCTGTTGACGAATCCGCGTCATTCTCTCCTCATGAAGCCTTTGTTTGTCACTATCCTCAAGTTCATATTTCTGTCCAGCCAGCATAAAATTACACCACATCCTCTGAAGTTCAATGTCAGCAGCTGTGACCTGCATGCAGCAAAGCTCTTTCTGCTCTTCCACATTGGTGGATACTTCAGACTGCAAAGCACTGGTTCTTCCCGTCACATCCAAGTGTGCCATGTGACTCCTAGCATCCGTGTTCTCAGTTGTATAGTCCGAGACGAAATACGATGTTGGTATGTCTCTCATGGCTCCCTGCTAGAGATTGGAGAGAGAGTTGTTAAATTCATTTTCAAAGTGATAGAAATGCAAATGGAACAGGTTCATCTAAGCTTGACTATTTGTTCAAGGGATTATTCATACTTTCCTGTAATGATTCACCAATTCTCTTATATCCCTCATTTTTCTAATTTCCATTATTTCTAAATTTAATCATCAGATTTTGAAAAGAAATCTTGCATTGAAAGTTGCCCTACAAAACATGAAATATCCCCCCTATCAAAACAGTCTCATTTGAACTTTTACAGAACTTTCAAAAACTATTTAATTAGACCCTCTGTGGCCTTAATCAAACACTACAACCCTTTTAACCAAGTAGAAGGATCTCACAACTCGTGAAATTGATATAATGCACTAAAATCTGAGCTACTGGAGTTCTTTTTCTCTCAGAAGAAACTCAGATTTCTCATGATCCTCACACACCTTTGCAGACAGTTTCCTGGCTGATCTACGTCCTCCATGATTCACTGTAGTTTTACATCTGGAAGAACTGAATTTTCCACATACCATCTTTACTTGTTGCTGCCTCTTGTTGTCATTATTCTGGGTTTCCTGTAATGTAAGCTCAATATCTTTCTCTAGATTGTCCATCGCTCTTTGGAATGAATATCTTAATTCCTTTAGACTGTTGGATTCTTTCAAATCACCTTGCATTTCCTGGTCTTTAGCAAACAGAGATCCTTTCTGAATGTGAGGGGACTTCTGCCAACATCAAAACGTCTCCAGGGATGTTCTGGAACAGAATGGGAATATGTATGAAGCAGGTGACTTGTATGTAACAAAGGGTGTGATTCTGAGTTCAATTTGGGAACATACATTTAGGGCGTATAGTTAGGGATCATATATAAAAGTGTCAAGAAGCCTAACTTGATTTTTTTTTTTTTTGCCTAGATGGGGATGAAAACAAAAATCACTATATGTAGTGATGCAGGTACATCTTCTGGAAATCTCCTCCCTAGTCTTTTTAAGATTTGTCAGTAATTCTCTTCACAGTACTGTTCAACACATGGAAAAGTCTACCCTGATCTAGAGGGATTCTTACTGTTTTCTGCATAGGCAGAATCGCAACCTGTAGGGCTACAGCAAGTCATTAGTTAGAATTGCCAATACCATTCTTTTACTTAACTGGAGCTAGGCAGAAAATTCAGCATGCCAACTAAGAATTCAGCTTCTTGCTTCCAGTCTCACAGTATTTGCTGCACTTTATAAAAGGGGATACAAAGCATAAATTTCATATCTGATAAAAGACTGAGGCAAGTAGGGCAATTATTTTGTTACTGAGTTTGAGGAAGAGGAGCAAAAGAAGAAGAAAGAAAATGATCTGAGTATCATGGGGAACTGATATCCAAAGACAAGCGACAGGTTAACACAAGACAATTACCTTCTCTTCACAAGATTCCCATATAGAAAACTTGAAACTAGCTGTCCCAGTTCAAAGGAGACTATGATCACAGGAGATCCTGCTCTTGGCTGACTTCATAACATCCCTGTTGCCATAACAAACTTGGGGGTTCTGTTGGCAAGGCCATACTCTGTCACAATCCTTGTTCTAAGGTCAAGGCAACACCCAGGCTCTTAAGTGGGACTGAGCATAACTCCTTCTGATAGAGATCACAGACCATCTTATGTTATGTTGCTACAGTTATCTTCATTAGTTATCTCTGTGTCATGGTGAAGAATTGCTAGAATTTGGGGACTCCCAGAATGTTTCAGTGCCCAATCTAACTAGTTCCTTTTGGGAAACAGGTTTATTGGGTCAGGACAGATGGCACTGCAAACTTTAAGGGGCTGTGTGCTAGTGAGATCCTCAGTCTGCTCCATAAGGTCCTGGGCACAACACAGAATATTTGAAATGTTTCTGCACCAATGTATGCAGCAAGATGAATGTATAAGAGGAGCTAGAAGTCTTGTCTCAATCCCAGACATACAGCATCAATGCAATAAGCAAAACCTGGTGGCAAGAGCGGTTCTGTGCACGAGGTAGGGGCTGGGTTGTATGGACCTTGCAGTTGGCAGTGACATGGATGAGAGTCTGTGGATAAGGATTAGGGGACAAGGAAAGAAAGTAGATGAGGTCTAGAGGAGGTGGAGTCAAACTCCACCCCTTCCGGGAGCACAGCTAAATTACTCTCACCTGTGCTCCCACAGCTGACCCAACACTTGCCTCAGCTGATTAATCAGAGGTTCAGGCTGTGATTTCCAATTTCCCATACACCTGCTATTCTGACAGCTGTGCTGGTGGAGAAGTTTATAGAATAAATGGATGACAGTACTGTTCAGTTTTCATTGGGAACAGCTGAAGGAACCTTTAAAGAAAATGGATTTGGAACATTCAAATTGATTGAATGAAATTGTAGCTTTTTACAAATATCATGCTTTATCATTCTGACAATGTGCATCCCAAAGGCATAGAAAAAGTTGGTAAATACTGAGAAACACTATCCAAATTCCTAATAGCAAGGAAATATTTTTGTTTACTACACTACTAAAACTGGAAAATAGGAACTGTAGGTTTTAAGATAGTTCTCAATTGTTATTAACCCAGTGCTTACAGTAAAGTATCTGGGTATTACCAGAGCTCTATGTGGTTCCAAGAAATATAAAAAGCATGGTTAGATGGAAATAACAAGTGGGCCATTAAGATCTATGATAGTAGACATTTGGAAAAAAAATTTAAAATTTATAAGACTCTGATTTTTACCATTTCAAGTAGCAGAAAAGGAATCCATTGTGCAGTACTTCTGCTTAGAAAACTTAGTTTATGCACTGAGGAAGGAAGGAGATGGAAATATCCTTGCTTGGGAAGCCTTCTCCGGTGGTTTAAAATTAGGCAGGTACCAGACATGCAGGTAGCAATCTAACCTGTGAGATGTCACCATAGAGCGTGATTTGCCATAATTTGTTCTCCTCCTACCCTAGGGAGCAGCTCACAGTTACAGCTGTATGTAGAAGTGCCCCCACACTAATAGCACTCAGACTAAATGTCAGCCTAGTTACTCATTCTGCTCTTTCCCATTCACTATGGTCTGAACGCTCTTGATATTAACGTTCAAAATACGATTCTCAGTTAACAGCAATCCTCCTTCAAAACAGTTATTACTTCAAAGAGAAAATAAATGAATAGATAAAGTTATCAAGTCTTGCAGACAATGTTTTTTCATGGTTTATTTTATTAAGATCTACTATTCTAATAAATTTTTTAGAACAGTGCTTTCCTTTTCCAGAAGAACCTCACCGAGGTTGTTCACCAATGATATGTCTGCCTTGATGTAAACATATAGAAGAGTCCCTTCTTCCCGTAATTAAAATACATACCTAAGTCAGATTCAGATAAAAGACCAAGTGGTTCCTGGCACTGCTCTTCTTCTGTATATGGTGCATGTTATTTATTTACTTTACATTACTTCTTTTTCTCAAAAAGGAAATAGAATTATAGTGAGGGCATTAGAAGCCAAACAATGATTCTTAGTCTGGTGGGTGAAAGTTGATAATTTAGAGGACACATATAAAAAGCAATCTGGGAGATGATGCTTGTATTAGAAAAGCAAGGCAAAAAAGAAGGTGTGAATCCTTGGAGGAAAAAGATACACAAGAGGAAGAAAATGAAATACAAGAACAGAATATAGAAAGGGAGCTAGCAAGTTGCTTTACACGGCAGTTACTCATGAAAAACAAAACAGATTAGTATTACGAAGACTGAACTCCCTCATGGACTGAGGGAGGAACAAAGAACAATAGGTGACTCAGAGAGAAGCAAAAGAGTAAAGAAATATTAACTGAATATAGACACTCTTGATATCAAAGGCAGTCTCTGTCTTCAGTGTGCATTTGTGCACACTGCATGGGTGAAAAGGCAACGCAGCTCTATCTCAAGGCACGCATCCTCTTGGCAGAGCATAATGATGGTAACGCCACGTCTCTCAGCTCCCTTCATGTTCTCCCAGCAAGTTAGACACATCCTAGAGAACATTTGTCTTTTGGGAACTTACACTTACTGAAACACTTATCAATAAACATGGGAATATCCATCCACCCTCTGCAGATGGCTCAGGGTCTGCATAATCAGTCCTTAATATAACACCTGCTGAGGTTTTCCACCAGCACAATTTACCATTATCATCCAGAATATGAGCCTCCTTTTCCCTGAAGGCAAATACCTACAGATTCTCTGTCAGCTAAAATCTCTAAGGAAACTGCCTATGCACACACTTTCTTCAAGAAGCAACTCCCAGAGTTTCTGTTTCAAACCTTCTCCAAAGCTCCTAACAGCTGCTCCTCTATTCTTCACAGGGGGGAGGTCTCCAGCTAGAAAGAATTTGACCCCAGCCTTCAGTTTGGCTGCTGCTCCTTCAAGCAGTCATCCATCTCTTTAAGTAGCAACATCACACAACAGTGGAAAGGTCCTATTACAGCCCAGACAGTAGAACTCAAGAATGATGCTGATCATCATATGCAGTCAAGCTTCCTTTACCCTGAAATTTTAATGAGACCAGTACGAGGAAAAGAAGACTTATGGGATAAAGAAGTTAAGTGCTGTATCATCCCAAAGTGGCTTGCTGAAGTTGTCCTTCTTGATCCCAAACTACCAAGGCAACATAATAACAGCAAAGAAAATGCATCACTCTGACATAAGGCTTGGCAAACTATTCTGGAGGTAGTCCAGGAATGGTGAATGGGCTTGAACAGTCAGAGATGTATCAGCATGAAGAGATTGAGCTGCACAGACAAAAAACTCCAGGGAAGTGCCTGTCTCTGATCCAGTTTCACAAATACATAAAACTATGAGACAGAGCATAGACAACACTGAATTGTCTCATGGGGCTTTTTTTGTCTCCAGTCAAACAGCAATTATATTACTCTAGAGTAGATGTGTAACAGGACAGGAACAAACTAATGGAGACTTTTCTCCATTACTGAATTCTCTGCAAAAACACTCTACATTCAAAAGGGTAATGGGGCTGTAGGTGTGTAAACAATATGCCAAGTTATTTTTTATATTGCCTACATCACCATAATACGTTATGAATATACAGCAATATGACTTCATTCACTAGATGAGGAAAGTTCCTAAGATTTCTCCTACACATAATTTAACAAGAGAATTAGACAAGGTTCCCTCTCCCTCTCCTATAGACACTAAAGATGAATCATCTCATCTAGAGCATGAAAAGGAAATGGAAACCCACAAAAACGAGTCTTGGTAAGATAGCAGAGAGCATCTGCTGCAGCACTGGGCCATGTGGCCTCCAACTCACTAGGTGAACAGGATATTTGGTGTTTGTAGACAAGGTGAACGTGAGTCAGCAATGTGTCTACAGGGATGAGAGTCAATGGCATACTGGACTTCATTAACAAAAACATTGCCAGCAGGTCGAAGGAAGTGCTTATTGCCTCTACTCAGTGCATGTGAGATCACATCTGAAGCACTGTACTCAGTTTGAACTCCACAGAACACAAAAGACATTGATAAGCAGAAGTAAGTCCAGCAGGAGACTGGAAAGCACAAAGAAGAGAATAGTTTGGGAGGAGGGGGATAATATGGGGCCGTGGGGGGGGGAAGAGAGACCTTCAGTCTTAACTACCTAATATACAGCTGTGAAAAGGACAAGCAAGGTTCTTCTTAGAGGCATGCAGGAAAAGGTCAGGAGGCTATGGGTACAGGCTGTAGCCAGAGAAATTCTGATCAGATACAAGCAAAGCTTCTTCACATTAAGAATGGTTCTGGAGCTGGTGCCAGATAAGCCAAATATCTCTTGTGAACACAGGCTCACAGCATCTTGCAGGAGACAATAGCAGTTTCAATTCCTTGTATGGGGAAGCATCTAGCTGAGCTTCAGGCACCACTTCTCTATGAAGGGAGTTACCTTCAACCCACTAGTTAAAAACAGCTCACTTGTGTGTGTCTGTCAGCAGTTCCATGCTGGCTGGCTGCTTTAATGGCAGTGCTTGCTGCAGGAACTCTGTTGGGAGCTGCATTTCTGGTTCAGGATGTGGGAGCATGTGGGCTGCTGACGTGTGACTGAATGGAGGAGAGGCACGAAGTTTGTGGGTGCAGCAGGCTCATATACAGAGCTGAGAAGCCAGTCTGTAGGAGTGAAGAAACACTGTAGGATGTCTATTACTGTGTATATGTGCTTTTTTCTCCAGGAAGGAGTCAAACACACCCGGCAACTTAGTGTGTCACAAATAAGATTTGAAAATCTTGTGTATTTTAACCACCTATCGTGGTGAAAGGAGAAGAAGAAAGTGTATTTATGTTACTGTGAAGATCAGAGGATCTGAGGAGTATTTGATAAATATAAGGAAAAAAAACATCTTTATCCATAGTACCACAGCCATCTCAGATAGTGCTTCTTTTTATGTAAATCCCGGTATTTCCTTCAAATCAGCCAAGTAGGAATGGGAAAAATCTTTCCCACAAATAACAGCTCTTGACATTAGTGCCAGTTTGGTGACAAATGTCAGATCAGATCATAGACATGTGACATGTTAGCTTCATGTTTAAGATTTCAGAAAGTAAAGCTTTATCTGCCGGTCTGAGGGACCTGGAATAACTTTTTGTCTCCCGAAGATCACAGAAGATGATATTATAGCTGGCAAGGATGTGGTGGGATAAAGAAACACATTTTAAGAGATAATAAAGTGTAAAAAGAATTGGAGGAGGACATCTATGAAGCACATGGATAGTCAGCCACAAATCAATAAGAGCAGGAAACAGAAAGTTGGGCAGAACACATAAGGAAGTAAGATAAGGAAGTAGCATACCTGGCCCCATTGCTAAATGCTTCTGCATTTTGCAAATATCTCTTTCTATCAGGACACAGTCTTCAGAAATCCTCTCAGCCCATGTGAAATTTGATTGGGCAACATACCAACAGCACAAACATATTCCCAGACAATGCCAAAATACTCTCACTTGGGCAGTTCAAGTAGACAAATTAGGTTATTAAAGTGCGATGAGTTCCAGCCTGAAGAAGGAAGGTTAAAAGTTCAGAAGAAAAAGATACTAAAACTGAAAATGATAATAAGACAGAGGACTTCCTTGCTTACCTATGAGTGAAACCCAGCTCCAGCCACAGACTTCATGCCCATTGGCTTTGCATAAAAAAAAACAGATAGGAATGAGACTGTAGGTCCCAGCTGGAATAGGATAGAAGTATCATCTCCTTTATATCAGTAGTCCAGCTGTCAACACATTGACAATACAATATTTTACTTTTCACAGTTCTGAGTAACATAGCTGCAGGAGAGTCATCTTACCTTCATACCCTCTGTTACTCTGACAAGAACTTTTACTTTCTGGCTTGCCCCAAATACCCGCAGACATCCCTATAAGCCAATGCAGTCCCTATGAGTACAACAGCCTTCAGAAATGATTTTTTTCCTGCTGAACTCATGTCAGGAATGTTTAGGAAAAAAATATGTTTTTCCATGGTAAAATTGTTCAATTCTGATTCCATTCAATGCCTATATTATCCCTGAGCCTAGCTCTTAGATTTGAAAGTTGGTCCCGTGTACAGTTGTAATCATACAAAGGTAAAGTAGATGGATAACCAGAGGTTATATAGGAAAGACTCACTGATGTTGAGGCTCACAGTCAAGATGCTCACCGATATTAAGACTCACTGTAGAAACTCCACACAGGAACAATCTCCAGAAAGAGATGCTACCTTAGTGGATCTGGGAGAGGTGCAGTCAAGCACCATCCCTTCCAGGAGCACAGCTGAATTACTTTCACCTGTGCTCCTGCAGCTGACCTCAGATGGTTAATCAGAGGTTCAGGCTGTGATTAACAGTTTCCCATACAGCCCAGATTCTTGATCAATTCTCTTCTGTCCTGTTTATGGTGCTTTATTTTGTGTGGATAACTGCATGCAAAGTGCCAAACAGAGAATATATGAACCAGATATGGCATAACATTAATAAAGATACTGAACTTTTTAATTAAAGTTGCACTTTAAAATCCAACTTAAACAGGGTTATCATTGCAAGGGGCAATTATGGACGTTGCTTTAACATATAAGAACCAGTTCAGATACATAAATTCAATATCTTGATCATAGAAATCAGAGAAAAGCTACCTCTGAAGAAAAACAAGACAAAATCTATTTCTTCTAGTACTGTTTCCTAAGTATCAGGACACTGACCACCAACTTGTAAATTCCACTAAATGCTGTAATTCCTATATCCCTCTCAGAGTTTATCCTTCATATATCTGAGCCAAAAATTTGGGGGGGAGGGCAGATTTCTTGAAGTAACAGGGCACCTAATGACATCTCCATGATAATGTGAAGATTTGTCCAAAATATTTTTTTCAAGAACAACTAACCAGGTTGGAAACTTGGCTCTTATTATCTACGAAAAACAAAGGTGCCAAAATGATTAATTGGGTATTTGTACCAGTTCAGGTGAAGAGCATATGAACATAGATCTTTAGAACAAGTCGGTAAGATTAAGGAGAAATACAATTAATTCACTGTTTAATAGACGAAGAACATTTGACACAAATCACAGAATCACAGAATTACCCGGGTTGGAAGGGACCTCAAGGATCATGTAGTTCCAACCCCCCTGCCTGGCAGGGCCACCAAACATACACATTTACTAGATCAGGTTGCCCAGGGCCCCGTCCAACCTGGCCTTGAACACCTCCAAGGACGGGGCAAATCTCTCAGAATCGCTTGATTTTTGTGTGCTTTCAGGTTTTACCTTAACTTGTCCAAGCTCAACAAAATGTCTGGTGGTTTGGACAATGAATCCAAAACAAATGAGTCCATTCTGTTGTTTTAGCTGCCTAGAGTTCCATAATTGAGCTGACATTCATCATTAAAGAAAACAAAATCAGACAATAGTGCTGCTGTATTTAGCAGTCCTATGTAACTTGCTGTCAGTCAAAAATGGTAACAAATGGTGGAGAGGCAAATCAGATTTATTTTTAAATCCTTTGAGAATGACTAAGTCACATTAGATCATTCTCCACCCACTCCACTCCAAAAAAGTACATTCTTCTTTCTCCATAGTAAATTCTGTAGAAACTGCTTTGAAATGTTTTTAATAAATTTACCAGATTCCCTGATACCCTTTTTTCAAAGGTAGTTTTTTGGCTCTTACAATAGAGTACAGCGGTGCTGTCATATATATACAATGATAAAATTTATCTAGGCTTTCATCATTGTTCATGGTGGTTTTCATACTAATAACTCTTAGTGTGCATGGTACCTCTTCTGTAGTCATAAAAGGAATTCCATATACTTTACCACTGTTGTTTCCCTTATTGCAAATTAGGATAGAAAGGCAACAGTATCATGATTGATGAGATTCTATCCCTTGAACTGTTCACCAGCTATATACACTCTGCATCCTGTGTCTTTCTGCATAACTGTTGTCACGGGTTACTTAGATTTACCTATGCCCGTGACAGGGGAAGCCACCCCACGCCCCCCCCCCCGGGGCCCGGAAAGGAGGGGGAAAAGGGGAGTGGGATAAAACAGCGACAATCTAAGGAGGAAAAACTTATTTTACTAAATATGATATCGAAATACAAGATAACACAATATAATATAATTAAGGCTAACAAAATCGAACGAAACAGAGAGAGAGAGTCTCCGAAAACCGAGAGGCCTACTGTGAACTCTAGGCGACACGGCTGGAACGCTTCCCACTCTCCGAGAAGTTCGAGAGAAGAAGGAGGGCACTCCAGCCTGGGAACGAGATTATATAGAGTCCTGGTCCCGTGACTTATTGTTACTCCTGTTGTTCTCTGGGATATGTAGTCTTCTTCTGTGGACTGCACATTCAACGGAAGTATCCATACTTGACATGATGTTATGATGTGGAATACTGATAGCAAAATTACAAAATTACAAAACCATGACATTCCACCCCTTATTCTACATTATTACATCATGGTTAATATATACATATATATACATATATATACACGTATGTAAAATTGTGATAGCTAAATAGTAGAATTGCATGTAACATAACTAAATGTACAACTATAATAACTAAAATACACTACACATGCAAACATATATATATATATATATAGATACATAAAATTATTGACTGCACTTCCCCAGCATCAAATTCCCTTGTGGCACACATTGAACATCCCCATCCTTCTGCATTACCCACCAAGTGCACCCAGGTCCCTGGGCAAAGACAGTTCCACGGATAGGTTTGCCCTTTCCAGAAGCTGGAAGGACCCAAACAGCTTTTCCCAACATGTTCTTTACATGTATAACAGGGACCTTATCTCCTTCTACAGTGTGTAGGGGGCTAGATTGACTAGGACCATCACGATTGACAGATCCTCTAGTATTGACCAACCAAGTGGCTTCTGCCAGATTCTTCTCCCAGTGCTTAAATGTTCCACCACCCATTGCTTTCAACATAGTTTTCAACAACCCATTATATCGTTCAATTTTACCAGAAGCTGGTGCATGGTAGGGAATATGATAAATCCACTCAATGCCATGATCTTTGGCCCAAGTATTTATAAGAGAATTTTTGAAATGTGTCCCATTATCAGATTCAATTCTTTCTGGGGTGCCATGTCGCCACAAGACTTGTTTCTCAAGACCTAATATGGTGTTTCGAGCAGTTGCATGGGGTACTGCGTATGTTTCAAGCCACCCAGTGGTTGCCTCCACCATAGTGAGTACATAACACTTACCACTGCGAGATCGTGGCAAGGTGATATAATCAACCTGCCACGCCTCCCCATATTTATACTTTTGCCATCGCCCTTCCTCCCAGAGAGGTTTCATCCTTCTGGCTTGTTTAATTATGGCACATGTTTCACAATCATGAATAATCTGCGCAATAGCGTCCATGGTTAAGTCCACCCCTCGGTCTCTGGCCCACTTATATGTTGCGTCTCTTCCTTGATGGCCTGAGGTCTCATGAGCCCATCGAGCTAGAAATAATTCACCCTTATTCTGCCAGTCCAAGTCAATTTGAGCCACCTCAATTTTGGCAGCTTTATCTACCTGGTGGTTGTTTTGTTGTTCTTCAGTAGCCCGACTTTTGGGCACATGTGCATCCACATGACGCACCTTTACAACCATATTCTTTGTTCGGGAAGCAATGTCCTTCCATAGTTCAGCGGCCCAAACAGATTTTCCCCTCCGTTGCCAGTTATTTTGTTCCCACCGCTGTAACCACCCCCATAAGGCATTTGCCACCATCCATGAGTCAGTATAAAGATACAGCATTGGCCACCTCTCCCGTTCAGCAACATCTAAGGCCAGCTGGACAGCTTTTACCTCTGCAAACTGACTTGATTCTCCCTTACCTTCAGTGGCCTCTGCAACCTGTCGTGTGGGGCTCCACACAGCAGCTTTCCATTTGCGATGCTTCCCTACAATGCGACATGATCCGTCAGTGAATAGGGCATATTTCTTTTCATTTTCTGGTAATTCGTTGTATGGTGGGGCCTCTTTAGCACGTGATACCTCTTCTGCTGGTGATGTTCCAAACTTTTTATCTTCAGGCCAGTCCATGATTACCTCTAGGATTCCTGGACGATTGAGGTTTCCCATTCGCGCTCGCTGTGTAATCAGCGTAATCCACTTGCTCCAGGTGACATCGGTAGCATGATGGGTGGAGGGAACCTGTCCTTTGAACATCCAGTTCAGCACTGGCAGTCGAGGTGCCAAAAGGAGCTGTGTTTCAGTCCCGACTACTTCGGAAGCAGCCCGAACCCCCTCATACGCGGCTAAGATCTCCTTCTCAGTTGGAGTGTAGCACTCTTCAGACCCCTTATATGATCGACTCCAGAATCCCAGGGGTCGGCCTCGGGTCTCTCCTGAGGCTCTTTGCCACAAACTCCAAGTGGGGCCTTTCTCTCCAGCAGCAGTATAGAGGATGTTCTTTACATCCTGTCCAGTCCGTACTGGCCCCAGGGCTACAGCACGGGCTATCTCTTGTTTAATCTGTTCAAAAGCCTGCTGCTGCTCAGGGCCCCATGCAAAATCATTCTTCTTCCGCGTTACCTGATAAAGGGGGCTTACAATGAGGCTGTAGTTTGGAATGTGCATCCTCCAAAAGCCCACTGCACCCAGGAAAGATTGTGTCTCTTTCTTGCTAGTTGGTGGAGACATGGCAGTGATTTTGTCGATCACATCTGCTGGGATGTGACGACGTCCATCCTGCCACTTTATACCTAAGAATTGAATTTCCTGGGCAGGTCCTTTTACTTTGCTTCGCTTAATAGCAAAGCCAGCTTGTAGAAGAATCCGGATTATCTGCTCTCCTTTTGTGAAAACTTCTTCTGCTGTATCACCCCACACAACAATGTCATCAATGTACTGCAGGTGTTCAGGAGCACCACCCTGTTCCAGTACAGTTTGAACTAACCCATGGCAAATGGTTGGGCTGTGTTTCCACCCCTGGGGCAAACGGTTCCAAGTATACTGAATGCCCCTCCAGGTGAAGGCAAACTGTGGCTTGCATTCTGCGGCCAAAGGAATAGAAAAGAAGGCATTGGCAATGTCAATGGTGGCATACCATTTGGCTGCTTTTGACTCCAGCTCGTACTGGAGTTCCAACATGTCTGGCACAGCAGCGCTCAATGGGGGTGTGACCTCATTCAGGCCACGGTAGTCTACTGTCAGCCTCCATTCTCCACTGGCTTTACGCACTGGCCATATGGGGCTGTTAAAAGGTGAGTGAGTTTTACTGATCACTCCCTGATTCTCCAACTGGCGAATCAAATCATGAATGGGGAGCAAGGAATCCCTGTTGGTGCGATACTGCCGTCTGTGCACTGTCTTTGTAGCAATCGGTACCTGCTGCTCTTTTACTCGTAGCAGCCCCACAACAGACGGGTCCTCTGACAGGCCAGGCAAAACAGACAGCTGCTTAATGTTGTCCATGTCTACAGCAGCTATCCCAAAGGCCCATCGATACCCCTTAGGATCCTTGAAATGCCCCCTTCTGAGGTAATCAATACCCAGTATACATGGAGCCCCTGGGCCAGTCACAATAGGATGTTTTTGCCAGTCTTTGCCAGTGAGGCTTATTTCAGCCTCCAGCACAGTCAATTCTTGAGAGCCCCCAGTCACTCCAGAAATATGGATTGATTCTGTCCCTTCATGACTGGAGGGCATTAGGGTGCACTGTGCACCGGTATCCACCAGCGCCTTATATTCCTGTGGTTCTGATGTGCCAGGCCATCGAATCCACACAGTCCAATAAACTCTATTATCCCTTTCCCTCCCCTGACTGAGGGCAGGGCCCCTCTATTGGTTACCTGTGATGACTGGAGCAACTCCACTGGTGGTTGGTATGTCTAGTAGTTCTTTCACCCGTGCTCGTAGTGCAGACGTGGGCTGATCATGCCACTTCCTCATGTCTTCTCCACGGTCACGTAGGTAGCGCCACATGGAAACACGCGGTGCAATCGTACTGTTGTTCTTTGCTCGAGCTGGGAAGCGTGTGCGTTTAACAGCTGAGACTTTTGATGATGCAGGTGGGGAGTAGGACTGGACTAGTTTGATCAGATCCTTCATTAGACCTGGTGGCCCGTACGAGGATTGACCTTCATCAGTTGTTTCTGATACTATTACGGGATCATTACAATTAGTTGATGGAAACAATTTCTTGCACATTTCATCTACTCGGTTTTCTAGCCGTGAGATGGCAGAAACTGCGGCATGCAGTTGGGGGAGCTGCTGATCGATGGTTTGAAGCATTATAATCAGCTCAACAACTCGGGGCCATCTGTCCACGAATCCTTTAGATCCTGATACCAATGACTGTGCAATTCTCTCTGGTGCTGTACTTGTGATTTTCTGCCACATGTCAGGATCGGCCCTCACTCTCTCAGGGTCAAGTTCGCTTGGATCAGGGCTGTACAACATTTTCGCCATGGCCAATTCCCTCAGGCGCTGAATACCTTTTTGGACGGTATTCCAACTATCAAATTTAGGCTTCAAAGCATCCTTATAGGGGTACCTTTCTCTCACGGCTTCTAACAGCCGCAACCAGAGAGTAGCAGCTCCATCCGAACATCTGCTAATCCCTCTGTCGATACCTGCATCTTGGGCAATGCTTCCTAGTTGGCGAGCTTCATTACCATCTAGAGACAAGCTGTTGGCCCCGTTGTCCCAGCAGCGAAGCAACCAAGCAAGGATACCTTCATCTTGACGCCGTGTAAACTCCTTTCTTGAGCCTTGGATTTCAGTCAGCTTCAGAGGTCGACAATAGGTGATTTCCTCCTCATCATCAGTCTCTTCTTCATGCCTCTTGGTTTTTGCCTTTGCTTTTTTCGGTACTGCTCCATGCCCGGCACCTGGGTCTTCTGCTGCCCCCCCCTGTGCTTCTCCTTCTTTTCGTTCTAGACGCGTGGACACCCGTTTCCATTTCTTGCCTTCCACAGGGGCAACTGATATTGCTACTGATGCCTCCTGTGACTGATCAGAATTAACTTGGGCTTGAATCTCAGATCGGAAACTCTCTCTCTCCAGAATAGTATGATACAAAGCACGGTATGCATAAGCCAAACCCCACATAAGGTTTACCTCCTTAGATCTCTGACCCAAATACTCACTTAATTTCTTAGGGTCCCTTAGGTGTTCAAGAGTGAAATCCCATGACACTGCGGGTCCCCATGCTTCTAAGACTTTTCCTAAACCTTTCCATATTCCCTGCCAGTCATCATTCTCTGGTTCTGGAGGAGACTTCCGCATAGAACGAATGCATAGGAACATATATGCATGCATTGATAGTGATAACATGAATGCAAGTATGAACCCTATCTCAGTTATTGAAAAGCGTGTGGAAATCTGAGAGTACAACCTAAATAAAAAGGGTTTTTTTAGCCTGTACAATGAATTAAACATGGTGGTGTTTGTAAAATTGCCTGTTCCATCTGGGATGCAAGTATTTGTAAAATTGCCTGTTCCATCTGGGATGCAAGTGTTTGTAAGATTCACAATTGCATCTGAGGTGTAGATGCCAAAATTCTGACCATACCACATCTCGTAAAAGTACCAGGCAGGTGTCTCCATCAGTATCCACCTTATTAGGCTATATATCTGCACAATTCCACAACACCAAATTATGGTGTTAATAGTTGACCAATACTTTAAGAAGATCATAATTGCTTTCAATCCCTTAAACAGAGCAACTGGGATGAAGAGTGGATTCATAGCTGGCAGGCTCTGTAAAAGTCAGAGCTAGCTAGCTTTGCTCTAAGGGAGAAAGAAATCCCTTTGTTTTCTACACAAAAGTTAGATAGCAATGCTGAGAATGTGCAGCAGCCCTTAATGTTGACAATTTGTCTGGTATTTCAAGGTCACGTTCTCCGTGAGCAGCTACGGAAAGATAACACTCCGAACACTCCCGTAACGAAGCTCTTTAAGAGCAAAGAGAGAGTTGTTCTAAAAGCTAAAAAGCTCTATGCCCACATTCTCCACCAAAAAATCTGTCACGGGTTACTTAGATTTACCTATGCCCGTGACAGGGGAAGCCACCCCACGCCCCCCCCCCGGGGCCCGGAAAGGAGGGGGAAAAGGGGAGTGGGATAAAACAGCGACAATCTAAGGAGGAAAAACTTATTTTACTAAATATGATATCGAAATACAAGATAACACAATATAATATAATTAAGGCTAACAAAATCGAACGAAACAGAGAGAGAGAGTCTCCGAAAACCGAGAGGCCTACTGTGAACTCTAGGCGACACGGCTGGAACGCTTCCCACTCTCCGAGAAGTTCGAGAGAAGAAGGAGGGCACTCCAGCCTGGGAACGAGATTATATAGAGTCCTGGTCCCGTGACTTATTGTTACTCCTGTTGTTCTCTGGGATATGTAGTCTTCTTCTGTGGACTGCACATTCAACGGAAGTATCCATACTTGACATGATGTTATGATGTGGAATACTGATAGCAAAATTACAAAATTACAAAACCATGACAACTGTGAAGTGTATCTGCAAAGGAGTGAAAACCATTTTACAATTCATACACGTTTTCTTATGTGTAAGACTTGCATGTTGTGGTGCACGAGGCAAACTACATCCACCATAAGCCTTTTATCTGTTTGACAGTACATGCTTTTTATTGTCAAGGAAAGGATACACTGGCACATACTAGTTGTTTTATCTCTTTCTTGATGGTGTGTGTGGTTGCTCATTATATTCTCTTTTATATTACCTCTACACTGTAATGGTACTATAAAGTACCACAAACTGTGTTCTAAAATGGCTTTGACAATATTTTCTTTTTTTTTGTATGTAGATTTTCTCTAGTTCTTTTGTACTATCAGTAGTTTTTTGTCCAACAACTTCAGCTGTCCAAGTCTAAGCTTTTATAAACTGTAGCCAAAAACAGCCAGTCAATTGTTTTTCCTACACCCTAGGCTTTTTCTTTCCCTCTGGAAAACAATAGGCTTTAAGCACTTCAAACACCCTGATCAGTTCCTCCTATCTGCTTCAGCATATACAAAAAGAGAAAAGTGCTTGCCTGTCCTTAGATATTTTCCCACCTCAGTTTCTATGAAGACCGATTCTCATAATCGCTTCATCTCTGTTCAGTTCTCAAAGTCTGATTTGCTTCATCTCCTGCAAAAGGGACATTCTTTTGGCCTTCTCTTGATTAGAACAGTGAAATCAAGACTCATCAAGGATGGGGCAAAATAATCAGATATATTTCAAATACACTTGCACTCAGCTGTTGAGCTCACAGGGAGTAGAGAATGGGCATGAAGAAAGAAGTACCTTAGAAATAGTTTGTCAGGCTTTCTTAAAAAGCTTTCACTATATAGCTAACTATAACACTTCAGTTTGATGCAGATCTGTTATTTCAAGCTCACTAACATTCAAATTTCTTCCCATTTTCCCTTCTCTTTCTATTTGCATCGTGGATGGGAGCATCATCTTCCTACTCATCAGGGCATAAGCAGTACACCATATTTCCTTGTCCTTTCTCCTAGACTACCTTGTATCTTGGCTGTGATTAAATCTTATCACTCTTCCCTCCACAACTTTGCAAAGACTTGTTTTGCCTGAGAGACTGCCAAAGCATTTGAGGATGTGCTGATAATCTAGTTGCTTGACTACTGTCAACTCCACTTTTCCAGCACTTTTGCCTCCAGCCCTTTTGTCTCTCAATCCTATGCCAAACACTATTGCTATTTTCTACTTTGCCTTTTGCTTCTGTTTCCAGCTCCGCCTCGCTTTCTCGCTTGGAGAAACTCAATTTCATCAAATTTCCCAAACTGGAGAGACAACCTTTTCCAGCCTTAATGATTCCACGATTCTAGGGTTCTATGACAAAATCCCTGTGTAGCCAGCCCTGGTGCAGCTGGGCAGGTGGCAGAGGCAGCACAGTAGCATCAGTAAGATCAATACTGCCAGGTGTTTGCTGGCCCAGGTCACAGCACTGCACTGAGCAGGCTTTGCTGGGTCTTCTACAAGAGTGAAGGAAAGGCCTGACAAACAGAGGCCGCTATTTATGAGTCCAGCGTTAGTTTCCCTTTGTGCCTAACTTCTTAGCAGTAAGAGTAATGCTGTCTCTTCCCATGTTTACTCTCTTGTTTTAACGTAGACTTTGAACTATGACAGAATTTAACAACTCTGACAGGGGTATTTGCCTTTTCTGTCTGACTCTTCTTTTAATGAAAACTCTTGTTCGGGCTTCCTGCACTTACTTGCTAAATAAACAGACCTTCAGACTACATCCATCAACTTACCTCAACTGACATTGCTTTGAAAGGGCACAGAACTATGGAAGTTTACACAAAAGCTGATGAAAGTACCCAGCAGGTCTTTCTTTAAAGCTTTACATGCAGCTATAACTAAATATCTCAGTACAAAGTTGTTTTCTACCAAAAACAGGGAGGAAAAACTACAAAGGGTTAGTCATGGGAATGCAGAATGTAGGAGATAGAAGTCCATGTGATACAGCAAGACCCAAAAGTGAGATAAGCTTCAAATAACAGTGGGAGAGAAAACAGACTAGTTTGCTCTAGCTTATTTTTTTCTACTTATATGTATTATTGACCTTCTATTTGAGAAAAGGAAGGTAAACATGTCAGAGTTAACACAGACAGAGGTCTGTGCCATCATTTAGAGCTCAATATCCCGTTAATGGTTTAGCATTTGACGCAGATGGCAGGGAAGGACATTTTAAGCAATGAGTAAGGCAAAGGCAAGAATGACTCTCAAATCAATAATTAGGTTTATGATAATTAAAGTAGACTAATTGGTTGACATTGATAGGCTCTACTCTGTGCAACCTAGAGATGCTAAAGCATTTGGAAAAAATGTGAAAAATATAAGAAATTGAAAAACACATGCTTATTTCAGTTTAAATAAAAAATTCTTGTAGTTTTAAGAAGATAAAACTGTTGTATATTCAGGAGAAGGTATGACTGGCTTCTGTATGATGGACTCCTGCTATACCAGGACTGTAAATGGACAGCATCTGATTAAATCTGCACACTGTATAACATCACTCATTAGATCTGTACCAATGACAAATCTGAATTTTATCTCATCCTCAGTTTCACTGACAGTGAATTTTCCTCTGCCTTTTCCATTCTAATGTCAGGAATCTGTATCAAAGGACTTGGCCTCTCCATGGGAATGTGGTACAGTAAATCAACAAGGCTGTACCCCTTATCATAGACTGTGTAAGTCTATGTAAGCTCCATGTGTTTCACAGAGATTTATTGGGGGGAACCTGCTGTAGTTAACTAGATTGGGGGAAAAAAATGTACAAATATGGTAATTTGTTTCTCTTGGTAATAGGTGATGAATAACATTTGTTTTGTTTTGTTTTGTTTTGTTTTTTCTTTTTCCCTACAAACTGCACTAGGGGGAAACTGTAGGAAATCTTCCTGATGGCTTGAACACTAGAAGTCTCCAGTCACCAGAAGCTGGAAATGGTGAAACATACAGGCAGATGAAGGCACAGGGAGAAAATGATGATCTTTGAACCAAATTATCCAGCAGTGAGGGTGAGACAACCAACCAACCAAAGGCAAAACAGGAAAACCTCAGGCTGAATCGAGCGCCTCAGTCTGACCTGGAAAAGATGAGGCTGGATATGGAGCTTACCATGTTGCAGTGCCAGTACGATGAGAAGTAAAGGAAACGGCAACATGAAGAGAAAATGTGTTTTCTCTGTCTGCAGTCATCACCAGCAGATGTAAATCTAAAAGAAAGTTCTAAAAAAAGCAGTGAGGAAGAGTGGGGAGTTCCAGATGTGTGCTTACTACTCACTCGTTCCAAATGTAATCCTGAAGCATCTTCATGTCTCAATAAAAGTTCATTCATCTGAACATCCTTCTCCCTCTAGCCCAACAGAGCTGGAGGAAGCTTCTTTTTAGCACCTCACAATCTACACCTCCAAGATTTGCCTAAAGGAGGCAGGTCTCTTCTGCTTTCCTCGCCCAAAATTCTTCCTAGATGCTTGCTGGCTCATCAATGTCTTCCAACAGGCAGCCGTAGCCTCTGCCAGGAGGAGGAGAGCTCACTCACTCCTACAGTCTCTCTGAGTTGCTTACATTCAGCCAGTCATCTTTCCAGAATACTTAGCTATGTCTTTATTATAACTGCAACCCTGGAGTATATAGCTCCAAATTTATTCCCCTGAGGAGCAATATAAGCAGGGCAGAACTAAGGTTGGAATCTTTTTTACAAAGGCCATCTTTATTTTTTTTTCTGAGGCAAGGGAATACCCACTTAGCCACATCAAAGTTACCCTGTTACCAGACAAATGAAGAAGAAACTGAAGAAGAGATTAGAGGACCAAATCCTGGGCAAGGAAAAACAAGCAGTTGTGATGGTTAATAGACACAAGGACAGCTCATAGGAAAAGAATAATGAGACATGGAGCATGATGTAAAAGAAACAGGCCAGATGGCAGTACAGCTGTAGTGAAACTCAGCAAGCTCTGAAATGAGTCTTCTGTTGTTCAGACTGCTGGCGGTGGATCCAAGCCACTGACTGCAAAAAAAGAAAGAATAAAAAGCTCTGGTTGTCTCAGGATTGTGGTGGTTTGTTAACAATTATCCAACTGAAAGCAAAATGAAGCAGGTGATGGTAAGAAATCTATTATGACACACGTGATTATGACACACCTGATGCAGAGCCATACAAGAACATCTACTGTATCTTGTACTTCCAGTAGCACAGATTTAGCAGACACTTTAAAAAGCGGAGTTGTAACTTAAGCATTAGGTAACAACAGCTAATAACTTTATTATGTACAGGATTACCCACTTGAAATCTGTTCCAGGAATTCTTTTGAGGTCATGCAGTATCTTCTTGGATTACTCAGTAAGAAAATAGGAAAATTAATCCATAAAGTGCTCTTCTGAAAAAGTTTAAAGATGTAGCAGTAAGGAGTTCTGCTGACATCGCATATTTCATAAATCCTTGTAATTTACCATTGGCAAAGGTTACAAGGAAAAACCCAACTCTAGCATACTTATTGTAAATTACCTAGCAGTGCTAGGGTGGGCAGAACAAGTACATATAATATACTCTTAGATTTATCTACCTCCTCAATATTTAATCTAATTTTACTCCATTTTTCCTACAATCTGTCAAAAGATTACAGAACATCCACGTGCCCCAGGACCAGACTGGTTTGCTTTTGTACTGTTTCATCTTCACATGCCTTATCAACATTGCAAAAAGAGCTGCTGTTCTTTCTTGTTGAGAAGAATCAGCTGCTCATTCTTGCGCTAGATATGTCACATTTAATTAAAAATCTCTGGAACTATATTCTTTCTATTAGTTGTTCCTTTCCAATGTTAGGCTCCAGTGAAATTCCTGACTGTGATCCAGTGTCCACACCTGAGAATGAAAAGGACCTTACGAGAGGGATTCATCATGTGATATGAGGCACTGTCTATTTCTGGTATTTCACTTTTGGAGATCACATCTCACCCTCCTGATGATGAGATAATATCATTGATAATAAATTACATCCTTTATCAAAGATATCATTTAACTGAGTATGGCTAGAGTGGATGAGCAAAAGATTAGATTAGGTAAAAAGCTGTCTTCTCTGACGCTATGTGCAATGCCATCCTAAATATCCGAAGCAAAAGGGTCTAACCTTCCCATGGGATATTATTCTAGAATATTACAGATACTGCCAGGAATATCAGACATTGTACATTTCCCTCATCATGCTCTCATGACTCCTTTTCCAGATATGGTGGTAAACCACCACCAAGGAAATAAGAGAATTTTAACAACTAGTGACATGAACTTGTGCTGTGCTCACTCCAGACAATGCTGACCAGATTGATTCAGATTAAAGGGATTTCTGTCAAACTTGATTTTGGATGATTGCTAAGCAAGCAATTGCTAAGTAAAACAAGCAGAGAAAGGGAAATAAATAGATCAAGGGAATGAGAAATAGAACAAGGAATAAAACACTAAGAAATATCTATGGATGACTGAAATACCCGGGTAAAGCCCTAATGCAGTACTGGGATCAACTGAACACAGCAAGAGGTTGTTCTGGGAGTCCAGTCAGCTCACTGGCACTCTTCTTAAAGCCAGATGAAGAGTACAGATAGGATGACAGAACACAGTCGCCTGCAAGAGGTTAAGGATAAGTCTTAGGAAGTCAGTTTTAGTCTCATCTTTCTAGTTCAGTCTGCATCAGACAAAAGCCCCAGCATGAGCCTAAAAACCATTTAGAAAGTGCATATCCACACCTTTCCCAATCATCCTATTCTTAAAAAGCAAAGTAAAAACAAAACACCTCTATGAGCCTGAGCTTGGTACCATTGTAAACCTATTCAGATTATGCTATCTTCAACTTTGGTTCAAAATGAGCAAGCAGAAGAAGAAACATACGTCAAAACTTCATTCCACACTCTTTAACTCAATTTGGTAAATAAGAATTGCTATAAATCCTCAAAATTTTCTCAAGTGCTTGGTTTTTAATTATACTTTATTGCATGTGCAAGCCTGGGTTATCAGCTAGGCTCAAACTGATAAAGAACGTCTACGGCAGTTAGACTGTGAATTAGGAGTGTCATGCTTGATTTAGAGTTTGATGCAGACAAAATGGATTTTACATCTGCATAACTATCTGGGTGCTTTTGCTCTGCAGCTAAGTTGGCATTCTTCACTTCAGGAAGAAGCAAAAAAGTTCATGTCAACTAATTTGCTACTGCAAGGCAAAAGCAAGACGACCACTGCTGAAGCTTATCATCCCTTTGCACCTTCAGCTGCCTCTGTCACTCCCCTTCTGGGAGTTTTCGTGGCTTCTAACGACTCTACAATCTCTGTTTCCAGCTTCCCTGTGACCTTTTGGTTCATTCAGTTGTTGTCTACTGAAGTCTCTCTCCTGGGGATAGATAAGTGAGAGTGAAGATGAATATATTACAATCCACAGATCTCTTAAAATCCTAGAGGAAAGAAGAATGTTAGTCATGGTTTCCTTGACAATCTCGTCTCCCTACACAGGATAATTAGGGCCTTTTTTTTGGAGGAAAAACATAAACCTACAACCCAATTATTTGCTGTATGGAGAGAAAAACAATGATTTCAACACAAGATCATTATTTATTTATTACTGGGCATGAGAAGAAACTAGATGATTGAGAAGACCATGCATGGCAGAAAGATGTGGTCAGATGGTGGAATGGACAACAGTCTTAGCTGCATCTTAATCCTTTTTCATGAATCATAGAATTGTTTGAGTTGGAAGGGACCCTTAAAAGTTACCTAGTCCAACATCTCTGCACTGAAAAGGGGCACCTACAGATGGATCACGTTGCTCAGAGCCCTGTCCAGCCTGACCTTGAATGTCTCCAAGGATGCTCAGGGCAGCCTGTGCCAGCACCTCACCACCTTACTGTAAAACATCTCTTCCTTATATCTAATCTTAATCACTCCTCTTTTAGTTTGAAACCATTTCCCTGTGTTCTATCAAAACAGACCTTGCCAAAGAGTCTGTCCCCTTCTTTTTTACAGCCCCCTTTATATACTGAAAGGCCACTCTCAGGTCTCCCTGGAGCCTTCTCATCTCCAGGCTGAACAGCTCCTGCCCTCTCAGCCTGTCCTTGTAGGAGAGGTGCCCCATCCCACCCATGGAACATGAGGGTTTTTCTCTTGTCACCTAATTGAAAAAAAAAAAAAAAATTTAAAAAAAAAAAACGTACCTATAAATTTTGCCATAATAGAAAGACAGCTTTTTTTCTTATAAGATCTGCCTGTTAACAAACAAATGCCTTAGCTTCTGTATGGTGAGGAACCATAGAGCGGTACAGAGCCTGATTCACTTCTCTTTGCAGGTGACATGATTGAGGGGATCCAGCCAGACTTAAACCCGCACATTTTCATAACCACCCTGAACACTGAGAGATATTAACTGACTGAAAGTGAAACTCAGAACACATTGATATTACTGCTACTGTGTGTGTAGGGGGGGGTTGGTGTTGGGGGGGGGCAAGGGGTGGAGAGGAAAAGAAAGGGAAAAAAAAGAAAGAAAACACTGGAATGAATCAATTTACCCTCTCCAAACAGGTCTTCCCAAAGACCCTTTATTATCATGACACTGAAGTTCCGCTGAACTGTGCCAGTTATAGGATTGTCTCCCAAACACAGATCACTGTGCAGACATTTAGAGCTCAGTCAGCTAGCTGCCAATATCCATTCATTCAGGGCCAAACTTAGATGCTGCAATAAAGAGCAGAGGCAGGATGAGAGGATGAGCAGAGGTTAGACACGGGTCATTCTGCACTTTCTTATATTCAAACGCTGACAGCAGGAAGGATCCTGTCTGGCCTCTGGCATGACTCAGAACACTCTTCTAGCTGCTCGGTATTAGAACCCGCTTCACTGAGTCAGTGTCTTTTGTGGAACTGTCTCCTGTCCTGTCCCTGACTCAGATCACATTTGTCGGAGAGAAGAAACTAGAAGCAGCAGCAGTGCCATGAAGACAGGAAAGACACAGCGGAGCGCAGGGGGAGTAGGGGGCAAAGCCGAGGCGCGGCACACGTGCGGTACAAGCGGAGATGAAGGCTGCTGGCAGCAGGAGGCGGTCGGCGAGCCCCGTGTCCCGACTCGGTCACGCAGCCGGGGCTGCCGGAGGCGCAGCCTTAAGCCCCGATGCCGCCCTGCCGACGTGACCCGCGGGGCGGCGCGGCGCTGCGGGGAGCCCCGCTACGTGCGGCCGTGACCGCCGCTTCCTGGGGCCGCCGCCCCGCCCCACCGGCCTACGTGAGCGCCGGCAGCAGAGCGGCTTCGGTTGTGCTCCGTCCGAGGGGTTTGGGGCCGGGCCTGGGGCGAGAGGGGAGCGGTAGAGTACGACTATGATGGACAGCCGGCATCCGTGAGGAGCAGGGCGTCACGCAGGACGAAAGGGAAGCCTGCTGAGAGTGATAGTGGGAGGGATAATGGGTGTATCCCATTCATGAGACCGCGGCTGAGGTTCGGGTTTGATCCTGCGATTTCTGGTCCCTCACATGCAGGTGAACAGCACAACTGCAGAGAAGGCTTAAAAGGGAGATGAGGAGAATGGGCAACCTGTAATAAGAAAGAACAGAAAAGCCTGGCTAACCCGGCTTTGCAAAACAAAGGCCAAGAGCAGATAGGATCGCTTTGCAGAAACACCTGGGGTGACTGTAGTCCGGGGAAGGACAAGAGCTGTGTAAACTAAAGGCGGAGTGTTTGCACAAAAACAACGAAGGTGTAAATGGGTCGCAAATATGTTTTGGCTGAAAATGTGGGGATTTATTTTTTTTTTCCTGTCCTGTTTTCTGTCATAGCTCCACGCCAAGGGTTTTTTTTTTCAGTGATGACAAAGCTCCGAGCACCATTGAGGTGAACTAGTGGCAAATTGAAGGTCTGGAGTGCGGGTGACCATGTAGACATGTTCCCTAGGGCAGCAAGAGCTTTGGTACCTGCTTCTTACAGTGTTTCTTAAGACTGGAGGTCCCTGGAGGTTTTGGGAAGTGTTCTGTGTTGCGCTGTAATACAGGCTTTCTGTGTACCCTGCAGATAAAAGATGATCAGAAGTAGCTGTGCCAATTAGAACAGCCTTGAAACAGCTCTATATTTCACCCGAGGACATCAGAGCAGTGGAAGAGTTCTCCCCGATTGAAGAATACTGTGACTGAAAAATAGGCCATATGAATAAGTGGCAGAATAGAAAGAAACCATAATAACCCTAAATTCTCTAATAACCACGGTGAATGCAAGTCTTCATTTACATTCAGCCACCAGCAAAAAGAATGAATAATGTTGCTGTGCATCAGCATGATACATGGCCTGTATTTCCCAGCTATTTGCCCACGCCCTCAGTATATGCCTGTAAAGAGGGGCAGTCCAACCATCCACCTACCACATTTCCCCACTAAACCATGTCCCTTAGTACAACATATAAACTTTTCTTGATCACGGTGCTCATCTGCAGTATGGAAAAAGATGTTCCATACCTCAACACTATTGCCTCGAGCAAAGCTAAGACATACACAAACTTTCTTCCTTAGAAACCATCGCTCTCCCATTATATCTGAGTTCAGTAAGTATCTGAACATACACTAAATAATGAATTTACCCAGGAATCACAGGCCGCCACCAGTTTATGGGAGAGAAAAAGCCTCCCACGGGGTGGCACCTGTTTACTTGCAGTTTTCTTACAGGTGAGTTTCACCTCCTACTTTTTGATGTTGTTAATGTATGTTTCTATGAATGAATCTCCACAGTTCAGTCCTCCCCCTGAGTAATGAAAGCAAAGTAGTTCCCACTGCAATTACTGACGTGTTTTATCTTTGCTATCATTTTTCCTTTCTATGAGGCATTCTTAATGTTGACAAAGGACACGTGACAGAAATAAAAAGTCTGGGTGGACTCTGTACTGTTGATGTTTAATCATTTACACCGCTGCCAGCAACCACCAAGTGAAATGGTTGCATGAACCTCTTCCTGGGGCCTTTGTAAATGATATCAAATGCACTGCAGTGGAGCATCCTATACTTAGGATATGTATATAGTATATTTTAGGCACATTGGCAGTTAAGGACTTGATGATACTTGTGAGTCCCTTTCAACTCAGAATGTTCTATGATTCTATAAGCACATACATTAGGCCCATTTAGGCATTTCGGAACAGAATTTCCCTATGTTTCTAGGCAGTAGTCATTTAGGTCTGTATCAAATAATTCTGTAAGCTTATATGGGGTCAAAGCTGGTCTTAATTATCTAAAAATGACAGGTGCAAAAATCTATTTATTTGGGATTTATGAAGGTTATAAAGTGGCTGCATCGTGGAAAGGCTCAGGATAGAGAGAATCTGCAATTTGCTATCACAGCTGGTCACATAACTTCGTGAAAACAGAAAAAAAATAAATAAATCTAAATGAGTCATAAGACATTAACAGTCTTCCTTTTAAATAGGAATGTCATAGAAGATATGTACGGCTGCACCCAATGGTCTGTAAGAGCTGGGGGTGAGTCCTGGAAAAATCCCAGTAAAAGAGAAGGAACAAAGAGCAGGAAGTGGCTTTTGAAAACACGGATGTTAAGTGTTGAGGAGATTCAAAGAAGCATACTTTGACTGAGGGAAGTCTTTTGCTATTGTAGAGAGCTGTAATAGAAATGCTAAGACTGGTATGAATAGGAATTGTCCGGCTGTGGAAGTAGCAGAAGGGGCACAAGGTAGGATAGAACTATGGGAATGGCAAGTGTTGTTGGTATTTAGATTAGCGAATTGCACACGTATGTGCAGCTTCTCAGGACAACCATGTTGAGAGAACAAAGGGCAGTAAATCCTGATTACTCACTGAGGTGGGACAGAGTGTAGAGACTGGTCAGTGTCAGCACCCAAAAAGTACAAAGAGAGAAAAACCAGCTCATGATTAACCACTCCGTAAAGAGCTCAGACCTGAGGAGGACTCAGCAGCTGATGTCCTCTGCATCATTGCAAGGAATGTCCACATACTGGACAGACTACAATGCTTACACACATGGGGCAGTGCCTGACTGCTCAACAGGCTGCTTGGACATGCACATCCTGGTGCTTGTATGGGCTGTCAGTGTGGAAGTGTGAATGATTAATTTCATTTACAGCTACTGCTTTAGAGGACATAAGCAACCTCCACGGGCAATGCCAAGCACTATCCAGTACTTTTTCTAAAGAAAATTGAAGTGTGGTCTGTGCATCCCTGTGGTTGGAAGTCATGACAGATACTCAAAGATCATCCGTGTGGGTTTGTCCATTGAGGACGTTGGAGTGGTTGCTGAAGGCAGTATGACTATCAAGTGAAAATGTGTTTGTTATTTTTTTTTAGTACTGCACAAGAAATTCATTTATTAGCAGAAATAATAGAGTCTGTTGCCACTCTTGGTTAGAGGATTAAAGTCATATATGTGTGTGTGTATATATACATATATATACCTACGCATGTATATATGCTTTGTCTTTTTAATCCATCATAAAATACACTTGGTTATTATACTGTAGTCTTCAGTGTTAAAATCTTTGCTTCAGTTGCTGCTGCCCAGCATCACTGCTCTTACACCAGACCCGAATGACCCAGCACCTCCATTTCCTTATGAACAGCAAACACAAAAACTGTGTCGGAGTCCAGAGCTGATATTTTTTCTGCAGCTGCAATGAAGAAGCAAACAATGGTGAAGATGCTGCAGCCTAAGAGAAATAACAGACAGGGCTCTGAGATTCCACCCTTTGAAATGCCACAGGCTTCTACAATCCTTCATCAAATAAATAATTCTGTGTCCCAATATGTTAATTTATAACTAAGATCTTGACTCAAAACTCATTTATCTCTAGCACAGTAAAATATCCATATGTTTTGGATTCACTAAAAACATTTAAATAAAAGATGATGTCACTTTAAACTATATATTATTCATCTGTCTGAGAGGTTTATATGTCCTAAAACATTTGAGCTGTTGTGTGCAAGATGTAAAATGATGTGTTCCTTCAGCATTTTTCCCCCCACTTTTTAGTATGACTTTCTGTGTTCCAGTAGACTTGTTCTCTATCTCCATTTCAAAAAGAAACTTGCATGTATATATATATATATACACATCAGATATATATATATATATATATATGATATGTGTGTGTGTGTATATATATATGATATATGTGTGTATATATATATACATATAAGAAAACAGTAAATAATTAGCATGTATCACCCGGCTCATTTAAGAGCAAAGTAGATCTTACTTGGGCAATTCCTGTCCTGAAATCTTGTCTGGCAACATCAGGCAGCTTTACAGTACAGAGAAGTAATCTGCTGAGAGTACTGCCTGTACCAAGGGCCCCGTCAGGCAATGAAGAACTGGTGTAGTAAATCCACATTGGTCTTTCTTTCCATTCCAGAACACAGGAAAGATCAGGAACACTTCCGTATGAAATAAGGTGGTTCGGTGATCCTCGAGTCATAGCTGACCAAAAATGTCCCGTTTCCTACCTGTGGGTACACTCACAGACTGCATTTTGAGACCATAACTTCCAAAATTTCTGTTCTTTACCTCAAGTCGCTTCAAACTTCAGAGACACGTCGTGACTGTCACAGAAGTGCTCAGTGGGCTGTGTTTTTTAACAGAGGTGAAACTGGAGGAAGTATGTAAATGCTGCCAAACTGACCGTTGTTACCATTCTTTTCTTAGTAATAACTGATCAGAAGGGCTTAAACAGTGACAATGTTGGATTAGAGGATTAGTTTGGGAGAATTTCAGCAGATGCTGAGGAGACAGATGGTCAAATACTGCAGTGAAAAGCGAATAAAGCCTGGAAGAATCAGTGCACCATCTGCTTTCAGAATTTTCCATGATCACCTAAAAATACTGTAACACAAAGATTGTTTACATGTGGAATATTGGATGTGGATTTTGTTTCTTTCTTGGCAATTGGATCAGATAAATACTTAATGCTAAATAGAAGCAAATGTATTTAATCAAAAATTTCTGAGGACAAGAAGGTCCTTGACCTGTGGTCATCACTTCAGCAACCTCTGCACTGTTCTTTTCCTCGCTGCTTGACTGCAATGAAGTTCATCTGTGAGGCCTATAAAGCATGGAGTAGGAAGCTGTATGTTTCCCTGACCAAGGAAATTCTGCTTATACACATGAGAAGCCATCTGCTTTTTGTGAAATTGAAGTGCAAACTCCAATCGGTAATTTGCACAGTTGGTGTTATACAAGTTGCTAAGTCAGCTCTGATGTGTTGCTTTGTGATATTCACTCATGTTCTTTCACTTCAGAATGGGGAAAGGTGCACATACAGCATCAAAAGTAAATAATGTGAGTTTTTGGAGGAACCCACTGCAGGATTAGGGAAACACTGGGAGTATATTGTCTTTTCTGTTCTTTGATGTGATTAATACACATATATATGCAATACGTACACAGTCTGGGTTTAAGCGCATATTGGTAACTCAGATGTTCAGGTAATTGAAGCAGTAGGGTGTATGTCAGTTGAAAACCAGATAGCCAGGGATAAGTATTAAGGCTTATTATAATATAGAAGCCACATAGGATTAAAGGAAATGCTTTCTTTTCTTCTCATACGGAGATGGCAAAAATAACACCTGGAAAGCTGAAATTTATGCATCATTTAAGCCCAGTTTTGTTAAGTAGAGCCTTGCAGTGGCTGTCTGCATAAAGGTGACTTTAACACAGAAGGAGTACTGAGACATTTAATATTGCTGCTACTTAGACATGCAAGAGAATTGAAAGTGATTCTAAGCAGAGATTTATAGCACCAGCAAGGACCTGAGTAAATTCACCAAGAATTCTCCAAGGTCTCTAGATAAAACCTTCAGTCCAAATATTTTATTTAAGTATTTCATAAACTCCAGTACTGTGCTTTATAAAAGGTACCTGCATTATTTAAATGTCTTCTACAGGGCTATTAATAAATCTTTCTTCTCATCTAACCCTTTTAATCAAGTTTTCATTATTTTTTTAAACTTTTACATTGTGATTATATACTTCAATGCTGATTTTATATCCAAAATCCCTGTCTTTCCACAGTCCTTCCAAATATGACCCAAGCTTCACAGTGGCTGCTTACACCTACAATTCAGGTTAAACCCCCACTGAGGTCAAAATTATTCACTTTTATTAACAAGCTGCCTCATATTTATTAGATTCAACTGTATTAATTACGATACTCTAGTACAATTTCTTCCGTAGGACTGACCAAACAAAATGACCAAGGAATTCCTATTAAAAGCACATAGTTCTCCTTTGAAATGTAGTTAAGCTTCAAGGAAGGCATCTGCTCTTGACATAGGCTACAAGCAACAGAGAATCCAGTACACCCAGTAGCTTGCTGTCCTTCATTGTCAGAAACATGCAGCCACAGCCTGAACTCTAACAAGACCTTCAGACCCCCAAGAAAGGCTGCAGCCCTCAAGTTCAATTTGTTTAGAGTCTTCTTCCCCACCTCCTCATGAGCTTTACTGCCAGTCTATTAACTACAGAGGTCCTTGCTGCTTCCTCACTGAAGCAGTTCTGGGAGGCATGGGTACTCTGGTGTCCTACCTGCTGGAGTACTTGAATCCTACCCAGCTTGGTAAGCTACAGTCCCCAGGAGCTGTCAGCTTAGTAGAGACAGATCACTCAGAGAATGCAGTATTTCATGGGCTCACTCCTTGAAACACAGCACGAATTTGCCTGAGATGAATCCATATGTAGTACAGGCTCTGCAATTACTCTGGGGTTCACTGTTACGACAAGTATCAAGCTACAGAAAGTGGAAAGCAGGAGAGGGTGAAAATAGGTTGAATGTCTATTTCATTCCTTCTTGCCAGATGTCTATCAAACACACTGTGCCAGAAAGGTCTAATTCCTGTTCCTTCCTTGTTTAGAATCTCCCACCCGAGGCACAGGCTGCATGGAAGGGTATATACTCCAGACATAATTAGCTGTGAATAAGCAGGGATCATATTTATCTAAGCACTGCACTTCCTTGAGTAACTCCAGTAGCCTGTCACCAGCAGAGTACAAATTCCTGCCTCCTGTCTTTCTTTTTCCTCAGAAACAGGTGGTCCATTGCACCTGTAGGTTTTGAAGTAAACAGAGGCCACAATAACACTCACGGATAAGGGATGTGTCACTGTCCATTTGGTCGTCAACAGTATTCTGATTCCTAAAGGAAACACTATTCTCTGCTTTGTAAGAACAATCCTATTTACTCAAGCTTTTTAAATGAGGGATGACTGCAACGCTGTCTGCTTTGGTTACTCTGCAAGGCAGGAAACCTGCAGTCTATCACTGAAATTATAGCAACTCCCATATTTGCTGTGTATATGTTATGTAAGAGTTACTATTCTGGGCTGTGCTAAATTTAAAAGAGAAATCTATCAGGGACTCTTTCCAGCAAGTTGGTCATTTAGGCATTCAGGAGGATCTCCTGCTTTGATTAAACAGATTGTGAGTAGAAAAGCAAAGTTCAGCTGCTTAATTTAATTCCCAGTTCAAGTTGAAAGAGAAAATTTTAAAGCCCTAAACAAATTGCCATGGATACTGTCATCTAATCTACATCATAAATAAAACTTCATATATAGCAACACGTACCACATACAAGGGGGCATATCCTGAGGCTCTTTTATAATAAATTTCCCTTCCTAGTCTGGCCAGGGAGGGTCTAGTGTGTAAGACATAAAAATATGACTGGCCTTATTGGAAACTTGTAAAAATGAGCTTCTGTTCCCCACCTTTCTCAGAGCCACACCACCATCACCACCATTTGAGGAATGATGGAGGAAGTTGGCTGATTCTTTTCCCAGTACTCACTCGCAGCTAGCTCGGTGTTCACAGGAAAACACATTATCACAAGCCAGGCTACAAGTGAAAAGAGGTGACGGAGGATTTTAATTCCTGGTGGAATGTGGAAAATATATCAGTCATCTACATGTGGATGGACGCCTGCCGGCTCCAGCCCTCAGCCACCACAAGATGGCGCCGTGCACGGGACGCGGCTCCCGAGATGGCGGCCGCGCCAGGGGGGTCGGGGGCAGAGAAGCCGGGGATGCTCCCTACGGTATTGACGAGCGTGTTCGTTTTTAACACCGGTAGAGCTTCACTCTGACATGAAATGTCTTTCAGAGTGAAACTGCTGGCTGAAAGCATCTCATGAAAGCTTGGGCGAGGACGCAGTGCCATGGCCATGGAGTGTAGGTCTCCAGGAAAGGCTTTCATGGATCTGAAACCAAAATATGACTGAAACCCTGATTATCTAAAGCAGTGAAATCCCATACCTTTCCAATATGCCGTCAACATGAAGAAGACCAACTAGGATGTTTCTGATCCAAAGCATTGCTACAGCAGTTGAGTAGATTATAATACCTGTGACACGTCTGGGTCCTGTGAGAAGATCAGAAATAGAGTGCAAAAGGAAAGAGGGATTAGAGTAGTCGTATGGAAAAAAGTCTTTTTTTTCCCCATCTATTTGATAGCACTGAAACTGTCATGAAAAATTTCTGGTCTGTGTTCTAGGGATCATTTCAAATTGGAGGTATGTTAGTGAGAAAGCTCAAAAAAAAAAAAAAAAGTAATACAAAAGTCTTGGCACTTTTAGAACGCTTTGTGTTAGGATCACTGAGCAAGTAATTGCTGTTGTCATTTCATGCATGGCATAAGGGGCCAGGAGGTCAGTGCAAAGCTGGGATTTTAATTTAGAACCTCTAACCTTCACCCAGCCTCCGCTTTGATCCCTGTGTAACAGTTCGATAGAAAATTATCCCCTCAGGGCAGATTGAATCTGTGGAAATTTCCAAGGTGGGATCCCCTTCATGTTGAAGTGGTGTTCATCTGCTGAGAGTGCATCATCTTGTTTTCTTCTTACAGAGCCCCTCTGGGGACCTGTATGATCCAAAATCTAAGCCAAAAAGAAAAAGAAAAAAAGGCAGCTTATGGGGACACACAGTGCCCTTGGCTGTTCCATCCTTCTTGGATGTCCCCCATCCCTGGGACTCCAGTAAAGGAGCAGAAGCTTTTGCCTTCTGCAAATCATCCTGACAGAGCATGCAGAGTGGCTCCTGGGGAGGAGGCAGGGCAGAGACAGCCCCCTCTGTGCTGCAGTATCCTCCCACATATCCCTGGAGGACATCAGAGCCTGCAGCAGCCCAATTGTCTGCATAGTAATCCTGTGAACAGATCATTGAGGCATTTTCTTCCCTCTAAGGCCCCTTCTGCGGCTTTTTCATTGGGAAGGGATGATCTAAGCCCGTGTGACTCGTGATTCAGTATTTTTACCCTAATAGCAAATGTAGTGCACTTCCCAAGTGGAAAAAAAAAAATTGTTTTGCATAACTGTCACTGTTTGAGAAGCTGCTTAATAGTTCATACAAAGTACATCCATGTGTCCAAATTCAGGCTTCTACTTTAAGTAACTCATCAACTAGCCTTCCAGTACAGGCTTTTTGCTTATTTAAGGCCTGATAGCACTGCCCTCACTTCTGGGGGAGGAGAAGAGAAAGCAGAAATATGAGGTCATGTTTTAGTCACATGATTGCTGCAGCATCTGTCAACTGTGATACAATTACTAACCCACAACAGTGCATTTATGACATTCAAACCTGCTCAGCGTAGCCTCTCCTCCTCCAATGCTTGAGCTTTTTTGGTACTTAGGGATCAGCTTAAAAGCTGTCTAAGCAGACGAGCATCATGAATCACAAAGCATACATTTTGGCAGTTTATTATATTGAAAATTGCACTATACCAGGAAAATCACATTTGGAGACTTCAGTTAATTAAATCCTTTCTCTGTAGAAAGCTTCGGAGCAGCCTCTTGGGTGGAGATGCTTGGAGTGGTGGATTTAACCACATTGCTTCTGGAGAGCTCTCATCTTGCTGATCTGAGAAGCACTGAACACTGCAATCTGAGACTCTTATTCCAAACTGTGGCTGCATGATTTTCACCTCAGCTGCAACGTGGCTTCCTAGGTGAATATCACTGGATAGAGTAGTTTTTGTTAGTTTCTTTCTTTCCAGTTATTTGACAATGACAAGAACATCCAGATCTGCTGCATGTTATGTCAAGGTATACAGAAGGGCATCACTATTTTCTACCACTTTGAAGAAACTCATCTCTGCAGAGTGTTTCTTCTTTTGTAACTTCATGGCAAAGTTTAATAGTTTCCTGAGATGGAATGTGCATTTGGACCAGCACATTTAATAGCCATGGATGGAACTACCCTAGGGAAATCTTTCCAATCTTTTTTAAGCCTGTTTATGCATTTTTTGGTGCCACAATTTTTGCTGACAGCTATAAGCTCCACAAAAGTAGGATGCACTGTGTTTAAGCAGTTGTTTTCTGTTGATTTAATACTGCTGTCTGATCATTTCTTTACATTTGAGTTCACATTTATATCATATATTAGGCACCATACAACTATTAGTCACATTTGAAGAATGATATGCTAATGCACATACTTACTGTCTCCTTACTCAGCAAGGAGTTAGAGAGAAAAGTAACCGAGCTGTTGAACTGATGATGGTTTTCACTGCCAGCATTTAGGCTGTCTCTGATATTAGTACTGGTGATGTGAGAGATGAGCTGTGGTCTGTAACTACCTCACAGTATCAATCACTTACTCCCAGTGGATTGAAGAAAGGGAATAGAGGATCTCTACGGCTCTTCTTAATTCAAAAGGGTGAACAAAGAAGGAAAGAAAATCACCACAGCCTCCTCTCAAAGCTCTGAGTCCCTTCTGCTTCTGTGGCCCCAGTGGAGACAAACTAAAGGAGCTCAGCTCTAAGCTCCTTCCCATATTCTCTAGTTGGAAGGAAGATGCTTACACGGTTAGCTGGGTGTTAGAGCAGACTATAAGTCACAAGTAGATGAACATACTAAAGTGCTTGGAGGATGATTTGGGTGGTAATAGTTCAGGATGGAAATTAATCACTAGAAATTTGGGATCCCAGAGAAATTGTTACAGAACCTATAAAAATTGGAAGAGGCTAATTGATTAAATTAATATATAAGGGAGAAGTTTCTATGAATGCTGCTAAGGGAGGAGTTGAACAGGCCTTGAATACAATTTGCTAGCAAAATCCTTAGTGACTAACACAGTTCTCATAAGGGTATCAAAAACAGAAAGAATGAGACTATCCTTTACATAGCTAAATTTGACTCAAATAAAGCCTCATCCAGTGCTTTTCTGTTTTAATTAGAACACATGGTATAAATGTGTTTGCAAGAAACAGAGCAATGGAATTAAATCACATCCCTTGGCAGAAAATGGAATTGTATGTATGCAGGCACTTAATATACAAGAGAATTCAGGAGAAAATGACACCAGAAAACCAGGAGGAGTTTCATATTCATGGCTATGTATACTGTCTGTGGCATGTGAAATGAAGCATGCAAGCTGAAGTTGGTATCTAATGAATTAAGAAATGGTGTCAAGCCCATCTTCTCGCACTGGACTGTAAGTGCAATTCAGGCTGCAAGCTATGAGTTCTCACCGCATTGGCTGTACAGTTTGGTGTGTGCCCTTCTGTGCTCTGTTTTTCTGTGTTGCTTCTAACTTTTCTCTTGATTTCTGCATCCCTGCAGCAGCTGTCTTTTATTCAGATTAAAAGCTCCATGAAGAAGGGAACGCATTACTATAGGCCACAATACAATAGAGCCTCCAACTACAGCAAAGTCAAAAGGAGTTGTTGTATTACCACAAATGCGTTTGTTTGTGTATGTCTTCTTTTGCATTTATGAATCAGCTGAGCAATGAGAGATTTCCAGACGGAAGAAATTCTGAGGGCTTCCTTAACAGAAAAAGCATTTAATGCTGGAAAAAGCATAGTAACAAGCTGGCGCTGCATCTAAGAATTTTATAACAGTTTAATTCACACCCTCTCTCCGAATGTAAATTAATCCAGATTGGGAAATGTTGAAAATCTGAAGCAATATATGTGGTTTGGTACTGGGGAAGGAAGACTTGTAGGAAATATCTTGCTCAGACCTTCATGTGAGCATTAAGCCAGTTTTTTCAAGCCTTTCTGTCTTCAGGGTGTCCTTGCTGCTAAGCCCAGACTGAAAGTTGGATCCCCAGATGTCATCCTCAGACCTGCTTAAAATTCAACTAGTGATTGAAGCTTTACAATTCCCCTTTCTACTTTTTCTTCACAATCAGGAGGAGGGGGGAAAAAAAATCAAAGTAAAATGGAACATACAGACCGAGGTTTGGAAATGCTTTGTTCAATTTGCACTGATATTCTCTAGCAGAGTTTCAGTTTTTTGAACAAAGTTTTCTCAGTAATGATGGCTCTTTAAATACAAGACCAGGTCCCATTAAAATGTTCTAAGCATACCCTAGCAGAGCACAAAGGATGGCATCCTGCAGGCAGCCAGACAGGTGGCAGGGCACTTACATAAAAGCTGTCATTAGCACTCGCACTCCCTTTTCTGGTTCCTTCAGTGCCCTTTGCACTTAACTCTTTTCTGACCTCTTTTGAAAGTATGTGAGGATCATACCCTGGCATGGGATTTATCTGGGAGGCAAGTACAGGCGATGCAAATAAGACTGAAGGTGTTTTTGCTGCTATAGATTACCAACCAAAGAACGCACAATGTGGCAAACAGGACTGGTTCACTGTGGCTACAAAAGAAGTACATTTATTGACAGTACCAATCATTTTGTTGTCCTTCAGTTAATGTAACATCACTGCTCATAAACTCACAAAACTGATTTCCACATAACTATGCCATAAGCAGTTTTACTGATACGAAAGAAATTGAGTTTGAACACAAAGTTTTCCACGATTTTGGACTGCTCTTTAAGGTCATTCATAATTTGGCAGTGTTACTATTTTAGGGGTTGGGTGGCCTATTTTCTCTGATGTCCTTACTGTATTGACTGTTATTTCTGCATATTCTAACGTCCTGAAGTTCCCGTCTGTCTCTCTGTGTTTCTCATGGGCAGTAAGACACCAGCGATCCACGCAGAAGGAAGCAGCAACTTCTGTATCTTTTCCAGCTAAGGGGCGGCACACACAGTACAGTTCCTCTGTCTGAAAACATTAAGCTGGTTTTTCTACTGTGTTTCAGATTGCATGAAGCAGGACAGACAGTAAGGGAACTGAGATTTGCCTGGAGCCAGCAGACAAATCTAAAACAACTCATCAAACTTGAAATTCAAAAGACTTAGAACCATTAATCCCAGCTCATTTATTTATTTATTTATTTATTTATTCCTTTTGGCAGTTATTATTGCAACTGAATTATTGCCTTTCTTATTTTTGGGAGAGGAATGGAGCACAAGTCGGGACATTTGTAAAGACACTCGGTTTCACTTAAGACTGTGCTGATTTTAAAAGAAACCTATTTTTGCCTGGTTCCAATCACACTTAATCACAGGTTGCCACAGACAGCTTCCTTTGGGATGTTGGAGCGGTGCCTGAAATCCTTTTATCCCTCTCTTGCATTGCTCAATAGTACAAAGGCCACGCAAGGTTTATTTCTAAGGCAATACCTGCTTTGTTTGGATTCCTTCACTGTCCAAACTCAGACACCGCTGAAGCTGATGCAACTGATGCAAACTCATGCCACCACTGCTGTTATTTTTTCCCCCTCAAACTATTGCTGTAAGGTAAAATCTACATCTGTTTTATCTCTCTTCTAAATGCCCAGCATCAACTGTCACCTTCTGGTGATGGTTTAATGGGTGGAAGGAGCAGTGGACCTGGTAGCAAAGCGCTCCTTCATATTCATGAATACATGAAGTGCTGAGGAATGTTGTCACTCCTAACTTGGCACAATAATACTGGTTTTCCAATGGACAACATTTCTTTGTACTGTTTTTTAACAAGCAAGCTGCTGTCTTTCTGTGTACCTGTAAAGAAGCCTGCTTGTCCTTACCTCAGTATTTTCAAGCCGCCAATGGAAATAGAACCCATAACAGCAATAAAGAAAATAATAACACAGGGGTGAACTTCACCTGATATAAAAGAGCTCATCAGCAAGGAAATGTTATAAAACCAAGCAGCCAGACCCACACACCAAAAAAACCCACACCCATTCTGCCGTACTTTCTGCCTCATGCACCGGTTGAGTATTACCATATCAAACAGTAGCAGACTGGTTAAACTGTGATAGCAGGAAATATGTTGGGCCGTGCCTCACAGATGGAGCCTCAGTCCCACTCTGCTCATCACTTCTGTGGAGGGGAACAGAAGAACAGTGTCTATATGCACCTCGTGATAACCATATGCCTCTTCTCACTGATGAGCTGCATACACTGAGTCAGCACTGGGACACAGGAATGTTTTAGCCACTAGCACTTGGGCAAACTAAAGTAAGGGAAATAAACGTGGGTTTAATAATACATATGTGACCAACTATTGTCACACGGCGCCTAGAAGGAAAGAGAAAATGTAATTACTATGGAATTGGTTTTAGGAGATTGGGTCAGTGTATGCTTGTTAAGGAAGTATCACTGTAAATACAGCACGGTTTTCCAAATGGAAAAATGATGAAAGGGATGTTCTGGTACTATAGTGATGTATGAAGTCATACAGGTAGCCTGAAAAGATAATGTTAACGCTTAGAGGAAGGCCTTGCTTGCTTAATCCTCCCTTCTGTGCCTGGCAATGCTGGTAACTGCAGCTGTACAAAAAACTCCACTGTGAAGCAGATGTTATTTCCAACAAAATGTTTGGAGAACTGCAAGTAATTATCACCAAGTTGGTGTGAGGAAGAGAATTGCTTCCTTTAGACACTTATCCCAGCTCTAAGTAACTCTGTAGTGATTTATTCTGTTCAGACTCCTTCCCTGAACATAGTATAAAAAGAACTCAACTCTGAACAGTAGTAACTAGGTATTTTGAGATACCTAAGGCAGCAAAAACAACTGGCTGAGTGCAAATGTAACACAAGGGGTACTCACCTGGAAATGAGATTGGGTGGCAATAATATGGAGACTGAGTGGCTGCCCCAGCTCATGTGCTAGGGATGCACTGAGAGAAAGACATGACATGGTTGGACACATCAGGTAGGATAAAGCACTCACTGCTCTGTCTTGGCAGCATCATAGTTGCAGAGCTCAGTGAAACGTGGCCTCTAGATGCTGCTGAGATAGGAGTGCGGAGAGACAAGTGACCTCTGTGACACCAGGAATGGTATAGGAGACACTTAAATAGGTATCACAGATGCCTAAGTAAATATCACTGGAAGCCAGCAAAGTTCTTCCTTTCAGAGGATGAAATGAGTGTCTGAAGAGGCACCTCAACCTCTAGCTCATTGCTTTTCACACCCTGTCCAGAACATCCACGTTGTTTAAAACTCTCGCCTAAGAAAGTTACTTACAGTGATGTAACATTCCCCTTAAAGTCACTTTTATCTCTTTTTTGAAGGGAAATCAACTGTATCAATCTTCGCATGAGATCTCTGCAGTGTCTTTCTCCCTGTTAGGGACCACCTCCTGTGATTTGCAGCAGGTTTGGGCAATTATTGGGAAGGCAGCCTGAAATTTTAATGGATTCCTTCAAAAAAGAACTTATAAGGAAAAAAAAAAAAAAAGAGAGAGGGGAGGAATGATTCAAATGTTGAATGATATCATCTTTTCTTTAGTATTGTATGGTATTCTAAAACTATGCTAGCAGAAGCTGTAATAGCATAGTAGCATAAAACCAGCTACTTGAAGAGACCTGTGCATGTGGTTTCCCTATAATGGAACAGACTAATTTGGGTTTATTGGAGGGAGGAAGTGATATATATATATCACTATATATATATATATATATATATATATATATATATAGTTTGTTTGTTTGTGATAGCCAGTCCCATTTCAGTAAAGTGACTGCCACAGGTAAGTGTGCTTGGACAAGTGGATAATTAATTACAGTTGATGATCTACAATGTGTTACCTTTTGCATGCAGACCATCACTGTGTTTATGAAAAGCGTTATGGAAGAAGCAAGAATACAGTTGGGACACTTAAAACTGAGATGAGTACCTCTGCTCTTGTAAATGATGAAAAGATGTTTGAGATGAAGTAGACGCTGACATTCAGAAGGAATCGTATCTGCAGCTATTGAATTCCCTATCCATTTTTGGCACATTAGATACACGTCGTTTGTTTCCTCTGTATGAGCTCTATGTATATATACACAAACATTCTCTGCATTACCTAATCTTGGAAAGACAAGCAATACGTAATGATCTGATTCATAAACTGCAGAAGTAGTGTTCTCACCGCTGATGATGACAATGAATCATTCAGACTGAAATACCAGCTTGCATTACATCTGTTCTGCTATTACCTTCTGCTGCTTCCAGCAGTGAGGGGGAGCTCTGTTTGAAAATGACAGACCGAGTGGTCTGAAAGACAATATGCTGCAAACAGGGCATTCAGAGGGCAATGTCCTTTTTACTGACTTTCGTGAAGACTTTATTTCTTCTGAATCTGTAAGTATTGTAAAATAGCTCCAATCTTGCAAATACATGCACGCCTAAGGAATGAATCCTGAGACTGACTTATGTACAACTAATGTTACTGAAACTCACCTATTAATTCACGCAGTTTATCAGATCTTCTCTGCACATTTTCCTCCACTACTGACCTGAACACTTGCAATAGACTCTACTTGAAAAGGCAGCCTAGCTGTATTTCTCCCCCCAGAATACCCAGTGGGTGACACAGCCTGAACACTGCAGTCCTATGCCTAGAAACATGCAGGCCATGGGGCTCCTGGGAGATTCTATGAGGTCCTACTCCCTGTAGCCATGCCATGTGGTGAGCAGATCCAAGCAAGCATTTTAGTTTACCAGCCCTGAGTCTTCATTTGCCCTAAATATTTAGTGCCAGCTGATTGGCCGCCCATTGTCTGCGAGAGATGGAGGAATGGAGGAGACTAATTTGGCTGAGATTGTGCAAGTGCAAAATGATGATTATGGGATTTGTGAAGCAATGCTGGCAATTATGCAAGTGCCAGAAGGGAGGAAGCGCACTTCCCATTGCCTGTGTAGTGGCAGCCTGGGGAGCTGGCTCCTGAGCCCGTACCTCAGCAAGCATAGTGAAAAGAAGCGGTGTCACCTAGGCCACTGTGTGTGTGCATGCTGTCAGCTCCCATGTGGGTACCTGGAGAACCTCCGGCAGGCACTGAGGGGTAGCATGCACCAGATTGCTATGAAGCAGTTCTTCTGGGCCTGCTCCTTGTTGAGATGGGTGTGGGACACATCTGCCTGCTGGGCAGAGCTGCTCTTTAAGAGGCCACTGCACCTGTGCCCCAAGCCCTGTGCTGGTAGCCCATTGGATTCTCCAGATGGTTGTTTCCAAGTACAGCTGACATGCTCTGGAAGGCTGACGACATAGAACCATTTTTTGTCTGCTCAAGGGGTTGGGTCGATGCTCTCTGAGTGCATCTGGAAATTGAGGGGCATTAAAAGGTGGAGGGAAGTGATTGCTTCCCTCTACTCTGCCCTGGTGAGGCCACATCTGGAGTATTGTGTTCAGTTCTGGGCTCCCCAGTTCAAGATGAGGAACTTCTAGAGAGTCGAGTGGAGGGCCACAAAGATGATGAAGAAACCTGAAGCATCTCCCTTATGAGGAAAGGCTGAGAGCCCTGGGACTGCTCAGCCTGGAGAAGGTTGAGAAGGGATCTCATCAATGCTTATAAATATACCCAAAGAGTAGGAGTTCTTATGGATGAGGATGGGCTCTTTTCAGTGGTGCAGCGACAGGACAAGGGGCACAGTGAGGAACATGGGAGGTTCCATATGAACATGAGGAAGAAAGTCTTCACTGAGGGTGACAGAGCACCAGAACAGGCTGCTGAGAGGCGGTGAAGTCTCCTTCTCTGGAGGTATTCAAGAGCTGCCTGGGCACCCACCTTGGTAGCCTGCTGTAGGGAGCTGCGTTAGCAGTGGAGTTGGACTCAGTGACCACAGGGGCTCCTTCCAACCCCTGGTCCTGTGACCCTGCGTGTTTCCTCTCAGGGCTCTCAAGGCTGAGGGAAAGACTTGTCAAGTAGTAACTGTTATACTTTGTTCTGATCCAAAACCACGTCCTATTGGATATTCGAATAAGCCTTGTGCAACGTTGGGAATTGCATTCATTTTCACCCTTAAGTGCATCAGATCACAACAGAGGGTCTTTGTGGTGCATTTTGTCGTGGTCAGTCTCCAAAAGTAATCACAAACCAGAAAAGCCGGCTGTTCTCCCTTTGACTCCAAGCACGTCATAGCGCTCCAGCTCAGAGCGGATCGCTGGAATGACACCCGAGTGCCGCTAGACGTGGCGCTGCTCGCCGCGACCACGCGTGGAAGCATGACTTCATTCCTTTCCGCTCGGTACCCCCCCGTCAGACCTGCCCCCCGCTCCTCAGCCTTTCAGGTGCGAGCTCGAACACGCTCCAAGCGCACACGTTCAGGTTCCCCGACATCCGAAATCCACGTCGCTCAGCAGACCGCCTCACCCCGCCGATCGCCTCGGCTCCGTAGCCCTGCCGGCCCAGCCGAGCTCGCTCTCCCGGGTGCCGCGATCAGGAGTGAAGGCGGCATCTCTCCGGTCCCGCGTGCCGCCCGCCGCCTCCCCGCCTCCCGCGGGCACTTCCCCTGCGCGGCCGCGGCCGGGGGAAGGGAAGGCGGCTCCCGCCGGGCCCAGCGCGGCGGCGGATGGCGGGGGGGCCGCGCCCGGCGGGGGCCGGCGGGGGCGCCCGTTGAGCGGCGGCGGCGGAGCGATGCCGGGGGGCCCGGCGCGGCGGGGCGAGCCCGCGGGGCCATGAGGGCGGGCTCCCGGCCATGGCCCATGGCAGCGCCGCGGTCATGCTCAAGTGCGTGGTGGTGGGGGACGGCGCCGTGGGCAAGACGTGCCTGCTGATGAGCTACGCCAACGACGCCTTCCCCGAGGAGTACGTGCCCACCGTGTTCGACCACTACGCAGGTGAGCGGGGCGGGGGGCGGCGGCGCGGAGCGGCTCGCTTCGGCTCGGCTGCGCTCCCCAGCACCCCACCTCCTCCGCCCGACCTTGCCCCGCCGGGGCCTCACCCGGTTTGTTTCTCCCTCCTCGCAGTCAGCGTCACCGTGGAGGGCAAGCAGTACCTGCTGGGGCTCTACGACACCGCCGGGCAGGTGAGTGAGCGACCCCAGACCCCGGCCGACGGGCGGCCGGCGCTGTCCGGAGCCGAAGTTGCGGTGGCGGCTGGGCGCCCCGGCGGCATTACTCAGCGGGACGCCTCGCATCGCCCGCTGCCGCAGCGGGGACAGCCCGGAGTGTGTTTTGGGCTTAACTGCCTCCTTTCTTTCTTTTCTTTTTTTCTTCCTCTTCGTTTTTCTTTTTTCTTTTAAGCTGTTCTAGACAGTCCAAGTGATTTCTCTTGCTGAGGTTATTACAGCCCTCTGTGGAAGATGCTATGTCAGCATGTGACTGAGGCAGTTTTAATGCTGGATATATTCAGAGGGCTCTCTACTGTAGCGAACAGCACAGGGCTCCATTATCTGCATCCCTGCTCAGTTATCCCGACTTGCAGCCAGCAGCTGCCGGCTGAGCACAGTCTTAGGAGTTAAAGTACTTGGGAGGTGGCGTATCTGAACCAAAACAACATGTAAAGGGCCTGGCTGTGGGGGGCAGGAGGTGCTAAGAAGGTGTGGAGCCTCTAGAGAAATGCTGCGTGGTCTTTTGCAAAGTTGTATATTCCTTATACTAAAACTTCTTGCAGCGTGAGCATGTGTTTGGGTCTCACATGACTTCAGACGTGCTTCCCTCTGGTAAGGAGCAGCGAGGAAGACAATCTGTCTGCTCCGGCACACGCTGAAGCCATATTTTGTAACCCAGCAATTCCTGCTCTTAATTGAACATTTACTATCTAAATTAGCGTGCCTCTCTAGGTGTGCATGTGACTGAAGGGGGGCAATACTCAGACAGTCTTGAGTATTTAAGGCCTGAAAGCAGCAACAGAATCCATTCAGGGAGAGTTCCAGGGAACAGCTTCGCTTCAGCTGGAGGGTGAGGTTCCTACCAACAAGCTGACTTCATCATTGAGATCTCACCGATACAAACACAAACTGGTCCCAGTGATGCAAACTGAGTTCACTTGTTATTCCCATCATAGCTTTGCTTTTTAGTTGTAAATGCTTCACAACTCAGCTGGCTTTAAAATACCACTCAGGTGTGCTACAGTATGAGGGTCTGGTGCTCAGGCAAATAAAGCATCGGTTAACATGCATCCAGTTTCTATAACAAGCATCGGAAAAGACAAAAAAAAAAACCAAACCACCTTGCACTTGTACATATGCAGAGCTTATTTGTGGATGCTGTCTTGAACAGCCCGTGCTGGCTTGTTGCTATTAACAGGAGCTCTGTGTAACCTTACCTCAAGTGGCTTTGTGGTGTCCATCTGGGTAGCTGCACAGAGAAACCTTTGGCTTCCTCTGACACTAATGGTAAGCTGGGCAATTTGCAGCAAACAGCAAGCAAATGTATTGTATATCTAGACTTGTAGGTTGTTTCAGTGAGACTGCTGTCACAAATAGATCTGCTCTTGGCCAAACTCAGACCTACAGCAATCATAAAATCTTGACCATTTCCCTCACTCCAGGTTATTGAAGGGGAGCAGTGGACATCCAGGGCTGCCTGTGGAAGCCCCATTCCAGCACCCAGCACAACTGAGGAGGTTCTTATGGGAACCTGTATAGAGCTTCCAGTCTGACAATTCTGTTCTTTTTGCTCCTTCATCAGAGTTTGCATTTAAGAGCAGAAAAGACAGGACTTGCCAGTGTCTTCTCTGTGTTGAGGAAGCAGCACACTGCATCTGGTACATGCCTGCTGGTTGTACAGACTTCTGTTCAGCTCTGATTCATTGCAGCTTGAAGTCAGGATTTCAGTGCCAGCATACAGCAGTGTTGTTATTTCTAATCCTGTCACCCCCAAATAGTTTTACTGCAAAACAGTAGCCTGATAGTATCATTTTATCAAAGCTTGGCAGCATGTGATTATTGTGGTATCTGAGCTACTTGCAGCCTTCTGAGCGCATACAACTCCAGCCCTGGGCAGAGTCCAGATCTCATCTTCTAGGGGAAGAGGGGTGAGAGTGCAAACAGAGGTTTGAGCTGTCACCTGCTCCGCATCCCTGAAGGAAGCCCATGGCAGAGCAAGGTGCCGAAGCCTTTTGATTTCTAGCTGTTGCGCAGCAGGCCCATCAGCCTGAAGTACTGACTTAGCGGTCTGTGGGTGTTGTTAGCTTGTATGGTTACGTATTTAGCAATGTGTGACAGACTTCTGTTTGGCGGGGGGCTGTGAGCTGAGTTCATGACATCCAGTTTGCTTTTCCAGTGAGCTGCTTCACAACGTAGGCAGAATCACACATAGTAACTGCACCAATCACATAATGCCTTGTGTTTTTGTGAGTTTAAAGTAGGTTGAGAATAAATCTATTAAGATCCCATTTTTTTCCAGGTTATATTTAGCAGGGAAAAATGACACAGTTCACAAGTTTCAGTCTATACACGGACAAACCTTCCCCACCATGTGCATGTCCTGGCTTCTTTCAACTTGCATACTCTCATGGATGCTCTTGTTGCAGCTACATCCACCTTACTTCAGACACGGTGCTATGTATATATATATATATTTGGTGTTGTAACTGAGTTAAAATTGAAGTCAAAAGCAATTTTGTTACAGTTGGTCAAGCTGAAGTGTGTAAAGCTAACTCAAATACTAGCGAGATCAGCACCTCCCCGAAGGCCAGATGTAAAAACAAATAATTCTAACTGTGAATGAGCTTGTGGGAAAGAGAGGGATGGAGGCAGGGCTTTTAGAGTGGATGGACACACAGCTTGCAGTGGTTGCTATAAATAAAACAAGAAATAGCAGTCATCTCTGTAATCCTGGCTGACTGTTTGCCTTGGCTCTGGAAGGTAGCTTCAGTTTTGCAGGTAGCACTTCAGCACCCTGGGAGGAGAGGCAGCTGCTGGCTGTTGAGGTGATCTGTTGTGGAATAGGAATTTCCCTCCTTAGATTGCATTATTCCTTCTGGTCTGCCATCATCTGCCACTGATACCACACAGTCAGAGCGCCAAATGCAAACCCAGAGCATGCAAACACGCTTCCACAAAGCAAACCCTGTAAGCCTTCACTGCTGAGTTACAAATGCAGAAACCTCCAACGTGATGTTGGCAAATCTAAACATTAAATGTGAGCCACCCCCATTCTGTCCCTGCACCTCCCTCCTCCCACGTGCATTTTGCCTCGCTCCCTTTTGCGCTGTTGCAGGCAGGCTGTGAGCTCACTGCAGCCTGGCTGGCTGCAGCCCTATGAATAGCTCAGCTGAAGCTGCTGTGCCTGAGGATGCAGAGCCATGCAGGTTTAAGGGCTCTGCAGCAACAACTGGATGTGTGTAGGTAATTTAAAATAGAAATATGTCCATACCCCTTCTCTGAAGTTGAAGTATGTGTGAGCTGATGGTCGCTGTGATGGGAGGTCAGCAGCAGATACTTCAGCAATGATAGAGTTCCCTTTGAATGGTAATTGTCTGTTACCTTTAGAATGGCCAAATGATCTTCCAGTAATAATAATTGCAGTGCAGATCTTACTTGCATCCAAACACCTCATTGCTATCTGTGAGTCACACTTTGCAAGCATCACATCTTCCCTAGAAAGACAGGGAAGTTAACAGCAGGCGAAGAGTCACAGGATGAGGAATATTGCTCAGAGTTTCCAACAGCATCTGCTGTTCAAGGCATCAGTTTATGGTATGTTACAAGCATGTTTTTATGAAGTCTACTGGCATAGAGAAACTATTGCTAAGCACCAATTGTGTTGTCAAGTAAAACCATCTCTTTTTCTGGGTTAGGAATCAGTAGATATCCATTAGTTTGTGAGGAGGTTCTCTCTGAATTTTGCTTGCTTTCTCTGAGGTACAGTGACATGTTTCAATCCAAACACCACAATCTACAAAAGAAACCCTGAACACAACAATTATTGCTTTTCTAGCATAATATTACCGTCTGTCCTCCTGCTTCCTGACTTCACTTTAAGACGGTGTGCACCTGTGCTCAGCAAATTGTCATATAATCTGCAACTGTCCTGTAGGCAGCCGGAGTGATGGAAGGGGACAGCTGGCTGAGCGGCCTGAGCTGGCGGGGCTTTCTGATGGCAGGCTTTGCTGTACAAGACCATGGGACTTTTTGGAAGTTCTGCAGTCACATTTCTTGATTGAAACAATTTATTTGCGAAGTTTTTCATATTTTGCCATCTTAGAAATGCCCTGTTTTTTCTCTTATAGTCTGACTCCCGAGTCAGCCTCTAAAATATGCTTTCAAACGAGTTAAGTATAATTCAGGCCAGAGGAAAGCTTCTACAGCAATCACCTCCTTTGGCTGGTCAGAATCCTTGGCGCAAAGGGACATACAGTGTAAGTTAAGGTGTGATCCACAGCTTCATGTCAGCAGGTGCTCACTGCTGATTTCAGTGTGCTTTGTTCCAGTTCCTTTATTGAGAACACGCGGACTAAGGGGACATAAAACATAGTTGCATTCAAAATGCTGAGTCAGCCAATCCTATCCTCACACGCTGGTATGGAGCACCTGAAAACACAGGAAATGAAAATGGTTTCAGACTTCTGCCCTGTGCTGGAAGTGATTTTCCTTGAAGCCTTTGGGTTCTGTGAGTTCAAGTTTTTTCTGTATTTATGGATGAGTAGAGATTTACCTTTCATTTCAAAGTGAGAAGGATGAGATTTTTCTTTTATGTAATCAGCAGTCTATGGGAGCCTGGGCTTTAAGAGATAATATAAAACACACTGATTGGAAATCCTGCGGTTTTACTATGAATTATACAAAACAGTATTATGAGAATGGATGCTTTGGGACAGAGCTTCAGTTCTTATTTCAGCCTCCAAGCATTAGGTGCTGCCACCCTCATCTTTTTTAATCACCGCTGCATCCATTTGGTGGCACGTGCACAGAAATTCTTTGCGGTGGTTGGCACTTGCTGGTGTGCGTATCAAGATGCAGGTTGCAGAATGACTCTTCAGAGCAAAGGAACATCTGTCAGCATCCTAGGTGAGCTGATTGCATTAGGTGAATAAAGCGCAGACTGAATGTGCCTCAAGTGGCTTGCACTCTAAATTAGATGTAGCCTTGAATGCTGAAAGATCTGTAGGCTCCTTGCTTTATTGCCCTGCTCGGTCTGATTTGCAGTTGGGATGTAGCGTTGGAGTGAATAGCGGTGAATTGTTCATGGCTGCAGTCACCAAAATGGAATGACTTCCTTATGTGGAAAAAGTGAAAATCTGTGGTGGGAAGAGTGCTGTTGGTAAGGTCACTGAATGTCAGGAGGAAACCAGCACTGCAGCTCACCACAGCCCGGTGATTCCCCATGGATAAGGAGTGAAAGGGCTTCCCAGGCGGTCACTGCGCTGCTTCCTTGGAGATCCGTAAGGGGTGAGCAACTAGTAAAGGTGTGTTCAAGTGAAAATGTGCATGTGGTCAGCGGAATCCATTGTGGAAGATGCTAAATAATACGTCTCAGAGAGAAAATCCAGGGATGACTTCTTCTAGAAAGCTAGAGAGAAGTTGGGAAGTTGAAGTTACTGTGGTAATGGAGAGAAGTGCTCTGTTGTGACTGTCTAGGGAAATAGCGAGCATCACCTCATGCCAAGTTGTGGGATTTGGACAGCGTTTAATCCCACATGAGGACCGGGATCAATTTTGATCTCTTAAGAGCAATTTTATGTATAATAAAGGGCATATTCTGTCCTTCTTATCTCTGCTCTAAGATACATCTTAATAGGCTTCATCTTTCAGCTGGTTATTGCTCGATATGCAGAAAAGCTTTTCAGACCTGTAAGCAGTAGCACAGTTCTCAGGTATGCCAGAAGGGAAGTTCTGTCAGAAGAAAAATCATAATTCACAAACTCTGGTCTTTTTTAAATGTATAATTCATACTTTGAACAGTTCTCACAGGAATTCAGAGATGGATTTAGATTAGCTCACTTCATTTTTAGCATACAATGGGAGAGCACTTAGTTTGTATTCTTGCAGCCTTTTCTATAAATAAAAAATAGATGCTGGACCCAAATCAGCCACTTTCTGCATTCCCTGGGAAACCTGTGTTAGAAGCCACACCAGGACAGCTCCGTTGTCTTTGGCAGCGCTCACTGGAACCCCAGCAGCCAGCAAAGAGATAGAGGGGCTGTGCTGTACTTTTTCCCTTCAGGCAGGGAACAATCAGCTGACTTTGTTGTGCATGTTCAGAAGCCAGGGGCTAAAGATGTAGGCAGCAGAGAAATCGAACACAGAGATGCACGTGACAGGCTTTGATTGCAGAGCTGGGCAGGCAGCTGCTTTTAGGTGATGCTGCATCACAGGCACCATGCTGGGGACACTTCATCCTGTGCCCCTGCAAAGTGTTACAGAGTACGTGCAGCCCAGATTTGAACAGCTCAGTTTTTTAAGCCAGAGAAGTGCTTTGTATTCAGCAGTACAGCCCGCTTCCCTCTCTCTTCCCTCCCCCCTGGGCTTCTAGCACAATCAGAAACCACAGCGTGATTCAGCCCCTCAGCACAAATCTGCTTCCTGGTGTGCTTCTGGGGGAGGCTGTTGCTTGCTGAGGCTCTGCTCTATGCCTATGGCAAAGTTGCAGATTGACTTTTAACTCAGTCTGGGGGAGACAGCAGGATTTACCCACTGCTGTGACGAGTCCCCGAGGTGTGTATTCATTACAGCAGTTATTCAGGTTCTTGTTACGCTTTACGAAATATTGCAGGGGCCTTCCAAAACGGGAATTTCAGGGAGGAAAACTACAAACGATGCAATATTGAAGGATAGCAATGAAACGTGCTCCAAAAATGGTAAAATTGAAGGGTGGCCATTTCTACGGAGTGAAAACTTTCATCTGTCCTACCACGTAATAGGTTACAACTCGGACATACAGCTGGGGTTGACTTACCACCTCCAGTGATCTGTGTGTGCCGCGCTGAGAGCCTGCGAGCAGCAGTTGTCATTACCCTGCACTACATGAAAGCTGGATTCCTCCAGCAGCTCCGCCTGAGATCTATTTTTGGCTTCTCGTCTAAAAACAGATGGTTGGGAGTGAGAACCTCCTCTTACGATGGCTGTTGTAAGCTGTGAAAGCAACAGATGGTTGCCAATGCAGAGAGCGCAAACCTAGAGTTGTTAAGTTCCAGTTTTTCTTGCAGCGTGGTGTGAGCCATATTTTGTTCCCCTCTGTCTATTTCATATCTTCTCACAATATAAAATAGGCTTATCTTTTTGTTTATAAGAGCATGGAGATATCTGCAAGGAAAACAAACAGGGTTCATGTCTTTTTCAGTACCTGCAACAGCAGATCTCAGAGGTGTGAATTTCTCTGGATGTTTTGGTCAGGGTGTGGGGAAGCGCTTGCTGCAAAGCAGGCTCCCCTAATTATCCTTCATGTCTCCAAATGGAATAGAGAACCTAATTCCATTCCAGAGGAGAAGGAAGCCAGCAGCCTCATACTGTGGTGAGGAGGGTAAGGACCTATGTCCCCACTGCTCTTGGCCACAGATACCATAAAACAGGGAAGCTACGGGGGATATGAGTTCTCAGCTATATCTACTCCTCTGACTTCAGTTTTCTAGTAAATAAAGGGATATTATGCTTCTGTGGGTCAAGAAGGTTGTCTAGAAATTGAGTCTGCAGTTTGTCTCAGCTGTTTTTTAGGTGTTTTGTTTTGTTTTGTTTTTTAAATAACCCATTGCACTGCAAGCAGTGTACACCAAAAGCTTTCGGAAAGCTTTGCAAAGACTAATGCATTATTAAGCTAGCAAACCCCTATGGGACACCCTAACAGATGGGAAGATGCAAGGAGAGAGAGGATAATGACTTGCTCAGGGCAACAAATTGTGTCAGCAGCAGAGTTAGGAATGCAGTTTGTGTGTTTTTAACTATGTCTTCCTGCTGATATCCATGGAATTAGGCAACTTAAAATACAGCACAGGCTTCTTTTAGTCTGAGCAAAACCTTGAGATGAAGAACAATACACTGTTGCAGAATTGCAAGGCAGTTCTTCATGGAAGGAGTTCTTTGAGACCTCTCTTTTGAAGTATCTAAAGGTGAGGAAAAGGAGTAGCCAAGTTTTGGATTGTAGATTAGAACATATCCAGCTAATCATCCAAAATACAGTGAAAATCAGTGATTAATAACAACCCCCCCAAAAGCAAAACAAGCAAGCAAACAAAAAGCAGTCCTTCCCAGTTTGTAGTTGAGAAGGTGAATCACTGCTTCCTCCATCTCATCTTCTTTCCTGTGTCTCCTCTTCTTTGGCAGCTGCCCTTGCTCACTGTGGAGATGCTAGATAAAAGATGAATGCTCCTGTTGCAGCGTAGTATCTTCCATCAGTGTCCATAGAAGATGACAGCACCATACAGTGTTAATTTAGCCAACACGCTTACGTCCAATTTAAGTTATTACAGGACTGGACTGTATGTCTGGAGTTAAGACTTTACTGCATATTCTGATTCTTAGTGGCATTCTTACCCACCTTATTTATACTCATAAATATTCCAGTTAAATTCTTTACATATTGTAATGCCTAAACACACAAGCACTGCCTCCCCCATTTGGATTGGAAGTTTAATTGCCACACAGCATGGTGTGTACCTGCACTCAAATTGGAATTTATGTTGACTGACCTGTATAATTAGATTTTGCCGTTGCATTTAATTTTAGAATAAATCACACTTGTTTCCCTTACACTAGATTCAGGAAATAAACTATAATTGAAGCAATCAGATTTTTTTCCAGGCTTCTCTAATATTCACTCTGAATTCATATGGTATTTCAGATTCTTCAACTGAGTGCAAGCAGTTATTGAGACCTGAGACATCAGAGCAAGTTTTCAGATTTGATTTTATTATTTCAGAGGGGGTTACTGGGGAGCAGAAGGAGCCTTTATACACGGGCAGCCTACACAGTGCTCACAGTGTTTAAGCCAGGCTCTCCCTGAGGAGAACCCAATACCAGTCTAACTATGTGTCTTACTAAAACAAGTGGTGGCGGGCCATTATTGCTATCAATATGAACATAATTTTCATAGCACAGGTGAGATTTAAAGGACAGCCTGGCAGCACTGACTTGTTTCAAACAGTAGGATTGGTAGGTATAGCCAAACGCTCTGTTAATTTACGTTGGTGAAGTCACTATAGTGAATACCACATACATCTTTGGCTGTGGTACATAAAGTATCCAATCACACTGTACTCATTTAACGTCTTAAATGGGGTGGACCCACAGCTTGCCCAGATGGAGCAGGGTATAAATCAAAAGGCATATAAATAGATGAAGGCAGAGAGAAGATCAGCTCTGCACGCTCCTTAAAGAGCAGTGAAATCACTCACTCCTGGATGACTACTGAGAGATGGTGAGGAAGAAAGATGCCACACCAAAATGTGGCTAAAAGTGCAAAGATTTGTATCCAGTGGGATTTAAAGAGAACCTAAACAGTATGGAAGTAAATCAAACAAATGTCACTTGTCTTTGGGATGAGCAAATGAGTATTTGCCATGAGTTTAAAGGTCTGTCTGTAATTTGAATTGGGTTAAGTCGTACATATTTTAGTGTCAGTGGGCTCACAGTAATTTCTGGTGACAGTTTTCTCTATTGCAATATTTAATGCATGTAGTACTCTTAATTACTGTAACCCAGGTGTGAGGCTTTTGTAAAACTTAAAGAGTTCAGTAAAGGCAGCTCTTCAGCGGTAGAAATTACAACTATAAGCTAGATTTATTTTTGTAAAAAAAAACAACAAACCAAAACCTTTCCAAGAATATCTTGCATATGATTTAGCAGAGCTGGTTTGGAGAGTCACTGATGGATCCATACGAGTGTTCTTGCATGCAGATTTCTGAACTCCAGGGCCCAGTTTAATTTGCAGTTGGGAACCTTCTTTTAGGATTTCCTTCTCCACCCTAAAAAACAGTGTGGTAACTCTGAGCAGGCTCTAATTACATTCAGTAATAAAAGAGAAACATAAAGTGTACGCTTCAACCCGAACGACAACAAAATCATGTTGCTATTGTGATTTTTTTTTTGTTTGAAAAAAGTTATTTCTGCCTTCTATGATGAACAGCCACAGCGGCTGAAAAGACTTGCGTACTGGGTCTTACTTCTGCAACAAGATAGGACCCTGATGCTAGCAGAGAAAGAGCAGACCTTCAAATGGCCTGTCAGATGTTTCACAGTAGTTTCAGCTACTGTGGTTGTGAAATTGTGTGCGCGTGTTTACGGCTCAGCTTACTCTGGCTTATTGACAAAGCTGTAGAGTAAATAGGGCTGGCATTAAATGTGTAACCAAAATGGCACATGAACACAGAAGAGCCCGGCCAACGGTTGCCTCCTCACTAGTGCAGAATCTCCTCTGGTGCTTACTTGTTGCCACATCTTTTCTCCGCTTCATGATGAAGATAGCAGTCTTCTTCCTGCAGCTGCTGACTTTCAGATGACCAGAGAGCTCAAGCAGAAACTGTGCTGAGGGAGTTCTCACATGGTATCTGAAATTCTAGTGATGCATCTTAAGAACTTAACAGTTCATCAATGAAGCGCTTTTTTGAAGGTGCAACTCTAGGTTAATAATCTGGTAATGTGGCAACTGCCAAGGAAATAAAAATGGAATTTTCTGGTTTGTTTCAAACATGGGGTTGAATTACATTTCTGTTTATATTCAATGAACTAATTACTTCAGTATCTTTGAGATTTAATTAAGATGGGGAGCTTATGTACGGAAGAGGGAGGCTGCTATAGCCCACAGATTAACCATGCAGTGTTGCTTATTGTGGAGGAAAAGGCACCAAACAGTCATTTTTCACTGTCTTGGCAACAACAGGGATCAGTCTTAGTTATCTATGCTAAAAAACAAATAACTAACCAAGGTAAGAATAGTAGGACACAGACCAAAAGAATCCTGGCAGAATAAGCTGGGGAGTCTTCCATCTTGGCATTAGCTGGAAAGCATGGCAAAGTCTACATTCTTCCTCTTGCTAGAGGGATTATGTCTGTTTTACAGTGGGGATAACGTTTCTAAGTACCTCTGTTCCTGTATGCATTGGCAGTAGGACTGGTGGCTTCAAACGCTATGGCTCTAAATGACCCAAACAGTAATCTTGTCAGACACGTGCCCCCAAAAGGACATTAATGTTTCCCTGAGAGGGTTCTTAATCTTTAATTTCTGTTCCTTGCTGCTGTTTGCTGAGCTTGTTTGTGGAAAGCAGAGTCTGGACAAAGGAGCTCCCTTTTGATCCTTCCTTCCCCTGCCTTGATCATTAGCAACAGGACAGTACAATTTCTTTGGCTGAAAGAAAATTTTCAGGAAGAACTTAAGTAGCACTTCTACATATGATCCAAAGGGAACATTTAAGTGTATTAAATAGCCTTAATCTAACCTAGCTTTGTATAACCTGGATGACTCTATAGCAGTCAGATCTTTTTTTAAGGATACTCTTCCGTATGTTCTATTACAGAGGTAAGTTTCTATTAGTACTAACATAGAGATTGTATTTCTGTTTATACTCACATATAATATCAGAGTGATATTCACATATGATATCAGAGTGATATTGATATCACTCTGATATCAAGATTTTGTACCACACTGGCTAACCAGGAACAGCTGTAAACATTGAGAACGTTTGCCTCAACATACTTCCTGAAATACAAGTATAGTTCCTGAATATGAAATTAATGAAATACAAGCAATAACTTAGCATTGAAGATAACAGAATTTTTCTTTCTCAGGAAGACTATGATCGTCTGAGACCTTTATCTTATCCTATGACCGATGTCTTCCTTATCTGCTTCTCAGTGGTAAACCCCGCTTCATTTCAAAATGTGAAGGAAGAATGGGTACCGGAGTTGAAGGAATATGCACCTAATGTTCCTTTTTTACTAGTAGGAACACAGGTATCTGTTTCTGTTTTAGTTTATTTAAATCAGTTGGTTGTTTATGCCCTTTCTTTGGGCTCAGAGTTCAAGTCCAGCTGGATCTGAGCAGCCCCTCTTTATGGATTTGCAGAACTATCAGTTGGCAGAAAACTTTACGTCTGTGTTTTTCCCTAATAAACAACTTGTGTTTGGTTGAAATAAATGCACTGGTCTGCAACTACCAGTGGTATGCATTGATTATGGAAGCTAAGGAACAAGCAGAGAAGTGAGACAGTTTCCTCCTGCATTTTGTAGCTAGTGGACTGGACTCCAGTTATGAAGTGATCCACTTGTTGCTATTATGTTTGAGTTAGCCGTGCTGCTACTGCTGGATATATATTCTAGTATTTTAATTGAAGAGCTGAATTAGGGAGTAAATGTTTTGAACTTCTGGACTGAAAGCAGTTAGCAGCTTACATTTACAAGGGCTTTTGGATCAGTAAGGATTCAGGATCTGAGCAGTGACTCCATTTTTTTTTTATGCTTTAAAAAGAAGGTATTCACATAATCAGTTGTCTTTTGCTTAAGAAAAAGTTATTCCAACATGACTGCAATCTTTCTTGTTAGATTGATCTTCGTGATGACCCCAAAACTCTGGCGAGATTGAATGATATGAAAGAGAAGCCTTTATCTGTGGAACAAGGACAGAAATTAGCAAAAGAGGTAAATTAGAAACTCCTAAATGAAATGACATAGCAAAGAAGCAAGAAATATCTATTTTCAATCCAGTTTTTCTTCCTCTACAGCTTTGTCCATTTCTTTTACCAGTTAGCATAGGAAACCTCAGAACTGGTAGCCAGCAATTAGCAATATTTATTTGTATCACTGAATACAGCTAAGAAGCAGATCTATGGAATAATACTTCCTTATTAGTAATTGTTCTAACTTTCTGAATAGAAACTCAGTAAAAACTATGTAAGCATTAATAAGAGATAGTTAAAATCATGGAATGATTGAGGTTAGGAAGGAACCATAGAGGTCACCTTGTCCAATCCCTATGCAAGATGCTGGAACTATTTGTAGGGAATTATTTCTGAATGCTGTACTACCATTTTAACACCCTGCATGGATACTGTGAACGTTTCTGTTGAGACTTCCTTTTGAAACATAAATTGGTCATGTTATTTTTTTTTCGTTGTTCAGTTACTGAAAATGCCTGGAGGACCTCACTGCCTGTCTAAAGAGTTTATTTAATATGCTTCCTTTATAAGACGAACCAAATTAAAGAAATGCCCTGTCTTTGTCCAGAATACAAATCTTCTTCTGCAGGGAGAAGCACATTCAGATAAATTTTTGAGATCACAGCCAAACTTTGTGGTTTTCACTATAGAAACAAATTGCTCAAGTGCACAGTTCTGAACAGCTGAAATATATTGCTATTGAATTAACTTATTTTCTTGACAGATAGGAGCCTACTGCTACGTGGAGTGTTCAGCTTTAACACAGAAAGGACTGAAGGCTGTTTTTGATGAAGCTATTATAGCCATTCTAACTCCAAAGAAACACACGGTGAAGAAGAGAATAGGCTCGAGATGCATAAACTGCTGTTTGATCACGTGAGACACATTTGACAATGGCCAGGCTTACTGTGAAAATTCTACTGAATTTAAATACAATGCGTTAAGTACACAACAAACTTGTTTGAAAGCTAAAATAACGATTCTGCCTTCTACAACCGGTGAAATCCAGAGGAATACAATCAAAATCAATGAACTTTGTAATAAGAAGCCACCACATCTGTTACAAATGTTTTATTCAGACTGGAAGGTACAATCTCTCAGGGTTACATAGTCTAGAGGAAGCAAAAACTGCACCATGTTGAAGCAGCATCTGTACGATGCTATTGAGTGGAGGTGCTTGGCCTGTAATGCTTTAAATGAATTTGGATAGTCGTCTGCTTTGACTACACATATACATATATATCTAAAGGAAAAAAAACAGAAAAACAAACGAAAAACAACAACAAAAAAGAAAAAAAACTTCTGCACAGTCTGTATGGAATCTGCACAAAGAAATACCTTGTCTCTCTTTGCGCCAGTTATCTGCTTTTGTATGTAAGCTGCTTCCGGTTCCAGTGTATCCACAGAGGTGCAATAATCAGACCAGCCATATAGCCAAAGGTAGCTCCGAGGGAACATGAAATGGGCCATACCTGAGGGGAGAACACAAGGGAAAAGCAGACAATGAGGAAAAGGTTTGTGTTTTTTGTACTTTGTGAGCACAAATTCTCAGTGTAATCTAGGTACCGAAAGACAGTGGAGTCTTATTCTACTTTAAAGCTTGACGTGCTTTCCTAAAAATGCCACAAGTATAACAATCATACGCGCATCTTCATGAACACTAAATGCTGCGGTACGGTTTTGTTATTTTTTATATTTAATACGTATTAAAATGTAACCGGGCTTCTGGCTGTTGCAGACCTTAGTTTGATATTCCCAAAACTACGTGAAAAACTTAACAGCATTTATATCCCCTGAGATGTTCAGCTGACTTAGTGTCCTCCTGCCTACACACATCTTAAAACATACAGGTGTTGTTTTTTTTTTTGTGACAGTTAGACTTGAAGGTCTTTGTAGGCCCCTTCCAAGTGAAACTATTCTATTCTACGTCTGCCTTTTCCTATTTTTCCTTCCAGTCTTTCATGGCATTCTGAAACTTTCAGAGGTGTGTCTAAGTAACCTAATAATCCAGTAAGGCCAGAGACTGAGATTAAAAGAGGGGTTGTTTTCTTTTTAAGGCTTGAAAAGTAGGCAGAGGGATGAATTCCCCTCTGGCTGGAAGAAAGAAGCAAACTTAAGGCTGGAAACTGACTGAACATCTTGCACCCAGTTCAGGAAAAATATAATAAGCCAGTTATTTTGAAGACTCCAAGAGAGCTTTCATTGTAGGTCCTGTTTCCTAACAGAAGAACAGGGAACTGAGTCAATACAGCTGACTCACTTACACAAAGCATCTAGTATTAAGGCAAAGAAGTAAAGGAATCCTTCCCCCCACCACGGTCAAACTGGTATTGATTTTCAGGGAGGATGGTCCAAAGCAAAACTTTAACCATTCTGTACTTAGATGTAGCATATTAAAGTCAATTGCGACTTGCATTTGATGAAGGTCCCAACTAAGTTGGTGATTAAAAATATTTATTGTAGAATAAACTGAATTCCCACCTCTCTTCACAATTCTCCTTTGTATATTGCAGGGACAATTTTGCACATCCTGCTGTACAGTCCCTAAGCTAGTACAGACTGCACTGTCCTATTCTTTGTTTTTTAAATTAAGGGGGATATTCCCCCTTCTATAGTACTTGAGACTGAGAAATGCACTAGACATTAAAGAAAATATCCACATCTCAGTGTCCAGCCTTTTTTCCTACTTCATTTTGACTGGCAACTCATGAGAATCTAATGAACTTACTCTTAACGGTACTGGTTTCTCCTTCCTCTCATTTATCACAGGGAGAAATAGATTTATTCACATCCTTCAAGCATGGGAATTTTAACTAGAAATAAGAGTAACTTATTTTTGTCCTCTGCTGTTTCATCTTCACATTCCTTAGCATTTGCAGTTTTATATATTATTTGGAGGTCTTAAGGAGTGTAGCAAAGATGACTATAAACAAGGTGCCTTAGGTACTCTTTATTGACCTTGTTTCATCCTTCCATTTCCAAACGTTGTATCTCTGCTACTTGGTTTTGTTGCTAGAATGTTTTGGCTGCTGCCTCTCAAACCAAAGACTTGTTTGTTTCTATTCAGTTAACAGTGGCGTTGTAGATCTTCTATATAAAGCCTTGAGATGCTTTGGCGCAGTAGGATATTATGTATATTTAAAACTCACATGACTTTGTGGCCTTGGCTGAACCTATGCTTCAGGTAGATCTTTTGGACTTTTAAAAGAAATGTAATCAAGTTATTTCTAACGTTTTGCAGGCTATTTTAAGTGTCTAAAGGACAAAAGCAAAAAAAGTCCCCCAGACCTCAGCTACTTGGTAACGTTCAGTGGAAACAGCAGTCAGACTTTCTTATCCACTGGTTAAAGTCAAATACTATTCTAACAAAACTAATGAGAGAAACTTCATAACTCTGCAGTCTTCTTTTGCATCAAATTCTCTGTGAGCGATCAACGATCCTTCGTTAAATTTTACCTACATTAGGTGAATCTATTGTAGCCAAATTGCTTTTCAGAAGTATGAGCAGATGTCAGACTCTGAATTTTTCATGTTCCCTTAACCAGTAAGGTCAATATCTCTGCTGACCCGTTCACTATGTATTTTTTGGTATTCTGTGTATAGTGAGCAATTGTTGAAACCATTAAAATGATCTCTGTTGATTGCTGTACCTTTTTTGCCTGATTGAATCACAACTTAGAGCTCAGTTTCTCAACAGTTTTCCTGAACTATGTAACTTAATATTGCTGATACCTCTGTCTGCCCTCCAAGACATTCAGTTTTTGCTTTGATTTTTAAAAAAATCAGTGTTATCTCGCGAGCATTCAGGCTGTCGTACCACATGACCTGAAATCCATCCCTCACCCATGGCAGACATCAAAGGTAAGGGGCAAAACCGTACAATGCTCCATCTCATTAACTGTGATAGAAAAAAACACCTCTAGTGGCATAGAAGAGTACCATAGAAAAAACAAACGTTACCAGATGCCTTATTGTTATTGGCCTATGTGTCTTATGCTGGTCAGACGGCCCAAAGCAGTTGTGAAGTCACTTTGGCCTTTCAAAAACTCCCTAAGCACAGGAGCTACAAGCCTGGACATAAGAGAGTAGTTGTCCTTATGAGGACAACTATGAGTTTGTTGAGTTGACCTCTCAAGGCAGGTCAAAACAATAAACAAGTAATGGTGCAAGCTCTGTAACTTTTATTCTTGACCATTGCCACACAGCCAGATGCACCCAAGAAACAAATCAAAGAAATATTAATATGTGGTTCCTAAGCTCATCAGCTGCTGAAATAACAGCCCTGTGTATGCTTCACAGTCTGTGGTAAATGTACTGCATTGCGCTGACCAAAGAAAGCAGCCTGCTTTCTTTTTCATTAGGTGCTGGCCTTGTGTTTCTGAGGTACAGTCACTTTCTGATGAACCTTTTTAAATGAAATTGACTTCCTTGATCAATCTACTTTTGCCCTGTCTTCCATGTTTTCTCTTAAACTTGGTTTGGCATTCCTGACTTAGTACCGACTGATAAAAATCTAAGCAGCTGATAGACATCTGCCAATTGTAAGAGATTCCATCCATCCCACTTGTTAAAAGTACCCAACTTGTATTGTATTCCTTTCACTTTCTGAAAACTGCTCAGCTCAGTTTCTCCTCCTTTGTGCTCCTTTCTGCCATGAGGAAGCTGATATAACCTATTCCAGCACTGATGTCATGCTTGGGGTGGAGTACATGGGTCAGCAGCAGGAAAATAAGATGTTAGGCAATGTTACCTAACTGCAGTTTTTTGAGGGAGAGGAAGTTGATCTGCAGAGAAAAATATGGAGAGTGTAGGAGGCAGGACAGAACATTCTTCAGGAAACTGTTGTGAAATACCTTGTGCATCCCAGCAGCTGGGAAGCACCTGCTACCATCCTCACAGCCTAATATAAAAACAGTCAGCGTATGTACCAAATGCATGTGGAAACAGACTAGTCCTAACAATGTGTATTTGATTGCTAAGAATCTGAATAGCAGCTCGGCAACAACAAATCCCACCTGCATGCTTAGCAAGTACAGAAAACAAATTTCAAGGGATAGAGCAGAAGCCAGTGGTTAATGGAAAGCAACCCTGACTTCTGCTTTCAATTTTCTTCATGCCTTGTTCTTTTAACCTGGCAGTGCTGATAGGACTTCACAGGAATTTTTTTAGGCTGGCTTAACAGACACTGTGAGGTCTCACAGAAACCTCACAGATCTGAGGTTTCTAGTCTAAGAAAGTCTAAGAACTTATTCTAAGAATGAGAAAAGGAGTTGCCAGCCTTTCAGGAAATAAATGAGCTTGTTTCCTAAGTGCTCTTTAGAACACCTACGAGCTGACTTGAGAATACTTAATGTCTTGCATGGAAAGAGATCCTTGCTCTGCTATATTACACATGTAGCTAGTTAAAGCAGATTTCTGGCCGCATGACAGTTTTGTCCTCTACTATGAGTCCGCAACATGCAGTAGGAAGCATGTTGGTACTGATAATGACATAAAGGTCAGATTCTTACAGAGCAGAGCAGAGCAGTAAAAGCCTAATAAAGGCTTTAAGGGGTAAAGTAAGCATATGACTGCTGGTACAAACAGAGTGGGGTAATCTACTGCATTTATTCTTTAAATAAATAAACAAACAGACCGGTCCCATTCTGCAGATAAGTGCTTTTCTCATATGCCTACACTAGGATTTTTTTGTATTATTATTTCCAAAGATCCATTTCTGGCTGTCAATTAGAAAGCTGTGTAAGATTTTTATTTCACTTAAGAACCGAATAAATGAACATAATGATTTTCCCTCTGTTTCTGACACGCCTTAAATTACAGATTGTTTAGTCTGCACTGTCTTAACATTTTCAAAACATACTTTTAACCCATTTTGGTTGTGTGAATGTTAAGTGAAAGTGTCTTATCACATTGTACAGAATGTGTACGTTGACAAGCACGTGCTGCAGAGAGCAAAGTGTGAAGACTCTTTCTGGCTGGCATTTGTAACCAGAAGATGGTTTTGTTGATTTGTGTTCTAACGTTCTAGCAAGCATGGCTGCCTTTGATTTCACCATTAAGGTTTACACTAAGAAAAAACATACCTTTAAATAAACAATGATAACCCAGCTGAAGTGGAACAAGCTTCTACCTCTGTTTAAAGCAAACAAACAAACAAAACACCCCAAAACCCAAATCCAACACTTCCCCCACTTCGGTGGATATTATCCCAGCTACTCTTATGAAGCAACTTGTTTTACAACAAAATTTCTCCTGTAGTTAATAGAACAACTCAAGTTGTTATCAGCTCTACATGTTATGTTACAGACACTCAGTATGAAATAGGAACTCATTCTTCAGTGTCACTGTCACATGTGATACAAAAACACTGTAGACAAGATATGGTTTAAAAGTCACATTTTATCATCAGTATTACACGATGAGAAAAAGGGATGGCCATGAAAACAGTTTTTAAAATCCAGTGTCAAAATATGCAATAAAGCCAGGAACTTCACTCTTTGCTAAATAAAGTTTGTGAGTGATGTATTGGATGTCTGGAATACTAGTTCTACAGCATGCAGAGTATATTGATAGGGTTTTCATCTTTAACTATACCATCTTGTTCTGCAACTCAGTTACCTCAGACTGTGCAAAGAAAGGATGTGTCACTTTGTGTCTAATACCACCCGAACTATCCCACTCTGTTTCAGCAATGTTGTGCTTTGAGGTGCCACTTCTCAGATGACACACAAAGCTCGGATCCTAATCGCTTGTGCTTACTGCACCATCAACCTAAAACAGTCAGTCTGGGAAAACAAACAAACAAACCCCAACAACTAAGAAACTGCAGCAAGGGAAGTTATTTCCTTTTTCTTTGCTGAAACTATTCTCACCAACCCCAATCCTCACATAACCACTGTGCATCAGATGGCTAGAGGCAACTGGCTATGGATACACTTGAATTTCTGATCATCATCTAGAATAGTCAAGCGATCACAATTAAGCCCCACAATGATTTCTAAAACTTGGTACAAATTTGACAGTAAGCTCAAGACACTGAAAAAATACCCATTCTACCAATATGACATTTTTTTCTCTGCAAGACTCGTTGACATGTTGTAGTGTATTATGTCCTGAAAAGCGTGTTGTTTCTTTTTCAATACAGAAATGTAACTGCTGTAGGGACTTGCTTTCCTGCACAACATCTGTCCTTACATCTTTACCTTTGCCTGAGATTGGATTAATTCTGCAGCATTCTTAATTCTTCTATAACCAGAAAGAATCACCTGGTAGGTCTCCCTGACCAACTGTTTCGCACAGTTAGAAAATAAAGTTTACTGAAAAGTAGCAGAGAGACAACAGGTGTGGCCAAACTCTACCTTAAAAGGTTACTTTATGAATAGCAACAGAATAATAAAGAACAACGAATCGGGATACCAAATGACTTTCAGCAATGTGTTTTATTCTTCTAGCAGAAACACTTTATATGTTTTTCATTTCCATTCTGAAACATTACACAGACAATGAACGTCATTTTATTTCCAGAATAATATTCTGTTCCTGCTGAGTTTCATTTACTTAGAATAAAAGTTGTCAGTTATATGCCAAAAGAAGTGTTTTACATAATTATATTTAAGTATAGGGCCACTAATCTCTATATCCCCTGTATGCAATTATTTTTCACAATATGAACATGGAAAATAAAGCAAAGATTTTCTGAGATATCAGCATTTATCTTGTTTTTCTTATGGGCCACAAGAAGTATGCACAAAGAACCAATATGTTTTTAGTTGGTAACCAAGTATGAAGCAGCATTTTGGGTTTAGCTGTTAGGACACGGATTGCAACTCCTGATTTTGAATTTTTATTCAGTTTTTTATTAAGTTTGCTCCACTGAAATCTTAATCTTTTTGAATTGAAAATGAGTTCCAGTGAAAGATGTACTAGACATACTGAAATCTGGTTTTCTGATAAGGCAAGATATAGGTAATATACTATAAACTACTCTAGTTTTATTATGTCTCCGAGGATGGAGCTTTCACCACCTCCCTGGGTAGCCTTTTTCAGCGCCTCACCACCCTTACTGTAAAAACTATTCTTATTTCCAGTCTAAATTTTCCCTCTTTTAATTTGAAACCATTTTCCCTTGTCCTATCACAACAGAACCTACTAAAGAATCTGCCCCTTTCTTCTTAAAGCCCCCCTTTAGATACTGAAGTCGCTATCAGGTCTCCCCAGAGCATTCTCTTCTCTGGGCTGACCAGCCCCAGCTCTCAGCCTGTCCTTGTATAGGGTGAGATGTCTCATCCCTTGGATCCTTTTTGTGACCCTCTTCTGGACACACACCCAACAGGTTTATATTTCTCCCATAGTAAGGACTCCACATCTGGATACAGTACTCCAAGTAAGGTCTCACCAGCAGAGTTTTGACTGGGCTGTCAGTACTTTTGAGCCTACATTAATATCTACATGATATTTTCCACACCTTGCCTAGGACTTAATCTGTAGGTGTTCCTGTAAGCATGCCAGTTGGATTAAGATCTACACAGAACACTTCCAGCTCATGTCTTTTTTTTTCCTTCAGTGAACCTTCTTCCATAACTGTGTTACGTACAGATAATTTTATGATCAGGAAGTCAACCTGCACTAAATATTTTCTTCCTAAAGCAAGTGAATTTACAACTACATTTGTCCCTTTATTTATCAACACTTAAGACTTCATGTTCAGGAAAAACAAATTTAAAAAGAACCAAACACTAAAGCCAAAACCATTAAAATAAATAAGTAAATAGATCAATAACTGCAAACCTCTGAGAGTCTTGAACAGGATCTCTAAGAAGCCTCCTTAAAGGAGTTCCACTCCTGCTTTCAACACTGGCTACCATTTTTGTGCTTCGCTGCAATACAGCTATAAAATATAAAGGCTTTTACAAAGAGCTTCTTTCATTTTTCCCTATAAAGCAGATCCTTAAAAAAAAAAAAAATAATTTTTAAAAAGCACCTAAATATGAAATTTTCTGACTGCTGAAATGGCAGCTTGCAGATCCGATAAGCAAACTTCTCCATTCATCTGACCTCTTGGATTACTCAGACGATGATTCAACTAATGATCCAGCACTTCAGACTCAAAATGGAAATTAAGATTTCTTCTCCCACCCCATTATTTTAAATTCCACAAGGTAAAACATGGAGTGGGGAGCACTCATGCCTGCAGAAACAACTAGTGACAAGTTACAATATTTGAGGATTCTGCCAATTCTTTGTTGTCCGGAGGAGTCAGATAATGAGTTTTTAGATTTACAGATTCCAGATCTCAACTTCAGTAAGTCTGTTATGTTCAGCTTGTATGACTTTGAAGACTTTTCAAGCAGAAAAAGCCCTGGGTGAACAGGTGAAGGCAATTCAGCTGTGTGACTGGAAGGGGTGGAGCCTGGCTGTACCTCTCCTAGACCCCATTTAAGGGCTGACTGCCATTGGGGAAGGGTCTTTCTGGAGATCCCTCCCTGGTGGAGTTTCTCCCTGCAAACCTGACACAAGTGAGCAATCTTCTTCCCTTATAGCACCCTTCTATCGTGCCAATAGTACCATCACATTGACCTGTCCAACTGTGCTACACTCATACACACAATTTTCACCCAAGACCAAGTCCCATACTAGGAAATGCAACTCTTAGATTTTCTTTTGTGAATGACACCAAAGAAAGAAGAGACAGAGCATTCAGTACTTCTTTCTGACAAATGTCAATGGAGTAGGGAAATGGACAACATGCCATTATATGCTCATATAAATCCAAGTTTTTATCAACACTTACATAGAATGATTCAATACACAAATGCCAATGAGTGAAGATACTGTGACAAATCTTGGGTGTAAGCAAAAGAGTTAAATAAAAACTGCCAGATGTGACACAGCATTTAAAAACATAGCTGAGCAAGAAGAGAACTGCTTGTCTCTCAATGCAGAAGGACATAACACTGCGTTTCAATGAACCCCTTGTCTTTTAGGCAGTATCAGGGAAGGTCAGCCAACAATTAACTGGTTGCCAACACATACTTTACCATCAGTCTCATGTAGGTACCTTGCAAAAAAATAATTCCAAGCCGTTTTAGAGAGGAAAACTTCATTTTATATGTAAGGTACTACCCTACTCCTCTACTTATGATGGCATAAGGCTGCTAGCTATTTCAGGACGACACATTTCTATGGCAGCTCTAAGTCTCCACAGTATCAGAAAGAAAAAGCATGTTGGCTGTTATACTGATTTCTGAAATACACCTTTGAAACCATCTGCTTACAAACAGGCCTCAAAGATATTGTGTAGCAGAGAGTTTTAGAGGTTGGTAACTGGAGGTAATGAAAATACCCACTGAGGATCTTCAGTGCAAATTGGTACCGACATCATCATTTTAGGGCAAATGCAGATTTTCACTGTTTTATATAATCATTTCTCCATGACAAAAAAATATGAAGAAAATAACACAGACAATTAGAATATATTAAGACGGAATCTGCAGTGCAAGCATTTTTTATTGTGCAGTTACAAAGCTAATCCTTGCCTTCCTCTGAAATCAGAAGTTAAGACTGTAGTACAGTTCTTTGGCCACACCATCTCCACAAATCAATCCAAATCTATTTCAAATGTATTCTCTTAAGTGTTTGTATGGATCTGAAACACTGGGAGAGCATCATTTCTTCCCTGCCCATAAGGAAGAAAAAATACCAGACTGAAAGTAGACAAACCCAGAGCAATCTTTATCATTTCACATTTCTCCTTCCCCTTGTCTAGCTTATCCTTACAACTCTATTTTGTGATTAAAATTTGCATGCAGCAGACACACTCATAGAACTACAAGAAAGAATCTTAATATGTAAAAAAAAATATGCATTTTCCATCCTTATGCTGTAAGAAAAGATGCTTCCAATGACCTTTTAAATGTCTGGCACTACCCTGCAGAAACAACTTACAAGTAAATCCAAGTAACATCTGTTCAGTTTCAGAGCCATTTTGAGTAGCTTGTATATCTGGAAAACAGGTGTTTTTTAATTAACAATAAAGACGCAGATACTAACCTGCCAGGGCCGATCCCAATCAAGAGGAATAGGAAATGCTCCAAACCAACCTCCTAGTATACTGCACATTGTAGTAATCTGTAGGCTGTTCTCCCAGATGGACATAGCTCTGTAAAAACAACGTGTTACAGGATTTCAACAGCAGCAAATGACATGAAAATAAACACTGCAAAGTAAGTACAGACTGCATGTTCCACCTCTTAAGCCACACTGCATTCATGTTCAACTGCACAGGAGGCAGGAAGAATTTTTTGCATGCTGGTGAATTTCTTGCACAGCCGATCAAAACATGTAGTGTATGATAACAGATGTTAGTGACTTTGGTTCTCAGTTTATAGCCTCCCACCAGCAGTGGCTTCAAAAGTTTTGGACAATTTGGGTTTCTGTTTATTAGGTAAATGCTTATTGTCCATCATCTGTTTACTGAGTGAATATTTTTGCTTCCCTCAAGCCATGGACTTCTGAGTTCTTTGTGCATTTCATAACACTGCAGGGCATAGTACTGAGTTGAACTGAATTCAAAGCCCTACTCCAAATCAGTAAGGTACAAGATCAGGATCTTAAATTTGCTCCATCTCGGGTTATAAACACAAATCTAGCTTTAGCCAATGAAGGAAAGAAGATGGGCATTTTACAGCTAAAAGTCTAGATGAACTGCAAACCCCAAACTTTACAAGTGACATTTAGTCTGTGTGACATGAAAGCTTTAAACCTTTAACCCTTATTTTGAAGAGTCTAAAGTACTCAGAAGTCTAAAGCATGTAATTCACTGCTGCACTCAATATTGATAGAACCATTTATAAGCATAGGACAAACAAATTCTACTGCTTGCTGCATAATATAAAACTCATGCTGCTTATAATATTTATAATGCAATGCTGACATTTGGGGCAGAAACAACACTATTTATTCTACGCTAATCCCATTGCTGTAACTTAGAACACTAGATTTGAGCACACAATTATATCTTCTTGTAACTTGGAAAAAACAAGCAAACACTAAGCTAGTCTACACACCAAAAATTGTAAATTATTTCCAGAATTACAGAATGACCCGGGTTGGAAGGGACCTCAAGGATCATGTAGTTCCAACCCCCCTGCCTGGCAGGGCCACCAAACATACACCTTTACTAGATCAGGTTGCCCAGGGCCCCGTCCAACCTGGCCTTGAACACCTCCAAGGACGGGGCATCCACAACCTCCCTGGGCAGCCTGTTCCAGGGCCTAACCACTCTCCTAGTGAAGAACTTCCCCCTAACATCCAACCTAAATCTTCCCTCTTTCAACTTAAAACCATTTCCCCTTGGCCAGAAGCTGAATAACTAAGCTGTGAGCCAATGTGGAGAGGAAATCGTTCACTACAGCCCTAAAGCAGTGAAAGAGGCAGCAGAATACACTAAGGACTGACTGAGGTACGTTTGTATCACACAAGACATCCTATCTGGTAAACGTACGCACATACTGCTGTGCCATATGGAGATGCTAGATTGAGTCTAAAAGCAAAATAACAGAATGAGCAAGGCACGGTGCCCAAATGAAGAACAGTTCTCGGTCGTTTGGCAACAATCTGAACATCTAATTCATCCACATACACAAAGCGTGGACATAAGACTCTCAAATCTGGCACAACTTGTCCTCTGACAGTATATTGCAGTAACAACGCACTGATCATTCACTGCTCTGCATGGAGTGTCAGCTTTCAGGATTTTTGTAGATAGTCATTAACACACCACACAAATCCTTCATTAGTATGAGGAGCAACATTTAGGAGCTTTAAATGTACATGTACAAACATCTATATGCACTCAAATGAAAACTAAGTATTTTTAAACCACTGATAAAACTAAGCTGAAATGATTCTACAGGTAAAACTAGTAATATTTACAATGGTAAATGATGGCTAGTGGCATAATAACACTGTAAAACCTCAAATCATTTCAAACCTTATTCATAACACAAGTTGAGAGCTGTTTTAAGTAATATTTGAATTAAGAGGTTAGTTAACATAAAATGATGTATTAAGATAGATCCTGGATAGACAAGATGGTGAACTCTACACCATGGCAGGACTGAAATACAAAGCAGCACACTCCTTTGGTGATGCCCACCTTTAAATTTTCTACCTGAGCTACAATTGTATTGCACGTAACTGTATTCTGCATTTCAATGTGTCCCTGACCCACCAGCATCCCCCAACCCTTATGTAACAAACAAACCTGCAGTGCCACAGATCTCACCATACCATGCAATGGCACATAGAATCTGACCCTTACAGGCAAGAAGACTTGATTTTTTGAGTTCTAACTGAAAGTGATTTTACTCAAGGTGACCGCTTTGCTGGAAGTGCTGTAATTGCAAACAGAGAAAGCTAAGCACCTCTGCAGAAACAAATAAGAACTTGGCAAGATTGCCTCCAAGATATTTATGCTATATGACTCAATTGTACCAGAGCTATTACAATGCAATAGATTACGTAGCACAAGTTATTTGGTGTAATCTTATGAATAGGCCTCCAAGAAAATATTAGGTCTAACAGTATTTCCACACCAGACCGCCACCTTAACATAGCGGAAAGATTTCACAACTACCCAGAGCAACAGCTGGCTAGTTAATATTAAAATCTATTACTTGTTTACATTTGATTTATTAAGATAAAATTTCTTAATATAGATGCCCTCTCCTATGTTTCTGTAAAGACAAAGACACAGCAGATCTCAGTCTTATAAACAAACACAAATGTCAATGATTTCTTCAGTTTAAGCCGTACACATATTTTTTTAAACAATTCCTCTTTCATTCTATGCTACACTCCTACTCAGACTTTCCAGCTCGTTGTGCCAGTGCGATTCAATTCTCTAAATGCTTCTTTCAAGGCAAACTGCCACGCTGATCTTACCTCAATGCCCTGTTCCCTGTTCAACCAACCCCACCTCATTCCACATGGTTAAAGCAGGATATAACCTTTGAATAAATCATTCCTATACTCAGTTAACATCTAAGTACTTGCAACTCATTCATGAGGTCAAATAAAAAAACATGGACTTATTTTCAAAAGGGCAATTTACTACAACCCATAAAAAACCCTGCTACAATATTTCCCCATAATTTATTTTCATTCCAAGGGTTGTGTAATCAAACATCATTACTAAATGCACTTTAATCAGATAACGTCATACGGCTCCCTATTAACAAGTATGTACAAAACATCATAGCAAGACAATCCTGTTTCCTATGCAATAATTATGCTGAAATAACATGAAGTTCTGGATTAGGAAAGAAAAAGACGTGTTTAAAATCTAACCAGGCACAAAGACAGGCCGTTGCCAAACATTTGTTACTTGATTTCACCTGTTCTCTCCAGCTGCAAAACTTCCATGGAAGAACAAGTGAATCAGCAATGATTCGTTTTGCCTAAATAACATTATGATTTTATTAAGTTCTTGTGAGTTATCATTTTTGTTACCCTATTCACTCCTTCCACTGAAAATAAAAACGAAACATAACCAACATGGATAAGAATTTAGATACTTTTCAGTAAGCTGAGAATTGATAGAAAACAAAAGTCAATATGTAAACTACTATAAACAGCTTCTTATTTCTAATCTTCTCTACACAGAGTAACTAAATGCAACTCCCCTCAGTCAGTGGGATGATACAACTTTTTGTCTTCTTTTGAGACGAGAGTTTACCCTTACAAACTAAGGGAACGAACACCAATGCCTTATTAAACTTCAAGTGTATGTGGAGCTTCTTATATTTCACAGTCCCAGTTTTCAACAGTCCTGTTATTTAGCGTGTGAAAAAAGGCAAAAGAGATGGAATAATTCTGAAGACCGTGTTATCCTTGACCCAAGCTAATATAATGGCTTTTACTAGGCAAAATAATAAATTACATTCATTGGTTTTTTTTTCCAAGAGCATATTTAAAGAGCGCTTGAAACCTCTGACACTGAGGAAAGCTTTCTTTGAAATCTGAAAAGGAACGAGGGCAAAGATTACATAAGTAAGATGACAGTAGACTATACATTATCTTCACAACTACATTTAAGTTTATAATACTGTTAAAATACTACTGATTTTTAGCTGCTATTCCTACTCTAAAAACTGTTTTTATAAAGCTAATGTGGATCAAATTCTTCCTCTGCAGCTCACTCGCAGGTCTTCTCTTTATTAAAATCATCACACTGGACAGCAGGATGCTTTCAGACCAGCAGAACTCTCATTTGAAACTTTACCTCCTCCAAACATACCTAAAGCAAGGCTTAGTCTTTGGATAACAGAAATAAAAGGCCACTTTTCCCAATCTGCATCTTCAAAATAAAGAACACTCTCAGAAATGCTTTCACAGAGCTGCCATTACAAAAGTGAAACAACATCCATAACTCAGAGAGTTTCCCTCCCCAAAATAAAATAGTAATAAAAATTGCCTGATATTCACATCAATTCAGTCCATTTCTATTCTGGTTAGAAATTAGAATGGAACAGAACTTACCCATTTCTACTAAATACTCGTATCCAAGCTTGTATGTTTGGTCCCAGCAAACATAAACATTGTAAAGTGGTAAAGGTAGACAGGAGAACTGCAAACAAAAATGTCTCAGTCACTGACCTACAAAGAAGCAATATAACAAAATTACGTTATAAATACCAATTTTCCTAAATCTTGGAAGTCTTAGAAAAAAAATAACTTCAATCAACCTGTGAAAGCACATGTGCTTTCTTAAGCCTCATGTAGAAGAATAAAGCTTTTTCTTATTATTCTAGCACAGTTCAAAAAGGTAGAGGAAAATCACTATTATCTGTTGCCTCAGCTAAGACTGAAATGTAGTTTATTAGCCCCTGATACCTGTATCATGTTAAATACAGGTTTATCTCATACAGTTTTGAATACTTGGACATACACTTCATTATTCAGCTTATTTTTCTAGTTTGACATTGTGGAAGCAGCCATGAAACCAAATACTGATTCTCTTATTTTCTTTACTTAACTATGCCTAAAAATTTACTTCTATCAATAGGATGAAAGATATACAAGATGTGTATTTTACAATCTTAGGAGATAAAGAATTAAACAAAACTCAGCAAGCATTTGTACCCACACAAAGACTGAGTGAAACGTGGAAAATACTTGTCCCTCTACATAGAACAAATATCAAAGTAAAACAGCTTGTTTCTAAAGGTCTCACAGAACAGATCTCCAAATACATAACATCTATAAGAGCCAACGTCTACAAAGAAAGCCACCCTGATTCCTCCAGCCAAGAGCTTATTTTTTAACTTCCTATGTACCAAATAATATAGAAGAATTGATACCAATATCTGCTAGGAGAACTCCCCCTTAAAGCGTTTAGAAAAAAATAGGGTCTTCTGACTTACTCTATGAGAGGTGCTCCATAAAGAACAATAATCGCATGAAATAGTATGCAAGACATGAAAAAGTATATACAGCATTTTAGAAATCTGGATATCTAAAAAAGAGCAATAGAATATCAGAATGACGTTTCAAAAGTAAAGAGAATATCAACAACATACTTAGCTTATATGTATGTAATCAACAACATCACACACTATTCTTTACATATTCAATTCTAGCTACAGCACAGTATGTATTCAAACAGGTACCCTTTAAACAATGAATTCAAATGACCACATACACTCCATCCAATGTTTCTTCATCCAACTTATTATAATAAAACAAATATAAAATATATAACTGAAAATGACAACGTAATCAGAAATGGTCTGACATTCTGTGAAACATGCCTTTTAATCAAAGTTAAAAAAAAATTCAAAGTAAGAAAGTACATAATATTAAAAAATGATGTTCAGAATCAAAAGTAGTATTTAAAAGCATCAGCAATTAAAGCCACTCTGTTTTGAAACTTGGCATTGTACGCACTAAGTCCCTTTGAAAAATGTCTGTAGATCTACATAGAAGTGTCTACAAAATTAAATGACAGCTTCTGGGTACTCACTATATCATACAGAAGGATGGACACTGGATAAGCACATCTGGCTAGGCCTGTTCTGATCAGGTCACAAATGGAAATCCATATCTCACTTGGCCACATCTTTGATATTTATACATATGCTAGGCTGGGATGAAACCTCACCTAGAACACATAAGCCTACTTCATTTTCAAATCACAGATGGTTAAAAGACTTGTTTTCCATGATGTTTTCATGTATTTTATATCCCCTCTGTCAGCAATTAACAGTTTTACATACAAAGATACTACTTTCTTGGATGACTGCTTAACTCTTTTAAGAATCACTGTAAGAGCACTGTCTGACACAGCTGGTGGGGTTGCACGACTAAGCTGACTTCAAATTGTATTCTACCACTCCTGACCCAGCTATGTTTTACTCCTCTAACCTGTTAAATTAGGATCCACACCCTCAATGGTCCTATTACAAACTGTAACTACAAAGAAATCTCCCAGATTTAATTTCTGCAGATTTAGTCATTCAATGAAATGCAATTGTTCTGACACTTTTCAACTTCACTTTTTATAGTTTACCAACTTTCAGTGAGTCACAATGGCTTCAGTTGGTGGGGGCCTCAAAGCCCACCCATTTCCAACCCCCTGCCATGAGCAGGGCTGGCCACCACCAGCTCAGGCTGCCCAGACCCCCATCCAACCTGGCCTTAACACCTCTGGGGATGGGGCACCACAGCTTCTCTGGGCAGCTGTGCCACTGCCTCATCAAGTTTTAGTAGTAATGAGCTGTTCCCAATTTTACATCTCAGTTCCTACACAAAGAACAAAGCAATACTCTGCAATAACGAAGGTCAGGCCTAGACTGCAAAGTGAATTTCGTGCCCACTCTGGTGTGCCCCAATTCCTACCAGCATGCAGTCAGTGATAGACTTGTGACTACAAATCACAACCCCATGGGCAAGAAGTGTCAGGGATGCTCAGCCCAGAGGGCTGCTGGCAGGTGCAGACAGAGTTAAGCTCTGCAACTCATGGAAAACAAGAATTCACCACCAGAAGTTGTAACTTCTTTCTCATCACATCATTTCAGTGACAGGCTTAGCATCCTCTCCACATCACTCGATAGGAATCTAAGAAAGAAACAAATCTTACCTTGTTAGACAGCGAGCTTCTCTTAGAAGACGGACTTGGCTTTAGGATTAAACACAAGGTTACGTTAAGGACGCTAACACAGACAGAACAAACACACAGCCACGTGAGGTGAGTGCCCAAAACCGAGAACCCATCCAGGAACAAGGCCGGTACGAGTGCGGTCAGGACGATGGAGACGAAGCAGAGCAGGTTGGCAGCCAGCAGCCTCCTCAGCTCTGCCTCCTTCATGGCGCCGTGCCGCCGGCCACCTGCAACACAGCGAGCGGCACTCGGTCAGCGGGACTCAGCCGCACCAGCGGGGCAATGAGGGCGTTCTGGGGGAGAAAAGGGCTTTTTAGTGGTAGATTAACGACCCTCACGCTCGCACAACGTCCTAGGTCAGGCTCGCCCCGCGGGGCGGCCTAACAACGTGCGGGGCCCACCTGGCCCGTACCCGGGACGCCGGCCGCCCGGCAACGGGATGGCGTCAGCTCCGGGGCGGGTCCGGAAGCGGCGGTTGTTGTGCTGGGCGGCCATGGTGTGCGAGAAGTGTGAGTAGGGTGGGATTGGGGGGATCCCGGCACTAAGCGGGGTCTGAGGGCAGCGCAATTCTAATCGTTTATTTCGTGGTGTTTCTTTCCGTAGGTGAGAGGAAGCTGGGCACCGTGATCACTCCTGATACGTGGAAGGATGGGGCGAGAAACACCACAGGTAGTGTCGGTCGCTGGGTGTTCCCTGCGGGTCGTCCGGAGGGTTCGGGGGGCAGCCCCAAAGCCTGCTGGAGTTACCGGGTTGGCCCTTCACTGCTGTAGTTTCCATTGAGTGCAGTGAAGGGTTGTTTACCTCGAGCTTTTTGGCGTTGAATTTGTCCATCTCATTGCAGCCTTCCGTATTTAAAATGGGATCATTACCGGGGGGGGGGGCGGGGGGGAGAATCAACTTTTTACTTGAATAGGTAATGATAGAATGAGAGGTAATGGTTTTAAGCTCAAAGAGGGAAGGTTTAGATGGATGTTAGGGGAAGCTCTTCACACAGAGTGGTGAGGTGCTGGGGAGACTGCCCAGAGAGGCTGTGGAGGTGGTGAAGACCAGGTTGGATGGAGCCCCAGGAAACTTGGTTTAGTACCAGATCTGGAGGTTGGTGGCCCTGCCTGTGGCAGGGTGCTGGAACTTAACCATCCCTGGGGGGTCCCTTCCAACCCAACACTTTCTATGTTTACATTATGATCTTTCCCCTCATGTGGAAGGATGATATGCAGGGCCTGCCCATGCTATGTGCTTCATGCTTCACTTTGCTCTGATCACACATGCCCACATGTGGCAGTTGGAAGCTGGACTGTGAAATGCATTGCCTTGTGGTTGTATTTTTTTTATAGAAAGCGGTGGCCGTAAGCTGAATGAAAACAAGGCGTTGACCTCAAAGAAAGCAAGGTTAGTATTTAATCCTCATTTCAGCTTAAAAAATAATTCAATTTTCTGTAACTGAGACCTTGCATTCTCACAAAGCAGGGTAATTCCTCAAAACTTGTCCAAAATACAACTTAATTTATTCATTTCTTTTAACATGTTAATCCTTGGTGGCAGTGTGTATTTATGTATTTCATTGGGGCTTTCTGTGGAATTACAGAGCATGGGCAGCTGTATTGCTGTGGGCATCCCTAAAATTGGTAGGAATTGCTGTTTGTGTTAAGAGAGGGGCTGAAAAGGCTGTTTGTCTCTGTTTGTTGCAGGAGAGTTGGACTAGATGACATTTAAAGGTCCCTTCCAACTCACATGATTCTGTGATCTTCCATGCTAACATTACCTGTTCAAACGCTTGAGCATCTCCTTAATGTCTAAAGGATATTCTGTTATGCCAGGGGCAAGCCATTGTTGAAATGTATTTTGACTTTGAAATAGGCTTGTATCTTAAGAACAATGTGTGGTTTTAGTTCATCATTTATTAATTTAATTTCTATAACACAAGAAACCTCTCTTAATGGAGAAAATGGGAGGTTTTTTGTAGAAATTCTGTAGTCTATTAGAGTTGACCTCTTTATGTCCCTGTTTTTGATTGCAGTTTTTGCTGGAGTTTTTGTCTATTTCCTCTCGCATAGCATTTTTAGTATGAGATGAAGGAATTACTTTATTTCACTGTGCATAAACAAAGTACTTCTCCATTTTTCCAGGTTTGATCCTTATGGAAAGAACAAATTTGCAATATGTCGAATTTGTAAGAGTTCTGTCCATCAGCCAGGGTCTCACTATTGCCAAGGATGTGCCTATAAAAAAGGTGAGTTTCACTGAGAACTTTATTACCCCGCTTTGATTTGGAATTAGAGACCAAGTAGAAGTCTTTGATTTTGTTCTGTGAGGAAAAGAGAAGGCTGTGATGAGATTCAGTTACTGTCTTCAGCTAATAATAGGAAGGTATAGAAGGTGCACTGAGCCCCCATCACAGTGCACAGTGATGGAGAAGAGTGCAGAATTCTTTAATTCCATGTGAATAAAATAATTTTCACCATGAGGGTGGTCAAACATTGTAATAACAGGGACTCAGAACCCTTATGAAATCTCTACTGGAGAATATAAAATTTTATCAGTCTTGTGAATTTCAGGGGGCAAGCAAAATGGCTCAAACTTGTAATCCATGGGGGGAAAATAGTGCAACATGAACTCGGTTACCTTCTTACTATTGAAGAATTCACTCAGCACGCAGACATGGGCTGGATGAATTGTTAGATGTAGAGTCACAGCTAACTGGTAGTGATTTTTGTTTATGGAATAATGTTAATTGTTCTACAACTTCACACTGTGTCACTGAGTACATGGTTTGGAAGTCTGCTAACGGAGGGCTGCCTCTGGGTCATTAGTCTTCTCTGTTTCAACTCTCAGCTATTCTTGGTGTCCATTATATTTCTCTCTCGCACACTGTAATTAACTTAATTCTGTGAAACTGTATTCTTCTCAGCTTTCTCAGTTGCCGGTTAATCTTTCATTTAGCAATCAGTTTCTTGGCGCCTGTATTTCCTTAACCTTGCTACTTTCTGTCCATCTCAGGCTACAGGAATTCTAAAGTTTAGTTATATGCTATTTTTACCCGTTTGCCAGTTGGGATCCTTTTCCTGGCTGGCCTCCAGTAGTTCAGCAAATTCGAGGCTTCAGGTGCTGCTGTGAATCATAATGCTCTTAAAATAGAGTTTATTTTTTAAGTGGAAGTGTTACATGTATATTGCAATTATTAATTTGTGTTAAAAATCATATTACTACTAATGAATGTGCAATATCTGATGAGAAGGTGCACCGGTAGATTGGCAATTAGAAGTAATTAACAGTTTATTGAAAATTATCCTTACAAAAACATATTAAGTATGTTTTGGAAGAAAAGATGATGATCGTTTAATGACTTACACACCTTTTGTGTGTTTGTAGGCATCTGTTCAATGTGTGGCAAGAAGGTCTTGGATACAAAGAACTACAAGCAAACTTCTGTCTAACTACATTGATCAGTTTTTTATGAACAGCTGATTTCTGTGTCTTTGTACATTTACCTTTGTCCAATGTTGTTTGTGAATATTGCTTTCTGGAATATAATAGACTTACTTGGAATGGGTTTAGGGGAGACGACAGCCTGGATGCTTCTGTAGAAATGAACGTGGTATTTGATTTTAGTTCTTCGGCTTGTCTGGTGGTAATACTTAACAGATACATAAAATATAAGCTTGTATCACCTCATTAAAGTACTGTCATTAATTAGTTCTGTGCTTATAGGTATTTATATTTATGCTTATCCTTAACTGTTATGTCCTGCGCTTTGAAGTGCTGCTTTTCAGAGTTTAATTGCATTATTCTGATCCAGCAGTAGGGTTTGTTGAATCACAAGCTGTTAAACTACTGAAATGCAGTGTGTTACTCTGCTGCTTCTTACTCCTGCAGCAAGATTGATCAGCTATTCCCCTGTCAGATCCTAAGCAGATTTTGCATATGGCATCTGGTGGCCCAAGGCAATAAAATAACGAGCATCAATTTCTAATGCCAGGTCTCAGTCTCCTTATTTCCTAAGTTAGTGTGCTTTCTAAACACTTGTTTTGAAACTGGCTCCTGAATTCTGTGCTGTAATCAGTTATATAAATGTCAGATGGAAAGATCAAAACAGGCTGCCTTCTCCTTAGCACTGATTGGAGATGAGACTTGAAGCATGCACCTGTGAACATGTGAGACTGCATTTCTCTTATCCTTGTGTAATTTCTACATAAGGAAGCAATTTCTCTTACAAAGAATAACAACTTGAATTCATGATAGGATTTTAACTAGACCTTTTTGTTTATCCCTCTTGCCATCTATTCTTAGCAAATTCTTACAGTTTTGCAACTTATTTTCAACCATAATGAAGAAAATATCAATAGGAATTTCCCTGTGAATAGATATGTACGGATCATTGTCCCATGTTACAACAATACCCTGGCAACCATCGAGAGCCCAAAATAAGACCATCATAAGAACATCTCTTCTGTTGTGCTGGAAAGAATAGTCTGTAGTGAGGTGACTGAATTTGGTTACTGCCTGCTGGATTTATGTAAGGTGGTTGTGCTGAAGGGGCTCACTTGAATGTACTTGTTTTCTGCCTCTTTTTTGTCCTCTGCAGCTGTAGGGTATTTTCTGTGCAAGTGGTATCACTTAGTGCACTGACTGTATTGCACTAAATTTATGAAGACTATTAGAAGTGATGGTTGTAAACCAAGTAATTCCGACCATGTGAAAGGATTAACTGGGGGAATGTAACTGGACATCTGAGCAAGTCATTTCTAGAGGCAGTAAATGGTATTTTAAAACAATTGTAAAAAATCCTACATTTATAGAAAGAAATCTAAAAATCACAGGTAAGGTGGTTAATATATAATTATTATTGTTTTATCCTCCCATAATTGGGTTAAACAGTTTTCATCAACTTGTTTCCAACTTAGCCTTCAGCTTTAGCTTTTTGATCAGACTTATTCAAGGTGATTTCAACTGAAAGATCCTCTGATATTCTGCAAACTCTTCATTCTTTGTGTATTTATTCTATAAGATTAGTTTGGCCATTCTGTATATAAAGTTTTTCTTGCCTTCCTAATGTTTTCCAGCATCTTTGTTTCAAAAATATGACTGTTTGTAATTCTTGAATGCATTGTATCCATTCAAGGTTATTTTACACTGTAAATACTGTATCGAGTAAATGTGTATTTTGTTTGTAACATGTAAATACTATGATTCTTTGTTGACAGTTGGTTTATGAATGGAGCTTTTATAACCTATTACCGGGCAGCTGCTTTTGCTTGTTACAGAATCACAGAATGACCCGGGTTGGAAGGGACCTCAAGGATCATGTAGTTCCAACCCCCCTGCCTGGCAGGGCCACCAAACATACACCTTTACTAGATCAGGTTGCCCAGGGCCCCATCCAACCTGGTCTTGAACACCTCCAAGGACGGGGCATCCACAGCCTCCCTGGGCAGCCTGTTCCAGGGCCTAACCACTCTCCTAGTGAAGAACTTCCCCCTAACATCCAACCTAAATCTTCCCTCTTTCAACTTAAAACCATTTCCCCATGTCCTGCTATTGTCAGCCCTTTCGAAGAGTTTACTCCCCTCATGGGTGTAGGTTCCCTTCAGGTATTGAAAGGCTGCATTGTTGGTGGAAAAAGGAGAGAGTTTCAAGTGGTTACAGATGGTGCCTGTTCTAGTGGTTTGCACATGCTCATCTCAGACCTTTTTACTCTCGTGAGAGGTTCAGTTCCTGTGGTCTGTGTAAGATGTTCTGATGTATTTAGTCAGCTTTCAGAAACGCCCTTTTCTTTCAGAAATCATTGTTTTGGAGACCTACTACAATAAGTTTGTATCTCAGGCCCTGTTCTGCCTCTCTGCTCTATGGCTTAAATTTGTATACTGCTCCGATATAATTGAATTGTCATATAAAAGCATTTTTTTTATTACATTAGGAATGTCTCATTAGCATGTGATGCCTTTCTTGCAACATTATGCCTTGAAAAGCAAAGAAAAATCTGTCATGGAAAGTTGCCACTTTTGTTTAATGTCTTGAGAAGAACAAATTAACGTTCCCAGATGGTCAGACTGTCCTCTAGTTCACAGGTTATGTAAGAGATTTGTGCTGCCAAATTGACTTGGATTAGGATTTTTCCTCACTACTGCTGAATTCCTACTGGCCTTGCTCTTTCTGCATGTTTATTGGCTAGAGGTATTACTATGTACAGGAAGCATTTTGATGCAGATTTCTGAGAGAAATGAAGGGAATAGCTATAAGGGCATTTCTATGTAGCCAAACAGATGAAAACTGAACAGAAACCATTGAAGAGATTTTTTTGAGCCCTTGTATTCTTCCCATCCTTCCCATTTGTTCCTCTGATTGATTTACTGCTATTGCTGCATCAACTAGAGAAAGGACCACCCGGGTTAGGCTGGTCCAAGGCATAAAGACTTTTAATTCTTACCTGGTTCTGTACTGGCTGGGCATCGTTCTACTCAAGAGTATCTTAGGGCTGCCTTTGTATTAGTAAACACAAGAGTTATGTGCAAAAAATAATAGACAGCTTAAATTAAGCAGCTGCATGAAGTAACACAATGAACCAAGTTACTGTATTTTCCTAACAGAGCTGTACATTTCTCAGCCATGGAAACAACAGACCACAGTATGAGAAATTCATTATTCACTAAAGGACAGTAAGCCTAAGAGGAGAAAAGTCTACATCCAAGGGCAGTGAACTGTCTGTAGATGACAAGAAAGGCAATGTGAGGTTTCTTAGTGTCAGGGAGTAAAAAAGGCTTTCATGGTGGGTGTGAAATGTACAGTGGGAACTTCTTTTCCTCTAATTGTTGTGCTGGTTGTTCCAAGAGTGCTACTGAAGCTAAGCAGTGATAACACTTCTGAATTTCAGTACAGCCTTTTAGTGCCCCTGCTGTATGCAAGCAGCATTTGGTTAGTTGAAAGAGATTATTGTTAGGTTATTGTTGATTATTGAAAGGTTATTGCTTACTTGAAGAAGTTTTGTTTCCAGTGCCTTTGTGCCCACTGGTTGCTCAATAGATATTACTAGAAGTATGTTCTCTGTGAGCAGTGGTTTGGCATGGGATCATGGTTGTGTCTTTTGCTTCCACTGGTTTAGGAAGGTTGCAAAGTGCCAAACTGAATGCTGATAACAGAAAAACTGGCCTTGAATATCATCAGAGAACAAACACTGTTGTCACACTGCAGCTGAGGTTTGCTACTAAGCAAAAATGTTTTTGCTATCCCCAATGGTAGAACTGGATGGACAGCCTGACTAGGCATGAGGATAGCCCTCATATATAAATAAGGGCCAAATGTTTCTGTTAGCGAGGATTAAAAATGTGCCTTGCTGTGAAAAGCAGTTGGCTTTAAAGTATTTTGTTTCTCTCAGAACTTCTGCTTTTATGGAAGGAGTTATCATCTGAACTTCATCAGAAACTGGTTTTTCATTAACTTTTATGGATGGAAGCTGCAGCTTACTTAACAAGATTTGCGTGAGGCATCCATGTGTTCATCATCTCTGTCTAACATCAACAGAAGACTTGAATTCTCTGTTGATAAGGAGTGCTCATTTCACCCACATCAGGGCAACGAGAGCGGATGTGATGAAGGGGCCTGGAAGAATTTGTTTGAAATCCTGCCAAAAAAAAAAAACCTGAAGGGAAAAGCTGAGGGCAGTCTTCTCCATGTGGATATTGCTGATGAAGATTGTTTTCTGACATGGTTCGTCAAGGCTTTTCTGTAATGGAGTAAATAGCAAGTTCAGTTTTCAGGTGCCACAGAAATGATGGTCAACCTACTCATTTAAGCAGGCATTTCCAGACTAGATGTCAAATGGTAGAAAGGCTCAAGAAGCAACTTTCTCCTTCCTTAGCCTCTCTTTGCACAGACACAGACTGAGCTTGGCAATGTTAGCGATCCATTAAGGCTGTTTTTCAGAGCAAAGTGTAAGTGCTTCCAGCAAATGCACTTACTGTGTGCCTGTCTGCCAGGCGGTATTGGGAAAACAAGTGTGGAGATTTCTTTTGTGCCTCGTTGTAGTTACGATTCAATATAGCTATTGTTTAACTGTTTCAGTTCATATACAAACACAGGACTCATCATTGTGATTTTCTACTGGCTAATGGGTCTCTTCACATGTAACCGTAATGCGGTTATGAGGCTATTTTACAGAAAATCACTCCTGGCCATTAGTTTTCTGTTACCGCTGTTGCTGACATAAAGGTGAGAATTTTGTTTCTGTTCATCCCAGATTGTCCCAAGCACTTATTGTTCTGATGCGTATACTCCTGTTCACTAATACATCAGTGTCACTGGGCCAGGTGTGATAAAAGGCTTTGATGGCTGCTAGGGAGCTGGCATCTAGGCAACAGTTCTTGGTTTTTGTTCTTGTTTGGTTTGTTCATTTCCAGAAATGCGGCAGCCGGGTACCAGGGAAAAGTTTTTGGAAGGCTGTTATATTTGAACAATTCCATAAAGCTTTCAGATCCTTTCCTATATAAATCTGTATATGGCAAAACCTTATTGTGACTTGTTTGGAGGTGAATCTATAGATTAACCAAGCTTGACTGTTGTGTACGGTTGTGAAGTGAAATTTTATAACAACTACTCTACCATCAGGGGCCATATGCTCTTGCTTTATTCCTGCCTTTCTGCTGGTAATGAACAATCAATGCTTGATTGAGGGAGGGAATTGTAATACTAGCAACTGTAAAAGACTGTGGTGCACGAATGCACACTTCTGTCCTTGAGCACTTGCTAAGCATTAATTTTCTCTTACAGCAGCATGCAAGGTACAGAAATAAGAGCCATTCAGCTGATTTGACCAAGGCTACCAAGGAAGCCATTGTTAGGAGGTCACTTGTGCCTGTGTCTTTGCTATGTGTATTACTGGATAATCTACCATGTGTCCAGGGCAGAATATGATAAGAGTTTAACACAGGAGCTGATTAATACAGAAACTAAATAGAGCATAGTTTTTATGTTGTTGTTTTTCCTGGAAGTGGGTTCAAACAGTTTTCCATAAGACTGTATGTATATATTCATTTGTGTGCATGCCTCACTGGCTATAGCAGCTGATACAGCCACCCAGACCACTTCTGGGGGACATGTGCCCATCGAGGTCCCTTCCAGCTCAGGATATTCTATCACCGTGTGTAGTGGCTTTTAGAAATGGGCAAGTAATTGTCTTGCTCTTTTTCCAGTGCTGTATGACTTCCAAAGGGCAGCTCACCAGACTACCAAAGGGCTATTTGTGGTAGCAGTGTGGCACATACATATTCTGCCATACTACTTAGGAACTTTATCTTGCACTCCATTTCTGCCAAACAAATCCACAGTGTCTGCCAGATATCTCCAGAACAGAATTCACGGGGAAAGTCTGACTAAAGACAAGTTCCCCTTCTTTATCCTTAGATACCTAGGAGCCCTTAATGGAAAAGACCTTTATCCTGCTTACGTAGCTACTCAGCTTGTTGCTTTTTGAGGATCTCATCCTTCAGCACCCAACAACACATGGACTTTTGTGCAGGAGAACTGCAGTGCCCCACCTCAAGTACCACTGCACGTGACTCAGCCTAACAAGGAAGCACTGGAGCACCAAAGTCTGTTGCAAAGCCAGCTGCAAATGACTTCACCAAGGTCATTATATCAGTGTCATAAGCAGAGTTATCTTCGGGGCTGACTCAGAATGTTACCTGAGCTGTCTCAGAAGGAAACAACAGGAAAACACCAGGACTACACAGCTATTCATGATATTGATACCAAGCACTGTGATTAGATATTGGGAAGTACGTAGAGTGATTCTACAACCCATGGGCACTCCAGTATATTTCAGAGCCTCAGTAATTGTAAGAGCACTGCTTGGTAAACTGCTCTTAAACTACAGGGAGAAAAGTGGAACTTGTAAACCCCATTACTACTGCCAGCACTTGTGAAGTAATGCCGAGATGGTCCTGCTGCACTGCAGGTATGCTCTGTTTAAAGAAGGCATTAGGGACACCAGGGCCTGTTAGCATAAGCCAGTGAAGTGCGTGTCTCACATGATGTGATTCAGCTGTGCTTGAGCCCATTTTCTTTCTCTCTCTAGCCCTGGAGGTAAGCCAGCACCCATTTGTTTTAATCCATCTACTTTATAAATGTAGTTATGGTCTTCTGAAGTCAGTATGTGTAAAACTGCTTTTTCTGTGAGACATCTGTCAACCAAAACAAGAAGATCATATTTTACTAGTATGATCAATTCCTACTGCATTATTGGGCATGCTATCACAATTACAAAGCAGTTCCTAATACCTCTGAGTTGCAGTAGGAATACAGTAGAAGATTGTTGACATTTAGTTTTATTTTTGGCTCTTTATGATGTGGAGCTGTGATGTGATTTTGTTTGTTTGTTTTGTTTTGCTTCCAGATGTAGGGAGTTTGCTCATTATTTGATAACCTTAAATTGTTCAACAGAAAAGAAAGTAACTCACTTGCAGGGATCTTGTTTGTTCTATCTAAAAAGACTGATTAGTGTGAAAGTTACAGGTATTCCTTGCTTTGCTTACAAAACTAATCTGGCCAACATAGCAAGTGACCAGCAGGGCCATCAGCAGCTGCCAGTAAAATAAATGTGCTTGGTGTTATCTCTTAACTACACAGATCACAGAACCTACCCTTCATACAGACCTTAGCTCTCTGCCAAGTCCCTCCCTGCTGAGAAGTCTGGGCAATAGGAAAATATTTGCAGCATGCTTCTGAGGCTATTTCAGTTCAGGCTGAGGTGCCAACTCCTTAATTGAGCACCTTTCACAGTGAACACCCTCCTGCCAATATCAGCCTGTGGATGATGGCAAGTGTTCTTTCAAACAGTCCGAAGGGAAAACAGGTTTAGAATTGACAACATTTCCATGGTATGAAAAACTACTGTTATGAAACCTTTGCAAGTAACTACATAAAGTATAACAGCATCCTATTATGTAAGCTCTAATTTTCAACAGAAATATGTATATATTTTAACATCACTGTCATTGTTTTTGATACATATAAAGGTACTACCTTTACGTAGAGAGCAGTGGCTGTTCTGTATCCAGCAGTAGATTATCCACAATTGCTCACTGATTTTGCTGTACACCTTACATGTGTTATAATCGACTTTCATTTTACTTAAGCAATTAGCTGAACTTAGTATCTGCAAGGATACCTGCAAGGTCTGGGAATAAAGAAATGGTAGTCATCTAGATGCAAAGAAAAGTCAGGTATTACAGACTCATCAGCCTAACTTTGTGCCATGGAGAGTTTTGGAATAAAACACCGAAGAATCAATATCTGTGAGTGCTGAGATAAGACACTGCTAGCAGTCTACCCACAGGCCTCCCACAGTAATCTGTCATTAGATGAACCAGCCTAATTTTCTTGTTTAAGGGAATAACTAGCTTGGCAAGAAAGGAAGAAACAGTAGCATATATAGGGCAAATAACCAGCTATGCAGCAATACAGAATGTTTGTGGGAGCAAAGTATTTTACCAAATACATCTGAGTCAACTAAATAGCATTGTTCTAGGCTGAATGGACAGAGCTGTCATATTGTAAACAGAGGAAGAAATTGTTGTGCTCTATTTGATCCTCTTAAACACTCAGATGGAAAATTCTGATGGCAGATTTTAGCACAAAGCAAAGCTAGAGGAATGAGTTTGTTCTCTTAAAAAAAAGAAGATTACACATAGAGATTTTAACAATTTTCCAGTGCGTGAGTGGTTAGTAGCAATATCATAGAACCATGGAATCACCAAGGTTGGAAAAGACCTAAAAGATCATCCAGTCCCCTGACCATCAGTGGAGAGAAAAAATCTATTTCCAGGGTGTGATTCATCTCACAATAGATGTTCCTGTGATGCTTTTTCCCCTGTAATGGCTCCTGCAGGCTGGTAGCGTGTGACGTAAGCGACCCTCTGTAACTGCTCCAGAAGATGACTTTGTAATTACCCCATGGCTGAAATGCAGGCACCTAGTACAGGTTTAAATGAGGATCTCAGGGAGATCTTCATACTGAACTTTTAAACCCTCTGTGAATTTCCCGCACATTCCCCTTCTCATTCCCTACCTGGCTTAAGAAATTAAAAAACAGGTGCGTTTTGGAAGGGATAGGGAGAGGTGTACAGATAATGAAACCATGTAATGGATGGATATTTAGATAGTAATGCCCCACTTTGTGCGTGTATCTGTTGTCAGCTAGCCAATTAAATCATCTGGCAGCAGGCTCTGCGAATGGATTTCTAGGATGTTGTCTGTTACCTCTTCTGAACTTTGAAGCTAAACATATAAATGATTATCACTTAATCACAAAACAGGCCAGGTACCATAAACAGTAGTTCTTTTAACACTGTATCCATGTCTACTTAGCAAGGATGAGATAAAATATTATAGCCTGACTTGTGGAACTTAAGGGTTAATCAGAGTGATCAGAATGAGAGGCAATGTGCAGTAAGTTCCTAGAAATTGTATCTGTGATCTCCTGCTCTGGTGAGACCGTTTGCCTGCCCACTGAGGATCAGAGTGCACTGCAACTGCCCAGGCAGCACCACACATTCCCTGCTGTGAAAACATGGCAAAATAGTATAAGATATTCAGGTATATAGAACTAATAAAGTATTTAGACGTTTTTATGAGCAGTGTACTGTGAAACTGCTCTTCCAATAATTTCTGTTGAAGAAATTTGGATACAGCAGATGAGCAATGGATCATACGCAGAATTATATGAGGTGATAAGTAATCACATCTGTACCAGTTACCGAGCTTCGGAATGTCAAATAGCTATTCATATATGCAGAAACATTCACATAGAGAAATGTTTGTTTAAACTACATTGTATTTTATATGTGACAAAGGTGTTTCCCTCTAGAAAAAAAAAAAAATCCTGATTCTATCTTATGAATTTTTGCAGAAAATCATCCCTTATCTGTTCCAGGATATTTATGCCAGAATCGAGGCAGACCGTCATGTTTTTGTTTCACCAGAGTTTCTCAATTGATTTTCATGTTATCTCATGGTAAAATTAATTTTACTGACATTCTCTATGGCCTTCCCCCTTTTAAAAATCAGGACTGGTCTTTTTGGACAGCCTGTGGCACAAAGGAAGTACTGATTGTGTCGAGTCTTTGGCAAATGTTGTGGCACAGAGCATAAATTATCCAGCACAGTGAGACAAAGGCATTAGCAATACCCGAGAGTTCAAAGTGAATCAGAGCTCCAAGGTACGAAGCTGATTTAAAGATCGTAACGTTTCATCACAAGTCATTTTGTGGGAGGGATTTGGTCTTCTTATTTTTCAGGTCTTAGGACTTACATTTTTCCCCACTTGCTCTGTAGTGTTCAAAGCAGTTAAATGACATTTTACATTTTGTTCCTTGTCCTTTATTAAGATGAAAGCTGATAGTTTCATAGATCTCTGGATCCGTGAAGCCAACAGATTGCATGTCGGGAAATTCATGCATCTGTGAACAGCACTGAGATCCTACCTTCTCTTCAACTCAATAAAAACCCAGAAAGGGCAAAAACATCTGTTTTTTATATTAGATTTTCACTTTTTGGAATAAATCCTGGAATAAACGCAACTGTGATATTCAGCCCCAGCTCATTTTCCACTGCTGAAATGAAACAGTTTCTGCTCATGTCAACGAGAGCTGGAGCAGAACTTCTTGAGCAGTACTTTCTCTCACAACTCTGTATTCACAAAGCAGTTTGGGACTCTGTGACAGTTTGCTAACTTGTTTTAAATATGAAGAACATAATGGGAAAAACAATTTTAATGTCACAACTAAACAGACAAACATGTCTCAATTTAACTTCCTTTCAGGTCAATAGAAAATTTCCATTAACTTTGCTGGGCACTGAACCAAGTCAGATAAATCAAGCTGAAAATCTGAATGGAATCTAAATAAAATTGACAGCCTAGAGTGAGATCCTGGGTAGTAAGCTTAATGTATTGCCAGCCCGAAATTCAGAAGGCATGTGTGCTGCATTCAAAAACAACATAGGCAGACAGCATCAAAGTGTGTGGAGGAATTGTTCTGTTGTTGCAAGCGTAAGTGGGTAGATTTTAAATATAGCAGCAAGCCAAACCTAGATTAAATAATCAAGCGTATTTTTAGGCTCTTTAATAAAAAATTAGTAAAAAGTCCTAGGTGTCACTTTTGACCAGCTTATTGTTGCAAGAAGTAATTCTCCGTGAGTCCCATGGAAGTAATATCTGCAGCTCTGCTGGCAGTCTGTAGCATGTTCAATCAAAAATGACTCAAAGCAGAACTTCTGTAATGTTGGCAATGACTACATTGAAACAGTCTGTGAATACTCTACATAAATGACATTTATTAAGACTGGCTTCTGTTAATGACACCGCATAGGGATGCATTTGGCAAGCAATAAAGATAAAGTGTAGTGGTTGTACATTGGCAGTCTATTTGCTTTGTCCTAGTGTCACTCAGAAATGTTACTCACAGCTTTCCTTATTTCAGGCTGATACACTTCTGTGTTTCATATGTCCTTAATTTTGAAGAATTAGTTGAGGAGATTATTATAATGCGGTATGGTTCCAGAGCAGATGAGATCTGGATAACACCGAATTCTTAATCCCAGTCTTTGCCTCCAACACATCTCTGATTCTACACAGAGTACCCTCCAGCATGATCCAGTATTTTAATCTGAGACTTTTCTTGCTGTGTTTCCAAAAGCCTGATGGCCACGTGTCACTGCCTCACTTCACCTTCAAGTTTCTTTCTCTCTCCACTACTTCTGATGTGTTCCCATACCCTCTGACTGCAATGTTCTCCCCTAAGGCTTAGTCTGATTGCCTCCTATGCCATCAGGGAAATCAGCCCACCCATTTTGCTTTTGGGATTCTTCTTCATGAGTCTTCTTTTCAAGACCATCTCTGGTTACTTTTCTTTTGGCCTTTATGTCCTTGTTCATGATATCATTACTCACTTGCATTGATTCAACTGCCACATTACTTGTTAGCCAGAGATCTCTTCCAGCCACCACAGGAGCAGACATGGTTTCACAGAAGAAGATGGAAATGGCAAAACCAGTCCTGTGAGATCCTTTATAGAAGCAATGAATAATGTTTCAATAGCAAACGAACGGATTTTCAACCTCTAAGCAAGCTGAATGCTTCAAGCAAATACAAAAGACAACATGTCGCCATAAATGCCATCACTGCTAGCATGCCAGAAGATAAATAGGTAAAATTCAGGGCTTAAAAAGATGTTCATATCTCTCCAAGGGATATACATGGAACTTTGCTGAGTCCTATATCACAAGTTACCATGGAGTAGAAAAATGTGGTAGCAGTCCAGAAGCACTTTAACCCTGTGGCAGCTATCGGGTTTGGTGGAGAATTAATCTTCTTGGATGTTTGAAACACTTCTGCACAGCACTAGTTAAATGTGCTATATAGTAATATTAAGATTATATTGGGCTCCTTGCCTTTGAGAGTCTGCTGAGTGAAGAGAACCTCACTACAGCTGGCCTTGCTGCTCCTGCCTGCGCACAGCCCATCAAAGCTGGAGCTGGGCTGGAGTCATGCAGCCAGCAGACCTGTACTGATAAGCAGCACCCAAGGGAATGCACCAGAGACTTTTGTGTGCCTTTCCACAGTATAGAGCACAGCTGAATGTGCTGGCCTTTTGATCTCCCGCAGCACCAAGGACTTCACAAGCCACAAGCTCCTTTTTGCTGTTAGTTCTCTTAGTACAACCTGATATTTGATTTAAATCACAGGAATTTCACAATGCAGCAAGGCTCTTTCACTGTGGCTGGGCTTTCTCTCTCCACCTGCAGCTCTCTCTCTTCAATCATTACTTTTCAGCTGAAAGTACTAACCTGCTGTCAGCCTTTGTGCCATGGCAGGATCACAACAGAATGCCTTTTTTGTATAATGCCTTGGCTGGCCTGAGTCTTCTCATGGATTTTGAGTTTCTGTTTTTTCTCACATTTCACTTCCTTCAAAGCTTTGGTTTGGACGAGACTGTTTCTGCTTTTCCATCATCGTTCTCTGCGAACTGCAGCTGTTTATTTGGGTCTACAGGAGTTAATGAAGGTTTTGCAGTGACTCATGAGAGTTCAGGCTGTGATTCATCCAACCTCTACTGAAAATTCTTTCCAGAGCCAGGTCTCCCAGACTGAGACACACTGTCTTAAGCTCTCACGTGTTATATTCCATGCTCGGGAAATCTCTCAGCAGAATCACTGAGGCTAAATGGCTTTCAAAGTAATAAGATACAATTTACCTTTTGTCTTAGTATTGGTCTTCATGCGTTATTGCCACCATTTTGATACATTTCTACTTATTTCTTCCTGCAATTTATCCTCCAGGTTACTTTTCCCTATTCTATCTTGCCCAGCAATGTCTTACACTTAGAATGTAAAGTTCTCCTATGACTCATATTCCAGGCAAAATGCCATTCATTCTAATAGAGTGAAACCAAGTATATATTCCCCACATTAATTTACCCAAATCCGTTTTTGTTTTTTTTTTTTGTTCAGATCATTTTCTTTACTTTCAGATACATCTTCTTTGTTCCTGACCTCTACTGGGGCTCTCAGCACATTTCAAAGTTTAAAAGATTAGACTCTATAGCTCCACTATGAAACAGGTAGGTATTAAGAGGTTTTCTTCCAAGTGACAAAGTCAGATATAGCTTATAAAATTCACTAATGGTCATAATCTGGTAAATGAGCTGTGATCTGAATCAATTTCCTACTCTGAGCTTAACTCCTGCTTATTTTCACTTAATCACCCTTTCTTAGGTCAGTATGTATATAAAGCTCAGGTTGTTAAAGCTGAAAAGTATGGCATGATTATAAATTTGGTTTTAATTGGGAAAAAGAAGCAGCTAGGAAATGCAGTTCTGACACCCAGGGCCATTTCACTGCTCCATATTAGCTCTGCCTTGCAGGCTGAAAATTGTGATGTGTTCTTCCTTTGTTTTAGTAAGCTGATTGCCAAGTCCAGAAGAACATTTGTCTATCCTGTGCACCTTCCCAATAAAGATCCAGTACATGAGTTTATTGAGGTAGCATAGTTCTAATAAATGCAAGATACAGAAGCAACAGAGGCACAGTGCATTGTGTTTGCCCATTCTCCTGCTTTAAGATGGGCTATACCACATCATTCCTGTTAATTGTGGACTGGGCCTTGCTCTCTGTGAACCTGCTTTAGTGGTATCTGTAAGAGAGATCTGTAGTCTTGCAGAAGACCAACCTTCTAAAAGCAAACTGATTTATTTACATATATACTGCTTCCACAAGACACCGAGACAGAGCACTGTGCAGATATCACAACCTGGCTCATCAAGAATAATAATCACACATCAGAAGTAGATCCAGGAAACTGGGTCAGAACGATTTAAGAAATTGTACTCACTTTCCTGAGGAAACAGTATGGCTGTTGGAGTGGCTAGGAGCATCACAATGGCTTAGGAGTGTCACTATGGCAAGGAGTGTCACTATGGTAAGGAGTGTCACTATGGCAAGGAGTGTCACTATGGTTAGGAGTGTCACTATGTCTAGGAGTGTCACTATTCGCATATCAGAGGCTCTTAGAGATTCCTTTGAAGCGCTTTGTACTGAATACTGCCAGAGAAAAGGTTTTGGACCAAATGAATCCGGACCGGCCTATGCAGGTAGTATCACTGTATTGAAATCTTGCTTCTGAATTGCTGTTCTCTCTACATACTGCAGCACTAGATTTCTTGTGAGCTTACTTGAGTTACTCTCAACTCGTATAGATTTTTTCCTATCATTTCCTAGCCAACAAGACATTGTAAGAGTAGACGAAGAACTAATTCACAGAACTAGGCAAACAACCAATTACACCAATATTGCCATTAAATTAAATATTTTTGCTCCTTCAGTCAGCTTTTTGTTATGCGTGGACCCTTGGCACCACCTAGTGTTTGAAAATGTAAACCAACATTAGACCACTGAGCTCTATGAGAGGTTTCAGCTGCAAAAAAAACCAACCCAACACTGGTGCTGGGAACAATCATCTAATTAATTTCATGCAATTAAATTTTTTCCAGTTACAGAATAGAAATATACAAGGGCAGGATATGCAAAAGCCTGTACATGCTTCTGACTTAGGACTAGAAGGAATGGCCTCAAGTTGCACCAGGGGTTGTTCAGGTTGGGTATTAGGAAAAATTCCTTCTCTGAAAGAGTGTTGAGTTACTGCTCCTGGGTGCATTCAAGAAATGTTCAGATGTTGTCCTAAGGGGCGTGATTTAGTGGGGTAGGTGATGTTGTACTAAGGGGCGTGATTGGTGGTAGGTGAACAATTGGATTAGATGATCTTGGAGGTCTTTTCCAACAGTGGTGATTCTATGACTGTGTGATTCCGTGCCTTTCAGTCCCGTGCCTCTCTCATAATATTGCACTGGAACTGTTATATCAATTCAGAAATGCTACTCTTCAGAAATGCAACAGCAGAGATTTTCTGTCAATATTGTGTATTTCATGAGTATAGATTGCTATGAAGACTTTATTTTAATAAAATCAGTGACAGGTTTGTAGTTTTAGCATAGAGTGCTATGGCTTCTAAAAAAGCTGAGGCAGCACAGTCTCTGATTTCTGATATCTTGAGACCATGACTTGCAGCAGCTGACTGAAAAGATCAGTGTGAAGTGCAGTATGGTTAGCCAAGTGTGAAGGGGAAATAATGCTGTGATAGCAAATTACACTTCCTTCTACGTGCTATGAGAAATGTAGTCAGGGAAAAAAAATATACTCCCATTGTCAGTTTATGCCAGGCCAAATGAAAGTCAGGGAGAGGTAATATCATTTTGAACTGATAGCTCTTCTTGTTCTTGTGAGTCCATGAATGTGACCCAGCTGCTGGTTGTTGATGTATTGCCAGGGATGGCTGGGAAAAAACAATCTGCCATAGTTAACTAGAGATAGAGGCAGAGGATGTGTGGAAGACAGAGAACAGAGAGGATATTCAGCATTTAAATTAAACTTTGTGGATCCTCATACATATAGTGAGTTTGGCTATACACAGAACAGATTATAAGTGCCTTCTTAGAAAAGCAATCAGCTGGATTAGAGAGCCTGCACCACCGTTAAGGAAGTAATTGTGATTGCCTTTCTATGGCTGTCAGAGAATTAGACATCTGGTTGGTTTTTACACTCTTTGCTAGTCAATGGAGAAAGACAGTGCTTTCAGAAGGTGATTCACTCCATGTCTCTAAGACTTTAATTTTGGAGTAGAATGAATCTATAGCTTGGTAGGTATTTCTTCCACTCCTAGATGGTAGAGGAGGCCTAAAAGGCAAGCTTAGAGATTATGCTAGATTAAGAACAGTTAGATGGGATGAGACCTGTACTAAGTTGGAGGCAGAAGTGAAGTGAGGAGAACAGACCTGAAGGAAAACATACAGTTAGTGGCACAGACTCCCTTTGCTGTTTTTTATTCATCATACTCAGGGTTAAGTTCATAGGCATGACAGTCTTTAGACTGGAGTCTTGTAAGTGGATAAAATGATTTGCATATGCTTGACATCTCTGTTCCTCACTGCCCTCTGCCCATGGGCTCCATTTATATTTATTTCAGCACATTTTTTGTAGTATGAAGTAGTCTGATAAGTGAAAGAATTTACCTATAAAGCAGGTGGCAAGATCAAGGCTTTTTCTGGGGGCTGATACCTCCCAGCTTTTGGTGCAAATTAATTGATAGCACCCTTTAAAAGCTGTGTCCAGTCTGGTTGTGGCTGGCAAATCCAGGCCTCAAGGCTCTCTTCACAGCTGTCACAACACAACATGATCTATCATAGTCTGCCCTTCAGAGTGAGCTCACAATCCTCACACAGTCTTTTCTGTAGAAGAAAACCAGGGTTACGTGGATCATAAACTGAATATGAGTCAGTTCTGTGACAGGATTGCAAAACAGACAGATGATGTTCTGGGAAATGCTAATAACAGGGCCACACTTAAACCAAAGGTCATTTTTCTGGTTTGTTTGGTGTCGGATTTTTCTTCCACTGTTAGAATAGAGTCCTGTTTTGATTCTGATTCAACTGTAGCCTGTACCCAGTGCAGGTAAGGAGTTAAGAACAAATTATCTGACATCGCAATGAGAGATTTCAATTAGCCATTAGAAAAAAACTTCTAGTTAGAAGAGTTAGATGTGGAATATTGTGAGAGGATGCTGTCTGTGGTAATTTTGCAATCGCTTTCATTGGAAGCCGTTATGAAATAAGCATCTGTCAGGAATAGCTTGATATACTTCACTCTGTGTCAGTGCTAGGGAGTGGACTGAAGGATACCAGGAAATGCCTTCCAGCTATAGAGATCTCTAAGCCTCATTAATGCTGTCAAATTTCAGGACAAATTGTATCTACTTTACACAGACAAGGTGACAGATATGTGACCCTTCCCATCAGTTTAGCAATATACCCACCTCTTTCTTTATTATTATATTTTTAATGCCTAGAGCTTGCATTCCCTATCTGCCTCTACATGTGCAAATGCTGGTGGAGGCTGGGACCTCGCTGTGCCTGACCAGCAGGCAGTGAGTACCTGCCTTGGTCAAGTATCTTGCTGCATCTCTCTATGCATTTCTCACTTCCATTCTGTATTGCTACACTCCTCATCAGAACAAAGGTAATCCAAGCTAACAGAAAAGGAGGGTGTGCCAGTGCTCTGCATTGTGTAATACATAGAGAGCATTTAATCTCTACTTACACACATTTTGCGCCCACTTTTTAGGAAGATACCAAATTTAGTTGTGCTGGAGTGACTATAAACTTCAGGGCTCATGCAGTTAGCTTTGCTATTATCAGAAGTGCAAGCAGTTGTACTTTGCACCTAAGTGCAAACTGCAGAATCCATCTAAGATGCTGAGTATGGCAGCTAGATCCATGGTGATACAACTACACTCTAATCAAAACCATATTTTGTACCTCATCTGAGGGTGTTTAGGCTTGTAAGTAGATACACCCTTTGGGGATTTTGTTCTTCTGGCTCTTACATTGGTGAGATCAGCTTAGTTCCTTACTTCAGACATTAAGGTCTGGTGGGTAACAGTTTGCAAAGGGGAACTCTCAAGTTTAAGCCTTCCCCTTGTTCCAAAAAGCTGTAAGACTTCCAAAGCTGGTAGAAAACATCTGAGCTGCTCTAGGAAGAGGATACCTTTTGTCACTGTTGATTGGCATGTATTTATATACACATTTGATGTTAGCCAGGAAAATCTAGCCTTTCTTTTACCTGAACAGAAACATCTTCTTGAAAGACACCAGTTATCCACTTAAATTCAGCCCTTGGCAAATAAACAGAACATACTCTTATGACACTGGTGTCAGACAATGTCAAACAATACAGGTTCTGTGGGGTGATCAAGTGATTAACAGCAGGACCGTATAAGGGTGTCAGACTGTTATTCTATATAAATGACTGCTTTTCTTACTGCACTCCTTCCTAAATTCTCAAGGATTATTCTTAAATGATCTTGGACTGCCAAGTTTAGTTCTGCACTGCAAATCTTCCTTGTTTCATTGACTGTGTTTTGTTAATTGTCTGGAAAGAAGCTTTAATCTAACGTGTCTATGCGCTTATGTACTTCAACTAAAAAGAGCAAACACACTTTCCTGCCCCTTATCTCCCTATTGGAATATGACTGAATGCTGGCACTAGTATGGCTCCAATGAAGATGAAGGAAGATGTTTCTGGGAATTCTGTGCAAACTTTTATTATCCTTAAGAATTGATGATTACTTAGAAAAGAATCATTCTCTTCTTTCTGAGTTTGAAAACAGCATATTTTAGCTTTCACTCTTGTCCTCTCATGTCCAGTAGAGCACGTAGCAGTAACAGCAGAGATGGGAGAAGAGAGAAAGCTGGCAGAATATGGCTGGGAGTAGGAGAGAGCCCAAAGCTGTGCCATTAGCATTACCAGCAAGGGTCTTTATAGGGGATACCAAAATGGGTGAAATTCTGTGACCTTCATCCTTCAGAGCACAGAAAGCAAAGTATTGGGTTGTGATTTTAACTTTAGCACTTGGTGGATATTTAATGTGGCCGAAAACTTGCATGCTCACCCTCTGGTTCCCCCTTAGGGTATGCTTAAAAGCAGGTTTGAGATCAGTCATGTCAAAGCTCTTATTATCGCATGGTCATTGATCAGTGTAATGTCTTGTTTCCATAAGTTGCTTACACATCTTAAGCTACAAAGACTATGCCTCCAACATAGGATATAGATACAGAATCCGGTCTCACATCCTCTTACCCCATTTTATGAGGTGCTCATAATTGTTGGTCATCCTGCAGATTTTACAGCTGATACTAAAAGGAGAACAATTTATTGCTGTGTTGTGTCTTGAACATTACAAGTGCCTACACTCTCTAGTGACCTTGTCAGATAACAGATGAAGAAAGAAGGATAATGCAGTGGTTAAATATGTAGTTTTTCCAGTCCTGCTGTATGGTATTTAAAATTGTAAGCTGTAATATTTAAGAAACCAAATAAACAGGCTTCCAAATTGGCAGGAGGGATAAATAGTAGAAGAACTAGAATTACATCTGTTTGGATACTTTATTCTCCTTTTAGCTGTCATCTGCAAGGAATGTTCCCAGGACAATAAACTCAGAATCCAGTTGGGAAAATGGGATTATTGTTTTCCATTTCTGTCATCAAGAAGCTGAAGGCAGAGCAAGTACTTAACTTGTGTTATCACAATTGCAGATGTCTGTATCACTCCCCCCACACTTCATACCCTCAGACTGTTTGGTATTTGCATTCAAAGAGGTTAAGACTTTAAAATAGGCATGTGACTATACAAGCAGCATGAACGTTGATGACCATTGATTTCTCTGTAGCTGTATGCCCACTTTAGTTCAGGTTGCCCACTCTAGTCATTAGTTATGACCAAAAAGGATGTACTCAACGTTCAGGAATAACTTCCCAATTTTATATACTGTTATTAGGCCAGATTCTGGCTATTTCCATGAAGTATTTCAAGCAAACAGAGAGCTCTGTCTGAGCCATCCACTTCTGAACCACTGAGGAGCTGAAGTGTTTTCTAGTCCCTTGGGACGAGAGCTGCTTAGTCTTGAAATACAACGCTACTCTTTGGCTTCTCCGACGATTAAACTTATTTTTTATGCTAAGTCAAAAAGAGTTTTTCTATCATTCTGAATCAAGATTCTTCTCAGCAAGTAGTGGCATCCATAGGAGGCACTGTTTCACTCAGCAGTCCCATAACAAGGACAGAGGCTGCCAGAGCGATGTTGTTGTCAAGCAGGGATTATGAGCATTCCTCCTGGCACTGGCATGGAACATCCCAGTAAAGAAATTGGAGTCGTTGCCTAAGGATTTACCAATCCTGCATCACTCCTTATGTCTCCTAAGTAATCTTGCTCTGTCGCATACCACTTCTGATGTCTGCTCAGTGGTATGACATTCATTACTTCAGTCTCTGGCTCCTGTCTGTGCTTTCCATCACCTTTGCAAGATTTCATGAACTATTAATGGGAAAAACAAAAGGACAGAGAAGCAACCGATCACTGCTGGCTCCAGAATATGGCACAGTCCCTGAGATATCCCTCAGTGTGTAAAATCAACAGCTTTTCTAAAAATCATAGCTTGCATATACAAGTATAGGAGCTGGTGAACTACACAGAGTGTATGGATTTTGTCAGCTCTGCTGTTTAGGAACTGCTTTGAATGTTAGATGTGAGTTGATTCAGAAGCATTTAGTTGTTTTTATGTCCTGACTGGCTTCCAGTTGCTGCTGTAGAAGTGCTCAGGTCTGTAAGTGTAGTATACCTGTCAACCTAACAAAGATGCCTTGGACAACCTAGGGTGTCTGAATGGCACAGATCCCTAGTTCAGATGCGTCCTGATCATTCTCAAGATGTCTGCCTAGCTGGGAAAATGGAATACATTTGAAGTTCAAAGCTTGTGTCTTCTGAAAAGAATAAAAGGGTTTCCTTTGTCTTACTTAAACGGATCATTAGAAGAACAAGCAGCCCTTCATGTTTTTACACATGAAAGAAAATCCAGAAAGTCACAAGCTCTCACATGCAACTGAAAACTGTAAGAATATAGTGTGTCTAGATCTCATATGTAAGCCGTGATTTTAAGAGTGTCAGTCTTATGTCACCTGACTGCTTTCATGCCATGCAAGGCATTGAGGTGCTTTGATTAAGAATTCATGAGATTTCAATAGTACCAAAGCCTCTTGTGAGTACCTTGGCCATTGTGTGATGAGGAGAATGTACTGGTTGTGTGACCTGCAAGTTTCAATTCTACATCTGCAGATTTCTTTCCAGACATGATTTAAATATGCTTTGTGCCATGTAAACCAAACAATCCCATGAAAAAAAAGTGGAGATAAATAAAGTGGAAATGATCTGAAACTTTCACCATTGCTCTAAAAGCACATAATCTTATCATATAACTAACTGACAACAGTAGGGTGATGTGAGTTTCCTAAATCTAAGTCCTGAAATCATACAGTGTCACACCTGCCTGTGTAACAGTAAAGAAAAATTACACGTTCTAAAAGGCAAAGTAAAAAGAACCCCAAAAGGATTAACAACAACAACAAAGTGTTATGATTTGGGGGGGCTGCCTCATGAATGTTGAATTGTTGTCATTAACGATACAGAAACAAAATACTGGGGTTTAGATTCTCTGGTTCCTCAGGTCTTCATGGCTGTTGAAGCACAGCATACTCTATGTTTTGTCCCACTGTTCTCCTCATTTTTTGCAGCAGCAGCTTCAGGCTGAACGTACAGTAGCAAAGCTGGTGTGTCAGCAATCCCACACACCTCTCCTGCTCTGTACTCCATTAATCTCTGTGAAGCAACAGGAGCCCCCTATTCCTCTCATCTACACTTTCTCTAACACCTCCCCCTCTGGGGTCCCAGTCCTGCTGCTTTTCTTCCTCCAGTCTGGGTGGCCTGGGAATGTTTTACCTCAGCTGTCCTTGAGGGAGTAAAAGGCAAAGGATCAAACAAGAGACAGCACGCCTTTGAAAACATGGATGTATCCAGGAAGGCTTAGTTCTGCCACCTCCAATTGCCTGGAAACACACTCTGTGAGTCACTAAGCTGACTTTCATAACCTTATTCACTAGTTCATCCAGAAATGTACAGAGGAAAGATAACAGAAGCAACAAGTCTGGAATGTGTTTGCTTCTTGTGCCTCAAGTCATGCAAGCTGAAGCAAACTATTAGGGTTCCCTCTCACATCAACTATGGGTGTGTGGAGAAATTTTGCATGTAAACAGCCTATTGAATGGCTTCATTTTCATCACTCTTATTTTTTAACATCATGTACATGTTTTTTCTGTCTCAAAATGTTCCTTCTCTCCTGAAAGAAATAGAGGGATCCTCCTAGTTTAGGCCTAAAGAACCTGTGAAAAATGGGACAGGACGAGGGGAAATAGTTTTAAGTTGAAGGAAGGTTTAGATTGGATGTCAGGGGGAAGTTCTTTCCTATGAGCAGTGAGGTGCTGGCACAGGCTGCCCAGAGAGGCTGTGGATGCCCCATCCCTGGAGGTATTCAAGGCCAGGTTGGATGGGACCCTGGGCAAACAACTACATTCATATGTTGGTTTTGTAGACATCATTAGCTCAAATGTTGGGATGGTTTTGTTTCGTGGTTTGTTAGTTTTTTTCTGAAAAAAGAAAGGGCAGTGATTAAGAACAGGCAAGGTAAGTGGTTATCTAATCAACTCCATTGCAGAAATATACAATGGGTTTCTGAGAGACAAGTTCATATCACATCATTCTGAGTCCTAAAAATAGTATTAGGATGCTGAAAAGCTGGCGGCCGTTTAGCTGTGATGGAGCTGGAAGGCTAAGATAAACATATTTGAAGAAATATTAGAAGTGCCAGGATAATAAATGTACTTCAAATGCTCTCTGCTCTCTTGCAAAGCCCCGTATTCTTTCCTCCTGATTTTTCCTCTAAATGAGGATTCTTTGCCAATGAAAATAGAAAAAGATTTTTGCATTCTCAAATATCTGAGCTTTTGGCATTTGGACTAAAAACAACTATTTCTGAAAAGTAAAGCTTTTCTATGGAAAACTTACTTTCCTTAAGAGCCCAGAAGCTGTAAAAAGAGGCTTTTTTCTTTCTTTTGAAATTGCTGCAATTTTTAAAAACAATAATGCAATTCATATGTTTTCTAAAAGAAATTTAATTGGCTTTCAGTAAACGTCTCGCAACAAGAGTAAGTATTTCCAGTAATCCAACACATAACACCACAGTTTACAATTGTTTTTCAGCATCTTTACTGTGGCACATTGATAAGATTAGTCAGTAAAAGCTGGAAGGAAATAATTCAGAGCTGGAATAATGTGTTGTGACAGAATGAATGACACGCGGGGATTCTGCAGCTCCGGTGTCAGGCTTGTTGCAGTACTGTGTCAGTACCATCCTGTCAGAGAAGAATGCCATTACTGTGCAAAAATAATCTTTTCAGATTTTCCCAGTTTAAGTATGAAGGTGTCAAAAGTATTCAGATTACAGGTGCATTCCATGGGAAACTTTTACCTCAAAAAGGTATAAAACAATGCGCTCGAATCTTAGGAGATGATAATCTGGAGGTCATTTGTAGGCGTCTCTGACTCTGCTTCTTGTGCATGTGGGTGTAATTACCATTCCTCACGTGACAGAGGACCCCCCCAAGAACAAATGTTCCTTCTCTATGCCTCCTCGTATCTTCCTTTATTCATAAGCCCTCAAGCTAGAGAGAATCATCTATCATCTTAACTCCCTCCTGCGTGACACAGGCAGCTGAATTTCACAAACTGAATCCACGACTTCTAGTAGAAAGATAACCCATCTGGCTTTAGAAATGGCTGACTCTAGGGGCCCAGTTTCTCCAACTTCCCCATAACCTCACAACCCTCAAAAGAAAGGAGGCTGCCTGTGAATAATGAGTTACTTGTGAAGTATAGAAGGGTTGAAGATTCTCTCTCAGTTTCAAATATTGAATTTGAATTTATTGAAGCAGAATTTCTTCAAGTTGCACATATGAGCCAAGAATGAGGCCTGTCTTATTGAACAAGAGAAGACTATTGGAAATTCCAGAAGGAAAATTCCTTTTCAAACTTTTCCATGTTTACTGCAGACCACAGAAGTCACATTAACAACCTGAGTACTTTTTTTCCTGCCAGTGAACCTCAAATCACTCAGCAGTGCTAAATGAATAGAAAAGAAAAACTGTTTTTTAACTCTTTTCTCTGCTCACTTCATCAGCTCGGTCTCATTGCAGAAAGCCTTCTGAGATGAGTACAGTATGAATATGCCAAACTTTGGGCCCAAGGAACCTTCATATCAAAACTAGTTCTCTTGACAAGACCTAACAAAAGTATACCACAAGAATTAAGAGGACAAGAAAGGAACTTCACTGTAAGCATTATTCACAGCTGCTGAAAAACTGCTACATCTCTGCTGTGCCACTACCTGTTAAGTTTTAGCATTTGGTACTTCCAATGAGAACGAGAAATTAATGCAACCCACCCAGAAAGCCAGCTAACAGTTTCCAGCAACTCACCACCAAAATTAAAAGAATAATATATATATATATATATATGAAGGCAGAGTTTAACAAAACCTAAATACTGACAAAACTAAATGAATTCCCAGTAAGATGAAATAGAAAGCCAAAGTGATAGTCCAGATGGAGAGTAGCTGGAGTTACATCAGTGAAATGTGTCAAGCTAAAGGAATTGTAAAAGAGAATGTAAATGAATCTGTGACTATTAAGTGATTAGGATAGGAAACCTTACCATTGAGAGAGGGGTGTGTTAGGGAACAATGTTAAATGCAACACCTTTTGCAAGATATTGGCTCTAGAGCACATGACCTTGCAAAATAAAAGCAAATCCAGCAACTCCTACTAAACGGCAGATCATCTGTAGTGAGTTGTGAAAATTGACAGGTGTATGTGCTGATATTTGACAATAGGAAACAGAGAACAGATCAAATAAATCCCTCTGTCCTTCCCGTGTTCTGCAGGCTAGCCATCAAAGCTGCTTTGAAGTGCTGGCCCTGGAAGCCTTCTGCTGTACTAGTGAAAGCTTATGGAAGACCCTGTTCCTTAGGGAGATGGGCGCTGTAGCACCTTCCCACTGGAGCCCAAGTCCCATGAAGCTTAGTGATGTTATCCAGCAAACAGTTACCAATTTCTTCCTCACACTTAAAGCTGTTAGGATAAGGGATGGGGGAGAGATGGGGTGTGAGAGAGAGGTAGAAGGGGCTGCCCAGAGCCAGCAGATGTAACCCTAGTCAAGGGTGCTTAGCAGAGCTTCTCAGCTTCTGTGCACAGGCAGGACAGGCTGCACCGCTGGATGAGGGAATGGCCCCTGCAGCTCAAAGAAATCACAGGAACTGATCAGCCATGCTCTAGGGCGTCAGGATGTCTGAGTCTTTCTTAAAGCCAGAAGAGTTCATTATGAGTGTATTTTATTTCAATGTGATATTAGGCTGCCGATGACATTTACAGGCTCCCGCACAGCTTGGTTTTCAGTTTGATCTCACCTCTCTTTATCAGAGATCATGTGCAAACCCCTGTGCTCCAGCTGGATCTTCCGCTGCACTGGCAGACAGCCTGTGGCCAAGTTAAGTATTGAACCTGGGGAGTGGCAAAATCTTTTCCTTGCTTGAGACTGAAAGCCTTCTGAACACCTTTGACAAGTCACAGCTTGATACACGTCTTAATATTATCCAACAATAGCCAGAAAAATAAACTCTGTGTTGGCAAACAAATAACAAGCTGCATTGAGCTTCCAACTTCTATTTCTCTCTCCCTTATTCTTCCTCCCTCCCTCTCTCTCAACAGTTTAAAAACTTATTCTGCTTCAAAGCGGCCACTTGAGGCTGAGTTATGCAAAATCTGAGGCTGAGTTATGTAAAATCACAGCCTCCAAAAATCTTACTTTCTCACACCATCTAAAGAGGGCCTCATCTTTTAGCACTGTCATGCCCTGAGCTCTGCAGTCCGGATGTCTGCTACTTCTGCACCAGCCTCTATTTCTTTGGCCCGTTGCTGTTTATTTCTTCTCCAGTAGTTCATTCATACACCCACATTTCGCTCTCCCCGTCTCTCTTGGTTTTCACTCTCTCAAAAGAAAGCAGACAAGACCAAGTCCTGCTGACAGAAATTAGGCCAGATCAAAAGTTTAGCATTAGGAACACTATCACAGATGAGATTTTATATGCAAAATACCACTTAATGGTAAAAAATGTGAAGTGAGATGTCGCTGTCTCTTCAGAAGTCACTTGAAATCCTTCTGTCGACATGTTCTGGTAGAGCTCCCAGGTGAAGGAAACATTTTTATTTCAAGCCTTCTATATTGTTTCTTCAGTTATATTTATTGCTTGACAGTGAAAAATTGATCAACACCTGTTCTATCTTAGTCTCTTAACAGGTTTGAAATATACCAGAGTGGAACATCTATTTGACATTTAAAAGAATAAGACAGCAGTGTACTGTGCTTAACTGTGACACTGTCAGTCAGTTCTTTTTTATATATCATAGACAGCGCTCACTAAATATGTGAAATGTTACCTAGACACAATGGGAACGCTGTCCTGACTTTTAAGAAAGGATTAAAGTGTACGTAGTTTGCTAGCATATATAGCAAAGTCCTAAAACTGAGGCTCTTATCAGAGCCAACATAGAAAGTGAAGTAAAATTTAGTAAGAATATCCCTAAATTAAACTGTGTCAGTCTTTCCCCCAGTTTCGGTGCTATGTTCCAAATGGGAAGCAGTCTGATGTGGTTAGGAGTCAGTTTTCTGTTTCCTATTTGAGCACCGTCCAAGCCAGACAGTGGGCATCTCTGAGACAGCTTATGCAGTCACTTCAGAGCTTTAGACCTTAGATTTACTGTTGTTCTATAAGACCTAGTTGTTAATGCTCACTGGGTAGGGGGGTTAGGGTGCGGAGGGAATTCTTACTCATGCAGATTGAACTTTAGGCAATTTTTCTTGGATGAAATTCTTCTATCTGTCATTAATTGATGGAGATCTGTTAATGTTGCGTTAAGGATAATGTACTGCACTCTTGATCTGTGAAAAATATTGACTATGTAGGTTCCCTGCTTGCAGTTCACTCCTGCACAGTTTACAGGAATGATCCAGGAAAGTCAGGCTGGAGAAGTAATGCAACAGCTCCAGAAGGTGTTGGATACACAAAATCTGAACAGAGGGCTGTACTCACTGCACAGAAACAAAGGGCCCATTAGAGAGGAAGGTTAAGAACATATCAGTGTATTTCAAACACAGATCCTAAAGCTGGTGAAATGTGTGCAGATGCTGAACGTTTTGCTTTGTGAATAGTCCCATTTAAATCAATGGGGCTCTTCATAGCATGTAAAACTTGACACATACATAAGTCTTGGCAGGATCAGGGCCAAGCTTTTTTTTTTCTGAAGAGCGTGACTTGCTTGGAGACATTCCAGAGGAAAAAAAACAACACGTGGGGCTTTCTATATAAAATTGTTGGCACCATTCTGCTTATTAGACAGACATGAACTCACTCACGTAAGATAAGGTCTAGACATTTGGATCAAGTATATGGAAGTTTGTGCTTACTTCTTAGCTGAAAAATTGAGCGATAATAGGTCTAGATTTGTATGTTGCATTAATTTCTTGATACATATGTATTTAACTTTGAGTTTTATAACATTACCTGTCTTGTCTATTTTGCTACCTTACCTATAGTTCTGCTACCAGGCAAAATTTATTCTGGCTGGCTAATAAAGTGCCAAAACTTTCAATCAGATTGCACAGAAAACACTTTCTATTCTTTACTTTGTGACCTTAGAAGAGGCAAAAAACAAATCTTCCTGTCTTGCTTTGAACTAATTCAGAACTAAGTATATGAGAGAAGAATTTATTGTATTTGTGGCTTGCGTATTGAAGAGCGACATATTCATTTCAGGAACAGAGTCTAATTTTAGAGCAGTATTGAAGGTGCTATTAAAATGAGAATGCTGGGAGTGCCAGGAGGACTTTTCAAGAGCAATCCCAGTATAGTTCTTGAAATACAATGATTGTAAGATGAGAGAAATCACGGAACAAACTTTGCTGGTTTAAATTGAACCTACTATATTCCTGAAATCTGTTGTCATGGACATGGCCTCAAACTGATTCAAATAAACACCTCAACTTTATAGGTCTTTGAGAAAACAGAAATAGTCACTTGGCCCACTTGGTGCTGGACTGCTTGGTGGTAGATGCTGCCAGCACTTAAAATAAGCAGCCTGGGGAGACACGTGGAACATCTGGCAACAGCAGCTACTTTTAATCACACAGGCCACAGGTCACATTATACAACAGTGTCTAAAATCAGTGTCACATTTAGCAAAGCATGTTTCCTTGGCCACGAGATGTCCTGAGGTCAGATTTAAAAGCTTCTGCAGATGTAGACAGGAACCCAGCAGTGTTTTCACAAGTCCCTAAGTGCCTGTTTCCCATTGGTTTCTCACTAGGACTTTCTTTGTATGATTACTTTAAAAACAGTTCAGAAATCCAGTGTTAGCTGTCTGGAGGCATGCTGCCTTGCTCCAAGCTGCAGGAAGGCAAAAGTTGAGTTCTGGGTAACTTTTTCAGCTATGGTTACCTTTAGGGCAGCTGTCCTCCCATGTGTGTACCAAGCTCCTCTCAGTGCTCCTAGTCTGGCAGTGCCCTGGGCATTGGGATGGGAGTGACTGCTACATGAATCAGCTTCATCTTAGTTAACAGAGTCGCACAGAAAGTGTTGAAGTCTTTTTCATCTCCTGGTGTGTGGGAATCTCTGTCACAGAATCACAGAATTGTAGGGGTTGGAAGGGACCTCTTGAGATCATCGAGTCCAACCCCCCTGACAAAGCAGGTTCCCTACACCATGTCACACAGATAGGTGTCCAGGTGGGTCTTGAATATCTCCAGAGAAGGAGACTCCACCACCTCCCTGGGCAGCCTGTTCCAGTGCTCCGTCACCCTCACTGTAAAGAAGTTCTTCCGCACATTCATGTGGAACTTCCTATGCTGAAGTTTCATCCCATTACCCCTAGTCCTATCCCCATGCACTACTGAAAAGAGACCAGCCCCACCACTATGGCTCCCACACCTCAGGTATTTATAAACCTAGATCAAGTCCCCTCTCGATTTTTCAACAGAGATCACCCCCCAAATATATATGGTAAATTACAGTTTCTTTACTGTTTTGGCTAGGATTCGTTTGTAGAAATCCTCTTTGCATTCAGGGTTACCTCCTCCCTGGTACTTTCCAGCCTTTCACCCAGACTGGCCATGCCAGAAGCCACCAGGCCCCTTCTCTAAGCTCACTCCAGCGAGCAACTTCCACATTCCTATTTTTAAAACTCATACATCTCGAATAGAAGAGAACACATGGTCTTTGCAAGATAATCTCCAGTTCCTTCCCCATTCCACACAGTCACGCTGCTCAGTGCCAATTTTATTTCATGGCACTGCTGAAAGATCTGATATAGAAATACATATATAACCTACATTATCATTTCCCAGGGAAGAGAAAAAGAAAAAAGAAAAAGAAGAAAAAAAGGAAAAAAAAAAATGGAAGTGGGATGGGGAGGGAATGTTCCCGAGGAAATGGACTGAATCTTCATGATTTACAAGTATTCAGAGCTAGAGATAACAAATACAGAACGATGTCCTCAGAAATGTTGTTGCTGCACATGCAAGCACCAGCCAAGTAGCACTAGATGGCACTGTAGTTATCCGCAGTCAAAAAGCCCAGGCCGAACACGGGGAAGGATGGACTCACCTCCATCTCTGAATGGGCAGCTGCGATTTGGCACCTAAATTTTACCCCGGTGGCTTGCGGAGATTCCGAGGCATGTGAGACATAGCAATCCTTCTAAGGGTTCTGGTATATATAACCTTCAGTAGGTTGCTAAATAATATGATACGTTTGATGTGAACAAAAAAAGCCAACAAAACAAAACCAGCATGAAAAGCTTCCCAGATGCTTTCATTTCACAAAGTGAGACTACATGGGCACCTAAGAATTTGTTACATTCTGTTGAATCCAAGGGAAGAATATTCAGATTCAGTGGTAAACCCAGTATGTCTAAAATCACCTCGCTCCAAAGAACACCAACAGTGTTATGTTGTGTCGGCAACTGGAATTTCAATGCCTGGCTGCAGGTACAAGCTGGGTGTTTGCAACTGCACTGTTGGGTGCCTAGAAATGAAGATTTGGCTTTGTGGGCCAAAGTCTGCTATATGAGGGACCAGCCTCATGCATCTCCTCATCTTATCGAGGTAAATGCTGACTATTGCCAATTTCTTCTAAAGGTTCTCAGCACTAACGTCAAAGCTCAGTACACACCTTGTTCCTAATAATACACATCTTGTTCCTAATAATACACATCTTGTTCCTAAGTTCAGGCAGTGATGTGTTGTCTCCAACAGGCACTGCGATATGCTGATTTGGGTGCCAGCTTTTAGAACTTTGCAGAAGAGCCACCTTTTATAGTAACAGTTGAATGATTCTGCAGACCGTATTATCAAATACTTGTAGGAAAAAATAGAACCTGTTGAAAGAGTCGCACCCTTTCTTGTAAAGAGAACCAATTCAAACTCAATTCAGGAGGTTGTTGCGATATAATTGATACGGTGCATCCCAGATTTGCATTCTAAAAAGCTGTAGAACCAGATTAATAAATCTTGTAAATCCTTTTAAAGGAAACCTGTAAGTGCAGATTATTCGGTACAGAAGCCATACGAGTTATTTTTATACTATGATAATTATTTTCGTGTTATGCATTTCTTTTAGTTACATTTTGCCTTCTGTTACGCTCCAGTTTCAAATCCTCGAAGGGTAATTAGTATCTATTTAACTTGAACCAGTGGGAGTCAGTTATCTCAGCTGCTCTGACACTTCTGCTTTAAGGAGAGATTGGTATGGATGTTTATTTCAAGTATATCTTATAATCATAGAGCTACTTACAGCTTAGAGATATTTCCAGCTACAAGGCCATATACCTCCTAGTTATAAATTTAAATAATAGTAATAATTTTTAAAAAAGAATAGTAGATTCTTTTAATACAAGAATAGTCTTCATCTATGTAAATAGCCTGACTGAAGACAATAGGACTGTTGAAAAAAGCAAGCCCTGGAAACAATAGTATTATTTGACCATAGTACTCGCTCCCACCCAGCCAACGCATGTAAGTTAACCCAAAAGGGCATTCAACACAGGAGGGTTGAGAAGAGGGGTAACAGAGCATAACAGTCTTTTCCACTGCTTCAAACAATGCCAACATTTAAAGAGCAGAAATTAAACACCCTTTGTGCTGGAATTGGACTGTTTGTCCATGCAAGGCTAAGCCTGTGGTAAAGACAAGAGACATATGATATCCAAAAAAACCTTTAAACTCTCTCTTTTAGTCATAAGCCACTGCTCTTTGAAATGATTCCTGTGTGGTTCTGAGCGTATCCTGAGAAAATGTGTTAGTTGTCCTACTTCTTCTAATGTGTACTCTAATAAGGGCTCCTTTAATCAGCGCTCTAAATCTCCTTTAATCTGGTCACTGTTTTACACTTTGAGATGTACCCCTAAGGCCTCTTCTTGCCTCAGAAGAGGCTTGAAAACAACCATAACTTGCTGCTTGCTTCTTCAGACATGTCCATGTCTACATTCCTGGTGTTGATGTTGGTCCTGATAGATATGTCCTAAAAGCAGACTCTACCCTATATGCAAAAGTGACCTGTGTAGTTAGTTGGCAGTGGAGCATGGCGCTCACAGAAATACTTGCTGGGGAAGTGAAGGTCTAATGAGACAAGCAGTTTGTTGCTCAGCCCATTTGGCAGCCTTGGTGATTTTAAAGAAGTCAATCCCAACTACCCATCTGAGGCCCAGAAGAGTAGTTGGAAAAACTCCTGAAGAAATTTACCAAACAGTGTGGTACGCCTGTGGGAAACAGCAGTGCTCCCAAGTTCACCATTCTCACTGTCACTGCAAAAGCACAAGGTGACACACAAAAGGATGAAGCAGTGTCTAAGCTGTCTTCAAGCAAGAACAGCCACAACAGTAGGCTACGGTGCCCAGTTGCATAGGCTTGGGATGAGGTATGTGCTTGGTCATTGCAAATTACATTACCAAACCAGTGTATTTGTATGTGGGTGTGTGACATGGGGATCAGGAAGTTTGTCTTAATTCTATACTTGAAGGCTAGGTATCTTGCCTGCTCCCTTTGTGACAATGGCAAGGTAGTGTAACACATCCTCTTCTAACCAAGGGTTACAGCATAGAAAACTAGTTCAGAAATTAAATAGCTACCATTCAGTTAGCAGAACACGTGACAGAAGTCTTCCCATGCACTTAAAAAAGTCAAGCTATCAAGAAGTAGTTTAAAAACACAGCATGTTTCAAACAACTTTCTTCCTTCTAGAGTTGAAATGCACAGCTAATACTTTCTCAAATTCTCTTTTTACTGCAATGAATTTTGACCTGTTTAATTTCCAACTTAGGCTGTTTTACCCCTCCTTAGTCAACCTAATGACCCAAGGAGGAGGAGTTTAGGAGCAGCATTGGTCAAGGGAAGTGATCCTTCCCCTTTGCTCAGCACTGGTGAAGCCGCACCTGGAGCTGCACCCAGCTTTGGGCTCCCCAGTACAAGTTGTAGGCTTATTGGAGAGTGCACAGGGCCGTAAAGGTGATGAAGGAACTGGCACCTCTTTCATGTAAGGAGAGGCTGAGAGGGATGAGACAGTCTGGAAAAGAGGAGGCTCAGGGTGTGTCTTAACAGTGTGTATAAATACTTGGTGGGAGGGAATGAAGATGGAGCCAGATTCCTCTCAGTGGTGTCCATTGCCAAGTCAAAAGGCAGTGGGCACATACTGAGACCCAGGAGGCTCTGTCTGAACAATGGAAAACACACATTTATCTTTGAAGGCTGCTGAACATTGACACAGTTTGCAAGAGAAGTTGTGGAGTCTCATTCTTTGGAGACACCCAAAACCCAACTGGACTTGATCCTAAACAAGCAGCTTTAGGTGTCCCTGCCTGAGCAGGGTTGGACTATTGACCTCCAGGTGTGCCTTCCAACCTCAGGCATTTGGGGACTTTGTGATGCTGTGAACTGGCTGTAAGAAAAGAGCTTCAAGACGTTGCTGATTTGGTACCACGAGGGTAATATCCTTACAGTGTCTAATCTGTAGCAAATCCAGACAGCCCTGGTACAGGCTATAGGCACCAATTTTAACATAAACCTAGTTTATTCTAAATGTCAATGACACTAGATTCAGATCAGTTGTATGTTTGTTAGTATTTCACCTATTTTGCTCTCATTTGCCTTTAATTTTCATTTCCACAGCTCTATTCATTTATGGTTTTAGTTGTGCATCCCAGTTCATATTTTTCGTTCAACAGCTATAAAAATCCTGAAGAAACAAACAGCAACACTGTATTTTCTATGTTCCTTATGGAGATTTAAAAGAAAATTTGAGACGCTTTCTCATTTTTTTTATTACATTCTTGCTTTTGATTACTTATCCACATTTACATTTATCTACACGTGCACACACATGCACAGACACGGGCAAAGAATCATTTAGTTTAAATCATTCAGGTGTTTTGACACCGTATGGGCAGCCTTACCACTTTTTTTCTATTCCTTAAGTTTAGCTGCCAGCCTTCAGAAATCACATTAGTAGCCACTAACACTGAACGTCACTAATTATAATCAGATTTTCCTGAGGTTAATACATCCAAGAGTATGTTCAAAATTCTTTGCTGCAAGTTTGGGGGTCTCCAAATGAACTGTAGCCACCAACTGTAATTCCTCTCAAACCACCTCTTGGTAGGTAATGCCACAAAGAGCATTTGGCCTGTACAGAGCCCAGGAGACTGACTGGCTGCTCCTGTTCATACTCTTATGCTGGCAGACAAGTGACCTGTTTGTATCTAAATTTCATTCTAGAACTCATGGAGATATGCAAAACAAAATGCAACCCCATTCAGTCTAATGTCAGATCTGCACTACCTATAGCGTCTTGAACCTGGAACGCATTTGGATGGCATTAACTAAGTTGCAACCCAGCCATTTCCTACTGCTGCTGTAGCCTGGAAAACTATGCAAATGCATTGCTGCTAAGGGAAGGAGGAAAAACTCAGCGAGTCCAGACAACAGAAGCTCCCATTAGTATTCTGTCACAGTGGAATAAACCCGACTGTTCAGACAGAATAGGCACAAGTGAAGGTCCCACAGGGAATACAGCTGGTTGAATAGGAGTGGCTCTAATCTCTCAGCAGTGCCACAAATCCCCTTTGAGAAAATGAATTTTGGAACACTTTGGATTCGTAGCTGTTATTTGGTTTCCATGGAATAGTACCATGCCTCAGGCCACTCTAATAACATTCCTTTCTTGCCCTGCTATAACCATCCGTTAAAACTCATCCAATCAGACGGTTTGGGTTTTAGTATCAAGTTGCTTTGGAGAACATCCATGGTTGGAGGTGCGTAATGATACATTTTATTACTGCTATTAAAAAAAAAGAAGGAAAAAAAAAAAAAAAGAGCAAAACTAGAAGAGACGTGGTTTGCTTCTGCCCATTGGGGAGGTCTGGGTTGTTACTACATTCCATGCAATGATAATTAACGACTCCTCACACAGCACTAAAAAAGCGTTCCCTGGCTAAAGTTATCAAAAGTAACAAATGATTTGGGGTTTCTTTGCTTGGATGTGTTCAGTTTAAAATACCTGAAGAGGGAACCTGGTTTTCAGAAAACTCTATGCTTGGAAGCTACTTAATTAACAAATATAAAAGCAAAAGTAGGTAGACTAGGGACCGGTTCTAGCAGTTGTTTCGTATTGCTTATTAAAGGAAAGATCAAGACCACATCCTGCAGTCCTGGGTCATGCTTGGACATGCCAGAGTTCTTTGGAATATCTCTATATGGGTTGTGCCTGCCTGAAGCTGTCCTGGAGCCTGACTGCCCAGCAGGACAAATCACTATTAACAAAGTGCAAAGTGGAGAACCTGCAACTGAATCAGAAAGCTGGTGTTCCAGCTTTGGTGTTGATGCTCATTCAAGGCATTCAGCAATGGAGAAAGGAGCATCCCTAATGTCCTTATTTCATCCACCCAAATGACTCAGCTTCAGTAAAATCCAGTTTTTCCCCCAGCTCAGAAGGCAGAAGAAAGCCAAGGGCAGAAGGAGAAAGCAAGTAACTATGTCTGAACTCTTCCTCTGCATGTGTAAACAGCAGTGTATCCCTATTTCATCCCCCCCTACTTCCAGTTACATGCAGTTAGTCCAGACAAGCAGCCTGCTTTGGGTCTGTCTCCCCAGTTCTACAGCATTAAGAAGCCTTTCTTTTTTTTTATTGAGAGGCAGTCCCTGGACAGGGCAGGTGTGTTGGATCTTCAGCTCAACAAAAAGTTTTCTTCTGCTATCTGAGCTTTTCATATTTTTAACTGCAAGTTCACTTTCTGTCTGCTTGGATGAGATGCAACTTTTGATCCTGTGAGGTTAGTGAGTGTACTTGCAAGCCAGCAGATGACCACACCGCAGCAACCTTTGCTTGGAGGCAGCAGATGGATGTCAGTGAGGGCAGTGCAGCATAGCAGTAGCTCAAGGTGCCCAGCTGCATGAAGGCGGCTGATGTAGGGATTATTTCTGCTGAATTAGACACCAGGGAAGGCTCTGCTCTTGCTTTAGTTTGCTCCCTCACCAGAACTGTCCATTTTTGTTTTGCAGAATTCCCTCCTCCCCAATGCCATGGTTTATGTGGTACTTGCTCATCATCCTTTTTGCTTCAAGGTATCCTGTCCTGACAGGATTTATCATCAGATGCCAAAGATTTCCTAAGCAGGATACTGGAACTGATTATTGCTTTTCTCCAGCTATCTTACCTTGCAATTATCCCAGATTTTCCATCACTGATTCTTCTGCCTGGCTGAAGAGAGGAGGAGTGTTTGTCTAGTTCCAGCCTGAAGACAAAACGCCTAGAAGTAAGGAAGGAACATCAAATGACCACCCTTCCAATGGATGACTGCTCTGACTTTAATGGGCAGTGCGTGGGCTGTGTCCTGTGGGCTAGAAGAAGCACTTCTCTCCAGCCTGGAAAATCCTACAACTGTTCTACCATGGTTTTCGCAGACTGACAGGCTTTTGGACATGAAGCAGAGGCGCAGAGTATGCAGAGAAAGCTTCTACTCCATCCAAAATTAAAAGGGTACTATTTTGCTTTGCTGAACTACAATTCAATTTTACAACTCCCAGTGCACTAACTGAGGTTTACAATGTGATTGATGAGCTGCTAGGAGAGAGGGAAGAACATGTGCCCTGCCTAACTTCATGTCCCTTCATGAAATTCTGTTTGGAATAGAAAAAGTTTGATTTAAGGTCTTTGCCTGTATTTGCTTTCTCAAAACTGCTCTAAGGTGGAGACAGGATAAACCCTGGAGAAGGAGCTCAGAGCCAGAGACGCAGAGCTTGCAAAAGACTGGAAATGTTTTATGCAGAACCACAGTTGTTCAGGAGCACACTGAGAAACAACAACCAGGGTGAGGTGGGCTAGGGAAACACAGCTAGCCTGGCAGCTTGGCATCCAGGACAGCTCACAGAACAGGGATGGACAGCATTACCCACAGAGACAGCCTGGGGACACAGGGCACAGCATGTGCAGCAGTGCAGCACTGCATTGCTGTCAGAGCGCACAGCTGCTGGTGGCAAGTCTGGGAGATAAAGGTGGAAAGATGAAAGCAGGCCAATGTGGGAGGTAGCAGCCGGCTTGGTTTCCAGCCTCTGGTCACCTTCTTCCAAGCCTTACCTCCACGCAGTATCCCCTTGTCCACTCACAATGAATGGACCATTGCTCTACTTCAGGAAAATGAATTGCCTTAGGAAAAAAAAGGGGGTTGCCCAGATGTTTCCCCAGAGAACTGCTTTGCATTGGAGTGTGAGTGCACATTCTGAGAAAGGATGTGATCTGATTTCTTTTAATGGACACATTGTATCCTCATAGTCTGGAGCATCCACAATTGTCCCTGGCTTTCTCAGTGTCCTACAGCTTTTTAAGATGCCCATACTAATGCATTGCTATAGAAGTATCACAAGAAATAGCATTGTGTGCTGAAGCCTCAGCACTGGCCTGATGCATCAGTGCTTGCTTCCAGAATATACATAACTTCAGCATCTGTAAGTATCAGGCTGGGTATGTGGTAGATGGGGAAGAAAATCACAGTCCTTATCCTGCTGAGTTCTGGCAACAGCTGAGTCAGATGCCGATCTGACTCACCATAATGGTGTTCATATGGACAAGCTGAGCTTATTGTTCTTAAAAGGGAGGAGTTCAGGTGGTCTGGCAGGACACAGAAGATAGAAGCCTGGTATTCTAGCGACAAAGTGCATCAATTTAAAAAGGAACCCGTGGTTCTGAGAATTGGAGGAGGGCTAGAGATCGGTAAAAGGGCCTGGGAAGTCACAGATAGACCTGGTTCTACTGGAGTGTGGATAAACCATGCCAAATCTTATACTGCACACAGACGTCAAGTTATCATTCCAAAAGATCTGGAATAGCTTTTTACTGACATGATTTTTTTCCCTTGAAGTGGCCATAGGATTTTTGATTCCCTGCCGAGTGTACGACAACTGCATTTGTCAGGGAAATTTAACATATTTCCTGAAACTTTGGAATTTTTTTACCTTGAAACACTGTAGTAATAGAGAAATAACATGCCTTTAGGAATGCTGCATATATATCTGACTCCATTTCACAGATGTACTGAAAGAAAAAGCAAGATCAACCGTGATGGACCTCAGAGTCTGCACTACAATTTCCCCCCAGCTCTAACAAAAACTCACTTCTAGTCTCATTCTGACGGTGACTTTTCAGTGGCTTTACGAATAGTGAGGGATACTCCTGTGTCCCTTTCCCAATTTGAATAAAACATTTTGGACATAGTAATGCTGAAAAACAAGTAAGTGTGCAAAAGCAAAAAAGCCCACCCAAAGAAAAAGTAAAGTGTTTGCAATAAAGGCATAATTATGTGGGTTTAAAGCTAAGAAACAGGCAGTGAACTTTGACTTCAGTACCCATACACGAGGAATGCAGCCAATGCAAGCAATTGATGAGGGAGCTCCCATGCAATTCCCCTTCATTCCCCCAGAGTTTGCATACTGAGGCAATCACTGCGGAATGAACCATTCACTAACACGTCTGGAAACAGTAGAGTACGTTAGGGGAGACTGGCCTATTATATTTTGGTTTGATTGTTACTTTGCTCAGAAATGAAGTAAGAGAGATCATAATGTACATCATGCCGATGCTTTCTATATGCTGTTGCAGAGTAAAACATGCTATTGAATCAAGGAGTAACAATTTGCATTCCTTTCTTAGAAGTGTAAGTAATTACATAGGAGACAATGTACAGAACAATCAGGTTCTTCCTTTCATTCACTGAAGTTAGTCAATGTGCTTTAATGAGAGGTTGGTTACAAGATAAGACCTTGACTTGCAACCACCTTGTCAAGTGAAAAGCTCGACGTGAACTGTGCTTACCAGCCAATTCAGATGGGTCCAGCTGCTCACGTGTATAATGGCTTACCTCATCAGGTAAGGGATATGTTACACAAATACGGTATGTATGTGTGTGCTGCCCTGTCGGCTGGCAAAACGTTGCCTCTTGGAGATGAGGAAAGGTCTCATTTTTAACAGTCTTTTCCTTTGCATCAGTCTTGTTTGTCTTTTTCCTCTACCCAGTTGCCTACCCAGGTTACCAAAACCTGCAGGAAATGAAATGCCACATATCTTATCTCTTCATCAAATGCAGTAAAAATTGGCCCCCTCATTCAAAAGTATTCAGAGGGCAGGGGCATAAGTGGAACAGAAGTGGTGTTGCATTACCGCTAATTCATATTAGGTGAGGGGTGGAAGATTATATCACTAGCCCTCAAAATTGTAGAAGAATTGAGTTTCGTTGACATAAATCAGGCTTGTCTTTGACACTTGCCTTGACAAGAAAGCAGAGCAGTATAAAAAGAGATGAATGCCAACCCACCTGCCTCCTTCCTGCACTCTTGGCACAGTGTTACGTGGTTACTTCTGGCCTCCCTACCAACAACAGCTCTCAGATTTCTGGCTCTCTGATGCTTATTCTTTGTCCCCAGCTCTTGCCCACAGCTGCCTCTTGGAGTATTGAGTAGCTAAAAGCTGGGCAGTGCAGGTCTCACTCTTGCTGTCAAAGCACGCTTTCTGTGCTGTTTTTGCTACTACTGCTAAAAGCTACTTTTCCCTCCTGTTGATTAAAAAGCTTTTTGTTCGAAGGCTTACAAAAGAAGTAATGTACTTGATTTTTTTTTTTTCTTTTTAAGAGCTGCAAAGTCAGGTAGGAATTTCCTCTTCCTACAGTTGTTGCTTGGCAAGACATGGAGAGTGTTACGGCTTTTGGGAGTGCCAACAAAAGCCAGCTGAAGTCCAGCCAACCAGTCCTAGCTTGAAAGATCCACGGCTCAGAAGGGGCAATCTCAATAGGCTGTAATACAGACCATAGGAGTGCCACGGTTTGTTCTTGTTTACACTGCAGCACAGCATTTTGGAAATCAGCCTTTGGTGATGGAGAAGCATCATATAAAGTGTGGTAAATGATTTCAGGCTGTGAAAAAGGAAGAGCTTTGTTTCTGGTCTGAACTCGGTGAGGTTAAACTTCCACATTATCATTCTTGTTGTACCTTTCTATGATTGATACTGTAAAGCCTTCTCTAGAAAAGTCTGCTTCCTAGATATTTACCTATACACTGCACTTCATGACCTCTCCTTCGATTAGCTTGAGCTCTATGTGTCTTGCAGGTTGCGTATCAATCTCCTGTTACTGTAAGGCTACTCTGGGGGTCCTCTCTAATGTGTCTTAGTCATTACTTCATTCCTGTGACTTCTCTTTACTGTCCTTTTTGAACAGCTTCAGTGGCTACCACCACCTGAAGGTGCTGTCCCCACTGTCTTTCAATCCACCTTGGACCTGAATCCACTGATTCCGGTTCACTTTGGTTGCAGTGATCTGAACAGAGGATGAAACTAAACATAACAGCCATGCAAAATATGCCACATAGGTTGTGCAACCATGCAATACTACCGTCAATCAGCAGGAGGAATAAAATAAGCTCTGCAAAGCCATGTATTCCTAGGTATTCAAAGTACAGTGTGGAGGGGTTTTTGGAACAAATTGGTTCCTTTCTTTCATTTCAACCTCTTTTATTACTATTTTATTATTAAGGGCAGTTACAGCCCTTCTGGCTAAATCGGTGGTTGGCATATCTATGAACTCAGAATCAAAGCACATCACTCTGATGTATAGTAACCACAGGGGAAAAGAGGGGAGGCAGAGTCCCTGTGGAAAGGAGACTGCGATATTCTGGAGTTCACTCAGGGTGATGACTTTGTCAGTGCAGGAGCTCACTGTCCTCTGACAGCAGAACAAAGCCTGTGCTTTCAGAGTATAGATGAGGCTCAGCGTGCTTTAACCCCAGCTCCCATAGTGCCACCACCGCTAGGTGCACACTGACAACACCGCCTGGTCCTTCCGTACCACACCGACCCCTCCCGCCGTGTGGAGCCCAGCAGCCGCCGCGTCACAGCGCCCCGCCCCGCGCCCGAACCCAAAATGGCCGCCGAGCCCCTTCCCAGCCCGGGCACACCGCCCGACTCCAACATGGTCGGCAATGGAGGCTCGCCGATCCCATCCTAGCGGGTCAGTCCGAGAGCCGCGTCCCCATTGGCTGCGCGACGCTCCGCCTCGGCCATCCTGCCGCCGCCATTGGCTCCGCGGAGGATCGGGCTGGCTCTCATTGGCTACTGAGGTGTCGCTCCCGCTCTCTCCGCTCCGGGGCCCGTAGAACTATTTTCCATTGGGCGGGTTGGGGCCGCTCCGGGGGCTCCGGCTGCAGCGCGGTGCGGCGCTGGCCGGGCGCTGCTGGACGAGCGGCAGGAGCCGGAGGATGCTGCGCTCCTGCGGGACACCGGGACGGCGCTGAGGCGTCGCCGTCGGCGCCTCGGTAGGTGCCTCGGGCCGGGACGCGGCGCCGTTCGCCCCCCGGCGGCGGGAGGCGGCCGCTCCCCGCTGAGGCCGCGGCTCCGTGAGGGGGGCGGCCGGGAGAAGGAACGGGCGGACGCCGCCGCCGCCGCCGCGGGGCTCGGCCGGCCGGGACGCGGCGGGAGGTGTCGGCGGGAGGCCGGCATGGGGGGGGGGGCAGCTCCCTCGGGCCCGGCCGCCCCCGAGAGGCTGGAGGTGCCGCGGCGGTGCAGGTGAGGGGCCGCGGCAGGTGGGGGCGGGCGGGCGGCGGGCCCGGCGCGGCCTGAGGGGGCGGGGGGCGCTCGGCGGGCGGCCGGGACGGGCCCGAGAGTGGGAATAGCCCCGCGGAGCCGCATCGGGGCACGCGGCCCCCGCGTTAACCCTGTGTGTGTGTGTTTGTGTGTGTGTGTGGGACAGCTGGCTGCTTGAGACAGAGATTGGGCGAAACTTGGGGCGTCTGCGCGAAGTCCAAATTGCGAGCGGTATTTTGGACTTAAAGCGAGAAATGAAGCGAGAAATGGCGTTATTTCTGCCTGTGCTAACTTCGCAACTCAGTGCTTGCTCTGAATGTGGTCCCGGGGGCCGTTCCGGCGTGTATTTCCTGGGAGAACGGGATGCGGTGCGTTGTGCTTGCACTGACGTTTCCCGAGCGCCTGCAGAGCGCTTCTCTTTTTTTCCCCCCTCGGTTTCAAAAGCTTTTACGCGATGTACCCGTGATTGCAAACCGTAGTTTCTTAGGAAGTCTGTCCACAGCTTTTAACCAACAAATGAGGTCCCGTACCGCTGTGATGTGGGTATGGCCCCCGATGGGGCTGTGCCGGCCTTGTGACCAGAAACCCAGTGCTTTTCCACTGAAGTTCAGTGCTTTGTTGGTGGTGACATTGCTGCTTTGGTAAAGATACGGCTTTTCCCACGTAGTCTGTGACAACTTCAGAAGTTCCTTGTTGCTGTGGTGTACTCCTGCAACACCAAAATATTTTTAGGGTAAACGTAGCCCAGGCGAACTATTTGCGAGGTGATTGTATGAATGGAAAGGACTCCGAAGGGTTGTGTTTGTGTAAATGGCTTTGAAAAGAAACATGCTGTAAATGTGCACAGAGAACTGGATCTCAAAGTGACCCGTCTCCCTCAGGAGGGAGGTGAGTTAATGTGTGCTGGATATCAGGGTGAATGTGAAAGCCCTGTCAGGTTTTTCTTAGACTTAGAATGTTGTGCAGAAAGAAGACTGCCACTGACATCATTGTGGCTATGAGGACTCTTGAAATGCTTCAGATACGTTTCAGTGTTCTGTTTTTCTGAGCTTTTGATCATAACGTGCTTTGTGTTTTTATTTTTTAAATGTGTAATTCTCCTAGAGGCAAAAGCCTGCATTTCAGGGTGCTTTTATTCCTTAATAATGCTGCTGCTGTTGTATGAGCTGGGGCCCAGCGCCAGAAGGAGGCTGTTCAGTTCACAGAATCACAGAATGACCCGGGTTGGAAGGGACCTCAAGGATCATGTAGTTCCAACCCCCCTGCCTGGCAGGGCCACCAAACATACACCTTTACTAGATCAGGTTGCCCAGGGCCCCGTCCAACCTGGCCTTGAACACCTCCAGGGCCGGGGCATCCACAACCTCCCTGGGCAGCCTGTTCCAGGGCCTAACCACTCTCCTAGTGAAGAACTTGCCCCTAACATCCAACCTAAATCTTCCCTCTTCTACCAGTTGCCGGTACCTTTAGTGTGAACTTCTATACAGAACCAGTGTCTTAACACGGCTTCCTAGAAAGGCTTTGATTTTATTTTATTACAGGATGGGGATGTAATTCTTGACATCCTTTCATGTAAACCTGGTTAACTTCAATTTAGGAATGTTATTCCAAGTTTACTCTTACAAAAAGGTCTTCTTAGTCCCATTCCTCCCCACAGAGTGTATTTGTGCGACTCAGACTCTAATTTGTGTGCCAGAAGCCTTGAGTCCAACGCGTTATTGAGGAGGATGGAATGTCCTTTCCTAAGTCCACTTCTGGAAGGGAAATGAGGGTTGTGTCACCAGGTAATGACCACGCAGTACATCATAGCCCTAAATGCCATTTAACCTGGTCACTCAGGTCTCATACCTTCGTCTGAGTTCAGGTCTCTTATGGGTCACAGCGCACACAGATGATGTTAAGACTATTTCTTAGTTAAAATGTGTTACATCTATAGGAATCTTGGGGTGAAATCATATTATCTTTCATTGGATGGGTTTGTGCCGTTAAAGGCTTCCTGCTGAAGTTGTTATACTGCCCCGAGCCTTGACCTAGCCCTGTCAGATGGTGACATCTGATGTTGTGATTGTGAGATACTGAGAGGAGATAGGTAGCTGTGGTGAACTATTGAAAGTAGGTGGGTTTTCAAGTTAACATCTGCTAATTCACTCACTTATTAATCTACAAACTGGGATATTTCAATAGATTTGATATCAAACCAGTAGCCTTAGCGATGGAGGCTGTGTAAGAGCAGATTTGATTCATATTGTTTTTGTACATCAATAACGGTGGCAGAATGAATGAAGCATACTGCATCCCCTGGCAGTCTGAAGGAAGCTACAAGAAAGAAAAAGCGAGTTTGAGACCCGATGGACTGAGCTGCTGCAATGTGTTCTGATTTTCCACTTTGCCTCAATGTCTCATATCTACTCTAGTTTCAGAATTGCATTAGCAGCACAATGAAACAGTGAGTGCAGACAGCTGGCAGCACGCGGGAGCTTGACATGACTTCATATGTATGAGAGCAGTGAAGAAATGGCTGGTGTATTGTAGTCCTTGGAGGAACAGGCAGAATTTCTCTATTTCTCTTGTATTGATGGCGGTTACGTCTAAGGTAGAGCAGGTGGAAGGGATTAGAAATCAACTGTGTTCTAACAAATATTTTTAAGGTGTTCTTTGATATGCAACCCGTCATTCCATGACCATATTCTAGAGCTGGCTGTTTGTCCAATTTGATGTGGCAATTCATGTTTCCATAGTGGACGAATATTCCAAGATGGTGTGAAGTGAATTTTTCTGGTCTCGTTCTTAAAGTTAAACAGGAGATGTATTTTAGGCTCGTCAGAGGGTAGTGATGATTGCTGTAAATTAGCATGTGCTGTGCTAGCATGCTGCTCAACAGCTAGGTTTTTAATGGCTTCCTCACAAGATGCAGATGACTCCACGCATCTTCCATACAGTGGGTATATGGTTTGTAGGGTTTAAAGTGGTTTCGTTTACTCCTATGAATAGCAAGGAAAAAAAGAAACCAACCCATCACATCTAAAAAGGATGTATTTTTTCCTTTGCTAAAGTGTGCAAGTCTGGCTTTGTAGAGTAAAAGAAAGAACCTTTGATGTAAAGGTTTCACCCTGAGTCCTAAAATACCGACTCCTGGAATAAGCTGGATAGCTAAATAATTCTTGAGAGCTGCCAACGTAGATAGCTATTTGACTTGCCTCCCCAAGAGCTATGCTTGGTAGTTTCTTCAACCTTAAGGGGAAATTAACACTTAGTATTTATGTTGTGGTATTTATGCCTGGAGGCTTCATTAAGGCCTGGCTGCTCGGCTGTGTTGAGCAATGCGCTGTGCCTCCCCTCCGCATGAGATGGCTGCTGGCTTCCACAGGTGCCTGCCTCCTTCAGAAACATGTTTCCATCGATGGGATCAGAAGGATTATCAGCTCTTGCGCTGCGATGGTAACCTGTCTGCTACTTTGAAACACACGTGCAGTTGCTCCATTAAATAAAAAGCGCCTTGAAATGATATGCATCTCAGCGGTTTAGTTGTTGGGCTGCTTATTTTAATCTTGGAGCTATATCTAGCTTAAAAATCATATTTAAAGTTCAGTAAATGTATGCTATACCTTCTGGAGCCCTTATACTTTGTCAGCTCTATAAATTAACTCTGACACACTGAATATTTTTCAGCAGCTCACGTAGCTGTTGGTTAGGGAGAAAAGCCCACATGCTCTCCCCGTGCTTCTACAGCTGGACATCTTTCTTAACATTTTCAACAAGAAATGAAATTTTGATTGCTTTTTAAAGCTTCATGAATACACTAATTGGTGAATCATCTAATGTGCAGCTTAGTTTCAGGAAATACGGAATGGCTCACTAACTTCATGGTTAGAAGATTATGCAGACCTCCTGAAAATCTCGGTAAGAAAATGTGTGCAGTGGTGGTGGCTGATATTTTTGGCTGTGAGAGATTGGCCTTAACTCAGTGTGGTTCTGCATAGTCTGAGCTAGTTTGTGTGGTAGAAAACCCTTGGAAGAATTATCTGGAAGAGGAATTGTAGCGGTTCAGCTGCTCTTGGGCCTTAACTGGATTTTGTTGAAGAGATTTGGAGTCAGGAACCGCTTTTGGATCTGCAGCCAGTCCTGATCTAGGGACTAGCTTCTCATGGGAGCCTGTTCTTCCTCACCTGTGATTTTACACAGCCATGGTTGAATTCTTCAGAGGGAACGCTGGGCAGTCTGCAGCCTGTCTTTGAAAGGTTGGGATAAGAAGGAAACTGAGATGAAGGCTACCCAGAAAAGCAGTATTTCCTAAAGACAATGTTTCAGTGTCCTCATGTAGCTGTGTAAGGTGCACTCATGGTTATCATGATATTAGTTGAGTACGTTACATACTGAGCGACCAGCTGAAGTGCTCAAACAAATCCTGTTGTGTGAAAGTTTGGGTCTCTACAGTAGTTGGTGGAGGATCAAATAGTGCAGGGATCTGCTTTTCTTGGTGCAGCAAGTGAGAAGGTGGGTTCAGTGTACTCCATAAGGCTTCTCTCTTAGCTCCAGGCTTTTGTTATAAAGATTCTCTGCTGAAGATGCATGGAACATTCTTAGGCTGTGGTTGTAGTGCAATACTTGCTATTGCAAGCAGTGATTTCTGAGGGGAGGAAATTTGTCCGGTGTTGGGAAGCACTTAGAAGTTTGATTGGAGTATACCTACAGAAATGGAACTTGAAAGATTGTTAACAATTGAAGTAACTTAGGAGCAATATAAATACCTTTCTAGCAGTACAAATTCTGGCAGTAACTCAGAAAGCAGTGTGGCACACAGGTAAAATCACTTGGATGTCATTACTTGAGACTTCTATGTTAGTCATAGGACTAAGAGTTGTAATTCTGGGATACAAAGACCTGGCACTTGGCAACTTTTACACCATCCCCTTAAAAGAAGAGGAAGCTCGAGGACTGCAGTTGGATGAATTGGGCTTGATCAAGACTACAACAAAAACTGATCATGGTTCTCTCTTAAACCTCTTGTCCTTCAACAGCAGAAATGTAGGTCACAGAGATTGCTTAAACTATTTTGACAAAACCTTCGTTGTGAAACTTGGCTATGAGGATGAAAGTGCTGACTGGGCAGACTCGCACGCCCTCCTTGAGCACAACTTGCACACCAGGCCTGCCTTGCCAAGGCATCTCTAACTTACGGTGTGTTGAGTTCTATCTGCCTTCATTTCTAACTGTATGCTCTGCCTGCCTCCCATAGGATTTGGGTTTTGCTGCAAGGCCTGTGAGGCAGTTTGATTTACCGACTGACTTTTCCACTTATGGAAAAAGTACCCCAGTACAGAACTTTGTTTCTGGAGAGCTTTTACATCTGACTGGCCTCTGTGGAGACAGCGGTATTTTAGTCATCTCAGTTGTGCAGCAAGAGGTTTCTTATTCCTCTGAAAGAGCGCGTGGATAAAGTGAGTGAATTTTAGGCTGCAGGGTGGTGTGGAAGCATTGTGTGATAATAGATTTGAGCAAGGACTTGTGCTGTTTAACTGATGCTTTGTGTTCTTACGTCAGTAATTTTCACTTTCCTGTTGCAGAATTACATGCTTCTTTTTGAACTTGTGTTAAAAACTTCACTTGGATAGGAAGTAGAATTCAACTAAATACACAGGTAGCATTTTAAAATTGGTGCGAGGTTTAATTACTTCAGATGTACGACTAATATTAAAAGGGCAATTCTATCAAGGTCCATTTCTCATTTAACATTTACCCTGGGCAGCCTGGTCTAGTATTAGATAGGGAGGCTGGCGGCCCTGCCTGCTGCAGGGGATTGGAGCTCGATGATTCTTGAGGTCCCTTCCATCCCAAGCCATCTCCTTGGGTATTCTGTACTTCCTCATCAGTGATTTCTACTTGTTCTTCTGTTTAATGTTCTTTAAAGCTTTGGCAACAAGTGCGAGCTGCTTTGATTTGTGTTTTATTTTTGTTTATCAAGGCCTTGACTTGCTATTAATAATGATTGTCAGAAGGTTACGTTTGGTTATAGAATGGATTTCAAACTAAGGTATCAGACCAGCTCTATCTTTAGAAGTGTTTAAGGGGCTTTTCTGCAATAGCTCTGAGGAACTTCAGCTCTCAGAGTCTGAATGTTGTGTTTATGGAGGCAGGGAATTTAACAGCAGGACCTCTGGTTCCTACTGTATAAAGTTTGTTCTGCACCTATAACTTAGATTGAGATTATATTAAGATAAATTTGAATCTAATAATCATAGAGTCGTAGAATGGCTTGGGTTGAAAAGGACCACAATGCTCATGTAGTTTTACCCCCCCTGCTATGTGCAGGGTCACCAACCACCAGCCCAGGCTGCCCAGAGCCACATCCAGCCTGGCCTTGAATGCCTCTAAGGATGGGGCATCCACAACCTCCTTGGGCAACTTATTTCAGTGCTTCACCACTCTCTGTGTGAAAAACCTCCTCCTAATAATGCAAAATTAATGCTTCTGGACTTGAAAGGCCCTGATCCATCACCGGGGAAAGATGTTGGGGATGCGATAATAAATATTTTTTTCAGTTCTTGTATCCTGTGTTGGGCACCATGTATTGGCCTGGCAGGTCTAAATGTTAGTATGTGCTGATATGTCAATACCTTGTTTTGGTTTGGCTGCAAACAAAATTCTAATGTGACTCAAAGCTGCCTTCATTAGCTTTTTCTTTTTTTGAAGCCACCTTGTGTTACACCATTAGGGTTGTTGGTTTCTTTTGATGTCTTAGTGATCCTAGAGACATTTATATATCAGTTGAACTGTATTCTAGCAAAACTTGTATGAATAAATATGAAGATTTACAGCTCGGCCTGATCTACTGCTTCCCTTCACTGAAACTAACGAGTGAATCTGGGTTTGTGTATTATAAGATGCTGGCATGTGTAGTAAGAAGTGAGAAAACTGTTTTGCCTCTTGAGTGTGGCTTGAGCAGTGGCAGTTCTCATGTGCAGACGATGCAGTTCTTTCTTCAAACTCCTTGGGCTCTGGAGCATCTGTAGAAGATATCAGTGTTTTTGTCAGTAGGGCTGTAAGTCCTACGTGTGTATGAGATTGTTTTGTTCTCTCAGATTCCTTTGGGAGCGAAGTGTCTGTTAATGGATTTTTAGTCTTTCAGTCAGGGGTGTGACTAAAATTCAGAACTATTAGGAACTGCACTCAGCAGTTGCTCGGAGTTGGTTATACAGGTGACTGATGACCACTGTTTTATTTTGCTATCACTAGTTTAATAGAGCAGATATTGACTGATAGTTAAGAGCTGAATAAGTGAGATGCATAGAGGCCTTGAGGTTCCTACCAGTGCAGTGATTTGTCTGAGAAAGTTGTCTTGTATTTAGATTAAGGTTTGGACTTAGTATAGCAAAAAATCTTTTTGACATGAGCTGTGTTTAACTGATATTTGGAAGTCTTCACTGGGTAGTGAGCTCCAGTGCCGCTTCACAGCCCTGATTCAGTAATACAACTGGTGTGCTTGGGGACAAAATGGATTCTTGGTGAGTGTCAGAGTTGACGACAGATTTGCTGTTACACTATTTTGTAAATGGCTTGTAAGAAATAAATGACTTTTGGTCCTAGTCCTGTAAGTTCTTGCTTATGGACTCAATACTTGTCATGTTAGGAAATCACATTTTATTACAGTTATGCAAATTATTGCTGTATTTTTCCTGGCTGGCAATAGAAACAAAGGCTGCAAAAGATCCACAGAGCCCATGAATTAATTCTAGAATATTTTAAACTTTAGTCAAACGTGAATCAATTTTGTATCAGGATAAGCTCATCATCTCAATGGTAGAAACGTGACATACCTACAGTGTATCTATGCATAGTTCCAGGGCTGTGTCATTCATATGTTTGCTTTAAAGCCTGTAATAAGTGGAAAGAATCCAGATTTGCCAGTTTCATAATTGACTGAGGCATGTATAATTTCACATGCAGGTTTGTTAATGGGACATCTGCAATGACATTTGGTTTCCCCAAGAAATGCAGAAGCACTAAGAGAATTCTACCCCCAGAATCCCTGATAGCAGCAGGTGAAAAGTGCATCTGGAGAGAGGAGAGTGTTGTGTAAGGAGGTGAAATGTACAGCTGTGGTTCACAATTAGTTCATTTCTATGAGATTGCATAAAAATATATTCCACGTCTTGAATTTGATGCTCTACTGATCCAGTGTCTGGTTCAGCAGTGATGGACAACAAAGCAATTCTGTCCTTTCTGTCACGTTGCAGTTGACTTGTGGTCAGGGAACGCTTTCAATTTATTCCTGTAAATTCACTGTTCCTATCTCATTTTCTGAGATCCCACAAGTGTTGACCCGGTTTCTGTTACTCACAGACATGCTTTTCTTTGTACTGTGAACTTAGTGCTTTGCAATTTAATTTTGGCAAACTTGGTGAAAGTCAGTAATTATAGTTACAGTTTCCAGCAAGTTGAGTTTTTCCAGCGGTCCTTCGATGGAGAATGTGGCTGTGGATTAATGAAACAAAAACTGGAGTCAAAACCTTCTTCCTGCCAAAGTCAAACATAGGAGTAGGTGCTAGGAAAGGTTTCAAAGCTGTTACCCCACTCATTTGTAGATCTACTGTGAACTCTACTCAAGGAAGTGTGAAACTGTTCTAATTTAGTGAGAAATGTATTAGGATACAGCTCATTTGTTAAAAAACAAACAGAGCTTGATAGCAATTTGGTGGAAGTTCTACAGTTTCAAGAAGCAAGTTGATGCTAAAACCTTAATGTAAAGTTTACAGCCAGGAAGCTTCCTGCCAGCAGGGGGTTGGGCTGTCAGCCCTGAAGCGGGGTATGCTGTCTTCTTTCACGTTATTCTGAATTTGGAGAGGGCAGTAAGTTAACAGTTATTGCTTTAAGAGTATGCTGATGTCATAGATTACTAACTTAATGGAATTTGATATGGTTGGTTCTGCTAGTTTATGTGCACAGCGCAGCATCTCAGAGGGGCTATGGAGGCACCATTGTAGTCTGGCGCAGGATGGCACATTCCAGCTGTTCACAGTATCATAGTATCACGGTATCACAGTCTCGTGCAGGTTGGAAGGGACCTTAGAGATCATTGAGTCCAACCCCCAGGATTTGAGCCTCCTGTGTAGCAGAGCGGCACTTCTACTGTTGTGTGCTGTACAGAAGTACTCAGCAGGTGCCTCTGTTCTGAATGATCGTTTATTTCTGCAGTTCCATCAGTAGCTGTAAGTTTTCTTAGTGTGCACTATTCTTCAGTGTGCACTTCTCCAAAAAACATCTTAGTGCTGTTATAGGGAGGGACCTAAAGATAAACTCATTGCACGCGTAGCTGAATGTTACTAGCCTTGATGTTTGCTGTCAGAAGCCCTCGTGTCTTGCTTATAGCAGGATTTTAAGTGGTGTTACAGAGACACCCATATCTGCAAAAATTCTTGGTTTTGTTTTGGAAGCCAAATCTGGAAAGGAATGTTAACTGTGTATCTCTCTGTTAAAACATTTCACAAGGTAGGCCTACCAATGCAGAACCCTTTGGGTTCACCTCTGCTTAAGGGATCTGCAAAGCTCCTGATGCTCATTAACTACTCATTTAGCCTTGCATATATATTCTACAGTCAATTTTGGTATTGATTTTAGAGTTGAACTGTGTGTTTAGCTCTTTAGAGGGAAGAGATTGTGCTTCAGCATCAGAAGTTTGGGAAAATTCTGGCATGATCTCTCAGAAGTTATTAATAACTGATGTACCATACCAAGCTCGTATCCTCTAGCGTGATTCTGAAGGCTATGGGGTGTGTATGTAACAGCTGATGAATCTCTCCCAAAAGGTATTTAAGGATAACTTTGGGTTTCTCAGGGGGTTCATGTCTGAATTTTGGGATGAGTACCTCAGCACAAGTAGTTAAATGCAATCTCTGCCTCTTTAAAGGAACCAGTGCTGAAGGTGAAATACATGCATGCAGAAAATTGCTAGTCAAAAGTATTTGAAGTTATCCTACATGTGCAGGACTTGGGTGGAGTAAACTGTACTTGTACACTTCAGCCATAGTATAGGAGTCTGTACCAGGAAGATGGAGGTGAGCCTCCTTGGTGAGGAGCAGCAGCAACGAGAGCATCGCTGCGTAATGGAAGAGCTGGGTGGAAAATCAAGGTGTGGAGTGTGTTGCTGAGCTGAAGTGTGCAGCATAACAGCAGGAGCTGATGGTGGTGGTGCCTTGTTTGTGAACCCAGGGTGGCCGCAAGTAATGGTCTTCTCTAATACTGTGATACTTCATATTGCCTGAAATTGTCCCTGGTAGAAATAGAGCTGTGGTAACTGAGGTGAAGAGTCGGTGGCCATGGCTGTTCCTCTATTATTTCCATATAGTTTGAAGTTAAATATAATGTCTGGGACTGTCTGGAGGAGGGTCAGAAACGTTTTCTGGTCCTTGTCTTTGCTTAGTGTTGAGATGAAGGTTTCTCATCTTCAGACTAAGAGGAGTCTTTACTCTGTGTGGACATCTTCTGCACTGCTCATAGGACGGACTATGTCAGTGTACAAGATCAGTGTCATTAGAGTTTCAGATTGATTATAGTGTCTCTGAGGCTTGCTGAGGTCGTTCTGATTCGTCTTTCATATGATGTTTTCTGGAGAGAAAAAAGATGGCCTAGGGTGTACATTGTACAATTACAATGTACAATTGTACAATACAAAGTACACTGCTGCATAAGTGAGAATGGAAGGTCATGCATGAGTCGTCGTTCACACTCGTGTTCTTCCTCCACCTCTTATTTCCACAGATGATAGGAAGTCTTAGAAATGTAAGAGATGCTGTACTCAGTTGTTTATAACTTTGCTCATCTGCAGTCTTTTGGACTGAAATACTTCGTGCTCTTTTTATTTTTTACCTTGGCTTTAACTTTGTTTAAATCTTTCAGCTGTAATTCTTCATCTGTTTCCAGAGACAGAACTAGAGGAGTTGTGCCTTTTTTTAATGGCATTCTTTTGTCTGAAATATTGTAGTGCACCTCTGAAATGGAGAAGGGCTTAACAATTGTCAGTGGATGACCTCTGCACAGATGTAATGTTTAAATTTTAGATGAAAATCTGCCAAAACTGAGCCAAATCTCCTTTTGAATGTTTTCTATCTTGACACGCCAATGTTTCTTTATGGAATGCTGTGGAGACTGTCTGCAGTCTGTGTGCTCAGCAGGATTTTCCTCTCAAGTGCATCTTTAGGCTGCAGTGAGCGGTGCAGAGCCAGGGAGCTGGAACTGTAGGAAAGGAATTCTTCCTCTAAAGTTAAATAAGGGCTGGGGTTGCGGTAACAGCACAAAGCAAGGAGGAAAACCTTGAGATGTGCCTAACATGTGGCAGCTCCACAATCAGGACCCATTCTTCCTTCTCCCATCAGCCCCCCACACACTCCTTACAGCTGTGGTTTCATTTTTGTTGTTGTTTTTTATAGTACTATCACTCTTATTGGGAAGAAGACTTCAATCTCACTGAGCAGACTGAATTTCTCTGCTGCTTTTAAGGTGGTTGGGTGGTTCATAGTTTGAGGTAAGCTGTCATTGCTTGTTGATGCCATATAGCACAAAGTAGCCTTTTGTTTTTCAAGCAAAATCCTCATCCGTTACATAGACATCAGCGTGAAATTCTCAAAGTGCTTTGATTTATTCAGACCTCTCAGCTTTAATGGCTGAAAATATTTTTCCTAAGATAAGAATTTGATTTAGCAGTGAAGGATAAGGTTTCCCAGAAATGCAGTACTAATAGCTCACTGCTGCTGGGTGAGCTGCTGCTTCTTTCTGCTCTTGCTTTGAGAGCCTGAAGCTTCTCTTGGCCTCACCATCACTTGCCTCCTCTGACTGCTTTTCCCTGGGTAACATTATATTTGTATCTAGTGAATTGAGTACCTTTGTGGTAGTAAAAACAGAGGTCAGGTGATTATTAGCGCAGATACAAAGGCATGGGGGAGAAGCAGGCATCTCCCTTTTCATAGCAGTGAAGTGATGCTAGGTGAGTTACCATGGGCTGTCGCTCCAGGGATGCCTTGGCTGTATTTAAACTGTGAATGAGAAACAGCCAAGAAAGGCCTGTCGTCTTCTTCTGTTTCTTTTGTAGAAGGCTAGTTTATCATTTCAAGCTGATATGGTAGAATAGCATCAGTCACCCACTTTGTGGTTTGTTTCTTGTCAGTTGAGGGTTTGTGTTGTTTTTGGTTTCTTTTTGGACATGCTCTTAACAAGTTCATCATCTGGTAGTCACTGTTGGATTTAGGTTTGCTCAGTTTGAAGTAGTGCCGCTAGCTCTTTCTGCATGAAATGCTTTTTCTTAAGCCATTCATACACCTGAATCTTTGCTTTTATGAATCAGGGCAAAATAGAGTAAGTCTTACTAGTCTTCTCTTACAGACCTTTCATCCTATAGGGGCTTACTCTGTTAATGTGCGGCAATGATTCAGGCATTTAATTCAGCTGGTTTTGATGTAGCTGATTGCATTATGTAGGGCCAAGAAGAAAGGTACAGCCACACCTTGACAAGCATCATCACCTCTTTTGTATCTTATGAAATGAGATCCAACTCCTGAGAGATAACACAGCAACGTAATGATAAAACTTCAGTTAATGCCTCAGTTGTAATGGATTGAGGTAATAGATACTCTGGAGAGGAAAGAGACTTGGCATTTCTTATCAGTGGTTATTCAGCCTCTGATGTATAAGTGATAGTCTTATGGTTTTGGCAGCGTCAAGACTTACTTATTTCTGAGTGCAAACTCAAATGTTGCCATTGTGTAAAGGTGCAGAATATAGAAGTAGGGCAAGTATTGCAAACTTGTTGAATTCCTTGCTGTGCTATCACTAAGACAGCACTTTTTCTTTTTGTTAGAGAAGTAATTCTAATGTTAGTATCTTATAATCTCACTACATTGAGCTTTTTCATTTTAAAGGCTGCTGATGGACCTGTGTATTTGTGCTGTTTAACATCACTACCAGCTAAAGCACAACTATTTATGCAGGGTGCTTGATTAAAAACTGAGCAGTGCGCTCTATGGCTGTTGGAGCAGCTTTGTTCCAGTGGTACCTGTGGTTTCAGGCTCACTGTAGTGCTGGTTCTTATAGGTGCTGGTGTTGCAGCGTGAGCCTGTGTGCTCTGTAATAGAGCTCACCTGCACCCAGCAGCAAGGCACCTGCCCCTGGCAGTGGGAAAGCTGCAGAGAAGTGTTTCTGCTGCTCAGGCTGCTTGTAGGCCATGTAGGCCAGGATGCAGTTGCCTGTGGATCAAAGTAGAAGTACGAAACAGGCTAGACCTCCTGGCAGCCTTCCAGCTGCTTCTCCTCTGCAGGGTTTGTATTCTTTTACCTACCCCTGCCCGCCTGGGGAGCCAGGTGCTTGCTGCCAATTAGCACTGTCAGGGCAGAGCTCCTCCGGCCCCGTTTGACTGCTGACAGCAGCTGGGGGTAGGCCTAGGCAGAAGCTTAACTCCTAGATTTCCAAATGCTCTGCAGGTTTTGTGGCACGGTTGCATTCTGTTTTATGAAAACAGGCTTTATGCTGGTGGCCCTAGAGTTTATCTGTGGGTGCTATCAGAGTTTCCCATCCCAGACCAACATTCTGCCTGACAACAGAGCATGGTCACAGCTAGATAAGGCACTGGGCTGATCTGGTGCCTTGGCCCATAGATCCAGTCTACAGAGGGACCTGGAGAGACTGAATTGATGGGCCAAGGCAAATAGTATGAGTTTCAGTAGGGCCAAGTGTCAGGTGTTTTGGTCACAACAACCCCAGGCAGCCCTACAGGCTTGGAGAGGTGTGGCTGGAAAGGGCCCTTGGTGTACTGATGGATGGTCAGCTGAATATGAGCCAGCAGTGTGCCCAGGTGGCCAAGAAAGCCAATGGCATCCTGGCTTGTATCAAGAATGGTGTGGTGAGCAGGACTAAGGAAGTCATTCTGCTCCTGTACTCGGCATTGGTGAGGCCTCACCTTGAGTACTGTGTTCAGTTTTGGGCACCTCAGTACACAAAGGACCCTGAGGTGCTGGAGCAGGTCCTGAGAAGGGCAACAGGGCTTGTGAAGGACTTGGAGAATATGCTCTAAAGGAGAGGCTGGGGGAACCGGGGCTGTTTAGTCTGGGCAAAAGGAGGCTGAGGGGAGACCTTATTTTTCTCTTCCAATATCTGAAAGGTGCTTACAGCCAGAGCAGGGTTGGTCTCTTCTCACTGTTGACAGGTGACAGGATGAGGGGAAATAGCCTCAGGTTGTGCCAGGATAAGTTTAGGTTGGATATCAGGAAACACTTCTTTATAGAAAGGGTAGTTAAGTGCTGGGGTAGGCTTCCCAGGGAGGTGGTTGAGTCACCATCCCTGGATGTGTTTAAAAACCATTTGGAAGTAGCAAGGTAACATGGGAAGTGGCTGGGTGCATGGAGAGAGCTGTAGGGAGATTGGTAAAGGTACTGTGAGAGGCATTAGGCAAGCTGTGGAGGTCTTGAAAACTGTAGGATGAAGTGATAAGAAGTAACACGGTTAAAACAGTATAAATTGGCCCTGGAACAGATGAACCATCTATTTGGAAAATAGCCAGTTTTGAATCTAATGAAATGCTCAATTTGAAAGTGGATGTTTCTACGGTGCTAGTAAAGGGTATGTGGTATGAGACTGACCCATCCTTCCTTTCCAGCTTTGCTTCCTATTTCTTTTGCTTTACTGAGGCAGAACTATTAACGTTGCTGCTCCTTGACATAGAATACCCTGAAATTACAACGAAGCATTAGATTGTTTTACAACAAATTGAGACTTATTTGTATTTTAGAATCTGATAGAAAAGAATATGCTTTTTTAGTGATCTTAAAAGTAGAGCAGAATTTTGTCCTGCTACAGGAGAGCTCTAACTTTTTCTAAGAATTCTTTTAATGGCTTTTGCAGAGGTCAGCAAGAGGGCTGTTGTGCTTAACTCAGCACCGACTGGAGCTATTCTGCACACGTTTAAAAACAAAGGAAAATAAACCACACAGAAAAACCCAAATATGTTGGCAGCTTATGTTCAAGGAGGCTTAGATATAGCAGTAAAGAAGGCATCATTTCAACAGGCCGCCTAGAGTTCTCTGTCATAGCAGGTAGCTTCCTTAGCTATCTTAATACTCTTTCTTCTTTCTCTATGAAGCTGGCATTATGCTCAGTTACATATTTATGGTGTGTTGGGGTCATTTACGGGAAAATGCTCGCATGTAATGTTGCTTGTGTGGGTTTATGTGTTATGATGAGTGGCCATCTCAATAATACCTTAATAATTGAAGGGTGTCTTTACCTGGAATTCACACACACCGTTGTCTTGAAGTTCCAGAGCTTCTTGGATATGTATTAGTATGCAGAGTTCTCAGTAGATCTGTGCAGCATTAGTTCTTTATTAATATCTGAAATTTATGCTTGCAGTGTGCAGCTCCCTGATCCTGACATAATTAGCAATCCTAGCTTTGTTCATCACAGTTGTAACATTATCTGCTAGTCTTGTCTAATTAAAAAAGTACTTCAGAAACAAGCATCTCTATTTTGGTACAGCGTCGTTTGCGTTCTGTTCCTCATTCATGCTTTTCTCTTTTAGGGATTTTAGAGTTTGTGAAAACAAAGGAAGTAGATGGCAGCTGAATGATATTTTATAATCTAAACACGTGTAGCCCTGACACTTTCTTGAATCCCCAAACCTAGCAAGGGGATGCAAGGGCTTATCCCACAGAAAATACCTTTGGGTGGTGTTTCTGAAATAACCAAGGCATTGCTTAGAAAGAAACTGGCAGAACATCAGCTATGCAAGCTAAGAACGCTTTTCACCCATTGTGAATTTGTATTGAGAAGGAGATTTTTTTTCTTACTTTCAATTTAAAACAACGACAAATGCCGTTATTTTTCTTTGACTTGACAGTCTGCCAGCTGAAGTCTTTGAGACTTGTAGCTTTCACTGTTCTAGCAGGATGCATCAAGCTGACTCAGCATTTTGGTTTGGAAATGAATGTTTTCAGCGGCTGAACTTTCAACCTGAACATTCAAAGAAGTATCCTAAATACAGTCCTAATCTCCCTTTGCAGCCAGAAAACCATTTCTGATTAACATACAGGCTTTGGCTGAAATTACTCTTCTAAGTTCAAGTCTTAATGCTGTGAGCAGAGCATGCCAGTGCTGATGTGTGAGGAAGCAGCATTGCCCTGACTGGTTTATTCTCATCCACTCCTCTCCTGTGCTAACACAAATATTTATGAAGTCATAAACAAGATGTAGCAAAAGATTGAGACTCTGATAGCTAATTTTAGGCAGGATCAGTTCCGCAGGCTGATTCATGCTACATGGTCCAGCACAAGTGGCCAGGAAGGGGCCAGAAAGTTTCTCCTAGAGCCTGCTAGGAGAAATAACAGTATTTTTGCCCTAATTAAACCTGCATGAAACTTGAAGCACTTGGCTGTTTTACTGTGTCTGTTAGAAATATGTATCCATATACCAGCCACCTCTTCTTTCCGTGTCTTCTGGTTGGTTCTTCGGGCTGTCTGTAGCAGCCACATCTTTGTGCGTGTGGAAAAATGTATGGCTCCACTTGAGCTGATTTATTCTGTTTTTTAAGAAATGTCGTTTCTAGTATTACAGCAGCAACTCATTATTAATGAAACGTGTCTTGAAAAGGAAGAAATGGCTTTGTAACCCATGTAACCTTGTTGTACCTTCCTCAGGTGGGTTACGCCAAGTGTTGGGTGTTGGCTGGTGTTACTGCAGCTGAGTGAGGCTGAGGAATGATGTGAGCAAGGTTGTTACTGCAGCTGGCGTTTAGCAGCATGACAGCATTAACCTCTTCAGCAAGTGCACCTTAATGGAGGAAGATACCTTCATTAATGGAGTCTCACGTTACTGCTAAGTGAATTGCTTTAAAGTAGGGAACAGTAAAAACAGTTCCTGTTGCCTTTCTCTGTTCCTTTTACTTCTACCTCAGTGGGCCCAGGTGTTGCTGAACATGTTGGGCTGTGTGCCCTCACAAGGCTAACGCTAGTGGTGAGCTGAACAGCTTGCAGACAGTGGACTCTGATTTCTCCCCTTCTTCCTTCAGGTTACAGATTGTTTTGACTTTGTCATCGTTGCCTTACGGTGTTTTGAAGCTGTCATAGCGTGAAAATGCCAAACCAAGATTTTTGTAGGCACTTGTTTTGGAAATAGGCATGCCATGTTTTTAATGTGTACTGCACTCTAGAGTTACAGCTTTGGGAAGATGGTGTAGTTCAGGGTTTGTGGGTTTTGGGGGTTCTTTTGAGTGTAACTGAATGTATCATCTAATTTTCAAGTCAAGTAACATGAGGATGGACAGACACTGCTGCCTCTAGGAGCCTTCCCAGTAGGAAATCACAAGCAGAAAGCTCTAGCAAGGTGCTGTGTTGCTTCTGGAAAGAATGGTCAGAGAATATGGCATAAATTTGAGGTCATTTATGTCAGCTTAGGGTAGAGAGAAATTACTTTGGAATACCAGGATGGCTTTAGGGCCAGTTTAGAAGTAATTTGTGTTTTGTGGGCCTTGGTGCCGCCACAAGAAATTTGTGAAACCACAAATCTGCTGTTGTGCGTTGATTCAAACCTGTCTGAAATCACCGAATGGATTATAAAATACTTGAAGAATGACGCAAGTTTTATTCTAATGCAAGACTGAGAGTCTTAACTGAGATGGTTGCCTGAGTTCAGGAAACTGTTTTCCAGAAGCCAAATGGTTACTGAAGCAGCAGGCAGCTGGTGGAGCAGGCTGTGTGGCTGCCTGCTGCTGTGCTATGATGGCAGTGCCCTGGACTGCTCACGTTTCTGAGTGCAGCTGAGGTATAAGAAGGGCACTAAATCTTAAAATAAGAAGTTAAGCATGAAATTTCAAGATAATTCTCTGTGTACTTGTTAGGTTTTTAATGAATGGAAAAGTTTAGTGTGCAGCCAGTGCTCAGTGCAGCAGCGTAACTGGCATTGTGTCTGGTACTGCTTCTGTGTCATGTGTGTTGTAGACCTGCTAGGGACATAATGAATGGGGGGAGGGAAATGAACATTAATGTTGCAAAAGAGTTTCACATGTGCCTTTGACTTAGTTTTGTGCTTGCAACTCTGTTGCTCTCTGGGAAGCTTGTTTTTATGGAATCTTTCAGTAGTAGCTATGTGGCCTAGTTTTAAAAGCATTTCATCATTTTTAATGCTTCCACAGGTGAATCAAAGCTAATAAAGTTTACTACTTGTCTGTCATTACTCTGGAATTTCTGCCTAGGAATAATAACTTCTGATATCCATGCAGTGATCACTCAAGCTTACGCTTCTTATTGCAGTAAATGTGCATCATATCCAAATACATTTCTCTGGTCTGTGTGTATTAGCTATTAGCATAGCTTCTCAGTGTTTCCTGTTAACTGGAAGCGCTGTCCTAGGCTTGCTTCTAATGTGAAGAAGCAGATTTTCTCCTGTTCCTGCTGGATTTAACAGTGGCATGAGCATACTGTACTAAAATGCCATAATGCCTCTTGGATTCCTGAAAAACAATAGGTCATTATTTTAGGGAAATGCTGACCTATTCTTTTCCTAAAGAACTTGTCTTGCATTCCACTTACTTTCCCATTTTTAGAATCATGGTTCATATTCCTCTTGGTTCACAATCATATAACATCCTTGTGGCAAGTACAGCAGTTGCTTACCTGGAAAAGTAATATTAGAAAAGTGTATATTTTTAGCAGCCTTTTGATATGATGTAGCAGCTGAAAACAAGGAGGGGAGGCAGTATGAGGTGATCTGACAGCGCTGCCAGTCATGACTTGGGAACTGCCGCTTCGGACTTGGAACTATAATGTGGGGAAACCATTTTTACAAGCCTAAGTATGCTCACTGTGCCTGGCTCTTGAATGACCCAGATGCTGTGACACTGCCCTTATTTCTTAAAAACTTCGTTTGAGGATCTTCCTCTAGATTCTGTTTGGCAGATGTGTTCAATGGGTGAAAAAGTTTTAAGAAACCTTTTTCTTATATTAAAAGCATAAGAATATGTATATAAAATAAGCAGGTAGTTCTGTGTGCACATGTAAATATAATTAATGAAATATTCCTTTGATGCTGTTAGCAAATTCTAAGTACCAAAGCGAAAAGTTACTCTTAACAACTAAGAAAAAAATACTGTTTTTTCTCATTTTAGTAATCATGCCTCCAACTCAGAATCCAGCAAGTTCACGCTGAGGTGTATTCTCAAGTTGAGATCCAGTGGCTCATGTTTTTCTGGGTAAGAAAGATATCTATATGCTCTTAACTATGACAAAATGTGGGTGATATGGTGGTTATTTTGTTCATGGTTTGTTTTTGTTTGTTGGGTTTTAATTGGGTTTTGGAGACTTTTGGGCAAGTCTAGAGGATTTCCAACCCACTTAACAGCTTAAACATGCTTTAGAATAGCAGTGCAAAGGAAGAGGAATAGCAAGCAACATTCAAATAAAATACATTCCTGAACAGTGTATGACTGGTCGGAAAAGCAATTTTGATTCACTGTCACAAAAATTTCAGTTTCTAGTCTGATTTCCAAAGGGAATTGAGGTAATGCATCGTCTCTTCCTTTTCACATTCTCCAGTCTTAAAATTTGTTTCTTGGTTTCAGTCAGGTAGTAGATATCACAGTGATAAATTTATGTATCTTGCTGACTTGAAAGAGGAAGAAATGGAGAACATGAAAGAACAGTGGGTAGAACTTAACCTTATATATACTGTGTTGACAAGCTGGCACATCAGACATATGTTTCCTTGTAAACGTGGATAATCTGTGACACTCCACCAGCAGCTATTATTGGCTGTGGTGGCATGACACCTGGTTCAATAGTACCTACAGATCTATGTGATCTGTAACTACTTCTGTTGCTCTTAAGACTCCCTCAGTCTACCAGCTTAGTCCAAACAGCTCCCAGAAAGATTAATGTAGGATTTTTTTACTTAATCAGCAAGATGTTTCTTGCTCATGTGCTCAAATAGATTCACTTTTAACATATGCAGAGAATTCTGTAGTGCCTTCTGCATGTAAAGTTTCGTATCTTTGCAAATTTTCTCTATCTGAAACTATTTTACTTTAAAAAGTGTCTTCCTTAATAACTGCTTGGATGTAATTGAGATCAGCATTAGCACCATGTTCTAGGTAACTTGTGCCCCAGATATGGTTAAGATCTAGTTATTTTTTTCCGCTTCTGTGCTCTTCCCTGAGTCTACACTAGATTCTTAATGTTTGATTATGTAATTAGGTGTAGATGCTTAACTTACTGCTTTTGCTAAAGAACTTGAGCAAGAGGTGGGCGGATAAGTTTTTGTTCCTTTTGCTTTCCATTCACGTATCAGTTAGGAGGGATTTCAAATTAATTATGTAATCATGAATCTCTTGTAAACTGTACCTCCATCTCTTTCTCAATCTCAGTAAATTCTGCCACAGTAATAGGTTTTCAGCTGTGCTTTAGGAACTTCTGGAATACAGCACAAGGCTGTTGTCTATCGTCTGCCTTATTTCATGAGATTTAATCACTGCTTTAGAGTTCTTTCTAACTCTTAACGGGGAAGAACTGCAGCAACAGAAGTGTTGCTTCAGAATAATGCGTATCTGTAGAACAGAGCAGCTTTTACTGGGAGTTAAACAAGGTGACATGTTTTAAGTCCTTTAAGTTTAGCACTTCTCTCAGAGCTTAATTAGATCTAATTTAGCTTGGCATTGCCTGAATTTTTGGTACAGAATTAGCCTATTTCTCTGTGTCCTGGGGCAGTCTTGTGATTTTTGGCAGTCTTGTTCCAATTATCAGACTTGGTTTCTGAAGAAGCAGTTGCAGAATACACACTACTAATGTTTCTCTTCTTACTTTGTGATTCACTGTCACTGTGCTTTTGCTGCAGAGCTGCTTTCTTTTTAAGTGCCCTTGCTAAAGATAGAAAAGCTCCCTGGGCTCTTTCATTCTTTCATGGCTTAAGTAATAAAGCCAGATGGTTTTTAGATGTTTTGTATCTATGGCTTTACTAACGTATCAGAGACTTCAGAATTCTGAAGTTCTGCTGATATCTTACTGCTTTTCTTTCTTTTTTTTTTTTCTTTTTTCTTTTTTTAATTGTAATTGCCTTACCTAAGTATGCTGAACATTTCTTTCCCTCCCTGCCCCACATTTCTTTTGTTGTAGCTCGAAATTTTCCTTCCCTGCATCTGGAGCTTTCAATTCTGGATGGTATATCTAGATGCTTTGTAGTATGCTTGTTGGCTTTTGCTAACAGTTTTCATTGTTGGGAGTTATCTGAATTGTTTTTTGTCAGAATTTTACTGCTTCTTACTGTAAGCCTATCTGGCTTTACATTACACGTGACAACTTAAAGTGATGCATTTAAAACTGCATATTTCCAGTCTATCAGGTAGAAATCTGCAGTTTTGCCTAAGTTTTTAATAGTGCAATAGAAACAAAGATGGGCCTACTTATAAATTCTATATTTATAATTTCCCAAAGGCTTTTTTTTCTTGGTGATTCTTCTGTGTCACAAAATGATGTGCTGCATGTCAGTGCTATACAACTATACAGTGCTGAGGACACTTCTTCAACTATATTGTGTTCAGTTAGCAAAGTCATCTTTGTAACTTAATTGATAACTGAGGGCTTATTCTCATTTTTTAAACTGTTTTTATTTTAATATTTCTTTTCCTCTTGAACTTAGATAACATAATCCATGGATAAAGTGGGAAAGATGTGGAACAATTTCAAATACAGGTGCCAGAATCTCTTCAGTCATGAAGGTGGAAGCCAAAACGAAAACATAGTTGTTAACTCCAGTAGTTGCTCGTCTGCTAAAGACAGAACTGTCCAGATAACCGGTTTGGCTCAACAGCAACCCAGCAGCCCTCTGAGAGAAAACATTGCTTTGCAGTTAGGTTTGAGTCCTTCGAAGAATTCCGTCAGGCGGAACCAAAACTGTGTCACAGAGATTCCTCAGATTGTTGAAATAAGTATTGAGAAGGAGAACGACTCGTGTGTCACCACAGGAACTAGGCTTGCTCGAAGGGACTCTTATTCTCGTCATGCTCCTTGGGGTGGGAAGAAGAAACATTCCTGCTCTACCAAAACCCAGAGCTCTTTGGATACTGAGAAAAGATTTGGTAGAACGCGAAGTGGCTTGCAGAGGAGAGAGAGGAGGTATGGAGTCAGTTCTGTCCATGATATGGATGCAGTGTCAAACAGGACAGTAGGCAGCCGTTCTCTGCGACAGCGTCTACAGGATACTGTTGGACTGTGTTTTCCCATGCGAACTTACAGCAAACAGTCCAAACCTCTGTTTTCTAACAAAAGAAAGATCCATCTCTCTGAACTAATGCTTGAGAAATGCCCTTTTCCTGCAGGCTCAGACCTGGCTCAGAAGTGGCATCTGATTAAACAGCACACGGCTCCCGTGAGTCCGCACTCAACATTTTTTGATACGTTTGATCCTTCCTTGGTTTCCACAGAAGACGAAGAAGACAGGCTGAGAGAGAGGCGTAGACTCAGTATCGAAGAAGGGGTTGATCCCCCTCCCAATGCCCAAATACATACTTTTGAAGCTACAGCACAGGTTAATCCGTTATATAAACTGGGACCAAAGTTAGCCCCCGGTATGACTGAGCTGGCCGGGGACAAAAATGCAACTCCTCCAGGAAACTGCGACTCTGAAGAAGACACGACAACACTTTGTCTACAGTCGCGCAGGCAGAAGCAGCGCCAGATGTCTGGAGAGAGCCACGGCCATATCAGCAAGCAGGGGGCTTGGAAGGTGCACACTCAGATCGATTACATCCATTGCCTTGTGCCAGACTTACTTCAGATCACAGGTAACCCGTGTTACTGGGGTGTAATGGACCGTTACGAAGCAGAAGCACTTCTGGAGGGTAAACCCGAAGGCACTTTTTTGCTCAGGGATTCTGCGCAGGAGGACTACCTCTTCTCTGTGAGCTTCCGTCGTTATAACCGATCGCTACATGCACGCATTGAGCAGTGGAATCACAACTTCAGTTTTGATGCCCACGATCCTTGTGTGTTTCACTCCTCCACTGTTACAGGGCTTCTGGAACACTACAAAGACCCTAGCTCTTGCATGTTCTTTGAACCATTGCTAACTGTATCTCTGAACAGGACCTTTCCCTTTAGTCTGCAGTATATCTGCCGGGCAGTAATCTGCAGGTGCACTACGTATGATGGAATTGATGACCTTCCATTGCCTTCAATGTTGCAAGACTTTTTAAAGGAGTATCACTATAAACAAAAAGTCAGGGTGCGATGGCTGGAGCGGGAACCTATAAAGACAAAGTAAAAGGAAATCAGAGTCTCCAGTAAGCTTACAGAACATGCTTTTTCTTGTGTGTTACAGTTTAACTGCAGCGAACGCACCAACAACGTCTAGCTTTTTTGCAATATCCTATTGAAGCTGAGTGTTAGTATCCTGTCAGATGCTGCCTGCTGTTAATCAAACGAAGTCGTGATGCCTCTTGGAAACAATAAGCAGACACAATTCTGCACGTTTTTCATTAAGGCCTAGTGAAAATATTTTTGCTAATTCCTAAATATTTTGTTTTTATAGCTGTAGTAATTGGATGAAGAAACTATGAGGCATTTTCCATGGGGCATTCGTGTAATGCTAATGAAGAAAGACTTTATTGGAGGAGCATTTTTGCTCATATTTAAAGTATTTTTTTAAGCACCGTCTTTAAATATTTCCACTACTCAAAGTACTAATTGAGCTCACAGTTAAGTTTCCGAACAATAATAAATAAGAGTATATTCTCTTTTTATCAGGAGCAGTTCACAAGAAGCAGGGATAACCTGCAGTCCATTGAGAGTTAATGGGGTTTTTTGGATGCTAGCAGATGAATCATGCTTTTCTCAGTGTATAGGGTTTCCTAATGATTAAGACTTGAATATGCCTGCTCAGTACTGTACTTCTATTTTAAACACTTGGAGATTTAAGTGGCATTGTTAGCAAAAGTAATGCTGTCTTGGACAGCTGAATACCTTCCAGTGTGAGTTATTGATTCAGTGGCAGGATGCAGAATTGGTTTATAGCCATGAAATGAAAGTTTTTGTATTTTTCTAGAGCCTAACTACTTGTAATTTACAATGGAAGGTAATAGTGAAGAGAAAATGTTTGCTTTTTTTATTTAAAACTGTCTGATATTTTTATGGAGAAAATTACAAGTGGTTGAATTATAATCAGAATACATAATCTGACATATCTGAAATGTCGGATTTCAAAGGTACTGTTACACTTTATTTGTAAATATCTTTCAATTTGTGCTTTTAAAAATGTTTTAAAAGTAATATGCACTGATAATAGTTTCAACAGATTACTTGGAAGCAAAATTCTGAGTTCTGTTTGCTTATTTAATTGGAGATGGAACTTCAAATAGTTCCATCTTAGACATTTTTGCACTAAAATTTTGTTGGAATGCCCTGTCCCCTGTTCAGTGTTTTGTACGAATTATGAGTGCTCCCTAGTTTCTTTACCAGCTGCTACAGTATGTTATTACTTACTTCTCTATGGCAGTGACCTGTGTGAGGTAGGGAACATTCTGGCTGCAAGTACAATAAACATTATTCTTGTATGCTACACTAACCCTTCTATTGATGTATTTTTCTGCTTGCTGTGCCTTGTTCTGGCTTTTTGTGCTAATAAAGTACAGTATGTTCAGTGTTATACTTGTATATCTGCTCCGTTTTTATATATTCACATAACTTGTAGCAGTTAACTGAATTTTTAATAGGCTTTTCTTAGTGTAGGTAATGCACAAATACTGTGCAGCTGAGTACTGGTCGGCACACCGTATTCCTGAGTTCTGTTATGTTGTGTATCAGAAACCAGACAGTGTACATCATTGAATGTTTCTGTAGTCACTGCGAAATAATGAACTTGTCTGCAGGCATCCAGCATTTTGAAGGTTTTGTAAAGTATCGGTGTTTAGCAAAAGAATATTCTTAAAACATTATCGGTCCCCTGTAATAGTTGCTGAATGTGTTTTAGCCTGTTACGTAGCTAACTGCTTAGCTTAGGATTTTGATACTCCCCAATGAGTAAGGAATGATTATTCCTGTAAATTGACAGTACAGCAGCGGCATTTGTTCACTTTTAGACTATTTTAATAAATAGATGTATACACAAACTGGCCAAATGTCCTGTTTTTACCAAAGAATACTGTCAATTTATGTTGGGGTATTTTTATAGTGAAAAACTGAGAGTGGAAAGGTGCAATTTCTGGTCTATCAAATATTTAACCTGAGCTACAATAATAAACCAAAGCATTTGTTGACAACTTCATCTGAACTTAAGCAATGTATACGTTTGTATTGGTGGAGCTTGAAACTTTTACGTCAAGAGTGTCATCATTTTGTTTCTTGAATACGCAATGTATCTGAAGAAGAATGATTTAAATAATTTTGTAATGACTGGAACAGCACTACGTAGAACATTATACTGAAAGGGGTTGATTTGGAGCACCCAGAAAGCACTTTAAAATGTGTTTGTATGGTCGTGGAAAACCTGTGATCCCGTTACACATTCTTTGTAGTAGGTTATCTTCTTTCTTATCTGTTAAGACTTCAACTGTTACGGTGAAACTTTGTATGTAAATACTAAGTTTATGTAGGTATGTGTACAAATGTGCTAATGGTCACTTCAGTTTTAAAGTGTATGTGTGTCCTTGGATATGCAACTCCTGGTTTAAAACCTACTCTTAGCATTGAAAGAGGAAAAAATTCACCAGCATGAAATTGCACCCAAGTGTCCCTTCATTGTGTCGTTCTCACTGTTCCCTTGATCAGATCTGAATTCCAGATGAGATTACTTTAAACCTTGCTTTTAGTAGTAATAGCACACAGTTTAACCTGCAACCAAGTTTCATCCCAATGTAAGGACCTGTCTTTTGTTTACAGCAGTTGCAGTATTGCTAGTCATAAACTGGCTGATGAGATCCTCGCTGTAACATTAGCAGTGTGGTCAGGAATACACATTCATTTCAGATTTTTGTGTAGTAAATATTGAGAGAAAAAAAAAATTAAAAAACAACTCAAACCTTAACCTTGCAAAATGTGTATTTGTGTAAGTGGTCTTTATGGAGAGGATTTGTTGCTCCCTTGAGACAGACAGACACACAAGAATATTTCTCTACAACCGTTTTAAAGCTTTGCTTCACTGAAATATACAGAATAACTTGCTAGTGTGCCTATGTTAAAATATGTAAACATAATTTTAAAGATTGATAGACTGGAGTGTTGGCTACTCGTGTTGCTGAATATTTTTCTAATTGATGATTTCAGTTCTAAAGTCACTGAAACGTTGATATGTTGAGAATGCAAGTACTTGACTCCTTTGAGGACTTCAGCTTAACTTTGGCATCCTGATCTGCTGTAGAAAATGTTGTAAATGTCCTCATCAAAATATGAGCACAACTAATTTTTTTTTTCTTACTGTAAGATTCAATGTAATAAGGTATGCTTGCATGATTCTAATCTGCTTACATGACAGTTGAGTATTTAATAATCATGCAAAGTATTCTTTGGATGTGATTCTTATCTCTGTAGAAAGGGCTAGAGGTAGGGTTTACTCAGTGGCATTATTTTGCGAAAACCTTGCAAAGATATTTTGCCATGGTTTAAATGAACAGGTGCTACGTGGGAATTCAGATCTTTGAATGTTTAGCACAACTTGGGGGTTTTGTTACATATAAATAAGTGCACTGTAAGACATTAGGAAGTCAGCGGCAGTTCTACTTCACCAGAAGATGGAAATCGTGATAATCATAATTTCCATTCAGTGTTTTCCCAACATCGAAAAAGTATTGAGTAAGTAGAACAATGTCACCGTTGGGGGGTGTGACTGGGGGGGGGGGGGGGAGGGATTTACTCTATTACTGGGTTGTTGTAGAAGAACATTTCAGTTATTAGGAAAAAAAAAAAAAAAAAGATATTAAATCTAAATCTTTTTTAGAATTCTTTTCCTATCCCCTTGGAATTGGAGAAATGTAATCTATTGACAGTAACGGAGGGCCTTTTGTTGCTGGTGGTTTTGGATGAGTTTTGTTAAGGACATAGGCAGCTGTGATTCAAACAATTTTCTTGACAGAATGAAATTTCTCTTAAGAAAATAAATTGCAGAGCCATCTTTTGGCATTTATGTATTTCAGTTTTTGTGTATTTGAAGACCTTTTGCTTATGACGGGATAGTCTTTGACTTAGAAGCATACAGCCTTCGAAAGATCTGTGTGTGTATCTAGTATCTCTCCTATACTAGACTTCATACTGACAGTCACTCATTTTGCAAAGTCTGTATTTAAGATTCTGCATCATTTGGAAGCAAGCAAATATTCTGTGCTTCATTAGTGAGAAACCTGTTTGCTTTAGTCTTCATGTGCAAGCCAGGCTTCTACAGAATATTTGCAGAATGCCTTGGAGCCTGTATTTGCTGTGAAATTGCATGCAAGACTGAAACTGTAAAGTTAAGAGGTGCTGAGTACTGTACAGAGATTAATCTGTAGGGAGCGCGCGTCTTTTTCTCAAAGATGATATGAAACTCAGTGTTCAGTAGATACATATTAGCTGATTTTTCTGTTAGCGTTTCTAAAATAAGCCTGTCTCATTTTGAAAACAATTCACATTTAAAATAATTGAAGTACTTGTAACTCTTATTTTCCTGAAGTATTTTTGTGTAATTTCATTTGTGCCAAATCTTGGTCTACGCGAATCTGCGTAGCCCGCAGATAGATAATGTATGTGGTGTCAGTAAGATGCCTCCAGGCACATGTGCACTGATGGTCTTTATTGAAGCTTCCCAAAGTACGTTGATATGGTGAGTGTTAATGTAATGGAATTTGAAGAAATCTTTTGAACTTCCTGTCTGGTGAACGTGTTCCAAATAGAGAAAGGCTGTGTTCTTTTTATCTTCACCTGTAATTGCGTATTGTGGCCAACAGCTCAGTCTGCGTTTTGCTGCAGTTGCCACAATACATAGGCAGTTTTCTACAGGCTGTGGATGAAGGAGATTGTTTTGTTCATAACTGCTTTGAAAAAAAATGATAGGAAGGCTAGAAATGAAATTGATTGGCTTTTAAAGTGTTAACTCTTACAAAGTGCGTTGTAACACAGCTGCTCTCCCTTTTTGCAGTGACATAGGAAGACTCATTTAGCTTCACCATTGGTTGCACGTGCCAAATGCACTTGACTTAAGGTGTCTGTATTTTATGAAGTTTCATTATTTTCCATTAAAAAAAAAAAATAGCAGTGAGAACTTTGAGGAGGAAATACCTCGATGTCTTAACATTAAGATGGTTAAAGCAAATGTGTTGCAATGAGGTAATGATCTGCCGAGGATTCTTTTTTAAGAGTAGTTAGCCCTTTTGCTATGTCTGAAGATTTAAAAGGAAGTTGTCTCTTGTTACATTTAGAGAATGGAAATAAACGTGTCCTTTCATTTAATTTGCTTGCATGTTGCCATACTGATTTAAATCTGGTATTTCAATGAAGCATTGCCATTTTTCTTATTTTTATACGATGTTCCATTTACAAAAGTTGTATGTCAGTTGGGCATCAATGCAATGAAGTCTGTCCATTCATTGTTACCCAGGTAACTCTTGTGTATATACACACTTCAAGGGGAAGAAATGTTCACTATGTAAATTTGCATTAAAACTCCAGCCGTTAATCAGACAGGTTTCTTGGGGCCAACACAGCGCATTTTTGAGCTGAAGCTCCTGGTGCTTGACCTTTTCTTCCCCCCATCTTTGGTAGAAAGGAAAAAGTACTTAATTGTGTATGTGTGATGTAGGTCATGTGACAGATGTACTTGTGAAGCACACCGCTACGCGGACATGCAGAAACATATCTGAACTTGCTCATGTGGAGTAAGGCAAGCTCTGATTTCCCAGCAGGAGTTACAGTGTGGTGGCACAGTGGCAAAGAGGAAGCAAGATTAGCTTTTGTTCTTAAAACTCTTAAGAAGCCTCTCAGTTGTGTGCTGTGCACTTCCTGTTTTGATATGGTCCTTGTTTCAGAGTCCCGGGGAATTTTAATAGCTTCTGAAAGGTGCAGAAGTTCTTGACTGCTTTGCCACTTCTTGCTTTCATTCCTTGGCTTTGAAAAAGCATGATGAGTGAAATTTATTAAAAATGAGTATGTGTAGTCACTAACCGTATAAGCACTACTTTGTAGTATCCTTATGCAGGTGGCAAATTCTTACGTGATTCTATTTAAACTGTTTGGGGAGAATGAATAATGACACTGTGGGCACAAATGAATGCAGATTGCACTATAAACTTCCTTACCTGAAGCCTTCGTTCTTACAAAACTATGCCATCCCTGCGCAGAAAACTGTAGCTTCGGTGTTTCACTCGTTGGTAGGTGTCCAGAAGAGCAGCACCCGGACAGTCCCTGGACCCGTTCCCAACATTCCAGCTGAAGGGGCCCTGGCAGCCCTGTGGGGCACTCGAGGAGTTGGCTCCTGAGCATGCCAGCAGCACCCGGCTGCTGTGTGCCACGATGGCACTTGCCTGGTGCCAGCTTCTCTGGGTCGCATGGGCTTAGGTGGTTCTTTACCCTCTGCAGCTTCCATGTGTCTCCATGCTGCCGAACTTGTCTTTGTTAACCGGTTGCCAAACTGTCTTGCATCTTAGTAGTGAGAAAATTATGTGATCTATAGCTACACGATTGGTGTATTAAGTAATAGATGGCTCTGTCTTAATAAATGGGGTATGAACTACTGTACTGTTTTCCTTCTATATTTGTTTGGGAGCAGAAAGTTGTGGGTGTAATGAGTTTATTTGCAGCATAATTTAAAATGGATACTTCTGCATATATTTAGCCGCTGTACGTGTCAAAGGGATAAGTAGCTGGTAGATGAAAATAATCAACTCATGTTGATATTCAGTCTGCTTCTGTTGCATCTCAAATAATTGAGCAAAGGGATCGAGAACAATAATTATCCTCTTTAGAAGTTTTATCACACTCAGAGATCTCTGCAAGGGCTTAATTTAATGGATTTTTACATAGATTTCAAGATCTTCCCACCCTCCCGCCCCCTGTTATGGGCTTATGTACACATGCACTGGTGCATACAGCCCCACTGGCACAGACGGGACCAGTCTGAGATGTTTTCTGCCAACTGTGAGAGCTGCACATTAGAGAGTTTTATCATCACTAGTGGAGTCCTAGAAAACAAAACTGGTTTCCGCTGCTTTGTGTGGAGATTGCCTTTGTGGTTTTAGCTGTGTTGAAACTTGCAGGTTAATCCTCTTAAATTCTGCTAAAAGGAGTTGATAATTGATTAATCATTGAAAATTAAAGAAATTAACTTGCCTCTTATAGGTGACATATTTAAAATGTGAGACTATAATTGTGCTATATTTGTTGCAGAGATTGTTATTCTTAATAGAAGTGATTAAATCATTGGGGTATTTAAATGAGGTACAAGTGTTGCATTGAAAATTAACAGAAACATTCCATAAGAGTTAGAAATGCAGCTGGTCTGAAGCTTTGTGTCATCAATACTTTGTGTCATTTTCCTGAGAGGAGGGGATTTTAGGAGCCCATCTCAGCTGCTCATGGGCCTGTGTGGTATGTCAATAGTCTGTGAGTTATGTGCTGCAGAACATATGGCATATGCGGTAGGTGTGGGGAAGATGTTAGAATGAACGTGGCAATGTGCAGTAATTGTGTGAAAAAGATCGTGTACCTGTATGGGATGTTTCTGGGGCTTCTAGTTGTCTACATATGTGGTCATCCACATCTGCTCATGAGATTCCTGATGCAGCATTAATGCCACTGAACTCAGAGGACCTGGACAAATGAGTTTGTGAGGAGCGCTCATGATGTTGATTTACTTTTGAAGCAGCTGGTGGTATTGAGAAGCATTAAAACAATTCCACATCCAGGTTTCCCAGGAATTGATTGATTAGGTGTGGGAAAAACGGTGTTAACGAGACCTGTTTGACTGTTCTCACTCTGCTGTCCCACCAGATGTCCTGTGAAATCTGGGAAGTCAAGGCTATAAACCTACAGTGGGATTTTTGTAGCCTCTTAAGAGAATAGCAAGTGCTGTTTACGTGGTCTCTGATCTTCAGAATACTTTTCTTTGTAGCTCTCATCTGTTGAAAGGAGGGAAGTGTAGAATTCATGTCAGTTCTAAGAGCTGGAGACTAACTTTAAGGTAAAAAAAATGCTACTTAAATTGGGACTTGCTAGATGTGGGTTGAATTGGACGCTGTCCTATTCTCTATCTCAGGTTTCCCTTAAGTGAAGTAAGAATGACAATATTCGAGCCATTTGTGAAAGACCTGGAGCTCTAGCAAGAAGCAGCATAATAGAACAGGTGTGTTATTTGGGGATGTCTGACACTCGTCCTTCACTGAGGAGATGTGAGGTAGGTGTGCGTCCACTCAGTATCTAAGTGATAGTTTTTGCTCAAGTGGTAACTGACTGCTGTGGACGTGACACATACAATATATGCAGGTATGTAGGGTTCTGAGTGCTGTTTGCCTTTTATTTCACAACTCAGCCTTTTGTCGAACCAGACTGTGAGATTTCCCCATGTCAAGTGCTTTTTTTCTCCTTGCAAACTCTGTTTTGGGGGCACTGTATTTGACTCCTTTTGTCTTTTTCTGTATCCAATCTGATAAAGCTGATAACCTGCAAGTAGTGTGTGTGGAGAATTTCCTGGCGGGAGCCAATGAATTGCTGAGATTGTTATCATTCTGTACTACTGAAGCACGCAGTTTTATTTATACACCATTTGTCTTCAGTTTCATTATATGCCAAGAAGAGAAAAAACAGACTTTTCCTTCAAGTGATTGCTTGTATGTAGGTCATTCTGAAAGTAATGCCTCCTATTTTTTTTTTTCTGTGAAAGCTACAACAAAGATCACAATAGTACTATTCGATAGAACAGACTCCCAGCTACCCAACACTATGTATCAACACAGTCACCACTATTAGCTGTGCAGCAAAAGCCTGCTTGCCACGCTCATAAACATCTGCATCAGTGGAGATGCCTCACTGTCACTGCTGATGAAACATGTCACCCACCACTTCACTGTGCTCACACCCACTGTTTGATCTCCATCAGTGTTTGGTGTCGGTGGGTGACATTTCTTCTTCATGGAGGAATTCGGTGACACACTTTTGCTTCAGGCACACTTCCATGTCAGACGCCATTTTGTCAGACTGTCCCTCTGCTGCCATCTGTCATGCAGCAATGGCATGTAATGGGATATTGGTGAGAAGGTTCAACCTCTACTGCCATACCCACCACCATCTGCCTCTGACACTGTGGGCTAACATAATAAAATAGAATGTGTTACTTTCAGATCGGCCTTCATGTGACCATTCGTGTTAAGGGCATGTTTGTGCCTAATATTTAAGCCAAATACTTCTTCCTGACAATACTTATGTCAGTTCTCTCCTCTCTGCTCCTCAGTCTACTGAATGTGTTGTGTGCTTGTGGTTGTAGGATACCTTCATCCTTTGTTCTTCTCACTGCTCAGCTGAGTCGGGGTTATCCAACTTCTGGATAAATAAAAATTAGCTTTCTTGTCTTGGTGTGCGTGGCTTTGCGTAAAGGCTTTAAGCTATTCCTGATGTCAGCCATCTCACATCATCAAATGAATCTTGCCAGTATTTGTTATTCAGGTAAAAGTACACGGGGAACATTTTGTGATGAGGGTTTTTAAGCCAAGATCTTATAAAGAAACATCAACAGCTTCAGCTTTTTTAATTTCTCTCTCTCTCTCTCTCTCTTTTTAATTAGTTTTTTTTTTTTTTAATTTTTTTCCCCTTGGAAAGTTTCATCTTCATCTTGATTCCATATTTCAAGGTATCAGTCCTTATGCTATGTCTCAACAAGATTATGTTACTTTGGAGGTGAGGATACTTGCAAATAATTTCAGCACAAGTTTCAAAAGAACCATTTTCAAGACTGGTATCTGTATCACTTTAAGACCTCCTGAATTTCTGTGTCTGGTATCTCTTGCAGGAATTTAAGACTGGCACCAGCTCCAGAGATACAGTTGTCCAGAAAAGTTAAGTAGTGCCCTGAAACACCACACTTGGCTGCTGCTCTTGGTAGATGCTTTGGAAGTCACTTTCCAAGAGGTCATCCCTTACTATATGATGTGCTTAGACATTGGTGCCCTCCAGAGGTCCAGGTTTCCAACTATGTTGCTGCTTTCACAGTTCCCATTCCTAAGCAGGCTAGGATTGTTTCAGGCTTTGAATGTGGCTGGGCTGTCCAGTGCTTTCTTGGGAAACCCATGGGCCATCACGAGGGTTGATGTAGACTTGAAAGAGAATGGCCAGCCCTACATATTTCACCCCATGAAGCAACGAAGCTTTTCCTGTCTTCTCATAGCCAGAAGTTTCCAGTTCACAGAAAACCTGGCTTGTTTCCTCTGTGAGTGAGCTTGCAGACCAAATTCCTCTGTCTTAGTGGGGCCAGTTCTGGCATCCTCCTTGTCACGTACAAGAGAAACTCTGCTCTATTGCCTTTAAGGATGATTGAGCACTGCTCTCTGTAGTGTAGAGGTGATATATCTTCAGCCAAACCATTAGCAATATGCATTCTGAGCAGAGAGCTCCTTCAGCTTTGCTTAGGAGACTTTCTGCAGCGCTGTTGTTCCCTTCAGGTCACTTCAAAGGGGCTTCTCGGTCTTCTCTAGAAAAGATCTAGCTCTGACTGTGTGTATTATTATGATAGATTTGTTTTGCTGCAACAAGTTCTGTCCAATACAGCAGTTTGCCAGTCAGTGCCACTGATTCAATAGGCAGCGTGTGATGTTCCTGCTCACAGTTCTTCAGTCAGCTTCATCCATTGCCCTCAGTCCACAAGCCACATGGTTCTCAGTGTTAAATCACAGCTTTGATTTTCTGTGGTGAGATACAGTAATTAACAGTTGTAATGGATGGCAACAGTGTGCAAAACCAAGTAATTTGATCCTCTTCTTGAAGTTTAGTCACTCTTATCCCTCCCATTTTGTTCAGGCACACTGTCTATTGCTTGAGTTTCTTAGTGTGATAGACTTTCTTTCATCCTACAACAACTGGAAGCCCTCAGTATTTAGAAATGTTTCGTTCTCTTTGCCTTTCTGAGTGTTGCTTTAAAATCTGTTTCTTTAGGGGATTTTTGAACTGGTTTAGGTGTCTGTAAAGATCAGATCTTTGAGCCTGTGGCAAGCCTACCCATGGCTGTCAATTCAATGGTAAGGGTAAGCAATGCGTGGCCCAACAGCTCACAATCCCTGCACTGTCTCTATATTGGCAAAATTACTTTCTGCACTTCATCTTCTATCAGAACTCAGTTGAGTTTTGTTTGTGCTAATTTCTGCTTTTTTGTTGTTCATTTGCAAACTGCAGGTGTTTGAGTCCTCCCATTGCATCTGAGCTATTGAGGAACATTTGGTTTCCTATCTGAGTGCCATGATGCTTTTTGGGAAAACCTTTCACAACGGTAGCTCAGGGCCCAGCAGTTTTGTCTATGGACTGGTAACAAAGAGCTGGTTGTGACACCACCTATAACAAAAATAATAGAATGGAAATACTAAATGTGGTTAAAATGCCACCCACCAAATCTTGGACTATTCAAATGGGACCAGGTGAGGAAACTATGGTTGCACCTTGACCACAGAAGGTCCTTGTGGATATTTCCAGGTCCAATGTGGTTTTGGCAGAGGGGTACCCTGCCTTCCGCTCTAAGAACTGCAGAGTACTTAACCTCTTCATTTGGTCTTCAAAGGATAGCAGAGTTGTCTGCCATGTGAATAGTCGGTGGAAATGGACATTGCTCTTGGCAAAATGATACTTCTGTGGCTGTCACATTAGAACTTTGCACTAGGAGCACTGTAGTCCTTGTTGTGGTGCCTAAGTGAGCTGTGTGCTGAGAAAGTGCTGTTTTTCCCACTCAAAATTCAGAAAGAATTCAAATCTCCACAGGCCCCAGAAAGTGAGAAATCCCAATAGAAACTGGTGGCTGCTGAGTGGATGGAGAGCCTATCACTCCACCAAAATCAGTCTGTTACCAAGGTGTTCAGGGGCTTACTGGAAACTCTCCTGTGGGTACCCTGGAACAGCCTTTCTCAAAGCTTAAGTTTCCTTTACCTGTTTTATGTGTTACTCCAGCAAGCCAAAGTAGATCCTGGACTTATTTAGTAGAGTAAAAGGTCTAGATTAGTAACTGCTACCAAACCAGCCCTCCAAAAGACACTATTTTCTACCAGAGCAAACTGGAAAGCGCGATACAGGCCCAACTGCTATGTCAGACTGCTCCTCCCTGCCCCACCTCAGCCTGACCAACTATTTAAGGCTTATAAAGCCAAAGTGTTGGACAAGTTACTAACTGGATGAGAAACACCTCAGCTTAGATGACCCAGGAATGCTGGGTGTGATTGCTCCTTGCTCATAACTCCCTGTCTTGATGTCTTCTCTTGTCCAACAGCTCTACCCAGCCCAAGGGGTATGAGGGACAGCTCAGCCTCTTTCTCAGTAGTGCGACTGATAGAAGGCCTCTGAGTGGAAACCTTGCAATTAACCTTTTATGCCAACCCCATCCAAGGAGTTTCCCAGTTTCATCTCTGGAGAGGAGCCAGCTCCAAGACCCATCCAAATCTTGCCCCTGCAAACAAGGGGCTCTGAAGGAGTCTGAAAGTTGCATCTGTAAGGCATCTGCATCATGGCTGATGGATTTTCTTGTGCTGACCACGTTTTTCATATCAGAGATGAAATTTATCAAAAAACATCATTTCCCTTTCAGTTGAGCTTGTACAGCTGCTGCAAAGACGGCTGCATGCTACTACCAAAAAAATACCACATTTTTCTGCTACAGTTTGAACGGGAAATAATTGTGGTTTCTCAGATCCCACTTTGAAGCTGCTGTTGTTTGTAGCTGACTGACTTTAATCACAGTAATTCTATGTGCAGCTCTACTCCAGCTGTGCACTGGGCATCATGAGTCACTGTCCAAAAACATCTCTTGGACTCAGACCCTTCTTAAGAGAGCCCACTCAAATATCTCTGAACGTTCTCCACTCCACTGGGAAGTCTCCTTCAGTTGAGCAGTCATATTATGTCTGTTCTGGATGGAGGATCTCCTGGTGTTTGCTATTTTATGTTTCAGGAACAGAGGAGGAGAATGAGATGTCCCTGAGGAGCTTTGGCCTGGCCAGTGGTGGGCATGAGTGTTGATCCTACTAAGCAGGTACTCAAGTCATGAGATGCTGTCATCCCAGACTCTCTCCTGAGGGCCACAGTTTAAACACCCCTGTATTTATATTGTTATAAAGTATGTCATGCTTTGTAAATTCCTTTTCATCAACTCAAGTCACTCTATTAAGTGGCTAAGTATTTCCTGCCGTAACTGCAAGAATATAGAAACTGAGGCAGTAATGTGGAATTCATCTCATGTTGCCAGGTGGCCTGTAAGAAACCTTGGGGAAAAGCTCGTCCAGCTCTCTCTCCACCAGCTTTGGCCATGCTGTAAATAAATCTAAACTAGTTACATATTTTAGAAGTTCCTTTAAAATAATTATAACAAATGCCTTTTTATTTCATAGATTTCCTGCCCACAGAATGTATTTACATATCACATACAGTTGGAAGGTATTATTAGAGATCCCTGTTCTGGCACCTGAGTCATAGTACCTTTAGCTTGCCACCATAAATAGATACATTTGACTGAGGCTGCTTGTGATGGGATGGCACAGCCTGTGCATTGAAAACTCTGTTTCCTACTGATTGATGGGGCAGACCTCCAAGTCATACTCCTTTTTTACAGCAAAATCCCATTCACCTGATACCTGGCAGATGTCTGCACAGAACTGGGAGCTGAGCCTGACTTTCAGTCAGGTGCTGGCCCTATCAGGTAGGATGAAAGTCACCTTCAAGTCAGAATATCAACACAGTGCCCAGCTGGTTGGTAAGCCTCAGTGGATTTAATGCACGGTGCTTCCAGACACTGCTGGACGTACAGAAAAGAACATGAACAGTCGTCCATCTGAACAGAAGTTCTGTGTTTAAAAAAGAGAATCCTTTTCCCAGGGGATGCTGAGTGTATCTGGCCCATAAATGCACTCCTGCATCTGCTCGGTTAGAGAGTTAGTCCTGGGTGATGTGAACTTCTATAGTTCATCAGATCTGACCCAGCTGTTGGGCTGCAAAGAAATGCTTGCAGTAGACTCTTACGAGATCAGCAGCGGTCCTGGAAGGTTGTTGAACTTGGGCTCTGTCTTTTGACAGAAAACCATCTGAACATGATGCATGACAGGATGTGGTTTCTCAAGCAGAATAGCTGCATTCTTGCAGGAGACGATGGGTAGAGGGAATTTTAATTTTAGCAATTGAACATGGAATCATTTATGTGCTTATGCAACTCTTAAATCAAAAGGCTATGAGAGCACGGTCGTCCTGCACAACCTCTTGTGGAAACAGTGTGATAGCTGAAGTTGTCCTTCAAAGAGCTGCATGGTGAGGTGCGTGTGACCTGAGAGAATTAAGGGGCTGAGGAAAACACCTGCTTGAGACTGGCCTGACCTTGTGCCACTGCCTAGAGGGGACCACAGGACTTCTGTACCATCAATACTATCTTTGGGTCTCAAAAGATTCATTCTAGTAGCTTAGCAATCTATACAATGAATGACAAAATACAATCCCGTCTAGCAAAAAATGCTGCCAACGTGCAAAAATATTTACCAAATCCTCATGCCATTAAAACCATCTTGTTGGAATTGTCTGTTCCAGACAGAAAGATATTTTACTGAATGCTTGGTTATGTGGTTTTCCTCCTCAGATTGCTGTGAGAGCACATGTTTCACGAGGCATATCAAAGTTGTCTCATGGGCAAAACCATGTAAATAACAAACATGTCAGTTTTTTAACATCTGCTGGAGAGAAACAGCAAGCCACGTCACTTTAACCGTGCAGACAGTTCTCAGAGATGTGAGAGAAAAGAAGGATTTTGTAGCATCTCCAAGTCTGGAACTAAGAGAGGTCTCAGCTGTGCCTGTACCCCTTCAGATAACCATTGTGAGATCATAGAAAGTGTTTTCTATGCCTCAGCCTTCATCTGTGTTTGTAAGATGACTGTGTATCTGTTCTAGGTTCTGCTAATTAACTCTATAACACAAGACCCACACGTTAATTGGTTGACTCCTGAGTTCCAACTGTTCCTGCTCCTGTGACACGCAGGCTTGGTTCACGCTCCTGAAAAGAGTTTACTGCAGCACTTCAGGATGTGAGGTTTTTCTGCTGCACTGGATCCTCATCCTTCATGCAGCTAATACATGGAAGGAGAGCAAGCTTTCCTATTCCTTGCCTTAATCCACTGCGCAGTTGCTTAGGGTGAATCACTAACCAAGCGCCTAAGTATGGTGAAGCAAAAATGCTTGTTGAGTGTCTTTCCAGTCAGCATGGAGTGGAGGCCTTCAGCAGAAGGAATGGTTCTGCAGGAGCTGCAGCATTACCGTCTGCTCGCTAACCTGCTTCCTCCAGCACTACAACTCTGTTTACACACTGATGGATTGAAATTGCTCCTGCTTTTGGGATGAGAAGAAGGAACGGTGGATGTATCCTGGAGAAAGAATTTAAGAGGTATGTTAAATTCTCCTTTTATTCCTCCTGCATAACTGCCCCTCACCTTGCTTGTTTGTTTGTTTTCTTTGTGTGAGGAATGGCAGTTCTTTTCCCAGAAGCAGTTAATGAACTGGATCTGTCCTCTATCATGATGCCAATGTGTTGGCTCTCCATAAATGCAAAGCAGCATTTAAGATACCACAGAAAGGACTGCATGATCTGTTAAATATAATGGAAAGAAAAAAGAAAAAAGGGATTATTTCCCTTCCTTGAAAAATGGGATTGTTTCATGTGAGGGTTTACTTCATGCTCCTTCCATTGATCTTTCTGTTTGCCTTAGGCTGTGATTTCCTGTGGAACAGCTCGGTCTAGATAAACTCTGCATAACCTGCTTATTTGGACAGAGGTGGATTGATATTGTCCTTTTTCCAGGAGTCAAGACTAAAGAATTACAGAAATACTGCAGTGCTATCAAGTGGGTGAGTGCTTTCATTGTAAATCCTTAAATCCTCTTAATCCTTGTTTGTATAAGATGAATGGAAACCCTGTGAGTGCATTTTCTCATAGACTATCCATCCATTCATACCACAAACACAATGTAAATACTGATTTCTCCCTTTTACATGCAAGAACACATATCTGCCACTCCTCAAACTGTATTTCTGAGATGTAAGAATACAGTCACTACTGCATCACTTTGAACAGATGTTCTTGTCTGTGCTTTAAAGACGACGGTCTTGGTTTTGTACCAGTCTGACTGAGATGCTGCCTGAGTGCAGAGGGTTTGGTGTGTGAAGCTGCCTGCTGAATTAGGGCCTAGATTTTTTCCTCTAGAAAACTGCTATGCTGAACATAAACCCTACTTACAGAGTTTTACTGAGACTGCACAATCAAGCCTTCAAATTTAGGAGGTGTCAGCTATGTTCCCACACTTATGCAGGAGGAGAGGGGATTCTTGCCCACAGCAGGAATTGCAGGCAGACGCTTTTCTGAGCCCTTGGTGCAGTTTTCCCCTATTTCTGTTAGCTGGCCAAATGTGGGCAGGTTTTAATATGGACAGACACATTTCTGCCACAATGAGCCCTGTCTGCCAAATTTCAAAATTCCCCATCTGAAGCTAAAGATCCTCATATAAAAGGTTGTCTGGATTTATTTAACCTGTGCCAAGCAATATATCTTTCCTGTAATAATATTCCTGGAAATGGCTGGGCTGTTTTAGCTAAAGCAGATGCCGAACTGTTTGGAATCAAATTCTCAGCGCTGAAAATTTCGTGAAGCCCAGTAATGTGCCATTCTCTGCCGCTGACTCTGAGGAAGGCCGAGCTCTGTAACAGTAGGGAGGGGATGCAGCAGTGTAGAACCAACACCACTGCTTTCAAGAAATGGTTGGCTCACGGCAAGTGAAGAGCAGAAATGGCTTTAAACTAGAAGAGGGCAGAGTTAGACTAGGTATCAGGAAGATATTCCTTACTGTGAGGATGGTGAGACACTGGAACAGGTTGCCCAGAGAGGTTGTGGATGCCCCCTCCCTGGAGGCGATCAAGGCCAGACTGGGTGGAGCTGTAAGCAGCCTGGTCTAGAGGGAGGTGTCCATGCCTATAGCAGGGGGTTGGAACTACATGATCTTAAAGGTCCCTTCCAACCCAAACCATTCTATTATGATCCCCTTGTGTATGCACCCCATGCACCATGCAGTTGTTGCCTTCACCTTAAATAGTGAATGTGGCAACTCGTGAACATCAGTTCTACTTTCAGCCCTTACCTTTGTGTTAGAACCTTCTGGAGCTGTGGGATTGATGAGAAGGCTCCTTCCCACTTCTTTCTCCCTTTTGAGGAGCAGCAGTGCAGTGAAACACAGCACCTATCCTCCTTCTTGGTTGCATAGAAACCTTTGGTACATAAGCGGACTGTGGCACTCTGTGCCAAACTGGCTTTTCTGGTCAGAAAAGGTACCATTATTTTGGGAGCAGAGATGAAACCCCCATCTCTACAATTCTTTTATATTTCAGTTTAGAAGGAAAATGAAGAATTAAGTGAATTAACAAACAATGCTAGTTTTACTCTTTAAAAAAAAAAAAAAAAGAAAAGAAAAAAAAAAGGATTGTGAAAAACACCAACAGTTTTATTATTTGCGGAGCTGGGAATGCTTCTTTTTATGTATGCAGTGTTTGCTTGCTATGGCTTTGGGCACAGTGTACTTCAGCCTTGGTGAAGTTCTACTAATAACCTCTGAAGGCAATTTCAGACGTTGCTTACCTTTCCCCGGGGAGTAAGAGATGTCTTTGTGATTTCCTGCCCTTAGATACACAACCTGCTTGTAGGCTTGACTGCATCGCGAATGCAGTATGAGATTCATCCCATCTTATTCTCTTTTTTTTTTCCCCCTCTCCTTTATGTACTGTTTTGCCTGCTGGGTTGTTTTCTGCCCGTTTTCTCCAAGGCTAGTGATGTCAGTGTGCATTCTGTCTATCCATGGCAAGTCATTGTTCATAACCAAAGTAAGAGAATGTGCACAGAGCAATGGCAGTGCTGGGCAGTCCCAACTTACCCTGCCACTGCCTTACTAGGAGAAAGAAGATGTTTGAGGAGAGTGGAGTCATTCTGTGTCTCTGGGCACAGATCATCCCCTTGACCCTCCAATCATCTCTGTGACCTCAATGACTCCGAGCGATAACAATGAGTGCAGAAGTCATGGAACAGTTTGTGTTGATGCATTGTTCCCTGTTCTACAGAGAGAAAAATTAAACTGCAGAATGACTAAGTGCCTTTTCAAAGGCCACATAATGAATCAGTGAATGAACAACAAACCCCAGCAGCTCCAGGCCCCCCTTCTCACTGCAGAACAATGCCTCTTTCCTTGTATCAGATATCCAAATGGTGTATATTGCATACAAAATTACGTATTCCAAAAGAAATTTGTAGATTAATATTTATATTGATAACAATTCCACTGTCCTCCGTGCTCTGTAAATAGCAGCATCACAACAAAGTGAATCATTCCTTTTATGCAAAACCTGTCCAGTGAAATAGCTCGTCAATGCAAAATAAAATTGCCGCAGAAAAGTTTGACAGCTATATTCATTATATATGTCAGTCAAAGAATCCTAAAGGCTTTATTGTTGTTGTACAATGTCTGAACAATCTGCTAGCCCAATATGCCGCAAAGTTATTTTCTCACTACTCTTTTCATTTAAAAAATAGCCACCAATAACTTTTGTCAAATAGTCTGAGAAGACTGCACGAACAGCAAAGAAATCTGTAATTTTTCTTAGGTGTTTGTGTGCTGGAGGCTCTCCAGTCTTAACTCACCGCATTGTGCTAAGATAGCACAGCATTTGCAGTGGATGAGTTTGATCAGAAACACTGGATATGAAATTACTGCAGGAAACCCTAAGCAGGCTGAGGCCAAAGGGTGCCACAGTGAGTTAGAAAGGAAGGAGTTACAAAAGAGAACGCAGCGTGAGAATTTTCTCTATGTTGGAAGGTATCAGATCTTCAGGCTCCACTGTATGAAGTCTCCTCCAGTCCAAGGTTAGGATGGCTGTTTTAAGTTATCATGAGTTATTTTCTGAACTGCAGTTCTTAATACAGTCTTGATCGCTGTAGACCAGCCTAGAACAAGGGGGAGAGTTTTCTGTTTGATTGTTTATTTTTTCCTCCACCTTGGTGTCTCTGCTGAATATGTCAGACAACACTTATGGCTAAATCTGCTGCAATTGGTGCGGGCGGGAAGGGAACCGAGGCTGTTCCCCGTGAGACTTTATTCCCACTCTGTTGGCCCTGCCTCGCGTCCCAGGGCAGGAACGGCGGGGTCTCTCGCGCCTTCCTGGAATAGTGCGGAGCCGCCGCGAGAGGGAGCCCTGCCGCTCTGCGACCCGGCGGCGGCTGCGCGTCCTGCGGCAAGGAGCCCCCGGGGCGACCCGATGCCGAGCTCCGCCGCGCTGCCGGCCCCGGTAGCCGGACCTTGAGGCAGCGCCTCCTCCGCCTGTATCTCACCGGTGGCTTCTCTTGGGATGCGCCGATGCTTCTGAGACAGGGGAGGCTTAGGTTAGGTGTTAGGAGGAAGTTTTTCACACAGTGGGTGGTGATGCTCTGGAACAGGTTGCCCGAGGAGGTTGTGGATGCCCCATCCCTGCAGGCATTCAAGGCCAGGCTGGACGTGGCTCTGGGCAGCCTAGTCTGATGGTTGGCGACCCTGCACGTAGCAAGGGGGTTGAAACTACGAGATCATTGTGGTCCTTTTCAACCCAGGCCACTATATGATCCTGACCAGTGCTAAAGGCTTTTCTGTTGACCTGGAAGTGTGAGAGCAGTCACTCTCTTCTGTCTGGGAGCAAACTGCTGGGATGCTCTGTGGTGATGCACACATAAAGGAGATGTTGCAACAGGAACGTCAATCACAACCACTACTATTTCCTCTGAAAATAACATGGCAAAAAGTTTCCATTTTTCCATTTCTTCAAGAAACACGTTGTTAGTTCAGGTGCTGAGAGCTGTGCTACCCCCGTGTGACATCTCTGACGTGTGTTGCTTGCTACATCACAGGCATATGCTTGATCACAGACAAAATTAAATATGTTTTTCTAATCCACAAAGTCCACAAGTAACTTAATGGTGCACAGGAGGTGTGTGTGCAGGTTGGCTCTTTCCACAGTGTTTAAGGTGTTTGAAGTTTTTGCTGTGTTCCTCCCCCCCCCTCCAGCCCCATACAGAGTTGCCCTCTTTTTGAAGTTCCTCACAGAACCCTTTTATATGAGCTTTTAATAATTGGTGCTGGTGTGGCAGTGGAATAAGAACCTTTCAGTGCAATTACTTTGTGGTGAGTGCCAAACACCGTGCAGCAGGGTGCCTGTTACCTGTGACAGCACTGAGCCGGCACAATGACCACCTTTCATTTCAGCTTTGCAAAGCTGAAATCAGCTGGGCGTAATTAGGTGATGCTGATGGGACACAAGAGGGTTTCTGTGAGCAGAATGGGCCGTGCTTATCTCGCTTTTCCACCTCTGGCTGAGGACAGACTATGTAGCGTGCAGGTGCAGTGATAAAGACATTGCAAATGCTCTTCCTACTGTGGTAGGGCTGGGAGCTCCAGTTACTGCTCTAGATACAGACAGGAAACCTACCCAAGATGGAAGGCCCAGCCATGATAGTTGCTTCTCAGCATGTTTATTCTGACCCTGCAGTATGTCCTCCTGGAGGAACCAGGGGATGTATCAAAATAAGAAGCAAGGGTCAGGGACCTGGCCCCTCTGTGTCTGTGAAGGCTGAGGTAGCAGTGACTTAGTGGGGATGAGGTGCCTGCTCTGTGCTTGGCTGCCCTTGGCTTCCACGCCTGGTGGGAAAGCATTCCATCTTCCCCTGCACCCACATCCTTCATCTGCAAATGCTTAATGGAAAGTATGTACCGATGCTTTTTACTGCTTTTGCCAGCTAGGAGCTGTTTTCCATTGTCATTCCCTTTCAGTTGTTGTGCAGAACCGCAGTGGTATTTTCTCAGTGTTTAATGTGACCTAATTGTGCACTTCCACTGTCTGGAAGGGTAAGCTCCTCTGGTGTGACAGCTGCCGTGAAATTGGTGGCGTTCTGGAGTCTCGCTAGTATTTGCAGCTGGGCGCAAGGCCCACGTTCCTTAATTTTTGCTGCATAAGCCCAGCAAAGCATCGCATGGCTGTGTGTGCGGCCAACTGCTTTGCATTATGCCTGGTAATGGTTTGTCAGTTTTCAAAAGAGTTGTAACCTCCAGTTGCTTAATTTGCTCTGGAAAAAGAAAGTTTTCTAACAATTTTTATTTTTATTGGCTGCATTTTGTTTGAAGCAGATGAAGGTAAAGGATTGATCTGGAGAACAATAAGGGAAGAGAAGGCCTCCATGTTATGCCTCCTGCACTTCTTCCCTGGGGACAGAGTGAATGCTTGGGACTGTTGTGCTCATCTGCAATTTAATCTACTGTGTTGCAGAAAAGCTTAGAGGCTTAAACAGATGCTGAAGTCCTGTTGTGTCCAGCACTGTATAAAAAAAATCTAACCTTCAGACCAAGCGAACTCCATCCAAACAAGCTGCCATTATGCTGTATGAAAGGATAGTTTGGGATATTGATCAGTCTCGATCTGAAATATGGGGTGCCAGTGTACAGAACTCAGCATTGCTTATTTTCAAAGATGTTTGGGTTTTGGCAGTGTTAATGGTGCTCAAACCTCAGTAAGTCTTTGCAAATGCAAGTTGAGAGAATTTCTGAGATCTTCTGGTACAGTGGGGAAAAGGCTGTGGAGGCCGCAGCTGGTGGAGAAGTGCCTCAGGCATCCACCCTCTCATTGAGCAGCCACCAGCCCCACTGATACTTTCAGGCTGGGCAGGGGAATGCCCTGCTCTACAGGGAAAACAGACGAGCTGGGGAAGCTCACTGCCAGAAAGATCGGTCAGAGTTTCATTCCCAGCTGAACCGAGAGGTACTGACTCCAAATGCTAAGTGGTACGGTCAGAAGCTTCAAAGCCAAAAATGTTTCATAATAGAGGTACCAAATGGAAGAGGAGTTTAAAATAGATATTAGTCCATGTCATATCTTTGAAGCTGGATGTGTGCCCATAGCTGTGGTTCTGAATCGCTTCTCAAGCTGGAAGGCATGTGGATGGGAAATCTTGCAAAATATCAGATCTTGTAGGATTTCTGCCATTTGAAATTAGTCATGTTGCAAGACTTTGGCACCATCAAGGCTTAGTCCTATTTTGAGTGAAGACGTACTTTTAAAACAAAACCCAGCCATTGGTTTGAATTGGACCTTCACACAGGTACCTCTCCCAGCTGCTGCAGTAATGCCTGTTAATGCAGCTATAGCTGAAGAATGGTTACTTAGAAAGTGCAAAAGCAGTGCATATCGCCAGTGCTGAACCCCAGCATAGCCAGTCCAGGCACTACTTTCAGTTTAAATGCAGACATTCAGAAGAGCATTTGGGTGACAGTTTCGTTGGGCTTTTTTTTCCTTGAGCTTTAGTGTGATGTCTCTGTGGGTGGCCTGATGTACTTCATGTAATATTTCAGTGTAATTTAATGAACTGCAAGAACAGGAACGTAGCATTCAAGCATTAGGAATATCAGAATGAAAGGAATTGGATTAAATTACAACCTGTGTAAGTTCAGTCCCGCATTACAAGGTGCTCTGTGGCTGTGCCCGACAGAGAGATCTGTGCAGTGAGTCAGTGCAGCTGGACTTCAGAGGATTTAGCCCTTCATCACAAGCCAAGGGCCTGCCGGACTTGTGTGAAATGTGATTATATTTTGTCAGGCTCACTGCCTGATCAGCTTTGGGAGAATATTTGTGGGAATGCCAAGAAGTACATTCCTCACTGTGGTAGTCTGTGCCAGGTTCCAGTCCTGAGCCTTCATATTTTGGAAGCAATGGGACTTTTCAACAAAATGGATCAGACTGGGGACTTCAACCTGGATTCAGTGCAGTATTTGTGACCGCTGGGGGGTCTTGCCTGATTGTGAATAAATAGTTAATTGCATCAAACATTATATAAAAAATTTGCCCGTGTCTTGGAAAAGTTATAAAGGAGAATGTGATGAGATACATCAGGCAGCCTGTGGTACCACATCACGGCCCCATTACCCACTGTACCATTCTTTGGTACAATCGACTTATTGAATGCTTAACATATCATTGCTTACACACGCTAATACATTGGTTATTTAGTGCTCAGGAGTACAAACACCAAACACAGTTAGGGTGTCGGCTTGGTGTGTGTGTTGATGGCTTTGGCTAATATTAATTTGGTTCAGAAAATCAGCCCTACTGGAGAGATCTTTTACACAAAGACTTAAATTTCCATGGGTGTCTTTGGGACTTTCAGTTAAGCCTTTGAGATAAGCTGCATTCCCTCACATTCTCCAGTGTATTTTAACATGCAGTTACTAGCTGCCCGAATGTGGTAGTGTTAGAATTGAAGTCAGAATTCTGCTGAACGTGGACACAAGTTTGGTTCTATTTTGTTTTGTAATGTTGGATATCATGGCCTCTTGGGCCTTTTCTGAGTAGGTGTTGTATACAAAACTGTGTTTCATATAATCTATTTCTGTAGGAAAAGGAGCATATTTTCCTACCTATTATGGAGTGTTCTGATGCAGAGGACAGTTTATTTCTAGCTGTATTTATTCTAGCCCTTTTTTTAGTGCCGTCAGTCTTGTCCTGTGCTATTAGGACAGTAGTTTTCAGCACCGCCCACTCTTAGTTGTAAAGCAATGAGATCATGTAGTTTTTCCTTTTGTGACAAGGTTTGCAATTTCCATTTTTTTCTTGTTGCAAGATGGAAAAACAAACAAACAACAACAAACAAAAAGGTTCATAAACCTGGCTGATCAAATGATACGTAGTGGATTTTACTGTATTTCATGGATCCTTTTAAAATATTTTCAGAAGAGAAAATGGATTTTTCCATTGTAGAAAGGTTGAAATGGAGCATTTAAATCTTACTAAAACTTTGTAATCAACTTATAAAATGTTTTTTATATACACCTGCCTGAAAGGAGGTTGTGGCAAAGCAGAGGTCGGCCTCTTCTCCCAGACAGCAGTGACGGGATGAGAGGGAATGGCCTCAAGTTGTGCCAGGGAAGGTTCAGGTTGGGTATTAGGAAAAACTCCTTCTTGGAAAGAGTGGTGCTGCAGTGGCACAGGCTGTCCAGGGAGGTGATGGAGTCATTGTCCCCAGAGGTGTTGAAGGAACACGTGGATGTGAACACTGAGGGATACGGTTTAGTGGGCAATACTGGTGATAGGTGGAAGGTTGGACTAGATGATCTTAGAGGTCTTTTCCAGCTTTAATGATTCTATGAACTCAAGTTGGTTGCCCTACAAGTTTATTGTCAAACAAACCTGCAGGGACTTCCAGGAAGACCTATTTTCTAGGTCTTTTTATGGGCTGTACTGAAACACTCCAATACAGTGTTCTCACTATAGAGCAAACCAAAAATCGTATCATTCAACATTTCTGCCTTATCAAGTGTGACATACCAAACAAGAGTGTTTGTTATAGATTTGGTTCTAATTCTTCTGTGGTAGGAACTGTGTGAGGCAAGGTAGCATTCCCAATTGCTCTCAAAAGAGCCACTCAGATAGGGGAGAACAGCCTTTCTAATTCTGTAACCTTAACAAAGATTGCTGTATTCCTTCAGAGTAAAATATGCATGACATCTGGAAGCAATTATTCCTTTAAAATCACTGCTGCGAGTCAGCATTGCAAATGCACTCAGCACCGAAAATAAAAACTAATAAACAGTGAAATTTCCAGTTATCCCACAGTCTGAATGACCCACAGTGGAACAAAGACATTTCTAGAAAGCCTGAACAAGACGAGCACGCAGCCGGTTTTGGATTCTGAAGCTGTCCAAGCTGCGCTGAGACAAAGAAGTAACATTTGTCTGAAATCAGATAGCTAGGGAGCTTTTCATTTGATCATATTACAGGAACAATTGTGGTTGCAAGGAACCGGGTCACATTAACAGACAGACCTTGCCCTTCAAGGAAACGAGCACAGTATTTATGGATTTAGAGTCAAATTGTACTTTTTGGGGATATTGTGTATGTTGATTTGACCCATTTAAAATCAGTCTAATAGTATCACCATGGGGCTGGAAAACCTATAGATGAAGACAAGTGTGGATGGGGTCTTCTGGACTAGCGAGGTGTAGTGTGTTCTGGAGGTGTACTGTGCAGGCAGAGTGGATTTCAGGATATTTCTGAAGAGGTTGAGACAAACACCAGTTGGTTTAGTTCTCACCAGATATTACCTTCAACCTTTACTTGGTAATAAGGAGCTGGTTTCTTCTCTCTCACTAACTTTAAGGTATGCTCCAATACAGTGATTTCTAGATCAGTTGTCTTATTAATAGTCAGCGAAGAGCATGGGTTCCTGCCAGGCTGCTACTAGTTTGATTCCCTCACGAAACATAAGTTTGTCCAGCTGCATGGTTTTGATCTGTCTGACATGTGCCAGCTGAAGTCAAAAGGCCTCATTTCCCACCTCAGAGCAGGTCAGGGGAAAAGCTCTGATGCTGCTGTGTCGAGAGATGGGAATCATATTTACGATTAGGAGTTGTAGGAAACTCAACTCTTCAGTGATCTTGAAGATCTCTGAGTACCTACTGCTCTCTTGAAGGACTAGATGGTAGCGTTGATGAACCCATTTGTGCTGATGAACGCTGTGCCCAGTTTGCACACCAGCTGGATCAGCTACTTACTTGCAATTCTTTCTGCAACCATAGGCTTTATCATAGATATTTTCCAGATGCAGCTTATGTCACTTGGCTGTCAAGCCTAGGACAAGTCTGGTTTAGTAAGCCAGACAGTTTGTACAAAACAAGCTGACTGTGTACACTAGCAAGTGATCGTTTCCTGCTGCTTCTGAGTCTCTGATCTCTTTCTCAGTACCTATGATACATCTGCATGCAAATTATGGCAGGAATGTTACAGTTCTATGGGTGAGAAAGGAGTGCTTGCTAGTGTGCAAGCACTATCAGCATTACAGCTCTCAGTGAAATACTTGAAATAATGTCAGGTTGGAGGAAGAGATTTGGCTGCCAGTTCTTAACCTTGAAACTGCAGATTCCGTGTGTGGTAAAACACGACATTGAAATATTAGTGTTACCCTGTGATGGGCTGCCAAAGGAAGAGGATCTGATGGCAGAAGACAACATCTGGTATTACAGAACTATGACCTGTGAGGGCAAGGAGGGCAAAGAGCAGTGTGGGATATGAGAGGGATGATGAAGAAAACGCAGAACTGTAATGAGAAAAAAGCATGATGGGAGAATTGAAGCTGTTGGAAAGGGAGAGGATCTAAAGGAAGTTAAAACAGCAGGAGGGCTACAGGCTTGAGATGCAGCCTTCCTGAAGGCCAGATCCAGGGCCCTGCTGTGGTTGGCACCAGTAAACATATTCTAGTGACAGTCTGGGACAGAACCTTATGCAGGCGTGATGAAGTGCCAGCAAGGAGTCGTGTTGCTTGTCCCCTTCCAGGGAAAGGTAGGAATGTAACTGCACTGGAAGGGGTAGGGGAGGTGTTTTCCCAGTGTGTTGGGTTGGCATGCTCCCAGTGAAACTGGTGAAGGGACTGGAGTTCAGAATGGAGTCTCCTCCATCGCTGAATCTTTGTTATATAAATGATTGATGAAAAAGAAATAAGACTGCTTACAAAAAAAAAAAAAAAAAAAAAGCTGCACCAGCAATTTGTTTCTGTTGGCCAAATTCACTTGTTTAGTGGTTCCTTACAAGCAGTGAGCCATGGGATGACTGTCCTTATTACTCCATCTAGAACTGGACAAAACCCAGTTGTTTCTGCAGACTCCTCACTACTGATCTTGTTTTCAAGTCTGCTGCACTCCAGTGTCACAGCTGAACAAGCTCAATTTAAGCAGTGCTTGTCCCCCACTTGGTTGTTCTTACCTTTGCACTGTAGTAAGGACAGGTGGCTTGGAGCCAAACTCTTTCCAAGGTTGTACTGCTTGTTCCGATGCTCAAATGAGGGGCTGGACTCTTCTGAAAATACTGACTGTTTGCTGCAATGGGTGCCCAGGATGTTGCAGTTTATGGAAGCTCTTCTTTCTGGCTCCAGCTCTGCCTCAATGCAGGAGAACTTTGCTTCTCTGCTTGCTGTTTCAGTTCCTCAGAAGTTCTCACTTACATCATTTTCACATAGCTTTACTCTGTGTGGATAAGCAGTGATAAAATAACTTTGTTTTATTTTTGTGCCTTGACTTGGGTGATTCACTCAGTCTGATGGCACCTGCAAGACTTGATTAAACAGCTATGATTGAATAAACAACAATGGCTCCAGCCCTACACTGGAGTGCTATCTGCTGATAGCTGAAGTGCTATCTAAATGCTCTTTCATGGGGGTTTGCCAAAGTGCAAAAGAGGCCATCTGAGAAATACTGTGCTTGGGTCAGTTTTTTAGCTTGTGGGTTCAGTGAAGAAACAGCTCGTCCAGTTCTAAATATACCATCCTTGACAGACGTGAAATAAGTCCGCTGATTGAAATAGCTGCCTAGTTCCCAGTTTGAGATCTTACTGTATAACATCAGCGCTTGGCTGCCCCTCTGGTAAACTTGGAGAAGAACCGATTTCCATTTTGCTCCTTTTGAAATGAAAGGCGTTTGAGGATTGTCATTCAGCAGGAATGTTCCAATTCTAAGAACTTCTAAACAAGGCTCACTTCATAATGAATGGCAGCGGGAGCCTGGATTTATGGTAAGATTATTTGGTTATGTGTAGCCCGAAGGAATGAAAAATGAGCAGCCTGAATAAGAAATTTGTTGAATATCTTGGCAGAGAAGTCAAGTGGCCCGATTTATGAGAAATACCGAGTTGTCTTTCTGCAGGCAGATTCGTGAGAATGATTTTAAGTCTGTGCCCTTTGGAGGGGAGCTTTTGGTGAGATATACACTGTACCTGTTCCTTCTGAAATGTGGTGGGACGTGTCTCTTCTTACATGGCCAGGTGGAGTGCTTGGTGGACTGCCAGATGCCACAAGATGGATGCTGGAACTTTTCTGCTCTCAGCCTTCCTGGGCTGGTGGATATGGAGGAAGCAAGGACTGGCTATGGGAGCACAGAGCCCTGGCAAGAGCTGTTGAGGGGATGGGTGATGAACTGAAAGGCAGAGGTGTCTGAGATCTCAAGGGAGACCAGGAGTCATTGTAGTGTCTTTGGCTTGGCATAGGCTGCTAGATGGATATCCCTCCCTGTTCTAGCAGTTGAGTGACTCCCTCTCTAGGCGTCTTCCATAAACAAACATGCATGTGGCTGGTGTCACCTGGAGCTAGGGACCATTAGATGGCTTGAGTATGAGGTGGTGATTCCCAACCAATTTGCCTGAAGGTTAAGTATGGCTTCATTGAAGACTATAAGACTTGGTGGTGGTTTCAGAGGAATCCCCAGTTTTCCTGTGATTATTTTTGCCTGTGTGTATGCAAAGCTACGTGTATACTAGAATCCAAGAGCCATGGAAAACTGCTTTTCACTGGCAAAGCATCCCAGAATTGGCCGTTTCTCTTAGAGTTTTCATTCAACTATCTGTATGAATCCTAGGTTGCACGTGTGTCCAGGACTCTTGTTTTTGCCCATGTGAAGCTAAATGGCTACAACAAAGTCACGATTGTTGCTTGGCTGACTTCAAAATATGAAACTCAAAAACAAACCCACAGCTATTTTTTCAAGTTCTTAAAAAAAAAAATCTTATTCCTTTTTAAATGGATGTCTCACCACTTCATAGGATCTTGCAGCTCTGCAAGACACTAAAGACTTTTTTCAGCACATGCTAATCTTATAAATCAGTGGAAGACCTAAGCAAGTAAGGGTAAGCATGTATTCACACACTTGCTGACTTGGGACAGAGCACCCACTGTTTTCCTGAGCTGTGTCTTACGTTTCAAAGGAGGGGCTTTTGTTTTCCCTAATGGTTCATTTATATATTGCAATGTGCTGAGAGCTCAGGATAATCCCATTTGGAGGAAGAAGGGAGGAGGGCAGGCTACACTTGGGAAAACTATTTTCAGTAGATCTGTTTTCTCTAACCCCATTTTCCTCATTATGACCAGCTAATGCTGACAGACTGGTTTAGAAGAATTAAACCCCATTATATGCTACAGACAAGTCAATGAGGCCTGGAGTCGGACCCTCCTTTAACATGAGTAAAATAAAGATCCCCTGTGGCTTTTAATTCCTTTTGATTTAGTTACTTAATTGAACCTGCACTGTGCTTTCCTTATAATTGATTACCACGTGGAAAAGGTAATGAGACAGAAAACTTTATTTTCTCTCTGGTGATTTTTACGGTTATCATGGAAATGTTTTTTTCTGCTTCCTTTTGAGATATAAACATTCTCAATATAGGCAAGGAGAAATCAAGTTTTTAAATTTCCTTTAAATTGAATCACTCTCAGACTTTATTTACTTGCCAAGTTTGTCCTTCTTCCATTTGCATATGTTCCCCTTTCCTTTTTCTTCCTTTTTATTTGTTATCTATCTTAGCTACCTTCTGCGTAGCAAAGGTCACATGGGCTCTATGCACACAGTAGCCAGCTAATGCACCCAGCTTCCCCACCCGTCATGAAGTTATGGGTATTTCTTTATGGTACACAGAGCTGGCTGAGAGTTAAACAGTTCAAGACTGAAAATCGTAGGGAGTTGCCAAGTTTCCCCACCCCTTGTCTTTGTTCATACATCTTTTTGCCTTGAAGCAATTTTAATAAAGACTATGTAACAACACGGTGTTGGCATAGCATGAGCAACATTATTCCATCTGTTTCTAGGGAAAATGTAAAAACATGTGTTAGTATAACACCGAGGTTCCAATTTTCAACAGTTAAAAAATCAGCAATACTGAAGTTAAATGCTGCTTTTCAGAGCTATTGAACAATTTTCATTGCCATTGTTTTTTAGGCAGTCAAGTTCAGATGCCTGAGCACCCACTCTTCGAAACTAAGGCTCTGTTTGCTATTTTGATTTGGGCAGCCAGAATCCTTGCTTTCTGTTGAAAATGTTGCAGAGCTGTTACGTTAAAGAGTACTCAGTCTCTCACTGTATGTTTGGTATTTGCAAACATTCATCTTAACTTCTATGAGAGTTAACCTTACATTAGACAGAGAGCTCGAGGATGATAATTCAAATACTTTGCTAATCCTAGATTAGAAGTAAAGAAGAAGCATGAAAAGAAATATTCAATAATTTTTGGAATTAGGGCCTTCTTTTTTACTTGTCTTTTCTTTTCCTTTTTCCTGTGAATTATAACAATAACCCTGGTAGAGTTTTTACTGAACCGCACATTTTAAACAGTGATGATAGAATATCCTGTCAGCGCAATAGTGACGATTTATGCCAAAAGTCTCATTTTAAGAGTAATGTTGGTGCAGTCAGGAAACAAAATGATGCAGCATGTGTCTTCCTGGCATTCGTACCTAGTGAGAACAGCTTTCATTGCCAGTGTTGCAAACTCAAAACAATGTTCACAGGGAGATATTCATTGTCACAGAACAGTCTTACTGCATAAGGTGTAGAGCAAAGGGGTGATTCTGTACAAATCAAGCAACTGAAGAGCAAACAAGGAGAAAAAAAGATCTTGCCTCCCTTCTTGCCTCCCTTCTTGCCTCCCTTCTTGCCTCCCTTCTTGCCTCCCTTCTTGCCTCCCTTCTTGCCTCCCTTCTTGCCTCCCTTCTTGCCTCCCTTCTTGCCTCCCTTCTTTCCTTTCCTCCTTTCTTTCCTCCTTTGTTTATGCTTTTTAGCAAACACTTGTGAAGATAAAGTGTGTAATATTATGATTAATGATTCAAGCAACTTTTCCACAGCTTTCTTTGCATGATTGTGTACCAGCATCTGTGTCCTTTAATTTGATTCCTTTGTGACAGTCCAGAAATGGTTGAATTCAAGTCACTGACCTTTATAATGATATTCAGAGTGTTCCATAATTGTCAAATAGTTCAAGGCCTCTTTCAGGATGATCTTTGAAGTGTTCATGTATTACATTCCACCTTAAAATACACCTTTTTAACACACGTTGCCAAAAAATAGTGGAGAAAGAAATTTGTTCTAAAGAAACATGATATCTATGCTAGGTATGGAAACCATGCTCTACTTTACGTGATAACATTTGCTTGTGGTTACTCTATTTGATGCATGCAATAAATTCAATATACATGGTACTGCGTACTCAAGCCCTTCAGGTAGCACATGATTCTTTGGGGCATTAGGATGCTTGCCATAGTAGACTATATAGTGTGATGCAGGAAAATATCATTTTGCAATATCTGCTGAGCTAATATGCTTGCTTGCGAATAAATCCATGCATGTGCTGAGAAGCAGCTTCTCTGTTTCACCTCACAGTTTTGACTTTATGACTCCACTTGTGCTCTGCAACATGGAGTGCATGAGCCTCAATCATTCTCTATGAGCAGGCCAGCATTCCCAGCAGCTCTGCACTGGCCACGAGACCAGCACAGATCCAGCACACCAGCTCTTGGCAGAGTTTCCATGTGAGGGAGGCCACAGGGGACCCTTCACATCCCCATGACCACCAGAGCCGGCCACTCTCAAATCTGCATTTTTTTTCATGAGGTGTGACTCATCAGAGTCATCAAGTTGTGACCTCGTAAAAATGGCTTCTCTAGAGTGATAGAAACCACAAGATCCCATTACAAGCCATTTCATTTTCAGTGACTAATGGAAGGTCAGATGCAATCAGACAAGAGGAAATTCTTAACTCTTTCTCAGATTCCCTTTTTCCTCTTTAGCAGAAGCAAAGCTCCCCAATAAATGAAATTCAGCTCAGATGGGTATTCTTTGTATACAGTGTGCCAGTACCTGGTTACTCAACAGAAGACTGCGTAATGTCTGTCCAAGTCTTGTTTTTTCTTCCTGTATATTAATTCACATTTATCATTTTACAGATCATTTAAGTGATCGTGGCATGGAGGAAAGCATCAGGGTTACAGACTGGATTCCTGGAGCAGATGAGTTGACCTTCATAGTCAGACAACAGAACAAGCTGTCGAAGTCCATGTAGCCAACTCTGCAGTCAAAAGCAAAGTGCTGGGACTCAGGAGGTCTCGCTTGTTAATTTAACTGCAAGTAAATGAAGAAATGCTGTTGGCCGTGTTAATGTAAGTGATTCAACATAGACTGGCTCTCAGACCTATGCAGAGCTCTTGTAAAATTTATGTTCACTTGTGCTAAAAAATGTGGGGGAACGGGACTCATGAGCAAGGCCTGGGAACTAAGTTTATGGCTGACAGAAGGGGCAATGCATGAATTGGCGGACAGACTATGGAGCAGCATGAATGCTTTGATCATAAAATACTTTTTAATATCTGTTGAGTTCACTTCAGCATAGGGCCAGGCTAAATGTATACACAAGAGTCTGTGGTATTGTGGGCTCTGCGTTGTTCTTAAAATTGAAGGACTACTGATGGAGTCAGAGATCTGCACAGCCAAAGTTTAACTAAGTGACCTTGAAGTCAGCATGAACATATGTAATATAATGCGAGCAATTATATACAGTATTTTTTTTGCCTCTCTTCCTATATTGCTTCCTCCATATTGTTATATCTATTTTCAGCTCAGTGCAGGCCTGAGGGATAACGGCAGATGACTCATGGACCAGACACCAGTGACAATGCATTACTCTGTGTCTGTTGGCCAGGTGCTACTGACTGAAATCACTGGCTCTACCTCAGTTCACTGCAGCAAAGTGTCTGGTCTTGCTTGGATTTGCTTGAGAAATGACCTTTATTGTTCTTATCCTCATTCTCACCTTATGCAGTCTCTGTGCGTGTGTGCACCAAAGTCACCTCCCCTGCAAGGGTGGACAGATTTAGGGATGCTCAAAATGGCACAGGTAAGTGAGGTGAATTTTATTTTTTGAGTTCTTTATTTGTCTTTGCAAAGAAAGCTTCTAAAAATGGCTTGTAATTGCAGGTGAGGAGGTAACTGTTAGCAACAAATGAGCTTCTGTGCCGTTCCTCCCAGCCACAGTCTGGGGGAGTTTAGGAAGCTGTGTAACCACAGGGATATTTCTTTCCCTTGCCGTGTCTTTATAGGACTCACTATCTGTAATTTTGCCAAAAGCAGTTTTAAAATCTTTATACATGGCATGGACATATACATGGTGAGGTCTTGCGGCTAGGGTTGTTAGGATAGCATGGTTAGGTTGTGGCTGGATTTGATGATCTTGAAGGTCTTTTCTAACCTGAGCACTTCTATGACTCTATGATCACACTGTATGGATTCTTGCCTAGGATTGTGGAACAGCATATGTTATGAAATATGTTATGAAAGTAAGAAGATTCTTCTCAAGTGTCTGCATCTTTAAATGAGCAAAAGGAAACAAAAAGAGCATTATCAGGGGGTCTGAGTCCTGGAGGTCCAGCTCAGTCCTTCTAAGGATCTGTGTGCCTGTCATTTTGCTTTAGTTTCATCAAATAAGAAAAGGTGATGAAAACCAAGGAAATGAGCCGAAGTGACCCCTTGCTGGGTTAACTGAACACAGTGACAGATTAGAGGCGCTGGTGGGCTCCCCTGCCTAGAATAATATACAGCTGATATGTGTGATAAAACAAACAAAAGCTTCCATCCTATGGATTTTACTGGAGTTCAGATGTTTCCTGCCTGTGACAAGTGATAAGAACAGATTTTTCAGGTTTCTTATTATAAAACCTTTCATAATGACATCTTCCATACAGTCATCAGTAGCAGCAAAATATGTATCTCTTAGAAGCCTATGAGTATTTTGATAAAATGATGACTAATTCCATTCCCTTCTCTGCGTGTTGTTATCGATCCTTTTAAAGGCTCTCGTTTAATGACTTCCTTTCTGCAGTACAGGGGATTGCTGACTGGGCATTTCTTAGTAGTTTGGGTCTAGAGGATATCTGGCTAAAGATGAATGAAGTTATGCTTTCATTGGCTTGCTTCTGTTGTTTCATGTTCCACTGCCTAGGAGTTTTTTAAAGAAAATCATCAAAGCGAATAATCTGTTCCATACTGCAATTATAAATCCTGAGGAGAAAAGTAGGCTGCATCATTTTTAGTACAAATTGAAAAGCCTCAGTCTGGGGATACCAGAAGATATATCAGGCTGTGCTAGAGGTAGAATTAATCCATTCAAACCCAAGCATAAAAAGAGACTTCAGGTTTCTGTGAAACAGAGCTCAGATACTGCAGCTGGCTTTATGCCAGGCTTTAGGCCATGTAGAAACTAACTAATGCATAAAGTCTACGCAACATATTGTGCATTGAACCCTATATTAAAGTATCTATTCAAAATCCTAGTGCAAATACAGTGTATTTGAAGGCCTAAAGTTAGTTGACATCCTGTCAGGAGCAGAAACAGTGACAGCGTTAACACAAAGAATGTGAATTGGGTCTTTTTCCCAGGACACTGATTTACAGGGTTGAGCTTGGAACAGCAATAAAAGTGATTTTAAAATGATCTCACAGTAATGGAAGAGTGTGTGTTGGAATAAAATGTGTGTGTAACGCACACAGCAACTAAAGGGAAGATACTCAGATGAAAACATTGATGTGAAGATCAGTAAGTATCCAGCTTCTTGCATAACCAGCTTAGAGAAATGGAATACATTTGGAGACTGCCTTAAACGATTATGTCCAAAAATCTTACCTGGCTTTGACCTTTTCAAACTCACTATTAATGCAGAAATGTGTAATGGAAGTGCATTGTAATGCTGAATATTAATCTTTTACCATGGCTTTTCAGCTCATGCAAGAAAATTATATATGACTCTAAGGAATACTGCAAAAAATAAACCAAAACAACCAAAACCCCAAACAGCAAAAAACCACAGCACAAATCCAGAGTGAATCCATCCATGAGACACAGTGTTGAACTGCTTTTAGATTGGCACTAATCAGCTGCTATGTGACAAGGTGGTTTGAGAGACATTTACTTAAGATCCTGAGGCCTCATCAGTTCTTATCAATGTGAAAGCCTGTCCATTACTGCTATTAAACTTACAGAGCAGATCCCTGAGTCTATTATGGCTTTGCTTTATGATTCTGACTTGAGAAAGTCTATCTGAAGGACTCTTCCACCAAAGCACAAACCCTGGGGACCAAATGTTACATCTGGCTTGGTACCCAGCCTCCTGTTGAGTGTTTGTCTTGTGTAAAGAGGCAAGGCCACTGAGATGCTTGGTGTCACCGTGCATGAGGCTGTCATCCTAAACATAAGCACCAAACACAGGTGAGCTAAAGCTGTCCTAAACGTACAAAAACTTAAACTATTGCAGACCGTGGGTGTGCTTTGTCCATCTGTGGCTTGGCAGAACATATTACTCACCACCACCTGAAGCTGACACAGTGTAGGTGCTCCTTGGAAGGACTAGCATATATGAGATCATTGTGTTTCTCCCTGCAGACACCTGTTGAGCAGCATGCACAGCAAACTGGACAGTTTATGTTTTTGTTCTTATGAAGTGCAAAGGAGAACAGACATAGAGACGTATATGAGATATTTTTCACTCTAAGTGGGCAGGTGTTAGGAAAGAGCTATAAAGTTGTTTATTGAGAAATGTACATGCTGTGTATTTAAGTGGATATTAGAAATGAGAAAATCATGGTCTTCTTAAAAGAAATGTGGATAACATACCCAGCTGCAGAAATTATAGCACAGATTGAGTATGGGGCATTGGCAGCATACTTGTGTACTGCGCCTCACTACTTCATTTGCATTGAAAAAACCCAGAGTTTACTTACTTTCTCTTTTTGCAGAGATGTGTGGTTTGCTCTCCTGCTTTTGCTTAACTGGCCAGCAAGTAAATTCAGAGTGAGTGGATCAGCTCAGGAACAAAGAAGGACCCGAAGAGCTCAAAATAACAGTAAGTACTACCAAAATTATTTTTCTTAATATGTAAAAATAGCAAATGCCCCATTTTTTAACCTGGAGGAAGCGGGCTTCAGTCTGTGTTCCTCCAGACACAAACAGGTACATCCTTTGGAGATGATGTAAATTTGTAATTACTCCTGGGAACAACACAGACTTTTTTTCCCACTCTTCACTTTATCTCGTGTGGAAGATGTGGCTCTAAGGGTTACATTAGAGTGCAATTGGTTTAGCAGTGTATGGGGATGTGATCTCTGATGTAAGTCATTTAAGCAGGTGCCATGTCGTATTAATTGCAAACAAAGGGCTTGCTGAACCACCTATCAGGTTGCATTAATCAAAGTTAATGAATTATTTATTTATTAAGACGCGTCCTCCGGCATCTGCACATTCTGCTGGAAACTGTTCAGATGGCAGCTCAGGCCCTTCAGCTGAAACATACATCTGGCTATGAAATACACCACTGGCATCACCACTGGGGGAAGGAGGTGTGGAGAAGGGTACTGGAACATGTTTCCTGTACTGTTAGTTTTCTAACCCTTATAATTTCCTCCTATGTCAGACTGTGATGCTCTCCTCTTATCTCCCCAACAGCACCTGGAGCTTTGCTTCCCTCCAGTCAAAAGCTGGGAGCTTATTACCTTTGAGTCTTACCCAGTGACACCTGCATACAACATACATTATGCCTCTGATTGGCTGTGTGCTGCTTTTGCATTCCTGTTAGTTGATTCATCATCTCAATGTAAAGCAAGTTCTTAAATCTTGAGCTTCAAGCTATAATTAGTGAACTTGTAAAGAGGTAGATTACAGATTATCCTTTAAAATTTATGTTTTCCAAGATTTGTTTACTACTGATATTAAGAAAATGCAAACATCTTTACAGTTATATGTCTTTTTTATTAAGCTTTTGCTCTGTATTGTTTATGTTTGTTTCCTTTGGTGTTCAGCAGGTTCACAGACAGCTCTTGCTGCCTCCATAAAACTCCTAGAAAGCATCCCAAGGAGGGCTACAAAGATGGTGAAGGTTCTGGAAGGTTCTTTCTAACTCAGTGTATTATGTGATTCTAAAGGAGGGGCAGTGACCGGCAACGATGGAATCATCACAAAGGGGAGAATCTGCACCTCGTGGGAGGCAGTCAGGGTGCTGGGTGCACTTATCACACTTGCCTGCCTGCATCATACTGCTTTCTTTCTCCTCTGCCTCCGTTCTTCCACATGAGGACTCAGTTACGAGAACGCCAAGGTAAGAGGAGCTGATTGCATTTGAACAAAGAAGGTGTGGTGTTGAGCTTTCCTGAGGAGATAGGCAAAGCCTATGGCATGGGGGCAGGGTGGTGGAGCTTCTGCTCTGCAGAACAGGGAACTCCTAAGGCTACCAGTCCTACAAGAAGTGGTCAGGGGAAGCAGATTTGGGCCACGGACTTTCACAAAACATGTGTCCAAACTAAAAGTATCTGAGACTGCACCAGCAGTTCGTTGTGAAGCTGACAAAAGCCACAGGCATGCAGCACTAGGCAGGACAAAGCAGTGCCCGAGGTTTCTGCATCCATCACAAGTAGCACTCATGACACCATGTTTGACCAGGGATGCTATGTTTGCCAGAGCCTTCAGGACCTTACTGCATGCTCTGCCTGGGGCAGGGAGAAAGAGCAGGCCTTTATAAGGCAGTCTTGGTGCTTTCAAGTAGGATGTTCTGCCTCTGGGTGTATTATAAGCCACTTTTGCAAGCAGAAAAACTGTTGCAGCTTTTAACAGTTTCTGTAATTTGGTCTGGGCCTTGGTAGTGAGACTTGGGCTGTGAGAGCCAATCCTGAGCTCCTGGAATCTCTGCTGTGTTGCTCTACAGACTTTACAGAATGATGAGCACCAAAGCCAGGCTTTGTCACCACAGCAAGAAGGCTTGCATCTCCTGTACTCACAGCTGTCCCCTGGGCATGAGAGCATCTTGGGCATGGCCCATCCTCACTGTATATCCTGAGCCATCTTGTTGAGATAGTTGCATGACCCAGCTAGGGAGCTAAATCATAGAATCATAAAATCACCAAGGTTGGAAGAGATCTCCAGGATCATCCAGTCCAGACATCCACTCACTACCAATTATCTCCCCACTAAACCAAGTCCCTTAATACAACATCTGAACGTTTCTTAAACGTTTCTTTATAATTTTGATACTTGTGCTAATCTCCCATGGATTCATGGCTGGAGACATCACAAAAGAAAACAAACCTCCTCCAAACAGTTGTGCGTGTATAAATCACCTACATATGTTTCTTGTTCCTTGCTATGCATGGATTTCTTTTTAATATAATTCTTGGCACGGCAGAAACCGTGTTGGTGACATTATTAGCATTGTTGGCCTGGAATGTTTTTCATAACACTGAGTTTGTTGGTACAGAGCGTAAATTAGTTGTCAGTTCTTGAGAAATCAGAACGTAATTGCTGATCAAACATTTAAAATATGATTTGTATTAGCGATGACTTTCCCTATAAATTCTTTCTTACGGCCATTAGGCAGGAAGCCAAAAGCTGACAGTGTGGCAGCTCTGCTCAGCAGTCACAGTTTGGAGTGCAGCTCCAGGCTTCTATTCTTGACTGAATTTCTCATGTTTTTCAGAGGTTTTTTTTTCTTCTTTTTTTCTTCTTTTTTTTTCTTTTTTTCCTTTTTTGGCAAGAAAATCTTGAAAATAAGTTTAGGCCAACCTGGAATACATCTTTCTCCCATTCTGCCTTTCCAGGACTGCTGTCAGGCTGACAGATCAGTTACTGCACAGCTCTCTCTGTTACACTCTATAGAAATAAACCTGCATTTCTTCCCAGAGTACTCTCCATCACCCTGACTTCTTTCAGAGCCGTCACAAAACGGGTGTGGAAACAAAGTTCTTTTTGCAGACACCTGTACAGAAAGTGGGTTTCATCTGCGAAACCACAGAATTAGCGAGAGAAAGACAAAGTAGAATTTATTTATTTATTTATATTTTCTTATGCAGTTCAGCTCCAAATATAATGCTTTAACAGGTTAATCTACCCTTCCTTCCTGTCGGCGTTGACATTATCATTCCGTGAGTATTGTTCCTCTGACCTGCACGTGCCTCTTTTGACAACGTAGCGTGCAAACCAATCATTCGCACTCCACTGAAGTGCTGTTCATCTGATAGATAGAAAATTCTTGTCAGAGAAAGGGGAGGAGAAAGAGATTTCTATGGGAAGAAACACCAGTGCTACACAGGAACCCACTACTGATGGGGAGCAAAGAACAATGATGCTTCCCATTGCTTCAGCACCCCAATGACTGAACTTTCCTTCTACAGATGTTGGGAAGGAAAATGCTAATCCAGTATTAATGATGTCAGATTATCTCAGCATAGTTCAGGATAGGTAGAACAGCAGACCAAATGGCTATACTATTATGGCAGATCAAATCTTCATCGCTCTCCTTGTTCAGTATCTTCTGCTTACTCTTAAAATGTGAAGCTTGTTTGTTCAGTGGCTGACAAAGAAGCCTGGCTTCTTGGCCCATAAACTCCCACCTCTGCTCTGAACTCCTCAGCAGGTTCCCAGAAGGCATGCACCAGAGCTGGTTGAACCTGCATGACCAACTCAGCTCTTCAGAGCAAATTCCTTTCTCCTTTTGCTGGCTACATATTTCTCTGAGCTCATTTCTTTGTCTACGTTGTCATCATCTGGAGTTTGCCTTTAGGATAATACCAGCAGTTAATGTTTACACCATATTTGAAAAGTCTGAAGTATCAATTTAGAAAATTCATTGTGTGTGTGTGTGTGTGTGTGTGTGTGTGTGTGTGTGTGTGTGTCCCCTCCTGATGCTCTTTCCCAATCCAGGCACGCCAGTTTCTCTCTGTAACCTGTTGTCTTGCATCCCAACAACTGGTACCTGCTCTCAGCTTCATCCATGTCTGTTTAACTCATGTGCTGCTGCTGAAGGTACAGTGTGGAACTGGTTGGTTATATGCTCTTAGTTGCTTCATTTTATAATAGTGATACTGGCTTCAAGCGTGCTTGTAAAACCTCTGGAGAGTATCAAAGAAAGTGAAAACTTGCTGAATGCAGATGAAGTTTTGGGAGATGGATTTGTGCTGGAACCTTCTATTGAGCATGTTTAAACTAGGAAAGAAGGATTTTTTTTTGGTTGTGTAGTTTCTTTTTACTCCTCTTTGTGGAAATTCTAACTCTTTAGATATAAAAGCCATCACAGTAGCAAATATCAGGTCCATGCTCCATGGTGTGCAGTTCAGTGTTTCTCATGCAAAGATGTTATGGACATAGAATTTCAAACAAAAGCTTCTACTTTGGAAATAGACCAAAAATTTTGCTGAAAATATTCAAAAATCTTTTGGCTCTACAGAGCCATTGGGGTCAATTAAGAACAAATAGTTACAGCTTGAAAAAGGAATATGATAAAAGGAGGGCAGAGAGCAGGAGTGTTGACTGCCAGGGTCCATGACATGAAAGCAACTGGTTACAATGGTGCTTATAATGGAGTGTGTGCAAACATCCACCGGTAATAGTCTAGCTAGGGCAGAAAGGCAAAAACCCTTTTCTGTGGTAGTCTTCCTACCCCTCCTTTCCTGAGGGGCAGATCAGTTTCCAGCTCAGATGAGTTTGAGTAAACTGCTCTTGTGGTATCAGAGGTAGTATTTTTAGTGGGCACAAATGAGCTTGGTTGCAGTGGAAAGAGCAACTGCCTGGTTTTTCTGAGTTCATTGCAGCTGGCTTTGGTGACACTCCATGTTAAGTGGGAAGAGCCAGTGAAGCGTGGCATGGCATTACTTGTTTTCCTCATCTCTTAATTTTCCAGGCTGATAAACATGGTAGAGGAAATGCACACACACAATTAATATTAAAGTATGTGGTCGGAACTGCTTAGCTACAGGATTTCCCCACAACCATGAGGGTTCAGTTCAGCCAGAAAATCCCAAGGCAGCCTCCATGTTGGGCCTTGTATCAGCACAGGTGTTCTATGGGGAATGCTTCCCTCTAGACCTGGTGTGTCCCGGGCTGATCCATCTCCTAAACTCAGGTCAAACTCTTATTCACCAGCACAGCTCTCAGCCAGCTCCTGTGATTGATTCCTGTGTACATAAACCTAAGGGTACTCTTGTTGCGTCCAGCAGCCTGCTCTTATTCTCCCTTTGCTCCTCTTCCACATAGAACCTTTGTTCTGTTGAACCATCATGTCATGATTCTCTTCAAGCTATCAACAACCCCTTCCTCATCCGTCGTGCCCAAGTCCCAACTACTTTCATTTTATTCCCTCACTAAGGAAACAGAGGGAAAAAAAGGCTCATGAAGCAGTGAGAATCACTGCCAATCCTGGCTATGAGCTCACTGGTTTTCAGAAAATAATGATGATTTAAAATATGGTGCTTGGATAGATCCAGAGTTGCACAATGGGTGTCTTTGACTGTATTTCAGATGGTTTACTCTGATCTTGGGTTCTACTTTTCCATTCCCTAACAACTCCTACCTCTGACTTTACTCTTGACATTTCCTGTTTCTCCTGTTTGCTTGCTGAATTGCTTTGGCTGGGGGGAGGACCTGTTTTTACCAGCACCCACGGGACAAGTTGTTTTTGTTTCCAGGAGATTGGCCAGTTGTGGCTGAAATTTCTCCATCGCTGTTGTTCTTAGCTATAAAAAAGTAAATCATCAGAGTCAGTAAGTACTCACCTGACGCATTGCATTTCAGTAAAGTTGTCTGTGGTCTGAGATGAAATTCAGCCCACTCCTGTTTCTGCCCTTCATGGGCCCTCTTCATGGATGACAGCCCAGGTACTCCAGGCTCTTACTAGCCGGATCCTTGTGCCCTGCTAAACAGCCACACAGAAATCCAAACCTTAATGGACATTTTGAGATGATTCCTGCTGGAGGACAAAAGCTCATCGAAGGTATTCATTTTGGCTCAGTGATATTTTTCCTCACTAATTGCTGTCTTGAACCCAAAATGCCTCCAGCATAGTGGAAGCAGCAAGAAAATGTAGTGTACGAACTGAAAGAAATGGAAAAAACAGATCAGACTGTTCTTAACATTAAAAGACTGACCAGAACATCTCGACGATGCCCTAGCAGTAATGAGTCATATCACACGATGGGCTAAAGAGTAATACATAAAAGATTCTTGTTTCAATCCCCTGCTCACACCAGAATGTTGACTCCTCACTACTGACGTTTCTTTTCACTCATCAGCAGGCTACTATCTGCTGTTTTGGATGAGATAATTCCTCTTGGAGAAAAAATATGAAAAGGAAAAGAGAATCCCTGCCCTGCTATTCATCAAGCCAACGGGAATAGCATTCAGAAAACTCTGGTACTGTGAAACTGGTTCACCTTTTCTTCCAGCTTTGGCTGATTATTCTGAAAGTTGACTAAGCAATGCCTTTGGGGGTTTTTTTTCTTCCTTTCCTATTGCACGTTAGCAAAGTAACAATTTTACTCTGAGATAAAGCGTACATTTCACAGGTGATTTCATCATCGGCAAATGGGCTTTTGCCACATCTTTCTGAGAAAACAGTCTTGCATTGCTTACAATCAGAAGTTGACTAAAAAAATTCTAGTTTAAATCAAATTGTAGTAAAAATGCTTTTGTGACCTGAAAATTCAGTGCTGCAATGGGTGGATCAGTTTTAGCTAAGGCAGAGCACTGGGAACTGTCAGAAAATGTGCCAAAGAATGAGGTCATGGCAGAGTTCTGGCATCCACAGTCATGGTCTTCAAGGGCCTGAGTGCTGGGGAAGGAAGGCCTACAAGACACACAAGAGCAACCATGTTTCTGCTAGAGCTGGGGGCTTTTGTCACAGATCACATAGATGCTTGGCTGTGAGCTCTCTTGCAAGTGGGCAAGTTGTTCCACAGACATTCCGAAGTGTGCTGTAATGTATTCATGACTTTCATTAATATGTTCAGCAATTAATTCAGCACACCTGCAAGATAAATTAGATGTCTAGCATTGCGGGAAGCTGTTTTGCTGACACAATGCAGGGAATGGAAAGGTGGCTGTCTGCGGGTTTGAGGGCCCAGACTACAGTCAGATCAGCAGTGCTGCGTCTGGCATGCTCTTGTATAGTGCTGGGATAGATGAATGATGACTATGGGCAAATTGTTTTCATAGTTTGAGAGAGAAAAGCAGCTTGTTGCTGGTCCAGATTTTGTAATTCAGAAGTTCTCTGTGGGTTTAGATGAAAGGCAAGTTGATGGATATTCAAGTTTGGTGAGCACCTGCATGGGAAAGCTGTGTTCTGTGGTCATCCTGGCCCACTGGGCTCACCTAGTAAAGCAGCTTACAAGTAGTTTGTAAGTTTTGGGGTGGTTCCAATCACTCTTTTATAGCCCATATATATATTTTTAAATTACTGTTTAATGACGTATACAGCAATAGTCCAAGACAGGGCTTGAATGCTATTAGAGTCATATCCAAATGTTGCCAGTGTCAGATTAGAAGCCTGAGCCAAGCAAATAGACACAGTTTTTCCTTCCTTCCACCTTCTATTTTTCACTCTTTTCCTCATAAAAGTGACTAAAAATAATGTGCCCTGCCTGCCTCATTTGCTAAGTAAAACATGTATACCTGCTTGTTAAACTGTAATTTTAGCTTCACTTTGATTGATAGCTCAAGTAGGAAAGGTTTGAATTTTCGTCTTGTACAGACACATTCAAATTAGGTGGCAGGTCTGTTGGATGCACTGTTTATGTGCAGACTGGAGCTTCCCAAATGACTGAAAAAAGTTTAAATGAACTTAATGAATTTTAATTTCTTTATTTCCTTCTCTTTTTCTTTTTTTTTTTTGCTGGTGCTTTAACAAGGTCAATAAAGTACTTGATGTTTTGGAATGGTGTGTCCTGAGTGAAGTGCAGCCAGTGCTGCAGCTCTTTCTACATGCTGTTCATTGGGTTGGGGTCTGCTAGGGCTGCCGATGGGACAGCCTTTACCACTGGCTTGGGCCCATGATGCTTGTGAGGGAGGTGCTGAGGTGGAGTGGCTAGAAAAATGCTGCCACTAAAGCACCGTAGGGTAATATGGGACCCTTAAAAATATAATCATCTTAGTGTTTTGTCCAATTGCATGTTCTAAAGCTTCATGTTAATACTTGAAGCAAAGACTGGTTTTTGTTGTGGTTTGGTTTTCTGTTTTTCATGTCTTCATGCATATTTGAAGCTGGTAGATTAAGAGCACTGCATGTCCCCTAGTCCCTGTAGGGGCTGTATGCACAGCCAACCACATGCTAGATGGAATTAGAGATCTTTTCCAGCCTTGATGATTCCATGTTTCTGTGCACGACTGCCTGTTGTGAGCTGGCACACTGGGCAGGGAAGGTACCTGTGTGACTTTGAATGCTTCCAGTGAAACACCAGCACTTCTGAGACTAATGGTAATTCTTTGTAGAAGTGGCAAGGATGGGTTTTTGGAACAGAGCACCTGGAGCTGAATTCAGCCTGGTGTGGTGTGGGAGGCTGTTTCAGCTTGAATTCCTTCTTTGTAGGAGGACTAGGAAAAAGGAGAGAAAGATGGAAGCCAAGTGACCCAGATTGAGTCTGAAGCCACTACTTGCTTACTGGTACTTCTAAAAAACTAAGTTGGAGCAACAGTGGCAGGATTAAAATGGCCCTGCTGGATCAGACCAATGCCCTATAGGTGGCTGAATGAAGCAACAAATGTATACAGAATGTGTACAGCCTTTCAATAGCCAGAGGTTTTAACCTCAGCATCTGGACCATCGTGGTCCAGCGAACAATGAATCCACACTCCATCAACACATTTCATGTCTTGAATTCCATGTTAATTTTTTTGCAAAGCACAGCATTTTGTGGCAGGACTAATGTCACTCTCTGTGTCGGGTAGTCACACATTTAATAGTTCATTGTAAGGAAATTTACTTTCTATAGCTTTTTTTCAGACTTGCAGGCAGACATTGTTACTTTACACTCAGTGGTTATTTTACTAGTGAAATGAATTTGTTCTTAAATGTTTTAGGTAAATCATCTTCTCCATTGCAAGCAGATTTCCACCCAGCTCAGATGATGAGAAATCTCAATCTACTTCAGATAAAATTAGCTGGGGGATTATAACCTCTTGTTAGCAATGTGGGTAGTAATATCTTCACATGATAAAAAACAGATTTGGAAGAGAACATCTGCCCAAGCCTCAGGCTGTGAAAGCCAGCTTAAAGTGAAGTAAATTTTGAATGACTGTCACCGAACTTGTGCAGTAGAACCTGAGGGAGTATCACTGTGATAGAACAACCTGATTTGTTGTATCTTGTTTTGGATTTGCTTGGGCTTTGTCCTCTTTGGGTAGGATTCTGTTCTGTGTGAAAAACCTTCAGTCTCTCTGGATGCACAGTCGATGTCTCCTTGTGTCTTTAGATGCAACAGTCATGTAAGTAAGTAAATCCTGATAATAAGTGGGTGAAATCACAAGCTGGTTCACTTCCCTTCCTCTTTTTCCTTGTAATCAGAAGATGAAGCCACTTCAGAAGTGCAGAGGAGGCTGTGTTACCATTGGCATGCCATGCCTGTGGTAAGCACACATTTTAAATCACAGTTGTAGAGCCTGTTTATGCAGACAAATGTCATGTGTTTAAAAATAATGAGTTTATTCAGAAAGAAAAATTCTCCCACAAGTGATTAATTAATGGAGACTCATTCTCAGTGTAACAGCCAGCTAGAATTATTTCAGGCCTTCTCTTGAAGTCAGTTACCTGTTGGAAAATCTGTTCTCTACACAAGTTGGTCCAAGTTCTACAGCTAGAAATAATGAAGCAGTGGTATATAGCAAGAAACAGTCATTTTTTCATAATTGCTTGTCCATCTCATTGTAATACATTAATAAGATTCTGAGTCAGCAATCTGGTTTTTGAAGTTCAAGGTTAAAATAGAGGGAAGGCAAACAGTATATTTTCTGATCACTGATGTAGAGGTGTCATCTGTTTTTTGTGGAGAAAAAAAAAAGGCCTGGGATCCAGTAATTTTGAGATGATTCACATTGTAAAATACTTTGCTTTTTCAAATGTGTATATGGATTTGTGAGAAAGTGAGAGTGACAATCCACAGGTATGACTTTTGACTCGATACTGTAGGTGCTGACTCTTCAGCACCTTACCTCAGACTGCATTTAGCGTGAAAGGAAATAGCTGTATCATAGAGCATTCTAACCAGATTGTAATTGCTGCTGTTCAAGATCATCACTGCAGTTCTGAAACACAGGTAGACACTGTGTGGCTCTGCCAGAAAAGCCTCTGTAGTGGCTCTTTCCCGGTCCTTCAACCCATGTGCATACACAGGTAAACAGGTAAACCATTGCCACAATGGACTGCCCTGCTGGAGCTGCAGCCCATCTTCCCCCCCATTGTAGTTTGGTCTTTGCTCCCTACTTTCAGTGTTTCATAATGGAGTTATAAAAACACATTTCTCAGTGAATCTTGGCAAAGTGACAGCTGAAGAATGATTCTTCCCTAGTAATTTTAAATGCATCAGCTCAGTCAGTGTTAAGATATTCTAAGAAACAGAAGATGGGAGAATAACAGTATTAAAAAAGTGCGATGTCTCAGGTTGATCCTGATGGGAAGATGTCATTTGTCTTTTGATCATAAAAAGATCTGAGATCCAATAATTTCAAAATATTAATGGAATGCTACATAAGCATCAAATGAATATATTGACTGGGGCTGGGACTGCTCTTTTCCTGTAGTTTCATAACATGTCTTGTCTAGTAAAAGAAACAATATGTAATTGTAGGTACCTACGCAGTTGATGGACCAGAAAGGCTTTGGTGGGATTGTTCTTGTCTCTGAATTAAATTGAATACACTTTGTAAAATTTTCTAATTGTATATTTACTCAAGGGTCTGTTCTGATCTTCAGGGTAAGTACTACAACTAAATGTAGTAGAATAAGAGGTATTTTTTTTCTTTATTTTTATGTTTTTTCTTTTGGATTACGCAAACAAAGCTATGCTTTACCTTGCAGTGTTGTAGTTCACCTTTCCACTTACAAAGGTAAAATCCATGTCAGCTGCATAGGAACTTTCAATTGTTTGGAAGGGGTTTCTTTGGCTTGCATCACGAGCTTATTTGAAAGACATTCTAAATATTAAATGAATTATTGTGTTGGCTTTTTCAAATATGCCAATGTAATTGTTTTTGGAAGAGAGACATCCTGCAGTAGTATAACATCAAGTAAAGACTCTGTCCGAGTGTGTGTGGGAGGGAGGAGATCAGGGAAAATGAGATGAAAAGATGTTGGACAGTAGGAAGTGGCTGACAGGCACTTGTAGATTGGAAAAGCAAGAAGTGGGATCCCATGGGATCAAGGCTGCTGATGAGGCAGTATAGAGAAGAAATAGAAGCGGAGGGACCATTGTAAATATTTAATGTCATGTCCAAACTTCTTAGTTCTATGGGAAGCACATAATAATTTCCTTCTCTTCTATGGAATTACTCCTATTTCATGCATTTTCTAAGATCAGAATGCAGCCATGTGTAGCAAAGAGGTTTGTTTTGAGGTATTTTTAGCTTGTGTGAAAAATTTGTGTCATTTTTTTTCTGGTTGTGCCTGCAAAACTGGGGGTCCTAAGACCCTACTGATTCATGCTGCTGCAAGGCACAGCAACGTTTGTTGGTGTGCTAAGCAGGGGGAACCAAAACAATCATATGTTTTAGAGAAGACATGTTTAATGAACCCACACACACTGATTTGCCCCCAGTAGGGATCCTCTGCTACAAATGAGACAACAGCGAGTGTCATTTATGGTGCTTCGTTTTATTGTTTTCTTGACTTGTACCTGATGAGAAAGAAAGGACCTGGGAAACAGCAGAGAGCTTCCTCTGTTTCATCTGCCAAATTTCCTCCGGCAGATGTTACTTGTTGGCAGCCATGCTGTTCTTAAAATACCCAAGAAATATACAATGAAGAACAGCAGTGAAAAAAAAAAAGACTATGGAATACACTTGAAAATATATTGTGTTATTTTAAACTGCTTTTCCAAAAGGACTGTGTTTTTAATATAGTCTGCTTTGCTGAAACATTTCTTAGATGAGAACTTCAAAATGTGGTAGACAAATTGTTTCAGCATGTCTGTGGGATAGGTAACTCCATTTTGCATAGGGAGAAATCTGAACATCAGAGAGCTGAGAACACTGTTTTTCAGCTTTGGTGTTGCTGAATGACTGTCAGAACTATGAGTATTGTATTAAATTTCAACCCTTAAGTCCAATTTAGTCCTCTGCCTTTCCAGCAGGAGGTTTATTAGAACTTCAACTTTTCCATTCACAGGTTATAAAATGAGAAAAGGCAGGGATGAGTGTGAGATACAGCCAGTCAGTCTTGAGATGAACAGTGTGTCTCTGAAGTTAATTATAAGCCCCTAAATTAAAGCATGTCATAAATACGTCAGACTGGATGTAGCCTTCTCAAAGTTCCTCAGCTTGAAACTGTTTAACCTACCAGTACATCTCTTGTCTAAGTTCACAAAATGTGGGCAAATTCCCTAATAACTGATGGCCTTAATATTATTAGTCTTGTGGTGTTTTTGTTGTTGTTGTGTTGTTGTTATTGTTTCAAACAATTTTTGATCACATGTATGCTAGGTATTGATTACTGGGGATGTATGGTCAGCAGCATAAGTGCAGCTCTTTTCATAAGAGAAACCTAAAAGCACAGCAGTCTATGAAGGGTAAAAGTCTAAAAGCATTTTTCAGTTCTCTGAATAAATGCTGTGGTGGTATGAAATGTATGTTGAGGTGGGGCTTCCCTAATGCATTGGCGGTGTACCTTAATTGACTTTTGTTAGGTCCTCCATTGTTTGAAAGAGATAAAAACTTGCTCTAGAAACCTTAAACTCTGTTACTGCCTGTCAGGCTGAAACCAAGCTGTTCTTTGCTGGGTTTTTTATGACAGCTTCCTCCTGGAAGACTAACTCACTGCTGCCAGTGGTCCCAGCCATCGCCTATGAGAGGACTGTGGAGGCTGCCCTGGCATGGAGATATTCATACCTTTCTAATTGGCAAGTGTACCTCCAAAACAAATGTTGGTGCCATGGTGCCATCCCCAAAGGGCCTGAGTGGGCAGAAACACTTTCACTTTGAGAATCTTCACAATAGTTCTTCATGAGGGGCAGAATTAGAGACCAAAAAGAGTCCTTCTCTTTCCCTGCTTCTGTTTCTTAGTCCTCATTTAACATGCATGAGAAGCTGGGAATAGTCACTCTTTGGAGTCACGCTTTACTCTCACGAGAATCATTAAATGTTAGTCTTGTATAAAATCAGCTACATTAGTAATTATTGCCTTTGCCCACACTTCACTTTTCTGCACAGATAAATAGGGAAGCTGGGTGTCAGGACGTGGCGTCTTTGAGTGTTTGCTGTCCAATACTGGATGTCTAAAACCAAAACTCAATGGGTGGCAAGTTACTGGGAGGCACTACCATTTCTTTAGACGTTCACAGAATCACTGAGGTTGGAAGAGACCTCCAAGATCATCCTTAGTACAATGTTTAAATGTTTCTTTATAATTCTGAGGAGGCAAATGAAAGAATAATTTGGTTTTGAATATCTAACGTCTCTTATGACTACATCTCTCCAGCACTTTCTTGAAGCTGTGTAGTTCATTTCAAATTACATTACTGCAAAGGCACCAGAAACATGAACGTGAGCCATTAGCTCATTAGTACCACCAGGAGAAGGTAAAAGAATTAGCAATTTCTGTGATGAGCAGCCACAGCTGAAATACATACTGTCTCTATGGAACTAGATGTGCTGCTAACACCAAGAGCTTGTAATAATATGACCTTTTAAAAACGTATGTTTCATAAATGGAAAAATGAGCTAAAGAGGCAGCTGGTGACGATTTCAAGAAGCTGTACTGCTTGATTAAACACTAACTTAATGTAAATGTAGTATGTGCGAGCAGTGACTACAAGCACAGAGACTGCAGTGTGCCTCTGACAAAGGCAGACAAATACGGACTCTTTCTGTGTGCACGGCAAGTTACCAGGAGTTCAGTAAACTCAGGAAACCTTGTGCCAGAAAGAAAAAATGAGCTGAGAAGTAATAATGGTGATAACAGCGTTCAATGAGGCAGGCATAATGCCTCGATTGATCCTGGCCTGCAGCATCAATGCTGCTTGTCAGAATTTGGTGCAGGGGAATCTTCTCCAAAGTTCATTATGACACTCAAGCTGATCTAGAGCTAAAACTGAGCTTATTTTTTTTCTGGACAGTCACGTTTGCACAGTACCTGGGTGAGGTGAGTACCTCAAAACAACTACCCATGAGAATTAGTACTCAGGGTAAACAGGGAGGGGTTTCCTAGTCATTTATAAAACCTCTGAGTACATCTGTGCTCTTCTGTCTTACTGTCAAGAAACCTGGGCAGTGCGGAGCTTTGTGCTTCTGCTGGTGGCAAGCAACCACAGAACAGCAAATATTGTCCCTCTTTAGTCAACAGAAAAGCAAGTGCAAAATGGGCTGCAGGCAGATCAGATTTCATTTTCAAAATGAGCATTTGGTGCATTCTTTGTGCATTCAATTCAACTCTGTGTCTTCATGCTAAGCAGCTGAAATTCTTGCTCCTGCTTCTTGTGTCACTGTAAGACAGTGCTGACAAGTCAAATCCTCTGGGATACACAGAGTCTGGGCAGGCATCACACACATTTCTTCTTTTTCTGACCCCCAAGGCTATTTTGAACGCTCTAAAAATCATTCTGCAAGTCTTGGGTGTTTCTGAAGATGGCCTGCAGCTCAAGCATGCATATTCACTGTGCTTTGCTGCACCTTTTGGGAAAGAAGTATCTGTGAGCTGCTGTGAGACCATTATTACTTTGGTTAGGTAAAGGTAAAATACAATCGAGAGTATTTATTTACAGCACACACGGCAGGCAAAACAGTCACAGATATTCATATGAGAATAGAACAGTTGAATTGAAAAGGTCTGATAAGGAGCATCAAGTCCAACAGCATCTCAGGTAGAAAAATATCCGTGTGGGCTTGGACCTCTGAGATCTCATCTCACTGTGCCTTTTCCTCTGGCTGGGCCCCTCCTAAAAGATGTTCCTGGGGTTTTGCCACCTCTTCCATGGTGGTCTTGGACGTGCTGGTGGGGTTGCACTGTGGTAGGGATTAGGCTAACTGTTTGTGCTGAGACTTATTTTTTGCTACTGACAGGTTGTCTTTTGCAGCCCCAGTTCCCTCAGCCTCTCCTTGTAGGGCACATTCTCCAAGCCCTTCTCAGGACCTGCTCCAGCACCTCAATGTCCCTTCTGTACTGAGGTGCCCAAAACTGAACACAGTACTCAAGGTGAGGCCTCACCAATGCTGAGTACAATGTATGTTAGGAAAATAAACAAGATACCTGGAGCAACTGAAATGGAAGTAATTGTTTCAGGGAACCACTTTCACTTAAAGGTGTACTGGGTAGAAGCCCAAAACCCAGATCAGCTCAGTGGCACTGCTGTAATGTCACTGCTGCCCCTGTCTAGGCAGAACCCTGCTTTTGTGGGTTTTACAGGTTAGTAAATGTCCAGTTACATAACTTCCTATTTTTAAACAAGTCAAAGTGAAAAGGGAAATACTGGCTCAAAGGATGCAACCAGATACATGAAATACTTAAAAAAGAAAGAAAAAAAAAGAAAAGAAGAAATGAAAGAGAAGTCACAGGGAATTAAATCAAAACTGTGGCGAAGCCATAACCCTCATTGCTGTAACAGGGGGAAGTGAGACCTGAACAAATGTTGAAAAAATATTTTCTTCTTTCTTTGTAAAGGTTCAGCTAAGGAGTGACTCAGCCTTATGTAAGAAAAGTCTGGATGGGGCATAAATAAATGCGAGTCACTATAAAGAATTTTCAGATTTTCTGTGAAGATCTTTTCCTTACAGGGTCTTTGTACTGGCAAAGGGAAAAGAAAAGAGAGAAGGAAAGGGAAAGATTTGCATCAGAATTCTAATGGCTATAAATACGGATGAGATTATGCAAACCACGAGAAAATGTCATTTGCCTCCCTTTGCATAAATGTGTGGAAAGGGGGTGGTAAGAGCACATACAAGGCGATCTTCACAGGAGAAGTGTAAGACTGTGGTTAAAAAAAAGACCAGACACACTACAGACATGGGATCTGAGAAGGAGGCAGTGATTTCCAATTGCTCCAGCCTTTCAGAAAATTATCACTTCAGTTCAGCCTCCGATATGAGAGGCACGCAGCAATCACACATACCTGAGGATGCTGTTCCCTGGCCTTGCAGGTATGTGTCAGGTCACCGTTGCTGGAGTAGCCACCCATATCTGAGCACTGGGTTGTAAAACTGTTCCTCCCAGCCCAGGATTATTTTATGGAGCCAGGACAGTCACTCAACCTCTCTTGAAGCCTGTTTATCTATCTGGAAGCTTTAGAGGGTGTTATCTTCCCATTTCTGTTGGTTTAATGCTCTCCCACAGCTCTCTAATTTTTCCTTTCCTTTTCAGTTCCCACATCTGGGGTTTGGAATATCTCTTTCTATTGGAAAACAGTCATTGGCTTGGGTGACAGCTGAGTCATTCTCTAAAGACTCTTCTTTTTTTTTTTTTAATAAAAAGGGCTTTTTAGGCTCCATCCTGACTGTCCAGCTAATAAGAATCCGTTCTCCTTGGATTGGGTAATTCCCACTTATTTTTATGTGGAATGAGATTAATACATTAATTAATGTCCCACATCACAAGCTAAGTTTGACTTGCTCTCCTTACTGAAACTATCAGACTTGTGGGATCAAACAACTGTCACTTTTGTCCTTTTTCTCCTCACAGATTGAAAAGGATGGTCTTGTTCCTAAAGGAGAGCTGACTGTGGCCATGCTGAGCACTTGCATATTAAAATCCCATGTCTGAAAGCAGCTTGGGAAAGCCAGTGGGAAATCAGTCTCTTCTGAGGAGGATAAACAACTGGCAATAAAGGTAGGCAGGAAAAGGTAGCTGTTTAGAACATCCTGCAACAGGCCTCACCCTTGCTTTCTGCTTGCTTTCCACCTCGTGAAGAATAAATGAAAATGTATCTGGAGAAATGAAGTTCCTAGAAAGAAGTTGAAATTCCAGATGGCTGATACCACCCAGGCACCAGCTGTTGAAGAGGTAACGTAGTCTGCTATAAAAAAAGAAATCACCAGTGCCAAGATGCTATTGCTGCACATTGGGGTTTTGCTTCTGCTACTCTCATCTCGCTTTTAGGGCCACACATGTCCAGGGTGTGTGTACAGTCCTTGGCATGAGAATCATCCTCCTGATTACTATTGGAGAATGTAGCATGCACCAATATTAAGTATTGAGTCTGTGAAGAATGTTATATCACCTGGGGTAGAACTTGCCCTACTGCTCCATAAAACAAATTTCCCCTGTTATTTCCTAAATTGAATGATCATTTCAGTGCCTTCAAAACAAAACTTTTCTTCTGTGATCCAACACAGTGCTGTTAAGCATATAGAATCTTTGCTGTTCAGGTGGGGATTTTTTTAGGAAACTTTGAAGCATTTGGAATTCTAACCCTTCAACTCTGAATTATATGTTTCAGGCTGAGCTGAAATAATCTCTGCTTTTCTTTCTTACACTGTTTTTATATATATATATAGATATATATAGATATTTTGTTCTGACAGAACCAGTCCAGCTTCCTTCTTCCTTTGGTTGGAAACTTGAAGTTAAGAGTATTTGCCAGCTTTAAGTGAAAATTAATACATATCCCTTGGACATTGGGTGAGATCTTTAACTGGATTTGAATGCTGTAATCCCACTGAACTCAAAGGAACCAGACTGATTTATACCAGATGGTTATCTGGACCTCCAAGGGGAACGTAATCAGCATCAGGGATTACATTTGCCATTAATACACAATGATCTGTTTACATCAGCAGAATTACATCTGTGCTTCCTCACAGATAAATTTCTTCCAAGTTTCCACTACTAACATTGTCATCCTTGCGCCGCGGGTTGTGATTCAAACTGGCAACAGAAGTCCAGGAAGATTTTGCTGTAGCGATGCTTCAGCCCTTGTGCCCAACATTTACTCTGGTGTTTGTGCCATCCTGAATTCTAGATTTTAGTTTGTCATCATCTGTTCATTTTGTGTGTTTGCACCAGAATGAAACAGAATGGAGGGGAAAATCATTGTTTTCGTTGCTTGTTTGTTTGTTTTGATGGGTGAACACAATAGAATGAAAATACATACATATATGTGTATGCACAGACATATTATTGTCAAAGGAGTGTTATACAATAGGGATGCTTTGTGTAGCTACCAGAAAGACCACTAATACGAACATACTAGTGGGGAAAAAGGCTCACTAAGCATGCACATTCATAAGCAGGGAAATGGTTGCACCTTGTAGGAGTAAAACAAAACCTCTGATTTATGGGCACAAAGGAATTGAAGGATTTTGTTCTTAGTTTTTCTCCATTGACTTCAACAGCTCCTCTTTGTTTGAGGAGATACAGGTTTTCAAGCTGGCAAGGTGCAGCAGACCAGCTGCTCTGCAAAGCTGATGCTGATCTTTGATTTGTATCTTCAGCATTTTCCTTTTTGGATCAGTTAGTACTATTAAGCTCTTGCCTGACCTGCCTCAGTATGCAGCAGCCTGTTGTCTCTAGAGTGATTTGAGGGTTTGTTCTACCTCTTCTAGAAGAGGCTGCAGTTCCTCTTCTATCTTAACCCTGAGAGGGTGTGTTCTAAAACCTAGAGAGATGTTTGAGCTGTGCCTGGACCTTGTGCTGGAGCACATGTTGAGCACCATGCACTTGTTCTACAATTCTGTTAAATCTGTGTTTGCAGGTGAGTGACTGAGTGTGTCACATTGGGTTGGTGGTGTTGGTGAGAGCGGATCTTGCCTGTATGAGTAACATGAGCTTTTCTTCCACCATACCGTTTAGCCCTTGCCTAGATCAATGTCAGTTATTTATACGCTTGAAATGATTTAAAATGATTAACATGGTGACAACTGTCTAGGATTAATAATTTGCTATGAACAATTTAAACTAATTTTATCGGGATTGTGTGGAAACATGAACAAGAAGAGGACCATAGGCAAGGAGACAGCACTGCAGAAGTAGGATGGGAAGAAGAAGTTTTCTGGTGTGGGTGAATAGCTGTGGGTCTGCAGCACTAACATAGATGTTGGATGAAAGTGAGTTTTAGTCAGCCTTGTAAATATTGTCATAATTCCTGCAACCCACATGGGGTCTCGACCCTGCATTTGGAAACAACTAGATCTGTGCTCAGGGAAAGGAAGCGTCTGATGCCTCCTGGGCCATCAATCTTAGCCTGCCTCACAATGGCTTACAACTCTTCTTGTTTGTTGCCCATGCTGTGTGCATTGGTATAGGCACACCTAAGCCGAGCCCCTCGCCAGTGGCTTGTAGGTGACATGCCGTAATTCACTGGGACAGGCAGGGCTAGAAAACTCTCACTGCTTCTCTTGCAGAATGCCTAACCTCTGTCCTTGCAGAGTGACAAACCTTCTCTAGCCCAGGGAAGCAGGCAGCGTGGGTGAATGTGCAACCCTGGCCTTATCCAATGCTCTGCTGTGTGTGCCAATTAACTTAAGGCTTGCTTTTGACAGAGCTTGTTTGCTTGTACAGCTACCTTTCTGCTCAAAATGGCTAATTGCACAAGAGAGAGCTTTTTAAGCATTAATAGTATTTTTTAAGATCTTGACAAAGAAACAAGAGTCCTTTAAGAGTCCTTGCAGCAGTGAGGACAAAACCTTGAGAGTTATTTAAAGTAGTATATTTTTAATTGCATCTTCTAGTTGGGAGAGGCACTGGGATCTTCTGTATAATACCTTTCAAGGTGACCTTTGCACAGCTGTGTTGTCGGGACGAGCCGTGGTGTCACTGTTAATAAGTGCGTTCATTGGAAAAACAGCATCACCCGTGTTAGGTCTGTTTGCTGCCTGTAGAGCTGCAGCACTTGGGAATGTGTTGGTGTGGCTGTGCCAGGACATCATCCATGGTCCTATGGAAGGTGCTGGTGAAGCTCCTATCCTGCTTTAATTAGCCAGGTCACCCTTGTGTCTCCTTTGATGGAGAAGAGTAAGGGATGCACAGACAAGTGGGGTTCCACTTCTTCCCTTGCATTGTGTGTGCTGAATGTTGTCCTTGTTGCAGTCTTGTGGTCTTCAACCAGAAACTCTCTTACAGTGTTCATGGGTGTAAAATCAATATATGTTGCTCCAGAGTCTATCTTGTGGTCTTAGAAACTGACCTGGAGGCAGCTATTCCTCTCTATTAACCAACTTTATGTACCAAAGCTGCATCAGGGCTGATGTATGCCAATGGGGGAGCCTGGTTTTCCTCAGCTGGTTTTCCGAGGCTATGGAGAGGTAACCAAATGAGAACAGTGCATTCCTAATGCTTCACAAAGCATGGGTCTCTACTACAGAAAATAAGAGTCAGCATCAGGCAAAGTTTCTGACCTGCAGGATCATGGCTGATTTCTGACCACGCTTTCAGCTGATGGCTGCCACAGAAGCCACTGAGAAGTGAGTTGTTGGTGAGTGAGCCTGGTTCCTGCTGACAGGTGTCCACCTTGCAGTCTGCAGCTGGCAGCCTTGGCGGCAGGCACGGCTCAGAGCTCCAGAGCTGAAGGAGCAGGAAAAACAAACAGCGCTCGCATAACAGGATGTGACTGCCTTGCTTCCATGATTCATATCCTGAGCTGCAATCCCCTGGACCGGTGCAGCCCAGCGGCCAGATCCTTGGCCCACTGATTTCTCTTTGAGGTCCATGAGGCGTTCTGATAATACCGCTATTTATAAGGAAACTACTTCTGGCCTGATTTTTCTGAAATCCCAACTGCTGGCTCTCTCCAGAGATGAAAATTTCTGCCTCACTGAGGGCTCTGAAAGGGGCTTTTCAGCGCTGCCAGTTTTGCCTAGGATTTGGATGTAAAAGTCATTTAAAGTGGAGGCAGCCTCATCTCTTAGAATTTCCTGCAGAGCTGATCTAAGCATTCATCAGGGAGAGATGTAGTGAGACTTCTGGCCAGAGGTTCATCCAGTATGCACTATTGCTTTGTGCAAATACCTCCTTTCCCCCGCACCCTGACTTTTCATCCATCTTTAGCATGTGACACATCTTACTTTCTTTCACAGCATCTGGGTGCCAGCCAGGTAGACTCAGGTTCCTTTTGAGTGACCAGAAAATTCCCAGATGCTGCCATACAAACTTGTCTACTATCCTCATAATCTTCCTGCAAAATGGTCCCCTCTATTTATGGCCCAGGGAACATGTTGAGAAGGAGGAAAGTGCATAATACTTGTCACTGATGTCTGTGAAATACGAGTGCTTGTGGTGTGCTCACCATGTCAGAAGACAGCAGCTTTAATCTGTCACATCTCTATCCAAACTTAAGTTCTAAAACATGCAGCTGTCTTTTCCCCACATCTCTGCAACCTGGAAAACTGAAAATTTATCCATCTCCCTGAAAAAAAATAAATAGTGTTATTGCTATTTTTCTAATTTCTTGCTCTTCTTTTAAAAAGACTACATCCCTGCAGCTCCCAAGGGTTTTCTTTGCACCTGACAACAGTTTTTATAGTCCATTTCCTTTCCCTAGCTAAGTTTAGCTCCTGCTTTTCTACTCTTATCCCACAGGCTGATCTCAAAAGAAGTTATGTCTCTTCATGTTTTCTTTCTGCCTGCATCAAGTAGTTTATAATAATAAAGTTTTATATCAAATTGATGAGAAAAATAGCAAGGAGAAAAGCAAATTTCCTTTCTGCAGCTCTCATGCCATTGAAATGCTCATAGCAGAAGACTGGATGGAGTTGCTAACCCAGACCAGAGGTGATGCAAAGGCAAATCACACGATCTCTTTAAGGCTGTGGGATATTCCCAGACCCCTGGAGAAGACTAGAGCCCTGATAAGGTGATTATATCTGCAAAACAATAACATGGGAAACAATTTTGGGTAACAAAAAGTTCAAGAATGCCCCAGTGTGATTGCACAGCATGGGCTGAAAAGAAGCCTGGAGCAGAGCAGCAGATCAAGAAAAGATTTGAGCTCTCCCAGCAGTTTGCTATCTCAGATAATCTTCTTCTATGACATTAATTTCCTTGGGCAGAAGATTAAGCACTTTTGAATGAATTATAGTGATTTTAGTTTCTGCTGTCCGTGCATATTACTGCAATTATCTGTGCGGTCTCTCAGCTGCTCTGCTGCCATCACAGAGCCCAAAAGGTTAATAATGGTTCAACTTGAAATTGCTAGGTCTGTTAAGTGTGGGAGGTATGTCAGTAGCCCATAGAATGAGCACCTCTGCTCTTTATATAGAATTAAAATAATACATGTGCACAAACAAGGTCTGGTCACCACTTAGCAGGGACGTTTTGTGGTAATTTTTAGATGAAACTTCTGCTGTTTTTTTTCCACAGGGTAAATTCACTTCCTCTAGCAGCCCAGTTAATGGACAAGGGAGCATCTTAAAGGTTACGTGCTGCATTACTGAAGAAAAATGTGTCTAAACTGTGGACAAGTTGTGATTAAACCAAGACAACATTCATACATCCTCGCTACCGCCTGGGCTAAATGGGTAAAGCAAGGAATTTTAATTCGCAAAGGAGGGCTTTATTAATTTTTCTCATGCTGTGATATATACCCTTTCTTAGATCGCACCCCTTGAAAGCAGTAGCACAGCCTGCAGTAATGCTAGAAGCAGCTCTATCAGATCTTAGTAGAGGGCCCTGTGTTAGTATAGCAGCAAGTCACTGCGTTGTGTGGATCTTGTTTTTGCTTCCAGCCCCAGCACATGAAGGGTGGCTCAGTTGTGCTGTCTGGAGGCCCTCAGCCCCAGGAGATGCTCTGACACTCACCAGGGTTTCAAAGCTCTGTTAATTGACACTCTAAACCAATCGAATTTAACAAGAAACTTTCCACTGACATCACAGCTGTGATTTATACCCTTAATACATAACGCATTGTTTCGAATGTGAGACTTAATGCCTTCATCAAGCCTGCAGCTTTCCAAGTCAAGTATGAATAAACGGAGAGAGAGGAGGGGAAAAAAATACACAAACCACAAGACAAGTTTAAGAGATTTCTGCATATTCGTTAGAGGCAGATCTTGACTAATGCCAAGAAGCAGTGGGAGAGGGTGTCTTTTGTCTTGGAAATGGGAGCCCATAGTTCTCCTGCAGCCAGATCACCACATCGATGTGTTAGCTTGTGCTCAAAGAGGAACCTGAGCCTTGCACGCAACACTTGGACCAGTGGGAAGGTTAATGGACTCGCCTTCGCTGTCAGAAACCTTGCCTGCTTACGTTAATTAAATCTGTCAGCCCCTCTATTTTTCATCTATTTTTAGTCTGGTTTTCTAGGGAACTGAGGCTTATACAGTCACAGTGGCTGTCTGTCCATCTGTTGGTTCCCCCCGCTCCTCCCCGTAACTTTCAAACTGTCAGCAAATTTCAGCCAATCTGGAAAGATGAAGAGGCATCTCAGAGACGTTAGGATGCTTATGAATTTCATGAGGACTGCTGGAAATCTGACAAAGACTTGATTAATGTCCCCTCAAGGCAAAGCTGTGATCACTCAGCCATTGCCTTTTCTGTTTGTCCCGACTAGGCGATGTACAGCAACCATCTGCCCCGCTGACATGTGAGTGGCTTTAAAACCAGCATGTGCTGCCTCTTGCTCACCCCAAAGCAATGGGAAAGCAAAGGTTTTGTGGGAGATGTGACTGGGGAACTTGTAAGGGATGTGAGGAACTGTGGGGTGTCAGATGGGAAATAGAAATAAGTGAGAGCACTATGGTGATGGTGGCAGCAAAGGAGGGCTCTAGAAACACTCAGTTTTTATACAGTTCTTTGGAGGAGCAGCAAATGCTATGAAAACTGGGGGTGTTGTGGTGGGGGCTGAGGGGTGAGCAGTGATCCTGAAGTCAAAGGGAAAAGATACTGGGAAAAACCCAGGTTAAGGTCAGTTGTAGTATGAGAGGCATAGCAGCAATCCCTTGGACACTGAGTAATGTTATCTCAGCTGCTCGTAGAACAACTCGCTTTATCAAGAACTTTTTTTGGCAAGGTTAGAACAGGGAATGGTTGAACTTATTCAGAAAATATGTTCTCGTGATTTCTTTTGGGCTCTGCAATTATGCTGATTGAGATAGCAGCTCTTTTTCATGATACACTATGGCCAGAAAACATACCTCCTGCGTTACTCGCTGCACCCATTGGATTTCTTCGATTCCAGAAGTTCGTTTTTCTTAAAAGGATGATTGTTTTGCTGTGCCCACGCCACTGAGACAGAGCAGCACTGATTAAATAGAGGCTTTATGAATGTTCTTTGTACTGTGTGAGGAGAAGCCTTCTTTACAGCTATGTGAAAGCTTACACTCACTTGGATGGCAGTCAACATGCCTTGGTAGATGAAGCATTGGCCGTCTGTGTATCATTAAGGATCTCCAAGAGTCAATTCAGTCCAGACAGTAAACAATGAATTGCTGACCCTTTCAGCTCTGCTGGGGCTAAAAAATACCATTGCACACATCTGAGCCCTATCAGTGGAAACACACAAGGATTAGATTATTTTGGTGATGGTTGCATTTTTATTGTGAATAATCTGATGGGAGCCTGATGGTGTCCAACACATCCATTCTTGCCTTGCGATTCTTTTGCCGACTGAAACGTTGTTAGTTTTAATGACATAATTATCCTTTATATATTCAGTTAAATGTGTGGGTTGGATTTTTTCGTGTTCTTTTTTCTTTTTCTTTTTCTTTTTTTTTTTTTTTTCCTGAGTTATAATTAGTTTCCCTGAGAGGCAGCAGCTTTAATGCTTGGGTAGTTTTCTGAGAAGTTGGGACCGAATGAAGCTTTTGGGAAATGACAATTCTATGTCCATGTTTTTTTTTATTTGGTGTGCTTTATTTCAGTCTTTGTCTGAGCTGAAAGCTCTTGTTGACTGACAGAGGATGCATTGATTCAGTGAAATTAAGCAATTTCAGTCCTGCCTCCCAAACAAAAACATACAAAGGACCTGCATGTTGACTGAAAGTAAAGTTCTTTTCTAAATATGTACAAAGTACTTAAATGGCAAAACTGAACACCCCTTCCCCCTGTCCCCAGGGCACTAATTGGCTCTGACCTGAATTCTTTTTTTTTTTTTTTTTTTTTTTTTTTGCTTAACTTCACTGGAAGTTTATTTCAACAGAAAATTTTGTAATAGATGTGTGTGCTGTACAAGAGAACAATATCCTACAAAGCAAGAACAGTGGAGGTCATCAATTATCAAGGTAATTCTAATAAGATGAAACTACTTAGTTAGTGTACCTTAAAAAAAAAGTAAAGGGAGGTCTGGGAAAAATGATCATTGGTTTGTAAATTACCATGTAGTCTTCTCCTGTTTCCCCTGCTCTGTGGTCAGCCTAAGGTAGACTATCCCTGACTCTAATACTACTGCCCCCACACAGATGTGGAAGAGCTCTGTAGTGGGGTTATAGGTTCTATTCATGAAAAATTGTCACAAATCACACAAGTGGTTGTCTTAAGAAGCTTAATACCTGTGGTTATGTACTGATTGTGTTATGTCCTGGTTTTATGCCATTGTTAGGAAACAACAAAGCATAATTTTTATGTGCTTTACAGAGTTACTTTGCCCATCCACTTTCTCCCAGCATCAAGCTATGCAAAGGCAGAGGAGCCAGGCCCTCATCACCTCTGGGAGACAGCAACTGGTTTATCTCCAAGAAAGCCCATAGCAGGTAAAAATGGAAAGGTCTTGGCAGGTCCCTTAGTCTCTCCTCTCTCCCTTTGTGCAGTACTTTTGAGAAGCCAGCTTTGCCTGTCTCTTGCAAAGTACTTCCAATCCTCTAGTTTAGATGGAATACTATTCCCAGCTGGAAAAACTCATCCACTGGCACAGTCAGAGTTATAATTGGTTTGTATAGATTTTGCACAACTAAAAAGAAGAAAAAAAAAAAAAAGAAAAGAAGGAAAGAGAAGAAAATTCCTTTGCCAATTCCATGCTTGTTATTTGTCAAGTTGTGTACACTGTCAGTAAAGCTGTGCTCTTGAACAGTCAGGAGTGCTGTGGCCCCAAAAAACCATTGGTAGGAGTGAGGAGACACAGTGTCTGTGGCTCTGGCTTGGGCAAAGTGTGCTACATAGCTTTCATTTTCTGCATGCATGATTAAAATTAAAGACCAAAAAAAAAAAATAAAAAAAATCTTGGCTCCAGCAGTGGGAACCACACAGATGTGAACAGGGAGGAAAGCTGATTTTTTTCACTGCTGTGTCACCGCTTCCTGTGACCTGAGGACAGATTTGTCTCAGAGTTTTCTGCAGCACAGGCAAAGATAGGAGTTATCTTCTTTATAAGTAATGGGAAAAAGCACAATGTTCAGGATCTCATGGTGTTCTTTCTGTGCCTTATTTTGGATGGATCTAATAGCTTTCCAGAGTTCCAGATCCATTGGAGATTTTCCTGCTTTGACATTGATCTGATAATCTTAAAGGTCTTTTCCCACCTTAATGATTCTATGCAGTGTTTTCTCAAACTGCCCCATGCAGCCTTTCCTAAAGCCATAAGGCACACACACACCTTAAGCCCTGTGTGTTGTGTGGAAGACATGAATGAACTGCGTATGTATTTACATGCTCCATTTGGTCGTGAGATTCACTTATCATGGAAACATCATCAAATCTCAAAATGGGTTAGGTTGGAAGGCACCATAAAGCTCACCTAGTTCCAACCTCCTGCTGTGGGCAGGGTCCACACCCACTTGATATTCTGTCTTCCTCTCTTGTCAGGGGCCTTATATACATGTGCACATTGCCAGGTGATGGACTCAAATGTATATCAGTGATGTACATTTCCTGAGGAGGAAAGTGGGCAGCTAGGCAAGGACAATGCATATTCCTCAGTGCTGCAGCTCCCTGCCAAGGGGTGGAGAAAGTTGTTGGCTGAAGTTGCAGGCACTTCTCATGGTGCCTCAATGCAAGGTTACCGGGGTGAATAGAGTTTCACTTCCAAAGAGCTACATTCACATTTTGATTTTGGTCACAGAGGGAATTATCTTTAAAGGGTTTTTAATCCCTTTGGAAGCCTTCCAGTCCCTGGGGATATCACTGCTTAATCTTGCCCCAGTCCAGCACAGGGTCATTCTTTCTCAGGATAGAGCTTGTTCAGGGACTTTTATGGGGTTTTGCTTGCTTGCTTTTCAAGTGAGACTGTTTTCCAGTTTAATTTGGACTTGTTTGTGAAAAGCATGTGCTTTCAGAAGGCTGTTGAGAGATTTTTGCCCAGCATAAGAAAATGCAGCACAGATAAGGAGCCAGGTGTGCGGTGAGGAAAGGGAAGCATGAGGGACCCAAACCACAGTTGTCGTAAGACTTTCAGAAGAATTTCCAAATTAAAATATTTTGCTTTTTACGTATGTATCACACATTTCCTAGAGGAAGGAGGGAGGAAAGTGGCAGCGTGGGCCCTTTTGACTGTCTCCCACACTGAGAGGCTTGGTTACTCTCTGAAAAAGGAATTCACCCAGATATATAAGGAATGACACATGCATTAACCCTGCATGGACCTTTACATTTCAGTTGCAGACTGAGCAGTCCCACACTTTTGATACAACGGGAACCTATTTAGTTCAGCTCCAGTAGCAGCACTGAATTGCATGTTACTGGCTTGTTAGGGTGATCTGCCTAAAGCTGTAGGAAAGGGACACATTTTAAAAGCAAGTATGGGGTGTTAGAATGATACCAGTAATAACAATCTGTAAATTACAGATGAGGTTCATTGAGTGAGCAGTGTGTTATCTCTCTGAATGTTTAAATATTTGCACATTTTGGCAATTTCTTTAAAGAAGGCAAGAGCTGGACTGTCAGCACTGATTTTAGTTTTGCAGTGTTATGGCTTTCTATTTATAATGGATAGGAAAGAGGACCTGAAGGCAGTGTGTCTTGTCAGTGAGTTGCAAATCCTCTCATACCGTCAGTATTTGCTTTGATTTAAGTGCTTGTGATAGTTAATGAAAGATAGCCCAAGAAAGAAGAAGCAAGTTTCTCAAATCTCATCAGTTTATTTGTGTTTCCTTCCTATTTGCGGACAAAAAGGTACATTTAGTATGAATGGCTGTGAAGCTCTATGGATAGAAAAGTGGGTCGTGGTCTGTATCTAAGGGGGTTTCACTTCTAGTACCCTTGGATATTAATCTGTAGAGTCTGGCCCATCTTATTACAGAGCTCTGACCGAATTTCCAGTTGCAGAGCTGCCCAAGGTTCCCAGTCGCAGGAGATATGTCACTGCAAATAAAAACAAGTCACTTAATAAGCATTATGTGCTTCTTTCATTTAGTTCTCCGTGTATATCTCTGGGCAACATTCAAACTCTCCAGTGTCTGCTAATTAGTTTGTTTTCTTATACTTCATTGAGATTTGGATTGGCACTAAGACCCAAAAGGGAAGAATCTAGCTGTCAAAATGTGAATGTCTATAACGAGTGTAAGGTGTGGATGGAAACCACATAGTTGTCACACAGCAGCTATGACATAAAAGATGCTATTGCTCCCGTACCATTTACCATAAGAGAGAGAGATATTTTTGGAGGGCAGAAGATGTGATTATGGAAGACAGCTAAATGGAAGCTGTCATTGTATGCTCCATGCACTGAAATGGAATAGTGTGCAGGAGAAAGGCTGTTAGAAATATTTTAATAAATATGAAGTACATGGATGAATAACAAAAATATCTCAGCATTAGTTAAGCATGGCTGGCTAGGCTGAGCAGCATTGCTTAGCTGGGGGAGCACAGGATTCAGAGTGGGTGGCAGGGCTTTTCCTCCTAGCCCCAAAACCTGCTTTCTCTAAAATCTTGGCAAGTCACATTTTCCTCTGATTTCATGCCCTTTGGACCAGATATGATCAAGATACAGTAAAAATATGATCAACAGCATTTCTAAAATGCTGCTGTTATCTGACATAACTCATAGACCAGCATCAGACGTTGTTTTTGAGTTATAATAGGATCGTGGATAGCTATGGTAAGTGAGGGATGATAATCAGTTGCCATTGGTTTCATGCTCCAGGCCCTTTGCAGGGATGGCAGACTTTGCAGCCCATGTAGAGGCCAGGCTTATCTTCCTGTGCCTGAGACTTGCCCTGCCTGCAGTTGTCCCACTTCTCCCCACATAGCAGACCTCTGCCCATGCTCCCAGCCTAAAGCAACACTCCCACAGGCAGCCTGAAATACTCTGGTAACAAACTCTGGGGTAACTTTGCTGCAGTTTTAATGCAGTTTGATGACCGTAAGTGCTAATTCTAACATGTAGCACCTCTGTGCACACCAGCGCTGCACCAATGTGTGCCTTCACCCTCCCTTGCAGTCAGTACACCTGGTGAGCTCCAACCAGCTGCTCTTGCAACATCTTATTTTTTCTGTGACAGGTCAGAGAGTCAACCACGTTTTCAGGAGTGCCCTTGAACATTTTCAAGAGAAGTAAGTAAATCTATGCTTTAAATAGGTTACATCACCCAAATTCACTTGAATGATGAAGGAAGAGAAGGAGTGTGCAAATCAGATGGTGAAGGACAGAAAAGAGGAGGCTGATGCACAGCTCATTCAGCCCCGTGAGTCCCCTGGCTGTTCAGTGAAGGGCTGTGCTGCTCATCAAGCTGAGGCACAGAAACCAACACCTTAAGCCTCCCTGTAGCCAACAGAGTTCCAGGGAGGTGGTGACAGTCATGCGCGTGACAGACTTTTCCAGTCCCCCTTGTGTAAGCACAGAAATACCGAGCTATAATCTCTAGGCCTGCACTGGAAATACAGCAACAGCCCTTTCCCGGGATGCAGTGGGAGGTGTGGGGGCTGCCTCCTGCTCCTTTTTAGCAAGAGAACATCTCTACAGCTCCCCATACCACCTTCTGCAAAATGACAACCAGCATATGACTTGGGTTTGAAATCCTTGCAGCTGATGGAAAAACAATTAAGATCTCATTAAAATTCTATGTAGGGAGCCAAGAAAAGGAAGATAATGTCAGAGGAAAGGTGATACGTAGGACAGTATGGAGAATTCTCTTAAGTTAAGCCTGTCATTAGACGGGAACACAGAAGGTGCTAATTGTACAGTGCATTTCATTCAACCCACAAAGAATAATTAACACTTTCCCTTCCGTATCTCCATTCACTGAAGTGAATGGATTCAGTACATATGCTTTCATCCTAAGGCAGGAGATGCCATAGTCTGGCTTTGTATGTGCAGAGGAATTTTACTGCTGGGTTTCTTCACCTATTTAGTCATGTGAGGCACTGCTGATATTATTAATCTCTTTGTGGCTTTTGCTCCTACAGAAATTATTGACTTGAGATGGAGAAGAATTGAAACAAGAATGCACTTGTTTCCAGGTAAGCACAAAGCTTACACGCTGCCCTGGATAAGGGAGGATTCACCAGAGAGAGCTCCTACCCTGGGAGTGCTGGTGGGGATGGAGCACAATGCAAACAGGCACCGCTTCTTCCTGTGCAGGCTGTCAGCAGCTTGGCAGGGTGCTGAGGATTTTTCCTTAAGATCTATTTTCAGGCTGACCCAGCTGCTGACCGAGAAACCAAAGCTCTTGCAATGGGTGGATCTCTGACCTGCATTGCTGCCCTGACCACCATCAGCCCTGAGCAATGTTATTGTGGCAGCTGTCTTGCAAAGCAGATCTTAGCCTTGCCAGGCTTGCAGATGGCTTCCTGACCTCCCACACGCCTCATGAAATTTAACTGGAGATGATAGTCTTCACTTCCTTTTAAACTGGAGTGATATCATTGCGAGTTACAATGCAGCTGATGTTCTCCACCTTATTGGTGACTACACTTCAGAGCTGGGATGAAGGGATTTGTATCCATTGCAGCTTTTCTACTTCATAGAAATAATTCAGATTAATTAGCTAAAAATTACAAAGCACTCTGATATTCCTGTCAGAAAATGCTCTATCTAAATATAACAGTAATGTCACTTTACATCCTCTGATACTTTTGCAGGAGTCGCTATAAGAGAAGTTGTGCACATGCTATTTCATGAAGGTCTTCATTCAAATTCATATCAAAGACAGCCCAAACAAATTCTCTAACCCCTCTCCCTGAGTCTAAGCATCTTCAAAGTGTTGCGAAGCTTGCCTTAGGATGCTGTGTCCTTGATGCTTATAAGCAGTGTGAGTAGATGGCTGGCTGAGGCTCCCTGGAGCTGCAGTGCAAATGAGGGATCTGCACAGTGACACAACCACCTGTGTCCTTTGACTCTCTATGTGCACTGCACCAGTGTGGCTAAAGGGTGTCCTTTCACCCCACAGTATCTGTGCTTCTTGTTGGAGTTCTGGACTTACAAGGGTAGGCAGTTGCAAAATACCATCTTATTTTCAGGTCTGTAGACACCTGCATTTACACAGCATGTGGGCTCTGAAACTGCTAAGCCTAGTTCTTTCCAAGTCTTTGCACAAGCTCTTGAGGGAAAGGGGTAACATGCTGTCACATCTCTTTGTCCTTTGACACAACTTGAGGCAGCAACACCCCATCTTCAGTCCTAACGTTTTCACCAAGGTATTCCATCCTTGGCTGCCAGAGACCAGGGGATGTCTGCACGCTGGCATCTTCCCTGTCACGTACAGTCCTTGGTTCCCCTGCTAGCCCCATGACTTGGCTGTCTGTGTTACACTATTTCAGTATGCCCTCCCCTAACCCAATTGTACCCAGTCCAAGTTGGCACACAGGTGGTGTCTGTCTGAAACTGGGCTCAAGGGGGAAAGAATAGAGTTCAGCAGGCTAAATGGAGATATGTCAGACATGGTCTCTCTCATTTCTCAAAGCACTGAGGCTATTCCCATGCTAAGCATGACCAGCTATACCTGAGCTCACTTACAAAGGCCCTTGGGCATTTCTACCTTTGGCTATGTACCCATTACTCTGACTTTGCCCAATTTATATTTTCACTTATAGACTCTTCATCACCTATCTGTGATTCTTTTGTCCATCTGACTTGAACCAGAAAGCTAAAGTGTAACCAAATGCAATAATCAGGCAGGGGAGAGAAGGGAAGGAGATTCCTTTGGTACCTTTCTGAAAGCTGATGTGGGTATGGTTGCTGATGGTGTAAGTATGGATATGCTGGTTTACCCAGGGATAGGAGATCACCAGCTTCCAGTATTTCAGAAGCGTCACTGAATTTGCATGCCTAACAGAAAAAAAAATTCTCCTGCTGGGCACCCAAATCTAGAGGCTACTTTTAAACCTTGTTTTGTTTTTCCTGGTTGAAATGAAAGAAACATTTCTAACATGCAGTTCATTCTTAACAGGCACATTAACTTGAAAGTTAATCATAGCTCTGGCCCCAGATGGTTACCGTGCATCTGCTCCTCCATCTGTGGGAGTCTTTAAGGATACTTGATAGCTGTCCAAATAAGTGCTTCAAAACTGTATCATATAAAGGCAAAATAAGAAGATAGCATCATCTAGAATGGTCCCAAAGGCAAGGGAAGTTTCATTGGTGTTTCAAGCTCTCAGCAGTGCCCTATGAATTTCACTGGAATGCAGACTTTTACAGTGTTCACAAAGCATTATTCATAGTGTGTGTACTCTGAAGATATACCTTCCTATTTTCAACAGGAAAATGTAAGAAATACACTTCCTGCTTTCCCGTGGACAGAAATCTTACTGCTAGGTAACTTGTAAACAAAGGTAAGCAAAATACATTTCAGCCACATTATATTATTATCTGTTATACTTCATTGATAATTTGCGTGGTTGTGGGTAAGTAATTTTTGTAATAAGTTTTGTAATTTGGTTTCAAACCAGCCAGTGATCTTCTCCATATCACAAGTCCTTGGTAAATCAAGAAGAATGGTGCAAACTATATATAGTGTCCTCCTGTCCTTCCTGTAGTCCCAGGCAACATAAGCATAGAAATCTCTAGGGCTGTGATGTGAGATATATTATTGATGAGCAAATGTGGAATAGGCCTCACTCAAAACATTATTAGATCAGCTGCTGAATTAGGGAGATGGAGCTAATTGAAGCTGTGCTTAGGGGAGCCTTGCTAGGTCCCATTCAGTCTTGCAGAGAGTCCAATAATGATGCGGTTTGAGACCATGGGAAGTTTAAGATGATGTGAAGGTTGGTCCAAAGCTCAGTGAAGCTGAAGAAAATCTCCCACAGTCTGTGAATATTGCATGTGTTGTGGGACTTCCTTTTTTTTTTTTTTTTTTTTTTTTTTGAAGCAATTATCTCAAATGCAGAGGCACTGGAATTCCACTAAACCTTAGCTTTATCCTGCATGAGGATTATGTCAGACAAGGGGGAGGAAGGATGTGCTTTTCTTCTCAAGGTGAATATAATGACAAAGTTGATTTCTACATTATTTCCCAAAGTCATATCCAAAGGCACAGAGAAGTCAGTAAGACTCTCTATATTGGGTGGAGAGACAGGAGAGAGGCAGGATGCCATTATGCTGTACTTGCCATGAACAAGCACAGGAAGAATAGGGGGAGATGGACATGCCTTTTTACCTTGTTCTTACCAGCTCTGTTCATGGGAAGAAGGCCATCACAGGCAGTTAGAAATGTGTCCCTTTGTCACACATCCTAAATGGCCCTTTTCTATAGCAGGCTGTGAGCACAAATTTTTGCACTTGAAAGCTTTAATCATGATTGTCCTTTACAATTACATGTATTAGGGCCCTATAGAAACAGTCTGCAAACAGGAATCAGGCTTTTCTCTTCATGGTCACAATAGCCAGTGGTGTTTAGCAGCAGTTCTGCCATCACAGAAGATCACTGCTGCAGCCTGCAAAGTCCTTCTTTTTCTAAAACTACTCAGTGAAGGTCTGCTAAGCATGTATATGATTTCTGGGCAAATCATATGGCAGAAATCCATTGAATAATAAGCAAAGTAGCTACATGGAAATCCAAAAGAAATAATATGCCAGCTGGCAATAAATACTTTGGTATTTGACATCGCTGGGGACAAAATGTTAGGGCAAAATATGGGCAAGATGTGTAAATAATACTGTGAGCAATACTAGGAGATAAGCATCTGTATTTGCAACCCTGCTTACATTACTAATGCCATACTCAGCGGTTCTGTATGAAAATTGGTGCTTGTTATTTAACACATTGTTGGGAGTGATTTATGATCTGATTCCAGCTCCTAAATGAATTGCAATTATTCTGGCAGTTATTAATCTTGTAAATTGATGTGCTGGAGTTTATCTCATAGTATCCAATCTGTTTTTAATGGCTGCTATTTTATTACCCCGTGATTGGTCTAAGATGGGCTATGCTTGCCAATACTTAGCAGTTAAAAACGTGTTTTAATATATTTGTTGGCTTAAAAGCAAGACTGGAGGAAATGGCTTTTTTCATTTATAATTTGAGGGTTTTTCCTCTTCATCTTCCTAAGAAATTTCTGTTGCTTTCTAATCTGGTTGCTGCAAGTCTGTGTTATATTGATGTGTGTAATATAAAAGGAATAATAATAATTTTCACTCAGTATGTCACAACAATTGCTGATGTGTCTTCTACTTAGGCAGGAATCCAAGGAAGAGCAGTGCTCCTCAGTGAGCGGGAGAAGCGTCACCAGCACAACATCACACCACTGCTGTGATCATCTTCATCTAATGGCGCTGGGGGAGAGGAAGACTTTGTCCTTTGCTAACACTGTAACCTCGTGCTTTGAATCTCTTTCTCCTTAAGGGATGTCTGCTCCAGGGAGGACAGCAGTCAGACCCAGAATCAGTATCACAGATCAAGAAAGCCATAGGAAACAGGGTACTACTAGTCTGCCTTCAGCAAGGTGAGAAGAATAGGACTAGCTGCCCAATTTAAGGCCACTCACCCTCTGAAAGAGCATTTGATTTTAGAGATATTAGCTAATCTCTGAGGAGGAGAAATTTTTTTAAGCAAAGAATGTAAAAGCCAGTCAGAGCTTTTCTACTTGTCATAGCAGTGACAATCTAGAGCCAGTAAGAGAAATAGGAGGAAGAAAGCTACCTAGTTTTAATCTGAAGCTAGAGCACATAATCTCAGATCTTTCTGGACACTCTGCTCATGATAAAGCATGGAGTCAATAGCTTGTTCACATGGCTATTTGAAGCTCATCCAGAGTGCCACAAGGCCAAGCGGCCACCAGGCTGTGCTGCTTGATGATCCTTAGCAATAGCTTCGTGATGACCAGTGGATACTCTCTGAGGATATCAGTGGGGTGGGCCTCCTGAGCAGAGTCCTCCCAAGGAGAGGCTCGCCACGTGGCATGGCAAACTGCTGGAACTTTGTATGGTTTTCAGCTGTTCTCCTTGAGCTTGTGGTGACAATGTTTGACAGAAAGAATTAACCGTGTTCCATCTTGCAAGGATCTTGGCCTTTCCAAATGGTTCTGGCATTTTCTATATGAGCTCAGACTGAATTAAGGCTGAGTTGTCTTGAGCTGAGACTGTGATTCAATCTTGTCATCCAATGCTGGAGATCATCATCTTCAAAGCACCTTAGGAGGTACTAGACCAAGTACATGATCCTCAGTCCTTTGTGAGCTTCTCATAGGTTGCTAATGGTGAGCTGATACTTTAGTTTGCTGATTTCCATGCACTTTTCCAGCATAAAATCTCTGAACTCTGTGTGTTCAGCAAAGCATATAAATGGCCTTAGGCTTCACTGAAATATGAAAAACTTCAGATTAGATTTCTGTAATGCTCTGTGAGCTTTGTTTTACTCCTGTGCCTCTACCCCAGTCAGCAGACAAAATTTATGTGAGAAACAGGACCCTGATATCAGCATAGAGTGCCTCGTGATTATTTTATGACTTGGGGTGAACTGTGGCTTTGACTATGAAGCCTCATAGGTTTGAGCTGCCAAGTAAGGAAAACACATGCTCTTTCAAAAGGTTGTGGAGGTTCCTTACTATCTTCTCTCTGGAGCTGTGTGGAAATATAGTGCAGTCACTCAAATGCTTTCCAGATCTTCTGTGGCATGGAAACACCCTCAAGACTGTAATGTAGGATTTGTCTTATTGCCAGAATTATTAGTTCCAATAATAATAAGCTGGTTGATTACTGCCATCAACTCCTAGTTGCAAAAATGATAAAGAAAATGTATTTCAACTATTTATCTAATGAAAGTATACAAGCCTTTCCATTCTGGGATCCAAGTATCAGTTAGGATAGTCCTGAAAACTTCACTGTGGAAAATACCATGTTCAGATACTGAAATTTTATTACAAAAATATGAAGCCATTGTGTAAAATGTGATGGGTTAAGTGAACCTAAGCTTAGTGGCTCAGAGAAACAGAATAAACCTGTGATTAAGTGATTAGGAGCAGCTCTTTAGGTAGGTGCTACTTGTCTTGTGCCATGTTGATGTCTCCACTAGGCCTGAACATGTCATGCATGACATTCTGGTCACATAATAAATCACTGTAGTATCTTTTCCCCTCAGGATGTACAAATTTCAGCCTACTGGCTCCACCATAGACAAAAAAAATCCTGATACAAACAAATTCCCCAATGGGTTCATCTATAACTGATGACAACTGGAGTGTCAGTAAGCACAACACTGAGAATGTTCTGTAGCTCTTTCATATTGCCAGGCATGCTTTCATTTCCTTTCATTTGTATGCCTTTTTATAAGGAGAAGAAATGGGTAGGAGTCTCATATTTTGTTGAAAGACAACAAGACATGAGAATATTTATACCTTGTTGATCTAATCTGGTGCAGAATAGCATTTCAGTTTTGAATAGGCTCATACTCTTTTGCCTTGAGCCAAGGCAGGCTCATGAAAGGAGCATTGGCATTGCAGAAATGATTCCCACTGGCACTAGCTGCCTAGGAAACAGGCTGAGGAACTGCTAACAGAGAAAGCAAAAGACAAAAGAGTGAATGTGAAATGTCTGGAGGAGAGAACAGCAATACGCCTTTGAAATGTCTGGAGGAGAGAACAGCAATATGCCTTCTGCTGAAGGATTAACCAAGTTTGGTCTGAGCTTTCTGTCTCATGGAAATTTGGATCCCACTGTTCAAATGACTGGTAAGTGCATTTCTTCCAGAAAAGCTTGCCTAGTTGTAGGACATCGTTGATTTCCTGGCTTGTCTGAAAAAAATGAAGCCTGTTTCAGGAATGAACTCAGATGGCAGAACTTCTGTGCAATCGACGGAGTGAAGTGAGAGTGGCTGCAGTGGGGGATGAGGGAAGGCTGCAGATCAGGAAGGAGAAGGGTAATGAGGAGAAACTCGATCATCCTGACTGAACATTTTGGAGATGCTGTAGTTTGTCTGGGGATAGAGAATGCAAGAAAACTTCGATGGTGAATGGACTGCTAGAAGAACAAGCCCATGTACAAAGATGGAGCCAAAATCTTCTGGGAGGAGCACAGTGACAGTACAAGGGGCAACAAGCACAGGTTGCAATGCTAAAGTTGTATAATCAGTTATTGGGTTGTTTTTGCTGAGGATTGGTCACTGTGAAACTCTGACTCATGACTAAGCTGGAGTGACTGAAAAATTCAGCATATTTCATGACACTATGTCAAATTTTACAGGGACCTGGCAGCTGCAAAACTTTCATTTCTTCAAGACAGAAATTATTTGCTGACTCATACAAATAAATGATGGTATATTTATCCTCTCTGGCACTGGCACCTGATCCCTTTGACACTTTCATGATGCTTTGGACCAGGGCAGGAGATAGATTCCCTTGAAAACTGCTTTTTCATGAAAGCTTTAACCCAGTCTTTCAAAGCCCCCAGCCCCCTCGCTGAACTTTATCCTGCAGGGTAAAATCTTCAAGCAAATGGCAGCCAAATGGATCAAAGCAACTGCTCAGGGCTACACCCTTCTCTTGAGGGTTGCTCTGGGGACAGAGTTGTCTGTTGCTTCTTCTTTGCAATGGTAGGCTCTGAGCTGCAGTGAAAGAACTGCTGGTTTGCTGCTTGTATCAGTATTCTCCAGAACAGGAATATTTCTGGTGCTTCATCTGCTTTGTGTGGGGATGTGGTCACAGATGTCTACTGTTGGTACTACATTATGACTGGGACTCTGATGTGTTACACAGCTTTACAAAGTTAAGAGCAACATCTTCAAGAGTTATGTATACATGTGTTTTCTTAACAACATAATGTATATACAATGGCTTGCTTTAACTGAAGTATCCTTTAGTTAAAGAACTAGTACTTTTAGAAGTAGACCTCTCATTAACTAGCTGGACAAGTGCCAACAGCAAAGTGCAGATATACTTCTATCTGGACAAAAGTCTGTATTTCTGGTTATTCAAAATACAGAACGGTATCTTTCCTTTTCATCTCCATAGCATGGAAGGGAGTTTGGAGGTAATAGTAGCACCTCAGATTGCTGCAGCAGCTGCTTGTATGTTTGTGCCCCAAAATCACTTTTTTTCTGTCTTGGCATGAAGAAGTGCATGTTTGTGCAGTGTTCGCAGACTGTTTGATTACTCCTGTCGTGCATTGCCTGGCAGAGACATGGTGTTTCTTAAATGAACTGCTGTTTCTTCCCAGCTTATGAGTGAAAGGCTAAACATTAAGCAGACACTAACAAGATTCCAGTTCTGAAGCACATTTTAGTTCTCAGCAGTTTGTTTTTTGCCATACATCCAACACTGTCTCCTGAGGGAAAAAGCAATACAATTAACATGAGATAGATAGATTTGGTTCAGTGTACTCATATTCCATTACTGTATCAACCTATTTGTGATTCTCATAGTATTGTGTATGTTCTGATTTTTTTAATTATTATTTGTGTTGTTGTTTCAAAAAGGCACCATTTTAGATGTTACATTTTCAGAAGCCGTCAGATTTCAGCTATTTTGGATACATGGGGCGGAGAAAGGAGACACTGAGAACCAAGAATTATAAACATGATTTTTTTTTTCCATTACCAGCAGGAATATCCTCATCTGAGTCCTATTAGAGAGGTAACTGCCTTCATTAGTAAAATAAACCAGTATACAATCACAGCCAGCCTAAATGCTTGGGCTCAACAATCTAATTTAGAAACTTATCTATGCTGTGTTTGAGTAGAGAGGCCTTTCTTGTATTATCTGAGTAAACAGAACAGATGCAGATGCTTGCCAGGAGTTCTGAGTCTCACAAATTGGTTCTACAGACTAGCTTAAATATGCCTTATAAATTCACCAGTCTTCACTTAGTGTACTCAAGCTTCAAAGCAAGCATGAAGACTAGAAATGCAATATTAATACTTACAGATCCAGCTGCTGTAACTCAGACCACTCAAACAAGAAGAATGACTCAGAAAGAGAAACAAGAGTAGCACATAAAACACCTCTTTTATTAATAATTTTCCACTGGCTTTACCCGATCCTGTCTTGCTTCACTGTTTGCAACATGGTGAAGACAATCATCTCGCTATCGCTGCAGAGGTGCTTTCAGTCTCTTACAATGCAGCTATCTAACTGAGGGACACCAAGGCTGCTGCGGTTCTCTGCATGTCCACACTTGGCCCATGAGCAGTTGAGAATTAATTCAGTTTTTCCAGTTGCCTTTTTACTAGTTTAATTAATTTTCCTCCTTTTCCCATCACCAAACACGCTTTCCCAGATGACAGAGAGGAAATGTGCTGGAGGAAATAATTTCTTCTCCATCAAAAAAGGTTTTAAATCAAGATTTTCTGAGTGCCTGGTGATTTAGAGGTCCTCAGTGTTTCAAATGCTGAGATGGAACATTGTAAAGTGACAGAAAATACCATGTACTTACCCTCTGATCCCTGATGCTATTTATTTGAGGTTCCCCGAATTGGCATAGAAGATCACCAATCATTTTTTGGCCCAGGCCCTATCTCAGACATACAAAAATCTTGTTCCCAAACTTCTCCTTCTTCCCCAGGTCATTAGATTGTCTGAAAGGTGCCAGCTGTGAGGTTTTAAAACTGTTCCCTGTTCTCTGAGTTTTCAGGGTTCATGTTTTCCAATGTAATCTCATGTAAGTCTGATTATTCTTGTCTTTTGGATATAGAAGACTTCCTACCTGCCTGCCTTCCGGCCTATCTAACCTATAGGCTAAGGAGATCAAACATTGTACAACTGAAGGAGCTTTCCTGGAATGGGATATATCTACACTAATTCAGCCCAGGTGTGAGCTCACCTTAAAACCACCCTAACACCCACAAGCTGCTATAGAAGCAGTTCTGCAGATCTGCGCTCATCCAGTCTCCTTTCTGTCTCCTTTCTGCGCAGCATCTCTTGTGATCACACATGCAACTGCATTGTGCCCAGCCGCTGCTGCTGTGCCCAGCCATTCCACAGGCTCCATCATCTCCTTGGCATCCCATTGGAAGGGACTGTGGGAGAAAAGGGCTATGCTTCACATGAGAGGTACAAATCATGTTACTTGTGTGCTCTCCTTCTTAATAATATCCATATATTTCCATACTTTAGATTTGCTACTTAGTCTTGTTAAGAAGCTGAGGGTGTTAGCGCAATCTCCCTCACTCCCTAGACATGAGCACCCAAAGGCACAGTGACTTCTCACCAAGTTTTTCTCAAAGACAACTGAATATGAGAAACCCTCTCACAGAACCTATAGACGTACCAGTACCCCCAGTCAGCCCCACCAATTCCCTGCAGACTGCAAGCTGCTATAGACAGCATTCCAAACAGTTAATTTCAAATAGCAACTTGTCTCTCATCTCTGCACAAATTCCTGTCATGTTGCATTACACGTAAACAACTCAGAAACTTAATGATATGCCATTCAGTCAAAAACTTGTATGGTTTTTCCATCTGAGCAGATTAATTGCAGTTTGTAGCAATATAGAACGATGCAGTCTGATTAAGGTTTCTATTGCTTTTCAGGATAAAATATTTTATGTGAAAATAAAGCCAAAATTTCTGCTGGCACAACATTATTGACTTCTGTGCAAAAATAAAAGACTCGTGTAAAATACATAGTACATTATTGTTAGTGTGTTGTTACAGTAAATAACTTTGATATCTTTCTGTAAACTAGATGTCAGATCAGATTCCAGTACCTATGGAAATGGTGTTGTCAATGAAGTTAGGCAACAGGAATACTTTGCTGGGGAGGAGACACTTCTAAGCGAGTCTTTCATCACTTTGGCACTGGACTTTTGTACTTCCATTTCACACAGCCCATCTTCTTCCCAAAAACATTTCTCTTAAAACTGCTTGTCATTCCTCTTAGTTTTATTGCTATGTACTCCAGTGTTGTTGTTCTATTCTGGCTGCAGGCATTGCTTGTGTTTGGTAGCACTTCTGTAGATCCAGGCTCAGGAGCTCAGCAGCACAAACCTTGTTAATTACTAATGGGATTAATGTGAGGAACTCCCTGAAACCTCTGTGAATGCATGCCTCATTGAGCAACATGTCCCTCAGAGCTTTAGAATGGGGTTTACCTCTTCCTTTTTTGGTTCCCAATTCTTTCTTCCTCTCCTTTTGAAAGCAAGATATTATGAAAATTAATCTGAGTGGATAGAAGCACATTCTGGGGGTTTTGTTGGTTTGTTTCCCTTATAATTTAAGAATGGGGTAGGAAATCTCTCTGTGGCAGACATACTAATGCCTAGCTGCTTGACTTAGTCTCTTCCTTTGCAATGTTTATGTATTCTTGTCTGTTGCTCTGTCAAGACAAAAACAACCACAATAATTTCCTTAAGTTGCTGTTTGCTTTTCCAGTTTGCAAAATGTTGTGATGCTGGGTGACTGCTCAGAGAAATTATGTTATTGAAATACTGAGTCACTGGTTTAATATCTTTAGAAATCCATTCCTATAGAAGTAAATTCTTTATTCCTGTCCGTTCCTGTAAGACTTCGTGTTTATTTATAGGTCCATTTTGAGTGGGTAGAGGTTTTTGGGTTTTGGTATGAGAGGTTTTGAAAGAAGCTGTTTCCACATCATGCATGACAGTATGGTTGGAAGGACAATTACTGCAAGTTCTTCAGTATCTGGGTGTGAAGATCCCTACGGGCAGTAGAAACCACTATTGCTTCCCATGTGCTTTGTCACTTAAGAGTTGGGCTGTCTTTTGATTTTGACTTTTCCAGCCTATCTGCATTAAACCATCACTCCTTAGGCACAATCATGGAGTTCCAATCTCAAATTGCATGCTTGCATGTCGTTTTTACTTACTGTAAACAACTTTAGATGAAATACTACTAAATTGTTGAATAATTGTATGCAATTGTAGGACCATTCAATTGGGTGACTTTAAATCCTTTGACTGATGAATATTGAGGTATGGAACAATATGTTCCTCCTGTGAGAATGCTCAGCAGTTCTTAAGTCAGAGGTTGTTGGGAATATAACAAAGCATCTGACAAAACCAGGTTTTCAGTAAAAAAAAAGAAAAAAGAAACAAACATACACACAGATTCACTCCTCATAAAGACATTTTTAGAAGAACGTCAGTGTCAGCTGAACGTTGCCAGTCATGTCTGCAGCTGGATAAAGTCAATTCTTCTCAACTGTGGTATGCAGATCATGAGGGAACTGATAGAACCAATAGAAAATGTTTTCATTTACTTTAACTGAGCTTTCCCAAAGCAGTGTGACTTAACAGATTGTGAGGTGACTGCGTGTGGAAAATGAAATATAATGAAAGCCGATTAATGGTTTAACTTGGGCTGCCCAAGTTTCAGGCCAACACCTTTTGCAAGCAAATAGTATGAGAAGGGCTCATCTGAAGCAATTGCTTCTTTATCCTCAAAGGAGAAAGTGATAGGAGAGAAGGGAAAGGAAGAGAGGAAGGAAGAGAGGAAGGAAGAGAGGAAGGAAGGGAGGAAGGGAGGAAGGGAGGAAGGGAGGGAGGGAGGGAGGGAGGGAGGGAGGAAGGAAGGAAGGAAGGAAGGAAGGAAGGAAGGAAGGAAGGAAGGAAGGAAGGAAGGAAGGAAGGAAGGAAGGAAGGAAGGAAGGAAGGAAGGAAGGAAGGAAGGAAGGAAGGAAGGAAGGAAGGAAGGAAGGAAGGAAGGAAGGAAGGAAGGAAGGAAGGAAGGAAGGAAGGAAGGAAGGAAGGAAGGAAGGAAGGAAGGAAGGAAGGAAGGAAGGAAGGAAGGAAGGAAGGGAGGAAGGGAGGAAGGGAGGAAGGGAGGAAGGGAGGAAGGGAGGAAGGGAGGAAGGGAGGGAGGGAGGGAGGGAGGGAGGAAGGGAGGAAGGGAGGAAGGGAGGAAGGGAGGAAGGGAGGGAGGGAATGGTAATTTCTGTACTGTTTCACAGGTATGCTTACCGTCACATCTAGCATTGTTGTGGTGACATGAGTTCATTACAAATAGAGGCAAAGAATGTAGAAAATAATGATTTTTGACCCTAAAGGTTGAAATACTCACAGGTTTAGTGTTTTGAACAAGGCAATGATCCAAAGCCTATAAAACCAGAAGAAAAACAGCCTTTGGCTGCAGTGGGCATTGCGTCAGGCTTTCATATGACTAACCATCATCAGACTTCATTAAGCCGAGGAGGAATAAGACAGCCTGTGCGTTTGCAACTTTTCCTTCTGTTGAGCAGACATTCCCACTGCTGAATGCAATGGAGATGTCCTCACACATCTGGTGGAAAGGGATCTATCTGTGCTTTGCAACTGCTACTTCTCACTAAGCCATCACAAGAGAGAGAATTAGTAGAGACTCCATTGTCACATACCCCAAGTCTGAACTCCAATTTATATTTAAACAAGCACAGGAAAGAGTTGAGTCTGTAAGACCCCACTGGACTGGGGATCACTTATTCTAAATTGGAAGGCGAATGTCAGAAGATCAGATTACAAGTGTCTACCAATGTGTTTTCTCAGTGTGGTGGGTCAGCTGGAGTTCAGGCTCTGCAAATATCAAGGAGGTGGTTCCAGAGCAGTAAGCACTTGAGCAACCCCTAGCATCGGTGGTCTGAACCTGGGGAGGATTTCATAGCATATCTGTAAGCCAAAGCTTCTTCAACTGTTAATTTAATAAGGAAGAGTGAACCACTGAGTAAGTCCCTGGAAGATAGACTAAATCAGACTAATTTGTTATATAATCCCTTTTTAATGTGAAGAATTAAGGTGACGGCAAGATGGCTGTGTTTAATACTCTGAATAATTACTGGCAGTTATTGACACTGAGGATGGGAGAGAGCAAGTTAATTTCTACTTGTTGTTTTCAACACGTGCCAAACTCTTACTTCACACCAGCAAGGAAAGGCTAGAAGCTGTGTATTCCATATGCATGAAGTAACAGTTGGCACAAATCACTGAGGGGAGAAAAATAAGAACCACTAAAGCCCAGCAACCCAAACTGTCACTCACTGACAAATTCTTGACTCGTTGCTGAAGAAAAATATCATAAAGGCTTTATGTAGAATATTCCACCTGAGTAAACCCAGCTTTCTGATCTTTGAGGTAACTGTTTTGCTGAGGAAGCAACAATAGCCTCAGGTGTCCAACCTCTTCCTTTCCTCTCTTGGGAACGACCATTACAGCCAGTCCCAGAGTGGGGTGGGAATGAAGTAGCAGAGGCTGATGAGAATGCCTTTCTTCAACAAAGGGCATGAAAGAACTATTTTCCATTGCTAGGAGTGGAGGTGCTGGGTTAACATCAGTTTTTCAGACAACGTCTCCCTGCTTGGGACAGCCCTACCAGGTAAGTCAAGGAAGTTTGCATCTTCTCTTTATGGGCACTGCTGGATTTGCTGCCAAACAGCTGGAGACAGTGACAGTGAATCCTAAGACAGGGACTGTGGGTTCGAGTCCCATCTGGGGTGCCAGATTGACTTGCGGAATCAAACTCTATAATCCAAAGATGGGTTATAAAGCAGGTATGTTTATTCCAGTGTTGTGCAGTGCCGGGTGCAAGGGGGATAGCTCCACCAAACTTGCACACCGTAAGGAGAAAAGTGTGTTACAGATATAGGTCAAGCTAATACATAATCTATAGTCTCCTCCTCAGTTTGATTACATATTCATTACATTCCCTATGACCCCATTCCCTCATTCCCCCTGACCCCATTCCCCACGACCCTTGCCGCTGTTTTGGGGTGAAATTCTTCTGCTGTTTTCTTCTTGGTGTTATCTGCTGTTATTGTTCTCCCATGCTGGCATCATCTTGCCCGGGGGTATCTAATCCTTCTTGTCAGAGGTCTCCGGACAGTTTCTTCTTATCTTTATTGCCCTCTTCTCTGGTTTTCTTTTGACTAAGTGTCTGTAATTCCCTGCCCTTTTAAATGTAAACTATCTACAGTTACCCTTTGTCTTGGTTTCTGTGAAGTTCCCCTTTCCCTTTCTATATCAAAGTGTTACCTTGCCACCATTTTGGAGCTTTGCTCACTCTTCAATAGCACAACCTTCCACTGTCTCTACCAGTCGTGTCATCTTGTAGGCACTTGTGCTATGGCTGCCAAAGCACTGGGAGTACTACTGGGCCCTGATGTTGCTGCCCACTCCCCACCCTAACTCCAACTGGTCTAGGCCCCACCTCAGCCCCAGGGCCATCAGCTTCTGACCCAGTGAGGCCACAGTTGGACTGGGTTCCAGTTTCCCACATCCCTGCCCAGCTCTAAGCCACACAGAGCTCAGCTCACCCACACTCCTATGGCCCATTCCTATGGCCCACGGTCTACTCAATGCCCTGGCAATTTGCATGGGTTACATGAGTTTTCTTAGGTGTCTTCTGTACAAGAAGACATCCCGTACTCGCAAAACTAGATGATGATCTGAGTTTTCCCAGCCACTTTTGGAAGGAAATATGCAAATAAACAAACATTTAGTGAAAGTCAAAATATGTATGCTATATGTGATATAACATATAAAAGCATTATATACTGTTCCTCCTTGGTTTCCTGTCCCTTCACTGTTCTGTGATGCCTCCCTTTCTCCTTTCTCTCTCTAACTTGATGTCTACTGGAGATGCAATTGTGTAGCCTGGAAAGCAAGCAATGACACTGGCAAATACATATCAGGAGTTAATTTCAGCAAGTTTCGTATCATTATTTTCCCATTTTGTTGATGACTTAGAATAGTACCTAGAAGCCAAAGCTTGCTTGTTTGAATTATTCTCTCTTTTTATTTTTAAAGTAACTGATTTTGCATTTTGCCATGTTTCTTGTTTTCAGACTGGGTTGATTTTCTGCGTGGTTCACTCCAGGCTTCCTACAACAGACAGCTTATTATCTCGCCTTGTGAAAATCATGCTTGACTTCTGGGAGACGTCTATCAAAAGGAAAGAATAGACTGAGAAGCTGGTACTTTCAATCTAATTATGTAGCTTGGTGGTTGTTCAGTGAACCTATTAACTGCTTGAAGTGACTTGCATCTTCACAGGTACAGTATGCTTGATCATTCTCTGCACTACTTAAATGGGAAATGCTACAGCTGTTATGTGTCCCAGTCTATTTTCTCCTTAGTTGGTTCCCAAATGCATCTGGCTTCACTCATGGTGAACATTAGAGCCCATCTTGCACCTTCTGAACTAATGACTGTAGGGTGAATGTCCCCAGCTCGCCTTCTCTTATCCTCAACTAACTACCTCAATTCAAGGTTTATGCCTTTCAGTGAAGCACTCAAGCACACTCTTAGCTTTGAGTACATAATTCCTGTCATTTCATTGAGCAGGGATGGATTTAAGTACCTACTTGTAGTCTGTGGCTTGTCAGCACTTCAAGTTTCCTAGCCAATTGCCAGATAAATTAAAAGTTAGAAACCAGCTCTGACAGTTCTGCACCTTGGTGAACAATGTGCTTTCTGGTAGTAGCAAGCAACACTGTTCAAGCCTTTCATGATACTCCAGAGTAGAGATGTGTAGGGTCTTGGGCCCAACTGCTCTCTGGGAATTAAAGAAAGGTGCTCCCTGAAAACCCACCTGTGACTTGGAAAAAAAGGGACAGGGAAATATTTCCCAACTTTCTCTGACTGTGGCAGCACACTCTGCTGGGGCAAGACACCATCAGCACAGCAAGAAGCCAAGCCTTTGTGCCCTGGCTGTAAAATCCAGCTTCTGTAGCTCAGATGCAGAGGAGTCAGCTGTGCCCTGCCCCTTTCAAATCCAACACCGCCAACACAGTCAGCCCACACAAATCTGTTCTCTACTGTGTCTTCCCCCAAGATCAGCTCACCCTTAAGTCTCAAGAGTATGTATGTATAAGGACAGCTCAGGAAATGGAGAGGGAGGAAAATCATCATTCATAGTGTTTAGCTTCTGACTGAAGTCTAACTTAATGAAGTCTGAGCCCTTTGTCCACATTGGGATTAAGAGCTAATAAATAACTCATCACAAATGTAAGAGAAAAATAAATAGGCCATGTTCATCTGAATGGCAGAAAACTTCTTTGGGGGTGGTGCCAAAATGAAATAGAATTCGCACCACTTGCAACACAGCTGAGTTTAGAAGATGTACATGACCTCGGACCGAAGTGTTGTAGGGTAGGTAGCATGTCATCCAGGTCAGCCCTGGTCGGTCTAAGCAGCACGGTTCTGTGGAGGAGCCCTGTGGTTGTGCTTTTTCTTGTGCTGGCAGCCACAGACAAGCTGCAGCTATGTCCCCATACCATCCTGGTTAGAAGAAGGGTGACCAGCATGAGTAGCTTTATCTGAGGCCTAAACTGGGCTGCATTGTTCATAAGTTGCATAGGTAATGAAGTTGTGGATGAGGGATGCACTCAGCCACCCTGGAAACCATCTTTTTGAATGTGGATGATATCTTGTGGCACTGCTTTGGATAGCCATGTTGTGCAAACTCATGGCTCTTTAAAGATCCAGTGGACTAACAGACTAAAAAAACCTACATCATGTCATTCTGGGTGTGTACTTGCCGAGAGTGAATACAAAGACCTATTCATCACTCCCAGTGCTCTCATAACAGACGGATTAAATCACTCTCTGGCTGTGAAGATGACAGTGGCCCAATAGCTACGGCTGTGTAACAGTTTCCATTAGAAGGCCTTGTTTCTGATTATGATTTTGCCTGGCTTCAGCTCCTTGAGCTGAAATTTCCCCTGCCATATGTCACCACAAACTGAATTTCTGTGTGAGGAAGGGACGAAATGAATATTCATGGAATTTCCAAGATTATCTATCAGTGAAAAGTCACTCAGACACAATTTTTCAGAGATTAACCGTATGTTTGTCTTTTCTTGAGTCATCAGGAGACACATCTGGATCTAGGTTCTCCTTAGTGGTCAGTGCACAACCCAAAGCTGGAATAGAAGCTAAACAGCCTGGGTGCAAGAGGTTTCATATCCAGGTCTCTCAACTTGGTAGATATTCTTGACAGTTTTAACCTTTTCATAAACGTCCAACCTTCTGAGGCTGTACTTTGGTGTCCTAATATAGTTAGTCCATTATTGAAAGCTGCGATGTATTGACAAAAGTTGCTTCGAGCAGACTGAGATTACACTAATAGGGAGTAGAATTTGGAAGGGTGGCACTACTGTTTTTTGGTTGAGCACATCCTGGGTTTAGGTGTGCATGACTCCATACAGCTCTCTTTATCTTATCCTTTGCCTTCTCCACTCTTGTCCGTTTGTTGTATTCCTGACCAGCATTCCTCATCAAGTGATATCAGGATAGATTGTCAGATCTCCATGCTGATCTAAGTACCAGACTGAAGTTGCTAGCTTATGAGATGAGTGAGCTCCATAATTTTGAGGGTGATGTGCTGTTTCTGGGAGCAGTATCTGCAGATGGAGCTCAACTGTACTCTGGAGGAAATGTGCTCTCTGATCTGCAGCTGGTACACACCTTTCTCTTTCCCTAAACTGTTTTTATTAGACAGAGCTTTACAAGCCCCCAGGAAGGACCTTTAACTTCCACAGGAATCTGAGAAAGCTTGTGTTAAACTCCTTAGAGGAGTTCTCCCTTAGCCATTGCACAAGCTAGAAAATTTCCAGATCTCAGCAAAAAACCGTACGAGTACTGTGTTCAGATGGTGTAGAGCTCGCTCTTGCATACCAAAATCACCATTAAACTAGCTACTCTGGGTCCGATTAGTAACATTGTCCCAGGAACACAGTGTTCAGCATGGCCTGCAAAATGTATGAGTCGCTTACTTAGTGTTCATACTGGGTTTTGCTGCTGTGCTGTGTTCTGTAATGGTGTTAGCAGTATCTTAGCTGACTAATTTAAAGGTGGTTGGGTATCTCAACGACATGTTGCAGTTTTAATAAGACCTGTGGTAGAGACATATCTGCAGTCAGAACTTGTCATCATTCTGCACTACCAACATGGTGTAACAGTCTCTGCAGAAATCCTGAAGCCAGACCATAGGAAATGAATCTGGATCCTATAAACATTTTAGTGGGAGGAAGCAAAAATATTTGCATGACCTGCCAGGACTTTTAATCTCATAGGTAGGACATCACATGGGCGAAGCAGTCTTTTCCCTCGTTGGCAATAAAAGCACTTTATATTTTTGCTGCAATGATCATGCGCTATATAGATCACAGTGAACAGTATTCAGTAAACTGCAGATGTCCTTAAGTTTCCATTATAAACTTGGTTTTATTCCTATTCCTGTCTCTGCCAAAATTAGCCCTATACACCTACAACTTCACAAGCATAATCTTATTCTGGGACAAATATTTTGGAAGAGTTGAAGGAAACTGGTCAAGGTGTTTAAGAGATATGACAGCTAAAAAATGAGATCATCTGCTTGGAGATTTTCCTAAAGGCTTTTTGACTTGTCATATCCTGAAAATTCATTTGCCTAGACTTTCAAAAAAAAATGTAAATCTGTTGGTCTTGGCCAGAAATGGTGCCTTTGAGTAGTTTTAGGCTGTCTGGTGACAGAATTATTTGGTTACTGAAAGTGGTTTCCGCCTTGGTGTATGTATACGTGTTATGTGTTCTTTGGAGATCTTAACTTCACTAGTCAGTGCCAACGTGTTCTTAAATTTATGATGGCAAATGTGAGGTTTCTAACCAACTCTGCATGCATCCTAAACATACACATTCCTTCTCTTAGACCAGTCTGAAATGCATGCACTGCTACCTAACATCCTCACCAGTGCATTTCCTGACTCCCATTCCACTCTATGCTGAGGCTGATGGTGTGGTTTTACAGTTACTTCTGCAGAGTCTCTGAAGACACCTCCCAGAGGGACTGGCGTTCAAGTCTTATTTCTACCCATCTCAGTTCTCTTTCCTGGAACAAAACATCATACCTGCCATGATTTGTGCCAATATGTCACTCTCCAATGGCTGCGAGCCACAGACGATGACACTTAAGTCAATATTTTTGTGTTTGTGGCTTATTGCAGTTTTATGACAAAATAAGTTCTGCGGCATATTGTTGTGTTTCTTAAAGAGGATTTATTTCAAAATACATGCTTTTGCTTTCTCAAAATTGGGTAATTCTTAAATATGGTTCTTGAAGTGTGACCAAAACCAGAAGTCAACTGAACCATTAGACAATTTTGAAAGCTTCCAGTTAGATAAGAAGCATGTGATATCTAGAAACAGTATAGTTGTGCTACACCACTGCAATAATGTGGTTCTCTGGGATCACTGCTGCATCATGCACTTAGCTTATACTGAAGGTCATGGCTTAGCAATGTCAACAGTAAAGTCTGCCCAATACATACCACTGACTGTGGGACGTTGCCCATGTTCCATAAGACCTTGTTTGCAGTTAGTAGTGTTGCCTGACTTTAACATTTAAGCCTTGATCTTTCTGACTTTAGTGGTTTTTTGTTGTTGTTGAAGTCAAGTCCCTGAGCCACAAATTGCTGGAACCTGTGAATGTATTTGTGAGAAGCATAACCGTATGCTTTCTCTGTTCTTTATTATTCCATCAGCATCTGTTCTTGGCCACTACTGAGACAAGCTGTTGAGCTAAATGAACCTTTGCTTTAACTCAGTGTGGATGTTCTTGCGCTCTGTTCTCAGTCTCAGCAAAAATAGTTGAGTATTTGCAAAAAACAGGGCTAGGAGTTCGCTTTGTCCTTTATAAAACTCTCAATACCCTTTTTTATTTTATTTATTTTTTCTTTTCTAAGAAGCAGCTTTAGTATCTTTGTGCTTAGGAGCTAGGGCTGGAAACCTAAGTGAAACATTATCTTAGAGTCATGGCTATGTTTCCATCCCCACCTCTTCCTGATTCAAAGCGTCCAGGTCTGGCTCTTGACAATCACACCTTGAATGTGCTCAGTAGAAACTTGGCAGGCTTTGTCCTTGTGCGCTGTGGTAGTGGGCACACTCTGCCAAGACTGAGCAGGAGATTCCTGGTTGCAGGCTGCTCTGTCATACAGCACGGGAACTGAGTGCAGCAAGACTGTCCTCCCAGCTGTTCCCTACAGTTGAACAACTGACTTCACTATTGCGAGTTGAAGACATTAATCTTTCCTTTCAAACATTATTTCTTTAGGGGGAAAAAAATAATATCTTGCAGTTTTTTTTTCTCATGTTTTCAGGACTTGCGTCCATTTCTGTTGATCTCCTCTGGTCTCTCACCATCTAGTTCAGGTCTTTCTTGAAGTGCAGTGCACAAAACAGAACACTGTCTTCCAGCTGAGTCATCACCAGCATAGATAAGACCACAAGGACTCTATTCATTGTCTTGAAGACCCTCTTAGACATCCCAGTGTGATATCTGTGCTTTATGCAAACGCACAGCTCTGCCACTCATGCTCAGCTTGTGTTCCACCACAGTTCCTAGTTTTTATCTTATGAACTAGGCAGATGACTATTTCTGCTTAAGTGTGGCACTTTGCACTATTACCTTCCATCTGGTTTAGATGACTTCTCTAAATATATATCATTTTAAATTCTGATTCTGCCATTCATAATATCTCCACTTGTATTGTTAATAGCTGTACTTCTTTTACACTTCTTCATACTTTCATCTTCAAGCCTTCAATGAAAACATCAGATAAAATTGGATACAGGACCAATATCCACTGAATTCCTTGTAGAACACATCTATTTTGATATGTTACATTTTAATTATACTGTGAATTTTATCATCCAACCAGACCTGACCTCCTGCCCCTTCCCACAGCAGTTTCATTTAGATCACAATTCACCAGCCTGTTTATGAGGAAGTATTCCAAAGGCTTTGCAAAAAAAAAAAAATCCTAAATTAAATAAATAAATTTGAGTTATATGACACTTATGGCCATTACTTCACCCTCTTTAAGACTCCTAGACTGAAGCTGATTGGGCCCAGGCAATTTAAAAACTTCTAAAGCTCTTTCTTTACTGACCGGGTCTGTGAGTACAAACTGGGAGAACTCAGGGAGTAGCCCTGTGCAGAAGGACTTGGGGGACCTGATGGACAAAAGCTGTACATGAACCATCAATGCCCTTGCAGCCCTGAAGGCCAACAATATCCTGGGCTGCATCAAAAGAGGGGTGGCCAGCAGGGGGTGGGAGCTGGTGGGTGGCAGCCCTGCCCATAGCAGGAAGGTTAGAACTAGATGAGCTTCAAGGTCTCCTCCAACCTATGCCGTTCTACAATTCAATGATTCTATGGTATGTACATACACACTTATGGATGACATACTGTGCTGGGCTCTCCACCAGCTGACCTAGTTTCTTCATTACCGATCTCTCTCTCTCTCTTGCTTATGGTCAATTAAAATGTTATAAATTAGCCGACTTGTGCAGAATTTCCTTACTTTCCTCAAAACTGGTATAGCTTGCAATTGATTTCTTATTAGCATCTGTTGAAGGAACTGACAGCTCTCTGTAATTTGTTTTTCCCCCAAGGTTTGCCTTCTATGAGACCTTCCCTACCCATTCCCTGGGTTTATTGACATCCGCTTTCTTGACATCTATTGCTGTCAGTCAGTGGGATTAAGTGGCAGAGGTTGACACTACGTTCACTGCAGAAATGAATTCTTAAAAATGTCATATATGACAGTATACTGTTACACTGCCCTCTACCTAAGTGCAAAACTGCCACTCAGCTGAGGAAGGTAGTGACAATTAGAGCATGTATCAGCTCTTAAGATTTAGGATGTTTCAGAATTTAGAATGAAGAGCAGGAAGAAAAACATAATTGAACTTAAACTTTCCGTAAGGCATAAATAATTGCTCTTATAATAGATCCCATTCAGTGCAGACAGCTATCTGTGCCAATGAAACATTTAGAGCACAAACTCTTTGTGATGGTAAATAATGCAGACTAAAGAATGTAATGATCCTTGTTTTAATTTGTTGGTTAAAAACTTAGAATTGTTTTGTGATGCAGTGGAAAGACAGCAACAATGTCACGGGAGGAGATGAAGAAGAAAGTAAGCTTAAACTTTTGCTTTAAGTACAGCCTCTTACTTTCTTCTTCATCTCACACTGTAAGTATGCCTCATAACGAGAGATCCTTACTAATGTGAGATGCAAAAACATTAAGGCTTCTGGTCCTACTAAAAACCCCTAACATTCTTTCATGTTGTTTGAGAGTACTGTCCATACCTCAGAGGTCCCTCTCATAGGTCAACTAGTGATGGTCAAGAAGTCAAGTCAGGCCTGGTGCTTGCTTTATAAAGCCTTCCTGTTACATTCCTTTTACTGACTGTGTTACACCGGTTGCTGTACTGTCACTTCAATCAGGTTTGCTGGTATTCACAGTAGTGGTTGATACTATAAAGAAATCCATGTATGAAACACTCTTAAGTTGCATACCTCTAAGAAGTGTGTGGTGTTGACGCGCTATCTAGTGGCTGTAGGGAGGATAACATGAATCCTGAATTACTGTTTCTGCTCTTGCAAATGGCTCGTATTAAGAAAATGCTTTAGATGAGATCAGGATTTGGACCATTTTGTAATGTATCTAAGACATTTTGAGGTTACCTGTGATGAGCCAAAAGAAGATACTAAAGTTTGTGTGACTTTGGAAATAAAACAGTTGCTGACTGCATTTCTGTCATTAATTTGTACTCCTTTTAAAAAGACTTCTGACTGTGATCTAGGCGGACCAGTGACTGATAGCTTGGTTTATGAGTGGTTCAGGAATCAGTCCAAGTATTTTCTTTAGCTGCTAGATCAGGCAGTATTATTTAAGGTCAAAGTAGACAATCTAGATACCTTAACAAAAAAGATAGTGTACAGTAATGCAAGGCCAGATGTATTCTCTAATGGGGAAAACTAATTCTAGTTCCCTGACATCATAGACTTGGAAGAGCTGAAGACAGCACAGGCTTCTCCTAGTTTTCTGTTTCTGACAGGGAGGCAGTTAACACTTGTTAAATCAAACACCCCTCCTGCTTTACTATCCATTTATTATCCAGTTAGTACTGTTCTTTGGAAGGTAAAGCAGCTTTTTAGCTGGTGAGTACTTCTGTGTTAAAGGCCCTGTTTTCTACATTACATACACAAATATGGAACACTGTATGTCCGTATGACCCGTACCAACATATTTAGGGTACTGCATGAGTTACAACAAGCACACAAATTACTTAAACGACCAAAAAATAAAATAGTTTGATTCAAGCATTTATATTTAAGTGCCCTTAATTAAATGGATGCCTTTGTTAAAGACATGATGCTGCAGGTTTCAGCTTGGATACTTCAAGAACTGGACATCTTTCTAGGGAAGCAGAAATTGTACTTTACTCTCTCTTAATGCATTGTGGAATGAAAGATGCCAATTTTATTCTCCGTTTTTGGTAAGCAATTTCTCATTTTATACAAGCAGCCAACTCCTTAAAAACACGTTTAAATTATTGGGTAAAAAATGCTGTCCACAATACCTGTATTTATCATCATTACTCCTGGTACAACGCTTCCCTTGCCACATAGGATAGCTGTTAATAACTAAATAAATGCGACATTTATGTAAGTACATACCACATAGCTGGTCGCCAGACTAAGTTTAAGCATTTTTCTTAGTCTCTGACCACTGTGCTTGATAAGTAAAGAATGATTTTTAAGAGCTGGCCATAGAAGTCAGTTTCTTGGTCCAAAGTAAGTTGAAAAAAGCTTATGAAATAAGCATGTAGGGCTTGCCAGGATCAACAGCCTTTAAATGCTCAGGACTGATGATCTGAACCTCCTCATGTCTCCCCTCCCTTCCTATCCGCTAACAATTCTCTGTACTTTTTTCAGCATCAACTTTCACTCCAAATTTATTACCATGGAAATTAAAACAAAAAAAACAACCAAAAAAACCCACCCGACTGTTTTTAAAATGACTGCTAGTAACACAAACGGGCTTTCTATTGGAAAATTAAGCACACGCCTCACTAGAACTTCCCACATTTCATGCTGGCTCCCAAGTGCTACAATCCCAACTTTGTTTTATTGCTTGTACAACCAGCACGACCCTGGTCACAAAGTAGTTATTACAAAAACAAATCCAATAAAAAGTCCAACACAGGATCCATTGCGCAAACATTTAAACAAATGGAGTAATTTCCTTTACAAATGTGTTTCTCTCGTATAAGAATAATTTTGTACAGAAAATAGCTCTTTATGCATTTTACAGGAACGCCAACATTTAGATGCTCTATTCATGGACAGTGTTTGAATGCAATGTATGATTTCAGCTATGCTTTATGGTTACCAAATGTCAATGAAGCAGCAGTACATCATTGTCTAATATCCTTACACTGCTTGACCTAGCAAGTATTGAGGACGGTGAAAACATTCCTAGAACCATGTCTGTTTACAAACATTCAAGTATCTTGAAACAGTGATTAAATACCTCCTGAAAGTAACACTGTAACTTATGCATCAAGAAATATTAAACCTCAACAAGGCAGCATTACTTGCTCACAGATGATCCTGCTGGCTAATACTTTAAGAACCAAATTGAAAAGAAAGTTCAGTGTATTGAACCGGCTTACAGTTAACGTGACCTTCAGAATGAGACAGCAGAAGGTATTCTAGTAAATGGTATGCAGCATTAATACAACGTTGTATATGAATTAAAAATACTTTCATTTTCTTAGGAAAAGACCATGGAAGGTAAGAGAAGAAGGTAAAAATAAACAGTAAATTTGTGAAGGATGAGAAGAAATTTAAAATAATGTATATTTATATATAATGCTTAAGGGTAGGCTAGAAAGTACATATATTTTAAAAGACTCAGTTTCTTTGAAGGTTGCATTAAAGTCCATATGGTATTACAGGGTATTACAGTGACCTCAGATACAAACCACTTTCAAACACTTTTCTGCTACAATTGGTGTTTCAAGCACCACACCTGTATGGAAATTTCCTTCAAAATTAGTGAGAAGGAAATTTCTTCTTGATATACAACTTTATGCAGTCACCACCTTTTCTTTCTTTCTAGGTATGTGATAAGATAAGATAGAAGATGTAAGCAAACAATTGTTATATAACTCAAAAAAAAAGAAAAAAAGAAGTAATTTAGATTGCATCTGATTGTGTTAAGTACTCACATATAGTTTATAGCTTAAGAGTTTGCCAGCTGTATCCTATGGAATTATTTTGATGCTTCCATGATTCAAGATTCAAATACGTACCTACATTTAGTCAAACATGGGCATCACTCTGAGATAGCCAGGCTCTTTGCAGACATTTTGCAAGCAAATTCATCTGGGACCGGTACACCTCAGCTCACAAATACCTCAGCACAAAGGTTGACATGATTAATAAATCACATTATACTGGGTCACATTTCCATTCAGACAGAGAAACAAGCCCCCTTCAGAACCTTATTCCAGTGATTTTGCAAATTCTGCATAGTCAATGTATCCATCATTGTTCTTATCATCATCTCTTAAAACGTCGTCTATTAGACTAATTAGCTCCTCTTCTTTCATTGCCTGGGTATTCTCACCACCTTCCTACATCAAGGAAACACAACACAATTAACAGTTAAGCAGTTTCCCATGTAGTGGCACATTTGAGAGATTACTGGCATCTAATTTTTGCTAAGCAGCTCGTGTTTGATGTTTAAGATGGCATTAAGTTTTATGTAATATTTATTTCAATATAAGCAAATTTTATCAGATGAAATCTACTAAGTCTACGCTCTGTCTTTCAAAACAAGCACTTTGTATCTGCTATATCCAGTTCACATTCTTGGCCAAGAGACCTAACAGCCAAATAGCAAAATGTACAATGATAGTTACTAATCTAACAGACGTATTCTTAATGGGAATCTGGATGTGGCACGGACAGAAGTTTCTAGATGGTGCAGAAACATCTTGCTTCACATCAAAACCCGCAACATGCTGAGCATGCAGAACAGTGAGTAATGAGAAAACCAGCATGTTTAGTACATGGTAGCTTAAAGACAGTAAATTTCTCAGTATCGGCTCTTGGGAACAAAGAGGAATAGGAAAAGGGGCCCTAGCAAAAGAAATAGCCATCGTTCTGTTCTTGATGCAGGATTTTTTTTGGCCAGAGATGTATATATGAAATTACATTTTGAACTGTAATTTTCAAAAGGTCGATGTGAGATACTGTGTTAACATTATCTTTCTAAAGCACATATAGCTCCATTTGTCCTTCAATGTTCATAGCTGGGACTATAATGTGTTTAGAAAAAGGCACACTATGAGTGGTTCTTGTTACACTAAGTTTGTGCAAGAGGTCTCCTGTGCAAGAGGTCTCCCAACACTCTGGAGTTGAAAACAGCAGCCTTGGGACCTGCAGCAGCATCACCACGCGTTACTTCTATAACCTTGTTTTAGCCTAATTCCAATGTGGATAATTTCCCTTTGTCCTCTCCCCATCTCTGCCAATCAAAGCGTCCTCTCTATCAAATCACTTCCACTCCCCATTCAGACTGAAGTTTAAACTACAGTGGAGCCTTCTTGAAAATGATGTTGTGAAATACTGTAATGAAGCCAGGACTTTTTAAAGTGAAACCAAATGGGAGACAGTCTCATTTTCAGGCCAAACTGTTGTACTGCAACTGCCCTGAAGGTATATTGTAGATGTTCTACATTATGCTGCTTTTCAGACTGTTTTCTAAACACACAGACTATTACAATATTCATCTACCTCTTTGTGGACATGTGATATGGCAGTAGCGAGCTCTAACCCATCTAGCAAATTATTGCCATCGTAATCATGCATTTTGAAGTAATGAAGCTGCAGCTCTTGTGGAGACATCTCAGACTCTGGTTTTTCAATAACTCCTTCCAAGTGTTCCATGATGTGGCTATGAAAAAACAAAGAAAAAAACGACAAAACACAGTGCTAACAGTTAATTATTAATTCTCTATTTACATCAAATTTAGTCTTAGGTCAAGCAGCTAAGTACATGGGAACCACATATCTCTCAAACACCCTGCACACTCCCTTCAGCTGAAAGATATTTATATAGTGGAACGAGGAGGGTACAAAGGTTGTTTGCTAAAGGTGCCATAGTGGTCTCTGATATCTTAGATAGCTGCTTCTCTTTCTTCTGGTCTACTTAATAGATTATAGAAACAAGTGAAGCAGTGCCCTGAATCTCCTTCTGGCTGGCTTCCAAAGCTCAGTAACCAGAGGAACATTGCTTCCAGTCAAATGTGAACCAGGGAATGTTATTTGCTGCTACGTCTCTTTTAGGTATGAAGAAGCAAGGAAGAATAAAACTCTCCCCTACCTCTTTAAAATACAGCTTTGTTTACATTACGTTGCTCTAGGCAGGCAAGATACCTGTAAGGAATGCTCCATAGCGCCAACAGGGCTAAAGGAACAGAGAGGCCTTTCCATACCTCCCATCTCCAGTAAACTTAGTGAGCGAATGCCTCACCTCCGACTGCAGCCATTCATACAACACCCTGAGGACACAGGGTGCCCCAAGCTGTGACCCAGCTCCCGTAACCCGACTTGAGAGCCAAGCAAAGCACAGACGAAGTTACACTGTCAGAGCACCTACTCTTTGTCCTGCACCATGTTCTTATCGAGGCGGCCGTGTGTCGGCGTGCTGTCCGCCGCGGGCTCCTCGGCCGGGACAGGGCCGAGCCATGCGGCCAGCAGGCACAACAGCAGCGGGCTCCTAAAGCGCACGGGGGCCATCGTGGTCTCCTGGAACAAAAAGAAAACACATGCGCTCCCTTAGATTAAAACGGGACCAGACAGCTCGGCCCAACATTTATCCCCCACCTTCCCCGGGGCCCACAGCAGTGTACCGTGACACCTTGACGCCGTCACACCGCGGCCCGGCCCCGCTCCGCACCCGCCGCTCCGTGCCCAGCAGGTGGAGCCGCCACCATCACACCGCCCCGCTCACACCGCGCAGCCGCCGCAAGCAAACACCCCGCCCACGGCCGCTGTAATTCCACGTGGAGCGCTCGCTGCCGGCCAGCTGGAGCGGGCGGGGATTACGGTGAGGGGGGTGGTTTGCCCTACAGCCGGGCCCTGCCCGCCCCACGGCTCCCGGGGAGTGAGCGGCTCCCGCCCCGCCGAGTCCGTGCGGCTCCGTGCAGCAAGATGGCGGCCAAGGGCCCGCTGTCTCACGTGAAGCGGGAGGGGGAGATGGAGCGGTGCCGGGCCGAGGGGCACTGGGGGCAGCTCCGGCTCCTGGTGCAGCAGCAGCTGCTGCCGCCGGCACGGACACGGCGGAAAGTGGCGGCGGGGGGCGTGGAGGAAACGGGTAAGAATCCGCGCTCGGAGGGTCGCGGTCTCGCTACGGTGCGCGGGTCGCTGTGCTGGAGCCCCTGCATCGGCACTGCGAACCGGCCGTGCTCTATGGACCCTGTCCGGGATGAAGCGAGGGCTGCTCCTCTCGCCTGTCGGTGTGGACGGGAAGGAGCCGGGACCTTCACTTGTGCCATTAAACGTGACAGCTGTTTGGGTGCTCTAAAAGCGTTACCTGTTGGATTGAGGCCGTGTCACTATAGCACAAGGATGAACCGTGCTGTCAGAGCTATAGGACCCCATCAGGGAGCAATCAAGTTAAAAGGAAGTGTCATAATGTTACCAAAGTTAATGCAACTTCTCTTTTCCCCACCCTTACAATTTCTTTCTGTCTCTAGAGGTTACTGCTTCCACATCTTGAAGGTGGTGTGTTCTTTAATGCTCTCTAATTGCTAATGTAATGCTAGTTATATGATAAAAATAACATTCTTGAGTGATCGGCTCTAAGTGAGTTTCTTGCTGATGGCTGTGTGCTTTCAGAGGACTATGGGAGTATGCTGCTCGCAGAAGCTTTGCTGGAAGAATGCTTGAAGGAGAACTTTGCCAAACTGAAGGACTCTATTCCACTGACAGAGAGGAATGAGCCAAAACTGAGTGAGGCCAAGCAGCGTCTGACCAATGTCTTGATCAGAGGAAAACTACGAGTAAGTGGGTTCTGTCACTGTGATTCCTGTTAGTCTGGTGCTTTTCTCATGTGCTCGTTAGCCTGATAGGAGGGACATTGCCTTATCGTGTCCCTCTGTGTGTCATGTATTTATAGGTATTACTGATATACTGGTAGTTCAGTATCTCTTTGCAGTGTCTTCTTTTGGATGTAGTGCATCAAGACAGATGATGTACTACAAATATAAACTGTTTATTTTCAATGAGAAAGAGGTAGAGCTCTCTGCAGTGTTGGGGTGTGGCCATAGAACAGTGTTGCTGGTTTAGCCCATCTGCTGGACCTTCTACCACTCATGGGCTGAGGGAACTGTGTGCAGCTCCTGATGCAAGTGAGGCCTGCTGTGGGCAGCTGCTGGGTGTCTGACATTGTAGCGCAGGGCCTGGATTACAGCCTGTCATCTTGCTCAGCCTCTTCCAGAGAAGATAGGTGAAGTTATGCCTCAGGTGTATTTCATGAGCTGGGTGCATGGTTTGTAGCTGCACATCAGCTAAGCTGTAGAGCTTTAGGAGGGCTTCAAGATTGCATCAATGGTTGCTGGCATCCCTGAACACACAGCTGCAAAAATGGCTTTAAGAAATCTATGAATCACAACAGTCTGAAGTTCTAGACTTATTTTACTTGTAGTCCAGTGACTTATGGGCTGGTTATCCTGGAAGTGTGTGTGTTATACTTAGATTACTTGCTGGGGCACACAGTGGTTTTTTGTTTGTTTTTTTTTTTCCCAGGGGTGCTCCCTATTAACTTCTTGAATGTCAGTGTAATTTAAAAAAATGGGAGGTTAGGGAATGAAATGTAATTCATCCAGCTCTATAGTTCAACCCCAGTAACAGACAGAACCACTGAACTTTCTCAGGACTGGGTGCTAGATTTGGCTTCAGGAATAGCAACTACTGTTTCTTTCTTAGTGATTACTGAACTACCCATGTAGGATTGGGCCTGTGTTGATTGCATGCCTTGAGGAAAGGAGGGCAAAGGGTTAGGAATCACTTCATGCTTTCTGAAGCATGAGAAGGGTCTGAATGTTGGTATTTTACTGAGATTTTTTTTTCTTTGTCAGTCTGTATGGATATTCTCAATCCTTAGGAAACCAGAATGATAGACATGCCTTCTTTTTTTCCTACCTTGAGAAAATTTGGGAGTTTTCTTGCTCTTTCATTAAAGGTATGGAGGAGAGGATAGCATTTGGCTAAACAGTACTTTCTCCCAAGCTCTAGAGCAGGGGATTGATGTGCATGTGGCTAGTTCTGGCACTGGTAGGCTTTTATGTGTGAGCAGTGGCTGGAGAATTAATAGAATAGGGTCAACTACTTCAGAGTAGTTCCTTGACCTTTGTGGTTTGCTGCTCTCACAAGTATATCACAGAAATCACTAGACATTAAACCCTTCCTACTCCAACCTGTGTAGTTAGTTGGCAAGATTAAGAATAAAGCATTCTTAATTTGCTCAATTAGTTCACAAGTACCTCATTTGTGCTATCTGGTATTTTACTATGTATTCACTGTTTTTTTCCCCCCACCCACCCTTCTTTTCAGCCTAAATATATGACAGAAGCTATGCTGATTCTTGGAAAGCTTCATTACGTAGAGGGATCCTACAGAGATGCCATCAGCATGTATGCAAAAGCAGGAATTGATGACCTCTCAACAAAAGATGAACCTTTGTATATGCTGCGTCTGGTGGCTGAAGCCTTTGTTATTAAAGGTAAAAGGTCAAATGTGTACATTCGAAAAATGCTGTTGATGCTGAAGTTACATTTCCAAGGCTGGAACAGAATTAGGGCAGTGCTGTACCTTCAAAATATCCTACCGACTGTAGTCTGTGTAGTTTAATTTTAAAGGCATTATGGAGTCTTAGTCCATGGTTTTAAAATTGGCTGACTTGCAAAGAAAAGCTTGACATTGGAAATGGTGTGGTAACTGATGGCTGCGAATCAGCAGCACACCTTTGCTTGTGTTTTTGGGGAACTTTTAATTGAGCATTCAGCTTAATTGGGGCCTGTGTTTTCTCTTAGAGTTCATCCACTGAATGATTCCAGTGAAATAAACAAGGACAGCGTTAGCAAGTTTTAAACTCTGGACTAATGCAATCTGTGCTTTCAAATCAGGGTAGTATGTTTTTGCAGAGTTTGTCACACGATGTCAGACCTAATGTACAAACAGGAGTCTCCTTCGCTTTTTATTTCTACGAATGTTGCACTGAGTTCTTAATCAAAACTGCCTCTGTTGATAGTGAAAGTGTGTTTCAGTTTTGTGTGGGTGAAAGGAAGGATCTAGTTGGTTATTGATGCGGGAGGGGGAAGATCAGTAGCCTTCTCCTTCATTTGCTTTCAGTTTCTTTATAAATGTTGCTCAAGTACTGCTACCTATCTACTGCTTTCTACTCTTTTCAGCATGTCCACCAGCTAATTAGGTGAATGAGAACTCTGTGATGATCAGATACCTTCAACTGGTATGTAAAAGAGTGATGCCGAATCAACCCAACGTACTGTTTGACTGGGCTGCTAGTATTACTGATAATAATTTGGGTGTTCCGTGATCTCACACATTCATTCTCCTTTTGTTTTGTTTTTTTGAAAACCTGTTTTAGCTGCCTTGCTTGCTTTGGTTATGTTTGCTGTGGCACTGGTTGAATCTGCTTTGTTAATGAGCTTTTGTGGAGTACGACTAATTTACTTGTACTAATGCTTGCATGGTACTGAAGAGTGAGTGAGTGACTACTAGTCCATTTATTGTAGGCTTGTGTGTTTTGAGACTGACTAGCGGTGCACTCAGCCTTTCTGGGAACTGGATAAGGTCCTTGGTGGGATGGGAGTATAACAAGGTATTAGTGAATGCTGACAAAATGGCATTGCTCCTGGAAGACTTCTGTGGTAGATGATGACCACCCTGCCTTATGAAGATGCAGGAGGTGGAGGTGTTTACCTCACAGGATCAGGCTCTACTTTATAGTGCTCCCACTATTGCAGAGTCAGCTCTTTGCGGTCCTGTTTCACAGCGTTTATCCTCCATAATGGTTACTTTCAGATTAGCCAGGGCATATAGTAAGTCACTTGGTATTCTACCAAAGCTTTTGACCAAAAAGTCCAGCAGAATGGAGCTTGCTCCACTAACTTCGAAGAAAGTGCTCACTCCTAGGATCATAGTTTCTGTATTCCGTGTGATAACATACTGGTTTTACAGAAGCAGGTGTTAGAAACTTGCACAGGAAACTGTGACAACAGCTGTGTGTATTTACATTTTCCTTTCAAAATATGTCTGCTCGGGCTACAGCTGCAGGACAAGTAACAGAGCATGAATTTGAGTTACTTAAAATGTACTTACATGTTACCATAAGGACTTCTTTGATTTCTTCTTTTATTTTGTTTGGTGTCTGTGTAGAAATTCCGTTGATCCACAATGCCTTTGGTTGAATTACTGTTAGCTTATACAAGCTGAAACATTCTCTAAGGTTAGTCTTGAGTATCACTGATAAAGTTTCTGCAGGGATCATTAATACAACAATCCAAAAAAGCCTGAACCCTGTCTATTATTTTCTCTCGTATGTCAGCAACTTCAGTTCCCTGCTTAATTTTTTATTCTTCATTAATTTTTCATCATTTCATAATGGGAGGAGGGGGCCAGAATACCCGGTTCACACCAGAGCTTGTTACTTCTTAATATAGACATGAAAGCACCTTGGTTTTTGTGTAGGTAGTACTGTTCTCAAGGATAGTGCGGGAAGGGTCACAAGAAGAAGTTCAAATCAAAGGCATTCAGTCTTAACTGTTTGAATGTTGGAGACAGACTAAAACACAGTGAGAAAGAAGAGCTGTGCAAATCGGTATGTGGTAGAAATAAAACATGAGATGGTAAAACTGAGGTTGCTTTCTTAGAGCACCTTTTGAATTCCACAGTATAGAAGGCTGGACACTAAAGGCTGGGGCTAAATCTTAGTGACCTCTGAGGAATGGTAGTAGGTTGATGTTACGGTAAGAAGAGATAGAAATTTGCTGCCCTTCTAATTGAGCTGTAGAGGTTGAACAGCAGGAAAAGTTTTCTTGCCTGCCTTGCTCTGTTGGCTTCCACCCAAATTAGCTCACCTAAATTCCCTATTTGGGGAATAGCTGTGTCTAAATAAATCAGTTTCTGTAGTAATATGCTGTTAGGTTTATAGGTTTCTATACTTTTGTGCTTGGAGGTTTTAATTCCCCAGCAGCATGGTGCCCAGCCTTTCCTGCAGCCTGTTGCCAACCTGAGTCATGAAGGCGTGTGGGGGCTCATTTGGCCTGTGGGCCCTGGCTCTATCATGGCTGACAGTTCTTTAGACTTCTGTGGCACTTCTGATGGGGAGGTGCAGTGTCAGAGCTGCTGTGGGGTGAGTCACTCCATAGGGAGGAGCTCCCTGCATCCAGCAGATCTGCTGCCAGGCCACCAATGGACTTCCTCTGAATCTCTGCATGTAGATCTGGTGAAATAAGACTGCAAATGGTTTCTAGCTGCTTTTCTGGGAAGCAGGGCTTTGACAGTCCCACTACCTCTTTGCTTCCCTTTGTCTGTCCATCAGTAATTTTTGTGTTATTACTGCTAATTTCAGCTCAGAGTGGGGAGATCAGGTCTGAGTCTCTGTACAGCCAGAAGCTGGCAGTGCTGGGGTGACTCATGGCCTCCTCGGTATGTGCCTGATGTGGTTGGAGTGAAGGCCCAGTTCAGTGGTGGCTGGAAAGAAGCTGTGGGGTAATGTACTTACAGGATGCTAAGGAAGGCTGAGGTGAATCTCTGTGCATTGATTTCTAAAGGCTTGAGGTATTTGAAAACCTTAGAAAGGAGCCCCATTGTATCAAAAGGTATCAGTATGAGCTCGGTGTTTTTGAATCTCTGAAAAATCCACGTGGAAGAGATCATTAAGTGTTGTGACTGTGAGAAGCCTTGGTGAGTTTGCACTTTGTTACAAGTCAACCACAAATCACATGTATAAGATTTGTTTTATTTTTTTTTAGTCCGTCGGCTTGGAACATTCTTTATTTTGTCCTATACCCTACTTTAGCCATTTGAAGGTGTTCAAGAGCAGTACTGTGATGCTTCTGAGGAACCATAAGGTCACAGTGCCAATGCCTCTGGATTGAGTTATGCACGTGCTTCGAGCCAGCCACTGTTTTCAGAGCCTTCCCATGAGCTGTGAGTTAGAATGATGGTAGCAGAGGTCTGGGCCCAGCATGGGAGGGCTATTTGAGTTTAAAAATCCATCCAGGATTCTGGGTTTAGATCAGCTCATTGTGGGCTTTCAGAGTTCTGTGTTTGTTTAGTCGCATTTAGGACAAACTCTTATTTCATGTTTTCAAGTTTCTTGTAAGGCTGTGCCTTCTAAAACTTCCACAGGTCAGTATTGCTTGAAAGGTTATTTTTCTGCTTTCTCCCTATGTAAAATCTTCATCTTGAATCTGTAGAACTGGAAGTGGTTCCAAGTTATAGTTGTGCTGTGAGTGGAAAATGATGGTGTCACAAGTAAACAGGAAAACAAATCTTTTAAGAAGTAATAAACAGGAAGATGGATTTCATGGTCAGATAATTTGAAAACTACTCCCTCGGTTTTAGCATGATATTTTAGATGGACCAGTTTATGCCTGTTTTTTTTTTTTTTTTTTGCCATCTATCTTAGACTTCCTTTTGTGCTTCTTCATTTAATTCTTATGATGTTTGAGAAGCTGTTAAAAACGTGGGTTTGCAGTCAGTAAACATAACTGGTATTATCGTTATTTTTCTTTCTACCTAATCAGAAGGTACTTCACCTGTTTGTTCATATGCTTCAGGGAAGTCTTTTACATTCACTTAAATGTCAGTCATTCTTTTTTCATACCATTTTCTACAGCATGACTAATTCTCTAGGTGAGGTTTGTATTCAGCTGTATTTGTTTGGAAACTAGAATAAAATGTCCATTTAAAGATGTCCTTATTGCAAAGCTAACTTCTCAGAAGTCTGCTTTTTTTTTCTTGCTCATTAAGTAGTTCGATTAAGAAAATATTTTCAGTTAAATGAATTTCACATGGAACAGACTCATAATTAGAAGCTGTGGACTTTTGATGATGAGTGTATTCTTTTTCTTTGTAATACATAGGTAAGAAGTGGAAAGTAACTTTTCCCATTTGGTTTTACTTAATCAAAGCTGTATCAATCCTTCATTTCTGAAAAGCTGTTCATTAGACTAAAGAAATGGAGTGAGATGAAAGGAAGAAAGAGAGGGTTGTGTTTTTTTTCTCTTTCCCTTTGTTTAATGGAAGAGAGCCTTTATTTTCAAGACTAATTTCTAATTTCAGCACTTCATCAAATTCTAACTTCAGTTTATTTTTTTTACTTCATGCTGCTCATCACATGCTGCAAAGATAAGCTTTGTTTAAACAATTAAATAGTGCATTCAAACAGCCATACTTTTAAGGAGAGTCCTTCCAAAACCTGAATTTCCAGTTAACTTCTCTGGTGTGGCATTTCTATGTGCTTGGTCTGGGTTGAATTAGATGGCAGTTCCCAGGCTATTGAGTGTACTGGAACAGTGACTGGAGTAATTTTGAGCAGCAGCAGTTTGAACAGTTTCAAGTTTGGAAATGCTATGTAGTTTCACAGAGTCATCATCTATTTTGTAATCCTCCTTTCAAAGAGAATTTACACTTCTGATTTCTTTTTGCTAGAAACATCTTTAGTCCAGGCAGTTTACAGATGTTGCAGGCTAATTGTATACTTTCTCAGTTTGCCCTTTTTTTTTTCGCTTAGGGCATACAAGCTTGCAAGTCACATTCTCCTTTCCTAGATAATAATGTAGAATGTTATCCTGACTTATGCCAAAAAACCCCACTACCACTACATGTAGCCTTATGACTATGTGTATTTTTGTGCTTGGTATCATTCCATGGGCTGATCATAAGAGTTCAAGGTCTCCAAGAAAAGCTTTCTTGTAGTGCATAAGATTCCTACATGCTCTCTTGTTTTTGCTATGTAGGGATATGGCTTGTCTTTACAAGTGAGACAAATGTAGAAGGGGATTATTGGAAGGGTGATGACACTTTTCCATGTTCAAATAAATCATTTTCCTTGTCCTTTCTGGACAGTAATAAAGGAAAGTAAAAGCATGTTGTAATTGCCTGTGTCAAGATAAAGATGATCCATTCCTGCATTACTGTTTGTTAGCCCCACGACTATAAGGAAGACTTAACAGTTCTGTGGTACAAAGGGAGAATCCAGCTCTTCCTCTGTCCTTCCACCTTATGTACATCCTGCCTGCATTGCTGCTTCTGGCTGATGGGGGGGACAACTTGCTGTAATGTACCCATATAGCAGATGCAAGAATGTGTGGTGCAATCTGAAGCTGAGAACTGTATAACTGAGAATCAGGCATTTTGTTTGCAGAACTTGTTTGCACTTTTGCTTAACAAAAGCTCTCTCTTTTAAATGCTGATCTACATCAGAGGAAGAGACTTTGTTCTGTACCTCATGTACTCTTCAAAGTGCTATTGCCAACAGTTATGTCATTTAGACAGGGAGCATGCAGTTTATTTGTGCTGGCATCGGAGCAGCTGTCTGATAGGTGAAAGCTCTGCTTTGTAGATGCAGGTGCTTTAAGTCGTAATCCCACTTTCTCTCTTCTGCTCCAAAAGTACATATCAAAGTGTACTCTGTTTCAGTGACTGCAGTTTTACACAAGAACTCTTACTGATGCTGCTGCCTGGCAGTGATGCAGTGAGCCCAGACAGTACATCCCAATGGTGTATCATCAGCACAACCACTCTTATTGTGCCCTGTCCACTTGGCTTTTCTACTTCTCCACTTCTGCCTACTGTATTTAGACTAGAGAAGAATGTAATTCTTCATCCATGGAAGTACATGAATAATGTTGATCAAGTCAACAGATTGTGAGAGATTGCTGCTTTCACCTGTTTGCTGTAGTCTAGCAGAGCCATCTCCTTCACTGCAGTCCCAGTACAAACCAGAAATGTACAAATGCTCCATTGGGGTTCAGAAAGAAAATGCATAGTTTGCTCTGAAAGTAATGCCTTCTATTTATTTTCAAGGAAACTGCAATGGACACAGAGAGTGCAGTAGTACTTTCTGGTACAGGAAATTCTCTGCTGTGAAGTGCTGTTTTTCAATGTAGTTGCCACCATTGGATGTACATTTTCCCAGCAATAAACAAGAGCCTTTGAAAATCTGCATCTATGAAGGTGATCCACTGTTTCACAGTTTTTAGCAGCCACTTTTGGGGTTTATTTCTCATTAGCAAAAAGGTCAAACCACATACCCTTGCGGGAGCACTTGTTCTTCCTGCTGTGGTAAATGGCTGAAATAGTACATGAAACAGTACAAGCTAAAATGTATTCCTTTGTTAGCAAATAAAGTCTTTGCTTGGGATTTGAAGGAAGAAGTGTTAGAACAAGTAAGAGTATATAAGGAAAGTTACTGGTGAAGATACTGTAAGCCATAAATGGCTTCCTTAATAAAAACAGTGTTTCTGAAAAATAAACACACATGTTAGTGTAACCACTGGTGGAGTTGCTGCTTTGAGGATGATGAAAGGATGGTTTCTAGTGTGAGGTTGCAGTAATTGCATCACAAGAAGTTTGCTATCAGTTGTAGTTCAGATTTTGCAGGAAAGAAGAGAAACCAAGAAGTACACAGAGCAATCCAGGGTGTTATCAGTTCGGTTGCTCTGTAAGCACAAAGCCTTTAAATGGTAGAATTATTACAGTAGTTTGTAATGCAGGGGGAAGTGAGCAGCAACATCTCTCACACACAAGCTCGCTGGTTGGCTTGTGGCAAAGCACTTAAAAGAGCAGTTGAACTTAAAAACGTATAACAAAAAGGTATGTGCTCCAAATTTGCTTGGCTTTTCTGTGATGAGAAATGGCTGTGAGTAGCATTTTGTAATGCGTGCTTTATATTAGTTTATAATTTATAAATGTACTTAATGGAGATGCTTGCTCAGTAGAATGAAGATTTGTGATCAGAAAGTATGGAGACTGCTTTGTTGTCGTTTAAAGTCCAGGTTCAAAGATCTGCCGTGTAGAGCAACCAGCCTGCAGGCGTCACATCTTGATACGCTCAGCAAAGCAGATGTCCTTGGATTGAGGTGGCTGACTTCTGCCTCGCAGGGAGGTGTGCAGAGCTGACATGGAACTGGTCAGGGGGAGGTGACTGAAGTGGCTTTTCAGAGCAGTGCTTGCCACCCCGTCGCTGAACAGGCACTCAATCAGGAAGGTGGCTGCAGGTGCCCAGCAGAAGACATCCTTTGCTGGGAGGGCTGCAGGACTGAGGATGTGTAGCTGCTGTGCTGTGGTTCACACCCTGGCTTACCCTGGGACAAATTATTTATGTTCCTGTAGTAATGTCATTACATATTGTCAGCTTAGAAGCTCACTGGCTTCTGGCCAGGATAGCCTGTCTGTGCAGCTGTGAGCATAGGTATGCCTTGAGTTGCAGACTGGGACTGGTGCTTTTGGCAGAGTTATAAGTCCATCCTAAGCTCTTTTTTGAGTTCCTGTCAATGTGCTTGACACAGACATAACACCACGGAAGCCCGTGTTAGAATTGAATTGATGAGAACTGTGAATAGACTGATGTATCCCTCCTAGTTAGTAGGAGTAATGCTGCTATTCGAGGAACTAGTTTATGAAGTGGAAGAAAAGAAGCAGGCTACCTTAGCGTGCTCTTCTCCCTAGCAGTTGTGCAGTCTCCATCTATTCACAGAGCTTTAAAGACCTGCCTGGGTAAAGCCCTGCTGAGCCTGTGCTGACCATTCGTCAAGCAGCAAGTTGGACTGTAAACCTCCCAGGACCCCATCCAACCTGAATTTTGCTGTGATCTCTGTTGCTGAGAATGAGCCCTTTTGTCTGTTTGCACATGTGTTTTCCAGTTCTTTTAATAGTGTCACTTTGGAGCGTTGGAACCACATGACATGTTTTCTTCCTTTGGGAAGGACTGGGTGAGATGAAGCTGGAAATAACCCTTCCTAAAATGTCCCCATTCAGGTTTCCATGAATGAAAGCAGTGCATCTGAACTCTAGGAAGGAATTTCTTCAGTCTGTGACAACTCTTATATGCCATATGATGTGTTTCTTTTCTGGCATAAATGCAAATTAGCTTCAGAATGGCAGAAGAACAAGCAAAAATTAGAGAGATAAAGAGCCAGAGATAGTTCTTTGGAGAAATAAAGGAAGTGGATGGAAGCCTTTCCTTTATTCAGGAAAGAAAAGTACTGCTTCTATACACAGAAAGCTGCTGCCTCTGAAGTAGGTAGAAGGAGTTTATTTTTTAATGAAAGGCCTTTCTTTGACTTGAGCCATAGCCATTAGAAAATGGTATCTCTGTGTGTGTACTGTTTCTGTGGTATGTATTTGCATATGTTTGTTTATTTAAATCTGGGCATCTTAAGAGACAAAATCTTGGTATAGGTGAGTTATAAGTTAGTGTGGTCTTAAAGTACCCGGTTTAAAAAACTTCCTCAACCAGCTGTCCAGAAAGCATGTAGCTTTATGCTTCACCCATAAGTTAATTCAGTCTCAGCAGGAGTTATGCTTTGCTGAGTCCAGTTAGCGGTCTTCTGTGTCTTTTAGGGAATTGAGTTGAATGAAAAACACATGGAATGCTGTGAAGGTTTTTCTTTGCTGATAGCAATGGAGAAGAGTCAGTGGAGTTAGTGCTGTCAGGGCTGGTGGGTATTTAAACAGTGCTGTCCACACACAGCTGCACCTCAGGCAAATCTGTAATTGTTGGGACTTTGCACTGTGAGAGCTGAACTGATGGCTGAAGAGTAGGAAATTTGTTTCGTCCTTCATTTTTTGTCTACTGCATTTGCTCCCTGCCTGCTCTGACTTTTCTTCTTGTATCTCCTTGGTGAATCAGATTCTGCAGCAGATCTTACCCTCTGATAGCATCAGGGCAGCACAAACAGTATGAGCAGGAAGCTCTATGACTAATCTCACATCATGTGGGTCATTATTCCTTCTTGCCCTTTGCAAGTGGAAAAATGTGTGCAGTGTAGCATGCTGTCTTCTCTCGGTATGTTGTACATTGCTCTATGATTACTGCAGCAAGAAGTCTTTTGGGAAGTGTTGGTATCCCCATCACTGTTCTGCCCCACCTCTGTTTTTGTGGCTGTGCGGATGGGTATGTTTGCTGTCACTTGGTTCTGGCAAAGGCTGCTTGCTTTCCTCTCCCACATCAGAGCTTAAAGATAGTAGCTCCTTGCAGTGGGTGGCAGCCTATATGTAAATGGTTTTTGTCAGCCTGTTCTCTATGTGACATCTCCCACGATAAGCTGCCTCCACACAGCCCGTACTCGGGTGGCTCTTGCAGCATCCTGATCAGAGTGGTCACTCTGAAATGCAACACTTTGTTGGATTTATTTTTGGTTAAGGTGGAAGGCTTGAAATTCAGAGGTGAATTTAGTCAGATCTGAGAGTAATATTTATAAGTTGATATAACTTTACCACTGGATGTTTTCTCTTTCTGTATTGAGTTAACATTCTCTTTTCCCTCTCAGTATGTAGCAACAGAGTGAAGAGAAACTTTGAAATAGTAAGGAAAAAATCTGGACATAAAGTCAGAGGCTTCGAAAGTCGATTGGAGGACAGAATCAGTTGGATTTCTCCTATGCAAGATGGATATCAGTAGAAAGGAGACAATACAGAATGGTTGTTAGTAATAAGCAGCAAGATCATTGTCCCCCAGGATTTTCAAAGGTGCAGGATACTGGTGTGTGCTTCTCCTTGGTGGGTCCTGGGGGATGTGCCATGGAGCCCTGATTTGGGAAAGGGCAGTGGGGAGCCTCCTCCTGAACTCTCATGTGTGGGGCTTCTTCCACTGAACTAACTGCTCGTGTCTGCTCAGAGGCAGAGCATGGGACAGGAAGACTCCTAGCACAGTTACCAAGGGGATAAAATAGAAACATTGAATGTGAAAAATAAACAGAGCTAAGGCCGTCTAGGAGTCTCAGACTCCTCTAGAATGAGTGCTTCTGACACGCTGTTCATCACGGAGTAGCCTGGCTCCCCTTTGCCATTTCACAGTGGTTTGCCATGGAGTCTTCAAGTGAGCTCTGCTGGGTGCCCAGGATTGTGTACAAGGAAGGTGTGGTTCCTGGTATGAGCTGCAGCTCTTCACATGGGGCAAATTCTTCTGGCACATGCAGTGGTGGTCCTCATTGCTTCCCTGGAGAGACTGTCCAGACAGCTCATCCTTCAGACCTGTGTCGGGAAGGCTAGGATTTTGTGTTACATCTTACAAGCTTTTCATTACTGTTGGAATGTAATATTGGAATACAGGCCATAATTTCCCCGCTTGCTCATCCCTGGTAGAGGATTTGTATGTTCTGTCTTCATGAAATGTTTGAAAGGTGCTGTAGAAGCATGCAGTGGTACCATATGTTAGAGCAGCATGACAAAAATGCCTTGCATGTGTAAGAATTTTATCTTCCCGGGATGTCCTAAAAACCACTAAAACTATGGGGAAATCTACATATGGAAAAGCTTTTCTGTCAGCCAGCAAGTAGAAGTTTAACATGGCTGCATTGCTGTTAGTGGACGCCAGTTAATGAAGGTGCTGCTATTTTGCAGGTCTGTCTCTGGAGCGCTCAACCAACTCAATTGCCTCACGTGCTCGCCTGTGTGAAAGGGAGGAGGAAGTCATGTCTTGCTTTGAGACTGCATGTGTCATTGCTCAAGTGTACCTGCAGGAGCTTGAAAAGGTAAGTAATGTGCTCAGGGTGTTAGCTGGTGACTTGAGTAGAACATCCAGGAATTTTGGCTGCAGAATGGTGGTGAAAATGTCTCTCAAGAGAATGAGAACAAATCTGAAGGAGCCAGGTGTCATTTCTGCAGGCTGACCTTTTCAGTATAAGCAATTGCAAAACAGCTGTTTGTCTGGTCTCTGCCAGTTTCTTTTGAGAATGACATGTAGAAACCAGTTTTGCCTGTAGTAAAGTACTGACTAGTTGTGATATGCTCAGGTCTTTATCTCAAATCTAGCTCTTAATAAGGATTACAGGCTTGATGAACCAAGTGCTACTATGAAGGAACCCTAGACATTTTATTTATCTGCCATGTAAATGATATACAATATTGGATCTTAAATCCCTAACAAGCTGAAGATTACCTTTTGGCCTGATCATAGCACCTTAGCTGCCAATGCTTTGCAATTTCCAGGTGAAACTGGAGGAACCTGAATCAATAGCGAGTAACTGCTTAGCCTGATGTTGGCTAAGGATGCTGACTAAGATGAGTACTGAGCTCTCTACTGAGCTGTAGTACATGCCTGTTCCTTGCTGAGTACATGCTTAGGTACCTCTATCTCTGTACCTCTGACTAGCAGCATTTAACAGGGACGTGCTATACGTTTTCACACTCTGTCCTCTGCCACATGTTATGCTTGACATGAGCAGTAGTGGATATTATCCGTTATTTTGTACTTTACAGCCTCAGACCTTCTGACCAGATATTCCTCCTCCTCTCAGCAGCAAGGCTGCTGGTTTTGCTTTCATTTGCATTAAAACAAGAAAAATAAGCTTACAGCACACACAAAAATCCATTAAGGTAGCCATCTAACAAGTAGTTTGGTCTGTTTCCTTGCAAGAATAAGCTAAATTACCTTTTTATTTAAAATGAATTGTAGCCTTTTCAGTGTAGGAGAGTGAATTCCTGCAGTGCTGTGCATGGAATTGTTTTCACAGACAGCTTCTGTCCACCAAGAAGGGAAAAAATTTGACTCTAGATGATGAACAAATTCTTGTTCAAAAGGCTGCAGGTTTCCTGATGCACACACTCAGAGGCCATAGTTCCTTCTCATTCCTGGAAGTAAAGTACTGCTTTGGAGGGTATACACAGGACTGTTTCCAGCAGTGAAAGCTGTTTGTTAGCTGGTCTGGAAGATAGAGCTTCTAAGGAAGACAAAGCAAGAAGGGTTTAGTAAGACTGAAAGAGGAAAAGCTAAGATTCTGCCATCAAAACCCCTTGTAGTTTACTGTCTCTTATAAATATTCACCATGTGAAGCTGGGTATCCCTGCTTAAACATTGTGTTTCTATTTCTATGCAAGGTGTTGGCTCTGTTGGTCAGAATAGTACTTCTGAAGCCCCTAATGTTGATATGTAGCTTAATAAAACATATTAAGAGTGGAAAGTAGCAGATGTTGGTGTTTCAGTGCTCACATTGCACACAGAATATTTCACAGAAGTCACTGTATAGTTTATTTATTTATTCCAAAGTTGTCTTTGGAAGGTTATTGGAATAGCTAATGAAGGTAGGTTTTCAAGTAACCTGAAGAGGATTCTGATGACAGAAGCTAACATTTTATTTTTGGTTTCTTGTGAGGAAGTGGCTAGTTCAAAGCATTGTCTGTAATCCCGCTGATTTGTTTCCTCACAGACCTTAAACAACACACATTCGAGGAGTATAAAGGGCAGCAACACGGCATACTCTGAGTTTGAACTGTCCTACTTCCTGGAAGCAGCTCTACAGAGTGCCTACGTGACTCATTTAAAAAAGGGGTAGGTGGATGCAGATGTTAGTAAAAATAGATAATACTGCATATCTAATATGAGAACAGATGAGACTTATGTATTCATGTGTTCTGTTGTGACTTTTTGTTGCTGCTGTTGACTTGCTTCAAGGTTTCTCATATCCTACCCCTCCCACCCGCCTTTCCCTCTCACCCTAAGTCCAGACTCACAAGTAGGGTGGGGTTCGACTATTTTATTGTCTTGACTCAGCTCTGTTCCCTGTGGAGATGAGAGGAGTCTGACCATAGAGAGCGAGTGGAATGTAAATACTACGGAATACTTTTTGAATGTGCAGCCCTAAGGCCTGGTTTAGAGCTCAGTGAAGTCTTAAAGAGTCGTTTCTTTTAGTTATTGAAGGTCTTGAATGTCTTGACCAAACCCCCAGATCTGTGTGGTTTAACTAGAAAGAGCACCCTCTTTCAAAGGCCGTCAGTGAGAGCACAGTGACCCCCTAATACAGGCAGTATCTTCATATCTATTTAGCTGATGGAGAGATTGCCATGAGCGGAGAATGTCCTTTTACCACGTGTAAACAATACTTGTAAGAGTTCATCCTTCCCTAGTCCTGTGTTTATAGCAAAGTATCGCTTTTGTTCTTAAGGAATCAGATACTGAATTTCTCACTGTTCTGTAGAATGTAATTGGTCAAAGGCTTGTAAACTTCCTTGAGCAAACCACCTTTGGAAGTATTTCATTTCTGTGGCTTTTATAACCTTCACTCCAAAAGATATTTTCTCTCCTTTTCTTCACTCCTTTTTCCTTCTGAATAAAATAGAGAAGAAAGGGAAAAGGAAAAATATGGAGAGACTGAAAAGGAGAAAATGAGGGAAAAAATCACAGCAAAAATCAGTTTAAATTCTTCTGCAGAAGAAAAAAAAAATATATATGTATATATATATATTGATTCTGTTGTTGCTGCTGCTTCTCTACAGCTTGTTTTTTTTAACTTTCCTTTCCCCCCAGTAATGATTTAAATGCATCTATGAATATGCTTGGTGTTCTCTATTGTTTTATTTGTAGCTAGGATTAAAAGCCTTCATGTACAGTGCAGTTGTACTTACTATTGCATGTCTATGCAGGGTGTCATGAGGTGAGCCTTATTTAACCTAATGGCTTTATTCATAAAGACCAGGTGTTACAAAATGACCCCTTTAGTCAACTGCCTGCAAGTTTATTTGTAAGGAAGTACAAGGTTTCAAGATGTAGTCCCAGAGATACAGGATACATATGTGGTTTTCCCACGAGAGATGATGGTTGACCATCTGTAGCTCAAAGAGTGGGCTTTGCTGGCCCTTTGCCATTTTGGTAGCAAACAAAAAGCTCAGGTCTTGCCAGTAAACTCATTAGCTGTGTAATAAAATAAAATCTCATTTAGAACATATGGCACTGATGTCCTCTAGGCACCTTTTGAATAACGTACTCACTCATGTTCATTTATTCAGCAACATTTGAAATTCAATCTTCATCACTTCAATATATCCAGTGGGTTGTTTTAGCTATTACTGTGAGCCCTGGTTGCTCTCTTCCCACGTTATTATAATGACAGCCTTTTAAAAAAGAAAAAAAACCCAGCTCAACAGGAAAACAGTTGGGAATCAAAATACATGTGTGAATTAAGCACCACTTTGATTATAAGCTGAATCGCTGCAGTAGCAGCAAAATGTTCTCTGTAGCTGTCTCCTGATGAAAAAACAGCCTCATTACTGCTGTGGAGCTGACATGGCTGTGACAAGAACAAAGCCCCGTTAGTTTTGCACCTCTTCCAGTGCAAATCAGAAGCAAAAGCCAGTGAAATTAAAGGAGCAGAGGAAGAAAAATGAGACAAGTGGGAATCCCCTTTTTGTCTCTGTGCCCCTGCTTGTATATTAATGTGCAGCTTCTGCCACGAGAGGGCATAAACAGCATTGGGATATATGAAGGAAAAGGGTGGGAGGGTGAAAAGGAAAGAGGCCTTTACAGATATTTTGTGCTGGGTCCTAGGAGGTGCTTCCCCTGGGCACTTGTATACAAAACAGCACTTCATTTCCTATAGGGGAGCTGATGTCTCCCTCAGTGGATGAACCGGGAAAGGAGTGGTACTGTCCTGCTCTGTCCTGCTGGCAGCCTCTTGGATCGTGATCAGGGATCATAGAGAAATACAGTGGATGGGTTGGAAGCAACCTTAAGGATCATCTAGATCCAACCTTCCTGACATTGGGATTGCCAACCCGATATGTCAGATTAGGTCAGGGCCCATCCTCCCTGACCTTGATGTCTCCAGTAATAGGGTACCCACAGCTTCTCTGGGCATCCTGTGCCAGTCCCTCACCACTCTGAGTAAAAAGTTTAATTTAATGATCCTTATGGTCCCTCCCAACCCAGACCTTTCTAGAGCACTGTGATGTGATGTGATGTGATTTTCCTGTGTACAATTCTAGGCAGTTCTCCATGGGCACAGCCACCACTGGAAAGCAAATAACACAGGAGGCAGAGGTGTCTTTCCCCTTTAGTGCATGGTGGAAAAAAAGCACCTCCCTTACTCACACCCATGCAAAACAAAGGTGCATGCTGCTAAGGAGCAAGCTGTGAGGATCAGCGAGTCCTACAGCTGTGGCAGTTCTTCTCCCTGTTAATAGATGGCCCAAGTCATTTTTGCAGAGCCCTCAGTTCCATTTTTTTTTTAGTATTATTGGTTTCTGTTGCATGGGCACTTGGAAAGAGTAACTTCATGTATGTGTGTTACAGTAGAATCTAACAAAAATTTTGCCAGAATATTAATCTTTTTCTGAGAAATTTGTGTGGGCTTGCTTGCCATTTATCCCTTCTTCAATCCTCCTAGTCTAGCATCTAATAAAGGAAACTTAGGACAGTGCAGCTGTTAATTGACAAGTGAGTCTCACTGCCTGCTAGATGAATCTATGAGGGCTGCTCGAAAACCAATGCCTCTTATTTTGTTATGTTGGCCCACAGTGTCAGAGGTGGTTGAACCTTCCTGCCAGTATCCCATTACGTGTTGTTGCTGTATGCCAGATGGCAGCAAAGGGACGGTCTGACACAATGGTGTCAGATGTAGAAGTGTGTCTGAAGCAAAGGTGTGCCACTGAATTCCTCCATGCAGAAGGAATAGCACCCAGTTGACATTGATCAATGCTTGCTGAATGTTTATGGATACCAAGCAGAGGGTGTGAGCACGGTGGGGTGGTGGGAGAGATATAGGAGATGCAGAGTGGCCATGGTATTGCTGCTGTTAGTGTGCTTTCCTCTGGAGAATTGACTCTGCAAACTGCCACGTAACCATCTCCAGATCATCTCTTCCATTTGTTAATGGCTGTTTTCACAGTTAATAAATAAGGATAAGAACATGATCTTTTGGGCTCCACTTTGGCTCATTATTGGCATTTTATTTTCAAAGGTTTTGCACAGAAAACAATGTACTTCCTAAGTTTCTTGCCTTAGAGTTTTGTGTAGTGCTAACCAGCTAATGTGATGTTTGTGATATGACTATTTCCATAGTCCAGTAATTACCCTGTATTATGAGGGTACTTCTACCAGGAAATACAACAAAAACCCAAGCAATCTGAAAAGAACAACAAGAAAGAAAAAAGCAGCAGCAAAAATGGAAAAAAAGACAACCCCAACCCACAAAAAACAAACAAACAAATGCACAGGTTTTCATTCCATACTGGACTGAGTCATTGCTCAGTGTGCTCTCAGTCGCTATTTGCACTGATGGTTTTCTGCGTTCCCCTTTATTAAATTAGCTGTACTTGAATCCTAAACCACATTTCATAATGGCTCTTAAAATATCTCTCTTGCCACCTTTGTGGCTCAAACCACAGCAGTTCATTTAATGGCCAGGTGCTGTTTCCTTCCAGTTCCTCTTTTTTTAATAATTATTTTTTTTTGTTGCACCTTAGCAGTGCAGTAGGGGCCTACAGAATCTTTCAGCTCATTTAATTCCTGTGATCTAATGTTGACTTATGATGCCTTGACTTGAACCAACAGCACCCGGGATTTCCAGGTATTCTGTTGAAGTCATGAGGTGCTCAGAATTGCTTAGTTCCTGATCTAGATAAGATCAAGTGGATTTACCGTGGATTGCTAAGAGTTACAACTACATCCTCATCTGTTCATCTGCATGTGCTTACTGCTGTTCAAAGACCTACTTTTCCGTATTCTTCAGATTCTATTTTCAAAAATCTCATCATGTGCATGCTTTATATATGAAAGGCATCTGTTAACAGAGCTGTAAGTTAGTTATTGTTATCAGTAGCACTCATGCTTAAAGTGAGGTGTCTGCTTCTCAGCCTTCCAGTGCCTTGGAGCGCTGAGTGGAAAGGGGAGCTGCTTCTTCCAGCTGTGTGTTTCTACCCCTGTGAAGGTGCATTTGGTGTTTGTCTGATGGTCTGTGTTCAGCCCCAAAGATTTGTGGAAGGGCAGCTTCCCATTTTTTCTTTCATATACCTCAGGTTCTTGTTCCTTAGTCTTCCTTTCCCTGTCAGTTCAGAAAAAGATGGTCCTCCTGTGAGCCATCGACATAGTTTATGGCCTTGTCTAAAAGCTGGAAGTGAAACAGTGCTCTAATGTTCTGAGAAGAAAACTGTCTCTTTTTTAGTACATTCTCTAGGTTTTTAGTCTCTAAATAAAAGCCAAATGGGGAATTAATTGGCTTTGCAAATGATCACTAATTTTCTTTCTGTTGCTAGTGAATGGAGTTCATTGATGCTTTTAAGACAAATACCGTTATCATAACAAGAAACCTAAACGTATGCATTCTTGAAAGTGTCTTGGAAATGTCATGTACAGCCTTTTTCTTCTTCTGAGCCTCTTAAGGAGTCCAAGGAAGCACAGGAATGGCCTGAACTTTTTAAGTAACTGAGGGGAGCAATTGGGCTGGTGCTTTCTGTTCAACTGGGGGAATGTCTTTTTCATTCTTCAGCATTAAATAACTTGTGATCAATTCTGTTGGCTTTGGTGTGACTGCTCACGTGTGAATATCACCCTGTACCTAATTGCTTTCCTTAGTTTAAGATCCTGAACTATGTGTATGTGTGAATATTCTTCCCTGAACCCACAAAATGCAGCAGGTATCTTGGCTCTCTATTTGGAACGTTTGCTGGAGCTTTAATGTCCAGCTTACAGAAACTTCCTCAAGGAAGTTTTCCATGAAAAGCTGAGAAAATCTTTTTCTTAAGGTAGAGTGGAAAGGGAAAAAAAAAAAGGAGATGGCATCTGGTAAAACTTGTGGGTTTTTTTTTGTTTTTTTGTTTTTTTTTTCTCTTGCCTCTTACCATGTCTGTAGATCACCCACAACTGGGTGATTTTCAGAAGTCTTTGTTTAAAACTTGAACATTAAACTTGGTTGGAAGGAAGGCCTCACACATTTGAATGGTGTGACTTGAAGTCTGTAGGCCTTAATGTGGCATTTCCTGAAGCCAAGACTTAAGTCAAACAGCATCAACTTATTTATTTTTTTTTTTCCCACAGAAAATATTTTGCAATGTTTCTTGAGATGTTTACGGTTGATTTTAGAGCACAAGAAGATTTGCAGTGCATGAAAGTAGGCACAGACACAATCTGTATAATTACTTTCAAAGTTTAAACAGATTCACAGAGGTGGTTGTTACAGTGTGTGGCCTTTTAACAAAACCAAGATGCTGCCTGCACAGAAGATTTTCCTGGAAGAAACTGAAGTGGCAATTTAATATACCAGAACTACCGCAGTCTGAATGACTTTAATTCAGAGCAGCATTGCTCCTTTGCTGTTGGCTTGTATTTCTTTGTGTAGCTTCCACCTTTCAGTGAAAATGAGCTGAAGTCTTGTAGTTACTGTGGTGGTATGGCCATGTCCTTAACCTGGAGGAGCTTACAAGCTTCAGGTGTGCTGATGTGTCCAATGTTTAACTGTTCCTCTCTCCATCTCTTTTGACACTTAGGCACATGGTTATGATATCATTTGGCAGCTAGGCTGGTTTAATTGCTCATGTTGTATGCATAATAATGTGATTATTATTTTTTTCAGCCTAGCCCTCTTTCACTGGAGATTAAGTTGTGCTTGTGGTCAGCTACTCAACTTAGCTGCCTGACAGTGAACTCTTTAAACCACTGTAATTTCGTTACATGTCTGGACCACCAGGCACAAGACACTTAAGCACCACCTAAAAGTCATCATCGTTTAAAAGAATCATTTAAGCTCAGTATAATTCATACCAGTCCAGTCTGAGTTTGCGAAGAGGGGATGTGAATGCATGTGAAGCATCTGCTTTATAAACACGAACTATGAAAAGCTTCCAAATGTCCCCTCTGTTCCTCAAATGTGAATGTGATCTTCTCTGAGGAAGCCATCTGGAGCAGGCATGCTGCAGTCACTGCCTCGCTCGGTGCCATTGTCCTCTGCCTCAGAGTGACTCGTCTCGGTGCCACACTCTTGGTGCAAGGGGTTCCCTTCTTGGCTTATATGAATGTCATGTTTATTGCCCACCTTTGGTGCACCATCAAAATATTTCCTCACAAATTTTCTGGTTTGCTTTTGCCTTTTGTTTTACGGTGTTTTTTTTCTTCCTGCCTTCCCCTTAGCAATATTGTGAAGGGAATGAGGAGTCTGCGAGAAGTATTACGGACTGTGGAAACAAAAGCTACTCAGACCTTCAAAATGGTAAGGGGAATGAATGGGAGAAGGGAAGGTGGGTGTAATGTGCTGTGCAGGAGCTCTGTTTTTTAACCACTGCAGTAGAACAAAAAATTATCTTCACTTGATTGCTTGGAATTTTTTGTTTTAATACTTCTGGGAGTGATATTTCTAGTGATGTACTTCATTCAAAGCGCTATCCAATCGAAACCTCTGAGCCCTCAGATCTGGACATATGGGTTACTTTTTTTCTCACTCTCTCCTTTTTCTGTTTTTTTTTTTTTCCTCTCAGTACTTTTTCTGTCTGCTGTATAAATAGGAATAGGAATGAATTTAGTTTGACAGTGCTGTCCCTTGTTTTCTTTCTCTCTCTTGTCAGTGTGTGCATGCACAACTTTTCAGATTTGCATGTAGTAGCATTAAGTACTTCTGGCTCTTGCAACAAATAAACAGGGCTTTTTTTTTAGACTAACATGCTTCTGTGTTCCTCATATAAAAATCCCTTTGATACAATGTAGTGCAGAGTGATTGTTATTTTTTGTGTTATCTTGTTAATCCCGATTGCCTCTGATGAAGAAATCATGGAGAAAGTTATGTGCCTCATTAACTGGGTAGTTTAACTTAGGTGGTTCTTTCCTATCTCCACTTAAAGAAATTTTGTCATGAAGTTACTAAGGATGTGATGAAATCAGCAGCATGGAGAGTAGCAGTCTTGAACATGAATGAGAACTTTGCAGTCTTGGAAGCGTTGCACTGATATGGCTAAGCTTGTTTTGTGTTTTGTTCGGCTTTCTGTGTTTTGCTTAACATTATGAAGATGGAGAGCACTGGGTTCCAGTGAGTGGGACTGATCTGTGTGTATCTTCCTCACGTATAAATGCAGAGCTGAAATGAAACCTCAAACAGAAGGGGTATCCTGTGTGCATTTTTGCCCAGGTTTCTCACAAATGCCTATTTTGGAATTTCTGTTCTAGCAATAAATCTTGTTGCCTTGGGATCATCTTCCACGTGTAGTTGAGAATGCAGATGCGCACCAAAGTTTTTGAAGTGAATTAGGAAAGGTGACTTAATTGTCACACTCAAATGGTCACGTCCTTTTCCAGATTGAGATCGGGACTCAGGGGTTTTTTTGCTCATCTGTTTTATCACTACGCTGAAATGAATGTAACCATCTGCTGTTCTTATACCGTGACAGAATGTGGCACTCAAATGCCTCTGTCCCAATGCAACTGGGGAGAGCTGTACAACACCCTTGGGGAAGAATGTTATTCCTTAAGGGGAAATTCGAAGATGTCCATCCAGTAGTTTTTCCTGGGATTTCCATTACACTGGAAGTTGTGTTTTCATTTTCTTGTTTAGTTTTGAAGAGCTGTCAAGAGGGCAAAGGAAGGAATGTGCTTAATTAAACAAATTTTTCATGCATGAAAATGAAACACAGTTTTTTGTTGGTTTTTTTTTTTTTTCCTAATTTGTGGGATCACGGTGTTCTCTAAGCATAATGATGCTTTTTTTATCCAAAGGAGGTAATAGCATAAATCACAGGCTTGGCCTGTTCTGGTTTGTTTGGTCTTATTCAAAACAGGAGTGAAGCTAATTTATGCAGCTACTGTACTGTATGCTAAAATCAAAGAAACTGGAAGTATGTAGTTCTTGCCTTTTGAAAGGCTTATCACAAACTGTACTCCTTCTTTTGTGGGAAACAGTAAAGATCTTTCTGTTGCTGGCATAATATTCTTCCCTCCACTCTGAGGCTGTAGGAAAAAATACAGGAGAGTTGGCTCCTCGGGGTAAAACTGACTAAATAATTACACACTGAGACAAAAAATGATACTGGCTAATGTTGCAGTGCCCTCAGCCATTTTGCCTATGGTTGCTTGCTATAAAAAGCATAGAAAAGCTTAGTTAGAAACAGAAGGCTTTCTGTAGGTTGTCGGTAGGAGTGTGGGGAAGGTCTCAGGGTTTCCTGGGAGTTGTATGTGACAATATTTCTTTAAGGCACTGCCATACATCCAAATCAGTTTGCCATTTGCTAGATACAGCTATGAAACCTGCCTTTATCTGATGTTGAAGGAAGTATGTGCTGGCGTGGCTGCATTTTAGACAAATTCTTTGTTTTCGTGTGTGGTGAGGCAGATGAAAATAAAGAATCTTGCATCAAAATAAGTTATTTTTCTGAATCTGATCACATGGATTTTCTTAAAACTCGGGATGATTTGTTTAATCCTACAGATGCAACAGCTCAAGTGGAGTAATGTTTCAGTTTATCAATCATAACTCTTCTGGTATTTAAAAGAGAATGACTCTTGGCAGGCTCATACCATGTCCATAAATAGCAGAGGAGATAACTTTTCTTTGACTGCTGCATATTTAAAAAGTGTTTTCTGGTTTTAGGACAGAAGGGCTGAAGTTTCAGACTACCTCTGTTCTGTGCTGAGTTTGCTGTGGTGTAGAGCACCATGCTACTGAGAATTCCCAGAAGATACCCCTTGTTTTGATTTCTGGGCTTGTTTGCATGCTTCTATTTACACTGAAAAATAATAATAATAATTAGAGGTTTATTGGATGAGTGTAAACAGAGACAAATGCCAAAGGTAGTTTTGCAAAGTCGAGTTAACTGGCTGCCTTTTGGGCTCAGCTTGACAGCTACATAGATATGAACTATAAAGCAAGTATTTAAGGATACTCAGTGGTCAAACAAGGGCATGTGACATTGCAGTCTCAGTATAAAGTTCCTAATCTTCTCTCTTCTGCCACTATTACAACAACAACAAAAGAGAGGGAGAAATAATACTGAGAAGAAGCTATAAAGAGCTGCATTTACACCAAGAGCTGAATGCTTGCTCTTTTAAACCTAAGACAGAAGTAACCTCTGGGATGAGACTTGCTTGCAAAATCTGGATGCTGCGAAAGCATTGGAGTACCATTACACTCAAACATAGCTACATTTGTGAGACTCTCAGCAGTCCATGTGGCAATCTGTTGTCTTCATTCTCTAACTTGTCCCTTGTTGTTAGGCCTTTGTGATATGTGTATGGTTGTTAGGTATGTCGGATATGTGTGAAGACTTTACTGATGCATCTTTCTGTGTTTACTGATCTCTAGACTGCAGCCAAACAGCTAGGCCAAGTGCTTCTCCATTCCTTAAGTGAAGACTGTTATTGGAGCCCTTTATCTGATCCTCTCCCTGAGTTCATGAACAAGGAAGATCAGTCTTACATTAGCAATCTTCTTTGTCGGAAGCCCGAGCTATACACAGAAGAGAAGTAAGCATCATTTTTTAATTTTGGATTATTGACAGAAGGAAGAGGGGGTGTTTGGATGCTCTGCAGTGTTGCTAATTGTGTCACTGATTGATGTACTAGCTTTGGGAGTTATTGTTTTTGACTTCATACCAAAGGGACTACTGGAAAAATAAAGCATCCAACCTAGACTATTTGATTTTCTTCCACACAAAGGAAGAAAATCCAACCAAATAGCTGTCTTTGCTAAGAAGTGGAAATAATCTATTTATGGTTCAGAATACCTCATCTTGGATGTGTTTCAGAGCTTTTAATTGTGTAAACCTGCAAAAGAAGGTATTACCTAGCAAATGAATTATGTATAAGATGTTTCATGTTACTGCTCCTCTTGTGAAATGAGAAAGAGAGGCTGATAGGATAATTCTTGACCTTCCTCAGAAAAAATGCGTTCTGTCTTTCAGTGTTTACTGCCCTCAGGACAACGTAGAAGAGGCTCTGCTGCTCCTCTTAATCAGTGAATCCATGGTAAGCCAAAAATAAGTTTGTAATATTGATAGCACAAAAGGAGTATCTAGAATTTCCACGTCAAGTCTTCTGGTTGGTTTTGTATACAGAATCTTCCCTAAATAAAGAGAAATGAGGATTTTTACTGATTAACAGGAAATGCTATTTCTTCCTTTACTGGCAATACCACTTTTATTAAGTGAAACCTCAATGAAGGATTTGGGGAATTGTCAAGAAAAAGAAATGCCGGTGTTCACCATAGCTGCATGCTGTTCTCAACAGTGCCTCTGCTTTGCTTTGTCAAGGTCTTTTTCTGCAGTTAGAAAGGGCTTTTTGTAATTAAAGTATAGACTGCTGGACCTGGAGCTTGTAGCGTGCCAAGTGTAGCATTACACTTCCATTAAAATCAGAAGAGCTCATGTCAGTGTGACTTGTCTGGGTTGATCCTTGTAGGAGGAGGATTTGGAGCAGCAATAATACCGAGTGCTGCAGCTATCTCTAGGGCTGGGCTTGCAGCTGAACGATCTTGGGGGACCTTGAATGCTATAGTCTTGTTCTGCTGAGGGGAATGCAGGTTATGTTTGTGTTATCCAGTAGTACGCAAATGACAAACTGATCTTATAACTGTTATGGATGAAGCAGTATGAAAACGCTATTGATAGAGTCTGGATTGTTGTACCGATTTCAAGATTTAATAAGTAGGCTTGTATTTAAGTACTGTCGTCTATATATAGGAACTGTCTGTAGGTAGATGCAAGGCATTTTGATCTGCTGAACAAAAAGCACTTAAATAAAAGTCTATGGTGGACCAGTGCAAGAATGATAACAGACTGTTTTTTGGGGAACAGAACATCTGAATCTTCACTTTCCTCTTGAGTTAACAGTAGGCTTGCCATTGGTTTATTGTTTTAACTGCTTAGTTTATTGTTTCTATTGCTGTGGAAGGGAAAATTTTGCTTAATTTATTATGTAATGAGGCATCTTTTCCATTACACTGCTTTGGTGTAAGCTGGTGTACAGGTTTGTTGGTCATTTGGAGATGTGTTGGGTTTTTTATGTGTTAAATTTGCTGAAGCTTATGGAAAATAAGTTAACAAGAAGCAGATTTCCAGTTGAGGTCTCCCTTATGATATAATATTAACAACCAAATAAAACATGGAACAAAGACATGTCCTGTGCGAGAATGTTGATCATCAGAGAACCACAGAATAAGTATGTGAGAAATAGGCTGAAAGGAATATGGGATGTGGTAGGTTTTTCAAGAAATATGCTTCTTGAACACCCTTGTATTTCTGTTCCTAGATGTGCAAGGAGGGAGTGAATCATTGCTAGGCACTTTGCTGCAGCAGCTGAAATGCACCATACGCTTCTGTTTGTCTCACGTTCCTAAGGTGAAGCTAACACCTGCTTCACCAGGATCTGTGCAGCTCCACAGAAGATGTTACGGGTATTGTAAGAACTCTTGCTGCGGGGGGGAAGTGGATAAAAGAAAATGCATTTGAGGTGTTGTAAGCCTCATCCTATGCTCCAGAAAACCTTCTCTGGACTCTCAGTCATCCTGGGTTTCAGCTTATGACGCTGTCTGTGTCAGTCCCATTTCTGACTGGGTTTAACCCATCAAAGCCAGTGGTGCTGTCTCTGGGAGTGCTGTGTGCATGCCCCACGTGGTGGGTGGGAGTGGTGCTTGTTCTGCTGGTCCTGTCAGCACACTGGGCATGTTGTGCTGCTGGAGGCATCAATTGGGGTTGGGCAGGGCTAATTCTTAACCACACTTCTGTTTGTTTCAGTACCTGTTCTCCAGAGTGTTTGCTGTGAGTTGGTTATGCTGCCCCTTAAATTAAGCTAGAAGTTTCTCAGAACACGGAATGGAACACTTTCCATTCCTTCTAGTGTGTACTTTTTAAGTTAAAAGAAAAAAAAAAAGCAAACCCAAAAAAAGTTCTTAATTTGTATTTAGAAATCTTCCCTTCTTGAACTGGAGTTCTGAAATACAGTCTAGAGTCCTTTATTTGGGCCTTGGCAATGCTGGCTCTTACAGCTAGGGATTCTGGCTGGCATGGTCCACCAAACATACCGAATAACATGACATTTTGTGTTCACTTCAGTCATACTGGAAATGAAGCTCCTTGCATCCAAAACTGATAAATTCTGTTCCTGTGTGACAAAGATTAGAAATGTCATCCCCATCTTATCTCTGATTTGAATCCCTGAAAGCGATTTGACCTTGGAAAGCCTGAGAGTGCAGAGCAGATGGTGAGGGGAGAAGCAAGATATTGGGACTTGTCCTGTTCTTTTGGCCGGTGAGAGCAAGCTCGTGGTTCTGAGCATGCCTTAAAGGGAGTAACATTCAATACATCTATGTTTAAACAGAAATCATTAAAATGTATTATCTCTGCAGTTCCTTACTTTATAAAATACCATCCTGCAACTGAAAGAGAAAAAACTCTTATTGCCTTTATGGAACCATTCTTTCCTTCTTTTTTTTTGTTATGCCTCGAAGCCCAGTGATGATGCAACAGCTGCACAGCAGTCATGTATTTCTTTGAGGGCATTCAGACTATAGCAGGTGAAGGAGACAACTGGGGGCAGGATTGCCTGTTCTGTTTGTTCCTTCTGAATTATGGCGCTGTGCTTATAGCAGCAAGCTTGACTGTCTGACTTGCAAGGCAAAGCTTTACAGTTTGGTCCTGAGAGAAGATGGCTTGCTTGATGTTTCTAGTGGGAAATACATCATCCCTATTAATCATGAATGGTTATGAGTTGCTGAGGCTTGAGTAGAGTTTCTCATCTTTTGCTTTACAGAAGATTGCCTTATTTCTAGAATTGCAGAGAGGATGCAAATTCTTGAAAGATAACTTTCTAAAGTCCAGGTTACTAACAGTAGATGCATGATTTTGGTACCTAAGTCTTATCCCATAGATAAACCTGCCTTTGGATATGGTGCGCAGGGACATGATTTAGTGAGAATTGTTAGAGTTGGAGTAGTATCATAAGATTACAGTTGGACTTGATAATCTTTAGGATCTTTTCCAACCTGAGCAATTCTATGAGTCTATGATTGTTCTTTCCCTTTCCTTTCCTTTTGTTGGACTGCTTTGGCTGTGAGAAATCATATGCCTTGCTTTCAGTGGACTTCTCCAGAATTAGTTCTGCTCCAAAACCAACCGTTAGAACATACCTGGTGAGAGATATGACAGCCACATCTTAAAATCAAATGCCAAAACGAGGAAAATGGAGGAGAGTGTTCACATGTTAGCTGTCCAAGGATAATTTGAATATCTTAAATGCTTTGCAAACTGGCCATGTGCTGAGTGTGGAAAATAGCCAGTAGTTTCTACTTATTTGGACTGTAACTCTCCAGCAGCTTGTAGCAGCTGTTTTTGTAATTCTCTGTTGTTGTGAACCACTGATGCATTTTGCTTGAAAGTGCTTACATGAAGGGAAAGGAGAAAAAAGTAACAATATGTAGAATTAACATGCTCACTCATTGGCCAAACCCTCAGCAAGTTAGATAGGGACTGATTTGTTTTGAGGACATGGCTTGCTTGCTTTGTCTTTATGGCTGCATTGTGCCTCCTTGATGTTTATAGAAATGGAGTTACGTACTCATTTTAAGTGAAGTTGCTGCTCATACAAACTAAGTCCTTTACCATGCTCTGATGTGTTTTTGTTGTGGGTGAGTGAGACACTCAGCCTTCCAGCCTCTTTGTATTTATGGGCTTTTTTGCTGAGACTATTAATGGGGTCCTGTAGTCTGTAAGCTGTTGCCTACCAGAAAGGAGGCAGATGCCACACAGTTCATACAAGCGGTAAGTTTTCAGTCTCTGAGTCGCTGTTCTGAAATAGAGCAATTTGGGCATCTCAAGTCTGAGCAGATATGGGAATGGTTGGGGTTTAGTATTTCCTCTTCATTCCTCCTGCTTCCCATTCTCACAACAGCCTTGTGGTCAACCTTGAGTATTTTCTTTGTGTATATTAGTCAGACAGGTATTCAAGTTCTGTGTAGAGATCATCAGTAACTTAGAATTCAGCAGCCTTTTACATCTGAATGAGTCTATGCCACTGCGAGGAGTTCATTCATTTTGTTGGCAGCGCAGGCAAAGCAGCCAGAATGGAGACCCAGAGGATGTGGGCTGAGTATTTCCCACCTCTAAGCAGAGGCATCAACTGCATGATTTCAAAGCCTTGTTGTCAGTCTTCCACACATAGCATTTGTTTTTCCTCTCTTAATGTTAGTATTGAATCACACCAATTACATTATTACAGTACACTGTAAAACATGCTGCAGTTCTGTATAGATGGGTTGCAGTGGATCTGGCAATTATGTCTCTTTTGAAAAGACACAAGTTGAACATTAGAATGCCCATGAATTAAGGGGCAGGCAGCAGGCACTCATTAAAGATTTTAATTGCTTTCTTTTTCTTATTTGAAACAAAGCAGGGGGAGCCATCTTTCAAAGTGAGCAATTAAAGGATACTTCATAGCTAATTGTAGTGTGAAGGGACTGATACATGGAATATACTCTATTGAAATGCATATTATTGCTTGATGCTTTATTAAGAAGCACATCTCTGTACTGTGGTAAAATTCAATTTTCTGCAGCATAAATGCGTGTGTAATAGCTGATGAAGTAATGGCTGTTTGGATTTCCTGTGGCCTTTTTCCTTTCTACAGATGCATGTAACAAACATACCGTAAATAAGCTGCAATTATCACGTGGCTGTGGCATAACAATGTCTGTGACGTACAGCAAATCTCTGTAGATAGGCAGGTTATCCTGATGTAGGTATGCTGTATATGTGGGTATGAAGATGCAAGCTGTCCATAGCTCAGCAGGACTGTTAGGCAAATTGCTGATCTACATAAAAGCAGACATTTTCCCTGCTGTAATCTGGTTGGGTCTCTGCAGCTGGAGTACCTGTGCTGGGTCAGAGACATCATGGCTGAGCTGTGGGAGCTCGTGGCACCAGCTGCAGCCTGCTTGGGTGCATGCATCCTGCTGCTGCTGGGAGGGTGCTTGCTGTCCTGTGTTGGCATTGTGTCTGTAATGAGTCCCAAAATATGCAAACACAGTACGTCACTGGGTTGCCGTGTTACACTGGATAGAGGGGGATTGATTTTTGTAATTTCCTCTGTGAATATAAATCATTCCTGTTGGTAGCGATCCTCTCCGTTCTACATGTTCTTCTTAATCAGAGGGTCTTTTCTGCTGGTGTGACTCACCAGCTTTCTTTCCTGCCCGTGTGCAGTGAGGCACGTCTGTGTGACAATGGCAAAGGGAAGAATCATACCGGGCATGTCAAAAATGTATTTGTAGCTCTTCTGCTTCTGTTTAGAGTAGAGGAAGAAATAATGCAGTGGGACAAATCAGTGAATTGCTACTTACCGATGCTTTATTTGGAGATTGTTGTTGGACAAATAACTCTTTTTTAAATTGTATTCAGGAAAATTAGTGTTCTGAAAGAACAGAAGCACCTGTGTTGAAGTAGCACTGATGGAAATGGCTTGCACCTATGTTGACCAGTGACTGTCAGTGATATTTACACAAACATAAACAAAGATGGGGAAAATGGTGACCGTGATCACAGCACCCATCATCTTTAGAAGCCAAAGAAATGTTTGCGTTTTCCTGAGGGATTTCAGGAAGTGTTGATTCACATTTCCCTCCCTTACCTTCCTGTATGTAACACTGCAAAGGTAAATGGTACCCTCAGCCTTGGGATGATGATTTATGTTATTGTTTGTATACACTGCACACTCCTTCTACTACTTATTGGTCAGTTTTTTATGAGATATTCATTATTTGGTGTTCTATAAGTAGCTCTGCATTAACATAAGGATTTCTTGTTTTTTGAAGAACTGGAATTAGCAATTGGAGGTAGGGTCAGTATTTACATAACCATAAAAAATGGTTAGGATAGAAGTGCCTTGATAAATTTGCTCAGTGGCAGCTTTTATATGTGGAAGCAGAGTGATAGATTGCAGAGACCTTCTGTGGCACTGAGATTTAAAAGATGGAACAAAATATGGTTTATGACCTTGTAAAGAACATTAGTCATGCCTATGCATATGTTGTTTTTAACTACTCTGCCTAGGTGAAGTACGATGTGTTCAATATGACTGCAATTTTGGAACATTACCTCCTAGTAATACATTCTATTCCCGCTTATTGCAGAATTAGGGCTTGTTGTTGCATCTAGTACCAACATCTGTTAGCAGATGTTAATGGGCACTCACCAGTTCTGGTTAATTTTCTATCTGTGCTAATGGGGCAACTTAAAAATCATAGCTTGGTGCTGGATGGATACCCAAAAAAGTATCAGTCAGTAATTGATTCTAATGGGAGGTCAATCAGATTGTGCTATTTTCTGTCAAAAAGAAGTTAACATTTAAGTGATGCAGAAGATTCTGTTCATGCTGTTGTATATACATAGGAGAATTCACATGGCAATAAGGATTGTTCTGTACAAGCTCAAAGTCTTTTTAAAGTAACAATCTCAGAAGCATCCCATATATGCTTTTTTTAAGAGTTTTTTTTTTTTTTTTAAAATTTTATTTATTTAGGTAAGTCTCGGAGTTGAATCCAAACAGAGCTGGAGCTTTTTTATTTTACTTATGCTGCTGAAGGCAGATGAGCCGTTTTTCTCTACACTGCTTTGACTTTAAATGCATTCACTGTGTGGCTCTTGCTTGTGATTTGCTTGGTTGTCAGTAATTGTGTTTGCTGTTTCGATTGTGATAGAGTGGTTGGAACTGGGTACTACACAGATAATGTAATGATGAAACACAGCTTAATTGTGCTAAAATATGTGTAGGCTTTAAGGGCTGTATATTTTTGGAAAATTTTATTTCATTTAATTCTCATGTTTAACCTTTTTAGGATAAAAAAATATATCTCCCTGCAATTAAAAAGAAATAACCTCCTTGCTTTGGGGAGGAAATGTTTTGTTTGTGTTTGCTTCAGGTGAAACTGTTGGCAGTCTCCTAATTTTTCTGATCTTTTACATGACAGACCTGAATGTTTTCTTATGTTGTGGCCCACTGAGCTGGGATGCTCAGGGCACTGTATCTGTGTGATCAGTACTCACAATAGCACACAGCACTGCCTTTCTCAGAGGTTAGGCAGGCTGAGTCAAGCCCAGCCTGAATGTTTGGAAAATAGAGGGAGTTTTCTCTTTACTCTGGGATTAAGATTTTCCTCATTGTCCTCAGAAAGCAGAGGCTGGGATCTTGAGGTAAATTTCAGTCTGTGGCATACAGTACTTTGGAACATCACAGTTACAGGCAATTGAATTAATAAAGAACATAGAGTTGAACAGGTTGTCAAAGAGGCAGTGAGTGTCCTATCACTGGAGATGCTCAAAGTCAGGCTGGATGGGGCTGTGAGCAGCCTGACTGAGCTGTAAGATTCCCTGTTCATTGCAGGAATGTTGGACTAGATGGCCTTTAAAGAGTCCTTTTCAATTCAGGTGGTTCTATGATAGATAAAGGATAGCTTTGGATTTCTAATTATGGAGAATCTGATATGTTATGTCTGTTTCCTAACTTTCTGGTTGTGTAAAACAAACAAGGTGAGGTATTCATGCAGACCCTTTCAGCTGCTTTCTTGAGTTTACTTTGTGTGGATAAAAATTAAGTCTGCTTCTGCATAGGAACATCTTCTGTTCATTTGGGTATTTTTAATAAAAGATAAAAAAACTGAACTTGGTGATTTTACTTGGCACGCTATGGATGATTGGTAGAACTTCTTATGAAGGAGTCAGATCTCTTGCTGTATTGATGTCTGACTCTCCATTTGTATCTGTACCCAGGCAAACCGGGATGCAGTGATCAGCCGTGCCCCTGACCAGCAGGATGACCGTGCTGTCAGCCTTCGGGATGCTTCTGAAGTCTACGACCTTCTCAGCATCACTCTGGGCAGAAGAGGGCAGTATGTCATGCTTTCTGAGGTACTTCTGGCTTCTCTTTCAGCTTCCTCCTGAAATGTGCTGGAGTAACCCATGTATTCAGTAACTGCTGGCTTGTCATCAGGGAGGTGAAAATCAAGCATACTATTTGACAATTAGTAGAAACTGCTGCAGACCTACAGCCACACAAACCAGAACTGTTCGAGACATTAAGTTAATTTTTATGTAGGCGCTTGAACAAAGCAGTACTAATTTAAAGTGATATTGTAAGCTAGCAGGCCCCATTAACTAACAGGAGGAAGGTGATGTCATCAGAAAAAAAACAGAAACAAAAAAACAACCTGACCTTCTCCATGACTAGTTGTCACCCCCCATTTGATTACTGAGCCATGCCAAAGCATCAGTCTTGACAGATGTATATTTAAACAACAAAAAAATAATCTAGCTTTTCTCCAATGTTTGTTTCTCAGTGCTTGGAGAGAGCCATGAAGTTTGCATTTGATGAATTTCACCTCTGGTACCAGCTTGCCCTATCGATGGTGGCTTGTGGAAAGGTAAAGTTTGAGCCAAAGGACTTCAAAATGGCAATTTTTCCTCTTGCAGAATGTGTCTAGCTTATCTTTTTGAAAGCGTTCAATTGTGTTTTGTGGGGGTGGCACCACATAGTTTATGTGAAAGGACAGTGCTCTCCTTTGAGACTCTGATTGCACTTAATGTATGTGTATTTCATATCCTGTACTGTTCTTTCCATGTAGTGTTTAATCTTCACTGTCAGAGGGAAAACTGATTTTACGCATGGCTGTGAATTGAGAAGCATCATATTCCTTTCCATTCCATGCTGTTTCAACATAAAGAAGTTCTTAGTATAAGAAGGCTACTGATGTCTCACTGCCAGCAACTCTGTGTTTTTGGGCAGTTGACTTAACCTCTCTCTAAGGTGTTTCTCCATCTGATCAGTCATAGCATGACTTGGATTGGAAGAGACCTTAAAGATTTTCAAGAATATGTTGATGCTTTTTCTGTAGAAAAACAAAGGGTGTTTGAGTGCATGTACTTCTGTTATAACACAAGTTCTTTAAAATTAATGTAGTATTTGTCCAGGTTACCAGCAAGCCACTGATATGTCTGGTTGCAGAAGATGGGCAGAGGCAGTATAAGCTTTACTTTATTATTCTTAAAAGTGAATATTTCCTGCAGGAAAAGTAGATGATTAAAAAAACAAACAAACAACAAACTGGTTTGTGCTGAGAGTCTGTACCTACAGCCATTAGGAACTGTGAGCAGATTAATGCTATGTGGTAAAAGACCATATATAGCATGGTCCTATATTCCATGCCCACACAGTGTAGGTGATCCAGGTGGAACAAGGCAGAAATCACCAACTAACAGTCATGAGCCTTGCTATACCTTCTCTTGGCCTTTCATGGCCTTGAGTGGAATTGAAAACTGTCTTCGGAATGAAAGCTGGAGATAATACACAATGTCATGATTTGGCAAAAAAAAAAAAAAGTCATCTTGCAATTTATAAGTAGCAGTAAAGCCTGGGAAATATCTGAAGGGATTCCTGTCTTTTTGTGAGCATAGACAAAGCCTTATCTAGAAGACTGGTTGCTATTGGGTTAAGAAAATGGCAGACCAACAAGAGAAAGTCTGTTAAGAGCATCAATGGTAATAAGGGTAAAGTTAAGAAGACTGTGGGAAGAAGAAACAAAAAAAATTAACCATAAAAGGAGAGGAAAAATAAAAAGACCAAGATAAACAAATCTTAAGGAGTTTTTGTAAAGAAGAAGGGCTTCATATTGTCTGTGGTGAGTAGGATAAGATGTGATGTCTTCCAGTTGCAGCAACCCAAGTTCATGTTTCCAATTAGAAGGAAAAAAAAAATGAATTGCAGTACACTGGAAAAAGACTGCCTGTAGAGCTTGTGTGGAGCTTCTGTCACAGAGGATTTGTGTAACACCCTGGACAATTACAATTGGATACGGAAAATGATAGCTTGACTCAGTTTCCATACATGGAAACATGAAGCCACTGGAGGAATAGCGGAACAGCAAGCTTGGTGCTGTGTTGGTAATACCTTGCATTGTCAGGTGAGGGCTGTAGAAATTGGGTGCAGCTCCCCTTGGAGTTAGCACATAGCTGCCCTCTCTGCCTTTCCAAATCCTCTGGATACCTGATCTGTTGACAGTCAGGGTAACAATGACTAGATACTCAGTGGTGGAAGGCGCGGTGCCTTCCCCTAAACTCACTTGACTTGTCTGGAAGGTTTATTGGCTTTAAAAGTTATGTAGCCTATTTCTGACAGCAAACCATGCTGTAACCCTAATCATCTGTTTTAGAGAAAATCTGTATTTTAATCGGTGATAGTTGAGAGTGTATCTAGAGAGCAACTTTGGTTCATTCTTAGGTTTTTAGGCTTGTCTGTGAAAGAGAAATGGAGCTTGATCTTTAGCTTCTAACGATTTGCATGAGAAGTCTGTCCTTCTTATATGCTTGCATACCTTCTCAGCTTTTCTAGAAGTTACTGTATATGTGAAAAAAGCAACATAAGTATTCATATCTCTGTAACCGTCCCATCTTTTCAGATGTCCTATTATGTCATGTCTTTTTGCCTGAACTTCAAATATTTAGAGGTAAAGTGGTCTGATCTTGCCTGTTCATGTAAAAGCTCTCAATTTTCTGAGCCTCCTGTGGGGCAGAGGGGATTCCCTTACACAGCAATCTCGCCTGTGCAGCATTTCACTTCTAATCTACAAGTATTCTCTGAGGATTCCTGTCATATACTCTGCAATGCGTCATCTTGCTAATGGGAGATACAGCATACATTTTTATTCTTCTTTGCAGCTTGGTAGCAGAACAGATTTCATTTACATGAAAGTACTCCAGTGCAGCAGGAAGAGCTGATGATAACAGCGTAGTTTGCCTAGAATGCAGAATGCAGAGCACACATGAACTTTTATAGGTAAAAGATCTATTTCCACCTGTCTCAGTCACAGCCAATTCCTGATCTCATTTCTTGGTAATGAAATCTCACATCCTGCAGTGTTACTTGTTCTGCAGTACAGCGAATCATGCTCATAAATCTTGGGCGTGACAGGAACCCTTTTACCAACCTGAAAATGCTGGAACTTGGTCTTTTCTTTTTTCTAAATACATTTTTAGGATTTGCAAAATCTAACCTTCTTAAAAATGCTGTAAAGATCCACTTTGTCCTCTGTTCCGTGCTGCGTTGAACTAGCCCAAAAATTGCCAAATGGTGGCTCTCGTTTTTCACAAGTAATCACTGCAAATGTTAAGTCAAACAGCTGAGCTCGTTACTGTGTGTATGCTTGAATTTATGCATTAGTTTAAAATGGATGCGTCTTAATAAAAATAGGCATGTCACTTCAGAAATCTCATACAGGGCAGCAAGGCCTTAGGGATTCGTAAAACAGTGAATAAGAAAGCTCAGAGAAGCATAACCTTCTTATTGTTTTCTATCCACTTAAAGCAGGAGAAATAATGGAGTGACAGCAATTTAACTTGCCTGTGCTTCTTTAGTGCTCTTAATGAGAAAAATGGTGTCATCTGGTTCTTCTTGGGGTCTTTTGTTTTGTTTGTTTTTAAGGCTGTTGTTGGGAATGCACGTACTCTGTATTTTCTTTTTTTTTTGTTAATTGATGATTGCAGTATGGCCTGAAATTTGGGATACTTTCATGGACAATTGTAGATGAAATGCTGGGAAGTTGTAGACAACAGCAGGAGACCTACCTACTGTAGAAAGGGAACACTAAGAGATGTCCTGCATCAGCAAGTGCAGTTCTGAATAGGCAAGAGAAAAGTTTAAATCAGACTGCTGCAAAACCCTTGTCCTTCTGCATTGGTGCTAGAAAGTGATGCAGAATTCTGCACAGATGCTTTGAGCTACTTCTGCTGGTAGTAACATTCATAATTTGGTGACATGACAGCCAGCAGTGGAGTAGGCATAGCTGCTCCCTGTGCCTGCCACGCACAGACAGACTGAGCCTGAGTGGTGAGCGCTGTGATAGCCCAATGCCATCTGGCACAGTCCTCGGGCTGTGAGATGAGCCACTGTCCTGCTGCCAGCCTAAAATGAGTGCAGTAGGTTGCATCTGCTTGTCTGGAGACTTTCAAAATGTGAAAGTGACCTGTTTTCAGCAGAGTGGGAAGGGACCAAACTTGTATTTATGGAGTAGAAGACTGTGTACAGTGAGAATCTGCAGCTTTACGGCTGAGTGTTTTGCACTGAAGGCCATGGAGATGACCAGCACACAGCATTCTGCTGAGGTGTCTGAAGTTGGAGGCAAAGTTGTCAGGGTCTAAGTGATGTATTATAGGCAAGAGGGATGTGAAATAGGGTCCTTGTGCACTTGCAAGCATTTCTCTGGCCTCAGACCAGTTGGATCAGTTACATGTTCAGACTCTTGTCCCTTTCCACACTTCACAGCCCCACACAGGATCTATCCCGAGTGTCCCAAAATGCCACTGGAGCTCTTTGGGATTAGAGACTCTGAAGAACATCATGGGATTGGATTCTGATTTAGATTGACAGTACTTGATGGTCTTCTGGTTCCACGTCATGTTTTTTTTATCTTGTGCTGCAGCTGAAGGGAAAGGTGAACCAATAAACAGTGCACCTTGTAAAGACACACATAAAGCAGTGTTGATGCTTCTCTTTTAAGTACCAATCCAAGGGGACGGGATTTGTCTTTCATGACAGTGATGTGCTGTTTCCCCAAGGGTGGTGAGGAAGGATTCTGCTCCAGGGAGAACTGAAATTATTAGGTGAATAATGACTGTACTTGGTCTGGGTTCCCTAGCTGAGCCATTCAACCTGCAGCAGTCTTAGTCAGCTTTCATGTCCAGTGGATATGTATTATTAGTATATTCAGTGCATAAAACATTTTCATGCTCAGATTTAATGTTTCTGCTCTATTTGTTGTTGTTGTTTTTTTTTTTTCATTACTGACTTAAAAGCTCTAGGATTGTTTATATGTTTTCTGACAGCAGAAGTAGGGGGTGATACAGTCTCATCCTAAGGGATGTTTGGAGTATCTTCTGAGAGGCAATAATCTGCCCTCGCCCCTCACTCCCTCATACTCATTTAGGAGGTGAAGAGCAGCAGGATGTGTGTGAGAGGAGAGGTCTGGAGCTCGTGGAGGGACTGTAGGGAAGAGTCCAGTGGAGCAGGGGGAAGTTTTCTGCAGACAAGGGCTGCTGATGGTGGTCCTGGGATGCCTGGTGTTCAGCTGTCGAGGTATTCATCCAGCCTGCAGAACGCCATCGCAACAACCCAGTGCTTGCCTTCAGGACAGCAATTGCATGAGTCCAGAAACAATTGTGTGGGTTGCTGATCCTCCTGTTCTGAATGGCTGCCAGTAGAGGAATTGAAGCCAGAAGCATGGCACTTTGAAAAACTAAGTGGAGAAACCTGATTTTAACTACACAAAATGCTCCTGTCTCCTCTTAGCCTTCCTGTGTTTGCTCATCTTTAAGACAAGAAGGAAGAAAGAGCTGTGCTTGTCTACCTGAATGGTTCTTAATAATGTAACACTTCAGGAAGCATCTGGTGCTGTACAAAGGGAAATAATCGCATCCTCCTTGGCATCTGTGATTCAGCTGGTTTGAGGAGGGAGCAGGCTGCAGCTGTCCCAGAGCCCTGCATGCAGTCACGGTGCTCCCTTCAGCTGCTCAGCAGGGGAGATAATGCAGCCTTGCCCAGGGCTTGTGCCAGCAGCACTTCTAGGTCTTTGAAACCAGCTTTGCACAGACATGAACTTTGGTTTCCAAGCCCTTTGAGAGTCGCTGATATGTGCTGGTCATAGCCAAATAGAGACAGCTAATGTCTGAGCTGCTCATATCTGTGTTGCACCCAAAAAAGGAATACTTCTCCTTATTTAAAACAGTGCAGCAAAAGCGGATGTCTTTGATAGCTTCAGAGAGCTTCAAGTTTGATTCAGTCATGTCTGTAATGCCAACGTACAGCTTTCCAGAAGGTTAGAAAGAAAGATATAAATATATTCGAACCATAATTCTGCAGCAACAGCAGACAAATTTTCTGATTTAGGCTGTTCCTTCTGTTGGTTTTCTTGCTAAAGCTTAGGCTGGTTGCTAGGCAACTGGCAAAAAAAATAGTTCATTTCTTTTCGCATTGCAGGAACCTTGGGAGCAGCAGAGGCCTCAGATGGTTCCTTAAATAGCATTGCTGGGGACTGGAAGTTAAAATATTGAACAGTCATTGGTTAAAGATCCTGTTACAAAGGTCAGCCATCTCGGGGATATGCAATAGTTTGGTTTCTTTTGGTGCAAAAGAAAGATCAAAAGTCTATGTGCGCGCTGAAGGTAGTGCTAAAAATGGGAAGATTCCTGCCTGTTGAGCACAGTACCTGGGTGGGCTGCAGAGTTGCCTTGAGGCTTCACTCTATTTTTTTTGACAGGAAGTGTGAAGTGGGGCATTTGTCACATTATCATGGACAAATTTCTTCTTTTAAATCATAAGATTTGAGAGGTACTTCTAAAAGTAAATGTCTGAAGCTGCTTAGCTGCAGTGTTCCAGTTTGCAAACCACGAGATAAAAGGAAAGGGTCCCTATATTGAGTGAAGTGAATGTCTTTGGGGAATGTTGTTTATACTGAGGGATTCACAGAACTGTAGAAATTCAAGGAACAGCTAACATCAGAATAGCTAATTCCCATGTTCTTAATTGCTGACTCCTTCATATGTCGACTTCCCTTGCTGTTTCAAGATCTCTTATAGCATATAGATGGCTGAATCCCAGGATAAGGGAAATACTTACTCTTGCATACTGGTATAAGACCCCACCCCACCCCCAAACATCACCTTCACTCCTAATCCCTTTCAGATAGCATAGCTTCTAAGACAAGAGAGGATGGTTTAAGGAATAAAGCAATGTTAATTGTGGCGATTCAGCTGTGTCCTGAGCTGGCTGTTGAGGCTATCTACCAAGACCACCTTTTTGAGGAACATTTATTTCTCTCTGTCTGGAAGGTATTACTGAAGAGAAAAAGTCAGGAAAGATTGTTTGGAACCTTTGCAGGAGAAAAGCAACTGTGTATGGTGTGTCAGGTCTGCTTGGCATAACTTGTTGTCTGGAAATTCTTCCTTTTTCTTACATTTTTTGTTTATTTATCTTCTAAGTACGAAATGCATTCTCTGACATCCTTCTTTTCTTCCTTTGGTATAGTGGAAGAGAAGAGTAAAGAAAGATAAATAATATTGAAGTACACTAGGAAATCCAATATCTGGGCATCATCAATGCATTTACCTAAATGGAATGCAGAAACTCTTGAGCCATTTTGAAAAGCAAGGAAACTAGCAGTAAACTGTTCTTTCTTCTGTACTGGTCATGTGCAAACATCTTTCAAGATCGTGCTTGTGTACTTCATTGTATAGTTATCAAATGGGGAAGAAGAGTATTTAGTATTTGAATAGAAGTTTTTGGCTGTTTTATTCCCTTACGGGATTCAAAATCATTGTAGCTTTAATTATGTAGGGGGAGACATCTTTTCCATCCTTCTTCCTACTAGCTTCCTTGTGTTATCACTGCAGGTCAAGAATTACACTCTGTATATTGAATGCAGTGCATGGAGCTCTTTCAGAAGTTAGAACTGAAAGCAGCCATTTGTCAGTGTTGGCACGCGCTTCCCTGCAACTTCCTTTCCTAATTTTCCTTCCCAGCAGAAGGAGAATATTGTTTGCAAATAGATTAGGTGAAGAAAAATTAACAGGGAGAAGAATGGATTCCTATACAGATACTGGATTTAAACATGGAACAGTAGCTCAGTGTCCTTCCTCTGTTGTTGCAAAAACCTTAGGGCTGGTGTATGAAGTATGGAACCTCTTATAATAGAGGTTCTTAAGTCCTTTATAGAACTCACCTCTTCTTCTTCTTTTTTTTAATCCTCTTTTGTGGCTGAACATTCCCATAAAGTCAGTATTTTCACTCCATAGCCTGTTTTGAGCTCACTTCCTTGCTGGACCTAACAAAAAATAGAGTTGTCCTGAATCTCCTTAAACCTGGTGAAGATCACAAGGCTGAGAACTCCTTCCACATACAAAATTGAAACCCATGTGAGGCAACTATTGGCAGGGATGCCATTCCTTTAAACTGTGTCTGTTCAGTGAGTTTGTGTGTTTGGAAGGATTTAATACCCTTTTTCCCAGTGAGACTCCAAATGAGACCCAGAGGCAAATCCCTTTTTTTTCCTGAAATCCTTGAGAACTGATTCCAGCGCAGTCATTAGAATCCAGCAATTAGAAACACAAACAGAATTTAATTCAGGCCAGGGTTTGTGTTTTATTTAAGTGAGCTGCTCTGAAGCTCAGAATTATGAGCAGGAAGCACACAGTCATTTGCAGTTCAAGCTCTACTCTTCTCAAAACATGCCCCACCAATAAATCTAATCATTATTGCCTTGTAGGGAATCTCACAAACAATTCTCTTTGCTGCCTGGTCCACCCACACTAAGTGAAAGAATATGTACATTTTAATTATCAGATTATTTCATTGTTGCACAAATGCTTTATCACAGTAAATATTTTTACTAACCAATGACATGCGTATTCAATACTGAGTGTATGATGTTTGTTCCCAGGCAATTGGTGCCTGTAATGAGTATCTGCATTACAGCTTAGTAGTGTATTTCTCAACAATGCTCCTTAAGGGGGGGGTAAGGTTACGATGGGAGTGGGGTATTCTTTCTACAGTTATTCCTTGTCTAACAGTTTAATCTAGGTGTAATTTCTGCTGGGTAAAGTTTTCGAGTTGAAATTATATAGATCTCTTGAATTTTTTAAATGCAGCTGGATAGGAAAGCTTCATGTCACCCTGTTTCTGAAACCACTTCTGCTCCCTGTGATTAATTGCAATTTTTATAAACTTGCTTAAAGTGACATATCTTTGTAAATGTTTTAAGAGCAGCATGAAAACATTATTTCTCCCTTTGTCAATTTGCATTCGGAAGCTCCTGAGTGCATGCAGTAAAGCCGCTCTGCACAGGGAGAGGTGTTTGGATGTGGACGCAAGGCAGGATTTTGTGCTTAGCTACATTCAGCAATGGCTGTTTTGTCTTTGGCTCCTGAGCAGTCTCTGGGCAGCTTGCAGAAGCACTTTCTGGGGCTGTAGGGGCTGCAGAGCTGGCATGCATCCTGGCCAGCCTTATTAAATGGTCTGCAGAAGGGGAAGAGCGGCTGTCAGGGAGCCAGGCTATGACTCTTCTCTTCTGGAGCAGACCCTGAAAGGTTTTGTAGCTGTGGCTCAAATTAGAACACGTCTCACTCCTCCAATTTCTGCTGGCTGGAAGCATGGCTGTAGCCAGCACCCAGGTGCCTACTGCTTTCTACTGCAGGGAACTGAGAAACCACATCCCTGTTCGGTCAGTATAGGTTTTCTAAAAGCAATGGCACTGGACAGGGTATACCCTGTATGTACTTGGCCCATCCATTTTGGTTTCGCCTGGTGGAATAGCATGGGTTGGAAGTGTTGTTAAGCTGCACACGTGCTGGCTATTGGGGTGGCATGTTGTCATATGGTGTTGCTTGGGTTTTTGGTCTACAAACACCTGTGGTCTGGAACAGGAGCAGGAAGGAAGATGATGTGCTGGGTTAATACCGTTATGAACAGCAGCACATCCAGCGGTGGTACTGGGAAGACCAGCTTCCTGCAGTGCAAGCAGCCTTCTTCTGTCAGGCGAGGATAAGATGCCATTAAAACCTGAGATTCAACTTGTTCTAAACAAATAGGTGTCACAAAGATTCATCTAGAAACAGTAGAGTACAGCGATGTGATTTTGCTTGTACTTCAGAACTGAATTACCAAAATCTTTATTTCTTAGAGTAGTGAGGTAGCAGTTTAAGTTCCCATCTTTGCTCTTAGGCATCCTTCTGGCTTTGGACAAGCTGTTGAATTGTGTCTGGAACTGTAAAACAGCAGATATTTCATTGCTTGTACCAATGGTATTGGATGGCCCACGTAGGAAGGGAGCAGCCTGGAGAATGTAGGGCATGTTTCTAGACCATGCTACAGGTACCCAAGCTTTCAAGCAGGAGGCTTCTGCCACTGCAGAGCCTATGTTCTCCCTTATAGAACTCATCTTTTCTTTGGCAGAACTACTGTACATCCCTTCTTCCCTTTCCAAGGCTCCCTTCCAAGCCAGTTTTTAGCCAAGCTTTGAATCCCTTAGCAAGAGCTGGACCTTCAGTTCTGTGGAGAAAGGAGGAGGCAGGCTGCGCCAGATCTGTACAGTGTGAGGGAGGGGAAGTGCTGATAGCCCGTGGGAGTGTGAAGCTGTCATGCAGAGCTGCCAATTCCTTGGGATTAGAGCAGACTCCAGACCCTGTGGTGTGCACTGACAGGAGGCCTGGTGGGGAGGGTTTTTGTGGGTCAGGGTCCGGAGGAGATGGCCATGGCGTCATAGGAATAGCCATTAGTTTGGTTCTGCAAGCTTAGTAGTGCATTTACTGCTCTCCTGTAATGTAAAAAGGCCATGGGTATTTAACGTGGTTGGGAGCAATGGGGCATGTAAGAAGAAATTATGAGATAGCTTCCCCTTGAGTTCACAGGTGAGAGCATTAGAGGGGCTGTGGGTCATTAAAGATGAGAGTTGGAAATTTCAAAGGAGCTGTGTTTTGAGCGTGATGGGGGGGCTACAAAGCTAACAGAGCTGAGCATACCTTCTCAACAGCCTCTCAGACCTGAGCTTTCCATATTCCCTATTCAGCTTTCTGAAATATGGCAGCTGTGAATGGCATTGCTGTAAAAAGCAGTGTTTATAGAGCACATTGAATATCAGATGGGCTGTGTAACTCCTCAGCTTCATAAACACCATTCATGCATTCATGAATGGTAACCTAACACCAGGAAGATTTCTATGGGCTTTCTTTCTAATACATGCTATTCAGACCACCCGCCGAGCAGTGTGGTGCTCTGCAATTGCCTGCTCCACCCTTTGCATGGTAAGATCCCAATTGTATTCTTTTATGTCCTGGAACTAGAAAAGACAGAAAACAGTCTACAGAACAGATTACTTTAGCTCTCTGAATATAGTTGGCCTAAAATGTAATGTACTGTAAGATAAACTCTTTATGATCTTCTCTGGCTTGCTAGAAGATGATTGCATGCAGTGGAAACTGTGTCAGAGTTCCTGTGAGTTGGAAGGGCAGAGTTAAAATTACCAGCATGTTAACAGCTTCTTGTGTAGTGCGCAGACTGGGCTGCTTCTTCGGTGTGTTTCTTCTGAACGTGGGAAGTGTGTGTGTTCATATGCGCACATGTGTGTCCCTGTGTGTGGAGGTGAGAATAAAGTTGCTGGCTTTTTGCTGATGCAATGTTTTAACTTCATCTCACTGTGTTGTATGTTTCACTGAAATATATTGCATGGACTCCCTAACAACACTGTCTAATGTTTTTATTATCTTTTTTATTTCTTCCTCTTCTCTCTCCCCCTCCTCCAGTCAGCATATGCTGTATCGGTGCTCAGAGAGTGCGCTAAGCTGCGACCAACAGATCCCACCGTTCCTCTTCTGGCTGCCAAGGTCTGCATTGGGTCACTGCACTGGGTAAGCAAGCTGATGCAGTTCTCATTATGCAGCGTATCTAATACTGCAGTGACAGTACCATGGTGTAGTTGGAGTGCTGAGAAAGGAAATCCATGTTAAAGATCATACACATATGCATGCATTTTAAAGAAAAGAAAAATACTAGTAATAGATATTGCAATAAGACACAGGAATGGGTTTTGCTGGCCTTTCGTCAAAAGAATGGGATAAATCCACGATGGCTATTCTGGAGACTGCCTCTTCAAATGAGTATCCAGAGTTGTATCTGCCACCCTGCTAGCACCTGGAAGACAAAAGTTAATAAGTGAGTCTGACCCTTGAACTCCTAGATAGCTGAGGTCTGCTGTATGACTCAATCCGTTGTTCTTAAGGTTCCTGTGTCAGTGTTTTCTGTTCTGGATGTGTTAATGTATGCCCCAGAAGCAGAGTGGGAGTTGAAGTTTGTGCCTGTGAAATTCTCATTATCCCAAGGAGCTGAAACATCTGTCAGTCTTGTACTGTTTGGTTTAATTAATTGAATTGCAGCCTGCTGTTTTCACCTGTCCTCACCACGAGGTGTCCCTGCAGTCAGTGAAGGATTATAATTGCTAACACAAGTAAAAGATACAAGGAGAAAAAAAAGCATGAAAGAAACTACCAGAAAAATCTGCTCAGATTTTGGTGACAGAATGTTCTGCCTCCTGCCGCAATCCTCAACATCCCTGTGTGTTGAAAATTGGTGTTGAGATGATCTTGACTGAATGCTATCAATTTACATGACCGTCAGTGAGAACACTTGGTTATGCATGTTTTTGAATCAGCTGTAATGGTTGAACTCATATGTGAGTCAGCAGAAACTGGAAAGCATTGTGTCTTAGGAAAGAAGCCGTCAGGTATGAGGGCGATAGGGGAATCCTTGCTGACCTACATGAATTACAGAGCAATTTAGCTGTCTCGTAACCTTAGCTCAGTATATAATTTTTGATGGCTGAAAGTTATTCAGCAGCTTAAAATAAGGCAGTAGATATTTTTTAATAAAGCAAATACTTTTTTTCTGATTCTTAGAGATTTAAAAACTATAAATTACAGCTGTATTGGAGGCTGTCATTAGCATCTCTGCTGATGGTTTTAAAAGCAAGATGGATTTAGTATTAGTCTAAAACATCACGTTGATCTCTTTTCTCTGTATGGGCTCTGAAGTTAGAGTTGCTTCATGGGCTAAATGCTTACATTCATCTGGAGCCATAGTGGGGAACTTGGAGTCTAAGAGCTTACCATATCAATTACACTGTCTCAGTGATTGCTGGGAGAGTGGGGGGTGGTGGGGGAAAGAGGGGAAGCTGGCAGGAACTTCAAGGAAAATCTTTCAGAAATCAAGGTAGGTTTTGCCTGGGAGCCTGGTCTTCAGTGTGAGAGACAAACTTGAGGTCTCCTTTGTTGCCTGTGGTTCTTCAGCTCTTCTGACTTTCTGCTCTGTGATCAAGGTGAGGGGCACTGGAGTCAATAAGGGAGGATGCTCTGCAGGACCTGATTCTTACAAACAAGGAGAACTGGTTGGGAATGCAGAGGGTGAGAGTAGACTTGGCTGCAGTGACCATGAAATGTTTAAGTTGGGGATGCTGAGAGGAGGGAACAAAGATGGTAGAATTGTCCATTCAGACATGCAGGAAGTAAACAAGAGTGGCGGGAGTGTGGAAAAGTGACCTGGGAGGAATACAAAGATGCTGTCCAAGTGAGCAGGGAAGAGCTAGGAAAAATCTCAAAGCCCACCTGCAACTGAATCTGTCCACCATTCAGGTGGATGTTAATTGGCTGGAGAAATGGACCTACACAATTCTTAGTAAATTCCACAAAGAGAAATGCACCTGGGGAGGAATAATCACATGCTGGAGTGCCAACTAGCTGGAAAGCAGCTTTGCAGAAGAGGACCTGTGGTTCTGGTAGACAAATAGAACATGAATCATCAATGTCAACTACTTATAAACAGAAATAGAGGCTTCAAGCAGGCTGTCATTCTCTCAGTATTTGCTTGACGTGTGACTTCTGCCTTAATTAGCCTTTGGACAAAATTCGGAGACAGTGTATTCATCTTGTAAGACTCTGCTAAAATCAGGATCCCTGTGATGGTCTTACATTTAACAGGAATGGTGAAGTTTTAATGAAGGCGCTCTGCTTGGTACTGAGTCATTGGTGTTTGTTGAGGTGAAAGGACCAGATTTCTGTAATGTGAGAAAAGAAATATCAGACTGCTTCTTTTTCTTATGTTACCCTGGTGTTTGTGCAACTCTCACTAGTTGAGGACAAAATCTCATGTGGTACCATTAAAGTCTGCTGGCTATGATGGATGAGGGGTTGAATGTGCAATTATTAGCCCAAATTGAAGATGCTGCTTTGCCAGTAAAATAGACAAAGGTATAATTTGTTTTTTTCTTTGATACTTCTCCCCAGCATCTCTTCGGATCCTCTAGTGCGGCTGACAAAGAATACTTTGTTTTAGGAACATGAGGCTTGTGAAGGGCTTGGAAAATCAACCCTATGAGAGGCGGAGGGAGCTGGGGCTGTTTAGTCTGGGGAGAAGGAGGCTGAGGGGAGACTTTATTGCTCTCTTCCAGTATCTGAAAGGTGCTTACAGCGAGAGCGGGGCAAGTCTCTTCTCACTGGTGGCAGGTGAAGGGGGAAATGGCCTAAAGTTGCACCAAGGTAAGTTTAGGTTGGACGTTAGGAAACACTGCTTTACAGAAAGGGTAGTTAAATGCTGGAATAGGGCACCCCAGGGAGGTGGTTGAGTCACCATCCCTGGATGTATTTAAACACTGTTTGGATGTAGTGCTCAGAGGTATGATTTAGCAGAGGGTTGTTAGAGTTAGGGTACTATGGTTAGGCTGCAGTTGGATGCATGGTCTTTGAGGTCTTTTCCAACCTGAGTAATTCTATGATGCTATGATTCTATGATTTAGAAAAAAAGGTGAAACTCTACCAGTCACAGCTCTTTCCTCAGTCAATCTGGTATGTCCAGAATTTCTCATACACAGCTAAAATGTTATAGCAACAGTCTAATCTTAAAAAAATAGAAGAAATGAGGGGGAAGTGAACTGTTTTTGACTATTTCAAAGGGTTTTTACCTCTAACAGTTGCTTTTTCATTGCATGGAACAGTTTCTAGTATTTTTGGATCAAAAGTGAGGTTCAGTCTGAAATAAGAACATTTTTTCCACAGGAGCATAGTAGTTATTTAGAAAATAACCTAATAAACTCAAACCAAATCTAGTAATATTCTTTTCTTCCTTTGCCTGAGTGGCCTACCCTGACACCAAGCTTCAATTATGCCATAGAATAGTTTTAATTAAGGGGAGCTAGAGAGAAATCTGAGCATCTTAGCATGATAGGTTTCTGCATTTCATAGTTGAAGGGATGCTTCTGATATTACTGGCAAACTCCGTTGTCTAATAAAAACCTTCCTGCTTAGCAGAGCTGTTTTTCTAAATGTCATCCTTACAGTAATTATTTGCATTTAAATTACATGGCAATCAAAACAGAATTGAATCATTTGAACTGAAAGTGAACAAGTTATTCAATGCCGTTATAAATAGAAAGGATAGATGGGGCACTGGAATAGTCCAATGGACAATATCAACAGTAACAAATACTCAGATGCATCTTGCTTTTCAGAACATATAAAATGCATAATTTCTCAGTTAGAAAACGTATCTGTGTACTTCATTGCTAGTTAGGCAGGAAAAGGGCAAAAACAGATCAGTGTTCATATGAACAAAACGCACTGTTTATATGTCCTGCATCTGTCTGTTGTGTGCATATGGTGTGATATTGTATTCAGTTGGTTTATAGTTCATGGTCATGGACTAATTTAGTATGGAGTGTCCATACTGGGATAGTCATGTCTTGATCCACTGTCAATTGAGAATGTCACTTAGTAAAAGACTTGCTGCGGTTTCATCCTTCACTTAGCACCCTTTCTCAGTTATACTGGCAGAGATTTTGAGCTGCAGCATGAGTTGTTGTTTTTAGTATTTTAATACTAAGGTACCGGTAGTTTCTTTACTCATCTAGGTTTCACAGGACTCTATTGCGGCAGATGTTGTAAGTATACTGAAAACTTAATGGCAGGTGTCAAATACTGACTTTATCCATTTTCTAATTATTATTTAAAGGCATCAATGGTTAGTTACTAGGCTGCTTTCTTGTCTTGTGTCTTTTACTATAGTGATTTCAACTGAGACTCATTTGAAATTTGATAAGTACCCGTGGAGATGAATTATGTCACTAGTATGGGGTTGAATCTTCTAAGGACAGTGGTCTAACAGGGAGTAGGAGGACCTGAGACACGCTCTTACTGTTTTCAGCGACCCACAATTAACACCACAGAAATAGTACTGTAGAGTCAAACTTGTGTAATATCACATGATGCCAGTGTTATCAGCTCATATGAATTTTTGGAGAGACTTCACCCTATGGCAAAAACTGCAGCACAAGAGCGTGCTGCACCTTACAGCTGCTTCCTTGCTTCTTTCGACTCGCAGATCTGAGTGTGGGAAAATGGAGATTGTGTTGTATCTGTTAGGGCAAAGGCAGAAGAGCAGTGGGGTCAGGCCAGATCAGACCACGCACCAGATCTGTAAAGTATAAGTTGTACAGTGAGGTCAGTACATGATGGGGTTGGAAGGAGGGTTGGAAGGTTGGCAGCATGGAGATTTAGAGCTTCATGCTTCTGAGGTAACAGCTTATCGTTCATTACTTTCACAGGCCACTTAATCCGAGAGTGTTTCTCTCTCCTTCTCTCTGTTGTTGACCCTGTCATTACAGATGATAAATGATGTGCATGTGCTTTTACTCAGTCACCTAGGAGCTCTGGAGGTGCATGGCAATGCGTAGGTTTTACTGTGGTATGAGTAACATTGTTAGATTGAATCTCACCCCATTATCTGAGTTATCCCACCTGCTAAGCAGACTGTAGAGGACTGACATCACTGTGAGGAGAGGCTACTGAGAACACAGTGAATGGTAAGGAGCTGCTGAAGATTTCTTCCACCTTTTAAAATAGATTTTCACTGACATCACAGCTGCTGTTACTGAGGCAATCCCAAGGATTTTAGATGTTAAAGGCAACCAAGAATTTTGTAGCCTATACAATTTCCTTGTGAACAAACCACTCCTAGTACACTGGAGGAAAGGCTCAAATATTACGAAGTACAGTGTGCTGAGTTTACTTGCTGAATAGGCTTAGCAATCAGCAGTGTCAAAAGACCAACAATAGAAAGCATAGGAATTTTTATTTCCTGTCATGTAACATGATTTCTGGTGTGTCTTGAAAACAGCTGTGGGACAGAGCTTTTCTGTTACACAGCAGCTTACTGGGCACTTTCTTCCTCTGTTGTTTTCCCCTTTTCTCCTAATTTTCCCATTGTTTAATTTTTCTTGTTCTTTATTGTGGCCTTCAAACCTCCAAGCCTGTATAACAAAAAGGATCAAAGCCTAATTAATCTAGGTAATAGTATGTAGCTTTGTGTGGATGCCCTTCCTGTAGGATTTGGATCTCCAAGATACTTGGGTGTTTCTCAGTCTCGGGGGTGTCCAAGCTCCCATTTCACTAACCTTGTCTGCTGTCCTAGTCCAGTGTCACTTGGTGTGTTTCCTGCCTCCTCCCTTGTGCACTCCCCTTTTCAGCACAGTAGAACATCATTTCTGTGCTGCAGTGCAGCACATCAAAACATCAGTTTTGCTTGTCTTCAATTGTTCTAAACCCATACTGGTGGGAACTACAGTCCACTTTCAGTCCTGGAGGGTATAGATTCAGTGGTGTAGGGCTTGAGCTTTTCTAAAAACACACTGGGTGGTGGTTGGAAACCAGCTGGGTGGCAATAGGCCAGGAGACAGCACCTGCTGTTCCGCACTTGTCAGTGTGCCTCTGGGCTTGGCTGGAGTACTCACCTAACCTGCGGTCAAATAACAGGAGTAGCCGCTCTCAGGGGAAGCAACCCTCAGTGTTGTGCAGCTAACAACTACTCTGTTTTCATCAAAGAGGATGGAGAAGGTGGAAGGGGAAAAAAAAAGAACAGCAGCACAGCATTACAGTCTTATCAGTGTCAGCTTGTGGTTTGGCAGCCTTTATCTCTCCAGGTGCCAGCTGTGTGCTTCTTTTCTGGTGTGGGGAAGAAGTTTAGCTAGTGCTTCCAAGTGCCTCCTGACAGGTAGTACAGCTTCAGTTCCAAAATGAAAAGTTCCCTTTAGCTTGTTTTCCTCAACACCTGCTTTCTGCCATACAGATCTCAGAAGGCAGGGAGCCTCTCTCTGCAGCCCTTTGCTCAAAAAGCTATTCAGTGTCAAGTACTCACAAGAATTTAGCAAGGGTAAGGGCCAAATCAGAGATGTAGCTGTGAGGCATTAAGACTTTGGGTTTTATTGCTTCTGAAGGAATAGCAAGTAATGATTCTAAGGGGAGTGAATTCAAGCTGTTACAAGTGAATTGACCAAAAAAATGCCTTTTTCCACATTCTTGGGAGCTGCTGTTGGTGCTGCTGGCAACCGGGTAATAGCAGTACTTGTGCATTTCCTAGTGATGATGTTATGCCGTGCCATCCCTGCTGTCTGGGGGACACCTGGCATCCTGCAGCCTAGTTTGCTAGCAATGGCCTGTGCGTTGCAACAAGTTTTGATACATGTTCCTTGCCCTCCCAATGCAGCATTGCACCATTTTAAGTTGGAGTCTTCATTTGGAGAAAACAAACTGTTTGAGTTCCCTTCATGCTGAGGCTGGCCACCTGGTTGTGCAACTGGAGTAGGAATGGTTGTCTTCTGCTGTGTCTTATCTGACTTCTGTGTACCTCAAACTTGCAACTTGTGGGAGTCCCAGAGAGTGAGATTTCATGTGCCTCTCACTGCATGAGGGGAGGGGAAAGGAACAGCTCAGGCTGGCTCCTGGTGTCTCAGTCATTGAAGTATGTAGAGAAGGATTTTTCACCCAGAGCATGGACAGGTTAGAGGCAGTTTGCTCCGGAGAGTTGAAAGGTTGCATTGGATGATTTGAATGGAAGGTTTTGCTTTTCATGGTTGCTCGGAGTGATTTAAGAGTAGGCAAATGGGAGAAGAGGGGGCAGATGGCAGTCACAGCAGGACTGGCAGGGAAAGTGGCTGAGTGCAGTAAGTAGGAAAAGTAAATGTTCTCATAAGCAGAACCAGCTGCTGAGCTGTGCTGGTGTTTACAACGCCATTTTCTTTTTTTCAAAGCAGCCTTCAGCTGACCAGTGTTTGCATTCAAGAGAGCCTTTGTGGCTGGTCGAAGTGCCATTAGTGTTAGTATGAATAATATTTGCAAGAATTATGCTAGAAGCACTCTTTCAGTCATTCTGGAAAGTTGTGGTTTTAATTTCTCATACCAAACACTAATCTGACACACACAGGTGGCTCTCAATAACTGGCAGGCAAGAAAACTGCACGGTGTGCTACTGATTTATTCAGCGTGGACCATCAGTCTGGAACTAGAGACACTATCAGGAGACAGTTCTGAGAAACAATGGAGCAAAATCTCTTCAGGGGTAAATGTCACCTTTTCAGCTCCAAACCTTGGTAGCTCTTTTCTTCACCTGATGGAGACTTCTTAGCTGAAAGTGCATGTAAGTAGAAGAGGAGAAATAATGAAGAAATAGAGAGGGAATATGGCTGTTTATGGTAGCAAAAGAGGTGCATAATTAAATTTCTGACTGCAGAGATTTCATTTTTTATGTAAATGTTCCTGAGAGCTGAATAATTTAGTTACTGTTTCATGAGAAGGGCAGGGTTTTTTTTTTGTTGTTTTTTCTCCCCCTCTGTGCTGAGTCATGGGACTTTTTCTTCTTCCATTGTCCTAGGCTCTGGTCCAGAACACGCTTTAGTATGTGGCAGGGAAGTCAGTAGAGCTGCCTACAGGATTAAAAAGTATCCTGGAACAGGCTTTGTGTTTGCGGGCTTAAAGGGTAGCATCTGAGCATCACTGAAGTCAGCAGAGTTATTTCCAGTGTTTGCAGTAGACTTTGGATTATGCTGCTAAAGATGATCCTTGCAATTTGCTTGGTGTTTCTGGGAGGTATTCCTTTATCAATTAGTATTTTTGCCATACACAGATTATCAAGTAAAGACTTCATTATGTTTGATGTCATCTAATAAATACCAGCTCCTCTCTTTATGTAGCTGCTAATTCATGTTATCACCTGAATGTCTGCAAGGGATGTAACTGGGAACTCCCTTGACAGGCTGCGGTATATCAAGTCAATTCTGTTCTTAAGTAATATGCACATAAATTGCTGCAGAAGGAAAATTTCTCATCTGCTGATACAATTTTGATACCAGTTCCTTATGAGTTTTAGATGTCAAAGAAATATGAGGTGCTGAAATGCGACAAAGCTGAATAATGAGAGAGCACATTTCAGTTACTGCTGCAGTATTTGCATCTAAAGCGTCTGGCTTTCCAACAAAAATGTTTCCTCCAAACAAAGTAATTCCATTCCAGAAAGTCAGTAGTCATGTCATAAAAGTTTGCAACAGTAGGATTTTTGGGATAGTGTGATGCTGTCTCATTGATTGCTGGTTAACACTCACTGATTATGGTTGACAGGATCTGCAGATCACCTTATATGCACATGAAGTATTCCTGTAGACTGTGCCTTTCAAGTATCGCTTACAGCTTTTGTCTCTACCTGTCTAACCTTGACCTTTTCAGATACAGTCTACAGGTCTTAGTCTTTTCTGCTTATTAAGGATGTAGTAACTCTTTAAGATTAGAAGTGAGGAGCACTGTTCAAAGTTTTAAAGGCAATGTAGAGAAAACCTAGTTCTTCCTTTAAAGAAAGATTTCTGTTAGATCTTTCAGTCTACTGCCAGAAAGGTATATAAGTAGTTAGTCCATTGATATTTAAGATTACATGATTTCCCTAAAGAGAAATACAAAAATAAGATATTGTCCTTCCTTAACCTTAAACATCTGGAAATAGTTTAGGGCAGGTGCTTAAAACAAAGCCCAGACTTCTGAAAACAGTGCCTGTGCATCAAGGTCTGATAATTTGGCCTTCAGCATTCTCCTTTCTGTAAGTGCATAGTGTGATCACTGTAGTCACTGTTGTCAGTGTCTCTCAGATGACTGTATGGGTATGTATAAAAGGATAACTTTACTGAAGCAGGTGTAGTAGAAATGTCTGTAATTCTCAACCTCTGTCTTCGTTTGCAGCTGGAAGAAGGAGAATACTTTGCTAAAATGGTGATAGACCTGGGTGAGGATGCTGGAGAGTCCCTAGCGAAGGGTTACTTGGCACTGGGTCTGACATATAGTCTTCAGGCTACTGATGGTAAGTTATCCTGTTTGTCAAGCGTGCTGTATTAAATATCTGTTCTGATTCTTGGGTGCGAGCAGTGGGAAATTTATTGGAAACTGTGCCTTTAGTGATGGCTGGATTTAGGAAAGAATCAGATTCCAAGACAAACGAGGACTGTTCACTTCCTCAGAGATATGTCCGTTATGGTAGTAAAAGTGAAGCTTTTAAGTAAAGGAAGAAACACAGATCATTGCTTAGGAGATGTTTATCTGACTGTATGCAATGATTCTTGGTGTGATTCATTTGGATATTTGTAATGTATTTATTTCACTTATTTGCACAACAGAAAATGGAACTTTCGATCTATTTTCGTGTTCTGTCTCCCACTCATAAATCACATAAAGAAATACGGTCCAAGAACTGGAGGCAGAAATGCCTGACTTGCAGTTCCTGGCATGATACTGATTCCCTGCAGAGATTCAACTTCTCCATGATGTAGTTTCTTTCTTTGCTTAGAAGTAAACAAGATAAAAATATCTGTCTCATTGGTACATATGGATTGACTAGATACAAATTGCTGAAAGTAAGATTAGACTGTGATTCTGTAGAATCAGTGCTTTGTAACCTGGAGGGCTGAAAGTCCTTGTGTCTGGGTGAGATCTGGATTTGACCTTCATCAGGCTCACAGCTGGGGACGGCCTTCCTTTCTCTGTGATTTCTAACATAGGTAAAAGGCCTCCTAACATAGTTTCTTTAAATAATAGCTGAGCTGTTTTGTTTCCTCAGCAGTTTGGCAGTCCAAACCACATGATTTTCTGTCAGCTGTGTTCCACATAAACAGATTTCTTCGGGCAAATGAGCCTGAAACAGAGCTAAAGTGACAGTTCATACGATGCGACGGAAGTGCTCAGACCTTGCAAGTTATACCAAAATTCTACAAGGCATGTGATTGAGGAAGTGGCTTGTGCTCTTCAGTAGTGCAGTGTATTTTTTTTCACCCAGTCATCAATCAAACCTTCTGAGAACAGCTTTCCAGCATGGAGAGAAACATGCATTGTTGCTTCCTTTAGTTCTCTGTGTCTCTGACTCTGAATAGTTCCCCTTACAAAGAGCGTCAAGAAACGTATGCCCTTCCTAATCTAAACTTTGTTGGTTTTTTTTAGTTTTAAAAAGTTCATTTAACATTGAGTTCTGCTTTATAGCCAAGTTCCTTAGGGCATTTTGCCTAGATTTTATATAAACTGTCCTTAAAGCTGCATGAGATCCCAGAGACTGTTTTCAGAGATAGTAAAGTTTTCTGTCCTAAGTCCATTACAATCTATTTGTTACTCTCAATGGAAAGAAGAAGGTTGTTAAAGAATGGAGTTGTGGAGGCATGTATTGTGGTCTGGCTCTAAAAATACCTTGGTAAAAGCAAAATGCAAATTGCAAACTCTTACGGAAGGGAAGGTTTCCAGGTATACAAGATTTCAGCTCAGGTGTTGTGGTAAGTGTTCTTTGTAACATGAAATAAACAGTCATTGCAACAGTTGCCTTGCAGTTTTGTATGGATTAGCATGTGATTTTGTTGTGAAACATTGGAACACCTGCCTTCTCATCCTCTTATCTGTAGCCAGTTGATCAGTAGAGCCACTCCTGCAGTTGTTTAGGAAAAATCTGAAGCGCGTATTTTCATCTTCTGGCTGCATTTTATTAATTATATTAAAATGGACCATGTCCTTAAGAAACATGGCAATCATGAATACATAGCAGCATTTTAGTTGAAAATGTCAAATTTACAAAAGTATGACATTAAAAAGAGCAACAACAAACTTTTGTTAGTGAGGAATGAAGAACAAAACACATTGAAAGGAAGGCAACTACTCTGCTGTGAATCCTGCTTTATAGTCTTATATCACTGTGTTTATACCAGTTTGTAGCAATATATGCTGACATGCAAATGTCTGTGTGTATATATGATTTTCTGTAGCCTCCCACTTAAGTTTTATTTAGTTAATCATCATTTTCAGAGATATCTAACCAATTGTCTTATAAAGCAGTAATATAAAGCTGCCTTCCAACCAAGGTTAGGTTTTCTCTCTCTAATGTAATTTCAGTAAATATTTATCATCCTATGTGCCAAAGGTGCTGAGGAGCTGTATTAGAGCCCTTCTTTTATGACCACTTCTTAGCAAGTGCATTTAGCAGAGATGAGAAGATAGAATCCTACTGAATGATGATTTGAAGAACTCATGGGAGCACTCGATAGACTCATTTTACAACTATTAGATTTACTCCTGGATGAAATAAGATTTTCTGAAACTTGTGCTGACCATAAGTACGTAGCTTTGCCATCCTTACTGTCTAATTATGTGGTTTTTGGAAGAGGACTCTATGAAGTTGCTGAAAGATGAGTCCTCAGAGGAGGTCATTGCTGCTTTTGCGTCACTCTTAAAAGCATATATCTCTTGTTTATACAGAGTGTCCATACATCTGAATTTTCTGCATCCCAAATCTGTTCCCAGTGAGTCGATTTCAACAGCAAACCTTTTGCTTCTTGTAGTTCTAGTAATGGCACAAGCTGCATTGCCAGCTTGGCCTCGTGAGGAATTCACTAAAGAAGGGAAACGTGGGATGAATTTAGCACAGGCTGGAGAGGAGAGACAAGTTCAGCATGCTTTGTGAAATAAAACTGCTCTTATCTAATGTCAGCTCCACACATACTGTTAAACCTTTCTGGATTAACAGACATTCACTCTCTTTTTCAGAAATGAAAGCGTGCTGCATCTCTGTTCTCATTTAGAATTTTGTTACAAGGCCACAAATCAAAGACTGAATTGGAAGATTTTTCCTAGCGTTATAAATAGTTGGTAAACAGCTAATGGTAAATGTTAATCAGTATGTTAATATTAATCAGCACCAGTTAATGTTAAAAAGAGGAAATAAAGTTAAAAATCCATTACTAGTGAACAAACACACCTTTTTTTTTTGCATCCAGAGGTAACGATCAGCACATGCAATCATTAATTTTGAATGCAAAAGCTGCATAACTTACTGTATTTAGTTGTCTTAACTCAGAGGAATTGTTTTGAAACACACTGGTATGTGCAAAAGGATGCATGCACACTGGTGCTATAGTTTGGATCAGAAATGTATTTTTGAAGTCCATCCCTCCACCCCACTTCTCAATATTGTGATTCACATAATAGAAGAGTGCTGGAAAGCACAAACTAGATTATTTTCTCATAAAACTAATGTGCTACAAGATTAGACCTGATTATACTGCAGTTGCTTATGGTTTTTCAGTCCACGGTACATGGACTTTCTCGATGTATATTTAGTGTTGATGCTGGCCCTCAGCATTACTATTTCAGTCTGTGCATTCAGTGCTTATTGTGCTGCACCTTCTTACTAACACAGTTTATCTTTCTCTGTTTTCAAATGTGACTTTAGAGGTTTGTATTTTGGTATCAAAAGTTTGTTGGTACCAGCAGCCCCAGAGAAGTCTGCATGGCTTCAGAGTTCTAGTCATGTTCATCCAGCTCTGTCCTCATTGTGAAAGATTTTCTTTGGCTGGTGTGAGAGGTATTCTGTGAGCTATGCAGGTTGCAGCAGCAATGACTTCTCTCACTGTCTAAGGAAAAAAACCTAATTTTGGTAGGGAGAGGGAAGGAACATGTGTGAGGAGGGGCACGGCAGTAGGAGGAACTTGCGCAGGTTTTGTAGACTTGAGGCATAAATATTAAACACTGAGTCATATCATCACTGTATTTATTCATGTAGCGTGTACGTGTGTTATCTCTGATAAAGACCTAGCAATATATGGGAGAGGAGCAGTAGGAAGAACCTAAAGGATCGCAATAAAGATGTTCCCAATCTGTTAACTAATCCAGCTTATTGCTCTCATTACTGCCCTTCAGTACCTGTCTGCCTGGGAGTTTTGTTCATTTTATGCAAAGCTAACTTAATTGTGCTAAAAATTGATTCAGCAACTGCTGAGCTAGATGTGTAAAGATACAGTCAGTGCTCTTCCAAACTGACCTCCCAAATTCAGCTCCCTGTTTTTCTGCATTTTGCTTGAAAATGTTTGCCATGTTAAGGGAATGGCCAGTGGCACAGCTTCTCTTGCAGACACAGATTTTGTGTAGAAATGTCCTTTTTTCTGTTTTGAAAGAGAGGGAAGAACTTAAGAATTGCTGTTAAGAGTTACCACTTAACTGTATGTAGCCTTTGTACATGGGATTCGTCATGAAGACTGTGTGGTAGAACATTGGAACGAAGCCTGTGAATGCCATTTTGAGCTCAGTTTTTATTTATAGTCAAAACCAAGTCATGTTGCCACTAAACTTGTTCAGTCGTCACTTCAGCTTTCCTTCTCTTGCATCTCTCCAAAAATTACTTAGTTACCCTTTTTATAGAAATGGAAAAACTCAAATTTCAGTTTGCTTGGTCAAATCAAACACAAATCTAGAGACAGACAACCAGATCTGCAACTTCCTTGTGACTGAACATGCAGTTCGTGTTGTGGGAAGTGGGACTCGCATGTCTCACCTCATCAGTGCAGACATAATTTCCACCACATACTGGTACTCTTTACTTTCTAAGCTGAACACCTATTTAGTCAAGTCATACCAGACTGAACCCGAAAGTTCTTCTATCTTTTCCTTTTTGTGGTTATTTGGTGGGCAAATGATAAATCTCTTTCTGTCTTCCACATTGTGTAATTTGTCTCTAGAAATACTCAGTTACTTATACAGGGAATCTTGTGGTTTCTGTAAGGAGGACAATCTGACATGTTTTTCTGAGCGAATGCTTACAGCTGTGATCAAATCCTTTCTAGTGTCTTCTCAGGTATTTTTATGTGAATGTCAATCGTGATTTTCTAAAACATTTTTCTGTAAGCTTTCTCCTTTCACTGTTTTTCAGTATTTGGCATTTGTTTTTCTTATCTTTATGATTTGGGAAATCCCGAAGATGCTGTTCCTCCCAGATAAAGCTGATATTTAGAAGAACTATTGAAAGGCATAGGAGTAAAAAAGGTCTGATAACTGCAACTACTTAGGGAAAAATAAATAATTTATGATGTTTCTCTTACTAGCATGTTGGATAGTCTAAAGAAACTTCTTACCTTTGTACAACTTGTAGAAGAACACAACTCTTAAGTGGGTATTTGATTTTTGGGGGGTTTTGTTGATAGAATATATACAATTTACTATCTTTATTTTCCGGAGCTTACATTGGCTTGATATAGGAAGTGAAATATACTCATAGGTGGATGTTTGCTGAATGATTAACTACTTGTCTTTGTTGTACTGGTGATTAGCCGCTTGCAAATTCAAAACAGATAGAACAAAAAACAAGTGCTATATAAAATCTGAAAACTAAGATTCAGAGCAAGGCGGACAGCTAGTGTACTTCTGAACTTTACTGCTAGCTTTCCAGATATTCTGGATTTAAGAGAGCCCCGCTTCTCTGAGTTCTTCCTCCCTTGATGATAATGGTGTTTTATGGTACTCTAGTGTAACAAGAGATTGATGATTCTTCTCATCAGAGAGAGCTCGAATTAAGTCATACATTGAGAAGTGAGCCTGGTGGGTGGGATCCTTAGGCAATTAGACACACCAAGGAGGGCATAAGTGGCTCACATCATATCTGAAGCAACCTGAAAGTTTGCTGTGGTAAAAGGGAAATATTATCTTATAAAGGGATATGTTGTGGAGCTGTAAATCTGGCTTCTGGTATTCCCTGTGGCACCTGCAACATCCTTCTACATGAAGATGGTGTTGGAGTCAGGATGCCCAGCTAGTTACTGCCATTAACATGTACACTAGGCTGGCAGAGGTCTAGTGTCTAGTTAGATACAATAAGAGATTGTGTCTCCTGCTCCTTCCCCACACCTTTAGTGGCATGTGTTAATAAAAAATATTTCAGGGTTTCAGACAAGAGAGTTTGAAGAGCTTTCAATAGAAATACAATTGAGAATTTGAGTTAAAATACAGTCTTTGTGCTGTCCATTAAAGAAGCACATTTTCCAGCCATGAGTGCAGACACTGTGAGATTTCTACAGTTTTCTTGCTTCTGGTTTGAAATACTCTGTACATGTGTAGCTATTTTTTATTGAATCTGAAACATTGAATTCAACTCTTAAATCACATTATATATTGCCCTGCAGCTACTCTGAAGAGCACTCAGGATGAATACAACAAGAAAGCACTTCAGACTTTGGAGAGGTGAGTAGGAATGGTACTGATTCCTGCATTATGTAGTTCCTTTGATGAATCCAGAATAATTTTTTTTTTCAGTGTTTTACTTTCTGTTTAATGTTACTCTGGTTTCTCTGTCTGAAATTTTAAAAACACTTCTGTAAATTTCAGCGGTCACATGTCAAAAACATTCTTGTGATGGTGAAATATGGCAATTATTTTGTTGAATATCCAAGGAAAGAGTGTTTGTTCTGCCTCTAAAAACATCATGCAGGTAGTAGGATAGTTAACATTTTGTAAAAATAAATGCTTACAGATCTCAAATGGCAACCAAATGGAAGCTTATCTGGTCTTAAGTCTTGGACTGAAGTATCTAATTCTGGTTTTGTTGTGGTCATAAAAGCATTATAAAAAGTGATGAAAAGTTGAATTCTCTGATATCTCTAAGTACAGATGTAGCAAGTTGAGCTCTTTACTGGATCCTAGCTGTTTTTCTGATGTTGACTAAAATGTTTTTCCTGCAGTGATTGCAAAGAGCAAGTGGTTGTAGAAACTTAACTTTTGCCAAACTGAAACTACGAATGTAATTCTGGATATTTACTCCACAAGGGTCTGAAAGATTAAAAAGTATATATTTTAAAAGCCATTTGTATGGTCACTATTTAGATCAGCAGTATACTTGAAGTCACACCAGTTCCCAGGCTCCAATGTAATATCTTCACTACTGCCCAATTTTTCTGTAATTGCAGTACTGCAGTGCTTTTAAAGTGCATTTATTTTTGTGCTTTGACCTTTCCCACTAGCTGTAGCTTGTTTTCATGGTATCTTAACTCTAGCTAGGAAGCAGACAAGCTTCTAGTCAGAAATTAGGTACTCAGATTTCAGCCAACAGGAGTGTTCTGACAGTAACTGCTAGTATCTTCCTATATACCTGGGTTTGGCTTGCTTTTCCTTGTTTGTTTGTTGTCTCTTAGTTTGTCTTGCTTTCTTTCTTGCTTTTCACCTCTTTTTAAAGTACTTCTAGAATTTCTCGAACAATGGTTTGGCTTGTAGCCATCCTTATCAGTGGCCTTTTCAGCTGGAAGTTTGAATGAAGTATTTTCCTAATACATTCTGAGTAAGCTTAATAGTAGTGTAAAAACTCTGTCTCTTTTCAAAAGCATCGTTAATCTCTTCTCCTGTGCACCCATGTGAACTTTCCCATTACTTATGGTTGGATTGAAGATTTCACAGGAGCTACTTGCAGAAGAGGTGGCTCAACCTATGTCAGCAGTTTGGAGTAAAGCTGGATTCTATCTTATGGATTTTTATTTAAAAAAAAAAGGCAGTGGGGAGTAGGTCAACTCCAGCAGGTTTGTTCTTGCTCATAGGCCAAAGTGTCATTTAAGAGGTGGTTGCCATTAATGTGGTGTGCAGTTTATTTCCTGAAGCAACTCACAGGATCTCAGAGGTTGGAAGGGGCCTCAAGAGATCGAGTCCAACCCCCTGCTAAAGCAGGTGCTCTACAATGGGTTGCACAGATAGGTGTCCAGAAGGGTCTTTAGTATCTCCTTAGAAGAAGACTCCGCAACCTCTCTGGGCAACCTGTTCTGGTGCTTTGTCACCCTTTCTGTAAAGAAGTTCATCTGCATGTTTGTATGGAACTTCCTCTGTTTGAGTTTTACGTCATTACCCTTCATCCCATCGCTGTGCAGCACCAAGAAGAGTCTGACCTCATCCATTTGCCTTCCACCTCTCTTTAGATATTTATAAACATTAATTATCTCCCCGCTTAGTTTTCTTTTCTCCAGGCTGAACAGACCCAGGTTACTCAGTCTTTCTTCATACAGGAGATGATCCAGGCCCTTGATCATCTTTGTGGCCCTCCTTGGCCTGCTGGCCATGATCCATTAACCCCAGGATTCCATTGGCCTTCTTGGCTGCAAGGATACACTGCTGGTTCATGGCCAACCTGTTGTTCACCAGAACACCCAGATCCTTCTCCACAAAGCTCCTCTCCAGCATGTTATTCCCTGACCTGTACTGATGTGTGCGGTTATTCTTCACCAGGTGTAAGACTCTACACTTGCTCTTTTTAAACCTTATCACTAGGTCAAACTAATTGTTCCCTCTCAGCTCTCCTGTCTGTCCAGGAGTCATGAATTAAAAGCTACTTTCTCCATCAGATATGTAAGTTCCAAAACACTTAACAGCGTTTAGTGAATGAGCATGTAGGTTACATGAATCCTGACAGTTGTATTTTTCATGTGTGTTCCTGTGAGCTTGGCTTATCCAGGTGAGCATCAATGTACTTTTTGTCAAGTTTCAGTATGCTATCCCATTGCTGGGCTAGTTTTCTATTGCACAGGACTGGGTTTTGTTCTGTTTGTGTGTGAGTCATGGCAAAGTAGTTCTGGAAAGTAACTAACAGGCACTTTTCTTTTTTATGTTGTGTTCTTAAAGAGCACGGGAGTTGGACCGGGAAGATCACCAAATCATCCTCTACTTATCATTGCAGCTGGCTATTGTCAGACAGGTATGTGCAATAATTAGCAACCACTGAGGCATTAAGAAGGTGGGAGAAGGACAGTCAAATTGTACAAGATCAAGCCATGCTGAACAGGGTTCATTCCCACCTTCAATGTAATCAGTAACAATCAAATTTGTTTGTGAAAGATTTTTACTTTTTTAGAGCAGTAATTCCATGGTGTATGTGGCCCTGGGGAGTATCCTCCCCAATGCTTTTAGCCCTAACTTGTGAGTTGAGTGGTGCTGTTCCCACTCTGAGCAATGTTGTCTGGGTAAGCTGAGTGAGAGGTTATTTACTCTGGATATCATGCTGTGTCCTGCCACAGGCTGCTCTTGTTACTGCCTGGTTCTGTATCACACCAGATCTCACGTTCTCAGCACTGGGGACTGGTTTATTCCATACTTGGGCACATTCAGCGTTAGGCTTTGATGGGTGCTGGAGCTCTGCAGTGAGTGGGATTAGTTGGCATTTGAATGTTGCTGCAGGTGTTAGTTCATAAACATCAAACTGATCAGCAAATTCACTGCGCCATCTTATTTCTCTGTCCCTTCTTTTTAAAAGCCAAAGACTTAATTAGAGTTGTCTCTATTTATTAAATGCTCTTCTAGCTAGATTTGAAATTTCATGGCCTTTTCCTTCTTTGGCAGGCTTTCTGCTTGCTGCAGTTTTATCTTCTTAGTCCAGAGTCAAGAAGTTGGATCCTTCTTACTTTCCTGAGATAATTAGGGAAGCTGTGTGTTCATTAGGTTAAAGTAATTGTTCCAGGAGAACACACTCTTGATAATGTCACTTTTGTAACCCTTTAATAATGAGAGTGGTGTGTTGTGAGGAAGCTTGCAATAAGAAAGGATAATTAAAATGGCTTATTTAACTTTGTCATCAGCCTACTGCCTGCTTTATGATGCAGTTTGCTCAGGGTCTTTGATTTAAAAATACCCAGCTACCCCTCTTTCTCCCACAGCTTCTGCCTCATAGAGAGCCTGTCTGATTTGCTGCCCCTTTTGCTTCTTGCCCAGAGTTGCATTACAGCTTTTCAACTGCTGCTGAGAATAAAAATTCATATATTCAAAGTAAAAGAGATTTTCATGGTCATTTGTTCTTTCTTCTCTTTACCGGACTACTGCAGTTTAACTCATTATGCTTTCTTTTTCTCCGGTTATAGCCTGTCTTTACACTGCTGTTTCATGTTCATCTTTTCATTATTCTTTAACCTTCCTGTTTTTCCTTCAAACTCTTGTCCTCATGTTCACTTTCTCCTTTGTCTTCTTCACCTGTATTTTCTCATCCTCAGTGTCTTGCCAGTTACACCTGCTACCCTAGCTGTGTGGTACGTGTGTTATGTAGTGTCAGCCTGAGCCCTGCTATGCTGCTGCTGCTCTTCCCGATCTAGTGAGGTATAAATCTTTAACGCGTGCTTGGAGAGAGGGAGATACCTGAGATATCTTTATTTTTAGATTGCTGTAAAATATCCTACTCTTCTTTTGCCAGTTTACTTAGTGATAAACATTTGGTAATGCATTTTTAATATGCTTAGTTATGTAAGCTATCTAATATATTATCTTTCTGATTAACTGCAAGATTAATGATACTTTTTTTTCTTTTTTTTTTTTTAGTTATTTTTGGTTACATTAACTATTAAATGCCACAGTTGGGGTTTCCATCAGGCTGTGCTGCAGTACAAGATAATGCCTGAATGTTATTCTCAGCAATTGGCCTTTTTGCTTCCATAGCCAACATCAGTAAATGAGGTACCCTACCCATATGAATAATCTGGGTATCAGCTTGCAGAGATAAGAGAGCATTTTCATGGAACAAAGCAGAAGAGGCAGATGACTGGTAGAGTGCTGAGTAAAATCTGAGCAATTCGTCTTCCTTGGAAGACTGTGAAATATTTCCAGTAGCAATCGTATCTGTCAGTGCTGGGAACATGAAGGGGGAACTGGGAAAACATAAGGCTCCCTCCAAAATATATTGAGAATGTGGCAAGAAGGGGAGTGGTTATAAAAAGTTTTCATGGAGTTGGATGCAACTTCAATCATCAGCCAGAATGAAAGATGGCATTATGCTTGACGTTCACGATTGTGGGTATGAGTGTGTCTTAAAGAACTCCAACATTTCTCAGAGGGTCTGGGTAAGCCCCAAGGCATTTTAAAGTGGAGTTTTCAACAAAATAGAATTCTACCTTCTGTGAGGAGAGTCTCATTTAGATTTTCTCCTAACGTGGCAGTGCCATCACACTGAGGTTAGCTGGTGCTGACATGGGTATCTCCATGTATAGGTCTGGATGACCACTGGCCAGGCCAGTAGACAAGCCAGACTCCCAGCTCTGGGCTGCTGGTTTGACTGCTTCTTCTGTCTCTGTAGTAACAGCATTTGGATCAGCACAAACAAGGTAGCCTGAAGATTTTAATGCTCACTGATTTTAATGCCTTGCCTTGTTTTTTTAGTAGGCCAGTTTCTATGGAAATGACTCTAGAGAGTCAGAGCTCTTGTTAATTTTAAGTGCTGATTCCATTCTGCTTTTGGGGATGGTGTTGTTTTTGACCTCAAATGCCATGTAAATCAGTACTGGATACATAAAAACAACACATGGGTTTTCATACCATTTTAATATTTGATTTGACCTTTCTTTGCATGAAAATAGGAAGGCAAAGACAGCCGGGGCCAGCAGCTGAGAATTAGAGGTCTCACTTATCAATTTCATCTGTGGGCTGTCAGCAGACCTGAAGTTTCAAGTGGCAATATCCAGAAAACACCTACTGCCTTCCTTCCAGTATATGAAAATAAGAAACAGGAGTTGTGAATACCAGAGAAGGCATTTCAGCTGTTTTCTCTGCAGTTTTTATTCTGGATTCAGAGAGCAAAAGTATTAGCTTTTCTTTGCCTCAGGGGAGGAGCTCTGTTTCCATTCAGTGGCTGCTAATGGGGATAGCTCTGTTCTCTGTCCCAGGCCTACCAGGACCTTCTCTTCTGAAGAGCAACATGCAGCTTTTCTTTTGAGGTCTTGATTCTTCCAGTGATGAAAAACAACTTGCAGCGAGAATCAAGTAGTAACATAGCTCACAGATTTGTTCATGCTTGCTCTCTGATGGTCTGCAGCAAGTCTGTTTTGAGCAAACATTCTTGACAGCCAGTGAAGCTTTCCCTTTTCTGTAATCCTTGTGCTATAAAGACAGATGGAAAGGGAGAGTTTTGGTGGTTAATTAACTGCAACTCACAACTGATATGAAAACGTAAGGCCTGAAAACTCATTTGGATCAAATAGTTATGAGATCCTGTTTGATTTAGCACTCTAAATATGTATGTGCATTCTGCCATTGTGAAATGGTAGAAAAACACTCATGCTGCAATTATAACATTGAAATATTTTTAAGGAAGCATGTAGCATTATCAAAATAAAGCCTATTATAAGGGGCAGTCTAAACTATCCACAGTAGTGGATAGCCAAGGATAAACAAACTAACCACAGTTTGATAGTGCTGCAGGATGCTATTTCTGGCTTACTGCAGTATTTTTTGCTTCCTGATTGATGTGATCTGAACGTACCTGTGTGCCACGCAGAATAGATGTGGCATATTTATTAACAGAAAGACGAATCAGAGAAGAGTAGCATGGTCTAATTGCTGGCCCCACTTGGACTTGCGGTCCAGTTGAAATAAGATTACTTTAAGGCGTATCACTTGTGGGGAATTTAAACTGGCAGCCTACCTCTGAGTTTCAGAGCACCATCTGTGCTGCCAGCTTCCATCTTTCTCTTATTACATAGTTACTTAAATAAATAAGCTTTGGCTTCTTCAATAGATCAATGATCTCTACTTTTCAAAAGAAGTTTGTGTTTGCTGCTGCCAAGTATCTTGTTTTTATTGTTGTAGAAATTCAGTTTATACTTCATTGTGACTATTCTATTGAAAGTCGTTATTTTGTATAACACTTTCTCTACTTGAAAAGAATATCCTGAAATTATTAAAAGATGTTTTTTCTTATGTGTGTTGTCCACTGCAGCAGGAAAACTCTAGGCTACTAGTGGTGTTACATGGCTAAGGATTTTCAGGGGGCTTGAGTTAAAACAAATAGGGTTCAGGGAGCACAACCAATGTCCAAAACCTGCCATTCCCTGCAACTCTACAACAGGTTATTCAAGGCCCCCTCTGTTTTCTTTTTGTGTTGTTGTTGTTTGTTTGTTTTTTTTTGTCTAATGAACTTGGTTTTCCCCAAACGTAGAATTTCTTAATGACCACTTGTGCAGGTCTGGGGTAGAGAAACAAGAATGTGAGAAATGTTTGTAGACCTGGGGATAATAAAAGTCTTGATGGCAGCCTTATTTTGCAAGCCAAATTTATACATCTCTGGTGTACCTCCCCAACACCTTCTTCACAGACTGGCAGACCTGGACGTACAGTAGTCTCACATCTGTTGTCCTGCATCCACGTTCTCTTGTTATTGACGGCCTTTTTACACAGTAATGAACAAGTGTCCTAGGAAGCTGCTGAAGGAACATTGATGATTTCAGTCAATCTGTTTAGCTTTGCAGTAGGCTATAATAACATGTGACAAACAGTAGTTCATTAAAGCTGAGAACTCAGTCGTATATTCAAATGTGAGCCTAGGCCAGGACACTCAACCGTGGGCCAGATGCCAGTTTGGGGTTCTGTCTGTGGATCAGTCAATCACTTATCTCCAGACTTGCATGAACTCACCAGTAATTACTGTAGTTATGTACTTCTGCTTGCTTCAGCACAGTGAGAGCGAAAAGTCAATTGGATATTAGCACGAACGCAACATGGACTGGTCTCCCTGTCTGGGATCTAGATGTTCCACAAACTGTTCTAACTGCAGGCGGTGCAATGGCTGCTCCCCACTGTTATGTGCAACCTCTTCTCCTGAGTGATCTGTGAAAGTAGTGGGAATTCCCCATTGGTGGTATGCCAGGCCAGAAGAACTCTGCAGAGCTTTGCAAGATGGGAAGTTCTTGCAGTAGGAAAGAAGGAACCACTTTATCCATTCCTCGAGGAGAGAAAGGGGAAGAGAGGGGGAAATCTATATATTGTTCTGTTTTGCTTTCTGCAAGCTTTCAGGGCCAAACACTGATCTGGAAAGAAGCAATGATCTGGAAAGAAGCAAATAAAAGTGATTTCTAAACTAGAGGGGCTTAAAGAAAATTCTCCGTGTGGAACTTACTGGTAACCAAAGGAAAAAGGTGTACTAAAAAATCCTTTTTGAACATATAGCTTAAGATCACTAAGACCTCGTGATATAAATGCATTTGTTATAGATGTTTATTTTTCTGCCTAGGGGGACTTGATTCTAAATGACATGCCACTGATCTATCTGGACTACTCTTCATCTAGCTGATATTTATCTTTCTGATGGCATTTTGAATCTTGCCTCTTTTACTTTTAAGCACTCGTACTTAATTTTTATGCGCCTGATCCAAATCACAAAGAGATAGAATGCAGCTAAGATCTGTAATGCTGTCACACTGCTGAAGAGGCAGCTGCCCATCCTAGAAAATGGAGTTGAGAGTTAGGCCTTTGTAGGGGGTTCTTACAGTGTAGAAGCACCATGGATTAATTGAGACTGGATTGCTGCTCCTGCTTATGAGCAGTAACTTGGTAATGCTGTAGACTATTTGCTAGAATGTGTGGGTTTTCTTGAGCAATGCAGCCTGTTAATTTTGGCAGGCTGTTCAGATAGTAGCACTCTTCCTCATAAGATGCCTGAATAAGATTTATTCTGAATTTCTAATGACTATATTTGCTCTTATCTTTGGGAATGAGTTATCATGTAGGACTGAAGGAGAAAAATGTTTTCTTTTTATATCTACCCCATTTCCTCGCAGATTTCTGATGCTATAGAACATCTTCAAGAAGCACTACAACTGTGCAAAGATGACATGAACTCACTTCATCTATTGGCCCTGCTCTTTTCAGCTCAGAAACACTATCAGCATGCACTGGAAGTTATCAACATGGCTGTTGTTGAATACCCAGAAAGCTTTAGGTAAGAGTTATTACACATTCTCTTATGTGATGCGTCCAGTTAGGAATGATCTGCTAACTAGCTCATTTCTTCTTGGTTATACATCGGAAGCCTCTTCAATCAGGTGTTGTATTGGTATGTTACTCTGCATATAGGTGTACTGTAAAACTGAAATATGTGATGCTCAGGGTATTTTTTTGAAAACTTTTTTGTGTGTTTATAGTCTTTATAACTAATCCTTGTGTTTGCTTTGCTACTATCTGTCTTTTAGTATTGTGCTGATGCTATTTTCTCCCACACACATCCCTGTACGCTTCTGTGTGTCACTTTTCACATGTAGAGGAATGAGGATGAGACCCCTGTGACGATGTTAGTCTGTATCAAAAATTGTTTTGTAATTTGACGAACTTCCTGGTTAAGGAGAAAATATTATTCATGTATTGACCACTGGTTTGATTTTCATATACGACACAATTTGCTGCAGTAGCACAACTGGGGGAAAAGAGCAGTTGAATGTCATAAACTGTAATAATGTGTAGTTGAAAGATGGTTTGGCTGCCTAAAACCAGGTTTCAACCAGCACAAATTTCTTGGAGTGTCTTGTCACTATGGACACTCAAAGACAGCTAAGGCAGTGGAGGGTGAGGAAGAAGAAACCAGTTCTATGATAAACAGAATATTTGCCATAGAAGATGAAACAACTGGTAGATCAAGTCTGGGATCCTTCCTCTAGTACTCATAATTTATGTTTCAGCAGGGGGTCAGAACAAAGAAAACATGGTGTGCAAAGTCAGCTTGAAGGGCTACTGGGTAGGTTGCTTTGTGATATCTGGCAATCTGTTTTTTCTGACACAGGAAATAACATCTCCTTTGCTTCTCATTGCTAATCTTCATGAAAAAAAGACTTGCAAGGAATGGCAGAATGGTTTGTTTCTGTGAGAAGTGAGGCAGTGAAAACCACAGGTTCATACTTAATCCTAGATGCAGACTTGCTAGAATGTGTGCTCTTGAAAGAAGCCCTTTTTGCATGAGGTATGCAGTGTTTTATGTAACAGAGCTGGCAGAGGGGCTCATTTACAGATATGCTGGGGTGCAGGAGCGGAGCTGGCTTCATGCTCAGCTGCTCTGAGTAGCCTGTCTCTATGGGTCTTTCTTTAAACCCACAAATTGATGAGTGAGAGAATGGAGGAAGAATGTTAGGGTTTCAGGAACGAAAAAATAAAAAAGAACAACAGGAATCCAGTAGAGGGTGAAGCAAGAATAATAATATATATAACGTATATATACAGTTTTGACCCAGTATTGCAGCTGTTTCAGTCTTTGAAAAAGAATCTAAGTGCAGCTTATGATAGGAGAGCTCTACTCTTTGTGAAACTTCTTTGTAGGGAGAGAGACCTGACGCTATTATGTAGCTTTAGTTTTTACTGCCTTGAAGGAAAATTGTGGTATGTTGAACTCTGCATGGAATAACTACAGATTACCTGATGTAAATGGTACAGGCAAGTTCTACTGCATTATTTTAAAGCTATATTTAAAAGTGGTTGAATATTCTTCCCAGTTCTCATTGATATGAGCCAGGCAACTGTGTAATCTGGTGCCTGAGGGTTCCTTTACTAATGACAACTCTTTTTGGAAGCATAGTTTGATTGCATGTACCAATATGCCAATAAAGGAAGATGAAAGCTGCTTTAAGGGACCTTAGAGCACTGTACATGGCAAAACATGGTACCTGAATGTGTATCTTAAACAAAAGAGAGAATAATACATAAAAATAATATAAAAATTAAGTTCTCTGTTATCTGAAACTGCAAATATCTGCTGTTTCCTTGGTCTCTCTTGCTCTATATAATTGAGTTTGCTCCTGTTTTTTATTCTTTCTTTTTTTGGGGGGTGGGATAGGGGGGTGGTTCGCATTGAATTGTGTCAGTATGTATTTTAAAGAAATAGTAGTTCAGAGTCACATAGTTGGTTAGAGTGGTTTTCTGCATTGCTAAGCTAACATGCAGCATCCTTTGGTGTGAGCCCTGTAAGACTTACCCAAACGTGTCTAGAAGTACCCCTTGTTGAAGTGCTTAGACTTACACATTTACTTGACTTCAGGTATTTCTCAGGTAGGTCAGTGATGCTGATAATTGTATGCCCTTCTTAAGATAAATTTCTTTGATTATTTTCCATCTCAGGGATCAGCTGAGGTTACTTCCTCAGGCTTGTCTTAAGAATTGATCTTTTACCTGAAAGAAATGTTAGTGAGCATCCCTCACATCCCTCAGATGATCTACTGAGAATAAAGCATTGTTTATTTAGAAAGAAAGGATTTCCATTCTTGAAACCTGTATTCACATCTCACAAAATGTTCCATGCAGAAGTTTCAGGTCTGACAGCCTGCAGTAGCTGCCACAAAGAGTGGATGACATGGTTGTTGTTGTTTTATCTTCAGATAGCAATATTTTGTCCTTCCTGTTTTACTCGTGTAAAATTGGTTCTATCATTCTGACTCTCCCACTCTTCCAGAGATTGTTTTGTTCTTTGGTCATCTTATAACTCTATTTTGTTAGCTCCCAGCACTGGAAAACAAAACAATTGCTAGAAAGCTGGAAATAGGCTATCAGTTTTTCTGGTATTCTATTGCTCTGTAATGGCTCCTGGACTGCTTATCAGATACTTTTCTGTTGTTTGCTGGCTTGCTTTTTCCCTTCTACTTGGCACCCTACACTACAGTCTTAAGACTTAGCTTCCAGCAGTTTCTAATCACTGCCCAGTGTGACAGTGCATGTTTTGTTAAATGATCCAGTTGTGCATCTGACTCTTGAGCTGTAATGCTTTTAAATGAATAGCCTCTAACATACCTTTTCTTCTTAAGCTATAAGTCATTGTTGTGCTTACAGAGTCTCAAAACTCATTGTAAAGAGAAATAACACAGAATTAGGCAAAGAGAGGTAGGTGGGTTGTGGTTTGAGAGCAGTGCAGCTGTGAATTGCAGATGCTTTTGTTCTGTCAGAGTACTTGATACTACAGAAGCAATTACTGTAAGTGTAGGGCAAAACTCTCAGAAAGCAAGAGATATTAAATATGTATCCTGGATACTACCAATAAAATGAAGTAAATTTTGCCTGGAGATTAGTGATGGTGTCTTAGCAGAAAGCTTTTGTTTTCTGTTTTGTAGAGGGGTATTTGTTATGGTCAGCCTTCAAAATACAGTCTTCTTCTAGATGGTAAGTGATCTACTGACAGCAAATGTCCTTGACTTCATCACTGCTGCAGTGATTTCATTAAGGACATGTAAAGTAATCTTCTGGCAAAATTTATCTGTCATAGTCTGTTGCAGACTTACTGTTGAGAGAGCAATTATGTGATATATAAGTGATGTCATTGACCAGGTGCTTCTGCTCACTGCAAAACAAACAAAGCCAACAGCATATAATCAAGATCTCAAATGCATTATTACTGTGTCATCTCCAGTTTTTCTATTACTTCTACTGCTATGTATTTTATGTTGAAAATAAACAATTCATGCTTGCTTTGGGCAACATCTTTAGGGGCACTGGTGGAGTACTATATATTGTTGCCAAACCATAAATTAGAACTGTTTTTTGCCTTTAATCTTCATATAGAATAAGTAGTCAATTGTCCCTAAGTTGCTTGTTTGCAAACCTTTGTGTCATACCTATTCAGTATTACAGTTTTTATTGTCAGCATAGTTGTAGCCCCTTCTCAACTCTCTGTGCTGTTTTACCACTTCTCTCCTGAAAGTGGTGGTGGCCTCACTTAGCTTTCGAATTATGGCTTTAGAGAATCAGATCATCGTGTTTATATGACTCCAGCTCATCATTATGCAAGAGGCAATGAAGCCTGGTACATCTTATGAGCAGTCATGGTGATAAAAACAGCTTGTTAAAATTCTCAGAATATTGTATTGTATTCTGAACTCCTCAAGGGCGCGAGGCCTGAGGATCTAAAGCAGCAATAAATTCGTATTTCTCTGTAGCATCTAATCATGGGTATGCAAGTCTTAGAATATTCAGAACTCCTGAGGGTGGAGCTTTGTAAATTGACGTCTCTTAGTGGTGTGTTTGCACCATGGTTCATGGGAGTGACCCACAAATGTTTTTATCTCTGTATTGATGCCTTAGGGGACAGTACAGAGTGATAATAAAAAGAAAGGGGTATGTACTTGGGATGAGGTGATGGATCTGTGCTATGAGAATACAAAACATTTTAGGCATCTATGATTCACTTGAACAAGGCGGAGATATTTCAGAAGGGTTGTTTTGCGTTGAGTTTTGGTTGTGCTAACCACTAACATTTGGTTTTGTTGGCTTGTTAGGTTCTGTTTTTGTTGTAATAAAATTAACATTAAAAAAACCCACAAGTGATATATTGCAATGATCATTATTGTACCCTGTGGAACTGGGAACGATACTGGACATTTGTATGCCAAACATATGAAAGAAAATCTTTAAGCTAGTCTCCTGGCTCTTATTAGTGATAATGCGGATATTTAAAGCTCGAAAAATTTTAGAAATAGGAATCTAGGTGGTGTTTTTTTTTTTCTATTTTGGGTTTATTTCTGCACTTTTGGCTTGTTTGGGTTTTGCCCTGGATAATTTTCTTTTCCTGGGTGAGGAGGAAGCAGAAAGCTCTTTTATGTTATCCAAGGTCAGATTCTCCTTCTGGTCAGTTTTAAAGGAATATATGCGCCCTTTTCTAAGGATGACAGTTTTATCTAAGACAAAAATTCAGTAGATGAGCACGATAGTCTTCTGTCTGCCAATTTAATGTAGTGGGAATAAATACCCCCGTCTGGTTTGTGTCTGTGTATGCCATGTGTTAGTGAACATATCAATTCATGTTAGAATTTTATGGAGATATTCAGTGATATCTGGGGATACTTCCATGCCCACACAGTACAGAAAACTAATAAAAGGCATTTGACAGAACTTAGAGTGGAAACCTACTGCAGACTTGCTTTCGTGGTACTATATGAAAGGAAGGAGCCATGCTGTTGACTCCTTCCACCTGAGTAAATGATTGCTGTGTCAGTTCACAAAGATCTTTGTAGAGAGCAGCAGGGCTTCCAAATACTGTTTTTGGCACTGGAGAAGTAACACAAGTTCTGCAGATACGTAGGCATCACTTTGGAATGCAAAAGTATGATTTGAGGCAGCATCCGCAAGGTTCTGTACTTACGAGTGATTTATTTGTGTAAAAGCAGGAAATTCCATAAGGAAATGTCACTAACTTTGTGTTTTAGATTTCAGGCTCAGCTTTTGTGGGCTTCCCCGTTGATTCCTGCTGTGTGCTTGTTGTTCTTAACATTTTGTTTAAGGCTTAGTGACTACTGATAAGCTAGAGGAAAACAAAACCTTTAAACCACTTTGTGATAGTAATAACTGACAATCTTATTCATGGATCTGAAAATCTGTGCTTCTTTGAAGGGTCAGAACAAATTTTGACCATTCAGCACAGCTGCTTTTTGAAAGAGCAAAATGTCAGTTCTGTATTCATCTATTCACAATTAATTCCTTTCCATTAGTTCCCTATCTGAATAGGGAGATGGATGTTTTTCAGTTCCTGCTGGCTCACTTCAGTGCACTGTATATTCTGCCCTATCAGTTCCTGCCCCCACACGCTTTTCTCCCTGCTAAATGTCATTTTCTTTCCAATGGCTGTAGGGTGTTCTGCTTTATATTCAAAGGAAGTGTTTAGGAGCCCTGACTGTCTATGTTGAATGCCACAGTATATGGAAAAATAGCATGTGTGTGTTGATTAGCAGTGAGTGAGGTTACCATCAGGAACTCTGCTGGCTGGAATTCACCTATAGTGTGTGCACGTGGATTATCCAAGGTGAGGTGGGGCTTGGTTATTGGGATCACTGTGTTTCTGCTAGGCACTTTGGTGAACCCCTGAGGTAGAGCTGGGTAATGAAGAATGAAGACCTGAGGCATTCTTGCTGCTTGGAAATCAAACAGAGAAATAGGGGAGAATCGTAATGACTGCACTGGAAGCCCAGCTCTGGACTTTACTTGCTACCAGGCTACATAGGGAGGCTGCATAGGATGCCATCATTTACTAGCAGCTTCAGATATCAGGTTCTGCTGACATCACAATGACAGCCTTTCTGAACTAAATGCTTTTGAGGCTGTTCAATTATAAATATGAAGGAGAAATCAAGATGCCCTTGCTTGGCTATTTTTCATCTTTGTGTATCTGGTGAAGGTGAAGGAAAAGGCAAAAGGAAGTACGTTGTCAGACATACAGCTCTGATAATCTGAAAGTGCTTCTTAAGGTTCCCGGAAGCCAGTCACCAGAGGTATACAGGAAGAGATGCTGGTCTTCGTCTTACCATACAGTTCTGTTTCTACTGAAACCTTTGAAAATGGAAGGGTGAGCAGGAGTCTCATTTTCGGGTTAGAATTAGTTTTTCAGAACAAAGAACATCACCTTTATTAGTGTTCACTGAGAATGACTGTTGCTGGAAAGTACAGATGCTCAAATATGTAAAGGCATGAGTGTCATACTTAGCAAATTGCTCTTTGCTATAGTAAATGACTTTCTGAGAAGTTTGCAATGCAGTCAGGCTGTGTTTTCCTAAAGTTGAGCATTGTGCTCTGATCACTCAATGAAAGGGTTGTTTTTTTTCATATCCAGCTGGAAATTCCAGACTTGAGTGATTTCTATTGCAAGGTCCTAGGAGTGTTTATCTAATGAGAAAAGCACAAAAGAGATTGATTTTTATTATTTTCTGTGAAAAGAAGAGGGAAGGAAAAGTATTTAGACTTTCCAAAGAACTCATCAGGGAACAGAAACTAAGCATAGCAATTTTTCAGTCACAAATGTTTTTTGTCATCTGAAAACAGAAAAAGCCCTTGCTCCTCCCTCTCTCAGTCACTGGTAATAATTGCTTCTTCAGTGGTAAGTCTGCTTCTGTTGCCAATATCATTAATGTCTGCAGAACCCAGTCTGTAAGCAGACACAGTCATATTATTCAATATTAGTCAACATTCGTGTTACTTAATATTTTAGACTTCTTTAGTAAAGAAAGCGATGAATGGAGACACAATAATTGAGAGAGAGACTGCAGTGTAGAAGTTCAGTATTACCATCATGCCTTTAAAAATAAGAATATACAGACATATTCCTCAGTATGCAAACATTTATCCAAAAAAACACCAACCCAAACCAACATATAATGTGAGTCATTTTAATGTTTGCCTCATTCATTTGTACCTTAGCTTGAAGTTTTCTATTATGTATGTAGCTCAGGAGTAAAATGGTCTTCTGACCATATTTTTGGAGAAAGAGCAAATATGAGGATGGAAAGGTAGGTGATCTAATCCAGTGTCACTGTCATTAGCAGAGTTCTTGTTATGTATTTTCTCCTGGAAATATGAACCACTGGAAGTCTAACAGGCTAAGAAATGAATGCAGTGACCTCTACTTCATATTTCTCTATCAGCTGGAGAAGTGGCAGGAGGCTGGTAACTAGCACCTGAAATGAGGATTATAACAGTAAGCAGTTGCACTGAAATTCATAGTGAAAGGACTCCTGGATATCTTTTTTTTCCTCTAGAATCTGACCATCTGAGCATTTGGAATGATTTGAAGTTATATGGTAGTTTTTCTTGCATTTTCTCAGAAAAGAGTTGCTGTCTTTCAGGTGTTTGTGGAGCGTACTGCACAGTAGGGCTCTGAGCCCAGCTGAGAATATAGCATGGCATTGCAATGCATATGATGAACAGAAGAGACAGCCGCCAGTAGGTCCTTCCACAGGCAGGCAGGGGAGCTGTATGACCAGTTAAAGGGGGAAGACATGCCTCTTACCCTATGAATTTACCTAAAGAGTTGTTCTGTCCTGTTAAAGAATTAGATATTTGCTGTATTGGTGAATTGAACAGAAAAAAAAAAGGGGTTGTTCAGCTTAATAAATGTAAGTGGGAGAAGGAGTGAAGTAGAAATGATGTAACTCAGCATGAAAGAAAATTGGTAGGATGTATGTGCTGGGGTTGTCTTTTAAGGTTCATGAGCTTCTTTCAACCCTACCTGGAAGACAGGGTTACCTACAGGAAGCTGTGTTTCTGTGATGAGGAATGGTCACACTCCTTCTGCTTTCCAGAGCTGTGCTCTCCTATATTGGGAGTTCATTGCTTGAAGAGGGTGGCTTGGTTTGTTTTTTGCATCAAGACTCATTCACATAAAACTGCACCTTGGAGTCAGGATACATATACTGAATTACCTTTCAGTCAGAAAAAGTTCTTCTGTAACTAAACTGGATGGTACATTCTGCTGTTCCTGTAGTGCTAAAGCAGATGGAAGTGTTTGGAATCTCCTTTGTTGCCAAGGGTATAAACAGAGTCGAGAGGCTGTGCATTGTCAGTTTGGAAATGCCAGCTGGAAAAGGGTTTCATTTTTAATTCCACTCTAGAAAAAAAGGTGGGGAGGGGTCAATATATGCACCCTTCTCAGCCTTCACACTGGATGATTTTCACCTGCAAACTTTTGATAGTAGAAACTGCATTTTAGATACAGCAGTATTCAATTCTTACACCATGTAATTGATCTGTGCACATGGGCCGGTGTCTCATTTTACAAGTGCAGTAGTACGTACTGTGAATCTAGGAATTCTTGATGTAAGCAGAATTGTAGCTGAACAATAAGTTGTTTCCTTTTCTCTAACACAGTAAAGGAGGTGACATTGTAAAGTTGCAGTACTGGGAAAAGGTAGAAGTATTATGCACAAATTATGTATTCCAGCAGGTGCTCATTATTTGCCTACATGGACTGTGCCATTGGTCTGGGATTAGCTGCAAGAGACAGAAATCATGGTTTTAGGTGTCACTCTGAGCACTGTTATTACAGGGAAGAACTAGTGAAGTAGTTCTGTATCCAAATGGCACCTTAAGGAAATCATGTTTCTTACAGGGCAGGGCAGATGTGCTCTTCAGCACTTACGGGGCTGTAATAAGCTGCAAGATGGATTGCAAATGATGCTGTGAATGAGGGGATTAAAAAAAAAGCGTGTTTCTGTATCATTAAGGGCAAAACCATATACAGGTTCTCACAAATGAATGAATAAATTCTGAGCGTTTCCTCTGATGTGTGAACTCCAAAATTAGCACCACTGATTTCTGCTCTCTAAGAATAGTACAGCATGTCAGCAGTGAGGGAAGAAGGAAAAGGAAAATCAGGAGAAATATAAACCGTCTTGTCTTCCGTAACTTTTGAATTGCTTGAAACTTAAGCTTTGGAGCATACACGGCTGTATCTGTCATTGCAGAAGTTAACTAAATAGCCCTGCATCAGCACTGTAGTAGAAAAATTGCTAGTGATTGGCTTTGCCCCAACCTGAGAGAGATGCTTACTGCAGGAAAACAAGCATACAAACAGGACTGTATTTTCTGTCCTCAGCACTCCTAAGTGCTTATCTTTGCTTGCAAGCAGGATCTGTTTGGACTGATGGCATTTTAATAAAAAGCATAGTGTCTAGATTTAAAGCGAAGGAGAAGGAAAGCCACTCTGGCAAAGCTGATATACCCTACCCAAGTAGGGAAAAAATACACCTGAGAATAGTGTAGACAGCCTGAATCTGACTGGAACATAGTAGCTGAGTGTGAGCGTACGCTGACTACTTTAGGAAGTGAGGACTTGTCATTTCTGTTTCCACTGGGGATCTTATGAGCCACTTTACAATATTATACATAATAGCAGTTTGGCTGAAAATATTCCCCAGAAGAAAAACAAAGAAAATGTGAAACTAGAATATATTAAAGTCCAAGGGAAAGAGCATATATTTTTCTTACTGAAATTAAACTTTATCAAACTACACTGGTTAAAAGAAAAAATAATAAAAAGGTGGCAAAAGAGTGGCAGTGCTACAGTGTGTGCCTTTATACCAACTGCTCTTCAAAGTACGTTACATGCATTTTTTCCATGAAATTCAGAGGCCTCTCAACAAATGTTATTAAACTTTATTGCCACTTTCTCTTGTACATGACAGCTGCTGCTAACAGCATAATTGGCTGGGGAGGAAGTCGCTGTGTGTCTTGTTCTGTACACGGTCCCTCTAAATTCCTTCTGGCACTGACAACGGCTTCGGTATGTATTGTGAACAATGCTGCTTATGCTTGCAGCACTTTAATAGTGCCATTAAACTGCTTCTCCAGAGTACACAGTAATCATCATTAAAGCATGTCGAGTTTGGTCTTTGAATAGAGATTGAAGCAGGACTCGTAGTTTCTGAAGTTTAAGGCTGTAGTTGCGTGGAGGTTTTATATAACAAATACCTCCAGCCTTAGTAAGGGCCACTTGTAGTGAGAGTAACTATAGCAACAAAACAAAGTTTCTGGCTAATGAAGGAATATTTCCAGCCAGTAGGACATCGGTCTCTGATCCAACCTATGAAATACACTTATTTATCTTTTTTTCTTTCTTTTTTTTTTTTTGTGTGTGTGTGCAGTGCTATTTCAATAGTTGTTACCATAATATCAAATGTATATATATTAATTGTCATAAATTGTCATCCCTTTGCTTTCAATGTGGGATTTTTATTTATTTATTTTTTATTTTTACATAAAAATCTGTGGAAGGACTTGTTCCATTTTTATTCCCCCTCTTTGAATGGAAACATTCTGATTGTTCATTTTTTAACTTGTTTTCCTAAAGAAAATAGTGCAGTTGGGATTTTTATAACACTGAAAGCTTTTGAAAATACTGTCTGATTTGAAACAGGTTTTAATGGAATGGTAGACATCCTGTCATCTAATACTATTGCCCAGATTTCCCAGGAGCAAGTGGCTGCACAGAAAAACCCAGGCAAGAGGATATAGTGCTTTGCTGCACTGTGCTCAAGCTGGCAGCAGGACAGCAAGCAGACATGATGGGGACCTGCCACACGGCTCATGGCTCTTGGGGGATGGACAGGGAGGTACAAAGCTGTTGGGAATTAAATGCCGCTGGGGAAATGAGCAGTTTATTGCATTTAATGAAGAATCTTATAAATACATACTGTTTCTCTGTTTTACCTGGTCATTGGCATTCATAAGAGGTGACAGCAAAATGAGTAAGGAATGGTAATGAGGGACGCTGCAAGAGGTGATCAGTGAAGCCATCCAAATTTGCATGTACTGGAGGTGCAATAAAAGCTGGGGTCTTAGGAGGCTCACAGGAATCAACCTCCTTAGCAGACCAGGAAATCCTAGCCTAAAAGCGACAACCGTTTCTATAATGGCAGAAAGAATTGTTATTCCATAAATAAAATGGTAACTCTCTCTCCAGTTGAGAGTTTTTCTTTTGCCAAACCAATGTTATGTGAGGAGCAGGAGTACGTTTTTAAAAGAAGAATGGCATTTGCTGAAGCAAGCTGAAATTGTGGTGCTGGACTCTGGCCTTGCCACCTCAAAGCTGTAATGGCATTTCAACTGTCTGTGTGCAAGTGTCCTTATCCCAACTTAATAAACCAAAAAAGCACTAGTTTTTAAAGAGATCCTTGACCCTATGCTAGCTTGTCTGAATAATTGTCTTTTCTAAAGTTCAGTAATTTTCTGTTCAAGAGGGTTAGAGACTCTTTCAGTGTATGAATCTCCAATAAAATTAAATGTATTTTTGCACCGAATTGTAGCTCCTCTTTCAAGCAACAGCTTCATGCTCCCAATAATTCCCCAGCCATTTAGTAGCAAGAGTACCATGCAAGCCAAGGGAGATGTGGAAAACAAAGGGAAGCAGAGAAAAGCATAAACTGTTATTTGGCTTTCCGAAGGGTATAGAAAATCTGTCTGATGCTTTTGTGTAGTTTTCTGAGGCTGTTCCTGCATAGAATCATTAAGGTCAAAGAAGACCACTAACTATCAACCCATCACCACTGTGCCAACTAACCATGTCCCTCAGTACATCTACATGTTCCATGAACAGCTCCAGGAATGGAGCCCCACCACCTCCCTGGGCAGCCTGTTCTGATCGAATTAGAAAGTCTGGTAATGCACCTTTTCTGCCTTGTAAGAAAGGTGTTTGGGAGTTGGACTCCATGATCTCTGGAGGTGCCTTCCAACCCTTGTGATTCTGTCCACCAGTAACCTGGAAGGAAACAGTAGTTCTCTTGCAAAACTATGTTTCCTAGATACTATATTGCCATAGTAAACCGTATCAACTCCAGGCCCCACCTCCTGCCAATAACATTCTCTTTGACCTTGCCAGCATCCTCGTGATGTATCACAAGCTTTGTGATCACTTTTTGCACCAGTGAAATGCTGGGACAGAGCAGCAGTTTAACAGGGAATAGCACAGCGAACATCAGATTAAGTTGTAAAGAAGAATAATCTGCCCAGCTCCGGTTAGTGAGATTGTTGTAGAGAGGCAGAACGTAAAGGCCAGCACTGGAGTTTTACCATACCATATGATTTAACACCTGTGTTAGTATAAAAGTGTGACAAACTCTTTAATATCTTCAGTTAATTACAACTTGGGGTTTACACTTCATCTAAAATGATTTAATGGTTCTAACAAAATATGGGAGCAGGTATTAAAACGGATGAGTCTTAAGGGGATGAATATAATCTTAAAGACCCAAATAAAAGCTATGTAGTTGAATGTATTAAGGAAAGCTGGCCAGATATTACTGAATTCATCTCTTTCATTTGATGGTTGGAATTTTTCTTTTACTCCCCCTAAGTCAGCTACAGCACTTAATCCTATAATAGAAACCTTCTAAAATTAGTAGGACTGGCTGAGCTTTCCATCTTGCTGCACTGTTCTGGTTAGGATTATTAATGAAAACCTGAACTTTTGTCTTTCTCTCTCTGTTTTATAAATTAATAATAGGATGACTTAATGCAGGCACTAAGTTTCAGGCTTCATTTTCTATTATATCAGCTCATGTTGTTTTCCTAAGGGTATTTAACTGTGTGTTGTTCTATAGCAGCTTTAACAGTAGAGGCTTGGTTTTGTTTGACATAACTGCAGAACTATGCTCTTGATTTGTGGTCCACAGATTAATGCTTGTGGATTGAACCAGCTCATCTCTTGGATTCTCTAGAACAAAGTTCCTCAACTGTAGATCACAACTTCCTTCAGGAACCAACCCACGGGAGGGGAGAGGGAGGAATGAGTCCAGGGCCCTGGCTGTGCTTTTTCAATTGCAAGGGGAGTTTTTCAGTGTAGATAGAGAGGACTGATGTGCCTGAATGAAACCTCTCATGTCTGCTGCTGCAGGAGGTGCCCACAGTGCCAACAAAGCAAGGTGTTTTAATGTGGGAGATGGTTCACAGTGGTGCAGAGCTGTACCAAGCTGTGCCATGCAGCTGCATCAGTGCAATTAGTTAATTTAACAAGAGAGCACATGCAGCTTAGGGGAGAAGTGTTTCACTGGCTTAATCTGTTTCCCAGGGTTGCCTTTGCTGGAATAACTTCAACAGAACTGTATTATGAAGCAAACCGAACAGATTATGTTTTACAACTTAAGTAGTATCTCGATGGTAACTTTTATGTGCTTAGAAATTTATGTGCTAGAATTGTTGCCATGCAGTGGCTTTGCAAAGGTGATATTTTTGTACTTCGGGCTTCAGATGCCCATTGGCTGTAATCCTGAATGTAGCGATCAGAATTTGTATCCCTTGGAAACGGCAAGCCACGCTTAGAACAGATGGTTGTCTGAAATACATGGATCTGCAAGGTTTACTGAAGCAGACTTCACCAGATTTGAGTGAATTAAGTGCATGACGTTATTTACAGTTTTCAGTAGAGAAGCTTTAGGATAACTGGAATGATGCTAAAAATCCTGCACTTAGACTGACTGAATAGCTGGTATTACCTGGAAAATAAGTTTATACGTGGAGGGACCTGACAAACGAAGCTGTGAGCTTAGTATAGAGTGGGAGCAGAAGGGGACTGGGAAATGTTTAAAACAGGAAGGCCTTCATCTATATCAGAACAGCCAAATGCAGCTGTTCTGATGCTCCAAATGTGGAAGTTTATTATAAATAAGAAACAAGTAAGGAACAAGGTGGAAGTAAAAAAGCACAATGAACAAATTAAGTCATGCCTTAAGCAATCACAAATCAGACCCATCAAGGAACCTGTCCGCTTCTAACAGAGACCATGTTTCTCTGAACTAATCCATTCTGTGTCTCATTCGTGCTAAAAGTGCCCTGAAGTTCATGTGTCTTCACATGTCTGTGCTTTTAGTAACTTCTGCAGGGACTCCTGGAGAAAGATACTCTAGGCTGCTGTCTTGAATACTCTGGACAGGGGTTGTCTTTGGGGGCATAATTCACAGTATTGTACAGTTAGTGTGTTGGAGTTTATGCTGCTGTTTCTGCTCAAGAAAATGACTTGTGCAAGCTGATGCAGGATTTCCTCGAGCCACTGGGTAGCAAATATCATAGTTATCCTGGGTAAGGATGTAGTTGGGCAGTACTGGAATTGCACAAGTGAAATGTTCTCACGTAGCAGCAGGATGTCTGTAAGCTGTACCAGCTCTGTACATCACCCACTGACATCCCCTCTCTTCTAGCTGTTTCCCTGGGTAGCCACGCAGAGTGGGCTGTGGCTGAGTCAGAACCACAGGGTACGTGAAACCATTAACTCACTGCTGCAGGTTCAAGGAGCTGCTTCACCCAGGCAGCATCCCTCCCTGCCCCCTTCTTTTTTTCCCTCCCTCCAAAGGCCCTTTTATATGTTAGGTGGACTTGATACTTTCACATGCTCATGCCCTTTCTCATACCTGTAATTTAGCATAATTATGACTTGACGAATGCATGCAATGTGCTCTCATCGCCACTCAGTTTGGTACATGTACCTAGTGAGGTTCTCATGGCTGGCTACTCCATTTCTCTTCTGCTTGGGGTCATCTTGTGCTGAAGCCTGATAAACAGGGTAATTACTCGAAAAAGGATTACAGCTCTGAATCTTTTCCAGTAAGGCTGAAGGAAGCTATTACTTCATATTCTGTTAAATAGCATGTGGTAATTCTAAACACCTTCTGGATTTCTAATGAATGAAATTGGATCTGTTCAGGAACAAAGAACACTGATTTTTATCTGTATGTTTCAACGTTCCTTCTCTTTACAACAGGATTTAGTTAATGGCATATAGCTGTAGTCAAGAAAAATGAAAGTGTCACATTCTCCCCAGCTACATCTTGGTGCTGGGGATCTGATGCAAAATATCAAATTTCAGGTGCACACTGTGTATTTGAACTGTGCTTCCTCTGGATGTCATTCCCCGAGGGAATTAATTATGGTAGGATATATCACATGCACAATGACAGGCTCTGTTAAGCCTTCCTGAGGCAAAGCTGCCGATCAGGTCAGTAAGAGCCTGAGTGCTTTCAGTTGCACTGGAGTGAATAAGGATTTCTGTGCAGTGACTGTGGGTATCCTTTTAGCAAGGTACTTAGGACACAGCAATGCGAGTACAATGCCCTTATTGCAATGGGAGCAGGGAGGAACACTCTGTCTGTGTTTTCGATGTATTGGTTTAGGTAGGAAGGGAATCAGAAATTGTGTGCTCTGGGTTATAGTTGGCTTTCATGAGGAAAAATGAGGCATGCATAAATGCAAAGCAGTTTTTTATGCCTAATGGTAAAATATAGGGCAGATATGATAGTGTTATACTTTGAGGTTGACATCTGTTCCTCCCCTTCAGACTTATTTCAAGGAAACACTGGTACATGCTGCTAGCTTATCAGAAGGCACAGATTATAAATACACGCTTCTCATTTATCCTAGTATGCTCAGTTCTCTTGTTCTGCAGAGAGCTCTGTACTGAATTACCAGGCTGCATGAAACAGAATGAATGTGGAGATGTCATTATGTCCTGTCAGCAGGAGCAGGTGTGACGGAGCTCAGTCCAGCCCCTTTCTGTCTCCTGTCTCGGATGGGTTTGGAGGTGCAGTGTCTGCCCCCAGGCACCTCTCAGATCAGCTGCAGGGCTGCATCACCAATCAGCGTCAGAATGAGCCAGGCATTTCCATGGAGGGCTTCTTGGCACAAAGGGAAAGGGAAAATATAAAGCTTTTCTGTGTGAAAGGCTGGGGCTTGCTATTTGTCATCGCTTCTCTTCCTTTCCTTTTTTCAGTTGCAGTATCCTTATGGAAGAACTGAACAGTTGTGTTTTTTTTGGTGAGTCACCGAGAGTCTTTCAGGCAGCTCATTTCTTTTTTTAATTTGCGGGCTAGAATTCTGAAAATCTATGGCTTATTTAAAGGGATAAGGGAGGAAGTCAGTTGGTACAAGCTGATCAAATTGCACTGACGCTGTACTTCACTTCTGGGTTTATCTGAGGCGTGCTGCTTTTAGGGAGATGAAGACAGCCTGCCTCAGCTTTTCTGACTTGAAACTTGAGTGCCAGGTCCCCAGCCAGTATGAAGAGATTAAAATCATTCATTTCAGTTGAGCAGAGCTGATTCCCTTCAGTTCTCTGGTCCTGATCGTTCGGTTCCTTGTACCTGTTTCACTGCAGCTGTTAGCTGCAAATTATGGAATAGGGCTCAGTTCTGTAAAGCATTGCAGTGTTAAAAATACACGGATATCCATGGTTGTGAAGTGCTGGGCCATTTCTCCAAAGGGCAGAACATCTCAGTAACCTGTGGATGAAGTATCAGAAAAGGAATCCCAAACCACTAATCCTGTCACCTATACTGTACTGTATCAGTGTGACATTTTTCAATAGCCGAGCCTATCTTACTCTCTGTAGTATTTAAATTGTATTTCTGATTGCTGACTGAGGAATGTTTTCAGGCTGTCAGTGTTAAGAAATGCCAAATGTCGCCATTTTTTGAATACTTAAAATATAATAACTGTGCATGTTTTCCCTGAAGGATTTTCTTAATCACGCGTGCAGTGCTTGAGATCTGTAATACTGTGTCATCTTTTATCAGCACATCTGGAAGGCCTGTCATATTGGGAAGAGAGTAGGAGTAACAGATACTGCAGGAAAATAAACCATTAATCTGATTTAAGCTTATATCTGCTATGGGTTATTTCTTTACTTCCCTTTTTTAACCTGGGCTGTGTTTTTCACCTTTCTCTGGAGGTTTTCTGTTTTTGTTGGCAGTTCTTAGTGAAATTTGTTGGCTATTTCTGACAGGCTGAGAGACAATGCTGGCGTTTCTTTGTTAGTCAGGAGCAGTGACTCAGCTTATTTGTACAGCATAATGTGCACCTGCTGGAGTCGTATGTTCAACACTGAAGTTTCCAGCAAAGCTAAGAAATGAATCTTTACAACAGAGCCTGCAAGATTTCAAGCTCTATCTGTGTTTGGCAGGGCTGTATGCAGCTCTCTCCTAAGAAAAGGACTTTCTTAAGAAAGGAACTTTGGTAATATGCCTGCAAAAACAAGCTGTGGTGTAGAAGCAGCCCAGTGCTGCCATGAATGCAATTGTATCATTTTCTTAAGGCATAGTGCTGTGGTAAATGGTAAGCACAGGTTTTGTTAGGTTAACTGAAGCTTACAAGTAAAGAAGAGAGTGAAAGTGCAACAGCACTTTCCATAGCACTTCTGCTTTCTGAAGTCTAGCCCTACGTCTGCCTTAAAGGTCACGCTCCCGTGTCTTCCTGCTGCTGCGTTCAGCTGGCACTGGTGCTAACACAGACTGTAATTACATCATGGCTTTGCTTTGCAGATGTAGATAAATATGATTCCTGCTGGTAGCAAAATATCCATTTCTTTCTCTCTCGGATTTTCTGCAGTGAAGTCAGCAGTTTAGTGTCTACTTACCACAACATGGATTTGTTCTAGATTCTGTGGGGCTTTCTATGAAGTAAAGGAGCTTGTATCTGCTTGCTTCATTCCTGTAACTTCTTTTACCTTTCTATCATGCCTTTGCCTTTTTTTTCAGGCTAGCATGGAAACTTTCTCTCCCATAACTTGCTGAACAGCATCTCACAGAAGGCACTGTTTCTGAGCTGTCATACTGTATGGTGGGTTGCCTTAGCCAGGACGCAGGCTAAAACTTGCCCACAGGCACCTCGGAGTCAATATCCTGTAGTGAATTCCTTGGCTTTTGGCAGATTGATTTCCGTCATCACCTCCACTGAGAGGCACGGACAGTGAACTCGAAATATCAGTGGACAGGCTCTGGCCCCTCTGATATTACTCATGTTTACAGTCTGTCCTCTGCAAGAGACTCTCAAAATCTTTCTCCTCAAAAAGAGCTTGATCTACCAAGGTCCTTCAGCACATGCTTAGTTTTAAGTGATGGAGTAATTGACTTGTTGATTTCAGCAGGACTACTCATGCTTAAAGATGAAGACCTTCTGCAAGTGCTTTGCTGGAGCAACGCCAAGATGGAATAAATCACATTGCCCCGAAGCAAAGCAATAGAAGGATTGAGGTCTATTTGACAGCAGTGCATAATGCATTTCAAAAAGAAACAAATGCTTTTTTTTAAACTACGCTTATTGTTTTTTTAGTAAAGCCAAATTTTGTGTGGTTCTCATTTCCTAATACAGAGGGTGTGTGATGCAGTTCTGCTGTTAGCTCCAAGCATCTCTGATATGCAAGATTTTGTTAGTGTGTTAGGTTGGGTAGAAATGTTTTACTAATCTTGTGGGGAGAGTTCTGCTTTGCTATATTTTGTTGTATAATTTATCTAATGCTGAGTATTCTATCACTTCTTATTACTTTGACACTAGGTTAATTAGAAGGTATTTCACTCTGTTCTAGTGATGCAACACAGGATTCAGACTTAACTTCTCAGGCAGAAGATGTACTTGGTTGCAATTTAAGGTGACTTGGAGGCCAGTGTTGAATGCTACTTCAGAAACCACAATCCTGGTATTCTTTCCTCTAAAAGCTGCCTAAGCTGCATCTCCTAGAAGCTTTTCTGAAACACAACAGTTGAGAAATGTAAATGAAACATCCAGTTCTGCAGTCTTTGGGGAGTGAATGAATTGGCAGCATCAAAAGTATTTCATCTTTGCCCTGTAAATGCTCTTTTCTTGTCTGGTAGGATCTCAGTTCAGCAATTAGAGAGCCTAGGCCTAGTTTCCTTTTCGATTTCTGTAAGCGGAGAGTCCAGTGGTTGTGACAGCATGGTAGCTTTCAGTTCTGCCCTTCCAAATTAATTTCCATTTAATCAGGACTGGCTGGATTTACCCAAGGGCACAGCTGATGACATCCTGAGGGATCAGGCCCAAGAGATGAGAAAATGTTTTAAAAGCAGTGACGGTTATTTGGGGGTCCCAATGTCCTTTCCTTCCTGTCCACAGATAACTCTAAAGTTGAGAGCACTGGCATTAAGAGATTAAATATAAAGGATAGCAGGAAGATGATGATGAAGAACTTTTGCAGAGGTCATTCCCACTGTCTGCCCTGCAGGGAGGAGAGCTGAAGTGAATTCCCCAAAACTGGCCCTAAGACTGTGCCAGAGCAGGGAACAGAGCATGGCTCTTGCATGTCATATGGGCCATATGATGCCGGTCCCACTGCTTGCCTTGAGTGCAGTGCAGTGCACCAAGGTGTCCAGTACACCCTTGAGGTAGCACTGCTAAATGCACGTTTTTGTGTTTGGAGGTTTGAAAACCATCCTTCCATTTTCTAGGTGCTCATGCAGAGTCCAGTGCAGTGGCAGTCATTCCTTGTTGCTGGGCCTTGTCAGAAAAAAAAAACACAAAACAATAGTCAGAAAAAAAGCCAAACCAAATCAGGTTAACATCTTGGTTTTTACCAGCGTACCATTCTGTGCAGTTTGCTTTTAGAACCAAAAGGAAAAATTCCTTTTTTTGCTTAGAGTTTCCAGATTTTGCTGTAAAGAGTTGTGAGAATTACCTTTGTCTTTACTCAGGCTATAGGTGTAGAGTGTGAAAGGCATGTGTTTTTTGACGACACAAAATTGCTTTGTTGCCAGCTCCTCATCAGAGTGAGTGCAAGGTTAAAGTTCCTTTCAGATGTGTCACCCAAACGATCCTATATAACACAGAGAGATAAGAGAAAGACCAGGGCTTTCATCAGCTCTGCTAACAGCTAGCTCGATTCCTGTGTTCTTAACAAAGGAAAATATTGCAAATCTAGGCTTCAAAATTGTATGATCTAATTGAAAGGGAAAAAAAAGAATGCTGATCACTCATTTTTGTGCCTCAGTTTTTGGGGTATGACCAGATGTGGCTTAGTTCTAGAGAAAGATAGAGATGAAGACTTTCAGTGCTTTCTTTTCCAGCAAGTAATTGTGTTTTTTTCTTCCAGCAGACTATTAGTTGCTTTCTCATTGTTTTTTAAGTGACTACTTGCCTGGGTTTAGTGGATCAGGGGGATTTGTTGCAAGGTCTCCTTCTATGTGCAAGTTGCAGTTTCTGGGTGGGCTGTATTATTAATGAATCATATTTGCACTCTGCATCACAAGTGAACCTTAAGGTACTGAATGACCAAATAGGACTGGCCACAGACATGTTTGTCTTGAGAAGCAGTATTTGAGTCCATGCATAGTTTACTTTCTATGCTATGCGCAGGAACTTTCTAGGTGCCTTTTATTTTGGGGCTGAGTCTAGAAAATTACCTTCATAACATGAACGTTTAAGTAGGCAAGAATCTCTCTCTCTCTGAAAGACGTGCTCATCCTGTTGCAATTGTTATTTGGGGAGCAACAGTAGCTGCATTAGTCTTGTGGAGAACCTGGGCCCTGAACAGGGCATTCATCTAAAGGAGGTGTTATCTTTGAATCTGCTTGTTTTTCTGGACTGAAGCCTGTGGTTCTTGTCTTTATTTTTTGTTGACATTGGGGGGGGGGGGGGAATAAATGGGCAATGAGCCATAGACAGTATGTCTGTAAAAGTATATGACCAATTTATTTTTGTAGGGAAAGTGATAGATTACATGGCACAGTATGAAGTTATAAAAGGAGGTTGCAGTCAGCACTGCTGGCATTAATTTAACTAGAGAATGTGCCCTTAAATGTCAGGAGACTGCAAGAAGCACCGAGTTATTTGAGAAGACAGCAACTTTGAAGTTGATGTTATCAAGAAGAATGTAGGAGATTAAAAGCAGCTAACCAGTTTCACTATTTTTTTCATATTGATAACATGGCAAGGGCTTTAGCAGATGCTCTGGGAAGGTTAATTTTGTGGTAAAAGAACTTGAACTAATTGGCTCACATAGGTGAGTCACCATTGTAGCTAAACTCAGCAGCTGATAAACTAAACAGCTAATTTGCTGTGAAGAAACTGCAGTTCCAGATACACTTTCCTTTTGTACTGGCAGATAAAACAAGACCAGACAATCTGGGTTATAAAAGGAATACAAGTTGCAGTTATATTTATGCTATCTCAAAATGTAAGAATGGCCGTTCTTGATCAAACTAAGGGCTTCTTTGTCTTCAGCAGGGCATCTGGTGAATGCACAGGGGAAAAGTATGCAGAAATGTGGCAGTGGGATGATCCTTCCCCTCATGTGCTTTCCCTGCTTCTGTCAGCTGAGTTGTTCAGAGGCTTTCCGAGCCAGACGCTGCATTAAGGCTGTGTTTAATGCCTCTGATGGGTCTGTCATCCATGAATTTATCTAATCCCTTTTTGAACCTGTTTATGTGTTTGCTCCCAGATCATCCCCTAGCAATGGGTTTTGCATTTTACTTTTTGCACTGTATGAAAACACACTTTATTTGCTTGTTTAAAATCCACAGCTTCGTCGCTTTATTAGATATCCCCTTACTTCTTCAATTAAAACAACACAGACTGCTTTTATTCCCTTATTTTCTTCACACTATTCATTATTTTATAAATCTGTCATCTCTTCCCCCAGTCTCTTTTCCAGGCTGAAAAGGCCACTTACCATCTATGTGCACCAAGAGCATTCCCAAACTTTCATCATTCATCTCATCATCTCCATCCTGTTCCTAGGTCTGTTAAATCAATCTGTATTCTGTATCCACCTGTAGCCTCCTTTTGCATCTGCTACCTTAATAGGGAGGAAGCAAATTTAAAGAGTTCAGTGCTGGGGGAGCATCCTTGTGCCATCTACCCACTCAGGTCATGGCATCCATCCCCCAGGTTTTCATTGGAGCTGGAATGGTACATTTCTTTGTGTTTCTGTATGGAGAAGGGCCATATGTAATACTAAGAGGTAAGGGAGGGTAAGGTAGGTTGTGCTTCCCAGTGGCACTTGCTGTTCCAACACCCCATTAATCTGTCACTTGGATAAATTGCATTTGCTATCCTCAGAGCTGTGAGCAGGACTCTGGTTTCTTTCTCCAGGCATAAGGCTGTAAACACACACAAACAGACATGCACATGCATCCTGTCATTTAATGAAGGACGCACACAGACTGCAGACATTAGTTGCAGAGGTTTAGTGTCTTCATCCTAAAGTTGATAATCGTCTCTGTGGATTGGGGCGTATTACTGCTGTGCTTGGTGTCTGAGTTTTGTTTGTCTGTTTTTCCTTTTTATGCAGATTCAGAATAAGTCAGCAGTTGTGTGTGTAGGTGTTGCAAAGTCTGGGTCAATAAGGAAAGACTTTGGGGAATTATGGCCTTGATTTGGTAAAGCTCAGAGATGTTGATTAATTAAGTTCATTAATTGACAAGCTCTGATGAACTGGAAAGGCTAAAAGCAGCCAGAGAATGACAAAACATACAGATAAGTGACAACATAGTGCTCATTATTCCTAATTCACTCTCTCAAGCTCAAAATCGGTGGAATGTGCCGTTGTTTGTATTTGTACTATTTATTGCTTGTCATACGGTAGGACATAGAGATCCCATTGTGGTTCTGTAAATATGTATCATTACTACATTTAAAACTAAAAACTCCATTTCAAAGAAGCTTTAAAAACTCTTAATTAACCATTTAACAAATCTTATTATATTTGTAGAGCACCCACAAAGTCAGTAGGTTGTTACTAAACATAGCATCTCCCAACTTCATCCACAGATGTGCTCATAACCATTTATAATATGCTGTAACAGTGAAACCTAATTTTCCGAGCTTCACAAATGAATTTATCTCAACAAAGTCAACTATATACAGAATTTAATTTGACAGGGTTAATGTTGCTGTGATCAATCAGTATGTTTACTTGTGGCAGTTACTTGACCTTACGGCAAGGAACAGCGGCTTTTGATACTGTCCACACAAGTGTTAGAAGAAAACCTGTATTGAGAGGGAACTTAGAGTCCAGTATCAAGAGAGTAAGCATTGGTTATTTTCCATTGTTGCTGTTCCTGAAATTTACACATTACAAGAATGACTTGGGGGTTTTTTCCTCTTTTCCTGTGCTTATGCACCAGTAATTTATGTATTTGCTTTAGCCCAAATCCCTCTGTTTTCATTTTCAGAGGCTAACAGAATTACCAATGACTATATTGATAATCTCAGAGCTATTTTTATATGTGGAATCTCTTTAAAAGTCTGCTCTGCTTAATATTGCAAGCATCATATGAAAGTACAGTAAAATTATATTAAGAAAATACAATAAAGTGTTATCTGTGCATACATAAATTTTGTTTATGCCCCTGAGAGTTGTGTGCAGTGATACAAAACAATACCCATCAGATTTATTTGTAGCAAGAGGGCTATCTCTGTAATGAAATGATAAACTTCAGATAAAAATGATACTGGCCCACCTATTTCAGTGATTTCTCTGCATTTTTATTTATTTATACTGTTACAAAACTTGCTAGAAGCTGAGAAATGCAAACAGCATATAGCACATATAATGCAGTGATTTTCTTTCGAGCTTGCAACTGTCATGTTGAATTCCTTTATTTACTACTTTTATTTACTACAAGTACAGCTTGATTCCTTTTGCCACTTACATTCTTCCTGTTTGCCTTTTGGTTTTGTTCATTATATTATTGCATGATAACATGAACAGCAGTATTCCAGAGTCTCATTACCACTGCAGTTAACTGTGCATGGTATTTCTAAGATCTGCTAATGTTTCATCGCAGAGACACTCACTAAAATTGTGTTATTTCTTTGTTATTTTTTTAACCTTTGTGTGCCTGTGTCTTACAACTGATGATAATATTCTGCTGAAGCTTTGTTATGATATTGTTTGGGATTTGCTCTTTTCCTGTATTTCATTAGTTGTTCTCGCTCTTAAGATAGAATTTTGCACCTTTGCCCAAAGAAGTTGATATGTACTCACTGTAAAAGCAGCAGAATGATGGAAGAATGTAATATTCACCTTCATAATGCTTAACTGTAATGTTTAAATATGCTGTGTAGTGATTTTAATTGTGTGGAGATAACTAAAACATCTATATCCATACAGATATGAAATGAAGGAGGAACACTGCTAACATATCCCTCCTGAATAGTACTTTGACTGTTAACAGATTATTCATTCTTATATTCTTCTATTTAATTAATATTAAGAGTCTTGTCCTTTAGCACCCATGAATGTGGTGTCATCTGGGGATATGAGTATTTTCTTCGTGAGGCCCTATGGTCCTTTTCCAATACTCTTCTGCTGCAGTGGATGTCATACATTGGTTATGAAGGTCTTTCACTTTGAAAGTTAGTAGTGGTTTAAAAATATTCTGTACTGTTACTGTTTCTGTTAGATCAAAACCTCACTATTTAAGTACCTTATCTCCATTGCAGGCTGAAGCAAAATATTTTTGCTGTTTCTTGGTTAAACTAAATCAACTAAGCTTCTTGAGCCTCTGACGAACTACATTTTTGGGGGCTCAGTGCACTAGTATAACCACTTTCTGAACCTCATCCAATTTGGGTTACAGACAAGAGCTAGATGCTGGATACTATTGTAGTAAGTGTCTTGCTGATGCCGTGAACAGGAATAATCCATCTTGCAAGTACAGCTTGATTGTGCTTCCGTATATGGATGTTAAGTGTGCAGTCGAACTGTAGCAGTGGCCATGAGCAGTCTTCTCTCAAGCAATCGACATATTGTCCACCTATCACCACTATTTCCCAACTAAAACAGGTCACTTAGTACAATATCTAAACATTTCTTGCACAGTTCCAGGGATGGTGACTCCATTACCTCCCTGGGCAGCCCATTGCAGTGCCTGACCACTCTTTCGGAGAATAAATTTTTCCTTATGTTGAACTTGAACCTTCCCAGCTTAACTTGAGGCCATTCCCTCTTGTCCTATCGCTGGTGACACAGGAGAAGAGGCCAGCCTCCACCTCACCACAGCCTCCCTTCAGGTAGCTATGAAGGTCTCTCCTGAGTCTTCTCCAGGTTAAACAATCCCAGCTCCCTTGGCTGCCACCCATAAAGTTTGTGCTCCAGACCTCTCACTGGTTTTGTTGCCCTTCTCTGGGCACACTCCAGGGTGTTGATACCTTACTTGTATTGGGGGGCCCCAAACTGAACACAGTACTGGAGGTGAAGCCTCACCAGGACTGAGGGGAACAGGGAGCAATCACTTCCCTGCTACTGCTGGCACTATTTCTGATCCCAGCCAGGATGTCATTGATCTGCTTGGCCACTTAGGCACACAGCTGGCTCTTGTTTAGGCAAGCATCATCCAGTGCCCCAAGTCCATTTCTTCCATGCAGTCTTCCAGCCACTCTGCCCCAAGCCTGAAGTGTTGCCTGGGGCTGTGGCCAAAGTACAGGACCTGACACTTGGTCTTGTTGAACTTAATGATCTTAATACAAGATTGCACCTGATTTTGTCCCCTTCTGAAGTTTGGATTCCACAGGGGTCTGCAGGCTCCGCTCACAGTATTAAAGTTTTCAGCATTCAGCTGCTAGTGTTATTATTTGCATGAACACATATATTGCATCTAGTGGATGGATTGCTAGCTGTACGGAGCTAATTCAAAATACATCTCAAAGTTTCTGAAAACATTTAAAGCAAAAAGATAAATTTAGTATAGTACATAATAAATAAATTCAATGATTTGGGCACTTAAAAAAGGTAAAACATGTTTGTGAAAGATAGTGTTAAGAGCCATGCCAGCAGCAAGTGGTGAGTTGTGTAGTTACTGAATCTGTCTTTTACCCTGAGCTTGACCTAATTCTGCTGAATTCCCATGGTTTGTGCAGGTATGTATTCTCTAGGTACAGGAACAGTAGCTGTGCTTACACTGTGTAGAACAAAACCATACCAGGGCTATCGGTTGTCTTGCCTAAGGGCACAAGATGATGCCAGGTGGAGTGAAGAGGAAATATTTCCTTCCTGTGAGCCATTACATAATTGCGTATATTAGGTATATTGGGTTTTTCCCCTACATATAGTCTGGTATTTATTATGTAAGCCATTGTCATAGGAGCATGACAGACTGAAAAAGCATTCAGGTTTCTGTGTTCTGCCAGTTCCTTTTTATTTTGTTTTTAATGCTATCCACAATAAAATGATATTCAATGTATGCTTCACCTTGTTAGTATTGTAACATATTGCTTTTAACACTGTCCTGCCAACTTCGTGACACAGATCTGACTGCAGGTGAGAAAAATTGGTAATCCTCTCATCTCCTTGTCGGGAATCAAAGTTGAGCCAAATGAAATGTTTTGTGTTCCAGTGTTTTCTTTTAGTGCTGGACATACAAAGAAAGCGAAATTGCTGCCTGCCAGGATCTTAATAGAGTGGAACTGATTCTTAACATTTATGAGATGCCAATAAAACAGAAGTTGTTCTTTTTCATCTTGCAGCTTACTCTTCACCAAAGTAAAACTGGAATGGATGCATAAAGGACCTGAGGAGGCTCTGGTGACATGCAAACATATGTTGCAGATGTGGCAGATGGCTTATAGTGTTTTACAGCACAGGTAGGCTTTCTCCGCTGTCCAACAGGTTCAGATTTCACAATGGGAATGTAGTTATCTTCTCTAATTGTCCAGATACTTATATTACTGTGCAAAAAGGGTAACAAATAATACCATTAAAACAAGAAACAGAAGTAGATTTTTAGCCATGATTTAGGAAAAGAAAAAAACAACAAAAAAACAAACAAAAAAAAAAACCACAAAAAAGCATTTGAACAGTGCTGAAAAGGGTCATAGGTATGTTCTCTTTCTGTCATCTGCTTCCCCTCCAGGAAAGATAATAGTTTAGAAAGTGTGAAGGTTAACAGCTTGGATTTTCTTCCTTCCCTCTTCCCCTGGTTACTGTCATAGTCATGGTACCAGTGTACAGCCCTTCCCCCCTTGGAAGTGTTATCCCAACACTATACTTACCTCTCACCTGTAATGTTTGCAGAGGTTGTGTTTGATGGAAAATACAACATGCTTGACAGCAACAGTCTTGGCAGCCAGTCCATGAAAAAGTTTTATTGTCCCCCTGCTTGTGAGTAAATTTGCACAGGCTTTATAAACACCAGAATGGTGGTACAGAATGATGCATGTCTAGGTACAAGTTGTCCTTAAGGGATTCTTAGTAATTCCGTGTTGGTTTAGCTAATGAGCAGCAGACCACACACTAAAGATATCTAAACAGCACTAAAAGTAGTCTCTTACAGGCTGGAATCATTGATTTCCATAGGCTGTAGTGTCTTTAGCTGATGATTCAATCTTGTATTTCTCACATGAATAATCTTCACACTCATGAGTCCTCCCTGTGTAGGTGAACAAATCCACGCTGAACAGATAGAACTGGATGTGACTTACTGTTGTGAAGTGGGGGTGCAGCCTTGAGACTGAAGGGACTGAGCTGGAGAACAGACAAATACTTGAAGCATTTGGATTGCATTTGGATCTCAAGCTGTGCTTTGGCTGTTACGTTTAAAAAACCAAGATGTGACAGCTTTAGGGGCTTTTGATAAGCTTTAGCCATAGAAGCTTAGACAAAACAAATTGCTCTGCTTTTGCTTTTAGGACCTCTAATGTGTATTTCATTGCTATTCCCAGTGGTATTTTTTGCCTTTCTCAAAAAAAAAAAAAAAAAAAAAAAAAAAAAGCTTCAGAAAGCATTTTGTTTTAGGAAATAGTGCTTGAAAAGTAGCAGAAATTAACTTGGTGCCTGCAGTTTTTGACTGGATTTAGTGCTGCAGGAAGTACCTTTTTAATGCAAATTGCAGCACTATCAACTAACAAATATTTAAAATATTCTGGGTTGGGCTTTCAAAGGAACTGAAGGGGAATTCTTATCAGTGGGATTGGAGGCAGACATTTTTTAGGGCCTCTTGGAAAAGAAAAGCCTGTTTTTATATGAGGTTGAGAGCTGTTACACTCAAAACTCTTTCCTAGTTCAATCAGCAGCTAATCGCCCACACAGTTAAATTGCACGTTAGTTACATTTGGTTGTATTGTCTGGCCCTGGTTTCTCAGTTGCACAATCTTACTATAACTTTGTTAGACTACAGAGTCTTTTAGGGCCCAGTACTTGCTCCCCTGGCAGGTATTTATGTGCCATGCTAAGTGCCCTTCATCTTCTTCCTGATAAACCGAACTAGTGGTTCCCCTGCAGTCTTTCAGTCAAGCATTTCCTTCACTAATTTTTGTGACCATTTTATCCACTGCCCCAACTACCTTTATAAAACATGGGTGCTTCCAGTGCCATCTGGGGAAGGCAAATCGTCTGGCTACTGTGCCTTCTTTGGTACTTGGGAAGGCTCTCTTGCTTGAAGGCCTGGCACTGCAGCTTTCAAAAATATTGTTCACTTGCAGCACTTCAGCTGCAAGCTGAAGAAGAAGCTGGAAGCTGTTCTTTTGCCAAATGCAGTCCTCTTGCCACTGAATGTTAGCTGAGGTTGCATTGTCGAGACTTCTCTAAAGGCTTCTCTCCTATTGTCAGATTTCTTGCCTGTTTTTTCTATAGTAATCTAATGCCTAAACCAGTGTTCGGCCATGTGCCTAAACGCTGACCTCATGGTGACTGCTACAGCAAAGCATCGTGCTAGTAATATTATAAAGCAAAGCTGGCAGGTTTGCATGTACCTCTGCTGTTCCACCATCATGGTAGAGCCAAGGCAGTGACACTTGTGTCAGTGATGGCTGAGCAAGGCAGAGGTGCTGGACTAAGTATTGAATTTTCCCCTCTATCTTTCACCACATAATAATTTCAAAAGGGATATCAGTGTGGAAACCAGTATGTAAAACAGGCCTAGTCAAGGCCAGATTTAGATGAGCAGTCAGTGGCCAAGATTTCATGGTCCACTAACAAAAACTGTAATGTTTGATCCCTAAGCACTAGTAAGAGGGTAATTAGCTATTATAAATATGATTACTAGTATGACAAATGACAGTAAGTGGCTTTCAGTCCTGGACTGCTCATTGGCAAGGGCAAGACTTGGTTTATCTTTTGCTATTTAAAACCAAATCCCAGTCCCAAGGTAATTCTTCTGCTGGATTAATACAAGTTCAAGGGAATCGTATGCAGTCTGTACCTTAGGACTAATTAAAGTGGAAGATTGGGCATCCACAGCAATCATGATTCTGTGACAGCTCCTTTCCTGGAAGGAATATTATCCAAAAGCTGAGCTGCAGGCTTGGAAGTGTGCAAGAAAAAATAGCCAGGGCAGTCACTTTTCCTTTTGATGTTTTGTCTGTTGATGGTGAGAGGAGATATCATCACCATCCATCTGATCCTAGAGGGTGGCAGTCCTTTGGTGACAGGAAGGCTCAGGAGATCAACACTAAGTGATTATCATTAGATACAGGGTTATTATTATTTTGGAGTTCTCCTTTTGAAGATCTGCCTTGTAAGGACAGAAGTCTAGAAAGAGAAGGAGACCAAATAGTCTTCCCTTCATAAAGTGGTACTGTGTGGTAGCTTTTATCTTCCCTCTCTATTGAAACAGAACAAAAGTGGGAAGAGATAATCTTGAAATAAAGGAATTTGGAAGGTGGTTGGTCTGTTTCAAAAGGACTAACGCAGCACACTCACAAATCCCATCTTTCTAGAGAAAAAGCCAGGGGGCAGTGGTTCTCCTGAATGGGGGGCATTGGTAGTTGGCCTCCTGGTCTGGCTTTTTAGTTGGCAACATGTTGCTCATCCAGTTGTTGGCAAAGATTGCAGCAGTCAAATAAACTGATAGCAGCTCACAGACTGGAGCCCTTGCTGGGCACAGTTTCTCAGTGCCCAAATTTCTGCTCAGTTGATGGGTAGGTGGTGTTAGGACAACACGTTCAAGAAACACCTGAAGTTTTCAGTTCCAGAACACAGTTAGGTGAGATTATTGCCTGCTTTGTCTCCCTACTGAAAGGTGGCCAGATAACAGTTTTCTTTCTTTGCAGTGGCTCTGAGAAAGGAAGTAGTGTGGCCGAAACACCAGTGATCAAAAAGCATAATGGACTTCATCTCACGCTCCCGGATGCTCATGATAATGATTCTGGTGAGAAAATGATTTGTTCTTTCTCGTCTTAAATACATTAACTTTCTACTCATGTGCATGTAGAGAAACACTTGGGGAAAAAAAGAGAGAGAGAAAAAAAAAAGCTTACTTTTAAAAACATTGTATTTTAAATAAGTCTCATGATTTCAGGCTAGGGAATTAGTGATTGTCTGAGAACTGGTAAAACAGGGAGATTGTGGAGTCTCCTTCTATGGAGATATTCAAGACCCATCTGGACACCTATCCATGCAACCTGTTGCGAGGCATCTGCTTTAGTAGGGAAGTTAGACTCAGTGAGGTCTCTTCCATTCCCTGCCATTCTGTGATTCTGTGTGTTTAACCCCCATTTATACTCATCAGTGGTTAAGAAGCATTACAAGGTTAGGTCTTGAGCATGCAAACACTCAAGCATCAAAATGTTATTCAGTGTGTCTGCTCCTACTTTTGTTCACAATGTTGAGCCCTGAGGGTTTGTATTTATGACATTGTAATCTTCCTGGTTCTATACACATATATTTATGTAAATCTTAATCTGTTTATTCCCTTTCCCTTGTAATATCCTTTGCCGCGACATGTTTCTATATTTTGTGTAAGACTGTTTTCTTATTGTATGTGTGAGTCAGTATTTTGTAGTTCTTTAGATTGCTGAAGGAGAAAAGACCAAATTCAACACAGATGGATGAAGAGAGTTTATCTAATGAATAAGGAATGAATAAGTGCTGCTTGGCATATTAGAAGTGATGGAAAAGGGAGCAAATGCGAATGTTTCCTGGTGGTTGGTACAAAATCATTTGAGACAGTAATCACTTGAAGGTCACTGTGGAGATTTTCAGAAGTATCCCTTATGATCCCTGATGCTGGGCAGCCAAATCAGCCTTCGTTCCCTGGGTTATCTCCTCCACAGTACTGTTCTGGAGGCAGCTGGGCACATGCCCCATTTGGGGGCCCTCTTGGAGGAAGCAGGAGGTGAGACAGCAGAGCGCTGCTCCAGCCGCTCTCCCCTTGTGCCTCCCAGTGCTGCAGCAGGAGGGAGGGAGGAGGCCTGGTGCTGGCGTCAGCCTGCAGCAGGCTCCAGTTTCCAGCATGCAGCCTCCAGGGAGCGTGCAGCAGCATCGCCGCAATGCACAGTGCTCTGTGATCCCACCCTGACTGAAGGGAGATTAGTGCAGCTGGGTCTGACACTGGCTTTCCCCCCCTCGGTTAGGCCACAGTGAGATTATTTGCTGTGCTAGAATTTTAGGTTTCCTGCCAGGAAGATTAATTCCTCTTTATTTTCTTCATCTCCTCCTAACTGAAGCAGCATTCCTAAGTAAATTCACTGGTATCAGTCAGCTGTCTTGCTATTTCATTCTTTCTGTGATTTAGTCTTATCTAATAATGTTCTTGCCTCAAGTGATTTAGGCAGGGGAATTCTGTGTTTCTTATAAGCCCAGTAAATCTATGGAGGTGCATTTCTATTCTCATAGCAGTTTTTTTTATAAGTGTAAAATATTAAACTTAGTCCTTGGTTTTATAACAGCGCTGTAGCAAAATTATTTAGGTATGTTTTCATATGGTTTCTATGTGGAGCACATCATGACAAAGTATTTTTTTAATCATTTCTTTCAAGAAACGTGTAGAGGGCTTTGTTGTAAAATGCGAGGTTTATATTCTGTCTGGTGGAGCTGTTAAAAAGAGAATGAAAGTGCACTAAAATAACAAATTGAGGTGCTGTCTTCTTATGCCAACATTTGCATGTATTTTCAGGCTTGACATTAAAGTTCCGTGAGACAGGTTTTATGGTTTTTTTTTAGCCTATAAAGTTCTACACTCCTTTAGGAAGAGGCATTTTGTGTGAGAGCTGTCACTGCTTCTGGCTCTGGCAGCTTTCCTTGCTGCCCTCAGCCCACCCCAGGGTCTCTGGTGCATGCATCTGTGGGTCAGGTCTGTGGCTAGATGCCCTTTGTCTATAAAGGCCAAAGCAGAAAAGTCCTGCCCTTAAAGGGTTTATTGGAGCCTTCTTGTGAGGGACTGTGCAGAGGCAGGGAGGAATAGCAGTAGCAAATGTGTGGGTTTGGGCTGGGACGGAGCCTTTCCTTTTACATGTGTGCTGAGAGCAAGGAACGTATCTGTCAGAGACTGAGCAGGGCTGGGGACAGATCAGCTGACCACTGCCTGGTGGGGCTTGCTTCCTTGTTTAGGCTGGAATGGAAATGAAAATAAACCTCAAAGGACTGCAACACAAAAAGGAAGCCCAAGTTACTTAGCAATTTACAGCAGAGGCTCTTTGCATATAACTGCCAAAGACAGTAAATTGCTAAGTAACTCAAGTTCCCTTTTTAAGACCTTGCAGGCTGAAGCACACACAGCAGTGGACAAAGATCAGTGTCACATTGTGGGCTTTCTGCCTCCAGCAGCTACCTGCCTGGCTGGCAAGGAGAAGAGCAGCTGGCCTGTGCTTCTTCAAGTTCCTCATAGTGATGTTCTTTAAAGCCTTCTTTGTGAGGGAAGGATGCTTCATTAGACCTGAAATGGCTGTTCAGCCCTGCAGCAACACATGAACCTGTCCAAAATGCAGAGAGTTCCCTCACAGTGACATCATCCCCGTGCACTGACTTGCAAGGAAAAGAGGATTTCCCCAAACGGATGTGAATAGGCACAGCCCATCTGCCCACTCACTGCAGTCAGAACAGCATTACAGCGTTAGGTATAGGTGCTGCACAGCTCCAGAAAGCCTCTCTGAAAGAGGACAGCCTTGGCAGAGGAATGTAATGCTGAATGTTGCTTTTAAAGCACACCACCGTGATCAGGAGTGCTAATACAAAAATCTGCTTATGCTGACTACCAAGTCCACAAAGCCCATGCAGCACGTTTGAGTTTGACCATGTGAGTCTGCCCTGACTTTGAAGTACTCCTAAACAGCATCAATAATTGTTCACATGGCAATTTTCATGTTGCTTCTCTGCTGTACAGAAGCTGCCTGTGCTCTGGGAGGCTGGAGATAAGTGCCTGTTTTCTCTGCATTAAACAGCCTCATTCTGCCTGGGAGTTTCTGGGAGCCCTTTTGCAGTGAAATTTCTCCTAAACGGAGGGAGAGAGATGAGCAGGAGTGGGCAGGGCAAAGGGAGGAATTCCATACAGTGACACAGGCAGAAGATTGATCTGTTAAATAAACCGTTACATGTAATAAATTCTCCATACAGTATGGAATGGCTTTTACTGTACCATTGAAGCCATAATTACTGCATTACTGCACTGTCATCTCTTGGAACATTAGGTCAGGAATGTCTTTGAAAATGCGCAGGAATGTTAAAAATGCATTTAGGAGGAGCACATCTGCATTTTGCAAGGGAGCTGTGGGAGGTGCCTGTGCTGAGCACTGGTGTGCTGTTTTGAAGTTCTGCTGCTGGAAATGAGTGGCGTTAGTTAGCAGTGAGATAACAGGACAAGCATTTCCCATGGCAGTTTCAGGCTCTGGGTTGCAGTTGTGGCCTCTCCCTGGAGAGAACGCTCTCAGAGGCTTCGGCTTATATAAAATCTGTGGGCAGTGTTCTGCTCAGGCTTCACAGCCTTTGCAGAGGAACATGAGGTGCACAGAGGCCTGCTGACACCATGGCCTCCACAGGTGATGCTCAGCTGTCAAGATGTGCTTTAGGTTCAGCCCTTACCAGCTGGAAAACCATGCCAGTCCTCTTAAAAAGACTGCTTAATATATATATATACCATGAAAGGCTTTTGCCCATCTCTCCCTTCCCATGCTCAGAACTATCCCGGCTTTTCTGAATACCTGCTACTGTGCTCTTTGGAGGGCTACTGTGAGAGAAATGGGATTGTAGCTCCAGGATCTTGTCATCTACAAGATCAGCCTAAGTGCTTCAGTCACAACAGCTCTCTAGAGAAAGAGCTTATCAACCTTAAAATCACATTAAACCTGTATATACTAAAATATTTAGTTCTCAAAGCTTTAGAAAGCCATCTCTGAAGCCTCAGTTCATAGTTCCATGCTTTGTGACTGTCCTCTTGTTAGTCCTTCAAAAGGACTGCACACCGTACTTGAGAACATGGTCTCTGTCTGTACCTTCTTTCTGGAATCACCTTTTGATGTGATGTTTTGTTCCCCGAGCTGTGGGTACTGAATCCTTTATTCTTACGTAAATGTTACAGCACATACTAAAGGTTAATATAGTCGAAGCACTGCACTCTCTGCTCCCCAAGGTTAAATGAAAAACCACGCTGTCTCTAAACCAATAGGACAATATTGATGTCACTTGAAATCTGTGTTCTTTGAATGCTGCTGACCTACTCTGTAATTCTGTACTAGCATTTTGCATTAGTGAGCCACGTTTTGCAGTTGTATAGCGACAGCGTGCTTACAAAACAGGTTGCTAATAAATATTCTTAGGAAATAACTTGGTGATAGAATTCGACTTTCCAAATGAGCAAAATACAGTTGCTTCCTCAATGAAAGCTGATAAACAGACTTTCATAAAATTACTGTCTCTTGATTCACTTGCTTGGGGTGCAGCCCGTGGGTAATACAGTCTTTTTTCAATAAAAATAACCTTTTATAGGGCATATATCTCCAGTTCAGAATTCGATGTAACTCTTACTACACTAAACTGATGCTTTGGAGAAGACAATCAGATCTGCCCAGCTAATAAGCCAAATATCCCAAAGTATAAAATGCACTGCTGTTCTTGTATGTTTGGTCCATAGGATCACAGCGAGCCTCTTCCCTTGCTGCATCAAGAATGGAACAAGCCATATCTGAAATAACAATGCGGAGCAGCACAATGAAGCAAGGACCTATGCAGCTGTGGACAACTCTTGAACAGATCTGGCTACAAGCTGGTAAGTTTTGGTATTTATGGACAACCTGGAATTCCTTTGCTTTTCAGTGGTGAATAAGATGATGTGTATTAAAGGAATAGTTGAAATCAGGGCTGTTTCAACACCTTAAACCAACAGTAAATCTGCCCATCTATCTCACTTGGTTTTTGAAATACTGCTTGGTTAAATGTGAACAAACAAAATGTTGGAATAATGTGATTTTTCAGCTCACCTCTGTTTTTCCATCACATGGAAAACTTCAACTAAAATATGTTTCTAAATGAGGAGAGGAAGCAGTTCTTCATTAAGAAATGTCATTTAATAGTAGCAATTAGTTTCATTTTGCTGAAAATGATTGGGCAAACAACCCATTAAATAATATTTAGGCTGACAGCATTGCAGTTTTTCCTGAGTTTTAAGTGAAAATTATTAAAGAAGAAAAAGTCCTCCACTCATTCTCAGCTGCTTGAATCTCCCAAGGACTTGAAAGATATGCACATAACTTTGAAACAGACATACTGTAGCAAAGCTTGGATAGGGAAAGGAGAATATTGAGAAGGAACTGTATCCTGTGGTGACATCCAAAGTCATGAAGGGGTTTTATACAGGGCCCTTGGTGAGGAGGAGAGTTGCATGGCACTTCTACCATTTGCACTTCAGGACTGGTAAAAGGAATTCTGACCCTGCAGTTTTGCTTTTAAAAAACACAGTTTTTCTTCTGCAACTGGGCCCCAGCATTGTGTGCCTGAAATAACATTTGAGTGCTGTGATTACTTCTTACATGTCTCTTCTACCACTCGCAACAAGAGAAAAGCAGAGCACACCAGAACATTGCTGATAATTTACCATTATGTATGCAGGCGAACTTGTCAAATTCTCATTTACCTTATCTGCAATGGACAATTCTCACATAAAAACCTGGTAGTCTCACGCTACTTCTCAGCAAATACGTTTATAGCTGTTTGTATGGGGCCATTTTCTACCAATTAGACCTGAGTTCTGGTATAAAATATGTGACATTCTGTTTGTTACAATTTGACTAACTATTAAGAAAAAAAGAACTTACCTAAAAAAAGGATAATTACATCATCCTTTTAAGTTAATCACATGTTCGTTTGTTTGCTTTGGATTTCACTGTTGTACTGTGGTCCTCAAAATCGCTAGCAGGGTTTTCTTTTATTCCATTTATGCTTCTGATTTAAGGCTGAAGAGGAGGCTGGTGGGGTTGGAAAAACAAAAGAGTTTATTGTGACGAGAAGTCAGGTGTCTGTTGTCCATCATCATCCTGCAGATAGCTGGAGGCACAATTATTATTTCTGCTGCTGTGTGAAAAGACAAAAGTAATAAAGACCTAGTGCTTGCTGTGACCTTGCTGTGAATTGCTACAATCACTTCTCAGTGTGCCTTCCTTAGAGATGTTAATTCTCTTGGACAGAAATTATAAGCTGTGGCTTTCCTGTCCTATTGGTTTATTTTAAACTTTGTTTTTCTTGTTTAATTTAACTGGACTTGAAGTAGGATCGATGTTCTGACAGTATATATTGTGACTGTTTGTGATTTCATTACTAAGGCCAGTTATTGTTATGGATGCAGCTTAGTGGTCTTGGTGGGTTTAGTAACTTGAATAGCCCAAAAAAGTATCACTGGCCCTCTGTGTCAAAATCTCTCCCATCAGAAAGGAGGGGAAGACAGGAATAGTTACAAGGTAAAAACTTCCAAAATAGAAATATTTTGTAAACAACAGCTAAGGTCATCACATGCTCTTGTGCTGCAGCTCACCACAAAATTAACAGCTGTGGAAAGCAACAAGCAATTAGCATAACCTTCTGATGCCTGCATCTGGAGTCACTTCATATTTATGAAAGAGCCACATCAGTGTGCTTAGATTTCTATCACGTTTAGCTGGGATTTGTCCTTTTTCAGTCAATGACTCATCTTATGACTCCAGGCAAGTTGCCTAGCTTTTTTATACCTCAGTTTCCTATCTGTAAATGGAGGGAAATGTTTGTTTGCCTTTGGGAAAAGACTTGCATGTTGCTGTTTTTACTATTATTAACACTTTAACCTTTCTAGTGTTAATCATAAATCTCTAGATAAAATCATTACCCTCATACTATAGTAAATTAATAACAAAGCATCTATCTTTCTCAGACACAAGGAGGATGCAGCTGGTCATGTCTGTGTGCGGGTGTGGTATGGATGCAGAGCACTAGGCTGTGAACCTGTCGGTCTGGGTTCCATCAGAGCCATTCCCGGTCCCATATCCCAGGGCATGAAAGCTGATGGATCCAGGCAGAGTTCTCTGGGCCTCCAATGGAGAGAGGTGCGCTAAGCAAACTATCCCACAGCTATGTGAGGCTGTTTTTGCAGCCCTCAGCAGCCAGACCCCACTAAGGAGCTAGTGCACAGCTTATCAGGCATATCACTAGTGTGTGGTAGTCATCAGATGGTGCCAGTATAGGTGAATGGTTGCAGCATCACCAACTGCCCGTAGTTGGCGTAGGAGTTCAGGGCTAGCCTGCCTTTTGCACAAGCATCCTCAGCCTCTTGGAGCAGGAGAGCTTTTATTGGGCTCCTGATGCTTCTCTTAGCACATTCCATTAATTAGTGCACAAGAACAGTTAACAGCTTCTGAAGGCAAGGCTGTCAGTGCTGCCCAAATAATGACTCTTTTTTGTGCTGTGCTAAAAATACTTGTGTATAAAAGGGCATAGACTTGTGGTTTTCATCAGCAGTTTTTATGAGCTTATGAACAGCCACGCAGAAAATAATAAAGCAGCAACTTTGGAAGTGCAACCACAAGGTCTGCATGTGCTGCACCATTGTGGTCACGGCTTTTTGTTTTTCCCTGCAGCAGTCCTTCATGAACTTCATCTTGGCCATTTGGCAAGCTAACTTCTTGTAGCTCCTGGTAAGCAACCAGATTGATGCATCTGTGGTCTCTAAAACAAGTCCTCTTCTTTTTCACACATCCACATAAAACTAAATTGTCACTGTTTATCCTTATGTCTACCCATCTCTTGTAGGACCAGTGGGGAGCGCAATGATCTCATCTGCATCAGGGAACTTAACATGTTTCTTTAGAGGGCTTCCAAACTTTCCTGTCCCCTGCAGGCAGTCACAGTTGTCTTTGGAAGAGTAAGGGGTCTGTTGTCTTCAGAGATCACAGTGGTGGTCTTGGAGGGGCATGCTTTGGGAAATACTACTAGGCATGCTGTTCTCAAGTGTTCTGCAGCAAGGACTGTGATTAATAAGCTTGTCCGGTCCCTTTTAAAAATAACCCCCTCCTGCAGCTTCTTGAAATGTAATGGCTTTTTAAAAGGGGAGAGTCATCTCATTAGGTTTTACATTAACAAGCCTAAACATTATTCTTGGCCTACGTCTGAAAGCAGCCCTGTGTCAGGACCCTGCTTCAAAGAATTACTTAGAGAGGGAGCTCCCAGCAGTTCACAGTTCTGCTGTGGTGCGGCTCCAGGTGAGATGATCTTTATGTGATCCACACGCCCGTTTTTTTCTCTTTTTTCCACTTTTCATGACTGATAGGTTAAATCAGCCTTGAGAAAACTTCCTCGGTGTTGGTAAGGCTCATTAACTCTTATCACTTCTTGGAGCAGAATGAGCTGCAAAGAGAATCCTAGAGATTACTGGTAATAGTAGTACCAAGTTGAACGTCTGAACTAGTAGCTGCTTCTGTCCCTCTTTTCCTTTACGGAAATATGCCGGTACTCCTCCTTTCTGTTTAGAAAATACATTCATGCTGTTTGGCAAAGGAAAATATGTTTGGAATGGTTCAGATTTATGACCAAAACTTTTGTTCCGTGTTTTTACAAGTTTGCTTTTGACCTGGAGAGCAAAGTGAGCTAGTTCTGAAAGTAAATAGTTTTAGTAGCTTTAAACTCCTCTGGTAATGAGTGATTTCTTGCCTGAAGTATGCGTGAGTGTATTTCCAGGCAGTAATAACAGTATACTCTATTTATGTGGAGTATTTTAGAGTGCTGCAAGCCAGTTTAATAAGAGTTCAAATACTCCAGCTCCTGTTGCTATATTATTTTAAGCTTTACTTTTAACTACAATGTCCACTTTGTTTGTCTTTGCCAGTACTTCATATCTGACAATTGAGCTTCTTGACTGGCCCAGTACTTTACCAAATATGGCCACTCACAGCAAAGTAGGTCTGGTAATTTGATCTTAGATTGGCTAAATGCCTGCTAAACACAGTCTGGAAACCTCACCAGGTAGACCTAGAGCTTGTTTCAAGGAGCATTTAAAGAAAAATCACCCTGATAACTGTTCTATGTAGTCGCAGTGGGCTGGAGACGGCTACCTGCTGCCTCACTGACATGCTAGAAGTTTAGAAGAAAGATTCTAATGAACACGCCGCAAACAAGAAATGTGAAGAGAGCCAGTGTAGCAGGGAACAGTGAGCTAATGGAAAAACATCTGTTCCCCTGAGTTATGTACAGCAGGAATATTTTTTTTTCCTTTCACAAAACGCTTGTGATTTATTTATTTTATTCAGCATGGGCCAGTTCTTGGGAAAGAAAGCTGTGTTAGAGGAGGTGAGCCTTGTTCCACGAGAAAATGTCGTAGGAGCCAGTGGGCTGGAATCTGCAGCCCCAACTGGCCCACATCCACAGCCACACGTGAGCAGGGGCAGCACAGGGACAGCAAAGGGAGCAGTTCACCAGCACAGCTTAGGTTTGCACAGCTTGCACATGTGTAATTAAATGTTCTCCCTCCCTAAGCTTTTAGCAATCCTAATCCCCCCTCAAATGATAAGCTCAGATATTAAAGGTGTTTATTAGGTTTGGGGAACATCTTTATTGATGTTGCAGAATAGCTGAGGTCAGATACCCTCCTGCAATGCAGCAGTAGTTGTTGATGCAATTCCATTATTTTACTTTTTCTTGGGTTTTTGTTTTTAGTGTTTTGTTTGTTTGTTTTGTTTTTTAAAGTTCATTGAAATTTTAGAGCTCTCCGTTTACTGCTCAGATTCTTGAGCTCCATAAGCACTGCTGATTTTTTGGCTCTTTACAGTGATACAGGGCAGTGTGAGAAGTTGGAGGCTGGTGAGGTGCAGCATGAGGAAATGTTTTACTGTGAAGCTGTTACTGAGAGAAGTAAAGGTGTACTGCAAAGGTGACTGACCTACAATATTTACTTACTAGGAGGGATTAGGGAGGTAGAAATGGTGAAATGAACTGGTTTGGTCCCCTTTGAAATATTACTGATGCAGTTAATAAGCCAGCAGGGTTCTACTAAGGGTTTTGGTTTAGCAAGCTCTGACCTGATCTCTTAGTGCAGGCTAAAGATGGCCAAATTGCCCACTTCTCTTCAACTCAGTGTCTTCAGGGAGATAGTAGGTCTTCATACACGTTCTGCAGGTTGGCTTTGTTTATTTTTTATCAACAATATTAATTAAAGAAGAAGTCAAAAGCATTCTTGGCTGCTTCTTATCCATACTGGGCATTTTGGATTGCTTCCCCTGTTCCTGAGGCTTCTGGATATTTCTCATTGCTGGAGCAGGATGTGAAGCTTTGCAGACTTGATAATCCATTGGCATGGGTGGTTTTCAAAGCATACGTGGCATTTCTTGAAGTCTGGGCCATGCATATACTCACGTATGTGAACAATCACTTGTTAGGGAAGCAGACAGCAGCTCCTTGTTAAGCATTTTCTGGATCCTTTGCCAGTGGATGGAGAGGAACCTACTGTACTGCCAGCAGCCCCCACAGAATGGCAGAGGGTACCAAATACAAGCAGTTCTCAGCTGCTCAGCACTTTTTGGGCTAGTGACAGAATATGCTCTGTCCTGAAGAAAGCAGCAGGACAGTTATCCATATGAGAGACAGAAGATGGGAATTTATGCTTAACTAGGTTGGAATATGGAGATTTAGAAGTATTTCCTTTGACTATAGTCTGTAATCAGTGTTATAAAAGGGGGTACAGAAAAAGAAAAAAAAGAAAGAAAAGAAAATAAGCCCATTCACAGTATTTTGCCACCCTTCTCAATAGTGGCTTTACTGCCTGAAACATTTTCTGTTTGCTCCCAACATTTTGAGTTTGCTCCCCCAACTCTCCCAGGTGAGTAAGAATAGTTTTGTCACCAGTGAGCACCACCCCCACTTCATGTAGAGGAACCAGGTGTCTTGTGGCAAGGTTTGTTGTATTTCAAATGATATTTTGACTGCACCATTTAGCATAGAGAGTGGCTTGTGATGGTTCTGTGTCTTTTCCAGTAATGCTTGCTCTAATGCTGCATCTGTAATTAAAGAAGCCCATTTGCCATTTCAGCCCCTGGGAGATCTGCAGCTTGGAAATTTAAAGCAGGTCCCTGGGCTCCAGTTAACTATCAGCTTGCTTGCAAGGATGACTTTGAAGAATGTACATCTCTTGCCTCATTCAGAAGAGCTGGTGGTTGAGCTCAGGTGGATGGGAACACGTGGCAGGTTATGTTCTCCTTGTTTCTGTATTGAATGCTTCATCAAATGAAGTGATTACAGTTAAGATACTGCGTGAATCTTCAATCTGATCTGCCTGCAAATTGCTGCATGCACGGTTGTGTCATAATAATAGACGATGACTAAACGTCATCTGACAGCAAGAAAAGACAGAGGGAGAACCCTTTGTCATGGTAATAGCTCTGCATTCACTGATGAAAGAGCTGTCTCAGAGGAGTGGGTCTTTCCAGCTGGCTGTGGGCTGCTGCAATAACAAGTATTAATAGATCCTGCAAGCAGATGGATTCTGTGGAACAAAAAACACCTCTCTACACATCCTTGCAGGCTGTCTCACCTTCTTTGGGTGTGATGGGCTGCTCCCCACTGTGCCATCCTGCTGGTCATCTGGCTGCGTGGTGTTGGCCATGTCACACAGTAGTATTTTTGGGGTAGGTGAGAGCGGATCTGGCTGACACAGAACAGTGATGTGGAACAGTCTGCTCGTGGGAGTAAGTGCTGCATCTTGGATAACACTGAACGTGATTCACGAGGAATGAGATTTTAACTCTTGGGTGTTTCACACTGCAGAAACATGTTTCAAATCTATTTTATTTTGTTAGCTAGAATTACAGTTGTTGCTGCTTCTGTGGTGACAAGTACAATCACTCTTGACACTGCATTGAAATGCTTAGGAAATAGGGAATAAGTCAGTGTTCAAGGTGATGGCAGACAACTCCATTCTTCAGACTGGCGCTGTGATACAGACATATCTAGATTATACTGCCTTGCTGCTCAGATGGACTCCTCAACAGAGCTCTGGCAAGTAATTTATCTTGGAGACAAAAAGAGGAGCCTGACTGCAGGAGGCCCAGCTTTGCCAGTCTCCTGCAAGTGCTCTTGGTCTGTGTATCTGTTACCTGTCCTTGGAGACTTACAGCAAAAATGCTCAAATACTCTCCGACAGTCAGCTGTGCTTAGCTTCTATCATTGCCCCTGACAGAGGAAGTAGTGCATCCAGGATGGTCGTTTTATTGCTTTGTAGCACTGGGAGTAATATTATAAGTAATATAATATATATAAGACAATATGCAAGACCTATGTAAGTATTATAAGTAATACAAGTAAGTGTTTAGTAGTATTTAGTTCAGAATGGTTTGGAAACTTCTATCAAGATGATGTTAAGTAAGAGATAAGAAGAAAGCCTGTATGGATAGCCTTTGAATTCAAAGCTGCAAAGACTGGCAGCACTGAGAACAATGTAATCCAGCAGCTTGAGGTTGATAAACAGCTTCCGTGAAGCAGTGAACCTTTCATGGGGAATCCCAGATCCTATATACCTGTTTTACCCTGAGGAAATGCTGTCAGCTTTGGAGTGGCATCAAATACTCTGTCTCTTAGACAGAACTGCCTTGTGAATGCTGCTTGTTTGGTCAGGTTTTTATGTACAACATGATTAGGTGATACAGGAAGATATCCTGAATAACCAAACAGTCTGGGAGCTGCTAACCCAGGCAAGGCAAAGGCAGGCATTTCAGTACTTCCAGTACTGTTAAGGAAGTTGGATTCATTCAATCCTTGCTTTTTGGCTTTGATTTCTGCCTCTGTTCTTATCCCGTGTTGCGTAAGCATATCTTGTTCATCTGTAAATGAAATGAGTATGCAATAGAAGTTAAAAAAAAATGAGTTTACAGAAAGCACATTTCAGTGCAGGCCTAAACGATTTCCCTTAGTGTTTATTTTTAGCTGGGTGGGTAACCCAGCATGCGGCTTGTAACCCACAAGCACCTCGCTCATTCTTTTTTGATGCAAATTAGTCCTCCCACACCATTAAATCGTTTTTTACTGACTATTGAGCCTGCGAAGAAATGGATTGAACTTTAATATGCTACATTACTGTACCATAAAATACAATTTGTAGATCTTATTCAGATTCTATGTTGCTGCACTTCCTCTAAATAATTGTTATTACCAAAGAAGATTTACAGGCACCGTTGAAAGAAAGAATAAGTGCTCCCTGTTTTCTATGCATTGAATCACAGGCTGTGCATGATTTCACATCTAAACCACCTTGCTCCTCATGCTTTTTTGAAATTAAACAAGTCACATTATACTGTTAGTAGCTAATAGAGATTTTAATACAGCAGTAGCCAGAAGTTCTGCTGCCTTCAAATAATGCCAGGATTTCACCTCTTCCTTTTCGCTTCTAGGGCTGTGCTGCAAACAAAATGTTTCTCTTCAGGCTGTGAATTGTCACTTTGCACATCTCCATCCTCATTATTACCACGTGTGCAGCATCAGCTGCTGTGCAGCTCTTGGCAGGAAAATGCTCTGTTCTTTGGGAAGCGCAAGTTAAAACGCTGTCCTCCCACAAACTATTGAATTAGCTTGTGCACATACTCAGCTTGATAACATGGATGGCCTTCCTTTGTGCTATTAGGTGCATATTAGCTGCACCCTGTTGGAGCCGAAGAAGGGGATGCACACTGAGATCTTATAATGATTAACCAGACAGAAATGTATATGAGTCACTTTTTAAGTACGTTGCTCTTACCAAGGAGCTGTTGTGCTCATGTTGACTGCCTCAGAGAAGGACATTTATCTGAAGTACAACTCTGGGAGGGCTAAGAAATTTTCCAGTCTTTTATCGATGTTGTCTCACCCTGCGCTCAGGAGGAGCACTTCGATCTGTGTGTTGGGCCATGCTGCCACCTCAGTGGACATCATGGTCAGCATGCCAGCAGCAGAGCTAGCTGTGCTCCCAGGCTCATGTCTGATGGGCCAAGGAGGGGCCTCCCCCCTTCAGGCAGGACTTGTGCCGGGATGCTCTCCTGCTTGCCTCTTGCCCAGCAAGCTCTATGTCAGTATGCCAAGTCCCCAGAGTCATCTGGCCTTCCTAGTACTCCAAAACTGGCAGTTTAAGACCTATACAAGAGACCTGATTTTTAAAGCTACTTTACCTCCTCACAGAGACTTTCTGAGAACACTCACTACCTTTAAAAGTAAGGGCATTTGAGGTTGGATCTAAATTCAGAATTGTTTATCTAACTCCGGAGCCTGAACTTGTCATTTCAAATTGAACTCCAGAGCTGTCGATACCTGCTGCAAAACCACATCAGTTAAAAAAGTAAAAGAGGCTTTGAATTTTTCCAATGGTAAGGGATAGAATGCTAACAGGTTACAGACTAAAGAGCAATGGCTGATGTGCAAAGAGAAAATAATTTTATGTAGATGCACAGATATATGCACACCTGTATGTATCTGTCTATAAAAAAACAATTTCCCTTTTCATTTATGTGTTGATGAAAATGGAGTATCATTTCTGAAGCCTTCTGCTAGAATTTAATGCGTGTAAAATCCTGAGTAGCTGTAAAATCTAACAGTGAAATGCATTGAGAAATTTGTTTAACTTGAGAAAAGATGTGATTAGCAAACAAATCAGCAGTCAAGCATCTCAGTGTGCCTTTGTAAGAAAAACGCTAGCATCATTGCTAAGAGATGAGAGAGCAAATTACTGAGCAGCCTCTTCCAAAAGCTCCTTTTTAATTTCTGTAGAATATTTGTGAGGAGGTAAGTCTGTGAATATGCAGTATAACTGGGTCTCTACAAGCATTTTGATTTTAATGCAGACTTTGAAAACTACAGAGACAGCTATTTCATGAAGTAGACAAGTAAGCAGAGGAAAAACACTTCTAAATTTTTTTTTACATATGGAAATACTCTTTTGAGTATGTTACTTAATGTCCAGGTTGGTCAGATGTATCCTATTAGTCTGACATGTTTAAACTACTCAGTAGACAGTAATGGCTTACTCTGTTCTCTTTTTCCACAGATTACTTGGAAACGCTCATGATGGCTCCAAGTGGCCACCAGCCCTGCTTCCTCAGGGCTCAGTTCAGCACATGTTTGCATCCCCTCTGAGGCAGCACACCAGTGTATCACTAAGGCCATCCTCTCTCAGTGCATAAAGAGGTCCATGAAATTCTGTGTAGAGACTTTACAGAAAATCCATTCACTGTCTCCACTTTGTGATAATAGACATTAAACAGTTGTAGTAAGCACTGTGCAGGATGGTGACCTCATGGTTTAATATGTTTAAGGAAGATGATATGCAGTTAATACAAAGAAAGGTGTCTGAATTATTTCAACTAATGCTAGGGTGTTTTTGTGTTATTTTTTTCAGCTGAACTTTTCATGGAACAACAGCATCTCAAAGAAGCAGGCTTTTGTATCCAGGAGGCAGCTAGTCTTTTCCCCACATCTCATGCTGTACTGTACATGCGTGGGAGGCTTGCAGAGATGAAAGGCAATTTGGAGGTGGCTAGGCAATTGTACGATGAGGCGCTCACAGTGAATCCAGATGGAGTTGAAATTATGCACAGCCTGGTGAGTTTGCAGGGGCTCAGCTCCATTATGGTATGTACATTCATGATTAACTGTAATAAGACAGAAGAGGGTTCATGCTTGCTCCGAATGCCATTGTCTTCCTAATCCTTAGAGCAAGTGACTGTTTAAAGAATAAGTGGGGTAGCCTGAACATCTATTTTAAGAGTAGAATGAATGTTTTTAACTAATTAGTACTTGGTCAAAAATAAATACTTCAAATGACAAATGCTGATAGATTTGGAAATTCTCTGCTTTATTGTCCTTACTACTTTTTTCTACTACCTGTTATGCATTTTACATAAGGATTGTATTGATGTTTGGAAGAAGGTTTGAACTAAGTAGCTTTAAAATACAGATATATACGGGGTTTGTAAACCTTGAGCCAGAGTCTTGTGTCTATTCACGTGAAGACAAACTATGAGTTTATGATAAAACTGTTGTCTTAAGTCAAGGCTTAACTCCAATCTTTTATTGGGGCAGTGACTCCCCATTTGATGCTCATGGAGGTTTTTTTTGTAGTATTTCTATATGGCACACTTCTTTTTCAGTTGCACTATCCTTAAAACAAAGTTACAGAGGGACTAGAGCTTTCAGGTTATTGTTGCTATCACTTTATTATTATTATTGCTATTGTTATTATTACACAAGATGCTCCATGGAGGCTTGAAACCCGCTTAATTTATGAAATCAAAGCTTTTATTTATATTTCATCAATGATGTGTCTTGTTAACTGTAGCCCTTATTGTGTCTCTCTTGGTTTTAAAAGACTTTCTTGACTAGTTTAATTTTTACAGGAATTGTATGTCCATGTGAATTCTTGATGTCTTTGCTAGCAGATCTGTATTCTCTGGTGTAAGTTTAAGCCTGATAAGGTTTGTGGACAACTCCGAAACTGAAGGGCTATCAGTGCACAGGAAGACAAACATGCAGTGAAGTGATGATCAAGAGAAGATAGTAACACCTACAGGCAAAGGAGGAGAAAGCTGTAAGAACTTCTGTTCAATGCAAAACCAGTAAAAGAACAGCTAATATATTTGTTAGGAGGTCACAAAACAGCAATGCACAGGTGATACTCATATGCTTAGTGGGACAATAGAATTTACTTGATTGTGATCCAACCTTTGCACGATCTAGAAAGACAGAATGAATGGCTTTGCTCAGTTATTGTCATGACAAGTAGCCAGTATCAGAGAAGCCACTGAACTCAGTGACAACATGGTATGAATATCTCTCATTTTTGTCTTACTTTATGAGCAAAGCCACATACTGTGTCTTCCCATTTCAGTTACTTGTAATTTTCTCAAACAGTAGTCATTTGGAATAACATTTTCTGAGATGCACATCGTCTCTGGCTCAGTTTTCTTTGGAAAATGTCACCCAGCATGGCTTAACTCTCTGAAAATGAGACTAAAGAAGACGCTTTAGAGGATTCTTTGATACCTTCTTTATTGTGCTGTGATGTCCCCACCTTTTGTGAAATGGGTGGTTTTCATAACATATTAATGTGCTTTTCTTAAGACAATCCTTCCAAGGTCATCCAAGTTGCAATCTTTAATAAACACATTTTGAATATCCTTAGTAGATCTGTATTTCTAAAACCTATGTGAATACTCATTCCCCTCAAGACACAGTAAGTTCCACCATCTCTTAGCAAAGATATGGGAGTAAAATCAAAGAGGCAAAGAAGTTAGATAGATGCTGAATTTGGGTGTAGAGACTGAATTTATGAGCAAATAGGGAAAAGGAAAGATGGAGAAAGAGAGAGAAGGATGGATAGTGAGCTGAATACAATAAGGTGATGCTGGATATGGCTGGGCAGCTGAGAAGAATGAGTCTGAGTTATGAAACCAGGCTGAGATGCACAGGTTGAAAGAGTGGGCGTATTAGAAAGGATGAATTTGAAGGGGTCAGTGTTATGAGAGATGTATGGGAATCTGAGCATGTGAGAGTACTTCTGCTCCACAGCCTTGGTCTCCAAACAATCTTCCTGTTCTCATATCAGTAAATGTCAGTGAAAATTACTTAACTGTTCCTCATCTCTGTTAGCTTGGTAATGCTGGCAGCTGATGGTTTACACCTGCTAGCTAAGATATCAAAGGTCTGGTGTATCTCTGCTGATATGAAGCACGACAGTAGTTCTAAGATGCCACATAATGACTTTCCTTTCTGTGCTTTTCCAAAAGTGAGGAAATTGCACATAGCAAGTTTGAAGCATCTGATGAGCACTACAGAAAAGCCTATACAGAAATTAATCATTCTGCCTTCAGAATAGAGCTTGAATAACGCTCAGTAACAAGGCTTCTATGGACTGTGCATTAAAAAGAAAGGGCAAAAATAAAATATTGAGAGGCTGCTAGCTACATGAATATGTCTTGTATACTGAATGAGACAGTGTCCTCCTGGGGAAATTAGATGAGGTCTAGGTAATTGGAGATGCAGTAAAGCAAGTAGTGAATTTTGCACCTCTTTGAGACCATCAAAAGAAGGCTGGATGCACTTCTGAAAGGTGTGGGTTAGCTAAATACTAGCCATGCTGTTATTGAAAAAATGGGTTCTTGAGCACAGCTGTTTCTTCCACCTACTTGAGGGAAATGTGTGACTCAGATTATGCTAGAGGCCACAGACAGCTGACATTAAATTCACATGCAGTTTCAATGTTGGTCTCCAAAAACATTTGAGCACTTAGTTTTCACTCTCTAATAATGCTGTTACCAATGGGAAAAGTGGGACTGGTTATGAGAACTGCTGTCTGACTTAGTGAGTTGCCATCCAACTGACCTAGTCTGCTTTAAGGGAAAACTGCTGTAGACAGTGCTGGTTCTCCCTGGTGTACCAGCATCAATTAGCAAAGTAGTCATGTCTCTTCCCCTGGGCTCTCAGAACTGGGTTGTCAGAGCTATATTTGGAAAGTTCCAACTTGAAGAGCGTTTCTGCCTGTAAATGAAGGGCACAGATGTAGCAGTGAATGCGTCCATTGGGTGTCAATAACTTCACTTTTACACAGGGCAGAGTCACCATCATAATAAACACAAGATCTCTCTGTGCACAGCTGTAAACAGTTGTGTTTTATTGTGACCGTAGGTGTTTGCAATAGCTGTTGGTTTGGTGTGCTTTCCTTATAGAGCTCCCTTCTGTGTGGGAGCTGCAGGTGCAGTGGGGCTATGGTGCTGGGTGCCTCTGAAAGGGTGGGCAGCACACTCAGCCTCTTTGCAGGGCTCTTGGCAGCTCAGGTGTCTGATACTGTGGTAAGCAAACCATGGGCACATAAGAAATACTTGACTAGGTAGTGGTGCTGCTTATTGCCAGAACTTACAGTTTGTAAGTGATGCTGCAGGATCCTTAAGCTCCTGTTAAGAACCCAGCTATGGCCTTTACAAAGCAGGTACTAAAGAAAGCTGTCTTTGATAAGCTGTTGTTGTCATTTGGAAGAATATATACAGTCAGGTTTTGGGGCTATTTGGAACTTAGCAAAGAATGAAATTATTCCTGTTGAAGTATAGAGTTATCCTTTGGTTTGATTTGCTGTCAGAAACAGGCTGGCTTGGACACCTAGAAACCATATGTGCTACAGGAACACAGCTCTGTTCAGGAAATAAGCCTTCCGTGTTTCTCCTCATTCATACATTTCCATCTTCCCTCCCATTTCTGCAACAGTTCCGTTCTTATGAAAATCAGACTTTCTGGGGTGTGGCCTGCAAGGATCACAGAGCATTTCCCACCTTGCAGGTGGGCTGGTGGGATAGATATCTTCACTGATCCCCAAGGAAGAGCTTATCCCATACCCCCTCTTACTGCACAGTGAATGGACAGCTCTGCCATATCCTAATCTGTCGGCCATCATATTTCAAAATCCAGTAGCAAATGCTTATTTCTTTCATTATATACTCAATACATAATTAATGACATACGTAGCTTTGGGACTGTGATAACAAAATTGACGTGTGCCCAACCAAGTCAGAAAATGAAACATAAGCTGCAACAGATGACACTACCATATAAAGCAATATATTTGCTAGTTCCCAACATTGATGCATTGAGCACCATTCTCCCTTTTGATTCAGAAAAGGAAAAAAATCAGTGTCAGTATGTTGAATTTGTGTCCAAATGCTCAGTATATAACATTACAATACAAACTAAAACCATTCTGAGATATTCAGAAGACTCTTGCCCAGCAAACATCTCACATAGCAGTGATGTTTCACAGAGCTAGGAAAAAAAAGCAACAAACATATTTTAATGAAGGGAAGGAGAAGGAGAGACGTATTTCAAAAGGAAGGAAATGGGCATCATCATCTCCCTACTACGTCAGATTTAATGAAGACAACTTGGGACTTCCTGAAATAGATGTAGGTTTTATTTGTTTAGTAATCCACAGTACATTACTCCTTTGTGAGCTTGACTTGTCTGGAGCCTGTGTTAGTGTTTGGATTCACAATACCCTTCAGCAAGGAGGCTCACGGTTCTGCTCTCTGCTGTGTAACCTTGCATGTCAAATGTTGTATGTTCCTGCTGCAGCTCCTCCCAGCCACACTGATGCACTTCATGTTCCCCATTCTTCCTGTGGAAGATAATTGCGTGCTGTTGTTTGTTATTCATCCCCTGCTGCTATTACTGATTTCATAGATAACTGACACGGAACTGATCCCATTTCTTTCATTATTGTACTGCCTCTCTCTGGACTCTTTACAGTTCTTTTTAAGATGAGAAAGAAAGCAAATAGCACACTTACAAAAAAATATTTAGCTTAGCTTCAAAGACAGTGTTATAGACTTAGTGCATAAAGAAAACACCACATTGTCTTTAGGTCTTCTACTCATGATGTAAATTATTACCTAGATGCATTTTCATACAAATACAGCAGACAGTTCAAATGCTTTATATTAACCTGATCTCATTACCGAAGCACTGTTTCTATCTCCTGTGCCTGTTGGGGCTCGTTTTTTTGGTTTTTTTTATTCTGAAAGGTCAGCAGCTTTAATGAATGGGTTGTGATTTATGAGAGCAATGAGCAGTGTAACAGTGTTATCTTGGATCCTTGCGGAAGTGTGGGTGTCCCGGTCTGTGAATACAACGTAACCAGCAAGCCTGCAGTTCTGCTCTTTGATAATATTTATTTGGCTCACCAGAGACATCCTTTTAGCTGATGGAACACAAATTGCTCTCTGCTAGTAATACTAGAAACTGAAGAACTTGACTGAAAGCCATTCTTTTCAAATATTATGGTCCTTATGGCATACAATAAGTACCTTACTTTTGGTTAGATTTCAGGATTTTAAAACTATCCAATGCTTTGATCAAATCTTCTGTTCTTAATTGTTCAGCTGGATGCAAGGGCTGTATAAAAAGAAACCAACTTTACAAGAAGAATTGAGCTGTTTAATTTGTCCTTCATTGTGTACTTACGATGCAATTTCATGTTCACTTTAGTAGAAGAGACAACCTATTGTCTCCAGACTCGCACTTGGTAGCATCAGGATAATTTGAAGACTACAGTTTCCACTGATTAGAACATGGAAATGAATTATTTCTGTTCATTTATTTCATTTTAACTCCCAGTATGGTGCATGCATCCTTGTTTTCAAAGGCATCCATTCACATAATAAAAACATGGCTTGATTGCTTAATATTTTTAAGGATGACATGCGTTACTTCCTAGGGGATTTGTTTCATGCCGGCATGGAGTAATCATATAAATCACAAGTCAGGTTCTCAGCGAGGGCAGACGATCATAGCTTCATCATACCAAGGTCTGTACGTCTCACATGGTAGCCGAGACAACTAATTAAAAGCATTTTTACCTTGAAAGCTGAAGTTAGAATGCTTTCTGTGCTTACATGTGGGAACAAAACAGCATAGTTTTCATATTAATGTGGTTACTTATCATCTAAGGAGCTGCTTTATGTCTACAGATGATCCAGTTTGTCTGCTGTTTTGTAGTTAAGTATGCCACAGTCTGTTTCCATTTTCTAGCAGCATTTCTTGCTCCAGTTTGTTTTAATATTTGTGTACAGAGAATTGAACATCCCAATTAAAATGCATCCCTCTGCAGTTAGGACTACTGTGCATTTGTCCACCTAATTGTAATGAGGTGAATAATTGTGCCTAGAGATGCAAGCAGTGACCTACTTTTATCTGTTCCAGAGATAGTTCTTTCTAGCTGCATTGGATGGCACCCTGCTCTTGTTTGGCACAGATGATAAGCAGAGTTAGAGGCCAGGTAATTTCAGCTGATAGTTGTACTACTTCTTGTGATGAATTCTCAGTATGTTTTTCTTTATCACAGCTTCTGCATTTACAAATATTCAAAGTCAGTCTTTGAGAAATTGCTGTCAAAAGAACTTGAATTTGAGTAGGTAATGACTGCAGAATGAATTTCAAACTATTCTTTGCATCTCAGAGGATTGACTGAATTTTTTTGGCTAAGGTTTTGAATACACGGATCCACTTAATTTTCTTAAACAATGCATTTTCAAGTTGGAAGCCCTTCACAACATTTTTTCTTCCTTTAAATGTCTTTGTATGGCATCAAATGTGTTTGTCACTCACAGACTTCATGCTTTTATTCAAAGCCCTTCAGGCCAAGTCATTGCTAGCATATAGTGCAGCAGGCTGGGTGCTCCCTCTCCCAGCACAAAGTGCCTCTCAGCCGTGTTCCATTGAAGGCAGCACAGGCAGCTGGAGGGGGAGCTCTGGTGCTCAGCCCCTGCATGGCCAGCTCCAGCTCCTCCTGTCAGCTGTGGTGTGTCACGCTTTGCTCTAAACCTCTGTAAAATGGGGATGAAGCTGCTAATCTACTTCATCTGGGGTTAGAGAGCTTAATTAATATCTGTGCATAGTTTCAGATGACAGGCACTCTGTCAGCACAAAATCTTATTTATTCTGATTATGTATCTCAAGTCTTGTGGCACTTTATTCACTTGAGCTTTTGGATCCCAGATATTGTGGGTAAAGTGCTGCTATACATGAGCAGTGCTGAAAACATCATTGCTGTGGGAGTGGGTTTCAGCAGGCGGATCTGTGCGCTGCTTCATCCTCTCCCAAGGATTTGTTTTCATTAGAGGACCCTGCCTTGCCTGCATGTTGCCAGTTGCCCTCCCTTGTACTGATAAATTGTTTCAGCCATGCTGTCAAGGACTGAGCAAAAGGGGGCGAATGTGAATCTGAAGACTTTCTAGCACAGCCCTCTTCTCTTCCTGAGGATAAGATATGACAACGCCTGCAAAAAATAGCTTTTTGTGGGGGGGAGGGAGGAGGGTGCTTCCTTTCTGCTCTGACAGTGAATTTATCCTTCTGCTCTGCAAATTCAGCGCAAGCAGAACATCATTGTGCCAGCACAGCTTTGCAGTTTCCCTCGGTGAGAAGGTTTGGGATTTTTAAGGAGAGAGATGACAGACCTAAAGGTGGAAAAAGTATTAGAGTAGACAGTCATTGCAGGCCTTTCCAAAAATGGAGCAACCTTGAACAAAGTGACTGCTTTATTTTTGTTTTTTTCTCTCCTTAATTAAGTAAGTAATAGTGACAGCCAATGGGAGATTCTAGCTACCCAAAGGAAGACCAGTGACGTCTGCTGTGATGCTGCATGGAGAGCTACAGACTCAGGGACTCTTTTAGGTCTACCTAATACAGAGTGTACAAGAAAATGCTAGAAGGGCGAATTACAAAGCTGTTTGATAAGTCTACTCTCCAGCAGTGTGATTCTGAACTACGCTGCCTAATACAAAGCACTCAAACAGTTTAGCCCACCCCATAAGTATCCCCTCGATTGGGAAAATCTCTTCATGCCGTAACCATGTTTTCTCACAGTCTTCTGTTCAGTGCTTCATTTCTCCAGTGCATGCACAGAACCAGCAAATGGGGATATATAGGTGAATAGGAGAGAAGGGAAGGGGAAAGAATTGTAAAGGATATAGAAGAGACTGCTTACTTTAAAATAACAATTGACCAGAGACAATTAAAATCACTTGTTTTCTCATCCATTATTTGCTGTCCATACAGCTGTTCAACATACTGTTTCTTCCTTTTCTGTCCAGCTCTGCCTTGTAGATTTCTGCAGATGAACCCAGCCTTGATTTGCCCCAGCAGGCTCTTTCAGTGGTATTTCTTTGCTGTTTCATCCAAGAAAGGCAGAATTCACTACAAAGAATCTGAAAGTGCACTTAGGACAGAAGCTTTTCCCAGCGGTGTCGAAAGAGTGTCTGAAAACATCCAGACAATTCCAAACTTCTCAGCAGTTTGGAAAATGCAGTTCCTTACCACAGGGACTTAGTGTAGGTTTCCTGTTTGTTCTTTTTTTTACGCATTGAGAGGACTCTTCTCGCTCCTTTCCTGTCTTCCTTCCCCATGCTGCTATAAAACTCCACTCTATTGCTGAGCTGCGTCTTCATATGGCTGAGATGACTGTTGCCTCTTTTTCCCAAAGTGCAAAAGTATAAAGGGAGAGAGGGAAAACGCTGTCTAGAAAAACAGGAGGGGAAAATTATTCTCACGATGGTCCTTGTGTGAGAGCTGAAACCCACAGTGTCCAGCTAAAAACATCTTGCAGGCCCACCTGCAGTCCTTTCTTTCCGTTTCCTTTTTTTTCTGCTGAAGATATTCAATTCCCATAAGCGTTTTGTAATTATTTTGTGATATTTCTCTTTTAAATTAGATGTGGAGTTTTAATGTTAGTAGGGCTGACCTCCATTTTATATATATGTATTTTTAATGAGTTGTCAAGAGGCTCGTGCGTATCATGGAGTGGAATGATGAATGTAGCTGGAATCGCTTAAAAAATAGCTGGCGTTGTGGCAGCTCATTTCTATTGACAATAACGTCAAGACAGGTTTAATAGCATAGTTCCTTATTGAATGAATCCTCCCTGTAGGAAACGTTGTGACCTTCCTGTTTGTGTGCAAGATAAAAAAAAATCAATGTTAATCCCTTGGGAGGAAAAATATAAGATGAGCAGAACAGCTGAGTGAGTCTAATGAGAATCAGATGGCAAGAATGTTAATTTGGAAAGAGATACTCATATAAGCTGTCCAAAGACACAATGCAGTAGTTTCCATGTATCACCAAGTGCCGTGTATTCTCCTCAGATACCTATCTACAAGACATGGTTTGATGGATTTGCAGTTCTTCTGTTGTTTTCCTGACAGAACGATGGGAGATTGTGAAGTTAATCACCTTTTGGTGGGGAGATTTATGACCAGTGCAGCTAGCTGAGCCTTCCCTCAAGAAGGGCAGGGCTGGAGGCAGTTGCTGGGCACAGCATGCCAGCTGCATGTGGGATCTGCATAATCAGAAACAGGCATGAACATCTCTGTCTTGCGGTTGCTTTCTGGAGTCATGCATCTCAGTGGCATTGTCAAATATAACATTTGCCTAAATCCTTCTCATTATTAATATTTTTGGAAGTTGGGCGGGTAGTCATTTTCTGTCTTGGTTTATTTAATAGCCCTCAACTTTGTAAAAAGTAAAACAGTGGAGTTTTATTATTCTTCTTTAGTTCTGAGAGGCTGAGATGGTAATACTATTTTAACTCCCTATAAGTAGTAGGTGAAAATTCACACTGCCTTTAGCTTTGGTCGCTTCCTTCTTGCCCATAGAAAGGGATTTCTGTGAGGCTGATGCAGAGCCCATTTGTTAGGCACTGTCTCTGTTCTTCCTTGAAGATGCAGAGGAATTGTGTAATTAGGGGGTACTTGTGACTGTGTAGGCCATCTTCCTCTCCAAAGTAGTCATGTGAGGATGCTGAGTGTCTCCTAGTGCAAGGTAGGAAATGAGTTGAAATTACATTGACTTGTTCCAAAGAAATTACTTCAGCAATGTTTAGCCCGATTCTCTTTTTGCTTGCATTCTCCTGTCAGCATTCATTTTGATACAAAGAGTAGGCTTGTAAAAACAACACTTTTCCAGTTGCATTGCTTTATGGGCACTGTGTGCTTTCCAAGATTGTCTGTGGCAATCTGTGGAGACTGCGAATAAAAATCAGCTGGGGCACCAATGGCAGCATTGCAGTAGTGCCAAGCCATACAGAGAAGATTATTTGTGTACACATTCTTTTTTTCTTTTTTCTTTTTTTCCAGCCTTGGCTAAATAAAGATAAGAATGCAAATGCTGCAGCAGAGCTTCCCAAACAGGATTACGGGGGTGATAGGTGCTAGTATTTAGTGTTGCAGTAATGGATACCGATGTGGAAGGATGTCACTGCCTGTTGCTCCCCTTACGTCCTAAGAGTAGAACAATGAGAGGAAGAGGCAGGTCTGTGGAGTTCTGTGTGAGATTTGCCCCTAAAAGGCATTCACCATCAAGGGTTTGATTCACTAGGTTTGTATTGTGTGCACTTTGCATTTATTCTCCTAAAATCCAGCTAATGTGACTCTGAAGGAGGAAGAGGGCCCTACTGTGTGAACCTGCATTAAGTTTTGTAGCAACCCAGACAAGCCTGGTATAAACTCTGAATTGGGCAGGGAAGAGGCAGCCAAGTCAGCTAGTTTTGAATGTCAGCGTGCATGGTACAAGGCTAATTGAGATACACAGAAACTGCCATGTGCCTTTCTAATCGCTTCTAGACAAGATGTACAGTATTTGAGTCAGCTTGGCAGTGCTCCAGCTGATGATAGCGCTGGCGATACCCGACACCAGTGATGATACGTGAAGTGCGCTCAGTGTCTTAGCACGCATGGCACGAGGCGCATTAGAGTCACGCAGGAATTCAGGTGAGGAAGGGCCTTCCCTCTGGAGGTCATCCGGTCCCACCTCCAGCTCGTCACGGGGCCAGCTTCACACACACAGCCAGTTGCTCAGGCCCGTGTCCTGCTGAGTCTTTATTGTTTCTAAGGATCTCCACTTCCTCGGCCCTTCTTTTTTCCAGTTGATGGTTAGGTAGCTGAAGATGGTGATTGGGCATCCCCTTAGCCTGGAGAGGAGAAGGCAGAATGTGATAATACAGCCTCCAGACACTGTGCTGGCCCTCCACTTGCCCTTCACCAGTTTGTCATCATCTTTCTGGCCCCGGGGAGCCCAAAAATCTGGAGGTAGCACTCTGCATCCAATGGCGCAAATGCCAAAGGGAAGGAATAGTTCCTTCAGTCTGCTATGAGGCATTAACTACTGCAGCTTAGTATGCCATCCGCCTACAGCACTGCGTGTGCTCTGCCAGCTTGGTTCCCCCAAGGTTTCTGCAGAGGAGGGTTTCTTCCCAGCTGGCATCCTCCTGTATGTGGGGTTATTCCATCCCAGGTGCAAATGTCACCATTCAGCTAAGGCAAATCCTCACCAAGTTTGGTCAGTGCTTAAAATAGAGCTGCCATCTCTGTTTTGCTATCAACATACATAAATATTTTTCAGTAACCCACAGTGCCCTTGGTACAGATACTCAGTGTTCAGTATTTTTATATTTTTCTTCTCCACATCACAGACAATGAGGAATGGTATTGGCTAGGGTAACATGAACAAAAGCAGAGCAATGTGAGGAAGTTTTGCCTGCTAGGAAATCACAAGCCACCAGACAGCTATTTGAGTGGGACGCTTTCAGTAGGAGGGACCCTGATGGGACTGTGTGATTTTCTGCTTTCAGTGTTTGTAAGCAGCCAAGCTAGAATGGCCCAGTCATCCACTGTGACCTGCAGCAGGGAAGTAAATGCACATGTATGTGTGCATGCACACACACAAACACGCATGTGTATGTACCTCAGATATGCAAGATAAGTATTATCAGCTGATTTTAGCAGGCTGTGATATGATGGGGCAGGGTTATGACACTTATATGGAATGAGCATCTCATGCTTTCCTTGCTCACTCTCTTCTCGTTGGAGCCATGGTTCATTTGATAAGGTCCAGGTCCCCAGTGCCATTTGCTGGGTGGTCTATACCCAAGGGCAGAGTGCAGTAAGAAAGAAAGAGCCAAGGGGATTTTTTCTGTTGCAGAGTAAGCCAGGCATAGGCAGAAGGACTTTCATTTGTTGAAACCATGAAAGCTTGCTTGTAAGCAGGTGGTGATGCTGAAGCTGGCAGAGTGGGAAACTCAACAAGGGCAGTGCTGGATGCCTGAAGTGAAAAGCTTCTGGGAAACTACTGTGGTTACCTGGCTCTGATGTGCCTGGGGTCATGAAAAGCTGCTGCTCCATTTATTGGCATACCTGACGCCATTGCAAGCTTAGCCTTATGGTTTTGATCTGTCCTTGCATTACAAGCAACAGCTCTCCCTTCTTCACCACCACCTGTCAAGCCAGTCTGTGTATTGCAGCCCTTAACAACCTGCACTGAATGTGACGTAAAGCAGCTCCAGAGAGACAGTGAATGGCTGAAATATAGCACTTGTGCAGCACGTTCACACATAGCATGCCAGGCACGCCACACCTATTTAGTGGCAAAGGATGAGCTGTGGATTGCATTTGGAATAAATTCTGAAACAGCAGCGAGATTGTGATTGTTTTTTAAAATGAGATGTGGTAGCTTCATCCTTATGTAAATATTCCCCTGTGCGGCTTTCCAAAGCAGATGATGGCAAGCAGGTTTGGCACTTCCAAGTGACTGCATGGCTTTTAATAAGAGAGCAGTATTATTCCCTTGCATCTAAACAAGACCTCCGGAATTTCTGAACTTTCAGTTACAGTCAATGTGCCAGATTGGCAGGCAGTGATATTTTCTCTTTGCGGCTGTCACTTTCAGCTCAGCAGAGCACAGGAATGACTAATACAGACAGATGAAGGTAGGTCAAATTAAACACGTGCCACAGTGAAGTATTCCTGAAATCATATATGATCCTGTACCAGGAAGCTGGCACAGTCAAAGCTTGATGTTGTCTAGGCTTGTTAGCATACAGCCAGACCCTACAGCACTGAAATCTTGTGTGAGCTGAGACTAAGCACTATGGGATGGGCTTCTGCCAGGTACAAGCTGATACTGGGTCCCCATTTGGTTTCAGTAAGAGATTTTGCACATATTTCTTGCATGTTAGTAACAAAATTGCCTGCTGTATCTTTGGCATGAGGTTTGTAGATCATTTAGATCCCATTTGCTTGAAAAATGCCTTCCCTTCAGAGCAAGAAAAATAAGTAAATGTATGAAGAAGCTGATAAAATCTAGCAAGTTCCAGAGATTTCTAGACATCAGAAGAAGTAGAAATTCTCAATTTAGTGTTCCTTGCTGTTATTCCTAGAGTACTGCAAATAGGGCAGATGAGCAATATTGAAGGCTTGGAGCTGCTTTTCACCGGTAATAAATGATTTGAGTAAATATGAGAACTGTTAATTTTAATTTTCCGCAGTGTTAAATTACCTTTCTTTGAATATCACCATAGTCACCATCGGTTAGCTTTTGGTTAATGCACTGTTATATATTATTTGTTGGCTGACACAGCAAAGCAGCAGACTGGAAGCACATACCATTTTTAACTAATTGCTCACTTTGGATAGTGAATGAAGAACAATCAGCGGAAGTGGTTTGGAAGTAACCCATTGTTTGGAATCAGTTTTCCCAAACTAACAAATATAAAATAGCAGCATTGAAAATAGCAGCATCACAAAGTAAAAATGGAACGTATATGATCCTTCAGCCAAAAGATAGCCCTTTTTTTACAACTTATTTTTAGCTTGGTCAGCTGTACTGAGTGATTGTATCAATGTAGCCAGTCTCTGGAATAAGAATGCTCACATACTGCAATATCAGTGCAGGCAGATATGACAGGTCACAGTATATACATGTAGCACAAACCTTTTCCAATCAAATTCATTCAGCTGAACTTGTGTAAATGGGTTGAATCTCGATTGTCCTGCACTAGTCAATTTCTCTCTCACTAGCTGACAGCCCTGTTGGAAGAGCTGCCCTGCTATTTTTGCTTACTTAGAACCAGATGACTGGCAAACTTTTTCCATCTCTGTGGTCATAGGCCCTGTCACAGCTTGAGAAGAACCAGAGTGACTGCTCCTCTGCATCTCATATTAGAAGAAACTTCTACTGCTCAGATACCAAAGGGATGATGGTAAATAGGGAGAGTTTCTAGTCCATCATAAGTTTGATGTGAATCTTCCACTCCAGTACTGTCCGGCTTTCAAGACAGGATGGCTGCAGGCTGTGGACCTGGCACCCAGCAGGGATTCACTAAGGTCCGAATGGCTACATCTTCGTTTCAGGAAGTTATTTAAGGCTGGAGAAAATGAGAGGGAAATCCAAGTGCAAAGAGATTAGGAAAAATGGCTTTGCATTAATCAGAACTTCTAGCTGGGGAAGAAGAGCGACATTTTCAGAGAATCTTTAATGAGAGGCATCTTTATCTAGGAAGCGTATGCTGTGAATAATTTCCAGAAATCTTCAAGATTGGAGGAATTACAGTGGCCTGGGCATTTATGGGAGCACATCCCAGTGCTTGAGGCAAGTCAGAAAAACATGTAACACGCCTTCAATATTGCTCAGGCTTTTGATTTTAGAATTTGTTGTCAGTGAATGGGGCTGTGGAAACGGCAGTGTAGGTGTGGAAATGTGACCCTTTAACAAGAGCAGGGGAGTTTTTTGATCTTGCTTCAAAAACCTGAAAACAGGTTCAACATCCAGCCAGCACATGGATGTGAAGGTGAACAAAATTCCATGGCTGCAAAGCAGATGGGCAGTGCACAGCAGGTGCAGAGTTAGTTTGAAAATAATAGATTGAATGATTTTTATCTTATTGTAAGTGTATTGTATTTGAAGTGTTTGGAAAATTCCAGTCGGTGTGTCTATGGAGGAAGCAGCTCTTCTTTGAAAGGCAGCCAGCACAAGCTGCAGGGACTGTGTTAGAAGTAGCTTTTCCTCTAGGACCAGCTCCCCCGTCAGCCTGTGATCTTTAGCCTTTTCTGCTACAAATTTAGATCAGTAGCAGTATTGTCACCTCGCTTTCCCCATCTTCACCCCTCCCTAGACAGCAGCAAGTGGCAGAACACGATGCCGGCTTGTTGCTGGCTAAAAAGCAGCTAGCTGGTTGAAACTGTGCAGCAGCTTGATCTGAACGTGACCTGCTGTGGCTTCCTTCATATGCGTTGTAATATACTGCAGTGTGAGGCTGTTTATGAGCAACAGAGCCTGTTTATGTATTCAACATTGTCCCTGCTATCCTCCCTACCACCACCGCCCCGAATCAATATTCGCATCATGTGTTTGGCACAGGCATCTTATGCTAGTTCTGTATGGAGTTATTTTGGCTTGCCACTGACCTTGCAAACGAGATTGCCCAGCCTTTCCAAACCAAGCACTCAAGTATACTTTTGCTGGGTGTTTTCAGCCCAAGCTAACACCAGCACGGGAGTGAAGAGGAAGAAAACAACTGATTTTTAGACCTAAGCGTGGCCTTTCAGTGTCACGTAGATTTCTGCTGAAGAAGCTCCTGCGGCTGCCAGCAACTCGCCAGCAGCAAGGGCTGGAAACAGAGTGGAGGGGGAGGGATCTCCTCCTGCTGGGCCAGCTCCTCTGAACAATAAAGCCAAGTGGGTGAAAGCAAAAGACATGTTAACTGAAGCGAGCTGAACTGTTCCTTCATCAGTGCTGGAGGCTAACTTGCTTTATACTGCATTTAATTCTGTCATTTGGGGCCTAATCATGCACTGATGACAGGAGGGGGACTTTGTCCAACCATGTTGTAGTCCACCAAAAAATCCCAGACCTTAGCATCACAAAACCCAATGTAGACATTCTAGATTTTCCTTTATATTGAGCCTGAACAAAGGTGTTATTATTTCCCTTTAAGTTCCAGTTTAAAAACAAATACAAATCCAGTATCTCTCACAATGAAGTTGGGACGGTTCAGCTATACCCTAAACACCACAAAATGGAGATGATGTGCAAAATCCTCCCACAGCCTCACCCTATTACAGCTACTGATGCTTTGCCAGCGTGTCCTCACCGGAGCTCTCTCCCAGGATTTAAGAGGTCCTTGTCTGCTTGAAATTGTCTCCATACTACCTGAAACCAGAGGCCCCCGATTTCCCCAGAGCCATCGGGCATTGTTTTTATTTGTTTTCGTCTGTGCATGAATTTCTTTGAAAATACCCAGCAGAGCAATAAGAAGGGATTGTTTTTAATCTTTAGAGATGATAGCATGCTGTTTTGCAACAAGGACATTCAAAAACAAAGCATCAGATAAACTGTACCAGGAGACTTTTTATTTTTTCTTCTTTTCTTTATACCTCCAGGCTTTTCTGAAAATAAAACCCATTCTGCATAGAGCTTGCTGTTGATGAGGCATCTGTAGGGTTGTTTTTGTTATCCCGGTAGCATTAACACCTCCATGCTCAGGCAGTTTACGTGTGTGTGTGTGTGCAAGTGTGTCAGGGTTGTGCTGAGAGCCGCGGTGGAGGGCGGTCATCATCCTGCAGTGACAGCTGGACCTGGCCTTCAGCCAAGAGTGGCTTAACACAATCGGAAGATTTGGGCGATGCCGCCTGGATTTTACATCGCCTCCTGCAGAAGAGGGTTGCTGGAGTCCAAAGTCAGCGCTCCCCTTATCCTACGGCCGCACAAGGAGCCGGTTTTAACCTAGGCTGTGTGTTTGTTGTGTTACGCAGGACAACGCAGGGGACGACGGAGCACCTGCCATCCAGGTTTCAGTTAATATTAACAGCAGTTATTTATGTAGCTGCAAATCTCCCGTTTCTCTCATCCGAGGTCTCTTCTGCAATATCCTTCTCTGCCTGAATGAATGAGGTTATAAAACACAGTAATTATAAATCTCATTGACTGCCTTGCATTCAAGGGCGTGTTCCCTCCAAGCATTGCTCTGAAGCGTGTTACCCAGGAGACTGTCCTGTGCAATTCAAAACAGCATTATTCGGACCCAGAGAGCTCATTGGAAGGGAGAACACTTGGGATGCTGACCTGCTGCCACAGTCCAGTAAATGCATTTTTCTCATTGCACAGCAGGGCAACGCTGCAGTACAACAAGGCTGGTATGCTCAAGTATTCTTTTGAGGCATGACTTACATCTCAGTGACAAGTGCTGGGTCGCTGCAGATGGAGCAGGGGAGCCCAGGATTGCAGTTGGGAACCAGAAGCCATGCTGGCATGATGCACAGTTTCAGCAGCCATCTCTGAACCTTTGGTTTTCCGTCTCAGACCCTCCTGGCAAAACCTTAAGTATCTCAGTCAATATTACACAGTAATAATCAGTAAAACCCCTTATTTGTGTGTCCAAGTTAGGCTGTGCTAGTAAGGCAGGCTAAAAAGAATTTAATAAGTGACAGCTGGCTGCCTTGCACTTGCTAGCCATAGCATGCTTCAATATCATCCTTTCCCCAATGGTCCGAACATAGTCAGGGTCTGTACAGGTGCTTTCCTCAGGGGTTTATTATCAGCATCAATCGTGAAGCACTATAGTCAAGTAAATACACAATGCCCTGCCAATCCCCTGCCCTTTAAAGGGAATGTAAAGCCTGATCAGCCTCACCCTCTCAAAAATAAATAAATCCCTACCCAAAAACTAAAACTAAAAGAAAAACGAAGGATCTTCCCAGAACAGTGCAAGCTTTAAACATGGCCGTTGCCATCCATTTTCTCAATTACTGTCAGTGTGCAAAAGGCACGCAGTGCTTTGTGGTAGCCCAGGCAGATGCATCATCTTTGTGCTCGGTAGGAGAGGGAGCTGAGGTGCAGTGGAGCCGCTCCCAGCAGGTGTGCAAGCCAATTGAGTTTAATTAGAAACATCCTGCTGAAAATGTAAATGTTTTACAAGCGCATCATCCCCATCAGGGGCTGCCGCTGGAGCCTGTGTTTTGCCAAGGCTCTGACACACACAGCTGCTGATGCCCCTCTTTCTTGTTCACTGCAGCACTGCCCAAGCACATAGGCAGTGGATTTATGTCGTGCCCCTGTATGACATGTCTTTTCCACACCACTGCCTCCCTGGGCATCTCAAAGACACTGGCTGGTTCATCTGTCATCACAGTGCCTTCTCCTACTGGCATAGAGGCAGACCCACCTCAGTAAAACAAAAGGGCTCTGTGATGCAATGCTGGGGTCTGTCCCCTCCACTCCATATGGATTTTAAAAACTTGATAGTGTTTGTGATTGGGTTTTTTCTTTTGCTTCGGTCTGTGAGCAGCACTGAATAGTCTCTGACGTCTGTGTCTATGTGTGATTGCAGGAGTTAACCAGTTCATTATATTCAGTCAGTTGAGTTTTTCCACTCTTCTCCTGAAAATGATGAACAATTGATTTTACCTTCTTTCTTGATGACCCAGTATTTTTCCTCTGGCAGTTCTCAAGAAAATTCTCCTCCAAATGTGAAAGCTGTCATTAGACCCGCACCAAGCTACGCAACCGTCGTATAATGTGAAATAACTGGTCTGTAGTGCAGGCAGCTGTGCTTCCATCTGAGCAACAGATACTCTACAGATGTCAATTCATATCAGATTTGGATTGCTGACCATTAGAAGGCACCCATTGGTTCTGGAGAGGCTGCAGCCATTCTTTCCATTCTGTTCATGTAAGTGATGGGCTTGTGAAGCCATGCCTCCAAAACGAGATGCGAAAATGTTTTAGGAATCCCCGATCATGATTTCTATAGATAATAGACTGCCTAGAGTCAGTATTTTAGCCATAGGTTTAGCTGTTCCTTGCCACACGTGGCTTAGACAGCACTGTACTGCTTTAGTATCTGTCAGAGTTCATATCTGAGTTCATATCATATCTAGCCATGTACCTGCCAAATGGTGGCTTCTGTGGTGCTTTATGAGGGATGAGGGCTTCTCCAAACAGTGTAGTTCAGCAAGATAGTTCCACTGCTGTACCAGTTTGGTACAAGTCATGCATGCAGAGATTTATGTAAGAATAACTTCTTCTATACCTTTGATTCTATGATTACTTACCAATCTAAATAGCAAATATTAGAGTATAAAGCTGCGTACCTTAATGGCATTCCAACAAAAACAACTGCTGTTATATTTCAGTTAAGTAGTTTGAGCTCAGGTTTCCATCTGTAAAAGAGCATTGTATCATATTAGACATCTAACCAGCTACAGAACTACAGCCAGATCTGGACAAAATATGCTCATGGCTTGGATGAGTAACAGTTCTTTTCATGCTTGACTTCAGAAAGATGGCCGCTGTAAGTAGTGTCTGGTGTGCTTATTACATGACAATTAGCAGTTGTTTCTGACAGATGTCCACATCAGAAAGCACTGATTGTCTCCTGTTAGCAATTTCAGGGATGCTGTAATAAAGTAGCTCAGGCCATTTCCGAGAGACATTGTCCTGTGCACAAAATCACAGCCTCGCTGCCTAGGTTAACAGCAGGGAAGGTCAGATTGCAAACCATTGTAGCAGAGAATTGATGTGAAAGTTTAAGTCCTTTCTGGCCATATAGAAACAAAAATTGCACTTTTTTGCTGGATACATCTCTTAGCCAGGATAGACAAACCTAGTGAATTTCAGCGTGTTGTTTATTAATGAACTGTTTAAACAGTGAAATGGTAGATAGTATGCATACAGATGGTGGTGGTATTGCCTGTCTGGGGCTGGATGGCACACTAAGAAGCAGGAGAGGAGAAAGGAGAGATTTGTAAAGAAGGGGACAGTGACAGTTTTGTGCCTCGCCTGGCTATGTTCTCATGAACAGAGCTCACAAATTCTCTTATTGCACAGCTATAGTGCGTCCCAAAGCTTCTTAAAACATCGCAGTCAAAATAGTTGTAACATTCAGATAAGCCAGGGGAAAAATATCTGTTCTGCATTAGTTCTGGAAAGAATGAAGTGCAAACTGTGACCTAAATGAATTTCTCTGCCTGTGATCCAGAAGTCTGTCTTTTAAACCTTCCCATCATGCAGCCCACTGCAGTTAAAAGGAGGGCTTTTTGCCCTGAGGTATGGCTGCACAACGATACGCCGTGGCTGGCAGTGTGAGTTTGAAACATTTGCTAACAGGCAAAGGTCTGTGGGAGCAGACATGAGACTAGCAGGTGGGATTTGATAGCAGAGTCTGTGCAGCTGCCAAAAAATCACAACCCAGATGCTGGAACTGAACACATGCTGCCTGATAGGGCTGGTGTTCTGGGGAAAACAGCGAGGCTGCAAGTGTCTGCCAGTGAGACCAGTTTGATTCTGTTTCCAGTGCTGCCTCACCTAGTCCTTCTCTTGTGCGTAGATAGGTCACAGTGTCTCCTGTTCTTAAGTGACTGTCTGGACGTGGAGATGTACAGCTCTTTTTCATTATCATGCATCCAAAAAGTGGCTTACCAAATCAGACTCCTTTTTCCCTCTCCCGAACCTTGCTTAAATCCCCTGCTTACCATCTGCGTTTCCCTCTCTCTCTCTTTATTCTTGGTAGGAGCTGCCAACTCCTCACACATTCATTCTGCAAGGTACATTTCTACTCTTGCTCCTCAGATCACGCTCTTCCCAAGACACTTCCTTACTTTTTCTTCCATCCTTGCTCCGTAGCTCTCTGAAAAGCACCAGCAGAGAGAGTGTGAATGCACTGAAACTAAAGCAAAGCAGCAGCCCAGTCATCTTTTATCTACAACCACACTGATCAATAGGAAGCTAGGAGCAGCAGTGTGTCCATCCAGTAAGGGCACCCACTGGCTGATCAGAGACTAACCTGCTCACATACCCATTAGTATGAAGGAGCTGAGCAAGGCCAGCAGCTTGCAAACCAGGCTAAGCACTTCACCCTTTCTGCCCAAAGGAGGAATTTCCTAAAAATACATGTCCTGACATACCACTGAGCCACATGGCACAGTGAGTGCAGTCCTATTTTCAGCCTGCTCTGCAGGGTGACATAGCTAGTTACACCTCCTCCCAGAAATGGCACGTCAGCGGTGCAACACTTGCTGGTGGACCATCAGCAGGACTCCTGTGGGACACTGCTGTCCACTGGAATTCCCTGACAAGTGATGGCATGCTTGTCACACACAGATCAGTGGTTGCAGGAAGCGTCCCCAGGCATGCTGAGTGTTCTCAGGACAGCTGCCTCCTGCCTGTCCTACAGCAGTGGTGCTGTGCAGGTCACAGGGAGGTGGGATGCTGGGCTAGGGAGGAGAGCGAGAGGAGCTGTTGTCACAGCTTCTTCTTGTCTGGCCTGAGAGGAGCTCTCCCAGTGCATGCAATGCCTGCCTGACACCTTTTGTATCTCCACCAAGCATTGCTGGGGTAAAGCTATAATATTTGGCCTCAGAGATGGTCAGTAGCATCCTTCCAAACCATGGCTGATTAGCAGATTCTGTTTTCCCAACTCTGAGGCTTATTGCAGAATCCCAGGAATGTTCCTGTTCTCCAGATATCCCAAAATAACTGCTCTGCACTCTCCTCGGGGAAAAGCAATCCTTAGAGCAGTGTCTTAACTCAGTTTTCTTTTCTGTTGAAGCAGCTGAGCTTGAGGGAGAGAACTTGCCTTTGTGTCTGGCCAGGGTGGCTCCCACAGCATAAGGGAGCATTTTGGACACTCATATTAATAAGTGTGTGTGTCAGCTCACTCACTGTCCAAGGAATTGTGAACACTTTGTTCTCCTTGTTTCTGTTTGCTGCTGAAGAAAGCTTCCTCCTCCCTGCAAATCCACTGGTTTAATGGCAGCTTCAGCAGCTGAGCCACTGGAGCAAATCCCTGTCTGTGCAGCAGGATCCTGGCCCCCAGCACCACTTAGCAGAGCTGCTTTGCACGCCTGTTGCCTGCTCTCTTTCTCCACAGTTGCCAGGCTTCCTCCATCCTGAGGAGATACTGCAGCCATCACAAACGAAGTGATAAGTGGTTCTCTGAAGCCCAAGCCATCACTTAGACACACTGAGTAGCTGTTTCCTCTCCTGGGGGAACTGCGCATTCCCCTCATCAGCTTGCTGGAAGGAGCAAAAGTGATCTACTCTGCGAGCACAGAGATGTCAGCAAAGGTCCATTAGCGGGAGAGCTGATGTTCTGCTTCCCAGAGGTGAATTAGTCTGGTTCCAGGGAATCTGTAGCTCCTGTTTATCTGTGGCAGTCACTTGTGTTCCTTTGTTGGGGTAAACTATTCTCCATGTCCCTAAGGTGCTCATTACTGCATTATTCAAGGTGAGTTTGTGTAACATCTGTGGAAACCACAATGAATTTCTGAAAGACAGGTCTCAACAGTTTTTTACTGATCCTGTCTCTAAAATGTGTGCAGCATTTTACAGAAGACCCTGAATGTTTCTGAAATCGCTTGAGTGGTTCATTCACCTCTGGAGAACAAGTCTTGCATCCAGACCTCAAGATGTTGTCCTTGGCCTCATCACTCTCTATTATGCGGTGGATGCCTTTCTTCAGAGCTCCATCCTGACCTTCCAGAAGATGACTAGCTTTCACTGCCATAGAATCATAGAACTGAGTCAGAAGAGATACTTAAAGGCTGTCTAGTCTAGCTCTTCTGCAGTGAGCACAGACATTTACGGCTAGCTGTGGTTTTCCATCCACAGCCATCTAGGGACCATGTTGCTCTTCTGATCAGTATTGTCCTTACACTGTCCTTTGCTGTGAGATCAAGTTAAAGCCTAGAAATTGTAGGAGTCAAGTTGCTTGTCTACAGATGAACTCAAAAATTATAGTTTGGAAGGTGCTTGGGGAACTATCAGGAGGAAGAAGGGGTGGAATTATGCTTCAACCTTCAAACACTGTTTTTCACAAACCAGGAAACCAGTTATAATTAGTTTAACTTCCGTGCTATTTAGCTGCCTGTTATCACACCAAAGACAGAAGAGAGTGATAGACTGTAGTACTCCAGTATATAAAATAGCATGTAGTACAGTCACAGAATGTATTTCCTGCTGGCAGATAAGGCACAGCTCACAAAGTGGGACAGGAGCTAGCAAGAATCCCAGGTTTTCAGCAGACTGTCCCCCTACACTGAGCTGACCACAGTCAAGAAGGAAGCAGAAGTTCTTTCTTGCCAAACAAGTGTCACTGGAACTTAAATTAATGTTACATGTAACACTTAGCAAAAGGCTTTGATAATTTATCTTCTCACTGAGTTTCTTCACTCAGTTCTCTTTTGAGCATGTAACAGACAACACAGCTCACTGTAATACAGAAAAATCTCTTTGGAAGGTCACCATTTTTGAGACACTTTGGGTTCCAATGGCAGGTGGACGTGCTGCTGGATGGGTGGGAGGCACTGGGGCGGCTAGAGGCATTGGGTGCTGACACAGAGCAGCACACTCCTGCCCAGCTGTGGGCTTGGATCAGCCGAGGTCTCACTGTACCCTTCCCTGGAGACATGCGAAGCTCAGTGCTTGCTCTGACAGTTAGTTCAGGCAAATTCTTCTGAGGGACTGAGCTTTGCAAGGACCAACAGCAGAATGGAAGCTGCTGCATAGGGCGTGTCCATGACTTGTGCTCAGGCAAGATTTGCTCTGTCCAGAGAGGCAAGCATAACAGGCATGGGAACAGAACACAGGCACCTGCTTGCTGTCAAATAGAGGTACAGGATCACTCCCCTCAGGGGGAAGGTGTGCTCGGTTGTTGCCCTAATTTCTTCAAAATCTTTGCTAGAAGTTACTGCATGCCTGGTTCACAGGAGAGGCAACTTCTGACCCCTCCTCAGTCTGAGAACATTAAAGCTTGGGACTTCTGCCTCTCAAAATTAGAAGCTTGTCTCCATTCTCAGAAGTGTTTCTGTGTATTGTCAAATTACTCAGCTTGAAATGCATTAGTAGCAATGAGCTAGAAGCAGTCTAGAGCAACTGCTTTCTTGTCAGGTGCTGTAGCCATCAAGTTACCTTCTGTCAGCCTCCTGCAGACATATCTTGTGCTTTTTCTTTCTTTGCTGAGGCTGACTGAGAGAGGTGGAGCACATTTTGAAATACTTGGATGTACATAGGCTGAGACTTACTGACTTCTGCAGGGCTTTCTGCCAAGGAAGTGGGGTATCATTGTACACTGAGGAACAAAGTTGGGACCTTGAATTATGAATTATTTGTTATAAATTGCTGTCAGTTATTAGGTTTGGACCTTCTTCTAGTTCATATTCTTGCAGACAGCACTGTGAGGTGGAGTCCTTGAGTCCTAGCTGACGCTACTGTGTGCTCTACTGCAGCATTACTATGACAACTGCTATGATCAGGGCTTGGTGAAGTCTTGCCTTCTGTAGGAAAAGAGCGTGTGAAACAAATCTGCACTCTGTTAGTCTCAAGCATGTGGTCAGGACTTCCTGCTAGATTTCATGGCAGCTGCTTCATCTCTGTGTAGGTTTCTCCAAAGGAAGAACTATCTAGAGAATATTCACATGCAGCAAACAATTCTTTGAATGATGCTTAAGTGATGACAGTCCAACAAGGCAGAAAAACATTACTGTCTTCATGCTCCCTAGGTTTATATGAGCCTCCCTGTGAAGAGATCAGAGCCTCCTGGTTTGAAATGCTGCCTTAGGGTTTGCTTTTTATGTCAATAAATGTTTTATCACATCTAAGCTTCAAACACAGTACAAACATCCCTGCTAACATTTGATGAACCTAAATAGAGGCGGCCAGCCTGGGTAACAGGCAGTATGTAGTGTGGCACTGTGCTTCCCTCCTGCATGGGTTGGGGGCTTGCCGTGGCCTTGCTGAGGGGCCCTGTGCACGGCTGTGTCCTCACAGTCATGCAGTGCCTTGAAAAACAACATGGGAAAGCCAAGGAAGGGCATGTTCCTCTCTTCACATTGTCATCTCTCTGTCAGATCTCTGACTTTCAGTCCTTTTTGTCTCCCTGGTGATGTTGCCCTGCCAGTATCAGTGCTACCTCTATATGGTTGGTTAGGCCCATCTGATGGGCTTGAGACATATCTGCCTTCACTTGGCCTGGGCTGTCCCTCCTGATGCCTCTTGCAGCCTCATCTCTTCTCCAGGATCATCTCTTCACCCTCCTCCACATCACACAACAGGGATGAAAGGAGGTTTGGGCAGCAAGCAGCTGCCTGGCTGCCCTTGGTTCCTCAGGCTCCAGACCTGAAATCTCCAGGTCAGATCTCCTGAGTTGAACCCACAGACAGGGCATGAGCGCATGACTCTGCATGAGTGCATGATGTAAACTCTGGTATCTGCTTTTCCCAGCACTGACCAGCCCTCCTCCCCCAGTGTTTCTTCATTTTTCCATTCCATGTGCCATGTTTTGCCATGACCCAGCCTGCCTCCGTCCCCTCCTCTGTGTGACAACAACAAAGAACTTCAGCATCACTGACTGACAGGGGACGCAGTGGCATCAGTGAGGGAGTCAGAGAGAGGGAAAGGCAGAGCAGAAAAGGCTGCACTCAACAAAAGAGACGTCATAGGCACTGGAAGAAGAGCTTCTTCCTCAGGATTTGATTCTGGTCACCCTTTGTCACACAGCAAATTAAGATGTATTTGGTAATTCAGTGCATTTGGTGAGCGACCCTGATTGCTTTCACAGCTCCATGTGTTCCTACAGTGTGTTTTCAGAGGATAAAGCTTAGATTTACAGCTCAGATTCACCACGGCCTGCACTGAATCAGCAAAATGGATGGTAGCTTCCCTGCACGCTGCCAGCCCCTGTGCAACTAAGTGACAGCGTAACAGAAACTCACTCTGCTGCTCACAGCTGAGAAAAAAAATGCTGGCTCCTCAGAAATGCAAAGATTGTGAATGCAGGGGGAAAGAATGAGGAGAAATCAGCTGGCTGCATGTCTGCTTGTGTTGTGGGAGACCCAAGGTTTTCAGAGTTAATCTCTGTCATTTTCTGAAAGGATTGTCTGATATTTCATGGTTTATGCAAGATGTTTTGCTTTCAACTTACTCCGATTGCTAAATAATTACAGAAGTGTCTATAGCCCTGTAGCAGTGCACGTTTTTCCTTTACGTGAGGCTGTTATCACCCAGTGCCAAATGCATCTTGAAGGGCTCTTTGTAGGCATCTCCTGAGTAAGCACACTTTGGAGTGAGCCCTTTTCTCCAGCATGCCCTGGCCTTGCCAGCTGCTAATTGCCCTCATAGTAACCACTACTGACACGTCCATATTACAGACTGTAGTAGACAATCTGTAGGAAGAATACCCCATGTACCGTGAAATCCATTAACTAGTGCAGTACCCAGCAGCAAAGTCTGCAAAATCTGATTTACTCTGGTAGCTTCTTAGCATATTTAGACAATAATGGACCAGAATGTCTGCTCAGTTGAGGAAAGCAGCAGAGATGATCTAACTTTGGAGTCTGATTCTCATGAAGAAGAGAGAAATTGCATTGAAAGTAATTATTAAAACTGGTATGTAAAGGACAGTGTAGTCCTCCTATGCAGATGGTCCAGAAAAGAGATAACTGTGCCAGCAAAGCAAAGAGCAGCCTTCTTGGAATGAAAAAAATACGCTTTTCTGGACGTCTTTTTCCAGTGCAAGCCACAAAGGAAAGAACAAATAAATCTGTGCCACCTTAGTGGAAGGATAAATGCTGCCAAGACATGAGAGAACTCCCTGCTGCTCATCAGGTGTTTGAGCTAAACATTTGCAAAGGAAGTTTTGACTTTCGTTGCTAAAAATAAACTCCTCCTTGTGCGTGACGCTTGTTTTGTGGTCTTCCACAATGTCTTTTCTGAACTATTTTGTGGGAATTTTACAAGCTAACGGCTTGTAAGGAGGCTTCTTAAAAACTCTTTAAGAAAATAAAGGCACAGGTCTAGAACTGCAAGACCTAATGCATTAGGACTTCACGTGGGAGTTTTGCTCACTTTCTTTATTAATAGAAACATGAAATTCAAAGAATTAATGTAGGCATCCAGCTACCAGTGTAAGGCACCCTAAATCTGCTGACTAGATTTGCTGTCCTCACTCTGCCTTCAGACCATACCAGTTTTATTTGCCATCGCCGTTCACTACAGATGAATTTTCTCCAGTTCTTTCAGCGCCAGCTTTTAGTCTGACTTGAAAGCACAGCCTTCACTACTCTGCCTCTTGTTTACAAGATTTGAAGTGTGTCTTCAGACCTAAAGAAGAAAATAAATTAATTTAATCTGCACATGTTGCCCTCGGGCCTCCTCGAGTGAATTAGCATTCAGGCTCTGTACAGCGACATTAATGCACCTAGCACATGAAATGCCTGTGTGTGGTTAGCAGAGGACTGGTGTGAGCCCTGCCAACGTGCTGCCTACAGGAGCTCAAAAGCAAAGTAATTGCCACACACCCTTTTGGGCCGGTTGTTTTGTTTGTTTTTTTAATTTATTTTTAGTTGGTTGGGCTTTTTTTGGTACTTACGCTATGCTTGAATTTAAAAAGAAGCAGATCCTCATTGCCCCTGAGGGCCTGACACAGTGCTGCCAGCTCTGATGGAGAAGACCATGCTTAGAGCTGCTCGCCAGCTTAGGGAGGAAAATAACTGGGCAAAACCAGAAGTGCCGGTGATAGCCAGGAGGTGGCAGAGGAGCCGGGCCACTTTGAACGCTGGTTTCTGCATTCGTTTGGCAAAATCACAAATACAGACTGAAGCAAGACAACAGAACCCAGCCCCACCCTCCCTCTCCAAGAATCTGGGGATGGATGAAACCCTTAATCACTTTCCTGCTTGTATTTGTACTAATTGCTCATCTTCCTGAGGTCTGACTTTATGAAATTATGCATGCACACCAAGCAGATGAGTTTCCATAGAAACTCAGGAACTGAACTTTCATTAGAAGAATCTTGTAAAAAAATATCTTCCAGATAAAAATGCAAATTGCCTGTCAGTGGGTGGCTTTCTGAATTTATATATATATATATTATTTTCTTTTGCACTGTAGGCAGATTCCAGCTGGACCTACATAGCAACAACATGCAGGCATTGTTTATAGCAAGCCAGACTCCATGGGGAAATAAGAAATTCAGCAGCAAGGAGAAGCTCTCAAGTGCAAATACCTTGGGGACACAAAAAGCTGAAGTGCTCAGTGCTGAGTGTTAGTGAGGCCTGGGGATGGTGCAGCCTCCAGCTCTCACAGCGCTGGTGACTTACAAGGTGCAGGGGGTAGGGAGAAGGAGGGAAGAAACCCAAATGAAGAAGCTTTCTTGCAAACAGAGTTAATGATTTTCAGTCTGTGCTTTAAATACCTGGCAGCATCTGCCCGTTCACTTAAACCTCGTGGGAAAGGCTGACAGTGTCTGCTGTTGTTCACTTTGGGTGAAGGAATAGATCAGAATTCTGTGGTTTGGCACCTTTTGCAGCCTGAGCTGGGGAGCAGCCCGACTTCTTGGGGCGAGGGCTTGGGCAGTCTTTGGCACACCCATTTGTGCATGTCCGCAAGCAGGCATATTTAGCTCCTTTAGCAAAAGTTACCTCCTGTCAGTGGGAGTCCTTCCATTGGTTTTGGAAAGCCTCAGACCACCCTCTCTGCAGAGTTTTTGGAAGCCAAACTGGCATTCTTGAAAGCCCTGAATGCAACATGCAAATGTTTACGTGCTCTGTGCTGGCTGGTGGCCTGTGCTTCAGCATCATCCCAAGGTGAACATGGTGCCTGGGGTTTGCATACAGCTCTTTCCCCTAGTGCTGCAGGGACCACTGGATGAAGATATCTGTCCTGTTCCAACACAGCCAAAATAAGATGCAGAGTCCACACTGGGGAGACATAGAAGAGTCTCACCGGCCTCTGCTTCCAGTCCACCATGGGTGCTGGAGTGCACAAGGGCACCGAGCTGCACGAGCGCTGAAGGAGTTTTACGAGGAGGTGGATTTCATTCTGGCATTGCTGAGAGGCGCGAGATGTCAGACAGGGAGGGAATTCCCCTCCTCGTTGGAGAAGGACGACAGGCAGCAGCTGCATGGGCTCGCAGCTGGTGGGTCGGCAGGGCTGTGGCCCTCTGGGAGCGAGGGGAGGCTGTGGCAGACCCAAAGGGCTTGGGCTGCTCAGTGTCAGGGTGAGGAGAGCAGCAGGGCCCTGGCCACCAGAGAGCAGAAGCAGCTCTGCTCAGTCAGTGCAATGGGAAGAGCTTTTAGGAAGAGTGGTTTTGTGGTTGAGGACAAACATGAGCTGAGATAGCTCCCATCTATTCTTGGCTCTGCAGCAGACTTTCTATGGCCACATTACTTGCCCTTCCTGTACCTCGTTATCACTGTCAAGCAGGTGATTCAAATTATATTTGAACAAACTCCTTCCAGTCTGTCATTACATGCCAATGGTCATTTCCAGGTAGTTACCTCCAGGGGAACCAACCTGTCCCATGGGAGTATCTCCCTGCTGCCTTTGTCTGCTTGCAAGAGAATTCAGACCGTGGCCTCATTGTTTTCCAGCAGAGGGAGAAATCTGAAGGGAAAACATCTCCACTGAATCCCTAAATTGAGATTCAGTTCTGAACTGGATATTCAAGTCAAAGTTATGTGCCAGAAAGAGGCAGTGAAACTTGCCATTGCGCTGTATTTGATTAAACATGTTTCTTAATTCTTCTCTCTGGTGAAGTGGTGTGCTTCTGTCCGTATTAGTAATATCACCAGCTAGCAAGCCTTACTCATGCTGGTGTACTTTGCATCTACTGGCACTTTATGAAAAGCAAACAAAACAAGACAAAATCTTCATTGATTTTGAAAGTACCAACATTCTTTCATCAGAAATTTAGTGTGGGTTCTAGTTGAAAGACTTTGGGCGTTTTTTAGATCTCAAAAGCTAAATATTCCCATTAAGGACAGAGCTTATGCTTCTCTTTATGTATGCATGACTGACTGTGTCCACATATTGCTTAGTCTCAGGAAAAGCACAAAGTCAGGCAGTCAGCTCCCTTTGCAACGTTTCTGTGTTTGCTAAATGAAATTATACTTTAGTACAAAAAAGATTCCCAAAACCAATATTTTGAAGCACGCCCCACCTGAAGCTGCCCAGATACGTCACCACTGGTTACGGCATCTGTGAGCTTGGTGCTGCAGCACCTGAACTTAGTGAGCTCTTGGCAGGCAATATGAAAGTGCTGGCAGCTTCTTCCACAGGCCACATCTGGGTGGGACTGGTGAGACATCCATCCTGGTGTGTGCATCTTGAGGAGGGAGCAAAAGAACGCCACTCACACACATTGTGGCATGCAAAGCCCACGTGACCATCTGGTCTCAGTGTGGCTGACTGCTGTTTAATTAAAAGGGAGCCTGGCTCGTTAGATGCTCTGTGGGTTCAGTTGCATCTATGAGAGCCCCATAGGAAAACATGTTCTTCCTACCACTTCTTTCATCCTTTACCTCCTGTTCCTTCCAGATGGTTACACCCACTTGTGTCTTTTCTTACCCTAAGGACAGCTTTCTAAACAAGGTTCCTCTGTCCTTCTCCCCCACACTGCTTTAGGCTCTGTATTGGAGTGCCACTAGTGGAAGGACAGAGACTCCAGTGATGCTACAGCCTGCCCCTGGAAGGGGCCTCATCCTTCTAGTCCCCGTTGTCCTGAGGAAAGGACTTTTTATATGGTCAGGCTGTGGGAGCTGAGGCACTGACAGGAAAGGCCTGTAGCCTTTCCCACTTAACATTGTGCTGGATATCAGTATACCATACACGCTCCAGTAACACAGCAGGAGTGCTTGCAGGGCTGGATGCATCTCTGCTTAGTCTTCACAGCTGTTGTTTTAAATTGTGGAATCAAAAGGATGACCATCACAAAAAACAGAACTTCAAAGCTGGTTGCTTCCCTCATTTCTCCTGCAATGGTGGGAGGTCCTACTCAGATGGCAGGGTGCCTGCATGCTCGGGACTGCTTGGTTTGCTGGGAGCTTGGGCTCCTCCTGTGCCAGTGCTGTTGCTAACCACTTGTGTCTTGTTTGTTGGCAGGGCTTGGTGCTGAACAGACTTGAGCGAAGGGAGTTGGCTCAGAAGGTCCTCAGAGACGCCATCAGGATCCAGAACACCAGCCACAGGGCCTGGAACAGCCTAGGGGAGGTCTTGCAAGCTCAGGGGAAAAACGAAGCCGCCGTTGAATGCTTTCTCACTGCTCTGGATCTTGAAGCCAGCAGTCCTGTCATCCCGTTCACTGTAATACCCAGGGAGCTCTGAAGTGTCTTCATTCCATGGGCAAACACTGAATAAACAAACAAAAAGACTTGCAGAGAAGAAACTGGATTCAACAGAAAGGCAATTGTAACCTTGAATTGAGCAAAATAGTTCTAATATGTGGCTCAGGGGAACATGCTTAGCTGAGACGAGCCTAACTGCAGAGGAGTTTGCGAGAGGCAAAGAGAGATTATGCCTTTTTTTTCTTCACAGATGCCTGGTTAACCCCCTGTTCAAGTTAATAGCAAGATTATTGCAACCAAAAATGTTGGTTCAAGCTGATTGACTGTACAATATCTCGTGCTGGAATACAGTTGTTCAAAGCACTCGCACCTTTCAGTTTTCATTAAGGATAAAATCCCAAATCCAAAGATAAAACCTCCAAGCCCTGAGCTAAAGCCCAGACCAGCTCTGAGCAGGACTGAGTGTACCAATGAATGTACCAGGGTTTATTTAAGCACGTGGCTGCCTCTGCATAGATCTGGCAGAATAGGAATGACAATTAAATCATAGAGACACAGTATATACCACTTACAAAATCATTTCAGCTATTCTGATGGTATTTCTTCCTGCCTTGCTCCTATATACTGCATATACTCAGTATATTTAGTGTGGCATTTGCCTAGATCAATTCAAATTAAAGATGCCTTTTTTGTTTGGTTTTGTTTATAAAGCTGCTATAGTAACACAGTTCACAAAAGCAGAAAGACCAAAGACCCAGTTGGTTCACATTTGTCCTAGTGTTAAAAGCATGTATGTATCTCCAATTACATATTCATTGAAAGGCCTCTCTTGAAGTATCGTAACTATAAACTCTCTGAGCTTCATTGTTGTTAATCACCTATTCCATCACTTTTAGTGAGGAATGAAGTGATTACCAGCGTTTAGTGCCTGCAGTTTGTGCTCTGCTGCAGTACTGGCCCTGCCACTATACACATTCATATCTGCCTCTTCATGATATAAAAGGTAGCAGCAGTCTGTTCAGGTGAAGCACGCTGAAGGCAGCGTGCATATATAAAGAACTGCTTTTCTTCTACAACCAAATGCTTGGATTTTCTGCAAGCATTTCACATCAGAGGCAGGGAGCTGCGCCTTCAGCTGGGCGGGCTGCTGCTGAGCACCGTGTCGGATGAAAGAGTGATCTTAGAGCTGACTGAAGAGCTCCTAATCCATTTGCACGGCCGGGCTGCAAGGCAGCTGCCTTACCTCACACTAAGCCGATCCGATCCGCACAGCCCTGTGTGACAGGCCTGTGGCCCTGCAGCACAGCACACACGTGCCAGCCCCACAGTGAAGAGGATGTGGAAATGAGCTGTGGGTGCTTTTCTGTGCTAAAAGCTGGGGCCACGTGCCCATTTCTGACCAAAGAATGTTTGTGACTTTTTCTTAAGTGGGTTTGCACTGAAACATGCTGCTTACCGTAGTTCCGTCCAGTATTGTGGTTCTTTTCAGAAATCATCATAACTTCAGGCAGCAAATGAACACAAGTTACTCTTCCAAGTCCCCAGGGCTCAGGAGCAAACCTGATATCAGCCATTTTTACAGTCATTTTGGAGCCATGTTACCCAGCCATATCACTTGTCTCCAGTAGCACCAGCAGCAGAGGAAGGAGTAGGTGTTGAAGTACCACAATTGAATGGGTTTGTGAAGCTAGAAAGACACAGCAGAGACCCATTGTGAAGGATGCTTTGAAGTTGACTTTGTGCTACAGGTAGGAAAAGGGGACGCCATTGTTGACATGGCATGTAAATTATTATCCAGGCGTTTTAAACCCAGTTCCGCTGCTCAAAGCAGTCTGACGGTAGGTTTCAGTAGATATATATAGATTGCTGTTATACTCTGATACTTGTTCGGGTCCGCAAGCACAGTTCCAGCATGGGAGTGAGCCTTCTGTATAGCACAGAGTCACTGTGGTCTGACATCACCGCTCTGCTCTGCAACATCTGTCTGTCAGGCACTGCCATAGTAACGCCTGTGTACCAGACAGCCATTTGAGTACATGCTGTGCATGTCTCTGTGACCGAGGAGCTGTTTGCAGAGGTCTGCAATGCGGCCGGTCCGAGCCCTGGCAGGAGGTACCATTATCCCAGCAGCAGCTGATAAGCAAACTCACAGCCCTTGTTACTGCTGCATGCATGGCTTCCATGCAGCCACCAGTATCGTGTACCTTACCACCAAAGGAAGCTTTAGTTCTACGATACTCAGCTCCACAGCAGTCACCTTCCCAGAAAAGCTGCGTGGTGTGCAGCAGCCATTGGAACTGCAGTGCTGAGAGGCTGTGCTGCAGGTGTGGTGAGGAGGACATAGCTCCCATCAGCAGCAGTGAGAGGCACGCTGTTCAGCACACCACAGCCCCCACTTCAGCTGCAGGCAAAGTTCTGCCTCACTGCTGTGTTTGGACTCAGCCCCAAGATTTGCTGGGCCCATCCCAGAGGGTACGAAGTTCACTGGAACTGTGTTGACATTGCTGGTACATTTCTGTATACTTCTTAATACTTAGATGGTTAGAGCTTGAGATCATGCTGACCTGAGATGCTCTGCACAGGGCAGGAAAGAGGGGGATATTTACAGACTTGCAAGTGTTGTGAGATAGATCCTGTATTTGTTCTTTGCTCATACTTCCAGGTACTGAAAAACAAAGACTACAAACAAGCCTATGTATTGTAGTATTTATTTAGATAGCAACACTGGTATATCAAATAGCCCCACTTCTCTGAGGTGATGAAATAAAACTACACAGCAGGAAACCCAGCATCTTACTACTTAGGGTTTTAGACTAAGCACGTGAGGCTTACATCCCACCCCTCATCAGAATATTGCAGGCGATTATAAATAATGGAAGCTGAGTACTTGCATCTGGTCACAGAAAGGAATCTGCCTGCAGGCGGATGGAAGGAGAAGCCCCACATTCAAGGAGCCCCATAAGCTTGGCCCCCATAAGCTGACCCCAGTTGTTGTGGTTGTGAGAACTCCTCCATCAGAGGCCCTGCCCTCCGGCTCACTGTGCAGAATGTGGCAGCACTGCCATATTCCTGCACTGCGCGAGCACCCCAATCCGTTTCTATTGGTAACAGTTCATGGCACTGATTATCACAACGTTTCAGAAGTGCTAATTATCTTTTCTTGGTAATGACTAATAAATCCGAATGGAGAATAGTCCTGGAGGGTGTTTACTTTAAAATTCACTGGCTGAGAACCAAAGTAGGCACGGCACTGACTGCTGCAGCTTGAATTGCAGCTACTCTATCCCGGAGAAGTCCCATCTTTTGGACTCCTTCAAGCACTGCATGACACCATTGCAGAGCAGTGCTGCCCCAACAGCCTCTCTGACACTGCACAAGGGGAGGCGCTCTTCCTTTGGCCCTTAATGGGTGTTTCATTCTCAGCAGTGCCACCCGAATACTGTCATCATGGTTGTGGCTGTTGTTTTTCAATATAATCAAACAGTTGTTCTTGTTGTAAGATACTCTCATCTGATGAATAAAACTGATCCTGTGGAAAAAAATAAATAAAACTGCTCTTTGTGCATAGTTCTTTCCTGCCAAGTTCAGTACTTCTCATATATTCGTGAAACTGCTATTTCAGGCCTTATGAAACAGCTATTTGTTATATTAACTGGAACCTAGCGTGTTACTTACCAGTTGCAAAGGACGTTTTGGCCTACACCTTGTAGTTCATGGGAAAGCCTAGAATGAGCAAATAGCCTGCTTTCAGAGAGGAACAGAGCCAGGAGAAAGGACCAGTGTGGCCCGAGTGTTGGAATTTATGCAGATTTAAGCAAGCGTCATGCTTTTCTTGCATTTATTCCAGTAAAAATAAACTCTAACATGAAGGTCATATGCAAATACAATGCCGTCAAGTTTAGGGACTCACCTTACTTTGGCCATGATGCCATTAATCATCCTTTTGCTACAGTCAGTTACTCCTGTGGCTGTTTGGAAATAGCTGTCTCCATTCAAGAGCTTCCAGAGCATTCACACGTCGGCCTGTTGGGCAGGATTCAAAGGGCCTTCTTAAAAAGCCAGAGCCTTGGTTTCATACCTGGATTAAGGAAAGGGATTTTGAAGAGCAGCTCTTCATAGCTGGCTGCTCCAGGTTCCAAGTGCATTTATTACAGCTCTATCAGGACAGAGTTTCTCTACAGCAACAGCAGGGTTAAGTCGTTTGGTGACTGCAACAACACTTTACAAGCTGGAAACTGAAGCCATGGATTCCATAGATTTCCCCAAACCAGAAAGACCAACTCAGATACTGTGCTGGAGTCCTACCTGGTACAACACTAGCATTTAACTGAGCTCTGGCTGCCCAACCAGTTTCTTCTGATGTTGTTTCCAAAATTAAGAGCAGCATCTCAAAGCCAAAAACGTCTCCATGGGTCCACCAGCCGAAGGGCGAGACCCAAAGGTTTTCTCAGTGCTCCAAGTAGTGCAAGGGTTGTATTATGGAGGAAATGCCCTTGCAGGTCATTCCCCTGAATCTGCCGAGCTGCCCCCTCAGACATCATTTCCATTCATGCAGCTGCCTGCAATACCAGACTTATGTCTGCAAAGCAGCGTGCTCACAAATGAATCAGCAAGGAGCAGCCCTCTGTTCTGTTGTGCCATGAGAGAGGCCAGCTCACGCCGGCTGAGCACGTGGTGCCGGTGCTGTGTCAGAAGGGGACGGCAGTTCAGGGCTGTAGTGATTTTCTGAGTGGTGTGGGTTAGAGGTGGTTCTGTAGGTGCACAAGTGGCATTGTCTGCAAGGGACAATTAGCAAATGGGCCGCTGCCACGCGAGGGGATGTGTGGCTCTGGGTTACCTTCTAAGCTGACAGCAAGGAGAAATTGGAGCTGTTATCTCATGTTTCCGAAACAGGAAGCTGCCAAACCCAGAAAGTAACTAATTCATTTCCCAGTTACAATGGTGCTGCTCTTACACCTCCTTGGAGGATGTGGAGGGTTTTTCCGAGGGCAGTGAGAGAGGCACTACATCCTCCTTTGAAGAGAATGGAAATCCAAGTCTGTCAGGAGCTGGGAGGACCCAGAGCTGTTCCTCTTTGCAAAATGGGTGAAACTGCTGCTGCTGCATTTGGAGCCTTGTTCCTGCCCCAGGGCAGTGCTGCCTGCCTCCGTGGCAGCCATGTTGTGGTGGGAATGCGAGCTGAGGGCACGGGCAAAGGCTGCCCAGGGAGGAGCACATCAGTGCAGACTATATGCCCTCCTCCCCTATACCTATATGTATGTATATATCCCCAGAACAACCCATGCCAGACCCACAGGTTGGTGCTGCCAGAGAGGTGCAGGCGGCTCCGCACAATCATTCCTATCTGGACCCTGAGCGCTGCGGTGCCGAGGGGCTCACTTACCAACACTGAGCCTTCTATTTGTGGATTTCTTCTTACAACTTCCCATCGTTCCCTTTGGGTACTTGCAAAACGCTTTCTGTTCAGACAGCCAAGCGAGAAGTAATAAGCTGAGAGAAAATCATTTGTTTCAAGCTACATTCCAAAGGAAAACTTCAGAGATTTTCAACCAAATAGAGCTTTAAAAAAAAAAAAATTCCAATTAAACAAAGTATTGTTCTGACAGGAGTCCTCAAGCACTATCTTCAATAACTCAGATTTATATGACCAGAAGTTGTGAGAGAATTGCCAGAAGGGAGAGCATTTTGAAACAGAAATTCAAGATGTTTAATCCTGAAACAATCTACAGAGAACATTTACATTTCCCATTTTGTCTCCCAGCCAAGAACTATTCACCAAAGTTATTTCAAGTTTAAGCACAGCTCCTGTTCTCTGGAACTTTGCTTCTCAGAGTAAACTGTGCTTAAAGGAGTCCAAAAGTGCTTTCCAGTCCCAACCCGTTGTTCCTATATGTGGCCAAAGCTCAAGTTCCTGCTGTGAAAGCATCACCTCTGAGTGCTTCTGCACCAAACACAGCATCCTGCTGCTACGAGTTGTTTTCTGGCAGCTAGTGAGAGCTGCTGGGTAAACACCAGCATGTACTGCTTCACAAGGTGGGATCTCTCCTGCCAAAATAAATATGGACTGATACCAAGTGCTTTTGGAAATCCCATCCATGTACACATCTGCAGTTCAGGCAATGGTGATTAAAGCCTGGCCTGCTCAAATGCCTGCCTGGACACCCTGTAGCATCACATGCAGCCATTCCTCTGCAGTTCTGCCTTCCACTCACTGCTCAGCAGCAGCCTATTACAGGACTCTTCAAGTTCTAGTGATACCTAGGAATTTTCCTGCAGATGTCTTGATCTGCTGGATATACTTAGGTAGATTTCCGTGTAGGATATGACCTTTCTGAAAGAGACATGTTTAGGGCCCCTTGCTATTTGGCCGCGGACACCCCCGGGATCTGCAGCTCTCAGCCTGAAGACCAGTGACTTACGCGTTTTTGTCCAGATCCTATTAGAGCTTCTTAATTAAAAGTCCTCTTTGGGGACTCGAATTGAATTGGAAACCATGGTGATCACTTAGGTCAATCATGCACAGAGATGACTGAGTTTGGGAGGGTGAGGTGGGAGATGAGAATGTGTTTGTGTGGAGGAGCTTAAAGAAAAAGAAGAGCACAAAATCCAAGTGTCTGTAAAAACAAGGGGCGTGCACAGTTTGTGAAAGAGCAGCTAGAGGAAATGTCTTACATTCACCATGGAATTAGGGAGTAGCAGCTCTTTTACACTGTTGAGAAACTTATTCAACTTGTACCTCTCCAAATATTTGATCAACAGATCTGACAGAGGACCCAGTTTCTCCAACCCATGTACGTATCTTTTCACTCGTGCTGATGACTAACAGGAGATCCAAACTGCCAGCAAACCAGCTGTGTGCCCTATCGTCCCACGTGAAGGAACGGCACTGTTACCAACCTACAATGGAAACAGAAATATTCATCAGCTCACAAAGAGTTCTGCAACGTCACTATGCAAAAACTAAAATATAAAGAGATGCTCAGTGTGTGGGAGGCCTTTCTGTTCAAGGCTTGAATCCTGTTATTACAGTTAGGAAATACACATTTGTGATAAGAGAACGCTGGTAAGATGCACAGTGTTGTTTTAGCTTCAGGTTACTGGGCAATGGCCTCTGTTTCAAACTGAGGGCTGATCTGGTTTCATTGGAAGAGCAAGTCTAAAATTTATGTTCGTCTTTTTACAGAAAGGATGACTAAGAATCTACCTTAGTACCATCTTGTTCTCTCTTGCCTCTGTTGAAGAAGTCTAAGTAAGTCAGTGCAATGTATGTTCCTGCAAGCCTCCACAAGGAATAAATAACCTTGCTCGGCATGTCTCTGCAAATTACAGCTTCTGGATCAGGAGCTTTTACAGAATCCACACTTCAGTTGTTCAGCCCATATGTAAAGCACTTTGAATTGCTCTTGAGAAATCTCCTGATCTCGATATGCGGAGTTAACCTGTTATAACCTACAGCAATAAATATGAGTGTTCACATCATTTAGAGGAGGCTGAACCTGTTGACCCATAACCTCACGAAATTAGCAGTTTCTTACAAGTTGCTTTCTTGCAGCAAGTGAAATGCCATCACCTTGCCTCTCCCCATGCCCCTTTTCAGACCCACCCCCTTCCCTGGCAGTGTTGTGACACCCCTGTACCCAATCCTCCTTTCGGTGCCAGCAGGTATGCTGCAAGGAATTCACAGTGTCTAGATACAAAGGTTAGAGGATTAAGTGACAGATGATGCCGATGTGCAGAAGCAGCAAATTATTATCATTAGTTGCAAAGCTCTGTGATCCTGTCTGCGCAAGCGTGTACCAGGACCAGCACCACAGAACTGCTGTCTTTTCAGGCAGCTCAGGGCTCCGGCCCTTTGAGGAGGCTGAAGGCTCAGCCAGGCTCACACTGCCTGTCTGTTCATTTCAGAACAGCACGGCTCATGCAATTGGTGCAATGACTCCAAGCAGCTTCTGCTGACGCTTTCCCCTCAAGGCCAAAGTTTCATGGCATTTGTACCACTGTCACCTGGAGTGTATCAGTGGGAGTCAACAACCTTCGTCCTCCACTAATGTGCTCTGTAGGGTTGTAATTATAGCCATATAAGATATGAGTGATAACATCCAGCGAACAGTGACACACATTCTCCCAGCAGAAGCAGAATCAACTGTGTCACAGAAGCAGCATCAGACTCCACAACTCACATTTTCATGGAGCATCAGTCCATACCAGAATCATCATCTGCTTTCATTTCCATAAGCACGTCCCTGAAATAATTCTGAATCAGTTTTTCTTTCCATTGCTTTTGTTTCGCAGCCCCGGTGCCTGCATGATGCTGCCAGCAGCACTCTGCCCAGCAAGTCACCCTGCTGACATGCAGCCGCCGCTCCCCATTACCCGTCACACCAAGCGGGACAGCCATTGTGGTGCTGCCGTTGAGGCACCGCAGAATTGGCAGTGAGCAATCACCAGCTGAGCAGCAGTGAGCACAGAAATACCATAGGAAGCCTCAGGGATGCGTTGCCACTGAGAGCACCTCCCCTCCCGCACACATACAGCCTCCTGCAGCGGCGTTTCTGCTCAGCCCCGAGCGTGCTATTCCTGATGCATCCTGTTTGGGACTCCTTGCAGTATTAGAAGAGCTGCCATGTTCCTGCTAGCAGCCTTCCTGAAGGAACCCCGTGCACCCTGAGCATTGTTCTGTAACCAGAGCAGACCCTTTGCCAAAGAAGTTACTCTGCTCTTCTCCCTCATCTCAATTTGCTGCTGGAAAAATATTTTCCCCAGCAAAACGTGAGCCACAGAGCCCTGCACGAGGGCGGTGCGGAGAAGCTTCCTGCTTGCCATCAGCATTTACCCATGGAAACCAAAGCCATTCATCTTCTTTCCTTTCATCTTTCCCTCCCCAGAATAAGCTTAGCTCCACATCGTTCGGTTCTGGTTTCAGAAGTCTTTGTAGATGGCAGGTTTGGGAGAGCAGACAAGAACTCACATTTTGCTTTCCGTATAATTAGCATCTTCAGAGGCAGCCATAATGTTGTAACATTAATTTTCAGATCTGGAGCGTGTTTGCAGATAGCACGGAGATGTTACCTCAAAACAAAGCCACGGCATTAATAAACACGGTACCGGGGAATCTGCAAAGGTTAAGTGATTTTCTTCAGAGTAATTCATTCCGCTAATGAGTTTGCTGCAGACAACGCTCTCTGTGTGCGGTTATTGCGCCCGTGTCTTTAATTTGTGTGTTGGTGTCATTCACGGTGGCGCAAAATAGATTTCTTTGTAAAAAGTGTCCTCATAGATGAAGGGAGGCTATAATGCTCTTCCAGATCTCACTCGTTACAGCATGCACTGGCACGGAGTCCAGAGGGAGAGGAAGCCATTAAACATGAAGCAAAACAATTGCTGTCATCCTCCAGAGGGACCAGCTTTGTAAACGCTCTCGCTAATGCTATGCAAAAGATGTGAGCATTAAGATAAAATTACAGTGATAAAGGGAGGCCAGCACCTTGTGCTTGGTTCCATGCTTAGTTCCAAGTGGTTGAGAGCTACCTGCGCATCAGTCCTTCTCTCCCGGCTGCAGGCCGAGCACCCCTGAGAAACAACTGTCCCTGGCAAGCAGAAAAGACAAAACAAAACAAACACGTTTCCAGTGTTTCCTATCCACAAAGCTGAAACACTCCCCTGTGTGTGTTTTCAATTTAACTAAAATAGATCACTGTGTGTAAACAGCCACTCTATCTGCATCATTCATATTTGATGGACTAGTCAGTACAAGAGATACTTTTATCCAGCCCGTAAGTGATGAGAAACCGGACGCCTCAGTGTCCTGTGCTCCTCTCAGTTAACATGAGAGGCAACAGCTGCTATTCCGGGCTTCAGCACAGAGCGCTTGAGGTAGAGACAGGAAAACTGGAGATGTATTTGGAGAGACTGGATGCAGTAAAAGTAACTTCCATGACCAAACCTTCCCAGAAGAATGCAAAGGAGGGCTCTTACAGCCCGAACATTGATGTTCTTGGGTGTTAGAGGCCATAAGACAGTAGTATTCCTACCAGGTTAAACAGTAACTTACAGAAGAGACAAGGTATGATTGAGATGCCTTTGTTGGCACCTTGACACTGGCGGCAGAGAGCAAAGGTAGTCCTGAACCCTGCAACCAGAGATTGCAAAGCACACTCTGAGCCTGTGCTACAAGTATGGCTTTACGTATGACTTCATATGCTCACAAGAACATGAGTAGGCATTTAAACCTGTCAGAAGCCAACCTTCTGCCTGCAGGAGGCATGAGCAGCCAGCTGACATGGGGACAAGCTGCACCAAGGAGCTGCACAGCAGGAAGGCAGCCCTTCTCTGTCTTCTCTGGGCTCTCGGCGTGACTCAGATGTGGGCATGTTGGTGGTGGCAGTGAGACACAAGAAATTCCATTTTATCATGAACCCAGACGTCTTGCAATGAGTATGGAGAAGCAGTGGAACAGGTTGTCCCAACTGGCTGTATGGTACCCACCCCTGGAAACAGCCAACACTGCATGGGACCAGCCTGCTCTCAGTGACCCTGCTGCAGAAGGGTTTGGACCACAGAGCCTTCCCATGGGGCCTCCAGCAGACATCAGCTGTGCCATGAGCTATTGGGATGCTGCCCCTGTGTCTGGGCCGCAGCCTGGGCTGTGAGCTCTGAGCCAAGGAGAGAGCTGATGGAAAGAGCTGTAACTTCTGCCTTCTCCTCTGGGAAGCGGCAGGGGAACGTTTGTGCAGAGGTCATTTTAATATTAAGCCAAAGCTCCGAGAAGCACCAGGCAAACAGCGCTGTTCTTCCAAATAAAGCGTTACTAACTGCCTGGATATAAAACTTTCTCCTCCCATTTTAGCCGGGTTGGTCCTTCCTCGCTCCCAAGGGAATGCAGTCATTTCTCGGGCATGTTTTCCTACATGCTGCTGGGAGCTCCAAGAGGAGCCAGCGCTTGCCCTGGGTCTGCAGTGCGGGGCCTCTGAGGACAGCGGGCACGGGGCCGAGCAGGACCCAGGCCTTCAAACCCTGCTTTGGGGCCAGCACGGCCCCAGCTCCCAACAGCCCCTTGGTGGGCATCGCAGCTCGCAGCTAAGGTGGGAAGATCGCTTCTCCCCGTTACTAAGAATACAGTCGCTGGAAACACTACCCCCCGGATCGCTTTAATATGCATCACGCTGCCACATATACTTTATGACTCTATTTGCATCCAATGTGTCAAGTCAGTTCAAACCTGGTGCTGCTGCCAAGTTCATGCAGCTCTTAGCTCCTGCCTTTCACATGGAGGAGGAGCTGGCAGAGCACGAGGGCTCTGTGTGAGCGGCAGCACAGCTCACCTCCTCCCCAGCCACATTGCTCGGAAGCACTAGGGACAGAACACGGGGTGGAGAAAACTGCTCAGGAAGCAGGAGTGAAAAGAGGTGACCTATCGCTATGGGGCAGATGCAGGTTCCTTGTTAGGTGAGACCAGCCCCAGCTGTGGTCACGGTCTGTGTGATATAAACAATGTGGAACCACCATCCCCTTGGCTCACGAAATGAATTGGTGACTGATGACCACGAGGAATCATAAGTTACAAACATGAGGTGACCTCTGGCTACAGATGCTGCATGAATTGCATGCACAGAAGCAGAAAGAGCTATTCTATCATAGATTCATTAAGACTGGAAAAGACCACTAAAATCATCCAGTCCAACTCCAGCCCATCCCCACCGTGCCCACTAACTTTGTCCCTCAGTGCCACATCCACATGGATCTTTGAACACCCCCACGGACGGTGACTGCACCACCTCCCTGGGCAGCCTGTGCCTCTGCAGCACTGTTCTTTCTGAGAAGAAATTTCTCCTACTATTCCACCTGAACCTCCCCTGGTGCAACCTAAGACCATTCCCTCCAGCCCTAAGTAACAAGTAAGAGTCCTTGGCTCCCTCCACATCATCACCCTGTGAAGGAGGCCCTGTAGGTTGGAGTGGCTCTTTCCGCACTTAATCTCCAGGCAGGAAGCATGGCTGGTTGTCACCCCATCTGCTTACTCTGCAGCTGGCTGGGTGCAGGGAGGGACATCTTGCACATTCTGATAATTAGATACTGTTCCTGGCTAACAAAGATTAAGACTGTGTTAGGGGGCTCCAGGCAAAAGCACAACTGTTTTACACACCCCTCTTCTGAGCACCCGAAGACCTAAAAATTGAGCATTCAGGGATTTATATATTCCTTATCTTGAACTATTGCTAAGCAACAGGCTTCTAACCAAGGACACGTTGTGAAACTGGCAGGCACATCCATATCTACAGAAGTGCAATAAACACACCTTTCCAGATTATCTCTGCAAGGATCACATATGTAGCAGATGATCCCATTGAACAGAAGGTTATCAGTGGTGGAGGCTCTTAGCATTTTAGCAATGCTAATAAAGCGATCTGGACCTGGGTGAATCAAAGCCTTTTCACTGCAGAAGAGGTATCTGCATACCAAGTAGGTTGCTGACGGATGAGCACACAGCAGGGCTCAGAGCAACGCGGCTTCATGACTGCTGCTCCCTCGTGGAGTGGAGCAATGTGCGTTTGCATCCTGCAAGCCCTGGGTGTTCCCCTGACACCAGACGTGCACTGACTGATGAAGAAGTCTGGGCTGGAAAAAAAGCCCACATTATCTTAAACATGACTTCAGCAATCATCTCAAAGTCTGTCAACCCAGCTATTCCATCAAGCAGTTAACAGGGCAAAGCTTAGCACAATTATTGTGCCTCAGAATGTATTGTAACTTATGGTTCAAGGTTGAACTTCTCAGTGATGTTGCATGGAACATTTTCTCTTCCAGCTACCAGGACGTAATTTCCCACTGTCAGCCACAATGTGATAACTGGGCTGGAAAGACAGATGGGCACACAGGTTGCTCTCATCCCACTGCACCCTCCAGCCCCACTGCTGGCAGGGGTGCTCAGCAAGACTGTCTGGAGGAACACTCACCATGGCTTTCTGGAGCTATGGGTTCTGTCCTTTCCCTCATTCCTTTCATGAGATGAGAAAAGAAGATGAATTTCACTTTATCTTCGGGCTCAAGGGATTAAGACCACTTTCTCACACTGAGCAGGGCTGGGTGCCAGAGGTGCAATAAAACTCATAGTGCCTGCTTAGAGCTAGAGCAAAGGATGGAAAGACCTTCAAACTGGAGGAAACATGAAGCAGAGAGTGTAGAATAATCGAATCATTAAGGTTGGAAAGGTTATGAGAATCATCTATTCCAACAATCAACCCATCAAAGTAAATCCCTGCTTAGGTCAGAGGGCAATCAGGTCCTGCACCAGCAGGGATATGCCATTTCTGTTGGTGTTCAGCAAGCTGGAGGAGCACAGGAGATTAAAATCCTTCCTGAAATCCTGACAAAAAGAAACACGGTTCTCGCATTATCCTTGTGCAGATAGATATTTGAAAGCAGCTACAAGGAAAACTCAGCCATGAGTCCCCCTTTGTCTTGAAGGCAGCCATGTCAGTATGATGGGAGCCACCTCCAGACAAAGAGCAGCAGGAGGAGGTTGGAGTCACCAAGTTCGCTGGTATCTTTTGATTTCTGGTTTACTTTAAAGCTACCAACAGGTGCATTTTCTCTACAGGTGGGAATAGCTGTATTGCAGTCTGTGAGGATTGTTTTCAAAGGGGAGATGAGGGAACAGCCAAACCACCTCACCTACTCACAAGGAAATCCCAGGGTTGCACCAGCAGAAAATAATTGGTTGCAAAATTGCCCTATGGTTCAAGTTGCTGCCTTGAGATATTCATCAGCCTTTTCCTTCCGTTTGCTTGTTTGGAAAGGGGACAATGCAACCACTTCTCACAACACCTCATTAACTCAGGCAAAACAGGTCCATTCACAGCAAAGTAATGTGAGAGCAAAGGCCAGCTCTGGAGCAGGCAGCAGCCAGGGTCTGCCTTTGGTGGGCAGTGGCTGAAGAGTGGGTGGTGAGGCAATTCAAACCATGGACAAAGCAAGAAAAGAAACCATTCCATATCCCAAAATTAAGGAGTTGCACATAGTTCATCTGCTCAGAAGGGTACATATGTTTAACCAGACTCATCTACATGCATCTTGCTCCTCTCATAAAATCATAGAATCATAGGTTGGAAACGTCCTCTAAGGTCATCCAGTCCAACCATCCACCTGTAACCAGTGTTTCCCCACAAAGCCATTTTCCTTAGCACTGCATTCCTTGAACACTCTTTAGGAGTTTTTCCTAATATTCTTTCAAAGCCATCTATTACACAGAGGGAACAACAAAATCCTGCTGTCACACACCTCTCACATTACTGCATGCTCACAACACAGAAGCAATGACACCCATGTTCTCCTTTGCCATAAGGCACAAGCTTCACCCAGCTTCCACAGGAACAGCAACCTTTAGAACTATTCAGATTCCTAGAGAGTTCAAAGTCCCACATGGGACTGTGTTCCCCCTGGGCTAGGCACTATAAAACCAAAGCAGTCTTTCTCGTAGTGTTTGTGGTCTTAGCAGGTGATGCTTGGGCTTGCTAGCAAAGCATGGGAATGCAGTTTGTCCATGGATAAACAACAGGGCACAGTGGGGGCTAAAATACCAGGGGTGTTTCCTTACTAGCTGCCCAGAACCACAGGCCAGACAGGAAGTATGCACACCCCAACAGCAAGGCTCTTCCCCTGCCCGTTCAGAAGCACCATGCTGGAAGAAATACCAGCAGGGCACAGGCAGAGTTGGTTGGCATGCACAAGTCCACGCTATTTCCAATATTTAAAATGGTTCACAGGCACAGGTGCCACTCCTCTATCCTTGGCTAGTTACTGATTAGCAGAGCCAGTCACACCACTGCAGGTAACTCACTGGCTGCAAAGGCCTTGTTCATCCCTTGGGGAGGAACATGTACCAGACCCACCTGACACAAGGGCCAATGCAGCTCTGGGTTGACCCGACTCTGTGGCGATAGTTTGAAGTAAGACATACTAGAAGATGTTGCAGCTTTCTGCTTTGATGTGTCTCCATCAAAGGGAGATGTATCATGCCTGATAAAGGCAGTTTTCCCAACCCTGCATTTCTCCATTTGTTTTCACTCTCCTTGGAGGCCGCTCCACCCACCCACTCCACCCTCTTTCTGCCCATCTTTCCATAACAAAGAGGAGCAGCACAGCAACACCAGCTTTCCCCTGGGCATGGACTGGCCTGAGGAGGAACCACAGCCTCCAGATTTCATTTCTTACAGTTTATCCCTGAGTAGCAGGCTGGGCACGGGCCATTTTGACATCTGCTGAGGAAACCATGCCACCAAAAAGGGCTGAAAAGCAGCAGCTGAGACAAGGAGGACTTGTCTCTTGGAACATATTCCCACCCACAGAGGGCCAGACACAGACAGACACAGTGCTGAGAACTCAGCTTCTTTTCTCTCACTCCTCTCTCCTTCCTTCCCCTTTCTCTGCATTAACTTCACCAGCAGCAGCAGGAAGCAGCACAAAGTAACCCAACCCCAAAACCGCAGACCAGTAACGTGTCATTAAGCCTCAAGACTCCTTGAGCTGAAGGGAACTCAGTTAACATTTCTGCTTCCAGAACTGTGGTAGAAATTACATACAAGGGCTGCTCCAAAAGTAATGCCTCCTGTTTTATTACATCTGCCCATGACTGCAAAGGTGCTAAGGCTGTCCCTCTGAGCAAGCCTCCAAGGTCATCTTCCAACTCTACCCACTGCAGAGGGCACCCACCTGGACACTCTATGGCCACATGCACCCCCTGACAGTGCTGTTTGGGAGACAGGTGAGTGGTGAATCGCAAGCGCAGTGGGGTGAGAAATCATGCCTGAAGACAGGGAACATTGTCTTTCCCTTCATATTCCTCCCCATAGTTCATATGCTGAAGGAGGTATGGTGCTCATGACCCGAACTAGCAGCAGTTCATCACTGCTTTGGAAACCACTATGTGGGTGTATAGTTTCCAGGCCCTGGTGTTTCCTGCACAAATGGAAAACAAGAAATACCAGATAAAGGAGGGAGGAGCAAGCAGAAAACTCCTAGATTAAGGCTGATGGAAAAAAACAAAACAAAACTTCCTTTAGGAATAGTGTTGCAAAAAACACTTGAAAGCTCCAAATAAGAGCCGAACCATTTTGTGCCGCTTATTGTTCACTAACAATTAATGCCTTTGAATAGTCGTTTTCACCCTGAGGTCGTAAAAGTAGTCTTCAGAGGAAAAGAGTGCCATTATCTCCATGTATGAGTAGGGAAGCCAAACTGGAAAGACTAAATGACTTGCTGCGGAGCCCCCTCTGCTCCCCTGAGTGCGCTGCCGAGCCTCACTGCCTGCAGCAGTGGAAAGCCCAGAGAAGAAAGGCCAGGAAGATCTCCAGATTTTACACATTTACAAGCATATTCAATATTTTTTATGGTTTTGTTTTTTTTTTTTTTTTTTTTTTTTGGTTGGTTGGTTTTTTTTCCAGTTCATTGACTTAAAGGGAAGCACAGACATAAACCCCTGCAAATCTAAGGGCTGGGTGTGACCATCAGTACAGAGCCATGCACCAGTTTGGGGCTCCCAGGCTCTTGACTGTTAAGTCAGTAAATCCAAACTCTTACAGCAGTTATGTGTATATATATATTTTTAATTATTTTCTTGAATGCACCTGGTGAAGCCAGGGTTTAACTCTTCAACACTGAGAGGATCTTCAGGCCAGAGCTGGGGTTTGCTGAGGCAGTACAGCACCAGGACCTACACACTACTGGTGAAGATCCATCATCAGTCATCTGTGACTTAAACCAATTCTTAAAGAAGTTCCACCTTCCAACAAAGAAATAAACTTTCTCCCATGGGATTTGTGACCACTCAATCACTCAAGACCTGTAAAGGAAAAAGCTGATCACAGCCCGAACCTCTGATTAACCATATGGGGCAAGCAATGAGTCAGCTGCAGGAGCACAGGTGAAGGTAACTCAGCTGTGCTCCTGGAAGGGGTGAAGCTTGACTCCACCTCTCCCAGATCCCATTTAAGGGCAGACCACCACTAAGGCAGCATGTTTTTCTGGAGATTGTTCCTTTGTGGAGTTCTTGTGATGAGCCTTGACATCGGTGAGCACCTATATTGAAGGCCTCAGAGTTGGTGAGTCCATCTTCTTAGTTACCCTCTGGCTATTTATTTCTGACTATATTTGTGCTATTCCAACTGTACATTATACTTGTATTATTTCAACTGTACAATACCATACTTGTATTATTTCCACTGTACAAGACCTGTGCTAATACAGAGGGAGCCTGGAGTGAAATTCAATATGAAATAATCATAAACCATCTAATGTGTTATCCAAGCTGAAAAGTAATGCAAGGAAGGAAGCATAATTAAGTAATGCTGGATTTCTTTTTAAACTGCTTGGCTCTAAATGTGCAAAGTCTTACATATAATACTCATACATCTACATAGGTAACTAAGTATTTTTCATGTTATTTTGAATGCTGTGGGGCTGTGAAACAAAAGTGTCATTGGAATGGGTTATTGAAACAAGCTAATGGTCTCCTATAGCTACAGAAATTAAAAACATAACAGAAATGTATATTAATTTTCTTCTCCAAGATGGAAGTAAACATCCTGTGTTCATTTTGTCTCCAGAGGAAGAATCACTGAGCTGCATTTTGTGGTTTTCCAAATAACACTCATCAAAGAGAAAGGGTATTCAGAGGCACTGAATGAAGCTGAGTAGTGCTGGTTGGCCTCAGAGCTCTCTGAATATCCAGACCCCCAGGAGAATTAAATGATGGCTGATAAGGAAATCTTTGTGATGCTTGTGCTTGGATAAATTGAGAATAGTCTCCCTCCTCATTTACATTCTGTTTTCACCATTGTCTAATTAGACTCAATCCCATCATCATCAAGATTTGTCATCTTTGGATATATTTGTTATCTTTGGATATATATCTACATGGTTATCGTGTTAACTAAACTGTATGCATTTAAGATACTTTACATGGAAGAGAAATGGCATCAGGCAAGTGATGCTGAGTAGAAAGTAGAGCAACCAAAGATCTTTTTTTATCTCCAGACCTGGGCAGATGGAGCAACAGATTACAGGAATCACAAGTGCCAACCGAGTTGCATACTGTGCTGCAATAGAAATTCTGTGATCCTAGTGGGGAATTCCTGCTCCCCTGCACCCAGTGCCTTCCTGGCAGACAGATGTTTCCAGGTACTTTGAGGTGTTGTGATATTTACAAGTCTAGGCCGGCCAGGTTCTTCCCACAGAGTGAAGGCTGAAGCACTCTTTAGCCTTTGCAGTTTATGGGAGGCCCATTTGCCACACTGTCTCTGGTAGCAGCACGCTGGGTGTTCAGATTTTGTCACTTCTCGAGATGTGCCTCTCAATTTAGCAGACTTGGAAGATGAGCCACTGTTTTTTCTGACTAATACAATGTCAGGATAAGAACAAACCAGTTGCTTTTAAAATGTTCTCAGACCCATTTTAGAGAGCTATTGCCGCTGTTTAAGAGGCAAGAAAATGGGAGGGCATAGATATTAAGCAACGTGCTCAATGTTAGGCATTCTGCCAGAAGAAGAACAGGACCCGCTACTCATATTGAGGAGCATATTTCCTGCCCTCTCTATTCTGGTGTCAGCCAACCTTGGCAATATAGAACAATATTTTATCACTTACGATTTTGCTCTTTGGCTGTTGTTTTTTGGGTTTTTTTTTTTTTTCATGCTTCTATAATTATTTCCTTGAAGGGTTTGTTCTTAATTACAGTAAACGTTTTTCCATTTCTGTACAGATGGGAAATGCACTGGAATAGAACGGGATGGTTGAAGTTCATCATCTGCTCATCTCTTGATAGAGATCAATATAGATTAGAGGTAAGTCTGTTTATCCATATTCATTTTCAAAAACCAGAATGATATGCAACAGATTTATAATTAAGCAGAAGTGATGATGTTGTACAGATTAGTTAAATGGATTTGCTACCATCTATTTGAGAGGAAGCTATAAAAACAGAGCAGATGTTACAATTTTTTCCCCATGGCTGCCATTTGCATAAGAACTATACATCCTAAATAAGATCTGAGGCTAAAGTTTTCATATTTGTAGGTCTAGAAGTAGATATCTAAAACCATTCAGGGTATGCTGTTGAATTTAGAGTTTCTCATGTACCTCCTGCCCTGTCACCTGGATGTGTATTTCTGCCCTAACAAAAGCCAGCAGAGCCACACCACATCCAGGCTGATCTTACCAGTGAGCTGCAGCAGGAATCCTGCACGGCATCACCCTGCCAAATTAATGCGAGCCCTCAGCACACACAGCCTCCCTGACTATACAGGGAGAAGTCAGCGAGGCAAAGCTTGGCACCTCTGCATGTCTGAAGCCTGCAAGTCATGAGCTTTGCTTTCATAACCTCGTTCTGCCCAAACTGAGGGATTGGGACTCCCATGGACTTTGTGGGAGAGTTTGGATGAAAGCAGGATTTGGCCTAAGGCACATAAAAACCAGACTGCATAAGGCGACACCAATTTTGAATTGCAAAGACATTGACAAAAAATTCCTTGCTGGGGGCTGGCCAGCATCTCATCCCTCTCACTTGATGAGGACATCAGAGCACTCTGGCCCCACAGTTCTTCTCTCCCAGCTGACAGAAGTGCAGGAGAAACCCGTCCTATCTGAGCACAAAGGGCGCTTTGCCATCATCTTTGGTGGAGTCAGGGTTTCATGATAATTTGGATTGCATTCACAATGTAGTCGCTGGGGTAATTCATGAGGCAGAGATACCAGGAGATAGCTCTCACATCATGGAAAAGAATGGGCTCGGGTTAAAATCAACATTACCCACCTGCTGCCATGGGGAGCTGTTTTCACCCATTATTAGCCACAGTGATTGAGTGTCTTGGGTGACTCACAGACCTTGTGTTGCCCATCAACAGCAAAAGCTGTGTGGGGTTAGATAAATGCCCTTAAAATGCCTTTTTTTTTTTTAACATATGAAGCTCGGAATAGCATTGATAGCTGCAATGTGAATCATCTTGATGCTCTGAAACTTTGCTTGTTGCTACCCAGGTTTTTAAACAAACAGCTCTTGAAAACTACAAGGCAGCCCCAGTCCAGAACAAGGAACGAGCACTGATGCTGATGGAGATATCTGTTTGATGCATTCAGTTTCTAGCAGCCTGGCCTTACGGTGAGCTCCACACCCAGCCCTGCCTTGGTGCAGCCAACAGGGACAGCATGCAACCAAGGAGAAACGTTCTGACGTGTGTGACAAATTACTATTTTTAGAGCTAAAGGGAGATAATTATTTCTCAGTTCTGGGGTCTCTTTAATTCCCAATTGGCTCTGTACAAAAACATCCTAGTTCTTGAGCTCTCTGTACTGCTTGCAGCACTTCTACTGATGCAAGCAGTTTTATAGAGGGAAGAAACTACTTGTAAGTAATGGTTTCAGCACAACCAGGGATTTTTGAAGAGATGTGGTTACTCACAGTATGCTGGGATGTTACAAAGGCCTAAATACACCATTAGCATCTCTAGCAGCTAAATGTCTTTTTTTTAAACCTGTCCTTTAGTCTCTGGGATTGATTAATGGGACATTCCTTGTTGTGAATAATTCAATGCCTTGGAACAGTAGTCCAATCACAGCTGATTATAAATGAGCACTCATTTTAACTGATGCAGATAACCATGCCAACACTACAGCAAATACGTTACCAAGCATTACATATGGATACTATAAGGTAAACAAGAAGCTGAGAATTCCATCATCTGACAGTGCATCACTATCAAGTAATTTCTAAATATTTCACCATTGTTTAGACTGCGTAGAATAGCTTGTTCCTGATAAAATGTTTTGTTAGGTATCATTAAAAACATAAAGGAGTCACATTCCCTTTGTTACCAGTTCAAACACTTGCTCAGGATATTGGAAATCAAAACTCCTTCCATGACTCCCATAACGGGCTACAGCTCCCTTCCAACAAGTAAAGACCAGGGGGAAGGAATAGCAAATGACTGACAAATTAATTCATGTTTTTGTACAGGATCTGCTCTTCTAACAGCAATATTCAATGCATGATAGTATTACAGCTTTACACAAACCAACTTCTACTAGTCAGTTCTAAGTTATGAAATCCTTTTATGAAGGGTCTTATTTGCCTCCAGAAATAAAAGCTTGATCTTTAATAGCTGTGGTCCAGCCTAAGCTAAAGCTTAAAGGTCTTCCTTTGTGGTCTAACATTAGCCTTTGTCAGCTTGAATATCTGAATGCACCATCAAATACTCCTGTTCTCTAGTGCAGGGAGCTTACATGGCCATATGTAAAGACCATGTAAAGAGCCTTTGACAGTAAATACAAAACAAGATATTTTTACAAAAGGGTTCTTACTGAATTTTGTTCTTATGTATCAGCTAGCTTTCATGTTACAGATTTTCTTGTGTCAATAACTTAAAGAGATTGGATGGATTATAGTTGGTATGTCTGAAATAGCAAGTGGTTGGATAATTGCAACGCTGGGCAGGATAGAGAAGAGGTTAAAGAGAACAGGCAATATGGGAAAAGCATGACAGAAGTGATAGACAAAACAGGACAGCAGGCTTATGAATGAAACATTTGGAGAGCTGAAAAGTCAGCTGACCCATGACCAATAAAAGACTACGCATAAAAGCGCATTATTAGTTTGCATAATACAGATGGGAAATAAATAATTTTGCTTCTCTAAAGATACCTTCTTGAGGATCTTCTTACCTGGACCCTAGCCACAGTACTTACAATGATATTAATAGATTTCTCTTAGCTCCTCAAGAATTTTGACCTCAGATGGCTGCAGTAGTAGGTAGGAGATGTGCCAGCCACCAAACCAGCCAGCTTGTGCCTCACCCGGTCATTACAAATTCTGCCATTCTCATTCTGCATTCATTCCATTCAACTGCCTCGCTGAGCGGTCATTATTCTAAGACAGGCATTCAACTCCAGGTGATTAATAACAGTTATTATGTACGCTTCAGAAGAGAAAAAAGAAATGAGATACAAGCTCCTGAACAGCACTCTCCATATCTGCTGACTGAAACAGATTTGTCCCAAACAAGCAGAAAAGCTTGCCATATCTCCTAACTGCTCACGGGAGACATTGCTATAGACATCTGGCAGATCTGAGTGTCCTGGGAAGAGGAAGAGAGGAATCCTTTTGGTTGGAGGTCACTGTGCCACATGGGACTGGTTCTGTAAAAAGAGAAGAGCGATTGGATAAATGCTGCAGGGAGGAAATTACTTCTGCTTCTAGAAATGAGGAAGAGTGAAAATGTTGTCCAGCACTGATAAAAGAACCTTGGGGAAGTACCAAGATGCTTGTGAACATGAGTTTGGGAGTACAAACAGATGAGCTAGCAGGGGAAGGGCACCATGGATGCCATCCAAAACAAGTCAGCTTGTCACTGAAGTGGTAAAACAAATACTGCAGTGTCCAAGCGCTGTAAGACAAAACAAGCATCAAAGCTTCACAGAAAGAGACAAGCATGCTCAAGGCAGAAGCTTCTTTAGTATGACAAGCATAACTGGACTACAAGGAATTGAAGGGATGCTGAATGCCAGGGATAGAGCCTTGTGTAAGGGAAACGGTTGATCACAGCCTGAACCTCTGATTAACCATCTGAGGCAAGTGATGAGTCAGCTGCAGGAGCACAGGTGAAGGTAATTCAGCTGTGCTCCTGGAAGGGGTGGAGTTTGACTCCACCTCTCCCAGATCCCATTTAAGGGCTGATCACCACTAAGGCAGCATCTCTTTCTGGAGATTGCTTCTTTGTGGAGTTCTTGTGGTGAGCCCTGACATCGGTGAGCACCTATCTTGAGGGCCTCAGAGTTGGTGAGTCCATCTTCTTAGTTACCCTCTGGCTATTTATTTCTGACTATATTTGTACTATTCCAACTGTACATTATGCTTGTATTATTTCAACTGTACAATCCATACTTGTATTATTTCCGCTGTACAAGGCCTGTTGCAGTGGTAGAGATGTACATTTCTGGATTCATACTAGTTCTGACTCCCTGAAGCTGTACTGCAGCCTCAGATGCCATGTTAGACTAGCAATTACTAGTGGGGAAGGGAAAAGCTTCAGTAAGCTGCTGGGAGCCTGTAACATTTCTCACTGAGCTAAAATGAAAAGTGTTGCAACTTCCCTGAGTAACTGTCAATAACAGGCTGGATACTTCACATGTAACCAGATGAGTGGCAAAGCAGAAGTGATTATTGGGAAAGGCCTTTCCCACCATGTCATTGGGGTCCAAGAACCTCAGAAGAAACAGGAGGCATTAATCTCAACAGTCACAAACCATTGGGATCATGAGTACTGGAAGTCTTTCCTGTTTTAAAATTGAACTTATATTGGAAATGTAAAATATGACCAAGTATTCTCATACATAGAGAAGCTGACATTCAGCAATAGATGTGAAATCATTCATAGCACAGAGCTTTCTCATGACAATACCACCTAAGACTTGTGTATATTATGATGTTTCTATTCAGGATTAATATACAACACAGAGCTCTTGCTTCTATAAAATCCTTTTCCTGAGTGTAAGTGTATTTTAAGCCATCCACAGGATGTTGCAGTGCATTTATGAAATTGAAAAGCAGGCCCTTGCAGACAGCAGCGCTGCGCTGGGGCTTCGGTTTGTGTCATCATTATTATGATGAGATTTAGAAGTGGAGCAGTTTCTTAAGAGATTACTGAGGTTCACAACCCAACCCCTCCATATGGGTGCTGTTTATAATTAGTTGCTAGCTTGAGGTCAGCTGAGAAGGCACAGAACAATTACACAGCAAAATAAACAGAAAGTGTAAGGCTGTTCTATAGCACAGCAGCCAAACAGATCCCAGCTGACACTGCTGCATTCCAGACTCAGGCTGAAATTCCAAGGCTGGAAGTACAATTTTAAAGGGTGCTACATGTAACTTGTTGCAAATTACTGTAAAAGACACACCTGTAACTTGTTTAGGAAGCTGTTTACTCAGAATGGCTCTGCTACAGCAACAGGCCACCTGGCACTGAGCTCTTAATGAGGTCCTAAAGGATTTTCAGATGAAAGTTTAGCATTTATGTATCACAGGGCAGAGTGTCTCAGTTTATGTGTGTTAATGCAGTCTTTTGCTATACCTTCCAGTCAACATTGCAGAACTGTGCTAATGCTTTTGTTTTTTAACAATATCATTCTGGACCACGTCTCCTGTGAAGAAAGGCTGAGGGAATTGGGCTTGTTCAGTCTGGAGATGAGAAGGCTCCAGAGAGAGCTTGTTGTGGTCTTCTGCTAACCGAAGGGAGCTGGCAAGCAGGAGGGAATATCACTTTTTACACAAGCAGATAGTGATAGGACAAGGAGGAATGGCTTTAAACTGAGAGAGAGAAAATTTAGGTGACATGTTAGGAGGAAATATTTTACTCAGAGGGTGTTGAGGAATTGGCTCAGCTGCCCAGAGAAGCTGTGTTGCCCCATCCCTGGAGGTGCCAAGGTTGAGATGGATGGGATGCTGGGCAGTCTGAGCTGGTGGGGAGCAGCCCTGCCCGTGGCAGGAGGTTGGAGCTGGATGGGCTTTGAGGTCCCCTTTGACCCAAACCACTCTGGAACTCTGGCTGTGACAGATACAGCATAGATAACTTGCTTTGCAGGTTAAAAATCCTCTTTTAATTTCCATCCCCGTACTGAGAAGTTAACAGTACCATGAAATTTTTGGCTAGCAAATAGATTCAGCCTCAAAAGGAAAAGGGCCTTTCTACTGTGAGACGTACTGCCAAGACCATGGCTGAGTTATGCATGAATTCCTGACAGGCAAAGGATAAAATGTATACAAACATTATCTTTGCTGATTCGGGTTTACAGCAAACAGTGTATCAGCAGCTGCAATACACTGCCTTTTTCCAGTAGGAGCTTCTATACTTACATTTGTGTACATATTTTCCCAGAGTCATTCATAAGTGTGTCTCAAAGGTTCTTGGGAGGTATGCGTTACATTATAAACAGAGTATTCATTATGATTCATATATATAAAATTATAGTCTATCAGCATTAGCTGGAGTTCCCCCCATTTCTGTCCACTGCAAACCTCTCTTAGCCAGATCTGCCTTACCCTTGGAGTTCACAGAAGCCCTTGCAAGCAGTTTGTTATCCTTGAAGTGTGCCTGGCTATGGCAAGCATGAGAGGGTCCCAAGAACGCGCTGAGGGAAGCAACACCCACAATTTCATATTTCAGCTGACATCCAGCTGAGTGCTCTCAGCAGCGTTGCTTTCATTTTTCAGTTGTGGTGGGGGAAGAACAATCTGCCAGGGCTCAGCCCACTCACAGCCTTCTCTCTGCCAAGCTTTTTCCATGGGGAATATGTGGGCAGCGGCCCCTGAGCTCCCCAGAGCTGCAGTTCAACCAGCCCTTACGTGCTCTGGGCTCAACAAGGGGCTGTGTGCAGGACAGAAATGCCACAGTCAACCTGTAGTGAATAGCAGTGATCGGTCCTATTTGGAGTGTATCTTTTTTTTTTCAAGCACAGCTTGTTTTCTGTTCAAAGCAAAGCCTGGCACCAAGGGTTGCCTGGTAATGCAGGTAGCCACGAGTGGATGTCCAGCAAGCTTTGACGTGTCACCTCTCTTTGAATTATCACCTTCCTCGAGTTCAAGCAGCCTGCTGGCATCACTTGCTGTCAGACCAGTGGTTTTCCTTTTATGGTTTAGGGCTTTTTCTAGCTAATTGTGAAGAAGGCCATTTTTAGAATGCCTGGTACACGCATGCATCACAGCAGCGAGCCATCGCCTCTGTCTCCTCATCATGGCACTGTTTGCTTCCATCCTTTTTGTAGTACAGTACATTCTATGTTGTGAATCATTTTCAAGCTAAAATAGAAAACACCGATGCTTCTGTATTGACTTCATAACAGAATCAAGAGCTGGCACCCTGTAATTAAGGCGCCAGGTTTAGTGGCATTGTAACAAATTACTGCACAGACAGGCTTGAGTGGCAGCTGCAGAGAGATTAAGAGACCCCTGAACAAATGTTCCCTAAAAAATAATCATTCAATTCCGGTCCTTAGGGAAGATTCAAAATAACACAGATCTGTAGTGCCAGGTTCAAGAAAGGGCTCAGATACTGTAATAGTAATGATGTTGTGTCTAATGGTAAAATGAAATGCTCTTGTGCACAATGCTAAAAGTTAGGTGACTATGAGCCCTGTGAAGTGAACGGAGGAATTAAGCGCCCCAAAATCAGTTCATGTTACTTCAACCTGCAGGAGGTAGGAAGGCAGGCACATTGTCCCGGCCCCATTTTGGCCACCTTGCTGCTCTGCCGACTGGTTCTGCTGAGCCGTTCCTCCTGGACACGAGCCACTCCAGGCCAGGAGCGCTGTCCTCATCAGCAGAGTGCCAAGTCTCATTTAGTAATCCCGCTGGATTACTTGGGTTCAATGCTACTCTAACATGGCTGCTCCGCTTCTCCCCAGCCCACAGCTTGCACCTGCCTCAGCTGTGGGCAGAGAAGGCCCAAGCCTCATGCAGAAGATGAAGACATCCATCCCCTTAGATGCCTGACTTGGGCCTTTCCTGAAGTGTTATACCGATTGGAGACTTCACTGCTTTCCAGCTGCCATGGCTGTCATTTAGCCCTGCTGGAAGAGGCTGTGTCAATACTTTCACTTCTGATTTAGCAAGTTCAGTCAGGTAAACTTAGACACCAGCTGCTTCATCTTATGTAAATTCTCCAGCAGTAGAATAACTCGAGCATTCTTCAGTGAAAATATATCTAAATAACTTTTTCTTTTCCTCCTTTATTTTTATTTTTTCCCCCAAAGTGAAAGTTCTATGACTAGAGAGTCATCCAGCACAGTACAGAATGCACACAGGTGAACCACAGCTGTATCACTGCTTGGCCTTTGTGTAGCTGGCAGTTGCATAAGGACATACACAACATTGTGAGGGAAGAACTAAAATGGAGCTGCCGTGGCCTTGGTTTTCATCTCTCACAGTAAATCAGGAACTGTATTACAGAAGCCAGAGGAGTCATGTGATAGAGTGCTGCTACCAGAGAGATTAGGATCTCCTAGATTAGGATCTAGCCTTAGTATGGCAAGAACTTGAAGGCATTTCAAGTTTTATACGATTGTAATTTAAGCAAGAAGGGCATTTTACACACTATTTCTGTGCCATATAGATGTGACATGCAGTCAATCCACCTGCTCCTGCTTTCAGGCGGATACACAGTCACACTCTGGCTCAGTTTGGAGCTGGATTCATCCTTGCCATACCTCCTTCTGAACATGGCAGATACTCTCAGTTCTTTCAAATCCACAGAAGGTAAGAAAATCATATTGCTTATTTTTATGGGACGTTTAACAGCAGCAACAACATGGATTGCTTTTCTGTAAGTGCACCTTAAGTGCCTTCAGGATTGAAAAGTCAAGAGGAGAATGCTGAGGGGTTTAGTATCCCTCTTAATGTACCTTGACCAAAGTCATGTAAACAGGAGCCCATGTGTGAGCTCCCTTCCAGCACAGCCCTTGAGTCCATTACAAAGACACTTCATGCAGTACAGCTCTGCATGAGCTATGCTTAGATTGATGCCCTCATGTACTACAGGGGCCACGGGCATTGGGATAAACGGTCATGAGGGTAACAGGATATCACACACCAGCTGAGATGAAGTGACTGTTGATTGTTAGGGTGTTAATAGCTGAGCTTATTATGTCTTTCTGCAGTAATCTAAGGAGTTGCTATCCCACAGTTGCGGTTATCACACTGAACTCAAAGTAGTTAGTGCCTCTACAGCTTCAGTGTGGAGCCCATTGGTTCTGTCTGCATTTATGTTTGCAGGCACACATTCTGCTCAGCTCCTTTTGCTGTGGACAGGGCAATGACCAAGGCAGGGCTACCACCACGTTAATACACAATGTTAATAACCTGGAAGAGAAGGTCCCCTTAAAAAGGGAGAATAGCTTCTCAGAGAAATTGAAATAGCTGATCAGAAATAGCACTACAGTGTGACACCACTGTAAGCTAACAAGAGTCTGGTCTGGAAGGACTCCAGGCTCCTCCCCAGAAGCATGTCAGGTCAGCAGTGAAGCTTTGCCTTTCAGCGTAATTGGCAAAGCAATGTGCCTCTGCCTGCGGAGGAAACAAGGTGCAGCCTTTTAGGACTCCTCACTATCAGATAAGTGCTGGCATTCTCGGTGCAAACATCCTACTTTCAGTAGGTACAGAAGAGAAGGCTGCGTTACAGCTGAATGAAGAAATACATCTCAGCACTAGGTGCATTTCCCCTGTGCTTCTGGAATCAAACATAGAACTGCATCAGGCCTTCCCTGAACAGTCCATGTTTGCTTAAGACTATTGTTCAGCAAGTTACCTCACTGCTTGCCTACACTTAGAAAATGCATCTCTTTGCAATTGAAGAAGACACAGAATCAGGTCTTTGATGTAGACGTTTCCAGTCTACTTCACTGAGCAATGGTCTTTTTTCCCCTGAAGCACTAATATGGCAGACAGACCAATCAAACAGAGGCAGTAAAGAAGGTAAGGACCATAAAACAAAGCCTGCGTGATTTATGCCTGTTTCATTGCTTTCCTAAGCAAGGATTACAGCAAAACCACCTGATACCTCATCCATAGCCAAATAGAACTGATCAGAGCCTTGACAATAAAAGCCATCCTTCAGCCTGGATTTCTACCTAAATCCTAACCCTGCTGCACAGCAACTTGGGCTATTCCACATGGGGCCTCCAGCCTTGATCCAACAGGTTTCTTCAGCTTCTATTCTTACTGGGTGAAGCGTTCTTAGGGAAGGGTAGAACACAAGCAAAAGCTGCCCAAAGGTTTTCTGTAGCCATCTATTCCAGAGCTCAGCAAAGAATCAGACAAGGATTCTGAAGGTCTCTTAAGAGGTTTCAGGGAAGCCACAGGCTGTAGGAATTCCTAAGTTTAGCCTACCAAAACTATATATAGCTTTTCTCCATCAGATGCCATGCAAACAGCTGTGCATCAACACCTCTCTTCTTAGGCTGCCTTTACTTCATCCTCTAGTCTTGCAGACCGCATCTTAAGGTATTCCACCTGGACTAGATCTTAGCAGCTTCATCAATTCTATCTCAGGACTCTCATGTTTAAGACCCCAAAATAAGCATTTTTCTATAGCTCAACCTTAGAAGGCAATGGGAACTTCTTTTCTAGGAAGCAGCCAGCGAGGAGGTGTCACTTTCCAATTTAAAACAGCCATTTGCATCATCCGTACTTCCTGGAAATCAGAAAACTGGGCTCCTCATCCCCATCTCAGTACAGTTCTCACTGCAGTCACAAACGTATGTGACGATTTCTTTACACAAACTCTCCACTCTCTCTCCTGCTTCCCTCTCTCAATCCCAAAGATGATTATCTTATTCTATCAAGCACAGGTTTATTATATCTACCCATATTATTTTGCCATTGATCCTTTTGGCTGCACAGGACAGATTTTGGCTCTGAATATCCCAGCATACTCTTGCAAACTGTCATCTTAACTACCTACTTTTCTCACGTGGTAAAGAATGAAGGGCTTCTCAAGATTCACCCAGCAGAAGTTCTCAGCTAGTTGGATTATTTAATACAAAATACCCACCTTCCTCATCCATCAGCTGCCCTCATTTCACTGGCTGCTGTACCTTAACAGATTGCAAGCTCACCTATTAATCATCCATTTAAGCATTCCTCCAGCAAAAATCCACAGCTCCAAGTGACCAGGAAAGTATTTTCAGAACTCACAGCTTTCTCAGTCTTGAAATACATAATATCTCCTTGCTTCCATCACCTTCTTTGCTAACTGTGGGCCTGTTCGATGCCTTCTGTTGCTACTAGGATGAGTTAGTGACACTACCATTTATCAGGTTACAGCAGCAATTGCCCATCCTTCCTTTAAGCAGCCAGCAGACTCTCCCAGCAAAGTCAGCACCCCACAGCAGCCCTTCAACAAAGCTGGAAGGCAGCACTATGACTCCAGAGCCATTTAGATTTCAATAGACATGGGAGTCACTTCATCCAGAGCCCTGTTCAAGGAAGGTCAGTGAGAACCACTAGCCCAGATCTTCCATTTAAATTCTGAACGTGCAGTAACTCTGTACAACATATGCAAGTGTTCTCCATTTCAGGGAATTTGTGCTGATTGCAATGACATTTTTACTTAAGACATGCTCCTCCCACTGTGCAGAAGGAACTACAACCTCCATTTTCACTACAAGACTGCAGCATCTGATCTTGAAAACAAGCATTTCATTCACATATCAGAACAGTAACATTAGAAATGAAGCCTGCTCTTTTGTTGAGTCACAGAATGTTGAACAGTGAGCAGCTGAGACAGTGTTAAGGTCATCTTCTCAACCCATTCATTCATAGTCTTCACCCACTCATTATACAAACGGCAACCATCTTGGCCAAGGCAGTCTCTCAGGAAAGCGAGGCCCCTTCTCACTCTTTTCACTCCAAGTTACACATCCAAATGCATGCTGAGATGTAATAGAAGACTGTGGCTTACGACACTTTCTAGGCTGCTGAAAGACACTGGATTGGCAAACAGCGCTGCTAGTCAGACCCCTGCTTACATCCCTTACCTTAGAAGCGACGCTTCCAGTAGTCCTACAACTCAATCTCTAATGCAGATTCCAGAACCAAGCCAGATTCTCCTCATCCTATACCAGTTGGAAACCAACAGCTTATTTCCAGCTGCTAAGCCACAGGATGAGTGCTGGCTGAGTGGCCTTTCCAGTTCCTGGTATTCGGCCTCCACAAGCTTTGTGAATCCAATTGTCAAGGTACAAACAACTGAAGGCATTGTGATGTATGCGATTTAAACACTTTTGATAAGCCATGGATGTACTTGTAGTCCTTTGGAAGTTGTGCTTTTGGAGATTAGTGACCATGAACATTCATCAAGTATCTGTGCAATAAGGTAATATCAGCTGTCTTAATTCTGTAAGTATTGAGGTAACTGCTCTGCTGGAAGCAGTGGGGGTAATCAGGTGCCAGAACCCCCCAACTAAGACACTCCCATAGCATATATAAAAATCAGACAATTCTCATACTGCATTCAGAGGCAAAATAACACGAATAGCCTCTGCCATGTCTCTGAGGTCTTGGATTTACCCTTGGTCAAAAACCAGGTTTGTTTTCTATGTCAGAACATTTTAATTGTCAACAAAAAGGGGCACAAGCAAAATAATGCTTACTAGCAGATCAGGAAGAGAAGGTTTTCCTGACATACTTTGAGTTGACCACATCCTGAAAAGCAACAGACTCAGACATGGCAGTTTCAGAAAAGCCCAGGTGTGAGACTATGTTACCCCAAAGGAGCAGCTGACAGGGAATAAAGTCCAAAAAATAATTAAAAGAAAGCAAACAGGTTTAGTTGTCTGAACAAGGAATTTTAATTTTAGGTCAACTATTGAACTAGGTCAACATCCAGTTCACAATGTCTACAGATAGTGGGCATAGCCAGTCACTATGGTAAGTATATTGAAGCACCGAGCTCCACACAAGACTGTAAAATACATTTTAAACTACTAGTAAGAAAGCTTCTTCAAGTCAACAATACTAATGAAGGGCCAGAGTTTACGGTCTAAGATTTCACCTTCCAAGCTCTTAAGACAGCCAATCCATCGCATAAGCAAATCAAACTGCTACATACTGAAACACAGAGCAGCAACTGTATTGAACAGATCCTGTAAATAATTCAAGGATACATTGAAACAGTATGGGTAAATTGTAATTTTTTATTGGAAAACAAATATACAACTTGGAATGGATTTGAGGCAAATCGTGCCATAAGCAGATTTTTTTTTTTTTTTTTTTTTGAAAATAAGTGGCTAAACAAAGTTTAAAAAGCATAGTAACAAGAGGAGAAAATGTTTTCTGGTACAGGACCAGCAGTACAAAAAAAATCGTGTACGAGTACCTGGATAATACACCCGTTTTGCATTAGTGCAACTTTTAAGATTCATATTGTTGACTGTCAACCGTCCACAATGTTAAGACTCCACATTTCAACAACGTGTTACAGGTACGGCCACAAACAAGTTACTATGAAGTAAGTCAGAATGCTTTCTACAGTGCATTAGCCACATACGCTATTCATATGGTTTTATCCTGAAGTCAACTGCAGGAATCTTTAACCTCAGTCATCAAAAGCAGAATAAACTCTTACACACTGGAAAAATAGAGTCAGCATCTTGCTTTAAATCAGGAACTGCTAATGCATGGTAAAACCTAACTTACTTGACGTAACTTGTTACACCAGTCATACCTAAGTCTTCTAGAGAAAGCTATTTTTAAACAATCCAGATGTTCCCTCATTTGACCAACTCCATCTACCATTAGATGTGCAGAAGGGCTTAAATATCCAGAGTAAGCCACATGCAACATTTGTTACTTAGATCAATTTTCCAAAAATCAGAACAATGACAGTAAGATAAAGGAGAAAAACATGGAGGAATGGCCTTCTAATTACTATACATGCATATTCTTTTGACAGTAAGGGAAAAACCTTTTACAGATAAGTTACAAACAGAGAAAAGGCAAATAAACAATTTTGTACAAGAAATTTAACACATTCTGTACAACGTCTTCACTTCGCTGTCATCATTTGTACAAACTCTGCAAAAGGAAAGAGTTCATAAGTTACTTAGAGGAAATACATGAGCTGCAACATCTGGCAAGTGACCTGCCTCACTAGTAGCAAGTTACGTTTCAAAATGTCATTTCCACACACAAAAATCAAGACATTTCCCTTTTCTACCAGTCGTGCCTATGAACCTCCTTTAAAAGAAGAAAATTAACAGCTCAAGGCCTCTATTTCAACAAGACCGTCAGTCCACCACTAGGCAGGTAGGCTGACTTCTAAATAAGACTGTTCAGAGTCATCTCCTGTCAAACTACAGTCACTCTTCACATACCAAGAAAGGAGCCAGTTCTGCTGAAGTCACTGTCAGCTACATACATAAAACAGGTGTGGTAACACTGGCTTGGACTTCACAACAGAATAGCTTATGCCCTACTACTGCCTGACAAGCTTAAAGCAACCAAACCACTGCTTACAGAACACAGGAAATTAGTTACTACAAAGTATGCTGCTTGCTTACCTTGCTGAACCACAAACTCAGTTTAATGCCAGGCACAACAATAAGGTTTTAATGAGAAGCCACACCTACTCCTTGGGAAAAGTGAAGCGATTACCTGAAAATACCCTAACTTGTATTTCTAAGATGCTTGGAAAGCTATAATGAAAGCAAGGCTTAGACAGCTTGCGTGCTCCTCAAAAGAGGAAAAAAAAAAACAAACCTCCTTTTGCTTGCGTAAGTTTCAATATGACAAAAGAGAAGTACAAAGTTAATGCTGCAGCTGATTTGTGTTCAAGTTCATTTTAAAGGTTTTTAAAGATTGTGAAATTGATGGGTATTTCACAGGCTCTTCCTCTTAATTTCTGAAGTATTAATGAAAGATTAGTGACTTGCTAGAGGTCAGACCATTTACTTTCCTGATGTGGTTTCAGATCAACGTTTGTTAATAAACAGAACAGCATGTGGAATAACTTAACTAGCTTTCTTGTACCAATGACTATTAATATTAGAAAGTCTGCTGTTGTTTTTTTGTTATTTTTTACACTGCACAGTTCACATTTGTTTTAGGAACAGAAAGTAGCAGTAACCCACTCAAACCTATGTATGTACTAGAAAGATGTTAGCTGGAAGAGGCATTCTAACTGCTGAGAGGACCTTCCCTGTGAATGCTGTTCTATTTAAACTGCAGTTAAGCAGCAGCTACATTCACCAGCATGGAAAGTGCAACACAATCTGTTAGCAGCTCCTTACCTTCATAGTTTACTTGACCATCACCATCAATGTCTGCTTCCCTAATCATTTCATCAACTTCTTCATCTGTTAGCTTCTCCCCAAGATTTGTCATCACGTGACGAAGTTCTGCAGCACTAATGTAACCGTTACCATCCTGGGAGGGGAGGAAAAAAAAAGACATGTCTACTCCAGTTTCCCTAAAGCACAGCAACCTGAAGATACAGCTCTTAAGATCAGCATTGAAGTTAACACAGTTTTAACCACTAACAACTGCAGAAAGCAACAGAGAGCCAGAAGCATATCTTATGTGTTATGTACTGCCCAGGATCTCAGAGGGTAAGTGGAACTAGGTGAGATTTAAGGTCTCTTCCAGTCCAAGCCACTCTATAGATCTATGACTACACAATCTTAGAGAGGTCTTTCAGAAAGAACCAACACAGTTTACCTTGACTGTCCTGTCCTGAGGCATTACCATCACCAATGGCAATAAACACCTACTCTGCCATGGGCCATTTGGTTCACTGGTCTATTTCTCAAACCAGAAGCAGTTTTTCTCTCGCTTTATGGCAATCCAGCATAAAACAACAAGGCCTTCACAGGCCACTTTTACAAATCCCACATCCTAGCTAGGACGGAATATCACAATGCTAGTGCATACAGACTCAAAGCTGCTTTTTTCTTCCCCACACCGCACAATACTTATGAGTTCTCTGATTAAAATTATATTTAAGAAGCTGATTTAACAGTAGACAGCAATTCACTTAAAGTTAACAACTCAAAATACAATTACTCAATTCCCCTGCAAGCTGACAAGTATTTAGGTACCATAGGAAGCAGAACAATACAGCAGATCACTACTGTCACCCACAATGACTCATCTGACCCTTGGGTATAAAACCACAGTATACTCAAATCCAGCACGACTAGTTAACCTCCTAGTTCTAGATGGTAGACTGCAAATGCCCCTAGTTCACTAAGGAATCTTATCAGAAGTCCAAACTCTTCTACCAGAAGGATTTATTGAGACAAACATCTCAGTACCTTGTCAAACACACGGAACGCTTCTCTAATTTCTTCTTCGCTATCTGTATCTTTCATTTTTCTTGCCATCATTGTCAGAAACTCTGGGAAGTCAATTGTGCCATTGCCTGCAAGATAATTATTTTATTAGAAAAAGCACTTCTCAATGTTTTAAGTAAACAGCTTCCCATTAAGATCTTACCATCAGCATCTACTTCATTGATCATATCCTGTAATTCTGCTTCTGTGGGGTTTTGACCAAGTGATCTCATCACAGTCCCCAACTCCTTCGTGGTTATAGTACCATCACCATCCTTGTCAAATAGTGAAAAAGCTTCTTTGAATTCTGTGCAACAACAAAAAGGAGTTAGTGCTTTCAGTTTTCAAACAGAGCTTACTTAACATTTCAGAACTACTGCTGTTTATTGGAGCAAATTGTAAAAACTGAATCCATATTCTTAAAGGTTTTTATTGGAGAGCACAGAATGCCAGAACTAACATCAACAGGAGCTGATGTCCTGATGCTCATGTTTCTACCAGCCTAATCAGCACATTGTGGCTTGAAGAAAATGGAAGGTCATCCATTTCAGAACTACTCAGATGTTCCTAGAAACCACCTTGAAGAATCCCTGATACAGAGCTATTCCTTTTGGCTATCAACTAGAGTATTCTTGGCAGGAATTGTTTCCCTTATGAAAAAATAGAGGGAATTACATAAAGGAAAAGCTTGGAAGTAGTACTCAAAATGCAAATGTTACAGCTAAATAGCAATTCTATTACTAATAACAGACTATTCAATAGGCAGGATGTAATTAAGACTCAATGTAGAACAGCTTCACTGCAACTCACTTCTGCTGGACAAGCAACTCTGAACAGCTACTTGAAGCCACAGCCTGCACACTTGGCCATGCCTTGTTGAAAAGGAACTACTCTCCCACTGCAGCTTTACAGTCTATAACTACCCAAAGCAGCTTCAGTAATCACTTGTTCGAGGGGAAAGGTCACCGCAAGCACAGCAATTGCTGCAAAGTTGCTTGGAAAACTGCTTTAGCCCTACGAGATCCTGAAACAGCCTTCAGTTGAACTAGTTAAAAGCAGCTGCAACACTGGCTGTTTTTCAGTGCTACTTCTCAGGCCCCTACAATAGCTGTACTGTCGCCAGCAATATTAATACAGGCATAACATGTTTAATTGTCTAGTCCAAAAATGGAGTTGGTTTTAATCCATGCCATCTGTTTGTCTTCAGCTACAGACCTTCAACTATTTCACTGGACTGCAGCCGTTCACAGAAAAATTACAGTTAATCATGAAAAACTGATTTACTCCCTTATGCCATTTAGATCCTTTTGCAGCATTGGAGGCACTCAAGATCGTGCCACCTTTGGAGAACGTTAGTTAAAGAGCATTAGAAATACTTCCACGAATTAGGTTTTTTCCCTAGATGGGAAATTTCCAGATGGTGGATTTCCCAGATCTGAATTAGTCAGGTACAGCATAAAGCCTGCATCCATTTCGTACCCTGAAACACTTGATATGAGATACAAAATGGCAAGCGTTGGAATGGCAACTAAAAAATGCTTTTGATAGTTGATGGATGCAGCTATCAGACCTGAATCATTGCCAAGTTCCATTCAAAAAAAGAAAAAAAGCAACTCTTCAACATCTTCAGCTCCAAAAGCCAGATCTCATTGTTCAGCACACAAGACTTAGAGCAAGGCTATCAAAGGACCAGGTGAAATGGTTCTTTCTGCATTGTGATTGTAAAAATATGGGTTTAGAAGCCTACCCAAACAAGAAGCTACACCCTGTACCTACAATAACTTGCAAGTAGTCTTCAGGACTAGGTTCCACATAGTTTTAGAGGCAAACAAGTTTGCTAGGATCAGATTTTACACAAAGAAAAGGCTTTCTGGTCAAGCCCAGTAGCAATGACCATCGGCTGTCATCATTCAAGAACCTCAGAAGACAGTTTCCAACAAGCTTCAGGTACTGAAACATTGCTCAAAGCAGCCAGCTGTAACCTGCAGCTATAAATGAAGGCAGTACAGACTGCCACTGTAATCCAAACATGAAGCAGTCTACACACTACTGCAGCAATTCCTGCAAAGTCCAAATAGTTGCTTTCTGCAGTTCAGTAGTATACCCTGAGTATTGACATGAAACAAAAGACAATTCAAGATGGTGTAGGCTGAAGAAATTATAAGCACCATTCTACTCAGCCTCAGCATAACATCACTTCCCTTCAGTTCACTGCTACTCTCACTCTTGAACAGTTCAGACATCTATTTCCAAACTTCCACAGGTGAATGAGAATTGCTCTCTTATGAACCACCAAAAGCTTGTAACTTAAACATGAATATTTCTACTATGAAATAAGTTTTAAATAGCCATTGTGGTCCGATCCCCAGAGGGCTATTGCACACTAAGAACAAAGTGCAACAAAACACCATACATAGGCCTACTTGTTCAGAGAGTCTATTTAGAGACCTCTGAGGTCTGGTGGAAGGAAGAATTGCTTACTGCATCAGCTGCCTTGGGTCAAAAGTATCTTTAAGTTTTCTTAGCCATCCACATCAAACAGTTCTGACCTATTTACCTTGTAATAAGCTTAACCAAAGGGATATCAACTTGACCTGGCAAATTCAGTTCTGAATGAAGCTACAGCTACCATTCATACTCTGTACACCCTCAACTTGTGAAGTTAAGTCATTCACATAACGGGCCCAACAGGTGGTTTTGTTGCCTCTGCCCATAACCCAAAACTCCAGCCTTACAAGAAGCAACAATTTCCAAAGTTCTCACAGAGCAGAAGTATATGGAACCTTGAATTGCATTCAGGTGAATAAGAACTATTTGAGAACGTCTCTTTAAACCTCGGAGTACTGTCTGCATTTTACTACTTATATTCTACTCAGTGTAAATAAGTCTGTCTCTACCTTTACTACTGTTTTCTTAAGCCCATCTTCAAATCAAAAGCTAAATAGCTTCCCAAACTGAAATGGATTAGCAAGGGCTCAAGACTATCACATAACCACAACCCTTGTCAATCACTTGAACTGTACTTTAACAGTTTCCCCATGCAAAGCAGTGACCTTCACAGAACACTCAGACATCCGCAACTGTTGCTAAACATTAAATGTAGGTGCTTAGCAGACAAGCAGCAGCCTTATGTCTTTGCATCAGAGGGCGATGGTTTTACTTGCAGACATTTACTTCATGACATGCCACAGCTGGACTCAAAGTGACGGGCCACTATTCTTCCCATGCAGATGAAAACTCTATTCTAGCATGACAAGCTTATTAATACCCACTTCTGGCTCCAGGAACTACTATACTATCATCAATAATCCTGAGGTAGTGTTAAGAATAAGCTTCCTGTTTATACTCCATAATCAGCTAGATCAACTAATAAAGCTTCAACAGTTAAGAACCGAAACAATGAACCATTATCAAAGCAGCAGCAATTGATAAAGCCTGATCCCAAACCCCTTAAAGATATGCAGGCAACTCAAAAAAGTATGTAGCTGAACTAGATCTGACGTGTGCTTACAGGACAGCACCATGGCAACACATAAACAGACTAAGAGCTCTCCACAAAACCATAATAGTCTCTTATGAGTTAGAGCAAGCTTCTGAAGTCTAAAAGCCACCAGAATATTCTTGCCCTTAAAATTTAGCAGTTAAAGTAAAAACAAACTAGCCCACTTCTGTTTAATAGCAACTTTAAGAACCACACCACAGCTAAGTACCAAAGCCTCTCAGAGGCTGAATGCTGGAGCTGGTACCGAACTTCATCAGCTGAACCCAAACATCCTCTAATACCATTGCACTGACAGGCAGGCACACAGACACCTTAATATTACAGCTACACACTTGTTAGTTCAGGAAAAAGAAACCAATGGAAAGCATGCACAGCAAGGCTGGGTTCTGCATTACCAACACATCGATAGGACTTCGGGTTACAGTTACTCAAGCTGAAATCAATCTTCAGAGAGAGCAGAAACAGACACTACTTTTTGCAGGGTGCACAAGAACGAGCTCAGTCTCAGGGGGCCAGTACTAACACTTGGGAGTTACAGCTCTGCATAAGCATTTCAGAGCATGCACCAGACCTTCACAACAGTCCAAGCACACAATACAGTTCCAAATATGGAATATCAACAGTTATAATGAAAGCACTGTGCTGCTATCTGAACAGCTAGTCTGAAACACCTCCACTGACACAGGAGACTAACAAGTCAATTGGTTTTGCCTTCTGCTAGAAGAAGGCTGCAGATTCCAAGTTTTAAACCACAGACTTCCCCCTACCCTCCCCCACAACCCACACACTTGTTTGCACTTCATCTTCCGAACTCCAATGAGTTCCACTGCCTACAGAACTACCTACAACTGCTTCAGCAGACGAAACTTCAAACTCCTTTTATTCATTGTTGTTTTACACAATATAAGCCTTTAAGATTCAGGCAGTAAGTTACAGCATCTGCCAATTCCTCCTCAGTATTTACGAAAGCGAGGTAACTTGCATAACATGGGCTGTCACTGGATTAAGAGATGTGGCAGGTCAAGCAGGAGTATCAGCACAGCGTATGAAAACCTCACCTGCAATCTGCTCTTCTGTCAGTTGATCAGCCTGCAATAGAAGAGAACATCATTACAGTTGCTGCAAAATTTCAATGTGAAGATACATATTTGTAGCAGCCTTTGAATCCGGTAACTTCCCCTTGGGATCTGCATTCAGCATTTGGAAAGAACCGCAATGAACACAGCTCAGAAGTCATCAGGATCGCCTGCTAAGAACCGGCCGGTTGTCTTCATTTCCTGACCCTGTAAATACCAAGAATGGATTTCCATGCACAATTACCCAAGCTACGTTAGGAAACCCAAGGCCTGCAGGTTCCCCCAGATCAGTTTAAAGGGCTCATTAACACACCGGCCCATGAGAACTTCCACTAGACACTTTCTATCTAGCAGCAGTATCCCCCTACAGCCTCAATCTAAGGTAGGCTCTTGTCTCTTCTCAGAGGTTACAGTCCTGTAACTAGAAAAAAAGAATTCTTCCCTAGAATAAAGTGCTCCCTGCATTAACAGAACCTCAGGTCCAAGGCAAGACAGCAAAAAAAAACAGAGTCGACATAATTAGTACTAACAGCTTCTACCCAATCTGGTAGTTTCCATGTATTTGCATTTTAGTTGCCTAGACTTTCAAACTTATCTACAGACAGCAGTGACACAAGGCAGCTTACAGAAACACCAGGCAAAGGCCCAGCACTACTAATGCTTTCAGGCTTGGAATCATTAGTTAAATAAGCACCACCTTATGCATTCTGTTGTCTGGGACCAGTTTAAAACCAATTGCATTTGACAACAAAAATCCCAGTCTTCAAGGCCAAATCCAACTAAGCTGCACTCTCTATAGAATACAAAGGTGTTTAGGAACAGTAGAAACATCTTCCCCAGGTATCCCAGTCAGCTGATTCTTCAAACAAGTCTGGGACAGCTCCATTTGAGTGACATTAACAAGGCATTCCATTTCATCAAGAAAATGAGCTCTTTACCCCATAAATCACTTAATAAACTTCATAATACCAACAAAGGCACCCCACTGCATCACTTCAGAGCTCCTTCAGTTTGTTCCCACTGCAATCACTTTATTGATAATCTTCCTATGATCTCTGCAATATCGACGCATTGTTTTGTTTTTTGTCCACAAAGGTTGCTGTACCCATCAGCATTCTGATGCTAGTGTAGTACTAGGGCACCACCTGCCCATTTGTGCTAATTTCAACACACATCACAACTCCACATTGATTAAACTGAGCTCACACCAACAGCTAAACTGCTTACAAGAAATATGTATATAGTAACAGCCCATGATAAGGGCAGACATGAGCAGTTTCTCACACAGCCTGACTCATCTACTCTAGAAATCAAGATCACAATCACAGGCAAATTCTAACAGACCAGCTGAGAAGCATTCATAGCTGTACCATTCATAGCTGTACCATTCATAGCTGTACCTTCCTCTTGCTCCCATCTCAGCAGCTGTAGGCAGTATTTCTTTAATGAGCATCTCAAGAGCAGCAGCAAGACAAGCGAGGAGGTCATCGATTCCTCACCAGGCTTTGAGAAGATGCAAGCACCCTGCTGGATGCTCAGCAGAAGCAGAACACATTCCTGCCTGGCAGGAGCGGACCATTACCATGGACATGTACTTTCATGTAGTATTTACATTTCTATCACTCAAGTGAAGAGAGCTATGTGCTACATTTCCACGGGATATTTTTAACCCCAGAAAGTTGTAGATCAAGTGCAAGTAGCAATAACCTAATTTATTCAGGTCAATACTTAAGGGTTACCAAATTGAGCCACATCCTGATTTATATAAACAGTTTTATGTAAAGACATGACACTGAGCAGTGTTTAAGCTGCTAAGTGCTCCTGAACTTCCAACTTCCTATAGCCACGAGCCATGAATTGGGATGAGCTCTGTCACCGGCTTCAATAGGTACGGCCTTTGTGAAGAGCACAACGCTTACTAGAAGCCATAGGTACAGGCAGTCGAAAGATAAGCGAGGAGGTGGGGCAGGGCTGAACAAACACCATCTGCACTCCGCAGTGCTGGGCACTGCAGGGAGCACTGCGCAACAGCAGCCAGAGGCGGAGCCTGCGGGGCAGCCACCCAGCGGGCAGCGTGCAGGCAGCAGCAGCCCTCAGCACCAGATCCCCGTACCGAGGTACAGGCCGCTGGGTGCCTGCTGGAAGGCCTTCGGGATGCAGTTATGTCCTCACACATCATAGCAGTGGCCAGCACACGCACCTTCAGTAACACAGACTGATTCCAATCAGCCACGTTACGACCATCCTCGCTTTAGCTCAACATGCTTCTTACATAAAGCCGACATCCATCTGAAAGCCTCCTCTGCAACGGCTGGGAAACCATCGCAGCTCGGGTATCGCCCTCATCTCCACTGCAGCATTTTTACTGCAGTACCTCCCCTCCCCCATCATGTCAGGGGCCTGACAACGAATCCAAGTTGCCTGGGGAAGAGGGAGCCGCAACGTGCGGCAGAAGCAGCCTCTGGAGGTGGCGTTTCATTCCAGCCCGAGCTGCTACGCAGTAACCCGCCCGGATATCCCTCAGCAGATCCACGTTTCACTAACACTGCCTGACACGGAGCTAGAGGCAAATCACACAAGAGATAAGACGGCTCCCTTCAAAACCTCGCAGTTCGGTATAGCTCAGATCAAAACGGACAGCTCTGTTCTGCCATAATTAACCGAACAACACGAACCACGAGCACAACACGGGCTAAAGTTCCACGTAGGGCATGTGGGCTTACAGCGGGCACAGCGTTGGGCACAGCGTTCCGCTTCCCCCCACACATCCAGCGCTGGCCCATGAGCCCCGAGGCTGAGCCATGACCGCGCCTCCCGGACACACCCAGATCCACACAGCCCTCACTGCAACATACTCCATTTTTGGTTCTGTACAGATGGCCACGGCCAGCCAGCCCGGAATTACCGCTCTGCACAGCCAGCCTGCTGGTTATGCTCCCAACTGAAGGAAAGAAGAACGAAAAACAAGCTTCTGTCCGTTTAACTTAATTAGAGCGGCTGGAAGAGCGATCTGTGCTCATCTTTCATTTAACGCAGCGGGAGTCCATCGCGGTCCGATTCCTTAAAGGCACACAATGAATGAACGCGGTCGGTCGGACCGCACCTTCCCTTAACGCAGGGCTGGCACCGAGCAGCCATCGGCGGTGGGTCTGCGACACCATTATTTTCAACATCCGCTCGTTTGAATACAACGACCGAACCCGTATCCTACGCACCGAATTTCAAACGACTCCCCAATCACTTTTACCTCGACACAGTCGATTGGAATCCTAAGCAAACGCCAAGGCTAAAAAAAAACTACGCTGCGTTCGACCGAGAAAACGCAGCACTGTCCACCATAACGACCCACACGGGGAAGCACAAGGGCTCAGAAAGCGAAGCGCCTCGCAGAGCAGCAGCAGGGCGGCACCGCGGCCTCGGCCCCACCGCGGGGTCGGCGGGATCCTCCACACAACCGCACAGCGCCGGCCCCGGCCGCTCCGCAGGGCAGTTAGATACAGGCAGAGCGGGTGCCGCCGTGGCAACCCTCCCCCCTCCTCCGCCCTCTCCTCCCCGAGAGAACCGTTATCCGCCGCCCCCACCCTCCCCCCCTCCACCCACCCACCCGGCGCGCCCGACATGGCGCCCGAGCTCGGGGCGCTTTGAATTTCGAATCCGCACCAACGCCGCAGGGCGGGAAGGGACCGAGCGGGACTCGCCCGGCGCCGCTTCCTCCTCCGCGCGGGTCGCTCCGACCGGGACCCTCCGCCCCTGCCCGCAGCCTCACCGCACCCCAACCTCACCGCACCCCACCTCGCCCCGCAGCCCCCCGCCTCCCTCTCTCCCTCCCTCACCCCACAGGCGCCCCCACTGCCCGACCCTCCGCCCGCAGTGTCCCAGGCGATGCCCCGCGGACTCACCATGGTGGTCGGGCCCGGCTGCGGGGTGCGGTGGGATCTAACGGCTGCACGGGACGCACCGTGGACCTGCCCGCTCGACGGCTCGCCTCACACTGAGCCCTGCCCGGCCGCCAGCCGTGCCTCATAAACCGCCTCACAGCCCGCGCGGATCGCTCCGCGCCGCTCCCTCCCCCCACCCCTCTCCCCTTCAGGGAACGGCGCCGCGAAACGAGTCCCGGCTCCCCGCGCTCTGCCCGCCGATCCGTCCGGCTCCCCAGCCTCTCCCCCTTTCTGCCCCCGGACCCCCGGGACGCGGCGCCGGGAGGCGGGGGGAGAAGCGAGGAGGGTCGGACGGTGTCCGAACGCCGGCGGTGGGTGGCGGAGGGGCGGCCCGAGGGACTATTTGTCCGAGCGGAGGAGGATTCTAGAAAAAAAAACGCCTCTCCGTATGAGGGACTCCGAGCGGCGGGCGCCCATTGGTGGATTCGTACCTGCAATGCGTCACTGGGACATGCACAGTCTGCCATGGACGTGGCCCCCTCCCCCCGCCCGCCCGCAGTGCGCGGGGCTCGGCACGGTGCGGCGGGCAGGGACGGCACCAGGATGGGCTCGGCTGCTGCCCTACCGCCTGCATTACCGCCTGCATTACCGCCTGCATTACCGCCTGCACTACCGTGGCCCGGGCCGGCCCAGCGCCTTGCAGCTCTGCGGCAGGGCGTGCCGGGCAGCGCCGCAGCGGGCAGCCGCCCCGAGCTGTAGGCCCCTCGCAGGCGCCCACCGCCGGCAGCGCTGCTGGGTGTCCCGGCTCCCCGAGGGCTGCGGGGCAGAGCTAGAGCTGACAGCTGTTGGGTGGAGGTAGCCGGGTTGTCCAGCTTGCAGATGCGCTTTCATGCGGCTGTGATAGTAAGGCAACAAACAGCTGCCGGTTTTGCAGTATAAGCTGGGCTGTCCGTGAGAATCACAAGCTTTCAGCGCCGTGAATGTGCTGTAGAACCCTGAGGTGTGTGTGTGTTATGTCCCACGTTACAGAGATGGTTGGGTCGGCGCTGGCGCAGCGGTCACCAACACACAGCCCATCTCCCTATCACTGACCCACAGACAGGGCCGAGGCTCTGCTCACTGCAGTAGGGATGCCTTGCCCAGCCCTGCTCTTGCATCCCTTCTAGCTGAGGGCTATAGGAATGTGGTGGGGGCTGTGGGCCCTCGGCAAAAGCTCTGAGTTCTTCCCTGCAATCCTTAACCAAAATTACTCTCATAGATCTGGTGCCTGCTGGATTCAGGACTGAAGGGGAATATCAGTACAAGGCCTTGTTCCCAAGAGTGCACAGACCTTCTATGAACCCAGGGCCTCTCGCCCTCTGCTCCCTGCCCGCCTTGTTATTGAGAACACAGAAAACACCACAGTATGCTTAAATTTAGCTTCCGGCCCTGAAATCCAAAGTTGTGCTACATTAGCTTTTTAGGCCTCTTTTCAACCGAATGCATTCATTGTCCAGAAATAAGCACACTGCAACCGCTGTCCTCTCAAACCCCGGCAACGTTGTAGAAACGTGTTACATACTTGTAGGTGAAGAAAAGTTTCCAGAGAAAGCAGTGAGTGTCACAGCCGTCGCCATGTGTGCTTCCCCACATCCCTGTGGTACAGAGCAGTGAGCCCCCACCTGCGGCTCCATGCAGATGAATGAGGAGAAATGCAGCACTGCTCCCCATGCCACTCTGCTACACCACCATGTTGTGACATGGCCTCTGTGGAGGTGCTAGCACAGGTCCTGGGATGGCAGCAGCTCCATCTGCATGGTGCTGTGCCATGCAGATTGAGCCCTGTGCTGGCATGTGGCTTTGGAGCCATGATGATGCTCGTATGCTCCGTATGAGCCACCTGACTGCCCTGTACATGCTGATCTGCACAGGCGGGTTACACCTCTAGTTCAAAGAACCACCTGAAATGAGGCGTACAGACATTTCCATGCAATGGCCCCAAGGGTTTGCCCAGAGAGCCATGGCAGTGCTGTCTGAGGCACCGCATCCTGCCCCTGTCCTGCTCCCAGCATCTGCTGCTGGCCTCTGGGGAGCACTGAGGCTATGGGAAACACAGGGCCCAGGGCTTAAACAAAATGTAGGCTCTGTAATTACAGCCTGAGGGTCTGCAGTGCAGTCGGGGACTTGAACACAAGTCTCTTGGAACCCAGCCACCGTAGCATTTTTTTTTTCCTGTGTGTGTCCTTTTAAACTACTGGGTATCTGTACTGTATTAAATTATTCATACCATTCAGTTTCCTTTAAAGGCTGGGGAAGTCATGAAGATAATCCTCTTTCTGCCGTATGTTTCCCGTGCCCTCTGGTTCTCTCCTCTATTCCTCTCCCCTTTCCCCTGTTCTCCCGTGTCTCCTGCTTTCCATCTGCATTTCCCTCAGCAGCACCCATTTCCTGTGGGTTTCATCACCACCCCCACCTCGACTCCATCTGTTGCAGAGATCAGCAGTGAAGTTAACTCGCGATTACACTCGCAGGGAATCTCGCCAACAGATAGTATGGCATTGCCAGGTATTAAAGCGAACGCTGCGATGCCAGGAGGGGCACAGAGGAGAGGTCACTCCTCTCCAGCGCAGCCATCGCAGGCAGGTGAAGCTACAGCTTCCCATCTCCTGGAGCAGGTGCCTTTGCTCAAAGCCGAGCTGCTGAGAGCTGCTGTGCAGCAGCCGGGCTGGCAGCCCGTGGGTCCGTGCTGTGGGAGGCTGGCAATGCAGCAGTGGGCTGGGTGCTGACGGAGCAGCCCTGGGAGCTGCCTGTCATTGCCCTGTCACAACAGCCCGGTGACTGGGACTTGTTAATGTGATAGTTTCTCTCCCTGGTATGTAATTTAATAGATTTGTCAATGTTTCTGTGCTTTGTGTTTTTTTCATTGTTGCTTTTTTTCCATGTAGAAATGTAGCCTTATGTAAGTCTGGTTCCAGGACCGGAGCAACAGATTAGGAAAGCAGTTTGAGGTAGGAGGTTAGGTGAGCTGCGTATGCCAGCAATGCATACAGCTACTTTATGTGGTATATTTAATATTGTGTAAATTTGATTTGTTCCCTGGTTCTAACAGTGCTTTAATGGACTGTGGGTTGATGTGTACAGAGCACTGTGCAATGGTATAAAATGCCAGGGCTGTCTCCTCAAGTTCTGCTATGTCATTTCTATGTAGATCGTAGTAATAAGTTGAACAACCTAATTAGAAATTAATTGCAAATTTTGTAAGTGAACTTCTCGAGTAAGAAGGAAAAGGTTCTCCACTTAAAATGGGTACTTAAGCTTAGCATTTAACTAACTATCTGCTGCATATGGAAGGAAAATAGCTCGTGGCTCATTTTGTGTAGTGGTTCTAATTTCATTTCAGCTTCGTCTGTAACAGAGAACCTGCCACCTTGAGGAAGGGCTTCAGCTCCAGTCCCAGCTTTAAATCACACAGCCATACCACGGGGATGAAACCAAGGAGCAAACCAATATTTAGCTTCCCAGATGTACGTGGAAGGCCGGTTCAGCCTTCAGCAAGGAAAAACTTCTGTGCCATGTCCAGAATTTCATGGCGCTGAATGAGAAGTTCATCTTCCTGGTGCCCTGACAGCGAATATTGATCACATAACCCTGAGTGCAGAGAATTTGCAGCAACTAGGAGACTGCTCATGCAGCTAACCGTGCCTCACCTGGATGGTAACAGCTGGTATGAAAAAATATTGGTCTGTTGACCATGCTAAATGGGTGACACCGCCTCTAATATAAATATACTGTAGGGAAACAGGGCAGGGGATGCTTCCTGACACCTGTCTTTAATCTCTGGATGCTCTGAGTCCCAAAGATAAGGTAGTACATGAAATGCATTCAGAATATTATGTTGAATTGTTGTTGCTTTTTCAATTATGAAGGTAATACGGATATATCCAAATTAGTGTTTAGTTGGGTACAGACAGCAAAGCAGCTCTAGCAGCGATGAATCATCAGAACCCCTCAGAAAGCTATTCTGTTCTGTGGTTAGCAGATACAGAGCTCCTCTGCTGGGATTACATGGCTCCCCAACTAGAGGCTGGATGCTGTAAAGCTGATTTTGGTGACCTAGAGCTGAGACTTTAACTGGACTGTAACCAAGCACCGAAAGAAGACAAGAGAGGGGAGGCCAAAAATGTGGGTGCACTCACACAAAACTGAGGAGGGGAGGAGGACAATGTGAGATCTAGTCATAGGCGCTAGGCCAAGAGTAAGAGTAGAGAGCTGGTGGGACTCACAGTCTTTCTCTTCTTATATTTTCCTTCTTTCTTTCTTTAAAAACAAGTAACCAAGCAGCTGCTTTAATTTTATGAGGCCTTCTGATGAAACATTGCCTATAAGCCTACAGTATCTTTTAGGCTCCTATGAAGGAAACATAACTGTAGGTCTTGCATTGGTGGGCCTAAAGGCTTCATCAAAGGGAAGTCCTGCATGGCCACCGAGTATGCCATCATACTTGGGTTGTGTGCAACATGTCTGTAGACATCGGGTCAAACCTTAGTCTCCTGTGGAGACTCTTTGGCTTGATCAACACAGTGGGCAAAATACTCGTGAATGTTCAGTGGATGGATTTTTGTCATTTTCAGTGGGAAAACACGTACAAATCAGTCTGTGTCACCAATCAGACTATGCCACTGCTGCAGATTCATTTCAGTTTGCCTACAGCTAAGTCTGCCAAATATGAAGTGAAGAAAGGGTATAATGGAGATATCAGTCTTGACAAAATACATCCGAGCGGGTGGTGCTCAAGTCACTGCTTAAACTTCCCTGAGTGTGGGGGCGGATGGCAGTCAGGGAAGAATTTAGTGGTTGTCCATTCCGATGGCAAGAGAGAAAAAAGGAAATGCTTTTCCAGGTCTAAAGACAACTAGCTTTGGTTGCTTTTGACATGGGAGGTTTTCACTGTAACATACTTATTTTTCTTTATTAGCAAACCAAAATAACAGAATAATAGCTAACTCCTATTAAAAAATTACCAAGGGAGGCAAAGCAGTGCTTATAATAAAATTATTGCTACAACCTTAATTAGGGCATGCTGCCAAATACCTCCTTGATGAAAAACAAATCAATATAATGATGTTTTCCCATTACTTTTTGTTTGGGGAATGAAATGTCACAAAATATTTTGCATACTTTGTCTTGGAGACTGGGCTGTATTGGACCAAATTACAGGAGAACATTAAAAGATTTTGTTTAAAATTGGCATAGGAGGACAGACAACTCCTGGAACATAAGGTTGAAAAAGGTTTTTGCTTTCTAATGAGAGCAAAGGATGCAGCACTGGTACTTACTGACCATAGAAGTTTCAAATAGAGCACGGAATCTGACTGGACTAAACATGGTGCATCTGCTTCTCTTTTTCACCCATGTAGACATTGTTTCACCTAACCTGAACCTGCTCTGGCAATTCAGGCCATGCTGTAAGGTCCTGCCTTTCTGTGGTGACTTCTCCCCAGGTACCTGCAGTACAGACGCCCACTGCTGCTGGAGCTCCTGGCCAGACATGCTGCCTCTCAACAGGGTACCTGATTCAGTTTTTCCCTTATCTGCCATCACACATGCTTTCACAGGAGTTTGTCCATGTAAGAGCTGACTAAACACTGAGCAAACGGTTCAGAATTTGGCTGTCTTTTATAAATAATGATTCAAAGATTTGATTTAGCTACCGATGAGCCCAAGCCACAAAAACTGCAGCTGGCTCCCAACAGTATCAACTCACACGGCCAGAGATTACTTTTCCCATTGTGTTTTATTTCAGCCAGAGCCTGGCCCAAAAGTCCATGTGGAAAGACAAACTAGCTGTGAACCAGACGCAGACATCAGTGCCTGGGGCACAGTGCATACCAAGATAGCCCACAGCCACCTGCCAGCTTGCCACTGACCTTTTATCTGCATAAATAGTCATGACCTTTGGGCTGCTCAAATTAGTGCTAGCTGCTCACCCAGGCCAGCATCACAGCCCCATCATGCACAGGCCTTCCGCTACTTCAACTTTGTTGCCTTCGCATGGTGAGCCAACAGGTAGGGGCACTGTGCTTGTGGCCTCCATAGGCTGCAAACACCTCACTGAAGCCTTCATCCACCACTGAAAGGCACAAAGACCAAGGGAGAGGTCCTGCTACCCATAGTTGTGTTGTCACTTCTCTGTAGGGCACGGTGAGCCTTCAGCTGCGCTCTTGCTTTGGGCATTAATTTAGCATGTCCTTCAGGAGAAGTCATGAAAGAGTTTTAAAATCAACAGAAAAAAAATCATTACCAAAATGGCTACTCTTTCAGTAAGCCTCAGAATGAGTTATTTTGGTTAATACGGAAGTAGTTCATTACATCGCAGATCTTTCTTTCCCTTCTACATTTTATTCAGTGGACTGTAAGTTGTGTAGGGCTTAATGCCCATTATTTTCTCAGCAGATGAAAACTAGCATGCCCCCTCATGTAAATGAGCATTTAGATCTAGTTCCAAACGCAGCAAATGAAACCACAGCAGTTTTCCTTATTTATTTATTTATTTATTTATTTATTTATTTATTTATTTATAGTACATATATTTATGCATGTATTTGCACTCTTTTACAAGCATGTTCTTTCAGATTGCTTAGGAGAGACCCTCTTGCTGCCTATCTGACAATATTGACTAGGTCTGAAAAAAGAAGAGTCGGATACTTTAAAGACATAGAGCAGAAAAGAAATACAATTTTCTAAGTTAAGTTGAAGACTGCATAGACATATTTCAGAGATACTTTCCTATGCCTAAAATTTGCTCCAGAGCTCTTCTGATTTATTTTAACTAGAGCTTTTTTCTCTTTCACTGTTCTAGTCATGGGATAAGTGGATTCCAGGAGCATTATTCCACCTGATGCCCGCTGTGTTCATGAAGCTTTAAAAATTCAGTTGACTTCTCTCAACATTCTGGAGACTTGCTAAGTTGCACCAAGGCAAACTGTCAGGAATGAGAAGGTGCTGTTTACAGCCACAGCCCTTGCTGCCAACCTATGACACCTTTGGACAGGAATAGGAAACCCCACAGGGTTGGGAGGTCTACTCGTTTCACTTGGCTATCGCCCCCAGATAAGCACGAGTCATAGAATGGCTTGAGTTGGAAGGGACCTTAAAGTTCATCCAGTTCCAACCCCCTGCCATGGACAGGGCTGCCCCCCCCCCAGCTCAGGCTGCCCAGGGCCCCATCCAGCCTGGCCTTGACACCTCCAGGGATGGAGCATCCACAGCCGGATAGATGGATGGCCACATCCTCTGGGCAACACAAAGCTCAGATGTATAATTGCTTGCAGAAAGTGAATTCCGGACATAGTTTTTAGCTCCCTCTTTTGTTTTATCTTTTACAGCAGTTCCCCAAGTTCATTCATTTGAAACTTCTAAAAGCAATTTGGTTTGCTTTCACCTGTTCCTTGTTTCAGCTATCTGCTCTTCCCTATCTGTGTCTGTGCTGGCAGCAACGCTAGCTTGAGCCACTCACGGGTAAATAAGAAGTCAACACGCATATTTGCAAAGTATGTTTAACTTGCGTCTTTCATCTGTGATTAATATTAAATCTATTGAGCTACATAAATAAGTAATTCACTTACAGACCTGTCAAACCAATAGTAATTTCTTCCCCTCTGAAGCTCTGAGCTACCCATTCTAATTGTTTAATTTCCTTTTGTGTACCTGGAGATAAAAACAGCCTGCTAGGCCGCTTCCACTTGGAGAGAAGGGAGGGCTGCCCAGTCACTCTCCTCCTCTACCTCCATCCCACTGCGTACAAGGCCTGCAAATGTCCTTAGAAACCTTGAGGAGTAAAAGAGCCATTTTGCACATCATTTCTGTGGTGGTAGTTTGTGCATGGGAAGTGGCCTCCTGCTCAGCCTTCTGGCTTGGATCACAGCCCTGCAAAATCATCTCCACCAAGAGACTATGGATCTGTTTCTGTTCTCCTGCAAATGAAATTAGTGGAATTATATAAACATAAAACCAGGGGCAAATGAGAGGAAACTCTTGTTTGCTCTTTTGTGTTGATATGGAGTTGTGCTTCTTGAACACTAATAAGGCAGTGCTCTTGTGGAAGACTGAGAGCATGTAGTCAGGCCCCTGGCCTCCCACTGACTGTGCACAGCACTCGGCTCCTGTAATCTTTCGGGTAGTTTACAGGTTGCTTATAGGGAAGAGTATGAAGTTGGTTCGAGGGAAAATAATCCCCAGGTAGGGAAGTCCCTCCTAGCCAAAGAAAGCACTAAGCACAGGGAGTTGAGAGGAAACCTAATCCCTTCCCTTGTTCATCCAGGTGCCTTTATCAAAGCAGCAGGGGAAGATCTCCCAGCAGCAAGGGATCCTTTCCTAAATGCAGTTGTGTAGGACCTCTCTTTGGAAGCAGTGATGAGAGAGCACTCCCTCAAAACCCACCCCAGCACCATTTCAGGCTGGTGGAGGTGGTGGTATTGGACTACAGCTCTTCATCTGTGGGAATTTTCCTCCCCCCAGCATTTGCTGCATATGTAAAGCCCTGCATAAGCCATTGTAGTCTCTGGGATCTGGGGGTGGAAGGAGGAATGGAAGAAATCTTGAAGCAGAATATATTTAGCTTCCTTCTTTTCCAGGATGCTCCTTCACACCTCACTGTTCAGCGCATCCAGCCCTGCACTGAGCAGGGGAAATGCAGCAAAACCAGCAGAGCTTTCTGCAGCAATGAAGGGGCTTTCAGTAAAGGAGCCTCAGCACTGAAAACATGAAAGGGACACCACAGTTATTTATCAAAGGACGTTTTTACACAATCCATGTGAGGGATGCTAAGTTAGCTCCTAACACTGTTTAGCTATACTGAAAGAAAAGGAAAATATTACAGCTATGCAGAAATAAAAAATGGGATCAAGATCACTGGCAAAGGGCAGAAATGACATTTACTAAACTGCCTTTTGCCTGTGATGTTTGTTCTTTACTGTTTTTTACTTAACAAGACTGCAGAAGACATGACTTGTTCTTAAAGAGCGCTACCGCATGCAGAGAGGAACCAGACCGTGGTTATCTGCTGTAACCGAAAAGCTGACATTTTGAAGTGGTCATTATTCATTGCAACTGCTCAGATTGAGGCCATTTCACATGGAAACAATTAAGAAGCAGAATGCATATCATAACAAAGGAATGAAAGATCAGGAAATACAGGCAGATTGGATAATTCTCTTAAAATGGATACCGTGTTTACTGCTAGTGATTGTAACAAATCTAAGACCTGTATTACCACCGAAGAACAGACATGACTGAATTGCAGATTTTCTCATGCAACCTCAGAGGAAAAAAAATTCAGATTATTGATTAATTTATAATTTAGGTCCAGAATGGAGAAAACTGTATCTTGTTTCATGTGTGTGCAGGATGGAAGGAGCCTGAAAATAATGAATTGCAAAAGTGCTCGCAACTGGAAATTACAGATAAATGAAAACCAAATAGGAATTCAACACAATATAGTCCACGTGTAAAAGCAAGGGAAACATGTAAATGTGCATGGAAGGGCATCCACAGACATTTGCACATTCTTCTTGAGATCAGTCTATGTGCGACCGGAAAGAAGAAAAAAGGATAAAGAACAAAATCCACTTCTAAAGAGGCGTGTTGTCTTACATGCAGGAGATATGGGGGGAGGGTTTCTTTACGCTATCAGAGAATGAGCAAGGTAATTACTGTAAGTCATATATTGCAATAAAGAATTATGAAACACTATTTAATACTTCTTTCTGGTTGAGTAATTAAACAAACAGAATATCAGCACTAAACGGTGTGAGATAGATGAGACACCGTGAGCCATATACAGCCAGGAGCCAGGATGTCCATGTCCCTCAGTCCTAAAACAGTCATCTGTGTTTGCAAGGAAGTTTGGAAATCACTTAGAGAAGATATCAATTCTGGATCTCTTAGTGGCATGAACGCCACCCCTCTCTGTGCTGTGTGTACACATTCACACACAGAATTTCATGATGCCCCCCAAAATGAGTGACTTAAACTTGTAGAATTAAGTGACAGCAAACTGCCCTCCAATTCCTTCCCCCTGACCACTGTCTGGGAGACTAATTTTTACTGCCACTGAAATCAATTTGAGTTTTATGACTAACCTCACTGGAGCCAGGATGCAAGCAGCTAATGGTCTGCTGACAATAGCTGGCAACTGGCGCAAGTCAGAGCAGAAATATTTAATGCTTTGTGACTGGGTGAATATTGCATTTGCACTATCAGCTTACCTGGCAAAGGGGATTTCAGGTATTGAGGCGTTAATTCCTCTTCAGATATCCAGTTTTTGCCCTTAGGTACAAAATCACAGCGTGGCTGAGGTGGGAAGCAACCTCTGGTCCAACCCCTGCTCAAGCAGCAGGCTGTCCTGAGTGCAAGTGCCACATCCAAGTGGTTTTTGAGTAACTCAAAGGAAGAAGACTCCACAGCCTCTCTGGGCAGCCTGTGCTAGTGAAAATCAGTAATTCCTAAGCACAAGACATCAAACATCTTCAGGAGGCCAGGCATGCCCTAAACAAAATTAGCCAGTACAGACCCAAGAGCAAAAAGGCTGAGGGCACATCTGAGCCTCTGCAGGGGCAGAGCAGACTGGATGTGTTACCTGTGCCATCTGCCTCCACCATCCTCATCCCTACACCTCAACAATGAGAGATATGTCACAGTCATGCTTCTTTGAAAGTAGGGGCTGGTGGGAAGAGCTGTGCTGCTGAGGCACGTGGTGTTTGCCCACACCGCTCCCTTCCTGCTGCTACTGTCCTGCTGGGGCCTCAAACTTTAATTATTCAAGACAACCATTGGGATTTTCAGCTGGAAACTTGTGCCATTTCCAGTCCTTTCCCATCTTTCAGGGAAGCTTTTGCCTAAAAAGTATCCCATCTGCAGAAATCAGCATCTGCAGAAAGAGTCATCTTGGGTGCCATTCTAGAAAGGGCTCCATTTGACATAGTTTATACAGAAGATCCCTTTAAATAGTAAAACGTTCGCACATTTGTATTCAGAGCTGTTACGATTTTATTTTTAAAGGGAATGTAGGTGTTTGTGAGCAGTGGGTGTGAGACTGACAGCACTAGACCAGAGCTCGCCATTGCAGAACAACTGCTGCATTGCCTACTATACTGCAAACCTCTGTGATGAAGATAACCAAGGTTTGAGAGAGGCTGTCCTTCTCAAGCCTGTGCCTGTTCTCTCCTTGTCCACAAAGGAAATCAGCTGCTAAGATGGCCTGTGTGTGTGCACTTGCAGGAGCAGACACAAGATTACGAAGTCTTCCAGACAGTAATTACTTTTAAGCTTTAGCACTGCATTTGGATTTTGCACTCCAATGCCAAAGCAGTAGCTTTCTATGCAACGTCACACTCGCTTAACCACATGCCTGGGCCTGTTTTGTCTTTATTTGTCAACTGTTTGTTTTTAAAAATAACCAGCTCAAACTCTGATGCAAAGGTTCTTACCAGCTTTCTAAGGGCTGGTAAACATGAGTGCTGGTCTCTTTAAGTAATCACCCTTGATACATGGTCTTCTATATCTGAGGTAGCTTATGCCTCTCAGCATCATTTAAGGGGGACTCTGCGAGGTATCACACTCATCCTTTCTCCCACTCCATCCCACTCAGAAACACACTGTGGGGAGAAAAAAAAAAAAAAAAGCACTGCCAGGACAGAACCCCTCTGAACACTTAAAACCCTCTTTTAGTTCTTACCTGGTCCTGTGCCATCTATTCCACATATGATAAGGTCAGTGGTGGTGCCAGCATAGTGTAGATACTTCCTCTTTCTTCAGCTGTGCCAGGTATGTTTACTAAATTGAGTTCACACATTTTCCTCCAAGACTTTAAAGAAATTTCCTTCATGCTATTTCTCTGAGTCTTCCAGCTAATGTGCTTAGGATTTTGGTTCAAGTTCTTCAGAAGAATTCTTCTTTAGCCTATCTTTTATTTCTTGGTTTCCTTTGAATAACTTAGGGTCAGGTTTTAATTTTCTCTCACTGTCTTGTACAGAGAACTCCAAGCTACAAGCCCAAATACCAGTCAGGCTGCTCCGAATTCTGCCCCTTCAGAGAAATTCTGCCTCTGCTCAAAATAACAACAGAGCCTCTTGATCTGAGATCATCTAGGGCTTCTCGGTCATTCTCTAGTTTTTATGGTAGGATCTTTTGTGATGAGTTGCAGCTCTGCCTTCCCTCCTTTCATGATTTGAAGCACTTCTGCTGTAATCAGTCCTCTGAAGCACCATTCTTTCCTTTGAATTGGCTGAGAATTTGGGTTAAAGTGACTGAAGGATGTGACAACAAAGGAGTGATTGTCATCAGGTCGCAGGGATTTGATACGCTGTTGGTTATAAAATGCATTTGGACAGCCCAAGTTGTGTGCCAGATTAATATTTGATGTCATTGGACTTGACTGGCTGTAAAAAGTGAAGCTGGAGATGTTGTTGGGAAAATGGCCATCTCCCTTTCACCGAGGAGCTGGGGCTCATGGAAGTTGACAGCCTGACAGCCCAATCTCCCATCCACCCATACACGCTGGCCAGTGCAAGCCAAGAGCTGTGGCAATGCAAAGTTTCCCATATTTAATCACTGATAAGTCAAATTATCCTCGCAACCCCTACGTGTCATGCTTCCTTTATATTACCAGCAACAGCTTTGCTTAGTGTGTTTTCTATCATTATTTGCTAAGTCATTAAATTACACTTAGAGTACTGATGTTTAATCTGTCCTTACTGTGTATATGTGGGACTCCTCTATGAAGTCCATGAAGACATGTAGTCACTTGATATGCTCAGAAGTCCTTCATTCACTCACATATGTCTTAAACAAGTAGAAGTAAATTTGGGGCTGTATCATTAAAGCTGTTGTAGATGGTCGGATTTTGTTTGCCTTCTGATCCTTTATCTTAACTTATCCAAAATACTGCTAGGCTAATGAAAACCACGTGCCGGTGGCACTTCATTTAAAAAGGAAAAAAAGAAACCAAAACAGTTAGTCTTGTGGCACACAGATATTAAAAAAATAAATCAAATAAAACTTGGCGTTGTAAATGGAAATCAATGGACTGCAAAATTGTATTTGTTCTAGCTGGATAGAATACTTGCCGAGTTCCGAGCTGTCCGTGCCCTGCTGAGGAGAGGCAGGGTCTGCTCTATGTGTAGTGCAATTGCAAAGCTAGTGTGTATAAACATGCACCTCTCCGCGTTCAATGAAATTCATGCATTAAAAAAGTAATAAGAAAACCATATATGATATGGAACTCTGCCAAACTGAAATACTTGCATATTACTATGTAGAATAAATATCTCCATTATAAGCAGTGTGAGAGTGAGGTCCTGGAACAGGCTGCCCAGGGAGGTTGTGGATGCCCCGTCCTTGGAGGTGTTCAGGGCCAGGTTGGATGGGGCCCTGGGCAACCTGATCTAGTAAAGGTGTATGTTTGGTGGCCCTGCCAGGCAGGGGGGTCAGAACTACATGATCCTTGAGGTCCCTTCCAACCCGGGTCATTCTGTGATTCTGTGATTCTGTGATTCTGTGATAAGATTCTTTGCCGTCGAAGAACCTGGATGTTGGGACTTTCAGCCCTGTGGATTCCTAGCGTTCCATCTGCAGGTGCTGCCCATTCAGCTACCAGGACTGTCCTACCAAAGAGTCCTGTCCTCTAAAGCTGTTCTTTGAAAATGTTAACTATACAGAGTATGCTATGCAAAGCAGTTATCAAAAAATAGATACCAGCTCTGTCCTTGATATTAAACAGGATCATTTGGATTACCGCAATCAAATACGAAAAAAATAGCATTCATTATGAATGTGAATTTACATCCCTTCAACTGTAGAAATTATCAGGAGAATATCGCATTTAAAATTAGCATTATTTAAGTAAGGCTTAAAAATTAAATTGATTGGAGAATAATAGCCCAACCAGTTCCTTGCTGCCTTGAACTCCTGCATGCATTTAATGCCAAAGTCTGTCGTGAGAACTTTTTCCTTTCAAGTGGGGAATACACATTTTCATGCTTAAAAAAAGGACAAGTTATCTGCAAAGTATGGACAAGTTCTGTCAGTCAGCAGACACATTCATAGAGCATGTGCTGAAGGAAAGGCAGAGCATTTCTTAGGGATCATAATCCTTTTAGTCCTTTTTAGTTCTGTGTTTTCTTGTTCGTGTTTCTTGTCAGTTGGCAAACTAATTTTCCTTCTACTTCAGAGGAAATGTGCTGAATGGCAGATCACAGGCTGGTCCCTTGGCTGACATTTGTATGTTAGGGTAAAACAAGCCATCTTTGACCCTGACAAAAGTAAAAGTCAACCACGTGTACACAATACATATATATATATACACACAGTGTGGAAAAAGGGGGGAAAAAAAAGAAAAGCAAGAGACCAAGCCACACCACTGCAAAGGTTATAAGTAACCAAGCAGAACAAAGGTCTACTCTTAAATGCTAAAGATCAGTGTAACTCTTTTTATGGCTGATAACATGCCATGCCCCATTGTTAGGCTAAGGACCTTTTACAGCTGAACCAAAGATAACAACCCGCTTTTATGTGGCATGCCTTGTAAAATAATAACTAACAAGAAAGTGCTCTGCAAAGAAGGCCAGTATTGTTATCTCCATGTCTCGGAAACGAAACCTGAGCAGCAGAGGTAACTTGCTTAAAGTGCCATGCTTATGGGCGCAGGTGACTTTCCATTTTCCAGCACAGATATCAGAAACAAGGATAGAGAAGCCAGCCTTGCTTTGCTGGGCAGCTGAATGCACCACCCTGCTTACAGCAAATATCTCTGGAATGCTGCAGGCATCGGTTCAGCTCCACAGACTGCACTGCGGGCACTGCAGCAGCCAGGCCAGGGCTGTGCTGGGGGCACAGTGGATGGAGGAGCCCCCCATCATCAGCTGGGTGTGAAACTGCAGCGCTTTGGCTGCTTCAGTGAGTGGAACGGCAGCTACACTGGCAGGGCAGGAGGCTGAGGAAGGGCAGGGTAGGAAGGCAGCCAGGAGAGGGGATTTGCCGAGTCTGTCACTGCTTGGGGATGCTGGCCAGTCCAGTGTCCCGCATACCCCTGAGGAGCAGTGATGGCACCTGCTGCCTCAGAGCCTCCACAGGATTGCTCACCCTCCATCCTGCACGTGCAGGGAGGGAACAACCTCCAGAATAACTCATTAACCCAAATTACCTCCTGTTCTTATCTAGCTCTGACACTGAGGCATAGCAACAGCTCTCCAGGAAGCTTTGAAGTGCGTAGCGAAGGGCCTCCATGTGGCTCCCCGGGCCCACCGGACACCTGCCATCACCATGTCCCCGTGGGACCAAGTAGCTCAGCAACCAGTGCTCGACTACACAGCTCACCCAATGAGGAGGCTCCTTCATTTGCCACCGGTTTATCCTGCATGAATGATGAGCCGCAGTTTCCACATTAAATCCCAGCACCTTTCACTGCAGCAGCCCTTGGCCTGCCTTCAGCTCCGTAGTGGGTGAGCTAAAAGCAAGCCGTCTGCCCGTGCGGATGTATGGAGCAGAATGTGCATCTATACGTTGTCATGGAGATGCCATGGGATACATCTTCAGGTTTTGCTGGTTGGGCTTCTTCTGCATCACATGTTGGTGAAGAAATGAGGTTTTTACTAAAATACAGGATCCAAGATTTTCCAGAGCATAAGTGGGACGTAGATCTGTGTCAGATCAGATGAGGTCACCTCATTCGTGATCCCTTTGCACCGGCCTTACTTTTTATTTTCCACTTACGTTGCTCCTGATTCCACATGCACACAGCATCAGCTGTTTAGAGAATTAAACACATCCAAAATAATGGAGGGGGGAGAGAAGCAGACCATAAGCTTCAACACTAACAATTCCAAAATGCAAGATGAGGTGGCAGGATATAGTGGATTTTGCAAATACAGCAGGCTTGAAACGGTCAATGGGGAATTGCCCTTAGGAGCTAATTGGAGATATATGAAATCTCTGTAATTTTCCTCTATTACCTCATGTGTTAAGGTAAGCAGTTTTATTGTTTGTGTCCATTCTTCTGTTTCTCCTTGGTAATAGTCTCACAAATATAGGAACAGATATTTTCAGTGAAACAGGGCTTTTTAGAAAAATAATCATTAAAAAGGAGAAAGAATTATCGATTTCTAAATTATACCTTGTCCATAAAAGACAAATCACTTGGCCAGTGCAGATCACATTCCCAATATGTGCGAGCAGACAAGGCCTGCAGTCAGAGGGGCTGAGGCCCTGCCTACCTGATAATTACGTAACCAGGAGCCAACTCCAGAAGACAGCACCAGCTCACAGCCTGCAGACCATCTTCAATCTGAGCACTGTTATAAGAACATCACCTTAGTCTTTCTATATAACATGCTTCTTATACAAGCTTTCCCGAGTACCCACAGCTCAGCCTCTATACCCAAGCTCTCATCTAATTGTGCTAGATTTTCTTTTTAATTGTGCTTGGAAACGATGATCAGTTGTTGGCCTCTTTCTGAAGTTATTCAGATTTGAGATTACTCTGGAGGACCTGCTGCATTTTCATAGTGCTGCTGCTGCAGGTCCGCCAACCGAGAAAAGCTCCCTTGTGCCTGATGACATGAATAATCCCCAGCATTTTTAATACAGGCTGTCTTCGCCAGTTGGCTGACACTTGTGCTATGCCATGAATAAAAGCTATTTGATGACAGATGAAAAATGGATGTGAGACACTTGCTGCTATATTTCCTGTGCTGTATGGGAGCTGTTCCCTATTGTTTGTCATGTGCAGGAACGTAAAGATGCTAAAAGCAACTTGAACATAAACAGCGATGACATGAGAGTGCAAGGCAGTGGAGAAAGCTAGACCCCATACCTGTTCTAATAGCCTGCAGCTTGCATATATTCCTTGAACAGCTTTAAGTGTAAGTTCAGAAATGTGTGTTTTAATGTGTTTTCCTAGCCTACGTGTGCCTTCACATCAGCACAGAAAAGAATCCCCTTGTTGTCTGGCTGGGGAAAGTTTAGTTTCACCAGGAAAGAAGATGGGGATTTGGGTTAGATTGGACAGAATGAGAGAGGGAATGTTTGGCTAATGGAAGATAGGAAATGGACCCAGGAGCCAGACAAGCTCCTGGAAGAAGGAAGCAGAGTTGAACCATCCAAGAACAAGACAAAATAAGCAAAAGGAGGAAGGACTGAGAAACAAAGGAGCAAGTTCAGAGATGACGTTAATGGGGTCCTCAGAGGGGAGATCTGGAGGTTTCACTGGAGATGAGATGCTGGTAGGCCAGTGTGTCATGGCTGTGGGGCGCTTAGCAGGAGCTTCTGAGCAAACTGATGGAAAAAAGTGGAAGGAGAGGAGGGAGGACATGCTGCTGCATCACAAACCACTGTGACACTGGCAGGAGCGTTCTGAAGATGGGCAGCAAAGGAAAGGTAGGATGTAATGAAGGTTTAAGCCATCCTAACACCTTTGGAAACAAAGCTTACAGATGACCCGCTAAAGCCTTTTCATATAAAGAAAACAAAACACGTCCAAATTTTAAAGGATTATCAGGAAGAGAGAGCGCACCACATATTCAGCAGACAACAATCCTTAAAACAACATATCCAGTGGAACACAAAAAACATCAACAAGAAAATGATCTACCATTCACTTGATTGCAGACCGTGTTGAGCCTTGCCCTGGGTTCTGCATTCATTGAGAAGGATCCATAAGCAGACTTACAAGCCACTCTGAGTTTTCTCTCCTGCTTCAGTCCCTTTTGAGAGCCTCCCCCCTCTCCCTTATCACCAGCTCAGAGCTGGAGCTGGCAAAGCACACCTGCTGCAATGACTTGCCACTCACAGCCCTGTGCCTCCAATATAGAGTTTCAAGCACCTGATATTAGTATGACGCAGGTGAGCTCTGCAGCATGTGTACACAGACCTGGGTTCTGCAGAGCCTTCAGCTGCTGCAGGGCACTCAGAGCCGAGCAGTGCTGCTGGCTGAGGCCTCAAGCAAGGGGAGGTGGGATCATGGTGCTTCATAGCCAGCTCTGCTTCAGTAAGGCCTCTTCTCTCCAGCAAATGGCTGAGCCAAGCAGCAGTATGAAAGCAGCCAAAGCAGCGTGAGATACAGAGAAAGGAAAAGAATTTCTTTCCCCCTAAAAGAGGAAAAAAAATAATGATGTGTGTGAGCGTATAGATAGTGTCCGGGTGATTGCAAGGCAAGACACAGTGACAGCGTGATGGCATAATTTCCAGATGACATATCAAGCAAGAATGCTTTGGAGAGCTCTGTTAGCCAGATCAGCTTTGGGGATGTGTGACTAACAGCAATGGGCCATAATAATTATTTTTTAAATGTCACTTTAAGCACAGTTTTCTCCTGATTATCACTAGAGCACATTTCTGGCACCAAGTACCTTTGTACAGTATATCTTCATAGTATGTGAAGCTAGCACTCAGCTCCAGGCAAGGATGGTAAAAAACAGTATATCATTTTGCTCTTGCAAGGGAGAATCTAACAATTTGGCCATCTGCTGCATTCCACAGCAGTGACAGCTCATGCTTGTGTTTGGTGCTAGAGCTGGGGCTGGTGATGCAGGAGCTGCCTTTCCTCCCCACCCTCGTCCAGCCTTGGCGGCTATACCCATCCCCATCATGCCATCGCTCCTCTCATGCCCTTCCCACCACCGGTTTCCCTTTTCACTTGAAGGTGGGTGAACTTCTGTGCTGCCTCACTGCATCTCCCTGCAGCTGGACCCTGCCCCTCTTGGTTTGCCCAGCTTTGCTGCGCCATGGCCACTGCACAAGGTGGGGATGCTGTGGAGGACAGAGCTGTGGCTGTAGGTCGCTGGTTACATGATGTTCATTCTCGTGTCACAGCAAAATGGTCAGTGAGAAGAGAGCAGCTCCTGCCTGCCCTCATGCAGCTTGAGTCTTCAAGCCTGTTTCAAAGAAGAATGAGAAAGCAATTATTTGGATGCACTGATTTCAGCCTCCCTGCATTCATGATGAGGGGATTTCATAAAATGATATCCCTGGAGGTAACTGTACCCAGGCTCAGAGATATCCACTCTACTTAGAAACGCAGTGGTCAGCTACAGTGGCAAGGAGCTTGCCACAGCTGGGCTTCACCTTTAATGTCCTGCTTGAGCAGGAGTTGGACCACATTGACCCTGAGGTCCCTGCCAGCCTCAGCACGCTGTGACTGCTGCAACCCAGCTTCTCTCACAGCCAGGGCAGAGTAAATCCATGCCCCTGCAGTGCTCAGCCCTGGGCACAGCCAGTTCCTGCTGCAAGCTCCCTGTACAGCACAAGCACATAGCATGCCCACCAGGCTGCCACGGTGCTGCAGACCCTCCCTCTCCCTTCCCACCCCTACATCTAAGCACACTGATGTGCATCAGACACCCCCCTTTTCCCCCACCCCCCACCCCAAAATACAGCTGCTGCTGCTGGGGGCAGTGTGCCTGACTCATGAGGGCTTGCTTTCTTTTAAAAAAGACGGATGTTTCTGAAGGTCACCATTTTTACAGCTCTAACATTCGCAATCCTGTGATCCTGCAATAGTTATGTTCAGCATCTGAGTTACTACAGCACAGAAATTGTATTCGTGGCATCCTCGGAGGCCGAGTGCCAAGCTGGGAGCAGATAAGCACATTGCACACAGCTTATGAGGCACAGAGGCACAGAGCAGCCCCGTGCTCTCCGACACAGAGATTTGCCTCCCTGTGGCACATGGAACATATCAGCATGTGCTCATCGGGAACCACAGAGCCAAGCACAGGAAGGCAGACTTGAGGCTTAGCTTCACAACCAATTTTCCTCTGGTAGCTTTGTAGAGAGCTAAATATTCATGCACACTAAATAGCATGCGTTCCTTTAAGAGGGTTTGCTTTCCTAGCGCTAATCTCTGCTGAATTGCTGAGCACAGTGGCATTTGGGATGCATTCACCTGTGAGGTTTAGCACAAGGGTCTCCACATCCCGCGTGCAGGTTGCTTTTGGCTCTCCATCCTGGGCAGGGATCTGGAGCCTGGGAGGTGGTCGGGTCGATGGAGACGATACTCAGTGCTCGTCATGGGGAAGAGGACGCGTGTGCTGCCAGGCAACGGCTCTGCAGCGCCCGTGCCAATGGCTGCAAACACCTCTGCAGAGGCAGGTCTGCAGCACAAGCATCAAACCCAGGCTGCTCGCTGCTGGGGGCCCGTGGGCACATCGCCGCCTGGCAGGGAGATGGAGCTGTGCCCCCTATGCCTGCAGGGAGCAGGGCAGAGAGGCCGGGACCCTCTTGGGTTCTGGGCAGGGCTCTGGGGGTCCCGGTGCTGGTGTCAGCCAATGCTGCTCAGTGGCAGCTGAGAAATAAGCCCTTACCTCACTGTTTATATTAGGGTGGGGAGGAACAGCAATTCAGGCACATGGACTCCAGACGGACGTCTGATGTTCTGGTCTTCATCTGGGTCTTTAATTGCCTTCCCTGGGCTCTGCTGCAATCTGCCATACACAGCTTGGTAAAGGAGGATAGAACAGATTTGAATCACAACAGATTTGCATATGTACATGCATTCACATATACCTATGCATGAAAAATTCATTCAATAGGATTAGGTACAGTTACCTTAGGGCGTGCAAAACAGCAGTGCCATCCACAGCAGGCGTTCCCTTTGCTTACTCTTTTCAATGAACTACCTTGCTTTCTCTGGTCCCCCATTCCAGCAATATTCTTCCAAAAGCAGCACAGGGGTCTCTGCCTACTCAGGGTTTCCAGAAGTTTTCCTGCAGTGATAGTTAGAGCCCTACTATATGATATTGACCAAGGAAATCTTTATAAAGATCCATATTCAACTCTTATTTTACAGCATGGGGGCAGATACCTACAATGCTGAGGAATAAATCTCGTTCCATCCTGCTTTGTCCTTCCTGGCCAGGGTTGGGCCATAAGTACAGAGGGAGAGACATAAGTTATTCTGAGACATGCAGTTGACACGCACTCTTGACACCCAGCACAGCTCAGACCCTAGAAATACCAGTGTGAGGTGAGGGCAGGTGAAGAGAAGGGCAAGGCCAGATAATTTATTGCAGCTCCCCCTGTGGGAATTAGGGATAAATCTCAAAGGATAAAATAATGTTTGTGAAGTTTGCAGCTGGAGGATAGGAATGGCATCTCCTCCTGGTCCCAGGAGCAATTCCATTGTGGGGACGGAGGCTTTGCAGCAGTAGCGCAGTGCCCTATTGAAGCAATGCTTGTCCCTGAAGCCGCCTCCCTTTCCCCCTGAATTTCATCACTTGGGCTGTGGCAGGTGGGCAGGGGGGCTGCAGGCAAGCACCCCACCCATCAGCTGCCTTTTTGGAGTGCTGATGCCCCTATTTAAGGAGAAGCCTGTCAGAATGAACACCACAAAGGACTATTGCTAGGTGCTTTGGAGCAAGGGTTTAGACACCTGCCTCAGCATCCCATCGGTCCCAATGAAAGCCAGGGCTGGGCCCCAGGGCTCCGAGTCTGGCAACAGGGAGGGCAGCCAGCTGCCGGCCAGCCTGGGCACTGCTGTCCCAGCACAGTGAGAGCACCTGAGTGTGACAGCCAGCATGCTGCTCTCCTATGCGTAATTTGCTGCGATCGTGTTATAAATCAAGATGAGGCTGCTAAAATTACGTATGACCTCATTTGATAGATTATCTAATAAGGAATTTGCTAATGCAGTTTATCACTTAAAAAGCCATACGACTGTTAAGGATGAGTACTTTGCTGCAGCACATTTAAACCTAATTGTCAGAGGAGAAAAGCAAGCAGATTTCAGAGGTGAGTTAGAAGAGCATCCTTATGAGGATGATGTCTTCACTAAATCAGTGGTGCAATGCAGCAAGCAGGGTGGAAAGGAGTCTCCTCTGGATAAAGGTACAGAAAGCTGCTAGACGAGGCTGGCTGTGGGAGCATTCTGCATGCAGCACTGATCGGGAGAGCCTTCTGCTTGTAAATACCTGTACCCCAATGGCATGCTTGATTTTATTGTTTCACCTAATGCTATCTTTTATCATTATAACATTTTAGTTCTGCTTCCCTGTCTTTCAAGTAGATTGAAAATCTCTGGTAGATCGAAAGGAGCTCTGTGCTCAGACCTCCAGCTCTAACTAGCTATTCTGGTTATTGTGCTTGTCAGAATGAAAAGAGTAATTGTTTTGCTGCTATATGTTACCATCCAATATTTTTGTTCTCCCAGTCCTGTGACTCATTTAAAAATACTGAACATCACTTCCACATACACAAACAGAACTATAAAGCAGCTCAAGCCAATGAAACAAAGCTCGTTTCGCAGGTTTGTTAACCAAGTGTTCTGTTCCAGTCCTCGATTTATGATTAATATAGATGCCTTTTTATTTCTTGACGATTTTATAAAACTCATTGTGGGGTCTGAATGCCTGCGTACATTCCCTGGATGGATGATACCGTTCAAAGCCTCCGAGATAAACATTAAACCTGCTCACAACTCCCTCTGTTTGTGGGGAGGGGGAGGTGTTAGAAAAGTGACGATTTTGAGCTCCATTTTCAGCTTGGATAGAACAAGGTGGAGACGTGAAAGAGCTCACAAAAGGCCACACAGAAAATCATTACCAGAGCCAGGGCTAAAGCTCTGGACTTCCCTTATCCCCACTTTGTCTCCTGGCTCCCAAGAGCAAAACCATCAGACATCCCCTTCCTACCCCCTGAGCACACCCTGTTTCATTTGCAGCCCTCTGAAGGTGGAGCTTGTTGTTTCTCATAGCAAATCGTGTTTTATGGCAGAAATGGGGAAGTTGGACATTGCTTTACTGGTGATAGGATGTGATCATTGGCAGAATAAGGGAGTAGGTAAATTTTGCAGCGTACTACTGAGTCAGTATGGTAGGCGAAACCTGTGTTGACTTAAATGAACAACCGCTCATTTGGGATTGTACAAGAGCTGCTGGTGTCACAAGAACAGCAGAGCTACCCACAAAGCATTGCAAATGCCACGGACAGTGACCAATCAAACTGATGGCGGATATTTCAGTAGAGACATATATTGGAAACATATAGGGGAACCCCCTGTGACATTTGCATCGAGGCCCACCTAACTACTGTTACGCCTCACTCAGTAATGCAGTCCCAAGTGAGTAGTTGGGCCTGCTGCTGGGAGAACTAGAGTCTATGTTTATGCGTGAACATCCCAACGTGTGCATGCATCTGGCTGGAACGATTTGTCTGCAGAAGTGGAAAACATGAAATAATGGAAACAGCGTTGGCCTCATGAAACAGCCCTGCTCTAATCCAGAGCACGTGATATGAGGGCTGAGCTCAGTTCATTACTGCACCTCATCAGTGCTTGGGTTTTCCCCCCAACACTAGCTGATACAAACTGAGTCAGTGGATTTCACATTGAAGACACATCTCTACAGCAAGAGGGGCTCACTTACCCTACCTACACTGTCAAACAATGTCTATGATAATCTTCAGTCACAGTTGACATAGTTAGACAAAAATCTCACCATAAAGCTCTCACTAGTCGTTCCATGAGCCATCCAGCCTCATGAGCTCTTACCACCACCAAGATAAAGATCTAGGTAAGATATGATGATGATCCTCATTCAAGACCAAGGGAAAACCAAGAAAATCAGGAAAGGTCACAAGGTTGTGAAATTTAAGTTTAATTATAGAATCACAGAATCATTAAAGTTGAAAAAGACCTCTAAGATCATCTAGTCTACCTTCCACCAATATGGCCCACTAAACCATGTCCTTTAGAACAACATCTTCCCTTTCATTAAACACCTCCAGTGCCAGTGACTGCTCTACCTTCCTGGACAGCCTGTTCCAAGGCTTGACCACTCTTTCTGAGAAGAAATTTTTCCTAGTACCCCAACTGAAACTCTCCTGGCTCGACTTGAAGCCATTCTCTCTCATCCTATTGCTCGCTATTACCTGGGAGAAGAGGCCGACACCCACCTCATCACAACCTCCTTCCAGGAAGCTGTAGAGAACAATCAGATCTCCCCTGAGCCTCCTCTTCTCCAGACTGAACAATCCCAGTTCCTTCTCTGCTTCCCATAAGACTCATGTTTTTCCCCCCAGTACATAGCCAATCAAAATAGATGCTTTTCATTTCTACTGGGCAGTACACCCTGCCATGTAACTGCGGGCACTGTGTTTGGCCATATGGTTAGCAATGCACTGTGAAGCTATACATGTCATAAAAATAGTACTTAGTCAAAATATTCTTAATACATCACTTATAGGGCCAGAAATATCCTCTAGAAGAAGTGGACTGTCAAGGTACACTTTGAGGTTGCTATCTGGCACATCGGTTAAATTCTCCTGCTGTGCAAATCAGGAGGTGGACTGCTTTGAAAACACAAGGTAAATATTCCTAGAAGGACAGAACTGGAAGGTGTGGCAGTGAGTATCTGCTGACCTGCAGCTCAAGACCTGTCAGAGCAGCTGAGGGTGCACAGGAGAGCAAGGCCTCAACCACGGCCATACTAGAGGGCCACATTCTGCTCTTCCAAAGGATGGAAGTCCCACCCCATCATGTGTCCACCGAGATCATCTGGGAGATCTGCAGCTGAGTCACCATTAAATAGCAATGCAGAAATTTCCAAGACTGTGAGCAGCAAAGTTTTACAGACATCCTATTATGTTCAGCTTACGTAATCTGAGTGCTTAGCTGCTCGGATAATACAGTTATAGAGCTTTGTGGAATTAAAAAAAGAAAACGCTTCCCCCACTTAGTAGTATGGCAGGAATGGAATTGCAGTGCTCCAGAAATATATAGTCAGTGCCACTTTCTTCCACGCTTTATTGGACATTTCCAGGAGAGACTTGCTGCAGCAAAGATGACACCTCAGCTCCTATGGTCGTGACATAATTTACACTGAACTTTAGCTTTTCAAGGCATTATCTTGCTTTTGGAAACAGAAGCCTCTGGTGACTCAGAGGTACACAAGGGCAATGGTCAAGGTTCAAACAGCAGTCTAAAGACATCTGTTTTCTTCCTGCTGAACTGCAAGTCTTAAGTTCTATGTGAATTCTTACTTCTGCTTGTACACAGCACCAGCATTTTGCAGAAGACCAGCAACTCCTACCTCCATCTTCCCTAAAGATAAGCATCTGCAGCAAGAAACTGCAGCTAATATGGTGGAGTAATGGCAGAAACGTGTTATACCTAGAAATATTCTTTGCTCACAGATTTTTTGAGCTCATCTATGTTACATAAAATACCAAGGAGTTTGATCTTCCACTGGCTTAAGTCCCAGCTTTATCAAAGCAAGTGGAATTATGCTGATTTGTATTAGATGACCACGTATCTGAAAAACATATTTTGGCCTAGGTGGCTGCTGGACTCCAGTGGGGCTCTCTAGGGGAAGATAAAGGGAGCAGTTGGAAATGGGCCCTTTAGAAAGTAATATGCTATGCTTTAGTAAGAAGCATGCAGGGTGAAAAGTGCCCTGTATATGTACAATATACATATAATACCCATATACATTACACCCAATATACATTATAATACCCAATAAAATAACAATGGCTTGTGATCCAGATGCAGCACATGCACACACATGGACAACACGAAGCAGTGCTTACTCCAGATGTGTCTCTTCTGCATGGCTTCTGGTGCCTTCCTCTGCTTTCTTTTCTGAAGTAGCACTTCTGATGTCTCAGACTCCAAGTGGGTCATCCAAGGGCTCTTTTTCCAGCGCTGCTGTACTTGGAGAGATGTGATTTATCTGAAAGGCAGGCTATGCAAACAAACATACAATAAACTTCTGCAGTTCCACATTTTTTCCACTCCAGAGATTCTTCCTCCATCGCCTGACCCTTTGGTGCAAAATGCACCAGCAGCCTCAAAGTTGGTATGTAAACTTAACATGCCAGACAGGGAGAATGCTAAGGCCATCCATAGCCACATTTTCCATGATGGGAAATGACTGTGTTCATGTGAGAGTGGAAAACTTAGTGTACCAGCAGCCAGACCATTTGCTATGGAATAACTCATTCACTATTGAGCAATGACTACTTTACATGGCGCAACTTCCCCCAGGCTCGCAACTAACATGACCTAACGCAGGGCTGAAATGAGCAAGGAATGGTAACAGAAGGACTCACACTCCCTGCTGCCACAAAGCAGGCCCAAGTTCCAACCAAACACCTGCTATTAGAAATTGGCTCACGACAACATCAGCATTTCCTCTGTGGAGTCTCATACCCAAGAGATGAGAGACACAGTGCCAAGCCATCTTGCTTATTGACAAGAAAAATCCGCCAGTTCTCTGCAGTGATAGTAATAAAAAGGTCGCTACCAGCAATGCTGCTATCCCATTACTTTGAAATCGATGCTGAGGACTATTACTTTTTGTCTTTATTTATTTCCAAGCGTTATTGCTTGGCAGGCAAAAGTCTTGGACCGTGATGTGTACCGATCCTTCCAGCATCTAGGTTTTCACAGTGATATTAATACTCAAGAGTACTGGAACAGATCTAAGATAAATATCCCACTGTCCTCTTCGCTGAGTCCTACACATCAGCCACTGCGTTTAGATGGAGAAACACTCGCTATTCCAGAACAGGATGGAGAACAGCCAAGGGAGCTTTCTGTATGCAAATGGAACAGAATACAAACCAAAGCTGATCTTTGGGTCTGGTGCCCTGTAACACACACTGTCTGACTTCGCAGCCACAGCCTGCAGCTCCTTCTCTCCTGCATTTGCACAGATGCAAGGCACCACTGTGCTGCAAAGAGGCTGGGTTGGGTTGCTGCAGCATTATCAGGCCAGGATGAAGATGTGCAGGACAAACAGGAGCAGAGCAGGTGCCATATCCCAAGGAACAGTGCAGCAAAACTCCCTGAGAGGAGCAGCATGCTCTGCTGCTCATTGTGCTTGCAGCTGATTGCCATCCCATCTTGCTGCTCCCAGGGCAAGGTGTTCCCCAGATGCTATAACTTACCCCTCCCAGGCATCAGGCCTGTGCACCCATGTGAGGACAGCTGGGTGTTTAAAGCAGAAACAGCCGAAGAATATATTCAAGAATCTTTGATAAAAGCTACAATTTTATGCACCGTGGAGCATCCATCAAGGAAATGCGCCGAGCTAGTGCCACAAAATAATTACATGTGCAGAGTCCATTGTAAACACAGCTTTTGTGTGCATCAGCACAGCTGGGGACAGTGTTTAAAAATATAATTATGTCATGCATTTTATGTAGTCCGCCAGCCATTCAAGTGATACCATCAGTTCAGCAAAATTACATGCAGCAGTTCGGTGTCTATTGGCCCAAGCAAAGAAACGCTTTTCAAGAGCATTATTGTTTTTTTTTCCCCTGCTATGAAATAGATTTGTCTCTGATGCCTACGGGGAAGTTGTGTCTCTGTCATTGGCCACTTTCTCTTCTCCTTTCACCAATGAAGGAGAAAGAAATGGGGAGTTATTTTTGGCCCTGCAACAGACTCCAGCATCTAAATCAGTTAGTCCTGAAACCACTTGGGGTGGTGTTGGTTCTCTTTTAATGGCTTTACGGAGAAGGAATTTGTGATGTTTGACTGCTTGCGAAAGGAAACAAAGCAGCTGTCAGTGGACAGAAGGGCAAAACAAGGTTAAGACACTGTGTAATGAAGCAGGGTCTGGCCTTTAACACTGAGTGAGTGTGCAGCAAACGATGAGCTGCAGCCAGATCAGCACAGAAGCAGCTATTACTCAGCCATACATATGCCACAGCCTAGTGGGTGATTTCCATCAAAATGAACACACATAGCAGATTTGCAGCTATACTTATTTCTGCCCCTCCCGCTGTTTATTTTATCCTTGTAAAGCTTGTAGCGCACTAGCTGCAGAAAACATACAGGAAGCTTTGCTTTCCTTCTCATATAACTGCAGCTGCAGCTGAGTGGAGATGATGCAACAGTAAAATTCTGAGACAGTGCTTAACCACTGCTGCTAAATGGCAGCAGCACGCTTACCTGAGACAAAAATAGAGGTTTATAGATACTATCTAGAGGCCATTTTAAGGCCCCAAAGCTTTCACTGCCTTGTAGACAGTAGCTTATGTGTGCTGGCCAAATCCCACCTGAAAACATTACATTTGACCTACCAAAATCTTTGTAGGAGACCCAGCAGATGGCTTTTGTGTGTAAAAAGACCATTAAAGAAACCTGTACCTCATTTCATCATGTGAGATCCACAGGTGGGAGTAGTGAGATCGCTTCTGCTGCTAATCAGGTGCTACTTGGCACAGAAACAGGACTTGATGCTAATTTCTAAATATGGGATCTGAAAGCTGCAAAGAGATTTCCTCTTCTCTGTTAGCTGCTGGGCCAGGCGTGGCACATTGGACCACACCAGAAGGAGAAAGGGGACCAGATTTCAGGTGTCTGCATTGCTGCTCCATGCTCACTCTGCTCCCCACTAAGTATATTGCATTTCTTTTTACTTAGTGGAACCGCATTGATTGGAAGACAGAAGACACAGCCTGCCATGGCAGAGCCTACTGAACTGGGAGCCGTGCACTGAAACCTCATTAGGATGATCAGCAGCGTACAACAGAACAGCAGAGCAGCTGGAAGTTCAGCACGGACGTGTTTCCAAAAGGAAGTAAATACAACAGAGCTGTTTGAAAAATAGCAGAATTGCCATATATTTGACTCCAGAGCTACTAAATGATTTAGGTTTCCTTCCTTCCCCACTGACGTCTCTGTAAAATACATTTTGAAGATGTAGCTCTCTGTGCTCTCTGGTGGAGTCTGCATGCATTAGCTACATATAGACCAGCATAGTGCATACCACCTACGACTCACAGGGAGAGCTGAACAGCTATCATTCCTTTGCCTTCAGTGCACAGACTGCTGACAAAGAGGCTGGTGACCATATTTCAGGTCAGCTTACACAATGAAAACGGGTATTTGTATTCACACCTACGTATATATATACATGTATAAATATGCAGTGTTTGGATACTGAGCAGATTTTTTTTCTATGGAAGAGTGGCACTGGGGGGAGATCAAGGTAGATAAATGGCATCTATAATTAAACTTGAGGGAAAGCAAACTTCTGCATTTTTAAAGCTGCACTCAGAGCAGAATCTTTCGAGAGATTTATCAGCTCAAAACAATTGCTTCTTTGCAGCACGGAGGTACGTGGTGCAGTCAGTCAAAATGAAACTGCTGCTGCCTCCCACCATGCAGACAAACGGAAGGTATAAACAAGCAGCACTTTTAACTTGCTTAGCAAAACTGGTCAGTAGCCCACTAAGAAATACTTCAGTGTGTGGTATCAGTATTGAACGTGGGAGTTTTGTGGTGGTTGAGTTGGGTTTTTTCCCTCTAAGATGCAACATTATATATTCTCATGGGAATTTGTAATTCTCAGCTCAAATGCGTTTGTTGCTCTGAAACAGGACACGTTTTACACTGTTCCTGTACACAGAGAGCTGGATTTTCAAAAGCACGTTGTTGAACAAATACTTTTATATGTATATATGTCTGCAGCTTGCTTATGCAGAAGGTGGTATCTTGGAAAGCCTGGCTCAAGAAGTATTGCTCCAACAGGTGAAGACCAAGTTCTTCTTCATCTGTCTTATCCAACCCAAGTGGAATGGTATCTCTAAGATGAGGTGACAGATTTACAGTCTTGGACCCTACAATGTTATATTAATTAACGTGTTTCCTTTGAAATGTAGTAGAGTTCTGTCGCCAGATGAGACAGACATGGGGAAGAGGCAGGAATGGACAGGCAGTGCAGCTTCCTCAGGATCACATAACAGATTGGTAGAGGAATTCACAGCAGAGCCCCTGACTTGTGTATCACACATTACTAATTGCTCCTCAGGTCCAAACTGCTTGTGGTACGCCTTTCTGTGCAAATACCACAACACTGCAATACCACACAGCAGCAAAGAACGTGCTCATTGGACAATTGTTCAGCAGGTATGTTTTAAAGTTCTCAACACAAAGATTACTTGAAGGGATACGCTATATCCAAGTGCATTCAGCACATAAATTTGGATCAAATGCTGACAGAAAAATTGATCAAGAAAAACACTTTTCAATAGAACCTATTTTATACGACCAGAAAGAATCTTCAAGAAGAAAAATGTAAATAATTCATTTGAGTACTTTCTAGGTGAAGACTAGCTGTGAATTTTGAGGTAAAAATGTGCAGGCATCATACTGATGTCCTAGAAATAGAGAAACAATGCCACTTCTACCCTTACCAACAGAAGGATCCCAACACTGACATTTAGAGTGGGGAAAAGTAAAAAGCAGAAGGAATCCTTTAGACTGTGTCTGAATAGCAGATACTCCTGAATAGCCACGATGAGGTTAGTGCTAGGTAGTGCTAGATCAGTTAGCAGATTTACCTAACTGTATCCACTACTCTCATTCCTTGAATCCAATCAGTCATTCTTAAAATATGGTACATATGTGAAACTGTTACCTCTTCCAAAACAGACAACTGCCCTGGCACTGCAGAGTAAGTAATACTGCAGGGTAAACAGTGGGTTTTGGTAACGTTCAAAAGAACATTGTAAGAAGAACCGTCAACCCTACGACCTTAAATTCCTTCAGTGTTCTTCCTTTAATCCCTCATACTAATGTTATTTATCCAGTGTTTATTAAGGACTCAGTTTAAAAGTGGTTTCTAATTTCTGGTGCCTCACTTAAGTCACCCAACTGTTAGAAATATGGCACACCAAACTCCAGTTGAAATAATGGCAGCAATGGGCAGTGTGTACATAACCCCATCTCGTTCCCTGCAGTCACAGTAATAGCATCCCCACTCTTCCAAAAGCTAAGCCAACTCAAGCTGTATTTCCTTTAGAGCTGGGAGTTAAGAGAGTATTGGATATTTGGGGAAAATGCATCCACAATGTATTTTTTTTAGGTAAGAAGATATCAACATACAGATTTCTTGAAGAAAAAATGCTACCCAAAATGCAATAGCCAAATAGTTAGAGAATAGGAAACATGAAACAAATAGAACTTGTAATGACATCTTGGTGCTGTGCAGTTGCAGATACTAGTCATCTTCACTGTCCAATTTCTCATCTACTTCCATGCTCGTGAAATGGAAAGTTGAGAACGTGATTAACTTGGCTGGCAGATAGAATTAATTTCACTCTGGAACCCTGTATAGAACAAAACTATGAACTACATAGGCAGTTTTTCTTTAGCAATGTGCCACCTCAAACCATAAGCTTTTTCTGGTTTGATTTCTGGCTTGAGTGTGCTTATCCATGAGTTGCAGATGGTCGAGCTGCTCCCCACCACTTTGCCACACATTCTTGAGCCATTCAGATTTATTTACGTATTTGTGACCAGTACAGTATGACTTTTACTATATATAAATATATAATAACTTTATTATTATATATAAAGTTATTTATATTTTAAATATAAATAAAGTTAATAACTTTACGCTAAGAAAACAACTCTTGGACTTCCTTTTAAAACTAAATAGAGCGATTCCAGGCTATGGATCTGTTTGTGGCTTTCAGCTCAACTCTTAGCAATACCCAGGCAACCGATGTGTCAGTCACAAACATTCAACATTGTGTTTTGGTGTTTGGTTTTTTACATACAGATATAGAAACCAGAGAAGGAGGAAAAAGAGTGTGTGCCCTAATCAGCAAGTCTGCAACATCACAGAAGACATCACTCAGGATTAGACTTCATCTGTCTTTGTTGACCTAAGTTCAAACTTTACCTTGTAGCACCATAGGAAAACAAACAAACAAACAAACAAGGGAAACCACTGAATTTCCATATCTGAATAAAGATTTTATACTCCTTGTGCTGCACATAGGACTGCTTAGCAGCTGCATGGGACAGCATTGAGACAAAGGCTGTGGCTGCAGCAGTGTAAAGAGCACAGCCAGGCCAGAGAGGCAACCCATGGGCTGGCTGGAGGGGTGGCTGGGCAGCACCATGCATCCCATTGCCAAGAGTGAACTGGGACTGCTTCCACCCAGACCTTCTGTGGGTCACCTGTTTTGAGCTGGAACAGAGTGCTGATATTTGGGCTTCAGGCTGCGGCTATTCAGGGACTGAGTTCATGTTTGCTAAGCTGTTAATTACTGTGCAGGACTTAGTGTAATACCACTGACACAGCAGGAAGAAAGTCTTCACTTTCTCATTCTCCACCAGCACCAAGGGGACCGTAAACCACTTCTTGACATTATTCTCTCTTGAAAAGAGGTAACCATCCTAGGAATGGCATATAGTTGAAAGAAAGGCAATTTCCAATTACTACGCTGGGTAAAAGCCAGAGATCAGATTCAATTACATTGCACTTTGCAATTTACAATCTGTTGGTGCTCATTCCAGCGGAGGCTTGTTAAATGCTCTCTTACTGGAGACCTTCAAAATATGCTTACCTGCTGAAAAAGAAGAGGTTCTCAGCCCACAGACTCACCATAACTTATGCCATCAAAATCCAAGCCAGACCCCGGCCTCCACTTAAGCAAGAGCTGCACATGGCTGAGTTCTCCCTCTCCACAGAAACTTCATGGGTTACAGAGCAGTGTCGGTGGGAGTCCAAATTTGAAATGCAGATTCATCAGAATACACAGTTCTGTCACTCAGATTCTGACAGGCACACTGGCCTACTACTTACATGCTTCTAAACACAATACTCGAATGTCTTCCTTCAATCTTCCTTTTCATTTATAACCCAGCACTGAGTTCAACCCATTCATGGATCTATTCCTTACCCCTTCCTGCACATCTACTTGTGCAGACCTTGTCAAACACCAGAAAACATGAAAGAGAGGAACACCAACAGAAATAGCAGCACTCATCTCTTAGTGTTTAAAGATGAGACTCATTTCCAACAACAAAAAAAAATCACCAGAAACAATGATCATCATCTTCTAACAAGGCAGATCAAAATGATCTAAAGGTTGTTTGGGGGACTAGATATCAACAAGAGTAATTTCCATTAAATCTTGGCTATTAATAACGGTAGAGTGTGAAATCAGCACATGCCTGGATGGGCCATTGACCTTATATTGTGGTTATTTAACCTACTGTGTAATGGAGCAGCGCACCATGAAAAAATGCAGTTCAAAGTGGGCAGCTGCCACGGCAGATTTAGATTTCAGCCTCTCATTCATTTTGTGTGTTCAATTCACATCTCCTTCCTTCAAAAGTTGTGACTGCTTTGCTCCCCTTTCTGCACTTCATGTTTTAAGCTTGCCTTGCTGGCTGCCAGTAGGTTTTCATTTTTGTTTTGGCGTGTGGTGTGGTGGAAACCAAAGATACCTGTGTATCTGCTGTTGTTCGTGCTGATAAGGAACTACATTAGCAGTAACACGGGCTGAAGGGTCTTTGTATCATCAGAGCGGTTTTAGAAAAAAAGTCAAGCTCAGGTTGCATACATTACTCCAAAGTCACAGGAGGAACCAGGTCATGTAGCAAACGGCAACCTAAAACCTAGATTTGAACAGGTGTCAGTTGACCCTCCTGCCATGAAAAATGATCAGACACAGCACCCGAGGAGGATGAGCGGGACGGATCCTGAATGAGCTGTGAGAGCCCCGGCGCTCCCAGACGCCTACCAGCACTGCGCTCCTCCCTCTGCGGCCCTCAGGAAGCACAGCTGCAGCATGTGGGTTGCATCCAGTGAGAGGTTGTGTCCCTAAGCAGTGGAGCTTGAGGAAGTTCTGAAGAGGAGGAAGAGAAGCTGACTTTGGCAGCCTTGAGGAAAATCCCAAGGCAGTCCCAAGGTTAAACAAGGGGAAATCTGGGAGTTAGGCAAACTTGGAAATGCAGCAGCTGCATTATCCGTGAAATGGAAGTCACGTGTTGATTCTGAGCTATGAGTGGCGTAGGGAAAAGGAGCCAAAAGGAGCTTTGGAGCTGCGTGTTTCTAGCCAAACAAACTAAATGCTAACAGAAGGCACTGACATGAAATTGGCGTTTACAGGGAAGAACTTTCCCTTCCTCCCCCGGCCAGGCAGCCAGCCAGGCTGAGCACCAGCGCCCAAAGGTCAGGCACCACTCCTCAGCCTCATTGGTTACCAGGATCTCTTCTAGAAACAAATGCTTTCACGCCACCACTGAGCATGTTACTAAGGATTGCTGAGAGCTACGTTCTGAGGAGCTCCAGAGAAGGAGACTCCACAGTTTCTATGTGCAGCCTGTTCCAGTGCTCCGTCACCCTCATGGTAAATAAGTTTTTCCTCATGTTCAGATAGAGCTTTCCACGTTCCAGTTTGTGCAAAGTGCCTCTTGTTTTGTTGCTGCACACTGCTGAAAAGAGCCTGGCCCCATCCACTTGACTCCCATCCTTTAGGTATTTATAGGCATTGATAAGACCCCCCTCTTGCGTATTTCTCCAGGCTGAACAGCCCCAGGGCTCTCAGTCTTTCCTCATAAGGGAGGTGCTTCAGGCCCCTCATCATCTCTGTGGCTTTCTCCTGGACTCACTCTCTGTAAGTTCCCTGTCTTTCTTGAACTGAGGAGCCCAGAACTGAGCACAGTATTCCAGCTGTGGCCTCAAAACCTGCTTCAGAAGAACCCGAGCTCCTGCAGGTTGAGGGGCTTCTCACACCAATTCTGAAAGCTGGCTTTCATCCACATTACTGCGATGCTCCTCCTGCCAGTGTTGGAGGCCTGCCCACACCCTGAAAGCAAGCATTTCCTCGCTTCTGCTGAGAAGTGTTATTTATATAACTCAGAAGAGATCATGCACCTGGGGTCACAGAAATCATTATTTATAATTAGGAAAGGAAACACGCAGCATTTCACATTTCCTGCACAGAAGACCTTTGATTTTTCTCTACTTGGCTGTACTTGTCTTGGCTACAAACTGCATTCCACTTTTTAACCTCGAGCTGTCAGGAAGTAGCATCTGGGCTGGACAACAAGGAAGAAGCTCAAATCGTATTTGGGTCTTTGTGCGTCATGCACATTTGAGAACAAGGTGCTAGGCCCATAGATGGAGGACAGCCCCTGAGCCCGTGGGGATTTTCATCCTCTCTCAAAACTGATCCTCATAGAAACAAGGACTTCCTTTGCCACCTACAAGAGTTACTTAAAGATAAAAAAAAAACAAGGAAAAAATACTTAAAGATCTGTTTAAAAGGCCTCCTACTGGTTAAGAGAAAGGCAGGGAATTGGGTTGGATTTTTTTTGCCACAGTACTGTGCTTGGCAGCTCCATTCTGCTCTGTCATATGCATACATCACTGTGCTTGGCAGAAAGACTGCAAGAGCTTAGCAAGGGAAATGGAAACATCACACATCCAGTACAGGTGGGCTAAAATGAAGCTCAAGGGAAATAAAAGATGATGTATCCACAAACACTTAATCAGTGATCATGGGAAACAAAACTTATCTTTGTTGAGCTAAATAGTAGTTGAGACCGAACATTACACAAACTCAATAAGCAGAAATGAAATTGTATTTTTTTTAATGAATGAAATTAACTGAAGAGAGGGTTGCCACAAAGACTAAGCAGAAATGACAACTCACTTCAGACCAAAAACCGAGCCTTAAAAGATAGACTTTTCTCTTCACCAGGGCTCATTTCATCCTTTGACAGGCAGGGAAAGGAAAGGAAGAAAACAGAGGAAGCCAATGCAACAGCTTCAGAGAAAAAATGAACACATAGGAGCTGGAGAACAGCAGCTCAGCATGCTCCGTGGGTTTTCTTCCCCCTTCTAAATGATTGCAGCATTTATTCCTCCACAGTGTATTTAAGTTCCTTGCATGCTCATGGCTTCAGAAAGGAATTTGAGAGCAGAGTGGGAGTGCACAGCTGAGTGTATGATTTGGATTACCTACAGCTTTCTCCAAAAATGCACATTTGTCTCTAGATGGGCTGGTTTTGGAGCTGTGCTGGGTAACACATAGAAGTCACCCCATTCTTTTCTTCTTAGCAGTTACCTCTTTACAGTTGGCACCAGTTTTTTCAAGGCTTTGTCATATTGCCAAAATATGTTTGAATGCAGTGTCCCTCGTGCAGCCAATAATCCCTACTCCTTGCAGTGTCTCGGACCCTGTGATAACAGAGATCTCAGCACAGGGCACTTCCCCTCTTGTGCAGAGCTTCCTGGCTTCACCGTGGCCCTGGAAAGATACGGAGCTCTCTGCACACAGAGTCCACATCAGCAAAAACCATCAATAAAGGTTCGCAGGTTGCCAATAAACAACAAGAGATTTCTATGTACCTTCCTTGCCTAAGCAATGCCAGCGTCAAAAAAACTGTAACAAAGAGGGCAAAGTCTGCTTTCCTGCTCTGTATCAGGGCAAGGAAAAGCAGGCTTATGCTTGCTGCTTTTCCTCTAGGTCCGCCTGTTCCCGTTGACCTTGAATGGGGCAGATCACAGTGCAGAAGGTAGAGCTGTAGTTCAGCTTTCTTGAATCACCTGGTGAAGTTTAACCTCATTATCAACAGCTCTCACTGTCACACTCAGAAAAGGGCCCTTGAAATCCACAGGCTATAAGTTAATCAGTGCTGCAACTCCCACAGAGTATTTAGTGCTGAAACAAGGATGACTGCGTTTCTTTGGAGGTTTGTCACATTTTATTTCACAGCTTTAAAAATGATGCCATCACGCATACCAAATTCATCCTCTTCAGCTATTTTGCATGTAGGTCTTGATTTCTCCGGTTGTTCAGTATTCTCTATTCATTTTGTGTTCAAAGATGAAAACCCCAGTCAGTCAGGGCCTGCTGAAAGCTCTGACTCATACTCCTTTTTGCTCTGGGGCCCTTCTTTCTTCCTAACCTTTCTATTCTCTCTCTTTAAGAAAGACTGAGAAAAAAAATCCTTCCCCTCTCCCTCCCCCCCCACGTTTACTGATGCCAGTGAGAGTAATGGCTTTTGTTCGTAGTCCTTATATAGCAACATCCCCATTCTCGTCCAGGTTTTTGAAGGAACAGCATGCTTCATCTCATCACCGGTCACCAAAGTCAGTTGAAATGATTCTATGGATTCCAATGGGTATTGAAATAAGCTCTTAGAAAACCAACGTATGTAGTTTCACTAAAATCTGTACTTTTTATTAGGAAGTCTTTTGAAGGAAAGATTTTAATACTCACATCTATTATGTAAGTTACAGAACAAGCCGTAGGCCCACAGCTGCTGAAGTGAAAGTAAATGGAAATGCTCACTGAAACCTTACCTGCACTTCTCAAGACCTGTATCCCTCAGTCTTCTACAACCTGAATGGGAAAGTGTTTGTCAGGCTCAACACCTTCATGGCTGCCACCCAGAATCTTTAAGCACGTTCAACTCACTGGTGAGCCACCAGCTGGGAGTCAGTGAGAAGCCAGTCTTAGCAGTGAGCACTCAGTGGTGCTGGCTGTTGGAGGCTCCAGTCCTTGCTCACCTCTCCAGACTTAGGTGACAGCTCACAATTGTTCTCGTTCACTTGTTAATCTGTTCTGAGGACAAGTGCAGCATTTCAGCTACAATATACCAGAAGTACATGGCTCGCATGATGAAGTCTTGGTCAGGTGAAAGCCCATGGAAAAGGGTGTGGAAACAGGAAAAACCCACTACCTCATTGCTATTTGCAATGCTCTAAATATTTCAGCAGAGGATCAGCATTTCAAGATGGATCACTTTATTATTATTTTTAAAGCAATTTCCTCATCACATCACAAAAGTTCTTTTGTTCCCTGTGAGCATACCATAACTTCAGAAGCATTGCATGCTAGGACTGCTCACATAGCAGTGAGCACAGAGCAAGGTGACCACACAGTAAAGCACAGCTACTGCTGTACTGAGCAGAGCCAAGCCCTCCTTGAGCAGGGGATTGTTTGGTCTCAACTCAGGCTCATTCTTACCACTTGTTTTAATCGTGGGATCATAACTCAACTGAGCTTAAGTTGCTCTACAGTTTCCAGAACTAAAGTCCAAGCAGAAGAAAAAAGCTTTGGTTCTTGAGTTTTCACTCGCTGTGAGCCTCCTTTTTCAGAGATACTGAACTCCAGAAGGCTTAGCTAATGTCAGGGGAAATCATGAGTCCTCTGGAAATCTCTGAAATGCAGGCACATCATGTACTAAGGGAGACTGTACAAACAATGCAGCCAAATAAGTAAATTTTGGCAATAAAACAGTCATTTACTGAGGAAACAGCATGCAGAGAGGAAGAATCAACTGGGAAGCACTCTTTTGTAGGATTATTTGCCTGATTTCCACGTGAGCTATCACTGAATCTTGGAAATGGCCATAGGGATATCCAGTCACTGAGGTACTATTGCCAGCTATGTCTGTGCCCACAAAGATGACTGAACACCTCTCCCTTCTTCCACATTGGTTTAAGGCAACTTTTCCACTACTCTCAAAGTGGTGACATTTTCAGATGACAAGGCAATTCCATCTGGCATGGCACTGTCCCTTTCCTCCCCTCCACTTCCAAAACACTGCAGGATCCGTGATTTGCCATTGCCACATGCACGGTGCTCAAAGGGGATCAGAGCAGCTCCACATAAAAACAAATAAACACTGAGCATGGGACTCCACTACTTTGCAATGCAAAGCCAACTCCACCATCTGCACCGCCACTGCAGCACATAGATCTTGGTGCAGGAAAGTCACCAAGACTTAAAGGAAGATCAGAGAAAGCTGCATTTCTGCCTGCTCTCCCAAGATGGGCTGCAGAAAGACTGCAAGTTAGGTCACTTCATTTCCACATTAAATTCACTGTATAGGAGTGGGCTGCACATGAGGACTAATGCAGCAATAAGCCCAGCCTCCAATCCACATCTTAAGGCTTGACACAGCATGAAAATGGAATAGAAAATAACTTTTTAAAGAGGTCCCACTTCCATCAAATATATAGCTATACTTATCTCCAAGGTTGCAGCTGCCAGCCAAAAATCTATCCATCTCAAGAGATGAACAGTTAGTGTGATAATGAGATCATATCCTCCGAAATTAATTCCCTGGTACTCAGTTTGTCCAGCTTCAATTCATGGATTCTGCACAAACTGTTTCAGGGAACACTGCATCTCAGCTAAAGGATGACTTGTTAATAAACCAGATGATGTTACGAACGCAAATTAGAAAAGGTCAATAAACAAACTCTATTTTAATAACATCTTTTTCTTTTTCCCCAGGAGAAAGAGAGCAGCTAGTAAATATGTTTGTATGAAAACTCCAACTCCACTAATTCTACTGCTGTTAATCAGCGTGTTTAATTGCTCTGGGGCAAGCCTGTTTGTATCAGCTGAGGATGAGGCCTCTGCTGGATTTGATTCACCACTGGGTATCAAAGACAACTGTGCTAAAAGAGCAATAATAATACTGATACCAAACAAGAATAAGTTGCAGGAGAACTTGACCTTCTCCAAGAAACACAGAGTGCACCTGAGGCAGGCAGCCGTACTGTCTTAGAAGTAGTTCCTAATTAAATCTTCAACCTGTAAGTGGATGAATGGACTTCTTTTGATTGTGCAGTGAGCGGGAGAGCTTAACAGTCTGATAAAGCATCTTACCCCCTGCACAGCCATTTGCAGCCTATCTACAGGCTGCCTTTTGAGGTACTGCCATGTTATAAATGTTCTTGCCTGAAGGTATTACCTCACTGTGGCAGATGTCACCAACTTGGCACTATCTGAAAGGTCTATTAAAAGCAATGCAATTAATTACTCGGGTTGTCATCGCAGTACTGCTTTTGAGATATTTAAAATGGTTTATTATTGATAGCCTGATCCTGGAAAGTGCTGAGCATCTTTACTTCCACCCATGGACACCCAGAGAGATGAGGGTTGGAGAAGAAGCTCCCAAATGCCAGACACTCTCAGGTCTGCTCTGGCTGCTCTGTGTGCCTCCACTGCTTGGAGACCTGATCCAGCAGCAGGCACTGGGCTGCCAATAGTGCTCAGAGTCCTGAGTCCTGTCTGCTTTAGTGATCTGAGGAAGTTGTATTGATGGCAGACTGTGGAGGTACCAGAAAAGGTGGGGGTGGAAAGGTGTTTTATCCAAATATTATAGCATTTGTCTTTTCACTTCCCAATACCCAAATCTATGATTAAATACATATACATTCATTAGCAATATATCAACTTAATTCCTCCCAGATTGAGCCTTGCTGTGATGCCAACTGATCTATCGTCATCTTGACCCACAAGCTTTCTCATTCTTGTTTTTCCTATTTTATCCCCTACCCTGCTGAGGCACTGAGTAGTAAGAAAGTAGCTGGGTGGGATTTTTGCTACCAACTGGGGCCATCCCACCACACTTAGGGGCCAAACACAATATGGGCAAACGGTGAACCAGGAGCTACAGCCCCTATGGAAGCCTCAATGAAAGGCAGCAGCTCCTGAAAGCAGCCGAAGCTGCAAGAATGCTTCTGCTGGCCCATCTGGCTGCATCTTATTTCTTCATGAGGAAGAAATATCTCTTGGGTTCTGCTATGTTTCTGCCAACACATTGGACTTCCATCTTGGGACACAAAACACAATATAGCAAAGCATCCTTGAAAAATTGCTCAGCTTTGCTACGTGGCAGTAATGACTACATCTATTGCCAATAAAATGAAGAGGAACAAATTCCAAGAGAGGGAAAAATATCTATAGGCGTACAGAGGATAAACAAAGAGTAATTTGCTGCCTGGGTCTCTAAAGCACAAATCTTTGGTTAATTTCAGTTGCTGATATTGCTGTTATTTGTTTCAGTTTAGACATACCACCAAGAGACAAAAAGGAAGCATCAGATATAGATTATAGAAGAGAATTTACACACAGCTTCCTCTAAAATTGATTCAAATTGTCTCAGATACGAACCAGGTCATGCAAACTAAGATATCCCTAACCACTGTGAACGGAGTCAGAATAAATATGGATTTGAAATATGAAAAAATGGGAAGTCTCCAGGCATCTCTTTCCCAGCACCCTCAGTGATACGGAGGAGAGTAATTGGCACATTAACAACAGTCATGTACAGTATTAAACTCTAACTTCTCAAGTGCTACCAAGGGCTGAGAAATATTACAGGGGAAACAATAAGTCTGGTTAAAGCAGAATGAAGATATAACTCACGTTGGTTCAGGATCTACTGAATTGGTCTGGGGCACAAAACCCCGGATGCAATGATACTTCACATCTTTCTTAACTGAGAATTCAATCCACCATTTATTTCATTTTTCAGGAAACAAATGAAGCCACGGATAGTCCTGAAAGACCAGAGACAGATGTGAAAAGAGCCAATAATGAAAGGACTAGAATATTCTAGAAGTGAAAGGAGGGAGCCACCAAGGCATCAATACACCACGCAGTCCGGCAGTTAGGTAAACTGATGCATTTTGGGCTGCAAACACATACGTACCAGTGGCTGTGCCAAGTCACACAGGGCAGACCTGAATGAGGTACTTGTGTTACCAAAGCTCCTGTAGCCACATAAGCTTGATACCCCATTCAGTCTTAAAGGAGCAGGACATGTAATCTCAGTAGCAGGTAGCGATAGAGCAGCAGACCAGCAGGGCTGCACACTGACACAACCCAGGCTGACTAATATTCAGCTACAGGGCAGGTCTCAAACCCATCAGTGTTTTTCCAGTTGTTGAAAGAAGGGCTGTAGAAAAAGAAATCATCGTCACAGAATCGCTTATCTACACAGGCTTCCATGGCTGGCTGCACTGACTTCAACAGCTACAGTGATCCTTGTAGCTGCTAGAGGATGTCCCAGACACTCACCTGCTTGCAGCAGTAGCATCCCCAGTGAGGTAAACTCTCATTTGAAATAGGAAAAATCAGTACTCAGTCCCAAAGTAGACACTGGATGAGCAGGTCAGACTCACCTCTGTGAAGTTACACAGTAAGTTCACCACTGGAGCATCATTCTATCTTGTAATGATTCCTGTTTTTCTTTTCTTCCTTGAGAGCCGAAAGGAAAGGATTAATGGGAATTCAGTTGACCTCCCTTTGTTTAAGGTTGAATCTTACTTGTTACGTTCACACAAGGTGGCTCAGCACCAAGCAGACATCTAACCTAGGCAGGCAGGCTTTTACGTTATGTAAAGCATAAGCAGATTTCAAAGAAAAGCTACTATTAACCTCTGCCTAATTTCTTCTAAAAAAGATTTTTAAAGAATTTGAAAGCAGGACAAAGTGAAGGCTGCATTTCAGAGTAAGGCCTGTTAAACAAGGGCCAGTGAGATAATACAGGACTTAAGCTTGAACCTCTCCACACAGAGCGCCCCTCTTGTACTACACATCCCGAAACAACCAACTCACAATCAGGAGCAATTGAACTGCTACTCTCTTCCTCCTTAATCACACACTACAGGCTTCCTAAGGACATTCAAGTGATCTGTGGGACAAAATACTGCTTGAATACTTTTTCTTGCAGGCATTGCTACAGTCATTCTGTCACAAACGCTGCTAGGAACATTACAGTGACATTTCAGCACCAGCAGGAGCAGACCAGAGCGAACTAGGACAGGCAGTTCAGTTCCTGAACAATGAATGACACAGATACAGAACCCAAATTCCCCTTAATTCCTGCCCAGCGAGTGGAATCAGGTAAATACTGCAGCTCCTCCCACTGCCTCATCATCTACCACTCTAAAGAGGGCTGAGTATCGATCACAGACGCTGAAAACCAGAAGACCTATCAGATAATGTAGCACCTCTCTCCTTTAACAAGGATGGCATCGTTATTTCTAGGCTACTGTCTGTATTCTAAGCATATACAGTGGAGCTGACACCATTGTGTTTTCTAGTCACAAATGATGTTGACCAAGTCCAGGTATTCAAAAGAAGACTTTTAAACCTCTCCAGAAGAAGTCAAAATGCTCAAATTAGCTTTATAATTGCATACAAAAAAATGGCAAAGAAAAGTGTTGATGTTACCTTTCAAAGTGCTTTTTTTCTGACTTGTGCTATATGCAAACATGTAAGATCGTAACTGGAATGAAAAGCTTTTGACTTGTCAAAATTAAGAACATTAAAAGGCTTTCCTTTGCATTTTAAACACCGCGTCTGCTCATGTGAAATGATTCCATTTTATTCAATCAGCAATTTACAGTCCCAAACCTCTTCACCTAAACGTTTTCATTTCTTTTCCTTCAGTAATGTTGCTCGTCCTCTCAAGAGCTGATGATTATTTTCCTCCTTTTCTGCCAATAAGTGGGATTTAATCATAAGCAAGGTTACCACTGCACAGGAGAGGCTTCCTGGGTACCGTACACAGTGCTCTGAATTGGATAGTTTGGATTAGTTTTTGCTCCACAGTTCTAGTGATTCTGGACTCTCTTAAAAGGGCAGAGAAATGGCAAGTATTCACATAAAAATGACCCTCTGCATAGTACCTAGTGGGCAGGTCTACATCAGAGCATCCTGGGCACAACCCTCAGAGAATGATGCAGACACTCACGCGTTCCCTGACCCCATGAGCACAGCAGCATGGCACAAAGGGAGGGGTCAGCTGAACACAGAGAGCTGCAATAATGCAATGCTGGAGTTATGACACTGCGACAGTGTGACAAGCTACAGACATTACCAAACTAAAAGCTTTTAATAATTCATTTCTCTGGCTCCTCTCCTGGTGCTTGCCCTACAAGTCTGTTGTCTACCCAAAACGGGACTTCATTTGGCATATGCTTAACCTCAATAATATGAAAAGAATTTGCCAGAATGTGGTTTTTTTTTCCTTATAGGTAAGGAAAGAAGGGAAATAAATAAGATAAAAAGCAGACCATCTAGCAACATCTCAGTTTGACAAACACCACTGCAACAGCCAGGAGCTCGTACACACAGCCACGTCCATAGTACCCCTATGCAGAGTCCAAGCAACTAGTAGTGTTTTACCTGTACATACCCTACAGTTACCAGAGGGAAGTTGAAAATACACCCCTATGTGCAGCAAAACATGAGACAGATCCTCAGCAGTAAACTAGGACATGAGTAAATCCCCCATTCTTCTGAACAATTCTTCACAGTGACAACTCCCTCCTTCCCACACGCGCACTCGCACGCCCAGGGAAGCAGGGGGCGGGGGAAAGCTGAGCTTTGCAATGTTGTCTGGAAGCTCATCAGACCCAGGCTACTTCCAAGCAGAGGAAGGGAGCAAGTTCCAAAGGCTCTGCTGAGCTCAGCTGTGAGCCGGCGCTACGCTCTGAGACGACTGCACACATTGTAGAGACTGGAGCCCACTGAACCAGAGAAGAGGGTGTATTTCCGTATCCCTCATCAGGAAATAAAGAACGGGATGGGAGGGAATCCCCAGCCCTGCTGAGATGGCTTGCAGCACTGGAACGCTAATTTGAACTGACAGGAGGCAGTGACAACCAAACCCAAGTGAAGTGCTGTGGCTCCTTAACACTGCCAAGATGCTGAGGGTGAGCAGGGAATACAGAGAGGAGACGCACAGAGCGGAGGTAACCCTGGCACTGCTGACACTGCCGTGATGTGTGGGTCTGAACAGTGCCCAGCTGAAGCTGCTTCACAGCATTGATCTTTCTTTTTTTTTTTTAATGCGTGAACTTACCAAGTTATCTGACCCAAGTTATCATACTGTGAAATTAAACAAGTAGCCTTTCGGTAGAGGATTAAAAGACTTCAGCAAGTAGCAGAAGAACATGGTGCAGGATAAACCATACGGCTTGTCGCTCCATTTCCCCTTCTACTGTTACAGGATTCTGCACAGAAATTGCAATAACCTGGTTTCAGCTATCAGCTTGGGCCTGAATTCACCGCAGCATACATCAAACCTACAGAACCAGCTCAGTGTCTAGAAACGGATCCATAAGCACAGACCTCGCATCCTGTAGCACCGTGACAGCAGTTGTGGCAGCCCCCCTCTATCGGCCTCATCCAGCCTTCGGGTGTCATCACAGCAGGGAGGAGGAGCAGAGGGGGAAAACATGTACTGGCGCTTGTGATAGGGAACAGCTTCAAGCAGTGATAGGTTCCTACTGCCCTCTGGTGTAACATGCTTATAAAACTTGTGGGATGAAAGAATCAAGCAAGATGGTATAACGCACTACACAGCAGCAGCTTAAATTTAAACTGTGGCAAATGGAACAAGGCTGCTAGAAATAATAAGCTTTGGTTTCTTTTTTTTCCTTCTGATTCTTTGAGCATACATGCATTTTCTGTACATACACATAAAATTGACCATAGGCTGTATCACCTGCGTGCTCCATTCTGCTTTAAGAACTTAGTAGATGTTGACCCAGAGAGTACCAAGTTACCAAGCAGTCTCTCTAACAAAGCACACCAGTGAAGATGGCTGGAAACTTCTTTGCACTACAGTCATACCACATTCCCTCAGCATCAAGGCTGTCCAGAAAAAAAACTTCATATTAAACAGTTTGCATACAAAAGGCAAAAAAAAAAAACCAACCCACCGTGGCCTGAGGAACTTAAAGTAAAATTCCCTGCCTTAAAAATATGTCAGCAGTACCACTGTCCGTACTTACATTACAGATCAGAAAAGATGCTGGTCACTATGCAATTACTGTGTCTCAAGTTCACCCCTGTATAGGGGACCCCCTTCAGCTCTTTTTCTGGTAGCTCATGTTTCTTCAAGGCTTCATAACTTATGGAGAGTCGCACAGAAAACTCAAACAGTGTTTTCTTCCTCCCGTTTTCTTCTGCTTCTTCCCTTGACAACTTGAGCAGCAGGAATTAGATTTCTGAAGGTTACAGTGTTGTGTTTTTTTTCTCTTTACCGATCAGGCAGAAGTTATATTTAGGGGGTAATAAACAAGATACAGCTTCTTGGTTTGATTTCTTTTTTCCTCCCTGAAATAAAATGGACACCACAGTGATGGGAGCACTAAGAAAAGTCAGAAACTATTGCTCAGAAACACACATGTCTAAAAGAATGTATGTATAAAGCACACGTACAGAGGCAACATGTAAAGAGCAGCTGAGATTGCCAGCGCCATTTGGATATATAAGTACTTGCCATTTAGAAGCACAAGGAACTGAGCACTCAAATGAAAGATCTAGAAGTCTTCTAAGCAGTTTGGGATGCCAAAATTTTACTCTTGTAATTTCTTTCCTAACCTTTTTTTCAATGCCTGTACAAGTACCTATATTTAAGTGTGAACAGAACTCTATGGCCAAGGCTGCAACACACGGACGCTGCATAGGCAAGGGATGACCCACAGAAAATTCCACACCTTCACGTATCTACACCTTCATATAAGGCTAACAGGAGACCTTGCCTTTCCACCATCCCGAGCTGTGGATCAGATTTATTGTATTGAGGTGTTACACCTTCAAAGAACGGACAACCATACAACTTTCAACAGGCTCGAAGCTTATGCTTCTTTTTAAAGGCAGCATTCAACTTTCAACCACAACCAGGTATTTGAGTTACAGGAAATCCTGAGGACAGAGCACATTACTGAGCCTGCAGGCAACTGCATCAATGTTAGCAAGATCAGTAATACACAGAATGTACTGGGAATGGCTGCAATCAATTGCCTGTAAGACACAAGAGTCATAACCTTTGGAGAGAATCTGACTCTTGTTTCGACATGAACTCTTAAACAGTAGTGCATATGACAGAAGAGCCTACCATGCCTCTGAGTACATATGTACGTAGCTGATCCTAAAACTAATGGAAAACTGTAGGGATGAAGTAGGATGCCAAGGCCGCCTGCTTCTAACTGCAACCATATAATTTTACTGAGGTCAAAGAACACTGGAGGAAAGAGCCAACAGTTTGTTTATTTTAAAGACAGATGTGTGGAATGTTGACAAAGCACAGCTTTGATTGACTCAAGTGGACCAACGAGCTTTTCAAGAAAGCTTCAGGCAGGTGCAGGCTCAAGTTACTGACTGGAGAAAGCAGGCACAGATAGAATAAGGATGAGAAAGAGGTAAAAGATTAGGACTAGCATTTATGTACTTTGCTGCCATGTCAAAGAATCCCTATTTATGATACTGATTTGGTTAAGCGCTTGAACACTCCAGTATGCAAATAATCCTCATGACTGAAATGGACTACTTTCATGCTTAAATTCAGTACACACTTAAGCGTCCCACTGGGACAGTGTTGGAAAGGATTAAGGTCTGATAATCCATTTAAAAACTCCCTTCTGCCTTAACTACCTAAAGAACATGATCTAATTGATCTACAAGTGTACTTCAGAGTACTATTCTACACCAGTTTGTACCACTGAAAAAACTGCTGAAAGCTACTGCAACACCAGTTGAGTGTACCCTCAGTAAGCCTGCAGATGACACCAAGTTGGGAGGTGGTGTTGATCTGCCTGAGGGTATGGAGGCCCCTTCTGGATCTGGATAGGCTAAATCGCTGGGCTGAGGTGAATGGGATGAGGTTCAACAAGGCCAAGTGCCAGGTCCTGCACTTCAGCCACAATAACCCCATGCAGCGCTATAGGCTTGGGGCTGAGTGGTTGGATGACTGTGAAGAGGAAAGGGACCTGGGGGTGTTGGTTGATGCTCAGCTGAACATGAGCTGACAAGTGTGCCCAGGTGGCCAAGAGGGCCAACAGCATCCTGGCATGTATTAGAAATAGTGCAGCCAGCAGGAGCAAAGAGGTGATCATCCCTCTGTACTCAGCTCTGGTGAGGCCACATCTTGAGTATTGTGTTTAGTTTAGGGTCCCTCACTAGAAGAAAGACATCGAGGCCCTGGAATATACCCAGAGAAGGGCAACAAAACTGGTGAGGGGTCTGGAGCACAAGTCTTATGAGGAGCAACTGAGGGAGCTGGGACTGCTTAGTCTGGAGGAGGCTCAGGGGAGACCTCATTGCACTCCACAACTTCCTGAAGGGAGGTTGTGATGAGGAGTTGTTTGGCCTCTTCTACCCGGCAACAAACAGGACCTGAGGAAATGGCCACAAGTTGAACCAGAAGGGGTTTAGACTAGACATAAAGAAAACCTTTTTCTCTCAGAGAGTGGTCAGGCGCTGGAATGGCTGCACAGGGAGGTGGTGGAGTCGCCATCCCTGGCCGTGTTCAAAAGGCATCTGGATGAGGAGCTACAAGATCTGGTTTAGTGGTCTGTGGTAGCAATGCTAATGGGAGGACAGTTGGACTGGATGATCTTGTAGGTCCTTTCCAACCTTGTGATTCTATGATACCAGCCTGAAGCTGAACACAAGAGCTATTGCCTTTAAAAGCAGTAGAGAAATTACAGGAAGCTAGTATCACTTAAAGTGACATAGTTTCTGGTTTCACTTTCATCTCCAGTTAATTCAAACATCTGTACTAGCCTCCTCTAATATCTAATTCACCATGTAGAAAAAAAAAACCATATGTATAGCAAAACACATTTTAAATTATACGCTATTCCTCTTGGCACACAATTCTATCATAGATGTTGACTACCCAAGCAAAAGGCTTGACTCCTTCCTTTTACCAGCTAGTCCATTTGAACAAGACAAACCCAGATTTATCTCCAGGTTATTGAGGTTTCCAGGCAACCTTTTTCTCTTAAGCATAAGATTAGGCTTTGGGGCACCTTTCCTAGAATTCATCTTGTACAGCTATTAGATGCAGAACAGGATGATTACAGTACGAGAAACAATCAAATCCCTGCTAACGGTAAGTTGCATAAGTCACAACATGCACTTTCCTTCTAAAAGCATATATTAGCCTTGCAGACCTGCCAGCCACATCCACTTTGGTAACTAAAGACAGACATAGAATGGAGTCAGGCATTGCCATATAGCTGCTGTGCTACTCAACTATTAGCACACACCTTGACACAGGCTTCCATGCAAGTCAAAAAGCCATTTATCATACCTCTATATTCATCCCTATGCCCATCTATATGAAAAGGTTTGTTTGTTTTTTCCAAGCAAACAGCTGTACTTCTTTTATTTGCTGGGTTTCTGTTTGTTTCTTTTTTTGCCATTATCCATATAAAAGAATAAAGTTGTTTGGCATGCTTCAGTGAATACACAGTATTTTGTTGCTGTTGTTGTTGTGATTCAATACAAGTTTGCAGATTCTAATGATCAGATTGATTCCATGCTGCTGTGGATAAGCCTTAAGGCAAATAGATGGCTTTGCCCTTCTGATTTTTTGCATACCATTATGTTTATGACCCGGGGGGGTATTCTGGCCAGAAAGTTGACTCATTAGTCTGACCTGCCTCAAAATATGACCATCACAGCACTGAAAGCTTCACACTGGGAACACTTAACATTGCAAATGAACACTTCTCAAAGCCCAGGGCACTTTGTGCATCATTCACTTCTATTTAGCTACTTGAAGGCTTCCCACATCCATTCAAGGGTACACTTGCTACAGTGGTAGCGATGGAGGTCGAAATGTATCATTACTGTCATTCCTTTTCATGGAAACAAGACCGGTTCACAGAAGCAAGTTTGCTGTGCCTTGGGTTTCTGAAAAGAGACATATACATTCCATCTCCTTAAAAAGTAACCACAGGGATCAACAGAAGTTCCTTGCTTTTTAAGGAATAACCTTTACATTTATTAGTGAAATACTACTTTGAAAGAATTGACTGCTACCAAAGAATACAGGTTTTGGATACAGCCGCATGGTCTCTAACTATATGAGAGCTTTATACTTTGAAATCAGTGAACATTTAGTCTACCTGACAGATTCCTGCTCTGAAGTACCTGCTAAGTAAATGGTTTGAGTTAGCAGCATGTGACATGGGACAATAACCTAATGCAGGACATCACCTGCTAAAAACACAGCACACATGCTTGTCAAATCATGGTTAAATTTATCTTAGATGAAATAGAGACAGGATAAAGAGAAGCATGACTGCGTGTCCAAGAAGCAACATGGATGGTACACAATTGCACTTAAGGTTCTTAAGTCTTGCATCATCCAGTATCAGAAACAGGATGTAAAGTGTCACAGGGGAAGAAGCAGAGACTGCTCATGCCATTATTCACCAACCGAAGATGAAGCATCTTAACCTAGAACTACATTCATTGAAAGAAGAAGTCAAGGAGGTTCAGAAAACTACGATTTCAGGGTATGTAGACTGAACTATTCACATGTCTGTACCTGTTGCTCAAACCTCCTCTCACTGCAGCATCCCAGCACTTTCTTAAGAAAAGTAACTGAGAGGATGAGAGGTGCCTGGTACACAGGTGATCAGCAGCTGAGAACACCTTGGGAAAGAAATCCAGATATACATAACATATAAAATACAAATTAACTGACCTAAATGATACCAGGTAGCAATACATCTTTGATACAGACCACAGGGCTCCACTGACAAATTTCTTTCAAGCAGCAACAGAAGTTTCTGTACGCTATTTTCCTAAATCGTTGCAGCTCAAATTTAAAGGAGCTAAGGCATATCCTTTTACTTCTTCTTATTAAAGGTCACTTTATCCACTTCTTTTGCCAGAATGCACGGCATCACATTTCAAAGACATCTGTTCTTGGCATTGTTCACACTGTTGTATTGTTTTATAAACAATACCAATCATAATCACCTCTTGCTGAAGAGCTGTATAACTGTAGCTTGGATACCAGTAAAACATTTGCTGAAGCACTACAGAACACGCAAACAGCTCAGCAGGATAAGCCACCTTTACCTTACATTACTGCATTTGAACTGCATGATACATGTGTTTTTAAGCAGCTCGAGTGTCTAGTGACATTCAGAGGGTGACTGATTCTCAAACCAGCCATCTCAATTCTCACCCTCAAAGAAAGGAATCCAAAAATCTATTTGCAAATTGCATCTATACACGCATATTGCACGTAAAGGGAGGGTATCACCAGCAGCTACAGAGCAATAAACACAGAGTAGAGCTAACCTCTCTGAAAAGGTTAAAAATGAAGGAAGAAAGAGAACCTAGGATAAAACAGTCCAACCAAGAACCAAGTTCTGAAAGGATTCAAAGCAAAAGAAAATAATAGAAATTTTTATTAGAAAATGATAGCCACCGCTGCCCATATTGCATACAGGTCATACTGGTTACTACCTTTAAGTAGGTCAAATTAATCCTGACCACAGGAACTCACATTTCCTCTCCAATCTTCACAAACACTTAGTCAGTCCTTTGCTATTTCTGTATTCTACTGTGACACTTACCTACTGCAAGATCGTGATTGCACTTAAGCGATGGCTGGTTACAGGCCACTTTGACACGAGAAGGAAGTAGGAGTACATTGTATTTGCAGTGAGCAAACAATTCTTACGTATAAAGCACTATCAGCGATTCCAGCACCCAAGTTTCTTCTGTTTAAAGACTAGAAAACAAAAATTGATAGCAAACCTACCTCCTTCAAGTGGTACAGCCCGATGCACAAATACTGTTCTTATTTGTGGTGCATGGATGCCACCTGCTGGCCATTGTGGTACATAAATAGTCTTTTTCATAGAGGTAGCAGAACATTTACAAGCCGACAGATTCTACCTTTAGAATTTCCCTGTTACAAACTAGAAAAAGAATATGCAGAACCGCACAAATACAGATGTTTAGAGATTTTTATTTCAGTAGATTTAAACAACCCATTATTTCTAAGCCTAGCCTCTGCTAAAGATCTTTTTCTGTGTGTTTCCAAATCCTTCTAGCTTTACACATACCTCATGGTCTGTGCTCTAGAAAAGCACATATTGGGAAACCAAGTGAAGAGCCCAAGTCTGAGTAATCAGAACACTTGACTTGAACAGGACCAGCTCACTAGGTGTCCAAAGTGGTGTCCCCTGTGGAGTGGCCCACAGCCTGTACAGAGATAAGCAGAGACAGCTCCTGGGGAGCCAATGGGACCTATATCTTTAGGTGCAGGAAAGAGATCAGAAGAAGTGGGCTAATACAAGCTCCTAGTAGTCAACATGGTCTACTAAGAACCACAAATCTGAAGTTATCAGCGTAGTCAAGCCAATGGAGTGAGACTCACACTTGTCAGACTAGAAGACCAGTCAGGACTGCATACAGAACAAACCCTCGCATAGTAAGGCATAGCCTTGAGCATCATTCTTTTCTGTGATTTCCACGTCACCTTCCTCAGATTCTTAAGGAAAAAGACTTAACAGACATGAAGTCTGCCTAATTTATGGGAATTAAATGTGTACTTCTTGCCAAGGTAAACCTAGGTTCAACGCAGCAAGCTCCAAGTTATTACAAAGCCAAGCACTGCGGATATATTCCAGTAGTGATCAAGAGAGAAGGCCTGCACATCACAAAAGGGTAAATATGCAATAAAATATTAGTTCTGTGGTAATAGCTTTTCAGGCACTGGCCTTCAACCACTAGATGGCACCTGCACATTACATCAATTTTAGCAAACAATTACATCAACTGGATTGGCTCCTTTATATAATTGCTTTTCTCTTCTCTTACAGCATTAGTATAAACTAAATTCAAGGAAAAGAATGTCTTTTCACCCTAGATGGTAAAGGCAAGGCAAGATAAAATCCTCTAAGACTAGTATAACAGCTGTTTGTTGCTGTACCTTCAGGTAAGAACCCTGAGAAGGAAAGACAGAAGGTACTTTTCATCCTCACTTAACAGAACGGAGCATCTAGTCTTACAGCCCATTCTCTTCGTAAGACCTAATTTTCAAGAGATCTGGTTAAATTTAGGTAATTAAGATGTCCATTAAAATGTAATTCTTGTAACATATTCCTCTTCCCAGCATTTTACAGTAATAATGCATCCTACCTCTGTGGGAGGTACACTAAGGAACATTGATCTGAAGTATATAAACAAAATATACTGAGGGTAATTGAAACTTACTGATTTAGAGAAGCGCAGAAATTCAAGCAGGATAACTGTAGAAATACTGCTAGAGAGTATCCAGAGAGAACAATGTGAAATTCTTCTACTTCATTACAGTCTGCTGAGACTTCAAAGCAAAATGATGGAAAAAACCATTACATTGGAAAATATTTACTTTCCCAGGTTAACATCTCTTGCATTTTAGCAAAGCTGTGTGTTCCCCTGCTTCACATCATCAGCTGCACAGGTCTTCCTTAGAAAAGATTATTCTAACTACATACTGGTAAGGGCTTCTAGAACACTTTGAATTGCTGTTTCATTCTCATACCGTGGGACATAACAGCATAGGGATAAACTTGAGTCAAAACAGGACAGCAGAGAACAGAACGAAACTCCTTGTAAACAATTGATGTGTTAAAATAAATAATAATAACATTAATAACAACAACATCTCAACGAGGCACGCTGACATACAGAACAAGCAAGCAGTCAGCTCTGTATGTCTCCCAGCAACTTGACGTATCTTCATGGACGATGCTCAAGCACTGCCAGTTCCAGAAATCCATGGCAGATGAGAACCCAGCAGACCCACTACAGACAGCTACCCTCATTTATGGCTTATCTTGTTATTTACTGTCCCAACACTGACTGTCATGTTCTTTTACAGTGTTCAGTCCAGTACGGTTTGAGGTTCCTTCAGCAGTGATCATCAGATACAAGCTGTAAGAATGCTTGGTTATAGACCCATATGCAGCCACCTAGTTAAGATGCTGTCATCAAAATCTTGGTCAGCTTTGGGAATAAAGCAAACAAAATCAATTCACAAGGTTAGTGTACAAATACACTGAGAGTATGTTTTAATTGCTAATGCTAATTAACAGAAGTAAACTGATTACATCAGAGAAAAAGGTATCCAGGTCTATGCCTTGACATTTCAAACTTGGCACTGCTTTGAGTTGTTTTTGTTTTTTCTTTTCCTACCTATAAGCAGGACTGAAAACTCGGTATTCAGTTCTTCTAACAGTCCGGGCTCTTCACAGATGCACAAAAGTGGAATTTCAGTGTGCTCCAAAACTTGAACTTCAGCACAATTTTGATTTGTCAACTACGCTTCCCTCTATAGCATATTAGCCCACATTGACTCAGACATCCAACATGCTGTGCTGTAGTCACCTCTGCTCAAAATAAGATGCTCTCTTGTTCTTGCTTTCTCACAAGTCTATTTGAAGCCAAATGCTCATGTTTATCCTCATAAAAATCAGACATGCCAATCACGAGTCAAGTTACAATTCAAGGATTCTGAAAGCAACACAATACTGACTGTATCATTTTGCTGCTGTGCTTTGCTAAGCTGTAACACTACCTGCTAAGTCTATAGAAGATGTCTTCCTCTTCCACAAACCTGACAGCAAGGAACACTCCAGACATACCAGCCACAGATATAATGCTAACAGTCTGTGAAGCAGTAAACATCAGTATAAAGGCCAGGCTCTTACAACTATTAGGTATATAAGACTCTACAGAGGGTACCCTTTTTGTGTTAACATTTGAGCTTCACATCAAAGGCGAAGCACAGGATGTTCACGTCCAAAACATGCATTTCCTAGAAATTCCAGCTATTCAAAATTGATTTGTTTTGATTTCAGTTTATATGTATTTGACTGCAGAGATGTCTTTTACATACTTCCATTATTACATGATAAAAATGAGTCTATCAGCCTTTAAGTACCTCCTGACTCCAGTAATTTCAGCTCACAACTTGCACAGTACGACAGCAATATCCCCATGGACTAAGAAGCAACAAGATCAACTCAAACCCCAGTGTCCAGAAGTGCTTGTGCCAAGAGCTAAGCAAATAATACAGCCCACTAATATTAAGTCTGCTACATCCTTTTCAGTTAAGCTATTTCCTACACAACTGCAAGTAATGATTATGTATTTTTCCTCCTTTAAAGCAGCAAATGATTATAAATAAGATTCTAAATGTTCTAGGCATAAGAAATGCCACTATGCATACAAGAATGGACAAAAAGAAACAAGATTCTCAGTTCAGCAATTGATCAACATGAAAAACCAAAGAATTCCCCTACAGCCATATCATGAAGTAGATTTTTCGCTCGTGTTTAGATCACATGGAACACCTGTCAGTCAAGGGCAAAGACAACAGGGTTCATGTTGTGTTGCATGCTATTACGAAATCAAGGATGGGTATTACTGTCAGATAAAAATGATATAAAGTTGTATATACCTCTAAAAAGCTCATTTGAGAAGTCTCCTGTAACTGATCACTGATGCTGCGCTTCTTAGCGGCATGTTAAAACCGTACATAAGATGTTTACATGGAAAAAGAAGGCCAGCCATTACTCCATCAGCAATTTCCATGGAACTACCTTTTTGAACCCACGCTGTGCTGGCAGTCTGAGTCTCCTGGACACTGATCAAGGCAATAAAAAATCGCAGACAGCAGTGTAACTTCTTACTTCTCTCCCTGCCCTCAGCTCAACAATCCTGACTACCTTGGCTCCAGACCCTAGAGAATACTCATGCAAGAGAAGTTCCCACTGAAGGCACAAGATTGTTTCTCTAGCTTGCAGACAAAGCAATTGCAGCCCCTATTTCCAAATAAGTTCATCTTCAAAGAGCATCTCACCATACTGAAATCTAGCAACTCATTTCACCCTGAAGGGACTTTAAAAATACTGTCAGTGTTCTTGCAGCAACTGGGGTGAGTGCTGGAATGCTGCTCAGCAATGGGCTATGCCAGTCATCAGCACCCCTCACTCTCACCCTCAGCTTTCTGGTCAGCTCCCTTCTGGCACAACTTGCTGACTGTTCTATACATGAAATGCACCATATGATAAGAAAACAAGATCTCATTGATAGTTCATGATGGTAAAACATTTTCATGAGCTGGTTACATGTACCAACACTATCACAGTCCCCATGTTTTCCACTATACAGTCTTCCCCGTAACAAGAATTACACTATTAGTTTACTCACTAGTTAGACACTATTAGTAGCATGTCAGCATTATGTAGCATTAATAAGCCACTGTAAAAATACTCTAGTCCTACATGAACAATGCACATGAAAGCAGAAATGGGATTGTTGGTTTTGTTCTGATGTTCCTAACTTGTTTCCAACATGAAAACTTCAACCCTATCTGCAGTGATAAATATATTCAAAGCCCATAAGTTTTCTCCCCACATAGACTTCTTTCAGTCAGCAGACATCCCAGCCATTTGGTGTGGAAAAAGCGCTCAGACTCTTGACCAGTGATCGCTACCATGTAAGGCAAGTAATTCTTGCAGGATAATACCCCTAGATATGGTAACAGTTCAACAAACCAAGTGTATCTTATTTCCTTAAGATACTTAAGAAGGTCTGAAAATCATATTCCTCTAGCAGCAACATCTATGCTGTAATTGAGCACATCAGGTCCTCACAGATATAGAGCCTTACACCTAGGTTTTTCATGATACAGTAGATATTATTCCAGAAACTAAGGCAAACACAAGTTAATTCAGTTGATGGGTAACGTTTCTGGCAAAATGCTGGCAAGAGACAGCATTTTCAAAGCTTATAAACCTAAACCTCAAGTAAGCCATGACTTCAGAGCATCCAGTTACCTCATTGAGGCTTAGAGATTTCCATTACCTCATCACACACCAACACTGCACTCACTCTCCTGTCACCAGAAGGATGAAGAAGCATCTGAGCAGTACTGCATACAATCTTCCTCTACTTCATATTGCATTAAACTGACACATGCTTCAAGACACGGTAACTTAAACCATTTTTCAAAACCAGAGCAATCCAATATGTATCAGCAATATATATGCTGCATTAAAAAAACAAAACAAATTCCACACTTAAGAGCAAATAGTAGTAAAATAACCAGACAGACTTCATTCAAATGAATTAGACAACTTTTACTAAATGAAAAAACTACATTTAAAATATGCATTTAAAACAAAAATGGAATTAGAAAAGACTTAAATCCATTTTGAAGAACTTGCTCACTGTGTCAGAAATCAATAGAACTCTTGCATTATATAATGTGCCAGTTCATAAAATGCAAGTTACCAGAATTCTCAATTTAACGTTTTCAAAGACAATACTGAAGTCGAGATTTTCACAACTATTGATGCACACTTAGGATGGTATAAATCTGAAGCCTTCCCCCAAAGAATCTCACAAATTCAACATTATTCAGTAAAAGCTTTTGTGTATTGCATCCTAAAGCATCACAGATCCGTGCCTTTCACTTATCCCACTATACTTTGCATCTTCTCTGTATCTTGCTATTTGCCAATGGTTACCTCTTTGAGAAAGGAGAGAACTGAAAAGAAATACTGCGTAACTCTCAATCATGTACAGAAATTATTGCTACTATAGTACACTACAAAGCAGAAGTCTATACAATAGTATATGAAATTTGATCATGAAAATCCAAACGATAAAATCTTTAGTGACATAAGCCTTACAATCATGTTGGACATTCATTTAGCAGTTTTAGCTCACCACCAGCAAGCTAACCTATTGGCCATTGGTGAACATCCATTTAAATACACCCTCTTATGAAAAAGAATGTCAGCTTTCAAAGGCTTAGCAAATAAGGACCTTCATGTTCTGTGGAACTACGCAAAATGAATTCTGATACAGGTAGGGAGTTACCAGTTACCTGGAAGCTAAGCATGCCAAAGGTGTTTCATGCTAATAAAACTAAAGCCAAGGTACCACATAATCAAGTTACCAACTAATAGGCAATGCCATTTTTGTCCTAAGTTAAATGATGTGCCATAGCACAGTGTAATGTCAATAATTTAAAATAGTGTAGTGTACAAATTAATTGTGTGGCAGTTTAAATTAAAAAGTCAGGGCAGGTTCTCCTGTCTCAATTTACGTTGGCTGTCAAGCTGTCCAGTCTGGGCACATTGGTAATAATTTGCCTTTTAATCACTCTACCATACTACCAACTTTGCATTATAATGGGGCACACATTTGCGCTGCATTACTATGAATAACATGAGGACAGAGGGAGGATAGATCCATGGATGTTCTAATTCCCTTCCGTATTTCAATTTCAAAGAGAGCCAGGGAATATGACTAGATACCATATTCGCATCATTCTAGCTACAAAATAACCAAAGTAAAAGCAATCAAGCAACAATAAGACCACATTACACAAATGGAACATCATGCTCTCATCTGGTTTAACTATTACATCAAGTTTTAACTGGGATGTTGGTCAACGTTAAAAACTGTGGTAAGTGTGAATATGCAGTTGCAATAGGTTTAATTTTTTATTTTATTTTTTACTCTATGCTGGATATTAGAAGTTGGAGCTATACTTGTTACAATACAGTGTCGCACATCTTTCTACTAGAAAAATTAATAAAGATCCTTTACCCGTCTCTTTAAGTTAAACGTGTGACATCATAAAGGGTGTCAAATGGCTGGATGGTTTTACAGTGCACACTTATTATATACTGTAATATGGAGTTTTGTCCTTGACAGATCTGATGGTTTTTCTACATTATTCCTGTCTTCACCTCTTCTTCGGTGGATTAGCTGTGCGAGGTGGAGTGACTGGACGCCCAGAATTCAGTCCACCATACTGGTACTTGGCTTTCTTTTCAGATGGCTTCAATATCTTAGAGAAAATAAAGAAGTTCTTTTCAGTCAGTGATAGCTGAGAATATTTCAAATACCCGTAAGTCAATCAACATGAGATCTCATTCAGAAGGAACAGGGTGGGGGGAAGACTAGAAATCACAACAGGATCGTACAAGTTCCTGAATGCTACAGACAACAGCACTAGGCAGCTGTTTCTAACCTCTAGTTCCAACCATTTTACTGAGGTGGGAGGGAGGAAAGGAGCTCAAAATATTGCATTCCAAGAGGAATAAGGAATAAAACTCAAGCAGAATTACTGCACTAAATGAGTGCCATCCACCTAACTACTTTCTCTGATCACCAGGTATGACAAATTACTCAAATAACATTGAAATGAGCATGCAAACTGAAGCAACAATACTCCAGAGCCCAGAAAACAAATCCCACACAACTCTTTAGAGAATAGTTAGTTTGCAGTTGTCCTTCTCATAGACCAGACTGCCATGACACCATTTCTGTAGCTCAAGTATATTAACCTAGCCTAAACAAGTAGACTAATACCACATACACAGACCACACTTAAAGGAACACTTAGTGTACAAACGCATCATACCTGAAAGGAACACATCAGAGTTTCGTCCACACTCATCATGCCACCTGCGTTGTCAAACTCTCCACAATAATTTGGAGCTGAGAACAGGGTGACCAACTGTCGTTTAGCAAAGAATTCATAGCCATCTTCAACCACCTGTCAATATCAAAGAAATTAATACAGCCCGCATAAACCAAAAGATACATTTTGAAGAATAAGGCTAGATTTAAGGCAAATGGTACTTCTATTAAAACAAGAATTTAATAATAAAAAAAAGTATTTTATCTTTGTCTTCAAAGAGGGCAGATTCACTCCATATGAACAGTGAACGCCAAATCAAGTAGATTTAACTGTCTGACAATCCTAATGTTAGACAAGCATCAGTTTCACTGTTGGTATCATTGCACTTGTTAGTCAGTTATACACCATCAGTTTAAGGATTCCCAGTAATCTGTTTATATGCAAACTTGGATACATTTGACCTACTAGTTTGGAGCACAAAAGGTCATCTTAACTGCAACCACTAAGTTTCTCTTACAGTACAGTGTAGGTCCTACAAAACTTAAGAGCAGCTAACACAGGCTTTTGACAACTTTGATGGTCTAAAAGTAAGCTGGTTTGGCCGTGCTTTCTCTAAGAGCAGAAAGCACCCTGAAAATACTGCAAAGTAACACAACACATCCTCTTCCCCAGAATAGTAACCTCACATAATAGACTGAAAGTGATACACAACCGAAAACTGCTGACTTCAGTCCAACTGCCACAGTCTTTTGAAATATGTCATAAAGAACTGAAGCACATGTATGAATACAAAAGCACTAATTGTAATCATTGTGCAGTTGAGACATCTTAGCTTAGTTCTACACATTAATATTTTGTAGTGTTTTTAGCAGTAAAACCCTAAGAAGAATGCAAGTGATCTGACAGAGCACCTGAGTTTAACTATAACAAAATTAAAAACCTATTTTTCTTTCACAGAATGCCAAAGCTTTTAAGATCAACTAAATAAAACTGGAACATCACACAGAAAATTGAAACCTGACGTCGACTTAAGCAGGACACTTCCTTAAAATCACTTCATAAAAACTGCAAACAAATACGTGTAAAGACTGTCCATGCAAAACCAGTTCTGTTTTCTGGTATTTCAGCAAGTAAAACAAGTCTATGTCAAAGTACTCTATAGTAAATTGCAGGCAGTGTTTATGTTCAGACCTGTCTGTAGAAACGTTCAAAAGTTACTAAATACTTTAGTGAAGTCAAGCAGAGATGGTTATCTAGCAGATGTGGTTTAAACCTCGTAGTACTGAAGTAATATTCAGTAATACGGAACTCAAACTTCAATGCCATTCTTGAATTTACTTTGCCCCTTTTAACCTACACATTTCTAGTACAGGCATACAATAGCTTAACAATAAACAGATGATACACAGACATGAGGAAACCCAGTGTTAACTGTTTAGTAGTGTAAAAAACTGTAGTGTTTACTTAACTGACTTAATTGACATTAGATACTCAGTTCAGTGAGTAAACAGAATACAGACTTACAGTTCCTTTATTAGGAACATTTTGTTTTTCCTAGAAGTACGGCAATACAAACTAAGTTTTAAATACGTGCTACAGATAACCAGCACCAAAAATGCATGAAGTTTAGGAGAAGTTTTAAGTAATAGGATCACTCGTACCTGGTGAGCTCGACAGATCAAATCCAAATCATGACGATTCAGAAACTTACTGACCACATCAGCACCAAAAGTGAAAGAGACCCCACGATCATTTTCACCCCAACCTTGCACATCTTTGTCTGGGTCAGACCACAGCAGGTCACATAGTAAGCCTTAGAAAAATAACACAAGCAAAGATATTAGTCTTAGGAGGTAAAACACAAATAAAATTGATTTACTGTAATTGTCAGAGCAGCTTCCCTAGAAAACAAAACACATCCTAGCAACAAATTCAGCAACATCTGAATTTTGATTCTGACAAGATGGCCTGCCCAAGTCTGGAGAATACGGCAAGACTTGCTTCCCTTTAAAAGTGATGGTACCTTGAGATGAGACAAATCAAAACCAAACAACTCTGAAATAATATTTACTTGTAATATTCAGCATATTTACACAGAGCATTTGAGGAATTTCAAACACAATGCAGTGCAGTGCCTTTTCAAAGACAACCATCACTTTTGCAGCTTGCCAAGCAGGCAGAGTTTGAAAGCCACGGGAAACAGTCAAATCCTATGCAGGACCCCTATGCAGGACCTATCAGAAAAACAACATAAATTTGTACCAGAAACTTCTGAACATGAAACTTTTCTTACTATGCATGAAGAACCTTGACTGACTAAATCAAAATTTAACTTCATTTTCAGCTTGGTTGAACTACCATATTTTTTTAAGAAGTCTCACGCCAAACAGTCTGGAACCTAAATTCAAGTAATTAAATCTTTATTATTTTAACACTGGTGAATGCCTTTTTTCAGCTGCCAACAAGAGGTCAACTAACAGTGGAATTAAATTTTGTACTGAAGATGATCCTTCTGTCCAGTTGCAATGCCTCTGACCATTAAACCACAATACATACAAACCAAAAAGCATTCAAACTTATCTCAGCTGACACAAAACTGTTCTCACTCTACCTCTGATGACCCACCACAATCCCAAATAATCCTTAGAGTCACAGACAGGAAAATAGAAATTTGTCCTATAGGTCTTTAATAGCTGTGTAACAGATCCCTGCAAACAGTAAGTCTCACATACACAACTACAATAGTCAGACGGGTTTATTTTTAATGTGCAACACCTACCATTACAATAGCTTAGGCTGACTGCAGAATGTAACACAGTAGACATGAGATATTCAGTTTTACACAGAAGAGGGAGCTACAGATTCCCAGTATGTGAACAGCCAGCAATGACAACCAAAATATTTATTTTATATATATATACACACATACAATCACATATACATATATGTAATAGACGACATCTATATTATATCTATATAATATGTGTATATATATATATACACACACACCCTAAGTAGCTGCATTTTGTGAGGGTTAAGTCTTACTCTTGGAGGTGTTGCCGTGATGTAAGTCAACATAAGGAGTTAAATTTGGGTAAACAGCTTCTAAATACCATGAAAAAGACATGAAAATAGAAGGTCTTTAAACTGCAGCTGAGGTTGGAATGGCTTTTTTATATCAGACTAGAATAAACCATCATAATGATCTAATCTTACCAGCACAAGCCACAAGCATAACAGTTTTTGCATCAATGCGAGTATTCACAATGGCATCCCCCTACAGACAGGCAGCTTTCAAGGACCTCAACTTCCACAGTGAGACCACTTCAGTTTACTTGCTGCAAGGTTTGTTTCCATTCAGTCATATATGTTTGCCATCAGTAGGCCCAAAAGACCAAATCCTTCAACATCACTGTCATTTTAGTTCTACTGGAAAACATCTGTCTGCTTCTGAACGCCAAATGAAGGCAGTAAATCAGTGGATCAAAAGCTTCATAGCTCCCCCCACAGCCCTTTTCTCTTTTTCCTTTAAACTCTCTATGCTTATTTTTAGGAGGTACTAAGAATACATCACTCTAGATGAGTGTCCATGGAAACTGGAACTACAGGGGCAAGGGCATTCCTGAAGCGGGGGTGGCTCAAGCAGCAGCAGCAGCCTGTTAAATAAAACTATCTTTTCTGAAAGCTCTGATAAATGTAAAGTTTGACTCATTTATAATGACATTTATGTTGATATGGAGTGAATTACAAATAGCATAAGAGGAAGAACTTCAAGTGTCATTTATACTACAGAAACACTCATTTACCAGTCTAGTAACGCATCTGTTTCAAGCGTGCATATACCATCTTGCATAGAAATGTAGTTGATCGAGGGACAGCAGACAGATTAAAATCAGACCCTGAATTACTTCTAAGCATTACAGGAAGTAGGAAAAGCAATGGCAATTTGCATTCACTATCTAGAAGCAAAATATAATGTATTAGCAAAAGAAAGCTTCAAAACTACCCCATGACATAAGCAAAGTAATTCCAATGACGGTGAAGTTGAAGGAGATTCTACAAATTTGATAGGGAAGGAGATGTGTTACCATCAGGCTCTGGCACAGAGAGGCTTAAACATCTCAAATACTCTGCACCCTTTAAACAGTTATGTTGATATATTAAAAAGTTTGGGTGTGCCTAGCCAAGGCAAGAAAAAGAATGAGTTGTTTAGTTTTATTTGATCATCTAAGTTTGTTTTAAGGCAGGCGTGGATAGTTTGTTATGACAAGCAATAACAACGTGGGCAGTAACCTCTAACAGTATCAGTGAGTCATCACAAGGAGCAAGATCCATGCTCTGCACAGAACTAAAGCAATGCTGTACTGGAACAGAGTTAATGACTTCGTCCACTGCATTGCCTGTAAATTGATTAAACCTATTTCATCTCAAACACCCATTTACAGTGAATTCCATGCCACTCACCTGTGTCAGGAACATCTGTAGGTCTCATAATTCTCCGGATCTGCTCCATTGACTGGAGATCTGGAGACAGTCCTGTAAGTAGGAAAAAAAAATACAAGAGATTTATATATACATATTTTACCTGTTACAAAGAACTCCAGAGAACAAACAGGTTTAAAGACAACAGGTCATCCATTGTTTCCACTTCATTATAAACGAAGAGTTGTTCTCAGTAAAAACATTAGGCTCCCAAACAGAAGAACACAGTAACACAAGTGAAATTAGTGAGGAGCTTTAATTGTTTTCCAACTGTGATTTCAGCCATACACAAAATTCTACAGGTAAGTAGATTCACTTAAATAGCCCATCAGACAGAAAACCAGTGAAGGACAACTTTCCCAATATGAGCAAAAATGGATGCAGATCTCTGCAACCAATTTACTTTCAAAAAGCTGAAGAGAAGTATAACACATCCAGCTTTAAAACACCATAAGGAAAAGCAGCCAGCAGGTATGATCTACATCATACGCAACTGACAACACTATTTCAAAATGTTACCACACACTGAAGGCTGGAGCACCTCCCCTATGAGAGCAAGCGGAGAGAGCTGGGGCTCTTCAGCCTAGAGAAAGCACTGGGGAGACCTTATAGATGCCTTCCAGTACCTGAAGGAGGCCTGCTGGAAAGCTAGAGAGAGACTTCTAAGGGCATGCAGTGACAGGACAAGGGGAAATGGCTTTAAACTTAAGAGTAGTGTTATCCTCAATAGTAAGAAGAAATTCTTTACTGTGAGGGTGTTGAGACACTGGAACAGGCTGCTCAGCAAGGCTGTGGATGCCCCCTCCCTGGAGGTGGTCAATGCCAGGCTGGATGGGGCTTTAAGCAACCTGGTCTAGTGGGAGGTGTCCCTGTCTACAGAGGGGAGTTGAAACTACATGATCTTAAAAGTCCCTTCCAGTCCAAACCATTCTATGATTGCATCAGTTGAGCTGCAGCCACTGGACGCTGTAAATGAATAATAGATTTTGAAACTGCAATAAATTATGAGCACTAAAGGTAGTCACCTACAACAGCTCATCTGCTTAGTCATTCGTAAAACCACAATGTTGATTATTCAAGTCACTGATCACAAAGAACACACCTCTTTTTGTATAGTTTCTCCATATTAATATCTAATTGCAGCAAACGATGGGGTTACCAAGTTGCTCTGAACTCTTCAGGTACATGCTCCCTCCAGAACTGCTTCTACTTAAGGCATACAGGCATAAAGAAAAAGACAACTGAATGGATGCACCAGTATCTTAATATGAGATAGGTTCTAAAGTGAGTGAAACATTTAAATCTCTTAGGCTAAGACCACCTCATTAAGGAAGCCACAAATGTGGAAAAAGCATTTAATTCTGACATGTGATAAAGCATTATTTTATACTAGCAAGTCATACCCATTTTCCTCAGTCCAGAATTTTGCACGTAACAAGAAATCTGTCACTGGAAAGAAATTGATACATAAAAAAAAAATATCTCAGCTGACATCCAGGATTGGACAATAGCAATAAATGCACTGGATGAACAGCAACTTCAACATATTTGATGTAAGGAAGGATTTGAGAAACTTTTCCAGTATTAAGATTTTAGATTATTTTTATTGAATTAGTCTTCTGACAGAAGCTTGCTATCAGTATCAGCTTGCCAAAACCACCTTCATGATAATACCTTCGGGTTGTGAAGGATGGCAGAAATCTTACATTAGATAACATATCAAAAGAGCTTAGTCTATTACATAACAATACAGGGAGAAAAACAAATTCAAATCCACTTCACATCCAATCAGCATTTAAACTTTGACCCACTTCTCCCTCCCCAAATCTGATCCATTTGCATGTAGATTACATTAGCACAAAGGTGTGTGGGTTCCTGGCATAGCCACACCCTGAGATAGTAATGGGCAAGCTCAGCTAAGTACAGCCAATTTGTGACCTCCTTTGGTGTTACAGCTCTAAGCACCTCGGGTTACACCCAAAACATGGCAGTTCTTCAAAAGAAAAAACTTAAGTCATGTCTCAACACTGTAGCTGTTAGTTTTGTAATGTAGTTCTGCGTTATTTTACACTGCTGTAAAATCCCCAAACCCCATGAAACTACCTGAATGTTTGTAGACCCCTTCATAACTTATCAAGAGGCAGTTTTTCACCAGCTATTTCATCTGCACAAACATGAATAGCTTGTGCCTGAAATTCACATCTATAGGCAAAAAACTGTGCGTGATTAGCATCAAATGAAAGCATTACGAAGGCAAACAGGTTGCTGAAGTCCTGGTCCAGCTGCTGCTTCTACAGTGATTGCTGCAAACCACCCATTGAAAATAAAACTAAGCAGTACACAACTGAACTAGGCTGTCCTGCCAGAATGACAGCTAAGCATCCAGCATACAGTCTTCTTGAAGTGTAAGCGCACACCTTTCCTAATGGAAAACAGAAGTGAGTTATTACTCATGGCAGACTCATCAAATCCAGAGCACAGATTTAAAACTGCTCATCAGGTAGATCTAGTAAGGTAAGACTGTTACACATTTTTACATAATAACCCAGAAAGCTCCTCTGCTCTTTGGACACTATATATCGTATAGAATCAAGAAGTCTCCTTGCATCATGACAGTAATGTCACATTCTGGTCTACTGTATAAACTTACGTATAACTACTAAACTAACAGGAGTAACATCTTGGAGCTCAAGTGGTCAGCCAAATGTGTTCAGTCAACATAAATTTACAGCATGGGACGTAATCACAAAAGGATGTAATGACAAACACTCTCCAAAGATCAGAACTAGAACATGGTGTCAAGACAATACTGTATACCACACAAAGCAAAGTAAAAGGAAAAAGCTGGGAATTGTTATGGCATGAGCTTTAATAAGGTGAGATGAAGATCAAAGTCAGAAGTAGGCTGTGAGGACAGCTTTGAAAAATAAAGATAAAACACTAAATAGAAAGACAAGAAAGTTTCAAGAGATGGAAGAAGGAGGCAAGTTGAAAGAAAACTCTGAAAGACCTTTAGAAAGCAAGAACATTTGGAGACAAGGATGGCAGGAAAGGTTTGACTTACATTGTGATGTCCAAGAGAAACAGCTGACTTAGGATTTCAAACTATTGTTGACAGTCTACTGGGATAAATTAGGTGCCTTTATTTACTATGTTATGCGGTTTTGCAAAGTTTTATTATATATCCCATAGGGCAATATTAAAATAAACTATGCAAAAATGCGCAATATAGTAAAAGAGGCACCTACCTTATATATCTACCTGCTAGCTTCAACCTCCAGCACAGTTAGTGTTGTTGACTCAATGTTTACTACAGTAGTAACACCATGAAAAGGCGCTGGCAGTCCATGACTTCAGGGAATCTGGAACGTATTTTGGACAGGGTTGGAAAAGAGCAGAAAAAGGGCAAAGCTTAAGTGCTGAATGTCCACTTCATTTATTAGGAGCATACAGCACATTCTGTGAGCTTTACACTTCATTTCATAGCCAAAAATCAGGAGCCTGGGGGACTTTCTATCATTTAAGCATAAATATTTACTTGAAACATCTGAATACTTTATTACCATTGTTTTTCCACTGTTCCAAAATAAAATAGAACATACGTGGATGGTAAAGAAATACCTTCCAAAACATTATGACTTACAATGGCTTAAAGCAGTTAAGCAGTCTTCCAGTTTAAAGCCATTTCCCCTCATCCAGTCACTACACACCCTTAGAGAAGTCTGTAACCAGCTTTCCTACAGGCCCACTTCAGGTACTAGGAGGAGGCTGCTCTAAGATCCCCTCAGAGCCTTCTCTCCTTGAGACTAACTCTCAGCCTGCCCTCACAGGGAAGGTGCTCTAGCCCTCTGATCATCTCTGTGGCCCTCCACTGGAGCTGCTCCAACAGCCCACAGTCCTTCATCTGTTGAGGTCCCCAGAACTGAACACAGTACTGCAGATGGGACCTTACAAGAGCAGAGCAGAGGGGCAATATCACTTCCCTCAATCTGCTGGTCATACTTCTCTTGATGCCAGAATACAGTTGGTCTCCTGAGCTTCAAGCGCATGTTGCTGACTCATGTTGGATCTTTCATCAACTGACACTCCTAAATCTTTCTCTCCTCAGGGTTGTTCTCAAGCCATTCTCCACCCAACCTTTACTTGTGCTTGGGATTGCCTCGACCTAGGTGCAGGACCTTGCACTTGACCTTGTTGAACTTCATGCAGCTGGCATTGGCCGCCTCTCAAGCCTGCCTAGGTCCCTTCGGATGGCATCCCTTCCCTCTGGTGCGTCAAATGTACCACTCAGTTTAGTGGCATCTGCAAGCTTCTTGAGGATGCAGTCGGTCAATTTCACATGTGAAGCAAAGGTGCGTCACTGAATTCCTCCATATGGAGACCAAACAACAGATGGTAGCACAGCAAGGCAACAAGTGGTGTGTTTCAGCAGTGGCAACAGTGTCATGAAAGATGAGGCACATTCCAGACAGCCACACACAGCTGTCACACCGCAAAAATCAAGAGTACTTTGATCAACTCATCAACATGAATTCATGTATTACAGCCAGTGAAAATATGTACAGAGCTAAATATTGGCTTCAGTGCATTGGAAACTACAGTGGAAACACTGGAATATTGCAAAATACACACCAGGTGGCTCCCATGAATGCTCTCACAGGAACAGGAAGAACAAATCAGGACATACTGAACAAATAATAGGCTGAAGGTGACAGTTTCCTGGATCGTGTCATTACAAGTTGTGGTGTCACCACAATCAGCAGCAGTCAAAATGACAGTCCATGGAGTGGTGACGTGAATTCTCCATTAAAGAAATAAATAGGAGGCATTACTTTCAGAGCAACCCATAATTGTTCCTTGTAATTACAAGCTTTAGCTCCTAAGGTAGGTACCAGTTTTAAAAAAAAGATCCCCATCCTTCAACAGAGAAGACAAGTAATTTCTCTAACACATCAATACCACCTGGGAGCTGCTATAGACTCAGCTGTGTAACACTGTATTAGTTTTGGATTTACAAAGGAAAGCTAATACCTAAAAGCATGTTATGCTTAAGACTGATAAGCTTACAGTAGCTGGCACTGAAGGCAGAACCTGTCAATACACGATACAAGTGCAGGCTGGATCATTCCATACAGGCACAACCCTCATAGAGATACTTGAATAAAGACAGGGCAGCAGTCATCAGTACACATTTCAGAGAAATCTGCACAGGAATTTTAGGTATAAGTTACATCTAAATCCTAGTGGAGCTGTTCAATCAAACTGTAGATTTCTGCAGAGCTCTCAATTCCAGTGGTTTCTAATCACCTCCTTGGCAATGCAGACATGATACCTACCACACCATTTCTGGATCAAGCTGCTGCGTAAAGAAGTTAATTAAAAAGATAGATGGAAGACTGTGGGATAGCTCTTGCTACTACAGAAGTAATTCGAAAGCGTTGTCAATTGTTTAAATTGTTGCAATAGTACTCTACAAGGTCCCAGAATCCTCCAAGTATCACCTCCTATAAAAACACTGAGGTGTTTCTTTTGACAAAGAAGAGTGACTAAGTCCCAGTACAGGAAGAAGTCACAGCCTTCTTGCAAATCAAATCCTTTTCTTCCACTACAAAAATTGTGCAGCACAGGGACCAGTACCCAGAATGTATGTTTTCCAACAGTCAGGATCCTTTGGAGTCAGATGGAGCCATGACTGATCCAATGTCAAATGCCTCAACTCAAGCATCAGGCTTGATTGTGACTATGTGCCAGGGGTCTCTTCCACCAACATCTTACAAAACCAGATAAAGAAGCCAAGACCACAGAGCTGGGGTTACTTGTGAAGCTTTTTCTTTCATTTCACAGCTAGAGATTCCAGTATCTGCTATGCATCAGTACATAGCTTTGCCAACAAGACATGAAGCAAAAAATTAGGCATGAATTCTCATGTATTGACAGGAATAATTAGATGCACTTGCCCCTCTGACACAAGTGGTCATTTATGACTGGGAAGCAAAATATTTCTTAGCAGCCAGATGTACTGAAAAAAGCAAGACAACAACAACCTTTGCAGACAATATACATTGTGAGCTGAACATGCACATCCTCGCAATTCAATACAACAATAATCCAAAGAACAGCTTAGACACATCCTTTAAAAGTAGTCATCCATTTACCTCCATGACAGCAGAAGATCTTCTCATCCACAATGGCTGCAATAGGCAGACAATTAAAGCAGTCTGTGAAGGTCTTCCAGAGCTTAATGTTAAACCTCCGCTTACCTACAAGAGCAGTGTGAGAGATTAGGAAAAGATGACTATTTTCTTAAAGCCAACCTACAACATGTATTACAACTTGATTGGGGATGTAAACTGACTGTCTTCACACAGCTTTATTTCTGAAACCTGAGTACACTCAGAGACTCCTACAATACCATTTCAGAAACAACAGAATAGAAAATAATTCTAAGTTTAACCTTCTTTTGATAGGCTCTTTGAGAAGGTTTCAAAGCAGGTTCACAGAACACTGAAATTCTTATAGCACATGAATCGTGAGTCATTTACCAGAAGTACTTCCAAAACACAGTATTAATACACATCAGCCTTTCAGAAGAAATAGGTTTAACTTACATTCATCATAGAATCCATAGATCCGGTTGATGCTAGCACACTCATGATTTCCTCTTAAGAGAAAGAAGTTTTCTGGGTACTTTATTTTATATGCCAGAAGTAGGCAAATGGTTTCCAGAGACTGTTTGCCTCTGTCTACATAATCTCCAAGGAAAAGATAATTTGCTTCTGGTGGGAATCCTCCGTATTCAAATAGTCGAAGCAAATCTGTATACTGACCATGAATATCACCTGAATAAAAAAAGGATTACCACGGATGAGTGCAACAATGTAAGGAGTAAACATATCAAGAGCTTAAATCACTGTACTAAGCTTCCCATTCTCTGGCATTTAGGACAACTCCCTGGATGCATTTATTGTAAACAGTACAGAGACTGAAAGACTGATAGCCCTGACATGCTACTCAAAACTGCAGAAGTCTTAGGAGCAGTAATGATCATGTTACTCATCACACTGCCAGTTTTAAAACTAAGATGGCTTCCATCCACATCCACACAATAGCTCTGTGCAGCAACTAAACCACCACAGCACATCACATCAGACTAGGCTGAAGTAATTACCCTTGAGCTGCCCATAAGGTCAAAAGTGATACCAAAGCTCTACCGTAACTTGTACAGTAGCTGTGATATACTTCAGTTGACTGCAGAATTCATTAACAAAGTGACTAAATGCAAAACTATGCCTAAGAAACCCTTAGTAAAAGCTGTATGCTGATAATACAGACTACTTCTTGATCCCTTACACTAAGCATGTCATGAATACATTTTCAACTGTGCTGTTTGTTCTGTGGCAAAATACCTGTCTTTATTAAGCCTAGTAATTCTCCAGTAGAGAACTAGCTTCCTTGGCTATAAAGAGCAAAACTGACAAACAAAATGTCCCCACCCACATGCCTACAACTTGTTTCAGAACCTTAAACCAAACAAAAAGACTTGCACATCTTGTGTGGAGTCACATACTCCAGCAGTGACTTCATGCCTTATTCCTCTTTATCTTTCCATGAGAAAAATCAACACTATTTTCTTTCAGCAGACAATGCTTTCAACTATTTCTTGCTCAAGGAGGGGACTTGCACACCACTTTCCATTTAATAATGAACATTATTCACTACCCAACTGCAGGCCCTCTGAAGTTCTACCAGCTAAAATCATTTGTGCGTACACTACAAGAAGAGTTTCTACTCCACTTGGTATTTAGAAATCTCCAGGTTAAGACAGAAAAACATGCAAGTTTCATCAACATGTCACCATGGTGTTGAATCCAGTACTCCAGAACTATTGAATTAGTACTCAAACTTCATCACCATCAGAAGTACTCATCACCAAAATAAATATACCATGGAAATATTTAATGTTCATTGTCTGAAACTACTTTAAGTTACACACACAAGCTAAAGGGATTAATGGACATAGAAGAATGAAAGACCATTCTGTAGAAACTATTGTGAAGTGACCAAAGCATTTCAAATTATTCCTTTGCAGGCACCTGATAATTTAAAATACAACTTCATACAGGCACAAGTTGAAGCCTATCAGAGAAAGAACTACAGCTATTTTAAAATGGACGTTTACATAAGAAAATCTTCCATCTTATGTTAGAACAGCCATTCAAGACTTAAAAGCTTATTTTGAACTGATTACAAGACAGTTCTATAACAATTTCTCAAGCACCACCTGAACACATTAAACCAGTAGTTCAAAGCAGTACAGCAGCATATTGTGCTCTCAGTGAAAGCCATCACCTCTCTTCCACTTCTAAACAAATACAACTTTGACAATTTCTCTAATGTTTAATTTAGATCTACATGTCACTTCCAGGTGCTACCGCTTTGTTAAACATGTAACTTAAAAATAACAAATCTCTTACATAACTGTGCATTTGCTATCTCGACTACTGTATATCTAAGAGCCTTCTGAGCTCTTTAGATTTAAACAAGTGAGAAACTAACTTTGTTTGAAGGAGTCTCATTATACTTTGCAGATTGAACTTAAGAGTGTATGCAAGTCTTTCAATTTTATTCTGTCTAGGAATTAGATGACACTATTCTTTTTCTCATCACAGAAAAAATAAAATGAAGTAAAGCTAGATTTTTACCTTCAAATTTATGCTGTCAGGCAAGCTGGTCCTGTTCCTCCACTCCTCCATACTCAAGCAAGCCATTACTCACTTAAAAGTGACTTTGCCATTTAAGAACAAACATAACACTAATAACTGCTAATATTCTAAGTGAATGGCAATGACTACAATTGCTCCACTAGTAAGTGGACTAGTAAGTACTCCATCTCATCTTATATGAAGATCTTTCTTCAGTTTCTGCTATGAAAGGAACAACAACAGCAACCATTTACTACTTAGGTGTTTTTAGAATGCTTTGAGATAATGATCCAAACAGTAGCAGCTCTGTGGAGGAAGCCCTTAGGACAACAGACAGGCTGCAAAATTTGCACTAGAAGAGAAGTGCATGCAGCTCTTACTGCCATCAGCACTTGCTCCTAAATAGCACCAAGAGCAAACATTAGTTCCTTTCTCTTGACTAACTTAGATTGACTCCAATCTAAGTTGAAAATGATGTTTAAGGTTGAGAAGACCTCAATCACTAATCTGTATTGCTCAAATCAAGGTCATCTGTGTATCTCAGCATCTCCTTCATCAACTTTCCTTCTCATTCCAGTTAGCATACAACTAAATCAACACACCTACATAACAGACACACACATTAAGTTTACATACCACAAATTTTCAGCGGTGCCTCTAGTTCCAGGAGAATAGGCTGGCTAAGAAATATTTCTCGTGATTTTATGCACAAGCCCCGAACTTCTGCTTCTGTCATCTGAACAATCTTCCCAGGACGACATCCTCGTACTGTAATGAGAAGTTTAACAATTAAGATAGCTGGCACACAGACACCTAACAACAGTTAAGTGCAGATGAGCTGTGTTTGAAGTCTGTATCTGACACACCAACTTATCTACTAAATGTGGGAACTGCATATTCCAGCCAGTTCTAAAGTTAAACTCTGATATACTGGCAACCTGCGCTTAAGCTCCGAATGCATCCCGGTTAAGTCACAGTCCCAGAAAGCAGCAATTTAGATCTTGCTTTTGTCTGTATTTGGATAATAGCAACTTCAAAAAGTGTTTAAATGAATTATCAGATTATGCTAGAGTATTTGCAGCAGGCAAAAAAAGCCTTGAGAATGGAAATCTCAAATACATTGACGCAAAATGATCTAGGCCAACTAAGTTCAACAAGGCAAGCATAATAAAAAGGAACGTTTGTACTTTTTGCAGCTGAAACTGTCCTATCAGGAACATCACATTAAACTGTGTCTGTGCTGATTAAAATCTTCATTCATACATAATGGATCTCGAGTTATGGGAACCTCAGCAACCAAACAGACATTCAATTAGCTTGACATTGAATTCCTATATCCACAAGCCAAGTATTCCAATCCATACTTAGTCCTGAAGTTTCCAAAAACATCCCCACCGCACTCTGACTAACATCCTCTGCCAAGCCTATCTGCTGCTGCTTCTTTCCATGAATACCTACCTGATTCCTCTCTCAGGCTCTAATGTGTACATGCGGCAGAACAAATGTCTACATTCTGGCTGATGTGATTCAGTTCTACATGTCAGTATAAACTAACAATCAGATGCAACTAATAGAGCAGAACACAGCAGTGTCTATACCAGGCTACCATCATGTTCTGCCCCCCTGCTTCGCATGGAGCAACACTCAGCTTTAAACCACAGTAGCAGCTATAAAAAAAGTGGTATGAACCTTTAGCAGACCAAATCATGTTTTCAAACTTTAACACAGTAAGACTTGACTCAAAAAATATTTGCTGCAGTTTCAGTAAGTCTTATAAAACTTGCTAACAGAAGAGCAAAATGAATACATCTTTTTATTGCAGCTCAGCTCTCAGCCAACATACTTTGCAGAGTAGATCACTGCCATCTACGTGGGGGAGAAAGGATATAAGGGGAAACAACCCATCCTAAGACACATAGTACTGAAGTCCAAAGAGTTAAGATCAGAACGCTCTGCCCTGCCTATCATTGTGTACTTCCCCCAGAATGCATCTGATCAGTTCAACACTGCTGCTTGTTTTTAATTAAAATAAAAGAAACCAGATCACTTGTTTAACTAAGGTTAAGCAGCCACACAAGAGATGAAGAGGCAAAAAAATAATAATTAGTACTTCAAGTAGGGAAGAGAAGATGTGAAACTACATCTTGGGGCAGCCAGCGGGAATGCAACAATAGAAAGAAGGTCAGCTTATCTTCAGTGATGATACACTGCTCACTAGAATCCCATAAGAACGAGGCTTGCAGAAGCACCATAAGGAGACTTCAGAGAAACTTGAAATGTGACGTGACTCCAACTCCATGTGACATTTACCATACGGTAAGTCACACGCTTTCCTCTAACTACATTAGAGAAAGCAGACAGCTTTTACTAACCTCCTTGTAATCTAACATCTTAATGCGGGAAGAATGACAAGTTCATTGTCTGCCCTTGTATTTTTTAAGACACAAAGTGATCGGAGAATAAATGCACACAGGCCTCAGTCGCAGTGCATCTCAAATGTCTACAACATGATGCTCTTCGATGCATCTTCAACCCCAAAGGGGTTATTGGCAAGAAATAAACCTTGACAGATTTGCACAAGACTTGACGACTCAATCTGCAGGTACCAAAATCCTCTAAACACCTCCATGCTTTTCAAGTGCTTGCACTCCAGTAGCTCATACTCATCCCTTTTGCAGACCTGAAACTCGCTGTGCTAGACACAACAAACTGTCACTACACCTAAGAAAGTTCCCACCTGAGAAGAGCACAGCACAGCCTTAACAGTTCCCATTACTCTTTCTGAGATAGTTATGCTTCATTTTAAACCCATGGTTGTCTGATGCCTATAACATCAAGGTCCTACTGAGTGCTTCTTCAGCCTAACTAGCTCGTCTGCCACATTCTGCTCCACTATCTGCTTTCCTTAAAACCCTTCTGGTAAGAATTAAGTTTTCTTCTGTATTTAACTGCTGCCAATGTTTTGCAGCGCCAAAATGAAATCATGTAATAAGGATTAAAACCAAGAAGTGACTTAATTGCACACATATTGCACCCAGTCTAGTTTAGAACTCAAACCCAGGAAATCCCACTATAGATGACAGTGATGTTTCCTCAAATAGCCCCAGACAAAGCACAGAGACCAAACCCGAGGCTGTAGTTCAAGGAGGGCACTCACACCACTAACTTTGATCCAATCAATATTTCCTAGAACAGCAGCACTGGCTCCCTTTGAGAAAGAGAGGTTTAAACATGGAACAATTGCTTTGCAGGATTAAGCCATTAAGTGCTGCTGGATTTCTGAGCTAGAACACATACTGAACACACAGCTTGCGACTTCCAAATCAGCCAACTGCCACAGCACATCCAGAGCCACAGTGCGAGTTCCTGACCTTTTACAATACAGACTTACATGCTGCAGCTCCTTAACAAGGAAGCCAACAGATTGGCAACTCGTTAGACACTGGTTCTCCAAATAAACCCAGCTTCTCAAACTATGCTGGGCATGTCACTGGGAGACAAAACGCCTGGTGAATGCAGTTAGAAGCTGCAGTTAGAAGCTACTCAGGGGAAGGAAACAGCCCTGAGCCACTGGGCCTTTACAAAGGCCTGGCCACCTGAATCATTGGCAGCTCTGCAGAACAAACAAGCTCACTTACATTTGAAGAAGCAGAGCCTGGGCATTCAGGAGAAATCATCATCAATAATACATTAAAGAGAGGCAAGTTTTCTCCTGTAATCCACATAGTCAGTAAGACAATGAAATAGCAAAAAACAAGAAGCTACTGTGACCTCAGAAGCCTCCGCACATCACTGGACTCGGACTCAAAGGTGCTGCAAGGTTACCCAGCAAAGCATCTGGAAGAGCTGGGCCGCTCGCCTGGCACAAACAGACAAGCAAAACTAAGGACATATTTCACCCACTTACACTACAACTAGAATTCTGTTTACGTTTCCTTGACTCAGCCAGGCACTGTATGGAATGTAAGTAAGAGCATCTCTCACCATATTTAGTTTTTCAAAAGAGAACTCCTCAAGAACTGATTTAAAAGGAAGTTATGAGCACTGGATCAAGAGTACAAGTTGTATTTCACAGACTTCTTTGCAAATCATGCCACAGATGTAAATTTCATAGTGCACACACCTCAGAAAAGGCTTAACAGTACTGGGAAAAATCTATCACTTCCAATGGTTGCTGTTTATCCAGAGGATGAACAGTACCTCAGCATTAGGTACCAATTAGCTCCCTATGATGCAGACACAGTAAACAAGCGTTGACTGAAACAAAGATCTGTAGCAGGGACAAGCACTCCTCTCCTAACTCTCAATCCTGCATGCACAGCACTATGCCAGAATAAAACTTTACTGATAAGACCTTAAGCCTTTACCTAGTGGAGAACAAGGAATTCAACATCACTATATACATTGTATTTCAAAGCTATTGTTTGAGCACAATAGCTCCTACAGTAATCCAAACCTTCTCTAATTACTATTAAAGTGTCTCAGCACCTACACAACTGTTGGTGAGCAACCTTATGAAGTCTAACAATAGAAGCCAGTCATTTGAGATGTGAGTTGCAGTGCCAGGAAAGAAACTTCCGCAGTAAGAAGGGTTCTTGTTGTTTGTTGGTTCTGTTCGCCAGCATCCTTCCAAATTCATGCCAGAGACCAGCACATTTTGTAAGGCTGCCTCAATTTCTAGTGTTAAAACACCAAGCAATGTGGTCTAAGAACTGTACTGGAGGTTCTATGAGTTTTGTCCTTTCAGCCATACTATGCCATGGAGCTGAGCAAACACATTTAAGTCTCTGTCTCCGATGTGCCTCTCACTTTAAGTAACCAAGCTTATATTTTGTGGTAACACTAATAGAAGTTTCTTCTACTACTGAATCAGCTGTAGTACACACAGCTGTCCTTAACATGACTGTGTTCTACTACCATACACACCCTGTATATCAGACAGCACTCACACTTTCAGCACATCATTAGATCCCATACACACTTCTACCAAGCTTGAAAAAAATATTGGTGCCAGTATCACTGCTATGAAGCAACTTCCATCTTACCCTGCACATCCATTTTGCATGCACACTTGCAAGGCCACAGAGTAAACTGTACTAGGGAGTGCACCTTTTCCTTCTAGTACAAAGACACAACAAACAAGTTTAATCTACGCAGATCCCCAGGCTGGAAGATGCATTCATTCACTGTGAACTTGGGTGAGGATAAGGCAAGGATTAAGCAGCCAGCTGTTCTTCTGGCAGAAGCTGCAGCCAAGGTATTTCTAAAATTACCATTTTCAAGTTCCATTTGCCAAAGCGCATCTTAAATAAGAAGCAAACAAAAAGCACAGCACAAAACTGCAAGCACACAACCATCAACATCCCACAAGCATATATTCTCTCATGATGCCTCTGGAACATTTAGTGATTGGCAACAAGTAACTGAACACCCAACTGCTTGTCTCTTGCATGACACTGTATTCTAGAATATCTGATGAACCCTAAACAGCTTCAGAACAGCAGGAATAGAATGGATTTGGAAGCTAAGGGTACTAGTACTGTTAGTTAAAGAAAGCAGTTCCAACAGCTTTGGAAATATGTTCTAACATCACCTAGCTAATTTTTACAGTTCTAAGTTACAGGTTTTTGTGGTTTTTAAGTCCGGAATCCTGGATTGGAATGCCTTCACTTCTTTTCCAACCTTGGTGATTCTATGATTCTGAACTGCTGCAGCAAACGCAAGGTCCAAATGGCTTCCATTCTCATACCAGCCTGTGAATAACAGTAAAGCTGTTAAAATAACGCCACAGCCTTGCTCTATGGAGTATGCAGCACACAGCTGAACCAACAGCTACTGAGCATGTAACACACTGAAGAAAGCTCTGCACCTTTCACACAGTGCAGCATCTCGACTCTACACAAACAACAGAAGAACCAGCTTTTGGGGGAGGCTTTTCTCAAGACCTTGGACTTTTCAGTCCAAAAGCTCTAAAACCACCATTACATGCATCCTCACTGGGTGCACTCAGGATGAAATGTTCTCCCAATGAACACAGTGCTGGACCATGAGCTCACTTTAAAAGGATTTATTTAACATAATACAAAATCAATGCAGAGTAAAAGAGTGTCTAAGCCTTCAATTTGTAACAAGGGAAATAACCAAACAACCAAGCGTTCCTCTTTCACCAGAAGCTGAAATTACATTCCTGAAGTTCATACTACCCAGCACAAATAACGCTCAGGGAGAAGCATCATTAGCAGCTATCTCCAATTGCTTCAGGGGATGCTCAATTCAGCCCACAACAATATGCAGTTTAGCCTTCACCAAAACTCTTCTCAGCCGCATTTACTCTTCATTGGCCACCTACTAATACAGAGGTTCCATACAGCATGAGGTCTCAGTCATTCTTAATCACGTACAGCCCCAATCATTGCTGGATCCAAAGGTAAAGAAAATCACAGCAGTCACTCCATTCCATAAGCAAAATATGGAACCCTAATACTTGTTATTGCTCTATATTTACTGTGTTTACTTGCTACACCTGAACCAAAACCCCACCTAACCAGCAAAGTGTGAGGTAGAAACCTCTCACTGTGCAGTAACACACGAAGGGGTGGCAAGTTCTTTTCCACATCACGTGCAAGGTTAAACTAGCATTAAAATCTCATGCAACACAGAACATCAGCTTCTTAAAGTTGAACTTAATTTTTCCTCTAGAGCAGAGTTAACAAAATCATTGACTGGAGACAGGTGAGGGCAGAGAGTTGCTTTCTAACTCCTGATGAGTAACAAGGAAGAAAATGGCTGAAGATGCATTAAGAAAGCTACGGTTTAAGATGACTTCGGCACTCCTAGGATCCTTAAATTCCACAATTGCTGTGTAGAACAGGGCTAGAAGGAATGGCCTCAAGCTATACCATGTTGGATATTATGAAACGTTTACTCTCCAAAAGAGTGGTCAGATCCTGGACTAGGCTGCCAGGGAGGTGGTGGAGTCACTGTACCTGGAAGCATTCAAGAAACATTTAGATGTTGTACTGAGTGATCAGGCTTAATGAGGAAATACTGGTGGTAGGCGGACAGCTGGACTGGATGATCCATCTTTTCCAACCTTGGCGATTCTATGATTCTAGACAAACAAAAGCTTTGTATCAAGTAAGCTTGGTATTAAATTGCCAAAAGACAGAAAACAGTGCTGTAAAACAAAGATAAAGTAGTATATGCTAAAAGTCAAATCACTGGGCATTACGTGAAGGCAGTAAACGGCTATTTCAACATGAAATTCACAATCCAGATCCAGATGGCACAGCAATAGACCAGGCTGCAGTTCACAGTAGATTTCCTTACACACACACCCCGCTCCCTGAGCACACCATCTGACCTCACCAAGCTGTAGCCAAATATAGTATGCTTGACTTCACACTGCTAAACTACTTATTGTCTTTTTAAGTTACAAACCTACTTTTGTAATGGCCACTCACAAGCATCTGACGAAATACTCAGGCTAAAAAATCCTCCTGTTTGCATTAAATAAAGCGCTGCTTCCTTCTTTTATGCTATAATTTAGCTGTACCTCTGAACAAGACGAAGACAAATATTCTGCAGCAGCGTTAAGAGAAACAGTTACTGAATCATGTAGGCTTAAAGGTTCACCTCCATGGTGTCATCTTACCATTAATACCCATTTTTCTTCTCTACAGCTGCTTCTTTCAGCATCAGCAACGAAGCCCACAGAACTGTGGCACCATTAGAGCACTGTATCTGCCCATCAGGCTGCCTGAGTTGGGTAAACTACTAAGACATTAACCAAAGCTCATTGGTTATAACACATTAGTCCAACAACTCTGTAGCATTTAACAGTAATAAAGAACGTTCCAATTATTTCATAAGCATTTCAATTTACCTTTCACCTGAAAAACCTGAAAACTTTGTCACAATCTGTATTACCTCTGAAATAACAAGAAATCAAAGCTTGTAGCTTTCTTAAAGGCATCACCTTACATGGCAAGGTAGTGAGAGAGCTTTTATTAAGGTGGATGTAAAAATGATGCTTTTAGCTGAGCACTGAAGCTATAACTGTTCCCCACATCTACATGGAGTTTGACAACTCTCTTCTTGGCTAGATATGTCCCATTCCTCATAGCAGGCTCAGTACTATCCAATAGAGCAGAACAGGTAGCTTCATCAAAAAAACAAAAGTCTCTTAGAGCAAATTTATGCTAAGTTCCATTAAATGAATGAATCCTCTACAGTAATCCAGCCATAGAAATTGCTAAATCCAGCCCAAGTGGACTCACCTACAGATACAGTTACAGCACAACAACAGGAAGCCCAACACACCAATAAACATGGCAGCCTAATAACCACCACCCACAGCTCTCTTATAACAACAGGCACAGCTACTCCAGCATCTCTGCTTTGCCACAGAACGAGCTTCTCCATACATACCCAAAGCATAAGCTCACTTAGAGCCTAGGTTAAATGTAAATCTGGTACACCAAGCTAGTCCAATGTTTTTCCAGATGTCACGGCATTTCCCACAAAGGGACATATGGTGTACCTAGATGGTGCACAATACAGCACGTTGTTCCACATCTTTTGTACAGATGACAGTCTTACATGTGCTTAATCCTGAACTGGCTACAGATAGAATGGGCTGGAAAGATCCATCCACCAGATGGCATAGCTGAGAAAGCAAGAAAAAGCAACAAAAATACCCAAGAAAACAGCAGACTGATGTTTAAAAAATACATACAACCATCTTTTTTGTTTACTGTAATGCAACTAAGCCTGATCCATGCCTAGAATTCTGAATACCTGCATAAGAGAAACCCTAAACTAATTCAGTGTGTTCATTTCTGTGGTCCCCCATCAGCTGCAAAGTGTTTCAGCAAAGCTAAAGAACTATGGTTGAATGACTTTTAATGTTTGCAGAAGCTTTCATGAGCTATTTCTGTATCAAAATTTATCATGTAATCAGCCAAAAGTACCCCCCAAATCAATCAATCTAGAAGCACCATCTCTAACAAGTAAGCAAGTACCAGACATATTTTAACAGTCACCGCAAAACAAGCTCTTACCATTCATTAAACCAGCAGCGAATTCAGCAATAAAAAGGATTAGTATTCAGTATATGCAAGAACATGGAAATAAACCAACGTCCTGGGAAACTATCATCAAGCATTAGACTATGGCTCAGCTGAGCCTTCCTGAAAACTATATCCCCAATTTAACTCAGAGCAAAACACTCCAAGCACTCTAAGGATCCCATGTACATGTTCAGAGTAACCATGCATGCAGGCACATCTGCTGAGTGTCAGTACTTTGTCCTTGAGGAAAACTCGCAAGCAGCCCAGCCACAGGCCGCCTCATTCTGACGTCTCAAACAAGAAGAATCACATGCAGGGTAAGATGATCTACTGCAATCAAAAGGCAAGTTTAAGGTGTTATATAATCCACAAGACAAGTGGTCTTGAGCAATCGTAGTGAAAACAGCTACGAGAAACGTAATTAAGAACACAGGCTAGAGAGCCTCACAGCCAGGAACAGGTGTCACAAAGCAGGAGGCCAAGGTCACTAGGGAAGGTTGAGGCCACAGCTTTTGATACGCACTTACTGCCTTTAAAATTGATGTGCAGCCTCAGACAACTGCAGACTGCTGCTGAAACTGAACACTACCCACTTCGCCTCGAGTAACCAAAAGGACCACAGGCCTACAGCACACCAACATTACATTACAAATACTATTGATTATGGTAATGCAGTTTTTGGTTTAACAGCCCAAAAGCCACATTTCCTCATTGTTATAGTCAACAAAATTACCCTGTTTTCATGAAGAATCTTCCTGATCTCCGCTCTAAGAGATTAAACTGGCTGACAAACAGATGCTAAACCATCACAAAAACTTATTTCTGAAATTGCATATACATATGGTTAGAAATTAAACTGCCATGGAATGAAAAGCATAGATAAGGTTGCTTGGTCTCAGTACAGCCAATTATAACCCCAAGTGCTAGAGAGTTGCAACACAAGTATTTATGGTATATACAGAAGGAAACAAGTAAGTACTTTAAAGGTCTTGATCACCTTACAACAGAAATCCGTCTGCAAGCAACAAGCAGATGGGCAGAGAGGAAAAGTACTTCTCATTTTCCTTTATTTAAGAGCCTCTTTCCATAAATAAGACCAAAGAAAGCAACCAAAAAATCACAACGCCATACGTACACACACCACACACCTTACGAAGGTCAAAAATAAAAGTACAAGAAGAAGTCAATGTTTAGTAGGTTACTGCTTCGCTTGCCTTACGCCTACCTACTAATCTGGGTTCCAACACGCAGAAAATGGGGAGTTTATCTGGAGTAGTGATCAGAGATAAACTCTGACTGATAACAGCTGCAGGTTCTTTCCATACTACACTACACTGTGTATCCTGAAACACAAACACGAGTACAACCTCCCAGCGCCTTCGTGTTTTTTAAAACACTGGTTTTATTGCTTTTAATTTATAGTTTCACCTCCCAAAAGGAGAGCAATTACAATTAAAAACTGAGAGCCCTACAAACTCTGCTTGGCAGTAACTTGGCTATAAAGAATTTTCACGCTTAGGAGACTCGTTTCCATTCCAGGACAGTACGTACTCCATACATTTCTTTATATAAGCCTTCTGCAAAGCGATTTAAATACCCGAGGCTCCCATCTCCATTTGTGGCGAGTGAAGAGCTCGTATCCGCGTACAGCACAGCGGGCACGGGCTGCGTGCGGGATGGATGAGCTACGTGAGGAGAGGCCTGCGGAGACCCAGCACTAGAGACAACTTACAAGAAAACGCTAATATCACTATCGCAGTTTATCCGGAAAGACGGATTCACCTTCCCTTCTCATTTTGAGGGAAACCCGCACAAAACACACTGCAGCCCTGAGCAGCTCTGCACAGAGCACAGGCACAGGGCCGCTCCCACACAACCCCTCACCTAACGCCGCTCCCCAACGCGTTTCAGACCCGGGAAGCTACGACTGACCCAGCCGGCCCCCAGCTCTCAGCCGAGCCTTCCCCCAGAGGGCAGCTGCGGCGGCGGGAACGGCTCCTCCGCTGCTTTAAAGGCGGCGGGGCTCCCCCCTCCCAGGTACCCCCGCAGCGTCCCCTGTTCGCTGCGAGGAGCTGCGAGAGGCCCGGTCCGGCCGTGGAACACCCCGAGGAGCCCCGAGCCCCCCAGGCGCCCCCCGGCTCCGACGGAGGGGCCGCCCCGTCTCCCGCCGCGCCCCGCCCGCCCGCCTCCCGCCGGCGCCCCCCGCTGTCCCGCGGGTCGGCTCGGCCCGGCTCGGCGCTCACCTTCCAGCAGCCGGGTGATGAGGCTGTCCACGTTCAGCTCCCCATCCGCCATTTTGTGGCCACCACACTCGGTCCCGGGCGGGGAGAGGGCGGGGTGGAGGGCGCTCCGCCGAGCAGCAGCAGGAGGAGGAGGAGCAGGCAACAGCAACGGCGGCCGCGGCGCAGACGGCTCCCCCCGCCCCCCGCGGGCAGTGCCCTCCGGCCGCCCGGCGTCACAGAGCAGCGCAGCCCGGCCGAACTCGCTCCCGTTGCTCCCTCGCCGCTAAATGGGAGCAAGCGGCCGCCTCGTCTACCCGCGCCTCCTCCCCGCCTCAGCAGCCGCCGCCGCGCATGCGCTGAAGGAGCGGCGGGTGGCGTGGCGCATGCGCGGTGTTGTAGCTCCGGTCTGGAGCGGCTTCCAGTCACCACATTGAGGCGTAATTATATATTATCGTAGAACATGAAGTATTTAACGTGGACTGCGTGCGTTGTCTTTGATCAAGGGGAGCTGCTCAGTGACTTCTGACATTACAGCATACACACATGGAGACCAAAGATAGCTAACTCGTTATTTAAGTAGCAGAAGCAGGACGTTGCTGATTTGCCTGTGGCAAACTCTCATTAATAATACTCATCTTTCTAAACTTCCTTTTGGTTATTTGGAAATTTCCTCTTATGTCCACAAACAGGGCTTTGCTGCTAACGTTGGTCTCAGTGCCATTTACCATAAATACCCTGTGTGACATCTTTCCTTACCCACATGCTGTCTCATGATATCCTTTAATTCAGCACTAAATGTATAAGAATCAAACAACAGAGATTTCCAAATAAGGTGGCAAAAAATGATGAGTTAGTAAGTATTATTCTCTAAGTCCTTACTGTGCTACTGAGACGGTTGTGTCCCAGTTACAGAGCCCTGTCCTGACAATATTGCCTACTCTTTCCTGGTTGCCTTACATAGGGTCAGCAATCAAGTACTTTACGTATTGACTTCAACACGGTTAAAGTTGCTTTCAGAAACCATAGATCCAGCTGTATTGTCCTTCTTGGTCTGTCCTCAGTCACCTGAATGAAAACACGTGGCAATATTTGACAGCTATCCACTCGCCACAGCTTATATCTGACATGTATCACCCTTGTGGAGACTGACTACCATTGCTGTGTAGGTGGGAAAAGCTGCATGGCCTATAGTTGATTTTCCATCCTGTAATCAGGAGCATATTTTCCCTGCATGGAAGCAAAGCTGCCTCAATGGCCTTTTTCAATTGCTGACTTGAAATGGGAGTTAGTGACCCCAGTCAGCACAGGCACATGTTTTCTGAGGACACCTTGCTTCTAAAACACTCACGGGTCTTGATTTTTGAGCAAGAAACCACATCCAAGTGCTCTCAAAATAGACAAATACTGCTGATTAATTATCACTAGTTGGTTGCAAAACCTTATATCCAGAAGCAGTCACAGAAAAACAAGCAGATCCTACCATGCATCACCTTAGGACACTTTTTGCTTTCTCAGTATTTATAGTAAGGCTGGGTGAATAGTAGGTTTTGTTCTGTACTTTCAGAGATTAAAATAGATATACAGTACTTTAATACATAGAGCCAAAATCAAGACTTTCTCGACTTTCATGAGTGGAGGAGGAGGACATTCCCAAGATACCCAGTGAGTTGAGTTCAGAGCCATGTACCCAGGATGTGAAAAACTTTCCTGTGAACTGCAGCATCCTACATGGGTTTCTTTTTGGAGTTGTGACACTGTGTATAAATAATTAAATATCAGCTGGAACTGAGATGTGAGTTTGGCTTTATGTCAGATGAAAACTCTAATCATTCAGCAAAAGAGCCAGTTGATCCCTTTTGATGTAGCTATGATAGTTTCTAGAAATAGTTAATTATTAATAGAACCCAAAATGCAGGCTATTATTAAAGTAATACACTGTAAATATTCTGCATACATTTCATGCTTATTCTTTCCACTTCAAAGAGCTGACAGGTGATTCAGATTCACCTTCCTCAGATTCTTGTCATACATTTGCTCATGATTACTTGGGCACCCTTGGTGAGCTCTCAGTTTGAATTCCCACATGTATAAAATGAGAATAATGACAAATGTGAACCTCTGCAGACAATGGAGAGACATAACTGAAATATTTGAAACACGTTTGAGATCTTTGGTTGATATTCAAACGTGTTTTCCGTGATCATCAAAGCTTTAATAATTGCAGATGAATACCAGCCCTTGGTTCCTGTGAATGCAATACATCCTGATTGCCTTTTAAGAGCACTGAAAAAGTAGAGTAAGTCTGGATGATTAATTATTTTATCTGCAATTAAAACAAGAAAGCAGATTGTTGATTTCAAAGACCAATGACAATGATAATAATAATAAATATAAATTTAAATCCAGTAAGTCTGACTTAAAAGTCTCATTCTGAACAGAGCAGTGACCCCTGCCCTATCCCAACAGCTCCAACCTAGTGTGGAGACTTGGCAAGATTAGAATTGCCTTGAAGGCATGAAGGAGAGCCTTCCGGGACCTCATGCAAAACCATAAGGTAAGATGTATACAGTGTGGCATGTCGCAGATGACTTCATCTCTCAGTGTCAGAACTATTTAAAAGTGGGAGGAGTGCTTTTTATTATGATGGTTATTATTTTTTTTTTAGCAGATGATACAGTCTCAGTTCCCCTGGCAGCCTGCCCTACTGCCCACAAACTATCAGAAATTTGCAACACTTGCTGTGGCGTTATTCCCTAAGCAGGGAAGGGGGAAGCAAAACAAGGCAAGTCATTTGTGCCTGCAAGATCTGCAGATCTCAGTTTGTGGAATGTCAACTAAGTTTACTATTCCTTTGCTTTGGAGGGAAAAAAAACAAAAAAACAAAAAAAAAAAACAAAAAAAAAAAACATTCCTACCCTCCTGTTTCCCAGGGAGGAACAGCTGTGAGAACTGAAAATGCCTGCACCCATTTTCCTAAGTAAACACAGGACTACTTCATTTCAGCGAAAACAGATGGTCTGTGCCCTATGAACATGCTGGCATTTGACACTAGCAGAGTTTCACAGAAATAAAATGTACGCAGAGCATTAGAAAGATTCTTCTAAACTCTGGGGCCGAGCTCAAGAAATGAAAGCTATGAACTCAGTAAGAGTATCCCTAAAAAAAACAAACCAAATCCCCCTTCCTCCCCCCCCCCCCTCCACTTTTACACTTCCCTCTCCCCCCAAAAAACCAAAGCCACAAAAAAACAGTGTTTATCCAGAGTTCTCAGAGGGCTTTCTAAATACTGTTGATCAGACTACATAACAGTCCACAAAGCAATTAAATGTCTTTATAGGTTTCTCACAGGGTTACACTGAAGAACAGAAGGTAAATGAGCTCCTTCAGGTTATGCAGTGAGTCACGGTCTGGCCTCCTGTGTGTGCTCTGACCATCCACATTTCTCTTCCTAATACATCTCTAGTTCACTGTCCTCATCCGTATTCCCATGACAGGATTTTTCAGTGTGAAACCCTTACAGTTAATAGCACAGGGACAAGACTGTGATATAAGCAGCATGCATAGCCATCACTGGGACATCTGAGTGCTCTATGGGGAATTTATAATATGCTAAAGTGATATGTCAACAGCCCTCCAACCTGGTGCTAATGGCAGTTGCAAGGGGTGTTAACTGTCTAAAAATACTTAATTATTTGGTGATTTTTATTGATTGGGATTATTGCTTAACATAACTCAGTACTAACAAGACATCTTTTCTTTACCTGTCTGTAAGTGTTTTCCAAACAGTAAATAATTAAACTCTACAATCTCAATACCGTTTTGTTGGGCAACTGGGAGACAAATGCTGGCTCAGGATTAATCAGAGCTTTAACAGCAAATCTCAGAGGCTTCAGACATCAGAGGCACTGGTAGTGTAGCTCTTTAAGGTCTAAAATGCATCCTTGGATGTTGGTTTCCAAAAGAGAAGCCATGCTGTGCTCTGCTTTATTCCATCCACTTCAGGACTAAGGGTGTGCCATACCTGCCCTACAGTTGAGGCAATGCTATAATTTAATATACTTCATGATCAGCATTTTAAGAGTTTGAATTTGCTATTTCTCCATTATGTAATTCCATAATAACAGTAACTTAACTAATAGAACACTAAGTGGAGTTCTGCTGTTATATCTTATGTAAATTAGAGATATTTAGCAATATGTTACAAAATGGTTGCACATATTTCAGTGTGAGACGTAATAGGTTACTTGGATTCAGAGGGAAATGGAGATGTAGATGAGACCTATTTTATAAAGGGAGAGCTCTTTAGTTGCATCTCATCATGCTGTGGCTCATTTACTAGAGAGAAAACTGAAGAGCTTCAAGATAAAAACAAACCCAACTAAAAGCAGCATTCTCTGTGTTTTCTGATAAATGCAGATTTTTAATTTAGATACAAAAGGTAATTATGTATGTGTGAGGAACTGGAGGCTGAATTTAGGTAATGTGAATCACTAACAAAACCGTGTTGAAATAGCCTAATCATTAGGCCAAAAGAATATTTATTTTATTTGTTCATCTGCTCAGAAGAAACAGATATTCATGACATTTAAAATATACTTCAGAAGAATTTACAAGGAATGCAAAGTCAAATTTCATTCTCAAAATGTGTCAGCTAACTTGACTTCTACCAAACACATGCTGGTCATTCCCGTGATCTCATTTGTGTGGCATTTTTAGTATCTATCAGGTAATCTAATTTGTCCTAGATGTTCCTAAAATAATTTGTCTGCAGTAAGGCTCGAAAGAGCAGGATCTGGGAGAGACCCAGGAAGCACGAACATTAACCCACGTTGCCTTCAGTGACCTGAAGCATGGCACACCCAAAACTATGCATCCCAGCCCAGCCGAGAAGACTGAGGATGATGGTGTGAGGATGAAAGGAGCAGTGGTGAGCAGGGGAGGGGGACAAGAAGCCCCAAGCACTGCTCTGGTGAAACTACCCCTGGCCGAGGACTAGTGGGAGGCTGCAGCCCTGTGCCACCCGACTGAGTCACTGTACTGCTCTGATAAGCCACAGGCCTTATCATGCCTCAGCCTGCAATCTGCCAAGCACTGATAACAAAATTTAAATACTTCAGAAGAATGTAGCAAGGCTTAATTGGGGTTTGTAACATGTTTTGGACTCCTTACGCGCTGTACCAGTGCAGCATCTAAGGTATGGCTGTTACAGAGCATGTTGCTCCCAGAGATGTCTCTCCTCAGTGCCCTCTGCAAACACTCTTCCCACACCACTCACGTTCCTCATCAGTGCTCGGCTTTGATGCCATTGTGTTTTCTGGACACCTTCTAATTTAAAATTCATATTTTGGTTCCTGGGTGATAATTTCAAACACCAATTTGCTTCTACTGCACTCTAAGGACTTTTTCCTATTTTAATGAAACCTAGCAACCATAATATAAACTGGAAATAACTACAGCCCATCAGACTGTTGAAATCCCTGAAGATCTGAATTATTCGCTATTAACAGAACTTGTATAATTATAGGTTAAGACATCACTTAGGCATTTAGCGTACACATCATCTCCACTGTTAATTTTTAGCTCTTGATCTGTATTAGTAACCTCAGCTTGCTAAATTAAAGGATATGTCTCCAATTAGCCTAAATTTAACATTCAAGAACGCATCTCTGGTGGGATGATGCTTGTAAGTTTAGAACATTCAGGCAATTTCAGATGAGCTTTTGAGGCTCTATCTTAAGTGGAAAATATTTTCTTGTAAATAGTTCCAAGACTTTTACAGGTGCAGAAGTAAAAGGGTAATGTTGCATTTTGCACATAAATGGGTGCAGGTTTTGGCCCTCTGTCCCTGTAGAGGGATTCAGGAATTAGCAGAAGTGATGGGTCATTGAGTGAGGCAGTAAAGATGGATTCTCAACCATCATCTCCATTTTTCTTTTTATATTTTTTTACTGTTCAGTACCTGCCTTAGATGATTAGCTCACTCCACATAATCCTAAGTAATCTCAGTTCCGCTTGTGGCAAGCCCTTTCAGAACATGGAGCTAGGAAATCACATGCTAAACAGAAGCTGAGCTGTAAGATCAAAACATTTTGTCGTGGCCAGCCCTAAGGAAAGATACAGGTTTTGACAATGTCCTGTCATGCATGCATTCCATAAAAGGAATGTATAAATTCAATAAAATGAATTTCAGTAATCACTAGCGAACTTATTAATGATGAGGAATGCAGTATCATTGGTCTGCTGTATAATTATCTCATAAGACCAATTCAAAAAACATTTGCTGAGTGTCTCCATGAGAAAGGTCTGGGCAGTGAGAAATCCTCTTCCTGGGAAATCTTCTTAGAAATTCATTATGGCAACCATAACAGAGAAGGGAGAAAGCACTAAACTGGAAAATGCTATTAAAAATTAGACTAGAATCCAAATTATTCAAAGCTTAGTCATGAGTCTCACGCAGCAAAGCTTGTTGCGGTACACGGCTTTTAGTGAAAACAATCAGAATCAAAAGATTACACTACTAATGCCTGGTTGCATTGTACCTAGAAGAACAGCAGTAACAACAAACATTTCAGATTACAGTTCAGTGAAGGTTTTTTTATTGGTTTTTTTTTTTTTTTTTGGTTGGTTTCTTTTTCATTTATCTGGGAGATTGGACTCTATCCTATAAAACCTTTTGTCATGTAAAACAGTCACTGTAGTGCATATATACTGATAGTCATATCTCAAAAAATGCAGGTGCCTCACTCTTAAATACATTCTTCTTTCAATGCTGAATTCCCAAACTATGATGCCCATGATCACAGCCATCCTGTCAGACACTGAGTAAAGCCTTTGGCTGCTCAATCTGAAATGTGCCAAGATCTTCGTGTGCTCACAGGCAGCATGGATGGTAGTGATACCTCATGTTTCTATTTCATGAGGATCCAATAACTCAGTCCTTTGTTGGTATAATTTTCCCTGCTACCAGGATTATTACTGTGTCCTACACAAAGAATGTGCTCTCATATAAAATCTCTTAGCAACTATGAGAGCAAGGATCAACACTCTGGTGTCCCAGAGCAGGGCTCCTTGCCCACACCTCTCTCCTCACCCCATGACTCCAAGCCCAGCTTTACTGCAAGGAGCATTTCCCTATTTCTCAGGCTACCCAACAGGTCAGGGATTACAGCATGCTCTGAGCAGTGTTACTCATCCAGACCCCAAATTCCATTTCCTGGATGCACACTTTAGCTGCTAGATTTTGTCTTTTGAAACAATCCTCCTGCTAAATGCTCAGCTAAGGAGAGACACTGTTGGTTTCCTGAGCAGGGCAAGGCTGCGATAAGGTTCCAATGCCTGTTGGAGGTGGCTCTCTCTGGGACTGTGGGACATGATAACTCTAGAAGTCCTGTGCAGCCTAAATTTCTCTTGGTACTTCATTGCATAACACTACCTGTAAGCCTATTCAAGGCAGCCTAATGTCTAGCATATGGGTTTTTTATCACTCTGTGGTTGCCGATTCCTCTATCTGATCCTACAGGGTGTCTACACGTCTGTCTGGTGCTTTGCATTGCCATATGTGGGCAGAACCTACTTTTCAGCCTGTCAGTGCCTCCGCAGGACCTGCATGAGGCAGCAGTCTGACTCTGTCCTCAGCATTGCCTCATGCAGACATTTCTCTGAACCCGTGCAGATTTCTCTTTAAAGCTGTCAGCTGTTTGAGAAGTTCAGGTTTCTCTCATCTACTCAGGAATTTTAGGTTTAATTCTCTAGAACAAAGACTCTTCCCCCTCCAATCAAACAGCTTTTGCCTCAAGCTGTGTCTTTGCATGGCCATTTACTTCAAAGATTTTAAAAGGATTTTTCCTCGCACTCTCCAGATTACTTGCTGGTGAAACCATTCATGCATTTTGTTCTTTTATCTCATTAAATATATGGATTTCCAAAATATTTGTGCTACATGATCTTCAAGGTTTCTCATTTCTTTTTCTTTTGTTTTATTTTATTTCTGCTTTTTAAAATTTTTTTTTATTTTATTTTAAACATATATATATATATATATACAGAAAAAAAGTAAAAAAAGTTGCTTCTATATCTGATTTGTATTTCTGGGAGGGGATGTGAACACAGAGCTCACTAAAACAGTGATGACTACAGACAGAAATACCATGGGCAGGTACTGTGTAAGTCCTACTTCCCAGCTGCTGTAAATCCTTTAAATCCAGCTTTCTGCCTGCCATTTCCTGCACGTCTGCCCTGTGAATTGTAAAAGTTATCTAGGCTGCCAGCAGCCCTGGAAATGTTAGAAGCAGCCATATGAACCTATAAGGAAACAAAGGGCAAGGACTAGTTTTTGCATACTTTTGCACTTGTCAGGGCACTGCTCTTCTCCATACCAGCTTCCTGTAGTACTCAGTGTATTGATGTAGCTGTTCCATGACTGGACAGGTGTCAATTTCCCTCCCTGCCAGCTTCTGGGGCAGAGCAGAGTCAGGCCTGTCACATATGGAGAGCTTTTTGCAAACAACTCAGACTTTGGTAAGACATTATGACTGAAATCACCTCTTAGTTCCTGTTTACACTTGAAAGTTTTGTCATCCTGGTGTAGCTGTACCTGTAAACTCCTCCCACATAAGGTGAGCATTTTTTGCCTGTCAAATATGATCCCGGTTGGCAAAGTCTATAAGCTCAAGCAGCAGAACACCTTTATAGTTGGTTTAATTGTGTCTACACTAGGACTTTTGTTGAAGTAGTTATGTCATGTAAATCACCCCACAGGATACAAACTCTTAAAGTGAAAACTCAAATCTTTAATCTTGTCTACTAAGCCAGAAATTGCTATGCTTTAGAACAACTGTGGAAAACCAAGGTTGATTTGGTGAAGTGTGCTGGTCACAACCTCCTTGTCAATAGAGAATTACCTACATCCCATTCAGCATCATATTAACTAACCAAGGATCTGGTATGGTACAATCTAATTTGATTCTTACATAGCTGTGGTTGAGTAGGGACCAAGCAATCTACCTTAAACTGTATCATATATTAAAGTGTGAAATTTGCTTTATTTGAATTTCTTTCTCATTGGCTTTACCTACCCATTTCTTCCAACACATATTACTTTGGTTATCAGCTCCATGAAGTCTACTGAGCCATTTCCCATTTTAAGCATTTCACATTCATTTTCCTTCTTTGACAACATGAAATATAAACATATATAAGCTACCAGTAAAGAAAAAATATCTGTCATTTCAACGGGTACCCCTCTGCATCTTTAAATACCAACTACCTGAATTTTTTTTAGTACTTTAAATTAAACAGCTAATAAGCACAAACATAGTATATTATCTGCACAAATATCATTAATATGTCTCCTTTGTATCAGTTTCTAAAGGATGTCATTAGCCACACTCATATTAGTTTTCCCAGTAGATCATAATTTAGTCTTGCATTTCTAATAGTCCACTACATCTTAATTACTTTTTTTTCACTTCAGTGTTGCTAGGTTTCCTCAAAAATGCAAATGCTGCCCTTCAGAAAACAATAACACAAATTGGCAAAGCTTGGGATCTGAAGAAGTCAAATAAAGTTACCTATTAGATCACACAGAAAAGCAATGCTGCTTTACAGCATGAGTTTCACCTACTGTGAGTGCGAAATGCATCCTCCCATGAAGGGCTGGAACTAGATATGCCCTGGAGTCAGGCCCTTCTTAATGATGACCCCAGAGGAGGCAGATGTAGGCCTCCATAAGAACAGCCATCTGAGAGAGCACCTCCACCACCAGCAGCTACGAAAGGACTTACAGGGAACAGCAAGGACCAGAGTTGCAGCCTTGGCACATGTTCTTGATCACACAGTAAATGCAGAGGATGAAGTTTACAGAGACCCAGGAGAGGCCTGACATTTTTGATATATTTCAGTATTGTTTTCTGACTGCAAGATCAGTAAAGGAGTAGTGGTGTTCCACTCCAGGGCTCAGAGTCTCCTAATAAAACAAAATCGTTGCTTCGCTACTCAAGCAAACAGACCCAAGAGCAGTTTTCTAAAAACAAACAAAAGTGATGCAAATGCAATTTTAATGCTGGGACTCAGACTACAAGTATACTGTGTTTATTGCTTCTGCTTTGACCGCAGGCTGAAATTGGGATATAAATAGGCATATATAGCTGTGTAAGGTCAGTCCTGCTGGGCAAACAGTGGGATTTTCTCCAGCCATGTATTTACCATCTATCAGAGTCATCAATATCACCACAGGAGAACACCATATCTTCTTTGCTGTAAGTGTGTGTTGTTGTCCTCCGCAGCACCAGCTGGTTTCCAAGTCGAGGTAACAGCAAATGATACTCGCAGCAGTGACACAATGCACCTGCAATTTTCCAAGTGTGGACATGAAGAATGATGCCTAACAAAGCAGAAACCTTCTTCTTCAAACCATACTGTGTTATTGGAAAATAACCATTTAGATGAAGAAGTGGGAAGCAGACAAATCCAAAGCTTCATCTGTGGCACTCTGTCATTTACCTCCAGGATACCTTGTGAATGCAGACCAGGTGAGCAGTGACCACAAGTTGTTATGACCTGACAGCCAAAGAGAGGAAAGGTGGTGGGAGTGCTTGATTTTTCATGAACTTCTCTAACTATAACAGAGACCTGGCACTGAGCATTGTGTGCAAGTTAAACATCCTTTTAGCTCTCAGTTAGAAATAATCCCTTTTGATACAGATGGAGCAATGATTGCCCTGTCTGGGAAGCTCACTAAGCTTTGCTGCGGCCCACACTGTGCCTATCACATGAAAAATGAGTACAGGCAGATCCCCAGCCCATCCAAATTTAGGTCATCGATTTCAGAGTAATTACCACCATTTACACCGCAGAAGAATCTGCCCAACTGAGTTTATTTGCACTGAGGTCAGCCTGAAGATTTTTGTGAGCCCTACATGCATTTCTTCAACAGGATTGCTGTAGATTAACTGCCCCATCATTTAAAGTTACAAAGTAAACCTCTCAAATGAATTGCATCAGATTTTTTCCCCCAAGTCTCACGCTATACAAAATCCTAAGGCAAAGTATACCTGGCACTGCAGATTACCAGGCATGATCAGAATATCAGAATATCTTTTTTAAATATCTTAAAGGAAGAAAGATAGCTGCAGCCTCATTGCATAATAACAGCTGTTTGAATTGCTTCACCGTACACGAACAGCAATGAACAGACTTTGTGATTAACAAAATGAAATAATTAAAACCTCCTCCAACCCTGCTTGAGCATTTAGTTGGCCATTTAGTTGTTTACTTTCCATCTGACAAAACAACAGGGATTACTGTGGTTAATTAAAAGCAATAGTTAATAATTTGGAGACTCCGGGGTTTACATATATTCCTTGAATGGTTGAACAATAGATACTAAAATAATTATTAAAGAAAAAAAAAATGAATACAGCTTTTTCCCTGACCCAGCATTTCACGTGAACTGCAATGCCCCAGTGGTTCAGGTCTGCATGAGTGCAGGGAGGAGACACAAACAGGGCACACATACTGGCAGTAATATGTGGTCATTTTCAGTGCTGTAGGGTACCCAAAGCCAAACAGGGAGTCTGAGCAATCAGAAAGCTTTTCCCCATGGGCAACATGGTACAATGACTGGGACCTGATGTGTCCCACAGCTCAAAGTCTGTGCTGTGATTGAGCTGGATACCCTGAATCAGAAAAGCAAGCAGCAATGTGTCTGCTATTTGGCATCTGTAATGAATATGCTCCAGGATCCCTTTTCCACATTTACAACTGTTATTAGTATTTCACTAATGTAGTGTCATATTTCTTCTTCATTTTCTTTTCTTCTGGTTAGAATCTTTAACACATAAAATAAAAACCCATGAAATAAAAACCCAAACCATAAGAACCTTCCTAGCCACAGTAGTAAGTGCTTCCTTGTCATATACAGGGCATTTCTTCAGGAAACAAATATTTCTTTACAGGGTTGGTAGGGGGACTTATTGATCTATCGACTTCCATGTCAAATAACCTGAGTAACGGTAACATCCACCCCAGGGCTTCTTCACTGCTGGCTGCCCTACTTTTCCAGTAGCTCAGCAATTGGAACCCTGGTGGTGTAAGTGCTCAAGCAAAACACAGTTTTTCCAAGCAGCTCTTTCTCTTGCAAACAACAAGCCTGACAGTTAGAAGTTTCATGCTCATTAGAACTTCTCATTTCAGAGTGGAACAATTTTATGTCTACAGTTTAAGAAGACTTGCTGCTTTGCATTGGAGCTGTGAGTAAAATTAGCTGAAGCCCAGAACTGATTTTGGCTTTGGGGAAGAAAGTTCATTCAACTAAGAGTTTGATGGTCATGATTAAGAGGAAAGTGAATTTTACCTGTGTTGCATTTTGGTTTGGAATACAGGTGTATTGAAAAACATACATAGGCATGCAGAATAATTCCATAAACTGAGAAAAATGAGTGTATCAGATAAGCATATGCATTATTATTTTTTTTTATCCAGTCTCATTCAAAAGAAGTTAATTTTTTTTTTTTTGTGACCAACAGATTGCATGAAGACTAATTCTGATCCTTTGGAGAAAACTGTGGTTGGCTGTTCATTTCCAAGCTATGTCGGGATTAATAGCAAGGCAAAGAAGAAAAAAGAGCAATTCCATGGCAGAACAGTACACATGTGGAGAGCCCAAAGCTGTCTGAGTGGAGCTGGGAGAGGGACAAGTCCTAGGAGAAGCAAAGGCATCTCCAACAGCCTGGCATGAAAGGAGTGAGGTAGAAGAAGAACACATCTTTCTTGCAATACTTGATGTGAACAGAAGAGCTTGACATCTAAGCTGGCAAAACCCTTAGTGCAGAGAACTGCTGGACTAGGATCCTAGGCATGGCCTTATCAAAAAGAATACTTAAAAAACAACAGTAATAGTAATTAATTACACAGGGATGGGGACAGAGAACTCTGATATAATTTCAATTACCTTTGCTTTATTCAGTTTTTTCCTTTGCTCTTCTTTGCCTTAAGTTTTCTGTTTTCCCTTCTTCTTTTCACTCATTGAAGCTGCATTAGAGAAAGCATTCTTTTCTATGGAATTCAGTGGGTTTTGGATCAAATATCCTACAATGCATCTGCAGTTCATTAAATTTTAAACAGACCTCACAATCTTTGTGCCATATTTTTATTGTTCACACAAAGCAAAGACAACGTTTGGAATTCAACCAAAGAATCAAAGAAGGGCAAACACTCCACCTATGTCAGACATCACATGCTGGATCAGCTGCTCCATCTTTTAGAAAGCTAAGTTCTCCTAAGCAGTTTTTCACTGCTGCTACATAGTCACATAGACTGACACAGTACATTAATTGCTGTCAGAACTGTGATTGCAGAAATGCAGTGAATTCTTTACTTTCTTAGTAAGCTGCCCCTGAAATATATATATATATATATACATATTATAGAATCTGATGTAACTGATTTAATGATGTTTTGCAGTAATGTACAGATTCTGTACAATGACTTGCTTTTAGGAATGTTTAATTTTTGAACAGTGATCACTATGTTACTATTATTACTAAACCAGGCAAAGGAAACTCATGGCTCACAGTCCCTTGCCCATGAGTTGCCCCCCTCAGCATTCTGAAAGCATTGAGTTAAAATTTATGGCTCAAAAGCCATTCAACTTTCAGCACAGAAGAGTTCTCTTCTGACTTAGCCTAATAAGTAACTATGAAGAAACAAAGAAGAGGGAAGAATGACTCAGAATTAGTTTCTCTGCATAAACAATCTGCGCTTCAATGTGGCAAACACTAAGGTTACAAGACTGAATCAAAGTGCCTTGCCCACGTATATAAGATATGGGCCAGCCTTCAATCCATGAGTCCAAAAGAGGCCGGATGTGGAGGTGGATAATTAGTTCCTCAGCTGGTGCTTTGGCCAAAGACTCATAATCAATGATTGAATTAAAACAATAAAACAAGTACAGTGTTTACTTTTCCTTCAGAATCAATCAGACTAAAATACCGCAAGCATCGTCAGACACTAATATTGCCCAAATCTCAGAGAAACAAAGTGCCCACAGGTGTTACTTGTGGGCTGCTCCTATATCTCTGCCAAGGAAATCTCCCTGGTGGGGGTCAGGGACAGCTCCAGCTCAGTGGTTCTCAAGCTAGGATTGCAATTCAATATATGGAGACTTTGATATCCCTTTCTGCTTTCCCTCCAGCTTTGTTTTCTTACCAGCTTTGTTAATCAAAGACCTTCACCCTGTAAAGCTTGTTGCCTTCAGCTTGAACTTCAGAAGAAATGCATCAAGCCCCCTTGAGCCCCAAGGGAACAAGATTAATTCTTTTCTCATTACAACTGTGACAGTACTGCTGTTGTCTCCTGATCAGGTCACACTGAAAAAAAAGCTGATTTCAGCACTAGCTGGAAAAGGATTAAAACTAGATGCGCCCCAGTGATAATGCTAGGATTCTCTAGGACGCTGCTGGAAAAACAAAACCAAGCAGCAGAAAATGCCCTACAAAAACACACTGCAGGCAAGTGGTCTAAGCAGGGGAACATACAACAGTGGCAAATGATTCAACAGTTCCTCCTAACTGCGTGTGCACACCTGTTGTGTTATTCCTCTTCTTATATTTGCTAGCAGTGTTGTAAATATCTGAGCCACAAACAGATTTTCTCTGCAAAACCTGTGGGCCAAATTCTTAAGAACACCTTATGGGCCTTAAAGTGATAGGGGTGCACTTGTGTATATTTTAGCTTATCAGCTTTGTTTTTTGAGTAAAACTGTGACACCCTTGCATAAGAATCAGTGGAAATTTGCCTGAATATGAGCAAAAGCACCAACAGATTTCTCAGGTTTCTGACCAGTGTCTGCCCTACATTCAGCAACAACTTTAATATTGGTTAATCCTGTCAAAAGTACAAATATGGTGTGTTGAGGCTTATACCTATGAGCCAGCAGCCATGTCTCCTGCCCTGACAGTTCAGCTGTTCAATTGTACATGTGCATAGAAGAGAAATAAAAAACAGCTAAGCACTTATCTTGAACACCCTGGAGGTATTTGAATCTGGATTGGATGGGGCCACGGGCAGCCTTGTCTGGTGGATGTCAGCCTTGCCCATAGCAGGGCATCCAATTCCCGAGCCATAGCAGTTCACAGCCCGTATTCCAGCCCCGGCAGAATAAACAGTTTGAGCTTTCAGTTTCAAATATCTCTCAGAATTACATCACTCAGTGTTGGGTTAAGGCAATGGTAAAGCCTCCATGCAGTACCCCTGGCTGAAGCTACTGGAGATGCTCCTGTTGTCCCATCCAACTGACACCACAAGGCAGCTGACTGCATCTAGGAATTTGCTGAATGCCTCTAATTTACTGCACTGTCATCTCTGGAGGAAGCACAGTTGAAGAAAAATGACACAGTCCTTCCTTTTTAATTTATTGTCTCACTAAAATTCATCAGCAGCCTCTAGCTCCTAGAAAATTCTGCAGAGGAAATCAAACTCCAAAGATGGTCCGTTCTTATTAGAAATGAAGCAAAAAGTGAGTCACTGCACAGGCCCTGATGCAAACACAAATAGCCTTGGAGCAACAGCCAAACTTTGAAAAGTTCATGATTCACAGAAAACATCAACACAAGTACTTGGACAACACAAAAAATCCAATCCAGCATTTGCTTTGAGTTTGGCACCCATTAAGATATGGACCCATCAGATATGGAAGCCATGATCTTGCATATGATGTCATTCATACATTGGGTATACCTTTCCTTAGCACACCCTGGTCAAAACTCCATATCCTCTGCGCTTGCAAGGAATTAGATAGAACTGCAAACAATCACAAAGAGTCTGAGGCTGATGGACAGAGCCAAGAATGAGTTCCAGGATGGTTGGTGTTGAACCCTCCTGTCCATGAAACTTGGTGTACAGAAGCAGGTTTGCCAGGATCTGGGGGGATCCCCCTCTTCTGCCCATGCTCTTAGTACTGCTCAGCATGGCACACACACTGCACAGCTACTGGGGAACTGGCCACACCACCGAGCAGCTCTCCCACTGCTCTGCTTTACCAACAATGATGTGCAAAGCCTCATAACTGCTTCTAATACAGATTTTACACGAGTGAGTTAAGTAAGACGTGGAAACTCAACAGCCTTAAAAATTTTGTCGCGCTTCACGGGTGGTGTCAAAGAAATCTGAAGGAGGAAGATCAATGTCAGAAGATTGAATTCCCATTATTTCTTTCAGCACAGCCCATAACAGTGCTGCACAACACAGCTCAAGACTATTTAAGTGAATAAGGACTGTAATTCTCACAGTTCTTCAAAGGATGTACAGAAGTCAATAACGCCATCCTAACTCTGCCACCAATTTGTTATGGTAAGGTCCCTTATAGCCTCCCTTTTTCCTATATATAAAAAGAGGATAATTCTAATGATGGTTCTTCTTACAGAAATATTATATACCAACCAATATACCAACACTAGATATATGAAAAGTACTTAGTAAACACTGAATGTTATCACCAGCGCTTGATAGCCAGGCTATCAGCACTTACAGCAGAAGGGAGGACAAGAGAAAGCTACTTTATCACAGACAGGACTAGCACTGAAACAGGTTCAATCTTTACAAGCCAATTACCCTATCACAACTGCAGATTCCAGAACTCGCCTGGAAGTCCAGACACTGTGGAGTCGCACAAGCTATTTTTTGCTGTTTGTAGTCAAGAGAACAACTCCCTCATCTCCTCAAGTATGTCTGACCCTTGTTCTTACTTGTTCTTCACCTACAACTTGCCGTTTCATATTTTAAAATTGCTCTTAATGCTGAAACAATGAATTAATTCAAATGTCATACGGAGGAAAGACTCACAAACTTGGCTGATAAATGCTGTGCTTAAGACTACTCTGTGTTTCCACAGCAGGTGAATGGATGAAAACTACCAAAATGATCACAAAGTACAGGTTAAGGAACTCAGGTAGTAGATAAGTAATGGCAATGGGCCTAAGATGGCCTATACTCCAAGGATCTGCCCAAAAGCTATGAGGAAGCTTGTCAAACAGCTTTTCCCAAGCAATTATGTATCTTTCAGAAGCCACCCCAGTCCCAAGTAATTTCCCCTATTAAACCCAGCTCAGAGGTTCCTTCCTTTTGCCGTAGCAGCACAGGGAAAATGTGCCCAACAGCACAATACACATCTGTAAAAGCAATTTAGCTGCCCAGGACTATGATGAGTACTTCAGTTTCACACTGTACTACCGAAGTCGCTTGATACTCGTCTACGATTCATAAGGAAACACATTTTTCAAAGCCATCTGAGCTGACACCTTTACCAAAGACCAATTTCTGACTCACTGTAATCACGATCCTGGTCAGCAATAAGAATCACAGTGAAAAATAGGCTTCAAACAGGGATGAAACACAGGCAGATCACTAGCAGCCTAAATTCACACCCTGGCATCTATCAGCAATTACGCACAAGGATAACTTATGTGTGTTCATATTTTTGCTCCTTTCTTTCATTCCACTGAGATCAGGCTTTTCGCAGAAGCAAACAAACATTTGATCAAATAAACTTTTTATGATGAGATTACGCCCTGTACTGCAGTTTGCAAAACAGAGCTGCTATGAGAACATTCAGTGCTCTGCCATCAACTGCTATTTATCTGTTCATCCATTTCACCAGATAACCTTTCCTCGCACTGCATGTACCTCTACTCTAGTTCAAGCTGACATTAAATAACATGGTTCATCACTAATATTACTCTGGCTAAAATCATGTTTTAGTTGGAGAAAGATGCAGTTGATATTCTGGAGATCTTTCCTTCCCTACAAACGCATCTGATGTATTTATGCACTGCACATTGAAACACGTCATTTGTCCACCTCTATTCAGGTTGGATATTAGGCAAAAATTCTTCTCATAAAAAGTAGTGATGCACTGGAACAGGCTGCCCAGGCAGCAGGTAGAGTCATAGAAGGTGTTCATGAACCACATGGAGTGGCACTGAGGGACATGGTTAGGGGGCTTGGTGAGGGTGCATTGATAGTTGGATGAGATGATCTTACTGGTCTTTTCCAACCTTAATGATTTTATGATTCCAAATGCATACACACACACAAACACATCCCTCTCTCACTAGTGCTCCTGTTATAACACACAGGTCCCAGTATGATGGTAAGTGATAGCAACTGGCATGAGAAAGCAGACTAGGTGCAAGTCCTCCTCTGTCAGCACAGCTCACACGTATTATTTGGGTTGTGGTCACTAAGGAGCCTAGCAGAATGTTTAATTACTCACTTCACTGCTGCATTTAATTTGATTAAGTGTATAGCTTTCTTAGAAAATATGAGGTATATAAAAGAAACACATGCTATAGGAAACTTTTGGAGTAATTTCTAGGTATCAGGTATTTCTGATTGCAAATCAACCCTCTTATGTCAGCCTCTATCAGTACCTGCAATTGGCCTACACTTATAATGTCACTGACCGTCTTCTGCAAGAACAGCAGCAGTTTGATAGCAGTACAGACTTGCCTGCTCCCATCCAGAGCCCCCAGCCCACTGGCAATTTGCACCTCAGCTTGGGGAATACCTGTCTGTCACCGAGGTGCCAGCAGTAACTGCAGCATGAGCAGCAGAGCCAGCAGCATCTGCTCCAGTGACAGGAGTGGCAAGAAACCCAACATCAGCAGCAACAACTGTAGGACTGATGACATCAGAACCTCCTACCCCCTCAATTCAACCATACCTATTTATGCCCTGGCTTCATCTGGGATAGAGGGTTTTTTTTTCCCTCTCCTTCACAGCATCTGGTGTGATGCTATGTTTTGGCTCTGGGACAAAAACAATGCTGATAACATATCGATGTTTTAGTTATTGCTGAGCAGTGCTGTATGGAGTCAAGGACATATCAGTGCTACAGCCTCTTGTACTGTCCTGCTAGCAAGAGGGCTGAGGGGGTGCAGGGATGTGGGAGGGGGCAGAAACAGCACAGCTAACCTGAACTATCTGAAGAGATGTTCCAAACTATATGACGTGTAAAAAAACTATCAGACTGAGGGAAGATGAACAGGCAGGCAATAATATAATTACAATGATAATGAGATTACTAAAATCCATTTTTCGTTTTCTGTTTTAGTAGATAGTTTTTATTTCAACTTTTGAGTTCTACTTTGGGGTTTTTCTGTGTTTTTTTTAATTCTCTCATCCATCCTAATGAGAGCTGGGGAGTGAGTGAACAACTGACTGGTGCTGAGGCTCAGCCTTCTGGGTTAAGCCTCATCAATTTAAAAACATGTAGAGTCATTGCCCAACTTCTACCATGGCATGAGGAACAATGTTATTTGATCTCAGCCTTTCTACCTTTCCCACTGCTTTTGTCTCTATTGCCAGCTCCTGTTACCCAATGCGCAGTATGCTCTGTATGAGATTCAGGGTACAATGTCTCTGGGAAATAGGAATTAATTTTTAAACCTGTCTCTACTGAAGCCTTCCAGGTGTTGAGACAAGCTGTAAGCTAAGCACTGATAGTTTATCTCTGTAACACTGCACTGTTGCGAGAAACACATCAGTTAAACTACTGATGACTTTCTATTTTTTTTTTAATTAGGATTCTCTTACATTGGAAAAGAGCTTTTTTTGCTGAAAAATTAGAATTGGTCTACAGTTAAATCCTCCCTTTTGTCCTCTCCTGGGCAGGCATGCCTCACTGCACAAAGCCTTAGTGGTGCACTAATCTCCTTTGCGCTGCATGCAGTCAGAAGCCAGAAGCCTTGAACTAGGTTTAAATGTGTCATCCGACATTGGCAAGGCAGCTGACTTCTTGCAGGGCTACACATGCCTACACGTCATGCGACTGCTTTTAAGATTGTCCCTGGAAAGGGGTGGGCAAGGGCTGAGCATCTGCTGCGTGCAGTAAAAAGAATGGTGGGGTAAGATTTTATGTTCCAGGTATTCCAAGAGCTGCAGTGGTCAGAGCAGCATATGGAGAGGAAGCCCCCTGAGATTCTTCAACCAGGACAATGGAAGACGACTGCACCCCAACTGAACTATGGCAAAGCACCAGGATTGCCTTTAATCCCCAGTTGGAACAATGAAGAAAGACCAATTGTTCTTTTGGGCCATGTAATGCCACCATTTGAAGATTCCAGGGCTTGTGTCTTGTGGTCATCTGAAGATACAAATCTACTTTGGACATTGATAAATGTATCTCCCTTATGATTTTTTTGTTATCTCACAAGATGCTACTATGTTTGCTACCTTTATTTCTGTTCACTGACCTAAGAGATCCTGTCTGCCCCAGCTCACTGCCTACTTGCACTAAACTCATAGCAATTCAATTACTCATGAGCCTGCTCTCCTTCAGCCAAATTGAATCAACCACTGTATTCAACTGTTATTTCAAGATGTACAGAGCATGATCACCCAAGCCTCATTTCCCGAAGAAATCAGACTGGCAATTCCTACTTCTAAGGTCTGATGACTTGCAATGAATGCATGACATAAATGAGAAAATAGGAAGAGAAGAAGACGCCAGAAAGGCTGGAGCTAGGTAACAAGAAGCTAAGCACACTATTGTGCAAGAAAATAAGCATTAGTCATGGTCCAACGCTGACAGCTGGCACCAGCTAGCAAGGCATTTAAAGGAAGGGTAGGAAGTCAGAAAGGAGATGGTAAGGTGGGTTTTCATCCCATTATTTTCTCCTACATGCAACACAGCACAGAGGGAAGCATCATAAGGCCTCAAGAGGAAAGTAAACTAGAAGGAGGTGGACAAGCAGACGTGGTTATGTCAAGTTAGCCAGGAGCAGCTGCTTACCCCTGGATTGAGCTGCACTGCTTCAGGGAGACCAACATGCCCATGGCCTGGAACCATGGCTGGCAGCTCATCCCTACCCAGGTCCTTCCTCCCACAGCCCAGGGGCTCACACACATTGCTTCTGCCTCAGCCAAATCAGATCTTCCCTAATAAACCCAACTTGTTTCAACATGAATGGGCCGGGAGGGGCTCCTGCAGGAAGGTCAATCAAACTTTTTCACTGCCAAAGCTGTCAGCAAAAGAAGCACAACTCCAACCCCTTCATAGAGTAATTGGTCTGGGGGACTGTGTTTTCAGGCACCTTTATTACAAATATTGGTATTTCAGTAAGGGGAAGCAGAGAGGAGTCAGCTCTGCCCTGGGAGGCATCCTGACATGCCTGAGGTCCTGTTTGTGCGATGGGAGATGTCCAGGCTCCCCCTTCCCTCATGGCAGGTACCGGTACCTATGTATGGACAAAGCTGGATTTAAAGAAATGTACTAACTCTGTGACATGTTTTGGCTGATGTGGGCCTAGTGAGAACCAGACAACAAAGCAGACCACAGAGGCTGAGTGATGAGATACATAAGCCACAGTGACAAAGAAAGGCAAGAGACAAGAGAGTCCACCAGGGCACAGCAGGCTCTGAGGAACTAGGACTACTCACCACTTTGGCTGTTCCATATCCCTTAAGACAGCGTCAGGTTCTGCAGTTGGTCATTTGGAGGCAAGCTTGGAATGAATAAAAGAAAGAGTTTTACTAGTTAAAGCAGTGACAAAACAGACAAATGGTGTGATGCTTCTAAACCATCAACCATTGACACCAAACAGTGCAATTGATACACTGGAAGGAAGGGAAGCCATCCAGAGGGAACCAGACAGGCTGGAGAAGTGTGTTCATTAAAACCGAATGAAGTTCAATAAGGACAAGTGCAGGGTGCTGCACATGGGTAGGGGCAACCCCAGGCTGGATGTGGCTCTGGGCAGCCTGGTCTGATGGTTGGTGACCCTACACATAGCAGGGGGGTTGAAACTACGTGATCTTTGAGGTCCTTTTCAACCATGCTATGATTCATTCTATGAGCTGTCTCTCCTCTACCTGCACCAGGAGCAGACGTGGCAGGCTCATTGCAGAGCCATTTTCCAGCTCTCTGCTGGCAGCTACCTCGTTACAGATTTTTTTTTTCCACCGGCTAAGCCCATTGTTTTAAGGCCCTTGCAGGCTTTAAAGCTGCTTACAGACTACAAAGTGACCTTTCCAGGTTACAGTCCTTGAGACCAACTTGTGAACTGAGAGACTCTGAACAAAGAGAGCAGATTTGCTTTTGTATTTCTGAAGTGTCATGCATTCATTAGTTAGAAATAATAAATGTAGCACAATCTGCAGAACGTATATCCAACCTATTTGATATTACCCCATGCTTGTGATAAGCTTTTTATGTTGAAATATTTTGGGCCTCAGTCACCGTCTTCAGCCCAGAACCTCAGAACCTCTGATGTGATGGAAAGAGGAAGATAACTCATTTCAGGAGTAGGACTTGATGAACATAATGGATATCTTCCAACTCCAGATATAAATACCACACATTGCACTCTAAGACGTGAAGACAAGGCACGAGGTGAACCGAAGGCAAACCAGAGCGGGACCCAGCTTTTTCCATCACATCCCTACCACCAATTACCAACACTTGCATAAGCAAGAAATGGGTATTTTCTCCTTTTCAGTTCACTAACCTCACATTTGCTGTGCCTCTGCTAGCACTAAAATATCGTAGCTGCTGTGGCCAAATTTGTTTGCGTTCTTTCAAGATGTTTATTTTAATACCTCTTTACTAATGAGTCAGGCTTCTTATACAATCCACAACACATCAATATTGCATGTGCTGGGGGACCAGAAGCACTAAATGCTGTGTTTCAAACAGCAAGTGTTTTGTTAACAACAAATAAATGAGCGAGGGAACACCCGGATTCAGAGCAAGAGAAAAGCATGTGGAAGTTAATTGGCAAAATGCCACAGCGGCCATTCCGTGGGGGGAATTTATGGTTTATAAGCAACCCAGTAAAAGGCTGCATTAATCACCAGATTACACTAAGCACTTTTAATGCCATAAACCAACATTTTTTCTACATGCACATAAAAAAGCCTCTCATTTTAAATATAGAAACATGTAATCAGATTCCTAGAAGAGCCGGTTGTTTTGTTGTTGTTTCTCCCCCTCCCCCGAGAAAACTATGAATATCACAAATAACACCACAAACATCTCTGAGAAACTGATGGGGAGAAGGACAGTGGGAGGAATTCCCAGTGCTGCTGCACACCCCTGGGCTTCCACAGAAACCCCTCGGTGCCCCAAGCACCTCACTTCTCCCTGAGGGGTGTCTCATGTGGAGGCCACAGCACCCAGAGCTCCGTGAGACCATGGGAATCTGCTGTGTGCACCAGGCAGAGAGCCTAGTTAGAAGCCTGCTGGAAATGGTATGCTAAATATCCTATTGTGTGCTTACATGGTATTTATAGACATCATTCGTCACATGGGTGCTACATGCATTAAATCCAGATGCATTTAAAGATTGGTGGTGTTCTAGACTTCTACAAAGGGCTCAGAAAAATGAAGTGGCTGCAGCCCTCACCTTACTCCTGTGGATTCCAACAGGTCTCCGGCATTCAGAAAGGCTTGGTTTGCATCCAGATTCAGCCCCGACCAGTGGTACGTGTCAGGGAAACAGCAGGAAGCAAAGTTGGGTTGACCCTCTGGGCTAGGTCACAGCCCTCACAGTAACTGCATCTTATGGGAGTCAAAACTTGGTAGAATACAATCAAAGCAAACACAGAGTAAAATAGAAGCAGACTCAAAACCTTCTGAACCAGCAAAAGCCACAACAGAGCACAGAAACACAGTCTGTGCAAGGCAGCATGAGCAAATGACCTCCTGCACTGCTACTCAGCCCTAACCCCAGGCAGCCCTGACCATAATTGGTCACAGCTGGGCTCCTCCGGTCGCCTTCAGCTGGTGGGAAGTCTGCAGCACCAAACAGAAAACACATGTGAACTGTAGACCTTCTTCAAGGAGCTGCCAGCAGCATTCTTTGGTCTGGCTGTAATGGCATGAAGAGAAGTGTCCCAGTGTTTGCAGGAGTGCCATTCCTAGGGGGAAGGATTGCTTTTTGGTCATCTGGACATAACTGGTGTGGCCGCAGCATGTCCTATAGCCTAGAACATAGGGCAGCAGCAGGCAGCACTAACGTGATAGTTGTTGGTGCAGAAAGAGATAGGCACAGATGTATATATTGTCTTTCTGGTTTTGGTCCCAGCCTAAAGTGAGTTATTTAACCTCCCAGCTTGACTTTCCCTGGATGTTGATGTTACTAATTTCATTTGTCAGTTCATCAGTGATATCTGCAAAAGCACAGTATCACTTGCAAGGCATTCTTGACAGAAGAAGCACTTCACATTCTGCATGGCACCAGTAGCAGAAGTTAGGCATGAGGTGGCATGAGCTGTTGCAGGAATGCTGCTGCTTATTCTCTGCATAACTGACCTGCAAGGGCAGAGCACTATTAAGCACCACGCAACCTGCAGATTTGCTTATGCATGCAAAACCTCCTCTGCACATTTCAGCACTGTCTACGCCTCTTGTGCAACAGGGCAAGCTGTGATGCAGTTTGCCTTTTCTTCATAACAGTAATTAGATTCTATCTTTTCTGCTTTTCATTTATTTATTTATTTATTTGGGGTTAGGTGTTTTGCAGAAAGTCAAACCACAGGCAGCTTTCTTCCGCGAAGCAATCCAATTAGTTAAGATTGTGGAACGATTAAGATTTAAGACTCTGCAGAGATGCCTGGATGGAAATCCTGTAGGTTATTTAGTTCTTACTGAGAGACAAACAGACAGGAATGGAGGAGAGCAGCACATGTAACCTGGGACCGCTGGGTGGAGGCCGCCAGATAATGAAAGGTTTCTCATGTATTATCATCCTTAGCAAAGGGAGGGCCAGATAAGCCAGGACAACACCACTTATGGAGAAGAGCAGGTATGTAGGTCACCGTGCCTCACAGAAGAAGGGCACAGAGCAGAGCCTGGGCATCCTTGCAGGGTCATAGAATCACAGAATATCCTGAGTTGGAAAGGATCTATAGGGATCCCAACCCCTGGCTGCACACAGCACCACCCAACATCCAAACCCTGTGTCTGAGATCAGTGTCCAAACTCTCCTTGAAGTCCATCAGCTCATGGCTGTGCCCTGGGCAGCCTGTTTGGTGCTCACCGCCCTTTGGTGCAGACCCCATCCCTCACCCCCATCCGCCCCTCCCCTGACACAGCTCCATGCCGTTCCCTCGGGCCCTGTTGCTGTCACACAGAGCAGAGCTCAGCGCTGCCCTCCGTTCCCTGCGATGAGCTGTAGGTCACCATGAGCCTCCCCTCAGCTCCTTTGCTCTGGGCTGAGCATCCCCCTTCTTCTGGGTGACAGGCTGCTGTCCTGGCCACACTTTGAGAAAGAAAAAGCTTTGAGAAAGAATTTCTGGGATTTTGTAGGGCCCAAAATAGGGAGGGCAAACAGGTGCAGAGCGTATGCAGACAGCTGCATGAACGGCATGAGCAATTTCTTCTCCTTGGTTCCACTCATCCCTGTGATCAATCTTTTAACCAGAAGAAGTCAAGGAAGGGATAAAGGAAGGAAGATTTATCTCCTAAGGCACAAAACACAAATGAAGCAGACAGCAGGGTGGATGCGAGGCTTCAGACATTCATTTTTGGGAACGGGTTAGGATCCAGCTCTAACAGGGTGAGTCACCAGGCAGCCTGCGGCTCCAGCCCTACAGCTTCCACCTCTCCGTGCATAAAAGTTGCCAGCATCAAATGCCAATCAAGTGGGCACAGCAGACTTAGCTGTGATTGCATGAGATCATCCCGGAGGATCAGCTCTCTGGTAGGAGTCAGCAAGGGTCAGAAATGCTGACAGACACTTCTCCATTGCTTTCTAGTGAGTGCTGTGAGCCACGTGAGCCCAGCACACCACAGCTGCCACCTGCCAGGCAGCTCCCTTGGTGGCACGGAGCAGTGACACATGGCTGTTTCCTGGTCCGTGAGGTGGGTATTTCAGGACACAGCATTTTAAATAACTGTTTGTACAGGAACGGCTCACTGCCATGCACTCATCAAATGCTTCTGAGGTTACTCAGCGCCACAGGAACACAAACTAAGACCCCACCCACCTCCATACCCCGCAGCCTGGGCACCACAGGTGGCCTGCACCCTGCCACAGCTCTTCTGGCAAGCACAGACCATGCCAAACAGATGAGATGAAGAGCAGGCAGATCATTCTGACCAACTTCGCAGTGAAGAATGTTTGGCCATTGGCAGGTTTAGAGAGGCCAGGAAAACAAAATCGGGTTCCATTATCAGCAAGTCAAATTGGAGTATTAGGAGGAGCACTGCGAAGATTGTATCATGGATTTCACAACATTTGGTGCCGTTTTACACAGCTCTGTAATTACGCGAAAATTGCTACTTTCATTTAAAAGCAAAGAAAAAAATGTCTCCACCCTGGAAAGTTTAAAAGACTTTCACCAAAACATCCAAATCCAAAAAGCAAATAGGAAAGAAGCACATCAAAGTAGTTATTAAAAAGCCCGAATCACTCAGACAACCCACGATGTGTGCTGGTCTGAGCTCAGCTGATAGCTGCTGGCTGCTCAACTGCAGAAAATGTGGTTTTCTGGAGGGAGAGGCGACCAAGTGGGAGTATCTGTTGTTAAAAGATAAGAGTCAAGTCTAGTGGCAATGTGACTGGGAGGAAGGAATATTTCCAGTTCTTGCATGTGTTTGGTGTGAGAGATGGAGCCGGGAGAGATGCCGAGAGCGAAACCTTCTAAATCTTTAGTGTCTATCTTTGCCCTCTTTCCCTATCTCTGCCTGTGTTCCTTATGCACCACCACACAAGTTTTCAGATATCTGTGAAACGCATCACTCACTGGGATGGATGGATGTCTGCAAGTCCACATGCATGTGTTGTAAATGCCCTCAAGCTCTCCACCACCTGAGGCCTGGTATGAACCAGGAGCCACCGCACACAGGAGTGACACTGCCATTAATTCCCCCTGATCCCCCTTTAATCACCCAGCAAGCAGGGCCCAGCGCTGAGGCAGGCCTTGCTGCCTTGTGCTGCAGCAGTGCTAGGAAGCAGCAGGACCTGATGATGCAGAGCTGTACAGTAGCAGGGCAAAGCGAAGACTGTAATTAGGAAACCACTTGGTTGTGCAGCAGGCGCTCTAATGAAAGCAGCCAATGGGACCAGCTGACTGCATTTGCATCGACAGCAGCCTGCCTGCAGCATCAGTCTCTGTCATCTTTCCCCTATCCAGCACATTTCCTGAATGCTTGGAGTGAAGCAGTCTCTCTGCACCACACAGACTGAAACCTATCCTTCAATTGCTCCCTGAAATCTGTTCTAACTCACACAGTGCAATGGCCACCACGTCAGGATGGGACTCCACACCTTTATTTTTTTCTATTTTTTTCTCTCTCTCTATTTTTTTTTTCCAGAGTATTCTGCACAGTCTGGCTTAGAGAAGCCAATAATTTTGCTGTAAATGGTGACCAGTTAAGCCTCTTGCTTTCAGCTTAGCTTTCAGTGCATAGAAGTACGTACAGGAGGAAGCTTGCCTGTTCAGAGAAGCTGTGGGTGCCCCATCCCTGGAGGTGTCAAGGCCAGGTTGGGTGGGGCCCTGGGCAGCCTGAGCTGGTGGGGGGCAGCCCTGTCCAGGGCACAGGGTTGGAGCTGGGTGATCCTCAAGGTTCCCTCCAGCCTAAGGCATTCTGTGATTCTGCTGCCCTTGCTGTGCCAAGCCTGAGCCTGCAGGATTTTGGCTCTCCAGGGCTCCCATCTAGCAGCTCGTACAGCATTACAGATGTACTGCTCTTTTAACCAGCAAAGAAAATAAATCTTCCTTGCCATAAATGCTAATGTTCATGCACAAAGAAGCTCAAAGTGAGGCTACGGGGAGAGAGAAACATTCCCCATGTGATGATTAAAGTGCCAGTCCACGAGCGCTGACGTCAGCACATGCTTTCAGGGCAGCAGAGCACTCTGCATTTATCCTCTCCTTGTTTGTGCTCCATCTGGACAGGTTCCAGTGGAAAAAAAGAAAGAGAGAGAGAGAGGGAGAGAGGGAGGGAGAGAAACAGAGAAGCCTTTCTGATACATTCCTGGATTCCCTCAGTTTCACGCATAGAGAAACTCAGAAGCACCTCACGCCTGTTTGCCTGGTTCAGTGAGATAGAAGAGCCCCAAGGCAGCTGACGCTGCAGGCAGATCGAGTTCTAACCAGACTGTTGCAGCAAGCAGTCAGCTGGTACAGCTCCAAGGATGACCAAAGAAGAGCACGCTGCTAAATAACGTCATTAAATAACATTATAACAGGATTGGATAATTTGCAGAGGCGACCCTGTTTCCAATCAAGCAGATTCATTCCAGCTCCCAGCTGCTTTTGTATAAAATCATGGTGGTTCAAAGAATAAAACACTTGAGTGAGCTACAGGTTTCTACTAAGAACGGCCTGGTGGGAGGAAGCAAAGGGCAGCACCAGACTGCAGGCTGCTGCATGCAGGCTGGAGGATGAGCAGATGGCCCATCTCATGGATGGAGCAGCAGTTATGGAGGCTACAAGCTGAGGGCATGCTGGTGAAGATGCTGAGAGGCAGCTTTATTCGTGGAAAGATGCTTCTTTTCTTTCCCCTTTTTTGTTGGAATCAGTGAGGAACATTTTACCGTATGGTCACACAAGGGCTGCAGCTCTTGAAGAGCGGTGACATGGCACAGCTTCATGCTGCAGATGGCTGAGGATGCTGTGGTGCCAGAGCCGTGTGCTGGCACTGCTGAACAGTGTGGGTGACATCGCACAAGGGCAGTCTCAGTCTGTGGTCACTCTCAGAGGTGGCAGGGCTGAGTAGCACCAACAGCTCAGGTAGGTCACTGCAGGGGGGGGCTGTGCAGGAGGCTGTCTTGCAGGCACTCATAGCAAGTCTGGATTTACTGCAGCTTTTGGAAGAGCTTCTTTCTCCCTGGACACGTTGATGCCTTGGTGTTAGTTCCTGCTTCAAAAATCAGGACAGCAATGTTAAAAATATATCAAAAGGTTCCAAATCTGTATTATTTTTTAATAGTATGGCTTTAGCTGGAAAATAAATCAAAAGGCAGATATCCTATGCTTCTGAATGTTCTGAAACTAAACAGCTTTTCAAGGAGCTATATAGCCTTGCAATAACATTCTTAAAGGGAAAATTTCACTTTGGGTCAACTTTTTTCCCTTTCCCACCATTTCTCTTCCAACAAGGAAAAAAATGGAAGGCAAACCAACCAAGACCAACAATGCGAGAAAAAAAAACCCATTTCAGCAACATCATTTCTTCCCAGCAGGACTTGTCATTTTCAGAAGAATTCTGTCCGTAAGGACATACCTCCCCCATTCAAACAGATCTGAGATCAGACGCCCCAAAGCCCCAACCCTTCCTGCTCTAAGCAGCACATCAGGATCACTCCAGAACAAGATGATGCAGAGCCCATAGCCTTGCACTCCATAATAAATGCAACCTGGGTCCCACTGAGTGCTTGCTGTCCCCATGTAGCTCTGGAGCACCAGGGCCGGCCTGGATCATGGTGTCCTGCATGCTGCAGAGCTTGCTGCGCCCACTGCTCCTCCCCACTTGTACAGGCTGCTGCTGTTTTGCTGAGTTTGCATTCAAGCAGGGAAAACCAGGCATAAAACTGGCACCGCCACCAGTCTGCTCCGTTGGTGATTGAGTGATAAGTTGTGCAGTGGTTACACAACCAGGTCGTGTCTGTGGAGCCAGGGCTTCTTGTGTTTAATTTCCTGCTCAGCCACTGACTCATCACCTCGCCTGGGGCACATCACTTCACCTCTCTGCACACACATTTCATCCTCTTTGGGGAAGGTGTGGGGGTAATAAGGCTGTCTCACAGGAATGCTGGGACATTCGAATTACCCTCATGAATATTTGCAAGACACTTAACACGGTGTTTCAATAAAGGCACCAAATATTTCACTGTACAATAAGTAACAGCCAGGAGAATGTCCAAATTGCCAGGCTGGTTCATTTGCCTACTGCACACCACAGGTTTCTGGCAGCTGTACTGAAGGATGCCTTGGGGAGGGGAGAGGTGAAGAGGTTGTTGGACTTGTGCAGCAGCAGCAGGAAAATGTCAGCTCGTGCCACAAAACAGGTGTGTGGTGGATGGATGTTATGCCATGGGCCGAGAAGCATTTGTGTCATTTTCAGCCCAGACTCACAGAAAGCTAGCGCAGGTGACTTTGAAAGGGATGGCATACAGATGGAAAGTACATTCAGCAAAAGCTACGTGATTTCTTCAGAATCCATTGTCAACTTAAAGGACTTGGCAAGCACTTAGACACAGGAAGTTCTGCTTTCACACATCCCCAGAGGTGTTATCTTGTTGCTTACAGTGAGCACCTCCTCACTGGGATTCACTGCCCAGATGTGTCAGAGCCTCAGATTCCCAGAAGATCTGGAAGGGATATTCAGGGTTATTATATTATTGCTGTAGTCACATAATTTTACTTTGGGACATTAAGGAGCTGCTGCACTCCAGGCCCCAGAGGCTGTTTTTGCACATAGGTGAGTTTGAGGGTGCCTACACCTGCAGTGTATCAAGTTGTCCATTGCTGATGGAATGATAGGAACCCAGCAGTGAGCCAAGCCAGCCTTAGGAATGTTCAAGGTATATATTGTCCAACCTACCCAGCTGCATCCTCCCCACTTATTTCTAGCTCCTGTGTTTTACTTTGATCTGAAAGGTGTTTCAGAAGATACCCACAGGCAACCTGTCAAGTGAATGCAAATCCCTAACAAATGCAGAGCTGCTGAGCTCGCCAGCACCTGTGACTGCCACAGAAGGCTCTGGCTACAAACCTGAGCTGATGTGACAGCATTGAAAACATTTTGTCTCATTCACCCGCTGTGAACTGCCCAAGGCCCATCTTCCCTGCTGCTTTTGAACTGCTGAGCAGCTTTGGCTGCTCTTTTGTTTTGGGGATTATCTCCTATTGGTACCTAAACTCATTGTGGCCCTCAGGTGGTGTTTCCAGTCACCTAACCAACACAAAAGGTAGCAAAAGGGGTTTTGTTTCCTTCATGCCTAGTTTTCATGACAAGAAGGAATTTTAAAAAATCTATGACAGTTCTAACACATACACTTTCAAGGCAACAGGCCATTTTTCTCCTTCACATGCATAAGTTACTAACACACTGTTAGGTGTTCCTAACAGTGGCTGGTTTCTCCTTCTGAAATATCTCACCCCAGGGTCAACCCATGGATGGTGGCAGAAGTCCTCTCCCGCCTCTCACTGAGCCACATCCACACAGTACTGTCAGTCCAAAGGGATTCTTAAAACCTTTTAGTAAGGCAGCAGAGAGCCTGGAGAGCACAAAGTACTCTACCACTGAAGCACATTTGTGGACCCCATACTCAGTCCAACAGAGGATATGAGCACATTTTCATGTAATATCTGGGCCAGTTGCTGACGATTACATGGAGATACTTGGCATGTGCAACATTAAACATTCCAGCTTCTTTACCTTTTTCCACCACCCTCTTTTTTGGATACAGCCTAATGCTGCTAGAAATAATATTCAGGTCTCTGGATGAGCAAACTCTGTACTGAGGATACAAATAGTTTTAATGTTATAGTTCTCAGGAATCATGCTCAGAGACCTGTGACTCTCAGAAAACATGTTTCCTTTCAAGTAACTTGTGAGCCGCCTCTTGGATGGTCGTTCTTCCTGTTGTTCCCAAAGTCCAAGATACAGCGAATATGAATAACCCAACAACAGCACTGTAAGAATCCAGGGCTTCTCCATCAGTAGACAAAAAGGACAGAAGTTCAGTACAGCTGCTGCCTAAGCTGTAGACAAACTGCCAACTGTTATTAGGCTCTGTCACTTCCCTTGAAGATCAGATCAGTTTACACGGCCAGGCAACAGCACAGCACTTCTCACAGCAATAACTCACAATGGTCAGTCCCTTGGTCAACGATTGTCCATGAGCACCAAGCTGCAGCTCTCCCTCAGTGGAAGAGCTAAGCCAGTTTTCAGCAGACATACGAGGTGCTTTTCAGCAGCAGGTGAGATCACCACTGTCTAAAGTAAAATCCTGGGCTTGAAAACCATCCTTTGCATGGTTGTTTGTTTTGTTTTGTTTTGTTTTTTTTTACACAGACTTGAAGTTCCTCCTGTGCCTCCCTTCCTTTGTGCAGCAGTAAGCAATCTGCACCCAGTGGTGCAGCAAGGAAACATGCCATGGGGCAATGAAACCAAGGGCGTGTTATTAAGGAAAGAGGGAAAACAGACAACTAGCAGACAGGATGCACAGATCCTGATTTAATGCTACTCTGAATGCAGACAAAGATCTGGACCTAATAACTTGTCATTCATTTCAACTTAATCCTTCCTCTACTTAATGAGTGCTTGGCATCGGTATTTTCAAGGAAATAATTTTGCTTGTGAAACAGCTGCAAACAGCACGATCCTTGCTTGTTTTGTTTTTTGTTTTTAATTGTATTTTGAAATGCCCATGCAGTTCATTACATTCCTCGGTCCACACCAGCAAGATGCCAGAAAACATTTCCACAGGCTAAATAAGGAGCACACAGTTTCCAGTTCCATCTCCCATGTGCTCCTGCTGTAATAGTGTAGTAGAGCTGCACCCAGAGAAACAAGAGGAAAAGGCTCCAGTTGCAGAAGCAGCACAGAGCCAAGATAGTTTAAGCTCAACAGGCTCAGTTCCCAAAAGCCTCAGTAAAGGCAGCATTTCTCATAAAGCTTCAGGAAACTGAGTATCTGCAGCACAATCTTGTGGCTAGAAGACTTGTGAGAATAACATTCAGGAATGAGATTGTCACCTTCATGACCCACTGGGATATTTGCTCAGATCCTCAGCACCATATAATATGTCTGAGGTAATGATGCTGTGGAATGTGCTGGAATATAGTAGATGTCTTGCATTACAAGGCTGTGTTTGCTTCCAATAGTTGAACTAAATAAATACCAGCAGTTCAGACATCAGGTAAATGGTTAATGACGCACACTGAAGATGGGGACAGGAAGAGCAGCAGAGATGAGCTGTTTGAGCTTATGCGTGAGCCACACTGCAACAAGATACAGGTGCTTCTGTTTTGCATTTCAAATGTATCTCTGTTTGGGGCTGCATATATAGCCACTGTGCTCAGACGCACCTGTGGATCTGATTTATGCAAACAGCAACCCTACCACTAATAGTCCAACTTTTGAGAGCAGATCAAAGGAGGGATTAATGGAGCTACAGCTCCTGACTGCACACGTTGTATTTCATCCATCTCTTTTTATCTTGGACAGAAGAATAACCGAAACAGAGTCTGAATACCTTCTATGTTTGTGCAATAACTAGATTTATGAAACCCAGAACACTTATTTTTTCCCTGAAACAGTTTTAATTTTCAGCTTGTTTGCATTTCTGGAATGGAAATGTAGAAATCTCAAAAAAAACCCCACCAAACCAAAGCAAATAAAAAAGTCACACCATTACAAACTACACTTTAGTTTCAATAAAATCAAAAGTATTTGGCACATGAAATAAAGGGACAACTAAACACATCACAGGTCCCACGTAAGCCAGGCTGTTCTGTCACATGGTTGATCAGAAGGTGCTAGAGGATGTTTCCTTGGTGTTGCACTTCCCTGTAGGTTGTAGTATGACCATAGTGCCTTCAGCACAGTGATCTGACTGGAATCTAACATGTGAAATTGCTACTTTTCTTCTTTATCACACCTTACCATTGGGGAACACCAGGTCACAATCATGGACATCTAACTTTTATACGCAGAGTTTTGCAGGAAAAAGGGACAAATAAGGTGCAAAGGTGCATGAGTAAGTCCTATGTACTATTCAAGAAATTGAGAAACACATCCCAGCATGAAAAAGCTTTAACATTTTGAACTCCATAGTTCACCTCACTGATCTGCAGCTGCTAGACCTACAGTGCAGTTCTGATCAATAGCAGTGGGTCCCAAAATTCCTGGGCTAAAAATGAAGCTTGATGAACGTCCAACTGTTCTTTAATTCTGCAGAGACAGATGTTTGCTCCACTGGCTTTACAGAGATGTCGTTTTCATGTTCTTTTCTGCATCAATCTCACATCGGTGTCTCCTGGCTCTTCCTGACACGGCCCAGAGGAGCAAAGAACCCACCAGGACTCCAGCTACTGCCGCCACAATGACAGCCCAGTAGGGGACTGAAGGTTGCGTCTTCTCCAAGTTGAGAGCTGAATTCCTGAATCCACTGTTTCTCAGTGTGGAAAGAAAGGGTTTCTCCTACAAAGGGAGATTAAAGGTTTTACTGACCGCAGACAAATAGCAGGCAGTATTCAGACAGCATAACATCCCCCTTCTCAGAGAGGAGAGTCAATTTCTAGACAAGCAATCTACTGTTCAGCCTTCTGCCTTAGCCCAAACTGTTTCCTGCCCCATGGCCTGAAGTTCCTCAAAGGAAAAAGAGAAGCCGCCTCAGAAACATCAGTGATGGCTCCATTTCCAAATCTGTTTGCTGCAGACAACCAAATGGAAATATGTACACTCATTAAAACTGGCTCAAAGCAGAGACTTTCCACTGCAGTAAGGATAGATCTATGGCATTAAACCTGTAGAATTCCCAGAGTGTAATAAACAGCAGCTTATTTTTTGCTATTTAAAACCTTTACAAAGATATTCTTGAAAAACAAACAAACAAACAAACAAACAAGAAACAATCGGAAAAGAGGAAAACAATAAATGTGGTTAAAGGAGAGTACGGCCTTTACTTACAGGGTTTGGACACTTGAGTTTCGATCTGTCATAGGTAAAGTTGTTGTAAGTCTGCTTTTCACCAACTGGTTCCATCTGAGGAAGAGAAAAGCAATAGTAAGCAGTGAAGATGTTTTCTTCTCATACTCCTGACTTGTGTGCCTACAAGCTTTTATCCAATCTTATGGTGCCTGCAGCAATGAAGAAACGTGGGAGAAGGTGCATCATAGGAGAGTTTCCAAACATTTTAACACTCAGGAGCTGAAGACATTGAGAATCCAACTCACTGTCTGCAGAAAAAGAACTCAGGAAGCAAACTGAAGGAGAAGCCTTTCCTGCTTTCACACCGAGTGCAGGAGAAAATAGCTCTGACTACCGCATACTTTAAATATTCTGCTACAACAAAGCAGTGCACTATACACCCAGTTCTCCCACATGGACATCTCAAATGACAGTATAAACCACAAAGAAAAAAAAAATCGCATGAGAGATGTTAGTCACATTACTAAGCACGGTACTGAAAGAAAGCAGCTTAGGTGTCATGGTGATGGAAGTGCCTCTAGAAATGATGCAGAGTTGCACAGGCAGGAGGAGACAGTACAACCCTTTGCAGTCTACACTCAGACAAGAAATCCCCGGGGAGTTTTAGCTAAGGCCAAGTTCACCAGACTGCAAGAAGTTAATTAAATAGAACCTTTTAGATCATCGGTTGTCAGCTAAGCCGTATTAACTGACCCTAGGCTCTCCCTGAGCCCATTTCACTTGCAAAATAAAATATGTCCAGGCTAATGGCACAGTACCTGTGGATGGCTAGGAGTGCACATGCCATGCGTTACCATAGTTAAGCTAACCAGTAGAAGCTTGATCAGTCATGTTGACTGAAGCATTTACAACTGTGTATGGACTTGCCTGAAGCAATGACCTGAGGGCTGGCCCAAAGGGAACTGCAGAATTGTCACCCAGCACTTCTGGGTATACAGCACTGAGGGCAGCTGTTGCTGCTGCTGTCATCTGTACACGCATCTACTGTCTGACATGACTAGAGTGTCACCTGTATGCTGGAGAGAAACAATACCCTAACGAAACCAACACGAGATGAAGAAAACGTCTTGGTAAAATTCCAAAATTTCTCTGGTTTCTTAGTACAAAATAGAAATAGACACAGAAAAAAAAAAAAAAAAAATCAAAGGGGAGAGATGAACCAACACAAGATGAAGAAGCTGATGCCTCATGTATTAAAGATATGAGGAGAAAATAAATCTAAGAAGCATGGAGAATATGAGAAGAAAACCAGAGGGTAAGGTTTTACTGGTTGTCATGAGGTCCTGTTGTACACCTATGAGTCCTAATCATTTGTTCTGCCTTCTTGCTAATGTTGTGGAGGTGGAATTTGCTAGTTTCATTGCATTTATAGTGAAAAACTCAAGTTCTGATGCAATTATTTGAAACATACGTGGCTCACTTTTTGTGTCTGCAGTGTGACTGGTTAGTTGTAGATAACTTAACACTTTCTGTGCCAGAACACTTGACAAGGGGTCTGGCATAACACCCAGGCAAAGGAAAATAAGGTGCAGAATTCTATAGCCCATCCTTTTCACTTTGGTTCTATGTGATGCATACATCAAGAGCATCATCTTCTAAGTTCTGAAGATGACAGCATCTCCATAAATGCACAGCGCAATTTCTGGAAGGCACATGCAGATCCTCTGGTAGCATGTAGCAAACACAGAGGCATAATGCAAACTAAACACACTGTCTGTGTGCTCTTCTCCTGGGTCAGGGGACTGACTGGGTAGATTTGGGACTGGTAGGAGACTGTTAAGATTAAAGTTTTCTGACTTCACAAGGTATAAAGAGTACACTTTGCTTTGCATAAGGCAGAAAGGGCAGAGAGCATCAGAGTGAGGAAGAGGCTCCTTAAGCCATCTCCATCCTTTTATACCCACAGAATGGCCAGGCACAGTCTAGCCCTTTGTGTGGACTGACAAGAATACATGTCATTTGGCAATAAGCCTACTTCTTGCTGAGCTCTTCAGGGAACAGCAAAACAATACGGCCTTACAGTAAGCTTGCACAACCTCTCCATACATGGACAGAGAGTGAAAAGAAGGGATGTATTACAAGAAGTAGATTTCACTAGGAACTAGTCTGATCAACATGAATTGACAGCTCTGTGGAAGTGAAGAGTTTACATTACTAAGAATCTGATCCCCAGTATGCCGTAGGAAGATGTGTCAATATTCTTATATGTGGGAAATGAGTGACAGCCTGGACAGAATAAAACTCCAGTGGCAGAGAAAAAGGATTGATGTGATTCAGGAATGAGTAACGCCTAATAGGAATATCATGTGGCAACAAACCCAAGTTAAGGCTACCACATGCCCAGATATTGCCTCTTTTTCTTTGGATCTGCAGCTATGCACTACTTGAATGTTATTTACATTTGCCAGGGGATTGATGAACCACAGTGAGCCTTGCTAGGACTACTATACAAAGCATCCTACTAGGCTGCCATCATCTGGAGACCAACACAGTGAAGCCTGATGTTGAAAAACAGGCCAGATTTGTTGTGTGCACAAATCAATTACTCAGCACAAGCACACACATTGTTTTCCATAACCCTGGACTTAACAGCTTGTGTTATAGTGAGCAACTGCACAGATTTCTGCCCAGGATGTCCTTGTCCTTGTGCTGAAGTTCCTTATGGAGTACGTTGTAAGCTCCTTATCTTGCTCAGTTTTTTACTTAAAATGCAAAGTTTCTCTTCCATGTATGTCTGTTTCTTGCACAAACCAGGACACAGCATTTCTGCTGGCACAATGTGTTTGAGAGCTTGTGTTAATGAGACAAGAAGAGGAAATGTTGCTGTGGCATGAAAGCATCATGGTCTTTTTTTGACTATAGGAAATAACATCATTCCAAAAGTGGCTGTTACCTTGGAGTTACCAAGTCTAGCATATGCTTCTTATACACTGTGCCAGCACTATTCAAAAACTGTTTCCCTCAAAATGACAGAAGGAACATGACTGCAAGCAGAGGAATCAAAGGTGTGATTTCAGTCCTCCATTAGCTTCAGTGACTCTAACAGGATTGCCTCAGATATCTGAGTGGATGGTACAACACTTTTAATGGTAGGGAAAAAGAAGAAATCGATCACAAGCGTTTTCATAATAAGTCTAGGAGATGTCAATGAAGAAAGGTAAGCTCATTGAACAGGCTTTTCCAGGAAACATACAGGACTGTATGTTTAACTGGGCTGATTTTTGCCTTAGTGTATATTAATAACCAAAGCAGAAAGGAATTTTTCTTCAGAGTATGGTGAAATACTCAGAATTTCTCATAAGCAAAGGTGATAAGCAAAAGGTTATACTGTTTTAGGCAACAAAACCGCTGTCAGTTGTGTTCCCAAGCAATGCAGACAAAGAAGGATCTCAGAGTTCAATAGTCCTCCTCCCGTTAGAATAACAGTTTCATCTTGTTTGCTGTTTTGTTTCACACCAATATACTTCCTCACAGTCTTTTGTTGGGACTCCTACAACAAACACATTGGGATCTATTTAGCAGCCTCTTACCATATTATTCCAGAGAGCCATAGCCATCTCAGCATAGCCTTTTTCACTGAAATGAAAGCAGTCTGCAGCAAAGAAACTCAGATCTGGCTTGCCATTCTGCAATAAAAAGCAAAATAAAATCCTAAATACATTTCACATGTTAAGATTTGATATACTGTATCTGAAAGTGCACTGTACTTGCCATGTCCACTTCACACTTATCTGCAGAGAAGGACCTGGGTGTCCTGGTGAACAACAGGTTGCCCATAGGCCACCAATGTGCACTTTCAGCCAAGAAGGCTGGTTTTATCCTGGGGTTCACTTCAAACAGCAGAGTCAGCAGGCTGAGGGAGGTGGTCCCTCCCCTCTGTTCTGCCCTGGTGAGGCCACAACTGGAGTTATGTATCCAGTTCTGGGCTCCTGAGTTCAAGAAAGACAGGGAACTTCTAGAGAGATTCCAGAGGAGGGTCACAGGCTGAGTGACCCGGGGCTCTTCAGCCTGGAGAAGAAGAAGCTGAGAGATCTTATGAATGCTTATAAATACCAAAATAGCTGGAGACATGTGGATGGGGCCAAGCTCTTCAGTGGTGCCCAGTGACAAAAGAAGGAGCAGTGGGAACAAATTGAAACAGGCTGCTGAGAGGCTGTGGAGCTTCCTTCTGTGAATTATCCAAAACCCACCTGGACACTTTCCTGTAGGGAAATGTACTGTAGGGAACCTACTTTAGCAGGGAGTTGGACTAGTTTATCTCAGAGGACTCTTCCAAAACCCTGCGATTCTGTGAACTTCCTAAAGGCAATCTATGCACATTTTGACACTGCAGACAAAGTTAGGTACTCATAACTATGCACATATTATTATACTTTGAGATCTCCTGTGTAATGCATCCTGCTCAACTTCACACAGTAACTTCCATAACAAATCTAGACTCATGGTTAAACCAATAGTCACAGCTCTTATATGGACCCAGCCATAGACCCACACTCTACCTTGAACAGATTAAAAAAAACTGTTTACTTATCTTTGCTGGATAAGCTTTCACTATTCGGATTCTTTCAGGTATTCAAATCTGTGCTGGATGTCAGAAAAATATAAAAAACTGGGGGATTATCCATCAGGGGCAAATGTCACTACTAAGGAAAATACACCTCATTACTACTAAAACTGTGACCGTTATTTGGACTGGCAAAACCAAATAAGGATGCTATAACAAAAAGATGAGTAATATGCAAAACTGAATGGTTCTGACCAGGATTCATACGAAGATACTGGTCCATGCAGGATGGAAAAGAAAAATGAGACTCACACTGTCCAGAGGCAAAATGGTGTTTCGGAAAAACGGCTGCACAACAACTGCAAAGTCCTCACGCTGTTCGTACCGACCGCTGTTGACCAGTTGTAAGGCTTCAGCCTGTGGGGAGTTACATGGTTGGAAACAGGAAAATTACATGCAAGAATCATCTACCATTTAACAGCTATTGTAAAAACATGGATATTACATTTTTTTACAGCATAGGTTGGCATAACTTCATACAAATCCTGCTAAATAGTACTGAAAGGTTCAGAGAGTGGCAAAGAAAATAATTTGGGAGAGATTTTCATGAGAAAAATGTGGAGAAGCTAAGACATTTGGAAAAGTGAAGTTGCTTAATTTTGACAAAAAAAAATGGGGTTTGTATCTTATAGAAATCAATAGTTCCTAAGAACAAGAAGAAAAAAAGTACAGAGAATTAGAAAAAGGAAAAAGGCCAAATTTCTTAGAAGAGACAGGTGATTGGGAACATGAACTTGAGATGTTTGGAACATGTGAAAGGTGTACTGGAAGTAAAATAAAATAGAAGCATTGAAAAACACCTGCTACTTTTGAAAACTGCCTACAGACATACACACTGCCATACAGATAATAAAGCTATCTTCCTAATACTTTCCAGCTTATGGGTATAAACACTAAAGGTCCTGGTTATATCCCAGAACAGCTCTAGTACCAGTTCCCTAATAAAGAAAAATGTCCACATGGGTCAGTTTATGTGAGTGTTTTCCAAGATGGATTTTTTGAGCTTTGTGAGATCCAACAGACAACATCTACTGCCATAGAAAGAACAGGAGGACTGGAGAACATACTGTGATCTGATAGCGATCCCTGCATTCACAGAACTAATGACGGAAAAATCTTCTGTTCCAATGGCTATTTATAGGCCTTGTTAAACTGGAGTGAATCTTAAGCTGGAGGCTATGAAAAGGTACTCTCAGATAATGAGTTGCCCCATAGCAAGCTGAGCGCTAACTCTCAGCCTATGGTAAAAGAAAAGAATATCAGGTTAGTTTAATTCATTTCCTTTGCCAAGTGTGATGACAAAACTGACGATGGAAGTTAATTTCTTATCCTTGCAGTAGCATGTCAACTCCTGTGAGCTATCCATTGCATTTGTAATGAATGTACACCAACAAAACAGCCGTCACCAGCAAATCCTTTCCAAATGTCCAAACAGCAATGGGAAACACAACTAGCTGAGCTCAGAACTAAGCTCAAAACGTTAAGGCAGAAAGTCTTGCACTGCTGCTAATCGGCTTGCAGGCTATGCTTTTAATTAAACTGTAGCCAAGCTGTTTCCCCAATCACTCCTCTCAGTTCTGAGGTTTTGAGTGAAAGAAAGGTGACTGAAGGAAGAGGTAAAAAAGAAACACAAATGAAGACGACTAGTTACAGAATCAAATTGTTACCTGAAAATCTCTGTTGACTCTCTTAATTTCTTGTAGATCAGAAGAATTTTCTTTGGGGTTTAGGAAACATGGGCAAAGATTCCTTTAATGAAAGAAATACTGAATTTAAAAGCCAACATAGAATAGTCTGTGCAGCACTTCAGTAATGTGTCTGGTACAAGAAGCTCAGGATAGCTGCCCAAAGCTTACAGGCAGGAGAACCTCCTTGCTGACTTAGATGTGGATACATCAGGAAATAAAAATTTTCACTGAACACCTGCCACAGCCACTAAGTCTGAGTAAAAACACCCTACACATAGGTGTAGGAGAGGTCCAGAAGTCTAGAAGTTTAGAAAATAAATCATTTGTGTGACTTGACTCCTCAGACTACTGTGTTTCCTTCTCTTACTCTCACATCAAGCTGTAACTCATGCTTCATTGAAATGTATTCTCTAAGAAGGAATTAATATGAGAACATCAAGCAAGTCAGTTGATTCACTAATATTCCTTCTAGTGTGTTCCAGTAGTTAATCACTTCTGTCATTAAAAATCCATGCCTTATTTCATTTGAATTTATCAGGCATCATCTTCCATTCTTTGTTATAAAGTGAGCCATACACCCACTTTACATGGACATAAAATACATCCATACTGACTCCTCTGAAGGCACGGCTACTTCTTAAAACAAGTCCCACAGTCTTCTTAGAGTTATAATTTTGGCCTCCTCCATTTGGTAATACAGCACTGAATACATGGAGAGGCATCAGGGATATCAGCCTGAGCTGCTGAGCAGCTAATGGGTAGGCATAAAAGGCACCAAGGTCAGCAGTAAGGCAGCTGCATGGTGATTTATGCTGTGATATTCTGCCTTAGAGCTAAGAAGGCAGTGACTGACCACAGCCTACAGGTGCATGCCCTTTAGCTGAAGTATTGGAAGAAGCAATAGAAACTCAATGTGAACTAGTGTATTCATGTAAAGGCAGCAATAAAAGGAGTTCAGAATGGCGTGGCTATCCCTACTGCAGCAACAGTTTAGAACAAACAGAAACAAAAAAGAAAGGCTTTTAAATGTGAAGATCTGTTGCGTTCACTTACTCTGTTAAAACACACTTTGAAGAGCTTGCTGCCACCTGACGCAGTCCAGAAATCTCAAGTATCTCCACCATGTTGATAAAGACTCTTGGGAGCTGCAGGGATTATAATAAGCAGACATACCGAGTCAGAGAACATGATACCACTACAAAGGGAGAAAGAAGTGCCATCCGTAGGTCAGTGAGTCAGTGCAGAACCACACTGACTGCAGCCAACAGCATGTACAGAGGTAATGTATAAAGAGAGGGAGACATACAGTGGATGTCAGCCAAAAAATTCCTGGCAGCTAGTACAAACTAGCTGAAATGCTGCTTCACTCCCTGGGGCATTTCCATTTTCTGTAGAGTAAATGAAACTTTGCATAGTTGGTCCAGCCATCAGCACCAGCAGTAATGCTGTGATATGCTTCATCCACAGCAAAAACACCATGAAGCTCAGTTGTCCTGAAACTACAGTCCATTTTCTCAGGGCATTATCTAACACAGTTGTTTGAATGCTCCTCAGTGCTGCGTTATGATCTCAGCTCTTTGGAAGATAATCTTGCATGAAACATAATCACTGAAAGTCTACCAGAGGTGAGAAGAACACAAACGTGCTTGCCAGGAACATAGTTTGCTGGGGTATCTTTAAAGCTTACCTCCATGTAGAAAATATCCAGAGTGTCCTGGAGGTGCTTTACGTAGTTTTGTACTGAATAAGCTTCCTATGTAATTAAAATAAAACAAAGCAAGATCAGTCTTCTTTCAAAAACCCAGAAGTTTAGACTGTTTTATCCACACAATGGAGTCCCTGTTCTGCTTTCTGCTTCTGATGGCAGATATATATTTGGAACAAGAGGTTTACTGCCACACGCACCCAGGTTGCACAGTGCCACAGGAACACAAACACATTCACTTAATCTCTACAGAAAATCTAGAGGTATGTAAGAGATCTCAGCAAAATATTTCCTTAATGAATAAACAAAATCCATAGGCAAAACGACTCTGAGTGTGGTTATAGAGGTTTAGCCACCGGGACGAAGACTCCACTCAGCAGTCTTTGAAGGAAATAGACCAAAACTGAGAGAACAATCCTCAGTAATTTCAATGAGATGGAGCTCAAGACTTCAGTGTGTGCTATGAGAACCTTGTCTTTTCAGAGGGAATGAGCACTGCCAGCTAGATATGAGATCTTTTTCCACCATAAACTGATGTTACTTCATTTGGTGTCACTCTGAAGCAAGAAAGAGACATCTCCAATAGTAATTGCATGGAGACACTTTCCAGAATAAAAGCCCACTTGTGTCCCTGTAACAACAAACATAAGACACCCCACTTCTTGAGTGCTTTTGTCCAGTCAAGCTGGAAGAGCTCTTTGGTTTACACTTTTGTTAAGTGTGGGGCAGATTGCTGCTGCTTAAATTGTGCATTACTCCAGACCTGCAGTGCCTCAAAATTAAAAGCTGTGTACTTCTTTCATATACAACACAGATGAAAGGAATTGTAGTCCTAAGTGCTTTTTAAACAAAGAGGAGCTTTGGCTCATGGAGAGAGAGAAAGGTTAAATTTCTAGGACTGGGCTCCTGCCAAGTGCCCAAACAAGCATGCCTGCTTCAGAGATACAAACCTTATCCAAGCAGTACTGACACAGGTCATTGCCTCCAATGAAGATAGTGATCAGCTTCCAGTCCTCCTTGAAGTTAATCTTCTGGTGGCACATAAAATAAACAGATTTCTGTGTTAGCCGCTTACACTTGCAGGACTAGAGCAGGTACAGACTGCGCAGCAGAGCAGCCCAAAAGAGGCACAGTGAGTGAAGACAGCAGAATCACAGAATGGCTTAGGTTGGAAGGGACCTTAATTGGTTGGGAAGGGACCCATTTCCAGCTCCCTGCTGTGAGCAGGGCTGCCCCCCACCAGCTCAGGCTGCTCAGGGTCCCATCCAACCTGGCCTTGACACCTCCAGGGATGGGACACCCACAGCTTCTCTGGGCAGCTGTGCTAACACCTCACCATCCTCTGAGTAAAAATATTCTTCCTAACATCTAACCTAAACCCCCCCTCTTTTAGTTTAAAGCCATTCCCTCTTGTCCTATCAAAGACAAGCATCTGTCTGAGGGAACATGAGAACTGTTTGCTAGTCTAGCTGCAGCTCACCTTGGCTTTTGTAAGGAAATCCCCTTCAGAAAACAAGAACCATCAGGGCAGCTGAGCATGGAGATGTGCCAGCAGGTGTGCTGAAACAGATACTGGGTTTGGGGCACCGTGGAGACAGAGCTGGGGTTGCTGGAGTGGCTGTCGAGAGCCGGGAAAGTGAGTTGCTAGGGATCCTGCCAGCTGAGAAGGCATTGCTCCACGGGCAGGCAGGGAGAGAGGCACCCCGGGGACCAGAAAGTGGATTAAAATAGCAGAGTCCGGGAGGCCGGTGACTTCACCGAGCTCATATAAGGGCAGCTGCAGCACCCACGTCACCTCGCTGACAATAGGCGCTGCTGAGAGCTGGAGCTCAGCAAAACATTTTGTAGGTTCTGAACAAAGAAAGGAATCAAAGGCAGCTATTTTTAGAGCGGTACATTTACATAACAAACAGCTGCGAAAGGATCCCGCAAATAGAGAAAGGGCCTGGGAATCACCCACGGGGCTGAATTTTCCTCCTCAAGCAACGCTTTGCTCCGAAATCATTGCACAGAGCGTGGCGGGGATTTTCCCCCTCTTTTTAAAGATGCATAAATAGCAGTGAATAAAACAGATCTAGAGCCTTGTAGTACTTCGCTAAAGAGCCACGGCAGCTCCCTTCAGTGCCAAACATTTGGTAGTGCAGAGTAACTGACAGCACGGTGAGCACGCAGCATCCATCAGGAGTGCTGGCACACAGGGATGAGTGCTCTGACAAATCCTGCTTATTCAGTACCTTTCTTTCCCATTCAGTCTGAGCCAAGGAGCACCAGGCTCTCTTATTCCCTTACTGGACACTCTATGAAGCAACAAATCACACTGACAGTCACTACCACAACAAATTCAGACCACGCTTGGGGCAGGACAGTCTCAGCTTTCTCCCACGTTTTACCCACGCACCCCAAACTTCAGCACCAGCCACTGTGTTAAAAGCCCTCTGCAGCCCTCAGTGGAGCAGGAACAGCGTGTTGGTCCACAATACTACATCCCTGACCAGTTCCCTAGAAGCTTGAGATGTGGCAGGGATTCTCTCCACCATGAGGACTTTAGCCACCAATGATTCATATGCCTTTTTCAGGGGGTTTCCTGGGAGGATTTCATTTCCCCTTCCCCAGTATTGCCATTCCCCAGACCTAAAGCCAGAGCAAAGAATGTGGCTGATGTTGGTCACTAGGCCCCTGCTCCAGCGACACTGTGCTTGGCCATTATGAGTTCCGCTGTGAATGCTGCTGCTCACTCAGCCTCCAGATCTCCTCCTCCTCCCCACTACCATTCTCACAACTCCCAGATGCATCAGCTGCTGCCCTTTGTGTTTGCACACTATCTGGGTGGATTTGCATAGGTAACTTCTAATCTTTCGATGATAGTGACTGTTCCTTAGTTGCTTATCTTGGAAAACACACCAGAGGACACTGACTTATTCTATTCTGTTGCCCCTTGAACTGGCATCATGGGAGCACTGAGGTTCAAATCTGAAGTCTCTGCTTTGTTTCTTAGGAGCAATCTACTTACCGAGCTGCTCCTCATTAGCTCCACCAGTTCACGTGCTTGGGCTGGCATATTGCTACAGGAAGAGGACAGAAAGATTTTAGATGCATGCTCTGAAAGCTCATCATCATTTTCTCTTGCACTCCTCATTTCAGGGAATGCTACGAGTGGCAGAAACCCACACAGAGGAAGAGATGCCTCAGAAGGAAGAGTAGTGACCAGAGCAGCAACAGTTGCACAAACTATCTGATCTAAAAGGGTTTCAGCTAGGACAGCTGCCAAGTGGCAGTCAACTGGGATGGCTTCTTCCCATCTCAGAGCAGATTAAGTGCATTTTATTGGGAGAAAAAACACTAATGCCCAGATGTACAGAGATATTTAGCTGCACAATTCCTTTTGACATCTAGTAATGTTTACACAGAAGCTGGGCACCTAATCAACTTTCCTGATTTGGCCTTCAATTCCTACCACTAGTCTGGAGAATATTGCTTATGCTGGGGAACCACGGGGCTGAAGCTCAGATCTGTGCAGGATGCAACATCCATAGAGCAAAGCACAAACCATGCTGAGACAACAGCTGGAGACTTGAGCTCCTGACATACTGAGATGAGATTGCACTTGAGCTAATCCTGTCCCGCATTTTGCCAGCAGCTACACAAACATAGCCACATTTATTTGCACTCCCAGAACCACGCTGAGCTCAGGTCACTCACAGAACAGGAGCTACACAGTCTTTGCTACCCTGAAACCCTTTTGCAGAAAATTTGATGGCTGTTAAAGGGGTCACAAAGTCCTGAAAATAAATTCCATGAGTACCCACAGAGCAAGCACAGCTTATGCAATACAAACTCATATGTTTTTGTTCTTAACAGACTAGTAGTGTTTTCCTTCAAGAGGAAAACAGATTCTTTTTCCAGATGCTCACTTGGTTCATTTTCTTTACACTGCAAACGAGGAAAGCTCTTAGTGCAATTAGGTGACAGCGAGTTTCTATTTGTTAGTTGGAGGCACATTTCCCAGAAATCAAGGAATAATTGAGAGGGTCATCAGCTTCTTCTCATTACAAACAAACTGAAAGTGAATGAGGAAGCAGCAAACTGCAGGCTGAGCAAAAAAATGTACTGATAGAAACCTCCTTTCTTCATTTGTCTTCTGTACAGCATATTTGAGCTGATGCCTTATTTATGTTTCTATTTCTGTCTCTGATTTAGAAGAAGAAGAAAATTAAATCATAAAATACTATCTTAAAAAAAAAATGTAATCAGAAATCAGACCACAGAAACATGTGCATTACATACAGATTGTGGGTATTAACTCAGCATTACACGCAGCTCAAAGACAATCTGCCAGAGCATCAGTTCTTTCCTACCCCTTTGCCCATCCTTGGCTTCAGTCGTACTTACTGTGAAGTCGCACCTCTCTCTGCAGCATTGAATCCAGCTGCTTCCCTACTATTGCCAGTGGAGAAGCCAAAGAGGTTTGGGCTGAATTTTTTCAAGATATCTTAAAAAGAGAAGACACAACGTTTAACTATCCATGGTACAACTGGCAGTAGATACACCTGCTTTGGAGACTTCAGTACTGCGAGTATTTCTCCCTGTGGCCTCAAGGAGAAGGGCCTGGTGGCCCCGATGACAGCCAGGTCCTAGGGAACTCGCTGTTACTGACAGTGAGTGCCAGAATAATTATGATAACTTCCCTTCACATACCAGGAGCAGATGCTCCAAAGATGACCCTCTCTCTCCCAGTCCCCCATCTACTCATTAAGATAATATTTATAGCAGGAAAGTGAATGCCATTCATGTTTATAGGCTTCAGTGAAACCCTCAGCAGCAAAGTGCGATGCCTGAAAACTGCTTTTGTTACTGTGTCTGTAGTGCCGTCTGAAACCTCTTTATAAAGTCTCGTTTACAATGCTGCATGCATAACGAAATGCATTTTCTGTGTTTCCTTAAGCATGGTGTTCATGACACAAGACAAAGCATATCGGTTTTTGTTACAAGCAGCGTCAGGTATTGTCAGCCTGTTCCACAGCACAGATCACGTACAAATAGATGAACCACTGTGAACCAATTCCCCTCTAATTTATGGTCACACTGACCACTTAGTGGTTTCTATGGCAACTACAGGGACCGGTTACACAGAATGCTAAGATGAGGGACGTATAGTATTTTTAGACTTTTTTAGTGCAGTGTAGCAGCTTGAAAGCATTGAGAGAAACCAACAGGAAATCATAACCTTGCCAATGATCTTTACTAAATGGACAACTAATTGTTTCATAAACCTTCATTTGCCCACAGCCATTGAGCACTACAGCTGGTGACTGGAAAACACAATGAAATGAAGAAGGGACTGATCTGCCATGGAGTCCTGCCACCTACAGTACATTTACTCTTCATAATTTCTGTCAAAAGGATGCATTGGCCACATGCAGATCCTGTAATGTGGAGGGGCTAAATTAGCTTTGCAGCTAGGAAGGTCAGTCTGGGTTTCAGCTGTGAGTCAAGTGAGCTGCTCCCATTCACAATGGATGGGGATGCCCATCGTTTGCAAGGAAAGTGTGATCATTTCCAGATGTTTTTGAACATCCTCTTGGACTGCTTTCAGACTAATAACGTGCTTTCCCCCTTACTCATGCCATTTTATCAGGATACTCACTGGGTAAAGTGGTTTGGGTCTCCAGGGTGCCATCACCTCCGATGCTACAAAGGGAAAGCACAGAATTACTGGGTAGCAATAATTCTGCAACCCTCTTATTGTCAACATACATTGCTGCTAAAGCCCAGGAAGGGATACTCACCCCAGGCTGAACTAGGACAGTAAAACCACAAGACAAGTTAAGAATTCAGGAAAGGTACTGAAAGGAGATTTCAGATTAAATCAAACAGGATTTCAGCTAGGATAGAAACTATGCCTATAAACTAGGAGTGAAGCATACAGGAAGAATCAGTTTTTCACATGAACATGCTGGAGCACCCATTGTCAGAAGGCATGTGACCCTGCTGAAAATACATTTGTGTGCATTTATGTATAGAAGACAGACTGCATTAAATGTTCGTTATCTACCCATCTGGGATTTTGCAATGCTGATAATGAAATAAGCCTCTGCCTCTACTGTTATCATAAATCGGTTGATCGTGGAACTCTCTAAAACTCAAGCTAGCTTAGAGCGTTAGAAAGTGGGTATTCTTTATTCTCGGTGCTGGATGCACAAATGGATCCTTCCATCTAATTGTGCATACCTGGTACAAAAGATCTTCAACTTGTATACATTACTTGAGTTACATACACAAAGGTTTACCCAAGCAGTACATACATATTCAGTACTTCCCCCAAAATCATTAACATAGGGTTACACAAGCTCTTTTTATGGTGGTGGTTCTGAGACATTCTAGATGAAGTCAGTACCCTTCCTTACTGTGTTTGCCAGATGAACCCAGTCTTTACACACACTTGGTTAGCTCCTTGCCTTGATCGCACAATACTTGCTTTCACAAAATCAGCTGATTCAAGTAGAACTTCCTTATCTACTTGGTACAAGGAGTTCAGTTTATCATCGTTATCTGCTTGGTACAAGGGCACAGATTCTTTCTGTTTTCTACACAAACTACAGGGCTGTTCATCGATGAGCATTAGCAAGCTTAACAGTATCGCTACAACTGGTATCACTACCACCCAAATAATGTGTATAGACATCTATGTGTACAGACAGTGTTCCCTTACACCACCTCTGTCAGGCCCTAACATGGGTGAAGCACAGAGTAGAGAAAGATAGATGAAGAAAGGAGTGTATTCATGCACATGCTTATCATATCTACCATTCTTACTTATGCCTGTATGAAGCAGACAGTTTTCTTCCACTCTAACGTGGACACTGAAATTCACATCTACTCTAGCATATATTGTCATTGCTTGCTTTGTAATTGCAAATCTATTTGGGACATCTTCACTGAATATGCATGTGGTGCTCTCACCGCGTTCATGCTAATGGGCGCTCACACAGATTCTCTAGCATTAAACACCGCTTTGGATTATCACAACAGCAGCAATAGTCTGAGGCACAGGACCCTGCTGGTAGCAGGCAGTTCTCATTTGAAAAACAAACAAAAACCCAGCACCACAAAAATTGCTCCCTTTCTCTTCCAACTCTGACTTTCTCAAGCCCTTACCCAGCAATACTCGATCTCAGCGACCTGCCCCCATATTTACTCTCTGTAGAGGGGAGTTTGGTTAACAGGAGCAGAATTTAGCTGCTCAACCTGTGGCAGTACATCTCTTTGTCTGATATACCCCATTCCCATCTTCTTCAGGATGTAACTACACAACCAGGTGACCCACACTTACAACTGCGTCTGAGGATGAAAATACCAGAGAGAAAACTGAGCACAGTTACCTCCAGGAACATCCCCTCCAGTCCACTTGTAGGTCAGTTGTGCAGGCTCCTACTGCAGTCTGAAAAGGGATGAAAAGAATAACTTACAAAATACTAGAACAGGGTGCTGTAAGTACAGGTAGAACAGAAAGTGTCAAAACGCTGAAGAAATTTAGCAACATCATTCTGAATCCAGCTAAGCTTTTCCAGCATCTCCTTTACAGCAAAAGCATTCCTTGTCCTTATTCAGCAGCACACACTGGCCTATGGGTAGTCCTACATTTCCTGTGCTTCAAATTCATAGCCTTATCCTCATGTATGAAGGCAGCTCATCTAAACAGCAGACCTTGGAGCAAGGGAAACACAGTCCAACCAGTGGGCATCAGACTGTAAGGTCTTGGGAACTACAACTCTCATAATAGTATCAACAAAGTAAGGAGAACCAGGTTCTGATCTACAGCCTTGTATTTGTCTGGATTTTTCTGATTGAAGCTGCTTCATTCCGGCATGTCCTGAAGAAAGTTGATGTTGGGATGCTTAATAATGCAGGAAAAAACAAAATAGCTGAAAAACCCCCAGTTTTAACAGTAAATAAATCAGTAGAGAGGTTGTTTTTTAAACTGCCAGGAAAACAAATCTTTGGTGCACAATCCACTTTTCTCAGTTGGAGCCAATCTGGAAGCTGAACACACAGACTTCGTGAGATGTAGGCAGGATTTTTATCTTGTATTTTTGCCAATACAGATAAAAATGTTGGCACATCTATCTCTTTCACCACGCACTGTGGCTGAGAGGTTGGACAGATGCATTCTAGCCAGTGACGTGACTAAACTGTTCAATGTTTCGTTAATCTCCAACTGCATCTGGGCTGAGAACAGTCTTCCTGCAGTGCGAACTTTATTACAATTTAGTATGGGGGGAAGTCACCAGAACAAAGAACACGGTGATAGATTTGAGTGTTCACAGGACTGTGATAGAATGCTTTTATTATTTTATTTTTCAAAATCTTCTAGCAAGGTCAGCAGCTTGACTCACTTTCACGACAGCAATAATGAAAATAGGTTATTCTGCAGCTTTTTAGTTTATTAATGGTTTCACTTCATTTTGAGCTATTCAAAAAGCCACGCGTCTCTGGTTTTGGCTGATAAAGAGCTCTTTCTCTTCATAGTAGCTGGTACGGTTCTGTGTTTTAAGATGAAAATAGCACTGATATAACAGTGATGCTTTCATTGTTGCAGAGCAGTGTTTGCACAGTCAGGGCCTTTTCTGCTCCTTGAGCTGCACTGCCACTGGGGAGCTGGGAATGTACAAGGAGCTGGGAAAGTTACAGCCAGGGCAGCTGGCCCAGTCTAGCCAAAGGGATATTCCATACCACATGGCTCTGTCCCATAAAACTCAGGGATTCATTTGGGGTGGCACTGCTGCTGCTTGGGGACTGACTGAGCATCAGCTGGGCACTGCTGAGTAATTGCGTTGTACACCAATCACTTGGTTGGTTTTGTTTGTTTTTGTTTTTTTTTCTATTTTCTTTTCTCCTCCTTCATTTCTTATTAAACTGTTCTTAACAGACAAATTCTCATATACCATTCTCAACTCTCTCCCCCTGTTCATTTCCTAAGGGAAAATGAACAAGTGGCTTCTGTGGTATTTAGCTGCCTCCTGGGTTAAGCTGCAACATCACGATATCAACAAAGCCATCAATACTGACCGCATACAGGGCTCTTGAAGGAAATACCAGGAGGAAAATCAATGTGTTAGGGAACCAAGACAGATCTTTACTACAGTTCCTCTGTACCAGGGATGAAGTATAAAGTATTTGTTCTGCTGGCTATGCCAAAATGTTATTTATGTGCTTATGTGTGAGAAATATTCTCTTTGTCTTCTCTCTCCATGCCTCTCAACCAACACTACATCCCATCCAGTTGCACCTTGCTATGGCAATGAAGAACTGCATGAATAATGGCAATATGAAAACTGCTTTTCTCTGCTGTTGGGACAAAAACCTCAAGGAACAGAGTCTGGACCCTTTGATTAGGAATACATACACACATGTATGTCAATTAGCCTGATCATTTGAGAGCTGTAGTCCATTCAGCTCCTTCTGAACACTGCAGGAACTAAAGCTGCTGGAATGAGACAGGTGTAGCTCAGGAGTTAAAACTCATGTTGACACCAATATCTGCCTTCATTCCATGCCAGAACAATTCTGTAGCGCTGTGCAATTCTGAAACTCTTTCTCAGAAAACTTCAGCACAGATCAGAAATATTCCATTAAGGATAATGGAATTCTTGGGCCTTTCTTTTCTGAGACTATTCTTTTCAGTTTGCATTTCTTGGTACATGAAATACATCATAGTTCTAAGTAAAAATTAAAATTAACCCAACAAACAACATCTGAGAGCAAACTTCTGATATACTGAAGTGTCATAATTATCTCAAGTGAGAAACACTTTGGTCTGTAATCAGTTATTTCTCTAGGAAATTTCATCAAGACCTCTCATTGTATGTAAAATGGCAATTCATTTTTCTTAGGTCAGAAAATACTGCTACTATAAGGCAGACATTTCCCTTTCCTAAAACACTTGAATAAACTGCGTGCAATAGAGAGTGTGATCCAATTTCTGTTCTGGCCTGAATTATTCATTACTAGATTACTCAATTGTCAGTGCCAGTGTCATTCATATCCCTTTAGGCTATGTCTTTGCAAAGGGACACAAGTAGATGAGCTTTTCTTTGCCAGACAAAACAATTTGCTTTCTATCTGATGATGACTGACATAACCATAACATAGAGGCAGAAATCAACACTTATTCTTCTCATTCTAAACCTGGAGATATAGCAGTACTTACAGTCAGGGAATCTCCCAATGCTCCAATGACTTTGATGTCAGCAGGCTGTAGCTCATGTACTAGAAAAGAGTAGGAATAATAAAAAAAATAGTAATTGATAACTGACATAAAATGCTATTTATCGGAGTCAAGATCCAAGTCTTTGGTTTCAACCTGATGTTATTTTTACAGACTTTTAAGGAGAGAGTGCTTCAACTTCTACGTTTCTGCCAGGCAAAACATATAATAACCTCTTGCCATTTGTTTGCAACATTTTACTCAACCAACAAGGAAATAAATGAACCTTGAACAACTATTCAAGTGTCACCTTATGAAAAAAATAAATAAGGAAAATGGATATGTTCAGGGTTTATTTTTAAGGTTTGGGTCATAGATCAATACTTCCCATTAGCAATCTGCCCACGATGCCTTCCAGTTATGCACAAGACTGCTACTACACTACTGATAAGGCAAGGCAGGTCAAACTTACTGAGCAAATAACCTACCTAGACACTTTAATCTGTCTCATCGCTATACACGATATATATGTATGGTAAATGGGACTGCACTTATCCACCTGCTGCACTGTAGAACTTGCTGTCTGTGGCAGGATGGATTTTCCTACTTTGCAGTTCAATATATCAGTTTTTATTGTTCCCATTCTATCTAGAATTTGAGGTTCTGTTTCAAGAACACAAGGCAATAACCTTCCTGTTCAGGATTTTAGCTGATGAGTCCATTCTCACCTGATGTTGGGACACGACTGGATGGAGTCTTTTGAGAACATGACAGGTCACTGCCCCAATTCTGAAATGACAGTTAATACAACTGCATCACATTTTGGGTAGAAGACAACATGGAAAACATATATGGTTTAATTGTATGGTGAAGAACAAGACCAAATTTAAAAATAGATCCTAGTTTGGTGCCTATGCAGCTCAGCAGTCATAGAATCATTCAAGTTAGAAAAGACCTTTAAGATCAGAGTCCTTCCCTCTTTGTGGATTGCTGTTCAAATATTACATTATTCCTGGTGCAATTTTCTAGCCAAAATATACCATTTAGTTCCATAACAAAGTTCCATAAATGGATACTTTTTTGCCCTTTCTACAGTCTGGAGATTTCACCCAAGATCTGGGAGGTGGCATTGTTACACTTGAAAATATGTAATTGTTGTAATGTTGTCTGCTTATGCTGATCTCAGACCTGACCTTACCTTGGAGCAGGAGGTTGTTCTAGGGGTGCCCTGAGGTTCCCTTCCAACCTGAGTTATTACTATGAGTGCAGAATGCTATCCTTCAGAGAATAAATAAACATAGGCCAGTGGTCTTCAGAAAGCATGGTTAGTATTTTAATATTAAGATAAATTTGTCTGTTCTCCTATATAGCAGTGTAATAGTCTCTACTATCAACCATGTAGTTAAAAGGCTGCCTCCAGAAGCTAGAACAGAAAGCTGAGCTTATTTTCAGGAGAGACAGGCAGGTGCCCATATACTCTCTCTGCTATTTCTTTCCTTCACTTTATCACTTCAGAACTTACCGCAACTGAGATTCAGTAAGCATAATGATTACCATTAAAAGTATAACTTAGCTCTACAGATTAAAAAACCCATTTCAACATCGCGAACTATGGCTTGCTGAAACAATATTAGCTGTTTCTCTTTGTAACCCTCAAGGCACAAGGAGATTTTCACGATTTAGACAGGCACAGGGACGCCCCAGTATGTCCAAATACATGGCCAACTTTGACTGCTGTCTCTAATCATAGCTACATTACCAAAGCTGAGCATTCCTTGCATGCCTGCAGCCATTTGTTAAGAGCAAGTTTCTGCACCGTTTCTTCAAGTCCCACACAAAGTTTGCTTAATCTGTAGTTTGCTATGGATGTTGTTCATTCATCATGAAAAATAAACCCCTTTGCGAACAGATCTCCATCACATCCTGTGCACTTGGCAGTATATGCTATAAATAAATACGTCTACCCTCTGCAAGTTAAATCTACCTGAGGACATGGAAATATAATGGCTCAAGAACATACAAATCTTCCTTAGATCATCTGGGGATTCAGCATCCTAAATTCTCTTCCCCACGTTGTGAGGTACTTACAGTACAAGTTAAGGAGGCACTCCAGGCAATTTTATGTAGGAAACAGCTTTAATACAATTGCACCTGATTCAATTCATTTTGTCTGGCTTTTAGGACAAGAGGTGTTTAACATTTTATTACACAGGAAACAATGCAATGCAAGATAGACTCTTCTGTCTGAAAACTGGTGATAGGCTATCACATTTATAAACTCAGAAGGATGTGCCAACAGCGAAACAGGGACAGTTTTGCACAGCTTATCTAAGATGCAGCAAAAGAAGCAACATTTACCTCTGTTGGCTCACTGGTGGGAAGCGCAGGAGGATTTGTGTTGTTGCTATTTTTATTTGTCATCAGGAAGGGGTTATCCTGTGACAAGGAAGAGAATTTAAAAAGTTAGAGAAATTAGGCAATAGACATGAGACACACACCATAGCGAGTGATGTCAAGACATGATATCACCAATTATATAGTTGTCTAAGCAGCAAAACAAGGATCTGGATTTCAAAACTGTTCTCCACATCTTAAAATTCAGAAGCAATATTTCCTCTTTAGTCTCTCATGGTAAAAACGATAGATATGTCAGGTCCTGGTTAGCTGTATAACATTCTCCTCTCCTAAGCCTTCCACAAATTACTTAGCCTTTATTAGCTGTTCAGTCCCTTTAAAAGACATTGTTGTGAAGTCTGGAGAAACCTGGAAATATCATCCTGTGTCAGCAGAGAGTAATAAAAGCCTGACTACTGTATGAATCACTCCTCCCTCCGAGAGAGACTGTACAAATTGCATTGTTATTTTTGTCCTCTACAACAAAAGCAACATGCATCAAGGAAGACAGGCACATCACATAGGCTAAAAATCTTTGCAGGGATATGTAGTTGTCTCAAGTAAGAACAGTTCCAGAGCAATTCCTTCCACAAAGAGGTCTAACAAAGCACTAAAATTTTGCAAAAAATTGCAAAAAAAAGAGGTAGAATCAATTTAACTAATTTTTTTTTTTTTTGTTTTTTAAACATGCTGATTAACAACCCATCAGATCTTTCCTTTCTAACAGGATGAATGCAATATAGACAAAATCGTTCTTTATGTCTTCAATGACTGTCTCCAGACCTTACTGTACAAATCAGCTCCCCAGTCTGTTCAGTTCTTTGGTCTCCTCATTGAAACTGCTGAAAAAAGTGAGTTATTTACTGCTGACTGCGGGGGTCATTTCCACGTGCCGATACCTATCAACTGTACCATGAGTTCAGCAGCTTGTTTTATGAAGGCAGAAGTATCCAAAGAGCCTAAAGCATCCCTGTTAGGGGCCAGGTCAGCAAAACCAGCTTTCCACTAATTCAAGGTATAATAGATACTGGGATTTTTCAGAGTCACTATGGTGCCTGAAACCCACATTGATTCTAATGGGAAAGTTAATTCAGAATATTCCATTTGCTGTTGAGCTGCTTGTGTACTTCAAAAATATATATTTTCTGCTACAACTTAAAACACACAAATCAGCACACTGTCTATCAATATTCGCTGCACAGTAAAGGGATACCAGAGTAGATATAGCAAGAAAGTCTGCTCATTCAGAGGTCAGCAGAGAAGGAAAGTCTTCAGCAAACTCATCCCAGGGAGCACAGGTATGTACAGCTGCCTTATACCCAGCTTTCACAACATGGGACTATTTACCTGAGTCGGGCAGCTGAGGACAATGTCAGTCACGAAGTCAAATGAGTCAGCTTTCTGGCCTACAGGATGCAACTAGGAGGGAAAACAAAACAAAACAACCCCACACTGCTGTAGCTGTCTCAGTTCATCTTACATCTGTATAACAATTCTCATCAAAGGAATTTAAACACCACTTTCAGATTTTTAAGAAACTGCTTGCATTTACTGACCTTGATTCACCCAAGGCTGAAACGCTACTCAGAAGGAACATGGCAACTGCGTAACAAAACAGCAAGTCTAGGAAGAAGTTTAAAATGGGAAGTGGAAAGCTACGCTGGATCAGCTTAAACTCCAGGAGGATTTTGGCAGGCACATGAAGTTCCTTGGAATGTTGCCAGAAGCCAAGCTTGTAAACTCTGTTCTCTCTCATAAAAGAGAAGACGCTAAGAATCCCTCTGTTCTTATTGCTAAGCTGCATGATGGCGTCTCCAGCAGAAGACTGTTTATGTGCAGAAGATTAAACAAAATTTAAATAGAGGTACTACTTGATGATTGCAGACAATCATGTTAGCTGCTAAGACATTACCTGGAAGTACATAGAAGACAGCATCCAGAATCCTCCTACTGGACTGCAACACTACCTAAATGGGATTGCCTAAGCAATCAGTAACAACCCATCGTTGCTAGATTTTATTTGTTTCCAAAGTTAGTAAAGTTAATTTGAATTAAAACTACTTTAATTCTGAGTGATACACTCACAATACAAGGATTCAAAACATTTTTAAGTAATCCATTTTGAACTGACATACACCATTAGCAATTCTTTATTTGGCAGTTTTTCATTTAAGACCATAGGAATATCATCATTATTAAATAGTGTCCTGACATCATGGCAATGAGTGAAATGGATTTCAAGCTGCATGGCTGAAGTCAGGAATGGCAGATCATGCACTGACAGCACCTGTCCCTTCCCAGCAGACTCTAAGAAGTTTGAGCATCTATAGGCTGAGAGCAGCCAGAAATGTGGGAGCACCTGACTTCAAAAGAACAAACAAGCACTGGAGACCCATTAGCAAGTTACTGAGTTATCCAGATACTCATAGCAATGTTTATTACAACATTTCAACGGTAGTTGGGTCAAGCTAAAGATTGCATTGTGGGCAGAGCTTGTCATCTTACCATAGTATTCCAGAGAGCCTTGGCAAGCTGAGAATGGCCCTTCTGGCTTGGATGGAAGCAGTCAGGTGCAAAGTAGGAGATATCAGGATGCCCATCCTACAAATGAAAGCATAAGGGACATTTAAGTGCAGAAGAATTCACCAAGTTCCAACTGTGGATTGCTGAGGATGGATCAGAATAAGTAATGGAAGATGCATTCTACTTGTCCTTGCCACTCCAAAGGAAAACACCTCATTAGCAGCAGGTGATGAACAGCATGCTTTGGCAGGCCTGCTAGCTACAAGAAATGCTTAAGTAGAAATGCTTATGCACATACAATATCAGATCCACAAGGAAGAAGCAAAACCAGAGTTTTGAGTTCGATCCCTATTTTCTCTCTAGGTTCTGTGATTAAGCTGGGTCTCCTCCTCAACACATCACCACATCTGGCTACCCAGTCACCATTATGCTCTGCAGTATCCTTACATGTGAATGAGTATTTTATGGATGCTGTACCAGAAGGAACACAAAGAACCCATCTGCCTTCTCACAGTTGTGTTGGTTCTACAAGTTTGAGAGGAGAAAAAGCAGGAAGCATCTAAGAGAAGGCTGCCAAACTGACCGAGTAAACCAAAACAAACTCCTTTATGAACACACCCATACTTTAATGAGGAAACTAGGGAATCTTAAGGAAATGAAGTTTGGACATTTAAGTAACTTGGCTTCTTCGTAAGTATTGAAAAAAGAAGTTAATTATAAGCTCCTGAAATAACATCTTTTTGGTCATCACAGTCTTTTCTCAAAACTTGGCCAGGTGTTGATTCAGTGTGTTTGGGCAAGCTACTACCCAAATTTGAAGCTATATTTGATCTTTTGCCGAGTTCTAGAGGCAGAGTTTGTAGTTCAGAAACTTCTGAATTTTGTGTGAGATAAGAAAAAACAACACCCTGTACTTTCTTAAAATCTGAATTAATGCTTGTGGGATTATACAAGAATGTTCAGAAGTATTTTTCTTCCTTTCTATTTACTTCTGTGTTTCTCACCTTTGTGCTAAGGCCCCTAAGGACAGCTTTTCACAGGAGCCAGCTTCATCAAAAATTAAAGCCTGTTTTTCCTTCCCCTTCCCCTGTAAAGTTTTCAACCAGTTTTCCAGATACAAAAGCTTTGTCTGTAGCAGTAAATGAATTTTTCAAAATAGTCACTAGCTGCTGCTGGCATTTTCAGGATCACAGTAATACCAGTTTAATCCTTATTAAACATTTTGCCCCATCTGTATTTTGTTCCAGGTGAGATGAAGAAGTACAGTTGTATCTGGAAACTAACAAGGGGAGTTTTCAGTTTCAGAGAAGGTCTGGGTCACTTCCCAGTTCATAGTTTGCTGGGAGGTTACTCAAAGAACTGAAATATAGTTGCCAATAATAGGTAAGATCTACTACTACCTCTAGTCTGTATGTAAACTCATTCTACAGATTCAGACAAAGTGAAATTCTAGAACACGAAGTGCTGTCTCCATTGAATAACACAGCAAGGTTGCTTTAAGAACTGTAACTAAATATCTCTGCATTTTATTAATCATGTTATATTTTGAGAAAGAAAAATATTTACATAACTTGAGAACACACACAAACCAACCCCTTAAGTCAGCTTTTGATTCATTTTCCAAAACAGCAACTCATTAACAGCACAATATGTAAAACGAAGAACAAATAACCTAATCTACTGGGCCAAAAGGCAGCATGTTCTAGTAAGAAAAGCACATGACAAGTTGAAATAATTGCGCATACTGTCTCTAAAGGCTGGATGCCCGCACTTAGTCCACTGCATGCAGAAATCTCTTCATACCATACCTGATCAAGAGGAATCTTGGGATTGTGGAGGAAAGTCTGGACGACCACTGTGAAACTGTCATGAGTGTCGTATCTGCCAGACTCCACCAGTCTTTGAATACCAAGCTGCAAGAGCCAAAAAACAGCCACCAATATTCCATCAACAGCTGTGCATAACAATGTTTGTTGTTTTTTGCTTTTTTTTTTTTAAGTTTGCTTTTGAGAAAAGAAAAACAAAACAAAAACAAACAAACAGCAACAACCAAAAAAACCCCTAAGAATCAGGAGGAAGCTTTTACTTGTTAATTGAAATAACCAGAGACACTGATAAAAGGTAAGCCTTGCAAAAGTGGCTAAGAGAACTGGAACGTAGCACTGCAATTGTTTGTGAGAAACAGGATTTTGGTGACTGAACTCCTGCCTATCCATCTGCATTAGGAAATGGCATTTTTCTGAAAAAATAGCTTATAATTTTCATCGTATGGTGTTCTGAATAACATCAGATTAACTCCTTTATAACTTAAATGGCTCTCCTAGGTAAAGTATTGCTATGATTTGCTATAAACAGACAGTTTGTTCGGTAGTGAATCTCAACTGGAAGCAAAGTAACTGCACCATTCTTGATAAACATACCTGGTAAGCTTTAGTGGCTTCCCTCACCATTGTTAAGTTTTCAGAGTTTTCCTCTCCTGTGAGAACACAACCACACAGATAACTGTGGGAGAAGTTAGAGGAGAAAAAAAGAACAAAGAGAATTAGAAACATGAGACTGCAAAAGTGATTCTTCACCACCCAACATCCTCATGACATGGGGGCAACAAGGACATTTGTACATTTTTGTATCTGTGAAATATCTTATTGTCCTCATCATTGCTTACACTTTCAAACCTCAGTCTTATTTACTGCCTCATGTGAATTGTGCTGTACACTGTGCTAACGCCAATTTGTTCCATTCATTACATCCAGGCATCCAAAGTCCCTGCATTCTGACACAGGTCCATGCCATTCCCTCTGGTTCTAGAGAAGATACCATTAAAATATACTGATTATATGCTACCTCTGAGCTGTTATCTTTTCAGGGCATCAATATGAGTAAAGAATGTAATTATATACCTCAATAAAGCCTCTGAAAAAAAGAGATACCTGTCTACTCTGCAAAAACACCGTATTTCCTCTAAATGCTAGAAAATTTAAATTCTTTTGCAATTCAACTCCATCTTGAGGTATCCTGTATCGGTAACTTTAATCCAAGCACATTGAAGCACAGTTTATATAGATTATGACACAATTTAGCCCACATTTCAACCAAACTTGAATTTACCCCTAATCCTGGTAAGTCTTCCCAGGTCCATACAAAATCCTAGAGCAGCTAGGACATTCCAGTACCCCAGCCAAAATCCCATGCAAGCCCTGTTGTCTATGATGGATAGGCATGTTCTCTCCAGTGTTAATCAGTCTCACACACTTTTATTCTTAAGTGATGCATAGCTCAGGAATCCAAAACTTCTGCTTCCTAATAGTAGCTCAGAGTGCCTTATTTTACATAACTGTAACATCAGAAGTCTTTATATGCCACAGCTACCTAAATAAATAACCTCATCACTGCTTGTTACAGGCAGCTCAGTTCTCCAGACTCGATATTGATCAAGGAAAATCTCTGTACAACTGCACCAACACTGGTCTGATGTTACTTGTACTCTACAGACAAAAAGTAAGGAGCTGCTTGAAACACTTGCAGCCAATAAAATGAATGTACTTATGAACCTTTTAGGTCAAAGCCAAGATAAGGAAACTTACTGTTTCCACTGTGATCCCACTGGGCAGGATCACATCAGCACTGGATGTATTGTCCATAGGACTGCTGTGTTATGGACAGTTAATACAGTTAATACAGTTAACTAAGTGTGGAATGAGAACTTACTTTATCATCACAGACAGTAAATTCAAGTACAAAAGAAAGTCAAACAAGCCTTACTCTGACATGTAAGTGGGACACTGAACTTGAGTATCCACAAACAACTGTCTCATACGGAGGATGTCCATGACTCCAACTAAACTCACCAGAGCTTTTGGTACCTGAAAGGAAAGTCAGAATTCAGCTTCAAAGGAACTATATGCACAGCCCACAGTCCCCAAAGTCCAGCCATTTAACATTCCTTGCCTTTCTCCCCTTTTAGAAGAAAAGAGCATATATATCAACAAAACCACTCACAAAACTTTGACTCAGGTGTTGAACTCTTTCTGGTACCATGATTCAATATCACTGTCATTTCAGATAGCATCTCACTAGTCTTAGATAACACACAAGCAATAGTTTCTGTGAAAGTCACTCAAGTACATTTGGTACCAGAACAGAAGAAATCAGTAGAGCTAGTAACAATAAATTAGACACCAGTCCAGGCTAGAATGCCAGGACAATTTCACAGTACTTGCCTGCTCATGCAGAATATCAAGAGTTTCTTGAATTCTGCTGGTGAAATTTACAGCTGAGTAGTGATCCTGATAGAAGGAGACAAGAATAGATTATTGCTAAATGGGGACACAAAACATTTCGGTTGGGAGAATAATTCACTTCCTTTTCTGCCATACTCCTGTGGTCAGGATAAAGTTCTTCCTTTTTTCCAGTTATCAATTAATCTAAAACATAGGAAGACTTGGTGAAAATTTGGGTTTAAAACACAGCTTGTCAATTAGCAGCATGTTCCCTCATACAACCTCACTTATCCGTACTTCTCCTGTACCTAGCATCACCCTATACTAAGAGTTATAAGGTGATGACAGACATTGCAGGATTGGACTGATAGCAGTTCAAAACAATATTATTTTTTCTTGGATGCCTAATGAGGCTTTGCTAGCACAGGAGCAGGTACCAGATTGGATCTTCTATCATGGTCAGAGAAGACTAGTGTTTTTATCTTGGAGTAAACCCAAGAGAACATAATCATCCTACTTGCTTGCCAGTAACAGTTTGTATATCTGGGCACAACATATACAGCAGCTCTATTAGAGCACTCACTATCATCGCTGTGAAGGCTCTAAGGATCTGTGCATTTCTACACTTACATGACAGTCCCCCAATAGTCTTAGCCAACCAGTTCTGCTACTCACAGGGTCCTTGCAGTAGTTGCATAGATCATTGCCTCCAATATGCACTGTTATGATTTTCCAGTCAGCACTGAAGTCAATTCTCTGTGTAACAAAGCAGAAAACGTCTTTGACTGATATGCATGTAGCATCTTTGTGGATGGATCTTTCATGTGAAGCAGCACCGGTTTCTTTTCATGCTGCAAGATTAGAGTTCCAGACAACTTACGGAATCAGTTTTCATTAGACTCAGGAGAGCTCTTGCTTGGGCTGGTAAGTGCCTATAAAGAAAAGCAACCAGTGAGTGAAAGAAGCACTTCTGCGGAGAGATCAACATTAATGCTCTTTGGACACATTAAATCTATGAGCTGTCAAATATCAGGTGATTTAAATGATGATGCGGTACAATCCCCCTTTTACAGTGACTGCAAACAATGTTCACATCATTATGAAAAGTAAAAAACAAATTAAACCTGAACATGGATTTTACTCAAGTTCAATGACTGGAATGCAGACACAGAAATATGCTTGTTAGCAGATGGGCTGTTTAGAATTGGGGTGCTATCAATCTATTCCTCATGAACTGAAATGACAAGGGAATCCTAAGTCCCTGTGTTTAACTGGTCTCTTAAGCAAAGTTTATGCACACACCACAGCTCACTCATTGCAAAGATGATGCATTTAGAAGTTCACTGTGCAAATCTTCCTCATCTCTGCAGCTTGCACCCCTAGTCAATATTAATTTCCAATTGTGTAAAACAGTTTTGTGCACTTTACGTTTCTAAGTGAATTAAGAACCCAAGTAACTTCCAAGATCTCCCACACAAGTTAAGATGACAGCCTCACTGTTTTCCAACAGCCATGAAAGCACTCCCTTCTATATACACATATATACATACCTTTGTATATATACATATCTTTATTTGCATGAATGTGTACACAAAATTGTCATTATTTCTGGGTTACCTAGGCTCAACAGTTCAACCTTGTTTGACTGCCCTGACATGCTGATACTCAAATATGCATACAAAAGAGAATGGAGAACATATGTGGAAACGTTGGCCTTCCAGGCAGCTCTGGAGCATGGGATGGGCTGCATTTCCCTCCAGGCTCTTGTTAGAAACCCTTCAGAGACTGCATATCATTTCTGGAAGCACACCAGCTGACATTAATAGGCATGACGCTTGTTTTGTATGGTAATCAGAGCTTAGCTCTCTTTTGCAATGCTGTATTTAATGCAGGAACAGGACTCTCACCACCCTCCTTCAAATGAATACTGATCTAACATGAACATATGAGTATTTACTGGGGAATGACTCCTGTCAAGCATCTTGGGACACAGGCATCACACACATAAAAGCTCAATTCATCATTATCCTTGTCCAAAGTCATAACCTACTTATTTATATCCCAAAGCTATCACAAGCCATTGGTAGTTGAAATTTCCTTCTGCTCTCACTGTGGAACGCCTAAGTTAGGGCACCAACTTCAGTACTGATCCAGAAGAAAACATCTCTTATGGAGCTGACACTGCAACAATTTTCATATCTCATGCAGTCACTGAAGTGCTGATGCATCCTGAGCTGATGTTGTCATTAAGACTGAACATCTTGAATGATGTGGCAGTACTGCTTCCATTCTCAAGCTGTAGCCTCCACCAAAATTAGATCTTAAGCAACAGAAGCAGTCTGCTGATGTGAAATACAGATATTCACAGCTCTTGTCACCTGTTCTTTCCTCTCAATCTTAAGTTCTTAACCTCATCATCTGAAATCAGAGATGTAAGCCAGGCTGTGCTTCAGCAACATGTTTCAGACATGTCCTTAGCTCCAGCATGCACTTAAGCACGTTGGCAGTGAATGGGGGTGGGCCCAAGAAATTTTTGTCTACACTGCTGTATTCACCAAACAGAGCAGCTACTGATTTCATTTGAATGAACTGTTACATCTGTTTTCAAAAGCTGATATGGGTGCAGAACTACCCACTTTCAGGCACAGCCTGGAAGAGTTCCTAGACTAGCAACTGTAAGTATGAGCCAGGCAATGATTCTGAAACATCAGAGTTATCTTTCTTTCACAGACTGTTTTTCCCCCTGGACCATAGAAGAAGGGATATTTTTGGCTGATACAGAATAAGTAGAAAAGTAGCAGTGGTCTGTGATGACTGTCTTATTTATCTCCTTGTTGACTACTACCAAATAACTATCTGATAGTAATGCGTTGGTCACTAATGACACAAACTTCTTTAAGTAATGTTGGTGACTTTACAAGTTGTATCTCCTGTTTCAAGTTCTCCCACTCCAAATTAACAAATAAACCACAACACCTGTTTAGGATTTAATTGATACAAAAAGCAAGGCAACTGCTAATCTCATTTTTCCCTACAACAAGCAAAGCCTAAAGTTATTCTGAATATATGCTTCATATAGCAGCATGTTGATAAACTGTCCTGAATGGCTGAATCAGAGCCTTAGCTCTTGGGAGTGTTTCAGTGATACATAGAAACAGGTAATTCAGTCACTGTCAGGAAACAAAATCCATTCCTTCAAGTATGGGGGATGTAGGATATGTTAGGGCACTTAGAAGGCGGGAAAATACGGCCATTTATTGAGATAGCTAGCGTGAGTCAGAAGTTACTCAAGATCCACAGGAGTAATAAACAATAACTGATAAATATTAATAGTCATTACTTAGATACAGCAAATTCCAACACCTTGCTTGGCTTCTGAATTTCACTTCCAAGGCTTTAATAATCTTTGCTTAGATACAGCAAATTCCAAGACCTCATTTGGCTTCTGGATTTCACTTACAAGATCTTGATAAATCCTAATAATCACTGCTCAGACACAACAAACTCCCAACTCCTCACCTTGCTACTGAATTTAACTTCCCAAACCTCTTTAGGAAGTTAGAGAATTTTTTCTTCCAACAAACATAAGATTAAATTACTCAGTTCTGGGTATTATCAGCTAAGAATGTCAAACCCAGGCAAGATCTTGCCAGAACCTGTGCCCAAATTGTGACCGAATTCCAGCAGCCATCTGTTTTGTTAATTAAGCAGCAATGGCTCTTTCAATCGGAAGCCAGTTTCTAGGATCAGCAGTATATAAAAGCTCAACTTCTGTTGTCTCCCAGGTGTGACTAAAAGCAAAGAACCAAAGCATAACAACTCCCATTACACTAGCAATACTGGCTGCAACTGCACAAGATCTGCGGTGCACCAAAACCTGTCTATGACCAGAAGCAGTTCTCCTTTGAGCCCAGACTATGGATGACTTTCCCCATCTCTGTTGATCACTTTTGCCTGTCTACCCAGATGCCTGAGGTCACTTATGGGAGATTCTACATACTTTTTTATCCTAGTAATTCTTTACTGATTCACTACATGCTCATTTTCTGAGAACATCCTAGCTCTCAAAACTATATAGACAGAGACACAGATAAATCACCAAAAAAATGTCTGTCAATTTCTTGTTTGTGAATGTCATAGCCAGGACAGCTGGCTGTATTTGAAAGTGCAGGTATGAAATAAGCCCATACATTTAATAAGTTCTGAGCTAATTTTCAGCTCCAACTAGACTGGTTTTGCTTGCTGTTCAGAGCGAGTTGTGACAGCGTTTGAAATAGTTGAAAGTGAATTAGATGAAGCATCCATCACCTAGAAAGGTAAAACAAAAAGCCACATACTCAGCCTGTGCTCCTGGAACCGCCTGGTTAAGGAATGCGTTTGGGTCATTCTCGCTCCCTGTGCCAGTTGAGTAGCCCTTGATTTTAGCATTGAACTCTCGAAAGATATCTGAAAGACAGCAATGAAAATAACCACATCTGTTCCCTGTATACAGGGACTGACACACACCAACACCACCACATTACAGCTGCTACAAGCCTCCAATCTGCTTTTTCTATCCACCAAGCGGCAGTGGACTGAGTTTCAGAGGGACTTCAGCCCACCAGGAGCCAGTGTTCAGCTAGGTCTGTTTTGCAGCTGTGCAACACCTCACACTACTGATAAATTTGAAGAAAGCATCAAACATGGCTCCAGTGAATTCCCACCACGTTTTTAATGCCTAAATTAAGAGGGGAGAGGGAAAAGAAAGGAAGGAAATTTGTAGCTGCTCCTCAGCTTCACTGAGGGAACAGACATTTTCATTAGATCCAGGATATTGTTTCTTTGAAAGGTAAGTGTTGCAAAGTACTTTTGAGTGGCTTAGAGACATTTCAACTTAGCACTAATCAGCACGCTCCCTCTCACTGGTCTTTTGAGTTAGATATGCAGAAGCATTTACTTACTAGGCAGAGTTGTTACGTTCTCTAATGAGTCATCCCCTCCAATACTAAAATGAGAAAGAGAAATTCAAGTTGTTCATCTTTTAGCTGGATGCAAGCAATAAGGAAAGAGAAAACCTACTATACATCATGAGAAAATGCAAAGGTTGATTAATTTGGTAACTACCAATCTAACATATGGACAGAAGTGAAGTGCTATTGAGGAGAACATGGCTGAGGTTTCAGCTGGAGAGTCACCTGTCAGAAGGATTTATATGCATGCAGCTGTGCAGGGGCACAGCAAGTCATTATGAAAAAGCAGAAAAGTGCATGAGAGTGATACATATTTAAATGATCAAGCCCCAGAGTACTGCAGACTTAAGGACAGACTTCAAGACCAGTTCCAGCCTTGAGAAGCCACTCTAAGGCAGCACCAAGCAGCCAGTCCCCTCAGTGACAGAGGGCTGTAGCAGCAGCTCCTTCATCTATTTTCCCACTTCCTTCATAGGAGTATGTTTTCTCCAACTTTTCAATTGTTGGGTCACACTTTGGCTTATGTAGAGGGGTTAGGACAGCACAAAATTACTTCATTTAGTGTCAGCTGAGCTACATCATCATCCAACCTCCAGTTTAGTCCTTATGACTTTGTGTTGCATGTAGTAGAAGTTGTGCTGTTACACTGTTCTCCACAGTCCTACAAATAGTTCCGAAGCATCAAACACCAAGAAAATTTTCCCAAAGCAACAGGGCCTAACTTGCTTGTACCAGTGACTTTGCTCCAGTCACAAGTAGCTGAAGAGAAAAGCAATGAAAGCAGTTACAAGGCTATCTGCTGAAGATCTGCTGCTGAAAACATTTTGTGTGAAGCCAGCTTTGTGACAGATACAGGTTTGATACAGCTTCCAAAGAAACACTAGACAGAAAAGTTAACTTTTTCAACTTCGTGACAGCTGAAAGCCCCAGAAAACATGGAAGATATTTTCACAGTAAAGAAGACATCTCATTACCTTGGCTTAATACTTACCTCCACGATAATCCACGGAACTGAGTAGCCAAATCCATGAGACTATATGAGGCAATTCCCGTACCAGCCTGGACATTATTTTTCATTAATACAATGAAATTAAAACACAGTTACTAACACAATAGTCATTCATACACAGTCATTTTATTTACTTCTGAATGCATCTCTTCAAAAGCTTTAGAAAGCATCTGGCCTCCCTCCTGAAAAATGCATCAATAGTTTTTGTAATTATCTACAAACATCATATTGTGTATGACACACAAAATAAACGACAGAGCAATGAAACAAAGGCCTTCTTCTCATGAGTCTGGGTGATCTGAGTAACTCATTTACATTGCATTACTCAAAAATGATGAAAAGATCTCAAAGTCGTAAAACTTTCAGGGTAATTTTAAGCAACACACAACATTAATTCATCACAGAAAACAAACATCTCAGAAGGAAGTCTTGTAATACATTCATACTGATTTGAAAAGTATTGTGCTAAACAGATTTATTTATAGTAGTATTAGAGCAAGAAGGAAAGCACTCTACATTTTCAATGAAGAAAGGGACAAGCTGGTAACAACATCCCTCTTTAACACAACACTAGGATTCAGAATCAGACTTTCTGCCAGCTGTGACACTACAGCCCTATGCAAAAATGGGATACCAAGTAGCATTTTAGGGCAGCACAATACCAGGCAGATTATTTGCTGCTACCTCAGATTAAGCCAAACTAAAACATCTAGTTGGATGTTAGGAAAACTTTCTTCTCAGAAAGAGTGGTGAGGCAATGGAACAAACTGCCCAGCACAGGATGCTTGTGGAGTCACTATGCCTGGAGTAATTCAAGAGATGTGTAGTGTAAATGTGGCACTGAGGGACATGGTTAGTGGGCACAATGGGGACGATTGATGGTTGGATGAGATGCTCTTAGTGGTCTTTCCCAACCTTAATGATTCTACGTTTCTCTCCTCTATGTGAGCTTTCTTGAATTAACTGAAGACTGGTATTCAGGAAAAAAATATCCATGTGCCAAATGCAGTTCAGATAGCAACGTACAACTGCTCTTTCTACAAAAACAGATTTTATTACCAGTTTCTACAGACTATACTTAGAAGCAGAAACACATGCAGGGTCTAGGATATTATAATATGACAACTGCAGCTAGATACAATCTTGCATTTGTCGACATTACAGGCTTGCACTGAAATACTGCTATTTATTTTGGTTGCCTCCTGCATGTAGGAGTTTTGGCAACATGCCTGCCAGAGAGTTGTAAAGGCTGCATCATTTGTATGCACAATATCTTAGTTGTTAAGGTTCATATTCAGAGATCCTGTACTCCAATCACGTCCTTCTGCCCAGTATTTCCTTTGAGCTGGTTGCAAAGTTTCAGTCTTTTGCCAGTAGAAAAACATTAAGGATAATGATGTTACAGAAGTTTAGTATATCTGGATATTCTTTCCAGCCTATCAAAGGTTACCATCCTCATCAAGATCTACAACTTGATAAAGAAATTAGCTATGAGTTATACAGACAAAATAAGAAGTCCGAGTATCTGAAACTGACAAAGTTGGAGGGCACCACTTCACATCCATACCCCATTAATGATAAATATAATAAAATGCTATTATCCAGCATTCCTTAATCACACACTGTTCCAGAAAAATAAACCAGGCAAAAGGACAGGTTCACTAATCTGATCACACTGAGAAAAAGCTTGACATGCTGTAACATAATGCTTGTGTTAAGTCCTATTAGTTTCAACAGGGTGGGATCTTTCCTGTCTTTGACTCAGCAAACCTTTAAGCATCTCTTAAAAGGATTTGCCTGTATTTTTGCCTGTGTTTAAAATTATGTGAAAATATGCGTGGGGAGAACACAGTGCTGGAGAACTGATACCTTTCTTGTTCTAACTGCTGGGTCTATTGTCATCTGTGAGTGAATGAATCTTTACTTCAGGTACAACAGCTATTTCCCTTCCACCAGAGAAGGCAAATGTTTGTAGTTCTACCAAGAGAACAGTAAAAACACTGTCTTCTTACCGTCAAAGAATCCCCAAGGGCTGCTATAATTTTCACATCAGCTGGCTTTAGGGAATGCACTGCAAAGGAAAGAGATGTAATTGAAACTGGATAGAGAACAGCCATGGTTTTTCAATCACTGCATATGTAAAACATGCCATCATGCAATCTGATTGCTCAGCCACATTGCTTTTGCTGTACTCAGGTCATTAAACGGGACCAATCCCCAGCTCATCTTGAATGGCTGTAGCAGCAGAATCTGCACAATATCCAGTTTTCTCAGTCACTAACATCATTACTGGAAAGACAGAAGAGCAAGGAAAGAATAATGATACCTTGCAATCAATATCCATCACCAAGATGATAAAACAATGCAATACTGGATAAAGCTAAAATTTTATATTAAAAGCTTTAAGAAGGCATAGAAGGTCTAAGGAGAAGACAATATGAAATGAACTGAAAAAGTGAAAACTGTTATATCTGAAAACAAAGACTACCTGAAGTTGGAGAAGGGGAGGATGGAGACCTGTCCTCACAGAGCAGCTGGCTTCCATAATTCTAAAAAGAAGAAAGATGAGTAACATTTGGGTAGGAAATGCAATCTGTAGTAACTAGGGTCTCTGTAGTAGAAGACAACTAGATAAAACAGAGTATGTTTAACTTGTAAATAAATATACAGGCCTTGGTTGCCCAATTCAATTGACATAGTTAGTGTAGTTTGGATTAGCATCCTGTACTGATAACTGCGCTGTCTGAGGACATGTTCTTACAGCTTTTCTTGATGTGTTTTGCCTAACTCAAGCAAGTACTTTCCTGTTCTGTGCCCTTTGGCCGAAGACTGATTTCACCTGGGGTGCAAAGCATGATTCATGAATATACAGGAACATATGCAGTGAAATGCTGAGGTTGACACTTACTGGAGTTTGGTTAGGGTACGTGTAATTACTGTTTTTGTATGTCCTCAGGAATGGCTCAGCCTGCAAAATGAGACAATCTGAATCAATGCAAAGCATCAGAGGAAACTTCCACTCATCAAGATTCCATTCTTAGATCTCTGTAGATGATTAGCAGCTTGATGCAAACAAATCACAGGGATAAAAAAAAAAAATAAATAAAAGAAATGGCATTTTAAGCATCCAATAACAGGGGGACTGTTTCTGGACAGCTGAATTTACAGGATGCTCTCAGGACCCTGCTGCATGTGATGAGCAAGGGACTTGCCATCAAAGGCACTGCCCAGGCTTGTGCCAGCCAGAGGCAGTTTCAATAACTCTCAGCCAAGCTGGGCTGACTAGTGTCAGTGCTGTTCCGTTTCCTCTGGTGAAGCTTTCATTCAACACGGATAACAGGAAAGCAAATACTCTGCCTTAGTGTTTTGGCTGACCGAGGAAGTCGGCCCTCAGACCTTCATTTTAAGGTGCCAATTTCTTATACTGCTACCAGTGGTGGTAGCACAAACTACACAGGGATGTGGCACTGCTTACTCCTGGCAGCTGGTGAAAGATCATCCAGAGTCCCAGCCACCCCCAGCACAAATGCACAAACACAGATACCCTTGTGATTTACCTCACTTGGACATTTGAGGACAATTTCATTTGTCATTTGTTCGTCATTTGTCTTCTTCCCTACAGGTTCCAACTGTGAGAAAATGAGAGGTGTGAGAGGAAGGCACAAGCAAAAAGCAAATAAGCATCATAGAAAAGAGGGTAACCCTACACTACAGTCACTAGAAACCACCTCTGCAGCAAAGCAAATGCCATGTGCTGCACCTGCTCTGCCCATACCACCGACTGCTGCTTTTCATACTAAGGCTAACCCCCATATGTTACCAATGCAGTTGGATGATCAGCACCAGGTATGCAAAATCTCCCAAGAGAAGCCCAACACTTGTAGCCTTAATGTGTCCTGGGATTTACTGTTTTGATGCAACTGGCTTAATAGCTGAGGTGACTTTTCTTTGTATGAATGCTCTTTCCTTTTATAATCATAATTAGCAGTTCAGAAGAGAGAAGACTAGCTATATAGTTTCTCCCTGGGGTTCTTTTTGCTGCCAAGAGCAGGTTGAAGAGGACAAGGAGTAACAAATACTACTTAGAAATCTTACCATGTTGTTCCACAGACTACGAGCAGCCTGAGAATGAGACTTCTGGCTGAAGTGAAAACAGTCTGGGGCGAAGTATGAATTGTCAGGAAATCCCTCCTAGAGGATGAGATAGATACCATCACAGAGAGCAGTAAATGCACAATAAGCCATGCACTATCCCTTTTGAAAAATCCCAGCTGACTCCAGACTAAAGTAGCTTTAAAGGCCTCTGAGATCAGAAGAACCAAACAGGATCAGAGAACACTGGTAACTCAAGACTGAGAAGCCTTTTAAGCATTTTAAATATGTGATCTCCAAGTATTAAGAAACAGGCAACTATGACTCTGGGTAGAGGGCAGTTGTGCACAGACATTGATCAGATTCTTTATTTCCCCTGAGACTCACACATAGCCTTTCATGGAAAGTGGGTTCTTATACTAGAAGTGTTAGGTTTACCAAAGCACTGGACAGCACTGCAATGTGTGGGGGATGTAGGATGAATGCTCCCCAGTGAATACTTTGAACTAAATATCTAGCACACAGTTTGTAGTTGTAGGGGAGTTGACTCAGTGCCTAAAACAGTATCATCCCATTACCTCCAAGCTACTCCATAAGTGTTTCCTGCAGTTTTTGATGTTATCTTAACTGAATACAATAACTATTAGGTCAGAATTCTGCTTTGTCACATTTACCAAAAAGAAGTCAGTACAACTCTGAAAAAAATCAGCTCAACTGCACCAGGATTTAGTGAGGGCTTTGTTTGTACTTACCTGTGTTTTGGGCATGCTGATATGAGTCAGAAAAGGCTGCATGACCACTGTAAAATCTTCCCTAGTGTCATATCTCCCGCTCTCCACTAACTCACGAGTCCTCTCCTTAAAGAGTCCAAGAAAAAAAGAAGTTGTAATTGTTATTTTACCTCCAGCTCACTGGCCTCTCATTACTGCACACCTCCATCCAGGGACTCCCTGTAACTTGCGCAGAAACCCAAATGAAGCCATGATTATCAGCCTATACCAAGCAGCAAACACTGAGGTCATTTAGGGAGACTCAATCCAAGCTTCATTGCAGCAAGGCAGCCTGTGGGTCATTACCCGAGTGGCACAGGCAGGGGACTTGTTCAATAATCAGTTTTTCTCTAAAAAGATGTTCTAGAACCACTGAGGCATTTTCAGTTTGCCTGAAGTTCAGTGCTGATTTATCATGTACTTTGTCTTAATCTCATCTCCAACAAGTGATCAGGAAACCACTGGCACTTCGACAAACTCTACTTTCTATGTTTCTTTAACATGTTTTTCTCATCTGCTTTTGTGGTTTTGTTTGTTTGTTTAATTTTAGCAAGCCAGAACTGCAAAGATCTTGAGCGAGTTCCCATCTCCCTCACCAGCACCCTACCCCCTGCCTTTTCACCCCCCTTCTTTAGTTAAATCACAACTACATGTCATCAAATTGAGTGCAAATTGCTTTCCAGCTCTAAATATTCCCCGCTCTGTGGTCACTTGGGTAAATTCCTTTCCATCAACCCTGCTATTATTAATAAAAATCTATTTATTACTTGCAGCAAAAAAATAAACAGATCAACCAAAACAAACAAAAAACACCCCTATTTCTTGGGTGGAGAAATCAAACACATCAAATCTGTAAAAGTAAATAAGCAAACAGGTAAATGCATGAGCCTTACCTGATACCTTTTGTTGAAGTAGACCAACTGCTCATACTCACTGGAATTGTCATCGTAGTTCAGTACACAGGGGCACATCATTCTGCAGGATAAGAGCACCACACTGGGACCAGCTGGTCCTTTTCCCTTTCACTAGCTGCAAAGATGCAGGGTTAAAAAGCTCCTCTGAGGGGGAATTTTCTGACTGTTCAATCACAGCACATAGCCTCATCTCTGTGTATCTGCACAGCCCCAACTCTTGAATAGAAACATGTTTATTAGGGATTTATGAACATAAGGAAAAGGCTCCATGCAAACAAATAGCCAGTCAAGAGAAAGAAGGAGTAGAAGATAGAAGCTACCATGTCTTGGCCAGAGGCCCTGAGGCACCTGCTACCCCACTAAAGAGATTGAGGGTCACCTCTAACAATAACACAGCAGGAGGAAAGCTGCTTGAACATTGAATTGAATTCCCACCCTCCCAGTGGATATTTAGACTCAAACTGTGGCATGTAGAGGCTGGTACAGCATCAACAGATACCCAGAGGGATGCCAGAATTTTCATTCTTAGAGAGACTCAGAACTTGCCTGGACACACACGATTTTTTTCTTCAGGTGCTCTTGCTTCCTGGGTATATTGGAATATATGATATGGGTATGATTTGACAAACCCAAATAAAAACAAATGACTCCTTTTAAATATCCTCTACTTTGGTCATAGCAGGTCAATCCTGAGAGTGCTCTTAAAGTACCTTCCTATAGGGAGGTAGTTGATATATATGTGTCCCTACCTCCAAACTTGTCTGAATAGAGAGCAACTAATAAAACAACATGACTCTACTTCAACAGAAACTCTATATGAAAAATAAAATTAACAAATAGCATTTTCAAAAGTATTTTAGTAACAAAAGCAAGAAAAAAATATTGAAGATGCAATCTTTTTTTTAGGTTATGTACTGCTCTCAGGAAAGACAGACAACCTTTTGAGGTCAAAAAGCCTTTTCCATGGAACATTAATTATTTCATACAGAGTCTGCTGTAAACTTGGCTTGCACTCAGACAGACACATGTTAAATTCAGTGTGCTCTTCAAATGATGGAAGGGTATATGTATTTTTGATCTAATCTTACTGCCTTTGCTAACTGTCCTTGACCAGTGATTAGGATCTTGAGATCTATGTGCACTGTACTCTGTAACCTTTGTTAAAAAGAAATGGCAACTGGATATCAGAAGCACCAGAACTTAACATTTAAAAGCTGAAGGTTTTTTTTTCCTACCAAGTGCCAACACAGAGTCCCTAAATCATACTGAGGGAGCTGCATTTACACTTTTCCTTGAAAATCACCTAATTTCATAGGGTCCTCCAGGCCTCTGAACCAGCCCTGTCACAACAGCAGTTGGTTCCCTTGTGAGGGCAGTAATTTGGTGCGATGAATTCAAGGCAGATGTTTCAGGGAAGCAGCTGGGTACAGGAAGCCCTGCAGTTCTTCTGTGGTTCCAGTCTCCAAGGACCTCTTGCACTCTGTGCCGTCTTATAGAATCAGAGAATGGCCTTGGTTGAAAAGGACCTTAAAAATCACCTAATATCAACCTCCCTGCTGAGGGCAGGGTTGCCAACCACATGCTGAACAGCATGAGCTTCTTGACCTAAGCAGCAGGAGGAGCAGTGGCTGGCTACACTCACAGGACAAAGCTAATCTGCTTGTCTGTCTAGAAAACAGATCTTTCTAGCTTTTCCAAAACCAGGCAAGCCCTGACAGGAGCAAGTCTAGGGGGAGATGGCAGCCCTCATCTGAGTCACGATGAGCTTGCTAAAGCACAGACTTCACACCGCAGTGTTAGATTGGCACTGACCTGGGAGGATTACTCAGCCAAACAGCAACAGGTGGTGCGTCTTGAGAGACTAACAGGGAAACTAATAACCTCTATTATAACTAAAAACCTCCAATAATCTCTATAATGAGATTATAAAGATAAGAAACAAAGGACGAAAGAGGGAGAGTTAAGACTGTAGAGAAGTTTATCTGCAAATAAAACAACATTAATGCAATCAACTTAAACAAAGAGACCTGTCATTCTTGGTTGTAGGTGGACATTTGGATAGATAACCTTACAGGCCTTTTCCAACCGTTACGATTTGATGATTCTTTTTTTCTTTCCTGTTTCTGCCCACAGAATGCACAGCTGAGTTGTCAGCTCTGGCCTGAACTCCCTTGTAGCATAAGTCATTAAAATGGCAGCTCTACTAAAAGCGGTTACAGTGGGACCCAGATACAGAGACAGAGGTATTTCTTAATGCCAGGTGGAAATTCCTGTCTAGGTACATGTGCACACACAGATAAAGTAGTAGAACATTTTCCTTTTAGGAAGATTCCCAAGAAGACCTTGCAGTCTTCAGTGACCAACAGTGAGAGCAATAGAAATCATCTGCAAACCTCATAAGAAGCCTTGGACAGGAAACGTTTTTCTCTGCATACAACTCCCTTAGGCTTGTTATGGAAAGGATTGTCACCAGATTCACAAACGCCCGTGGAACCTGCCAAGAAACAAGCAAACCCATAGCTGATGCCTGGAGCAGGGTGCCATCTCTTCCCTTACATAGCCACAGCAGGCCTCAGAGAGCAGCCTGCTGATTCAGATAGCTTACATTATTTATAACAGCAACGTGCAAAGTACTTTGTTAATAATTAATCCCCTCTCAGACAGTACCAAATTACAGCTCCTGTGTGCACTAGCTATTTTTGTTTTGAATGTTAATGAACTGGTCACTTGAAAATGATGGCATCCAAAAGATCCAAACAAAGTGTAACGGGCCCCAGCATGGCTCAAATACTGGCTGACTTTCTCAGTAGTCTCACCATCACCCTCATCCTCACCAGCAGGATCAGAATTGATTTTAACAACAAAAAAAAGTGAGTTTGTTTCTAATATGATGAATGAGCAAAGCACTTTATAGTCACTGAATGTCGTTTTTGCTCAGATTTGTTATACTTTCTATATTATTTGCCTGTAGAACTTCAGCTAGAAGTCAGAACATCCTTATTCCTTCTGTAAAATATTTCTGCAGCCCTTTCTGCTTTTCATGGATTTTCCTATATGCAAGGAACTGAATTCTCAATCAGTAACCAGTGGCTGCATTACAAACAGGACACAATCCCCATTCACACATACTGGAAAAGTTTGTTTTACCTCTTTGTGAAGCATGTCCAAAGCTACTTGAATATTATAGGTGTAGTTTTCAGGAGAATAGCGTACCTGTTGAAATAAGAGGACTGAGTTTTATTGTCCATCAGTTTGCTCAAGCAGGCATAACAGTGACTATTTGGCATCTTTCAGAGCGGCATTCACATTCTAATTCCTGGATCACTGGTAATAGAGTACCATGCAAACTATCTTCTTTCCCATGACAACTGTCTTATTTATTCACAATCAAAGAGGTGGTGGTGAGGGAGCAAATTCAGGAGACAGTATCAGTCACCACAACATCCTCTACCTCATGCTGGTCTAGGCCACTCTTAAATGCAGCAGACCAGCATTAGAAGAGATCAGCCTTTATAAAAGTAAGATAACTTCTGCAGCACATAACATTAGCAACATGCCTGCTATGTACTCCTTACCTCCTACAAATATTAACTGGCACATCTGAGTTCTGTACAGAAAAAAATGTACCACAGTAACTTAAGGAGTCTCAAATCACTTCATATTTGCCACTTAGCAGCAAAATATCTTTGTTCAGATTGAGTGGTTTGAATCATCTCATTCAGTTGTCTCAAGCTGACTTCTGTTTCTTCACTTGTGGCCCTATTCCATAATAAAATTCCCTATGAGAAATCTTTCTTTCTTTCTTTCTTTCTTTCTTTCTTTCTTTTTCTTTCTTTTTCTTTCTTTCTTTCTTTCTTTCTTTCTTTCTTTCTTTCTTTCTTTCTTTCTTTCTTTCTTTCTTTCTTTCTTTCTTTCTTTCTTTCTTTCTTTCTTTCTTTCTTTCTTTCTTTCTTTCTTTCTTTCTTTCTTTCTTTCTTTCTTTCTTTCTTTCTTTCTTTCTTTCTTTCTTTCTTTCTTTCTTTCTTTCTTTCTTTCTTCCTCATTTTCAGCTTTAATTCTCCTTGATTTAATTTCAAGCAGAAATTCCTTCTGAGCTCCACCTGCCTACTCTACAAAACCAGACAGCTCCAGCTCACTTTGTTGTCTCCTAAATCAAAGCTCATCAAGAACAGTACAGTTAGCACTATCTATAGTTGTGGTTCAAAAAGGCAGTATTATTCTGATCTTTGGATGCCAGCCTGATATCCCCCAGTCACCCACCCTTATGTGCAAACACCGTGTTGTCTGAAATCAGGAGCAGAAGGTAGTAATGCTTAAACTGGTCCTGATTTTATTGCGCTTTGTTGTTGTTTGGCTGATGTGAAACTAATCACACAGAAGTACATGCTCTACTGTTTGTAAGTAGATAAAAATATCTCTTCACTATGCAAGATGTCTGAAGGTTGCACATAGTATCTATATACTTATATTTTATGCTATGTTGTATCGTATTTAATCACGTCACCATGAGCTGGAGGTAGAGCTATTGCCATAGCACTGAAGCTGGCAAGAGAGACGCTTTAAGCATGACTGTGCACAAGGTGAAGGAAAAGGGCAAAACCTTGACAGTATCTTTTATCTACAGGTAACTAGATAGCAGAAAGGCAATCTTAGTTAACAACAAAACAAAGCAGCCACAGTTATATAATTTACAAATATTCTAAAGATATCCCTTCGTTTATCATATCATTAAGGTGAACAGTCTCAGTGCTGCGGGCAGCGGGTGACTTACGGGATCTTCGCAGAATTGACATAGGTCATTTCCTCCTATGAAAAGCGTTATAAGCTTCCAGTCAGACTGCATATTTATTCTCTGTGCACAGAAAGAGATGGAATGGAAGTTATGAGGGAAGAAAGTAAAGTAAAATGAAGACCAGGCGATAGACTAAACACAAATATAACATTTCTCAGGCAACCTGGTGTTATCTCTAAGTGTCTTCACGACAAAAAGAATTTGTAGTCACAACTGCGAGGATGCACAAAAAACTATGATCTAAATAAGATTTACAATATCAGCAATATCATGCAGAATTATTGGTTTCTGAAAACTATAGCTCAAAAATCCATCTGCGTGCTTTTTTTTTCTTATGTCTTGTATACACCATTATACAAGTCTTGTATACACCGACTCCTCCTTTAGCTTCTTGTATACACCGACTCCTCCTTTAGCTTTGGGAATACATCTTCATTGCAGAAAGGATGGTATGTGTTTTACTGTGTCATAAATAATGCAGCTATCCTGCTGGAAAACCCTGGAGGGCAACATATTTCAGTGAGACATACTGCAGTGAGACAAACTGCAAAGAATAGAGGGGCATTATCAACTATTTAACAATAGTAGTAAAAAAAATTACACTAATTTTTCTCTGAACAGCTCTTGCCAGGCAATAGCTAATGCAAGGTAATTATGCTACAGTAAACATAGACCTTTTTAGCTTTGAGAAAAGCTTCTGATGTGATTAGTACCATGTAGCTGACACTGCACTCAATACCTCGATACTTCAATTTCAGTGCAGAGCACCACTAGGAAAAAGCAGGAATACATCAGCCTCAAGTGGTTTAAAAGTGTCTGTCTTCAAAGGCTGAAGGTAACACATCCCAGCTGGTGAACACACTGCTGAGTATTTTGGTCCCAAAATGTACTTGTTCAAATGAAAAGACCAAGGAGAAAATTTTCCTCCTGCACCAAACAGGTGGTTCACAAGGAGAAAAAAAAAGAACTCTTAAATCAAAGATATATTACCTCTAATATGAACATTCTTTCTAGTTGATTCATTATGTAAAAAGTATTTGCATTCATTTGTGGTGTGATGTTTCCAAGCTGATAAGTACAGTGGTGTAGTTCTTGCAAGCCTTGGCAAATACTGGTGTGAATAAAAACTATCCAAATGATTCTTTGTGAATCATTTGTGAAAGATATCCTTTCTAACCTCATTTTAGACAAAGCCAGAGTTGCAAAGCCATCTTGTGAAAGTAGAATCTTATACACAAAGTGCACACACACACAAAGAAGGCCTGCAAATATTTTTGCCAGTACGTGTTCACCTGATTATTCATAGTAGATATGTACGCAGTTATCTTGAAGGCTTCTTGACTGCTCTCCAAATGCACAATTGGAATACCAAAATAATATCATGCAACCAAGGTCACTGATTGCATAGCACATATGTCAAATTACAAATGGCAAACATTCAAGGCAGTAGTTAGGTGAAAGATATGTAAATAATCCTCAGCCTAATATGCATTTTATAGATCATTAATCAAATAATTCCTAACAACAAGTGTGAAAGGCAGAAGTCAGCTCTAACTCAGAGAAGGGACTAAAGTGTTTTGAATGAAAACAAGTCCTTCCATATTCACTCTGTATGACTTGCCATTTAAAGAATTTGTCCTCAACATCCAGCATCTTCACAGCTGGCAAAAACATACACTTACACAACAATTAAGAGCATCATAGTAATATCCTAGCAGAGAAACTTTACAGAATGAAGTAGATTGAGAGGGGAGGTCCCTGTACTGAGTTTATCAGCCAGTGAAGTTAAAAAATAATACAAAGGTTACAACTTTTTGGGTTTGAAAACAAAAACGTGCCCCAGTTCTCAACTTAATTTTAATTCCTAGCAGTTGTTATGGTGCTTTAGAATTAGGATGAGAATGATGTTGTTAACACAGGGGTGTTTTAGTTGTTGCTTAGCAGTGCCTGCACAGAGCCAGGGCCTTTCAGGCTCCTTTGCCAGCTGTGGGTGCACAAGGAGATGGAAGAGGATACAGCCAGAACAGCTGACCTTAACTGGTGAAAGGGACATTCCATACCAGATGTCCCCTACCACACAGCACCATGCTCCATACTAAAACTGGGGGAGAGGGCGACCAGAGTTGCTGCCTCTGCTGAGACACTGGCTGGGCCATGGGTCAGATGGCAGTGAGAGTGCCACTGTACACACTCTGTTTATTCTTCCTCTTGTTGATTTTTCCTTTCTCCTCCCCTCACCTTTGTATGTTTTTTCCATGTCTTATTAATTTTTCCTTCTCTCAGCCCATGAGTTCTTTCACTTTTCAATTCTTTCCCTGATCCCACTCAGCTGGGTGAGGTGAGTGAACAGCCACGTGCTATCTGGCTTCCTGCTGGGTTAAACCACAACCAATCCATCTCATACTGATAAAAATTCAGTTAAGACAAAGTTATGGATAATACCAAACATTACACTGTGCACTGCTGTACCCATAGTTTCATGTTTAGCATTTGCTGTAGTGTGTTACACTGTTACTAAAAATATTGCCCAATTATTTCATCTTTTTAAAGATATTCATGATATGTTAAACTCACACTGTCATTTATCATTCGGTCCACCAATCTTCTGACCTGTGCAGGAACATCCCTAAAAAATAAAAATAAAAAAGAAATCTTGCATAGACAGCAAGGCCAAGGAGAAAGCTGATGAATGTGCATCTGTAACTAAAACAATACCGAGACTCCAGTTTTTGCTGTATGCAGGATGAGAGGTGTGATACTACCCAGAAAATGCTGTATTTTGAGATAGTGATGAAAAGAGGGAGAAAACAGCATACAACAAGCACTTGATCACTTTGCAAATGCTTCATAGTTACGCTTCTATAAGCAGCATACATAGCAAACACACTGTGCTATCACAAACTAAATGCACTTTGCCCCTTCCCAACATCAGACAGATGCTATTAACATACATATCACTGAAGTAGCCATGCACGCGTCAGTGTTATCACATGGCCTCAAGCCACTGATGCATGTTTTATAAGAAGTGCTCCCAAGAAAAAAAGGATGTTGTATGAATTTCACATAGATGGAGTGTAGTGGTCTCTAGCTAATTCCCATCTCCACCACAGACTGACCATAATCAGTCCACCTTTTTTGTTTAAATCTTGGTTTCTCTATGTGGAATCTTAGTCCTACTGACAAGAGGGCTGGAATATAGCTTCAGCACAGTGGAGATGTTCACAATTGGGATATGAAGCTTTCTGAATAGTGCCTGTGAAGTGCTTTGGGTAACTGGTTGATAATGTTAGAGAAAACTTTTATTTGGCAAACAGAAAAAAATTGTAAAGCCCCCACCACATTTATCAGCTTTCATGCTAAAAATGGAGTAAAGAAATACACCTGGGTTTGCCCATCAGACTTATCTGCCACACTCTAGGATTCAAAGCAAGTTTTAAAAGAAAAATCAACTTATAAAAAAATAATAAAAATAAGAGTAATTTTCATCTTACTCTGCCTTAGCCCCTGCAACTGCTTGGTTGAGTGCAGCATTTTCCGTAGTTTGCGTTCCAGTGCCGGTGGAATATCCTATCAGGGATGGGTTGAACTCGCGAAGAATGTCTGCAGAGCAAGAGAATGCCATGAAACGTTGCTTACTTCAGCAATAACAAGGGGAGTCATAAAGATGAGATCTTATTACAACAACATTTAAAAGCTTAAAGAGATACCTGTAAAAAATTAACCCCTAAGAAATGCGCATGGCTGAAAATATCTTTTGGCTTGGTAATTCAGGCTGTGTAACCCTATACTCATTCAAGAGACTCATTCTGTCTTGCTAAATGGGGATGGGTAGGAATCAAAGCCTTTGGCCTCATTCTCCCCAGATTTCATAAACTCAAAGACCTGAATGTCCACCCAATCTTGGATTGCAGAGCAACATTTCAAACAAACACCACAGAACTAAAATGTTCTGATATCTAATGCACGTAAAATCCAAACCTGCCTAAAACATCTTTCCAATGCAGTCAAGCCGATTACTTTAGGTTATGATCTAGTGCCTTTGATTCATCTAACCCCAACACATTTGGGATATAATTACAACCAGCAGAAGAATACAGAAACAATCAGCCTTCTAGAATGACAGATACATGGTTAAGTCATGCCCAAATTACATTCCATCTGGTAAGCAAATTCTACTCAGCACCAGACATTGAATACAAAGTGATTGGTCCTGTCACTATACAAATAGTAAGCCCTCCTTCAAAAAAACTTTTTTTATTTGATCAATAATAAAGGATGTTTTATCAAACAGTTCCAGATTTTTATTAGGTTTATGGAAAAATTCACTTACTTGCTAGTGTTGTGACTGTGCTGATGTTTTCATTTCCTCCAACACTTAAAAAGAAAAAAATAATAATACAAGAAATGTTCCAAAATACAATGAATTTCTTAATGCAGTGGACTAAGTAAGAGAGATCCCTTCATGCATTTAGCCCTTCACCCTACCAGGCTAATAATATTTATCATCTGTGTGCTACAGAATGCTAGCATACGTCTTTTTTTTTGCCCCAGAAAATCAGTAAATTATCCTTAAAGATCAAAATATTAAAATAGGGACTTACAACTCTCTAGAATCCCTTTAACTTACTATAGAATACTGTGAAGTGCCCTAGTACTTGTTTAAAACTCTGTAAGTCTGCAGCTTCTCAGGATGGTAATAATTTGACGAGCAGAAAATCAACCTGGCAGGCTTGGTGTCAAGTCAAACACTTGCAAAGTACTAAGTGAACACAATGACCTTTCTTTTGAATTACTTTTTAACTTCTCTATTATAATGTTGCATATGTACAAGTCTGTACTAATAACTGACACGTGCTTTGCTTAACATAAACAGTACTGGGGAATGGCTGAGGAAATACTGACTGCAGATGAATGAGCAGCAAGAAAAGGACCTCGTTCTGACTTTTGGTAGACCATTAGTTCTAAATGGGAAATATGAACGACATAGGCTACAGTGGGGAAGAACAGACGAGCAATTGAAATAGCAGGGACAGAAATGCAGAATGCCTAAGTGAGGCATTTGAACTGGGATCGGGGATTTGCAACAGCTGCAGCTGTGAGAGTAGAAAGGGGTCATCTTGATGATGACTCTACTTCATTTGCACATACAAGCTTAGAACTGCCACACCACACCATGCCTCAGGTAGTCACTGGTGTGAGTATTTTATTTATCATAAGTAAAATCACAAACACTTTTATATAAAACAGTCAAAATCACTCTCCACAAAATCTCCACTTGTCACCTAAAAGCAAGTGTATACATGTAACTCTAATAAACAGATTCCCTCCCATTGGTGGGAATTCTTGGTACTCACCTCCAAGAAATACCTCGGTACTGAGTCAGGACATCCAGAACATCATGGGGATTGGATGCTGCCCCATTACCTGCCTGGAAAGAGAAACGGAGATATCCTTCTGAAAACAAGAATTGCTACAATAACTAGTTCTCTGACTTATTCTAGTGAAAATAATTTAGGAGAATGTTAACGAGGCAAGCTGTATCGTCTTCCCAAAATATAACAGATCATTTTCTCAAGAGGATCAATGGCTGAGGGTATTTCAACTCTGCTCTAGTAAATTACCCACTTCTATCAACTTCTTGATTAGATCAAGTGAGGGAAAGGTGGTTGAGTGTGTTCAAAATGTTCATATAATTCTAAATTTGCATAAGGAATAAATAAAATAGCAATGGCCTTGAATGAATAATTCATTTTTGTGCTCATTTCATTAAAACATGGTACAGTGATTTTCCATCTTCCTTCTCCCATTTTCCCCAAGAAAGGGGGTTGAAAAGATTAAATACAGTAGTTACTATAGAAATAAGAAACATGAATTATGATATGAACTGTGGAACAGTCATTGTTGATTGGAGAATCAGAGCCATTCTATGTGTAGCCCTTTTATTTACCTTCAGAAGTAGTGCTAAAAGATTCTTTACATGAGTTACTTGCTATACCTGATAATCTATTGTAATTTTTCTCAAATATTTAGTCAGTTAAAATTAATATGGCTTTCTAGACATCAGTGTTATTTTACGTATCCACATTAGCTGCAGAATCTTCTGTTTATTCTACTTACTAATAGCTTTAAAGGACAACACCTTGACTGCTGCATAGAATCAATAAGGAAAAGCAAGTTGCAAGTCCACTCTAGCACAGTATTTGTGCTGCTATGCAACCCAATCTTGCAGTTACTTCTTGTTCAGCACTCTTGTGGACTTTAAATGGGAACCATGCATACATTTGATTCATTATCTGATTACCAGTCAGTCAAGGTGAGTGCTGAAACAAATAACAGAAAACTGCATTTGACTCAATAAAGCATATCTGTATGCACTCTCTCTCAAGCTAAAATTCAGAAATGGCCTTTCATTACTTGCTTTAATGGTGGTTAACCAGCAAATTTTACTTACTGTGATTGAATCTCCCAGGGCAGCAATCACCCGAATATCTGCTGGTCTCAACTTATGAACTAATAAAAATAAAAGCAGCAGGAAGGAGAAGATAAAGAAAACTTAAAACTGTGATAGTTATCAGAACTTTTGTTTAGTATAAACATAAAGTACTGCAAACTCATAATAATCGTGATGACAACAGCTCAGAATGACAGATACCAAGTCATCCCAAAAAAATGATGCATGGTACCTTAATTTGACATTAGCTGCACTGACAAGGGAAGCAGCAAGATATCAGTTTCACATCCGTCCTCTCTAATTCATTCTAACTGGTGGAAACTGCTGAAAGGCAGGCACAGCTCCAGTGCCAGCACAAGGTGAAAATTTAAGGCTTGTCATAGCTTCCAAGAGGAGACGAAACCCATTTGGGACAGGACTCCACATGGCTCTTTGCAATGACAGCCTATTGACTTTTCCACTGTCACTTCTTTGCTTGTACCTGGAATGTGCATTCCAGTAAGTTTTCACCATTCCTCAGGGAAAACTTGTGTCTTGCTACACAATTATTTAAGTTGTTTCAAAGGTTTTTTTAAATTATGATCAATAGAACATACTGTTTCACAGAAGACTGCACATTTCCTAACTAAAACCAGTCCTTGTTTCTCTTCAACTATCAGATGAAGTGGATCTATGGAAAAAAATAAAAAATAAAATTGCATAATACTGTACCTGAATCTGGAACTGTATCAGAGGGACCATAGTTGAAACAAGGAACATTTGTTCCATAACTTCTCTCCTGGAAAAGCAGACAGTGCAACTCAACATCAGACTCATCGTACTTGTCATGATTAACCATTCATAACTCAGAACATTATCTCAGCAGATTTCCCACATACTTGTGCACATCTATCACCTCAGCCTTTCCTCAGGCCATGCTAAAACCAACCCTCTGAAGGCAGACAGACATTCAGACCACTCAGAAATTGCACGTCTACATTAGCACAACACTACTCTTGCCTACTTGTAGGGCATCTTATTTCAGACTCCATGCCATGCTAAATTCAGCTAAGCAATTTTTAATGTTTTTGTATTCTCAGCTAAGTGAGCTCACACCCTTTTGTGCTTGAACACCCCTGGAACATCCCAGCACTGAACTGTACCTTTGCCAGCAGCCCACAAGCCTGTCCTCTCAACGTGCAGGCCTTCAACACAATTATTAGGCTGTAGGAGTAAAGTGAATGCTATAGCTAGCAAAACACTTGGAGATACATTAAAATGAGAGGAGAAACATTCATTACTATTCCAAAAACATTTGGTCCATTTTGAGTGCAGATATAGCCGCTGTATTTTGATATAGACTCTGTATTTTGGGGCACAAATATGAGCTTCATGCTTTCCCTCTGTAGCTGTTTGGGAGCACCAAATTCTGCTCAGAATCAGAGAACCATGACTAAAAAAGCATGGCTACTTACCTCTATGCAGCTAATATTCAACTTACAAAACAACAACAAAAATGAAAGAACTGTTGTTCCATCAGTTTTGCTATGGAGTGCACCAGATGAAATCAGACCCACACAGCGATATCATGCTGATTTGATCTAGTTTCCTCCACAAACTAAAGGGCCCTGTTTTCACTATTTCCTCATCCCAGAGAACTTAATGCTTATCTAGATGTTTAAAAAACACTCTTAACAGTGAACACAAGGCTTAATTTCAGCTGGTTGAAGACGTCTACCACCAGTTACAATCTACAAAATTCATCAGGAAGAAAATGTATTAAGTATCTGACTGTTTAGTCAAGCAGGAAATAATGTTTGAGCTTTTTATTCAGTAACATTGTTTAATTAGGCTCCAATGCAATTCCACCCACCTGTCCCACTGGAATACACTTAGTCCATACGCTGTAAACAGTTCTGCCTTACCTGCAGTGCTTCTTTAGTGTTTGATATGCCTTCGGAAAATGAGTAGTTACTATTTCTGTATGTGAACAAATATGGATATTCCTGCAGAAGTAAGAGAAGTTTGTTAAAAAAAAAACAAAAAACAAACCACAACAAAACAAACAAACAAATAACCCCCCACAATAGTGAAAACATAAACAGCTGATATGACATTATACTGGACAGGATTTACATGAGAAGAAAATATAGACAACATTAGTCTTTGAGCGTACATCGAATGCGTGAAGTAATCCAGGTTAGACCTGAAAATTAAGACTTTGAATGCCGTAGGCACAACACTACCTCTTGCCTCAAACTTAACATCAAACAAAACAGATAATTCAGTTCTTTTATGCTTTGATTGCTGTTTAGTGAAGTGCTGTGATGCCAGCAGTGTTTTATCACTATTAAATTATTGAAGCCAATGGTTAAATGCAAAACCATTCAAGAATCTGTTCTTTGAACCTCAGAGACATGCAGACCCTGAAGATGCTACTGAGTTACTGAGAACTTCACAGACAAAAATACTTAAATCTGGCAAAAACAGAATCAAATAACAGAAACATCCAATTATATAAAATGCACAGATTCAATTTTATTGTTGAAAGATACTGATAATTCTCCATTCGTTATTCACGATTTAACTATTGAGATTAGATGGTTTTTAAATAAAAATTGACAGTAAGATGATTTAACTTTATCAGAAGTTCTTGTTTTCTCAGTTTCATCTGTATACAATAAAAACTGTGTCAATTAGCTTGAGGAATGCCATACTTTTCATAGTGCGGTATCTTAGGAAAGCATACATTTCTAAAAGCTTCAGAAGATGACAGTATTTGAAAACTTGGAAACTCTACAAAGAGTAATTAAATCTCCCAGCAATAAGGAAATGCTTTTACCTGAGTTGGACATGGGACCTGATGCAATTTTGTGAAGTCATATGGCTTTTTCTGCCCAACTGGTTCCATCTGGAAAGAGACACAACACTTACACATATGCAAGATGGGATAGCAGCAGTAACTCAGAAGCTCTAGTGCCTCGTGTTATCCATCAAGTTAATACATATTAAAAACTTGTTTTGTTCATGAGTGATTTTAATTTACATCCTACATGCATACCTACAAAATCTGGGAGAGGCCCTTTTTTCAACTCCTATGATCAGATTGCCATTTTGTCATCATTAGAAGAACCATCCACACATTAACTCTGTCTTTGGGAATGCTGGCTGCAAGGCATGGACCTTGAACCACAGCATTTGACTATCTGTAATCGAGGCGTTTATCAGCTCAACCACAGTAACAGTGGACATTCTCCAGAAGAGCATAGCCTCAATCATATTTGTGATTCATTCCCTCCTCTTATGTAGCTTACACTTGGCTGCAATTAAGAAGTCACTTTCACTTCCCAGTTTGGTCAGGTACAAGAAAGCAAAAGGGTTGTTACCACAGTAAAAATAATGTTGCGGAACCTCTTGAGAAAACTCAGCTCTGAGCCAGATTATACAGAGGGCCTGTTGAAGACCACACTGCTTTACCTCAAAAGGAGAAAATAAAAAATTCCTAATATAAATGGAAAACTAAAAGTTGTCCTTTGGGCTACACATTTGTGTTGTATCAACCCCTTCCTTCTGTCTTGTGAACATTACGCTTTAGTGTTCCTTATGCTGCAGACTCATTTTGCAACATTCAGAAATAGTGAATATAAAAAAACCATGCATCAATTCTGTGGTGGCTGTAGCTCACTCAGCTGGATTCATGCTAAAGGACTCCATTTCCGTAACTATTTATCTATATTTTGATACATGCCATACAGCATCAAAAGGTGCACTCCAACTCTGCATAGAGGCTTTGAAAATACTTATATTTGCAGGCCTTTATTTGCCTTCCAACAGGACAGGTAGGTAAGAAATTATTGTGCAACCCAAAACTCAGTACGGACAGCACAAAGAGGTAAATACTATGAAGAATCATTTCATCTATTCATACACCTTGCTGGGAGCAAATTAAATGGCAGGCACACCCAAAGGAGTTGGTCACTGTTTTAAAATCCTCAGTGAACCTCGGCCCAGTTTGCATCAACAGTGGCAGCTGCCAGAATCTTAAGAAACAGGACTGAAGGCATTGAGAAATAAGGCAGTAACAGGCTTGACGTCACTGATACATGCCGGGCAGGAGTACTGTTGTATTTTGATTGTTCTGTCAATGAAGATAACGTGGAGGGGAAAAAATTCCACCACCACCACCAACAAATAAACAGAAACAGAAAAGGGGCTTACAGCTGGATATTCTTTCAAAGAAGGACTCGAAGAAACTAAGCCTGTGTTTTTGGTGTTTTTTTGTTTTTTTTTTGAAAGAATCCATGAAATGGACAAAATAAAGCTCAGAGAGAAAATGTGCTGGGAGCTGGTCATTTTCCATCCCATAGGATGAAACAAAAAACAAGTGAAAAACAGCTGCTTAACAACATTCTTAAAAGGATATATTCTTCCAGCATGGAATCATGCTACAGTACATGGGGCAAAAGTACAAAAGTGGTATTTTTCAGCTACAAATGAACTAGAAATAAGTATTAGATGTTTGCCTGTTGTTGGGTAATGAGAATGAATTCCTCCAGGAGATTCATTCCAGACTGCTCAGAAACACTTCTCCCAGGAAAAATGGGCAGCTTCCATGCAGGTGATCTGGGAAGCCATGCACTGAGTCTGTACAGTAGTCTGCCAGAACCTACCCTGAATCCTAGCAAGTAGACAGGTTAGTGGGCTGGTCTGCTTCAGGACTGCAGTGGTTTTTAAGTCAGTAAATCACTGAAGGCCGGAGAGAGGCAGGTACAGCCTCATGTGGGTGCTCTTCTCATTGAAGTTCTTACCTGGTTTTGGTTTGTTTGTCTCTGAGTTGCAGGATGTTTTTTTGGGAGCCTTCTCTGTTACACACCAAACACAAGAGCTTCTTATCTAAGTTCTTTACGCACACGAAAGGAGCTTTGCCCTCCGATATATTTACAGAGATAAAGTTGTAGGCATTTGCCAAAATTAATCAGACTCTCTGTGGTAAACATCAAAACCGTTTGAGCAAACAGCCTCTCTCAGCTTCATGTCATTCACCTGATGTGCTTACCATTGGAATTGCACTGCTCCTACATAACTAGGAATGTTAAAGAAAAAAATTTCAGCTATACCTAGAACACAAGCAAGCTCAGTTTCTCCGTCAGGCTGAAGTCCAGTGCTACTGCCAACTGCCATTGGATTTTCAAGGTTTTGGCCTTTGGCCTACAGGCAGCTAATCAATCAAAGAAAGAGGCTAGTATCAAGCCTCAAAACAAGCACTGTCAACATAAGAACAGTTGGGCCGATAGCAGAAGGGAAACACACTGAACACATTTCCTCAGCACCTCCTCATTCTGCTGTTTGCTGCTCAATAAATCACAACCCTGATTTCCTATCAGTTCCCAATATGCACTGTATGTTGTCAGTATAAACCATTAACCCTACTGAAGAGGACAGCTAGAGTGAACCTTATCCAATAAATTCATTTACCCAGTGCTTTTTATACTGAAAGCATCTTTCATATCATCTCCTTTGACACAGTGGCAGAATACTATCACAGGCAGATAAGGAATCTGCCCAGGGAGGTGCCTTTCTGATAATCACCATTTATGTTAAGAAAACTCCTCCTGAATGAAAGGGGAGGCAGGGAAATCAAAGGGGAAAGAAGTTATCGAGGGACACTACAATTCCTCCAGTCTCCTTACAAACTGTTAGCAACATGCAGTTTTGGCATATCTTGATCTTCATCCAGATCATCCAGGCTGTCCCCTCATACTGGGGAAAAACACTGAAATACGGGAAAGCTGGTAGTTGGAAAATGGGGAAAACATGCAGAGAAAAAAGCAGAGGGAAAGAAGGCTCTTCACAAGGCAGAAGCTGCACAGAAAAAACATATCTGAAGGGACAGAAGGAATCTGTTACCAGCTGAGTGTAAGAATTTGGAAGGGCACAAAAGGGAAATCGGTGTTGGGTTAACTGAGTATGTTTGCAGTAGTTTTAAGTCTTCAGAAAAGAAGTTCTGGCCTCTTCTTTTCTACAGAGCCTGGATTGTGAAGAAGCAGAATAGGTGTTTACAGAGTGTGGCTAATATTACCATAACTCATTGAAAAGAATACTCAAGAAGCCTAGTATTGACATTCTACATAATGTGAAATCAGAAAAGCTGAACAGTAGGAAGCCATAGAAAGACAAATTTATGCCACAGGACATTAGGAAAAAAAAAAAAAAAAAAAAAAGTGTAATTTAAGGTGTGAAGCCCTTTAGAAGCACATGACCTCTGATAATGTCACAGTCTTTTAAAAGATGGATATAACTCAAATCTAGAGGTCATCTTCCAACTGATAAACCCTGGAAAACATAATAGATCAGCCTAGATGGTTAGATCTGAACCTAGATGACTCAGATTCTCATAATCTTGGTTCAGTTAGCCCCAGACAATTCCTGCTGCAGGGGCTCAAAATGGGCGAGCAAACAGGCAGCAGTCTGGTCCTTCCCATCAGAAATCTTCATTTTCTGCACTAGTTGGAAAAGTAATTCAGGATTTCATTTCGAAAAATTGAAAATGCATACACAGTGCTAAAAAAATGAAAGGGGCCATTTTTCTCAGAAAATCAGATGTTCATAATATGGCTTTTTCCTGTCTAGGTTTAATATTTATAATCATTAATATCTGCGGAGGAGCCATCACCTCTTCCTACTTTCTTACTAATCATGTTTAAGTGAGAGCTGGAACTGTGGCATATAAATACTGTCACTACTGATGAGTACACTGAGACACAGGCATTCTAAGTAATTCACCCCATTTTTTATAGAGAACTGAGACAACATATTTAATTCAGATCTCAGGAGTCTGACTTTCAGTGTCTGCTGTGCTCATTCAATTAGCGAAGCTTGTTACTTCATGAGACCGAAGCAAAAGAATGATATAGAGGCCAACACAAGTCTTATCATCGCATCTGCTTTGCAATAGAAGAATCAAGATGGGAACTTTAACATCGTGGAAAGGAGTGTCACAGATAACAGCAAAATAGATGACTAGATGCAGCACATGTGGTCAAGGTTAAAGCTTCAATGCTTGATCAGCTTTAAACTCTAAGCTTCATACTATCTATTTAAAATGGCAGATGCACACAGAAAGATATCTTTTATTGGTACAACTATTATTTCTAGCTATGTCATCAGGCTGAATAAGAGAGAGTTCCTTCCTGCAAATCCTACTTCTTTAAATGGTCAGCACCACAGCAGCATTACTACTGCCAGAAATAGCATGAAGTGGAACAAGTACACATCCATTTGTATGGATTTATTTTAAGAGTGGTGCTAAACAAGCAAAAAAGTTTTTTGTTGTTGTTTTTTGTTTGTTTGCTTTTTAGTCTTTAACTTCATTGGCCAATGCAGATTTCTTTTTAATTAAAATAAGATTGTGTGTGTAGCTTATGCTGTGTGTTATAAGAAGTTTGTTAGGAAAAAAAAAAAAGCAGAAAACAGATCTTGTAATACAGAATGAACAGTAAAACCAACATCCTAGTCAAAACTACTGTTATCATAGTCGGATCTAAACATGGTATGCACTAAGCAGTAACATCCTACTCTGCCCTAGCGAGCGTTAATGCAGCTGTCTGCTTTTTTTTTTTGTCTCACTGAAAAACAGCTCCCATTCCTTCACTAGTCTCCTCCATCAATGAAATACAAACTCCTCCAGTTGTATGAGCGTGCACCCAGTTACTTATACAAATGCTACGTGTTACTGTCTCAAGCTTGCAGAAGGAAACAACCTCATACAGAATTGGATGTTGTTTTAAAGGTTGAGTGATCAACAGGACATGTATTTTTCAGATGTGCTTTCTCTCCCATTCTAAGTTACCACTGTTTGGATTTTCTTAGCTGGGTGGAACATCCAGATCTAGAGGAAGCAATAGGAATTCCCCAATTCTGCCTGTCAACTTTTTACTATAAGCAAGACTAGCAGAATGAAAAAAAAAAAAAAAAAAAAAAAAGACATTATAAGACTCATTAGTGAAAAATGGGGTGGATATAAAACAAAATAGTACAACCACTTTATTCTTGGGTTATGAAAAGCCTCAGTTGTCGCTGTGACACTCTGCCACAGAACTAAGGCTAGGCAAAAGGGTTTGCCACAGCTCTTGTACTCCCTGGGAGTAGGGCTACTTTGGAAAAGTTTCTGAAAAGTTCTTGGTAGAAAGTAGCAGCCACGGGGCATTTAGGATAATAAGAGAGTAGATTCTTCACACTGAAAATAAATCATGGGATGTTTCTTTCCTACATTCCTCCTTCCTATCTTCCAAGCTACTCAGAGCCTGGCTAGTGTGGAATTGCTACCAAGTGTCTGTACTAAGTCCAGTAAAGCAATAAAACCTGTAGTACTGCTCACCATGTTCTTCCAGAGGCTCAAAGTCATGAAAGTATAATCTTCTTCCAGAGTTTCCACTTGTGTCTTTGATGTGCTGAAGAAACCATCCCTGCCCTGAGAAACCAGTGAGAGCATGACAAAACAGAGCAACAAAAAAAACCAAAACATAATCACAATAGTGGCAATACAGGAGATCAGGGAAATGTGCAGATGCGATCATATGAATAATTTGGAATAAACACTTGTCTTAGCCAGCACTTACAGGCTCCGAAAACATAAACATAAAAACATAAGATGGCACTGGAGAAAATAACAGAGCAATTTATGGAGAAGAAAAGTAATGTCATGGAAATTAAGTCTGGCATTTGTGTACAGATCAGCAGTTAAGAAAACAAGCCTGCCATAAGATGAATTGACAGCAAAGGAAGGTTTTGCAACATAGCAGACCCAAACTGCCTGAAGACAGATTTCCTTCTCCCAGTCCACTTTGCTCTGATACTGAACAGAGGGAAGCAATGGAATTAAGATATGGTCAAGGAATTGTTACAGTGCCTGTGAACTGGACTATTACCTACCACCACCCTATTATACAAATAGCCACCAAGTATTTTATATTGGATTTTGATACTTTATTGAATGATCCATTATCTACAAAATCATACCTTCCCCTCCTCCAGATCAAGGTATGTTCTACATGCCTAACTAACTTCATCTTTTAGATAGGAAGGAACCAGCTGAACACTGCACTCAATCTCACAAGTCACACTTCAGAAAGAACAAAGAAACATGCATTTACTCACCAGACTGAGCAAAAGATTTGTTTCTTGGAGAGAAGGCTGAAGAACGACAGTGAAATCATCCTTTTGATCATACCTCTTAGACTTGAGAAGTTTTTCCCAAGCATCCTAAATGGACAACCATTTAATCAGGTAAGCATTATTATGTAAAGAGTGTAACACATGTGCAATTCACTGAGGCTTAAAGTGAACTTGGATTATCCCCATCCCTAATAAACCATAATAATCAAATTCTGTAATTCAGAACAAAGGGTGTAATTGAATGAAGCCATCTTATGCAATAGTTAGAAAGTCCTTGTGGCTATGAAAAAGATACACTGAATTACCATCATTTTCTTTGACAGGATGGCAAGTTTAATATGGCAGTGACATATTGTACTTACTTGCCTCCCCATCATTCTTAAATAAATTCCTGCACAGCTGCCTTAGTCTTACTGAAAAATTCCCTTTTTCTAAGTTATATGCCATCAACAGCCAAGTTACTGGACAAGAAACCATTTCCTTAATAGGTTATAACAAACCCTAGGTTCTGAAAGCTAAATAGTCATTAGAAACTGAAAGAGATGCTAAAGTCACTCAGATATGCAGAGAACTCATCTTCATTGTTCTTAATGTGAGAAATGGGATCAGGATTGCTGCCAATATAGTGAAGAAAAAAAACCAAACCGAACCAAAGCAGTTTCTAATCTTCCTCACCACTAACCCTCCCACAGCTCTTCACTTCTCTTTAATCTAGAAAATGAATAGGCAGACATATCTATCAATACAAGCCCCAAGCAACAGAAAATGCCTTACCTGATAGGACCACCTCAGAATGTTATAATTTAGCGTAGAGTTTTCATGAATACAAGTGCACTGGTCCCCAGTTGAACTGCTGCAGAGAAGATGAAAAAAGGACAATTATGAACTTTAGATAAACTGGATAGAAAGCACAAACTATTAAGATGCTGACAAGCATACACTGAAGCCTAAATTGCTGCATACACTGACGAAACTCCATGTTGATGTTTTACTATTTTAAATGCAGAATGATAAATATTTCCATGTCCAGAGCCTTGAACTGCTACTTTGCTTGAAAGCCTATTCAGCTGGCAAATATGCCAGACTTGGATTAGCACAGGGTTTCACAAGCCAGCAGCCTGTTCAGGCTTAAAACTGCTGCACTAGTTTTCAAACACTTTCTTTTCTATCATCACATAAGAAAACTGAACACATTCAAAGCAGAAGGACTTTTGCCTTAGTATTTGGCAACAAGACCACCATCTAGAAGCTCAGTGCTAAAAATTCTTAATCACACTAAACAGTGGCCAGGCATTATCAAGCAGCTCGCTAATCTCTGTCAAATCTCTGATCTACAAGATGAGATCTCCATACTGCATATTTCTGCAGCTCATAGGAAAACTCAGACTCTCCCCCAAGGCAGTAGACAGGAATAATGAACTCATGACCAGCATCCTATCACAGACCAATCGACAAGTATGAAGGGGGCTCACTTAAGAACCTCATACAATATACAAATAGAGTTGCATGCCTAAAAGTAGAGTTCATAAACTGTTCTTATGCTCTTCTTAGATACTTAGGCTTCCTCTTTTGGCCAGAGATCATATTTTTTCCTTGAAGAATCCAGAGATTAGGATTTGCTAACCAAATGCTAAGGCCTTAATCTGGGAGACTATCTGGGCCTGAGATTGAGATGAGCCCAGAACTTTCATACCTAAGCACAAAGCATACAGACTGGTGGAACTGTTCAAACAGATAAACATAGATTCAAGATCATATTGATAAGTAAGCTTGCCAGAATTCTCCACGCAATTGCTTCTGACAGGGAAAGTTTCTTCTCTGCTTATGCTTATGCTTGTTGTTAAGCACATGGTTACACAGCAGACAGACCCCCTCCTTGACTCCCCCTCCTGAGTTGTATACGCACAAAGCTTGTGAAGATCATCAGAATGAATATATTAGTACATACGGTGTCTCATGTCATGAGCACGAGAAAAAATTACTAAGGTGAAACAGAGTGTAATCTCATCAGCTGTAAACTACTCTATCATAACTGTCCATGTGCAAACTCCTACTCCCTGCTAAATTGGGACATAAGCTACTCACACTTTTCTTTAAAGGTACTGAGAGAGGAGATAGCTGAAAGCATCCATGCAAGTCGTTACCATAGAGGAATTAGCAAGTTGGAAGTTCTCCATTCCACCTCACTCTAAGCCCAAACAGTAGCTTTCTTTTAGCTTCATAACTGTTTCTAAAACCAGTTCTTCCTTCTACAAATATTGTGAGAACTGATACCTAGAAACTTAAGCTTTTAAAGACCCTCCAGAGTTTTCAGTTCAAGAGTTGCAGGGCAGAAGCAACTCTGACTAAAGAGCAGGGGGTGAGTGGACCTTGCAGTCTTGTGATCATAATGATTGTATAGGGGTGGAGTTAACTTTCTTCACAGCAGCCCATAAAATTGTAGAATACTACGAGTTGGAAAGGGGCATTTAAAGGTCAACTAGTCCAACTCCTCTGCAATGAACAGGGACACATACCACTAGCATCAGGTTGCTCAGAGCCCCATCCAGACTGGTCTGGAACGCCTCTAAGGACACAGTATCTATCACCTTTCTGGGCAGCTTGGTCCAGTGCTTCACTACTCTTATCGTTAAAGAACTCCCCTCTTTTAGTTTGAAATTATCTTCCCTTGTTCTAGCACAACAGATCCTGCTAAAGAGTCAGGCCACCTCTTCTTTCTTACAGGCCCCCTCATGTCCAGCTTGCCATTCATCAGCATACTCCTAATCCTTTTCATCTGGGCTCTGTTCATTCCTTTCATACCCCAGCTTGTATGGGTAGTGGAGGTTGCTGTGACCTAGGTGCAAGAGCTTGCACTTCGATTAGCTGAACCTTCATGTGGTTCTCCTGGACCCACTGCTAAACCAGTCTAGGTCTATCTGGATGGTACCTTGTCCCTCGCGTGTGCTGATCACACACCTTGGTGTCACCCACAAACTTGCTGAGGGTACACTCAATCACACTGTTTATGTAATTCAATGAAGAAATTAAACAGCATCTGTCCCAGTACTGACCCCTGAGGGACATCACTTTTTGCTGATTTCCACCCAGACATTCAGCCATTGACCATCACTCTCTGGATATGATCTTGCAACCAGTCCCTTGTCTATTCAACAGTCCACCTATCAAATCCATATTCTTCCAATTTGGAGAGAAGGATTTTATGAGGGACCGTGACAAATTATTTACTCGGGAACAACAGACAGATGACATTAGTGGCTCCTCCTTGCCTTCTGATGTAGCTACACCATCATAGAATGCCACTAGATTGATCAGACAGGATTTGCTCTTGGTGAAGCCATGCTAGTTGTCTTATTACAACTCTCTCTCTTCCATGGGCTCACAGGAGGATCTGTTCCATGATCTTTCCTGGCACAGAGGTAAGGCTGAACAGGTCTATAGTTCTCTGAATCATCCTTTCTATTCTTCTTAATGTAACATTGCCTTCTTTCCAGTCACCAAGGACTTTACCTTGTCAAGACTTTTCAGTTGAGAATGGCTTGGCAACTACATCAGCCAGTTTCCTCAAAACTCTCATATGGCACTACCTTTACTTCCTGTGACTAAAACACTGTTGATCACGCACTAATACTTTGGTCATTGCTGAACAGTGTTTGCAGTGCCAAAGATTTCTGTCTTTTCCTACTATCCCACCCAGTGAGTAGGAAGGGGAGAGGAAGAAGGGTGGGAGAGAACAGGGCCAGGACAGATTACATGAGCTGACCAAAGGGATATTCCACAAAATATAGCGTCATGCTCAGAAATAAAAGTTGAGGTAGAGGATGAAAAGGGGCATTTTGGATTCTGAGGCCACTGTTGCTTGGAGACAGAGTGGATGTTAGACCACTCATTGAAAATGAAGCCTCACATCTTCCCTCCCCACTTTCCTGAATCTGCTAAACGTTCCCTTTAATCTGTTAAACTTTTATCTTAAGCCACATGGTTTTGTGCTTCTGTTCTTCCTTTTCTCTCTCTTGTCCTTCTAAGGAGTGGTAAAAGGGGAAACGAGAGAGAGACTGTGTGGTTGCTTGGTGTCAACTCACCACTGCTGCAGTATGCACTCTTTATACAAAGCATCCAAACTGATTAAGTTAAATCACCTACTTCCTGTAAATCCATGCCCGCAGAGAGAATGCATCAGCAGCAAAAGTCGAGATCTAAAAGTCTGTGACATTCTTTGGCATCAAAGGCAGAAAACTGTTCAGAAGTCTACCCGACTGGTACAGGGTCAGTACACACACTGGACAATGAACAATAGTAGGAGATAGTGTTAAGAATTTAAAGGAGCCTCTGCTACCTGGCATTTTGAAGGTCTTGGCACATGAGAAAGGAAGTTGTCATCTCAGTGGAATCTACCAAATTTACAAATGCTTTGGGAACCTGCAATAGTAAATTAAAATTAATCACATTAATATCTGCTGTTGGAAATCATAATTCACTGTTACTGCAACCTGCTGGCATCTACAACTTTGTTACCTCAGAGCTAGGATTCTGTCTTCAGAAAATCAGTGATCTGAGTCTTTACCAGTTCCTTCTTGAATCCTACTCCTATGCCTGCCATCTAGAATAACCTGAGTCATCATTTGTGAAGCACTCATGATGATGATTTCTTCACTGAGATCTAGTTCATTTTTACATTAACCACATCATATGCATCAACCAACTAAACTGAATTCAGATGAACTAGGAACTACTGTTTTTGTGTCAATACGTCAGTACAACGCTCGAGGATGAAATATCTTGTCTAATAGCACAAACACACATTTTGCCTCGCCTCTCCCCTAAGGATAAAGCAGCTTTCCATTTACATAAAGATATTTCACTTTCATGAGTGCACATATACTGATTCTGGAAATGATAGAGGAGGGAATCTGAAGCAGATGTAGGGGTAGAACTTCACCTATATGCAATATTTCTCAGTCTTAGCAGATGTAGGGGTAGAAATGCAATATTTGTCAGTCTCAGAAGAATGAGTGCCTGTGTCCTGATGTAATCAAACTGGAGCAGATGTAGAATATCCTTCAGTCTATCAATCTAGTAACATAAAATTCTTGGGAAAAGCTATTGAAACACTTCAGATAAATAGTCTGTCGTAGTAGCTATACATCCTTATCTGTTCATTAGCAGACTAATATTCAGGACAGAACACTTCCCAAAAATCATCCATTGAGACACAGATCAGCTTTAGTTCAGCCAGATAGAAATGCTGAGGTCTTAAAATGGACACACAATGGCAGAAAAAAAAAAACCAACAAATACCCAACAGATATTATACAGATCTTGATTGTCTTTTTTTCCCTGGTATAAACAAGTCTCCACTAGGCATTTAGCATTCTGTACACTGCATGGATTGCTCCACATATCCAATAATTACATTTATTTTCATAAAGACCACTATTAGAAAGGAACATCTAGATTTAGATTGATCTAGCCCATTTTTCATGCAAATCACTTTAAAAATAAACAGCCTAGATTAAGTAGCACATCAGTCCAAGTAACAAAGCTAAGCTGTTACCTGTCTGTCCTTTCTCTTCATATGCATCAGATTTTTAAAGCACAAATAAAACACTTACTGGCAATGAATAGTGCTAGAGGATTAAAGTCAGTGAGATTTGTGTTGTGAATCACTTGAACACTGATACAAGCCAGAGTTCAATAAGACAGAAAAAAATAAATAAATCAGCAGAGGATTCAGGTATTGAAAACTGATGAATAAGTCTTACTTCTTTATATAAAAAGTCCAAGACTTCTTGAAGTTTTTCCAGGTTGTCCAATATGCAGTTCTTCTATAAATGTGATGAGAAACAGCTTAAAAACGAATCAGAACTGTTCTACTACTGCATCTCAGATTTGGAATTCTAAATCAAGTACATGTTTCTAAGTACAAAAGACTTTGTGGACCAGAAGCTCATGCTACTGAATAGAATCACTCCAATCTTCTGGAACCAGCTACTGCTTTGGTTCACTACAACAAAGGGTAGAGCTTGCAAAAGTGATCGAATCACACACTTTGACTGCTAAACGACCCCATGACAAGATTACCGGTTGTGTGGAAGCACAAGAAGAGCACGGGGTTTCAGCACTAAAGAAAACTGTGATCAGTTTCCAATCATTTTGGAAGTCCATCATCTGGAAAAAAAAAATAAATAAGTAAATTGAAAGGAATAGGACGGTAAGAGGCCTATTTGCCGTCCTTTCTCTCACACAAGATTTAAATCATCAAGACAAAACAGTAGCTCACTGCCCAACCCCAGATGCTTTGATCCCTTCCATCTGACTCATCAGCTTCCCTCTAGAGGAGGCAGCAAATAGATGGTAACAGACCAAACCCTGCCATTAAAGCTGAACGCACACCAATACAAAAATTCAGGATAAAGACAGAAATCGCAGCTGCCATTGAAGAGTTCACTGGAAATGGGCACGCACTGCTCAGCATGAAGCTGCATGCTGCTTCTTTCTAACCCTGATGAAGTTTACTGACAGATTAACATTCTTGAACTGCTGAGACTGGTTCATCCTGGTGGGATGCAGACTAGAGCAAAAATCTAAGGGCTAGAGCCCTGTCCAGCTGTCCTAAGTCCATCAGGCAACACCTGCCAATCACAAAGAGCATTGATTAGAAGCCTTAAGTTCCATAAAAACTTGTGCTAAGTTCATTCGCATACAGTCTCACAAGCTCCCTGCATAGGGAGTAGGTAACAGCCGAATAATTTTGGCAGTTATATACGCAAGTTATGTCAAGATCATTTTACAAAATAACATGCCTGAGGCTTAAAAAGAGAAGATAAATGAGTGCTTAAAACTCCAGGGTGGGATTTTCAAAGCACTCAGCCATGAGTGGTAAGACAGTTCTCACCAGCATCAACCACTAATATCAGCCAAAGCATATCGCGAGCTTTTTGAAAATATGATCCTAAGATAGCAGGAGGAAGAGATAAATATCAAGAATTACAATTTTGAGTTGGCTTCTCAGAAACACTGGCACAGTTACAGAGTGTAGATAGAGGTCTCACATCCTTAAGCAATACAAAAACAAAAACACTGGCTTCCATGCCAACCTCACCATCCTCTTCTGGCAAACATAAAGCAGGTGAGGTACTTTCAAGAACAAAACTCCGTACCTTAAAAGAGTACAGAACTGATTCTGTTTATACCAGATAGACCAAGGTATGTTAGCCTCAAGAAACAGGATGTCCTATTTTGAGATCTTTAAGTGGTGCTTAAGGTATTTCATCACATTTCTCCCTTTTCCAGCTTGGAGAGCAAACTTTCTTAACTGTTCTGTGCTTTAAACACACCTGGTTCTCTTTCATGAGCTTCACTATTTCTCCAGCTTGATCCAAGAGGCCTCTGAAAATCAGAAAAAGAAAAATTATCAAGGCATCAGCAAGGGTAAAGCTTTGGCAGATTTTTATTACAAAGTCAACATTTGAAACATCAGGTGGGATTCATCTTTTCACTCTTGAACGTGTAAAAATTAGACTCTTGTCTGAGTTATACAGAAAGCCTGGGGTGATAAGCTCACATTCAGATGTCTCACTTTCAGATGTGCGTTTAGAGAGATGAAAAGAGCAGACACATTTCTAATCCATGGCAGGGTCTGACCCTGGGGAGCTGGCACAGCCTGGCATTGAGCTTATTTTGTGTTCAGTGAAATTCTCCAGCATCAAATGCATCTACCCTCCACCTCTGCAGATATAAGAGAACAGCCCAGCCAAAAACCCCTCAAACTTACATTGTTTGACCATCTGATGCTGCTTCCATTGTGCCAGGCAGAGGAGACTGGTGCAGGACCGAGGGATTAAAACTGCTAATAAGAGCTGAATGACATACACAGGTCAGGCTATTTCTATGTACACGAGACTGTTACTCTGCAATAGCACTATAAACAAAGCTGAACTGGAACAGAAAATGTAGGATCTAAGGGATCTCTTGGCAGGCATGAGAGGCTCACCCAAGCTGCTCTGCAGCTGTTTTGCTGGTGCAGCTCCTATGAACTACAGTTCTGATATCTGACTTTGCCTCCAGACCCAGGTGAGAAACACTCATCCCACCTCTTACATCAGCCACAAGTATGGGCAGATTTAAATACAAGCAGCTGTAGAAATCAACCTACTGAGAACAGGAAGCAAGTCAAGACTCCCTTCACAACAGCCAGCTCATAGATGATGAATTTGCATGTGGTGCACCTAAGGCAGCCTCAGCATAAGCCTCTGAGCATATGGCAGCAGAAAGAGCACTGGACAAACAAACTCACACAAGATCTCATTTGGCAAGCACTGGCAGCACGCACAATGAAGACATACCAGCAGGGACTGGGGCTATCCAGACAGCCTGTTCAAAGCCAGCACAGGTAACCCAGCCTGTCTTGCACTCACATTCACCCAATGCACCTTCCCCCAGGCTCCCTTTATAGTCTTGTGTTGCACTTGTGCTGTACACACACTGCAGCCCAGCAAAGCCCTTGAATGTCAGCTAGCACTCCATTCAGTTAATCTGTTTAAGTTTGCGTGACAGAAAAACAAACCTGCCAAAATTTCCACGCTCACTTCAGGGAGGCTCTTTCCTGTGCTGTAGAAAGGGAAGAGAAAAAGGGAAGCCGCTGTTATTCCTTTTCTCAAAGAAAAGTTACATTACAGCACAGCCTCAGCATCTTGCTAGCTAGGCTACAGCTTGGAGCATGTATTCACAGCAGCTGCTGAAATCAAGAATGAGGCCTTTCTCTCCCTAAAATCATAATGTCATCAGAGACTGCTGAGTCTCAGATCTCATTCTTTCTCTTCACTCTACATGTTGCAATAATTGTCCTTATGCATATACACAAGCAGTGCCAGGACCTCTCTTTGTGTGTGCACAAGCAGACAGAGACATTCATGCAACTATTGAAAAACAGCAGTCCTTTAAAGTTTGTCTTTGCAGGGCCAAATCCTCATCTGGAATGCCTCAAAAAGAGTTACACAGATTTGCATCTCTGAGGCTCAACCAGATGATTCTACTCAATGATTTATATCTGCTAAGAGAGAAGAAAATGGTGTGGAACTTGCTTGTGAACAATGGGAATCATTCAGGCAGAGGACAGACAGGGTATCAGAGCTGTTGCATTCCTTTTTTACTTCAATAAATGTACACGTTCAGTCTCTAGCTAGTGGAGGACGTTTACTACATAGGTTTCATCTTAGAGTAACAACTCTTATGGTTATGGCAACCCTAAAGTAGTTGCATATCTTGGACAAAGAATTTCTTATAACTAAGGAAGGGGGAAGATCCAATGCCTCAAAATCTTTTCTATTTAAGTAGGCTTTCTTCTTTCAAGATAACAACAAAAATTGTGTTGTGCCTAATACAGTATAAATTGGTATCATGAAACAAATTAATGCTAGCAACTCATTTTTACCTTTGGAGTAAATTTTCATGATGGATGCCAGATCCCAGTGGCTGTGAATAAGCAGACAATGAGAATGTCATTAAGCAAAGGTACACACTCTGCTCCCTATTGTACTCTTTTCTCATATGTTTTCTATATACTCATCTCCATTATGCTTCAGTTTGTCACAGATGTAGATTATTTGCCAGAGCTGTCATTTTCAGCACTTCCTTATTACAATGTGTTCTCATAGTCTAGTCTTTTTTTTCTTAGGTATTGCTTTCATTAATGAATTTATTGCATGTGGCTTAAAATAAAATGTGACTAAATTAACTCAGATTCAGTCAAATGAAATGCTGTTCTAAACCATATTGAATTTCTCTTAGTATATTTCTTTTCAACAAGGGATGTGACCTGAAGTCATTAAGATTATTTACACAAACGGCACTCTGAAAATATGGTGCCTGATGAAAAAAGCCTCCTTATAAAGAGGAACTTCGCTGATTTCAATGAGTCTAGGAGGAGACAGTGAAGTGTTTGCTCTAAAAAGTAGACATTCATTAGCAGAATTTCATTTATACATTTTCTTACTGCACCACCCACAGTCAACAAAAAAAATTATCATCACAGAAAATACATCCTCTGAAGTGCCACACATCCAATATGGGCAAAGAACCTTCACATTTAAGGCAAATCTTTTCTCCTAAAGAGGGAGGTACTAGCAGAAAGTCCAGGGATGCTGGGTTTTTTATGGAAAGCTTTAAAAAAAGGCAAAATATGATATCAATTCAAATTACAAAGTTGTTTTGTGATAAGGGAGAACCTTCCCCATTTCTTGGGAGCTGTAACTCCACAACAGCTCCCAGCTTTTGCCCAATAAATACACTTTTCCACTTCCTCAAAGCTTGGCAATTGTAGTAAAATGTTTTTAATTAGGCCTCAAATCTATTTCAGATACTTACTTCCAACTATTAAGGCAAGTTAAGATTACCCAAATCTAACTACCAGAAGAGGTAGGAGAACCTTACTCACTGATTTATACATTGAATTTATATCTTTATTATTCATCCAGAGCTTTTTCCTGCAGAATAGAAACACTTCAACAGGATCAAAAGTCTACTGCATCTCTTGATAGTTTGTCCTAATGGCAGTCATCGCCAAAACTGTACATTTTCCAAGTCTGAGTTTTCCTAAACACTTCTTCCAGTCATTTGATCTGTTCAGCTTATTGTTAGGAAAATCCAAGCAGACTAATCAGATATCACGGTTCTGTGTAAGAAAGAGAGCAGTGATCAAATTTCTCCTTCATGAAGTCAGCTGGCTATTTTTAGATTCAGAGTATGCTGAAACACTGAACATTCAGAAGTTATTTCCAGCCATTTTTCAGCAGAAAACTTTAATACTCTTGGAAAGTTTCAAGTCATAAATGCCCTCACTGGGACCTCGAATTTTACCACCAGCTCAGTTCACCATTACCTCATCACGGAGTCAGAACAGAGGAAATGGGTCACATTCATCACAGTTCATGCATGTACTTACTGTTTGCAAACTTCCTATTGCAGTGACTACTTTAATGTCAGCTGGCCTCAGAGTGTGAACTGCAGAAAAGTTGAAAATCGGGTTAGAACAAAAAGAAGTAAATTTGAAAGAAAGTTATGTTCACTAGTATATTAAAACAAGGTAAAACTGATTAAAAGCATGCAGGAAGAAGTCTGTACTGATCTTTTGGACTGGTAGCCTTAAATCAGGAAGGGAAAATGAGAAACTTCACTTAGGCGTTCAGTAAATGCTTCAGATGCATTGAAATATTCAACCAACAAGCAAGAAGAGACCACAAAAGACAGTGGTGAATATTTAAGTAATTACCAGCACCCTCAGCAACTGAAGAAACAAAGGTATTTTTATGAACACAAAAAAAGCCCTGCAGAGCCCCCTTTCAATCACTTTAATGACATCAGACACACACATAGCCCCTCAGACCAGCTGATTTCCTTCCCTCCATGTCAATTCTCTAACAATTGTGAAAGTGAAAGCCTCTACAAGGGTAATATTAAGCACAAACCTGATGATGAAGGCATCTCAGTTGACGTCCCATGCTCACATGAAAACTGGAAGTTTCCTAGAGCCTTTGACATAAATAAATACGGTTAATCGCTTATTTCCAACAAAGAAATTGGCAGAATGAGAGGTCATAGAGGCTCTATTTTCAAACAACACAAAACTCTTACTGATGTAACAGAAACTTTAAAGAACAATCACACCTCTGCTAGAAACATATGGGAACACATTTCTGGGTAGCTCTCTTTAAATTCACTCTTTCCAAACTCTACACTTTTTGCTCAGCTTTCTTACCAAATTCCTACTGAGCAAACAGTAAAATGTGCTGAACACACCCTGTAATTTTCATTGTTGTGAACGGAGAATGCTTAATCTGGAAGATCCCTAAAATGAGCTCCTGCATGCATCTTTGTGTGCCACGAGGCACGCAGTGTACAAAACAAAAAGCCACAGCTCAAGCTTGAAGCAGGAAAGGAAAAATGAAGCAAATATATCACCCATATTCTGAGCTCTTGGCAACAGGCAGAATTCCCATGTGAACACAGAAAATACCAAAGAGGAAAATAAAGAGTGAGCTTTATTTAGGGCAAGGATGTGAGTGATCTGAATAAACTCAGCACAAGAGGTAGATGACTATCTCTAGGAACAATTATTTCATGCCCTCCTGCATCCTGAAAATAGGTATGGTCCATCTCTAATACCCTAAAGAAAGACTAAAGACAACAACCTGCTTCTAAAAGAGCAACAGAGCTTCTTGGAACAAGTACTAACCACAGTCAGCCTATGTACAGGATGTGCAACCTAATAACAAGCGGCACTCAGAGAAACTTATTTCCTGGTGAGGTACTGTAATCTTGCAACTGTGGTATCACACCATCGAATCATTTGCTTTGCATTTTTTCTTTGCAGAATTCAGCAGTTCAGCACTCTAAGCTTTTCTTTCACCTGCCTCAGAGGAAGTGACAGCCAAAACGATGAAGATAGATGTTGAGAAAAGGAAAAAGGAAGGAAGGAAGGAAGGAAGGAAGGAAGGAAGGAAGGAAGGAAGGAAGGAAGGAAGGAAGGAAGGAAGGAAGGAAGGAAGGAAGGAAGGAAGGAAGGAAGGAAGGAAGGAAGGAAGGAAGGAAGGAAGGAAGGAAGGAAGGAAGGAAGGAAGGAAGGAAGGAAGGAAGGAAGGAAGGAAGGAAGGAAGGAAGGAAGGAAGGAAGGAAGGAAGGAAGGAAGGAAGGAAGGAAGGAAGGAAGGAAGGAAGGAAGGAAGGAAGGAAGGAAGGAAGGAAGGAAGGAAGGAAGGAAGGAAGGAAGGAAGGAAGGAAGGAAGGAAGGAAGGAAGGAAGGAAGGAAGGAAGGAAGGAAGGAAGGAAGGAAGGAAGGAAGGAAGGAAGGAAGGAAGGAAGGAAGGAAGGAAGGAAGGAAGGAAGGAAGGAAGGAAGGAAGGAAGGAAGGAAGGAAGGAAGGAAGGAAGGAAGGAAGGAAGGAAGGAAGGAAGGAAGGAAGGAAGGAAGGAAGGAAGGAAGGAAGGAAGGAAGGAAGGAAGGAAGGAAGGAAGGAAGGAAGGAAGGAAGGAAGGAAGGAAGGAAGGAAGGAAGGAAGGAAGGAAGGAAGGAAGGAAGGAAGGAAGGAAGGAAGGAAGGAAGGAAGGAAGGAAGGAAGGAAGGAAGGAAGGAAGGAAGGAAGGAAGGAAGGAAGGAAGGAAGGAAGGAAGGAAGGAAGGAAGGAAGGAAGGAAGGAAGGAAGGAAGGAAGGAAGGAAGGAAGGAAGGAAGGAAGGAAGGAAGGAAGGAAGGAAGGAAGGAAGGAAGGAAGGAAGGAAGGAAGGAAGGAAGGAAGGAAGGAAGGAAGGAAGGAAGGAAGGAAGGAAGGAAGGAAGGAAGGAAGGAAGGAAGGAAGGAAGGAAGGAAGGAAGGAAGGAAGGAAGGAAGGAAGGAAGGAAGGAAGGAAGGAAGGAAGGAAGGAAGGAAGGAAGGAAGGAAGGAAGGAAGGAAGGAAGGAAGGAAGGAAGGAAGGAAGGAAGGAAGGAAGGAAGGAAGGAAGGAAGGAAGGAAGGAAGAACACTGTTCACATAATTTACCTTTAGTTTCCCCAGCTCTTCCAGGAGATCATCTGTCTTTCCTTTAAAATAAAATAAAGAATAGGGAATTGCACAATTTTTAAGCTTAGAAAAAGACTTCAGAAAACATAATAAAACTAAAACCACACAATCCCTATGAGAAGTAACTTTTCTTCTCTTTCCTATTTTCCAAAGGTAAAGCTTGCTCCAACACCAAATATATTCTCTTGGTTTTGGGTATACTAATGTAAGATTTTAGTTATTATAGTCCAACGAGATTTGTTGAAATTAGCCAATTACAGTTAAGTCATATACATAGATGATGAACCTCATCTTCCACAAGCCTTAAGAACTAGTTTTTCTAGTTTTCCTCTTCAGCAATCATGGAATGGTTTGGGTTGGAAACACCATAAAGCCCATCAGCTCCAACACCCTGCTGAGGTCAGGGCTGCTCCCCACCAACTCAGGCTGCCCAGGGTCCCATCCAACCTGGCCTTGACACCCACAGCCTCTCTGGTCAGCCTGTGCCAGCACCTCACCACCCTTGGAGTAAAGAATTTCCACCTAATATCTAATTAAAGTCTCCCCTCTTTTAGTTTAAGGTCATTCCCCCTTATCCTGTCACTATCTGTCCATGTAAAAAGTCAGCCTCCCTCCAGTTTATAAGTCTCCCTCAAGAATAGGAAGGCTTCAGAGAGGTATCCCCAGAGCATTCTCTTCTGCAGACTGAACAAGCCCAGCTCCCTCAGCCTTTCTTTGTAAGAAAGGTGCTCCAGCTCCTCTGGAGCTGCTCCAGCAGCACTATGCCTTTCTCATGCTGGGGGCCCCAGGCCTGGAAGCAGTACTCCATACGGGGCCCCATACTACAAGGGCAGAAAAAAGAGGGAGTATTACTGTTCTACTGTATTATGATGGATTTTAATTTTGTTTCTCAAAAAGAGGGGCCTATCTGCTTTCATTGTGAGAGGTACAAAATACTCAGGACAACTAATAAACATGTAATTCCTATTAACAAAAAGATTTTGCAAACACCAACAAATTCATGTGTGAGCCAGCTCCCAGTTTTTATGCCTTAGAAGTGCAGCCAAGGCTTACATTAGCATGTGTAAGTTGAAACTCCTTCAGAAAGGAGCAATTCACATTAATCTACATCTTCCACAGCCACAGAGCAACATCACACTGTTATGTGATTGCCATAGTGATAGAGAAACATCTACCATTTCTCCTCGTGCTAGAATGTTGACAGATAACATAGCCTGTTAGAGCCAGAAATCAGGCCTGCAGCTAATTCAACAAACATTTCTTTCCTTGAGTGTACACTTGGATTTGTAAGCATCGATTTAAGGTTATCCTAAGATCTTCACAAAGGAAGCCATGGAATCTGGGTTTGGATTTTCAGCAGAACTTCAAAGTATGCTGAGAACTGTCCCCGCTTGCCACACCAAAGCCACCAAATTTCTGCAAGTTTCAGAAGTCCTGCTGTCTTTTCTCCTTTAGTATCCAGAAGCAAACCTGAGACTATTTAGTTGTCCTGCTGCATGCTTCTGCTGATATGTCCTTCTTTCCACATCAAAAAGTAAATGGAGAGCCAGCTTAGCCCAGCAGGGGAGATATCCAGGCTCAGACTGTTTGATCTCCTCTCACGTGGAAGTTGTTTCTTAACTCAGGACTCTCTTCCCCTTTATCCTCCTCCTAGTGTTTCTCATTTTACTTTTGACTTAAAAAGGCCAGGCAGACCTCATGAGGTGAGTGAACCAGACTTACACACAGCACTACAAATGCATTTTTTTGTTCTCTCTCTGATTCCTGAAATTGGCTCCTTGATTGCTGGTAGCACCGTGTTGATGTCTTCAGAGAGCTACGTACCATGAGGCAGTATCTAATTTAGTGTTCTAGCTATGCACAGATAATGGTGAACAAGTTTTGCCTGCAGTACATTACTTTTCAGTTTGAGCATCCTGAGCATTTTACATCATCTAGCCTGTCCCCTTGCCTGATGCTGAAATAAGCTGAAAGCACCTGCTCCAGCACAGGCAACAGCCTATTCCAGCAGGCTCCCTCTCCTTTCTTCTCTGTCTGAAGATTTATAATTCATTTCTTTATTCCAGAGCTTTTAATTAGAGCCCTCAAAAGTGTTTTTGTCCTTGTGACAGTTTAGCTTCTTTAGGAGTACTTGGTCAAAAGATTTTCAGAAATTCAATAGCTGCAGGTCCCCAGACCCTTCTAACGCAGAACACGTTCTAAAATCTAGTTTCACATTTGCCACTTTTAATTCCTGACATCAATGCTGACTGAATAAATGCTGATTGATAACAAGGACTGCTAACATGTACACACATTCATATTTGTTTAGTTTACTCCCTTGGGTGAATATCATCAACTTCTGGCAGTTTGTTGCTATTCATTATCAATTTGTTTGGGGATTTGATAGCTCCTCCAGCTTGTCCCCTCCCCAGAAAGGACCTTAGTGCAAGGTCTTTTTTAAGCTCTAGTGCTTAAACACATCACAAGGGAAGGAATAAATAATAGAAGAAAAAAGTCTTTTCTGTTGAGCTTCAGACCTTATTTTCTGTATGTATCAGGACTTAAGATTCTCTGTTTGAGATGTATCTTGAAAGAGAATCTCTTATTTTTTATTCCTTTGGACACGATTCCTTGCTTCCCCTCAGATTCATTTTGGCTTGCCTGATTATACTTTAACCAACCAGTGCATACATTTAGTTTTCTTTGTTTGCTTTGGATTTATGCTTTCTATAGGATGTTTTTTTGACCCCCGCTGCTCCCAGTATTAGTTATTCTGTGACACTACCACTTAATATTTCAAGCTTGTATTTCTAATTTTTTCCAAATTCTCTCTCCTTTCCTTCCCCAGAATAAATATTTTTCAGAAAATTTTTTCTAAAATCTGGAAGAAAATCTCTATTCTTTCTTCCCTTGATTTCATAGTTACCCTGTTCCTGCTAATTCTTACAGGCTCTATCAATCCACATTTTCTCCCACATCAAGTTTTTTCAGGAATTTCAGTCACAGTGCATCTTTTTTTTCCAAATTAAAAAGCCAAAGCGTGATCATTTCTTCCACTTATAATAGGAACCAAAGCCTCCTAACAGATAGTTTTTTTAACAGAGAACCTGACAGTCCTCCAAAGATACTTACTCTCACAGCCTACTGTTAACATAGAGCACTGCTGTTATTTATCACAGCCTTCTTGCTAGCAAGAAGCTGAAGCAAAAAGCCAAGACAGGCATGACATCTGTAGACCTAGATCACCTACAAAACTCAGCATCTGGTACCACTGTATGGATTTCACTTAACCAGTAAGGGTACAATGCTTTCTCCAACTCCACCCCCCTACCCCTCACCCCACACACTCCTTTTTTCTCTGTCTTTTTTGTTTTGTTTTGCTACAATTTGCTCAGATTATACAGGAAGTCTGGAGGAAACAGAAATCTGAGAAATGATGCCCTGGGTGTCAGGAGATGGCCAACCCATCCAAAGGATCCTATGCCACTGAAAAGAAAACAATCAGAGGTACCAATTCAAAGAAAAACCTCTGTCTCTTGCTCCAACTTCTGCACCGTTTTGGAACAGATCTCACCATTAACTAGTTATTTGTTGATGCTTTTCTCATAAATAAACTTCAGCATCTACCTAAGATGCAATCATTCTCCAGAGCTGTGTAAATCAATGCACATACCTGTATCTAAAATAATCGAACATATCCCCGAATCACATGCAAGATCACAGTTTTACTTCCCTATTTTCTTCACCCTGCTTAAAGACTTCTGCTTTACACCCACCTTGCAACAACTAAAAATATAGGTTCCTAACTGCTGGGTAATGAGAATTTCCAAAGGACCTTTCAATTCTTACCTTCTGAGGAAAGACACCAAAAGAAGAACAGGCCTAACAATAGCTTCATAAGTGCTTCTATGAGCAGGTAAAATGGAGTGCTGTGGGTTACTTTATGGCTGCTAGGAAACAAATTCTCTTCTTTTTCCTCCTTTATATTCTACCAAGCTGATAACTCAGCAGCCATAAAATTTATTAGCCTATTTACCTTTGGAAAGCAAAGCCATGATGATAACATTTGCATTTCTTATTTCAAGGAGCTCTGCAATCTTAGTTTATGAATAGCCCCATTCACAGGTCAAAGAAGGAATGAAGTGGCACAGCAGTTCACGTTTCTCTTTCCCCCCCCCACCCCCCTTTTTTTGCTCATCTTTTCTATTTATGAGGAATTAACCGTGTGATTTAGAAGATGGCAGCTGAGAGCAACGGTACTTTTTGGATTTCTTCCAATGATAAAGGGAATACATAGAACACCACGTGACTACCGGATTCACTGCATTGCTCACATAGTAAATGAGCTCTCAGTAATGACTTCCATAGTTATCATATAGTGCAGATATTGCCCTCGCGTTTAAAACACTTTAAAAGCTCATTAGTGTCACATGGTGCAAGTCATGCAAATTCTCTCATAGAAAATAATGAAAGTAAGTGTCCTGTTAAGGATTTTCCCTGTGTTCAGGGGCAGCTGGCCACTTTGCAGGGAAGCCATCTCAGCAAGTATCAGCACATAAGACACGTGGGTCAATTTCCAGTACAGTCAAGGGTCTTCCACAGAACACAGTAATTCATTATCAGTCTATCCCTATTACATGTGGAAGGAGGCTCAATTCCTGGGGCTACACAGCAGCTAAACCCTAAGTAGAAAACAGGTGGTTGTACTCTTCTCCCCTGCCTCTGCTCCTTCATAGCATTCAAACAGCTGTGCTGCATTTTTCTCTCTTCCACTAGCTTTGTAACCACCACGTATTTCTAAAAGATTGTTAAACTCACTGACACTCCAAAAATCTAAGTTAAATTGAGTCCCAGAAGACAATGAAGAACATCAGAGGGCACCACAGAAGAGAACAGGTGGACTACAATCTGACTAGAGAAAGAATAGAATTAATGAGGAGAATAAGCAGAAGTGGAGAGGAAAGTGATGCAAAGCTGGTACTATACCATCACATCTGGCAGTAGGCACATTAAAGAAAGCTTCTACAACTTCAGCTCATGGAATATCAGCCATTCTTCATTCTTCTGGAGAATTTTCCATCATCATAGTCTTCCTCACAGGTATCTGCCAAGACAGAGCACTGTTGACAAGTGGTATAGGTAACCCTGCTCTCATTCAGAAAACACTCAGCAAACAGAATTTCACACCAAGTTTACCACAAACAGGTGTGATTCTAAGGCCCAGGCTGACCAGATTCATATAATAGTTTTCCCAGTTTGAACAAGAACCATGACCTAAAAGCTAAAGCACAGTATGTCCAATTCAGGATATACCAAGATTATAGAGCAACATAGAAACTCCAGTAGTGCAGAGAAATCACTGTACACTCACAGAACGAGTCTGTACTTAAGAAGACAGAAGAGTCTGCACTGACAGGGGAAAAGCTCCTCCACTGCTTGATCTTAAACCTCATCCCAGTACAAACATACTAGAGACCTCACAAGCCCAAACAACTGTTCACCTCCAACACAGCAGCAACTTTGAAAGACAAGAGCTTGTTCCTCTTAGGAGTCTCATAACCTGAAATGAGTTTTGATGCTAACTTCTTTTACCCATAGTAAAGTAATGAAAAACTTGAAGCTTTTGCTCTGTCAGATCAGCACAGAGGCCAGTAGCTCCCTGGGCTGGGTTTTAATAGGGTTCCTGAGGCCACTGGCAGGGTTGATGAAGACCCAGGTGAGGCTGGTCAAGGTCATTATGGTATGTGAATCAGCATAGCACTGTGTGGATGTAAGAGTTACACTCAATGGTCTTTGTCATTAAGCACAAGGGTTTGTGGTAGCTTCCTCAACAGAAAGTTCTCTTTATCAGCAAGTCTGAGAGACAGCCTCACCAGTGAACTGAAAATGTTTAAAATCTTAGAATGTCTCTTTACCATACACCAAGTAAAAGGTGGAAAAGGGAAAGGAGGTAGCATTACTTCATACATTTGCAATAAACCAAAGAAGAATTTAGCCTTTAGACTCTGTGACATGCTCCAGAAGGAGAACAGTACTAACTTTAAGGCTTGTAAGTCCTCTGTAAAGACTTCTTCCCACTACTAAAGCATCAAAATAGCTCCTAAATTGAATAGCAAATAGCAGGTGGCAGCAACCATCAAAAAAGCTGGCAGAAGAGAGAAATTTTCTCACAGTCATGGGAGGTGTCAGAGATAAACCAAATCCCTTGCACTGCTGCAAGGGCAAAGCCATATCTTGCAGAAAGTATGGGGAGCTCCATCCCATGAGCCAAGCTGCAACTGACAGCATTTGGGAGCACCCCCCAGAACTGCAGGCATTTAACTAACTACCTAATGATCCACGCAGAACATCTGCCTTGCCTGAATGCTGCCACTCAGGCACCATAGATAGTTGGATGGACTTCATCATTAATGCTGCCTGAGCAATGTCCGTCTTCTTGTCAGCAGTTCTGGACAGAGAAAGCTGATGACACAACTACAAGGAAGCACTCTGTGTGGAATATCATGGTTAAGAGCAGTTTTGTGCCTTTGTATTTTCTACAGCAACCATAACTCTTTTGCAGGTCTTGGCCCTAAATAGTATAATGTCACAAAAACAAAAGTCAAGCAAGCAGCACCCAAACATGTTTTCAGATACAAGCACTTGAATGTTCCTGGCCCATTGCTGTTTTTAGGTAACTTATAATAATCTTAGAACCATTATGGTATGAAAAGACCTCTATGATCTTCTAGTTCAAATATCCACCTACCACCAATACTGTGCACAAAACCACATTCCTTGGTACCACATCTACACGTCCCTTGAACACCTCCCTGGTCAGCCTACTCCAGTGCCCAACTATAACCTAGCTGACAGTATGGAAACATGGTAATATATTACTGCCTTACCTCTTCACCTGGCATATGAGCTACAGCTGGGAAAGCCAATGGATTTCTTTACCTTGTCTTTAAGTTTTGCCTTATCTGCTCACTTAAATGAGCTTTTTCCTGCAATTCTTTTAATCAAACAGGAAAATCAGAAACCTTGATAATTTATGTCCTCAGCTATAGGACCAGCCTTTAAAAATACAAAATAATGAATGTATTGCTGCACATTAAAAGAAAAACAAACAAACAAACACCACCACAACACTCAACCACTTATAACTGAACCCAAAATGTTCGCCATCACAAGTACAACATTTTACTGTTTGTTAGGACAGTAATTTCTTCAGCTGCTAACAGGCAGAGGCCATATATCAGACAGTAATGCAATTGTGCCCACAGAACTATTGTATTACACCAGCATAGCAGAGGACTTGCTGAAACAGAAAGCAGAATGACTCTCCATTTCATTTGAAGATTCATGCTGTGACTCATCAATATTTCAGCTAATCCTGCTGCCTAGCCAAAGTCTGAGATCCTGATTATATATATATTTATTTATTTTAGGAAGCACATCCCTGAATTGTCCCATCCATTATATCCAGCCCAGGACAGGTAGAACATTACAGTGGTATGAAACGGTTTCAAATAAATCATACACCACAGTGAGTCACTGTATATTTCCTCATGGCATTATGCCTTCACTTGATGCAGTTCACACTGCTGATAAACTTAGCGCACACCCTGGACCTAAACAGCAGGTCTTCTTCCACAGAAGAGATCAGGGGATGAGGTGAGGCCTAGAGCAAGCAAGGACATGGGACGTAGGGCAGGGATCCCACAGCAGCAAGCGGGAGCGCTGCAGAGTTTAAAGGAGGCTGCTACCACCTGCTGGAGAGAGTGCAAATGGAAATGGAAAAGGGGAAACCGAAGGTTGAGCGAGCCACCTCGGGCTCCACTGTGTATGGTCAGGATACTGAAAGCAAGCAGGCCTCCCAATATTAAATTCCCTTCTTAAAACACCAGCTTCTGGAACTGCAGTTGTTTCTAAGATAGCTTGCAAATACCTGTAAATAAAAATGCAAACACAAAGCTTCAAATGCTTTTCTTCAAAGTGAACTTTCTAAGTCGAGCACATGGCCGGAGCCCTGGACCCTTCACCCGGATATCTGGGATTGGCAAAGCTGCTACAGAAACTTGAGCTGTGGCAATAGGTAAAAAGCCAGGTCACCATGGAAGTTATGCCCATGTTTTAGATAAGCTACAAAGCAGCAGCCACCTGCAAACACTCAGCTATAGCTCAAGGCAGCAGTATTGCAATGAAACCTCAGGCCTCACAAATGAATGAAACTCAGAATTTAATCCTTAAGCCTGCAGGGGTGACAACCTCCCACCACAACTGTCTGATTGCTTGGCACAAGCCCGCTAGCAACTGGCATGGAAGGAAAACCCAAAGCACTTCCCCATAGGGCTGGTGCCACCCCAGCCTCCCTCTGCAGCCAGCAGAGTTGGTACAGTCCCTCACACCCCTTTGTCTGTCACAGCTAAAATGGAGTGCCTTTGCTCTGGAAGATGGAACTGCCCTTCAATACCTTTACTAGTAGCATCTGGACCTCCAATTTTATATTAATAATTAATGATATGACTGAAAACTAAAATTCAGATCTGGGGGATTCTGGGTTGATTGGCTAAAATTATCCCCCAGGCCCACAGAGGTGAGGAGGGGTCCCTCAGCTGGTCCCTGCCCTTCTGCTGGCCAGCTGAAGCCTTGCTTTGGCCAATGGCTCTTAACAGCACAACTCAAGATTTGGATAGCCTCTGCAAAACACTCCTTGCTCATTTTAGAGTAGTGCAAGGATTTGTTTAGTCTGTAGGCTGCAAGATGACCAGATACCTCCCATGACAATATCTTTAGCTGGCCCCTCAATTATCAGGCCAGAATGAGATAGTGCTGGTTTCTGAAGAGCCCTGTTTGCAGCCCTTGGAGAGTCAGACAACACCAGCACAGCATCCAGAGGACAGTGCCAGTGGGAAGACAGCAAAGAGGTGCAGTCTATTTGACTCCAATGTGCACAGTGATGGCATTTTACAGCAGAGACCAGAAAATGTAGATTTTCTTCCTGTGAGTCTCAGGATAAGTCTATTCATTCTCAGATCCCAAGTTCTTAATAATCAAAGATGTGCATGGGAATCACACACCAAAAGAAATGTTGAATCTAAGCCCAAGTCTCAAAGCTCTGAGATTGTCTGTAAAATAGAAGTGCCAGCATTCCCTTTCTCCCATTCTCTTCTATTAAGTTATAAAACCCCCAGAGCAGCATCAGAGTCTTGCTGTTTGTATTCACACCACAAAGGGGCTCTGTTTCCAGCCAGAGCTGTATTGCTGCAGCAGTGTGGGAAGCTCTCAACACTCCAAAGCTATCTAGAGCTCTTCCCACATGAAGGTATGGTACATAGACTCTGTAGGGTCAAGCCTACATAGGTCCCATTGCATTCCAGGCTCATGTACTCACACCTTCCTGTTTACCTGGCTCCCCTGCAGAAGTTTCTCAGCCTGTCTCTACAGGTCAGAAATACATCCCTTTGACCTCAGAGAACCAGCCTCAGCTATACTATATTCCTTTTGAATCATTAATGCCTGTTCTGCCCTTGAAAAAGAGAAGGCTACCAAGAGATAGTGAAAGGAAAGGGTGTAAGGTTGCTTTTCCTCATCAGCAATGAGACTTGCTAACCCTTCTGGCTGCAGCTGCACCAAACACAGACCTTTGAACTCCGAGGTCCATGGAATGATCGTCTTTTTGTACACATTCAGCAGAGGCACCTGGAGCTTCAGGCTTAGCCTGCTCCCTTGACGTACTTTACACACCACAAGTTGTGGCAAAACACATCCTCCCACCATAGTATTCACCATCAACACAGTGTTCTGAACTGCTCTCACCTGTTTTGTGGCTAAAAAAGAGCAAAACGTGGCCTGTCCAGGTGCTTAGTGCCTTCTTGTCTGCCAGTTTTTTTTTTCACTCAGAGAGTGGTAAAGCATCTGGACGAGCCTGGGGATTCAAACTTCAGCACCTGTAGAGAAGTGGGTTAAAAGGCCTTTGGAACCAGCAACAGCTGTTTTTCTTAGGGACCATGGAAAGGCAAGCAGAAAGACCTCCACTGACTGCGCAGAGGGCCTTGAAAAAGCTGTATTTCCTTTTGGATGGAAAAGAAATCACAGTGAAGCAATGAGCAAATGCTACCAAAATCTATCTTATAGCCAAAGACACACAGACCTTGGTGCTCTCGAACAGGGAGTGGCTACCCAGGTGCAAAGTAAATAAGAAAGGCGTCCATATAGAAAAAAAAATAGATGGCAGACAGGCATAGAAATATTTACAGTGCAGGGTGGAAAGGACTATCAGCTCTCAGCCTGATTTGCATTTCGAGGGTTTCACTTCCTTTTGCCAATTGTGACTCTCCCAGTTACCACCAGAGGACACCAAATTCCTACATTTTCACTTCTGAAAACAAGACTTACCCAGCCCCTTCGGCTGGGAATGGGGAAAAACTCTTCTGGCAGTGGAGCTGTAGATCAGGCCCTCAGGAGAGGAAGCCCAGAACTGGGAACCCACTGCTGTCCACTGGTGCGACAGCCATAGTTCTGTGTCTGCCCTTACAGTTGGAAGCCAGTTTCAAGATCATGTATTTCCAGGGACCGTGTGCTTTAAAAGCCAGTAATAACGCAGAAGATATCACTGATTCAAACCAAACCGATGATCAGAGAGACCAAAAGCCACTGCCAGCTGAACAGATGCTCTTATTCCCTGTTTTCATTGAAAGAGCCTTTCAAAATTCACAGCTTTGCCAGGCTTCATCGTGACATTTCAGCTGAATATTGCAAGAATGCCATCGAACGCTAGAGGCCTTTGTTTTTGAGACATGAAGGCTGGGCTCTGGAAACAGCTAGGGCTGCAGGCATGGACCTGTGCATAGGATTTTCTGAACAATTAATCTGCACGTTATTATTTCAGGCGATCTCAATAAATTGCAAAAGCCGCTTGGAATCAACTGGATAAAATTCAATAAAAACACAACAAAGTGCTGTGACTGGGAAGGAGAAATGAAACACACAAATGAACGACTGAAGAAAAATGGATTAAGCAGCAGCAGTACACAAAAGTGTCTGAGAGCGGATCGTGTAATACATATGAGTTGATGGTACACTGCTATTGCGAAATAAAATAATAAATAAATGTTTCAGGATATGTTAATGGAGTCATAAGTATGTCACCGAAGGTCATTATTATGCTTTATCCCAGTGAGTGCTCACTGATGCTAAGCGCTGCACCAAATGTGGAGCACTGCACTTTTAGGACGATAGAGTAGACCAACCAGCCCAGAAGGAATCTTATGAAATCATGAGGACATGAGGATAGCTGAATTGTGCTTTTCCAGAAGGGGGCTGAGAAAGAGGACAGCCATTCCCAATAAGGGGAGCTGTTCTAGTAAATGGCAATTAACATGGGTCTCTTTTACCTAGCAACTCAGATGACACAGAGAGGGGCTGAGATCATTGCAAAACAAATACAAGACACTAAGCAAAGTGCCTGTCAGGGTTTCATCCCAACAGGCATCTCTTCTTACATAAGAGGGAAGACACACAGGTGGGGGATGGGAAGGGTCATGAGTTTTGATTTGATGGTGACAAGCTGGAAACTCGCTTTAAGAGAAGGAATGGTCCTTTTAACACAACAAAGTGGCACACCCAATGCATACAGACCACACCTACTGGAGCCAGCTTCTACTGGGTTGTTTGTACAGCAAGCAAAGGAGAAAATAGAGATTGGAGATGCAACTTCCTTTTTGCCCATTCTTCCCTCAGGTCAATCTGACCTTATGAATAGCATGACAAGGCTGTACATGTATTGCTGCTTTCTGTAGTTCCCGAGGACTTCTGTAGTCCTTCTAGACTCACAGCTGCTGTCATACTCCTTCCACTCAGACCTGGTTTCCATCAAGCACCTCAACAAATTTGGGCATGTCCGCATTCAGCCAAGACCTTAAACACATGCTTAAATTTGAGCGCGAGCTTCAAACAAAGCATATATTTAGCAGCTTCTGCAAATGAGGCCTTAGCCTTAAAATACACGCATAGATAAAATGATCGTTCACTCCAGCTATATTCAAATGCTTTCCTCAGGCTCCTTTAAGTCGAGTCTACCACCCCTCTGACACTGAAATAGATGCCTTGCATAAGAAGACTCTTGCTTCCTCTCTGCTGTAACTCATCAGCTCTTCCCTGCTCCAGGGCACGTACCTCTAGGGATAGATGAGATCTATTCCTGTTAGTTACTATGCAGAGCTAGATCTCAGCAGCAGCGATAAAGACCTTTGCACATCCTAGCTTGCTTGCTGATACTTCCCTTTTCTCTGGAATTCATACTCTTCACCCGCCCTCGCTCCCTTCCCCCTTCCCCAGTTGCTCATACTTCTGGAAAGATGACTGAGGGCTAACTAATGACTAAGGCGCTGCTGCACGTCATCGCCTGTCTGCTGCAAGAAGGGGTGAACAAGTTCGTTTGTCCACAGGTTAAAGTAAGGTTGCCATCCAAAGACAGAGAATGTAATTGGGAGACCAAGCAGTGGGAAACCTGCCCTCTCTTCTTTCTCGTCTGGAGCATTTAATTTCTGTTGTTTTCTTCATTGCGTACAACACTTTATGCCTGCACAGCATCTTTTAAGCAAGGATCTTAAAGGACTTCACAGGCCTTAATTAAACCTCATAAATCCCTAATTGATAGATGAAAATTCTGAGTCACAAAAAGGTGAAGGGATGTATTCACAGAGCAGCACTGAGTCAGTTACAGAGCATGGAGCAGGGCTGTAGTGCTCCCAGCCTGGTACTACTCCACATCCTCCCCACTCATAGGACATCACGGATGAGAATCTGCTCAGAAAGCACATTCAACAGCTGCCTGACACTGATCCCAAAGGCCAGTCAATGCACAACAGGGGACATGTCCCAATTGCATTTGGCACCAGGGTGCCCCAGAACAGGCCAAGAGTAGAGGAAGGAGCACTGCATAAACCCAAAGGACAGAGTTCCAAGGGCTCATGCCACACGGCACTGGCATGGCACCAGCAAAAGGCTGAGACACCAGAAGCAGACAGTGGCATGGCCACTGCTAAGAGTCTGCCACTGAAAGCCTTTCTTGCCCTTGGGTTCTGCTCCTGGTTCCCTCTGCAGCCAGGGAGCCACACCAGTCCTTGCTGGTATTTACCCAAGGCTTGCTTGCAGCGCAGGGCCAGACTGAGGGCCATTTCCAAAGCCTGAGATGGAGACCCACATTGCCATGGCGGGGGCCTGCACCCAGCCAACATACCTCAGCCAAACTCTAGACCCTTCTCACCCCTGCTTCCCTCCCCTGCCTTTGTTTCCGAGTAAGTAGCATGTCAGCTCGGCAGGGCAGGGACCGTCCCGCCTGGGCGTTATCCTGGTGTGGCCCGGCTGGCCTCCCGCCACCTGCACTGGGCAAACAGCGTCGGGATGGCGCAGCCCAGCCCGCCTCAGTGCCAGTCCCTCTTGGTGGACGTCGTCACATACTGCTTTCCAATTATAGCCTTTCAGGGCTGCGACGGCATTTAATTGTCTGAGTTTTATAAACACTGTGCGGCCTTGGCTGACGCCCCAGTTAATGATCCCCTGCAGAAGTGACTTTGGCCAGTCGGACCTTTGCCACACCCGCCAGAGAGGGTGAATTAAAGAAAGGAGAGGGTAAAAACACAGAAAGGCAACTTAAAAAAAAATGATGCTGCATCTGAGGAAATGAAACATGACTCCCTTTTGTCTGCCAGCAACGTGTGATAGTACTGCTGACACCGACAGCTCCGCAGAGCCTGGAGCAGCCCTCCTGCTCACCCACTGACTACTGCTGGTAGCAGGAAAAGCAGCTTCATTCACCTCCTGCTTCAAACCTGTGTTTCTTTCCTTCAGCATTTTCCCCCTCCTACTGTCAACAAAGAAAGAGAAAACAACAACAACGAAATCAGCCCTCAAAAATGCAAACAGAATGAAGAAGGCCGCAAGAGTAAATAACCAGGGCTTTTATGTTAATGCAGCTCACTGAGAGCATCAAAACAATGGAAGAAAAATCTCTGGGTCAAATTTACAAACTGATGTAAATCAGCTTGTTGAATTTCAGTGAAGAGCTGCATGTACAGTGTGTACATATCACCATGTGCTTCCCCCGGCTCCTTTATTAGTGCCTCCTGCCTCAGCAGTGTGAACTGCATCGTGTTGGAAGGGGAGCAGACGGCACTTTGCTATGATTTGTACATATGCATCACTAAAGCTCAGCATTTATCTTTGGAAAAAAAATAATAATAATAATAATAATCGGGCAAACGCACAGCTGCAAGGCGGGCTGGGTAATTGTGCAATGCTGGGAACTCTTAGGTAGTTAATAATTATACTCAACCTTCGGTCTAGTTCCTAACAACACCCCTAGGCGTGTCGCTCTTACAGAATAAGGGCACACGCCCTGCTGTGTCTCCTTGCTTAACAGGAACACAAAGTACAGTAGTAGGAGGTGTTTCCTTGAACTCTGAACAATTGGACATTTAAGGATTAATTACTGTTAAGGAGCTTTGGACTGGCAAACACACTAACTCAGCTCTTGGCTGCGTCTCCCAGCCAAGTTCTCTCAGTCATCCTAATTAGACATTCTGATACCATCTTTAATTATATGATCTCACATACTATTTATTTTTTTTCCCCTTCTTCTATTATTTTTTTTTGCACAGAGCCTCTGTCCTGTGCAGCATGCTGAGCCGGGGGGAAGCACCCATTTGGCAGCAGAGCAGTGACTGGACCATGTTCCACTGGGACCAGCAGCCCTACTCAGAGCTGCCCAGGGCTATCACAGCAGGGAGGAAAGTGCCCAGCCACTGCAGGCAAGACGGGACCCATTCTGTATTTGTCAGTATTGACTGCAGCCTGCCTGGAAAAATGTCTGCACCACAGAGCACCCCACGCCAGCTGCCACAAGTGCGTGTGCATGCACATGTATACACACACACAGGCTCTCCTGAACACACCTTGATCTTGTTGAAACAACAGGAGGAGCAGAGTGCATGTTGTTAATGCTTTTCACCTCGATAAACACTGCACCACTGGGGCGATGCTCCCGGGTCCCAACTTGCAGCACCCAATAGTTCTGGGGGCCGGGAGCCTGCCAAAAGCTGTTCCTCATACAGGCTGTTCCCGCTGCACAGCAGCCTCCTTCCTCAGATGGGGCATCGCCGTGGCCTGGAGTTGCAAACTCAATGCCATGTTGGCTTCTGCCAGTGGCCATTTGCTGCCCATCACTGCGGCCCAACTCAGGAAGTGAGAGGGGAGCTTTGGGAGCTGTGCTTTCAACTGAAATGCTGTGGCTGCTCTGGAAACTCAGTGCCCTGAGGTCAGCTGAGGTTCACTCAGCTGAGGAACTCCTTAAATGGTAGTCTTGCTCCAAAGCCTGCTCTCCTTGTTCCGGAAAGCAGTGAGGGGACGGATGGCTGAATGCCTGTCAAGACCTTTTTGCAAAGGCCAGACCCCACAGCGAGGCATGGAGGTGGGGGCCAGGAAAGCAATGGCACCTCCACCTCATCACCCTGGCCCCTTCTTCAGGACAGCCTACTGTTTGGCAGTGGCTCCAAGACCCACCCATGCCTCTACCTGCCAACAGAGCTGGCTGGCCCCAGCAGGAAGGCACTTGTGCACGCCCCATGCTCTGAGGCTGGGGAGTCTGGTGTAAGTTTCTGCCCATCTTGGGGGTCTGGGCCAGCCCCAGTGCAGCCAAGTGCTTTACCACCTCTTCCAAAATGCTAGATGAGGGAAGGAAGACCAGCCTGTCTCAGACTGGCAGCATTACCCGCACTGGGAGGAGCCCTCCTCGCAGCTCCTTGGCGTTCCTCACTAATTCAGAGTCAACATAATGGGGCCAAGGTGGCGCCATTGATCCCGCTGGGCAGGCAGAGCCAGGCCCCAGTAGGGATTAGTAATGGCTTTCTTCCCCCGTGGCACTGGGTCACGCGATTCAGCCCTCCACGTTGCCCTGTGGTGGAAACAGTTCTCCTCCCTCCCCACCACCAGGAAAGTGCTCTTGGAGCAGGGGCAGCAGCTGCACAGGGAAAGAGTTGGAGCCAAGCAAAAAACAGTTGCCCTACCATGGCACTCAACCATACTCAGAAAAACAATTCCCTGGGAGCTCAGACCCCCAGGACAAGCAGATCCATCTAGTCACAGACACCCTACAGACAAGGTGCATCTCTGGGGCTGTGGGCTGCCCAGACATTTACTTCACAGCCCTTTTGCCTCCATGCCACCACAGCGCAACCTCCATCCCTGCAGCTGTTGGGGAAGGTCTGGCCTGAGGCGACCTTTTCTGCAGCAAACCTCCTCTCACATCAGCATGACAGGAGCAGAAAGGAAGAGGAGCACCAGGGCAGGAGAAGCACCCACCCCAGCTGCAGGTGCCGACCAGAGAGTACACACAAGGTCAGGAGAAGCACCTGAAGCTGAAGTTCTGAAGGCGTCACTCTCCTTTCCTGTTCTCTCCTTTACTCCACAGACAGTGTCACAGACAGATCTCCGTTTCCTCAGTTGAAAGAAATGCAGAAGGTAATTAGATACCAGTATGGCCTCAGAACATTGCTCAGAGTAGAGATTTAATCACAGTCCTCATGGCGTATAAAAACAACATTCAAATCAAGGCCACAACAGGCAGGTAACACCTCTCGTCACCCCCATGACCTGTAGCAGGTAGAAAGGAGCAGATGATTGAAGCCATCTGAGATCTCACAAGCCCAGAATGAAGGCTATAGCGATTGGCTCCTGCTCTTGTTGCACATGGCTGATGCTCATGAGCCTTGGCTTGGAAAGTCAAAGCAGAGCTGTGCCCAGATGAGTGGCAGAGTGATCCAAAGCATGGAGAAACCATGTGCTCACCTTTCCCCCTAGGTTACTGGAGACATCTGGGGGGTCACTGGCTTATATCTTTTCTTTTAAGCCCCCAGGCTGGTGTCTGGTTCTACTGTTGTTAACATGAGATAAACAGTTTCCAAACTAAGTGCATTTCAGAGTAGTAATATGACATAAACAGGCTAAATATGAATTCAGTGAATGCGCTTTTCTGTCCATGTTAGAGCATTCGACACTTGAATAACTTGAGCCCCTCAAGGGAAAAGCACTGACCTATTTCTTTCCTCTGCCCAAAAAAGATATCGTCCCCTGCCATGGACGCTCACATCTATAACCACCGCCAGTGTGTCTGATTGCTGGGAGCCCAGTTAGGGTTACAGAAAGAGGGTGAGAGGACCAGGGGTAGCACGTGCACTGATGAATTCTGGCTGGCCCATGCTCTCACCTGGGCTCACAGGCTACAGATCCACATTTACCTTTCCAGGAAACTTGAAAAACAACTTTTCCCAAGAGAAGAAAAACAGTAGGAAAGCCTGCAAAAGGCAAACAGGCAGCGGTTACTGGCACTGCCTATGAACAGTCATTTGTGGGATGCAGGCTGTAGATCACAGCCATGTAAGGCCTGTTTCCCTGTCTTCCCCCACACTCATCTGTGGAATGGAGCATGCAAAGTAAAATGAGAAATCTGAGACTCACGCTGTGGTATGCTGAACAGTTTACATTCTTGTCTGCCATGATATCTTCCTCCCAGCCTAGTTCTTATCTGTTTGACCTCACATAGCCAGCATCAAAAAAGCTGATATTTAGTACAGAGGAATTCTACTGTTCAAATGTGATAGTGCAAAGGAGAAAGAAATGCGCTTGTGATATATTACTTCTGCACTATGTGGGGTGAAAAGCAGACACAGTGCTGGAGATTAGCTATGCCTAGTCCACCCTCTGCTCAGCAGGTTGCTCCGAGTCATTTGCATTCAGGCTTTGAATACCCCCAAGGGCTGAGATTCCACAAGATCCCTGGAAGATCTGTGCCAGTGTTGGACCACCTTCACAATGGAAAAGCTCTTTTCATTTCTTTGTAGCTATTTGTGACCATCAGTACTCCTAGTGGGAGTCTGACTGCATCTTTTTTGCTCCCTCTCCCCATCAGGTACTCACACACATCAGTGAGACCCTCCCTGATCTTTCTTTTCCCACAGCCTCTTCTCCTTGTCTTGCCCTCTCGTCTGCAAGGAAAAGCCTCCTGAGGTGTTCTGGATCTCATTGCCCTGGAACCTCATATGAAAAACCTCCTTCTAAACAGTCTTATGGGAGCGTGCCAACAGCTTCCACCCAAGGTGATAATCTATTTGTATTGCTCCTTATGCTAACAGTGGTCAAACACTGCTGAACATGGCCTCACTAGTGCCACATGAGGCACAGCAAAAAACCCAGCGCCGTTGCAGTGGAACTCAAGAACTTGTTATGACAACATGAAACTTCAAGAGGATTGGGTCACAGACATCAGTAGGAACATAAGTTATTTTTTTTCCTTTTCAAAAATGCATCATTTGTTCCACTTCAGGGTATCTGATGCAATACCCGTGTCACAGTTTTCCTCTGTCACATCCTTCCCACATGACAGTGGAAACATCACTTCAAACCAGCATTCTGGATGCTCTCCTTTCCCCCACACTCCCACTCCAGCTCTACTTGCCATTAAGCTTGCTTAAAGTTTAGCACATGCTTATTCTTTCCACTGGCTGCAGAATTTCTGCAGTATTCCTGTAACTGCTCCTGCAGATTCTAGACTGAGCTAAAGAAGGAAAAAGAAAAAACAAACTGCCACCAAAACCCCCTCATCTGATGTCACGTTGCCACCTCTGGTTTGATACATTCAGGTCACTCTTCTGGGTTTGTTTTTGCCATAAAAGCTCTGGTAAGGTGTCTCTTCCACTGAGGAGCAGCAGAGAGCACAAGCTTAACTACACCAGGTGTGTGTAGAAAGAAACCTCTGAACCTTTAAGATCAGGTTGCCCTCCCATGCTTTCCAGAGAACCTTTTTCTTGATACTTCACTGAAAAATGTGAATGAGGAAAATTCAGGGACAAGTCTTGTGCAATGGGGAAGGAAGGGAACTGGGATCATCTCTTAATGCACGTACACAATAAATATACTATCAGACCATCAACTCATCAACACAAGTGTTGTTATCACACATGGTTTCTGCGTCCTTTCTTTGCAGAAGGAACAGGCACCCTCCTGTCCAGCTCCTCTTCTACCAGGGAGCAAACAGCTGCCCCGCGATAACACCCAGGTCCCTCACTTGCACAACAAGATCCAGGCATTACAGGGTGGGGGGAGTCGAACCTGTTTCCAAATGAGGGGGAATTCCCTACATGGAGTGGAGATCTAAATAAAAGAAGATGAGGGTGTTGAGAAAAAAACAACTTTTGTGTTAGTGTGGTAGAATTCAGCCTCCCCAAGCCAGAAGACTGGTGGAAAATGGTTTGCTCAGTTGAGTAATTTATCCTTCAAAACCAATTCATGGCACCTGGTGTGGACATTCCAGCACCTGTGAGCTAATGATGACAAAAAATAGTTGCAACCAGTTGGTGCTGGGAAGAAATCAGGTAGGAGGCCTAGTCTTGCAAATAGCATTTGCACACAAGCAACATTAACCCCTTTGGAAGGTCACTGGCAGCTACCAGGAGCTTAGGGAGCATTTCAGGGTGGCAGGAGGCAGGCAAGGATGTATCCTTCTGCTTGTCATTTTGGGGACGGTACAGGGGAAGCTGCCAGAGGAGCCGGTTTGACAGACCTTGAGGCTGGCCTGTATGCACCAGTGTAATGGCAAATCCCTTGGTGAGGCAGGAATCGCTACAGGCATTGCCCTTCAAGAAATCTTGCATGTAGTAGGAGATCAAATGGGGACTCCCCTACGCCTGAGGCTCTGTGGAGACTGATATTAAAAGATGGGTCCTTCAGCAAATATCCTTATAATTGCCACCTCCTCACCCCCCAAAATAACTACTGTTCCTTTGGCCCCACCAGGACAAGTAAATTTGGAAGAAGCCTCCCAAAGGCTCTTCCTCACCCTCAGCACCATGGGGCAGCCCAAAGCCATCTCCAGCTCTACAGCCCATGCTGTCCTACAACTTCATGTCAGCTTTCCTTCAACATGGATGCCTGACCGCTGAGCTCACTTCACACAGGCATGTGCACGTATTCTCCATTCTGGTGACTGATACCTTCAGCAATCCCCATGACTTCACAAATATTTCCATATACAAGCCACATAACTTGCACCGACATCTCTCATCACCTTCCCCTATGGCACTGTGAGAACACAGCGTGAAAAAAGAGAGAGGACAGGGACCAGCAGGAAGCCAAAGCAGACATTACTCCTAAGGAAACCCATGAGTAACGAGCAGCTTGGCCTGACGCCATGTTGGCTAACAATGACTCACCCAACATCTCCTCCCCACCAGAGTATTTTTACTTGAATATGACATCCTCCACTCCTAACCTGTGGTGTCTGGGTTTCCTCCACTCCAGACTGCAGCTTTTCCCAGGTGAGCAAGGCAATCCTGTATTAACCTCCTTCTCTCTGCCAGCGAAGCTGTCATGGTGTCCACCCCACCCCAAGCTATTGGAGCAGTAGCTTTGAGTCTTTCTGGCTGAAGCAGTGGATTAAAAAATAAAATAATAAGGTCACCTCAGCATGCATTTTCTAGCTCTATCCCTTTCTTTTTGAAGCAAAGAAGAAAGGATTAATGCATTATTTGCCTTTTAGCCCAGGTGGTCTGCTCTGTGAGCCTCTGCCCCATTTACCATTGTTGCTGCTAACAGCTGTCTAGATTGCAGCTGCTCTAATGAAAGAAGCACTGAAATGCACTACAGCCGGGCACCTGGCAATGCTGTACCCATTTGTTCATATCGAAGGAACATGCGAGCTTTTAATTGTTCATGGCAAAGGGAGCTTTTTAATGACTTCAATTAACAGAGAGAGAACTCCAGTTAGCTCTTGCTATACAAAAGTGTCCACAATGTCATTAAAACAAGATTTACAAGTGTCATAACTCTCAGCAGCATAGTCAACAATACAGCCAATCATTACAACTGAGCACCAAAGGAGAAGGGGGGGAACCATCACACCGAGTAACAGGAAGGAAAGAAAGGAGAATGGGGGAGGGAGTGCAGAGGAAAAAAAGAAAAGTCATTTTTCTTTTCAGTCTAAATCGATTTTATTCTACAAAATGCTACTCGGTTAAAATTGTAATAGCAAAATCATTTTTAATATGTTCTTTCTTCCATAGCAGCAAGCTTTCTCTAACAAGCTTTTTGTTTTAGTGCAAATACTGTAGGCCTGTATTACAGTAAAGTAACAAGAGCAGAGAAGAGACAACACCAGAGAGAACACCTCAGAGATGAGATTCTCCAGGGCTGCAAGAACGATACCAAGATCACAACGAGCAAAGAAGGGTCCCAGTTCAGTATTCGCCTTTAAGAACCTCCTTGGCAGAAACTATTCCACTGCAGACAAAGAAGAAAAAAGAAAGAAAAGGAAAAAAAAAAGAAAAACCATGAGCTAAAACTTTTGAGGAAAAAAAGATGATGGTGCCCCCAAACCTTCAATAATCCTCACGGTTGCTTATTAATTGCTGAGGCTCAATTCCATCTCTGGCATACACTGTGCAGCAGCAAAATGCTACTGATGCTTTACATTTCCACAGGGAAGTGGAACCGGAATCAGGCCCTTTTTGTCTGAGGATCTCAAAGTAGACTTCAGTGACACTAGTAACCTATCGCTCTAATAAAGATGCACTATCCCTTATTGATGTTACTTTGAACTACACAGTATATCAAGATATATACAACATTTTATCCTCTCACTGAGCAAAAACAATTGGATACTTATTTTCTACACATTTTAATATGGTTTTAATATCAAGTAACCACAAACAAGAAAGTGGAATAACCCTTTAATCATACAGGATAGGAGGGGAACAATTAAGTAAAACAGGATGGAACTTTATTATTATCTTGTATTCTGAGGTTTCTCCTCAACTCCACCTACTGTTCACAGAGGAATGATAATGCATCTTTAGAAACATCTTTTTTTTTTTTTTACATTTTATACAGACAGCAAAACCCAGAATCTTTTATTTAAAGAAAAAAAAAAGCCTAAAAAAAGAAGAAAATTGGAATATTTTTAATGCTTTCTTTATTATATCCAAGTCTTGAACAAGGAAAAAAAAAAAAAAAAAAGATGTAAACATGATAAATAAATAAGAAATAAAATGTAGATTGTTCCCCCCACCTCTTAAAATGTTTGACTTGGCCTTCCTAATGCAAATGAACTTCTAAGTGTCATAACAATAAGATTTCTTACATTTCAGAAGTCTTTCTTGGAATGAGAAAAAAAAAATAATAATAATAATAAATCAACAACAACAAAAAAAAAAAAAGCAGAAAAGCAACAACCAGACACCAGGAATGCAAGTTGGGAGGATGTTAAATTAATGGCGGGCAGATCTGCTGGAGCAGGCACAGAACGGCTGCCTGCCAATAAATAATAAGATACCAGGGAGGAGAGGGGTGTCTTAGGTTTGTTTTTGTTTTCTTTTCATTTAGGATAAAGGCCAGGTGGATCCTACATACAGTAAGCAGCAAAATTAAAGGTTCAGATGAACTAAATAGATCATTTAAATAATAATTATAAAAAAACACAACAGAGAGCTACTGTCCCCAGCAGGTTGGTCCCAAATACCATCACACCACAAGCAGTTTGAGACTAACCCTGTCTCCACACCTACGAGAAAGGAATGGATGAAGGCAGTGCCACAACCAGAGAGGGAGGAAGAAAGAACAAGGGCAAAATTGGAATGCTGAGCATCGCCTAGAAGCTGAATGTCTCCTTCAAGCAGCTGCTACTGCCACTCCCAGTTGGGCACTGCTGAACTTCAGGTGCTGCTGGATGCTTCACTGGGCCAGTCACTAGGGGGTCAGTTCAATACCAGCTGAAATTCCCAGGGCCTTTTTCTATCAACTTCAACAACTTCTGCTCAGAAACCGACCCAACATCCCCAGTACGTGCAGAAGAACGTGGAGACACTGTACATTTAGGAATCACTGGGGAAGGTACTCAGGCAAATACCACTTATGGAGCAAGGAAGACACTCGATTCCCAAAAGCACACCAGTAAGCCTGTAAGGAATTATGCAGGGCCAGACCAAAACAGCAGGAGACTTCAAGCTGTACCTGTCTGCCAGCAACTAAACAAAGGCAATGCTGATTCACTAAATACAAAAGGCAGAAGACTGGCGATGCCAACACAGACATCCTCTAAGAGGTCTGAGGGAGAGAACAGGCAGGCACAAGGTATTCAGGGCTCTTTCAAGTAGCAGAAAATGATTCTCTTTTCTGGGCAGTTTCAAATTGCTCCTCACCAGTATCACAGGATAGTAAAGGGGATGTTCCTGTCCTACCTCTGAGAAGATCAAAAACAGGTCAACGTGCAGTAGGCAAGGGCCAGCTGCAGCTCCTTCTGGCAACAATTCAGTGAGCAAAAAGCTAAGGTAGGAATCACTGACTTCCTTGGGATACATGCCTCTCCCATGGGGATGGGGAGCAGGCATGGATGAGTGGCGAGTCCTGGTCAGGAACCTTCCTGTCTAGCATGAGAACTGTCAGTTTAAGGAAAAACAAATAAACAAACAAGTTTTGATGCTCGTGTGAGGGGAGAAGAATTCCTTTATCAACTTCACTTATTGAAAGAGCTCGATTTGAAACTTCTAGCACTAGTATAACAAGGGAAATATTTAAGCAATAAAGGAAAAACCTGCATTACTGAATCAGTTTTACACAGGAAAAAGATCACTCATCTTTCTATTGCTGGCAGCTCTTACAGATACCCCGGTTTAAAATAATAATAATAATAATTTAAAAATCAAAAACAGCCAAATAGTGTCCCTTTGAAACGATTAAAAGAATAGGCAGTGACCAGAGTTTGAGGGAATCCAGACCAGCTGAGGAAAGGTCTGAGCCTTATTAAATCCCAGTGGAGTTGGCAGGAGCTGCAGCAGTTCAGCATCTCACAGCACTGACCCTGTCATTACATTTTGTATTTCTCCAGGTCCAGCCTGACCAAGAAATTCCCAAGTTTCAGCCAATTTAAATACAATAATAATGAAGAAAATCTCACAATAAATAGCTGCCATCACAGCTTCAACAGCCTGGACTGAAGAGCCATCCCCTAAGCAGCTTAGCTATCCTCATGTGCACAAGGTCATGGTTCATCAGTGCCTTGACACCTACAGGAACTGAGCTTGGCTCCAAGCAGGAAAAGTTTCACACATTGCTGTTCACAGCAGTGAACTTACTTCAGCACTTGTGCCCTCTGTGAGCACTCAGTGCTAGAAGCCAAGCCCACACACTGGAGAATACAGGGACTTAATGCTGGCGGAAGAGCCCTCTGATTTACTTTTGGCCTTTAGGCCAGTCAACCCCAGCAAAACCAGATCAACTACACTGCAAATACAAAAAAACAACGGAGGCCAGAGACTAAGGTGCAAAAAATGGTAACTGATTTTCCTCCAATGTCAACCTGTCAGTCACACCAGATGTTATTAGAACTTCAGCTACACCACTGCCGCCTGGTCAGGAGCACCTCAAGGCCTGTGCTGTGCTGGAGGCTGGACTCCTGCCTTCCTCCAGCCTCAGAAACTGAGAAGCTCCGAGTAAACTCCAGCAGCAAGTATCAACTGTGCAGAAGTGTGCTGTTGTGTTTCCCAACAAGGAAAGGGCACAAGATCCCTTCACCCTTCTAACCTCTGCCAGTCTCCATAGTGCCACCTCTTTCGGTAGTATGTTCTGAAAAGGACAGGGGACAATTTAACTAACAGGAAGAGATCAGCATCTGAGTCAGGGGCCCTGATGGGAAGGAAGATGAAATACTACCTAGAGAACGAGCAGCCCAGAAGAACTAAACAAGTCCAGCAGCAGATCTGGTATTATCAAACTGCAGCCAAAATCCTGCCAAAGACACAAAGTGCCAACTCAGCAGCTTTTCTGGTGCCACTTTGGCCCTGAGATGCTAACTTGGCTTTTGAGGAGCCCAAGGGGATAAATATATCTACTTGTTAAGAGGAAAAAAAAAAAAAAAAAAAAAAAGTCCTCCATGTGAGCCTCCTGTTCTCTCCATTCACTGTGTCTGTGTCACAGGTAATGAGCTCTGCCCTTGCCAATGAGCCCTTGGGCTCCTCTTGGTCCCCCCTCACCAGCTCCCAGGCATCCCCTTCCCAACAAGGCAATTGTGCATGTTTCCCACAGCCCATCCCAAGAAAGATCCTTTAGAGTTCAGAACAACTGGATGAAATGTCATAGGATCGACAACACTGGAAATTATAGGCAGAGAAAGAGAGGGGAGGAAAGAAGAAGTTGTAAGGTAACTAACCAGAAAGATCTAAGCACAGAGCATAACTGATCAGATCAATTCACAAAGCAAAGGGATGGCTAGCAACTGTCTGCAGCTCGCCTTCAGTCCTGGCCAGCAGTGCTCTCCAAGTCCACTATGGTGCCAAGATGAGGTTTCCACCGGCAGACCCTACAGAGGAGAAACTGCCCTCTCCACAATCAGTCCTGGTGCATCAGTCCCACCCTTGCCGTTTCCTGCCTCCAGAGAGCTGGCGTTGGCCCTCACTCTCTTTCCTGGAGCTGCAGCATTTCCCCATTCTTGTTCTTGCTGCCCTTGTGCTTGAACGATCCTGTGCCTGTCTCTAATCCCATGGAGGGGTCTCCCCATGGAGCTGGGCAGGGGATGTAACACACTGGCAATGGGGGGCCTCAGGGGATTACAATGCCAGCAAGGTGGGAGAGTTCAAGGAATCCGAGGACTGGTCGCCGCTGCTGCTGCTCCTCCGGTGAGCTTTGGAGCAGGACTCAGACGGGGAGAGAGGAGACTCCTGATCCAAGACGTTGGGGTAAGTGAACACCAAGTTGGAGGAACCAGGAGTGATGGCTGGTGTTGAGGTCACCACGATGGGAGTGTTGAGTGCCTCCTCCCCATAATAACCTCCAGCAATGCTGATGGGCTTAATGACAGACCTCTGAGCTTTGTCAAGGACCAAGGAGGAAGATGGGATCTCTTCCTCCACGGGCTCCTGCTTCACCACCACTGCTCCGCTCGCTCCAGTCCGAACGCTCTGGAGGCTGCTGGTTGGTGGGCTCCGACGTTCCTCGGGGCTGATTTTACACACAGGGCTGTGAGCAACCAGCATGAACTCTAGTTTTTCCTTCTCCTTCTGGAGCTCAGCAATCTCTTTTTGAAGGACTGACTTTTCCTCCTCCAGCACCTCAGTTTCCTGCAGACAAAAAGGGAATAAGTAAGTATCTGAGGTTCTAGCACTGCTCCTGACCGAGAACATGGCCATCAAGTCCAGCTTCCAGCTGGTGTGGGCAGATACACCCCAGCCTCTTCATGAGCTGAGCAAGCACCAGGTGTTTGCTAGTTCAGCGTTATGCACTTCCTGTGTTTACCTAGAGGCTATTTCCAAACTTCACTAATCTAAGGGAAATAAATAGTCTTCTCATGAGCCCACCTTTGTTATATCATGGACAGTTACTACAACTCTTGGGGAAATATAGCCCTTGCTACCTACATGAGAGACATCTTAGCAGGGAGGACTCAGATCCTCTACCACTGGGTTCTGTATTAAGGTTAAGTCATGTTCTTTTCATTTCCTAGATATAGATAGTATAAAGCTATCTCTCAGCTGTTTTCATTTTCTTTCTGTATCTCATACCCTAGATGAGGCCTTGCCTGTGACTTGTGCAAAAGATTAACAATTTCACCTCCACTGGATTATCCCTTGATGCATCCCAGGATTACTCCATTTACCTTTCCCCTGATCACGTAACACTGATGGCTCATAGTCAATCTGCGAGCAATTAGTATTTTCCTGTGTGAGGAGCTTGCAGAAGTACTCACCCTCAATTTGTCAGGATATGACCTCCCAGTTTGTACTCCTCTCACTTAATATTAGTTTAGTCATGAGAATCCTTACATTCTTCCTATAAACTGTCCAGCTTCCCCTGCACTGAGAATACCTCCCAGATTTGAGTCAGCAGCACATTTCACCGATGTGCTTTCACAGCAGGGAGATGCACGTTGGTCAGCAGGCTCTATGAGAAAAGACCTCCTAGGATGTTTTGGGCAGCCAGCGAAAAGAAATTAGGCTGCTGAGCCCTCACCACTGCTGACACAGGAGCAACGCCACTGGGCAGCCCTGGAGGGGGAAGGCAGCATGCATTTTACAGCATCTGCCCCAGATAGGTTGGTAGAGAAAGAACAACACCCTGCAAGCTGGTCCAAAGGGCAGGCAGCAAGGAGGGAGAAATGCATGCAGAGCACGTACCGCCTGGAGTTTCTCTGTTAGCTCTCGGCGCCTGTTACGACATTTAGCAGCTGCCAGCTTGTTCCTCTCTCTCCGGATCCTTCGCTTCTCTTCTTCCTCGGGCGACAGCTATGGGCAAGTGCCAAGAAAACCCACAATCAGATCTGAGCAAGGCATTCCTTGAAGTTTGTGAGGATTTAACCGCAGCGCAAAGAAAAGAAGGCCTGATCCAGCAGGATGCTCAGCACTCCCCCTCTCCACTGATGTCAGCAGAAGATGAAAGCGCCCAGTATCTCTGCGAGCACCAGGTCTTAGCAGAAGGGTGAGGAGAAGGCAGAGTGGGGAGCAGCGGGGGGAGATTGTGTAAGAGGACAGTGAATCTGCAACAAGGCCCAACAGATAAAAGATGCTCTGATTGTTTCACAACTTGGGTGGTACATTAAGCAAAACCAGAGTGTGATGTTGTAAGCGCCTCTTTCTTGAAAGAAAATATCTGCTGCTTCCCACACAAAAATAGTTGTTAACTTGAAGGTCGGGGATGGGGTAGGGGGAGAGGGAGATCAGCAGAGCTCTCATGATGTCTGTGAAGCAACAATTATTTATACCATCCCAAAATCTGACCTCAGATTTTCAAGCACTTGGAGCGATAACAGACTGCTTTTCACATCAGCAGGCAAGGCTCCAGTGATACCAAGGGCTTCCTGAGGCCAGCTGACATCCCCACTGATGTAAGTCAGGAGCGATTCCATAGAAACCCAGAGTTACACTCTTGCGACACCAGAGGAAGCGAGCAGGAGCCCACAGGATCTGGTGAGGTCAGGCCTAGCTTTGGGGATTTGAGATGAGCTCTTATAAACCCCAGCAGTGGCAACCAGAGCACCCACACCACGTCCTGCTCTGCCTAAGTCTGACCTTACACTGGCATTACTGCGACCGAGCCCAGAACCAAGATGAGTGCTCTGCAGGGCACTTGTTGGCAAGGGACAGGAAAAGAAACAAAAAAAAAAAAAAAAAAGAAAAAGAAACAAAAAAAAAAAAAGAAAAAAAAAAGAAAACCCTCTTCTCATAGAAGCTTTCAGTTTTAGTATCTTCAGAGATGTTAAAACTGCAAACGAGATTGTCTTCCTGCTGCCTTTTAGCGTTAGTTTTATTCTAACCTCATTTTGGTTTGTTTTGGTTTAGTTCATTTCCCTAATTTTGATCTCCGCAGTTTCAGGGAGTTTACTTCAGCCGCTGGGCATTCCCCTCTCTCTGTTCTGCTTTTTGCAGGCTCCTCTGCACCGTGGCAACAATTTCACCAGCAGGCAGCGCACCTCTGGGCACACGCTAAGGGACAGAGAAGCTTCTGGTGCTAGCTGGGACTCTGCAATGAGGACTTGGGGCCTGAGAGCTCCTCTACCTGCAGGTAACAATGCCCTGTCCTGTGACAGGGGCACCTCCCCCTGTGGGTTTTGGTACCCTCAGCCCTATAAGGAGCCCCAGCAGGCACACCCAGCATGGCACTGCCTGCTCCATTTGTGGCCTGTAGGTATGCAGGATAAAGTGTATTTGCGCAATTGTATCCATAAGGCAAAGCATAAGACGTGCACGCAAACTCTGGGATGACTCCAGGCCTGTGTATGTAGTTTTCAGGAACACAGATCTCACTGAAAGACACTGGGACCAAAATGAGCCTTCTCAGGACCTTCAGTCATTTGCAAGTTACCTATCTCAGATGTTGTTTTTTTTTTGTTTTTTTTTTTTTTGTTTGTTTACTTGTTTGTTTTAAATCTCATAGATGGGGCTGAAGAGGTGAATCTGAGCCTACTCTACATTAAAGCAGGTCTCAAATGGCATACTCTGTAAGCTGCACTGAATTTGTTTACAAGAAGTTTGCTTTGGCACTCCCGGTGTCCCCACTGCACTCACAAACTATAGCTGTCTCTTGTCCAAACCCCATGCACGCAGTCACTGGCAGAACCATTTATCGAGACAGGCTCCTTTCCTATGTTACACAACATTTTCCAAAAAGGCAAGCACCAGCAGTGGAAACCTGAGCCAAACAGTCACTGCACACAGTCCAGGTCCTGCCATAGCACGTGTCTAATCAAAGGGACTTGGATCGGAATGACCCATAGCAAATGGCCTGCAAACAAGCCACAGGCCAGGAACTGCTTGGCAGGCATCCTTCTGCAAATAACTCTGAACAACAAATAAACCAGAGAATATGGTGATCTCTTCACGGCCAATTTGTGAACACAGAGGCAGCCGTTTGTCAAACAAATTAGTCGCTGCTAATTATTCCCCTGGTTCTCATGAGCTTCCCCCAGCGTTGGACACCAGCCCTGGATGCTGGGATGGTAGGTGGCTGGGCCTGGCTGAAGGGACAGCACCTATCCTGCCCAGCGCACACAGGCCTGCAGTGAGTCCTTCAGGTCCCTACTGGGTCCTTTAGAGGTCCACACTACAGAAGATAATTGGAGTGTGAATCCAAACAGATGATATGGAAATAACAGCAGGGCTGCTGCATCTTATTAGGAACAGGCCTCACGCAGCAGTGTGCTCATACACTGAGGGCGCACAGCGCATCCTGTTACATTTCTCTGTGGCAACCCACAGAACTGCTGCTTAAGAGCAATTTGCGGAGTTTCAGATATTTCAGACTGGCCTGACGAAGGCACGGGCAGAAGTGGGACCAGCTACCCCACCCCACTATGCGAATGCCACCAGGATGGCAGCACATGGAGGATACCCATTTTGTTGCCTTGAAAAGGTCAGGGTGAGGAGGTGGGTGTAGATCAATGCATCCCAAAGGTTCTTTGTGACACTGGATGTGTTCTGGGGAGCTGCTCCTCCCTGCATGACACTGGCTGGCACTTGTGGTATCACCCAGAGTGAGACTGGAGCAGCGCAGGTGTCACAGAACAACAGAAAACACCAGTGGATGTAACCTAGGTAATTCTTAAAACTGATACCTATGTAAAGCTCTGGTTGCTCAGGGGTTTCCTTCTGCCTGGAGCAGCAGAGACACTCAGACCGAAACCCACAGCTCAACTTGAGAGTTTCACCTGCTCCTGAAACCCAGCTGCAACACAGCCTGGTGTCACAAGGCCTGTGATGGAGAGCGGATGAATCGTGTCACACACTGAGGAAGCAGCAAGAAAACCACAGTCCAGCTCACACTGTGCATCATCCTGAGAAACACCAGCACACGTACAGAGAGTGGGGCAGACCTCTGCTGTCCCCATGGGGCTGGGTGACAGTGTGAGAGGGCAGCAGGGGGACTCCCTTTGCATAGGGGAATTTGTACACATGCCATTGATTGCCTTGTATCCGCCTCCCCACGCAGTTACCTGCTCATCCCTTCGTCTCCGTCCCACTGTGGTGCCGATGGTTTTGATGACACCCGGTCGCTGAAGGGCTGTGTGTCCGGCCACAGAGGACAGCGGTGGCAGCGGGTGGCTATAGGGGTGCGAGCGAGAGTACGGGCTGGACATGGAGGTGATGACAGTGGGCTGCACCATCCACTGCAGGTCTTGGCTGGTTGTGATGGCGTTGATCGTGGGTATAAAAGCGCTGCCTGATCCTGGCATATCTACTCGAAATTTCTAGAAGGAAAGGTGGGGGAGAGAAGAGAGGGAGAGAGAAGAAACTGTCAGTGAAAGCAGAACATGACATATCCACAGAAGCTAGCCAAGACCTCAGGAGTGTCCCCAGCAAGGACCAGAGCAGTGCCTGAAGTAAATACAGCACTGCCAGCCCTGGCCCCTGCTGCATCCCAGTCTGCCCTGCGCCAAGCATTTGGCTTTGTAAGCTTCCTCTCGCAGCACCCTCACCTAGCCCTGTCCTTGTTCACTACCTCCTCAGCATCCCCACTGCTCCTTCCAGCACAGGGCAAAAGGGGAATTAAGGAGTTTTTAGAAAAACACACTGTCAGTCCAAAGAAAAGGAAGAGAAACTTAGGCTCTGAAGTGCCATTACTAAACAGAACAAAGCCACCTACCAAAGGATTCCCCCAAAATCCTGGCTTGGTCTGCATGAAGCTGGGTACAGCGACAGCAGCAGCTCACCTCTTGCTCAGAGGTTCTATACTTGCCACACACAGTGTGAGAAGCCCAGCCCAGGGATGGTTACGTGCAGGGATATGTATTTTAATAGCAGCCTATAAAATAGTTCTTAGGTTTGAGATCGGACAAGTTCCCTGCAGCTCTCTGCACTGTCTAGACAAAACAAGGCAGCAGTAAAAACCAAGGCAGTAGGTAATGATCTCCAAAATACGCGTACACCTAGTTTCAGACAGAGGTAAATCCATCTGTATAATACGCTGGCACTAAACTGCCAGGAAAACAATTGCTTGTCCCCGGAGGGGGAAGCAGGGGAGGAGGAATGCTTTTGTCTATGAAGAGCTCCCATCAGGAGACTTTCAATGGTGAGACCGGGCCTTACAAACAGGCACGCCTTGCTCCAGCTGCCTCCGCACCCACTGCGGAGGGTCGGAGCTCGTAGGACCCGCAGCCTGCAGCATTTAAATGGTCGTGCGGAAAACACCCGCTCTAAGGTCAGCACAGCAGCCTCGTAGGGACACGAGAGCCCTTGCATCAGCTTGACCTCAGCCCAGGTAAGTGTCCTAGATAAGGGACAGCACTTCACAGGTTTCCTTTTCAGGGTGTGCCTAGTCAAGCACCGTGCCCAAATGCTTTGTTAAAGCAAGGCTACTGCAAATAGTGTTCCACATTCTGATAGCAACAGCACTTTGGGCTAGTTTTATCCAGAAGACACCCAGCTGCCAAAGCCTGCAGACCAGAAGATCCAGTTTGAACGCAGATAAATGCCAGTTTACAGCTTTGGATAGCCCTAAATCTAACAAGAAAGGACAAGAGAAGGCAGGAGCGCATCTACTGAAGGGAGTGGGGAAACAATGCTAACAGGATGGCACTGAGACTTGGCAGAAGCCTCACCAGAACCTCTGAAGCTCACCTGCAGCTGGAGCCCAATGCAACCTCAGTGCACCACACACATCAGTAAATGCTACCCTCATGAGCACTGGCAATGGAGGCCCAGAGCTGAGCACTGTACACACCTCAAAGGAATTTACTGGTGAAAATCCCCTTCTTTATACTCTGCCCAGTGTAGGCTGTGACCACACGGCCCGCAAGAGGATGGCTCAGTGACTCCACAACCATCACATCGTTATGAAAAGATCTGAACTTCACAGCAGGGACAAAGTGCAAGACAAACCACAGGCGCGGAAATCAAGAGGTGCAAGTTCTGCTGCCAGTTCCACGAGTGCCTTCCACTGTGACCTTTGCCTACTTGTGCCACCACCAGCCTTTCCTGCACCCCAACAGAGAGAAAGAAACATCCTGCCTTCTTTATACGGATGCTAGAAGCTATGACTGCACAATGTATTGAGATTTTTTGGTGCTTTGCTATGCAAAGACAGCATTTGTGTTCCAGAGATAAGGACCTTTGTGGTGGTGTAACACCACTGTAGCCTCCACCCACTGACCTGCTACAAACTCCCATCAGAGCCCAGGAGAGTCAGACCCATCACCAGATCAGCCATGTAAGATACGAACATCTGACACAAGTCAGCCCCAAGTTACTAGTCAAGTGGCTGTCACCATCTGAACGCTGTAGAAGCCACTGGCAAACACCCCTTTATTTCACCCAGAGGGTTTCTGCACCCCCAGCACAGGCTTCCTGGACAGCAAAGAGAGGTGCTCAGCTCAACCACATTTCTCTGCTCACTTTCAGGCCAGGGTACGAGGCCATGCTGGCTGCAGCCTGTCTGTGCCATGCCCCATTGCTGCCACCGGTTTCCTTTTTCATCCCTCCAAGTATCTTAAGAATTCCCTCAAACCCGCATCCTGTACTCTCCAGAAGTGGTATTTTCCCCAGATACCTAAGCAGGGGGGCACATTGCTGAGCCTGCAGATAAGGACACCAGGGTTGCTGCTGGATTTTCCCTATGCTGTGCTTCCCACATGGCCAAGCCTTCCCACCAGGACACCTCACCACAGCCATGCCCCGTGTGCCTGCCCCACCTCCTCATACGCTGCTCCTGCTCCCAGGGGCACCCCTCCACCAGCTCTCAGCTCTCCTTATCTACAGGGACAGGTTGGGCCACAGCCAAACTGTGGGGCCGCACGCACAGCACGCACTCTGCTGCTGCTCTCCACCCGACCCAAGCAACACGCGGACACAGGTATCATTACACAAGCAGAACAAGGAGCGAGGAGGAGGCCTGTTGTTAGGAGTGCAAAGAGCTGAGCCCAGCCCTGGCTCTGCCTCACCAGAGCCGGCCCCGAGGAGGCCCTGGCCCTGCTGGGAGTGACACGCTGCAGGGCTTGCCCAGCTCGGAAACAGAGGAAGGAAAACACACACCAAAATACCTCCCCAAAAATCCACCTAGAGAGTCTTAACTAACACTCAGTTATCCAGTACAGAGCATAGGGCCAAAGCCTCTAACAAATAAAAGGCCCCACCAGTTGTCCCACACTGAACGCCTCCTTGAAGGACTGGACACAGCGCTGGGATATCAGGGGAGAGTTGCCCAGTCTGAGAGCACACAAATTATTCCCGTGAGGGGCTGTGCGTACCACATGGCAAGGCAGCGATGGGGAATAGAGCACGGCACGCAACTTGAAAGGAAAAATGTTCCAGTGCTGTGCTGTATGGGAAAAATAATTAAAAAGCATCAAAGTTTTGGCTCACAGACACAGTTTCCACTCAAGCATGTGACTGGTGCGTCTTCCCTTGCTTTGGGAAGAGGAAAAAAAGAAAAAAAGCCGAAGAAAAAATTTCTGCAATGCATATTTTCTGTGGCGATAAAGCCCCGCAGATCTGCCCAGCCCGGAATCAGCAGAACGGCCCCATTCCTGGGGGAAGGCAGCACTCGCATGTGATCCTAATCTACAACATCTGCAGGGACCGAGGGAAAGACGCCTCGAGATATCTCCGAATCCCGAATGCTCCTGCCAAGTCCCGAGCTGAGCCCGCGTCCATCACCTCCGGGTCCATCACCTCCGGGACCGGGCCGTGCCGTGGGACGCACCAGAGTTCGGGCACTGCCAGAGCACACGAGGGACGAGGAGAGGAACAGTTATGAACCCCTCGGCCGGCCTGAGCTCCGGGGCACGTGCCGGAGGACGGAGCGCAGGGGCCGCTGTCATGCGGAGCGCCGGATCCCGCTGCCGGACACGGAGATAGATGTGCGAGCTCGGCACGGCCCGCAGAGGGCACCCGAGAGATGCGATCGGAGGCGGCTGGGAACCGCAGCGTCATTTCTGGTAAAACTTCTTTAATGGGAGGAATGTCACGGGCTGGTACGGTTGGCAAAGTTTGAGACCGGACTTTTTTCTTTTTGGGTCTTTCTTTTTTACCTTCCCCCTCTTCTTCCCCCCTTCCTGACGATCTTACGGCTTCTCGATGGGAGGCAACAAGGCGCACCCGCCGCCAGCCCGATCGCACAGACCCACCCGAGAAAGAATAATACCGGGAGAAAAGGGGGAGCGCGACTCCGAAAAAGCCAAAGAGTGGGGAGAGGCGGGTCGATGTAAACAAGTTATGAAATAACTTCGGTTTGTATAACTGCCCCGGTTGTGTAACGCCTTCCACCCAAGTGGTGGATTGGGGCTATATGGGCGAAGAACCCATTTTTGAACGTTTTCTCGAAAAAAAATGGATAGACGGGCAAAGGAACGTCGCGCCCTTTGGGCCCGGCTTCGAGGAAGCCGCTCCCGTCCCCGCCGTCCCACTCGCCGCCCGAGCCCCGCAGCCGAGCGGAGCGGCCCCGAAGGAAGCGCGCAGCCCCGCACCGCCCGGAGCCGGAGCGTGACGCCGGGGCGGCGGAGCAGGGAAAGAGAACGGCCGGGAGCCGCGGGGATAAGAGTCGGTCCGCTCGTGTGCTCCGTAGGGGAGACGGCCCGGAGCGCCGCGGGACCGCTCGGAGAACCTCCCGGCACAGGGAAGGGGAAAGGACGGGGAACCGCCGCGCTGCCCAGGGGCGCCGCCCCGCCGGGAGCTCCGGGCGCGGTCCCCCGCACCCCCGTGGGTCCCAACCGCCGGGATGCGATCGCTCGGCTCCGGCCGCGCTCCACCCGCCGAGTCGAGTCCACGGCGCCCACCCCGCCCGAACGAGAAGCGGCGGATGCGGCCCTACCTGCTGCGCCGCGCCGGCCGAGTAGGGCTCGGGGTGTCCCGGGGAGCCGCTGCTGCCTCTGGAGGAGGTGTCGAAGCTCCCGGGATAGTCCTGGTACATGGTCCGAGCCCGGCCCGGGGGAGCCGCGTCCCCGCCTTCCCGCGCCGCGGCCGCCGCTCCCTCGCCGTCTCCCCGCCCCTCGCTCCGTGCCGACCTCTCGGGCTCTGCCTCGCGCCTCCCGCAGCGGGAGAGAGTCGGCGGCGGGAGAAGAAGAAGGGGGGAATAAAAGGAAAAAAAAAAGAAAAAGAGAAAAAGCGGAAAGCCGACCAAAAACTACGGCGGGCGGCGGAGCGCTGAGCGGGCGCCGAGCGGGGTTCAGGCAGTCGCAGCCCCGTGCGCTGCGTCCCGTCCCGTCCTCTCTGTCCGCGCCGCCCGAACTCGCCCCTCCGGCGGCGCGGCCCCGGCCCTGGGGCTGCGGGCGGAGCGGCTCCCGCCCCCGAACGCCCCTCGCTAAAAGCGGCGCTCCCGCGCGCGGTGACTCAGAGCCGCAGCAGCAGCAGCGCGGTGCCCGCCGTGACTCAGGGCACTGGCAGCGCCCGGCCCCACGCGCCGTTTATCCGGCCCCGCGCCGCCGCCGCCGCCGCACCATGTGCACCCGCACACGTCAAACCCGCGGCGCTGCCGCTCCGCCCCCCCCGCCCCGGCCCGGAGCCGCCCACCTGTCCCCGCGGGTGGGGACGGGCCGGCGGGCGGTGACTCCCCGCGCTCCGCCCCGGCTCCGCTCCGCTCCGAGCGGCCCCCGGCGGCCCGAGCGTCCCGCGTCGTTCCCTCGCTCGCCCCCGGCTCCGTCCCGCCGGCTGCCGGTAGGTCCCCGTCGATGTCTCGCCCCCCCGCCCGGCCGTGGCCTCTTGGTGCCGTCCACTGTCGCACGTTGCCAAAAATGGGCATTTGCGTCGCACTACGCCAGCGCGGGTTTCCTTGCCGCGGATGACGCGCCCAGAGAGGGATTCCCTGCTCCGCACCGACGCCATTTAAAGGGGCAGCGCGCCCTCCAACATAGCGGGACCACCGGCACCGGGCGCTCGGCAACACGCGGGTTCCAACGCCGTGCGCCGTCCCCTACGAACGTACAAGATGAATTCCGTTGTGCAACGGGCTCTCCCTGCACCCGACGGAACAAGCGAGGGCTTGTCCCCCGCACAACCCGTCCCTGCCCCAAACCCGGCCGCGGGGCCCCCTGTGAGACAGACGGAGGGAACGTGTGAGCTCCCCCGTCACCCCGGTACGGCGGTGCGGGCTGTGGCTGTGCGCTGTTCCTCAGACGGCCCGTTGTAAACGCGTCCCGTAGTGACCCCCCGCCCGGCTCCCGTTGTTCTGGGGAGCAGGGGGTGACCTGCGGCACCTGACACACGTGCAAAGGCGGCCGAAGTTCCGTGAAAGCAATTCCGTACCGCACGGACAGCACCGAGCGCAGCAAAACATGCTGAGCGCTGCTGCTTCCAGGCAGCACTGAGAGTTCCGAGGATGATCTCGCCCAGGATGTTATTCCATCTTTCCACCACAACCCGCGCTTTTTCCGTCTCCTTCCCCTCGCTGCTATGTATGGAACTGCGGGGAGCAGAGCTGTTCCGTCTGTGGTCTGAGGGGATGACCAGGAGGTGGCTGCTCTGGACAAGGGCTGTCCCTGTCAGGCAGCTCCATGCTGGAGTTATTGGCACCACTGTTTACCCACGCACCTTCCCCCTGCCCATCAGCTGATCCAGACAAAACACTCTTGTTGCCTCTTCCTTTCCCTCAACTCCTCCTCGGCCCAGCAGCTGCTGCACTCACTGAAGGCACTGGCTCTGTGCTGCCCGCATCCTGCCTTCATCCTCCTTCCATCCTGCGTCCTGCCTGCATCTTGCATCCTGCCTCCATCCCACATGCCTGCCTGTATCGTGCCTGCATCCTATATTCCTGCCTGCATCCTCCCTGTGTCCTGCATTCCTGCCTGCATCCTGCATCCCACCTGCATCCTGCCTGCATCCCACAGCCCCGCTTGCATCCCCACCTGCATCCTGCTTGCACCCCTGCCTGCATCCTGCATCCCCAGCTGCATCCTGCCTGCATCCTGCATCCCTGCCTGCATCTAACACCCCTGCCTGTATCCTTGCCTGCATTTTACACCGCTGCCTGCATCCCCACCTGCATTCCTTCCTGCATCCTTACTTGCATCCCTATCTGCATCGCTACATATATCCCCACCTGCTTGGTTGCCGCAAACCCACCCTACAGCTCAGCCCGCTTTCCAAGCAGGTTTAATAACACTCACTAAAATACCAGAGGATTCACAGCAGGAGATGTTGTTTGTGGATGCAAGTTGGTTTGAAGAGAAACAATAGTTGGTAACCTGCATGGGCAGGCCCAGGCTTTGGCAGACACCTGCTGCTTTGCCTGGAGGAGCACTGGGAGGATGCCCAGGGACCATCTTTCCCTGCTCCTCTGCCAGCAAGGGAGAGCCCTGCCACCATACAGAAGTGGGCCTGGGGTGGCAGTGTCCAACCCGGCCTGGCTGCGTTACACGCAGCTCTCGGGGTGCTGGGGCTCTGCCAAGCCCCCCAGGGAGCGAGAGCTCAGCTCTCTGCTGAGCTCCGTCTGCTAGATCGTGCTGTGCTGGCAGTTTGCAAAGCTGTCTATTATCAGCACGTTAATAACCTTTCACAATGTTTAATTACTTGGAAAGGTAATCGGTCCTGCGGTAGCTGTTTGAAAGGCATGCCCATTTCACTTGCTCTTGGCAAAGACTTCTGGTTTTTGTCTTTCATTCGTGCAATAAATATGTTACAACCGATCCTGCTTCAAAAGGCTGTACCTATTTGTAAAACAAAGAGGAAGATTGCTCCGTGGCTTTCTGGGTATCAGCTTGGCGGTGGGGTGGTGTGCCACAGATCTCTGCTGCTGACATCACCATATGTATGGGTTAAGGAGACCGGTACCCATGCTGTGTTTCTCACCTAAGGTGCCCAGTTTGACCCTCACAGCCAGGTCTCCAGGGACAAAGTCCCTACCAGCAAGAGTGATGAGGGACAAGTGAAGAAGTGTCCCCTGCTGCTGTCTGCACAGGAATAAATAGCTGAGGGCTGCTCCATACCCAGCCCAGCCCCATGGAAGTGCCCCCACTCCATCACTGACACTGGTGCAGGTTGGGAAAAGCAACAACCACGATGCTGGGGAGGCGAGGTGGGAGGACGTGGCAGCTGCAGAAAAGAGACATACAGATGGCCTGGGTGCCAAAAAGTGACACCGGGCTCTCCAAAGGACAGACACACTAGGGCCCCAGAGAAGTGACTGGTCTCTCTTCTGCCACATAAGGACGCTGCCACTCGTGACGTGAGTGGGCTCATGACCCCCGCAGGCCTGCAGAGCCTTGCTGCCCCTCTCATGTGGGGACGGGTAGGTGCACTGCCCTGCAGGCTCACCCTGCCACTCAGCACCTCCATGGCCCGCCGCTGTGGAAACTGTTATGAATGGGTTTTCTAAATTGGTCCTTTTCCACTGATGAGTGCTGTCCTATGAGCCAACGTGTTCCGCCTCAGACAGCGTGGTGCTCACTTTTGGGAGAAGAGAATGAAATGGTATCAGAACAAAACATTATTCACGATGGCAGCAAAAGCCTCTGGCAATCTTCCTTTCTTCATAAGCACAAGCACGTCAAAAAGCAAACGAAAAGCCCCCAGCAGCTGTCAAAGGACCCAGCTCTCAGCCTGTAGTTTTCCCCACGTGTGGGCATATTCAGAAATCCGGTCCGAGTCTTGCTTGTGTTTCCTTGGAAGTCTTGAGGGGTTTGTTTTCTTCTTTTTATTTTATTTTTTAAGAATAATAATAATAATAATAATAATAAAAAGCTTTTAACAGCCCCAGGGCAGAAGGCTCTCACTTGCTAAATCACAAGGTTTGCCACATTGAAATGTAGGGACGTGCCCACAAATGAGAACTGGCTGTCTTAGCTTTTGTTCTTGAACATTTGCCAGAACCCTTAAAACAACACGAGTAGGTTCAGCCACCTAACATCCCTGCGTGCTGGGGAGCTGAGGAGTACACACTTCAACTCTGTGGGCACCACTGGTGACTTGCCCTGCTGCAAGACAGCCTGGTGGCCATGGCTCCAGAATGTGCAGAAGGGCCCTGGTGCCAGCCACGGCAATCCTGCCAGCTCCTACAGGTCCTGCAGTACTGAAAGGTGCTTTCCAACCCTTTGTGGAGCACCAGCAGAAGTGGGCTTTGCCTCCAGTGACAGGAGATGGCGGTCAGTGCTGGGATGCCCCAAAGATATTCCATCTGGCCTTTAGACCTGAAGGACTGTCGTTGTGCTTCTCTGCCAGGAGGGTAGTGAGAAGAATGGGATTTGCAATCGTTCTCATTTTCCCCCCAGCTTGCTTAAAGAACGGTTATCAGAAGGCAGAGTGAGGGTCCGAAATTCATAAAGCTGAAGGGAGAATTAGGAAGATGCTTCCGCAACAGTTCCATAAAACAGCCATAGGTGCTGCCTCAGCACAGACCTGCCTGTGAGCGTGAGGCCTAACCCAGTGCTCGCCATGCCATACCCGGGCTGTATATCCTTATTTAATTTGGACAGCACACCTCAGTCCTCAACTGAAGATATATTTAGCCTTCTATTTCAGTCACAGACTTGGAGAGAGACCAGATGCACACCTCAGACCTTGCCTATAGTCATTCCTTGGCCACCTTGCTCTTCTGCTAATGTTTATTTAAACAGATGAAGGGTGGAGCATGACCTAGCATGGGCTTGAGAAGCTCTGCCAATGTCTGTCCCTGCACCAGGCTCTGGCTGGCCACCTGACAGCCACAGTTTGAGGAGGCCTGGAGCAGCCCCATGTCCAGGCCATGGCTTCTCCTCAAGGCTGCCATTTCCATCCTGCTGGCTCTGGCCCTTCCTTCCCATGCCCACTGAGGGGTCAGACCTTGCACCTCAAAGGGATTTGGTGTTTCCACAAGATGCATTGCACACCCCAGATTCTACTAGGTGCAGACTCAACAGCAAGGCTCCCTCAGTCTTTACCTGCAGCTCATAGTGCCAGCTTTCCCTTTGGCTCTCCTCCATGGGTGTTTGAGCAGCCTGGACACTCAATGTTATACTTCCCTTAGGTTTTCAATCCCATATCGGTCTCTCTCAGCAAAGCAGCTGTGCTGGAGCTCTGCTTCCACAGCACCCAAGCCGTTTCTGGCCACATCCTTCTGAACTTCCCTCCCTCTCCTGGCAACTGAAAGTCTCTGTCTACCTGCTGTACCCTTCCCTGGGAGCATACCCCTGCTCTGGAGGAGTGTCCCTCCGAGGGGATGCAGTGTCCTTGCCCAACAAAACCTTAACTTCAGCACTGCTCCAGCTCCCATCTCATGAGAAGCACCACAAAAGAGTATAGGTGAGTCGGGACATCCTGTGACACCCTCTGAGGTACCATCCCAAATTCCCAGGTCCCAGCAAGCCCTGGAGAGAAGGGGGCTCTTCCTTCTTGACGTCACGGCTCTGGTTTACAATATTTAGCATGTAAGTAATAGTCCAACCCACGGCTTCTTTCCACATAATTATAGCTCACTAGGTACCAGGAAAAGGAGAGCCCCTGCCTGGGCTGCTGACGTCTTTTTCCTTTCAGGTTCAATGGCAGCTTTATTGTGGTTGAATTTTCTTCCTTTCTGCTGCCCGGTCTTTCTCTGACTGGAATCGTTCCCCTTGAAAATTTGGTGACTTTTGCTGAAAAGCAGTTCTGCCACTTCTGTGGAGAGGCAGCTTTTACAAACGACACAGTGGTAGTTACGGGATGTGTGGTTTACCTCAAGACGTCACATCTCCTCCCCCAGAGAAATCAGGAGGTTTATTGCTCATATTCAGCTTCAATTGTATAAAGGAAAAAAGCCCTGTGACTTTCACTACTACTTTTAATGTTCTAAGAAACCCTCACGCTCCTTCTTCAGGCTGCTTCAAAGGGCAGATAGCTGGGGCATGAGATGCTGCCTTTCAGCACACAGAGGCATCTGAAAGTGTGGTATAAAATCCCGTGAGTCAGATTTCAGTATTTCCTACCCTGGGAAAACAAGTTACTGATTTTGGTGGGGATTTTTCCTGAGCAAAGGCTGGACAGAAAGCAAGCAGAGCTCTAAGCATCGGGTTTGTCCTTTTCTGCCTTGTTGTCCAACAGTTTCGGAGAGCTCTTGGAGGTGTAGTGTTGCTCAGTTGGGAGAGTGAGTTTCCTGCGAGGAAGGAAGACGAAAGGATCAGGGCTGCCAAGCAGATCCCCATGCTCTGTCACAGCGAAAATCAGTATGGCAAAGCCTAGGGACCCACTCTGTGAGAAGAGAGCTGTGAGGCGAGCCACAGGCAGGCTGACCACACCGGACACACAGTGTGTGTTAGTGCAGAGACAGAGAGCTGAGAGAGGAAGCTGGCAAACCAAACCTCCCCATCTGGCTCAAAAGTACACAGGGGAGGTAAATAAATACAACAGCCAGTGGAAACTTGCTGACTGCCACCTCCCTACGCAGGCAGTGTCCCTGTCAGCAGACAGACAGGCTGCAGGCACGCAGGTGCCCAATGCAGTGACACTCCCTGGGATGCTCTTCTTGCCCCTTCTGCTGGTGAGGACAGCAGGTTCTAACAGCTTTTGTTTTGTGCTGAGCTGAACAACTATGAGCACAACACTGTGAAAACTCAGGGCACGAGGTTTTACTCATGTACTGGATGTGTTTAATCTCTGTGGGCTGATGTGGTGTTGAGTGAGCCCCAGCTGGGTACCCTTAGCTGCTGTGATGTGGAGAAGGGTAAAGCATGCACAACGTGCTGTGACCTTTTACTCACAATTTTGATGGTAAAACCCTAGCATTCAAAAAACAAACCATCACCAAGCTCCACTCAGCTGAAGTCATCAGTGCTGATTTCCAGACCAAAAGGCTCAAGGTGTCCCCACGTGTGGGCTGAACTTTCCTAATGTTTATAGAAAGAGGCCACACTGCACACGCTGAATGCAGGGTTTGCTCGTCGGTGCCTTCTCCCCCCCCATGAAAACCGAGGTGCTTCAGACCTGCCCAGGAAACGCAGCTGGTTTCCTGCCGGCAAGCTCAGCAGTGCTGTGCTAGCTGAAGACCTCCCTCACCTGTGGGTCGCAGTGCACTAACATCTTGGTTTTGTATAGAGAGCTTCTTATCTACGTAGGAAAGAGCTTCCCCAGGGGACCAGGGACGTCCAGCCACAGGCCACGCAGTCTCCACCAGCCACAGCACAGATCCACAGCTTTACAAAACACAGCCAGGCAGGGGAGGTGGGAAACGCGCGGGGAAAAGGAAACGATTGCGACACAGCCCTGTGTGACGCAAGTACATTATCTCCTAATGCTGAGGTATGAGCGTGGAAGGAGTTCCCCTCATCCGGGGATGGGCTCCATGACCCAGCACGATCCTGAGTTACTGGGGCTGGCAGGCTCCTCTGTCTCTAATTAACCCTTTCTGCTGCTGAGGAAGTGCAGAGGACACTCATTAGATAGTCACAGTGAAAATATTTTGTCTATCAACATTGCCTTTCATCCGAGCATCTCAAAGGACTCCACAAGTATTAATTAAGCTCACCTCCCCCCTGCCCCCAAGGCAAGTATGAATAATTATCACTGAGCAGGATGGAAAACTGGGGCCATGCTTGCCCAAGAGCATCCAACCAGCTATAGAAGAAGAGCAATTTCCAGCGGCAGGCCCCAGTAGCAAACCTGTGGGCAGCACAGCCTGTGAGCCAGCCCTGTTTGCTGGGCTCTGCTCGGGGGCTCCTTCCCCTTGAAGGTCAAAGCATTCAAAGGACAGAAGAACAGAATTATTTTCATTTTAGGGTGCAAAGAGATTGATTTCATGAAATAAAATACAGGTAAAAATGGCAAGAAAGTATGAACTTCCTTTATCTATGTGAAAACTTTCCGAACAACAGGCTGTCCTCTCATTCACCCCATATCCCACATTAAGATCTTCTGTTGTTCTTCTACAAGATCAATAGTTCCTAAAACTAATGGATGATAAACCAGGTTTCGTGGAATCAGGTTCAGAACTTAAGGAATATTCTAAAACTGAAGCAATCAAACCTGTGGTTTTACAACCTTGCTTGTTATTTCACTTTACTATTATCAGCTTCAAGGCTTAGAATGCTTTCATTTTTCCTTTCCCTCCAACCATTCTGCATCAAGACATTTCAGGTCAGGACTGCTTAGGTTGCAAGTTGAGGTATATTTTACAGTGATAAAAACTCACTGTCATCAGCTAGTCTGAACTCTCTCATGGCCCAGCCCAGAGGGACTTGGTGAGTTACCCTGTAGGTAGCTCAACCACTTACATCACATTACTTGGTTAATTTTCCTGGATATATCTGTAACTGCTGAAGGGACAATGAAGTTTCTCCACCTTCCAAATCCTGTTCCACGCTTCATGGAGAGGCTCCAGTATTGGGCTCCTTGTTTTGCAAATTCCTTACCTACAGGAATGTTGTGGGAATGAATATACAAATATTGTCAGATTCAGAGATATCAGAGCAATGTGAAGGGGAGTCATAAATATACCTCACGCGGATAATAGCTGCTATAAATTTTGTTGCCTTGATCTGGCTTGGCATCACTGCATGGCTGTTCTAGTTCCTCTGTCCATGGCAGAGGAACTGTTTATTACTGATATATAACTATATCATTATGGTCTCCTTCTGGATGGCTCAGGATAAAAGTAGCTCTATAGTCTGAGTTAGGCACTTTCTAAAGCAATAGCAGCTAAACAAACAAACACCCCTTTGAGGCCTGTTACTGTTTTGAATTCACAATTTATCTTATGCCAGCACAACTTTCCGGTAAATACCTTTTAGGTGGCTGTGTGGCCTCTGAGCTCAGACCACACTTGACACCTTAGCCACCAAGAGATAGAGCTCTGAGGAACAAGCACTAACAAGAGCAAAGGGACTGAACAGCCAACTCTTCTTCACCGCAGAGGATCCTCCGCTGCAGCGACTGGGTGGGGTGAGGCCCAGTGGGCATGGCTGAACCCCGCTGTCCTGGCTGGTCCCTAATGGCTGCTGGGATAGGGCTGTCCTCTCCCAGCCCCTACAAATGCTGTCTGGTAACAGGGATGGGGAGCCTGGGGAAGGTCCCAGGCCATCAGCAGCCCAGCTCTGGGAAGTGTTTCAGATCAGCACTGTCTGTTTCCAATTATGTCTAAGAGCATTTCTGTACTGAAGCGCCAAAGTCTTGATTTATGGGCTTTCGGACAAGGGAATGCAGTGTTTTTTATTATCTTTATCTCTAAATCTTCTCTTGTTGCTTGTTGCTTGCAACAAACTTGCACAGTCTAATGCAAAGGTCTTTCGGTTTTCCTACACACTTGGGTGCTAAAGTCCTGCACTGACCTGTAGTATTACTGTTGCTGCACCAGAGGGGAGGTCAGCCTGGCGTGTCCCCAGGAGGAGGACAGGCGCTGCTGGAAGCAGCAGGATGGCCACAGTGGGAGCTCAGTGCCACCCTTGGGCCCAGAGCTGAGCTCAGATCTGGCTGCGGGGCTGTGCCAGAGGTGGGCTGTGGGACAAGCCCTCTCCTACACCACTCAGCACCAGACATTCCTCTGGCCAGAGTTTGTGCTGCATTGGCTTCCCACATATTTATCCTGACATCACATGGGCTGGGGCCCTTCCCGCTGCTGCCCAGTGTGATCTTACTGTACAGAAATTGCTCTTAGAAAACAAAGTCTCCCATGGAAGGAAAAGGCTCGGATGCCGTGAAGAAGAGTTTTATGAGCTTTGCCTCAATATTCGTTGTGCAACATCTTTGCAGGATTTCATTATTTATGATTTTATCTATCTACGTTCTATGCCTAATAGCTTGGAGGTGCCGTTGATTAATTTTTTCCAGCTCTTTGATGTACCGGCAATAACTTGTCTGCATTGTCCTGTGTCAGAAAAGCAGAAATTACCACAGCGGGGCCGGGATGGGGTGTCATGAAGCGGCCCCAGATGGAACTGCTGTTCTCCTGCTGTGGGATAGGGCTTCCCAAGATGTGCTCTTGCCACTTGTGTCACTCCAGTAGTTGGCTGATGGCAATACAAGCTGAGTCAACCCCCTGATATGGGAAAAACCTAACTCAACCAAAAAACGTCTTGCTTTTGTTTTTGTTTTTGCTAGGTTAGTGAGTTAACTCATTCTTTGTGAGTGCAGATACCTACCAGAGATACTGCAGAGGACTACACAGGGGAATGGGCAGTAGGAGCGTCCAAAGGAGGAAGAGGAGGGAGCGGGGCAAGTGGGGGCAGGCTGGGGGAACCACTCCCTACGTGCGGACACTGCAGTTGGATTCCTTGTACTGGTTCCATCCTCGATGTCGTAACCCGTTTCTGGAATCTTTTCAATTAGGCAGTGATTTATTGGTTAGTGGGGTGTGTTTGGACAGTCTCCAGCAACAGGCACGAAATGCATTACCATGCTAAGCTCTGTCCTACTGCCTGCAATGCTAAGGCATGACATTGTTGTGCCTTTTTTTTTTTCTCCAGGAAATGAATCTTTTTAAAAGTGGTTATAAGATTATATGACTAGGGATGTATCAAGGGATGTAAATCTGCCCATTTCCAAAGCTTCAGTGCAGTTATACCACTTATAAAAGGATTTACTTCAAGATTTTAGCTGCCCCAGCATATTAGTTGCTGATGAACGGGAGGTCTTCCTGAAAAGAGTGCATTTATCAGCATAAATGGACCTCTTTGTTCCCTTATGTAGAGGTTTTCAGCCTGCCCAAGCTAAAGTGTCTGCTAGTTCAGAATTTATTATTTCTTGTCATCACTTCTCTTACAGTCATCACCTCTCTGGTATTGGTCCAATTCTGTGGATTTGTCAATCACCACCACAAAGAAACCCTGAGCCAAAATAAACCTGGCCTGGCTTGATTTTCGTATTACAAATGTACTGGCACAACTGTTGTCCACAAAACCTCCTATTTCAGCAAAGTGCTTGAAATCCCATTGACTTCAATTAATAAGTTAAGCAAGTGCTTAAACACTGTTTGAACTGGGGCCTGATGACCCTGCCTTGGCCAACAATTCACTAGGTTGGTTTCTTTTCTTCCTTTCTTTCTTTTTTTAATAGTTGCACATCTTTTAAAGGAATTTCCACATTTCACTTCAGTCAAGAGATCAAAAATACAATAAAATAAAATAAAAAATGGAGAGATCAAGGAGAACTGAAACCAGATATTATGTTTTCTTCAGACATTTTTCATTTAGCAACGGCCTATAGTAGATGAAACATTAAGGATCCAAGGACGGTGAATGAAACGAGGTGGCCTTCTAGGACACAATCCTCTGCTTGAAGTTATGGGGTCAAATCTTGAAAAATTAATCTGACTCCCCTCTCAAAGCAGGGAATTACTGATGTGTCATATAAGCAAAAAAACCCTGCAGATTCTGGACTACCACAGATATCCTTTAGTTCATGGTTGCTGGTGATGTCTGGCAGTTTTATATTACATGCTACTCCTGTTCTCCCTGTACGCAATTATGTAGGCATATCGGTATAATGCGTGATTATTACAAAATAACCACAACATGCTGGGCAGAGCATTTTATGCCTCTCAGTTGGTCAAGGCTCATCTGGCCTCAATCTGATCGTTTTGGCTTTGTTTTGTTTTGTTTTATTTTTCTTAAGGGACATCTATTTTAAGGTTTCTCCTATTTAACCAATGGAATCTATGTTAATTTGACCTATATTAAATCAACAGGGTTTTTTTTGTTTTGTTTTGGTTTTTTTTTTCATTACTCCCTTTGCTGATCAAAGAGCTTTCAGGCAGTTTCCTCAGATGCTGGCATACCTTGCAGCTCCAGCAGGAAGCCAACGTGCCAGCATGCAAATGCTCCCCGCCTTCCTTCTCTTGTGAAGGCGGCTGTGATCCCCGCTGCCTCCCAAGCAGGGCACAGCTGACTTCTCCCTCTCATCCCCTCCCGTTCCAGGCACACGTGAGCTGCAGCACTGGGAAATTCCTCAGTGCAGGAGGAAAAGCCCTTTGGTGCATAGACCCCACTCCTGAGACATACACCCAAGCTTCTCCTCTCAGTCTGGGGATGTCCACTGTTCCTGCTGGCACGGGGCTGTCCATGGCCACCACTTGTGCATGGTGATCTCTTTGGGGAGATGGCCCTGGACCCGCAGGGCTGAGAAGGGACCTGTACCCAAGCCCTAGCATAATCTTGGTGAGCAGGGCCCAGGGAGGGGCAGGACCTCCAGCCTGGCCTCAGCACACAAGGCTGGGGCTGGGCAAGGCTGGGCCAGCCCGCACCGCCACATTCTGCCCGCTGCCTCTCCTGCAGAGCGGCCAGGGCTACCTGACGGGGCGTGGGGAAACCTGATGAGCTACTGCCTGCAGCGCACTTTGATGTCCTCGGATGAAAAGTGCTACGCAACTACAAAGCCTTTTTAATGTTATAAAGCCAGAACTTCTTGCTGCCTCGACTTGGCAGGGAGGCCGATTAGATGTTATCGGTTTTGCTGTTTACACTTAGAGAAACTGCTGCAGTGTGGTTTTTGTCATGTTTTGTTGTTAAGAGTACCGCGGCAAAATGACAGAAGAGTTAATTCTGGGGTCTGTTCCTTGCAACTTCAAGGAGCAGACAGAAGCGACTTTCCATTTACTGTCAGCGAAATGTAATAAACAGTCCTTTAACAAAAAAAAAATACTGGAAACAGCAAACCAAAACAAGCTGATACGTCTGGGCATACCGATGTGTTCTGACCACACCTGCAGTAACTGCTCTGGAAGGCATTCCTGTCCGAGCTTGAGGAAAAAGCCATATTACAGAGGCCTGCTCTGAAATAACTGAGCATGGCCTACATTTCACAGACATCAGCTGGCTCCCAGACAGAGACCTGTTTGGGCCAGGCCTCATTGGCTGCTTTTCTCTATTCTATGCCTCTATACCGCGCGGTTTCACTTGATGAAGTGGTGAAGCCTACCAGCTTCTCCCACCAGTGGCATGAGGCAGAGCTTGTGCTCTGGCCTACAGCCATTCAATGATCAGAGCTGAAATACGGGACAAAATGGCCCTTCACAGCCACTCACGTCACGGACATAGCAACGTGCATGGTGGAGCATTGCCTTCACATGTTCAGCCTCTCAGCTGCCCCACACTTGGTTTACACTGGATTATAAAACTAGAAGAAGCTTCCTATAAACACTCACTCCTCATTTACAAGCCCTGTTTTGCAGTTGGCCTCCCAGGACGGCAGAGTTTCACCACACTCAGCACTACTGCTCCCAGCCGACAGAGGCACAGCCACTTCCCCTTCTCTCTCTGGCAGCTTTTCCTCTCGTCCTTAAAATCTAAATTTGTCTACAAACCTCACACAATCACCTTGATAACACAAAGTGCACACAGAGAGCGCTCCACAAAGGGTTCTAAGGGCTCTTTGCATGCTGTCATGCCAACATCCACCTCCAAGTTTAGGGCTGACCTGGGTCACCTGCCAGCAATGTGCAATTTCTAATGGGCACATCTGGGGCCTTTCTTACTGACAGCTTCTCTCTGTGCTCATCTGGATGCTGTTCAGAAGGCACCAGGCAGCCTCAGTCCCTATGCGTCCCAGCAGAACAGCGGCTCCACTCAGGTGTGAGCAGCCAGAGGGGGACTGCGCACAATGGAAGGAAACTGGGCACAGTGCTTTTTCAAAACCAAACAAACAACACATTGGTGAAAAGAAAAGGCCCTCGAGAAACAGCTCGCAGCAAAATGGACAAAATCCTTTCCTTTGCCCAGCAGCAGTGGGTTGTGCAGGCTGGAGTGTTTTCACACTGAAAGTATGGCAGCGTTTGGGAGATTTCTCTACAGTCTACAAATAAACAAAAGCCAGGGAGTGTTTTGCATTCAATAGTTAATCATAGTTGGCTGAGTGTTTATATTTTTCTTCACTGTAAAGGCATTCTTGGTCTGCCTCCCAAACAGCTTGTTTTGTCTGCGAGATTTAATCTTGAGTGGCAGGACCAGGCGCAAAGACAAACCTCAAAACAATCCTTATTTTTCTATAGCAAGATGCGAGATGTGAGACATCAGCTTCCCTTCAACCAGGCCCCTCAGGTGAGTGTGTGTGGGGGCTACTGATCGTGAGGGGCTGGGCCTGGGGCCACCAAGCAGTTTGCTGAACTCAGTTTTAACCCTTTCCTGATCTTTAAGCATTCTAAAGCACCCCAAACAATGGGAATTCAATGCTCATTGGATGGGTTTCCACCCCGAAACCCTTGCTGCAGAAGCAGCTTGTTTGTACACAGAGTGGAGGCTCAAGATGCCCAGCTTACTTTGAAATCCAGACATGGCTTTGTTTCAAGGCAACATCAAGGTAAGTCTCAAAGTTAGAAATGAAGGGATGACGCAATATGACTGTAGCCTTTAAGTGCTTGAGCTGCTTTGCTCAGAACCAGCTCAGGCACCGTACTGTGTTGACAGCAGCCATGTTTTTGTAGTGGTCCCAGTTAGCACTGCAGACGAGTGACTGAATAAGTGAATTTACGTTTTCGCACTTCTGAGATCTGGAAATGATTACAAAAGGTGAACTTCTAAATTCTTACTATTTTGTTTTCTTTGTTTTGTTTCCTTTTCCATTTGCCACTGCCTCTGAACCAGCTTTAAAGGTAGATAATATCAGCTTGTGCTTAGATCTGTATCTCAGGTTTTAAAGAAATTAATAAAATCACATAAAACGTTGCCCGAGAGGTACGTCTGCAGGTCATGTAGTCCAGCCTTTTGATGGAAGCAGGATCATCCCCAGTGCTAGATCAGGACTGACATGGCTTTGCCTACTGCTGTCTCAGAAAGCCCTGAGGAGGTTCCCTAACATCATGGTGGGAATGCTCTCATCCTCCAGGCTGCATATCCTGGAGCTTTTTGCCTGTGACGGTGCTGATTTTGGAAGGATTTTTGACAAGACTTCCCTGTAAACATAATTCAACAGAGCCCGAAGGATGAAGCCATGAAAATCCCTGCAAATCCATGTCAGCAGCTCCTTGCAGCTCCCCGCAGCCTGTGCTTCTAGCACTATGATACCTCTGTTACTGAGTTCCTCTAAATGCTTCAAAAGCAATAGTTGTTGTTAGCAGAGACAGGTGTGTAGAAAAAACACTTGAGGTGATGCTGATAGTCTCCAGAGCACTCTCAGAATTTCTTCTGCGCTGCCTTCAAGTATATGAGCTGCTTCTCCAACAACTTCCATAGCACCACTGGAGTGGGGAGAATAACTAACGCTCTGCGTGGGATAGTCAATATGCAGACCCTTCTGCCAGACCTTATCAAGCCTTAGAACCAGGCACCCACATATGGCCTTGCTCTGAACAGCCTCCTCATTGTGAGCAATGCACCCAGCTCTGCAGAGAGCAGTTTGCCTCAGCGCTGGATGTCCATCCACCGGCAGTGAGGCGGCAGGACGGAGCTGTGGGCTTTTCACGCAGTGTGCCCATAAGCAGCCTCCAGCAGCAGCTGAGTCACTCGCAGGAGTCCAAGGCACTATTAGAAGTAGACACGCCACGGCCCAGTGTATAATTACACAGCCACCATGGTGCGGAAATTAAGCTCTCTGACCCCATTAGACAGGAGCTGTTATTTCTTCTTGCCTACAAGCTCTGGAGACGAGTCCAGCTCTCGCAGTGTGAACCCATTCACCCAAACTCACCTCCTTTTGCTGAGAGCACAGAACATCACCCCATTTCTGGATGCACTGGTGGCTGCCAGAGCTCACGTCCGCAGCCCTGAGGGAAGCAGCAGTGCCAAGACATAGCGCTGCTGCACTTGGGGATGGAGAGGGCAGTGCAGCAAGTCTAGGACGTACAGCATGCTACGGGATTATTTCCACCAGAAAGGGATGCTGAAACAACTGTTGAGGCAAAACATGGGGCTAAAGGAAGGAGGTGTTTCTGTCACATAGATTTTTAACATTTTCTGTTAAACATTTTCTTTAAACATGAAGAGGGGAGGTTATGGTTAGATGTTAGTAAGAAAGCTTTTATTCTCCTTCTCATAATATGACTAGGGCCACAAAGATGAAGAGGAGGCTGGAGCATCTCCCTTCTGAGGAAAGGCTGAGAATTGTGGGAGTGTTCAACCTGGAGAAAAGAAAACTTAGTGAGGGTCTTATCAGCACTTATAAATATCCAAAGGGTGGGAGTTCTTGTTGAAGGGGTCCAGACTCTTTACAATGGTGTGCAGACAAAGAGCAATGGGCACAAACTGGAACACAGGAAGTTCCATATGAACACAAGGAAGGTCCTTAGTGTGAGGGTGACAGAGCACCAGAACAGCCCAAGCAGAGTGGGCACCTGAGCGTGGGGCCTGCTGAAGGCAGCTCCCACTGGAGGCAGCTGGGCACTTCACAGGAGACCACCCTGTGTTCAGCAACAGAACAGGCAGTGGGTGTTTGGCTAGCAGTCCAGGGAGCAGCAATACAAGGCCGGGGCTTGTGCCACTGCCGGCTGCCATCCTGTCGGAACACGCTGGAGGAGGGCTTGCTGGGTGGGGTGTGCGATGCGCTGCTGCTGACTGTGCAGTTCAGAGAGTAAACAGATGGCTCTAACCTGGAGCTGCCGCCCCGACACCAGCGCTCGGCTCCATTTGGAAGGCACAAAGAACCTCGACGGCTTTGATTTCTAAACAAGTACTAAAAAAAATCTTTTGCTGTAAGGGACAGTGAGATAAAGGAAATGTGATGTCAAATTAGAATCAGCTTGAATCACTTTGAATAAGCGCCGAGGCAACAAAATGCGCCCGTTTTGCTGGCAGGCTGTCGGCTCACAAAGCGCTTGCTCCACCCAAACCCGGGGCTTGGAGCGGCAGTAAGAAGCCCCGATAGCCCGAGATTTGCTATGTGCTGGTACGGAGTTGCCATCCCTGGGGACAGAAAAAGCATAGTTAGCTTTTAAATAGTGTTCGATGAAAACATGCCGCACCCCAAGGAGCAATTTTCACCACAGGCGGCTGTAGCACGAAGCTTTAATCCTTCACCCTCTCCGGCAACAAGAGAGATGCGGGGAGCTGCAGGAACAAACAATGCCAGGCCGCTGGTGTGTAGCTTGCTTTTCATGCCTGCAATTAAGCGCCCGTTTTACTTCCTGTTGTTTAATATTGCATTTATTCTTATCGCCGCAAGAAAAGCCTCCCGTTTTTATATATTTTAAATTTTCACTGGGGACACATTTGAAGGCCCGTATTGTAGACTCAGCAAGCAGCAGGGTAGCCGCCAAACCTCGCTTCCTTTGTTGATTTCTCGATGATTTAAGGCCTATTTGCAGCGGCTGATCCCAGTCCCCCCCCTGCCCTTTTGCTTGGTAACCACCACTTTAACAAAATGGTGTTTGTGCAGTGCCTTGGAACCAAGGATCACGCTTTTAAACACAAGATGTGGAACAGAATAGGAAAAGCAGCCCCTAAATCACCGACACGCCATGCAATTTTCAAGCCAACAGCTTAAAATTATTATTCTGCAAGAAATCCTGAGCGGCTGTTTACAAGGCTGGACAGTGATAGGGCAAGGGGGAATGGCTTTAAACTGTGACAGGGGAGGTTTAGGTTTGATGTTAGGGGAAGTTTTTCACACAGAGGGTGGTGATGCACTGGAACAGGTTGCCCAAGGAGGTTGTGGATGCCTCATCACTGGAGGCATTCAAGGCCAGGCTGGATGTGTCTCTGGGCAGCTTCATCTGGTGGCTGGCAACCCTGTCAATGGCAGGGGGGTGAAACTACATGATCATTGTGGTCCTTTTCAACCATTCTGTGATTCTATGTACTCAGAGTTGTACCATAGATGAGGCTGCTCGTCTTTTATTTCACACCTAGTTATAACTACTGGCACAGGGCTGAACCCTGTTCTGTTTGCTTTCCCTTGGCGCAAGGTTTGAAATTACTCTCTGTATCAACAGAAGTCAGTGGAAAAATATCATAAAAAGCCTCTCCTGTTGATGTGCATTGTTCGGACTTTTACTGGTTTTACCCAAAGGGACAGAATCCATTGTTCCAAAGTACAAACAGGAAAAGATAGAACCTGATCAATGGTTTATTTAGGTACAGGTTTCCTTCAGAATACACTTTCCCCCCACTGGTGCTAACAAGTGAATTCAACTCAGACGTGGTGCAAAAAAATGTATACAGTGCTGTCAGCGTGACTGCCTGCTCTGTTCTGGAAAACAAAGAAGTTAACCTCGCTCAGTTATTCCGCAGTGGAGAATACAATACTTATTTTAATCAATAAAAACAGTCTGTACAGTAAGACTGATGGCTTTTTCAGCACATCATTCCACAGTTAAGGTGGGGCCCACATGGCACCAGCATACAGCATCTTGCTGTGTCTAAACATTGGCCTCAGACTTGCTAGAAATAGCAGCAGTGGTGAGGACCAAACAGGAGCGCCCCAGCACATCACAGGCACCTGGAGATGAAAACTGCAAAGGAGATGACGTAAGGGATTTTCAGGAACATGTAAGACGTTACCTTTAGGTTTAATGAGCGTTACAATACAGCAGTTGCAGAGAAGGAAGTAATTCAAAGGAAGAGTGTTCACCGGCTGTCTATGTTGTCACAGATTTCATTTGCTTCACAAGGAAAGGACAGCAGCCTGTAATTAGCAGTCGTGGTCAGAAGCTGCATCCAAAGCTTGCTGCCCTCCTGCAGCACACCTTTCTCACTGAGCTGGAAAGGTGAGAAATTAGGTAGAGGACTCAATGCAGTGCTGCTTGTTCATCTCCGTGGATCCCAGACTTGGTGCCTGACCCCAGCCTTGTAGCAGGGGCACTGCTGGGAGGGGACCAACAAGAGCTATTCCATCCTGTTCTGCTTCAGAAGTCTCCATGTGACATCACCAGGAGAAGAGCTTCAGGTACTGCTCTTCAGGGAAGACTTCACTCTTGTTCCCGATTTACCAAAATGGTGATTGCCCTGTGTGCCACACAGGAGGAGAGCAAGAAAACAGGCAGAAAAACATACCTAGTAAGGCTTTAACAATGCGTAGGAGATTCCTGCTAATTCTAACAATGATTTTTTTTCTCAAAAACTGAGTCAAGTCTACTCCATGTATGAATGGGAGGATGTTTAAGGACACCGATGATGCTGAAAATGTTGCTGATTCTGCAAAGCAAGCACGACGATGAACAAAGCAATAACCAGCACAGCAGAAAGCCCAATGAAGACTGAACTACACAAAATACAGTTAACTTTTATTTATTCTTCCAGCTGCTTGTCCAGTCTTTTCAGCAAGTTCGCAAAATAATCCAACTTTGCTTCTGTAAGGTTTGGTATTACTTCTAGCATGAGGGATGCTACACATGCAGATGAACAAAGTCTTGACTCTTAAGTTTGCATTTCAAGGACTGTCAGAGAATTATACACCAATGGGGCACAGTAAATACAGGCTTCTATTGTTTTCTCCCTTAAATTCGTGACAGAGTAGAACAGAGGCTCTCCAGTGTGGTTGTAACACTGCCATTTTTCTCCTGTGTGTTGCTCTCATGAATCACATGAACCACCATTCAGCACCTTTTAATGGTGTTTTTCACAAAATAGGAAAGCAAGAGCTGGAAGTCTCATGCTTTCTCAACTGTCCATAATAGATATCATGACAAAACAGGAGCTAACAGAGTTAACTTTGACCTATTAGATTACACCTCCTGTGGCTAACTTAAATTGCTCCAATGTATTTTTTGTCTGACATAAAATTATTCAAACCAGCTCTCGTTTCTGATTTAGTTCTTACACATAATCTTCCTTACAAACAGAAGAGCTCACCCATTTCCATGTCTTTCCTCCCGACACCACACCTGTAATGCTAACCCCCACAAAATGGTTCTCTGAGAACCACCAGGAAGAGCTCCATAAACCACCGCGTGCACTGAAGTGTGCAGGACGACTCTGAAATAAGGAACAAATTCATCAAGTGCAAGGAAAATGCCTTTATTCTAACCTGAAAACTGATAGATGTGCAGGCTTTATCTCACACAGAAACACATCAATCTCTCAACTCTTCTACTTAACCTTTTTTTGCCAAACACCACCAGTTGTAGGATGAGGTAAAATTAAACTGCAAGCACTGTCTCATTTTCATGTATGTTAGTGAAAAATTGGCATGGCACTGTGGAGTAACATAAAGAATTGTTGACTGAGGCTTTTTTCTGTCTTCAAAGTCCTCCTTTACGTGGTTTGTAGAACATGCAGACCTCAGTAAGAAAGCAGTCCTTTGTCCAGAACTCTTAGGCTGGGGTGAAGGAAGCATTTTTGGTTGAAAACACGCATTACTTCTGAAGAGCAGAACTTCTAAAACATGTTGCAATTGCTGGCCTTTGAAAGCATCAGGGTAAGCTCTGAAAAGATTTTAAAATACCTGAGCCCCTCAGGCCATTCAATGTATAGAGCAAACAGCGTGTTCATGGGGTCGTCAGCATGACACTGAATCAAATACAGGGCTATTAAATGTCAGGTTCCAGGGACCTACAGATTCAACTTGAGGTCGCTTCTTTGTTTTTTTGCCTCGAATACACCAGAGATTGCTTCTATGAGATTTTGAATGTTGTGAGAGCAAATGCTTTTCATTAGCCATCCTCCCTCTCCCGTCCCATTCACAAGAGTTAGCTTATTCCCATGTATGTGTATGAGACTTTGATTTCTACCTGAAGAAATGCAGGTCTGAGATTGTCCCAACATACCTAACAACATCTATTTTCAGTCATTTAAGGCTGTTCAATTACAGTTTTGCTCGACACATAAAACCATTGCCCTCCGCATCTGCTCTAAGTCTTGGTTTGCATGCAAAGCCTCCACAGGGAGAACTCAGCTCGGACCTTTGGAGCTGTTTACAGCCCTCAGATAATGCAGCAATCACACAGAGATGGGTCGCAGGACAGAACACGTCCCCCTTTGCAGTAACGCCTCTGATGTTGTTTGCAGCTTAACTTCCAGCCAAGAGCTTCAGTATTAAACTACAATTTTGCCTATAAAATAGCTAAAAATACCTGTAGTATCTAGAGGCAACTTATTTGCATATTTTTTAATTATTAAGCTTCACTGCTGAGAACCCATCTACATCCCCTAGGTGGACATTACACTGGGACATGCTCATTTGAATATAAAATAACAAGTTTTAGAAAGGGTAGGAGAACACTGCCAAACAATTAATTGGATGAGATTCCATTACACGAGTGGATAGTGGTGATAAGGTGAACAATTTGAAACTAAACATTCTTCAGTGCCACTGTATCATCTGCGTATCATTCATCTGGTTCCTTGTATTTAGCAGAAGTAGGGCACATTTTCCATGTCCCATTTATAAGCAGCACAGACTGTTAATTTCATCCCCTACTGGAAAGCCCCCATTGTCTATTTACAGATTAATCTGGGAAGTGACACAGTGACTGCTAGCCCTAACTGGTGCATCTGACACAAGCACAAAAGGAAGGATGAATAGGTGGAATTTTGTATTTGGCATTTCAGAGTTAGGGGAGGTAATGCTTCCAGTTATATACACTTAACATGACTTCTGAGAAAACATTGAGATTAGGCATTAAGCTAAATATATGTAACCCCACATTATTTCATCAGTTTCTTTCCAAGACGCGTTTCATTCATTTGTTGGGAGTTTGCATCTTAGCAGTATTTATCTTACTTGGAAAAATTACAGGCCTTCGGAAGAGCATTATTTTGTTATACTGATTGATAGAACAAGCTCTTAGAGCATTTGTACTGGAGCACTGGAACTTTTCATAAGAGCAAAAGGAGTTCATTAGAAAAACACTGAAAGTGTGCAACTGGAAACAAAAACAAAGCATAAAAGCACAGCATTTAATATAAGATGAGCTTTCAACTGAAACATAAAAAAACCCTCCGAAACCCTGCCATATTAATATCAGACCCACTTGAAAGGCACTGAGAATTGAACTGCGCAACTCATATCCATACCTGTGAGAATAATAACCACAGTGAGATGCAAACAGCCAAGGCAGAATATGGCACTGTACAGTCCATTAGGCATTTCTGGTATATACGGCAGTACTATATTTTCTTAGGATAAGCTGGAAATGTTAACTAGATGGACAAATTTCACAATATTTTGGTAGGAAACAAACAAACAAAAAATCCAATTAACACCATCTGAAGATAAGCAAACAAGGCATAACGTATAGGACATCGTTGGCACAAGAAAATGTTACCACATCAAAACACGCACTTTTAAATTTAATCCAGTAGATACATGAAAGAATGGAGGAGGCAGAAGCAAAGGGAGTTGATGAACATGAAATACTCAGTTTTGAGTGTGCTAGCTGAGGTCACTGTTTCATAAATCAGGCAAAACATGAAGCTATCAAAACTATTGAGGAGGCTAGAAAGTATCGAGCCAGTCCAGCCCGTTTCCAGGAATACTTGAGTGCTGACATGCGTAGACTGAAGAATCTGTCCAGTATCATCTCAATGCCCGAGGTTACCTAAAGCTTTCCATTAGCAAATGCAGCCTCCTGGAACTGAGGGACAAATGTTTTGAAATATGCCCTGGTGGAAGAAAAAAAAAAAAAAAAAGGAAAAAAAAAAGAAAAAAAAAAAAAAAAAAGAAAGAAAATTCAGGATTAGGAAGGAGTATGTGGTATACGTGGTATATGTATGTACCCAAGGTTTTAACAAAGACAAGCATAAAGTTACTGTGTTCAGTCCATTATTACCTCATAAATGGGTACTGCTTTTCTTGCAATTATTCAGTATGCAGCAGACACACATACTTCATCTTTCTACATCCAGCAGTGTTTCTTTCTATAGTGGCCTTGGCACTAACAAGTTGCCACACTTCTTACTGTGGTTGGTCAACATTAGCAAGTTGTAACTGCCAGAATGGCCTGATCCAGCATCCAGACTTCATCCAGAGCAAAGTTCCAGAAATAAACCCTTTAATGCACTGCAAAATACACCTCTGAACTGCTGTAGAAGTCAGAAACACTTAGGAGAGTCAAAAGTGTGGTAATACCACTGTGTGCAGCATTTTATATCAGAGATTTTTGACACAGTTGACATTCACCATATTTCTTGGATAACAATGTTAGTTTCTATGTTAAAGAAAACTTCACATATGGCAACAAAGGACCAAAGACAGCCACAGCAATGAGCTGCAAAATCTTGAGAATATAGGGAGAAGATAAGCGCTTTGTCTCTCTACAGAACCCTTGACGCAATACAGAGTCATTATTGATCTAAGATAGAGAGAATAAACACTAACACTCCGGATGAACTGAAATTCCTTTCATTCAACACTGAAATTCATAACATTATTCTGTAAATTAAGATGTGCTTTGTGTATGTTGGATCTCAGCATTCGTTCTTTACAGAGAGTTGAGTGACTCATGTATCTGCAAAACGAGCTGACCCAAAGTATCCAATACTGAGTTTGAATTGTGCCCTTGAGTTTATTCTCACCAAAATACTCAGCTGTGTACTGAACACATCATGTGAGTGCCCAAGATACCCTTTACTTTGCATGTTACATTTGAAGCTGCTTCATCATGCTGTATTTGCTTTTTGATGACTGCTTTCCTCACTGAACTTTCTCTACTTCATTGCTTTGCTTTCTGTTTGTGCCACCAGCCTTCATAACTTTCTGTGCAAAAAGAACCTGCTCCCGTTTTTATCACCAAAAATGAATGTCTGCAGCCATATTCGTTATGTTGCTGGTTTCTCTGCTCATATACCTCCTGCAGGAAACATACGCTGAACATATTCACTGTCAATCATGACCTGTATTTTATGGTTTGTGTCAAAGGTTTGGCAATCACTGAGCGCCAATAATACCTCCTCACATCTGAAAATGCTGCAGGATCACAGAAGAGAACACTTCCCTGCCTTTGTTGTGCCTCGCAAATTAATTAAAAAAGCTACAGTCAGCTTTTGTACAAAAGCTGTAAGCACACATGAGACGCCGCCCAAAGGTTAAGAGAGCAATATAAAGTAGAAGCATTTCTGGACTGAGCAGTCGAGGCCAGGAATGCAAAAGAAATGAGGGACAACCGGTACATGTATTTTATAGCATACACAGATTGGTCTGGGTATTTATGGAACACACTTTGATTTATTGGATCAAAGTTCAAAAAGTGGCTCTCATAAATGATGCCCACAAAAGTGGCTGCGCGTACTGGCACACGCACACATGGACAAGCTACAGGGGACAACAATAATTTGATTTTAGGAGTTGAATGCAAATTCTATCTGTGTTTATACAAAATACATTTGAAACTGCAGCCACTGTACAGTCTGACCAACACTTCATCATTTTGCCAGCTCAAGTAGCATCACTTGCATGTTGTTAACCACAGGATCTGTCATCCTTTTATTTCTCCTTGCACTATCTGTCCCAACATTTAACTACATTTCCTCTACTTGCTTATTTTAAATAGCTTCTTCCTTCCCCTTTGATAGCTTCTTTGCAGACTCGTTTTCCAAGCACAAGCTCTTCTCACCGACTTGGTAAATGTTACTTAAAACTCCCCTCTTACATTTTCCTAGCCTGTAAAGATTCTTAATCATTAAAGGGAAATATGTGGTATTTTCCCTACCTTTTATTTCTTTTCTGAAACATATCCTTCATAACATTTCAGTGCTTTGCATGAAAACCACATTTACCATCTTATATTTCAATCACCTTTCTCCTAGATACATTCCAAGCGTGAATATCGCATACAGCCTCCCACACCATCATTATCTACACCAGTATCCTTTCTGCTCACCTCTTCCTGCGGTACAGCCTGAACCCTTTGCTGAAATGCTAAATCAAACACCTCCTTATATTCCCAACAAATGTACTGTGTCAAGGAGAACGCTGTTTCACTAGTAGTTCATATGAATTTCTCAGAGATGTTATATGTACTGCAAAAGTTACTCCAGTACTTCATCATTTGTAAATGCCTATTTTTTTCTTTCTGTACTTTAAAGCACATGCTCGAGTTTGTCCTTATTATTTGTGATCTTTTCCAGACTGCAATAAGCATAACACCAAATGTTTAGCCAGGACACATTCCTCCACTGCTGCCCCTCCCCAAGTTATGGACGTATCACAGATTTTGGAGACAAGGTTTGGGTAACTCTGCTTCATCACGGACACAAAGGAAAATGAAAAAGACCCTGCAAAGAGGTCCAAAAGTACAGCATAACTGACTGAATTACATTAGCCACAGTGTTTTTAATCAACTGAAGAGCAAAGAATGTGGATTAAACTGCTATGATGTTCATAATGGTTACATTTAGGGAGGGAATAGCAAACGTGAGAGAGCATATAAAATTTACAAGGCTTATTTTGAGTATGCTTGAAGGAGTGGAAAAGGAAGCAGGGACATTACTTGCTATTAGACTTCACGGGACATTTTCTTTTTAAATTGCAGGGCCTTTTCAATGGAAAACTACAGTTTTGCCCAGCGGAGTGCCTTTCTGTGGAAAAGCTGACATTACATCAGAATAAGAAGGGAAAGAATGAGGTGCTTTGCTTTGGGTTGATCTGAGAAGAGACATCCTGGTTTGTGGAACTAAAAGCCTAAACATTCCGTCAGTTTGATATTAACCTGCTTATCTGTGGTACAGCGTATCACAGATGATGCATCTAGTTACACAGACAAGGCCATGTGTGTAGGGAGTCAGAAATATAAACATCCTAGGGAGTCAGAAACATAAACATCCCAGCAGAAGTAACCTCTTCAAAGGCAAGAATGATGGGATAAGTCACTGGTATTTCTGCTTCCAGCAGGCATTTTGCTACTGCTAGCAGGTACATTATACTGACACTTCGACTGCATTTTCTTCATATGATTGAAGTGACATCTTTTCATCTTAAGTTTGGGACAAAACTATACACTCAAATATTGTTATTTCCAATCAAATGGAAACGGTGACATTTTTTCATCATGGTAAGTAGGAGGAGAACAAGCACCTCTTACTGGCTGACAACGGCCAAGTTTCATTTACCAACCAACTGCTGCTAAGGTCAAAGTGTACACACGTTTCCACACAGACGGGACCCTGATGGGGACATATTATTTTAGAACTGATTGTGTGAAATTACTTGATAAAAATACATGACTTTTTTCTAAAGGACAATAACAGACTGGATGGCAAGGGCCTCTTTCGCACGAACTACTATTCCTTCCCTTAACATTTAAGCTTCCAGATGATAAAAACACTTACAATTTGTATCTTGTGCATACAGGCACAGAGAAACTCAGTGCATACAAGAACTTAGGAGAGGATTCATTCCTCGTATCTTATTCACATACACGTATTCACATGAATTTACACCCTCAGTGACTTTCTTCTGTGCCACATCACAGGGATCCACATACCCATCTCTCTTTTTTTTTTTTTTTGTTTCAGACATGTTGCTGTGAGATACTTTTAAGTACCTCAGAAGGTATTCAAAATTGCTATTTTTACACCCACTAGTTAAGTTCATCATCTGCAGACAACAGCTATTAAGTACGATTCAGTAATTTGGGTAACTAATGAATGACACTGAAGATGGAGAAAACAAGCTTTGCTCCTCGATCTGTGTTTTTTTCTATGCTGTCCCATATAGCAAAATCAGCTTTTCATCAACGCTTTTTCTCCTTTATGGGAAACACTGAGTTCCTTCTCTCTCCTCCTTCACTCCACCATGTTCTCGGTGGGTCTGTGTCACGGTGACCTTACTCCAAGCTAAGAACAACTGCATAAAATGTTCCTTCAAGTACAGAGAAACTGGTTTGCACCACGTACACAGATATTCTATACGTGAGTGTTGAGTATAATGGCTCTGCATCGCTCTCATAATAGTTTAGATCTTAGGTTAGCCAGTGTTTAAAGAGTTGCTTTCTTTTAAGCTTAGAGTGTGTGCCAATCTTGTACTCATACAGGCACATGTCTAACTCTTTGTTGAGTGTCTCAGTGTAAGAATCCATTGTTTTTTGCCCGTCTGTTTTTGTTCCCTCAAATGGTCATTTGCCAAGTTCAAGGTAGTAAGTTACGGGCTTTCTATGGAAATTTTTCTTCAGCACTCCACAAGACAACAAATTTTGCTGTACTTAACAACTATATACACTTGATAAAGTACATTGAATTTCAGGTGCTGTGCTCAAGGACATCTGTTGAGAGTAAAGCACTTACCTTTCCTTCACCTTATTATCCAGGAAAAAGAAAGTCTGGCTATTGTAAATGGTAAGTATCTAAAAGAAGGTAGAATTGGATCGCTTGTTGTTTACATGTTTTCTTGTGATATAAAACACTGACAAGGTCTCCAGAAGCCCATGTAGAATGATGCATGTCTAAATCTAAGAGCGTGGGCTTGCAATGCTTAAGACATACTGGACTCGGAACTTACATCCCTTTTGTAAAATTTCCTTCTAACAGTATTGCTTTTTCCAGGGTAACTTAATGCTGAATTTGGAAAATTCTGTTGGAAGAAAACCTTCACTGAGCATTTGGTGATATCCTTTGTCTTCAGATTCCCGTGCTGCAATCTTCCTCAAAGATCTGAAGCTACGCAGCTGTGATCTCCCATCAAACACCTCACATAGTTTTATAGTGAAAGCATTCTGCCACTGGAATGCACTTGTTTCCTTCTGCTATTGTCTTTGTTTTACTGGTGTTACAGCCAACTATTCAACAGTGCTCCTATTACTGGCTGTTATGCAATAACGGCAAAGGAGTCATCTAGGTGTTTCTTTTAAAACCTTCAAGTGGGAAATTCTGAGTAGAACACAGATTTGAACTCTGCAATAAAAAAAAACAACATGCAAAATGCCATACCACTGAGATTTCTGCTTTTTGTATCTGGAACAAGGATGTTCATCATGGGGTGATGAATCATCTTCCTAAGTCATTCACAAAATAGATGCCTCTTAAACTCCTCCTTTTTAAAGTGTGCTAAGTTTTCCAGCAGTCTGGTCCCAAATTCATCCATGCTAGCAGTACTTAGACTCATGTATCTTACATGTTTCAGCTCAGGATGTGAGAGTTTCAAGTGCCTTTTCCATTAAGAAGTGATTTGTGGAAAAGAAGGTATGAGGGAAGGAAGTAAAATAATCTCGATTGTCCATATCTATTACAGACTCAGCTGTACAGCAGTGCTGACTACCACCAGCACAGTGTATTCTGTCCTTGCATATTCTTCACTTGAAACTGAAAGCCTCTGATTGAAAATCTTGATAGTTTCACAAAGATACACAGCCTGCTATTACTTTCTCTCACCATACCATGTGTATGTATTGCATTACTTCTCATCAAAAGGCTGCCTCAAGTTATTGTACTGGGAGGGGGGGGTCGGTTTCCATCACTGATTTTAAGAGTAAGCTTTTCAAGCTAATATATCTTAATTAGGGGCATGTACTCTGCAGTCATGCGGATCTTGGAACAGTTGTACACAACCCTTATGGGTATTCTGGAATTGGATCTGTGGTAAGGACACCACAGTTCTCCACAGCACTGCTCTGTGGTCTCAGCATGGGAGAATAACAGTGAGTTTATGTTAGGATATTCTACAAAAGCAATTACTTATCCTGGGACTGAGGAGAGGACTAAATTATACCCCTTTCAGCTGTATTAGATACTCAGATAGCTTAGACTCCCAGGCAATTACCTCAGCTACTGCCCATTTCTTTTAGAGGAGATGCAACTTTATGATTTGCATAATTTTGCATCTCATATTTCTTTCCTCCTGCACCGTAGAGGAACTGCTGCAAGACATCTACAAGTTTCTTCATAGCCACAGAAACCTGACAGAAAATAAATCCCGTCCAAAGACAAGTGATCTCCATAAATTAGTTACAACAGCATCGCTGTACCCTCTTCCAACTGAATTAGGTGAAAACAGGAACTAAGATGGGCGTAGGTCAGAGTAAGGGACAGCCTGAGGCTCAATGAAGTCTTTGACCTATTCCTCCCAGACTAGTATTATTATGCTGACACTTTGCAATAAAATCTTATTATATAAATTATTTCAACAGCACAGCCATATTAGAATTATAAAAGAACTTCTCCAGGCTTTATCAACGTCACCTGATTATTCACTTTCTGAAGTACAAAGTGTTTGCATGCAGTATAAATACATATGTAGCGTGCCTTTGTATTCTCATATTCCTGTTGCAACTTGTTCTGACACAATGAAAACTTGTTTTGAAAATACTGAACACCTACAACAATCCCTTCTGGGTGCCAGACAACAGGATTCGTCCTCCCGTGACTACACAGGCACAGCCAGCTGGTTTGTCTCATGGAGCCTCTAATAATTAATCTCCCATGTAGAATACATTTACCACAACTCTCCGAATGGTACAATTTGGTGTTCTGTTTATAACAGAAAATGGTCAAAGTTGCTCATACTTTTTTTCCTCCTTTTTAAATGCTCTCTTTTCAAATTCCATTTGTCAGCAGCTATGCAATTCAACACCTTTAGTACTAATTAACAAAAGGAACTTAAATTAATAAATTGCTACTCTAATTCCACTACTGGAATTTAGGTCATATTTCATATGAGTGCTCATTACATCCCTAACTTTACATGAGTGGTTATACTCCTCCTCCTGCATCTCTATGGCTTTCATGTAACAATGACTGAAAAACAGCGCTGAAATCTTCTGCAAGACCAGTCTTCCAGTAGGCCTCATATCAACACAGACTCTTTCCTTTTAAGCTCAGATGAAAGGCATTTAAGCATCTTTGCTATTTTTTACCACATATGATGCTTTAAAAACACATTTTAATTGGGCGAACCATATTATGTTGTCTCTTTATTCATGGGTGTTTACACAGCATTCCTCACAAGGGTAAAGACACATATGTGCTCAGAACAGATCAGCATAACCCAGTCTCCTTGCTTTCTTCTGACAATAGAGTAACAGCTGATTAATTCTGTGCTAGATACTTTATGGCAGTTATTAGAAGAAAATGGTTGTTAGAGCAAGTGATCTGACTCTGCAGATCGAAGATGCTAAAACAATTTAAGGGGAAAATACTTCTCAGCACAATACTTCTTGGTTACGTACTTTGAACTATGCTCTAGCAGGCAGACCCACTAAATGGACACTCTCCATGTGGCAAAGACTCAGTAACTAACAAAAGCCAGGCCCGTGGCAAGCACCAGACATCCAGAAGGCAACTGAAATTCTATATCACCATTTGAGTAATAAAATCACCACGTTTCCAAGCACAACTGTAGAACAATAAAGACACCTTCCAGGACTTTTTTTATCACTTCAGATGTACGTAACAATACAAGGCCTATCTTCATGTTTCTGAACTAAGCTTCTCGAAGCTGTGTTCTTCAGGTTGTGGTTTATAATTTCCTTACTTGGAAGCTTTATCTGTAGCAAAGATTTTGCTTTTGTGTGAAACAATGCCTACAGTCCTTCACTTTATGCATCTCCAAAATCGGCGATGCCAAGCAAACATCTCAATTGTTTATACAACAGCAAAACAATAGCTCTTAAATTACTGCTACTGTAATTGGCCAAACTCACAAAGATTCAGAGCACAGTGCCATTATGCCGCTAGCAATTTTTTCCTGGGTGCCAAAAAAAATCATCAAATAATCTCTCTTCCTCTTCTTGTGTTTCTATCTTTCTGCTTTTGCTCCCAGTCTATCTCCTTTTGCAGTAATTTCCCTCAAGCAAATGTCTATGACCACTTCTACCTGACAATCTACACAAAAGCACCACCTGCATTCAGGCTGATAGACTAGACAGTAATCAGGAACCAATAGAGCTGGAGGTCCACTGTGGCCCGAGCAACAAAATCTGTCAGAACACGTGTTTTTAAGAAATATTGCTGCCTTCAGTGTGGGCTGCAAAACTACATGACAGAAAATTGCCTGCAAAACTGAAAACAAAACATGTGCAACTGAAAACATAACAGGAAATGGATGTAGTAGAACTAGTGAAACTAAGTGTGTACCTGAAATTTAAACATTCAACTGCACTCCAGAAAGCTGTTTTCTGTGTTTTACTGATGATACCTTTCTCCTTCAGCACTTCTTGTTGCAGTTATTGTCATTTTTAATTCAAGTCGCACAGAAAGGTGCAGGAAATAGTTATATTTAGACATATTTTCCAATGGTTTGCTGCTCACAGAAATAACAGGTGGCTTTACTCCTTATGAAGTGAACAGAAACAAAAAAAATAAATGCTAATTTGGTCCCACGTTCCATTTGTATCTCTGTTCCAAAAGATTATGATATTGATTTTATAAATAAAGTCAAGAATTCAATGTAGTTCTGCTAAAAGAAAGAAGACAACTTTGCTGCCTAACAGCATAAAGTAAAACAAATTGGGACAATCTGCTCAAATAACAGAACTACCATAAATATAACAGCCTGACTGAAGGCAGATATGTAAAGGAAGGGAATTTGAGGGAACTGCTGTGGAGCCAGGACTGCAGATCATTATGCAGGCTGGCAATTAATGCTTAACGTAGAGAAACAAGGTAAGTAGGGCCACCACTCTGCAAAAGATAACATTGGTTCCAAGAATATCCATGTTTCCAAAGGCCTGGACCTTTACTGACAATTAGGGAAGAAAATTAAAGCTACTGGAGACAATCAGCTGATTGCAGTATCTAAACATGCAGGCTGGTTTGAGTCATTTGGAAATCAAGACTTTGAGTTTTACTCTCTTTCAGGTTTCTGATATAGTTATGTGGGCATTCACACAAGCGCACTACACAGAAATATCCCGCACACACAGCAGCTCTAAGTGTCCCAAAGTAGACACAGCAAAAAGAAGCTCTAAAATATTGTATCAATGCCTTCTGCTCGACGGCTCAACAGATAAACACTTCACTTCCTTCACCTTCTCCACAATGTACATAAATAGACTTGCTTCAGTCAGATGAAGGCTTGTGGTCTCAGATCAGAGCGACTGTGCTTCTGCTTTCTGAACTTCCCCCAGGGCTAACTCAGTGCTCAGGATACCAAGTGTCTGTGGAGACGGGAGGTACTGGAATCTTTCTGTCACAACACAGCCATCCCATTTCCTTGTCCGTGGATCATGAGAATGATATTCCAAGGACATCACGGAAAGAATCAATCTTCATATAGTCTTTTAAAATGCACTACTAATTCTTAAGAAATTTCCAGTCACTGTGTGACAGCCTGCTCTATTTTTCCTGTTTGCTGAAGTGCCACAGCCTTATTTTTCCACTCCAGGTAAAGGTTAACTTCTTAAAGAGATACAGTTTACTTAAGACTTTTTCTATTTCCTCCTATGTAGGCTATGCACGTGTATGCTGAACCACACTGCAGCAGAACTATTTTTTACAAAATTATTTAGTAGATTTAAAGGATAGATAGAACTAAGAACCTCTTCTAAGTATAAAGGGCAGGTGAAGAATGAGGCGAGATGATGGGGAAGAGCAGGAACAATATAAGAAGTATTTGAGAACAGAAAAGTCTGGGCAACACCATGCTGAGGAGTGAGGCTTGCAAGGCAAGATGACAAACATAGATTCAAGAAGAGAGGAGTTCACAGAGATAATAATATAACCTGATTGATCCTTAAGAAATTATTGAATCCATTACTTGTACTTCAGAGGCAAAAATGAAGGGTTACAGCACAGACTCATCTGTTACAAGTCTGACAACAAGCATCCCCCAAAACAAAGTTTTCTAGCAGGTGAAAGTAGTGATTTCATCATCATCATGCCATCCTCTCTGCTTTGCCAGATCTCTTATCAAGGGGGGCCAAAGGCAACATACCAAAACATAAAAGAACCTTCCTTGGATATTCATTAAGACAACTCAGTCAGAAGGAAAGCGAGATGTCATACAGCTGTGATTATAAAAATCATGTTAAAGAAGCTATTTCTCTTCTCTGTTTGTAAGGTATGTACTGGCCTACTGAAAAAATGAGATGTGGTTTGCAAAAGGTCATAGATCTCTCCAAATGGGGAAAACAGCAACAAACCCTACACTTTACACTTATGTGTAAAAGCGGAATAATGCAGACTGGAATCGAATGTGAACGAAGGACAAATGAGCTGACCCCCTCCAAATACAAACTTGTTGAGTTGTACAAAAAGCCATTCAAAAGATAAAAGGAATGCTCAGAAGAAACAAAGTCACAAATAAATGAAACCATTTTTGCACCCAAGTTCACCACGAAGGTGCTCAGAAAGACTGCTACAGCAGAACAGTTCTTTGTAAGGGACATACTGATTTGACTCACGCAGAAATGACAGCCAAAAAGGTAAAGAGCAGATCAACAAAACACACACCCGCAAATCAGCAGGCACAGATGATATTCACACCCAAGTGTTCTGAAGAAACTCAAGTGTGAGAAAGTTAAATGCTCAAATAACTTATAACCTCCTGCTTAAAACAGCTTGGTACCAGAGAAGTGCGACGTCAATTAAATAAAGGTTTGAGCTAAGGGGAACTGTGGACTAGTAAATGTCATGTCTGTGCCTTTACAAATTGGCAGGAACTATTTTAAGAAACTATAAAATTATAAAAAGCCTTGACTTACTGTAGTTGAATAAATATGATATATTGGGTAGGAGCAAAAGAAGATGGCAAAGTTTGCTAATGATAACAATTAAGTCAGAGGAAGAAAAATGACAATCCGTTAGGAGAAGCTGCAGATGGTTCATACTGTAATGGGAGACTGGACCATAGAATATCAGGCAAAATGTACCAACAGGCAGATTTGCAAGGAAAAAACCTCTTAATTTTACATCCACAGAACAAGGGCTTTGAAGTGCAGATGGTAACAGTCATCTCAGTGTTAAAACACCAGCATAAGCTCAGTACAAAGGAGAGCAAATAGGATAAATAGCAAGGCAGACAAGATTACCATGTCACCATAGAAATACACGGAGAACATGCTGTGATTAATGTGTAGTCCCCTATCGCAGAAAGAATACTACAAATAGTAAAGGTATAAGGATTAGGAGGGTAATCAGAAATATTGGTAGTTTTCTTTCTGTAGATGGAAAGTGTGAGCAGAGTAGGAGAAACTGTGACATGAGAGCTGTGAAAAGGCTCATAAGATCATGATTTATGGAGGAGATCAGTAGGGATTCATTTCTTTGCTGCCTCTTTAGATACAAGAGTTAGGGAGTAACAATCAGACCTACCATGAAGTAGGAATGCAAGAAGATGACAGAACTGTTTCTTCACAGAAAATCTTGCTGATCTGTGCAATCCCTTGCCACTGAATTGCCCCAGGATGATAAAAGGGCCTGGAGCATCTCCCATATGAGGAATGGCTGAGTAACCTGGGTCTGTTCAGCCTGGGGAAAAGAAGACTGAGAGGGGATCTGATAAATGTTTATAAATATCTAAAAGGAGAAGGGAGGCAAATGGGTGAGGCCAGGCTCTTTTCGATGGTGCATAGCAATAGGAGAAGGAGCAGTGGCCTAAAACTTGGACATAGGAAGTTCTGTGGAAGAACTTCTTTATAGTAAAGGTGACAGAGCACCCAACACGTTGTGCAGAGAAGCTGTTTAGTCCCCTTTTTTGGAGATGTTCAAGACCTGTCTGGATGCCTGTCCATGTGAATATGGAAGGGTACCTGCTTTATCGGGGGGTTGGACTCCATGATCTCTTTAGGTCCCTTCCAGCCCCTGCGACTCTGTGAAGTGTGTGATGTTAACAATTTACTTGTTCAAAAAACTTACAGACAAACAGAAGAAAAACCAAGTGGGACTATGAAACAAAATATACCAACTCTGGATGTAGAAATACTTAACTATGCCAGAATATACGAGGAAAATATCATCACACGCTTTTCCATGCATTTCCACAAGCACCTTCTACTAATGATAGAAACATGGTTCTAGGTTAACTGTATGTTGAGTTTGACTTAGTATGAATGTTCTTTGTTTTTAACAGAGCAATTACAAATACTATTCAAAAAATAATAAGGCTCACCTATTATTTTTACTTAGTTATTTACTTGGTAACTGATCAAATAACAGTATTTATCTGGGCTATTAAACCTGAGCTCCTTCCAGAATGATGTATTTCTTTCTATCCTTTTCTCTAAAGCAAAGGAGGGCATTTTTGGTATCAGGTCCTAAGTATAATTCCTGGATCTAACACAGATTGAGCAGCTTTCATAAATATATAGGGAAGCTCTCTAAAGAAGATAAATCAGTTGGTTCATCATAGGATTTCTACAACAGCACTCAACTCCGGTTATCTACAAGCCATTTACATTAAATTCTAGAATTTGTCTTCCAACAAGTTGCTGTTATTTTCCACTTCTTTTCCAAGCAAACTTCTCCAATCTATTCTGTGCAATTCTCTTCTCAACATGCAAGGGAATCCCCCAACCATTCTATGTATCAAAGCATAAGTGTGTACAGTTCGTATCCACATATACATAACGTTTATATGAAAACAGAAAAAATTAGCTGTCAAACCTATTTTGTTTCCATGCACCCCCTATACTCTTCATCTTCAAATAGTTGTTTTTCTTTTCCCACAGTCAAAGCTTTAATGAGAAGTGACCAGAAACAAACACCCCAACCCTTCTGTCTTGGCTGAAATCCACATAATGCATGACAGCACTGAAGATCCCTGGCAGGCACCTGTCAGAAACTAACATACCATATCTTAAGAGTCAGACTTAATTATCCAAGGAGACATTTAAAGAAAAGTACATGAAAAATATGACTCAGTAAGTGTGACTATCATGTGTATGCACTGTACAGTGCAGTGTGCGCAGAGGGAAATGTAAAAATAAAACAATATCCTGGAAAAATTCTAATTAAATGCTCTATTACTTACTATTTGTCCTTTATATCTTGCAATCAAAATCACATCACTATTAGGGTTTGCTGGTACATCAGCTCACAATGTGTTACAAGGACTAGTGCAACCATTAAGTATTATAACAGAACACAATCTTCTCCATTTGCTTTCATGCTTTTCATTTATAATTCTGATCAGCTGACACTGCCACAGAAAATAAGACTTTTGATTTAATGGCCTATAAAATCAAATTAACTTCTCTGTAAACTTCACATGGCTGGGTCAATGCATCTCTTCTTGCTACGGCTGTCACACCATATTGGCCCTATTGTATTCTGAAAGAAGAGTCCACCTGAGGCAACAAAATGTCTGCCCTGCTGGATTTCAGGCAAGGAAATCACTTTTGTACATTTTTAATGCAAGACTCTACTGAAAACAAAAACATGTAAACAAGTGACCCAGCTCAGCCTCTAACCTTTTAGTTTACACCCCATTGCTCTTTTCTGAAGAGAATCCTCACGTTTCAGACATAACACAAACAGAAGCATAGTGAAGGATAGATCCCTATGTGTTGTGCTTCCTTGTCCTTTTTTTTTTTTTCTTTATCTTTTTTTTTTCCCCCCCTAAACTTTATTTTAAGTTAAGATAAAATACAACAGAGCCAAAGATGAGGAAAAAGCTTTTTGTGCAGCATGTACACGAGTGCCAGCAAGTTAGTTTTTGGAAATCCACTCCTTAAAGATCCCTAATATGCATGAAACAGTCATGCAATACATGCAAATAAAATGCATTATGTTTACAAATAAGCAAGGAAAATACTAAAATACAAAACAAATAATAATAAATGATTTATTACCTTAATTATACCTATCAAGCCGAGATTACAAAATGATGCAATGTTTACATGTAAACTTTATACAGTGAGATCCAAGGCACTGTAGGTAGAAAAAAATACTTTCAAGGAAAGAGAAAACCTGTTACTTTAACAGAATGCAAGATGTATCCATTGATATTCCGCCTAAAATGGGGAAGAACTCCCAATTAAAAATGGATGTGTTAAAAAACAAGTGGAGATCACTTTAAAAAAATAGGGCACCCAAAATATACTGCATGCAACAGCAAACCTCTGACATATTACAACTGAGTTTGTCTAAACAACTACATGAGGATGGCCCCTTAGGCCTCTGAATTGTCCCCTGTATTCAAATATTCTTTTATTAGACTAAAAAGATATACTTCCTCTCCATACATGGGAACATTAATGCTTAAAGCAAACACATTGCAGCCAAATAGCTACTAGCATCTTCACATGACACACATCTTCTCATGTTATGATTTTCAAGGAAAAGCTATTGATGAGGATGAAAATGCTATGGGCCAGTGCCCCAGCTAGACACTTAGTGATCATAGCATGGTGGTGCTGCGCATGAACTGGAGCTGCAGCAGCACCGATGATGCATGCAAAGCTTGTGCAAGATGCATCTGCATATAGACTTAAATTGCACTTGACCTTATGGCAAAGCAACAGCCAATATTCATTTGAGAGTACTTGAACCCTTTCAAGCTTTTACCCTTGCAGAGCACTGAGAGATTGAACACCACAATCTGAGAACACCAATGAATTGCCAGTAATAATGTCATTCAGAAAACAGTTTTGTCAGCTAAGATGAGAAAAACAATCTGAACCCTGAGAATGTCTTCTTATTGTGATACTACATTATTGTTTTCCACCTCTTGCTATTTTTAATGATGTGTAGGTGGACTTATGTAGGATAAAAGAGTAAACTGAGTCCTAACTTGCTCTCCCTGAACCGTAACCTAGGTCTACAGAGCAGAACTAGGTCGGACAGAAATTGGGCCAGAGTGCATCTTAAGAACTGAACTTAATTTGTATAAACAAACAGGCTCTATTTACAGTATTCCTTCATAAAATCCCAGGCTTCGAGTCTGCGTGCTTTTTAAAGACTCCATTTATGTACACTTGAATGCCTATTTAAGCAAAAAACAAGAGAGCTTTCCCATGGAAACCGCACAGAGATGTTTTACTTCACACGTACACCACAAACAAGGCTGCTAACTTTCCATAATTTACTGTATTTTCTTAGGCTTGCTATTGTATTTTAGGACAAAATCTCTTGGAGAAGCTGCTTACGCAGGAGGCCACAGCCACACAAACAAATGACCTATAAGAGGCAGAGCCTGAGACGGGAACTGGGAGAAAATGCTATCTCCGCAGCCTGTAAGCAAAACTTAGTATGTTTCATTTTGCTGTTTGTAGCTGGAGGAACAGGTTAAATTTTAGTGTTTAGTTGAGAAACGAGAAATCAGGAGGCATTTGCAATCACATTATTTAACCAAGACGTGATTCGTTTCTTAGAATTAAATCAAGCCAGAGGGCAATCCCTTGGCAGAGACAATAGCGAGCTTCAATCATCAGACACTATCTCTCAGTGAGAAACCTAAGCCAGGAGCCTCAAAGGAGCCAGGTTATTTTAAAATAACACTAAGACAGAGAAAGAGAAACCCGATTACATGAAGTTTATCAGACAAGCAAAAATTAGTCCAATTATGTCTGAATGAAGATGAGCACTTTTTCTATGATTCTATGAGAAAAAAAAAAAGATTCTGCTAAACTGATATTCTGATTTGAGAATTTGCCTTTTAGATGTAGGTGATATGTGTCTGAGAATGCACACAGTCTACATCTATATGTATATTTTTTAAGGTAATAATTTTGCTCCTACTTGTAATTACTACTGATTGTCTCAAGGCTACGGCAAAGGGTTAAGTCCTAACTTCAAAAGAGATGCCTACATCTGCTCAGGGGCCATGAAGATAAGCAAGGATACCAAGACTTTCAAGTTTAGCCCCTGAGTTGAAGGAATTGGATGGGCTCACCTGCTGGATAAAAACACAACAAGTGGGAGAAGGCTGGGCACAGAATCAATGTCCCTTTGGCATGAACTTCTGACAGCGCTGCCCATGAATAAGTAGGCTGCCTGCAGCTGCTGAAATCAGAAGCAAGGTTTGCCAACTGAGGATGTGGAAATCACTGGGAGACTGGTGATACTCCTGCACCCTACAAAGCAATGTGGTCTATATGCCTCATAACATGACTAGACAGCTAATGAACGTGGCCAGTACAATGGCAACCGAAAACTACCCTTTACAGCCTCTTAGGCTGCAATGAGGATAACGGTGTAAAATGACCCTTCAAGTGACTGAGAATCTGGGTGGAGAATTTGGTTAGACTCCAAAACATCAAGTGTAAGGTCCTGTGGCCCTAGATCAGTAGGGCCAGAAAGATAAACAGAGTAATTTTGCCTCAAAGGATGCCAAGCACTTGAGTAACCGTTCAGCTAAAAGGGAAAGGCTACATATTAAGAAAAACCTAATGAACGGACAGCGCTTAAAAGCACAAAAAACTTTTCCTATCTTTATCCAGGGCTAAATTTACTTCAGCTGAGCTTTAGGATGCTGCGTCATATATCTTTCTTTTCTTTTTTTACTGGAGATGAATTGAGTTGGTGTTTGAACTATATGTTTAATTAGAACACTCTCCCGTATACACCTACATATATTCCCATATACTCGGGCTGTAACGTAGCTATGACAGAAATAAATCAGATTGAAAAAATCTTTGTTTGTGATGAAACACGCTTATCTATTCTAAGAAGCCCTAGAAATTATTTCAGACAATATTTACATAAGTACTAAATTGTGTTAAAAATATTTCTTAAAATATGCTAACACGCATTATAACATCATAGTTTTCCTGCTGTAGTTTTATTTCTGGTACTTGCTCAGGATTCACTAGCTGTTCCTGCAAGCAAAGCGCTTTTAACTAGAGCAGTTTCTCCGTCTCTTTGCAGCGCAGTGATGGTTATTTCAGACACTGCAGCATGCTTTCTTCCCCCGCTTCTCATCATCTTTCTCATAATATGCAGCCAGTATAAAACTTAAATGGAAAGGCTCAAACGTAAGAGCGAATAACCTCAAAAAATGTACATGTGATAGTAAATGTACACATTTAGCGCTCCTAAAAGTACTGTTATCGTACTTCTAAATTTCAAGTGCAGGGCAGACAAGTCCATTTGTACACACCCACTCATAATCGAAGGCACTTAGCAGACAGAACACAGATACTTGTAAGCTTCCAGATGCAAAATAAGTGCATTTTTTGACTATACAATCAAGCATTTTTGCAATATAAAAACAAGCCACACTGATGCTTCCAGTTATTGTTTCATTTCCATAAAAACAAAATACACATCACGTTCTGCTAGGAAAAGACAGACAGAAAGATAGATAGAAAAGACAGACAGACAGAAAGAAGGAAAGAAAGAGAGGAAGAGAGGAAGAGAGAAAGAGAGAGAGAGAGAGAGAAAGAGAGAGAGAGAGAGAGAGAGAGAGAGAGAGAGAAAGAAAGAAAGAAAGAAAGAAAGAAAGAAAGAAAGAAAGAAAGAAAGAAAGAAAGAAAGAAAGAAAGAAAGAAAGAAAGAAAGAAAGAAAGAAAGAAAGAAAGAAAGAAAGAAAGAAAGAAAGAAAGAAAGAAAGAAAGAAAGAAAGAAAGAAAGAAAGAAAGAAAGAAATGAAGAAGGCACGAGTCCACAAGAACAAATCACACTTGATCAAGAAATGGCTCTCCTAGACAATGCGGCATTCCAACCAATTACTATCAAACTGAAAAATTCCTACTACAATGCATCAAAATCTAAAATCAAATGTCACTTGATGTTCTCTATACAATTAAAATTATTACAACATCTGCAAATGCTTCAGTCATTTATTATTTGCTCCCATCATTTCCAAATTACAGTCAGTCTTTGACCATGCCATTCATTTGATTTACTCAGCATGAACTGTTTTCATTTGACTCTTACTTGTGCATCTTTTAATTTAATCTTCAGAATGTCAGTCAAAACTCCAATATGCCTTATTATTTATACACTTTGAGGACTTCTGTGCTGACAACTGATAATCAGCCTGCTTCAATATGTTGCTGTTGTTATATTTTTACACTCTGCAAAATCTAAATTCAGCAGTAAGGTCACTACTGATATTGTTCTATCCAGGTGAAATCTCCTCAGCTTCTTCAGAATACAGAAATAACACACAGCATGCAAAAGGAGCACTGCTGCCCACACAAACTTATCCTAGCAATAGAATCACTCTGGAGATGCTGCCATCACCTTGAACTACAAGGGATACTAAGACCGAAGTGGGATTTACCCACGCTGAAATCAAGGCCTGCAGAAAAACTGCCGAGGAAACAGAGATTCTCTGTTTCTAGCCAATAGGGAAAGTAGAAAAGTAAAAACAAAGAAATAAAACAAGAAGTCTTCAGACTTTTGGGTAACTTTCTCAAGTTCTGGCAAGACTGCCTACTATGCTGGGTTACTGGTTTGCTCTACCTCCTTCTATGCCCTTCTAAAAGAGCATATCTTTCAGGTTTTTCTTCTTCCTTCTTTCTATCTCACATGTTTCCCTCCAGGGTCCCCCATACACCCACACAAAACCAAGGCACTACCTTGACTGACTGCTATCATGCAGATGACTCCTGCTGTGGGCTATCTTGTCTATTTGGATTGGAAGCTCTTTGGAGCAAAGACTGCCACTACTCTGTGCCTCTATAATACCTAGAAAAGTCTTGTTTTGATCAGTCCTCTGACAATCATGTTACAAGAATGATTAATAAGGTATCTGTCTGTACTCGTATAAGGGAATACTAGAACTATAGTAGAAGAAAAACAGCTCTAGCTTGCAGAATGATGGAAACATACAGTTACATCTGTGAAATTTCCATCACCAGAAGACCATGTAGCAAAACAGCAACCTGACTTACTTTGCTCTCTTGGCCATTTCGTTGCCATCCCAGCGTGGACTATACGGGTAATTCTTCTGGGCCTGGGAGTACAGCTGCCCACTGTTAGTGAAGTGGTAAACAGACTGAAAGGTCAGGGTTGGTTGGTCTCGAGGAAAGTACAGGGGCAGGTCAACTGGAATAAAAAAAGAAAAGAGGGTCATAAAAATATATACAGTGTTATTCTTTTTTTTTATTTTTTAAACAGGGAATATATTATTCCTTTTTACTGATTCAGAGGTGATAGAAAAGGACAAACTGACATACACTTCTGTATTTCTTATAAATTATGATCCTCTCATATTGCTTTAGCCATATATTTTCATAAAATATAGTTTACAATTGCTTAGCCAGTGTATTTCTGTGTTAATTATCTTCCTGAGACTTAAAGTGGTTAAATGATTTGATAAAGGATGCAGAGAGATTCAGTCACGAGTTAAAACAGACCTCAATTTGTAGTCATCTGTTAGACAAAAAAACCCCCACAAAACCAAAAACACACTGCAAAGTCATTAATACCAAAAATATCTCACTAAAAATAAAAATCAGAACCTTTTAGTTCCCTTTGCTTATCACCACCTCATGATCCTCTTCCTCTGGCAGAACAATAAAACAGTCTGCAACAGTTTAATACAGTTTAAAACAGTTTAATACCATGGTCTGAATCTACTTTTTAGCTTAGCTTTTTCACTGCTGTGTTTATGCTTAAGATTTTTTTAGGTCTACATTTAATTTCAGAAGGTTTCAGAAATGTGTAGTTCAAGTGGGTTATCAACACTCCTTCACACCAGAACTCTAATAAAAATTAACACAGGTAAATGTGCATTTCTATAGGTGTAGACTTCCTTTGGAAAGCAGCTATGATTACACTCTCTGTTATCCTCCAAACTACAATTTTGGACATCACCGAGGTGAAAAAAGACTCCAATTGTACAGCAGTTCCATGTAAATCTTCAGATGTTTCTTCTATTTGGCACAGCAAAGAGTGAAATAAGTCAGTAAGATGATAATTCAATCAAACAAACTTGGTTTCTCTGCTTTGTCTATTTGTCACTTCGTAGTCCTTAAAGAGAAGGAAAGAAGCCCGGGCTACTAAGAAGGCTACAATAGCTGTAGTAGGAACCAAAACAAGGGGCAGAATCACTATAAACAGAATTTTAAGAAAGAAATAGGAACATGAGACAGGCCTGAGCTCACTCACAGGCAGCACCGGATCTCCCCTCCAGTGCACTCAGTAATTCATCATTTTCTACTTTTAAAACCCTTCATGGAACAGAGATTCCAGCACTTCCCTTCATGTTCATGTACTATGACTGGCCTAAGAAAGATTTCCTTCTTTTTAAGCTCCATTCTATCATCCTACCGTTTCCTTCATTTTTTTCTAACCATGTCTGAATATCTGGATGAGCATCAGCCAAACCACAACTCCCTTTCCCCTAAATTACCCTCCAAGCTCCACAAGTAAATGCGTTCATAGTAATGAAGTACATGAAACGGGATGTGATATTCCAGCTGCAGTCTCAAAATAAAACAAATCACTTATGATCACACTGTTTGTGACCCGGTGCCTGAGCTACACGTGACAACTCCCCACACCCCAGTGACTCAGCTCACGCAGCAGCTTCCAGCAGATATTTAAACAGTAATGACATGGGCAGAGTTCTGCTAATTTAAGGGCAGATCACTGATGTAACAAAGGTTAGACTCCAAGATTACTCTGTCAAATTCCTCTTTGTAACATGCTTATTCAGTAATATCCCTGAAAAACACTGGTATATTGAGGTTGTCAACCTGTAAGCAAGCTCTCTCCTCCCATCACAGGTGGGAAGCACATGTCTCAGAATCTCAAGGACTTCACTGCAGAAAGGAATAGAGGCAAAGCTCTGCTTTAACATGACAAATGCGCTCCTTCAGCTCTCACTGTTTCAACTCTGTTCCTCTAGTACACCTTTTCTTTCTCAAGCAGCAACTCCTCAAAGGAAAACCACTCTGTATACTTGTATTTTGTCACTGTGTGAAAGGAATAACCATGTTTAGTAGCATACAGAAAGCAAAATTTATTCCTTCCATTTAACTTTTTTCACTTGAGAATTTCTGACTTTGTTATCTTCCCTTTGGAAACCTTTGTCTATCTAAAGGGTGCAAACAGCAGCACTTTTCTACCTGATAGTTAAAATAGAAGGTCTGCACTTCAGAAAAGCTGTTTAAATGCGTAATCAAGACATTGCTACCGTAACAGAAGAAATTCCATTTGTTATAAGCCTTTCATGTTTATAAATGAGTATAAATCCAACAAATGTATCACCAAAATATAGAAGAAAAGAATTTCTTCTTTTATTAACCAAAAGCTGTAGAGGGATTCTCAGGAATCATTCAAACTATGAACAGTTACGTGGATTGACATGATGGGTCAATAGTTGGACAAAGAGTTGATGGTTGGACTAGACTATCACAGTGGTCTTCTCCAACCCTACTGATTCTATGATCATTTGATCAAATTAGAATTAAAACTGTGCATCCCACATCACGCTAATGGCAGTATTAAACTGGACTGCAATCAGAGTTTTGAACAATTCTATCTGCCTTTGATTTGACCGCTTTGACTACTATTCACATAAAATTGCCAAACACCCATTTTTTTTCTATCCCAAGTGTTTCTTTAATACAAGGTGTGAGCTGAGTCCAAACACAGTCAAAAAAACCTGCCCCTAATTTTGGAACGCAACCACACCTAAAAGACAAGTAAACAGGAAATAGCCTTGAGTTGTAAAGTACTATACGTATGTCAAGGTAGCCAGCTATTATTTCAGCAGTAGGAAATAAAGGCAAGAGCTTAATTCCGGCACAGTGGATGCAAAACCACTGACATTGCAAGTGTACAATATGCTTGGATTTAGTGTTGTTTTACTACATATAAAAAAATAAGCAAATACCATTAGCTATTACCACTAGTAAGGTGCTTGGGAGATGAAAGGTCAAATTCTGCTCATAGTCACAACAACATCTTTATGAGGTGGCACGTGCTGATAATGAAAATATGTCTTTTAATTTGGTCATATATACAATCTGACTCCAAACCTATGCACTAATACCAAATAAGATCCGTCTCCACTTGATACATAACATGGCAAAGGTGAGAGTGATCAGAATTACACCTCGCAAAGCCTTTAGATTTCATCCTCAAAAACTCATCACAGTTAAAAACAACACACTACTTTTGTAAATCCACACCCTGACAAAAACTATAACAACATGCTTCGGTTTGACATGGTAGTTACTTAAGAACTACAAAAACGTATTCATGTTGAACACAAGTACTATTTCCAAATAACAGCTGACTCACAAAGTATCCTGGTGATATGTCTGCAGAAAATAAGCAGATGACTCATGTCTGTAAATTCCTGAAAGTACCAATAGACCCTTTGCTTAGTCATCTTTTGCTTGGATGCTGGGTTCACGAGCTCTGTAAACTATAATGAGGGATCGAGCTCTTAGTAGGACTCTCTCTCTCTTTTTCTCTCTTCTAAACAGTGCAAATTATCTCTCTAAAAATAACTTCATCTACGTAAGTGAGTCACTTCAGCTAGCAAGCTTACACAAGTCGTGCAGTTAAGCATTAATATTTGGTTATGAAGGTAAAAATCTTGCTGTCAAACTCAGTTTTAAAATGAAAATTATGTCAGAGGAAGTCCCATTTACCCCTTCTCTCACAGAAATAGAAACATTTCCTTTGGAAAATTTAAACCATTAGCTCATTCAGGAAAGTAAAGCTTTCTAATTCAGTTTCATGCTCTAAGTAATTTAATCATAATGATTTCTTACTTTAACTTTCCTAAGCATCGCATGATTAACATAAGAGGAGCTCAAAGAAGCAAGCTGACTGAGAAAGGAGGAAATACTACAGCAAAACACTGCTTTCTTCTTTGCAAAAATTTACAGACTATTTTTTAAAAGTCAACTTGTAGGGATCCACATTGCAGGGAAAATCACATCTTTATGCAAGCTCTACATGAGGCAGAAGTTGGAGGGCTGTTTTGGGTAATTAAGCATTGAGTAAATTCTTTAGTGATTGAACCCTAATTTTCCCACACAGTTCATAAGAAAGCAAAAGAACAAGGATTTGCTTGTTGAGAATGAGTCATGTTGTAAAGAAACTTAATTACAGTTTATAAATAGTTGAAGTTGCTCTCTTTTTGAAGCAGGAGAAACTACTGAGAACTGAGAGAAATTTGCTTTTCTGGTCTTAAAATTTAACGCATACATATGTTCAAAACACTGTTGTCTTAAAGCCAAAATCCCAATGCATGCATGGCTAAAGAACGGCACAATGCAGCAGTAGGGTTTAATTGTTCATGTTCTTAAAGAGAAATCAGACTGAGATCTGGAACAGGTTTCCAAGTTTGTTAAGCTAAGCTTATGTCAACAACTACAGAGTCAATTAAGACGGTCTTATTAATTCTGAAGTAATGTTTTCAGCATCTCATTTTACAGCTTTTTAAACAGCACATGAAATATGGGAGGGATGTCTTGGCAAAAGCACACTGCAGTGCTGCTGTAGGGTTCCTGAAGGAAAAATGTTCAGAAAAACAGAAAGGCAGCTTTATCACAGTGCTCCCCACCCTCTCTTTATGTACTGGGGAGAACTGAAGAAAAACCAACCCCACACTGGAAGTGCATGCTGACCATACAAACATTTCAAAGTATTTAGATGGCAGTGTCTACAGAAATCTTCCCAAGTACTGTTTTCCTGCTCTAGAGAAGCAGTTTATCAAACCTTTGTAAGACAATGGGTAAATCCAGAAGTCTGTTTTCACAGAAGCCAACATTTGCTCACTGAACATTACATACTGTTTTAATACTTAGATGATGTTATAGTGGTTATCTTATTAACCTTCTGGTTGCTTGAATCTGCTGCAGTTTATTGCACCTGTAATTCGCTTCATATCATAAAGGCTGGCTGATCCGGAGCTTTCTACTTCTACATTTCATTGCCTGCGTATACTTAATTCAATCTAGATTTGCTTTATGAGGCAGCCTTCAAATTGAGGGTAACAAAGCATTCTTTCAAATTCTGTTCCTTGTCTGGCCAGAATTAACCAACAAGATACAATTCTCATCCATCCTCCCTGAGAAGTTTTCCCCCCCCTGCATTTATATAGTGCGTTACAATGAAGCCTTGCTCTGATTAAATATGTACTCTTCTCCTCATGTGACCATTTAATCACTGTAAGATATGATGACAGTTATGTAAAATATTAACAAAAACTCTTCACAGCACCTTCATGAGCAGCGAGGCTATTTAACGACTGCAGACAGGTAATAAAGGAATAAAGACAGGATGGTCAGTCTGCCTACTGACTGCTGAGAGCCAGCACGTGGGGCCCGACTCTTCTGAAACCTAGCAACAAGTAATATTCTACACAGCCAAATACAGCTCTTTCTGAATTGGAGTGCTGTACATTAGAAGAAACCATTAGTGGACATGTGAAAAGTTCTGAATGATGTGACCAGAGAAAAAGAAGAGCACAGAAAAGATGTGCTAAAATCAAACCTCCAGAGAACACTGCCCAACCGTAGCCTGATACGATCCGTTCTCTTCCTGAAGTTCCCTGACTCACTTCTTGCTTATCATCCAGCTAGGCTGGAGACTGCCTCTGTATTCAAGAATTTCTGATGAAATCAGTCATGGAAACAGGAAATACATATCCCAGGATCCAGAACTGTCTCTTCTTAGTACATATTCATCATCATTTTTCTTGTGCTTTTTTTGGTTCACCGAATCTCACATCCTCTCTGCTACAGCTAGCTTGGGCATTTCCTTGCAGCTCAGCTCATAATGCTGGGAGGAAGAACTTGGGGATCTGAAGGAATTGCCTCCAACCACAAAGTTCCTTGAACTCAGACCACTCCAGCTTTCACAATGTGTTAAAGTGGACAAGACCCACATGAATCTATGATGGTAACACAGAAACCACGTTATATAATGCTCTTTACCACATAACAAGCTCTATTTTAAAAACATTTTCTCTGGTACATTTTCTGACGTGACTTCTCCCATGGGAAAGCTGTTCCAGACAGCCTGTATGGTGGGAGAAAAATTTTCATCTCACTTGCAAGAGAAAACATCTATGTTCACTTTTTTAACAGAGAAATTCCAGTACAGAAAGCTTTATAGAAAACATACCGGTCACTGTACCTACAGAAAAACCTGAACAGGTTCAGTCACAAACATTTTGGGGACAGCAGTGGCTTAGCACAAATCTCTTTGAGGCTGTTTTGCCTAGTGAACGTTTCCTCGATACTTCTGTGCTGAAGGTCTTTAGCCTACATTCTGCTGGCAAAAACCAAAAGGGTCAATTTGGCTTAAAGTACACAGAGAATTACAAAATACCACAGCTATCCTGTTCTGGTGTCCAATGACATCATCTTGCAAGAATGAGAGTTAGGATGACAAATAACATATCAATGCTATGAGTGTGGAATTTTAGGTCAACAGAGCGGAGTCATGCAAGTTGCGTTTTGTTAAAGAGATCAGGGCTGTGACATCCTTGTTGGAGTAAAGCAGGTCCTTTGCAGGAAGATGCTCTTTTGAAATTAACCTTTCAAAATTCTAGATGTGAAATGAAAAGCTGTTTATGGAATTTTAGCTGAGACGCCTATGGCACTTTGGGTGTGGCTGATATCACAGCTGTTTTCAAAGTAATTAAGTCTGCCATGGCTATGTGAAATACCCATATCATCAGCAAAGTGAACACTTACATAACAGATTACTTCTATGCAAAATGCTTCAAAATACGCAAGTATTACGAAAAAAGAGAGACGACGATGTGTATTTTTCTAAACTCTACCACTTATATACTAACTGTATGCACCACCCTTTTTCTTTTCTTCTTTCTTTTTTTTTCCTTCTCCTTCCTTTAAATTAGACAGGAGATACTTCCAGTTATATTCATTTTGGGCTAGATTTGAAATAAGAATTGGTAATTCTTTTCAGGAGATGCACCAAGTACGTCCCATCCCCTAACATGCATCCATTCCATAAAAACAAGACATCTTTAATAAATGGACACTTTCAGAGTCTAGAACACAGATATGATTATTGTTAACTCCAGTGCTCTTAGACAGCCCTTGAATCTTTCAGAATAATGGAGACAATAACTTGTGATGGATTAAACACTCCTGACATATATATATTATAGAGTGGATTTGTTTATTTTGTGGATTTCTATGTGACTGGAATAAATGTGTCATTTAATCTTTTAAAATAAAATATTTCACCTCTTCTTATTAAAAAGACCGTTTGATATTTGCTGCATGTGTCTTGTGGCAACGAGAACTACAATACAGATGAGGCCCCAGTGGCAATCAGATTTTTTTAGTGATTACTATTGTTTCTACTTTCCTTTGATACAGACAGATGATACGCGTGTAAAAACAATCCAGACCCTCGTAACAACCAGTAGCTGCCTTTTAAAATACTCCACACTTCATTCAAAAACAGTATTTATATATTAAAAAAGCAAAAAACGAACACACAACCTTCAGTTGTTTAAATACCTTAAGCTGCAGTGTGCTGCAGACAAGACCATCAAATGCTCTGTTCAGTCCTACAGAGGAACTAAGTCACAGATCAAAGCAACAGATTCTTCAAGTAGTTTTCACTTACATATTTAGGCCATGAAAAAGCGCTGTAAGTTTGAGTGTCACCTCTCACCCCAACTGAATCACACTGCTGGACTTTTACAGCAAGACTGGGCTACCCTCTAAAAATATCCCACGGAATACCTCACAATCCTGTACTTAGCTCAAAGAAACAACACTGTGGCCTCACAGATATTTTCCTTCTTTAATTCCTGTAACCACGATTATTTTAATTAAGACAAAGGCTTTTTATTTTTACCTCACCAGCTTCAGCTAGTGACAGCCATCTCACTTTATTTTTACTTCAAATTCTCAAAGACCTTCATTCCTCCCCTTCCGTTTTTATTTCCTTTTATTGTTTCTTCTGTAACAGTTTCTATAGTAACTTCTCCAAGTGGTGATGAAATTGATGCTACTAAAAGCTGCCTCTTCTCTATGTGAATTGCATAAATATTATGCTTTAAATACAGTTGCTTTTTACTCTGTTAGCAACTGCAATCTGTGCCTTTCTTGGCCCTTTTTCCTCCTATTCCAGGTTGGTGACCATAGCAGGCTACTGTTGGAGAAAAGGCAAAACCTTCTCCTTTGCCTTCATAGCAGAGTTGCGCTGATAAATGCTAAGAAGTTGCACATTACTTTCCAACTGGACATGAAGACTTCTGAAACATGAAACATGTTCACCTGAAAAGCAGCTGGGTACAAGCATCAGCTTCTCCCACTGACATCTGGACTCTTACAGGGCTTGAAAGTAAGTTATTTTTGCTGTTTAAAGATCTGCTTGGGATTTGAAAGGAAAATGATTTATTTCATTTTCATTTGTGATCAACACGGCACTGTCCTGCGAGTCAGGATTAATCCTTGCTGAATTGCATCTTAATTCTAGGAATTTTATATCTTATATAATTTCATGGCCTCACTTTGTTTGTTTTTTTTTTCTTCTGACAATATCGTCTACTGTTGAACACAGGGAAGATCCCTACGAAACTCAAGCTGATCCTCTCTATTTGTTTTCTGCTCGCTATCTTGAGCACTTTTCAGCATGCTGTGTCTCACTCCTTTCATGTAATTCACACCTTAAGGAAAATCTTCATCTGTGAATGCTATGTATGTGAGACAACATCAGAACGCATAGAAACAAGATGCAGACCTGGAGTAAGAAAACGCACCAAGATCTGTACTCAAGTCCCTGCTCTGTCAACAACTTTTTGCCACCTACTTCCTTTTTTTCCCAAAATTGAGTGTATGAAATAGGATTAAATCACTTCCCTATCTCAGACATCTCTTGTAAGACTTTATTAGTTGGCTGCCACCTACTTAGACATGTAGTAGTACTCCAGATAGGTCTGTTAGACAAGAAAAGCAATATTTCACTTTTTAGAACAGTGCAATTCTGAAATAAGTTTTTATAAAACCTCTCAGTCCATTTGTTAAGTGGTTGTAGTTCCAGGAAAACATGTCTACAGCAGTTTAGAGGTTATGTCACATGTATGTGTTTTTCAGAAATAAATACACAATCCATAGCAAAGTGGCTCAGAAATACTTCTCTACTTCACACAAGTTGTTTCGTATCTGCTGCTGCCTTACCAACTTTTAGGAGTTGTCCTGTGGCCACTCCACTTTTTTTTTTACAGGGTGAAAATATGAACCTAAATCCAGCTGATAGTGATTACATAATGAACACAGAAAAACAGAATGAGAGCAAAAGAACACACCTGTTTTCCAGTTTACCTGCCACCATGATGAACATCTAAATACAAGAATGGTCATTCAGCTCAGGCAAAAGTAATCTCCCAAGATGGAATCTAAGGAGCATTACTCTTAACAACAAAAATTATCGGTTATCAGTAAAATTTCAAATTAAGTCTAGTAAGCAGCATCCCTTAGGAAAAAAAAAAAAAAAAAAAAAGGAGAAAAAACAAGCAAAATAAAAATGATCAGCAAAATGTTAATTACCAAATGCTGCAGTGCAGCGCTGGGATTAGATCTTGACTGTGCCTAGTTGAGCGCAGAACTCAGGCTACTTTCCCATCATACTGTCCAATCCACAGCCCTGCAATAGACCTGCAACTTTCACTGAGTTCACTTAAGTGATACATACCTCACCGCATGGTTAATATTAGAATGCTTTCTTTACCAGATTCAAAGAAATACATGCTAGTGACTAAAAGTCTTGGGATTCAGAGAAAAAAACGGTCTCACGAGAGACACTTACTGAACAGTCAAAAAATTACTCGCAAGCATAAAACTGGAACAGCTTTTGACTTCTTCCAGGCAGTTCTACATAACGGGGATTTCGTTAATCTCGTTTCTCAATGAAGAATGAAATGACATCCACACGCAATTTTGGCAAACCTTGGACTTTTTGGATCAGTATGAATTTCACACACTGGGTGGACTCTTGAAACATTTATTTTCTTATGCTTGACAACTTTGTTGAGCCATCTTGCTCTCCTGAAACTACTGTGTATCACTCTGTTCTTCCATATCTTACTTGACATGTTCTCTCTTTTTTTCCTTCTCCCTAAGTTTTCAGAGTCATTTTTTTTTTTCATCTTCAGAACAGTGAGAGTAATACAATAAAAGCACAATATAGTAAAACAGAACACCTCAATCACACACAGAAGCTATTCATTGTAAATATTCTACTCAACAGTTACCCCTTATCACATCTCACCTTAACAGCCCTTTCTCAGAAAACAGCTGGGGCATACAACAGTTTATTTTCCCACAGCTTCTCTTGAAGAGACTTTTCTTTCACAATCAGACGAACCTCCATGAAGAAGTAGGGCCAGTGTGATCTTTATTTCCTCCAAGGATTACTTTTCTTGGAATTTTATGTGTTATTTGTGATCACTGCCAGGCGCTGATATTGACAAAGAGGAGTAACTCCTAAAGATGATCTTCTTTTCAGTTCCAAAGCTATGTGAACAGGAATTTACATGATATAAAACTGGATAAAAAAAATCTCCAGAACTACCAAACTGACTCAAATGACTCACACAGAAGCCACTGAGTGAGATGTGTATTCTAACTGCATTAAACACTATATCAAAACAACAAACAATAGTGACTTTTACATTTAACATTAGTGTTATTATATTTACATTTACAGTTAACAAGACCTGTAAGTCCTACACAACCAGAAGACCCGATGGTAAAAACTAGAGACAGATAAAGTTTTAATTAAATATCTGCAGGAATGTTTACAAGAAACAGTCTTAGGTTCTAGATTCCAATTGCTCAGTTAAGTATTTCTTAAGCCTCCTTATCACAGTGACTCTGGAGTTGCTGTGGTAGGCATGTGATTTTTCAAATAAGAATCTACAGAAGCAGTTTCAAAAGTAAGAAAAGTCAGAAAGACCTTAGATGAAAGAAAAATCTTTTGCCTTGTCACGTAAGCTTTCCTAAACCCCAACAGCAAACAGTTAGTGGTCAGCAACACATCAATCCAGTAAACATCTTCCATTTAAGACTTCACCAAACCTCCTCACCAGCCATTTTCTATCACAAAATCTAACTTGTTTATTTCAATGGCTGCTGGTGTAATAAACGAAGGGGCTCGTTCAACTCTGTTCTGTTGACTTTCCAGGAGCAGGACAATCTCATTTACAGGGCCAAAGCACCTTAACACTACAACAGCTGCTTCAAAAATTATCACTTATCTAAATTCTACAGACTGATTAAAACAATCTGAAGCTTAAGGAGCTGTTTCTGCTTGGAAAGAGAACTAACAGAATGGGTTACTTCTATAACACAATTTTACTTACAATGAGGAGGCACACACTTCTCTCTCATTGAATACTAATGGAATAAACTGCACTTTCTTTGCACAGTACTATAAACTTGTCTTCTCAGCTACTGATGTTCCTTGCCATTTACTTTTCCCTCTCTCAAGCTTCGTTTGACAACAATGGCTACCAAAACTCTTTGTCTTTACTTCTGAAGCTGCTTTCTGCTTACTTTCTGATGCTGTGGACAGACGTGCTAATCCAAATCCAAAGGAGGTTTATGTGAAGAAACCCTAATTATTAAGCTCAGACCATCCTAACCACATAAGCTGAACACATTTTGTGCTCAACAGCATTGGCACAAATTGCTTTGCTGACAAATGTCTGCAGACGTTAATATCCAAACAGGAATGCATCAGAAGCTGGCATTTATGACTTCTACCAAAATAATGAATCCAGAATAGGGTATTTATTTGCAGCCTGATACAGGTATAACCTCCTATAACCCAGCTAATGCTCTATGTCCTAGTGCTTGCTCATTTCTGATGCATTCTCTGGTAAAGGTCACAGCAGAACAGCACAGAGAGCTAAAATGTTGTACAAAGTGCTACTTCCGTTGGTACAACTACCATGGCATGAAAGCTTTTTAATCAAACTTCCACCTTTCGTTTGACCAGCGCTGTGGACCTACCAGCTCAGTGGTACTACCCAGCACAGAAAGCAACAAGTGTTCCCACCAACCTCAGCTAAGTCTGAGATCACACACAAACTTCGGACACCAACGCTGGCAGCTGCCAGCATTCTCAACCCCAAACACACTGTTCAACAAAACAAAAACCATTTAGTTTAACACCCATGTTTTTCAAGCCATCTTAAACAAACAACCGCTAAGACAGTGCTTCACTTGCTATCACAATCGTTCCAAATTCTGTTAATCTCTTTTATGCTGACAACCTAAAAATCTTGTAAGATCAAAATTAACCTCTGAAAAGCCCATATATAAATTAGTTTGGAGTCCTACTCTGTGTCCATAGCAATAAGATCTCTTAATTATGCACAGATGTAATTTGTGTTTATATAAGGTATACACACAGAGAACATATACAGGAATTATGTATAAAGGATTATCTATCTCTAGAAACAAACCATAACAGTATATTCATGTTAACTTACAAAGCTACATTCTGAGCCTTTCCCAAAACAGGTATCAATATCAAAAGCATTAAGCCTGATTAATGATTTCCTCTTCTATGTGCACGCATGAACTTCTCTGAACATTCATTTCTTCTGTCACATATTTGAAAGTGTTTAATCAATTCTCAGAAGTAAACCACCAAAACAACCACTCCTTTCACTGCCCTTTGATCTAATGTAACAACTTAGGCAGCTAAATAAATCCAGCGATTAAGCTGGCAATTAGACAGTTCTATGTTTTAAGGCATAGACTTTGGTACTCATTCTGTAATTACCACACAAAGCTGTAGTTTTTAGCAAGTGAAATTATTTTAATGTTACTGGGCCTTTTTTGATTCCAGAATTATTTTCCAGTTTCTCTCCTATTTTTCTCTAACCAAGTTTGCTCAGCAACAGTACTCTGAATAATTTCATTTCTGGTGTGTTTTACTTTCCTAGTTTCAAACAAGTTTGCAACTTTGAGTGAAAACATTCGCAAAACGCAAAAGACAAAGTTATTTTGGAGAAATCTGGATGAACCCTTTAAAGGAAACACAACTCGCTTTAGGGTTTGTGCATCTCGCAACCTCAGCAAAACCTAAAACTTTAGCCAAAACTAAGATGCCAGTAAAATTTACTATGGTTCCTTTCCTTTGATTTGCCATGGCTCTTGTTGTACACTGACTTATTTAATTTTTCTCTGAATGCTTTGTCCACATACTGTAGCAAATATATAAAGTAGAACAGTTTTCATCTTACTGTTATCTCTCCCAGACATTTTATTAGACGCTTGCTAAATATTCAACCATAATATACATAGTTATGTCAGTGGTTAAGAGATGAAAGTCTACATTACTTCACTCAGGAAATGAAGTGCAGGTTTCAGGCCTTTCATTGCAATATCCTTCAGTACATGGAACATAAATGTTTTTGCAGTGGATTGTTCAGTGAGTGAGTGATGCAATAACTTACACAGCTAAGCCACTGTATGATTTCTAAGGCCACAGGGTTAATACATAGTGATAAGCTATTCAGTTATAATTGTAGCTTTCATGTCAGTTAAATTGAGCACTCTGAATATTACTTCACAGTCAAAACTTACTCTGTTATTTGAAAGGAATTTGAATTTTGATTCGCCTGAAATATAACTGCTTCAACATTTATTTAAGTTATATTAGCCCAAGGCAAAGATCAAATCCACAGCACTTGTTAACACCAACAGGACTAATAGAGTCTAAGAAAGCCAGAAAATCTTCATGAAGTTGTACCTAAAGAAGTAGCATCTCACAGAATACAACTGGCCAGTGACGGTGTGTAGTTGAAGATTAAGTAAAGATGTAATAAGGACAATTTCTCCGGCTATCTCATATTTATTTTGTTTTCCCCTATGTATATATTAACATGATAGACATCTTTTAATTTCAAGAATGCCCTTTCTAGACCACTTCTGAACAGAATTCTTTAATGCTTAGAAATCTCAGGTGATAAAAAGAAAGGGATAATTGAGACCCATTTTAGTGATCTCCAATATAACACACAGAGAAAGATTTACCTGTAGAATGACAATACTTGCTTCTTGCTTTAAAAAATCTAGGATAAACTCAGATGTATTTTAGACATAATAGTTTCCACACAGAAAGCTAGCCCACAAGCAAACCCAATGTAATCTGAAATACTGCAAAGCTAAAGTGTTAACAAACACCAATGTTACAGCTGCTCAGAATACATTGTTATTTAAAAAACACAAGAAGTGTATTAATGAAAATATATAGGATAAGATGACTGAATTTCCCTACACCAAAATATCTTTAATACCTCTGCATTTGATCTTGTAAGGAAAAAGAAGGTTTTTATTTAGCGTGTAAGACAGTAACGGAGCCATACTCACTAATTCCTACACAAGGCAACTGCTATATATTTAAGTTAAAACAACTTTTTGAAAGCGATTCCATTTTGATCTAAAGACCTCAAACGATGGAGAATTCAGCTGCACACTGCTGAAAACTGTTAGGCATTTTGCCTGTAATAGATTCATTTTATGAAAAAAAGTTTGTCTTTTAAAACGCTTCTTCAACACTGCCAGGGATGAAGAGTTACTGACAGTTACCTAAGATTTTAGATATTCACAGCTTATGCACAGTATATAGCCTCATTATTGGCGCTTTTGATAAGAGGAGTTACAAATGGGAACTCAGCCTCAAGTCAGTTCACCAGACAAACTTTCCAGGATGCTTTTGGCATGTGAAGTGAGCAGCACACTCCATCGGTGTGGATCATCTCTCTTCCAGGAATGATTGGGATTTTGTGTTTTCAAAGTGTCATGGCCATATAAAAAAATGCATTAAGCACTGGATAAAAATAGCTAGAACTTTTAAATTGTTTCCTGTAATTGTACTTTTTCCCTTTTGAACTTGTAACTTCAAGAGGATAGACACTTGTGCCTGAGGCAAAGAGTTACTCACTGTGAACAAGGAAGCAAAAATCTTTCCACATCAGCAACAGAGTAAGCTTTGTGAAGCCTTCTGCATCATATTCCACAACACCACTATCAACAAGAGAAAGAAAAAATCATTATAATTTTTACCCAGCATCCATTCTAATACTGAATGAGGAATATGCAAATCCAGCATTACAGTGTTTGGTGGTTTTTTTTGTTTGTTCAGAAGGTTCCAATGCTTGCATTATTAACAATTACAATTCCCTAACTACATTTAGGCTGCGGTATTGGAGTTTCTTACCCAAAGAAAAGTCATATTCACTATATAAATATATTTTTCAAAATGAAATTAGACTTCTTAACGCATCTGTAGTACTAAGTTGACAGTAGCCGTACACATGCAGGTTTCCTGAATGTTATCAGTTTATAGAAATCTGTTAAAATGTTATGAATGGAAATGCAAAATTGAAGCTGTGCAGGCTGAGAAGGGTTTAAGTTTGAAAATCAGAACGAGCTTGTATATATAAAAGTCATAGCATAACAACATTAAAAAATAAATATATAATGCTTGTTCAGTAGACATTAAAAGTCTTCATGGGAGCTTCATTCCACAGACTGACTGACTATCTATCTATCTATCTATCTATCTATCTATCTATCTATCTATCTATCTATCTATCTATTAATCTATCCAAATCTACCTATTATTTTGTGGGAATGACCAGACTTCATCCAGATATTGGCGACAGATCCAAAGACCATGTACATAAAACAACACTTTCTCCATGCCACACAAAATAATGCATGAAAAAAACTTACGTTCCAAAGTGACTCAGGAAGGCTGCAATGTACTCTCTTCTCTTATGGTATCCCTGAATGACATATTGTACCTCAAAAAAAAAAAAAAAAAAAAAAAAGAAAAAAAAGAAAAAAAAGAAAACTAAAGAGAGAAGCTATAAACACAAACCAAAGTTAATCTATTGTATATCACTTGTTAAGGAAGACTCAGAGGGTTCTGAATCTGAATCCCACATTAGCTTGCATGGTTGTACTAAAGAAAGCTAAAATGCTTCTAAAGCAAGGAGTGCACAGCAAAAATCTTCTAAAGACACCTCTTCACTCACTTCTAAATAAAGCTTAATATTTTGTAATATACTGAAGTACCATTTCAGTAAGCAAAGTAAGGAGTGGAAAGAAGAAATGCACAACCTTGCCTTGCTGAAGCTTAAGTAAGGACTGGTGATAGGCAAAACAATTACCTGATGTGACAGCTGGCTAAGTGTAAAAATCAAATTCAGGTTGTAAAAAAAATACATAATTTAACAAAGGATCTTGCATGTTTTCAAGACAACTGCACCTCCAACGAAATCTTCTCAATACTACACTTTCTCTGAGGTTTCATGCTGACCCAGGTAGCCATCTACTCAATCCAGAGTATAAATTTCTGATGCATTCTATGTTTTGAAAGACTTCCATCCTGACTCAAGCAAAATCCAACAATGCTAAAACTGGAAGGCTTAAGGCAAAATTCTCCTTGCATCATAGATGTTTTCTTATTGATTTCAATGGGATTACTTAGCAGAATAGTGTGAATAGGGTTGACCCATAACAGAAACGAACCAAATACTACCAGGCTGAAAGCATGTCTGCTTACTCTCAGTAGTTACAGTACGATACAGTACATGACTCCTCATTTCCTTTGCCTTCCAGAATGAAAAATAGTACTTTAAAATCTTCTTTTCTTTACCAAACATGAAAAGAATAGCAAGCATATTTTTCTTTGCTACGGTAATATTAGAATCCCTGGGCTGGCAAATGCTTTCCTAAAGTTTTTGACAAACTCTTAGCTCTCAGCAAGGATTGCATTATCTTGTACCCCTTAAACTATTCTATTTGTAAACCAAGATTTATTTCATTTTATAAAGAATTAAAATTATATTGAAGGTTTTGTGTGGGATCTGAAATGTTATTTTGGGAAAAGGAAAACATATGATAAGTTTGTTTAAGGGGCTTTGTTTAAAAAGGGATAAAAGCAGTCCCGTGTATATGCAGATGTTCAAAAGCAAGAAAAGTAATTTTAACAGAAAACCACAACAAAAACAACTCTAAGGATAGATTCCAATCTAATTATGGAAACAGAGTTTGAGGAACTTTTGCTAAAAGATAAAATTATTTTCCTCATTTGGACAAAGATAAAAACCATATAGAGATACAATTAGGAAATATGTAAAAGGAAGATTCTTAGATGTTGACCCCTAAGCTTTGTATTGAAAAATACACTTAAATGATGGAGAAGCCTTCAAAATACTGCACTCTTTTTTGTTTAAACAGCACACCAGCCAGAACACAACCTTTTGAGTACATGCAACCTTAAGTAGCTATTACTATATAAATATCCAACTAGGCAGCTGATTCCATTCTTTTGGATGAGAAGAAAAATCAGCAAATCCTCTCTCAAGCACTCAGGATCTACAGTGATTATGATATGAAAACTTCAGTATCTTTTGACTGGAAAAATTATTTGCAAACTACCCACTTGTATTTACTAGGAAAACAATATACAACAATACAGTGTTCTATGATACAATAACATTACATTTTGAACTGTAGCATTTCACAATAAGAAAATCCATGCTACGATCTGACCCCAGATGTGCTCATTCACCTAAAAGATTCATTATATTCAATACACTGCTTAGGTACGCAGCTCTTAACAAGAAGTTATTCATTGTGCAGATCACCTCAAATATGCCCTAACCGAACTATCTAGCAGATGGAAAATCCCTGATATACAGTACACTACATCAGGGAAAGGAAAGTTGAGTTATCTTCAGTAACTTACCTTGTTTGTTAGTAACTGGCATACTTGGGGTACATAGTCAATTAGACAACCTCCACCTGGAAAGGCTGGGATGTGAAGGGCAGATGATCCTCCAAGTGCACTAGAAAGAGAAGTTAGTTTAAAAGTACATCACATATGCAATCTCCAAGATTTTGAGGTTATTTCAACAGAGGTCTCTTGCTCTAAGCTTAAAGGCAGGGGACCATAAGGTGGAAAGGTATTTTATTTTGTGATGATACAAAAGGTATTGAGTGATATCATCTATTTACCGTAACTCTTTGATCAAGAATATCACTAACACAAAGCATGCTCTCAGGAAATACTTTTCATTACAGTTTCTCAGTCTCTTCAATCAGATGCACAGTAAAGATACCTTCCCGTATATGGATTCGAGAATTTTGATGTTTGAATTACTCAAAAATCCATCTCCAGTCAAAGTTGCTAAGCTTAAGTGCAATAATGTAGACTGAAGAGCAATAAATGGCCAAATGCAAATGTCAGCCATGCCACTCGTTCCAATTTTGGTCCTTCCAGTACAATGCTACCTACTAGACCAAATGCAGTGATAGCCAAAAAAGATTGCATGTGACATATGAGGAGAGGCTGAAAGAAATGGGTTTCCTCAGTCTTACAAGAACATTGAGGGAGAGAGGGTATCTGAAAGGGGAGTTGAAGACCTATTGTTATTGGAGCCATACTGATACTGAAGGCATATTGATACCTTAAAGTATCTGACTGAAAAATAAAGAGAAGACTGAGAAATAATCTTCTCAGAAGTACAGTGATAGCATGGAATGCCGTACAGATATGCTATAACAAAGGAAGTTTTGGTTAGCTGTTAGAAAGTAACCAAAGAGTAAAAGAGGCCCACGAGACCTGGGGACTCTCTGTCTTCAAGGTGCTCAAAACTCAGGTGAACAACTGGCCCTGCTTGGAGAAAGGAGTTGGCTCAAGTAATTTCCAGAAGTTGCTGCTGTTGATGAGGATATAAACTCCTTCAGTGTGGAAAGACGTAGCACTTTTTATTTAAATCAGGTTGTATAAGGCAACAACCAGCTACAGTCCACGCTACTTTCTTTCAGTCATTTTTCCTAAGGTTTTCTTAGAGCCTTTTACTAATCAAAACAGATACAAATTTCCATTACGCACCGTGGCTTACATTATGTACTAAACATCCAGCATCTTGTTGGGCACAATTAAAAAGCTTCAAAACCTAAATTATTTTATGGCCTCTTATTTACATGAAAGATTAAACTGCATGGAAACAAGGATCTTCTCTGCAAAACAAGTCTCTTGCTCTCCAGTGGGACCTGCCCTTGTATTTTCCTCAGTACTTGATAACGTATCACTTTGCTAGGTATAAAGGTCTGCAGTCATACTCCCCTTTGAAGGAACAGAGCCTAAATAAATAAAAAAACAAACTTGTAATGAGGTATATGGAAATCTGCTACTCAGGCAAAACAGTCTGGGTTAAGCAGACTGCTCACCACATGGAACAGTTCTGCAGGTCTGGATTTTGCATATGTAAACATGAAAGAAAAAGCCTTGACTACACTACATCTACATAAAAAAGAAAAACAAACAAAAAAACCCCAACACTTTTCTAGCAGAAGTTACGATTTGATTTATTATTATTATTATTATTTAAATCCCATTTCCTTACTGCTATCCACTTATTGGAAGTATTCACACGGGAATGCAATTTTGTTACGTGTGAATGTTACAAACACTAAAGCATGACTATTAGATTATTAATAAATTGCAACATTTCTGAAATGCTTGTTTGCTCTCAGGACACTGAAAACATACTGGGTCCATCAGTCTTTAATGCTGTAGAATTAAAGACTTGCCCCTCCCGACCAGTGGGCTGTGAGCCTTACTTTAAGACACTAGAATAGAGTTAAGTGAGTCCGTAAAATACTCCAATCTTACAGACTGAGCAAACAGGGCTGTCCATTTTGCATCCTGCCTTGCCTCATTTGTAAACAAGTCCAATTCCCGCTGTGAACCAAGATTCCATTAGAAATACTCACATGACTAAAGAAGAAATTACAGGCTCCTCCCTTCATTACAATAGCAGGTATGAAATTAGGAGTAATTGCTATCAGATTTCAACGGAAATAAATTCCCAATCCTTCATTACCAGCTTCCAATGCATCTTTCAGAGTGAACTGCTATGGTCTGTGGTTAAGGGCATCCCATTTTACCCATACTCATATTCTGAAAGTAGTCAATTCATATAATTTTTATTTGTTTATTTATTTATACATAGCCAATCCTCAAATGAAAAAAAGACACAAGGTGTGGCTTTTGAACGAGAGAAAGAAGGCTGGAATTTACACAGAAAGAAGGCTGGAATTTCTGGTGTAATTAACCTCCGAAAACAGAATAAAGCAGTGCAAAATGTAATTTAGGTTCTGTAGAAATAATTACAGGTAGGGAAAATTAAGAGCAGACAGACAACTTTGTTCCTTCTTTTGGGTCAGAGATTTTACCTATTAAATACTGTAATAAAATACTGCATTTGCACATGATCTTGCCTCCTAAAATCTCAAAACTTTCTATACACACTCAGTAACACAAAAGAAAACTACTGCCCAGAGTAGGATATGACCATGCCAGTCTGTAACTCTTGCATGTCAAAGGGGCACACTTTCAGCACATTACAAGCAAGAAACAAAACAACAGGCTATCCTTCCTTTGACCTGATGATAAACTTGCATCTGAAGAAAGAAATGATTTCATGTCAAAATGAAAAAAGCACATGTAAAAAGTGCAAGGAAATACATAAAAAAGGAAAAAAAACAGGAAAGGGAATTTCATAGAATGGCTTGGGTTGGAAGGGACTTTAAAGCTCATATAGTTACAACCTCCTGCCATGAGCAGGGCTGCCCCACTCCAGCTCAGGCTGCCCAGCACCCCACCCAACCTGGCCTTGACACCTCCAGGGATGGGGCACCGCAGCTTCTCTGGGCAGCCTGTGCCTGTGTCTCACCACTCTTTTGGTAAAGAATTTCCTCCCAGCATCTAATCTAAATCTTCTGTCTTTTAGTTTAAAGCCATTCCCCTTTGACCTATCACTATCAGACCATGCGTCAGCATCCGTCCTGTTATAAGCTCTCTTACGAACTTGGAGGCTGCAATAAGGTCTCCCCACAACCTTCTCTTCTCTAGGCTGAACGAAGCCAGCTCCCTCAGCCTGTCTTTGTAGGAGAGCCCTCTCATCATCTTCCCAGCCCTCCTCTGGACCCACTACAACAGCTCTATGTCTTTCTTGTGCTGGGGGCCCCAGATCAGGATGCAGTACTCCAGGTGGGGCGTCATGAGGGCTGAGTAGGGGCAGACAGTATCTAATTCCTTTAAGTAGGCTTTGAGGGACATTAGAAAGCAAGAGCATAAGAAAAAGAAAAGTGCTGTTTGAAGTCTAGTAGAATCTAGGAAATTGTTTGCCTAGAGATTCCTTCAGTGCAAGCTGAAGATTCCTGCAGTTCAGCACTGCCTTTCAGACAGCAGAGCCCCTTAAAGGACAAATTTTACATAGTTTGGTTTGTATTTAAACTTTCCTCTTGGTATAGTTGTCATACATTCCTCACAAATACAATAGAGGTTTTACCCCTGAAAATAAAAACAACTATAGCATCGCAGTATCAGGTCTCACAACATTCATTTTGTCAAGACAACCAAAAAACCATCATGAGTTAGGATGAACAGTTGAGTCTCAGAGCAGCCAATCAGAATTATAGGTGCGGGGGTTTTTTTTTGTTCCTTTTTTTTTTTTTTCCAGTAGAGTGCTACTTTATAATAACTAGAATTCTAAAAGATTCTGATAGTGACTTTCTGTAATCTGTTATCATTATGAAACAACTGTTTTGGTGGATGCTTTTTTATTAGGGCTGGTACCGGATGAAGATAAATACATGATAGATCCACCTATCTATGAGATAAGAACGCATGAACATGTTGGAAGGCAGAGACTAAGATCTGTTGGCCTCATCATTTTATTCATTTGCCGTTAAACTAAGTCTGCTCAGCTCTGCAAACCATCTTCTTACATCTGTTTTTAAGATAGATCAGAGACTCTGTTGCAGCAAGTTCCTGCTTTCTTGGGTTTCTAGTGTCACATGCAATGGGATTCTGATCCACTTTTGGCGAATTAAACTGGATTTTGTGACGGGCTCCATAATGAATTCAACAAGAGCAGCAGTCAGCCTACATTAATAGTAGTTCTGTTCTGTGGCACACTAAAGTACAAGTGCAGACAGTGTAGCTGGAGTATGTTTACATTTCTGCTGTTGACTGGTGCATTCCAAGTGACTTGCTCTGTCTGTCTCTCAATGGATCTATTTATTCAAGCCAGCATTTAAAATAAAAAATTCCTTCCCATATCTTGATAGCTTGTAATTACATTAAACTGTATTTCTCAAGAACTAATCTTGAAAAAAGACAGCATTATTTCATAGGTTTACAGAAGTGACTGTTGTTTTCCCAGAGTATTTAGCTGTACAGAACCAATTAGTTCTTCTTCCTTACAAAGATCACTTTTCTTGGGAAGACAAGGAGTGATTCCAAGTCTGAAACTTTGCTAGGCAAAGCAGGATTAAAGGCACGGTGAAGATGATCCTAGTTGCTTCGCTAACCCACTCCCTACCTCAAAACTTCCCCTATGCTCTCTTGAGCGTGTAAAGCCTCCCTAAAGTCCTTTCCTTCACCTCCCTTTCTCTTTGTAATCCATTCCGCTGGCCATTTTCTTGGAGCAAAAATATGTATGGGAAATTTTTTCTTCATCACTGGCACTTTTGAACTGAGTCTGAAAATGAGAACTATTTCAGACTGGGCCCTGCAAGAATACCAGTATCACAGTCTATAAGTTATATGCTAACACACTTCATGGTGCTGCAGACAAGTACCCACATGTCATACTCTCCATATATTTTGCCCTCGTGGCTTTTACCTGTTACACTCCCCTTCTCCAAAGCTCCACAAACTTCTATTCGAAAGAAGTATCACCATCAAAAGAATATCTAAATAAATTTCTCAGGCTCTGAAAAGATAACCTGCACAATGGCTTTTTAGTCTAGAAGAGGGAAGAGTCAAACCCATCAATTTGTGAAGGAGGTCCAGCATGGTAACAAGAATTATTCCTGAATGTATTATTTCAGTGGCTGTGAAGTTGAAGGTTTGTCTAGCTTTAAAATATAAATACACACAAAACTTGCTTCTGCATAGAAAGACATTTTATACTGTTTAAAATAACCAAGAGCTTTTCTCTCAGTGTAGCCAATATTAAAACACATTGTAACTACTTACTAGAGAAGGAAAGTAGACTTTAGACCCTATGGACTACAGCCCTTTATTTTACCAGGATACACCCTTGTTAACTCTATGTAAGTTTTCACCTGCCCTATTTTGAAACTGAATCACATTTCAGACCTACACAAACATTTGTTACCCATGACGGGCATAAGCGAGAATAGCCTGAAGCACATGGAAAGAAATTCCCTTCTTTTTGCTCTTTTTTCCTGTTTTAAGAGACTCATGTTATGGGCTTTGATCTCTTTCCCTGTTCTCTTTCTCCTTTGTTGCTAAAGTAAATAGTTCACTTTTTTTTTTTCTTTTCTTTTCTTTTGCAGTTTCATCATTTTAGTGCATTACACCATTTGGCACAGGAGAGGTAAGGAACCACATCAAATAAAAGCACGTGACCACAAAAGCCTGAAGAATCATGATCCCAGATTCACTGTAAGTTTACCATTCTTCAGACTTGCTCGACCATCAAATCCTCCCTATCACATTAACAACACGCTGCTTTGCAAGAGCTGTGGAATAATGCTTCCTTCAGCAATACAGAGCTTAATAAAGTAACAGAACATTACTCCTATTACTGAGAAATCAGTCAGCCTAGGCTTGTGACAGGGCTTTCTCCTCTTTCTGGTAACACTGGATGTAAAGCAAACATAATTAACAGATCATTTGTCAGCACCTGTAATCAGATCTACTACAAGGTAAAGTGCACCCCCCCAAAAAATTCCCATTCTATTTTAGTGGCAAAATCTACTGACCCAAAATGCCTCATTTTTACAGGAATACAAGAACAGTTTTTACTTCAATCAGCTTAGATGAAATGGCAATGTATGTTTCTACCCAACAGATATGATCTTAGGCACTGCTGTTATTGAAAGCAAAAAGAACCAAAACAACAATCACAAACAGACCTAGAGCCTTGATCAACAGGCCACAAGTCTGACCATTAGCACCAAAAGGATAATACCACCTTTCTCTCCTTGACCTACTAACAGTTCAGAGTAAATATTTCTGAGCTCCTCCGGACTGGTGACTGGAAAAAAACATGAAAATAATCACCGCAAAAAAGAGAAAACTCAGAGTAAAATCTACTTTTGCTTCACAGGCTGTGCAGAAGACCGCAAGGAACTCATTCCAAGCTCCACTTGTACTTCTGCTGACTTTGTATGTTCTAGCGAGTAATTGCAACCATTCTGCTTGCCCACCTATAATGATAAGACGCATACATCAAAGTACATTAAGGTTTCATAATCTTCACTGAGTAGCATAAAAGCTGTCATCTGCAAGTGCTAATGAATACCACTTTTTATGGTATTCTGCTGTAGGTAAAATAATCAAAAAAGCAGTTTCCTCTAATGGATTTTTTCATTGGACTCAAGGTGGCTTTACCAACAAAATATTTACATAAACTGCACGGAGTCTGGGTTCTATGGCATTTTCATTCATCATGTTTACACACAAACTGTACCTCCAAACACAAACTGCAGGAGAAAACCAAGTGAATGCAAAAGAAATTAAGAGAAGACTTCTCTGTCAGCAGAATACAGATTAACTTAACACCAATCTGTAAAGTAATATACAATATAAAAATCCATGCAAAGGGACAAGAATAAAAGCAGTCTATTTAAAACCTATTAATACTATTAAAAAAATCTCTCGTGTTTAATGCATGAAATTATGTTTCATAATACAGTATGAATATACTCTGAAAAAGAGAATGTGAGCAGTTCCCCAGACTGTAACAAGAGTGTGCTTGTCTGCTCTCACAAATTGTGACAAATGTTGCTTTTGTGTTCAAACTTACGACACTTAATGCCCCCCTCTGTTTTGCTACAAAAAAAATCCCAGCAAGGTGCATTACAAATTTAACATGCTTAGTCACTCAGAGCAGCTTGGTTTTGGAAAGGTTACACATAACCATCAGATATTCATAACAACCAGCGTAAGAACTGAATTTAAAGGCACTTATCCTCTCAAACCTTTTTGTTGTGTTTGCAGAAAGCCTTAGTTACTAATATTAATTTCCACCAGCGTGGCATTATTTAGGGAAAATAGTTATACGAACACCTGAAAAAATTGCTGGAAGGCTCACAGTTTGAACAGGAAGGCCTGGTTCCTGTCCCAAGGGACGTGCACAGTCTGGCACTGCACACACAATGAGGAACTAAGCAGCAGAGACTGAATGACGCGGAAGGAGGAGCACGGGCTGCAGTAAAGAGATTTCAGTGTTTATAATAGGGGAATATTACTTATTTGTAGAGCATTTTGTGTATTTCTTAAAGGAATTCTGGCTGCAAACTCAGAGAAATTATAGTAAGAAGTGAAGAAAAATTTGTACAGAGAATTAAATGCAAACAGCCAAAGCTTCTCCCACCACCAACAACAAAGAAAAAGAAAAGAAATAAAACTTTTAGAAAAAAATTGAAGAAGTTGTTGGAAGAAAACAGACATACGGAGCAGCAGCAAATATCACTCACTGAACAAAAAAGACACGGATAAGATAAGAACACTGGCAGATAAGGAAATAAAGAGAACACTATGCAGCCCTACAGAAAGAAAAAAAAGTTAAGAAAGCAGCAAGCAAAGATTACAGGAGCAATTCAAGACACCAGGAGAAAGACTCTATAGCTGAATCTACTGTGTGTTCGACTGGGGTCTGAGGAAGAACAAGTGTGAAAAAGGCTGGAAACGTGCCACACTGAGGTAGAACATGATTTTGGCTGAAAAGAAAAGGTGTTTTTTTAACCCAGTTACAATAATTTTTCATCCTGTGACCATTTGAAATATCACATACTGTTCAAAATGCTCCACTATTTCTCCTTAACATGGACTATGAAGGAAAATAAGTCTAACCTGAAAATTTACTTCTGAATTAACTGTTCTTTAGAGATACTCTTAAATGACCTGTTCTGCTGATATTTATAGACCACTTTAACTGTGAATGCATTGAGGGTCTTCTAGGTAGTAATTAAGAAAAATACTGCATGTTGAATCTTTAAGGGAAAAAATGTTTTGAACTCCTATTTCAAACCAACAAAAAATGGTTTACATGCAGCAAGAAGATAGCTGGAAATTGTAAACTTTTGCATAATCAAGGGAAAAAAAGCAGTGAGCAGTGCTCTCAGTTGGAACAGCAGGACTCAATAAATTTATGAAAGGACTGAGGATTTATTTATGGTGAGGATCACTGGAAATTCCTCCACACTCAAACATGGGTGGTATGTTACACAATGCTTGTCATTGTTTAAGATACCGATCTGCTGTTCTATAATCCACTCTACTTTAATGATGAAGATCACCCAAACAATCCCATTGAACAGAATATTTATAACAAACGTGTGAATCTTCCATCTACTCATAAAACAAATGACATAAATAACTATTTTAAGATGGGTATCAGTTACATTTATGAACATGTGCCCTACATTTCCTAACATTTATCAGTTTGTGGGCCTGCATTCAGTAACACTGAGCACATGTATTATGTCTCACTGTATTATGACTGCCCATACAGCAGGTGCTTTTCTAGTACTTATACAAAGACCATCTAACCACCCGTGTCTTTATCGTGAAGCAGAAAAATAAGTCAAAAAGTATAACACTCCATTTCCTGTCTTACCAACTTATCTCACCTCTTTCTAAAGAATATTCACTTCCTCTAACTTGCAGCCTTTCTGTGTTCAGTAATTGTACTTGCTTATACCATTCCTTGCTTTATGTTCCCTAATCGATTACTCAAATTACAGCAATTATCTCTTGTTAATCTTTTCCATATATTGCTTAATGCCCAATGGCTTCAGGGATGCTATCATTTTGTAAACACACTATTTTTATGCCTCTCTGCTATACTAGAGATATGTTTTTCTGCTTCTCTGCTAAACTAAGACTCAGTAGTAGACTTTTATGTTTAACTGTAGACTTAAACATATTAACAAAGCTTATGGATCTCTTCAACCTACAGAAACATTTAGTGTAAGCAATGTCCTGTCCCTTGCATCATCAGCATCACATTTGATTAGCTTTGATGAAGAACAAGAAAGGCAAAGTACTGAAAGGATAGGAAATCTTGCAGAAAATTCTCAGAAATGAAATGAGAGCAACATGCTGGAAAACTTCTGGATATGAAGTTGAGCATTTGGGTCATCTCTAAGAATGCCTGAGGGAGGAGGAAAGTTAGAGGGGAAAAATGTTTTTCTTTCATACATCTGGCTTCTGACACTGATTTCCATGTGTACACAGCATGATTAAGGGGCATTCTTGCTCAGATCTTGAAATTGGCTTTATCTTATGTTCACAAATGATGTGGAATGCTACAAGTCTGGTCTGGTGCTTCAGCTACATTCTCCAAGAGGCCTAGTGAATTCAGGTTTTATGTAAGCCAAATATGTTCACATGTGGATGCAAAGCAAGAGAACATAAGTTTTTCATGTAAACACAGCCACTGTGGTTTGACAAAGTAACAAGAACCATGTTAAAGCCTTATTCGTTTAACAAGATGATACGAATCTGCCTGGATGGTTTTTACAACCCCTTTCAGAATCTTTACCACAGGCATTTCTGTAAGTGTGTTTTGCTCTCATGAACATAAATAGTTCAACATTCATTGTAACATACTCTCTTCCAAACAGAGGGAAGCAGGACTAGGCATCCCATAACGCAAAGGCAGCCTCTGGTAGGTGGGAAGGCTGGGAATAATCATCAGTAGCAAATGTTTGCAGTTTTAAACTCTAGTTTACATCAGATGTAACAGGGGCTCCTTCTGCAACAAGATCGATGCGGATCTACTTCAAAAACAAAAAAGGCAGAAAACAAAAACACAGGTCTTTGTTGCATTAAAATCAAAATAGGGACTGCATTCACAGTTGAACTGGAAACTACCATTAGCAACTTAGAGCTGCACTTGGTCAAAGGGTGAATGTCCAGGTTTTTGTTCTCACTGACGTCTCCCTTCTGCTCACGGAGCAACTTAATCAACACACATAGTGAAATACAAAGGCTGGAATGAAAATACATTTCACAAAGATTCAGTTCTTACTAGTATAGGTTGAGTTCATATCATGTGAATGTATACATAAATCAATCCTGAGGCTAATGTAGACACTTGCATCCCATAAACTTACTTTAATGCATGTTCTCTCTTTCCCTTAGAAACTGGAAATATTTACTTAGTTACTGAAAGACAAAAATTCCAACTTCACAATAGTATACCTAAATATCTTTCAAGGGTTTCATTAACATTACGTAAATGTATAAGGGCTTGAGTGCCTTCCCAAGATGAAGGCTAATCTACATCTTAAAGAAGATGGATTTATGATCAAATAAATTTTCTGTCAATGACTTTCTGTCAATGGTGGCTTATTTCCAAGTAAAAAATCTAGCACTGGTTAACAGAGATGTATTTTTCAAAATAAATTATATAAGAGATCCCATTATCTTTCATTTGCTCCAACTTTTTTTGACACATAGCAATGTAATGTTAATATTATTACATGAAAATGTCTAGATGATAGTCTGATAATCAATCAATCTGATGAAGACCATGATGTCTCTTTTAAACTACTGTTATTGTCTGTAATGGTCTAAAAATATAAGCTTTTCATTGACTAGAGTTAAATGAATCATAACATAATTCTTTCTTGCTTCAAACAACTTAAATAATTCAGCAACCTTTCCCCCACTATAGAAGATACAAAACCAAAAACATTATTAAATCAGAATTTTGGCTGAGAATGTTTATGCTCTAACTGCATTTGGCTGTTTCTACCAGCAGTAAATTTTAACATGGCATTGGAATCTTACATGTTATCCATGCATGTTTGTGAATTCTGCATTTGTATGTCTTCAAAATTCTTTAAAGTTTTATTTATTTAAAGTCTTTAATGTATGAAAGAAGCCATGCCACTAAACAGTCTGATTTTGCTCACCACTTCCATCCTTGTCAATGACTGATATGAAGACTGGCAAACTCCAATTTTCATTAACAACTCTTTCAAAGCTGTGTTAATGACATTTGATAAGTTACCATAGCCACAAAAGCAGCTACAAAAACATATGTAAAATGTACCAATAAAATTGATTATTTTCTCTCCCACATCTCTTCTTCACATGCGTGTGCCTGAAGTTTATGATTTTCCACTTTAAAAACAAGTTGCTATCTACACTGTATTGAAAGCCACGAGTTCTGTGTTTTATTCCAATTCTGCCAACAGTTTCTGGAGTAAATTAAGAGAAACAGCCTCAGCCATTCTTTCCCAGTCTTTGTAGAACAGAAAAACACATAGAGGTCTTGGACTAAGAGAGACCATTCTAGGAAAAGAAAAAAAAAACAACAAAACACCAACAAACTAAAAGCCAACAAAAACCCCATGACCTCTGCAAGAAAATTAGAAAACAGAAAATATCTTACAGCTCTCAGCACCTCATACTTTTATTGCCGGAAAGCAACAGTTAAGGATGACAGAAAAACATGGAGGACCAGAAGATTATTTAGAAGTAAAATCAGAGTAGCATTGCATTGCTCTCTGTAACACATTTCTCCCTCAAGGCTGTAAAATGTTCTAACAATGTATAATATTGTTCATATATAACAGAGACTGCTGCAAATCCATTCCTATACAATCCATGTTAAAGTTTATGTCAGGGAATAAATACTATTCTACACCAGTAAATGCAAAGTACAACTCACACCTGCTTCAAAAGTTGAGTACTGCAAGAATTATTCTAGCAGGTTCTCAGCATCTTTCAAGGTAAGGTCTGCTCCTGAGTCATATCAGTTTACCCAGAACTCTTCCTCCTATCACACTGTCCACAAAATCTCTCTGGTACAAGTTGCTATGACAGGTTACACGTTTCCTCCCTTTAAAAATGTGCAGAAGTCACTGCACACTGCGTACACCATTCATCTGTAATTACAGAGGCTTATGATTTTGATTGTACACAACTACACTTCTTTACTGTGCAGATTTGTCACTCACGAAGGTTATTTTTGAACTGACTGAAGAATGTCAAAAATGAGACCTTCAGTATTATTTAAACCTATAAATAGTATTTTAGAATTCTAGTTTGTCTGCAAACCCTGGGGCAGGAATAGCTGATTTGGGGTGTCTACATGCTTAGGTTATTATTTTGTTGCAAAGAACAAAGTTCTCAGAAATCACAGGCTCCTGGCTTTTTCTCCTGTTTCCTGTCTTCAACATGCGGGCCATCATTGGATGTTTTTAAGAGAATGATAATGAATGTGTTAGCTTATGAAGATTTTAGGCATGCTGCAAAGCTGGATTAAAAAAAAACAACACAACACAGCAAACTGACCCAAAAAGGACAGCAAAACACAGTTCTGAATTTAAACCTAAACTTTCCTGCATTTAGCCTCTGTTCATCTGGCTTCTTTCTGCCAAACGCCTGTAGGCCTTGCTTTTAATAGCTGCTACTATAGTTAGTGCTTCTTCAGCTGCTGCTGAGTTTTTGTTTTCCTTAAAAACTGCAGAGGTTAAAGTCTGGAGCATGATCTTAACAATCTCCTTCCTTCAGACTTTTCATCTCACCCTGAGGTCAAAGTGAAGATGCAGTTCCAAGCTACTACAGACGACCAATTTCACTATAGATTAAGAATTGGCTATAGCATTAAAAAAATAAATCAGTTGTTTTCTAAGGGAAAGATGCAGATGATCCTCTTTATGCAGATAAATTCTTATCTACCTAGACTTGAAATAAAAACTGTCTTAGAACCACAGGATTTTGGAACCACTTTAACTGTTTCCATGCTGAAAAACAAAACAAAATGAAAATAACATGAATTACTGCCCTTAAACACATGAGCTTTATGTGTCTAAAGGACTGCTATAATATTCCAGAGATGTTGTCCCGATATTTTATTTCTGAATACATAAAAGTCAATGTTTACCTAAATAATAACAAATCACAAACAGCAAAAGTAATAAGGAACTCACAGAAAAGGCACAGCTAACAAAATTTGGAACTACTATACCGCATAGGACTGATTATTTTATCTGAGTTGTGTTAAAGCCACAGTATGAGTTTACTCCTTATTAAACACCAAAAACCCACAGGAAAGACGTTCAGAGTATCTGTGTCAAAGGAAAAGCTTCAAATAGTGTTCATGCATTGTAAGGCGTGACAGAATACATTGAGGACACAAGTCTTGCCTGAAGAGAGGTTTTTTCTGGCATTTAACAAAGCATAAGGTCTGATAGAAGCACTTCCAAGGATTAGAAGAATATTCATTATTTATTTCTATCATATTGATTCACAGTTTATAAAATACAGTTGTACAGAAAATTCAGCCTGTCCTTTAGGTGGCAGTAACAGAGATTACTTCCTTTAACTGCTTGTATTTATGATATTACAAGATCTTCATATTTTTGAGACTCCTTTCATTTTACCATATTTCTTTCAAAATGGACCAGTAGGCTCAAGTGTTTGTAGGGTAGAAGCAAGAGAAACGTGTATGCACACACAGCACAGATCTCCTATGGAAAGAACACTTATTAAATCAGATTAAAAATCTACCATGGCTTTCCTTCATTCGACTTATCTAAGGAAGAATTACAATTCCACTGAAGTCCTTGGCAGAGCTCACCATTCAGAACAGAGCCAAATCCTCACCCTTAGTCTGGACAGTGAACTACACAAACTCAAAAGGAAATAAAGAAAGAAGAAAAAAAAAGAAAAACAACTCCTCCAAACCAATCACCAACCACCAAGCTGAAAGCTTACAAAATAAATAAGCCTCAAGACTGCTAATACAACATCAATATCCTACAGTCCTTATAAGGAGAGCATGCAGGTGCATACTCAGATAATCATTCTCAAATAGGTTTGTTAAACCTGACATACCAGAGGAGAGCATAACTCTACAAAGGAGCAGAGGAAAAACACAGTGATACCTCTGATGAAGGGAAATTTCCACCACTGAGATAAATATATTAGTCCTAAGGAAGCCTGAAAACCAGTATTCATTTCAAGAAGTTATCGCATATGGAAAACCTCAGAAGCATTTCTAAATAAAAGAAACAAAAGAAAATATTTATAATGGAAAAGATTAGGCAATTTCCCACTTCAGCAAATTTCAAAGGTTCTTAGTTCTCCCAGCTTCCAGCTTTACTGGAAAGCAGGAGTTGCTTAATACCACTGAAAATATCTGACAAACTCTTTTGAATCTAAATTTAGACGCATGACCGATTTTTTCCAGAGATTTAAAGCAGGAATCTATTAGTCTTTATAGTACACTTTGGGACGCATTGTATATATTTTAATCTCTTCTTGGGCATACCCACACTGTAAAATTTAAACGTGTCCATCAGCCCACTTTACTCACTCTTTCTGTTTTTCCCTTTGAACGGGGAGCTTATAATAGAGAAAAAGCTCCAGAAATTTTAGGTAATTTCACAGTAAATTTATTAATCTTGCTCAGTGGGTGGGAAGAGAAGACAAGTGATTCAGCAAGGGACAAGAATGATCAAAATACCATAAGGTGGTATGGAACCTGTCTACATTTGCTGGGTACTGCAGAATATGTGGAAGTTTTAACGCCGATTGTTAACTTAGAATAGCTTTTTCTACTGTTCGTATCATCCAGTTTGAATGTAGGAAAACAAACCAAACCAAACACATCTTGCAGAAGGGCCCAGTTTTTGCAAAAACCAGCTCTCCTTATGTATTACCCAACACCAACGTGACATAAAAAAACACCGTACAAAGAAAGAAATATTGGCATGTGTCCTTGTAGCTCTTGTTTCCTCCACCATCTGACTCTTCAGAAAACTCTGGGCAGATATTTCTGTTCTGACATACCGACGGGGGAAAAAAAAGCAGCAGATCTGCTGTTGGAAATTTCTGTCTAGCAAGATTTTCTATTAAAAGCTACTCGTCATTCAGTTTGCTACCTATCTACTGTAAAACAGTTGTCCATTATGCAAGGATAGTTATCTCACGCAGGACAAGAATCACTTCAGCACAGAGCAGAAATGCTGCCATTTACACTTATTTGGATTGTTAGAATAATTCCCTGGATTGGAAACCGTTTCCACATCGATGAGTGCACAGAATACCCTTGATTACAGTTTTACAACTTAAGGGGTTTGGGTTTTATTGTTAAACCACACTTTAAATTCTTACGAGGAGGCTCAAAAGCCTGGTTGTTCCTTGAAAGGGTCAACAGCAGTCATCTTCAGCATTGTGTTCTCTGATGCACTGATGATGGATACAGCATGGAAAAGCTCTCTAGGAATTTGACATTAACAATCAGTAGTTGGAGAGCTGCCTGTATGCGCAATCTCCACAACTGTTTTCAAGGATAGCAGAACTAAGGTTTTGCATTTCCACGTTAAAGGAGGGGGCTCCTCTTTCAAACATGCCAATCTCAGACAGTATATAAAGGAAACAGAGCCTGGCAAATAGGTCCTTGCTGAGGGTAGAAATGTTTCCTTTGTGCACATGCAGCAGTTCAAAGACTCTGGTAAGACTCTTCTGTGCTCACACAGCTTTCCCCATAAACTACAGCACTGTCAACAGGAAAAACAGAAACATTTCTCTGAACTTCCCTTCAAAACAACTCCTTCTGGATCCAGATCTTGCTACTAATTTTACCTACTGGTGAATTCAGAGTTCCAGGCAGAAGGTGGTTTGCACACAACAGAACAGGGACACTACCGTGCTACCCTGTGGTATATGGAGGTAATTTTCAAAGACAGGCTGCAGAACCTCCCAGCAAAGGTCTCCTTTGAGCTCCTGGAGCTTCCCATGTTCTAGTTTTAGGCCACTGCTCCTTGTCCTATTGCCACGCACCACTGAGAAGAGCCTGGCCTCCTCTATTTGCCTCCCACCTCCCTTTAGATATTTATAAACATTAATCAGGTCCCCTCTCAGCCTTCTTTTCCCCAGGCTAAACAGACCAAGGTTACTCAGCCCTTAACAGAGATGCTCCAGGCTCTTTATCATCTTCGTAGCCCTCCACAAAATATTTAGGTCAGTGAAGATAAGTTTCAACCATGAAGAATAATGAAAGGACTTTGAAATAGAGTTAAGTGGATGATAGGAAGAAATATGAGATTTAACACACAATGATAATACAAAATAATACAAAGGGAAACACAATCTCAACTGGAAATATAAAATGTCAGACTCCAAGCTGAACATTCATCTGATCTCAGGATTATGACTGACAATTATGACCGGGTTCAATTAAAATGTCAGCTTAGCAAGCACAAAAAGGACAACACAAAAAAGTAATTTGGGAATTAAGAAGGAAGAGATAAGAAAAAACTGAAGTCAAGAGCCTGATTATGGCCTTCAACTACCTGTGTTCTACCAGAACCTACACTGTGCTCTGAAATAGTTTCAGTCTCACCTCTACATTAAATACAAAAACAAAGCAAAACAAAAACAAGCAAAAAACAAAACAAAACAAAACCAAAAAACAAAACAAAAAAAAAACAACCAAAAACAGAAAAGAGAAAAATTAACAAAGGTATGGAACAGTTTTCAAGTAAGGAACAGCTTGGAGTACGACACCTCAGTCTGGTAAACAGAAAACAAATGCAGAAGTATGACTAAAGTATGAGGTTCTGAGCAATGGAGGGAATGTGAGTAAGCAACGACTAGTCACTGTTTCTTACAATACAAGTATGGGTCAGCAATAAATCATGCTTATTAGGAGCTAGGTTCAAAACACAAAGGAAGTTCTTCACACAATACGTAGTGGAGCTGTGGAACTCTGTGTTGCAATGTGTTCAAAAGGTAGACTGGACAAGCCTGTGGAATTGAAATTCATTCAGGATTACTAGGCATACATGAACCAGATAAAACTCCAGCCACAAATGGCTGAGGGCTGGAAAAGTATTAAGGCAAAGTATCATACGCGATAGCAATGTTTCTATGAAGTTCACTATCATCTTTACTTGCAACTTACTAGGCTGAGAATTCTGTATGAGCACGTGATTTTCAATTTGGGCATCACATTAATATTTTGTTTAAAATGTAACTAAAGCTATCTCTTCTGCTCTCCCACAGAAAACTGTAAAACAACTCATCTTGTGATCAGCAAATTGAAAGGTATCTTCAAAGATCTTCTTGCCTAGATTGGATGCTCTGGGTTTCATTTAAAACAAAGGAAAAACAACACAACATAAAGAAGTAAATAAAGAAGCCCTTTGGAATAGCTCAAGATCTGTGAAAGACAACCTTACTCGTCTGACCTGAACTCAGGCTGGGTGGAACACCTGAAAAAGCACACTATCTGAAGGTGTAGGACCCTGCCCTTTCCTGCAAGTACAAGTGATGTGCCAGGGATCACGATGACGTTTAAAAAAATGCATAGCTCTGCAAAATGTACTGTGCTAGCTTCCCCACCCCGGCTTAAAATACAATCCCCCTAACAATATAAACAGTTGCCTAATGTTACATTTCACATACCATCATGGTTTGGATGGCATGTCCCTGTTTGTAAGAGAATTTGAAACACTAACAGTTACGGTGATGAGGGAAAGAGAGGAAGTAACCTGAGAATCAAGGTTACAAAATTGCTTTATCCATTCCTCTGTGGGGATGAAACAGTATAAACAAAACAACCAAACCCAAAACACTATTTACTTTGGGAAACAGAGAACATCAAGTTTCTCATAGTAGGTGGAGTCAAATAAGGACACACTTGGCCCCAGAGACTCCAACAGCCAGATCTCATGCAATGTTATAGACCGGAGCTGCTCCCCAGTCTGCACTACCACTATTGCTACATAATGATCGCATTCTGCACAGGTACAGTCAGCTCTGAGAGCAGGAGAGGAGGGCAAGCCAATTATACCCCCAAGCATGGTGGAAATTTAGGGTTATAGTAACAAATGCCAATTCACAGGCAACATCGTAGTCATGATAAGAAGATCAATTACAAACATTACTGTGAAAAGCCTCTCACATGAACCCATTTTGTAATTAGCCAATGCTGTGCTTGACTTCATTTACATACTGTTTGTTTTCAAACCACCACAGTATGTGGCAGAGATGTGGGTGATAAAAGATACAGCTTGCTCTGCCTAGCATTTCTGGGAGGTGGGGGAAGCAGGAGGGAGACAAATACAAGCATTTTACCTGAGGCAACATTCTTCTATTTTGTTTGTTCTTTGGAAGAGTTATAATACAAACCTGAGTTGCTACTTGAGGCACTTTTACTAGTAAGACTTAGAATACAACTAGGAAGATTTATTTATATTTTCTAAGTTAGCACCCTTCAGTAGTGACATTCACAGACAATGGAACAATTTTCCCTAAGGAGAGCAATAACAAAAGCCAATATGTGCCATCTAAACCAAGGATAAAAACCCAAAGGAATCCATTCTTATCATGGGAAGTAAGTTCAGTAGCTACAAAGTCATTCCTCAGCTACCTTACTGGGTGTTCCGACAAGACTTATCAGAATTATAGCATTGAATGGACTATTGGACAGAAGATCTGTATAACTGGAATTAACTGAACTCCCATCTGCCATTCAGTTTCTTTGCTATCATTCATCAGCTTCCCAGCCCTCCCTTTCCTTTCAACTTCCTACCATCTCTGAATACTATAGAAATCTGGGAGCCAATGTTGCCATTTAAGAGACAGCAAAAGCCCCAATAGTAACTTAAAGACATTTTCTACCATGGAAGAATATAAGCTGCATTTTTAAATATGAACAACCTCATTAGAAGTATATAACAGAAAAAAGCATTTTAGGGTAAGATCAACCCTAAGGCATTGTCTTCACTGTAGACATAAAGTTGTTCAAGATGGAAAGAAGGGGGTTTATTATCCAAGACACACAACACTTGCATTTGTCATGAAATTACATGCTGAAAGGTTCAAGGAACAAAAGTAGAAGTGGCAGAGAAGAATGGAACTATCTCATTCTTTTCTGACAAGCAAGTTATCTGAAAAACTATTTAGTCTGCTGGAGGCACCTGAGCTACATAAGTGAAGACATACTTCTCAAACATAAAGGAAATAATTTGCACTGCTGTTCTAATGAACCTGACCAGGTAGCTTTCCGTTAGAGATTAGTGACTGCAATAATATTACTGAAGAGGCTGAAGGTCATGGTTAGATGCACTCATGACACTGTTAAGTACAGCATAACAAGATCTAGGTTATTCCTTATAACAAATATAAGGTTGTATTAAAGTCTGCCAGACCAGTGGCCTGTAACTGTTAAAAACTGTTCTGGAGTATCCCCAAGATGGTAGTGTGATTGATACCTTAAATAGTTTCTAACCATAAAAGATACAATCGTTTTAGGAGAATGTATTATTTTCGTTTTGCAGGTTGATCATACTTGAAAACATATCTGAAATGCAGAGATTTAGTGCCTAGTTAGTGATTTCAAATTCAGTGTATTAGCTGTGGGGAAAAAAAAAAAGAGGACACTCTGGTCTTTACAAGACAAACTTGCTCCCCTTTGGCTTATGTCTCAGCTGTTCCAAACTTCTTACTCTTGAGAGAGTTACAGGCGGCTCCAAAGGAACGAGTAGAGGGGGAATAAAAAAAGGACTCAGTATTAAACAATAAATTTATATTAGTTAAAAGAAACAGGAAGAGATTATTCGTCAAATCCTGGCAAAATGAGAGAACTACGCTACTTGAACAAAGTGACAGAGAATGTAAGAGACTTGGAAAAGCATCTCCAGAGTAGCAGCTTTGAGAATTTGATGTGTGCCAGGGAGGAAAATGGAGACGAGGCAAGAAGGGAAATTTTCATACTTAAGCTATAATCTTGTAAAAACAAAAAGGACCCTTGTATTAGTAGTTGCTGTTTTTCTTCTTCTTCAATATCATACTGGCATCGACCTACTGAAACAAGTTTCTCCACTGGCAGATAAATCATGTAAATACTATACTTCAATAGTTCTGTTGGACACCCTCAACACAAAGCAGCAGTTAAGGTGGACACAGTTGTGATGTTCCAAAAATCAGTTTGTGGGACTGGTATCCTAATGCAGGAAATACAGGTACAATATCAAGATTCTCCACACATTTCATTTTCAAAATACATTTGCATTTATCCTTCCTGAAGATTTAGGTCTCAAATTGTACAAGGAAATTTACAAACTGAACCCATAAATGCCTACTTCAACATTCTGAAGTAAAGTTGAATTCATGTTACTTTGTAGGTATCAATAAGATAAATCCTTGAATAACATCATCTTAATTTAAGAACTGTTTTTTTGTTTTTTTTTTTTCCAGATGCTCAGTAAATGCTCCCCATGACTTCCTGGAAATCATTTTGTCCTCTCAAGTGTTACACATTATTGTCACTCCTATACTACTATGAAGGCACAGAGAAATAAATTTAATTTTAGATAACTGAATTCAGTTTAATGGTACAATCCACAATAGAGATACTACTATGTTGAACAGCTACTTGGGCTTTTTGCAAGGTTATGATAAAGGGGCAATTTGAGGTAATTTCTCCTAGCAACACACTAACAAACTATATGTTTCCACATGCAACACCAAGTTTATGATTAAAGAAATGTAAAAAAACAAACATTTTCCTTATTACAATATCCAACTGACTAGCAAAAGAACTCTCCCAAAATTCAACATATTGGAAGCCATCTTTGAATCATTACTGCCTACTAGGTTTCCACACCTTTTTTCTGACCTCCTTTAGTAGTATTCCATTCTGCTTAGCCTGAAAACAGGAAACAGATTCTCTCCTTTTGTCCTTAAGGATTCTTAAGTTATTCACCTATTTATTTGCTGGTCTAATAAAATCAAAATCTGTGTTGAGAAACTTACCACAAGACCAACTTTAAAATATTCCTTTGGAGGATAGCAACAGTTTCTATGTTATTAATCCAATCAGACAGGTTTATGCCTGTCATCTTTGCCCAGATTTGAACTCCTGTTGCCCAAGAGAACAGAAATTGGTGATGCAGGAAGAAATGCTTAACTGTACAGTATTATTTACTTGTGGCTCAGCAATCAGTTAACCACATATGTGAAGCTCTGCCAAGATGTCCTCCTACAACAAAAGCATTTTCAAAAATCTACAAAAACAAACATAATAGTCAGTAATTGACATGTTTTGGACAGAACATTATTTACCTACTATTGGTTCTTAGAATAGAATCCAGTATTTTTTACAGATTTTTAAGACCGAAGTAAATGAAAAGGCTTTTCTGCTTGCCTTAATGTACAATTATAACCAGACTGCCAATTGCACTATCTATTTATCCCTACATTACTGACATATTCTGGCAGGGGTCAAGGCTCAAAAATATACTCAACCATTAAAAATATCTTTTTCATGGTGGAAGACATACTTCTGTATGTACTGAATATTTTATTTCATTCTCTTAAATAACACCGCTTGAAGAACTACAGTGAAGATGCTAGAGAAACTGCATCACATGTCAATGCACACAAATGCATATAGCCTCCAGACAGCCTATACAGCTAAGGCAGGGCGGTGATTAAGGACCATCACTAAGCAGGAAGACACCTTAGGCCCAACATTTGACCACAGAAGAAAGAGACAACATTTCTAAGCCTATCTACTTTTATTTGGTCCAAACTGACATTAGTCTAAGGGAGTCTCTACTTGGTTCTAGTTTCCTATTAATCAACTCTTTCAGAAATACAACGACATATTCACACATAGTGATGATATTAGGTATTAAGTTATCCCAGCAGGACGCCAGTACAAACATGTTAAAATTTGTGCAAAACTTTACAGATCTGCAGATCAACAAACAAAAACCAGTAAAGGACTGGAAAACATTTTGTCAGTGGAATAGCACAGAGAAAATGGTGCGTATACATTACTTGAACAATTTAATGTCAATCTTTACACATTTTGTCTAGGCCTAACAAAAAATCTCTGATATTCTGGTTGTAACAGACATTTGAGGCATGTCTTCTCAGAAATAATTTTAAAAAGAAAGGATATTTACAAATAAAACATTATCCACAGCTGAAAATTTGACTATTCTAAACATGCAAGTTCTCCTTAACTCCCAAAAGAACTGCAATTGATTACTGTTGTAAAAGACTTCTCCACAAGTCATCTCATTTTCACGCTGTTGTTTAAGAGAATCATGTAATGGCACCAGGTATTACAGGACTATGCACATGTAGCACAAGTGTAAATTGTCCAAGGTAAAACAAGAAGAGTATCAGAAAATAAAGATATATTAGAATGAAACCAAACCAAAATAGAAAATCCTTTCAAAACCACCTCCTTTAATGGGCCAGTTGCATAGAACACATTGCTTCTACAAGGCCTCAACACTGTGTGCCTATAAATTCTGAACACCCCTACATTCTTGACTTTAAAGGGAGTCAGCTGTAGGACCTTGCTAGATGTTAATTAACAAAAAACAGGGAGTTGCCTTGGTGAAAAGTAAACAACATTCCAATTGCACAGTCTGATGTAACATGGGTGGTTGCATCTAGACTCTACCATTAAACTATTAAATAAAATATGCTGAACAGGTTGGGAGAGGAACAAAAATAGAATGCCAGACTTTCACAGCATTAGTAAAACAAAGAAACTCCTTTTTTCTAGCATTTTAAGTGCACTCCATTGGACACAAAGTACTCAGCAAGGCCAATTACACTGCCACAATCAGCACAGAGAAGCATGCTGAGACTAACTAAAGAAAGCAAAATTTACGAGGGAAGCAGGTGGAGTTGACTCTTGATTTGGAGTTAGAATGTAAGAATGGTAGCTCATGGATGAAGTGAAGAAGAAAGGCTGTTCTATGGTAATATCCTGGTAAATGGCATTGTACTATGACACTGTATGACACTGTGAAGACAAACAGCACAGCTTCAGTCCAAAGGGATCTTTATAATCCCCAGGACTGGGCCAAGTGAAACCTTGGGATGCTGAGACCGACCTCCGGAGGAATGTCTCCTCTAAGGAGGGCAGGCAAGCAGCAGGATGGTTCCTCAGAGAGGCTGTGGGATATCCTCTGCGGGAAGTGTCCAAGACTCCAAGACTAGGCTAGACAAAGGCCGAGCTATACAAAACCTGACCTAGCGCTGGCAAATATCCCATGCCAAGCAGGAAGCTGGACGGGATGAGTCAGAGTTCATTTTAAAGAGAAACAATGTTGAAGAAAAAAAAAAGAAAAAAGTAAAATACACATTTTTAAGTGTTGTAAAATAATGTTAGACTGTTTAAAAATAAATAGAGAACAAAGGCGCTGAAATTTAAGACAATGCAAAAAGATTGTTGTGATCATGCTCTGATTCCACCTATCACACAATGAAAAGGGTCCTTGGATTTTTACTGATCAAAGAATGCCTAAACTTTAGATAAGACTTCCTTTGTCCCGATGTACGCTCATCACTCACTTCTCTTTGCAGTTTCTGTGCCAGCTGCAGGAAAAAGTTCTACCAGACATGCAAAGTGACAGAGATAGATACTGCTTAAAAATATAAAAACATTTCCAGAGATCTGTGCAGAGTTAAAGAGAAATGGCCAAAAGGGAAAACAGAACACAAAGACGGAACTTAGAGGATTAAAAAAACAGCAGCAGCCAGTGAGGAAAACTTGAATAGTAGGTGTGTGAACAAAAATAGAGTATAAAACAGAAAATAAAAGGATTTGAGGTGGTTGGAATCAAGTTAAAATCTTCATTATGGCTACAAACGAAATACAGACTGTCTTTTAAGCAATGGAAAAAGTTAACACGATCACTGTGTAAATACATGTACATGCCATCTAACCATTTTAACATTACGGAGTGCAAGAAAAACAAAAAATATCTGGGAAGCCAACCAAAAATATGGCCTAAAGGAATTACCTCCTCAAATTATATCAGCAGAGCACTACTTTCTCTAGAAAGGAGAGGTGAAGAAGAGCAATGGGCTGCTACTGAGGTATGCAACCTTCCAAGACAGACAAATGTTACACAGCTGTTTGGGTTATTATCAAATGCAAAAACAAAGAAAGGAAAGGAAAGAGAACAGCAGCCACAGTAAAAAGCAGAATTGCCTTGCACGCAGTACTTAACATATGGAATAAACAGTACTGAGGGAACACAAGGGAACAATTAGTATAAACGGTTTTGTAAATATCTTGGACAAATCCCAGAAGAAAATAAAACCGAGGAAGACACTGACTAATTCAGAGGAGGGAAGGGGCCTCATGGCTCTTCTGGCCTCCTTATGTCCTTATGTGCCCTGTATTTATATTTGTGTGCTTGCATTATCCAGCATATAGGCTATTTAAGGTCAGAAAAGCATTGCTGTAGCACAGCTGCCTCCAGCAAGTAGAGCCTGACATCACCAACCACACAGAAGAGCACAGCTCTTTTATTGGCTTAAACAGCAAATATCTGCAAGCAGAATTGTTTCGCTCTATTTGTACAGGTTTTTCCACAGTACTATGGCGCGTGCAACCTTGGTATTGACAGAGTTCTGTGCACTGAAATTGTTAAATGGCTTCTTTCCTCACGTACTGTCAGCGGCCACTGACCAGAAACAAGCTGTTAGAATTTAGCTTAAATATCCAACAAAAAAAGAAACTACATTTTCATACACTGAAGATTCAATTCCTGCCAAAATTTAATCTGCCTTTCTTTGTAGGAGGTTTGACAGATAATACACACATGTATCAAATATCGCACATGAGATCTGCAATAAAATCCTACGATACTCGTTTGACACACACGTATGTTTGCTAAACTACACATAAAATATTCCAGACTTTTTCCATTAACACAGTGGCAACACAATTTGCAGAAGCAGTGAAGGACTAGAACAGCTTATTAACCCACTGAAATGGAAGGGTATCAAACCACAGTTACTCCATGACAGGGTTGATAGCCGCCACGCAGAAGCATTTCCAGGTATTTTCCAGAATTCAGTAGATACCTCAGTGACTGCACCAACCTCCTCCTCCCCACCCACCCAACAACAACAAAACAAAAACAAACAAACATGCCCAGGCATCCCTCCCAGCATACAGGAGGTTGGCTCTTAATCACCCAGATCAAAGGCCTGGGGGAGTACTCAAACTGCTGCTCCCTGCCCAAGCGATCACGGTTTCTCCCAGTGAAAATCAAGGTGCAAAGTGGCATGTTGTGCATCCAGGTCTTGCCCTGATAATGGCTTTGAATTTGATGAGGGTGCAGAGACAAGTCCCACAGTTCAGCCAAAGCCTGCAGCAACTTGAAGATAGCCAAAGAATTCACTGATATACAGTGAAACGCAGCAGGGAGCCGTTAACACTCATTTTTCCATACAGAAGAGGACTACAGGTACATATATATTTTTTCCTGAGTACTACACAACTCCCTGGACGTAATTTCTAACTACTTCTGAGTTTCTTCCAAGTTGCAGATTAATGAGGTCCAGCCTGTTCCCAAGACGTGCCGGTTGTAAAAGAAGGAAAGATAAAATGTACAGAAGTCACACTAAGCCCTGTTCTGTACAGTTTTCCTTTTAGCTGTCTCCATTTTCTGCACAAATCACTTCACAAGTTTTCCAAGAAGTGAAACTACAAAACACAATCTCCATTCCATTACAATAAAAACTTCTCTAAGAGGCATACAAACTGCACTCTTTTTAAAAAGTAAGTTGAAGTTCAGAATGTCTGTTTTAGTTTCAAATTCAACAAATCCTCACTTTTGGGGATTCCCCAAGAATAACCTCTCAGGAAAAAGTTCTCAATATTTCTGAAGGGTAATCTGCTATAAAGGAACCGACTATTCAAAACCAAGTTTCATAGGTGGGAATATGCTTTTTATACATATTTCCAGTGCAAGTCCAATGTGCAAGAGCAGAAAGCAAACAGGGCTTCAACTAACATCCACACAAACTACTAGCAGCAGTAGTAATAGGACATACTGTAGCCTTATATGACATCAGCAATATGATGAGTCACATTCTTGACAACAACTTGGAAAAACGAAACCCAGTAGTCGTGATGCAAAAATCAAACACAATTTATTTTACGGAAACAGCATCTTACTATGACAGATAATTAAGTAGGAACTAATTTAAAGAAGATGTTAAGATGAAAAAGTAAATGGATTAATGTCAGAAAAGACTGAGGTGAAAAGCACTAAAATCTTAGGTGGTACTTAGTTCCGCTGCAGGGTGGGGAAGTTTAGAGGAAAATAACTGGGTAGGAGTGGTAGGATTGTAGTGTTAGGCTGAAGTGTGATCTAAGAGAATGAGGAAGCATAACATGTGAGATGCTAATTGCATGGAAAAACAGTATTTGAGGAATGCGAAGGGAACAGGAAAAAACACAAAGGTTGTGAAAATTGCTTCTCAGAGGTGTCTAAATGCCCTCCCCAGCTATGTACGTTGGAGTATGTTTTCAGCCTAGCCACGATTGCAGGACAGAAGAATTAGATAGTCCAAAAGGACTCCAGTGCAAGAAGCTGTGGACCATGAAACAACAGACTTGTATTCTGTTACTGGCTCTGCCTTTGACTTTCTGGATGACAGCAATTTCCATTAACTATCAGTTTTGCTCCTAAAAGGTATAATGTTAATGACCTCTGTTGTATGCATGACCTCAAATAAATTATATTCATTATTAGCTAGACACTCCAGCTGAGTTTGTGATATGTACCAACTATTGTTAATCCCACTAAGAAAACTTCTCTTGGTTATAAAACAAAGGAATGCCCCATCACAACCAAGCTTAGAAAGAGTCTTTCTTATCTGCAAGTTAAGACAACCCAGCCACCTTTAGTGCTCTTCCAGTAACACCTTGTCAGCGCAAATGAAGTCACATCAGCTATTTAGTGCCCAGGAAACTCTTACTCTGCATTTTCATTCTAACAGCAACCGTGGCCCTAAATCAACTCTGAAGAGCACCCCAGCTCTGAACAAGGCTTTGTGGTAATCTCAAAAGATACATTTTGATCTGTTCTTTTGATCCCAAACACAATGGGGAGCTGAGGCTGAGATCTCTTCCCCATTGATCCCTCCTTCCACACTTTCCTTGCACTGAAGCTACTCCACATGCTCCTTGTGTCACACTTCCAATATCACCCAAGGTACCCACTGAAAAGGCAGCACACAGATCAGGGAAAGAAAAATACCACAGTAGCAATGAATACTGACATGCCTGGCCTTGGCTTATTTTAATTCTGAGTTTCATGCATTTTAGCAGTTGGTTTGAAAATCCTTAATTTATCAGTTCTAAGTGTACAGAGGTTTGCACTTACCGAACATTAGCATCTGGAAGGAAGCACTGAAAGTAGCTAACTTTTTATTAAATGTTTTGAATAATAGAATAGGAAAAGTCTGAAGATAGACTACTACAATGTGCAGCAGCTTGCAATTACAGTGAAGTTCTCTGAAAACAAATGACTTAGTCACCATATTCAAAAGTAAGCCACATATCCCAAACGTGCAAAAATCCACTTCAGTAAAGCGGATTTTGTAACAAGATAATGTCATATTCCGTAGCAGTGGGTTTTGAATTACAAGAACTGGGAAAAATACACACATGGCAACAATAGCAGTTTCAAAAAATACACAAGGAAACTCGTGTCGAGGAAACGGTTGAGTAAAAGTACCTTTCTCTAATCGTGACATTTGCTGTCAAGGCAAATTCTAATCAACTCCCTGTGGCTACCACTCCTCAGCTTTGGTAATAAATATGCAGTTGGAACCGATACTGTTGAACAGCAAAAACTCAACTTTGAGCTTCAAGAAAAACCCTCCATAACTTGCTTACGTGATTACATTTAAGGATAAATTACCTGGAGTCTCATTCCTTGGAAATATCAATTCACAGACTCCATTCAACTGCAATCTCTGGTCAGAGTAACTAATTTTACAGCAGTCACTTCAGAGAATTCACACTGACTCCAGAGCTAGGCCACATAGTTCTGTAGAACAAACAATTACATTAAAATACAAAACATTCCTATTAATTTCTAGGTAAAAAAAAAACAAACATCATCTGCAGCAAATATATTTTAGTACAAACATGGATACTCTTCTCAGCAGGCTTCATTTCCCCTATAAAAACCTATCAGGAAACAATGATGAAATCTGCTATGCATGCTCTAATGTACTGGGAAAACAGCTGAGAAAGGAACTTAAGTAATACACATCAAGGATTTCAGAATGGCAGCGAAATACCCTTCAGCATATGCAACAGTAAAGCCAAAAACACTCAACATATCAAGAAATACATAAGTGCCTTTGTGAAACCAAAATGATTCTCAGTACCAAAGTAAAGGACACATAATCCAAACAACTCCCAGAAAACAATTAACAAAAAAATTCCAACTGCAAATACAAGGTCAGATTTCAGATGTATTAAATACTGGTCCAGCTAGTAACAGAGACAATAGCAATTCGTAATCTCATTGCTAAAATTAGACCTTCTCTGGAGATATTCAAGACCCGCCTGGATGCAAATATGTTCAGCCTGCTGTAGGGGGCCTGATTTGCCCCACTGTTGGACTTGATAATCTCTGGATGTCCCTTCCAGCCTCTAAAATACTGTGATTCTGACCAATTAAAAACACTTCTGAGAACCTCAATGTACCAGGATACATCTGATGATATGAGCAGCAGTAAAGATTCAGGAACAACTTTATGAATAGTACTGTGTGACATCCAAAAGAAGCATTACTTTGTTTCCTTTCTTCCCTCACCATTATCACTCTTGTAGGAGATAAAAACACCTAGAAGCAGAGCGATATTGTATTTTCTTACTCAGATTTCTGTACATATTTTTCTGCTTTACAAGAAAGTCCTTTAAGATGTAAAGCAATTACTGTAACATGTCAAAATACGCATCTGTCAGGTTACAAAGAGTAAGCTTACAAGACCCCAGGAAGGACACAGATCTGCAGAAGTCTCTGTAATCTGAACCCCATCCGGGCAATTGCAATACCACTGCTATCATATTACAAATTAAATGAGATAGAACTTCAAGGCATCAACAGGCTACAGTTTAAGAAGACTGGACTGATGAGGACATGGCAAAGACAGCAGTCGAGAGATTTTACCAATTCACTGGCCAGGCCCTGCAAGGAGAGGCATGACCAAAGTGGGCTTATTGGAAGATAATGTCCTGCAAAATCAATTACAACTCTGGTTTCCTTTGTCTGCAAAGATGCTCTGGGATTTGAAAAAGTCATGGACTGCATTGGCTCTCTGCTAACAGTTCCAAAGAATTCATGAGTGTTACTGGAGGAATAATTGAGTGTTATTTGGAGGAATAAACACATTTTAACTTGCCAAACAGAGGACCTTGCTTCTGTCTTCTACAGACAGATAAAAAGGCATACATACAACCAGTTATGTAGAGACAGTAAACTTCCACTAACTGTAAGACAGTAGGCTTCAGCCAATGATATGCACTCACCCCTACGGCACACTAACTAGCATGAGGTGAAGCCTTCACAATGCCCCTGCATCTTTGCATCTAAAATGCAGCAAGAGACAAATCCAGCACGTGCTATAAATGGAGAATATTGGATGCTTTTCCTCCTTCAGCTCCCAGCAACCACAACAGAAAGAACAGCAAAAAGATGGGAAACAATACCTCAAAGCAAATGCATGTTTTATCTTCTTTTCTGTTCTTTTTTTTTTTTTCATTGGGGAAAAACAGATAGAAACATTCAAATTCTAAATGTTCAGACTAGCTTCTTGTTATTTTTCCTTGTCCATATGAGAAGGTTAAGCACAGTCACCGAACTTTGAATTCCATCCTCAGTCACGAAGAACCCTCTGGCACAGCTCCCAGACTCGTAAAAAATGACCATTTCAGTCCCTAAAGCATGGAGCCTGATCCATTAAAGCAAAACAAGTTCTACTGACAGCTGGTTTTCTTAGCATATTCACGTCCATGTATTTATCAGAGAAAAGCCCTCCAGGACAACAGTGTTTATTACAGGATTATTTCTGTGAATCCAGGGAACAAAGAATCCACTGAGCAACAGTGTTTCGACTCTTATTTCTTTTTTCTTAAAATGTGAACCAAGATAAACCCACTTTTATTCATTTATTTATTTATTAATATGGACTACCCATGAAGATAAAAGACATTAAAACTTGTTTTTTATCATTAAAAAAATATGATTTCTGATCCACATTAATGCATAGTACACTGACAAACATTTTAATATAGAAATTAACTGCTCAGACTCTTTCCCATTTCCTGGATTCAGATTCTGGTCACTTTTAGCAAACAGAAAGCAAAGAGACAACAGACTTTTAATCATAAATTTCCTATCCATAGGGATACCTAGTCTTCTATCACTGAGAAAGGTAATTTGAGCAAGCAAGAGGTCTTATAGTGAGAGACTTTTTGAATAATGTATAGAAATATGGCAGAGACATAAAAGGTAGTAAGTCCAGAATAGTGCACACAATAGTGCAGGCAAAGCCTCAGAATACCTCTGTGGCTAACCTAGGAGAAAGAGGTCAAGTGGATCAGCACATGGGGAGCTTTGGGTACCGATACCACTCAGCTCTGAACCTTTCCCCAAAGCAGAACAGCTGGAAGCTGGGGAAGAGGAGTATCCTGTGAGCACCTCTGCTCCCGGAGGACCAGCTAAGCACACATGGATGCTGACAAGCACCAACCTCTCAAGCTGGGTGGCCAGTCTGTGAGGTTTACCAGCACATCATTTTCTCCAAAAGCGTGCAGAAGCTTGTTATTATGATACTACCGGAGTAGTATCATAATTTTGTTGGTTTTTTTTTTTTTTGGCTTTCTGGTTGTATTTATATATATTATACATATATATACACGCACATATAAATACATAAACCACAATGTATGATCAGCATCCCATGCATCAATCTGAATGAATCTACTTTTCAAAATCATTAAAAGCAACTGCTATTAGCTCTGTCTGTCTACTGTCTATGAGCTGGTTTTGTGGTTTTTTTTGTTGGCTAGTTTTTCAATTGTAAGACCTGGACTTCACACTCTTTGCAATCAAGTAAATGGAATACCAGTATCGACACCTGGACAAGCAGCAATACCTCTGCACTGCATTTTTATCTCCTGCTAAAAGACAACCCTTTTCAAATCTAGCATCTCAGCTCCAAACCATAAAAAATGGGCATTTCTCTGATTTCACAAATCTCTTTGAGAGTCTATGACTACGAGCTATCAGTCTTACTAGTACCATGTTTATCATTCAACTAAAAATAGATCAAATGTGCTTTACAATAACACTTCAAAACAAAAACACTGTATTCATATTGCTATGGCTCAAATTTGCTGACAAGATCTGTGGGTAAGTGTCATTTTTAGAAAATGCAATGTAGGAACACATATTTATATGGTAGAGCACAAAAGCAATGAAAACCCCTGGGAAAGCCGGAGATAACTCACATTACGCAGACAGTTTACTCCTATTTCTCTCCAAAGCTGAGGCATTTTTATCTGCAAATGTTTTCTTATACATCAAGACAATGCTATTCCTGTTTGCTTGTTCTTCCTAAGGTGAACAGAGTTAGTATTAACAAAATAATTGTGGGAATTTGGTATTTTTCCTGTTTTATTTAATACTTGGGAAGGTTATGTGGGGAACTGTCAACTACTAATTATTCTACCTCAAAATCTGATGCATAAAAAAAAATACACTAGTAATTTGCTTACATGGTGCTTGTAGATGCAATTATTGTTAGCAGCGGGAAAGAACTTTTATAAGCAGAACACAATTCAAATGCAAAATGCCATGGCCTCAAGTCATTAAAACTAATCCTCAGGGCCCTTTGAGGCTTTTTGTACTTTTGGCAAAAAGTATAAAGAAATACGCATCGTTGCTTCAGTTCCCAAACATTGGAAAGTTAAATATCTGGACTGTCAGCCTCTGCTAAACAGAACAGAGATTGATTTGGGAAAGAATAAAAGACAAATGTATCTTTGTTATTATAGCTCAACTGAACTAACACTGAAAACATACCTATGCATTTTTTCACAGAACAAGAGAAGGTTTAGATTAGACATAAGGAAAAACTTATTTTTCTCTTAGAGTGGTCAGGCACTGGAATGGTTGCCTGGGGAGGTGGCAGAGTCACCGTCCCTGCAGTGTTCAAGAGGCGTATGGATGAGGAGCTATGAGATATGGTTTAGTATCGTGTGGTAGCAATGGTAATGGGAGGACAGTTGGACTGGATGATCTTGTAGGTCCTTTCCAACCTTGTGATTCTATGATTCTGTGATAAAAAGTAGCTACTATAATACAGGAAAGTGCGGCAGCTCACAATCAAGCAAATCAACTTGCACTGGAAGTAAGAGACGTTAACACTGCATTTGGTTACTTTGAAAAGTAACAGTGAACTGGAATCATAAGTAAGCAATCTTGTTCCCTCTCAGCTCTTAGGTAATTACGGATTACCAGTATCTAGACTTCATGATGAATATTTTTAGCAAGGACAGACTGAAACAGAGCCAGGCTTTCTGGGTGAAGTATCTCCAAGTTTGATACACAGATAACATGACAGGGCATAGCTTGGAACTTCAGGGAATACTGGCATAATTTTAAAATGACTTTGTATGATATAAATCATAAAGCAATAAATACATCAAATGTATCAGGTATGTACTAACACCATCCAAATATCATTCTGTTATACTGCTGAACACAGAACATTTAAAATCAGATGTTCTTTAAAGCACTGAAAGAAAATGCAATATTTTATGGAAAACAAAGTGCACTTTCATCTTGTTACTCTGCTTTGCTACTGTCTTTCTAACGACACTACTGGAAAATGGAAAAAATCAGCAATACATTAATTAGCACAAAGGTAATTTACATATATATGCCTGGGTGGCCTAAGATACATTTTATAGTCAACATGTGACTAGAGCTGAAAATACAACAGAAACTAGTGATAGCCCATCTGCCATTAACAGCAGCTGAGAAAAGAATTCTTTGGAACACTGATGGATAACTACACGTTTAACTACAATTATGCTCTCAACTGTTGATAAAAGGTAGCAAATAGACAAAAACAAGAAAATGGAGAAGTTGCTAAACATATTGTTCACGCGTTCATATATTAACATGTGTACGTGTAATCTGCATTTTCTTAAATAAACCAAAAATTGGGAAGTCTTCTGTTTTTATCTAAATCAAACCTTGAATTTCCTTTTTTAGATGGCACCCACCATCATATCCAGACCAATGCCCTGCTGAGTGAAACCTCAACTTCTCTACCAGGAAGTGCTATCACCAGTTCAAAGGAAAGTCACTGCAGTACTGACCAGATACTGGTTAGTACTGATATTTATCTGTTTATATCAGATAAACAAATTATTATATATCAGATAAACAAATTATTACTGATATTGTGTTAAATTTCCTTGACTGGTGAACACCTGAAATGTCTAGTGCAGTTACTTTTTTTGAACAGACAATGCACTGAAATAGGAGGAGCACTAAAGGCATTCTTAATTCCAGAAACAGAAGAGCAATTTAATGAAAACGGACTGACTTCATTCCACGTTAGAAGTTTTTCAGCAATGGTGTTTGTCAACTGCACTGTCCAACAACCTTAACATTAAATATTCAGATATTCTTCTGGAAAAAAGTAATATTGTAAGGATGCAAATTCATAAAACACAGTTAAAAAAGCCCTTGGCCTTCTACAACTCTTTAACCAAAGGAGTTACGTATATTCAGAGAACTTATCCATACACATGTATGCATCATCCCTCAATGAAAAAATAATTAAATATTACTCCTCAAAAAAGATATCAGTGTGTTGTACCATAGGAGACAATCAAAATATAGTGCTACAGGAAAACTCAGCATGATACGCTTCATGGATTAATACGGTACTACATGTGGCCAACGATGCCATTTCTTCATCCGTATGTGATCCAGTCACAGATAAAGAACAAGCAAGATGATGGTCTGTCATTTCTTCACCACACATACACACATACACTTGCAGTAAGCAAATAACTTGAAACAGTTTAAAGCCTTCTCGCCCAGCCAACATTTCTCAGGGAAGATACGAACAGTTCAAAGATGAAATAAAAAAACACTCCAGAACAAACTGTATCACTTACTGTTCAATACGTGGAGACAGATACAGCTTAGGAAAAACCTGAGTAGCTTCTGCATCCTCAAAACTAACAGAGAGAAGTGCAACATCTTCTCCAGGATCTTCATTCACATCCTGTACATAAAAATAAGAAAAGACAAAAGAAAGACAACAAAATGAATACTTGTAAACTTACAGATAACAAGTCGGTCAAGTACCAATTTATTTAAGAGATGCTTTAATGGGGAATCAAAAGTGTGACTGCTGAAAAATAGGTTGAAAATTTCTTACTGTATTTACTTGAGAGATATTCTGCAGTGCTTAATTCCAAGTATCAAAATAAAATTACTTATTAGTTAGCAAGTACAGTAATGTAGCTCTTCTTCAGATGGCAGAAAAACATATTTAAGTAAATGTGCAGATTTCACTGGTAAGAATTCTCAGTTCACTATTATGATCAGACACAAATGCCAAGGAATTTTATGTTAGAGTATCATAGAATTAGGACCACAGACTTCACATTTGTTATTTTTCGGACAAGTGCATGATACATGAGTTCTGCTGTACTCAACTCCTTTGCTTTGAAGAATTTTTTTTGCAGTTAGAAATTTGTGTCTAGAAGTCACTGTTCTTGAGCTTACCACAAACTGCATTACTTTCAGAAGACTGTATGCATAATAAAGAATATTGTAAAAACATATATATATATTTATATATATTATAAAAATTATATATTATAAATATAATATATATATTTATACTGACTGTCCTAACACTTAGCATGGATATATATATATCCATATCTATCCATGCTAAGTGTTAGGACAGTCAGTATAAATGCATTCAGCATTCAGTTAAGGCTCCCTTTGCACCAGAACAATCAGGCATGATATTGAGATCAAGAAGAACACATTTTGTTTCTGGATAAGACCTGGTATCTCTGCACCTCGTGAATCGCATACAGGCCAGATAGCTGAGTATCTGCTGAATACAACTGCATTTGAGCTCCCAACGTTGTGTTAGAGCTGTGAATTAGCAGTACCAGCACCTCCACCTAGCAGAAGTAATACTGTGCCACTTGCTGCAAACAAACAGAAGTCCCTTAACATGTTTGCGCATATGTACATAGCAACTTGCCAAGATGCATTTGTTTTTATCCGTTTTGGAAAACTATGAGAGGAAACAGATAACCCAGCAGATCTGCACTCAGTGCAGGATCAACATGGTACAGCGTGCCCTGGTGTGGTCTGTCATTCACGCAGCTGGGAGGAAGGAACATGCAAACCACTTAAGACATTGTTCGAAGATCCTGCCCAATCTGGGAGGAAAAAGGCAACTGCTGAGTGGTTTCAGGAAGACAATCTCGTGCCACGTGAAGCTTTGGCAGGACTGGAACTGTTAACGTCCAGAGAGACTTGCTGCATGTTACCTACTACGTGCAGAACACAACATGCCAAGAAACTTAGTGATAAGCTGCAAGGAAGAGTGGGTCTTAAAAAACAACAAAACAACCTAATTGTCTTGCATGAAAAATGGGACAGAACTGGCAGTGTTTTCTTAAATTCTGCCATGGTGTACTGCTCAATTTTAGCAGCTGAAAGAAAAGTGTACTCCTAGGAATGGCTCTAAAATGGTTACAGGCACAGTTGGGTTGGGAACGAAACACTGCCTTAAGGTGCAGTTGCAGGATAACCCTCCATATCAGTATTAAGGATGAGAATAAACCACTTTCATTGTGGGTACCATCAGTTTACAGACAGGGTTTCACTGCTGTAGCCAAGTATGGCATCAATTCAACTTTTACAATTAATTTGCAAACTGTTGATAAAATGAAAAGAACTATTAATATTAACAGATATGCTGATTATTAAAGATATCCTGTAAGAGGCATTCTTCAAGAGGTGATAAGTATATATAGTACATTCCCATGTACATAGATAGCTCTCTCAAGACCGCATTCTTTTTCTTGTAATTCCTGTCAAATTACTTATTTGTAGAAAGGAGAATCTATGTGCTTTTCATAAGCAGTTTGGACAAAACTAAATCTACTTAATGCTTAATTAGTGAACGTCACTACAACATCCATTACCCCTTACAGTATTATTACAATGTATTCCTGCACTCACTTATAACTACTTTAATATGAAAACTCATAGCAGAAAAGTAAACAAAAACGTAAATAAACGTAGCATCTAGACATGTTGAGATGCAATAAGCTGATGTGTGCATTAAGAACAACAAACTGCAACATAATATTTTTCATTCACAAAACTAATACACAACTACTGCTGCCAGCACATCACCAAATTATATTCATATAGCTACTGTCCAATGCAAGTCTGAATAAAGCAATTAGCATTCATCTCTAACTCTTTTTGAGTAGATGTATATTTTTACCTTTAAATCTGCAAAGTTAAAATTGTAGCTAAAAAAAAAAAAAAAAAAAAAACACAACAAAAAACAGACAGCATTCCCATAGGTTTTAAAAAGACACAATGCAGTTACACTAGAGAGTTGCTCAACCTGGTTGCTCAGACGGCCAGAGATTTATGGTGAAGTCCCTTTGTATTTGCATGATAGTGATTATTTCTTTCAGACTTTGTTCCTTTTATTTATGCAAGGATCTGCTTGGTAGAACTGCATTTATCCTTAGTATGTCTGTTACAACTGTCATTTATAAAACTAAATAAAAAACACATGTCCAACAGATAAACTGTAGAGAGACTTTTAAATGAACAGAGCTTTTTGATGTTGTCTGTGCCAGTCACGGCTTAACTCCTTCAGTAATATTTCTTCTGGTTGTTTCTACAAACTTGTTAATCACCAGGTGAAACGATGCATGTCTGTAGAAGTAGGGAATGACATTTTCCCAGCACAAGGGCTGATATCCTTCCCTTGCATCAAAGAGTCCAAAGGCAAAGGCTGTTTATACACCCCTTATCAAATTCTCACTGGCAATGTCTTGTCTTCCCTTTTCCCATTTCAGCATGTCTGTTTCCCTCAAAAACAAACAGGCAACTTTTAAACAAAGCAGCAAAACACAATCACCTCTATTTTTATTTATTATTTTTATTTTTTTTACTTTTCAGTTAGCATCAAGAGAAAGAATAACATTCAGCTGCTTCTCCAAGTCTATTCCCTTTTAGAACACAAAAGGGGCTGCTGAACTCCAGTCACATAACATTTTTATAATCCAAACAGCCAAGTTGATGTTCGTAATTTGTGTTTAACCCACCCCACTTACTGCGGAAGGATTTTATTAAAACAAGTAATTCTACGTTTACAAAAAATAAGAATGGCAATTTCATATAAAAATTAGCATCCAACACTAGAACTGCCATGGTAGAGTGCTGGTTCATACTCACAGAACTTTTTCTACCTATGACTTCATGTAAGGTATTATTAAACTGATCTTGCACAGAATGGAGGATACATCCTGGGCCACAGGAATTTTGAGGTTTGAAAATTGAATGTTTCAAAAAACAAAAAAACATCTGAGAGCATTAGCTAAGCATATGATAATGCACACATAGATTTTCCATAATAGTCTTATGATTGCTAATAAAAATCTCTAGCATATGATAATATAAAAGATCCAACAGCAGTTTACATGGTGTCTTTCTGTCATCCTGTTATGGTGTGTCTCTGTGTCAAAAAATAATCTTTTCCTCATTACAGAAAACAAATCAGACATGAAAAAATATGAACAATTAAAAACAATTTTCTATCTCAAGAACTGTGTTTTCCTATCTTCCTAAAAAACTTGTAGAGCTGATTTTTGCAGCTAAAAGTTCCATAGTGCCCTGGAACTGTAAGTATACATAGTAAAGAAAAAAAAACAACATACTTTCCAACTCATGCTTTAGTTCAGTTTGGTTTTTTGCTTTTTGTGTGTGTGCGGGGGGGGGGGGGGGGGGGGGGGGTTGAGAGGGGAGGAAGAGTTTTTGTTTTCTACAGGGAAAGCATAAACAGAAAACTCATGATATTTCATTCAAATTTACTCTTTGTCTATTTAGCCAGTGCAGATGAAATGCTCATTAAACACGTAAGTCTCAAGGCACTGTAAGTCTCAAGACTTAAATATCCTATTTTTAATTGTATCAGCACTGTCTAAACAACTATTTGTTAGATGTCATTCATACCAAGCTAAATTCACATCCAAAAGCACACTACAATGTTTACAGTTGCTCTGTTTGCAGAACACTTCATATTTTCAGAAAGTTAGTATGATTTGTGTATGAAAATCATCAAAAACCCTTTAAGCAAATCATCTAAAGGTCATTGTTTTCTTGTATCCTACCTACTGTAATTGAAAACTGGGAATTTACTGGAACTGACAATTTATTATGAGTCAGATGGTTGATAGCCAGTCCAACCAAAACATCTGCTCCACACAGTCACAACTGCTATAACCCATTTCCTCTTTTGCCTGGAGTCCAACCAAGTTTTACATTAGAGCTTAAAGATGCAGATTCTGAAAAATAAGTTATTACCTTTTTAAGTTATCAAGAGAAAACAATCTCCTTGCTTCCTTTTATTACAATATTCTTTCAAGAAGAGGTATTTTTATTACTGGCACGGAACAACCTGGGCAGTGCCAGGACTTGCTCTTCAGTTCAAGTGGAACACTTGAGAGGTGGAGGCTATAAGATGGGGGGACAAAAGCATGTAGTGGGCTAAGGTATAAAAGTCAGGTTAACTCTAAAGAAAGAACAAGGGAAAGAAACATCAGATTTGGTGGAAGGGATGGGAAAAGCTGTATCAGAAGAGAGTACTGCTGTGCTTCACAAATGACAAGCAATTCTGGATCTCAGGACTGAACTTAACAGGTGATATTTTGTGATACATACCTGTTTCAGGATCATGCTGACTAACAACTGAGAAAGAAACAAATGAATTTGTTTTTGAAACTGAAATATGAATTGTATCAGAGTAGAATACGTACTGACGTTTGCTTTACCAGTACCAATAGGCTACTTGCATGATAATGGTAAGCAATATTTGGCCGTTTTCTTCCAAATGACTGCATGCAGCAATATGAAAAATAGCCATCACAGCACAAGCAACCCTTAAAGCATAGGAACTTCACTAGCCAGCTTGATACAAGTAGTTACATGTTCTCCAAACCTTCTTCTATATTTAATGTTTGCTTGTTTTTAAAATAACAAAACATGCTAGGCGAATGTAGGCTAAGGAATGTGAAGTAGCAAATGAGCCTAAGAAATCTGCTTCACTCTAGGGAGAATATGTAATTATACCAGGAAATTCTTTCTACTATCTTCCAGGAAATCCACCAGGTCTGATCAAGGATTGCTTATTCTTTAAATAGGATCTTGAATGAAAACAAAGGCAGTCACCTTGCATGCACTGCCCACAGTACTGAAATGTTCTAAAAACAGTCCTTTTCCCAGGGTACGACAACAAAACTCTTGCCTAACTCAGTCAGGGCAAAGGAATGGTTTAAGCTGAGAGTAATTCCTATTATAAAAGAAACTCGAAAATCATAGTCTGGGAAGAACTTTGAAGAATCTGAAGAGATAATTTTAGGACAGTATACTGGACTTTTTCATGAAAATAAAATTAAATGATTATGTATCTTCCGAGAGCTGGGCACAACATTTAATTACACCATTGGGCATCAACAACAATATGTTAATAGTTTTTTTCTAGAAGTGTGAGTAACATCCCAAGTATTTGGGGTTTTTTAATTTAATTTTATTTGTGTTTTAATTTGGTTGTTTTCTCAGTTGCTTTCAGACTTTCATATAGAAATGCATTGACTTCTCTAAGACAAGAACTGAGATGTGTTTTACCCAGACAATTTTCCTTTATTACAGTTATGGCAATTTACCACTACTCAATACGAGTTGCTGCCAGAGTATGGTACAGAATGCTGTTAGGAAAAGCTTAGGAAAAAGCAAAAGGTTAAACAAAAAGAATAACATTCTTGTGCATGAAAATACATGAGAGTATTCATAACTTTCAAGACTCATGCAATTTAGGTGAATAAAAGTTAATTAATTCAGACAACACGAAAAGTTGTGGTGACACTTTCATCACAGCATTACTGTTTGCTTTGGTCTGAAAAACAGTCTCAGAAAACAAGGCAGACTCCTTTAAAGGTCAAAAACCGTTTTGTTAAGTGTTCAATTCAAAACTAGAATAAATATCCCAAGTGCAGCCTAGTCTAGAATTAATATTGGGATATCTTTTCTGATGTGTCAATAAAACTGACTTCAAGTGAGCAAAAATGTTTCTAGATACTAATTACGCATACCAGACACACAAGGTAGAGGATCATTCCCACATATTGACCGAACTGTGTTTATTAACTTAATTTGAATGACACCAGAATAGCAGATACTTGATGATTTTAAATAAGAGACTGATAAGTAGGATGCTAATGAACTTAAACTTCAGTTCATTCACTAAAACTTAAATACAAGCACACTGTCTCTACCAGGCTCTACTATTAAATATCATATTCATATTAAAGTAAGATTAAAATCATAATGTTTGCATAGCTAGGAATGTCCACACATAGAATAAAAATGCCACAGAATGGGGAGAAACAATATTAGGAATCTAGGTTGCTGGTTTTTCTTTTCATAATATAATATCATTTCATAACATTCATAAATCCTGCTTTTGTTTCCTACAGCTTCAATTTATTCAATATTTCAGAGGGGCTTAATCTTTTAATTTTTGTTTTGTTTGCTTCTAATTTACAAGCACACTGAATAGTGTTTAATATAACAATACAGTTTTACCATAAAAATAAATGTTAACCTGGAAATTTAAGCTATTACAAAAACTCTTCTCCAAAATGAAGATGATCTTTCTTCTTCCACTAAATGTACCATTACCCTGCTCTGCCGACATCAGTGCTGCTACTGGCAAAATAAAGGACAGTGCAATCTGAGCAGCAGTGTGAGTATCTGTTTGAAACCACAAGACCGATAACGTAAATATTTCCTCACAAGCATGTATCTGAGATAAATGATTGTTTAAAATTTATTGTAAACAATAACCAACTTTTTTTTTTTTTTAATTTAAAGTTATCAGTACAGAAAACATGCTCTGTGCACTTTAAAAAGTCTCGTTCAGTTGGGAAGTCATGGGTAAAGAGCAAACAAAGGATAAGTAGAATTAAAATTAATACTCAGACTAGTAACACCAGCATCCCAAACCAAGAATCATTCAAGGACAGCCAGGCAGCAAGAGACAGGAAAAGAAGATTTGCTTTGTTCATGTGGGGTTTTAATACTAGTGACAGGCACATTCACCTTGGGCAAAAGCTAATTTCAGTTGTATGCTTTACATTTGTTTATGTGCTCATACTGTGGGGAGGAGGACTTTTTCTTTACTATTTTAGATGTCCTCGATCTAAATTTCTCATTTGACACAACTGGTATCAAAGATTCAAAATTGATGTACTGATATAACTAATCCCACGACTGTTAGGGTTCAGGCTCTGTCTGTACTGCCTCGCCATATGCCAAGGTGATTCCTTGCTAATAACATACACTACAAGACATTTCTTTCATACGTCTCTCTGCACTGTTTTCTATTTTTCACACCTTTAAAACATGGAAGAACCACATCAGGAATAAAAAATGTAGATCTCTACCTACCTTGTAGCACGCTCGCATTCAAACACCACAAAACAAGACATCTTTTACATAAATACAGTTAGGACTAATGACTTGAAACAACAATATTTAAAAATAAAGCACATTTACAATATCTCTAAATGTAAGAAAAACATACTTCAGATGTTCTTAAAAAGCGAGCAAATAGACACTAAAGCGCCCCCATGAAACACTACTCACTTAGATGACTTATGTGGCAGGTCACTGCCGCATGGTTTGTTGCTTTACAAATCCCTCAAAGCCATTAGTCTACTGTTTTCTTATGATACACTGGAAAACACGATCTGCTAATAAACGTCCACACACCTAACTGGAATACAAACAGACAATTAGTGCAGTTGGAAAGAAAATCATTTTCCTGTCAAGTCACCTGTCAAATCTTCAAGTTTATATTTTCTATACTGTGGACATTCATATATATGGATATTCGTATTTTTGATATGTAAATTGACGAAACAAACATTTACAGATCAATACACAATTTCAATTAATTTAGGTAGAAATTGGAATTTCTGTAATCATGACGTTGTTGAAGGTCAGGCTAAGAGTATATATATTTTTAAATCAATCCAACTTTTTAATAAAAGCTTTTTCTTCATCTCCACATATTCTTATATGCTCCTGGTTCAGTGACTACCACTCTGTAAAATCAGAAATACTATAGATTACATGGGTCACAACAGAAATGCCAGTGTAAAGCCATATTCTGAGACATGTCTTCAGTGAACCAGGAAGTATCAAGTAAGATTTCACAGATGAAAAAGTGAATAATCAAAGTGTAAAGTAAAAGCAAGCAAAGTTATTGTTGCTCAATGCTCTTTCACCATTGCAGCTTTGTACTGCTGACCTGATTTAACAGTATTTCATGTTTTCTTTTAAAAGGAGATGCAAATGGAAGTATTAAGTTTTGTCAGTCGTTGGTTCCTGATAATAACAGGAATGCTTTGTATTGAAGTCCACAGCACTTTTGATTAGAAAGCTATTTATTATGCATTCTTATTTCAAATGCACAGTATTTGTATTTCTTTTCAAGAGAATTCTATTATCCCTCTGTCCACACATTACTCTTATCTCTCTAGGATCTGAAAAGAGTGGGATGAGGGGGTGATGATGCTTTTTCTGCTATGTACAAAAGAATGCACACGTTGGAGCATCCTGTCCCCATGAGCCCTATTTACATTCATTATTTCAGCAAAGTGCATAGTATATTTGAGTACACAACTGCATAAATATAATAATGACAAACACCATCACCAGATCTTCTCCCCTGTCTGTTCCACCAGTGCATTCATCACCACCAACACAGGATAAAGAATTTGGAGTAGAACTACTTTCTTTTACAACACCTGGAGCCATGCTTTAATGGTAAAGACTTCCAAAGCCATTAATACTGACACTGTCCTTGAATTTGCAAAAATATTTATCTTTTACATCACCTACTCAAAGATACAAGGGGTAACTTTTGGAAACCTAGTCCAGTGCTCTCAAGGCCTGAAAATACTTGAAGACACTCAACAACACAGCATTTCAGGATGTGCCAATCAAGAAAGCAGAACACCTTCTATTCTTGGCCTCGTGTCCTTCACTAAGCAAGGTCAAGAGTATTCAATAGTTTGCTCTTCCTTTAGTAGTTCTAGAGAGAGAATTTAAGAAATTTAAGCCTAAATTATTTTCAGAATTTGTGCAATAAATTTATTGTTAAATTTAACTGCTATTCTAGCCACACTAAAAACATAAATCCAGGAAAACAAAAGTTAGACTCGTAAATTTAATCTTAACTCAGACTGGTTTAGTTTTATAATCTAAGTACATCTCCACTGAGCTGCATACACTGGAAATAGACCCTTCATTTTAGTTCTCATGAATACTTCTATCAAAGTCAAAGATGGTTACTACAATAAAGCCTACAGTGTTGTCCAGACTAACTTGAATTAAATCAAGAAATATCAAATGCAACTCAAGGTGCAGTGGCCCATGACTGAATGCATTCACAGATTATATTTCAAGAGAAGATATGTCCATTTATTAATCATCACCTTTCTTTGTACAAATTCATTGTAAGCTCTTAAGATACACCTGTGGCACCTGCTCAGGTTCTTTTAAAACTATCTACCTTTAGTTACGAGCTAGCTACTGTAGTAACTGACAGATTCACCCAGAATTACTGCAATTATTTGACACTAGTTTTTCTGAAGGCTATACTGTGTCCAAATATATGTGTTAATGGTAAGTGGTTGTTAGTCTAATTTTAATATATCTATAAAAGATCTACTTCTTTTCCACTGAACTATTCAATATCTACTTATATTTATCTATATTTTTCTCCAAAAAACTTTTATTTCATTCGTTGTGAGAGGAGATTAAGTCATGCTCCATTAATTAAGGACAGCATGTTCTCAAATTAAGAAGTATTCTCTACAGGTATTTTCATATCTATGAAAGTAGATTCCAAGATGCCTTATATTAAAACTTTAATCCTTGCAAGATTACTATAATTATTAATTGCACTATATTAACTGGTATTGTGGCAACCATATGTTTGATGGTCTATAGTTAAAAGACAAGCAGTCGCTTTTATAAAGTCTTTACTATCTGGAAGGCAGATGTATAAAGATATCTGGAAAGTCCAGAGACAAACATCTTGTCTTTGCACTGAAATTAACTCCTCTTTGTAGAACTCACAAGTTACCTTGGAACAAGAATGGAACTAACTGAAGACAGCGCTTACCCACAGTCAATTTCACTCTGGAACACACTGGTATTGGTGGTACAACCCCAACACGTTACTGTTCTACACAAATGAAAAGTTTATCTGAGATAAGAGATGGTATTTGAGAAGGACTGCCTTAGGTTAGTTAGCAGAATAGAACAGCAGAGAATGAAGATTTGCTGCTTGGATGACAGCTGCAATAGTTTTAGTTCAAGGCAATTACAAATAGTTGTGAATTTTATAACTCTTAAGACAAACCTATAGGTCAGAGAACTGAAAATAAATGGGAGGTAGATTTCAGAACATTGAAAATATTCTACCAAGAAGGTCCATTTTACCTCTAAGATTTTAATCACTATACATTAAAAATCCAGTATACTTTCTAAACAGTGGCCAATGAAGGAGGAACGGACTTGTCCTTCTCCTGACCACTAAGCCACTTTGTCAGAGTTTGTGTAATCCATAGATCGTTGGACAATAGCACAGTGCCATGTGAAGAGAAGTCCTATTCAAAAAGCTTTCGCAAAAATCTCCAGAAGTTGCACAAGCTTTTGGCGAATGAGCTGTTATTTTAATACATTAAGCTTTAAATCAGTCTATCAGCTGATGGAATCCAAAGATTTTTTCTACTAAAATATCTTCACAGATGGCCTCTTCATAAACCACAAACTGTTTAGATTTTTCAGCATTGCTTAATTCCATTACAGTGATGCATTCGATGTATAGCCAAGGACTTCAATTTTATTTTCTTTTTCAGACTTGCAGAAAACAAAAAGTACTTTCTTCCATGTGTGTCCTTTTCCCCTTATATTAGTTGTGAAGAAAATCCACTTCTTTCTTACGCTTTTAATGACACACTCACATTGGGCAATCGAATTCTTGACTTTCACTTCTTCTTGACTGCACTGAAGATAAACACACGTGACTGGTAACTGCAGCGATGCAACCAATCTAAGTACATTAAACAATTGATTTTTATTTGTAGTGTTTAAGCGGCAGTGCTATTCTTGGTATCTCTCCCCAAAAAGGCTTAATTATCTAACTCTGTATGCCTTTCAGATACGGTTAGTCCATGTAATAAAAGTTGTTTGAGAAAGGGGAGATCATAACTGACATCATCAGACAACATAATTATTTAATGCCTCATTTCCTTAGGAAACCAAGCTAAAATGAATGATAAACGAACAAACCCGAAATTCTGAAACACTGAAGGTAAACTCTTGGCATGAAAACTTACGAAGAACTCCTTTGTGAAAATGCGTACAGTGTATTGTCAGCAATACTCTAATGCTCCTAGAGGCTGTTAATTCCCATAGAAAAGCCATTCCTGAGAAGGAAAGATGAAAGCCTGTATGTTGTTGTACAGGCAGATAGATGTCTGACTACCAGGGGTACATGAAGCAAGTTCCATGATAAGCTGATTTTAATGTTCAGAAAGCCTAAAAAGTGGAGATTTATGACAGATGGTGAAATGACTGTTGTTTGTATAGTTCCTCAGAAAAAGTCATTCATTTAGTTTCTGAGATACAGTGAAAACAGTTTACAACAAAATGTTGCCTTGATTTAAAGGAAGGTTAAAAACAGAACAGGAGGTAAGTCTGAACTGTTAGGGCTCAACGTCTGTAAACACTGCAGTCATCATGTGGGGAGGAGAAGCAAAGCAAAATTCAGACTATGTATTATTGTTTTTAATTGCTTTTAGAAATACAAGGGAGAGCTATTAGAGGAAGGAGAAATAAAAGATATATTGGACATAGAGACTGCTAATTTTCATTACTCTATAATGCACTTGAATAAAGCAGGTGATGCCTTCTCTTATTCCATGTTGAAGAAAACTGAGATGAATGCACCTGAAAACTATCTTCCACAGCTTATGACAGTTGGTGAACACCTACCCACTCAGAATATTCACTACCAGACCATGGTGAAATGCTTCACGTGAAATAATATTCAGAGTAAAAACTTCCTTTTTAAAAAAATAAAAAGAAAAAAAATTTGAATAGAAGTGTTTCTGTGCAGTGTCTGTTAATCTGAATAATGCAGTCCTCCCCTCAGTTCTTAAAAATCCTTCCTTTTCACTGTTTATGTGAAAAGATTACCTTTCCATAAATGTCTGTACTCATCATCTGATAACTTGATTATACTAAAAACACTGGTGGACTAATTGGTTAGAACACAGAAGTGTGTCTCCTGTGAAGATCACCAAAACTGTACAAGATTAGATTTTGAGCTCAATGAGGCAAAATATTCTTTATTCCTCACATAGAAATTCATTTCTAGGCATCAGACATGAATTTTCTAAGAAATACACAGTAAGTGCATTCTTGTTTTTATATTTTCTTGAAATAAACATAGCAAAAATGTGATATCAAGACAATGAATGGAACCACAACGTACTTTTATAATGGCAGATAAGTGACAATACCTTGACTGTTAAAAAAGTCTCTGACAAATATTTTTTAGCATATTCTGTGATGCTCATGATCAACTCTTTCAGATAAATAAAGGTTTATTCTTAGAGAAACACACATTCCCGCTGACCTAAACCATGTTCTTTAACCTTATGAAGTAATAATATCGTTAACACAAAGTCTTTTAGAAAATCCTTTTTCATGGCTACAATTACTTAGGGAACTTAAGCAACTGAAAAAAGCACCCTGAACTTAAAAGATATATGAGCACAAACACAGCTCCAGTAACTAGAGCGACTTTATGCAATGTAGATACATGGTGTCTGTTCATTATGTTGGACTTGAATATCCTTTTATAAGCTTCTGACAATTAGTGTATCTTTCCATTAATTCCTACCTAAGGAAGTTGGATTTAACTAAGGAAACTTTGGACGTTACAACTCTCACCTACAGAACTGAGATAAAACATGATTCTAACAAAGTAGTTCAGTAGATACTTCCCTACCTTGACAAAATCCATTGCTAGTAGCTACTGCCAATAAAGTAAATCAAGCACTTCAATTTTACTTGTGTTATCAACAATTCCACTTCATATATTTTGCAACACTGAAAAAACTTGTCTGCCAAATTGTATTAACTCCTTATTTATTTATTTAAGCACAGAAACTCTGGTATCTTCCACATTTCTGCATGTGGGAACTTAATGATAATGTGGTCTGAGGCCACCCAGCTGTAATAGTGAGAAAATTAAGTTACCCTCATTAATTAACAATAGACATTCATCAAGAAAGATGATAAAATTCTGCCCACCCCTAGCAACGATAAGGTAGGCATGAGTAAAACTGATCTAATTTGGGACCTACAGATTTGCTGTTTGAAAGATAATCCTTCATTTAAGTTCCCAATCTACAATCAGAAGACAAGTCTTGTACTATGTGGATCTTCTACATACAGAAAGAAGTTCCCAAAGTGTTTCATAGAATACTGAAGGTACAAACAAGGCAGCAAGAACTGTCCTAACCAATACTACTCCCAAAAAACAAGATGCCTCATTTACTATGCTTTCCTTTCAGACAGATTCAGTAATCAATGGTGTCTTACAAAGGGCAAGAAACACTGTAGCACACTAATCAGGCTACTCCTGGTTCTATGCTGAAAAACTGGGCTGATGCACAAGTAATCATGACTTCTTGCCACCTTGCTAGAGCTGGTACTGAACCTATCAACCATCTATGTGCTGGGACCTGGCAACTCAGCACAGACAATACCATCACTTATACACCAGATAGCTGGTATCATAAGAACCTTTACAATTGTTTCTTTCTAGGAGTGCTGGATCAGTCGTAAGGTAGCTAAGATAGAAAGAACTGAGGTGATTCTGAAAGGAAGATTTGATTTGATCAACCTGACACCACAACAGCTTGAGTTGCCATTTGCATCTAAAGGCCTGAATGCATACTCACCAATAAGGGGAAAAAAAGAAAAATATTTAAGTCTCACCACTGGAAGTCTGCTTTGTTATAATGTAATGTGAATTTGATGCATGACATAGTTCATGTAGATAGATGACAGTATAATTTCCCCAATCATCTGCTTCATTTTGACAAAGTAGACTGGTGTTATATCGTTTAAGTAAAGCAATACAAAAGCATTTCCAGAGTGTCTATCACACAAAATGTTTGTAAGTTTAAATTCACACATACTTAAACTTGATGGTAGCAATTCAAAATATGCATAAAATGGCCTAGACAGTATTTTCAAGGTATCTCTGGACTAAAATCAAACAAGGTTTAAAAGAAGTCTTTCAAGTCTTTTCAGTGCGAAATGATTAAAAATACTCATTTCCTCCCTCCTTCCAACACTGCTGCATCAAAAGACATTACTTAAAAATTTAAAAGCATGTACTGAATGACAGCTCTTTAAATTGTGTAAAGTTCAACCATGATAAACAAATACTTAAATGGACAAAGACTAGCACACAGAACAGCCTGTACTCACCTATTAATAAGTAACATACTAAATTTAGGTCGACAGCCACAAGAAAAATTAGTAGATAAAGTAATTATTATATTTAATACTCCATGGCTTGAAACTGGTAAATACCAAAATCTATTTTGTTCTGATACTGTATGACTCTAGAAGAAGATCGTAAACCAACTCTCCAATTTCCAAATGTGGATATTAATACACCTTGCTAAGGATAGAAGTGTTATTGGGTGTAAGCCAGTATTTTTCAGCTTTTAGATTTCAAGTCCTGCATCTCTGTAGAAAAGAGTATTAATATTATTCCTTTTAATTACTGTTTCACAAGCTAACTAACTAACCAGAGAAACCCACAACACAATTTCAAGTCGCAGAAACATTTCCACTATCAAAAAGCTTTCAGTGATAGTAAAAATAATATTTTGAAATGAAAAGAATAAAGTAGTAATTCCTCTGGTGAGTCAAACTTCAGCTTTTGTAGGAGTAATGCACCCTTGAAGATAGGATTCATAATATTGATGCAGCAGTATTGAGAAAAACTGTAAACTACTAATGGTGAAAAAGACACCACTTCAAATGCTTTTATCTGTCTGAACCAGTTTTGCTGCCTTCACACACCCTCTATTTTGGTATATATTTATCCCTCCAAAACACAGAACAAGCACATAACACAAAGAAACCTTTCTACGCAATGCAATGTAATTAAAGTTCATACTTCAGATGGTTTGAAAATCTATGTTTACGAATATAGTTCTCTAATCATGTTTCTGTTGACTTCAATGAGCACAGAATACAGTAGTCCTAAAGACCTCAGCCAGCTCTAGACTAGCCAGAACTCCACAAAGCAAGCCATTAGAACAGTCTTTCTAGAAAGGCATCTGAAATACATGGCTTTAAGAAATTGCATGCAACTGGTTTCAGAACAGGACTCATAATACTCTATGCCTTCATTACTTTCCAGGACCAGAAACTTCTTGTTTTTTTTCTAACAAAAACACAGGGAAATGAATCGACTAGCCAGTTCTTCACTATAACAAGAAATATGAGGGAATATCTTCACAAATCAGGGAAACATATTTGAGCAACTATAATGTACTTCCTAATGTATTTCCTGTACACTTAAGCAAACATCCAATTAACTGTACTCTTACTCACTGAATTTGTGGAAGAAAAACTGAAAAAAGTACATTCACTCAAACCATATCATCATTCAAAAAATTTATGTGGTAATATACAGTCCTTACTTTATACTTATTCATATATTTGTAGACATTTTATTGATCAAAATTTAAATTTTAAAACTTCTATTTGTAACATACTAAGCTCCTAAAGAGCACACTATAGTAAAATACAGCTGAAATAAGCAAACTTTGCTGTCATTCCCCTCTTGTCTTCTGAAAATAAGACAAGTGCTCTTCCGAGTCTTCACTGTTGTGAAATTACAAGCACGTATTACACACACACACTTACTAGAAAGTTACCTACTTGCCTTTTCAGCATGTAATACCTCCAAATAACTAATGCTCTACAGAAATTTAAAGATGCAACAATAAACATAACACATTAATGTGAAATCCTAAATCACATAAGTTTTACTTGAGAGTAAGTAGAATATTGTTAATACTAATAAACTTGAAATGTACTCTAGAAGGTGAATGAAAAACTAGAAGTGGTTATTTGGTCCTCAACTTTCTTTTTTAATGATGTGACAGTTTCTTAAAACAAAATGCATCCTTTCCCACCACAAATAATGCTAATGTCTAGGAAAAATCTTGTTCAAAAGAAAAGCATTAGAAAAGTATTTTGCTAACAATACACATCTGTATACCACCAGCGTGGAACCACTCTGAAAAACTCTCTTCTGCAGATTGCAGCAGCATGCAATGCAAAGTTCGTTTACTTTTTTTGCTTTCCAGGTAAGCTTCTACCCACTGGCAATAATTGGTAGCCATTGGTAATAATCTCCAGTTATAGGAAACTTACAAGCAACTACCAGTTATGGCACCCACAGAAAGATTAACACAAACAGAAAAAATAAGTAGCTGTCTAAAAATTAATGTTATCATGTTTCTGCAGTTTGCCAAACCTGAGTTTTAAGTATATTATTCACCTACAGCTAAAACATTTATCAGCAACAACATGCAGTTCATAGCAGTGCTTCCCCTGCCAAGGAAATCTTTTTTTCAGACACACTATTCCTTCGTGTACTATTTGGAGGGAAATAGTTCTCTGTAATAAAAATTCCTTCTGTATTTTTTTTCACTCCCTTCCAACTTATACAAAACAAGAAAGCATAACACGCATCCTTTTATGGTTAAAAAGATCCTGACCAAGGTTCTTAATGTTCTTGGACAAGCAATGCCCACATTACCACAGCATGGGTTTTTTTTGACTTAACACAGTTTGAAGATGAGGATGAAGCCCTACATGCTCCAGGCTCAAAGATTTGTTAGGAAGACAAGTCCTGACAGATATGCTTAGGAGAATAAGGTCATTGATTAATCAGGGAAGGAGTCCATTAAAATCACAGAATTAATATATTAACAGACAGTTACTTAACACGACACTGTTGAGATATTTTCATCCGTCTTTAAACATTCTTTTCTCAGCAAGCATTGATCCATTATTTGCCATACATTTCTACAGCTTTCAGCATGTTAGAAGCAGGTTTGCAACTAATGGCTGTATAAAAAGCCCTGAAAAAAAATTATTAACAAAAACAAAGTGGGAATTTTACTACATTTAATTCTCCACGTAATAGTTTTGTAACATTTGGAATGCACAGAAGCAGCACATAAGTATACGAAGATAAAAGTGTCAAACTAGTGCTTGCAAACGTTTACATGCACTAAACTGCCAGAATTTTAACCAGAATCTCACAATATATTTTTCAAAGAATCTTAAATTAGAACATGAAGATGGACAGGTAAGATTTGTCACCAGTCTCGGTGACTCAGAAAGCACTCTAATGTATTTTGTATAGCTGTAAATATCTTAATTGATAGTGCCTTCCAAAATTGCACCTAACTACAATAACATACAGATTATTCATTTTTCTTTACATATTCAGACTTTTGCCTTTCCTGTCCACCCCAAAATAGCTTTTCCATATCAAAAGGAACCATTAAGCTGTCTTCATACTGAAAAAATATTATTGATTCTTTGAAATTGCTCTTTTCACATTAGCTATCATGGTAACAGTGATGAACAACTCTGACGGAAGGAAAGAGGAACTGCACTTTCAATCACCATAGATGATCTTGCCCCAGTCACCTGACTTGAGAGGTATAATCCCTTAGACAGGCATTCTCAAAGTGGATTAAACAAAGCTGACAGAGCAGTAAGTTGCAAGAAGGAGTTTACAAACAAATTCAATCCATTTTCTCAGCACTACTAAAGTGTAAATGTTCTCTTTGGGCATTCATTGCACCTGAGCAACACTTTTAGATCACATTTAGAAGATTTAGATCTTCCAAGCCCTCTCTCTGCCCCATTTTACAGGTCTGCAAAGTTCACAGGCTCTACGAAGATAAGGTCAGGTGGAGGTGACAGTATCTGGTCATCTAGCCAAATACTGAGTAAATGCAGTAAATGCAGCTTGCTATACGTGTCGGCAACTAGTGGCCCCATCAGCTAAAAGCACTTTCCATCATCTCACTTGAGAAATAGCCACAAGAGAACCATGATGGCGCAGTGCAAAGAGTAGAGTCAAGGGACTAACCTTGTACATAATGAAGCTTCATTATTTTCCAGCTCACAAACAGGCTCTTTACTGAAAATCTTGACACATCTGTGTTTGTCAGAAAACTGCACACAACACCTTGCTCCATATGAGTAGTCCTACAAATGCACATGCTCACCTTTTATCTTGTTGAACTGGAGAGCACTTTTTTCCTTACATCCTGTTTATACAGCTTGCTTCAGATTTTTCGAGTCTCCCAGAAATACAACTCTACAAACCTAAAAGACTGCCATTTTTCAAGTTAACAAGCATGATTTTTCTTACTAGGCTCACTATGACTCTTAGTTCTATTATATTGTCTTCTCAGTTTTCTTCTTCTTCTTTTTTGATTAAGTAATGAAGCATTTTATCAACACACTATTTATTACAGTTACACCACTCAATAATTTTGTATTGCAAGTGTAATGCTCTCTGCACCACCATTCAGGTAAGGGTTATTCTCAGCTACTTACAGAAGTTTTATAAATAAAGTAGTGAAGGAAAAATAATTCTCATACTGCAATACTGCCCTACATGAGTCAGATAAATAATATATGCCTCTACATTGCCTTAACAGGCATGGTCTCCCAAATCTGATAGTAGCATTGCCTGAAGGCCTATAAACTGGGCTGTAGTCTGATCACACATCTTTTCAAGAAGGAACTAGCAACATGAGATTAAAAAAGAGAAAAGGAATGTCTTAATCTGCTGCCATACAGTCAAACACAATCCTAAAATGCCACTCTTGTTTAAATTCAATTCTTATCGTGGAATATTTGCTACTGCAACCAGAATAAACCTTCTGCTAACTTAATTACAACATTACTTTTGTTTTAGGAGAGCTCACAAATCATGCAGCTCTAGAGTTTGATATTATTAGCACCATAGCCCTTTAGACCTACCAAATAAGTGACACAAATCCTGTTCATTAATCTTTATTCCGGCTACATTGCTTGCTGTAAATAAATCTTGCATTCTTTATTACCCAATACTTACCTATTTATTTGCCAGCCATCAAATGTCTCAGTGGTGGTAACATATTTTAAACACAAAAATGAAATTGAAATTTGCAAGAATAGCTTAAGTTACTATTCTAAAATGAACATTTAATACAAGATAAAAGTCTTCTATTCATGAGCTCTTGTGTAATCAAGGTTAGTTACATAGAACAAAGTTAACTTAAAAGCATTTTACATGCACTGTCAATATACTTGCTACACATAGAACAAAATGGACAAACCGAACTGCATTCTACCTATGAAACAAACATTCTATTTATAAAGAAAGATGAAAACTGTAGTGTAGAGAATATAAAAATAAGATTTTCTCTGTTATTTCTTGTTCTGAGAGGACTGTCAGACAGCAAGTCAGATTTTAAGTACTCCACTCTTTGTTCTGTGTCTTTTGTTTCCTTTTCCAATTTGATTCCTTCTTTTTTAATCATTAAAACAGTTGAAATGTTTTTCTGTAATGCAGAACATTGCTGTGCTTTGTGAACTCTGGAAGAAAGATATTTTATACCTTCCAAGCAGTGTAAAAGGTGCATTCAATTCAATCAAGTTCAGCAATGTATTAACAAGAACCTAGTAATATATACTGGTTCATTCTCATTCAAGTCAGTGGCACTGAGGAAGCTTCTCATACCTTTCAGAAATAAAATCTTCATTCATTTGATTGCTTAGACCAATAGGTAGGATTCTGAACCCTAATTTCTAGGGCCTTTTGTTGCTTTATTTATACAGGTTTAATAGAAAAAGAAAAAAAGCAACATATAATTTTGCAATGGAAAAGGCCAAGGAGTCAACATAACATCTTTTAAATTACTGTCCAAATGTTAAAAAGTGTCCACAAGAACTAAAATCAACAGAAACTTAAGAGACTCAAGGTCATTAATGTTCAGTAGAGAATGTTAATGATGATGACAAATAAAAAATCTTAATTCAGTGGTAAAATGGCCCATGAGAATAACCACAGATAACTCTTAAGTCATAGAATTTTGCTTGCTGACAGAATTAGTTCATTTCTTTTTGATTCAAGAAAAGCATGCACAATTGCACTGAACCTGAATGATTCCTCATTTTAATTGTGATGAAGTGCTATGTTTATAAAAAAGAGTCAGGAGAACGTCCTTCTGGTTAAGGCCTTGGACAAGTTCTACTCATGGGTCAGGATTCCACATTTCCTCTGTGCTTCCGTCAAAAAAACGGAGGTCTCCTCCTCTCCCATATGTCACAATTACTGTGATGACACATAAAATAATCATTTTTTATATATTCAGTTACTATTTTCATCCAGGTTATGCAGATAAAAAGAGACAATACCTATAGAGTGTCAAAATGGTAACCAATGTATAACACAGCCTCCATGGGAGAGCTAATCTAACGATCTGCAATAGTAAGATGGAAATTAAGTAGCATTTATTGCTTACAAAAAGCAATGAATCAAGGTGCAATGAGATAGAATTAGTGAGTTTATCTAAGGCATGCTACAAAAAATAATAATTTGGAATAAGTTTGTTTATTCTCTGTTAACCAACACATTGTCCTCAGGGTTCTTGCAAATGAGTAGCTGATTATTTACGTATCGTCAGTCAGTCATCAGTTTTAGTCAACACATCAGTCACATTTGTCTAATATTTTTCTAGAACCAGTACAACACAGAATATCTGCTATCTCCAAATAATAACATACTTATATTTATTAAAATGCACATATTTCAGTAATGTATTGCCAATGCTAATGCAAATAAGCAAATAACGAAAATGTCAAAGAAAGACAAAAGCTGAAGGGATACGGTTAGTTTAACTCCATTCACAATCTTCCTTTAGCAGAAGTATTTCCTACCGACATTAAGTGGATATATTTAAATATTTTATCTGCTCTCCAGACAGTTTATGGCACAACTGAAAACCAACATTTAATTCCTGGACACCTTTTTACTCAAACTCTGATGTCATGGTAACCTGTTAACACCTAAGGAGTACACCTAGTTGCACGCAGTAAAGGCAAATTAGTCTTCCTCCCCACTGCCACATCTATGCCATGGACATGCTGCCTGCAATCATTACAGGTTCCGGCACATAAAACATACAAGCATGAAAAATTATTGAAACAAAGAACTAGACAATGAAAAGGTCTGAGTTTTATTAATCCTTTACTCTCTCACTGAGATGCTGCTGGACAAGGCAGCTTTGCCTTTAGCTTTCTCAATCTAAAGTTACCTCCTAAACCAAAAATACCTACATGTATCTTATATTAAAAACAACAAATCCTTTCTTATACAGAAGCTACTGTAGAAATGTACAGCTTGAGAGAGACAAAAAAACCACATTCATTATCAATTAGTGGAAAATACCTGTGTGTTCTTTTAACATGGATGCAAAATGGCACAACAACCTGATGAATTTTCTTTTACTTCTCATAATATCTTAATCAGTGATATTTTCAGTATCAACTGAACAAAAATAAACATGATAGATCACTCAATCTCAGAACATACACTGTTGAGAGCATTCGACTCCGCAGTAAAACCTTAGTATTTTTGGCTTAAATCTTTAAACCTATGAAATAGAATAAAAGGGAGCAGTGTAAACACTTCAGTTTTTTCTGATACACAGTAAACAACAACAAAAACACAGACTGACAGTCATCACTGCAGTTGGTGCATTTAACAGGAAAAATTTAGCAGTATAAATCACAGAATCCAAACTAAGAACAACTAAGCATCATATCAAATCATCATACACACATGCAATCACATTACTGCTACTCTTTAAGAACACGGACATAACTTAGTAACCTGAGAGCCAGAAATAAGAATCACTACAGCAGTGGAGTTTTTATAGGCAAAATTTACTTTAAAAACTCAAAATATGAGCTTCTGGAGGATACAAGCCCTGATCCGAAGTCCAAGGAAGGTAGAAAGAAAAAAACTGCAGGCTCAGCACTGAAATCTGACGCCTTACTGTCATGCTTTATGCACTACTAAAATGTGATCTGCTGGTTAATGTCTTCACAGATTATCGCTATGCTCATATCATACGCTCCACAACTTCTTAATACTGTTCCTCTCAAGAAGAAATGGCAAGTGGGAACTAAATTAAAAAAAAAAAAATCTCAAAATCCTCTTTTCAGTTTAAGACTGCTGTATACTGCCTGCTTTGCATAGTATGGGTGGACCGTGACAGATGAAACAAGCACCACCATTATGTAATAATCTGCAATTATTTTTACGGGCATTGAATTCCATTCTTCCTATGCAATGCATACAATGCTCATGTAGAGCAATAGTATAAATTACAAGCCCTAACAAGGCAGTAAACCTGAACCAAGTCATGCAAAATAACATACTATACGTTTTCCCACCATACACAAAGATGCGTATCAACTTCAGAAGCTGATTTTTTTTTTAACTTGTTTTTATTCAACTTCCATTCTTTTCTTTCTTAAAAAATGTCTAAAAATTTCATTAAAAACGTTTCTACCAATGTCAAATTAATACTTCATTACATTAGAGAAAACCTAGAAATTTATATGATTTACATGAGATCTAACACTGGATATGGTGGTTCTTTACTATTGCATTATAAAAAGAAAACGTTTAAATATAACTGCCATCAGAAATACAGTTGATTGCAGATTGTGATTCACATTAAGATCATAAACTGTAAAAATCATCAGCTGTGCAGAATGAGCTGTTCCAGTTGACAGATCTTATTAGTAAAATCTGCCAATAAATTATAGAAAAAGATTATTTTAAAAATTGCTTTTGGCTTCCAGCATATGGAGCTTAAGGTGCTCCTGACACTAAGTTTTAGCGTGGTTTAAGTAACCTGTTACTGCAAACAAATCACGTTGTTGTGGAAAAGTTGATAGTAGCACATAGAGAACAAAAGAAAAGGAATCATTTATGAAATTCAAATACAACCTGTTTTGATTAAAAAGTGTATTTTCAGAGGGTTTTGGTTCCCTTGATTTTGGGACAGCAAATATTAGAATAAAATCATTAAAGGATGACTTAAGTAAAAAGCAATTTCTGTAAGTGTATCTGAAGCTCCTCTGGATTATAGGAGTAACATTTTACCTCCACAGCATCAGAAATACTCCAGAACCAATAGACTCTGTGTCAAAGCAAAGTAGACTGAACTCCTCAGCAAAGATAATTGGACTGCAGTAATAAAAGTAGTGTAATGCTTTTATACAGTAGAATAAGTAAGACTGTACAGTTTAACCAACAGCGAACCCTGAAACATCCCTAAAAATATATAAAACAAAGCCTTCACAACTAAAACACAGGACATTTTCAAGCTATTATGAAAAAGCAAACAGTTACAAATGTTTTATCACCAGTAAATCACTTCTTCTGATGTGACAGCTTCTTAAACTGCCTGAAACACTCCACGAGGTGGATAATTTTTAAAAATGATCACAATACCGTTGTGGGTTTTTTTTTTTTTTTTTTTTTGTTTTTTTTTTTAAATAATTACAATATTTGTTGTTATTGTTGTTTTTTCCTCATAACAACGTAAGCCCCCCCGTCTGGAGTCTGCATGCTCTTGGCAAAAGGATGGTACTTTGACATTGAGGAAAGCAAATGCTTTCTTGAATGTACTCCCTTCAGTACTTTCTGGTGAAAAAAGCGGGCAGCAAAACTGCAGATTTTCAGGAGCGGGCTACAAGGATGGATTCTCAGAGGCAGGCATCAATGATATCTCTTCTTGATAAATGCCTTCCACACACAGATTACATTCATTTCCATGGCTTCTAGATTGTATGATTTACTGGCTTCAGCTACTACAAACTGTTCTGTTTCAAACACTGCCAGTACTAACTTGCACAGACCTAGTTCTAATCTAAAATCTCAATGGCTCATTATAATTGTATGCTATAAAGTTGGCCTTTAAACTACTAACAGAAGAAATCTAAACAATCTTTGTCATTTTGATACTCAGTTTAATTAATTTAATGCCGGTACAATAAGTAATCAACTGAATGGCATGTTGATATCTCCTAGTGAACTCCATGTATTCACTCAGAATGCTTACGTTACATCCCAAGATCAGGAAAGCAATTTTGGCAGTTAAATTTATGCTTCTGTCACCTAGGTTTAAGTAATAGAAGATTACTAGCAATGTGCATACCAGCTTATAAAACCTCTGTGGAAAGCATGGTCAAAGTGCTATGAATGATACATACTACATACTACCTAAGGGTTACCCATGAGTCTTATCCACCTGTCAGTTTCCTGATTTATAGAAGAGGTAAAATGGCAGCTGGGTCCACAGACACAAGCTTCAGAAGACATACAGGTCCATCACCTACATTAAGGCAAGATCCGCTGATAGTGTTTACTGCATAATATTTGATGCTATTTTGAGAGGCAGCTGCTCAGCTCAGGGTGAAAGAGGGCAGTGTAAAAAGTTGAAGTCAGATTCCGGACACTAATTCCTTGCAATTGACTTTGTGACACTAAACATCAGATTTTATCAAGATAGCTTGCAACAAAATCAAATTAAGTTTAAAAGAAAGTCTACAATATAGACTAATATTATATTTTTTTCAGAACATTTAGCTCAAAAATTTTATTTAAACAGCACGAGTACTACTTTTTACACAAATACTATTGTGTTTTGCTATTTGCAGCAATGTTACATAAAGGTTAAATGCTGCCAAGCCTAAATCACAGTCAGTTGCTAAATCAAAATAGTAAATAAAAAACACAAAAAAACAAACAAGCCAACAGTCCAGGAAAAGTTTCCTCTAATCCTGCACACTGTCCTTATGTTTGTTGTCTACTCCAGCTGAGTTCTCAAACACGTGCACATATTACTGACTTCTCACAGCATCTGGAATTTGGTCTACCTGATAAAACAGACGTTGCACTGAAGTCTTTAACAGACTTCTAAATGATGAAATCACAATAAGGAAAAACACAAATAAGTTCTTATCTTTCAGTTTGAACACGAGGATCAGCCTTATCCATTGACAGGCTTATACACAACTGTTTTGCCCCTGGCAGTGTGTCTAGACAATGTTTGTTATTTGTTTCAGTTCTGAAAGATATGCAATGAATCCAGTGGTCATCACAAAAAATCTCTTCAGAAAAAAAAAAAAAAAAAAAAAGTTTAGTATTAGAATAAGCCTCCTACAAAAAGAAAAAAAAAAAAGAAATTATGTCTGCTCTGTGTATTTCCTTTACACTTGAATAATAAGAAATCATTTGAAGGCTACTGGCTGCAGCATCATAGCTGAACTGGCCCAGATACTGGCTATTCAGTAGGGCACAACAACCAGGCACACAAAAATAGGAAGGAAATCAATACATTAAAAATCACTTATAAGGAGGAATTGATAATCAGGGCATTGACTACTAAACTAATACCTGAAAAACAAAATAATAAAAAGTACCTAAACATCCTGTTATCTGCAGCATAACTGGCAACACGCTTGGAAGTCCACTCATTTTCAGCAGCTGTGCTACAGTCACGTAATGCACTACAGTTAGGATATTACTAAGCTAGTGTTCATGTCCTATCACTATGATAACACAAGTCACTGTGACTGATCAACTATGAAACTAAACAGTGAAGAGTCCCTTTTACCAACACTAGGGCAAAATTTGCAGCCAAAAGAATTCTATTCAAAATGAGTGCACTGATCAAAAAAACCTCACTTCAAAGAATGGAAAGGGAAAATATATGAGTAAACAGATGCATACGTAAATATTTTCCTGAAGCAGAGCCAAGTTCTTCTCAAGTAAGAGAACCTTAATGAAAGGCTGCTCAGTAACAAACCGTGCAGTAGTTTGAGCCACCAGCTTGACTCTGTAGTTCAACGCTTACAATTTTAATTTATGTCAAACAGATTTGTGTAAGAAAAAGTCAATACAAAGGCCTGCATTTAAATCTTGTATGAAGGTATAATTTTGTAAAGTGGAAAAACAACATGAAAATGTCTCTTTGCCCAGATACGCATTTACACTGAAAACTAACATTCCTTGCTAACTGATTGGTCAGTATGGATAATGAATTATGTTATTTTTTGTTGCCAGAAAGGAGACACCAAGAAAACTTCTGAATAGAGATTTATCTGCCGCAGACGTTCCTACAACTGCCATTCTGCTTCCTAATAAATGCTACCTGAAGAACACTGAGTAAAATTTAAGAATTCACAGGAAAGCACTGTGCTCTGTGCTGCTCTCTTAATCATTCTTGTTCTTCTTCATAGACTCAGCCACTTTCCATAAAACATGTACACACACGAACTGAAATTTAAATTTAATGCAGCAAAAATCTTTACAATAACCTGGTAAATCAGCCTTTCAAGTGCATAACAACTCAACTCTTGTTACACCTTCAAATTTTTAGTCATCATAAGGTAAGGAAAATATTCTCACCTCAAGCAGTACAAAACTGATAGAGGAAAATGGAAAGAATGAGGAGCATATTTTCCAAGAGTTACAAATTCTGGAATTTTGGAATTCTGGAATGCTACAAAGATTTTTCAAACTTGAATATTATCTTTTTATATAAGCTTTAAAGTCATATTTCTCACGTGACTACCTAATGAAATATACAATGCTCCTTTGCAGTATTTGTCTATCAATGAGTTAACTGGGATTAATGAGGCAAAAATAATGCTCACCAGATTTTAATACAAGTAGCATTAATTAAACATTAAAAAAAAGAACTCGTGGCAGAGAAAGTATAACATGGGTTTGAACTCCATAAATCATTACAGAGAAGGTACTGCACATTATAAGACTGGCTGCAGACTAGCACATAATTGAAACACAGCATTCAGTTCTGCACTTCTAACATTAATACACTAAGAGCTTTCAGTTACTGACTGCTCTTCCACCTTTCGGGATAATATACTGACAACTGCTTCCTCTGCATCAATGGATCCACAGCCATGCACCATAATTCTGCAAGCAGCCTTGGTGCCAACCGGCAGATATGACTGCAAATGAATTCTGATTTTATTACGAAAGCCACAGATCTGTTTAGGTCTAAAATCTCATTACATAAAGAAGGTAAAAATAAAAACAGAAAGGCAGACATGTATGGCGAAACAGAAAATACATTTAAAAAAATATCTTGGCAAATTTGGTCTACTTGGAGCTTAACTATCTCAACTATCTACATTTATATTGCTGCCATATGAGATGACAGCTACTAATGTCAGAACACAAGACACTAAAGGCAATAGGGATCCATGCCTGCTACTGAGTGTAGTATGTCATAATCCATGTCAGAGCCTGAGTCAAACCTTTCTTTGCTGTCAACAAACACTACTGAAATAAAGCCGTATTTCTTCTCCTGTGGCTATTCATCCAGACTAAACATCACTCTCCTACCACAGACAGTTAATCTTTTATTTTGCAAATTAGAAGTCTAAGAAACCTAGGGATTTCATCAGCATATTACGCATCAAAAGGGGTCTGTTATTTAAAAAGAATAACAACAAACAAATGGGATATTCCATACAAAAACATATTAACTTTAAAACTGCAACACTAAGACACTAGGATTTTAGAAAGGTCAAAATAAAGGTAGATTGGAAACTTTGATTCAGCTGCCTCTCGTGCACACATTTTCACATCACACAATCTATACACACATACAAATAAACACGTTTTCCTTCAGACTACTGAATCATTGAGTACTCAGGGTGAATAATGCCCTAGGATGCAGAGGTGTAACACCAATCTATTCACAGAATATCAATCTTGCTTAAAGCAAGTGGCAGCAAACATGCTAGGGGGAGGTAGGTAAGGTGAATAAACACACATTAAAACTCTACTCCTTCAGAAAAAAAACCTGCTTCTATCACAGGATTCCTACACGATGAGACTTAAGTCACACAACACTTTCCAGCCCCAGTTTCATTTCCTCAGAGGCTGAACAGCTCTGTGGATGAAGCCAGGGAATTCAATGGCTATGTACATCCCTGAAATTCTTCACCAATATTAAAATGTTCCCAGAAAACATGCCATTCAGTGCTCAGGCAGGAGCAGATGGCAGTTTGCCTACAACAGCCTCCTTTTTACCACAGGGCCTTACAGAAGCCAATCATAAATATGCGGCTGTCCAGGTAAATTGTTGCTGCATCCTTCTAAATGCAAGGCCTTGCCAATCCTCTCAGATCTGACTGTCCCCATCAAGTGCGTAGAGAAGGCTCTGATGAACAACAGAAGCTGCCAGGGCTGTTATTATGAACACAGCAAGAAACTGAAAATATTTGGAGGCTTTTGAGAAAAATTAGGAACAGGTACTACTCAGCATGTATTCTGCAGAAGTTAAAGATCACAGGGTACTGACCTCAGGCTACAGAATTTCAGTTAGATTACAGTTGTATCTGGTTTTATGTTCATGGTTTTTAGCTAAAGAAATCATTTGGAGAATCACTGAAGATTCACACTTGCAACTGTGAGTTAACAGTAGTTGAAGAATTCTAACAAAAAGATGAAGAGGAGCTAAAGGATCTACCCTGACATTTTCTTCTCAATATAGTAGCTGCTAAACATTAGGTAGTTGTCTTCCTTTCAAAACATTTAAGAGTAAAAAGTTGAGGAGACAGTCATGCAGTTTAAAGAAAGATGCCTGCTCCTAACATCAGCAGACTCAAAACTTGTTCTGGCACTTTATTCTAACGTTAATAATAGATCTCTCTGTTTTCTCTGCATATAACACTGACTTTATGATGAGCATCCACAATAACTGCTTGAAAGAGTGATGTCCACCTGCTGTGAAAACCACTAATTTCAAATTATTCCATATTAGTAGTTTACCACAATTCTTTTTTCCCTTTACTAGCAAATAGAAAAGTACTTTTCTTCCTAAAACACATCAAAATTACATCATCCTCCATCCTCACTAAAATTAGGTGAAGTATTTTTTCAATTTAGTGTTTTTCTGTAAGTGAATGAAGAAAAGTAAGTACCAACGCATTCAGATTTTGTCATAAATATTTGTTTTCAATCCCTGTTAAGAAGTGGCATATTTAGTTTATTTTTCTGCTTCTACTAGCAAGATTACTGGTGCAATCTGATTGTTCATTAAAAATACCAGATAAGATTGGTATTCCATGCAATCTTCTTCAGTGTCCTTCAGAGTAACAAATATATGTTAATTATGTGGTAAAGCAGAATGCCATACAACAGTAAGCTTAATACCATATTTCCAAAATACAATCCAATTAAGTTTAGAAATGGTACATTTTCAATTTCTTGAAGAGGAGGAGGGCAGGAATGCCGAAGTAGCTACGAAGAACATTTCAGTAATTCATATTCCCTCAACAAATACTGTCAACTTAGACATTCATTTTACCTTGAGAAGATACGTAGGAATATTGCTGAAATCTACAGGCAACTTCAAGAGGAAGCGAGCTGAGAATTCACCAGTCTGTGGAAAAAAACAAAAGATTAATGAGAGCTAGTGTCTAAAGAACTACAACTCAAACATTCTGAGGATGAAACATTAACCAGAAAACACGTAAGAGCTCATACCAAGCAGAAGGCCTGAGGTTTAAAAGAACACTTCTCAATGAAATTACTGAATATGAAAAGAAAATTTACAGATTCCACAGGCATTACAAAAACACTCTAAGAACATAAAAAATCATTGCCAGCATGCTAACAATAACAAGTAATTGGAATGCAACAATGTACACTACAAAAATCTGACTGCACTTAGGTTCTAAACACAGATTTGCCTTGTTTGTACTCATTTTTGGTTCAGTAAGACCTGCAAATAGACTGAAAGCAAATGACAAAGATTTGAGAGCATAGTGACAAAACACATGCATCCTCACAATCACAGATACACATAACAGAAGAAGAGTTGAGTAAGATAAGAATGGATCAGAAGCATCCTCAACAAACATAGACAAAAGAGCTGAGCTAGAATGCTTTCTGTCATTTCTTTTCAGATATATGTGATTCTTAACACCTAGACAACTGTTTACTGAAAATCCGCCAAGCATCCCCTGCACATTGATGGTTTTTATGCGTAAAGCGTATGCAAAGGAAATGGAAAGGATTTCCTTTCTGTTTCATACACTTCCTTAAAACCAGACTTTGTCCACCTGGTTATGAAGCAATGAAGTTGGTTCTTTTTGAAAAAACAAATGTCTGATTTTCACTGCATTAATTTTTTGCCACCCCTATTTTGGAATTCAGTAAAGCATACATACAGCATATACATACAACAGCTACATTTGTTACATTGACTTAGCTGTGCAAAAAGCATTAAACATTTATTCTTTGCAACTCAGTCCAGAATCTTGAGACAAGTTCCTTTTTCCAGTTCTAACACTGCCTTATTTTTGCATACTATTTATTTGTATGATGACAAGCCAGTTCTTAAATACAATACCTCATTTTATGAGGTAAAGGGACAAAGCTATGCGTATATTCAGTATTCATTCTGCCACAATAACATACATGTACTACTTCACCATTCCCTGAAAATAGTTTTCTATAGCTAAATTTTACTTTAATATTTTAAATGTTTTAACAAAGAAATCAACAAGAAAAACACTGTAACAAGAAACTTGCATTAAACAACTTTAAAAAATAATACAAATTGTGTATATTACAATACTCATTGGAAGTTTGAGGGTAAATACATTACTACATTTAGACAGGATCATTTTCGGTGCACACACAACTGTGCCCTCAGGTAGGCAGAAGCCTGGAATATACCTGAAATAACACAAGTATTCCTTCTACAAAATGGAGCAGCAGCAACAACTTACAGAAGCAAGTCAATGGCTTCTGGTGCATGCAGCACAAAGACTATTTCGACATCAATTGGGGTACTTGGTTGTTTATCAGACCAACATTGATATAATAGACAGTGATTCTTGTCTGGACCTCATTTCCAAAATAGATGTTATACAATATTTGCCAGAAAAATCTAGAAAATTATTTCTGGTTAAAGACCAAGTCTGATGAAATGTGGGTGAACACTGAACAGATAAATGGCCTTTGATCAAAACATCAGTTGTTTCATGGCATGAAAGTACATAAGGGCTTGCAGGCCAGATCTTTTATGTCATTCAATCAATACTGTGCTGCACTGCAGCTGTCAAAGGATAACAGAGATAATTGGACTGCGTGGATTCAATGGCCTGGCACATCAGAACCACAGAAATATAAGGCACTGGTGGTGGATACCGGTGCACAGTGCACCCTAATGTCCTCCAGTTACGAAGGGACAGAATCAATCCATATTTCTGGAGCGACTGGGGGTTCTCAAGAATTGACTGTGCTGGAGGCTGAAATAAGCAAAAACATCCTATTGTGACTGGCCCAGGGGCTCCGTGTATACTTGGTATTGATTACCTCAGAAGGGGGCATTTCAAGGATCCTAAGGGGTACTGATGGAACTTTGGAATAGATGCTGTCAATATGGACAACATTAAGCAGCTGCTTTGCCTGGCCTGTCAGAAGATCCGTCTGTTGTGGGGCTGCTATGAGTAAAAGAGCAGCAGGTACCAATTGCTACAAAGACAGTGCACAGATGGCAGTACTGCACCAACAGGGATTCCTTGCTCCCCATTCATGATTTGATTCACCAGCTGGAGAACCAGGGAGTGATAAGCAAAACTCACTCACCTTTTAACAACCCCGTATGGCCAGTGTGTAAAGCCAGTGGAGAATGGAGGCTGACAGTAGACTAGCAAGGCCTGAATGAGATCACACCCCCACTGAGTGCTGCACCAGGCAGGTTAGAACTCCAATATGAACTGAAGTCAAAAGCAGCCAAATGGTATGCCACTACTGACACTGCCAATGCATTATTCTCCATTCCTTTGGCCACAGAATGTAGGCCACAGTTTGCCTTCACCTGGAGGGGCATTTAGTATATTTGGAACTATTTGCCCCAGGGATGGAAACACAGCCCAACCATTTGACATGGATTGGTCCAAACTGTACTGGATCAGGGCGGTGCTCCTGAGCACCTGCAGTACATTGACGATATCACTGTGTGGGGCAATACAGCAGAAGTTTTCACAAAAGGAGAGCAAATAATTCAAATTTTTCTGCAATCTGGTATTGCTATTAAGCAAAGCCAGGAGACAGGACAAGGGGAAATGGACATAAGCTGGAACATAGGAAGTTCCACACGGATGTGTGCAAGAACTTCTTTACGGTGAGGGTGACAGAGCACTGGAACAGGCTGCCCAGGGGGGTTGTGGAGACTCCTTCTCTGGAGATATTCAAATCCTGCTTGGATGCCTACCTGTGTGACGTGGTGTAATGAACCTGCTTTGGCAGGGGGTTGGACTCGGTGATCTTTAGAGGTTCCTTCCAACCCCTACAATTCTGTGATTCTGTCAAAGTGAAAGGATTGGCCCAGGAGATTAAGTTCCTAGGTATAAAGTGGCAAGATGGACATCATCACATCCCAGCAAATGTGATTGACAAAATCACTGCCATGTCTCCACCCACTAGCAAGATAGAGACATGCTAAAGAAACCTCAGATAGCTTTGAAATAATTGAAAGGATTTGCCTCAAAATGTCTTTGAGATTTATTTGAATATTTCAAGTTTAGAAAACATTTCAATGCCAAATTAAAATAACATTTCAAAGTCACAAAGGACTGGGAAAAGAATCCAAAAGTTTTAGTAGACAGTTTTGCCATAAGGAGAAAAAAAAGTTCCCTACAATCTTCACTACAACTTTGGAGCTGCCAACAGTGGCGATAAAAATCTGAGTAGGGTACAGAAAGCACTTCAGTAAAACTGTCTGATGATATTTACAGATGTGGCAAGTTATTTGTGATGCCAGCTACAGAAAATAACACTTAAGAACAAACATACTGATTTAGAAATAGAGATCTGGAATTCTCTGATGAAGATAACGCCAAGTGAAATTAAGTACAGTGAGTTGTAAATCCTCATGTCATCCGTTACTTAAGGACACTGAAAGTGGCAAAGGTGAATTCTAATCTGTGATAAAAGAAATGCTGGAATTTGATTTCCAGAGTACATCCATTTCATCAGATATTACTTCTCAAGAATAATAAACGTCAAGATAACACTGCTGCTGAAAGTAGGATGGTTACGTGTTCAGCATAAGCACTATTATGTATTTTCAGATATAAATTACTCCAAAATTCCTGTCAAAAAACACTATTAATAGGTAAAATGGCAGAATAAATAAATAGTTAACTTGAAAACCAACCCAAATGTCTATATTGCCAATAACCTCCACTTAGAAGACTGAGGTGGCATGGTACATTGCCTAGGTAAAGGATGAAATTTCAGGAAATAGATGAGCTAGCTTAACATCTGATTGCCATGTGAAGACATGGCCCTACAAAGTCACTGCTCTAGCCCATCTCACCTCCTCCTGTCCTGCAGGAAATTAGTCTTTTTTTTTCTCCACCTATTTAGGTTCCTGGAACAACTCACCTCAGATAAGCTGAAGTGAGATACAATTGCAACTATCAACTAAATCAGTTCAACCTCAACATGGAACCACAGTAATACATTCCAATTCTAAGCAGAGCTGATTTGCCTGAGCAGGGTGTCATTCCAGTGCAGTTATTCTGCCTCTAAAATCTTCAGAGGTCAAAGTTCCACATATTGTGCCCTGTAAATATGACAGGCTTTTCAAGAGCTTTTCAGTTCATCCATAAATCAGATAAAGTAACAGTAGGTTGAAAGAAGAGTTGCTCACCTCAAAAACCTAGTTCAAGCAAGGTAATGGAATGATTGGAAAGGACAAAACAGAGTATACAGAAAGTGACCTGAGTCAAATAAGTTATGTTCATTGGAAACAAAGCAAGGAGACAAACAACCTGGTTTTCTAAACCAAGAACCGTCATTTGCTCAAATAAAGGATCACTAAGAGCATTTTAGCAGCAATTCTTAATAGCTTACCCAGTTATTTTTTTTGCCAGCATAGATCTCCATATTTTCTCCATACTGGGGCTCTTCAAGTAAAGTCTGATATTCAAACATTAGACGTGAGCTCTCACGTAATCGGCTGCACTGAAATTGATGATACTGCTGCACGAGCTCTTTCACAACAAGCAGGAGGCATTCAGGATTTGAAGGATTCCAAGAAGCCAAATTCTGTTGAATTTTAAAAGAACAGAGACTGAATTTATTTCCAGCAATAAGAGAAGCATTTTTCCCTCCATACTGAAATCAGAGGTAAATATACATTTGGAAGTTTGGTGTCAAAGCTTAACATTAAATCTTAATATTAAAGGCAAGGATTATATATCATGCTTTAAAAGGAAAACAGGTTAAACAGCAAAAGCAAGCCTTAATGTGAAATAAGAGCCCATACAGTGACTTACCATAAAACAGATAATGGAATTACTACTACACATAGATACACTCAAATCACCATTCCATTCTTCCCCAAAACAACAGTGCTGCATCCAAGCACGTGAAAAGTTTGAATTCATAAAATTAAAAACCAAAATAAAATGTACAATGATAAGATTAAAGTACAACCCTGAAGACCATCTGACTCAAAAAAATAGCCAAGTGACTACGCCAAACTGACACTAACAATGAAAACTAATTGCTCGAATTATATTATATTGAGCAAACAGACTCAACCTTGTACTCTACTTCACTGGGATCATCTCTTCACTGCCTTGATTCATTCCCTTATTACAAATGACAACCATACAGAAATCTCTTCCATCTGCCTGGCAGATGTATTACAAGTTGACCATGTATCAAGAAACATAAGTAAAATAAATAAACATTAATATATTTGAAAGTGACTGTGTCGGCACTAAGTCCACAGTCTCTCAGTGTATCCACTCTGAACTCACTTAGACCAGTCTTCTTTGCAAAATAAGTTTTAGTTGGGAAGGTTTTGTGTTACTAGCCATATCTAACACCATCGGTGTACGTGCCTGCCTCTAACTGACCTGGAATGGGTATGTGTTAACATCAAATTAGAGTACATTCTTTACTCCGTATGAATAGAACAAGACAGTTCTAATATAAAAACCACAAGGCAACCCTAGACTGACATATGCTTTGTACTTAGGTCCTTAACAGGTCTCAGGGCATGTTAGTAGTCATGCAGCCTCTGGTCAGCTTTCAACGTAACTACATGAATGAAACAGGATAAAAACGCATCCCCTACAATATAAAAGCTATTAATATTTTATGTAACACCAGAATTAATAAATATAAGTGGAACAGGTTACTCAGAGGGCTTACTGAGTCTTAGATACACTCAAAACCCAATTGGAAGCAGTCCTGAACAACCGCTTTATCCAACTCTGAGCAGGCCCTTTCCAATCCTGGTTCCTCGGCCATTATATGAAGTGGTTTTCAAAAAGATCATAAATTGAAATAATGTTTCAAGCAACCACTCCACATTCTGAATGGAAAAGAGTTACAAGTTCTATCTTCTGATACTGTTCCCTCTGCACCTTCTGCTCTACAACAGAAACTACTTTTAACCTAATCTCTAATGATGCAACCATCTAATTTCAAAAGGCTTATAATTATTCTTATTTTTGTTGACTTCAGTGTAACCCTTCGGCATAATTTTCTATGGACTTCAGTCCATGCACGTGATGACAATATTTCCTTTCTCTTCTCACAACTTCATTTCTCTCTGAGGTCAAATACATTAAGATGTTATCAAAACGGCTTTCTTACTTTCAGCATTACCACTTATACAGATACAAGCCTAATCTACAAAAGAATACTATCCTTTCTATCCTCTTCCTCTTGGACAGCAAGGATACTACAGATACAGCATCACCATAACTTAAAACATATATTACAGACCATGGTAAATTGTGAATGAGTGAGCATAGCAATTAGACAGATCAATATGACAGGAAAGGTGTTACAACAAAGGTGTGACGACAGAAGGATCAGTACAATAGAAAGTTCTATAAAGGAAGGAGAAGAAGATTGCTCACCCATATCAGAAGACGCTAAGTTCACAGGGGAAAAAAGGAATCTCCAGAAAGAGATTCTTCCCCACTGGCTGTCAGCCCTTAAATGGGGCCTAGGAGAGGTGCAGCCAGGCTCCACCTCTTCTAGTCACACAGCTGAATTGCCTTCACCCATGCTCTCAGGGCTGATTGGGTCCTTTCCCCAGGTGCTCAATCAGTGGCTCAGGTTGTGACCTAACAGTTCTCATACTGTGAGACAGCAATGAGGGTCCTGTAAGCTTCTCACATTCATACCAACAAGTGACTGAAAGCCTTGTTCTACCCTTTCTTCCATCAGCAGCTTGAAAAAAAGTACTGCCAACCATTTAAACTTACTCAGTTCTAAAAAAAACACTAGAGAAAATCTGTAAGGTAGATACTGTCTTCTAGGAAACACATTTTGTATCATACAGTCTAAAACCAGACTGTGTATAACCTTAAATTTCCTGTTCCCAAGCTCCTGCTCAAATAAAGCATTTCCAGAAAGCCAGAGGATGTAATATGCCAGTATGTATTGATATCAGCCAGACAAGTGAGAATAACCTTTCCTCCCAATGACACTGCTATAACACAATAGAAATGTTCTGTCAAAGGAAGTGACCAACAATATCTTAATAACCGACCTAAATGCAACCGTACCTTTTGTTTTTTAAATAATATTATGCTACTGAACAACAAAAAAAAAAGAGTAAGAGGAAATCCATTGTTATTTGTCCTGTGCAGAACTGAAGTGCTGCTCGCTTCAAAGAGTTCAAGAACACTGCATCAAAACAGTGCTTACCGTTCTACAGTTGAAGGAATCAAATAAATTGTGCAACACTAGGATCTTCACTAAATACCCTTCATTCAGCAACTGAGGAGACAAACTAAGTGTGAATTGGTTCTAAGAACAGTTCACCTGGAGGAAAACCTAACTAACAATCCACTGAGTCCACACACCAATTCCAATGCAATCTCATAGATGCAACAGTAAATACACAGAAAATACACAATTTTTCTCTAACAAGTTCTAATTTAAGTACACAGCATTTTTTTTAACTTTAGAATTACATTATTATCATGGTACTTGCTACCTGACAATTAGCTATTACCTTTCTGATTTTTTTTTTTTTATTTTTTTTTTTAACTTTTTAGGGATGTTGTTCTTTTTAGATCTGAATCTATAAAATTAAACCAAAATGCTTTTGAATATGACTTATCTATATACGAAACCTTCTTACCTAATTTGAAGTGTCATCTGTCCTAAGCACTGCTCATTCATCTGAAGGTATTTTTACACCATTTTACTACTATTCAATTTCAGGAGCATATAAAAAAAAAAAAATACACGCCATGTTGTTCTTTCATAGCTTGAAACAGTATCTTCTTTAATCTTCCTTTATTTTTGAAATCAGAGACAAAGAAAGCAACTATCTATAGCACAGACAGAAACATAACAGAAGCACAATTTGATATTTGTCAAGTTGATCCCTTCTAGAATGTCCCAGTCACTAGAGTTTCAGCACTGTTGTGTATCCCCTGAGAACATGCAAAGATTTGTCACTTAATTCAATGTGTTCCTGCAACAGTAAATTGACCTCTTTCTTTATAGATTTTCTAAATAGTATTTTATTCAGTAATGTAGCATTGCACACAGAAGTCACTTTTGGAAGTTGCTTCAAGAAATATGTTAAAAAAAAAGACTTCAGAAAAGAAGAGGAAACAAAAGCAAAAACAAAAACAAAAACAAACAACAACAACAAAAAAAAGGAGCATCGGCCTGCTTCCTTCATTTTCTGATTTCTGCCTGTTTCCCAACCATGGCCAACACTGTTTTTGTACAAAACAGTATTTTAAAGTACTTAAAGCACAAGAACCACCAAATGTGCTTTTACCATTTCTTTCGATCCATGGCTCAAAATTTTGTCACAAAGAATTGCATAAAATTTATGCTCTGGATATATACATATGCAAAATTAAGAAGTTTAGTTGTTACTGCTTCAGAAAAATCCTGGAAACATAGAAACACACATTTGCTACAGCCAGACTGCTGAAGCCTGGCAGGTATGAAAAACCCAATTAAAGAAAAACCCAGCAAATATGTACATGGAAGAATACATGTTGCTTTCCATGGTTTCTGTCTAAATCGCCTTCTGTCTTACTCACCAGGACCTTTAATTTTGTCTCTGACAAAATGTATGTGTTCAAATCAGCTAAAAATAAAAGAAAGAGGGAAACAATTTTTAAAAGAAACGCCATCAAACTGCAATAAAACTGAGTGTTACATCCAAAAAGCGAACACACTGACAGGAATACTGACAGTATCCTCTAACTTAGATCTTTCATTCAGCACATCTTCTCTAATTTGAAATGAGATTTCTGCAGTCTTTCCAGAGAGCTAATCAAATTTTACAGAACAATCAGTAATCCATTTAAAATAAAGAAATCCAGACTTGGATCCAATTCCTTGTCCAGTTTGCCAAGAGATATTTTTAAAGGAACTCTGCAGTGCAAATTTGCGGCCCACTGTACAACAATACACAACTATGAATCAACTCCAACTGTGCATCCACAACTAGTTCTGCATTCACGCCCATAAAGGCTTAGATCCACATCTTGGAATGGTTACAACCATTTTAACATTAGTACCATTTTTTTCAGTTCATCATGGAAGAATATGTCTCTTATTTGCTGATTCTGTGGATGGAGGCTCAGTTAAACAATCTTCTGTTTAGGCACTGCTCGTGCTTCTGCTTATAACCCCCATTACGACTAGATGCAACGCCACGATTTGAATTTTAATTTAAACCTTTTTTGATCAGCTTTGTGATTGGCACAATGCAACTCATGTAACTTCCATTTTCTAAAAAGTTAAATTGTTACCTCATCTTAAGCAGCTTAGTTCAGTAGCAGGTCAGTAGCATGAGAAAACAACTATGCGTTTTTTACGGAGACACAAACCTGGCAGCGTTAGCTGTGATGCCTGGCTAATCCTCAATCTTCCAATTAGAGAATTAATTCTAAATAGCAAGACTAAGCTGCTCCACGGGAGAAGTATGTGTGTTCCACCTTCCATATAACAGAGAACAGATTCCAGAAACTTCACTGTGCACCCAGGTAAGCAGGGGTCATGGTGAAGCTGGCCACTAACTACCACCTGCCCACCAGCAACTCTCCACAAGGAAGTCAATATTCTACTGTCACAGAAGCTTCTGCTGCAATTGCTAACTTTCTTCATCAGCAGACTAAAGTACAGGAAGATGTCCTTTGAGAAATTAGATATTTAGACTTCAGAATGATTTCTAATAACATGCACATGCACTGCCTTTGCCCTCAATATAAATGGAAATAGAGTATTCATTTACTATATTTTGAGACTAATGGACTATAGGCATTCATTAGTAAATGTCCGCATTAGCAAAACCCCAAGTGATTCAGGAGACCTGTTCTGAAGATCTGCCAGATCTTAATTTAAACAAACTCACTGAACAAAATGTACTTGACTAGGAAGAAAATCCCAAAGATTTTGTTGGGGATCAAAGTCCATCTTCAAATTATCTCACTCATAATCCTGTCTCTTGACAGAAGCTGACTGCATAAAAAGCAAGCAGTTTGATAGAGAAAGGTTTCTGGACCATCAGATAAGACCAAAGTGTTGAGAAAATCAATTAAGTAAATTGTGTATAAAGAGTAAGAGTGAAGATATTACAAGGCCACCCACAGAGAATGAAATTTAAACCATTTCAACAGCAATTCATTTAAATAAATAGCGGTACCTACTGGATTTTCAAAAGAGAAAGAAAGCTTACAGCCAGACCAGATCATTTTTAAGGACATCTTCTTAGAAGCGAGACAAGTGAAAAACCTACAAGGCAACTTCTCATCCCTTCTAGGAAAGCGATCCAAAATTTAGCTTTTCAAAGCAGCCACAATATTCAACTTTTGGCAAAGAAAACACATGTAAGTTTTGTTCTGGAACATTTTGTGCATTGCAGTCTTTCTTTTATCCTTCCAAAAAAACAAACCAAGAACCTTTGCAAACTACTCAGCGTCAGTGATTATCTATTCTCCTTCCCCCCCCCCCCCCCCCCCCCCTTCTTTTTTTTCAGAACATAAAACAACTACTGCTCAAAAAGCAGCTAATTCATAGCCTCTGTACAGGTTACTGCTTATTTCCTAACTTCAGGCAACATCTGCAGAACATTGTAATTCTACATTATCAGAAAGAAAATATACCAACAATTTCTAATTGATCTGAAGTTGTTTTTCTTTGAAATGTGTTTAAATATCCAGGTTGCCAGAATTTCTTCCAGGAATGTGATTTTAAAGAAGACAGATTGTAACTGTTTTTCCTGGCTATACTACAGGAAACAACAGCAAGATCTTATTTTAAGTTAGCGTACTTTTATATTTCTCAGCAAGAAATTAAGATTCACGAGAAAATGTCAGTAAACAAAACCTCCCGGGCCCTAAGAGTGGTAGTGCATTTCTACAGCATCTCAAATCCAGAACTATCATAAAAAATAATCTAAGTACAGATCTTCATTTTGTTCTTATCTGAACACTGCACACATACATCTTATAACCTACAATGGCTTAAAAGCAGTACTCATCTAAGTTTTTACCTGAAATGAGAAAGACCACACTGTGATATAAGCACTCAGGCTGCAAGTAATTACAGAAGAGACATGGGTCCAGTGGTTACAGTGTCAGACTAGAAACTGGGAAGTCTGGTTTCAGTTTCTGCTCTGCTACAGTTTTCATAGACCACCATAGCAAAACTGCTCACATAAAAAGGCACAGAATAATTATCTTCCATATGCTCACATCTTTCTATCAACAGATATTTTCACAGTATTTGGAAGGCTGGAGTATTACAACAACTTTGAAGGCTTCAGCTTCTTAGCAGCCAGCACTTAAACATCCTACAGTCTGCAGCTTCAAATCAATCACTGTAAACCTACACACCATCTTCCTGTCAACTTATTTTCACAGGTTCTTCTTCTCCTCCTTCCACAAAGCACCACTGGTACAACTTTCTGGAGTAACATGCTTGAAATGACCATTTTTGGCCATAAGAAAACATCAAAGACTAAACATTTCATGAAAACAATTCAAATTGAGTACACTTCTGTCATAACAAAGAAATTACATATCTTTTGTGTTCTCCTAACTTCTGTGTACAACCATACATTTTGCATCAAGCAAACCTTGGGATAGTCGGTATTTTGTTTTAAGTGAGAGGCTGTAACAACTGGATGCACAAACTATACTAGTCTATAAGTGCTTAGCCAAAATTTCAAGTACCCAAAGTCCTTGAATTAGCATGAAAATACAGACCAAGGGAACAACATGAGTAGAACATTAAAAAATTAATTCTGATTTGGGAAAGGCATCCTACATTTTGTATACCAGAACTTTTTTTCCATCATTTTTTCCCAGTGGTTACACAGTGTGATTGTGAATTAGTAATTACACACCCAATGCAATTCCAAAATAAAACCCAGTAAATGGGACATACGGAACGCTCTTCTGCATTCACCTCGGATAAATCCACCACTTTCTCTCAAGCATCATTCACCGGGAACAGGAGAGCACACAAGTTCTAAAGGTTACCACATATCATTCCTATACCTTGCTGTTGGAGCAGCTGAGATAGCTGATCTTTGCATTTTAAGGTTGCTCTGAAGATGCAGAAACTGCAACTCTGAGCCCAGAAGAGCATTTTTAGTTGTGTACTCTTCCTGAGAAAGCCTGGCTGTTCCTCCCACATAGCTCTCATAAGATAATAAGATGCTTAAAAGCTACTACTTCCTACCATCACAGAAGAGAATATTATCTAATTACTCTTCTAAAGATTTGGCATGTAAGGTACTTCTTGTCCTACTTTGCTTAGAGATTAGAGCAAAACCTGTCCCTTTCCAGATCTCCCACCCTGTACCTCCACCTGTTCTGAGAAGGAATTTCTTACTTCCTTCAACACACAGATCCTGGTTTAGAAAATCCAATGTGCTAATCATTAGCTAAACCAAGTGAGCACACGGCCTTTTTTCACCTAGGGAATCTGTTACCAGAAATGGACGTGTCCAACCAGCACAGCAAATAAAAGAACAAAGCTCAAATAAAAACATTAATATACATTCATATCTTTTACCTACAAACCTGCTTATCATGTATGGATGGCAGCATGAACACGTCCAAACTTCTCAGACTCTCGGTGTACCACAGAACAGATCACTGTCTCAGTATTAATGCTTTACCTCAAGAGCCCCTGTTTAGCAGTTGTTTTTTTTTTTCATTCTTATCAGTTCTTGGGCTTTTTCCTTCCTGTCAAAACCAGAAATTTTAGCTACAGCAGAGAGGTTTAAACTTCACAGATAATGTTTTTGGCCTGGTCCACTGATATCCCTTAAGCTTTTACTTTTGAATGGCCTATAGAAAACTGTTTCCTCCTAACCATTTTCCTCCCTCTCAAAAGCCCATAAATCAAAATCGATACATCATATTGTGGGTTTCAGTGGCTAAGCCAGCTTGCAGTATTTGAATTTTACTTCCACATTTGCACTACAAGAGAACAAACATGATCTAGAAAATACAGTCCCTCAGAAAAACACTTACTGAGTACCACTTTTCCTACTACACTGGACAAATTAGTGCAAATCAGTAATATCTTCTCAAAAAGAAGCATAAGAAAAACTCTCAGTTCCTTTATGCCTCCAGAAAGACAGATAAATGGAAAAAAACATGTAAAATCATAAGAACTATAATACCACAAACAATATGTTAACTGCATTGGAAATACACTTCTCTATTTGTTCAGTTATTTTAAAGATAATTAAAGTATATATATGCCCGAGCATCTGAGATGGAAGATAAGGAAGAAATACAGGCACATAAGCATGTAAACAATGACTAAAAGCAAAGAGATTTTGAAACAAATGTATGCAGAAACTTAGACCAGCAAAAAGCTAACAAAACTTAGCTTGAAGCCTCCTCTTTGTGGGGAAATAAACTGAAGATTCGTCTGTATGCAAGGACATTCCTTTGCCTCAGCAATATCTTCTGAAGGGATGAATCTGCAAGCTCCCAAGCTTAAGCCATTCCCATTGGTTTAAAACAAATATACAAAACAAGCAAACAAAAGAACCCAAACAAATCACCAACAATTACAAGTTTTAATAGAACTCACAACCTAGAACTTAATCAAATCTAAAACAGCGTTATCAGACAGAATATTTATTCATCAATGACTTTCTATAATCAGATACTTTAAAAGTCTGTTCTGCTCGCATATTTCTAAGCACTGGCTGACTTTTTCTCCAGAAAAATCTGCTCCACATCTTGAATTCAACAGGCATATCACATTGAATTTAAATGTGTTCTCAATTCAGGATGATTGTGCTAGATTTGATTTTTTTTCTTCTTTTTGAAAAAAGAAAACCTTGTCAGAGTGTTTCTAGAAAGCTAACAAGCTGTTGCCTTCAAGCCAAGACATTTCTTATATTCTGGAGTTCTTGTGAGGAAGTGGAGTGTATTGTGCCAGTAACATTACACACCACGGCCAGAATCCTTTGATTTTTGCCAGCTTCTCTAATAACAACGACTTTTTTTCCTTCCAAATTTTACCGACATTGTTCAAGTCAAGAATGTTTACACTTCAATTACATGAAACAAACAAACAAACAAGATGTAATGACATTGATTTTATCACTTTCATGGCTGTCGTTAAAGAATTACCATACCAAAATTTTTATTCTACTCTCAAACATTCAAATAAAAGACATTCTGCTTTCATATATCCAGCTTTGGACAACAGGTTTGTACTGTTGTTTCAAAGAAACAATGACCTGAAGATCACTGAGATGAACTAGGATTTATTGTAATGCTCTCACCACTAATAAGATCTTTATTTCTTGAAAAGTAGATATATTTACTTATGCAAATACATGAGCATGCTTAACCATAATGCCCCCATCAGAAATAAGACTATCTCAACTACAAGATGAAATACAGAAACTCAAGAGGCCAATATTCTGAGCTCAAGCCTAAGCCAAAACTACACATCTTGAAATAAATGCAATATTTCAAGATATTCCTTTACTTTAATTAAGATTTAAATGTTTTATTATTCTGGTCTGAGCTTCCTGCTCATGTAACTGTACAATCATGGAAAAGATGGTCAAACTCTGTGACAGAAGAAAATCAACATCCTTTCTGAAAAATAGTATGACTAGAAAGCCATTAAGTGTTTCTCCCTGTTTTGCTAATGCAGAACAGTTATACTTCTCACCATACCTATATAAACTAGCTCGGCAGAAAAACATTTTCTCCAGCTTTGCCATCCTCTTACCAAGCCCTTCAGGGAGAACAACTGGAATTTTGCAAGAGTATACTAGCAAGATTTAAGAAAGGGAGGAAAAACTACCTGACTTATCAGCTATTTTCCTCCCAAAAATTAAATAAATAGGATCCAAACATACAAAGTCGTTCAATTTAGGGATTGGCTGGGAGAAAAAGAAAAAAAAGAAAAAAAAAAAGAAAAGCAGCTACGATGTTACAAGTAACTCAAGCAGAACTTCTGGAAATAGCATATTCTCTTCTGCTTACACTTTTGGAATGACTGAAAATTTTCATAAGCTGTGCCAAGAGATGCTGAAATTTCAGAAAAAGTAAAGTAAAGTAAATACATAGAATGATTTTACCCAAGTAGAAAATGACAGACTTATACAAGGTATGTGAGTCCTCACAGCACCATAAATACTCACAGTTTATTTTATAATACAGAACACACAATCCTGCGTTCTGTTACATTTAGGTTCCCTACAATCAACTTAAAAACAAGTTAACGTAAGGCTTTTAGTACAAGAGTAGTAGGTCAGTAATCCAAGACTGGAATCTCCTGCTAACATCCCAAATGCAAGCAAGCAGAAGAGGTGGTGATGCTTGTTCAAGCTTAGCCACATATTTCCCCAACAAATCCAATTATCTCCCAACTTTGTAGCAATATCCTGAAACTATCATGTTCATTTGCACTTACAGAGGCACTTTCAATATCAAAACATGTAATAGGCATCTGCTCCTCTGCCAACAACACAACAGCCAGGCTTTTAAGAACAAAGTAGTTTACATGCCATTTGCCCATACAAGCACTGTTGTTGTTTTTATCAGCTGTGAGCATAGGGACAACTGACACCGTTAAACATCTGCCTTATGATGGTGGATGAAGAACAATTAGAGAAAGGGGAGATATTTAAAGGAACTATTTCATTACCTATCACATGCTTGCTCAATAAGACGACAGCGACAATGATTAAGATTTTGAACACAGCCACAGAAGCGATACAGCCTTTATGACAGTCATCATACAGTCATATGATAAATATTACAGAGTCTAATAATCCAAATATGAGTGCTTAAAATAAAAATTGCTCTATACACGACGCATCACGTAACATTTAATATACTCAAGCAGCACAGTTAGCTGCATGAATGAAATCCGTACCTAGTATTAGCAATTTGACAAGGGCAAACTATTTCTAGCTCTTTGTTCTGGGATCAGAACAGCAGTGGTCCATTCTCTGCATTACTGTGATGGCAACACTCTCTCCCACGTGAATGCAACATGCGTATTTCCCACATACACTAGCCTACAAGGACACTCAGCACTTGCTGGGCTTCAGGAAATACTCATGTCCTCTTGCCTCCATCACCAGTACAGCTGAGGAAGTCTTTTCAATAGCACTGAGTGGGCAGAATCTTTCTGGGGTGACTGTCTGAAGTAGGATGCTATAAAAAACAACCCCACAAGCCCTTAAACTAACCATTAGCTTGCACACACTGCTATTGTATCCTCTTTGCCAAACAGAATATACTTCAAAATTATTGGAAAAATGGGGTTAACATTTTGCATAAGCACTTTAGTTATTAACTGGCTCACATTAACAATCAACTAGGCTAACATAACAAACAATTCTTGTTACTCAAACTGGCGTCATTGTAATGAGCTCCAAATTAATCTCATCCGTACACAATCACTAATCTTGTTTTGTGCCAACTGAATTTTTAATCAGAACAGAGTGAATCATAGGTTGTTTTTAAAATACATTTTTAATACTTGTCATCCAAAAGGCATAAACACTAGAGCAGGGAAGAACTTTACTATTTACATTCTAAGAAGCTGATTTTATTTATGCATACAGTAGGCACAAGTATCAAGCACATACTATAGCTGAGGATATTTTTAATAAAAAGCAAAAATAAATATTTCTCATAATGCCTAAAGTGTGCATAGCATCATCAACCTAAAGAATTTAGCTCTTCGTATAATTGAAACAGTATGACGAACCAAAAATCAAAGGAATAGTAGTCCTTTGACTACTAGGAGCCCAGAATATACACAAATTACACCTTACAACCAGAATGATAACTACTGAGACTCAGCCTGAGTTTCAAAATGAAGTGATTTTAATATTTCTGTGAAATACAGAAAGAAAGTAGAGTTTCAAAAGGCATGTTGACCTGATTTTAATACCAATTTAACAAAGAAACTGATTAGATCTGTATATAACAAGCACCCAATACAGCATCTCACTGCTAAAATACAAGCCCAACTATTTAGGTATTTCCTGAAAAAAAAAAAAAAAAAGAAAAAAAAAAGACATCTTCACTTACAGCATCTACTTTTTAAAATGCAAGACTGCTTGAATCTTGTTTTAGCTGTCTGACTAACAGCTGCTTAACTAAACACCTGTTACGGTGTTTAGATGAAAATGTAACTAGAAGGTCTGCCTACGGCTATGGAAACTGCAGGAGTGACTGATGTGATTCAGGTTTCATCAGGGAAACCTCCTGACAAACTCTAACACAGCCATATAAGCTTGAGGAATCTAGAGTACCTGGTTCTTGTTTCAAGTTGAACATAAAGCCTGACTCAAACCATAGAACATGTGATGCCTTCTGCTTGACAAACAAGACATTCAGGCAGATGAGAGCACTGCAGGAAGGCATGTTAGAATTCCCACATATTCCACTGCATACACTCTATACTTAGAGACTGTGGACTTACCCCTCATTTAATACTATCTACATGCTTTTGTGAATAGTAGATTCTGTTTTGATTTCCAGAAACTGTTGCATCAAAAGTATTTGTAGGTTGCTCAAGATTAAGAGTACTGAATTATGATCAACATTCTAATCTATTTTTGCTTAACATGTTAACATACCTTTCCACTAACTATAAAAAATTCCCCTAATACATTAGAATCCAATTAAAGTCATCTTCATTAAACAGGTCTGAGATACACGGAGAAAAGGGAGTTATTAAAATGCTTAGCATAATAAACAAGCTACTGTTAATGTAACATTCTAGAGAAAACAAGTCTGCAAACTATGAGGAACATAAAAGGCAAATACCAAAGCAAAGGTACACCATAGCTGCAAAGTGTGAAGAACTTGCTCTTACAGCATCAGGAAGGACTGGAGGAGAATGACCAAGTACCTTATCAGAAAAGACTACATTAACGTACTGAATGCTATAGCAAGGCATAGTGACTGAACAAAAGCTGTTGGCCCGCCAATTTATATTTCTTTTCTTTTTAATTTTAAAATAGGCTAATTAATATCTTATGCCTCAAGGAGCAAATGGCTCTTCAAGCCGCTTTGGAAGGAAGAGAGTGGGAGTTCAGGTAGAAGAAAAGCAATGCACCCAAATGGTGCACCATTAACAAACAATGCAAGAAAGAAAGAAAACTAAGGATGTCTTTATTCTTATGGGCTTCTCAGTGGATGAGTATTACAACTGACTTCTCTTCACATAAGGAATAAAACACCACGTCCACATCACACTTGGCAAATTTCTCCCTCCAAACAATACTTCTGTAAGATGCCCTAAATTCTCTTTGAGCATTTAATATCTCATATGTTCTTTGTTATTCATTTCAGTTTTTCCATCACATTAAAAAAATGCTCCTCCTCCATTAACAACTGCAGAAACTGCAGCTACTATGAATACTTCTCAAGACACTACAGTATTGTAAAACGGTAAAACAGAAAAAGGGAAAAATAAGAGAACTAGTAAATTAAAGATTGTGAAAACAATTCCAGAATTGGCATACAAAGTAAATGCTCTCCTAAAAGAAGCCTAACAGAAAAGCTATTCAACAGCGTCAGGGTTCCTTCCCATAAGAGTTTCACAGGAAAATGACCAGGAGAAGCAATGAAATAAGACATTTACCTTACAAAATTTCAGCAAGCTATGCTAAAAAATTTGGGTCAAATTTCCAGTAAAAGATGAAAATTTGAAGATAAAAAGAGAAATGAAATGACAGCTTTACTGTAATTCCTGCTCAGTGACCCACACAGATGGCTCCACAGCCGTGCTTTTCTGATGGAACCACTAACTTTCCACCATAACAGGAGGCACTGGACATTTACAGGGAAAAACCTCTGTTGACAAACAATACTGTTGAGCCAGAACACAAGGCTGCAGGTCTGAAAAAGCAGCAGAATGGTGCCTAGAGAGGCAGAGAGTAAGGCGAAAAACACCCTGGGAACCAAAAATACCACAACATGCATTTAGTAACTACTAGTAATCTCTGAGGAGAAGTATTTTAGATGCGTAATCAATGCTAGCTTCCTCAAATGAAGATTTACCAGTTTAGGCTTTTTTTGAATACTGCACAGTACATTTGGTTTCATATTTTGGTGCTTTTTCTTCTGTAGTATCAAAACTATAGAAATGCGTTCTAATTGAGTTGATTTTTGACACACCCAGCTTTTCCAAGTGCTTTGCTTTTTCTCTGTGGCAGCCCTACCTATTCTATGTGTGAAGATAAGCTCTTTCTTTGATACTGTGGTTCCAACAATACATAACCCGGTTTTACCTTACCTGATAGGAAAAAGAAGAACTGACAACACTACACATTATGCTACTTTTTCTGCAACAAAATGCTTTTAAAAGATACAATTATGTTCAACCCCTCTTGCTGAAAGAGATTGTTTAAGATGGTCAGATATTAAATATATATCTTTTTAAAGAAACCTTGAATACTTACTTCAAATAACTACAGGTAACTATTCCAAGTTATTGCAAATAACTACTGAACTATTCATCTCATCTTGATTAAAATATTTAAAAAAATAAAATAACATTTACGGATTCAACTTTAAACCACATTAGAAGACAACTTCTTTATACTCTTATGACAATGAGATAAAAAGACTTTTTCCTTTGTTCTGCATTGTTAGCAAATTCTATTCTAAAAAAGCCAAATCTCTTTGTATGGTATGGGGTTCTCAAACTGAATTACTTACATGCAAGGCAGAAGGATCTGGCAAAAATTCAGCATCCTCTCCAAAGATAAAATCTGGTGGCAGGTCAGGATAGTGAGCATTGAATATTATATCCCCTGAAAAGCAGAAAATGAAAACATGTTTTACATCTTTATGTGTGTGTACTTAAAAATAAGATACTGTACATAGGATACACATTACATAAAATTTGATAGCTATATTAAATATATTTTATGCACGTATCCTTGTGATTTTGATAAAAATTTACATGCAAGACAAGCATCAGCTGCTTTAGGGAATTAAATTCCTGAAGCACTGCTGCTTCTTCTCCGCAAGCAGTGAAACATGGAATATATTATTGCTTAATATCTCAAACTGTAATTCAAAGAGTACTGATGGTAGCCTAAGAACACAGTGTTAGAAAAGTTTTTTAGAAGTATAACATTTAGATTGCTGTGTTTGCGCATTAAGTGAAGTTTAGAGGCAAACTATCAAGATTATTATTTTGAAAATACTGGAGCCTTTAAAGCACAGCAGTGCTTATTCCTTCTTTCCTTTCCATCCCCAATTCTTAGGAAGAAGAATAAGCAGGCCAATAGAGATCACTAAGATTATCCAAACTCTTGCCAAGAAAAACATATTTTGCATTTAAACTAGACAGACTAAAATTAAATAAATATCTAAAACATCATCACAGCTTAGTGCTGAGATCCCATCTTGCTGGTGTCACAAAATATACAACTAATTACGTGACAATTAAAAAAGAAAGTAGGTTGTATTATGTCACTACTAAGCACGCTTCAGAGTTTCAGTAGGTCAAGAGGAAGTGAAGTCATTTGCATGTGAGCTTTTGAAAAAACCCGACAACCCATGAAAAGCTGCATCTAGCATTACTTCTGTACCTCTGAATCACTCTTTCCTGTTGAAGACGACATGAAAGAAAAAGGCCAAGCTTTTGCATAAAGAAGATTTGTGAGGTATCACAACGAGCAGGCAGTGAAAGAAAGTCAATACCCCCTATGTGGTAACTTCTTCAAAACCTACACAGCAAGGTAAAAACAGTGTGGTACGTCTAACAAACAATTCTGTTCATAGAAAGTAAAACCATTGTTCTGTTTTGATTTTCAACAATTATTCAGACAGAACTGGGGAAAAGCACTGGATTAACAAGGCTTACAGACATATTACCTGATAAACAATATTACCACCTCAAGACTCTCAATGTGACGGCTTTAACTGCTAATTTTCAGTAAATATACCCTGGCTTTTGCTGGAAGCAAGGATACTATAGAGGTCAATCTGTGGAGAGCGAGGGCTCATGACCAAGAAGCCAGCAGCCAATCCTGTCTAGGTATGATTTACAGCATTACTCCAAAATACCATGAAATCACTGATCATGAGACACAGTAGAGTGTGGTGTGTGTTTCTCCTGTATGCACTCCTACATTCACAAACATCAGAATCACACATAGGTACAAGACGCAGGAAAGATAAGAGGTTCCCCAGTTAATATACAAAATATAATTAACATAAAAGAATTATCTCATTTAAGAACAAAATATGCACTAATTCTAGAGGAAACTACATAACATAGCAACAGGAAATACATTTGTATGAAGAGAAAATAATTGCTAGACTGCCTAAACTGTAAGACAACAATGTATAATTCCAAAAAATTACTGTGACTGGACTGGATTTTTGTATGCCACCTTAAGTCAACCCTTCGTATTTCCTGTAATTGAAAAAAACACTGCATAGCTCCTTACAATCAATCTCCACATACAGAACAGACAATCCTTGAGGCCATGTGTTGAATGAGACAGAATCTTAACACTTCTCAATGTTCACAGACTAAGAGCTGTGTTGCAAATAATTCAGAACTCATCACAAAGAAAAAACTTGTCCTTTTACTTATCCCGGTGCTACTCTGAAGGAAAGGAGTGCATCTCTGCTTTTGTCTTGACATTCTTACATGATGCTAAGTAACTCATTTAACACATTCTTTCCACCTCAACTTGCTAGTTGTTTGGTTTTTCATTCTCAGAATGTGTTATTTTAAACTGAGTACACAAAGCTGCAATTCAGCTTGCTAAGAGCTGCAGTCCAACTACCTAAATATTACAGAAAGTTTAGGATAAAAAAATAACCAAATTAACTGCATATTTTTATGTAATGTCTCCATATTTGATTAGAGAAAAATTATTCAAGAACTCTACAGCATGAGTGCTCAGAGAAGTGACTGAACATATATTGCAATCACAATGTCCAACTCAACAGCAAATCTGCTTTACATAATCATTAACACTTGCCTGCATAGTGAGCTCACAATATGTAAAGTGTTCAATATTTTGATTCACTATCTCCCAGCTGGCCTAATAAAAACATACACTTTAAAACTACTACTTCCATGTAGTAATCATGGCTTACCATCTTCTAATATAATTGTATTGGTGAAAAACAAACAAAATAATGATTAAATGAAATAAATCCCCCTTTCTTACAGCCCCAACTTCTGCGTGAACTTCCTCATAAGTTTCAATTTTATTTGCCACTGATTGACAAAATGTGTGATGCTCCACAACATTAGTGACCATAAGCACTCCAGTTCATGAACAATGTAGGCAAAACTTGTCTGAGTATGAAGGTTATCTCATTTTTATAGATGCACCAGGCAAAGATAACTACAATTACATTTTCTTTCCAATTAAATAGTACTACAGGACTTAAAATTAATTCAATGTAGTTAAAGCCATGAAGCCAAAGATAAATTACAAGAAAAATGGTATTTTATACATTCTTTTGCTTCTCACTATCCAAAAATACCACTTGTTCTTCATTTTTTCTCCCTAGGCAAGTACCATTCAATTTTGAAGAATTTCACTTAGCATATTAGCTTTTCCTTTGAAATCCTGCACTTAACAGATGAAAAGATGGAAGTATTAATACTTAAATCTATCATTTCTTTTTTTATACATACACACACTGTTCTTCTCTTATCTATTCAGCCAAAATGCATAGTAAATCTAAAAAAGGGGTTAGAAATGAAGAGATTTTTAGATGCTTATATAGTTGTGCTCCACTTGCCTTACATACAGTTCTCTTCCAATAACTTCATCTTTTGTGTCCCTTTTTTCCCCCCTAACTGTACTGTAAATTTAGTAGCTCTGAAAGGTGTATGGAGTGCCACAGAATTAACATCCCTATTCACTTCAAGACAACAAAAGTCAGAGTAACATACCAGTTACTGATGCTTTTAAAATTAATTTCTGAATTTACATGCAAATCAAGTTACTAAATTGAAGAAAAGAACCAAAATCAGTATTAAAAACTCAACAACATCTCCTCAAAATATTTGATCATGTGAAAACAAACAAAACTTCTTTCTCTGTACCTCTGACACTCTAGAAAAAAACTGTAGCTACTCCACACATGCTAAGTTGCAAAGGAGCCATCCACAAGCATGATTCAAGTGTTTAACGCCATCTGAGGTTTGGGGCATCTAAGACACGACAGATATGACAATATTTTTCAGAGAGATCCGTGCCCTTTGGGGCAGCAGCTGAAAAGGCCAAGCAAGATAGCCTAGGGCACCTCAAACAGCATTAGACACCTCTTGTTAGGCAACTAAATCACATCCTACTTGTTCAATAAAAACATTGCGAGATACAGGAAGGATTTACAGGATAGATATTTGGTTCTTGAGGTAGTGGGAGTCAGCAAAGGGTTGCTGGTCCTGTTTATTTCTTTAACTTCAGTTAATAAATATTGCTGTAAGACAGGAGGAAAGAAAACAAAAACACAAGAGGTGCAGGCCAACATACAGAAAAAGAAATGCTGCTGTGCCATAAAGACATGAGCACGGGCAAAACTGTCGATATGATATAAAGGAACAGTATCCCAGGCTGAACAAGAAGACAGCAGAACAATCTTAGCTATTTGCATTAGTGTAGCTGGGCAACCACCTTCCCCAAAACATTACTACAAGAAATGAAGAGGACAAAAGAGAACAACAAAAATACACACAGAGATTAAATACTAGTAGAAATTTAAGAAATTAAACACTGGAGAAATCGTAAGAAACAGAGATACCTAGAAGCTGAAAAGAAGGAAAAGTGGAAGTGAAGGACAAGTACACTGAAAAAAACCACTGCAGAAATCACCAATAACTGGATCCCAATAAGGAGGAGAAAGAAGAAAAGTACGAAGGCACTGTAATAACACAAATATGAGGGATAAGCCCAAGCCTTGAAAACCTCTGTAAGTGCACATTTATACATATATATTTGTACGGTCACTTTTCTCGATGATAAATACACTATTCAAGGATTTCACCTGCAAAAAAAAATTGTTAATTACATGCTTAGTGGAAGCCCAATACATAAGGGAAAGTGTCAATAATAATAAATAAAAAGCTAGACCTGAAAGTGATTGCTTAAAAGGAGAAAGCATTTAAAGCTTGGTATTCCAAGAGAAAATAAATACGAAAAATATAAAAACAGATTGCATTATCTATCCATGTTTCCTATTAGTAACATTAGCAGATTACCAAAAGAATAATATTCATTATTCCTGTCAAACATATTGCCAGTAATATTCTTCGGGAGGTACTTCAGATGACCCAACAAAAAGACACTTACTACGGAAATAATGATATCACCGAAGCATAATCTGAATTACAGGAACCAAAAAGTTTTTCCTGTAAAGGCTCCAGCTAAACCACAACCTGTGTAAAATGAGCTGATGCTGCACGGAAGACTGGCACAATCACTGCAGCAACCTGGTTATGCAAATCATAAATCTTAAAATTAACTGTAAGATAATTTTTACAATTTTTATTACTGGCACAATAAACAATACTTAGCAAATAAATTAGCAAAGCAATGAGAAGGTCAGGTACTTCTCTCCACTTTTTATTTCCTTTGCTTCTTATTACTTCCTTAAAGTAGAGAGTCACCGGAAGAGTAGATAAACTTCCTGAAATACTTCTATCTAAGGAAGAAGACCAGATAAAATTCTATACAGCGTATTACGAGGGATATTTTGGACTAGCTAGTAAAGCAACAGAATGGTGACTTTGCAATCTAAGGCACATAACTAAAATGAATAAGAAATGGAGAAAAAGAAATCAGACGTGGGGAAAAAAAAAACACCACACAAAAAATCAAGAAAAGCTAAACTTCAAATGACACAAAAGAAATGTAGTTCAGGATGAAGGAAACCAAACAAAGTGGTAGCAGCAAAACCCAGAGCTGCAATCCACTCATATAAAAACAGTGAAAATCAGATGAAAGATGAAAATACTATAGTTCAAGAGGCCACAGAGAACAGTAGCATCACAAGGGCAACATATTGTTTAATCACCGTTAAATTCCAGATGACAGCACTCAAGGACAGAAAGAGAGAAGGAGGAATCAGTGCCTGAAAAAGAAATTATGAAGTGCATAGGAGGAGGGGGTGGGGGAAAACAGAGGAAGCTTGAATGCAAAATTAAAACCAAGACCAAGAGATTACAGGGTTCCTTGGAACAAAATCACAATGACCAAGCAAGTGATTCTTAATAATGCATTTTAATTAAGAATATTACTAAGTAAAGATCATTAGAGCTTGTAAGTTTGCTTGAGAATCTCTGCGATGACATCTGCCTTTATTTTTTAGTACTGGAAGATCAGTTCATCTGCAAGAATTTCAAAACACTCCACCTCAAAACATGTAAATATTCCTCTTAATTCATCAGATGCTATTGTTCAGTTAGCAATAAAGGATATGCCTGCATACTATTCGGAGTACATTTTGGAATACACATTCAATTTCTTATTAGGCCTTGTATTCATTATAGAGCATCACGGGTACTTTGCCCTCTTGGAAATAAAAACCCTATTAAGAACTCTGGAAAAAAATCAAATATAAAAGAAAAGCAGTGCTACTGTCTTAAGTTCATTGAATCCTGGGTAACTTCATAAAATAATTAATTTCTGTTTCTGTCTGTTTCCAATTTTAATAGACAATCTAGCAAGAATAAACTCAGTTTTCCAACCACCCTGGCCATGAAAACAGAACTTGTTGTGACCCTTACAGAAGAAAATGAAGTAAAAATGTTTCTCTGAAAGTATAATTTGAAAACTTCGGAAGTGTGATGGAAGACTAATTTAACAACCTAATTTATCTCCATCACTGCCACATTTTCCCCAGCAAATAATTGTGGATATCCCCAAGCTCTTATTCCTGTCTGGAGTTTAGTAGCTGCTCTGTATAACATTCCAGCAGCTCAGGATAAATGTGGAAGAAAGGTGAAAGTGACATCTTTAGAAAAAAAATGATTTATTAGCTAACAGTTGCCCTATGCAGACTCAATGATCCTCATGGGTCCATTCCAACTCAGGATACTCCAGGATTCTATGAATCTCAAGAAAATGTATTATAATTACCAGCAAACCATTCTTAAGTCACATGACATTCGATGTTAACAAAGTTTAAAAAAAAGAAAAAGAAAAAGAAAAAGAAAGAAAAAGAAAAAAAAAAGAGAAAAGCTGTTATACACAACAACAACAAAAAAACTATATATATATATATATATATATATATTTTTTACACTACAGGCATAAAACAGCCACTGCATTGTCTGAATGTATATTTTCTGGTCTTTTAGGAAACAGGACTGTGACTATGCAATTATACTTCCCTAAAGTAGCCAACCAACAGTTTTCAACACACTGGGATTAATACTTGGGTATTTGTACAGTGGCAGCGGTTATGATTGATGATATGCAAAGAACTGATCTGTTGCAAAGAGGATGTAAGGCAAACCACAGAGGAACGACACACTTCAGTCTTTATTTGGCACCACATAATAAAGACCATATACTGTAGCTTCTGAATATTTTCGGTCAATCTTTTTATTCTAGCAGATTTCACAATTTTCCTTTACAGAAATATTCTGCCCTTAAAAGATAACATATCTCACAAAAGCCTACAACAGAGTATCTACAAATCTTTGGTAGCACACCATGGCAGTCTTCCTCTGCTGTCACTACTGATCTAAACTCAGAATTACTAAAGCTTTCTTGAGTCTGCTGGCATCACTATTTATTCCACGTGCTATGGGACTGAATGGTGTCCTGCATTTTCAAACATGTAAAGCTGAAACAAGGAGAATGATTATATCTTGAATTCACTGTTTGTTAAAACCACTTATTACACTCTGTTTGTCATGATGTTAAAATATGAAGCACGGTCAAATTGTGCTATTTGGTTTCAGGTAAGGTGGAACACTATGATGCTATAGCATTACGGTTTTCCTTAATTGCTTACACAATATTCAGAATATAAGAACTGGGGGAAAAAGTTGATTTTAAAATACTGATACTTAATGCATAGTCCACAATCATACTGCTATGTATCGTAACTGCACTCCTTTACTATATCGGTATACTCAGTACATCCATGTCCTTACACATGTGCATTTTTATCTACTAATTTTCTATTATGAATCAAGATCAATTTCAGCCTCTGCTTAACAACAACTAAAAACCTAATGCTGACAGAATATAATAGCAGGGCCTTGTATGGTGATACATGAGAAAATTATTATAGTACTATAGAAAACATGAGAGCATTTTCTTCTTGTCATCCAATGAAGCTTCTTTAGTGGATCTTGACTGCAGTCCTGAAACAAGTCTCAAGTAAAATCTACTACACCTTATGATACACAAGATTCAGCAGATTGAGTCTGCAATTCAAATCTAATATTTTTCTTTTGTCTAAGTATAGACAAAAAGTCCACTTGCTAGAATCATATCTTCCAATAATATGGCCATTCTGTGGTGAAATATTCCCCCTTTTTCACTTTTAAAATAGCAGCTAGGTTGGGCTTAATATGCCATTTTTATCTCAAGGAAAAGATTTAGTAAATCTCTCGAGCCATGACTGTATTTTTAGAATAAAACAAATATTCATGGTAGACTGACTTAGGAGTTTAGCTCTACTTTCCCAAAAAGACACAGCATAACTTACCAGCTTTTGAGAAACACAACTTTTTTCTTTATTTTATAAGCACCAAATGGAAGTTTTAAAGAACTTCTAACAACAAGAAATTTAACTACATTGTCTTCCATTCAAAAAGAAGCAGGTTTTCCAGCACACTATGCTACAAGAAGAAAAACTACTACAGAAGGAATTCAACAACATTCTTAATATATAAAACGTCTTGGAGAGCTCTAACACATGTATGATAGTAGTCTAAAAGCAGTGTTTTAAATGTTTAACATTTCTGTTACCCCCACCCCAGGTTTTTACAGAATTAAGAGTACATCAGGTTGGAAGGCACCACTGGAGACTGTCTAGTCCTATCTCCTCTACTCAGAGATAGATCCACTACAGTATGTTTCCAAGGTCTAGTTGGGTTGAGAGTATTCCCAGGGATGGAGATGCATATACTACACAAGCTCCCAGCTAAAGTTCTATTCTTAACCACAGTCATGAATAGCTTTTTCCTAACATTCAGATAGAAATTCCTTTATTTCAATTTGTGATCATTTCCTCTGATACCTTCAGTGGCCACCACTGAGGAAAGTGTGGTTCCCCCCTTCCCTATTTCTTCTTCACCTCTTCCAATCAGGTATTTATAAACATTACACAGAATCGTGTTTATAATACCTAGCCAGAACCTTCCCTTCTTGAGACAACACAGCTCCAGCTCTTTTGCCCTCTCCTTGCACAATGGATACCACAGTCCCTCAGACATCCTCACCATCTTTTACTGGACCCTCTCCAATTTGCACACATCTCTCCAGTACTACGGAGACCAAAACCAGACACAGTGCTTGCAGAGTGGCTTCACCAGTGCTGCCTTAAAGTCGTCAAGCATTAAATTTTACTTTATTTGAAATTCGTTCTCTTCTCTTATATATTAGTTGTTAGACATGAAATGCAGCACAATTTCATGACTTTTCTTACACAAATAATCAGCAACTCAGGTGTTCAGAAAACAATTTCCTACTTTCTAAAACAAAAAATAACATGGAAAATAAAAAAGAACATCATGAAAATTTTAAGCTAATACTTTGAACTAAAACACAAATGAATTAGAAAGTGTGCAAAGGAGCAGCACATGCATCCTCCAAGAGGATGACAGATATAAACAAAACACTAATCAGAAAAGCCAAAGTGACACCCCTCTAATCTGGTAAACTGTAGCAGTTACAGTTTAGAGATCATAGCCGGTTACTAAATTTACTAAGTTGGATCTTACTCTTCTTGAAAAACAGCATAAAGCATATACAAGTGAGACTAAAATCATGAGACTGTCTTGGCAATAATGTCTCATTGTAAGAATTAGGGAGGAACTTGTGAACTGTGGCTTTTAGGATTCCTGTTTTCAAATCTGTCACTCTATTAGGGAAGGCTTTAAACTGATCTCAGAAACACTTGATTTGTTTTTAATGCTTCAGCTCTAAGAAAATCCAGATATTTTGAAATTTATAAAATTAGAGACACTTAAAAACTTAATGCGATAGAGAAGACACTGCTGAAAAAAATGTCAAGATGCAATAACAATAGTTTTAACTTACATTTGAGTGTTTCTCCAGCATAAGGAATGTGCAGCTTAAACCGATCACAGCTAGGTCCAGGTGTCAAGGACGTACAGCTAAAAATGAAGATAAGAGAAGAATGTTCTAAGCTGTTACAGATGGCAGCAGATGCTAACATCACTCTCCAAATGACTGACACAGTAATGATTTTCTGAATACTAGAAATATTCATCCTTACAATCTGGGGAAAAAGGAAAATGTAGGAAGGATGTGGAAGGCCCATTCTCTCCATATCAGCAGTTCTCACCATTTTATAACTTCCAAGGATATGGAACATTGGGTCTCACAGCGATGAGAGGGCACTTTATGAATATAATAACAATTAAAAACTGTTTATAGTCTAGGTGAGACACAAACAACCATTTCATACCTCCTAAGTCACGTGCCAAAATCTTTGCATAACAAAGAACCAAAACACCTGGCTGCACCAGTAGAAACAGCATCATGAATCGCTTCACAGGAACGAATGGCCATGGTCCCCTCTGCAGCTCGCACAACTGCAGGCCTGTGGCCACAAGGTATCTCTCAAAAGCAAGAATGTTGTAAGCTGTTAGCAGCCCATTGCTCTCCAGATCTAGGCATCATGATTGCCCAGCAAATACCAGCGTGAATTATTCATAGCCATAGCACAAAAGCTACACGTGTTGCAAGCCACATGATCAAAGCTAAAGACTGGTAACTGGACTGAACAGAGAAAAGAAACATAATTAGTGATCCCATGCTGTAATACAAACCACTAACAATGAAAAGAAATGAAAGAAATGTTTACTGGGCCATAAACACAGTCAAAGCAAAAATAAGCAAGCAGGCCAGAAAGCACAACAGTTCTGATCTTACAATGCAACACAGTAATTCCTGCAGCTGCGCTTACTGTGGCAATGGCTTAAGGGTGAACAGAGTATTGTTCCCTCTCACCAATGCCGTGCTTTAGAGAGTCATGTCCACCAGACTCTACCCGTGCAGTATTTTCTCTCTTTACCCTTCCAAAGTCAGGAAAACATGTGCAGTGGCCTCAGAATGTTTCTGTTCAAGGAGCAACATTTACAGGTTAATCAAATTTGTCCTCACCTACACCTTCAACAAAGAGGCAGCCACAGAACTGCAGATCAATCAACTACACTTAAGTTTAAGTAAAAATATCAGGGAAAAGAAAATAATCAAAGTACTTGTGTGCACTCAGCATCTGACATGGTACAATTCACTGCCTATATTGATTTGGCAAAATACATGGTGTTATTTTAGCATCATCATAGAAAGTAGATAGCTGCCTTGGCAAATAAAAGTGAAGCAACAGTTGTTCTGTCTTCACTTTAGAAAGGTTTTGCAGCATCTTGTGAGAGCAATGTGCAAAACAATCTACAGAGCATAATTCAGATACAGCTACTAGGAGACCTGTGCAGAGCTGACTGGAAAGCGAGTTTCATAGAAGGTAGTACACATCCTGCTTCATAAATGCAGTGAGTGGATTTTCTCTTAATAGAATATTATTTAGCATTTCATTGAAAAACTTGTAGACAGAAAAGATATGTTTTTTATTAAACTTGCAAATGATGTCAATGTGAAATATAACAGTGTGCTGAATAACAGGACCAGAGCTGAAATATACTGACTTCACACTCCACACTACTGCTTTTTGAGTATGAAGTAGGGTTTAGCAACAACAGTAAAGCACCACTGCCCTCAGTGGGAACGACATCAGCTTCTGTCTGAGAAAATGCAAGACTGGAGATCCAGTGCAATACAAGTAAGAAAATACCACATTTTCAAAGATGGATTTTAGTAAAACAGTAAAGGAAGAGTTCTCACTGTTTGAGTATTTGAATGGCTGTGAATGGATTTAACAGCTACACCTACAGGATTATTATCTACTTTCAAGTCATTCCTAAGGCTCACAGCACATGAGGCTAGTTCTAGGAAGCATTAAGAAAAAAAAAAAAAAAAAAAAGCAACACAAAGGAAAAAAAAAACCATAACTTGCAATGTCTAAAATATATCTGTAACACCAGTTAATATTTAATGGAAGTTGCTGTCAAAGTATCACGGGTCACAATTTCAGGCACATTTTTCAAAATACCATCAAAATAATATTGTCATTAGGTTTTCAACAGACTCAAAAATTTCTGATCCTATAAATACCCTAGAATCCTTTCTTTTAGCACAATGGGCCATTTGGAAATACTTACGGAAAGTGCAATATTCTTTAACATTAAAATAAAAGCTTGATTTAATGGCAAGTGTCCCTAAAAGCAAAACTAAGTATTTTTCCCAAGATTATTATACTCCAGCAGAGATGTTTTAAACTTTACTGCTCTAGAATTGATGGAAAATGACAGTATTCACAGTCATTTTTTCTTTTTTTTTTTTTTTTTGGTTGTTGTTTCCAAATTACACTCTTTGGCTGGGCTGCACAAGAGACTTCAGAAACTACAACAGGCCAAGCAATCAAGTAAAAATCGTAAATACATCCATATGAAAAAGAAGAAGCAATTTCTTAATAGAAACAGTAAAAGAACAAAACTCCCACGGCAAATCAGAATTTTGGTACAAACAGCAGCCCACGTGTTACCATTTTTCTACAGAAAGTCAAAAATAACACCTTGATTATGGGCATCTTCTCTTACTTGAATTCTCTTAAAATAAGAATCTCACATGATTACCTGACCCAGAAGTGTGGCATTCACCCTTTCTGAAATGCAAGATTTTACATCTTTTGATCCTTTTATTTAGCATGGTCTACACACCAAAGTGAAGCTGAAGGAGAATGATGTGTGACAAGGACTTTTAAAGATTACTCTTCCCGTCATCACAGGCAACTGACAGGTAGAGTAATAATATCTGGTATTGAAAACTAATTGCAGAAGCTGACTTCATCTCATGATGAGCAGATGTGCTACCTATTCATGGAAAACATTACACTCATTTGCATAGCTTCATCTAAATACTCAGTGTTTTACAAAGGAAAGCTCTGAAGCACAGCGGTAATCAATATTCTGATGCTCAGAGTTGTAATATGAATGTCTTCTTCATAGTGTACTTTCAAAGCATGTAGAAAGGCAGTTCTAGTTGAGCTTCAAAGGTGTCCAGAGATGGGCAATGAAACTGGTGAGGGGTCTGGAGCACAAGTCTTATGAGGAGCAGCTGAGGGCGCTGGGATTGTTTAGTCTAGAGAAGACTCAGGGGAGACCTCATTGCACTCTACAACTTCCTGAAGGAAGGCTGTGATGAGGAGGGGCTTGGCCTCTTCTCCCAGGCAACAAACAGGACCTGAGGAAATAGCTGCAAGTTGTACCAGAGGAGATTTAGATTAGACGTAAGGAAAAATTTTTTCTCTCAGAGAGCGGTCAGGCACTGGAATGGCTGCCCAGGGAGGTGGTGGAGTCGCTGTCCGTGGCCGTGTTGAAGAGGTGTGGATGGATGAGGAGCTACGAGACACGGTTTCAGTAAGGCCCTCCTATCAGCAACTCTTCCACAACCATCATTTGAAAGCCTACCTGGGCCCTAGTAAAATCTTCTCCAAAGGTATGTTCTGTCTTACGTCACAGCTAATCAAAAGCTCAACTGTTTACACTTAAGGACTAAAGGTCGGGAGACAAGCAGTTTTTCTATTCAAAAAACTTAAAAGAAAAAATCTCTTTATATCCCAAAATATTATATTCCAGTCTGAAACTCACTTCATAAACAATTCCTAGAAATCTGCTGCTTAGAATCATGTAATTCCATAGCAATTCTCATGTTCAGAAACACCTGCAAAAGTACAAGAGCTCTACCAGAGAAATACCATTTCTTTATTGCTTTTGGTTCTAATAGTATTAAAGACATACAAACTAATACTCACGCTAATTGGATAACTACCAAACTTCCTGATACAAAGTTACGCAGAATGCTTAATGATTCAAGTCTTCTTCCTCTTCTCATACAGCTTTTATGCTTTTACTACCTGAAGACAAACCATCAACGAATTTCACTGTGCAACAGCAAATAAAAATTTTAAAAAGCAAGCCACTTGGAAGCTTGTTAATGTTGAGGCTGCCTAAATGGAATAGTCAGAGATGCAAAAATCTTTAATCTCAGTGATGCTTATGTTGCTACAGATGCCATCCTTGAAGATCAGAACTTTCTGGTTAACAAACAGCTCCTGTTGTTCATTGGGCTTTTGGTATAAGTGCTTCACAAGCATTATAGATACAACGATGACAAACATTGGTAAAAAAAAAACAACACACATGCTTAACATAACCTAGGAGGTTCTGAGCACTGGCTGTATTCCCAAATATTCCTGGCTCTAACATATCTACTATAAGTTTGTAATTGCTCCAGTATATGGCAAAGAAAGACAGTCTTAGGGAAAAAGGGGGCCAAGTGCCTTTCATGATACAAGAAATTAAATTAGAAAATTAGTTTGACATCAGTAATTATAAGACAAATACATTTCAGTCAAGGGGTTCAGAGGCCAAAGGTTTCATCAGCAATAGTCAAACTTAACTCGGAGACAAAAACGGGCAATCCTCACTCAATTGTTCCTAATAAGACTACAGTTTCTGGCTGCAGTATCAAGAATCAGCCACCTTCAGTGGGGAGCCAGAAGCGTGAACAGAAACACTAGCACTCTGATATATAAGCCAACTACAATCAATAGAAATGTTCTAAGCTCCAGAGACCCTGATAACATGTGAACTAACACGGGCTTCAGCAGAAGCAAAGGAATTCTGGAACATGGCCATATGTGCCCCCTGTGAATACAGATAAAGAGTTTTTTTTCATTTTTTTTTCCCCCAGAGGTAGCAAATACTGAAGTCCACCTAACGCTCTTAATATGGCATTAGCTAAGAAAAAAACCCTCAAAATTATAAAGAACAGCCTTTGTAGAAGCCTTTAGATTTTTTTTTTTCATCTTTGTAGAGGGGAATCTGCTCCAGTCTTCCTTGAAGACAATATTTCATCCCATTTAATTAAGAATTAATTGCAGAATTCACAACAGATGGATAAGCCATCTACAGAGCCATGAAGAATAATTAGAAGGGAGGAGGAGAGTGAAATAAAGGCCAGCAGCAGGTGACAGGCTTGGGTTTTTTTTGAAGGGCTAAAGAAACAGAAAACTGGTGAAAACCATCTTTTAGAAAGCTGACATGGACAGAGAAAAACCTGAAGTGTACTGCAACTCCCTGACACACACAGTGCACAAAGCTTTGCAGGATCCCAGTGTCCTGCAAGAAGAGCACAGAGCAGCTGCTGCTAAAAATTAACAGATTCATCAGGCAAAATTGGAAGTGAGAGAGATATTCTAATCCACCAGTGCTCATCTTCAGTTCCCCTTTTTTATACAGACACACTACACAATACGATACGGAGGGACTTCTGCTTAAAAGTGCACACCTCTGCTTTTGAGGAACACAAAAACCCAGTTACATTTAGAGTGATCGCTACTTCACTTAAAACATAAAATCAGCCAAATCTTAATTATTCCTGAAAGCTTTCTAGCAGTTAGACATACTGTTTTTATAAGACTCATCTGCACCCTATATTTTTTTGCTTCAATTTTAGTGTGGAACTAAACTGTGCACAAAGCCTACTCTTGGTATTGCAATATAAATTATGATGTTTATTTTAAATCTTGTTAATATGGGTGATGTGCTGTAACTGGAATGGTATTTCTATCCATGGTTATCGACTGGGAATCTCCTTTGTATACTCTGATTTTCACATATATATGTGCATTTATATACACAAACATACACATATTCATATTTTCTTGTATGAACAGAACCGTACTAATTAGAACTTCAAGAAAGCAGTAGGATACTAGGCAGAAAACATACCCTAGGAAAACAACCTTTTGCTTTCCCACTGTACCCACAGGCAGAAATATATTTCTTTACAACTAAGTTTCAGAGAAGGATTCATTTAAAACTAAATCAGATGCCAGCAACCTGCTTTCACTAGAAACAATACAGAAAAGTATCTAATGGCTATTATAATTAATAATATATATATATAGCAGCTATACTTTAAAAGTAAGCATAGATTTATTTAGTATGAGTAGGACTTTGCCAAAACAGATGTTGCATGTGGGGAAAGCTTTAAGCCTCCTTCTAAATGTTAAAACCTTTCACACCTGCCACAGTCTTGTGGTAGATACCCTGCAGTCTCCCCAAGTACAGCCACCTCTAACAAACATGCAATGCATCCTCTACAGGGAAGCCGTGGAGTAGGAAGGAGGATAAATAAGTGCACTTACATACACTTTGAAATCATCTCAGAGAATGTATGCATTAAATGAAGGTTTGCAGAAAACCCACTTGACTGTGACTCTTTCAGGGTGACATATTCCCCACTCATTTTGCTTAGGAAAGCTGTTTTAGAAGAGATTTTTTTCTATCCGTGGTATAGGTAGGAAAGTGCAACCCCAAAAATAATAACAACAATAATAATAATGATAACCAGCATCATGTGGAATGCATGTGCAAAGTAGGCTCTTGAGAGAAAAGTTCCAAAGAGCAAACTATCTGCGTACATAAAATCCCTACAGCTTAGGGTTGGAGCTCATTATTGTTGGGAGCCAATTATGGTACAAATTGAGAAAAATAATTAAAAAGCAACAAAGGAATGTTGCCAAGAAATCATTCCTTAGAAACATGCTTTAGAAACATCTTTTATAGCCAAACTGATGACTTTTGTAAGCAAGATCATTTATACTCTGGTAATTGCCTGTAATTCCCCTTAAAAGCTACACACAGAAGAATTAAACAGAAACAGAAAATAGAAAACTTAATGAAGGAGCCACTGAAAAACTAAGAGAATTGTGTAAATTGCAATAGGATAACACTTGCAATGCATATGACCGTGGCCTATACTTTGGTAATGAACATTTGAATTCACAAGCACAAGTTAAGGAAAGAAAAAGACATTATTGTACTTTAAAGGTACTACTCTACTGTACTGTTCTGTATGACCAGCTGAATCCCAAATTCTTGGAATTCACAAAGTTCTAAAGAAGAGTATGAAAGTACTGAAGATGCACCTTTTGGATTTACTTCATCTCTCTTCCCTCTTGTCAAATACAAACTCTTCTTTGGTATTCCCACAATTGCCAATTGATTATAATTTACTATCTAATCAGCTACAACCTAAAAATTTCTACTGCTTACTACCATAAATTCAAGCTCTGAAGAAAACAAAAAAAATAAAAATAAAAATACAAGGTACATTTTTACTGTTAGATTTCTCACAAAAATGATTCTTTGCCAAGTATGAAATTATCATCTACCACCTGGAGTTTCAGATCCTCTGAGTGTTCACAGAAAGTATATTCATTCAGCAAGTCTCAAAAGACAAGCTATTATAAACCCAAGTTATTTCGCATCACAAAACAGCTTAGTTACTGGAAACTGTAACGAACTGGCAACAAGGCTAAGACCATCTCCTATGTCTATATGTCCTTTCATGACTCAGCTAACCATTAACAGGAGGGTTCCGTGGTCCTTTATCCTTTCTTCACCCATTTTCTTCCAAAGTTTTCATCTAATTACATATCACTTTAGCTTTCTGGTCACAGATTTCTAACAGTTTAATTTGCTGATCTTATAAACACTGAGAAGAAAGAAATTTATGTTAATATAGCAATCAATAATTCAGTTCTTTGGATATGAAAGATTTCTTTTCCAACTTCATAACTCCATTACTTTTAGCAGCACAAACATGCAGCAGGGCAACTTCAAATTGCATATACAGAAGCTAGTATCAGTCGGTATTGTCATATTTTTCATATCATTCATATTATGGTAACTGGTTTAACGAGCTACCAAGGTATAGATAACCAAAACATAGATTTAAATAAATTGCTAAGGTACATCTTTCCAAACCCATTGGGCCTATATTTAGTGCTATAACTTGTCAAGCTCTCTTTAAACAAATTAGGAATAGCTGGCACTTGTATCAAGGAGTTCCTTCTCACTGTTACTGAAGCACAAAAGTGGTAGAAGCGACATTCAGTTTTCACACAGACAGAAGGAAGTCACTGAGTGCCCCAGCCTAACACCAGCAAATACATACTGCGCAGTATCTAAACTGAACAGCCCTTAGACAAAATACACAGTCTTTCAAACTAATCAAAGTACAATTAGGCACTACCTTTACAATCATGTCTATACTCAGAATGCTCAAAATTGACAAACGTTTTCTCTCCCCTGAACAACTGCATGCACTCTGTTTAAAATCAGTGTTTAAAATGTTAACGTCTTTGAAGATTATTTGCAAAACCACTAGGAAACGTGTGCATTAAACTGAAAATTAAACTAAGACATTTTCCTTTTGTTCTTTCAACATTCAGAAACAAACGCAGAAAAAAACAATCCTGGAGACAGTCAATCTTTTTGAACCAGTGCAGAAAAAAAATCACAGATCCCTTGCCTTGTACCTTCATAGCTTCAGCCTGTTCAGTTTTGCTTGAGAGTGACAACTACTAGTAATAAAATTCCCTGCAGTGAAAACATCAGAAATGAAACAACCTACTCTATGGAAAAGGTACCAGTTTACGTGTTAACCAATGTAACAAAAAAGGATGCAAAGATCACACCCTTCCCAGAAGGGCAAAATAGTTTGGGTTGGATGGGACCTTAAGGATCATCTTTCCAATGCCCCGTTGTGGATAGAGTCACTTTCCTCTAGATCAGGTTGCCCAAAACCCTATTCAACCTGGCCTTGAACACCTCCAGGGATGGGGTACCCTCACAACTTCTCTGGGCAGCCTGTTCCAGCACCTCAATATTCTCTGAATGAAGGATTTCCACCTAAAATCTAACATCTAACCTAAATCTCCTATTTTATTAGTTTAAAATCATACCCCCTCATATTTTATCACCACCGAACCATGTAAAAAGTGGTTCTCCTCCTGTTTGTAAGCTCCCCTCCAGTACTGGATGGCTGCAATGAGGACTCCCTGAACCTTCTCTTCTCCAAACTAAACAACCTTTCTCCATTAGAGAGGTGTTCCAGCCTTCTGATCACCTTTGTGGCTCTGGACCCGCTCCAACAGCTCCATGACTTTCTTGTGCAGGGGGCTCCAGGCCTGGACACAGTACTCCCAATGGGACCTCACAAGGGCAGAGTAGAAGGGACAACCACCCACCTTGCCTTGCTGGCCACCTCTGTTCTGGCGCAGCTCAGGATACAGTTGGCTTTCAAGGCTGCAAGCACACAATGCCAGCGCTTGTTGAGATCTTGACCAGTGCCCCCCAAGTCCTACAGGGCTGCTCTCAATACACTTGCTGCCCAGTCTGTATTTGAGCTTGGGATTGCCCCAAACCAGCAGCAGGACTTTGTTGAAACACAAATTGTTCTCACAGACCCGCTGCTCAAGCCTGTCAAACCACCGAATCCCTTCAAGTATGTTTTATTCACAACCAAGTTTCTACTGTGAACACTGTTTCATAATAATTGCATTCAAGAATCATGTGGGGAAAAAAAAAACACAGCAAAACCAACCTACAGAAATACACGGAAATGATGGAATAAAAATATTCTTCCTTTAATGGAAGTACAATCTTTTGTTTAGATCCATCAAAGGCAAAAGATAAAGTGAAAAACTTAATTGCTACAGTATTTCACAGTAAAAATAGCATCTCACAAAATACTCACATAAAATGCATATTTACTTTGAAAAGGGAAATGCCCAAAAGAAAAGGAAATGCCAAAATATATTGCAGTTTACTTGATAACAGAAAAATTAAATAATCACTATTCACTAGGAAATTACAAATGCCTTATTGCAGCCTCATAGTGAACCTGCAAGTTGAAATTCACTCCAAGGAGTACTACATCCTTTCGATCACTCCTCATACAGTTTCAGATGCAAGGAACAAACTACCAACACAGTTTACTACGAGCCAGTTATGTAAAAAATTCACAATTAATTTAACCATAAATATGGAAAAATTAAGTATAACCAAACAAGTATGAAAATAACTTTGTTACAAGTGCATATCTACACAAATAGACTCGTAGTACCTAGAACTTTTAGATATTATATTAATTTTAAAGCTCCAACTGGTGCAACACAAAGTTATTTAAAAAGTAAAGTCCTGAATAGGAATAAACTTGCAACTTAATTTGAGGCTCTATCATGGACATCCCCATGAACAGCTGTATGGAAAAATGTTCTCAAAGGCTACGACCAACACACGTCTCACACCATTCTAAGAAGCCATAGGAAAAGCAGTTGACTCTTAAATAACTGGATTCCACACACACAATAATTACACAGCCTTTATATAGGAAAATTTCTTCTGTTTCTAAATTACTTAATAATCACTTTTCCCTATTCAACATATTTCCCATGGTTAATGCATGCATGTATAAACACAAAGAAAAATGTCTTAGCCATAATTTAAGTTGGTTATGAGGAGATTTTAATATCTAATTAAGATGGGTCATTATTTCAAAGAGACACCATTGTAGATTAACTGATGCAGTCTATGGCATTGACTCAATTGGCAGCATTATTTTCTTTGAGTCTAGAACAAGGTAATATCCTATGCAAGAGTTAAATGCTTTGATCCATTCTGACATCCCCAGGAATATCTTTTATTGATGCAACAGAGATGCCTGCCAGGGTTTCCTTATCATCAGAATCAATGCTGCTAAAGGTGCTGGATTTCAGACATGATCTAACACTATGCTTCTATTTTAGTTAACCAGGGAGATCCTTTAGCAAGATGCTAATATTCTGTAGACTTCATAAAATTCTACTTTGGCTAACTGTGCACCACCTAAGTTCTCATTACTGTTTCGACTGAAAAATCCTTTCTGTCCTATTAATCATCCTGCTGAGCACAGTTAAACAGTTCTCACAACTCCTCACTCACTCCGCATCAGCAGCGGCCGTATAATTCCTATGAAAAGATCTTGATCCTGAAGGCCCTACTCATAGATGTAAATGTATGTGTCTGATGAGACTAGTGCCGTCTATTAAGTTTGTAAAACACACAGACATGGAACCGTAACGTGTTATTATAAAACATTTACATACTCAATGACTGCAAAACAATAGGATTTCCTTACTGTGATCTATTTCTCTCCCACACTTGCAAGTAAAGCAAATTAACATATCATGCTTCATACTTTTAAACTAACATCAGCTCTTTAATACAGTTTATAACAAAATTCGGTCATCTCAGCAATAAGTTAGAGCAAGTGCAAAATAAGCTCTTCACTAAAAACACCTGGCATCTAGACTGATTTTTCAAACAGTTAAAGAACTGCATAGTACTTGACATATACACACCAAAATTAAGTGACATAACAGGACATAAACCTGGTACTCGATCTTGCACTGTTTAAAGAAAAGTGCAATTCCTTCCACTTTCAAGCCGAAAATTAAGAAACCAAAGTTATAAATAGGCAAGGTGTTGGAGATGCTACTATATCCAACATGTTTCTATTATTTCCTGTGATCTGCAGATCCAGTTTCTGAAACCCATGAATTAAGAACATATGCATCTTGTGTCTGTATATTTTGTTATATAACATAAAGCACTGTTTTTTGGGGGGGAACCAGACTACTGCATTAACCACCATTTTTCTACCAGAGTAACAGTGTGGTATGAGACAGTGAAGCAGCCATGCAGTTCCTTGCCTTGATCCTCTTGCCAGCATCAGGGCACTCACAAGCTTCCAGAAGTCTTTGTCTTCTAAGTTAGTATCTATTGAAAAGATTACCTTACAGACTTGTAAATAACTAAGATGTTAATCTTAAAGGTTAAAAAATAAAAATTAAAAAAAAAAAATCAGTTTTTCACTCTTAAAAATCTTTCACACAACACAACATTTAATTCATAAAACATCTGTATGTTCTGTAAGAAATTCAAGCTAGCTTATGGTAAGACATATTTCAAGTTCCTTCCATATGTCAATAAACAAACTCATTCAATAGTTTCTGCTGATGTTTACAAATGGTCACATTCATTTGAAGTAAATAACTTTTTATTTGATTTCAGACACTTAATCTAGTACCTCTTCCTCAGCATACATTTCCGCTTTTTAAGTTTAAAGCCTGATACAGCACCACTGAAACTGAAGGGAGTTCTGCAATAAACATCCTGTACCTCATCCCTATTATTGTAACTTAGCTGCTCTACTCATTTTCCTTCTCTCTGTCCAGTATCTATGTCCTTATTTATTCACACAGTTATCACCTAGATCCAACCCTGACTTCTACTTCCTGAGCATTGCCATTTTTCTTTTTCTAAAAGCTTAAAGAAAGTAGAAGTATAGGAGGAGTTGAATAATAGCATGAACTCAGGATAGGAGAACAGAGTAGACCAATGCCTTCCAATCTATTTTTCAGATTCTCAGAGCCCTACAAACATTTCCTTGAGAGGTAACACCCAAAAGCAAACTTAAATGCAGTGGCCAAGAGAAATTCATGTTCTATACTCCACACTTGATGCAAATAATATAGAATTTGAATCACAAGGTTGGATGACAGGCACAGTTAGGAGTAAGCTTTCATTTTTTTAAGTTAAAGAATAAAATACTTGAAAAACATTCAAGATATATCAAAGTAAACTCACGATCACCTCAGTAAGACCACAGGCTGAAAACTTATAGACACTTACTAAAATACCTCTGAAAAGAGTCAGCTGGAAAAACATGGCTTTGAATTATTTTAATCCATTATTCTAAAGGCAAGCAGCATAAGCACCGTGTGCACTGAGCAGAACTCTTATCTACTTCCTGATAAGCTGACACCTTCATCACCAGACCATGCCTGTGTTTTGCCTTTTTTTTATCTTCAGAAAAAGCTAAGGTAAGACAGATACTACCTTAGCCTTCCTAGGAGACCAGTGCAAGAGAAAGCGTGGGCTACTATGAAGCAACAGCTGCAAGTAAGTAACTGCTCAGCCTGTCTCATTTAATCTGCAAGCATAAACACTAAGCCAAGCAACACAATGTTACAGCTTCTTAGACCTCCAAGAAAGTCACCACTGTCACAGAGGACGATTCTTTTCAAGCTAACCACAGAATTCAGACTTCTCATGAAAGTTTCATCTACAGGAAAAGTAGCTCCCAAACTGTCCCAGAAATCATAACAAAGCAGACTACAGAATCTCGTTAAACAATTTTGAGCAGAACTAAATGTTAAAGAATTTTAGGGGTAGTTCTCAAAACCTACTGGGTTACACTATCATGCAAAACAATACACAAACCAGCATAGTCAGCATCAAAGTGATGCAAAGTGATTTCAGCACCTTAAGCCAAAATAATTTCAGAGCCTCTACTCGAGTCTCAAAGATGTATCTGAGTCAGGAACATTGTTAGATGCCCATCTATGGAATAATAAAGCAATTTCTGATACCCTCTCATCTTCAGAATTCTTTATCAGCTACTTTGAGAGTTTGAGGTCTGGCAACACCCGAAGTCAACTCTACTTTTAGCATTTCACACCCCCCATGTATTATTCACAGAGGTTACACATCAGAGTTCCCTTTGAACATGTGGATCCCAAATTTTATCAGCAGCTGAAAACCACCACGCATCTTTCTAGAAATAAACAGAAATAGTAGCTTGGCCTATTTCAAACACTGCAGCCTACAGCCATTTGATGTACTAATCTTGAAGGAGGTTAGATAAAGAAAAAATGCATTTTCTTTCTTATTTAACATATTTGTTACTACAGTAAGTTCAGAGAAATTTATCTTCCAGTTTTGAATTTACAGAAAAGATTAAGTAAGCAAGCAATGAACGGCTGGAAAATGTCTTTACAACAATCTAACTGCTGAAAACCAGCACTACCAAGTGGTACCAATGAAAGTGTTTTAGCAAGACTGCTATCAGCAACAATATGACAAATTAAATCCAGTAAAGTACAAAATGTTAATAAGACAAAAAAACCCAATCCAGACTGTGTTTCAGTTCCAGATATATTGAAAATGCTTAAATACACACTGACATAACAAAAATCAGTCCCAAAAAGACGTCTGAGCTGTTATTGAGGGGGTGGGTATTCTTTCTGAACAAGGAACTCAAACACTTACCCTGATTTCAGGTCTGTAATTCGTAAACAATTAGTAGCATCCAGGCCCACTTTTCCATTTCTCACCACACTTGAAATGAATGGTGAAAGAGCTGGAGAAATTCTGTTCAAGGCAACTTCAGGAGACATTGTAGTGTTCCTCTTTCCTTTTGTCTTAAGCTGTACAGGAATAGTAAGGGAGAAAAACAATTTTAAAATACCCTACTTATTTGGCGTAAATTCACATCAAAGGAAAAACAAGCTTAGCACTGTAGTGATCAGAAATTGAAGTGTACGCAGTTAAATTTTTTCTCCTACCTCTGCAATGACCAAAGAAACCCATTTATTCAATTCAATCTCAATATAAAGAACCTTAAGTCCGAGGCTCCTATCCCTATGAGAAGGATAAATCAAAGGGAAGGTCCTTCTGACCATTCACAGCCTAGCTGACATCAACTGGACTTACTATATTGAACGAAATGGGACAACTGCTCTCTCCATATTTTCACTTGTAATTTGTAATACAACCACGAGTACAACCATCATCAGCATTACATTCTCGACACTTCACTAAGAGCTAGACAGAACATTTTGTGATTCCTTCAGACTTTCCCATCAGTGATACCGCCATGCTCTGAAAGGTGTTCACAGCCACAAAACAGATTGTGAAACTGTTATATACAAACTTCAAACACAGCTTTTTCAGAAGCACTTGCAATTGCGCAACCTTATGCTACATCAGTGAGGCCACTATAAGCACACTTGAAGAATCTGCTACTTTTTAGAGTAAATGCAGGAGCTGATCCTGTTGCAATTTTAAGTGGTCTCATGCTAAAAGCCCACACTGCAGGCAAAACCAGACTGTGGCAGAAGTGGCAAGCAACCAACCTAAATGCTAGCAATATATTTACTCATATCCTTGGTATATTTCTAGTTCCACCTGAAAATGAACTGAATTTTGGAGCTTTACAAAATAGGGCTACAAGTGACTGAGAGTAATATAAAAACGTCACAGCAAATGTAGGTAGAAGGTCCCATAAATTAACTCTGGCCATTACAGAATATTTTTTAGAAGTCCATCCATATGAAAAACATCCATCCACACCGTATTTGCTTCCTTACAATAATTATTAGACATGACTTCACAAACTCTTTATTATTCATCTACATTCACAAATAACAACGCACACGGACTGCTGTATTCGCAATATTCCTCTGTTTTTCCCAACATTCAGCTTACAAGCTTAGTTGGTAACTAATGGATCTTCTCCAAACTGATAATTCCTCCTAACTGGTTGCATCACTGATCATTTGAGCTGTGTGTTTTGATCTTACAAAAGCCATTCACATGGAAACAGTGTGAATGAGTCTTCAGGAGAACTTATCCTAGCTGCTTCGAGTAAAACACAGGCTGGGGATTTTCAGGTAAAGAAAAATACCCACGGATTTCCTACAAACTGTAATTAATACAGTTTTCTGCACTTTATGGCAGCTATAGAAGCTCAAGACTGAATATCTATACATTAATATATAACCAGCTCTCCTTACATGCATGATATACCACAACTGACAATGGGCAGACACTTGCACTTGCTTGGCAGACATCTATGGCCACTCAGGACAATCCCTCCTATTGGTTACAGCTCTATCAAAACCCACACCAGCTCACCCAGAGACACTGAGAACACAAGCTCAGAGTTGGCCTACATCAATGCAAAGACCAACAACTGAACTTGATATTGCAGAAGAGTGACTAACGCTGGGCACGTTTTATTCCATCACGTTTTATTCTACTGCAGGGAGAGCTGACAATGATAAGTCCTTCTTACAGCATGAAACGAATGCTGAAACAGAGGCCACCATAGCACTTCATATACAGAGACCTCAATGTTGGTTCTAATTATACATTCTTCAAGGGAACTTAAATACTGAGGGTAGAATTGTGATGTGTGGAGATACATGTGGTGACTAAAGGCGGAAACATACACCTTCCAAAGTGAATTATAGGGTGATTCTTTACCTTTCCACTAGTAGAATATGCAGGTTTTGTCAGTACAGGCAGCAGGGGCTCTGAAGCATCGCTCCTGGCTTTACTGCATCACTTCTTTAAGACCCACAGAGCTTCTACATCAGGAGCCAGCTAGCACACAACGCTTAAAGGCTCTCTATTGGTTACACTCACTGATTTATTTTGTAAACAAAGGGACCCGTAAACAAAGGGATTTACAAACAGTAACACAACTGTATTGTTTCAGTAACTTTCAGTTCCCACAGACAACATCTTTTCCCCAGCATAACGGCCCTGCAGCGCTGGGAACAGAGCACACACCAAATTAACTCAAGGGAATTCATCAATAACAACCACAATAAACAGCCCACGAGGCAGCACCCCCTCAGAGCCAAGTACTCGGGAGAAGCACACAAACCAGCAGCGGGTCCCTTTCAGACTCAGCGTGACCCGTGCCCACGAGTTCGGGTCAGTTGAACGCACATAGAGGCCGGCTGAGGGACCGGCCGTAACACTGCAGGCGTTCAGCGCGGCACAGCGGGGCGCTACGATGAGCCCAAATCTCACGCGATCCTCCTGCTCCCGCCCCGCAGCCCAGCTCTGCCCGCACGGGGCGGGGTCGCCCGGCGTCGCTCCTCGGCCCCGTCCCGCTCCCCCCCCGTGCCGTAGCCGGGCACTCAGCCCCACTCCCGGGGCTCCGGCCGCCACGTGCCAGCCCCGGGGCGGCGGGCGGGGCCGACCGAGGAGCCCAGCCCAGCGCCCCGGGATATGCCGGTGCCGCTCATGGCCCCGCGCCGCCCCGGGGCCGGCGGAGGAGGCGGGAGCAGCCCCCGAGCCGTGAGCAGCCCCCGAGCCGCTCGCCGCTGCCCCGGGGCCAGCAGGGGCGCTGCCTCCCGCCCGCCCCTCCCGGGCCCGCGCTGGATCTCGAGCCCAGGCCCCGGCCCGGCCCGGCCATACCTACGGCGGCCGAAGCGCGGCCCCTTAGCAACGGCCGCGGACACGCGCCCGTCCCGTCCGCCCGCGCCCGGCGTGCGCGCCCCCGCTCCCGCCCCGCCGAGCGACGTGCGCGCTCCCGCGCCCCGCCGGCGCGTCTCCCCGGGCCGTAGGGGGCTTCGCGGGGCTGGAGCCGGCGGCGGACACGGCGCCTGGGCGGATCTTGTCGCCGCGCGGCGTGGGGTCAGAGCGGGGAGGTGAGGGGTGCGCGATGAGCTGGAGGGACAGGGCTGGGAGCCAACACAGCCGCGTCCCGACAGGCGTTCGCCACGGGCACCTTCCCGGCCCGAGGGCCCCTCTCGCCCACCTGTCGCCGTAGCAACGGGCGAAGCTTTATCGCGGCCTGGTTCAGGGTCCGGAGTTCAGGCCCCGGAGCTTGTCCGCCCTGCCCCAGCGCCATGGCCGCCGAGGTGGCGGTGGTAGGATCGTGTATGACCGACCTGGTCAGGTTAGTACCTGGCGCGGCAGCACGGAGCCCTCGGCTCTGGACAGTGGGATTTCAGGCAGGCCCGACGCCGAGCTGCCGGGCCCGTGAGGGTCGGCCCCGCCACCGGCACCTCAGGCAGCGCTGAGACGGGCCTTGCTCGGCTGCCTCCGCCGGGAGGGGGAAGGGAGAGGTGGGTTTGTGGTTTCGACAATGTTCGGAAGCCCGGCGTCGCCCTGGCCGGAGCAATGTGCCCAGGAACTGGTGAGCTCTGATACTCTTTATCAGCACACGAACGATTTGAGAAAGGTAAATAAATCGGAGCAGCTGGAATGCGTTCTCAGTTCAAAGCACTCGTTTCTGCTGGAAAAGCGAGAATGAAAGCTTAATGTTGTAAAGAAACTGGAGTTATGTTTGTGAAAAAGCAGAATGAAGCCCACTATTGCAGCCCACTGTTTATCTGACAGGGAGAGAAGGCCCCGAGCTGTGCATAACCATCCAGGTTGGGAAGTGGAAGTAAGAAGCCCTAACGAAATCTTGTTCCTCTGCACCCCAAAGTGGGTTTTCTAACTATGAAATCCCTTTTTAAAGGAACGTCTCCCTTCCTTTTAATTCATCCTTTGGGCATTTGGGGTTTGGAATTAGGTACTTGGGCTTCACTGCCTTTTTCTTTCTTTCCTCCTGTACATGGGTAAGGTTTCCAAGCTTCTAATAAAAATTAAAGCAGAGCGATTCATGAAAGCTCTTGGTTCCCACAGCCCGACTTTATAACAAATACTAAATATCAGGAGAATTCAAACGAAATTGCAGGAGTCGGCGATAATGAAAATACTAATCCAAACTGCCTGACCTTGTTGGCCCCAGTACACTTGCAAACCAGTGCTTTATTTGCGCTATATTAAACACATCTGGTTTTAAACTACGTATGCAGAGTTGGTTAAAATAGGATTTAAAAGTGTGTGTGTCTGGACTGCATCAATTCATCCTGCTGGGAATTCTGCAATTAAAAACACAGTTCCTCAATCTGAATCAAGAGGAGGCTACATTGACGCCTGTGGGGTGAGAAACATAGAATACATGATGAGAAGATTATGCTGAGGACTAAGTGCAGTGTAGGCATAGAGCTGCCTTGCAAAAGCTCTTAAATAATCACAGAACCTAGATCAGAAATAATTAATGCTTGATGTGATTTGCAGAATACACTGCAGTTTACCAAGAAGAATAGTTATCTTGGAGGTCAGGGTAAGATATTATAGAATTGATACCTGCAGAACAGGCCCAGCTGCTGTGGGTCAGTGCTTGTGACATTAGATTGAAACACAAAACGTGGCCCTTTATTCTCAGCAAGTACTTCTCGTGTCTCTCTAAAATGTGAGGGGGAAAGAAATCATCAAAACTTTGCCAGCTTAAGCACTAGTTTGGGGCTTTTCTTGACAGTTAAACAGAAACAAAGCAAAGGAGAAAAAAAAAAGAAACAAGAAAAAAAAAACAGCCAGGAAGCTCCCATGGTTTTTGGCTTCAAGTTTGGTGTGAGGGAAATACAGTCACTTGTTTGAAACCTTATTAACGGGGCATACTGTAAGTAGAGATTAAACCGTGGGTTGCAGCCGTAGATGCTGTTACAGTGAGATGAAGTGGTTGTAAAAAAGCTATTTTGCTTTTCAGTCAGCTGAGAGGGTTTCTTGACTGAACAAATGCTATCACAAGAATGTATCTGACTCACCATTATTAGCCTCTGCTTTAAGGAGCAGTGAAGGGCTTTTTATTAGCGATAAGCTGATTTGATTCAACTGCAAAAGAATGGATAGCTTCATCCTTTGTTTGTAGCGTAAGATTTCAGGCACTTCATAAACCAGGAAAAAACAATGGGTTTGAATTTTGCTGGCAAGTGTTTAATCAGGCTGAAATCTCCATTTAGTACCCACGTGGACAGAGTCTGAATGCAGTCAGCATTAAAAATCCTGGTCAGATTAGCTGGAAGCGTTGGGCTTTGGGCTGGGATGCTTCTAAGTGAGGAGCAAAGCTGTGAAACAGGGAATGATAAGCAAACTTTAGTAAAAAACTACCAGGTTGGAATTCATGCTAGGAGCCTCTCTTGACTGTCTTTATGTCTGCAATGTAGGGGGAGCCACATATAGTGATTTTAAGGCTAGGGTTCATTTCAGCAGGAACAAAAGAACATCAGGTTTTCGTGAGTTTGTCATTTATGCTGATGTTTTAGTTTGGAAAAGACATGAAGAGCAGTGCTCATGTGTTACATGCCTGTCTATCACCCATTCGAAGAGACTGAATAAACTATGAGAGTCATGCACTATGAGGTCAGACGTGTCTTTGGGCACATTGTGTTTGATGGTCTTATTCACTGCTTAGAACTGAAGCCTATCTTTCCTAGAATAGAGGCTTACTGATTGAGGCTCTGCCAGAGGCACTGACAGGGGTGCGATACTGGCTCACCAGAATACAGTCTTCAGCTTCTTTCTGGGAAACTAAGAGGGAAGATTTAGGTTGGATGTTCGGGGGAAGTTCTTCACTAGGAGAGTGGTTAGGCCCTGGAACAGGCTGCCCAGGGAGGTTGTGGATGCCCCGTCCTTGGAGGTGTTCAAGACCAGGTTGGACGGGGCCATGAGCAACCTGATCTAGTAAAGGTGTATGTTTGGTGGCCCTGCCAGGCAGGGGGGTTGGAACTACATGATCCTTGAGGTCCCTTCCAACCTGGGTCATTCTGTGATTCTGTGATCCTGTGAATGAGAAGGGAAGGAGACCTTCTGTTGAAGACGGTATTCACATGTAATTCTGAGAAATAATCAAATTCAGAAGAAAGAGTAACGACCCTTCAGATTCTTTTAAAGGGAAGGAGTCCAGTGGTTTGCTTTTCAAATACTGTTCTCATTGGAAATTCTTTTCTCATTGTCCTGTAGCGCCGCAGTGGCAAAATGTGGGTTTTTTCAAGTGAATTTAGTATAATCAAAACAACCTCACGTACATACATGCAGCAAACCACACTCTTTTGGCTTAACGGGACCAGGAACAAAACATATTTGTGGTCACAATCACAATCAACACTTCATCGGCAATTCCAGACAACAGTAGCAGAAAACAAAAACAGCATTATTCCATATGATCTAGATATCGAGCCAGACGGGTACCATCCATAGTACTATTTGAATAGTTTCTGCTCTGACTCATATTTGCAGACTGATCATGGCAGTGGTGTTTTAATTCATACTAAATCAGGACAAGACTAAACATATAAACCAATGAGAGTCAGACACACTAAAACAATTAGAATAAACAGGAGAAACTTTGGCATGGCAATTGAAAACAGCAAAAGCAAGGAACAAAATGTAAGATGGAAAAAGTATTTAGATAGTCACAACAGCAACAGTATTTCACTTGAATTCAAGAGAATGAGCCCACAGCCCAAATGCTGGAGAATGATATTTGTTAGGATGTTCAGAATTGGAAGTCTTGGTTTTTTGGTGGACCTTAATCACAGAATCACAGAATGACCCGGGTTGGAAGGGACCTCAAGGATCATGTAGTTCCAACCCCCCTGCCTGGCAGGGCCACCAAACATACACCTTTACTAGATCAGGTTGCCCAGGGCCCTGGGTGTCCAGTTGTCCAACCTGGTCTTGAACACCTCCAAGGACGGGGCAATCCTTCTCTCAGATTGCTTATTTCCTCTAGGGAGCAAAACTAGAAGGTAGGGCTTCAGTCCCCTCTTGTAACCAGTGTCATTGCAACAAGCAAACTGATTGAAGGCATGAGCTGAAAAGTAAGACTTGGTGGAGAAAGCACTGAGCTGCAAAGCAGTACATTGCTGGACTGGACAGTAGTGACAAATGCATGTCTGGAATTAACATCCCAGAGGAGCATGATGGCTGTGTCGAATCACCTTCACTAACAGCACAATCTCTGCTTTTGCAGAATGGCAAAGTTACTTCTGTTAGTCAGATTCTACCTCTTCTTAATCCTCTCCTGGTGGCTACTGTCTGCTGAAGTGCTGCAATAAATGACTCACTGTCTCATGGGAAATCTATCATCTTAAGCAGTGTACGAACTCCCTTGAAGTGCAATGCTTGGATCACTAATTTCAGCCTTTTTCTTTTTTGCAGGAATATGAAAAGGAATTTTCTTATGTTTCTTTTGAGGTAGCAGGGAATGTCTCACATACAACTCTGCTTTGCTTCCAGGTTTTTCACATGTTCTCATTTCCACCATTTCTTAATGCATGCAGCCACCAAGTTTCAGAGTTTCTGTTCTTTCATGCATTTTTCTGCTCTCCAGCTTCTCCTAGCAGCACAGAAAAGTATTCTAGAATCCTTCAAATCCATTCCATTTGTGTTTTTGTTTTTATCTGTAATGCTTCCCCTGCAGCAGCCACTCCTCATTCTAGTCAATCTGCTGTTGCCAGCAGCATGGGAAAGCACAACTGGGAAGGAATACAAGCTTAGTCCAGTTGAGGAAATTAATCTTTTGGATCCAGAGAAAGGCATCAAGGCATGAGAGAATGTGTCATCTGTGAATTGTTTGCTTTATGTAATAGTGAAAAATCTGGGCTTCATTTCAGAGCCTTGTCTTCTTCTCTGACCTAGCAAAGTTTTGGATGTATAGTAAACGTAGGATGTGCAGGCTCTGTGCTTTGTTGTTCTTCCCTGGTTATAGAGGACCTCAGATATGGTTTAGAGCAATTCCCTTTTGCCTTCTCTTGCCTGACCGGAAGAAAGCTGCATCTTGGAGAGGAAAAAATAAAATAAAATAAAATAAAATAAAATAAAATAAAATAAAATAAAATAAAATAAAATAAAATAAAATAAAATAAAATAATAAAATAGAGTAAAAATCAGGTTGATGAAATACTCACTAACAGACTAAAGGAATAAAATCATTCTATACAAATATAGTTTTGAGTATCCAAAATAGCTCCAACTCTTCTCATCTAATGTAGGATCTGATTGATCCAAAGCTCATTCATGTCAGAGGAGGCTTTCCAGTGCTTCAGACTGATGGGAAATTGTCTCTGCCCCCTGAAATAGGAGTGAACTGTTTAGTTTTTGTATGCAACACAGTGTAACGTTTTACTGTATTAAATCTATTGGGAATTATACTCCATTCCTGAAGAGCTTCTACCAAATCTCTTCTAACACACACACACACACACACACACACACACACACACACAAAAAAAAAAAAAAAAAAAAAAGAATAAAATTATAACATATTGAAGAAGATGGGGAAATGTCTGGCCGGATTTTACTTAAAAACATGGGATATCTAAGCTGAGGGCACCGATGACATCTTTTAACCCATTACAAGAGCTGCATTTGCAGCCAAGTTTATAAACCACAAGGAAGAGACAATGTACCATTGATCACAGCTGGCACTTTCTGAACCAAACTGTTGTTTGTGTAGCAGAGGATGCTGTGGGTCCTGTCTGAGAAGGACTGGACATCTCAGAACACCTGCTCTACGCTTGTCTTTGGCTCTTATCCATCAAAACTCTTTTCCCCTTTTCTTTATTGGAAATGTGAAAGTTTCGAAAGTCTTGAGAAATATAGATGTTAAACTACTTCTCTTAACTTAAGGGGTTTTTGTTTTGTTTTGCTTTTTAAATCTAAGTGGAATAAAAGGGTTCCTTTCTGATTCCATTTAATTGAAATCTCCTGCCCTTTCATTTGGTGTCTTTATTCTGTACAGTAATCTACTGTGTACTGTAATTAGGCGATGAAAGTCTCCTTCCAGAAGCAGCTTCATTTCAGCAATAACTAATATGACTCTTAATTTTTAGATCTACATAGTTTGGTTTAATAATATGTATTTATTAGTGCTTTTGAGCTAAAGAATGCTTCTTATGGTACTATAGTCAGGCCTGTGCTACATAAATACCATATCTGAAGTAATTTCTTTGTCTTCCCAGTAATCAAGAAGTAGCATTGCTTGCTCTGCTGTGCACTTTTGGAGTTCAGGGACCAAAAGTCAGCTTTGTAGCTTTGTACCAAGATAGAGAAAAGGTGGAGAGAAACTGGAGGAAGGTTTTGAAAGGGCAGAATGATAAGCATGAGGTTTCAAAGCAGAAAGTGTGAAGAAGCTGCAAAGCTGAGGCTGAGAAATGAGGCAGGAGAGCTACAATCCTAACAGCTATAGCTCCCTGGCTGTCCAGAGAGCCCCTGTTTTTCTGCTTCTCTTTCTGCCAGCTCTGGCTGCCTGCTTGTTTTCTGCAGTTTTCTCACATGGCTGTTTGGCAGGGCTTAGGGAAAAGCTCTGTTCTAGTCCTGCTGTCTTCTCCCAGCAACAGCATTTTGGAAGATACAGCACCCAGTAAGTCCTCTATTACCTCCTCCTTCCCATGAATGAGTTCCCAGATGTCTGCTTCTGTTCCTACCAGCTGCAATGTCTGGTCTGTTTAAGTTTGTAAATTGCTTTGAGATCCTTTAAGATGAAAGGTTCTACTTAAGTGAGATCATTATCGCCTGCTGCATTTCTCCACTCCCTGTTCTCAGCCCAAACTTCTTTTCTCATTTCATCTTAGGGTCCTACACGGTGCTTAGCATTCCCAGCTCTCAGCGACACAAAGCTTACACACAAATTTCAACTTCCAATCTTTAAGTTGTTTGACGCCTCTCAGATTACTTCAGAGCTGAAGGTTAAATATATGTATTTTCCTGAGCCGATGCCAAGATGCTTAGCACTTGCCACACTGAGATTGTACTTCTGAATTTGCGTCTGACTTCATGTTATTTTGTGTGCTTCAAGAGACTGTACGGTTCTCTTCCTCCCACTTCTGAAGCACTTACTCATTCTAGGAAGCGTTCCAGCTACGATGTTGTTCTGTGATCCTACCCTGTATTCTCATAGCCATACTTTGTTCATGCTCATGTGGTTAAACTGTAAGCCTGTCAGGGCAGGGATTTCACTCCTGTCTGGTGCAGTGAGTTTAAGGAGAGGAACCCTGACAAGAGTTCAGAGGGCTCTCTGTATTCAGCAATTCAGAGGCTGTGTTTGGACAGCAGAACTCCTGTGCCGTTCAGCCACTCTTTTAGCTGTTGCCTTCGTCTTTCATATTCTAACTGACAAGAGAAGTTTTTTACTATAAAGTATCTTTGTGTGCTTATTCCCAATGTCATTCACATTCCACTGAAATTTCCCTCTTTCCTACTAAAATGAGGTCATCTTAAACCTGTGTTTATGGTACTGCAGTCATTTCCATGGCAGTAGACTATGATATCATCAGTGGAGGATTATGCCCTTCCTATGTGTGTTAGCAATTAAAAATTATGGTTTGTGAGATAAAACTAGTGTTTACCAAGCTTTTAGGTTTAGTCCATATGAGGCAAGGAAACTATTGCTTAATTCTCTAGAGAGTTCACTTGGGTAATGGAGTAAATGAATGCAGAAACATTTTGATCCTAGCAGGTGATAAGTTTTGGGGGTCTATTTTCCAAGTGGAAGAAGAAAATCAGCTACTCCATCTTGTGTTCTTGCCACGCAAAGGCCACTCGTCTGAAGCACCGTGGTGCTCCTTGTTCTGTATTGTTCAGAGCTACTCACTGGTTTGATTCACAGCGCCACAGGTTTATAGTCTCACGAGACTGGCATTTTTTCCCTTTCGAGGTCAGTAAACTACCCACAAAAGTAAAGCAATGTGCCTATCAGTCTTTTCATCTTTTTAATGGGTGCCTTCTTTGCCAGCTATCAGTACCTGAATCTCTTTGTTGAACCTTCGTGAGTATGTATGTGGTTTCTCATTGTCTGGTGACAGCCGAGTCCAATTTCAACACTGATGGCAAAAGAAAGTTCATTCATTTACAGTGTTGTGTCCACTTTATGACAGCTGCTTATGCTAGAAGATGCACATGGTAGGTTAGCAGCATTACGTGTTTCATCCCTTCAAATACTTCAGAATTTTTAAGCCAAGAAGGTAGAACTTTCTAAACAAGAATAGAAAGAGAGAAAAACATTGACTGAGAAGGGACATCATCAGTCTAAATATTGCAACATGAGCCAAAATTTGTAGCCATGTTATGGTTATGTATTTTAATTACAGAAATATGTGACTCCTGTGCACTTTTCTTCCTGCCTGCTTTCCCACATAAGAGAACTGACTCTCTTAAAATCTCTGCTTAAATAGTCTGGGACAGAGCATTAGAAGGAAATCTCAAAATGCTCTGCCCAATTACACACAAGACTTGCATGTATCTATTTTCACTGAGTGTCTAGGATTTGAAAAAGTCCTTCCTGAAATTATTACCACCTTAGTAGCTGCAATACAAAAGAGCTCCTTCTCTCACTGAAGTTCATGGAGACTGAACCAGGCAATGCCAGGCTGGAATGGAATAAAAAAAGACACAATTCTTGTGTGCAGGTTTTTTTTTTTGAGACTGATATGCCCCAGCTTTCAGTGAGCACACAGCTGGTGTTACAGCAGCCACCCGAGTGTCTTCATCTGCAGCTGGAAAACCCAGAGTGATATCTCTGAAGAAAATGAGAAGTCAGAAACTAATAACATTGCGATCATGGAACGAGGCTGTTGAAATAAAGGCTTAGTTACCATTTTTCCAATAAGAACATCAGGAATGAAGCATTTGTGTTAATTTCTGCTGCAGAAGGATGTAATTTTGCCTCAGCAATTCACAATAGCATATGGCCATTGCTTTACATTATAACACCCTTCCTCACAGATATCACAACTGTCATATTTTGTTTTTTGTAGAATTCCTGGGTACTGTACAGCTGCAAATAATTAAATCCAAAGCAGTGATCCACTGGGCATTGGTATGGTCAGTACTTCAGGGTATTCCTACGGCTTCTGCTCTATGCTAATGAGAGAGATAGAAAGCATCCAAAAATTTCTTGCCCCACTGAATACCCCTTTACCATATAAATTCCACAGTTTGTTGTTGTTGTTATTGTTGTTGTTGTTATCTTCCCTGTTTTTATTGGAAATTGTTTTTGATTGATTAAAATAACATATCTTGTCCTTCTACTTTGGAGATCTCTGCCATATTATTCCTTAGAATAAATTCCTTAGAAAATATTTGTCCCAATAAATACAACTGTAATTCATTACACTTTAACACTCAACACTGATACTCTTGTATTTTCTCTCCTCCCCCACCCCCGCCCCCCAGTGAGCCTCAGAGTGATATGATGAATAGTTATGTTCTGTCTTGTTAATGAATTACTTTCTGGCTGTACTATTAATGGAAATAACTGTTTTCCTAGATGTGTTTCTAGACATAAATATCTTTGGGTAAATTTTAGTACTCCTGACAGTAAAGAGCTGCTGGCACAAATCAAAAGCTGCAATAAAGATCGTACAGTCGATGGTAACAAATTTGTGTAAAAACACTCTAGGCAGGCATATATATGATGTTGCCTAGAGGAGCTGTCTGAGCTGTTCTTTCCATAGGAGTTTACTAGTAAGGTTTTGGTGCTCGTTTTATAAGGCTCCAGTTGTTAGCTCCTATATCAAGCTCCAGTAAGTTATTTGGTGCTGACATTCACGGTTCCTTCCAAGCCTAGCAACGTATACTCTGAGCCTGAAGAAAATACATAAAGGTTTTTTACCAGCGTGTTGCCTAAGTAGGTGCAGAACATGATGATCCTCCTGACACATAATTATGAAATAAGAAGGTGGTAATGTTCCCAGTGATATCAGCTGTGTGCTCCTTTATGGGTTTTATTATTTCTTCTTTCCATTTCTGACTTCACTCCATTTTCTCTCCTTTTATTTCCCTGTACTAGATCAATAGCATGTCCTCCCTGAACCATCTATGATTTTCCCTTGTTTGTCTCCACCTCTTGTTGTTACCTTTCTGCAGTGCACTTGTTTGCTATATTGCTCTTTTTTTCTTCTCCTCGTCTTCCCATAAATAACCTGCTTTCAAAGAGTCAGAATTCCCTTTTGCTAATTTACTCCCTCCACCAATTTCCATACTTCCTATCCTCCCAGTTTCCTGTTTATTTGAAATGTTTAAAACTTGATAGTGTATGCAGTGGAAAGGAAAAGAAGCTGCTTTGGTCATTGCTGAAAATAAAAGATGGGAAGGAATATGAAAGACAAATCAAATTCAGTACTCGTGTGGAAAAACGGGCATTTCCCATGCTCTTAACTGTAATGAGAATGAACATACCTCCTTCCTTCTAATTCCCTGATCCTGTTAATATTATTTACTGGGAATATCCTACTAGTATTATCCAATCTGTTGGGTTTTTAGCTGGATAGAACTAATTGAGGAATGACCTGGTGGGGAAAAGCAGTTGGTGGTTTTGCTGGAGCTCAGCAGTACACCATATAGAGGCAGTGAAAATGAACAGATAATCCATCATTTTTCATTCCCTGTTGTTCGTTAAACTGTGGGCATTACTGGAGGCATGAGAGTTGTCTGTTGGCAAGCCAGGGTTATGCAGGTTTACACAGAATCAGAATCGTTTGGGTTGGAAGGGACCTTTAAGGGTCATCTAGCCCAACTCCCCTGCAATGAAAAAGGACACCTACAGCTACATCAGGGCACTCAGAGCACTGTGCAGCCTGACCTTGAGTGTCTCCAAGGCATCCACCCCTCTCTGGGCAACCCATTTTAGTGCCTCACTTTCTGATGTTCACATCTTTCTGATATTTAGAGATCTGCCTTTCCCCAGAAAACTGAAATTGTGATAAAGGTAAATGCAGTCACCCAGAGGAGATTCCTACCTGCCAGGACTGAGTTAACCATATCTGACACAGGCAGGCACCCTCTGTACACTGCAAATTCTTGTCTTTGCCACACAAGCTTTAATGTTGTTGTAATACTAGGTTCTATTAGACACCTCTATGATGAGAAGGAATTTCAGGTACAGCTCTGTTTACTGGTGAATCAAGGGTAAGCCAGCTTCAAAGCAGAAGCTTAGCTACTGAAGGATTTTGGTGTACTTACATATGTTGGCTACATTTATCGATAAATTGAGTATATGTAAAGTAAGTTTTTGCTTACATTTGTCAATTGTGACCCATATGGATTCTGAAGGAAACGCCATACTTAGAAATTTGTTGAAAAACTTCATATTTATCAAAATTATTGTCTCGGCCACAAGCTTTTAGATCAACTTCTTACTGGAGAACACAAATAGTATTTAGACTGCACTACTTCATCTTGATAACTCTGTAGTGAAAACACAGCTACGATGCTGCTTTTAGTGTTGTAGTTCATGAAGCAAACATGCTTGTGTACAAAATGCCCATAAATAACGTGGGGGGGTGGCGCAGGAGGGGGGTGAATATACGGAGGAGAGGACTTGTAGGGAGATCAGTAGCTGATATTTTATTCTGCATGATAGTGAAACAGAAGTGTGGATTACTTTGTTGATTTGCCATTATGTAAAAAATGATGCTGCCAAGAACTAGGACCCTGTGACCCATCTAGTTTAATATGAACATATGTCTCCTTTATCCATTCACAGACATGTAATGATCACTCTTTGCTTGGGTTGCAAAGGTTATTTTGTTTTGTGGGATTGTGGTTTTTTGTTTGTTTGTTTTCTGCTTTAAGGCTGGTATTTTACGGAGTTACTATGTTCTGTTCAGCATAGGAACTAAAGGAAACCTTCTGCAGTGCTAGGTGAGAACAGCATGTTTCGGAGACGATCTATTCTAACATCACCATCACATTGCCTTGAAAATAATTATGTAACTGCAGTTCCAAAAATAATGTAATAGAGAGACATCAATGAAGAACAACGTGGGAGGGAAATAAAAGTTAGAGAGTAGCAATTTTGAAAATTTCCACAATCTTTTTAAAATACAAAACAGATGTTTTGGAAAAATGATGGAATTTTGCTAAGGCTTCAATATCTCAAGTTAGTTTCGTGTATTTTTTTAATCTCTTTTGAGCGTCCAGTTCAGAATTACAGATTATGACACCATCAGTATTGTGCCCACCTTTCCCACAAATGTGAACTGCTAGAGATGTGAGGAAAGGCCTATTATTATTGTTCCAGGAAAAGCTTTTTACTTTGTTCTGAAACTTTCAGCTTTCCAGTATAATTTAGGATCCCTTGATGATGTCATTTCAGTGACGTGCACTGCAGTGTGCTGCTGTAAAGCTGCAGGATATTTGAGTGCTTTCTTTGTCCCATCTTTTAAGATCTAATAGGTCAGAATGTATCCCTGTACAGAGGGCCAGCAGAAACATTCACTGAAGTCCTTGTTGGAGGGTACAGACATCTGTTCTCATTCTACACATTGTGTGTTTTGGTCTGTTTAAACTGAGGTTGTGATTGCACAATAGTATTTTGGAAGAAGTAAAGCTCATATAAGAAGGTAGCGCTCCTGTGGCCCTCCTGTAGTCTGAGCCATTTAATTTTTTCACTTGCCGGAGATGTTCACCATTGTGTCAGTTCAACTATTGACCCATTCAGTAATGAGATCTACGAAATAGTCTTTCTTTAGAAAATATATATATATATGTTTGATAAAATGCATGTATTTCTTTGATCACAACACTGGATGAAAAGATTCCTCCTGCTCTGCACTAATTTGTCATTTGTGCCGTGGTGACAGATTGTAAGTTATGTAAAATTAGTGAGTTTTAGCAAAATCTTCAGAATGGAAGATGGGGTGAAGTTTCTATATCTCACACTGCCACTGTACTTCAGCACTGTCCTGTGAAAGGGCTGTTCTTTAGCCATCAATTATTTTACCAGGTAGCAGTTTGGGTACTTTTCTTATGGTGTTCATTATGTGTTATAACAGGAGCACCCAGACCATCCAAGAATTGATAGCCCATTATTTGAGTGGTTTGAAAAGTGAACTTTTTTAAAGAAAGACTTGTCATATTAGGGGAAATAACTGGAAGAATACATTGAGAATTTTCTATTATTTCCAACTGTCTCTAACTTTTTTCAGTCATAGAGATTTGAAGTGAGACTAAGAACCTAGAACAGGATAGCCCAATATTTAAACCAAACTGTAGTTAACTGCATTCCTGAGGTGATCTCTTCATAAGTCCTGGAAGTTTTCTACCTTCCAATAAGATGCTTTAGTGGATGATTAAAAGGGATGAAAGCAAGAACGAGTCAAGAACATCAGATTTTGAAAAGAATTGTGGTCTTTTTGTCTCCATATTATGGATACTTTCCCATAGTACATGTTCAAATCTTTAAAAATTATGTGAGACAAAAGAGACCGAGGCTAAACCAAAATATTATGCCAGATCCAAAAGAGGTCTGAGACTTTTTCACCACAACGATGTACTAATATTCCTAGTTAGAGGCAAGAGCCGTTCTTTCCTTTGTATTTGTTCGGCTCTGAGGAGCATGAAAGCCCTGTAAATTGTATGTACTAGACAGTGGCGAGCTACACCTACTCTAATCTCCCAGGGATTTTCCCCATTTTAGGGAATTCCCGGGAGGGGAGAAGGAGCCTGTATACAATAATTTTATTCAGGGATTCAAAGAGAGCAGAATCAAAGCTAAATTCTAAGCCTTCACATTATATTGCTGTTCATTCAAATACTTTTAAATGCATCATTTCTGCTACTTTTTTGATACCCTTGATTATCTTCACTGTTCTTCAGGAGGAAAAAAAAAAAAAAAAAAGAAAAAAAAAAGATGTTTAAATATTCTTTAGATACTATGTAAATGACAGTCATCTTAGATAATGCGATATCTAATCTAACATACAAATTCTCTTCCCCTCTGAACTGCCTGATGAGAATATTGTTTTTCCTTTCTTCAAAAGAAAAATGTTGACGTACATCTTTTTTTTTCTTCTCTTTCTCATGCATGCTAAAACCATGTTGTTTCCCAGAAATAAACTGAGACTTTATGCTTTTCTTCAACATTCCTACAGAACGAAGCATGCTGTACTATTAACTAAGCCCTGGTTGCATAGAATCCCATGTTTTCAATAGACAGGGTAATATCATTGGCACAGGGCAGCATGCCCGTATGGCTACAGGGAAGGCAGTTCTGCTGCTCCCTCACTCACCCTGCCCTCAGTCCTGGCAGCATGCATTGGCCCACCCTGCCTGCTGCACACCAGTCTGGGTCAGTTTGCTGATCCTAACTAAAATGACCCGTGGAAAAAAACCAAAACATTTTACATCAGTGAACTCTGTAAGCAATAAGGGTAATGCACAATGAACTTTGGTAAAATGCTTTTTTATCAGTGTGGTCTTACATCAGCTTAAGCTGACAGTAATAGTGTACCCTTGTAGTATTTTGCATGATGAAAACACTGAACAGACTCTGGTTAGGCATCAGGAATCGGAAGCAAACCATTATTAATTTCAAGATTAGTTTATGCAGGTACTGCTTATGCTCACTGTTCCCTTTCCCTTCCTTCTCCTTTCAGATACAGTATTTCTGATGGTGATCTAGTTGCTGCTAGATGGGAACTGTTCAAGAAAACCAGACTACTATGGAAAGAGGGATTCATAACTCAGTTTCATTTTACCTCTCATTCATGACTGAGGTAATGAAAGGTTCTGTCTAAAACACAAGTGCTAGCCAGCTCTAGCCTTTAACAGAACTTGTGGCACACACTGGATAAAGGGTCAAAGCTAATGCAATGCTGAAATTGTTATTTGTGTACTTCTGTTTGTGCCAAACCTCTGAAGCATAGCTGGATGTAAGAATCTTCATTTCCCATTTCCCACCAAAAACTGTGGGTAGTGCTGCTGTGCGCTTCTTACGTTTAAATATTGTTTTGTTAAAACTGTTGAAATTTTGAGTGATTATATCCCTTTATTTGTAGCCCAAAGCATTTCAGGATGTTTTAGTCTGAAAGTTCCTCCATAAACACGATCTGTATTTCTGTGCACAATTTGCAAAACATATTCTATAGTTTGTTTGTTTTTTTCCCATCTAATAGGTCTTGGGGGATTTCACATTTAGTTTCTGGTTGCTCATAAGATGTGAGATCAATATCCTCTACCCCATTTATCCTCTCAAAGCTGTGGAGAATTTCTCACATAAGCTAACAGCAGTCTGTTGGCCAGCAACTTAAATTACTTTTTTCATGTCAGTGTTTTCAAATTATGCCAAAGTTGTAAATAGCTTTACAAAACACTTTATGTAACAATTCTGAAAACCAGTGTGACAGTTTTTCTAATTAACTTATGTAGCCTAGTTTTGGTGTAACATTGGCTGTTTCATCACTTTTAGGCCATTCTGCGTATTCTTTGTGGCACCATCAACAAGCCAAGAATTTATAGGGTTCCTTATACAAGATTACTCATCGTTGCATGCTCACAACAGAAGCCTGAAATGCTCGTTAAAGTTGGCTGATCTGATCTGAAAGTTTGTGCAGTTGCAGAATGAAATGACAAGAGAAAAGTGTTGCATTTGGGGGGAAAAAAAAATCTCGAATACCTATGTCAGTGAAAGTGAAACTTTCAGGCTATGTATATAGATCAGTACTTTGGATTTGTTTAATATGGAAGATAAAAATAGGCTTTTGGAGTATAGAATTGTTCTGAAAGGCTTGGTGATCGTGCCTGAAGTGCAAGGAGGTCAGCTTTTTTTGTTTACAGTGAGCTACAGGAACTCGCTGCGTGTTCTTACCTGGTCTGTTAGCCTATTTTTAAAATTGGCTAATTACAAATCACTGTTCCAACTTGATCCTTTGCCCTTTGCCATGTACGTTTTCATCAAAGCAATAAAAAAGGTCATCTTCCCGTCTTCAACAAGCTGTTTGATTCCCACAGGCAGTTGTTTTGCTGTCCTACTTGAAACACAGAGGCACAGATCCTCACCTCACCAAGCCTGTTTTTTCACCGGTGTAATTATGTTGCCTTCATTGGAGTTGCATGCTGATGCCAACATAACTGAGAGAAGAATCAAGTCACGGTCTAGCCACTGTTAAAACATATATGTATGAGTATGGATGGTTGAACGTGCTTCTCACAAATGCGCATGATCTCAAAGCTGCACCATTAGCAGATGCCTGCTGGGATGTCACAGTTGTTCATCTTCCTCTAAAAATGTATGAGGTTTTTAAGAAACAAGTTCTATTTAGAATTAGCTGTAATCTCCTAAAACACCCTAAGGAAGGAAGATGAACTGAGACTTGATACCATTTTCTCAGTGTAGAACTGAAATGAGAAGACTGTGTGTGCTGGAGGATTGAGCTGATCTCTGCTTTTGTTTTTGCCGGTGGTTTCTTGCTGACCCAAGGAACAAAAAGGCAAAATGACTTGCCTAAGTTTCACACCCACGAAACAGGAATAACAATGTTGTTCTGCTTTTTAAAGTGTAGTGAGATCTGTCAAAGAAATGAGCTGTACAAGAGCTACTATTACTATTGCTTACCAAGGCTGAGTGTAACAACTATTCTTTGCTGAGTGACACATAATTCTGGCAGTATGCAGGCAGAAGCCTGGCAGTGACCAAACAGGAGCTTCCTTGTCTGAGTTTTGTGACCTTCATTCTCCAGTCCGCAATAGTCACTATTTTGGCTTCCACTGACACATAAAATTGAGAAAATAGCAATAAATTATAGATGTTGCTATTAATACACCTTGTTCATTACTACTATCATTACACGTTGTTCCCTGAAACATTAGTTACTCTTTGTTGTAAACAACCTGCCAGTGGCTGCTGTGGGAAACTGCTTTAATTTAACAACCCCTTCCATGTATACAAGGTACTTATACATATACTTGTAAATCACCATTACATTTTTAGTGAAAATGGCTTAAACATTTCCAAACAGAATGTTACCTGGCTCTACTTGCCTAGAAACAAAATAAGTGCCGGTAGCTGTACTTGTGAGTCTTCCTGGGGTTTCTCTCCAACCTTCCATGCAAGAAAGCCTGCTGACTGGGTACCATACTCCTACACTGAAACTTGGAGTGCTCTGTTAGCAAACATCCCTAACCGGTGTTTGCATCCCAACCTGCATATCTTCAGCAACTACTGCTAAGGGACAGACCCATAGCAGCTGCCTCAGAGCACAGATCTTGTGGGAGTTCAAGACTTACATAGTTTCACTAGTTTAGATTTCATTTTCCTTGTGGTCCTAAACATTCGGACATATGGATGTTGAAATTGAAGATTAGTAAGGAGAAAGTGCTTGCTTTTTCTTGAAAACTTTCAGTTGGTATGGCTGCATTCTGGCATTAACTCCAATACGATTTTGTCAACACTAACGTGCCCTAAAATGTGCAGTATAAAGTCGAGAGTAATATGCGTACTTTCCTCATGTCCTTTTCAGGCAGCCATCCCCAATGGGTCTCCACTTGTAATAGTGCTCCTCTATCCAAGCACCCATCCTCAGAAGGATTTCAGTGTAATTGAAGTCAGTTCAAACAACAAAACATTAAGAAGTTGTAAGGTTTGATTTAAAAGAGAGAGTAGTCACTGCTGAGTGACAGCAGAAGGGAGGAAAGCTTTGATAATGATCTACAATTTTCAGGGGTGTGAACATCAACAAAGTGAAAAATTACTTAGGGTGGCTCAAGAGTGTATAATTAGATATAATGAAATTAAATGAACAATGTGTAAAGGTGAGATGAATGTTGCAGTAAAGCAACATGAACAGTAAGACTTATAGATTTATTATGTATCTGTATTAAATTAGGACTGGGAAATCCCAGTCAGGGATCAACCGCTTCTTTTTCTGGTCAAAACACGAAACAGAAACAACAGAAATGCAGTCCCTCTCCTAAGTAATAAATGAGCAGCTTGACTGAGTGGTATATAAGGAATAAACATAAACTGGTGGTTTGTGGACTAGAGACCCTAAAAGGACTTTCCGGTCTTTTATGTTCATATTGGGTGGCTATTGGACCATTTAAAACTGTAAGAATGTAACTCTTATTTTGAAGATGGTTGCTATTTTCAGTCATTAATGTATGTAAATATTGCTTTAAATTGGAATAGCTTTACCACAAGATTGCCAAGAGCTGGAGAAACTATCCTCGGACAGAAGTTTTTCATTGGTTTTGGTGGGAAAGGAGCCAATCAATGTGTCCAGTCTGCTCGACTTGGGGCCAGGACCTCTCTGATCTGCAAGGTAAGTGCTGACTTGCTCTTGGATTACAGCTGAATGAAGCATCCATGCAAATTCCAGTAAACCTTTGATTGTCTTACAGAAAAGAGCTTTATTGCTGTTGCTTCTTTCTTTTTTTTTTTTAAATCCCTCTCTAATCCCCTCTTTTTCTCCTTATTTCAGCTATAAATTTAAGCACGAAATATGACCAGGAGGCTGTTCTAAAAACACTGCCAGAGCCAGAGAGTAATTGGCTAGAGATCTGGCAGAAATTGCACATAAATAAAGATTGCAAAATTGAAATTGATGTACCACAAAAGGAAGAATTGAGGAAAATTAGAAATGTTCAAAATTCAAGTTAACTTGATCCTTATGTTCCCCATTGTTAGAACTGTCAGGGCTTCAGTGATGACATTCAGGTACTAGACACTGCAGTCAACCTGCAGTTTACTTTGTAGATGATTATAAAAAACAAACACAGGTAAAATAGTAACAAATTCAGGAAGGAATATAAGCAGACCATTGGACTCATTCTGCCTAGCAGACACTATATTTTTGCAGTGCTTTTCTTTGATTTTTGCCATTAAATGTTGGTCGTTTTGAGTGATCGTTACTAAGGGTAAGATCAAATTTTATCTCTTTGTAGCCTTATTGTCTAACGCACACTATCTGCAGATGAAGCTTCAGATGGCCTGGATGCACTTTGTTACTGCCACAGCAGGGAGAGGATGCTAAATTTGTTGGATCGTCAGCTGTTGGGCTTTTTTTTGTGGAGTACCAAAGACATCTCAAGGAAGCCTTTCTCACTACTAATTCACCTTATATTTAGGCGAAAGATTGATAACTATAGATCTGAATTATACCTTTAAGCACTTCTGTGGCTTGTTATAGCTAATTGTTCTGAAGTGTTGTTTTTTGTTTGATTTGTTGGTTGGGTTTGTTTTGGTGGTTTGTTGTTTGGTGTTTTTTTAATTTATACTGGGAATGCTTGTACTTTTTTAATATTTAAAGTATTTGATCATCTTTGCATTCGTGAGTGATCAGATTCTAGCACAAGATGAATTGGCAATGAATTCTCTGCTAACATTTCCTGCTAAATGTTAAAGGGTTTTTTTTTCATTAAAAGTGTGAATTTTTTTTTTTATTTTTTAATGGTCTATGCTATGTTCAGTGAATACATGTTCCTGGAACCATTTGCTTTCCTAATAAAATTTAGTAAGTTTGAGTTACTTTCCCAAATCATATTTATGCCATTTCAGTAAAGGCTAATTCTTTCTTTCTTTCTTTCTTTCTTTCTTTCTTTCTTTCTTTCTTTCTTTCTTTCTTTCTTTCTTTCTTTCTTTCTTTCTTTCTTTCTTTCTTTCTTTCTTTCTTTCTTTCTTTCTTTCTTTCTTTCTTTCTTTCTTTCTTTCTTTCTTTCTTTCTTTCTTTCTTTCTTTCTTTCTTTCTTTCTTTCTTTCCTTCCTTCCTTCCTTCCTTCCTTCCTTCCTTCCTTCCTTCCTTCCTTCCTTCCTTCCTTCCTTCCTTCCTTCCTTCCTTCCTTCCTTCCTTCCTTCCTTCCTTCCTTCCTTCCTTCCTTCCTTCCTTCCTTCCTTCCTTCCTTCCTTCCTTCCTTCCTTCCTTCCTTCCTTCCTTCCTTCCTTCCTTCCTTCCTTCCTTCCTTCCTTCCTTCCTTCCTTCCTTCCTTCCTTCCTTCCTTCCTTCCTTCCTTCATTTCTTTATTTCTTTCACATTTCTCTAATATCTACAAATGTTTGTCTTTTTTATTTTGTATATAAAATTATAAATAAAGTTACTATTTACTTTTTAAATTGTATAGCCTCTCAAAATAGTCTGTTCTCAGAGCTGTAAGATATTTTATCCTCATAGATCAATGGGAAACTGTATAAAGTCACTTGCTGAGTATAACTTAGACGAGCTGGGTATTACTAATGCATTACAATTCAGTTATTTTTTGCTTAGTAAGTTGTCTTAAGTATGCAGTGAATCTTAAAGGCACATTGTTCCTCACACACACTCTATGCACAGTACATTTTTATGCTTTGGTTGTAATTCCCAACATGAATCAATTGCTGCTACAATCTGAAGTTCTGGGAATGGAATCAGTATTAGTACCAGAGGGACATTCCATTGGAGTGTGGCATCCTCTTACAAAAACTGTAATTTAGACAGAGGCTCTATTCAACAAGAGTAAACATAGGCATCTCAGGTCAAATGACAAAACATTCTTCATACGTGAGAGCTTCAAAGCATAAAAGAGAGGCACTGATGATCTCTTCAGGGTTTGAGAAAGGGAGCTCTAGGATGGCTGAGAGGTAGATGTAGTGTAGAATGCTGTTGATTTTAATTTTGAATCCAAATACCAAGTTTGACTAGTGGAAATGCAAATATTGTTCCACTTCCTGCCTAAAAATCACTGGAAGTGAGAGCTGTTATTCTGGGTTATCAATATCTATCATAGTATTGATCTTTATTGATCTTTAAGCTGCCTTCCTCAGTTTGCTTGGTACAGTAAAACAACATATTGGTGGAACAGATGCAGCTTCTAAAAGGCAAGAAAGGCAGTGGTTTAGAGAAGCATACAAGTTTGCCATTGGGGAACTAAAGGATCTAAGAGGATAAGGGAATTGCTTGTGTTATTATAAGAACCCCTCTGCAGTACAGGAAGTGTGGTCTTGAGAGGGTCTAAAGTCACCGTCATTGCAGCCATTACCAAAAAATCTGCTAAGCGGCCTAGACTAAGAACATGGAAAGAGTTTATCTGAAAGACATTGTATGTTCTGAAAAAAAGTCCTGTTCTACTTCTGACAAACAATTAGGGATGATCTTCATTGGCCATTTATATCAGTAACCTCATAACACATATACTCAATTCTGCTTAAGCCTCAGCTGCATTTTGTTTTTACTCAGAAAGTGCTGGACTGCCATGCTATGTAGTGATCTCTTTAGGTGATCTGTAATCCAAGTTGAAGATAAAGTACTTGAGTGCTCTCTTTATTGTAAAAACTTGGATAGATCTAGGACACAGACCAGAGTATGATGGTTATCTCCAGTTATTTTTGTGTTTTCTGTTAATCCCATACTTTTCTTTAGAAGCATTCTCAAAGCGATGAAGACAGTAAACACTCTCAAAAAATGCTTATATAGAAAAGATTGAAGAAATGGTCAAGAAGTACATGTTTTTGTTGCAATTAATTTTCAGGTACAGACGAGTTTGATTCTTTTACCTATTATGATGCCAGCCAGCTCTCCTAGCTGTATATGGGAAACATAGTAAGCAAAGAAAACCCAGGTTGAAAAATACTGATGTAATTCCACTCGTGCTAATGTGCAAACCATGAGACCACAATGCATGTCTAACTGCTATTGTTAAGAACTCAAGAAAGAAGAAATGCTGCTTCAGCACATATAGTGTTCTGTGGTCAACAGAGTAAGACATTTAGTTTTCTGTTTATCCAATAGTCTGTCTGGCAGCATTACAGCAAAACCAGAAAATGTTTAAAACAATGTTACATAATTTGACATGGTCAGTAAGTATGCCTTTAATCTGAAATGAGTCTCATTCCCAGTACTCTATCTTCCTTGGAGGTAAAGCCTGAATGGTAAGATAAGCCCTTCAAATACACTGGGATTAACTGGGTTGGATACTGATGAACTAACATGGAAAAAGCTTTCCAGAGGAAAAGGACATTAACAGAACTTCTCCAAGCGCTTGCCTCCAGTCCTGAGATCTGTTGCTGTGAGCAAAAATGCCATGGCTGATCTCAGTTGTTGTGACAGTTGAACAATAAGGGGTGCCTGCCTTTCAGTTATGTAGGTCCCAGAGCTGGAGGAAGTAGGTTTCAGTTGAGCTTTCGGGAAATAGTTATGAAATACTTCATATTGCTGAAATAACTGAGCAAATCCTGAGATTTGTTGTAGAAGCTTTGTGGCAGATAGGGAAGGAAAAGATGACAACATCAGGTGGAATGCATTTCCATAGCACAGCCGTTAGGCTACAAAGGTAAGCACAACCCATGCTTAAATTGCAAATGGCTGCAGTCATCCAGCCAAAAGCAGTCAGAAGATGCAGCCCTGTCTGGCAAACTGGGAGTAATCAGAGATACGGAAATATTCTAATATGCAAACAATGAATAACACAGTGACTAAAGAAAATGTTGGTTTTGTTCTTTTTATTGTTTGTGGTTTTTCCCCCCCTTTGTTAGAGGAGCATTTCATCTGATTACACTGTTTTGACCTACACTGCTGTCCTCTTTTGGTAAAAAACTGGGACCTGCTCTAATCATGCTTTTTAAAAATCCGTTATAGAAGATGTCAGAAATGAAAGTATGTTTCAAAACATGGTTATACAATAGAATAAGTGAGGGGAAGGATCACTCATCTGTGATACTACAAATTTTAGAATTCCAAATTGTAGGATTTGATCACTGCTGGTACACAAGCCTTCTCAGAGCTTACTAAGAGAATTAATTCATATTTATATTCATTTAGACAAATTTCAGAGCAGGCATTAGAGGCAGCTGCTTTGTACTTTGGAGTAACCCAGAGACAGCTTTAGCTATTAGCTCTGCTCTATGGGAAGATGAATCATCAGTCAGGGACTCTTCATCTCTAGACCATGACCAGGATCTTCGTTTGGTTTCTTACCTGAAATATGACTTTTTTTTCCTCTTGAAACAATACTTCTGATATCATTAGTCAGTCATTGATACTGCTCAGATATACAACTTGCTCTTAGAAGTAGGAGCACAAACGGTAAGTGCTAAGACACGCAGGCTAAAACTGGTGAACTAAAAACCACGTTGGCATTATAATCAAAACACTATTTTGACATTAAATAAGTTAGACTTTTTTTTTTTTCCCTCCATATACCTCATCTTTTTTTCAGCTTGTGTGATGTAACCAAAACAAATGTTTATTACTCTGACTAAACAGAAAGCAGAAATCTGTTCATCTGAAAGGATTAGTGCAACTGAAATTACAGTCTTTTTAACTCGCTTTTAGAAAAGCAGTGAAGCATAGCTTGACTCTCTAACTCATCTCATCTTGGTCTGGTGATGCTGGATAAAACAAACATTTTCAATTCATAAACAGTTCACCCAGTACTGAGAAATTATAGAAATCAGAAATGCCATGTTTATAGTCACTTTCTAGATCGTAATCACTGATATTTTTCCACCAAGAAAACTCTGAGGTGGAAAATTCAAGTATGAACTGCACTTAAGAAGAACACTGAAGTTGCTACTAATGTTGTCAATTAAAAATCGACTGCCGATCCAGGAGTATAAGATTCAGAACACTTCCAGAGAGCATCACTTTCAAGGGAACACAGTGGTTGTATGAGAATGAAGCTTGAAAACAGAGACATAGTTAGAGGAAGGGTGTAATAGAGAAGGAGAGATCTGCAGAATGCTTTTCCAAAAATAGGGCAATATGTTGCAAAATAGAAAATGTTGTATTCAAATTGCATTAGAGCATTCTGCTGCCTAAAGACAAGCTCACCTTTCTATAGCGATAACCTTTCTTGTTTTGTATAGGTTGGGAAGGATTCATTTGGCAATGATTATGTTGCAAATTTGAAGAAGAATGGTGTTTCTACAGGTAAATTTTTACCTTAAAAAAGCCTTTTGAATTATTTCTAAGCTTTAAAAATTAATAGTGAATGTTGTGGGTTTTTTTTTTTTTAATATTTAATTGCCTTATTGGATATGTCTTACCATTCAGAACACCAAATAATTGTTTTGACATAAATGGGTAGAATTAATGACTATTGGTTAGATTATGTGGACTTCCGATGTCAGCTGTACCACTAAAAATAAAATGTAATGTTATTACCTCCAAGTCTCAGATGATTACATCAGTAAAAATCACTTGAAGATAACTTACTGTCATGCATGTGTTTAGGCTGGCATTGATAGCAATAATGCCTGGTGAGAAACTGAAAAATCCAGTTTGATTATCCTTTCACGTTGGGAAAGAAGGAAAAAAATAGAAAAGCATTTGTCAACTCAGTTCATTTCATTTCTACTTTTAAAATGGTGTGCGGTCATTTAAGAGACTGCAGCCAGTGTTTAGTAATACGTATATGTACAAAAATCAACAGTGAAAGACTTTCAGGAAAAGGTAAAGTTAAGCATTCACAATATTCTACTATCTTTGCACCTTTATTAACTCTAATTCTCTCTCTATGTAAATGTATTATTGTGTGCTGCTTAAGTCCATGATCATAATTTTGTTTATAAACCTCTTGTCTCTTTCAGTGTGGACAGAGCGGACAGATAAAATCACTAAGTGGCAATTCAATATTCTGTTTATTCTGTCTAATATGCAGCATCAAGTTTCAATTACTGCATGATTCAAATCTCACTTTAGAGAGAGAATTATTAGTATTTTGTGGGTTCCTTCATTATGCTTATCACTATAGCATCTTAATACTTCACAAATATATACAGAAGTTTATTCTTTGCCTATCTTCCAACTTGCACAAGTAATCAGGCAATGATACCATAAAACCAATGTCTGTTAGTTATAAATCAATCTAAAGCAGGCCTACTTCATGAATAAAGTCTTTGATCATGTAAAAAAAGCTATTATAATGCATAGCAGTTAATCAAAATGTATATTCCATAGCCAGCCTTACATTTCTTCTTTTCTGATTTAAATGATTGAGTCTTGGATCCCAGCTTGCATTCCAGGTTTTGGAGGCAAGGATGATTCAGCGTACACAGACATTTTCACACAGGACTATCATATGTCAGTCCCATGACTTGCTTTTCATCCCAGTTTAATCCACATCTATCCCATCCCTGTAATTATATACATAAGGATACTGGCTACTGGATCCTTGCTGTAAATCCACTTCTGTCCACTTCATACCCTAGATCCTTTTCGTATGACTTCTTTTTAATGTTCTTCTGATTCTCAGTATACCACCTTACCTTTTTTCTTTTCAGTCCCACTCTGTTTCCTAACTTTCCCACTCTTCCTGTCTGCACAACCCACCTGCTACCAGTACTGCTCAGACTGTTTAGATCTTTACTGTTGTTTTGCTCTCTCTCCTTCCAATGCCAGCTCCTCTGCATTTGAACTGAACAGTGAACTGCTTCCTCATACAGTGTATTTTCTGCAGAAAGAGCACAAAAGACACAAGGTCTTTGCTTTTAATTCTAATGTGCAAACCTAGCTCGTGGTGAAAAGAAACCACATTTGCAAGGAAAGTTCTGCACTGACCCATGTAACTGAGCTAGATAAGGGAACCTCCAGGGCAAGTAATTCCAGTACTTTAGCAGATCTGCATAATCATGATGTTACGGGTTGTTTTTCTTCCAGCCTTGTTCAAATTTGAACAGGTATTTAAATTTTCCAGAAAGAGCACAGCTTGAGAAAGGAGCCAGCCCTTGCCCAGCCTCAAGTCCATGTTCTAAAATGTTAAAACAACCGAGCTTCTTAAACAGAAGGTCACCAGAATTTACCTCAAAAACAACGTTGTATTTTCCTTGCATGCACTTTTTAGGGAAAGAAAACTGAACTTTTTTGACGGTTTTTTTTTACTACTGTGTTACCTAATGCAATCCATTATCATGGAAACTTTTGGACCACTGGTTAATATTTGACAAATTATCTGACATCTGAAAACCTGCTCTTACAGTAGTAAATATTGAACAATCTTAATAACAGACAGTGCTGCCAGCTTAACTTCTAGATATCTGAATAATAATGCCAAGAGGAAACATAGCCTCATGCTGCCTTCATACTACATGTTAATGTTTCTACTGAAAATGCAAATCAACGGAGAATTAAATGCTGTGTTATTTTAATATCTTAGGTTTCTCCAGCCTTGACTCTATTGTTCTATTGGATAAAATAAATACTTCCATGTAGGAGTGGAGAGTGCCTGAGAACGCTGTATAAATAACATGCTTTCTTTAAAGCAGGGATGTAGCCAAATTAAAGAATGTTGGACTCACATTTCTGTTTTGTGGGTGTAAATTAACACTTTTTGTTTTCGTTTGCTTCTCTGGCATTGTTGCACATGAAAGAGTAATTAGCATTTTTAAATTGCTGGAGGTTATGAGTTCATTTTAGATTTAATTCAATTAAACTGAATCACATGCTATTGGTTGAAAGTAATGTATTGAACTAATGCATGCTGTAACTTTTCTCTTTCTTAGCATTTGTAGGTCAGACTGCAGATGCTGTTACTGGAACTGCTTCAATAATTGTCAACAGTGAAGGTACATTATTTCTATTCAGAGTTGTCTTCTTCATTATGTCTCTACTGACACAAAAAACACCATCTTTGACGTGTCACTTTTAACTGTCGAATTAGTTTTTTACATCTTTCATCTTTTTCGTGGTCTTATTCATACATTATTGTGAATTTGTAGAATGAGGTGCCTAAAAGCATCAGAGTCAGCCTCTTACACTAGCAACATGATGACCATAATTCAACCAGCCAGCTGATCTATCCAGTTTCACACTGTGCACAGGCAAAGGTGTATCAGAAGGAGGTTAAAGCTTTCCTTTTCCACCATGATTTGCTTGGCACTTTTTGCTGTGAGTGAAGAGTTTGCCTCCTGAGCACACTGAATGAATCATTATGCTCTGAATCAGAAAATATAATTGTCCTTAGTATTAGTACAAATATTTATGCTATTATTTTAGTATTACTGCAATTCTTGATCCCAGGCTGCATCTGCAGCATTGAATACACGATTAAATGGCAAATCTGTTTTTTTTTCCATATTATTCTTCCTTGGCATGTGCCTTTGCTCTCATGTTGCAGGGGAAAAAGGAGTGAAGAGTTAGCTTGTTTTCATATACCTCTTCAAGACCGCTAAACTATCCTCTGAAAACCTTCTTTTTCTCTTCAAGCAAACTTGTGTCTGAGAGCTTTTAGGATAACCACTTGCATCTAGATAAAACTTGAGAGTACAGGTCAATTAATGTTTATGCAAACATAACAGATTAAGTGTGACTGAATTAATTCAGTTTTGGTGCAGCTAATAGCCTTCATTTGAACAGGTACCGCAGCTTAGCTGACACATCAACTTAACAAGTTCCTATGTAACTTGATGGTACATTGGGCTACAGCTCAAGACGGCAAAGGAAACATGGCTGTTCTCTCCAGGAGCAAACCTGGGAAGGAACGGTGACTAAAGGCAAGTCTACACAGGAACATTCAGGAAAATTAAGCAAATTAGTTGGAGATGTGAGTTTAATTTTGCCTAAGTAAGATTAATCAAATACATGACAGCTCTAATTCAAGAATAAGGTACCTGTAATACACCAAATAAACTGGATACCTGCCTTCTCTTGGTTTAGATTAGCAGGTAAATTACTATTGCAGATCTTAAGAATTCTTTCTTTTGCTGCATACAGTCATTACTGTGATCACTGTAAATGGGTGAGACAGTGAGAATCCAGTAGAGCATGTTCCCAAGCCTCACTGCTTTGTGCATAATTGGCTTTAGGTCTGTTGTCCAGAATAAGAAGCATAAGAAGAAACCTAAGTATTTCATAGTTCATATGTATGGCCAGCTAAGTTAAGCATAGCTGAGATCTGAACAAGTAGAAATGAATTTCTGAAGGATAAGAAACAAAAGCACCTTGTGGATTTAAAACTAGTATAAGCATTAGGAAAGGGAAACTGATCAGTGCCATGCGGTTAACAGTGGATTACCTTATGTGTTAGTGTGAATAGTCTTTGATAGTCTTGTGATTCTTACAGTGAAGAGAATAAAACATAATATGATGTAGTTTGTTTCTTTCAGAAACTACAACAAAAAAAACCAACTAAATTAAGTTTCCACTGGCCTCAGATTTAATGTAAAATCTAGTAGAAGTGCAAACCTGGTCAGAACTGTGCTGTAATGCAAACAGATGCACAGAATTGATAATGGTTCTGGTTGTTACTTCTATCTAAAACCATCTGGCGCCTGAATTGAGTAAATTGTAATAAAATAGCAGTACTTATGTGCTTTGCTGTTGCAAGAGACACTTATTTTCTTGTAGAAACCTGGCTGATTTTGACCTAAACAGGTTTTACCGCACTTTTCAAAGGGCTTGTCTATACATGCATGTTTTACCACAGTAGTTGTGCTGGCATAGCTGAAACATCAAGGCATTCAGTGCAGATACTCATGTAAAGCAGTTTCTGCTGGCTCAAATTATACATATAAGGGAAGCATTTGGTGGTTTGCAGGGGTGACAGGGGGTGTCAGTTTGTGTTAAGATAATGAGGAACGAGCAGGAAACAGATATCGCTTTAAATCATGATGTTTTAATTGCTGTATTTTCATGTAGCTCACCTGCATCTTACCAGTTCTTTATAAGTACTGATACTTGTAGAAAATACCAACTCCAATCAACAGTGTAATATCACAGCTGGAAGTGGGAGAGATCCTCAAATAGAGAGAGCGTACTATGATGGAGGAAAAGAGTCAGAGGAAGTTCTGAAGTAAAGATTCCCTCGTATTTCCTGTGTCTGTACAGCACCATATTGAATTTCTTGCAAGATTTTTGCTGAATTACACAGGTATAGCTCAACCATTATTTAAATTGGCAAAATAATTTAAAAAAAAAAAAAGAAAAGGAAAATTATCAAGTGCATTTGTTACTCTCAAAATTGCATTATGTTTCAAGACAGTACAGTGTCATTTCAGTGAAGGAAAGCTTAAATGCTGCTTTAATTCAAAATGGCAGGGAGATGTTTAACAAGTTTATGGGTTGGATAATGTGCAACCCAGAGATGCTGTAAAAAGTCAACTCTGAGCTGGTCTCAAAAATCTGTACAGCACTTTTTTTTCTAGAACCCGCTGTTCCTTTCAAGTTCTTTCTTTTATATGACTTCCTCTTCAGATAGTTCTAGACCAAACACATTCTTCAGCTCGGGACTCTGTATATATCTAATCTATACTTCCTGTTTCATGGCAAAAAATTGGTACCTCAAGCCACCTTTCTTAACATGTTTTCTTTGAGGTGCATTGTACCACTGAACCCCAGCTTCTTCTTTCAGCTTGCTTTCTTTCCACTACTGTCACTTAAACACATCTTCTGCTAATGGTGCTTTACTAAGTGGGTAAGAGCTCCATAAAATGATGAGATGTGCTGTATTATTATGTACACATATAGGGAAGAAAAGAAATCCTTTATGGATATTTTTTTTTACTTAATTATGTCTAAAGTTTATTGTAGCTTTGTCCACATCTGGTACTGACTTGACACTGCCATTAAGCTGCCCTGACTGGGCCAGTAGCTTGAACCGATCTGACAACTTTCATATTCATGGCAAAAATTCAGTGAGGGGACAACAGAGATTAGCAGGTTGTGATTAAAGTGCTCTTCATTATTGCAAGCTAAATCTACAGAGAATACTATGAGATAACCCTCACTTGAGATAGGCTTTATGCTGACTTGATGAGATTGTTAATCATTTATGAATATGCAATTTTTGTAAGTAAATGTACCTTCAATACTGAAGCACTGGTAGTACAGAAATTTCAAACACTCAAAATATATGTTTCAGTAAGGTTAAATAAACACAGCAAACTTAGAATATGTATGCCAACTTGATTGAATTATTTTCCAAAGAGAAAATTTTGTTTTGAACCTTCAGGACTGTAAAGAAATGTCACCGGAATTTTTATAGAATTTCTGTGTGTTGATATTCGTCATGAACTTGAACGTTCTATTTACAAAACTGTTCAATGCTTCTACCAAGTCACTGCACAGAAATTATTGCACTGTGACACACCCAAAACATGCCCTCGTATCCATGAACTGTGTGATTTAGCAGCAAATATTTTCCTTGTAAAATCATTTTCTGGTCACAGATATGTTCTTTTTTCCCAATTAATTAAAATGCAGAAGCTCTGCTCCTGTTGTTTTAACTGTATTCTTTGAGGTCTTGGTGAGTTCTAAGCACTACTGATGACTTTTAGGCTCTTCATCCTGTATTAACAGTAAAGTGAGGATTATTGCATTGTAGTGTTTACTGCTTTCCACTGAGAGTTCTCATCTGGTGGCAAATATAAAAGGATACTTGGAAGAAAAGTATAGTTCAAGTTACCTAACCTTCTTAGAAGGAACAGCAGCAGGTTTAGAAGGCCAACCAAGAACAGTATTTGCATATACATATGTGTGCTGTTTAAAGTATTGATTGGACTCAATCCCCATCTGGTGTAAGCTTCTGTAAGTTTATCAGCTTTATTTAGCTATTCTAGTTTTCAAGAGCTGTGAATGTGGCCTTTAATATTTTAGCTGACATCTGCAAAACTTGCAGTTCTATAGATGCTCCCTACAAAACTACAAACTTATAGTTTAAGCACAGATATTTTAGAATTATCTGTAACACAGCAAATATATTTTTGTCATTCTTGGTGTGGGCAACATTTTCACCTCACTTGAGTTGTTTCTAAGTTATGTGAATGTTTTAAGGCTTCATCTAAAGTTGAAAGAGACACGCAGACATTTTGATAGTTCACGTTCACCTCAAAAAGCTATCTAAGATATGGGAGATTAAAAAACATCTGAAAATACTTATCTTCTTGTTGAAGGAACCTCTAAAACTAATCCTTATAAGCGTGTTTTCTTAGAATTCTCTAGAATGTAGAATGTTTTGGAAAACTTGAAATTTGTTAATGTTGGACAAGATAAACCCATCCCCTATTTACCATCTGTCTTTAACTCTGTTGTCCCTGGTGCTGATTTCCCATCTGATTTCCCTGGCAAGAAATAGTTGCTTTCAACAAGATGGGTGTTGGTAATACAGAATTCTGGTATTAGTTATTAGTCCATGGGTCAAGATTCTGCTTTCATGCACGCTGGTATAAATTTCTGGTGACTGCTGTCATTCACAGTCAGTGTGGTATACATAGCTAAAAACAGAATGTGGCTTTTTCATTACAGCTTGCGTTTAAGCCAGTCAAGTCTGTTACACCGCAGTAGGTACTTTATTTCTCTGGCAGGTATGGTTTGCTTGCTTTAAAGCAGACTTTAAGTCTCTGGCCTTTTGTTGTTACAAAGAAAAGCTTCTGAATGTAATCCAATGCAGCATGGTCTACCTTGGATTTGCACATATAAGTTTAAGCAAACAGCCTTCCTTATCGCCTTGGGCCATTAGCTCTAAAGACTAATAATAATATACATGTCAGTACAGCTAAATAGTTTAGCAAGATAATGCAGCAAGACATGTAGATAGAGTCTCAGATTCTACGTAGCACAGAGTCCAGGCATATATTTTGTTCTGTTGTATTTTATTCTTTTTACAGCTTTACACCATAAGCGTTCAGCATATATGTTTGCCAAAATAGATGCTTATTGCCTTTGAAAGTCTCCTTAGCAGGATGCAGATATCTTTGATAGCATTTACTTGTTGCAGATTTCTTTCTTTCTGTTTTTTAATCCGAGATGCCCATCATTGTCTGTTGAAAAGCAGGGCGTTGGCTTTAAATGCTGAGGTTTTGCTTTTCAAATGCAGCTGTTCTGTACCAAACCATTGACAGCAGAATTGCTTTGGAAAGCTTGGGCCCCTCCCTCTGAGATCATTATATTATTCTTTCCATTGTCCTGCTTTCTTTTCAAAGCACATTTAGGGAGACAAGCTTTGCACGTTTCTTATTCAAAGAACTTTGAAGTCTTATTCAAGAAAAATAATGTACTTAAAAACATAAATATTTATTTACAGAGTAATTCAGTTCATCACAGAATTGGTATCCTTTAATGATTGGCAGTCCTTAAAGGAACCTTCAGCGGGGGCGGGCTGAGCCTGTAAATCAAGGAACAACTGACTTATTGAATTTAATACCTGAGTGATTAATAATAAATTTTAATTTGAAGGCACCCATGCCTGAAGGTCTCTAGGTGTTGTAACAGAGATTAAAAAAGAAACAAAGAAACTGCAATAAAAGAAAGCAACTTGCACGTCTGGAGAAAAACAAAAACCTATTTGGAACCTACGTAAATGAACCTCCTCACCTAACTGTAAAACAAACTACAAGACTGAAAAGAATCTTGAGTGCTTTGAGATACTGCTGTGCTTGTACGTGTAAAGCTTTTCTTAGAGTATTCAACCAACCAAATTCAAATTCAGAAAAGTCTGTCATCCTCTTTTTTTACTCACTTCTTTTGAGGGTTTCTTCAGTCACAAACATTATCTCTCTGGTTTTTTGTAACATGCTGATGCTGGTTTTCATATTGGTTAGGGGCTCTAACTTGAAGTTTCACAAATAGACAGAGAAAGACTGCATTTCTGAAATTGAGGACATGCATAATTTTTATTGCTATGTAAATATTCTGTTTCCAGCTCATGGGAAGATTGATCACAATACTTTTGTCTTCAAATGCTATTGGAATACATTAGGAAAATACACCTGTCAGCCTTAGGGTGTATATTCTGTATCTTCACTGTGACTAGTTTAGTGCTTCTCTAGGGTTCATAGGAAGCACCAAAGAGTGGGGAAAGTTCATTCATGACTTTCCTGAAGAAATATACTCTGAATTTCTTGCACAGTATTGTATTTGTTAATCATTTGATTGTTTTGATTATCTTCTGAAGTAACTGGATATTTGAAAATGCCACAAGTATTAAATTGTTTCTGTTTTGTTTTTTTTTTTCCAAAGAAAACTGAAATCATTACCTGAAAGGCATTGTAGAAAAGCAAATAACCATTTTACATAGTTTATTGCAAAAAGTTAATGCAAAAAATATCTTCTCTTTAGGTCAGAATGTTATTGTAATAGTTCCAGGAGCCAATCTGCTTTTAAGTTCAGAAGACCTGAAGAGAGCTTCAGATATCATCTGTAAAGCCAAAGTGGCTGTCTGCCAGCTAGAAATAACCCCTGCTGTTTCTCTTGAAGCGCTGAAAATGGCACATGCTAGTGGAGGTAATTTAACATAAAACTTTCTGTGTCCCTCGCTCATGTTGCATGAAAACTGTTCATTACTGTGCTTTCAAAATAAAGATCATGTGGTCTCTTCTGTCATACTAGTGTTATTTAGAAATTAAACAATAACCAACAAATTCATGCTATGCTAATGAAAACTGAGTTCAGTTTTAAAATTTTGCTACATTTAATTTAAATTGGCAAATCATTCCCTGCCCTTCTAATCTCCCCATATATGGTTGGTTCTGCTTTTTCTCTGATTTTCATGCTGTGACTAAAGACACTGTAATGTCATTAGGTCAGGAACTATGGGCCCAACTCTGGTCTTATGCCAGTGCAGAACAAGCATAAAGAATGCAAGTCGGTTGAGTTCTGCACACAACAAAGTGAATGAAATAACCTCAAAAACAGACTTATGCCCTTGTTCTCGTAGCATAGCTGTATGACTGTGGTCTTCTGCATGGAAGTTAATATCCCTAATTTTAAAATTAAAAAAAAAAAAAAGAGTTTTTTCTCTTTTAACAAAAATTCTTAGAGTGTGACTTGGCATGCTGCCATTGGATAGACAGTCATGGTCTATGGTCTGTGAAATTATTAGTAATTGTTACTGTTCTGTACTTCTAAATGTAGGCCCTTGTTCTTTCGGTGTAGAATATACCTGGTTGAAAGCTGGTGTTTTGCTTGAACAAGATGGGGCTTCACTACCAACATGATGCTTTTCTTCTTTAAATGCTTGTAATTCTTTCAGTTACTCAAGTGCAATTACCACGGTATTTGAACAACACTAAGTAAATAGTTATGCAACCGAGGCATCTATATGATATTAAACATATGTTGTTCTCATTTATCCAGACTATGGATAGACTATAAGGGGTCAACTCGTATGGTCAGAGAAGAAACTGGGATCAGAACTAATTGGATCCCTGCAGCTGGGCCCAGACTTGCTCCAGTAGATCATAGCACCTTGGGCTTCCTTACTTCTCAGTCCCCCTGCAGCACTGAGTACTGTTGTGCAGCTGTTGTGATCACTGTTGTTCATGCACTAGTGAAGGCATCATAGAATCACAGAATTGTAGAATCACCAAGGTTGGAAAAGACCTCCAAGATCATCCAGTCCAACCATCCAGTCCAACCATCCACTTATCACCAATATTTCCCATTAAGCTGTGTCCCTTAGTACAACTTCTAAACGTTTCCTGAATATCATCAGGAGAAGTGACTCTGCCACCACCCTGGGCAGTCCACTCCAGCACTTGAGAACTCTTTTGAAGAAGAAGTTCTTCAGATGTAGGAGAACTTCATGCATCCTTTTCACATATTTTATGCTGATTTAAGTGGCTATGTTACATGCATGTCTGAGAGAGATTTTCTTTGCTAGCATGATGGTAATAGTCCTAAATTGTATGAATAATACAATGTGCACACAGAAGAATTATTTAGGCTTCCCTTTGAAATGTCTAAAATGGATTCATGCAAATCCAAAAAAACCCCTAAAACTTCACTTAACTGCGTAACTAGCACCTGGGATGCTTACAGTCTGTGTAAGGAGGGGGAAATAAAACCCGCTATGTTTTGCTTTAATTTTTTATGAAAATTGATCATAGCATTGTTAATCTAGTGGCTAATGGAGTATAATTGATTCATGAACCAATAGCAGTGACTTATTTTGTCTACTTCTAAGTCTGCTCATAGTTCTACTAAAGTTGCTTTACTTTTTTGTCACTTCCTTATGGCAAGATACCAGCCCGTGTCAGAGAATCCAAACCTGCTACACTCAACAGTCATTTAGCAACTGTAGAGAACACAACATATTGAGATCATGGTAACTGTGGGCCAGCACTAATTCTGTGCTGTCAGTCTGCTGTCACTGTGCAGGTCTTGTGTCAGCAGACTTTGGGTTGCTTCTGCTAAAAAGCAACTGGCTACACATGTTGATGTGTTGTGGTGCAGTCAAATTTAAATAAACAGCTGAGTTTGTAGCACTGTAAAAATTCATACTTAGCCAATGCAATTTTCTTTTTTCTTTTTTAGCCTACAGTACGCTCATGTATAATGCAGTAAAGTGTGTTAGGATGTGCAGTAGACTATTTTTGTTGAACAGATGCATATCCAGATGCCTCAAACCACAGCTTCAAGGGGTTTTTTTTGTTGTTGTTGTTGGTTTTTTTTCCTGTTTTTCTCCATTTATTTCTGAACGAAATAATCACGAAGATGGAGAAAGAATATGGATACTCAGGCAAAACCCCTTTGCTTCTGTTCAGTGAACATGCTACAGATCTGTTGGAGAGGGAGACATCTCACTTTCTGACATCCTCTAATCGTAGCGCTGATTGTTGAAGACCTTATGACAATCTCAGGGTGAAGGAAAGGAAGGAAGGAAGAAAGGAAGGGGTTATGAATAATATTAAGGGGGTATAAACTGCAGTGGAAATCTGATTGGAAATTTTTAGGATTTTAATGGCCACGTGCTGCTTCCAAGAGGAGAACCACTTCATTTATGGGCGAATATTATTGTACACCAAATTCTGTAAAGTGGTTTTCAGGCTCCTGTAATGCCAAGCTCTGTAAATGACAGATAACTCTATATAAAGACAGATAACTCCAGCCTGTTAACATTGTAGGTAAGAATGGCATTAACCAGGTCACCTTCAAGTAGATCAAGTGCTTCAACTTTTTAATGGTGGGTTGCTATTTTTCATACCAGCTTTTTGTCCATGGTTAAATTATTTGTACAATTCAGCCAAGACACAGTGGCTTCAGAAACTAGGCTGTGGAAAACTGCCATCCAGTCTATGTGCTTTTAAAAGGTGTAGACTGGCTACCTCAAAACTGTGAAGAATTGATAGCAAGGGAGATTTCATTTAAAGACAAGACTTTACAACAATAAAACAGTTCAAATAAGTGCAGTTTTTACTGTGTTGCCTGCCTTTGGAAGATAGCTACCTTTCACATAGACTTGAGAAAATGCTTAGAGCTTCACAGCTAGTTTCCCCTATGAGTTTGTCCATGCAGGGAGTTTTCTGCTTTGGTAGCATGACTTTCAGTATCATTCACTACTCTGATCTTAAGCAGCTTCTTTTATACTGATGTAGATCTCTTGTAGGCCATGGAAATAGAGGTTCTCCTTTCAGTTGTCTTTCTTCTTCCTCTGACATCTCAAAAAATTAAGAAAATTCCTTTTATGCTTCCCATGTTTGAAATCTGTGCTTCTTCCCCACCATTCCTACCCAGTGTTGTCTCTTCAGTATTCAAACTATAAAGAATGGATAGTATGTTAGGAGAATGGATCTTGGCAAATGGAGAGGCAAAAATTAGGCAGAAAATAATCTGGTGTTCCTAAAGGGAACCAAGTAGGTTACCATGTTCACAAGTCCTGTACTTTGCAGCCTGAAAGACGATCTTAAGGTTCCTCCATCTCCCCCCTGCTCAGCAGATATTAAACAAGGGAGTGAACTGCGTAATACCAACATATTCCAACCTGTTTGTGATGAGTCTGCATTACTTAAAGCCCAAGCTGGAAAACACTTCTAGTGCTGTTCATGACCATTGTATATGTCATTATGATACTATAGAGCTAAGTTTGTTTTTCAGTATATACTGTTTGTTGGGGTTTTTTGTTTGTTTGTTTTGCTTGTGAATGTATACCTTCAATATTTAGGGGTGTTTTGTTTTTTTTTTAAATTAAAAAAACAAACTTAATTAGGGTGGCAATTCAGAAAATAGGAAGTGCAAGAGTTAAGTTTTCCTATGAAACCTTAATTTGTCTCCTTTCTGCATATATATTACGTTGCAGCCTTTAATTAAGTGTTCACATGCTGTTTTTCAGTGGTATGTGATCATATAATTAAAGAGTTTATTATAATACATACTGTATTGTAATAATGTAAAGGAGCCAAATGAAGATTTTACTGGAAATCCTAATTCTGGTGTTTTCTGACTTCTGAGTGAATGCCTTTGTGCCTTTAGTAAGATTGTTTTTAACAAGACAAGCAGACATGATAAAGTTGCGTAGTCACAGGCAAAAAACTTTCAGAAGTATTAATCAAAATGAGTATCCTCTAAACTTCTTGGAGCTGAGATTTCAGAAAGCTTTGAGTCTTTAGGGAACTAAGTGGGGTTCAGAAGTGTTCTGGGTGTCCATGTACTATAGATAAGTAAGCATTTAGGGCTGAAAAGGTAGACATTTAAATTGGAAGGCTTGATCACTTGCAATATTTCTTAAGTAGGACAAATCACTTTATATAAAAGCGATGGCCTTGTAGTTAAGAGACAGCAGTATTAAAGATAACACTGGCAAAATGACAAACTGACTCTGAAGACTTCCTGTATTAACAGTGAATAAATCACATATACTCTGTCCTCATGACAAACCTTTTCTACTGTTACACAGAGCCTTGGGCTGCAGTTTTGGGTTAGGTTAACTAACAAATTCTATCCTACCTTAGCGAAGGTTTTAGCTCTGCCAGATAACATATTAAAAATATACAGTGCCTTGTCTACACTAGAGTTTTACAGTGTGGCAGTTTGAACAAGTTAGGTAACACATTCAAAACCACATTTAAATCCCTGTCTGGACACGTCCTTCATTAGTCTATATCCCTGTTTCTTCACATACAGAATGCAGATAACAACATAGAAAAAAATCTAGAAGTAAATAGGTTCTCGTAAAACCTGTTAAAACCCTGTAAGAAGAGCCATCAGTTAAACAATTTGTATTTGCTTAAGACTTTTCCTGTTGTTGTTTTTTTTTTTTTAATTAATAATTTGTTGCTTATTTTTTCTGTTACTCGTCTGTCATGTTCCTATTATGTGACTGAACATTAATTAGATTAATTCTAGCAGTTCTGTAAAATGAAGGCATAGAAAATGAGAGCTATTTGCATTTAATACTAAACACTGGGGGCTGCTAATGCAATCTTGGAAGGTATTAACCACAATATTCCAGGTGTTGTGTTATGAATCTAAAATACTAGAGATTTAGACTTATTTAGACTTTTTTCCATTTTTTCTTTTCCAGTAAAAACCTTATTTAACCCAGCTCCAGCCCTTGCAGACCTAGATCCAGAATTTTATACCCATTCTGACATCTTCTGCTGCAATGAAACTGAGGTAATGATAGTATGTGATGCTATGGGAGACTTCACCAGTAAAACTTCAGGGGGATTCTGTTCTCAGAAATGCAGCTTGGGTAGCAGAAAATCTAAGCTGTGTTCCTCCTACATAGGATTTCTGGAGGTAGCAGCTTTAGTCCCTGACCTAATGAATAAAGAGGAATATTCTAGATTTCCCTTCAATTGCATTCAAAATTAAATTAATTGTTTCCAGCAGGAAAGTTGTATCCAGCCTCCCTTACAAGTAGATGAGTAAAACAAATCCATAAAAGGACACTTCTAAGATGCTAGTACTGAGTGGTAAATATTAAAATAGATCCTTGTCCTTGTTCTGTGGTCCCTTGATATGATTAGCAGGAATGCGCTAGCCATAGCATTCTGACAGTTTTAAACTCGCTTGCCAGGAGGTGATGCATGCATGCTGCACTTGATGGTAAATAGCAGCTTCATATGCCTCTTCCTGTCAGATCTGTTTGCAGCGAGTCTGTTTCTCTGGCCCTTCAACTGTATGTTTTCTCTTCTTTCCATCTTTCCCGCTCTTTTCTAATTGAAGCGTGTTATTTCTTGCAGAACAAATTATTTTTGTCACAAGAGACAAATTAAGCACATCTCACAAAGCCTTAGTTTTAATTTCTTCTTTATTAACATTAAGCATGCTGTATTCCTTCTCCTCACTCTTTCTTTATATAAACAGGAATGTGTGAGAAGCAACAGAGCAGATAGAAACCATGCCCTGATCATAGTTATCTGCAGCAAACAGGATTTCTGCAACGAGCATGATACCTGTGGGTGCAGAGATGGGGGGAGGGCTAAAAGCATGGCCCTGTTTTCTATATGATTGTTTGATTATTTTTTTTGGTCTGATGACCGTGTGTGCCAAAATAAGGCTCCGTTACCCTCTTTGGAAATTTCTGCTATAATCTTTTACAAACTATATCAGAAGTGCTCAGTTCACGAGTCTTCAAGCATTTGAGGTTCTAAGTTGAATTTTATTTTGAAGTGTTCCAATACACGTCTCCACTTTAAGCCAAACAGCACTTTCTTTGAAGGAAAGAGGTGCTGTGGCCCCTCTAGATTCTGGTAGGCAAAGCTTCGAATATAGCTGGAAGTATCATCTGTGGCTATCAGAGCCATCAGAGTTCAGTTATATGTGACGGTGAGGATGATAAGACAAAGTATTTGATTTTATTCAGGACACCCACGTGGTGTTTTCTTCATGCTTTCAGGAAACCCTTTCATGCCTGGACCACACCCCTGGATTGGTTAAATGGGCCACAGCATGCATTTTGGGCTGAGAACATCCATGTTCTCCCATCAATTTAATACATGTCATTTGCTGTTTGCTTTTTTTTTTTCATCATGTCACTAGTTAACTTTTCTTTTCCCCTTGAGAAAACTTATTCCCCATATGTTAGACACAAAACTTTGGTTTTCATTACTTGCCTGTTCCTGACTTTTCTCTCATTGCTCTTTGCAGCACACATGTTAAAGTTTTCCCTTTGTTATTGCTAGAGGACAGTCTTAAAAGAAACATTCTTGTAGAAATTTAGCTTGCTGGAGCCAGGGCATATTATTATTACCACCACATGGAGAAAAGAAAATTACTCTATTGGGAGAACAAGAAATACAGGTGCATAATTATAATAGATCCCCGCTCACTCATCCACCTTTGTACCCACCTGCGGAGCTGGGGGTACAGTTTGCATTCTTTTCTGCTATTTTTGTTTAAAAAGTAATTACCATTTGGAGATAGCTGGGATCACTTCATGCAGTCAGGTAAATGAATATGTTCTGTACTGTTCAGAAGGCTTCTCTCTTCTGAATTTATGGTTACGATAGACTTATGGAAGCCATATCATATCCTGCCAGCCATATCATGGGAGCACTGATTGAGTTGTGGGACCCCTACAGCATATTCTGAGAACACAGAACTGCACATAAATACTTGCTTTTAGCAATAACCAAAAATTATTCATGTTTTGCAACAAAATGAATTATTTTACCATCTTTTTAAAAATCAGTTATATTTTACTTCATCCTCTCTGTGTCTGGTTTGTTGTTGAATTGATGTTCAGTGATGAACTATTGCCATTTTTCCTTTCTTTTTGCTGAGAAAAGAGGAAAAATGAAGCACTTGTTTTTCTTATGTCACAAGATTGAAAGTTCTTTTTTCCTTTTAGTAATTGTTATATATTCATGTGCCATCTGTTTTCTGTTTTCTTTCATTACTTTCTTTGATTTCAGATCACTGTAATGTATGCACTTGAGAAGTTTAATATAGAAATAAATGTTTACATATCCAAATAGAGGTTACCAGTCACATCTCTACATGCCATTTAAAAACAATAAGTTAAATCTGCTAATCTTAAAAATAATGATGGTTTTGTCCATTCATCCAACTGCGTCTGCATTTCCTTCAACTTCTTAAATCAGGAATTACCTACCACTTTGATGGTCCAGAATACATACTGGGAAAAGGTCTTACAGCTTGCTTGCTTTCTTTCCCTCAGTATCAGGCAGCCCTCATAGCCAGAAAATGGCCATTCTTATTTCATAGATTTGGTTGTTTTAATCCTCTGTGGCCAAATTTACTGGATATGCTGCCTACATCTGCTTTCCCGAGATGTTAGGTTCCAGCTCTATTGCCGCTCCTCTTTGATATCTCTGAGCCTCAAATAATGTCCTTCTAACCAAAACCCCATTTATGTTCCAATCTTACCTCTTTTGGGGTCTTTTGTTATTCAGCATTTTTAAGTACTACTTGAAAACGAGTAGTTTAGTAGTTTAGTAGTTTCTGTTTTATCATTAGTAAGCCCTTTAAGAGCTCTTAATACATTGTCTCAGGTTTAAAGATCAACTCGTCAGAGCTATGCAGGTCAGCTGTTTCTAAAACATTCTTTTTAACAAGACAACATATATGCTCAGACAAGATTAAACTTTCACTGATTTTAATTGTTACTTGGTTTGCCTTTCTTATTAATTTAAATTTACAGGTATTTATCATGTAATTTTATCTAAATGTCTTTATCTTTATTCTTCATCAAAATAGCTTTATGTTATTAAGTCCTGTACTTTGTGGATATCACGTGAATATGTTTGTAACAGAAGTGCGTTAGCTGTGGAGCAGAAAGCTGGCCATTGAGCCTAAGACATTTCACAGATGGTGTGGAGCATTTGTTTTGCTAGAGATGAGTAAAGGGGGATAGTCCTTGTGATTAGCTGAATTATTACTGAGTCAGAAATCTCTGTTGTTTACTTCCACGCTGGTCAGCAGCTTTGATCTGTGATGCCTTTGTCACAGAATAAAAACTGAAAAATGTCAGCTATGGTTTTATACAGTCATAGGATTCTGAGTCCCAAATGTGTAAGTATCAAATGCATCACACTTTGTACTCTATTCTTCATTAACTGCTTTAGGATTTAATGAAATCACATGCAGTATCTGATATAACAGCACAGCTTGTTCTTATGGATTTATGTGCTAGAGAGAAGCAAACAAAATTATACTATCAGTGAATTATCTACCATTAGTTTGTCTAGAAGGCTCTTCACAAGCTGTTCTTTTCACTCTTGCTTGTTGTAATAATATTTTTTTAATGTCTGACATTGCTTTCTTTTTATGTGGTTCGTGAAGAAAAAACCTAGAACAAATCTTGCAAGGTTATCAGTTCTCTCTTTGCTTAGCCTGTAGTTCAGTTTTATCTTTTCCCAGAAAGATCAAGCTTGTTGAGACTAGTTTGTTAATTCCCAGATGCAGCACAGCCTAATCCCTGAGGTTTGTGCAGGAATGTGCTAGTTCTCCATTCCCTTAATTCTTCTAATGAAAAATAAATGTATCCAGTGTCATCTAAGTGAAAACCAGTGGTTGTTCTTCTCAGTCTCCTATAAATGTTGAAAAACAAACAACCCTATACAAGAAGAGATCTTTGGAATACTTACCTATTTTTTTTTCCTCTCCTTTTTTTTTCTTTCTTTCCCTTACTGTAGTATGGCCCTAGGCACAACCACAATGTCAATACAGTTCATGTGTTGTTTTTCTTATTTAGTGTGTGCGTGCAATTACAGAGCCCTGCAGGTTAGGAACCAGAATATATTGCATGTCAGCAATTTGAATTTGGTCCTAAATGTTTTGAAGAACAGCTGCTTCTCTGTTCAAAGAATACTGAAGAGCCCTTCAGGAGAAGGAAAACTCCTAAATGGTTGCAGCAAATGATTTAGCGTGTCAGGCTATTTTTAATGCAACACTGGGAACTGCTTTCTTCCTAATGTAAAATGGATATCAGACTCCTGATCTAAGTAAGAAGGGCCTAGCAAATGTTTAATTAAATGCTGACAGAATACTTGGGTGTTTTGATGGTAGAAAAAATGTACATCTAAGTATAAATTCATTGCTAATTTTCTTAAGAAAAGCTGCAAGATATATGAAAATATTACAAAATAATAGGTACTATCCTTTTGCTTCCTTTGTGCTACTGCCTTTTAGTTGAGCTTGAAACATTTTTGGAAGCAATATTAATAATGGAAGTTCTTGTTAGTATGTCCAAAATCAATAGACAGCAATGGCTTCTACAAGATTCAGAGAACATCAAGCTTATACAGCTGAGTCTTAGAGCAGGACATCTGAGATCCTGCTTATTAATATATTACTGGTTAATGATAGAGATAGTCTCAGGAATTTGCCTTTTCTGTTGTAAATAAAGGAAAGATACTATTTCTTCATTGCATAGAAGTTGCTGGAAATTTACAGTATATTTTAATTTAAATTCCAACTTTGTTCTAAACTCTACTTTATCTGTTGCTGGAAACTATGAAATTTCCCATATTTAGTCTAAAATGAAAGATGTTACTTTTGGGAGAGGAGAGAATAGCTTCAAGCCAATTCATTTCAAGCAGTTTTTAATTATTCTAGCATAAGTATTTCTTCATATATGTATGTAAAAGTTTTATAATTTGAAACAACTGGAATTAGCTTGGCTTATGGCCTGATCTTGCAATTACATATGCACCAAAACTGTCTCTCACTATTTCTTTGGGACTCATCATGTGTTAGAATTAACATGATCGTGTTCTTATTCTGTCATTCTCAAAAGAATCTTAGAAATCAAAGATATAACCAACTCTGTAGCCAACTGGCTTACTATATCTAAGTACTTAACATTAAAAGTATTTTCAATTGTCATATGTAGTTTTAGATAAGTAATCTTAAGCCTGGCAGTTTGCTTATTATTATTTATGATTTGTGTTCCAGTATTACCTGGCAACATTGACAAAGTTGCAGTGTGCTAGGTGCCATGTGGATGCTGAAGCAAAAGATGGACTGCTCACTGGAGAGTTAACACTTTTTTGTCATCTCATCAGTTTCTATTTGTTGAGTAGGAACAGACCTCCAGAGATCTCAGTCCTGGTGAAGAAGTGCTAGCTTTGCTCAGATTGCTCAGGGTTTCTCCTTTCAAGTTTTGAATCTCCAAGATTGAGGAGCCTATGCCCTGTTTTGGGTACCTGCTCTAGTGCTGCATCGCTCTGGTAATGAAAAGTTTTTTCCTAATGCTGGAATTTTCCATGTTCCAGCTTGTGCCAGTTGAGTCTAGCCCTATTCTTGTGCAGCTCCAAGAAGAGTGGTTCTCTCTTCTCTATTATCCACACATTAAATCATTGTAGCCAGCAATTAGATCTCTCCCTACCCTTAGGTTTTTGAGACTGAACAGAGCTGCTTCTCCCAACCGCTGCTTCTATGTCCTACTCTCTAGACCCCACCTGCTTTGCTGGCCTCCCACTGGGCTTGTGTAGTATGTCAGTGTCTTAGTTCTGCCAGGGATCTCAGAAGTAGATTGTCCTGAAGATTTGGTCTCATAAATGCCAGCCAGAGGATCCAGCATTTTTCCCTGAAATTGGCTGTGTAAGCCATGGAGTGCCCCACATACTCCACTGCTAGAAACACTTGGCAAGGATTTACATCATGGTTTCTTTATCACTTTTAGCCAGTGCAAACTAGTACTGATGTTGAAAGGAGTCAATTGTTTCACTTTATCTTATTTTAGTTCAGGCTTAATTTTAACACAGATCTGCTTTTCAACCCAGTTTATTTCCTGGCCACACAAATAGCTGTGCTGGCACAAGAGAATGGGCCACGTGGACAGGAGTGGAGAGGAAAGCAGGACCAGTTTTTTCTGTATCAGTGCTGATTTGTGTCAGCATACTGTAACTTGACTCCACAGTCTAAAGAGACAAGAACAATTAACTGGGAATAATGAGAAGTATTGCCAAGAACCACTGTATCAGTTAAAAGCTTCAGTTAATTTTTTTTCTTCTACTTTTGTAAACAAAATAAAGAAAATTCTCTGTAGATTAATTATATGTCTGGGTTGGGTTTTTTTTCTGACAGCAGGTTTGCAGAATGTCCTCTAACTTTACTTAGTCCATCTAACTGAGGAGCTTCATGAGACCAGCACAGGAAAACAAAATTTCTTGATTTGCTGCTCTTCCATACAGCACTATGGCAAACGACCACATTGAACTTTTAGTATTGTTATTTAATTTTTTCTTTATGTAACTATTAGTTATTTCCTTCAATTGTACTGCAGTTTGGTTGGTTGGTTTTGCTTTTTTTTTTCTTTTTTTTCTTTTTCTTTTTTTTTTTCTTTTTTAAAAACAAGACTTTACTGAAGGGAGGAACTTAAAATCTAACCACGGTATTTAACATCAGTTGACATTTACAGCAATCTCTAATTATTGGCACAAAATCTGTCTGGCTTCTGCTGCTTTTATGGTTCTTCCAGCTTGTTCCAGTGTGTTTTAGTTTTACAGTCCTGCTATAGATGAGTTAGATGATAATGGTTGCAAGCAACTGAAGATCTACTTTTATACAGACTCATTCTGGTTCCAAATAAATGTGTTTATTGGTATAAGCAGTATGAAGGCAAAAAGAAAGATTTCTGCAAAACCTGCCACATTATCAGTCCCCAAACAACTTTTTTTTCATAACCCAGACAAAAAATCCTGCTGGCTTGGGGCACAGCTATCACAAAAAGGAGTACGTTACACTATGTGTGTCTCATTAGGAAAAATATTATATTTAAATACTTTATTTATCTTTCTCATAAGCTTACGGAAGTGTAAATCCCAGGTAAATGAGCCAAAGTTAGACTGACTATTTCTTTTCCATAACCAAATCCATTTTCCTCCTGGAGACTTTACAACCTATGTAGAATGTTTGGAATTACTGCACATCATGAAGTACATTAGAAATACCTCTTGTCAGTTTCATTCAAGGAGTAGTGCATGCGTTTTGGTAATCCATTTTTGTCCTTGTGCTGGGTATTCTGGACATGGGAACACGTAGTTCCTGCTCCTGAGGTCTCTAAGTTCAGTAAGAGACACAGGCGCTTCAGTCTCTCGGTTATTAGAATGGACTATATGTATTTTAATACCATTTATTATCTGTCCCTAGTCTCTCAAATGCCATTATTGGTGTACTGATTCCTTGCAAACCTTGCAGGACAGTGTATTAAAAAAAACCTCAGTGAGGTATTTTTGAAACAAATTCTCTTATTTGAAAATACTTTTATACCCTTAAAAAAACTTAAATGCATCTAATTTGTCTAAGTAGCTTCTGTTGCAAGAACATTTTCAGCAGTGTGGTGACATGCCAAAGAAAAATTGAGTAGATTTATTTGCTTTCTTATAATCTAAACCTTACTTTATTCTTGACTGGGATCAGTGTGGTTTAAAAAAAAATAGTTTTAGATTGTGTATACGTGTTATACCCACCAAGTCTTGCCACACCGAGTTCTGCCTTGTAGTTATTAAATCAACAGCTCCTGAAAACATCTGCGTTTGTCTCAGTACGGACTGCAGGACTAGATCCTGTAAGCTCAAAAATTAAAACCAGTAGGTACTCTGTTCATGATAATATAAACCCTAAGGCAGCGTATTGGCATATGCTGGTCCTTCGGAGCCTAAGGGTGACTTCTCTGTTCTGGGTCAGGCTGAAACACAGGAAATGACAGTGGCAAGCTGTGAGGCCTCTGAGTCACAACTGGGGGCGGCTTGCTTGGGGATGGCTGTAGTAGTTCCTGTCCCCAGCTGTCTGCCCTGCCTCCCTTTGTAGGACAAACATGCCTGTACTTATGGAGCAGTTGTTCAACCACTGTATTTTATATTCTGTTTCGGCAAGAAATATGCATGCTGATTTCAAGCTTCTGTAATGCAGAAAAAGGTAGTTTGAAATATTTCAGCAGCTGTTTCCCAGGAAGCTGAGTTGACCATGTGGTAGAAGTCAGGACACAAAGCTGGTGAAAAGGTTCCAAAGTAAGTTTTCCACTGAAAACAAGACCCTAGGCCATGAAAGTTATGTCCAGTTAATAGACGATTATTTGAAACTGCTTCAGACTGTGTTTTTCAGGAAGCAGCAGACTTGTAGTTCAAGATAAAGTAGGACTTCCCTCTTCTCAGACAAGGAAGACAAGCTATAGTAAAGACAACAGTATACAATGTGCCAGTTTACTTACAAGTCTTACTCTAGTAGGCAGAAGTACTGCTTGCTAGAGTGTTTCAGGTAAAGTATACTTTGTTTCTCTTCCTGTCCAATTCTTGTCACATATCCTCTGCCAAAGAAAGTACATGGCATTGGAAAAGGAAATGCCATCAAGAAAATGTATGAAGTGAAGAAAAGGATGTTTAGTTCTGAAGTCTTCACTACAGATTTTTGGGGAATTTTGCTTTTAGGTGCATGGAACTGGAAGGGATTAATTTTAAGAGTCAACTGGGAGATGTTGACTTAAGGTCACCATCTGTTAGAAGAAAAGTTTATCAGTGTTTGTACAAGGCCCAACACAAAAGAGTCTCAACCCTGGCAGAGGACTATGGCCACGTCCATAACTCAAATATGTAATCATCTTGTGATGAACCTTTTGCCAAAGAGAGCTTCATATTACTTTTAGGTATTATTATCTAAAAATACATATTAAAGTAGACACGGTGGTCAAGTTTACCAGTTGAGCACTTTTGTATTGTTTTGGGTTTTTTTTTCCTTGAAGAGATTTCTCACTAGCTGACCCTGAGAATTGTAAAAGGTGTCTTGAATAATGATAAATATCCCCCAAGAGGAGTGACTGAGTTGCCATGTAGCATTTCTCATGTTAGACAGCAAAATGCTTTCACCAAGGCTGTGTCACTGTGTCCATTTCAGAGATGAAGAAACTGGGGAACACAGGAGAAATGTGATTTTGGTAAAGGTTGCATGGCAGGCATATTGTAGAAGCTGGAACAGAACCCATGCTTCCTGTGTCTCTGCCTAGGCTGCTCTCTATTAGTCTGCTGTGCCTGAAGTACATGCTGATTTCAAACAAGAAGAATGACATAGCTGAATATCAGTGTAGGAAGTGGTTTCACGATCATCTCATAAGACACATTTCTAAAACGATATTAAGTACTGTTTTCAAAAGCAACTGTTGTTCAAAATTGAATGCTATCAGATCATGATTTTCATTTGCGTGGGTTATTTTCCAGGCAGAAATTTTAACGGGCATCCCAGTTGGCAACCTTGAAGATGCTGAAAAGGTGGGACGCATGCTGTTAGAAAGAGGGTGTAAGCTCGTAATTGTTACTCTTGGAGCAGAAGGCTGCATGATGATATCAGTAGAAGAACCCATTCCAAAGCACGTTCCTGCTGAGAAGGTCAGGGCTGTGGACACTACGGTACGTTTTTGTGGTTTAACTGTCTTGCTTTGGAAAAGACTGCTTAAGCACTAAGGGATGGCAATGAGTAATCAGCCAGATCTTTGGGCACTAGTACAAAGGTTAATTTATGATGTGAAACTGATAGCTTGCTTCCAGTCTCTTGTATATTAAATATGTCAGTTCACTTCAGTTTTATAGTCTGTATTGTAGATATGCTAGAATTATTGTGCATGAGAGTATCTCCATGTTCCTCCTGTGATTAAGTCAGTACCTGCCTCTGACTGTAATGTGCCATGCCAGTGGCTTGAGCTGCAGTTCATATTTCCCCACGTGTGTTATTCATAATATCCAGAACTCCAATGCTGTGGGAAAAAGGAGATACTACTGCCCTAACAACCTGAAACTGAATGCTTGGCTCCTTTGACACAAGCATGATTTGCTGTCTAAATGTAGCATAAGGTGTATCAGAGACATAATCTTTACAGAATATAGTGAATAAGAAGAGAAAGTTCTTGCTTCTTCACAATTTAACTGTTTTATGATGGTAGCTAATGAATAATGGCTCAGACAGCTTATTCTTTACCATTAGGGTATCCCCAGCAAAAATTAAAAACAGGAAAGGCAATAGTTAAGATTGCATTGCTACGAAAACCTTACCACATTGCACATATGGGGCTATTTTGTGTTCCTAGTATTATCTGACATAAATCCAAAATAATTCCAGTGGAGTTACAGAGAGCAGAGCAGGTCACGTTGTATGTACTAACTATACATTTAAATGCCTCTTACAATAACGTCATATTACATATGTTCTGTTACAATAGTTCATTAAAATCCTGGAGATTTTACCATCTGGTGCATTCCATATCTGAATTGCATTAATAATAACTAGTTCTCTTAGCATGTTTTTTATCTGTGGACCTCATACTGCTTCACAAAGAAGAAAAGCAACTGTTTAAAAGATGAGAAAACAGAGGCATAGGGACTGAAATTACCTAGTTCAGTAGCACACAGTGGCAGAACTTGGCATAAAGTCACCTATGAAACAGAAGATCACTGATAGATCTGGACTATTATATATTGATACTGTGGAAGGCATTGTTTCACTGTTAAATTTAATCATTTTCAGTACATGGACACTTTGCCTTCTTTTTCCCTTTTGTCATATAGAAGTTTGACCCTGAGTTAGTCTTCATTTCGGAATGCCCTACAGTTCTAGGTAAATGAAACGTAACTGTGCTGTACTTGCATAAGGCACTTGGTAAGGCTCTACAGGCGCCTACCTGCCTGCTTTTAGTCCAGAATTAGAAGTGCTGGAATGAAAGATAGAGCTCCCAGGCCTGCCTTGATGCTTGCTAAGAAGCAGGATTTATTAGCTTTGGAACAAAATCTTGTGAACTTGACTGTACGGCTTCTTGCTTTCATTTGGTAAATCCACTCTTGCTATCAAAGCTCAGCATGTGAGCCTTCTTTTTTAGCGTACATCACACAGAAGTGATGAAGAAAAAACATGTGTGATGTGCTCCTTCAAAAGAAGCAGAAAATTGCTGCCAGATAAGCTATTGTTTAATATCTTAAGATATTTGCTGCTGTTGGTCTAAAACAGCAATCCCAAAACCACACAGTGACTGAAAAGTGCTTTTTATCTTGCCTAGCAGTTCAGAGTTTCATGACTGAACTAATTTAACATTGGTTTTTTTTTCTTTTTTTCTTTTTTCTTTTTTTTTTTTTTTTTTTACATAAAAGCAATTACTCAGAGTTTACTGAATCCTTGCCCTGCCTCCTTGTGGCCAACAGGTTATTGGCTTTCCTATAGCGGAGGATTTTCACAGTTAATTTTGTTAATCTATTTAAATACCAGTGGGTTGTTTTCAGTAAAACAGCTGTGCTCAGTTTATTCTTGCAGATTGAATGAAAAAAAGATGTGTTGGCCTTCCACTATAAAAGTCTTACACTGCTTAGACTGATTATCACTTTGCCTGAAAGCAAGTGGTTTTAAAGCAACCCTTCTAAACCCCAAACAAAATATCATCCTCAACTAACCTGCCTACCTCTGTAACTAAAACAAATACTGAAAGTTCTAATAAGACATATTACTCTTCTCATATGTTTAGCTACAGTGGCTCCTTTCCCAAGGGAATAAACTCAGTCTGTGGTGGTTTAACAAGAAACACCCATCCACAATGTAGTCAGAGCTGTACATGCACATGCTGTAAGCCTACAGTTTATCACTAAGTGAAGTTTTGAGGGGCCGGGCTGTAATTTTTTTCAAGCTGCTGTAATCCAATCTCATTTGATAATGTGTCCATATCTATATTGGCATTGCTTGGATCTGCAGAAGGTAAAGTTACCATCAGACAAAGAGTTCAATGATATGTAAAACCCTTCATAGGATTTAAAAAGGTTACAGAGCCCTTGTGAAATCAGTATGTATTCAAATGGAATTTGCAGTTTAGAGGGCATACATGTTACAAAATGAGGCACAAAGCCCACCTCTGCTGTAGAAATTTCCCCATAGATCTCTGCCAGAGTCACCTCTGCAACAGTGCAGCTTCAGTACTGCCTCCTGATCATTTTCGTTATCAACAATGTTTAAAATTGCTCGTGAGAAAATATTTGGGTAGGTAACAGCCACAGAGATCCAAGATTAGAGTTCCTTGTGTGCCCCCTATTCTCTAGGTCTGTTAGAGAGACTACAGGTCAAAGATGGTAAAGCCTGAATCTCCCGCCTAGCTCATTAGATGGTTAATCAGAGAGTTTATTGGCAGAACACTGGGAAAAGCTGGCTCCATCTCCTGCTCTGTGGTGGAACATGAATCTTCAAGACTGAAAATCTGGCATTTCTCACCCACACTAAATCAATACTACAAAGAAGAAAAAAAAAAAAAGGCTTGTTGATTCTTTTTAGCGCTAATTATCTCAATGTGGGTTTTACTAATGTATGCAATGCTTCCCATAACTGCTAGCAGAGCTCTCCATGCACAGTCCAAAACATGTAGAGCACGAATGGTCGTTTAGAAGAAAGTTTTGCAAGACACGGTATTGTAAAGCTGTAACAGCTGTTTCTCCTGTTATAGCTAAATAATGCAATAAGCTTTTGTTAAAAAAATATACTTTCCCTTCATTCTGCTGGCTTCTGCCAGCTATTTTGACATTTGACACGTAAAACATAATAATATATAGGTAACAGAAGAGAAGTAAGACGCACATTGTAATCTTTTTTCATTACTCTATATAGCTGCAGTTAGATCTACTTTGCTACATGTAGTTAAAAATATGCATTTTTTTTTGGTAGAAGCGATTTCTACTTTATGTGAAATTAGGTGCATGAAGCAGCACTGAAATAGGTTTGAGAGTTAATTGTGTAATTCCATTTGTATGAGAGTTCCTCCATAGCAGAAGGTTGCACAAGCCATTGACAAATTTGATAAGCATTTCGTAGCAATCAATACTTTGATGTACATGTGTTCTGCAGTTGCGTGTGTGTGTCTTTGGAAGCCGTTCGCCTGCTGCTGGAGCAGAAGCACAGCTGAGGTAGAGCACAGCAGCTGCTTGTGAGCACAGCTGTGGGACATGACCGAACGCTGTCAGGTCAAAATGGTACTTGAGGTAAAGCTGGTGATCTGTGTGATGAGCCACACGGTGAGCCAGGGTTGTGACATCTGCTGCTGCCACACACGCACTGTCCTGGCTGAGGCATGCCCAACCTGCTCACAGGGATGGCTGCCACATCATGCATGCTAGGGAACGGTGCTCTGCTCTTCTTGCACCTTCACCCCTGCTATCCCCCTCTGCTTCTGACAATCACACAAAGTGTAATTTACAGCACTGTTTACATCTATTTACATTTACTAATTATATTCTGTTGAAACTGCCAAGAAAAATTTGTCAGAAGAATGTAATTACCCAAAGCTGGAATTTGGCCAGCAGTCAGATTAGTTCCATTTTCAAAAAGCATTATAGGATCTCACCAAGCATCAAGCGGCAGCCAGGGACAGAGCCGTGCCTCAGTGGTGCTGCCACCACTCGCTGGAGGTGCAAGGGTCTGGCTCAGGCCTGGCATGTGCAAGTGGACTTAGTGGAGGATATCAATCCTGCTAGGAGCCCCAGGCTCTGCAGTCTGAGTTTGGGAGGGTCATTTGGGTTGCACTGGAACCCTGGGCTCTGCTGCCCCTAGAGGGTTGGCCATGGTAGGCCTCCTTCACAGGCAAGGCAGCCCAGTGGCCTAGGGCTATTCTCTCTGTGCAGGCTGAATCTCTCCCGTGTGAGGCTTTAGTGGAAAATAGAGTGCTCTCTGTGCAATTAAGAGCTGCCCAAATGCCACTCCTGATTTCCAGTCTGCAGCCCTGAGGTCATTCTGGGGAGGGGAGCTCTCCTGGGCTACTTTCTGTAACCTGTTTTGCTCCAGACCCTAGTTTGAATCAAGATGCTGAGTAACATCCATACACACTTGCATCAGTTTGGGTAACATTATAATTTCCACCCCAAACAGTTTAAAAATACAGTGTAGCTGATCTGCATAAGATCTTCATCAGCTTCTGCTTAACCTCTAGGTTTCCACAGGCAGGTGTGTGCACAAAGGTCCTGTACCTGCAAGCTTACAATCAGAAGATAACAAACCTGCATGTCTGCTTGGGGATGGATGTGTTCTCTGCAAAACCAGATGGAGAGTCTTGGGTACACAATATTTAGATGAAAATTTGGAGTGTCTGTAATGCGCTAGTAATCACAAGTCCCTGCTATCTCTTTTATATCTCATTAAGAACTTTGGAGGTTTAATCTCAAGGTATTTCTAAGCACAATCATTAGATTTCTTGTACTACCAGCATCTATCCTGTCTAGTTGTGCCTTTCAGGTAAAGAGAGTGCACAGCCTACTGCAGGAAGCTGAGGAAGTGTAAGTCACCATGCAATAAGTATGTATTTATTGTGTGTCACCATATACTGCATGTCACCATACAATAAGTATGTCACCACTGGTTGTGATGACATGCTTATAAAGAAGAAGCACAGTTCTGAGACATGCTAAAATTCACATTTAATCGACTCAGTTATGCCTGAAATTTGACAGTGCATAATTCATTCTGCGTAGTGTGCGCAGCGTTCTCAGAGCTGGATGATACACACTATTTGTCATAATCATAAAAGTTACAATTATTTTTTCATGTCAGTTCCAAAAGGAAGGCTCATTGCTACAATATGAATTTGTCATCAGAAGTTTTATGTTCAAATCCTATTAAGTTTCTCTCTGATTTCTTCTTACAGTATATTAAATCTAGCTCTTTTATGATGGGAGGGGATTGAGAAGGCTGTCTTTAAGCAGTAGAGTGCTCACTGAGCAGCTTTGTGCTCGACTCTGAGGGTGTCATACAATCTTTATTTTAAAAAAGCCTCGTCTAAGTGTATAGCTATATAATTTTCAATATGTCACAGTATTCAGGCCTGTGCAGTAACCGCGGTCTAAAGAAGGCAGTGTGGTTTGGTGATTTAAACAAAGGACTGAGTAAGAGTTGCGGGGCTCTGCCAAAGACTTGCTGTAAATCCTTGGAAGAGTTACTTGTCCTCTTTGTATCCCAATTTATCTATCCATAAATTGGAGCTGCAATTAATGTATTGCATATAAACCATGAGAAGTCTGTTTGAGATCAGGACAGAGTCTAGGAGGCCTTTTCCCAGGCTTGTCATATAACCTCAGGCCAGTTGTGCTGCTCTGGGGGCATTACAAACTCATTGAAGTTCTTTTGCTTGAAGTTGAGAGGTCTTGTCTGTCAAAATATGGTTTACACTAAAATTCTCTGACTTAACTGTATCTTCTGGTTTGAAGGAAGCCTGAGCCCAGGGAGTGAAGTGGACACTGAAGTAAAGCCTTAGAATATAAATAAATCCAAAACAGTCCTCCTAATAACAGCAATTCTTTGTCTCCTGACTTTGTGGCCTAACGTCTGAGGCTCGAGGGGATATAAATACAACACTCCGTGCAATGACTAATTACTCAAAATTCTGTGCATCAGCAGAAGTGGGACTTGTGGTTGACTCTAATATTATCAAATGCCTTTGCTATTTAATAATCTTGTAGCCATACATTATTTAGCATGCCGTTTGCACAAAGAACAGTGATTTTATTTCAGCTATCTCTCACCAAAGTAAAAATGCAGCTGGTAGTAAATGAAGCATTTGGCAGACAATGTGTCTGATGTACAGTTCTGTAACTTGCTAAGAAGAGAAAAATGTTGTTGGGTGTTTAACCTCTTCCCATCCAAAGATACAGTACAAAGGAGTAAAATGGCTACAAAGGACAAAGTCTTTTTTTCTTTTTCTTTCATTTTTATCTCTTTTTTTTAATTTTTTTTTGTTGTTTTTCCTTTTCCCTTTTTTTTCTTTTTTCTTTTTCTCTTTTTTCTTCTTCTTTTTCTTCTTCATCTTTCTTTTCTCATTGACTTTTTCTTTTTACCCCTTTTCTCTGCATTCCCCTTTTCCTGTGTGTTTTTCTTTTTCTCTCCTTTTCCTTTCTATCTTCTCTTTCAAGGAAAGCAAAAAAGTTACTATCGGGCAGACAACTCATACATCAGTAGGGTTTATTCACACACCAACACAGAGTGATTATACCCTCAGTGCCCATTAGCATCCTGCAAACCAACAGCACAATAGCTTCCTTTCTTTAACGTGCAACAGAAATAGGTTAATAAATAAGTTTAGTCCCAGTCATAGCGCGCTTTCTGCATTCTCTTTTACAAATATGGAATCCATTGAATTTTGAACCAGAAAAACCATGAGGAATAAATTAATTTGCCAGACACTCCAATCAGCAATCTGCTCTGTAAATCTATTTAAAGCCGCGTCTATTATGTTCTGAAGTTCAGCTGAACTGTGAAAGGGCACATGACTGAAATCACTACATTTGAGTTGACTCACAGTTAAGTGTAGAGGGGAGTTGCTTGGCTCATCACAATTTTCTGCTCCTGATTCAGGCCTTCTCAACACACTTCAGTTTTTGAGAACATGGTCAGCAGTGTGTGTGTGTGTGTAGGCAACCAGGGGCAAGGGGAATTGCAATGATGCTTCCATTTGCATCGGCTGCCAAATAAGAGGTGGAGAGCTATGACTTTTGCAAGCTGGATGCTCCTTCTTTCCCTTTTGAGAGAAAAAGGCACTTCATTTTACAGATAGGAAGAATAGTGATGAAAAAAGTTACTGATGTTAGACTTGAAGCTCTGGCTAAAATGATTCTGCTTCAAGTTAGGTAGAGGGTTGGAGTTACATAGCCAAAAATGAAGCACAGACATACACTGCTACTCTCTGAACTTCTACACAACATTGTCATGGGAGGAAACACTGTTTATCTGCTTAGTAACTGTTTATTTTAATCTGTAAGTACAAACATTGTAAACATAATGAACAAACAGAAGCAGGCTTGTACCTAACAATTTGCAGCCTTGTTTTTTAGTGGAAGATTCCACAGACCACCCAGGCTTTGCTCTAGTCCTTTTCTCAACCACGGAGCATCTAATTAAATTCCTCTCCATTCCCGACTAAGTGGATGAGAGCCTACAGTCCTGTACGGTTTCTTTCCAGATGGAAATGCATAATTTAGCAGAGATACAGCTGACAGGGAGAAGTGGGCCCAAAGCTGTATTAGCATTTGCCACAAATTGCTTTGAATTACAAGGGGAGTACTTAATGAAGATGTAGACTAGAAGAGAAGATTAAAACCAATATTAAGTTTTCTAAGATTGCAGAGTGCCAGGCAGCAAAAACCTCATATTAAAACTGAATTTTTGTCTCAGTTACTGTAGTGACACTAAAAATTATTTGGTTTTGCTCCCAAGGAGCACACTATCAGTATAATGTCATCACATTTTGTACTAGTGCGTCCTAGATCTGTTCAGTATACGTGTCTATCTATGCATAAAGTTGCTAAGCACCTTCCATTGCTTACTGCTTGCAGCATCAGGACAAGTACTATTCTGTCCTGTTTTGTAGATGAGGAACAAAAGCAGACACGGACTGTTTGTCTGTGGCAGGCAAACCTGCTTCCCTTGATAAAACCATAACTTCTTGTCTGTGCTTCTCTTTAAAGGAAATTAGTACTGGAGGCAAAATGTTGTCAGGGTGTCAACTGTCTCACTTTTAGAACTCAGTATCATCACAGACATACAAAGTATGCAATAGTTGCTTTGCATTGGATGCTTCTTGAATGGGCTGCAGGAGGATTGTAGCAGTGTGCTATGATGACAGGTGCTTGGGCTGCACTGCTGTCATACTGAGAAATACTCCAGTTGAGAGGTTAGCCCAAGTCCAGACAGAAAAAAAAAAGCAGAGTTACTGACAGCTGTTACGCACCAAGACAAGTGTTTTACTGTGGAGCCAGAATGCAAGAAACATTCAGCATAGACCTTTGGGCCTGAGATTACATGCTGATGAGGTTTGGAGAAGCTGAGTTCAGAAATATCTTGAAGTTTTCTTTTTGCCATCTCACTTCTGGGCTGCTTTTGTAAATGAAACAATGGTAATTTATACAAGTTGACAATAAATTAGGAAATGTCTCTTTTATTTCTTCTCTTGGGCTAACTATGGCTTGCAGCACAAGTCAAAATCATTGCAGCAGAATGTGGCACATCCCTTTTCCTGATTTGCTTCCCTCTTCTTGTCCTAATGGTGAAACCAATACAGCCTCTCCACCAACAGGATGTCCTTAGGAAAATTCAGTCCTAGACACATAGCTCATCCTCGTGTTTAGATTTTGTGCCATCATCGTCAATGTACAAGATAGCGTTACTTCTTACGGCACTTAACTGGGATGTCTGATTTGCGTAAAGAACTGAGAGGAAGGAAGACCAACTGTGAGCAGCCATCCTTTCTAATTAAATTCCTGCAGTTAAAAATAGCCACTGGAAACTGGCGCTTCTGGCACATCCAGAGCATCACCTTCCCAAATATCTTTTTCTGGCCTGTGCCGCAGGAAGTTGAAAATGTGATCCACAGTGTAATACTGCAGCATATTCTTAGCTAAACTACTTGTCATTTTTTACCTCTAGCATTTATGGTTAGCTTACAAATGTCACATCTCCTTCTGTAAAGCTGGTCTCTGCAGAACCAGGTGTCACCCTGGCTGTTATAGAACATGACCTCCTTGCCTTCTCAGTTTGTTCAAATCAGTTCTGATTGTGTTGAGAGGGAAGGCAAACCCAGCTCCAGTTTGTCCTACCTAATTACCAAGAAACGCCAATTGCAGTAATGGCGGTACCAAACTGAGACCTGATTTCCCCAGCAGTTTTCTCTGGTAATTTTGGTCACTACATAAACCAGAAAGGGTTGCGTTGGATTGGTAATATTGCATAATTAGGTTTTCAAAAGAACAAGAACAGAGAAATGAGAGTAATGGGGAAATCATGCTTCTTGCTTTTGCACATTCTAACCACAGAAAATGCCGCGTTTATTTCTTATCAGGAGTAAAGGAATCTATCCTTTGTAGCCTGTCCCATGGACAGAATGCTTTCATAGCTTCAACCAGGCAAATGGAAGGGAGCTAAAAACATAAGTTTTGGTGAGTGATGGCAATAATCTATGGCAGTGTGTTGAATCAGCGTGTTGTCACTTTCCTTGAGGCTTTGTTTTCTGTTTTTATATGTGCAGATAGACGTCTAGATATAAAATTAGCTGTTCTAGAACAACTCAGATGGAGAAAAGCATATTCCCAAGATCTGGCAACAGTGTTTGCCAGTTGCCCAAGTGGCTTTAAGGTTTGTCATTTCTAGTAATTTGAAAGTACATATAGAAATACAGGGGAAAAGATAGGAAGGTCTCTGGAAGTTTGTGCCTCATTACTGGTATCTACGATCCCATTCCCATTCTACAGGGAGCACAGTGCCATGAGTGATCTGGGAGCCCCTTTTTTTCTGTACATGTGCCCCATATGTGAAGGACAGTGGAGTGGGTAACAGGGAACAAAGTTCTGGAGCAAGCAGTTGTGACTTGTAGGTCACATCTTGCTGACTTCCAGTGAGGAGATGCAACTACAAGAAAGCTGAGGCAAGCTCAGTCGGAAAAATATGTGGGGAGCTGGCAGGAGGACAATGCTAGAGTGAGATCAGACAAAAAAACTCCTCAAGTTTTGGGTTTGGTTTTTTTTCCAGGATATGTAGTTCAGAGGTAGGCGGGAGCAGTGGCCAGCCAACAAAGGCTAGATACTGTGGTTTTGAAAGAGGCATTCGAGCATATGGAGCTTTCGTGCAAAAAGAGAATGTTTTTTTGATCAATTCCAGGCGAGATGGCAGTTTTGTCATTCTGAGTACATCTCGTCAGATTACATGGGATCACTACGAGTATTTTGGCATTTTCTCACAGTCTCGGAGAAGAAAAAGCTCATGTGGCTAGTGAAATTGCCCTGCGAGGTTTCCCCCTCTGACCTGGCTGTCAGATGGTGGGGTCCTGGAGCCAGGTCAGCCCCTGATGTGACACCGGGTAACACAGCTGCTCACAATTTTGTCAGCTCCCTCCTGGCCGGGGAGCTTGGTGGGGAAGCTCACTGCCAGAATGTATTCTGGGCAGGGCCTGGGCTCTAATTTTATTTGTTCATTAAATGAAATTTGTGAATTAGCACCCGAGTTTGAGCTTTGTTAGGGAGGAATTGCAAGTTGGCACGAGTGTGACGTGAATAATGAAGGGAGTGAAGTACTTCTCAAGGAAGTGATAAAAGTGGAGCTTGTGATTAGAGTAGGAGAGTAGCTGTGTGTTGTTGGGGCTTGATAAACCAGTCTGAGGAGTGCGAATCAACCTCCATCCCGAGAAGCTGCTATATTTAGTGCTGAGCTTCAACCACAACTCTTTGATTCCATCCAAGCTCAAACTCTGGGAAAAGTATCTGCAGCTCCTGTAGCATACTCAGCTGAAAGAGTGGTTTATCTCTGTTAGCAGCAATGTCTGTGTGCGTCCCTGGTGTTGACACATCTTGGTATACATGCTGTTCTCTGCAATAGTGCCGCTGGAGAGATTTGGATTGAGCTGAAGTGTAATAAGAGTTTTCCAATAGTGTGTTTTATATGTCATAAGTTTCCTATACGTACTCGAGAGAAAGAAAAAAGCACTTATGGAGTATTTCCTCTGCTGTTTTCAAGTTTGTCTGCTAGGCATAAACTTTTAGTTCAAATGAAAGGAGATCACAGATCATATAGTGTGAGAACAAGGAAGAAATAAGTAACAAGACAAAAAGGTAGTGGAAGTTTAGAATGAAAATGTACACCATAATGTATCCTACATTGAAACACTCCTTACCAAAGTAACTGTATCGCTCGGGGTGCTGGAATGATAGTAGTGGTGAATGGTTGGGTTGATGGGAATCTCACAGGGTCTGCAATGCAGAACTATTGTTGTGATGAGGGAGCGCGGGTTCCTGCCTTGGTGTGCTTACTCCATTTGGTAGTGATGGAATTTGTCACCTCCCATTAATGCTATCCAGAGTTGAAAGGAGTTTATATGAGCATCATTATCACACTGAATTGTTTTGATGATTCAGAAGACAGAGTGCTCCCTGCGGGTGAATACTTTGTTGGCTTTCTGGAGTTAGCATGTGACACAGAATAATTTTCTTCCCAGCGCTGAGTGATATGCTGGGATACCTGTGGTACTTCTCTGTGAGCTCCTCTGTTCCAATCCTGTCTGAGCACGTAGCAGAGCTTAGGGCAACTTGGGTTCCCAAACAGTGCCTCATTTTCAAAGCATGTGTAAACTGTGGGTCTCCCACTGCAACCCATACAAGATCCAGAGCTCAGATTTCAGCTCACAGGTGTGTCCAAGTGGGTGCCCCTACAATCTCCATCTTGACTTCAGTTCATTTTCTGTCACGAGAAATGCAAGCCATACCACTGACCTTCAGAACAGATGCTGTGCAGGGCCTCTGAACACGTTGAGCAGGACTGTCTGCTCTTACTAGATCTCTAGATACTTTCAGCTCTGCTTTTTAGATGACAAATAGAGTTGTGGATGTTGGATGTTTTATTTCCAACATTCACCACAAACCAGATAACTTCCCAGAGGAATTCATGCATCTCTAATGCTTGTCTCTGATCTTTTTAGCAACAGCGAGTAACTAAATGTAGGATGTAACAGAAAGGAAAGAAAATATATGCAGGAGGCCTTGTATCAAGATTAATCTCTCAGGAATGCAGGGGGTTAACGGTCAGGCTGATTAATCACTGTTAATGAACCATCAGGAAATCTATCAGGAAGTGGGTAAAAATTCCTGACAGCTGATGTGGAGCACTGTGTGGTGTGCTTTGGTTTTGATATTTCCCAACTGATAGGCTCCAGTGGGTGCTGTTCAGTTACCTCGAAGGTCGGAAGGCATGTGAAGGACTAGATGGGCTGCTGCCCTTACTCAGCTTGAGTAAGTGAGGGAGAAGTTTTCCCTGTGCAATGGCTATGCAAGTGCAACACAACATGAACACAAGAAAGGCAGAGATTGCTCCTTCCCACAGCTTCCCAGAACAGAGTCTGGAAATTATACAGAAAGGAAGCGGGGTCGTTCCTCACTGCTCAGTCTGAGCCCACAGGGTACAGCAGGGAGCAGGCCAGGCAGCTTTCCCTGCTTGGACATGGAGCCAGAGCTCTGGGACTTGGATACACAACTGAGTTAGTTAATGAATTGCTTTGTGTTGACCGAGGGTGAGGTTTCACAGTTGGCTTGAGCAGATCCAAGATCAGGCAGCTGCTGAGAGTGTTTCTCACCTCTTTCTCCTTTGCATTGGCTGTAATGTGGTAGTGCAGTGGCTTGCTGGGCTGGGTGCAAACTAATGCTTCCCAGTCAGTGCTGGCTGGCCCAGTTCACAACAGAGTGGGAGGGATGGCCTGCCTCACTGCCTGGCTGCAGCAAAGCTACGTCTGATGTAGGCAAGGATAAAAACATGAGCAGGGATTGAGACTTTCAGCAACAGCACAAATGTGGCTTGGCTTTGGCCTGCTCTGAAACTGCAGGCTGAATCTCTGGAATTAAGAGTGCACTGTCAACCTTGAGTAAATGTCAGTTAAAATGTGTTAGCTCACACCTCCTGTGACTTCGAAGCAGTGGCTGATGGCAGCCGTTCTGCACATGGCTAATGGGAAGTGAGGCAGAGTACAGGGTGGCACAGCCATTTCCCATGGTTGGGAGAGGGCACAGGCCACATCAGCTGGTGTGTGTGCTTGGAAGGGCAGGAAGACTGGAAGGGGTCTGCAGCACTGCCAGGGATTGGCTCGCTGTCTTTTTCTTTGGCTCAGGGTAACATATTCAAGCTTGTCTTCCTGACAAGACTGCAGAAATGCTCAGCTACCAGCACACAGATTAAGCACAGTAACACGGTCGTGGATCCAGACCCTACAAGTCTGAGGCACAGTCTGCTTCTCCTCGTACTTCTCCTTTCACCTCAACACAAGCAGCTTTGCTGAGCTCAATCTGCACCACTACAGCAGAAGATCTAAAAAGGGGAGCCCTGCTGTTTGTTTCAAGCTCATTTGTTACTGTTTTTTAATTACAAAATGTAGTGGTTCCATTTTAAGGACTTTTTATCTTTTTGCTCCAGCTCAGAACTCCACACAGAGATACAGCAATAACGGTGTGAGTGGAAAAGCTCTTTGCAATTTTCAGATTCTTAAAGTTTTAGAGATGTGTGGGTCTTTCCTGATGGTATCTTTGTGTTACATCTGTCATTCAGGTGCAGGGCAGGTAGTGGTGCACCCATTAAGGAGTGCTGAGCAGATGTGACACAGAGGGGTAACACCCACAGCATAATCCAGTGCTGCAGTGTTGCAGAGTGATATAAATAAGACAGGAATTCTCCAAGGCCTTCAACAGAGCTGGGCACCTCTGTACGGCTCTTTAGTTGGGCTACACTAAATCAGTGTAATGTTCAGGCTGCACTGGTTTGTGCACTGCTGTGAATGCTCCTAGGAAACCATAAGATCATATGTTAGAGTGCAGTTTTTACAGCCTTTGCTGTTGATTTATTCACTGAATGAAGAGTTTTGAGTTACAGGCAAGCCTGACGGATCTGCTGTTTTGCTGTACAACACGTTGTCCCTTTTAGGGCTTGGCAGCGCACTCTTACAATGTCTTAAATTCAATGAAGTGATGGCAGACATGTACGGTGTACCTGGCTGTGACTTGAAAACCACGCGAGGAAGGTCCAAGATCAGGGCTCCAGGAGCCAACAGCTGTGGTGATTCCTGTGTTGCTGCCATTACTCTTCCCCAGGAGGACAGGGTAGGAGGGTGGGGGGCAACCACAGGGTCATCCAGCAAAAAGGCAGAGCAGCAACACTGGGAATTGCAGTTATTGCACCTCGGCCTCCAAATATTTTTGGTGAACAAGTCATCTCATTGTATAAGTGAAATGCATCCTATCATTCTGGGCATGACTGATTGAAAAAGGCTTTACTTGCTGGAAATACCCTTGAACAATGTATAGTTTCCACTTACAAAGCAATTTCTATAAAAAGCTTCTCGGGGTAGCATCATATAAAAATAGTTACACTAAAGTTGTGAACCAGCTTCTGACAAATCGGGGCTAACAAAAGCTAAGGTATAAATAGAAGTGTTTCCGTGGGTTTTCTCTTCTCTAGAGGCACAGAATCTCAGTCAGTGCTGGATTGTAATAAACAAAAATGCCCTTTTCCAGACGCACAGGAAAACAAGGGCCTTCCAGACTCGTGGCTCAGAATATAAATGGGTTTTTAAAACTGCTGCAAAACCATAAGGCTCAGTGGAGGCCGTAGCATTTGCATTTTAGAACCGGCCACACTGTATCAGCCCAATTTGATGATCTAGTTATTGGTTTTATTACATACAAAGCGGCATCCCCTGCTTTACAAAAAGCTCAAGTAAGTTCTATTTTTGTAATTATGGGATGAATTGACTCCGGGCACTCAAGGATATGAGAACTATCTCAAAGTCTGCAGTGTATTAGGATTCCTGGCATATGAATACTGAGGAATGTAAAACATTACAAGTCCCATGTTTGTGTGTTGTCGCTGGGCACAATAAATGCACCTCACTGGTCATTTTCAAAACCAGTATTCTTGCAATTATTTTTTGGGGGTTGGTGTTTCGTTATCTCCACTAATAATAATGATCAGAAAGACAATGTTCCATCCTGTGCTGCTGCCACGTGTAGTTTGTGCCGTTTGACACCAGACAGACTGAGTGTTCCTCATTGAAATAATACCTGGCCACTTACATTATGAAGCAATCAACTGCATGAGAAATATTTCATGTACCAATGACAAGGGCTTCCTGCGAGCACTGCAGCACAACTGATCTGCTCGTAGAAATACGACTTCTGTCTGTAACAGCGGTGCCAGAGTAGCTTTAATAATTAATCATGTGCTGATTAGATTATAAACTCTGGGATGGGCCAGAGATTTTTGTATTATGTATCAGACAAAAGATACTGGCAATGCTTAACTAGCAGTCACCTGTTACTGCTCCACCTGACATTGTGGGAGCGCTGTGGGAAGCAGGGCAGAGACAAAAGACTGGCAGACCGTGATAAAAACACTCCCTGGCCCCCGGTCTGTTCAGCAACACAGAACTGTTGAAACAGCTGCTGCCACAGCTGCACGCTGCACTTACCAAGGTGCCGTTTGCCAGGCGACTCCCTGCATTGTGCCCCACTGCAAAGGCGAGGGCAGAATTCAGGCCGGGCAGGGTGTTAAGCAGGGAGTTTCCTGGCTGGGACAGCACAAACAACTGCTGCGCAGGCACGGGCAAGCAGAGAGCGGCACGGCACAGGCGTGGGCAACCCATATACCTGCGCTCACCTACGTCAAGGCTCCCCATAACTGCCGTGCTGCTCTGCCCCGTCAGCTGCTTCTAACAGATTGCTGTGGAAATGGTATTTTTTGTGGAGAGAGATATTACATGCAGCTGATTCTGTGGTTAAGTATGAGCTTAATTGTGAGAACCACTAGAAATGAAAATTGGAAAATTACTTCCTATCTGTAATTTCCAGTTAGAAGTTTTGCTCGGCTATCTTAATTGCTTTTTTCCAGGCCCTTTGCTCTCATCCCGTGACTCTGGTGGCCTCTGTGTCCTCAAAAGGGTTTATTAGAACTACAGCAGCAAACCCTCGGGGGAGACGGTCCTTATGCTGGCCCTCAAATAAGACAGATAGCACCAGCATGTACAGTGCAACAACACTTTGCTGAGATAAAAGTATGATTCAAGTGAAGGGACCTGAGAGCAGCTTCACGCCACCAAGAGCTGTTATCAGTGTGGCCTGAGAAATCAGGCCAGCTCTGGGGGATGGAAGGGTGAGCTTTCAGCAGAGGGGGGGACACCGGGATGGCACGTGCAAATTAAGTTCAAAGTGATTCATCTCACCAGTTGTTCAACACTACAGAACGAAACAAGAATTATTGTTAAAAAGCATTCGGGAGGCAAACAGTTGTCATTCCCCGTTGGTCAGAGCAGAACTGGTGAAAGCTCCCAGCAAAGACCTGGGGACAGGCAGCTGAAGAGCTGCCAGAGCCGAAGGTGACTCTGCACAGGTGGCAAAGCACACCCCAGGAATAGCATTGGTTTACACGACCAGATACAGCAGACCTTTGTCAGTGGGACCTTCTTAATGAAAAACAGCTAAAGTCTGAAGGCATCAAATTGTATCGTTCTGCAACTAGGAAATGGACAGACACCACAAGCCACATGGCTTTCCCCCACCCCCTTTTCTCTGTCTGTTCTACCACTGCCCTTTATGAAGAAGTTAAATAAGAGAAAAATAGCTTTAATGAAACATCCAGGTTGAGAAATCAGAATCAACATTCCAACAACAGGAAGTTTCAAAAGCAGTGCTTATAGCAGCACTTCTGCTGAGCTGTGGCACACTGGCCTGTCTTTTCTTCAAGCCGTATTACAGCACATACCTCAATAAAAACATCGGGTTTGGAGTGTGGTATTAGTTTAGAACTGCATTTCCTATGCGTAGAAAAGTGAATTGAACTCAACTCCTGTACTATTTCCTGACTCCTGCAGTCAGTGTACAACTGCTGCCTTTCCAGTAAATGTGTTTGAATTGTTTCCCCGTAGGAGCACACTTAAACTTGTTTGTTGTTATATTCTAGGGAGCTGGAGACAGTTTTGTGGGAGCACTGGCCTTCTACCTGGCTTACTATCCTGAGCTGCCCATGGAGGAAATGGTCAGGAAGTCTAACTACATTGCATCAGTGAGCGTCCAGGCATCAGGGACACAATCTTCATATCCTTACAGGAAGGACTTGCCTCAGGACCTTTTCTAATTGATATTGTCTAGCTCGATGTACTGATTTTATCTTATCCCAGACAGCATTATTCTCCTGACTGCACAGATGTTCCCCTCCACTGACTGGAAAGGCCAGGAAAGTCTCTGCTTATTTGAGAAATCCTATTAGTTCCTGTTCTGCAGCAGTAAAGATGGGGCTGGGGTGGTTATCTTTCAAACACAGCACAGGAGGTCTGTCCAGCCCCACACATCACCCTTGGGCTACTGCCATCCCATACAACCTACTATGGAATGTACACAAAGTTCACAGCAATGCATCAGGAGGGTACTGTGCTCCTGGTACATTTTTACATGACTTTAATCAGACCTTCTGATATGTGATGCCAGAAATGAAGCTTTGAGTTTGTGACTTCAGTTCTCAGTTGCAAGCAGTGAGGTCAGTTGTCATGAGCACTCTGCTCACTGAGTGTCTGGGGTCAGCTCCTCCCCAGCCTGCAGCTCATCACACAGCTCTGGGTTCTGAGCTCTGACACCCCTTCCTGTGTGCCCTGGATGGGAGCTGCAGCACGAACCGGGTCCCTCACAGTGGCAGGGGGCTGACAGTGCTACTGAGCACAACTCCGATACACATCATGTAGCTGTACAACCTACATGAAAGAGCTAAAGGAGAAAACCTTCCAACAAAATCTGTCAGAGAACAAACCAGAGAACTGATGTGATAATCTACTTTCTTCATGCTTGACAAAAACCCCAAGTTGAAGCCCTGGCCAACTTACCTGACTTGGAATAATGCCGCCCTATTAGCCCTGGTCACAGATTACCCAAAAGCACGTCTTGTCCCACCCGCTGCCCACTGCTGCTTCTTAACCTGCAGTTAAGAGGAAGGAGCTGCTGCAGTGCTACTCTCCAAGGAATGACACCACTTCATGGTCACTACTGTTCAATCTGCGGCTGGTAGGTTAGAAAAACTTGCAATGCTGCCATTGAATTCCTGCTGTGGAAAATGTTAATTTTTATTGCCTTATAAAACAATAGTTCCTTTGAAGATTACAGCCTCTTTCATAATGGAAAACACAGACAATGGGATCTGCCATATTATTTTTTTTAATTGAGTACTGTAAAAATAACTCAAAAGATAAATAAATGTTACTGTGATGATCTATGTTCAGACATTAATAATTTTCTCTCTCTACATTGTTTTCTTCACAATGGCCTTCAAATCACAGGAGACGGTGATCCCAGTTCATTTCCTCTCTTTTCAGCCCATGGTGCAGGACTTCTGAATCAGCATTCACCCTGTCCTCCCCCCGAACCATCCTCTCCTCTGCATAAATTAAGTCCACTCATTGTTCAGAGAGAGCGGATCTTTCTCTTCTCTGTGAAGAGGACACGTTGTTTCGCTACAGAGGAAAAAAAAGAATCTATTAAGAACCCTGAAGCCTTAAGATACTATTAAACAGACCTACATCCCTCTCCTAGCTGGCTTTGCTGCTTAAATGAACTGTGACTGGCACGGTGCTGCTGTTAACCAACTCTCGATGAAGTTTAGTAGTGTTTTTGCTTTACCGCATGTAATTTTTAGCTCCCAAGAGGTCTGTTTTACCTCTGTGAAAATAAGTATCGGGATTTAAGTGGCTGAAAATATTCACCAGCTGCTCTGTGCGACTATTCTGAGTCACAGCTGTTTGATGCAGGGACTAAAATAGGCTCTTTGCTGCTTTCTACTACTCTCCGGCTTCAGAGCCCAAACAACTACGGGTGACAAGCTGCATCTAAGTCATGCTCACACATCAGCTGAGAAGTGAATGGGACCCTCCGGCACCTGATGTGGACCTCAGCAAAGTCAGTTCAGCTACACCTTAAGCACAGCGAATGCACGATTAAAAGAGAATCCAAACAAAGCTCTACAATGCCATTTGAAAAGCACCACTGTTCTCATTACACTTCATTACGTTCATTCCTTTGAAAGCAATGCAAGAACAATCCACCCAGTAACAGAATCGCTTCTTCCGCCTAGAAGTTTCGCTTTAAGAAATGCTCCAACTTAGTAACACTCTGCTGTTGCGCTTATGAGGTAGTGAAACTTGGGCACTACCGCCACTACTTCACTAAAAGCTTCATTCTGTGGAGGTCCCAGGTTCCTGAGAAGAACAAAACATAAGGTGATAATGCATGCCAAGTGAAAATGCTTCCTAACATACTCCTGATGTGCGTTGCTATCTAGACTCTGATTTGCTTCCCTTCACACATGCAGGCACTTTCTCACATCAATTTCTCACTTGTGCTCTGCTACAGACTACAAAGAGCAGAGCTTTTTCTCCTTAATTACTTCCAATTTCTTACTTCAACAACGTACCACTACATGTTCTACAAAACAAGCACTACTTTGCCCGAGCTCTCCAATCTTTTCACAGTTCTGCAAGTTGCAAAGTTTCTGGAGGTTCACTTTGCACAATGTTCAGGTTAGCATTCCTACTTCTGAAGTCCTCTTATTTAAGGAATAACTCCTGCAATCTCTTCTTCTCTTTTAGTATGAGATTCAGGAAAGCCACAACCTCCATCCAGCACAAGTACATGGATGAGTGCGTACTGCTTCCCCCTTAGTTTCTCACTCGCCATTAAGCTCCTGGTCTGTTACATCTGGGCATGACGAGGTTCGTCATCCAACAAAAATGTCAAATTATGTAAAAAAATAAAATAAAATAAGCCTGAACCACGTAACTACCAGCCCTAATTACATCATTTACTTAGAAAAGCTCAATACGTTGTTTATTCCAGACTTAAGTCAATACTTTTCTGCACCAACTCTCCCATGCCATTTCTAGCCCTGTCTGGTTTACTTTCTGAGTTTACCCAAATCAATCATTTTAACGTTAGCTGCAGACTGTTTGCTCATCTAGAAGTTCGAGCTCTGTCACCTTTAAAAACCTGGTGAGTAAAAGGCTTCTTGGCAAGTATTCTAACCCCTGCCAAATCAGCTTCTTAAACTGAGAATATCTATGAGGACCAGAGCAACAGAAGAGAACCCACAAGTCATCATCTGCAGAGTGGTATCATTCGTGGAGGAGGAAGAACTTGTGCTTATCTCTTTAAAAGAAAAAATCTATTTTGGAAGTGATGGCCAACATTTATTGTCTGGAGTACCCAGGGCAGCTGAACAGAACTTTCCTATTGAAGCATGTTGCGTGTTAGAGGTAACTGCCTAGCAAACCACACAAAGACACAGAATGAAAGAACTCCTGTGTCACTTTGTTTTGCCACTGACATGTGGCACGGCTGTCAAAGACTCTGATGTGCTGGGCAAGTCATGACTTTGTTTCGGTGCCACCATCTGTAAAATGAGAATAATGTTTACTTCCCACTGGAATGTCACGAAGAACAGCAACCGTACAGTCATGTGAATATCAAACGTGTTATGACACATTCTGCTTAGATTGGAAAAATCCTGCTGCAGTCAAACCTTTCACCCCAGACAACCAGAGCTGTTAATACAAAGCAGGCTGACTGCAACCCCAGATACTCACCGATGGGATCGTATCTCAGCAGGACCAGCTTCTCCTGCAATCGGAGTCTCCTGACATTGAAACAGTAGCCAGTCTCTGCAGCGCTCTTCATCCTCACCAGGATGTACCTGAAGTCACAGGGGGTATCTCTAGGTCAATGCACAGCACACAGCAGCGGCCCCCCATGTCTCTCGTGGCACTGTCATGGCAATGCTCTTTGGGTAAGCAATCTGGCACATTAAGATATTTCATTCCATTCACAGATATTTTGGATGGGAGCTTTAAAACCCCCATATGCTAACCTTATTGGAACAGAAAAAAAAACCAACCACCCTACAAACCTTAAATTCTACCTTCAAGTTTAACTCTACAACTCCTGATTAGTTCTGATCAGAGTAAAGTAGCTCCTCCATCAAACAGGGTAAAGAGTGAGGGGGAAGAAGAGGGGGAAAAAAAAGCAGAAAAGAAAAAAAAAGAAGAAATAAACACACAGTTGAGTCACTGCATCTTAAATGATAATGGCAAGAAAGGAAGGATGATGATGATAGATTGTGGATAACACTGTACCTCAAACTATCACTTCCACATGCAGAGAGGAACCGAGGAGACAGAATGGAACAAGAGGCACACAAAAAGGAGAAGCAGAGCCCCCTGGCACCCTGCATCTCTCTCCCATGGAGCAGGACTTGACATCAGCCCAGCCACCAGCAGACCTTTACCCTACAGAAAGACTGTATGGAGCAGGCTGGCAGCCCATGGCAGCAGGGCAGAGGAGGCTGAGAAAGCAGCCCCAGACCCTCACCCTGTCAGCCTTCCAAGACCTGCAAGACTTCCCAGAAACAAAAGGCATCTTCTGCACTTCTAAAGGATGGTCAAAGCCTTTAACCAGTCTGTAAATTATGTCTTCATCTTCCACTGCAGTAAAGGGTTAAATACAGCTCTGTGCATGGGCACTCAGTTCACTTCCCTCCATCTTTCTGCTTCCAGCACCAAACGTCTGGTCAGAATTACCTTTGGACAGACACCCATCCTTCCTTGCTTGTCCTCTCCTGAGCCTTCCCTTTCCACCTTTACAATTTAATTTACTGGGATTTAAAAATAAATAGAAAAACAGTGGATTCCCTAAGACCAACTGACCAAACATCACTTATGGACCATCCCCAGTGAATGCCCTTTCCCGCACACCACCAGAGCTATGATGTGTAGCCTCAGTAACCACACGGCCTCCTTCCCTTCTTCCTCACCCACTTCCTCAAAGCCCGTGTGCAGAGTTTCCCCTTTCTGGGGGAATCAGTGGTATCAGTACAACCACATGTTGAAACTCTTTTGCACCGCATGTTTCAGGCCAAGTCCTTTCTGAACAATACACCTCACTTTGTAGGACTTACTACCCAAAGAAGAGATGTAATGAGGAGCACAGGCAGCAAAGAACAGTGGAACATCACCAGGATGCAGAGATAAAAACAGGGAGTGTGAAAGTGTAAGTACTGTAAGATGTGTAAGCAAGTTATGTGTAAGGAAGTTCATGCAAAAGATGGGGCAAACAAGTCACTACGCTACTACCATTTTCACCTCAAGGAAACACCTGGCTTTGCTGCATTCATCTTTGTGTAGTAACCTGTCCAACTGCAGCCTTTGCTATCACATATATACTTGGAAATCCTTAGTGTCAAGGATGGACAATTGCACAGCCATTCTGTAACAGAGGAATCCCCCTGGACACGGAACGTGGCTCTTTTGAGGGCAGGTTCGTACATAAAAAGCACCCAGGAGATGTAACACATTGCAGCTTCTCAGGCTGCACAATGCTGAATACTCACACAGAACGTAGCTGAAATGATCGCATGGTAAAGAAAACGTCACTTACTTAGATTTGCTCTTGGCCACTGGTATTGTGCAGCATGAATAATACAGGGTGGGGGAGGAGGGGGGAAGAAAAAGAAAACAAATATGTTTAATGTCATTTCCTTTAAATGCAGCACTCATATTAGAGTTCCCCAATGCCGCACGGCCCAATGGGACGCACGGTCCTGCTGCGGGGTCAGCGGTGCGGCCCGGGCCCGTCCTGAAGGGCAGGTCACGGCAACAACAGCCCGCACCGCGACTCGAGCTCACACCGAGCTCACACCGTGCCCGCCCCACCCCGCCCCATCCCGCACCCTCCGCCGCTCCCCGCCCCGCTCCACTCACGAGCCACCGCCGTGAGGAACATAACGCCACGGTGCCCCGGAGCACGAGCACAAATGGTTCCGGGCCGCGGGGAGGGGGCGCGGCCATTGCGCGTCGGCGGGGCGGGGCTGTGGCGCTGTGAGGGCGGCGCGGCGGGTCGGGCCGTGGGTGCTCCTCCCTCACACAGGGCTTAGTCGGGCGGTGTGAGGAGGATTGGAGTCCTCGAGCAGCGAACAGTTAGCAGGGCCATAGGCACCACAGCATGATGTGTTGGGTAGAAAGCGGCCTGGAAGGGACGATGGTGTGTGCTTAACTTGTGGGTGTGTGGCTCAGCCCACAGAGCAGGGCGGCACTGTGAGGAAAGCAGTGTCACCCGCAGCACATTGAGCTCCTGCACACATTGTTTCCAATCGAGCAGTTCCCAGTGCACCTCTTAATGATGCAACGTGTCGATCCGTACTATCTGGCCTTCTAAATACAAGTGGAGCCGTCGCATCATCTGCCCATGAATATCAGAGTGAGAACTTGCAGGCGTTCAGTGATAAAACATGAGCGCCATGAGGCAGTGCTCTGTGTTAGTGCTTCACTGGGAGCACAGGCTGAAGAGCAGTGGAACTGCCAACCTCCTGACTGCGCTGCCAGGAATGTAAATCGACATTAAAGATGATTTTTAAGAGAAATAGCAAGTTAAACATTTGTACAAACACATCATCAAATAGAGGTTGTGCCGCCTCTCTCCAAACCTCCTCCTGCTGGCAACAATAAAACTGTTCCAGTGACATTTTCCCTGCTCTGCTGTGACAAGGGCTGCATAAATATAGACGCCGTGGATTAGAATAGACTTCAGCAACCTCCAACTTCCTTTCTAACAGCCGCTTCTGCTGAGTTTCCCATTGCTATGGGTGAAAAGCAGGGAGCCTAAACCAGGTTTGTATGGGAGAGGGTGACAGTGTAGCACATCCCCGCTGGCAGTAGTCCGTGCTAACTAACCATGGGGAAGAGATGTGCTGGCTGGAGGGGAGGGTCAGGATTTCTGAGCCCGGCTCTGTCACAGATCCCCTGTGTCGGCTACGTTAAGTCATGTATGTGAGGATCTTTGATGGCGTGTGCAAGGAAAATGCAAATCTTTCCTTCCACTTTGCCTACAGAAAGCAAGAAGTGTGATGAACTGTAATGCCAGCCTAGATCATTCTGACACTTGCTTAAAGAGAAGTCACTCATGTCTCCAGTGGAGAAGCTGCTGGTGCCAAACCAATCAGTGTCACTCAGAATCAAACACTTTTGTCTTTTCCCCCAGCTAGAACAACAGCAATTGGTTGTGTTATAGGCTAACACATTTTCTTTTCCATTTTTATGCTGTATATTCCATGGTGAATTCTCGGGTACCACCAGGAGCTGAAAAGGTTGCTGCTCTTTGCCAAGGAAGCGTGGTCAGGTTGCTGGCACACACAGAGGACAGGCAAGGACTGGTATCCAGGGCCAGCAGGGGTGATGCTTCCTCGTGTGTGCACAGCACTTCAAGTAAATCATCACTGGGAAACATCAGAGCAGAGGAGAGAGGGACAGAGGGCTAAGAGTTTGCAAAGGAAATATCCCATATCGGTTCTGCATTTTTATATGAGTTACTGTCAACTAACGCGTGTAAAAACCGAATGCTGGAAACGAGAATAACACTGTAGAGCCTGGGAAAAGCTCCACCAGTCCTTCCTGGTTACCCACAAGAAACAGGCAAACAGCTAACTAAGCCAAAAATGCACACAGCTCGGCGAACATAGTTGTAAAACAGCCAAGCTATTTTCTCCTCCTTCTTGCTTTCTTTTCCTCAGCTGGTTACAACTTAGCGGGCTTCTTGCTGTCCGTGCTGCTAAACAAACACGGGCAAAACAGTGCAAATCACTCATCCCAGATAACAAACGGGTTTTTACATTCTTTCTGCATATCTGAATCCATTATCCTAAGAGGGCCCAGAAGAAAGTGGGCATTAGCTTAATGCAGCTCTGAAAGAGGAACTGTTCGGGTCAGGAGACCCAGAACGGTGGAAAGAGCTGTCTGATTGCTAAATCACTTTAAGCCAGTGACCAAATCCATTTCAGCTGCTGGCTTGTTTGTGGCTGGTTTGAAGTGAGCTGGCAGTGGCTTTTAGCCCAGTTCTTAGAGGTGTCCGTGTCACAGTATCACAGTGTTTGCTGGCAAACTTGCAAATTGAAAAGCCAAAAAACCAATGGGCTTGTGTGTCTCTCTTCTCACCCTGAGAGCTCAGTCCCCCCAAGTCAGATATTGGGCTCACGTATGTGGTAGGTCAATGTATGACTGTTTTCAGGGTTGTACCTGTTCCCTGCCGATTCTCACCAGTGCACCGGTCTCTGAATCTGTTCCTGGAGCTCCTTTCTCCAGCACTGACGTCATTCACATGTGAAGGGGGAAGAACAAAGACGGCACTCGCCTGTTTTCTTGTGTGATTTTTCAATACCTATTTCCCAATCCCGACCTCCAGAGCAACAACATCCTTTCAAACCGCCCCCTCTTGAAATGCCACAGTAGCCAAACAGCTGCAAATCAAAACACCTTGTAAACAAGTGACTGAAATCCCGTGGGATGCCCGAGGGCTTGGGCACGTCTCAGAGTGATTATAGTTCCTGCTATACAAATTAGAGCCCATGTCGCACAGTTCGTGCCAACTCCGGGCTCTTTATTTTTAGTCCTATTTGTCGAAAGGTTTTCATGATAGAAAGAATGACGTTCGGTATCAGTGATACACAGATAAAATTAGATAGTAGCCGGAAGTGATCATGCAGCTAATCCTCCCCATTGTGACTTTTTCCACAGGATTTGGGATCCTGTGGGCCTCAAGAACAGCTTTTCTCTGGGTGCGTTTCTCTTCTCGTCAGCAGGCAGCTGAAAAATTGGACTCACATGGGTTATGTGTGGTAAGTCTCACGCAAAGAAATGAATGTCATTGTCATTGCTTATGCCAACAGCTGGGACCATCTGGGACACTAAAGACAACATTGTCTACGCTTGTACAGCTGATCGAAGGTTGTTTTTAGCAAGTCTCTAAAAAAAATCTTCCCTTTTTGGGCCAGCAGAGCAAGGCTTTTAACTTCCAGGCATGGTGTTTTGTGTGCAGAGCAGCTTAAGTCATCAGCAGGGCCCAGTCCTGAGACTTTTTAGTCCCGCATACATGCCATCCACACTGATACTGAAGCCTTTATTCCTTTCTTTGGAAGAAGAGGCTGCCAAAGGGGAAGATGGAGTGACAGATACATTGGATTACATCTCTAAAGTAGATCTTCTTATCTGTTTTGGCTTTTCTTCTTTTCTTCTCAACTTCAGATTGCTTTTGGTTTTACTACCTTGTAAAATAGGAGAACACAAGATATAACTAGTTAGCAAACACTTCCTATTGCTTAGAAACAGATGAAATTCAAACAGGTAGCATACCTAGGGCATCATCAGATTAAGGTGGGATTGGTTGCAATTTAGCACAAAGGAATCTGTGCTGTGGCATTGTGGCAAAGAAAGAGTGTATCAAAAGCACAGCTGTGAACCAGTTGCTTTTAAGCAGGATGTGTAAAGGTGAGTGGAGAAAATAAGTACGCAGTGTGAAGGTGCGTGACACTGATGGATTCTTTTCCTCCTGTACCTTATAGTAGGAGAAGTTCAAGTGCCTGGAAAAGTGCCTTTAGTGCCAAAAATCTGATAGGTGTGTGTGTAACTCCTATCACTTTGTGGCAAGAGAGGCTTCTTGAGCTTTAAGCTAGAGCAGGCAGCTCTCTGGGAAAAGAAATGCATCAGGTTCAAATGTGGCAAATGGAAGTGGGCCACCTATTTTTTTTAATTCTGGAAAAAAGTTATTTTCTTCTGGAGAACTAGAAGAAGGATAGAGGGCTTCCTGCATGCCACGGCCTCCACAGAGACTTTCTCACTTGAAAGAAGGTCATAAGGTTCAAAGCTGTTTCTCAAGTTCTGCTATGTAGCATTGCTATGATGTCATGCATCATTATAAACAAGTTATTATTTCATTCAGTGTTTTGGGAAATGATGGGACTGGAACAATACACCCACAGCAGTTCCCTCCCTTATCCCAGCCAGCTCTTTAGTGAACTGCTTATGAGCTGTACCTGGCTATATGATGTCTGTCTGTCCATGTCTGGTAACACTGCACCGCTGGGCAATTTGGAGAAGGAACATCGATGAATTCTGTATGGGGTGGAGAGGTGGGAAGGAGGAGAGGGACATACATTTGCAGTGTTGTGTCATTTGATGGCTGACTGATGTAAGACCCTTGGGCTGAGAAGGCCCTGGGGCTGCATTGCTGCAAGCACTGAAGGCATCACCACTCCTTTTTCTATGTACTTGTGCCACTGAAATCAATCAGTCACTTCTATCTGATGGGATAGTAGAGAGGAAAAAAAAAAAGCCAAAAAGAAGCATGGTAGTGTTCCATTCCCTTCTGTCTGCTTAGCTCAAGTTTGAGCTAGACATGAGATTAATACTTTAAAAAAAATAAAGGGACAAGTGCTAGAAATGAGGTGCAGCAAGGCCTGTGTAGAAATCCGTTTGAAGCCATAGATACACAATGTTTGAAGCCATAGATACACAACCATCTCTAGCTAGTGCCCTAAACTTTCTTCATCTGCTGTAGTCTTTCTAGACTCATTTTACCTAAAGACACCCAATATAAAGTCTTGATGCACAGAAAGTGTGCTGTGACAATTGCACTATCTCTGGAAAATGATTGTCTTCCCTCGCTGTTTCATAGGCACTGGCCACCTGGCATTGTCCTCTGACATACTCAGTTATGAAGACAGTATCCTGCGGAGGAGAGACATTCCATTTGGTCAATAAGATTAGCACAAAAGAATTACTCGTAGGTGGCCTGTTGTAAGGAATTTGTTGATTTTGTTTGATTTGTCACCTTTTAGCCCATGCTAAACTCTTTGATGCTGCTAAACTACTTAACCAAGTGATTTAAAGGTAGCTCAAGCTATCTGGCTGGAAATATTCCTTTCTTAACAAAGAACAAGATATTTCTCCACATTGCTAGATAGATAAAATCTGCTTCAGCTGCCCACAAAACAAAACTAGATTGAATCATATGTTTTCATCAGAAGTTGCCCTACCCAAAGGAACCAGAAAAACACTGCAACTTCCTTTTTTCCACCAACTCTTACAACATAGGCTCCAATTTCACCTTTACAGGAAAAACTGTTCTTTCTAACCATGATGGTTGATAAGAGATATGTATGGATATATGATGAAGATCTCGTCTATAGCTGTCCTGAGCCGTCCACACATTCCATACCCTCACACAACACAGTCCATACTCTAGACATAGTAGGAGAAGACAGGTGGGTTGGTGTTCCCAGTCCTCCCTTTCACCAGCTTCTGATGACCTGGCTCTGGGTAAGTGAACAGATCCACATCTCACCACTTCCCCAGTACAAAAATTCTCTTGCATCATTTTGCAGTCGTGATGCTCCCATTGAACAGTGCACATACTCCAGTATTGAGCTGTCTGTAGTGACCTCACGCTGGTATGCAAAAAGATTGTCTCAGTGCTTCATGCAAGCAGTAAAACAGAAGGATTTACTGGAGAGGGAGTAAATTTGTATTTAAAGTGTCTGCAGAGCTAAATGAATTCTCAGGGTTTTTTGAGCTGCTGAACAGCCGGAGGCAATCATTGCACTTCTCTCTTTCCAGTTCCAGCCTTTTACTTCTTGTAGTCAGAGGCCATCTTCTACTTTTTACTTTTACAGCCACTAGTTTGGTAGGGTACCACCAACATATGGTCATCTACACCAGTATCCTGGTATTGCTGACCCTCCCCTCGCAGGACAGTCTGCAAAAGACCTCTCCAGCTGCCCTCCTGTCTGTGATACCTGTAGGTGAAAGGCAGGCTAAATTCAACTTAGACTTGCATCTGACACCAATTGCATCTGGCAACCACTCCAGCGCTGCCGAAGACTGCCCCAGGATTTCTGGCTATTTATAATTCAGCATCAGATTCGACCCAGTTGCTCCTGGTTAGAGATCGTTTTGCAATAACAAACTAAGATTACATGAAGAGCTTAAAAAAGAATTTCACCCCTCCAGGGCTAAATTACTTCCACTTGTATACAACTGTCATATCTTAAAAGGGCAAACCCAGAAAGCTAACACTGAAAAATGTAACTCTACAACTGGGGTTATCTCCCTGCCCTCTCTAGGCAATCACGTCTCATATCTGTAAGGCCCTTCACAGCAAAAACCAAAATTCAAGCTAAGCGGATGGAAGTTTTATGTGCAGAGTAGGAAACAACAGCTTGGGAGGAGGTGTACTTGAATGTAGAGCCAGATACAAAGACAAACCTCAAACACCATACGACTGCTTTTACAGAGCATCTCACTCATGTCTGGTAAAATCATTCCATGCTCACCCAAACTTTGCAAACTAGTAGTCACCAACTGAGAAAGGCATGGTGACGTACATGTTACGGTAGCATCCGGCGCTGGCAAGGAATCCGCTTCCATATGTAGCTCAGGATCCATTCCAGACATTTTATAACCAATGTATTTTTCATGAAATAAAATGGGAAAGCAGGGGGGAATAAAAACCTTCTGTAACAACTCACCTGTCACAGTGAAAGTCTCGTGCTGATCAATTCACCTTTAGTGAACAGAATCAGGACCGCAGCTACACAGGAACATGAAGGTCATGCCTTCTTTATACTTTCTGTGAATATTCCCAGTCATACGTTAAGAGAACAGTCACGCTTCACATAGTGGCTCTATTCAGCTCTGATTACATACCTGGATTAATAATTGCGGCACTTAAGGGGCAAATGTATTTCCCCAAAGAACACCAGAACTACAGAAGGAGAGAGTTCAACACGTCAAATGTCAAGACGTGGAGCTGCTCACAGCCCTTTGTTCAAAAAGCTTCCTACAAAGAGCATTGTGCTCTCTTCAGAAACCTGCAGGATGCAGGCTTTATTGTCAGCTTTCCTTTTGCCCTCTTTTTTCTGAGACAGCAAAGGAGAAAAGTGGACAGGAAGGACAGAACGATAAGGAAAAGAATAAACACGTTGTGCTGTCTTTAAAAAAAAAAATAAAAAAACAAAAAAAAAACAAAAAAAACCCCACAAAAAACTCATATTATTTACATAGAAATCCTGGGTTATAGACTTTCATCCAAGAAAAGACAATTTCCATGTTTGTTTGTTTGTTTGTTTTAGCTCTGCCTATGGAAAATACCTCCTGTTGAAGCTTTTTATGGTGGTTTCTTCCTTTTTTTTTTTAATGTGAAGTCAGAATCCAGCACTGTGTTGTCTTCAGAGAACACTGAGCCCAGTGACTAACTGGTACCTTGACAAGAATCCTGGTCTGTTCTTCAGCCACAATGACATCTTATATCCCCAGCTGCTATGAATGCATGGGGTGGCTCTCTCCTGGTTTGGGCTCCGAGTGGTCCTTCTCAGGAAAGACATGAGGACAGCCTTTCAGAGAAGGTTGTTGGAATCTCCTCCATTGGAAAAGTTAAAAAATCACCATTTATGCCTCCCTGCCATTTGCTTCCCTCTTCCCATTAAGTATGTTAGTATTTTCCCTGGAGGTGTTCAGGGCCAGGTTGGATGGGAAACCTGATCTAGTAAACATGGAAGTTTGGTGGCCCTGCCAGGCAGGGGGGTTGGAGCTTCATGATCCTTGAGGTCCCTTCCAACCCGGGTCATTCTGTGATTCTGTGACTTCACAGAATCTGTGACTTCACAGAATCACAGAATCACATAGAGATTGGAAGGGACCTCTGTAGATCATCTACTCCAGCCTCCCTGCTAAAGCAAGTTCCTGAGGGTACGCTACACAGCAAAGCATCCAGGTGGGTTTTTAGTATCTCCAGAGAAGACGACTCCACAACCACTCTGGGCAGCCTGTTCCAGTTTGATATCAGTGACTTTGTGGGCTGTGAGAGATTTAGTGTAAGCAACGCTCCAGCGTGCACACCCCTGAAATGTTGTATCTGAATTCCACCCTAACTTTACTGCCAATTGATTCTCAGAGGTTTTGCTGCTGGCTCTGTGCAAAAGTGCTGAGGCACAGCAGCAATGAGTTCAGCCTATAAGGAGCTGAGGGTATAAGGAGCTGTGTGGTCCCTCAATCAGATGTGCTCAGCTGTGAGTGGAAGTGAGCGTGTCAGCAGGCATTTGTGAGGCCAAGGCTGCGTGGCCAGTACCCTTCCACTAGCAAGTGGAACTAGGATGGAAGGTCACCTACTCCATAGTGAGCACTGAAATCACCTTGTGAAGTGAAATAACTACTTTCTGCTCTGCAAAGAGCAGTGAGGTAGAAAGAGTAAATGATGTATGCAAGGGCTTTGGTAACGTGAGAGTCAGAGGCAAGTTTAGAAATAGGGGATTAATGTTGGCTTCTGTGTTCATGTCACATGCAGCTGTACCCCTTGCAATACAATCCCGAGGCTTAGACATTGAATTACTGCAGGCCTCCCAGGTTCATTCAGTCAGATGTAATTTTACATTTAACCTTTTGAAGTAGATCTGCCAGTTGCCATTCTTGGCTTCCTTGTCTCAGTCCTAGAAATGCTTTGCAAAAAGTGCCAACAGTCTGAAATACACGAATAAGCAAAGGCCATTTCAGTGATTCTTATTTTTTTGCATAAGAAAGGGAACAATTTGCAGTCGGTGATGTTCCTGGATGGGCAGAGTGTGTAATCCTCCATAACCTTGCTGCAACCTCAGTTTAGCAGAGAGGATCAAGTAGCTCCCCACTCTGCTCCTTCAAATGCTTGGAGTCTCGTCAACTATGATAGTCATCTGTAGGGGATGTGTCACTCCAGAGAGCAGATGAAATCATATCTCTTTCCATTAGCTATAGGTTGGTTCGGGACCATTTAGGTCTTCTTGTTAAAGATCCCGCATTAGGCAATCATTCTGAGCAGTCTCAGTTTATTTTCTCTCTATCTCTTGACAGCTTGAAGATAAAGACAGTTTTATCTTCCCATAGATAAAAAAGTTGGAAATCTTTGAAAAGAAAGCTTTAGAGAAGTACAAGGAATTATTATTCTTCAGCAAAGGAAGCCCACTGTCAAAGGAATCCATACACACAAAGCTTCTGTCTGCACCAGTCCCTCTCATCTCAGTACAACCACATTACCGCATTACCGACTGACTATCAGTTCTGGAGCATCCCAGCCATTGTTCATTCATATTTATTTCAGCTCCAACTAGTGTAGAGTCTAGAGGCTAAGAGCTTTCTGCAAGATTGGTTTCAAGTAGATATGCAAAGAAAGGCAGCTGGGCAGTGGGCCTATTTCCCTTCCGGCAGTTTTTGTTATGATTTGAGATGTGAAATCTGTTGATGGGGTGGAGGCTGAACTGATTTGTTGAAGTAACTTGCTCACTGATATGAAAACCTCCACGCTTAAAAGAGTAAATTGAACCAAACCCTTACGATATTATCCCATGACCCAAAGAGTGGCTTTGCATTTGGCCACCAGAAGCGTGGCACTTTTTTAGTTACATGGAGCTGGGATTTCTTCATGCGTTGACCCTATTCAGCAAGCGATGCATGGTCATGACTGAGGGAACGTTTCATTTCCTTGTGAATTAGCAGATCAAGCAGCCTTGTCTAATCCCTGCTTTAGCCTTTAAAGTTGAGTTTTTAAATTCTCTGTCAAAATCTATTTTTAAAGTTGTTATTGCAATAGCTGCCAGATCTGAGGATGCAAATGCCTCCCCCCATTTTGTGCACGAGAATAAGTGAGTGGGATCACGCAAACATAGACCTAATCTCACAGAAGAGGATCCTAAAGCTCTGTTCAATCATTACTGAGTCACAAACCCTTCCTGAGATAGTACTAAGTTCCTTTCATTGATGGAAGGCAAAGAAAATAGGCAGGGCAAGGGGAAAGCTATGTGCAAAGAGGATTTGGCTTGTTTAAGAACAAAGGGAGTGAAGGTCTATCTCACAGACCTAATTCTAAGTGATTTGTGCAAGATGATGTTGTCACTGGCAGTCACTCCATTGACTTCAGTGGGCCTCAGGTGCCCTGATTTCCAGTCTACCTCTTTCCCCTCAGTCATTACAAACATAACAGCGCTTGCTGAATAACATTGACGAACACTGTACCAGTATGTTCAGTCCTTAACTTCTGCTATCTGTATCAAGTAACTTGCTCGCTGGTTCAGAGATTACAAAGCAAGATGAAGAAGAAGCCAGGGTCATTATTAGTTTGAGCAGCTGCATACCATAAACTGCAAGGTCACACCAAATTGCTTTTACTTGGAAAGACAGAAAAAACTTTCAGGGATTTTTTCTTCCTTTCTTTAAGAAATACCAGCAAATGGAGAAATCCACAAGCCTTTTGTTTTGTTTTGTTTTTAGTCGAGATTTCATAGTTTCATAGTTTCATAGTTTCATGCGGGTTGGAAGGGACCGTAGAGATCATCGAGTCCAGCCCCCGGAATTCGAGCCTCTGTGTAGCAGAGCGGCACTTCTACCACTTGCGCCACAGGGGGGGTTCGAACTCCGGGCCCCAGTGTTGCAAGGCGGCGTCTTTAACCACTGCGCCACCGGGGCACACAATTTATCTAATTTCTTATCTATTTATCTAATTTCACTTTCCTAACGTTACTTATTTCTTTGTCTGCCAGTATAAAGATCTCTCCATTACCAAAACTCTGTTTTTATATAGGTGTACAGAGATTGCAGTCGAGTCAGCCTTTCACCTGCTCTTTGTCTGAGCAGATTGATCTCCTGGAGTCTTTCACTGCAGGGCACATTTTCTAGTCTTTTAATCAGTCCAGTATCTCTTCTCTGTACTTTTTCCAATGCGTTACCATCCTTCTGGAATTATTCACAAATAACCTTTTCATTAGTCAAGCCGTTCTTCAGATGGTTGAATAATATTTGCCTGATGAATTTGCCCTAACCTTCCTATTGGTTGGTTAAATTGTTTGTGAGTTATTAGCATGAACATCTATGGAGGTCTTTTTTCCTACACCTCCACTGGCTGTAGAAAACAGTTTCATGTGTTGTTAGTCCTTCTCCTGGACAAGCCAATATGCCATCTGCCATCAGTGCTTGCTGAAGCCACAGTGAAATACCAACACGCTAACCTGTAAAAATGTGCCTCAGGATGGAAAGGCAGATTAAAAGAAACAGTCATTCTTGGGTTAGTTCAGCCCTTCTTGTTTCCTGCAGATAGCCGGAATCCTGAGGTATGCAAGGCATTCCCAGAGAGACATATTTTATACACCAACTGTACTCCTGAACTGCAGAACTCTCGAAACAAGGACATGTTTATTAACTCAGTAAGCTTCATAAATAGTTGCTTCAACTACTGCTAGTAAGTCTATCTAGTGCTTCTTAACCTATCAGTCCCAGAGATTTATTTTACTTACCAGGCTCCGTGGTAAGTGAGTGACACAGTGAGGTATTTGTGAACAAACAGAAGGTTGATGTGACTTCTGGGCAAAAAGAATCACACCACAGAAGGCTTTTCTCATTGAGAATCTCCTCAGTTATTGTCATTTACAATTGAGAGAGCTACATGTCCATGAGAAAGCTGTGACTCTACAATTACTCAAACTTTAGCTCAGCTGAGTATAAAGTCAGATCAACTCCTTTCTCTTTGTCTGCATTGTTTTGCTGTAGCTTGCTGCAGTGAAACGGTCTGCGGAGCTTCCCCTTTAGCTATTAGTTAGAAAGCTCAATTTCATGTTCTAGGCTTCAACTGAACTCTCCTTTCTTCCCATCACGTTTCCATTGAAAACACAACTCAATGAAGAAATAGCCCCTTCCCTGTCCTGCAGCCTCTCCTGACCCTACCTCAACCAGATAGGAAGTTGTGGGTGTATTTGCTCTTTGTCCCTTTGAAGCCATAGAGCCAATAGAGCCCAATCTCCCTTCTCATCTACATGACATTCAAATCCCATCAGCCTCTCCCCCTGTCCCACCAGGGGAATATCAGGATTAAAAGAAAGCTTGCATCCTTGGGCATTACTCTTTTTCTGCAGTTTGGATCTTTGGAAGCATCTCTCAGTGCTATCAGTATGGTAAAATAGTCTCTTTCTTCTGCTTTTCAACTAAGTTCAGAAAACCACAGCTACCTCCAAGCTTTGATCTTGAGCCAGAGCCAATGACTGAGAGTCTCCTTTGTTCCTTAGTTCTTTTTGCAATGACAGACACAAGTACCCTCCTGTGTGTTTTCCCTCTTCTCAGTTCCCTCTATTCCCAAGAACTTGGCTAGGAGTCTACAGCCTCATCATCTCTGCACTGGAAGATGCATGTTAACTTCTACTTGTAAGTCACAAAGACAATGCTAGACCAAGGGCAGTGGGTTGGCAGAACCCAGGTGATTTGGCTCTAAATATTAAGACAGTGAACTTTCCTGCTATAGTTTTCCATCAGTATGCCTTGCTGCAGGAGGTCATGCGCAGTCTGTCCTGGATGCTAAACATGCCTAAGAAATGACCATATCAGTTATTTGGGGCCAAAGAAGAAGCAATTTGTTAACCATGTGTAGCAACAAATTTTGAGAGAAGATACTACAAATAGCAAAGTATTTCCAAGATGCTCAAAGTCAACTAAAACACACCATCTACTTGACCTGAGCTTGGAGACTTGGTAGAGATGGAGCAGATGGCACTGAAGAACAAGGGGAAATGAGCTTCTACGCTCCCTGAGGATTTCTTGTAAAAGAAATCTCGTCTCTTTTGGTCCCTGGACTTAGGATAAAGACTTCAGTTCTACTCTGCAGAAAGCTTTCATACAGCCAAAAGCAGAAGACAAAGGGCAATACGAATTTCCCCCCAAGTCATAAGAGAATAGTCTTTCTTATGTTACTTTGCTAAAGTATGAGCTTTTTAACATGGATATTTCAAGTCTACCCCTCCTCTGACAGAGCCTGATTCATGTAATGCTGAGGAGATAGGGCACATTTTTAAACGAGCCCTCTCATTTAGGATACTCCAGCTTCAGTCACAGTGGCCTGTGGTTAAGGTGCTAAGCACACTTCACAATCATTAGTTTCAATATACTGTGTGCTCGGCACTCTGGAGCTCTTAATATCTCAGTTTCTTGGCAACTAAAGTGACTGCAGGCATGATGACAGAGAGGAAGGTGAGCTCTTGAGCTGGGTAGAGAACGTAGAGAAGTCCATGGTTCATTATCTTCCTACACATCCCAAAGTAGTACAAGACAACAGTAGTGAGCCATGATCCCTTAGGAACTTTGTGTACTCTCGATCTCATAGAATTGGAGAAGGTAGAATTGAGGGGCACTCTGAAATCCTGCCACGAAACTTCCTGTGTCTCAAAGGCTTTTCATTAACTTGAAGTACACTGTCTGTGTGGCTCACAGGCAAATGAAATCAAAGGAAAAGAGAAACCAACCCAACACTGAGGCAGGTAAGTGTTCTTTCGTAGTTCTCAAGTGCCACCAAGGGAAAAGCATTATCATTACAAATACAGCTGCAATTTGTTTGAATCCCTCCCTGACGTTTGTGGTAGATTCCTTTGGTCATGTATGTTTCAGTTCTTTCCTAAAGCTTTCCCACAGCGTTTTTGATGAGGAGTTCAAGTACCTGGCAGCTGGAACCATGCCCCTGTTAAGCCACCTAAAGACTGACATTCCAGGCCTCCTCTCATGGAGAAGAGTCTTGGTCCTCTAACTGAGCTTCAGCATCCTGAGCATAAAGCCTGTCAGATTTCATTGTTAACGAGTGAGGAAATAAACTTGTTCTAATTATTCTGTGAATAACCGAGATGGAATTTTACAGGGAAGGAGTTTTGTCTAGAGATTATAAGAGGAGACTCTGAGCCAGGACTCTGAGGTTTTATTTCTGATTCTGCCCCGATTCCTGGATTGACCCTGAGCGAATGTTATATCTCAGTTTCTCCCATCTGTAAAAAGGAGCGATGATATCAAACTGCCTGAATTTGTATCTTGAAGTACAATATCTTGAACATGTATTGTTTTTCATTCTATGGCTTTCCATTTTCCTTCTGACCAGGACTTTCAAAGCAAGTGCCTTTGTCCTTACATCCCACTGAGTCATGAGTCAAACGGGACCTCCGCATTGGACTTGACAGAGCTACTTGTAGTTATGTCATTCTCGGAAGATTTTCCATCTCTAACTTCAAAAGGAATGCTAATCTTTTTAACCTCTGCTTTCCCCAGTAAATATCAAACATATGGTCTACAGGAGATATGGACCACCAACAGAATCAGGGGAAGCTCATGGGCTTTGAGAATGGATGTGAGCAAGACGCTCCAATAGAACAGGATTGGCAACACGCCCAGCTTGTGTAGGCTTGTCAACATAAGCGGTATGGATCCCAGGCACCATCCACTCTGTGTACATCCAGGCTTTAAACATAAACCAGATCTCCAGCTCCGACTGTCACATCTTTGCTGCTGATGTCCTGATCTGTCCTGTGCCTGTTGTGCCATCTCCTGTAATTCAGAGAGCCCGCACTGTTGTTTTCCTCTGCAACTGGAAAATTGAGGCCCAGTGTGCTCTTCATCATGTGTCCTTCTTCTTGCTAGTAACATTATTTTTCTGATGAAGTCAAGAATATGCTGTGATTGCTTCTGGGGATGCAGATTAAGGCCAAGCATGCAGAAACTGGGAGGTTGACCTTATTAGGAGGGGATCATTTTGTATAGTTTCCTACTTATGCAAGAATGTATTTGCACATTGTGGTCACTCTCTTGAACCGTCTGATCCTCCATCCCTTCCAGGACTGCACCACTAGGTCTTAGTGTCAAAGGCACTACATTGCAAACACCTGATGAAGCTCCCCTGCTCTGGGGAAGGTCCCTGCTCTTTACATGCTTGGGATGACAAACTCTGTCCCAGCTACTGCTGTCTAGTGAATTAGCTGTACCTCATGGGAAGCTACAGGTGCTGGTGGCATGCTGTAGCTACTGGAAGGTTTTGTGTAAGCTGTGGCCAGAAGCAGGAGGAGTGAGAACAGCCTCTTTGCCCTCACTATCTGAAGTGTCTGCTACCCACAGCCCAGATCGTGTTGCCATGGAGACATTGCCCTGATGGCCTGCGAATTCTGATCATTTCAGTGAAAATAATTTGATGCAATCAACAGAGACACGGGGTTTGCAGTTGCCACACACACAACGATACACACACTCCAATGACTGTCATGATTTCAGCTAGGGAACAGACAAATTTGCTTGTAAAACGGGGCTATGTCAGCCAGAGGGGATGGCTACAAACATGGCTTTCTCCAGCTCAGATTAACAAGGCCTCCTCCTGCTGCTTGGAACAATGTATCGTTACCACAACACCACATCTAGTTAAGTAAAAAAAGCCAAACTCAATCCACCCAAACATTAAAGCTTTCCCCTCCCCTTCACCAACAGACTTTTCTTGTCAGGTTCAAACTGTTTGCCAGTGAGTGGTGGAAAAAGCTGTTGTTCTCTCTTGGCCCGTATTTATTTGCTGCCTCAAATCAATAGAAGGTAGTTGAGGGGGTGCAAGAAAATGGCATTGCTCTGCAGTAAAATTATGGCTGCTTTCTTGGAAAGCTGAGTCCCGCTGGTGTCTTTTCTGTGCTACCCCATTTCAGTTGGACTGCCTGGGCTGACGGAGCTGGGCTGTGTGCTGTAATTTCAGCTTTGCTAAACTAAGAGCAAAACCCCAGAAGGCACAGGCAGCATCACCCAGCCTCAGCGGACAGGCTGCCTGTGTTGCCTCTCCACGTCTCAGCCCGGTGGTGAGGTGCGCTGGGAGGGCAGTAGGAGAGATGTTTGGTGTTGCTCTTACTTGAGGGATGCTGCTACATGTTTGCGAGTGAGCCAGGTAGCGGATGGGCGTAGAACTCCAGTCTCCCAGTCTGTCAAGTTTGAAAGTTTTTCCAGCTTTCAATTTTGTCTCGAGTTTCTCTCTTAAGACTCCCCCCTTCTTCAAACAGAGCTTCAACTCTGGCTGGGTCCCAGAGATAGATACCAAATGGTGCTTTTTTTCCCTTTCTTTTGCTCTTTCTTCCTTCTCGTGAAGCTGGCAGACTCTCCAAACACACATCCAACCAACGCACAGTGCATTCGAAAACAGGCCATCTGGCTGAGCACTCCTTGAGGAGACAAGAAAAACAACCCTCTTGGAGCTGGCAGCCGAAAGGCAGGCAGCCCGTACGGGGACTTGATCTCGTGGTGCAATCCAAGAGCCATCCAATCCAAGGGCATTGCAAAAAAAAAGCTTTTTCCTAATGAGCAGAATACTGCTGTCTCCAGAAGCGGCTCCAAGTCAACAATTTGAGTGGGATGCTGTAACTCTCCTCGCTGCACATGTGCTCATTAATTAAAGCCACTTTGGAAGATGCCCCTGACACCCCCACCGGGGCTGCCAGCCTACCCTCCCAAAAATCCTTCTTGCTGCTTTGCAGCCCCCTGCTGGGCAAGGAACTGCAGATCCCAAGGGAAGGATGGAGCTTCAGCATCCAACTCTTAACCACAAAATGGACCCATTGCATCGCCGATGAGCAGCTGCACGGGGAACACGGTGCTGGAAGGAAGTTGCACTCCATTTGCTTTGCTGTCACTTTTTTTCCCCATCTGAGTTTGGTAACAACCAAAGAGCTGCAGGCAGAAAACCACCCCGTGCAGGTCAGCAGGCAACGGGGACGGAAGTGAGCTTAGCAACTGTGTGTTGCAATCCTTTGTTATTTTTTTGATGGCTAAGGACTAGGTTTACAAAATCAGGGTGGCTGAGGTGAATGCAGATGGTTAGTAGCCAAATCCCTTGATGCAGTGGAGCAGGGAGCACTCAATGAAACCAGTAGGAGATGAGTTTAGAACAGATGAAAGATGCTGCATTGTTTTAGGAAGGGAACATAAAGAAGCTGCTGGAGCAGCAGGCTGCAGAAGCAGACAGTATCAGCAGGCCCAAAACAGGACCGGACAAATTCCCAGACAATGGATCTGTAAATGGATGCTGAAGGAAATAGGTGGGACGTACAGTCTAGAATCCCAATCCAGCAGAGGTGAATGATAATGAAACGCAAGTGGAACAGAGAGAGAGAGAAGAGACCAGGGCTGTGCATTCCCCACGGACAGCCTCTCCTTTTGTCCCAGCTGGGAGCAGAGTGCTGGGCTGAGCGACCATTGCACTGGTCCTGTTTTTAATAAGAAGCTCTTAATAAAGAGATCTACCTGCCAGCTTGATCTGCAGGTCATATGAACAGGCTGCTGCTTCCGTACATTATCAGAAGGAAGCTAGAATCTGATTTTTGGGGAGGTTGAAGCTGGATTTGTGAAAGATGCTTCCATGATTGTTAACTGTCACAATTCTAGAGCAATTACATTTCACACAATGACTGAGTGATTCATTTGAGCCTCTGTCTTCTAGGGATCTTCCTGTTTCTGAACCTGCTCTTTTAGTATTGATGGGAAAAGTGATGGCTCAGCCTCCTGTGTCTCAGCTGAGCATATGCCAATTTCCAATGGCTAGTTACAGCTCTGCATCTCTGCATGGCTATTTCCCATGTTTCTGCTGTGGCTTTTTTGCATTGTTGTGCCTCAGGGATTAAAGCTCTTGACTTTTGATTTTATGAACTTAAGAGCAGAGTTCTATAAGTGAAAAACTGCTTAATTATCTTGAAAAAATATCAACAAGGCCAGACAGCACCAGTTCAAGTACTGAGAAGCCTTGTGTTTCTTGCCACTAAGGCATCGGAGACATTCAGAGCCTTTTCTTTTTATCAACATATAATTTAGTTGCCCCAACTATGGTTTTATACACAGTGTTTTATAAGATTTAACAGTTACTGGGAGATGTTCCTACACCAAAAAAGAAAGGGAGAAGGGGATAAATTTGATTCAGTCAAATATGCCCCTTATTTTTTAGAGACCTCATTCAAGCAGTAGTGACTAGCTTAGAAACATGTGGAAGTCACAAGTGACAGAGAGCAGTACTAAGGCAGACTGAAGTCCTGCAGTTCAATATCTAAACAATAGTGGAGTGAATGTAAAAAGTAACTGAAAAGCTTCAGTGTGAAAATAAAACAAAAGGAGAAAGCGGCATAAAAAATTAGAAGGGAACACTCTACTTCTCTGCTGTTGTGATATCCTGCAACCAATAAAGTTCTTCTAATGGTTGTTTATTCACATTGTTCCTCTTAGGAGGTTATTCTGAGCTTCACTCTGCTGTTTTGAAGGTTTCTGCTAGTTTTCAGCCTGAATTTATTTATGACCGGTGTGTATCTGTTTTAAGTTCTTTCCATTTTTAAACGCTAACCTGTTATTAGCCACATTTAGTAGAAGTTTAGGGCATAATTCCCTTACTCCAAAGATGTGTGATTTGTCCCTTTTTTAACTTACAGAAAGCAGAACAATATGCCAAGACAAGATGAAACAGATGTTTCAGGTCTACATTACAATTCAGACAGCAATTTAAATCAGCCGAAGACATCAGAACAAAGTGCTTTGTAAGTATTTCTGCACCGTCAGCTACTCAGGGGATAGTTACAAGTAATATACTTTTCATTACCCGCTGCTTCCCTTACAGCCTTTGATGGGATCTTGTTAAAGGTAGATTCCTTTCAGGAATGTGTGCAGAGATCTGAGGCAAGTCATCTGGAGCTCTGGGGGTCGGGCGTCCCACAGACCAGATTCCAAACTTGCTTGAGATATTTGTGTAAATAGGACTATTGACACAGAGAATATCACCATGTATCTCAAAGTTATGCTGTATTTATATTTGTCCTTGTATTCCAATGAGAGGTTCACCTTTCTGAATTAAGACTTCCTTCAAGCCAGTTCCAAAGTTAGATGTAGAGATGGACAGATAACTTCAGTCAAAAAGATGAAGGATCACCCCTTCCCTCCCCTTACAGGCAGGACATGACAGATGCCAGTTGGAACAATTTTCTGGTTAAAAAGAAAAAGAGAGAGATTTGAGGGAACATATATTTTCATAGAAAGAGTTTGCTTTCCTCCTAATATGACTCCCTTTCATAAACCCCAAAGACTTAAAAGCAAAAGAGATTTGATTGTTGGCAGTTTGGGGATTCTTCTCGTCCCTTTCCCCCAGCATTTTCCAATGGAAAATATTCAGGGTTTGGGTTTTTAGCCCTTTGCTAAAATGTCAACATTTTCCAAAGGCTGAAGGAGGGAAAAAGAGAAGAAAAGAAAAACATGTTCTGACCAGCTCCAGTCAGAGCCAAATGGCTCAGTCCTGGATTTGGTCAGGGAAGTATGCTGGAGGGGAGAACATGGGAGTGCCTTGGTTCCAAGCGCAGCCTGGGCTGAGGACTGTGTATCACAATCCATTTGTATGAGTCATCCCAGTCGACATTTCACCAGGGGAGCATGTGTAGTGGCTTTTAAGCACTTCAGGTCAATGTTACTTGCAAACACTCCCTCACTGCCTATTACGGCCGCTCTGGCTCTCTGTGTGCACGTGGGATGTACACAGGTACACTCTGTCCAAGTCCTCCAATATTTCCATGACGTCTTTAACTCACAGAGGCAGCAGTAACACCTGGCACCTATCCAGACCTGTGAATTCAGCTCTCTCCCACTGATAAAAGAGGAGAAAGAAGTAAAAATGAGCCTACAAAAGCCTTGGACAGCTATGGAATTGGGAGAAGCACTCGTAGAACTGACTTGACATAAAGGCAGCTAAACTCCTCATGCATGTGCATGCACCATCCTGCTTTTAGTGGACAAGAAGTGGCTTCATTTCTTCAGCTGCTTTCTCAGTCCCAAGAAAGCTGTCCCAGCATCTGGGCACCTTCAAATCTCAAAGACAAAGGCTACCTTTGCTTCTGCTTCTCCAAGGTGTCTCCCAGAGCTGCAATCAGAGAGCGCTGTATGAAAGACCCAGACTAGGTCTTTGTCCCCCTCTAGTGACTTGACTGCAAAAAGAAGTTGTATGAGCACTACCTCCAAGCAATCACTATTACTTTAGGCCAGGATGTTGACTGGTTTCCTTTTCAAAGGCTAGTAGGATATCTAAGCACCACGGGAAGGTCATATATTTATACACACTGAAATATTATCCGTTAACAACATAAACAGTAATTAAGAACTTGACTTCCTGCTCTAATATGCTGTGTGTGCCTGCTTTCCTCTCATGGAGGACGGTAGCCACAGACTTCACATGACATCCATCCAGTGCTCCAGGAGACCTCGCTAGGTCCACTGTCACCAGAGAAAGAGCACATGCAGCGGGGCTCCTGTAACCAAACACTTGCTGAGTCACAGCCCAGTCACCCCTGTGCTTAGCAAGGCATGCCAGCCATCTGTCACCAGCACATCCTCCTCATTGCTCTGTGACTCTGCGGGGAAAACAACAGGAGGCAGATTACACTGACTGAGAAGCCAGGCTCTCGTGCTTCTTGACTCTGAGTAATTCCTGCCTTGCCTTCTAACCAGTGCTAAAGCCTTTGGCTCATCTTCGTTTGGCCCTTTGTCAGGGAAGAAAGTGACATTCAGGTTCAAACACTGAGCGCTTTGGCTGACTAATGAGTGACTCCCAACAAAGCCTGCTCTGGCAAGACATCGATAGGGTTGTGAAAGTGTCCCTACTACAAACGAGTCATCTACACTGGCCTCCTCACCAGTGCTCTAAGCAAACCAGAGTGTTCATAAAACAAAAGCAGCAAAATAGAGGGAACCCTGTTTCCTACAGACTTGTGTCCCAACTATATCCAGTAAAGAGCATGTGAGCAGAGATCCTGTCCTAACTGACCTCCCTCCCGTGTTCTCCCTCCATTGAGTTGTAACCTAGAGATCTGCAGTCCTGGAGGGCTCTTGTGGGGACACAGCCCCAGGAGAAGGGCGAGTTTCTTACCACGTTTCTGCACACCAATCAGATGCAGTCCTGCCCAGGTACGTCAGCCAACCTGGGCTTGTGCAAGAAGCTTGCTGGGGGTGTGTGTTTGCATACCATGTACTCACACAAGATTTCACAAACCATGCTGCTTACAGCCAGCCCTCACCACTGAGGCTCCTTGCCCTCCTCTCTTGCATGTTTAAAAGGCTGTTTTCCCTATTATCTCCCCTCAGGGACAAGGCACCCACACCAGCAATCTGACCGCCCTACTTCATCCTAAAGTGATGAAAGAGTGTGGAGTGGATGAGGCCTTTTTTTACTCTGGAGGAAAAAAGTGAACTCAATGCCAGGCACGGATCCCAGGCTGCGGAGTTCAAATCGTACTCTGAGCACATAATTCCCATTTGTGTTTGTGTGCACGCAGGGCGAGGGTGGGAGCTGAAGAGTGAGGGGAGGGGGAAGGGGGAGGCTGGATATAAGAATGTAATTGTCATAATTTAATCCAAAACTACTTCTTGGAAGAAAAAAAAGAAGTAGGCCAACACAAAACAGCATGTTCAGTTATAAACACCACATGAAAGAGCCGTATTATGTTCAACTTGGTAACTGCCATCTAACTTCAATGTTCTCAGCTGCCCACTACTGGGCCAAGGCCTTTCCAGCACTCCCCCCACCCCAAAGCAAACAAAGGCCCCCAGACAAACTGCAACGCAGATACCGATTTCTGAGGCCATGGCAAAATTCCACATAGAAAGTTCATTCTAGGCAGAGGACACAGGCCGGTGGCTGGAGTGCCTGGAGCACAAAGCCATCTGGGACCCACGGCACGTCCAGCCGCAATGGGGAGAGCGCCTGCACATCTCCTGCAAAGCCATAAAGAAGCTGGGCTGTGCCATGTGGGATGCAGAGTGCTTTGGAACCAGATTGCCCAGCGCTGCCCAGTGGATTCCCAGAGCCAGTCCATGCTGGCATCACTGCTGGTTTCTGACTGATGTGTGGGTTGGGAGCAATCACAGCTGAACAGAGAGGTACAGGGGCTCTTTTGTGCCCCTCTTCCTCCCAGGCTCTCAGCTGGAGTGAGTCATCTGGTGCAAAGGAAGCATGGTCACTCAGGCTTAGATCCTTAGAGGTGTTCACCTACTTTGGATGACACTTGGCCCAAAATGCCCCCAGGAACACCAGAGGCTTAGCAGTGCTGAATATGAGCCAGCTGTGTGCCCAGCTGACCAAGGCCAGTGGCATCCTGCCTCATATCATTATGGTGTAGCCAGCAGGAGCAGGGAGGTGATCGTCCCTCTGTACTCATCTCTGGTGAGGCCACACTTCACGTACTGTGTTCAGTTTTTGGTCCCTCACCATAAGAAAGATATCAAGGCTCTGGAGCTTGTTCAGAGAAGGGCATCAAAGCTGTGAAGGGCCTGGAGCACGAGTCTTACATGGAGCAGCTTGAAGGAACTGAACTGGAGTTCGGTCTGGAGGAGGCTGAGAGCAGACCTTATTGCTCTACAACTGCCTGAAAGGAGGTTGTGGCTCAGTGAGGGCTGGCCTCCTCTTCTGGGTAACTGCAACAGGACAAGAGGGAATGGCACAGGAACTGAGAGACGTGGTTATGGGGCATGGTGGGGATGGGCTGGTGGCTAGATGAGATGATCTCAGAGGTCTTATCCAATCTTAACGACTCTATGAGCAGCGTGTTTCTTTTCTCCCTCCATGGGACGCCCCAGGCTGAGCCCTTCCTGCCTTCAGGACTGGGCAATGAGGAAATACATTCCTTGCTGTCCCTGTGCTGGGGCTGTTCTGAGGTCTGGTGCTAACTGCAGGCTTTGCATAGCATCTGTTGGAGCGACAGCAATATGATATCCCAAAGTGAATGCCTTCTGCTTGAAGAATATGTTTGTTAGCTTCACGCTAACCTTTATTTTTCATGGGTCTGGGTGACATTATTAGCACCGCGCTTACTGCTTCAGTGAGGCATCCTTGTTGGAGCGTGGGTGGGAGACGGGTTAGAGTCAATATGGAGCAGAGCGAGAGAATGGCTTCTGTTATTTATTGCTTTGCCGTCCTTGGAGGAGATGTGACACTTTGAGAAGATCTGCTTGGGAGAATCTAATTAAGATCCCAGTTGTCACATAGGCACCATTGAGAGATTGTGACTGTTTCAGCTGAGCCGGCAGGCGGGACCCGCTTGGGACAAAACGAATATCGCACCGCCCCGCCCGAAAGGTGGAATTGAACCACTCTGTCGCTAGACAGCTACAGGTTTGAAGCCTGCACCCCAGACCACTGAGGGTCATCCGGGCAATTGGATCCATCCTTCCTTTAAGCAATATGTAGCTGCAAGATGTTGCCATGGTCAGGTCACGGTGAGCGCCGTGCAGTGCCGGACTCCCGCAGGTATTGCTGCCCGTCCCCATACCCCGTTCCCAGCCCTGTTCCTCACCCCGTTCCGCACTGCCGGCCCCACAACCCGCAGCTCGGGGCCGGACCGGCAGCACGCGCGCTGTATGCAAATTAGGGGCCGGCGATTGGCTGTCCCGCGGGGCGGGGGCGGCGGGTGACGCACGGCGCTTCCCAGAAGGAGCGGGGCCGCGCCCCGTGTGGGTGGGAGCGGGGCTGTGTGAGGGGTGGGTGCTTTGCTCTTTTTGTTACGGGTAACGGCGCTATTCGGGAGGAAGACACGCGTGTCCCATGAGATACCTCGCAGAACAATAATATCCTCCGGGAGGAAATGCCTGCCTGACCCCCAGCGGAGCGTCAGCCCGTGCCCCGCAGTGCAGCATTGAAAACACTTGTGCCTCTGTCCACACGATCGTGGCTGCGGAGCCTGTTTCCACCAAGGTCTGAGCCCTTGGAACATGACCGAGCTATTTGCCTCCAGAGATCCCTGTGGAGTGGGGTCTGCAGCTGTAATTAGCGGCACATCCAGCCTGTAACCCGCCAGGTGGGGTTTGTCAGCAAAGCCGCTTGGAGCTGCAGCTCCCTCAGTGCCAGGCAGCAATTCTTCTCCCCTGGCTCGCACGGGTCACTTCCCTCTGCGCATTCCTTTCCCTTTACCTGGTGCTTATTCCAGTAGCAGGTGGTGCAATCCAGCACGTTCCCTTTGTGCATAAAAATGCACCGTGCGAGGAACTGGGGGGTGGGAGGAGATGCAGGGAAATTACTCATGGGGAGGAACAAATGAGCACGGGGGTGTGAGGAAGGCAGGTGGTAGCAGCCGGCCCTTGGGGCTCTGGCCTGCTCTGAGGGCAGTGCAGCAGCCCAGGGCTTGCTCTTCAGCCCAGCAGCAAGTGACCTCGCTGGTGATTCCAGCTGGACGTAAATGGCTGCCAGGGCTCAGGAGAAATCCTCAGCTCCGTGTGCCTTCTGTAAAGCTCGGCTCTGGGAGCCCTTTCACTTTCTCTTTGCTTTCCTCTCCAGCACCTACTTTTTCTGGATGGTTTCCCTGTGCAGAATCCCTCCATAGGAAGGCTTCCATCTGAGTGTGAAGGTGGTGGGCTCCCCTCTTGCAGCCCCCTTATTAATGCTCACAGATCTGTTGTCTTCCACATCTCCCAGTCAATCTCCCTGTGCTTTCCAGAGTGACCATGCCAAGCGCTCAAGTCCAAGTGAAAAATAACAGCCAGCCAAAGTACTGCAGCCAACAACCAAGGCATGCATTGCAAAGGCCAGCTCCCCAAACTTTCCTTACTTCACAGTAAAGGCACTTGCTGAGGTAAAGAGTGCAACAGTTGCAGAAGGTCAGGCAGTGCAGGAAGGTGCCCCAAGAGGGTCAGCAGCAATACAGGAAATGTTGCTGGAGACCTCACAGTGGATGGGAAAGCGGTAACAAAGATGTTTTGAGAATTCTCCCCTTGACCGGATGCGGGTCTGTCTAGGTTCACATTGCTCCTGGAACGGAAGCTCAGCTGGCTGCTGGCTTCCCCTGCACCGCCTGAAAGTAATATTTCCAGGATAAGTGCATGTCTGCTTCTTGAGGGCCTTAGTTACCTGAGCACAGGGGACTGCTGTGGAGCGGCTGCCTCAGCTGAATGACCTGGCAGAGGTGTGATGGAAGACAGGCAGCTGCAGCCACAGCCCTGCTGAGTATGCCTGTAAGAGCCACTGAGCTGTGCTGTCTGCAGGGAGCCTTTGTCCTGCTCCAACCTGCACCAACCTCGCTGCCTGTGTTACAGGGATAGGAGCTGGGATGGTGTGGTGGACAATTAAACCTGCAGCTGATGTCAGGGGTTAGTGACTGCTGGTTGCATTTATAAGGCTACCAAAGATGCAGATAGGCACCTCCAAGGATCTTCAAAGCATGTAAATAAGTTAATGGACCTGTTGATTTCAAAGGCTTCCCAGCACCTCGTTTTCCTTTAAGCATCTTTTTGGAAATCTCAGCGTTCAGCTTCATCTTTAGACCAAGCATCTGAAAATATGACCCCTGCCATTAGGAGTGTAGAACAAATGCAGTTTATCAGCATAAGGATGGAAAAGCTCTCTCTCTCTTCAATAATGCTCTTAATTAAAGCATTTCTCAGCGTCTTTGGACCTAATTCTCTACCTTATGCGGGCAACTACACTATGCCAAATGGGTGCAAAGCACTGCCAATTTAGGTTTGATTCAATGCCCATTCGAGTTAATGGAAATCCTCCCACGGAAATCAATAGGATTTGGTTCGAGGCCCCAAAGTCAATGGGGAATTCTGATTTCACAGTGTTTTACGCCCACTCTGCGCTGCTACAAGCAAATATACAACGTACAAAGCCTGGGAGAATTTGGAAAGGGCTCTGTGTGTGACTCCTGGAGGGGGCTGTAGCCTAGGCTACTGAAGCAATGCATTGCAACTAAGACTGTCCAGTGAGGAAGGCTTAAAGCAAACCAGCCTGAGCTTTTCCCATTGGGCTTTTGAAGGGCTCTTACTTTTTGTAAATATGCTCCTGTTGGTTTTTGTTGTTGCTGTTTGTTGTCCCAGCCTGACAGAATGTGCAGGCATCTTCTGTGCTTTGTTCTTGCTTCTCGTAACCACCAGAGCCTGATTTGTGTCAGAAAAGACAAGCTTGTATCCTTGCTGTATTAATAAATAATTATTTGGTGTAAAGTTTGGGGATGAGAAGGGCTGTTATTCTTAGCAGCAGCAATGAAATTTCAGCAGCTGATGACGTCAGTGCTAAAATGTCAGTGTGAAACAGACTGGAACAAATTAAGAGCGTAGTGTCGTCACTGAGAGCCACGCTGCCCTCCAGAGGGACTATGGCTGGATGCTGCAGATGCAGTTCGGGGGATGGGGTACAGAGGCTGCTGCTGGGAGCTTCTCAGAAGCCTTCAAAAAGCAACCACAGTCATCTCGGTCCCACAAAGGTCAAAGAAGATGCTATTTGAGCATCCCTGCCCACTTCATGGTGTGAGCTCACAGTGAGGAAGGGCCACATTGTTAAACCAGATTCCAGGAACCGAAACCAGAAGAAAAAATAAATACAATTGGCCATCTCCTAGTCTCTTAGCAAACCGGGCTAAGTCCATCTCTGATGTCACTCTAGTGACTCAAATCAAAGAGGAATTTGACCCAAGATGGCTCTTGTCATGATGTGCTGTTTAAAAGAGGATGATGTGCATAGAGCAGAGGTGGTCCTGAAGCATTTTATTACTTAATTGGACTGTACAATTGCATTCAAAGAATGCCTCCAGGCTACCCCAAAATCTTGAAGTCAGGGTGCCCAGAGCTTTAATCAAACCTGCCAGCATTCCAGAACAAATGCGCTCAAATACTCGAGTTTGGGATGTTTCTCGGCTAGTCATAGGTTGCATGGGGCATAGGCAGTAGCTGAGAGGGTCACTTCAAGCCTGGCATTTCAGGGTCCCTTTGAGTCCTGCAGATGAACTTGCCTTGGCTGCTGGGCTGCAGGACAAGCTCTGGTCAGGGGAGGTAGGGATGGCTGTGACTGTCCTGCATAGAGATCTGTGCTACTTTGATTGGAAGTATGAAAAAGAAGTGGAGATTTGCTGGGTTAGTGTTTCTAGAAAACAGTATTGGTGACAAAACTGCTCTGTGTTGTTTCACCCCTTTCTAGAAGTGCTGCAGAGCTGGATGCGGTTATAGCAGACAAGGGAAAATACACTGAGACATATGTTTATCTATCAATCATGCCAGCTGCTTCTGGCATGCAGCAACTGGCTGACCACAGTAAGGAAAGGAGGATGTAATCAGTTAGCAAAGGCACTCCTTTCTCAGCAAGGACGATAAGGATTATTGGCAAACCCACAGAGAGTTACGGGAATAGAGGAACTGGTGTGCTGAAGTCACTTCCTATCACTCGGGAGTCCCTGTGCTTGGAGTATTGTGTTTGCTTTCCTATTATGGGTCCCGGAGTCGTCTGCATTCATTCAGACTTTACAAGAGTACTCATCCTGCCTCAACAAACAGAAAGCTCTTGGAGAGATTACCTCCATCTTTTATCTGGTTTTGGGGGGAGGATCCAGACCAACTGTGAGCAGTGAGAGTAGATCTTTGCCACAGCTTCACACCAGCACAACACCTTCCTATGGAGAGATTTAAAAAAAAAGAGAAAAAGAAAAGCATGAATTAATCAATGCAGGGAAGAGGTTTGTGCCAACAGAAACACCCTTTTGCCAACACAAACTGCACTGCCATTTGAGGGGCTGGCTGGGCACTATCAGCAACCCCACTCTTGTCAGCACAGGGCCCCAGCTTCACTGATGAGGTGCTGCACGGGCAGGCAGATGCAGGAGGTTCCCAGCCAGTGAGATCACTCCAGGCTTTGCACCTCTTTGCTGGGGTGAGCCCCTGCTCCCTCATCTCTAAAGGAAGCAGCGGCTATTTCAGCTGCACCTGGATCAACATAGAGTCAGTACGAGCTGGGTGTGAAGTCCTGCAGACACAGCTGGTCACTAATGCAGCTTGTAGAAGAGAAAAAGGTCTGCTTTGCAGGGCATGGTCAGCACAGGTCTTGTGTGCACAAAGGCAGCTTGGAGGTAGCTGGTGTCTTCTCAGAGGTCTCGCCAGCAAGCATAGTGAGAACTCCCACTGCAGCACTGCCTGCCACTAATTACAGCTTGGCACTGAGGTTGGCAGAGTGTTCGTAAATCAAAGCTTCCTTACCAGGAATGCTGGAGAGTGTGGGCGAGGAGAAGGCAGATGAGGAGCCAAAAAGGAGCGCGTTGTCCTGCTGTCAGCATCGCAGGTCTAAAGATGGGCCCAGTAAAAGCAGGGGAGACAAAAGGCTGAATGCTGCCCACACTGCTTCTCATCTAGACTGGATTTCCTAGAGCTTGGTTTGGGGATATAGGAATTAAATGTCCACTCAAAGAAAAGAAGACTTGTACTCTTTTACTTGATATTTTGGTGTGTGTGTGTGAAACCGATCTCTAACATGAATTCCTAATAGACTGTCAGGGGAGGAAGGACAAATCTTTTCTGCACACATTTATAAATATCTGCCTGTAAGTTAAGACTTACCACCATAGGAGACCCAAGATGATCTGTGATTTCTGCAATCTCATCTGAGAGAGCAAGTGAGTGATTCCATGTGGTAGAGACATACAGCCCATGACTCACAGCCCTGAGTCACAGCACTGGGACACTTCAGTGTTCAGAAACACTAGTAGTGACAGAAATCAGGATGATGAGCAAGCAGCTGTTACTCATTCTCAGCTGGCCACCGTAAGCGTGTCTGTACCAGCTAGTATGGCTCTGCCTCTTTGTCTCCTCTTGCAGACCTGCAGTCATCTGGATAGCGTGGTGACATAGCTCACTTCACATTTGCCTCTGGGCAAGAGATGATCAAGTCTAGTCTCTGGCTCCCAGACTGTCCTGCTTGACTCTATTAGTCTCAGCACAGAGCTATCGTGGTAATTTTCACTTCAGATTACTTCTTTCATCTCTGGACATCAGCTCACATTACAAACATGAACGCATCGATCATCACATGGGGTTAAAAGCATCCGTATCCCTATTTATAACCGAGGCACTGAGCAGGTAGACAACTCGCTTCTAATGACAAAGGAGATTTGCAGCAGAGCCAGGACAGAACAACAGGAGATGTTACTTCTAATCGCCTGCCACTGAACTCTATGCTCCGTTGCATTCATCTCTTTCTCACGCAGAGGCAGCTTGGATGAGAACGAGTGCCCAGGAAGTTGCCCTGTTTATTCAGCCCTCGAATGCCTGTGGAACTTTTTCACTGAATTCTTTTCATGAGCATCAGCTTTGGTGCGGGAAATGATTGCGAGAGACAAAGGCTTGGTTGTGTGTGTGCACGTGTGTGTGTGTGTGTGTGTGGTTGGGAGAGAGGAAGAATAAAAAACATATTTCCAGATGGTTGAAAGGATGCACAGCACTTTGCTATTGGCAAAAACAAGCCCTTTCATTTTCAGGATGTGTAAGTCACAAAATCGCAGCTGGAAAAAATAGGCAGAAAGAGAAGCGGTGAGGTAAAAATAAGAATCACAAGTGCAAAATAAGCCAGCTGTTATTTGCAAATCTGACTGCTTCGTTTCTATTTAAACGGGATAAATGCACTTGCTGGGGAGGATCTTTGCAGAGCTGTGTAGCGCTGCATTTTCTTGTTAGCTTCTTTTGCTTTGCATTCCCAACTCCTGCCTCACAGGAAATTCAGTCCCTGGCAAGCTTCGGCTCCAGACAGGAAACGTCCTGAGGAATTTCTTCCATACAGGTACTATATTTGCTTGGAGGGATAGCACGGTGGAGATATTTACCACAGTTGAATTTAACTAGCAGAATATTATGCATGTTGATTGAGTTGCTGGGAGTGATCTCTGTCTACAGCCACCAGCACGCCATGTTTAAACAAACTGTGCTGCTCTGCCTGCCTGTGGGAAGATATGCATCAGAGCTGGGCCTGCTTCTCCTTCCCCTGTCAGCAGCATGTCCCAGCTCATGTCAAAGATAATCACCAAAATCAGAGTGTAACAGAGAGTCAGGTCTGTGCAGCAGGTTTTTATCACATGACAAAGCCGGTCCTGTGCTATTTGCCCCAAACTGACCTTTTGATAGCAGTGCCTGTGCAGCACTGCGGGCTGATGCATTTTGCTCACTGGTGAAGAAAAGCCCCGTTTTCCCCTTTGCACTGAGGAGACCCAGTACAGATTGCCTTGAGTACCACGCTGTCATTCAGAAGAGCTGGAGGTACTGGGTGCATCCCAGCCACAGGCCAGCCTTCATACACCCCTCGTGGCTCCCTTTGCACACTGTCCCACCTTTCTCCACTAGTTCAGAGCAGAATTGCTCTGCTTATTAGTCCAGAAGGGACCACATGAGTCTACAAAACAAGTGCCGTCACTTGGTGCTTTTCTAGGTTCCTTCAGCACCGTCAGCGACTGGTGATGTAGTGAGTTACTTCCTCATGCACACTAAATAATTATTCCTTCCTTAGCAAAACTGTGAGTGCCTTCCTGTCTTTAACATAGCTCCCAATGTACAAGGTATATAGAAAAAAGAATGGTCAGTCTGTGCCACAGTCTCCCTAGACAAACGTGAGGGATTAATTTATATGGCTGGGAACAGCCCTGAGCTGGCAAGGAAATGGGCTGCATTACCCACCTCAGAGATCTGTGATTCACTACAGATGCACAGAACAGGCAGAGAAATGTGCAGTAACACGCAGTGGTGCTTCGCCTACTATTACAGTGCAGCCTCCAGCCAGAGACAACCCAGCCACATTTACAGGTGTGCTCTGGGAATGAGCTTTTTCTGTGAGGAGCAATGGAAGACAGACAAGTGTCTTCAAAGCCTTAAGCCTCTATTCCACCCTGGCGAGCCATGGAAATGTAGCTGTGTGCACTGCTACAGTGTGGATATTCTGTTTCTGGGGCAGGAAGCGCAAGTGCAGATCCTCCCACTTAATGCTATGGGGAGAAGAAAAGATTCACAGACTCCCCTGCAGTGTTAGAGAAAATACAGCTTTGGCCTTTAGTGCCCTTTGTTACATAAACACAAGTAGCATAGACATATTAATCACCCTGCCACTGAGGGAGGAACAGAGCAGCAACCTCAAATGCCACCCACTCCCCATTCTCGCTCCCATTTGATGTTGCTATTTTAAGCCACGCATTATTTCCTGCTGTGATTTTATTTTTTTTAACCCAGCTTCTAATTCTGGCTCTGAGGTAAGCTGTGACATATGTACCCCTCCTCTCCCCCTCCCCTCCTTCCTCCTCCCCCTGCACCCACGTCCTCTTTATCGCTGTCTTTTAGAATCTTTCCCTCTGCACCTTGTAAGCAGCTGGGTCCCAGGGGTGAATTGTTTGCCTAGAAAAAACAAGAGCAAGGGGACGTATCTTCTTCCTGCTTTTGGACTTCGGTGCAAACAGTATTGGAGCCACAGTTTGCAGGGCAGACCACTGTCAAAGTGTTGCATCTCCCTTCTTGGAGGGGATGGAGATGCAGAGACAATGGTCCTGTGGGGAAAGGATAGGCCACAGCCACAGCTATGCTCATCTGATGAGACACATCTCGCCCCAGCAGCATCTGCTTTGTAGCACAGAGCACACAGAGGTTTGTACAGGTTTTCTCCTCTGAGCCTGCTTTTGCATGCAGGTGGCCAGCAGACTTCTAGCCCCCAAGTCAAGCTGCCTCGTCCCACTGGCACCAGATAGCAGCCTGGGCCAGAGCAAGTGTGGAACCTGCAGTCTCAGGAAGGGCCCGGAGCAGAGGGCACTGATAAGAGCTCTGCCTTGCTAAGTTTGAGCCCTGGGAGAAAATCTGAGGCCTGCTTATGCATCACAGTGGAGGAGCACTGCTGGTTTATCCTCTTCCACACCCTTGCCCCTTTCCTCCCTGCCAAGCAGCCCATCCCGAACACTTCCTCCTGCTGGCTGCTGGCTGCTGCTAGCACAAGAGCAGGCTGGGCCTTGTTTCCAAACCCAGGACAATGGAGAGGTCCTGGCCGCTCTCAGCCAGCCCCGATGTATATGTTTCACACAAACATCTCACACATTTCCCTTCCTGCAGCTCGCTCTTGGTGCTGCTGCACGTGGCCCATGCCTGCCTGGTGATTGTGGCAGCTGAAGGAAATCCTGGGCCAGAAGCCTACATGTCCTCCATCCTCTCCTTCCTCAGGCAGGGATTCCGCAGCAGTGGTTTTGCTGAGGATCCCAGGGAGAGGCATAGAGCAAGAGCAGGCAGCCCTTCTGCCAAGTGGTCTGATGTTAGTCACAGCTGCTGGAAGGCTTTGCCCAGGACCGTTATTTGTGTTTCCACATCTTGGCTCCCATGCTGGTCCCTGGAGAGAGCTGAGGATTCACATCCCAGAGTGGGATGCACGCGAGCTTTTGCACATTTGCAGTTTGCTGCTTTGAAGCAGTGAGGACTGCAGCCTGCAGAGCCAGTGAACTGGCCTCTCCCAGGCCAGTCCTTGCCCTCCAATCCTTGCCTGTAAAACACTGTCATTTGAATCAAGTATGGTGATATCCAGTGGAAAGGAGGGAGGGGAAAGAGCCAGCATCACAAAATGGAGTGATCACACCAGAATAAAATGACTGTTTGTTTTTTTTTTCCAACCTCCTGCATCCCCATGGGCAGCTATTTTCAAGTTTATTGCAGCACAACAGCAGTGCTGGAGAAATTCCCCCCAGAGACAAGACCTCAGAAAGAGTTCTAGTAAATTGTCTTCACAGAAAATCACCCCATGCTGGGGTGTCACACCCAGTGCTGCACAGGAGCCAGCCCACAGCTGACAGCACCCAGCACCCCAGGGAACTCTGTTTGCTGAGGGCGGCTCCGCAAGGCCCGGTGCCTGCAGTGCAGCTGCTGCTGCCATCCATTTCTCAGCACCACAGTGGTGGTATGTGCAGAGGAGGGATGAACTGATGGGACATGAGTGCACGGGAAAGATTGGTTTATGGCAAGCATTATCAGCTTGCTGGCACCGTTCACCAGAGGCTAGTTCTGGTATTGGCTCTAGTAGCCACTAGAACAATAGGAATACTCGGCAGACGCTGTGGTTTCTAGACAAAATCACTGTGGAATAGGGGCAGCTTAGGCAAACTGGAGCAGTAGGCCGTATTTGTTGTGACACTCTAAGTGTGTGAAAAATAACCCAAGTTAGTGTTTGGTTAGCATGGGTGGACTGAGCATTACAAAAAGAAAAAAAATCCCTGCAACAACAGAGGAGTCAAAAAGCCTGATCAATCCTGAACACCCACAGCTGGGCACCTGGGAATGGTACAAGAAAACCATATGGCTGACCCCTGCCTATGCAGCCCTAAGGTGGCTCTTGCCTTGCAGGTGTGGCCCTGCCTCTCAGAGCCTGACCCAGCAGCCCGGCTCACATAAGGCAGTTTCACCAGGATCCCTGACCAAACAGAGGCCCCTTGCAGCTGGTTCCCATCGCTCCTCATCTTGGCAGCTCAGTTGTGGCTCATCCAGGTCAGCAAAGGCAGCTCAGGAAGAAGTTCCTGGCAATCTCCAATTAGATCTGCTCTTCCCAGGGCACTTCGGCGAGGCTTGCTCCTCTTTCTCATTCCACACAAGGTTTTATAAAAGCTGTGTTTGTAAACACCAGACTCCATCTCACTGCCTCCAGGGCACTGGGCTGAAGGCCAGGGAGGGATCCAAGAGACTGCAGACAGTTTTAAGAGTCTATGGCGTCCGATCGCCGCCTGGGAGAGGGCACGCCTTGCAGTTAATAGCCTCAGTGGCAGGAGTCACCTACAGTACCAGCAGGTCTCAGCACTATTTTGTGGCTCCCTGAGGCTGAGCTTGGCTTTTACTGAAATGACCTCTTTGCATGCCAAGCCAGCTCTGCCAGGATCTGCAGGGAGTAATGTTGCCTCAAATGTATGTATGAGCCTGATGCCCTGTGATGATAAAACAACACGGTGGACATGTATTTGCTTTTGACATGGTGCTATATAAATATTCACCTCCTCCCACCTCTCCTTCCCACAGCTTGCTCTGGAGAGCTTGGTCATGTACATGGACCTGAGTGCTCCTTTCTTACCAGGGAGGTGCTGTGTCTTGGCACCGGGTCACTGACACAAGCCAAGTGACGAGTGGACGGAGGGACCTTTGGATGGGTCTGTCCAAGCCTCCCAGGTTCCCTTTGACCCAAGTCCTTTGGAAAACCGGGCAATTATTTGCCATCAATTGCCATCTTATGGCACTGTGACTTTGTGGAGCAGTGACAAAGCCCTGCTGCTGAGGATAGGCCTGACCTGGTGGAGCCCGATCTGGGCCCACCTCTTTTCACCAACTGCAGCTTCAGTGGGCAAAGGAGACAAGGAGCAATCTCACCCAGCCACAAACCTGAGCCTGTCCATATGTCCAGAACTGCTGTTTTCCACACACTTCACCAGCAGGTACATTCAGACACTGGTTTAGCCGGAGCTGCAAAGCTTCCAGGCAATGAGAGCCTGGTAAGTTTCTCATGATCTGGGCAGAGAGGGCAGTATTAACAGCCTGAGCAGAGCTATGGCCACAGCGCAGACAGGAAGCATGCTGTCTGTAGGGCAGTCTTGCCTGCACCTGAGTGTATTATTCATTGCACAGATGTAGCCATCGTGCCCTGCATTCTGAAGGCCTGAGGCTGGGATGGCTCTGGCTTCCTGTGAGGATGACTTCGTGTTGGATTCTCATGGCTTCACAGTGCACATGGTTGTGGGTGGCAGAGCCATGAGTTACAGCTGAGCAAAGGACTTCACTGTTCCCAGAAGTGGGAAATCAGGCCTGGCTTGTGGGGCCAAGACAGGGAGAGAAAAGCTGGTGGCTCCTTTAAGGGAGGAAGCTGAAAGGACTGCGAGGGAAGGGAGCTCTGGAAGCTGTGTTTTTCTCTCAGCGCCTCAGGGGCTGGTTACTAAATTTGGTTACTGGGCTTAAATAATGCAGCATGGCAGAACCCAGTGGGTTTGAACGTTGTCATATGCACATAATCCTCTCCTAGGTGGCTAAGATCTCTTGTTCTCTGCTGCTGCTATCTGCAGAGCAGTTTGAATGTGATGTGAAACATCATCTCAAATAATTATAACTAGCAGAGAAGAGCCAAAGCTGCAAAGACCCATCTATTTCCGCTCTGCTCTGTCTATCTAAGTAATTTCTAAGGTGCCAATCACCAAATCATCCAAGCACTGTCTAATCTGGATCCATTGGTGCTCATGTAGGCTTGAATCTTTGCACTTTATGTGTGTCTATCACTCATTAGCAAGCATAGGGACAGAGCTGTTTAATGTGGGCTAACACTCTTCCTTTTGCTGTTGAGATCTTTGTTATTCACTGACCAAACTTCCAGTGGCTGGAAGATTCACAACATCACGGTGGCTCCTGGCCCAGGAAGGATTTAATTCTCTTCCCGCTACTTCAGGGAGGACAGGGGAAGGCTTACCAAGGTAGGGAAGGGTGCCACGTACCCTACCCAGCATGTAAAATGCTCTATAGGCCACACCAGATAGAGGTAGCTGTATACCTATACAGGCTGTGCATCATGTGCCTGCTCACCTGCATCAAGGCTGGATCCAACTCTGTGGCATGGAGACAGAAGGCCCCCTACCACCTCTTTTGGAGGGCCAAGCCTTCCCATGCAGAGGCAAGAAGCGAGTACAGGGCAGGAGCCAGAAACTGGGCTTTACATGAGGTAGGAGAAGGAGAGTGTTGTATCCACCTGTATCTCAGCTGACCTACTGCCACACACTTGCAAATTTTGTGAAACAGATCAAGACCTTCCAGATGACCACTCACTGCTAAGACAGCAAGCACTAACAGTGGGCAAGGGACTCGCTATACAGAACATACTCATCGGGAATGAAATTGGATTAAACCTTTCCTTCATTACCAGGGAAACAGTCTTTATTTCTAATGAGAATCTGCCAGGTACGGGCACTGCTGTTGCAATGCGATTAGCTCCACTTCAATAGGCTGCTCTTAGGAGAAGGGTCTTTCTTCTTCTGCCCAGTATCCCTAATCTGGCATGACACTTGACAGCAGGTTTTCATGGCAGAGGTTACTGGGAGAGCTTTTCCAAGCTCCATTTGTAAGCATCACATCTGAGTCCTTAGAGAAGCGCAGGTCCTCTCCATGCCTCACTCACTGATCATCCTTATTCTCCATCCCCCAACTGCCAGAGTATTTTTAGTGATGTTGAATAAATACATGTCAAATCTTTCTCCATTAGTGACATGTCAGAAATTAAAACGACATTAGCTGTAAAGCCTGCAGCAAAGCCAGCTTCACGTTGGGCACTTGTGGGCATGAGTGCCCAAGAAGCTAGGAACAATGTTACCAACAGTGTGTTTCCTTCAGTCCATTCATATGCCTTGCACGCCCTTCCTGCACCTCTTTCCCCATAATGCTACCTTCTTCTGCTGTTTACTTACCAACTACCCCCACACTTCCCAAGCTTTTTGCCTGAGAAGAATCTCCAGGTCACAGTGTTTCATCCTCTGTTCTCACAGACATCATGTTAGGCATTACTTGAACCCCAGTATAAACACACAAATAAGCAAACAAAAACAGTTGGAATTTTTTTGCTCATCTTTGTCTCTCTTAAGCTGTATCAGCTGTCTGGGACCCCACTCCTTTATTTCATCCCTATTTCTTCCTAGGTATCCTACCTCTTCCCCATTGCTGTGTTGCTTCACCTTTCCTCAGCATGTGATTGTGCATCCCATTCTTATCACTATTCTTCCTATCCCTTTCCTTCTCTGTTCTATTCTCTCTGTCTTGTCTCCCAGTCTAATTCATCTTCTTCAGTGTGAGATGGACATCTCTGCTGTCTCTGGTGGTTCAGGCAAACAGCCTGCATCCTCTCTGACTTGCCTAAGGCAGGAGCTTGTTCTCCTTTGATACTGCTCCTTCAGGTACCTGGTATGGATCAGCTTGCATAGCTTAACAAGAGCAGATCAGCTCAAAACCTGTTACAAAGGAGCTGTGGATAATGGATGAGGTGAAGCTAAAGGTGGAAAATACTGAAACACTACAGCTATCAAGCAAAAATATTTATAGCCATGAACTGAAGAGTGACTGCGCAGAGTGGGGAAAAGCTGCCATTAAGGAAGAGGGAAATTGCAAAACAAACATCCCCTTTGGATGGATAGTTGGTAGCACACCCAGAAGATTAACACTGATTATACCTCCCAATTAAGAAGCAAGGTACTGTGCTGTCTTCATTAACCAGATGGGTTCTCAATTCACAGTTGCTTCTCCACAGGTATCAGGTGAGACATCAGGGCTGGCATCCTCAGTAGCATAAGTTTAGGCAGGTTAGCAGGCTTATCCTGAGGCCCTGCTCTTCAAACTATTTAGATTTCAGGCAGCTGACATTATTTGAATGCTTAAATCTTTGAAGGCTCCAAATGACTACGGAGCTGCAGACTGCCTGGTTCAAGTCTAGTTTATGTCAGTCATGATGGATAAATGTTACTGTTAGATATTTGCATGATGTCAAATCTTTCCCAGAGTCTGGGTCATTCTGCAGGCCCTGATGTAGCCTCTTTTTGGCCATTGCTTCTGAAGGAGCAGGTGATAACCCATGTCAGATTCTTGATAATGGCTCTGACAGACTTGTGTGGAACACAGATTGTTTAGTAGCTATTAAGTCATTCAGACAAGCCAGCCTGCTGCTTGATGGGTGTTTTGTTTCACTGGGGGGGGAGGGGTTGGGGACACAGGGAGAATTTGGTGCCTTTCCCAGACTTGCACAATGGCAGGTTTGGAAGTAGGCCCTGTGCAATTCCAGTCGATCTGAGTTGCAAGCATTGGCTGCTGGACTACTCATTTTTAATTGTAGTGGTGAAAGGAGACGCAGAGAGCTTGGATGCTGGATGGAAATGCAGTCAGAATTCAGCAGCTGTGGGCTTTTTATAATAGTTCTTGAAGTCACAACTTTCCTAACATTTTGCGAGTAGTTAGATTTTACATGGGTAAGACTTCTGTCTTGATACAAGAAGTCTGTGGAGACAGAAGCAGGAAAAAGATATTGAAGAACTTGCTTCTTCTACCAGCCTCCTGCTTAATGACCTACCTCAAGAATCACATCGAACCCTCAGACCCTTCCTCCAGGTCACAGCTTCCCAGAGGGTAGAGAGATAGATATCTTAATAATGGAGTAGACTCCATCCTCAGACTTGCAACCAGTCCTTTATTAGTGACAGGATCTGATACTCTCCTCCCTCCCAGTTCAGCACCTTTAATCTCTCTGGAGTCAAAGCAAGCTTCTCTGATCTAAGAAAGCAAGAGACCAGCTTTCCCTAGCAAATTTTTGAGTTGGAAGGAATGACAGCTCTGATGCTAATGCTCTTCTCATCTTTTTACACCTAAAGCACTCTGCCATCAACGGCAAGCCAAGCTTGTGGTAGGGATCAGGCTGTGCTCTTTCTGCCTTATGCATCTTGCTGAAAAACAGCGAGTAGTTTGGCTGGAGGTTCTTAAAGCTGGAAGGGGCTGGATCACACCCTAACTACCTGGAGATAACAAGGAGCCTACATTGCTATCAGCTTTTCTCATGTTTTGTGGGTTGCTGTACGTCTCCCGTTCATCAGAGCGTAGCATCCAAAAGTTCCCACCAGTCCAGTTCTCCATATCTTGTGAATATACTGGAGGGAAAGGTAACTACAGGCCTGTTTTTATATTGCAGGTGCAAACTCCTAAGGAAACCAAAGGTCTTTTTGAAACAAGAAAGAATCCCGAGGTTCCAACACCCAAAACTGGAGAATATACTTGGTGGGCCTTTGAGGCCAGCATCACTTAATGATAATCATGCATCAGGTCTTGTAAATCTTGTACCTTGGTAGATCTGCTGGAGTGGGCAATGGTGGCTCTAGATTCAATCTTTTACTGCTGTTGTTGACAGAATAAAGATGAGCTCACCTTAAAGTTTCAGGTAAGGTTGCTGGGGAAAGCCATCCTGAGAGGAAGATTCTAACTGTTTGAGAAACAAGTAGCAAAGAATGTTGGCAGGTACAGAAGTGCTTAAAACCATTTTATCACATGCATAGTGCACCTGATGCCTTGCTCCCTAGGGAAGAACACCAAGATAACTGTCAGTTTATCTGTCCCCCGCCCTTTAATGTGAATGTGCCTAAAGGGACCAGGGGCTTTATTTCTGTGTTATGTGTTGTTTTCCTCCCACTCACTTGTGCTTTCCTTTCAGATGCCTGTGGCTGCTTTTGATAGTTCTCTCTGCTCTTTTGGTCTCTCGGTTGGGCAAACTTTGTGGTTTGCCTCCTTTCCTTGCTCCTTTCCTACATCTTTGATGGCACAAGAAAGCCTCCAGATGTTTCTCCGTTCTTGTTTCACTCTCTGTAGTCCTGTGTCTAACATGCTAGGAAAATAATGTATTAGTCTTTCTGAGTCTTAGCAAATAAAACATCTCGTAGGGAATGTTCAGCAAGTAAATGCAAGGTATAATGTAAAAGGGATCAGTTCATTCTTCATGTTCCTCAGCATTATAAAGACAAAGGTATTTGCCATATCCCTTACAATCAAGCTATCAGCCGTATTTATTTAGTACTCTGTTCATAGGTGACGTGTGTTATCTGACTATTTCCAAGCACCTTGCCAGTGCTATTTATTTAAAGAAATCTCACATTGCTGCTGTGCAAAAAGCATTTTCCTCCATTTTGTGTTTTGAGGAGCCGAGGCAGTTAGAATCTAAGTAGCTTCTGCAAAACTACAGCATAAACCAGCACTGAGAAAGACAGCAAGAAACTCTCAGCCCTGACTTGACCTTCGTTGCCTTAGTTAATGGTGTGTTCTCCACCTCTAGTTAATGGGCATTCTGATTTCACTTGAGGTTGTTATCATAAAAAGATCCAATTGTCATTTTAAACACGTGTAATTAAAACGCCTGCCAACATAGTGACCTTCATCAGAATGTTCCAACTCCCAAGCAGATGGGTCAGGTGCTGCCCTATTGCAAATAACGAGGCTCAGAGATGAAGAAAGGTGGCCAAAGATTTGGGAAATGACTTCTCGCTCTGTAATCCAGATTTATTGTTTTTACTCCTTCCTTGTTTTACAGAACATCATACTTGTTTGTTTTCTCCTCTCAAGCTTCCTAGTGTTTGGAAGGAGGAGGGGACGCTCTGCAGGCTTGTTGATCACCGTGGAAGTGATGGTTTAGTTACTGTGTGAGTTTTACGCAGACCAGGCTGTGTCCAGGAGTTTGGAAAGCACTGATTCAGCTGACTTTATTCCTCTCTGGTGGTTTATGCTGTCAAGTGACAGCACTGGGACTCTGAAGTCCCTTTTCAGTAAGGGAAATGAAGCAGTTTTAGTAGGAAAACAAAAGCTGGGACTGATTCTGTACTGTGCAATAGTTCTAATGTGTCTTTCCTGGAAAAATCCCTTTCTGCCATAGGTGGCCTGAAGACTCTGGTAGATGGAAACTGCTGTGATTCCAGTAACCCAGCAGGATTCGGTGGGTGGAGGAAGGGGAAGGAACTCGACGAGCCCTGACTCTGGGAAAATCTTGGCAGGCACTCGCGTATGCAGTCTTGCAAGCGGCCTCGATGTCTCAACTTTTACAAGAAGGGGTTGCACCACAGCAAAGGAAGTCTGTAACAGGATGTACCTACACCTCCGTGTGCTGTGTTGGTGGGAATGCAGCTGAGGCCGTGCTCAGTGCCACCACAATACTGTCATGAGAGAACCCAGAGATGCCCTCTCCCCACCACCGGGACGGGAACCCGGCTTTCCTGTGGAGCTGCAGGCTCCAAAACGGGCGGGCAGCGGCCGTTGGAGCCGTTGCTCGTGTCCCGGAGGCCGTTGGTACGCGCTGCTGCTGCCCCCTGCCGGGCGCCGCCTCACGGCCGAGCGAGAAACCTCGTCCGCGGGAGGGGAGGGCGGCGGCCGGAGGCGCCGGGAGGGATTTTGTGACGGGAGGAGATACGGCTGTGTTCGGGGCTGAGCAAGGCCGCCCACAACGGCCGGCAGCGGAGGTTCCGTGGCTCCCTGAGCCGTCCTCGGTGCCGTGTCAGGACATGGGCTTGCCAAAACCCGGCTGCGAAGTACATTTATACGTGCCAGCATGTGTCCGTGTATGACTGAGTCCTTGCAGCAGTTCCTGCTGCTCTGCCGTGGAGTAGGTCATTTCCTTCTGACTCAGCTGCATCAGTCATGGAGTGCTTTGCTCTGGCTTTAGGCTGAGGCTGTGAGGACGTTCTCTGCTGGGGTGCTTGCTCACAGGAGAGCTCTAGGCTCCTTGCTGCTCACAGGAGGGCTCTAAGCTCCTCATTGCTCCTGGGATCTGCTAGGCTGTGCACAGCGTGTATGTAAAACTGTGCTGGAGAAGTCAAATGTCAGAAGTGGAAGCACTCTCCAAGCAAACACCTGCAAGCATGGAGGAGTGCATGCTCCAGATGTGAAAGTGAGGGTGAACATTCCTCCCACATTTCCAGTTGTTCAGGATAAAATGGTAGTGTCTGGAAAGGTAGAAATTCAAGGTTAATGTAGAAGGGAGGAATGTGGACACCTCTCTGATTCTCTCTTGCCAAGAAATCCTTCCTACATAGGCAAAATTTGGTGGTGCCTTTGAGTATACGGTCTAAGTGCACAAGATTCCACTGAAGTATATGTAGATTGTATATAAGCATATATATACATACTGTGTGTGCATTTGATAGGGATTGGGGGGCTACATTGTGATCGTCTATAAAATTATAAGCTGATTCCTATGAATTTATTCTCTCATAGTGTTGCCCTGTGCCAGTTTACGCTCTTCAAAACAATTCCCAGACAAGGCTCAGGAGTTAGCGTGGGCCAGGGGCCGTTCCCAATAACCACATTGGATCCAAATGCCTTGCTCGAAGGATAAAAGAGTTTAATGTTATGGGCGCAAGCCATTTTGTGCCAGGGACCTCATTGCCAGAGAACAGTCCTGGGCATGTTTAAATTAGCGGTATAGACGTAGTCTAAGAGCCCAAGGGATTAGGCAGAGTTTGAAGGGTTGCGTGCCTGGACTTAGATGCTTGATTTCTCCCAAGATCAAGATTATGGGATGTTGTAGGTGTTGTTTTTTCCCCCAGCTTTGTTTAGTGGACATAGGCATTAATTCTTTTAAGTCATCTACCACCTTAGCTGAAAATCCAGTCCTTCTGGAGATAGTGGTCTTTTACTGTGTTTTTCTTGTTGGTTGTTTTTATTTCTTTCCTAAATAGCAGACACTCTGTGGAAGGTGAAGTAGGTTGTAATTAAAAAGTGATATTATCGCTGCTATCGTGACAGTGGTATATAGCAACAGTAAACTCTGTTTAATGAACTCTTTTATATATGTATATTTAGGAACAAAGGTGCCCAACACACGAGGAAAAAATAAAAACATATGAAACAGCAGTTTTTCAAAGGGTGGCTAATCTTCATCAGATATTGTAAGAAACAGCTTCCTCTGCCTTCGGGTACACTCTGCGTATTATAATGCTAATTTTGCTAAGTGAAATCAGAGGTACTAACTAGGTTTTGTGAAGGAACAGCGCTGCAAGTGTATCCAGTTATACTGATCTATACTGATCCTTGGGGTATAACCTCTCTTGGGAATTGTGCTGTTGAATTTTCACTATATGAACAGACTTGAGGTTTTAGTGTTCCTGCATTGAATGACACAGAAAAGCTTAGGACTGATAGCAGAAAACCTGTGTTAATATGGAGAAGTGTAATTCTTTGCTAAGGATTCTTGTTACAGTATTAATTTCAGAAGGCCTTTGGAGGAAGGTGAAGGGCTGAGAAGTGACTGAGGTTAACATCTGATCCTTTGGACTGATTCTGTCTATTCTTTTTTGTGTGTGATCTGCTACATACCTGTGTGGGTCTCCCAGAGGCTGAATACTATGTACCTGCTATTTGTGCTTCTTTGTGGTGTGCAAATAGGCTGGTTTGGAGGATCCAGTGTAATGCATCTGGGCACACCACCCACCAAAAAAAAAAAAGAAAGAAAAGCTTTTCAAAAGCAAGCTTCATAAAGTTACTCATTAATTCCTTCTGGGATGCTGGCCATGGCGTAGAAGCTACAGTGGATGGAATTTGTTTCTGCATTGCCTCATCTGAATGCAATCAGGATGTGTATGTGATAATTATTTTTCTCCTAGAGGGCCAGGAATGTGGTGGCAGAGTGCAAAGTATGTGGCTCTAGTGCCTCTCTCACGCAGCTGAACAATGAGAGCTCATGCTAGAGTGGGATCTGGTGGCTCTTGTGCTATCCTTGAGCTTAAGCACTGAGGAGGGAGTGTGTGGAGCCTGGGACCGTTTCCCTGGCTGGCTGTGTGGGAGACACCCAGACCTTTGGCTAATGAAGCAGAACTTCCTGCTAGATGCTTGTGTATGTGCACATCAACACAAAGCAGCTCTTACTGCTATGTGGTAATCCCAGTTCCTGCTCTTAGCCCACGTGAGCATAGAGGAAGACCTGGGAAAACCCCAAAAGCAACTAAGGCCCTGGCTCAGGTGGCTCTCGTTTCCTAAAGGGGCTCTATTTCAAGCGTGAGCTGGTTTAGCGGCAAATACGTGGTCTCGTGTGCCCTCTGCGGGCGGTAGGTATGTAATACAGGGAGAAGAAGTACTTGGGGCTTTTAGTCGGTTTTTCCTAGCTGGTTTCTCCGTGGATGAGGTTTGTGAGACAGCTGCAGCCATAGTGCTGAAAGCTGAAAGTTTGTAGCTTTGGAACTTAGGGAGGAACCTGCAGTAAAATTTCCACAATTACATCCCACTTTGATCCCTTTTCTGGCCTTAGTCTTTGCCCTCCTTTTCCTGCCGATTTTAGCGCTAGCGTGCCTGCATGCAGAACTTGCTGTTTTTGATCCCAGACTCATTTCCTCCCTCCCAAGGCCATGTTCATCCTTGTTTATACAGCCATGCTGCCTAGAGAACTGTTCTAACTGGGATTGCTGATGGACAGCGTGCCAAAAGCCATCCTTAGTTGTACAGACTGATAAAGGTTTCAGCATTTGGCCTTGGCTTCTAGGGAAGCCTGGGGAATACGCAGTGTGCAGTCATAGAGTTCAAAAAGCAAAGGGTAGATGACATGCTTGTGATTTATTCTCATTGCAAAAAGTTTCTAAAAGTCCATAGTGCTCTCCTGCCTTCCTGAGTTCAGTGATCAAAGCTTTTGAGGCATAGACTCTGAAAACAGGTTGTCTTCTTCTGTTTCTCAAAGTTCCATTTTCCTGGATGCTTGGACCCCTTCTGTTGGCTTCTGGATGGTTTGTGTCCACATGCCCCAAGTCATGAAGCACTTTTCATTTCTACAGTTATTTTAAGGGCTGATGTTTTACCTCTGTGCCTTCCTCTGAAGATTCTGCTGTCTTGTCACAGCTGTAGAGGCCTCAAGCAGTACTTGTATGCCTCACCCCAGCCTTCCCTGCTGTGCTGAGAGCATCCCACAGCACAGCTTTACATAATGAATTCAGTGGACACAGAGCTGTCTTCATCACCTCCCATAGAGCCTGGCAGCAGATGGATATAGGGTGCATGCAGGCTGCAAAGCAGCCCTGACAGTTCAATGAAGCCTCGCTGGTGTCTGGCTGGTGTTTTCTGACCATCTGACAGCAATCTGAGAGGCCAGGCTTGCCACAAGGCACTGTGGCCAGCAGTCCCACAAGCTAGTCCATATGGGTGCAGCTGGACTGTTGCTCTCCTCATCAAAGCACCCTGCTCATACTCATATGAACTGCAAGGCAGCAGATTAGACTTGTTCCTCCTGGAAATACTTACTGGAATTCCTTTCTCTGCTGATACTAAACTTTTTCTTTAAACTTTTTTTGGGTGTACTAAAGCTGTGCAAAAATGCAGATTTGGATGGCGCGCCCAGCTAGAGGAACTGGGAAACCTCTTTGATGTTGAAAGATGTGTCTTGTTTATACACTTGGGATGAGCCCAGAGGCTGTCTGGGCAGTCAGGAAGTTCCAGAAAGGAATTTCCCCCCACATCAAACTAGCAGCCATAATATTTTCTCCCTTCCTTTGCAGAGGCTGTGTGTGCTCGTTTCCTAGTGCTTTTGCTTAAGAGATTTCCTGCTTCTGCAGGAACATAAGCCCCTTCTCTCTGATGCTGCCCTTCTAAGTACTGTAGCTTGATATTTCTTGCTTTTGACCTAAAGACCTCAAGGCTGAGGCAGCTGATGAGTTGGTCGGCCCTCTCTGTGGGGGTGAGGTGTATCCCTACAGAATATTTCATTTGTCTTTAGACTGTTGCTTGCTAGCTGCGTGGCAGGGCTCAGTACCACTATACGATCCAAGCTGGGGACTTATTATTAAGGTGCTTGAAAAGAAAGAGACATCAGTGAGTTGCAGTGGGTGTATTTGGAGAAAAGAAGGTCAGAGATCCTTTAGTCAGATGATGATTCTTCTCCTCCAGGGGTTAGAAGAAGCTTTCTAAAGCAGAAGTCGTCACTTCTTTTTGCTTGCACTTCTGAGAGGCCGGGCTGCCCTGCTATCCTGATGCTTTGAGCTGGCCAAGATGAACTGCTGCCTCTGTGAGTGCTGCCCATGCTTTCCACTGTCGCATAAGTATTATGAGGTCCCTTCCAGGCCCATTCACAGAAAATCAAATGTTTGTAGCACCAGACAGAGATGCACAGTGTAAACTGCAGTTGCAATTCTGACTCCAGTTGGCACTGACGATGTGCAGGATGACAGCAGGCACCAAGGGAGTTCCAACAGGGATGGGGCTGCCCAGCAGCACTGTTAAGAAAATAGTCTTTTCCTTACTGCAGTCATGTGACCTGTGCGGGCATGGTCACTGTTACTATACCTAATAGTGGAGATCAGTGATTTCTGAACACTTTTCTCTTCAGTTTCTCTTCTGCTTTTTTTCCCACCTTTTGTACTAGACAAAAATGGCTTCTACAAAAGCATGCATCCTAAATTCTTGCATGCATCAGACATGTGAAAGGGACCGAGGGACCAGATACCTACTAGTATCACCAGTCCTTCCTAACACTCCCTGAATGTCCAGAGTTTTTGCATGACAACAGCCAACTCAGTCTGGGATAGATTTGCTGTTTGGTTTGTAGCTCTTAGATAGCAGTGGCCAGTTTCCACTCTTGGGTGCCTGTAAGCCTTAGCAGAGGGAGTCCCATGTGACCGCCTGTGGGATCTTTCTCAATTGCTTGTCCCATGCTCATAGTTTGAAGACCACAGTGACTGAGCTTGGAGAGCACTTGTCCCTGCAGCAGAGTAGATGGTGTTTATGATTTGTGAGGTGGAGACTTGACTTCCATAAAACTCTCTGAGGCAAAAATGTTGCTTAAAGGCAAAGTCAGAGACAGTCCCTTCTGGAGGAGCCTACAGGCCAAGCAGTTCACATGCTAAGAGGAGAAATGCCATGGAGCCATGGCTCAGGGACAGAGCTCAGTGCCTGAAAGCTGTAGCTGCCCCTTTTTCATTGGTAGTACTATTGTGGGAACAATTCTCATGATTTTTGTGAGCTCTCCTGCTTTCTGCTGACACACACTGGACTGTGACTGAGGCAGCTGGTGGATGGCCCTGCTCTGTGCAACCATTCAAGATGCAGCTGGCTTTGGTCCCGTATCTCTTTCCAACCTAGCCTTAGGCTCAGCTTTCATTCTGATTCTGCCTTGCTCTTCTCTCTTAGCATTACCCTTAGCAAACAGATGCCCTTTCCATGCCCAGAGCTGGCTGTGGCTCTAGTCTTTGTCTCGGACATCACCCAGCTAGGGCATAAATTGAAAGGAATGAATGGATGATCATGTTTTTTTCGTTTCGTTTTTCCAGCTCATCCTTCTCCCTTGGTGTGATAAGGGGAGATCCCCAATAGATGGCGCTTGAGCCTTTTCCCAGGCAGGTTTTTGCTGTTCTCGTGGAGATGTTCAGTCTGGCTCTGCAATGACGGAGCACGGTCGCGTCGCAGCACGGGGAAGTGTGCGGGAAAGGGAGGCTGAAAAGTGATTTGAGGGCCAAGCAAATCCTCAGGTGATTTCCAAGGATAAAGCCAGCATCCCTTAAGAGAAGGCTTGGTTAGGCCTAATGAAACCTTCTGCGCTTAACACGTTTCTATTCTTGCACCTCACAGAGCTAATGGTAGGCAGTCAGGAGATAAGCTGCAGAAGGGTATTAGGTTGTCCCCCAGGCACAATGGGAAACACAGCTCAGCTCGGAGGGAATCTATGCATTAAACTAATCCCTGCTGTGTTGTCTTCACCTCTCCTGGCTTGCGTCTGGTCCATATTGTCTGGTCATGATTCCCGCAGGGGGAAAGATGTGGCACAACAAGAGCAAGGCAGTTCTCCAGCAGTATCTTCTCCTGACAGCAGCAGGCAGTAATATGTACATATCAGGGGAGTGAACCAGGATCTAGGCTCAGCACACAGCTTCTTACCCTCTCCTTCACCACGGTGTGAAGCATTCTTGCAGAGGATGCTTACCATTTGCCTCCCCTTGGCTCCTGGCCTGGCCATCAGGAACTTGAATAGATCTTTGAGCAATGCTGGAGCTGGCATGTGGGCTTGTCATAAATGTTATGCAATGGCTTAGTCATGTTTTTATCAAGTGGCCAGAGGAAACTTGGCCTCTCTGATCGGGTTTGAGATTTGGTTTGAAAAATCCAAGAGTGAGAAACCCACAGGAACTAGAACCCCAGCAAACTGATCACATGAAATGCCTGAGAAACAAAAACACTGAATTTTGCATAGCTCCAGTGGCGTGATCTAGTGACAGACTAGGTTACAGTCTAAGCACGCAGCTGGTGTCCAGGAGATACAGCTTCTGTTCCTGGATGTTCCACAGCTTTCCTATGACCTTCAGAAAGTCAAGTAATCTTCCATGGTCTTCGTTTTCTCCATTAGGAACGGTTCTACTACTTACACCTGGAAAATATGTTGTTATCATGGTTATAAGTTACTTGGTAATATTCTGCAACCCATGTATTCAGGGAGGAACACAACCTCCAGACCTCTCACAAAGCTTTCTTTCCAATGTGTGATGCAACAGCATGACCTGTCTTCAGCTGCACATGTCAAACCTTGTCTTTGGGGAAAGGACAAATCAAGGGGGAAGAGGGAGTAGGTTGTAGTTCTTCTCTTTGCAAGGGCTTTTACAATGGACCACTACTAAATTGCCAGCCACTTGCTGCAGCAGCACGTTGCTGTGCCTTATTCAGAGGAGGTGCTGGGTGCTGCTGGTCAATGAGGAGCTTGTGATCTGTCAGTCAGATGCTCCTGGCATTGTGGTTGTGGATGAAAGACAGCCAGGGTACCTTACCGGTGTGAGGTTAGCTGAGGAGGAAGTTGAGAGTGCAGGCTTTTCTTGAGCATGCTGGAACTCATAAATGTTTATGGAACAAACAAACAACCATTGGGAGGAGTGTGTATAATTCAGCCCTAAAATGCTGGGGTGCGCCTGAAGTTGGTGCTTCTGGCTATTTTGGTTATATATAAAATAGAAAGCAAGAAAGAAATAGTTGCTCTACAGATATCTGCTGAAGCATAGCTGGGCAAAGTTTGCAGAAGCAGATTTAACACAAGGAATTACATTATTAGGTTCTTTCACATCACAAGTGCTGTGGCACAGCCTTGCTGACATCTGGTTTTGCTGCTTGTCCATAGCAGCTCTGGCCTGGGAACGAGTTATGCATCCTGCTACCAAACTCACCAGCCTGTGCTCAGTGCTGTGTTCTGTACCTTAGTGGCATGGTGTGGGGTCAGGGAGAGACTGTGAGCTGTTTGTGGGTGAGATGGGAAGTTCTGCTGTTCTGCTTTAGGCAGCTTCTCCTCTGCCCTGAGACACACAGCTGGGCCTCACAGAGTGCCTGTCTCAGAGCTTGAATGCAGAGAGCTCAAATATGGGAAGCTCTCATATCCAGTAGCTTAAGCTGACTGGACCCCCAGTAGGGTCATATCTTGCAGACCATTACAAGAAGAGCCAGCGGCTACAGGGACTGAATGAGAAACAAACAATGCTCCAGGGAATTTGGCATTATATGAGGGGGGGAAAAGAAATAAAAGAGACAGGAAAAAGAATCTTCTTAAGTGATACTCATCTGGGAAAGAAAATGGTAAGGGATTCTCAGTTGCTTTCAGATGCACCTTGATTATCCAGTCAGGAGTAGTTCTTACCTAACAATAAATGTGTTATTGCATATTGATACAGAAGGCTTCTGCTTTCAACTGGCATTTTATTCTCTCCTGTCAGAAGCAGGATGCTAGGCTGTGGTGTGATAACGCACTGCTACCTGGTTGCCTGTATGCAGGCAGTAAGGAAACCAGAAGTACATAGAACAGTGTATGGTGAACAATGTATGGTGACCTAAGGTTTTAAGGTTGAATGGGGATTTCAATTTGGTGTGAAATGGGGGTGAAATAGGTGAAAATAAACCCTTGGTATGAATGCAGAATTCACAAAGCAGATACGATGTAACACATGAGTTACTACTATTGCAGACTTCTTCAAAGGCACACTATCCTAAAAGGCAGAAAGGCTCTGGCTCAGGCTTTGTGCTTGTTGCAGACTTTAAAGAAAAATACTTTTCTTAGAGCTAAGCTGAGTTCCTTTCCCTTAAAACAGACAATTTTTTCCCCTCCTTCCCTTTTCCCCCCCACAGTCAATAGTTTACAAATGCTCTTTTCTTATCTCATTACAGCCGTGCTGTCTGAGAACAGGGAACTGATATGCAAACCAACCTATGCTGCTCCAGAATTTGCACACAAACTGAAAGAGAATTCAAGGCTCCAGATTATTTCTTCCAGGAAAAATACGTGGATGAAAGGCTGTGGTGGGCCCAAAGGCCTGGCAGTGGGTGCTCTGGCACGGAGCTGGCAGTGCCTAAGAGCCTGTTAGTATTACTGATGGCCTGTTGGCCAGCACTTCTGGAAATGTTTTGGTGGCTTCCTGTGAATTCAAAGGGGTTGGGAGCATGTTGGTCAGTCCCTGATAGCTCTTCTGAGTGTTTTGTCAGGGAGGTGCTGGAGAACTAACCATGGAAATGGAGCACCTCGCTGTGCCTGAAAAAGCAGTTGTTGCAGTCAGATAGGGCAGGTGGTGCAATAAGAACCTATGTGTGTTCCTGGCCCTGTGCTTGCTCTTGCTTTTAGAAGAGGGTCTGGTGAGTTTCCCTGCTACTTCTTGCCTTTTAGAAGCTGTCTGGGTGGCTCAAGGGACTTGAAATGACATACACAACTATTCCCTGTGCATCAGTGCTTTGAATCAGGGGACAGGACAGGCAGTGCATGGCATCTATCGTGTTATCTTCCTGCTGTGAGCAGGCCATGGGTGAGCATGTAGGACTGCTTCACAGGGTCACAGCATGGCTGAGGCTGGCAGGGAGCTCTGTGTCCGTCTGCTCCAGCTCTGACGGTGACACCTAGAGCTGCTCAGGAACATGTCCAGGCAGTTTCTGGAGATCTCCAGGGAGACTCCGCAGCATCTGGTCATGCCGTGCCAGAGCTCTGTCACCTGCACGGCAAAGAACTGATCTCTGATGTTCAGAGCAAACCTCCCGTGTTCCAGTTTGTGTTTGTGGCCTCTTGTGCTTGCACTGGACACCACTGATAAGAGCCCGGCTTTGGTTTCAGTGCATCCCCTTCAGGTGTTCATACACACTGATGAGATTATCCCGAGCTTCCCGTTTCTAGGCTAAACACTCCTCCAGCCCAGCGGCCTGGAGTGCCCTGCATCTGTCAGCCGCTACGGGGCACAGCCCGCGGCCTCGCAGCCCGTCACCCCGCTGGAGAGCGGCCACGGCGCTGCCCCTCGGCCGGGAGGGGGCTGGACGCGGGTCCCTTTAAGCAGAGGCCCTGCCCCGGCCCGCTCCGACCGGCCAATGGGCGCCGCGGCTGCCGCCGCTGCCTGGGCGCTCCCCGCTGCGGGCTGAGCGCGGGGCGGCCGCGGCCGTGCGGGGCCCGGGGCGGTTGGGGGGGGGGGCGCCATGCCCGGCTGGGGCCTCGGCCGGCGGGGGGCTTCGCCGGCCCTCAGTGAGCGCCCGACAGCGCCGTGCCTCCCTCCTTCCTAGAGAGTAGCGGAGAGAAAGGCAGGGGAAGCGCGCTATTTATTTCTGTGGGGCCTCGCTCCGCCCCGCAGCCCCCGGCGAGGGGCAGGACCCGGGGCACGGCTGGCCTCAGCTTCGCCCCGCGCCGTGCTGGGCGCTGGATGCCAGCCCCGCCGTGCTGCCGCGAGCCCGGCGGCGGCGGCTGGGCGTTTGGAGGTGTGCGCGTGTGCTTAACCCCTTCTTGGCTCCGCGGACTTGTACCATGCTGAAGGTCCTCACCAAAAAGCTCAGGAACCAGACTCTGAACGAAATCCAGCCTTTCCAGCTAAAGGTAAGGATGAGCGGTGTCGTCTCGGATGCTTTTGGGCCATCTAGGTAACAAGGACCAGGAGCGACGAGGGGCAGTAACTTGTGCTGTTTATTATACTGGGCCGATTAGGAGCTGGCCTGGGCTGTCTCTCTGCTCCTGAAGTCGCGATCTTTGCACACGGTAGGTTACACAGGAGGCACGTGAAGGTTGATGTGTTGTTCAGTCTAGAAGTACTTGTAACGGTGTCGCCGTTCAGCTGCGTGTGCAATCGCCGCTCTCTCTGGGTACCTTTGTATGCCCTTAATCTCCAGCCTTCCAGTCTAGAACCCTGCCACACTAGGTGCTGTGCAAACACGGTTTGCCTGAAATGCCTTTCAGCTCGATATTTGCATTTCTCTCCCTCCTGCTCCAGAAGGCTGCAATCTGAGCTGCAGTTTGCAGCCTGGCTCCCTGCGTTGACCCATGGTTTTTCAAACTGTGCTCGTGTTTTTCTTTAGCGTTCAAAAGAAAAGCTGGGATCAGATTCAGGACAGGGAAAGCTAAATCCTTCCTGCTAAACGCAAGGAGGAATCTCTCAACTGTGTGCTTTGGGATGAAAATGGAGTCATAATCAGAATTAACGGGTTCTGAGGTGGCAAAAGTATTGTGAATGGAGGGGTACCCACTCAAGTCAGCAGTTATTCTGGACCTGAATCCATGCGGCTTGCAGTGTAGCCTCTGGCCCCGAATAAAGAAGGGATGTGGGAAAAGCAGCAGCCCTCAGTGCCTAGGATGGGGGCTGGGGAATCTGCACACCAGGCTTCAGTGGAGCCTTTTGTATGTGTTACACAGAGGCGAGTTGCAGTGTGGCTGCACTGCTGCACAGTCACTCTGGACAGGCTGATGACAACTTTGTTAGAAAGGGAACTCATGTTGCCTCAAAGTTTTCTGTCTCTGTACTGCTTCCTGTCCACCTTGTGGGAGGCAGGATTAGATTTTGGGTTTGGAAACAAAATAGCAGCATTAGTTTGTGTGTGCAGAATACCTCTGTGCAGAGCTAATGGGAAATTTCTTTTGAACATGGTGTTTCTGGACCTAGGGGCTGTGATCACCTCCTTTAGCATCATTGTTTGTCTCTTACAGTCTGAAGTTGTGAAGCTGTAAGTCCCTTATAACAGACCTGTTGGGGCACACAGCGTTCAGGAGTGCACGCAGGGAAGCCTCAGGATGGAATACCTGCAGCCATTTTGCTCGTACTAATGCCAAGGTTGTGTGCTGCCAACAGGTGGTCTGCATTTTTGCAGGCTCAGTGGAGAAAGCAGACTCAAGCTTGTGCTGTTCCTTGCAAGCACAGACCCTCAGAGGTAGCACCGCAGGCTGCTTTGGGGACTGGTACAATGACTGGTATACATGTGTACGGGCAGAAAGCCAGACTTGCAAACTGTGGGTTTATATATGTTTTGTAGGTCTTTGGGGACCACGTGCAGCAGCCTGCTTTTACTTGAGCCTTGTAGCAGCGCATGAACCACTTAATTAGAGCATGCACACTCTGTCTCAGTGCAGAGCCGGATCTCTGCAGGTGAAGAGATGGTTTCCTGTGGCTGTGCTGCGCGTGGGCCCTGCAGTAAGGCCAGCTGACCAACACCATCTCCAGCCTCAGTCTGTGGGGCTGTCACACACTGACTGGGCTTGTGTGTCCTCAGCTGCCTTGCATGAGTCTGTGTATGTGATCTGTGTAGGGTGTGCATTTTTTGGCTTGCGTGGTACGTGTGTTGTTTAAAAGATCCAGCCCTGCTGTCACTGAAACCTGGTGGAAAGTTAGTGAAGAGTGAGCATCAAGTCAGGCCTATAGTAGTATGAATGTAGAATGAGCAACCAATGTGAGTAGGATTAAGTACCGATCTCCATCCACCACCCAAACCAAGAGCTTTCTGAGCTTTAAAGGCATTATGGTTAGCAGCTGTTCTCCTTCACTACCCACTTGCTTTTGCACTTCGTGACCTTTGTTGGAAGTTCCCAAATTCAAGAGAAAACAAACCGCTGCTGTTTCAGGCTTGCAGCAGTACTGCAATCAGGCAAAGTCCTGGGAGACTGTCCTTGGGTGAATTGTCAACTCATTTTTGTAAACTTGGGAGAGCTGCCCGACCTCCAGTTGGCATCCCAGCTCTGGGAACTTTTTCAGGGTGAAATTTCTGCTCACTGTGAAGATCTCATTTTGGCAGCATGTCCTGAATTGGCAAAGTGTGGCTGTCATGAGTCTTTCTAGACTTCTCTCCCTGGAGAAGCTGAGTGGCCTCATGTCTTGAATCCAGTATTCGACATGGATCAGCTGCTATATTAATGGACTTGCCTTCTTTCTTTGCAGTGTTGCTCTTTAGGTAGTTGACCACTAAAGCCGCTTGGAAGGCTTTGACTTAAAGAGGTGCACTGGTGTTAATGAGAAACTTCTTGTCCCTTTGTTGTCCATTCACCAGAAGTCAACATGATATGAAAGGAAGGACTGGCTGACTGATGTTTCACCTGCCGTTGGGGCAGTGCATTCAGTCAGCAATTCCTAGTCAGAGTGACTGCGGCTGTGAAGCTTGATACTTAGGATTCATGTTTGGTCCTGGTGCCTCTGCTGCCTCCTTGCTAGTCATCCACTCCTTTGCAGTGGAGGCAGCTCAGTGGCAGCTTCTGAGCTGTTGTGGCTCACAGTCCAGTCCTTTGGCTTGGAGTCCTTCAGCTGCTGCAGTCAAGCCCAAGAAAGGATGTAAATAGGAGTCTTATTCCTCAGACCTCTTGCTTTGGTCGCTTGGTGTTCTTGACTACAGATTAGGCCAGATTTAGAAACCTACGCTTTTTGGCTAGAAACATAGAGCCAGCAACAGCTCTGAATGTATGGGTTAGGGATCATCTCTGGTAACAGCTGGCAACTGGGGCTGTTCCAGAGCAGTCTGTGGGACAACAGGGAGGAGTGAGAGAAAGGAGTTGTGCCACATCATGGTGAAATGTTCCAAATAGGGTGATGAGAGAAGCCCATAACTCAAGATCAGAATTTTTAGCTGGTTTTCTAGTATCTCAATCTAATAGAGTTTCTATTTTATTTTTGTTTCACAGCTTTGGACTGATATCCCCTAGAGCCCATCCTGAAATACAAGTCAAATTGTTTAAGGTGGTTTTTGAGATGGGTATCCTGGGTTTGCATGTGGGTTATGAGAGTCCTGAGCCCTTGAGACGTGCTCTCTGCCCAGCTCATAGGGCTTGCTACAAACACAATGCTCATCCCCACAGTCTGGGGCAGGATTTTCTGGCACAAATGAGTTTGTTCCAAATCCCTCTTCAACTCTTGTGCCCCTGTGTATATGCGTAGAGGGTAAAGTGTAGGTGTCAGTTTTGTAAGCTTTGCTTGCAGGCAAGCTCCTTGGGGCAGGGAGCATCTGCTTGGTACAAGTCTGTGCATTGCCAGTCAAACTAAATCCTTAATTAGTGGCCCTAGGTGTTATCAGAATGAAGCAGTTGGGTTGTGGTGTATAAAATTAACTGGCTGGAACATGCAGCTGAACAGAGCTCGGCACTTGAAGGGTGGCAATTCCACTCCAGCTTCTCTGTCAATTCAAATGGCTTTGGAGATGATGCAGATGATGCTTTAATCTCAAAAAGCTGTTGAATTAGCTGCAAATTGGGCATGCTTCTTTTTGAAGGGGGAGAGTTACTTAAGACGTGTTTGTCATTTCCTTAATCAATGAAATGAAGTCACATGCAAGTCTGTCCTAGTCACAGAGAACTGCATTCTGTTCCGTGTAATTCTAGCCCCATGCCTGCTTAAAAGGGAACTGTAGACTGGGCACTAACAAAGCTACCATGTCAGCTTTCTTCACAAATCCTTGCAGCTTGTGCATGTGCCTGTGCAGTGACGGGGACCTGCATCTGCATCTGGAGTCAGCTGTGAGGCTTGTGGCTGGCCAGCCCTGAAAAGTAACTGGGCATCATCCTGGCCCTGTCTGTATTAGAGGGCCTTGGTTGGCCATGCACAGTGAGCCTCAGGGCTGCAGGAGGTGACTTGTGAGACCCTGTCCCAGTGGGAGCCGGCTACTCTGCAGAGCAGGAGGGCTATTAAACTTTTTCTTCTTGAATCCAAATAGAGCCAAGTAGCTCCCTTATTATTGATGCACAGTGGGTGCACTCTGAAAGATCTGTTTAAGGCTCATGCTTTGTATGAATGAGGGCAGATTAATTTCCGTCTGTCTCTGAGCTGACTGCCTGTCACGTGCTCAGCCAGCCACTGGCCTTCAGGCTGGCTGATGGCAGCTTGGCACAATGAGATCTTAGCTTGGTCTGTCTCCTGTGGTGTGTGAAGCTGTTCCCTGCTTTGTGGATTTTCAGCACATCCCACTGAACAGGTTCATCGCTTCAGGGCTAGAGGAGTTTGCTTTAAACCAAAGCTTTACCATTTCACCTATTAACACCTGTTAACACTAGATGCCTCTGGCTTGTCTTAGTCCCACTCAGGAGGAGGACAAGCAGTTACACGGAGGTGTGTAAGTACAGTTTTGGCTGAGAGGCCTGAAGTTAGACTGCTGATAATTTGGACTAAAATGACATCAGTGAGTCAGAAATACTGTGACAAATACCCAGCCGATCCCTGCCACTCAGAAAGCTCAGGTTTTTGAGACTCCTGCCTGAGGCCTTGTAAAATAAAAGGTCTGCAATTCTTTCTACTCAGCTTCTAAGTTCTGAATCTTCAAGGTTTGTCATCTTCTCTGTGCAGTCATCCAGCACCAATAAAACCCTGTAAGAAATTGATTCCAGAGAGTGGGACTTCAGACAGGTTTCAGGTATTGTGCATACAGCACAATAGAAGTGTAATCCTATGTATTTCTGCATTTCAATGAAAACAGATTAGTTCATTTTACTTTGCTAGACAGTGCTGTTCTTAAACTCCTGCTGTCATGCCCCATCTTAGGCTCCTGAATTGTTCTGTTTGGGATATTTTCTTGAGCAGAAACATGGCTTATATTTGAAGTGAAAATAGAAAGTGGACTCAGGTAATCATTTTTTGTGGCTTTTGCAAAACAGTGTGTTTTTTTAAATTTATTTTTTATTTGTTTGTTTTGAAGTGCAAAGCAAAGCTTCCCTTCACTTAGGACAGCTTTGTGGAGTGGTAATTGGGCAGGGGACCACTCTGCCATAGTGTCAGAATCTCTGGCTGCTCCTGGAACGTGTCTGGGGTCACAGGAGTGTTATTGGGATGTCTCGGTATGGGAACCAAGGGCTGTGTTCATTTTTCATTGGGAAATACACTCCCACCCACAGTGTAGGCAGCGCCAGCCCTTCTGTCTCCCCACATTTATCTGGAGCCCCTATTCAGAGGGATGTGGGTTGCTGGGTGACCCAATTGTTCCTAGCAACCAACAACACAGCTATGTGTGCACTCAGGCCTGTTTTCTGCTGCAGTGGCTGTTGTACGTGGCTGTGGGCAGAGCCCACGTGTCCTTTCATCGTCATTGACCAGCACAGTCAGCCAACAGAGCTGTTTTTGAAAAGGAACCAGCACCACCCACAGCTGCTCCATGTGAACACCCAGGCAAGAGTTTGGAGAAGTCGATTAGTTGTGGCCCTGGTTTGTACTGAAGCATTCGCCATAAAGTACGGACTCTGCATGGACGCAGCATCTCTCCTTTGTGGCCCAGGCCTAAAGGTCTATGTCAAGAGGCCCAATGTGACCCATGCAGAGCTGTCTCTTTGCCAGCCCAAACACAGGCCTGCCCAAGCCGTAGGGCCATGGCACGCATGTGGAGCATGATTCAAAGAGGTCTGTTTTCTTCTGCACCTGCTTGGTTGCTACCTGGGGATGCACAGCTCATAGCGCTGCTGGGCCCTTCCGTACTCTCTTGCTGTTCTTTTTTATTTTAACCTCTCATGCCCATTGTAACCTCTCTATTGTGGGCTAGTCTGTCTGGGCATTGACCATGACTCCATGTGTACCTCAGTATGTACTCTAGTTCTTGTGGGGCAGGCACATTGAGGTTGGGGCATCTTGGAAGCTGGCTGAGGCAGAGAGCACAGATCTTACACAGAACAGTCCCTCTTCGTCCTCTTGCAGTTACTGTGAAGGGCAAGATGGACTTTTTTTGTTGTCTTTGATGCCATCCCAGAAGAATGGGACTGCAATAACAGAGCATCTTTGTGTGAGTGTATCATGTGTAAAGATCACATGGTAGCCTCTCTGGACTAGCCTTGATAGCGTGATGGAGAGTGAAACACTGTGGATACTGAAAGTTCCTGGAGGATATAGGCATAAGAAAGAATTTTAACGAGAAGATTTATGGCAAAGCTGCTGTGAACTGCTTATGCAGTAATTCCACTCATGGATCTTCGTAGTTGCTCTTTATCAGCTGGGGCAACCAGGGCTAAGAGCCCGAAGACAGTTCTAAGAGCAACTGGCAGCTCTGCAAGCAGCTGGTGCAACCCAGCCTGTCAACAGCCCTCTCCTCCTTTAGTACTCTTAAATTTGGGAAGCTGGCCTACTATGCAGGCTCATAGTAGTAAAGCAAAGCCCCTTCATTTTGCCAAGGCTTGGGCTGTGGTGCTGAGCACAGAGATCAACGCTTGTTCCCTACTGACGCGCTTCTTCTGAAGTAATGTTGTCATTGTGATGTGACAAACCCTGGGGAGTAGTTCCTCAGGCTTGGTAGACCGTGGGGGCCGTGGCTTGTGTTCTTCAAATGCTCGGGTGACTGGGTTGGCTTGTCATTGTTCCCAGCAAACACACCTGGGAAAAGCCCTTTGCAGCCTTTCCTGGAATCAACTCCCAATCTTTGCTCCAAAATCAGCTCATACGACAAAACTTAAAGGTATTTCCAAATCTGAATTCTTGAGGGAAAAAGTAGCCAGTGCCTGAGTATAGGTGCCCTAAGGAGGTTTTGCTTAGTGATGTTTCTCTCCCTCTTTGGGAATGAATGAAACTCATTTTGGGGATGGATGAAGTTTCTTGTCTGACTGCCAGGCATACGGTCCTCATCTGAATTTAGAATTATGAAAGGACGTGAGATCTCTGCATAAAGTACACCCAGATACCCCAAACTCATTCAGATCTGTAGAGAGAATAGACAGACCTCAGTATCTGACATGTGTAGGGAACAAAATGTATTGATTGGCTCTGGGCAGCTGATTAATCAGTTTGACCGGGCTGCAGGCCTGGTTTTGAGCCAGTGGTTTCAAGAAGAGTGGATATATATATACGCATGTATTTGTTTTTCATAGATGACCTTTTCTTCTGGCTTTGATGGAGCAAGCTATTCTTGGGAAACCCTTTGGTTTTGCAGAAAACTGCAGTGCAATGCAACTTCCCCTGTCTCCTACCTGAAATGGTCTGTGGAGGTGCCAGTTTAGTATGCTTGGTTGCTCTCCTCTCTGTGGTGCATGAAGTGAGTCAGTTCTGCAAGAACAACACTGGGTTTTGTTTTGTGCATCCACTTGTGCTGTAACACCACATGCTCCTATGGATCGGGCTCAAGAGCATCCATCTTATGTTAGAGCTACAGTTCGTTTCCCCCTATCTGCTGTTGCGGCTGGAGGTAGGCACCTGAGAGGACCATAAAAACAATGTGCTTTAGTCACAAGAACTTCCTGAGATGGAACTTCTGTCTCTACAGCCAGTGGACTCCTTTACCTGAACCAGCTCCTTGAATCAATGTGAAGTCTTTGCACTCAGTGCTGTATAGCAAAGCACGCTGTGGCAATGAGTTTCACACCTTGACTTACATGTTGAAGGATCACCCACTATTTGTTTTGAAGTGGCCCCTTATTAATTTAATGTTGTGTTTTCTGGCTTATATACTTGAAGGAGTGAGTAAACAGTCAAATACTGTGTTGGTGCCACTAATCTCTAGCCCATCCCCTCATGTACTGGGCAAACCACTGGGAATCATGTAATGTCACCAGGAAAGGATCTGGTACATGGAGAGCAAGGGCAAAGTTTATTGTGGTCATTCCTCTTCCTTTGAGGTTGTCTGACCATATAGATCAAAGATCTCATTTTGAGGGCTGATCCTGTATTACTGGGTTGCTGTGTGGTAAAACAAGGTAGCTTTGGTGTAAATCCATGGAAATGAAGCATCTCACATCTGCTTGCGCTCAAAAGGGTTAATGTGGGATTTTTAGAGGAGGAGAAGCCTGAAATGTCTCATGTGCTCCAAATGCATTTTCCAGACTGTAAGGCTTTGTTCCTTGTGTTTGCAAATCTGGCTAATGTAGTTCTTTATGGCTGAGCAGAGGTGAGTGTCGAGTGAGGTCTCCCAACACAAGCAACTTCTCTTTAGCTAGTGAAGTATCTCATGGCAATGGCAGTTGCCCTCTGGGTCTGTAGAGGAGAAAATGGAAAAACTGTTACCAGATGTGTTGTATATGCCAGCTCCTGTCAGGCTGCACAGGCTGAAGAGACCCATGTGATGCTGGAGAGCTGCTGTAAGCTGTCAGAGAAGCTGGCCTGCGTGAAGGCAGCTCTTCTCAGCACAGCCATGTAGTTATTACACTTAGGCCTCTTGGAGTGGGGTGGGAGTTGGGAGGAGTGTATTGAAATCCCTGGAGGCTAAGCAGGATCGTTAGCAGCAGTGTGAGCAGCCATCACCCAACCTACCCTGTCCAGAGGTATGAGGCAGCTGAGGTCAATGCTGTAGTTCCCTCTGGTTCTTGGTATTCCTTGTACTGTCCTCCCCTCCTGTCTGAGAGAGCTGTCAGCCTGTGATAAGTAGTGCTGCTCTTAATCTGTTTGGAGATGAGGTTCTGCAGCACGTGGGCTGTAAAATGCAGATGGAGCTCAGTCACTGTATCTATGTGCAGGGCAGATGAGGCCCTGCAATGGAAGGAGAGCTTCGGTCTTTAAACCTTCAGGCTCCTTCTTGTCTTCTTGACTGCTGTGCTTTGTGTTGTCAGTGCTGCTAAATAGCAGTGATCCTGCAAGATGGAAGCCAAGGGAATGCTAGGGGTTCGTGCTGTGAGTTGTCAGGAGCTGACGTCCTTGCTAGGGCATCTCTTTGTAGCACAAGTTTTGTAGGTTGCTTATTTCTGACATGTTCCTGAGATGTTATTTTGACACTGCTTTCTTTTCTAATTCATTTCTGAGCTATTGACCTAAAAAGCTGACTCTGTGCATTGGATAAGAAGGGTGACAGGTGGATACTAGCGTTCCTGGAGAATTCCATGAAACTTGGATATGGTTTAGCTGTAAATCTCTTTATCACATCAGCAAAGACATGAACAGAGTAATGCAGAAAGGGGAGAAATACTGCATGGCTCCATTGCATGCAGGTGCCTGTTGTCAGAGACAGGGCTGTGCTGTGTGTTTTGCTCTGTGTCTAGTTTCTGGTATTGCAGTAAATTCTCTAACTTTCAACCAGGCTCTTAAGCTAGTGATGTAAAAAGTTAATAACTGTAAAATGAGCAACAACTGTCCTCTCTATTGTCAAGACTTTGTGACTTGTGGTCTCTGCAGTGTCTCTCTGCCTCCCTCAGATCTGTGAAACCTCTGAAGGTAAGTACATCCCAGGCCTGTGCAGGCTGTGTGTCTGACTGTACTGCAGCATTCCCACAGAAAAACTAAAACCAAAACTAACAAACAACACCCCCCAAAAAAAACAAACAAAAAAACAGGAATTGCTTTTCTGTCTTCAGCATGGGACAGATCAGGGAAACAAAGGCTGTGGGGGATGCTGTGTCCCACCAGCCCATGGCCAGTTTCAGTAACTCAGCCAGATGGCTGCTCTGTCAAGCAAGGAAGTGTTGGAGGGTTACAGACCCTAGGTTTGAATCCCAGCCATTTGCAGGAAAGTGGGGAAAGAAGTTTGGAGGCAGAGCTATGATGAAAAATTAATAACAAAATCAAGAAAGAATTCAGATTTTCTGAAGTAGGGCTGTGCTGGTTGGAAGCCTAGCTATTGATGGACTGCAGCTGTAAAGGCCATGTCTAGTTTGGGCAGTCATTTTTCTCTTGTTTGAATGTAGATGTTTGAAGACTGAACTGAGCCTTTCATTTCAAACTCTACTGCTTTTATTGAGGAGAGAGCAAGTATTTACAGCTTGGTTTGCTAGTGTGAGTGCTTATTGCAGTGCTGAATATCTCTAAACTAAAAATTAAAGAACAACTTGGGAGAAAAAGGAAGTCAGTTAATTTGAAGGTCTGTTTGACTCACTCCTTCCCTATTCCTCGCGCTGTTCCATGGCTCATAACTGCCTTTCAGCATCTCATCATCTCCCTTGTTTTCTCACTCTAATTCAGATTTTCTTCAGACGTGGAATGATGGCACCTCCTTCATTCAAGATCAGGCAGCGTCCCATGGCAACTGCTGCTATTGACCTGGAAAAATAACAGTGGGGAAATTTAAGTAAAATGTTTTTAACTAAGTCCAAGTCAGCACCTTAGCTATGGAAAAACAGGATTTCTTCCAGCTTGAAGGGAACGAGTGAGTGAGTGGAGAGGCTTTTAGTGCAGTTCCCTTCACTGCTCCTTTTTCATGGCTTGTCATAGATCTGTTCAACAATTGCACTGTGAAGATCTTGCAAAGCATTGGAACAGACTACAGTCAGCACAGGGAAGGAACTGTCTCCTCCCCAGTTGCGTGGAAACATCTTTGCTTAAATATTTTGCACGTCCAGATTATTGCTTATTGAAATGGCTAGGCAAACGCTTCTGCACTCATTCCCACATGCTGTAAGATGTTCTGTGCTCGCAGGTGCTTGTTGCACACTTTCAGCTCTTCCATGTTGCATGTTGTTAGCTGGATGCTTATCTTGCTGCTCCTCATGCACACAGCCTCCACTGCACCAAACAACTCCACTCATACCTTATTTTTTTAGGGCAGTACATCCAGTAAGTGAGGACTGCTGGGACAGATTTGTTCTGCTGTAGTAATAAGGCTGCCTTTTCTTTTGTAAGCTCGTAGATGATTATTAATGTAACTAATTTTGATCATATGATAGTTTAATTTCTCCTCTGTAAGCAAAAACTGGGAGGAGCTGCAGATTAATAGGATTTCTTTCATTGTGCAAATACAACAGTATTTCAGGGCTTTTGACTCTAAGGGTGGTTGGGCTTTTTAGTGCCTGGGCAATTCTAGCTGCAGCTAGTTGTCCTTACTCATCTGTCAAGCAGCGATGGGGAAGAGACAGATTTTTGTCTCTAGCTTTTTATTACATCCGCTTGTTTGTCTTTTATGATAAATCTCTCTTGAAATTAAATGTTCACTCATTTCTCACTCATTTCTTACATATCACCTGGCTATTGCACTCAAAACTGTCTCTGCTTACTGGAGGCTGGTGCAAAATCAAATGTGTGGGGAAGTTTGTGTTTCCATCTGGCACAGTGGGAGTCCTTAGCCTGACAGGGTGCATGTGGTCCTTAGGTGCTGGAGGACCCAGGTGTAAAGCTGAAATCCACATCAACAGGAGGGTTCTATCTTTGAACTACAGATCTTTGCATTTCTGCAAGAATGACTGGAGCGTGGATGGGCAGCTGTTGTTGTGGTTTTGTGCCCTGACTTGTAAACATTCGCATCCATGTAAATTGGAGGTTTTCTTTTCTTTGCTTGTGTATGTTGAGATATAGCATGTGTGGGACGCAGTCCTGAGCTGCTGCTCCTGCTGACCCAGCCTGAGCAGGGCACAGGACTAGAGGATCCCTTCCAATCTAAGCAGTTCTGCAGTTCATGGGCTGTGAATGAAGCAGGGTCTAGTGTGATCTCTGACACGGAGATTCAAGTTTTCTGTTGTCTTAGTGTCACTGTTCAGAGTTCATGAGGCAAACAGGACTATTCTGCCTAAGAGAAAGATACAATTTTGGCTAAGGTAGGATGAGACTTTAGAGGCGAAGCTGGAGGTTTGAACATAGTACCACTCTGTTTAGTGAGATGCTGATGAAGAGAAGAAAATGTAACTGTTGAAGCTCAGGAAGAGTCAATGGAGAGCATTAATCTCCAACTGATGAATGCGTTAGTATTTGACTTCCTATTTCTTTATAGTTTTGGAAATTACTGTTATCCATGCAAACATTCAGTCCTTTTTCCAATCTTAAATTAATACTTGCCTATGTGATATGTTATACGTAAAGCTCCTTGCTGTGACATTTGAACTTTGTGAGGTTAATGCTCGTCCACTATGATTGCTGGTTCTCTGCTATGGTGGGAACAAGGGAGCCAGCATCTCATATGCAGCAGGCTGGGAGATTTCATTTCCCAAAACCGTGACATGATCTGTGGAAGGATTTACTAGTAAAAGGAAAGTTTAACAATACTAAAATAGAAAGCTCTGATAAATGACTAATGTGGGGGAAATGATCATGTCTGTGGCTAAAGGATGGGAAGACCGAGCAGAAACAGTATTTGCATATACATAACCCACACAAATTGTAGATTTAAAACTCAGTTTTAAACAGGGTTTCTCTTCTCTTTCAAGTGCTCTGGACAAAACCTCTAGAGGAGTGTTCAAGGCAATTCAGAAGGACTTAGTCTTGGGCTGCATATGGGACAAGAGACTATCCATGGTGAAACTAGGGGTCATCTAAATTACACTGGTGCAGGAAGCAGGCTGGCTGTATTGCACTTGTATGGGGAGGGGTGGGTGTTTGGGAAGTGCAGGACCGGTATACACAAAGACCTTCAGAATGTCAATTGTTGAGTTAAATCCAACTCCTGTTTTAATCATCTCAAGCCAGTGACACTGGACAGTGTATGTGCTAAGTGGGCCTGTATGTGACAAGTGTCACGGCCTTTCTTGGAAGCAGAACCATGCCATGTATTGGGATTCTCATGGTATAAAGCTCAGAGCTGATGGGTTTCCCACACAGTGACCTTGTTATTTATTTATTTATATTTAATGTGTAAATGAGCAACAAAGTAAGGTCAGTACCTCTCAGGTTAGAACTGGAGCCCTAGCTTTTGTTCCGATGACAAGGCCACTGTCTGTCTGTTCAGCAGCCAGCACAATGGTATCTCAGTGTCAGCTGCCCACCCCCGGGGCACAAACAGAGTATGATACCTGTTCTGGGGACAGCTAGAACTCTGTTAATTTGGCAGTGTTCCTCAGCACTGCCTTTATTAAATAACACATATGTGCGAATGTATGCAAGAAAATTGTAGTTGTGGTAGAATAACAACTCCCTGCGATTACTTCAAGAGTATTAGAAGTACAGATAAATCTTGGCCACTTTCCCCGTTCATGATTTGACAACTGGAAAAGTAGCTTAAAAAGACCAGCAAGGTAGAGAGTTATTTTATGGCTTCTTAAAGGGCCTTGTAAATATTGGAATGTTGTAATAAAAAATTGTTATTATTTTAATTGTTATTAAAAAAAAAAAAGAGAGAGAGAAAAAAGTTGGCAGCAGACTTCTTCAGGGGTTAAAAATCTCTGGAGAATGGTGACAAAGTAGGTGTGTTGAACTAATATCTGTCATGTTTAGTATCAGTCAGTATTTCTCTGCTATTTCTCTTTGTCAGCTGTATATGTCTTTCACTGGGAGGCACCTAATTAAGAGTAGTTGCACTTTTGGGTGTCTGGGAGGCTGAAACACTCCAAGGATGTTTCCCTGGAGCAGTGGTAGGGGGGAGATGAGACCGTATCAGTATAATGGTTGCTTGCTGCCTCACCTTAAGTAAAAGTCAAGCACTGATCATGAAACATTTTTAAAGTGGAAACACAGCATGTAACTTTTGAAACCCATTGTCACTGGATACTGTTGTGGCTGGGTAATTTACCAGACTCAGAGAAAGCTGAGAATGATGGGAATATTTGTTGTTATTTGGGATAAAAAGGTGTAAGGGATAATGAAGCTCATCTTGTAGTGATCGCGTTATTCCAGAACTCTCTCTTGTGAATGTTTTTTTTGAAGTATTGCATTTTCCTTTGACTCATTTCTTTTTGGCACTGCCAGAAACACGTAGTAAGCTGTGAAGCTCAAAGGTTTGATTGGGTGTAATAACTTCCAGGTATGTTCTGTGCAGCAGATCGTAAGTCAGGAACAAGGTTGGTAGGGTTTCCTCTACATATAACCAACTCCTGCTGAGTTTCTGATATGACCTGCAAAAACTTGGATTGGGATCTCAGTCCTTCTCGGTAGGTTGCCACCAAGTTTGCTTAGTGTTAGGACACGTGTAGAGTAAATGGTATTTGGGTATGCAGTAAGTGGCTTGCTCAAGTCCACTGGCTGACTCAATGCAAATATCTCTGAAAATTCCTGATAGACAAAATACATGAGTTGCCATTACTCTTGGGCCAAATATTTAAGGGTGTTCAGTTAAACTCTAAGTATTGGTGTTGTGTAACACAGGGAGAGTGTAACGTTGTTTGTCACACTGCTGTGAAAGCCTATTTCTTTTATTTCTGTTACATTCTTCAGAGTCATGCTGTAGGAAAGAGAGTTGTCTGTTCTTTTGTGGCTCGTGTGTGTGTCTTCAAGGGGAAGTGTGGGTACATACATAAGTTGGCTAAAGTTAACATGCCACATCCACTTGTGGGTACCTTGCGAGATGATAGTGCTGTTGACAGGATGTCTTTTTTTTTTTCCCTCTTCCCCCCTACAGTGATGAGTTTTGAAGATTCAGTCGTCCACATGATGTGGATGTGGTAGGCCATGCTGGTTATAAGTAGTGCATCTGGGGAGCTAAGGACAGGGTACATTTGTTGTGCTTGGGAAAGAACTGGTGGTGCAGTAAGGTGGAAATAGTGGTAGGCTGTTTGTTCTGTGTTGCTGCAAGTAAGAGGATGTGATGGGAGTTTGAGGTTGGGAGATGAGGATGTGTTTACAGGGAGGTGCTATGGTGGGGTGTGTGCGGTTAGATGGGGTGGATGCCAGCAGGATATGAGAAGGGGAGGGTGGGGGAAGTGGCTTGGGCAGCAGCAAGGCAATGCTCAGTGTTCATGATGAAGCCTTTTCTTTCTCCTTGCTCCCTAGATCTCCTACCCCCCAAGTGATGAGGACAGCGATGACTCTGAGGGAGAGAACCAGGAACTTGTTCAAATCGACAGAGGTAAAGGGACAAGATAGGAGGGTCCTGGAATACTACAGTTGAAGTGTGTTTTGATTTTCACATCTGCTCTTGCAGATACCTCCTTCACAGTCCCCACTGTGATACCTTAAATCAGGCACCTTGATGTCTTTGGAACCTCACAGAGAGAAGCTGGTGATATCAGATGCTGTAGTCACACTTTTCTTATCAGTGATGGATACCGTTAACCACACATTAAGCTCGTAGTACTGTAGATGTGGGGTGGCTGAGATTTGCTATCAGGTCAGCAACAGAGCTGGAAGTGAGAATGTATCTTCTGTTCCATACTTGTGCATCTGCACTGTCTTTTTTCTAGGTCTTGTCTTCCTTTCTGCTTCCAGTTTTGACCTTCCATTCCCTATGATCCTGGACTCATTTGTCTAATTAGTTCCCTCCTGCACCACTGGTATTGGGTAGCTCCGTTACTGAATCTAGCCAGGCATCTTGGATAGAAGAAAAGTGTTTTGCCATTGTTTTTGGACATGATATTTATTTATCTGTAAAAAGTATACCTGTTGAGCTGTAATAAGTCTCTGCCATTTAGACATGCCTTATGTTTTATCACAATTCAGTCAAATTCAAGTGGATTTTTACGCAAAGGTAGGAGAACTCAAAAAAGAACCCTCAAAAGGGTCAGGAGAAATGAGGTCCATTTCATGGCATGAGATAGAGATCTGCTCTGTCATTTCTCTCTTCTTCCCACCAGAGAGAAGACGGAATTGTACCTTGACCCCTCTGGCCACCAACCAGCTCCAGAACCAGGAGAACCAATGCTGCAAGGTCCGGGCCCTTCTCCATGCCAGCTTGGATCGCCACAGCTCGGAGGAGGAGCTGGAGCGCATCAACCGAGAGTTTGCCGCTGAGAAGCGGAAGTGGTCCCAGGTCAGCAGGCTTGCGTGCTGCAGTGACAGCAACAACACCTCCTCCAGTGACGAAGAAGTGAAGAACTTGTGCGCCATGTCCTTCCAGCCTGTTGCAGAGCAGGCTGATGGTCTGCATGCAAGTCCAAGCCCTGTGCTGTTCAGTGCCTCCCCTCCCAAGAGACTCCAGCCTCTGGTGCGCAACCCAGCCTCTAGACCTTTAATCTTGACGGGTGTTGGGGCAGGCCTTGAGCAAGTCATGCCGTGTAAGAGGCATCGACAAGGATACGGGGATAAGATCTGCAGGCCCAGCCTTGACCTGGAAAAAATGCAGCAGGTAAGGCAGAACTTCATACCAGGAAAGTGGCATCACTTGAGAGGAGGTGTTGTAAGCTAAAGTGGAGGAGGATTATGGAGGCAGGGCTCTGTAAATTCATGAAGTTGTTGCCTGTGATTGTGCCTTCAGAGGCATAGTTGGTCCTACAGTTCTTTTGCAGTCTGTCTAGGATAAATTAGTTTAGATACCTCTTTTAAGAGGTAAAGTTGCTGCAACTTTAAAGGCTTTTGCTGCAGTTGTGCCTCTGTCTTGGTACATATTAGGAATGCAACACATAGTCTGGGTAATTGTGTGGCATAGGAACAAAATCACTGGAATTCAGTCAGGTTACACCTGCTGCCGTGGATTGACTCATGCCATTTACTCTGATAGGAACTCATTGTTCAGGGGTGTATAAATGAGCATCTGTGCAGTGGAAGTAGGCATAGATATGGTGTTAGGTACTAAGTGTCTGTGAGTTTCTTGACCCCCTTGGACTTGGGTCTTTGGACTTCCTATGAATTTTACAGCAATGTAAAACTGTACCTTTTACATCCTTGATAGCTTACAAAAGCAAACTGCTCTAGCTGCAGTTACTCATCATTTTGCTCTAGGGTGATGGGACTGAGGTATAGTTTGCCCAGGGTCAACTGAGGAAGAGACGTGGGGCATGCCTGGTGTAGGATGTAAGTTGGCCTGCACAGTTGCCCATCTGTTGTAGCTCTTCAAGAAGGTGTTGTTGCGGAGCTAGTATCGCAAACTGCTCTTCATTATTTGTTTTTCTTGCTCTGGTAGAGTGTCAGTGTGAAAGAATATCTGCAGACATCTGCTGACCCTGGTAAATTGCAGTAATTTAAAAACAGTTATTTTTCAATTCTGAGTTTCCTCTCATTAGGGAAGAATTTTGTTGCCTCTGGTTGGCTGGATGTACTAGATCTGACCTCATTAAGAATGTTCCCATTACGCCTATGAGATGGACCAGTTACACAGCAGCCTCTTCTCAATCCTGCTGTCTGCATGTATACCATGAACCAACAACACACATAGGACTGCAGTACAGTTTTCCTTACCCCCTCCTTCTACCTTCTTGCTAAGTCTCTGCTTACAGAACATCCAAAAGGTCCAGTCTTGCATTTCATGTACTCAAAGCTTATTTTTTGTATTTTTTTTCTTTGTGCCAGGTGCTTTCTGTGATTGAGATTCTAGTTATATAGCATCTACCTTCTCTGCCTGTAGTCCCTTTTGGCACAGTGTTTGGAAATGCACTGGTAAAAGACAAACCAAGCAAGTTAGAGGCTTATTTGAATGAGCTTTTCAAACCAATGTGGTTTTTCTGGGAAATGCTGTGAGGATGATTTGCTTCCTGGTTTGTCTGTTCTCCATAATTCTGGGTTAATTGTGGCAATGATTCTCCTAAAAGAAGTTGAAATCTTATTTTTTGGTTTTGTTTCATTGGTAGCAACGTTTATATTGTAGATTCTCTTTGAGGTTGTGGAATCTCTTTTAAAGAAGTGGTATTAAGCTAATTGTAAAATGACACATTTTGGGTGACTCTATACCAACAGGAGCTACAGATTTCTTTCTTCATCTGTCTTCATTCTCCAGTAAAAATGCCACTTCTATTTAATGTCTGTCCGTTTGGCACAGTGTGCCTTTTTAGTTAACAAAACAGTGCAAATGAGCAAAGTTGATATTAACTGGCTACTCTAGGGCTCCACCTGGGTTCTGTCCATCAAGCCACTCTTTATGATTTGTATCCTTACTATCTTATGTGTTTGCTTGCCAGAACTAAGTTGATGGACTTGATCAGATGGATACTTTTCTGAACAACAGATGTTTCCCACACTTGTCCCCGAGCATTCATGCAGCTCCATGTATCTGGCAAAATTATTTAGTTCTAGAAGCAAATATGTTCAGAGACAGAAAGATTTGTTTATGTGCATGCTGTAGTTGCTCAAGCATGGGTGAAGAGATGGGGAGTGCTTTGTCTTTGCACCAAATCCTGTTTCTGTTGGATGATGATAGAAGATTAGTCCAGAGAGTTGTGGTGTGGAGCAGCTCTGTGTTGGGATGCTTAAGCTGTTCTTAGGGTTGAACAAACCAGGCAGTTTTTGCAGGAAGACGTGCCTTCCTGGGCTGCAGTGAGTTTATGCCTTTCTGTAAGCAAGGGGAGCAAATCTGAGAGAGAAAAGTGGGCTGGGGGAAGTCTGATTGCGTTTAAGGGATTAGGGTATTGCTGTGCTTCTACCTCCATGACCTGTGGATAAAATGGAAATCTCCACCATCTGGACCTTTCAGTTCAGCCTTTCTCAGCAGGAAAGGCTGCATAAGAGCATGTTTAAAACGCCCCATTCTGGATAGGTGCCAAGCCATGTCTTTCCAGCTTCACAGGACAGTGTGATTCTACCCTTTTGTGCCCCAGCCATCAGTCTGGACAGTTGCTGGAGTATTACCCACCCTGGTTGGTTAGCTACCCGCTTCATCTCTTCTCTATTGTGGCTAAGAAGGGAATTCAATACACGCTTTTCTTCACTTCTCCAAAGGACTGGAAAATTACCTCAGAAGACTTCTTCTTTTCTTTCCCTTAATTGGGCTGAAATACCCTGGCTCGTGCAGACGCCTGTATTGCTGCAGTGAATGCCTTCTCCTAGCTGCCCCTTGATCATGGTTCTTAGATAGCAACCTCATTACGCGCAGCCCTTGCTGCCAACCACTTGCCATTTAATGAAGGCTGTGTGTGTCCCAGAAAGACTGGCACCCTGTTAGCATGTGCAGATCTGGCTTTTGTGGTAGTGCTGATTCTTGAGGTCAGGCAGAGCCTGGAGAGCTTTTGATGGTTTTAAGTAAAGGCAACAAGGACCACAAAGTTTGGCAGAGATATAAGGAGGTTCAGCCTATTTGGAACTGTTCTTTGTTTCCTGGGGAAGAGATTGATTGTTCTTGACGTGCTCTGTAAACAGAGAGGAAGTAGATGATCCTTCCTCCTGTGCTATTTAGTGGGGCTTGCTGGAGCTCCGCTGATTTTTCAAGATGGTGAGAGTAGATTTCAGAGTGCAGCCTTTGCAGGGAGGGGAATGGTAATCTGAGAGCAGCTTTGGGTTGGCAAGATGAGAAAACAAACTGTTTTCATTTCTATGTGGGTAGGTGGTTGGTAGGGAAAGCATCACTTAAAAGTACAAAGCAGAATCTGCGTACCTGGGTTATACTATAAAGTCATTAGGTAGTTTTGAACAAGTGAAACACTTCTGCTACGGTTTACCTGTGTGTATGAGTAGATAATATCAAACTTCCATTGTCTTATGGAGGCCTAATGCTTCATTTAGAATGCTTTGAGATTCTAGGATGAAAAGGGCCAACACAAAAGAGAAAAACGCACCCAAAACTTGAATTTCTTGTTGCAGACACTGCACTGTTTTGGTGAGTGAATAGTTTCAGTGCATGATGGGTGATGGAGGTTTTGTCTTGGCTTGGCATGGAAATGACCTGGGGCAGCATTATCTCTGATCTGAGCTTAGCTGTGTGATCAAGCTCAATGGTTCCTCAGCTGAATACTTGAATGCTGGCATTTTGGTTGGGCAGGGACTGGCAGGCTTTGAAAGCTTTCTTTTGGGCTGATACCAGTTGCACAGAAGCTTCAGGAAAGCAAGCTGTGGGCACATACCATAAAATGACCAAGGAAGGCTCAGTGTGTGAACTCTGATCCACTGAGGTCTGGGGTTATGCTGGTAATGGATCCAGGGTGAAATTTCCATATCCTTAACACAGCTGGGCTTTGCCCTTGCCTGCCTCTCCCTGACTTGACAAATAGCTTCCAGATAGAGAATATGTGAGCTCACAAGTCCTTTTTACCTTTCAGCCCCCCATTTGAATCCAGCCCTTGTCAGTTACTGAAAATTGTTATCGTCTGTTGTCATTTCTGAACTTGCTTCTCACTGCTTGGGGATGCCAGAAAACCCACTCCTGCACTGATGATGGTTTTGTCTTTCTCTGCCTTGGGTCTCGCTCCCCAGAGTGACTGAGTCAACATTCTGTGCTGAATATAATGGCTTACACTACTTCTTCACAGGCTGAGTCCAGAACTTGTCTTTTACAAGTGTGAAAAGCTGGGCCATAGCAGTTCTTTGTCCCCAAGTTCGGTTGTTTGCTTCTTGAAGCAATATAATAAGGAAACTATTGCAGAAACCAGTTGCACCACGATAGAATGAGAAATTCTGCTTCTGGTAACCTTCTGCTATTTTGCTTTTATTTTTCATCTCCAAAAAATACTCTAAGGCAGCAGTTCATCCCACACTGAAGCCTCTGACCATCTCACCCCTGCCAGTATTTGGCAATGAAGCAGCCAATAAAACAAATGCTATGCATAGCTGATGCAAGACAATCCTAGCATGGGAAAGTCAGGCTGAGGAAAAAAAAAAAAGAGGTATTAAACTGGTCATCTAGCAAGGGTATAGTTCTGCTGCAGGAGGCTCTGGGATTCCAGACACAGCTTCTCTTGCCAGGAGATATTAAGTGATACAGTTATTTGGACTGTTGTGGAGCCTTGATACCATTGGTTGTGTCCAAGCATGAGCCCATAGTGAGAATATCCTCTGAAATATCTGGAACCTGGTTCCTTGAGATGCTGCTGTGGATCTTGAAAGGCAGTCTGGTTGGTAACTGGTTTGGTTAGGGTGATCTGGAATATACAAGAGAGCTTGAATGAGTTAATGGAAGAATGTACTGGAGGGAAGAGAGAGATCTGTGAATTAGGAAGGGGAAGAGGAGGGTAGAAATCAGTGGAGACAACTAAGAGTCTTTATTTTTTAAATTTATTTTTGGTATTAAGCTTCCCAAAGGGACAATAATAGTACCTGGCACCAGTGGTAGTAAATTATGAGCCTGAGGTTAAAGCCAGCGGCTTATCATTTAGATTGGCAGGCTTGCTGGCTACCTTCCCAACTCAACTATCTGTCTTTTTTCTCTAAGCTCCAAAGCCTGGTAAGAAGGTATTAGGCTAGAGCTGGTTCTTTGGCTGCAGACCAGGGAGAGGAGATCAAATGGGCATATGGGCACCACGGGCATATGTCCTTGGGATTTGACTTAGGGAGATGTTCTGGGTGATGCTGGAGGTGCTATGTGTGGATTTAGCTACTGGTGTGACTCTGAGGGATAGGTTGGCCTGGAGGGAACAAATGGACAGTCCTAGGGTATCTGGAAGAGATGGACTAGTTGAGCAAGTGAAAGGCAAGGAAAGTGCTTCCATCTCTGGTGCCAGCATCTGTCTGCACATGAACAGGCTTTTGACCTCTGCATGGCTTTTTTTATCTCGTTATAGCACCATTGAAAGTAATACCTATTGTTAGTAGCTGAAGGCAGAGCCCAGTGTCCTGTACCTACTGGCAGTGGTTTTGGGTGGGCTGCCTGCAGGCTGCAGCAAAAATCATGCAGCAAAACCCAGAGATTGTAACTGCAGCGATGACACAGAGCTGGTCAAAATGTGAAGCGGGGTGAATGGTTGATTGTCACAGTGTGGGCACTGGGCTGGGTACCCAAGGGTGGCCATCTTTTGGTCATATATCCATTCTGTCTCCTTTGTGTTGTCTGCTATGGGCCCTTTTTGAAGAAGGTTTGGCAAAGGATGTTTTGTTTCTCGCTTTGACACGATACAGTGCAGAAGGATAATGCTGGTGTGCTCCTTCTCTCTGAATTCAGCCAAGTAGACTTAAGGGCTTGGCAGATTAAGAAAGTTTTGCTGCACTTTGTTCTTACTTTCCAGCAAGACCACTTAATAGATGTTGCTTGCAAGTGAAGGTCAGGGCCTTCTCTCTAGTGGTCTCTAGAATAGAGCAGGATTATCCTCACCTCCCTCCTCCTTGACATGTCTGGACTAGAAGGAGTGCCTGGGTTGGGTCCCAGAGTGGCTGTTTGTTAGCCAGATACCTCTCCCTTCCCACTCCTCCCTCAGCATGTGGCTCATTGTGATACAAATATCTCATCGTTGCCTGGGGAGAAAAAGGAGTTAGCAGGCGGCTTTGCCATATGCTGTAACTGCCCATGTTGTATTCAGTCTGCAGATGAATGGATCTCTCTTCAGGCGTGATAAGTTTCATCTTTTGCTTATGGTAACAGCCTCTGAAGTGGAGAAAGATTTACAGTTACCTTCTTCAGAGGAACGTTTGAGGGGAACTTGAGGGAATTGGAAAGGGTAAGTGGCTGTTTGGACCCAAGGGTTTGTTCCTGTTGCAGCCAAGACAGCATGTGATGCTGGTGTCAGTTTTCTCATTGCTTTTTTTTGACTTGATTATATACACGAGAACCTGGAATGAGTGGAAGAAACAGGTTCGGCTTTTTCTTTTTTTCCTCCCCAGCTGCTACTAGTAGCACTGAATTCCCACCTTGAGCATTTACACAAGTGACCAGTCAGCACCCACAAGATAATGGGAGGTGCTAATGCTTAAAAATCACACCATAATAAGAAGTTATGAAAGTTATGGTAGCAAGAGATGGAGCATAAGAGCTTGCTTTTTTTTCCCTCTGCTCTCCCCCAGTGCTGCGTAGCCCTGTATTTCAAGTTAAGAAAATTTCCTTGTCTAGCTATTATTACCAGTGGTGCTTGAGAGACTGACCCAGGTACCTTAGTAATCTGCATCCTCCTGGGAAGAGAGGGCAGGAAAGATGAAAGAAGGTGGGTAGTTCAGGCTTGGAAACAGCAGAAACTGAGAGGTCTTGTGATTGATTTATTAATGCCAGTGCTTCAGTTTTGCTACCACAGACTGAAAGTAGGCAGCTTGTTCTGGAGCACGTCTGAGACTTGAAAACCACAGCAGCCATTACTGTTGAGCAGGCAGAAGCTGGCTGAGCTTTTAAGGCCAAGTCTGTGTCTCAAGTAAACACTCTAGGAAATACTGTTCTTTGAGAGGAGCTTTGGTATGGTAGAATAGCCAGCCTGGCTGTCATCAGTGCAGCTGTCCTTGGCGTGGGCTGGGGCTTAGCTCTGATTTTCTGCCTTAACTCTGAATAGCCTCTCCATTGTTGGCTCAAATGGGAACTGCGCTACTGGGCTCTGCTCTCACTGTCTTTAAGCTGGTTGATGTCAATGAGAGTTTTGGGCATTGGTCCATAGCTCATCTCACAGAAAGAGGCACTCAACAGAGGCATCTACTTCTCATGTAGATTGGAAAAGCATTGAACCAGAGCAGATTTACCTTTAAAGCTCCCTGTTATTCTCTAGACCTTTATTCCCAGATGCACACTTCTAGTTGAGCTGCAATTGATGATGATGAAACAATGATAAATAAGTCAGAGACTAACACCTCAAGCCCCAACCAAAAACGTGTCACTACATTTTTGCTAAACGCAAGATTTCAAAAGCATTGGTGTGTCCTGGGGGCCACAAGTAAATTAGAAATGCCTAAATGAAGATTATCTGGGAAAAAAAAAAGTCCTAAATTACCTCTGTGTTGAAAGTGATGTCATGAGCACTGGCATGTGTTATACAGGCTCTGGTACAGAGCTTACAGAATGTTAAGCTGAATATTTATTGCCAAGTATTTGGAAAGTGGATCTTGATGCAGATAGTACAGTTGCATATGTCAAGTCAGTAGTTCTCCAGCAGTTTCTTAATGGACTCAGCTCTAAGGGTTGCCATGCTCTGCTAACATCTGCTTATAAGTGTAGCAGCCTTCTCCTGATTCTGAGCTATGACTGACTTTTCATAGGAGGCATCCAGAAAGTTGGCACGTGTCTCCTGTGTTGGTGCTCACAGACCTGTGGAAATACTGAAGCTCTTGAGCACTGAAGTGTGTGGGTGGAAGAACTGGTTGCACACTGCTCATGTCACAGAGGATTCTGTGATGTCTAGAGCCACAAGCAGCCCTGGGACGTGTGGATAGAGGGGATGCAGTGAGGTATCAAAGTCCATGAGTGCTTATCACCAGCAATGAAGGGAGCTACCTACCTACTTAGAAGGATGGCCAAAGTACCAGGCAGGGAATGTGGGCTCCACTGAAATCCTTGCAAGCTGCCCATATTGATACAGGCCCTATCAGAATAAGTAGATCAAACTCCATCACAAACTCAGAGTTTTGTCCCACAAACAGCACCTAAAGCCTTGTGCGCTGTACAGTGCTGTGCTGCAGGGCAGGTGTGGGTTGGGACTGCTGCACTGGGACCTGGCTCACGTCATAGGTGGGGAGAACGTTCTGTGAGCACAGTGGTTAATTACATGCTTTATAAATGGATTAACTCCCTGGTGTAAGAGGCCTTTATCCTGTTAGCTAGACAACCACTTCAGAGTGTCTGCTTGTCACTAACTGTGTATGTGAGGCTGATTGTCACTACTGCTATGTGAGGCTCAGCAGGGAGCAGAAGAACAGGGGGACATGTAGATGGTGGGGTGGAAAATTTGAGAATGATTAGGTTACTTCATCACTTCTTTCTGTAGTGATTAAGGTTCTACTACTAGTTTCCATGATGTTTACATGAAGACCAAAGGAAGAAGATAAAGTCTCTCTGGTCTGTTAATTGTCTTCTGACCTGTAATTTCTAATATAGTACTTACTTATGTAAAATTATTTTCACATGCCCTTGCAAACAAATGGGATCTCACAAATAAGCATAGTCATGAAGAAAGCTGATGCTGAAATAAGCTGTGTTGACATGACATGCACGTGTGTTAGAATAGGAAGAAATGGGACTCAGTATCCTGTGTTCAGACTCTGTGGAGCCTAAGCCAGCCCTATGGCTTGGGATGTTTGCTTGTTTGTTTCTTTGAGGCAGGGTTGTTTTGGCTTCTCAGAGCTATTTCTGCAGTCAGTCCACATTTGGCTTGTTCAGAGTGTCTCTGCTGTCCACAAAACCAAGTTCTCATCTGAAGATATGATCTTGTGTATTTTCTGTTTAAAGCTGTCTTTGTATGTGCTGTTGGCAGCACTGGCTTGAACCCAGAGCAAGGGTTGCCAAGGAATGGCATACTCTGCTGTGCTGAGCTGCAGAGATGATGGAGAAGATTCCAGGTCACCTCTGGAGTTTCCATTACAAAGAACAGGCTATGTGTGCCATCAGTGCCGCTTGAGATAGTTTAGGGCAGTGAGTGTATCCTGTGTTGCTCTGTTTTGAAGATTACTAGAGTAATCTTCTAAGAATTAGTGGTACAGGTGTGTGTTTCAGGTTCTACCCAGACAAACCCACTGATCTCAGTTGGCCATCTTCTGTGGTGGATTAGAGGTGGATAGAGTACTTTTTTCTTACGCCTCCATAAAAGTGCCTTTGTCTTAAAGGGTGTAGTTAGCCAGGTTTTGGGGCTGGTGGGCAAGCATTCAAAGTCATGTATCCTTTTAACCACAGGCACTTGATATCACCATCTAAAACATTCAGGTTGGCTGTCAAATTGTGAAGGAATTGGCTTAAAAATCGAGAGCCCCGTAACAGTTGTTAGCTCTGCTTTTCTCTGCTGGGCAGGACCTGTGAGAGTGAGCACTATTCTTGAAACCTGCTGCCCCAGATGTTCAGGCTGTTCGCTGGCTGGTGTGTGGGGGCCCTGTGGCTGGCCTGTGAAACCACAGAGCCATTGGATGGAGGACGCGGTCATGTTCTCAGTTAGCTGAGGGTGCTGGTAGAGCATCAGGGACACCCTTTGGTGTGCCTGTGTCCCTTGGGGTTGGAACGGCCCTCTGAGTTTTCTTCATCTTAGTGTCTTTGCAGCGTCACATCTGATGAGTCTGTACCTTTCACTCATTTTTCTTGCTTTTATTTCTTTCCCAGGCTATACAGCTGTGTGATTTTTCAGAGCCTTCTCTGTCTTCCTGCTCACAGGAAACTCTGTTTACTCTATGGCTTGACTTGTGCTAATGTTTTAACCCCTTCTTGGTGCACTGAAGAGGCAGGGTTTGAACAGTGAGCATCAGGAGGGGCTGAGACTGCTTGTTTTGAGCCTCCAGTACTCCAATGCACTCTGACTATGGCAAAAAGTCTGTGGGGAAGGAGGGCTTTGGAGTCGTGTCCGAGACAAGGCTCTGGTTAACGGTCACAAGTTGGAGCTGCAAAAGTGAGACAAAGTATAGAGACATCAGATGATATGTTAGACTAGACTGGATGTTCCCTGTGGACAGCTTTGGAGCCAAAGCTGGGAATGAAAGGAGGAAACGGTCACATTGGCAACTCAGAATTTAAATCCTTGTCAGCTTTTTCTCAGGAGCCACTACCATGCCTGCCAGCTGTGAAACCAAACCCTTCCTCCCCTCATAAGCTCTAGTGAGCAGGAGGGGTGAGCCCAGCATTTGAGTTCCAGTGGCTTTGGTGTGTATGGTGAGTGATAGGGAATTAATGAATCCTGCACTTTCTTATTATTTTTGTTACTCCACAGGTGCTGGAGTTTTCGGTCAGGCCCATGTCGGTCAGGGGCCTCAAAGAAAACTCAGCAAGGGATTTGGGATTGGCGGGGAGTGAATAGATGAACCATCTGATGTACCCTGCAGATCAGCAGACTCAGACTCTGCCAGACCAGCAGGGGAAGTGGCAGCTGAGCCAGAGATGCTCTATATAGAGTGTTCCGTTCTCCTATCCCCACATTCAAATCAAAGGGCTAGTGGTGGTGGAAGTGCCAGGGCAAATCTGGCTTATTGTTTAGGGACACAGGGCTTCCATATGGATCCAGAGCATATTTAGAAACCATATGCCACAAAGATGACCAAGGAGCAGTAGAAAACCAGAGTCATCTACAGACAGGCGAGAAGTCTTGTTTGTGTAGGCCATAATTGTGTAAGTAGGTAACAGTGTTTGCATTAGCTGTGGCTCTAGTGTGATATTCAGGGAGAGCTTCAAAGAGCAGATTGTAAGCAGAATAATGTTATCTGCTCCCTGGGCCTTGGGAGTGGTGGGAATTCAGTTGTGCTGCCAGGTGGCAGACCTTGCTGGCCAGGCTTTGACTCAGATCCTTCTGCAGTGGGCATTGCCCTGAGCATTAGGTGCCACTCCATAGCAATCGTTTATGCATCTTTCCCAATTTAAATGTGACTGGTTTGCTCTTGTCTAGAGAGTGATCCATTGTGGGAAGATGTACAGTACATGTAGTTAAAACTGACCTGTGATTAGTAGTGGCAGTCCAGTGCCTCCCAGTAATGCACCAAATAAAGTGACTAATGGCACCGTGCTGGAGGGGATTTTGTGAACACTTATTGTTTGTTTGTTGTGATTTTCATGGTGTATGATCCCTGACAAGTCCCTCATAGTACACATTTTTGTAAAGTTTTGTGTTGTTTTTTAGTTTGAATTTATTCTCAGCCATCACTTGGTAAACAGCATTTTCTCTGTGTAGAGGCACTAAGCAGTCGGCGTTTACACTAAAATAGAGGCATTGGGTTCATAGTGTTTGCTGGCCAGGGGTATTGCCTGGAAAACTGGGGCTCCTCCATCTGTTAGAAGTGGGGGCCCTTTATAATGGTGTTCACAGAGTAAATGTGTTAATGTTTAGAAGGAGTTTCAGCTTGAAGAGTGACAAAAAAGAAAATATGTTTTAGTGACTAATTCCATGGAATATGAAATAGAAATAACTTTCTAGAAAGTTCAGAGGCTTTTCAGGATATTCCAGAGTATCACCACAAAATTTACAGCCTTTGGATGCTGGAGTTTGTTTTTGTAGGAAGAGCCTGCTGGCCAAACCGCTTGGGTTGACTTGTATTTTAGAGTGCTGCTTGTATTTTAGAGGCTGCTTAACTTCTGGTGGAGCAGCATCCAGCTTCTGACAGATGATAGTTGTGATTTAAGGCTGTAGCTGAAGTGGAGCTTTCCTAATGCTGCCCAGCTGCAGAGATGGGTGGGACCTTTGTGGCAGTCTTGTACATGTGGGTGCTGCCGTGGCACAGGGCATCCCTGGTCGAAGGCTGCACGAGGGGTAATGTGCATGCAGAGCAACCTCAGGTGACAGCTGGAAAGGCCTTGCACCCTTGTTTCTCTGCTGATTAAAGTCATGTGTGCCTGGGAGCCTGAACACTTCAATTGCAAGATAGCTAGTTCGTGCACCTGGTGGTCTTTGTATTTGCAGGGCACCTGTCACCCTATAAGAGAAATGAGAGGAGCTGTAGTCTGGTTCCCTTGCTGTCTGGGCCAGTGGCGCAGCACCATTTGCTTGGATGGGAGATGCCTGCGCTGGGCTGTGGTGGTTTTGTGAAGAGATGGCTGGAGCTGTTGTAGAAAGGATGCATTAGAAGCTTCAGCCTTGTTGCTAGGCTCAGCTTGGGGCTTGTAGGGTTTCATGCCTCACTTATGGGAGTGTTACCATTGGGAGCAGCCAGTCCCTTTTAATTCAGGAGCCTCTTGCCCTTGTGGCCTCCTGGGCTGGCCACTCTGTACCACATGATGGGACTGGGGCAGGTGACATCTGCTTTGCTTAGGGTCTAAACACCGTCTGCCCACTGCAGCTGCACTTCAGCTTTGCACATTAATTTTCCCTAGGCGTAGCAGGCAGAGTACAGCCAAAATTGGGCTTTGGGGCTGCTCGAGAGGAGGTCAAACCGGATCCCAGCTCTTGCACGCCTTCCCAGGAGGAAGGGCCGCATGATGCACTACTCTGGCCATGTTGGTGCCTTCACCTGCTGTGGCACTGGGCTGGAACACATGCAGTGTTGCTTCTGCGCTGGTGTCTGTTTCGCTTCCTGTCACAAGAAGCATGTTGTGACCGTTTCTGCCTTTCCCTTCTCGGGTCACAAAGGTGGTTTGTTGAGGTTCTGTTGGTTTTGGTGTTTCATGGAGAAACCATTGCTGGACGTGGTTTCTTCCTTCCTGTACTTCTTCTTCAGCCTTCTGCTCAAGGGTGCAGTTTATGTGTGTTGTAATGTTTCCTGGGGCTTTGTAGTTTTTCCTCTTTCGGTTCTTCTTTCCAAACGAAGCCACATCATCTGTCTGTTTCTATATTTATGTTCTTTGTCATAGACACCCAAGCTTTGACTGCCTTGTTGTTCCTTCAGCTTAATGTACTTCCAGAAACCTGGTTTGAAGTTAAGTTGTAGCATACTTTCTAAACATGGTCTTATTTGGTTATTGCTCTGAAATCGTTTCCATTGAAGAACTGAAAAGCCCTTCAAAACCTTTAAGTTGGAACAAGGTGATTGTATGTCAGTATATGGAGTTTGAAGTGTGCTGATTTAATGTAAATTAAATGACTGGATAACTTGCACTGAAAGTTTCCAAGCACTCTTGCACCAAATCAACTAAACTGGTGTGGAAAAATAATATTTAAGCTGCATCCAACAGCTTATGGGCCCTTGGGTTTAAAGCTACAAGTGGAATCAGGCAACAGAGCCATTGCTTTGTCCTGTGGAGATAATAAAAATGGCACCTTTATAAAAACAGAAGTGTGTATATAAGAAGGAGGTGTGAGGTGAAAGGTATTTACTAGTATACAGGTTGATACTTCGTACTGTACACTGATTCCAGTGATTGATCAGGCTCCTAAATATATGAAAATTAAGCTGTGGTACCTGATTTTGAACTCCTGGTAGCCAGAGTTGTAAATATTTATTTTGAACCTCAGTAGCATGGCATAAATTCCCCCCTCTTGAGGGTTACACTATTTCTAGAAGGATCTTGCAGCAATGATGTCTATAAGCTTTGTTTGCTAACCTATCTTATAGTCATCTGTGTGATGCTGCAGTTTGTATAAGCAAGGACGTGTATGCAGCACTCGCTGTCTGGCTTAGGTTTGTAACTGTTCAAGCTGATGTTAGAGGGCTTCAAGAGCTGCTGCCTGACTGTAAGTTTATCTTGCAGTGAGACTGAATGAGAGGGCTGTGCTCTGAGTGAGGCAGGGGTGGTGGTTCGTCTCTGCTGTCAGTGTGGTATTTTGATGGAGCGGTGACATGCCACAAAGCTGTGCGTACCAGCTCAGGGGCTCATTACAGTGTGTTCTTCAGTAAACGTGTAACCCTCCAAGTGATTGCTTCTAATTCCTACAGCTTCTTTTTAGATCCAGATCCAAGAGGGAGGGAGTCGCTGGGTTATGAGCAGAGAGCAGTGACTTTAACATATTCCAGTTCAAATGCGTTTTTAGAGTGAAGCGTTAACTCCTGTGCCTTCAAAAAAAAAAAAACCAAAACTTTCCACATTTCCTTAGTTGTGTCATTTCCTTCTCTTAAGTAGAAACAATGGCAGATCAAAAAACAAACTTTCTGCCATGTGAATAATAGTGCTCCCAGGTTGTAGGTTTCAGCTGTGATGCCAACGCTTCTGTCTGAGACCAGTGGGAGGGACTTTTTAATTGGAAGAGAGAGGCTGAGTACAAGCACTGCCTCTCTTCTTCCATTTCTTTTATTGCAGGTGGAAGAAAGAATCTCAGAAATCAAAGCCTACAGTTTATTCTCAGCTCTGCTACTAAGATTCTCCATGACCTTCGGCAAATCTCTGCTCTTCTTGTTGTAGCTCTTGAAAAGTGGGGAAACAAAGGTGCTTTTCCAGGTTGGCCTGGGAGTTAGGAATAATCCCAGGGTTGCTAAGCTGATTAATAAACTGAATGTGTCACCTTTTTTTATGGGCTGTTCCCCTTGGCTGTAGGCTACTGCAAATCATGTAGCCAAAAAAATGTTATTTCAGCTCTGCCTGTATCTATGTAAATAGGAGTTAATGAGTTGCTTCGTCTCACAGCCGGTTCCAGAGGGAGGATGAGGAGAGGCTGCTGTGGAAAGTCCCCAGCTGTTGCTAAGCACTACAGCGTTGTAGCTTCCTTCTCCAAAATTCTGCTTAGATTTGGCAAGGGAAGGGAAAACCAAGCGATGGAAAGCCCTACAAAGATGCGTTGCTTACATTCTGTAAAGCTGGGCACGGAGAGCGTGTGGCTGCAAGTGAGGTGGAAGCAATTTGGTTAGATAGAATAACATTCAGTAACTGGCCTTCTGTTTATTCATTCTCAGCTGCAGGATCATGTGGCTTGCTTGTTCTCCATCCCTTCTGTTCCTCCTGCTGGTTTGTTTGGTTTTTTTTTGGCTTTGGTTTTTTTTTTACTTCTGACTGACTCTTGGACTTGCAGTGAAGCTGGAAGATTGCAGCATCAGTGGGCTTGCCATGCTTCCAGTTTAAGTAGTAACAGGAAAACCCAACTATTCAAGAGGGCTTCCCCTGCTGAGGTTTGTGCTCCGCATTTACAACCTGCAGATGAGGAGGTGTCGTATTTGGATTTTAGTATCAACTCTATCAAATAACACACTGGAGATTACAACTAACACTAATTGTTTCATAGAGCATCTTGTTCTTACTACACAATTCAGTATGCTTGAACTGTAGCAAATGGTGTTAAGATCCTTATACCATTAAGGCTTGGCATGACAGCATCAGTGAAAAGAGCACCTCTGTTTTCTGCCAGAAGCGTAGGACTTCAGATACAGCTGAACACTTGAATTACTCCTATAGAGTCTGGCTGGTTGTCATCCACCCACGGCTCGTTTAGACTTTTCAGTCAGTCTTTGTCATCTCTTCTAAAAGGTGTAATTACTATCTCTGTTGTTCCTCTCTTGTCCTAATATGAGGCCTGGGTGAATATATTTGAGGTTTTGCTGCCTCTGCTAATGTATAGTTGGGAAATAGTGTGTTTTGTGGCACCGTCATGGAGTCATAAGGGGACCTGGGTATGGGACCTTGCAAGGCATTGCAAAATATGCTTTTCTGCTTTCAGCAGAGGATCCTGTGGTGTTTCTGAGGCACTGCAGAATGCAATGTCACTGCATTGCTCCTCCATCCTTGGGGGTTCATCCAAGTACTGTGAAGCTGAGCTTTCCAGCTATCTGGAGAGGTGGAGAGTTTACACAACTGTACTGGTTTCCGTCTTGTAGTTAAATGGGTATGGCAGGATATGTCCGGCTGTGACAGTGTTCTTCCCCCAGATGGCAGGGGTTGGCACCATAAGTTCTGATTCTCAGTTTCATTACTTGACTTCACTTTCTCTTGCACATTTTATCCCACCAGTGGGCTTGTGGCTTTTGTTGTCTAGCTTACCTGGGTTGTGCAGAGACATGTTGAGCCCTTTCTGGTTGGAAACCCTGGGTCTGTGCTGACATGGCAGCCTGTGCTTCTGAGTCAGACTGAGGGGCTGAGGCATCAAGTATGGCTGCAAGTGAGCCCTTTGATGACTTAAAGAAGTAGGATTGGGATTTACCAGTAAAAGCCTTATAAGAAAAATTGCAGATATCCTTGCAGCACTTACCTTTGCTCCTGTGCATGTTTGTACTTTCCTCAGACCCCAAAGTACACCTGCACAGGCTTCAAGATGTGCTTGCCAGACATACAGGTGCACACAGAGTGTGCTGAGGGCTGGATTTCAGATCTGAGTAGCAATGGTGGGTGGGTTTCTGTCCCCCTTTCCAGCTTAGGGGAGGTTGTGTAGATTGATATAGATCTCTGCAAAGATGCATTTGTGGAGCATAGAATGGCAGAAGCTGTTGGTGGAGTAGGATTCTCACTGCACAAGTACTTTCTACTAGAAAAAGGTGTTCTTCTGGGCACTGTTGCCAGTTGGTTTGTTTGGGTTTGGGGTTTTTTTCTGAATTTGGAGGTGGGATTGCTTTATATGTGTGCTTTGTTATGTGTTTTTTTTTTTTTTTTTAAGCTTGAGTTTCTAGTCCTTTACTGTGTTGCTTTTTTTCCCTCTCTTTTAACTGAGTAAAGCAGGAAGACTTGAAACGAAAGGAACAAGGAAGCAGTAAGGGCTTAATATTTACTGTCTGTGTTAGTAGGATGGAGGGTGTTTTTTCCCTAAGTTTTCTGTCTTATTAATATAATTAGAGAAACACTTATGCTGCTTTATTAAAGTGTGTTTTTGGGAGTGAAGTGTTTTCCCACACATCACATAGCTTTCAAAGTGGAAAGGTAGAAAACAGCAGTTAGGAAAATGTTATTTCTTTCAAAAGCTGGCAGAGAATCTCTTGCCTGACGTATCCCCATCAATAAGATTTTAACTATGAACAGTGTAGTTGAAGTACTTTTAATGGAGAAGTGGTTTCAAACCTTGTTTTTCCACTTTGAGGGTTTTGTTGTGCTTGTTTGTTTGTTTCTGAGGGGAAGGAATGATTTTGTTCACATGCTAGCTTTGAAAGTGCTGCCTCAGAACTGGGATAGAACTGCATCTCACCTGTTTATTTCTGCAATTACACAGAGTAATTACTGTTTTAGGTATATCCTGTTTGCTAAGTTGTGCGGTTCATGTTATGACAGCCTTAATTGCTCTTCAGTATATAGCAAAGGGATTTAGGGCTGTGGGCAGGTTCTTTTGCTTCATTTAGTAATTCTAAATAAATAAACATAATGAAAATTGCCGTTAAATAATGGGAGCATCCACATATACATTAAGCGGACTAGTTTTTTCTTCATAAAAGGAAGACAACTTCACCTGCTTCAGGGCAGAGTCTAGCCACTAATTGACAGAAATTAGGAAGAAACTTTCTTTTAAGCAGTTGTTTCATTTCTTTCTCTGCAGCATTCCTTGTACTTTCTTTCCTGGTGTATTGGCCCCTGCTGGAGGACTGTCTAGGTTGGGCAAGAGAATTTCAGTTTAGGCTGATTCCTTGGTGGCCCCTTCTGGTCTATTCATATAGTCTTGTCTTTCATATCTCACTTAAACCATCCATCCATCCATCTATCCATCTTGTTTGATTATTAGGCATTAATAAAGGGAGACTTCCTACAACCTCTCTCTCTCTCTCTGTTCCCTCATGCTACTGCTACTAATCCCTGGATTCTACTTCTCTTTCAGAAGATGCTGCTGAAGAAGAATTGTGGAATGAAGACTAGAGTTATTAAAATTCGTGTAAGTTGCCCTTTTGTGGTGCACTTCTTCATCTTTCCACATATTTCTCAGTGTGGTGATAGTCCTTGAAAACCTGTGCCCAGAAGACTATCTCTGGAGGCTCCTTTGGTTCGATCAGTTGCGTAAGAAAAGTTACAAATCTGGAGGATAAATGGTAGCTGCAGTTTTAGTTTGAGTGCTAATGAAGCTAATAATATTTTCTGTTTTGGAGACCATGGGCTCCTGCTTCATTGGAGAGAAACCCTACATCTCATGCTATGAGCTCATACAGTTATTCATAGCTGTCCTGTAGAGTGTCGTTTGGATCCTTCTTGAGCAAAATTGTTGATGCAGGTTATCCAGTGATGCTTGACATGGATGAGAGGAATTGGTAGGTTGTCTAGAAAAGAACTGTAGCTATGTGCTGCACTGAAGTCAGCAGAACTGTAGGGGATGTGGGATAGGTGATGAGATCCAGATAAGAGTGCTATTCTAGATTGCTTGGATGGCTTGGACAGCTGGGATGACACTGCAGTGTCTGAGCATCTCCCATTCTTGAGTGCGCACAAACAAAGCAGGTCTGGGTTTCTTCCATGTCATGCTGTTTGTACCTCTTAGGCTTTGCCCCTAGTATAGCATTCCCTGACTCTTCAGCCAACCTGCCTCCTCTGTGGGTACCTTGACTCTGTTTCAGTCAGTGCTGTGTGGAACTGTGGGGAGGTGTGTGGCCTTGTACACTGCAGCCAAAACAAGTGGTTAAGTCTACAGAGCCCCACATGATCCTTCTCATATTTGCGATAAGTGAACAAAACCAGCTTGGAGTGAAGAATTTTGCAGTGAAACTACTATATAGTAATTATAGATAGCAAGGATACTTTGCAAGAGGGGTGAATAGCAAATGAGGACCCTCCAGAGACTGATGCTTTTGTTGGCATTTTGCTACTATTTGTATGCATGCAGTTGGGTGCCCTTGCCCATCACCACATTGTGGGTGACTGTTACTGAGAGGAGGAGCAAGTAGGACTGGCCTAGAGCCTTGAGCACAGCCGAGTGTTGTTTCTCTCACCCTTCACAGACATTCAGCTATAGCACTTCAGTCCTGTCATCCAGCTCCATCATGATCTGATGCTTCTGATGTATGATTAATCCCAATCTGCTTTGTATTCTCTTGTGCAGCTGCCTGAATTGTTTTCACTCAAGCTGTTTCCTCCTGTGTCCTCTGAGCCATTCTCTGGACTGTACCTGTCCTTCAGACCTGTGCTAATACAACTGCTGTGTTTTACTCCAGTATGTTTACCTCCCTCCTTTTAAACTTGTCCCTCATACTTTCCTTGTTATTTTCTTTTCCTGGGTGTCCCTAGGCTGCAGTTAACTTTAGTACTGTTGCTGCTAGTAGTCCTGCAGCCCCTGGGATTTCAGGGGCACCTCAGCATTGTTTCCCCCAGCACCGTGAGCTCGTTATTGCAGCTTTCTGTGTGCCTCCGGAGAATATGAGAGACAGAACGATCCCTCTGCCTCCCCACTGAGCTCCTGTCAGCTCACGCTAAAATAAACAGCAGAAATGGAGAGCACACCTTTCTGACAGATGGCACAGCATCCACGTTCTCTGGCCAGCCTTGCTGAGCTGGTACAGTGTGTTGCTACCTGAGTTGTTCGTGCAGTTTCCATGACAATAGCAAATGATACTTCAGTCTCCAATTGATCTGTCGCAGTAGCAAAGGTGCTGGGTGGAGGAGCATTTTTGCTTCTGTTTTTCAATGATTTCAAGTGCCCGCTTTTGTGTACACAGCTTAGAGAGGAGGCAGCAGGCCCCCAGCCAAATATCTTGCTGAGGTGCCTCTGCTCTGGAAACAGCTGAGAGAGATCCATACCTCTGAAGGATGTTGCTGTCCTTGCCACACAAAGGGAAACCTCAGTTCAGCCAGTTAGATATGCTTGGCACAAGGTTCCTTCTCAGTGGTGCCCAGAGAAAAGTCAAGAGATAATGGGCACTAACTAAAACACAGGAAATTCATGTTGCCCAGAGAGCTTATGAAGTCTCTTGAAGATACTCAGAACATGCCTGGACACAGCCTTGGGTAACGTGTCAGAACTAACCACTCTCAGAATGGGGGCTTTGAACTAGATGCCTACTCCACAGGCGCCTGCCAGCCCCATTCTGTGATGTTTGGCTTTTTCCCTAGCACTCAGTAACTTAACTCAGGTTTAGATAGAGAGACACTGCCATTACCATCTGGTACCAGAACATTTTCAGTCCTTGGAAATGTTTGTAGTCCTTGGGAGCCTTTCTGGAGCAGGTGACCCAGGCTGGCTCTTGCTTTTCTACATGCTGTTTGAATGCTAAGATTCCATCTTGTCCTTATTCCTTGTATCTCAGTTTCCAGTAGTGTTAGGCTACAGCCTTTCTACTGTCTGAGCAATTCTTCTTAAGTGAGGTGATGAGACCGAGATACGACAAACCCAAGAACCTAGACTAAGCAGCAGCTTAGTCATGTTTGAAATGAGAGGGAGTAACTGCTGTGAGAGGTCAGGGCCCGTAGTGAGGAGAAAACAGTAATTAAATTTCCCTTCTCTCCCTCTGCCTGTCCGCCCTAAGTAAGGGATAATGGAACAGGAGAATCAGGCCCTGTGGGCAGGCAAGTAGGGATAAATTGGAGGTGACAGTGTGTGTATGAAGTATGGATTTGTGCATAATGGATGCACGTGTAACATAGCATGCTTCAGTGCAAAGTGAGGGGTAGACGTGGGCCTGCAGAGGTGTTGAACAGTGAAGCAGGCATCTGTATGCAGATATGATTGCTCATATCTCAGCGTGTCAGACAGTGCCTTGTCTGTAAGTGGAAGCGAGGTGTTAGGTATGAGTGAGAAGAGCTCGTGTATATTTTAACAAGTGGAGCACATGTGCATGGTCGGGTGTTATGTGGAGGCATGTCCTTAGCTCTGGAAGGAGGATAACTGTATGAGCATGTGTTTGTAGTACTTCCTCAGCCCTTGACCTCGCTTGATCAGATGCAAGCAGCTCTGCAGAATGCAGATTCATCTTCCAGAATCTATGTGTAGTATCACAAGTCTTCTGTTGTCCAGACACTCTTGGGGTAAGGCTCCCACTTTAGTCATGTACCTTGTTCTTCCATCATAAACTCCTGCATGTAGTCTCTGAAAGAGATGGATGGAGCTTAGCTCAGGGGCAGCAGCTGGGCTTATCTCAGGTGTGGTAGGTAGGTAGAATACACGACTGGTGAGCCCCTGGCTGTCTTGAGAGCTCTTGTTGGGACAGGCAGAAGGTAAAGGATATCAAGGCCAATCTGATAATCTGCTTGATCAGAGAGGTGTTTTCTGCTATGTAAAAAATAAAATAAGAATTTTAAATTGGAACATAAACCACTTGTACTCTTGCCTTGATCTTATCAGTTCTTCAGAACATCCTCTGCTTGAACAGTGGCCAGATCCTTGGAATGACTTCCCTGACTCTTATCTCTCATGCTTGCAGCCTGAAAGACCAATGCAGTAACGTGCTGGATTTACTCCTAAAACATGGGGCCTTCTCAGCTTAGAGCTGAGCAGGAGATATGCTGGGCTGAGATGTCATGGCAGAGGCCTGAGATATTCATAAATATGAGGCATACAAGTTGGCAAAGCAACATTAGGTGCAAGCCTGTTTCTGGCTGCATGGTAAGCAGTGAAGATTTCACAAGTCAGAATATTCTTTGTGTGTGTATGTATGTACATGTTATCCCTTCCATTGTAGATTCCCAAGGTACTTTGCAAGCATTGTTAAATAAGCAGAAGAAAAATATCATGATTGCAGTTTCAGAGTTAAACTGAGAAACCAGAAAATGGGCTTTGATCTCCAGACCACATTCTTTCAACTGCATCTTTATTCATACCATACCATGCAGTCTAAACAGCTCTGATATCCCAGGCAGCTTGTTGATGGTTTGTCTGTCACTCCTGGTTGTGTTTAGTATGTGTCCAAGTGTCTAAACCAAATCTTGCCCTCTAGAAGCAGCAAGAGAGGCTCACCTCCCTTGCCAGTTACATCCTTGGATTACTTGCTGGCAGAGTCCCCTCATGGAGCTTTTAGCACTCTAGTTGCCTAGACAGGCGTTTTTCTCCAGATAATGGGCAACTCCCTGCTGAACAAAATGGAGAAGGTCCTCTGTGAAGTAAGGGCATAAATATCTATTGGCCTTCTGGGGAAACCAGCCCCTCCCCCCCATGTTTCTCTCAGTCAGGCCAGTGAACTGCCTGCTGAAGATTTGTATATTGATGGCTGGCCCTAGAGAATGAAAGGTCTTGTAATTTGTGACAGAAGACAGTGTGGTGAGGGATACAGTCTAGCTGAGGTGGAAATGCCTCTGTCTGTTTAAAAACTATCCCAAATATCTGTCTCCAGACATTGTTTTATTTAGCACTGCCCTTATTGGATTTTATGGCAAAGGCTAACTAGCCTTCAGACATTCCATAGCAGCTTGAGGAGGGACATCCATGTCTCTTTACTCTGCTCCATTAAATAAAAGAAATTGTCATTGCTTCCTGCTTTTCATAAATTCATGCCATGTATTCTCCTAAACCAGTTTAGCCATGTAAGTGCTTGCAGAATAGATACTCAGGAGTCACTGAGAGTTTCATAATCCATACAGCACTGGGAAAGCAGTGAGTGGTTGGTGAATCAGGGTTCCTATTTTCAGTTTTGCCCTTGTTTGTAATATGGCCTGGGTTGTGGGTCTGGTTTAGGAGCAAGGGTGAGGAGATGTAGAATGGATGAGGTGGATGTAGTTCAGGAGCTGGGGTGCATGGCTAAGAAGGGGGTTCTGGGGTGGCAAATGCCACTGAAAGATGATTTGGTAATTTTTTTGTTATACCTGTATCATAGTGCAGAGAGAGAGAAGGGTAGAATCACAGAATGATCCAGGTTGGAAGGGACCTCAAGGATCATGTAGTTCCAACCCCCCTGCCTGGCAGGGCCACCAAACATACGCCTTTACTAGATCAGGTTGCCCAGGGCCCTGTCCAGCCTGGTCTTGAACACCTCCAAGGATGGGGCATCCACAACAGAAGACAGAAGACAGCTGAAGGGTCGCAGTGGCTCTGCCACCATCTTACTCTGATGGACTTTCAAGTCCAAGATGGTAGATCAAGCGCATTTTTTACCATTGCATCCGGGCCCACCACTGTTGCTCCCTGCTCCCCTTTGTTCACGTGGCTGTGGGAACCTGGCACCCATTCCTTCTCCCAGTCCCCAGTGCCATAATCCTATTTCTCACACATACCTGCCATAATACACCCACTTCCTGCGCTTGGCTTCCACAGCTGGAGCGGTTTGACCAGAGGCAAGAGCACTGCATCAGCATGCATTTGCAGCCTGCTCATGCCAGGATAATTAATACTCACTTTGCAGTTTTAATTTGGGTTCCCTTTAAGTTGAAAGTGGTGTGCTGCTCTGTGCCAGCCTGCCTGGCTGGAGGGAAGAGTCTTGCCCTGACCCCACACAAACTGGAGGCCACACATGCCCAAGTGTGCACCACGTGCAGGCCTTGAGGAAGGAACCCTACCTGGGGCTCCTGGCCTGAAGGGACCTTGAGGGCAGCCGGCTGCAGTCACTTGAGGCAGGGAGGATGTTCTTACCATGCAGAGAAGGCTGAAGAGAAGCTGGGGAGGAGAGATTGGGTTCTACTTACGTGTGGTTGAAAGTGTTCTCGTGCCTTCTCCTTATACTCTGGAACATGTGGACTATGGGCATTGTGCAGGAACTGCTGCAGGTGTGTACAGGGAAGCACAGGCCATTCTTAGTTGGGAAAGAAGGTGGGGATAAGACACATCTTGCAGTTAGGGGAAATGTGGATTCTTTCACTTGTTCCTGAGAGATTTGTGTGGCCTTCAGAACATGATCTTCACTGGCACCTTGGGATGGTGAGTTCCCCAAATTGGCCAGCGAGCGCTGAAAATCTGCCCCTCCAAATGACCCATCTGTGCCTTTTCATTGTGCACCTTCCATCCTTCAAGAGTGTAAGGCAAGCAAAATCAAAGTTTGCAGTCAGCTTTCTCAGATACACATCTCAAGATTTGTGGGGGTGAGAAGGAAGACTTTTTACACTGGTGCTGGTGAGGACCTGGAGCTGGCCTATTTCTGTGCTTAGGCAAATGACCAAGTGTTTGCCTGGCCCTTTGAAGTGCCTTACAAGAAGTTCTGTGTTGCCTTTCTGGTGGCACCTCTCTAAGTCTGATAGTTGTCATTTGGCAACTCTGCACACACTTCTGCAAATGTTTTATATATATGTGTGTGTGTATATATATATATATTCCTTTCTAAGAAAAACGGTGTGTTTGTAAACTATTGAACTGGTCTTTGCAATGCACAAAAGGAAGTAGTTGTTAGGCAGCCTTATGTTGGTGGAGAAGGACAGGCTTTTCTTTCAGTTTTTAAGGAATGGTAATGGAGGAAAGAGAAAAAAAAGCACAGACTGCGAAGTTTTGCTCTTCCTCATTGGAACAGCATTAGGAGTGGATCGTTCTTCTTGGAAGAGAAGAGAGTAGTTCTAAATGGATATTATATCATGGTCTATCTTCTGGCTGTGCCCTGAAATCAAACTGCATATGAGCTTAGAAGTAGCGAGGAGACAGATGGGAAGGAGTTTGTCTTTGAAAGGTTGTTTTTTGAGCTGTTCCTAGCTTATGACCTAAATAAATAGTCAGAGTCTTATGAAGAAGCAGTTAGATGTGAATTGCTGCTCCACTGGAGAAGCTGGTCCTGCTTGTCAATGACTATGTCTTGGAAACTGCCTAAAGCAAGACTGTAATTGAAAGGAAATTACTTCGCATTAGAAGATTACAACACATAAATGTTAATTCATCCTGGCTGCCTGATTGTGGTTAACACATTATGCTCCTGTTTTACACGGGAGAAGCTAAGGCGGAGATGACGGGAAGCTGCTTAGTCAGGACCCTGTCCAAAATTAGAGCTGTGACTAGAAGCAGGCCCAGGGTCCCCCCTTCTTGCTCACATCATGATGGTTTCCCACATCAAGGCTGAAGCATCATCAGTTTCTTTTCTAACAACTTGGCATAGGTGAAAAGGAGGGCAAAATGAAGTTAAAAGCACTGTCCATGCTGCACTGCATAGTCATCCAGCCTCTACTCTCTCTGTGCACTGCTTGAATGTGGGCATTACCTCTGGCTCTGCTCACCCTGGGCAAGGCAGCTGTCTCACAAACGGGCAGCACCACGGGCAGGCGTCTGTCTTTGCCAAGGCTCTCCTGGGGATTTATTCCTTTCCACACAGGGTGGTGGTGGGAATCGGATGCGCCTTTACAACTTGCAATTACATGGTGCCTTTCACCCCAAAGGACTTACAGTAAGTCAGTCTACAGGCTGCAGAGGGATCATTCACCCACCACTGAGGTGTGTCCACCACTGGAAGGCTTAATCCTTTCAATGAAGTTCTGCAGCATTTCCCATCCACTGGGGCCTGAGGGCAGGAGAGAAAGGTGTGCTGCTTTGGCCTTGAGTAGGGAATGGGTTGGCAGGGTGCACGAGCTGGTCTGATTTTTGGGTACAACCAGGATACTAGAGCTCTTATGAAAGAGAATCAAAGTGCATTAAGCAGATTGTAGTTCTGTATCATCCCTAGCTCCACTGCTCCCTTCTAGGACATTGCAGTGTTAGATAACTTCATTTTTCCTCCTCCTTTTGTAATTGTCATTTCCACATCTGAAAGCGCACTTGGAGCTCTGCTTGCTTCTTCTTTGTCTAAATAAGAAAACCACATTTCTGTGGAGTTTTCAGTCCAAAATTAATATATTTTACTATGCGCACCTTGAGTATTTTTCTAGACTTCGTTGTGGCAAGAGGAGTGTTTCTGGGAGCAATGTGGTGTTTTGTATTAGTAGATTTACCCTTTATGTGTTCGTTTTCTTTCTGTCTACTTTTTCCTTGCCAAAATATGCAGTTATGTCATAGATGTATTTACAGAGCAGTTGTCCATTTCTGTTTTCTGGGAGCTGCTAATATTATTGAAGATGTGCATTTCATCTGTGTTATTTAATCTCAGTGGACATTTTTGGAGCACCTGCATCAAGTCACAATTCATACCATCTTTAGGAGTATGTTTTGTTTTGTGTTTCAAGCCTAGTTGCTTATTTACCTCCTGTATTTATTGGTAATAATAGAATTGGTGATTACAGTACAAGTTTCTAAGAGAGCATATGTAGGAAGTGTGTATGAAGGAGGGTATGTGCACATGTCTGTGCATGCACATGAACTCATGTGGCCAAGGCTGTACATGCTCATTTACCTGAAATGTGGGTAACACAAGTTAGCTCCCATAGGGTTTAATCTAACTTGAATTGGGTGTGCAAATATTTGTAGATGATGAAACTAACTTCTGCTCCAGACAGTTGTATAAGCCTAGTGAGAAGCTGTGCCCTTCTGAGCTGTCCTCAGGATGCTGAGGGAGCTCAGCCACATCCAAAGCTCTGCTTGGCTTGAGTTGAAGTGTGAGTGGACAAGGTTCATGTGGATGGAGACAGATCCTTCTGTAGTTCAGAAGTTGGTGCATGCAGAGAGAAGCGTGGACAAGTGACTGAGAAAATGTACATGTACAAGGGGGAGGAAATATGAGGTGTGTGAGAGCAGGTAAGTGAGTGCACAAACTATGTGCAAGTGGGCACAAGTGTGTATGACAGAGCGTGCACCCCAGCATGTATGCCCTCTTGCCAGCAGTGGTTTATTTCTCGGGCTGTTTTCCAGCTGTGTAAATACATTGCTTAACAAATTGAGGGCTTTGGTTAATGATCCCCTTTAGCACAGGGCCCATATTAGGCTCCATTTTATGCAAGTTATCCAACTGCCTGAATGCCATTAGAGTGAACACACTGGGCTTTAATGTCAAATGCGGAGTGTTTGTACGCTGAGGGGCCGCTGAGGCACTTGGCCTGGGGTTGCTCAGCAAGGGCTGTCAGGAAGCTTTGTGGCAAGCTCCCCTGGGCCTGCTGTAGCAGAAGCAATTCATATAGCCTGCCTTAGTCAAAGTGACATCCCTGGCAACACAGGCTGGTGGTGGGCATGTGAGGAGAGGAGAAAGGCAGAATGGCCTGGACGCTTGCACTGACTCCAGGGAGACAGTTGGATCAAACAGCAGGATAGGAGGGACGTGTTTCCCTCTCTGGCAGCCAGCCCTGTTCCTTGTTCTGTGAGCAGGTCTAGGGAGTTTTGCCTTGCACTGCTCATCAAAGCCAGACCACCTCATGCTGAGATCCCAAACGGTGTTGGGGACTAAGCCAGATCAGGGCCACTCATCCCCATAGCAGGATACAAGCTCCAGAGGAAGCACGAACTTCTGTGAAGAGTGGGCCAGTTTGGTGCTGGTGCTCATTCTTCCTTCCAGCAAGGTCCCTAGCAGAGCTGCTGCTCTGTCATCAGCCGTGCAGGCACAAGATAGCCCCACACTGCTCAAAGTTATAAACAATTGTGGAACAGTCATCTTATGAAGGTAATTGCATTACTGCCTCTCCTACTCCTGTAGTTAGACACAAGGTTCTTCCTGCCCTGCCCTTGCCTGCAGTTGTGGTAGTTGCACTGTCAAGAACCATCATCATGTTGCTGCTTGAGAGGCAAGATGGTGAGGAGCAGTGTGACTTTACTTGTAGCTGCCCAGTTGCCTGTGAATCTCTGCATCTTGCTGTCTTCTCATGTCCTTGTACTTTGCTTCCACACTTGCTCTGTGCCCGTCTCCCTTTCAGTGCTCTGGAAGGGTGCTTTGCTTCTGCATCTTGGCCCCATGGCTTTTTCTTATCTAAAGCCTGGTGAGTTTTGTGGATGATTTTAATCTGTTCTTTGGAGCCATTTTTCCCCAGCCTCTATTCCATCTGCTGTCAGAAATGAACTGATTCAGCTGCCTCGCCTAATCCTGTCTGGCATCTCAAAATGGAGGGGACTGCCAGGTTCTTTGTTCCTGTTCCCTCTTGGCACTGGCGGGGGACCTTCTCTGCTCTGGAGAAGGACAAATGTGCTGATTTATTCTGCCCCTTAGATTTGAATAGGGGTTGCTATGTTACCCTCCGTCTCTGAGGCTTGCCAGAGCACACACCATATATAACCCCACAGCAGGTGGCTATTGAGTAAAGGCCCTTAAATCTGCCTCTCTTGTTTCTTATGTTGCTGGCCAGGGTGTCAGGGGGATGTAGCAGGGCATGATTTGCTGTCTGGAACTCTAGTCACGGCTGATGCCAAGCACCATGTTGGCATTTTCCATTTTCAAGTGCCTATCTTAATTTGAAGAGGAGAGACCCACAGGCAGGAACACGCTGCCTGTGCTGGCTTTTAGAGAGGCCGTTTCTGATACAAAGGCTGCTCCGTGGGGGTGAGTTGTGACCAGGATGTAGGAGGTAGAGGCTTCCAGATCCTGCTGCCATGAGGCCTGGCTTGGAAGCTTTCAGGGCTGTCTAATTTGGTATGACTCTTTGGGTGACCCTGGCTATTTGGGCAGCTTTCTGGGAAGAAATGTGCGTGCCTTTCTGACGGTAAGTTAAAACTCCACCAGGATGGAGGCAGATGGTGTCAAAACATCAATGTGCCATCTGATACATGGTTGCTGCTCTCTGAAAGACCTGATTTTGAAGTGCTTGAAGTCCATTGGTGTTTCTGGTCACCGAAACAAAGTTTCTGAGATACAAAGAGAAAAGGTTTCTTATGTGTCAGAGTTGAATTGTTTATTTGGCATAGTGAGGAGCAGCATTTCTATCATGTCACACTGGATCCTCATTCTAAATTTGCTTTGACTATGCTCTGAACACCAGGAGAGGAAGAGGGCGAACTATGTTTAGAGGTCAAGATACAAACCAAGTTTGAATAACTTCAGGTGGGATTTTTCCTTCTTATTTTTCCCACCAAGCATCTCACAGCCATTCCTCATCAATTTGTTCTGGAAACATTGAAATTAAACCATGGATCAGACAGTCCCAGTGCTCTACAAGTAACATCACCTCCTCCAGGTCCTACATGTGTGCACCCACCTTACAGACAGGACTGTTCTGGGAATCTGTCTCCATTTATTTTTACTTCTACTTATAAACAATCCTCATTCAGGGAAATGCCCTTGTGAGAGGCCTGGACAGCAATTCCAGCATGAGACAGAGTTGGCTTAGGTGTCACCTTCTAGTCTACACTTTAGACCTGGAAGGCCTGATTTCCAAGAGTGCTGAGCACTGGCCCTTTGGCCAGTTTCCCCAGGATTCGGAAGAAGCTCTGGAGCTTCTGAATATCAAACCTGCTCACAGAAGCCCTGCCAGCACGAAGGTTGCCAGAAAACTTAATTAAATACTTCTGAGTGTAAAGTGATTTCAAGAACAAACATTGTGTTTGTCTATTACAATATGGAGAGAGCAGAGAGGCTGCAGGTGGATTAGAAGTGAGATAATTTAAGCATCAAGTCAAATCAGTTAGAGAGGAAGAGAAAACAAAAACAACAAGTAAGAAGAGATGTGGTAAATGGGATGAGAGGAAAAAAAATGATGAAAGCCTAAACTGTAAAGTTTGGAACCAAAGCTCTGGAGAGTTTCTGTGTGTCTAGGACTTCATAGTTTGAGAAAGAGTGATTTGTAATTTCTTACAGGAGAGCTGTTGAAAAGTAGGACAGAAATGAGTTTTCAGAAGTGACTTGGTTTATCTCTGTGCACTCAAAGCTTAGTAGATCCCTGCTTTAAGGACAAATGAATCTGAATTTTATTCATCCATATGTTGCCTTCTGGCAGCAATGGTGATGGGGTTCTGAAAAATGCATTGCTGGTTATCCTCATTTTGTTCTGTGTACCTGGATAGCTACTGGCACAGTAAGTCCTGGTGATGTAGATTTCAGAGACTTCAGCCTTGAGAGGGGTGGCATACTCTGCACAGGAGGAGCAGGAGCGAGAAAACTAGCCTGGGCTGGTGCTGTTGGCTGCAAGTACAAGCATGACCACACTCATACAAGGAGGTGTGATTGTATGAGAGAGGGAGTGAGAAAGAGTTTGAGGCAAGAACCTCACTGCTTGCAGCTTATGTGACTACTGACTTCATCACTCTTTGTATTCCCCTGCAGAGCATTAACGGAGGCCGCCCGCCACCTCACTTTGTGTATGATCCATCCACCTTTGCCTTCCGTTCCCTCAGCACCTTGAAGCCGCTGAGCCCAATAGCTCCAGTGGAAGAACCGTCATGTGCCTACTGAAGGAATTTCTCCAAAAACCTCAGGAACTATCAACCAACCACCTGCCTGGCAATGGGAAGGGACATGGCTACGCCCGGGGGGTTGGGTGTGGGAGAAGGGGACAGTGACACATCTTTGCAATAGTTTCCCTGGCAGCAGGAAACACACAGCTTTGCAGCAGTGACTGGTTTCATACCATTGCCACATCTGAGCATTAGCAGGTGGAGAGATTTTGTCTTTCGAGTGCAAAATGAGACAGATGACAGGTTCAAAACTGTGAGGACAGTCACCGAGGTGAACACGTGGATGTGATAGTTGAAGATATCCCTGAGGGGTTCAGGAGCTAGTATAGGCCTGCATGGCAGCAGTGAAAAGTGATCAGGTCCAAACAGTTTTCCAAGAGTACTTGGGTCTGCAGTACTTTGATGTAGATCTGACCATTCTTCCACTGAAAAAGGAGGGCAGGGTTGGAAACAGAGGCTATATTGGGCTGCCTGCAAAGGAAGAGGATCCCTCTCTGAGGCTGTTAGGATTGTATTAAATTCTGGCTTTCTTGAGAAAGACCCTGGGATGGGGATGTGGGATGGGGTAAGTAGAAAATATAGTTCCATGTACCAGCTAGTCTGCTGGCTCAGTAATATCATCTGAAGTGAGATTGAAACGGGAGGCACGAGCATTCTGATTATAGAATGGAGGATTTGTGTTCAGCCATCCAAAGATGCAGAGTGCCCACCTGCAGTTCTCTCTTGGCATCATTAGGGAGAAGAACATGAATGTGTCTATATGCTCCTGGCTCTCCTCTCTGCTGAGGCTGCCTCTGTTTTGGGATATGCAGCATTTGTCCGTAGTGTTGTCCTAGTTCAATGCTGCACCTGTAGTGATACTGAACACAACTGGCATCATCAGACTCAATCAGACAAATCAAGTGTCTCCAGCAAGTTGTCTGCTACCCCATTAGGCTGGCTATTAAATTCATATAGACCTCTGTTCTGTCCCAGTGGAGCAGGTATTCCCGTATGTAGCATGAAGAGGGAGGAAGGAGACTTTTTTGTAGCCATCTGTTGGCAGAAGAAACAAGAAAAAAGCTTCTCTATTGACAGTCCTGCAGCAGTTAGGAACCACAATAAGTCTTCTTACCACTGAAGTCTGGCCTTGAGGCACAGATGTGCTTTGTGCTACAAGGCAGCAGCTAGCAGGAGAAGCTGTCACCTGTCATAGTGAGGCAGAGGAATAAAGCAGTTCCTCTTGTTGCATCTGATAAGTCTTTACTGCAAGTGCCTGGTGGAGAGAGTAACCTCGTTGTCTTGCATTTCTCAGCTTGAATCTGCATCAGGCTGGGTGCAAGTGGGAGTGAGTAATTTACTTGTCTGGATCAAAAGGAGCAACTGTGAATAACAACATAAAACTGGTTTTATTTTTAAATCTGCTCCACTGTAGAGGTCTTTGATGCCACTCTTTGGATGAGACCAGGGGTCAGTACAGCTCTCAGTAGGAGGCCACAGACTGAACCAGCATATGCTGGTACTTTCTGTGCTCTGAAACCCTTGGGGAAAAGCCTGAAGGCCACCTACACCCAGGACCCTGAATCCCCTACCACTACCCTTCCTTCCCCAGCTGCCTCTCTCAGGCAAGCAGAGTGGCTGGGCAAGGCAGTGAGGAGATGTCCATCCTGATGCTGCCCAGGCTCTGCCTGTTCCTTGTCCCTGGGATATCGCAGCTGGACCACCTCCCCCACCAGCGCTGACTCCAAAGGACTGCTTGGGTTTTCTGGTGAGGTGCTTCAGGCACACATTGTGATTCCCTGCAAAAGTCCCTTCTTCTGACATAGGCTGATTCCTCTGCTGATTCTTCCCACTCCTGTAGAGACTGCTTATTTCGTTTGGACGGCACACCACAGCTTTTAGCTGCTGCCAGATTGAGCTGACCAGGGCAGGACAGGATGCATCACCTCCTCAGACCAAGTGCCCACGCTCAAGAGAAGGGACAGCTGCAACCCACCACTTGTTCTGCAGGAGGAATGCAGCCCTCGTGGCCCCTCACCTGCGCTTTTGAGGTGCATCCCTGGAGCTCTGTTCTTACCTGTGTGGATGCTGCAGGCTGCCTTCCCCGGGGGCCCCATGAATGGGAATGTGGATGTCCTGCCCGTATTGTTGCCTTTTAGTACTTTTTGTAACTTTTCTCTCTGTCTTTTCTTTTTCAATCAGAAGGAAAAATAAAAATAATGAAATAAAGTGTAACAGCTGCTATATTCACACGTCTGGTAGGTTTCATGCATTTTCCATCTGCTGGGCATCTGTGGGTAGGGGTATAAGAGGGGATGGAGTAGAGCAAGTTGTGTTACATCACAGCCAGTCCCAAGCACTCCAAAAAACACAAGCTGTGCCTCCAAGAGAATAGCTTTGGAAACAAATTATCAACAAATTTTATGTAACAAATACCTATTTTTTTTTTTCCACAAGTAAGGGATCTCCCTTGTGCAGCTGCTTCTGGTTCAGTACATCAGCCTTCACTGGAATTCCTCCCACCAAGGAGCTCCCTTGGTTACTGAGTTAGCAGCCTATTGCATGGGGGTTGTATGTGATCTGGTTGGAGGTTTCCATTTCACAAACAAAAGGGTGGGTGACTTCACAGCTGAGCTTGGGCTCATAATTTTAATCCTCTGTAAGTCTTATGCTTTTTATTTTTTTTCTCTCCTAAGTCTCTCAGCAGCCTTTTTGCTTGCAGCCAGGGTGCTCATTCTTCTCTCCTCAGCAGCATAACAAGCTCACCTTTTTCTCTTCATCTTGCACTAAGAGCCCCATCTCAGGTACTAGGAACTGTTATCCCCCTCCGCTTGCAGCCTCCCTGAACTAATTCCTGCCTCTGCCCTCACGCTCCTAGCAATTTTTCTAAACCAACCTCTCATAAGGCTATTGCTTAAAGTCCTGGCCCCTTTTCTAAGGCCTCACAGAGACCAGCTTAAATTCCCTGAGTGGTCCTGCTTAGGCTCATTCCCAGGAGGCCCCTTCTGCTCTTCCATCTAAGCTCCCATCTCCTTTAGGCTCTGTGCCACCTCTCTTATCCTGAAATCCTCCCCTCTCTGTCAGCTGTAGCTCATTGTTAATTGGCCTTGGCCTGTTTTCTGAGGGCTGTAAGGTGTGCTTGCTGCCTCCTCTGCAGGGTTGCTATTTCTTTGTGGTGTTGTTTTATCCTCCCTTCCTCCCTCCTTAACAGCTTGACTTTTTGGTGTGCCCATCTCTGGTCCCTTAGATGTAGTTCAAAATGCAATGGCCTTATGTCTCCACAAGCCTAATCTGTAAGCTTCTGTCAGGCTGTGCTTATTTATAAGTGCAAAAGTGTGCAGAGGGCTGTGCTTAACTCATATCAGCTGTGCTGTACGTACCCTGCTGAAGCCAGAGTACAGCAGAAAGCTGGCATAGTGCTTTGCAGGGTACAGTCAGCTACTTGGACAATTTTTGTGGTAAAACATGATGATAAGCCTTGATACAGCAACAACTTGGAAGCTGAACAGAAAACAGTTTGGTGGTGTTCACTATGGTCTTTGTGGTCCTTTCTGGTTGCAGCAACCTGCGTAGTTCACAAAGGAGGCTAAAGATGTTGGTTGTCTTCGAATGCTGGATGGTGGCATGTGGGAATGGGGCTTGCTGGAGACCAATTAGGAAGCCATCAGCAGAAGCCAGAGAAATGGGAGCTGTAGTCTCCTGATGGCCGCCTATTGCTTCCTCTGGCAGACATGCAGGGCTTTACACTTCTGTTGCTCCCAAAATACTTTGTCCAAATGTTCCCTCCACTGTTGGAAAGGGCAGCACGCAGGCTGTGGTACAAGCAAAGCGCTTTGTGAGCGCCGTCAGCTTGGCATAGGGCCCTCTCGACCTTGATACTGTTGGAACTCCTGGCTGCAGAGCAGCCTCCCAGTAGGTTTGGGCTGTGGTTCAGTGGGAGGGGAGCCCATAATTTCTAAGCTGAAATCTCTGTGCCCTGATCTGATCTTGCTAGAGACGTGCAGGTGTTTCCCTTCAGAGCAGAAAACAGACCCTGCAAGGGGAGGAGGGAGGGCTGCTGTGCTGAGGTGCAGCTCAGAGGCTCTGAGATGGTGTTCGTTATTTGCAGAGGGGTTAATGGGGACAGGTGCCTGCTTGAGGAGCTTGCCCATGGCTTCTCTGGGATTTAAGTGGGTCCATTATATTCTAATAGCATTCTCTAGTTAATGAATCAAGTTCAGTCTGTTATCTTTTTTAAAATAAGGAAACCAAGCTCACAGCAACAGCAAAACGGGTTGTGCTATGCACATGACATATGTTTGTTTCATGGGACCAACATCCCTGTGCTGTTAGATGTACTGGGAAAGCAGTGTCCTGTGCCCACCTGTGTTTTTGTTTGGCACATGTGAAGCCCACCTCGCAGCACACTCACATATGTGTGCTGAGTGCTTAGAAAAAAACACCTGTTTCCAGCTGAGGGCTGATCTATATGTTTGCCTACTAGATTGAGTGGGAAAGCAGGTGAGATCAGGCAGTGCTGTTAAAGCTAGGGTTCTCAGCCCAGGCTAAGATGGAGGCTGCTGAAATGTGGCATGGAAGCACCTCAGCTGTAGAACATTTCTCTGGCTGGACCATCTCCTCATGACAAAGTAAGGCTTTCCCTTGTTCTTTCTGAACTTGCATAGTACATTGTGGTGAGGCATGGGGAGAAAGAGTGCTTTTATGTGTGTGTATCAGGTTAGAGTTGTAGGGAGTAAGCACCAGCATTGTGGCTGTGTAGGCTCAGACTGTGTGTATAGTGGCACTTCCATGGTGGTGGCATTTATATCTAAGTGGAAGGAAACCTTAGGAGAGTAAAGGCAATGGGTATGTGTGTAAACATTAGCATGGTAGAGTGATTGCTGGTGGATACCCAGCTGGAACATGGGCAGGAGAGCTTGTGCTGAAGGGGGGTGCATTTGAGACTGTGTGTTTGCAGTGTCTGTAGATGGAGGGTATTGATACAGGTTATGTGTTTGAAGGCAAAGGTGATGAGGAGTATTTATGTGCTGTTTCTGCAGTCTCGGTCATTTGTGGTGGCAATTGGCAGACTTTTCTAATGTGTTATGTCAGTAATGTTAGGGGAAAGTAAAGAAAAAGTGATGGATGGCTGGTCTGTGTCCTTGAGGCAGTTGGGATGTTTTCACCCCTGCATTAAAAAGGAGGCACCTGGACAACAGTGACTCAAAACAAAGCCACCTCGTTTGAACATAGTGAGTTATTGTATGCGTTGTTCCTCCTCAGACAAGACCTTCAGGGACATCAAATAAAGCTAGCAGGTGGCAGGTTCAAAGCAAACAACTGGAGGCAGTTCTACAGAGTGCGGGGTTGCACGGGGAACCCTGTGCCACAGGACAGTGCAACTGCTATATATTTACATGGCTACAGATGTGAAAAGAAAGGAGGAAATCAAATCCCCCCCAAGAAATGCTGTGTGCACAAATGCTACCTCCAGATGAGGAAGGTGGCATGGTGGGAAGGCTTCTTAGGGCAGTTTGCTGCATCCCAGCCCCTTCTCTGGGGATTCTTCACCTTGCTGTTCTCTCCTGGTTTTGAAGTGAGTGCTTCCAAACGGGCACGTCCACTCTGTTTTCTTACCAAGTGTTATTATTAAAAACAGTTTAACTGTATTTTATTGTCTCGGACATCCTGAGTAGGTAACAAATGGCCTGGATAAAGGCTAATCTCAGTTCCATAGAGGCCTGAGGCAAAACCCCCAACATACTTCTTATGAAAAGGGCATTGAGGCACTGACAGGCTGCCCAGGTGGTGTGTACCCTATTCCTGCAGACAAGGTCAGGCTGGAGAGGGCTTTGTGTAACCAGATGTAGCTGTAAGTTTCCCTGTTCATTGCAGGGCAATCGGACCAAAAGGATTTTACAGATCCCTTCTAACACAAATGATTCTGTGGTTCAATACTTTTTGGATGTAGGAAAATCTCAGGACAAGTGTCCTCCAATGTCTGGTAACCCCTTGTGCAGTGGTGAGCAAGCCAAAGAGGATGCAGCCAAAACAGCATTGTGCTGCAGGAAGAGGATAACATCGGTGGTGAGGACTACATGTAAGCACACTGGTATCTCACCATTTCCTGAGCTAGATTTTAGTGGGCTTACTCACAAAGTGAGTGAGGAAATGGAAGGTGCAGGCGCTCCAGGAGCTAGCTAGGGCTGTAGCTGCATGTGGCCTGACAGGCCTTGACCACATGTTTTCAGTTAACTGGGGACAGGATGTGCAGATAGCTCCAGACACATGCGGAGCCCAAAAATCTGTTTTCCTTTTTGTGGTTGCTCACATCATTGCCCGCTGTAATAATAGCTCAGTCTGTTAGTGGGTTGGCCAGTAGTGATGGCATGTTCCCATCCGACATGTTTGCTGTATCGTAGGACCAAGGTCAAGTGAATGAAGGAACTGAAAGCGTTATGAGATTGAGCTGGCAAGTGGGGTGACAAATGGATACAACAAAGCCCTGATGACAATAGAAATTGGAGGAAACTGAAGGGTCCCATGAGGATTTTTCTCAGTCCAATATGTCCTGCAGAGTCCCTGAAGGCAGCAATGTAACACTGCTCCCAGGCCGCTGTCCTCAGTGTTGAGCAGCCTTGGAGCACTTGGCACATAACACCAGCAAGCTTCACCACGTTTGCTGCCCATTGAAGGGTGGTGACACTTCAGTGCCCCGTACTGTGCTGCTGTTGGTGTGAGATCTGCCTTTTTATCTCTACCTATTTTTTCTCTGTCCTCTGTGAATGCCTCTCCTCCACCTGACCCAGGTCTTCTGCCATTGTTTTCTATTTCTTCACCGCCTCTTGGTTTCAGGTTCCTCTGAAGCTCCCAAGTGATTTCCACCATGGATGGTCTTGTTGCCAACATGTTGATGTTTAGCCCAGACCTCAGAGAGGCTCCTGCTCAACAGCAGGGTGCCCAGCAGACCTGGCTTCAAGCCGTATGACTGCGGCAAATAGAGCAGAGCAAAAACTGGGTTATACAAAGCTCTTCTGAACCCCAAAAGCCTTTGTCAGACCTTCAGTGGAGCATGTTCACAGGCCCTGTTTTGAAGAGCGATGCTTTGTCTTCTCCTGGCTTTAAACAGTTCCCCAAAATAAACCCACCGCTATTTACTGGCATTGTTTTCTTTCTCGTGTGCAATGCTGATAAATAATCAGACTCATTATATTATATTTGTGTCTGCTCTAGTGGAAAATAATTACAACAATTACTACCAAATCAGAATGCTTCTGTTTCTCCTGGTGTCATTAGCATGTCCCAAACGTTTTGTTCTTGTGGTTTAAAGTGCAGTAATAACACAGTCCAAGTGTAGCACCCGGCGGAGCGGCGCTTCCCCGCACAGCAAGCTTCCCGGCCCTGATTGCCTCCAAGATGCTGCTAATTTTCAATCGTGGTGTCAGATCCTCTTCTACCGCAGGGAGAGCAACTGCTTAGCTTGTGATTTACCCAATTTATTCCAGTAATAACCGGGCTGGCTGTGCAGCCATCTGTCTGCTTTACGTGCTCCTCCTGCCCCTGGCTTCCACTGCTGCACAGGCAGAACAGTGTCTCTGTCCTTGTGATAGTGGAGGAAGAAGACCTGACTTCAGCCTACTGTGCCCTCAGAGAAGAGCACCAGTGATCCCCTCTCAGCCCAGAAGCAGCAAGCAGTGCATCCCCCTTCAGGTGACCTCTGGGTACCGGAGCTGCCAGGCGCACTGCCAGAAGCACTGCTTGCAGTGTGTATTTCCACCTGGCTGAGAAGGGAAGGCCCACTTTAGGTAGGGCATGGTGTGTTAGTAGGGCCTCAGCCTCTCTCTGACTCGTGCTGGAGGGGATGCTGTCACCTTTGAGGAGGAAACTGAGGCACAGAGTAGTTAAGGGAAGAACCCAATGCTTGCGGCAGGCTGAGCTTGCCCCTGCCCCTGTTGAGGTCACAGAGGAGGGTTCTTCTCTGCTCTCATTGAGGTCATGAAGGGGAACAGTTCCAGAGCTAAGGCTGGAGCCCAGGCCAAGACCCATGGAGGAGCTGCATCACCCAGGTAGGATGGTCCATGTGACCATGGGGATTTACTTCCTGATAACAGGACAGTACGTGTTGGCTGCAAATAGGCCTCTGGGAGGACCAGGATCACAGCTGTGTTGGGCATGTGGTTGTGAGCAGGATGGAAGGCTTGGATTTGGAGAGGGAGATCCAAGCGCTGCTTCCCATTGCTCAGGGTAAATCCTCTCACGCAGCTGAGAGCAGAATTTCGTCTTGCAAAGACAGTGGAAAGACTTACCATGTTAGCATGAGATTGAGTCCACAAATATGAAAACCATAGTGGTCGCATGTCTCTGTCAAGATAAACACTGTTCTGGCTGGATCGTTATAGAGTCTTTAATTGATGAGCCAAGTCATCTGTGCCCTGTGTAGTGTTATTCAAAGAGACCTGCACACAACTGCTTCAAAGCAGATGTTAGACAGGGTACAGCCCTAGATCAACAGTCATTTAGGATCAGAATTGCTTGAAACCGCTGGATAAAATCAAATATAAATAGAGCAGAGAGTGTTTGAAGCAATTATGGTCTCAGGGGAGATTCATTCCCCATAACAAAGCCAAGAAAAGGGGAGATGATGCATCATTTTTGTAATGCAGCAGGGACATAAGGAAGTTGGATTACTCAGAAAACTCTGAGCAGCACGTATGCTTTGTATTAAATCACCTAATCTTTCCATCATTGATGGCTTTCTGTGCCTTTCATTATGGTGGTGCTCTATGGACTGCAGCCTTGTGATTGCCTTTGAGAGACAACGAGGTATTTGAGGTGAACAGGATTTGTGCAGTTCTTCTGCAGGCCAAACTACTGAATTTTCCTGCTTTTCTTGATCTGCTGTAGTGCTGCATGGAGGAAAAACTCTTTGAGCTCATGAACTGAGCAGACCAAACCAATTATTCTGGTCAGAGAATGGTTTGAAGAATTGGAAGGGACCCTTGAAGGCCATTTAGTCCAACTCCCTTGTAATAAACAGGGACATCTACAGCTAGGTCAGGTTGTTCAGAGCCCCATCCAGCCTTATCTTGAGTGTATTGAAGTTCCTTATGGAAACCTGTTAGTAGTACCAAACTTTGCCCTGCATCTCTGGAGGCAATCTGGAAGCTGGGAACCCTGATGCAGGGCATAGCCAGTAGCCCATTTTGATCAAAGCAAACACCCCTTTGGGAAAGCCTGTCTGTAGAGGCTGTTGTGCTCTAAGAGCATCCCATAGCCCACAGAATAACGATGCTGTAATCTGTCAGAGCACAGGATTTATTGGTACAGAATTACCTGCCCTGGAGATTGCGAAATCCCAAATGTGGGCCCAAATATCACAGCATTGGCTTTAAAAGTGTGCAGTTTGGAGCCTGGTTACTTCTGGTTTGGTTCTTAAAACATTTGGATTGAGCTTGGGCATGTTTTCAGCTTCCCTTCACATCACAGCTGTGAGGTCACAATAATTGCTGCTGAGAAGGGAGTTCCCCAGTTGTTTTGCTTTGGAAGGAAGCTGAGCATTTCTACAAGGAAATATTGGCAAGGAGGGAAAAAATGAAGAGGATCTCATTGCCCAGGAAGGCATGAAGACAGACTAAGAAATAATCAGGTGCTAAGCCGATTTCTGTGCAACAAGTGGTGAGGCAATGAGAATGCAGTGAAGGCCAGTTAGGAAACTTTATGCATGGGTCTGCTTTGCACAAGGGTGGTGTTCCCTGCAGAAAATTGCAAAGAGCTATAAAAACGAAATATCTGGAGTCCAAAGGTGAAGTAGCAACAGAGCTTTTGGTGGACATCTTGGCTCCTCTCAGAAGGAAGTCCAGGCCACACTTGGATCAGGGCAGCTGGAAGCTGGGACACAAAATTGGCTGTGGCTGCCTCTTCACGTGCTCCAGCCCCTGAGCTGCTGTGGGGCTGAAGCAGAGCGGGGAGAGAGACTGAGGGAGGCCCTGCTGGGCCGCTGGTGTTTCGCAGAGGCTGCAGCTGTGCATGCCATGGTCTTGTCCTCCCCTTCTCTCCCAGCTCCTCCTCCCAAAAGTGGAGAGTGATTCCCTGGGGATGGCTCAGTACAAAGGCTCATTTGAGGAAACTCAACAGCGGCATTTTGCTGGGAATTTGTGGCCTCTCATTGCTACTTTGGGTCTGAAAGCAGAAGAAGGGGTAGGAAGATGTGAAAGACAAAGCAGGGACAGTTTGGACTGGACAAAGTAGTAGTAGTGAAGTGTCACTGTGGCCTGAGAAACAAGGCATTTCAGGGTGCTTCTCATTGGATATCCCCAGAACCAAAGCCTCTGTGATGGTCATTCCCAGCAGTGTTTCCACTTGTCCCAAACTTCTGCCATGTGGAGCTGAGTGCCCCATAGGAGCTCCCGGGCTCCACCAAGATGCAGCCAGTCTCGCTGGGGAAAACGGAGCTGTGTCTGATTGTCACCTGTGAAACACGAGGGAGCTATAAGAAAGAGCAGGGTCTTTAGCAGGATCTGTTGTGACAGGACAAGGGGAAATGGTTTCAAACTAAAAGGGGAGATTTAGGTTGGACATCATGAAGAAGTTTTTACAGTGGTGAGGTATTGGAACAGGCTGTCCAGAGGGGTGGTGGATGCTCCATCTCTGGAAATACTCAAGGTCATGCTAGGGGGGCTCTGAGCAATGTGTTCCGACTGTGGATATCCCTGATCATGGCAGGGGAACTGGACTAGTTGACATTTAAATATCCCTTCCAACTAAAATGATACAGTGATTCTATTAATTCTAAAAATATACTGATTCTTCTGCTGCTGGGGAAGGTTTCAAAGCTCCCAACTGCTGCAGTCCACTTCTCACTCCTCCTTTGTCACTTCAGCATGGGGCTGTTGTGAGTGGGGCAGGAGGGCTAGCTGACCTCCATTCTTAGGGTTAAAACAGAAAATTAGGCCCTTCAGAAAGAACGGTATCAGCATCAAAAAAATCCTAAAAAGAAGGGGAGATGAAAAAAGGATCCTAAGTTTGAGATGTTGTCAGCCCCTTTTCAAAGCCTGTGTTTGAGCTTCCGAGGACAGAGATGTCTTCCTTGAACAAAGCTGCAAATAAAACTCATCACCCCCCAGGTTTGGGGTGCTCTGGAGGGCAGCCATGCTGGAACTGTGATTAAGTGCTTTGGGCCATGCCTTTCCCTGCAGCCTGACAGATAAATATTTACAGCTGACCATGGAGAAGCGGGGGGAAGGAGAGGAGAGACATCTGTAAATTCTTTGGAGCCTTGCTGCCTTTTAATTTTAATTTAATTCTTTTTTATTGCTTTTCCATCCACACATCATTGTCTCTTTTTCTCAGCTCACGGATCACTAAAGAAATTTTTGAGTGAAAGAGGTTGTTTCCAAAGCCTCGGGGCCCAGATCCTGGTTTTAGTGACCATACTGTAATCTCCAGAGCTGTCATAAATGAATGTCCTGGAGAGCATACAGTAACCTTTGGTTTACTAACCAGTGTAAATCTGATGTAGTGTTATTGATCTCAGTGGATTTACTCTGTGTCTTATTCTCTCCTTCCTTGTTTTTGTTTGCTTGTTTATTTATTTATTTATTGTAGTTGTCTTCACCCACATAAGCCTTACTGGATGTAAGATGCAGGGAAATCATAGTATTTCCCCCAAGTCTCACTGGTGTAAATGACTCCCCTGGTCTGGCCTCTCTTCTCAAAAGGAAGCAGATCTTCATGCCTGGTGGATGAGCTGGGCAGTGGAAAGTGTCCATAGAGCCTTCCATAGAGGGAGCAACCAGGAAGGACTTGTGGAAATGAAGGCACTCAGCCCTGCAGGCTCACTGCATTTTGACGTATAAATATATACGTCCTGCTCAGAAACATATGCAGGAATCTGTAGTTATAAGCGCCACTGCATCACTCTATAATCCAGCCCAGATGTGCTTCTCCTTTCATGGTGCACTTGAGGGACCACTCTGAGCCGAGGCAGGCAGTGATTGAAAGCATTGTTCAAATTTACTCACCCGAATGAAAAGAGACCCACAGCAGACTGCTCACAGAGGTCCAGGAGGAGGCTGGTAGAAAGCATTGACTTCAGAAGGGCGTGAGCCAATGGATGCTGTCATCAGAAGCCTTCTGAGGTCACCAGTGTGAGACAGGAGCTTGGCGAGCTCTGAGCCTCTATTAAGTGACAGGCATTAGGATGTGCAGGGCAAACCTTGGTCTTGCTTAAGCTCTCAAAGCTTGGTGCAAAGAACCATGCAGACAACTGAGCCTCTGGTGATAATATATATGGTGAGATTGCTCACCTCCTTCAGGGCTCTAAACGTGGGGAAAAAAGAGATTGAGAAATGAAAGCTTTCATGCTGACTTTCTTGGGAGGATGAAGGGCTTCATGATTTGTTGTGGGTTGTATTTGCAGGCCGGCCACCAGGATCTCCTCCTCCCCATGTAGTAGCAGTGAGGCCTTGTGCAGGAGGGCTGGAGATTTATCCCCTCTCTTATCAGTGACCTTCTAAGTAGCCAAAAAAGTAGTGTTTCAAAAACTTCTGTGTTCACTGCAACGCCATCTGGGAAGTTACTCTTTCTGTTCATGTCATAAAGCTGCAAAGCTCTAAATAGAAAGTTCAGAAGCAAAGGTCTTGTCCCAGGGGCTCTGCAGTCTCAGCACAGAGAGTATGGTTATAAAGCAAGTCACAGAGTCTGGGAAGTAAATTTATGACAGGGAAGATGGATAAATAATACGCCAAGATCAACAGCGGTGGTAATGTCAAAGTGCACGGTGCAGAGTTACTCTGCTTTATAGCCCTGTAACCACTTGGAAACCTTGGACTTGAGCACACAGGCTGCCAGAGAGCTGCTGTGGAGTCAAGGCCCAGATTTGCACCACCACCATCTGACAGCCTGGAGAGGACCAGTGCTTTGATGGGAGGCAGCAGTGCCACACACCAGTGACCAACTTCCCCATTGCAGTCTTCTTGCTCTCGGGGTCAGCGCTGGGTTGTGGCAAACTGGTGCTTTATAATCACACTCTCAATGTGTTACCTCCCAAAAGCTCCCAGTGGTGGTGTTACCTTGTGGAGTGCTGACATGGCTCTTGACTCTTCATTTGTACACTATCTGGATGCCTCTTGGGCCTCCAGGTGTTGCAAGATAAGGACTGGGCTTTGTGTAGCTCTAGGATTATACAAGGAGACAAGAATGACAATCTTTGTGGATTTTTTTTTTGCTCCTTCTTTTGGTTTTCCCATCCTTTTTCTTACTTTTACTTGACCCCTTTCCTTCCCTTCTCTTCATCTAGGAAGTCAAGTCATTTCAGTGTTTGTTTTGTTCCCTGCTGAGTCTGTTAAACATGTTCTGGGTCATCCCTGCCAATTGCTCACACAGAGAAGTGATGGAAATCTATTAGTGGTGGTGTTTCATGGGAGAAGCTGGACACACCTATGTCAGGAGCAGTGTTGGGATAGCTGATACTATCTTGGGACTGGTATTGGACTGAACATTTTTCCTGAAGTCATTTTTGGCCCTAATTTCTGACCTTTTGAGCACAACAGTCAAGACTTGAGTATACTCTTCGCTGTTCCCAGTGGCAGAACTTTGCTGTGCTTTGACATCTGCTTTGTGCTCATGGCGTCACACCCATGAGCTGTGCAGCACCCATCTACCATCGTGTAATGAGTTAGTGTGCTGTGGTGGCACCTGGGGGCAAGCTGTGAGCAGGGAGGGTCAAAACTGACAACCTCTAGTGTCTACAATCTACAGGGGATTGTAGGCACTGTTTAGTCCCATACTTATTCTCCTCTTGAACAGTTTGAAAACAGAATTAATCATTCTGGGGAAAACACTGACCACCCCAACCACTCCCAGTCATTGCGTATCCATCTCCTGTTCTGTGCCACCTGAGGTAATTGCCTAGAAAATTACCAAGGAGCAAGACTATAATGGGCAGCTGGGGACACAGCTCTCTCTGCTCAGCCCTTCTGCCTGTGATTTACCACCTGCATTTGCCTCAACGCTGGTGCTTCCCTGTGCATGTCAGCACCAAGCAGCACGAGGTCAATGCAGGTAGGTTTGGGGATGCCCATGTCAGACAGTATGCTGCAGTGGCTGGGTCAGGTTTCAGGGCGTTGTGTGCACACGTGCTTTTAACTCTCTCAGCCATCTTTCCAGGAAATTAATTTGTGTCAGATGATGGGTTTTTGTCCTTTCTTTGCTTTTTGCAGGGCAGGGCTTGGGGAAAGCTGCTGATCCAATGAGCTGCAGCTATTGTCCTATTTATCTGGCCCCGTAGCTGTGAACTTGACCCTGGGCTTTAGTGGCAGGAATGAGCCCAAAAAGCATCTTGGTTCTGGGAATGCATTTGGTCATCTTTCCCTTCCTTGTTTCTTTCCCTCTTCACTCCTTTGGGTCCATGTTTTGACACATTATTGGACCGATACATTGGCAAATGGTATCCCCGTTAAAAAATGTAGGGGGCAAACTGAAGGCCTTGTTACTGAGCAAAAGGCAGTCGAGCAGGCAATTGGGCAAAAGGCAATATGGCAGCTGGGAGGTGTTGGAGATTGTCTAAGACCTGGCAAGAATATCTGAGCTGGATATTTCTGATGAAATGCCAGTAAGTCAAGCAGTGTTACTTAAACCAATTGTGGTCCCGGAATGAATAACTTAATATGGAATAAAGGCTTTTTTACCACTCAGAGTTTAAATTTCAAGCTCTCTTCAGACTCCGGAAGACGACATTGCTTTAACTAATCTTGTTTCACACTTTGAGCCTGCTTTCATAAGGCATGAGAGCTGAGCTCTTCACCTTCAGCAGGACTTGGTATTCTGACATTTGAATCGTGGTTTACAGAATGGCAAGATAGATAGAGGCTGGATTATAAAGAAAGTAAGCAAGAATGAAAGGCAATGAGCCCCTTTTGCTGTTCCCCAGGATTTCACACCATGCATAGATCACAGATTTCTCTCATGCCTGATTTCACTTTCTTTGAACTATGATTTTTTTCCTCTCTCTTGTCCTAAAATGCCAATCTACGGCTGTATTTCTGGTCCAGAGGAGCTACATTTGTGAAGTAGGTGAGTGATACTCTTGTGATCAATGCTTTGCTCATAAATGCATTGCATCCCTTTACCTGAATGACTGTGGGAGATGCGTGAACTCAGATTACTGCTGCTATGATGGCAGTACAAGGCTAAACTAAAGAAAAAGCTAGTTTATTATATGTGTTTATCTCTAAAACAAAAGGATGCAGAGGCTGTGAATGTCTGAAAGATGACTGGGTGCCCTCTGTGGAGTGTTATTCAGTAGCCAGAGGATTTCTGCTTGGAGATGAGTGGACATGAAGAGCCCTCTGCCTCCAACAAGAGAACAGATGTTGAGATAGAAAACCAGAATGGTGAAGTGATTGGTGCCTCACTATTTTTCCACTGTCAACAACTGTCTGCAAAATCCACAGGCAAAGTGTCCAGAGCAGACTTACACAAAGGATGACAAATAGCTGCTGCCCTTGCTTATTCTGCTAGTTCAAGGGCCAAGGTCTGCATGGTCGATCACATAGATGTGACCCTGCTAAATGGTCCCTGGGGATTTGAGAAAGATATAGTGCAATAAGATTTCTTTCCTTTTCTCTCACTCTGCTTCAAAAATAAACTCTATGATTGCTTACATCCACTTCCTGTCCCTTCTACTGAACCACTGACTCTTTCACTCAGTTCTTCTGTTTACTGGCTCTTGAGAGGACACCTTTTATGATGTTCTTTCACCCAAAGGCTTTGCACACATGTGTGTCTTTGTGAGGGTGTACGCTGTGTATGATAGCCAGCTTGGATTCCTCTGATGTCCATTGCAGGGGATCAACAGATAACAGCACAGAGGTTTCAGCGGGACGTATGCACATCCGTGGGTTCATATGTATGCAGCGGAGGTACCATGCTGCAGATCAAAGGGAAAACGGATCTCTGGGTTATAAAGTATATTGTTGTTGCACTGCCACCCAAGGTCTTCAAAGGGACCCAGATTTATTGTCTCAGTGCAGTTTAGAGATACTTGCTGCAGATTAAAAATGGCTGAAATAGGAAGGGGGGCAGGCCTGTAAATTACTGGGTAAAAATAGGAGCTGTGCTTTTGTTTGCTGTATGGATTTGGGTTTTGTTATTTTCTTTTCCCCTGCTGATGGTTCCTCCTCCCCCCTCTTACATTCGTTCCTTAGAGCCAAGGGGTTGTCTCTGTGCTTTCTTGTGTGGCCACATGGAGTCTGTCCTGACAGCTCTGCTATCTCTTAGGTAAGAAATGGAGATTATCCAGGCATGGCTCTCCAAAAGGAAAACTCACTGCAGGCAGATCTGCTTTGCTTTTATTACGGGAGGTACCGTTTCATCTCCACCCCTGACTGTTCCTCTCCCCACATCTCCTTTGCTTGGAGGAAAGTCATCAACATGGTACATGACAAAGAAATTAAGTGCCTTTTGTGGCCTCAGACTTTAAACCATTAAATTATTGCTTATTTTTGTCTTTACTTGCCTGCATTGAGCTCTTATTCCCTGTTGCAGTGAAAAGATGAACTGTTCAAGCCTTCAGATTGGGATGCTTTGTACAAGAGGAAAACACAGTTGTGTACACTAACCATGGCCGTACTGCTAGTGCTTGTCTCTCAGGGTCATCAGCTATCTTACCAGCAGCTTCTAGCACGTGAGCTGGAGGCAATACCTATCCTGCCACATGCCAAGATCCCCACTCAGCTGTGTCTGTTGTGTTGGTTAACTGTATGGAAACATGTACCACATCCATCCTGTCATCATTTACCTCTGTGTCCTGCAGAGATGTCAGTCTCGTGCATACAAGGCCCTGCAGACCATGCACTAAAAGATGTAGTTGCCTTCAGTGAGGTTTGTGTATGGATTTTAATATCGCAATTATGGCATGTAAACAAAATACCACTGGGTTATTGAAACCATACTCACTGAAGCCAAGCTCCCATGCGAGAAACACATCTGAATTTAATTGCTCTTAAACCTCTGCAAATGTCCTGTCAGTGAGACGCATGTGTTATTTAAGACAGATCAAAACATCTACTGCAATCTAGAGCTTGGGTTTTGGCCATCCCAGTGTACAAGTGATTATCAGTGGGTGCTTTCTGCAGTTTGGCAGCTGGCAGGACGGCACTATGCCTATGCCCCAGCCTTCAGACCTGGCTTCAGCCCCATCTAGTGTCTTCCCTTGAGCTGTCTTCTTCATTTGGAGGCCAAATGAGACCTGGCTCCTTGGAACAATGGAGCCAGGCTCTCTTTCATACGTGCAATAGCATTGCAAGCAGCAGTGAAGTTGAGGTGGTGCCACAGGCCCTCTGTAAAGGCAGAACAGTGGTGATATTGGCTCTGTATGAGATGTCCACCCTGCTGGGCCCAGTCTCCCTGCTCAGCTCTGCTGCCTCTCCCACTGCTCTGTCACTGACAGCTTAGTTGCTCAGCTCTGCTGGTGACATCTGGAGCAGAAGCATACACAAAAGACTATACAAAGCAAAAACATACACAGAAGAATGAGATTAGGCTCTTTTGAGCCTCTTCCAGGCCCTGCCTCCCCCAGAGCTCATTCTTTGCTATGTTTTGTTTCTTGTGCTGAGAGGAAAAGATCCTGGTTGGAGAAAAAAAGGATAAGCTACAGATAAATAAAACCTAGATCTGATCCCTGTGCTGCTTCCCAGGTCTTTTTGTAAGGCCCCTGGACCACAGGGCAGCAGCAGCAAGCATGGTGACACTGCTAGTGTCCTGGCTTGGGAGCTCCTGGCCATGGTGTCATGCCTGGCTCCTGGTGTGGAAGGCCAAAGCACTTCCAGACTACATTTCTGCACCTGGCCATGCTGCTCACCTCACCAGAGGAGGTTACTGCTCCCCACAAACACCCCATGAAAGTGTGGGTCCAGGCTCTGGGCTGCTTCATGCTCCCCTGCAGCACTAAGGGCCAGAGGCTGGCGGGGGGCTGAGGGGTAGGGCTGTGCACAGAGGAGATGTGACATCAAAGTCCTGGCCACACACAGCAGTAGATAGTCTACAACTTCTTTTTTTTTTCCTTTTTCTTTTTTTCACAGCAACGGGGTGCCACCCTTGCTGTTTTTGGCAGTTCCCAGTGGGAATAATTACATTGTACATGCCTTAAAATTCCCTCTTTTGCAATGACAACTGGATGCAATTTCCTTAGAAGCCTCACAAATGGAGCTTTCACATGGTTGGAAGCCATTCAGCGAGTGCTGCAATGTGTTTAGAGGTGGCTGCTTCTCAACAGGATTCCAAATGATGTCTAGAAACATTTCTATAACCCATCATGCACTTGGGGACCTGCCATGTGGGCAATACACAGGAGTCTTCGGCAGAACCTTTCATCTAAAAACAAGCTTGTTCTTTCTTTGCTGTAAAATACCGAGATAGCTTGGTTGGAGGCAAGCACTCATGTAAGACAGTGTGAAATGCAGAGCTGAGGTTTTAGATATTTCATGTGTGTTTGGGATTTGGCTCAGGAAATGCCAAACCAGAACCAAAAACTGTTCTTGAGGTTAGATTGTGGTTCATACTTAGCATAAATATTACTCTTGCTGATCAAAAGTTCCCTTGAGCAGCTACACAGAGCTAAGGGTATATCTCTCTAAGGGCCTTTATGACATTAGGTCCTGTGACAGCAAAGGACTAGATGCAGCCCAGGAGCTCCCTTCCATTTATATCACCCTGTGGTTAGAGAGCAAGACTTACCAGAGAGAGCTGCTTAGGGAATCTTCCACACTGCAGCAAAAAGCTTTGACTGTTGTTTTTGTGGTGGGATGTTTGGTTGGAAGGAGGAATAGTCATTTTGATCCCAAGACATGGAGGAAAGAAGAAATATTTCCCCAGCAAAAAGTTGGACAGCACAAAGCAAAATGTCCTTCTGATAGTGGGAAGTGCCACCTCCCTGCTGCCTGCATGCTGTTTCCTGATTGAGATGGGCAGTGTTTGGTGCCACATATTCTCTAGACTGCTCCCATGCCAGTGGCTTGCAAAGACCTTCATGCTAACACCCTACCAAAGTGCTCAGCCACCGAGGGACAGCCTGCTGTGTGCTTCCAGCACATCTCAGGATAGCCCCATCTGGGAACACGGGAACTAACTCAGTTATTAATCAAATGCTTTGACCTAGTCGTAAGGCAGAGCACAGTGATCTGGAGCATGTGAGGATCTACCAGTACATCCTTGCCACTGAGGTGGGCTGGACACAGGGAGAACATGGATATTTTTCACCAGTCATAACTTGGGCTCAGAGGACATCTCCATCCAGTCTCCCTGAGCCCAAGGGATACCCTGGAGGGTGATGGGGACCTTGCAGACTTTGGTGGTGATGCAGAGATGTTGGTCTAATACACACAAGGGACTGAAGAAACTGTGCAGAATGGACTGGGAGTGAGTTGAATATGTGCTTACCCATGTGCTCACATACAAACCCTGCCCTGCAAAACTAAGACTGTGTGATGCCTAAGGTCTGCTGTTGGTATGGAGGAGTTCATCAAGGCTGTGTTGTATTTCTGTGGGTGCTGCAGGCTGGTATTCTGCACAATACTGTGGACTGGTGCCCTGGGACACTGCTGGGTTAGGATTTATGGATGGCTGGGGATGGGGAATTAATGTCTCAGTCTCAATAGATCCAGTATAGAAAATGGCTTTCTGTCTACGGCGTGGGAGAGGGAAAGTGTTGGCCGCACTCAAACCCATGGGTAGCTAGACTATATGATAGCTTCCCAGTCTCCGCTGTAAGTTCTGTATGGTTTGCATACTCAATGTGGAAAAGGAATTTGCCCCAAAAGGAGGAAAGTAGGCTCAGTTATCTCTGGTTCTGTCCCATGTCCCTCAGTGTTTGCTTATTTTTGAGGAGAATCACTGCACATCCAAGTCATCAAAGCATTTGGTACTGACAGTCAAAGTTCTGACCTGGGATAGTCACAGACAAAATTGGAAGTGGAATTGGTCACTTCACTGTGGCCCATGCAAGTGTTGGCAGCATTTGGAGATGCAGCTCCGTGTTGATGGTGCCTGTGTGGTCTATTTACTCTTTATTGCTACTCTTGCCTGCCTGCTTACTTGCATGTTATTTTATTTGTCTCAAGATGCGCTTGCGCATCTGTTCCTTATTTCCTGTGTATGCATTTGTTTTCTTGCTAAATACTGAAAGGAAATGAGATGAAATGTACTGAGGATCTTGATTTACAGCTTCAGCCTTTCCCCAGATCTGTACAGAACTGTATTCTCAACTCCTCCTTCTCTCTACCCTTAATGACGGAAGGAAAACAGCCCACAAAGGCATAGCAAGCTCTAACATGGACGTGTGAACAGATAGACACTCTTACTCTACTGGTCACAGCAGATGATGGGAAATTCAGGCCCCATGCCTGATTTTGGGTTTATTTTTATGATGTCTTTACCTACTAGTGCAGCATCATACACTCACTGCTCAGTTCTCCCACCAACGCCCCTAATTTGTGTTGGGGTTGATGACAGCACTGGTGATGATGTGTAGAGGTTAGCACAGGGTGCAGCTCATTCAGCAAAGTCTCCTGTGATGAGAGGCTGGAACCAGGTGCCAGACAGGCCACTGTCCTGGCACTGTTGCTGCTGAAGACTTGCATGAGCAGCATCAAGCTTTTCTCCTGCACCACTCTTGAATTCACCAACATATTTCTCCTTTGCTTACCCTAGGCCTTTCCTTACCTTGACAATGAAACCGTGAAAGTTTAGGGAATGGTTTTTCTCAGCTTTTGGAAAGATCTTAATTTGATGCTGCGGCTGCTTGCCTTGTTTGATACTTGCCTAGGCTTATGTCCCTGGTATGCTGCCTGGCAAAACCACTATGAACCATCTGCTGCAGGGCATGAGCTGTGGACCTCTACAAGGCTGTCCTGTGCCCTAGCTCACCCAGCTATCCTATGATGCCATCCAAGCTCAGTTCTCTGTGTGGAAAACCACCAGCCGTGCCAGAGGATTAAGTGAAATACCATTTCCCAGCTTAACAGATAGATTTGTTATGTATACAATGAATTACCAGCTCTTTCAGTGCAATAATTGTTCACACATTGTTTCCCTGCCTCTTTCACTGTTTTTTTATGATTCATGCTGTTTGGTTGCCCAGCTGACATTTCCAAAATGAAGTTTTTAAGCCCCAGCCTTTCTCCCCTCCCTTCTCCTCCTTTTATTTGCCTGGTTTATGGTCCTGATGGAAGTGTTTCCAATCATGATCATATCTTCATGTTTTGTTGACAAAAGGTCAACCTAGGTATAAGCCAAACTGGCTTTAGGAAAAAATATTTGCTTATTTAGTTAAGGGATGTGTGTTGGAGATCAAATTTATGAGGGTGAAATTGAGTCTGGTTATTTAAAGGACTCTGAAATAAGAGCTTCCCACCCACTCACAAGGGGAAGAACAAGAGCTATAAATTGCTTTAGGCTGAAGAGAATGTAGAAATAAACCCAGTTTCTATGCAAAAGGTAATAGGATCCAAAGCAAGAACTAAAAACAGAGCTTAACTGACAACAGCCCATTCACTCCCTCACACACAGCCCTCATTCCACACTACCATTCCTTTCAGAATAAAGGTCATAGTTTTCCCCAATATCTGAACATCCGCTTCCACAACAACTGTCTCCTTCCATTGGCCAGGCACTAACTTGAACTCACAAAAGAAAGATCCAGCAGTTAGATCCTATGAATCTGTTTTGTAGCATGTCTTCTCTAGTTTGGCTTCAAACTATAGTTCCAAATCAGACTTTGGGAACACTTCCATGAGCTCTGCCAGGAGCTCTACCCAACGCAGGAATAGTGAGCTCTTCACTGAATTTTGTGTGAGCAGAATGTGCCAAACAAGCACATCTAAAGGGTCGTGTTACATCTTTTCTCTTCCCACTGAAAAGACAAGCCAGTAGTGCAAGAGGTTATGCTGCCTTTTTTTACAGAGAACATGAATTTGAAGAGAGAATGTACCATGCAGCTTGTGTCTGCTGCTTCTGTTCCTATCACCTTTGTACACATAGAGTCATGGAATCACCAGTGTTGGAAAAGACCTACACGATCATCTAGTCCAACCATCCACCTACCACCAGTATTTCCCCACTAAACCATGTATCTTAGTACATCTCCTACTATCAGGTGACTATAGGGAGCAAACGTGCATACACACATATGCACACATGCAATTTCTTCTGCTTCATTTCTGTTCATCCATCTGACAGCAAGCTGAATGGAGACTTGGCCCAGTGCTACTACTCTTATTCCTTAAGCTCCAAGCAGTTGTGGAAAATCAACATTTTCCTCCTCATCTGGCTGTTGTGCAGCTCCAGTTCCTTTGTGTTATTTAGCCACATGCCCCCTCATGGCCTGGGATGTGACATTTCTTTCCTCTTTAAAGGTGACTATTACGAAACACAAATTGGAGGAAGACCTGTAGTTTAAAAAATTGTTCTGGTCAAGCCTCATTGATGCTGGATAAAGCACAGCAGAATGTTAAGCAAGTCTCTGCATTCTTAGAGATTTTAACTGGTTTGAGTTAACTCTGCTGCCCTTACAGATGTCAGCAAATTACAGATGGAGGGGAGAGAAGACAGAACAATGAAATCTGATTTGCTGTAAATTTGATGTTGTTTTTAAACAAGACAACAATATTGTTCAGAGATAACTCTGCAACCTTTGCTGTGTATAGCCACCGTAGAACAACTCTACCTGTTGTAAAATGCTGCTGGGCACCATGCTCTGAAAGTTGGGCACAGCCTCTTGTACCTCAGCCTACAGCCCAACAGCGAAGCCCAGTTATCATCCAGCATTAAGGCAAAATGAGGAAGCTGCCTGGAGGCAAAGCAGTCCTCTTGCTGGGGAAGCTAATCCAGATATCATACTCTTTCTGTCCCCTAACAGACCATGCCTCATGCGATCTAGTCTGTGTAAAGAAGATATGAAATAAGCCTATATCCAGTGTTTGTGGGCATGGAAGCTATTTCTGGCAGTTTAAAAAAGTTAATGGCTGTAAGCTGTATCAGAGGAAGTTCATGTTGGGTACTAGGAAAAAATTCTTATCAGAAGGAGAGGTGAGGCAGTGGCACAGGCTGCCCAGGGAGGTGGTGCAGTCACTGTCCCTCAAGATGTTCAAGAACCTCCAGGTGTGTGTGGATGTGGCTCTGAGGTTGGTGGGCATGGTGTGGATGGGCTGGATCTTAGAGGTCTTTCCAACCTTAATGATTCTGTGACTCTAAGGAAACGCTGTAAGAAAATCAGGGGCTGAGAGCGAATCACAAAAGCTCAGTAGCTGATTCTGTTTGGGCCTGAGTCTGAACTGTTTAATACTTATCTACATGTTTTGAACGGCATAGGGGAATCTATCTGCAGATCCTCAGTGCTTCGCAGTGTGTTTCCTTGTACGACAGCTTCACAAGTGCAGATGTGAGCTCTCAGTCAAATCTGCAAATTTGGAGAGAAAAAATGGCTTCATCTGTTCTGCGGTGAGACACCTGAGCAGCCAAGAGAGCTGTTTCGGGAGGAAGCACAGAGAAGGTCTGTGTAGTTACAGCTGTGCTTTCAACACCGGAAAATAAATCATCCTTCCATCACAGACCCCGTTATAATTACCTTAGCATGTAAGAGCAATTAGGATGTTACTGAATTGCTCCTATGGAGCAGACTGGAATGCTGTTTCCTTTGAAAAGTGTAGTGGGAATGGGGTGGATGGATGAATGAGTGCATTAGGAGATTCACAGTTATATTCCTCTGGCATCCCACCCTACCTGGAGCTGATAGCTCTGCTGTTTATCCCTTGAAGTAATTCAGGAAAGTAAACCTCAGAGCTTCCCCGACTGCTTTGGTTGGGTGGAAGAAGGCAGGGATGAAAGAAAAATCATGCCCAAAGGAAGAGATACCATCCAGAGAGACCAGGCTTGAGCACGGAGCCCAGGTGAACCTCATGAGGTTCTCAGGCCCGGCTCATGTCTAGATGTTACAATAAACTGGATCTGAAATAGGTACTCAAGCAAAACCAGACGATCTCTTGAAACGCCCAGACTGCAGTTTCAGCAGACTGTGAAGAAGCTGAGATTCAGGTGGTTTAACAGGTCAAAGCAGAAAAACAAAGCGATATATTTATGGTTGAAAGTGTGCATACACCTGCACACACATCCACACAGCTGCACAATCAACAAAACACTGCCACGATTTAAAAGCGTAATTAAACAGACGGAGCTGATGTATTGCCCTTCCCTTTAACTTACGGAGCACTTTCCACATCTTCCCTCACACTTCCTCTGAAAATGAGAGCTCCTAAGACAGCACTTCATTTTCCAAATGTATAAAAGAAACAGAAAACAACCACATAGTGTCTATGACTGTGCACAAGTACATATGCTTAACTTTGTGCCCCAGCAGAGCGGAATGTACAGCTATACAGATATCAAAATGTATATGGCTTTACGCATAGAGCAGCAAAACCGCAACACCTTGCAGCCAGCTGCCCAAATATGAGGTGCTCATGGACCTTACGGTGTTGATACTCTATAAATTTAGGAGTATTTATTAGGTGAATGCAGAACTGGAATTTTCATAGCAGCAGAAAATAAGAATGATGATGAGGTAAACACATGTTGCAAAGAAAACACCTACTAAGTGAATGCTCTGTGCAGGAAACTGCAGCTTTAAGCAGTCGCTTCTGGAACACTTGAGCAAGGCCTGTGAGCTGGCTACAGGATGGCATGCTTGTTAAAGGCATGTCTCTGTGTCCTGTAGCTTTTTACTGTACTGCAAACTCAGCTTGACAAATAGGTGACCAAATAGGTGTCATGCTCCTCTGAAGGCTTTGAATAACCACAGGAATGCTCCTTCCCCTTCCAGAAACGTGGCCATTACATGCACGGTTGTAGCACCAGTTTTCTTCTGACCATTCATCAGAGACCTATACACACCCTCAATCGCAGAGGGATTCCTTTGCGAATGGAGGAGAGCTCAGGTGCAGCGAGGTCTGTGCATCACGAGCACCCTCTGGAGGTTGCTTGCTCTAATCTGCGGGTTTTAAAAGAAGTGGGGAGCAAACCTAGTAGTGCTGGGTCAGAGCCAGCGAGGGCTAGAGGTATCTGCAGAGATGTCCTTGCAGCCTGGAGCTGGATGCTGAATCAGGAGCTGGATGTGGAGGTGTTAAACAGAAGGGGTGGGTGATGGGATGGGCTATATGGTGGAGGACCTTGTGCTGAGCAAATTTCTGATGACTTACACTAGATATTAAATCTTTGCGACTTCTTTTTCTAGCTGTGTCTTGAAGCTGTCAGCATGCACAGCTTCAAACAGTCTTGTCTGTGGTGGGACTAAAAGCTGTTGGGGGTGGGCTGTGTAAGGCCCTGCAGTCAATCATTGTTCTGAAGTCACAGACAGAAGTTCCGGTCTCTGTTTTGCTGGAAGTCTTGCAGTGCTTACAGCATTGAGGGCTCTGACTGATGTAGAGCTGTTGAGTGTGGCAAATGAGCTCTGTGAGGAAAATGGAGAGGTCTGTGCCCAGGAGAGTTATACAGAGTAAGATCCCCTTGCCTGAGGATGTGCTGCAAGTTAATAACCTTAGGTTAGGTTTGACATTAGGAGGAAGTTTTTCACACAGAGGGTGGTGATGCACTGGAACAGGTTGCCCAAGGAGGTTGTGGATGCCCCAGCCCTGAAGGCATTCAAGGCCAGGCTGGATGTGGCTCTGGGCAGCCTGGTCTGATGGTTGGCAGCTCTGCATCTGGCAGAGGGTTTGAAACTAGATGATCTTTGAGGTCCTTTTCAACACCAGCCATTCTATGATTCTATTTATAACCTCATCATCCTTCTCCCTGAGAGCAATGACCTGTGGCCAAAAATAGTCTGATAATAACCCAAGACCTCTTTCTTCATTTTGTACAGAGAAAATAATGGTATAGGGGAGGACAGGACTGCATTTGGGGTGGGAAATTGCTACGAGCTTCATCATCTACTCTGTAATCACGTTAATGGATGTGAATATTATTGCTGGCTCTGCTTGCTGTGTAACTGTGCACTTCTCACAGGTGGAAGAGTGAGGTGCCACAGACTGTGGTGTGGGTTTTGGGGGATGGCTACAGAGACACAAGGTATTACTTCATTCAAAAACAAAACATCAAAGCCAACAGGTTATTGGTCTTACATGAGAAGTGCGGGATTAATATGGACAAGCATCATCAAATGGTTGTGGTAGAAAAAATGGATGTGTAAGTAATCAACCAGAGTGGGTACTGCAGTGCACATCAGTTTACCAGCCTGAGTTTGTTACTGAGTCTCTTCACAAAACTGTAAAGAAATTAAGCACCTCTCTCCTGCTATGGAATATTAAGGCCTACAAGTGTGTGTATAAATACAAATATATATATTCTAGCACTGCTAAATACCAGTTACTTAGATCCTCTTCCACAGCAGGATTATGACAGGGTGCACAGCATGGTGCTTAATGAGAAAAAGCAGTTCTTGACATGTATATGGACCTTCAGGAGAAGATCCTTGACCTGCATTAAGAAATGGGTTACTATCGCCAACTAGATAGAAAAATCAGTGTCAGTTTAACTGCATAAAACCAACCTAAATTACATTTCAAGCCTGGAAGCGTAGAGGTGCTTAATGTCTTTAATCTTTTTTAATTTACAAAAGGAGCCTGTAGTTTCACACCAAATAAAAATAACGGGGCTAACAGTAGAAAGAAAAGGCAGAAGAATGTGTGGGCTCAGGAGTCTTCTTAAAAAAAGAAAGAGAAAATAAAAGGGTATTTGGAAGACAAACAGGACACAAAGCTCACAGCCAGCACAGCTGGAAAAGAGTCTGGAAACCCAGCTCTTTTATCCCTCAATTAATGGGTGGTGAAAGAATCTGAAGTAGAGTGGACCTTCAAACTTCAGAGCTGTTCTTGGGAGCCTGAAGTTTAGTAGCCGTATTTCTCATTGAGATGAGTCTTGCCATCACCGCTCTGATCTAAGGGACAAAGATAAAGTTACTAAAAGACCTAAAACAACAAAACCTACCAAAAAACTGGCATGAAACAGATCTGTAGACAAGTATTATTCCAGCCAGCACTGTCAGACAGGAATAAAACCCAGAACGGATACTAGTGTCCAAATTGTCTTTTGATTTATAACTCCTCTTAACAGTACTATCAGCATCCAAACTTCATCTATTCCTGCTTTGTTTTTCTTCTTTTCCTGGGATCCCTTATTAAAACAGCTGATTGCAGAGAGAGGAAAAGGAGCTCCCTCTTATGGATGCCATATACTTACTAAGCTGTTCAGTTTTAGTGCGTACAGGATGTACGCATCGATTGCTTGTCTTCACCGAAGAATTAGCAAGTTTTTTCTCTAAAAGATGCCCCAAAGTCTGCATTTACAAAAATCTGCAGAACACTTTCAGATTTCACAAGCTTCCATAAGAACTGGGAATGCTGAGGTTGCTGGAATATTTATCTTTAGTGAAGTTTTTTGAGCTATGGATAGATCAGATAGATCATTATATCACTGCAGTTAGATCTCCCAGGTGTTTCAGTTAGAAAACTGAAAACCAGACTTCAGGTGCACCTGTCCACTGAGGTGAAACTACCATAGACTTGGTATTACATGGTGATATAAAGAAGTAAATATGGGGCATAACAAGCCAAAAATCATTGTGTTCTCAGTAAAATATTCCCATGACTTTTTCCTCTGTACATTACAGGGACACTCAACTATTTGTTAGACAGATTCTAAAATTATGTGAAAAAAAAACCAAAGAAATAGTCAATACCTGCAGGAGGGATCCATATGCAGTAGTCTGGGTCATCAGCTGGGTACTGTGAGGAAAAAAAAGGCTGTTGGACCTGCGAAAGGAGAAGAGACTTCTAAGGTGCTGTGCTATTTCAGCATTGTGTCACAGTCAGTAAATCCCTCATTAATTCACATACTAACACTGACAGATAAAGATTATTTCTACAACAGCCATGGGTTAAAACAAACAGTAAACACTCTAGTTCTGTTTATTTCCAGTAGCGTCACAGAACCGGTGGTTAGACTGGACCTCTGGAGATTGTCTAGTGCAAATTCCCTCTCAAAACAGTCTGTTGCCAGCACCAAATCCAGTTATCAATGGCCTTCAGACAGTAGGGTTGGGCAGAGTAGTCAGGTAATATGAATTCAATGCAACACTCAACAGCTTCACTGAGTAACAGAAGTGTATTTGAGAATATTTAGTTTCAAAGAAAGCTCCCCCTTTGCTTTCACAGCTTCGCTTCCAGACAGTTTGTCTCACTCTAATGTTTGTCAGTGTCATTCAATGCTGAGTTTCTTTATGCAGTGAAAAGCTTTAGAGTAGAATTCTGAAGTACTTTAGCGTTCTCACAGCACAATCCCACTGAAAACTTCAGGTTTAATGTGACTTATAGAAGTACACTAGATGTTATATAGTTTGAATTGAAAGTTCAGCTATAACTTAGTTTTTCAAAAGAAAACCAATTTTTGTGATTTGGCATCACTGCGATATTTAAAGTAGACAAAAACAGGCCACTGTTGATACAGCTGCATGACAGCTCTTTGTCACATCAGCATTTTCTGGATGCCTTTTGTATTCAACAAGTACAGGTAGCTAACAAATAAAATCACACAGCTGTAAAGTGAAAGATTTCAGAATTCAAAATGTACCCACTTAGCACTGATTTCTTCTACTCTGTAGCACTGTGACACAGTCCTAAGTTATGCAGTTGAAGCAGTTTTTCATTCCCTCAAACAGCTTTCTTTCCCCAAGTAAACCTCTAAAAGAGTTCTTCTGTATCACTAATGTTCTGAACAACATTATACTGGAGCTCAGTTTCTAAATATGGTTTGAAAACAGCCACTTAAGAGGAAAAGACCCAACAATTGCTTTTCATGTTTTGTATGATTCGAAGATATTCTGCAAATAGTCGAAGAGAAAAAAAACATAGGCTGACTTCAGGCTGATATTTTCCATGCAAGATCTGAGCCTGGAAGCAGGCAGAGCATGTGGAAAAAGTGATTTGTAATGGGAGAGAGAATACAGCTCAGCCATCTGGTATTTGGAGAATGCTCAGTGTTAAGAGCAAACTCTGTACTGATGAGAGGTGCTGACTTGACTGCTTCAGCATGAGAAGCTGCCTTGTTCTACCACATCCATAGAAATGGTGCATTCTGGGCTCTAACAGCCTAAGTTTACCCTTACTTTGTTTATGAACGTACTTCAGTAAGAAAGGATGATTCTAAAGGCCTTGTCTACAAAATCTTTGGGTCCTTTGCCAGAACTAGCACAAGCAGCAGCAGCACACACATGCTACAGGGAGTTGTTTCTTTAAATAGGCCGAGCAGGGCTAAAACTGAATGGCTGCTACAAAAAAACTATCATAGTGCTCAGAACTCAGGACCCACCAACTAGAGTAATTGTCTCTGGTAGCCACTGTACGGGTGGGATGCTGTGAAGGGAAGAGCCTCACAGTAACCACTAGGCTAAGAGCAAACCATTAGAGAAGTTCCTAACCACTTCTTCCAGGAAGGCAACGTTTTCCTCTGTTCTGAAATGCTGAAGACTCATACTTGACATTTTACTACAAGCCTTATTCATGGGGAGCATGTTATTTGGTATATCCACTCAAATTTAAAAATTAGGTTGCAAGAAACCATAGTCTTGTTAGATATCTTACTGTATCTCAGTGAAAAGAATGAGGCTTGGTAATGGCAATACAGATTAGCTACAATTTGAGTCCAGCATGTCCTTTGTCAGCCAGTGTTTGCCAGGTTTTTCTCCATGAAAGTTTTGCAATACCACTTTGAAAGCCCAGAGATCACCTATGCTCTACAATACTTGTGATACAGGAAAGGAAGCAATTACCAGAGGCTTAACTTCAGCTCTGCCGAGCAAATTGAATTGGAAAGCCTTGTTAGCTTACTTCAGCCTTGCAGAACACCCCTGTTATGCCATAAATACCGTGCTTTACCTTCTCACTGGAGACTTCAAGAGCTGCATCCAATGTCACCATGTAGTTCTATGCTACTATTACTATTTCACTAATGAGGAATCTACCAAATGATTCCTTAAAACTCAGAGGCTGCAGAAGTTACAGAATTGTAACTGACCTTTTTTGGAGCATTACTTTTCTTAACTTCCTCAGCTGTCTCTCTGGATTCCTTGCATGCTGCCTCAGATGCTGAGGGGGAAAAAAAAGAAGATTTAAGATGAATCAGAAATTTATACCAGAAATAAGCTCACAGAATGTTCACATGAAGATATATTTCCTTTTGGATGTATCCACGACAGTTTGCTACACAGGACTTACATGCTTTGTCTTTATCATATATCATTTATCACAGTACAGTATGGTAGAACTTCCCTTTTACCAAGTGACACAACTTAGTTCAAGAAAGTAAGGTGGGGGGAAGGGAAATCCATAATGTTTATGGTCCTAAATTAATTTTCCTTCTCTTATGCTCCTTTTTTTTAAACAAAGAATCTCAATGCAGTGGTAATGACTATGAAAAGCAGGGAGAATTGAAATGGCTGAAGTGACTTTTCCTTACCTGTACCTTCAACTCTACCTAAACAAAACAATCCTTCATTCTAATTCTAGAGTCTAAAGTTAGGCTTGGTTTCCTTCTGCTAACAAGTAAGCACTAATTCCCTTAGGCAGTTTCTGAATGTAGCTGTTACCTTGCTATAGTAATCTAAATTGTACATCTCACCTTGAGATTTCTCTTGTGAAGGTCCCATCTGAGATTTATTCCTTAGTATCTTTGGCTCAGGCTGAAAACTAGCTCCTGTTAAATAAATAAAAGAAGGAGTTATGTGAATGCTATGCTGTAACTCTGAGTAGGAGTGCTAGCATCCCTGAGGAACAAAAAACTTAAAAGGAACTCTTAGCTATGCTTGTTTCAGGAAGAAGTCTTCTCTTAGAAGTCCTCCACATTATTTCATCTAAGAGCATTGCAATATAATAATAAAGGAAAACTTGTGATCAGTTAAAACATATTTTTCAAGAGCAACCTGCCCAGCGTTGTGGAAAAGCTGTTAGAAAACCTGTGACCCAAATCTTAGGGGATTCCCATAGCTTTGAAAAAAGTCAATGGTTACAGGCTCAGCTTTGCTACTGGAAAAATCAAAACTCATCATTTACCATCTTGAAGGGATTCTAGATTATCATTATTACAGGTAGAGCCATTGGGACCATTTGTTTCTTTTCCTGTTTCTTCCTCTACTGTCGCCTTCATTTCCACATCTGATGTTCTGCTGCTTATTGCTTCTACTTTCTGCTCCTCCTCATTTTCTTCCTCTTCTTCCTCTTCCTCTTCCTCCTCAGGTCCGTCATCTTTCATTTTTAACAAGCTTTCAGGGATATGTGGATGCTTGTCAGGCAACTTCTGCACGACAAAGACTTGTGCATTAGTACTAGGATAATATGGCAGTAGATATCACCAATACTTGTTACAGGACAAAGCATGCATGTTACAGTCACAAGGACAACTGGTAGGGAATACCCACAGGATGACAAATAGTTATGTTATAAAGGAAAAGATATTGGCAGAGGTGGTTAGAGAATGCAGTTTTTTCCTGGGTCTGACAGTAACTTCTTGCTGCCCTGCACATTTCTTCACTCCTGCAGGCTTCCTCCTCCATGGTGTTTTTGTACATGTGATAAACACTGTTTCCACCTTCAGGCTCTGTAGCCTGAGATGATATCTGAGATCTAATGTCTGACTCAGAGCACTTACCCCTAAGCTTCCAGTTTTCAGCTTGAATTTGCTCCCTCCTTTCATAGCACCGAAGAGAGGGAGGGTAATCTTTTTAGACTTGCTGTTTGCTTCCAGACTGCAACTCCCAGACCTAGTGAAAGTTCGATACAAAGAAAAGCAGTATATAAAGTGTTAATCACGTCTTATATTTACAAGTGCAAACAAATAAAGGTGTTTGCATAAAGACTTTATTTCTCTCACTTGCAGCATCTAAAGAGGAGGTTTCCAGAGATGAGTCCTCCATCCTACATGTCTCTTTTAGGAGTCAGACACTTGTTATTACAGGAGAGAAGAAAAAAACCAAATCTATCAGATTCTCTCAAATTCAAATACACATATATACTTACATATGTATAATATGTATGTGTATATATATAAACACTCAGAGGCCAAACCTAAATTTAAATAAATTAAGCAATTAAACCTCTAATCTAATTGCCATTAGCAAGCGATGAACCCAGCACACACTGGGTTCACACAGAAGCAGCAGTGGCTCTTCAGCGACAGGGCAGGTAGTTGTAAAGGCATTACCTGCCTTTGCATTTGGAAAACTGTCTACTGAATGGGAAGGTGCTGAATTGCCCATGGAAAGTAACAACAGCAATTTTTTCCCCCCAAACTTTAGCCAAAACTTACAGGGGCTTCAGCTCAGGCAGTTCTGCAGGCTTGACAAGCTTTATTAACCCTTTCAGTCTCTGCTGCTCTTTCTTCAACTCAAATGACCGCAGATGAAGTTTCTTTCGTGTCACACTGTCTAAGGTGCTTCCTGATTTTATTTCTGTCATGAATTCATCCAAGGAATCTTGAGCTGCTGGCTGGGATTGGCCTAGGCGAGATAATGGTAAGACACATATTGCGTGAGGGGGGAGAAGAGACTAAGTATCATCTCAGTATAAAGTATCAGTATAAGGTATATAACAATGACTATCTTCTTTTTTTTTTTTAATGAAAAGCACTACAATCAGAGACTTCATGTCCTACCTTTCCCTGAAGCCTTCAGCTTTTCTGTTATCTCAGAGAGCTCATTTTCAGCTTCCTTTAGCTTTGCAACCTATGAAGGGAAAAAAAACCCACACACTTATGAGATTTTTATATCCTACCACATCATCTCTATTATTCTATTTCTGATTTTTGATCCAGAATTTCTGGGATGAAAAACATTAAGAATGATCTAGATTGTATCACGAAGTTATTTGAACAGTGTGAAAGAACTTTCCGGAACATGAGGAAACGTGCAATGCTTTTAGAGCTATGTTCTACCATCATTACAATCTTCTAAACCTCCCTATGCCCACCTACTTTTCCCACACCATATCACCTGTGTAGAACTTGCACTCAACTCATCTCTTCTAGTTTGGGGCACATTAAAGATTGTGTATAGTGACAGAACCCTCCTCTTGGAGAAGTTGAAGCAGCCTAAGACTCCTTCTTTGCAGGTTAACTTGGTTTTAAGCCATGGCAGCTCCTGCTAACAAAGCAGTTCATGCTCCATAGCCCGTTATCCTTTTTGCATAAGGCAGCAGATAGATATCAGTACCAGTCCCAATAATGGTTTCTGTGATATATAAGTATTACATTTAAGTAACAAATTACTTTGTTATTAAGATTCTAAGGTTTCTTTTAGATCCAGTTTTTTTTTCCTCAATACATCAAAAAGCATTGCATTCTGTAACCATCAATTTTAATCTGGCCTGTTGATAAAGATCTGAAAAAAGATCTAGAGGTTTTTTTTGCTTTTCTTAGTAATAATGCCAGGCCTATTCTTTAGTGAACATATTTAGTAATTCTTCTTACCAGTGAGTCATAAGTCTCTGGTTTTTCTTCTATTTTACCAGCTTTTTTCATTCTGTTCAATCGCTTCTTTTCTACAGCACCAGTTCTATCAAGGAAGGTGTCATCATCACTGTCATAAAAATCCTCATCTTCCCAATTCTTTGATTTCCTTTTTCGAGATACTAGGAAAGGATCAAGGGAGAAAGCAAGGAATAAAATGACTTACAGACCACTGAGAAGTCAAAGAAATTCAGTATAACAATTTTGAATTCCTGGAACTTGCTTTTTTAGAACTAGCTCAGCATTTAACAGGTTATTTACCTGCTTCTTGCCTCAATACTCCTCTAGCATCCAGTAGCCTGCAAGCTTCCAGTGCACACTGGATCATTGCTTCTTTCTTCTTGCCTGAATGGAGAACCTCTGCCACCAGCTGCTTCCCTGATGCATCATCCACAGGCAATCTGTTCAGTTCAAAGGATCACAGAATAGCTTCAATAGAAACAACTTTTCATGGATGCTACTCACGTACTGTGTTTGTCATGCTGACATTTTCTTCAACCTCTCTATAGTCTTTTATTGTAGGTTACCTATTTTCACATTTGATTTGATACACTACTAATCCAAACATAAGCACACACTGTCTAAGCTGATAAGTAAATTTTTACTTTGCTGGCCCAAGCTATAAATCTTCCTCTATTCATCTTGTATCTATGCAACAACAGTAACAAATACTTTATGCCATATTGAAACAGTTTCCTTAAGAAACAATGAGATGTTGTACCTACCCATCTGAGACTTATCTCGCTTACTTCTCACCTTCTCCTGCCTAGTAGGAGAATGACGTTACTGGCCAGTGGGATTCAACAAAAACTACGTTATACCATCAAATAACTGAACTGGGGTGCACAGTAAAATAAATGCTTTTTTCCATCTTCTTTTCCATTAGGAATTAAAACACTGTCTCCTAGTTTCTTGACTTGCATTTCAATTTCATATAAAACAAGGGGAACTGAGAGAACCTGGTGTATGGGAAATTGGTAATCACAGCCTGAACCTCTGATTAATCAGCTGAGGCAAGTGTTGGGTCAGCTGTGGGAGCACAGGTGAGAGTAATTTAGCTGTGCTCCTGGAAGGGGTGGAGCTTGACTCCACCTCCTCTAGACCTCATTTAAAGGCTGACCACCACTAAGGCAGCATCTCTTGGAGACTGCTCCCTGGTGGAGATTGCCTCAGCATTTCCCAGCAGACTGAAGACATCCATATTGGTGAGTTTTCCTTGTAAATAACCTTTTTGATATTTACTACCATCTTTATGTTATTGTCACCGTACACCTGGTGTCATGTTTTCCCAGTGTTCATCTCTTAGTAGTACCAAATGATGACTAACCAGAAAAAGGAGTCGACACTAAAGTAGACACTGATCCTCGACCTTTTTAATATCAGGCCTTAAGCCTAATTCCAGCTGATTTCCTTGGCAAGTGTGATAGACAACTAGTTCCTTCAGCTTTTGTTGCTGAATTCAATGAAGCCAGTTTCTACATATGGAAGTGAGTGAAGTTATACGTACTTAACCCTGCATAGCCAGCTATTGTGCCCACGATCATCGTATTCATATTCTAACTCTTCTCCTGGGGAGGGAAAAAAAAAAGGAAGTTGGTGTAGTTAGCAAGAATGAAACAAGAAAGTATAATCTTTAGAGCAGAGAAAGTCTGATGTGATCTTCAATTGATAATAAGCTCATTTGGACATTTTCCACAATCAAGGTTTTTTTTCAGATCAAGGACCTTTAAGTGACTTGTTTGGTAAAACATATTTCAAAGAAAAAGCAATCTTGCACCTGTAGAAATAAAAGCAAATAATACTGAGGAAATGATAGTTTGCAATTTGGATTCACAAATACTATCTCAAAGATTAATTTTTCACATTTAAAAAACACTTATGTCTTCTGTAAGTTTTGCTAGTTACCAATGGAAGCTTACGTCAATTCATTGTCTTTCAATACTTCCCAATACTTTCCAGTTCTATCTTCTGAATAGCACTATCTGCAATTGGATGGTTTGGGTCTTTCCAATAGCTTCAAAAGATGGATGTGGTTTGAGTGCCACTCCGGAGCCACACCAGGTGCTCTCTGCAGCCTCCAGTTTACAAGGTAGAAATTAAGTAACCACCAAAACCCTGACAAAACAAAAAGCCCCACCTATAGTGTAAAGTTTTGTTTTCGCACCTTAATTCCCAGAGAAAAATAGGAAACACCAAACTCTACTAAACAAAAATAATCTACAAGAAAAAAGTACCTTCTCTGTCAAAAAAGCCCTGCAGAGCCTTCCTGGGATCTTTCATATAGAAGGCATCTTGTACATCCTGAAAGTCAATAGCAATAGGGTTTTCTTCAACCTCATCCTCCTCAGCGTCCTCCCCTAGAAGAGGAAGTAAGTACAAACAAAATGGTGAAAAGTTAGAATGAGAACACCAGGAAAAAATACAGTCACTTTGAAAGGAGCATCAGCTGTATCATCCTAAGATTATAACCTTTAATGGCTTCCGTTATAGCATGAACTATACACAGTTCCATGTTGCTTTTGAAGTACAGACAAGCCCCCTCTATCATAGTTTTCTCTCTATTTTACCTTCTCACAATGTTCCTATTTTTATAAAGAAATAGGCTGATCTGTAGTCAAAAACTTTCACTGGCTTTGGACACTTGGAAATCCAACTGGAATTTCAATGCCTGAGCTCACTGAAAACTCACATAAAAAGCTTCCAAGTTGTATCAGCTCATCTATGTGTCAGTACTCACCCATTCCCCATGAGCAGCTCATATCAACGTTCTGACTGCCTTCATTTCCTTGCTCCTCCTTTTCATCTTCCTCATCAGAGTCGTCTCCCAGCATGGTCTTTTCCAGCTTTGCTTGCTGCTGCTTCCGCAGTGCCTTCAACTGTGTCACAGTCAGCTCTGACTCAGACTCCTGGTCCTCTTCAGGTCCCTATGTCACAAAGAGCAACTCTATGAGTGTTTCAGAATGAAAACACAACCTTGTCTTTTCAGTGGACATGCAAATTACAGACAGTAAGATAAACAGATCATAGTGCTCATGTAAAAGCTGAATTACTGGACTATTTGTTATAGCCTGCATGCTCGGATATATCAATTTCAGTGGCCAAAGAAGGGGGCAAAAAGAGATAAGCATTACTGTTTAGTTAAGGCAGCTCAAGCATATCTGTATTTAAAGGCAGACAGCAAGGATATCCACCAGTGCCACACAGAAGCACTTGAGGAACATGCAGCTACACCCTCTGAGTGAAACGGTCTGAATGTTTCTAGACTCCTACCAATACAAGCTCTCTTTTGGCACAAGGAATCACAGAATGGTTTGGGATGGAAGGGATCTCATAGTCCACTCATTTCCAACCCCATACCATGGACAGGGCTGCTTCCATCATCACATGCTGCACAGGGCCCTATCCAACCCAGCCTTGACACCTCTATGGATGGGGCAGCCCTCAGAGAAGCACACGCAGCCAAAGCACCCCACGTCTCAGAAGCATCTCCCACAAGCACCGAGCCCCTGAGACTGGGCAGAGCGACCTGAACTCCCCCGTGGGGCCCGGGGAAGCCGCCGTGCAGTGTCTGACCCTTCTCCCGACCCACCTGCAGAAGGAAGAGGCGGGAGCTGCCTCCGAAGCGCAGCCCGTGGCCCACCCGTACGCGGCAGTAGGTGCGAGGCGGCACCCGCGCCTTGTTGAGGAAGGTGCCGTGCGTGCTGCCCAGGTCGTACACATAGAAGCCGGCATCGGCGTCGGGCCCGTCGGCGGCTCGGCCGCGGTACTGCAGCACGGCGTGGTGCCGCGACACCGACGGGTGCTCCAGGGCCAGCGCGCAGCCGGGCAGGCGGCCCACGAGGAACCAGCTGCCGCCATCCAGCCGCACCGAGCCCAGCAGCACGCCGCCCTTCAGCACCTCCAGCCCGTAACCGGCGTCAGCGGGCGGCTGGCTGCCCCACGGCGGCTCCTCGTAACGCGGTGTCGGCGCGGAGGCGGCCGGACGGGGCGGCGCGGGGCTGGGGCTGGGTGCTGGGCTGGGCTCGCTGCTGTGCGGAGCGGGCAGCGGGACGCTCGGCCGCTTGAACTCGGCAGGCCGGCTGTCCGTTTCCATGGCCTCCGCCATCTTGTCGCGTCCGATCCTAAATTGGGTCCTCCGGGAACGAGCGCTGCTGGGGTTGTGGTTCCGGATAGTGGAAGGGGCTCAGCGCTGCGGTTCGCACCGTTGATTCGACCACGGCTGTGGGCAGAGAGTGGGGTGAGAGCGGCGGGGGGCGGCGGGAGGAGCGGAGAAGGGCGGCGGCTGCAGCAGGAGCTCCGCGCTCCTTGCGGAAGTGCGGCGGGAGCCGCGTTTGGCGACGGACCGGGGCCGTGCGGTACGGCGGGGTCGTGATCGAGGTGGGGCCGAACGTGCGGCCTTGTTCTCCGCCGGGTTCCCTGGCACCAGGGCGGGACTGGGGCTGCGCTGCGCTGCGCTGCTTAGAAGTCGTGCCCCCCTCGCTGCTGCTTTGCTTTCTTGTTCCCCCTCCTTAGGGGAGGCAGCTGTGCTGTCTTGAAAGCTGCGTTTCTCACGGTGACTTTGGAAGGGTTTTCTTGACATCAGTTATTTGCTCGTTTCCGAGGCCAGCACCAGTTTGTTGCTGCCCAAAGCCAAGAGCTTCTCCCCGCAGCTCGTCCTGCTGTGTCTGGGTGCTTTCCCTGCACTCTGAGGTCAATACTGTGTTAAAATGCTGCGCTACTGGGGTGAGATCCCGGTGCCATCCAACCAGGCCAACCGCAGCTCTTTCGACCTCCTCCAGCGTGAGTTCCGCACGGTGGAGGTTCAGGACCCTCCTCTGCACCAGCCGTCAGCCAACAAACCACGGCCCACCACCATGCTGGACGTCCCCTCCGAGCCCTGCAGCCTCACCATCCACACCATCCAGCTCATCCAGCACAACCGGCGGCTGCGCAGCCTCATCGCCATGGCCCAGGCACAAAACCAGCAGCAAGCGGAGGGCATCAAGACAGAAGACAACGAACCTCTGCCCTCTCGTCCGGCCTCCCCACCTCTTCCTGATGACCTGCTTCCTCTGGACAGCAAGCCCCCCAAAATGCCATTCCAGTTGAGGCACAGTGACCCAGAGAGCGATTTCTACAGGTATGTGTGGTATTTCCTTGTTTCTTTTCAAGTTGGGCATTAGGAAAAATTTCTTCTCGGAAGGAGCAGTGAGGTGCTGGAACAAGGCTGCCATAGAGGTAGAGTCATCGCCATTCTTGAAGGTGCTCAGAGAATATATGGATGTGGCACTGAAAGATGTGACTAGTGGGCATGGTGATGGTGGGTTGGTGGTTAGACTAGATGACCTTAGTAGACTTTCCAGCTTTATGATCCTATGAATCCTGGCTGCAGGAAAGCTGAGTGTTTTTAAATATATTTTGTCAGTTCACTAAGGCTGATGAACTGTGTGTAAAGAATAAAGCAGGCCTAGGAACAGAAAGGTTGAGATGCACACAACATACAAGTTGTTTAAAACAAATGTGTCTTTGCTTTCTATCCATAAAATGCAGATGTATAGTGCTGATTTCTGCACTCAGCTTAATGTTTGTGAACAGTTTTGCCATCTTCAGTGTTCTTTTGAGAAAGTTAGTTATTGACTGCAAAGTCTTTTGTATTTAGGTCACTTACAGCTAGACTGTCTGTGTTCTCACCATTCAGAAGATATACAACTGGCTGTTGGCCCATTAGCTTTAGGTTCTGAGATTATGCTTTGCTAATTACTGCTTGTAAGATCTCTGTGCCCAAAGATGCACGGTGCTGCCATCTCATCCTACTGTCAGTGTTTGTGGTTTGGTCACATATGGCAGTGAATGCTGGTGAAGGGAGTTCCCGTCTCTCCAATGCTGGCTCCACCAGCCATGGGCTTGAAATAGAAAGGAAGGCTGCATTGCTCCTTTGCAGTCAATCTTTGTTTACACAGTAATGTCACCTCCTCCTTGTCAACCCTCTGATGTACACTACTCAATGCTCTTCACATCTATGGATATAGAAATTATTTCTGAGGCACTGTAAAAATGACAAACATCTTTCTAGCTTAGGCAGTAAACATCACAACAAAGATTTACAATTAAATGTTTAAATACATATTACTCACACATTCATGTCCAATTTAACACTAGAATGGGGCATCGTATGCTAGAAGGAAAAGAAAGGGCAGGTGTTTCCAGTTTTAACCCCGGTGTTATTTACGAGGAGATGCTCTATTTCCTGCAGGATCTCACGGTTCCTCTTAGACTGTGCATTTAAATTCAGAGATTAATCCCCACTGTTCTTAAGGACTGATCCAATAAACTTGATATAGGAGAAAACAATACCTTTTATTTTTTTTTTCAGATGTGGAAAGTTTACATCCATAAAATATCATTGGTTAAACGCATCAGATCTTTAATGGCCTGCGTAGCATTCAATGATTTTAACTGGAAGACATTCCTGTTGGTAACATAGTCTGTCTGGATAGCAGAGCGAGACTTCAGTGCTGTTTTTAGAGTTACATGCTGCGCTGGTTTCAGCTGGGATAACTATTCAGATATTTCAAACTTGAATTCCTTTAGTATTCCTGGGTGGGTTGCCATCTGGTCCTGGTGATTTGCAACTGTTGATGTTACGGTTCTTGGAATACGCAATAGGGGATTAACATTTGATTTTGGCTGGTACAGAAACAGAAGGTAAGCCTAAATCATCGCCTTCATCCTTCTGGGATGGAATAAAGTGATTTGCCTGAAAGGGTGAAGGGATATTCCGTGAGTATGAATTAGAGCCCTGTGCCTCCTGCTCTTTATGGTATTACGGTTTGTAGAGCTGAAGCAGCCTTGTGTATCTTGCAGTCTTCTGTACTGACCTCCCTGGTGCCTTCAGCTTTAACTTTAAATTTTCAGTGGCCCTAACCGTGATTTTGGGGCCGCTTTGTACTTTTGCTGTCCCTTGGGTCTCTCCATGGTGCTGGTAAACAAATGTTATTTAACAGTCAGCCACATGGGGGAGTTTAAGGACTAGATTGCAAAGTGTAGATAGGCGGTTTTGACATGAAATGCTTTGCGGCCGACTGATTTGTTATGGGTCGTGGTATAGAGTCTAATTTAACCGTGTGCCTGCTAAACCAAACACCTTTCTGCTTTTCTGGGAGGCAAGATTTTGGTTTGCTGTTGCATGTTTGCTGTTTTAATGCACGTACATGAAGAACAGCATCTATTCTTATAGGATTAAGAATAACGTTAAAAGATTTGTTAGTGCTTGTTTTTAGTGAGTAAAACAATTGAGGGAGGACTGTTGTTCTTGATAAAACACGATACTGCTTAGTTTTACAATACCTTTTAAGTGTCATTGTCAGAGTTACGTTGTTAGACTAAATGCATGTTTTAGTTCCATTTTCTTTCGTGATAACTTAGGTTTCGGAAGCAGTGTGTAGGTATGTTTGTTCATAGGAAGAAAAGAAGAGTGGCCAGCCTGAATTAGACCACAAGTTTCTTCAATATAGCTATATTCTCTTCTGTTTCCTCATTATTCATTTTTGTCCTTAGACCTCGCAGCCTTGTCTTTTATTTTGTTGATCAACGAAATCAACCCCTTGGTTGGCTTTTTTTTCTTCTCTTTTTTTTGTAGTGCCTTCTGCCCTACACCATACCTGTAATCCCCGTTTCCACATCCCTTTTGTGGCGTGGGGGAGGCAGAACCTGATTTACTGCTATTTTGCAGCTGTTCTGATTTTTTTCAACTCCTTTCAGAAATCTGTGCCAGCAGCAGATTTAATTAGGACTCTGTTCCTTTTCTGCTTTTTTTCAGGCTGTGGATAAGTATGTGGGGAAAAAATCTTTGACTCTGGCACAGATCCCTGAGGAATGTCCTTAGCTTTCCAATGTACATCTCGTATATACTTGCTTGTCAGTGGCTTTGGAGGGCTGTGGCAGCCTTGTGAAGCAGGTTTTCCACTTACAGGAGCTGTCTGAAGTCTTTCTGAATGCATCTTATTTACTCATCTGTCCTCTAACTCTGTTCTTATCATTGCTGTGAATTTCCCTGATGTACCAGAATAGTACAGAATTACCAGCCTGTAGTTTTTCATTTTTTCTCCCCCCCAAATATATTGAAAGAGTGTTTTCACACTTTCTACCTACTGGTTCTCATGGGCTGTGGCACTTTAAAGCAAGAGGTGATTCACCACAGCTATTCAGATGTTTCATCCCTGAATTCCTCTAGTATTCCTGGATGTGTTGCCATCTGGTCGCAGTGATTTGAAACCGTTGACGTTACAGTTCTTGGAATACACAATAGGAGATTAACATTTGATTTTGGCTGGTATAAAAACAGAAGGTAAATTTAGAGCATAGTTGATGAGGAATAAGTAAGGAACTGTAACATACAACTGCCATTTCAACGGGAGATTCTTACCATAATGTGGCTGATAGCTCTTCCTTCCTCTGTGTTCAGCTTTCCACTATTAATATGGATCCACTGTAGGAAGAAACCTAACTTTCTCATTTTTTTTTCGTGTGTATGTACATGGTTGTTTTCTCAATGGATTTCTCTATTATTCTCTCATTTGTGTTCCTGACCACATCGTGTTTGTGCTTTGTATTGAACTTAGAACTGTACTGGGAGCTCGCAATGGGAAGACAGCTCATGGCAGAAGGTCTAATAGTTAAATGTTTGTACAGAAGTAGGGAAGTGTGTGTTGGTGGGATAGCTAGGTTAGCACTGAGGGAGGATTTGGAGCAGTAGAAATCAGAGCAGGCAGAACATGCTTAGCCTGTTGGATAAAGCATTTCATTTCTACCTCCTAAACTTTCTGGTGTTCTGTGTTGTCCCACTGGGACCTAATTTATTTTCCAAATGTTAGCTGTTGCCTGTTGCCATTATCTACTGAACAGTTTCTGTGTATACCTGCGCATCCTCCTGCAGGCATAGCAGAGCTATTTGAAAAGAGGCTTATTCAGGATGAGGTGAAAAGAGGCCCTTTCTCAAAAGGAAGCTTATTTTTCATTTTGAGTTGGTGTTTTTTGTTCTGTGATACACTCCCTGATCATTATAATCTCTTTTTTCTTTCTGATGTTCTCCTTTATTTTATTGTATTGGGAAAGATGGCAGTGAAACGACCTTGATGCACCTAATTTGGTAGAAATTCAACTCTACGATTAAATGTTTCATAAAACGAATGTGTTCGTAAGAAAACAATCCCTCCCTCCATCTGCCAGTAGCTTATGCTCTCCTGTGTGGGGGAAGAGCACCTCAGTGCATTACCTCAGGTGAGTAAGCCTCAGCTGTTGATCTTTGTACTGACTCAGCCAAGCACTTTCTTTCCCCTGAGGTGGCACAGCAAATGGACCATAAGCTCTCCCTTGCTTTCAGAAGAAAGTCTTTACAGGAGAGAAGCTTGGGTGAATGGACTGTGGTGCCCTTGGGGGGATGACTGTGTCATGTTAACTGGCTGACGAAGAAAATGAGCCTTTTGTTAGCTCTGAAACCTTATGGATAATGAAAATAAGCCTGATTTGTATAAACTGGTCATTTTTCTCTTTTGTGTTGATGCAAAGTTCTGCATGTTGCAGATGGTTTGGTTGCAATGGGAGAAGGCTGAGCTTTGGACCTGATGGATTTGTATCTTGACAGGTTGATTTCTGTCCGGAACACCATCTAATGTTGTTGACCCATGGAAATGTTGGGAATACAAAACTGAAGAGTGGGAAGGTGGCCAGTGTTTGTGATAAGTTTCATGCTGTACCCTCCACAGAGATGATCACCTCCAAGTCATAGGCCTAACTGCTGGTCTTGTTGATCTGTGGTGACAGAATTTTAGGGATTAAAGCTCTTTTGTTTACTTGAAGCTAACATGACATTGGTAATATAGGCTTGGTTCCAGATGGCAGTTGGATAGAGAGCCTCTTGGGAAAGCAGCAAGTGCTACAGAGAGTGGCATTCTGCATGATAGTATTTGGGGGGATGCTCTTGGAGGTGTTGGGCATCTGGGTGAAATCTAAGACCAGTGCACTTTACCTGTGGTGACTGGAGGAAAGAAGCCGTTTGCTGGAAAGACTTGGCATGAGATAGATGTTCTTGATTTAAATGTGTCTGTATGCCCATTTCTGTTTATTTTTCATCTTATTAGATGGTACCTGGAAGTTAAAGGAGATGAAGAAAAAGGATGTTGTTTTCTGTTAATGTCTATAGCAATGCTTCCATTTTTTTTCCCCTGTCTAATCAGGTTTTTAATCATCTTCCCCTTATTGTTTGTTGTGGAAAACACGAAATCAAGGGAAGAAAAAATAAGAAAAACAAAACAAAATTGATTGACCTTAGCAAGAACAAGAGGTGTGGAGTTGGATTTGAGTACAGTACCTGAAATTTCTCTGTCTTTAATTGATTAGACTTCAAGTTGATTATATCCCTTTCAGCACCGTGACCTAGCTGCATTTTAATGCTGGCAATTAGTTTCTTCTCCTCTAGGAATTTAAAAGAGACATGACATTCTGTGCTGCTTTCTGAACAGTGATATGCATTCTTATGTGCATATCCTCTTCAGAATTGGCTGAATATTCTGCTTGGGCTGCCACATTTTGTGTCCAGCTTAAGTTTGCTCTTGTTGCTTTGTGTGACTGGCAAAACATCAATGGCATCTATTTGTTTGCTTGTTTTCCCCCCCCTTTTTTTCCCCGTTTTGTTTTGTTGTAACCTCCTTTTCCCAGTATTGCTCTTTGTAAGCTGCAGAAGTGTGTCCCTGGGAGATGGAGGGGATAGTTAGGGAGATGTAAAAACAGCAAGGATGACACTTGGTTTAGAAGGGAACTGATGAGCTTTTAATTCATTTTGACAGAGCACCGGCTGTTTTCTTTCCACGGTACTCACATAATTGTGTAGGGAACTGGGATGTGAGTCATTTTCCAGCAATTAATAGCTGGGATGAATCCATGACCTGAGATCCGCATGCTGTTCTTAATATTCTCTTAGTAATATCGTCACCTGCAGCTCTTAATATATTGTGCTTGCCACCCCTCTGCCTCTTTACTTGAATAAGCAGAAAGTGTTGAGCTGAGCTGGTGTTCTTGAAAATGAACCATTGGGCTTTGGTCCTCATAGCTCTGAGCTCAACCTCCCATTGTCAGTTCTCTGAAATGTTATCATTTCTACTGCTGCGTTTCAGTGGTTTTGTATGGGTCAGTTCTGAGGATCAGTGGGAGCTCTGTGACCCGGTGTCTTAATGAGGCTGAAAGGTTCTCAGTGCCTTGTTGGAGAAACAGAGTAGTGAGAATCACTGCTGCCTTCTATGTAAATCATTGGTGTTGCCTATGTGCTGTTTAATCAGGTCTTGTTACTGGAGAGACTGTGCACAAATAGTGTATGGGGAGAGTGAGATGAAGTCTCAGAGTGGGCTGAATGAGATGTTGGAAGAAATTGATCAGAAACAAATGAAGGGTGAAATTGCTAGCATTCTTCACCCATTGATTCCGAATGGAGTGGAAGAAAGTAAATAAATACCACACTTAGCAAAAGGACACTTGATTTCTGACATCAGCAGCTGGGGATTGCTATGGGCGAATAAATCGCATAAGTTTAATTATTAGTTTAGGAATATGGTAGAAGTGTGTTTGCATTTCTTGCTTAAACTCCTACCTCATCTTCTCTTTTTTCCTACATGGAATATCTACTTGTTTACACAGTGTTGGAAAATTTGGTTGACTGACTGTAACTGAGTGATGTGGGAAGTGCTCATGTCAGTTGTCCTGTCTCTTCTGTCCTACACTGTCACATATTCCTGCGTAGCAGAACAGAGAAAGGCAGTCTCAGGCCCAAGGCCAAGGAATGCTGCTTTAAAGGCAGCTCTGCAGGCTTCCTGGGAGGCTTTGGGTTTACTTGCTGTGTCACAAGTTGGGATACCTTGTTCTTTGTCATGCTCTGTGATTATTGGAAGTAAGGATACAGAAGTGGTCTTTCTGGCTACAGTGTAGCTTTATGAACTGTTCCCATTTCTGACTTCTTACATGTGTCTTGTGCATTATAAATTCAAATCTTGTCTGTCCCAGAAGCCTTTGTATCTGACTATTAGGCCTATGACATCAGAGATAATAAGGAAGAGAAATGTAATTGACTGAGAGGGGAAATTATTTGCATTTGTTATTTAAAATGCCTTTTTTTGTTGTTGTTTGTGTCAAGTACCCGTTTAATTCACATCTCTGGGAGAAAAGCTCTTTGGTGGGAAGGGAGTTGCTTAAGGATTCAGAAGATTTGCATCCCACACTTATGAATCACCCAAGGATTCTTATGGAATTAAAAGTGAAAATGGGACTCAGTAGCACTGATTTGGAGGGTAAGGGAAGGAGGGAAAGTTGATAAACCTGCGCTAGATGTATTCTTATGTAAAGGAGAAACTGTGCTGAACCCCAAACAACTTGCTTTCCCTCTGTAGATCATGTTCGTACTGAAAGTATGTTTTGAACTGATAAATTATTTTAGTTTTTGGAGGTATGCTATTTTTCTCCTTTCTGTTTTTTTTTTAGAGGAAAAGGGGAACCTGTGACCGAGCTGAGTTGGTCCTCCTGCCGGCAGCTGCTCTACCAGTCAATGGCCACTATTCTGGCTCACACAGGCTTTGAGTGTGCCAACGAGAGTGTCCTGGAGACCCTGACAGATATAGCCCACGAGTACTGCTTGAAGTTCACCAAACTGCTGCGCTTTGCTGTGGATCGAGAAGCCCGACTTGGGCACACCCCTTTCCCGGATGTCATGGAGCAGGTCTTTCATGAAGTGGGCATTGGCAGTGTGCTCTCACTGCAGAAGTTCTGGCAGCACCGCATTAAGGATTATCACAGCTATATGCTTCAGGTGAGAGGAGCAGTGGCGAGTGGGTAGCACCAAGATGCGTGGCTCCAGTTCAATTGTATATTCTTCTAACAGTATTGAGGTTTTCCTATTAGAAAACCCCATGGTGTGGAGAAGAGTCAGAAAGGAAAAGGGAAATAGGATTTCTTTGGTGGAGATGACTTATTTCTGTCCCTACAGAGGCTAAGAGTGTTGTGTTGATAGTTCAGGTTTAAGGGGAGGCCCCCAGCTGTGTAATGGCCCAAAGTTGCAGTAATGTCAGTAAGATTAACTGAATTTTTTGCTTTAATGAGATTTTTGTCTACTTACCATTTCATAAAATAAGGAAGCAGATGAACAAAAAGTACTTAGATGTACAATGCCTTGTGTTGGCATTAACAAGGGGTGGCTCGCTTAAGCAATTAGTTTATAGGACTAGTACTGTGTTGAATGAGTTATTTAGCAAGATTTCCCAATCTACAGGGAACTGTACTTCTGTGGAGAAAGGAGAGGAGTTGTTAAATCTCCTGGGAGTGAGAGGTGCCATAGAAATGTAGGTTGTATGAGTAAGGGCATAGTTTTTCTTGGTCCACGTGGAATTGAATGTGCATTTTATTTGAGTGACAGAAGAGTTACAAAAATGCAAGATTCGAGCTGGGAAATTTTAGACAAACTTATCACAAACCGAGACTTGAATCAAGCAGGTAGACCATGACCAAAGGCAAAACCTACCACAAATAATCTTTCTCTTCCTCATTGTCATGCTGTATGAGAGTGCTAGTTGACTCATCTTGGAGCAGCTGCTCGTGCTCCTTCTTATCCCAGGGTTGTCACCTTGTGTGTTACAGAGGTAGCATAAATCAGAGACACCTATAACTAACTACGTGTAGTATGTAAATTGTGATGGACTTTGGCTCGTGCATAAAAATAGCATCATCAAGATTTGTCCTCATTAAAAGAATTTTTATTCCAAGGGACTGATTACATGACTGCTTTAGTTAAAAGATACTCTTGTGCTGTTGGGTGTTTATTTATTTATTTAATGTCCTCCCTGGTTTGAAGGGCTGTGAAGCTGTTTGTAGTTTAATGGTTGCATCCTGATGCCCAGATGTTTTTTCCTTCTGGGATTTGGGTTTTCTGTTTCATTCAGCTGATGTAATTCACTTTCATCCCACAGCCAGTTGCTGTCTTGCTTATTCTGATTTTCATATAGGCTAAGGTCCATGCTAACTTCTGTATTTGGAAACTTATCTAGAAGGGGGAAATAAGCTCTGCTGTTGGGGATTCAAGTGGTACAAACAAGTGCTTGCTAGAAGCAGACTAAAGCTGGAAGTCTTATTTAATAATTGATCTCTCCTCTCCTCTCCTCTCCTCTCCTCTCCTCTCCTCTCCTCTCCTCTCCTCTCCTCTCCTCTCCTCTCCTCTCCTCTCCTCTCCTCTCCTCTCCTCTCCTCTCCTCTCCTCTCCTCTCCTCTCCTCTCCTCTCCTCTCCTCTCCTCTCCTCTCCTCTCCTCTCCTCTCCTCTCCTCTCCTCTCCTCTCCTCTCCTCTCCTCTCCTCTCCTCTCCTCTCCTCTCCTCTCTTCTCCTCTCTTCTCCTCCCCTCCCCTCCCCTCTCCTCCCCTCCCCTCCCCTGTAGCTGACAACTGTGTATTTGTTCAGCCATATCAGACAATAATATTCTAAGAGGAAAGCACACTGCAATGTAACTGTCATTGAAATCACTGTGACCTTTCCTCTTTTTTATTTCGATCTCCCCTGATCTTTGACAGGTTAGCAAGCAGCTCTCTGAAGAGTATGAGAAGATTGTCAACCCTGAAAAGGCAGCAGAAGACACAAAGCCTGTGAAGATTAAGGAGGAGCCTGTTAGTGATATCACTTTCCCCATAAGCGAGGAGCTGGAAGGAGATCTTGCTTCTGGTGACCAGTCTTTGCCCGTTGGAGTTCTTGGAGCTCAAAGCGAGCGATTCTCTGCAAATTTGGAAGTAGAAGCTTCCCCGCAGACTTCAGGTAGTTGCTTGGTGTAACTACTAGAACTAGTCCCTCAGCTGTTCCGAGTGATCAGATAGTGACAGAACAAGAGGGAACAGTTACAAACAATAAATGGGGAAACTTAGATTAGATGTTAGGAGGAAATTCTTCACTGAGAGGGTGGTGAGGTACTGGAACAAATTGCCTATGGGTATTCCATCCCTGGTTGTGGTCAAGGCCAGGTTCAATGGGGCTGTGAGCAGCCTGGTCTAATGGAATGTTCCCTGTCCATGGCAGGGAGTTCAGAACTAGATGATCTTTAACGTTGCTTCCAAGACAAGTCATTTCCTCTGAAGAACACAAAATAGCTTCTTTATATGGTGTTTACTTTCAAGGTATGGTCATTCTTGACTTTGTTATTGGTTGCTACAGAAGTGAGTACTGGAGTCTTTCTCCCAGTCTGATGTAATGAAGACAGAAATAACCAGAGTTTTATTCTCATTTCTACTCAGGAGAAGTAGGAGCATAGGTAGGGAGTTCCTTTTTTTTCCTTGTTTTAGTTTTGTTTTGTACTTTTTTTCCCGAGTAGTCTGGAATTCTTGTCCAGAGTTTCATGTTACTGAGATGTTGAAGGCTGTGTTCCTTGTGACTGGAATAGATTCAGGACTTTATGTAGATTAGGCACTGAATGAATTTGGAAAATATTAATGATTCTTGTGCAGTCCTCTATATTTGGAAGACATCCTGGTAGTGACAGCCATTGCTTTTAGAAAGTTTATCATTGGTTTAAGTGAAATGTGCTCGTGGTAGTCTCTCCTCCTCTTGCAGGTTTCCTGGAAGCCTGCTGTAGGTTTCCTGCCACCATGGAAAGGGAAACAATGAGTGTAGTTGTTATGGGGACTGCACTCTGTTTCTCAGAGTCATCCCTATATGTTGGCATTGAAGCACGCTGGTGGCCGGCACTGAACAATGTTCTGCTGCTGTACCATTTCTGTGTCTGTAGATGCCAGTTTTATTCTTCCTTCAAAAACGAAGAGTTATCTGTGTTTTTTTTTTTATAGAACCTTCTGAACTCTACCAGTCTTTGCAATAATAAATGTTTCCCTTAAAAATCTGGTTAAAAACATTGAAATATGAACCTTAACTTATGTATTATGTATTGAATGCTGAGTGTACCTCTCAGTTCTTTAGCTCTTTTAAAAAGTAGCATATTCTATTGAAGTAATAAAAAAACAGGAGTAAAAACACAGAAGCGACACAAATCCATCAGTTGTGTTTCTGAAAGCTTGTATTGTTTACCATAGCACTTCTGAGATGTGAAGTGCTCACGTTTTTGCAGGGGAGAGAATAGCAGGTTCTTCTGGCTCATCTGGGGTTGCAAGTGATTCATCTGGCAAGCTTGCTATAACGTCTACCACTTGAGACCCAGAGGTTAGCATGCTAGCTGTATATTAAATGCCTCTCTGATACTGAATTGATGTTTTCTAATTAAGAATACAAGTGCTCTGTTCCTCTCTGAAAATCCCTCTTCACTTCACAAGGGTCTTTGGAAATCTCATAGCTGTAAGAAGTCCCAGTCTAGAGATGGGCAGGCTGGAGAGTGTAATATCACCAGAAGTGAGAGAAAGCTGCTGCAATTAGGATACCACCAGCTCAAATATGCAAGTGTGAGACCTGTAGGGAGGGTAGCAGTGCAACGGTGTCAGATGGCGAGATGTCCTTTCAGCCTTGTCTGTTCTGCATGTGTTTTTGCTTATGTCAGGGGTTACAATTGTGGGCTAGTTGCCTAATTTCAGTGCAGCTGGAGAAATAGAGGCCAAATTGGGGATCTTGTTCCTCCACCCAGACAGACAAATGAGGATTAGCTCATTTGTAAAGTACTTGGAAGCTGAAGTGCTTTGAAGATGAAATGTGCAGTGTCACTGCTTAAGTACTCTTAGTCCTTAGTGACACTCTTGATGACAGATAATAGAGCTGAAGGGAATAAGTTTGAGTGATGCAAAGCAATTGATGAAAGAAAGAAACAATAAGTTTAGTGAGCACCTTTGATTATTGTGCAGTCTGGAGCTGCAACACTGTGGAACTAACAGCATTTTAATGATGTGTCCACTGTTGCTGAGAGGAATACATTCACTTGTGGTTAACAGAAAAAGAACTGTTCAATAAGGCAGCTGGACATCAGCAAGCACTTCAGCTCTGGCTTTCTATCTGACGACTGATCTGATGCAGGTTGTGTTGTCTGCCCTTGCCCCCTAAGCCCTAGTTTGGGCTGCATGGCTAGATTAGATAAAGATTCCCCATTCCTACATAAAGGAAAGTTTACAATACAAACAGGTTGGAAGACTTGTTCTTGGTGTAACTACTTATTCCTAAGGAAATATTGATAGGCGTATGTTAGTAACAGGGAATTGTAATAATACATACAGGAGGTTTGGTTGTAATTTAAACAGTTGCAAAACTTAAGAAAACATAGCTTCTTTGTTTGTTTTATTTTCCATATGCATTTAACCCCTCAAAAGAGGGATCAGATGTAGAAGTGAGAAAAGATTTTAGGCTTTGGTAAGATTTGGGCTTATTATGTGCATGTCAACAAGGGGCCCAATTAGTATGTTTTTAACAGGATTTTTGACTCTCTTAAAACTTTAAATAAGAAGATATAATACAATCTATAATTACTACTCTGGGGGACAAAGCATTTGCTGTTTTTAAGAATTATGGTTTCATAATCTTAGAAAATCCTCAGTCTGTGCACAGTTTGCACACTAGTCCAAATGAAAAACAAAACTAACAAAAGCGTGTTACACTAGCATGGATTGGCCTGTCTTCCTCTGTGGGATGAATTAAAAATGGGAAGAGTCCTCTTGAGTGTGTATGTGGCCACTCGTGTGATAAGAACTCATTCCTTGCTGCTGTTGAGTTACGTTCAAACAGGTTTTAGAGGAATTAAACATTTGTGTCCTATGTTTTGAACCATACTGATGTCTTAGAAGGGGGTGGATTTAGTAGTTGTTATTTGCAGTGAATGTCCTCCCTCAGATCTGTTAGAAGGACAAAAAAAGGACAAGCAAATGACACAGGGCAAAGATTTGTTTTAGGTTGCTAATTGAACTTTCAAAGCATCCTGAAGATGTTTGTTTTGTGGTCCAAGGTTTGAAAAGTTATTACTGATTTACTTTTTTTACATTTGTTTGCAGTGAAGGAGCAGGGAAAAGCAGGTTGAATATTAGGAAAAATTTCTTCTCTGAAAGAGCTGTCAGGCATTGCAATTGGCTGCCCAGGGAGATGGTAGAGTTACTGTCCCTGGAGGTAGTTTAGGTCTTGTACTAAGGGACCTGGCTTAGTCTGGAGATGCTGGACAGTTGGAGTGGATGAGCTTGGAGATCTTTTTCAGCCATGGTGATTCTATGATTCTATGGTAGGAATCTAAGGAAGATCCTCCATGTTAATTTAGATAAAATATTTGATGATTTTCTCTGTGTTTTAATGGAATTGTTTTAATCAACTGTTTACAAAAATCCATATGATTCCCTGGACTGTTTAACTTTTTCTTTATAAAGATGACCTGGGACTCACCATGTACCTGTTTCCAGTCTCCAGCCTCCTTGTACAGATTTCCCCTATCTGAGAGCAGCTGAGGTTTACCTTGACATAATGGGAGGCAGTAAAAAGCAGTGCTTCCTATCGGCAGCTCCGGAACCACGACAGGGACACATGGCACACTTTAGCCCCTCTTGGCCCCTGGGTTGGTGGCCGTCCCTCGCTGGAGTTGTGTAGGCCTGGCTGCTTTTTACAAGGCAGGGTCTGCACTGATTCTGATAACTGGATGCAGTACGTGAGAAAACTGTGTCAGGGGACAATCAGACTGGACATTAGGGTAATTAGTTTTACTGTGAGAGTGGTCACACAGACACATGCTTCCTGAAGAGGTGGCTGATATTCATTGCCTGTCATTATTCAGGGGTTGTTCGTATAATGTCCTCAGTAATATGCTTTAACTTTTAGTTAGCCCTGAAGTGGTCAAGTGGTTGGACCAGATGATCTTTAAAGGTCCATTACAACCATTCTGTTCCATTCTAAGTTCTGCTTGTACAGTCTGTGTGCTGCTGGCATATGCATTGCTGCTGAGACACTCCTTCCTTTTTATTTCTAAGTCGTTATTTTTCATGGAGGAAAACACACAGAAAATAGCATCGTATTTGCTCTGAAAGCATAGCATCGTATCTTTTTTTACAGCCGAAACTACTAGGCTATTAAAAAAAAAACCAAAACTGTCATATATTGCTTTTAATTTATTCTTCCATACTGGTTGATGGTTATTCTCCAGACAATTTCAGCTGTAGGTTTGCTTTTACTTCTTTACTGGTGCCACTGTCCCTTGTGTCTGTTTACTGTTTGTAATTTATCCTTTTACTTGGTTGTTAATGTATGCCTTTTCTTTCTCTAGGGGCTGAGGTAAATGCTTCCCCGCTCTGGAACTTGGCACAGGTGAAAATGGAACCACAGGAAAATGAGGAATCCAATGTACATGGCCATGGGGTCTTAGGCAGTGATGTCTTTGAGGAGCCTATGTCAGGCATGAGTGAAGCTGGGATAGCACAGAGTCCCAATGGCTCTGAGAGCAGCTATGGTTCTCATTCTGCTGACAGTCTGATGGGATCCTCACCTGTCTTCAACCAGCGCTGCAAGAAAAAGATGAAGAAGATGTGAAGAAAGGGGGCCTTTTGATTTATTTCTGATGGACTTGAAACAAACTAAGACAGTTCTATGATGGCTATGATGTATAAATGGGGCTGGCCCTGTTGTATGAGGGAGCTTGCATGAAATCATTACAAGAGGTTTGATGTGTGGTGCACTTCATCTCCCCTCATAGCTGGCTTCCGTACTCATGAGATTGAAGATAACTGTATGTGCTTGTTTTGGCAAACTGATGTTTACAAGTTACAAGTGGAAAATAGCTGTGAGGAGATTTGTTAAGTCATGGAATCACTGAATAATGAATGAATAAAGGATTGGAGCTTTCTGGTCCAGCCAAGGCAAATGGAGCAGGTTGTTCAGGGCCTCATTGAGTTTTGAATATCTGCAAGGATGGTGGGACTAAAGCTCTGGGCAGTATTTGCCAGCATTTGACTACCCTCGCAGGAAAAAAATTCTTGCATCCAGCTGAAATTTTCATGTTTCAACTCATATTCGTTGCTTCATTTTCCATCACTGTTCATCTCTCAGTTCAGTCTGACTTCATCTTCTCTAACTTACATATTAAGTGGTTGTATATAACAATGAGATCTCTCCTTAGCTTTTCCTCTTCTTATATCTGAAAAAACCAAGCTCCCTCAGCCTCTCCTTTTCCCATGCTACAGTTCCCTAACAATCTTAGTGGCTTTCCAAGAAAATTGCTGCAGTGCCCTTATTGTAAGATGAAGCGTGAAAGTGGATGAAGTCATCCAGTTAAGGTCTCACAAGTACAATACAGAGAGAAATAATAATTTCACCATGCTGGCCACACAATTGCTAACTGTTGCTGGAAACACGACAGTCTCAAGTAGGGTAATTTTACGGGTGCGGAGAACCTTCACTGATGATGATGATCTGGCAGAGATGCTGGAGGGTGGCCTTACAGTGTCATCAGCCAGCTCCTTTGGTGCCTTCAAATGCATCTTGTCTGTTTACATGGACTTGTGCACATCTCGATTGCTAAAGCTCCTGCTAACTGAGGCTTCCTTTGCTGTACATAATACCTTGTCCTCTTACAATCTTCTAGTGGACCCAGCAGGCAGACCAAAAAGTGAAAGTGTGTATGGTGTTGAGTACATCAATTTTGAGTTGCAGCCTTTGATTCCAGGTTGTTGAACAGCAAACCCGCATTTTTCTTAACCTTTCTTTTGCTTCCAGTGTGCATAGAAAAGTCCTTCTTCACATTTCTATGGGTTTCACCTCCAGCTGAACTTTGTCTTACCTAATTCTCTCCCTTCATGCTTGGACTGTGTCTGTATATCTCTCCTGGCCAGCCCATTCTCATTTTCATTTCTTTGTACTCTTTCTGTACATCTGAGCTCAGTCAGGAATTCCTTGGTTACTTGTGCTGGCTTTCTGTCAGGCCTGCTTTACTTTGTGCTCATCAGAATGGACTGTTCTACTTTCAGAATACAATCTTTGAAGGTAAGACAGCGTTCTTGGGCCACCTGGGGAGACCGGGGTTGTCCCTCATGAGAGCCCACCAAGATGTTCCTTGAAAAAAATACCTTCTGAATGTCCAAAGCTCTGTTTGTCTTGTATACACTTCTCAAGATTTTAAATCCACAATTCCCTGTTTGCAGAAGCGAGGACCTTCAAGATTCTTCTTACTGACAAGATCAGCGAAGCTTCTTCCTTAGCTTCTCAATTATTTAATCAGGGAAGTTGACAACCAACTGTTTAAGGCAGAGTATTTCAGAGAGAATATAGCAGCTATTGCTATTGGTTTGAGACGGTGCTGTCAGTGCAAACTTTTCCTTCACTCTTACTGGATTGAGTGTAGCCACTTCAGGCCAGTTGCTATCTTGACAACTTAGTCTGAAGCAGAATCTATTTTACAGCTTGCTTTTATGGCTCAGCTGACTGATGACAGTTTTTGTTCTGCACAGTCCTCAGTTGATCAGCTCAGTCTTTATCTTGATTCAGTGAGAATCTCTCTCAAAAGAAGCTAGCATGAACACGAATCAAGACTGAACAGTCACTTAAACTGGCTTTATACCTGTAACCCATTGGGATATTTGAGGGAGATTTATCAGACCTCCCATTTGTCCTTAGTATTGCAAGTTTATCTCTTGAAAGGATGAGCTCCAGGCACAGTATTTTTTTTTGTTTCCTTATAACATGCCTAGCTTTAGTTCTTTTTTCCTAACTGTATTTCTCCATTTTGCAGAAGTGGAAGCCAAACATTAAATTCCTCTATGTCTAATAACAATGTGTGGCTACAGGCTTTTATGGACATTGGAGTTAAAATTGCCCATCATGGTCTTAAGAGCTCCTCCTGGGAGGTAAATTCTAGCTATTTGAAGCCTAGTCAGTAGTTGAACAGAGGACCAGTGTATCAGGAAATCTTTATTTTGATTCCTTCTGAGTCACTATTAGGAACACTGTAATGCCCCTGTTTTCTCAACTGTTAAAAAAAAATAAAATAGTATTTGCTTCTTAGAAGTCTGTTGGAGATTTAGTTACTATTAAAAAGGTACTTTGTTCCTTTAGAGAGTTTTGTTAGAGCTGTGAGCTTTTCTTCCATTTGGGTATGACTGCTGCTGGCTGGAATATGCTTCAGTGGATGCTGAAATATTATTGACCTGTACTATACTTGTTCATAATAAGCTGTTTTGTTTAAAACAGCTATAGGATGGCTTTGCTATTTGACTGCCATAGTACAAAGAAAGCATTTTGGATGGTGTCCTCTGGCTGAACTTTAGACTTCCACATTGAAATTTGTTGCTCAGGGCCCTATTTGCAGCTGAAGGGAAACAGTCATTTTCAGGTCAATATGGGTCTGACCTAGAAGTAGGAGTCTAAAAGAGGTCAGATGAGTGGTGTTTTAGAAGTATCTATTTTTCCACAGTGCGCCAATAAAGTGAATTCAACATGATTACCTCAGCTAAAGGCATCCACTCTATCTATATTAGTTAAGCAGTCTGAATTTAGCCTTTCCTGTCTGGGAGTCCTCTGGCTAGGCAGATATTTTTTGTTTCTTCTACACATTCAGTATTGCTTATCATTGTAATTGTAATACTGACCTAAAAGCAGACTGCCCATCTTACTTAAAACAGCAGATCCAGTGTTCTCCACAGCACACAGGATGTGCTAGACCAGGGTCTTGACGTTCAGCCTGGTTTGGCTCTTGGGTCTGTCTTTGATACCACATTAGAACACCTGTACATGAAGCATTTGCCAAACTGTTGTGAAATAGCTTTGAATTTAGGACACATAAGCAAAGTCCTTTGCACCATTTTCAGGAGCTGTCGGACAGAGTGGCTGCTGTCAGCATGGCTTGCTCATTTGCAAGACCTCAGATAGGCTAAAAATGAAAATCTGCTGCTCTCCCTGGCTTTAGTTAAACCGCTTAAGCCTCTGTCTTAAGTGCTTTCTTTATATTACTCAAGTACAGATGCTCTGTCTTACTTTTAATCGTGCTTTCGTATTTCATATCCCCTTTCCACACTCACTTCGCCCTGTTACACACACTGCTACAAGCCAAACCTGAACCCTCTATTGATTCAGCTGTGTTGTTGCAGTATAAGGGAGATGTGTTATTGATTCTCTTTGGGAAGCTTGTTTATGCAGAGATTAGAAATGCATCGGCATAGTTTGTACATTTAAAAAGCAATGGCAGAGTAAAATCTGTGCCTCCTGTTTCCCATTATGCTGTGTTGCTTCTGACTTTCATGCACTGGATGTCTCCTTTTGTGCATATGGAAGCTTTACCTTGTAGGTGAGCATTTCCCTTCTGAACGTTTGAAGACTTGGAATTTACAGCACTGTATATCATGCATGAAATAGAGAAATTTCAAATCTAGCACACCAGCCCAGATACAGACTGTATGCTCTTCTGACGAATGAAATAAGATTTTACTAGGTGTGAGGAGCTAGTGAGAAGTTCATTGACCATGTAATCCCCAAATTTTAAGCTACACTGAGATCACACAATGGCTTGGAATGAAGCTCTGCTCTCATAGTTGCTTTTTTTCCTGGTCCCTGGTAAAGTGCTCTGCAGACCCATCTGCCCCAGAAGTTTACCATCTTGTTCATTCTTTCATCTTCCTCCCTTACCAAAAGTGAATGAATGGAAAATTGGAATATGGAGGGTTGAATGCGTCCATGTCCAGTAGCATTGATGTGTTTATGATTTATTTTGCCATGAATTACTAGGCTTTGAAGTATTTTGCATGGGAATGATAGAGGGTTGCAGGTGAGAGAGTGCTGTGCATCATATTTCTTTCCCTTTAGCAATAATACCTTTTTATTCCTTTTGAAAACTTTTACCTGGCATCCAACCAAGTTTATTGTTGGTGTGAAAACTTTAGTGTAGGTCAGACCATGCTACCTAGTGATTTAATTCCGAGACTGCTGATGCTAATTTGAATATGCGTAATGCTGTGCAGAAAAAGAGATGTTCCCCGCTTAGAAATTTACAACTGAAAAAGAAAATAGGAAAATACAATTAGATAGGGTATGTGAGGCCAATCTGATTATATGCTGAATTCTGACACTAATGCTTATGTTATGTGTGAAAGATATTTTACTTAAGATGTTTTTGTACGTGCATGTGAGTGAAATACGTCAGTTCGCTTGTGCTTATATGGAACAAAATTGCTTGGCTTTAAGGCTTTTCTATTTGGTTTGGTTTGGGTTGGGTTTTTCCCCTGCTCTTCTGGAGAGAGTATCTTTGCAATTCTAAGGAAACAAAAACAATTCTCCAGAAATAAAAATTCTTGAGGTTTTATCTAATTTTGTTGTTGTTTGTTTGCTTGGAAGCATGGCATGGTGAATGCAAAGCCCAGTTTTGGTGTTATGTCTACCCTGGTGTGGAATTTGGAATAATACTGATATTATGGATATTTATATTGATGTTAATATCATAACTAGAGAGATGAGATGTTACTCCAGGATGTGGCTAGGGAAACTGGAAGTCTTAGATTTTATGGGTGCTACTGCTAGCATGCCTTAGAGGAGATGTTGGTACCGCAGTGTTAGTGTTTGTATTCATCCGACATCTCATAAACAGTTTGATATTTCTGAAGCACTTCTGCCTAAATTACCAGACTACCTAGGAGCTCTGCTTCAAGTCTTGTGATTTGCTCTTTTATGTGCTGGTCTAATTGTTCTACATACTGCTTTATTTATTAGGGACCGTGGTGAATAAAGAATAGGAAGAATTTTCCCCTCTGTTCTGCTTGCCACATTAGAGTTGAGGAGTGATGTGTTGGATTTGATAGCCTTGTGAAATGACTGAACATTTCTTGTCATGAATTGAGATACACACCTGTATCTGGTAACTGGGCAGGAGAGTGGGAACAATAACAGTAGTAACACCCATCTCATTTTAACTAGAGTGGAATCTGTCCTCTGAAGCATGTAGTACTGAATTAATTTAACAGTCCATGGTTGTCTGGGGGGTGCTTTGCACTTTCCTGGAGGAAAACGGCAGTAATTGCCAATTCAGATTACATGCCTCTGCTTTAAAGCATGAGCCTACTTCTGTCCTGGGTTCACATCCCTCTACCCCAGTGACTGTGTTGTATCACCTGTGTCCTGAAGCCGCTATGCTTTGAATAATCTGTGTCATGGAAGATGCTCTCAGTCGAATGATCTGATGCCCCATGAACAGCTGCAGGAATTTGACTACAAACTTTTCAGAGGAACAGAAAGGAGAAACAAATGGGTTTATGCTATGAATCTATATGGAAACATCCATATACAGAATGCATGTTTTCCTCCATCTCTTTCCATGTCCTGTTGTCCTGCTGACTGGCACTTCCAGGCACGCACCTCTGGCCAGGCCCTGCAGACATGGAGAGGGCAGACTTGGCTTGTCAGGAAGTGCAGCCTTGTTCTGCAATGTGCGCCATACCAGCAGCTCCAGAGAGGTCCCATCTTGGATTGCCACAGCATGAGTACTAGCTCCGTTTCTGGCTGTGCTGCCTCATTCTTAAGTGTGCTGGTAGCTGGGAAGCAAAGCAAATGATGAGTGAGATCTCAGCAGGGGCATCTCACATCTCTCCTATGACTGTGGCTTGCATCCCGCCCAGCCATGATGCTCAAGCTGTGTGCCGCGTGGTGGTGCTGGCTGCACGCCATGCAGGGGTTGCTGGCAGCTGCAGACCCATCCTCTCTCCTCCCCAAAAAAGTCCAAACCCCAAACCGTGTCATTTTCACAGCATCTTTTATATGGGAGATTAGAATCGCCTCTGCTTGTTGCTATGGAAACACTCGAGTGAAAGAAAACGACCTCATTATGATTTATGATTAAATCCCTTTTGGGGTGGGCTTACTGCCCCAGCCTGCTTGCTGTTGAGGGAACAGGGCTGGGGGATGCCTGGCCTTGGTGTGGGGGTCCTGGAACCTTGCCTCCCTTGTGCCTTCCTCAGCAATTTGTCTGCCTCTTGGTCTTTTCCCTTTGGCTCAGTAGGTCAGAAACAGCTCCTGCTGCTGGAGCAGCCTTACCTTTGGAAGTCGGCTCAGAAGCTGTGGCTGTGTCACTTTTACACCAGGCTCTGTGTGCCTTTGGGAGGGTCACTGCAATAGGAACAGGGTCCCATCAGTGAGCTGGACAAACAGCTTGTACGTTGTAACAAGTATTCCAGGGCCATGTTATCCCTTGTGCCTAAGTTTCCTTCAAATGATGGCTGCTGCCTTGGAGCCCCAGCTGTCAATGAAGCTGCGCCTTGCTCTCAGTTTTGTGTCCAGATGTTGTTGAGATGCACACTTGGGCTTGCCCTGATTGGACAAAAGCAACAACAACAAAGAAGGATTATTTATGTTAATGTATGGGAAATTGGTAATCACAGCCTGAACCTTTGATTAATCAGCTGAGGCAAGTATTGGGTCAGCTCTGGGAGCACAGGTGAGAGTAATTTAGCTGTGCTCCTGGAAGGGGTGGAGCTTGACTCCATCTCCTTTAGACCTCATTTAAGGGCTGACCACCACTAAAGGAGCATTTCTTGGGGATTGCTCTTTGGTGGAGTTTGCTTCAGTGGTTCCCAGCAGATTGAAGGCTTCCATATGGGTGAGTTTTTCCTGTAAATAACCTTTTGTGTATTTACAACTACCATCTTTCCATTATTGCCACAGTACAGTTTGTTTCAGCTGAAGTTTTCTTATTTTTCTCTTCTCTATTTTCTTTTTGAGAGAAGAATGAGAGAGGCTAAGCATGGTTGTGATGTATCTTTGGGGAGGTGCCCCTCTATCCTTTTATTATGAACATTATGTAGTCCTTAAGGGCTGATTTGTCCTTTTGCTCATGAAGTACATGTTACTGGCAGGAAAAGGTAAGACATACTGGATTGTGAGGAATTTGAGATAACCTGGGCTGTTACTAGTACAGAGCACGTGCTAATGTATCCCTAGGAGGCTGTTGAGGTTTCTAAAAAACAAGCAGCTGCCTCCAGACCCTGCTATAATTACTGGTTACAGCAGCTGTTCCAACTTGCTGCTGCTGATGAGCTGCTGGCCAGCATGGCATGTATACAGGTCTCCAGGTCCAGCACAAGAGCTCCTCCATCCTTGTTGTATCCACATTGCAGGACAGGGAGGAGCGGGTCTTAGAGAGAACAGGCAGGAGGGGCTTTGCTGTAGCCTGTAGCATCTCTAAGGGTCAGTGCCAAGTAGTGGTTGCCTATGTAGCTCTGGAAAATCTGTACCTCTAGGTCTGCAGGTTGTCTCTGGGACTTGTAGGAAGAAAACTAGTAGTTTACCCTGTACACTGGGTGTTCTGGATACCAAGAAGCCCATGCAGGCTAAAGGATAGTTCAGAAGCTTACCCAGTCTGGGCTTCAGAGCAGTGTAAAAAGAAAAGGCTGGAGAATTATAGTGTTTGTCAATACTAGCACACAAACAAGCAGATAGGGAAAACAGGCCTACAAGCATTTGTTGGTTTTATTTTCCATGTATGGAACAGCCATAATTGCTGATTGCTCCTAATGCCTAAAGAAAATAACATGAAATGAAATTAAATAATTCTAACCTAAAAAGCTTAGTATCTGAAGCCATTTTCTGGGATTCCTTCATGTTTTGCTAAGAAAAAGAGGGTGCCACTCAACTTCCCAGCATCAGTGAAAACATAGTAGTTGCATTTATATTCTGCTATCTTAATCAAATTTGTCTGATATGGCTGAGATGTCCTGGCTCTGTGTGCCCTAAAATACAAAGTATTTTTGAACAGGCAGGTAGGATAAAATATAATTATTTGTCTGCTGGATTGATTTTACTGTGGAAGAGAGCGAGCTAACCAGCTACATCTCTGCATATCCAAATCTTCCACCGCAACTTCAAAGAAACTGGAGAAATTAAATGAATAAAGAAATGCTCTCCTTTATGTATTCAGATCCACTAGTCTGAAGCTCAGAGACTTTTCTAGACTTATTTCCAATCTTTAAAAAATTAGCTTTGCACAACAGATCCATGGGAGCTCCATGGCTCTCAGAAACTGTTTCTTTACTTCTTCTCTCTACATCTGTCAGTGTTGCTGGTATTCTCAGCTTTGATAACCTATGTTCTTCTTGGGTTGGGTGCAAAATAAGCAGCATCACTCCTTGCAGAAGGCACTGATTAATGACTGGTCTTAGTCAAGTACAGCTGAGGCAAATGGGAATTAAGGACACCTGGCCTTCCAACTGTAGGCTGGGAAGGTGGCTGCTTGTTGGTATGGCACAGACCCTTATGTGCTGTTTATCTTGTAAATTCTACGTGAGCCTGGTGTTTCTCAGAGTTCTAGCAGCTTCAGAACTGCAGACACAGGCTATAGCACTGTTCGTGGGAGTTTTTAGAAGGCTTTAATGAGGCACAGAGGCAATTTTGCAGAGTCATGCTGCAAGTAGACACGTACCTGTGAGCACCAGTGTGTGACTGTGAAAGAACTGAAGTTCCTTTTGTTTGAAAAGCAGATGGAAGAAATGGTGACAGTTGGTACAGAAAATCTGTGAGCAGCCTGATGTGGAGGGAAAGCATGAGCTCTTGGAATGCCTGCTGAAATGTCATACTTGTGAAGGATGTAAAAGTGGAAAGAAAGGTAGAGAAGAGAGAAAGATGAGACAGATTCTTCTTAGTGCTACAGAAGTCACAGATGACAAGTCTTGATTCTTGCCTCCCCCTCTTGCCGTGAATCCTTTTGTATTGCTGAGATTTTGGTGATTCAAAGTGACCCAAAAAAAACTGTCGAGAGATGGAGAAAGCAATCTATGCAGGTATGTATTTGAAAAATTCTGATACGGTTAGTATTGGTATCTGCATTTATCTGTGAAGCAGTGTATGTAACATATATGGATGCGTACATATGGTTTTGCAGTTCCATCTTTATAATTTACAGCTCCCTATGGAATGTTTCCTAATTCTTTGTGACTTTGTGGGAATTGTGACCACAGGAGTTTTGGGTGCTTAAGATAACCGTGTGGTGCTCCTAGGATTTCATCTAGCAACCCAGATAGATTAACTTTAGGGATGCAAACAATATATGTGGCTATACTAAGAATTATGTGCACATCTCATGTTTTTCTGGGTGAGAGCAGTATGGTGGAGTAATGAACAAGATCTAAAAATGCTCTTTGTGCTAATTTTAGATCAGGATTTGCTGCTCTTCTCTCTGGGTACCTGATGCCTCCAGCTGACTGGCACGTTTGGGCTGCTCTGGGAATGATTTTGTATTCCACTCGTCTGACAGCACCCGTCATTTCCATATACATAAGTGTCCATACTACTCAGTCACCTCTGCCATTGTTAGTGCTAATTGGCTCCCTTGCTGTAGAACCCTTGGAGGAGTGTGAAAAGCCTGGATTGGGAGCTGAAGGCCCATCTTCCCACTGAGCAGTGCTGATGCACATTCTGGGGACAACCTGTGAATATATAACAACTTCTGCTGGCCTATTATGCTCCCTGGTCTCGCTATGGAGAAGCTTCCAAAATCCAGGGCTGTTATGCTTGCCATTTTTTGTCAGGACTGAGCTTTCCCCCTCAGAAGGAGCAAGGGGCTTCCTACCTCAATAAAGATGAGAGAAGGAGGAGGGGAGAGGCATAGCTGACATCTATAGTTCATGCATCAGAAGCGAGTTCCACTACATTAGTTTCCTTGTGAGAATTTATATAACCAGAAAACCCTGAAATCTGCTTCTGAGAAGGGAAAAATGGAGTGGGCTGTGGAGAATGGAAGTGTCAAGGCTTTGTTTTGAGGAAACAGACGAAAAACACATAGTCCTTCAGCAGGAAAATAACATTTGTTGTCCTCTGTCACTTCTGATTCTGCCCCATCAGATGCAATGGAGTCCCTAAGAGAAATAGAAGGTAACTGGAAGGCATAGAAATCATTACACACTTTCAAAGCCAGTCCGCAATTGAAGCTATTTATATTTTGTTTTTATCCTGCCAGTTCTAGGCCCTGAGGGCCATCCTGTCCTTTACCTCTCAGTGTGTGTGTGTGTGAATGGTGGCATCCTTTTACTCTTCTCTATCTTTAAGGTCTCTGCTTGGTTGCCAAGTGAGATGCACGTGAATTTGCTATCTGGCAAACCACAGCATTGTTATTCTGTACTCTACTCTAAATCTTATGTGTCAGTCTCATTCCAGCTTTACAGGTTTTGTTTGTGTAAATGAGTGAATTCCTACCAAAAAGAGTCTGGATTGGCAGCCTTGAAGACTTTCTTTTCACTCGCAGAGCAAAAATAATGCAGCAATAATGTGCCTGGGATGGCTACTGTGCTGACTAACAGTAGGGGTCGAGTTGGGGTTTAAAAGAGTTTAAAAGCATGACCTTCTTTATAGCTTTAGCTGGTGGCAAGAGGTCTATCATAGACCTGTAAGCCCTTGGGACTGGAAATGCAAAGGAAACTCTAGATCACAGACTGCCTTCTCAATTGTGTGAGCTTCCTCAAAAATGAAATCTTTCCCAGTGTCTGGCCTTTACAGCATTGCAAACCCTGTTCCAGTCACTACTTAAGGTGATGGCGGTTATCTTACTGGTCAAACAAGAAACTATGATTTAGTTCTTAAGTAGAGGAAAAGTAATGCGTGGGTCAGGTTAGATTTAGATTCTCTGGAGATGCTGTTGACAGATTCTCTGGGCTTGTTCTACAGGTATAATTCCATTGTGATTACTGGGGTAACTGTACATCTAACTGTCCAAAATTAACAAGCTTTTGGGTCTTGGATCAACTGAATAGTCCTCCTCCTCCCATCCTGCTTGCAATGTGCAGCAACAGAGCCATCCTGCAGCTGGTCTAGCTTTTAGCTCCACAGAAATATCGACCTGGTGGAGTTGTACAGAGGTTCTGTAATCCATTGTTTTGTCTCAGACAGGATTGCCAATATATGTAAATCATTCCTGGCTGATGTTTCTCTCTGTATCTATAAGCAAATATCTGAGTCTTGTGATGCAGTAGTAAAAAGGGGTTGAAGATCCATTCAGTCCTCAATAAAATACTTGGGTAAAAGCTGACTAAACATTGTGCAATGTTAATGGAAGCTCCCCAGTTAGTAAATTCTCTGAATCCCCCCTCTAGCAGCAGTATATTTCTGTGAACTTTCCTCCTGCCCTCTGGTCTATGCTCCTCTTTATTGATGTCTTTCCTCACCACTGTTTGCTCCTTTGGGCTCAGAAGGCACCACAGGCCATACCCTAGCTGTGTCCTTCCTGCACCTGTAAGGCATCCAGGCTGCTGTAGGCTCCTGGGGAGCTCAGTGCTGCCCCATTGGTTTTGTGGTTCCCTGAGACATAGACCTTGTCCTTAGCCTGTGGCCAACAGTTTGGAAATTCTAAATGTGGTGCTGGCCACCAGGATTTTCTAACAGAAGGAAGAAAAAGATGCCAGCTACACACATCTCATCCCAGATACATGTGAGTTGTCGTGCTTATCATTACCATTGTTCATTTGTTGCAAAGCAGGTGTTAGCTGAGAAAAAACATAAAAGCTGCATTTTGTATTGTTTGTTCCTCGTTAAAATGATCTGGGCCCCCGTGGGCATGTGTTGTCTTAATATTCTAGTGCTAGGAAATGCCACATTTTCATAATGAAAGCTGTTGCAGAAAAGCAATTCCGACCTCAGATAAAAGGAGAAGATTACACTTGCCACTCGAGTTATGGTATTAGAACAACTGATTTTATTTGTTTTCATTTCATTTTCCTTGTCAGCTGCTGCTGAACCTCCGTGCAACATTCGTCAGTGATGTTAATTGTATTTTGTGTGTCTGGATCCCCCTAAGAAATGACAAATGTTTTCACTCACAAATTAGATGTCTCTTTTCATTTAAACACCAACAAGGAAAGCTAATTTAAGAATGGTGGTGCTGTTGTTGCAGCAAGAGCCGTGATGTGTGATAGAAACTGATAAACAGACGTTGGGACCCGGAGCAGCAAATTTGCTATTGGGAATGTAGATTGGTGAGATACTCATCTAATTTTTCCTTTATAAATTATAAAACAAATTATATAAAAAAAAAATACAGGGTCACATGCACTAAGTACAGCACAGGAATAAAGTAACTGTACTTCAGAGCTACAGCACTGTATTTTTAAGTCCAACATTGAAGCAGACATAGGTTATGTTTGATGAAAGTTCCTGGGGTCATCTGTGGGTGCCCTGCCTGAAAAAATACTGGAAGGATTCTTTTAAGTTTTGAATGAATGTAAAGGAGGAAAGAATTGGTAAATAGTGTGTGTGTTGGAGTGGAGAATATCAAGTACAGTGATCTGCGTGAATTGGGATGTTTGGAGTAAATTGATGGTATTCCAGTCAGCTGAGTTGAAGGGAGAGGGAAGGGGACTGGTGCAAACCCTGCTCTTCTGGCAGAGGCACCATGGGGAAATTCACCCAACAGAAAGTCATGCTGCAGACCCGCGTGAGTGTAGTCATTTAGATCTGGAAACTCAAGCCTGAAGTTGAGCTCCATGTCTGACAGTAACATAGACAGGTAGCATAAAAACTACTAGAACTTCACGCTGGCCAAGCAGAGATACAACAAAAATGCTCAGAAGGTGTTAATAATTCTCTGTTAGTGAAACTGATAAAAGGAAATGTATTAAAAAGACAATTGCAATGGAAATTTCACCAGATTGTCTAGAGGCCTTTATGGAGCACAGTGCCATCACAAAGAAAATTACCTCCTTGGCTAAGAGAGTTAGTTGTGAAATTCACGTTTCCTGCACTTTGTGCTTCATGTGTACATCAATGCAAAACAATGTGTTTTATTAGATCTCTGGCTACCATTAAGTAGAATCAAAAAATCTTACGAAATTCATCCCTCTGGCTCCATGACTTATTTAGGTTGGTGGAGTTATAATATGATTTCTGTGAGTACTGAGAGTTCAGAGACCTCTAGAGGGGGGAAAAAAAGCACATGCAAGTTGTTCTCTTTCTGCATTTGGTCACAGTGCCTCATGTGTTGAAGCGCTGTGCGTTTGGTGGTCTTTGGAAGGTATGAAGTGACTACAGCTGTTAGGCCCTGTCTTTCTCCCTGCTTTGCACACAGCAAAATATATTAGACTGCTAATTCCCTGCAGAAGGTAACAATGGAGAAAATACATCACCACCACCCCATGTGTTCTCCTTGGAGGGAGCTGCTGCTTTCTGATTCTATGCGGATAGATGTTTAATGGAAGAGGAGCACGTGAGCATCAGAGAAGCAGCGGATTGTCTCAAGTCAGTATCCCACACATTGCAGTGTTCTCATCCCCATGTGTTCAAGGGTTGTTGCTTTTCATTCTGTTTTACCATTCTGGAATGGGTGTGTTCTGAGCAGAGGCAGATTTACAGCCTTTAGCCAGCCAACACTTTCTGATAGGCGTTGTGCTCCCCATGAAAGGTGCAACAGCCCTTGACCAGAATCAGTCACTGTGTTCATCAGTAAATGCTTGAAGGTGACTCCAAAAAGTGTGTCCTAGCCACGTTTTTCTTGCTTCAGTGCTCAAGAGGAAAGAAGTCATCTCCTAGTTACTGCAGCAGGGCTGCTAGCTGCTATGGATCCTGTCAGACTGTGGCCTCAGCTTATCCATTATGGAACAGGCTTTCTTATCTGCAGGTGTGCCAAACAAGTTTCTAACTTCATACCTTTATCTTTTCCTGTGGATCCAATAACTTGTTGAATGGGAAATTCAGAGGAATTTAAAGTAACGCTGCTGCTTCCTTTTTGAGCTGTGCAATGTGTAGCTTGCGGAGTACGTGGCTGGCTAATACAGGTAGCCAGCAGGCACCTTGCCACAGCTGTGGCCGGACAGGAACTGTGATCCTACCGGGGTAAGTTCCTACCTGAATGAGTAAGTCGGACAGCAGCTGGTCTTTAAGAGCTGGGAGTTAAAAGTCTAGCAAGCAAGCTGATTAGAGCTTATCTGCATAAAAATGGAAATGAGTCAGAGAGGGGAGTGCCATATTTGAGAGCAAATGCAAGCAATTAGCTCAAAGCCATTACTGTAATGGCTAGAAAGATTTTTTTTTTTTTTAATTATCATTACTGAAATGCATTAGCAACATCTTTTTAAAAAATGTAAATATACACAGTACAATCCCATCTTTCTGCAGGAGCTCGAAGTAACCCCGCTTCTGTGTAATGCACGGAGGAGTCTGTGGAGGCTCTTAACCACCAAACACAGCAGAGCACAGAGGAATATGAATGAAGGCATTACCAGGGAGCACTAGAGAAAGGCAGCTGTGATTCTGTACCAACACAAATATTTACTCAAATGGAAAGCTGAACTTTCAGAAAAAATTCTAGAAACCTCTGCCCAGCAGTACCCCTTCCTGGCCTTAACCTGTGCTGGTGCCTCTCCTGCCCTGAGAAGCACTTTCTGTCCATCCCCAGCAAGGCTTTTGGAGTGTGCCCAGCTCAGGCACCAGACATATAGATCCCATCATGGGGTATGGAAACGCTGCAGACTTTCAGAGTCCTGGTTATGTGGGGAACGGGTGCCAAGCACAGTAGAGGTTATCGATCAGTTCCAGGGTGCTCTTGGGCAGCCTTTGGATGTTTGTTCAGAGAGAGTTTTGTCCTTTCTCTCCACGTGATCCAATTAAAGTTGCTGAAGAATTTGGGACTGTATGATTGAAACAGATGTCAAGGAAATCAAACTCTTTTCTATGGGAAATGTGGTGAAAATGAAAAGTATTGTTTTCATTTGAGCTAGGGCTGTTTGAAGGATTTCTCCCTGATTGCAAGTTGATTTTTGTTTTTTTTCCTTTTCCACCCTTGAAAGAGGAAGAGAGAATAAATAAAATCCCACTAGCCCTCATTTAGGTACTTTAGCAGTTGTTTTGGCCTGACTCAAAGAAAAAAAGTGAGGTAGAACTGTGAGCTAGGAGTGAAGAAGACCAGGAGAGTTCACAGTGAACTTGTTCCTTCTCCTGAGCTCTTTCCATAGTTATTCCTGTTGACTAGAGAGTCTGACAGGACAGCAGGACCTACAGTTCTGAATGCTGATTTTTGCATCTTCATTGCATGTTTTTGAGGGGCTTTGTAACATCAGTCTGAGATAACAGCATGAGGCTTTACCCGTATGGAACCAAACTTAAAAACACGTATGGTTCTCAAGTGCCATTCATTGGGAGATGCTCTGTATTGCTGTAGAGTGGATCAGTTAGCCACATGATTCAATCCAATAAGCATGATTACACCTATTCGTGCTTTACCAGTGCTGTCAGAGCAGACATAAGGGAGATATGTTCTTCAGATGATATGGAAAAGTTTGTGTTTTCTGAGTCCTGACCACTGCCTCTTTAATTATAAATCTAGAATATGAACTGGGCCCTCCTTGGTAAATCTTTATATTTGTAGGATTTTAATCACATCAGTAGCACTGAGCCAGTGTTGTGAAGAATAGGCAGTAACAGTAGGCATGGTTGAAGATAGGGGTATTTGCTCCATTGACTGTTCATGGTGCTCACCAAAGACAGCAGAAATAAGTAGGGGTGGGATGAAAAAGGCTGTTCGGTCCCCACAGGCAGGGAGTGAATTTACAGAATGCCATCCCCATGGAAGTACACAGTGTGTGTATTACTTATACCCGCCTCCAGAGCATCACTGAGTTTGAACCTGGCCCACAGGCGGCATGAAAGCCATTGCCTCCTGGAAAAGGATGCGTCATATTTTATGCGTGTTGTTTTCGATTCAGTGAGGTGACAAATGTAAGCCTGTTTATTATTACTGTGTGGCTGCTGTATTTCTCACAACTGCTTATTGAGAATTGTCTGACAAAGACAGAAAGCCCTGGATTGTGCATTCCCGTTATTTATATGCGAGGCCATTCTCTGTAATCCTTTCAGAGAAATGACTAAAGCCCTCAGCCCCACCAGTTCAGCCTGGCACTCGCTTCCTTGCTTCTGTCTCCCCAAATGTCATAGGGTAGGAGGCCAAGTGTTCCATTCTTCTCTTGCTCTTAGTGGTGCTTTGAGTCACATACAGGCAACCTCAACAGCTTCTGGTTCATTTAATGGCTGTGGCCACTTCCACCTGACTCAAGTCACAGACCAGCAGAAGGCCCAAAAGGAAAGCTAGTCCTCACAATGAGGCATCTTTTATTTTGTTTCAGAGGGCTCCAGTTGAGGCCCTCATCTAGCATGACAGAGGTGCTGGAAACTGGGCAGACACAGGCTGGTGCAGCTGAATGCTGCTGAGCTCTCACCAGTTAGTTCCAGCAGCCTAGCTGGTGCCAGTGCACGTGGCAATGACTTACACTGACACAATTGCACAGCGTTACTGGTGGAAGAAATTATTCATTCATCCATCTCTGGGTTCAGGAAATGGGGGCTGATTTCTGCGGTGGGACGGCATTGTGAGCACAAGAGAGCTGGTAGCTTGGGATGAATACTGGAGTGAAAGGCATGACTTTCCTGAAGTAGTCTAAAGCGGGAAGAGCAGAGCATCTGTAGGAAGGGGTTTCATGTGAAAAACTCAACATGCCTCATGCTATTTAAATGATTCAAGGAGTCTTTGCCAGATGTGAAAACATGGCTTGGCTCACTGCATGCACCACAGACCTTCAGAAAATAAATGGTGACACCCACTTTGACCAGAAAGCTCCACATGAAGGACTGTGTATCTGTGTGTGGGCTGCTACCGGATCACAGAGCAATGGGGTGAAACAAACCCCAGTAGGATGCAGTTCATTTCAGCTCAGGATGGACATCAGTTACTGACACGGCCCATTAGTGGAGCTGTTTGTTATACCAACTTAATCTGTTTTCAGAAAGGGGAAAAACAATCAATATTCTCAGTTCATTTTAAAACAATACATAACCACGGGTCGCTCTCCTGCTTCATTTATAGTACCACTCTTGGCTGGGAGACCGAAAGGCCCTGTCTGACTTGCAGGAACAGGCACTGCAGTGTGAGCACTTTTCCTGCCTCCAGGCATGGGAAGGAGCCCCCACTTCCCATGGGTGATGTGCAGAGCAGCTGCAATACCATTTTCTGACCTTAGCTTTCACATTCATCATGACTCCTTGCTGCAAACTGCTTTTTCTGCTCTGGACGCTTTACCATAGCAGCCTCAGTTCATGGCTGTGGAATAATTTCCTCTATTCATTATGCTTAAAGGAAAGCTCTGGATCAGAAGCTCCAATACTTGGTGCAAGGACTGTGAAGGCAGTAAGTTAAAATGCCTACTAGTGAGTGTGCTTTTTACCTCAAAGCTTGATTGATTTTTTTGCTTCACAAAGCACAGGGACTGCATGCATCCTGAGATGCTGTGGTCAGATGGAGGGGGCAGGCAGAACCACACTGGGTCCACCAGACCAAATGCAACTTGATGTGTGTGGTGCTGAGGAGATCAGAGAGCATGCCTTCTACACACCCTTACACTGCATGAACTACAGCATAGGAAAGTGTGACCACATCAAACACAGGATATTTCCTTTCTCTGTGCTTCAAATGTGTAATTTCACCACAGTTGGCTTTCATTGGTTTTCTCATGAAGCTTCCACAATTCATCAAATATCAAGGGCCTGGTGTGAAATCATATGATTAATAAGAAATCATTAAAGGTGGGCTGTTGTTCTTTTGTTTGTTTGTTTCCAAAGACTCACTAGGTTTTAAAATCTGTTTTACTTCATTGCTAATACAAGGAAAAAGAATGTCCTTAAAAATAATAAGGGAGCTGAAGATCTAGGTTGTAGGCCTTTAAGATGTACTGTAAATGTTGCAGAAATGCCAGTGAGACCACAGCAGTTTGTGAGAATATCTGTCTATTTAAAATACAGCCTCTTAGTGCAGGATCGTAATTCAGTCCTGTGCGTGGAGAAATATGCTGTAAGTGCTTAACAAATTTTAGAAATAATAACAATTAATAATAGATGAAACTTGGGCAGAGATGAATCACTACATTAGAGAGCCTAGAGAAAATCTTTGGTTTCTTGTCAAGGACCCCATGCTGATAACCACGTATGATGCAGCAGGATATGCTAGAAAAGTGCTCTAAGACAAGGCGTGGGCACACGGATTTGTGCGATGAGCAGTGTCATCTGGGATGGGGTAAGATGGTCCCATGGTTAGTGACTCCTCTTGCTCTGTGCAGCTTGTGTAGCCATGAAGGGCAGGGCAGAGCAGAGCATGGTGTGGTGGCAGGACTGTGTCTCTGGGGCAGAGCAAAGTCTATCGGAAGGAGCCTGGGGAACACTCAACATGTGTTAGATGCTTTAGTCCCTGAGGGAGTAGCATACTGTGCAGTTCCCAGGCACAGAGAATGCATCTTGGCTTTGCCAGCAAAGCAGAAATTGCTACTAAACAGCTAGAAAGTGTGCCTAGGGCTCACCTGAAGGCAGAAAAATCCATAGAAGTGTGGAGACACTAAATGTATGCTAGCATTGCCCTTTCTACTTTTAGCATCCTTTTGGAGACACATTTCTGCTGGGTTGTTCACTGTGAACCAATCAAATCTGTATATTGGGAATTCATTTTCAGTTATAGAAAAGATTCCTTTTGCTATCTTGGAAACATAGAGAAACCATAAATTAATAATAGATTGTGCTTTTGACTATGTCCTCTTTACATTGCCAAAGCAATGAAAATAGTCCCATTTGTGAAAAGAGTTTTAACATACATGGCAAATAATTGTTCTTCTCCAAACCTCTGTCATCTTCTGTGCTTATCCTCATAATATGAGGTCTTGAGGGTCAGCTCCATCCTTCCTCAGGGTTTGGAAACTGCTCAGCACATGTGACAGGCTACTGTAAGCATGTAATAAATAAGCACAACAGGTTACTGCGTGGGCTTCAGATTGGTTTGAAGAGCTGGTGGGAACATTGCCCAGCTCATGGCTTGTTATCTTTCAAGTGACAGGACTTTTAATGTGATTTTACCAATCCAGCAGGTATTGGAGAAGGCTTCTAAGGTGGTCAGCAATGCAGTGAGATTTCCTCATTTTCGTACTCTTCTTTTTCCTCATGAAACTCTTATATATATATATATATATTTTCCCACTGGAAAATTCTCTTCTTACCTGTTTTCTTCATTTCCTCAGTCCAGTTCATTTGGGCCAAAGTCACCTGTGCCGTGTCTTACATGGCAAAGTGGCAGATGCAAAACAATTTCCATGTATACTATGTGGTACAACACAAAGAGGGTTGATGCAACAAAGCAGATATGGTCATTGTGATTTCAGCATCACGTGGTTGACTCTGCTGTGGAAGGGCACTTCCCCTTCTCAGCTGAACTCTGGAGAGGAAGAGAAAAGCAGCTGCCTTTAAACATCATCTGGATGTGAAATTGTATCACACTCAATGACAGCATCTATCTCTGCCCATCAGTGCTGTGCTTACCCTGGTCCCAGCTACTCAGGACTCTTAATGCAACTTCTTTGTCAGCATTTAAGTGCACTAGAAGGAAGGAAGAGAAGGGGAAATAATTCTGGGTTGTTTCCATAGCTATATCTCCTTTTCCATAACCGGAATGGCAGCCTGACACCAAAGTTTCTATTGTCAGCTGTTCCTTAGAGGAGATGATGGAAGAAAAAATTCTCGAGGTTTCCAATTACAAATGTAATGATCTCTGCAGAACAAAACTCAGTATCTGTCTGTAATGCAGACAGGTTGAAACAGAAGATGTAGGAGAGGAATAATAGGAAAGAGAGCATGACACATGTAAGAGATGCTTCTGACATCTATCCCCCAATGATCTTGCATCATTATTTGCTGAAAAACTCAATTTACTTGTTTGGGGATGAAGAAACTGGAAAATACAGAAACAAAGAGATAGGTGTGTCTGGAGAAGGGGATGTTCTTTCCCCTCTCACCATCTCCATGGTTTTGGAAAAATTGATTCCTTTGACATAGCTGGACATTCTTGTGGATATCCAGTGATATGAAATGTCTATTGATTGGTAGCAGTTGGCATATTTTAATTTTATCAGGATGTTGTTGTTATTGATTTTGTCAGCCCTTGGACCTGGTTCCCACCTCAGTTACACTAGCGAAGTCAGACCCTTGCTCTGCATCTCTCCTGGGGCTGCCAGGGGCTCTCTGTGTGCAATCAGGTCATGGATCATCTTTCTCGTTTCTCTGACTGCAGAAAGCATTTGCCCAAACCTGGAGAGAATGTGATCAATGTGCTAAAATTAGTGCAGCTCAGAACGTTGGAGGTTTCTGGTCTGGTTATCTGTGCTTTTTGGGGGCTCCTTTTTATAACAGGAACAAGATCAGAAATGTTTTCCTATCCATTAATTTTACTTTACCCTGTTTGTTCTCCTACTTCCTGAGGGCTTTTGTAACCAAGCATTTCAGACTGTTTATCAGGCGCATTTGTAGTTGATAAGCTGATGACTCAGAAGAGCAGTTAGTGCAGCCAGCAGAGACACCAGTATCAGCATGCTTTTGCAGAGTGGTTCAGGGAGAAATGTTATCTGCTTAGATGCTGTTCTTTCCTGAACTTAACATTTCTTTCTTTTTAATTATTTATTTATTTATTTTTCCTGTGTGTGTGTGTCTTTGTGTGTGAATGGGCTGTTTCCACCTGTGAGATGACGTACCATCTGCCCAGCACTGAAGGGCACTGAAAAGGGAAAACCAGAGGAGTCTGGTCGGAGTGCTTAAATTGGTGCCCTTAATGTGCTGACGGGTTGGACCTCTCCAGCTGGCAGTGGTTAAAGGCTGTGGAAGCGCATGGGAGAGGATGAGGAATCATTTAATTAACCCTATAAAGAAGCAGGCGGCATGCAGTGAGCTGTTGAAAGTAAAAAGATGATAGAAAGAATAAACAGCTGTCAGGTAAAGTGGCTTGGGAATCGGGCAGCTTCATGGGGGGACAGGGAGCAGGGGGTGAAGTCATGACTGCTTGACTTCTTTACTTCCTCACATCTGAGTCTTGCAGCGCATTAGGGTTAAAATTTCTAGGCTACAGTAAGTTAGCTTGAGTGGGAACAATCCCCGCTTCACTTTCAGATGAGGAACCTGAGATGAGCTGAGTACATACCTGTGGTGGCTGGAAATGCAAAGGATGGGCATTGATTAGTTGGCTTCTCCTTCAAGTCTGCTCTTCCTTTGAAGATTGTTCTGTCCTGCTTCCTGAAATGTAGGAGAATCTGAGCATTTTTGTCCTTTTCATCATCTCACTTGAACGTACTCTTTGCCTGTCGGCTTTGCCCTTGCAGTAGGTGGGGAGGGTGGATAAAGCGTCGTTCTACTAGTTTAAAAAAAGCAGTTTTGTGCGCTTCTCTGCTTATTTTAGTTTGAGAACTCTTCTGAACCAAGATGATAAAAATGGGGATATTCTGTGATTCTACCATGAAGGCTTGCTGGGATAATTATGGCTCTGTGCCTATACTGACTAGCCCCTGTCACTGTGCATGCAGCGTTCAGATGTGTGGAATGACAGCTTCTTTGGGCTCTAACTGAAGGACTGGGATGCACTTTTTCCCATGTGTTTTAGTTAAGTGGATAAGAAGAACCTTCGCACATAGCATGGCATGAAACCTGTCTAACAAGATCTATAAAAGCCAGGGTCTCTGCTTGAGTGTTTCAGATATTGTCCTGGAATACACATAAATGTACACCAGCATCCTAACTGTGCCTGTAGTGTATTTGATGTTCCTAATTTTAAACTAACTACTGCAGAAGAAGGCAAGTCACAGAAAAGGGGAACTTGCACCCACACTGAGCCTTTGTGGCACTGTTATTACAATGCTAACTAAGAGAGCTAGTTAAAAGCTTACCCTGGTTAATCTATGACCCTAAGACAATAATGTGTTGAAGGCTGTATATTACAAATCTTGAAGACTACTGTTCAGAACATCGCCTGATGCAGGGATCCCCTAGTACTCTGAAAGTTTGCTGAAGACATACAAGTGCAGATGTAGGTCTTTAGGCAGCTCTTCTAGAGTGTCTCTCTAGAGCCTTGTCATCTCCCGTTAGAGATCACAGAAGCCATCATGTTTCATGTCTATGGGCTCTTCACCTGTCTCTGATCTTCAGGATCAGAAAGGTAAGCAGGTTCCTACCTCCTTGCTTCTAGGCGAGGATGGTGCCTTGCAGCTATCTCCTATGGGAAGGAGAGGAGAAGCTGACAGCAAGGAGCCAACATCCCTCAGCACATGATGTAGACTCACTTGGCTGAACCAGAGAGGCCATCAGGCAGTCACCCTTCATCATGGGCACTGAGCAGAGTGCAGAGCTGGTAGGCAGGACGTGATCCAGTGCTGCAGGACTTACCAACCAGCAGTCATACCCCAGAGACAGTGGTGATAGGCTGTGGGTGACAGGGCCCAGAAATTATGTGCAGAGATGGATGTACAGTTCTAACAGCAAGGGCAGGGCTGCTCAGCCATGGGCTCCACAAACTGAGCTGGGTTTTTTTTCTGCTTAGTTGATGTTGTGCACCATCTAAATAGATTAAAATCCTGTTTTGCTGCATCTGAGGCAAGTGCAGTCTAAATGCTCTGATCTCTAAGCTTGGGATTTTAGCTCCAAAACATAGCCTTGGTTAAAATGCATAGATTTCTGGGCACTTAGGCTGCTGCTGGGGATGAATTTGTTTCAGATTTTCTCCTGTACTGCTGTGAGCTCAGTGCAGCCATGTTGTGCAATGCTGGAGAACCAGAGAGGATTAACAGAAAGTGAAAGGGATTCAACCCTAAAGCCAGAGAAATATTCCTCTAATGCCAGTTTTCCAGCTGAGTAGTAACTTGACTTTAGTGGAATTACCCCTATTCATAGCATTGTACGTAGAAGGTCCTGGATATCGACCAAGTCTCTATTTGATTTAACTTACTGCTGACTTTTTGATTTTCCAGTACCAAGGGTGACTTGGAGACTGATCCTATTTTTTCCCAAATCCCAGAATACAAATCTGTGGAAATACAGTCTGGATTTGAACCCCATCACTGTCTGCTGGTCCCATCTAATTTCACCATCTATTGTGAAGAAAAGTATAAAAACAGCCATTGTCTCCAAGGACAACAAATGAGATTTCTAGAATGTGTTAGAGTTAAGATGAGAGATGAAGGCTGGAACAATGAGAAGTTTACAAACCCACTTTGCTTTGTTAATAAGTCAAGAGAGGAGACATCAATTCTCCAAACATGATGTCTGCCCTGGTAATGTTCCTTTAAGAAGTGTGAGGTATAGTGAGATACCGTAAGGTTTCATTCCTGTTGATAGGGTCTTTGCTGTGAGCGTTATTATTCTGATCAGCTTTGACATCTTATGAAATAGCACTTATTCTCTGAGTAATCCGAGAAGCTCTTCAGAATTCATGAGGCTTAAGTCCAAATAATTACATTTATTGATCTCTGCTATGTGAAGAAAATTTCCAATTTATTGCAGACTTGTTTGGTGTTAAACCGCAAATTAGGACATGTCAGGTTTTTCTCTTTTTCTGTCTCTGTTTTTAATGCTTTTTTGGGGCCTGAGATTGTTCACTGATAGCAAAGGCTGTCAAAAGTGTCGTTACTGAGAAGGTAAATTGAGATGCCCAGTGCTGTCAGCAAGCCCTGGGCCAGGGCAACCCCTGCAGCGCTCCAAGGGGAGGATAAAAGAGCTGAGGTCCTGCAGTTCACAGTCCTGATGTTCTCCTTCCCACCCTGCCACAGCCTTGCTGCAGGAAGGTGAATGCTAACTGCTCAGATCTCCTCTGGAGAATAGAACAGGGGAATTGCTTCCACCAGAATAGTGGGGCTAACGCCTAAGAAATTGGAGATCCATAAATTTACCCCCTTCTCAGAAGTTTCTTCTCTGGGAGAAGGAGGCTCCTATTTCCTCTGGTTATGCCAAAACTGAAGGAGAATCACTGCTATGGCTTAGTGGTTGGTAGAAGAGCCATCTGTGCCTTGTCTGGATTAATTCCCAGTCACACCATCTAGTCTTTGTGGACAAATGATGTTTTTGGGTAGTCTTCAGCCCCATGCACCCGCTGCTAGAGGACCCTACCGCAACAGTGAAGGAGAGGAGGACTCAGTGTCTAAAAAGAAGACACAGTCTGTTAGACGGCTAGATGATAGGAGGTCTGCTTCTGTGACTTGGTGTGTTCTGCTCTCTTCCTAAGATATGGGGCGTATAGAGGAAGGCAAACTGTAAAGACATTCAGTATTGCACTATAAAGTTTGGTGCTCGGGATGGATGGTCGGGTCTGTCTACAGAACACTCAGGTTGGATGTATGTGTTTCTCCTTCTGCAGGTAGTGCTGACACTGTGAACTTTGAGTATGGGAAGTGCCCAGGTACTAAACAGTTTGCTAGCTTGGAAGTTCAGGAGCCAAAGCTGATGAATACAGAGCCATGACAAACACTGCAGGGATGTCTTAGTACACACTGCATTATGCATTGGCTTTCTGCTGATGGAAGCAAGGACTTCACAGCTTGCTGGTCTCCCTTGCTGCTGGGTTCTGTACTGAGGCTGTGGACAAAGAGGCTCAGTAGGCATTCCCCATGATTGGGACACTGATCTGGCCTGGCTGCAACCATAGTAAGACCATCCCAGTGCCCTGGGACATATGGCTCCACTGTTCTCCAGTATGGCAGTGGAGGCTTGACTGGGGCTGGCAAGGGATTCAACTGGGCAGGAAAGGGAGGCTTGTGTGGGGGCTGAGAGGCTGTTGGCAACAGCTAAATAAATCATGCCTTTCCCCAAATATATCTTTAAATTTAAACCTCAGTTTAATAAGGCAGTCTTCACATGTTCCTTCAGGGCACATATATTATTTAAAAAATGTTTATGAAGGATTAATGCACTCCAGAGCCCCACTGACACAAATCCCTGTCATTTCCAGTGCCAAGAGCCAAAACAGTCCAGCTTATTTGAAGAAACTCTTTTCATCTGTGTGTTTATCTCTAAATTTGGCACTGAGAAAAGTGTTAGATTCGCAATCTTTTGTTTATCTACAGGAGCCCTTTGTTTATCTAGTAAACAGGGACAACACAAGCAGCAGGAAGGCTATTTCTGCCCATGCTTAGTCTATCCTTGATGTTTTGCATATAGTAAGTTTTTACAGAAGACCCTAAAGCTTTTTATAAGTTTGTGTTTATTTCTATCTCCTTTGGCCATGTAAGCTGGTGGCCTGTGCCTCCAGTGTCTTGGGCAGGGAACTGTGAATTGTATCTATCTTTTGCAAAGCACTTTTTTAACTGTGGCAGTTAACAGAGGGCCCCTGAGGACAGAACCGTGATTCTTTTAACTTGGCTGATAGCTGTGCAACAGAGAACACCAGTGCTGGCTCCCTCCACCACCTGGCAGTGGGCTCCAAGTGGTTGCCCCTGTGGGAGAGCAGTGGGTTTTGTTGTTCCTTTAGCTGGAACCAGCTGTATTTCTAGGTGGGGCTCAGTTTTGGCCTTCCTATTCTGCAGAAGGGCTGGCTGAAAAGGGCAAAGCTGGATGTAGGGAGTACCTGTTCCTACTGGGAGAAGAGCAGAAGGGCTTTGAGGGGGCTTTACTGCTCTTCTGGGAAGCTTCTGAAGGAAGGATTTGTGTCTTGAGTACCATGTTTAGATGTTCGGTGTCAGCAATAACCTCACCAGGGCTCTAGAAGGGTGGTGGAGATTGGATATCCTCTCTTGCCTTGTTTGAGCTGCTCTCATGGCAGCCCTATTTCACTGCTGGGAGTATTGGGATTCCTGGGATGCTCCTTCCCTGTGGGCTGCTTGCTGAAGTTCTTCCGTGGGGCTACTTTGTTTAGCAGAGTGGGAAATCACTGCTGGGAGGAGGGAAAAGGCTGAGGGGAGGGTGAACTGTGCTTGGAAGATGCGGAGGTTTTGCCTCACCATAGGCACTGAAAGAAGCATCTTGTCATTAGCAAGCTGTGTTTTGCTTCACCTAAGGTCTTTGCAAATTATTGTTGTGCACTACTCCTCTCCTGCCCTTTCCTTTCTCTGTGCTCCATCCCGCTGGCCTTTGATTCAATAAATCAAAGCTTAGTGCCAAATCTTGTTAAATTCCAACTTCCTCATTAATCCGTCTCTGCCCTTTGGGAGATGAAAGTTTGGAAATGTGTTTAATAATGAGGGTTGTGATATGCGAATAAAAGACATGAGAAATGTAAACTCGGACAATGATCAAAGATGATGCATTAGCTGTGATGAGGAACTATATTGTTACTAACATGTTGACCAAGCTGATACAGAATGATAGCAAAAAATACCTACTGTGGTGCTGCTGATGAAGTCTCAGCTTGTGTTTGGAGGAAGCTGAGAGGAGCACGTAAAGGAGAGGACCCGTGAGACTTGCGGTTCTTGTGCTTGGGGCAGAGCTGAGTAATTTCAGCTCTTGAGGCAGATGAAGGGCTATCACATACAGAGATAGTGAAAAATATCCAGTCAGGCTTTCATAAAATGTACTAGGAAGTATTCCTCTTTCTTTTTTTCTTAATTAAAAAAATGTGAATAGCATTATTCTGGATTTATTCTTATTGCTTGACTGCCATCTTTGAAAACTGATGATACCGGGTTTTTTTTCCACATTTTTTTTTCCCCTTAAATTTCTGTTTCTTCTTCACCAACTCATTTCATTTCCATCATCCTGTTTTGATTTTTCAATAGATTAAAGGGAAAATGAAAGAAGAGTCAATCCAATCTTCCACTAAGGTCTAGATCGGAAATGATGAAAGGATGTGTATTTTAAAATTTGTTTTCAAGCACCAAAAAGGGAAAAAAGTCAATTTCTGTTAGTGTTGTTATTCTAAAATGGAAAAAAGTTTGACTGGCTGGATTACATAAGGTGGCATTCTTTTAATGCTGGGGCACTGGGGCAGTTTGTGTGGGATTGATGTTAAATCCCATACCAGTAGTTTATCTGTAATACTTTGTGTATTTCTTTTCTATGCTTTTCCCCTGACCCAGTTGCACTAACAGACAATGTAGGCCGATGACTTTCACATCATGATCTCAGAATTGCTGATGAGCTGCGAAGTCATGGTACATGATCTGCACTTGATCCAAAGAAGCGCTCTTCCTTCCCATAAAAAGCTTAATGGGAAAGCCAAAGAGTGTTTCCAAGGAAATTTATGGCTAGTTATGTTCAAGGACCTAAAAAGCTAAAGTACTGCTAAGCTAGGCTGTACTGTCAAAATTTACTTGTGGCCTTGTGGGACAGTATTGAAATCTGTGTTAGAACACATATTTCAGCCACTTCTTTCTGACCCACAAAGCTTGTTACCTTGTCAAAGAGGAATATTAGTTTGCTCAGAAATGAACAACTGATTCAATGTTCATTCTGTTGAAATGAATAACTGAAATGATATTTTCCTTGATTATTCCATTATGCTGAGTTGGTTTTGTTTTTTGTTTTTATCCATTTGTTGTCTTTTGGGTTTTTATATATTGATTGTGTAATAGTCTGTTCTAGTTTTTTGTCTTTCTTCCAGGGTGACTAAACAGTGTACATTTTTCCATGCTTTCCCTCTGCCATATTTTAAATAAAGATATCATATTTTCCCTTCTTGAATCTTTTGGGATCATTCCCATACCATGAATTTCAGGGATAATTTCTGAACAGTTCAGAGATTTCTACAGCTGGTACCTTCAGTGCCTGAGGGTGGATTTCAGAAGGCACTGATAATTTGGCAGTATCTCATTTATCTCAGGGTTTTGTTCTTTCTGTGCTCTGGCTTGAATTTCTGTCCCCTTGTTAAAATTAATTTTTGATGTATATTATGAATCCTGAAGCAGAGATGGATGAGGCTACTTTATTCTTCTCTAGATCAGCTATCGTTTCTTCTTTCTTTTCTCATTAAATAATGGTCTGTGTGTTCTCTTTTTCTGCTTCTACTGATATCCTAGTGGTTTTTCTTATGGCCTTATGTTCTTTACTAATTTTAATTAATTCCTTGCTTTAAGTTTTCTGATTTTTATGCCTCTATTATTCTTTTATGTTGGTCTTTATCTATGTGGTCTAGTTTTAGCTTTTGCTGTAAATTCTATTTGATTTTCCCTGAAGAGATGCAACTATAATGGTCTCTTATTCGCCTTCCTATCTTTCTAGCACAATAGGATAGGCTGCCATTGTGCTTTAACATGGTTCTTCTCAGTAACTGCCAATTTTCTTCCTCTTTGCTGAAATTCCCTTCTCAAGAGGCCTCATCTGCCACATTGCTGAGTTTGTTGAGCCTGGGAAAGAGATCCTGCATTTCCTTTGAGTTTCTTCTAAGTCTGTCCCTCTTCCAAAGAGGATATCAGAGTTTGAGTCGTTTGCACCCAAATGACTTTCCCAGCTGGGATTTTTAACAAGTGGCTGCAGTCCAGCCTTCATTTTGAAGACACTCATTGATTGGCTTTTTTTTTTACTTTTTATTTTTTTGGCCCTTCCAATTCGGTGTTCAAATTCACTCTGCCAGGGTTTTTCTGGCCAGTCTGTACCTTCATATCCCAACATCAGTGATAGAACTAGAGGGAATGGTTTCAAGCTGCACCAGAGGAGATTCAGGCTGGACATTAGGAAATATTAATTCTCGGAAAGGGTAGTCAGGCACTGGAACGGACTGTCCAGGGAGGTGGTGGAGTCGCCGACCATTGGGGTGTTCAAGAAATGTTTGGATGTTGTGTTGAGGGATATGATTTAGCTGGGAAGTATTGGTGATGGTTGGACTGGATGATCTTCTAGGTCTTTTCCAACCTTGATAATTCTGTGATTCTATGATCTCTGCTGTACCCCATCATCAGTGATGTGCATAGTCATTGCCTGCTAGGAGATCCTTTTCTTCTTATGGGCACTTATGGACCACAAACCACTCAGAGGTGGATAGATGAGGTTGTGGGATGTGCTTCTGTTGCTTATCCAGTGGTTGTAGCCTGTCTGCAACTGCTTGAGTGGGTCCAGGAGCAGAACTGTCAACAGTTCTTCACACAGTTTTTTTTTAAAAATAGCCAACATTTTAGTGTCTGATGTGGAATTTATTGTTTTCCAATAAACTGAAAATGCTTTGGTTCACAAAACCACAATTTTCTCTGTTTATTTTTATTTTTATTTTCCCTTCTCCTCATCTGGAAATTGTGCAGTTTTTGCTTAAAATAGCTCCCCTGAAATTTAAAGAAAATGACATTTCTCTGGACAAATGTCTGTTTTTCTGTAAAATTGCTTTGATAGAAAGTATTTAGCCAGCTCTATAATTTAGTGACTTCCCTCTACTAAGTACAGCTTACTCCTCTGCTTTTTCTTTGCCTTCTCTCCCCAGCTCTTCCAGAGGTGCTGAGAACTCATCTTGCAGATATTGCGATTCCATCAGCTGGATTTCAAAAAGCCAAGTAAATATGTTTGCCCTTTTCATTCTCAGATCAATTTTATCCCTGCTTGTATGTCTGTGAGCGGTTCTTTTAATCTGGGAGTGGAAGGGAGGAACTAAGCAAAGAAGAAACAGATATCCATACCCACTAGACCAGGTAGTCCAAGGCCCCATTCAGCCTGGCCTTGAACACTTTCAGGAATGTGGCATCCTTGGCTTCTCTGGACAACCTGTTCCAGCACAGGCATAATTTGGGTACAGACATCTGTGGTTTTTATTTGGTGGGTTTAGTTTGGTTGTTTTTAACTTGGATAGAATCAGCCTGTGCTTTCTGTTGCTGAGAATTCTGATTGGATCTCTAGCATTTTGGCTGAGATACTGCCTGTGAGATGAGCAATTTGTTGTTGAAATATTAACACTAACTACATGGAGAATAGGGTACTACTGCTTGCTTTTCCAGACTGGAAGTGTGTGATGAGCTTGAGGCAGCCAAGCTAGCAATGCAGGTGTCTCAGAACCACCACGTTGTCCTGCTTTCAGCTGAGTTGATTTCCTTCATAGTGTCTGGTAAGATACTATAGAATCATAGAATTGCTCAGTTTGGAAAAGACCTTAAAGATCATTGAGTCCAACCATAACCTAATCATACTACCTTAACTAACAACCCTCCACTAAATCATGTCCCTGAGCATCACGTCCAAACTATGTTTTGGCTTTGGGGGTAAAACAGTGCTGATAACACACTGATGTTTTAGTTATTGCTGAGCAGTGTTGTATGAAGACAAGTATCTTCAGCTTTTCATTTTGACCTGCCAGTGAGGGGGGTGGGTGAGTTGTGGGGTTCCAAGGAGCTGGGAGGGGCAGAACCAGGACAGCTGACCTGAAATGGCCAAAGGGATGTTCCATACCATATGGCATCATGCAAAAAACTGTAGCACTGTGGGGAGCTGGCCAGGGGGCAGATGCTGCTGGGCATCAGTTGGTGAGTAGTGAGCAATTGCATTGTGCATCACTTCTTGTTTGGTTGGTTGCTTTTGTAAATATGAGTATATATATATATATTATCATTACTATTATTTCTCTTTTCCTTTTCTGTCTTAGTAAATTGTTTTTGTTTTATCTCCTGAATTTTACTGTTTTTTCCCATTTATCTCCCCCCATTTCACTGGGAAGAAGAGGAGTGAGTGCGTGGCTGCTGCTGGGTTAAATCACAGCATGTTACTGTCCTGACTGAGGCTAATGGACATGTATGAAATGTTCAAACTTTTTGTAATTATTCATTTTCACTGTAGGTGCAACATTGCCCTCAGTATAGTCTCTTTCTAGGGTCTGTTGATCAGCTCTGATGTGGGTGATGCCATTTTCTCTACCAAAGATACATCCTTGCCTGCAAGAGCTACTGGCCATGGGATCCCCTCCCTGCTGAGCCCCCGCAGAGCTTTGTGTTTTCTCAGTCTGAAAATTAAACATTTGGATGCTGGAAGCTGTTCTGCTGGCAGTTCCTGTTAATGATGAAGAATTACCTATTATGCCAGCGTTGGGTGGCTTTGACAATTCCATTACATATTACTAATAGTGCTAGTAATGTGTGGCAGCTTGTCCTTGTTTGTGCGCATGTGTGCATATATCTGTGTGCAGCTGTGTGCGGATGCCTTGGAGAGGCAGGGTTGGAGATAACAAATTTTTTTGGCAGAATGCAGTAGCCACTGCTGCCATGTCTCCTTTCCTCCTGCAGGGATGTCAGGATGGCAGGGCGCTGCCTGGCTTTGCCAGCCCTGGGAGCAGAAGCAAAGGAAAGATGGCTGCAAGGAAAGATACTGATCCCCAACACTGTGGCATCCTCTGCTGCACAATCTGCCTGCAGTTTAGGAAGCTGGTTCCCGCTGTCCTCTATTGGTCAGTCATTCTCCAGCTATTCTCCTCTTTTCTCCTCATCCTTATGCTCTGTTTTTCAGCGGAATGATTTAGTTTTTGGAATGTATCTGTGTGGTAGGTCTCAAAAGGCAAGTGGTTCAGGGCTGGCCAAGTTACGGGTAGCGGAACTGCTTTGTTTTCCCACCTCCTCAGCAGCAGCAGCCAAGCTCACAGGATTAAATAAATAATTAAATAAATAGAATTATTCAGTTCTTCCTGTACTATCATACATCAGCAACCCTTCCCACAGCAGGGCTTTGGAACTAATGATCTTTAAGTTCCCTTCCAACGTGAGCCCTTCTGTGATTGTGCAATGCTGTAAAAGATGTAGATAAGATGTGCACATGCCTGCTGCAAAATTAACTTTCATTTCAGTGTCTGTGGAGCTTACACTCATGCAGCCCCAAGAGGAAGGGGGATGAGAGGGAATGCAAGCCAGAACACTTGGGTTTTTTGTCACTTTGTTCCCATAGGAAAGGTGGGGACCACAATACAAGAAGGGTGAGGTATTGTTGCAGGTCTAAAGGAGGGCCATGAAATTGATCAGAAGGCTGGAACACCTCTCCTATGAAGAAAGGCTGAGGGAGGTGGGCTTCTTCAGTCTGGAGAAGAGAAAGCTCCATGGGAGACCACATTAGGGACTTCAAGTACTTAAAAGGAGCTTATGAACGAGGGAGGCTGATTTTTTTTATTTTTTTAACATGGACTGATAGGTACTGATAGGGATAGGACAAGGTGGAATGGCTGTTAACTAAAAGAGGGGAAATTTAGGTTAGATGTTAGGAAAAGATTGTTTACTCACATGGCAGTGAAGCATGGGCTCAAGCTGCCAGAGAAGCTGTGGGTCCCTCATCCTTGGAGATGTCAAAGCCAGGTTGGATGGGGCTCTGGGCGGCTTGAGCTGATAGGGAGCAGCCCTGCTCATGACAGGAGGCTGGAGCTGAGTGGGCTTTAAAGTCTCTTCCAAGCCAAGCCATTCTGTGTGACTCTATGACACAACCAACAGCCTCCCATTGCCAGCTTCCCCCCAGGATGCTGTGTTGATCTCCTACAGCCCAGTGGGAATGGGGCAACTGCTGCCCAGTGGGTGAGATGTCAGCAGTTCTGAGAGAAGGCAGGATGGCTACTGTGGCTTATTCACTTGTGGCAAAAAGAGAGCTGGCAGCAAGCCTCTGAGTCTTACACCTGAATGGTATAGAGACAGACACAAGATGTGTATGTATGCCCTTCTCCCTCCTCTGACATCTGGATAGTCAATTTCATTTAGATTTATCCCTCTCTGCTTCACTCTTTTACCGATACAGGGGGTGATGTGACACAGCTGCCATCCAGAGCTGCTGCCAGGGCTCCAGCCCTTGTTGGTGTCATCACAGCCCTTGCTTACTCTCCTATATCCCTCTTTCCTGGATCCATCTCCTCCTGCCAGGTGCAGCGCAGGCAGCAGGTGGGAAATGTTAGCCCTTCCAGCCCTGGCTTGGCCTTTGCTCTGAATGCCAGGAATCAAAGCAAGATGAGAATTTCACCCTCTTTTTTTATTCTGCAAGATTCATCTCAATATGAAATACAGGGGAAGAAGTTTATGAAGCTTCTGAAAAATATCTCTGTCTTTCATTTTTTCCTTCCCACTGTTTTGATCCTAGTCCATCTGCAGAAGTAATATGTTTAGAAATAGATTGTGCATCAGTTCAGGTGAATTTTTCTGTGCCTTGAAAAATGGGACAATGCCTTCCTACAGGTATTGACTGTCATTCCACATCTATGCTGTCACCCTAACTTCAAATCAATTTGTGCTTTACCAAGTGGTTTGATGTCACCTTATGGCAGAACGCTAACTTTTCGCCCTTACGGCTATTTATCTCTGTCCTTTGTAAGGTCAGGGAAAATCACTGTACTCCGACCCCCCAAAAGTAATCTGTCTCTTGGAGGAAATTATGAGACAGTATTATGTCTGGCAGCATTTTTAAACAAGTCCTTAGAAACAGCAAGGAAATTCTGATGTGCTTGGGCAGGGAGGGGGAACTGAGGATGCTACAGGAGGAAGTAAGTTTGAAAGCAATCAAGGGGGAAGCTTGGAATTTATATTCTGGAAATGTTCCCTCTTCATGAATCTATTTACAGACATCTTCCACTGTTACTGAGCAGGAAAAAATTAATAATAATCCAAGCAGTCTCCCAAGCAAAGGTTGGCCATGAGTCTGAATTGGAAGGATAATTTATCTCTTCTGCCACTTCAAAGCCTTTTAGCCTGGGGGAGATCTCTTGTCTAATGAAATTAATTGAGTGCACCTGTAGTCTGGGTACTTCATCTGAATTCCAGTTTCCTCCTCACTTAGAAGTTGCCAGGTATCTGCTTACCCCCAAAGTGACTGATGCAGGTGCACCAGGTAGTAGTGCTGGCTCTGCTGCCATCTGGCTCTGCTGCCCCTAAGCCTCATGAAGGCAATGTTAGAAAAAGTTACCAAAGAAATTCTGTCCCAGGCTGTTTTTCAATGTGAGTATCATGGGAAATATTTAAACATCAAATTGCTGGAGGGAGGAGAGAGTAACTGGGAACGGGTCACGCTATTTTCACCCTTTAACTTTTCTCCCTTCATGAAGTTTACCTTGGTGCCAGTCATTGGGAGTGATCAGAGGTGTCCCAAAAGACCACACCGAGCAAAACAGTGAAGAAATTGGAACATAGAAAATTCCCAATTAAGTGTAGATCTAATGGGAAATGATGCAGCCAGAATTTAACTGAGCAAGTGGAAAAGTAGGAGCTAGGAGACCAGCAGCATAGGTTACCAAAGAAGGATGTAATTTCCTCCTTTTTCTCCTGCTACATCTCCACAAGAATGCAACAGTCATTTGAATATGCGTACATTTATTTCATGTTTACGTTTGCTAAAGCTTTCTTTTACCTTCCCCCACCAAGCTGCATTCAATTTCCATGCTTTTCCTTCAGAGTGGATTATCTGATTTTATACAGATTTAGTTGTACACGGCTCTGAGATTGCATAAAAGTGCCAGCAATATGACAGTGGTTTGCGTAGGCATGAATGCTGTATTATGCGGATAGCCAGCAGCCTGGCTTCATCTTGAATAAATGCAGATTTGTTATGTATAGATGTGTGCTTATTTGCTGATTACTTATGCCCTCGCAGCTCTGGGAGCTTCGAGGAGGCAGTTGTGATTGCGTGACAATCTTGTTCCCAGGGAAGAATAAAGTACTTGTGCAGAAGCTCTGGCCCTTAGGCTGTCAAATGAGGAGGTTTTTCTTCTTGTTGTGTAGGTTGCACTGAAATTGGGACAGAGCAAACTCTGAGCAGAAGAAAGCCGATATTGTTTTTGGTGATATTTAGTTTTATTTCTTTGTCTTAAAGAGACCTCTAGCTGGTATGTATCCCTCCACCAGTGAAAAACAAGATAATATTGTGGCTTGCATGAGATTCAGTGGGAGTTTAAGGCACCTTGTTGCAATGAGGCAGCTATGTGAGAGTCTGAGACTGCACATCTTCCTCCTTTGGAGTCTGAGGACGTGGTCCTACCTTGCTCACTCTGGGAGAAGCCCTTTCCTCTCTGCAGTGCCTCAGCCTTTCTTTACAGATCATAGAATTTTTAAGGCTGGAAAAGACTTCTAAGATCATCTGGTCTAACCACCACTCCCGCCATGCCCACTGACCATGTCCCTCAGTGCTACGTCCACATGGTTCTTGACCACCTTTGGGGATGGTGACCCCACTGCCTCCCTGGGCAGCCTTTCCAACACCTCACTGCTCTTTGTGAGAAGAAGCTTTCCCTAATTATGCATGGCTCCATTTGTGCACAGAAATTTATAGATCCCCTTCTATTCGGTATTTTTTATGACCTTGATTTTGGAGTGTGTGCTTCATCTTAGTTGTGCCCCCAGAGAGACCATCAGAATCCTATAAAAGGGGTGGCACAGAGAGACATTGCCATGGGAGGACTGGGCAACCAGATGCAAAGATGTTGCCCTAATGGAAAGAAAACAAATGTCTTACTGGGACAGCGTAGGAATTCACTTAGCTGGGCTTTAATTTTAAGCCTATTGATTGTACAGACACACAGTAATTCCAGGTTAGCCCCAGAGCTCACTGAGTTCTATCACACTGCATCACGTTTCAGACATTACTTTTTCAGTTCATAAATCTTTCCTCACCTGTTGCTCCCCATCCCAACCGGCACCCCGACTGGTGCAATTAAAGGGCAGCCCCTTTCCCATGCCTGCATCCCACAAGACTCTTGTGCATGAGCTCTGCATGGTTCTGCAGGGTTTTTAGACCAGTTTTCTTACCTCACTAAGATTTGCCAGAGGTCCAGGAAAATGTGAAAGCCCTCATGAAAAAAAAACCACAAAAAACAAACCCTCTCCTACATTTTTTTCTGTAAAAATTTACATGGGAAAATGATGCAATGCTTCCCTGCTGCCTGCATCCCTGTTTAAAGCAAACACATTCTTCTCCAGTCAATGCCTAAGCAGAAAAAGGCTGCAGAGAATTGGCTTTTATAGCAGACACAAAAGATGTGCCGGTGCCCTCTGCAAGTAGAGACAGCATTTGATCTGTCTGGATCTACTGTGCCACAAGAGAGATGGCTTAATAGGATAAGATTGCCATCCCGATGAGCTCCCAACTCCTGACTTCAGGTCTGGAGAGAAACTGCAGTGTCCTCTTACAAAATTGCAGGGAAGGAGGTGGTGCCAATCCCTTGTTGCTGCAGGGATGCAGGAGTGTGATGACAGGGCTGAGAAGCACCTCAGGGGCTCTTCTGCCCCACAGCAGGGCTGTGGGATGTGCTCAGCAGGAAGGAGCTCACTGCAACAGGGAAGGGAGCAAACAAACCAGAGCAAGCTCATTCCCTTAGGAAAGAGTAGCAAGGGAAGTAGCAAGGGAAAAAGCCCTGAGATGCCCACCACAGTTACCATGTGTGCTGCTGTTTCACACACTCCATCCTGGAGCTGACCACAGGGAGAGAATCAGAGCTTGCAGAAGTCTGTGCAGTGCCCTACAGTTGATTGAGTTCATGTGCAGAGTGCAGGCTTTGAAATTAGGGCACCTGTGAAAGCACTAAGCAGACTAAAGTGGCACATGAGCAATAAAGAAAGGTAATGATTAAAGCTCTGTCGTTATAAACAGTGAGAAATCAGAACCAAAACCTAAAAGGAGCTACCAGTACAGCTCCTTGAAAAGAGAGCTGATGGAACCGAGCAGCTTTCCTGCCCCAGATCCAGAGGACTGCTGCATACTCCAGTCCCTTGCCGGGTATTCAGTTGCAGTGCTGCCTCTGCTCTAGACCAAATGGATGCCAGTAAGCATGCTCAGCATGGCACTAGATGACTGCAGCAGAGCCCACACGAGCAGGCATATTCTCCCATAAGCAAAAACTTTGAAAATAAATTCCATCAGAAGTGCATTTCCCCATTGTAAATGGGATGAAGGCTCACCTAGCATGGGAGGTCTGATTGGCATAGATCTAGCAGCTGAGTAGACTGTCCAATATCTGCCAACAAAACTAGCTAATCAGGAAAAAAAAAAGCTGTGAAAAGAGGCTTGTGGAACTCAAACACATTGTAAGATAGGCAAATTTAGCCATAGATTGCTCCACTTCTGTTTGTGGCTCTTTGTGCTGCTGCCTACTCATCACATCAGCAGCTCTTTGTTTCACATCTGTATTTTAGAAGCTGAAGCTGAATATGAGGCCCATCTCCTAAGCTACTACAAATGATGTACCCTCTTGAAATCAAAGCTAATGCTGCTCATTTGTGCCTCTGGAAAGGCCAGCTTCCCAGGTGATGGATGGGTGGTCATAACCACCATGGCACCGAGTGAACAATGTGGGATAATAAGGACCTCTCTCTTGGCACCCCTCTATCATCTCTCTCAAGAGGAGAATATTTCCTAGTATGCAGGGTATTTCTAGTGTCCGATACCAATATAATGCCCTTGCTGGGTGGCTGCAGTGAGCAATGCTTCAAGCTTGCTGTGAGCAAGAGGAGGAGACATTTGTCTAGCTGCCAGTTAGAGCTGACGTTTCACTGCTGGTAACTGCAGATGTACCCAAAGTTTAAAGTAAAGTTGCATCAGCTAAACAGTAATCCAAGAGTGGAGATGTGTGAACGTTGCTACTTGCAGTCCCCCTGCTCCTCACTCAGCAGTGAGGCAGTCCAGCAGAAGCTGCTCCATCAAACATCACATTGTGAGCCACCATATGGAGCCAGCAGGAAGCGGTGCCACAGCTGCTGGCAGCCACTGCATTCAGCAGAGAGCTGTAGCATAGCAAATGATGAGGAGACAGGGTCAGGGCATGCACCAGCTTTGTAATGTCTCTTGGTACATTCCAACTTTCCAGCAGCCAGGAAAACAAATTGCCTCCGGGCACAGCAAAGGTCAGGGTTGCCATCAGCTAAGAGGAATCGCTGGCTGTGATAGTCTCATCGACATTTCCCTCTGCAGCAGCTGCTGTCAGCACAAGGTGCTTTCATTAGCTGTGGGCTGGGCTTTGGTGGGAACATTTTGTATTTCATTTCAGTGAGAGGCACTTCTCACCTGTCATGTTCCTGGTGAGCTGACTCAGTAGGTACACCTAATCCTTCTTCCTCTGCATTGCTTCTTGTTTCTCCTTCTTCCCAAGGCTGTTTGTTGCTGTTATGGTTTTTATCATCATGGATTATGCGGCTCGGTTCCATCAGTTGAACCCAGGGACAGTTTTTTTTCAGATTTCAGCAGAGAGTCATAAAATCATTGAAGTTGGAAAAGACCTCTAAGATCATCTTGTCCAGTCGTTGACACATCACCACCATACCACTGTCCCTCAGTGCCACATTCACACCATTCTTGAACACCCCTAGGAATGCTGACTCTGAGTCAAGCAGCCTGGAGTGTTATTTTGTGCTGAATGTTGTGACTTGCATCTGAGCTAAGCATAAGAGGAGTACTGCTGCAGTGAGCTGGTGGCTTGTTGCCTGATTTAAATAACTACACAAAGTGCAAGGCTGGCATTAGTCCCCACAGTTGCTACCACTTTGGAAAGTGGCCATCTGTGAGTATAAGCTGGGTAACTGTGAACCTGTGCTACCCTCTGCACAGTGCAAGCTCCTTTTATGTGCTGTTTGAGAAAACATACTTGCCCCGGCATACCTAAATCTGGGGTTCTTGTCCTTTAATGTCAAATAGGATTTTCTTACCTAATAAAATGCCCAGTAAGTTGCAATTGTGTACTTAGCACCTAACTGAAGCGTGGCATCCAAAAAATCTTATTTGCATTATTCCCTGAATCATCTTCCCCCCTTCCCTAACATACTCCCTCACCTGCCCTTATTGCTCTGCTGTCTTTCAAGTCACTTCTTCTGATCTCTTCACCAACTAATTACAGAAACAGCCCTGAGAGGCATCATAGCTCTCAGCTGTGTGTTACAGTTGTGTAAATTCACTTCGACATTCAGACATCCTTACTTTCTCCCTGCTTGTGATGGGAGTCAGTGAGCTGGAGAAGAGGAAATTGTTTGCATTACATAGCCATTGCAGTGAAACAGCATAAGTCTTGTGCTGCAATCAAAAGTACTTTATGGTTTCATTTGGTGGCTGGAACAACTGTACTCTGGGTAGGGACCAAAAGGCAGGGAAGCTGAGTGCAGGCTTTGGAAAGGGTGGTTCTGATGGTTCAGCATGGGCTTCAAGCTGTACCTGTGGCTTCCAACCCCATGAGACCAGGCTGCTTCACTGGGAGAGGGGCCAAGCAATACAAGAACCTGTTCAATAAGCAGATGCCTGAACTGCAGAGGCAAAACTCACATTCCATAGTCAAGGGCAAGTGGAGATTATAGTGACTACACATAACCATTTAACTGCAACTCTTTTGTCACTTTTATTTGATGTATGATCATAATTTCTGTATTTGAGTGTAGAAGCTCTGAAGAAATGTTAAGACACATTCAGGATGAAGAGAGGTTCGGAAACAGTCATCACGGCTCCACCAAGATCATGCCTGATCAATCCACTGGCCTTCCATGGTGGAGGAACAGCGCTGATAGATAAAGGGAAGGCAAGTGCTGTTATCTACCTGGACTTGTGCAAGGCCTTTGACATGGTCCCACACCATATCCTCATCTCTAAATTGGATATGAAAGCTGGCTTATTAAGTGGATAAATGTTTGGATGGTCACTGCTGTAGGGTTGTGATCAATGGTTCTATGCCCGGCAGAGGTCGGTCATATAGGGCATACCCCAGGGGTCAGTCTAGGGACCAGTGCTTTTCAACATTGTTGTCAATGACCTAGACAGTGTGCTGCTGTCAACTAGACCCTCAGGCAATGTACCAGGTTGCCAGAAAACAGCTTTGTGCTTAAAGACAACTTCATGTTCCTGTGAGACATTCAGCATTCATGGGATCTGTGATTTGAACTTTATTTTCCATGTGGCACTTGCTGATTGCTTGCCAAAAACATACAGTGCTGGAAGTATGACTTAAATATGTACTATTGCAGGATGGAATGTCGGATTTATATGGAGAAGAGCCTCAATAAACTGCACTCCAGTCTCAAGGCAGATTGATACCTTTGTGAACTAGTTAAACAGGTATACATACAAAAATGTACTGTGACCCCTAAGGAAAACTGAAGATGATATATTAGATTTGGAATTGATTTGAATTTTTTATTTTTTTTTTTGTTTAATGTGTTTTTTTGTAATACTTGACAGTGAGTCAGTGAATCCACTGAAGCACAAGTTACATTGCTAAGGGAGTCTGAAACCACAGGATCCCAATTCTACTTTTCAGTCCTTGCTAGGAAATGGGAGAGGGCCCTGCATTTTGATGAAATTCAGGGATATTTAGTAATTAGGTTTTTGTGAGCAAGTTTCAAATAATCTAATCTGCTCAACTAGTAAAACAGCAGCTGCCAGACCTTGTCAAGCATACGTTATGATTAATGTGCTAAACAGTTTTCATGGATATGAAATATTTTCAAGGGAAAAGTAAAAGCCTCGCAGATGATGATTCTGGAATCACTTTTCTCTCCTTCACCTGCAGTCTGCCTCGCAAGTTTCATTTTATTATTTATTCTTATTGTCATAGATTAGAGGCTACTATTGGTTTCATATAGAAGTAGTGGGAGCTGGAACTAAAAGTCCAGTTATGAAGACGGAGAGATAGAAGAAAGCATAGAAAATGATGGATGACAAGGATGCAAACTGTGGGACTTCAAGATCACATTGCTTTATTGGGAAAATCCTTCTAACTCCAGTAGGAATGCTGGCATGCCAACTGAGGGGGTATGTTTAAAACAAGAAGATGGCTGCTGCTTGGAGGACATGCATGCAGAGGTAGGGGAACCAGGACAGGAGACAGGTGTGAGAAGTGTGCACAATCAAATCACTGAGATCTCACTGGCATCACAGGCAAGAGAAATACTGTGAGAAAGGGGCTGAGATAGGACACGGCAGGATGCTTGAGTGGAAATGTGAGATGTTTATCTATTTGTAACTTGAGTTCATCATGGAAAACTGTGTTGTCTATGAAGATGAGGACAGCATTATTTGATGCCAAGGGATTTGCTGCATGGTGTTAAATAAACCATCTTCCTGTCATACAGTGAGTTCTCGGGTGCTTTTTTTGCCTGAAGTCCCACAAGGTAACTTGGAGAGTCTTACCATGAACAGCTGATTGTTTCAACAGACCAGGCTTCATCTTCACTCTGTTTCATCTGTTTAAGATTTAAATTATTGTCTAGTTTGTGAATTTCATTACATGCCCTCTGTTTCTTAGAGACATGCTTAGCCTGGAAAGTAAAACTGCAAGGCAAGCTTTTTCCAAGGGAGCTACCACAGCCCCCAGGAACCATTTTGTCATTTTGCATAGCGTCTCTGTCTGTCAAAAGAAGTCATCTCTCCTGGCTGCTCTACATGCAACATGGACAGCTATGAAGAGTACCGTTATGCTGCTGGCAATTAATAGGATGCCACAGAACCAAGGGTCCTAAATTTCACGTCTCACAGCTGTCTTCCAAGCTTACCTGATATCAAGCACAGGGAAGCTGTCTTAGGGAGCTCATGGTTTTCTATATGTCTCACTGAGGTTGTCCCAGTGTTACTGTCCTTCCACACTGAGTTCAAACCACTAGGTTTAAAAGCTTGAGCATGAATGAACTCTCAGCTGTTTGCACTGCATTGGATTTGAGACTTCGCATGTAGGTTTTGTGGAAGGGGTCTGCTGTATGCTCAGTTTGACAAAGCCAGTGAACTGCAGGCAGCAGGACAACAATGTGAGAAAACAGTGAGCTGTTCTGGATGCATCTGAGGGAAAGAAAGAAGGAAAGGAGGAAAGGAGGAAAGGAGGAAAGGAGGAAAGGAGGGAGGGAGGGAGGGAGGAAGGAAGGAAGGAAAATAAGAAAGAAGGAAAGAAAAGAAAGAAAAGAAAGAAAAGAAAGAAAAGAAAGAAAAGAAAGAAAAGAAAGAAAAGAAAGCTCTGTATTTGTATGCTTTTATTTTAGTTCACTTCAGCCTCTTTAAAATTTTAGTACTTGAAACAGATCCTTAGGTAAACCTCACCTGCAGATAAATTGCATCTTTGGAAACAAGGTATGCTAAAGTAGTCAGGGATCAAGAAATCAGAGCAAATGATAGTCGCTGGATATGCATATGAAAATATACATAATTACTGCAAATTTGAAGCATTTTTGGTCTTGCTTTCAATTTTATTTTGAGATTCATAATTTCCTTTTCTTTATAAGCAATTTCTCCTCAGTCTAGCTCTGAAATATACATTTTGGACCGTTTTGTATGGGATGCCTATCTCAGCTTAAAAATAATTCATTAATCTTCTGTGGTACTGAAATGAAAGGATTAACGAAAACATCTCTTCTAGATGCTCAGTTACTTTACTCCTTTGTTTTTATTTCTAATTTCCAGTTTGAATTAATAGTAATAAAACCCTTGGAACTCACTGCTCACCACCTAATTAATTAATGATAATTTCCCATGAATTAAATTTTAAATCATCACTGAGCTCAATGGGAATCTTGTGATCTGCAGGGAACCTCTCCAAACCACAGCTATTGGAGACGTTACATGACAGCTTCTCTACCTTCCTTAAAAGTAAAATAAGATAAAAATTAAGCTCTGAACTTCTCAGGTTATAGAAATAAGCTCGAAAGACCAATTCAGCTGTGTTCTAATTCACACAGTTAAGAAGTGAGATAAAAAGAGACTAACATTTATTCAGAAGTCTCATTGGCTTTTTTACAACTGATTTTGTGATTCCTGGATGTTTAACTTCTGATTGTTGAGTTCCTCCAACTGGTACCCAATCCAGGCTGAAAAAGGACATCAAGTAAAGTAAAAAGGAATGGGAGATCTCAGCCTTATCTTCAAGGTATCCATTTATATTTTTTAACCCAGAAGCTTCAGAAAATTTGTATGCACAGAACAAAGGCAGAAAGTTGTGCCTATTTACAGGACAGGAGGTGAAAAAAAAAGATGAAAAGGAAAAGAAGAAGGACACCTCAGTTACAGATTAGTTCATCTTCACAGCAAATGCAGGAGTGATAATTTGATTTGCATCAGCTGAACAGACTGCTCTTGGCCCTCACTGCAGTTGGTTCACCTTTTTTTCCCCCTTGAACTGAGTAAAAATTCTATTATAAAGTGTGGTTATAAAACCTGGTATTCCAGGAAAGCTGGCTTTTTCACCTTATAATTGCACCTACACATTTTCAAAAGTGGCATACTTCAAGGCTAAAACGCTGTTATGATTTCATGAAGGCTTGCATTATGGTGGCAGCTTTGTGTGCAAACATTTGCAGTTAATTGCAGGAAGTCTGAGTGTTGTGTCACTGCTAAAGAATCAGGTGCAAGTGATTTACGCTTTAAAGACTTCCCAATAAGCATTAATTCAAATTCAAACATCCTACTCTTGATTCCACAATCACTTATACAGGTGTAAACCAGAAGTAATTTTACTGGAAGCATGAATTTTGTAATGGCACAAAGCAAGATCCTTAAAGATAGATGTCTTTGCTTTAGCAGAAGCTGTGCTGGAACTCTTTGACTGGAAATTTGACATTTCACTTTGTAGTTAATACTGGAACCTCTCCCCATGTGTTTTTATTTATTTGATATCTGTTACAGTTGGAAAGATTAGCACAGTGGAAATACAATACAGGAGTAGAATGGCAAAAGGGACAAACAAGAAAGGAGTGCTCATCCTACGTGTAGTGTATTATTATCTGACCGTGATGCTTAACAATTGGAGAAAGCACCTGACTATGAGGTTTTCTTCTTAAAGTCACAAGGATAGTCCTGGAGAATATATGCATGAGTCACTTTTTTGTTACTTGACTGTTAAACAGTGTCATTTTGTTTACAAATGCAATAATTTAGCGAGCTTGACATTTATTTTGGGATGACTTAAAACAAACACATATTAAATTTGACATGCTATTAACATTTAGGGACTCTAAGCTAGCTGTAAGTGTATCCATTGCAGGTAAGCTAGGCTAGATGACTTCTGAGGGTCCCTTCTGTAGAGGAATTGTTACGTCACAGCTTGAACTGATGACTGAGCACCTGGTGAAGGGGAGTGTCTGACCCAGGAAGCTCAGCTGCAAGCAATTCACCTGTGCTTCCCACATGACAAGAGCTCCCTGGGCTCATTTAAAGGGTAGCCTCCAAAGTGCAAATGTTTACTGGATAAAAACCTCTTCCTGAGAAAGAACATTCTACAGCCAGAGCCCTTCTTTGCCGGTTTGGTAAATCAATCTTTTTCTTAAATGTGATCATTAATATTCCTAATTGTTCTTTATCTCATGTCACAAATAACTTATCAGAAACATTTTCCAACTAAAGCTGTTCTGTGATGTAGTTAGATATAAATGTGTTCAAGCAAAGAGAAAATTCTATTTTTCCTTCTTATTAGGCAATATCTTACTTCTGCCTAGTGCTAGCCCAATGAAATGGGAATCTAGAGGCAAGGCTAAATCCTGCTTTCATATATTGTGGAGGACTGTATGCGAGTTAACCTGTTTGATGTGATGGGTAGACCAGGGGATGGGCTGCTTTCATTATGTTATTGAAGGACTGGGTATCACAGGTGATTAGCAGTGTGTAAGTTCAAAACATTTTGAAAAGATGTTAGGCCAATAGGTTTTTTTCTGACTTCTCCTGTCATTTTCTTTTGTTGCTTCAGTGGTAGCTGATCACTTAATGCTGTCTCTTGTGTCACTGAATTATCTTCTTGTCTTTTTAAGATAAAGTCTTGTTGCTTGTAAACTGTTATAAAATGGTCAAGCAGAAGGGTGGGTATGGCAAAATGCTGTAAAAACACTTTGAGGTGAATGCTGCTTCTTCTGTTTGTCATGCTACTTGTGATGTTCCTTTAAAAACTTAAGGTGCTGTAGCAGAAGGAAACTCTCTCTACAGAGTAGTATAAATATGCAGGCCAAACCTGGTGATTAGGCAGTTTCAGGCACGGTAGAGCACCTGGGAGGCTCCCAGCACCTGTGGTTATACCAGTGTGGGCTCCTATGCCTCTTATGTGCACTTCTGCCATGAATGATATGGTTGCAAATTCATATGGATTGGAAAAGACCTCTGAGATCATCCAGTTCAACTCTGCCCCATCCGCGCTATGCCAACTAACCATGTTTCTTAGTGCCACATCCACACAGTTCTTGAACCTCTCTAGGGATGGTGATCATGCCACCTCCCTGGGCAGTCTGTATCACTGCCTTGCTGCTTTTTCTGAGGCACTACTGCTGTTGGAGGTGATCCTTCTAGATCTATGGGTGAGCACATGGATGATGGTCGTCTGAGAAGGCTGTGACTTTGACGTCTGGTTGCAAGAGGGATGGAGACCTTCTCAGGGAGAGAGAGGGAAGGGCTGGAGGATGCTGTGGCACTGATGCTGCCTTGTGACAGATGTGATGAGAAAAGGAAACCGTGACTGGCTATCAATTCTCACTTTGTATTAATACTAAATGCAATTCTGAGGTAGCTTTAAACTGCAAGGTGATTAATTATGTTCTTTTCCTACATAACTTTCCTTAGTTCATCACCTTAAAGTGTGCCACTGCATAAAATTGTGAATAGGCTGAAGCAGTTGCCTTTTAAATCAGGTGTGTGATTCTTACACACATGTGGATAAAATTGTTAGTGTGAGCTGATGCAATCTGTATTACCTCAGCTGAGACCCTGGTCTCCAGCTACTAAATTGCCTCTGAAGACTTTAGGCCAACAGGTTTTTCTCTTCAAACCTTCCATTAAAATTCGCCTCTTCAAGTTCCTGCAAGCTTTGCTCTTCCCAAGGGATACGTTCACTGTGAATGACACTACTGTGTTACTGTTAAGTGGAATATAAACAAGATGGAGACTCATCCTGCCAGACAAGGGCACTTCAGGCAGCCCTCACTCAATGCACTGGTCAAGTCCTCCAGCTGCCCATCAATTCCCCAACCTTGTAAAGCTACTTCTGTGGAAACGTTATTCTGGCTAAAAAGCTTTCAGGACATGAGATTCTTCTGCTTCTCTGTTAAGCAGGAAGTATTATTTCTGCTCTGATAACTAAAATTACATGTGCTATTGCACGTGTGGGTTTGTTGCTGTTTCTCTATTTCCAGCGCAAAGTTAGATTCATGGTAACCACATAATTATGAAGTCATTAAGGTTGGAAAGGGTGTTTAAGATTATTCCATCCATACCCACCATGCCCACTGACCTTGTCCCTCAGTACCACATCTGCACAGCTCTTGAATGCTTCCAGGGATGGTGACCCCACCAAATCCCTGGGCATCTTGTGCCAGTGTCTCACCACTGGCATAGTTCCTACGTGAACCACCCCAGCACAACTTCAGACTGTTCTCTCTCATCCTATTGAGAGAGTTGCTGTGGATGTGTTCTTGCAGCAGAGCAAAGCATGCCTGTCACATTTACGATAGGATCTAAAGCATGATGGGTTGTAGGAAATCTGAAAATATGAGCAAACCCAGTACTGGATGCCAGGCACACCTGTGCCTTGTTACTGACTTCTCAGAAGGTCTTGAGAAAGTCATCAAGTCTACATCTTTTCCTCCCCTCTGTGCATATGGAGACTGCAGTGCTATCCTTAATGAGGGAATGGTATGGGCTAATTAATAAATATTTGTAAAGTGCTTTGAAGATGAAGCCTGCTACATCTTATAATTATCTGATACAAGTCATCCCAGGGGAGTGCTCCAGATGGCTGGTGCTCTGTCCAGCAGCCCTGCTGCTGAGGTTAGTATGGGCAGTGATCTTCAGCTCCTTCAGTGCAGCAGATGGGGAGCCCTCAGGGGACACACATTTTCTTTGAATTGAAGTTTTACTTTTTATAAAAGAAAATCACTTGTAATCTCTGCAAAGCTGCTTGAAGACGGCCTGTTTCCCTTTGATTTGCACTGCCTTGCTTTTTTTATTTCCAGTTGGACCACTGGGCTGAAAGGAGCACAGGGGAAGGGACAGTTGTAAGGAAAGCTGCAGTGCCTCCCCGACCCTCCTTCTCCCAATATGGAGGACTTATGGAGAGCTGATTTCCTCAGCTGTCTTGTTGCAAAAAGCCAGGAGGGATTTTTTGGGTACTTCACAAGATTTTTTAAATTCTAATGGCATCTGTTGTGTGGCATTTAAAATAGAAGAAAAATGTGTTGATGCGGAATGTATCATGTACAATACAACAATTTGCCCTGAGCGCGTGGAACCACACTCAGTTTCTTCCTGGCTTCTATATTATTCCTTTTGCCATACTGAGGCCTCTCACTGCAACTGCTATAGCTCTTTTTGTTGGCTTTTTTCTTTGCTTTAACTTTGAAACCTGTCTCTTAGTGAGCTATCTATGATGCCCAGAAGGAAAGGCATCAGATTGCACAGAGTCTGAGAGATTGCACTGTGTGATCAATGTGTTTTGTAAGGAAGACATTCAGGTAATACAGGGAGAAAAGTTGGGAAAGGGTTCAAAAAGAAAAAAGCCTAGGGGATGATTAGAGAAGACAGCCACTTTGGGAGCTTAATCTGTTCAGTTTTTCCAGAAGGAAGGCTGAAGTGAGGCTTGAGCAGTCTGATCATGGCACTCATTTGATTTTCCATCTCTGCAGTACAGATATCTGAACAAGTGTCTATCTTGGGGCTGAGATGAACCACACTGAAGATGGGCCTATTTCTCATCCTGACAATATAGGTGGCTCAAGCAGATACTGTGATCTGGTCTGTGCTCAGTCAGTTGGACAGCCCATGGGGCAAAGAGTGCCACAGGTTGGAAGTTAAAATTGGTTTGGTTTATACTGGGAATATTAAGTAGGTTTATTACAACTAAATAATTAAAAGCAGGAGTGATATAAAGAGAATGTAAGACAAAATTCACTGTTGTAATTTGGAAAGTCTAGGTGGGATTTTTCTTTTGATGCTGAGTCTATTCACAGAACAGTGAATTGGAAAAAGTCCTCTGTTTGGTGGTGAATCAGAGACCAGCTCATATTATTTGGGTGGACATTTTAGGCCACAGAAATACTTGTGCTGTCAAATCATGTGAAAATGCTCCCATCTTCAGGGTGGAACTTAGAAAGCATCAAAATTCATGTGGTTTCCCATCAAAACTGTGTGTCAACAAACTGCAAATTCTTGTAAGAAACAATGCAGCAGTCTAGATTTGCCCAGAGGGGCTGTGGATGCCCCATTCCTGATGGTGTTCAGGACCAGGTTGGATGGGACTCTGGGCAGTCTGGTCTAGTACCAGATTTGGAGGTTGGTGGTCCTGCCTCTGGCAGTGGGTTGGAACTTGATGATCCTTGTGGTCCCTTCTAACCCAACCCATCCTATGATTGTCTCTATGTGCTTGTAAAGATTGGTCTGAGAAGCTGTTGTCTTTGGTATGTCAGAAGCTGACATGGATTGGATTCTCATTCATTTTAGGAGATGTGCCCTCTCCAGGATACTCAGGGAGCGTGATTGGTTTTATTGTCCTGTGTTCTCCTCCTGAGTGGCCACATGTACTTGCATGGGCTGAAACACAGGATCTGACCCTGGGGAATGCACAGTAATAGCTGAAATCATCAGAACAAGAAATCCAGCTTATGCATCAGGACAAATGACGGAGAGCAAAAATCAGACCTGAGAAAAGTGTCACTCTGGGTATGAAACAAGAAAAGAGTGGGGTCTAGACACTGGAAGTCACTGAAGAATAATGGGGCAGCAGCAGTATCCCTTTTCCCTCTTGTATCAAAAAAGAGCGTGGCTTCCCTTTCAAGCAGACAACTTGCATCTTATCTCTTCTCCTGTTGCTGGTTAAGGGGCTCAGCAATTCCTTTTCTCCCCCCCAATGTTATGCTGTGCATTTAGGTAGGGCTTCAAGTAAACAGGCACAAATACCTCATTATCCTCTGGTAGGTCTCTCATTATACCTCCCCTTTGTGTAGCCTGCAGAAAGGTCAGTGTACCTTATCTACAGGGTTTGCCACCTTTCATATTGACCTGTAGTCTCATTATTTTCTTGTGCTTGGGCTTGACCCTCTGCTTATTGCCTTGGATAGCTTGGAAAAATTTCCATTCTCCACTATACTATTGAATTATTTATCACATACTGTGTGTATAGGTATATGTAAATTTATATTCCTCTATGTGTATACACACAGAGCCCTTTTTGTTCATGCACTTGAGCAAATTATCTCATCCTGAAGAGGTACCAAAAAATGGTCTGGTGTGAAACTGCTTCCTGATAAATTCCAGACTGTTTCCCTGTTGACAAAAGTGATTTTGTGAATGTGCTACAATGGCGTACTGCTTCAGTCTTCTCCTCTCAAACCAAGTCTTTCCTCCTGAACCCTCTACCCTTCTTATGGATTAAGAATGCTTCTGAGCGAGGCTGTTAATTTTCGTATCTATTGTTTCACAGAGCCTGCCTATCTGCTACATGCTGTATCTGGTATCTTAAGTTATCTGGCTTTGATCATCCTTTCCAATAACATCTGCTGCAGACAATTAACACGTTTACTTTAGCATACTCTTTGTGGTCCTCTTACTCTATTAATTTCATTTTCAGAGGCCCCAGTCATGCAATTAATACTAGATCCCGCTATTCTGATACAATTTCTTGTGGTTCCTTCTTCAGTCTGGTTAATTGTTCTTGGCAAAAGTACATTAGTGGATAGGTTGAGATGCAAGTAATGGGGAACCTCCATCTGAAAGTAGGTGCTCTAGCTTTATTATCCATGCACTTAAGTTGTACTTGAGGCTATACATAATATGCATAAAGAAGCTCAAGTGGCTCTCTTCATGAAAGACCAAGGCTGGGGGTGGTCTGGGTACTAATATTTTCTTCTTGTTTGCTACTGGAGCTCCATAGCAGTGACACAAGACTCCGGTTTCAGAAGCAAAAGAGAAATGTTTTCTATAGCTGACAGTTCTCATTACAACCTCAAAGTTATCAGAGAAAGAGATTAAGGTTGTGTCATTTTCAGTTTTTGTTACTGTCTTTGTCAGGAAAATGAATTGCCACAAATCTCAAGGTCTGATCTCTTCTCATTAGGTCTGTTTCTCAGTCTGAGGCTTGGGGAAGTTGAAATGAGAACATAAATTGATGCAAAATGTGCATGTTCCCAATAGTGGCTACTGCAGTGGCAACCTGTGTATTTCCAATTGCTAATCCTGCTTGTACTTTGAAATGTGTTAGAAAAGAGATGATGTCCAGTTTAGGTTCAGGGGCATCTAAATATTCCTTAGGGCAAGACATAAGTGAACAGTAGAAAACCAATCAACTCGAAAAACACTATGAATGAATGTTTGCCTCATTTGCATGTAAACAGTGTCTGCCTGAGTGTGCAGATAGAGATCTGAATACAAGTCATTAAGCAGTTCCTTAGGAAGTGTAGTAGCCAGACAATGTGATGTTTCAGTCATCACTAAATTAAGATGAGAGCATTGTCTTCAGCATCAATAGCTCCCGATACAAAAAGTAACTCTTAAAACTCTGAAGCCCACTTTTATTTGGGAGAAGCACCTATCTTTCCAACAGGAGATGTGTAGGGGAGAACTTATTGAAGTCCGGTGCCTAGAAACATCTAGCCCTATCTCTCAGGACTTGCTGTGCCACATTTCACGTGTAAGAGGTTATTCCCATTGTTGAAGAACTCTGAATTAATTGCTTATAATACTATCTGAGAAAAATTTGGACAAACAGAGGTCTGGCACTGCCAGAAATCTCTATACAGGAAAGAAATTGTCAAGTTTCTTAGACATGTTTAGCTTCATATATCATTCCTGAGGATCCTTCCAGGTGGAGTTGTAGTAGGTCTTGAGTCATCCATTTTCAGTAGCCTAATTGCACTGATAACCTGACTGGTGGACATAAGCCTTTTTAACTCTAATTTTCTAAAACCCTGATCTGAATGTATGCTGTAGCTGCACAGATTTCAACTATGAGAGCTAGTATGATACGCGTTTGCATGCTCTTCTGAGATAGTAACATGTGGATGCCTGCACTAAGGTGTCAGCTCAAAACTGCATCTTGCAGATCAACACAAAGATGTGTAATTTCTTCTCAATCTGTTGAATGATAAGAATATCTTATTTTACTTCTAAAATCTTAGCACAAGTACAACCTTCTGCATGTACCTTCAGTCCTCCTTTACCTTGTGTTCTATCTGCAACCTGATTAGGGTGTTTATACTGAATTTCATGGTATTGCTAGCACAATGGTATAAGCCACTCATGTATTGTAAGGCCTGCTGTGGTTAATGTCTTAGTAAAGCCCTTATCTGAGCAGTACAGGGACTGATCAACATTTCAACAAGACCAGTACAGGCACTGAACCTTCTAGCTTTCTCAGAACTGCTGGTGTTCTGTGCTTCTACAGGTTGTTGCAAACTGAGCAAGAAGGAAATTTCAACTCTTTATTTATTATTTTCTAACTCAAGCCCCTTACTAAGACTTTCCTTACATTAGGGCTAGGTAGAAACACTGCAAATGTCCTGAGCCTCACCTAAAAGAAATGTTTCAGTGCTCACCAGTAAACCTAACCCAACAGTTCTGAGTAATATGTCTGAATGATTTCAAGGTAGTACATGCAAGAAAATAATCCAGAAACTAACTCTATAGAGCAGGCTAATATTAGCAGAAAGGGATGTACATATTTTATTTCATCAATGCTATTTTCACTTTCATAGACAGTATTAAGGCTTTGTAATTAAGAGGTTAAAAAGCATTAGTTTATTGCTGAATCTTCAAGTCCTATAGACTGAATGTGAGGGCACTTCATCAAGAGGATTTTTCAGTGTGTTCATATTGATCAACTGAACTTTGATACATTTTAAGCAAAGTTAAGGATTAAAGCTAAGGTTTACTTAAGGGTGGATAACAAAAGACAGATGAAAATCCTCTTTATCTTTCAGCCTTTGCAAACATCATACCTCATTCTTGGTGCATATTCCAGAAGGGGTGGAACATTAATGAATTAAAAACATGAAACCTGTGATATTAACTGTTCTACGGTATTTCACAATATATCACATACGCAATAGTCATGTTTGACAGGTAACAATATGTAGCACAGAGCCTGATGACAAACTTATGGTTTTGGGATTTACTTACCTTTGTCTCTCATGCACCATCCCTAATTAAACCTAAACATTTTAGAAAGGTGATATCTTTGCTAAATACACTGACCTTTTTGACACAGATTTCAAACTGAGATGTTAGTTTTATCCCCAAAAGAAATACTTCATATATTTGGTTTCAAGAGACTTTTTCACTAAAAGTTTAGCTGACGAATTCAGCAAGTGTGTCAAAATTTGCAAGAGAAATGTTGTATGCCACTGCATGCATATGTATGAATATGTCCCAAGATGTCACATAACACCAGGAGGTCACCTACGTGGCAGGAAGAAACCTTACCTAGATTTCTGTGCTGTCTCTTACTTTTGTGACAGCTGAAAACAGATGTCCAGTGTCTTCCCTAAGCAGAAGCCACCGGTCCTTTACAACATTGTTCCCTGCTTTAGGTAAGCACATTCAGAAAACAAGAGGTGAAGCCCAAGCTACTCAGGCTTGCTTTTTGTGCACCTACCACTGTGTTTGTTCTTTGCTTGTGTGTAAGCACATGAAGATTAACATTATCTGTGCTCAGGGTAAACACAGTGAATGCTTGTTTACAGCTGTCCTCTCTCTAGCTCAGGCATACTATGAGATCTCAAATTGCCAATCTTTTCTTCTTTGGTCTCAAACCTTGTTTCAAAGACCAAAATACAGTGAAGCCTAAAAATTAAAGGTAGCTATCAGCTGCTCCAATCTGTGTGTGTACATAGTGTTTGTTTATAAGTTTATGCCTAGACAAGCATCCTACTTTTAGTCTAGCTGAGATTTTGTAATATACTGGTTTTATGAGATTATCATTGCACCTGTGCTGGTGTCTAGCTTCAAACACCTAACATACTGCCTGGTAGAGAAAAGGACAGCACGTCCTCCATATCATCTGACATAGGGTCTAATGATCCCAGGGAGCGTTCTGTTTCTGCTTGTGCAGGTTTGTTGTGGATGAACTGTGGTCGTGCATAAATAGAAAGAGGAGCAGAAATGTTTCAGTGAGATACTCAGGGCTTAATTTCCTTTGATTAATGTCTTTTTTGCACTGAAACAATCAATATGTCAGTCTTAGGGGAGAAGAAGGACAATTTTCCCTTCAACAGAAAGACTTAGGAATGAACAATGACAAGTCCAGATTGATTGATCTAATAGAAAAAACTTCCACTTTTCTCTAAATGCTGTCCTGCTTCACTGACAACAAAGTGATACCTAAGAATACAATTAATGAAGTTAATAGGGTTTTGTGTCAGTATTAGAAACAACTTGTTTATAGAGCTGAAATTCTATTCCTCATATTTCTCCTAATACAAGTGTACACATATAATATACTTGATTTTATAATGCTAGCAAACAATTAACAACCAGTAAAATAGTTATAAATGTTTATGTGGGGAGTGCTATGGATATAAACTGCTATGGTAAGGTAGCTGGAGCCTAATTAAATGCACAGACAATATGAGAAAGGAAAAAAGATTGGGGATGTTGCTGTTTTTTTGTTTTTTTTTTTTAAAGATGAAATTAGTGTTACTGTGTATGTGTTATTACTTATCAAACATAAATAATGATCTTGTGCAAAACTCCCAAATTAGAACTATGTGCTTTTTACTAAATAAATAAATAAAAATCCACAGAGCATCAACAGCTCCTGCGGAGCCACTTGTGATGCTTTGCAGCCTCCTTGATTAGACTGGTAAATGGCTGTAGAGTGAATCTTTCTACAAGCCCTATCCTAACCTCAGCCAGCTTTTTATTTATTTATTCATGTCAATTCCCACTGGAAAACTGGAATTCTCCAATGAGACAAGAAGGGTAAGAAATCTAAGCTGCAGATGAACCCAGGTGGAGCTAGAAGCACACCTGAGAGTGAAAGCTACTTGCACAAAGTGCCTTACAAGGGAAAGCCTCTTTCACAAAGTACCTTACAAGCTACTCAGCTTCCCCCAGGGAGAAGTTACTTAAACATAATCACTTCTGTAGAAAATTACCTTGATTGAGTGATCTTGAGAATGATCTCCCTGGAAACCATGTCTCTAACTATCAAGAGCTATAAGGATAAAAAGGTAACAGGTAGCATCTTGAACTTCCCAAACCCAGGTGGGGCTTTAACAGCTCCTGGCTAGTGATAGAGCACCCAAAACCCTCATGAAAAAATGCCCTAATCATCTCCTACAGAACAGAGAGCACTCAACCATCAAGCACCAAATCCAGGGGACTTCCCTTTGAGATCTTTATTTCCACTCTCTGCTCTGTAGGATGTGACCTATTTAAAACCAGCTCTAGAGAGGAGGAGGGGAAAACTCATGTCAGCCATGCAAATCAGGCTGATTTATATTCTGATGCGATCAGCCACAATCATGAAATCCACTTAGCTGGGTGAGGACTCCAGCTACTTTGTTCAATTATGCAATTATCATCTTCCATTTAATCCCCAAATCAATTCCTGTATTTAGAATTATTTAAGATGCTTCAGCAATTACATCCAATTAGGTTCTATCAGTAAAGTAAATAAATGCTGTGATGTGCCAATCAGATGGGCGCAATGGCAGCTGAAGAAACTCCCAAGTTCTGTGCATCAGGCAAGGATATTAATGGCTGTTTGGGTGTTACAGAATCATTTGTTAGTGTGACAGTGAGATGAAAATCACACAGGCCAAAACTGTTGTAAACCATTCAATCGCTCATCAAAAAGCTGCAAAGGTAATGATCGCTCTTTTTTGTTGAATCTGGTGGCTATTTTGTGGCCAGGAACTTCTGTCCTATCATCTGTACAGGGGAAGTTGTGCATTGATTTCAGAAGAATGGAGGCAGTCCTGAGTGTGCTGTAGGTATGAGTGGGGAAACTCGTACACAAGTGTTTGAAGGACTGCCGTGCAAGCTCACTGGTAGGACTGCACAGGTCAGCATCCTCCCAAACATTGCAGTCTTCCTTCTCCGTAGCCAGAGTGGGCTCTCAGGGATTCCTTGTTCACTCCTAAATTCACAAAGCCTGTAGCTGTGCATAGCCTGTTACCCCTACGGATGTGCTTTGCCATAGGAAGTGTGGTTTTGGAAATACCAGATTTTTTTTTTTTTCTTTTAAAATTTAAAACATTTTATGCTTTTCTTATAGTTGTTACTTTACATCAGCTTGAGTATTTGTCTGTAAAAGAACAGAAAATGATTTATTTAATGCCATCCCACGCTGCCTGGCAGAGAAACGAATTTTGAGACAGGTTTTAAGACAGAGACTGTAATGCCAAAGTACAGCTTTCTACAACTTGAGCTAAAGAGCAATTCCCTTAGCTGGTAGCATGAGCAGAGTATTATCTCCCATGCTATTTAAAAGAAACATGATATGATGTACAAAGCTGCAATGTTTCCAATGAGAGGAAGCTTTGTTTAAAAATAAAGGATATTTTATCAACTGAACCCATGTTGTGCTGAGAAATGTTAGACCTAAATGATTGGACTGAAACCTTTTAGCTGCAGAACACCAGCACCATGCAAAATGTATTTCACCTACAGATCTGCTGTGGGAAGGATTACAGCTGAACTCAGTGTGGTAAATGCGAAGTGTCAGCCTTGTAGATGGGTTTTGAGGCTGCACCCCCACAGCACCCTCTAGTACTGACCAGTGGCTGGTACCCTGGCTTTCTTTCAGCACCGGTTGGATGGGGGTGGCTGTTGGGAGATTACCTGGAGCTTTTTCTGATCAGTCCCACTGACACAAAATCCAAAACTTGATGGTATTTGGTTACTGTATTCCTCCTGGAAAAAGCAAAAGAAGCCTGAAACTCTTTTAATTAAAACTGGTATAGGTCAGGAATAACTCACTGGGCTTAGTGGGCTAAATGATATCAGCAGTCATCCTCTTTGTACACTGCCCAGAGCATGTAACTAAATAACTGATGGTTAGCAGACAATTCTGTTTAATCTGTGTTCCTGTGGTTTGAAGTGTTATTGTGGGAGATATTGTCTGTTGTTTTCAGCCTTTCAAATTGTCTTCCTGTTGGAAACTGAAAGAAGTCTTCAGGTGAATGTTCTGCCTGCTGAAGAGTGGTCTTCCTGGCTATGTTGTTGGTTGGCTCTCACTAGAGCCACTGAACAGACAGTGGAAATCAGTTGACTCCTTGCCAGCAGCTGGGTACAAAGATTTGTATCTGGAAGTTCAAACATGGGTAGAGGGACCTTCAGTTCCTGCATTTACAACCAACTACAGTCCTATTCCCATATTGTGATAGAATATCTGCTGCACAGCAGCACCCCACTAACCGTTAGTTAGTACTAAATCTACTTGTGATATGGTGGACCACAGCCCACCAAGCAGTGGTAATTTGCTGCTACATTTTAACATAGTGGATTCTGGGGAAGACTAGTTTTGGGGTGGATAATCTCTCTACAGAGCTCTGCATTTCTCAGCGTGAGCATCTGGGTTGGTAAGAAGGTTGTGATTTGCTGGTTAAGGAGGATGGTGAACATGATAGATGATGTGCTGAGAAATATATTAGGCACTCATCCACATCCTGTGGATGATCCTGCAGTCACTTTGGCGTCGTTATTAAGAACCAGCCCAAATTATATTAATAGAAATACAACATTCCTGCTTAATGATATTGTGCCATTAAAAAAACATCAATAATGGCAGGATGGCATTACATATATAGATAAACCATTGAGTGTCAACAAACTAATGAGTTATATTTATATCCCCTTATAGTAATTCTTATCGATGTGGTTGTAGAAAACAAGGGAGACTGTTTTATGAGCAGACCTAATATTAGAACTAATTGGAGTTTGTGAGCCAGAACATCTCCCTGTGTTAAATATGTCTGCTGCAGAAATCAGATGCTTTCAATGTCTTTACTCTGAGGCTGTTTGAAAGTACTTTAAAGAAGGAAATGTGGAAATGACTGATAAATCAAAATGTAACTAATTTTCCTTGTGCGTAATCTTTCTCAGTTTTGCATTATTTTGTCCTTCTGAAACAAGTTACAAGTGGATTCAGCATTTTGTATTGCTTGAGCTGAACCACCCATCTGTCTTCTTTGTTTGTTAACTGTTCTAAAGATCTCTCCTGAAATGATTACAATACTTGTAATTAAGGACTTTAATAAAGCATATTGTAGGTATCTCCTCAGATACCCAGCAGTATCCTGCACTGGACATACCACTCCTAGCCATTAAACCTCTCCAAGCTTGGTCGGTCTTAATGCGTCAATGCAAAGAAGACTGCTGGCATCAGAAAGGATTTTGGGTGCAGAGTAAATATGAGTAATTTACAGATGCATCAGAGATGTATGGGCTGACTAGGGTTTGAAAAAAAAGCTAGACACTTCTTAACTAACCACTGCTGGTTATGGCAGTTAACTTAGGCCTGTTAAATTTATAGTAAATTCAGTTTATGAATGCATGAACAGCACTGGGGAAGGGTCTGGTGCTTGTGATACCTCTTTATTTGGGAGAGTCTCAGAAATAGGCTGTAGAGTTTGTCTCCCTCTCTGTGAGAAGAGGGAAGATACCCTGCAAGGGCATGACCCTTCTGAAGAGGGTGTTTGGTTTTGAAGCTCTTCAGCTGAGTGGTGGGAATTAGAAGTTCATCCTCTATGAAAGAACTTGGAGGTTGCCACCACTTTGCCCTTCTCTTTTTCAATGTGACTGCAATGCTTTGTGCAGATACCCACCATAAGTGACTGTTGGAGAGGAATCCTGATGGTTTGGGTCCCTTGAGGGATCCAAACATTTATTTCCTTCCTTTTAATCCTGGTCAGAGCCCTTTGGAGAGCCCATGCAGCTAGGAAGCATTTATGATACAAAATTATTGTGCTCTTTAATTTTTAAGCATAGGGAAGTGCTGTCTGTGTTGGTCTCTGAGCCTTGAATGCCAAGTGTCCACATCAAAATGGGTTGCAGGCTGAATGGTCTTACCCTGATGTACTTTGTCTTCCTCTGAAGTCACTCAAGGGCCGTGTTTCATATGAAGTTATAACCTAATTCTCTTTGGAGGTATATGTTAAGAAATGACCTTGTCTTATTTTCAGCAAGACAGATGTAACACAGACAAACAGAAATTTGTGCTATTTCATGTGCTTGCTGCCTTTGGGCAGGTGCTGTGGAAAGGTTTTCTGCATTTGGCCACCAAAGGGAACTTGTCTTTGTTGGGGTGTTCTACATCCTCACAAGCTGGTGAGACATCTGCAAGCTGTTTTTCATCCTGTGCTGATTCTGGGGTATGTGGGAATACTGGTCAGGCATCTCCATGGTTGCTGCCTTTTCATTAGTGGGCTGAGTGACTTCAAGGTAAGAAGGAAACTGCTAATACAGTCAGACTATGAAATTGTTGCCTTCAATTTCAGTCAGATTCCACAAAAAGCTTGGGAAAATCTGCCTGTAAAAGATTCCTGATGGTAATATCTGAACTGCTTAGCTTGCTGATCTCCCAGCACCACCCCCTGAGGGGGAGCAGCACCCCCCCAAGCTTCTTCTGCAAGCTACTCTGCAGGCAGCTCACATTCAGCTCACATCACTGCTACAGAATGCTGTAGCTGGTGGGTATGTTCTCCTTGTGAAAGGCTTAAGATATATGAATGCTGTGTTAATGTTTGACCTTTATCTCTGTGTAATGATGGGGACATTTATTACGGCTTCCTTCACTCTCCACACATTTCTATAAAAAATAATGGGGCCCCGCACTGGTGCTTCCAGTTCTTCGTTGTACCCAAGAAGTGATTAAAACAACAAAGTAGCTAATTAAACATTTTGTCAGTATGGCATTCAGAAATAATTGAGATTTCTAATGATAGTGCTGTGATAAATGAAGGAGTTAATGTATTCCGATGGCACCCAGACAATACGGATGAAATGATCAACCTGTATCTTACTTCCTTCATCTGAACATCCCTTCTCCTCCCCCTCCCAAACTGCTGTTGTTCCTCTAGGCAGGGCAGGTCAGGGAGTTCAGGAAGCTGAGATCACAGTTGGCTATCTCAGTAGAGCAATCCCCCAAATAATAATGTCTGGTTGTACTCTTCCTCTGGGGAAAGGGAGCACAGGCACAAGCACAGGTACCACACATACAAGAGGAGATGGAACTGCCTACTGGCTGCAGCAGTATGAGGCTTTTATTGTATTTTCCTCTGCTGCTGACAAGCTAAAAATAAAAACTCTACTATGGGAAGGAAAAGGTAGCTGATGGACTTCAAGGGGATGGAATCTGCTCTGTTGTACTATTGTAAATACTGACTTGGCCCAAATGAGCTGCCTTGCAGTTGCACCTGGGCATAACCTGCTGCAGAACTTGGCCCTGGAACACTGTAGAAAAGCAGGTTTTGCTGCAGCTGTGGGGTGATTTTGTTTACAAAAAAGTATGTTAATTAAACTTAGAACGACATTTTTATTAAGAATCTGTGAGTAAATGTGGCACTTCATCTCCTTCCTGGTGTGTTCATGATTTTAGTGCTTGCAGAGTGTGTTTTCAGAAATAGAAGCTAAATTCTGCCATTTTATAGTGTACTAATCCTGCTGTCACTACACTGTTGCCCCTGTGAGTGCTTTCAGCATAGGATGTGTTTGCTCACAGAAGGGGTTTGGCATTGGAAAGTCAACAGTGAAAATTGTACCTTCTCCATCTTTCCTTCTCTTTATCTCCCAGAGACAACTCTAGATTTCAAGAACTTTTCCTGCCCAACACTTCATTTAAAATATATATATCAATTTTAACAACTCTAATGTATTCCAATGAAAAGCTGATGGCACCAAAACATTTCCAAGATCAGCTGTATTGAGGATGAAGTCATTAATATATGCCTTCTAGCCTGCTTTGTTTTGGGTGTTGTAGGAAGATAAATGTACTACAGCTTCTCCCACTTCATATGTGCTCAGTGGGATGCATAGGAATTGAGAGGAAAAGTGACTGTGTAGATCCAGGCAACAGGCTGGTACATGGAGTGCCTGATAGCCACTGCCACTCATGGATTAACAAGGCAGTAGGGAGGGCAACACCTATAGCTGGGAAGGAATGATGCATCTAGCAGTAGGACAAGAGGGAATAGCCTCAAGTCACATCAGGGGAAGTTCAGGTTGGATATTAGGAAAAAATAATTACTCTCAGAAAGAGTGGTGAAGCAGTGGCACAGTCTGCCTAGGGAGGAGGTGCAGTTGCTGTTCCTGGAGGTGTTCACAAACTATGTGGATGTGCACTGAGGGACAAGGTTTGTGGGGATTGGTTGGTGGTTGGATGAGATGATCCTAGAGGTCTTTCCCAGTCTTAATGATTCTGTGACTCTGTGATCCTTCTTTGAGCAGGGGTGGCATTGTCTCTTTAAGCCTTTATTCACCAGAAGTGAAGGCAGATGTTACTGCAATAACTGGCAGCTGTTGTGAACAGAAGAGTGTTATAGGCTGGAACTTATTTCTTTAGGCTTTCCTATTAAAGGTGAAGGTGATGGCTCTTCCTTGGTCCTCAGAAATCTTCAGAGCTAGTCCTAATGTGGTTGTGGTTTGGATGTTGTGGGCTTGGAAAGATTAGATGTTGAGAATTCACCTTCTCCCTTTTCCATTTCTAAAGGTAACATGCAGTAATGTTGTTAATTTTTTTGCATGTGAGATACACAGAAGAATAGTCAAAACTAAATAAAGAGCTTCTGTGTGCTGTGATTTAACGTTCAAACACTGCAGTGTTTGACACTTGCTGCAGTTTGTTGTATTCTACAAGCATGAGTGGCACACAGCACTGCAAAGTGTGATGCAACACATTAAAATAAAGGGTTTAGGCAAATTCTTCAGCTGTGCACCTAAGTGAAGAACTGACCCTGAGTGATCACAAGGCGACAGTGTTTGCAAGGTAATCAGGTGAAGGGCTCTATTGAAGATAATGCCTTAATAGAAGCAAAACAAGGACTCCCATTGTAAGCTTCATGGCAGAAAACATTGAAAACACACGGGGAAACTAAAGGGCAGCACTTAGTGAAACAGCAAAAGCATATGTTTTCATTCTACAGTATGTAACAGATCCTTGGAATCAACTGCTGTGGGATAATTTTTTGCAAAAGGGTTGAAAGGACAGATAAAATCATTGGTTAAAAAACATATATATATATTATAGTTGTCCATTTGCCAGGGTTGACTCTGTCAGAAACACTATTCACTGTTTACTGACAATCTATCAGTGGGCAATTTATGTTCTTAACACGAGTTTCACTGCTGTGGATGATGTGCTGGCAGTGTGGAGAGAGTCGATTCCAGCCCTAAGATATTAAAAATCTACATACATTCTCATAGAAAGGATGAGATTATTGGTAGCCAAATGCCATTGTATTTCAATCTTTCTATATTGTTGTTTGAACTCTTAATATATATATATATAATAATAATAAAAGGAGGGCAAAAAGAAGCTAGGGAAGAAGCTTTCCTCATAGGGATTAGGTAAATGACGTATCCAAGGTATATTCAGAAATTAGGGAGGCAGTGGAAGGATGTTACTGTTCCTGTTTCTGTTTCACTCAAACACTATGAAATTTACCCTGTAATAATGAGACTGACTTTAAAAATTAGGGGGCTTTGAAGTGCTAATGTTGGGGGTCTTAATATGCTTTTGGTTGTATAATTCTTTGGGATTAAAATTAAATATTAAATACAGGATTAAATATGAATAAGTACTGTATTCTGGGCAATAGGTGGGGCAGTAAGTCCAGCATTCCTTTGCAGCCCCCCATCTCATCAATATTCTATGTGTAGAAATATGTCACGTTCTCAGGAGAGAATCAGCCCTATCAGAGCTGGTAATTGCTCAGTGTCCATTTGCTGCTCTGAAGAACCTGTTTTGGGGCATAATGAATCCAAATCATCCACCCACCCTCCAGAGCTGGCTGCAGTCCATCACAGAGATACAGTTTATCTTAATACACCTGGCTGCTCAACACAAGGTAAGAACAGACACAGTTAGGGGTAGCTCTCCTAGTTGTCTGATGTCACTGCAAGCATAGATAATAGAGTCAATTGGAAGCATTGGAGTAGAAGGTCAGTGTAGGCATGGAGTGGAACAAGGCAGCTCACCTCTGCCTGGAACAGAAATGAGTCCCCAAGCCTGATATCTGATTGCTGTGTTCTGTCCACTTGAGTGTCCCAGCAGAGCTGAGCTTTATTTTCCTCTCCTGGGGAGGCAGTCTCAGCAGAAAAGTGCCAGATGCTGAGATAATTTGAGGAAATGGGAAGAAGTGAGCTATTTACCCATCTGGAGATGCTTTTATTTTCAACTGCTATAATTTCCGACTGTCTCAATGAATTTAGGTTAAAGAGTCTGGTATACAGTTTTGTCCAGGCAATGTTGGGCTATAGAAAATGTTTGTTGGGTGTCACTGGGGTAAAGGTGATGGCATTTATTGAATTTCTGTTGTCCTACTTCTTGTGCAGTCATTGAGACAGGATGAAATGTGACAAAGCATGGCCAAATGTGACCAGACACAGCCCAACTTCCATTCTCTGGTTGCTAGCAAGTCTCTGAAATTGGTCTTCACTGCTTTGCTCCTAGTGAACATGGCAAGAGAGAGTTTAATTTCCCCATGTTAATGAGATTATAGAAGGAGGTAAGCAGCTGTGGAAATAACACAGAGAAGAAGACTAGGAGGATCTTATTAATCAGAACAATGTGATTAGTTTTAAAGATTGGAGTTTGAAGACAGCACTGAGGCAAGGCTGGGATTTTACACACCAGGTTTGTTAGCAAAGTTACTGTTCCAGTCTCACCTGGTAGGGTCTCTTTCCCCTAGAGGAAACTCCAGTGCCAGATGCCTTTCATCTCCAAAGAGGGCAATTCATGAGAATAAGCACATGTGAGTCTACCAGCTGCCTTTCCCCTAACCTGAGCTTCTCTGCTGCCAATGTAAGTTTTCCTGGAGTCCCCCAATCTATATTTCAGTCTTGAAACCCCTTATCACCGAAACTGAACTATACCCTGTGATTCTCTTGTCTGAAGTTAAACTGAGTCTATTAGAACTCACCTGTGCCTCAGGCAATGATCTGGCTTCATCTCAGCTGGCTTTGAGGACCTCTCCTTGATAACCAGGCGTAGTGGTTCTTGCTTGGAGCAGCATAGGCTTAAATGTGTAACTTGAAGGCATAGATACAAGGACTCCTTAAATATACATGCATTGACTCACACCTGTGTTTCTTTTTTTTTTTTTTTTTCTAACAAATATTTTAGTCTTTCTGTCTTGGACAAAACCAAAACAATCAGGTAATTTTCATATAGAAAATCACTGCACTGGAAACCTGATTTTTGACAGAAGACTAATCCAAAGGGAATTCTTTTATCAGCTTAGAGAAGCTTCCTGGCTTTTTACCGATTCTTTGGGTGATCAGTGTTCTACCTCCAACTTCTTCCTTTATGCTATTTTCAGCTGTTCTTCATTGCTGTTAGGATACAGTGCAGATTAAAGATTATATGCTAGTGTTTGTAGTTCAGGCTTCAGGTAGAGCCTTTTTCTTTCTTTCAAATGTAATCATAAGTAGTCACTGTTGTCCAGGTGTTCACTTATAAATATTCACAAATCATTGTTGTGTGTGGGCATAAATCTACGTTACTTAAACATGAATGTGAAATTGTCCAGGCAGACGATGAATATTCAGTGTCTACATAGACTCTACATTTCACGTAAACTGTTTGCCGTTTTAGCAGCTTGATCTAATGGTTCTTTCACAATGAGCTGACAGCTTTTACAAGTCACTAGTCAGAGTGAAAACAAAATTATCATTGTGCACAGTGGTTTCTCATGGTGTTCTGATCAGTGTACAAAGCAAGCACAAAGTCATTCCGCATTTTCTTTATCAGAGTAGAAATGACCAGGAATGTGTTCTTGTGAGCCATCACCCCAAATTCCAAATTGCATGTGTTCAGTCCTCATTTTCTCTAGGCTCTCTAGAACAATGAAGAATGAACCCCAGAAAGTCTATAGAAGAGAAGGTCCAGCTTATTTCTATGGCTGTGCTAGAGCTGTGGTTGATACTAGGAGGAAGTGGGTTATTCCCAGACCATTTGAAGGCTATTTTGTGCCATTGGAAAGTCATCAGTAGTAAATAATATCTTGGCAACATTTTGGTGCCCCATCCACAGCACCTGTTTCGCCTGATGTAAGTTTTCCATGTCTCAGTCTCTTCATTTGTGGTTTAACCTGGCAGGGAGATAAAACTCCACACAAACATTCACTTACCCCTCTGAGTTTAGGATGGGGAAGAAATTCAGAAAAAAGGTAAAACTTGTGGGTTGAGATAGACAGCTTAATAATGCAGAAAAGGATAATTATAGAATAGAGGAGTCACAGAATGGCTTGGATTGGACATGACCTCAAAGATCACCTAGTTCCACCTCCCTGTCTTGAGCAGTGTGTAAATCAAAAAACATGGCTTAACAAAAGTGGTGAGAACTGGACTCACTGCCCCCAATTCCTGGTCATACTTGGTCTCCCAGGGAATTGTTGGGTGAGGAATAGGAAAGCCTAGTGCAATGACAGTAGATCTTCATGCACAATACTGGAGGGAAGTAATCCCTTCTGCTTTGCATACCTCACTGGGCTGCTGTGCTGTTTTTTACCTCTGTCTTTGGCCATCCAGGAAGGTGACAGTTGCAGGAGCAGTGGAGTTGTGATTGTACATATTTACTTCTGAGTTCTCATGCCAGCAGTAGGTGCCATTGACTTCACTGAAGAATTAATCCAAGAAGTTCCTGCTCTGTTGTTGCCTACCTGAAATGCACACAATTCTGGTTAACTAGATCTCAGAAAGCCAACACGGTCAGCCCTTGCATTTCTTTCATTGCTCCTGCTTTGTTTCCTCTGTGAAAAGTGCTCTGTATAGCCAGGCACTGTGGTCAGGTTGGATCAGCTCCATTATGATTCCTCTAGTATTCATTTACATTTGAGTGAAAATAAAATTGTGATATCAATCAGGTTATTATAAAAGCTATGAGATGTTGAATGTTTCTGCCTGAAGAGATACAGGTGTCAAGAAATAAGCTAGCAGTTTTGTTTTGACAGTCCAGTACTTCTAACATGCTCTTTCCTTGATGGGATCCTTCTTGTGGGGGCCTGGTTGTGGTGGATGTTGTCAGAGATTGATCAGTAGCTAAAACGTTAATATCAGTAGTAATAATTAAATGGCAGAGTTCAGAGGAGCATGTCCTATCACAGGAAGAGATGTGATTTACACAGGGAATAAGAATCCTGGATCTAGAAATCAATCTAACCTAATTGATGGTGTCATTTATCTTCTGACTCACTGCAGAAAGTCAGGATGTCACATTCCTTAGCTCACCTGCTTGCTATTTTTAAAGAGAGTGTAGCTGAGATCTGACAGGCAAAGTAGATAAAGTCCCTTCATATTTGATCAGACCCTGGTTTTAAAAATGTTTCATTTGCTGCGGCCTGGGTAACCTGTTTGAATTCTTTTGTAAGTTTTCACTTACAAAAAATGTTTGTGCTTTGTGCCTGTGAATTGCTGAAAACACACCTAAAAAACAACCATAAAAGCTCAGGCAGACAGGAGAGATGGGTCTCATCGAATGGAGGGACAATATGGTTTGACATTTTATGGCATCACTTTGTGAGCCACCTTTGGCTGGTGAAGGAACAGAGTGGCTTAAAATCCCTTTAGATAAGGGGAGATAAGGGTCAGGGAGAAAAACAATAGTTTTAAGAGCTTCCCTGAGCCAAACCAGAAATGAACAGTTTACCAACTCATGCCTGCAGGATGGTGATGTGAGTCACTCCTTTTAAAGAGAGAACTCTGGTAAAAACAAACATAAAAACAGAAAAAAGATTAAAAACGACAGTGTCTCCTCTTCAGGAAAAAGCTCACAAATGGAAGCTCACAGGAACAGAGGTGATTATGACAGTTCCTGCTTGTGCCCCCTGCAGACTTCAGTTGTAAGGTGTGGATGTTCAGCAACAGGATGGAAAGGGCTGCATGTGTGCTAGGAATTGCAAACTGTGCTAAGAAAACATAATTTCTCTTAATAGTGTATTGTATCCTAAATCTGCTACCTCACAGGTCATTTCAGCCATCTCAGGATACTCTTGGCCACTCTGGAGCATATGATAACTCTGTTAGCAGCTGAGGAATTCTACATGTTCCCAAAATAAGAGTTGCATCCAGACTGGAAGCTTCTAAGGATAGCAGTGATGGCTGCACACCCCACTCTGGGGTGTCACTGTGGCAGCATCACTACTTTACAAAGTCACATTTAGGACCCATTAAAAGACCTATTTTATTTCCTGAATGCTAATACAAGCAACTGTTCAGCATAGCGTGGAAGAGAGGGCTAAATTGCAGCACATAATGGTTCAGCTGTACCTTTACTACCTTAGAGCACAAAAACTCTGTGGAAAATGTTCTTTCTAACAGTGCTTGAATTGGAGTCTCCCAAGCTTTGGTCTTGGGGAACTGTATTCAAACCTAGGTGCTGCTTGGGAATTGTCACAGACTTGCTAGTGGCATTGATACAATCCTGTAGCAATGATAGCAATTGCTATACACTGCAAAAAGGGATGCTGTTTCTGAGCACACTTTTACAAGCCTGTCTATGAGGAAAAGCTGTTGGTTATGGAAAAAAGGCGTGTCTCCTTTGGCCTCTATTTATTCATTGTGATAGAGTCCTAGAATGGGTTGTGTTGGGAGGGAACTTAATGCTCATCTAGGGGCTGTGGTAGGCCACCAGCTCCAGCAACCAGGAGCAGAGCCCAGGCTGGAGCTGCCCCTGCATGCTCAGAGGAGGAGATGCACCTCGGATCTCCTGAAGAGCACATGAGGCACTGCTGTCACTGCCTGAAAACAAAGGTAGATGTGCAAAGGAACTGGAAAAACCACTAGGGAAGCAAGCTAATTCAGATGCACCAGAAATGCAGCGCTTCCTGCCAGCCTGTGGAGGCAGGTGGCAAGCCAGGTGCCCTTTGACAGCCTCCAAAAGAGCGTGCAGTACCAACGAGAGAAATGAAAGTCCCTTAGAGTAAAACTGAGTAGCACAGAAATTAAAATTGAAGGCAGAAGCAGGGAAGAACTGCTGAACAACTCTTCAGAGCTGACACTCTCAGACACAGGCTGCAGTTCTGGGCAGTGAGCTGCAGATGTGGATGTCTGTCTGTAGCAGTCCGTGCAATGCTTTAAATAAGTTGCCTGTTTTTATTATGGTGTCCCATGTAATATCCTCCTTGTTCAGGTTTCCACTGGATACCTTTTTTTTTCTTTTTTTTTTTTTTTTCCTTTTTTCTTCAGTCCAAAGAAGGTTCTTTTTAAATTTATTTTTAATGACAAGTCCCTTTTATTCTACTGATAGATTTTTAGGTTCATTTTCCTTAGACTGCTTCTTTTTACCCTATTGGAATAGGAAGGTGGTGGAGTCACCATTCCTGGGGATGTTTGAGAAATGTGTAGATGTGGCACTGAGAGTCATAGTTAGTGGGCAGTACTGGTGATGGGTTGGGGTTGGACTGGATGTTATTATTGGTCATTTCAATTTATTAGCCCTTTTCCCCAATGTGAGCAGCAGGAATTATAACATTCCCCACATTATTGATGGGGCCCTCTTGCTGATGTAGAGTTCATCTCTTAGAAACAATTGCTGTTCCCGTCTGCTTCTCATTTTGCCTTCAGTTTCTGAACTGGTTGAAACAGCTTTTTAGTGGTATTATCAGTGTTCACACTAGAGGATCTGAAGCACATCATTATGCATTTCAGGCTAATACTGATAAATTAAGGGCCTTGGTGTAAAGCTGGATTTCAGCCTCTACTGAGATTTTGAATGGTGGTGGTATGCAGCAGGAGGGTACTGGAGCTGGGGGCACCTCCGTGGTATTCCAGGCCCTTCACAAGTCTGTAACTTTTCCTTTGCTTCTGCTTGCTTTAAATACATTTGTCCTTGCACAGGGAGTTCATTCTTATTGGGAGTGTGATCTGGTGTTGGAGCTTGGGGCCTTGGATGTGGCCTTCATATTCATCAGTGTCTGTGCTGTGTCCCATAGGCTGGTGATCTGTCATGTGGACATGTCTTTGTTTCAAGTCAGCACAAAATCAGATCCTCGTGCTGTTCAGAGCTCTCATTTCAAAGTTTGCTTTTTCATTCTTTGTTGTTGCAGAGCATCATGTGAGCCATAGTGAGTTCTCAGAGTCTTCTGCTGTTAAATTGCTTTATTTTCCATATTAAAGTTCCTGCTCTCCCCACAGTCCCTGCTTCACTTTCTGAACCACAAAAGTAAGCTGCAGGCAGTGCAACAGAGTAGGGGTAAATAACAACATGTAAATTAATCCCAAAGCAAGATAACTTCAGTTACAACAGCCTTTTCCACAGTCATTTCTTGCTTTAATGCAAAATGAAAGAGATCCACACCCCAGTGGAAGTGCAGGCTACTTTTTGAAGACACTAATACCATTTTATGGTAGCATCCATATCTTGACAGCTTAAGGGAAAGTCCTGAAAAGGTAGCAGTTGTACCGCCTTATGTGCTTTGTAGAGCAGCATGAGTTCTCTCTCTGCTTCCCCTGGTATCGCTTGTAAAAGAATTTATCTTCTCTTAAATAAATGCTAAAGATTAAGCTAAACAAGCATTGCATTTTAGTCTGCTCTCCGGCTGTAAGCCCTATGGTTCCAGTGGGTGGGTTCATTCTGCATCTTGAGGCCATCTGAGTCTTGCATGCTGTACAAGCTGCATGATCCTCTGAGCCTGAATACATCTGGATGTTTAATGAAGCTGGCAGTCCACAGGTTAGCTATGTGGCAGGGGGGCAGGCAGAATACACAGCTGCAATAATAATCAATGTGCCGTGTCCTTACTGAGTGGAGAGAATGAGAGGGAAATGGCTCCCTTCCTTGGAAGGGGAAACAGTTATTCAGGGTGGTGTCATACTTCTCTACTTCCCAAGACAGCTTGGTCTGGGTGTGTGCTGGTGGTGACTGCGAGCAGTGTAAAGCCTGGAGTATTTCTCTAGCCCCCTACACAAAATTACCTCCATGCTCCCACCTATTTGATGGAGAGATTTCAGCAAATGGAGAATTACAGTGTACTGGGCAAGATGATGGCATTCCTTGGTGTTCAGTTCTGCCAGTGTGAAGTACGCTCTGGACTTCCTTGACTTCCACCATCACCTTCACAGGCAGCCCATTTGCTGTCTTTTATCAGCCTGTGATCAGTGGCTCTCCGTACTTACACCCTTTTCTGCAGCAGCTGTACAATGGAACAGAGCTGGAGTGTGAGCAGCCAGAACTGCTGTCTTTTTCCACAGAGAGATTTCAGTCCTGATCTCAACATACTGATTTCCACTGGGGAACTGGACTGTTCTCTCCATCCCACCACTGTCTCTCTATTCTAGGACATGATAAGGTTAGCCATCTACTTCATTCAAGAAAGTGTCCTTTGATGATCTTCAGTCTCTGTAGTACTGAGGAATAAAGACTCAGATAATTTCTTTCCACATTTATAAGCTGTAATTCTTATCTTGCCACTTCCTGGGGTCCCGTAGAGAACACTAGAGCCACAGCGCCACATTCTCCTGTGATTCTACCTTCCCCCTTGTGATTGCAGCTGTTTCTGTGCTAATTACCCTGCCTAGCTCAGTTGGTTGAGTGCTTCTGTTATTAAATAAACACTGTTGTTGTATCAGCCTCTAGTGAATTTCTGGAAGCACTACCAGAAAAGTTGGAGCATCCTGCTGTTTCTGCCTCTTGTGGGATAGATGTGGGAATATGATTTGGCGGGTGTATGCTTTTATAATAGCACATTCATCTTTTTACAGTCACTTCTAAGTGAAGATTTTTTTCTTTTTTCCTTTTTTCTTTTTCTTTCTTCTTTTTCCTTTTTAATTTCCACTGGACATCTGTTCTTTTTTGGTGTTCAGACTTTGTTATTCCACTATTGTCTATATTTTCCATCTTAGTATTGCTCAACAGGAAGGTCTATTAGGAACTAAAAAGCAGAGTTCTGTGTACCTATGGGATAAAAAACAACGGCCTCTTATCATAATCCAAGTGGGGATGTATGTGGAAAAAGGCTTGTAAGTGGTTTCTGCACCCAATCTGCGTGTTCTCGACTGAAAAAGACCTCTTTAACTCCTTTTTACACGTGGGTGTGAAAAGCTTTTGGCCTGATCTGGCAGTGTTCGACTTCTGCTTTGCAAATTAACTTTCCAGACATAGGAAACTGGGCTCATCCTCTCCAAGCTAAACCAGTGTCATGGTTTAATTTAACCCAGATATTTTTGCATATCCTTGCCAGTAATGATAAACCTTCCTTTGGAATTTAGCAATCTCAATTCAGAGCTATTGAGGGATATGACATGTTGAACAATGAGAAAACTTGTATGACTCTGTCCAGCATGAGGTTCGTTGGCTATTTGCAGAGGCACTGCTATTCCTTGCTCATCAATATCCAAGTGGCTGCTGGGAATTTATGAAAATGTTTGCAAATTGTAAATGTTTTGGGAAAACATTTTGAAAATGAGTTATTTGCTATTTGTTGTTGTTCATTGGTCTCCTGGGTGGAGACATATCTCACAATTCTCATCATTGAGCTTAAGAGCAAAAGTTATACCAAATGATTGTTCACGTTTCATGAATGACTGGGAATAAAAGTGAGCCATTTGTGAACAAATTATATTCTTGATATTACTTATCTATACTAAGTAGCAAAGACTTATAAATGGAAAAAGCCAGTACTTTTCCTTGATGATTTCTTAGTCTGTCCAAGAATGTTACCATTAAGATACATAATATATAAATACATAACATTTTACTCTCTTGACTGTGCCATTGGGTGACAACTCTTCAAAATATGGGCAAGCTATGTCCAATACAGTAATATATAAAATACAGTAACCCAGTCCTTGAAAGACATGAACTGTCTTATTCGTCTCAGTTGAACCCTTCATGTGAAACATAATGAGTATAAGAATAGTGATGACCAAAATAATATTTCATTTTAATAGTTTATTAAGGATTGCAGAAAATGTGTGCGTGGGGATGGTCACATATGAAAGACCAAGAAAATAGTCCAGAAAAACCTGGAGCAAGCAGCAATTTACAAGTAGAATGAGCCTGTAAAATTAGTAGAGATTGAAAATGTTTACTTCACTTGAGTTTCCCTTCTTAAATCCCTGCTTATGAATACTGAATGCCTTGATTAGTTTATGAATAATTCATCAACACAAGCACACACACAGAAAAAGTGAGAAAGTATTTGCTTTCATGAGTTTTATTTAACCACTGTTTTACTTGAGATATAACAGAACTCAAGGTATGTAAAGGAATTGCCAAAGAGGTGTGGCTGCTGTGAGTCCTATGGGAAGCTTAATTTTGATTATTGCTTGTCCTTCCAGGACTAGCTAGTGATCAATCTGGGCCCTGAAGGACAGATCATCCAAGGAGGTAGTCCTTATGTAGCAGTACTGTGAAGCTCTTACCCTCCTGGGAGTTTTGTAGTGTGGTACTTCAAGTGATGTCCATTCACTGTTGTCTTTCTGTTGCAACAGAGTTGTATCATACTTGTATCCATCTTTATCTCAGGGTAATGGTGCAGGAGAAGCTGAGGGCAGGAAGAGCCTCCTGTGACCCCTAGGATGGAACATAATATGCTAATATTGGTGTATTCCCTCAGTTTTGGTTTGTATGGACTGCATCAGGCTGGCCAGATGAAAAGTCTCTCCATCTCCCTGCAGTCCAAATCTGGTCCACAGCAGTGCTCTAGTTGACTGGCGTGAGATGGGATAAATGAGGGTTGGGAGGTGTCCTACCTTGACAGCTTAGCAGAGGCATGAGGATCTATTTGCCACAAGGGATCATGAAAAATGGGCTGCTTCTCTTGCACACAATTATAGAATCATAGAACTATAGATGCCTTGAATTGGAAGGGACGTCAAGGATTTTCAGGTTCCAACCATCCTGCCACAGGCATGGTTGCCAGCTGCTAGATGAAGTACTAGATCAGATTGCCCAGGGCACCATCCAGCCTGGCCTTAAACACCTCCAGGGATAGGGCATCCACAGCCCCTTTGGGAAACCTGTTCCAGCACCTCACCACTCATTCAATAAAAAATTTCCACTACACCACATTATATAAATGGTGTGGAAGACTGTGGTAGTGAGGCGGAAGGGTAAGACACAGTCCTTTCTACCATGGAAGGTGACTGCTGTTAGAGAACTGTGATCTGTACATCACACAATAATGGGAGTGAGGCTGAGAGGTTGCAGAGCTGTGTCTGAATACTGTTACTGGTGGACAGGAGTTATGATGTCTTCTCCTGTGCTTGGTAGCTTGTGTTATCTACCTTGTTCTGATAATGTCTCATCCTCCACCAATCCATCTGTACCATAAGAGAAATGATTATTACCCATCATTTGAGAAGGGATGGTAACATGACTATGGAAAGAGCAAGCAAAGAAATAGTACAACTAGTTGGGAACACTTTGTGAATGATTAGTGTAGAAGTAAAGCAGAAAAGATACTGAAATCAGAGGCTTGGAGCATATAGAATCAGAGGAAAACATTGGGAAATTGATAAAAACTAGAAAGGCCTTTCTTGTTTTTGACTTCTTTGGTTGCACAGATGAGGGACTGTTTACCATACTGTTGCTGGCTCAATTTCAGTGAAGGCCAAACACTTCTGTGTGTATCTGGGGGAAAAGAATATAAATAGAACCATCTGGAAGTAATGAGTCAAGGATAATTCAAGACGAAAGTAATTAATTCTTTGAAATAAAATTCCACAGGAGGGGAAGGAAAACAAGAAGGAGTGTTGGGAATTAGGCCAGCTAGGAAGCTCAGAGGATGACTCTGGGAGTGTGCAGAGGAATACCAAACTGCTATCCCCCTGTTCAGCCTGCTGAGGGGTGTCTGTACCAGTAAAGGTGCTCTGAAAACCACAGAGGCTCTCAGCCTGCTGGCTGCCATCCCCATAGACACATTGGCTGCTTTGTTACCCTTGGAAAGCTTCCCCAGTCCACACCTGCAGGGTCCAGGGAAAATGCATGTCCCCTGAAGGCTTTAGTCACCTGATTTTTTCTGCCTCTTTGAACAATGATTAACTTTTGCAATACACTTTACATCTTTAGAGCATCTTCACATAGGATCTGAGCGCATAGTGCTCAGGCAAGGTTTCAAAATAAGCAACCATACTGTTAGTTGCACATGTAGTCAGAAGGTTTTTAAGAGATTTGGTCAAAGTTGTGTGAAGGGTTCTTTACAGATCTAAGAAAAAACTGCACATTTCCACATACTTGGGCTCAGAGTTTGTTGCTGCTCTTCCTTATTGTGCTGCTGTGTCTCACTGATTTTTAGTATCAAGATGTGGTAGCCTGGGTACAACATTATGCTCAGCGTAAGGTGGGAACTGCTTGTAGCAAAATGCAGGTTGAAACCACTTTTGTGTTAATGCCTGAAATTTTCAGTTAGTTTGGAAATCCATACACACACTGAGTGGAAAACCAGAGTTGCTCAGAAAGATCCCAGAATAACATTTGGGGTTGTATACTAGGTTGTCTACTTTGGTGGGTAGAGCTACAGAAGTACGCGTATCTGTACCATGTTTATCTTCTTACAGCAAGAACTTTCATTATTTGGTTTATAAAATGAGGTTTGGAGAATTCAGGAGCTGAGTACATTCTCGAAGTTGCTACACTGACAAATAGCATCTCTTGCATGACCCTAAGTGAGTCATTCTGATATGCAGCTTGTTTAATTTTACTTTAAATATTGTAAAGCAGTTTCATAATACAATAATTTTGTCGACTCTCTTGTTGGCCACAGCACATAGGGATTTTTTCAATATCTTTTTGAAGAATTCCTTTTTCTTCTCTCTTGCCCAGTATTCATCATCAGGCAGATCCTGTGATCTTGCAGTGTTGCTTTGCAGTATCTTCTGAAATCCTCACTTGGTAGATTCTCTGCTGATGAATCTCTGAGCAGGTGCAAGCAGGTGATGCTGTTCTGTGGAGCAGCAACAGGGAATGATCTTGTTCATCAGATAGTATTATCTCTTGACCAAAGAGCTTGAGGGAAACTGACTGCTCCCTGCTAATGGGGAAGCTGTGGCAATGCAAATGGTGAGTCCAGGGGGTTCTGTTGAGTTCCTTGAAATAAAGTGTATTTTCTTGGGCTTCAGAAACACAAGAGAGATTTAAATCTTAGCACTGGAAGATTTGTCCTGTCAAGCTGCTCTGTGTAAATATAGAAAATGAAGACTTCTTATTCTTACCCCAAAATGTTTGGAAATGTGGCCTCACCCCGTACAACCTCTTTGTTCACGATCATCAAAACTGATAGCAGAATAACTCTCCTGCATTCCGCCTGCAGGTTTCTGGTTCCCCACAGATGGAGTTTTCATTTAATCAAGCTCATACTGAATGAAAGCAGTGCTATTAATTAAACAATGGCCCATCTGGTGCATTGCAAGTATCTGTGACACTGGGAGATTAATATCAATTATATCAGAAGCTGGAGGGATGCTAAAATCTGCAGAGACATGATGTTAGGATTCTGGTAGAAACCAGGCAGAGAAAGGGTGTGGTCTTGTACTGAGATCTCTGGCCAGAGAGCAGGGAATGCTGGATTCTGCTGCCAGATTTGATGCCAACGTTTTTTGTGTGACTGGACAAGTCGCTCCTGGGGAGATGAAATTAAAGGAGAATTTGATACATCACTCTCAGCTGTACTTTTGAAAATACACCCTGTATTGCTGTGCCCCAAAATCTCTCCACTGTAAAATGCTGTAATATTATCCACTTTTCTAAAAGAAGAGCTATTGAGAAAACTGTATGCAAGGTCCAGGGGTGTAAAGCTGGAACATCTGTTTTGAAATCCCTATCTGTAGAATTTCAAAGTTCAGTGTATCATTTTCTGGCTCCAAACCAGGAGCCTTTCTGTTATCAGTCAGGTGGTTCTTGCTCTGATCTTGTACTTTGAGTAAATGTGGATCTGGAAGTCAAATTGTTTTCTTTCTGCTACTCATATTCCAGACTATTGGCACAGTTATTGAGCTCCCACCTTACCTATGTCCATCTTTCTTCAATAGCAGCTATCCAGAAATTTAGGATGTAGCTGTGGAAATGTGAGACTTGAGTTCTTTTGTGTGCAACAAGACTGGCACATCTGGCACTGGAGCTGTACAGACAAAATGCAATCAGTATGGTATGTGCTGGACTTCCACTTTTGACTGTGGTGGCTACACTAGGTTTGTGTGCAATTTAATCATAGCAAAGCCTGTCCTCAGTTCACTTATGGCAGCACAGAAAAGTGGGACTTGAAGTATAAATAAATAAAAGAAACCAGCTCTGATGCATTATTTTTAGAGCAGCAAGAGGCAAGCAGTTGTGTGTAGTAAATGATGAACATCTGTAATGAATAGTTAATTCAGTCATAGATGGAAAAGCATCGCTTCATGGTCTGAAAGGATAACTTATATATGAGACAGCAGCAGTGACAATGGATTTGTTACCAGGTGTATGAGGCTCGCTGTCTTCCACATTCAGTTTTTCAGGGATGCTAAAAGGTTACAGTAAAGGATTCTGAAGCAGATTTCCCCTGTTTAAGAGCCTGGCTGGCAACTCACACCAGGTCTTGTTTCCTAGAAGGCCAAATTGATTTCCACTCCAGGTCAGCAGACTTTTTGCTTGAACAGATTAAGTTAATCAGATGCCAGTGTTTTTTTTTCTTTCTTAATAGATTTCAATAATTATTTTGGCTTTGGGCTGAGTAATTTCAATGTCAGGCGCACTGACCTGTTCAGATGTAAAGCTGCTTTGGCCAGTTGGAATAAAGGAAGGTGGGAAAGCAGAGTTGGAACAAACGGAAACTGTCATAACCCTTGGACTTAATAACCAGCCTGGCTTGACAGGGCTTGAAGGCTAGAGCAGTCTTTAAATGGATAAATGCTCTTTTGCATACCCCCACAGCTGAAAGGCTCCTCAAAAGTTTTCTGTCTGAGTCCATTGGTGGGAAGATGCATTGATGCCTCTTACATGGGTGCTGCCCCTCATATTGAATAAACATATTCATGAGTTGGTCACACAACTTTACGCTGCTTGGTTCATGGATGGGATTTGAGTGCAGATTTTCATGCTCGTAAAAGGTGTGACAAGGAAGGGGCTTTGGGCTTGGTTCTTCAGTCTCTTCAGTATCATTATACTGGATGCTGCTGCGTAGGGCATAGCTCTTCTCTGGATGCACTTACAGCCTAGGGGATTCTTCCTCTGGGAAATGGGATATTGAATATATTTTGATGCAGTTGTCCACAATCCTGTGAACAACCTATTTAATTTCCTTTGCCTCTCAGGGCTTGAGGACATACTGACATCTCTTTGACAGCACAGATTATATTCTCTTATCCCTTTGTTGCAATTTGTGAAAATCTAGAGGCAAGAATGGTTCATATTTACTGACTATAAAGCTTCCAACCCTCTCATCACACCTGTATTCAGGAGAAAAGAGTTGTCCTGGAGTCGATACCAGGACACTTAGCCATGGCTGATTTGTTCCCTGCTCCATGTCTGCAATGGAAAATCTCCCTTTTTAGTCTATTCTCTGCTTTTGCTTCTTCTCTGTTGGATTTATTTGTATTTTTATGTTTTATTATATTTTGAAGTTTATGCTTGAGATGGATGGAAAAGGAATGTTGAATGAGAACTGCTTGCAGAAAGCTCTAATATTTCAGCTGTAATTCTCCTTTGTTCTTTGGGCTGCTCCTGAGAATGAAAATTGAGCAAGCAGATGTAAGCCTCCAGAGACAGTTTGAGGAGCCATCCATATTTAAGACCATGAAAAACAAAGAAATGAAATTGACCTTGTAGATGCATCAGAGCAAGATTCTGGGAGATTTTAAGGTTAAATCTTGTAGATTTACTGCAAGTCGAGGAAGGCAAAGGGCTCGTGTCTGCTCCAGTCTAATGGTGTTGAAGTAAGTGGGTTAATTATTTTCTGCTGACCTCATCAATCTCAGGTCAATCCAGTGGTCTAAACTAAGTGAGGGTAAGGTTTCCTTAGTGGAGGCAGGGGATTGTTGCCTCTTCTGAAATAAGATTTGGGGATGGGACTCAACTGCGTGGATCTTGTTTGCATGTCTGTCCTCTTGTAAAATCTACAAGTTTATTTTTATTGATGCTTTCTCAGTTTGACAAATAGATTTTTCTATGAAGAGAAACATATTTAACGTAAGTCATTTATATTAATCAGAAGGGGAAAAAAAATAATGCAAAACCACTAATTTTGCACGGAACAAGTTGGGTAACCTAATGAATATAGATGATGCTGATTTATGTGTTTACCAAAAAATTAAAATTGGAGGAAGGAAACAGGCCAGGAAAATGCAGTGTTAAATGATGTTCCATGATTTCAGAGGCCTCCTGCTTAAGAAGTGTTTCAAATGTAAATGCGACTTTTCAGTGTGTCGGTACTACATTACTCAGCAAGACCAGCCAACACATTACTGAGTTTATTTTATTTTATTATTTTATTTATTAAAGAATGGGCTGACCCACAGCCTTACAAAGCAGCCACCCTGGAAAGTGTTTCTACTTTTTTTTTTTTCTACTCAACTGTGAGTTGTAGAGCAAGGCCATATTGACTGAGAGCTTTTCTAGTGTCCTGAAGAAATATCTGGATAAAGACTCTTGGCACCATGTATGGGAAAAAAAAATGCAGAATTTTGGTATTTTGGTACTATTCTGTGCAAATGCTTTGGAAATTGGGCCTTAATTACAGATGTCTGAATGTTTGAAAATCCTAGTTTGTATAAAAAAGTGTGACTTTTAAACCAAAACTGAAGCCATGTAGGATCTTGTGCTGATGGGTTACAAAGTCGAACTCATAGCCAGGAAGAGGGTGTTTGTTAAGGCTTTGTCTTTGAGATTTTTGGAATGTAATTGCTCACTACTCAACACTGCTGATGTGTAACAGCTCCTGGTTTCTACCAGAGAGATATGTGTTTCTCAAGTATGCAAAAGCAGACATCAAACTCACTGTCTTTTGTCCAGGAAATACTTGTCGGAAAAAAAAAAACCAAAAACATGAGATTGAAACATGAAATTAGTGACAAAATTCCTAGGAGTTTCAGAGTTGCCAAACTTATCTGTAATGCATCAACTAAGTTTAGAACCATTTGATGCCATAAAGTGTGCATACAGAAGACTTTTTGGTAGAAGTACTGAGGTGACCGAGGTGTCTTGGTCTTTTAGAAAGCCACTAAAGCCAGTGGCTTTAGTTTCAGAGATACTTTTAGCCTTGTATGTTTGGCCTGGCACAAGCACTGGATGCCGCAGGGGAAAGCTAAAGTTGTCCTAAGGTATCCCAATAGGTGTACAATGGACAATGTTTCATCTTCCATAGATAAAAGCAGGAGAAATCCAGACACTCAGCTCTTAGCTTCACATCTCCTGTAGGAATCATTACCTCAAATATTCAGTGCACTTCTATCAGAACTTGTTGCAGCTTTGAACATGGCAGTCTCAGATTCATAGCATTATTTGCCTAACATAAAGAGATTCTGGAGTAATATTTTAGTAGTCTTTTTAGAAAAATCAATAATTAAAAGCAATGAACTTTGTTGGAAAGCTCCTTTTATCCCAAAGGATTGCAGAGAGGTTTGCAGACTGCGTGCTGCTGTCATTACTAAATCTGCTCACTGCAGACAACAACTAGAGGTTCCAAGTATGCAGTTATACATGGGATCTGCAGTACCGCTGGATCCTCAGAACAGAAATAGAGTAAAACAAATCAGCAATAAATTCAGTGCTTTGTGATTTATGCACGTTTGCAGAAGTCCCAAAGAACTGCCTGCCTTTGCCTCACTTTTTATCGTCCTCAAACAAAGAATACAAGAGCCTGTGAAAACAGTCCCTTTGGAAAGTTGTTGCAATAGAGATCTTTTTTTCCCCACAGTGGTTAGCTTGGCGGCTGCCTCTCTTTCCCTTTCAGCAGACACATAAGTGGTGGTGTGGAGCAGATAAGTGATGTCAACTGGGAGTGCTCTTGAGTCATGTTTGTTGCATGGCTGCCTCTCACATGCAGCTGGGTGCCAGAGCTCTGAGTGCAGGAATGGCGGTAAGAATGGCTGGTGGGAGCTGAAAAAAAAACAAATCTTGGTTTGTTTTTCAGAATAAGTTCTGATTAGGTAATTGCTCCTATAGAAGCCCAGCTGCATTGCCTGAATTCAATTTTATCTCTCTTTAAACACTGTCACCTATTTATGTTCAGCCTTCCTCCTTATCCTTTGATCCCAGCCGTGCCTTCACCTGTTCTGTCCTTGAGTTTCTCTATAGCTGAGAAAACTCTTTGCTATGTGCTACTCAGCATCAGGGAGCCTCCTCCTTCTCTTAGGCACTTTCATCTCTACTTTGAACTGAATGTTTCCTCCTGCTCAGCTTTTGTTTCTCTGTTGAGCATCTTGTTATTCTGAGGGTTAAGGACACTGCATAAAAACACGGGGCTTATGCTTTCAGTTTCCCATATGGAAAATTTCAAGGGGCTGTTAAGGAGCTTGCCAAAGGATAAAGATTGCAAAGCAAAGCATTGCTTAAGCTTTTGAACACCAGTGATTAAGGGCAGGGGCACACAAACACCTTACATCTTGCTGCATATCAGCAGCTTCACAAGCAGGTACCTATGTGCATCCTCTCTTCTCTGCTGCATGTGCAAAGAGTGTGCCCCTCTTACTACAGGGAATAAGCTGCCTGTCATTTATTGTAGGTTAAGAGCTCACACATGCATGGGCAATCATAACAATGTGGCTGGTGTGCTGCAATGAGTTCCCAGCCTACTTGTATGGGGCCTTGCTCATCATGAAGTATGGCAGAGCTTGTATTTCCAGTGTGCATCTTCCTCCCCACGGTGTGGGTGACAAAAAGCTGTTGGTAATAGAGTCGGGAGCATTATTTTCCAATCCATGGAAGAGCTACTTATGATGAAAGCAAAATATCACCCATCGCTTGTGAACGATGATAAGGGGCATATTGTTGGACAGGGAAGAAATCTTATTTTTGTAACATGGTCTTCACTCTGTAACTAGACAACGGAGACAGGCACAGCCCCATACAACACAGGAAACCTTTAACTGCAGAGAAAACTTAAGGGCTGCACAAAATATTTTCTTTCTGTGGGATGTATAGTTTTGGCCATAACTGAACAGAATTCAGAAATAAAACCCAGTTCTGAATAGCCATGGTGATGGACATTCTGCTGGGATTTTGTCTTTCTTGATAGATGCACAATCTTAGCCAAATTTCTACTGGTAAAAAAATAACAAATATTAGTCAACAGCTTCTCCCTAAGGAGTCCTAAGATCTACAACGGGCTCATATGCCTTTTAAAACACATTTGATGGAAACAGTTTCACCAACAGTATCTTATCTGATTTTGATTATACTAAGACTTTACATTTAGAGTCATATTATTATGCAAATATCATCAAATAATACCATCATTTATGTTTGACAGATACAAACTGTGGGACTAAAGAGAAAATGGTAAGCTCAAAGATAGCACTCAACTGAACTTCAAGCCTTTTGTAATATATATTTCCTCCCCAGAAAGTGCTTTCTTTTTCTTCTCTCTGCTTCCTCCCTGGATTTTCCCTTCCTATTTTCTTGTTTTCTGTTCTGATGCACTATTAAACACCTAGCACACTACTTCCTTAAGGGGTAGCACTCAGCTCATGAAATTGTCCCTGTGTATGCCTTGCCTCTGTAAAGCATTTGGAAAAAAGATGTTCTTGAAGTTATTTCTGGAGATAGAAGCATGTCAAACTGTCCTTGGCTCTGAAGGCATTTCTGAGTCCAAGTGTTACTAGGGTTACAATGCAGTAGAATAAAAATCAGCCAACTCATTGGTCAGAAACTCCAGAACTTTGATGTTTGGCTCTAGCTTCTGCTTTTGGAGTCTCTTTCTGATTGTTTTCAGCACTGTGGATCTTGCTGGTGCTTTGTCTGTAGATCTTATGCTCATACCTCTTTGTTGTTGTTGTTGTTATTCAGAAAAGCTAATAAATGTATTGAGTATTTCCAGAGCATTCCCTTCCTTTTGAAGCAATCACTGTAGCTGATTCAGTAGTGTTTGGTACTGCTGAAAGGCTCTGTGTACTTTGAACAACTAGAAAAGAGCCATCACTGTCATTCGGATGACTGTGTGGAAGGATCTGTACTAATACTAGGGAGCAGGCTGAACAAGTTTCTTTTGTAGGAAACTGAGTGTTAAATTGATCTCCTGGTAATCAGTGGACCATGCATGTTTTTTTGTTGGTTTTGGTTTTAAGAATCTCATGACTACTGTGAGCCTGCTGCAGTTTCTGAGGTTATCAGGTGTGCTTGTTTCTTATGTGCTGTTTTAAAACTATACCTGTATCTAGCATTTCATCTAAGAAGTGAGTTTTAACCCTGTTCACCAGCAAAACAGGTTAAATAATATTTGTATAATTCCTATCAGATACCCTTGACCAGCTGTAGACCAGAGGTGGGTTGGTGACTGGTGACTGCCATCAAAGAAGATAGTCTTACCCAGGGCCGAATGGGCAACACATTCATATTCCTATACCACCACTCAGGTATCCTCAGACAATTAAGCAGGGGAAATTAATTTAAAATTGAATAATCTTTGGTACAGCTTCTTGAAATTACTTTTATTAATCAACATCGATTTTTAAAGCATTTTTTACATAATAGTGTCATAATTTCTCCTGTTGAAGAGAATAACAAGGAACCTGATGAAGGCCTGGTAACTAATGAATCTGATTTTGTATTCCATGTGCTGTGGCCCAGAAGCCAGGCTGTGACAGATTTCTTTATTGAACCTTCCGGCAGGCTTTCTGTGAGAGTCATTTGTAAATGAAGGTTTGTAAGCCGTGACCATGGAAAAGGATCATTGTCCATAACGGTGGATGGTTCAAGAGCCTGATTAATAGTAGCAAATAAAGGCTTTCACCTTGAAAGTTGTCCATTCAGATTTAGCCCAGTCTGGCAAATTCTTTGCTTTTCAGAGATACAAGGGATAGGAAGGTTAGATAGAAACCAAAGTAGCAAATTGCACCACAAAAGTATTTCACAAGGGGCAAGAAGGAGGATAGTCATGTCACTAGGGACACCTAGTAAAGAGGATTAATTTGTCTGCTAACCACCCTGGAGATCTTTTGTGTTAGAAAGCTCTGTACTGCCTGAAGGAGAAGCCTCGCTCTATGTGGTCTCTGTAGAGAGCTTAAATGGATTAATCAACTGAACTGGTTAATGTAAATACTATCCTAAATGTGAGTCCTTGTGGTACGCTTTCTGGGAAGACCAAGGAACAATTATTTTTTTGCTAAGAAGTATTCCTACCATACTGTATGCATTGCAGCAAGTGGCATTTTGAGTATCAAGTAGCCAAGAGCTTTTATTACCTCATGGCACAAGTGTTTCCTTTTTCCCTCCATTTTGTGTCTCTTTCTGGCTTTGGATTTCTCTGTCAGATTTCTGGACAGAAAATGTTTCCTGCAATCATAGAGTGCCTGGATTGTTGAAGAGAGCTGATCCTCTTACTGCCTCTGATTGCTATTACAAAAGCAATATGTTGCAGAGAGGATAAGGAAGAGATAATTTTGCAGGTGCTGTTTTTGCTGCCTCTATTTCTTGAAAAGATTTTGGACTATGTTAGGATTACCAAGAAGTAGGTGGAACAGGGATGCACAAACTGTTTTCTTCAGAGCATGCAAAACCTGTGAAGTTTTGTTCATGAAATGAGAAATTAACCCTGATGAAATGCAGATTCTATGCCATCTTTAAACTTACTTACACATACTTGCTGGACTGATTAGCTAGTCAAGAATTCACTGAAAATTAGGAGGAAAAACTAGATATGTGTGTTCTTTTTGACATCTGTGATGCAGCTAGATGTTAATTGAGGAGTGAGGCGGTGGCAATGGGGAAAATAAATGACAAACATATTATAAAGTAGATCTGTAGGAATTGGGAAGAAAAGGGTGATAAAACATTTTATGGTTCTTTAAGCATCAGTTAATCACTCCATTAATCAGAAAATCAAAATGAAACTGCTGTATGATTGGGTCAGTTCACTAATTACACTAATAAGTGGAGAGAAGGAAGAAGTGAGGGCAATGGCTGATGTGCCTTCTCTGTACTGTTTTTCAAGTTATTTTGGAAAAGGAGGTGTCAATAGAAGAGGAATGTGTGAAATAATCTGTAAAATCTGGTGTAGCTGTGGCTCCTAGGATAGAGGGAATGAGAGTTTCTGCATTGAACTGGATGAAATAGTTCCTACCATGGAACAGGTCTGCAGTTGACCTTACACACAACTGGAGCCATATCTGGAGATAACCACATGGCTACATGTATTGTTATCTGTTGATGATCTGATGCAGGAAAGAAACATTCTGAGTACTGTTATATTAATGGCACTGGAACAGCTCCTTTATTTCAGAGGGTCAAGGCTCACCGATCAGTTTTGGAGGCCCTGGCATTAAGCACATCTTCAAAGATGTCAGTGCATCCATGCAGGCGAAGAGGATTTTACTTCGTGTACAGTGGTATTTCCTACTGCTTCCCAAAAAAATTTTATTGCATACCTCCAAAATCCTGTATAAGTTTTGTGATTTTAGCTTCAAAGCATGCCCTGCCCTCCTTAGTATTTCCTCCTCCCTGCCCTTATTCTGTTTTTTGAATGTGTTTATGGAAGTTAGGGCATGAGTTGCAAATTATAAAGTTAACTGTGTTCACAACTGGAGTGAAGCGTCAAAAACTAACTACTCACCAGAAATTTATGGATGACTGTGAATAACAGGTACATCTGAGAGCTTTCCAGTTTTGCCTCTGCACAATTCATAAACACAGAAATGGCAACATTCATTGTATGATTTATTTATTGTGAAATGTTTACTTGGCTCTTCTTTTGTGTCTGTAAAACCAAGCCAACAGCAGTGGAACCAAACCAGACTTTCTCATGAGATATCCAAAGCTTCCTTTTTCAAATCTAGCCAGGAAATACAAAAAGAATGGCTTTTTTTTTTTTTTTTTTTTAATGGCATTTTAGTATCCCCAGTCCCTGTTTGATTCCAGAAGAAGCAGGAAAATATTAGTGAATTAATAGGGAAGATCTTTCCTAAATAGAAGTTACTGGTGCCAGTTATTTCTTCATCACATCCAGACTGTGCCTGTGTTCTGTCTTTCAGGAACCTACACTGAACAGCTTTAAGATTCCTTCTGAAACCTAGTGAATGTTAGAGCTTCCAATGAAACATCAGAATAACACCTAGGGCTGAAGTGGAATCAGTACCTACATTTGTCCTGTTTTATTTTTCCTGTATGGGTAGAGATAAGTAAAATATATGCCAGAGGGATCCTGCAGCAGACTGACAAGAAACCTTTATGACACGTGATGTACAGATATTTAATGCTCTGGTGATTATCAAAACTTAAAACGTTCCTGCTTAGCCTCTTTGTCATCTATGTCCACAGACCCCCCTCTTATCTCTTCAGCTATTGAATTCCTTGAGAGGACTATCAGATTTACCTCTCTGGTTTGGCTCCAAATTGTAAAAAAAAAATAATTAAAAATAAACAACCCTAAAATCACTGTTTTGATTTACAGTAACAGATCTTAGATCTTTTGATGATTTTGATATTCTTGGCTCTGATTATTGAGAAGCTTGTGTATTACAGGGATCATATTCTTACATCTCAGCCACTATGAGAGCTAGAGAGACTAGAAGGGAAAAAAAACAAAACATTCCAGCAGCTGGAGCATTAACTAAAATACTGTTTTTATTAATAATGGCAAAATCCATTCTTGTTCTTTCTCTGGAGATTGGCCTCATATGGCATTTTCTATTTCTAGCGTGTTCTTGTCAAAACATTTCACTTCTTTTCAGTCTCTGTGGTGAATGCAGACGATCCCAGCTCCTTGCTGGACCCCTGCCTTGTTTCTACTTGGAAAGCATAACACTTTAGGTAACAGATGCTTGGCAGCCTGAAGAAGCAACCTATAATGGGGAAATAATCTCCTGAAATTGAAAGGGAACATTAGCCTGGGTTTCCACATGTCAGATCTGAGAGAAAAGTGTAAGTGCTCTCTCTACGACCTCAGGCAGAGGCAGGTTCTCCAGGTTGCCATAGCAATCTGTGTGTTTATCAAATCAAGGTCTTTGTAGCAAAACAGTAGAAGATACAGTTCAGGGAGCACTGAAAGTAAAATATACATATCAGCATGTATTATGTTGCAAGAAGTGAACAAAAAGATAGAACTGTCTCAGTGTTTTACCAACAAATGAAAAGACATAAATTCCCTTTGCTCTGAGTGTCATAAAAGACACACTTTCAGTGACTTCGTAGTGAGAGCTGATGCTGATCAGAACACAAGTATAATTATGGCAAAAATACAAATCTAGAGAGGTGGTTAGATGTGCAAACCAAACTCATATTTAGTTCACATGAAGAATTATCCTTTGTTGGTATCTTCTCTATTTCTTCAACTTTCATTGAAATAAATGGTCGGGAAACCAGAAAGTAGTGCACATATGGACCTCTGAGTGAGTGAGTGAAATAAACCTATAAAAGCTGTGATTGCATAAGATAGTGTTTGCTTATAGAATGTTGATCATCTTGAGGTGATCTCCTATTTTAAGGATCAGATGACTGCAGCTATAGATGGTTGCCAACATTTTTGTTAACTCTTGTACAGTTAAGTGCAACCTAGCGTACAAATTGAGCAGGTTACAAAGGGCAGCAGGATCAGCCCCTTGGTTCTGAGAGGGAGAAATATGATAGATATATCTGAATGAAATAGGCAGCTTCAGGCAACCAGTTTGTATGAGACATCTGATGGAAACCCTTGCCTCCCTATTAGGCTTTGAAGGTCAGGCCACACATTACTGGAAAAATCATTCCCTTTGGATTACCCCAGAGTTCCTATACTTTGCCTTTGGCCTCAGATTCAGTAAGTGTGAGAGATCACAGCAGGAGCCAGAGCTAAGCCCTAGAGCAGGGAAAAACAAGCAGAAGTCTTCACCTCCCATATGCCCAGTGACTGCAGGCTCTGTGCCTACTCATGCAAACGATATTCACACCTCTTGTAGACAGGGCATTTACACACCTTGCTGCTTTAATCTGTCCTGGAAAGCTTCAAGATGGAATTAGAGAAAGGGCTGTGTGGGTAGGAGCTGAAAACTGACAGTTGCAGCCTGCTGAGGTACTGACTTCAAGAGTGTTGATGGAGAGGTCTGGAGGGGTTAATAGCAGACACAGCTAAATAACTCTAAAACACGCACCCAAGTATAATGTAGGAACTGAGTAAATTGCATGTTTCAAAAAATCCCTGCCCATATATTTAGCCAATGTCAGTGATGTGCCTACTTACACCCCGATGTGTACATGTGAGTGACTGGAATGATTCCTGAGGTTAATTACCAAACTCACCAAAGGTCTTGACTCATTTGGAGCTGATGAGACCACTGCACTTAGTCCTCAAATTTATCAAACAAACACAATTATGCAGGTCATGGCATGTGGCTCAACTAATAGGGTATCAGACCAAAAAACTCTGCGTTGGGATATGTCTCAGCCACAGAGAAGTGCTCAAACACCATAAAATGAGAGCTGATATAGGAGGGAAACCTTGCCCACCCACTGGATATTCCTCTTGATGTCTTGCTTTTAAGTTACACTGTGTAACTAGTAGTTGCAAAAATGCATGATGCTATCTACCTTGGAAGCTCAGGATATATTTGATATAGTTAGTTCTAAACAGGTTTCTGACTATAGGATGCAAACCGGTCTACCTGTATGTGGCAAGTGGGTCAATAAACAAAATCAATGCTCATCATTAGTATCTGTGAAATGGATGTCTGAAATCAGTGAAATTCCACCAAAGTTTTGAGTGGGAATAAGACCTGCAAATTACTGGGGAATAACAGCTCCAAACCATCTGAAAAGCCTGATGCAACCTGCTGATCTAACATCCACTAGCAGTCTTTGCAAAAAGCAGCAGATACAGTGTCAGCATAATTCCATGTTACTGAGTCATTGCCACACAGAGGTTCCTCTCACTGTCTCACCTCCTATGCAAGTCATTGTTGATGCTTCATCTGCTCACTATTCGTTGCAAGTTGCTGCAACCCCCATAAACATCCTTGCTAAGAGAGTTTCTCCAGGAGCAACTGTCTTTCTCTGAAGTGAATGTCTTGTAAGTTGCATTCTGACAAATGTGAAAAATCACAAACCTATAAACAGATACAAAGGCCAGGGAATGAATCTGTCAGTTCCAAGGTTAGTTAATTTATAATCTGAAGGCCTTTTCCACTTCTAAGGTAATAATAATTATGTCCTTTAAAAATGTGGCTATGTTCCTGATTCACACCTATGTTCCCGATGCACCTAGGTGTTTATTTATGGACATTCCTTCTTAATAGAGCCTTTAAATATATGATTAAATCCTATTGAAGCCCACTCTTGGGAGTTTAGCTGAACTAGCAATTCATTGTAGAGGGTCTACAAATCCAATCTAAATACGAAATAATGAAGCAGAAAGTACTGTTAATGATACCAAAACTATGAGATCTATTAACAGAGGTAGTTCCCCCAAAAAAGTTCTACTTTTAGAATAGATTTTCCTCTTTGGTTAACTGGAGATGCACTTCAGCTGCTCTGTAAGAGCACTGGCTGCAATGTATTTATGTTAAGTCTTTCAGCCTCCCATACCATTTTGGATGTGAGAAAGGGTGTGGTGGCAGATGCCTGGTGCCAGACTTTGGATATCTCATTGGGTGCTGAGCAGGCCCCCGGTAGCAGTTGCAGTACTCAAAGATCTTTGCATGGCATCTTCAACTCAAGGCAATGTTGGAGGACATCTGTCATCAAGTAGGGATGTGGTTAGTGTGTCACCAGTGTCCACCACCTATCTTCATTACTGTGGCATTCGCATCCTGCTTTCTGCCTCCTACTTTAAGCTCTGTGTGGCTGCATTTCTGATTTCCTTGCATTTGTTCTTTGCTTGTTGTCAGAAAGGTGTCTGAATGGCAGACAGCTGTCCAGTATATCTATAAAGATTGTAGAATGCTTTTGAGTGGGAAAATGAGGAACCAGGCTGTAGAAATAAGGGAGGAAGACCTGATCTAAGAAGCTTCAGAACTGCTGATTTAGAACAGTAAGTTTCTTAAGGAAAAGAAAACAAAATAAATGAAACACCTTTGAAACCTGGATAGGCTTTATGATGATCTTTTCGACTTTCAACTTGTGGGTGTTTCACATAGCAGGATTTGGCAGAGAAACCAGTCTCTTTGTCTGCTGCAAGATCTGGTGCACTTTAGCAATCAAAAAAACAGTGTAACTCTGTTTAATAAAATGAAGAAAAGAGAAAAGGGGAAAATGTTAAAAACACTTTTTGCTCTATAATAGGTTTATTTTTATATGTTTTTCTTTTTGCGATCATATGGACGTTCTCCCTGTCTCTGCCTGATCACAAATATCAGCCTCTCTTTTTTTAATGAACTATGTGAAAGAAAGAGGTTCAGTCATTTGCTGGAATGAAAGGCATTTTCTCTCTTTAATTAGGAGCCAAACTGCAGGAGTCAGTCTGTGCCAAGGAGGAAATTAGATGAATGAATCTCTTGCACTGTACTAATAAGAATTCAGCGCAGTTGTTGAGGACAGGTTATCGAGGTGTGTACAGCCTATGGTATGGGCACTGCTGGTGCTTTAACATGAAAATGCATGAATTCGTGAAGATGGTAATAAAAAGAGGTGTTTTCCATCAAGGACTACAGAGACACTGGTTTGTAGCTGAAGGTGATGCAAGGAGAGGCTGATGTATGTCTGACAGCTGCTATTACTGGTGGTCTGCCAAACTACTTGCTCCTCACCCGAGGTGAGGGAGGTCTGGTGGTCAGCATGGGACTTGTGTAGGGAGAGCAGACACCATTACCACGCCTCACTTCGCTGTCTGCTGCTCCCTGCATTGGAGAGAGCTGCATTTCCTTATTGGGCCTACTCTGCATGCAGGAGTAACTCGCATTCAAAACACATAGCTGTCTCTGTGTGATGCTGATGACAGCTGGGATCCCCTACCCCTTCAGTAAGCTGCTGCATGTTTTCTCTGGCTGCCAATCAGCACTGGCCTTGTTTCCCAAGCCTGGTAGATGTCTTCTGGCTCTAACTCCCACAAATTCCTCTGCATCAGTCTGAATTACCTTCCTAAACCCTATGAAGCCTTGGGGATATTATGGTTGAAATACCCTAATGATTCAGGATTGCTCTGATTTACAGTCCTAATTTGGTTTCTCTGTGTATTACAATATATTGCAGGATGGCCTGCTGTGTTTCTTAGCAGGATTTTTACTTGATCAGTGAGAGTGATCAGGCCTGCCTAGTGGGCACCTCTTTGGCTATATTTTTGTTCTCTGGTGGCTTCTGAATGTGTGGGTCTGAGTACAAACTTTGTGTCCAGAATGCAGTTTATGTGAGCTCCATCCTTCTCTGTGGCAGCAACTGGGTGGGAAAGTTCACAGCAAATGTCAATGGGAACTGGAGAAGATGGTGGATTGGATCATCATGGTCTAGTCAGTGAGATACCTAGAAGAATGGAACAGATGCTGTCTGTACTGCAGCCACAGGACTCACGTGTGTTGCCAGGCAGAGAGTTCCTAACGCAGTATTTTCTGTATCCTGCTTGCACACAATGAGAGCAGCAGACTCTTCCTTGTAAAACATGCAGGAGAAACCAGCAGCTGGAGTCCAAGGAATTAAAGTGAAACAAAACCCTACCAAATCAGCCATTTCATATCCAGCACATTTAGAGGACATTTCACATGTAATTTCTCAGTGAATCAGTTAATGTATCCACAGGAAATAACAATACCACTTATTTTCTCAAGATTTGTTTGATATATCAATTAACTGGATTTTACAAACCACTCAGATGGTGCAGTGATGAATGTTGTAAAGAACTCGTGATTAATGTTGTGTTCAGACTAGGTCTTCACAGCGTACATAAATAAGACCTGGAGCTCTACATAGAAAAATGGAGATAAAATGAACTACTGAATGGCTATTTCTACAGGCAGTAGATTCACTGTATACTACAAAAGGTGAGGGTGGAATGTGTGGGCATGAAATTAAGGACCATGCCATGGACTTTGCCCACAAAGGACTGAAGACAGCTTGCAGAGACCTCTTATTATTGTTTTCTTTGAGAGTGCAATTTTGTAATCTTTTAATTCATTTAGTGTGATGGGCTTTTTTTTATGTACTTCTTGTACCTAGACACAGTCACTACTCAAATAACTAATTTACTTGTGTCTGGGTACACAAAGTGCCTTCAAAGAAAAGAACAACTCTCATAAAAGGGGAATGCTGGAAATCACACGGTGGGTAGTGAAGCGTGCAGTTTTACAACAAATACTTGGGCTAGGTGGCCCCCATTTAGCAATCCCAGGCATTATGCTCTTTCCCAGGTAACACTGCGTAGCATCTGTTTCCAGCCTGGATATCTATGGGATTTATCTTAGTATTCCTGGACAAGGAGACAACACTGTACTGCCTGCTGCCTTGCTGAAGAAGTACAGTCAGTCAGTCTTTTCCCTTCATCTTCTCTGCTTCAGAATTCAGGGGCAAAAATGACACCCAGATTTTCCTCCCACTGCTGGCAGTTGGGCTGTAATTGAGCATGAACAAGAGTCCCACAGGTACCAGCAGCATTAATACTCTTGGCCGTTCTCTCTGGCTTGCCTTGCATGTGTCAGGAAGCCTGCAGTGAGGACTTCCCAGCTGAAAGCGGCATGGTCACACAGAAGCTGGCCCCATGCCCTCCTCTCTGCTGGGAACACAGCACCTGAGCTGGTGCTGTGGGTGGAACATCCCAGGGAAGTAATTCAGAATAGCTCAGGTTTCTTTGAAACACAGGCTGGGCTTGTGCCCAGCTAGCAAACAGTAGGTGGTGTAACTCTGAGGTTAAGAACTCATCCACAAGGCTAAATGAAACTAGGATACAATCCAGCTGACATTTAAGTGCTTTCTGTCCTGACATTCTTACAGGATGAAACCACTCAGTGCTGTACCAGCTTCACAGAACAGCAACAGGATAGCAAATGGAGCATCACGCCACCTGGGGTTTTCAGGTGTTGTTTCTCTGCTAATGCTCCCTCAGCCATCCCTGGAGATTGGATTACAAATTAGCAAGGGTGTATTTCTTCCTCTTGTCTCCCTTTCCTTCTATATAAAGGAATTTTGTATAATTCCTTTTGTATAACTAGTACTTTGCTGTGGGGGGAGTCCTGCCTATATTGAATTGTAGCTAGGCCTATCAGAATTTGCCCATTTAGTTTAAAAACAAACAATCCTATTTCATTTTCTGTATGTATGTTCTTCCTGCGTGTTCTTTAGCATTGCTTTGGTTTTTCTATAGAAGTAGGAGACTATTATCTTGTCAACAATGTTCTATTGCATTGACATTATCTCTTAATTACACAATTACTTTGTTATGTTCTGTAGTCTGAGCAATAAAACATCTGAAGTACTTTGAGCCAATATAGTTTTAAAGGTTTGAAGGAAAAAACCTACAACCTTGATTCCAGCCGCTTGCTAAATGTAAGTACTTTCTTGTTCTTTTGATATATTAAGGAAGTAATTGTACAATTAGTGCTACAAAAGGTGTAGGTAAAATGGTGCTGCTTGTTGGGATTGGCAAAACTGTGCTCATATTATTCTGAAATACATGTCAAGAGTACTGGGCTGTCTTATTCTCATCATTCCTTATCCAATTGCCACAGGACCCCCTCAGAGCTGCCCCATCTCACAGTATGGTTGGCACTGCATCTGCTGCCAACACTGCATCTGCTGATAGCATCTATGGGAAGTGCAGCCCTGGGTGTATGCAGGGTTGCATCCCACCACCACCTGCAACAAATTCGTGTTGATTTTTCATTTCAGAGAATCTTGTGGGGGAAATGTATATTGACACAGCTTTTGTCTAAACCCTGGGAAGGCAGCTCACAGCCAGGGATTCAGATAATACACTCTCACACCTACTGCCTTGTTACTTGATGGTAGTACTTTGTGCCGTAGACTTGTACCCAGCAAAGTCAATGACACCTTATTACTGACCTTGAGTGAGAGCAGGTTCAGAATAATGTAGTTCAGATAAACTGGTGCATTAGGCAGTTGTGGTGTTTAAGAAACAAATCTCCTTAGTGCCTTAAAAGTCTAACACCTCCAACTGTCAGACTTATCACTCTTTTCCTGCATCCCTTGCTTTGCCTTCTGACAAAATCAATATTCTAAAAATAAATAAGAATACAGTGCAAGCATCTAAATTGAAAAGCAGCAGTTGGCAGAGCCATGTATCTTTAATCTAGATCTAGTCAGCCAGATAGAGATAGGCTTGGCAAGAGCCCTCAGGCAAAGCATTCAGCAAAGCTACTGCACTGCTCCTGAGAAGTCCATCAGTCCCTTCAGCCACAGACACATGTAAAAGAGCCACAGGGTGGGAATGCCTCTTGTCGCTGCTCCTGGGGTGATGGAGGATGATGTCAGCTGCTGAATGAGGCTTTGTGTGACGAGAAGGAAGGAGCCAGTCTCCAGAGGTGGAAAAGAGAAGCTGGAGGAGTAGGCTGCAGTGCAAAGAGCTGTACCAATTTCACTGAGGTCTTTGCCTTGCCTCAGTCCCTCTCTTTGACAGGCAATGTGTTTGAAAAGGGCTTTTCTGTTTCCAGAGTGTGTTGTTTTTTCTCTTTCTTTGGGAGTGCTGTGCATGAAGAACTGGGATGGTTACTTAAGCAGAACTACTTTTTGGGTTTCACCTGTAGCATTCCTCTACTGCTGGTCAGGAAGGGCACAGATATGTAATGGGGATGCTGCCAGCTGCTCAGCACCTTCCACACTCCGTTGCCTGTGGATTTTAAAGTGGACCCTTACTTGTGAATGGCTATTTCTGGTAATCAGAGAAGGATGTTGTAATTCCATATGACTGGAGAAGAAATAGAAGGGAGAAAATATCACTCTGTTATAGATCACCCAGAGAACTAATATCAACAGCTCTGACACCCTGTCTGTCTGCAGTGATAGACAGCGAACAACAAGACAGTGAGCAGAATGTATTGGCTTTCACACTGGTCTTTTTGCTTACTTGGGCTGCTCATTAGGTTTGCCTCGCAGAGTTTAGCTGAGATTCAGTGGTGAGGTATCTGTGAAACAGATAAGCTTGAGCTGCAGTGAAGTTTGAAAAGAGGTCTCAGCCCCTGTGATGCATTGCAGATGGGTCTAAGCCCATCCAGGATTTGTGAAACTGAGAATATTTTTAGGAAGGACTTTCAAGGCAGCAGTCTCTAGTGTTCCTAGGTAAGGAGTCTCATGCCTAGAATCATCAGGGAGTGAGTGACAGAGCCAAGAGGGGTACACTGGTACCTGCTCACAACAAAGTTGTTCCTCATATCCCCTGGACCATGGGTCATAAGTGGAATAGAGCTGCTTGTCAGTCTTATGGGCTTGTAGTTGTGCATTGTATTCACTAAGTGCTCTGGCAACCCTTGACTTTAATCTAAAACTGTTTTCAGAACAGGATTTTTTTTCTTTCTTTCTGTTTTGCTGCTTTTTCGCAGCACCAGCGAAGTTTAAAGGCAGCAGGTTCTGAACCTAAGCTCTTTTCCTTATTTTTTTTTCCCCAGAGGGATGCAAGTATCAGCTGTCTGTTAGAATTCAAGCAAAACAATTCCTTCTGAATGACAAGAACAAACATTTTCCAAACATCTGCATGAAGAAGAAAAACAGGAGATAATGACAGTCAGAAAGTTGGGGATGCAAAGACAGCACAGTTGTATAAATTCTAGGTGTGCTTGAATGGGGCACATTTAGTGAGCCTCTCTGCCGTTAAGTGCTGTATAGCACAGAGCAGCGTGCTTGCTTATTTACAGGTCCTTTAGGATCACAGGAAAATTTCTCTTTTAAACTCTCTATCTTATTCCTCATAGCTAGGACCTACCCTTAAGGACAGCATAAGCATCTGTTTTTCCTCTCTCATTTTCCCTCTTTGCTCTTGCAGCGTGCCCGCCTCACCCTGCTCCCACTCGTTTGAGTCTTTCTGCTTTGTCTGCATTTCTGTGAGTGAATCATTTTTTGCATCTGTTTTTGTGAAAAGGGAAAAACAAAGCAAAACAAATGAGCTCTGTGAAATGTCAAGGATACTGTTAAACAACAGTCTTGAAATCGGCGCCTTAATTGCATCACTAATGGGAGTTTTTATCTAATTGAAAAGCAACGAAGTGGATCATTTTTTTGTTGTAGTTTCCATTAAACACTGCCTGAGAAGTGGAGAAGGAGGGAAGCTGCAAAACAAATCTCTACAAGGGCTGGATGTTGTTGTCAGAGAGCGGGATGTGCCTCCCTGGGGATCTGGCTGCACATCTCACAATGGGAAGTGCTTTCATTGCCTACAAACACAGTGGTATGTTTTAGAAGCCACAGGGAGTGGGTGGTGGGCAGTCCCTGTGTACCCATCAGTGCTATCCACTCTTTACTGTGTAAAAAAAATATAAAAATCTCAGCTGGATGGCCAGGCCTCTGGAGCAGTAGTGAATGGAGTTAAATCCAGCTGGAGCCTGGTTGCATGTGGTGTTCCCTAGGGGTTGATATTGAGACCCAACCTGTCTAATACTTTTACTGATGACCTGGATGAGGGTGTTGAGTGCACCCTAAGTAAGTTTGTAAATGACATCAAGATGGGAGGAACTGTTGAGCTGTCAGGGGGTAGGAAGGCCCTACAGGGGGATCTGGACAGCTGATAGCTGGATAGCTGGGCTGAGGCCAATAGGACATAGTTTGCAAAGACCAAGTGTTGGGTCTTGCACTTTGGTCACAACAACCTCAGTCAATGCTACAGCCTTGGGGCAGAGTAGCTGGAAGACTCTGTAGAGGAAATGGACCCAGGGGTGTTGGTCAGCACATGGCTGAACATGCTCCAACAGTGTGCAAAGGTGGCCAAGAAGGCCAATGGCATCTAGGCTTGTAATAGTGTAAAAATAGTGTAGCCAGCAGGAGCAGAGAAGGTGATTGTCTGCCTGCACTCAGCTCTGGTGAGGACCCACCTGAAGTACTGTGTTCAGTTTTGGGTCCCTCATTACAAGAAAGACACCAAGGCACTGGAGTGTGTCCAGAGATGAGCAGTGAAGCTGTGAAGGGTCTGGAGCACAGGTGGACCTTGCAGTTTCTCAGAAAGTGGCAAGGCATTGGAGAAGGATGCCCAGGGAGGTGATGGAGTCACCGTCCGTGGAGGTTTTCTAAGAAACATGGATATCATACTGAGTGACATGGTATAGAGTGGTCACAGGCATGGGTTGGAATAGGTGATCTTAGCAGTCTTTCCTAACCTTAATGATTCTATGATTCCAGGGTAGCATAATACCTAATTGGGATAGGGAACTGTGAGTTGTAAACCTGTTTGGTTTTTTTTTTCTTCTCTAATTAACAAGAAACCGTTTTCATATGAATTTTATTGCTTGACATTACTTGTCAGTAGTTGATGCAGACAGTAGTAGTGTGAATCTCTTTTTTTTCCTCAATAAACTTTATTGAAATTGGCATTAGTGATCTGGCCTTGGAAAGGAGAGGGAACTTTAGCAGTTCAAGAAGATTGTTTAATAGTGCTTCACGTACCCTTGCAGTTGTGTGCATGTCTGCTTCAAGCTCAGAGATTATGGCAATTCTGAGTCAGAATTTAAGTTTAACTAAGTTTGCTTCTACTTCATCAGTTGAAAGAGAAGTCATATAGTTTTCTTGCTCTTGAATGTGATTTCTGTTTGAAAGTAGTTGCCACAACAAATTGTGCTGGAGGGTTAGAGTTTATTCACCCTGTTACTTTGGAGTGCTTATGGTGCATAAGTGAGACAAATGGGAGCCTAATTGCACTGGGTGAATACGAAGGATCAGTTCAGCAAATAAACAGGCTCTGATCTTGTTAGAATACAGAGCACACTCAGAGAATTACAAACATCTGCTATTTCAGCAGTTTCTTTTATTCTTTGAAGGTCTCCCTACAAGCTGTGTACCCAGAAAGAACTCCCACCAGACAGTTTTTTTGGCTTTGCAGGTTGTGTGTATGGTGTCCTAAGCAGCCTGTGCTACAGGTGCTGCACAATTAACCCATATTGGTTATAATCACAAATTAAGTAATTGAGCCACAATTAAATAGCATATGCTGCTCAATTGTCCAAGCAAAGAAGAGATTATCTAGTGGATTGGTTGTACAACTTAGCTTGAAAATAATGTAATTCTTTCTGTGGAAAGCTGATGCAAATAATATTATTCGTTGTGGAAATATGCCAAGGGACATTTAGTGGTACTAAAGAGGTAAGAAAATTTGGAATTTCATAGAAATAGAATAGAATCATTAAGCTAGAATCAATAGAATCATTGGGAAAAAAAACCAGTAAGATCATCTAATCTAACTCCAACCCATTCCCACCATACACACTGACAGTGTCCCTTAATGCCACATTTCTGCATTTACTGAATGCCTCCAGGGATGGCGACTCCAGATCTCCTTGGGCAGCTTGGTGTGATGTCTAACCACTCTTCCGGAAAGAAATTTTTCTTAATATCCGGCCTGAAATTGTGTATCGTGAAATAGCTCTTTGTCAGCAGTGGACCCTTGTCTGCAATGATGCACTAGTGTGATGGTCTTCCAAGTGAAGCACATTAATTACTTCTTCACCTGTACTCCTTCCCATGCTAATGTGCTTATTTTCTTGAGAAGTACTCTTGTCTCTATCAGCAGAACAGGTTAAGCAGAATTTCATCATAATTAATAAAATGGTCTGGCCAAAGCAATTTTACTTTTGGGAAAAATAAAATAAAAATCCTGATTGGCATGAAAAAATCCCAGTACTGACAGTGCCCTTGGTGAAAGCTTTACAATTAGCTTTTGGTAGTAGTGACATTTTCCAGCTGCAGAAATCCTGCAGTTTTTTTCTTTTTTTCTGAGACAGAAGCTGCTGTGCCAGTGTTTTCCATGCAGCTCAGCTTCATGGCAGCTGTCAGATGTGCTGCTGGAGGTTTCCAGCTCTTAAGCTTTCATTCGCCACTGTCATGCATTGTGTCCTAATGCTGAAGTGTAAACAGATTAACTGATATCAGTGATCTGTGTCATGAGACTGGGATCCAGGGGTGGTTTTCAGAAAGAACAGCCTTTAACTGAATGACTGTTATGGACAGTGATTTTGAGGCCACCTCAGAATGTAATGGAATATTGATGGGAAGGTTCTCTCTCTATTGCCATAGTACTAACATCTGCCTCTGACATTGTGGGCTGACATAATGAAGTAGGAGGCATTAGTTTTGGATCAGCCTTATACTATATGCAGACTGCTATTTATCCGCACTCAAATAGAACAAGTGTCCAAATCTCTGTCCAGAAAAAGAGTGGCAATTAATGCAAACACTCATGTTTGAAAATGCTGTCCTCATTCCTTACTGAAATGCCATTCATGGTGATGCAGCTTCCAGCAGGAGGAAATGAACAGGTCCTACAAAGACAGAAATCCATTTCCAGAACCTGTTGCATTCCCTTAAGAGCAGATGGCCCTGTGTTTTGGACACAGCCTTCACTACTGCCAGAGTGTGCCTATGGGAGAAGTCAGGAAGAGATGCCCTGCTCCACCTGCTCCTCTTCACCCTCTCTCTGCAGAACAAGCACTGCAGGCTGGTCTGCTTAGAGTCCCCCTAGTCCTGTCTCAGCTCTTCAGTTTATTTTGTTTTCTCTTTAATCCTCTTAACTATGTTCACTAATTCAGCTTTTAATCATAAGCCTATTCATGTAGATGCATTTTTTTTTTTCATCAGCATCCCCCCTGCTAATCTGAGTTCTCCAGAATATCTTCTTATTCTACTTAAATAACTCTCTTCATTCCTAATGACTTATATCTTTCCTGCCTTAGTTCCTTAGCACTATTATTATTAGCTACAAAAAGAGTCTCTTGCCAGGTCCTTTCTAACAGCATTTCCATTGTAAGTACCTCTGCAGGCTCAGTCCTTCAGCTCAAGAGGGGCTGCTGAAGGCACTTCTACAGGATCTGAATTGCCCTCCATCCAAGGCAGTCCATTAAAAACATTATTGTTGTTTGTATGATAGTGGGGCTATCAGGGGATAAATGCTCTCTTAAAAAGCTCTGACCACTGTGCTGAGATGGGCAGGTAGAGAGAGTACGTTAGGGTCCCTGAGGAAGCAGGGGAGACAATGGTGCTGATGAGAAAGAAGTGATGCTGCTGCAGAGAGAGAGGAGTAAAGTATTTCTGCGGCAGTGTGAACGAATGACGATGGTAGCATGACTGGCATCAAAGGTGGGAATATAGAAAAGATAATAGAGGAAGGAGGGATGATTGTGGAAAGCAACCTAAAAAGACCCTCTTCACTCTTTGGGGTGGAACATTTGGGTATAGTTTTATTAAAGCCAGACAGAAATAGAGCATGTTCCTGTCAGTACGTAACTTCAGTTACTAAGCAGTTTCCTTTTTCCTTCTCACATGTACTAGGGTTGTGCTGCTGGTGCTAATAAGTGGGCTTTGATCATCTTTGGGAGCACCTGGGTCCTAATCTTCCTGCAGTGCTGATTTACCATGGTTTAGATTTGTTTCTTCATGCAGAAGGGAACTGATTTCTAAAAAGAGTAGTCCTCTCAAATCATTGCCATGACTGTATCCCCTAGATCCTTCAACACTCATATATTGCAGAATGAGACTGAATTGAAGAGGAAGGTCTAAGTTTTATCTCTTAAACAAAAGGTGATACTGGCAGAAGTTTGACTTATTCTATTCATGCCTGTTGGACTTAGGGTCCAAGCCAACAAAAAAGAATTCTAGGAGTAGTTACCAATAGGGGAATCTGTCTTTATATATGGAATCTCTACAAATTGCATGTTCATACAACCTTTGTGTTTGTTTGATCCTTGGAATAACAAACTCTGTTGTGTAATAAAATAAGGGAAGAAAGATTCCTTTCCAAAGTAACCTTAAATGATTTCTAGCATTATGTTTTCCCACTGATGAATCTCATCCTGTCTTTTTACTCAAGGTTGCTGTAAATGTTTGTGTCAAACTCAGGGAAATAAAGTTATACTACATGAAATGCGAAGGAAAATAAAGTGAACTAAAGGGGGGAGTCATAGCAAATAGTCAAGAAGAGGGAGAAATGGTGAGGATGAAGGAGAAATTGCAACTGTGCTGGAAGATGAGACTAGAGTAGTGAAAAGGGCCAGGATTAGAGGATAGTCAGCAAGCATAGCCTCCGGACATCACTGTGTAGTAGGTTTTGCAGGATCTCTTGTTGTTGCTATGGCTGGTATCCTTTTCTGCTAACATTGTCAGCAGGTGGTATTTGTGAACAAAGGCTGTGCTCAGGTTCAGCCCCAAATTTCACGTGCTCTGTATGTTTTCTTTCTTCAGAAACTGTTACTCCTGCATGTATATGCATGAGGTTCTTATTCTCATAATTTACAACAGCTCAGTTATCCCCACCAGCATTCCAATTACTGAGAAATGGAGTTTTGCACTGGCAAAGTGCTTGGTTCAAAGTACTTGGTTCAAGTTGCACATGGACCTGCATGTAAAGAAAGCTAGAGATGGAGAGTGCTGTTCTGAGGTGGCCTTCAGTGACTCAGAAATAACATTTTTTTTCTTCTTTGGGTGAAAACAAAGCCCTGTGAATACTTCTTCCACTATAGACTGTATCAACTATTGTGTAGGAATGCTTCTTTTCAAATTGGAAAAGCTTATGGAGTTCTTTTTGTTTTCCCTTTTCTACTACGGTTTATTTTCTGGCCTGACAGGAGGTTCCAGCCTGCCTCTCAGAGATCTTCCTGCCAAAAGAAACCCTTAGCTATAACTAGTGCTTCCATGAAATGTTTCAACTTTGGCAAAATGCAGCACTTCAGTAAAAATGCTTAATCAAAAATTTTCTGGCCAGCTCTACTTATATGGTAGTTTTCACTGGCATTACAGAAAAAAAGTACTTTCTGCAGAGCTGATTATGTTCTTAAGCTGTCATTATCCCAGCCATGAACGCTCTCTCTTTGCTGGCTGGCCCTGTGGCCCAGCTCCACTGGGGTGCAGACCACAAAACCTATATAGCTTCAGCAATGTGCTGTAAGAAAACTTTTGTCCCCTAAGTCAACTTACCCCAGGAGAATCTCTCCTGTTGATTTGGATTTCATTTTGCTATTCACTACCCTGCATTCCTCCTTGAGCTATTATTGCTTCCTACTTCTGCCTCACCACTTGAGGAACACGTATAATAGAAAGCAGGATTTTTTTTTCCCCTCTTTCAACAAACCTGATTGAGCCTTCCATTTCTTGCTTTGCTTACTGATCCAGTGGAGCTAAGCTCATATCCTTCATAATCTGAGGCGACGTGACAAGGCTCTCTGGGGATTGTTCTGCACACTGTGTGAATGAGTAGTCCTATAAGTGGTCAAATAGTTTTCCACTGCTTTAACTTCATTGTGTGGCTCAGCCCTTGGAAAACAAGGACAATTACTTTGTTTCAGTCTCTAAAATGTTGAATTCAAAGAGCTCTTTTTTTCCTTCATTATTTTTACTGACTGTTGAAGTAAATTATCTTTCTCATATATAAATGTTTCTACTGTGGAAGATATAGTGATTGCCATATCCAAACCATACAATCTCCTCCCAGACAGAGCCAGTTATATCCTTTTCTGGAGAGCTCAGCTTGTTTTCCTGCTGGAGGCAAGTGTCACAGCAATCAGTTCCTGGACCAAGGATCAGCCTCACCTCTTGTTTCTCTGCCCATCCAGCCATTCACTTCTTCCCCCTTGGGATAAGAAGTCCTCTACAAATGTTTGGGCAACCAGCAAGCAGTCCTAGTTTTATGCAGGGCTAAAATGGTTTGAATGTGAGCCTGGGTCTCTGCTTGCTGCAATCAGCCTGTGCTCCTTTTGGGTGCAATATCTGATGGGGAAAAGCTTCCAGGGCCATTGGATTTTTTTCCTTCTAGTTATGCCATGCTATAAAACCAGATCTGTGTGTTTGAAGCTGTCTTTTTCTTTCCCTGCTCCAGTTCTATTCTTTCCAAACTTTTTTTTCTTCTTTTTTTTTTCTTTTTTTTTCTTTTTTCTCAAGCATTTTCTTTCTAAGCACTCTGTGGAGCTCCTTCACCACCCATACACACCTGCCATGGCTGTCTTTCAGCCAGGGGATTTCAGGGGGATTAAGCATGCAGACAATATTATCAATGTCACATTGCTTCAAAAGGCCTGAAAAGCTCTATCTTCTGGTGTTTCTATATACTTCTCACTGCCTGTTTGGAGCACCTGAACTGCAGAGACATTTTAGAAAGAGGATCAGCACCTTTATGTAGCTGCTGGCTAGCCAGTGTTTCAGAACTGAAGCTGGGATGCTGTGAGTGAAGCTGCAGCCAACAGTGCTGCTCTGCAGGTGAGCAAGCCAACCTGGATTCAGTGGAGCAAGGGCATTCCTTCTAACACAGAGACAACATAAGAAGAAAACTTAAGTTACAAAGAAAGAAAGAAAAGAGCGAAAAGAGGCTTTTTGAGGCTTCTTACTTCCTTTCACTAAAACTCCCCACGTCCTTAACACTCAGTTACAGTGTTAAATATAAGCACACTTTGGTCTCCACTGTGTTGTCTTTTGTATCTTGTCTATGCCTCTCTCAACATAATTCTTCCCATTGCTAGATATTAGGTGGAAATTCTTTCCTCAGAGGGAGGTGAGGCCCTGGAATAGGTTGCTCATAGAAGCTGTGGGTGCCCCATTCCTAGAGGTGTCAAGGCTAGGTTGGATGGGACCCTGCGCAGCCTGAGCTGGTGGGGAGCAGCCCTACCCACAGCAGGGGGTTGAAACTGAGTGGGCCTTAGTGTCCCTTCCAACTCAAACCACTCTATGATTTTAAGATGCTTTGCAACAGACTGAGCCATTTAAATTATATTGCTCAAGTGGTTTCAGCTGAGAAATAAAACATCTATTTTTGCTGTTTCCAGAGAAGAGCAGAGAAATGGAAACATGAGAGAGCACTTGGATGCATCTTATTCTTTTTTTGTAAAGGAGTAGAGGGTTAGAGTGACCTTTCAGTTTCCAGTCAGCAAATTGTATCCAGCAGCATCAAAGCCATTAAGGTGATAGAGGGTCAGAGAAACATTCCTTTCTGCTCATCATCCCTCCAAATTCTGCAGAAATTTCTCCATGGGATTTTATTGCTACTTTCCATCTAGGAAAATCTAGGCTGCTGGATTGTGTAACACAGACAAGCACAAGTGTGGGCTGATGTTGCCTGCCAACCTCTGTGCCCAGCACTAATACAAGACCCACTGCTGGTGTCACCTGCTACCTGTGTGAGTTCCTTCTCGGGTTGGTTAATAAACATCCTTCTTCCAGAGTTGTAGGATCACAGTCTCAGCACCAGGGCGCAGCAGCTACACTGTGATGGTGTCAATAGTGCGATTGTAACTGGAAGGAGATGGTGTTGTTCAGGGAATCATTGAAGAACGGCTCCAAATTCTGAGATCTGAAGAGAGCAACAGATGAAAATTCAGCATAAAGGTACTCCCTCTCCTTCAGTGAGAGAAAGACAGTGATCTAATGGAAGCTATTATCTTTGTTCCCTACATACTTTACCTTTCCAACACAAAAGTGGAATGAAACCATCTAGTTTGGCAAAGATGTGGGTTTAGCAAGACTTATTTTTTTTTTTCCTTTTAGTCTGTGGACATGTGGAAGTGTTGAAGGCAGCAGAAATAAATGGGAGGCAGCTTTTTTACACAGCCCTGCTGCTGCTGAAATTGACTGTCCTCGTCTTCCTTCTGTAGCCATTGTACAGGACCTGTCCTTGTTCACATGCTTAAATACTGTGGCTTACACACCCCATACTTCTGCAACACAAAAACAGAGACATCCCTCTTCTGAGAACAGTCTGTGCCTGTTCTTGTCATTGCAGTCCCTTTAGGTTTTGAATTTGTAGTTCCAGGATGGGAATATCTTCCTGCTGCCACACTCATCATAATGTGCAGAGAAACTTGAAGATATAGTGATTTTTTTTTTCTCTCTCTCTCTCTCCCTCCCTCCCCCCCCCCTTTTTTTCCCCCTTTCTTTGATTGGAAGTCTTCTTTACTGTTGGAGAAAAAGATGTTCTTGTATATTCATGTTAAGTTGGTTTTCACCCTACGCCTCCTTCCACATCTTTTCTCATTTCTTCTGAAGACACTTTGACTGCAGGTGTGAAATACAGCATGAGGAGTCCATACATTACTTTCCTTGAAGTAAATCAAGATTCCTGTTATTCACAGTCATTCTGCCTGAGCTATTTATGTAGCTATTCTTAGGTGCAGGCCTGGGCTGTTGGCTGGGAGATTCAGGACCCAGTTGGGTTGTCAGTCCTCCCCTTCTCTGTTGCTTCAGTGCAGTCAATGCTGCCTATGCTGGGGCGCAAACCAGCCCAGCTTTGTGCCAAGTGAAAAACACAGCCATTATAATGCTCCTTTTCATTTCTCCAAGGAGAGCTGCAGCTATCAATTATTTGGGAAATTGGAGCCATCTGTGGGGCATAGGGAACCTTATCTTTTGCATGCTGCAGACAGCAGTGATATGAAATGGGAGTCCCCTGGGAAAAACACTATTATTATTTAAAGAGCTATCAGCTGTCATTGCCCTGCCCTTTGCTGAGGTTTCTGCAGCTTTCTGATTGCCTGCCTGTTTGGGTTCACACTGATTTATTGGACTTACATAAAGAGGATGACTAATGTGTTTTCCAAATGGCATTTCCCCACCCAGCAGTAACCCTCTCTTTGTCTGTACAAGACCTTGGGTGTTGTTACTCTTCCTATATCCACCCTGGATTGCTTTGTTTCTCTGTGGCTCCAGGTGCGTCTCCATTGCCTTCAGGAAGCTCTGCTTCTCTCACCCCTAACACAGTACTAGGTGTTTATCCCTGTACAAAGAGCAGTGATGGAAGAGAGTTTCCTGAGGGTCTGTGAGATCTGTGCCACCAGAGGCTGTGAGCATCCTGCTTTGAAGCTGTCCTGTCAAGAGCAGGGATTGCAGCAGCCATCAGCAGCGGCCCCTTGGAACCTGAATAATTGTGTGCTCTCCTCATTCCCCAGGAACACTTGCCCAGTTCTTTTCTGTCCTACTCACTTTCTGTGGGGAATACGGCTGAGATAACACAGTAAGTGGAGGGGGAATATAATTCCATCTTCCTATGAATGTTACCTGACATGGCTGGCTTCTCCATTTGGCCAGAGATTTTTCTGTAGGGAAAAAGATAAACTGAACCACATCTTGAATTTTCTGGACTGCTTTAAATCCAGAAGTTCTGAGCAAAGGGCTTCTGTGCTTGTATGGTCGCACTGTGCATGTGCTACGTGAAGTTCTCATCCGGATTTTGGACCAGAGCTTTCTGGCTGGATACCTGCTGTGAGTTAAGGGCTGTTGAATACATCATAGTCCTGTGGATTTATCTATTAAGTGGAGCTATGAAGAGAGCCAGAATGCTCATTGGAGTCATTCAGGATGGAAACCCCTTATGCCTCAGATGCTTCTCACCACCAGAAGCAGTTTCCCATTTCTTGGAGGCCTTTGCTCTATACGGGATATAAATGATAGTCTGGGATGTCTGAGAAGTGCCATCCTAAAACTCTGCTGTGTAAAGCATGTGGGATTTGAATAAATTCAGTAAATTGTGTTGGTAACGAAAAGCAGTGAAGCAAAGTCCAAAGCAAGACCAGGCCACTTTGCAAATAATAACAGCACAGCTAATTGCTCAGGAGTGATCCGAAAGCCATGGTAGCCTGGTGACTAAATCAGTGTCCTTCTGGGAAATGGACTGGATGCTTTGGGCCAGCCTCTCCCTGAAGGCATGCGGTACATATGGGAGGGCTACAATCAGCTGCATTTCACTTGAAAATCTTCTGCCTTAGAAGATGTGTTCAGTTTTGGGATCCCTCATTACAAGAAGGGTACTGGAGAGTCCAGAGAAGGGCAACAAAGCTGTGAGAGGTCCAGAGCACAAGTCTTAGGGGAGCGGCAGAGGGGACTGGGATTGTTCAGTCTGGAGAAGAGGAAGATAAGGGGATACCTTATCCAAAAGAGTGGTGAGGTACTGGAACAGGCTGCCGAGGAAGGTGGTAGAGTCACCATCCTTGGAGACTTTCAAGAAAGGGTAGCTGTGGTACTGGTTGGCATGGTCTAGAGCGGCCACATGCATGGGCTGATGGTTGGACTAGGTGATCTAAAAAAAATAATGATAATGAGAGAGGGGAGAAAGAGAGTAATATATCTCTTTCTCTCTTTCCCAGACTCCCCATTGCTCACATCACAGCTGGTCATGCTTTACTCCAGCTCCATTTAAAAAAAAAAAAAAATGAAGCTGTGACCATGTTTATTCATTAAAAACTGTGGGAGATTTCTTCTTTTTCCCTTCCTACCCTGGCCTCAGGTTGAAGCCCATGCAAACACACACACACATGCGTTGCTGGCAAGATGAAAAACATGCAGGCTACTGTCAGCATTTCATGTAATACCTTTATAGGATTAAATATTTGAACAGTTCCATTAATCTTGCAGTTAGCTGTGCTGAACTGCATTACCCTCCCTGCTGACAGCTGGATGAACAAGTGCCCAAAGCTACATCACACTGCTAACGTGTTTCCCTCCCTTTCCTATCTGGAGTCCTTGGCAATCTGATCTGTGGAGCCTTTTGCAGAGCCAACATCCCCTACCTGCTTGGTCTTCACCATCCTTTGCAAAATTCTTACTGTAAGAGATCTTACTAATTACTTCCCTTTCTTTGACTTCTGGTGGGCAAGCAGCAAGCAAGCTACAATCTGATTAGCAAAATGTAGGCCAAGAAAGCTGTAGAGAGGGAACTCAGAGACTTGGCAAAAAAAAAAAAAAAAAAAAAAGAAAAAAAAGAGAGAGAGAGAGAGAGAGGATGCAGCCCCACCTACTCTCTTCTTCCCTTTTATCTCCTTCCAGATGAGATGCAAATAAGTGATACCTCACATGGTGGCAAACCTGGAGGCTGTGATTTGCCATGTCAGTCATAGGTCCTATCTCTTATACTATTTCTTATCCCAAACAGCATCTGACCACCAAGGCTGAAGCTTGTCTGGTTTTCACGGGCTGAGGTTCTGACTCAGATCTGCTCATCACAAGACCTTATAAAAAGTCCCTCTCCAGCTTTCCTGTAGGCCCCCTTCAGGTACTGGAAGGACATTACAAGGTTTTCTCAGATATCTCTCTTCTCCAGGCTGAAGAGCTCCAGCTCTCAGCCTGTCCTCACTGGGGAGGTGCTCCAACCCTCTGGTCATCTTGTCCCTATTCTGGACTTGCTCCAACAACTCCATGTCCTTCTTGTGCCATGGTTTCCGAAACTGGATGCAGTAGACCAGGTGGGGTCTCACTAGAGCAGAGTAGAGGGATTAAATAAATACTTGTTGCTGCAGAGAGTCATTTACACCTGATGTCACTAGTTTGGTAAGGAATGTGGGGAGACAATGTTGGAGCAGAAATCTGTTACTCACACACCTGCATATAGGTAGGTTCAGACATTGACAGCATTTTTGGCTCAGTCCTTATTGCAGGACAAGAGCAAAGTATCCAATGTAACAAACTATGTGCAAATATAGTACTATTTGCATAGGTGGGGAGCTAAGAATAAGGTTTAAAGCTTCTGTGCAAAGCGCTGTCATTTGGCAGTTTCTGCAGGCTGCACAATGAACCTGCTTAATGCAAAAATAATGCAGAATTTATTGTGGATCTGGAACACCCCCTGATTAAAATTGTACATTTACCATTCTTTAAAAAATGTCATATAAGAATGTGCAGATTACATCATATTAAAAAGCAGAGAAAAATTGCAAGTGCCATCCCACATTCCTAGGTACAGCAAACACCATTGGCATCCCTAATATGAAAGTTTTTAATTTAATAGCTTATATTCCATTAGCATCCCTCATCTATCAAACCTGAAGTGCATAAATGCAGCACAGCACACTGTGCTTTGCATTTGCAAAGACAGTACTGTGAAGTGCATAAGAAAATATTTCTTGAGGCTCTAAAAACCATTTTCAACGTGATTGTATGTTTGCAAAACTAAAAATGAGTCTGGAAATGGATGGGCTGTGTAGATATTATGAAAAACCATTACATAGTTACATTTTGCAAACTCTCCACAAACATTTGTCAGCTTATCCACTGACCAAGCCATTGCCTTATCTAATGATCCATCTAGTCTGTTATTGTGCTGCTCCCTAAAAATAGCAACGGTGTTTGTTTAAGAGGCAAAGAAGAAAATAGTACCCACATATACACTTTCCTGGAGGAAAACTACTTCCTTATGTTCCAGACTGTAACCAGTATATGACCAAACATTAGCAGCCTTAGTTTGTTGAATAAAAACATTTAAATCCATAAAGATCTCCATCTAGGGGTCTAGAATAGGTAATCTCATAGAAAAAGAATGATTTTGTAGCTGCCAGGTGTTACGTATTCTCTGGATATTAGGTTCATTTTAACAGAGGGTACCAAAAGTCTCTCTGTCCCAAACCACTGCATGTTTTGAAAAGTGATGGCTTCCTCTTTTACAGAAGCTGAGTAATCTTTGGGATGAACAGAAGGTTCTGTTTTACTGATGTAAAAAATCCACTGATTTAGAATCCCGTTGCTAGCAGTGCAAATGTTAGTAGCATAAGGACAGTAGTAACCTATTATGTATTCTGTTTTATACATATTAGAGAGCATTCTGTATTTTCGGGTCACTGGCTCATTCAACAATAGTCAGTAATATAAGCACAACAAGTTGCTCAGTGATAATAAAAGAAGACAAAAATTCTGACGTGACTATTTGTTTCAGGAGCATACAGCTGTCCAGTGGGACTTCATTGCAGAAGGACACTCAGGAAAGCTCAGACTTTGATAAAGGACAGATACTTCATGACTACTTGAGCTACATAAGATAAGGTAAAACTAATCACCTATGATTCAAGATAAGAACCTATTTCCACGGTGCTTCCAATCTTTTCTTTCTCTGCTTTGTATACAACAGGCATTACATCAAGAGTTACCTGTCATTAGAAAGTGCTCAAACCATTCCCTGACTTAGTTACATGACAACTTCTCTTTGAATGGAGATTTCATCTGTGGCACTATGGATAATTTGATAGTCCTTTACTCTTATGCATCCTTAGTAACAAATGAAATGAACACTGGGAAAGTAGATGCCATGTTAGGAGGGATCAGCTTATTACTGCTTAACTCACTTGCTCTGTAGTCTTCCGATCTTCCTGGGAGTATGTTCCTGGCTAAAAGAGGTGGTAGGTATGTTGGACATTCATGAGCCAGGGCTGCTTGGGAACACTTCAAACACTGCAAAGTGGATAGGCTCAATCTTGCTGCTTCATGATACAGCTGGAGACCAGAATTTTCTGAGAGCTATCAGGAAGACTGTAGCTCCTGTGAGTCCTTGGGAACTAGGAGCTGGCTTGAACACTTGAGAAAGCACCTAGCTCTATGTCAAGATTTTGGGATGTCCTAAGTAACAGATCTTTCCATAGTGTTCTTCATTGTTTTTTGCTACATAGTGCTTCAGTGCTCAGCCTGTATTCAAGCCAAGTATCTAGGGATGAAGTAAAAAAAAAAAAAACCAAAAAAAAAACCAAACAAACCCAAACCTCTGATTCAAGTATTCCTGAGATTTGGAGTCATACAAGTCAGGAATTTGCACTTGCATTTCATTCTCTACTCTTCCTCTTTAATATGTTCAAATTAGAGCATCACTATGCATGTGAGAATCCCTATATGGATTTGATATAGACAGCTGAGCCAAAAAGCTGCATTCAAACACAGCATCAGAGCACCTTCTTTTGTCTTCATTCCCGCCCAATGGAAACAAGCAAACAAATAGTGTCCAAAATACCAAAATAATCTTAGCCATTGTTATTTACAAATATTTTTTGTTTTCTTCAAGAAACCAACAGACAGTGACAGCACACAAATCCCAAAAGGTGTTGTTTCAAGCAACATTACAGATGTGAACACAGCAGATGCTCTGAGACCAACCAGAAAGCGTGGAAGTGAAAAAAAAAAAAATCAGCTCTGTTGTTTTAGTTCAGAGCCAACAGGTAGAGCCAAACCATGAAATCTATAGCATCTTCCAGAAGTCATTAGAAAGTACCTACACACTGAGTCCTCCATGACACAGATTGATCGCCTCCCCTCAGATGCATTTACAGATCTCTGAACTAAGTTCTTCGTGTTCTAAGAATAAAAGGAGTTGTCATGTTCTGAATCAACTCATTTATGTTTCCATCCATTTCAGAGTGGAATTTCAGCCCTATTTGCAAGGATGGTTTTGCAGTCTCTTTATAGGGAATTGCTGAATTCTTAATTCACCTTATTCTTCACAAGATGGTGGGATTATTATAGGGTGAAGTACTGCCATATCCTCTCTTCAGATCTCTTTTATTCTAGTCTTCATCTCTAAAGGCTTCATGTTTAGCCCTCAGCTAGCCAATACTGCAGATTAATAGTCCTAGTCTCTGCATCTCTGGAACGTCTTTGTTTAGTGAATTGCTTTCATCATGCACTGTATGCCTAGTTAAAATCTCTTCTTCTGGGACTCAGCTTTCATGCACATATCTTCTTGTTATTGCTTCTTTTCCTGCAATATTGTAGTACAGCTGGTGTCAGATTCAGATAAGATTCCTTTTCTGGTGGAGACAGATTTTAGGTCAGCTTCCACTGCATTTTTTTTGTCTCACCTGTGAACTTCATAGCAATATTGCCTCTACCATTCCCTATGGGATATCCTTAGAAGGACATAGGAGACATCTGCCTACTTTTGGAAAATACAGGTCCCTGAATACCTGCACCAGAGTGCAGGAGGAGCATGGCAGGCTGGAAGTAGAGTCTACACAATGCTCCTGCATGAAAAAAACAAAAGCACCACTGCTTACAGCACTTGCAATGTTATGTATCAATGCTTCTTGTGTGTCATGATATGGGCAGTTGTCTTTCTCTATATTTTCCAGTTTTACTGTCTCCATTTTTAGTCATTTCTGCGTGCTCCTGCTGTAATCTTCTCTGAATTTGGCTTTTGATTCCACAGAGGCCACTATGTCATGACAGTTTTCCTCCTAGAGGATCAGCTTAGGTGACACATTTGAGAAAAATACTAGTTCCAGTGTTCAGGTAGAGATTAGGTCCTATAATTTAATAGTTCTCAAATCTCAGTTATTTATGTATCTGTTTTCCAAACAGGAACCTTGTTTGTTGTGAATGCTAGGCTTGGATTTCCCTAGTTTAGTAGTGGTGAGAAAGAGCGCCTTGCAGATTTCTCTTTAAATCACACCCCTTGAGTAATGTCTGCCATGAGCCAGACTCCTGCTTTTCTTTTCTTTACAGATAGATGTGCATTTGTGACAATCCTTGGTCTTTCAGGTTTGAAAGGCAAAGAGGTAAAGCCACAATTCCCTATCAGATTGAATTCAGCTGATTAATAAGACAATGATATTTGGCTTGTATTATATAGAGCTACTGTCTCAAAATTCACTTGCCTTTCCTCCTCACTGCATACCTAGTCATCTACCAGATCTTTTATTTTTGGTGCTCAAGCTGCAGAGAACAATCTGCCAGCATGGCTACCAAAGGCTAAGATGCTTCACTCCTTCAACCTACCGACTAGAAATATTGTGCAGTATCACAGGATTAGAGGACAAGCCACATTGAAAGGAGCCATAGGAGATCTCCAGTTCAAAGCAGGGACAGCTTTCACCTTGTCAACAGGTTGCTCAGTGCTTTGTGCAGCTCACTCTTGAAAACCTCTGTGGATGGATATGGCAAAACATGTGAGGGCATCCTCCTCTGATGTACGGCTGCCCTCAGATCTATATAAGAGCAAGTTTTGTAAAGATGCAGCATCTGAGTTCAATATTGTATACTTTCTGATTACAGACTTCAAACTGGAAGTATATAGCTCATATCATCTATCAGAGTAATTGTGTTTGAGGGTTTTGCCGTTATCTCTGAGAGAGAAGAAAAGTGAGTGGAACAGACAAGAACCTTAAAAGATTGCAGGAGATACTGGTCACACCTTGAAATGTCTGAGAGCAGTGGAGAAATGTCCCATTTAAATGAGGTGCCACTCAAAGTACACATCTCTGTCTGCACAGAATGTGCGCACTTGGCAGTGCACCAAATGGTTATGTTGCAGTCCTGTATGTCTAATGTTCCCTGTTGGACAAATCTGATGAAAAGTGTGCTACTTACAAGTCATCTGTCCAATCTGCCCGAGTCCCTCTTGAGTGGTGGTAACAGGCAGCATCTAGCTCCTTGATAACCTTGTTCTCACTCCTGTGGGGTGGGGACCCCCAGCCTAGTGGGGGGGTTCCTCACAACTTTGCTAATTCCCGTGCCTGGGTAAACCAACTGCTGTGTTTCAACACAAATTTCACCAAATATTTAATGCCAGGCAAGAGCAAGCTGGCTAAAGAACAGCCTGAGGTACAGCAAGCAAACAAATAAATCACCACAAACCTCTAAAATGTAGAAGGAAATTACTTTCAGTTTCAAAAAAAGTTCATTAGGATCAAGGCTAGCCCAAAATTGCAGAAACTTGTCTGCTTTCTGCTGCCTTAAATACAAATAAAACTGTATGTATATGTGGTGGAAGATAAAGTGACACAAATACATTCAAATATTTATATTTATGTGCATGCATATATACATATAAATACAATTATTTAAATGCGTGATTTCAAAGATGTATAATGTATGTATGCATGCATTACATGTCTTTGAAGCCACACGCACACACACATATATAAATACAGATGAATTGTAATTTTATATAATTCTGTTATTCTATAGTGAAGTAGATCAGCTTCTATTCTTGAACACAAGTAAATGTGAGATTTCCAGAGCTAAAAAAACCCAAAAGAACAAAACCCTGCAACCTCACACTGCCCAGGAGTGGTTTCTAATTACATTCACTATTATAGATCATCTCTGCTGGGTGATGCAAAAGGGAAGAGCTGAGAGATGATGGCAGAATTGCCAGCAGCTTTCAAAACAACCTTGAGTTACTAAGGCAGAATGTGGAAAGATTTAGCACTGAAAGTTTTTAAGCATGAAAGATGAGCAGGAATAGAGAGGGGAGGAGAATGTACTGGCCTGTCACACAGAGCCTTCGGATGAAGCCTATCCGTCTACATTTAGTCATTAACAAACAAGTGAATAACCTGAGCAGGCCCATGAATAGTTATAAGAATGTGTGAAAGGAAGAAAATAAATAATCAGAAAAATATATTTAATATTTATTCAATAGTTTCTTGAAAGAGTCACACTATGAACCAGAACAGAACTGATCTAAACTATGCCAAAACAAATCTCAGTTTCAGTGTACCAGGAAAATACAGGACAAGAATCCAAATTAGTGAGCCTGTTTCCCCAGTTTTTTGTTTTTGGTTTTTTTTAAATACTAGCCCTAAAACCTACTGTAACACTGACAGCTGAGGTGCAGACCATATGAAATGGTGCCAGCTTCTTCAGTGCCATGGGCTTTTCTGAGCATCAAGCTCAAGGAAGAAAGAAGAGCCCATAGGGAGCCCCTAACTAACACTGATATGTTATCAGACTCTGTGCAATATGGATGAAATCATGAAGTTTTGACAGCCTGAAATAATGGCATAACACACACAAAATATTCTGCTTTGCCTTTTCTTTTTTTTCCCCTTTTTTCCTTTTCCTTTTTTCTTTTATTCCCTTCCCCCCCCCTTCCCCGCCCCCCCAACTTTTGGACCTTTTCTTAAGTGCATGTCTCTGATGAAAGGATTATAGAAATGTAACACTGCCTCATATGCCTTCGTAACCAGAGGAGGAGAAAGGAGCTGACTGACTGTAACAGCTATATTGCCTAACCAAAACATGGGAATCTCTAGCATATAACTTAACAGAATTTGGTATAAGTGAAAAAAAAAACACAACAAAAACTCACAAAGAAGTCCCACTAAAATATAAAGACAAACAAAGAAAAGGAGTTGTTTAACCACCTGTTTTGAATTCAAACAGATGTCATAGGAGATCAGCATTCATAGGATTCAGTTGTCTAGAAGGGGGCCCAGAAGCTGCAGATGTTTTTTCCGTGCCAGCTTATTATGCAGTCACAGTACATTCAGAATGAGTCAAGAACTGATTACTATGCCCAGAGATACTTATTTAGCTTAAGTCTATCAATCAATGCTTCTTCTATATGAAGGTCCAGCTCTGAAAGAATCAAGAAAAATGCAGGTGCAAGAGGGAAATCTTTGTGCCAGTGGAGGCATCTGCAGTGACTTCTGCTGGGTGATGCTTGATCTGATCTTCCCCAGTGTACAATCAACCAACATATTTATTCAGCTGCAAAATCAATTGCTAAAGAAACACCGCAGATACTATAGGAACTCGGACAAAAAAGTTAGGGGATTGAAAACCAAGAAGAACCTAGAAGAAACCAAGAGGTGAGGCTGATGCTGTTGAAAAATTTGCTTGGCTTTTTTTTTTTTTTTTTTTTAAATCAGAAAGTTTGATATTTAAGCCTTTTCCACCTAAGTTCCAGGCTAAAATTGTTCTATAAAGAAATCTCTAGTTGGGAGAGCCACAGAGTGTCTCAGGGAGATGCAGTTTGGAAGTAATAGATATCAGAAAGCCCACTGACATCTTTTCAGCACTGTTGTCACTTTCTCTACTTTTTCTCCTTTAGTCTGATCTTATCTTTCCCTCTTCAGTTGCTGCCATTTTCTCCTGTAACTACTAAACCCAGTGTGGCCTCAGTTAAATTATCAGTTTCTTGAAATTCTTCTGTAACAAGCATGATCATTTCCACATCTGAATATCTTCGTTCACTATGAACGCATCACTAGGTGTTACAAGGGGTTTCAACAGTGTTAAACAATCCTAGAAAAAATTACCTGGAGTTGACTTGTAGCAGCAATTCTTACATTCTCTGGTTTGTTTTATTTTATTGTCCTCTCTCTATGAAGAAGAGAATGAACTGAATTAGAGAAATGCAGTAGGATATAAAAACGTTGAGTAGTGATCATTTGGTTGGATCTGTGGATGTCTTGTATTGTAACCAGTGGAGCAAACATGTATTATTACATCAGGCAGCATTAGAGTGTTCTCTGAACAGTACCCAAAGTATCCTGAATATAGGTTATCAGATCCTTTGGTTTTCTTGCAGTCTCTCCTCTACTCTCAGGACTGCTCGTAACATACACTGTTAAACAAGGTACCTCCTTGAAAAACTGCCAGCCACCAGACAGCTCCCAGAGGAAATGCCAGTTGTTCTTGTCATGACAATTCTGTTGTTCTAATTGGATGCAACCCATTTTTAACCATAACACTGTTCTCTCCTTTTTGGACAGGAAGCATCTTAGATTCTTCTGTGTTGGGGGTTGTTTTCTTTTTGTCCTCCTGAACCTGAATTGGAGAATCTAAGATAACATGATGATTTTTTAAATTTTAATTTGGGTTCCTTTAATCTCATGCAGTAGGATATTCCTTCTTATTTGTCGTGATTTCTATCCTCAGTTCAATGATATAAATGCAGGCAATGTACAAAGATTGACGCATATACGGGAGAAAATTATGATAAAATCAGCTTTTACACTGAAGATCATAATCATAACACATCAGGTATTTGCACCAGTGTTGTTTGTACAATATCACAGGAAAGTGATTTTCCGTGGACTCTGTGGAATATCTCTTCGCTTTCTGAATTACAGAGGGTCATAATTTGAAGTAGATTCCCAGTGTTTCTCTGTACATAAGACAGTTGAGATACATTCACTGTCTTTGGTTTCTTTTCATGATCTTTCATATCTGGAGCTGCTTAAAAGATGGACAGCTGCATTTTGTAAGTCCCATCTTCCTCTTGCTTATTGCTTTTAGAATAGAATCATAGAAGCACCGAGGCTGGAGAAGACCTCAAAGATCATCATGTCCAGCTGTCCACCTACCAGTATTTTCCAACTTAACCAGGTCCTTTAGTATATCTAAACATTTCTTGAACACCTCCAGGGACAATGACTCCATCGTCTCCCTGGGCAGCCCATTCCAGTGCCTGACCACTGTTTCAAAAATAAATTTTCCTAATACGCAACCTGAACATCACCTAGCACAACCTGAGGCGATTCCTTCTAATCCTATTGCTAGTTACATAGGAAAAGAGGCTGATCCCCAGCTTGCCATAGCATCCTTTCAGATTGTTATAGAGACCAGGATCCTGGGAGCCTACAAGCTACATTTATGAAAGCCTGAGCATCTCTTTAGCCTTAGATTAACAGCTCAGCAGATACAGCATTTCTGGTTTAAAAAAAATAAATATTGTTTATTTTCTGACATCACTGACATGGCATAAAAAGTCAAAAGGCAGAGAGTGAAGGAGGACTGATGCTCTACTCAAGGAGAAATTCCCCGATCCCTCTCTTCCACACCAAATGCACAAGGATATTTTTCTGTATGTTTTCTCTGCAGCACATCAGAAAAGAAAGGAGTTAGTTATAGACTGCGAAGAACATGAAAGTTCCTGCCCTCAGGCAATTCAGCCTGCTGCTTCAAAATCATCACCAGCAGCAGAATCATGCCCTTTTTTGTCCAGCCCATGCTTCAGAGTGCAAGGGACGGCACCTTTCACTGGAGATACAGTGTGGAAGGACATGCAGGTACAACAGAGGCCAGACAGGTAGGACAAGTAATAGCTTTTATTAGACTGCCCTATTTAGTCAGGAAAACTGGATAAACTGTTGGGTTTTCATCAACCCCAAACTAACTGTTGGAACGAATGGCTGTACAAACCTCCATGTCCTGGCACCTTTTTATACATTCTTCTGAGAATTTTGCTTTAGAAAGCTGGAAAGAGAAACTACATGGGGAAAATCTCCTGCTGGGATGCCTCTCAGTAAGAATGCACAGGCTGCTCAGGGTAGCTATGCTCTGACTCTGCTATCTGCTGACTCATTTCATTTTCCCAGCCCAGTACTATGAGACTATGTAATCAATAATACCCCGCAGTCTCATAGACAGTAAGCAAAGAACACATACCTATCTGTCCTTGTGTTGTTTACTTTTAACTCTGGATTTCATTATCTTGTAATTTCCTTACTTGCTGCTCTTCTGGGGATAATGCTGGGTTTATCTGTCCTCAGTTTATATAATTTGTTAAGGAAAGCATGAACAGTAAGAAATGGCCACTTTTCTAATGCACATTGCTGGTGTAATCATGTGCTGGATATGAATTCTTTTTTTTTCTTATGCACTTTATTCTTGTGTCCGTTTACCTCAGTTTTTTTGAAGGTAGGGCTCAGGTGGGATATTCTTCAAGGTAGCGAGTTTTGAAAACTCTCCACAAAGGAATAATTTACATAGTGTGTTGCTGTTACTTTCTCCTCCACGGCTCTGTTTTTACACATTTAAGACATTTTAACACATTTACATAGCCTTTTTTTTTTTAATTCAAGATTATTTGTGGGTAAGATATTGGCCAGTTAACCTTATTTCTCCTAGCTTTATCAAGGGAAATAATGGCAATCTCAAGCTAAAACAAGCATTAGTGTACACTTATGATGAGTAGTCATTCGCATATTAACCAATCATAGATAAGAAAAGCAACGCACAGTTGGGATGGTAAGCACGGAGCTCGCCTATTATTAAAGGAATGAAAAGGAATTCACTGTGGTTCAAAATATGAAAAACAGACTCGTACTATTTTCAAGGAACTAAAGATCATAACTTCCCTATGGAATGAGTATTACTGTTATGGAATAACTAAAATCTGAGATAATGTTGCTGATAAACAGTCACATAAAAAGGTGATTTTTTTTTCAGACTACATTGGTTAGATTTTCTCTTGCAAAATGTTGATGTGAATTGCTCCCAATGAAAGCAATGAATAGATGAATAAAACCATAAAACATCTTTACAAGGCATGTCAGAAGCAGTCATTTTCAGAATCTATTGAGACAAAATCTGATCCAGTGTGATCTGCTTTTCTGAAAATGAAACCATTTAATGGGATGCCTAAGCAGGGACATTGGTTCTGCATTTAGATATCTTCATTAAGGAGCTGGCTGTGAAATTCTGTTGCTTCTCTCTCAGTAAAGATTTTTATTGAAGACCTGGAGTTGAGCCAAACATTTACAATTCATGTAAAAAACAGGCATGCTATCCGTCACTACGGCTGCTGAAAGCTGTTATTCAGTTGTGGATAATACATGTGTTTTTATCTTGGTCTTTAAATGAAGCCTTTTGGAACAAGAGTGTGAAATGGAAACTTCTGACACTAAACCGTCACAGCCACAAAGAAGGGGATACCAGATACAGCTTCAGAAAGGGTTTGAACTTTGGATATTTGTAACAGATTCAGTGATAATTTTGTGGTACAATTAATGCATAATTGGTGTTATCTGAGACAGAATCTGGCTTGGATTCATAATTCTTATTTGCTCCCTTCAATATAAGGCAATGAACTTATTCCTGTTCTTTTTTAATTCTGGTGTAAAGACAGAGAATCTCCCCCCCAAAATTAGTACCACAATGTTGGTACAAATTCACATGGTGTCAGTGATATGGCCATAAAAAGAAGAGCTAAGGGGCTTTAAACAACATATCCTTCACCAAGCATGAGGTGCTGACCTAGTCTTTATGCTTTCTATGAGAAATAAATGTCCATTCTTCCACACCTGCCAAATAAAACTTTAACTTACACTCATCTCACTATATAACATGCAAACAAGCTGGATTACTATTCTAGATTTATAAATGCATTGAGGTATAATGCGATGGTAGGAACTCTAGCTTGTTTGTATTTGAGAGGAGATAAGTAAATTACAAGTCATCTTCAATAACTTACTCTGATATGACATTATGATGAAAGCTGAATAAACTGCCAGCAGCTGCGTCCTTACCTTCTGCACTTCTGATCTAGAATTAAGTCTTTGCTGGGGATTATTTAGTGGACTTCACTGTCTGATGGAGGAAGCTTATCACATGGATATTATTAATACTCCATTAACAGGCATGTGGTGTCAGCTGAAAAGAACAAAGCAATTTCCCTGAGAGGAGGCAAACAAGTTTAAAAGCTCCTGCCCCCTTTTCAGTGGAATAAATGTGACAAGCTTGTTATCAACACAAAAGACAGAGACATTAGCAAGACAACAACCATTAAGCTATTAATAGTTTTCCATTTTATTGGCTAGGCTTTTACACAACACAACACAATTTATTATCTCTTCCATGCTACATCTCAAGCTGGATCCTGTAATGCTTTTCACTGTTAAATAATACAACATAGTAGATACAATAAATTACAGGAAATGGTGGTGTGAGAGATGCTGCATGGTGAATAATTTACAAAAAACAAAGCAGAGCAAGAAGGAACCAGTTTTGGAAGAAGAGACAAAAGTCTTAGAGGAGGTCTGAAGAGTTAATGGAAAAGGCAGATTCAGGAAGCTGTTTCAGATGGCTTCAAAAGATCCTTCTAAGGTACCCTCATTAGTAGAATGCACTATCTGTGACTGTTTTACTGCCATGCCATACATCCACAGGAACAAGGTTATACCACACGCTTACGCTATCCTGAGTTCCAGAGCTGCTACCATAATAAAGAGTCACAGAAGCCCTACTGGGTAATGAGCTGTTAGGGATTGCTGATGCGCTGGCCTCTTGAATGTGAAGCAAGGGACATGACATGACATGTTTACTACCACTACCAGAGGAGCAGTCTGAGGTGCTATTGTAGTGTAATCAGTAATAAATGATTAATTAATGGCTTTAAAATGGTCTGAGTTCATTATGCAGTGGTGAGGATGTGAACAGGGCTATTATTAAAAAATTCATATGTTATTGGCCATAGAACTGATAAATACTCCAAAGTGCTCTTCTATTACAAAGTGACAGGCAGTTCACTTTCTCATTACTTTTCTGTTTTTAATTGCCAATAAGGGATGGCTGTGCCCATGTTTGTCAGACTCCCTCAAAGCACTCAGTGCCATTTAGCACTTGTGGGCACACTGGTGGAGTATATTTTCCTAAGTGTTTGGAGACTGATATAAATGCTTGAGATGCTGCCTCAGTTCTCCACCTATTCCTCTGTGTCTCAGTCTCCTACCCTCACACAATGTCAGTCAACAGAGCACAGACTAGGAATTAGGAGCCTTAGCTTATCTGCCATTTACCTGATATCTGGTCTTCAGCAGATTAGAGAAACAGATTTAAGAGACTTCATTGGTAAAATGAGGGAAGCGATGTAATCAGTGATCTACACAGAGTGCTTTGGTACCTAAGGATGAAAAGTGTTGCCATTAATTTCTGATTTGGAGAGCTCTGCAAACACAAGGAGCCTTATTTCTGCAGTAGGACATTAAATCCTGTGTTTCCATAAAATAAAAGGGAAGACAAAGTAGTATAGCCAGCTGATACAATTTGAATTTGAGACACCCTCCCCCCATACCACTGGAGTCCCAATTTTGGACCAACTGAGAGATATTCCTCCTTCACTGCAATGACAGTAGGGGCGTATATTAGCAGGTAGGGACATGATTTCCAGGTACAGATTGATAGTGGAAAATCTTTTAATACCAATACTTGAAATTCAGTATGTACACTAAAGGTAATGTGAGATAATTTCCCAGAAATTACTTCTGCAAGGTACAGGGGTTATTCCTTCAAGCTGATGCCAGCTGGAGGATGTGACAGGAACCACTGTTCAGCTGGGATCTGGGAATCCTTTGCTCCCTAAAGCTGGCTGTAGGCTGCTTATCACAGCAGTTGTGCTGGAGGCAGGGAACACAGACCTCCCCAGGCAGAAGTCAGAACTGAATCTCTTTCCCCAAGAAAGTTTAAAAAAAAACCACAAACAACCCCCAGAGTTTTAGGCATCAGCATAACTGATGATACATGGGAGAGAGAGCTCTGTCCCCACTGTGCAAGCTGTTCTGCTTCTGTGTGACTACCTTAAATATTCCTTGTCCTAGAGTGGCTCTACAGAGCATGTGAATGCAGTGGAGGAAAGGCAGCTTCCAGTCACTGCTCAGAAGGGGGCTTATGAAATAAAACTAGAACTCTATGGGAATTCAGGGCAATTTGGGTCGGTGATTTGCAAAAACAGAGGTATGCCTCAGCAAGCATTGTGGGAATTCAGAGTGGGAAAGAAGCCTCGCAGCTTATTTCACCTGGCTACTCCAGTGCTACCATCCTGGGCTGCCCAGCTATGATAACACAGCCTGTAGCCTATTGCACATTTACTTTTGGCTCTGGACTCATTCCATCTGTAGGCAGCAGGATCCCACTGTGAAAGCTTATTCCACAGTCCAAGCAATGCTGTGAGTTTGCCACTCCTTCAAAGAATACAAATTTTCTGTTTTTTTTTTTTTTCCCTGTTCTCTGCTTTACCAATGACATTTCTTCTCCTTGCTTTTACATTTGGGGTGAGCAATTTTTTCCCCCAAACTTTCCTCCAGTCCTGACTGTTTTGAAGAAGCAGCAATATATGAGACTTGGAGGCAAAGAGAAAAATCTGTACCATAAACAAATTCTAAAGTAAGGACATTACATGGGAAATTGGTAATCACAGCCTAAACCTTTGATTAATCAGCTGAGGCAAGTGTCAGGTCAGCTGTGGGAGCACAGGTGAGAGTAATTGAGCTGTGCTCCCAGAAGGGGTGAAGCTTGACTCCACCTCCTCTAGACCTCATTTAAGGGCTGACCACCACTAAGACAGTATCTCTTGGAGATTGGTCCTTGGTGGGGATTGCCTCAGTAGTTCCCAGCAGACCAAAGGCTTCCACATGAGTGAGTTTTTCCTGTAAATAACCTTTTGGATATTTACTACCATCTTTTCTTTTTTGTCACTGTACAACCCCTACAGCAAGATTAAGTGTTGTGTTTCATCAGGTTTCTTACTGTTGGGGTCTAGCTAAACAAGTACTGTGTATGACAAAGGAACCCAGTCCTGTAACATTCAGTCTTACAAATGCCCACCTTTGCTGATGACTCAACAAGGGTGCTGTGGTATCAGCATAATAGTGGTGTCATGGAGGTGCCCTGGCTCTAGCTGAGTCTGCATCTGGGCTCCCTGTGCCTCAGTGCAACAGTGGTGCGGACTGTGGAAGTGTGCCAGCCACCCTGGTAGAGGCGTAGGCTGGGAAGAAAGCTAGAGGATGGCTGTTCTGCATTTCCCTGGAGGTAGGAGACCTTGCGTTGCAATGAATTACTGAAGTACAAGATAGCCAGGACATGCTAATTTTGTCGTGCCTAGGTACAGGTTCCAGTGGTGGGGTCTGCAAGGACATGGAGTGTCTAAGACTTCCTTCTGTTGTGTGCAAGGGTTTTCACTTTTTTCAAGCTTACGTTATTCTTGAATCCAAAAGACAAGAAGGCCTCATGAGGCTTTTTTATTGGTCATACTGTCAGTGGGAGTATGGATTTTTTTTCCTCTTTACGGTGTTCTTACAGTTCTGAGCCTGTTCTGAGTTGAGAGAGTGTTTGTACAGATACTGCAGTCCATGTCTGTATGGTGAGCCTTACCCTACTGGGGCTTTGAGCCACGTTTGCACTATGACTGTGGTAATACAACCACTTCTGCACAAGTTTCTATCACATCCCTTTGCTGGCAGTGCTTGAATACATAGTTCAGGCATAGGCCTGCAGAACTGGATGAGCCTCTCCAGCTCCTGCTAAAGAGTCTATCCTGTTAGCTGGGTGGCAGTTAACTGCACATTCTGAAGCCTGGGGGAGGTTCAAGAAACCACAGGAAAGAGAGCAGAGCTGCTCTACGTAAGCACCGGGCGCATGTTTTCCGAGACAGGTGGAAATGTTTGCCAAGGGGTTTTTGGTGTTGGCTTTGTTGTATTTCAAAGCAGGCTGCAGCTGTGGATGGAACCCAAAATGGTTCTGGAGCAGGTTTAGAGAATCTGGAAATTTGGTATCAAGTTTTCAGCTTGCTGCTCTAAAGCTGTATGGCCTTGAACAATTGGTTTACCTCCTGAATTCTAGTCTTTCCCCATGGTGGTATCAACATTTCTTCATAAAGACACTTGGAATCCTCATATAAATTGTATTAATGAAGAAAGGAGTAGCAAATGTATTACATTTGTGTGTGTCACTTATTGGAGGTAGGAAAAATGTTTGAATACGTCAAGTGGTCAGTGAATTTCGAATACAAGATTTGAGGAAACAAATCATAGTAGAGTGCTCTTTTACTATGTCAAATCCTTCTCCCCTGAAGAGGTTTTGTTATGAAGAAGAAAATCACCAGGCGGCTCCGAAAGAATAAATTTATTCCCTGCTGGAAAGAGCAGATGCCCAAGATACCAGTGTTGCTGCTCTGTGCATATGCTGATTTCCCCAAAGGCACGGCCCAGGCTGCTTTCCTTTTCTTCTCTTATGGAGGGAGAAAGACACAATTATTTTCATGCCAGATGCACACAGTCATGCATGCTCAAGCCCTCATGCTGCCTTATTCCCCTCCCATTTAAGCCTCTAGTCTCTAGAATTTCTTCTGAAAAGATTCAGTCCCTCAAGGCCTGAAAACGTGCAGAGATGCCGTAATTCCTCCAGTCCTGGACATGCAATTTATTCTCATCACCTTGTCCATAACCTTTCATTCATTCTCAGCTCAGTTGCAGCTCCCTCTCCTTTCCTCTCTCATCTTCTCTCCCTTCCATCAGCTGTCAAAATGAGGGACATATATTCTTAAATAAAAGAAAAGAAGAAATGGAGAGTTGGGGAATACTTTTCCTGTTCCAAAATGATGTTCTCTTTAGTTCCCAGTTAGTTTCCAGTTCATGGGAGTTGGGCCTTAGTCCAGGAGTGAGAAGATAATCACCAAGATTTTATCATTAATTTAGCTATTGGAGAAGTATGGAAAGATAGGGTAGTGGGTTTCTTTTATTATTATGACTATTACTATCATTATTTATTTAAGAGGGAGCAGGAATTCATGGAGTTCAGGGCAAGCAGGTCTCATTTATGTTCTACTGATACTTTGCTCTCAAAAAGCATTGGCTGCGGTAACCTTATATCATCTTCTTTGACTTCATGGGGAAATTTTTTTCTATATAGATGATGTCCTTGACTTCCTCATCCCCTTGCTCATATGTCACCAGCTCAGGAGAATGTCTCTGGCCTGGTCATTTGGATCAGCAGGACTTGATTTTGTTTCTAAGATCTTCCTTTATGCAGTGTTGATGTTACTTCCGAATAGCTGGCTCCACTGTGAAAGCGCATTTTTTTATTTGAAGATATCCCACAGATAGTTAATGTATTGGCTTGGAAAAGCAAGCAGAACCAAGGGTGTGATAGTTATTACTCTTTTCCTAAAACATTTGCCTTTATTGCTGTTGTTGCTGAAATGGTTGCCACGTTCCTCCCACAGAGGTGGTCCGGACCCATTGGCTGCCATGCTGCTTAGTGTTCTGCTTTAAGATATGAGATTTTAGACATGATATTTTGCAGTGAGAATGCAGTGAGGGCATAACATTTTTCTGTGGTCTCTGGGAATAAGGATAATTTGTTTCTGGGAAGGTCACACACCACTCATCTCTCACACTAGGCAAGCCTGCTGCTGAACATAGTTTCCTGAAGACTTGTTGCCAGTTGCTATCCAATCTGGGATCTGGTCCACGCTCACCTGTGCTTCTAGGGGTATGATGGCTCATGCCATTCCTTCAGTGTCCATCTTTTTAGACAAAGTCAGTGCTGGCAAAAGGTTCTGAGTTGGCAGCTCTGGAAAACAAAGCTCTTTTGGCAAAGTGCTGTTGGTCTTCACTGTTTACACTGCAGTAATTAGCTGGCATGCTCAGAGCCACTCTCCAATGGATGTTAAATCTGTAGCAGTAGCTAGTGAAAACTATACTCCTAATAAAGAATATGGAGAGTCAGAGAAATCTTTGACCACTGTTTTACTTAAAAAGAACTGAACATGTTATTTGCTTTCCTAAATGCTCAGAAAAATCTGGGGGCACAGCTGGAGGTGGTTTCAGGTTTTTTGAACATTATGCTTCCTATCTGTACTGCTCCGCAACAGCTTTATCTTTCTCTGTCCAGATCCCTTGTCTTCTTGTCATTGTGAAGAGCATCACAACTGTACTGATGGAGACCTCTGTGACACTCACTCTTACTTGCCATTACTGGAGTTAATTTATTGGAATGCTGATTTTTCAGAAATTAAACTCCAAGTAGGATTGCTTCACTTGGCATTGTGCAAGTCTGAGAATTCAGTTGTCATCATCCTTTCTCTGTAATTTCCCCTGAATCCCAGGCACTCTATCCTGGAGTTCCATTAGCAAGAAATCTCCATTTTAATGTTCTCTAGAAAAATCAACGGGTTAGCAAACTAACACAAGTAAATAATAATCTCTGAAAATTCACTCTTTAGCACGCACACTAAAAAGTTCCCTTTAAGCCTCAGTTGACAAAATGAATATAGTGTGCTTGGAGCTTGCTCCATTTGATAGAGGAGAAATTTTTATTTTCTTTCCTATATTATTTTCTGTATTATTTGTGGCATGCATGAATTATCAGAATATTTCTGGTTGAGTTGAACCGTGCTCTTACTTTTCCTCTTTATTTTTTTCTTTTCACTTCTGTAGTGGCTATGTTGTTATTATTATTACAGTTTTGATGTTTCCTTTGTCAAGTTTATATAATTCAATTGCAAGTGAAACATGCAATAGGTAGGAAATGAGAGCCTGAATATTTCCATTCTATTGCTTTACAACCTATTACATTAGCTGATGTAGATGAGTGGCTCCAAGGCTGGGTATTGGGTATTGGCTCACTCATCAATAAATGCAGACTATAACACTCCTCATCACTGTTGAGAACTTTACTATCTACTGAATGAAATAGTCTGTGTAAGTTTTTCATAATCAAGAGGAAACAAAGAATGTGAGAGTGAAAGAGGAAGGAGCTTCACTAGATTAAAGAAGGGATGAAGCAGATTGATCCCACTCTACCTTGGTTCCAGTAAGTTTTGAGGGGAAGATCTGTCTTTATGCAGCCTGCATACATAAAAATTTAAAAAAATAAAAAATATATTTCCACTATGATAATCGTTCTTATGTACACTTAAGAACTTGTCACTGCCTACAATGGGAGTTTGCTTGGTTCTTATGTTTTGACTGGTTTAAATGCTGAAGCCAGAGCACTTTTTTTTTCCCCCCACTCATTGCTTGCCTTGCTTTCATTTGCACTCGTATTCCTCCAAAAGCAGTGCCACTGGAGAAAAAGGATTCCATCAGTGCAATTACAGATGAAGTGTAAATCTTTCCCTCTTCTCCACATCTCTCATCTGTTCCTTGCTCACATGATACAATGCATGCTACCTGCACAGTAGTGGGTTAGTGGTAGTAGTCCACTGGCTTACTGGACTATACTGTATTTGCTTTCCCTGATCTCTGCACTTGTCCCCTGCTGTCCATTAAGTCTATAAACAGCTCATTTCTGGTCAGTGGTTTGTGCCGCTATTTATATTTTGCTTTACTTACCAGTCCAGCACTCATACACAAGTTTCCAAGTGGAGTCACGTTCTTTTACAAATGCACCCACTTGTCTTCCTTTAGCCTCTGTAGCTGAACACCCTGCCTAATGGTAAATGCTCTTCCAAGGAGCACCATGGCCAGTGTTGTGTAGATGAGTTATTAGCTTACATGCAGTAGATGAGATGTTTTTTCTGCTGGTCTGACATTCCACTAGCTGCACTTGTATTCTATTTTGTTATCTTCTGCCTTGAAATGAAAGTCCCAGTGTAGGATCAGTTACATGGGGAAGCTTGAGAAGGAAAGGGGGAGGAAGTTATTTCTTATAGTCTATGAATATAATCCATTCCTGTTAGCTTCCTCTGTCACCTCTGCTGCTGCTTGCAACAGGAAAGGCCACAGAAGCTAGTCTGGGGAGTCTCTGCCTTTCATTCTTATTAAGGTATTAAAACAATAATGAAGCTGTCTAGTGGAAACTCAGAGCTGAATAAATGATTTATGAAGTGTTTGGCATAACAACTTGTGCTGCCTGGGATGAGTCTGTCTTTCCAAATAACCACCAAGGAATATCCTTGCTTCAGTTTTGACCCTCTCCAGACACAATCCTGGCAAAATCCCAGGCCATTCCAGGGTCTTTATCAGCAGTGTCTGCAGGGCAGAGCAAGAGCAGCCTGAGCTGTCCTGCGCCAAGCGATGGAGGCTGGCAGGGGAAGCCTGGCCCTGTGGGAGTGGTGCTGGGTCTGGCTGTGAGGTAGGTCTTGCTGCCTCTCTGCTCCTGCTGCCTTGGGCACTAGCCACTCTGCGCTATGCCCAGTGTTGCCTGCAGCCAGCCAGCACATCTCACACCTTACCTTTCTGCCCCATGCCATCCCACTGAATGCCACACTGTCCGGGCTCGCTTTGCTACCACTCTATATTCATTCATGGCTCACTTTTAAGAGGCCCCTATAAAGAAAGCTGCATAAAAACCACCCAGCCCCATGTGAGCTTCGGCAGCTCATATTCTATGAGAGATAACATGAGACATTCATAGCACCTAGGCAATTTCATCCTGGGGCCAAAAGCATTCAGAATGCTTTTCCGCTTAGCTGCTGGCATAGATCCCAATCCCACAGCTGTCACCATGCTATCAAAGCTCTAAGCCTATAAACAGCATTAATATTTTTTTACCTGACAATAGATGGTGCTCTTTCTATTATTATTTCTCTCCACAGCCTTCTTTTTCTTTTTCTTCTTTTTTTTTTTATTTATTTATTTATTTTTTTTTTTAAATTAGAATGAATGTAACAGATGATCCTTGGTTCTGGGTATTACAAGATAGCAAGCAGCAGTAGTATTAAAGTAATCACCTGTAAACAAACCTATAACAGAGATGAACTCTGTTATTTCTTATCTGGTACAAGGACTCAGAATAAATCCTCAATATTAAGTGCTCTGGATATGAGAGACACCTAGATAAACATATAAATAGAATAAGTCACAGAAATAATAAGGAATTATCCAAATATCTTTCCTATGTTGCAGCAAACAAAATTTGTGCTGACTTAAAAAGGCGTACCTAAGATTCATTATCCTTTTTTCTTCATTCTTTGAACAAAAGGGAAGGAGGTGACATGCAGTACTAGGCATAATTCTTTTACAGTTTCTTTTCACTGTATTTTATTTTAATAGCTTGTAAAGCTCAGAGTAGAATCCTTTTTATTTTTCCAGAACTTTTCAAAATCATTGTTGTAACCAAAATCCGAGACAGTAATATCTTTCAGTCAAACAAGGAATAATCGTAAAATTCCTAAAATTTACTCCTCAAATAAAACTTGGTGAAAAGCATTTAGAATAGTACAGTGACTTGTAAGCAGACACTGTGAAGTTATAACTCTGCAAGCACGACTTACTCCCATTCTTGATGTTATTTATACTCAAATGAAAGGCTTCAATCTGACGTGTACCTTCACTCCTTTACCATTCATGCAGGTTGCATAATGCCTCTAATTATATTTCCAAATTGATTTCACGCTTGAATCTCAACTTGGAGTGCTTGTTCCTCAGGGTCTTAAGAGATTGAACAAGATTTTACAGAATGACTGAGGAGCATCTTAGTCCTTTTATTCAATACATTTGATTCCCCCAAAGATATTCCTCAACATTTTTCTTGGTTGATCATACTGCTGAAGCCCTCCTGATATTATATGCTTTCCTTAGCTAGCATTGAAGAAACATGTGGTCTGCAGCTTCTTGATGGATGCTGCTCTGTATTAGACAATAAGATAAATACCAGTATCAACTTGTTCCCTTCTTACATGTTGTGAATTTTCCTGCTTTCTTGGGAGCACAGCTGGGGAAACTTAGGTGATAGTAGCTCACACAGTAGGTCTCAGGAGTGTAAGAGCTTCCCAGGAGTTTCTAACACTTGCTGCTATGCAACATCTTCAGTGCTTAAACTAAGATAAAATTCTTTAAAAACTCATTTCTTGAGTGAGCAAGGACAAGGTTTCTGAGATGGGAAATCATGCAACTTGATAATAATGTTCTTTTGCTGGCAAAGTATACAAAAGTACTAGCCTTGGAAGCTTCAGATAAAGATCTTGTTTTTCTTCCCTCTTATGATTTTTCCTCTCATTTGGGCAAATATATTATCTTTTGCTTTTTTTTCTTTCTTTCTTTGTCTTATTTGCTTCATTAAGATCTAAAAATACAAGAGGAAAAATAGTTCTAGCTAAAATAAAAAAGACAGTTGGTGTTGAATCCTCTTTTTTTTAAATAAAAACACACCTGATATCCAGGTAAGGTTCTTAGATTAACAATATTTTGATAAAGATGTTTTCTATGAAATAAAAAATATCTGCTTTTTTCATAAAAAGTCTTAACACTTCTAACTCTTGATGAGTTAAAACCTCTAAAACCTTGAGATTAATTCTTTACTAATTAATAGTTTACACTGGGGAAAATAAAAATGTCTTTCAATAGTCTTTCAATATTGATTTCTACTTTTACCCTTATGTTACTTATGTTATAATGGGATAAATAAGGAACCATTTTGAATGGAGAATAATCAGCATGACATAATGATCAGTTTATACTTATAACAATTCTGATTAAAGAGGGATTTTGTTTTGAGGGAGCAGGTGTGTGAAAAATATTTTACTGAGTAATAATCAGTTAACAATCATCTCTCATCAGCACTGGTTGGACTATGGGGAAAAATAGTACCATGCTACTGACTTAGAAATGTCATTGCTTCTTAATGATTTGCCAGTATTTTCCAGTGCTCCTAAGATTCCTGTTTTCAGTAGATGACACAGATAGACCTTATATTTAAGGTATAAACTGTAAAGGCCTTCACCCTTTTTTATTTATATTTCTGTGAACCAAGTTGGGAATATTAAATGTATACCATTATAATTAAGAACAGATGTTGGCCTGCAGTCTGTAATGCTCCATGTACTCCTAATGTACCTTAACTGGTAATCACTAAGGAGTATCTCTGAAGAAGGCACACAATGACATTTCAGTGGAGGATACAGAGGTACTTGGATACAGCAGCAGTGAAATCAAATGACCTTTCAATCAGTTTATGAGAGACTTTGTCATCTCTGCTTTTGAGGCAGCTGGAAAAATGAACAAGGGGACTTAATCTATATCCCAGAGAGCATTTGCTGCAGAGAAAAAGAGTGAAATCCAAAAATACACTCAGGCTCCTCCACTCTTGTGTCCCTGTTTGTTTTCTTTCTGTAGTTCTGAGCACTTGAGAAGCTTACATCCTTTATACACTCAGGGTGGGCTCTCAGCAGCCTGTCCCCATCTGTATAGCCTTTCCATTTGTTTGTAATATCCTAGAAGCAGTCCTTGAGTAAAGATATAAAATGGATAAGGATTAGCATGATTATTTTTTTTTTTTTGTAAAGTTTCTATCTGTTTTACTGCAAATAAAGCTTATCACTGGTCTGCATGTTTGGCAGCTTTCTTTAGCAATAAAATCTCAGCAGGGTCTGCCACGTTGTCTTCTTTACAGGAGCCAGTGGTCACAGTCCTGAACTTTCAACTATGACTGTCCTGCTCATAATTTGTCCTTTCTGAGATAAGGCATCTTCTACATCTTAGAAATGTTATTGGGCTGTATTCGCAGGACTGAGGTTTTAAGTGTTTGGAGCCTCTGACCAGTTGGATCTCATGTAAAAGGCTCAGTTCTTTAATGACATGTTGAATGGCACAGTAATTTGTTCTTCTGAGATCTGAGGCAGTGCGTGGGAGGAGTGTGACCTCTGCAGAGGCTCAGGTATGCTCAGACACTTCATTACGGCAAGACCTGTGTGACTGCCAGCTGATCCCAGGCACCAGTTTCCCTGTGCAAACTCAGGATCTGAGATGTACCATGTGGTGCTTGGCAGGATCTGCTCAACATACACCTTCAGCCATCCTGCTTATGCTTGGGATGAGGGGAGCTAAGTGTTGATGTCTGTCTTTGATTGGACTCCTAACCACTAAAGCTAGGGGAGCTAGTTTATAGGAGGGCTGGCACAGATCCACTGAAATGAGTAGAGCCATCAGATGTGCTGGTATCAACCCATAATTTGTCTTGTCTCAGCTTTCCCCAAGTTTGACTAGAATCACTGTTCCACAGAGGAAATGACCCTGTTTTCCAGTCATTACAGTCATGTGATGTTTGGTTATGGGTTTTTGCTGTTCCTTGGAGAGAACAATTTAGCCCTATATGTATCTCACAGCTATTGTGAACCAGAAATTCCATTTAATCCAATAGAAGGGCCTAAGGCTGGGAAGAGGATTGCACTCTGGAAGGATGTAACTAAGGCTTTAATGGCAAATACACTGGATGGAAGAATGAGGGAAGAAAGCAAATTTCTGTTAGAATTTTCTGGCTTCTGTCATTTAGCACACTGAGAATTACTGAAGTTATTTACTACCAGTACGTTCTTAGCCTTGTGAGATGTCTCACTACTGGCGTGCATGTCTTCTGAAACCAGGTATTTAGCACACAGTGTAAGTAGAGTGCTATGGAAAATTTATGCCAAATAGTGTCACATGAGTACAGGAATGCTAAATGCTTTCTCATGCTTCATTATGTAAATTTTCCTGTTTCTACTGCTGCCAACACTAAAGAAAATGGTGCTGTTATGATGGCTATGAAAATCTGCAAACAATAGCTCAAAGGCTTTGGTTGGTTCAATCTCAGAAGGGTCAAAACTTTCAGCTGACTTCACCTATTTAAAAAAATATATTTCTTTGGCTGAAGGAGCACCCTAAGTTTTTTTTAAATGAGACTGTCTGGATTTTCCTGAGCTCAAAACCAATAAATTCAGATGCTTAAAGATATCAGAAGATTCAAGGAATGTGGTTCCTGCTCATAAGTAGCTAGGTGTCTGCATTGTATGAGGAATTTAAAAGGACTGGTTTCTGAAGAAAAAAAAATGTTCAATTTAATAATTGATCTTTTTTACATCAAAAATACTAGCTAAGACGATGAGTCACCAGTAACTACATCAGTAGCTTATGTTTCAAAGAACTGCCGTAGGGAAAAAAATATGAAGAGTTAACATAGGAGTAACTTTCACAGTCTGTGCAGCTTAAATTATTCACTAGGATGCAGAACCATAACTATAAATTATAGTGTTATGGATGATGGAGGGTTTCTAATGGCCACTAGGTAAGAAACACTTTACAAAGCTAAGCCATTGTCAGACTAATTAAATGTCTTTGAAAAGATCCTAATACCCAGCCCTGAATTCCCTCATCTCTGCAGGTGTCTTTGCAAGTTAATGCTGGTTGCCAAAAGTGGTCAGGCTTGAGCTAATGTTCACATCTGTTGCTTGTTGCTCAAAACAAGCTGAAGCTGCTTTCCTTTAGGAAGAGCAGGAGGCAGGGGCATTGGTAACTGGCTGCGCATCAGTGCACCTCTACAGCACAAAGTATTTCAAGGTAGGGTGAAACTCTATTAAAACAGCTGCTTATTTCACTGGCTAAAACAGGGAAAGGATGGATCTTGGGAAATGAGTGAATTTGCTCAACAGAGCTTTCGTAGGAGTCCTCCTCTTAAGTTCTTTTTAAGTTCTTTTCTTTAGTCCCTTTGCCACTCTGGTTTTTATTCTTCCAATGGAAATGAAAGTAATCTTCAAAGAGGGTGAGCTTTAAAGGGGGAATGACCCTTATGTGGATCTCTGAGTGTGGAACCAGAGAGCATAATCAGAGAATCATAGATTGGCCTGGGTTGAAAAGGTCCACAATGATCATGTAGTTTCAACCCCCCTGCTATGTGCAGGGTTGTCAACCACCAGACCAGGCAAACATGGCATAGCTTCCAGCATGCAAGGCCCCGACTTATTAAGAATATTATAGGGGAAGGAAAAAAAGGAACACACATTTTCTTAGTAGGAATCTTATTTTGATCTGCTCCTTGCAAGTGGGAAATACTGGCATATCTGTGGGAGTCGGGCTTGGAAGCTTCTACTGGACATGTAGGTAAATATTGGCTTTACGCATTGAACAAAGCGGACCAAAAAGCTTTGAAGTATTGCAAACTAAATGGACGCTAAAAAAAAATCATTGCTATAAAGACTACAATCTGTTACTTTGTACTTAGAGAAGAGTGCAAAAGTCAAGATAAATAGAAACAAAAGTGGCTATGCTAAGTCCTCTGCTCCTTTCCATCCTACTTTGCTTTCAGTCATTCAGCAGCTTTACCAGTGGTGCTGAACTGTGCATCGTCCTCTTTGTTCACCTCAGCCTGATGCTGAGATCTGTGAGGAGAACTTTTATAAAGATAACCACAGTCTAGACCAGTTACATGCAAGAATTAGCAGCTGATTTTCAATGAGAAATGCTAGTGAGTCTTAAGTGTTGGAACTTTTTTCCACAGGTCCCTTTGCAGAGTCTTTTTGGAGAGGCACAAAGACTTTTGCTGTTTCAGAGGCAGGTGAATGTGCTTTTGGGTTGGTCCCTTTGCTTCCAGCCAACTGGAGGTAACGTACAAGATAAACTACTCTTGTATTTAAACAAACAATGCTATAAATAAACAAAACCAGAGATGGGTTCTAAATCTGTCCATGCAGTGGAGTTTTTTTAGTATCGAAGCAATTTTATGCCGCGTTAGGAAAGTTTCCTCTTTGAAAACTGCTCAATTTAAATTTTAGTACCTAATAAACAGTCTGACCCACAGCTCTGTTCTTTAATGAAGCAGATGGAAACTGTTTCAAGTGTCAGCACTTGGAGATTTGTGGCTGTGATATCAGGAATAGCATGTCCTTCTTACTTCAAAGTGCAGTTTCTGAGGAGGGAAGTAGAGCAAGCAGCTGATCTCTACAGCTCGGGGGACTCGGACCTGAACTATTGCCAGGAGCTAGTGTACCAGGGTCCCACATGTGCATGTATGATTGTGTGTTAAGCACTTGAGATAGCTGGGTGATTTCAGGAAGCAGTGAGATGTTAGGAATATGGTCATCTCAGATGGAGTATGGTTAATAATATACATGGACAATCCATTTCCCTAATGGTGGGGAAACAGGCTCTTCAAAGAAATGGGGAGTATTTTGTATGGTAGATATGTGACAGGGATGCACTGTGGGAGTAACAGTGGTGCTGCTGAGCGCAGCACGGTAGTCTGGTGCTGTGCAGATGTGTAGAAGTATGACCTGGAAACTTTGGGATGGCTCTAGGGAAAGCCATCCCAAAAGCAGTGGGTTTTCTGGAGCATTAGCATAAGAATGTGTGTGGAGTAGGTTTGGGGGGCTGTGGGCATGAGTGTGGTATCTGTAGAGCAGCTCCTGGGGGCCACAAGTAGCAACTGAGGCAGGGCAAACGTGGAAAGTGGGTCATGGGAAACTGGCCCTGGCAGAATAGAGAGGTTGAATTTGAGGCTGTGTGGGCAGTTGATAGGGTAAAAACCTCAGGAGGAGGGAATTATGGCCCTGGGGTCTTTCTTGTGGCAGAAATTCTGGGTCTTGGGACCACTTGCAGCATGGTGTAAGCCAGGTCTGGAGGCTAGGATATGTCCTTGCCAAGAGAGAGAGAGGTCTGATCCTGGTTGCGGTAAGAAAACCTTGCTTTTTTTTTTTTTTTTTTTTTTTGACTGTATCATTATTTTATTCAGGAAGGGGAAAGACAGAAATACTGAAATTCATTCCCATTCACCCCGTGTCTGTGTGTTAAAGACTCTGCTCTTCTTGCTCCATAAATCCCACAATGGTCTCTAACTCCTTGCCAGCAGCCAAAAAGTTATCTGCTGAATCAAGGCTTCTGCACTGAAACTTCCAGGAAAGTGAGGAAACAGCACGATGTCTCACCCTGAATAGGCCTGCCAATTCAGAGCAGTCAATTGAAAAAGAAGCATCTAGACAGAGCATGATTTAGTCCAGAATTAGACAGGAGAGACTGAGAAAGTCGTTTCCCCCAAAGACTTTCTTCCCCGGATTTGCTCTTGTGCTGACTTTATTCCAAGATTTCCTTTGCATGCTAATATAGACAGTGAATACAGGCAGACTAAAAATGCTCCTTTAATATATTACTCTGAGTACCCCAGAGTCTTGTACGGATGGTATTAGTCCCATTGCTTGCTGTGCTGTTTGCCTCATTGTGGGCACTGTGTTCTACAGCCACTGTTGGAGACTTTCATTTCTTTATATCATGCAAAGTTCAGGTCAGCTCTGTGGGATCAGACAGTAATACGCTGTGAGTTAATGCTGGCATAAGCTGCACTTTCAGCTCTTCCATGAGAGGGGTAGGCTCTGGGGTGCTGTGGATCAAGGCAGAAGCAAAGATGAGGGGGGTTAGGACAAGTTTCAGAACGTGCTGGCATGCAGAGTATTGGTAAAAGGTGTCTGGGATTATAGGAGTGGAAACCAGCCCTTCACTTCTGGGAGGAGCAGGAGAAAACCGGTTTCAGTGTTTATATTAGTCAACCTTTTTCCCACCCCACACTCCTTTCACTGTAAGCTCATTCCTTTCATGCAGTCTTTCTGTCACAGCCTTCTCATTCAGGTGAAAAATAAGTAAGATTTTTCTTTTAAAATTCAGCAGAAGTGTCAAGGCTTAGCTCCTGGCAGAATAAAAAGTGCCAGACAGTGGCATGGAAAACATCTTAAAGAAATCACATTGTTTCTGGAAGGGTAGAAGTGCTGCAGACAGTTCTGTATGGAAGGAGCTGAAATGCATGCTCTGGAAATCTGGAAAGACACTATGAGAGCCAAAGCACCGCAATGCATACGCATCCCTCCCTGATGCTGGGAGCAGCTCTGGGGCAGTCCTCCTGTTTCAGCCTTCTTGTAAAGCAAGCGGTTGATCACAGCCTGAACCTCTGATCAACCAACCGCCTGAGGCAAGTGATGAGTCAGCTGCAGGAGCACAGGTGAAGGTAATTCAGCTGTGGTACCGGAAGGGGTGAAGCTTGGCTCCACCTCTCCCAGATCACATTTAAGGGCTAACCACCACTAAGGCAGGATCTCTTTCTCTGGAGTTTGCTTCTGTGTGGAGTTTACTGCAAACCTTCAACATTGGTGAGCATTTTCCATTTATCATAGATTATCTTTCTATCATTATAATCTTTCACGTGAAACATCTGTTTAACCTCTGTTTACCTACTGACTGTAACTGTACACTTCTGACACAAAGTTTAGGACTGAGCTTCCAGAGTCTCTTCTGCCACTCAGTCAGGGCTTCCAGGGACTGCAATGATGAGTGTTATGAACTCCTAGATAGCAACTGTTGTCATGACTCTGTATTAATGCCTTCTCTCTTGCCCATCAGACACTGTACTGAACCTGCTTTAGAGCTGATGGCCTATTGCTAGATAGCCTGTATCTCTTCTGCAGAGGTGGAAAGGAAAGCACTTCCTCAGTACTCAGGCAGATAACTTTTCTTGCCCTCTCTTCAGTTCCACTTGAGGTGTGGATCTGCACCTCACCATCTTGTTGAATCAAACTCCCTGGCACAGTCCAGAGGCATACAGCCTACTGTTGAGTGGTATTAACCCTTCCTATGCAGGCCAGAAACACAGGCATGCTGATCACCCCGATCACCGAGAGACAGTCCTTAATCCAGACCAGCTACCAAAGCTCCAGCAATGTGCAGGATTAAATAAGGTTCACAGCGTGATGGGACATTACCCTTGCACTCTGAGCTGTTTGGGGCACAAAATACATTGAGAGTATTTCAGGCTGGAAAGAGGAAAAACTTTCCCAAAAAGGAACTGAAACAGGCTGCCCAGGGTACTGAAGGAGTCACCATCCCTGGAGGTTTTCAAAAAGTCTGAGGATGCGGCACTGAGGGACATGGTCAGTGGGCATGGTGGGGTTGGGCTGACAGTTGGACTGGGTGATCTTAGCAGTTTTTCCAACCTTATTGATTCTGTGATTCTAAGCTTTCCTGGGCTGCCCAGCTGGGTTATTACTTATGCTGTTAGAATGATGGTAGAATGATTGGAGGTGACTCTCATTTCTCTCTTCTATATCTTGAGGATGTGGGTGATTATGCAGTGACTGCTTAGATTTATTGCTGGATGATTTAATATTTTAAATGAACCTTCAGCATCTGAGATGGTGCTTGTCATGAAGCTCCCGGCCCTTGAGCAGTTCTATGGAGTACTTTCCACCTTGATATTCTGTCTGTGAGAGAACCCTGGCATGAACTGGCAGAGATCACACTGAGAAAGTGAAGAGCAGATTCAGGTTGCAGCTATGGATCATGAGTTGATTCAGTAAATCTGGATCTATGTGAGGTTAATGAAGAGCAAAAACCACTCAGTTTCTTCAGCAGACTGAAACCAGATTCCAGCTTCCCTGATTTAGAGCTTTTAAAGTAGAGTAGAACAAATGTGGTGTAAATGTGAACAGAATATAACCTCTTGCACCCTAAAGAGCCCACACCTTCCCAGGATTTCAGCCTGGGAACAGAATGACATTGCATGGTTGGAATGGTCAGTTTGCTGTTGTTTCTTGGTTGATTTTCTTTTGTTTAAAAACAAACAAAGAGGAAATGTAAACCAAATCCAGTCAGAATACTTCACAGTGCTTTCTCAGGAAAGAATCTCTGTGTGGCTGTATTAAATGCACTCAGCCCATGTGCTGGCAAGACTTGGTGTGGGGAAGCCTACTCCCCTTTTGCCCACTTTGTTGGCTGTTGGGAAAGTTTCTGCTGAATGGTTTGATAAGAAACACTCCCCAGATGAGTTATCTCAGTCACGCAGGTTTGAGTTCATTACTTTTATGGTGGTTATTCATCAGTAATGAACCGTGTACTTAAGTTTCCAGAGACAGCATGGCTAATTGAAGATGAGGCAAGAGGTTCTTTCAATATTATTATTTTTCCTCCATTTGCTTTCAGTACCTTTTTGCTTCTCAATGAGATCTAATACAAGTTTTAATTACCTCTGAGAACAATAACTTTATCAAGGCCCTACTTCTTTGTGTGAAGCAGTTTGCTTAGAAATGAGCATGTCACCTTTTCAGGTCTCTGAAGAAAGTAGGTTGGCAGGGATGGTAAATTCTCATTACCTACTGAAACCTTACGGCAGTATATTTTTTAAACTATTTCCATTCTGGCCCAGCTGTCTTACCTTTCTGTCTATTCTAAGTGCTCCTCTCTCTGTTATCTGGGTGCCTCAGAGAGACTGATGCAATTGAAAATATTAATATCCCTGTAAATTATTCTTCACCGCTCTCTCCTAACACTGTGGCTATGGACATTTCCTCCTCCCTTCATTACCTGGCGTTTCACGTTTCTCTCCTCTGCACAGGTTCTAAGTCTTCAGGCAAAGTATCTGGAGGATAGACTACAGGGAAAAGCAGAACTCAAACCTTTTTGCTCAGCTCAGTCTCTCCCACAGTATCAACCCAGAAGTCACAGTAATGGGTGCGTTAGGAATATAAGAATCTGTGAACTGAACAAGTGGCACTTGGCTGTTGCTATAATGGCGCTGCTATTTATTTCACAGTAATGTGATAAAATGTTCCCAAGCATGTAGAAAACTTTTCCTGGGAAAGCCTTGTGAAATAAATTAATTGAGAAATATATTTTCTGGATATATTCAAAACTGGTTCCATTGTATGGAGTTCAAAATCAGTTTTAATTTTCTACTTCTTTATATTTAGAATGTGATGAAAGTTTTTATAGACTATGTTCTAGAAACTGCTTGTTTTGCATTTACTAAAAATTAAGAAATAATCAATCTAGCAAAGATTACAAAGGAAGAAAGAAAATAAAATATTGTGATGACTCTCAGTAACAATTCTGAGAGTGTGCTAAAGAATCCCATACAATACTCTGTGAGAAATAGATATTTTAATATCATATTTACTCTTTTGTGTACTTAAGGGAAAAGCCATCTACCAATGAAATACTTCTGTTTTTCCAAAAACTCTAATCAGTTCTCCTATATATTAGAGAACTGATCTAGGTTAAAAAGCAGACTAGCTTGTCCTCCAACCCCAAGTTTCATAGGGACTACTTAAGTTCACAAAAGAGTTTTAATGAATTTTTAAAATGTAGGTTTTTTGTTTGTTTGTTTTATCACTTCTTGTCCATGTTTAGCCTTTGCCTTTTTTTCTAGGAGCCCACTGGCTCTATATCCAGCAATTCCCATCTCTACCCAGATTGCCACAAAGCTCAAGACTAATGTTATCTTCAGAACACCTGTAGTCTGTGACTTGGTTTTTCTAGTTCTGTAATTCTATAGCTGCCCAGAGGATGCAGGTAGTCCCTTTGCATTGAAAATTAATGGAAACTGAGCCTTCAGGTCCCTTAAGTGGATTTGAAGCTTGCAACCAAGAGGTTTAGAGATGCATCCCATCTTGAACATTAGGCTGAAGCTGATTTTGTCAGTGGCATTGCCCTAACCCTGCTGAGTGCTTCCATGCTAAGTTGGGTTGCATCTGGTTTTGTGGGGGTGGAAACAGAGTAGCAACCAGAAGACTGTGAACAGCTTTGCTGCATTTATCCCACCAGCAAAGTCCTGCTGATCTTCTTACCTTTATTCCTTCTTTTCCTTCCATATACATTATGTTAAGTAAATGCTGCAGAGGAGTAAAGCTCTTTGCTGGCCTCTTTCAAATGGCAGAGAAGTTTCTATGGAGACACAGGAGGAGGCAGCAGATTTCTGTTGCTGGCAGCAGGAGAGGACTAGGCTCGCCAGCCATGCTGAGCACTCTACCTGTTGGCAAGAAGCAACACTACACAGCCAAGCGTGTGGCTCTGGGCCATGCATTTCCTCATTAGCTCACCCCTCTGTTGAGCCCTCGTATTTTTGGAGTCAAGTGGAACCACTCCAGGGACTGGGTGTTGTTATGAGCACAGAGGGGGCATAAATACATATTCGGGCATTTAGAAAGCTTTGGGAGTGAACATTTTTTCCTCTTTGTTTCAGTTTGTTGCTTTCGTGGAGCTGGAGAAGACAGACAGGTGCTGACTGCCTGGCTTTGTCTGTTGTCCCTGATACCAACCCCCATCTCTGTCTTTGCAACCAACAGGGCGTGTATAAAGCAGAAACAGAATATTTTTATAGCAACCGTGCTTGGTTTCCAACAGAAAAAGCTTGCTTTAGGAAAATGACACAGCTTTAAAACATATTGGGTCACTGTACTTTCATGTCATAGGTTCTAGCAGGGAGACCAGCAGTAATGTGTCAGGTTCTTGCAACGTGGTGATAAGTTTTAGGGCAAGGCCAATACTTTATCTAGACTGGAGATGATAGTCAACCTGTCTTTTATTGAATGTTCAAGCCAGAGTTTTAGTGAGGGCCAGATGCAAGGCTTTATGAACCTTTCCATAGTGATGAAGCATCATAAACTATCTATGATGACAACTGCCATTCAACTCCTCAGCCAAATAAGGGATATTCCTGAAGCAAAGGGCACCATTATTTCATGCAGAAGGTCTCAGCTGAGGTTCATGTATGTGGCTTTTCATTACCATTATATACTTTCATAGTGACCCACAAAAATAGCTGAAAAACTATTTGCCAAGTCTCTGCTTTCATCTTCTTTAGGGTAGCAATGATTATGACAGATGACCAAAGCAAGCTGTGACTACCCGTGAGCTGTCACTACTGAGAATCAGGGACAATTTACTTAAAATTACTCTGCCATGGTGGAAAAAAATGTCTTTTAGTTAATTAAGTGTGACATGTGTCTGCTCTCTTCCCAATTATCATGTCATATTGGCTCAAGTTTATAGGCCAAAGGAGTTTATCACTGCACAGGTTCTTGTAGGGCCAGCAGGCTTGAGAACTGGCCCGTTACTTCCACATCTTGTTGCTTGAAGGTGCTGGATCAGCATGTACTCTGACTTAGGAACACCCCTATAGATGTCATCATCTCTTTTCTTCCCAGCATTGTTCTTTGGAGGGCATATATTTTTTTGTTACCCTAAACGTCAGGGAGTATGAGATGAACGCAGTTTATTCTGAGTACCAGCAACTCACCAGAAGCAGTTTTTCTTGCTTCCAGGCTTATACACATGGTGGTAATTGTAGGAGACTGGGTAGTTGTAGGATGTGAAAGTAGTTGTAGCACTTCATGGGCAGGCAGGGGCACATGATGGGGAGAAGGGAATTCATGACAGGGCAAGCAGCCCACAGGGGGCAGGGATTGGAGTTCAGGGCAGAAAAAAGGTTGTAATAAACTGAGTTGCTACTGGAAGATGGGCAGTGAAAGGCTTGACAAAAGCAGGAGCAATTTACGTCTGCCAGTCTGCCATAAGAAGTTGGCAATGAGCATCATCATCTGTTGAAGAAAAAAAGAATTCTGAAAAGCGGGTCTAGACTACATTTTTGATTTGTATTTATATATTTCTTTACTCAGGGACTCATGTCATCAGTGTTAACCTTAGAATTGTTGAGCTTGTAACTCATTGATTTTGCCCAGCTTTGCAGAGTTGTATGACTGTTTAGGGAAGATGAAGAAATAGCCTGTGAAATTCAGCTGAAACTGCAGATAACCTGATGAACTATCCCAGAAATTTGGCTTGGAAACACCATCTAAAATGGATGTCACAGTTCTTATGTAGACATCTGCTATCCATTGCTGTCTTATGCAGTGAGACTTGCATCTAAAATCAGTGGCATCAAAGATGTTCTTTATGACAAGCAGTGTCTGGCAGACTCCTTGTGAGGTCTGAAGTCTGCTTGGGGTTAGGCTCTCGAGCCTGATGTATTTATGAAGAGAAGGGAGTGGAAATACCACAAAACAGTAACCATTTCTGAATGTATACTCATCAGTTACACTGAGTGGATCTCTAAGTATACTTGAACATGATAACCAGGTGGTTTAAAGGTATAACAGGAATGAAATAAGTAGTCAGGATTTTGGTTTTGCATTACCACAGAAGATGCTATTTCCAGCAAGTCAGTGATCATGTGTGCTACTGCCTGGTCAGTGCTTCTGTTTGTGGCTAAGCAAAAAGCAGTATTTAATGAATCCTCTTGTTAGGAGTGAAGAAGTGGCAAAAAGCAGTATTTAATGAATCCTCTTGTTAGGAGTGAAGAAGTGGCAGTTTCTTCTCAGAAACACATCTCACATGTAAGATCTGATGAGGAAGTCAAACATGCTTCACCCTAAGGAAAGGAGAGAATACAATGTCTTATTTTCTGTCTTTTTATTCACATGTATTACATATATATATTTGCAGAAACTTCACTTTGTATTGCCAAATAGTTAATATTACTTCTGTTTTACATGACTTTCAAACTTTTGATAGTTCCTTGATGGCTCCTTTTAGCCATCAAAATCCAACCAGGGTAAATCAATATTTGCTTTTATATCTTTTGTTGCAAGAAAAGGTATCCCAAAACAACATACAAACTATGTCTCTTTATTGATCTGTTTGCCTTTGTCTTTTGAGCTGCCAACATTTTAAAGCATCCTTTTATTTTAAAGGTACTTGTTTCTAAATTCAGTAAAACAAGAGTATACTCCCCATGGGCTATCCTATTAAAATCTGTACATTGAGTACTGCTGGCTTGTGTGTTTTTTTAGGAAACTGATTTAATTATAAGAAGAGGAGGAAAGAAAATAAATTATTGTAATTGCTTAGGACACTAAAAAAAAAGTCAAAAGTGAGCTTTTTTTTAGTTACTAAAGCAGAATAAGCTATTCTGTTCACAGAATGATAGAAATAAGAAAGGGAAGAGGTCAGTAAGGATATCTTCTCCTTTTACCCTCATGATTGAGTCTTAGCGACTATGGAAAAACATTTCTGGTGTATCTTCAGCAGACTAATGATATCTGTGTAGCAACGGGTGAAACTCAGCTGTAGGCAGGGTTTCACCATAAAGCCTATGACCTGGCCTATGACCTATGCTTACATCATTTAAACACAGAGGGATGAGATGTTCATTCTGAAAACCTAATGTTATCTACAGTTTTTCAAGGCATATCCAGGAGCATTATTTCTAATGATATCAGAAATTCTCTTGCTTGGAAATACTTGCTCAGGAATGCACTCTCTAAGGTGAAGTGCAGAGCCTGAAAAACAATCATTTTGTTCTCATCTCATTAGTGTGTACGGTAAAGGCCATCATGTGTTATCCTTAGTCAAGCTGTAAATCCAGGGTGCACCTTGAATTTGTCTCAGGAACGGAGCTCCAGTGCCTTGAGAGGCAAATGTTGCTCAGCATCTGTCAGTGAGCTCAGACTTGAGTGGATTAGACTGTTCACAACTTACTGGATGTGGGCAGAGCTGAGTTCTCTCTACGTTCAGCTACAGCTGAAATTCAACTCATCCCAGGCACATTACTCCAAGGATGGGAGAAAACTTCTTTGCCTATCATACAGAATGATAGTTGGTTTTAGCAGCAACCACTATATATACAGCATGGATCAAATAGCAAAATACTTTCAATTTCCATTTTATAATGAAGTTTGCATTCAAGCAATGCATGATAGGATTAATCAAGTTGTTCAGCTTATATTTCAGTTCTGTGCAAATTCAGTGAGCATTTCTGGAGTGTGAAGAACCACATATACCTCTCGTTCATAAACACTTTCTTCTTCACTCCCAGGAGCTAAAAGCCAGCCAATGCCTTTCCCCTGGGATTTGATTTGTTTACATTTTAAAAGTATTAAATTTTCAGGTACTGTACCTTTTTGTAATTCTCACAGCAATGTTCATTCCCTGAAACTGCATAAAGAACTAATTTATTATTCTTTCCAACATAGCAAAAAGTTTTTCCTGAATACAAACTAGCCTTTTCTGGGGGTCTGTCCATGCTAGAACTGCTTCTATGACTGGTTTTGAGTAGCCCCGCCTCCTCAAATACCACTAGTTGGGCTGGCAGTTGTATTTCTGTGCTGACCCAGAAAACCCAAAGCACAAAGTGGAGTAACTATTTATAATTCTGACCTCCAGAAGCAATCTATAGCAATGAATTCCACAGTTGTACTGTTTTCCTTAGTAAAAGCATCTACGCATTTGTTTTAAACTTGTCATAAGGCACCTGGAGAGCATATATAAGATTTCCTAATGTCCTTAGACAATGCAGTCCTATCTTCCAAATTTATTTGGTAATACAACATAGTTTTGATTTCTCTTGTTTATATTCCGGTTTGCCTCATAAATTAGAAAACAAACAAGTAGACTTAAAATAGTAGTCTTGCAGTGGATTAAAAGATTTTCTTTTTTATTTTTCCCCTAGGATCTGAGTAGTTAGCTGAGAAGGGACTAAAACTGTATTGCATATGTAAGTTCATTCAAAAATGCGTGGTTAAATGCTAGCACTGTGTATTTTTGCCCCTTTTCAATTGAAATTGCCATTTCTGGTGGGAGGAAAAAAAAGAATTAATGAAAGCAGTGTTTTGCAAGAGTTAAGGTCCTGCTCTGACCCTGATGCTCTGTGGATGTAACTATGGGAAAACTGCTACTAATGGAAAATGTTTCAGAAGTAAAGCAGTAGAAGCTTGTGTTTTGTGTATGTAATTTGAACTGGGGCATCAGCCACTAGAGTTTTTTCTTCATTAGGAGTGCATGAAAAATTAAAACAAATAAATACACCTCTTCTCTCTAAGGTTGAGTTCAAGTTCACCTTGTGAGTACAAGAAAAGTTTAGTAATTTCTGACTTCTCTTTAACTTGCTTGCCAACCCTGGTCCTCCTACCTGTCAAGAGAGACCTAAATATAGCCTCTTACTAATGAAGAGGATCTGCTGCAGCAGAAGACCAGGATTGTTCACATCAAGTTTAACCAGCAGCCTGGGGCTACTCATGTTCCAGGCTGTTTGAGAAACACCACCTTATATTCCTGAAGGAACACCTGTCTCCTGCCTGGTTGCTTCACAAGCCAGAAGTCTTTCTCCCTAAACATAGCATCATTATAATTCTCCCAAATCTGAAATATCCTCCAAGTATCCACTATGTGTCACAAAAAAAACAATGCCCTGCTGTCTACAGGAAGGCATGCTGATCAGCAATAAACAAGAGTTGTCAGAAGTATCTAGTGACTATGAGAGTGGCTGCTGGGAAATGATTTCATTTGACTTAGAAGCCTAAGAGGCTGTGGGAATACATGGGGTCAGGGCAGCCTGGCAGTGATCCCAAAGCCACCTTTTTCACCCTGGAGAAACCCAGAGCTACAGTGAAGAACCTGAAGTGCATTTATAGTAGTTATTTCAGCTCACATATACTCTCTAATGTACACATTATTCCAAACCCAGGTTATCAGTGGGTCAAGGATGTCCATGCTGAAGTGATATAAACCTAAAAAGCTTCTGGACTGGCTTCATTTCAATTTGCTTTGTTTTGCTTATGATTATATCTGTTTATAAACTGTCAGCAGATGGGTTGCCTGGCCAAAAAAGCCTTCTGGCTTTTTCAGGTAGCTCACTCACATCATGCCTTTACACACAAGGTCAGTGTCTACTTCCTCAGCATGCTGGCTTTATGTCACTTGACAATGAAGTTATTATTCAGTAATTCTCTCTCAACATGCTTAAAAGCTTGAATATCTAGGGAAAGGAAGTCATTTTGAGTGGTCTTAGATTGGCAAAGCTCTGTCCACTTAGCCTTCTATTTTGCATCCAACAACAAAGAGCATTGTCCACACAAGAGTCTGTAAAAGAAAGTCCAAAATAATCCTTTTCCTTTAGCATCTTCTCAGCTTCCATCACTTTTCCTAGCACTGAGGTAAAGCAAAGAATGGTAAGCAAGATCGTCTGCGTAAGACCTTTCTCAAACTCATTGACACAATGCCACTGCATCCTGCCACTGGAGGCTAACACATGCCTCCTTAGTTCTCTGCCTTTCTAAATAATCTGCATCTCAGTGAGCAGCCCCTCTGGAAGTTAATTAAAAGACAAACTGCAGTACAGATCATTAGTTTGCACATGGGCCAGAAATGAAGGATCACTATGGCCCTGCAAAATTAGGAACAGATGCCTAAACAAATCTCTAAGCAGGTCTAACTAGCAAGCCTTGGCAACAGATCTTGTCTGGTACAGAGCACTGCTTCACTGCGACTCAGGCAAGAGAAATGATTCTGGCTCTCTGCTGATTTCTCATTGTGCAATGTTATCAGTTCAAACAAAGCGTATTCATTGAGAACATAGAACAGGCAGAAAAATGTCATTCCAGGCCTTTAATTCGCAGTCAAATTCTCACCTGCTTTGTAGATCAAATCAAAAGTTATGCAGCTGGAAGCAGAAATGGGGAAAAGTGACCAACAGCCTCCTGCTCACAGAAGTTTCTATCTGCAGAGGAAGTGCAGCATAAGAATTCCTGTACATCCATCTGGCCCTTGTCAGTAATACCTTGAAGTACCTCACTGAGTATCTTCCTGATTTTATCCTGCGCTCCCCATGTGTGTGAGATAGGAGAACTTTACATAACTATCTATTTCTTGGCTTTCCATCTCAACATTCCTGCAAACTTCTCGTGGCTCTGAAACCTCGACAAGTTTTCAAAACCCAGAGAGGTTTTCTAAGATTTGCTGCTACCATTAGCCCTTTTTGTTCTGGTACATTTCTCTCTCTCTCATTTCTCCTACTTGTCCTCCATTGATTTTGGAATCTCTTTAAGCCAGGCGCTACATTTTAGGTCAACATGTACAGCAGTTATACATCTTTAACCACTTACAGCATCTCTTCATATTGGAAGTAAGTAGCTGCTTGACAACAGTGCTCAGACAGTCTGTGGTGCCTGGTGCCAGCACGGTGGCTGGAGAGAGGATGTAGAACTGTGAGGTACACATGAAGGCAGCTCTCTTGAACCTGTAAACATATAATGGTCAGCCCTAGGGAAATAAGCCCTACTAAATAGGAGAAGTCTTTCAGTGTCTTTTCATCTGCTCAGGGGACAATAAACAGGCAAAAGGTGGAAGGTGAGATTGTTATGACCAACTCAACAGAGCATGGAAATCTTTGGAGAGGCAGAGATATTGCCTTGCTATGAACATGGCTCTCTCAGCTAAAAAGATAGAAGAGAGAGGGAAAGAGCAAACTTTGGATGAGCTAGTCAACAAATGACCACTTTCTATTTCCTAAGGAAAAAAATACCCCAAGGAAACTACGTAGCTCAGTGTCTTCTAAATAGCAAGCAAGAAGAAAAGGAAGAAGAACTAGAGAAGTATTTAGATAGCTCTCTTTTTTTTTTTTTTTTTTTTAATAATGGAAAATGATAACATACAAGGAAAGGGATAATAAGATTAGGGTGAGGTGTGATGAGGAAAGAGAACTAAAGCCCTTTCTGCAAGTAATGTCAGAAAAGCAGGTGAAAAAGTAAAACAGATTTGAACTATGTTGGTAAAAAGCTATCATAAAACAGACATGAGTCAGAAGAGCAGAATTCATCCGTGTGCAGTGGCAGAGACAAGCCATACCTCCAAATGGGAGGAGATCTGCTGGAGTTTATAAAGGCTGCTCAACAGTGCTTTTTCTCCCCTTTCCCATCTAGGTCTCTACTGCCATTGACTGTGAATTCAAAGGTTTATGAGATCAATAGCATACTGTGGAGGAAACCATGCATACACCCCAGTATGGAGGTGAGTCTCAGACAGGGAATCTCTGGAGCTAGGAGTTAGAAGAGTTTCTACAGTTCAGACATTATAAATGAGTGATCAGCTCTGACTTTGAATCTCTATGGATCACTACTGCATGCTTTGGAGAGATCAGACTGACTCTGTTCCAGAGCGACATTTAGATACATGGGGAGAGGAACATTTTCTTGCAGCAGCTAAATCCCTAGGTATTTGCATAGGTATGTTGCAACAAAGATGAATCTAGGGGACTCTGGCCTTGGAGAGCTTATTTTTCAGCTGGTAAAATGAGATATAATGTTGCGAAGTTGGCATAAAATCTATCAGACTCAAGTGTTAAGATTCTTCTAGAGTAGTATTTTATGCTGAGCAAGGCGATGGCAGTAGACACAATACGCAGAGAAACAATGATGCTGTTTTGTTACTACAGCAATAGTAGGTTCACATTTTCTATCATGAAGAAAGATACAGTTAGAGTTACAATGGAAGAGCATTTGGTGGAGAAGCTACTAAGCGTGGCTCATGTGCCAAATTCCCAACAAGCATAAATCAGTAAAGCCGTGCTAACTTGCGTTGACTTACAACAGCTGATAAATGGAAATATTTCTGATTCATTTAATTGGGAGAGAAAAAATATATATCTCAGGGATACTCTTTAGCTGAGCTAAAAGAACTGGGAATGTGTTTCCAATGCTGACAGTTTCTTAGATATAGGACAGATTTTTATTTATTTATTTGTTTTTCCCTGGGTCCTATTCATATCCACAAAAGCAGCAGTTTGCAAGAGCAGACCTTAGGCTGAGGAAAGCTATGAACAGAGTCCTCAAGCACAGGATGTCTTCAAACAAGCGAAGAGTTGAAAATGCGCAACTGGTTCAGAGAAGAAATCCAAAACAATGATGTTTTCACTGCAGTAAGCGAAAGGGCTCACTTGACATCTGCCATTATGAAAACACAAAATGCCACAAATCCCCAAAGGCTGAGCACATGTAATTGGACAGATAGCAAATAAAGCAGCTTGGACATTGCATTAGCACAAGCTGCTTAGAGAAGAGCTTTAAAAAGGAAAATCATGACTGCAAACAAACAGAGACAATAAGTGAGAGAGAGGTGGGCTGCTGAAAAAGGTAGAACAGAGCAATAAGTTGCTAGAATAGACAAAAAAGGGGCAAAGTCACAGAATTTCAAAGGACAGACAAGAATCGTGTCTGGATTTAGTAGTGTTCAAAGGACCAGTGCCTTTGCTCTGTGTGAGTGAACTATGTGTATCTGCCAGTGCCAATGAAGGCATACTGTAGAGTATGAACTGAGGATCTGACCCAGCAGGCTCTAAATAGCCCTCCCAAAGTGCACCCTGTCACAGTTTGCATTAGACTCATGGCAGAGTAAAACAGATAACAACAAGATGCTGGATAATGAGATGCTAACAAGGACTAGAGTGTTCAGAGGTGCCTTTGAGGCTCGTGCTGGGATGAAAATTAAATAACCCTTTCCTAACTAAACTTCATCCCTTTGTTCAATACAAGGCTTTTTCTGCATTTCAGGATATGCTGTTCAGGCTCAAAAGCTCAAGGGAGACATAAAAATCCAGTTTAAATGACCAGAAGGTATATACTTAGCTAATACTAGTGATGCCATAAAGACATTGTGCTTCACTTTTGCTTTATGTAAAAAAATGAATATCTAGTAGTGTACTGGTGTTTATACTGAAATAATTCAGTAACATTTTAGTAGGTTAATGAAATGTAACCTGTTTTATCTTCTTCTTGCCCTCAGAGATCTCATGAAGAAGCCAATGTTTTGTTAGAAATTTTGGAAATGCTATGACAACTAGCGAGGGAGATAAACTACCTCCACATCAGAAAATAGCATCTTTCTGGCAATCTTATCAAACAGAACTACATAGAGTAGCATAAAAGTATACGTGAGCTGAACAACTAATGAGGAGTTGTTTACGTGTATAAAAAAGACAGCTGAGAGGTCTGATTTCTATAGATGCACAGGATATTGAAAACACACACAAACTCCCAAATATCATCAGAAATGTCCCTTTCACCTCCAGGAAAGGAAAGGCTTAATGCAGAATTTTGGAGACCTGTTAATAATCTGTGGCTAGGGAATACATAAAAATATACATATATTTATACATACATATATGTTTGTATAAAGCCTTAAACCCTGTATAGTGACAGTAATGTAAAGATGGTAGTAAATTTCCAAAAGGTTATTTACAGGGAAAACCCACCCATATGGAAGCCTTCAGTCTGCTGGGAAACACTGAAGCAATCTCCACCAGGGAGCAGTCTCCAAGAGATGCTGCCTTAGTGGTGGTCAGCCCTTAAATGAGGTCTAGAGGGAGTGGAGTCAAGCTCTACCCCTTCTGGGAGTACAGCTCAGTTACTCTCACCTGTGCTCCCACACTTGCCTCAGCTGATTAATCCGAGGTTCAGGCTGTGATTACCAATTTCCCATACAAACCCGATGTATCTCGTCTTACTGAAAACATTCAGCACCTTGACAGCAGCTCCTTCTGTAAGTTCTTAGCACCATAGAGAATTATTTCTCAGAGAAATCTTTCTTTCAGAATGTCATTTTCTGAATGGTTTGTACTGAACATAAAAGAAATTGTATGGTTTTTGGATGCAAACATAGACAACTTGCTCTAATTTATACTTCTTGAAAAGTAGATTTAAAGCAGTTTAAATGAAAGTGAAATCTGGTTTGCTGAGTCAAAGAAGTACGAAGACTACCAAAAAAACGTTGAGGTACCATCTGTGTCTTCTCCCAAAGAGAATAATTACAATTTTTCTGCATATGGAAGGAAAGATAGATAGCTTTGAAAGTGTAAAGAAGAAATGTGATAAGCACAAAATAGAGAGTATCAAGCAGTGGCAAGGATAAACAGACAGAGCTCAGGTAGCATCAGTTTCTGTCACAAGGTCTTTTAGACCTTATTTGTGCTGCTTTTGTCACAACATTTGTAGGCTGCAGAGAGGCTCTAGGATACTTAACTAACCAACCAAAGAAACTATGCATTTGAGGCATAAGCTTATATGCTTATGGAAAGTCTGAAGGTAAGACAGGTGAAAGAGTGATCTGCACATCTTAGTGAACCCTGCCTGAATATCTAATAGCACCTGAGATACATTGGAGCTTCTGGTGTCCGAGACCAGAGCCATGACTAATCCAGTTGAGCCTATTCCTTCCCATATCTGGAACCACTGCTGCAGAGTTAACACCTCTCGGTCATTGACACTGAGGTTAAAGTAGCTTATCCAGAAATAGTTTCTGTACAAAAATGCAACGGCCTGTATCACAGTTTTATACTTCAGAATATTAGACTTTATTTAAAAAAAACCTGTAATGTTTCAAACCTGTTGTTCATTGTTTGGTATGGAAAAAGAAGAGCTTGAGGAGAAACATCTAAATTACAGCCTACAGCAATGTTAGTCTCTTACACTACTTTATTTCAAAGTAGTCAGCCCTGTGCTCCTAATCATGAAGAAAGCTGCAACTGCTCATCTCCATCTGAGTTTTCAGCTGAGTGCTGTAAAATACATTAGCATTGCCACCTGGTTGAGTCAGGAAAAGAGAACTGGGAAAGTTCTCTGTTTGTGATGATAGGCAGACTGTACTTTAATACTGAGTTGAATAAGAGGAAACCTCCCAGGGAAAATTCCTGAGAATTCCTTTTCTTGAGACTGAAGGAGAAAGGTATTAGAAATTCACCAGATCTTCTGGGACTCGTGATAAGATGCTATTAGCAGTCAAGATAAAGCTCCCACAAGAGAAGAAGGGATTGTGTTATTCCACTGAGCTCGAAGCCTCTCTAAAGACTAAGGCCTTTTTTGAAGCCTCGTGATCAGGTATTTGTACAACACTCACAGGGGAGGTGATGTGAACAGCATTGTATGATCTGATTTAAAATACTGGCTCTACGTCATACTCACTTTGAAGCTTTTTTTTTTAAAAATCCATCTCATTGTAAGAAGTTAAAGCAAAATTTAAGCCTACTCCAGCAATTAAAAAAAATAATAATTTATTGTTTTAGCTGGAGATTACCATTGAATATGTATTTGCAGGTATAGCCAGCTAAGAGAACTAGGATGTCAGAATTTGCTAATAGTGTAATAATTACTGGAACGATACTGCTATGCTACGTAGTAGCATTACTATAACACCATTATGTTACCTTTAATAATTACTGCATGTTAATAACATATGTGGAAACAGAGTCAATAATAATACCAGTCACTGCCACAAATAGTATGACTGTGTTTCTAATGCAGGTAATCCTTCCTTCTCCTCTCCCCAGGTAAATTTTTGAAAAACAGTGTAATTTTTTACCAGGGAAGGGCTAGTTGAAGTTAGCTCCTCAGTTGTTTCAGGTTGAATGTGCAGCTCCTTGAACAGGAAACTTGATTGTTAGATTAGTAGGAAAAGCAAAAACAACAAAAAGGTCTTTTTCAGTATTTGATGTAAAATACTGTTGTTGCATGGGGAGTATTGTTCCTAACTCAACAGGAGCCTGGAGCTGCTGCCTTGAGCAATGATACGACCTCTCTGATCAAGGTAGATAGGAGGCATCTTGGTACAGAACATAACTTCTCAGCTCCTACTGAATTCTGCTGAATGAAAATAGACAAACTCTACCTCGGTTCCATGAGGATTCCAAACTCAGCAAGAGCTAGAGGAAGGTAAGGCTGTACCTCAAAAGAAAAAAGAAAGGTGCGTCTCTGTTTCTCTGCCTTATATACAGCCAGCTCCTCCCCTCGCATGTGCAAAGTACAGATGGATCCTCAATTCGTCACACAGCAGCTGCCTGGGATTTGTTTTCCCTTTAAACTTCTCCTGGACAAAAGGTAGGAATCCAGCTCACTGTGTGAGTTGGTAACTTCTACTGTGTTTATTCTTCTTGCACTATGCCTCCTGTTACAGGCATTCCACCAATCAGTGCACGTTGCTCGAGGGATTCTATTATTGTAATATAAAATTAGAAGATTATCCTCTGCACAGTCCTATGGCATGCATCTTGCAGGCTACAATCTAATCTAGCTAGCAGGTAGATCCATACAGGGGTCAAGAGCTTAGCTCGTGCTCAGAAAGAGCTCCCTACCCTCCAGTTCATTTCCTGCTGGCCAGAAGGCGCGTTGCCAGAGTAGAGAGAGCTTGAGGAATGATTTCTTGCCCTTGTCTAAGCTACAGATAATGAGGAAGGTCTTTAGTCTCCGGGGCTGTCAATCTGGCAACTTCTCATCTGCATTAAAATTGGTCAAAAGATGTTTTTAAAAGAAAATATAATGAGGGGATGCACTTAGGAAAATGAAAAGCTTGGCTGCTTTTTTATCGCTCCTCAGGCACTTTGTGTCCTTCTCTGATGAGAGCTATTGTCATTCAGGGCAGCTCAACGGCTCCTCGTGCTGGGAGTAGATACGGGTTTGGCACTTTCCTCTCTTGGTGACAGCCAGATATACACTCTGTTCATTTCCTCCCAGATAAGCTTGCCATCCTGCCTTAGCAGCTTCTCATATTTCATGTGGCTTGTCAGATAGAAGCCCCTAGTAGAGTCCATTCATGGAGATTATTTTTTGCTTTGGCCTTATATTAGCAAAATGAATTTCCACATTGCTTTTCCCTCCCCCCATTCTTCTTATTCCTGGCTAAGAATATGGATGTTGTAGCACCTTTTATCCAGGGTTCTTCCAAGTGCTGTTAGAAATGCTGATGAAGTCTTGCTACTCCCATGCATAATCTGTGTGTGTTATTATATGAAGGCGTAACTTGGGTCTGAATAAGTGGGCAGTCTTACTTTCAGAAGTAGTAGCTGCCTTCTATTTCCGTAGGATGTTCTTGACACTGTGGTCAGGAGTGATATGACTGGGACTACCAAGATAATCCATGACTGCTGTAAATAGCAATTGGAGATCAAAACTAGATACTCCTCCCTTATTATTATTATTATTTTTCTTAAGTGCAGTCAATTCACACTTTGAGATAAAAGGGAACATGTTATCACTTTTTTTTACAGAATGTCATAAAGAATCGATGTCTGCCTCCAGAGGCAGAGTTTGGTGCACATGTGAATGGAAATAACTGAGCAATGCCTGGATGCAGCATCAGTTACTATGGAAGGAAAGTGCTGCTTGGAGAATGCTATGGAGATATCAAATCTTGGCAAGATAAATAAAAGCCACATGGCTGTAGAGAAGAAAGTAAAGGCTGGAAAGGTAGCATTATAGCATTACTTGTGTGTGTTATACTCTTCCAGAGAAATGAAAATGTGCGCTGGTGGCCATCTTGGATTTTCTGATACATATATTTAATGGAAAACTACCATTACTATTTGCTATTGGAATATTTCTATTCATAGCAAAACTTTGCCTGGAAATGTGTGTATGCAGTGTTGTTAATTGATTTGGGTAAATTGCTCAGTCTGCTCTCTATTGCCTATTTTGTCTCAAGTACTTGTTTTTCAAGATGATACTTTCTGACATAAACTGGAGTGAAGGAGGAAGGCCCCTCATGGCTGTTCTCCTTTACTATGTGTTGGGAACTGCAGTGAGTGCTGGTCTGTTTTCAGGCAGAAGACCTCAGCCCCTTGCCCTTGGAGAAAGAACCCCTTTTGTGAAGCCCCAGTACTGCAGAGTGCTGTCTTCTGGGGCCAGCACTGGGGTGGAGAAGGATAAAATGGGGTAAAGGGGAGTGGCAAAAACCTGCCACCTTGCTAGGAAGATATGATGAATACTGCAACTGAATCTCTCACGTAATATGGCAATAATGGTCCTATAAGAAGCAGCACACAAACTGAGTAGTCAGGATAAGCCCTGTTAACAAGTTCTGCTCCATAATTATTCAGTCAATATGCCATCAGATTATAAAAATAACTTTTTCATGATGGTTTTTGTGCCCACACTGTCACAGAGTGCTACTGTTCTTCTCTAACTGAAGATCGTAGAATCACAGAAACACAGAATATCCTGAGTTGGAAGGGACCCATAAGGATCACCGAGTTCAACTCCTGGCTCTATATAGCACCACACAAAAATCAGACCATATGTCTGAGTGTTATTCAAACACTTGTTGAACTCTGGCAAATTCAGTGCCATGACCACTTCCATGGGAAGGCTGTTCCAGTGCCCAACCATGCTTTAAATGTAGAACGTTTTCCTATCCCCCCAGCTGCCCCTACCCTGACAAAGCTCCGTGCTGTTCCCTTGGGCCCTGTTGCTGTCACAGAGGGCAGAGCTCAGTGCTGCTTCTCTGTTCCCTGTGAGGAGCTGTAGGTCACCAAAAGCCTCCTCTCAACTCCTCTGCTTTGGGCTAAACAAATCCAGGGACCTCAAGATGTTTGCACATCTTGCCTTCTGGACCTTTCATTGTTTTCATAGCCCTCCCTTGAACACTCTTCAGTAGTTTTATGTCCTTTTTGTACTGTGGTGCCAGATTTTCCAAAATGCTGGTTGCTTGAGGGTTGACTTTTAAAGACATGGAACACCTGTAGTTACATGTAAAGTGAGAGAAGTTAGAACTAAGCTCAGCCTGCCTCATTATATTCAGCCTTTTTGTCTGAATGTTTGTCTTGCAATCACTCTGAAAGCATTTGCTGTTTGTTTGAATGCAGATGGCCGTGTGAATAGGTTTGAGAAGTTGAGCATTATTTTCCTGTCTGACTTGTCTACACTCACTGTGAGGAAAACTTTCTTTATTACTGGTACACCAGTTAATTGACAGAACACATCAAGAATGACAGGAGCAGACAATAAAAAGAAAGTAACCAAAGCAGATAATAGTCACTTTTCAACAGCATCGGTGTCTTTCCCTGCCTATAAAGGTGGGATGTTCTGAATGAGCTACTCACTACAATAGAACCTATTACGGGGAACTATGTCTGCCCTCATTAAGGTACCCTATGAAGACATCATAAAGCGGAAACCAGATTATCTGAGCTCGAGGGCAGACTAGTCTCTACCAGAACTGAGGAGGGGTGAACTGCACACAAAGTGGCAGTGACCATGCTGAATGACTTGGAAACTCTGGCTAGGAGCAGTGTTTGCACTGGCCATGCCAGCCCCAAGTAGGCTGGGTGTCCTTCCTGCTGGGAAGGTGCTGAGGATATCGTGTGCCATCACAGAGAATTAAGGAATCCGTCAAGAAACCAATCTGGTAAATACCCAATTTTCATCTTATTCCTTCTTTTCTATGCTGTGCATAGCAAGCAAATATAATTTAAAAAGCAGTTTTCTTTGTAGAAGAGTATGGAGTTTTACAAACTAATACCTTTGAGTGGTGTAGCTATTCCAGCCGTGTTTGAATTTTAGATGTAAGTCTTTGATTGTCTTTAAAAGTAACTGCCTCTTTATGTTTAGCTACAACTACAGTGCAGATCCACACTAGAGGGTAGATATCTCTCCATGGTGGTTTTCCATACTTGTTTCACCTTTTTTTTTCTTCTTCCTTAAGGACTTCTTACTTACTGTTCCTGTGGACACACAGCAGTGCGGGAGAACATAAACAGGCAGAGCCCATGACTCTCAAAGGAACAAGATCTAGGCATAGGCATTGTCTCTGTTCTCCAGGCAGTCTGCCAGCCTAGCTCCAAGATTTCTCAGCTGCAGTAGTTTAGACTTTGTCAGGGATGAGTGACTTCGGAGCTGGGTGCTGGCCAAACCACCCTAGGCAGCTCATTGCACTAATCCAAAACTGTAATTGGGTGGTAGGAGGGGGCAGTGGGAGAATGTTTTATCCCCACCACAGTCATGAGTTTTTGTTAATTTAGGATTATAAGAATAATGAACAAACCCAGAAGCTTGTCTCCTTTGTTTAGTTAGTTTTGGGGCTGCAGCTAGCAATCCATTATTGTCTATGTGATGTGTTCCCAGTCCAGCTTCTTATCAGAGGTGCTTAGCTATGCAGTGCACATAAGGATGCCCATCAGTATTGATATATAGATTCCCAGCACATCTATTGTGTTTTACATGCCTTGCAATTAGCTTTTACTTTATCTACTGTGTGCCTACCTTGCTGTAAGTGTGCCAGGAAAAAGAAAAGAGTCACACTGGGAGATGGAGGATGAATAGGTCTGAAGAATTACTGAGGGAAAGTAGAAAGCAATTTGCACTCTGATGAAAGCAATGCAGGGCCAAATTCTGCCAAATTCTGATGCAGTGTAGAGCAGCTGTAGCTCTGTACTGCCCAGAATGAAGCCTGCTGTGGTGAAGCAATATCAGGAGTTCAGTGAGGTGAAGCGTCAGAATGTGCATGTTGGAGCAATACTGTGAACTTTCAGAAGCGTTGCTGGCATGCTACAGTGATCACAAAGCTAGCAGAAGGGAAGAGGCATGAAAAAGGAATGGAGAGGACAGGAACTTGTCTTAATGCTGTGAAAGAATGAATTCAGACCACAGCAGTTGGTGTCGGTGAAGGCAGATAACCCACCAAAATAGGCCTGATCCAGGGTGTCACCGTCAGCTCCTTCACAGTCCCCGCAGATTTCCTCTGTGGATCCTTGTCTTTCCACCAACCACCGGAGTACCCATGTGTCCCTCATATGGGTTTCTTATTGCAGTTGTGGTCTTCAGGTCCTCTGCTAGGAAGTCTCCCAAGTGACCTCAGCAGCTTGCTGTTTGCTTGCTTACATGAAGGAGGACCTGGCAGAGGCATGGATACAGACAGGCACTTTCTGGGCAAGTGGCACTTCTCCATCCAGGCCCTTTCCTCCCTGATAGTATGTCTCATGTTCACTATGCTTAGTGAGATAAACTAGATGATATTACTAAAAACTCCGTGCTTGCTTATTTGTGGAGGAATCAGATTCAGGTTGTTATTTTACAGACTTAATTCCATACACCGCAGTTACCCAAGATTCAACTACCAGGTTCTCACTGAGGTGTAAACCTCAATAGACTCCAAGGAGTTTGATGACAGTTGAAGGTCTAGCTGTCAGCCTTAGCTCTGCTGAGAAGCTCACCCTGTGCTCCTTACATGGTGTTCAGACTGCTCCTGGGGACAGAGCAAGGTGACCTTCTGCTGACTGGATGCAACCCTTTTGCCTTTTTGCCATCAGCAGACAGTTGGCAGGCACAGCTGTGCTGCCTTTAGCTCCAGCTGCCATACACCCTCAGAAAGAAGAAGGAGAAAGGGGCCGGAGGGAGTAGGGAAAGGAGTAAGTACAGCTGAAAGGAGTGTTGCTGCATCTATTTTTTCCACTTCTATAAGCTTCTACTTTTTCTGTACATCTTTTAATTTGTGCCAGGGTGAGAGAGCTATAACTGGCTCCATCTGGCCCTCTCCCTTTTAATTACTTCACTGCCACTGTTTTTCTTTTGTTGTTTGTTACCATTTCACAACATTCACAACCCTGAACACTGATATAAGGAGTGGCTTCTCTTGTCCACAGGAGACAAATAATTACTATACAGAGGAGAAAAGGGCGAGTGGCCAACACATGAAAAGTGGGGGAAAGAGTCATGAGAACAGGTTGGAAAAAGTGCCGGGAAGTCAGTGAGTATATGCAGGGAGATATTGCCTCAGTAGCTTTTTTTCCATAAAGAAAGATTCAGTTCAATTTTACAAGCATTACAAGCCTTCATATTATTATCTAGTACATAGTACATGAAACATCCACCAAATTATCTAAAGGGAAATAAATCTGTAAAAGTGCATAATAAATCCCACTGCAACATCTTCAACAGCCTTCTTAACTGCCAAGGACTATAAGATTACACTTATCCAAAGACAGAAATAAATAAATAAACAAATACCATATTAATCTTGAATTCTACTAATAAATCTACTTCAATTTCAGGCAAAAAAAATCAACAAAACAATAATTCAATATTTCTGTTTCTTCTTGTTTTAAAAGTTCTCCATCTGGGTCAGATTACAAACAAAATCAGTGTATTTTAAATGGAAAAAATAGAAAAGAAAAAAGGAGGCATTGTTTTTGGAGTAGCCTTTAAGTTTTAAACCCAAAACACTGTACATCTGATGATCATTCGGAGCCTGCTTAATATTTGTTAGTAAAGACTGAACTTGTACAGAAAGTGGTTTAGGGCTTGGATTACTCAACTTTCAACTCATTTCTATTACAAATTGCCTCAATAATCCTGGTCAAAATCCTGAAAGGTTGAAGAAGATGAATCTAAGAGAGGCATTTAGATGCGTAGGTGTCCTTTAAAGAGAATAAGGTAGTCTCCAATCAGCATTTAGTAGTCAGTACAAAATTTTGGACACAGGACCTGTCTGAATTTCTTCCTTTTAGTGAAGGGCTGCACAAGGAGTATTCCCTTGGGTAAATGATACCAAAGTCCTCTGAGCAGTTCCATCATTTCTAAACTGCTGCCTCTGCTCTCCAGAGCTGGCAAAATGTCAGACACCTGGATCTGATATTCTTGTGGGACTCAATCCCACACAAAGCTTATCACCTAAGGGTTGATCTTGAAGCAGCTGGCCTACAGGAAGACACGGGTTACAGATGCAAAGAAGCAATTGTCCTCTTCTCTGAATTTGTTTTTCTCTGCATACATTATGCACTCTTAAGTTATATTTTGTAGTCTCAGAGGTAGATGTTGTGTAGCTGTTTTGTATTACTTGTTTTAATTTGTCAACTAACTACTGATTCTATTTCCACAGAACCTTTTTCAGATCTCTTCACTTGCACTGACTGCATTGGGTCTATATCTGTCCTTCACTGTAGGCAGCTCTTTTTTATTTCTTGTGTCCCATAATGTGCCTTTGCTGTGTCTTATTTCATGTGAGGGAGAGGCCAGCCAGCCATAAGTTCTGTTCTCACTTTTCTGTCACCGCCTTTAAAATGGAAATTACCACGCTCTCCTGACTTGCAAACATATTATGGGGATAATGTACTGAAAACCTTTAGGTACTGAAGCTGTTTTCACAAAAGGACCTATAAGGGTTTCTAAAGCTTGGCAAAAAAAATGTCATCTTTTATAGCAGCAGTTTGTTGAATGAATCTCTTTATATCATCACAGAAGATTTTGCATTGTCAAAGGCCCTTTTAAACATGAATGCAGGACATCAAAGCCAAGAGAAAAATCTCAACAGTGCTGATTAAAGACAAATTATCAAATATTAGTTATTCCTTTAGTGGTGGTCTTTACATTTCAAACTCAGCGTCTGACAATTGTGTTGATTCCTGCTGATCGTTTCCTTGCCTTTCCTGAAATATTGATATTATTAAAAAGAATATTTAATTCATAAATCTCTGTTGTACTTCAATAGCCTAGTCAAACAGATCCTTTTTTTTCTTTAAGTAATGTATTTCTTACATAACTTTAAAAAAATACTTGGTCAGTTAATATTCTGGGCTGAGGATTTTCACTCAATTTAGACTGTAATGTTAAGATCTAAACAGAATCTGAAAATATTATTCTTCTGATGCTGCAGCATTTCTTTCCCTAATCTCCTGTGCCTGCTTACTCCTTCCAAATGGCAGACTTAACTCATTCTCAGCTTTGACTTTTCTTTAATCATTAGAGCTGGGTGGGAAAGTGTTTTTATATTATTTCACTGGGGTTCAGTGCAGACATAAACATCCAGCCAGGAGAGTCCAATTACAAGATCATACACTTGTAAAGTCTTTTCATTACCTGTGTGAACACTTCTATAGTCTCTGATTGAGGCCTCTACACAATCTTCTAGTGAAAATAATCTAACAGGGTCCATTTCATTCCAACTACAAGCCTGCATTTTACTGCCAATAAAGTCCTCTTACCCAGAAATGGATAGAAACATCTGTCCTTTTTCCCTTATGAGAGCAGGATAAAAAGAAACCCTTCTGCAAATGAAAGTGTCCCCAAGAGCCTTGCCTGGGAAATGATAGATGTGTGCCCCTCAATAACTCTGAATTTGAGGGGAAGAACAATCTGCTTATCGGAGATTAGGTGTGATGAGAGGATACTGAGAAAACTGTTTATGAAGACAGGGAAAAGAGAACCGACTTTGAAAAGGAACAGTAGAAAGGACTGTTGAACAGCTTATGCTATGCAGAAATGAATGATCTTACATGATCTCATCTGAATATTTTAGTGGTATTTAGGAACATCTATGTGAGGTTAGAGAGTTGCTCAGAAAGCTGTACTTTTGGTATATAACTGGCTGCTGAGTTTGCTGTGCACGTAGCAGAACCAGAACTCATCTCAGTTTTAGTTAGAACCAGTTTAAAGGAACAAAGCCTGGAGTGTCGTACATACCTATAGCTGGCATCATTGAGCCATTACAATGACCTTGGCATTTTCCCTTTTCAGAAAACTTCTTGGTCTGCTTTTAGGAGCGAGAAGGTAATAAAATTCATATGCAAACTCCTAAGCTTCCTGTTAAGGACTTGCATGCTGGAAGAGGCATCATGGTTTCTTGCATCCTTATATTGATAGTTTCACTTGAGGTGGATGAATGTTATGGGAAATCATCAGCACCCTTACACCTTCAGTAACAGGGATGGTTTCTTCCTCCACAATTTAGGATATATTTATTGTCATTTTCATGTGTTTGTAACACATTTTATCCCATGCTCTTTTTTCTTTGGTCTGGAAATCCATGTTATGTCTAGACTATATTTGGAATATTTCAAATGTATCATATATTTGTTCTGCTTTCTGTTTTTCCCCACAAACTGTGTTGCTCAGCTCCAAGCCTGTATTTTTTGTGTCCACTACTGAGTTGGTGTCCCCAGTACCAGCCCGTACCCTGTGTCTTATAATCTCAAACCTGTGTTCTTCCTCTGTTCCTGCTTTCATGGCATATGCTATTATACCAGATCTGCACGCCTCCACATTGTAGCTTCACAGTAGTCATAAATATTTAATTACACATAGAATAATTAATTGTAGCTGCTATCTATACAAATTATGGCTTTAGTGTACAAAGATGTTAAAAAATAAAACAACACAAAGAAAGCAGCTTTATAAAAACTGCTGTAATAGCTGGAGAAGGTAAGATAAAACTCCCAGCAGCTTGAGACAAATTCAGACAAAGAAAACTCAGCTTTGAGTTTTGTCAGCACAAAACCTGTGAGCTGTTCCTGGCAATAGTGGTGTTCTCTTTATTGCTATATAGATCTTCAGTAGCATTTACTTCAAGCAATCTTTGATTAACTTTTGAACTCACAGTTTATTGTTATTGCTGTATAACTGCTAAGCATGGTTATGAGCAAAGATACAGCCAGCAATTTGAAAGAAATTAACACAACAACCACAATAAAAATCAGCAGAATAGTAATTTATGCTAAAATGAAGTGATTCATGATGATGAATAAAACAGAAATCAGTAGAAGGACAGTGACAGTTTGTGAAGAGGTATATAATGGGGTTGGTGAAGGTAAACACTTCCACATTGCACAAAACCAATATATTTGCCAATTATTTTATCTACTACCCTTATTAGCTCCAGAAAGACTTAAAGGTCACCAAAGAGCATCTAAACTCTTTTACACCAATATCTTGCTGTCAATGTGAAAAGTGGGCCATCAAATCTTTTACTGCACTGTACAACCTTGGTAGCATGTCAGTAACTGTGCTCAACTCCTGATACTGATATATAAGGCTGGGGCAGCAGAGCATTAGCTGTCACTCCTGACTTGGTAACACCGTTGGTGTTGCAGTAGCATAGCCCAGACTGCAGTGCTAGTTTGAAATAACCAGGGAGATGTGAATACCTGAGTCAGCCTACCTCAGAGCAAGGCAATTATCACTTCATATTGTGTAGCACAACCACAGCCATACATCTGAGATAAAGAAGTCATGAATTGGACTCACCTGAGTTTTCCTTTTCAAACAAAGGGAAGGAGAGTTTCCCTTCACATAAAGGGAAGAATTAAGCATGAAAGCTTAGTCATGCATGCAGGTGACCTTGCTTTTCCTTTCTCCTTTTTTTTTTCTTTTGTTATTTATGAAGGGTATTAGCTCTTTGCTTAACAGGAAAGTGACACAGAAGAAAAACGGTATTGCTTGAATCTGAGAAGAGCTGCAAAAGAACATTACAGAGGTAGGTTTTTCAGCCTTGAAGAGATTTCTTGTTTTATCCCAATGTCTCCTGCTTTTTTTCTCGCTTAACTCACCTCTCTTTCCTCCTGTCTCCCATCTAGACAAGGCACAAATCTTTCTTGTCACCTCCTATTGCCTTACAATCAAAGGAAATTAAGAAGAAAATATTCCCAAGTTGACATGTTTGAGAAGTATGTTTGTATAGTAGAGTTTGGGGTTGGTCTCTGTTAGCGATGTGAACCAGATCATGCATCCAGAAAAATTAATACAAAAAGTTCTTTAAGATTTAAGTGCAGGAGGGGCAAGGTAGGATAAGCTGCCTGAGAAAGAGCTGACAGGTAATATAGGGGAAAACTCTACCTGCAGAGAGCTAGGGAGGAGGCCTTGGGAGACAGATGTACAGTTGCACATCCACCAGAGACAGAGATGTCTGTGAGACTGAGTTAGTAACTTAACAAAGGGCTGAAGCCACAATGTTAAGAAAAAATATCTAAACTGTGGGTAGTTGAGAGAAATTTGCTCCCAAACCATCGTTCACACTTCAGAAGATCTCCAGTTCAGGAACTGGATTACAACAGACCAGAGCAACCCAGGTTAGAGCCAGTTTGAGGTTTCCTCCTCTGGACTATCTCCATCTTGCTCTGATTTAACCAGTCCAAAACCCGTAGCAGATAACCTACCTCTTTTCTCTCAGCCTGTCAGTGTTAGCAGCAGCTCCATCACTGTGTCTTCAAATAGCATCCAGAACCAAGGGCAGAAATGATACCCGGATTCCTTTTTCACTTTTCCTCTCACTGAAAATTTACTCACTTTCTGTTCTCTGATTAATTAGTACAGAATTTTGTCTGATGACTCTTTCCTGTTTCTACACTTAAATCCCAGGGCTACTGAGCTGTGACAATTTAAATGAGTGAGATTTCTGAAAACAGATGAGTGCAATTTTAAACATCTCATTGAAACACATAACCGAATCCTCCTTAAAACTGCCTGCAGGATGGTAGCTTTGCTCTTTGTGGATGGATTGGCATTTCTCTCACTGTAAGAAATCAGATTAACTTAATAACACAATGTCTCTGTTCCTTGTTATGGACTATCTCTAATGGAGACCACTAATAGCCCTCAAGCTGCAGAGGCCTATGCTTTTTCAGGTGAACACAGTCCTGTCATCTTCTAAGCACAAGCTGGCCTATGCTCTCCAGAGTCTCAACCAGTGCCTCAAGGTTTGTGGCAGATGAAATGTTCAGATCTGAATCTCTCTTCCCATTTCATACTTTTTATCTTGGGACAGGTTCAGTTTTTGCCTGTACCTCATTTACACTCAGGTATAATCACAGGCTTTCCATACTCTGAGAGTGTGGGTAGGATCTAGCGATTACAAAAATAAGACTGATGTAACATCTCGGGGAATACTAAAGATGAGACCAAGAAAATGCTGAAGAGTGAGGAGGAGTGACTGATAGTTGAGTCGGAAAGTGTTTCTCTGTGTTCAGCAACTACCTGAATTTGACCTAGCTGGGATTGCGTGGCAGTAGGAAAAATACTTTTTTTTTTTTTTTTTTCCCCATGAAGTTTCTTCAGCAAATATTGCACGGTCATTTCTATTATTATTATTATTATTATTATTATTATTATTATTATTATTATTATTATTATTATTATTATTATTTTCTTCTTATTGGAGGAACTCAACATTGAATATGTCTTGGAGATTCAATCTACTAGAACACCTTGCTAGGAAGAACTTTCTATCTTGATCACAAGCACTTCTTTGAGGTTACAGAGGGATTCAAGAGCATTATTCTGGGATCAATTTCTGTTTTGTCACCTGTAAGTCATCTTCCTTTTCTTTTGCTTTCCACTTCTTAAAGGATTGACTTGTTAAGTACTGGAAGATAGAGTTTACTTTCCCACCTTTGTGCAGAGACCATGGCCATGGGTTCTTGATGGCTCTGGTCTCCAGAGCAGGAGAAATAAGACATGGGCTCTGGCAGACTTTGCATATTATGGTTGCTAGTGTCATAGCCACATTTATCTTGCAGCTTCATACTGTAACTGCTTTGCTGTGGTGCTGGCAAGCATTGCACTGTACTTTCAGGAATGTGTCTGGTGGCTGCACAATGATTTTTTTGATGGCTTAAAGTCTGGGGAATAAAACTACATGACTGTTAGATGAGCAAATACAATAAATGATAATGTGCTGTTACTCATATTTCTTTTTCACTTCAAATACTAGAACTATGACCCACAGGTCCAAGGGAAAAAGACTCAGAATTTTTATTTCTTCTGCTCCTGTGCTATCTCTGGAGACCAGCAGTCTGTAATTGAGGCATTATTCACTTCAGTAATATGTAGTGTTGAACCTACCTCTGTTAGTACTCAGCACCTGAGCCGCACAAGTAGAGCTGCATAGTCAGCAGCAGAGGGAACTCTAATAACAGCCTACAAAGGATACATAAAGTCTGCATCAATAGCTTCCCTTTATGTCTGCACTGGAGATGAGCAAGAAAACAATATACTGATGTAATTTTCAGAAGCATCAAGCATATATGTTTAAACTAAAAACTAGAAAAAATACATATATCCTTTAGAAACAATTGCAATTCTATGTGGGTCAGATGATACATTCTGTTTGTATCTTTGAGCTCTGACTCAATTTAATCCGTTCAGATTTATTTCATAGATAAAGATAATACTCACACATCACTTTGCATTACTAAATGCTGTAGAAATACAAACCAGTGTTTAGTTAATGCATAATAATAATTAGATGAACTGTATCTAGGATTTGGGTTTTTCCTTTTCCTGCTCCTGAACTACCTGCAGACAACAAAATTTTTTTCCTAGTTTGTTTAGTGATTAATAATTTGTTTAAATATTTTTTATTCTGCATCTTTTCTCGGATCAGCTTGACAGAAATATGCAAAATTTCAACAATATGCATATTTTAATTGGAGATGTATTGTGTGTTGTTATTCCATGCTCTTCTGACATGCATGCACATTTCTCTGTTTGCTCCAGTGATCTTATCTCTGAAGTTGCTTGTGAACAACAGGTGGGAAAGAAAATGAGGTGAATTCACTTAGTCATCTTTTCTATTTATATTACAGAATGCTTTAGGACTCCAACATAATTCACGATTCACAAAGCTAGATATTATACTTACACACAGTAGGAGGCAATCCCTACCAAAACACTGCATGAAGTAACTAAATGATTTAGAATGGTATCACTAAATAGCGAGGATAATTTTATTTCTATTTGAAAGCTGGGAAGGTGCGATCCATGAGTTGTGCCCACACCAAGCCTGTCTCTGTGTGAAGGCATTAGATGATACATGAGGTTGCGGCTGTTGCACTCACATCACTGGTCAGCAGGAAGCCCACAGCAGAACTGTCCTTTTCCTCTCCTTGGATTTCTGATGATGTGTGGGCAGTGCAGATAACTGGGAAATTTGGTCCTGAGGGCAAATGTGTATTCTGAGTAATGCAGACATGCTGGAGGGAGGAAGCTCTGGCACCACAAGACATTTGGTTGCTGAAGGAGTGAAGTTGAACATGGGGAGAAAAGGGTGGTGGTAGTGGGTGTTGAAAGTATTGCTTTAATTTGTATTTGTTTCTCACTATCCAAATCTATTCAAATTATTTATAAATTAAATTGATTATCTCCAAATCAATTCCGTTTTTCACACAGAGTTTATTTGTAATTGACATCCCTTGATCTTGATCCACTCCTATTTTTTCACTTTGCCCTGTTGAGGAGGGAGAGAGGAGCTGAGAGTTGCCTTACTGCTAGCCAAGATCAGTCCCCACTGAGTTGGTTCAAAAACCATCTAAATTTTCCATGATGAGAGGCTTCAGGGAGATGATTTCTCACTGGGAATCAGAAGCTTATATCTTTCACTCCCAGCTCTGTCACAGGTAGTCTTTCTTCCTATCCCCCAGATTTTGTGTTCCACAGCTAAGAAGTAGCTCCAGAATCATCTTCTATCTCAGTGGGTTTAAATCTACTGAGAATGCCTTGATGTGAAGGGAAGTGGCAGAGGGGTGTAACAGTGCAGAGGTCCAGGTTGGTTGATCAACCCAAATTTCACTCTTCTGTAGACTGCTGAAATTGCCCCACTTCCCATGCACTGAAAAAGAGATTCAGTGGGCCAGGAGGTGAAAGGAGGCAAGAATACAGTATATGTGTTAGGAAAATTATGCAGGAATGACCCAGCCCCACCTAGTAATAGTTCATATGAGCTATCACAAACCCTTCTATGTACAATACAGAGGGACTTCAACCCTCCCAAGAAAGCCATTAGCTGGGAAAAGTCAGTCTTACTGATACTTCCTTTTCTGGGGTTGGAAATCTTTTATTTAAACACGCCTAAAGGAGCAGCTTAAACAGAAAGGCTGCAGAGATCTCCGATGCATCTTTGGTCTGTGTTTTGGTTGTTGCCCTAGAGCTATGGAGAAGTGGCACTGCGGCTGTTCATAGAGACTCCCCGTGCTGAGTGAGTGTTCACTGCAGAGCTTCCCCACCATTATCTGGAAGAAAATGAATTGCTTTTCCTTTCCCAAACTCTGTTCTGGTAAGCATTTTTTTTTTTTTTTGCAGTGCTTTTTGAATGCAGGTGCTTTGGCCAGGCACACAGAAGACAGTCGATCTTCCAGATTCTGGTGGAACATAAGCCTTGTCAGGACCATATCCTCTCTGGCCAAGATCAGAAACAGAACTTGAAGTGAGAACATTTAAATATTGAAAACTGAGAAACCTCTCAATATGAAGTAGCACATGAGTGGCAGTTTTGAGCATTGCAAAATCTTCCTATGTCCCACTTTAAGTGCTTATGTTCCTTTTTAGATCTCAGCAGAATTAATTTACCCAAGGTCACATAAGGAAAAGAAACTGATTCTACATATCCTCAGCAGTAGCCCAGTTGTTTACACATAAGGTTACTCTTGGAACATCTGTGGAATGTTTTTGATGCTACTGCTGCAGCTCCTCTTCTAAATAAGGGGAAGCAAAGAGTTAGAAAGTACTGAAGCCAGTGACAATAGCAAGCACAGAGAGAAGTGTTTTTGGTAGCAAAAGGAAGAAGAAAGAAGAAGATACGAGGCTGAGACCAGTTCTCTCATGGAGGCAGAAATGTGTGAAATGTAGCTGTTTCTCTCAGTTAATAGTAAAAATGCAGCAGCAGTATCCCTGTATCACAATGGTGAGAAAAGGCACAGGATCCAGAGAGGGCTCCATCAAAAACAGAAAAAAAAAATACAGAATCAGTAGAGCTGGAGATGGTCAGGATCCCTCTACAGGAATACTTTTCTGAAGAGAAGAAGAATATGAATTATCTTTGGTGATGATGGCAGGAAGAGTTTTTAAATATATATATAAATATATATTTGCAAAATGAAGTTGGGTGTTCTGTCAGGAAGTACTGGTAGGAAGCCAGAAATGTTGGGCTATTTTTCTGAACTCAACCTATGAAACTCCTGAACAACTGATAAATATCAATTAGGGTTTTGCTGGGAGGAAGAGTGTAAAATGGAAGCTAAGATATACCCCTACTTTGATTGCAGTTTGTAGTAGGATTCAAAGTGGCTTCTTAGGAGCTTGAGAGCATCTGCTGGCACATTGCAGGTGGTTAACAAGGAAGACTTTCTCCTAACACTGACTGACTAATTATATCTGCACAGTTCGGACTGAGATGTTCTGAGACATCCCTTCACAGGCAGAGCTGGAATGCATGCCTCTGTTATTTGATCTGTACTCCAATATTTATGTTTGGTATTCATGAAAAGGAATAGCAGGTAGAGTCAGAATTAGCACAAGTAAATGCTGGGCCAGCATGGCCCATGTGATCCCCTACCCCCTGCCAGCATTTTAGTTCTACACAGTCATGTGCTAGTGTGTCCCAGCCTCAGCTCCAGTACAGCTGCATTGTGACCTGAATCACCTGCAGTGTTTCCAGTTCAAAGCCCCATTAGTCCTCTGATACCACATCAAAACAGCATTGTAACACAACAGCCAGGGCAGATGAACCCAAGCTGACCAAAGGTATTTTCCTCACTGCATGATGTTGTCCTCAGCAATAAAAACTGGGGAAAGGGAAGAGGAATAGTAGATGTTTGGGGTTATGGTATTTTTTTTCCCCCACTAGGCATGAAGAGCCCTGCTTTCCTGGAAATATCTGAACACCACCCTGCCAGTGGGAAGCAGTGAACAAATTCCTTATTTTGCTTGACTAGAATGTGAAGCTTTTGCTTTACCTTTTAAACTATCTTTTTGCACTTTTACCCTTCCTATCTCTCCCCCCATCCAGCTTGGGGAAGTGTGGATGAGTGGCAGTGTGGGGCAGTGTGCATCAGAGGCTTCAATAAGACTCTGATGTGATGGTTTTGATTTTCCTTCAGGGGAATTGTAATCCATGCAGCATTTGCTTGAAGCTTCCACTGTATTAGTATGCAAAACTGCCCAAGAGGAAAATGTACTGTACTAAATGGTCAGTCCTGCAAGCTCTCTTTCCATCCATCTTTCTAGGAAGACTTACAACCATCCCCTCTCACTTCACTCTGTCCCTGTCACTTGGCTCCCGGGAGTCTTACAGTAGTGGTTTCATTATTCTCATAAAAGTACAGGCAAATATTATTTGTCGAGTGAGTCACTTTGGTTCATATGCTGATTGCTATCTTATCGCAGGCTCCAGTTAGAGCCATTTTAATGATGCTCAGACAGCTAAGTTATTAAAACAAACCCAGAGGCAGCCAAGTGGAAAAGAGCTAGAGTCAGCCAAAGAGACAGGGCTGGAGCACTGCCCTTCTCCTCTGTGTCACTGTGCAGTAGGTTGCAGGGGGTCCTGGTGCATGGGTGCAGTGTTAACATAGGTAAGCCAAGTCCAACTCTGGTTCGTTCCACAAGCATGAATGGTTACTCGGGAAGTACTAAATTCAGTTATTTAAGTAGAAAAGTTTGTAATCAATTCATGTGCTCTCATGTGCATGTGTCTTCTTCTGCCCCTGAGGCTGAGGAGAACCAAGCGAGGACATATCCAGAGATTTAGTGAGGACTTGTACTACTAGAATAGAAGTCATTTGAGGAAGGCGTACGAGGTGATTCTGGTTATCCATCTGTGGGCTTCGCAAACAGTGCACTTCCTACAAGAAACAGGGAAGATCTGTGTTTTTTTATGTATCACAAATGGACTGAGATTTTTACTTGATGCCTAGGCTTTAGATCTAGCTAGACTAAAAGCATCCACTGTTCTGATGGGAAACCATAGCAGACCATAGCATTACTCCAAGATCCTGGCATTCCTTGAGACTGAGGAAAAAAACCCACCTGATCTACCATTGCAGCCCAGCTCTGTCCAAGGTCAAGCCCTGAGCAATTGATAAAGCCCATCAGAGTCTCTGCGGTGGATGTACAAAAGTTTCTGCTGCATGATTCACATGGAAAAGGAGAGAGGGTAGAAGTGAGATGGCTACTTTCCACTTTGTACAAGACTTTAAAAATGTAGCGGACTTAATTAAAATCAAACCTGTGGTTCTACAGGGGAAACGTCCACCTTTCCTCCTTTAACAAAAGACAGTGCTCAGCCTGCAAAATCTTCTCACTTGCACTTCAGGTTTAAGTCCCTTTGTATGTCACAGAGGAAATTCTTTTCCTAGATAATCTCCTTGCTGGCCCATAGGTAATTGAACAGCACATCCACACAGTAAACCCTTCAAAGGAATTACAAGGATTACATATCTCATATTCACCTTGTTTCACCCTCTGCAGATGTTGAATGTGAGCCATCAGTTTCTTCCTAATCCATGTAACTGAGATACGAGGAGTTTTCTGTCAGAAACCTCACCCATTTTCCTTCTTTGCCTAGCAACTGTTTCAGAACTGAACTCAACATTTTATACAAAAGTTAGCTCAAGAAGCAGACAGGGCTATTCAAGAGAGAAATGTGAGAAATAGGTGTAGAAGTAGTCTTAAAGGACTGGAGAAGGAAGACTGTGACTTGATCCGTAGGCTGGTACTCACCATCCCGTCTGTGGGCTAAAAGTCAGATAAACACAAACCCCTTTGCTAGCTGACAACGCACCTTGAGCAAAGGACAAAATGTGGTGACATTCTGCAAGCACTTATTGGCTGTTGATGCAAGGGAGAGCAGTGAATTTAATTAGTGAAGGCATTTCACAGAGGTGAACTAAAAAGTACATTGATTAGAATAGAAAAAAAAAAAAGCTTCCTGAATAGCTTAAGAAAATATCACTAAGAGATCATTAAAGTCCCGTGGCAGCTAAGAAAATATGCAATCTCCTTAGAAACTAGAGAAAAAATGGTATGGCTAGAAGCTGGAAAATCATTACCTACTTTTTTTTTTAAGTAGATGTAGATAGTAAAGAACATCTCGAAGGCAGTATCTTCCCCATAAACTGGATACCTGCACCATATTTAGAAACTAATGCAAGTGGGGTTGCATCTCTGTGTGACAATGCTGTGAGTCTGCTCTTCTCCAGTTTGCAGTAGCATAGGAAGTCTTGCTGTTTTGAGGAGTATTGAAAGACCATGGCACAGATGATGTCAGTGAAGATGGAATGTGTAACAGGAACTAAGCATGTCACACCATGGGAAGAACATAAAAGCATGATTGGCTTTCTCTCATTTTTTTTTCTCTCTTTTTGTTTACAGTGTCAGTCTCTACCTCTTCTCTACTCAGTATCTGATCCAGTTTGCCTTAAAGGTAATTTCTTGAGGTCAGAGTATGATCCTTAGGAACATCTGTGATTCAAATCTGACAGTAAGACAAAAAGCTCAATACCTCATACCACCGCATATGAAATTCTTCAACATGGGTCAATAAAGCTGCATCTTAACAGAGATCTGGCCTGCAAATGGGTAAGAAAGAAGTGATGGAGATATGATCCCTGATATGTCACATAGCTTGAAGGCCTGAGCATTTTAAAATTGATCCACAGAAATTCCTTGCACAGTGCTGTCAAGTGGCAGAGCAAAGAGGTAATAGTCAAATCAAAAAGTGTCTTGCCTAATGCGTAAACAAATGAGAAGATAATTTTGGTTGAGCACTCTGAAGTGAGCCTGAATTATTACAAAAATGGATCTATAAACATAATGTTTCCGGAGTCAATGTTTATTTGAGTCAGTGTTTATTGTCCTTTGGTGACTTTTCTATCAAATGTACTCTGTTTATAAGTAGGACTGAAGTGTTCAGTAAATACACTGGAATCTCATCCTGATTAGCAAGTTGGATTCTTTCTAGCTCCAACATCATTGCTAGTAATAGGCTCAGAGAGCAGAGCTACATTAAACTTCTGTTGACAGTTCACGTAGTACACTGAATCCTAGCTTCCTTTGGCAAGCCTAAGGGGGTCAAAAGCTCATGAATCTCCTTACTTGGTGAACAGGGCTCTGAGCCATAAAAGGAAATATTTTGGAACAAATACAGCTGAGAGCAAGTTCTAAGTTCAGGTGGGATTCATCTTTCTGATCTTTCTCTGTGTGACTCTCAGGGAACTTGATAAAGGCAGTTTTCAGGCTCCCAGAGAGGGAGAAGTTAACCAACCACAAGTCATTCTCTCTGTGTTAGACATTTCAATAAATGGATGCCAATTTGGATGCATCCATCTCTGTACTTTAACTATAGGGAAAACTTAAGAGATTACATGGGATGTATAACTCAAATCTGGGGAGAGAAATCTTTTCTAAGAGCCTGCTAGAGAGACTGCTTCGGTGATAACTTCTCCACTCAAAGGTCATGCTTCATCTAATAGTTTCATAACATTCAACCTTCACTTGTATTACATTCAGCCTTTACTCATTTGGGAAGAATGAATCATGCATAGCAGAACCTGAAGCTTTCTATTACATATCAGCAAAATATTAAGTCCCAAAACACTTTTTATTGAATAGCCAAATGTCATTAATTGTATTGGTGGGAGAAGAGAGGAGGGTGAAAACCTATGTACACTGTTACTGCAGCTACCTTTGTTCAGTGCTAACTCTACGAGACTGTATCACCTGTATAACTACAAGATGAAAAATATACAGCCATATGCATGTCTGCTTTCATTCAGCTGTAAGTAACAAGTAAAGGACAACTCCTTTTTACCCTTCTCCTATAGCTTCCTTTCATATACTCATGGTACATGCTTTTTTTTCCTTTGGGATGATGATGAAAATTCTAAAAGCTCGACAGAAAATCATCTGAAGGGCAACACAAATCTTCACACAAAGAATAGCCTGTGTTTTGCCTGACAGTCTCCCCTTTTTCGGTATCCTGACAGATGAACATAATGCACCATAAAAGTTGTGAACTGAAAATGAAAACAAGAAGACAGAATAGAAGAGTCTGAATTGAAGAAAACCCAGTGATCAATATCATAGTGTAATATTAGAGTGTTCATAGAAATAAAAACTCTTGGAGCAGAAATTATTTATTACTCCAGAGCAGCATAATTTAAATATGTGAAAATAGAGCTACCTTGAAGGGAAAGACTAAAGCCAAACTGTATGTCCAAATCTGTTTAAGGGAGAACATTTTTGTTCTCCAGGCTGGTTGGCCATATCTTGACAAGATTAGTGAAGGTTTGTAAGGCATCAGAAGTGATACTAAAAGAGATGTTTGTCATGTACTTTCTGTATATCTTGATTTCTCTTTCTTACCTCTGGCTATCTACAGTAACTCCCTTGAAATTTAAGAATACAGCATTTCCCTGCTGAGATTATCCTCTCCCAGATAGTACATACAATTGATCCTGTTTTACCTCATCCCTGCTATGTCTCATTCATTACATCGGAACCTAGACTGTCTCTAACGTTTTGTTTCTTCCATCTGAATGCAGGATTATTACTGAAGATGTCAGCAGAGACACAGCAAGATAAGGAAAAAGCCCAACAGAGTAGAACATCCCCAGATGGGTGAACAGTGAAGAGCAGGAAGCTGTTCTCAGAAAAAATGCTTTGTTCATTCAGAGAACTGTGCTGCATTATTGGTTTTGTCATAGACTTTGTTGGCTCTTGATCACCGAATCATTTGGTGCCTCTATTTCCTCCTTAAACTAGGATTATTCTTGGTAGTAGTGGTTATTTATAGCAGCACTGGAGTCTGAAAAGAGTAATGTTTTTCTGATACTGCAACTGAAGATTTTACACAGAGGGCTAACACCTTAATTTCTGGTTTTCAACTGGAGCTCCCTTCTCCTTCATAAAATGATGTGAACAAAAGAGACTAGAGGGATTTGAATGGCACCAAGAGCAACTTCCTGTATAATTTTTGAGTTCCGAATTGATTTGATACAGGCTGCAAACACAGGCCCTTCAGGATTGTTGTCAGCAAACACAAGCAAGACTGAGACTTAATTGTATATTCACCCACAGAAAATTAGTTTGATTCTGTGTCCTTTCATCTCGGGAAAGTGAATTTTAAATTCACCTTTTGGAAGTATTTGTACTGGATGATTAAGGCTTACACTCCTACAAATGAGGAATAGAAACACTACCTCTAATCGTGTTATAACTTTATGGGTCTCTTGTGAATAGCAAACTGCTGATAAAAGCAGTCTTGTAAAAATACCATCAAATAATTTTGGATAACAAAGTGATCTGTAGCAATCAGAATCTGCTAGTGGCTGTGTCTACAAAGCACACAGAGAAGACCACCAGGCAAAGATTTTACAACCGGTTACTTGGAAATCATCTTCCCAGGAGCTGGAGCTCAGGTGGTGCTGTGTTGAGCCAGGACTTGAACTCAGTGTTCCTTATGGGATCCCTTCCAACTTGGGATATTCTGTGGCTCTATGATCTTCAGAAGGAACCTAAAGAAAGCAGGGAATGGCATTCAGATCTTTTGCAGTTCACACTGCTGCCTTAGTTACTGGGTGACATATCCTCCTTAGAAACTGAAAATAAAACCCAAAGAGAGGAAAAGCACTCCCAGATCCTCTCCCACTCTTTCTCTCCAACTAACATATGATCACGACACTGTCCTCAAAGAGAACTGAGTTACAACACTGTGACCTAACACAGCTTTATCTTACAGAATGTTCCCCGCCTCTGTCTACACCCTCCTCCCTCAAAGTACTGTCAGAATCAGAGGGAAAAATTACATATGAAGGGAAAGAACAATGAATACTTAGTAGTACAGAACAAAAGAGATTTGCAAGGAGAGTGGGTAATCAAGTAAATTAAGAGCTGTCTGGGACACACAGCATAAGTGTGTCAAGGCAGAGAAGATCTGGTCCACAGGTGCTCCCTGCTCATTAAAACCAGCCTGATGGTCTGCAGTGAGCGCCAGCTTCCTGCAGTAGCACATCCATACTCGTTACCATTTCAGTTTGTAACTGGAAAGCACTTCAGAGGCTCCTTGTCTGAGCAGAGGGGACAATAAAAGGTACATGCTGAAACAAGAAGTGGTCAGGGACAGTCATCTTTTACTTTTGGTTTGATACCTTTGTCACTTGAGTGGGCTATTCCCTCCTGTTATTTCACAAGATTAACCTGATAACGTTGGTATTAATTATTGTAGGGAATATTTCTGCTGACTGAGGAACTGCTGTACTGCAGGCACTTGGGAGATGCAGCTGATTCAATGTATGGCTGCCAACTGGTGCTCTTTGGTGGAGCATGCTTCAGCTTCATTTCCAGACCAAAGTGGGCTGTTACAGATGGCCGTATGTGACAAAACTGCTTCCAGCTTTAGCATCTATAATGGGCAATGGGTTGTCTACTTGAAGCTGAAAATGCTGATAGAAGTGCAATTGTGGCAGTACCTAAAAAAGCCTGTGGGTAGAAACAAAATTGTCAATGGCTAGTTTTGTGTGCTCATGCAAAAACTTGAAACAGAAGTGGTGAAGTGGGACTGTTTCAGAAAGATGTTAAAACTCAGCACATTAGCTTTGATTATGACATTAATGCTAAAGCCAAACCATGGTAACTTCTAATCCACTGTATCTAGAAGAGCTCTTGGAAGGACAGGATTATTACTTTCTGCTGTTTGAAGTGTGATCTGTGTGCAATCGTGGAAGTTGTGCTGGCAAATATAATGTTTAACTGGGGAATTAGTCAGGAATTTAGGATCTCTTCTGGCACAGTTCAGTTTAAGTAAGGCTAAGGACAGGTGTGATTTATATATGCTTGGGAAACAAGTGTCCATAAGGATTCACCTTGTAAGGATGGAGGAAATCAAGTAGACAAATGGATACACTTCCTTGAATGGCCATACTCAAAAGGCTTCCCTGACCCTCTCATTAGCAGCTAATCTTCTCTTCTTTAGGGTCTGGAGAGTGTTTAGAAGAGACATTGCTCTTTATCCCCTTTCTAAGCATCCCTTACCTTCTCTGCCTTTACTGCTTCTGAACTTGCCTTCTGCAGGGGTTCGTTCTGCTATGTCTATTGGCCTGCCATGACTATATCTTTACTTTCTGTTAGTCATTTTCTTCTACTGCCTTGCCAGCAATTGTTCTCTAGGGACACAAGCACTTATACTCCCCTCACAAGGAGCCGAAATGTTGGATTCCATCACAACACCCAGATTATCAGGATATAAATATGTCCTTGGTATAAAGGGAGAAGAAAACCACAGAGGAGCAAAGTTGCACTTCAGAAAACTCACTCACACCTTTGCTATTTCAGTATGTAGTTAGAAAAAATGACAAAAGAAGATTTACAGTAACTGAAACATGAGTGGGAACCCATGAGGGAAATGGATGATCTGAGATCTCAGAGACAGCTTTACTTTGAGTCAAATCAGTCTCTCCTACTCCTGAGCCTGTGAAAGCTGCTTGAGGAGACACCGTTCAAACCATTCACCCATGATAGAAAAAGGGAAGACAGGTGCCTAATGAGTGCTAATATATAGTGCTTTATTTCCATGGTAACATTTATACCATCAGGCAAAGTCTTTTCAATGAAGCAAAATGGCCCTTCTGAAACAGAAGAGTGCATCAAGGATTACCTTCACCTAACTGTAAGCATTTATCCAAGCCACATCCTTTGGGAATTTTCTTGCCCAAAATTCCCTCAAAATTTAAAATGAGACAGAGAGACCACTAGAGATGATTCAGGTCAACTAAGGTGTGGTTCACACCATGAAAACTGTACTGTGGCAATGGGCAGAGGAAGTGATCTCCAACTACCACATAACAGCTGGAACCCATTCCAGGTGTGTGGGTTCTATCTCCACCTGGCATTTATTACTCATGCTCTGTGGAGTGAAGTTGTATCTTCACAGCAACAAGTTAGGTGTCAGTCTGGATGTGCTGCTTTTGTTTCTGAAAGAAAATGAAGATCGTAATAATTGCTTTGCATTTCTCTACAGGCATGGTCAGAGTAGGTGCCTGGTGAAGCTTAAAGACACTTGTTGGAAGAGGTAAGCCAGTATAATGAGGAGGTACAAATGTAGGCAGCAGTAACTAGAGAAAATAAGTAGTTCTCTGGAGTCTGTCCTGTAGGTTTTTAGTTGTTTTTGAGTTGATGGAAATCTGCATTGTCCTTCAAGATGGAATATGAATTTTCAGGTAAGTCTTATGTTTTTCTCTTGAAAAGGCTTTTGGAAATGTTATTGTGTTTATATTATTTTTGCAATCACGCTTAGATAGAATGAAAAACTGAAGAGAGGACTTTGGTTTCCCAGAGGTACTGTGCTGTTGTGTTTAGTATTCCTCTGAGACTTCAGGTGACTTAAATGTGTCATAGGACCCTGCTACTATTTTTGGAGGCTTGTCACTGCAGCATGGGATGGAAATGGAGCTAAAAATATTTAAGAATATACACTATAGTCCCTCACTGTATGTGTTTCCACTGTGCTTCTGATTCTTTAAACATATGCATGTTCCTCTTAAAGTTTGGGTTACTATTGTGGAACAGGATCCCTCTTAGTGCTTTTACATAGGGGTATATGGCCATGTCATTGAAGACTCACTCTGTTAAAGGAACTCTGAAGCTTAGCATGGTGTTGTTGTAGAAGGCACTTACATGGCAGTTTTGTTGAACATGAGATTTTAAATTTGCAATCCTTCATGCATTCTCCAGCCTGTACTCCTGATATGGCTACCTAACTACATTCAAATGTAGGCTCTGAATAATAAAATACAAGTAGTTTGTGTAATGTATTGGTCAGATAGTATGAGATAAGGGAGCAAGAAGGAAACTGCTCCTTCATCCCTCAGAGCTGAGACTTCTCTGACTTCCGTACACCCATGTGACTGAGAAAGCAATAGTCTGTACTTACCTGTGAGCTTAAGGGCCCTCCTATATTGCACCAGGAGTGTGCAGAGAATCTGATGTGCAGCTAGGAGGATACATGGGCCAGACACAAATCTCAGTAGTAGCAGTGGGGGGGGGGGGGAAGAGGAAGTAATTCATTTTCCTATAAAGAAATTTTCTTACTTGTCAGCTCAAAATATTGACTTCCTTTCTTCATTTTTCTCCCCCCCACCCCCCTTTCTTTCCCTACACTATACAACTGTACAGCAAAGTACTTCAACTCCCTCTCACAAGTAATGCATTCAGATTACAATTTTCCTAGAGAGGAAAGATGAAAATATACAGTGTGTCAAATCATATATTTTATCTGTCATCTAAACTGTACAGTTTTGTAATATCCTTTTATATTTTAAATTATCATGCATTTTAGATACTGTGCCACATATTTCAGACACCTGCTGTCTGTGATGTATTATGTTGGATTGACTCATGCTGTAACAACTTCTCAGTTATTTTTATCATCTTGTAAAGGGATAAGATCCTTTGCCCATTACTTTCCTTGCCTGGTACTACCTGGTGGAAGTCATGGAAACGGACAAATGATCTTGTCCATAACCATATGGCTAGAAAGAAAAACAGGAGATGATCTGAATCGGAAAACATCTGTGCATCTGAAACTGTGCTAGTTTGCCAGAGATCCCCCAAAACAGACCCCTTGCAGCTATTGTGCATTCTGTGTACAATAGTGCAGTTACATTCTCTTGGTCTGTATCGGTGCAATTTGCTGGGAGCTTAATTTGGTCCATGGGACCTCTCTGTGGAAAGGGAAGTGCTGGACAGGGAGAGATGGCACCAAAAAACTCCAAGACTTGGACTGCATGTGAAAACTTAGTCCACGTGAGGCTAGCATGGTCTGATTTATATATGTGGATTGCACTGAAATCATGGTCCTGTTGAGATGTTGATGGTGGAGGCTGTTAATTATGGTGAACGTATACCAAAATCGATTTGCAGTGTTTTAAGTCCATTCTGCAAAACTGGATGACATGTTACAGAGTAGAAGGCATAGGGAAACAGGTGTGAAAAAAGATAGTTGACCTACCTAGTGAAAGTCTTAGAAGGGGCTATGTTGAGCTATGATTTAATGCAAGGTTATCTGTGTTGTACTGTATGTAGGGCAGAACTCTCACACTTGGAGGAACGCAGAAAGATGCATAGTAATAGTACCTATGCCTTGCAGGGGTGCAAGAGACAGAAAGTTTCTCGTGTCGGTATCTGTTCATAGCCAGACAAATGACAACGCTGGTCTGGCCTTTTGCATATTCATTAAGTCTCTTGCTAACTTGAAATATTCACGTCTTTTAAGATTAATTGCCACAGGGAGATGTATAGTGCCTCAGAAAAAGTAAATAGCGTTTTGGTCCTTTCTCTAAGCAAATCTGAAATGCTTCTAACATTCTAAAACTTAAATTGAGTTTTCTTTGGTTTTGAAGAAAGTTTCTTCTTCATTTCATCCACTCTGAAATGTCAAGAAGAAAATCCAAGGTTAAGTATTTCTGACACGTGAAACTTCAAGAAGTACCCAGAATCTGCAGAAAGAACAAACTGCTGCAACTTTTCTGGCCATTCTACCATGTCAAAAAAAAAAAAACCAAAAATCAAAGCTACAGCCTTGGGCTACTTCATAGACCCCAATTATAACTCTTTTATTCTTGTCCACCTCTGATTTAAACCTGGAGATAAAAATATCTGGATCTGGTTTACTGTTTATAAGACCATATAACACCTTGCTGGGTAGGTTTTAGCCATGGAGATAATAAAAACTCTGTATTTCCATTTTGAACTTTCAGAGAAAAGTGATAGCAGAAGGGGATGAGTGGATTCAGTGGGCCACAGCAGCATAGCCCTGGAGATTAGACACCAGTGATGCTGACAGTGCAAGCACAGCTCAAAGGATAACAGGATGTTACAGCTCCAGTGAATCTGTTTCAGTGTCTCAGGCAAATCTTGACTGTGCTTTGAGATACTTTGTAGTGGAATAAACAATTTTTCTAGGAAAGACCAAGTCACTTAGTAGCTTCATGTGACTGTGTGGCAGATGTTAATGGCCTTTAACATGCATTCAGCTTACCTGGACTATTAGAAAATTCTCTCTTCATGTCTTTATTGGTCATCTTGCACACCAGGATGAGTGCTGGATCCCATCCTCTCTTGTCTAAAATTGAGGAAAAACTTTTTCCTCTCAAGTGGAATTTTGCAGACAGCTGCACTGCTTCTTAGTAATCTTTAAGTTCATTTTAGGGTATTATTCACCCAGCCGAAAAATGAAAATTCAAATTGGAAGTGTTTAGTTGATTTCTAAATATGTGCCTGGAGGAGGTTCTCCATTTAGTGGAATCTGCCAGAAAGTAAAATAACAACTCAAAGACTCCTATATAGTCTTTGTGGGCAGGTGGGCTTTAGATAGAATTAAGATTAAACTGCAGAACCTAATGTAATGATGCTTTTTATTATATCCAAAGTAATTTTTTTTCAACCAGCTTCAGAATTTTACTTTCAAGGAAAATATATCTTAGTTTAAAATTAAAGTAGATTAAGTGTGTTTGGGGAATAGGTACCAGAGCACATCTACTATTCTAATGTAAAATATTTCATGCTATTTAGGCTGGCAAAATAAAGGAACATGTAAATATCTCTATTGAGTCACATATTTAAGCTATATAATGCACAAAGTAAGAAAAAAATTGCTTGAGAAGGCAAATTCCTGCTATAAAAAAACAAAGGCAATAGCTTGTCAGTAGCACTAGGAAAGGGTTAGGGTAGCAGAATCTGTTGGCTCTTTTGCAGATTTCCTCTTGTAATATCAGACATTAAGTTTTACTGACTGTCTTGCATGAAAAAGGATGCCTTATGATGATCACTACCTCAATAAACTTTATAACTGATGTTTGTAATACTTCAAAATGAGCATGTCACTATGATCACTCTGTACCAGGACTGGTAGCGTTCTAAGGAAGGTATAATAAAATAGTATTTGTGTTATTCATCCATTGAGCTCTGAGAGAGTGATGTCAAGCAGAAATGAAGAGTGGGGAAAAAGCTCTCATGCACTCCTGAGTGATAACTGATGCCAATATGTGGGGTAACCTGTGCTCAGCTCCTTTGTCACTACTGCACTGTGAGTCCATGCACCCTGGCCTGTGCTGCCTGGCTGCTGAGGGGATTGACTCTGGGCAGCAATGGGCAGGGTGTGGGGAGATGGCACTCTGTCAGGATGACTAAGATTTGTGGGGTGGGAAAATGGGCCTGTGCTGTTTGCAGAATCCCTGGTCTGATTTTTTCCTAAAGTGACATTTTCCAATATAGTTCTGTTTTGGGATACAGTATGATCAGATGATTTTGTTATTATTTTTTACAAGCACATTTTGAAACTTATTAAATGAGTAGCCATGGGAAATTAGCTTGTTTTTGTGTTTCAACATGAGCTGAGGCAAGATATCAATTTGATGACTGGGTTATGCCTCTATTGATTTTATATTCCAAATATAAGTGCTGAACTTTAGGGCAAGATATAGTTCACAGAAGATGAAATAAAGTGACAGTGAGTACCCTTGTCTTCATGATTATAATGCAGACCTTAGAAGCAATCATCCCTTAATTCTGAGTCTGAACTCGTATACCTTTGTGTATCTGAGTAATTGGGCTTATAAGTTTGGATCTACGACAGCTTATTGCTTATATGGGCTGTAACAAGAAAAAAAAAAGAAAATATTGCTGTTCTGAAGTAATTGACTAATTTCTGCTTTAAGGTTTTGAGAATATTTAAGTAGTATCTTCTCACCTAGGTAACAAAATAAGGCATTGAAATCATTAAGGCCTTCTAATATACGAAGGGGGAACGTGTACAACTTTCAAAGGCAACATAGCACATTGAACTCTAATATTATGATGAAAGGAAACAAAAGCTTCAGTTTTTGGCCTGGCTATTCTGTTGAGGGTGAGGGCACAGTCCATGGCTTGACTGTAAGGCATTAACCTAAAGCCCAAACTGCCCATCATCTTGAGGGGAGGGTAACACTGCCAGGTTTGGTCTTCTGTTCATTAACCTTAATTTAGTGCAGGCTTGATATAAGATATCCTTATCTAGCCCACAACAGTGTTCTCTCAGTACAGATGCTATCACTGCTCAAATTCACCTTTGATTGCCAAATTCCAGCTAGTACACACAGGCTCTCTCATTCACTCAGCCCTGACTCTAATTTTTGGCTTGGGCTGAGACTAAGATGCCCCACCACAAAGATCCAATAGCACCCCTAAGCTTATTTTTTCACTTAGTCCTAACCCTAATTTTTGGATCTCACTGGAATTACATCTCCTTCTGTGGCCCGCTTGTCAAAATTTCTTTCGTCATCTTTTGTTGCTGTAACTTTCCTATAGTTGCCCACTCCATTAACTGAACATGAAATAATGTTGAAATTCTGTGTTTAAAATAGTTACTATCCTCATGGGCTGTTTTCCTGTCCCTTATTTGGTGAGACAAAACTCATCTAAAATCCAGTTTGCTTCACTGACATGAGAAGCCCAGTCTGCTGACTCAAAGTGGAGAATTGCTGTGCAGAGAGGAGTGCTAAATATGAATCACAAAACGTCACTTGGCTTTGTTGCATGGTACTGGCCAATATCTGTTTGCCTGAGAAACTGAGGAAGAAGGCAGCTGTGTTTTGCCTTTATGCCTTACCCATTTTTCTCAAAAGCAAGGAACAAGCTGTGTGCTCTGCAGGGATTTCACTGCATGAATTCAGCCTCCATCTGTTCAGTGATGCCAGCTCTCTAAGGCTTCTGCTGTGGAAGCATAAGAAAAGCTGACTCTGAAACGTCATTGTGGTCACTCGCTTCAGTAAGTGCCACCCATACGTGCAAAAGCAATAATGTTAGTCCCTAATTCTCCAAGAAGTATTTCTCCATGAATAAAAAGAAAAAGAAAAAGTTGACCATTAGAGCTGAAATCTGGAGATAAATTATTTCAGCTTTCCTACAGACTCTGCGTTTTACTCATTCACTCTTTCAGCACCCCTGGTTTCGACTTTTGCCATTTGTCAGCAAATGTGCCCAGCAACAGCACTCAAAATAAATGTATAGCCATACTTCTCACATGGCTGTCTGTCACCAAGGAAGATGCTTGCAGGGCCTTTGGTATTTTGTCCTGATCTGTTCTTGTTACCATAAGCATTAAATGATGTCAGACCAGCAAATTTCCCAATTTTCACAAATTCTAGAAAGATTTAAAGAAGACTGTTCTATCAGCTTTTTCTGGTGCAATTGATGTGACAATGTCATGTTGTATTTAAAAATAAATAAATAAAGTTAAAAAAAAAAAAAAAGCAGTCTGAAAAGCCTTAGTAACAAAACCTTTCCAAATAGCAATTAAGAAAGAAAAAATAAATAAATAAAAAATCATGAGCTAGTGGTTTCTACGCTGACAAATGCTATCCAAGGGCTATTGACTATCTGATTAGAATGAAATGGAGCTGAAATGCAATTGATTCAGGAATAAACAATGCATCTACTTAGGGTGATGGCCACAGAAAGCATAAGTGGTGAATGAGTCCTGAGTCAATTTGTCAGGGTTTTCTACAGCAGTTGCTCATATATATTCAGTATCTTCTCTCAGAATACATCTTCTCTCAGTTCTGTACAAAAAAAGTAGCTTCCTATTCAATCTTTCTGAAATTGAAAAAGGTCTTGTATATATCGTAGAAATTTTTTTTTTTGATCCAGCAAGTGCACTACTTAGAGCAGGGAAAACAGCATTAGACTTAAAGCTAATTTGCTCATTTTCTCTTTACTTCTTGGACTATTGGCAAAGGTGGTATTTTCTTGCTCTGTGAATGTTTGGTGTACTTATGCTCCCTTAATCTTTCTGTCTTCCTTGTAAACATTCTGAAAGAATGAAGTGAATTTAAGGGTCCGTGCTAGACATTTCTTTGCTGCTCATAGGTTTTTTTTTCTGTGTGTAAGATAATTTTTCCTGGACTATCAGCATAAGAGAGCAGCATTCTCTTCCCTGTCTCTTATTGCTATGGATGTGGCTTCACACAATGTGTAAGAAGGTGGTATAGGTGTATTACACTTTGTTTAGCAGCAACAGATCAAACTGTCCAATATTTTTCCTATCTCTTCTTGCTAGGAGGAGGTCTCCTCCTCTTATGTATTGAATATCTCAAGCTACAGTTGGATAGTTAAATATGATGGATATCTTTTGGTGAGGCATTTCTTTGGTTTACATGGCCACTTGTATACTTATTTTTAAATTGATGGATATTCTCATCTACTGACCCATAAGCTCCCAGGCTTAGTTTATGCTAATGACTGACAAGTTTTGCAATTCATCAAGAATGAAGAACATTCTGCATTTTTTGAAGAGTTCTATAAGCAATCTGTATTAATCTCAACCCAGCCTATATTCTTTTGAAAGAATGGGGAAAAGAATATAAGCACAATTTTTCCAGTAGTCTAAAGAGGATTCTGTACTATCCTTGTTAACCATTTCTTCCAGGAAAACAAACACAATACAAAAAATCCCAAAATGAAAACAAAAAAATTGCTTTTTACTTTGTATACTTTGACCTGCTGGATTATTGGTTGTGTGACCTATATATGAATTCTAATAACAATTCCAAAATCTAGGTTTATTTATTGGAAAAAAAGTATTAAAAAATCAAGTGGAGTTTTGATAAGACACTTTAGAAAATTGAGTCATAATAGCTAAGAGTTTTCTGGTGGGTAACAAAGCAAATATAAGGTGTCTACTGTAGCTAAAAAAGAAGTAAGAACTTCGTATTACTACCTTTTGCGGTATTCAGGAGGTCAAGATAAATTTAAGGGGCAATCTGTACAGTAGAAGTTTATTTTAATCTGACACAGAAATGCATACAAATGTTTAACAGCAACTGCCAAAGTAAATCAGATTCAAACAAAAAATAGAGCTTTGTAGGTTTCTGTTTTGTTTTGTTTTTGCAGAGTTCCATTATCCACTAAAAGAATTTATGTGGTTTTCTCATGTAAGCAGTATTGCATAAATTCTTCCATGAAAAGCTTTTAAAGATATGTAATTCAACCACCTGCCCTAAAATATCATAACTAGATGAAATTTTAAAGCTTATGTAAGCCAGCCTCTAGATTCATAAGGTGTGTTTTTCAGCCTATTAGTCTGGGCTTGTTACAGTCAGAAAGATTAGCACAGTAGAAAGGCAATACAGGAGTGGAATGGCAAAGGTACAAACAGGAAAGGAATGTACACCCATCTCCAAGGATCTAGGTTCAAAGGAATCATGAAATCATAGAATCACTCAGGTTGGAAAAGACCTTAAAGATCATCAAGTCCAACCACGACCTAACCATAGTACCCTACCTAAGAACCCTCTGCTAAATCATGTCCCTGAGCACCACGTCCAAATGGTTTTTAAACGCATCCGGGGATGGTGACTCAACCGCCTCCTGGGGAGCCTATTCCAGTGCTTAACAACCCTTTCTGTAAAGAAGTGTTTCCTGGTATCCAACCTAAACTTACCCTGGCACAACTTTAGGCCATTTCCCCTTGACCTATCTCCTGTCACCAGTGAAAAGAGACCAACCCTGCTGTAAGCACCTTTCAGATATTGGAAGAGAGCAATAAGGTCTCCCCTCAGCCTCCTTTTCCCCAGACTAAACAGTCCCAGATCCTTCAATTGCTCCTTGTAGGGCATATTCTCCAAGCCCTTCACAAGCCCTGTTGCCCTTCTTTGGACACCAGCTCTAACACCTCAATGTTCTTTCTGTACTGAGGTGCCCAAAACTGAACACAGTACTCAAGGTGAGTCCTCACCAATGCAGAGTACAGGGGCAGGAAGACTTCCTTAGTCCTGCTCACCGCTCCATTGCTGACACAAACTAGGATGCTATTGGCCTTCTGGGCACACTGCTGGCTCATGTTCAGCCAGCTGTCCATCAGTACACCAAGGTCCCTTTCCATCAAGCAGCTTCCCAGTCACTCTTCCCTAAGCCCATAGAGTTGCCTGAGGTTGTTGTGACCAAATGCAGGACCAACACTTGGCCCTACTGAAACTCATACAGTTGAATCTGGCCCATTGATTCAGCCTATCCAGGTCCCTCTGTAGTGCCTTTTATCCTTCCAACTTGGTGTCATCTGCAAACTTAGCAAGGGTGCACTCAGTCCTCCAGTCAAGATCATTTTTAAGACGTTAAATAGAATCAGCCCTAGTACTGAGCCCTGGGGGACACCACTCATGACCAGCAGGAATTACCTAACAGAACTTTATTGCTGAGCCAAAATCCAGTAATTACTAAAGAGGTCTTTGCTTGCGATGCAGAAATACATTTAAGGTTTTTTCATAAAGAGGTCATTAAAGTGAGTGTTAAGATGGACTTTGGGCCTCTTCTGTTTATGGAAATGAATGAAAATAAGCTCTTTTATTTTTAACAAGAAAAACTTCTGGTATCAGGCTACCAGACTGAGTCTTCTTAAGTATTATTCCTTCTGAACAGCTTTACTGGATGCAAATGAAAGAAAAAGGAGGTTTTCCAAATCAAGGGGAAAAAGGATCACTTTCAAATCCTGCGTGTTTTAATGTTTCTGTTTTGCTTGTTTTTCATTTATGCTTGATAATATCAGAAAAGGTTTCTGTAACATGATTGCTATGGTAAAAGCAGGCCTGTGTCCCATCACAGAATCCTTGAACCATAATTAACTGTTTGATGTTCTTGGGGCAGAGGAAGAGGCAAATAGCATGTTAACGCCTTCAGCACCTACAGCTCTTCATACTAATTGTGCCAGGCAGAGATTTTTCCCTTTAATTAGGAAGTTTTATCACTGTTCCTTTGTAGCCAGGTAGATACCGATGATGCTTTTCAGGCTGTCTTGCTGAATTTATAAATTCATATGTTTGATGGCCAGAAAAAGATCTATCTAGTACATTTAATATGGGTTAAACAGTTGAAATGAAGAAAGAAGAGTTAATTAATTCTTGAATTACATATTTCCCCCAGAAAGATATCCAAATCTATTTTTAAAATTGCAAATATTAAAGAATTCAATGCAAACAAACAAAAAGAAAACAGATACTGCTTGTTTATTTTAGCACAAGAGTTAAATCAAAGCAGAGTGTTTGTTTGTACAGTTTCTGCTGGTTGGTCTTTTCAGGCCTTTGCTGCGTGGAGTTTTCTCTCCATGCTTTCTGGCTGCTTTTCCCATGCAAACCTACATGGGATAACAGTACAGTGAGAGCAGTCTGGGAATTTGTTGCAGTGGATGGCTTTCCACTATGCAAAAAGAGATGGTCTCTGCCCTTGGACGCGTATACATCAGGGACAGTAATCAATCTTAGTGAACAAAATAAATCACTGGTGTCAGCTGCAGTGCCAGGATGCTGACAGCTGATTTTGTTGGTGGTGTTTTGTTGTTGTGTTTGGCTGTTTTGTTGTTGTTGCTGTTTCTAATATATGTATTTAATTTATTTAAGAAAAACAGACTAATGATCTAAGCAGAATAATTTATGCCAGATTTTCAGGTGGTGTAGATCAGCATATCACCATTAATTGTAACGTAGTGATGTGAATTTTAGTTAGCTAAAGAATTTACCTCTCTCCTGTTTGAGGAGGTAATGCTTTCTGAAAATATAAGATTAAATTTTCCTGAAAGTACTTCATTTAACATTAGCGTAAATTTGCAGGGAAAACAATCTGGGTACCCATGGATGACCCAGAATTTTACCTGAATTTAGTTCTCTGATATTAAATGATTCTCTGATCTTATACCCAAATTTATTTGTTTTAGGTATGTATCTTTCTTATCTTACACATTTATCCACCTCTGAGCAGAACACTGATTGTCTTGAATTGCATAAAAATTGCATCATCCACAAATAACATCTTGCTTCACGTTCCATCCTTTGAAATGAAACTATTTTTTTATTGTTGTAGTCTCTAAAACAGGTCTTTGAATTTCTTCTCTGATTGTAGATTTTATCTTTCTGTATTACTCCACCAGCTTTATTGGTTTTTTGCACAGCTTTATTCTACTCCTATCTGTGGAACTTTGTTTCAAGTATGTTGAATGAACTTCACTCTAGATGTTTACTTTTGCATTTGATTAGAAATTAATACTGCAGAAGTGTTTTTTTTTTTTCCTACTGCTTAACTGAAAACCGTATTCAAGAGCCTGCATCTGAAGGATCAGCTGAAATTAGGCTGTATTTGCCAAAGTATGAAGAACTACATCAGAAAGAAAGGGGAATGAGGGGCGTAATACAAATCCTATAAGGATAAGGGAGAAACAGACCAGAGAAGGCAGCATGATTACCAAACACAGGTGAAATATGGTAGGACAAGAATTTTAGTTTGCTGAGTACTTTTTCTTCTGAGTGGGCGCTCAAAAAGAGTTGTGAGTCTGGCCTGTTCTGGTCCCAGGATCCATTTGCCAGGAGAGCTGTATTGATGGTTTCACATAGGGGCAAGCCTAAAGGCAGAAAAATATTATTTTCCAGCCACTATTAGCCACTGGGTAGTAAAACTTGCTCCAAGTATGGTGAGACTGTGATTATGACTGCCACCTGATGATGTTTAAGAGTGAAGGAAACATGCTGAAAATTCTTAATATACCTATTTAAAAGTATTCCATGGCATCTTTTGTATCTTGAGAAGTGCTTAAGTGCTAAACTTAAGGACTGTCCAGACTGTTTCACTGCCCTGGTAGTTCTGGTTGGTGCCAACTTGCAGTCTCCAAGACAACATCCAGTTAGGATTTTTGGAGATGGGCTGTGACAAATAGTGTTTCAACACTATGGACAGATTTAGATCATTCCACCTTTCCATGGTTCTCCAGCCCTGTCCCAGAAGGCTCTCTGCCTTTGAACTCCTGCATATTGTGATGCTTTGTGCCATCACCTGGCATGTAAAATGTATCTCCTGATTTTCTGTTAGAAGAAAAATATTCTTAAACTGTCATCATCTGGTGAACTGCAACACCGATTTTTCTGCATTTCAAGCACTTGAGGAGCTCTGCTGAGAGGGACCTGGGCGTCCTGGTGGACGACAGATTGACCATGAGCCAGCAGTGTGCCCTTGTAGCCAAGAAAGCCAATGGCATACTGGGGTGTATTAAAAAGAGTGTGTCCAGCAGGTCGAAGGAGGTGATCCTCCCCCTCTACTCTGCCCTGGTGAGGCCTCATCTGGAATATTGTGTCCAGTTCTAGGCTCCCCAGTACAAAAAAGACAGGGATCTCTTGAAAAGAGTCCAGCGGAGGGCCACTAACATGGTGAAGGGCCTGGAGCATCTCCCCTATGAGGAGAGACTTAGGGAACTAGGTCTGTTTAGCCTTGAGAAAAGAAGGCTGAGAGGGGACTTGATCCAGGTTTATAAATAACCTGAGGTGTGGGAGCCATAGTGGTGAGTCTGGACGCTTTTCAGTAGTGCGTGGGGACAGGACTAGGGGTAATGGGATGAAAGTACAGCATAGGAAGTTCCACACGAATGTGCGGAAGAACGTTTTTACAGTGAGGGTGACGGAGCACTGGAACAGGCTGCCCAGGGAGGTGGTGGAGTCTCCTTCTCTGGAGATATTCAAGACCCTCCTGGACATCTACCTGTGCGACCTGGGGTAGGGAGCCTGCTTTGGCAGGGGGATTGGACTAGATTATCTCTGGAGGTCCCTCCCAACCCCTACAATTCTGTGATTCTGTGACTTTGAACTAAAATAAAAGGAAATTGAACAATGATTGTATTAGAGCCTCACAGCACTGGGTAGGACGCATTGGAGTCCCAAGGTCGAGCGCCATGAAGTGTGGACACATGGGCACAGCTGCTTTATGTTATTAAGCCTCAGGACAAAAAGCAGTGTTCTTGGTTTTTATTCATTCATTTGTTAATTTATTTATTTATAGGCATAACCACTGTCTTAAATTCTGGGCCTAATATTGGAAGTACAAGAGGAAGGTTAATTTCCTATTCTTCTGATAGTATTGTATGAGGACTAGATCGTACTGACGTTTTTACTGTTGATTATTCTTGCCTTTGTACAGACGTGCTTAGGTACGTGTCCATGTTATTGCCAGCTGCAAGCAGCTCCAGTCAGATGTACCTCTGAGTCCAAGCTAGGCAGTAAGGCAGGATCCTGCCAAAAAGTCTGTAGTAATAAGTGTCTGCTGATGGCATGACTGCAAACATCTCTCTTGCAGTTCTACTAGAAGACCAAGGCTGATCTAGTAGTGTAGAAAGGAAAGATCCAGAGGAAAAGTTAAAGGAAAGAAATCCAAAAGAAAAAAAAAAGAAAAAAAAAAGAAAGAAGAAAAGAGTGAAAAAAGGAAAGGAAAGGAAAGGAAAGGAAAGGAAAGGAAAGGAAAGGAAAGGAAAGGAAAGGAAAGGAAAGGAAAGGAAAGGAAAGGAAAGGGAATTCCTTCACTTGGCAGAGAAAAAGAGACTTTGATTTTTATTCCTTCCATCTGAAGCAGAGTGTATGTTCTTAGTACCCTTGCACAATACACCCAGTTATGCAAGAGAATAAAGGATTCTGGGAGAAAAATGATTTCTGGATGAGTATGAAGAAGCCTACATTGAGGAAATAACAGTTGCAGCATCCCTATCCATGCTGCTGACCATTTACATTGGTGAGGGATTTTTTAGCTCACACTGGTAAATGAACAGAAGGACCATCTCATTAGGCTTGGACCTACAGAAGAGTTAAAGAATGTCATTAAATCACTAAGAAGGAAGAAAGAACTTTAGAAGAAAGGCCTGAGAGCAGATGGGGGTTTCGTAAAGAAAAGACAACAAAAGACATAAAGAAAATTTGCTTGGTACTAAAATACCAGCACAGCATTGCAGGGGAAAGCTAAATAAGAGCTGAGAAATTGTTGGCCACAAGATGGCAAACAGTTACAGTTTCGTGGATCTCAGCTGGTTGAGGATCCCCTAGCATACACACTGCTTCCCTTCTCAACCTACTTAACGTATTTTTCCAGAGACAGTTCCCATAGGGAAATTAGGATAATGTTAATGAGGCAAAGCTCACTGAAGGGCCCAATACATGAGGCAGTATCAAGCAAAAAAAAGTCCAAAGGCGAGGAATCTGATGGAAGTACTGAGACTGCATTCAGAGAGCTGTTGATTGCTTCCTCAACATCCAGCACAGCACAGTAAGCAGTCGTTGTGCTGCTGGATGAGTCAATTGAGGTATGGGTTTTGTCTATAGGAACTTTTTGCTTGAAAACTGACCATTAGCTCTTCTGGCCAGAAAGGTTCCCTTCAACTTGCAGTTTGTGTTGATTTGCAGCAAAACACCATCTGCTGCCCAGAGCAGTACTGTGGCTGAAGGCTTCTCTCACCTCAATCTGAAGAAGTGGAGTTGCTCAGCTATACCTTACAGTCCCTTCAGTACTGTATCTGTGTGAGGTGCAGAAGCCCGTTCACCACTAGCTTATGAAGAACCTGATGTGCAGTAGTGAGCTCTGTGTTTACTCACAGCAGGTAGCAACAAATTTACTGTTATGTTGAGATATGTGTTAAAATACATTCAAAGGAAGTGAAATGAGCTCTTCTCCCTTTGCTGTGGAAACCTTTTTAGAAAGGCTTAAAATATTTCATGACAAATGTAGCCTGGCATGAGGTGTGATTCATAGTGAGGATTAAATAACTTACTTTTATGTTCAGTAATAATAATATTAATAAAAAGGCTTGTTCTAATTTGTTATTCCTAGGTATAGAGCACAGCTGCACTTTCAGATCTCCAGCATACGACTCTGCCTTAAATAAACTCACCACTTGCCCTGTTGCTTTGTCTGTCCATTAAACTAGGCATTAGCAATCACATCCAGTCCAGATTGCACTGCACAGAATTAGAATGGATGCTCCTTGCTGCCACCACCAGCAACTATTCTTTCTGTTCTAGAATTCCTTCTTTTCTATAATACTTGTCAAGTGAGATATTAAGTTTGCTACTCAGCCAAGAAACCACCTCCACCTATGCTGATCAAGCAGCTGTCTAGCTTGGGGGGATGAAGCAGTTTTTATGTTTGTTTCCTTCAGTTCTGAGGTTTACTGTCCAGGGACCAGCAGCAGCCAGCATTTGTCCCACTGGTATAGATCATGCTTCAAAACAGGCTTTAGAAGGATCCTCGGTCTCTGAATGAAAGGGTAGGGTAAGACTCTGACAAAATAGAAGGGAGAAGGGAAATGAGCCAGCTTGGGGATTCTCCAGAGCAGCTGCCTCACCACTGGATTATTAGCACAAATCCCCTGAGCATCTTCTCAGGTCAGGAGGGCTTTTTTTGCTTCCAAATACTGAGAAAGAGCCTATGAAGCAAAGAAACCAAACCCTGCTGCTCAGATTATTAAAAGCAGTTAAATGAATTATGACCACTTCTGCTGGCAAACCTCTTCCCCCCAGACCAGCGTGGTGGGGGTGGTGGTGTCTGCCTCGGAAGGAATGATCAATTTGCAAACAAAGGCTAGTTTTCTCTGCTGCAGTTGGAGGATGTTAAAACTACACTGCTGAAAATAGGGCTTGAGTGCAACAGGAGAGGCAGGATGTCAATAGCATTACAGTAATGGTGAGACAATGCAGAAAGCAAGGCTTTTTGTCTAACAAAGTGTAGTTCCCTACAAGAAGTTGGAGGCTCTGAAATAAGCATGGTATGAGATTGCCTTTGCTGTCAATTTATTAACTCCATGTAGCTTGTTGGAGACCTTAAGTGTTCCTTGCTAAACAGAATTTACACTTTAATGTATATTACTGAAATATATAACTTACATTTAGACAGCATTTTTCATCTTGAAAGGACCCTAAGCTCTTTGCTGATTGTGCATAATGGAATCGCTCAGCCACCAATGACGTATAGTCATCTCTGGGGCATAATGAAGCAAGTAAACTTGCGGAGAGAGAAAAAATATCTTCTGTTGGAAGACCATGGGAATTAAGGGAGCTAGAAGGTAATTACCCAAAACAGAAGATGTTTGCACACAGAGCTGCTTTAACTGTTTGGTAAAATTGTGCTGTTTCTGTGGCACAAAAGGAGCAGAGAGCAGCTTTTAAGCTAATGGTGTTGGGAACTGGTAGCCCCTGGGAGATGCTTCCTTCTACCCCTCGATTTGGCAGACAGCATCTTTTTGAACAGGAGAAAAACAGTGGCAAATGCATCACTGTAATCCTCATCTGGTAGGAGGTTTCACCTTCCTAATCCTGCAGACCAAAGCCTACAGCCCCTCTGGGCTTTGTTGACATGAGTGTGCAGCAGCCAGCCAAAATGCCTGCTATTAGGAGGGAGGAAGAGTGCAAAACCTCTCCTCAGTGCAGGCAGGTAGGTTTCTGCAGCAAGGCTGTGACCCCATCCAGAGAATTCCCTGCTGCCTGTGGAGATTGGTGTGACTGCTTTTGGCCTCTTCATGCAGGCCAAAAGTCAGAGAAAATGGCTTTTGGAGGCTCCCTGAGGCCTCCAGCTCAGGACTGAGGCACATTATGCAGCAGAGTGCTTTGCCATCTACTGTGCTAAATTCAGCCCCTTAAAATGAGTTTGGTAATGCAAGATGTGACCTTAAGTGTGTGAGGGCAAGACTGAACAAGGCTGCCGTCTATGATATTCTGAACCCTGGAAATGACCCCCATGGTGGACCATATTACACATATATGTGTCCTTGACATAAGGTATAGTTTACAGTGACAGTTAGATTGCCTTGGGCGTAACTGATTCTCTGCAGCTCTCCTATTCCTACAGCCCAAACATCACCAGCCCCACTGTGTTACACATTTCAGAATAACCGAGAGGGCAGAAAGCAGGGACAGGGGTTCATCCTCTTGTGTTAGAAGTACGTTGTCCTTGGGTTTGAGAGACAGACAATGAGAGTCTGATACTAATCTTTGGCAACAGGATTTGCATATTTTGAGGAAAATAGGGGCAATCTAAAAGAACAGGATTTCTATTATTTTGAATCTTCGCAATTGCTACAGAATCAAATGCTATCTCATATATATATATATATATATATATATAATGGTAATATGCTATTTTTTCTTGTCAATTGTACTCATTTTACAACTAAATTTTGCCCACTTCCTTTACATAGTTTTTGATATGTCAAAAGAAACACGTGCTGCTTCTTTCTGAAGAAATCAAAATGTTTGATTTTTGTTTTGACAGTTTAAAATTTTAAAAATTAAATTTCCTGGCATTTGTATTAAGAACTGCATTACCATCCTCCTCTGTGTTTGAACTGAAATGTTTAAATAATCTCCAGAAGAAATAAATAAATCAAAACATTGATTTGGTTCAACCTAAAATGAGCAGTTTTTCAGTCCAGTAAAAAAAATAGTTATGTTTCTTGGAAAGAAATTTTTGACATTTTGAGACTTACAGAAAATGGTAAAGAGCAGGAATCTGCACATCCATAGTTACATCTGCACTATGAAGCCTCACGTTACATGGAATAAAAATTGGTGAGTAGAAGAAAATCTCACATCCCTCCCTGCTCAGTTCTCTTACAGAGCCTGTGTTGACTCTACTTAATTGGGACAGGCTATCTCATGACTGACAGAAAGCTGCTAATTCTCATTTTACTCTCAGAAATGCAACATGCTGAAATAAGGTGAGGAAATTTTTATTCTGGCTAAAAGCATAAATTAGTTATCATTTGATCACTGCAGATGTCATCTTCAGCGTTTTGTTTTGCTGTGGTTACATGCCATATTTTGGCATTATCTCCTGCTGCTACTAGCATTCTCTAACATCTTCAACTGCTGACAGTACTTCTTTCAGAAGCAGGGTGCTTTGAAATCTGTAGAACTACAGATGGAACACGTAGTTCAGGGGTACACAGCTCCTAAATGAGGAAAGAATATGAATTTATAATTATGCCTCATTGTTATTTTAGATGTAGAATTAAAAAAAAAAAAAAGTCCCCTGAAATGACATTGATTCTGCTTCACCCCAAGATGGAACTGGAACAGGACCACACACACTGGTCCATTCCAGTTTTAAGGATACACAGAATGAGATTTCCATCCCTCTCCCTGCGAACTGAGTCCAACACAGACATTTTAAGGGACTTCTTGTGTAGTAGGAGATCTCAAGTCCTATAGGTGAATTATGATCAGGAGTTATTGCCAGTTACCACCGTGAAACATGCACAGGCATGTAAGTTGAGAGTTGATTTCCCCTTTTTTTTTTGTTGCCGTACATTCAAAGCACTTGCAGCAATTCCTGCTTCTTTCAGCACTTCACAGAAGCACTTCCTTTTCCCATTTCCCACTGCCCTCTGTCACTGTACAGCAATGCCATGTGCTGAAGCACCACCAGAGTGGGTCCCCAAGGCAGTGTTGGGAGAGAGGAAAAGACTGTTTACAACCACTACCAATCCTCTAAGTAGCTTTTATCACCACAGCTAATAAAATGTTATCATGGGCAAAAGAAAGTATAACGAGGCTCCAGGCCTGCACACTAACTCTATTTTCAGATCTTTATTTCCTTTGTATTCTTCTAAATGCCTTGAAAAGGGGAACTGAACAGCTTTTTGTATGAGCAAATAAACCAAGTGTTCTGAGATTCCTGCTTGTGCAGCTGCAAGGAAATCACTGAACGCCATTTTTCCATTCTCTGCAGGTCAGACAAGCTCCATGTTGGCTGAGTCTTGGGCATTTCAGTGTCAGAATTCTGGCTCATGTTAAGGTAATGATGCTATTTGAATATGAGGTCCAATATGAGGTTGTAACTTCACATTACTTTGTGGACACATGGAAAGCACAACTAAGTTCTGATACAGTGTTCTGACACTTGTCAGAATTTCAGGCATTTCAGCAGGTTTTTTTCCATCCATGCACTAAATGAAGAGGTCATCTAATGAGATTCTTTCTTGTGTGAGTACTATAGAACAGTTTAGGTTGGAAGGGACTTTAAAGCTCAGTTCCAACACTTTTGTTGTGAGCAAGGCTGAAACCCACCAGCTCAGAGCCCCATCCAGCCTGGCCTTGAGCACCTCCAGAGACAGAACACCCACAGCTTCTCTGGGCAGCCTGTGCTGGTGGCTCACTACCTTTGAATAAAGAATTTAAGTTCAATGTCCTGACTCTGCCCTTTGACAGGCTGTTATGAAGCTTACCAGGATATGGTTGCTATTGCCCAGACTGCCTCCAGTCTTAATCTCCTTAGTGATCTCCACACTGGTGAGCATCAGGTCCAGTAACATTCAACTCTGGATAGTCTGTGTAAGACCTGCACCAGAAAGTTATCCTCAGTGGTCTTCAGGAATGTTCTTGATTGTTTGCAGCTTGCTGTGTTGTTCTGACTAGTAGTCATGACTAGAAGAAGTCAAGAAACAGCATTAGTTGATATTTGTTCTCTTCAAATCATACTGTGCCTATATGTGAAATTTATTAGGTATTTTAGAAACCCTCACCTTGACTTGATATAAATGTGAAAGTATGGTCAGCAGAGGATCTTCAGCTAATAAGGGCTGGAAAAATGGCTAGACTGAGCATGTTTAAACACTTGGTTAAATCCAGCTCCTCATGAGAAGTGACCCATAATTTCAAAAGTAGATTTGAATTTTACATACCCCAAAGCATGTGTTCAAGGTGTGGGTAAGCAATTCTTTGTTATGTGACAAGGCAAATCACTTGGAAAGTGCGGATCTCTCTTTTGCAGTCAGTGGTAGTTTGTCCTTGCTCTATCCTTCACACTTTCTGCCTCTTTTCTCAGAAATTATCTAAGCTGCTGTAGATCCAATTTGATTAGTAAGGAGAAGGCCAGATTTGTAATGTGTTAGACCAGATGATATGTTACATAACATAACATAACATAACATAACATAACATAACATAACATAACATAACATAACATAACAGAAGATGCATGAACAGTTTGGGCAGATATAAGAAGTGATTCAGAATCATTCCCCCACCCTTTTTTTTAATTATTAATATTTTTTTCTAATGTATGGATAATAGTTTGGATTCAGTATCAGTTACCTCCTTTTATGTTAGACTTCTGGCTAGAACCACCCTGCTTCCCACTACATTTCTGTTGTTGGCTGCAAATATAGAAGCTTTCATTGTATCAAGTCACCTGCAGTGTGGGCATGCATACTGCAACAACAGTGGTTAGGGGACACTTTGAGATTCTGGTGAGTAGTAAGAATGATAGAGAATTTGTTTAATAAGCAAAAAACTTGGGTAATTTTCTACAAATACAGAAATCTGGAAATTTTCACTAATTTTTATTTTTATTATTTTTTTAAATTTACTTGAATTTAGAATATTGGATCGACACAGTCCAGCTTAGCTGCATAAATAACATTCTTCACACATATTGCGCAACAGAGTTTTAAGGAGCACCTTACTGTGCTCACATGCACTACATTTGGTCTCCATAAATGTTCAGCAGGTGTCAATGAATGTCAGTTCCTCTTTGCTCAATGTAACCCAGGCTGGCAAAAGGTCAGGCACCCACAGTAGCCTTAAACCTTTGAAGGTGAGGATGTAGGTTGATTGTTTTCCTTTTCCACCCATTATGAACACTCCTAAATGCCGCATGAGCATTCTCCATGCCAGCCAGATGTGTGGCAATTGACATGACAATAGACTTAATGAGGTGAAAGTCCAAGTAGCTTACTTATGGGAAGTTTTTTATATAAGACCAGAGTTAGAATTTTCTTTTAATTTTTCAGTATTCTGATCTAAGCTGCAATAGAAACCAGCTTGGAAGGAAGAGTGAGTGTCTATACTCTCCTTAGTAAACAAGGAATTTGGCTATTTGAAGGAATTTGGCTATACAACTGTTGTACTGTTGTCTTTTGTTTGTTAGTTTATTTTTATTTTTTTTTTTTAATTTTTATTTTGAGAATGAGTAGTTTACATACTTCTTTTCCTTCATTTTAATAACAAATAGCTCAATACCCCTGTTACTTATTTAATCATGACTTATTTCAAAGTGAACAGTTGAGAACCTGTGATTTACCTTACCCATCAATCAGGCTTGTAGACCAGGGTTGTCAAAAAGTTGGTGGCCTGCCACCTTCTGCTTGCTTGGTGTTGATACTGGAGCTTTCCCAGCACCCTCCTGTCAGCTGTGGCTGTGTCCTTTTAGTTAAGCAGGATCACAAAGACTGTGAAATGCAGTTAGAAACAGGCAGAAGGCTTTACATTATGAATCATGACAAGCGTGATGAGTTCGCTTTCTGTGTTATAACTTCACTTATGCAGTACAAGCTCTCTATTAGGGTGTCAGTGGCTCAGCAATGTGCTGCTCTATTTTGAGATCTTGCTGCTCTGTGGCCAGTATGCTGGGCACCTGCAACATCACCGCCTATGGCTGAGACGCACTTGCACTGCTTTTCTTCCCTGAAATTTGGGCTTGGCCTCTGTCCTATAGCAGATGCCTCTTTGCCCCCAAGGTCTTCAAGTTGGGCCAGGTTTCTGTCTGGGGCCAGTCCAGATTCCCACCTCTCTCTCCCTATTAGAGCTGAATGTGTTGGAGAAAAATGTTTTTCTCTCACTGGGCTACTCTGAGTGAGATATTATTTACTTCATAGAGATAACAGCTTGTTTCACCTCTGAAACTCATGGATTATTTTGTTTTAATTTAATTTGGCAAGCCATAATTTTTTCTTACTATCTCACTGTTTTTAGAATGCAGCTAAATTCAGTGAAGTCTCATGGCAGTACATTTATAGGCAAATTACAGGAGCCCAAGAAAATAAGAAAATGATTTCTCGATGCAGGAGGTCTGCTCATCAAGGTACTTTCTTCTCCAGTACTACAGAGGAGTTGTACAGAGCCAAAAGCTGATATTAATATAAATAATTATACAATCATTTTTAATTTTTTTTTTTTTTTATGTCCGTACATTGTTTCATACCTTTAGGCTGATATTTTGGATGTAACATTAGTTGCCAATTTTCACTGAAGTTGAAGCATCACACAGCAAATAAAGGACTCTATTCCTATGCTATTGGAAATGACTACTATGACATCAGTCACTTGTACAACAGACACAAGTTGGCTTTCCTGGTGCTATAGGAATGGGGAGGTGATAGAGACACTATTCATGGAGGTTTTCAAGAAAAGGGTAGATATTTTTTGAAGTGACATGTCTAGAACAGTCACAGGCATGGGTTGATAGCTGGAATAGATGATCTAAGAGGTCTTTCCATCATTAATGTTTCTATGATTCTATTCCTGCCCTGGTCAGGAGGAGGGTCATACGATATTTTAAGAAACATACAGGTTGGTCTCATCCCTTGCTCTTTGCTGGAAACCTCACATGCAAATCCTTCCTGGATTCCCTCAGACCGCTCTATTCCATATTTTCAGTTATTTTCCCTAATGAAACAATCTAGCAGAACTAATCCAAACATCGACTTAATTAATCAACATTTGGCAGTCTATAACTTCATGCTCCAGTCCAAATTACTTGTGACAACTTTCTTAATGTGCAACCAAAATATCTACAGGGAGTCTCTGCCTCAATCAGCTGGCTGAATAGCTTGTCGTCAATTTATTTAATATATGTTAATAAAGCTGCAATAAACCTTTTTCCCCTAGCTGCCCATAGAACATTTCACAGCAGAAAATGTTATGTCACCTTAAGCTCACCTTAAAAAGATCAAAAACGGTCTCTCATAATACAGTAATATGTTACTTTGGTCATGAAAGCAGGAGAGAACATGCAGATACTGGTTAAGAAAAAGCTGATACTGAATATGTCGCAGATAAATGTTTATAGGTTCATTTAGTGCTTAATTTGACCCTTTTCTAAGACTGCAGCTAAAAGCCAACTTGCTTTCATCCAGAGTATATAGAGGAAGTAGCATGAGAGAATAGTGGAAGAAAAAATAAATCCATTGTTGATCAGTTAGACATTCAGTACTTCTGTCATGCTTGAGGAGAAGAAATTGGCTCCACTTAAAGTTTTGTAATAAGAAATATTTCTATAATTCAGTTTTCAGTTGCAACCACTTTTTTTTTTTTTTTTTTTTTTTTTTCCAGTTCTGGCTGTGTTTTGTTAAGTTGAAGACCTAGTTGTCTCAGAATCTGTTGTGTTGATACATACTTGAGAACTGAAAATCCTGGTTGGATTCAGACCTGATCTAGACAAGCAGCTCCTCTTTTCAGAAAGACTTAAATCCAGTCACTTGATCTAAACATGCCTGACCTGGAAAAAAGTTTACATGTTCATGTGAACATGGATGTGTGCTCATAGCTTTCCTAGTGCTCAGAAGACGTGTGGAAGAACAAAGGCAAGAATGTATCAGTTCTGCATTTCACAGCTGAGTAAATCCAAGAATATTGATGCAACATCAGACAAATCATAAATGTTTTCTACCCTTTACTTCCTAACTCTATCTCATCTTAATGAGGACTTAAGTGATTTTTTACAGTGCTGGAGGATTGGAATTTGCTGAAGGAATGGAAATTGCTTGTATAAACAAGCAATGGGTTTTGATTTATCTATGTTATCTAGTGTTATCTGTGCAGTTTTTATGCAATTTTTTGTTTTCATGTTCTGTTACTTAAGATTTTGTTGTATCCCCATCTTCCTGCACAGCTTTAGAAACAGAGACTGTTGACAATGCAATTTAATTTGTGCAGACCATCAAGAATTTGATATCTCAATAAGTTTGGGTATCCTAGGATCTGTGAATCCCCAAATAAGCAGTCTTTGCACAGACAACTGTAGGCCTAAAGCTATGAGTGTGGCCAGCACACTGGAAGAGCACTCACCGGGCACCTCTTGCTGTATTGCAAGAAGAAAAGCAGAGGTGTGCAGAATCCCAGTCCTTCAGGTGATAGGCAGATGATTATCACATCAGATTGTATGTGAAAAGATTTCAGTCCATAAACTAAAGCTATTAAAAGAAAATCAGTGGAAAGAAAGTTGGTATCCTACACCTCTGCACTGAAGTCCCCAGGAGGTGCTACAATTGGGATGGGGAACTCAATTAAGGCAAATTCAGTTTCTGCCCTCAGGAATGACTAGTGGGAATCAGCCTGGATCCATCTACTGCTTACTTTTAAAAAGTACATTGCTTAGAAAGCATGTCTTCTGTGAATCTATCATCATCCTACAGTACCAGGAAGGTTTATATCACCTCTGAGAGAATTACTGAAAAGGGAAGAAAAGAAGAAGTGAAATGAGTACTGACACAGAGTTGTGGTTGGATGGACTTTCAGTTCCATGAGTGATGCTTGCAGTCTGGTCTGTCCACTGGCTGTCGACTGTAGACAAAGAAAGCTTTACATGGAAAGTGCCATGAAGTGCCTTCCAAGTACAGATGTCAGTCCATCACTTTGCATCACAAGCATGACTTACGTCTGTGAGAGGAGTCCCACAGGTTTCTGCTCCTGGTGGTTTGAGGAGTGTCATTTCGAGTCAGTGTAAGTAACTGTACCCTTCTTAGTTTATTAAATAGCCAGCCTAATTTTGTGGAGGCAATGTGCAACAAAGAGTGCTACTAAAAATGATTTAGACTATCTCTGTGATGTGATTGTTTTTGTGTGGATATCCAAGTAGAAGTGAAAAAAATATATGCATAATGGTAGTTTATGTGGACAGTTGGACTGGATGATCTTGAAGGTCTTCTCTATCCTTGGTGATTCTATGATTCAGTGAACTTCAGAGTCATGAATGGTGATAAATTCTACCTAAGATTTCTCAAGAAACTGGCTGAGGAGCTAACTGGATCAATTACATTTTTTTTTCCCCCTAAACATAAGAATATCACTAGAAGTGCGGATGCTTATTAACACTGTTCCAGAGTTTAGAAAGGGCAAGTGTGATAGCTAAGATAAGCATAGAGCAATTAACCTGATAAGGTTCCTTGGCAAAAAAAAATGAAGAAATTGATAGAAGAATCAGCTGATACAAGATTAAGTGTGGTAATAGAATTAATACTAGTCAATATTTTTTTTTTCTTCCATGGAAAATAGATCTTGTCAGGGAAACCTAATTTAATTCTTTGATGAGATTATAAGTTTGGTCGATGAGAGAAACTGCGAAGACATAATAGACTTTTTCTGTGGTATTTCACTCAGTGCCACATGAAATTCTTTTAACAAAAATCTCTATGTAATATCATGAAGTGAACACTGAATAGATAAAAGCTGACTGTCTGACAAATTTAAATGCTCTCTGTTAGTAAGGAAACATCAATGAATGAAAATGTTTCTAAATGGGTAACCCAGAGGATTCAATATTAAATCTGGTTCTATTCAACAGTTTCATCTACTTTGTGACAGTAAATAATAATAAAATCATAAGAGATGAACCATTGAATGGCAAAAACAATTTCTTGTTAGCCACAATGGACAATCGGCTTCCAAGGGATCAGCTAGGATTATTCCCTGTCCAAAACAAAGTTAGATCCATATAGGAAGAGACTTGATGTCTCGGTGAGATCACCTCAAAGATACACTCCAGTTAAGTGAGTTATCTGGCTTAATCCAGGGATAACTGGTTGAAAAAATATGTGGCCTGTAGTAGGTAGAAGGTTGGATAAGCTGAGATATTGTCCCTTTCTGGTGTTAATTTCTGTATCTACGACTATATGAATTAGATACTGTAGTTATATTTGTTCTTGACTAACTATTGCTACTTTGATTTATTAAAGCTTTCCACCTCTTCAGTGACATGCATTTGTTGGAGATCAGAAACAGTGGTACACACTGCAGGTGATTGCTCATCTCACCTGAGAAATTGTTTACTGATAGCATTTGTCTGTAAGGAGTTACACTAGATAATACTTACACAGCCCATATCATTTATTATTTCCACAGTGTTAGTGGAATCGTTCTAAATACTATTCATGCCAGAGCTCCATGATAGTTCTCAACAACAGCAGCAAAGGCTTAACCTTGCCAAAATACTGTTTTGCCTTTGACATCAGATTCCATTCCTTCCTACCACCCAGGTAGAGAAGAAAGCTGAAACTTCATCTGCTGACTGTGCCACACAACATCTCTTATAGATGACAAGAGGTCTGAGATACATAAGTTACTCAAAGTCTGTGTTGGACAGAAACAGCAAGGTTTACCAGCAGCATATCTAACATCCCAGGAGGTTTATAACTAGAGCACCTTGTAACCTTATTGTATAACAACCCACAATGTTCTTGCATTTTGCTTTCCTTAGTGTCTTGACTCTTCCTATCCATGCCTAGCTGGCAAGGATGGAGTTAAAGTCTGGGGAATGATCTTAGCTTTTCAGATTTCAGTGGAAATTGTGTCTTCTTTTTCTCCCTGACGTGCTGTTGCAGAGAAAAACAGCTGTGCATGTTGTAGCTATTTTCCATTCTGAGCTCTATTTGTGACTTCTGCATGTGACTTTAAGTAGAAACCAGGATGAGTCATTCTCTTACTCCTCAAACCCAATCCTCAGGAGAAGGTCTCTGTAAGCCATTACCCATTCCATATGCCACCCAGTCCCTTGTTGATTTTCATTTAATTGGACTGAATCTAGATTTAGAGCGCTTGCCAGTAGGGTTTTTGCTTTCTTTAAAAAATTAAAAAATCTTGAGGGGTGGATGGAGGTTGTTTTTTGTGAGTGCCATCTTCACAACTCATCATCTTGGCCAAGCTGGGCAGCCTGCCATGGTGATACCATAAATCCATCTGGAAGCAAAAAGAGAAGAAAGTTCCTGTCTACAAAGATGAGATGCACAAATAATGTTCTCTGACAGATATGTGCAAGACGTAAATAACAGTGTTCTTTAATGTGAGATCAGGTCACACCAAATAAAGAGGTCATTGGTTAGAATGCCAGGCCTCCATGTGTTGTGGTAGCAGCATTCAAGTCCTTACCAGTTTTGTCGGTCTTGTGTTTTCTTGGTGCCTCAGAAGATCAGATCAGGTTATCAGAGCTCTTTTTATCTCTACACTCTGTTCTCCATCAGATTAATCTCGCAAAGAGGCAGGCTGCTTCTCTATTCTGCCAGCAGCCTCCATATCTCAGATGTGCCTTTTGTTTGTGAAACATATATGCCATAAGGTGTTTTAATTGCGCTCATTACTATACTGCCTATATTGACTGGTTAAATAGTATCTCATACTAGGGTGATTTGCTCATTAAGCCCAGGGTATGGGCTGCAAAACAGAAGGTACCATACGCTAGATACAAGAGTCAGGACAATTCTCATGGGAAGGTATAATTTTTAATGGCTTCATCTGTTTATAAAGTAGTTGCAAGTGATCTTACTGCTTATGGGAGCATGAGGCTGACTGCAGTGGATACGATGGAGGAGGACAGGCTGACAAAATCCATATCTTTTCACAGCCCCTGCCTTGACAACTCATTTTTCATCTGCAGTGTCCATCTCTCCCCATATGTATTTGATGTCCAGGTACATCCCTGCAGGCATTAACCACTGATTTTGATCTCAGCATCATTTACTTCTGTCAAAGCAAGAGCTGCACTGACCAAACCTCTGCTTTCACCTGCTTCTCTCTACACAGCTCCTTTGAGATGTCTTGTGAACACACCTCGTCTGGTCTTTGTGTCAGTCAGGACACTGGTGCACTGTCTTCTAAAGTTTAGATGTACCAAAATGTATCTTTTCCCCCAGAAACAGGTTTTATATGGCAAACTGAGGTATTTTCTCTCTCCAGGTTTTAAGCACTCCTAAAGCTGGTATGTTATCCTTGGCAGTCTTCAACTGTGGGCAGTATTCAGGGTCTTTCTGATCAATCTATACATATATATGGTTCGGGGTTTTTTTCTGATTGTTTGTTTGCTTTACCAAAAAAGAAAATCTGCAACTGAAAAATGTGCTTAGACTGGGTGAAATAGTATGTGGAGGAAATTTATATACAAATGCACTAAAATCCTAGTAATTCTTTTCTTCTAATTCTGGTAGTGATTCTACTTACTAGATCTATCCTCAAATTTATATTGTTCTTTTTTTTTTTTTTCAGAGACTGCTTCTAGGAAGGAGGCACAATGAGGTCCTGAACAAGAAGCTCCTGTGTGACTGTTTCAAAAGCAATAACTACTGTACAACTGTTAGAATTCCAGCTGTAACATATACAGACAGAATTATTCCGAATGGTAGAAATATGTAGTAGGACATAGGTTCTGTTGTGTTTTCTTTTTGTCTTTTGCTTCCAGGGAAGTTGAGACACCTGCTCTAATGAGGTGATCACCCAGTGTCCTTGCAACACATATTTCCTGGCAACCCAGCCCAGTTAGATCAGCATCTGTTGTTACATTTATTCACCGAAGAGAAAGGAAAAGCTGATGCTTGGTTTAAATTTCAAGCTATTTGAAGTCTTCTGAGGTCCCACAGTTGGACTCTTGTAGAGATACTCACCCCAAGGCTGTCTGATTCATCGCTGAACAGCTTTTCTACCCATCTTCCTTGCCAGTAATGCAAATTGTACAAGGCAATTTCTGCTTTGTATTAGCTTTCCAGCATGGAGTTCTGTCCACTGTCCCCTATAATTGCTCATTTTCTCAGAAGGTTTTCACAGATCTGACTTAGGGGGAAGTTTGGCTTTGCTGCTGAATCTCAGCTAATAATTCTGCTGATGATACATGAGTCAGGTAGTTTTCTGTGCTTTGTCTTGTGTATGGACTGTCTCTGAGCTACCAGGACGAAAAAGTAAATGAAATTTATCACCGACAAGATCTAGGATATGACAGTAAGCCACTGAGAACTCATATTTCCATGGAAGAAGGACTACCATGACCTGTTCTTTTTAAGAACATGCTTTTTTCACCTTCGGATTGTGTCATGAAATTTCTATGGAGACTATTAGAGTTTTCTTAGATAGAAATGTCCAAGAATACCACTACTAAGAAGCATCTAAAGCAACTGGGGTTTCTCTTTACAGCATTGGGATTTGCTCAGATAATGAAGAAGCATTTTGCCCCATCCCTGGAAGTGTTCAAGGCCAGGTTGAGGCTCTGGGCAGCCTGGTCTAGTATTAAATGAGGAGGTTGGCAGCCGTGCCTATGGCAGGGGGGTTGAAGCTTCATGATCCTTGAGGACCCTTCCAACCCAAGTTGTTCTATAATTCTAAGCACAAGTATTTTCAACCTAATTAAGAATAAAGCAAAACAAACACATTTGGCCTAGGAAAGCCATGAGAACATTGCAATTGAAAATTCACCTTCTACTCTGAAGTCTCCTCCAGAACAATTACAACAAAACTTGAAACTTATGTCTAATATAGAGATGAATTATTTATTTATTTGTATATTTATTTATTTATTTAATATTCTTACGTGTTGTCACTCCATTACACTACATTTATCAGTTAGACACAAATAGAATGCATTCCCCACTAGGTCTTGCTGGTGAACTTGCAAAGGGTGCTTTTATATGCTGGAAGTTTTATGAAAATTAGAGATGATGGAGAAACTGCCACTGATAGAGCTAATGAGGGTAACTGTCTCACTTTCAAGAAGAAATGATTTAGTGAGTGTTTCCTTCTTCTATAGAAAGAAATATTGCACTCTGCAATATTGATGCAATCACTCTTTGCATTTTTTGAACATCTCTCAAATTATCTGTGCTTGAAATATCCATACAAGGAAGTCATCCTTAAGTACTGTAGTAGAAATGGCAGCTGTTATACAGCTATATATGTGTGAGGGAGTGGGCAAGAATAGAGTGAATGTGCAGATCTCTTCCTGGTAGTGCATTATCACGGAGTGAGGATCTCAGCACAAATTATTCTCTTCCCATTAAAGCACTTTTATCGGCTGAAATAAGCGAAGCTGATTCTTCTTTTGAACAGGCAGCCTCATCAAATATTCAATACCCAGGAGTACACTGATCACTCTGCGCTGGATGTTTTTCTCCATTCCCATTTCTTCTCCTGCACCAGATTTCATGAGCTTTTTTTCTGTGCCATGTGTCCTGACAGGAGCAACAAATTCCTGTGACAGGAGTAGGAGTAAATAAAACAACAAAGAAGAACATCAGGAACCCACAATTAAGCCTTCCTTTCATCTTCAACTCTGAGATCAGATGTCACAGCTACTGGTCAAAGGAAAGAACATCAGAGAACATTTGGGAAAATGAGAAACAGTTGGGACAATTTAAAATCCCAGTCACCTACTTTATACCCAGAACACTGCCTCTCCCTTGTGGTTCATTGCCTGGCCATTATGTCCGTGTATTTGTAGACTATGTAGATTCAAAGCTAGTAGTGTAAATGCACGCAGCACCAGCAGATTCAGAGGAGTTATCAACTACAAAGGAGAATTTGGACTTTGGTGATCTAATTTCATAAAGGTTTGCAGGCACTCAGGGAGAAACCTTTCATTATTATTCTTTCTCAGTGGCTGTATTTTGTATTTATACTAGCAGAAAAAAAAAAAATCCCACAAAACTCTTTCTCAGCAAGAAAAATAACAGTCTAAGAAGTTCCAGTTGTTTTGAGATTTTTGAGATTTTTATTTTTTTTTTAAACTTTTCTATTAATAGCTATCCTTCTAGTATTGTCATTTAGTCTTAGAAGTAATGGAGGCAATAGGAAGTCAATTGTATGTAAGAGGGAACGGGGACGGTTTGAGGCAAACCCACAGAGAAGAACAAATGCCTCTGGCTTGCTGCTGAGGAATGATGAATAGTATCCCAGAAAATTAAAAGGAGATCTTGAAGTCACGATATTTGGCAGTGTAGTAATGGAGAGAGAGCTGGAGAGTGTAGGTGGAAGTGCTGCAGAAATATCAGTTCTTGGTTAAAAATAAATAATTCAGTAGAGGACTCCTTACAGTTCACATTTATAGAGGAAAACTAAAAAATGCAATCCAGGTTTGTAAGTCCCAAAGGTAGAAAAGAATATTAGGAAAAATCTTCTTTTAGAAAATAATTTTAATGTCATTGTAGGGGAACCGTTATGTCACAGCCTGATTGAGCATCTGGTGAAGGGAGTGGCTGGCCCTGGAAACTCAGGTGCAGGCAATTCACCTGTGCTTCTCATGTGATCGGATCTCTCCAGGCTCATTTAAGGACTAGTCTGTAAAAGGAGAACACCCTCTTGGTTGAAGGTTGCTTTGTGAGAAGGAGTGTTCTATAGCTGGAGGCGCTTTTCGCTGTCTGGGTAGGTCAGCCTTTTCTTTTATGTGTCTATTGATGTTCTCAAAGATGCTTTGCTTGATATCACAAAGAAATTATCAGCAGCATTTTCATTGCTTCTAAGGACTAACTCTCATGAATGTTGTGTGACTTGGTCCTTGATATCTTTCTGTGCATACTGTACATTACAGTGCCAAGATTCAGCCCTAGATTTCCAGAGGAGCAGTATGAGTAATTCTTACACTTTGAGTTTTACATGTATTTTTATCTGTTGAGTCCTGAGAAGTCTTCACTTTAGCTGGTTTCCTTCTCTTACTTCTGTATACAGTAACGACTCACCTGCTCCCTGTCTCCAGGCACCTTTCTTTCTTCTTGTGTTCCTCGGGACCAGATATCATCAGGAAAGAGGCTTTCTATATGCCTTCCTGGAACAGGAGGCTGGGAAGTATTGTTTCCATCTCACTTTACTTTATGCTCTGCTCTATTTCTGAGAATCTATCTTTGTGGCGCCTTTCTTTCTGAGCAGCTTTGTGATGAGTTTGAGTACTGCAAACTGCTGTTTACATTGAAGTAGAATGCTGGTAGAGCAAGTTACTCTGAAAGATGAGGGAAAGGCCAGACACTGTATTTTATGTTTACACTTAACCACAGCTCTGCTTACTCTTTCATAAAATGCTTTAGGATGTTGCACAAATTCATTTTTCACTTTTCATAATTTTTCCTCTCTGATTTTGCTCTGGTCCTTAATTCTTCCTCCTACGTAACATCAAGTATACTGACTTAATGCAAAGCCTTAACAAGCTGCCTACAGGCCCTTGTCTGCCTTTGCACAGAAGAGTTTTTACCCAGAGAGTATTTATGGCTGAACTTTCTGCTTGAGATGGCATCTGTGACCTCAGTAGCCTGAAGTTCTGGGCTAAATTCTAGTCTGCTGTGGTTTCACAATCAGTGGATTTACCAGTTATTTCCTGACAGTAACTGATTTTGAAATAAGTCAATTGCCTTTTGTATTTTTCTCTTCTACCTTTATTTATTTATTTATTTTTAACTTTAGTATATTAGAGTTTTAAAGTATTTGGTTCTTCTGTCATGGCATGAAATGTTTTGGGAGCGGATATTATCCTGGTATTTAACTATACCAGAACTCTTATTTTCCACTTCTGAATGCATATGTCTGATCTTATTTGATTCTGGGGATCTTAATGTAATTAGAGGTGGACAATCATGTGCTGGTGCATATGTATACAGTTCTCATTCCTTTTAAAAAAAGAACAATTAAGTCTATGTAAAATTATTAATAAATTCAGGCATATTTCATTATGTCCTTTTAGACAAACACTGTGTGCATTTAAGCTTCATTCACAAAAGTGACATTAGAGGGTCTTTTCTTTTGTCCTTTTTAAAACATATTGGGGTAGGCTGTTGTGGTTGTAAGATTTGTTCACAGCACTCCATGCTTCTCTGAGGATGTATAGTCTTTACTAAGTTTTCTGTACCTTAGGAGAGTGACCCAACTGCTTGCTATTGTGTGTTCTGAACTGAGCAGTCCTTTTGAAGCTTGAAGTGAAACTACTTCATGTTTGCCTTAAATGTTCACAGACACTAAGTGGAAAAACTGATATAGCTACAAAATTAAGGCTATTTATGTAGTTTCTTGTCTCTGTGCCAGTGTTACCCTGGATTCAAAAGACAAGAGTGAAGTAGGAATGTTTCTGACTGTTGTTCAGCTCAGTGATTGAAGCAAGTCCTTGTGAGTAGGAGACACTGGTTGAAATCCTTGTTTTGAACAGTGGGAGCCTCAATCCCATTCAAGCGCAGAGGCACAAAAGCTGTGCTGTGCCACACACCTTTTTTTCATTCACTTTCTGAAGCTACTCCTGCTTAATCAAATGTATTTCCAAATGCATGATTTCACACTGGAATAGAAAGTACCATAACATCAACACATGCAACATTTTAACAAAAATGTATTTGCTATGAGACGTTTTCTTTTTCAACCATAGATCAAAACTCAGCACTTCCACGCAAACTTAGATGTAATTCTTCCAATTCCAACTCTGAAGGTGCTAATAAAGTGTTCCTCTTTTGGAAATTCAGAAAGAAAGAAGCTTTTTCTATTTATTTCTTGCACTGCCGATCACTCATTTTAGGATAACTAATTTCAGAAAGATTGGAAATACCATAACAATCATGACAGCAGTGAAAGATACGGAAGATATGGATACTGGATAGATTTCTGATGCCATTTCACTGATTGCCCCTGATCACTTTCTGGCTTTTTCTATTATCTTGTGCTAATTTAAGAAGTTGAATTACCAAGCTGTGGGAAGTTAAAAGCAACATATTCAATGTTTTTCTTTTTTAATTAGTCTCACTCTATCTTCCTCAGCTCCCTTTCTCTTCTAGCAGGAAGCCATCTGATAGTTATTAGACAGCTGCATAACCAGCTGGTTGGAGGTCTCCAGGCTAGTGATTGCTTTGGTAAGATCTACAAAAAAATCAGCACACTGTATCCTAACACAAAGGCAAAGCATCTGCCATCTCTGCCTGCACTTCTGAATGCATGGAAAGGGAGCTATCAACCTGCCATTCTTATGAACTCAAAATATTGAGGGAGCTGGGCTTTACAGCAGCTATAGAAGATAGCATTCTCCCTCTATCTCATTTCTAAAGTACCTATTGGTTTGGTGTTTAAATTGCTAGCTTAAATCCTCTTCTTGTTCTTTCAAAAGGCATCTGTTCATGTAATAGTGAAGCAGTCTGGTCCTAACATGTTACCACAAATCAATGTGTGTGCAAATAACCTGACTTTGTGAGTTTCTCTCTCTAGCGCTCAGCTCCATAGCTATAATTTTGCTCACAGAGAATAGGCTTAGGCTGGGGTCAGAGGCACTAAAAAACTCTCTGCCAACAAAATGAAAATGGTATAGCCCATAGGAGACCTGTAAGCAAGTGCTGAGGAGATTCTAGTTTGGCAAGTGACAGAAAATCATATGGAGACTAGATGGAGGAAAAAGAGCATGCTGGGGGTATTTAAGAAGGCAACTGAAGGAATCAGCATCTCGCTGCTTCACTGGATGCTTAATGTCAAATTTTAAGCACGATGAGTGTAGAAGAAGGAAGTGTAAGGAAGGTGAGCGTGTGTTGGTGCAGCTCCTCAGTGCCACACTGTGCACAAATAGCTGGCATCTGACATGGGAGCTTAGACCTTGAATAGGTGCTTGGGAGGGGGAGATGAATGTAAGCATATGGATAGTTAACTGCAAAAGTAGAAGACAACTTTTATTCATCTTCTGCTCTTTTTTGAATACGTATTGAAATTTTTGTGCCCTAGGCATCTTAACAATCCATTGCAAGTAATGGGCTAAGTAAGGGGTGTACCTGTGTATAGATCCACTGCTGCTCAGTGTAGCTCTGGAGAGGAGTGATAGCTTGCACAGAGTGATAGCAAAAACAATGGAGGATTCTGATGTACCATGTGGGTACATGTCCACTGAGAGACAACAACAGCATATGATATGGACAGAAGGGATATTTCTAAGTAAGAAAACACCTCAAAGCACTGATGGATTTTTAGGTTAAAACTGTTATCTTGAATTCCACCTGGAAGTTTACTAGAGGTCAATGAAATGCATGGAGCAAGTATAAATTGCTCCCAGCATGCAACCTGTCAGATTACAGCATACTGTGCTGGCTGTGGACTGCATATTTTGGAAATGCAACTGCATGGGATGACCATTAAGGTCATTCTTGTCCCATTGAAGGTGCACAAAACTGCAAGGGAATTAACATATGAGACTTTGTAAGGTTTACCAGTAGGTTTATATTCTGCTGTCACTGCTGTGGGATTTGTGTTCATGAGTAAGCTAAAGCTCAACAGCTTTGTGAAGAGCTGTTTTGTCTTAAATTCTTCAGTATTCTCTCTTGTAAGACTAGTACTGGCTGCTACTATTAGATAGTTCGGTGTCAGCTAGCAATGCACTGTTCCTTCCAGATTCTGCCCTACATTTTTGTTTTCTTTTTTTTGAAAGAAACCATGATCTTAAGAAAACACTTTTTCTAGCAGTTTATCAATTCATAATACAGATTCTGTGGCTGTAAGTACTAGACCCCACAGGATAAGAGAAAACCCTGCAGAAAAGATTAAAGTTAAACCTAGCCAGAATCAATCAGAAGTCAATGAGCACTCCTGGCTCACATGTGGATGCTGGGACTCTGTGACTGATGATAAACGTGTAGACAAGATAACCCAGAAGGTCTGCATGCCATACTTATATGGCCATCTATTTTTATTTGCTCAACTATAGATATCGTTGGGGAACCATCTGTAGCAAACAATTTGTTTGATGGATTAGGCACTCTTTTTAGTGTGTTTACAAACAGGCTTTTCTCATTGTTTGGAATAATCAAATCAATGGTTGGTGTGCGAGTGTTTCAGCAGCATATTTCTCACCAGCTAGCCACTACTTGGTGAGTGATCACAGTGGCTGCGTTGTGTTTTTACTGCATGCTATTTGTTTGAATTTTGAAGTGGAAAAAATATAACAGTATATTCAGATTAAAACTCTGAGGTTAACTTAAAGCTAACCAAATCTCTGACGAGCTTAAAAAAAAATAATAATCAACAATAAAACCATGAACACAAAACCACAAACAAACATCACCCATGTCTATCATATGGGATACTTGTGGTGGTTATTTGTCAGGAGTACGTTAGTACATGCTTTAAACTGATTTCTATTCAACAAATGAGTAGTTCTCATTCTAATATCAGACAGACACTTGAGAGCTTGCTGAAGTGTGAGAAATGATTAGACTGGAATTTAATTGAATTATTAACGTTCATAGTTACGTGATATGTGTGCTGCTGTATTTTATGCCTCAGCTGATCACACTGCAAGTACTTAAACAGTTGATTTCTGCCTTAGGTTTCAAAAACAGAGGAAGAGGTAAAAAGCTATGGATAAATGTAGAGGACTCAGAAATGCATGTTGTGTTCTGCTTTAGAACAACCACTCATGTCAAGATGCACCTTAATGTGGTTTCCCTGGAAGGCACTGTGGAAGAAGCAGGACTTGCAGGCACAGTTCAGAGAGGAAGAGTCAGAATTGGGCTAATTCTTAACAGCCATTGTTTCAAATTGGGATCCAAAGCTTTCTCAGCAGGACTTAAATCTGCTTTTATGTTTTCAGAGAAACTGACCCAGCCAAAACTGCCAACAGAATCCAGTCAAGGTTAGGATAAAGGAAAAGCAAAAACAACATTTCTGAGTGTGTGTTCTTTAATACTCGTTCACACCATTCACAGCTATCTTGCAATCAGCAGTGTTTGAATTCCTTAGACAATTGATGATTGGTATATATAATCCTTTGATGGGTCAGTAAAATGGTCATATGCCAATAACCTTTCCATGGATATAATGCAGAATCATTAAATTCTTATAGATATTTTTTGTCTGATTATTTCCTTGTGTTCTTTCAAATATTTTGACCCCTTGTGGGATGAGATCTAATGTTATATGCCACTGTGCAGAGGGATGGCTGTAAGGCAGAGGGTCACAGCTGAGAGATGCCTGTCTGTGACCAGAAGATGACAGAATTTCTGTAGTCCCAACCCCTAGCTGCCTTGAAATAAAATGAATTGGAAGGGCTTTTTACATTGATTTCAGAAAGTGATTTCAATTAAACAGCTTTCAATTGCTTTTGTTTTCACAGCTGGATGGTACTTTCCCTCTGAAGCTTGCCATCAGCTTATATGAGTGGTTATTTTTCATATAAAGAAGTTATAAACATAACTCTACTGTAATAATTCTCAACCATAGTCTCAGTTAATATGGCAGTCAAGCAGTAGAGCTTTTCACTTGTGATAACATGCTGGGATAACCTTTCTGCAGAGCCTCTAAGTCAGAGCTGTTTTCCATTTGCATGGTTTGGAACCCTGGCACAGCAGTTCTGATAGGTGTCATTGATTTGTGAATGCAACCTGCAGGCCTTAGCATGCCATTCCTGATGACAACTCATTGCAACAAGGCTAATGCTGTGAAAGTGGAATTTTGAACACCTGAAAAGGGTTAAGTATACAGGGGTAATGTTTTTCTCTTCAATAGCATCCATCCTTGGTGGTATGGACTCATTTTGTTCTTCTGTTTGTTGCACAGTTGTCTTTTCCCTTTTGCTGACTGTGCTGAACATGAAGCAAGAGCCTAGAACTCTTGAGGAATGGCATTACTGCTTGATTGAGCTGCTGGGTAAATGTTCTTACTCAGGCACTTGAGAGACTGATGGAAGCACACCTTCAGAAGCTGCTGTTGATTCTGCCATTTCAAGTAGGACTTATTATCCATGTATGATTTTGTGGTGCATTGTTGGTTTGGAGGAACACAGGTGTTCTGTCTGCATAGACTAAAATAAAGCCAAACCAAAATGTACAAGCAAGGAAGAGATACAACTAAGCAAGAATGAGGAAACAGAAATAGAAATATAGTACTGAAACAGCTAGAGGACCATTGTTTTCATACAAAGGTCTATCTTAGTGTTCTTATTGTGTTGCTTATTTATCTCAGCTAATCAGGTATTGTCAACAAAATGTTTGTAACATGTTTATATTCTGCTTTATATATATATATATATATATATATATATATATATGTCATAAATTGTGGACTAATTCAGATTTCTGAAAGCATATTTGCTATTTATTTGAGCTGGGACATGTAGCCAGCTGAAGAACAGATAGTCTGCAAAATGCATTATTAACCAGGTATTGTTTTATATTGGTCAGTGTTGTCCCAGTAGTTGCAATCTGCTGTGTATGAAGAAATGACTGGGCAAGGCCAGTCAGGAGACCAAATCTGCTATCCACTCACTTGTACCTCATAACTAATTTAGTGACAACCCTTGTGAGAACATTCCCTCTGATCCTACCACAATGGATCCAAGATATGTACTGTGCTCTTCCTTGGTGAATGGTACCCAGCACCCCATGTTTCATTCAACAGCTTCTTTAAACCTCAAGCTGTCCTTTGTTGGTGTTAAGTGATTGATCCTGGGATCCAACTGTGAAGCATATCAGGATGAAATATGTTAGCAAAATAAAACTGGGTTTATTTTATATTTCCTACAGAAGAAATGTGGAGGTGAGACATCAAGACTTTAGGTTTCAGGTCAGTCCCAAACTCCTCAGCCTAGAAAGCAGATATAGCCAATATTCCTCTTCTCAAGAAGGGAAAGGGTTTTTTTCTTTTTTCTTTTTTTTTTTTCTTTTTTTGTTTGTTTGTTTTTTGTTTTTTTTCTTCTCAAAAGTGAGCTAAAAAAAAATCTATTAGCTTGGGTGTGGGTTTCTGGATGAGTGATTATTAGTGGTAACAATTGCAACATCAACGGCAGTGCAATTGCCTTTCTGCTTTCTGAATGGTGAACAGCAAGACACAGTGTGCATCTACTAGTTGAAATGATCCAAATTCAGTGCTTTCATTTAGAAATATAATTGCGTATACTTATAAATCAAACTATTCCATGTGTTCAAACTGATGTGATGATAGTAACAACTGAAAATGTTTATGGATGTTCTAATTGAAACAAGCAAAAAGGAAACTGGTTCTATATAGTCTGTGTTTGTGAGAGTGGGTTTTCAGTATGTGAAGTTGCATACAGTGTGGTCATACTGCTTGACTCTCTCTCTCTCTCTCTCTCTCTCTCTTTCTCTCCCTCTCTCTCCCTCCCTCTCTTCCTCTCTCCCTCTCTCTCCGTGGAGCTTCATTATTCAGTTCCTGAGTGCCATACACAAATTACAAGTATGTGCACGCACAGTATTAACAAAAGTTATGAATTTGTGAAAACAACAGTCTTTTAGTGCCTGAGAGCTCCAGCAATCATAGGGCATATGTCAAGTGTATCAGCACATCTGGAAGCATAATACTTCCTTAAAGGAGATGAACATAACTCATTCTTAATAGGGCCCTTACGGCAATAAAGGTTAACTGTACACTAGCATGGCAGCTATTAAAAGGACCTGCTAAAACCTTAAAAACATCAGTTAGATTAACTGTTCAGGGGTTTGAAACAGACTGAAGTGTTCCTTCTTACTCTATAAAGTGTGAGTGGGTGGATTGGTTAGGTGCTGATGCTGTGACAATGCACTGTAACTCAAGGCTTCATATGTAGACTGGGGCACATCTCAGATGTTACCTGTGAAAGCAGCAGTACCATTATACACTATAGCAACTGCGGTCTCCTGGGTTCTGAGGCTTGAAGGACTAATAGGAAATTACCACACTATACTTCTAGAGTTTATTTTCTTTGGTTTTTCTTAGGCGCCAGCCTATACATATTTCTCTTTCTAAACGTGTAAGTGCCCACTCCTCCCCATATGTGCGCCTTCCTATGGCTTAATGGCCTCCATGAGTAAAGTAATTCTTTGCTCTTACCAGCTGTGCAATTAAAGATGGTCTTCATCAGAAACCATTTCTATCCTGTGGTATCAAAACAGTTTATATTCAAAAGCTGAGGTAATTATGTGTTACTACTTTATTATTTTTATGTGTGAGTGCATGAAAAAGAGAGAGATGGCAGCATAGAAAGTGACAGGATAAATTTGTTTGTGTTCACTGAGTGAATTCCTGTGGGTGTCCAGTGGGGATGCATGTTCCCCTTGAGTTCTGGTTAAAGCTCTTCAGAAGGTATGCTGAAAGCAGAGGAGCTGAGAGCCTGTTTGGCAGCCTAATTCTCCTGTCTGAAAACATTTCCTGAAATTTGGTCCAAAATATCCCATATCCCATGCAAATTTGATCCTATAGTTCCTAAGCCAGTCCCTTCACCTTGGTGGCGATCTAACCTAGAAGCTACCTGCTGCAATATTTTATAACCTTTTGTCTGACCAAACAAATTCAACTCTTCTCAATTGCCAATGTGCTCAGCTTGCTGCAGCCAATTTTTTTCTTGGCTGTGTGTACCTTGGCCCTTTGATGCAATACATTTTTCAGACAGGGACTGGAAACTTGGCAAATGCTAATGTTCGTAATATCCCCAGCCAGGCCCCTATACAAGGCTCCTGCATTTTCAACTTTTCCAAATCAAATGACTGGAAGACACAAAATACTTCTATTGTTGTCCTCCTAGAACAAGCTCATTTTCACTGTTTGCCATCATCTGTGTCCTGTATAAGTGTGTGATCTTCACAGATTCATTCACAAATTAATACAACTACTGCCTGCCATACAGAAGATAAAATGAAGCCTTTTCAGTGTAGAGATGGGAGAACATAGATTACTCTGGATAAAAGTTTAGATAAACTATAGAAAAAATACTGCCATCATTAGTTGAAACTCAGATATCTCTGAGAAGAGTCTAAACTGGCAGCCCACCCAGGGAGGGAATCAAGGTCTTTGTGGTTTTTAGCTCTGGGAACAGCAGCAGGCTTAGGTGAAGACCCACTGGACTAACCCTTGCCAAAGAAACAAATTCTCCCATTAAGAACCTTCTGTTTGTGAAGGAGATCTCAAAGCAAGAGATAAATCTTACCTTAATTGGAACACAGTTCCAACTGCAGATATTTCCAGTTTTGTATATAGAGAAGAGTGCAGTTTGCCAGGGATTCAGAGGTGATCAGGCTGTTGGGAACATCTAAATGCAGTATTTAACTCATAGGCAGCTGAAATTGGTACTAGCTAAAGCCAGTCTGGAAGCCACGTAGCCAGTGGTGTGATGATGGAAATAAACAACTCTCATATTTTGCTGGCAAGTATTGACTTGCTCTGCCCATGCTTTGTTATCAGTCAGGACCCCATGTTTAAACAGAGTACCTTAAACCCACAGGTTACCAACAGACTTCATCAGCTGGCACTAAGCTTTGTGGTATCTACAGTCACTTAGCTGACAGCTAGATCCGAATAACAATTGTTAATTAAGGGTCAAAGAATCTTGTGTCACCTGCAATATATAAAAAACATTCTCCTTCAGAGTGCTTTTCGGGAAAGTAATCAATGAACTAATTCTATGGGGCCTGCATAAACTGACAAAGAAAAGTAGATTCATACAGGTAGCAATCTGTATGTGAGCTTTCTAAAACAGGTTCCGCCTTCACTAAACCTCCACTTTTATTTGTATGGGCACACAAATGAAGAGACTGAGCCCCTTAGGGACAACTATTAACACCAAGCAGTCACCATTCCATAAGCACATAGCTTAGAGAAGCAAAAAGAAAGTTATTCACTTCTGATTACATGGTTTCCTGTGAATTTCTATGTCAGTATTCCTAGAAGAATAAAAGGGCACTGGTCTTGACTCCTGCAGACATTTCTAGCATTCTAATCTTTTCTAACTAAATCAGTCTTTTGTGTTGTAACTTATTTTTGGTATTTATTTATTTTAATTAGGAGTAGTGCTGATTCAGATATGATGGAAAGGCTTCAAGCATAGAGACAGCAGGTATAATTTGTTCTTGCTGAAGCTCAATGGCACTCCTTCAAACATAACAAAAACTAAAAACACCCCAACTATCTTTACTGAAATCCATGACTGTCCTGCTGATGTTTTCCTTTCATTTTTGAGGACAGATAAATGATGATACCTGTAATGTGAAATGTTTGTTTCATCACCAGATCCTAAACCACTAAATATTTTAACTATGTGAGGATTATTGCTGTTCTGTCGTCCTTTATCACGTTTTGGTAGAGTAGTAGGTTGTAAATGTAGGACCTCTAATTTATATCCATGTGGTGAGCTAAGACCTCCTCTGTTATGCAGGACTTTAGCTTGTTGATTTGCCTGAAAATGTGGCCCAGATACCATCAGAGGGAGACACAACACCATGCTGAGGAGGAGGAGTGAAATGCTTGGCTTTTTGAAGTGGAAAATCTTAAGTGTATTAGTAAACCTACTTTGTGGAAAAGGTGAATCTCTAAGAAGGATTAGTCCTTTTCTCCAGGTGAATTTTCCTTCTTCACAAGTTTTGAGATATTAATCTTGCTCAGCTTCATGTACAAGTAAAGACCTAGATAAATGGAGGCCCAGAGTACAGCTAAACCATTCATTTTCATTAATTCCAATATTCCTTGACATCTGTAAAGCACAGCTTTATGCTGTGTGTATGCATTACCAGTAATTATTTACCTAAGGTAATAGAGAATTATTCTTGCTTTTCCTGATGACAGTTTAAAATGATAGCAATATAAAATATTAAAAGGACAGGAAGGTGAGAAAAAAGGATCTTTTTCTTTAGTTTTCTACATTTGGTTCAGGATGTCCACGTAAAAAGCGAGGAAGAAAAGTTGCACAGTGTGAAATCAGATGTGTGTGGATGCAAGAAAAGCTTTTGCACAGGGAGGCTGGAATGTGCAGTTTTTCTGGTACTGAAAACCAGTTTCTCCAAGAGAAAATCTCAGAATGAAATGAGCTCTGAAAACACTTGACCTTAACCCCAAAGTGAACATTAACTTTTTCCAGTGGCTGACAGTTATATGTTTAAATTGAGTAACTCACACCTGTGCATTTTTTTTGCCTCTACTTTCATGCATTAAGATTCTCAATTAGATGAAGAGTAGAAGTAATGCAAAAGACATGTAAGTGATGTTTTTGGCTTGACTGAAGCAGCAGGTGGTTTTCTTCATTCAGTAAAGCCTACTCAAGAGGACTGCAGAAATACTCAAGTGTTTTGAAGCCAAACCTTGTCTTTTCTGAGTTTCACATGCTGTGATATCCATCTACCATATTGTTCACCTTTTGGAGTCAGAGCATTTGTAAATTTATGCAGGGAGATGCTGATGTTCCTGACTTATAGTAATTCCATTTCGTTAAACTTCTGGGTGTCTCCCTACATAATTATATTTTAAAAAGTTAGGCAATATGCATGTATGTCTACCACTACTAAAATCTAAGATTGATTCCTCAAAATTTTACAAGCAGTGAGTGACTTCACTTGACTTCCAGTGCAATGAAAAATCAGGAACATCAGGAGTACCTTTTGTATTTAATGGGGGCAGTGGGGCCTACTGAAGAACTGACGTTTTCTGATAGATATGTTGTATGATACTGGAAAATATGCCTCTCTAAGACCACTAAGCTATCAGAGACAGGAACCAATTTTCTGGCAAAAAATGAAGGGTCTAAAACTTTTCCATTATTCACTCTGTTGTTATACTCATGATAACACGTGAAATGACCATTTACTTATCAACTCACACCTTAGGCAGGAGAGGAGCCTGTTTAAAAATAATTCAAAATGCAAAGTAATGCACTGCTGCAAGCTGAATTTGCTTAATTGTGTTATTCTGATAAGGATGCATTCTTTATTATCTCCTCTTACTTCATTAAGATTATAAGGGATGTTTTCAATTGACTTTTTTTTTAACCACTTCTCTGTCAGGAGTAAAATTAGTTTTATCTTAGAGCGTTGGAATTATTTGGCCAAGTGATAGGAAAATAAATATGCTGGCCCTTCTGTTACCTACTGTATGGGAAATTGGTAATCACAGTGGGAACCTCTGATTAATCAGCTGAGGCAAGTGTCGGCTGTGGGAGCACAGGTGAGAGTAATTTAGCTGTGCTCCTGGAAGGGGTGGAGCCTGACTCCACCTCCTCTAGACCTCATTTAAAGGCTGACCAGCACTAGGGCAGCATCTCTTTGAGAATGCTCCCTGGTGGAGATTGCCTCAGCATTTCCCAGAGAAGGCGTCCATATCAGTGAGTTTTCCTTGTAAATAACCTTTTGAATAGCTGTTATCATTTTTGTATCATTCCACCTTACACCTACCATGTATGCTTTTAAATAAATAGGTCATTGGCTAGATATTTCTCATCTCTGACATAACACCTAGGCTCAAATCACAGGCCTCCTTCTGCTACATCTGTGGTAGCTGAATATAGAAAAGTTGCTCAGCTATGGACCCAGGATAAGTATTGGAATGTGGTACAATGTGATTTTTGGAGTATAAAGCTAGGAAAATATCACAATTTTTCTGTCATCTTCAGACACAGTTGTCATTTTATGTGGATGAGTTCAGGCAGTTTGTGATTGAAAACACGCTTGGGTCACATACTTACTATTGTGTTTTACTTTGTTACTTTCCATCATTATTATTTTTCAAAGATGTAAATAAAAGGTATTTGGCTTGAGGTAATAAATTTTTCTCTGTAGGTAGCAACCATTAACACTAATGAAACTTAGTGATCAATCTGCATTTGAGGAATATTGTGGGTGTTACTTGCACATAATTCTTAACACCCTATGTAGCATTTCTGTACCTCCAAGCAATCTAATTGAACCCTGGACCTGCTGTGCCAGATCCTGTGCAAACACTGCTGAAGAATCATTCTTGCTCTGAAAGCTTCTTTGCTTCGGTTGTCAACTAGTTATGAAACAAATAGCCCCTCCAAAATAACCAAAGTAAGACACTTTTGCAGTTCTCAACAGCATCTCACATCCTAGAAAAGCAATAACAGCAAAGTCAATAATGCATATCTTGCATAGGCGATGGCAGTAGGTATGGTGAGCTGGGTATTAGCTGTGCTGCTGATGTTATGATCATTCTTTCTTTCTGAGTGCATATGGAATAAAGTCCTATTTATGTTTTAGGCTCCAGCATGAAGTATTTTCTGTGTCATTAATTTGAGGGGAAATAGATTTTACATTTAGTAATGTCCAAGTATAAAGCTCTTTTTGTCAACTCTGAGAAAGTAAGTAGAAAGATGTTGCTCTGATTCCTGCACATTCATACATTCTCCTCTGGTTTTGCATGTCTAATTCTTTATGTATGCAGTACTCTTCAAAACATGTATTAGTATGTAGGCTTGACAGTTTCTCCCCCTTTATTTCTTTCTTGTTCCTCCTCTCCCCTTCTTCCCCTATTTCCCCAAGCAAGCAGGACTCAGATTTCACTGTACCCTTCTCTCAAGTCTAGGTAGGACTGAAAACTTCTTGTAATGCACAATCATTTGTGATAGATGCAAAATGTTGGCTGTTCCTGTTTCGTGTTGAGTGCATTCAGTTAGCTCAAGTTTGCAACAATAACACACATTTGGATTTGTCCAGAGTTTCTAGGAGCAAGATTGATTTGATTTTTATCTTGTGTTTTTATTCTAAAGAAGTAGATGAAATTCACATGTAAGGTTTAATTTCCTTTGTAGAAATAATGTCAACAGCAACACAGGAATTTAATAAACTCACTTAAAAGCTGTCTTCAAAAATAATAGTATTATAAAGTAACGGTCAGGAACCATGTTTAACAGAATTAATACACCTTGTGAGCTATTAATGTAAGAAATAACATTTTCTGAAAGAGAAAAAAATAAGAGGAAAGCAAGCAAGCAAACTATTTATCTAACACTGCTGATACTTCATTACTATTTTAGGTCTTCTCCTCTACTCATTTTGTATTTCACATTTTTTCACAATGAAACCTGACAAATCCATTTCACCTTTTATGTGCCACCTGTTTCATTTCCTGTTTCTGACGTGTTTAATACCAGTATATTTGAAAAGGAAGACTTCATATTGAGCAATGTAGTGATATAATTACAACTTCCAAACTCATCTCTGACTTCTATGAGGGTTCCTGACTTTGGCAGCATAAAAGCTTCATTATATCTCATCTTTCTTCCAGAGTTATGTAACTTTTAGTTCTCATCTGAAAATTCCTTCCTTGGCCTTTCTTTTTCACCTAAGTATGTGAATGAGATTGAGAAAGAACCAGCTAGCTGTATGGATGTTTTTTCCCCTTGATGTTCTCTTTGATGTAAAACTGCTGACATATTTTCATTCCCCGCTACTGGATAAAAAGGAAGTTTCATGAAGTAAATCAAATGTTGCACTGCTGGGTCTTAAAATGATAGCTCCCTAGGATTCTGAAAAGAAATTAATTAATCTGATTTGTATACAGGTCTGTAAGGTTTAGGCCAACGAAGCAGTGCAGGAAGAATTAGGGAGAACAAATCAACCTACAAGTGTAATAGATCAAATTTCAAATGTCAAATATGACATATGACTTACTGTTAAAATTGTTATCCAACTTATTTAAATATTGTTAACACAAACTGCTAATCACAAAAAAAAAAAAAAAAAAACAAAAACCAAACACGATCCTGGAAAGGACCTTGGAAATACAATCGCACCTTTTGCCCCAATGCAGAATCTCACATATCTATTCTATGCATGAAAACTATTTTCTAACCCATACTTAAAAGTCTCCACAGTTGGATATTTCGCAGTGTTCTCAGGCAGACTGTTCCTATAAAATGTTTTTACTGTTATAAAGTTATTTCCTGGTGTTTAACCTGCATTTCTTTCATTGTACTGTGTCTAAACATCCTTGTAGGGAAGCAGTTCTGACCTAACTTCACATCACATCAATTCAAACTACAATATCTAATTGAAGTCAACAGTGTGAAACCATCACAAGGTAAGAAGCAAACCATTACCTTTGAAGATCCTTCCAGTACTGTTAGAGGAGGCAGTGCCACACTGAACATCAATCATCTAACAATGGGACCTGGACAAGTCTAGTGCCACAACAAGGAACTGTTCTTGAAAGTAATTTGTGAGATTAGATTTGTAAGTGTGTGAGCTGTATGAACAGATCTCTGACATAAGTAGGTACTGTGTACTCTTGGCTTTGAGTTATCTTGGACAATTTGGAATAGCTGATACTGTCATATTATGATTTGGTTAGGTTTTTGTTGCCTGTCTTTTCTAATAATAATAAATATATATGCATATTTATATGATAAGGAAAAAGTAAATTCAATTTCTGATTTTATTTCTTTCACCAAATACGTGTTTTGTTTTGGTAGGAAAAAGGAAATAAAGAGAATTTTGAGATCACAACCTTCCAATCTAAGGAAACACTCTCTTTTTCAGATAAGGCAGCACTACCTGCAGAAGTGTCCTTATCATTGGTATGCTGGACACATCTCAGTGTACTTTGTTAGAGCTACCTGAGCAGCAGCTGACAGCAGGCCCATGCCTTTTGCAGGCGCTCTCTGCTGCAATCAATTCAGTGCTGTCTAGGAGCAGAACACAGAAAAGTGCTGGATAAGCCTTATCTTCTGTGGTTTCATACCAAACCTGTTTCCCTGGAGGAACAAGTAAATGCTCATACAGAGCAGTTGTGAAGCTTTGCGTGTTGCTTCCATGGTCCTATTCATATGAAAAAAAGTGAGATTCATTTGTGCAGGAGGTGTCCAGCAGAAGCTTCCTCTATAGAGATTGCAACATGCATCATGACCTAGGCTGAACCAGAAACTAACCTGCCACTCATTTGGTATCAGGGAGCTCATATTGAGAAATATGAATTTGTGCCTAGGGTTTTGTGTTCAAGCAGGTGGATCAGTCTTAATTAAGGTGTGCTGTTATTTTGTAAAGGAGAGTAGGGATCTGTCAATAATTACATTTGCATCCTTAATTCCATATGCTTAAACAAGTTCAGCATTTGATTTGATTTGACTTCTTCAGTTAGAGCTACATGTAAGCATCTCTTGTACTGTTTGCTTTGTCTGGTGTTAAAGAACCACTAAAGAGCCTGATGTTTTTTCAGACCCTTGCTGGTCAGCCCAAGATCTCTAAAACTGCTTGAGAGCTGAAGTGTTCATCCACAACCTAACTTCCTGCTGCCTGGGTGAGGCACATGAAACTGCTCCTTGAGAGTCTGGGTGTGTGTCTCAGGTTCTGGTGAAGTTTTGGAATAATCTGCCCAGGGAGGTGGTGGAGTCACCATCTGATGTGAAACTGAGAGACGTGGTCTAGAATTGTTACATTGGACTGGATAAACATATTGGTCTTTCCAACCTTAACTATTCTATGATTCCCCTGGCACCCTATCTTATACCACTTGAGAATTCCCACATGACAGCCTCAAATATCTCCTGCCTGTGGAAAGAGCAAAAGGGAAGCCATACCACTTCCAGAGATGGAGAAGACACAAGCGCTACATTCTGGCTTTTGATTGAGGAATGTTAACAACAAATTAAATGATAAATATTTTCATTCTTGTTTTCTCATTTCACTAACTTGTGCTTTACACAATCTCATTTTACGTATCTCTGCTCTGTGTTCAGACTGAACAGCAAACATCCTCCTTTGGCCTAATTTGTTTGTTATTGTTGGAGTTGGCAATGAGGCAAACACCAACAGCAAAAGATTTGGGTCCAAACCAAACAGGTCTATAAATACATTTGAAATGGGGAACTGTGCTTCGCTCCCACAAATTCTCATTTTAGTGCCTATTTGTCCATTTTCTTTCTTCCCCTTCTGATTTACATTTAGATTAGGCTGATCCCTCCTCCTCCTCCATGCTGTTTTTGTGTAAAATGCAGGGCAGACTAGAAAATGTGGGAGAGACTGTTGGCTCTGAGACCGCGTGTGTGCTGTGATACTGTGCCTTGCAACAGCTAAAAGCTCTCTTCTAATCCAACACCCAGAGCCCCAGACCAGCCTATGGCTGGTCTTTCTGGGTGAGGCCACACAAGGAGTCCCTTGGTGATGGGATCTTTAAGAGCCTGTTGAAATTAAAACACCTAGCTCCACCTTATCAGGAATGATGTGACTAAGAAATTTAGATAGGTAGCTTTCCTGTAGGACAGTTAATTCTTACAAATTTTGCAAAACAAAACCAAAACCCCAAGCCCAGAGGTACGGAAGTGTCTCAGCAGAGTACAAATTTGTTCTGTTGAGCCAGAGCAAAGGCTAAAATTTCCTTCTTGGGAATAGCACTCCATTTTTGCTGATTGACTTTTGCTCTCACAAACTTTAGTCCTAGTGAAAGCAAATGAATGAGGGTAGAGGGAGTCAACCTGAGAAACACTGGTGAAGGTGGTCATGCTTAGGAAAAGTAACTGGAAAATGAAAATGGGATCTCTGTAGCATGGTGTTCTTAATAGGAGGAATTCTACAGTCTTCATCCTAAAATGTGCTTTTGGAATTAGTCACACTTAGAGGTCAGTGTGAGTCCTTTGCATTAAATTACAACAGTTATATGGACTTTGACTGTGATTTTATTTTGTTGAGCTTTTTGTTGTTGTTTTCTCTTGACAGCTAGCAATGCTAGCGTGATGGTCCCTAGAAAATCTTAAAAGCTATTAAGAATTTGGTTCTGTTCCCTGAAGAAATTCAGTGTTGTTGGCACCTTTCGTTATGTGTGTATTCAATTTCATAACACTGATGCCTGTTTTTGTGTACCTCAACCCCACATTTCTAGGATGTTCACTTAAATTCAGAGATGGAAATGATACTTGAGCAAATACATTAAAGGATGTGCATTTTTTGCTATATAGAGAAATTAAGTCCGTTCTTAGTCTTTCAGTTTGAAATACAAGGAATGGAGATGAGAAAGGTATTGCTGATGTTAGCGCATAAACAGAATTTCATTTCTGAACTGAAAGAAAATGAGTATTTCTGATAGGGTTATGATAAGATACAGATCACAGATAAGGTGAATGCAGTATTGTTTTTCACTAAATTCTGCAATAACAGAAACAAAGAGCACTGGCCAAAAACTAGTAGACAACAGTTTTAAAACAGAAAGAAAGCATACTGCTACTGAGAGGATAGGGAAATTCTGGAAGCTGCTAGCCCAGCAGGCTCCAGAAGAAGAGAGCTCAATCAGGCTCAGCATGGGATTTAGAAAAATCCCCAGCTGACTGATCTGTAAATGGATGCTGAAGGGAATAGACGGGATGTACAGTCTAGAATCCCCATCCAGCAGAGGTGAATGCTGAGGAAACTCAAGTGGAACAGAGAGAGAAGAGACCAGGGCTGTGCATCTCCCTGGACAGCCTTTTCTTTTGTCCCAGCTGGGAGCAGTGTGCTGGGCTGGGGGATCACTGCTCTGAGCCAAAAGGGCTGTTCCTATGCTCCACTAGTGGGTGCCTCTTGGAAATAAAAATACAGCTACCTATTTGTTTGCCTAGTAAGTGCAATATTTTATTCACATACTTTACATTGCTAATCAGTTTTTGTCTAGGTTTAAATACACAACACATTAAAAATAATCCCTACTATATTAATGGATATATTGGAGCAGTTTTTTACTCTCTTGTATTTTGTTGTTCCCCTTTTTCTTTTTTTCTTACTCTTTTTTTTTTCTTTTTTTTTTTTTTTCCCAGAGAAATAAAATTATGTCTTTAATTTAATTTATTTAACATTTTGTGTTGAATAATTAGGAGCCTTATGAAAAGCCATAATGCTCATCTAACAGAGGAACTTAATCACTGTTCTGCTAGGCATCCTATAAAAAAATAAAATTAAAATGCTGTTAAATAGATTACTGCTTTTTTAATTAGATGGTTTAATTACGGCTTGTTAATGGAAATATTACATAAATAGCTCTCAAAGCCACACATGCCTATGCATTATCACAAAAGAGTGAAGCTGCAGGTGTCCCTAAAGAAACAACTGTTAATACGGGTAAATGGAATAGGGGAGGAAAAAAAAAAGTCAAAACAAAACAGCTCCCAAATGGTGCGATGTTATCTCTGTAGAGATAACCATAGCTGCTGTGATATGTTGTCATTACAGCAAGTTACCAGCTTAAACAAATTTGATTGGTTGAGCATTTTGAATCCAGGACTTTGTGTATTTCCTCTGTGCTGGTCTAAACCTCAAATTCTATTACTGATCATTTGACTTACACATCCAGCTAGCTGTACTATAGAGTCACTCACAAGTGATGCAGATCTGAGCAGTGTTGTGCTGAGTGCCCTTTAAGTCACAACTGTTTTACCATTAAAACAGGAAAGTGAAATGCGTTCATCTTCCCACTGGGTCAAAAGTTTGTATCATTATGTGATTTATATCATAGCCGCACAGTAGTATTCATATGTGCATATAATAGTATGTGAACCCACACAAACATCATTATGCTCATATGTGTGCATTTGAATAAACATTTATAAGGCAAAACATCTATTGTTCCTATTTGTATCTGTTTGAATGCCAACCTTGGAAGTTTTTTGAAGGATAATTGACCAGAAATTCCAGGTACTTTAAACAAGGGTGCATGTGGGAATAGAAGAAGGATTTTACAGAGCAGCAGCTATGGAGCAAGATAAGGACTTCACAGAGCAGCAGCTGTGGAGCTGGATAAACAGCATGAGAAACAAGGACACCTCTAGGAAAAGAGTGAATGGCTTGCGGCTTTGAAGGGGGGTTTTAGGGTTGTTACTGCAGTAGCTTTCCTCCAATTAGTGTGTGTGATTTTCAAACACCCTTGTCTGTCTGCTATAAAAGTACGGCTTTCTGGGCAATAAAATTGACTTAGCTATATCTAACCATGCTGGTGTGTGGCTGTTTTTCTGAGGCCTGAGAAGAGGGAAATGGCAGCTTGGCTCCTAGTATTTGTAGAAGGGAAGGAGGTAAGGTATGTGCTTAAGGTCTGGTCAGGCTGAAGAGATCTGTGTTCAGTACACAGCGGTGGACTATGTTTCCACACTACTCAGCAGCATCTATTTTATAAGCTCCCCTTTTGAAAAGAACTGTTTGTACATCCTTACAAATGTGCAGCACACCAGGTCAGCACAAGTATACAGACCGGATGGAGAAGAGGAGTAGTTGTGTTGTGAAAACCTGAAAACATGTATTTCTGCTACTTCTAATGAAGGCAATGTGTCCAGAAGGGGGTGCTTACATTTCTTCGCCTGTTTCATGATCCTACCTTCCATTTGCTGTTTGTTAGGCAGAATCAGTGGCTTGTCAGGGCAATGATTTTATTTGATGCTCAGAAAACATCTAGGACACCCTGTTTACTGTTGGAGATCTGGTCCCAGAGAGCCAAATATTTTAAATGTGGACCAATTCATTGCTTTTCCTCTGCTTCTGAAACAAACTGGGAACTTTAAGTCTGGTTAGAAGCTCCCCAGAAGTCAAAATTGCTTTTTCCGCGTCAAGCAGATTATATCAGTGCTCAGCAAACTGCACTGACCACTAAATGGATTTTCTCTTGAAGTGTCAGGCAGCATGTGGACTTACAATGATTTGGCTTAATATCCTTGCAATCCATTCCTCCAGGTTTTAGGGAGAGAAGATGTTTCACAGTGATTAGCGAGCTTACATACAATAGAACATGTGGAATGATAAAGATCACATGTATTTGAAAAATTGCTACGCATTTGGTATGATAAGGAATGCCTAGATGCTACAGTAAAGCAAATGGATTCTAATATGAGTAAAGATTACAGCTTACTGTACAGTATTACAACTCCTTGGTACCATCAGCTTTTCTAAGAATCAGTCAGCACAAAGAGATGTGCTGAGGGCTTTTTTCTTGAATCAGTATATCAGTAGTTTAACATACCATAAAACTAAGCAGTGTAGAAATGATGATCATTTCCTTCTGTATTAGTTGCCAGAAGCCTGTACATTTTATAAGAAAACTGCCAAATATAAGGTTTTGTCACATTGAGTTCCTCTGAGGATTTATAGGCTGTTGGAAAAACTGCTGTTAGTGAGAAGGGAACTCATGCAAGTGGGAGTGACATTTGCCTTGGAGTGAAATTTGTTTTCACCTTAAAGAATAGCAATGAAAAACAGGAAAGTAACTAGGAAATATGCTTGCAGGTATACTGTAGGGAAAAGCTGCATCAAAAGAGCCAGGACTGGTGATCTTCATTGAGTTCAGTCTTCGGTTTTATTTTGTTGCCACGACTCTAATATCTCAAGACTTAGTCTACCCAGAGTCTTGTCAAACAACTGCAAAAAGATTGAAGATGGCTTTGATCCTACTGCATCTCTGAATACCTGGCAGATTTGCTGCTATAACTCAGATCAGGCACTGCAGAAAGAGCTTGGGACTGGGAAGCAGCTCTTGTCTGCTGTTAGTTCCTGCAAAAATCTGTCCTCCAGCAATTTGCTGCAGCAACCCTCCAGGGCTTCTCCCTCTTTTTTCTGCCTAGAAGGTTCTCCCTCTCTTCACATCACTGTGTCTTTATCGTATTTTGAGGCTCTGCTAGGAGTGTGCTTAATCATCCTCCTGGTTCTCATTTTCTTCAGTCTCTTATTAGACTCGTAAGAGAAAGCTGTGTTAATTTTTCACTTTATAGCCTGGTTTAATGCAACCTATATGTTATGCTCACTGTTTCTCAATTTTTAATCTGAAATCATTTTAGACAACAGTTAGTTTGAAGGATGCTTCAGAGAATGAGTTTTATTGTGTAGTCTTATTACACACAGCAAGATCAGCTCTCTCACTTTATGGGCTCATACTTTACTTTTATTTATTTATTTATTTATTTTAGCATCACAAACAATACGATACAAACTTTGAAATGGGTAAATGATGGAGTGATAATAGTCTTGATGGTGACAAAGAGAGTGTTATATCAGTATCTTTTGAAATGGTTCAGGTAATGTCATCATTTGTCTTGAAAGAGATCTTAACACAGGCTGACAAACTCTGCAGGAAAGTCATGTTCCAGAGTGGATCTGTGGGCCTTGTGATCACTTCTGTATTTGTGAGTGGGCACAGGTGGTTGTGCACCTTTCCTGTGATGTTCTATTGTCTCCTTCCTTGAGTGAAGCCTTCACAGTTGCTCATCTTGGTGAACTATCCTAGCAAGCATCTGACTTGCATGCCCTGTGCATGGACACAAACAGGACACAACTAATCTGCAGCTCCCATGAGATAATGCAGCGTTGCATCACAGTTAAAACACTCCCTGTTTGGCACTTCTTCCCATCATGGAACTAACGTTTTGCAAGAGTTTCCTTAGTGAATCCTTCAGATACTAATTGAGAGGAATTCAGAAAATCCCTTTTCATAGTTCTACATTTAGGTCCAGAGTAATCTATCTTTGCCCATCTGGAGGCAACACTGCAGGAGAAAGTGGGATAGCTGCCTGGGGAAGCAGCTTCCAGCCTTCCTGGCATCCCCACTTTGGTTTGGGCTCCAGCCCTTCTGCTATTTTCTCCTGGGAACATTATTCATATCCTGTATACTTCTTGGATTTAAAATTCTTCAGATACTGGTAAGATGATCTTAAACCCAGATATCTTTATCATTTGGATCTCCTTCCCTGTAACTATTGCAGTTACAGAGCGCTTGGGTTTACTGGGCCAGTGCAAACACAGTTTAACTAATTTTAATTAATTGTACATCTTTAGTTTATTTAATCCTTTTTTTTTTTTTTTTCACACTGCTTCAGCTAACTAATATTTTGCTTGTTTTTAAAACTTATTTACAAATTGGAAGGGGAAGGAGGAGAGGGTAATTTGGCATAATATGCCATTTTTATTTAGTATAAAGCTTAATTCAGTTACCACTTAAAAATTTCAGTATTTTAAACAAAACGGGTCTGAAAAATTTGGTTGTCTTCTATATGCTATTAACATTTTAAATCAACTAAAAGGCACTGCTCTGGGTCTGCAGACGTCTCCATTTCCTTCAGTGTTGCCAAGAGCCTTTTGTCAAGCAATAGAGGTCCTCCTTTTCTGGATCCTGCTATTTGCAGATCCCCGAGGAAAGCCCTTCACCCAGCACTCTCATGTTCAGCGTCAACAGAATCCAGATCTGAAAATTAGGATTTTCCAGGCTCTGGTCTGAGAAATGAAAGCAAAGCTATTGGCACCACCTTGTCTTAATGCTTAAGAATAGTCTTTCTCTTTAACCAAGTGTGAAAGTTAATTCAGATGGAGTGTGAGACAGTAATGAAATGAGAGAAATACATTTTAATTAAAATGTCAGCAAGATAATACAAATCAAATACCAGACCCCCCACTATTCAGGTTTCCCCACTGAGTCTTCCTGACATTGTTCCTCTCTCCTTCTGATTGCTTTTTAATAACAGCTTCTGTGTGGCCTTTGTAAATAATCCTCTCATTACAGGTTTACTTGAAACATGCAATCAATTTATTAAGGCATTTTCCGGGATAAATTAGCAGGTACAATAAAGTGTAATTATTCTGCTACTCATTCATTTTTAAAGCTGGAGGTTGACCAGGTGCCACCATTGCTTCCGCCAGTCTCAGGCAATCACTTTGATGGCATTCAGCTCACAGTGATATTCAGATGAAGCCAGTCTGGGCAGGCACTGACATTTTCAGGAAGGCTGAAAAATTAGAAATTGTCTGCATTTTCCCCTCAGAAATAGTATTTGAAATGTTTAATGAAATTGGATTTTTGCTTAGACGTTCTTTTAATAATGTTTATGTGTGTGTGTGTGTTGCCTAATCCCTGAAGAAAAAAACTAATTCTTGTTAGAAAACAAAGAGTCAGTACTGAGAGGGAAAATGATAAATTTTATAAATTTTCCTTTAGATTTAAAGATAAATGCGTAATAAATGACATAGTAAATGATGGACAGATTCCTCTGCCAAAAGGGAAGACCACAGTAATAACAAATAATTCACCTAAGAGGCATAAAGGAACTCAAAACTCCTCAACCATAGACCCTCCATGGAAAAAGAACACCAATATGAGATGGAAATAGTAATGTTTTGAGTTTTACATTAGAAAAGCCAGTTACTGCCAAAATATTGAGAAGTATTATTATTGAACTTTTTTAGAAATATGTTTGTTGACTTTATTTGAAAGTCAAATGTGTGTGGGGACTTATTAATAACCAGTAGCTTTTCATTTGTAAGTGAGAAACAAACATGGCAGGATAGAAGCAAAAATAAGAAGCCATGCTTGAATTTGGAAAAATAAGTCTTCTTTTTGAGGAATAGAACAGGGCATTTTAAAGGATGAAACTGATGCCAAAGAAGAGAACTTTGATGTAATTGTCTTGTGAAGAAGAAAAGGATAGCAGTAGTCAGAGCAATCACAGCGACATCCCAATCACCAGTAAAATTACATTTAATGTATGACCTAAGAACATTTTAAAATAATAAAAGAATTCTCTCTCTTTTTTTTTCTTTTTTTCTTTTTTTTTTTTTTACCCCTCTTTTTAGGAGAAGCCAAAAAACAGAGACTATAAGGTAGCATTTTATCTGAATCCTTTCTCAGTGAATTTGATGGTTTGGAATTCCAGTTCAAAATTAATTTCTTCAGGCTGCTAGAAAGGTAACCCTGCCAAGTGCAGGAAAAGAACATCATCTCTTTATTGCAGTGAAAAATAGAGAGGAACCAAAAGTCAGCTGATCATTATTAGTGCTGCACTGCTCAGAAGATGATAACACATCTGGCTTTCACTGAGATGTTGACCAGATATTGTTTCCAGCAAGCTAATCAGAAACTACTCAGAAGACATACTGAAAGCACATAATGGGACATACCATAGTTTATTTCTGCAGTCCTGTTTCTCAGATCTAACCAGATGTTCAAAAGATGTTGAAATGAATAGGTTTAAACATAAAGTCATATAACATAATACCTGGGGACAAAGTCAGCAAAGTGAACTGAAAAAATGTAGTTTCAACCCTGCATATTTATTCTTTCAAAAGTCCACTGCTTCTTTAGATTTAAGTAGAAGGAATCTTGTTTCCATTAGTGTGAGTTGCTATAGCTGTCCACGGATGTCTCTATTTTCTGGCAAATGCTGGTCAAAGAACATATTTATGTCAGTAGAAATCACGATTAACCAAAGAATGTGAAAATCTGTTTTGGGTTTATGTTAGCTACCTTGAGCTGCTCTGAAAAGTCATGTGAGTAACAAGTTTGACCAGCCATTGGGTACTAAATACTGCAGCTGGGCCTTATCTCTAAAATAAGTGGGACAACTGTTTACTAAAGAGCTGCTAGCAGGGTTCTGCACAGGGAAGGATCCTGGTATTAAGGTGTGGTAACTGCTGGTTATTTTCATATTGGTTTTTTGAGCAGATTTTAAAGGTTTGTGACCTAGAAGGTTAAAGTCTTGCAAATACTTGTACTGTTTGTGTGCACAGAGCACTGTACAAATACATACTGAAAACTAAAACATGATAAATTAATAAATATAGTGTGACAAGTACTATCACCCTGATGATATTTTAAAGTAGAGGCTGACAAGAAAAGCTCTTTAACTTTCATCTTCTTAAGCTATCTAGTTTTGTTAATGAAAACCCTTAGCTGCAAACCCTATCATCAGGGTAGGTGACAGCATATTCTCTATTGCGCCCTTAAGTGTTTCTACAGACAGATCACTGCATCACATTTACACATGAAAAGACCAATTTCTTTATAAGCTTCAATGCCAGTAAGGTCCAAAAAGTGAAATTCCTGACCTTTGAAACGTGTGACTGGGATTTTTGGAAAATATAGATAAAAATAGGAGGTACATCCAAATTCTGGGTTTCATTTGCAGAAGAATATATAAGGAATTTTATTTGATCTGAAACTTTATTCTACATTTTTTCCTCATTATATTGCTAAGTCTTCTGCTAAGATTTAATCTTTTCATAATGTTCCCATCATTAAGATCTTTACTTTCATTTCTAAATTTTGATTCCCTCTGTTCAAAGACAATTCTCATCTTTCTTGCACATTTGTGGATTGAACTCAGTTTCACTGCTAACCAGCTGATTGCTGAAAAGATCCAACCGGGATCAATCTGGCAGAACAAATTTCACAACACCACTCAGTTTCTTTCTCTAATATTCACATTACTTGTCCTTCCCTCCAGTACAGCTACAGTCCATTCAACCATCCATTTGTCTGCTGATTCATTCATCTGTACTTCCAGTTCATCTTTTTAATACATCTATGTATTAGTCATTCACATGTAGCCATCAGTCAAAATCTTCTCATCCCTGTTCCTGTCAGTTTTTTTCTCTGTGTTTTGTCCAGTTATTCTCCCTCCTAATGTGCCATTTATATATCTTTACACTTGATACATAATTATGAAAATACATGTAATGATACAAGCTTCTCCATGATCAACAGCACCACATATTAGAACAGTCCCTAAGCTAAGGACTGATAGGAAGATGGAAGGATTATTTTTAGGTGCAAAACCAGGAATGCTTCTAGCAATGCAAATGGAACATAAAGGCTCCAGCTCAAAATGCAGCGGTAGGCCTTCACTTAATATATTCTTACTACAGTTTTTAGGATTCACCTCCGAACAAGCCATTTTACAACTGAGCAAATCAAAAGCAGAATTTATATCAGTAGAAAAGTTAACATGTTCTTTCGTCCCATGATATAACGGACAGAAATGCCTATAAAATGAAGGATTGCAATAAAATTTATGTTGATGGTAGAAGATTAAAAAAGACAACTATATTCTGTGGGCCTGAGGATGGGGAGCATATAACAGAACACAAGAGGGTCTATCTGGACTTTATAATTTGAATTATACATTTTATAGGACCTCATGCAAAGGTATAGAAATAAAAGTGACTTGTGTAGATTTGCAAAACATTCAATTTTTCCATGCTTAGATTGAGAATGAAGAAATGTTTTGCAAAAATGTAGAAAATACACAGTCAAAAAGAAAAAGGAAAAAAAAAAAAAGATAAGATTGTGAAGTAAAAAGAATGTGATCATAACCTGATGTGCTCATAATAGCAGTGTAAATGATGGAAGGGAAAAACTAATTGTCCGTATCAAAATGGATAAAGAAATAGTTGGACATTACGGGAGAAATAATGTAAGCATGATAACAGCAAAAGATTCTAACATTTTTACAGTGCAGAACCATAGGAATTAGATAGAATGTTAAGAGAAAGAATTGACCTACTTAAAAAAAAATTGGACATTAATGAGAAATGTGTGTAGGAAGGCTTTGGGTGTTTTAGGTCCACTGGTTGAAATGCTTTGTAGCTCTTGGTATTCCTGGTTTAATGTGTCAAGATGTGCAGTTCTGTGAAGGTCTTAGAGAGATGCTGTACTGTATCCTAGACTTCCTGACTTCTTATTTAGGCATGGTTAACTGCACATCAGCCCTTTCACATGCATATCTCCCTCATCCTGGTTTCAAGGGAAACCCTGGGTACAGGGACACAGAGAGCGCTGGCATGCTTGTGCCTGATTGTGGCATGGATGAACTTTGTATCACGTGGCATAGCATGGATAAATATAGGCCCAGCTAGTAAGCCTGATACTTGACTGATTACAGTCCTTAACACTGGAAATGTCTGTAGGTTTCATTTGCGCTAAGGTCCCACAGCAGAAAAAGAAGCCTTTAAGATCATGATTTGCTCAATGAAATACAGATGCCAGAAAAAGGTTGAGTGGATACTTTTTGTATCAGGAAGCACTTTGGCAAAGAGCTTGGATTTTACTTATACGGCACACATGTTTAAGGCTGGTGAGAAGAATCACATTGCCAGACCCAGAGTGCCCTCACAGCTGTTCAGGTGGCCAAGTTATACAGGTCCCCTCAAAGATGTTCAGCTTTATGACAGCCTGCTCCTTGGGCCTAAATCTGGCTGTCTGGACCCTGCTCCCAATATTAGGACTTGTACATGAAAAGAAGGAGCTGTGGCCTAAAACAGGCATATTTTAGAAAGACAAAAAAAAAAAAAAAAAAAAAAAAAAAAAAAAAAGAAAAAGAAAAAGAAAAAAGGCAAAATTGAAAAAATTGAGGAGAAGATATAGATGAGAGTGCAGTCACTTTAGAAAGAGCTACACAGAATTAATTATCACTTACTTTCTGCAAGATTTGATTTAAAAATATGATTCTGGATAATGAAGAAAGCTGAACAACCCTCTTAGCTTTTTTTATCCCTTCATCACCATCTTTTATTGTCTGCATGCCAGGTGGAGGAATAGCTGGGCTACCTCTGTTTCCAGTTAAAATAAGAAGGTGAATTCACAACATGAATCAGGAAACATGTTCAGGGGCATTGGGCAGCTCTGAATTGCCAGCAAAGAATTTCTGTTGCCTTTTCTGAACTTTTTTTTAGCTGTGAGGCTTTTGGTGCAGTTGGACATTTGATTATGTATGAAGTCTTGAATGATGGTTAATTAGCATTCAGAAGGAATACTTCTGTCTATGCATATTATTTGCACAGGTTAAGTATTCCTGATAAGAATTCTCAAATCATAGAAGCTGAATTTAACTTAATTGGAACTATGAATACTCATGCAGAAGGTAAAAGGGAGCTTGCCCAAGCCTTTGTACCATGGAAACGAGGAGAGAAAGGGGCATGAAGGGTAAGTGTGCAGGAGAGAAAATCACACCCAATCATGAAGTAAGAAAGAAGAGAGAGTTGTCATGAAATGCTTACAGCTATTCTTGTTCTCTTGCTCTGTAGCAAAGAATAGGGAAAGACAAATCTTTGCAGGGTTTTTAGAATCACCTTCACCTAAGGAACAACACGTAAAACCTAGCGGGTTATTTTTGGAAGAAGTGAAAATGAAGTAGCCATAGATAGTAGCGTGGCTGCAAAATCTGCCGTGTCATTGTGGCCATCCCTTTGGATGTATTTTTTCCTCTTCCCAAAATGAAAGGTGGCATAAACATTTTACATATAACAGTGTTTCATTGTGACATATTGTTTCATCAGCATCAAAATATTCCTAGAGAACATGTCAATTTTGATGAAAGTTTCATTGGAAAGAAGCTGAAACAAATTGCTTCAGCTGTCTTGTTTTATTTCGGCAACGTCAAAACATTTTGTTTTGATAAGGTAAAAACATTTCATTTTGACGGCACCATTTTGATTAATTGATTTTTGTTGTACTCATATTAATTTTTCATACTGAATTTCCATGAATTTTTAAATGTTATATTGCACTGAAGTTTGAAGAGATTGTTATAGTGGTTTCACATTAACAAAATAAAGTATTTCAACATAATTACGTAAAGCATTTCAACTTCAGCAAACCAAAACAATTTGACACTATGAAAATGAAGCATTCTGATACATCCAAGAGACTCAAAAATTTGTCTGTAAAAATATGGGATATGAAGCAGTTTGGTTTGAATTCAAGAGGAAATCAGTATTTTAAAAGCTGAACTATCTTCTCAGCAAAATTTCAGTTTCTCCTACCTCCAGAAATCATGTGTATCAAGCTCAGAACAGGTTTATCCTTTGAGATATGCTCTCATTCACCATTTAGTATCCTGGTAATTATAAAGAGAATATGGGATGCAGAAAATACCAAGTTCAGAAATTAGCAATAAAATGTGTGGGCTACGTGCTGCTGGCTTCAAATCTGTCCATCAGTTATAAGCATATGACCTCCACTGTCCTCTACAGAGGCAGAAGTCTGCTAAGAAAAACAGTTTTTCGTATGCGGAGACAGGATTTTCCTTTGCGGGTTAGCCAGCCTATACTTTTTTATATGGTATATTTCTAGCTACATCAATAACGATACAGCCATAACCAGAAGTAATCTTCTGTTGATGACTGAAGAGTTCAGGAAGAAATAAATAAATAAGCAGGAAAAATGCTGTGCACCTGTTTTATTTTGTTTGTTTCTTTTTTTTACTCCCATACTGGCTTTATCTTTTTCAGTTTGAGACTCTACAGAAGATGCGCTTTATTGTTACAAAGTAACAAGCTCTAAGTAATAGTGATAATCTGACACTAAGGCTGAAATATACTGGCTTTAATCGTACACAAAAAGCCTTAGCCCAGACCATTTCTCACATGGCTGTTGCCTGCAAGGTACACGAACATAGATATGCAAGTAGATTTTGAGGTACTTACATAGACAGGTGTTATAAGTTATAAGACACATTCCTAAAAAACACAGAATAAGTAATCTCATCAGTAAGAGCCACTGTGTGGTCACACTGTCTCTAGAGCTTTATGTGAACATTCACTAGTGAGAACAAAATACAGAAAATAATAAACACATCTTCAGTTTTTGTGTCAATATTATCAAATGTTACCAAAGCTCTAGAAATATGAAACATATTCCTTAACAAAGTCAGTAGATGTTCAAACAATGGAAAGTAATCTTCACAGTGGTGCTTATTTTGTGAGGTTAACCATTTGCCTGGTGTATGGGAAATTGGTAATCGCAGCCTGAACCTCTGATTAATCAGCTGAGGTAAGTTTCAGGTCAGCTGTGGGAGCACAGGTGAGGGTAATTGGAAGGGGTGGAGCCTGACTCCACCTCCTCTAGACCTCATTTAAGGGCTGACCACCACTGAAGCAACTTTTCTTTGAGACTGCTCTTCGGTGGAGATTGCTTCAGTGTTTTCCAGCAGACTGGAGGCCTCTATTGGGTGAGTGTTTCCTTTAAATAACCTTTTGGATACTTATTGCCACCTCTCTTGTACCTTCTTTACATTATTGTCACTATGCATCGCTGTACACCTGGGCATTTTATTGAAACTGGACATTTTGAATATATAATCACAGAATTGCAGAGGTCAGAAGCAACCTCTGGTGGTTATCTAGTCCAACTGTCTGCTTAAGCAGGTTCCCTACAGCAGGTAACATAGGTAGGTGTCCAGGTGGGTTTTGAATATCTCCAGAGGAGAATCCACAACCTATCTGAGCAGCCTGTTTCACTTCTCTGTCACTCTTCTCTCTGACCTCCAGGCAGAGTCTTCTGTCCTGAAACACAAGAGTGGTTATATTTTCTCTTGTGATATTTTCCTGGATAAAAGTTAGCAGATGCTAATCTTATACATATACCTGCCAAATCCTTTCTTCAAATTTGCAAAGCTTTTTGCATTATTAAGTGAAATAGCAATGTGGAACTGAGAGTTGCATAATGAGTGGATTAATTTAACTGATTGCTGTGCTGGAAATTAATGTCCTTTTTCTGTTGTAAATCTGCTGCCTTTAGATGTCATTGAAGACATTACATTGTATGAATGAGATACTGGGCAGTCTTTTACGTGGGGCCTGGTTATATACCTTTATGCAGTCTTCTCAGCTTCATCTTATGACAGGGAAATTTTCTACCATTCACTACAAATATGTTCTAAGGTATAAAATGCTGAAAGAGAAAACTTCTGCAAAGGTTTTGCTGGCTGTGTGGATATCTGCTTGCTTAAACTGTCTGTCTATGTTGTTTGCTAAACCTTCAATAGGTAAAACATTTTCTAGTGCTATATTGGTTTTCCACTTTTGCTCTCTCCTTCCATTGAAGAAGTACTCTCTGACTTCAGGTGATCCCATAAGGCACACAAAGAAATAGAGAGAGCTTTTCTTTTGTGGTTACAAAGCTTTAAATGTTTAAATTTGAGTTTCCACCAATGAATGAGTTTTGACAATTGAAAGAAAAAAATTTAGAGGGTAGAATATAAAGTACTGACTCCAGCCATAATTTCACTCTGGCTGGCAGGAATTCGATCATTGACTTCTAGCCCCCCAAAACTAATATTTCCATTGCAGAAAGGATAAACTGTATTCCCTGCACAAGAAGGAAGAGGGAAGCAGGTGTTAATCCTTCATTTGTTATAGCAGAAGGTGCACAGCTGCCTAAGATAATGACAGGAGGCAGGTAAGACCAGGTGTGGAGAATTAATTAGCATCTTGGCTCTTTCTACAAAAGGTGGGTGGCACTGCCATAAACACTGGTTATTTAGAAACTTGTAGTAGAAGGTATTAGCTTGTCCCTTTTAGCAACATGAAAGAAAGCAGTTCAGGGAGGCATCTCATGCAGGTAATAATAAATTGAATTCTTTTCCTTTATAGTAGAGATTTAAAAGCATTGAAATATGAAAGCCTAATGTGCTAGGATTTTCCTTTCCATTGTCCTCGGAAGGAAAATAGTATGTGAGGGTACTTGTGTCTTTCCTTTACAAGAAAGGAAGTCTTTATTACAGCTATAACTCTGTAGAGTGTATAGCAGGTACCAGACATTTCTGCAAAAACAATGAAGTGTCAGTGAATTTTTAAGAAATAAATATAAATATCCTCAAAATAACTTCATGGTATTCCTTAAATTTATTTAGAAAGTACAGTGGTTGTGATGGAAAGATTCTTCCACCACAGGTTAGGCAGGACTTTATCTCATATGTTTAAGACAGAGGCTAAAGGGGTCAAGAAGTTTAGCTCTCTAGAGGTCAACAGAAAATTCTTATTTACCATTCCTGGTTAATATTCATTTTCATGAAACATTATTTATTTGGACAAGAGAGAGGAAGGACAAGTGAAGGGCAGTGAGACGCATTTGCCCTAAGTCCTGCTTTCAAATCTTCCACTCTGATGGAGGACTGGGAATGAGATGGGAAGAAAAGCATTATCACTGCTTATACCAAAATCCCTTGAACGTTCTCATATCAAAGCACAAGCTTGATGTCTGTAGACCTTCTTGGCATGGAAGATTTCTTATGCCTTGCCATTGTTAATAGCATGGCATGTTAGTTCAGATTAGTAGTGCAGTGTCAGTAAAAAGGGTATTTTACCTGTCTCTGAGGGGTAAAGGTGCTTCCTGAGGGGATTTTTAACATGCTGTGGTATTTCAGAGAAGAAAGGCTAAAGAATATGGCTTAGTCTTTCTCTCAGGGTAATGAACCTATAAGTAAAAGGAAAACCTGCTTAAAGGAGGAATAATGAAATGGATGGCATGAAGTTGAAGGCCAGGGGGTTCTGGAATCCACAATCTGCTTAAAGCAGTTCATGTGCTCTGGTGAGTGGCTTCGCCAAGCTATCTCTAGAAATCTCTGCTCTCACAGTACCTGTCTGTGATGTGAAGTAAAATAAGTTGTTGAGCTTGAAATGTGTGTTTCAAACTGTCCATACTGAGTTTGTGATGTTCTTGTGGCTGTTTTTATTTATTTTAAAGTGATGCCATAGCAAACAAAAGTCTTTTTGCTTTCTAATTAAATGTGACAAACTGTTACAGTCAGAAAGATTAGTGCAATGGAAGGCAATGCAGGAGTGGAATGGCAAAAGGGCCAGCAGGAAAGGAATGATCATCTGTCTCTGAGGATCTAGGATTGCAGGGAAATACTCCACAAGGGAGACATCTTCAACTGGGGCTCCTTCCCTAGTGGCAGTCAGCCCTTAAATGGGGTCTAAGAGAGCTGCAGCCAGGCTCCACTCCTTCCAGTCACATAGGTGAATTGCTACCTTTTTAATTGATCAGCTTTTTCACATGACTGAGAAATTAATTCATCCCCACATAGATGTGGGGTTTTGGAAAGCTGTTTGTGTTGTGTTTATAAAACTCAGCTGAGGAGGAAGGATAAAAACTCCTCTATCTGCTAACTGAGGGATATGGGTTTTGGAGAGGGATAAAAATACACGTTTATTCTGTCTCTCAAGGAAATTATTTTTTGTCTCTGTATTGGCAACTATAGTCATGTAAAGAGGCTCGAAAGGAAATGTTTTCAGGAAGCTTCTAGGCATATATTAGTGAGAATACAGAGTAGGATTCTGTTCAATATCATGATATCTCATCACCTGGGAGGGTGTTAAGCTGTGAAAGTGAATTGGGTAAAGAGCCACAGAAACCCTTTGATATTTGTTGTCTATTCTTTGCATGTTCTTCTTGATCTACTGGGCTCTCAGTCCTACCTTATGTGCTTCAGGAGAGCAGCTCATGATAGCTTGAACTTCTGCATACTTGAGAATTTTTCACCATCTGTTTTCTTTGGCCTTGGTTGTCAGAAAGCATTTGCAGCTATGTTTTCCAAGAAAATCTTAATAATTGGTGTTCCTTTGTGCGACAAAATCACTTGCCTTAACGTTGTGTATGTGCCCTCTATAACTCAAGACGGAGCTGCTTTGAATAACTGAGGATTTGCAGTTCTTCTCTTATAAAAAGAGCAATTGTTGCTGTTGCACTTGAACAGTGCTACAAACTGTTTTCAAACTATTCTCTATGTAAGCGTTTTTTTCTCCCAGCCCATGATCCATGCTGAAACCAATGGTGGCATTCTCTGCTTTGGAGGAGACAACTACTTTAACACAAACATTTATTACTCTGTACCAGTTTGTTTTGTTTACTGCACTTATCTAATGACTTATCTAATGTAGGAGCATCCTTTTTTTTTTTTTTTTCTCCCCAAAACATTTCTCTTCACTGATTTTTATTCGTTTCCTGGGCTCGTGGGTATTAAGAAATCAGTAACTGTCCTTTTGACAGTAAGAGCTTAACTGTAAGTTTTCTCCTTTCACAAAAGGCATGAGATGATGGCTGTATTGGCAAGTATAAGCAAAACACAATGTACAATATTTCTGCACAATCAGGCTGTGAGCAAAAAGAATTCCTTGCCTTGCTAGTATGTAGTCACAAAACAGTGTCTGCATCTTCAGCAGCCTAAAACAGATGAATTTTCAATATAATCTGAAGGCTCATGACAGGAAGAAAGCAATGGGTAGTTAGTCTTTGGCTCCTGGTAGGGGATAGACAGAAATTTCTTATTAGAAATCAAAGATGGAGGCTCTGATGATTTGGGACAATTAAGTTGCGAGAAAATTCTCCACAGAAGTTCTAATTTTTAAACTCAGTAAAAGAAAGAACACAGGGCTGTGGGCAAGAAGAGTGAGAGTAGGATTTCTCAACATGCAAGTTAAGGATTATATGGAATATTCCCATGAGAGGCTGACCCCTAACCCTTAGGGTTTAGATGACAGTGGGAAGGGGAACAGATCTGAGCCTTATGCCTTCAGATCTGAGCCTTATGCATATCCCACTTTCTCCTAGCTTCTTTCCTACACATAAAAAGTCTGGTCATGAAGATGGACACATACAGATCTACTTGGATCTGGGAAGGACACCCATGGCAATGAGTGCACTATTTAGAATTAATGGTGTGCAGAAATGTATAAAAGAAAACAAGAAAAAACTGGAAGTGTCAACCAGAAATTTCAACTAAAGTAAAGGAGCTCTGATGAGTAATTTATTTATTGATTTGGTTTCAAACAGATTCCTCTTAACTGGACAGCTTTCTAGCTATTCAGCTATCCAGATAGGGAAGGAGTGGAAATTTTAGAATAGGAAAACCCCACTGTTTTTGCAGCAAACTGGTTTGCAAGTTCTCGCCTTTGATGAAACTGATGTTTTTTCTTCTCACCTTGACAGTGTCTCCTCTGATTAGAGTCCAACAAAATAACATGGTAATAGCCTTTACAAACTGCTGCAGATGCCAAACAAAAATAAAAGTAGAGAATGTCAAGGGGAGGTGGGGATGACAGATAACAGCACAAGTGAGGGGAAAAGAATGATAAACTGGCCTCTGGGCATAAAAGTTTACTTTTAGAATGATGATTTAAAAAGAAGAGGTGTAAAATTTCACTGGTTTTTATCTAATGTAATTCAGTGTAGCCCAGAGTAACACAGATATATTTTATATATATATGAATATATATATATAAAAATATATAATATATATAGCATCCTATTGTTTTGCTTCTATGAGATGTCACTTAAAAAGAGGGAGGAGTGGGTGGGAGGGAAAGAAAAGAAATGAACAAGAAAAATGAGCAGTTCTGGACTTAGATTTAAATCAGAACAAAAACATGTTGGGTCTTTTTTCTTGGAAAATATTGTGACTATATATGTCTCTAATTTGGCATAGCTACATTTCCTGAGGTATGACTTCAGAGTACAGAAATTTTAAACGTCTCTCTTTCATATGTTGTGTTCTGTTTCCCTGCTCTGTAAGTTCTGGTGTTGTTGTAAAGCTGTGGAAAGTGACATGTCTAGCACCTGTCTCAGGCATAGCCCTGCCCCCTCCCATCCTTCTGGAAACTAAATGTTAGAATCTGGGGACATAACTCATCATTTTCAATGCGTCTCTCATTAAAAGGAGAGTAAGTTATCCAGACCCATCTCTGTAGTGTTTTTGAGATTTCTACACAGAGTCCTCATTTGAACTCAATGTTTTGAGCCCTTTGTGGGAGAGGATCTCTCCTTTAGCCTCTTTACCTGGGAAGTATTCTCTGCTCAACTAGATTTTTCTGAGCTCTTTCATATCTGCATTTATTTCAGGGGAAAAAGGAGCTTCATCTTCCTAAGGATTTGAAACCACCTTGAAACTTACACAAGTAGATTTCATAACCTTTTTTAAAGTAGTAATTTATTATGTCTGTCAGAGAAAAGTGAAGCAATTGTGCTATTTATTTAAAGCATATTTTATTGTGTATTGCTCCCCGAGAAGGGAAAAAACTCATTCTTCACAACTATTCACTATCCTCTAGAATGAGGATTACCTGACAGTAAGACAACTGTGCTCTTTGACAGCAGAAATATTAGGGTAACTCACATTTAAAAATACCAGGGATGTTTCTATTTGGGTTTCCATTGAGTCTGCATACTTTTCAAGTGAAAAATTTGTTTAAATGGGCTTCCCTCTGTTAAAGAAGACCCTCCCTCCCAGACTAACCAGTTAAAAGCATCAAAACTAAATTCAGATGGAGACAGTTGGCCTGATTCTTCAATTCCTTGCACTGGTGCATTTTCATTGACACCTGTGATACTGCAGAGATGTGCAAAAGGAGTTATACAATGGGAATGCACAGCCTTATCTAGTGCTGATGTCCTCTGCCGTAATCCATGTTTTCTCAGAAAGACACAGTGAAGAGACAGTCAATGCTGCCTAAAACAAGTTTGTCATAATTTCCTTCTCAGTCTCCACTGCCTGAATTATTTTTCATGCTTTTGGCCAGAAGTCACTTCAGTTTCAAAACCTCAATTAATGGGGTGGTGGATTTTTGTTTGTATTGCAGCTGGCATCCCAGAGAATTTGCTTGCAGTTAACTTGATGGCCAGCTTTGCTCTGAACTGTATGTCACTGATAATAACAAGTGACAATCTTGCCATTCCAACAACTTGACAAATTGACTGGGCTTCAAAATAAGTCAATTTCACCTGTCACAAAATGTGGCAGGCTTTTTGATTTAAATCCCCAGGATCAAGCGTTTCTGACAGAGATCTCAAAGCACACGAGCTGGTAGGCAGACCAGGCAAGTCAGTCTCTTGATAGAGCAGACATTTACAGTGTGGAGGAATGAAGAGTGTGAAGGTGTGAAGTGGCAGCTTTACCTTCCTCTCTAGGGCTGTATTTGACTTGCCCTTTTGTGCTGCTTTTTCAAATAAATCAATGTTCAGTGCATTCAAACACTTCATCTTAAATAACTTACTGTACTCAACCACCATATGCAATGCTCATGTCAGGGGTTCTCATTAAGACATGTAAGTTTCTTGAGGCTGCCTTTATTAGCAGTCAGGTGGTTTAATTTGTGTTTAGTTTAAAGCACTGTTGCATTAAAAATGAGTGGAATGTTTTTTTTTGCAACTGCAGTGTTCTGTTTTTGCTATGTGGTGGGGAGATACCTCTCTACCTGACAGCCTTGTTGGGTTGAGTCTCAATGTGATAATGCTGTCTTTTGTAGCACTAGACTGGAGTGATCTGTACTGGTTTTCATAGCCATCAGATACCTTTTGTGGCCTCAGGATCTTTTCCCCTTTGCTTTTAAAAAAGGGTGAAAACATTTAAATTATTATTTTAGAGGATCAATGTTAACCATGTAAATAAGTATTCAGGTACCTTAAGTGGAGTTGTGTCCTTATTTCACTCTATTTCAAGGATTGCAATTCTCACCAAGAAATAACTCCATTGGAAGCTTCAAGGAGTCCTCAAGGCTTTGTTCTGATTTCACAGTTATAGCGCAAGGTTTCACATTAAAGTGACAGCAGTTCTTGTTCCATTTCAGAGTGAAGAAAAAGAGTACAATTTCATTGGTATGTCTAAATGATTGCTCTGTGACTCCAGTTCAGATGTACTGAGTTTTCTTCTGAGGCAAATACGCCTATATAATGAGCCTGATGCCAATTGCAGAATATCTGATGCCAAATCAAGACCTCAGGCTTCTGCTAGCATAGCTGTGTAGATCATGCCTGGGAAGAAATGAGATCCCAGGCAGATTTAACTCTAACACTCATCCTGCTGTTGATCTATTTATACCAGCAAACCTGTGCCTTTCTCTATCACAATAGAGGTTGTTCTGTGATGTTACAAATCTATGTGGTTTTGCAGGAGAACTATTCCTTGTGCTAAATGTAGTGCAGGCTTGGGGATGGCTTTGAAATGGCAGTACAGCTTACTAAAATACCAATACAAAAGTGTAAGTAGGGGAAAACTCAGTTTCCCCAGGCAGTGGCATTTTTGTTTTTCTTTTTTTAAATTCATTTTGTTTCTATTGTGAAGTAAACTGGAGTAATATGGGAAGAAATTAATTGAAAGATTCTAGAGGAAGTAACATTTTACTTTTGCCATACTAGCAAGTTTTACTTTCTCTTGATGGAAATTTGCATAGGAGGTGTGTTATGCTTCCTTGAAATTGATCTCTATATTTTTTTTCTATATTAAAAACAAATGATTGTTGTTACTTTTCTTTAAATACATGCCAGATATTCATCAAAAATCATTGTTTGATAAGCACATAGAAGAGTTATCAAACTTCCAAACAAACTAAAAATAATCAGAATTTTAAAATCTCACTAAAATTAAGTAGGGTAACATGCTTCATTTTGATCAGCTCTGAGAAACAGCTTCTAGTAGAACGTGACTCTGCATTGTGTGAGAATGTTGAAACATCAAGAAAGAAAAAATAATGCCATAGAATGTTATAGAATGGCTTAGATTGAAGTGGACCTTTAAGATAATCTAGTTCCACCCCCCTCATCATAAGAAGGATTGCCAAATATATAATTTACTAAATATATGTTATCATATATTCCAGCAACCCAGGTGGTTACATATAAAGTTGCTAATATACATATAGCTTAAAATGGTGGAGAAAAAGAAACTGTATCCACAAGTTAAGTTTGTCTTTGAGAATAATCTTCCAAATAGTTGTGAATGCTGAATAAGTGAAATGCAAGATGAGAAAAGACCTCAAGAGACCAAAATGTACTTCTCTGCATTATCTCATATATACTGAGAGTATTTCTGCTGGGTATTTGTCCAACTATTCTTACAGTGTTTCAGAGAAAAATCTCTTGCAGCTCTCTCTAAGAAGTCTATTCTAGAGCTTCAATGATTTAGATTTTTCTCTAGTGTCTACTGGAAGAAACTAATTCTAAATACTAAATAGAATCTCTACAAGTATCTTCTTCTCTTGTTTCTAAGCAGCTAGAAAGCTGTTGATCTGCTTTTATAGTCACTATTTTTTTTTTTTTAATGGAAAAATATTAATATATCTTCCCCCACTCTTCTTTCTTTCTTAGCATAAAACATTCAGTTACTTTTAACCTTTCCTCACAGATGATGAACAGAATCCTTCTTTTTTTCTCTTTAAATCTGTTTCCTTTTCTTTCCAAAAACATCATTCAAAATTGGCAGTAGTCTCCTGTGCTGTTGTGTTAGTGTGTACACTGGAAAAATTACTGTTTCCCTATGCACGGCACTTTTGAGTAACATGACTTAGTATGAGATCTTCCCTTTCTGCTACAGTATCTCATTTATTTTGTCATATGCAGTTTGTGACCTGCTGTACTTACTGATTCTTCTCTGCTCAGTCAGCTTATTCACTTCTCATGGATTACTTTGGCCTTGTGTCTACTGAATTTCATCCTACAGATTTCAAAATGTCTTCCCACATTTTCAGTACATTTAGCACTTTCAGTGCTGTCTTCTGAGGAGCTTGCAGTCTTGTTCAACTTGCTACTTGTGTGATTTTTTTTTTTTTTGTAAACATCCTTTTTTCAGAATCATCAATAAAACCAAATTCAGGCCAAATCACCATGGGATAATGATTCAAAACCTTCTCCTTTGACCATGAGCCAACTACTCAAACGGTAGTATTAGAGTCATTTGAAAATACTTTTCCCTAGTTGGGTAGGAGACGGGTTTCTAATATCAAGAAGCAGTCAGTCTACCAATTCAGTCTGGCATGAAAGCCCACACCACAGACTTACTTGAGAGTTGGTGATGACTTTGGATTTTAGAGATTTGCTTTTTTTTGATACACATACTTTCATTTAGCAGAGCCAAGGCATCAAGATTTACTTGTTTTGTATGTCTGAATTGCTTGCTAAAACCAGTGTTTTAACCTCAGAGAAGTTTGGTTTCAGCTTATCTTTGTATTTGACTTTATTTTATATCGTGCATTTTACAATTCTCAGTTTTATGAGTTAAAAAATTCAGAGAAATAAGCAGGTTTCTACTCGATTCAAAGCAACTGGGTGGGGGGGTGGGGGAAGATTTTTAATTTGGGGAATAAAAATAAAGTAATGAAGACCCGTAACAACTCAGAAATATAGTGGATTTGCTTCCTTCTAGAACACCTTACACATTTGACAAAGGGCCTGTGACTTGTGTGATGAGTATTGTCTCAGAAAAACCAGCTGGAGAGGATAAATTCCATCAGCATGGATTTGGAATTACTCTTTTCTTCTAATTGTCTATATTATTGTGTTGTTTCACTGAAGCTGGAACCTAAATTGAGTTTTATTTGGGGTTGTGACATCTTGTTCAGCCAACGTTAGCACAGCTGCAAGAGAACATTTTTTCAGTTGGTTTGCATAAATAAGCTTCTCTCCAGGCCTGCTCTCTTTCTTCACAGTTGGTCTTCCTGCTTCTGCTCATCATTTCTGATTTTTAGCAAGTCTTTAAATTTCTGCCAAATGCAATCTAAGAGACTAGCAGGATTGAAAGCTTCCTTGAAGAGGAGTAGGAAATGTGGGAAGGTGAAAGCAGAAGCTTCAGGTGTCCTGGAGACCTAAGAAGAACTATGAAGGATCTGGCAGAAATGGTGGAGGAGGATCTCTGAAGGACCTGGGAAGGCAAAGAGATAGTGGGTGAAATCAACAGCTTCTCTTCTGATGGAACATCTAAAATGTCTTGCTCCTTTCTGTGGTCCTATAGAGTTCCATGCTCAATCTGAGTGTGTGGGCATTCCTGTTGTGAATGGAGGCAACACCAGAGAGATATGGCAGCTCTGTTGGCAATACGAACATCCTAACGCAGTTACAGAAACTGCGTTTCTGTGTGGAGCTGAGCAAGAGGAAAGTTTGAGAGGAGAGGGTATGAAGAAGAGAAAGAACATGCTTAGAGTTCAGGCTTCATATAGATTTATGCTGAAAGCGTTTGCACACTATTATAAACATAGCTGAGAAGGCTTGGGAGGAGACATAGCAACCTTTCTACATCTAAAGGGAGACTATAAGAGAAAAGGGGACATTCTTTAGTAGGATCTGTTGTGATTGGACAAAGAGAAATGATTTCAATCTAAAAGAGGGGAGATTTAGTCTGAACATAAGGAAGTCATTTACATTAAGGGTGATGAGGCACTGGCATGGCTTCCCCAGAGGTGGTGGAAGCTCTGTCCTTGGAGACACTCTAGGTCAGACTAGATTGGAGAGTTGGACCAGATGGCCCTTAAGAATCCTTTCCATCTCAAATGTTTCTATAATTCTGTAAATGCTGCACTGTATGTTGTATGTATATGGATACATTTATGAATGTGTGCTTGTATTTAAGCATCCATATAGATCTACTAGCCTCTTTCCTAACAGTGCTTTGTAAAATGCACTGCATTTTTAAAATGGTTTTTTAATCTTTTAGATAAAGCTTTTAAGTAAATTTATGATATTATTTTTCCTGTTTAAAGCAGACATCATGACATCTAAGATGTTCATATTTCAAAGATATATTTTAAATTCTGCAGCACTGAATGGAATAGGAAAGAAATTTTCCTTAGTTCCAGTTAGTTAGTTGAAAAAAAACATATATTTTTTCAAGATTGAGAAACATATTACAAGTTCCACAATTATTCTTCTGTATTGTATTAGGGCAATTAATAAGTCCCACTTGTGTCTGGTTAAAGTTAAAATCACTTAATTTTAACAAATATTTTGGCCTTTTTAAAAGCAGAATTTAAAAGTTCCTTAAGAACAGCAAGTAATTTGTTTAAACTACTGTCATATAATAAAGTCATTACAGAAGTGAGAATTAACTACTTACTGAGACAATGCATTTTTTAAAATGAATTTAAGCAATTAAAATTGGAAGTTTATTCATTTAAATGTAAGCAGATAAAATAGGTCCAGGCTTTGGGATGTAGCATGCAAGTTGCAATGCACTCCTATGGTAGAGCACAGAAATGAGAGGTCAGAACTGTCTGACCTGAAATGATGGTGAGGAACTAGCTGCCTCAATTTCTGGGTGATAGGCGCTTGCAGATGTTGTGTGGCAGTGGGTGCATGGTGTTGTACTTTGTGGAAACTATTGACACTGAAGATCCTGGTAAATGTGGATTGCAGACAGACATTTTTTAGGAAAGAATGTTGGTTTTTTTTTGTTTGTTTGTTTTTTAGTGTAAATATTGGTTTCACAAGTTTACAATTATACCAGTTTTTTGTGATCCTTCTATTTTTACTTTTCTTGATTCAAGGAAATCTCAACCAAATGTACATCAGAAGAGGTGTGCCCAGGTGGCATCCTGGTTTGTATCAGGAACAGTGCAGCCAGCAGGAGCAGGGAGGTGATCATCATTTAATACTCAGCTCTGGAGAGTCTGCAGCTTGAGTACTGTGTTCAGTTTTGGGCCCCTCTCTACAAGAAAGGCACTGAAGCCCTGGTGTGTTTCCAGAGAAAGGCAACTGAACTTGTGAGGGGTCTGGAGCAAAGTCTTGTGGGGAGCTGCTGAGGGAGCTTTAGTCTGGAGAAGAGGAGGCTCAGGGGACACCTTCTTGCTCTCTACAACCACCTGAAGGGAGGATGAGGTGAGGTGGGAGACAGCTTTTTCTCCCACTTAACTAGCAAATAGGAGTGGAGGGAATGGCCTCAAGTTGTGCCAGGGGAGATTCATATTGGATGTTTGGAGATACTACTTCTCCAAAAGAGCAGTCAGGTGCTGAAACAGGTTGTCCAGGGAGATGGTAGAGTCTCTGTCCTAGGAAGCATTCAAGAAACATTTAGATGTTGTACTGAGGGATGTGGTTTTGTGGGAACTATTGGTGGATGGTTGGACTGGATGATCTTGGAGGCCTTTTCCAACCTAGGTGATTCTATGATTCTAAGAACATTTTTCATACTCTACATGCTGCAAATCAGGTTTTCTTGTTGTAGATATAAGGAGGAGAAAAAAAAAAATTACAGTATTTTGTGCCGTACTCATAAATAAGTGTTTGTTTGCCTCAGTTCCTCCATCCCTTCATTTTTCTGGCATCAGTTAATCCCAGAGCTAATGCAGTCTGTTTATTGGAGTTGGTGGTTATGAAGTGGACAGCCTATTTCTCCAGCTCACATAACTGAGTTCCTGCTATCCACAGATTAGGGTTGTCTGTGAATGGATCTGAGCAAATTCTTCCTCTTCTAAAAAACGGCATCTTCTAGCTCATTTCTCTTCAACTTGGGAGCCAGTCCTTAATACAAGTAGACTGTGAATAATTTATCTATGTGAAAAAACAATAATTATCTTTCTGCCTTATTACTTTAAGAATGACTTTCACTGACAAGGAGGTGTTAAACTCAATTTATTTTAAATGGTGTTGCATTTATTTTAAAATCTTTCTGAAGAGGCACAAGACAGGAATAGATATATATACTTGCAAGAGTCAGTAGCCATCTTATTAGTCCAATACTGCTACCTATAGGGTGGATTAAGTGAATGCAAGTCACATTAAGTAGGTGCAAATATTGTGAACAACTTGTTCTAAAAATGAGACTATATGAATCAGAATAATTTTCAATAAGAATTATTTTACCTCCTCTAGCTGTTATGAACACAGCTTGTTTATGTCCTCTGGCACAAAGATATAACATTAGTTGAGATCCAGAAGTACTAATCAGACCCTAATATGTCAGGAAAAAAAAGGCTTATATTATTAATTGAATGAGAGACTTCATTGCTTGCTGGAGTAGTCTTCACCTAAAGCCAACTGAATGATCATCTGAACAGGGAATCATGATTCCTGTTGCTTGTAGAACACAGTTGTCTTCTCTCACTGGAAAAATGAACATTCAACATGCACTATGCAGAAGTAATTTTCCTGTTTAGATTTTGTTTCTTTTTTTTTTTTTTTTAAATTTTCCTCCCTTTGGAATTTAATCTAAAGTCTTGTATTAATTTCATTTACTTTGAGAGAAAAACATTGTGAGAGCAGAAGCATTTCTCCCTCTAATCAATTTTATAACTTGTTTTTATTGCTTTTATTGTTTTACTTGCTTACCTTGAATGAAACTATGATTATCAGATGAGAGACATTAGAATCAAGGCTGTTAAGCTTGAGAAAACTTGTATCTGTGGCAGAACTAAGTGTTATTTTATTTTTTTCCCCATACAATCATTCTTCTACTCATGTTGTACCACCTTTTCCAAGTGTTTTCCTGGAGGCTCCTTATGATTGATGTAGATGATTCTAGTGAGCGTTATTTATTAACTTATTTATTCCACTTTGTCAGATAAGACTAGTTGCAGCTGGGCAGGGCTGTGAGAACAGGTGTTTGTGCCCTCCCGAGGACACAAAGCTGCTGCTGAGGAAAGGTTCTGAGGTCTAGGAAAGTTACTAGCAAAAAGTTTTTAAAAAAACAAAAAACATAAAACAAACAAACAAAAAAAGCTCATAAAAAAACACCTGAATCAAACTGTCAAGTAAGGCAGAGACTGATCACTGCTGTGTTCCTCTTTTCTTTAGTGCTTCTCAGGTGTGGTAACTCAGAAGTATCCTTTCAAGTTTATATAAATCCAAGCTTAATTCATATGGGACTAAACATATGAATTAGTATTAACAGAATCTGAGTTTTTTGTGAAGTGTAATACCCCAGTTTGTTTACATAAGTCTCATGTCAGCTTGTTTTTTACCTTCTTGATTTGTATTGTGTTGCACCTGACTGACATCCAGTGTAGGACACAACTCTCCTCTTGACCCACTCTAACAGCTCCACTCCTTGTGCTGGAGACCCCAAGTCTGGACACAGTACTCCAGATGGGCCCTCACAATCACCTTCCTGCTGGCTGCTGCTCTCCTAATGCAGCCCAGGGCACAGTGAGCCTTCCTAAATATCTCAAGGCTTCATAAATCTCCTTGGAATATGTTCACTACACTGCAGTGCAAAGCATTTTGTCTTTGGCAGTTACTCTCTACAGAAGTAAAATTATAGTGAGACTATTCTACTGTGAGCAGTGTGCTCATTTTTACCTTGTGTTTTACCACAACTGTTGTGTGAAGAGAAAGATGAATAAATTTACCAGACTGAGCTATTCACAAGCTTATCCATGTCTCTGTTTAATGTAAGGCATACACTGTGCCTCATACTTTGCAGCTGACTGTCCTTCTCTGCCTAACATATATAAAAGAAAGATGTTACCCTTTCTGCATTCAAATAACTGACAAAATGCTTTAAGGGGCAAAATTACAGCTTTTTCAAAGGCTGGTTCACAGAAGAACTTAGCTTTGATTTATAATTAGAGCTCTGAAAACGTTTAATTATGAATCTGGGAAGAAGCTAGGAAAAAGATTATCCTCACCTGTTTTCTACATCATTACACTGTAAACTTGGTTTGTGTCTGTCCCCTGCCTCTGTCTGCAGTGTTTTTGATAGCGCTGCTATAAACCAATTTCAAAGGAGGATTTCAATGCATTAGGAATCATCCTTTCCTCATAATTTCACAACAGGTATTTCTACTTCATTTGAAATCAGTGGAAAGCTCACCCATTCCGTGCAACTTTAAGAAAGGAGTCAAAATTGCTCATTTATCTACTTCTCAGTCCCTCAACCAACAGTTTCTTTGTTTCTTGTTTGTGTCTCAGGGAATTACAGTTTCATTCAGGACTGAGCTGAACTTCTGTAAGTTCACCAGACAATTGTGCTTATGCTCATGAGCTGCCATTTTGCATAACATAGCTGATACCACTTCTATCCAGAACAGGAGAAAACAGACCTCCGTCTACTGTGAGTTATCCCTTGGCTCTGTTCCCGTGAAATGCAAAAGGAAAACCCTCTTGAGTGTGCATCTTTGTGGTTATCCTTTCATTGAAACAAAACTTAATGTATAAGGAGAAGGAATATTTGTGTTGTTTTGTTTTCACAAATCTTCGTTTTATTTTCATCATGTTATTTGGTATCCTTCCTTGTTTTGGTACACCTCCTTGTTTTTCTCTTGCTTTCACCTTGCAGCAGTTTTTTCAGTTTCTCAGAATAACTTTTTCTCTGAAAAAGCAAAAATGTCTTTTTCGTAGTTCTTCTAGTGAACAAATGCATCAATGTATAATCTCTCTGCATTTATAGCCAGGGTATGAGGATGGATGCTTGGGTTTGAAAGGAAAGTAGTTTATTAGTTTTGTGCCATTTTTTATCAGCCATGCTGACTATATCTGTATGGAGCTCCTAAGGCTTGTTTTGTGTCTTTGAGTCCACTGAATTTTACTTGCGCAGTACATTCTATTGGGCACTTTGTCAAGTCATTCCATATAAGAGGTATTTTTTTTCTACTGCTAGCAATGGTTATGTGCTGTGATGTTATGTACAGTGCTCACCTGAACTAGTTCAGTGAAAAAGTAAAAGTATGTACTACTATTACACCTGTCTTTATTTTCCTCACAAAAATTTCTGAAGAATGGGAGGCTAATATTAATGATTAATATATGTGCACAATATGTATAAATCCTTCTGCTAGTAGCTATATATTCTTTTCAGTTTTTTAGACATCAGTAGGAGTCACTGGGAATATTCAGGCATAACAGGGCCTTGTGTCTATTAATGCTTTTGTGAAGCTTAAGAAGATGGCATTCCTGAATTTCTCCATTGTATTTCACAGTGGTATCTAATCAAATAGATTTGATTGTTTATCCTAGACCTCATGAACTGTGGAAAAAAAATTTTGCAGGTAGGTAGTGTGCTTTGAGACAGTTCTGAATATACAGGTGTCAATATATTTATAGTTAGAGATGGAATAAAAATTAGCCAGAATACTTTGGATGTATGTAAAGTGGACAGGAATAAGGAAATGAGGCAAAATCTGTTGTCTGTGAAGTCAGCAGTCATAGGTTGCTTCATGACTACTACTATGAATAGATGAGGGCTCTACTCATCTGTGGTCTTAATTTTCCAAGATATGAAACTCAGATTAATGGAAATACTACTTTTTCCTGCAAATAAAGGACTTGTTCCTTTTAGGAACAGAAAGATGGAATAAGGTAGTAGTGGTTTGCATGTCATGAGTTCTTTGAGGGAAACAGTGAGGACAGAAGGATTCTTCCTCCAGTACTCCTCAGATGCACTTCTCAGCTAGTTGACAGTTTCTCCCCCGTCTCCAACATTATTTCCTTTTGTTCTGAGTTAGTGGTCTAGCACCACTGACAGAAGGACCAATGAGATGTCATCATCTTATAAGGTTATGGAGTAGCAGCAGTTAAAGGGGGAACAAAATGCTTGTGTATTCATACCAACAGGGATGTTGCCTTAATTCAGTGCTGTATGGGCCGAGAATATTTTGCTTCACTTCTTTATCCTTCCTATCTTCCTGTTGTGAACTAGTTCCATCAGACTCTTTTCTTCGCAAAAGCATTTTCTTCTAATCACCATTGTCTCCCAGTGCTATTTCTAAGGAGAGATGAGAGTTCAAACATAGTGTGTTTCCCATTGTCTCTAACAAAGGACTTTCTTCAGGTCTACAACAAAGCTTGCTTCTGGTATGCAATGCATTCAACAGCAGGTCACATTAGATTAACACCTTGTTCATCTCTTAGTCCCCCAAAAGATTTTAAATTGTTTGCTTGATTCCTTCTAAACTTTAAAAAGAGACATATGAAGTAGCAATGAAGTATGACACGATATTCTCTTCCTGCCACAGAGACTAGTCTTTCACTTGTACAAAGAGGATATCTACATCTTTCTTAGTTCAGGAAACATGGCTCTCTTCTCAATGGTTCGAAACAAACACAGAATGTTGCATCTCTCCAGAATGCTCTCAGTAGGCTGAGCTCATGGAAATCATTTTACTATTTCTTCAGGGCACTCCCAACAACTGAATCTTTATTGAGGGAAATGATGTAAGAAGTAAAGGAGAGAAAAATGCAAAAAGATGACAGAGCTGATCATAAAATAGGTTTTTGAAAGAGATTTGAAAGAGAATCATTGTCATTATATATGCTGAAGGATAGAGGCTGAGTTCATGAAAAAAGGTATGAAGCAATGAGTAAATAACGGTGTTACAGTGAGTGGTATGGGTGAGTGAGAGCTAGGATTTGAGAAGAATCATACTCTGGGAAGTCAGAAGGCATAATTTGTGCAATGTACTGTCTTATTTCCAAATACTCAGTTGCACCTTCCTCCTCTTAGCCTTATTTTTTTGTCATTTAGCTCTAGCAGGGATGAAAGTCACTGGAAAACCTGAAGAAGAGGTTCATGTAGGAGTCTCAAGGAATGATGAGGATTATTTTCAGAGCAGTGTTTTGTATTGCCTGATATGTAGCAAGACAAAAGTGAATGCTAAAATGACACTAGTTGAGAGATAATAGTTCAGAAAGCATTTATTATAGTGATGCAACAAGAAAAAGACAAGTGAATTTTGTGTTTAGAGATTGAAAGAGAAAATGAAAATACATTGATTAGGAGGGAAAATTACCTACAGAGCTGTTTACCCAAGTACAATACTGGGAACAGGGAAGTAAAAATAACTTTTCTTCATCTAAGCAGACCTAGATAAACAGCACAGGCACTATAGTGTAAGGAAGATCCAGAAATTCTAATTGATACTCACAAAAAACTTCCAACAGCATACTCTCACTGGCCTTTCCAAGGTGAACAAGGGGCAAAGCATGTTCTTTCTTCCCTGGAAAGGCAGACAACAGATAAGCTGTCACTACATTTCTTCTCGTATTGTGAAGATAGCTAGAAGCCACAGAGTTTCTAGGCAACCCTAACCATTGTCCTGACCACAGATGATGGAAAAAAATATAATAGATGGAAAAAGGTTTCATATGAACATAAAATCTATTGTGCAGATGAATGAGCACTGGAACAAGCTGCCCAAAAAGCTTGCAGAGTCTCTATTTCTAAAGGTATTGAAATGCCATCTGTACGTGGTCCAGGACAGCTTGTGGCTCCTGTTGTGCAGGAGAGCTTGGACCAAATAACCACGAGAGGTTCCTTCCAACCTCATCCTTCATATAACTGATTCTGTTCATGAATCTATAGAGATTTTTAACTTATGTCCCAGCATTTTCTATGTTTCTGTCTTGGTTTCAGCTGGGATGGAACTGTACTATTCAGAGCGTCTGCTGTGATGTCACATTTTGATCCTAGGAGAAAAACAATGTTGATAACACACCATTGTTTTTGGTTGCTGACCAGTATGGTACAGAGCCAAGGTCATTCTCAGTGAAGGAAATGGGAGAGAATAGAATTAGAACAGCTGACTTACACTGGGCAGAGGAATATTCCATACCATATGTCATCATGTAGGAGCAGAGTTTTGAAGGGGGTGGGAGTTCATCTCACTCTCTCTTGCCGGGGGGTGGGGACTAGCTGGGCATCTGTCAGAGGGCAGTGAGTACTTGCTTGTGCATTACTTGTTACATACATTCACCTTCATATTTATTATACTTCTCATTTTCTTTATCTTAGAGAATTGTTTTATCTCAACTCTTAAGTTCCATTATTTTTTTTCCTTTCAATTCTCCCTACCCTCCCACTGGGAAGGGGAGAGTAAGTGAATCATTGTGTGGTGCCTGAGCACCACCTAAGCACCTATCAGTTTAAACCACCACAGGATTTCTGGTGCCCAGTGTGCAGCTTGTCACAGTCTCTACTGCAGTGGTTGTAAAGGGTCATATCACCTCCAGAACCAAAAAACTCTTGAGGTTCTGTTCCCTCCCAGCTCCGTGGGCTCTGTACCACACTGCTTATCAACTATAAACATTGATGTGTTCTCAATATTGTTTTCCCCCTAGAATCAGATTATACTATCATACCAGGCCCTCTGAAGAAAACAATTCCATCCCCGCTGAAACTAGCCCGGACTCCTTCTGAGTTTGGGCAAGTCATTTCAGTCCATAATGGTTCCCTTTACTCATTTGCAAAAGGTGTTTAATTATACCTACTTCCCAGGGAGGCATGCTTCATTAGGAATCTAATCCATCAACACACAGAATACCTACTCCCTCTGAGTGATATCCAGATCTTTTGACTGGTCCTTTGAGCTGTAATAAAAATCACTTGTGAACCCCCTGTCATCCGCACATGGAGAGAAAAAAAGAGTTTTAACAGTACAAAACATTCTCTTTGCTCTCTGTGTGGGCTGAGGATTGCCAGTTACCAACACTTCATGAATTCAAGATGTTAAAGTTTGTCTGTCATAATCCATACGCTTGGGTTGTTATTTTGTGTAGCTAAAATCCGAACATGCTTCTGCGCTGCAGCTAATTAGTGATATGCACATGGGAGATGTTACAGGCTTGTAGGCTAGTCTTTGCTGTGACAGAGTTGACAGTGATGGCAATGTAGTCTGCACCAAAGGAGGGAAGGGGAATAGTGTTGTTTGAAATTGATTTTTGTCTTCATTAAATTCGGTGCTTACTCGCTATTTTTCTTTAAGCATACCAACTTCCTAGATTTATTTGGAAGTATAGATTTGACTTTTTATTGCTTCCATTTAATTACTTTTTTTAAAAATGTGTTTTAATATATCCACTATTTAAATTGAAGCTGTTGTGAAAGCAAACTGCATATAGTTTTTGATTCTACCAGAGTAAACAGTGTAGAAGTTTATTGTTTACTGCCAGTAGTACATTCTCTAAAAGACGTAGTACATTCATATTCATAGTATTTGAGTTACAGTAGCTTATGAGGACAAATAAGTAAGAAAACTGGAGAAACAGTAATCAATAGCTAATAAAGTGCTTTGGTAATTCAAGGGAAAAGGGCAACAAATACATGATAGTTGTAATTTTTTTTTTCTTTTTTTCCCCTTGACAATGTTGTCAGTACTCTACCAATATTCCATTCTAGTCTTACAACCTAGTCCCAGTACTTTTTTCTCTATGTGAGCTATCTAAACCAGAGTCTCACTCAACTCTTCCTTTAAGAATAAGATAGTCAAACCTTGAAATATGAGATCTGTTCCTGAAGCCTTAAAGAGAACTGAAATATTGAATAAAGCTATCCACTGTAGAGGATGGTCAAGTATGAGGCCATCTAAGTAATCTGGAAGTGTTCAAGTCCATAGGAAATGAGAAGATGCATCTGCGGGCTTTGACAAAACTGATGACTAAGTTGCTAAGCCACTTTCTGTCATATCTGAGAAGGTCATGGTAATCTGGTAAATTTCCCACTGACTGGGAAAGGGGAAACTTAACCCTCAGATTTAAGAAGAGAAAAAGAAGACTCAGATTAGTACAGGACAGATAGTCTTGATTTTATGCCCAACAAGATCCTCCTGGAGGGGAGTAGAGTAGATCCTTCTGGAAATTGTGCTAAAGCACGTGGAAAACAGAGAGATGACTGGGTGATAGCCAATATGTCTTTGCACTAGGGGCAAATTTTGACTGATAGATTTAGTGACTTTCAATTACAAAGTTATAGTATTGGTGGATAAGGCAAAACAAACCTGATGTTATGTTCCTAAACTTGTGCAAAGCATTTAATGCCATCCTTCACAATATCCTTGATTAAGAAAATCACTCTTTAACTACAGCTAGTGTGCTGTGTGTGTCATTCAGTCAATTGCAACCTTCACTGGGGTAACCAAAATTGGTGCTTCAGCTTCCCCCTTTAGTAAAATTATAATAATGAACTTTCTTTTACTTCTTGGAATACAAGATCTACAGATGAAAAGACCTATTAGCCATTTAGAGTGAATGGCTATTTCTTTGGATGTCTTTTCCATGCATATTTCTTTGATAAATTCTCTTTTTAGTACTTATTTTTTCTTAAGGATCTTTTCCTCTTATCCCTTTTGTTCCTCCTAAAATCTAGGATGACATCATTTTTCATTACATTCCCTGCTTTTTTAAAATCTCTTTGTCTTCATTTATGTAAATTTAGCGTGTGAACTTGCAAGATGATGAAGTTATGAAAATCCTTGGAGCCTGCTTTAAAATCTCGTTCAGGTCTGATCAAATATTGCACACTGGAAAACATGCATTTTTGAATGTATGTGAAAAAATTAAATTGACTGGCATGAGTACTAGGTCTTAGATCCCGTATTTCCTGACACAAGTTTCTGGTTAACCCAGATTTCAGAGAGATTTTTCCCTCCTGTTCCACCACTTCTTATGATACAATGCTTTACTGCTTAGTGATGCAAAGATCAAAATCAAATGTTAGCCATTTTTCCTTCCTAGTGCTTCCAGTTTTTTATTATTAATATTGCTACTGCAGTTTTCTTGCAACATTAGACTTCATTTTTTTCTTGCTTGTTATTTAAAGAGAATGGAAAGTTGAATGAGGAGGAGGGATCTACAGGTGAGATTATCTCTTTATCACAACAAAAGTAAATCTCCTAAATCCAATTTAAAATCCATAAGCAGCTGAGATCATCTGCCAAACACAACAGCAGTGGAGGAGAAAAATGAATTCTGTCTCTATTTTCATGAGTGAAAGAAATCTAATGCAAAGATTTTGTCAGCCTCGTACTGCTTGATGGAATTTAGAGTCTACATTTTTATGCTAAGTAAAATCTTCAGGGACATGTTATGGCCTGAAGACCAAATGGCACAAACTGCTAGTCATACATCATATTGCTTGATACTGAGCAGGGGCATGTTTTGGCCCTACAAGGGAAAAAGCCCTCTGGAATATGTTGTATTGTAAGACAAAACTCCCTGTACTGAGTAAGGTGATAGTCCCTAGTATGCTGTCACCTGAGCTGCATGCTCCCTCCTGGCCCTTGCGCTAGCCTCTAACCCACACTTTGCCACCATTTTTGAGAGTGTTAGTAAGCCAAATTCCTCCCAGAGCACCATGCTACCACTTCTTGAGGATGATTTTATGGTAGTTTAATGGCTGCACTTTGTCCCTGACCCTCTGGTACTTAGCTGTAGAGAAATAGCTGGCATTTCAGTAAGAGAATATCTGGTCAGTGTTGGTATGCAGAGTGCCTCCAAAAAAAAAAAAAAAAAAAAAAAAAAAGTGGGAATTTTAACTCAATATGATGTTCTTCCTCAGAGCTTGTGGCAAAGTGCAGTTGTTGGTTGACATGGCATGTGAGTTCAAAGGAAATCTGGGTCAAGGAGCTGAGTGCTGTGAGCTCAGGGAAATGACTCTAAGAAGTGTGTCCTCTTCCTGCCGCAATTAATTTCCCTGTCATCATTTCAGTGTCTAATGGTTAGTCTGACAGAAAGTTTACATATATTCTGGCATTTGACTTGGTTCAAGCATCCCACTGAAACTGTGGGAATGATGTTATGGAGCCTTAGAGGCTTGCAATAAGCCATGATGAGAGGAGTTCACCTTTTTCCAGATGTGTATATCTTCTGTGCACAGCTTGGATGCTGTGAGAATGTACTTCTACGTGCTTTGCAGAATAAGTATTATGCAACTTTTAGATAAAAATCCTTGTTGCTTTATGAAAAACTCAGTGTGTTTTAGTTAAAATGATTAATTTTGAGACTGAAAAAAAATATATATATATATATATATATATATATATATATATATATATATATATATAATTTTTCTGTTGTGGTCACTTCCTGTTACAAGCTTTTCTTTCAACTCCCAGTCTGCAGTTTATCTCCAGGCCACTACTGCGTTCCACACTGATGAGAGATGAGTTTCAGTATTAGCTGAAAAAATTAAGACACAAAGTTTATGAAGTTTCAGATCAAATCTCCTGAGAAACATTATAAAAAATCAATAATAACATGACTTAAGCAAAAAATTCTGGAATATGAAGATAATATGTGGGAGAGGGAAGGAGAGAATTCATAGACATTATGAGGATGAGTTCTACTTGCAAAGAAAGACAGCACAAAAAAATATGAATTACCATGCAAAGGACTTCCAGAAGCATGAAACTCTTATTCTAATGTACCCAAGCAGTCAGTCTTTGCACTATCAGAATATAATTAAGTAAACGAGATCGCTCTTCAGCAGCCAGAAAGACAGTGTTTTCTCCAGTCTTCCTTTGGTCTTTAGATATGGAAGTGGCTCTTCAGGGAAGCTCTAAGCATTAGAATCTTGCCATAGATAAAATTTACAGTCATTTTGTACATTTCTAACCAATGTTAACAGTATAAGTATTTCAGAGTGTATTTACAGATCACATTTTGTTTTTCTGAAAGTAAGGCATTGTTACATTGTCATGGTAGAAGTGATCTCAGAATGCTTAAATTTCACAAGAGTCCAGTAGGAAGTTTGAATCTCTCTTTTTTTTTTTTTTTTTTTTAACACTTGGAAAAGGAGCAGTAATCATGTGTTCACAGTAACACCAGATAGATGGAAGAAGCTGAGGATTCTCGCCATTCACAACAGGTCCATGCCTCTTTTTCTATTTAAGTAATTTTAATATTTAAGTTTGGGTTGCAGTTGTTTGAACTTACTCTGAATTTGTAAAAAATACGGTAGAGCATTTGAAATTTCATTAGTATGGCTTTCCAAATGGAAGAGTGCCAGCCTTTCTCTGCATCTGACAGAGTTTTCACTTCTGGGATTTCAGTTCTCTATCTTCCAGTCCTACTGGAAATGTTATGGACGTAACAGATGCAATGAATAGTTTTGCAAATCTAGTGACATGTATTATTGCCAAAAGATTCAGTTTTGTAAGTACATTGTTTAGATCACCTCAACCTTCATTTATTTATAATGGATTTCAACAATTGTGTCTTCAAAATAGAAATAGAAAGTAGAATTCTCAGCTGAGGGTGATTTCATTCTGTTCCAAGCAATAGCAGGGCTAATAAAGTCAGTAGGATACATCATCTTGAATTAACTGAAAGTATTATTACATTTTCTCTATAATTTCTACTTTATTATTTTGGAAACATCAAGATAAAGCCAGTTTTCCACTGTACTAAGAAGAAAACTCATGCTATAAAAGAATAAACAAATAAAACAATGTTGTCCTCACTTTACAGAAAGGGATTTGAAGCATACAAACAACAACAACAAAAACAACAAAAATCAACAACAACAAAACCTAAAATGAAAAACACCCAATCTCTCCCTTAAAGAAGTGTTCAAAAATGTCAGGCAGGAAGTTGGCCAGTGAAGTTGCAAAGCAAACTAGATTTTTTGAGACTGATACCTTTGTTTTTTGGATGAAGTTATAAGACTCAGGGCAAAATAAGATTCCTGTGTCAGTCAGGTAGTATCAACCCTTAGATGTGAAGAGATAATGACAAGAAAACAGCATCCTCATGCATTACTTACCTTCTCATAAATACACGAGGATGGTACAGCTAATGCATTTTTAGTTGCACTTGATTTCACTGGGCCCTGATTGAAATCCATTAACTCGTTGCGAGTCCAGTACATTTCTGAGTGTTTTCTGAGCTGTCTGCAGCAGGCAAAACCTTGTCATCTCCATCTGTAGCCAGCTTGTCACAACTTTTATTCTTCATGAGAGAGTTACATTTTCATTGCTAGATATGTTTTGAAAGTGCCTTCCCATACTGAAAGGAGAGCTCCACAATGGACTTTGTTAAGGTAAAACTGTTTAGATTATTTCCCCTCCGTTCCTCCATTCAACACCCATCTCAAAAACATAATAAATGTTTATGTTTTTACCCTTAGATTTTAGAAGCGTTACTTGACTGAATCTGAACTTTTGAAATTTGTAGAGCTGCGAATGAGGTTGAACTTTCTAGTCTGACTGAAATCTACATCTAACCTCCTTTACCCTCTGTGTGAATTAGGGATGGATCTAACTTCTGTGGCACAGTGCCAAACAAATCTCATTAGGAAATGCATCAAGGAGGGGGTGAAGGCTGGTATATGGCTGGTGAAGTATGGAGGTACCGTGTTGCTTGAAAGATGAAATCTCAGTTGAGCTGTAGGCAACCGTAGTTTCACTTGTAACTGTTGTCCAGATGCGGCCTTTGATATTTGTGTCATTTTTTCCTGTTATCCCACTTTGCTATCTCTTTCTACATAGGTATCATAGTCTCGTGCGGGTTGGAAGGGACCTTAGAGATCATCGAATCCAACCCCCCAGGATTCGAGCCCCTGTGTAGCAGAGCGGCACTTCTACCACTTGCGCCACAGGGGGGTTTCGAACCCAGGGCCTCCGGTGTTGCAACGTGGCATTCCTACCACTGCGCCACCGGGGCACACAGGTAGCTATATAGCAATGAACTGGCAACCAAAATCACAGGAGGTTGTCCTGAAAATTGAGCTCTCCTTCATTGTTTAAGACAGTTGCAAGGCTCTGAGAAGTTTGAGTGTGCAGGAAAACAAGGATTATGGAAGTCTTAAATGAAATATATGCTGATTAAAACAAGCTAACAGTCCCAAAAGCTTTTCTCTACATGGCATGCCAATGTAATTCTTTTAGATAAGGAACTTAATCCGTTACTGTCTGGGAAGAAAATTTAACCCTCTTGATTTTTTCATGCTTCTTATCCTATCCAGGAGCACCAGGAGTTAGGCAGTGGATGGCTCTTTTACAAGAGCCCCATCTCATCTGTTCATCCCCTTGGCCACTCAGTCCTGAAGGCTTTAATATGGCTATTTGAGTGCACAAATTTCTAAGGGATAAGTGAGGCTGTGCCCTAACTATCTGATCATCATCTAACAGGTTCTAGGAAGGAGAATGTTTGGAGAGTCCTTCCTGCTACCCATTAAAAAAAAAAATAGGAGCAAATAAAGGTTCATCCGTGTTAATTCAGAGATAGAAGAAAGCTGGACAATTCAGGTTGGTTGATGGGAAGGAAGAGTGGGGGAGAGGGAGTGGAGGCTGGAAATAAATATATATTATTTGCTTTTGAAAAGACCTCTTCCAGTGCATAATATATACCCTATTCAAGGAGATGTGTTTTTCTGGTGCCTTTTTCTTTGGTCACTAGATTTGCTATTGTCGTTCTGAACAAGGTCAATATTTTACCTGTTGCGAACCAGTTATCCTCTTCTTCCAGTTTGCTCAGCCATTGTTAACCATAATCAATGAAGGGAAGAGCTGTCATAGTTGTGATTGAGATGAATGTCACAGGTACTGCTCAATCTGTGGAAGCACAGCTTTCACGAGATTCATGCAGAGAGTGATGTTCATGACTCAGTCGGGTGCTCTCTTCCTTGTCAGTCAGTCTCTACCCTAACATCATGGCATAGTGAGAAAAATTGAGGTTTGGTGCAGTCTGAATATGATGTTGCTTTGGCCATTAAATAACTGCTGCAGAATACATTTCTCATTTCCCTGTCTTTGCATATAGTCGTACACAGATATAGAGAGCGGTCTGCTGCACACCAAGTAACACGTATTTCAGACTTGCAGTTCTGAAATTGCACATCTCCCCTTCTAGCTTTGCCAAGGGAGACTTGCTGTTCAAAATAATTGACTGAATATAAGAGGGAAATTAATAAGCTCTTCACTCTTAAACTGCTGGTCTACAAATGGCAGTATCTACAATTGAGTTTCATTCCTAGCTTCCAAGGTGAGACGTTCCACATGCATTATGCAGAGCAAAATGATGGTGTACAGGTATTTTTTATCTGTTTCTAAATATGGCTGTCCAGCATGGTGCAGTCCTATCTGTGTTGTCTGCTGCCCATAAAGCAATTAGAAAAGCTGGATTGGTTTAGTCCACATGGAGCTATGCAAAAAAAAAAAAAAAAAGTATTACTTTCAGACCAGGACTAATATCGACAATAATGCTCAAGGTTGTGTAAATGTAATAGCTTATGGCTAATTACTTTACGTCCAAAATTCTACTACCTTTCTTGGAAACTTCATCCTTTCCATGTCCATAGGCAAGGCATCTATCCCAAATCTGGAAATGGCTTAAATTAGAAATGTAAATACCTGGGCTGATTTTCTAAAGTTATGTGCAATCCTATTCTATTCTATTTGACTTAACTATAGCATAAAGTGAAATCAAAATCAAGCTATTTTGGGTTCAGTTTTATCTCTTTCTACTTACCTGCTGCAATGATGATCAAGTGCTTTAACTGAGTTTGTGTGAAACTGGTGTACTTTTAGTGAAATATCTGCATACCAGATCTATTACAGAGAGCTCCTCATTAAGTTATATCTATCTACGACTTATTTGTTGTCTACAATAATGCTGTAGAGGTTGTAGATTCTTTTATATGCAAGCAGAATCTGAATTTCAAGGACCAAATTTTGCTTCAGTTTTTCTGAAGGAAAACAGAAATAACTCTGGTCAGGTTACCAGAGTAACTCTGGCATTACCCCAAGGCTGAAAAAAACAGAATGCATCTCCTTGTTGAATAAAGAAAACTTAGTGTTTTAAATAAGCTTATTTAAAGGAGCAGGAGACTAATGCTGACAAATCATTTTCTATATTACACCTGGTTATATACTTTACACTTAAAATGAAATTTGAGATCCCCAGACAGTGGAATCATTTGTCTATGTGGAATTAAATAATCTCTGAAGTGACAAATAAACAACGAATTTCAGGCCTGAGCTGAGAAAATGATTCATTTGAGTAAGATATTAATGTTATGCTTTAAACTCATGTTGATTAAAACAAAAGGAATCAGGCTGTCCATCTCATTTTAGCTGACATAGTTAGGACATCATAAAGATACCTTTGGAGTTCTTACCGAAAATTGTTCCTGTATCTTTTGTTCCTTCATTGCTGAGCATGCTGCAGTCTTGCACGGGCTTATATCATAGTTTAGGAAAGAGGCTGCACTATTCTGAACTGCAGGATATAGCTGAGAAATTTCAGGGCCACATTTGCAGTCATGAGTGAGAAAAGTTGTTCCTTGTGACATTACTCCCTACCGTCATTCTTCAAAGCATTTTGTAGCATATCTACAGTTACAAAGTTTTATTTTGCTTCCTTGGGAGATACCTTTAACAGTGTGTTGTTGTTATTATATTATCTAATTTTGTAGTTATCACGTTAAAATATGATGGTGGTGGCAAACAATAATAAGTCTCATTTGTGTCCACATTTAACAATTTGCAATCATAACTTCAGGATGCAACTTAAATTGTCTCTCATTCTAAGAAAATATTTGATATTTGTTGCCTGTAAAGGGGATGGATTTAAATGTTTTCCTGTGCTGAGGCCACAGTGTCTACTTCCCCCCTGCACCCAAATCAATACTAAACCTCCTGGTTCATTGTATGCTGACTGAAAAATTGCAGCAATCTTTATTGTTCAGCAGGAATGAGAGTGCTGTAAAATTAAATTAGAGCAAGGCAAACACTGCAGGAAAGTTTCTGTGAATAAATACGTTTAATCAGTTTATTTCTATTAAGTGCAGTTCCCCTGTGCATTCCTTTTGTCTTGTCACCCAGGTGTTGTGCAATGGCAAGATCTGGAAGGAAATTTTCAAAGCCAAGTACATATATTTTTCTGAATTTCAGAGTTTTAAATCCTCATGTACTAATATTTACATTGCAAGCAATCAGAAAGTCAGGGAAAAGGAAACATTATCGTTTCTAAGATATTCATTTAAACTTAAAAACATCTGTGATCAATCCATGAATTCAAAATATGTGAAGTGGTGACATTAGAATACTAAACTATTCTGAGAATAATGCAATTTTATAATGAATATTTAGCTACCGGGTTAAGGAAGTTCTCTTAAACCCGTGTGACAAATAATAATAACAAAATGACCTTCCTGACTGTTGCTACAATTAAGTTATAAAAGAGAAAATAGAAATCTGTTATCACATATCACTTACTCTGTATTTCCAAATTTATTTTCCTCCCCAGCTCTCATCTACACTTCTTGATTTTTGTGATTCTAAATTTAAATTTATTCAAGCCATACAATACGCATCATGTTCCTTACAAAGCTGTTCTTCAACCTATTGGAACAGAAAAGAAACATTTTTTCCAGACTTGCTGACTGATTTTTCTTCTCCTCAGTATTATCCAGTGACACTGGATTATGTTTACTTACAGTCCTAAATATTTTATTTCAGCCTTGTTATTTATGGTCTTTGCCTTGCTCGACCTCTTCTTACCCCTACCATTCAGGTTATTTATTTATTAATTTCAGGAGTCAGTCCATCTGGCTCTTAATCATGGGTTGTTGCATTTCTCAGAGTCCCTAGTAATTCATGACTGTCATTCAAGCCTTAACATTCTGATAAGTATGGTTAATAATCACCTTGGAAAGTGTGTTACTTATTTCATTTTTTAAAGATGAGGAAAAGAACTTCACTTTCTCTTAAATACATTTGGTATAGGCAGAATTTCATTGTTGTTTGCTTTTGACATTGGCTTTCATCTGTATCTCAGGTTCAAGAATTCTGTGAGGCTTCTCTTTCCTCTCATGACTTTCAGCAGTTTCTTCCCCACAGCAGTAGAAACCTTCAGGCCTTGGGTGCAGAGCTGGTGGTGTCCAACACAAGGGGTTTTCATCTTGTAACTGAAAACATACTGTTTTCCTTCAAGGCTATGTTTTGCCAGAAGCATTATTCCTTTCCTTTACCTTCTGGGCAGGCAAAACGTTTGTCTTGCCTTGCTTCTCATGTGACCTGTCTTCCATTTTGGGGAGTCCAGACTCATCCCACTCATGGTTGGTCTGAAAGCCCTTTCTCCTCCAGGAAGACATTATTCAGTGCTTTTGGGGAAGGACTTAGAAATACCTTTTCTTCCACCCTTAAATTGCTGTGCTCTTCTTTGTTGATTCTCATTGCTCGGGCAGGGCATTCTGAGGAAGATCTCATTAGTGAGACACTGGCTTGCTTTAAACCAGCACAGAAGACCAGGGCTGCTAGGGGGCTCAAAGTCCTCTTATTTAGTAAACATGAGATACAGAGGCAACACTTAATTTAGTGCTGCTTTCTCTGGATGGTCCATATTCAGAATCAATCTTTACATTTTAAAATGTCGATTCTCATTTAAGAAAGCAAAATATTATTTCAGGCTGTCATTCTTTGGCTTTCATTTTGTCTGAAAACTCCCCTTATTAAAAGGAGCCCTCTCCCCTTAATGCCCCTTGCAACTTAATTGATAAAAGATTTCTCTTTCAATCTAATTTCACTGGTGGTTGATATGTATGGCTCATTCTTATCATTTGTTTTCTGTATAAAAGTAGGGAAATATTCAAAACATGAAAAAATACTATAGAAAAGAAAGATTCTGAAATGTGAAAGAATCTGAAAGCTTTTCCTATTCACCTGAATATCTCAGGAGAGATATTCATATTCATCCATATTGGATGGATGTGTGAGTATTTTCTGCTGGCATTCCAACATGACTGAGTTGTGCTTAGTATTTCAGTGCTCAGTAAAAATGAAAAATAATGAAAAGTAAAGGTGCTACAGGCCTTCATTTTTGTTTGTGAATCTCAAAGCATTTTGAAGTTTGGCCTGAATTGTGAATAAATTTGGGGGTTTTGTATTTTATTAATTCAGACCAGTTAATCTACTCCTAACAGCACATTCTGTATTTCCATATAAAAGACAAGACTTCTGAAGTGTGCATTCCCAACATATACTCTGTATTTTAGCTGCCAGGAGGGCTGGAGTAGTTACTTTTGTTTTCTTTCTATTTCTTTTCTTTCTTCCTCCAGATGTAAAAGATTGGTGCATTCTTTCTTTCTATTTGTTATTCTTGACCAGGCAGTATTCTGCATTCAAAGTAAAACTGGAGGAAGGTTGTCTAGAAAGCTTTTTTTTTCCTGCAAGTATGTGAGCAGTTAAATGCTGGAGATGCAAGAAGACTACTTTGACTACATCCTACTCCAGGTGCTCAGAATACTCAATGTTGTCAGCATGCTGTAGGCATTGACTTAATTCCGGTTGGAAAATTATTTCTGCTACTCCAAAAAATAGGCAAAAAAACCCTATCTACATAAAAGGAGTAGGGGAGTAGGGTTCTGCATGCCAGGAGCAGGGTCCAGTGAGCTGGCCACAGAACTGGTACCATCTATAGCCCAATCACACGTGAGACCTTCATCTCTGTAACTCATTTTTCCACTCTGATTGTGAGGGAACTAATACTGATAGTGGGGGTGATGTAACTGGGAAGCTTCTTTTCTGGGAAGACTGATGTCAAAGAGAGACCAGCCTGATCTAGTTGGTGGCAACCCTGCCCTTGGCAAGGGTTTGGAAATGATGGTCTTTATGGTGCCTTCCAACCCAATCCATTCTACGATTCAAATATAGACTCATGTGCAAGGACACTCAGCAGCATGAAGATGCTGTGTGAGTAGAAGATGGTGAGGCCTTTTGTACAGAGCACAGTTTGCAGTAGAGAAAGAGGGGGCTGGCTTCTGATTAGGCCATTAGACACTCATTGTACAAGCAGCCTGGGGGCTCTACTGGCATCCATGGTGTTTCACACCTGTGCTCTACATCTAGGCGCCATCCTGGGGGACTTTTTAAAGTACCACTGGAAAAAGCTTGTGTGTGTGTGCGCCAGAGTGAGTTCCTGCAAATGTGGGAGCAGTTTCTGCATAGCTGAGATGACAAAATTCTGCCTTCTGGAGCCAAAAGCTCTAGCTGGCTGAGTGCCTTTGGGGGCTGGAGTCCCTGCATACAGACTAAGGGATGCTTCATGATTGCTGTGATTCAGACACTCAACAGAGACTACCAGTGAAAGAACCTCATCTCATGTGACCATTACCTGCTAAAGCTGTAGAGGTAAAAGTCAGATAAGATAAGTTTTGGCAAATGTATTCATGCTTGGTAAAGGGCAGGTCAAGCTAAGGATAGGCAGACTAATAGCTGTGATGGCGCGTTATGTATACATGATTGCTTTTGCTGCTCTGGGAAAGGTATATACTTATTTATGCCAAGATAACTAATGGCTGTGTGCATGTTTCCTTAACGGTTTGTTTCACTAAGATTGAATGGGATCCCATGCCTACTACTGCCTGCAGATTTAGCTGCAAAAAAACAGATGACACAAGTTTGGATCTAAGTGGTAAGCAGAGCTCCCATATGAAGCACAAATATTTCACAATGTTGTAATTAGAGTGCACAAAGGGAGCCTGGTGAGCAAACCATTTTTATTAGTATCATTAATTTGCTAGTTTTAGGAGGGAAAAATAAGAAATGTATGTTTTAATGTTTTAACTGCCTTGAAACATATTGCTGTAGGTACACAGAAATAGTGTAATGAACAGAGACCATAGCTTAGAAGGAACTGGAAGCTATCTCAAGAGGTCATCTTAAGTCATCTTTCTACTCCAAAGCAGACTCAGCTATACACAAAGCACTCCTGATGGCACTTGCTTTATCTGTTCCTCAAGAACTACGGTGATAAAAATAGCACTGGCTTCCTACAGAAAATTTCTCCATTCCTTCCCTACCATTACTGTCAGAAAATATCCCTTACTTTGTAATAGGTCTTGTACTGTCCATCAGACTTATGTACAGATTAATTCTTCCTTCTTTACAAATTAATTCTTCCTTCTTTTGCATTCCAAGTTATGTCTTCCTTACATCTCTGAGCAGTATAATTAATTTTTATCTTTATTTTTACTTCTATCATTTATTTATTTATTTATTCCTGATTTAGTTCTCTGGTTTTCTGATTTTCATCAATATTTTCAGATGAAATAATCCACACTCTTGTGGATCCCAACTGAGGTCTTATCAATAGAAGGCTTTTTTTAGTGTCTTAGTTCATGGGCAAGGGTCATGCTAAGAATGATGCCAGTGTATGGGAACATTTTTGATTGCAATAATATGGTGCCATTGGATACAATTTATATTATGAACCACTGTGGTCTTAACTGTGTTTCTTGATCTGTTATACTCTGTTCTATCTGAAATGAAGTATTCCTTCTTGATTAAATTATCTTGCACTTGAGCTTATTGAATTATACCTTCCAAATTCCAGACTGCTATCTCATTTTGTGAAGATCATTTCATATTCTGGTAGTGTACTCTGGAGTACTGCAGCCCCCCTCAGCTTGACATCATCTGTATGAGTGCTCTCTATCCCATCTATGCATGCAAGTACAGACAGTAGAACAGTGCCAGACCATCTGATAAGGCACTTGAGACATTCTCCTGTATAACAGAGGGCTATGAATCAGAGTTTGCTAGGCCAAATCTGCAAAAATGCATGAACATTGCTGAAATGCAAATGCATGAACAAATACTGACTGCCAAGTGGCAGTCAGTATTTGATAAGCCTGTCTTTCTTGGAAAAGCCAAAATATACCCTACTTCTTAAACTGAACATTGTTGTCAAGATGTCATTGATGAACCCCAAACTCAACTGATTCAAACTGTTACTTTTGGATGTGGGAGTGAACTTTAATTGCTCTGGGCAAATCTGTGGTTCTCAGATCGCAAATTAAGTGCAGTAGTTTCTACTGCAACAGGATCCAAACTGAAATTTAAGTTAAAGAACTTCAAACAAAATCTTTTTTTTTTTTAATTTCCATCTTACAGTAGTATAATCCAAACCCCATTTCTTTAGACTGCACATGAAGTTGCAAGGAGACAGTGAAAAAGCCACCTGTAAATAAAACAAGTTACAGTATATAGATGTAAGGTGATGGCACCCAAAGACTAGGACAAGCCCAAGTTTCTTGGTCACCCTCTCACCAAAGTGCAGAGACCAGGATCCTGTTCATTTCTGTTCCTCACTTGTCCCCACTTCAGCTCCAGCTGTTCCTGCTTCCAACTTTGTGGAAAGCGTAAAGAAGGTCTCCTCTGACAAGTTTTGACGCTTAAACAAACAGAGTGAAGCTTGTATGAGACTGAATTTTGTCTTAGAGTACTGCCATCACCACAGAAAAATTGAAGGGAAAGCAAGTACAGCTTCCTGCATATTTTTAAATTTCTCTTAAAAGCTAACATAAATATGTAAGAAAGATAATTCTGCTGCCATTACACTGTTTTAAACCATGGATGGAGTTTATCATTGGAAAGTAAAGCTGAAAGTGAAAATTGCCTCTTCTTTAGAGAGAGAAAAGATGTCATTCTACCTTATATCGTTTTTACATGCAGTGTGTAACAAAGCTTCCAGTGACAGTTTTCATGCCCCTAAAGGAAGTATACAGAGCACAGGATCTGCTAGAAAACTTTCTGATGCTTCCAGTGAATGTTACTGAAGGTAGAAGGCATCAAATTTTCTTCAGAAGTCCTGAGAACTACTGATCTTCTAAATGGGATCAAAGAAAGGGGTTGTATAGCAGAGTTCACCTTTCCCATCTGTGGATTCATTTTGTTTAGTTGAAGTACAGAAGGAAAAAGAAGATTCCTTGAAGGACCATACTGAGTGCCAGGACTGCTATTTAGATCAGAATTTGTACTATTTGTAACAAAACTGTGCTATTTCTTCTTCCATAATTTTGCTAATTATTCTACAGATGTCACAACTGGGAGTTTGTTTATAACTCAGTACCTAAGCTTTCCTCTGATTAATTTTATTCTTATTGCTAATTCTTCATTCACTTACCCCTTCCCACGGGTTCAGACAAGGCTGAATTTTCTCATGGGCGATTAGCAAACTGGTCCATAAAAATTAAAATGACCCTAAGAGTTAATCCTTCTCTTAAAACAGATTAAATCTGAAACTGGTGGGAGAATTCAGGGTGTCTAAATAGATGTTTAGAGGTATTTAAATAGTAGGAGCTCATCTATGTAAAGGACATTTTTGGCAGCACAGCACTGGCAATTTCAGTGGATATGATTCAGAAGGGGAATAATATTGGAAGAAATCAGGTAAATCCAAGCTCTAAAAATCTTTAGGATATTTCAAACCAGCTTTCTCTTTTGAAAAAGTATTGCCATCAACCAGAGTAGAAACCCTTTCTATATCTAAACCTAAAGAGTTAAATGAAGAAAAAAAATGCCTGAAATCGTATGCAGTCTTCTCTGATGAAGATATGCTGGGGGCTCCTAGGAGGCTGATAGGGACTTATTCCATTTCTACTGGAAGGCTCTCATTTCTTAGAGGAGGCTGAAGGCCAGCACACTGGGGTTTTTTGTTGTTGTTGTTTTGTTTTTAACTGGAGGGGTGCAAAATCTGACCATTAAAGAGATCATTTCCTGGCGTAAATCTGGGTAACTTATAGTCCATGGCTGCTGCTCTGTCTCTTGAATGGTCTGCATGGGGTCTACTGGGAAATAAGATCTTGCACAAGGTCTCATAGTGTAACATTCTTTATCTGCAGCAAAGCAGAAAAAAGGTGTCTGTCTCCCCGGAGATGGATAGGGAGGTTGTTCCTCACTGAGTGGCAGCGCACAGAATGAACAAACCCCTCCTCTTCTCAGTACCATTAGCTACATACCCCCCAGTAAGTAATGCTAATTTATACAGGGCTGCCTAATGAAATCAGCGTTCATGCAGTGATCTTATGCTTTACAACTGCTGCTAAAGGCTATTTGACCATACTTTCCAGAGGTCAGCGCACAAAATCATAGCTGAAAGAAAAATGCACTGGAGTAATTTGCTCTATCCAATAAGGATTGCTGTGACCTTCCTTTTAAGAGAGTTTTAACCTGGTTATTGCTGATATGCTTTAAGTTATCTTAAAAAAGGGTGTTTTTTCTTCTTGTGATTTGGGCAAAGAATTCCAGACTCTTTCTGCAATGCTTTCTCCACTGCAATTAAATGGTACCTATTTTTCAACCAAATTTAAACAAATGGCTATTCCTTTACAGGAAATAAATAAACAACAGTGACAATAAAAATTACTCACTGTTTCTGATGAAGGGGGATCAGAGGAAATTGCTGCTGAGCTAGCAACCCTCAACAGGATCCCTGGCCTAAGCTAGGAGTGTAGCCCAAACAGGAGTAGATCAGCACCTACATGCTGGTTGCAGTTTGGATCATGACCTGCTGAACAGGATGCATTTTTCCAAGGGATCACAGATTTGCAAATGAACATCAGAAAGGATTATCACATCTGTCTAAAAACAACCCCATTGGGAAGTGGGAGAAGATTGAGTTTTCAAATGAAGTATAATATTATGAGAGAAGTCTTTAGGTAACAGAAAGATATTTCCCTGAGACAGAGACTATATTAGTAATGTGTCTAAGGGAAGTAAGCACGTGCCCTAGATTTCCTAGTTTAAATAAATTTATATTTTCTTATATATTCTTCTTATATTTAAATCAGTTTGAGATGTGAGCTAAGTGTTTTATAAAGGATATGTTGGTAAAAAATGCTGATGTTAATGTTGCTGAATAGTTTCCATCCTCAAATCTCTCTTCATTCTAACTTCAGTTTGCCTTAAAGTCATTTTAGACTACCAATGGCTTCCTTTTTAAAATTATTATTCATTGTTATTTTTTACATTTTTGGGGAAATGAAAGAGAATAATTCTTCATGTATTTTTTCCTCTTTTGTCTTATTTATTTATTTATTTTTTAATCAACATATGTTGATGTATTACAGGTGTGTTTATGTATCTGTGTTTTGGCAGTGTTTGGGCCAAAAAAAGACCTGGGGCAGAAAATAGCTGTTGCCCAATAACTGTTCTCCTACCTACTGAAGATTTCTCACTATCAACCATCAATAAATCTTGTCATAAATAGTGCTTTGAATTTATAAAACAGTACTGAATCTTTTCTTGCTGGAAAATTCTCACTGACACTTGTTGCTTTCAGAATTTGGCACTTGCTGATGAGAAACCTGGTGTGTGGAGTAGTCTTCTCCCTTGTATTGGAAGCTCCACTGTGGTCTGGTCCTATGAGGTGAGTGCTGTGCTGGGGGTGCTCCCTCTAGGGTCTCACAGACCTCTGTTAGGTGGCCACGGTGGATGGGTAGTGCAGGGTGGAGCTGAAGTGAAGAGCTGGGTGGCATGTAGTGACAAGAGTGCAGTTGAAAGTTAGTTGTGAAGTGCTGGCTACAAGTTGGGTGCAAGTTCTTGGAAGGGGCTTCACAGTTCTTCACCAAGAGGGTGGTGAGGAGCAGGAACAGCCTCCCCAGTGAAGCAGTCATGGCACTGATCTTGCCACCAGAGTTCAACAAGATATATGGTCTGATTTTTAGATGTTCCTATGTGAAGCCAGGAGTTGGATTAAATAATCCTTATGAGTCCCTTTCAACTTAGGATATTCTGTGATTCTATGAAAGGAGAAAGATCCAGTCTCTTGCAGGAGGAGTCCCTCAATTGTTTCCTAAACATCTGGGAAAACACTTCCTGTATTGTACAGAGGCTTAAGTTAGGATGTTGCCAAGGTAGGAAATAATAGATTTTTAACTTTGTTCACCTACAGACATGCACCTGCTAAGGACTGTCCTACATATTCCAAAGAGCTGAATGCCTCCTTGCTTCTGGTGAGGTATTTGCCATTGTTCTTAGGCAACTAGAGACCTTTGCAAATGCAGCTTGTAGCTGCTAACCGTTGCAGTGTTCTTCAGAGAGCTGTTGGTTGCCTTTAGCTCCCACTGTGTTTAATTTGATGTGAAAGCGCTGCAAATTCTCAAATGAGAGACGTCTGTAATAATGTTAGGAGAAGTCTTTCCAGCTTTCCAGAAGACTGCTCAAAACAGCCGTGCTTTTCAGACTAAGAGGGAACAGGCAGTAGTTATTTGCTTTGTCTCTGCTTTTACCATTTGGCAAAAACAATTCCTAGTGGGAAAAGGATTAAACGTACATATATTCAGACTGCAGACCCTTCTAGTCTGCTTATTTCAAAGAACAACATTTCTGGGTTGTTCTGAGGACAAAAGGAAGAATGGATGAATTGAAATTTGTTTCTGTATTTCTTGCAAGTTTTGGTGGCTTGCAAATGACTTATGTATGAGGCAGCAAAAAAAAAACCAAAAACGAATAAATACCCCATGATAAAAGTATAGTAAACTTTGAATATGGTATGAAATGGATTGCAGGGTGCAAATGGGTGAAATAATCATAATCATTCACATTGAATGAATGATTTGTATCTCAGATTTCAGGGCCCTGTCTGCTTGTTCCACACATCCTTTACCCAAACAAACTTGAACAAAAACAATAACAAAGCAGAAATCTTCAAACATGAGATTCCTCCAATCTTCTCTGATTCTTTTGAGTTTGACAGCCAAAGAAGCATCACAAAGCAAAAGCAAGTCATAATTGTTTTATGTCTGCTCTTTCCTGGCCCCTGTGAGAATGAAGTTTGCACTGGAAAGCTGTGTCAGCACTGGGGAAAACTGATGTAACCACAACTCATCTTTAGCAACCCTATTGTAAATTCTGGTGGTAGCAGCAGCAGGGTTTCAGATATTCATTTTAAAGGAATGAAGAACATTGGTTCTGTCTGTTTGGTCCCTTTCCCTGTCTAACTGGAAGGATCAAATTCTCAGCTGATGTAAACTGCTGCAGAATCACTGATATCTGTGAAATGTTTACTCTCCATCTGAAGATCTGATTCATAGGCACTGAGTAAAGAACAAGAAGCAAATGCATCTCATGGTATACTGGGATCCTCAGAATTTACTGATTTCAGCAATCCGGCTTGTAAGTAGTGTTAAGCGAAAGCAAATAACACATTGCTTAAATTTACAGTCACACAAACTCAGAAATTCTGCCCATTTGCAGACTACAAACATTGTTAAAAAATGAAAAATCATTCTGCAAAGGCTAAGTGACTTTATTTAAAATGTCCTTTGCAAAGACCAATGCTGTGCTTGGTTCCAGGACCTAGCTCTTTCAAAATGTATATAGTAATTCATAAGCCTGTTGTATTAGCAGTTTTAAGGATGCAGTGTTCAGTAAAAGGTTATTGCTGAGTTTTAAGTTGTTGTTTACTACTGCAGTGTTTAGAATTTCTTGTCTATAGGAAGTAGTTTGATTATAGTTTGCTGTTATCGTAGTAGACATCACAAAATTTAATTAGATTAACAAATATATTAATAGTAAAGAGATTAACTCAACAGGGTCTCAAAAAATACAAATAAAATACAATGATCTCACAAGTATTTCTATAAAGTCAGGAAAAATTTCTTCTCCAAAAGAGTGGTCAGGCAGTGGAACAGGCTGCCCAGGGAGGTGGTGGAGTCACTGTCCCTGCAAGTGTTCAAGTAATGTTTACATTTTGTACTGAAGGACATGGCTTAGTGGGGAAATATTGGTGGTAGGTGGATGGTTGGACTCAGTGATCTTGGAGGTCTTTTCCAGCTTTGCTGATTCTATGATTCTAATAGGCGTCATTGGGAATTTTAAGTCTCATCAAAAGTCTGTCTAGCCCTGAGTGTTCCTTCCTACCATTCCACCATAGATTAGTGGCAAATATTACAGGTGAATGTAAGAAAGAGGGAGTAGAGAAGCTGTCTCTTTCTTGTCCTAAGGCAGCTTCTTTAAAAATGACAAATTTGGATGTTGCATCAATTCCATCATGTTTTACATGACACCAGTAGAGCTACCCCAGGGGTTGTGTAGGCCAGTTTTGAACGTATTTAAACTTTTGCTCACATCTACATCTCTTAGCAATGTGATTTGCAATTTACTTGTGAGCTGTATGAAAAGTAATAGTATTTGTTTGCTCTTTTCAATAAAAGCATTGGAGCATCACTAGTTCTCATGTTCATTCAAAATAGCTTGTAATGCTTCTTGTTTGTCAGATTGATACTGGATAAGATTGTGTAGACCACTAGGATGAGTTTGTTCAGTCTTGTCTCTTCCAAGGTGAAGAGCTCTGGGCCACACTTATATGGAAACTTTTCTATATTTCTCATCACTCTTCTCATGACTTTGCAACTGCACTGTACTGTTGTCAAGTTGATTGAACTGGACAGTGTTCAAGATGTGGATATGCTGTGTTTGTATACAGTGGTGCAAAAACATTTTCTGTTTTGTTCTCTGTCCAATTCCTAATAACTCCTAACATTATATTAGTGTTTATGATCACTGCAGAACATTGTGCTAGTGTTTTCAGAGAACCAAATATTTTCCAAACGGTGATAGCTAATTTAGAAACCAACATCATTTATGCTTGCTTTTATGGGAGGTTTCTTTTGTGTATTATCATCAACATTTCAATTTCTTCTACCATTATAGTGCTCAGGCAAATTGTTTGCTAAAAATTAATACTTAGAAAAATTGTAACTTGGAAAAGTAAAAAATAAAGAGTTAGAATCTTTCTGAATCAAGATATTTCAGTCCAGAAGTATATAATAATAGTTTTTTGCTGAAATTACAATAAGGTGACCCTACTATGAGTTGCCATAATGCTTCTTGTCAATTACAGCAAAAGGTTATTCATTACTTCATTATTTTTCATGGACACTGCTTCAGAGCTAGCCAAGGAGTTCTATATCAAACAAGTTTTTTTTTGGTGAGATTTTACAGATAAAGTTCTTTGGGTGGATTGTGTTGTGATTGCACAAAATACAATATACTCAAAGTAGGTAATATATTTGCAGTCATTAATTGTAGACTTAAATATGCAGTTGTGTACACTGAAACAAATAATCATGTAATTGATATCAAAGTCAAAGAATAGTCTAAATTCTGATTGTTGTTGTTCTTAACAAGTCACTTAGTAGCAGTTTCAGACTAGGACTCAGAAGACTTATTCTGGTGGTGAATTTAACAGTCTGTTGGCAATTCGCTCAAATAGTGTAAAGTTAAATAGCTTCAGAATTGGCTTTCAGGACTTTTTGAATGTTTGTGTTTTTCATCAAACAGCAGTAAACCTGAGGAATGGGTTTCTCAGTGCTGAAGCAGAAAAAAGTACCAAAACAAATCAGAAACATTTTTCTTTGAATCAGTTTACTCAACTGTAATATTAACCGCTTAATTTTCTATTCAGAATACATGTAGATAACTAGATCAATTTTATAGAATGATATTATTCCTCAGATTTCAATGAAGTCATACTTATGTGAGCAAATATATAGAATTAATCAGTATTTTTTAAATTTCATTCTTAAATAAATTTTGGAACAAGGATTAAGAATGAGTATTATAAATTGTTTGCAAGATTGAACAGAACTGTTCCTTTATCCGATAAGACAGATGGGATTATTAAAAGAAAAGAAAAAGACATCAGAAAAAATCATGCTTCCTTCCTGCTTTAAGAAATTTCTACTGTTGACAATGATTAATATTCTTGGAAATTAAAATGAAAACAAAATCTATGATCTTAAGAGTTATTTCATAGTAAGCAAGTGTCTCTCTATGGGGGTGTAGGTACTATGAGGGGAAAAGAAAAGCTCCTAAGATAAAGAGGTCTACTGAAGAATAGCATAGCACCCTATTTACTGCAGGATTTTAATAGCGATGCTAAAAATGCAGCTTAGTATTCGTATAATGCTAGCTTCCCAATTTGTAATTGCATAACCAGATCACAGTCCATACTGAGAGCACCCATGCACCCATATATTTACTCTACAAATAAATAAATAAATAAAAATAAAAAGGTGGGGGGAAGGAGTGAGAGGAAATAAGCATTGTGATAGTAAAGGTTTTTCTTCTCATAACTGAGAAGCAAAACGACTGAGCAATTGTATGAGTACTCTCGTTTTGTGTGTGTGTGTGCACATGCTCCATATTTGTCACTGCAGCAGCTTTGATTTCACTTTCATACCTTTAGATCTCTGGGAAATCAATTAAGGCAAATAATGACAGAACCATGTCTCTGAAAAAGTCAGGAGACCATCAGTGGCACTTTAAACTTATTTTCCCTCTTCAGAAAGGCATTACATGGTCTGAGAATTATGGTCTCTAAAGAGTAGAGCAAGGGTAGGATTCATACTGAGGTTTTGATTGGATCATGTAACTGAAATCACATGCTATTCTGAACAGAAGAGATTTCCTGTCTCCCTCCAAAGCCATCTCCTGAGAGTAACAGCCCATTTTATTTTAGTTCACAAGTTAGAGATTTATCAATATCCTGCTTCATGACCCTAGGGATACACCTGTACATCCTCTAATGAGGTGTTTGTTTGTCGCTACCCCATGTATCATTTAATACAAATACAAGAGATTCTTTTGAGCAACAAACAAATGCGCTGGCTTGAGATGCACCTACTTTTCCTAGTTATGCTATACTATTTGCAAAAAAGAGCTTTTGCCCTGATTGCCATACATTTGATCTATCAGATAAACACAAAAGCCTTTTTCAAGAGTTTTTATGTGTCTCCTGCTGCTTAATGAAAGGATGACATTTGAAGTGGCTGTCTAGTATGCTGTTCAGCACACCAGTAATTGGCTTTTAGCTTATATTTACAAATGGACATATATTTTGAATGCCCTCTTCAAGTGAAATAAAGCAGTGACAAATGTGGCCTAAGACAAAAAATATTCCAGTGCCTTTAGGTGCACTACATGAACCATGATGGTATCCTGCCAAATTTGCAGCCAAGTTTAAATGTAACTTTTTTTCTTTTAGATCTTAAATTTCTTTCCTGCTAAGATTTCACAGTATCTTTATTGCAGAACTTTAAATGAAGTAGCTGCAGATACCTCAAATAAGAATGGGTAAAACTTGATAGTATGTTCTGATGTGTATGAATGCAGAACAGATGTATAAAATACCTAGGTAGGGCCTCTCCATTCAGGGTACATCCCAACACCTCAGATAGGAGCATGGCAGGTGGAGGACAGCAAGAGCATGCCCAGATATTGAGTGGAACCTGGGGATGAGGACCAGTAAAGGACAGTGAAGGTCAGGATCATGCCTAGTAAGCAAAGGCAGTATCAGACAAAACTCTGGTATAAAGAAATATGAACTATAAAAAATATTGTCTTGTTTGCAGGTAGAGCCTGAATAATGCAGTTTCTGGGAGACACTGCACAGCCTACAACCTTCGCTGTCTTTTGAATGCAGTGGGTGGCATGCTGCAGCCTATAAGGAGGTGCTTGGTATCCAAGAAGTGCTAATTACTGTGACCACACAGAGGATTTTACTGCCAGAAGTTCCTGTACCATTAAAATCCATGCTTAAGCCAATGTTCTGCTGTGAAAACAGGCTGTGCTGGATAAGGAAGCATTCGGCTGGAGGCAGTTAGTGGTGGGATTTCTTTGGAAATGGTTTTGTGATCACTCATTAATTAGTAGTTTTTTTAACAATTCTGTATACTAATGATAATGATTTTGATTCAGCCCCATATCCTGGACTGTATCAGAAGAAATGTGGCCAGCAAGGTAAAGGAGGTGATCCTGCCCCTCTGTTCTGTGCTGATGAGAGTTCACCTGGAGAGCTGCATCCAGATGTGGGGAAGAGAAGGCTCAGGGGAGACATGGTAGTAGCCTTTCAGTATTTAAGGGGGACTGTAGGAAAGAAGGGGACAGACACTTTAGCAGGGTCTGCTGTGATAGGACAAAGGGAAGTGATTTCAAACTAAAAGAGGGGAGATTTAGACTAGATATAATAAAGAAGTTTTTTTATGATAAAGGCTGTAAGGCACTGGCAAAGGTTGCCTGGAGATGTGGTGGAACTTCCTTCCCTGGAGACACTCAAGGTCAGGCTAGACAGGGCTTTGAGCACCTGATGTAGCTGTAGGTATCTCTGTTCACTACAGGGGAGCTGTACTGGATGACCTCTGGAGTCCCTTCCAACTCAAACAATTCTATGATTCTGTGAAATGTGGAGATATTAAATAGTCGAGCAATATCAGTAATGAGGAAAGGACTGAAATTTCAGAGGAAAATACAAGGCAAAGGTCAGCAACGAGACTGAATTAGTTGAAATGGGAAAATAATGCAAAATGAAAGGGGATGCTTTCAGAGTGAACAGCAAATTTTTCTATAAACACAAAACCATGCATTTAAAATGAGAAATAAAATAGAAATAGATATCGAATCCCGGGGGTTGGACTCGATCTCTAAGGTCCCTTCCAACCTGCATGAGACTGTGATACTGTGATATAGCTAGCCATTTTTAGGTTTTCTGTCAATAATGTGTTTTAAACATGGGAAAAGTAAACGTTATCCCAGAGTCCTTGAGTTGTTTTTACCAGGAGGACAGGTTTTCAGGGCAGCTAGCAAGACTACTTTGATATGCTCTTGTGCAGGTCCAGTCAGTCAGGGAAAGGAAGGGCATGGGGACAGCTGCAGGGAAAAGAGAATACAGGAATCATGAATTTAACTTGTGAGAGGAGACTAGGCAGGAAGGTATTTGGTGAAATGAATGCAGAGAGAGGACGTGGATTCTCTCAGTAAATATGTCAGTAACTGAGCAGTAAGCAGGAAGGAACTGGACTTGTTAGCACATGATAGACAGAAGCTTTTTCGGTGCTGATATTTTTCTGATGAGCCTGTGAACAATGTGCTTGCTTGTGCTAGAACAAGTCATTTTCCTAGAGGACTGAAAATCCTAGTTGAATTGAATTTGAGGAGTAAGTGGCACAGGGTGGTTTTGCTATGAAATCAGCTGTGAGATCTAGCTGTTGCTTTTGGCTCTGCTAATATGCCAGGAATGAGGTCTGTTTTCAGAGCTGTCAGAGAAGTCTCATAGACTGCCAAAGTGAGAAGTGGATTATGATCTACCCAGCAAGCACCTTAGGTACTTAGGCAGAAGTGAGTTTCAATGCAACTCTCCTAATGTGTGAAGTGCAAGCAGTACAAACTCTATATAGCACACAGACGGGCTTTGGCAGTCCTCTGTGCTGGTGATGGGAAAACTGGGGCACAGAACTTTCTTATGAGAAAATTCCTCAATTTCGTATGCAGCTTTCATTCCTAAGTGTTATATACTTACATGCTCACACATTCACCTACCTAGTCTGTCTGGAACAACAGAACTGATCTTACTGAGAGTGCCTGTGATTCTGCTACCTGCACCCAGGCTAGCTTGATGTGCTTTTCAGACACTCAGATGTGCTGGTTTTAACTCACTCAGATTCACGCTTACGTCAGGGATAAAAAAAGAGCAAGGTGAAATTCAAATACGAAGCAATGAAAACCCGCTAATCAAACATTTATAAATTGCAAAATGAGGTGTGTTTGAGAAACATTTGTATTTCCTAGGGTACCCTTCTCCCATCTTTACTTTGAGATTTGTGTTCATTTAGACACTATACCCCCTAACCTTAACAGAAAACAAACTTACACCTCACTATATGGTTCTTTATGCTTTATTACAAGATGTGTTTTTAAAATCTCCAGTGATGAAAATGGTGTAGGTGTACTGTGAAGCAGGTACCTAAAGAATCTGGGCATTTTAAGGTTTGAAAGTCATGTAGCATAACCCAGCTAGCAGCTCAGAGGCTTTATTTCTTTCTCATGCAGGGGAGATACTTAGGCCCTATATTCTAACAGATGGTTTGCTATCTTCTCTTGAGTGTGTTGGCCATTGTGCAAATCAGATGCTGCACTGTGACTATTAGAGCCATAGAAGTGGTGGAGAGACAGCTCCCCAAATCACTGAGGTTATATTAATCTGTACTTACTTCAGTACTACCTCTGGTAAGACGTCATGGCTAGGTTCATCTACATGCAGAAACAAGACCCTACATTTTGATGAAGAAACTCAAGAGATATTATCTTAAAATCATACAATGGCTTGGGTTGGTAAGGGACTTCAGAGATTATCTGATTTCACCCCCACTGCTGTTGGCAGGGTTACAAATACTAAATCAGACGCTAGATCAGGCTTCCCAGGGCCCCATCCATCCTGGCCTTGAACACCTCCAGGGATGGAGCATCCACAGCTTCTCTGGGCAACCTATTCAAACCCCTCATCACCATATCAGTGAAACATTTCCCTGCCATCTAGTCTAAATCACCCATCTTTTAATTTAAAACTGTTACCCATGTGCTATTGCTATGTACCCATGTAAAGTTGATTTCTCTCCTGCAAAATAGTGTGCATTAGCTTTAAACTACTTGCAAGGAAAGGGAAAAGGCTATGTTGAGCACAGTACAGTCATTTCAGCTGTATGGGAGGAGACAGAGGACCTCACATTTTATGCCCTGAATATTTGAAACAAGGCTATAGAGGTTATAGCAGAAACAGCTATGTCTCTTTTCTCTTATATTTCATGTATAATGAGACAATGGCTTTTAATCTTGTGGTTCTGATTTAATTTTTTTTTTTTTTTAAGTAAATAAATTAGTGGCTATCAGCAAATAGAGATTTCTATCTTGAGGAATTCAATCATATTACAAGACTGCATGTTATAATAAAAATAAACACAAGTTCAGATCTTCAGAATTAACAGAAATCTGGAGTGTTTTCATTTGATTTTGTTCCCTATGAAATATATTAAACTGGTGTACATTTTCAGTACACGTTGATTAGCTGTCCTATGAAAAATAAGATTTCTGAAAATGTAATCCCTTGTGTTTCATTGGAAGAGCTGTTGATCTCATTTCTAATTATAATGTTTTTTGAAATACAAACCACTTGTCTATACCTGGAGAGAAATTAAAGAAAAGACAAAGCTATTAACAGATCTAATCACAAGAAGGGGATTTTTTCATTGAGGGAGTGTTTCTTTATGAAATTTTGTTGTGTGATTTTGATGATAAAACTTGAAGTCTAATTTAGTGAAAACTAGCAAGATAATTTATCTTTTGTGAAACAACTGTTCTTTCAGGATGAACAATTTCTTTTTCTAATTGTTTTGCAAACAGTGATCAGAAAGAGGAAACAATAATGGAACAATACATGTGATTTTATAGTCCACCAAAGGCAAAATATAAACTCAGGACTAATCTGAAGCTGACATCGCAAGATGAAGTGATGTGCCAACTTGCAGGGGATAATCAAGACTTTTCAAGCTTGAAGTGTCTATGAGATCATTGTATGCTTCAGGAAAATATCTTAAAAAAAATAAAAAATAAGCATTTACCATTGTCTTTTTCAGACTGTGTTATCCTTTCTCCCAGCTAGGGGAAATTTTTAAATCAAACAGCTTCAGATAGGTTTTCAGAATGAAAATTTATGAAAGGTAACGTTGTGTATGATGTCTGTTTACATAGGAGACTTAAAATATGCATGGGTCCCAGTGTAGAACTGATACTTCTTGAAATTCTGCTGTAAAAACACAATCTGATTTCTCCCATCTTTTTTCATAATGCTCAGTGCATTGGTAAATAAAGAGCAGTTTAACTATAGGCATTTGCTCAAAAGGAAAGAGTCTGAAGCATTCTTGCAGTGAGGTTTTGTCCTTCAAATCAGTGCTGGAGCTGTGGGTATAACCTTGTGTTCTTTCACAGCTCTCTGCTAGAGACCTAGGGAAAATCATTCCTGTGCCTCAGTTTCTTTAACTGTACCAAAATAAAGGGGTGGTTTAGACATCAGTGACACTAAAAGAAACAAATGACTTCTTTTTGAATTGACTGCAGTCAAGAAGGCCATGTGAATGTTTTTGAGATCCTATATGTGCTTAGAAGTATCAAATATTGGTGACTTGGTTAGCATCTCTTTGGCTGAAGGTTTGAAACAACAGCTAATTGCGGGTCACTGATAATTTTATTGCTTGTGTAGTCCAAATGGGGCTTATTTATTCAGCCAAGAGAGAAGCTAACCTGTTTTCTTGTTGATGGAGGTGGGTTCTATGAGGCAAACAGAGCATCTTAGTTGTCATTTCTTCCTCTTAAATTATGAGAACTTGATTGTTGCCAGAACATTCTGGATGAAGAAAGCCATGCAAACTTGGTTGTCCTCAGCCTAGAAGAAGTTCTAGCTGAGGACAAGATTTTTTAACTTGAGTAGCAATGATTTCTAAGAAAGCTCTCAAGCCACCTTGGCTCCACTACATGAGCTGTTGTTTCAAGAAGAAGCACTACCGCAGTGCTGAGTGAGGGGGTTAAGAGAAGAAACTCACACTTTATTTCAGCTCTTCCTTCCAACTGGTCTTGTTTTGCATGTAGATACTTTATAAATAAAATGTTGCATAAAATCTGTTTTCCCTCAGAGCAGCCCAATGTAAGGGTGAGATTTACATCAGATGCCTCTGGCTCTAACCTTGCTTTTCCTAATGGTTGTGTAGGACTACATCCCAAACACAGTAGGAAAAAACAGATAAGAGAAGAACCTAAAAAGGATAATACAGACAGCAGCCAACACAGAGCCTTGAAAATAAATTAAAAAATTTACAGGGATAATTCAGAAAGGTTATTCTTCCAGATATTTTTACTCTGTAATTTATTTATTTATTTGTTTGTTTATTTATCTATCTAGTTTACAACACTTCAAAAGTAATATGAGTGGAAAAAAATAAGATATTACCATATTGGCCAAGTGTTTATAAATGCAATTGTGCTGCTAAGAATATGAACCTGTTTTAGTATAGCTTTCCTGCGTTGACAAGCTCTTGAAAGTCTGGTACTTAAACCTTTCGTGGTTTCAGGAAAACAAATGGGCTAGAATGTTTAAGAGAAGAGTGGTTTTCCTTTCATTTTTATATACTCCTTTTCCAATTTTATGGGTGTCTCTGAAGTTAAACAAGTTCAAGAGAATTATTAAGATTGCCAGAGTCTTTGCAGCAACTGGTTGATTTGATAATAATGTGAGATAGTTATATATTCCATCAAAAATCTACCAGTACTTTTTAGACTATACAAATCTTTCTTTGCTCAGTCTGTTTATTACAATGAAGATGTCATTGGGAACACTGCAGTGATAATTCAGCAATTAAAGCAAGAAACTTAGGAGAAAGGAGGGCGGGAAGAATTTTCCCTCAATCCTGTAGAAATCTGTCCTAAACATATGTTCAGCCCACTTGAAATTAGGTCACAGTAACCTGAATGGAAAAGAGGTCATTCAGACTTATTGAACAATGTACTGGAGGCCAGAGGTCCCCACTTCACAGTTGGCATACTTTACAAAAGGCCAGAGGTGGCAGCTGGATAACATCAAAAAGAAATAGGCAGCTGATGAATCTGTATGGAATGGAAAAAAAAAAAAAAAAAAAAAAAAAAAAAAAAAAAGAATCAGTTGACAGTGAGGGAAAAATAGTTCAAAATATTCTTTTTTTTTAAATCTAATTATCTAAATTTCTAATGTCTGTTTATTTCTCTAACATCAGTGAATGATGAAATGTAAGGATAGCTGATAAATATATCAGGAAATAGTCTTTAAATTATTCAACCCTTATTAAGTCTTACTAGGACAAAGTACTGGTCAGACTTAGAACAAAATTAACTGTCTCAGAAGTGGCTTTGACATATTTTAAATTAAGAGCTTAGTAATATTTTTTTCTTTTGAGCATCCTACTTGCGAGACTGGAGTCTACAAAGCTGCTTGGTGAGAGATATGTCCTCACTGACTTGCTTGAAGATCTCTGCAGTGACATCTCTGTGAATTTAAAAAATAGAAGAATTAGCAATTATAACTTCAAGATGTCTGTAAAATGGACCTGAGTTGTTAAGATCCAGTCATCTTGTTGCCTTGAGTTTCCTGCTAATGAACTGAACACATTGTGATGAGACTGTAGCAACATTGCATACCCAAGAGGGAGCATAATGTAGAATTGAGAAAGAAAGGGGACTCATGGAAATAAGCATGTCCTAATAGAAGAACACTTCAAATATTATAATTGTTAACATTATAGGGTACTAGATAATGTTTTGAGTACTGAAAGAATGGAATGTAAGGCCATAGTCAACTACTATTCTTAGATGTTACTATATTATTGTGGAGTATCAGATGTGGTACCTGAGTTTAGGAAAGGGGATAAAAATGATTGAGCAGTGATGGACCTGTTAATCTGAGATCAATACTATGAAAAGCTCTAAGTATAAATTTTAAATGGAAAGGTAATTAAATATGAGTAAGAATATGGAAATGGGAGAAAATGTATAAGGTTGAGAAAATAGATTGTGTTGAATTAACCCAGTCTCATTTCTCATAAAGTAATTGGTTTTCTAAAGAAAGAAAGAAAATATCGTAGAACTAATTCGTCTGGATAAAATAACGCATTTGTTAAGGAGTCCCAAAATAAACTGGGGAAAAGAATTCAGTATAACACTTGAATCTGAAAACAGCTGGTTAAAGTGGAGGCAACAGTGTATGATCCATAAAAGTGAGCTACCAGACTGGAGGCAGTTAGCAAAAAATGCATTAATGGTCTCTTTTTACTGATTTTACAGGCCTTAAAGGCTTTCACCCCAAATGTCACTTTTGACGAAGTGCATTTGGTTTACTTGTTAAACGGTTTTTAGAAAGCGCAAATAGGAAGGTGAGGGAACTGGCAGGAATTTAACTTCAAGGTGCAGTCTCAGTAACAGCACTGGGAAATACTGATAAGATTTCTGGGAAAAAAAAAAAAAAAGAAAGAAAGAAAAGAAATAATAATCTTATTCCTTGAAAGGATTATGAAACCAAAATAGTTTCATGCATTAGTGAATCACAGGTTGAATGTATCGCAATCAGTCACAATCATATCACATTACATCAACTGCAATCATACTGATTTGGTACAGCTGAGAAATACCAAATGCATACCAGGAAAAGTATTCCCAGTAAACATTAGCAAGCATTAGTTCATCACAGCTCTACTAGGATACAGTGTCTTTCACAGTTCTACTTATTTTTATTCAATTAGTCTGTAGTCAAACTACAGGAAGTAAAGAGTGGCCTATTGGAGATGAGAAAGCAGAAAGGCATTCCCTGAGAGAAGACTGGTACTGTGATTGAAACATGCTCACAAAAGGGCTCTGCGTGGCCAGGCAAAGATAAAGTCAAGAACAGTAACAAGGAGGTCAGAGACGTGGCACTCAGCAAGATAGCAAAGGTATGAGATTTATGCAGTCTCTCAAACTCTTGGTGGTGTTGGTGAATAAAACTGCCTCCTTTACTTGCATAGATCCTAGGAGCACTGGGTGGCATCTGAAGTGTTTTATGTAAATAACTTAAAAAAGTCAGTTGAGTTCCAGGTGCTGGAAATGTAGCTCAGGTTTAAATCCAGCTAGACAGTTTCCTCTTCTCTACTTAACGTATGGGAAAAGAGATACAGAGAATTGTCTTTGATTCGATAGAGTGGATATTTGATGTTTACTTGTTAAAAGTTATAAATGAGACAACTATTCTGAGTCAGCTGCTTCCCCTCTGGGATGGCAATGTCCTGCCTATTCCCTCAAGGTTGTATCTCTGATGAAGAGTGCACCAAATACTATCTTGCACTGGGTGCTGGGGTACTGACAAGTCTCATCAGCTTAGATATGGGGGTGTTATCACGTTGGCATGTGAAATATTTATCTCATATGATTATTCTTCAAAGTAGAGATAACTACAGTTGCACTCTGCCATGAGAAGCCTTTGCTGATCAGACTGATTTAGTAGTGAAGACAATCTATTGTTTTTCATACCTCTAGATAATTAAAATAAGCTGACTGGGCAAACAACCAAGAGAGTTTACATTGAAGGCAGATTCCCCCTGAGTCTGCCCTTTGAAATCTAGTTTGTTAGATTATTCTTGTCATAGCATCTTAGTCTTTTGAAGCCTGTTTGGGATAGGAAGGGGAAATTTAACAGTGGATGGAAGTAGAAGCAGTCCTCTGTAAGAAGGTATCAGACAGGTTTAAGTGGATTTTGTCAAGTATTTACATGCATGGAGGAGCATTTCTATATGTTCTCTTTGTGCATGGCTGGAATCTTTTCTGAGAAGCATGAAAGACTTACATTGAGGCTGAGCCCAGTGAGGGCTGCCAGCTGAAATGAAAGAAGTGGGATCCCTTCTAAACCTGACCAGTTCACTTGTGTGATGAAGAAGTTATATCAGCTGGCATAGCTACCCTGGGGCAATGGTTGTTTGTATACATTTAGGCACTGCATTACTCTTATTTCTGGGATGGTTAAATGTTCCTTGTGAACAACTCCTGCAGAACCAAAGGGATGCATGTAATTTGAAGCAAACTGCAAAGTTTACCTAGTACAAGGAAATGCTGTGACAGATACAGTGTAGAAATGAGATTAAGTATATCTAAAGCATCTGTTATATAACATGTCTCAAACAGTGATTTTTAGACCTTTTTCAGCTTGACTTTTCTAAAAAGCATGCATTGGCTTCATTACTTTAGATAGATATCTAAATGAACAAAGCCTATAAACAGCCAAATTAACATGCATCTCATCTCCTAACATAGTAAGAAATGTGCTGCCATTTCTGGTTTTGGGATAGATGACTGTTTACTTTCTGTTCTTATATCTCTACTGTAGACCCAGACTAGTCTTTCTGAAATATGTTCCTCCTTCTTGTGTTTCACTCTTCTTATTACTAGAAGTACTCATAAAAATATTTTATAATATAATACTAGTTTCCAAAATGCTTTTATGCTTAGAACTATAATCTAAGAAGCTTGCACCATTGTAATACAGTAAGTTTAATTTTCAACTACTTTTTCTAAATCATTGCCTAGCCTCTACCATGTACAAACAGTTACTGCAAATCCATATCATTTATGTGCAAATTAATGGTTAGAAACTATGAGAAAAATGCATAGGCTTTCCTCAAATTTTCAACATACAGTGAAGAAGAAAGAATTTATACTAATGATTTATTTAAAGAAAGATTTCTACATTAACTACACAGAAGAGGACATTGTATTCTGTCTTGGACATCTATGTATGGTTTGAGAGTTTCTCTTGGATTTGCTGTCTATTCTTGAAAGTTTGGATTGATCTGAGACTTGATTTTAAATGAAAAAGGTTACTATATGTGGCTTTGCATAAAAAAGTGTGAAATTAGTGGTTTCATGTACTTCAGATATAAGACCCCTAGAAAATCTATAGCACTCTATAGGTTTGTTATAAATGGTGAGACATCCCTCAGTGCCAGAAGAAAATGCAAGGATATTTTAGGATATCTGGGCAAGTAGCTGGTTTAATATTGAGTGAATGTTTTTTTTCTCCTGAAAATTTTGCAGGGGAGTGTCTCTGTTCATATTTCTCTGTATTCTCACAGTCTGAGCAATGAGTGTGTGAGTGTTGCCTCCTCACTGACCCAGGCTTCCTGATAATCAACAGACTTTACCCTTTACCTGACCAGCACATCCTCAAATCCCGTGAAAAGGTATCAAATGTCATCTCTTAGTTTATTTTTTTCCCCTACAAATCTCAGCTGAAAACATACTGACCTTCTGCCTTGGTATTAATCCACTAGTTCTGTTGTATGTGTTTATCCCATGATGTGGCTGAGGATGCAGTCCTGATGAGAGAAACACTACACTGAAATCATACAAATTCTCTGTGTGTAGTCTCAGCACATACAAGGAATATGCTAACATGCACAGATGGGAAGTTGTCTTTCCTGTACTTTCATGTTTTCAAAAATACCCTGAGAACAGAGGCTGTACCATTCCCTGTAGAAGACTCTGATCTTAGCTGGAGTATTGCCACATGTTGGTGCAATTGTGATAAAATACATATCACTACAAAATATAAGGGCTTAATGACATTCCTAGGGGAGGAATTACCAGAAAAGACTCATAGGACAACTATTTATTAGCCTTGAGTTGGGAAGAAAATTGTTTGAGGACCCAGTTTTATTTTTCAAGGACTTAGCTCCACCTTAATTTGATTAATTTCCTGAACTGACCAAGAGTTATTGAAAATATTTTTATTTGAATGCTGTATTCAGCATATAGATTCCAATGTAAAAGTATGTGTTGTGCTTTTACTTTGAAAATGCTCTCCTGGAATGATAGAAATCTTTGCTTTTCTTGCAATACAAGCAGAAGATCCTCCCTTTTTTTTTTCTTTTTTTTTTTTTAAATTTATTTTTTCCTCTCTCTTTTTATGCAATAAATACTTGTTGCTCTAGTTGTTTCCTGTACACTCAGAATTTTGGGAAAAATCCCCTTTGTCTTTTTATGTAATGTCTGGAACAGACATCTCTGCAAGAAATCTTTTGGTCTCAGAATTCTTAAGTTTAAAGTAGTGCTGGAATTGCCAAATAAGAGCAGGCAATTAAATTCTATGTGTAGATGGAACTTCAGACTCTGGGCATTCATGGTGACAAGGTCAGCTTCCTTCTCTCTTTGCTCTTATCTTCCCAGTCATCCTTTTTTCTCTTTATCCTGATTTCATACCCCTGTTCTTTCTGTCTTCTTCTATATAATTTTATTTTGAAGGGAAACATTCTAACAGTTGAAGAAGATATCAGCCCACACGGGGGCCTTCATACTTAGCAGAGTTTCTGATGGATAGGATCGTTGGAAGGCTTTTCAGACTTGGTGGAACAAGGCACCCAATTACTGTATCTTCAGTGATGATGCTGCAGCACAAGAAAATAAGAAAACATTGAAATAAATGAAAAGGAAAGAAAATTAAATAGGTGTTTTGGGTATCAGGATACAAAATACAGTGTTTGGGGCATAGAACTTGGAAAGAATGCTTCACGTGGAGTAATCTTTCCTCACCCAGCACTCTCCTCTATGTTTAGCAGCTGGAGTTTACAGCAGCTGCGTTCTTCTTGTTCCCTTGCTGGGAAGGATGTTAGAGCTGGGAGATCTGAGTAATTGCTTCTGGTCATATTTTCAGTTTTGGATCCAACAGCTGGTTCTCACAGTATGTGTCCTCAAGCAAGTCTTTCCTGCTGTGCCCCATCTGCAGCTTCATGATGCTCCCTGCCAAATTCTCAGCCACTTGGAATGACTCATCCATTCTTTCTGCTCCTAACACCCCTTTTTTTCCTTCCTCAATGAAGTTCATTGGCTCCTCACACTAACTTACAGCACAAAAGGCTTTCTGGTTCATCTTTCTGTTTATTACCTTCACTCCATTTCTTCACATGACTTTCTTGTGCCCATTTATTTACTGCAGTTTCCTAGACTACACACTACTTAGCCAGTCACTTTTTGGCTGTGTGAGCTCTGTAGATTACTGCTTGTTCATTTCCCTTCACAGAGTGGTGCTCTATTTCTTTAGGACATTTTATGCCACCCTGGCTGTTTGCTGCAGCTCTCAAGAGGGAATAAGAGTAATTGACACATGAAATGATTTTGAAAGACACAAATGCTTGCCAGATATCTGATTCTTGATGACTCTTAATGGCAGCTAGGTGACTGATTGGTGTTTACATCTTTGAACATCTCCCCCACACTTTTTAGACTGTAGAACACTTTCAAGAATCAGTGAGACTCAGGCTCACAATTAGAGTTTCCTTTGACTTCCCAGGGTGAACTTTCTCTGAGCCAATAAATGCTCTACTCTGCTGTTGCTCCCTTTCTTCCCCGGCTGAGATCCAGAAATCATCTGGCTTGGTCAATATGTATCCACATACAAAAGTAACCAAACATGATTATGATTTTTCAAATCATCTTCAGGGAGGCTAGTTCATGTTTCATCTCTTTTTCAGTTATCAGTATGCTTTATATAAATTGACATTTCAGCAGAAAAAGAGCAGTAGTCATTTATAATTACAGCTGCATACCTATGTTAGTAACTGTCCTTATCTAATTAGTGGAAGCATTCTAGATAGTGAAGAATTCACTGAAAATATCAGAAATCACATTGCAGCCTATTTGCATTAGTCTTGTTTTCTTTTTCATTCCATGTATTAACTTCCAGTAGTTACTAGAGCCACTTTATGTTCCAACTCATTTTCTGCTTATCGTAGTAGGAGAACCACTAGAGGAAGATGATTTGCAGAGAGACAAAGAGAGACAGAAACAAAGAGTTTAAAATGAGAAGTTGCTCTCATTTGAATCCAGAGACACTTTGACGAGAAATTAAAAGGACAAATTGCTTCCTCTTTTGGAAGTGCGCTCATCTCTTGTTCACCAGAAAATCTACTAACGCTATGTAATTCTAGGAATAGTAGGAAGTCTGGATAAGAAACCCTATCAGTGGGATACAGAAACATGAAGGGAGGTGCTTTGTCTTGCATATTCAGAGAGAATAAGTGACTCCAGGTAATTTATGATTACACAGACCACTATTCCTCTCCATCTGGAGAAGAGGCAGATCAAGGGAGCACTTATTACTCTCTACAGTTACCTGAAAGGAGGTTGTGGTGTGGTATGTGTAGGCCTCTTCTTCCGTGTAACTAGTGATAGGACTAGAGGGAATGGCCTCAAGCTGTGCCGGGGAGATTCATGTTATACATCAGGAAAAATTTCTTCGCCAGAAGGGTGATCAGGTGCTGGAACAGGCTGCCCATGGCGGTGGTGGAGTCATCATCCCTGGAGGTGTTCAAGAAGTGTTTACATATTGTACTGAGGGACACGGCTTAGTGGGGAAATAATGTTGGTAGATAGATGGATTGGATTATCTTGAAGGTGTTTTCCAACCTTGTTGATTCTATGATTCTTTGAGCTTCACAGTTTCTCTGCAGCCTTAATAGGGAGGCTGCTTCCTATTCAAATGCACAGTTCCCACCTTGAGTACATTAGATAAATCTTTTCTTTAAATTATGATCATATTATTTATTTTCCATCTTGCCTTCTGAGTGAGGGATTTCAAACATGGCAAGTGTGAGAACTACCAGAATGGCCTGGAGTCATACTGGGGACCTGAAGGAATGGGCAATCAAGGCTTAGTAGCTAATTTCAGAACACTCCATCCCCCCTGTAGGTGGAACAAAGGGGTGAGAAAAGATTCAATATTAGATGCTCACCAGTGTGCTGCCCTAACTCAGGAAATTTAGGGTTGCAGCGTAGGGACCCTTCATTCAATACTGTTTTTACCTTGCTGCTGTAAGCAGCTCAAAATCCTATTTTTAGCAATATATCCCTCTGCATTTATGAATAGAATAATGCTTCTAAATAACCGCATTGCAATTAAGCCAACAATGTTTAGTTATAATTGGCAAGAAGTTCATTTACATTGAGATTCCTTTAAGACTTCTTTGTGTGAGTAGAGTGCTGTGAAGTACAATTAAACTTCATTAATGCTCACCTTAAAATTATTGTAACACCACAGCAGTAGAAATGCATTGCTGTGAAAATCAGAATCTAGTTAAAATAATCAGCGCTCTCAATTCCCACTTGCAATATGACCAGTCTCCTCAGCTCCTCTTCATCTCCTTTTAGAGGCTTCATTTTAGGAGGACAGTGGTATCAAAGCTAATGGTGTTTGTTAATAAAAGGCCCATCATCTATGTGTTTAGTTTCCCATTTCTGAATTAAATAAAGTAGCAACGAAGCCCCATTTCAATTAAATCAGTTCTTACAGACTGATAACTTAGCCTGTTTTACCTCAATGTTTTACCTGTCTTTTACCTCAGTAAAAGAGTCAGATATTGTAAGTTGATGAAGTTTGTGATCCACCTTCTCCTAAGGAAGGAGGCTTTGTCTAACAAATGAAGTAAATCAGACTTCATGATTCTTACTTGCAGGGTTTGGGTGAGTAGTGCAGTGGGCACAGTGTAAGATGGATATATCTGTTTGCTATTAGTTTTCCTTGGGCAGAATTATCAGGTCTGCCTTTGAACCTCTTTTTTGCCTTGTCATTTCCCTTCATACATAGTAGTAGCCCTCTCTAAACGATGACACCTACCGAGGCTGCAGTGCAGCTATTTCTCACTGTCTTTTGCCAAGATCTAGTGGCCCTCTGAAAGAAATTTTATGAGGAAAGCAAAGAATAAAAATAAGAAAAAGAAAGGGAACTGGATCTCTGCAAAGCTCTAGTGTCTCATGCTGCCAATCCCTTTAACCTTCACAGGCTGGAATTACTTACAAGATTAAAAACAGGCAAGTGAGTGCCCTTCAGTTCCTCAGTATACTAATCATTTTATTTCCATGACAGCTATGCTTCCCATAGGCACTGTGAGTGTGACTGCTGCTCTTCACAAAATATGCCACTTTGTTAACCTGCCAGGCTTGCTAGCTACCACTGAGGTTCCAAATGTAAATCAGTGGGAACATCTGAAGTAGCAAATTCATTGGGTTTATGGACATCATTCATTATAAATCACATTCCTCCCTGAAACGGCCCAATTGTGGTGGCCCAGCAGGGCTGTTAAAGTCCCTATTTTTGCGAGAAAACTATATTGTCCTTTATGATAGCACTCTGCCCCTCTCATTAATCTTTTTGCAAAGCTGTTGGGGAGGACAAACCTCCATGGAGCCGAGAAAGGAAAGGATTTGGATACCTGACATCTCATCATGTCTCTCCTCTTTGGATTCTACTGCAGTAAATGAGCAGTGCTTTACGTTAGTGCATTATGTTCCTGTTTTATATCTGTCCAGCTGCACACAGTCACACAAATCAACGACCAGATTTGTACTGCCTTTGGTGTTGTGCAGGCAAACATCTAACAAGTTTTGCCTACCTCAACAAGTTTATGCTCTGAGGTGTAATAAGACACAGCAAATGTGGGGACTATAAGGGGATGTGAGTGTAAACTAACTTGGCTACAAACGCTTACAGAAGAAGAAAAATTTTCATTTAAATTCTTGTATTTATGTCTCTGCACAGGTTGATTTTTCCTAATCAAAATTAGGAATATGCTGTGTTGCAAACTACAAACGCAAACAGAAATAGCCTGCTTCTGTTGAAAGCAGCTCTGTAAAGCTTCTGCAAAGTCAAAGCAAACAGAAGTTAGGAAGGAAAAAGAGGTGATGCCAGAAGTGTCTTTCCCAGTAGTACCAATTTTATTAGAGTTTTACAAAAAAGCCCAGACCTCATTTCTAAACAAGTCTGTGCCTCTATCTCCCAAAGGGGAATAATGCCTTTGAGCAGAATTTGACTGTGATTGTCAGTAGTTTACTTTGTTAACACAGAATGTGTATGAGAATGTGTATGAGAAAAACTGCATTTTTGTTCTTGTTTACCCCCCCCCCCCCCCCCTTTCCTTGATTGAGTTCCCCTTTTGTACTTAAAACTGAAGTTTAATTTTTATTTTCATTTCCCTGAGTATTAGAAAGGGAATCGATATCAGTCACATCAACTCTTCACCCTCTGGGGACCAAAATCTAGAAGAAAAGTGAAGAAGGAATGATGGTAGAACTGTTAGTCAAATTATTTATCTTTCCTGCCTTCCCTTTCTCCTTTACTTTTATTTTCTCCTATGGAAAGAACAGGTAGATTTTCTTACTGTAACTGCTGATGTGTTTCTTTGAAAAAGAAATCCAGGCAACTCAGCAAAAGCAAAGTAGTATAGAGCAAGAACAGATTTATTGAATGATGAGTTGGTGGTTCTCTGTCTTTGCTTTCTTCTGGTACCAGCCAAACATTTAATCTTTGCAGTTTGGCATTCCATAACTTTGACTCATTGCTCTCTGCAGATTGTTTACTTTAATATGTGGGAGGTATATGAGAAAGAGATTTGGCACTGGGAACACCTGAGGATAGGATATAGAATGGAGGTTCAGAAGATGACTTTTTATGGTCCCTAAAGATCTTCTCCAGGGCTGCTCTGTCTGGTGGAGGAAGAAGTAGACAGCAAGACGGCAAGAACAGGGAAGGGGGAGCACTGGGCTCAGGGATTTGTACATTACCTTTCAAATGAAGTCCCAGTCCCTAAGGGATAAGGACATTTGGGAGTCCTGAAAATGCACAGAAAATCTAATGGCTACATTGCCAAATGAAATTAATGGCTCTTTTACTTAGTTTCTTTAAAACATGTTACCCCAACTCAGTACGGGTACAGCAAGCAATTAAGGTATCCCAAAGTACATCTGAATCTCAGCAATTCTGAATAATGAATTGTTTATTCTGCAGTTAAAAAGAATTTAAGACCACCATAGTCTGGTGTTGTAAAACTAGATTGTTTCTACGCATTACAAATTTTTATAAACATTTTTTTTTCTTTTTTCTTTTCTTTTCCTTTTAATGGAAAAATATAGGTTTCTCAACAGTAATTTTTGATTGGAGAAAATCATCTGAAATTTTTGAGAAATTCTGTTTCTGATATTTCAAAGATAAATCTTTAGAAGTATTCTAGCCTATGTAAAATTCTTATATTTTAAATCTTTAAGGTTTACTCCAGAAAAAGAATATTACAAAATCCAGTAATTTTCTGAGTTTTGTGAATTCCATTTTAAAATCAGATATCATTATTTTCTTTCTTGTATAAAGTTTAACTCTGTTTCTAAACTGATATCATTGATATTTAAGCAGCACTTCTGCTGATCTCACAATTGACAATATCAATGTATTAAAAAATCTTCCGATGGTTATTTTCTTTGTCACTTACTGAACCTGGCTGATGTTTGTGACAGAATTACTATTACCAAGATAATACACAGATAAATTCTTTCTAAATAATGACCTATGAATATTTCATTGTTCACTCTTGTTTCTGGCAATACAAAACAGTATATAGCACAAAAGGATGATGCATTGGGATTAGAAAAAATGACTTTCTTCATTCCACTGGGCATTAGTTTATTATACATTTAGCAAACAATCAGTCTCACTTCTTAGCTGAAGTATGAATACAAGGTTGTATGGCAGGATGTTGTGTTCTTGTTTGTTAACAGAACATTTATATTGAATCATCCAGGGCTACTTTAAAAAAAGTTTTGTTAACAGCGCACTAACAAGGTACAGGAATTTTATAAGCTATCCTACTTCAGCCAATTACATACAGCAGCTTTAGCATAGATGATGAGATATATTGGAGAGTGGAAGTTTACGCTTTCATTAAATGTTTAAAAGGGGGAGTGAGTGTAACTCACTAGTCCAAGCTGATCTGTCTTTGAAATTGTCTGAATTATAGAAATGTACTCAGAAGAAGGATCAATTATTAGTAACTTTCTTGAAAAATTAAAACAAAACTGAAATCATAACTGTGCTGCTGGCTACAAAGAAATCCTTCAGGTGCAACTTGCTGTTACAGTTACAGCAATTTTCTTTCCAGTCTCTTGATAATCTGCATTTGTCCTTGAAAATGTGAAATTCTAGAGTCATGTCATTATACTCCACAGTATTCATGGATAAGGAGAAAATTTCCTTGAGTTGGAGACTGTATATCAAATAAATGAAGGTGAAATTTCAGACTGAAAAATACTTAATCTACATCCTAACGCATAGCATTTCATACATTTCAGAATAACATGCAATATTGTTTTGAATATTCCATTCGGACTCTTATGAGTCTGGAATGGCAGGGGATAGTTTAGAACCTGTAAGATAGCATGAGCAGCAACAGGCATGTTTAAAACAGGCATGACCAGTCTCTAGCAAGATGTGCTTGTTAAGTGTCCCCTGTATAAATCACTAATATTTTGCTGTAAAGCAAAGGATACAGTTGTGTAGTACTCTAGTCCTTCAAGGGAAACATCAAATTAATTCCGCAATCCATGAAGACCTCAGATACACATTCTGAATTCCCTTTGCACTGAGTGCATATTTCAGTCCCTAAGCTCATGGGAATTTTGAGGTTAAATTACCATAAATATGGATATGAGTAATAAAGGTAACCTATCAGGTCTTAAATTTCATTCATGCGATAACTCCAAACGGATATTGCATTTGAAAACTGAAATTTGATAAAAGCCTATTTTATCCCATCTTTTACCTGTCTTGTCTCTTTTGATTGTGAACTGTTTGCTGTTGGAAATGTCTTTTATTAAATAAGTAAGTGTACAGTGGCACAGCAAAGCTCTGACTTTTTTTCTGGAGTCCCTGAACACCATTGTCATGCAAATAAATTAGTCCAGCATCATTCATTTCTATTGTTAGGAAGTTTGGTTATTTTTACTGTACAAATTAATGAGTGATATTTCCATAAACTAAATAGACAGGAATTCCTCTTAGTCTAATTATATATATATATGTATGTATGTGTGCATGCATTCTAAGTACAGTATATACATATATACTTGGAATAGGACTTGTGAAATCATTAGATAACTTTTCTAGCTGTCTGAGGAAAGGCAGTAGCACTGGATATATCTGATGAGAAGAGTTCCAGGCTCTTAGGAGATTTCTGCTTACGCTGAGTACTTTAAGCCTCATACTGTCTGCTGAAAACCTGTCTGGAACCTGACCTCAAACTAGAGAAAGGATGTGAGTAGTCTTGTATCTCATAACAGATTGCCCAATGGTAAATTCAGAGCTGCTTGACTCATAGTTTTCTGACTTGTATGACTTGGACTGTTCAAGAGATGGCTCAGTAAATTTGTGACACTTACAAGGAGAATGTATATAGTTTCCCTCAAAATTCACTACTTCTCACCTTAAGCTATTATCTCAACTTCCTGTTATCAAACAAGTTAAATCCATCCTAGCACAAGAGTTATAAATTACTTTCCAACAGTATATTCTCTGAACTCTGACAGAGGTGCTGATGGTGCTGACTGGAATTAATTGACTACTGTCTTTACATACATGTAATTCTATGTGTATGGGAAATTGGTAATCACAGCCTGAACCTCTGATTAATCAGCTGAGGCAAGTGTCAGGTCAGCTGTGGGAGCACAGGTGAGAGTAATTTAGCTGTGCTCCCGGAAGGGGTGTAGCTTGCCTCCACCTCCTCTAGACCTCATTTAAGGGCTGACCACCACTAAGGCCATGTCCCTTGGAGACTGCTCCCTGGTGGAGATTGCCTCAGCATTTCCCAGTGAAGGCATTCATATCGGTGAGTCTTTCCTTATAAATAACCTTTTGAATATTTGTTACCATCTTTGTATCTTCCACCTTACAGTATGATATGAGGTTCTTCAGGTGTCTGTTAACCTAACACTAAGCTATGATGTAAGATGATGGAAAAAAATGTGGTATATTATTGCTTGAATGATAAATGATCATAAAGGAGGATGTTTATTTTGCAATGATCCAGTAACACCTATCTTTTCCCTAAATGACTTGTAGCAAGTAAGGAGATCATAATGAGGTGTGAACTGGGCTGATGTGTCTTGAGGTTCCGTATTAATGTGTTTGATTTCAAAGTTCTTACAAATTATTTGGTCCACTTCAGCAATTTGTTACCATCTGAATTAAAATATTTGCTTTATTCTGGTGAGAGAGAAGGAATGAAGCATGAGCTCGTGGCAGAGCTCTAAGAGTAGCAAGCTGTGTCTGGTCAAAGTTTTAGGCTTTACACTGATTTAGGATGTTATGCCATTCAAATGCTTTCTTCATCAGTTTTCCCATGTATGAGATGATAATAATCAATTTCAAGGAGACACAGTCCATCAGTTTTACTAGAAAATGTAACTTTCTCCAATACTTGAGGATGCATTAAGCCACAAAACTGTCAACTAAAACTACTAATTCTATCATGTTAGAAGGAGATTTATAGAGCTATAAAAAGTAAAGCTGTAAAAGGTAACAAAAGGTCTTCCTGAGAATGGAGGATCTATTTAAACTCTTATTGACAGGTGTTAATCTGACATATTCCTAAAAAGTTGAGGGTACAGATACTGCTGTCTCCATGAGCAGTTTGTTTAGTCATTTGCATATATTTTACATTTTTAAAGTTTTCCTTATCTAGAGACTTAACTCTGCCTTCTTGCAAGTTAAGCCTTTTTCTTCTCATCCTTTGCAAAATAGAAAGAATTTATTTATGTTTTGTGATGTCATGTATGGAGATTGCATGTGAAAAAAAATCCACAATGTAAAGCAACAAGAGAAGACATAGAGGTACTCAGGAATGTTTTAAGGTAGTTTTGCTCTAGACAGCTGCTCTAAAGGTAGTCTTGCTCAAGCATAAAATGATAATTTAGGACCAGTGCAAGAGCTGCTGAAATCAGCAAGGATGTTTTATACTAACTTTCCTTCAGCTTTGCAGCTGAAAATAAATTAATTTTTCAGAGTAAGATGTGATTTAATCATCTGTCCTGCTGTGGGAATGTACCTGTGCCATTTCACTTAGGAATTATGTCTGGTGATTTCTAGTTGCATTGGTAACAGAATTGTCCTTCCTTTTCATCAAAGGGAGAAGGAGGTCTTCCAATGATTTTTAAACAAAATCAATACTTTACTTTATTAATCCCTCTGAAATCAATAAGTTATTTTGGAATTAAGATGTTATTTATCATGAAAATTTAGCCCCGGATGTAAATAGCAGGCCTACTATTCATTGCACTTGTGTTCCATACAAGTGCAACATTACTGATATTTTTCTTGGTCTACAGTGTAAAATGGGCACAGACCATAGTACTCTTCTTCTTCCCTGGCCTTGATAATCTCAGATGCTGAATGCACATTTTACGGAAGAAATGAACAGAAAAATCAAATGCAGATGCTGTAGATGTATTCTCTTTCTGATCACACTGACTTGAAACAAAACATTAGTCTGTGTCCAAGTAATATTTTTGCAGTTGTGTGAAATATATGTGCAGCCAATTGGCCCGTGTCCTCTTCTATCACAGGCAGAGTTTCACTGTTGAAGTGTGAGACTAGAAGTGAGCCTAAACAAATCAGTAGTAGCAGCTGATCCAAGAGGAGGTGCTTTCTGCTGCCCCTCAATGGAATTACAAAGGGACTGTGTTGGTCAAGATTATCTCAGTACAGCTCAGTCTCATGTGAGTGTTGTTGGTAATGTAGTGGTTGAGCGCAGTTGCTGGAAACAACAGCAGTGTCAGTTCCTGCTTCCCTGTGGTATCTTGCAGAGTGTTCAAGGGATGCAGCCAGTGGGTTGCACCTGAGATATCCTTGTCAGATAAAATGAGTGGATAGCTTCCACTATATCATGCTTCACAATTCCTTCCAGGAAACTCTAGACCTCAGTCTTCTGCCAGTGCAGGTGGTTGTTCCTACCCTCTGATCTACTTCTCACTCAGAACAACATACCTGTGGGTGTGTATGAGACAAGCAAATCTGTCACAACCTCCAAAACAAACTTACTGTAGTGTGAATGAGGAAGTGCAACTACTTAGAAACTCAGTAGTAAAAAACACGTTTTTCAGTAACTCAGTGTTAAAAATCTTTGGAAACATTCTTGTATTCAAGTGAGAAGGTACTTGATCTTTTGGAGAGAAGTCACAATCTCTTTCTGTCCTTCTCTCACACAGGCACAAAGGAAATAAACTTCTTACCCCAAATTAACAGAATCTCTACATCAAATTGCCAATGGCAGAATCAATTATCCACTTGAAGAAACACAATGGGGAAAATATGGGTTTGAAAAATCATTATATATCAACAAAAAGACTTTCAGTCAGATGCCCTGGAGTAACAAATGCAAAACTATGTAGAGGTCGCTCTCTGAAACCATCCTGCAGAAAGTACATGCTTAACTGCCATCTTTTGGGACTACGGTGCTTCTTGATATCTCCAGTTGTATTATGAAAGGTCATTTCAAAAGACTTGTGCATCTGCAGGGCCTGGGGAGCAGTCTTTATCAGTTTTGAGGAACTGCTCAACTGAATGTGTTTTGTCCTTTATCTCTGGGCTGAGATCTCTTTTCTGAACATTTGCAATAATCTGCCAAGAGGGATGAGAGGGTGAAAAGTGAGATGTATGGATTGGCATTTTGAGTAGGGTCCACAGAGAGGAATTTATATAACTATACAAAGGAATGAACAAAGAGATGACAAAGACAATGATCCATAGGTGGAAACTGTCATTCTGGCACTTTTCCGCTATTACAAATATAGCTGTGTGCTAAATTCTATACAACAGTAACCAGCTCAGCAATACTTAAAAATCTGGATAGCACCGGGGAGTACTAGAAGCTGGAAGGATCTTCAAGTTGCAGTGCTTTTCCTAAAGTTAAACCTGGAACTCCTTTAAACTCTATGCCCTATATCCCACTCATGGCAAGATCTTTCTTAATAAATGTATAGGTTAAAGCTCTTGAGAGTTGCAAAGGTTGCCCCAAGATTGCCTGGTAATAAGTGGGATCATAATAGCATTTCCATTCAATGTAGGTATGCTTGATCCCAGTGCTGCTCTTTATATGCTGCTTCCCCTTAGGTGCCATGTTCCCTGCTTGTACCTCAAAATGTCAACAGTCATTTTTTAGTCACTGCTTAGCAATAGCATTAGCAAAGCCTCAGATTAGTTTCCAATACACCACTTCAGAGGGCAAGACAAACAAACAAAGGAGTGATATATTTGCTGAGGATCAGTGAACAACCACAGACTTCTTCTAGGCATTTAGGTCCAGATTCCCAGAAGGATTTAGAAGTGAATTCTATTAAAATAAATTTGGAGTAGGTACTTCTTTGAAATTCAGTCTTTAGATAGCAACTGCTTCACAGCACTGCTTGCTGTTCTGACAAGTTTGGGCAAAGAAGCTGCAGGAAGAAGAAAACTGTAGCTATAGCTGCTGTTGGAGTGTCACAGAAAAGTTTTTAGTGGAGAAGATTCTGTCTCTGTCAGAATGAAAAGGTTCTGGCATAATTAGTTTAGTTCCTAATTTGATTTCATATCCATCCCCAGAAATTCAAATTGTAACTATCCATATTAGGTATTTTTCGTATTTTTTCTGATGCATGAAAGGAGAGGGAGATACAGAAGGATAGATGGAATCAAAATATTAGCCAATTAAAATAAGACTTCAAATCACAGCCATCAGATATTCCTATTGAGATGGCATGTTTCCAGTGACACGGAATTTCCAGCATGCAAATTGTGCTAAACATTTAGTATTTCCTTCATCGAGATCCTGAACTTCAAAAGGCCCCTTTGTTGCTTTTGGCAAATGGCTAGACTTGTACACAGCAGCTCTAGGAATTCATTCTTCTTCATACAGAAATGAATAAAAAAAGATCAGGAAAATGTCATTTGTGAACAGGGATGTGGTTTTGGATTGGTAAGTCTCAGTTTATATTCTCATTGCTATTGTGAGACTAATATATGTAAGACCAAAAAAGTATTTTTCACACATCAGACGCAAGATTATTAGCTACCTTAAACTCTGCAGATTGGAATGCAGAGTAATGTCTTCCCATTTCTCTGAAGTCATCAGAAGCAAGGGGTTCTTGCATTTTTTCTTCTCCTGAATGTTAACTCTAGAAGAAGGACCAGATCTGAAAGACAGAGAATATCTGCTCTTTCTCTCTTTCCAGAGATAAAGTATTCACAAGATAAGAGAAGACAGCAGAACATGTTCATCTTGTCAAATGACGCTGTAACTGGAATACAACTTCTTAACTGCTGTGTTTGTACAAATTTAGCATATAGAGTGATACTGGAAAGTTTCTGACATCCAGCGTGTACAGCATATCTTTCTCTTTCCAGCATGTTCTTGTGCAGTCTCTCTGCAATAAGAAGCAGAACAAATCTATTTCACCAGCATAGCTGGAGTCTTTAATTTACTATGTTGAAAGCTAGAGGTGGCAGAAAGCATCATCAGCCTGCATTCATTCCATGCAAAGCAAGGTGAGTATTACCCTGTAAAAGATCATTAAATCATTGTCAAACAGACACTTGAAGAAGAGGAAAACAAACAAGCAGGAAGGATCTATGGCACGGAGCCTTAACTATTTGACAGGTAAATCTACTGCAATTGCTGTGAGCATATTTGCACAAATTTGTTCTTTATATTGTTACTACAGCCTAATTCACTTACAGCCTTTATCTCTAAAAATTAGCATGATTACATTGCAATATTTTCTGTCTCCCTCTTTACTGGCCTCGACAAAAACTCATGCAAATCAAGTGGAAGAGTATTTCAGACGGAACTTCAGAAAACAGTCAGTGAGTGCATGCAACCTATTCTCACTACAAACTTCTTTATTTCCTCAGGCAATTCTATAAATATCAGCCTATTTATTTCTCATTAAGTCCAATGTCACTTAAAGTGAATTGGACCCTTAATATTGTTCCTTATACTTATTTTTGCTGACCACCACACTTTCACAGAAAGAAAAGGTGCTTCTTTCCACTGGGGCTAAACATGATGAAGGTTTAGTCAGGAGATGTAATACAAATGATCAGGTATTCTTGTAGCCTGCTTCTTGAAATAGTTCCCATCTGTAAACCTGATCTGTCCATATAGAGTTTTGTATGGCAAGTTGACCATATTAATTAAAGTACGTTGGCAGAATAGTTTATTGATACAAGCCACTTTACATAACTTATTTACATAAAACATAACTTATTTATTTTACATAAAATAAATAAAGACAAATGCAGCCAGTCATCTCGATGAAACCAGAGCAGTTATTATCTATTATCGATTAAATGCTTAATGTGCACAGCCCATCAAACTTTCACAGCAAAAGCCACACACCAAACAGAGGCATCCAAAGTACTGGTGGTTGAAGGGTAACAGCATTTTTCTACAGCTCCAGAGCATATTACTTTTATTTAGATTTATTTGAAAATGCCAAGTTCTTTGATCAGAGCTCCACATCATAGATTACAACCAAAACTACCTGTATACATGACAACAAATGTATTTTCTTCCTAATGGACTCCAGTCTGTGCTTGATGCAACCTTTCATTAGAGACAGAGAAAACAACACTTTGACAGCTTTGACCTGCTAACAGGTTCACAAGGTAAAGTGTTGCTGAAGAATTTATTAAATGAAACAATTTGCCTTTTTAAAGATTCAGAAAGCAACTGTTGTATAAAAATGGAGTTACAAGCATTAAGAAGGAATAGGCCTGAAAATTAAGACTGTAATATCAGACATTTTTCCTGAGGACTGTTCCTTGTAGAGATGTGTGATGGAAGATGAATAATGAGGGTAATGCAGAGACATGAAAGAGAAATACTGCTTGAGAAAGACAGACTAGATAGTGAAACTGAAAGTTTGAGCCTTCAGCTTAGTCAGTTTTACAATATAATGGTCAGAGTTGATGGTTTGTCCAGATTCTAGGAAATCCAGAAGGATCACCTCTTTCCTATTCTAGAAGACAGTGCACATCACTTTACACACTGAGAGCTGTGTCTTGAACTTTTTCTTTGACAAGAAATTCATATTACTACTCCAATGACTGTTGTTTTGACTCCAGGTCATATTGGTAACACCAGTTCTCTTCAAGAAGAAGAACTTAATTTAACTTAATGGAATATTTGTGGAAGTTTCAATCTCTACTGCCATACCACAAACATCTAACTCTGACATCGTTGTCCGACACCATAAAATAGGAGTCATTACTTTTGGATCAGCCTTTGTATATTAGAAGATTATATTCTTTATATTAAAAGCATTTTAGGCATACTTCTTTATATAGCTATGTCTTCCATAACAATCTGAGTTGTTGATGCTGATAACTGCTCATGAAAGATTATTTTCTCCATATTCATTCAGATGGTAACTGAGAAACCAGGGAAGAAGAGATTTCACATGATCTGCTCGTGTGAATAAAGACTGTCTCTGGTCAGTCAGAAAAACTCTTAGTTAGAAATGTGACTCAGAGTTTCCTGGGTGAAATTATCTAGGTATAAGAAGTCAGACAAGCGAGTCAAATTCTGTCTTTCTTGCATTGAAATGAAACAGTTTATAATAAAAGGGGGGCAGGGAGGAGGAGTAGGAAAGGGAAGGGAATGGAAGGGGCAGATTAAAGCCAGTGGAAGTATACATGTGTATTTTCAGTGGGCTATTAGGTATTTCTCAATGCTCCAGTATCCCCCTTTTTCCTCTCTTTTTTTCCTCACTTAGAAATCTTACATTCAGGCCTGGTATAACCTTACATAGGAAGAAAAAGGCAATTCTGGCACCAACAATTCTTACTTGAGTCAATTTTCAAACATTCCAGTGATGTAGAACAAAAGAAAATAGCCATGTCACCTCACCCAATAAGCTGTTGTTTTTTGTTTGTTTGTTTGTTTGTTTTTTGACATTCTCAGGCTTGTACCCAGATGTGTGGTATTGTTATTTTTTATTTAGGTATGCTTAAGAGGGATATGCAGGGAGAGGGTGAATGAGCTCTGATTGTGCTCTCAGCAGGTCAGGCAGAAGGCAGGCACAGTGAAAGAGTTATAGTGCTGTGGTTCCTGTCCTTGAGCCATGGCTCTTGTCCTTGAGCTTCTAAGACCAGTTGTTCCGCAGGGTGTAGTAGGTGCAGTTTGAAATGTAAATTGTAAATGTAGCTTTATGGCCACTGACTGAAAGTGACTCACACATCATGTTCAAAACATGGGAAAAGGAAGATTTTTCTACTTGTAATTGACTGTGCAGACATGCCCTTGGTAACACTACAGATGTTGACTAATTTGACTAGGTAATATATCTTATATTTGGGTCACTATGTTTGTTGTTGTTGTTTTGGGTTTTGTTTGATTGTTTCTGTGTTTGAGTTTGCCATGTGCATTTTATTCAACCTTAGATTTCAGAAGTGCTGTTTTTCTAAATGTGTGTTGTTTGCCTTTCTACTCCCCAGCATTTTTGTTCTAAAATGCTAACCCAATTATGCCGCAGGAGAGTTGCAATTCAGTTGTCCCATCCACCCATTCTTTTCTCCAGGGTGCACTTTTTGTTTAGAGAGCATCCCCAACTGTCAACTACAGTCTTTTCTTCTTGTGAGGGGGAGAGGTACATAGCTTCATGGAATCAGGGGAATGTTTTGTGACAAGTGGACAAATTCAATTTTCTCCAGCTATCTGAATCCCATTTCTTTCTCCAATCTCTAAAATAAAGATAACAAAGTTTTGCTCTTGTTTTTTTTTTTGTTTTGTATTTTTTTTAACTTTCTTAAATGTGTGTTATCATATAGCTGCAATTTATAAACTTCAAAGCAGTTGTGCATTTCCTCTGTTCCATTTTACAACTTGCATACATACACAGGGTTGCAATAGCCTATTAGAAATAAGAGGAGAAAGACACAATTTAAGAAGAAGAATTTAGGTGGCATGCAAATACCCATATGAATATTAAAGCTTGTTGTACACTTATTATACTAGAGTATAAAATCCCATAAAAAATGATGCATACCAGCAAAGTAGCTTTGTATCAATGTTATTCAAGGACTCCACAGAGGATCAATTACTTTCTAGACTGGTACTTTGTCCTATAGCTGTGTAGAATAGGAGATATAACACTGAGTATCCTGAGAGACCAGTGCCCCCTCACATCTGGTTTATAACCTTGTTGTCTTTGTAACTGCAGGGTGAGGAAAAATCTGATCAACAAAAGTTTTTTAGTGTTTTTTTTTGTGACCTAAAGCAAGCAATTTCAATTCAGCTAGTAAAAGACAGTCAAATACAAGTAAACATGATGGCTGTGGACTTTTATTTCACAGTTAAGCCTTTATTATCAAAGGTGTAAGTTTGAATGCATCGCATGCATTAAACACAAGTCAATTCTGTGAGAAGTGATTTGACTGCTCATAGTCATTGGTAACATCTGGGGGATGGGAGCTTAGACTTCTGGTGTCTCATTTTAGGATAAATGGCTGTGTAACCCTGGGCAGCTCTACTTCACAGTATCTCAGTTTCTCCAGCTGTGAAATGATGATAAGAATTACATATTATAAGCTTAAGGACAGATTCTGAAACCTTTATTCAGAACTGAGTAGTACAATCGATTTCAGTCTGAGGACAGGTAACAGCATCTGGTCATTAGTGTTTAGAAAGTAACTAGATGCTTGGCTGATGGGTTAGATTAGATTTCAGTGCTGAGATGCTACCATGAAGGGTTCTTCAACATGTTTAAAATAGATTAGATAAAGAAAGTGCTTTGAGAGGCTTGAGTAAACATGAAGCAGAGAATCCTAATGATGCTAGGAAGAACAGATCCAAGGACAAATAATAAACAGGAAGAAGGCCCTACCTAGAACAACTTGGTGTTGAATAATTTCAGCATTTTATCATTTAGTAAGACATTCAGAACCTAAAGAGAGGTGCAACTGTTGTCAACGACATGTTTTTCCATTTACAAACTTTAAAAGACCAACAAGCATAAATGCAAAGGTATTTAAATGTTGCAGATGCTGAGGGAGGAAATGATCCCAGCATCTACAATGTGGAACTTCTTACCAACAGCTTGGGCCTGCAGGTCACAAAGACACATCACGAAGGAAATAAGTTTTCTCCTGGTCAAGAGAAGCAGTCCTGTCTTATCCTCATGCTCCCTTCTCCCTGGCAAGCACCAGGAAAATATGAGATGATTCAAGAGATATATTAAAATTGACAGCCTTGCATCTTAGAGGCATGACTTCAGGCCCCTCCCTGAAGAAAGCTGTGATGGCTCCACTTCACAGGTCCAGAAGCAGATGCAGATAAGAGTACAGTGACTCTACTAAAGCTGTGCTCTGTAGACCATGATGGCCTCTGGAAACAAATCTGATTTTCAAACTTTCCCCTCAGATTATCTCATTTTTCATTTTGGCCACAGGAATAAGGAGGAAAAAAAATAAAATAAAAAAAAAATGGTAATGGAAGGTTTCAATTAAATTAAGGAATGAGAAAATAACTTCAACCATTTATTTTCCTGTTTCTCATGAAGAACAGAAAGGATGAAAAACAAGTGACATTTTCTAAGCTCCTTTATTTTGATATTTGATATTTTGAAGCAAACCAAATATTTGCTTTAGAAATGTCCCTTTGCTGAAACAAATATTTTTTTAATTAAAAACAAAGTTATGTATGAGATTTCATTTTGTCCCTAACAGAAACAGTATTTCCATTCTCTTAATCTAATTGTTTCTCTTTCCATCGAATAGCAGCTTTGCAGACGTGACTGTAAGCAGTGTGAGTGTGCTGGGAAGAGAAGCCCAGAGGCTCCAGCTTGTCTGTCTGCAGCCCTGCCATCACTGCTCGTTTTCCACAGAAGTTACTCTAACACCACAGTGATGGATGCAAAAAAAAGAGCCCCTTGGGTTGGACAAGGAATAGTAATCATTCCCTGTGTTCATTCTGGTCCCTTGGGATGCTCCTGCCTGTTTTGTTCTTAACATCTGCAGTTTGCCCTGGTTTCCCAAAAAGCCCCCTCTCTTCCCTAGGCTGCCAGGTGCTTTGTGTACCAAATCCAGAGCTCACCTTTACCCTTTTGTGGTGTTGCTTGCAGGAGAGAGGCAGGAAGTCAGCTCAGATACGTTATGAAAAGGAAAAACATAGAGCAAGTGAATGTCATCTTCCCTTTGCTTTCTCTGCATAATCTCTTTGTTAAAATTTCAATCAGTTCAGTGTACCATCAGCACTAGATGAAGCCTGGGTAAACAGACTCAAAACATCATGTCTTGGTTCTTTTTGCCATGTAAGCTGATCGAAAATAAACGCAGAGCTAATATACAAAAACATTCACATGATGTCTGGTTGCGTAACTGTAGGAAGTGAAATTAGTTTAGGCAGGCTGGGTGTGGGCCAGAATGCAAAATGTGTGCTTTAAGTGGCTAGCAATTCAATTGCATTAAATAGCTCATTTATAACCTATACCTGTAGTGGCTGAGTACCTGCAATGGTTCATTAGTTTTTATCAACAGCCATTATGAAATCACTGTGCTATTCCCATATTTCACAAGGATGCTACAGAATACCTGGGGAAAAGGAACAGGGAGAGAGAGGAATGGCAATGGGAGTAACCTATAGACACTGTCCTTGGGATGATGAGGAAAGGGGGAAGTGAGTGTTCTGGCTGGGCTGCAGGGGTAAGAAGGCATCCAAAAGGCAGAGCTCTAGAGCTGGTGGAAAGGGATGATAGATGGCTTGTTTGCTTGTGGGTCTGAGCATGTGAGAAACATCACTGTTCACAGACATTTTTGTTATGGCCTCCCCTTGTTCTGGATAACAGACAAAAAAAACACTGGTGGAATTCACACCCCACCTCATCTACCTAAGCTCTTTGAATCTTGTATGCTTTCAACAACTCTTATTTTTCAGTGTTTCACAAGGCACCTTAATTTTGCTCTGCTTTGATGACTTACATATTTCAGAGTTTGATGCCAAATATTAATAGCACTGTTCTTACCACACATATTTATATGCAACTCTCAAGCAGGAATAACATTTTTTTATACGGGATATACAACATGTCTGCCCGTGCAAACAGATATAAAAAAAAACAAAAACAACAAAAAACCCTTAAATCTTTACCTAATTGTGTTCTAGAAAAATGTATTTTTAAGTGAAACTTTAAAGAACTTTTCACCTTAATTCTGTGTATACTTAAACCATGAAACTTCAACTTCACCAGTAAAGAGTAGGACCAGATGAAAGCCACGATGATAATTAGAGGGCTTGGGTACCTGCCCCGTCGCAACAGTGGGAACAGGCTGGGGCTTTTCAGTCTGTAGAAGAGAAGGCTCTAGTGAGACCTGATATCAGCCTTTCAATACCAAAAGGGGGCCTACAGGAAAGCTGGGGAGGGAGCTTTATAAAGGTATGTAGAGACAAGATGAGAGGAAATGGCTTTAAACTGGAAGAGGGGAGATTTATTTTAGATATTAGGAAGAAATTATTTACTGTGAGGGTAGTGAGACACTGGAACAGGTTGCCCAGTGGGGTCGAGTTCCCTCCCTAGAGGTGTTCTCAGGGTCAGGCTGGATGGGGCTGCAAGCAACCTGGTCTAGTGGGAGGTATCCCTGCCTGTAGCAAGGGGGGGCTAGAACTACATGATCTTAAAGGTCCCTTCCTACCCAAAACATTCTATGATTCAACAATTCTATAAAGTAGATTTGTGCTTGTAAATTTAACTGCTCCTCTAATACAAGGAGTAAGCTTACTGAGGAACCTACAGTACCTCAATCTGTTCACTTTACAAGTGCATGAATATAGCTGCCCATCACTCATAACTGGAATGAGCAATGCCCAGATTTTGACATAGCAACCTTTTCTATTGGCATCTGCTGATTTATTTGTGGCTGAGAGGAAGACTTCCATATTTCTCTTCTAAAATTGTCCTAAAAAAAACCAAACCAAAACAACAACAAAAAATGGCCTTTCATGCACATGGACCACACAAACATTTATTTTAGTTTTTAGAATTTCTTTTGAATCTTATGGAAATTAGATAGTATTTAAAATAAATAAATAATTTATTTGGTGCTGAAAAAGGAACATTTTCCTGTTGGAAAATCATGAAAAAGGGACAACTTATACTAAAATTTTCTTTGGAAAATCTCCTCGCCTGCAGTATGAAGTGTTTCAGAGTTGGATAATGATAGTGTGAATAATGACAGCAATGGGATCTTCTGAGTCTTTTTTCTTTTTAATTAAAAATGAGTATTTGAAAAAGAAAACCCCTTGCAAACTGAAACCTTCTGTTGTTGTTTTGACATTTTACAAAACTTATCAGAAAAGAACCTTTCTGAAAACCTTAAACTTAATTTCTTTCCAGATTTTAAAATCATTTTCCATAACAAGAAAAAATCTTCTGTATAACATTTTACATGAAGTTGAATATGCAGATTCTATTCTATTGTTGAATAAAGCAGTTCTACTCTGTTTACTAACCTGAGAAGAAAAGCATAGCTGGAAATAGGAATATTTCATTTCTCACACACGTTAGGAAAAAATTTAAATTAGTATGATTGGTGATACTGCCATGTTAATAAGGAATACGAGAAAAAGGGAACCACAAAACTAACCAAAAATAAAAGCTGGAATAAACACAGCTGGAGAAAAATGTAAAAGCTTTCTTGCTTCGCTATAACTGTGGATATTTATTCCCCTGAAATGGTGAATAAAAACCACCAAAACTATTAAATATTATGGGCTCTAATATTAGTTAAAAAATAATTAATCTTTTTCTGAGCTTCAGAAGTATGCTGTGGTCTGTGGTCTGATGCTGTTTTATGTCAGTCCCAACATGGGAGAATCATTACAGATGACGATGCAGGCTTTTGTTTCTAATGGAAAATCTAATTTGATTTCCCTCTTCGGGTAATGCAGCTGGGGATAATTACATATTTCTGTCACATACTCCCGAGTGCTCTCTGCTCTGTGGGAGGGTAGGAGGCGCGAATGCAGAAGCTTGACCACTCCAACAGAATATTAAAACCCAGGGAAAAACAGCCGCTAACTCCTGGCTGGAGACTGTATTGTGGACTCTGACTGCTTCATCCTTTCTCTTGCGTTTGTTTAAATAAAGACCAAAGTGCTATTCCTGACAAAGTCTGTCAGGTCTCTCACAGAGAAAAATAGCAATATTTATATTGAGGTAACTCATATGTGCTTGACGAAGGAGGTGAAAAGGGGCAGGAGATAAGAGGGAAAATTTCCTAAAATAAATGAGAATGGGAAGACTGAGAGAGAAGTGACTGGACTGCCAACAATCTGGTTGCTGATGATGCAGACAACCCTGCTGGGCAGCTTGAAAGCTCTGTGGCCAAGGATATCTTTTCACACCTGCTGCTCTGCAGTTTCTGCCAACCTTTCAGCCTTCTCACCGCTGCCTGCATCTTTGCTGGGAAAGTACATCTTTGGTGCTAAGCACTTCCTTTCCCTGTCTACCTCCACTACCACTCAACCCTCTGTAAGCCCCGAGTGCTCCTGACCTTCTCAGTGCAATACTTTTCTGAATTTCACATCACTCCTTTTCTTAAGTTTCTCAAAGAGCTTTGAATTTGAAGACCAGTGATTGATAATATGTAGAATCATAGAATCATTTGAATTGGAAGACACCCATCTTGTCCAACTCCCCTGTAATGAACATACAGCTAGATCAGATTGCTCAGAGCTCTGACCAGTCTGACCTTGGGCATCTGCAGGGTCATGGCATCCATTACCTTTCTGGGCAGCACCTGCACCAGCACCTCACTCCTCTTATCATAAAGAAGTTCTTCATTATATCTGGTCTTTTAGTTTGAGATCATTTATCTTTGTCCTATCACAACAGAATCTGTTGAAATCTGTCCCCTTCTTTCTTAAAGCTCCCGTTTAGATACTGAAAGGCTGCTATCAGTCAACTACAAGCCTTATCTTCTCCAAGTTGAACAACCCCAGCTCTCTCAGCCTGTCCTTGTAGGAGAGGTGTTCCATCCCTTGGATCATTTTCGTGACTCCTGAGGGACAGCACTAGTCACTGATCTCTATCCAGACACTGACTGACCAGTACCCTCTGGGTATGCGTGTATGTATATATTTACCAATCACCACGTTTAACTAGATGTGTTTATGTATAATGATGAGACATGGCTAAGGTGTCTACATTCACAGTTTAGCATCCTGAATAAGTAATCAAAATGTCCACCTGTACTGCACTGATTCCTTGTGGCTCAGAGAAGTGGCCTCTCTTAGTCCATCTTCTTATGTGTAGTAAAAGCATGTAAATCCCTACATATAGGTACATAAATCCAATCATAAAACAAAACAGACTTATTGTGTGTACCTGAGGGTAAGCACAGAAAATTCAGTAGTTGTGCTTATAATCATCAGTACTCTTATAAATATAACCTTGGTGCATCACTGAATTTGTGTTTTGGTACATTTCTTGAAAAAATTTCTACAGCTATTCAGGAAAAGCCTTTCTACCTGTATCTTTCTCTTACACCAACACTGCAGTTGTATAAGAGTTAGTGATCTGCAGTAGGGGGATGTGTTTCCAACTTCAGCAGATTCTTCCAGGTTTTGTCTTCACAGTATTCTGTGCCATTCTATTCCCACTATGCAGCCACTTAGGAGTTTTAATACCACATTAGTTTCCTACAGCCTGCTGTCAGAATAGTATATTAAAAGAGGGGAAAAAATACGTAAGCAAAGTATTGCAGATGGACTGAAGAAACAGCAATGCCATTTTCACTTATAAAGACCAGGAAATTAGATTACCTTAGGTGAAAAAGAAAGGCAAGACTTGCAAAACCTTGATGTCATTGTAATGGGCAAAAATTCTGCTCATGTGGGTTTTGTGCAGAGGTCAAATTACAGGCATTCAAGTCATACTGACAGCACCATCCAATATACTTGGAAGCTATAACTATATCTATCCTTAAATAAAATTTCATATGTTTGCTCTTCAGAATAAATAAGACTACACATTACCAAAGGTAGCATATGCCTTTTTTTCCACCAGAGAACAGATCAGCTGCTGATAGCGATGAGCAGATGAGCATTCGCCCTGTAGTATTTGTAGATATGTCATTATAAGGTGAAGGATTATTGTGTAAACCTATTACCAGTGCGACTCCAGGTGAGGTCATTCCTCACATGTGGAAGAGGATCAGCTGACATCTCAATACCCTGCTGTCATTTCTAGTCATGCCAGACATGTAGCACAGATTTGGGCCATTGGTCAGTGATAGTTGGCTGAGATTTCCAAAAACAAGGCTAACTTGATTGAACATGGAAAGCAAAAAACAAAACAAAACAACAACAAAAAACACAAATAAAAACCAAACCAACATAAAAATGCAAAAATGAGGAGAGCATCTGTGAGCTTTTAAGCTCCTCGCTCTCTTCAGAAATAAATAATACTCCAAAACCATAGTTGGAACATGGAAAAATATGATTACAACAATCTGGTAATATTGTATGGGAATTGCTAAGTCACAGCCTGAACCAACAGTTAAGCTCCTGGTGAAGGGACACAGCCAGCCTTGGGAACACAGGTGAAAGCAGTTCACCTGTAAACTGGAAAGGGTGATATCAGGTTCCACCCACCCCTCCCTAAACCTCATTTAAGAGGTGGCTGCCACAGAGTTCTCTCGTTTTGGAGTATTCAGCATGTTCTAATCCTTGGGGCAGGTAAGCAAATCTGTTTTTCTTTGACTGGATTGTTACCAGTGTTCTTTTTTGGACATTTACTCTTAAACGGGGCCTAGGAGAGGTGGAGCCGGGCAAGCGATTATTGGTGAATATTCATACTCTTTTATGGGCCAGTGCTTGATGTTACTGGAGGTGTGTGGTTGTGAGGTGTAGGTCCATCCTGTGCTTCATCAATCCCATGTTGATCATACCAGATGTTGCATGTGATCTGACAGCATTACTAGAACACTTTGATGGCTTTTTGTTCCTTCCAGTGATCCTGAAGTCTCAAAGACTCACAGGGAGTCATACGGATGTTTCAGAGGTACCAGGGGAAGGTCTGTTCTCCAGGGCAAGATACAGGCTGTATTTCTGTCTTGGGTCAATGCTTTGGCTTGTACTGGGATATGACCTGGCTGCCTATACCATACCTTCTGGCCAGATGACTGTAGATGTATAACTATATCAGGCACCATGGGGGGTGCCCTGATCTGCCATAGGGACATTATAGGAGTCCCTTTAGCGATGAAGACTGTAGTGTTGACAGTAGGCCATGTACCTATTACTGGAGAGACTACTGAGCCTCCCACATCCAATAATTTCCCCCAGGGTGCAAGTAGGCTGTGACACTGAGGCCCTATCTGCTCCTTCCAAGGCCATTTTATTCTATTCCTCAACCTAAATTCTCAAGGGCAGGGAGCGGAAGATTATTTTCATTCTCAGTCTTAACTTATTATCAGTGCCCGTAATTTGGATCCTAAGCAGGGAGGCCGATGTTGTCTGTAACATTTTCAGGGCACTGGGTCTGCCATCTCGAGGTCTTTCATTCTGGTCCAGCAAGGTTTCATAGAGTGTTTTTGTCCACCCCTGCAGGGACTGGGAGACTGTCTTCAGGGCAGCCTTAAGAATACTATTATAATATTCAATGAGGCCTGCTCCTGTTGGATTCTATGGCAGGTAGAACTGCCATTTGATGTTATTTTATTCTGCCCAGTGCTGTATTATTGCACCAGTAAACTGAGACTCTTGGTCACTCTCAATGACCTGAGGTGTCCTGTAGGCAGGTTTCAGTTTAGTAAGTGCCTTGACAGTATATGCCTGGTTTGCTTTTTGTACTGGGTAGGCCTGCAGTAGCCCGCTTGCAGTGTTGACACAGGTCAGGGCATATCTTGCCCCCTTAGACTGAGGGAGGGGCCCAATGTAATTTACCTACTGTTGCTGGAGAGGATTGTGCCATTTAGCAAGATGGGCTATTGCTTCGGGCAACAATCTTGGTCTCATCTTAGAGCAACCGTTGTAATCTTGGCTTGCCTGGGTGATGTCAGATAGCTGTATGGACAGTCTCCAAGCTTTAGCAGCTGCCCATGTTATGGCATGCTGGACAAAAGACAACTTCTCATGTAACCAACGGGCAATGTTCCCAGCTGGTGAATTCTCAGTCTATTGAACTTGGGCCAGTGTGTTGGCTACAGTGACTGTAGGAGCTGATGACCAGAAATATGGTAGATGTGCGTAGTCCTGTGTTTGACTGTATTCAATATGTCTAACCACATGTATTTACCGTAGATTGGTTGAGTCTGGATAGTCTAGTCTTAGGCAGCCCACTGTGCAATCCAGAGAGTGAGCCCCTGCCAACTATCTGTGCAGGTGTTCAGGATACTGTCACTGGGTTCCTTGGTTATAACTATCTGCAAGGCTCACAGTTCTGACGTATTGCTTGCCTCAGGTGGTTAATCAGAGGTTCAGACTGTGCTTCAGCAGTCCCCATATAGCATCAAATATGCTTGAACAGGAGAAACTCTGGCAAATTTCCACTATTATTGTATTTTTCTTTTCTCAGTAAGTATGTTTGTTTTGAGGTGTTCATTGCCTACTAAGATAAGTTTATGCCATTTAATTCTCAGAATTTCTGTTTTAATTCCTGGGCTTGAAAACTAAAGCATTTGATTGGTTAGGGGGTTGATAAAGATTGTTTTGAATCTAAAAAAGATCAGGCAAAGAAATGGACTGTGACAGCATTTGGCAGTGAATAAAATTAAGTCTCCTTATGATCTTCAGTACTAATGTCATTCTGATTGCCTTTCTCAAAGAAAACAGGAGACCTCTTTTATTTTGTTACTCATCATCAACCTATAACTGAAATATAACTGAAATCATTCATTTAACTTGGAATAGGAATTGTCTGCACAACCCCAAAAAAAAAAGATTTCATTTGCCTGTTGTGTTTCTATTTCATATTTTTAATGGTAAGTGAATATTTCATTCAGAGAAAGAATGAAGTTCATAGAGTCAATGAAGGAAGGAAAGAATTTTAGTACACATATGCTGCTCTTATTTTTCATTAGGAGAAGTACATGGGATATGAGAACCAAGCATTTCATGGCCAGAAGCACACACCTACTGATATCTGTGAAAATTCTTTATTTTCCCCTGCTTCTCTGCTAAAAATTCTTTCCAAAGTAAATATTAGAATCAAGGATTTAAAGCTGATCTCATGTCTTCATAGAATCAGTGTTTGGGTAAGATCTAAGGACAACTAGTCCAACTGTCAGCACTAACCTACCATCTCCAGCAACCATGCCCCTCAGTACCACATCTGTGTTTCTTGAATGGTGACTCTACCACTTCTCTGGGCAGCCTGTTCCAGTGCCTCATCAGCTCATTGCTTCCCAGTGCCTGCTAGCACTGGCAGATTCAGAGTCACCAGCTGAGTCACAGGCTGATTGTACAGGATAGATCAGTTGCTCTGCTGCACTTGCACAGATCCAATTCCCATATTACAAGTCTTAAGTGAGAAAGACTGAATCTAGATCCCTCAAGGTATGTTGATGTCTGTCTGCCAGTGACTTTGGACCGAGCTCCATATAAGCAATTCCTCTTTGAGGACAATTGCATCTTTATTCAGAGACAAAGCAAAGAATTGAGTAAGACTAAATTCAAGGACAGTTTTGAAAATCTGACACAAAGAAAGAGGAAAGACTGTCTATCTACCCTATAGCTGAGTAGCCTTTAGTCTCTTTTTGAATATCTTTAGAGAAATATCTTCTTTGGCAGCGAAAATTGAAATGAAACATGAAAAAATAATCCAAGTCTACAGGGCTGAGCATTATGTGTGGGTAGATTAGAGCTAAGGCTCATTTGCTGTAGAGTAGTGGCATAATATTTGCAATGAAAAGAATAGAAAGGATCTTGCCCCACCCTTTTTTTTTTTAATGGTGGTTGTTTGGGGATAATTTCCAATGAATCCTATCCAGCCATAAAATCATGTAGAAAATGAGTTGTATCTTACAATAAAAGCAAACCAAATTACAAGGTTCCTATATTCACAGGACAAATTAATTTCATGTTTTGAATACTAATTGTCTACTGTATGGCCTGCAACTATTTATTTTCATTGCTTTGTTTGTTGCCAAAAGAACTTTTGCACACCGAAAATGACATAGTTTTGGCTCTAGCATCAAAGAAAAATGAACAAAGTCTCTTGGAGTAGTTTCCTGTGTGCTACCTGGCCTGCTCCCTGGGGCAGTTCATCCAGTAAAGCTTTTGAAGGGTAGAAAGAAAGGGAGCCTCAATGTGGGCAGCACTTGACCCTCAGTGTCACCATCTGACATGTGTCCTCCAACATCCTCATGGAAGGGAGAAGAGCCATGGGCAACGAGCCAAATATCTCAGAGAGGCCCAGTTGTCTCCCTGAGGGTAGTGCATGATGGAAATTGAAGAGGTATTTGTCAATTGACGTGTCTTCAAGGGCTAACTGCTCTTTGGTGCCTGAAGGAATACTCCAAAGAGAGTTCAAAGGAGATGATATGAGGGGGGGAAAACTGTGTTATAAGCAAAAAATACAAATATATAGAATGCCTTTTCCCAGACCAGGGTTAAAGAACAGCAACAAAAATTGCAGCAAATATTTGCTGAATAAAGTGAATGCTGTATATACATTTAGTGAAACAAACTTAAATTAACAAAACTCTTTAAAGAAATAATTCAGTATCTAAGACTGAATGTTCAATTCCATATAAGTTACATTAACATCACTGTGTCTAGGAGAGATAAATTAGAAATTACTGTACCAGTAGGGAGTTCAGAGCAGCTATTCTTCCTGAAGAGATCTTACTTTGAAATGCAAAGCTTCTCCAGAGCTGCCAATGGCTCACTCTGTCTCTTGAACCCTGGGTGTGATAATGACTGATGGGTTTAACTGACTGCTTTTGCTTGATACTGAAGCTATCTGATATTGGAAATTAGTTCAGAGTTGCATGACTGACTTTGTCCTCCCCAGGATCTTTCAGATGTGCTGTCTCTGCTCTTGATGATTTCTCCTCAGACTCAAAGGCTGACCTTCAGCAGCCAGAATTGTTTGGGGTCCTTATAGCAGTGTGCCTGGACTACAGTGCTGAAAATTAAATCAATGGCAGAGGCTCCTCCTTTTTCCAGAATCTTTGTCCCAGCTACAAATTCTCTCTGTACAAAGGAAGTGATGTCAGGCAGTCTCTCAGATGGGACAAGTGAGACCTAAGAGCTGAAGCAGAGGGCTGTACCTAGGTTCCCAGCAGAACAGGAGCTGTGCTTATCCATTTGCATTATCTTTGGAGGGGGGAGGGGAGGAGGGAAACAAAAAAGAGGGCCCAAAGAAGGATGTGGACTGGAAAGAAGCTATAGTTTTAGTCAGCTGTGGAGGGCTGAGTGCTGCAGTGGTCATCCATGAGGATGATCCATGAGGGGAAGAAATGAGATATTTTAATGCCTACCAGGGAGTATAGGGCAACAGTTTTCCTTGAGGATAAAACTATGGGAAATTTTCTGAACTATATGGCATTTAGATGTAGAGAGGGCTCTTCAGCAGGCTAGAGGGAAACATTTGTATGGCATGCCCTATTTCATTTCAGTCCCTTCACATTTGTCTTCTATTTTCCATCTTTTCTTTACCCTGTCAAAATTATATTTGAGAGAGTTTGGACCAGCTCCAAAGCATCTCACATCAGAGGAACTGTTTTTACTATTGTCTGTTATGGAGTTTTGACTGAGAGCGTGCACATGCCTTTCACATTTTCCTCTTTCTTGCCTTATGCCTGAATCCATGGCTTGTTCTATGTGATATACTGATGCATTATGAACTTACTTGCTCATCCCCCTGATCCCTTTCTTCTAGGTATTTAAACTGCTGCTCTCATTCTATGAAAAACCAATTTTAGGCACTTTGACAGGATTTCCTATAACTTACAAGGTTTTGTGTTTAAAGTATACATCTGTCAAGAAAGCTTAGTTCTACTGTACTGGGATCTGTAGCCTCACAGTAGCCATTCAGTCCTTCTGGCACAGTATTACCCCTTGCCACACATACAGATCTGCTTGTATGATATGTAGGCACCTCATTTATCTGAGTTCATCCAGCATGCTCCTCCTTGACTTGAAGGTCAATTCATCTGGAGAGACCTTTGCTGAGACTTCTAAGTGATGCAAAAAAATAAATAAATTCAAAAGAACAGATCTTAAACAGATGTGAGAGAGCTCCTTCTGAAATGGTAACAAGAAAGCTTGCAGAAGTAATGCAGGATCACTTAGGAAAATAACTACTGTAATCTCTAGAAAGTGTTAAATAACTACAGTGGTATCATTGCTGAAGAAATGGTGTGAACAGAGATCAAAGGGCAGTGAGATGGGTGCAAGAGAGAATTGTTATACAGAGAAGCAATGGCTTCTTGCATTTTGTTCCAAAGGATTTGACTTTTCCCCACCCGATACATTTAGGCTCTGAAAATTTACTTAGAGTAAGAAAAAGAATAGTCTGCCTTTGCCTTCAGAAAGAATAGTGAAATCTCTTTTATACCTGCATTGAAGAATACAGTACTTTTCCTCAATTCTTCTGTCTTTGCAGGAATAGCACAATCTAGTGGGTTTGCCAGGTGTGAAAAGAAGGATGTTCAAGAACAGATGAGAACTTTGCAGGAAGATACATTGCTGCTGATTTTGAAAAAGGAGTGGAAGCTTTAGAGTAGAAAAGGGAGGGAAGCAAAAAAAGACCAGGACTTTGTCTGAAGATACTTCACCCAAAGTGTCATTAAGAGCAATAAGGAATTTATCCTTTAAAATTTTCAGGCATCTGTGAAAGTGTTACCTGTGCTCTATGGTCCCACCGCATTACCACTGAAGACTAATGACTTTCTGAACTCTTACTTCTGATTTTTCGGTGTGGAGATATTATTAGCTTAGCAAAAACAAACAAAAAAAACGACAAATGTCCCTTTGGAGATGACTTCACTCATCAGCCCAGTTCCCCATTCCAGCTACATCCAGAACTCAGCAGGAGTCAGTTTTGAGTTGTTGGTGGTGATGTGAGCTCATATCTTTGGTGAGATGAATCAAGAACACAAAACTTATAGTTTACTTTCTGGGTAGCTTTTTATGACTAATGCTTTATGCCTAAAATGATGTAGTAAAAAGCTGCACAACCTTTTTCAGCCAGTCTATCAGTATAAACATGTTTATGCAGCAAGACCCACAAGAAAACATACTGCAAACATTCAGCAAGGTGAACTCAAGACCTTTATAGAAAATTAAGGAATAGGGATCTCAGAACTCCTATTTTTGCCCTGATAATAATAGTAATTGTGCTCTGTGTGTTTGAGCCTGCAAAAGAGGAAAAATATCAGATTCAATTGAAACATTGCATCTTGAAACATGGTGCTACTAAAAAGGAATTTTATAACATAATTACATTCCCATTAATATGTTAATCTCTTATACACAGACATAGAGAAGCAAATACATTACTTTAAATAATTAACTCTGTAGTGAGTTTTATTGCTGTAGAAAAAAAGATTTCTCTGTGTCAGGGTATTTAACACTTTAATTAAACTCCTTTTGATAGATGTTTACTATTGCTTCTATTTTTGCTTAAAACAAACCCATTCAATTAGGAGAAAATGTAATTTCATCAGTAAAAAGAAATGATTCCATTCTGGAGGAAAGCCTAAGGTTCTCTCTCCTTTGCTGTCTGAGTCAGTGTAAGGCAATGATACAGTGTGTTTTAAGAGATCTGCATCTCTTATGAGAAGATTTTATTTTTCTTTTTTTCCTCTCATAATTTCTTTCTTTTTGAGCCAATGAACCTTGCCATTGTATCTGACATCCTACTAGAAGGTTGCTTCTGTTTTGATGAGAGGAGGTAGCTCAAAAAGGATGCAAAAAAATGTTTAAATGCTTAGGTAATATCTGTTAAAGGAAGCAAAAGTATGGGAGAGGTTTTGACATACATCTTGAAAAAGCTAAGTTCCTATGGATGGCAAATATAAGACTGTTTCTACAAGCCATCTAGATGATACATACATGAGATCTGTGAATTACTTACAAAGGAAATAGCTTTCTATCGCTTGAAGCAGCTCTGGATACATCAGCAGTGATGACAGATGAGAACTGAGACTATTTGCCTTAAAAGTAATTAAATAAATACAAGGAAGCGCTCTTTCACTTGCATTAAGAATGTTTTATTAAAAAAGGAAAAAAAAACCAACAGTCAGACGTCTATAATCCATGCTGTCTACTCACTAATAAGGATTTGAAGTGCTAGAAAATATACAGATGTTAAAGCAAACAGCCCTAGCCACAGCAGAGTCATCCTGTAGAAAATTATAGTCTACTGGAGCCTGTCTCTGATTCTGGGGCATGTCAGGTGGTGGTGTGAGCCAGCTTTATTTACCATTAGGCAAGATTCTTTCAGTGGATATGCAGACCCTGTGGCACTGGCAAATATAGTAATTATCACTCATAGACTAGAGACCATACACTACAAATCGACCTCCTGGGGCTGGACAAGTTTGAGTGCTGTGATATGAACACAAGCAGGAAACTTGTAGATGTAATTCTACTGCATGTGCTGATGAGTTGAAAGGGTGGGGAGAAGGGAAATCTGGGAGGATAGTTGTTTATCCCAAAGAGAAACAACAAAATTGACAATCATTGGATGCTGTGGAACAGTACAGATTAGGAGTCTCCTGGACTACCTGTCCATGAACAACCCGGTGAATAGTCTGATGAGCTCAATGCTCATTTGAAATCATCTGCCTACAGGCAGAATGGAGGAGGAGACACCATTAAATATTTCTGAGCCTGCCATTAAGGAGGAGGTGAAGGCAGAAGGTGGTGACTTTGGGTAAGGCTGTAGAGGGGACAGTCATTGCTGATAAACAGTAATAAACTGACAGTCTGATAAACAATCTCATAAAGTGATACAGTAGATGAGAGGTTGTAAACAACCCTGTTTATGCAACTGCATGTCAAACTGTGGTTTTTAGCTCTTTGAAAGAGGCAGCATGCAGGGATTGTCAGGATATATTCTTAGGGTTTCATTGGCATTCTCCTGTGGTACCTGTTCCCTTCTGATCTGGAAGTCACATACATAAATTAGTGAGCTCTGTGTTACATGCTGGTATTACCTGACATTGTGTCTGTTCCTGAGGCAGAGCAGACATGATTCCAAGGCTACCAAAACACTGAAGCTGAAGTCAATTCATGGGAGAAATGATAAAAAGGTGGTTGCTGTGTCATGAGGTGCTCTTTTTCCTTACAAAACAAACCTGAAAATGAAAAAATTAATCAGTGAGACTGACCACCCATTTTCACAGGCAAGACAATCTGTAAACTCAAAAGAGATAAGAGGTCCAATGGTACCTGTTCTGTCCATAGATCCTTTCTATTGCTATGATCAGCTCTAGATAACTTTGCCTCCATGTGCTCTTCCATGGCTTGTTCAAGGTAGTTTGGCCTATCCTTACTCCTATAGTACCCTTCTGCAATTGGATATTAGGAAAAATTTATACACAGAAAGACTGGTGAGACTGGCATGGGCTTCCCAGGGAGGTGGTGGAGTCATTATCCGTGGAAGTGTTCAAAGAATGTGTAGATGTGGCAGTAAGGGACATAGTGAGTGAGGAAATATTGGTGGTGATGGGTCCATGGTTGGACTAGATGATCTTAGTGCTTTTTTTCCAAGTTCAGTGATTTTTATGATTCTTTGAACTTCAGTGGGATTACTTGTGGATGTAGGGTGCTGGTCTATTCTGAAACTGTAAGTTTCATTCTCTGTTTACTTATTTTCTCTTCTGGATGTCATGATAAGGGATTCATTTACCCGTGAGTAGTATGAAACTTCAAATCCCTGTCTTAATTTTACAGGTGTTCTGTATCTTTATATCTGCCAATGTAACATAGAAAATTGCAAACAGTTTTTCTTCTGAAGAACACTAGGCATACATTGTATTTCTCTGCCAGCATGCTTTTAACCAATTCCTGTGGAATTTCCTTTGCCTGAACAAAGATACTCAATAAAGTAGGAATGCAGTGGTTATTTAAGAATAAGATAGGCTTTTACTTTGGACTTGGAGGGCACAAAACCATGAACAAGAAAAACTCCAAATCACCACAATAAGGTCAGCATGTCTTCTCTGTGTGATGCAGACAAGGAAATGGCTGCTAGCTGGTTTTTCAGTGATCTTAGGGTAAAACACAAGTTAAAAAATCCAGTGATCCAGACATCACAGCATGTAAGTTTGTCCTTTGTTCTTTCACACCCTCCCTTAGTCCCATTGAGGACAGGCAGTACAAAAGCCCTCTCAACTGTAAAGGTTGGCAGCCATCCATGCTGAGGTGCTGCTGCCTCTGCCTAAGATCCCACCATGCTGCCCATGCCTGGCTGTAAGCAGCACTGCCAACAGGAGTATACATGTTGTGTGTCAGCTTAGAAGCTTGAGGAGGACATGGAAGTTATACCACAGGCAGCATGGAGGGAGGAGAGACACAATACTTGATTTCATCATATGAAGAGCTGTGACTCTTTGTATTCTCCTCCTATACTTCTTCCTCTTCCTCCTCCTTTCTGAAGGGCAATTAAAGCTTTCCTTGAGAAATTCTGTTAACACAAGATTGCGCTCCCTGCTGTGAAAGCACCAGAGAAAGTTTGAAAGGCTCTGTGGCCTCAGAAAATGCTGAAGAGAAAGGGAAGTTTTAACAGTGTAATAGCATCATTCAGCCCTGTTCAAAAGGGCAACCCTTTTTGAGTGCATTGCAGTTGCAATGGGATGTTATTACACACATTTTAAATAAATCCTAGCAAATCCTTGTGATGGGGAATAACAGAAGAGAAAACTCACTGGTGTGACAAACTCTGATTTATCAAAGATAACTACAGGTCCTTTTTCAAGGAAGGACAAGTCACTATTCTCATTATGTAGGTGGAGGAAAATGGGCAAAGAGGTGCTATTCCTGAGCATCATCTGGCCAAATGATGGGAAGAGGACTTTTTCTGGAAGTGAAGCATCCTAGTCAGAAACAATATTGAAAAGAGGAAAAAAAATAAAAAAGTATTCCATTGCAGTGCATCTGCAAAGTAATTAGCAATCAGTAAATTAGCAACACAACCCTAGCTCCCTCAGTAGAACTCCTAGGCTTCAACTGCTTTTGCCACATCATATTAGCTGCATCCCAACTCTCCCACCACTAAATCAAGGACAAACTAGTAGCAGTATTGCTACCGGACACAAACAAATATTCCTGAAACTCTCCAAGAGCTTCAGATTCAGGAAGAGGACTAAAGTGCAAAGTTGCTAATTATTTCAACACTCCTTCTTGTTAATATTAATCAAAGTGTCAAGCTGACTCTTTGTAATCTAACCTAAGAAGACTGAATTTTCATGGTGGGAAATGCTTTAAAGTTCACTGTGCTTGAATGACAAATTTACTGTATATTTCCTGCTTGCTGGCTCTGTGCATGAACGGGTGAATTTCTTTTGCTGTTTCTACTAATTGTCAGAACTACTTCCAGTGGCTTTAAACAAATGTTGACTCAGTCCTGCTGTGTCTTCTTAACACTGAACGTTTGATAGTGCAGTTTGCTAGGAGACGTGGATACAGGGATAAAATGCCATTTGAGATCCCACCCGATTGGTGCAGAGTAGGACTACAGAGACATAGACTGACCTAGAAAATGTATTAATAGAATCATAGATTATTCCGTAGGTTGGAAGGTACCTATAAGAATCATCGAGTCTAAATCATGGCTTCACATAGGACCACCCAAAAATCAGACCTAATGTCTGAAAGCAGTGTCCAAATGCTTCCTGAGTTTTAGCAGCTCAGGGCTGTGCCCACTGTCCTGAGCAGCCTGTTCCATGCTCACCAGCCTCTGGCGCAGACCCTTTCCCTAACTCCCAGCTGCCCTTCCCCTCCGTGATGTTCCCTCGGGCCCTGTTGCACAGGGCAGAGCTTGGCACTGCTCCTCTGCTCCCTGTGAGGGGCTGAAGCTGCCATCAGGCCTCTCCTCAGCTCCAATATTTAACAGCCTGAAAAGGAAGCTTTTAAAATTGTACAAATAGATTTATAAGCAGACATAAAATATGCATCTTTGGGAAACAAAACAAGATATTCCTAGAGAGAATGAGTTATCTCCTGGGAAATCATTGCTTGTTTCATAGTCTTTCATGGATGGTTTGATTTTACTTTAGGACCTAGAAAGAAATTCAGTGCAAAAGTAAATAAATCTACATTTCATTCAAACGTTGTCAGTGGAACAAATGATTTGATGAGAACTGACAAAAGCCAGCAGATTCAAATGCTTTGCCCCTGTTCTTGCTCCTAACTTCATTTGTGTGGCAGCAGGCAGCATGTGGACTGTCAGCCACAAGGCGATGTTTCCTTGGTACTTCATCATTTTGATCACGTCTCACATTGCTGGGAACAACTTGAGCCAAAGCTCTAGCCTCACACAGCCATGTACAGAGCCCTCCTGCTACTTCTCTGTCATCACAGCCTGTCACTGGTTGTGCTGGGGAGCTACAGAAGAACCAGGGCTGTGCTGAGCAAGCGGAAGCCCTAGGGAGAAGATGGGTTTGGAAAACACAAAGCATGAGGCACCACATTACTGCAAAAGTGATCCCGCTTGGTGAAAGCTCCTCACTTCTTGGAAGTTGATGTCTGGAAACATCAGATCCAAGAGCAGAGATGCTGACACAGATTTCATTTCCTATGCCAGTTTCTTAAAAACAACAACAACAAAATCATTGCTATCTTATTTATTTATTTCTAGTAGAAAATCATCAAGTTATTTAAGAGAAAAAGCCACAGACCACAAAATATTATAGGTGAAAAAGTTGTGGTGATATTTTTCATTTTAAAAACAGCCTTTTGCTTTTATTCATTACTGTCTCCCACTCAGTGTAACTTTTCTAGGGGGAGGGAATAATAAAACCAAATGCATGTTTCTCAAAGCCATTTAAAAATCTGACACCCTACTGGTCCATGAACTAATGTTTTTAAAGGTATCTAGTGAATACAGCCTGAAGCATTCCTAGGAAATCTAATCTTAGGGGCTCACTTTGTTATTCAGATGCAAAATTTTGATTGGCTGAAGCAAACTGTAAGGACTCCAAAGTTCTGTCTCTTTATTTTAAGTTCCCATCTATCTCACGTTCAGCTGGTAGGTCCAGCTGCAGAGGATGTTTTGTTTTCCAGGCTGTCAGCCAGGCTTATTGCACTGCCACTGAATTTTTTTAGAGGAAAAAGAAGCGACAGCAACAAAAGGTGTGCAATTTGTTACGAGCTAAACCCCGTCTCTGATGTAAGACTTCCTAGAAAATGGCAGGCTCCTTAAGTGAGTCTAAGAGCTAGCTAACATTTGCTTCTGGCAGTGCATCAGAGATATTTGGGGGCTAAAATGAAGAGACAGTACAAAAGTTTGGCATCCAGGTCAAGAGATCAAGTAAGATTGAGGTATTGACTTAAGTAACCTAGAAAGCTTTTTGAAGCTCCTAGGAACCAACAGTAGAAGCGAGCTGATTTATTTCAGGAAAAAATAGACTGTTTGGTGTGTTTCCATCCAGGAGGTAGTGTAAATTTCTTCACTGCACAATGGAGCCCAGAGGCAAACCTGTGTCCGCTTCCCATGACCTCTGAAGGATGGTGAGAAAGGCCATGCTGCTGCAGGACAAAGGAGTACTCAGCAGCCTGCAGGTGGTTGTGAGGGAGTCAGTGATGGTGAGGCAGGGTGAGGGACAGATCCCTACACCTCTTTCCAGCTCTACTGACATCTTTCTCTATCAGAGCTCATGGAGATCAGGAACACCTCTTTACAGAACAGGAAAACATACATTCCTACAAAATAATGTTTTAGTGAATTGTTTTCCCCCAAGCATTTCCTGCTGGAGTTTCTGTTGCTAGAAAAATACAAAAAGCTACGTAATTCAAACAGCTCTACTCTTTCCAACTTGAAATTTCCTTTCTCTTTGCTTGTTATTCTTGCTACATTTCCACTGCTATCATTGCAAAGTGAGAGAATGATTTCTCATGAGGGAAAATAAAATAAAATAAAATAAAAAAATTTTAAAAACCCCAAACATAAGAAGCTAATCTATGTCAGAGCAATGGATGGCACAGAGATTTAAGGGCAGTATTTAAACCAATAGTCTCTGATGAGATCCTGTTCATAGCATGACTTAGATTGTATTTTTTCCCTTTATTTTTCCATTCCTACAAAGCTGAATAGTTCACCTTATCTTCTAATTCATCCACTTAGTTCAGAGTTGAGCCTGGCCTGTGTAGATGCCTGTGTCCCTGGCAGTCTCTCTTGAGTATCTCCACTCTCTGCTGGAGCACCAGTCTTCCCATAGCTGCTTGCAAATTCATATTCCTCGATACAGGCACCTCCATGGAATGAATGGAGCAGATTCCCATGAAAGCAGGTTAAAAGATTACAAACTATAATTTGAGATATGAAAGCAAAAAAAACAACTATTGTGTGATATATTTTTTCTTGTCTAGTAGTATCCCTGTATTGGGACTCCACATTACAAAGATTGCCTAAATAAAGGCAAAAGACCAAGTCAGATGTTTGCTGCTGGAATCAGTAATCAACCAATGTCCACTGAGACATAACTTCTGATCTACAGTTTGAAATAAACACAGGTTAAATTGAGACCTTAGATCAGATCGTTTCTGGGATGCAGGCTTTTCAGAAACTGAATTCAGTCTTGCAAGTGGAGAATATCACTAACAGATAACTGTAAAGTCAGAAAAAAAATTAAATACAAACGACAAAGAAACCCTACCAATCTCAGGAGTTAGGACCCAACCCACTTTCATTTATTGCAGAACACAGTGTCAACACTAGCTATAGCTATGTATATATATATATGGGGAATGGCTTTAAACTAAAAGAGGGGAGATTTAAGTTAGATATTAGGAAGAAAATTTTGATCAGAAGATGATTAGACACTGGCATGGGATGCCACAAGCTGTGGGTACCCCATCCCTGGAGGTGTTCAAGGCCAGGACGGATGGGGCGCTGGGCAGCCTGTGCTGGTGGGTGGAAGCCCTGTCCACTGCAAGAGGGCTGGAACTAGATGAACTTTAATGTCCCCTCCAACCTAAGCTATTTTATGATCTATGATTCTATGCTTACTGCATTTATTTGAGCATCTGCTGGGGGAGTCCCTCTTCAAAGGACACTTATTTCATTGTGTAAAATTCACTAGACTATCAAACACTTAATACGCAGCTGTTTTTAAGGAAATCTTGCCTGAAGAGAATGCATGTACAGGTATCATCTTACAGGGAAAATAAATGTAATTCATAATCACATCAGATTAACAATGGTAATCAGTAGATTCAGAAATCCTGAGAACAACTGCCTCGGCCATAAGGCCCTTATTTGCCCCCTTATTCTGAAAAAGTTAATACTGTGTAAAGCCAGGAGTGAGATAATGGATAGATGGACTCAAGACTGCATTGGGAGCAGACAACATCAGTTTGGTATTGCTGGTGAGATATACATGACATCTGCTAATCCAGATCTCTTCAATCTGAGTGAAATTAACCCCTCTTCAGCTCAAAGCCTTTGGATTAATTATAATATCAGAGATAAGGCTTAACTGAGTATTTGAATGATTTGCAAATCTTATGCGTGTGCTGTAAGCAGCAGTGAATTTCCTCTCAAGGACTAGTTTGCCTATCTGTGGATGTTCGGTTCTGACTCTCACTGTAGTAGGAGGCTCTCTTATCAGCTCTCTTCCCGATAAGTAGGAAGAAACTACTCTTCACCAAGTACTATTCATTAGCACATTTTTTCAAGCATTGAATATCTACCCTGTGTGAAAAGATAGGGATAGAGTATGTTTTTAAATTGCCTCTCCCCTGTTTTGCAGAGACTCCTGTGGAGGCTTTTGAAATGGCAGGATGGATCTCATTGGAAACTCAAAGCAGCTCATCAGTGCAATTCTTTAGACAGTTATGAGCATGTACCATTCTACAGTTATAATGGAGAGAGGTTTTGTAATCTCAGCTTTAAAGTTTTCCTTGTAAAGCCATGCAACCTGGATTAAAATAAATTCCAAAAGAGAATTTTAATGTTTATTTGCAGTAAAATGAAGCATCTGTTCAAATCTAAAGCATTTACAAATGTACATATATATATATATATATTTAAAGAAAAAAAAAGTTATTTTTCATGAGGAAAATTATATTTAAATTCTTGAAAAAGTGTCAGATTTATAAATCTGCATGATTCTCTTCCTTTCCCTATTTCACAAATAGAGAATTTGGTGTAACATATTGAGTCAAAGTGTAACTTCAGTATTTTCAGACCTTTTTCAAAAAGTACTTATTTTGAAGTTTGACCTCGTTTGCTGAAAATTGTATTAGAAAAATGGGCCAGATGCAAACTGAACATCATTAGTAGCGATTCACATAAATAAATTCTTTAATGATATTAGAGCTGTGTGAATAATTTAATTCATTTATATGAAGGGTGTTTAGTGTAGCCTACCATTAACCTTTGTACAGAACCTGGTAATTTCCTATGAGGCTCTTAAGCACAAAGATATGGTGCAATATCACAGTTCCTTTTGGGGTGGATGGTTGTTTGTCCTTGTGAAATAGCATACTGCATAGATAGGAAATGATTTCTTTTATTGTGTAATATGTATGTAAAACCCTTCCTGAACTATGAAGTTCTTCAATGCTAGTAAATGGAGTTGATATCTCTCAATGAATTTCTGTAGGTGGTAATTATTAACCAAAGTAGTAATCAACAGCAAAATTGGCGTCACTAATTAGCTCTTATGTCTGTTTTTCCTACTTCCCAACCTCTTTAAAACTCTGGAGTAGTAAGCCTTACAATACCTCTAATAGGTGTGTTAGGAATTTGTTGTTAGAAAGGAAAACAACAGCACAAGGGCAACTGATGACTTACTCAAGGTCATAAAGTTCTTGTCTGAGCTAGGTTACTACATGTGACTTTTTATTTCCTGTTCCCATCCTTACCACAAAACTGGACAATTTCAGCATACTGTGTGATACTGGTACATCAAGACAATAATGCAAATAAGAGGTTACTGAATACAGGAAAGCTACCAAGTGAGAAAGGATGAAATGAGGCTTGCAAGTTCAACAAGAAATTGGCTAGGGAACTTTTTATCCCAGAGCAGCAGGACTAGCCATTGTGTAAAAGTATCTCTTTAGTGAAATCATTATGAACAAGCACAGAGAGGCAAAAGTATGTAGACTGCCAGAAATTCACAGCTGGTCACTCATCCAAAGTGCTGAGAGACCTAAATCAGCTTAGCTTCTAGACAGAGATGAAATCAGGCACCTGTGGACTGCTTACTTTCTGTTAACTGAGTGGGTTTCTGTCCGTCGCTCCTGGCAAACACTGGCTGCCCAAATGTTGTATGTTTGTCATGCTGAGGAGTAAATAAACTGGAGCACTAGGCCAAAGAGCTGTCCATCTCCCCTGGATGAAGACCACCATCACACCTAGCTGAAGTTGCTGTGGGCGTGGCTGCAGACCTAGCACCTAGGACTGAGGCCTCTAGCTCAATTTAAGAGCGCTGACCAAAATGATAATAATAATAATAATAATAAAATAAAAAAAATATATATACCATGTCTAAGATTTGAGAGGAATACAGGAAAATAGTTACATTTCTCTATAGCCAAAATAGTCTTCATGGTTATATACCAAATAGATGAATAAATGAATAAATGAAAGTGCATAATTCCACAAGAAGCAGTGTTGTTTAGAGCTATAGAAATAAGCAGAAATGAGTTCAGAGCATCATTTGAGGAGTAAAATGAAATACCAGAAGTCAAATTGCAGGGCTGAATTAAAGTAATCATAATGGAGTTTTCAAATATATTTGCAGTTAGAGTAAAAGCTAAGGAAAACAAGAGAAAAATTTGAACCACTTAGAAATAATAATAGCAGTGGACTGGGAACTGGATGCAGAAGCAGCAGACTTTTGAAAAAGATTCTTTATTCGCTTCTATCTCTGCTCATCAGGAAGGAGGCGTTTATCCATGACCAGGAGCAGATCCCACTGCCTGATAGAGGATGCTTTAGAAAGTGTGTAGAGAATTAATGCCAAGTAGAAAGATAAAGTCTCAAGATTCCTTAGAGTCTTGCATACTGGTGCTTTATCTCAAAATTCACAATGTGAAAATAACAGGACATATCTAATGATGAATCTCTTTTGGCAGCTAGTATGGTAAAAAGTCCCAGCAGCATAGCACTTGCCTGTGGTCCACTTTATCTAGCTGTGATGAATACCAAAAGCTTTAGAGAAAAAACAAGCCACTTGGAAAGAAGTGGGTCTATTCCTCTGGCATCTGAACAGAAGCTTCAGCACAGGTCGCTTACATAGCACTTATGTAAAAATATATCTATGGGAAATACCAAGGACCAGCTGAAAATAACCCTCTAAGGAGGTCACTCTTGTATTTGAGATGAGAGGTTCCTTGAGTATGGCAGTTTCTCACCTTTCATCTCAGGTGTTACATGAACACCGATTTTTCTCATGGTTCTCCTTTCACAGACATTTATTTCCCATTTTGCCTCATTATCTGTGATCGTTGCATGCTTAGATCGAGTCACAGCTTAAAACTTCTCACATACATCTGGAGTAAGGGTTACTGGTTGCAGGGAAGACTATGTGCAATTTCAGCCTTCAAGTTATGTGCTTTCCTCTCCATTAAAACCCTCCAAAGCTGTTCTGTATGCAGGCCAAGAGGTCAGGTAGGCATACAAGTCTTGGGACCTGCTCTTCTGGCATTTCACATGCTGGATTTTGCTTTCACTTGCCTCCAGTGCACCAGGAGAAGCTGTGCTTGCTATGCAGAGTCCCAAACCCAGAGAGGCAGCAGCTCTTCACTTACATTTGCAGAAATGCTGTTAGACACAATATGGAGATTTTAGTAATTTGGCATCTGTAAGAAAGGTTAAGGATAAAGGCATAACCGAGTTAGGGAGAAACTCAGCCTAGCACGGCATCCGTTCTCCAACACTGGCCAACAGTATAAGCCTGAGGAGAAATAAGAACCAAAATAAAAAAGTATTAAGAATTCTGCTCCTGTACTGTCCCACTCTCACACTTTTCATGTTAGAGACTTACTGATCTGAGGAAAATGTGTTTTCTACACATTTATTTAGCCTCAGTAGGTTTCTTTTCCAAACAATTTCCAGTTTTCCCTTGAGGTCATTTGACCACCCCTTAGCAAGGAGTGTTAGAAGTCCTCTTTTTTTTGCAATATTTTTTTTTGCTTGCTTTAAATTTGACTACAAATAACACGGAAGGGAAGCTAGGTGAAAGTATCCAGAACATCATTTTTTTCTGGACTCTATTTCAGGGCTTTGACCATATCATTTCATTTCTAGAAATATTATCCAATTATTCATTTTAATAGTTCCTTTCCCACACTTTCAGTGAAGCCGGTGAGCAAAAAAATAGCACTTTGACAACTTTCAGTTCTTATTCTGATAACCTCAGTGTGCTCAGATATTTGATTTGATAAACAACCTCACTAAGACACAGTGGCATACTTTTTATGGTATTAGGTTTTGGTGGGTTTTTTTTGTATTACTGGAACCCATGGGCAATAGACATAAAAAATTGCATTCTTTTAGCTTTATAACCAAATAATGACAGAGCAACTGAATGCTACTAACACCAGCAACAGAAAGGGAGGGATGGAGAAGTCTTCTTTCCGTCATTCTCCGCGCTTATTTTCTTCACTCACTCACAGAAGAAACCTGACTTCTCCATGAAGGGTTAGAAGGGTGCTAATACTCAATACTGATAGATCTGATTATCAGTTACAGGAGTATCCATCAGTCCTGTCAAACTCCCTTCTTCTGTTTCTATCTTCCTTACAATTCACAGATCAAGGGCAATGCTTCAGGCAGCTCAGCACATCTACTGGAGCTCTGAGCACCCAGTGGAGGTGGCTGCAAGGTATGAGGATGGATGGAATGAGGATGGTCCACCAACAGACTTCAGTCATATGGCCTGAAATTGAGACAATTTCTTGTGACCTCAGTGAGATTTGGTTCTGCACCTCTCCTGCCATGCTATTTCATAGCACTGAGAGAAAAGCAATTTCATCTTCACAGGATGTCAAATTTGTGTATTTGTAATGAAGGCATTTCTATATAGGAGATTTCGTAACAACAACAACAAAAAAGAATGGATTTGCATCTCCAGGGCTCATCTTAGTTCAGCGTGCAGGCAGTTTATCCCAGAAAACAGTACAGAAACTCCTCCACCTGTTCTGTAGTTTCTTAGGAAAAGGATCCTCACATGCCCTGCCTCCCCCTCCCCTCCCCCTCCTTCCCTTTCAAAGCAGGTAATTAGAAGTATCAAAGGGAAGTATCAATGTCTCATTACATTCCTCATTTATATGAATATAATACACCAGGAAATTATTCAAAGCATGAAAGAATCAGGAAAAACAGCCTAACAATAGTCAAGTCCAATGCTGCAATTTTGCAGATAAGAGAATGGATACCTAACTTGTAATAAATAATTTAAAAAAAAATCTTTAATGTAGGTAAAGAATCACAATAATGGATACATTACATACACTTATATGATTAACTGGTTGTGTAACATTTTTTTCTTCAGTAGAAATAAATTAAGGTCCTCAATAGCATAAGCATTTATAGCTGTTTATAGCTTGCAGTACCTTGAATCAGAGTCTTGTCCTAATAATTACTCATTTTTCAATGTTGAAGTCACTTAATAACACTTTTGTCAAATTAGAAGTTTAATGTAAAAGGAAGCTTATTATCAGTGAGCCAGCACTTGTTTCCAAAAATGCTTGCTTGTGTGTTTTACTGAGGAAATACACTAGAACAGCTAATGGGAAAGAAAAAATAAATGAAATAAAAAAATTGCTTGTAATTGGACAGGGTATCAAACCTAGGTCTTCTGTTTCTTTTAGCTCTGTTGCCAGCTTGCTTTTGAATGCAGGGATTTCTGTTTGTAAAAGAGGGTTGCCACTGCTTAAACACTTCCAGTGAGAATTGGTGGGAATGGCATGTGTTTAACACTCATGAGCACTTCCACTGATAGCAACAGAATACCACATCTGGTGAGCTAAACATGAGGATTGCTTTGAGAACTTAAATATATAGATTCTACCAATATTGTTTTAAATTTGTTAAATGCTTTAAATTTGCAGAGTTTATTAACTACAGAAAAAGGACACATTGAAGAAAGCAAAGACATCTATCTAATAAACACTATCCCAAGCAAGGCAACAAAAGCAACAGCTTAGCACAGAAACCTTATGCTGGGAAACACTGCAAAATAACAACTGTCATTCACCGTGTCAAAGATGGACAGAAGTTGCCACATTTAAAGAGAACTTGAAATCATTTGTCTTAAAACTGAGTTTATTATAGTATTACAGGAAAAAATAATACAAGCAGATCAGACTGTACCCAAAGTGCTTGTAGTTAATGTTCTGCGAATACTAATTGCAAAAGTTTTTATGCTCTATTTTGAAGTTGACTTCCTAGGGGTTAAATGACAGGGCTTGAAGACAAATGCACTGACCTATATCTCAGCTACAACCAGTCACTTTGTTCCTCTTCTCCTTTTCCTACACAAATTTGTCCCAGCCCACCCTAGTACCTCCCTTTCCAGCCTTTGTTCTTCCCCTAAATATCCCAGACTGAGGATGGCACAGACTCACAGCCACTTCTAATATGGATAATATTTCTTTTTCCATGGTGGTCCCTGAATATCTAATTTAACATTTCCGAGGTTAAATGTGTACAGTCTCTAGAAGTTATACTAGGTCTGGCTGTCCTTGTTGTCCACAAGTGCTCCCAGACCTCATTTCTCAGTGGTAGAACATGGTCAGAGAACCTGAAGACTCTGTTTTACCTGATGGCTGACAATGAAGGGCATATTGATCACAGAGAAAAAAGCTGCCATATCATACTGACAAAGACAGAGTAAATTCATTAAGAAGCTGCTCAATAGGTTTAGTATGTTACATTTTAAGCGACTGCATATTACTGAGGAAAAATGGACATGATATTATGCATAGTTCATTAGAAATTATTACTGTCTGAACTAATCTAGGGTGGGAAGCTGATAACAATGCTGTGTTAGATAGAGAGATTGTTATTTTTTCTGACATGCAATATTGAACAAGGCCATTAATTAAAGTATGACAGGGTATGTGTAGAACTATTTGCATACTCCTTTGAAAAGTGAAAACTCTACACTGAATTTCCACCATCTGGAAAAATAGAAAAATGTCAGTATTGTCAAATCACCATAGAAAGAATTCCAGAGATGGTAGTAAAGGAGGAAGCACTGTTATCACTTGTTGTGAAGGTTTGTTCCAAAGCAGAAAGAGATGGTTCATCTACAGGAGTAGCTATTGGACAAAGAGTCTCTACTTGTACACAGCTAGTAAAGCGAGGCAGGAGGAATAAAACAGGGGAGAAACATGAACACAGTCTAAATCATCAGTGTGGCTGGAACTCTATAGCAGCAGAATCAGTCTAAAGCTGAAGAATAGTGATTCATTGTCCTATTGAGACTTTTGTTGTTGCTTTCATTGGACACAGCGGACAATATCACTTTGTGCAAAGGAATTCACAAGAGGCTGAAAATTTTCTGTCATTTCATTAGTTACACTAGACAAGGTTAGGGAACTTTCTACAGGCACTTCCTCCTCTAAGTCATAAAAGGCTCCTTGGAACCATGCAAGAACACAAATGATCATAATGCTAAAGAAGCAGCACAGCCAATATTTTTTATCACTTTACTTGTGTTAGGAGAATTTCAGGCATACTAATTAAGATATTCTACAGAGAAGCTATAAAACAACCCAATGCACTTTACAGCCCAGTTTATTGTAGTGTATATAGTGGGTCAATCAGACAATAAACAAAGAAAAAAGTCAATTGTAGCTGTCAGGCATATTGGATAAGAGTTACATTCAAGCTTGTACAAAGTTTTAGAGCTTTAACAGTTTTTTAGGAATTTGTTAGGCTAAATTCCCTGGGACGGTGAATTGATCACCTTAACTGAAATCAGCTGAGTCACATCAGTAGCAGCCAATGAGAACTGAAGCTACTAAAATATACTGAGCCTTAACTCAGCTGTGCCTCTAAGCAGTGGAGTTGAGAGTACATTGTTGTGGATGGTGTTATGGTTCAGCAGGATGTCTGTAGGTAATGTATCAGCTAATAATTTTTTTGCTCTGGGCAGTCAGAAATGGTACAGTGCTGTTTGTTTTTGTTTTGACTTGTTTTGTAGAAATGCCTGAGGACCTGTGGAAGGAGGTGAGGGGTGTGATTGGAATTGTATTCCCATGTCTAGGCACTGTATTTAGCTGGAGAAGTGTTGCAGACCCCCACCAAAAGAGGAACATTTCTAGTGTACTCTCTGGAAACTTGTATGAAAACTGTAAGGTATAAATCAATCAACTTACTAACAGAATAAGAGGAATGTTAGTTTTCACAGCTGAACATGTGACACTAGCTTATAACTTACAGGTTTTCAAGGATATAAGATTGAAGGCATTTCAGCTGAAAATGAGCTCAGTTTGCTTATGTAACTTTCAGTGTCTAAGGGAGGGAGGAGTATGTTGTGGAGTAGGCTTTAAGCCTTCGACTAATAGTTTTCATTACAAGCATTTTGTTGGATCTGATGACCAGATAGGTTATAGAGACTTCACTTATGCTACTAAACACCTGTCTTCAAACATGCTTAGATCATGGGAGAAGTTCATTCAATGTAGCTGTCACTTAGAACACCAGCATCGTGTGTAGGATGGTCATCTAAAGGAGAACAGGCTTTGTTAGCCCCACGGCTACTGGGATGACTTACATGCCCGTTAACAATGTAGTTGCTGGAAACTGAACTGGAATCATTTTAGGGTTTATGAATAGGCAGAATGTAGAAGGTATTTCTTTTTGGGTCACTTCACACTAAAACATTTTTAAAATACTTACTATGGCTTTAGGTTTGTTTCATAAAGATGAGTGTGGGGAGGAGCACTGCTGTTAGCTAATCTGCCTATCCCCTTTACTAGCCAGGGAAGCAGTTTTACCAGGGTACACTAGACAATTTTTTTTAAGGTCACTCCTTTGTAGGATGACCCTTTCTGTAAGTTCAGAGTGAATAAAAGTATTAATGGCTTTGAGGAAGAAGTAAAGGAGTGGAAAAACCTGTTTTCATCAGGCCATTTGAGCTAATTTAATCACTCAGATTGCTCTGTCCCATGTCAAAAATCTACACCTGGATGTAAATAAATATCTTAATCAGGCTACTAAAGTTTTGTAGCTGAGAGTGTCACAAGACATCCTTATTCTCCAGTTGTTTAGTGGGGGAAGGCCTATCTACAAACCCCTTAACAAGTTGTTCATAGCTTTCTTGTGTTCTTGAAATTAGGTGGTGTCATTTCAAAATGAAATGCCTTTTGAATGACAACACTAGAGTTCTCCATTTGTTCCACATTCCTCCAAACTTAAAGACCTTGCAGAATATGATTATAATCAGTTTCAGCTGCATCTTGTTCCTCCATCCAGAAAACCATATTTTGCTTTCTTCCCTTCACCAATTTTCTTCAGAATATTTGGTTGGCAGTTTTTCCTCCCCTGTTACATCGAAACAGAGCTGTAACTGGAAGAGAGGCAGCATAGTGTGCTGTATGCTTGAAATTGGGTGATATCTGCTTCCTGTTTCGGGGCTAAACAGGCATTATTCTTGCAGCAAGGTGAAATAGTGGGAAAGGATGTCCTTTCTGGGCTAATACATATCAGAAGAAATTCTTGTTTGCAGCAGCACAGGTAATTGACAGGTAATTGCAACCTGAAGAGACTTAGGCTTAAGAGCTTCTAGCTGTGATAGCAACTGCGTATGTTATTTTCAGAAGCTGGCATGGCAAGAAAAGAACTGGAAGTGAAGAGCTCAAGTATGAATCTGTTTCCTAATATATGTGAAGCCAGTATGTTATCACCCCAAGTCTCACTGCTACTTTATACTTACTATGCTCTGGTGACCACGGTTTCAAAAATTGAGAAAGATATACCAGAATGTAAGTTATCTGGGACAGAAGGCTATCAAGGAGCACAGTGGGACTTAACTTAAAATCCCTTGTCCAAGACAATTCTGCCATGTAGAAGGATCTACAGAGGGGAGGCCTCACTGTGTTATTTCCATATCCTTCATTCATGCTAGTATTAAGTGATAGAGGTTGCAATCTCTTAGGGGTACCATATCAAGGAATCTATTATTATTTGGATTCCTGAAGATATTTTTTCTCCTAATGAGTAAATCATTTGCTAATCTATATTGTCACTGGGCTGCCATCATTACAGCTAGTCTTCAGTTTATTCAGTGTTCACTGTACTTTCCTGTGTGTCCATGGTCCTTGGTGATCTGCATGACGCATGCTATTGAAGTTGGGATAGACACATTGATTCTGCCCTCCATTCCAGTTATGTAAGTGTAAGCTGGATCTGAAACTTTCACTGATCAAGCAGTCTGAAAACACATCTGTTTGCCCACAAGCTTTATAACTATCCATGGAAGATCTCTTTTGTAACTAAAGCCCTGAAGGAAGCCTGGAGAAGAACTTGCAAGTGTGATCAAATATTAAAATTGCATATGTAGCTGCTCACTTTAAACCTGCACTATGGCAAGGAAGAAAAGGGGAGGAAGAGTATACAGGAAACAACCCAGCGTCTGTACTCTTATTTTGATTGTTTGTTTCTTGGCATTACCAATGGCAGTCCAAACCATCAGTAAGCTAAAAGCAGCAAGAAACTGTGACACTGTAAAATCCTGGGAGCAAAATAAACAGTCTAAACCACCTGGTGCTGCCTATTTACAGCAACTGCTGGATGTCAGAGTTCTTTTTGGAAAGACTTCTCCCTGTTCTCATGTTAAGCTTATCACATTGCTTTGTGTTCTTAATACGTTATTTGAAGTTCTAATCATTGTTGCTTTACATGATTTGATCAGGAACTGTGTCCTGCATGACTTTGGCTTCTGCTGTGATAATCAGACTAGGTTCTGCCCATTCCTTACTCTGTGTGGCTTGAAGTTGGCATCTCTCATTACTGGCTTCTGCTTGGTGTCTGTTGCAGGCAGGATGTCTTCTAACAAATACATTGTGCATCATCAGCCATTGTGAAATGCCAAAGCCTACCCCCTCCTGTTTCTGTGTATTATTTATAATATGAGTCCTCTTTCAATAGAATTCTATTGAACTGATTAAGGGGTTAGACTATGTCCATAGATCTTACTCTTTTTCAACTTGCATTTGATAAACTGGGCTTGGCCAGGACTGGAGAGGCAGCTGACTGCCAATTACAGGATACCCATCCTAAGGGCAGCATTTAGAGCATGGAACTGAAGGTGGCCAAACCCATAATTTATATAAAGTCTTGGATGCTCCAGCTCTTGTACCTAGTTCCTACAATGTTGCCAGTTTAACAGTATGTAGCAGTCTCTCATTTGGTCAGTCTGCAGACAAAACATTCTCTTGCAGACTGGAGAATGCCTCAAATGTATCTTGCAGCTTTGTGAGCATCCCAGCCTGGCTGACAGGAACGAGTGGACATATACATTGTTTTAAGTGTATATGACAAAAAAAAAAAAAACAAAACAAAAAAACCATGTTCTGATAGTCCTGTAAGACATCAATCTGATCTGTACGTCATTCTCCTTATTCACATTAGTGTACATGATTCTGTGCATGGCAAACAACCTCACAACTTTGATCCAAAATGGAAATCCCAAAATACGGGGATTGGCATGAAACCTTGTTTTTTTGTGACCTTCTAGACTTGTTTCAAATAATAAAAGAGGTGAAAAGGTGAGTCAAGAAGGACGTGATTTCAATTGAGAAGTTTTTTATGGAAGACAAAGTACAAGTTATTGTTCATCCTATTTAATATAAGGGACCCTATTTGCAGCTGTGTTTCAGTTGAGAGTTGTAAAAATTTGGACAGCAAAAAGAAAATTACTTTTAGATGAGACTGAAGGAGAAAAGTAACTGGCAGTTAGCCCATGATGTGTGAAGGTATTTGTGGGAATTCAGCAAGTGTGTTTTGACCAGGTTTTGCAGTTTAACTTTTTTCTGACCTTTTAAACAGCATTTTCTACTCCTTACTCTGTACTATAACATAAAAAGGCGTAGCTAAGGCCTACATTATTTTTACTTTCTCTGCCCTTATCCTTCCAGCATAGGGTGAGGACTGATAGCTGATCCCATATACTGCTTTACAAACCATTTTTCACCATTCTTAAAAAAATGTATGTATTAGATAGCGTTCCTCCTGGTGATTTGTTTCTGTTTCTCTAACTCTGCAAACCCATCAGCGAGTCATCCTCTTAAGAAGTAGCATGGAGGTTTGCAGGATTTCTGCTATGTGATCCAAATTCATTCCTTATATAAATTTTGTCAGTGGGCTGCATCTCATGAAGGATACTCCTAACAGGTTAACAGAGCTCTGCAACTCTAGTATTTTTCATCATTATAGTTCTGTTGAGCCCTGCAGGTAATTACGAATGAAGAAGGAAATACAAAAGATGTGTAATACTTCAAAATTCTGGAGATGCAGAGTTCAGTGCAAGAGATGGTCAGCATCTTCCAGGGCAAAAGGGCCATGAAAACTTCTTCTCAACTCCTACAATAAACTGAAGAGCAGAACTGCACCTTGAGGTGAAAGCAACATTGTTCTTCTGAAGCAGAACACAATCCTATCCAAAGAGAAACACTGCTTTTTTGACAGAGCTTTGCACTGAAAGCTTCGGAGGAATCAGTACATGCAGCTCTGGGTAGGCTTGCCATGTTAGAATCTGCTGCAGTGACTAATGTCTGTTGTCACATATTCCCGAAAGGAACAACATCTCAGACAGTGAACTCTGAAAAAGAGCTAGGAAGCCTTTGGCATTCTTGTTCAAGCAGTTTCCATGACTATAACACACCTAAATCTCATTTCAGCCCAGCCTGGAAATGGAAAAGTGAGCCCAGAGTGGCTGACAGTTTCTGGGTTTGTGCTTCTTTGTCCACATTTAGTATCGCTACTGAGATTTGAGGTTGCTTTTTAACATGTCTGACATCATGGTCAGTTGAGATAACTGTCGAATGGTTTCACTCAAGGCAGCATTACCCATCCTTTTAATCATACAGGAATTTCAAACTGCGAAGGTGATTTAGCACTACTGTTGTTGTTTTAGTGTTTGTTTGTTTTCAGTTCAGTTAGCTTGCTTTTGTAAGTGGTCAGGTAGATCTTTGTTCTTACCTTACAATGGGCTTGGATTTAATTTTTCTTTGGTAACTGTGGAGTTTTCCCCACACTTGCATAGGCTATATTTGTGTCAGTGTCTTCTAATCGAAGCAAGTGGCCTGCTCCATGTCATGTTCCATGTAAGACGAGGAATATGTGCAAGGTGAATTAGCCCACGGGGAGGGAAATGGGCAAGATTCATTTCTTTGCTTGGTGACACTTTGATTTCCTAAACCTTCAGAAGATTCTTATTAATCTCATTTGGAAGAAAATTGCCTTTTACTTCCCCAGAAGAGTTATTTCAAAATATTTATATAGTATAGAAACATTTACAGTGTTCTACTTGCTGACATACCTCTTACTTTAGTGAATAGAGATGAGATAAATACACAGATGATGAGCCATAACTGATGAAAAGGAAGGAGAGAATTGAAGCAGAAGGATTAAGGAGGAGTGGGGGGAACATCGGGCTATGAGCAAATTTGAGCTGAATCCAGGGGAAAGTTGTGGAGTAGTATAGGGGGAGAAAACTGAATTATTTGTATGCCCCAACACTTTTTTTTTTTTCTTTCCCTAGAGGTGGAAGTGATGGTGAGAAATGAAAAAGATAAACAAAACTGTGTAAATTAAGAACAAATGTCTAACTGACCTAATGTGTGTGTGTGTATATATATATTTTATATATATATATATATATATACATATTATATAAATATATTATTATATATTTATTGTATAATAATATTATATATAATATTATTGTGTATTGTACAATATATATTTTTATATTATATATTATAATTATATACATAATTATAATTGTAATTAAATATAATTATATATATTATAATATATATATTTGCACCAAAGACGTTTCTAAATGTGCCTATAGAAGTGTGAGACATTTGCTGGGAAGCAAAAACAGTTAAATGAATGTAGCAGTGATATTGTGTTTAGAGACAATAGATGCCTAGTTACCTTCTTGCATACACTCACCTAAATCATCTGAAATCAGAACTGCATGTTGTGGTTAAAAAAAATGCACAGGAGGAAATCTAAGTGCTAAATGTTTTCACTGCTTAGAAGTTACTTCCATTGTATGGGGGTAACAAATCCTACCTCTGCCATATGCATTCTCAGAGTCCAGGGAGAGGAGTTCCTTTGTAACCAGAAAGCTGTTGCACTTAACCCAAAATTACTTTTGTTGCAGTTTTAAGCCTGAGCAGAAGCCCTTATTTATCACAAATAAGGTTATAGCTCAGAGTAAGGATTTGCTATATGTTGCATTGTTTGATTCTCTAATGTATAACTTTATTTTGGAACAGCTTGTATGGAAATCTACAGGCTGTAACGTAGGTTTTCTGTTATCATGTGGGAAATTCACAATTAAACCCTGAATATTTTCATGCCTCTGTTTAAAAAGAAAACAGATATTCCAGATATTCCAGAGCAACAGATATTCCCACTTTATGCACAGTTGAAGATGTTTGAGTATTGTGTCAAAGGCAGGTTGTAAGAACTGTACAGTTTTGTACCACGAGTCTGTGTGAACAGCGTTTGAAAAGTTAGTTGCATGTGTGCAGTTGGCTGCCTGCCATTTGCCAACTGAATTTTTTGGGGTTGAATTCCTTCAACACAGTGGTTGTTACTTCTTTGTGTGTGTCAAATATCTTCTGCTCTTTGCACTTCCCTGGCACTGAGTCTAGTGAAATTAACAAAGCCCAGGGAACAAGAATGTCTGAAATATTTTTGGAATCATAGGTGAAGACTTAATTTGTTTTCCCTGAAGAGGCAATCAGGATATGCACATCAGAATCTATAAGAAGTTAGCCAAAGTGTTAGGTGCTTTCTTGCTTTACGATAGACTGGTGGCTCTAAGGATTACTTTTTCATGTCTTAGGGCTGTCTGGAAATGTTAAGAGATTTTTCTGGATTTTGCTGCTGGAATACAGAGAGATTAGTTGAGGAGTGGAAACGAAACATTTAGATTACTGAAGTGAACATAATTTGTTTGGTCTGATTCTGAGGCAAAATTTAAATAGGATATGCGTACATAGCTTCAGCTAACTACTATAATAGTGTGGTAACTGCTGAGCATGGCCTGAACACCTGGATAAAGGACCTGGTCAGCTCTGGGAGCACAGGTGAAGGCTGTGTGACCAGAAGAGTTGGAGCCTGGCTGTGCCTCTTCTAGACTCCATTTAAGGGCTGACTGCCACTGGGGAAGGATCTCTGGTTGGAGTTCCTACCTTTGCAGTTTTCCTTTTAGCCTAGATCTTCAGAGATGGGCAAGCACCTTTCCTTTTTAACACCTTTCCATTCATGCTACTCCCTTTGAGAATGCACTCCAGTATCGTCCTTCCACTTCCTGAAGTGGACTTTGTGATCTGAACATCTGAAGTTCGGGTGAGTGACAGAATTCTAGATATTAACACCATGGTTTTTATCTTTTGCCTTACAGTAAGTATTGTTATAGTTTTTATATATATAATATATAGTTTTATAGTTTTTAAGTTATATTGTTATAGTATTGTAATTTGGTTCATGTTGCTATTCCACATCAGAACATCATGTGGGATAATGGGAGTTAAGGAGACAAGCTTTTTTCTTTTTTTTCCTTTTCCGTGGACTGCCTTAAATGGGTATGTGGGGAGAGGGCAGCACAAGAGGGACAGGGCTTTGCCTGGTTCCCTGCGTGGGGACAGCGTGGTTGGAACTTCTCACCTCCCGCAGCCTGTCGGTGAGATTTGGACTTGTTCTTCTCCTTGTTGAAACTGTCTCGTTGTTTAGTGTCATTGGGTTCATTAAATTGCCGTTTGTTCTCAGATCGTTCTTTTTTTTTTCCTCTTTATTTTTTCCCTCCTAGACCCATTTGCAATCTCCCTTCCCTTCCCCTCTCTCTTGGAGCGCATGTGGCCACACCACACCGTGCTGTTAGAGAGGGGAGGTACTTTGCTCCATCTCTTCCTGGGTTTGTTTCGGCTGTCACAGAGTGAGCTCTAGAGAGAACTCCGTGACAAGTATGTTCTCGTGGCATTGACTTTCCTTGACTATACTCATGATATGCTGTTAGGATTATTGCTTAGGTCAGTAATTTATGCACTTCTCTGTATATAGTTATATCTCAGGTGTCTGTATGAAAATGCTAGCAACTGTAAGCAAGTAGCTAGTTCACAATTCATAGCAATTATTAATGTAGAGTTAATTGTGCTAATGTTCCTGGCTGAGATGATGATACAGTAGTATTGTTTGAAATCAGAGTTACTTGGCAGCATAAGATGCTCATGGACAAAATTCTTCATGAATCTGGCTGAGATGTTACAGCATAATATGAATGGCCACTTCTATTAAACTGTTCACATATGCATGTACTTCACTTATATTCCTGCTCTCCTTTCCTGTCTGAGAAGATACAGTTTTATGGTGGTACCTGCTTTTGAGTATTGCCCTCAAAAGTTTCTTTGCTTACTGTTCCAAGGTTCTTAAGTATACGGGACCAAACAACTCAAGATGTGTTTCTACACTTGTGAAATGTATGCCTTGCATAATAGTTGTTCTTTGAAACTATACACAGTTTGATGAGGGTGGGAAGAACTCATGTTTTGCTAGAGGAGATAGTTAATGGTACCCAACTTAGTTCATTGCACTTATCCTAAAGCAACAGTATATACAGCTTGGTGTAATTCCTGGAAGCATTCCTTTGTGACACAGAGGTACTTCTTTTGGCCCCACAACATCTTTCTTGTCTCCCTGCTGAGTCATCTTAAGCAAGGTATAATATAGAATTCATAATCTGTTCTAACTGCATCCCTTTATCTAAAGGATTGCAACAGAAGGTCTCTGTATTGGGATTCAAGAAAAGCTGAGGAGGGTGTGAATTTATAGAAGGAATATCTGCCTCATAAGGGATGACTAATGTAAAGGAAGAGCTCATTTATCTGCAGAGTACAGTACTGAAGATACTGTAGGCAGAAGGGGAAAATATTTGGCTGAAGCAAAATTCTTCCCTGCAGAAGGAAGAAGGGTGAGAAACATCGTAAGTAGTGAAGAATGAAGAAAGATCAGGAACCTTTCCACCATCTGCAGGGGAACCATGTTCTTGGAGGAACAAACATCATTACAGGCATTTAAAGCCTTGTAACTCCTTGATTCTATCTCTGTTTGAATAAATATGGACCATCTGCCCACTGGCATAGACATCCAATGGAGCATCCACCACTTTCCAAGTGTTTCCTTGCCATCATTTTCATCTACCCAGTTTGCCAATGAGCCTGCAGCAAACACTGCTAGCTGGCAGTAATAGGCAGTCCCTTTGCTTCTGGAAATTGATGAAGGGTTGACAGTCTTTTCTGTGTATCAGTGTTCACCTGATGCCTCTGATGCTTAGAAACCAAAGCATTTGGGAGATGTGATTGAAAAAGGACCCTCTATGCTGGAAGTTCTGCAATTGTTATTTCTAACAAATATTCTTGGGAATGTCTTTGCTAATGCTTTTCAGTTATCTCAAGGTATAGCAGCACAGTAATTATTTCTGGGAAGGCTCATAACTAGCTCTCTGAATGCTTAGCAATGTATCATAATAGGGAAACTGAAGAGCTATCTACGGGTTGCTTTATTTCTGGCACCCATCTTTACAGTTCTTTGCTACTGAATTTGGTCTTTATTTAGTTCTTTAAATCAGTCCTTGATGGTGAAAGTGAACTGAAGACACTGGTTTGATCATAAGCTTGTTAGTATCTTCTCTATATGGTGACTGAAATGATTTAGGAAAATGTATTGGAATAATCCAGGGAATGGAAATAATCACATTAGTGCAACAAAAAGGTCTTATGACAAGTGGCATTTAATTGAAATGAGTCAAATGACAATGGCTTGGACACCTGTAAATATCACCATGTATTTGTTCTTTGCAAAGTTTTCACGCAGGTGCTATTTTGATGTAGCACTGAGTAGACAGATTTCCAGAGGCAATTCATCTTCAAGTGAATTCTGACAGATTCAGCTTAAGGGCACCACTTCTGACCTGGTGAGGACACTCAGAGAGTGAATCTGATCTTTTTTTCTTTTCCAGGTTATTTTTAAGGAAAAAATCAGGACTATTATGTGGGAGCAATTTGTGCTACTGTTGCTATGCAAGTTTCTATTGCTGGTATCTGCAATATATTATCATCTCTTATCTGGAATACTTAATGTATTAACATATAAAGAAAACTAAAACTTAAGAGGAGTTATTCTGATTGAGAGAAACATGGTTATGTGCTTCTTATAGAATCAGATTTCAGTAATTGCTTCAGAAACTTGGAAGTATATAGAAACATCCTTCAAATAACTAAAACACAAATATTATGCTGGGAAATTAATTATAAGAAATGCTCTCAAAACTTAGGTCTTAAATGCCTATCTTGACCCACTGAGGATCTCAATAACACTGCAGTAAATGTAAAGCAATCGCACAGCTGTTACTGGATTTGCAGAACATAGAGGTGAGCTGAAGAGACTTGAGGCTGGTGGGTTACATTCTGCTGGAGCAGCTCGGAGGTATCTGTGAAGCCGGAGCCTTTCATACTTCTGTAAGTTTTTGTTTGAATAGGTCAGGTAAATATGAAGCTTAGATGCACTCTTCTGCTAACCTGAAAGTGACAGATAATAGGAACATCATAGTATAGCTGCAACTTTCAGTTTAAAGATGCCTATTTCATGACAATGAGGGTTAGTTTGTGTTATGCTGGACAATACTGAGGTCTCAAAGCTGGGGCTTGAAGTACCCTCAACCTCCAAAGTACTTCTGCAGAGCTCTGGGACTGTGAGCATTTAGTATGTTGGAAAGGAAAAGCATCTGTACACTGTAAAGAATCATGTGGTAAGAAATGCTGAATATTGTGCACAAAGGACTCTAGTGGAGAGAATATGCTGAATAACTGGGCTTTCCCTGATATGTGTGCATTATGCTTAGTCTCAGGCAGCTGCTTCTGTAAGAACATGAGCTTTCATGAGCATCTGTCACTGCTAACTAAATCCAATTCTTATTTCTAGAGAGGATATTGGGTCAAGGTGGGTGATGGCGAGTACTGTTGAATTCAGCACATCTCATTCAGCATCTGAGCCTGTCTCCTACTGGAAGTTTTGTCCTTAGCTCTTGAACTGACTGTTGCTGAGCTGCTCTTTTCTACACATGAGAGACTGACAGCTTTTTTTTTTTTTCCCCTTTGCACATATGCTGCTGCTTGATCTCTCTTGCTGTACTACCATTTGTTTGTGTAGACAGCTAAGAGGGATGAAGGGGACAGGTGGACAGTTACCAGCTGTGCAGAGGAAGCAGAGATGTTGACTGTAAAACATACAAAAATTCGGCATTTATACTTCAGAGAGATGCTGTTCGTTTGTTGTGTTTTTTGGTTTTTTTTTTCTCAGTAATTGTTCAGCAAACATCCCTAGAACTGTTGCAGGTGGTAAAACTCAGGACTCCATTGGCTTTGAGGATTGTACTGCAACTAAAATACAAAGGAATTGCAAGCTGTGTGTGTCTCACAGCAGTTCAGAGAAGGCTGTAGATACAGGCTGGGGTCTGGCCCTGCATGACCCTCAGAGGGGTGTCTGTGGTTGCAGACAGCTTTCCCTTTCAGCGGGATTTGGCAGCCAGTGTACCTTTGGCCAGTGAGCACTGGCTAGAAAGGCCCTGCTGCTATTTCACTTGTAGTCACTAATTACTGCCAGTAGACTGTCTGCTCAGTTGCTGGCAGCTGTGTGCCGGGCTTGTTGGGCACACTTTAGTGCCAAGTGGTTTCTATGTCTGTGTAAACTGTTCCCTGTGGGCATATACCAAAATAAAGGAAAGTAATGTTGAGGTATAAGCAAGTAAGGACAGACTTTTAAATATTGCTCTTGTACTACAACGCTTAACTGTGTTCCTTCTGAAATGCTACCGTGTGTGTGTGTGTTCAGGTGCTTCAGTAGACATTCCCTGGCACTGTGAATTTTCTAAGACCCACCAGAAACTATGGAGATGGGAGATAATCTTGTATTTCCTATACTCTCCTCACCTTTTGTAAGTCAACTGAAGGCTGAAAGCAACAGATCTAATACTCTGTGTAAGGGCACAAGGAAAGACAACTACATGGTTCCTTTAGTAAACAGTTGTTAAAATTTAGAGTACCTCTTCTATGCATAGTTTTTTTCCTTTTGAATCTGAGTAGAACCTTGGTGTTGAGTTCCTCAGCCTGGTTTCATGCTGCTGAATATATTCTCCTTTATCCTCTTCCATCTCTTGCTGTTCTTTTTCTCCTGTGAAATGGGAGTGGACCAGATATTTGCCCAGTTCTTTTCCACATTTATTGGGTTATAGCTTTTTTTTAAATTTTTTTTTATTTTTTCTTTTTTATTCCCTGAGAAATAGCTTACTCAGCACCACTGAGACCCTTCTAGTTTAGGGGATGTCTTGTTTGGATGACACGGGCAACACACAGTACTCTAGAGAAGCCCCTGCTGTTCTAAATTCTGTATCTAAGAGAGACTTAATAGCCTATACAAGATAAACAAAAGAGTTCAAAATTGGATGTGACCCAGAAAACACAGTCTAAGTACCTTATGCTTCAGGGAAACTTGGATCCAGATCAGAAGTCTTTTGACTTGTATTTGGAATGTGGTCAGCAATTACTTCCATGACTGCTGAGCCCGAGAAAAATTTAGCAGAGGGTTGTATGTGGCTCCTTTAATCTACTTTAGAAAACGGTCCATTCCTGTTCTAGCCAAAGGCTGGGGAATAGAAAAGGTAACATAAAGCCACCTCTAGCACTTTAGATTCTACATGGAATAGAACTTGTTACACTATAGGAAGCATCCATTTGCTTTTATTTTGTGAACTTACCCCCCTTGCACTGCCTGTATTTCCTGTGTTTTGCCAGTCCACTTGATTTGTAAACAGAGTTAGAAGTTAAGGTCTGTTGAAAAATAAATTATCGGTGTCTGTGTCCTTGCTCCTGTGAAGGAATGTTCTGTTCCTGAATCTTCCTGTTACCAAGTAAGTGAAGTCTTCAAGAACAGGTAGTGTTTAGATCTGAACATATTTTGCTTTCTTCATGAAAAAAATTTTGAAGAAACTCCCAACTGATTGATAAACATTGAAAATTGAATATGGTAAGGGAAGTTGCAGAAACCAGAGAGAAATGCAAGATGTCAGAGATAGAAGCCTCAACATGTTACTGCTGAAAAGCATTTTTATTCCTAGCTAGATTTTTTTTCTTAAATCCCAGCAAGCCAAAGATGAGAGGAAGTGGTGAGCTGTCTCTACTGTGGCCTGGCAATAACAGAGCATCACTTTTTCTGCTCTGATACTGAAGTATTAACAGGAATTTGCTTTTGTCACTTTTTTTTTTGTTCTCTGAAAAACATGTTTCCTATTGCTCGTTATGTTTTGAGTAATAGTAGTTGAGCTGTTGGTGGAGATACTTAAAAGTGTGAAAGAAAAGCTGTGGTTACTTATAGGGTGCCCATATCCTTACCTTATTATTGCCCCTTTTCATATAAGTAAAGGGTCAGTATTAGATTTCAAAGTGAAAGACTAATTTATCATATAGCATTGCCCCCCTACAACTTCTTCCACAAGAAAACTTGGAAGGGAATAGCAAGTAAAGTCTGTTGTAGCTGAAACTGGAATTCTGGATTGCCAGAAAACCTCTAAGATCTTAGGCACAGGAATGTCTGTAGGGTTAATATCATTTTCTTGTTCTGAGAAAGCATAGAGTCACAATTCCTAGAAGAAAAAAAGACTGGATACTAAGATAATGCAAGGAAGACATAAGAAAACTCCAAAAACTAAAATGTGTTAAAGGTCTACATTTGCAGTGATTCCATAAAAGCTTCATGCTGTAACAGGGGTTGTTGCATTTGTCTGCAGGCTCAGAAGTACCTTGTTTAATTCCATTTGGGTTGCACAACCTTTGGGCAGGGACAAATTTTCTGCAGCTTCAGGTATCAATATTTTTTTCCTAATTATTTTTGAAAAGTGAAATTATTTCTTCAAGAGAAGATAATACACTAATAAATTCCTAATAAGAGCGCCTTAGCACAGTTATACTAGGAATAGATCAAAGAACTAGCAGCGGAAGAAATGGCATTTTCCTTCTCTGCAAAAAGCCTCAGATTTAAGGACAAAGTAAAAATGGAGATTATCACCTTTTGCTTTTCTCTTTGTATTGCTGGACTTTCCTTCAACCTACTGCTTGGTACAGATCCACTTTCCATTCCAGGAAACCCCCCATAGCCAGCTTCTTACATGAACTTGTCCCCCGGACTCGTGTTCTTAGTAGCAGTCTCCTAAGGGCTTTTTATTGAACATATAATCCAGGCTCAGGGGAGCAGATTCCCTCCCAAGTTCCTTTCCCAGGTAAACAATTTAACTGGTTTCTTTTGTTGTCCTTACTTCCAGGCAGCTGGTGCTTTGCCTCAGTTGTTGTGTTATTGGATTTATTTATTTATTTATTTTAATTGGAAGGGAAATCATAGAATTACCCAGGTTGGAAAAGATCTTGAAGATCATCAAGTCCAACCACAGCCTAACCATGTTACCCCAACCCTAACAACCCTCTGCTTAATTGTGTATCTGAGTACCACATCCCAATGGCTCTTAAACACATCCAGGGACTCAACCACCTCCCTGGGGAGCCTATTCCAGTGTTTAACCACCCCTTCTGTAAAGAAGTGTTTCCTAACATCCACCCTAAACCTATCCTGGTACAACTTCAGGCCATTTCCCCTCATCCTGTCACTTGTCACCAGTGAGAAGAGACTTGCCTTGCTCTCACTGTAAGCACCCTTCAGATACTGGACAAGAGCAATAAGGTGTCCCATCAGCCTCCTTTTCCCCAGACTAAACAGCACCAGCTCCTTCAGCCTCTCCTCATAGGGTTGATTTTTTCCAAGCCTTTCACAAGCCTCATTGCCCTTCTCTGGACCTGCTCCAGTACCTCCATGTCTTTTTTTGTACTGAGGTGCCCAAAACTGAACACAGTACTCAAGGTGAGGCCTCAACAATGCAGAGTACAGGGACAGGATGACTTCCCCAGTCCTGCTCACCACACCATTCTTGATACAAGCCAGGATGCTATTGGCCTTCTTGGCCACCTGGGCACACTGCTGGCTCATATTCAGCTGACTGTCCATCAGTATACCAAGGTCCCTTTCCATCAGGCAGCTTTCCAGCCCCACCTCCCCCAGCCTTTAGGGTTGCCTGGGGTTGTTGTGACCAAAATACTACTTCCATGGTTGTATTTTCTAGTGGAAGCTGGGTTTGCCTGTGTAGTGCTGAAAAACTAGCAGTGTTGACTCAAGGGACTATGGCTTTTATTTAGTAAGACTTGAGCAGTCTCTGCTAGCTCCAGGCTGAAGTTAGAGTCCAGAACAGAAAGCAGTGAAGGGCATGGTTTGAATATTAAATGTTGTTTTCTTTTTACCCCCTACCTGGTAATACCTTATTTCTTCAGGCTGAGATCTTTCTCTTACTAATGAATCTTTGTGTAGATCAGAACCTTTTGGATTAGCTGCACTTGCTGTTGTCTAAATTTTGCAGCAGAATCTTTTCCTCTGAAGGCTTTTTGTCTCATTCTATTTCCCAGAGATAAGGGTTGCAAAGGTTTTTGAAATCACATGATGTTGTGGTATAAAATACCCCATAGTCAAGAGCAGAACATTATAATCCTGCTTCCCAGTCTCTTAAATTCTTCACACTAAGACCTTGAAATGTAATCCCAAGGATATCTTGCAGATGAGCAAAGTTAGACTTCCATTTGTTGTAACAGCACCTCCACCGCTTTAGACTTGCAATGTAATCTTTAATATGTATGAAATGCTTTCATATAAGCATAAATGTTTTGGCTTGCAAACACAGCAACTGACTTCAATATGGAAAAGAATATTCAAAATCTTTGGAACTGATGACCATAAGAAATTGAGATAAATGACTAGCAGCATTAAAGTAGTAGGGTTTCTTTATTTAGTATATTTATTTGTTGTTGCCCTATGGAGCACAACTTGTTGAACTATCCATTTTAGATTGTATTCACAGCAGGTAGATTTTTATTCTTGATTAGTCAGTTCCCAATCTGCTATTGGTACTATTTCTATATATGGACAGATAATCTACAAGTAGATGTTTACTTATGATAGCATGTGGATTAATATTTCTTGGACTCCTTTTTGTTATGTATTTTACCTAGTTATGTGTTAGCTCTGTTGCCTGAGTGATTAACAAGAAATTGCTGAGGAAAAATAGACTGTGAACTGCAGATAGGAACTTGCAAATGAACCAAGAGATGAGTTTGCGAGTTCATGAGGAAACAGAAGGAAAAACTTTTTCATGTGGGAATACCTTACAGATGTGTGGCATTTGTAAAGGTACTAACTTTGTATTTTGTGTGTATTCAGCCTTACTGTGACTGATGTTAGCTATGTTATTTAAAGAATGATCTCTCTGTTCTCATGCTTGAAGCCTGGTATTACTTGTTGGTTAAACTGAAGCCTGTATTAAGGTATTTGTTTGTTGTCTTGCGTGGTGTGAGTTGGATTATATTTCATAAGGATGGGGGGCCCTAAGATGTTATGATGAGAAAGGATAATTGGCTTTTTAACTATATTGCTTGCTTGAGGGGGGTTAGTTTGTATCTGTTTTGGGAATGTTGAGGCATGTCAAATAAGTGCAATTTTGGAGAAACTGCTTTTCCTTGTATGATAGATTTTCAGTGTGTAAACAGTTTTCTGTTCTTCAGAGCTGAACATTTTCTGCCAATCCCATATTCCCATAGAAATTAATATTTAAACTATCTTTTTATTCTTGACTTAGTACTAAAGAGACTTGATTGTCAAACTTGTGTGAATGAGTTTGTTCTGAGTCAAGTTGCTTAAACTAGCTATGACTACTGTCAAGCTGGATCCTTTAACAGTAGTATATAATTTTTGTTATGTATTTTGTCAGTTGCCAGAGACAAATCAATATAGAATGACAGATCCATAGGATTTGGAAGGAACCTTGGGACCATATAGTCCAACCTGTCAAAGCCTGTTCCCTTCAGTAGGTTGCACAGAATTGTCCAGGCAGTTCTTGAATATCTTCAGTGAAGGAAACTCCATAGTCTTTCTGCACAGCCAGTTCCAATGCTCGTGTCACTCTTACAGTAAAGAAGTTCTTCCTCATATTTGTGTGGAACTTCCCATGTTGCAGTTCTTACCTATTATCCCTTGTCCTGTTTGTGTCCAAGCTGTCCCCAGGTGTAACTTCTACAAGAAGTTGGAATGGAACGTTCTTCAGGCGTATGAGTTGTAAAGCGTAGATGTTGACTTGGCTATGGTAGCAGAATCACACCCCTGTTTCTGAAGAATGGAACTGTTTGCTAGAAGCAATCATATAACAGCATGCTTTCATATTTTTCGGTCTGGCTTACTAGTCTTACACTAGAGTGCTTTTATTCCACAAAGCAAATATCCATCATAGCATTCATGGAAGTTTTCCTCTCAGTAGTGTGGTGCCTTGCTAAATCCTGCTTTGCTGTATGATATGCTTCAGAACCACAACTATTACAGATAGTAAACTCATCATGTGCCTCTTTTCTGCCATCTTAAGTGCTGAACCAGGGAGAAGGAGGAAAGCATGAAGAGCTTACTAGCCTAAAGTCATTTCTAGTAGGAGGGAGGAATTCTGTCTGAGGAGAGTTACAAAGCTAAAGTGAGCACCTTAAGAGAGGAGATAGCTTTTGCTAACTTTAATACTATAAAGTATGCATATTGTAGGGCACAGATTTGGTATGCGCTCACTCACAAAATGAGCTGACTGCATTGCCTTCTATGTAGAGTTTCAATAGCATTCCTGCTGAGCTGTAAGGAAGATAGTGAGACAGAGCCAAGCAACAGCGTGGAGGTTTATCCTTTGCAAACTAGTAGCTCTTTATCTTGATTGCCCTGTTAAAATACTCTTAGTTAATTTTCAGTCCAGTCCTTTGCAGACAATTTTTGCTAGTCTGATGAAGTGAAGCTACTGGAGGCCATGTGAGGAACAGGAAGGTCTGGGAGCCTGGAGGGGTTTTGTACCGCTAATGACAGACAGCACCTGGCAGCTCATTGTCCACCAGCCAGAGCTAATACCTCTATAGGCAAGGAGTCAATAAGACTTTGTCAGGCACTCTGTGTCATGGCTCTGTCAGCAGATCAGGCAACATACATAGAGGGATGTGACAGGGCACTGTCACGTGTAGGAAGTTGATGGCAGATGTGTGCAGCTGGATGTAGTTAGCAAACTCCCTCACAGAGTTGCCAGTACTGGAGAGAGGTGGCAGCCAGTGAACTTCCCCCTGTTCCTCTCCACGGGGAATTGTGATGATTATTAGGAAACCTGGGTGATGGGGAAAGCTGAAGGGTTTGACACTACACTGGCAAATACATAGGATGATTAGTGATTTTAAAAAAGGGAACCAACGCTGAAGAGTGCTGGAGGCAGACCAAGAACTGTGACCTCTTTTCAAAATATGTAGAACTAGTAAACTCTCCTGCTGTGAAGGAGTTAAGAAAACAGTAGACTGAAAGTCCTGTAAAATCCATTTACCTAATGATAAGCAATGGGCTTATGTGTGTGGGTAGGATGAATGGGCTTTAACAAAATGTTAAATCTCAGAAGATTTCTTGAAACCAGATGGAGTGAAAAGGTACACTGGCCAAGGGAGTAGCTTTGCAGAAAGAGGTCTGATCAGTTGCAGACCTTGAGCCAAACATGAGATGGTTTTACTATGCTGTTGTGGAAAAGCAAGTATAAAAATAAGCAGTTTGTAACCTGACAGACATGAGAAATAAAGTGGTCAGTACTAGTAGAACTCCTCCAGAGAATACAGTGTGTTTCAGTGATGTGCAGGGAGATAGCATGTTAAATCCTGATGTTGTAAATTAAATTCTCACATCTCTTTTGTTCTGCAGTTACTTTCAACTGGGATGAAGGGTGCTGCATTGCCTTTATTCAGCATCTTCTTGGTACACACAAGTGTACACTGGCACTCTATATTTTATATTGATAAATAAGAAGGGAGAGTTACTAAAATAATGCATATTTGTACAAGTTAGCAAAGGAATTGTATGAAAATGAAGCTGAATATGGTGGGTTTGTTACAGATACAGGAATTATTTACTTGCTATCTTGGTTTCAGCTGGGATGGAATTTTTTTCTTCAGAGTGTCTGGTATGATGTTATACTTTGGTTCTAAGAGAATCAATGTTGGTAATGTGCTGATGTTTCCAGTTGCTGCAAACCAGTGTGATGCAGAGCCCATGCTAGTCTTAGCAAGTGGCCCAAGTTGCTATAAAAGTATTAGGATAACTGACTTGGACTGGGCAAAGGGGTATTCCATACTTTGATATCACGCAGAAGGAATTCTGAAGGGGTTGGGAGTTCATAGCTCTCTTTAGCTGCTCAGGGGCTAGCTGGCCATTGGTCAGTGACTGCTGAGTAATTGCTTGTGTATTGCTCATTATATATATATATACACATATTTATCATAATTATCCTTTTCCATCTGTCTATTTTAGTAAATAGTTTCATCTCAACCCATGAATTCTACTACTACTTTTTTCCTGTTTATCTATTGTGAAGGTGAGGGAGACTAAACTACAGTGTGGTGCTGAGCCACCTGCCAGCTTAAACCAGAATACTTAAGCTCTTTCACAACTACTTTGTCACCAATCAAAAATGGAGGATTAAAGCTGCTAGTAATCCTCAATAAGCATTTGCTATTCAAATACCAATTAAGAAACAATAAAAACAATTAGGCTATTTCACATAAACAGTAAAGCTTTCAAAGATAAATCCTACAGGAGTATTTAATATTCATTACTTTATCGCTAAGTAATTTTTAAAGAAAATACTATAGGTTCACAGAAAGTTGTTTCTTTCTGAAAACAACAAAGATAAGTGGTTTTAAGGTAAAGAGTCATTTTACTAGAAATAAGTATTAGAGGGTGGAACTACTACTAGGGGGAATCTGACAGTCTGTTAAAGAAATAGTGCTTGCTTCTACCGGGCTTGGAGAAATGGTGACAGTCAGAAGCAAGTAACTTTCTCTTTCAGTGATGGCTGGTTTAAGCTTTCCACAGCTGGTCCACAACTCCTCTGATCCTGTGATGACAACTTCTGGAGAGGACTGAATGATTCTAAAATGAACCTGGGTTGACAGGAAGCGAGTCCCTCTGCCAGATGGGATTGTGATACTCTTCCACTGCCCCAGCTGCACAGACCTTGTCAGGCAGGAGCCAGTGCTGTAAATCCTCTGCTGCTTGGCTTGAATTAGTTGAAATCTGTGCAGCAGAATTAAGCCATGTGGGGCAAGTTGTAGTGTCTAGGAGAGCTGGAGCAAGTGGGAATTGGTCAGAGACACCAATCGGGGGAGAGTGATGTGGTGCAGTTAGGTTAATATCAGGGTATAACCACCACATCAAGGCCTTAGATAATTTATCTCTTTCCATTCACAGAAAATTGATATGATAAAAGTGTGAAGGGAAATGGGATACCAAATTTCATTCACATTCTGTGGGAAACGGTGTTCTACTCACAATTTATACATATTAAATATATGAGAAACTTAGATTTAATGAGAAATTTAATTTACTGTAGCTCAGTAATGACATATGAAGCAAAGTGCTGTGAAAAGTTGACCCACACTAAATTTTCTATATTCATTTTCAGTCTTTTCAGATTTTCCAAATCTCGTTTCTTGCCAGTATGAGCAAGCAAGTGCTACTGACTTTGATTATCAGACAAAATTCCCACCTTGTTTTAAAAAGAAAGTTCAGATAATAAATAGAGGTAAATACAGAGCTCGAAATCACAGAGAAGTGCTTACTGTTGCTGCTATGGAAGAATAAAAAGCATAAATATGTTTGGTATTGGACAGACATGAAGCCCATTAAGCTCAGGGTTGTAGTTTTCTCACTGGAGATAAAAAGTGCTTTACTCCAAGATAATTTAATGGCAGTAAATGAAGGCTAAGGTCAATGTAAAATTATCACAAAAAAAGAGCTATGGATATATCTGCTTAAGATTCCTTGCTGTTCAGACCTTCCTTTTCATTTATGCCCTATTCAGGGCCATGATAACCGAGCTATTAGTGGACATATATAATTCATCATTTAAATTTGTTCCTTTATCTGAGCATGGGACAAGTACAAAAAATTATATTCTTTTTTAAAAAGTGCTGTGGTTCTGATGTAGATAGATGTTTATTTGCCTTATGTACAGGTCATATCAGCTATTCTAGCAGTGCTTATATGGATGAGTGTGATATATTGGAAAAAAAAGTTGCTATATATTTTGCATGTGGAGGCCATGTCTTACTACTGTATATTTGAGTACTTGGAACGAGTTGAAGATGTGGGTGATCTGGTTGGGTATTGGTTTTGTGAACTAAATGATGCTCAAGTTTTTCAGTAGAGAGAGGCTTCCAGTGCTTTCTATTGGTATATGTGCTGGAACTAGAGCTGCTCAACAAATCCATGAGCTGTTTCCATGAAACAGGAGAGTGATATCACAGCATCAGCTGATGTAAAAGATTTCATCAGATTTTTTTTAATTAAAAAAATAAAAATGGGTGAGAAGAGCTGCAATAAGAATAGACTTATATAAATGAGTGGAAAATCATCAGGCTGAGTTTAAGTGCTAATATTTGAAAATGAAAATATGTACATAGATTGTATATAGATTGAGGATGAAGATAAATCTGTATAAGTAAAAAAATTAAGAAATATCAACTTTTTCATATGTTTATACAAAATATCATAATGAACAAAACAAGTGGAAAAAGCATTTAGGAAGATGGGAGTAATTGGGAAGGAAACAAAACCAAACAGAATACATTGTTATTCTGTGCTATGAGTTTGTGTCATTCCCACATATTGTATACTGTATAGTGTTATTCAGGTTGTAAAAGGATGCTCTAAGTTGCAAAATAAATGACTGAGATATACATCTACAGAATCAGAAATGGCAGGGAAAGTATGAAAACTAATAAGTGTTCCATTTTCACAACTGAAGAAGCAGGTGAAAAATTGAGAAAATAGCAAGGTATCAGGTTTAAAACAAGTTTTCAGTGGTCTTCTGTGAACACAAACCCTGAATGCCATTATATTTCAAGAAATGGAGTTGTGTCTTTCAGTAGAGAAGTTATACTCAGGACGGGTCTCATTTTCTTTCGTACAGAATTTGGGATTTAATTAAGACTCAGACTTTTCCTTTGGACTAGATGCTTCAGTACTAATGAGTCTTCTTCAATGGTTAGAGGATACTATAGGACAAGGAAATTGTGAGGGAGTGCTACATGGCTGATGATGATGCGTGCTGTGAATTGTTACACAGGCACTCAGCATAACCCAGAAGAAAGTCTCATGGCATTAATTTCACTGTCCATCCTTTTTTCCTCTTTTGTTACAATGTGTTAATAAAATAATCTCCTGAGGAAGAGTCCTCTGTGTTCTTTGTTTCTTCTGTTCTTTTTCTTTCCAATATGAAAAGCGCTTCCATGCTGTCAGTTTTTATATGGACTCTATCTGAGGTGCAGTAGCCTTACATTCCCTGTCAGATCTGAATTCATCTAAATCTTTCTTCTAATGAAGGCAGAGAGAAGCTGCAGCTCGTTTCCTTATTTATGAAGTTGCCTGTTTCAACACCTTTTTCGTAACTCTCAGATGGGAAGGCAATCAGTCTCATTTTTTCCCTTGGCACTGCATCTGAGGCCGAAGGGAAAACCTTTTCAGGCAGAGCAGCAATCAGCAGAACAATGACTGAGGTTTTTAAAAGCACACTCCAAAACCTGAAGAATTCAGTGTTTTCTATATTTCCTTAGCACTTTTCATAAAAATGAGCTCTATTTTATTTATTTATTTATTTTAGTTTGAAAGGAGTGGTGTAAATTTACACCTGTTGAGATTCTGTACCTGTGTTTCATCTCCACTAACACTCCCTTGTGCTTTTAACTTGTTGGGAGATATGAGCAGGCAGTATGGAAGAGATGTGCACTACAGCTGTTTAAGAAATAGCTCTTCTAGATAATTAAGACACCACACTTTTTTTATGTCATAAATGTTAGCTTTTAGCTGCAATGGATTTCTCTGAAGAAAGATTTCAACCTGCAGCACAAAACAGATTAATGTGTTGTACTTCACATACAATATTTTTTGGTACCTCCATCACAGGTATATTTATAGACCCCATAACTGTGGTTTTATTTTTCTTTTGTTCCTCGTGTCTTTGTTGCACATGCACAGGTGGCCCAAGGAATAATAATAATGATGATTAAAAAAAGCACCTTCTTGATAGCAAAATGTACTGTAGGACCAAAGTATAACAAAAATTTCTCGTGAAGCATTACTGGCATATTGCAGATAGAAAGTTGATTCAACTCAACTCTTCTGTTGCGTGGCACCTTAATGCTAATAAGCTTTCATATTTTATGTAGCTTCTTTTGTATGTTTGTAACATCCAGGATACTGTAATGAACGGCACCCATGCTTTTCCAGGTGAATGTGGAAAGGCTTTTACTGATTTGGGCAGTTGGATGCTTGTTGTGAGCTGGTCCTACAGCCAAGCCACTGAGTTTGTCCAGGAGCTGTGAAAACTGGAACCAGAATACTTCTATGAATAACAATAGGTGCCCAGCAGAAGACTCAATTTCTGTTAAAGTAGTGAATTTGAGTGAGGTCCAGAATGGCCTCTGCATGAAGTAATATTCTGCCTCAGTCCTCCTGTTCTCCTACACTGCCCTGGAAGTGAGGTACTTTAGTCCATTTGATATCTGCGGCTGTGAACCTCCCCTCCCCTATGTGGAAAGCTTGGAGAAGTAATTATTTTGGTGATCAAGGGGGTAAGAACAGCGGAATCTCACTAAAAAACTGTTCCTGATATGGTACTTTTACAACAAAGTAAAATTACTTTTAGGTGTTGTTAGGGATAGGATTAAAGCCAACTGAAACTTACTGTATATTCCAGTAAATTAGCAGACTCCTTCATGAAACTGAAAATTCAAAGTAGCTATTTTGTATGTAGCAGATTTAACTTGTACTATATTTGCTTAAATAGCTGTATTGGAAATACTGATTCATTCTAATATTGAATTTAATATTTGCAAGTGGAGACATGATGGAAACAAGCAATGGATTACTATTTATTATCACCTATGTGTTATTTGCCTAGAAACTGTGTGCTGCGGTACTGTGGTAGCTACAATTTGATTTGGAAGTGGAAATGTATTAGTGGTCAAATGAGATATTTTTCAATTACATTTCCAGTAGAAGTGATCGTCATTGATTGAGGTGAAGGGGTTATCTGCTCAAGGGTCTATCTCTTCAGAACATTATTTCCTCTCCACAAATAAATTTCTTCAGAAGTCTTGTTCAGAGTCTGAGCTGAAAGGAAATTTGTGACCCGTACACAAAATTTTAAATGTCCCAAACCAGCTACATCAGTATGGAAATTGATTCACCCTCAGCTAAAGAGAAAGTGAAAAAATAAAATCCAACTCTGAATTTCCTGTGACCAGTTAAAATAGACTTGTTACACAACCACGGGACTGCGTGATTTTATGCCTATCTGATAATTACCCTCTTTTCCTTCTGACTAATGGTCTACAGTTTTTTTTTCCCCTCACTCCTTGCAGGTGGTACTTCAAAAGTAGAAATAATATTCTTTGTTTATAATGTAGACTTTAAACATTGCTGATATCTTCCTCTATCTCCATTCTCAGTTGTGTATTTGTATGTCCTATTTTTTCTCTGCTTAGTGTAGCTACTTCAATTTAGATTTTCCCCTCTTGATATAGTGATGCTGTCATTGTATAATCTTCGGTGCTGGAATAGTGCATTGGCCTAAGTAGTCTTTAAGTATTCATGGAACTAAATATTGTTATTTCATAGACATATACAAAATATATTTATTTACAGTAAAATTAAATGATACATAAGATAGGAGCCATCTTTGGCAAGTTCTGGTTCCAACCAAAATACCTCTATCAGCTTAGTGGCTGGATTTCCTTTCTGGATGCATGCATTTATCTTTAGAAGTCACATACTTGATTGAAGCTACATGTTCATTTGACCTTAAATGTGAGAGCTAAACATCATCTATGTTGACATGAGAACCTGAATCTGTTATTTCTTTGAAAGAAACTTCCTATTTGTTGAACTGTCCCTTGAGCAAAGCTCCAGACCATTGTTCCTCGTTAATATTAATAACATTAAAAAAAATCAAGTCACGGCCCTAGTGACAGCATTTGCTTTCTAAGTCATCTGGCATGCCTTGCCAAATATTATTTACAGTCGAGTCTTTTAAATACTTTTCTGTCAGTGTTCTGAATTAGATGTGTTCATCTAGCGGAGCACAATGTTGTGTTTAATGTGTCATGTAAAAAGAAGTCAACAAATAATTTGGGCTTTAAATAGAAAAATGCATCAGCTTTTTAGTTTTGTTTAGCTTTGAATTGACCTGTGTTGCAGTTTCTTACCTAAAAATGCATCTAGGGTGTTCCTTAAGTGCAGTGTTAGGTGAGGATTGGTAAAAGAGGAGAACAGTGGAGACTTTCATGCATGTGATCATTGGAAAAATGAGTTATAGGCTCATCACTTCAAATACCATATGTATTTTCATGCTGGATTGAAACTTGGCCTATGCTCTTCACGTTTATTTCTTCTTAGAAATGTTTGTTGTATCTTACACTCTGTAGCAATGTGAGGAAAGGGTGAATTTTTGGTAACTGGAGCTAAATGTGGGGGATGGGGCCATCAGGGAGGTGAATTTGGCATTTTGGGATTATAAGGCAAAGTTAGATCTCCCTTGGTGTTTGACTGTTTCTGAAGACTGGAAACAGAGATGATAATGTTTTCTATGGGCTTCACTGTCAACAGTGATTATAATAACAAATAGCTCTTAAGGGACTGAGTTATTCTGTAATTTTCATCCATGTATTTGGACAGACCGATGTTACCCGACTAATTACAGGTAGTTCATGGTTATAGCATTCTTGTCTTCAAACAACAAATGTTAATTAAATATTAAATGTTTTAAATAAAATCTTAAATTATCTAAGCATAATAAGCAGGGTAAGGATTCCTCATCAGTAGGATTCTTGCAAGACGTATGCTTACTGTAAAAAATCTGTAGTTTTTTTTATACCTGAAACCAGTGTAGTTATTATATAATAATTAGCTATCGTTATTTCCACTTACAGAATGAATTTTAAATAAGAGGTTTAATTATTTGAGACAGTCAATTTGGCTCATCTTCTCAGGATTTCCATGAATTGCAGACATACTGGTTAAAAACTCAAGTCTTTCAAAGAAAGAATTTACTGCATAAGTATGCAAGTCATAAATTAAATTATGCTTACCCCATGGCTAAACATTACAAATTATATCATCATAGTAATATGAGTAGTTTGAGATCTATGGTTATAGGAAAGTAGTTACTGTAGAAGCAGAGAATATAATAAACATAGTGATATGACTTTGTTATAAAGATAGTCCTCCTGGCTTTTTGAATTAAATGTTTCAGAGCCCAAGGACCTAAAGGTCTGTGACTTCTTCATTTTCTGTAATAATGTTGAATTTTTAATCTGTATCTTAATTTGAGTGTTCTGAACATCAGGGAGTTTGTTTCTTTTGTGCAGCCATAATGGGAACGTGCAAGGATCTACTGCAGAGATGACTTGTATTGGCAAATAAATGCAACATTTCAGTTTAATTAATAGTTGTGTCTTTGAAACTACAGGCTCCTCTAGGCAAAGGCTTGTCACTGGTCTGTAAAAATACTATGTAAATACATGATTAAATGTTTCTTAAAGTCCTTATTAGGAAGAACATCCTGAATCTGAAGATTGGGTGTGCTGGAGAACCCTGGTAAATGAGCTTGTGCCTGTCCTTTTGCCACAGGGTAGCAAAGCTGCGGCAGAACTCCCAGTTGCTTCATTGTTGGGAAAATCTCTTTACAGAGGAGATAGAGAAATACTAAATTAATGTCTGCAGTACTTATGGTGCTGACATTAAGCAAAAACAGTTTTGTAAATAAATATGCAAATTGGAACACTTATAAAAGGGATGATCTTTTTAAAGGACTTGGCATGCATACAGTTCCCCTGCCATTGTAATCAGTGATAAAATAATATTTACAAATCATTTATAAGTGCTAGAATTTTTTACCTTAAATTTCCCCCGCAATTTCTAAGATTAAAATCATATGACTGGAATCTCTTCTTGAGGAGTGAAAGAACATGCAGCACATACATCCTTGTGTGTATGTGCTTGATAAACCAGAGATTCTTTCTTGGGCAGAGCTGCCTCTGGCGGTAGTAAAGATTTTGACCTTGGGAACTGTGGACTTTCCCCTTTGATGATAAGATTGTGAGCTTTATTTCCAGTTTGTTTGTTTTTCCCCCCTATTTGTAGGGAACTTTTTCAGTTTTAAAAGCAAGCTAAAGAAAATAAAGCTGTCTGGGATTTTAGAAACCTGTAAAGATAGCTAATATCATTTCATTTCAAATGAAATGTCCTAAGGATGTATTTTACAAGGAATTAAATCTCTTTAGATGGAAACAATAGAGTAGATGACAGTTTATGAGTATATGAGGCCAGAATCTTTTCAGTGATGTGCCACAAAAACCAAACAAACAAGGGGCATAGAGAAAAAACTGGAATACAGAGTAAGTTCCATACAAAAACCAGGAAGAACTTCTTTACAGAGTGACAGAGGACTGGAACAGTCTGCCCAGAGAGGTTGTGGAGTTTCTTTCTCTGGGGGTTATCAAAACCCACCTGGATGTTTTTTGTGCAACTTACTGTAGAGTACTGCTTTAGCAGGGGTTGGATTGAGGGTCTCCAGAAGTCCCTTCCAACCCTTGTGATTCTGTGATTTGTGTGTGTGTATTTTAAAAGTTCACTTAATCCCTATCACCTGCTAAGTGTAACTACTTTAATTTCACTGACTTCAGGAAATTTTTTAGGCTTATATCAGTGTCAGGATTTCAGGATAGGCAGAGTCCTCTAAAATCAGATACTACTCATGCTTGGGGTCTACTTTCACTTGCTTGGGATTTACCTCACCGTAATCTTTGAGGGTGGGCCTACAGAGCAGTATAGATGTCATTACTATTAAATGACTGCAAAAAAGCTTGCAAAGAGGAGATATATCCTTCAGAAATACTGTAAAAGCTGTTTGCCTGGGCATTTGAAATTCTAGGAAAAAGGGAGGAGCATGTGAAGTCATGAGTGTTCTCAAATAATATTTTCTTCAAATAAATTTCCATTAATCCAGCATGTGTTAGTCAAAACCTAATGAACTCTATGCTAGAAGTGCCTAAATACCTTTGAGAACAGAATAGACTCATAGTAGGAAAAAGACTTAGACATCTAAAATCAGCTGTGTGACCCAGAAAACTGCTGTTCAAACCTCATGCTCTGTGTAGGACTAAGGATTCTACAGTGCCAGGTTCTTTGGTCTTTTGGATGCTCAGATCTGCACCCACTTTGACAGAGCTAAATTTCTCAGCAGGCATTCCCTGCTGAAGGGATTTAAGATCTTAAAAGGAGATGTTCCTCTGACTGTGACAGTGAAGGACCCAGTCTGCCATAATGGAAGCATGTTCCCTGCATTGAGTGCTACACAAATCAGAGTATCACAACCACTTTTAGTTACTGAGCAAGAATATAGAAATTTGAGTTGATGAAAAAACACAGTATTTGTGGCAACAAGTGTAGTGACTGGATGAGTATAGTCCTGATCTGTGGTCTGAACCCCTATATGGTACTGAAAAATGGCTTTAAAAAAAAAAAAAAGGGAGAAAGGATTGTTATAGGATTCATTATTAAGAGAATGTTTTTCATTCATGAACAGATTCTGACTCAAGCTGGTTGATTGGTAGCAAGCTATATGGTTATCATTTTCTGTCTCTTTAAGCTTAGGGACTTCATCGGTGCTCTCCAGTATTTTGTCTCTGGCTGCTGCCCCATTTTATGGAGTTATTAACGTCCAGATGAACCAGAGTTGGTGTTACCTTTGGAAACCTTCAGAGTTCGGATTTCTGCACAACAGGCAGCATCACAAAGTTATCACTGTGAATTCACTGCCAAGGGAACCACTTCCTGCATACTTGTTATATGTGAAATGGCATGCAACCATGCCCATGGCAAAGAGCTTGGAACTAGATGATATTTAAGGTTCATTCAAACCCAAGATGTTCTGTGATCCTTGCTTTGAGCACATCCCAGTCTGGAGAACAGGCAGGTTAATACACAAAATATAATGTACAGACAGAGGAAATGTATGGGAATAGGATGTGTCAGAGACCAGGTAATAAAAATAGGTGACTGTGCTATGTGTGCAGTAATAATAAGCAAATTTGTCTGCTTCATTACTTCATCTTAGCATTGGAGGTTCTTTTGGAGATGATGGTAAACTCGTGGTAGCTTTGATAGCTAAATATTTAGAGAAAATAAGTAAAAAATAAAGTAAGTAAAGGTTTGGCGGAGAACGAAGTAATGAAATACTTCTTTTTTCCAGGTCACTAGTTCAGTTTATGACTGGATAGTGGTGTCTTTGTGATCACTCCCCCAAGTGAAATAGGCAGGTCTTTCTCACAGCTGTTTCCTTGCTCTTCCTAATCCTCAAGCACATTGGCATCTCTGCCCTCTCCCTCTCTGTGCAAACTGCTGAATTCTAATTCCTGGTTAAAACAACTGTCAGGGAGTGCTGGGACCTTGCCTTTTCCCAGACAGTACTGTCGTTCAGACACCTTTCACAGCAAATTGAGCCAGGAAACTTCAAAAAGGCAGACATGAGCTGAAAGTTAAATGAATTTTTGCTTTAGGTCCAATGGACTAAATCTGAAAGTCTTTTGGGCATATCTCCTTGTTCTTTGCAGATGGGATAAGGTTAATTCCCTGCAGATAAAGTCAAAGCCTATGTATTCATTCTTCAGACAAAAAATATAAAAAGTTCACTGTCACTTTAAAGGGGACTGAATCCATCCTTGCCTTTGACAGCAGAAGTAATGCAGCGGACTCATTTTCATATCTCATTCAGAAAGCAGATGAGATGCGAATGAAATTGTTTGACAGATGAACGCCCTAGAGATATTTCCATTTGTCACAGTCTGTGTGGCTTCTTTACAACTACCACTGAGCTGCAAAAGTGCAAAATACTGTCCCATAAATCTCAGTCATTCTGCTTTCTTTAATTCTTGAAATATAAAATACTCTGTTTCCTAATTTTAAACATGAAAAGCATCACTAAAAAGGAAATCCTTCACTGGGAAAACAGATTGTCTTTCTGATGTTGCTTTACAGTCAGACAGAGGAAAAAAAATCATGAAATGAAAGGAAGATGGAGGACCATTTTCTTTTCTTCTTCTTTCCCTCTTTTTTTTTTTTTTTCTTTTTTTTTTTTTTTCTGTCTTTTCTACTTTTCCTCTCAAACTCTGAATGAGATAAGCTTGAAGGGGAAGGATCTCATGTGCCTACTCCCTTCCTGTTTCAGAAGAGAATGGTTTGGTGCACTGAGCAACTTGGCACCATCTTTCTACAACAGGCAGGGGGTTGACTAAAAGATGTCAGATGAGAAACTCAGGAGAGGAGTGACACCACAAGTGGCATGTGTCCCTGCCTTCCTGCTGCAGCTTTTGAAGCAAATGATACCTCTGTTAGTTTAACGCTAGGTGTAGGCTTGCTAGAAAAAACATTGGAGGAAAACTATCTCATTTCCAGGCAATTAAAATAATTTTGCTTCAACAGTCACAAGATTTCAACCCTTTCTGAAAACTGTTGGGCTTCATCATAAAGTGAAATAGGCTCTCACTTTTATTTTTTACCACTATTTTTTGCTGGGTCATTTTCAAAGACCATCATATCTTCAGTGGTTAAAAAAACTTCTGAACTTATTTTGAAATAAACCTATGTCTGGTTATACATGTTTGTTTTGAACAAGCACAGTCTTTTAACTTACAATGTGTTTTCCACAAGAACGTATATTTGTTTTCTCAGGACACTAATAAGCTTACAAGAAAAAAAAAAGAAAAAGAAAAGAAAAATCTTGTTTTCTCGCATTTAGTCCTTACAGCTGCTTGTTGGGTTTTGTGGTTTTTTTTCTTCTGTTATAGAATAGAAGAGATCAAATAAATACCATGCATTTTTATGTGGAACTTAAGATGACAAAAATGACTGATCATATTTTACCCATCTACATCCTAAACTTTCATCATCTCTGATTATTATTTTTTTTACCTCATTTTTCCTTTTTGTACAAAACCCCCACAGCTGATAATTTTTGTACCTGATCTTATTCTCCAAACAAGATTGAGCCAGTTCAAATGTGTTTTGCCTTTGCCTTTCTATTTTCATCTTGTCATGAAGGAATCCTACAAGTTTCTCATAGAAATGTGGCTTCATTCATCCATTCAGACTATACCAGCGTGATTTTGCTTTTCTGCTGTCTGTTCACTGCAGAATTGGCGTCAATTGCTTCAGTACATCTATACGTACCATTTGCTAAAACTGTTGCAATAGATTTATAAAAGTAATGCCCTTGATTTTTTCTTTTTTTGAGAGCATCCTCATGGGCTGCTTTTCAAGTTTCAAATTGCTTATTCTGTGGAGGCATGAACCCTGGTTGAGCAGATTGTTTCTGCATCCTATTCCTGTGAGAGCATCAGGTTTTCCACAGTGTCTATAGTTCTGCTGCATTGGAGTTTCTTTGCATAGTTCTGCATGGTTGAGGAGGGGGGTAAAGTGGCAGTGGGAAAGGAAACCATGGCTTCAACTCTTGGTATATTTTAGCCCTGATATACGTGAAGCAGCTATTAAGCTACTCCAGACTCTGCCTTTTTTGCAAACCCTTTAGGTTACTACTGACCAGTGAACTGCCATCTGCCCTGATTTTTCACCTGACCAGCATCTGCTGGGACCCTCTGTTCACCCTGCTTTGGGAAATAGAACTGAGGTAGTTCAAACCACCATATTCGCAGATACAAGAGCAAAATTCCTCCTTAGTATATAGTATTTCTGAGAATTCATCTTAAATAACCATTATTTTAATGTTCTTTTTTGTTTGTTTGCTTGTGTTCTTTTTTTTATAATATGATATAACCTATATCTAATGTTTATAAAAGGATGTGTGTTTTCCATATTTTTCCAATGTCCTACTGTAAACTTAGGACTCATTGTTCTTGCATGCAATGAATAACTTGATAGATGTTCTAGACAGAAACATCTACTGTGTTCTTTCTTCTCCAATTGACCACATATACATTCAACTTACCAAGATAGTGTCTTGCACCTTTGTAGGACCAGAATTTACAGGAAGGAGTGCTGTCCTCCTTTCTGTATATAATAGTGAGCATTCATCCAGGGTGTAAAAAGAGTGATTTTAGTACTACCCTCACCTTTAGCTCTTCTTTAGTGTTTCATGCAAGACATATTTTAGATAAAATATGTATACAGTCTTCTGAGTACAGACAGGATCCTAGGAAACCTCTGGGATCTGATTTAACTTGTAGTACCATTCTGTTACTCTGTTTCAGTGCAATTAATTTTCTAATGATGAGTAGAATCATATAATAGGAAGGATTTAGTGTTCCTCTCGGATTAGCCTGTAGTTGAGTAGTTAGCACATAGTTCTGACAGTGTGAAGTACAAGTTTGTGCCTCTGTTGTTCTGGAGGAATTTATAATATACACAATAGAGTCCAGTAGGGTATTCAATAAAGAATACTGCTTCTTTCTCTTCAGGAGAGGTTTTGAAATAATGAAGTGATCTAAAACTGTGTAAGAACATATGCTCTGTTTCTGAAAGGGGTGAGCCTAGCTACCTAAGTGAGGCTTCAAGGTTGCAGAGTCTCACCTAATTTAGAAACCTCTCTTCTCTCAGTTTTTAGACAATTACCCTTCATGATTTTCCAGGTCATGGCTGAGACAAGAGTTTCTACATGTGTACTGGCTTTTGTAAATGCCTTTCTATGGAGACAAATTTGGAATTTCAAGATATACTTTGGGAAGAAAACAGAAGTAAAAGAAAAGACATACAGAAGTTATTCATTTTAAGACTGAGCGCTGTGGCATCTAATTTTCCCTGTGGATATATCTTCTGTTGTATAGTTGGATGAGTTACACACAGTGAACACTGTGTTACACCTGTATTAGCCAGTCCCAATTTCAGAGGCTTTGATGGCATAGAAAAATACAGTTGTGTCATTTATATAATTAATTCCTGCTTTAGTACTTCCTTTTACAATCTGTGCAGTAAATCTGAGCTGATACTGTGGGTGTTGTGAGAAACACAAAGTGGTGCCAGGGCCAAGGTAACAGGGAGGAGAGAGAAAAAAAAAGAAAGGATGAGAAATATTTATACTTCTTCCTGCTAATTATTGTGCACACGAAGTCTCACTACATGCCCTTGTGACTCCTCTAAAATTGCATTGCTTATTAATCTCCTTACCTTTCATCCTTTGTGAATTTTTCATTGTCACTAGCAGACTTCTGATCGTCTGCTTTGTGCAGCTCAATCCATCATGAACAAGGTGAGTGCCCTGCTGGAGAGAAGCAGACCCTGCTCTTTCCCTGCATGCTCTCTCTGGTGACTCTAAGAACTGTCCTTCCTGCTGTCCTGAATGTCACTTACAAGCAGTCCTGGCACAGTGCAGTTAGGGACCTTTTCTGTTGCAGAAGATATTGCTGTACCTATATATGATGGGAACAAATCACATGTAGAAATGTCTATGCACTCAAAAACCTTCTTTTCTGTTGGAAATCCTACGAGTTCATCCAAACTGCTGTGCTGGTGAGCTGATTTGCTTTCCAGTTTCATCTTTTGACATATCATTTTCTTGCTGGACATTTATGTCCCATTTTCCCAACCCAAGCTTCTTGAATCCCTTTTAATACACTTCTTAGGTGCTGAAGTAATTGCTACATCATGTGAATTTCATCACCCTACTTTCATCTGAGCTTTCCACAGAATGAAAGCAACTCTTACTTGCAATTTCTCAGCAAAAATTGTCACAGAAGATACAAGGAAGATCAGAAGTGTAACATCCATATGTGCCTGTGCAAGTTCCTTCTACTTGATAGGATGTACTTCACATTCTGACAGCTTTACTCTTTGTCCTTATTCTGAACTGTTTATTTAGTGAGGAAGATGATTTCAAAACTTTTTAATAGCTCCCCTTTGTTATGAAAGACCCCTCAAAAGATTTTGAATATCCAGTATGAGATTTTGTATTTGAAAATTATTTAGAATGGCTGGAATTAAATGGTAACAGATTTTTGTGTGTCTGTGTTTTAACACTAACTGCATGTTAATTATCTTGACCATCTTCTGCAAACAAATCCTTTCAGACATTTGCTGCTATTTAGTCTAAGACTCACGGTTTGTTTGATGAGTACGGAAATCTTTTCTAGTACTTTCACCACAGCATCGCTGTGATAAAAATCTCCCTCCTTCCCTCGAATGGATTGCTCAGAAAACCTGCAGTAAGTTACACAGCTGCTTGAACTGATGACACCCCCATGCTAAGATCCTAAAACAAAAGACTTGTGGGAATGGTAGAAATGTACTAATATAAGGTGGGTTAAACAAATGATAATGACTGAACTCTCTCTTCTGTTAAGGCAGTGAACCACAAGTAACTTCACAGGAAATTGGCAATTTCTGCCACCTGATCTACTACCTACCAGCTGGCTAACTGTAAAACACTTACAGAGACCTGGGTTTCAGACACTTGCTTGGTTCTCCTCTTCTTTGTAGTTGGTGAAAGAACTCTGACTGGCTTTTATTTTTATGTCTTAAAGTCTTGTTTTATGTTTTAATATTTCACTTGATTTAGTGTTCCTCTAAATGGACTGCTACACAGGCAGCATAAAAGCCAACTTTCATATAAATAGAATAATGGGAAAGTCAGATGCTAACATATAGGGGGCAGAATGACATCAGAAAACAACTATAAATGCAATAAGTTAATGACTGTTGACAAAGACATAAATTGAGATTGAAGACACTACACAGAAACTGAAGGGAAAATAGTTTTTATTCAGAAGTTGTAGAATAAACACTCAAATTTGTTTAATAGAGGGCAGGTTAGTTGCTGAAAATAGGAGTGGGATTTCTCTATTAGGATCTGCAGCACAAAATGAAAAAAAAATATGAAGTTCCTTTGCATGTGGCAGCAAGAAAGGACTGGAAATTAGGCCCTTTCTGGTATGTGTGGGTAACTTCCCTACCCACAGATGATCTTCCAATACAAGTGTAAGCTAGGGCAAGTTATCAAAAGAAAAAAAGGTGTTGGTCTTTTCCTGTTTGTATCTGTCATGTGTCTTAATTATCTCATTATTCAAACCTCCTGGCTTGTGTAATTTACAGTTCGTCACTGAAGCGAGAAATGCCATGCTGTTGGAGTGCCCTGTGGGTGTGGTAGTACCAGAGCTTCCATGGCCTCACTCTCTGCCTGTGGGACCTGATTCCATGTTATCCTATGAAATATCATCATATCTCCTTGTGTAAATCCAGGGCTTGTGACGAGAAGGAACTCTGCATTAACTAAGCATTCTCCAAGATCAACAAAATATTACTCTGGTTCAAAAAGATCTATGTTAACATACAGTAATTCATGTCATGGGCCATAAGTATTTTCTACAGTGAAGGAAATAGCTTAATCTATTCACTTGTCTAACACAGACATTGAATTGTAGAATCTGATGCTGACAGATTAGTTTCTTCTTTAGTATGTACTCTGCAGGATGCTTTAAAGGGTATTCATTCACCTTGGTGCTGGTCCTCAATGGAAAATCCCACTCCTCCTGCACGCTGGTCATGGGCACATTGCTGAATTTGTCTCTCTCAGGGATCTGAAACACTTTTGAGGTAAAAATGGTTACTTGAATGACAGAAGCGAATATTGGTGTTAAGGCAAATATGGTGACTTTTGAGAAGAAACAGAAAAGCACTCATTTTTACCATCACTCAACACAGTGTATACTGTCTTTCTCAGAGCTTTTACCTAGCACTTGTAGTTACTTATTTTTTTATATATATATTAAAAATATGGCTTCTGTTCTCTAAAACATATTATGCATTCATGATTGCTTAATATCTACAGCACTTTATTGCTACAGTTATCAAAAAGTACGTTATACATGTATGGTAACTGTTGAGTCATGGCCTGAACCACACTGAGCACCTGGGGAAAGGACCCAGTCAGCCCTGGGTGCACAGGTGAAGGCAGATCAGCTGTGGAAGGGGTAGAGCCTGGCTGCACCTCTCTCAGACCTCATTTAAAGGCTGATTGCCACTAGACTTTTGGTGTAGCAGTATTGCAGTACTTGCCCTCATCAAGGGCAAATACAGTGGCTTTTACTTTCCACTGTGAGTTTTTATAGTATTTATGACTTATTTATACTTCTAAGGTCTCTTTCTGCCTACTGGATTTAATTTAATTAACTAGTTGCCTACGATACATGAGGAACAAGAGGAAGGACAAGGTAGGAAAGGTTATGAGTTATCTGCTAAGTTATCTTTCCCTAAGGTATTTCTTTCCTTTAGCCTTGAGATACATTTCCTTATCCTTATGTTTGTTGCAGTGGTTTTTATTTTTACTTTCTTTTTTGTAATTCAGATTGCATGTTTATTTCCTGTTTTGATTTTCTATGCTACCAATACGTAACTTGTATAATTTGAGGAAATATCACAGAGGCATATGAGGTCACTGTATTGTATTGCCAGTTTTTTCTGCAAGGAACTGGGTTATTGGATTTTATTTTCCTCTACTTTTTAAAGCATCTAGCTGCATACTGAAAACACCAGCCTTTTCAGGCCAGAAGGAATACAACGCAGAGCATCTCTGGTACTGCTGGTTCCTTTGTAGTGGAATGTTGATATCCGGGGGCATGGGTTTGGCTCTTCTTGGAATCAAGCTTGGTCTTGATCTTAATTCAGCTCAGGACATTTTCATTGGCAGTCTTAGTCCTAAACAACTATTTAAAGCTACCCAGATGCCTTAAGCCAAACACTCTCACAACCTAATTTTATAAAGCTTTGATCTCTCATCCTGGGCTGCCTTCTTGCTGCTAAAATGAATTAAAAGTGAAATTGTCAGGCACTTTTCTTGATATTTTAGATGGACTGTGGTGCACTACATTGCTTGCCTTCTACCTGTATATTATGATGAGGTTTCTGTCTCACCATTTTCCCCTTCTAGGTAAAGTCTAGTCCTATCTTATTTCTTGCAGAGTGTGTGTTTGTGAGGGGGGTGGGGGGATGTTAATCCAGCACAGAAGTTCCTGGCTCTGAGTCTAGGAGATGGAACAGGTGTGGATGTTGCTTTTGTGTTTGTGACTGTTCTTGGCCCATGTACAGATTAGGCTCACTGATGGATGTGTCAGCTCTTAGGGGTGCTTTAGTGCTCTCTGTCACAGACACCTAACAGAGGGCTACCTGCTCTGTACTGTTGTAATGGGGTCCCACAATGAGACCAGCAGACATGATATAATTGGGGTTGTAGAGCACTGCTGGCATCTCTTGCTTCAGATATGGTGTAAGAAGTTGTTCCTTCCTTGAGCATCAAAAAGAAGTTAGGCTGAGTCCAATAGGAAGAATTTCAACAAGATCAAGTGCCAGGTTTCTCACTGTGGCCATAGCAATCCCATACAATGTTACAGGCTTGGAGCAGAGTGGTTGGAAAGCTGTGCAGAGGAAAAGAATTTGGAGTATTAGTTTACAGCTGGCTGAACATGAGCCATCAGTGTGCCCAGGTGGTCAAGAAGGCTAGTGACATCCTGGCTTTTATCAGACTGTAATTGGTACTGGTGGGGCTGCATTTTGAGTACTATGTTCAGTTTTGGTCCCTCACTACAAGAAAGACATTGAAGCTCTGGAGCTTGCCAAGAGAAGGGCAATGAGCTGTAAGGGGTCTGGAGCACAAGGCTTATGGGGACCAGCTAAAGGAACTGGAATTGTTCTGTTTGGAGAAGAGTAGACTTAGAAGAGATATTATTGCTGTCTACAACTGCCTGAAAGGAAGTTGTGGTGAGGTAGGATTTGGCCTCTTCTCCCAGGTAACAGTGAGGGGATGAGAGGTTCATTCAGGATGTTAGGACAAATTCCTTCTCAGAAAGAATAGTGAGGCATTGGAACAAGCTGCCCAGGGAGGTAGTGGAGTCACCATCCCTGAAGGTGTTTAAGAAATATGTGGATGTGGTGCAGAGGAACATGGTTAGTGGGCATGGGTTGACAGTTGGACTAGATGACCTTAAATATCTTCTCCAACTTTATGATTCTATTATTCTATGATCCCCTTACTCCTGGTTGGGCTACAGTGCACTTGGTCTGGAGTTTTGGTTGCATTCTTTCCAATTAATTTGTTGATGGTAGAGGAAAGGGTTATTAGTGAGTTTCCTGTGTTTGTAGATCAGTGCCTTGCTGCACTGGCCACAAGAGGGACCCCATTCTGATCCAAAGGTGCAATGCAAACTAGGAGAAACGTAAAAGCAAACACCCCAGAATACACATTGGGATAAAGTATAAAGTGGTCCCGTTGCACCTCCCTTGGGGTGCAAGCCATATTCAGGTAGTTAAAGCTTAAGCTGTGATTTATAACAGTACCTATTCTTTTTAAGGAAAAGTTTGGTTGACTTTGTGTGTGTGTGTTTCTTGCCCTCACCTGGAGCTAATCTGATGGTAAGAATAACCTTTCTTATTAGCACTCTCAGTTACTTCAACATATAGAACAGGCACTTTATCTGCTGCGCAATGTTTTACAACGGAGAAATAGAGGACATATTTTTCTATCAATGTAATAGAGGTATACTGGGAATGACAACAAAAATTGAATATAAGGTATAACAAGATGTATTCCCTAGGACCTAGTGAATTTTGCAGGCTCAGAAAATATCATGAAAACCAGGTTTTAACTATGATATTCTTTGCATTTTAAACATTCCCAGAAGAGGAGGAGTAACATGTTGGTTTTGTTATCGTTGTTTTGTTTTTTTACCTGAGGGAAAATATTTTGAAATGTAAAATAATTGGAATTTGCTTTATAAAATCGTTTAGATCTATTTATGTTGGTGAATTCCTTGTGAGATGTACCTTTCAAGCATGACACATGTCCATTTGCAAGGAGCTGACATGGTCACTGATTCACTAAGTGACTGAGAGTGGGCATAAGTAAGACAGTCAGTGTAATGATTCTCTACAGGGAGTAAGCTCTTCTATTCTTTATATTACACTGACCTAAAACACAGCTACAGTTGGAGAAGAGCATGTCTGTGAACAAAATCCAGATGTATTAGCCTCCTTATAATCATCTCCACAGGCAGAGTACATACATTTGATCTATCCTGCCCATCCTTCTCTACCCAAATATGTCTGCAGTTGACTTTACAAAATAAGAAGTCACCATGTAATGAGCAAAGATATTTTTACAGAACCTTCACTAATTTAGTGATTTTACTGGGGTCAGTATCTCATTTATCCATTAAAGGCAAGAAACCACGTGGTGAAGACCATGAAGCCTTTACTACCACTTCTTGCATCTTTTATAGGGCTGCTGATAGGGTTTATATAGATACTGTCAGGTTGCTTCAAACTCTTTAGAACTAGTCTCTGCATGGGGCTTCAGTTATAGAATTGTATCAGTTCTGCGATGTTTGGTTCTTTACCATAGTTTCAGGGTATGAACATTAGCAATTTGGAACTGTTTATGTTTGAAAGATGGGAATATTAGCCTGTATTTAGAAGGTGGAGAGAGCCTGCTTGCTCGTTGTATTTGATGATGGGTTTCTGTACGGACTACTTATCAGGATATCATCCAAGAGGGCTCCAAATTGACTGCAGAAATAGAACTGAAATATATTGCCCTTTAGAAGACCCTATAGATGGCACAGTGCATAGGCTTCAAACCTACTGGGCTTTTGTGTTCCTAATTTTTTTTCCCTGTATATCCTAGCAGCTTCTTTGTACTCTCTGAGTTGCCCATCTCTCCTTCCACAGAAGGTAAACTCTCTTTTTCTTCTGGAGTCTCAGCAGAAATTCCCCATTCTCCCACACCAGTCTTCTTCCCAGGTGGCTCATCTTATGGCACAGGGGAACAGACAGCTCTTGTGCTGCTAAGAATTTCTCCTTGAGGAGTGACCAGCCTTCCTGGTCTGCTTTACCCTCCAGAACGGACTCCCAAGGGACCCTTCCTTCCAGTGTCCTGAATACTTCAAAGTCGGTGCTCAGGGAATCCAAGGTAGCAGTTTTGCTGGCTCCACTCCTGACTTAACCAAGAATAAACAACTGTACCACTTCATGGCTGCTCTGCCTGGGACAGCTCCCAGTCTCCACACCTCCCACCAGTCTTTCTCTGTGAACAGCAGGTCTAGTAGAGCACCTCCCCTGGTTCCCTCTTACCAACTACCAACAAGGTGTCTTTGACAGCTGCTTTATGAAATAATGCATTTTGTGCATAAAGCAGGTCAAGAATAGCATAGGGGATAATTAAAAAAAATTTTTAAAAATTACATATGTTTTATACTTTCTTTGTATAAAAATGAAGACTTTCCAAACAATTACAGGTCTTCACTTTGACTTCAGACTCTAATGAAGACAAAAAATGTGACCAAAACTGCATGCTTTCATAGGCTTGCATTGGCAGTGTTATTTCTGATCAGGAAATCAGGTTATAGCTGGAGTTAACAGCTGGAAGAGATGAGACTGAATCTCAATCATTATATGGTTATTGGCCTTTTTGAAGTCTTTTCACCCCATTTTCTTGACAGTGACCCAGAACATGCTGTTTCTGCAGGTTGCATTTGACCTCAATTTCACTTTAATTAGAACTTCCCAAATCCATGCTCTGAACCTGGTTAAGTAACACGCATGGTTGTGGTTTTCTTAAATAATTAACACAATTAGGTTTCTCTGCTACATCAGGAATAGCTGCTTGCTTTGGCAGTGGGAAGTACTCAATGCTAAACAAGACACATTTGGTGTAACTCTGGGGGAGAATCATAAAATGGCTGAAGTTAGAAGGGATCTTAAAGATCATCAGTTTCCAACCCCTCTGCCACCCTGGGCAGGGTTGCTACCCACTGGATCAGGCTGCCCACTGGTCAATTTGATTTCTATGGTTTTGCTTTTATACACCTTCTGACTTAATCCTTTTTGAGAAAACATTAGTGCAGTTGGAAATGTATATGAAGCTGGTAACTTTAAGGAGATCAGTAAAAGCGACATTTTGAAAGGATATCTGTTTTTAATATGAAACTGTTTAGGAGAGAATCCTTGAGTAGAGCTCAAGCCTCTGAAGTATTTTTGCCTCTGATAGGTCTCTTTTATTGGTCTGTGCATGAATAAAGCAACTCTCTGAGAGACAACTGGGTGTTAGGTTCTTTCCTACTTGTCTCAGAGCGTGGTTTTGTGTAGGTTTAGAAATCTGACCCAAGAAACCTCTAATTTCACAGGGGGATTAAAAAGAGGTGAATGAGTTCAGACTTGAATTTTGGATTAGGGTCGTTTCTCTTTCAGGTTGGAAACTAGAAAAATACATCAATTAATTTTAAATAAATTGGAAAGGGATATAGGCTACAGCTGTTTCTTTTTCTGAGAAGCCTCTTAAGACCCTAGCTGTTTTAGGTATGCAGTTAATTCTCAGTTTCCGTACTGCATCTGTACTTAGCGTGAGGGTGAGTGAATGATTAAGAGTAAATGGTCTGGTTCCTTGAACTGCATTCTCAGAGTGCTGTCCTACTATATAACAAGAATATATTTAGCAGTACCTGTGGTTATTTGGTTAAATTATTGAAACTTGCACCTCAGAGAGAAAAGAAAAAATTATCAAATAACAAAGTACAGGGCCGTATTTACAAATGTGTTCAGTAAGATCTGATAGAAAATCCACTGAGAAAGATGTGAAACACATTTTTGTATGATCTGAGAGGTTTTAGTCCATGAAATGCCAGTGGCTTGACAACTCAGATCAAATCTCCATGGATATTTGCATGCCTGACAATGCAGCCTAGTGCTTAGTGCACTCTTTTGGTTTTTTTTGACTGAGCATAAGGAATTTAGCTTCTGGCTCTTACTGGCAGCAATGACACTTAGATGCCTAATTCATCATCTTTACATGGATGTCCTCCTTACTCAAGAATAAGACTGTTTAGTTTTCTTTTCAAATAATTTCACACTTGGTTTGTCTCAGCAAGACTTCAAACACAATCTTTATGCATAAGGATAAACATCTGCCCCAACAGCTGAATTTCTAACTATGACTAACAGAATAGTCCGAGAACTGGGTGGAAGTCTTAGTTAATCATGGTCTCATGTTCCACATCCATATTTTGTGTTGAGAAATGGCATAGCATTTGCAGTTAATTCTCTGGCCGACGTTGGTCTAGAGGCAGTCTGTGGTGATCCTTTCCTATATGAGCAGATCATGTTCCCACCTAGGTTAGTTGCTTTCCTGTCTTATTCCTTTGTTCTGTCTCAGAGCAACAGTTTGTTTTGTCAGAAGGAATAAATGGAAACACGTATATTTATAGGTAGGTTTCTCTGAAGGTAATGCCATCTGTATATCTCCATAGAAATTACAACAGACAGAAAGTAGACAATAACACTATTTGATAGAGCAAATTCTCTGCTACAAAGTGCTACTTTTCAATGTAGTTGCCACCATCAGTTATACATTTTTGCCAGTGATAAACAAGAGCCTGCATGCTATGCTTCTAATAACCTGCTCCAGAAGAGGTGGCCTGTTTCACAGCTGCTATGATAGCATTGTTGCTAGGAAAATGTTACCCAAGCAGTCCATCTTTCACTGGTCCTAACTGATGGAAGACAGAAGGCACCAATTCCAGACTATACAGTAGATGTCATAGGACAGTCCAGTCAAGATTGGCAGTGTGCTCCACGGTCTTCAAATTGATTCAGGGTCTAGTATTATTGTGTTGCAAGAGAAAGTTCATCTTTCTTGGCCTGATTCTGGAAATTCAAGCCTTCAGCCTTGTCAGCATCACAATGTAGCAGTCAGAGTTGATGATTTTTCTGTGTTTCAGTAAATCTAGAAGTATCCCTCCTTCCCTATCCCAAAAGATAGTGCATATCACTTTACCCATTGAAGGCTGTCTCTTGAACATTTTCTTTGATGGGGAATTCATGTGTCAGCACTCCATGAAGTGCTGTTTTGACTCCAGCTTGTAGCAGTGACACCACATCTCATCACCACTAATGATATGAACAAGGAAACTGTCAACTGGAGCCTCAGAATTTGTTCAATAGGTCCAGACACTCTTGCATGTGATGTTTTTTTGGTTCTTGTGTGAGCATCCATGGGACCCACCTGGTGCAAACTTTGCAGTATTGCTATGTTTCCACTGTTTCTTCCAATGCGTTGAAGCTGCTACTAAGTTCTGTACACAGCCCTCTGGTTGTAATCTGCTGATTTCGGTGGATGAACTGATTGATGCACTCTTTATTTTGTGGTATGACAGCTGTGCACGGACATCTGGAAGGAACATGGCTTGTCTTCCACATTGCTGTCACCACTGCTGAAACACACTGTCCACCACTGTGCTCACATCCACCATAGTGTCCCAACAAACATTCAGCAATCAATGAGTGTCAATAGTTGTTGTTTTTTCTGTCTGGAGGAATCCAATTCTATACCCTTGCTTTATGTGCCCTTCCATGCCAGAAGCCATTTTGTCAGACTGCACCTCAGCTGCCATACTGTCACAGGGCAACAAAATGTAATGGAATATTGGTGGGAAGGTTCAACCTCTGCTGCCATAGACATCCACCTCTGCCACTGTGGGCCAACATAATAACATAGGAGGTTTCAATTTCAGAGCAGCCCTCATATACTCATGCTCCTCTCTTGAGCCTGCATATGTAAGAGAAAAACTTTTACTCATATCACAGAAATTATTTAGTGTTTGTACATCAGGCTTCCCAAAATGAATTCTCATCAGGCATTCTGAAAACACTGTGGTTTTATTGCCAGGGAAAAGCTTTTGCTTTTATTATTTTTGGTGGATGAAACTGTCCTGGATTCTATAAAATGTGATCTTCAACTAAAGAGACTGCTTTGAAACCTTTAGCATGAATGAAATTAGCAATTCAGCTTCACAGTTCTTCCCATTGCTGAGATTATCTCTAGTTAGCTCCTGTCAGGCACGGAGGTTTTGCTGTGCTTATTTGTTCTGAGGCACCTGCCTTTGTTAATACGCACTCATGTTAATACATTAGTATAAGATAGAGGGGAAGTATCAAAAAATATTTGCTCATTTCATTGCCACTAATACAAACTTTCCCAGAAAATGGTTTATTCTGCCTCATTATATGAAAGCCATTAACTACTATTTAAGTCACTGCCCAGAACAAATGAGGGAAAAAGACAATCACAAATGCCTTCAGACCCTTTTCTTTCCTTTTTTTCTTTCCCTTTTTAGAGTTTCCACATGTTCTTTTCCTACCTTTATTTTCTTCCATTTCTCTGGGGTCCACTGTCGTCACTCAGTTTCTCTGTAAAATGTGTCTAAGGACACATTTAAGCCCTAAAACCTTTTGTGATGTCCATATTCACACTTTGCTTCCTTGTTAGATCCCTGTGGCCTTGGTTCCAGTTTTCTTTCTGTGTTAGTTTGGCTCTAGAACTTCTATTTAGTTTTTGTTGGGTTTTTTTGTTTGTTTGTTTTTTTAGTGGTCATTTTTCTAACACAGTCAGACTCCTTTTCTTTACCCAGGAGCTTTGGGAGACCTGACAACCACAACTGAAATTATACTCCTCATGGTAGTTGTAAAGCAGCTCGACAGCATCAAAAGAGTTAACACATTGCCTACCTCCTGCAGGGACTTCTCTAACTGCTGAGTTATGATGGAGGGTAGTAGAGAGCAAGTCAGAGCTGTTGCCCTTCTTTAGATTTATGCCTGTGTTGCTGCGACATGAGAGCAGATGTGAGATTACCTGATTTAGAGATGTGGATTCATTCAAGCCCTCATCTTCCTCCCTTCTTAAAGGAGGTTGTTGTCAGTTCAATGGTACCTGTTTGCAGCAGATGTATGTCTTTGTGTAGCCAGCTTCTAAGCTGAAAAATCAACTTCCATCTAGGTTAAAAATAAAAATACAAAGTGTAGTGAGATAAACATAGCCTAAAGCAATTCTCTATGCAAAGTACTCCTAACTAGTGGCCTAATCCAGCATCCATTCATTTATTTAATGGGCAGTCTGGGGATAGCTGGAATCAGGAGACTGTGGGATCCGAGGTTACCACACAACCTGCAGCTGTGCAGACTCTGCAGCCAAGGAGATCTTTCTGACCAAAATGATAACCAAAAGGCAGATTTCTTCATCAGCTTGCATTAATGTGTCTGTCTGAAATCCCATGTAGCTTTAAAGCCTTGTAGATGTGGAAAGCTCTGTTTTGAATGTAGTTTGTCACCTTTGGACTATTGTAGCCTCTGAAGGACCCTGTAAGTATCTGAGGCAGTTCTGTAGCTATTGCAGGCCTTGCATGTCTGTGAGTTCATATGAATGCAGTATGTAATGTCACTTTTTCTTATCAAAGCTTTTTTGCTTGACTAAATTTAATCATAATGTCCAAATTTACCTGCTCTCTCTACCTCTCTCTCCTCTACCTTTGTTATTTTCAGCCACCTAATTGTTGTGAAAACAATTACTCTCTCCACAGTATCTCATCCAGCTGTACAATAATTGTCAATACATTCTAAATACCGTGTTTTGTTCCCAATTACATAGACAGTGATTTCCAAGTACAGCAGTAATCTGTGGAAATATTTAAAGCCTCGGCTCTGGTGGTCTCACATTGAATTCTATGTACAGAAAATGAGATGGCTATCAAAAACAAAGCAAGAGTTTCTTGTGCTAGTTTGTAACTTATGTGTCCTGCTTCTCAGAGATTTCTGTAGGTCTCTCGGAGTCATTTACTTTTAATTTCTAAGGAGTATTTATTTGATTTGTAATGCAACAAATTCCTATGCATCTGTGTAACCACAAAGACTTTTTCCATCTCCTATATAATATAACTTCAGTAAGGACACAGAAGTTGATCAGTAGTCAAGTCCTTTTAAAAATGTAATTTTCTTCTATACTGATCTAAAACTAAGCTTACCATGAACAGTGTTAGATAAATGTGAGCTCTTTAGAGGTAGTTCATTTAATAGCAGAACAGGTTTCATTTGAAGATGACCCAATGAGCTGAAAAGAACAACAGCACAAGAAACATATTTAATTTGACATAGCTATGGATAGCTAACAGACTATCACCCTGTGAATCTGGGCTGTGCTCTAGACAGTACAGACTGTGTTCCACGTGTTGTCACTGCAAACATTAGAGACTGAGGAGGCTGGGAAAGAGAAAATCTCCTGAAAAGATTTTCTAGCCTCTGTAGAGTAAACCTACTGCAAAAATTGAATTCCCAAAATAAAACTTAGGGTACTGCAACACTAAGCTGTGTCAGACATACTTTGCAATAGATGTTCAATGTTTAAATTCATGGGAATAGTCTTCCACTGTATATCCTTATTTCTTACAAGCTCTGGCTCTAAAACTCTACTCTAGCATCTCTGAGCAGAGCAGCTATGGCATGCTGAGATGCTTTGGACACCCAGACTCCCCCTGAGGAACCACACTTTGAAAACCAAGAGCACAAACAACAGCAAAATGGGCTTCTCAAAATATTTCATACTATGGTCATTCTTAAAATAACAGCCTATTTTCATACCATGATTGAGATAATCAAAATATTCCAGAAATGACTCTGTGTCCACAGTCGCTTCTCACAGTTTTTTGTTTTTGCTGTGTTTCTTTTTGATCACAACTTACGTTTAGGTTCTTTGACTTAGGTCTTGCATTCACTGATGTTCTTAAGATAGCTGCTATTTTCTCTTTGATTTCTCTGATAAGAAATTATGGACTCATTTCCACCTTCTTTACTCACTTTGGAACTGAACTTCATAAAACACTAATGAACTTATTTACTATCAAAGTGATGAAGCACTGAAACAGGCTGCCTAGAGAGGTTGTGGAGTTTCCTACTCTGGATGTATTCAAGACCTGTTGGGATGCCCACCTGTGCGACCTGCTGTTGGGACCTTGCTTTTGCAGAGAGTTGGACTCAGGATTCAATGATCTCCAGAGGTCCCTTCCAAACCCCTGGAATTCTGTAATTATGTGAAACATGAGCAGAGGCTGAGAGAGGAATCCAAAGCATTTGGTATCTTTATGGTGATTACCTGTTTTGCATCAAAAAATTACCTCTTTCTTGAATGTATCCACTTGAGTTATGAATGGCAGCAGGATCCTTCCTGTACACATCCTGCAGAGGTTGTCAAGGTCTCAAGGTGAGAGTCAAGAAGGAACTGTTTCTCAGTCTGACATGCATCTGCATTATTGGCATGAGATTTAAAAAGCAGAATTAGGAAGGAAACAATCTTGACCCCAATCTGAGGCCAAGCAGAACAGGTAGAAGTAATACACTACGCTGCCTATTAGGGGCTGGGATTGTCTCTATCCATTTCAGAATCCTTTCAGTTTTTCATTCCTTTCTGCATCACTTTACCCATATCCCTCAAGTTCATGCTGCCTAGTCTGTGGATTTTCTACATGGATTATTGTTTCAATTCTTTTCCACCCGAAGTAATGTATTGACGTTCTGTAGAATTTGTTTAGAAAGACAAAATCAACAAAAACACCACACTTTTCCCACTGTGCTTACTCTTTGCTAGGAAAAATACCACCTTGTGTTGTTTCTTGTGCTCTGCACGCTGCTGAATCTGTGATACAATCTGAACTCCTTTCAGAGGTCTGAGATGCTTCCTATTAAGTGCCTGCCCTCATCCTTGGCAAGCCTAATAGCTTGCAGATAATTGTGACCACAGAAGCTTTCTGAGTGCTTTGTGACTGGGGTGAATGGTCCTTTCTTCCAACAATTTACAGTGCTGATTATCGAGGTTATTGATGGATTCATTTCAATTTGCCACCTTCATGCTATAATGTAGCAACTGTTAGCAAATGCTGGCTTTATTTATGGTAATGGCTGTAGTTTTGATTCAAAACAAGGGTCTGGACAAAATATTCTCTTCTGTCCAGTGTACTTTCATGCATTTAGATACAAAATTCTAACTATTCCTTTCAATGGCTGAGACATACCATCTTGAAAGCATCAGGTTGGTGCCTGATTACTAGGAAGGGAAATGGTGTATGAACAGCTTAAACAAATGACCTTGTCCTGGATATGGGCTTTTGTATGGTCTGCAGTAGAGTTCATGTCTATCTCACACGATTAATGTTAAGACTGGTTTCACAACATTATCCCTGGTTAACAAATCCTGACTAAGGTTTACGTGTCCCCAATCTCTCATGATTCTTATCTCCTTAGAGGCTAAAATTTTTGGATAACCCTCTCTTTCTCCAACTGTTTGGTTGTTGTTGTGTTTGTTTGTTTGAGTGGTAATTAGAAAAATAATAATAATAATAATAATAATAATAATAATAATAATAATAATAATAATAATAATCTGAGCCATTTCACAGATCCGTGATTCGGCTGTTGTAAATGTAGGGTTGGACAGGGAGTTGCAGCAAGCCCCCACCTGGGCAGAGAGCCAGACCTCCCTTACTCTGCTTCTGTTGCCTGTCGAATTGCAACAATAGGATCACAGAGGAATAGCATCCTCTCCAAATAGGGACCCCCTGCTGCATAACAAGCCCACATATCCTTTTTTCAGCAGTGGAAAGGTCAGTATCCCTTATTGTGTGTGTCAAGGGTCAAAATGTAAAGTCAAGGCTCTTATCCGTATTCCTCTTGTGCCATGTCTTCGTTGCACTGACTGTACATGGAGCATCTGCTCCCTCCATGGATTTCAGTGGCAGCTGAGAGTGTTCTGTGCACAGAAAGGATGAAAGCCAGAGGTTGCAAACCCACCAGGATGAGGTCCTGCTTCTTGATGGGCAGGCAGCAGAGTACACTGCCTCCAGATGTACTCTGGAAGCTAATGCTGTACCTTCCATCAAATTGCAAGAACTGCAGAAGCGTTGCCAACTAAATCTCTTTATTCTGATGAATGCTGTGCTGAAGCAGATGGCCATGAAACGAGAAGTTTGTTTGTTTGTTTGTTGAGTAAATAGATTGTACCAGTCTCAAACAGCACTCTTTAGTCCCTAGTGTAATAAATCCACTTATCTGGGAAAAACTTCTGCTATTCCTCATTTTGTGTTTTCTGATCAAGAGATACCAGCTATAACTCATAATTATCACTCTAGACTTTCGATAAAATACCAGAATCTTCTAACTAACAAAATGTGGGGCAGGCTTTTTTTCACAATGACTGAAATTAAAGATGGGAATGACTTACAAAGAGAGTGGGGAATGAATGCTCTGTCACTTGAATGAAATCTTTAAATCAAGAGACTGCCTTTGTAAAAGATATTTTCTGTACCAGACGGTAGTATGAAGATTGATGCAGAAACCATGGAGTGGAATTCTATAAGTGAGGTTATGTGGAAGGGCAATTGAGATGGCCATAATTACCTTTTCTGGTCTTAACCAATCAATCAAAGGGCATTAAATTTCATTCACTGAGCTGGACATGTGATTATAAGAAAGAGAAGTACAAGGATTACCCTGCTTGTAAAGGGAAAACTTGGAAAGAATAATAAACCCGGGGCAAAAACACTGTACTGTCCTTCCTTTAAAGCATCTTCAAAGTTTCTTTGAATCCCCTTAAGGCTGACATACTATCCTGCCCATTTCAGCTGAGATGAATGCTTAAAATGGAGTAGATTATGAATGCATAATTGATTTTTTTGGCATGAAACAACTCTTTCCTGAATTTTTGAAACTCTTCTTCATTCAGCTGTGGGATGGACAAAGAAAAGCTGTTGTGGAATTGTTGACATCATTTTAAGAAGTTTGTCATCTTACTTCCAGTATGATTTTGGTCTATGCTTTTTACAACAGCGTGTTGCAAAACAGAAAGCTTCTGTGCTGTCTTGATCTCACCATTAGTTTCAAGAATCCATTTTATTTCAGTACACTGTAAACTGATATTTGCTTTCTGTTGGTTCTCAGGGTCTAGAAATTGAGAATAGGATTTCCCCACTGCAATATTCAGGAAACAGAAAGAAGACACGATCAGTTTGACTGTTGGTTGGAGCTGCTTTTAAAAGCTGAAAGATGTGTGGGTGGAGGATGTGAGAAGGATATTTTGTACTGGCATGTGTGTGTGTAAACAGCCATTCAGTGATCTGTAGAGAGCTGAACTGAACAATACACAAGAAATATACAATTTCTCCCCAAATGTCCAATGTTTCAAAGCTGGTAGGTTCAGCTCCCAACAGCAGTTCTCATTAGCAGGGCCACAGTCCAAATGTTTTTTAATCTGTCCTTCAATCACTGTAATTGATTGGTAGCCATTGATTAAACAGTCATGTGGAGTGGTGCTGACTACTTCAATTTAGAAGGGGGCGGGGCAGGAAGTGGCAGTTTCTGGTGCCTACAATACACATGCTGCATTGTCATTTATGGAGCCAAAGGCTTTAATATAATGTCTGCTAGACTTAGACAGGTGAATTAAGTTTGTAGCAAGTGAAGCTGTCATTGAGATTGCAAAAACATTTCACTTTCTTCTTGTCTTTCTCTGCTATCTTAATTTAAATGTTTATTGGGTTTGGGTATTATGTTTGGCACTGTATGTCCAATGAGAGAGTGCCCTCAGAAGATCTTTGTAAAGCTGTTTCTTTTGATTGGTTTCCAGTGCACATATGAACTTATATGCATTTGGTTTTAAGACTGTATGAGATCGTTTCATATAAAAATTATTATAAAAATTTCATACAAAAATTCATATAAAAATTGGGGCTTAGAAGCATAGCAGTTTTAAAGTTTCTGTGAGCAAGGAGTTAGTCATCCACAGTCACTGTCTCTCTTATATTTTCTAGATCTAAGACAAGACCTTGACAATTCTTTCCAGAGGTGTCTTGTAGGCCAGTAAGATGATGAGCATATAGGCAGAGTAAGATTTTTTCTTCGGCTCATTATATGGTGATGAAGTTGCCCTGGAGGTGGAAATAAAGAAGTTCCTAAAGCAGCTGTATTGGCTGACTGTGAACTAAGGAAGGATTAGAGAGAGAGGAGGCCTAAGTGGAAGAGAAGTATGGAAGCGTTTTACCCCTTCTCTGGAGAACGGTCAAGAAAAAGAGAGGTGGAATTCACTGAGAAGTTCCTTACTGGAAAGAAAAGAAATTTTATCTGGGATAAAATCTGGGATGATTAGCAGAGAAAAGAAGCTACAGGGTGAACCTCCAGAGAACTCTTAACTTAAGACTAAAGGACATCAAGGAAAGCTAAGGAATGTACATTGAGAACCAGATACAACACAACCTCATGAAAGTCTCTTCTGGGAGACTTTGCCAGAGTTATGTCATGTTTGAATTTTCCATTTGGAATCAATGCTGATGAAGTTGAACTTCTTGGAAGATTTTTGCAGAGCATTGATGGAATTCATTGATTTCTGCCATTGCAAGCAATACTTTGCTTTCAAATTAGATGCTGAAACACTAGTCCCGGAGTCTATTATTAATTCCTGATGTCATTAAGAAATGTCTTCTCTGTCTGAGATGTACTGACATTTATTTTATAAGGCACTGACATGACTGGAGCTTTGATTTGATTTTCTAGCCAAAATGCCTCACCTAGGATTCCCAGGAGCTACGAATAAACTTAGCTTCCCCAACTCACATTTAAATCATCCACTAAATGATGTAATTTTTAAATTTTTTTTTTCCTATCAAGTTCAAAAATTATCAGTTTCTCAAGTCTTTCAAACAGGTCTCTTTTTTTTTTTAGTGTCCAAAAAGTTTATCTACCATTTTAACCCTTAGTCTTCTTTCTGAGAGGAGCTGTTTAGAACTGCTCCTTATAAAAACAAGTAAAAATGGGATATGCTGCTAAATAGACAGATGATTGCTTTATCCATAGTCCTTCCTCCTCTGTTTTAAAATGAAGTAGCTCCCATACGTGTGACATCTGTGCTCTTCATTTGAAGGCAGAGAGAGTCAGTCAAGGATGCATCAGGCAGAGAGCAAGGGAGCAACACTGGTTACAGAAAAAGCTATGAAGTTTTTAGTATGTAGAATTTTTTTCATGAACTCCTCCAAAAAAGTGTGTGTTTTTTATGCAGTTCTCCAAAAATATATTCAAAGTTTCCTAGAAGCCAGATTTGATACCTGTACATTGGTAGAGTGACCTGGTTTTCCCAGCTACACTGGTTGTCTTAAAATATATCCAATGTTTCCACAAGGACTAATGAATAAGGAGTAACCTGAAGTGTAACCAGGCTAAACTATGCTACAGAACCAGATTTCTCCCTCCAAACTGAAATGCTCCAGCTTATTCTGGACTCATGCCCTTTTCTTGTAGTGAGGTGTTTACAAACCATCAGATTTTACTTTTTAGATTTAGGGTGTCCAAAGTGAGTTGTGCTTTATGCTAACCATTAACGACCTCAGAATCAGGCCATATGTGTTTAAGCTGAATGTGCAGAGGCAGACTGTCCTCTGCTCATGCTGCAGTGCATTAGCTAATCTTTAAAGAAGGATTAGTGAGAAGCTTTGTCCATGGACAGGTTAGCTGTGGCTGTACCTGGCTGTGCAAGTTTGTCCAGGATTCTCAGAGGTGTATGATACCAATCAGTGTCTGGAGGCAAGATGGTGGACTAGATGGACCAGAGGTGTGAGCCAGGGTTACAACTTCCAGGTAAATTTCTTGCAAAATTATACTTCCATCTTGGTTTCTATTTTTTTCTCCACAGGCAATATGAATTGGTCTGTCTGTTGGTGTACTTATATTAGCATGTGGTAATATGAATAATTTTTTCCTTGCCCTTGTTTAGTGAAAGCTTATCTTACCCCTGGTTCCCTCTAGGATCCTCTTCAGCCAAGAGAAGTAGAAGAAAATGTACATATCTGCCTGGCGGGTCAGAGGGAGCAACTGTCAGTAAATGTGAAGGGCTAATTAAACCTCCTGAGTACTTTTATCTTAATAATGATTTTATTTAGAACTTCCAGTATCATTTAGTACAAAGAGAGAACTATTTCTTTCTACTAGCATAAGAAATATTAATACTTAACATAGGGGACATTTGTACATTTTCCTCTCTGTCATCTGAGTTAATAAAATAAAACAAGGGAGAATTCTCCCAGTACTGAATAGTGTGAATGGAGCTGACAGGGTTACTCCATTTGTTTACCTCTCCCCATATAGACATAGCTATATATATTTCCTGTGCAACATCTCTGGCATGGGCACCTGAGAGCTCTTCGCAGCTGCAGCTCTTGCATTTTGCAGTAAAATTGCTCTCCCCCTTCCCCCCAGCTTCCCCTGCCCCCTGAGAACTGACACGCTTTCCGCTGACAAATGTTGAGTGTAGTTTCTGAGGATTTAACGTGTCAGGCTGTGTCTACACAGCTTAGGTTTCTATTATTACGCAATGGCTTAGGAGGCAGTGCTTTGCCACATAATTAGAGAGCCGATCTGTATTAGGACCAGGAGTTTGGATGCCTTTTTCCCTATCAACTATTTGCTTCCTACCTGCTCATGCCTCATCCCTGATACTCTCACTTGTTTAATAGCTTCTTTTTATATGCTTCTTTCTTCTGGCTTCTGATTTTCTTCCCTTGCCTACGCTGCATGTTATTTTCTTTCAGAAGTGAGGGGACAGACAGAGTAGTGCCTGCCTGGATTCCTGTGCAGCACAAAACACTTGCCATATGTTGCATCGTCAGAAGAGGTAAGAAGAAATTCCTGAAGCTGACTGCTAGTTCTCTCATGGTTTGGGGTTTTTTTTTCCCTCCTCTCTCCTCTGTGTGTGTGTGTGTGTGTGTGTATGTGTGATGTGTGCGCGTATTGCTTGTCTTACAAGCCGTGCAGGCTCTGCCATCTAGAGCACTCTGCGAGATCACTCCAGTTTGCTGCTTTTTCTTTTTCTGTCTCTGCGTGAGCGTGTATCTCCCTGTCTCTCCTCTCCCCCTCACCATACAACTCAACCCCCCTCCCCAGTATACATGCACATACACAGAAGCTGGGTTTGCTAGTGTGAACTTGAAGACTTGCAGTACCAAAATGCATGTGTTACCTTGGGAAGCACTAGGATCAGGATGCTTGAAGAGCCGGCAGGCTGTTTAGTCCTCCAGGACTGGGTTTTTTAAATCAAGCAAGACAAGTTATTCACATTTTTTTCTCTCTCTCTTTCTTTTTTTTTTCTTTTTTTCTTTTTTTTTCTTTGCTTTGGATACTACTGAACAAGGAGTCTCAGGGATTCACACACTTGGACTTTACTGAATCAGGCTGCGTCTGCCAAGCAATCTAGTCTGCATTTTGGTTAGCTGGAGATCAACCAGGATTTTTCTGATTAAATCTACTTCTGAATAAAAGAATGCATGGCATAGAAAGAAGGTCTAAATGCCTGTCTGAGACTATTCTACTGAACCAGGGATAAATGTTGCTTCTCAAAGGTAAGTGCTATTTTCTTCTTATATGGCATGTAAACTATATAGCTATAATACAAGATATATGCAGATACATACAGAGAACTTCTATATATAATTACTTCTTTGATGGCAAGAAAATATGTTGCTGTTCATTTTAAAAGCATTGGAGAAATGTATAACTTTATCTTTCTGTTAATGTCGGTCTTGATAAGAATGTTCCTGTAGAGATATGGATCTTTGTTCAGCTTCTGCTTCTCTCTTCTTGTGATAAGGCAGTTCAAAAAGAATATATATATTTTAAGTGCCAAAGGGCATTTTTTCATGACAGTTTTGAAACAGTGATGGAAAGACCTTTGAAAGAAAGGATAGTAGTTTGTTTTCTAATACAGGAAAAAAAATGAGAAATAGAGTAAAGCTGCAGAAGTTATTTCAGCTTTCTGGTAGAATTTAGTAAATCCTGTAAAGCTAAGGAAGAACTTTACTGGAAAGGTCAGCTCTGCTGTATATAAAAACATATAGTAGATAAGTGAGGACCTTGGTAAATGTCATATAAAGAGATGGAAGCCACAGAGAAAGGTAGAGGAAGGAAGGGGAAGAGAGGTGTGGAAGGACAGCAAGTACTCAGTTCCGTACTCAGTGTCACAGAGGTCAGTGCTCTTGGTAAGGTGATGCCAGTGATGATGGACATCAAAAATTGGCAAGGTGAACATGCCAGGGATGGGAAGGTATACAAACAGGTATATGCTATGTCATGTCTGTCTGACATCATCAGACATATATTCTCTCTATGAGATTAGCTGCAATTTGGGTTGGGGGGAGCCTCTTTATGGCAGCACAGGATAAGAAGCAGCAAAATTGAAACTGAATCTCTCCCTAACTTGCATGGACACATGCACACCTTTGTATTACAAAGCAAGTGTGTGATTGAATAAAACAACAGAGAAACTAAAGGGGAGTGCAGACATCGGTGGTTCAGTCAACAAGTCTTAATATGATGAATTAGTAAACTGAAAATGTAAAGCGAGTAGTTATGGTAAGACATTCAAAGAAGGGTTCTTACACTGAGTAACTCCTTCCTACCCAAAGGAGGTACATAACACTGCTTTAAAGCAAGATACTATTATTATTATTTATTTTGCCAGGACTTACTTAGTCTTCTCTAAACATTATTATTTTATTTATTTATTTTTAGGGCAGCATAATATGGAGATATTTAGAATGGGCTTTATTTTTCCTACTCCATCTTTGGAAATAGTAGAAGAGAATAACTCTTCTGATGAGAACAGACAGGCTTTGAAAGGCAAACAATATGAACCACTTAGATTTAATAAAGTCACAATTGATTAAATTGACACATCTTAATTTTATTATAGAGTGCTTATTAGATAAATCCGGCAGATACCATGCAACTGCCATTGGTATTTTCCGTTTCTCAGGAAGGAGGAAATACTGCAGGTTATCAGTATTCTCGTGAACCTTGTCATGTACAGAAGATATGTTTAAGCAAATTTGAGCCTGTGGTGAAAGGGAAGAGAGACCGGTAATTATTTTTGCTCTTGCTGTGTTTCAGGCTGTTTAGGGTTCCACTGTTTACAGTTTGCCCTGGGTTGGTGGTTAGTTTGCATTGCCTACAGATCGCCACTTGAGCACAACAGAGTGCTTTCTATGTTCATCGTTGCAGCAAAGAAAAGCTCCAGACCTATTAAATTGCTACTAATTCTCAGGAAAGGAGGAGATGAAATCTAATATAGACAACAATGCAAGGAGACAGAGAAGAACTCATTATATTCAATAGAGCCTTTATTTTGTCAAGGAATCCCAGCAAAGATCTCTACATTCTCTGTCTCTTTCTCTCTAAGTCTCAGAAGCAGTAGCTGTCCCGCTCCACTCGCCAGCACAGCTCTGTTGTCTTTTGGGCAGCTGTACCTGCCATCACACAGGGTCTGGATCTGCTGGACACACTCAGGCTGTCAGTCCTGGGTGTACTGGGTGGGACAGGAAATGTGTCCCTTTTCCAGAGCCACCATTTGCTGCTATCCTCTCTGCCCCACAGCATTATTGCTTCTTGTTTAAATTTACATTTGGAACATGATTTTTCCCAATGGGCAGCACAAACAGCTCATGTAACCCTTCCCAACAGTCCCTGCTCTGCCTGCTGCACTGATGGGATCCCCGCTGACAGCTTTCTGGCAGCCCCTGTCAAAGAGCTGCCACTCTCTCTGTTTGTAGGGGCTTTCCAGCCACTGGACCACTGACTGTGTCTTGCAATGTAATGGTGTTAGATTCTTCTGATTGCTTGTTTTGTTTGTTTGTTTGTTTTTGTAGGAAAACAAAACAGAACATAAAACACAGTACACGAGTTTAAATTTATCAAATTTTAACCAGCTGTAGGCAAAGGTGGGAATACACTTCAGGTGTCTTAGATTGAATTTAACTACCCAGGGAGGAGCTGCAGCTTGACACCTCTCAAAGCTACATTTGTTTTCCACCTACATAGAGGGGAGGGAGGGGATGGTGACAGTGCCTGCCCACCCTCATCTGCCTCCACCCCCCTACCCCCCCTCCCCCTCCAAAGAGAAATATCTCATTGCTTATTGTTAATGCAGTGGAACCTTGACGTGCAGGCTTGACCATCTGTAGGAGCAAAAGGATAGTTTGTTGTAACTTTGTACTCAGTCTTCTTCCTGGCTTGAGCATTCAGCCTTGCTTGTCTTGGGTTCACGGTGGTGTGCTTCATGTGGTTATCTTTATGGAGACAGTGACTGTCCTATTGATGCTGGACTGAAAAGCTGTGACACTATTTGTGAAAGGCATGAGGAAACCATCCATAATTCCTTCAAACCAGTCTTGATCACCCTGTTATCTATTCCCCAACACCAAATCAGCCACTACTGTTACCTTATGTCTCTCATTTACCTTAGACACATAGTCTCTAATTATTGTGACTAAAGATCTCACAACAGTGCTGGGGTTTATTCTATCAACATCCAGGTATGAACATGCTGAACGGCCTCCAACCATCAACTGAAACTTGGGACAGAAATTAGGGTAGCATCTGGTTGTAATGCATCCAGCATGATGCAGCACTTCACCAAAGTGCAAGTTGTCACTCTGCTACCCAGCACTTTTCCACCCAGGATGCACAGGAGGAGTGGTATTTCTGCTTCTAAGAACTGAAATTGCCATCTATGTGGGAGGCTGCCAAAACTCTACATGAAAATTTACAGATGTAAACACACCATTAAAAGGCCCACAGTAATAAAGTATGGAAAACTGGGAAAAAGGTATGTCATTTTCTGCTTCGATAGGAGCAGCAGTTGTCTCCATACTTCAGAATATTTGTGTGACAGTGTGTCAAATTTTTCTTTCTTCCTGTCATTTTCTCTGTCCTATCCATGATCCTGGTCTCTGATGATACCCTTATCTTGATGCAAAGTCATTTGTGAGAAATCCAGGATGCCAACTCCAGAATATGAAATGAGCAACAGCAATTTAAATGCTCAGAAGTCAGAAAACATCTTTTAATTAAAAATGCTGATTTGAAAACATGCGCTGTTAGAGTCTGGTCCTATGTAGAATTCCTGTTGACCTAGATAAAAGACAGAGCTGCACAGGAATTTTTTAGTGAAAACTGTGCTTGTTTTTCTCATTAAAAATATAGACTTATTAAAATTGAAACATGTTTGGGAAGCAATCAGGTATATGAATTTCCTGATTGGTTAAAACAAACAAACAGAAATTGTAGGGAGAAAACTGTCAGAACCCCCTGTCCTACATTTTTTGGAAGAGGAATTTGGTAATTTCTTTCCAGTTTCTGCATTTTGTATCAAAATTGAAAACAATTCACATAAATTCTGATCTTAGGAGGTGCTGTGCTCAAGTCCCATTTTTCTAAATTCCTGGTATATCTGTCAGTTGAACTAAACATTCCAAACTCATTAGAAGACTTACATTCTTTTTATCTCAGGTTGGACCAGGACAATTTTCAGCACTTTCATTCACATTCATGGAACCAGACAAATTTGCCTGCCAAGTCCTACATGGACATCAGTTTATTTGCTAAAGTGGGATTGTGCTAGGAGCGTGTCAACATATGCTATGGGGTATCAAGGCCTCAGAGTGTCTGCTCTTGAAACCAGTCCTCAATACATAAGCTTATCTGCTGAGAGGTCATGCTAACTAAATAAGAGCAGACATGAAAGGATGGCTGCAGCTATGGTAGGAGAAGTACAATGGGAGCATTTAGGATGCTTCTGCTAATCACTCCTCAGGGCAGAACTGGTCCTTAATCCTCAGGCAGATGTTCTGTTATCGCCACGGTGTGATGGAAAAAGGTGAGATGAGGAGAGGGCCCTGTAATAGCAGTGAATCCAAGGCCATGGATTCTGGTTGGTCAGAAGGTGAGAAGCAGAGCTGGTGCATCCCAGTGCACACCGACATAGGTGCTGAGCTGCACAGAAAGCTGGATTAAGGATAAAATCAACAGAAAGTACGAGATGGTTGAAAGCACCTTGTCTATTTTAATAGCACTAAAATCCCTAGAAAACACGTGTGTGGCACTGGTGCAGAGAGTTATCAGCGTGACTTTTTTCCCCTGAAGCCAGAGGAGGTAGGTCGGGGCTGAACAAAGTCTTTATGTGCAGGTCTAAGACAAATTGCCACAATAGTCCAGTTAAGACTGTGGAGGCTGAGTAGACTTTGTTCTGAAAAAAAAAAAATAGACTTTGGAAGACTTCAGTATGGTCAAGATGTATACTGTGGAAATCAGACACATGATACTGGAGGTAATGCATTTACTGGAAAGGAAATAAAAAATATTTCCTCTCACACTTTTAGAGCTGCATTTTGCTCAGACAAGCTCAGGAGCAAGGAAGCTCAGAATGGCATAAGGTGCAAATTGTCTCTAGCCATTCTCTAGTCATGTCTAAGCTTGTCAGAAAAGCTTTGGTCTGTGTGTCAGTCAGAATGAGTAATCCTTCTTTTGTTGCTGTCTAAAGATAAAAATTAAGAATGAGAAAGAAAAAAGAGGATGTCTTAAACTTGTCTCTTCCTCTGCTGTGCTGGAAGGACAAGTGGGTTGTGATATCAGTGAAAGGGCAGCACCTGTACATGCAATAGAAAGGAAAAACAGACTATACCAGAATTTATATTGGATCCTACTGTTAACAACCTAAAAAAATGTATCTGCCCTTTCAGTACAGAATGAAAACAACGAGCAGTCAAATGGCAAAAGGAAAAGTCAAGAGGGAAAAAAAAGCCTGTCATGCCTTGCGCAGCAGTCTGTGTCTGGTTTGAAAGCAGCCAACAACAAACGTCTGTCTTCTCAGAGATAAAAATCAAAACCTTCCCACCATTTCTGTATTCATTTGAACTCCTTCCTTTTGTGAATATTCCTATGACTTGCTAAATACATGCAATGCTCAGATAGAACTGCATGGTTTATATGTCTAACAACTTTACAGAGCCAAAAAATGAAAATGGACAAATTGTATTGATAGAATATAAGCTGTCTGGTCTGACGCCATTTTGTGTTTTCCTAAACTGGTGGCTAGGTGGCAATTTGTGTGAGTTATCTTCAGTGCAAATGAATGTTATTACCATTACTGGCAGATATTTACTGCATGTTGTTTTTAAAATAAGGTTACAACATTGATTCTTTGCTCTCCAAATAATTGACTGCACTTTCTCCCTGTAGTGAAGTCAGATAACTCCTCTGGAAATGTTCAGTAGAAATACATGCTGAAGTCCCTGAAACTCTTATGAAGGAGAGGCTCATGGGTGTTTACAGGCTATCTATAATCAAAATATCTTGCAGATATCTCTGAAATATCTCAAACACAGTGAGGTGTACAGGTATTTTTAATCCCATTTTGCATAACTGAGGAGAAGACCAAGCCATGAGCACTTCAGTTCACACATACTTTACAAGGGCAGTATGAACTTTTCTTGTCACCACAACCACACCTTTTCTTCACAGCTCCCCAAATTAATTTTGACAGTGATATCTTCTTGGCTTGAAGGAAAAGGTTATTGAGGAACTTCATGATTATGTGCTGACTAGGAGTCACATAGAGGGTGAGTTTTGCTTGTTTGTGGTCTGCTGGTACCTCAGCCTGCTGCTTCTCCAGCCAGTGGGAGGAAAGGAAATTTCAGGTATCCCATTAAATGACATTCTCCTGCAGATCTAGGTGTAGGTGACAACAATTTCATGTGAATTGGACAGAACTGACTTTACTCTCAGAGGGTCGTAGCAGAGAGTAAAGATCAGACCAGTGGATATTCAAGAATGGAAATGCACTCTGGGCAAAGGGGGTCACACGTAAAGAAAGCCCAGAGAAATGTTAGTAAGGTAAATGGGAAGATAGAAAGAAGTAACAGTGATACAGCCAAGAAGATGTTTCTGTCACTTTAGATATTCGTATGACCCTTCTCACTGCAGTCAGAGTGCCTGATTAAGGTAAAGAAGGGCTTATGACATGTCTCTTTAGTCATCCTGTTCATGAGTAGGTGATCCCTCCTTGAGCCACTGTGGGGTGCTTTATTTGTCACATCTAACCTGTTTTTTGATGAGTGTGGAAAAGGTATTCAAGCTCTTTGTGCATTTGTTTCCATTTTCTCCATCTTCCTTTCATCTCCCTGAATAAGTGAGGAAATGGGAGTGCTTTTCTATTTTTTTCCTCTTTTTTTTTTTTTTCTTTCTTTTCATTGCACCAAACACAAAGAGTTTCTTCTCAGTGAGCTGATGAGTCACTTGTTAACAATTATAAACCTTTCCTTCAACTCTTCATAAAACCTAGCAACCAGCTTCCAAATTACAATGTGAGACCCTCTAAAATGTGATGGACTCATCTTCATATGGTATCTTTATCACAGTACAAATGATTCTATGTTTTGTTTAATTTTTTTTTTGTATTGTTTTAATCTGCTTAATTCCATGAGTAGTGTAACATAGGTCTGTGACAGACCTATGGATTTGTGGCTCGGGAAACTTTACTGTTTTTCTTTTAGATTGTATCACGAAAAGGAAGAATTCTGTTCCTCTTCAAAAAGGCTGAAGTAGGATATGGTAAATTGCTGTGCATTGGTCATTTCTACTCTTCATCAGTGTCCTACCACAGAATGGAAAAATCAAAGTTACTAAAAATCCTATATCAGCTATAGGATTTACATTTAAAAAAATAAATAATGCCCTCAGGTCATGAAAGAGCTGCTGCAGTTCTTCTCAGAATTGATCTGATCTCGTTTGACACATCCTGCTACTCTCATGTTGCTGCTATGTTAAATCATAGATGGATCAATCAGTGACCTAACAGAAACTGAGCCCTTCTTGAGGAAGGTGTAAGGGCCCTTACACCATTGTCTTGCTAAGCACTGAAGAAAGAACTGATCATTAGAACTTACTCAGGCTTTGCTGTCTCTATAACCTCCAGAGTTTTGTTACTTGTTTTACTTTTGTCCAATTGTGTTTATTTTAAGGAATTACTTTCAACTCTTCACTTGTTGGAGTATGCTGCAATTGTGATGCGCTTTGTACACACATTAAACATGCAGTTTTCCCACAAAAGTCCTTCCAATTATGAAAATATATTTTTAAGAAAAAGCTGGATAAAAGCCTCCCAAATTTAGTACGTAGTGTAGCTGAACACACATGCACTCACAATCATTCTCTTTTTCCCTTATATTGACAGGTACATAAAGAACAAAAATGAGTGCTGCAGCCAGCTGCTGTACTTAAATGTGTCCTGTCTTGTTGGCTTAGGCAAAATGAGAATTGCATCCTGAGAATTCAGATCTGCAGCAAATCAGGTCTTCATAAACTTGTTTCTTCAGTCAAGTTATTTCAAAATGGTAATCTGTTCTGCGGTCATGATCAAAGCTCATTATGCCATCTTTGCAATGTCTTGAGTTACAGGTGGCAAAGACATTTGAGAACAATAGAACAGTTCTGAACCTTTGTTTCCTTTCCATCCATTCCTGACTGAATTTTTAAAGCTTTTCTGACATTTAAACAAAGCATCTGAGAGCTATTTGGGAAGAATTAATATGAGATCTTAGATTGTCATTCTCAGAATAACTTCCAATTTCTTCAAAACAATCTCTCCTGTAGCAATAAATGTACTTTATACCATATCTTAGGATCTTTCTAATGTTATTTTTATTTTCTTTCTTTTTCTTTTCTTCGTATAGTTTGATTGTTCTTTTGACTTTATTTGTTTGCTTCTTTCTTTCTATAGTCATATCAGATATAACTGTTTACTTTGCCAACATGTAGTTCCTTTGTGACACTCTTGTAATAGAGTAACAGATACAGCTGAATCCTTATGGTGTATAAGTTGATATAATTATACTAATTTGAGATGAGGAAAGAATATATCAGCTTCTTGTATGAATTTGAAGATTGATACCCAGGAGGAAGATGGCTGCTTGTACTTCTGTTGACATATGCTAAGCTTTGGATGACATTAAGTGGTATTTGTCACTTGAATTCTAGATACTCCCATTAATTTTACTGAGATTTGTGCAATTAATAAGATTTCAAAATGCTCATTAACTTTACTTAGATTTGTACAATTAGTAAAAATTTCAAAATGTTTTTGAAGTATTTTGATCAGTCATAGAATGAAGCAGCAACTATATCACATGTGATTTGGATGACCAACAATCTGAACACATTATGAACAGTGATTAAGAAAACCATGAGTATTCGTAATCTGAAAAACAGAATTTCCAAATACACATGAAATGACTAAATCAATAATAATAATAAAAAGATTAAATCACAACAAATATTTTGAACAGTATTTTTCTAATAACCATCACTAAAATTAATTAAAATAGAACATTGATCTTTATAAAAATAAATGCATTTTAATGCTGATATTCAGTTAGTCCCAAAGAAATACAGTACCAGTCCCTGTGTCATGTATATATATAAGTAGATCTTCACTTATTTTAAGACAAAGTCAGAAAAAATGAGCATAACCTTATAATGATTGCTTTGGCTTTAGAGTAAAAGTTTCACAGGAAAAAACTCATGAAGACTTGGTAAAACTTGCCAAAACATGTTTGATTGCATAGACAAAAAAAAATAGGACGACCATAAGGATTACAGTTTGTTTCTGTTTAGGAACATTTTCTCTTTTTTATATAAGAAGTTAAGTTGATTCTTTAATGGAAATGGCAATCCCCAATGAAATGCTCAAAATCATTATATATGTGTCTATAAATGCATACTGTATCTGTGTGTGCATATGGCTAGATGTATTATTATCTGTAAGAGCAATCTGCTTTTTTCTTCTGCTTTTGCATTAGTAGATAATAAGAATGTATATCATAGACCTGTTTTAAGACTAAGTATACCAATGTTTATGAAGTTCTTAGGTTATGGAAAGGCTAGGTAGATGAAGTATAGAACCAAGGGGTAAGTCTACACTGTTAAAATGAGAGAGGTGGTTTAACAAGAACTGATGAAGAATTTCCAATCAACTTTTTCACAGAAGAATAGTTTTTGTAAAATAAAATCTCACTATTTGGCAACATGTTTACTTTAATTTATACTACTATATTTAATTCAACTGGATAGATGTACAGATGATATCATTTCTCACTGTAGAGTTTCTCTTCCTTCCTTTCTCATATACTATTTTCTTGCTCTGGTAGGTTTGTTCTTACTGGCTGATTACACATTAAGGGAACAGATTGTTCAACTACTTCTCCAAATAAAATAGGTTGTAAAAATGCTGAATTTGCTTTAAGGTTCACAGGACTGTTAATATGAAGGTAACATAGCAATGGAAGTGTAGTAGTATAGTAGAAGATTTGGACTATGAGAAGGCAGGCTATAATAGTTCCACATCTTATTTTGATTATTGTAATTAACCTCTGAATTCCTTCTGTAAAGAAGCAGGGAACAGAGGGCTCTGACAATGGCTGATCAAGAAAGACTTGAAAAGGAAAGACACAAGGCTTCACCAACAATAATTCTCTAAGGGCTGAAAAGTAAAACAGCTAAGTAAGGGAGAGAGAATGTTACCAGCGGTAGAAGAGCCACATGCAGCAGTTCAGTGCTGTCTGTGTTAGAAATGCCTTTGTCTGGTGCAAAGTTCATTTTACTTATACTTCAACATAAAAATTATAATCATCCCACTTTTAAACGTTTTTAGATATTATCTGTAACAGTTGACACATCTCTCTCAGACACAGGAAAGGGGAATAAAGTGTTACTGGTAATTAAACTAAAATCTTCCTGAAAAGAAGAGCTTTTTGGAACTGTGCATTATTATGCTGATACTCAAGTAGAAACTCGGTAAACATTCACTGCATCTTCCATTAGGTTCAGAGAAAGGGTAAATAAATTGATCCTTAGTATTTTCCATGTATATAGGTGTATGGTAATTGCTGAGTCACAGCCTGAACCACTGATTGAACACCTGAGGAAATGGACTAGGTCAGCCCTAGGAGCACAGTTGAAGGTAATTCAACTGTGCAACTGGAAGGAATGGAGCCTGGCTGCACCTCTTTTAGACCTTATTTAAGGTCTGACTGCCACTCTGGAAGGATCTTTTTTCCGAAGGGCCCTCTGTTGTGCAGTTTTCCCTTTTCAACTGTGCTAGTCCCTTCATCATTATATCTCTTGTAACATCATTCCTTTGCATTGATCATTTTGATAGTTACGATTAGGTTATTGTTACTATTTTATAATTGGAGAATTAAAAAAAAAAAACAAAGGCAAAGAATTACACAGGTATCTGACTGTGCCTACACCAGTAAGCCCTCTAAAGAGCTTCATTTAAGCTATCATTTCAGCAAGGCTATTATGAATATGACATTCATAAAGCAAACATTAGGTAAAGTAAAAGGTATCATACCCCTTTTTTATGATTGTTTCTATGCTTTAATGGAGTTGAAAAAGATAGTCGCTACATTAATTACCTTCCTGCTTATTGTTACTTGGCTTGTTCAGCAGTAGTTTGAGAAGGACATGAAGACACTGGTATCAGTATACAAACAGCTTATATATAACTTCTATAGAAAAAAATGAGTAAAATTAATCCTCTTCAAAATTTTTAGTTGGTTGTTAAAACCAGTAAAATTTTTCTTATGTCTGTTGATCTCAGTCTTATTTTCTGTACAAGACTGCCTGTAAGTCTGTGCTGACGCACAACAACTAGAAATACGCCAACAAAACTAAGGAGGTTCAACACAGCTGTCAATCACTAATTTCACATTTGGCATAATTTGGCTAAACTGTAACTATTCCCTTATTGTGTAGGCTTACTGGCTGGTCTTGACGTGTTTTAACCTCAGTTACTCAAAGCACAATCACACACCTCCAAGACTGTTAGTTTGATTGTTCCTTTTAGTTCCTCAAACAAACCATCTCCAATGACATTCAATCAAATGCATTGCCTGTGCAAAGTTGTTAGTGTTGAGATCTCACTCTAACTCCCCTCATTATGCAGTCAGTAGCAGTATGTTAACTTGTTTTCCTTGATGCGAAGGCTGTTAACATGTGGCTACAACAGCAGTGAAAAGCGAAGATAGGTATTCAAAGATAATGATTGTGATTAGCGCATGTAGCCCGCAAGAGAACAACAGCACTTACTATAGATGGCTTACTCCCCAAGCTGTCTATAAACTGGTGACTTGTGAATGCCTGAGATTTTTCAGGTGACACTTCATTCATTCTTTCATTTACTTTTCTGTAACACTGAATTAGAATGTTGGAAGGAAGAGTTTCTGGCTGAGTGACAAAATCTGATTTGCTGAGATTTCTTCCTGAGCTCCCCTCACTCAGGAAATAAATTTCATAGCTCCCTAGAAAATGCTGTTTTCTGGCTGCTAAAGAGTGGTGCTGTTTTGTAGGTGCAGCAAATTCTTGTCCAGTAATGTTAAATAGGCTATTGCCTTTAGAGCTAAAAGTGTATAAAAGACAGTCACCCAGTGCAGCCTCCTGTTTGTTCACAGCAACCCACATAGATCCAGCATGAGTTTCTAAGCGACTTCAGTGCTTTTACCAATAGCATTTCACAAGTCCTGGAAAAGGAACTGGAAATACTGCAGAGATAAGCAGGATATATGTATGGAGCAGTTTTTGCACAAGGAATGATTGAGCAGCCTTTTTACAACATAGACAGGAGAGGATTTATTTACTGTGTCCAGTTTTGGGCCCCTCACTGCAAGAAAAGCATCAAAGCCCTGGAATGTGTTCAAAGGAGGGCAACAAAGCTGGTGAGGGGTCTGGAGCACAAGCCTTATGAGGAATGGCTGAAGGAGCTGGGAATGTTCAGCATGGAGAAGAGGAGGCTCACGGGAGACCTTATTGCTCTCTATAACTTCCTGAAGGGAGGTTGTAGTGAGCTGGGGGTCAGCCTCTTCCCTTGCATCATTAGTGATAGGACTAGAGAGAATGGTTTCAAGCTGAGGCAGGGGAGATTCAGGCTGGGCATTAGGAAATACTACTTCTCAGAATGGGTGGTCAGGCACTGGAATGGACTGCCCAAGGAGGTGGTAGAATCACCAACCCTGGGGGTGTTCAAGGCACGATAGGATGTTGTGTTGAGGGACATGGTTTAGTGGGAGCTATTGGTAATGAGTGAACGGTGGGACTGGATAATCTTTTAGGTCTTTTCCAACCTTGGTGATTCCACGATTCTATGATTTACTCTGGCTTGATATGTTAAATATATCTAAGACTTTGAATGATACTTCTATGCCTTGTCTCTTCTAATATACATCTTAGAAGACTGTAGATGAATCTGGCAAGTGACAGATCCAGCACAAATGAGAAAAACATCTTTTCACTTGGGATTTTGAAAAGCTGCAATAAAAATGTGGAATGTTTTCATGGATTTATAGATCAGTGGATCAGCCGGAAAACTAAAGAGAAACAATACTTTTTTTTTTCCTAAAAGAATAAAGACAGTATCTTTACTTAACAGTGTTAGCTATACTACAAGAAACTAAAAGTTAGAGAAAGAAAGAGCATTCTGAGAAATGGTCATTGCAGTCTTTTTGTGATTTTAAGTTTTTTACTTGTTTTATCTTATTGACTACTAGTACAGATAAGATCCTGGTCTAAATATACTTTTGGCACAATGTAATTCAGGCATCTGATTTGACTTTGTGTACTCTGCTTTCCACATTTCTTACAGCACAGCCCCATGCAGTATTTGTCTGAGCTCACAGCTGTACCCTATCTGTGCTTCAGCAGGGTAAAAAGAGGTGTTAATTACTCATTGCTTCCAAGCCTGAGCACACAGGGTGATCTTGTACCTGGGTATTTGAATTAAGCTACACTACTGAGTTCATGAAATTATTAGCACCACTGATGTGAAAGCAGTGATGACATAATTATGGTCTCTGGCTTGAGTAATTCAGATAGTTATGGCTCTTCACACAGCATTAAGTGAAAGTTGTTTTATCTTCATTTTGGAATTGGAGCTGCTTCAGTTCGTTGTCTTGGTGGGAGCATCAGGAAGTTTGTGCAGCGCTGGAGCAGGTAGGTCTCTTCTTACTTCTTGGCAAGAGAGAACACTGGGTTGTATTTCAGGTCTCTTTAAGACAAAAAGAAGCAAAAGTGTGTTCTGACTATTCCTTTGATAAACTGTTGACTTTGGAAACTGAGAGTGAAAACTTGTAAATCTATGGAAGAGAGGCTCTGGTGTGTCCAGAGTAGAGGCCTGTTGGAAGGTTACAGTTCCTGATGGATGAGGTTTTGCAGGGTGCTCAGCTGTGCTCAGTCTGTGTTTCAGGTTGGGAGGCAAACATGTGGTAGGGGAAAATTCTCCAGGTAGATAACTGTCCTATTAACAGATACTTTAGCAATAACCTGTGCTGCTTCAATCTGTGGTATTACTTGTGTGCTTATTTCCTGACTGACCTCTATATTATAAGGCTGAGTAATTCAGTGGCATGAGCCTTACATCTCCAGAGAAGTTTCCTTTGAACAGTTCAGTTCTTCATAACATCTTTGTCTATTATTTCATGTAAGATGTTCATGGTTGATCTATCTTGGAAATGAATTCTTAAACAGGAAGGAATAGAGGGAGCAATTCAAATCAAGTTGCAAAAGGACTGGTAAAAAACAGCTGTTTCAGAAACAGGAGTTAATTCCTTTCTTCAGGCTGATGCTTCTTGTTTTGTTAAAATCCTTTAAGTTACAAGCTGTAAACAGACTTCTCAAGACTTAGAATGTAAGAATGTTATATGGTATGTGCATATAGAAAGTCATGGAAGTATCATTCTAAGCACAGTAGAACTAATGTACTGAAATGTCTTAATTTTCACTAAATCCATGGAGTGTTTGCCATCTGAGGCTAAGTGTTCAACATTTATTTTATTTTTTTTTTGGCAGGAGGGGAGTAGTTGCTGTTGAGCTAATCTGAAAGCCCAAGGACTTTCTGAGTTATTTTATGAAATAGTTGGGCCCAAGAAGGGGACTCTTTCATCAGAATTCTTCATGCTCTTCTGTATGCTTTGACTATCAGTGAAATAAATGAAGCTGGGTCAGAAGACTGTTTACACATACAGACATTAACCATTGGTTTTTCACCTGGAATATTAGAGTAAGGACCCCTTTACCTGAGATCACCACAACCATTTTTACCCTATTGACCTCTCTCTTTCTCTCCCACTCCATCCCCTATTTATTTAATTACTAGAAACTTTAGACTTGTGTGATGTGGTAGGATAAAACCAAACCTGTTCCTGAAGAGAAAATAGTGCTGGCGCTTTTTCTAATGTGAGCATTTACAGAATTGCTAGTGTGTCCTGATGTCTGTGTTTAGAAATTACTCAATAGAATTATCAGATACTTTATTTATTTATTTTCTCTCTTGTGTTTGCCTGCTCAATTTTTCAAGAGCTAGCTTTAGGCTGAACATACAGAAAAGATTTTCTGACAGCAAGATTCATTAGGCTGTGGAATAATCTCCCAAGGGAGCTGATAGAAACTTTGCCACGTAAGATTTTTAAAAGCAGCTAGGAAAAAGATGCTTTTTAAAAATGTACCGTGAAACATACTCCCATAGTACAGAGAGAATGGAGTGTCTTGACAAGGCTATCTTTTTATATCTAGTTTCTGTAGATATTTGCACAGAAACACGAGCATTGCTAATTAACTGCTCATCTGTTTCATGTGCTTATGGCTTATCAGCTATAGTCAAATCCCATCTGCCACTTGAGGACAATTAAGTGGGCTGAGAGTCATCATTTTATGACTGCACCTGGCTACGAGGAGGTATTCCAGATGGACAGTATGGGAAGCAGGAGACACCTAGGAGGGAGGGGGAAAGCTGTCTATTCAATAAGCCATTGAAAGTTGTTCTAAATGCATTCTTGTAAGAAACAAAAATATTGTTTCAAGTTTGTTCTAGTGGAATGGTATAAAATCCATATGTGTGGTTTCAGAATCAATATCAGAGCTGTGAATTTTGCATTAACTAAGGTTTTTGTCTGCAGCTTTGTATCACGTTTGTCACTAGCAGCCATTGTAACTGGGGATAGGCAAGGAGGTTAGGAAATTGCAAGAGCTGACTGAAAAAAGCAAATAGTGTGAATGCGGTTAGAGAAGTAAAAGACTAGTTGTGTCCATATTATCAAACGGTACTCAAAGAATCAGTCTGTACAAAAATTAGTGATACTACAGCATGATACTTTGTCTTGGGTCTGTTTGAGTCCCAGTCCTGGAAACATATCTGCATTATAAATAATCAGGCTTAGTTGTCTATGGTGCTTTCATAACTCTCACTTAGCTGCTTTTGCATTCAGGCCGTTCTTGTTGTGTGCTGCGTATGGCTTATATGCAAGGGCTCTTTCAATTTAGTGAGAAAATATGTAATGAATAATGAATTTTTTCCTGAAATACAATGTCTTTTCAAAACTCTTCAAGCAGTGTCAGTAGCTCTTTAGAGGCCATTTCCAAAGCTTATAGTGGTATCCTCTGGTAATGATATTGTCTCAATTATACTGGAAAGGAAGATGAAGACTAAAGCTACCACTCAGCCATAGAATTACTGCTGTAGTTTTACAAGTATCTGCCCTCTCTTTCTGTTTAAGCAAGATCATCCCATTCAGTTGTTAAGAAGATGCAATCCGTGGTTGGGAAGAGCCTCTCCTTGCAAAGAAAGATTGTTTTCGGAGGGATATCTATTGGCCTTGTTTTGTAACACCTGAACCTGGGTTGTTTCCTTCACCTGACTTCTACTTTTTTGACTGTTACATACAATATCTATACAGTATGTATGACTTGAAGGACAAGCCATTAGGCTTTGTTCTGACAATTCCCAGGTAAGTTACTATATCTGTATACATATGTGTGTATGTATTCATGAAAGAGATACTCAGTATTGCAATTTACCTTGATGATAGAAATCTTAAAAGCTATGTCCTAGCAGGGTTACAAATTGCTGTGGGCTCCAAGGCAAAGGCAGGAAGCTTGTATTCAGCTCAGTGGTATATTTACACTGCTCTTCCTGTATCTATGGGGGAAAAAGACATGGGTCTGGGTTCTCTGTTTTCCCTTGTGTGGTCTCGTGTTTGGTAATATTTCAAACAAACTTGCCTCTTCTTTGTACATGTTGAAGCTGGGTAGGTTGTAAGATGATTGTGAGGAAACAGTAAGAAATACTAAGTCTTGCTAACACTAAGTATTTGAGAATCTTCAGTCAAATCTTAGAGCAGCAAATGTGATGAAATTTATATATAGTAATCTTCCTTTTGCAGAGATGTATAGTTTTAGTTTCCTTTCTATTCCAGTTTTTGAACTATTGTGGATCATGTTTAAAAATGCCTTTTCTCTATTTCCATAATGTGATGGAAAAGTTATGGGGAAGTGATGGGGAGTGGGGGGGGTGGGGGGGGAGAAAAAAAAGCAGGTCTTTCCTGCCACATGAATTCAGGAGCTGGCAGCTTTATTAAAAAAATTTATGAAAAGATCCTGACCCCTTACTACCAGTGTTCCCTACACAGCTGTATTACGGACAGTTTTAGAAGCAGGCTTGTCTAACTCTGCTGACCAAAGCAAGAAAAATAAAATAAATGCTAGCAACATAAGTGGAGAAATATTTCTAAAATATTCAGTTCTTCCCTATGTTGCAGAATTACTCTAAGGAATAGGTGAGAAAGTTTGAGATAGTTGTATTCAATTTGTGCTCATTTTTAAAAAGTCTGACTAAAAAATTATCTTGAGCAGAAAAATCAAATGTGAAATAAAATTGGAATTTTCAGTTGCTCTTCAAACTCGTATCACTTCTACTTTAGAACTGGCATGAAAATCAAGTCTTGGACTTCTGTGAAGTTTCAAAATGTGTAAAAGATCTTGAGTGTTTTTATTAAAATGCTTATTTAAGTCTCATCACTTTATTTCCTTGTAAGTTGCTGAGATCTCATTAAGTATTCAGGAAGCTGACTTTTCTACAGCAACTGAAGTAAATTTTGAATCAAGTTGTGAAGTTTTTCATAGATGTGAAGGAGAAGTCATAGATAGTAAATATATGTGTGTATATGTACTAAAACTTATGGCCTCCATCTAACAGAGGTTCTACTCAGTCAAAAATTATTCATAGTTCTCTGTATGACACAGGCATAGTTAGTAGCCTGAGATAAAATAATAACAGGGAACAGTATTCAGGCACGTCCTGGCAACCTAGACACCCATTTAAAATGACTATGATTATGTTTTCCTTCTTTTTCTCACATGATGACAGCAAGCACATTTATTTAAAAAAAGAAAAAGCCACATTTTGAGATTGTCAGAAATAATCATTTAAGGTCAGGTTTTTCAAGTGCACTCAGCATACTGATTGCGAACAAGGTACTAAGCTTTTCCTTCACACATACATATGTGTGTGCATATAATATAAATCAATTCTTCAACAGGTTTCCTGGATACAGTATAACTTGGAAAACTCCTCAGATTCATTATAGGTTGTTGTTAATAATTTTTAATATTAGCATTATTATTTTGGAAAAAAACTATCTTGGTTGTGGTGTCTTGGCCTGCTCTTGGCCAAAATATTCTCCCACTGAAATTAGTGGAAATATTCCAGGTTTGAATCAATTTTATTTGATGTGTACGTGAGCCAACCTGCATATTTGGTTATATTTGTTGGTCTTTATTGTTTGTGTTTAGGAATAAATTTCATCTGTATGTTCAGAGAACCCAAGGTGTACCTCAGTATGGATCCACGATCTTTGTGTAATCTAGATGATGTAGGCACACGTGCTATCTGGGGCTCTTGCTTAAAGCTCAAGTCAGAAATGTGGGGGATTATATGTCTATATTGAGTTTTTCTGCATGTGCTCCTTTAGGATTAATGTGGAGTTCAATTCTTCGTGAAATCTTTATATACAGTTCAGGCACTGTGTAGCTGTATCCCACTGCAGTGGCAATTTCCCTTTAAAAATTGCATGTTGTTTTTTTTTTTAATTGCAAGACAGTTTGTCCCTGGGACAGTTTCAGTACCATGGACACAGAAATGGAGCAGTGGCTGACTCACTCCCTAGGACACAGTGTTTTTGGTAATGCATCCATCTGTGGTGCGATGCTACTCTTCTTACTCTTCTTTATTTATATTTCTTGAGTTCTCTAGATGTTAAATGAGAGAATCCTTTTTTTTTTTTTTTTTTTTTTCCCCTTCTCTCTCTTTTGTGAGCTTTTCTGTTGTTGGCATTACTATTGTTCCCAGAGAAAACTAACAGAAGGAGATAAATGATCTCTTTGTTTGTTGTTTCTTTCTCCTCGGTTTTTATGAAAAGATTTTATTTCTAACAGATGAGCCTAAGACAAAAGAGACCAGATCCTAGCACATAAGTGTTTTTTGCTTCTGTTGTTGTAAATGGAATACATTTTTCCCTTTGACTTACCATGAGCCAATATAAATTTGTGTGGTATTCTTCCCCCTCCTGTTTTCTTAAAGCATATGCTGAGGATGCCACCCATAGCAGAGGATCAGTGTGAAACATCTGTTGCAAATTATCCAACCATGATTGATTGATTGATGTATTCATTTTATGCAATAAACCTACTTGGTTTGGTTTTGTTAGACCTCAAGCTTCAGTAATGTGTTCCAAGACTTATCTGCTTCAGACCTTCAGAAATTCAATATACTAAAATTTGGTAATTATATTCATACACTGATTGACCTTAAGCTATACTAATAAACTTCTAGGAAACTAGCAGAAAACACAGGAAAAACTCTTCAAACTTGTATCAGTGGATTTAGGCTACAGTGGTGACTTGCAGTGAATCTGAATTTTGGAGTTATCTTGCATTCAAAAGTGGCTTGTCCTGGTTATCCTTGTGAGGCTTGAAGCAATTCTTCTAGGATTGTTTAAGTGGGATTTACAACCAAGCAGTAAAATAAACTAGCACTAAAATTCTCAAATTATGGTACAAGGCAATCTTCTAAGCTGTACTGCAAGTGTAATCGTTTTCGCTTACAAATCCTTATTAATGTTTCTGGGAGATATTATGTATTCTGGTGATCCTTTAGTCAACTTATTTTGTTCTGGCAATAACAGTGGTGTACCTGATTATGTTATGTTACTTGTGTGGTGGTGGTGTTCTTCCTCCATATCTCTCGGTATTTATTGCCATTAGAAGTGAATCATTCAGTTCAACGACGTTGATGATTTGAGAGTGTGGAAATCCACAGTATCTCTTGAAGGAAAGAATAAAGGGTCTTTGTAAGCCAACCAAGTGAAATGATCAGAGGTTTTCTCAAGTCAATTGGAACATATATGATCATGAAGATGCTTTGGGAATTCTAGATTATCTTCTTTTCTTACTAGAAATTTTAAAAAGTATTTTATTCTCAATTCTATGACATGCTTTATAGTTAGACCAGAAAGGGAAACTTGGGTTGCAGGACGTTATTCTCTGGATTTACGTGGCAATCTTGGGAACTGAAACATACCTGAAAATGTATCAACCAGAGATGGTTGATTATTTGCAAGGTTATTTGGTTTTGGATTTTTGTTCTCTTTTTTCTCCCATGTTTCCATTCTAGATAGAGAAATGTGAATTTTTCTTAGTGTTCTGACTGGACAGTCAAAACAGTCTTTTTCCGTTTCCCAAAAGGACTGAAGTGACCCAAATACACTGTATTCAATGTTGTGTTATGAAAACTGCAACGCCTGATAAAGGGGCAACCACAATTTTAGAAACTCTTGGCATGGAAAGTTGTGAGGGCTTTGAAACTTAGACAAGATCCATACAGTGAATAGGAGGTCTATGTAAATATCTGCAATATTGTAAATTGTAGTAAAGTAAATAAGTCAAATTTTCCTAATGACGCTCTTTAGGCTTTCTGTTGAACAAGAAAACTGTAATTAGAAGTTGATTTATGGGAAAAAATAGAATTTTACATGTGGGACAACTGAATTTGTAGAAAATTCTTGTGTTTGAGCAATGCTACAGTTTTGGTTACCTGCTACAAAGATAGAGTAGCATATGCGGGAAGGCTCTGTCTCTTCCACCACTGAAGAGAAATGAAATGAGGTAGACACACAGCCAGGCCTTCTCCCTTATTTTGCTCCTCAGCAGAAACATGAAAGCACATGGCTGTCATCATCACCGACTTGCAGAAAAGGAAAGCGCTGGGGTTATGTTCTCACCAATATTTAAACTGTTGCATTTTTGCTTCTACCTGCCTAACAATGAGTGCCTTGGTCTTTTTCTGGTAATTCAATTTATCAAAAGTTGAGCTTCCCTATCTGCATTGTGTTCCAGCAGGTGTATTTGTTTTCTGTAACAATGTCATCTTTTATGTTGTCTTGAGTTGCCCTGCCTATGCCAAAGTAAATCAAGTAAACCTATTATAACAGACTACATGAGAACTGAGCAGCAGACAGAAGATGCTGCCTATTCTGTGCTTTACTGAGATAAGATTAGGGTTCTGTATGATGTAGCAGAAAAGATTCTTTATTTGTCTCTGAAAATGACAGTGACAAAAATAGTTTGCCTCTACTTTAGTCACCTGGATATTTCATGACAGGTTGGGGGTAGGGATGAGGGGGTGGGGAAGTATCAGTCTTGTTATAATAGTGCAATCTTTATCTTTGTTTTCCCTTCTTTTCCAGCACTTACCTATAATCAAAACCTTTATTTGAGTTGGTGGCAAAATATCAAATGTGCACCAGTGCACGCTTTGTTTGAAGTCTGCCCTAGAGCACAGTTGGAAGCACTTCAGGTTGGAATCATGTCTATATCTAACATTTTTCATCACTAATAATTGTTTAAAATTTTGAGCTGCTTACTAGGAAGAGAATAATAATTCAGACATGATCACTTAAGATGACAAATTCTCAAGGACGGATAAGTTCTTCTCAGTGTGTTACACTGTTTCCTATTAGCAGTAATACTGGGAAGGTTTTCTATGAGCATAGCAAGTGTTTGCTTAATAAGCACCTAGTAGTCTTGTAGGTTTAATATTGGAGAACTAAAATATAAATAGTTCAATCCGGATGTTTTCGTTGTTGTTGTTCTTGTTTGCTTTGATAGTTTATTTTTGTTTTTGAGAAAAGTATCTCAATGTCTCTTATTTTCCAATGATACATTGTTATTTCAACTTGGTAAATCAGACAGCAGGTTGGTTTTGTTTGTTAAGTGGACAGAAAAAGGAGTACCAGCTCAGGAAACAGAAAAAATGTCCTGAGTGTTATCTTAAGCCTTATTCAGGTGAATCTAAACCTTCAATTTTGGCTCAGAAGTGGTCAGATAAGTATTTCCTTTCCCTGAGTCCCAGCAGGTAGCCAACTTGCTGACAGTAATTCCCGAGTCTCACTAGCGCAGGTAATTTGAGCTAAAGCATATATTGTTCCTTCATCTTGTGTTCAGAAGACAAGGACTTGATAAGTGCTTTCTGAGGTGTTCCTGGTACACAGGTTTCCTTGAGGTTGTGAACTTTGATTACAGAAGCAAATCAGAATCCTGATAAAAGAATTTTTTTACTAGATAAACTTCTGTGGTGTGATTTCACTGTAGGTGAAAGATTGTGTACTGCCAGAAAGAAGATACTGTATTAACCTGCAAGGAATTGATCAGAGGCAAGGGTTTTTGTATCATAAACTGTTATTTGCCACGAACCTTAATTTATTTTTCTCATCTTCTTGCATCTTGTTTCTTTAATATCTAAAACACTTTTCCAGGGTTTTCTGGGGATCTTTAACCCAGTCACTAGTAGATGTCATGGAATCCTTTGCTCACTGCTCTTCCCTGATGAGAAGACAGACATAGATGAGTTAGAATTCTATTTTTAATTTACTTATTTATTTATTTTTAACTACGTACAACTTACCCTAAATAGCTGAAATATATTTTCAGGAATGGAGATGCCATGTTCAGAGTGACTTTGCCTGCACAGAGACTCTTGAGGAGGAAGGGGGAGGGGAAAGCACTAAAAAAAAAAAAAAAATGTTACTTGCTCTGATCTTGTCTTAGGAAACATTTTGCTGTTAATGAAAGCGCAAACTTCCAGTCACTGGGGCTTCTGTTATTTGACAGACAAATGTGTTTGTCTTTAATGGTCCTGTTCTGTCTTGATGATCTGGGTTATATCAGTTCTGGCTCAGTGTGAAGCTAGTGAATATTTTGACACATTTCAATGTGGACTGCCTGTCAGTAGAATCATGCTTACAAACAATAACATTACAGCTGGAGCTAGCCTTTTTTTTTGGTTTGTTTTAAGGCTCAACTGAAGCATAGCATTGCTTTCCAGTCCCTGTGAACTCACTAGTTTCTGTAGCCAGCATCCTAGTAAGAATGGAGCTCGTTACTCCTAGCATCCTCCCAGGTCTGAAGTTGTGTGAGGTCCTAGAATGATCAAATGTCAGCCTCTTCTCCCTCTTACTTGTTACAGCCACTTTCCTCAGCTACAAGATAGTTGTTTTTGTTTCTTCATTTGTTTATGAGAAGATCTGAAAGCAACCCTTAGATAACATTTCTTTGCTCAGGAATATGGTGCCTGTTTATGTCAGTGCTATACTTCTAGCTGTGGGTTGCTGTAGTAGCCATCAGAAGTCTTGAGGCTGGCTTTAGACACAGGCAGGTACTTGCCAGGGAAGCTAATCACTAGGAACCAGTGAAGTAGGTGTTGATTCTCCATGTTAGTTTGCTAATATTTAGAAGCCTGGGAAGCTGAACCTGAGTGATCAGCAAAAGAGGTAGTAACTGCTGTTGTGGATGCACAGCAACCATCCTTTGACCCTCAAGAGCTCTCCTTTGTTTCTGTCCTTTAACTTGTTTATTACTGTAGCTGGACTTGCATTTCCATGGTTTAGGCTTAGATTTTCCTTCCCAAAGGAAGTAATACTCTCCCTGCATTCCTCAGAAGCCCTGAGGTGGCCTCATCTGTCACTGTACACTTGGACTACTCTACCCTACTTACATAGGTGTGCTGTTTCTGGGAGTTATGGGTGCAGTGGTGCAAATGCTTCCCTGCATTCACTTGTAGAAGATTCTGGCAGCACAGGTGGAGCTCCACATTATGTGGGGAAAACAAAGGTTTTGCCCCTTACAAATGCTGCCCATCCTGTGCACACTGCAGCTTTCACAGCAGCTGGCAGTTTTCCTTCTTGTTTGTGGATATGTTCACGTTGCATCCTGACATGCTTTTGACCAGTAGCTCTGCTGCTGCTGTTGTTTCTAAGATGCCTGTCAGAAGACCTCTTTTGTGGTCTCAGTGGAAATTGTCTTCTACTTTCAAATGCTACAAACATATCTGAAATGAACCGTACAGTCAGTGATTGCCAATATTAGCTAAATGAGTGGGCTGTGTTAAATCCCAAATGAGCAGGTGTCTATATTGTGCACTCCATCACTACACCTGGTAGACTGGCACTCCTCCAGACAGCTGAGCACGAGGGTCAGAGATCTAATGGCTCTCCTTAGATGTTCTCTGAAGTAAGCTCAACGTTAATTGGGCCTCATTAGAGTATTCCTTTGACAGGAATTCTAGTGCCTAATTTTTAAGTATGTAATCATCTAATTTTTTTTTATTTTTTTTTCAAGTTTCTGTGATTGATGTTCGTGGAACATTTTTTTTTTTTTTTTTCATTGCTGACAGAAAAAGCAGAGCAAATTAACAACCCAAGTTCCTGGAGCATAGTAGCGTGCCTCACTTCCAGTGTGTGTGTATGTACATAGAGGCTCACGCTTCATCTAATGTAGGGGTGACCACAAATACTACTAGAATTATTTTTCCAGAGAGTATGTAAATGGACTAAAATAATAAGTTTACCTTGAGGTCAGATTTCTTTCGAGTTCAAGTCAGTTTCACATAACTAATGCTATAGTTTTTATAGCTGTAAAAGGGGCATATTTATAACTGTGTTTCCTTGCATGAAACATGAAAACTCATGAGCATACCCATTCTTCTGAGTACTGTACTGGGAATAAACATTTAGAATCCACTTGGCTTTGAGATAACTTGAAAATAGAAGAGCACAGAGAGAGATGGTGCCGTCAGTTATATAGTAAGGTGAGAGTATTCACTGCTGGCTTCCTGTGCAGCAATGTCAGGTTCTTTTCAGTGGTGCCCAGAACAAGAAAAATACCACAAACTGAAAGATCAGAGTTACTATCTGATTACCAGAAAACATTTATTTACTTTTACCTGGGGGTGGCCAAAGCACTGGTGTAGGTTACAGGGAGCTTCAAGTGTTAAAGTGTGTATATGGAGGATTTAGTTAACTGTCTTCAGATAAATTCCACTGATTTGTTTGTCTGTGATTGGAACAGAATTGGACTCATAACAATAAGAAAAACACCAAGCTCCACATAGCTTTTCAGATCAGCTTCAAGATCTGAAGTAGCTGCCTACTGGGAGAGGTTGCTATAGAAGGCACCCATATGAACTGTCTCCTCAGTTAGTGAAGAAGGTTAACAGGCCTAATATATGGATTGAGAAGGATTTTCTTTTTCAGTGAGAGAAACAAAACAACTCCAGAGTACATGACTGTATGATGGGTGATAAAACACAGAGGTGCTCAATGCAAATGGAAGAATTCTACAAAAAGCTCTGACGGCAATGTCAGTCCTCTTCACTGTGGTTTTTTTCCAGTGCCTCTTTTGTTTCTGTCTGTGATAACTGTGTCAAATGTAGGCCTATTATAGCTTAACCATGAGCTGCAATCCCGCCTTCTGTCTTCACCCTATTCTCCTAGCACTTCCAATGCACATTTTACGTACTTAGGAAAATTTAATCTTGTCAGGAAGATGGTCCCCGCATCTCTTATGTCTATGAGCTAAAATTGAGCCCCTCTACACTGCTTATTTCTTGAAGATGCATAGTTGTATCTTGCTAGCAGAGGTTTCTTGGCATGCACATTGAAGTACCTAATAATGGCCTGGTGGTTTGAACAGTCTATGAGGGACATAATTTTTTTCTTTATTTTCATGAAAATAAATAATTTCACCAGTTTTGTGGTAACTAGGATTGCTGTTGGTGGATATAAGTACTGGTGGTCAGGGGAGATCAGTACCTAGGAAGAAAATCTTTCAAATTTAAGCCCAGTATAATCTTTGGAAATTTTATTTTATTTACTTATTCAGTTTTAAGGAGATGTATAAGCATCCCAGAGGTGAGGTACAATTGTTTCTCTCCCTTTCGCAGCCATTCACTGAATGGAGATAAATGAATCAGCCATAAAGTCTTTGCATGGATCTGTTCTCTCATAGCTGTTTTCAAAAGACCCGTACATCCACAAACTTATCCATCTGACATTCAGATCTAGCTGATTGCCCTGCCTTTATAGATCCAAACAGCTCTATCCAGCTTCTGCTCAAAGAACTTTCTTAATCAATTAGCAAGGTGAAATTAAGGGGAGAGAGAGAGGAAACAAACAAACAACAACAACAACAAAAAACAATCATAATGCATTCCTCCCACTCCTCCATGTTCCCTCTCCTTATTAGGGCACTCAGTATAAATCTTATTGGAAATTGCTCCTGGTAGTATGTGCCAATTATTTTCCTTTTAATTCTGTTTTCATCTCACCTCATAATAATTTCAGGAATGTTTGTAGTTTCTGAAGCCAAGGAATCAGGCTCTTCTAGGCACCAATTGCATTACTGTTAAATAAAAGCATGTTCTTCTGATTCAACTCTATAAAGATGACTGTACAGTCTGTACTGTACATTTGAAAATTGCCTCAGTGAGACAAGTACCATATGGTGTATATGGCGTCCCTTACCTCAAGGGTTCCCTTAGTAAGGCTGGCACAGTTGATAATGAGATCATTTTTGAATAAGGAGAAATATGGGTGATAACATGATGGTGGGAAGGTGTGAGAGAGCAGGGGCATCTGTACGTGCAAAAGGATTGAGAAGAGCTGTTAGTCTACTTCAGTTTTTCACATGATTTAAAAGCAGAAAAATCAAATTTCATTAGCAGAAGTTAAATTCACCCCTCTGATGAACTGGTCCCATGACAGAAAAATCAAAATATGCAAGAATGGCTTTTAGCCCTTCTTGCCTCTATTGTAGCCTGTAAACACGATGGAAACTAACTTGACAGGCTGTTAAAATGCAATTATCAGTTGCCTCTTGTTGGTCAAAAAGACAATAGAAAATCTAGTGGGAAATGTTTCTGTACATTGCATTCTTCTTTCTTTTGGAAGCCGTATTAGCGTAAAAACAAAAGAATCTGAAATGAAGAGATCAATAATAACATTCCATGAACCTGTGTGCTTCCGAAAACCTGAATTAGAGGAAGACTTCTGCTTAGACCGTTGCTGTTCTTAGGCAAACAGATCTATCTGATCTCTCTCAATTTTAAAAAGCCAGTTCAGGGGAAGTTCTGACTTGTATGGACAAGCCAGCAGAAGCCTACCATTCTAGCCTCCCTGCTATCATATCTACTACCCATGGTGTGAATCCTAATAAAAGATGTGCTTTCTGAAACAAACAAATAGTAGATGACCTAAGTCGAGGGAAGCTTGAGGTGGTTTCCTCCCCCTCATCAAATGTCTGAGATACTTCATTCTACACCTATTAAAGGCATCTTTATAATATATATATTGAAGGCAAAGATCTTGTGAAGTCTAAACTAAGAAGTAGAAAAACTGCATGTTGTGCAAATGTCTTGGTGTAGATCTAGATGAAGATCTCCAAACAAAAGTAACACTGTATTCTGTGCCTGCAACAATGTAGTAGCTCTACAGTCAGCCTGGGCCATGTTATACTTTTCCGTTTCCTTAACAGACAAGGGTTCTGTCTGATCCTTTTGTAGTCAGGTTCTTGAGAAAAAGCAAAAGAAGCAACACAGTTTGTTTAACCCTTTTCTTTCTTTTTTTTTTCTTTTTTTTTTTTTTTTTTTTTCTTCCCCTATTTAACACTGCAGTTGTCAGGTATGCAGACTTAAGTACCTGCCAGCCAAAGAATGCTGCTCTGCTACTTCTCAAATTAACCCTTGTTAACGATTGCCAAGTCCATGTGAAAGTTAATTTAAGAAACCCAAAACTCCTTTGAAAATATCTGTTTTGGCTTTGGTTCTGGAAAGATGCATGGTATTTGTTTGCTGGTAGCTAGTCAGATAAATTATGCTGTTGGTAGATGCTCAGTTTGGAAAATCTTTAGAGTCCAGGAAATTGCATTTGAAGAAGCACATGTTGACTTCAGTTTTCAAGACCTATGATTAATAGCAAACCTATTGCAGTGGGATTTTTAATTATTTGTGTGGTGGACTATGGAAAGAAAGCATACCAATTAAATATTCAATTAAATGTCTTTGCATGTCATTCCATGAATGGGGAAAAAAATGCATAGATACAGATACACTGAGGTTAGAAGTCAAACACTTATCTTTACAGACAGAGTCAGGTTTTAATTCTCCCTGCTTTTCCATCTTATAATTCATGAATGTGCAGAATTTAAAATGACCTGATGTTGATTCAGCTACAGCTCCTTCACATTAATTTGCACTGGTGGTGTTAAGCAGGGAGAAACTGGAACCTGAAATTTCAGTGTGTGCTTGTTGTGAAAACTATTAGACAGGAGCATGTGTTCTGCTCTCATGTGAGAGTATCCTTGAACTACATATTTCATAGTATGTTTACAGTGCGGCTCACAATCCTACTTCCTGGGATGCATGAACCTAGATCCAGGTCAGGGATCATTTTACTCTTAAGTGTGAAAGAAGCAATTTTGACAGTATTAAGAGATAGTAAGGGGTAGTGAAAGAGGATTCAAGCACCATGTTTCTTCAAGGATAATGAATCCTGCTTTGCAAGAAAGACAAAAGGCAATAGTAAATCTTTAGGGGGTTATTCCACAGTCTCCTTGCTCAAGAATTTCAGAATGTGCTCTTTTCTTGGTATATAACAAGCTATATATCATAACTCCTGGGGACAGGCCTTTCAAACAGAATATCAAATACTGAGAGTACAAGACTGATCCCAGTGACTCTTCACAATAATTACTTTCCAGTAGGAGCCGCAGTGTAAATAAAACATTGATCTTATTTGAAAGCCAAATACCACATGCAACTAGATTGGAGCTTTTCCTTGTAAAATTTGAAACATGGACAATATTTTCACAGTAATTATCCTTCGGGGTTTTAAATCATGGCACATTTGATGGGGTTTTGTTATGGCGAATAACCACTTCCGAGGATGGAAAAATACGTACAAAGTGTTGGCATTGTACTTTTTCCAAAATCAATTTGATCACAGTTTTCCAAAATATATGCTTTTGTACAATTCATGGTAGGAAGTCTTAAAGACTTGCAATTGGTCTTACACATGCAAACCTAAATGTTCCTAGGTGCTTTTAGTTGTCAAGCAAGGGAATCTTTGCTGCTACAGAGATATAAGTTTAGCTGGAAAAATGATGGACGCACCAGGAAATCTACTCAGCTTGCTGAGTTTCTCCTGATATCCTCTTGACCCAAGCATACCCATGACTACTCGTGTTCTATCAAGAAAGGATGAGCTTGAGGGAAGTGTCTTAGTTGGTTTTTCCCAAACTATGGTTTTCAGATGAATATTGTTAATTTGTTTCTATTTCATTCTTTTAAAACACACTATTTTGGACATACTTACATACTCAGTTTAGTTACTCCAGCTCAAAGATTGGTCTAAAAATAAGTAGGTTTTTCCTGTCTCTCTGTAATTTGCTTCTTTTCAGTTTCAGTATTATCTTGCAGACTAGTGACCCATGTGCTGCTTTATGCTTTGATCCAAAGACAAAATTCGTTCTGGATTCTATTTGTATTTCACTGTTACAAGTAAACACCAGGCTATTTACTCTTCTGCCAGCCCCCCAGAGCAGGAGATTATGCCAGTATCTCATTTGTCACTTTAAATAAATAAATAAATAACCTTTATGTTGTTTAGAGTAATGGTAGTGTTTTGATTCCTATCATTCAGATCCCTTCTCCATCCCACTCCTTGCTCTCTCCCCATTCCCTGCCCTGCCCCCTTCCCCCCTTCTCATTTCTTCTCATCCGGTTAAGGTGACATTCAGACCCTCAAAGTTCACACTTCCTGAAATAAAATTCCATAATAACTGGTGGAGGATTTTGCAATCCCAGAACTGTATTACCGGCTCTGAGGAGAAATTAACTGAATTTTGAAGTCTGATGATGTTAGAATCTGATTCTTAGTGATTCTCTAGTGGAGCAATGAAAATGAACCTACAATATACCCAAATTTGGACTCTAAGGATCAATATAATATTATCCTGCAATCATTTGCCTAACCCCTCTTTGACTAAAATTTCTTGTGTCCCACTCAGTTTGTCTGGAGAGGGAGTCAGAGGTGGTTCCTCCTGTCCCTAAGCCCTTGTCTCTTGCTGCAAGACCCTCATGCCAAGTTAACACAAATAATAACAACCACCTGGTTGTTAATGCTGGTTTGGTTTCCCTGGGCAGCCTGGAGTCCTAACACCATATGGTTGTTGGTGTTTACAAATAAGGTGTTAATAAGTTATCAGTTTTTAAACAAATGAAGGGGATTGGACCAAATGAAGTTGGAGGAGTGACCTTAATTTAATGGAGACTATTGTGATATGTTATGAAATGAATAATCCCACAGTTAATAACTAGCTTGTTCTCATCCTTTTTTGTGAGTACTTTCTTTCACTACATCAGTGATAAAGTAGTCCTTTCTGCATATGACTGGAGGCAAGAAATTAAAAGGTATAAATAACACCTTTTAATTGAAATCTGACTGTGAATGTCTGGCCTCTGTGATTAAAGCTTTTATCACATGGATCGTCTCATTACAGGTGCATTCATGCTACTGAGGAAACTACTTAGCTTAGAAAAATACCTTTTTCAGATGTCTAAATTGAATCATCAGAGAATTTCTTTGACAGCAATGGGATAAGTACTGACAAGTGCTTCCTTGTGTGGCATGTATGCAAAATCCTCCTCTAGTCTTTTCTGCTCAGATGCTAGTGATGAGCTTTGTGAACACCAACACCACAAAGAGGAGTGAGTGTGAGAGCTGGCATTAAGTACACTGAGGGCCAGCTGCCTTGGGGTTTTCCATCCCTATTACAGCTCATTAATCTTGCTCCTAGACCTTCTTAAAAAAATCTGATTGGGCTTGAGATGACTTGGATCAGCTTATGTGCTGCCTATGTTTCCTAAGTACACAAGCATGATGCTGTATTACTCTAGGCTCTCTGCCTCCAGCAAGCCTCAGTGCACAAAGAGTAGGCTACTGAGATAGCAACGTGACTTTTGAGTGGATTTAGCTGTGAGAATAAACAAAACTGTTTGTTTGATGATGCAGACATCGCTAGCATCATCCTTTGCGCAACACAGAGTGGAGTGAGGCATCGATTACTGTGCTAGAAGTAGGAATGGTAATTATATTTATTATAGTTATTTGATGGGTAGACAAATGAGTGAATGTTTTTGGAGAGAAAATTGCTGTTGGTAACCTTAAAATTTAGGAGTATGTTCTATGACTCCACCCAGAGCTTTCTCCTGCCACTGACAAAGATTTGCACATCTGTGTTGTGATAACGAGACTGAAAAGGTACTGTTTTTGACTGTAGAACTCAAGTATTTTCTTTATAAACATGGTTTGTCTTTGCAACTCAATGAGTTTCTCTTAAAATGAGAGGGTATGGAGTAAATACCTGATATACCCTAAGGAAAGCACGAAGGAAAACCTGTATCCAAGTTGCGACAAAAAGCTGATTACTGCAGAGAATACATAAAAATAAACCTAAACTGAGTTTACATTCCTGTATTAGCAGTGAATAACCCACATGGTGTATTCTAAATTACTCAGTGAAAGATACTTGGCTTGTCTTTAAAGAGCTTTATCAGGTAAAATAAGTCTTTGTGGGATGTTTTCCAACATGAACTGCATAACAGGAGCTAGTAAATACAACCCACCTAAAGAGGAGGAGGGTTCTGGGAGCTATAAGTAATGTAGATTATTTGATTTTTACTGCAGCATTCAACTGGCAAGCTCTTCCTTGATTTAAGCAGATGTTTTGTTTCCTCTCATGCTGTCCACCATGTTCTCACTTGTCCAGTGAAATATCAGGAGGCGTTTAAGCTAGGTAAATCAGCCAACTGATTTGTACTACTCTTAGCCAATCTGGCCATATTTTTAGTACTGCAGTAAATGTGTCAAATAAATATGGCACCATGTAGAATTCTGGGCTGGAAATCCTGCCGTGAAATCTTACTTGCGGACAAAAAATGCTGGTAAGTGAAGAAGCTTGAAAGTGATAGTAATAGTTTATAATCTACAGGAGTTACAAAGTGGCAAAAAAGATGTACATGAAGAAGCTGAAGTTCTTAGCCTAGACTATTAGGGTTTTCTTAAGCCTTTTTTTCTTTTTTTTTTTTTTTCCCCCAACACATTTAATTTGTTATAGAGGAATATGTGTCCCACACTTAGAAAGTAGAGAATTCAATTGGATAAATCAGAGGGATTAGGTTTTCACAGTATGTCTGTCTTGCAGAAAGGATCCCCCCCAAATCCATTTCTAATTGTCAAGCCCTGTAACAGGGAAGGAAAGGATAGGAGCTCAACTTCTTGCAGCTTACACTGCTTTTTTTCCCTACTGTGTATCTGTCAGCTTCCCTGAGAATGTTTTTGCTTTGAAATAGAGTAGGAGAAAGCAGAATTCCACAGGGACTGTGCAAAGAGCAACTCTTCTGATGTTCTCTAGAGTAGTTCATATGCAGCTAGGGATGTATAAAAGCCATTTTATTGACAATGGGGATGCTGGCTATGGCACCGTGATTATACAGTAGTGCCATGGGAACATTAGGTTCCACAAGAGCAGACACTGTGCAGTTTGAATTAGTCACCTCTAAAGTGTAGCACTGCCAGTAGGGCTGTATCTCCATGCAGTGGCTGTCATTCAGCACTCAGACTTTGACAGCCATTACTCGTGCCTGATACTGCCACATAAATGTAAGTACCTCATAAAGGTGTCTTTGAAGACAATCTCCTTGTGTAGAGGAGACCAGCATTTTGTAGCACTGTAAAACTGTGTTGTACTACATGGAAAATTTTTTGTGTATGCATAAATTTGTGCCAAGCAACCTCAAATTTAGAGTGACAGTCCAGTTAAGAAAAGGAGAGATGGAATATACTTGAAATCACATTTCAACAGCAGGCATTTGTTATTATTGTTTTAAAGCTGCAAATAAATTGTAGGTGAGTGTGATAATGTTAGATTTTGTCTCAGTGCTGTCAATAAAAATTTGATGTAGCCTCAGTTGATCCTATTGTCTGGGGGTGAGGCCAGTGGAGAAAATGGAGGAGAAAGATGAACTATCAGTATAAGTTCCTGTTGTTTTCTTGTTTGACTTTTTTCCTGTTTTCTGTTGAAAATGTTCTTTACACATGTGGACTAAGACTTGTCAACACTAAGAAGTTTTGTTTTTTAACTCTGCTGATATCATTAAACTGGCAAACAACTGTAGCATGAATATAGTTATTATGAAAGTAAAAGTGCTTATGTCAGTGTATTTTATTCCAGTTCAGCAGGAGAAATAAGTTACACCTCCATAAATCACCTTATGTTATTCAGACTGTCTCTGCACTAGGGCTTTTATTGCAGCTCTTCTCTGGCAGTCAGGCTCACAACTTCCCTTTCTACCCTGACACTTACTCAGAAAGTGCCAGTAGGCACAGCATTACCCTTGTTTCAGTTTTCCCTGAGCAAGCAGAAGGCAATTACAAGATCTTGTCAAGGAAAAAGAAAGTAGAATTTCTCGCTCCTTGTAAAGTATAAGACCTTTTCCACCTCAAAAAAGTAAATACCTAATGTCACAGCTGAAAAGCTGCATCTGAATACTAAATATTTTAATTCAGCATTTTTTTTTCTCTATACTTCTTCAGAGTTGCTTAGGTGGTTCGTGTTGTCAGCCTTCTCTGTGCTCTTAACCCTCTGAGACACTCACCTTCCAAGCACCAGCCCTTCATCTTCTGGACGTGTCATAGCTCATCACATAAGTCAAAGAACAGAGGAGCTAGGTGGTGAATGTAGCTCACAAGAGAGAACTTTTGCTTCCTATAGAGCCACAGTAGTTCTTACAGGTGAAAATTGGGAGAGAAAAATATGTTGGTTCTTTGTAATTTTTTTTTAGTGAAAACTTATGTGCTTGTTCTTAATCAAAATTTTCAGAAGAAAAGGAAAATTGAAGTCCCTATTTCCCTTTTTCAAAAGAATCATTATGGGAGAAAAGGTACTGATGAACCTGATTTCCTTCTTTTGTTGAGAAGGATCGAATTAAAAGCACCATTTAGGTGATAAGTAGTGTTTCATGAGCGCTGTCTGAGACCATTATCCTCTTAAAGAGGAACATCCATGTGCTTTCTTTACAGTGCTGTGTGGGAACACCACCACAGTCTTTCCAAGTACAGCACCTGTAAAGTACCATCCTAATCACGCTACTGTTTTAACTGTACAAGTGCCTTTGACCACGATAGCTACAGTGAACATCCAAAGACCAAAATTTAGGAAGTTACTAAAGAAGTTGCAGTTACGTGACTGTAAAGTATAAATCCAGACAATTTCAGGTTACCACTTTCATGGATGTTGGTATTTCACATTGTTCAAAGACAAAACTTAATTTTTATTGAGGGGCCTGGCTGAAGAAATAGTAAGAAGGCTGTATTTCTTCGCCCGCCAGCAGGAGCTCAGATTTCATGCCGCAACAGAGTTTATGATGTTGTTGTTAGTGTTTAGGAATCTGTGTACAGAAGTTGCTCTCTTCTGCCCTGAAATATATTTGCAGCAGTAATTTGAATGTTAAAAGTTAACATTCAGAGCATCCAAAAACTGTTGTGCATGGTGTTCATTGCAATTAGAGTTTACCGAATCAAATTACTGCCAAGAAATTCCTCGGAAAGGTAGAGATGCAGATAAGCAAGGGAGTCTACAACTTTGTGATAATTTAAATGCAAACTCAGGCATCTTATTCACAGGTTTATTTGATGTTATTAAAAACAAACAAACAAACAAGTCCTTGTTCCTCTAGTTGCTGGTGTAGGCTTTACTGAGGTATTATTGGAGAAAATAAAGTACCTGCAACAGTTACTATTTGAGTAGAAGCAGAAAACTTTGTGAAAACATTAAGTAGCCTGTTCTGCTTTTGTAGGATTCTTGTTTGCATTTTGCATTCTCAATATTTTGGGACTAAAGTCTGAGGATTTTATGCTTACATGAAAAGAGCGCCTACGCATTTCGAAGTTGAGACATTCCTAGTTATAATCTCATCAAATTACAGATGGGTTAAGAGCTGATTTATCCAAACCTTGGGCTTTTATTTGCATCATAAAGTGTTGCTATGGTACTACCATAGCCAGTAGTTTGCAAAATCAGGATTGTGATTTCCTTTATTTTCAAGCCATCCATGAGTAGTTTGACTGCAATTAGGCTTCTGAAAGGCTGTGCCGGTTACTCAAGATAGCACTGGCTGGCATCTGAATCTAAACAGCAGGGAGGGGAATCCCAACTGGTGAATTTGTCCACATAGCCTACCATCCTGATTTTGTTTTTGTTTTCTAGACATGATTCTCTCCCAAGAGATTCTGTGTCCTATGTGCTCCACCCTTGCCTACTTTTCAAAGTGCAGTCATAATTATGCCTGCCTAGCACTAGTTAATGGTGTTCTCCTTGTCCTTACTTTTGGCTTTTATGTCCAAATCCCTGTACAACTTTGTGCAGATATGCATAAGCTTTGCTCCAATCTTGCATTTTTCTTGCTGTTGCTTTTACAGGGTTTCTCAGGCTTCTTATTTTTAAACACTAGTTTGAAGGTTAAGATGGAAACAGAATATCCTTTGCTTCTCCATCTTCCTTGCTGAGACCTAACCCTGGCAACTAACTATCCTTTATGCCAAGTATGGTAGTAGGCTGTTTCTTTTGGTTTCTCTGGGTGCCCGGTTTGTTCTTTGTTGCATTCTGTTTCAACTTTATTAGGTCTGCCCTGTTTTTAAGCTAACTGTAATCCTTATGAAGATTCTCTAACAAAAATCTACCGTACCACTGTAAAAACATTCCCCTCCACTACCCCCGACCAGAAGAGCACTTAAACTATAGGAAGCTATCTTGACATTTTCTCACCACTGACCCTTACAGTTAGACTAAAGGATTTGCTGCTCCCTCACTGGTTCAGTTACTGGCCATTTGGTTGCATATCCCTGTACTTCACTTTTATGTCCTCATATGACGTGTGGAATGATCCTGCAGGCAGGCAATTTCTGATAAAGAATCTCAATGTGCATTTCAAATTGTTACTGTCCCCAAGATATATTTTCCAGACAGCTGGTTCAGCATGCGGAGGCTCATAATTCAGTATCTTCCATCAATGTCTTATGCACATTAGGATAGTCGAGGGGATTATTTTGTCAGGACCATTCACAGAAGGAGTGGGCTAATATAGAGTTGTTCAATTCAGTTTGCAACAAATTTGCCAGGCAATTCCCAATAATAATAATGGTGATTATGGTTGTTATTGTTTGTTTCTCTGGGATGTATATCATTCAGATGTAGATTTTGGTCTGTTGTGACAGTTTTGTTTGCAATCAGATTTTCCCAGGGGAGTGAATGGATTTCTCTTTGTACAATGCAGCTGTGTTTTTGTGTAGTCTGGTGTATAAACTCTGGACATGATTTTTCTCTGGGAGGCTCTAGTTTATTTCCATGTGACAGTTCGAATATGCAGCTTTTACAATTAGCGTGAATGGTGGATTTTCTGCAGTCTCATCAGAAAACTGAGGAACTTAATATTTTTAAGTACTTCTTACTGTACTTCAGGAATGGACATTTCCTTTAAAATAGATCACCAAATTAAATAATGCAGGAGAACTGACAGTATAATATATGGTATTAAATTCTGCATGGGAAATTCTTTGGAATACTTTCATTAAGATAAAAACAGGAAAGACAAATGAGGAAACTCAGTAAGATTAAGGAGGTATTCTTTAAAAACCACATGATGTATTACATCAGATGAGAAAATACTTCCCTCAAAGCTGGTATCACACTTTAGCAGTAGCCAAGGAAAATAAAACTCATCTGAAATGTGTTGAGGCAGTGGTGATCCTCTGTTATGTGAGAATAGGGACTGAATGGTATTGTTCCTCCCTGTGTTCACCAAGGTGGACTGATATGAATGAATGTGAAACTCCATGCTGTCCCCCAAAAATCTACAGCTCTAAAGTTTCATAACTCTCTATAAAGACAGGGAATGCTGGTATTTACATCATCTTATTGAAAAGTAGTATTTTAAAATCTTTATCCAACAGCAATGTATCTTTTTAGGCAGGTCAAAGAGAAATGTATGGATGTATGAGAAGGCAAACCAGACACCAGTGTTGTCACAAGTAACACTTTCTGAGAAGAGAAAAAAATACATATATTCTTCCCGCTACTTGGTTTAGGATGGTCTAGGGATGAATGAGAAGTATTTACAGAGATAACTTCATGGTGCTCACAGGCCATCTATAACCAATTTTGTTTAAAGATTTTAATTTGGTGGGGAGCAATCTATCAAACTATATAATGATCTCTGGGGAATGGCAAGTGTTGGCAAAACTTAAGTTGGCTTGTGGACCAGGTATCTTGGATCTGAGCAGGAACCTATATACTTTTGTGCTGGGAACACTCACCTTCTTTTGAGGGAAGTGCTTTTAATGTCTCATTTTTCAGACATTAGTCATGAGTATACCCTAAGCTATATCCTATGTCCTACTGATATGATATCCACCCCAAATTCTGTGTATATAGAGATGCATGCAACAACTTTTCACACACTTGCAAAAAACAGTGACTTATTCTCTTCTAGCTGAGCACAACAGATGGAAGTAAAAATGAAAATGTTCACATAGTGTCCAGTAATAGTTGTTTATCTTGCTTATTTCTTTGTGTCTCTGAAGCTATATTGGAAGTGATGAAGAAAAATGGCAGGGTGGCAAAGAGTCAAATACTTAAAGCAGGTCAAAGAAACAGAAAAATAATCATGGGAAATTGTTTATGAGTGCAGACCTGATATTATGCCTATGCGATAACAGGGATGCCATCAGGAGGTAAAGTGCTATATGGTTGCTGAGCCCTAACTCTTACTGAAATAACAGGCTCCCTCCCAAAGGTAGTTATCAGAGCACAAGCAAAAAGGAAAGTGTTCCTTTTTCATTTGTTTTATTTTCTCCCTGTTGCTATTCTTTTTCAAGGGCCCTTCATAACTTTGCATTACAGCAGGTTTCTGTGTGTGCTTTCATGTTTGTGTTTTCACACAAAAGTACATAGGTGCTAATTCTTGAAGGATCCTTGAGCTGTAGGTAAATACATGTCCATATATTTGTGAAGTCAGTGGAAACTCTTCCTGTAAAGAGAGAATACCTTTTTATTATAGGAACTCAATTTATAAAGCTCATCAGACTAGAATGCCATAATCCTATAAATCTATATGTTGACCTTGGGGGATCAGGGCATTCTTTAAGCTACAGATAGGATAGGAAGGATTTACCAGCGTGGGTTTGGAAGGATTGCATTACTTACAGGTAAATAAACTCAGTTGTGGGAGCATCTAAAATAGAAAAAAGAGTAGCAAGAAGGACTTAGCAACAGGCACAGTTCAGTAACCAGGAAGCCATTCAGCCAAAAATGTGGAGTTATATTCACATTTATGAGTTAGGAGAAGCCAGCCAATGCAGCAAGGGCACCTTTCCACGTGTACCTCATTTAAAATTACTCCATCTACAGAGACTGAGTGATGTCACTCACTGACTGATTTGTTTGTTTGTTTGTTTGTTTTTCTGAGCTATAAGTTTTGAGTTTTAAAACTCCACATTGTTCTTAGTTATACTACTGTACACGAACACAAGACATACCTTCAGCCAGCCAGGTCCTCATCTGGGCAGCACCTGCAGTGTCACCTCCTGTGGTTGGCCAGCAGGCAGACAAAGCACTGTGCGGGAAGCACAGGGCTCTAAGCACCCCTTTTCTTTTGCATGTCCATTTCTTTTCCCTCATTTGCACTATCCTACCAGGCCTAATCTGCAGCTGCATATGTAAAAGCTTTATGCACTGCTGCGTTGTGCTCAGTGGTTCATCTTGGACTAATCCAGTGTCAGCATAAAAACAGGTTTCTCATTTTGCAGGGTGGCTTCCAGCAGCCTCTTACTGGGTCCAGACAGCTGCTTTTCTAACATCAGGGACTGCGTGTGCCAGGAGAAACGTGGCTGTGCATGGATGCTTGATTCTTAGGAAAGCAAGCAAATTGATGACCAAATCTTTCATCGCCTTTGTCATCTTCTACCTGAGTACTGATTCTGACATATAGATAAGCACAGGCGCATCACATTGTGAGGTGATGAAGTAAGGCTTTGCTAATTTGCTCAAGAGACAAGTCAGTCTTCTATTACAAAGACATAAACATATATATATAAAAAATAATTTAGGACTTCAGATATGCTTTTGAAATAGTACAAGTGAGATAGAAAGTGTCTATATTTTTGAGAAATGTGATATCTCATATGAGCTGAAAAGACTGCATGTCTGAAAAACACTCTGGTATGGGTCAAGGTGAACATCTAAATTTAGCCATAAATCATGGAAGAAAGAGATGCATTCAATCGGATAGGTCATGTGGTCTTCAATCTGGGGAATAAACAAGGAATCCTGACTTCAGCTCTTGCAGGCCTTTTCAGCTGATTTCCACTCCTATATCCAGTAATGGAAAGGAGACCTCCATGTCCAAGCCACAAAAGAGTAGTTGTTCAAATCACAGGAGAGATGTGGCATTTCTGTGGGCTCTCTCCAGCTTGGCTGTGGGCTGCTTCATGCGGTTTGCTGCTTAGCAAAAGAGAAATTGCTTATGTTGAGCAGCTTGTGAATCTCAGAGCAGTTCAAGTTTTCAATTTAGATATATATCAGGAAAATCAAATGTTTCTAAGGCTATCCTCTGGTTTCTTAGCTGGAGAAATCAAACTGATGGGTGCATCACCTAAAAATCTATTCTGTATATATATAACTGTATCAGAAGTGCCAGCAATTGCCAATTTTGTGTGCAAATAAGGGACATACTCTGAATATTTAAAGAAGTGACATTTTTTCCTGGGTTATGTGGAGAGATGTAGAAGGTTGGAGTGAGAGTTGGTTGGGGAAAAGTCCTGCTACGCATCCCCAAACCAAGCAAAATTCCTTACATATTGATGGTGTATTTTCTATTCCTTATTTAAACAAAAAGGGAGGAAGAGACTTGACTTTTCTTATAGGGTACAAAGGGATGTGAAGCTGCTGAGCCTGAGGAACATTACCCTTTTTTAGGATGCTTAACCTGTATCAAGACTAATACATGGAACATCCTCAAGACATTTCATTGAGGCTAGCATGACCCACGTGTTATTATTAAATTTACATATTCTCCAAAATAAGGGAGAATATTATGTAGTACATGTAAAAACTGTAATAAACGTCACTCTAACAACTGTACCAAACTAGACAGTAGAGGCTCCCTAGCTGGAACACCTGTTATGGTTTAATTTACTAGCACAGACATGGCTTTTATAGCAAGACTGACCAGAAGAGGCAAGCAGGCAACAGCCTTGCCTGACCAAACAAGGTCTTTGCACGCATCATTTCTCTGAGACCTTTGGAAAGGTCTGTGTTCCTTGAGGTTGATCCTTGAGTACAGCGTGTGTAACTCTTTCCATTGCAGAGCCATATCCCAAAATTTGCTCTGCAGTGATCTTGTTTCGAAAGAAAATCTATTATCTTTTTCAAAACCTGCATAGTTCAGTGAGAGCACTTGATAGCACCTACACTTGCTCTATGGTTTGTGTATTTTCCTTTTCTCTGCTATGATACAGCTATGAGTCAGTCAAAAGCTGATCCTTCAACACTGACTAGTTATGAAGTATGGATTTGATGAGAGTGTTATTTATTGTCATGGAGTGATGAGATCTAGGAATGTTCAGATTTTTATAATATTTTATTTTTTCTGTGGTATGGAAGAAGAATGAAAGCATGGGAGAGGTGGTGGTTTTTATTTTTTATTAACTTTTTAACATTACATGCCTGTTTCATAACAGAAAATCTTCCTTTCCAAAACTTGTTCCCACCTTAACTCATCTTGAAACTGGCTTGTATCAGGACTGGTGTGGTGAGCAGGTCTAGGGAAGTCATCCTGCCCCTGCACTCGGCATTGGGGAGGCCTCAGCTCAAGTACTGTGTTCAGTTTTGGGCACCTCAGCACAGGAAAGACATGGAGGTACTGGGGCAGGTCCAGAGAAGGGCAACGAGGCTCATGAAGGGCTTAGAGAATCAGCCCTATGAGGAAAGGCTAAGGAAGCTGGGGCTGTTTAGTCTGGGGAAAAGGAGGCTGAGGGGGAGACCTTATCGCTCTTTTCCAGTACCTGAAAGGTGCTTACAGTGAGAGTAGGGCAAGTCTCACTGGTGACAAGTGACAGGACGAGGAGAAATGTCCTCAGGTTACACCAGGGCAAGTTTAGGTTGGATGTTAGGAAACACTTCTTTACAGAAAGGGTAGTCAAGTACTGGAACAGGCTCCCAGGGAGGTGGTTGTGATTTAGCAGAGGGTTGTTAGGGTACAATGGTTAGGCTGTGGTTGGACTTGATGATCTTCAAGGTCTTTTCCAACCTGGGTAATTCTATGATTAGGATCTATGATTAGGATCTATGATTAGGATCTATGATCTAGATTCTATGATTCTATGATCATAGGATTGTCATTCCTAGATTATGCCATAAATTTCCAAAATTTCTCAAATCATCAAAGAAACTGCAGTAATTGCTATTTTTATAGATATACATAGCTGATACCCTAGATCTTCATGAAATTGAAGTGCCACTAAGTGTTGTATCTTATCTTCATAATACTGAATACATGGAAAACCATGAAACTGAATGATTTTATCTTATCCAGCCCTGCCTTGTAAACAACTAGTACCTTTGAATCACTCAAGATTGCTCTTTATGTGGTGTTTTCTAGATTTTGCTCAGTATCTGTTTACATACCTCAGAAGACAAGTCTTACACTGAAAAGGTGCTCTGTCTGGTCCGTCACCAGGAGATTTCTGTTTTCCCAGTTCATTCTTCCTAGTCATCATAGCAGTTTACATACTCCTTTGTTATGTCACATTAACTAATTCTTTTGGATATTGCTATGTAAACAGTAACTCAGAGTAGCAATCTTTGAATACAATAATAAATTCACAGGTAGGCAGCTTCTCCTGTGTAACTATTGCTAGGGTGGGAGTTAATAGCCTGAAGGGGAGGTGCAGGTTGGATATTAGGAAAAACTTCTCAAGAAGAGTGGTGAGGCAGTGGCACAGGCTGCCCAGGGAGGTGCAGTGACCATCCCTGGAGGTGTTCATGAACAGTGTCATTGTGGCACTGAGGAACACAGTTAGTAGACTCTGTGGAGATGGGCTGACATTTGGTCTGGGTGATCTTTAACGGTCTTTAACTTTAATAATTTTATGATTCTACAAATCTGTATTAGCAGTTGCATCGCTATAGGTGCTCTTTATTAAAAATTTTTACAAATCTTTTCACTTTTGTGGCCATCAAAATATCTAAACGTTAAATGTCTCAGAGGAAAGTCCTATCTAGTCCCAAAATATTAGTTACAAGAATCTTCCTGACCAGGTAAATAACACTGTTGGGAGTATTGGCTTATAAAAGGCTCCTGAAAAGTTATCTGTGTCAAACAGTCTGATAGCGTAATTTGATGATATGTTCTCTGTCTGACTCATCATTTGAAGTGTTTCCAGTTTGATCAAGTCAAGGGAAAAAAGTTAGGCATTAATCTACTGAATTTTTCTGTAAAAGTATTTTAATCTCTCTGTCTCTCTTTCATAGTTTTTAATAAAAAGGATAAGAAATTGAGTTGTTCAAAAAGTTATTCACATTCTATATACACGTGAATTTCTCAGCTCCTGAAGTCTAAGGAGGGAAGACAGTTCAGATAAAATCGTGCTAACAAGTTTATTTCAGTTGCCAAAAGCACCGTAAATGTTCTTATGCTGATATTCAGAACAACTGCATCAAGCAGTTGAGAGAAGCAGATGGAGTATTAATAGAGAAAACAGGTAAAAATGCTGACTGACAAATGACTTAAGCAGTTTTAGAGTGTCTCACATTTGATTATTAGGCTTTTGGGTAGATCTAGAAGCATCTGTAAGCTTGTGAACCTGAGAGTTTTGAGGAGGATTCAACAGGAAAGACAGAAGAGATCAAAATGTCCATCCAAATAACAGCTGCCTTCCGAGGTAAGGCATTTCTCAGCATTACCCTGCAACAACGCTCTTGCAGTCAGGATTGCTGAGGAACCAGGGCAAGTTCACACCCCTGAGAATTAATAGGGGAGGATTCAAGAGGTGATCCTTTCTCCTCAGAGGCAATTTCCAAAGGGACCCAGGGGTAAAAGGTTTTCTCTTCAACCTCAGTTCCATTTGTGTGTATATAGACCTTTCCTGTTCTTTTTCACTTACTTGAAGCAAATTTACTAATAACAATCTCTTCTAAACAAGCACCTATTTTGCCAGTAGGGAAATAGTACACTTATATGTATTTTCAGAAGTGCTTAATTGGCACCATTGTAATGAAGTTAATAATGCTATGGGATTCCACTGAACTATTGAGTTGACTGGAGAAAGAGAGGTCTGGGAAATGAGAGCAGCAATATCTAGCAAGACAGACTTGTTTATTTTTGATTGAATTTTTTCTGCCTTCTCCAGAAAAAAAAGGAGAAGCAGTAGCAGGATTTACTTTTATTTATTTCTTTAACTGTTCAGGTTAAGCTTCATTTCATCAGATATTCATGTTATTAGATTTTTTTTCCAGTAGTTGTTGATGTCTGAAAATTCTATGAGGTGATAAGGAGCAGTCTGAGAACTTGTGAATGACAAAATTAAGATATTATTGCTTTCTGGGGGGCTGTAGAATATGACATTGATAAGAACGGTTATAGGGCCTTAGTGCTGCATGTAGGGCTTTATGCTTGTCTGTAAGGAAGGTGGACAAATACCACATTCCCTCTGTACAAATTTCAGTCTGCTGGCTCCAACATTCAAATGGTTATCAGCAGACTGATGGAAAAAAAATGAAAGTGTAAAAAAGGAAAATATACTTTCAGACTCTGTGAATCATGTCCCAGGAGCTGTTAATGATCATCTTTCAGCTGCTAGCACAATGCCTGTAAGTGCCTATTTAGATAAAAGAGCAACGTGAATTCTAATGCCAGTGATCAGCACTCTTATGGTTTGTAGTTACATGTGCAGTGTCATTTTGTGAGGTTAAATCATATCTCTCTTTTCTCAACCAAGTGTTCAAAATGATTTTGCTTTATTTATTTATTTATTTATTTTTTACAACTCATTAAAGAAATCAGAGTTGGGGGAAAGCTACTGTGGTTGGTGTATTCCCACCCTCTGATAATAGGAAAGACAGCCAATGTTTTCCCTGGGAAGAATGTTCTCTCTTAAACAGAATGCAATAGGACTGAGAGCAGAAATATGGTGTAGGGTTTATTCCACCCTGTTCTCAGCATCTTCAGCATGGGTACATGATCATAACAGTTTTTTATTGCCTTATATTTTAGTCCAGTAATTCTCTTCCACCTCTGTATCCAGGGCAGTGTTAAGTGAGTCAAGTCAGAATAGCTGACATCATGCTTTTCTGCAGGATATTTTTCTGCTGCTTCTTTCTCCTCAATGTTATTATACTTTTATTTCTGTTATATATTTAATTTCATTTAAATTCACATCAGCTCCATAACACCATCCCTTATGCCTCCAGACATCCTTACTTCTATGTTTTAAACATTTAATCTATATTTAGTCATTTTAGGTTGTATGTCTTATTTCTCCCTATTTCCTCTGTATAGTGGAGCTCTTCAGAAAGGCCAGACATGATGTCTAGACAGTCCATAATCCCGCTTAATTTCTGAAAAAAACTGTATAATTCCTGTTCTTTACGTTTGCTCCTGCAGCTTGGTGGGAACTGGAGAGACTCATAGAGTCTCTAAAGAATGAAATAAAATGCAGGGTGCTTGTTTTACTTTGATATTATGGAGGCCTTTCCTCAGATGTCAGGTACAAGTTTTGATGCATTTTCATCCAACTTTTGTGCATTTTTAACCAAACCAAAATAAAACTGGGAGTGACAGACTCAGAATTACCAGGAACTCATATATTACTAACAGTGAAGCACTTAGGGAGTAAATATCTACCCTTATCTGCAGATCCATTAATGAGGCACTAAAAGGTGAAAGGAGATCTGAGGAAGACATTTTAGTTTTTCTGCTGCATTGCTCTTTAGTGCTCCTGTGGCAGCTTTACATATGCCTGTTTTGAGACATTTATTCATTGTTGATTATTTATATTTTTAAACAAATCAAACACAAGGATTTGCTTCGGGGGCAACAGAAGGAGAAGTGATGCTTGATGAAGATTACAGTCAGGAAAAATTGATTTAATTGGAAACTGAAGTCATATTCAGACAATAGGTTTTCTCCTTCATTAGCTATACTCCTATATAAGCCTTTGTCTCTCTGGTTGTAGTAAAACTTTCCAGACAGTGTGCTCATAAAACTTATAAAACCTAGCCTGTTTCCTTCTTTGCTTCTGTTCCTCTGGGATGCTGATTTCACATCAGCATGTTGTGTCCCAGTGAGATGGAGCACATGTAAGGAGAAATTCCCTAACCAAATGTGTCATTCAGGAAAGCATATCTTCATCAGTACAGTCAATTCCCTTACTACATGTTATTGGGTAGTGTCTTAGCCTTGTAAGACACTCTTCAACTTCAGTTTATCCCCAGTCACATTATGACTTTGTTCTGCAATAAATCATTTAGCTTGAAAATAATCTGGGAGATAGGCTCACTTACACGTCACATACTATATGTTGCTTCCAAATTAATAAGCAGCAATCCATAAGACTTCTTTCTGAGTTTAATTTAAGTTTCTTTTCAGCTGAGGAAAATTTCTAGGTCTGTCCATTCTTAGTGCCCCATGCAATCAGTCAGCAAGCTCTGCAGTATCCCACCAAACCACTTGCCTTAGGAGGTAGAATAGAAAACAGTGGAACAGTGCTTCCTTGCCAGTAAGATTTTACACAGCATTGCAGATGTCAGAGAAATTAAACCAATGTTATTCAGGATAAAATCATTCCCTGGACACTCCTGTGCACCTGCTGTTCTGACAGCTTGGATTGATAGAAACAGTCTGGGAAATGTATTCAGAGGTGAAAAGAAAGGCTGAAGAAGGTAGAGAAGTGAGGTGGGGTGGTGAAATGATGTGTATAGAGCAGGACATGATAAAGTTTATTGGCAAAGAAACCTAAACCTACCAAAGCCAGTAGAAGATTTTCTGTTGATGTGGAAATGTTGTGATGCAAGTTGTCTGTTTTATTCATGGAAGTCAGGATGGATATATATACCCCTTCTTAAGTATGTTATTTTCTTCCTAATCAGAAAGATCGCTATGTTCTCACAACTTGTATTACTCAGATTTTAAGTGTTCTTTTTCATATTCTTTAACCTCTGGCTTAATAGATGTTCTGAATGTCTTCAAAGACTGCGGAAAAATTGATATCAATGGTCTGCAGTATGCAGCATTGCTCAGTAGTGTCATCTTGTTCTTAATACATTTTTTTTCCATAGCCTTCTGTTTGGTATGCTGAGAGTCCAGATTGGTGTCCAAATCTGATTACATGTGCCAGTTACCCACCTTGTGTCACTTTCCATTAGAATAAGCTAAGAACAAATTTCTTTTCCTAAGTTTTGGTTGCATCCCGCTCAGAAGCCCAGAATATGAAATCACAGGGTAGCTGTACTGGCTCTTAATATGAATAGCTTATAAAGAGCACAGCATTCCTACTCTGCTCTATAGGATTGCAACACAATAGTATAACTCTGGAATTTTAATATTTGAAGAGAGAATTGAGCAGAACTGAGAGAGGTGTGAAGCTGGATTATTAGAGGTCATTGATAACCTGCTATAAAGAACTGATAGGTTTACTCCAAATAACATTATAATCAGCCATTTTATCAGTACATTTTATGAACCATCTTTACTGTAAATTTAGTCTTCCAAAAATTAATTCAGGCAACTTTTAACCCTATGAAAGTAGGTGACAGAATTTTGTGGCTTGACGTGGCATAAGCAGTGTCTCCTACTGTGTCCCTTATTCACAGTGCCTGAACTCCATCATCATTGTGTTCTTGACAAAATCCCTATGGTCTTTCAATATGCTGACTCCTCAGAGAATTATTTGAAAAACTATTCGAGGAACAACTTCTAGCTTCTGTTTTATCTTTGGTCTCCTTGCGTAATGCTTTATTTGTGCAAGTTGTTGCCTGATGTCCTCCTTGCTTGAAACAGGAGGCTGATGAGAGGCATGTATTAAAAATGTTCAGCTTCTGTTGACATCATGGAAACTTTCATTGCAAGTGGAAAAAAACAACAACAACAAAAAAACCTGAACAGTAAACAATTTGCTGCAAATAATGAGCTGACATGTGGTACTGGTAAATAAATAATGGATCTAGGCATCAGTTTTTTGCCACCCTGCAACTTTATTTATTTATTTATTTTGTTTGCTTTATTCCCTATGGAAGCTATGCTATATGTATGGTTAGACTACTAACAAGGTGTCTGGTCTATTATATAGCAGCTTAATGGCTTGATTTTTTTGGCTTGGAAAAAAATCGTTTTCTGGATATATCCAATACCATAAATATTTTGGAGATGCATTCTGTTTATCTACAGATGACAGAATGTATGGGAGAGAGAAATTTTCAATCATAGGAAAGTAAATCAACTCTCCAAAACGTGCAGTAGTGCCTTTTCCAAAGGATGATTAGCACACCTATAACCAAGTGTCTTGTAAATACACTTGATATTTATTTTGATTAAAACTTACTTTTAACAATTGTCTATACCAAGGTTATCTCTTTCCTTTGATTTTACATAGTAACTGCTGGAGATTGAGTTTAACTCTCACTGGTGGCAGAATGGTTCAATTAATTCTAATCTTTTGGCATTGTTGCTGAAGACTTGGGGTTGACTGTGTGGTATAATTTACAGCAGCAAATGGGTTTTCACTCAGCTACTTTCAGGAGTCTGAAGCAGTTTACAATATTTATGCATTTGATAAGGTCCAAAGGGTTTGAGAATGAAAGAAACCGTCCATATTTATTAGCATTATTATTAATCTAACAAATGACAGTTTATGGTCAGTGGTGTTCTTGTTGATGAATGGCAGGGTATTTCAACTGTATTCTCAAATGCTTTTACAAATACATGTGATAAAGGTGATTGACAGCTCCTTTAAGGTTTTGAAAGTAAGTGGATGTCTATTATGCAAGATGCTCTTGACTGCAGAAGATTACATTCATTTATATGTTTTTCAAGTCCATACTTACGTACTAACTTATTTTCTTACCTGACCATCTCTCTTCTCCTTTTTATCTAGAGTCAGAGTGCGAATGGAAAGTTTTCCTGGTCTTTAACTCAAGTGATAATTCACCTTTGAATCATAGTTAACAAACTGCAAATCTCCAATTGCTCTACTGGTTGTTTAGAGTTTGGTCTGGACTATCATCTTTATATAAATTATTCCAAACCTGTTTTTACAATTCACATTGAATTAAAGCCTTCAAAATTACTGTGGGTTTCACGTCAGTACAATTTAATAGTGACGAAAATTCCTAGCATGTTAACTAGCATTTTCACATCAAAGCATTGGATTCTAATTTAGGCAAGCACTGCTGTCATTATTGGTATTGTGCTCTAACTTTCCTGAAAAGCTTGGTAAATCTTTAGAAGTCTGGTATGCACATGGATAAGTGAGGAAGCAGTATGTTTGAGAGGTCTGGAAAAACACTCAAAGTTAGGACTCAGATAACATGCAGCACAATTATCTTTTGTGTGTACTATGTACTTCTTTTTAATTCAAAGTGGCATAATTTCAACAGTAATGCACTCAGATTTGCGAAGAAAATTGGTGCATTCCTGTTGCGATGCTTGAATTGACTATCATAATCCTTAAGAAGTCAAACAGCACACACACACAAAAATCATGCAGCTACAAAAGAAAGTTGCTGTGATATTTATGAATTAGAAATGCTTTGTATTTCACACAGTTCAAAGAACTGGTCTGAAAAGCACTCAAATTTGAGGTAATTTCCTGTTTTCACAGTTTTTGCCTCTGATATAGTTTCAGCACAACCCTTATTTTCTCTGTTCTGTTCCTCCTTGGGTATGAACCAATAACGTTAGGTCACAAAATTCCTTTTATTTCTTGCTGCTTGACTTAGCAAATCTCTCCAGACATTCCCAGTAATGGATTTATTATTAACCTTTCTCAGATAAAATCTAAGAACAAAAAATTTTGGTCACTTGAAAACAAAGTTAAAATAACCATGAGTTCAGAGTATACTATTTTTGGTTTACTGTGAGTTACCTCCTGAAATGAGCTTTTTCTACACAGCAAACATAATAGTGCTCTGCAGCCTTCTACAGAACCGCTGTTTGATTTTTACCTCAAGGTTTGTTGTAGTTATTCTTTCTCATCTTTACATAGCCTCAGCACATCACATTTCCCTTCCAATTCTTTCATTTTCTCAGCAATTCAAAAGATCCCCATCCATTTTTACCAAACAGCAAAGGTGAAAGGATCTCTGTAATGAAAATGTGTGTGAGGAGAGCAGATCAATTTGCAGTATCACAACATTATGACACTGGCATCACAACACAAAGCTCAAGGGCTGTGCTCCCAGGCAAGGAGCATGCCATACAATCACTCTTGTCAGGGTGTCAGAGCTGTTCCTGATTTTTCTCATCCCCTGCTGCAAGAGTGATAAAAACCTTCAATCCTTATTATGCGCCACAATTATAATACAGTGCAGCTAAAAGCAAGGGGAAAAGGACAAGGTTGTCTTGAGGTTTTTGAGGAAAATTAGCTGTGTCACTGAGCATTCTGTACTTTTAGTTAAAAGACCTAAGCAAGTGTTCTTTTTGGGTCTTAACATTCATTATATAGTTTACTCTCTGCATAGCAGTCATTGAAAAATGATGATATGCTCAAATCTGCATTCATCAGCTCAGGATCCAATCTGGGCCTAGCAAACCAGGTAGTGACAGCCATTTAGCATAGCTCTGGGCAGAAGGTGTCAAGTTCCAGAATGTGCTCAGTATTTATAGTGACCACTGTGTTGCAATTCATGGGTTTAGCAGATAGTTTTCTTCAGCCATATGCTGCTTGCTCTGCTTTTACAAGTCCAAGGAAGCTGCTAGCTTCAAAGTACTTGAAGTATTTCTAGGTGAAGAATGTGAGTTCCTTTCCCCAGTGCCAAAGATTTACCTTCTCAGTGTTAGACATGCAAACTCTTAACTCACTAGGACAACCCAAGTTTCCTGTTAACATCAGTAGAGAGTATAAGGAGCATTTAAGAGATCAGCTCTGCAAAACAGGCACATCTACAGTGGGAGCAGTAGCCGCAGGATACAGAGATGTATGAATTACTGCAGGGGAGTTGGAACTAGATGATCTTTAAGGTCCCTATCAACCCAAGCCATTCTGTGATTCTATAGTTTTATGAATTACCTGGATCATTAAACAAAAAATTATGCTGGCCACTATTTATCTTCTGTTGAAGGAGTGACTGCCAGTGGTCATCTGTGAAGGGAACGTCATCCAACCATGCTCCATGGTTGTATGCTTCAAACTTGCTACTGTAAGGAGCAGGGATGGAATGAAAAGAGAGAAAATTGAGGTGGAATGAATCTGATAGCGTTATAAATAAATCCCACTGAAATCTAACCAGCGTTAGGTCTCCATGCAACATGGAGGAGTTCCACAAGCAGCACTTTGGCATTGTGAAGTTCCCAGGAGAAGCAATGTGAGGGAAAATCCTTTATGTTCTTTTGGACTTCCTGTTGTGGAAATCTTTCTAGTGCTTTATAGTGTGTAGCTGTTGTGATACTGCCTGTTCTGGTGCTTGTGACATAGAAAGGGACCACAAGAGACTTGTATATATATATATTTTTCTCCCTCCCTTCCCAATCAAAACAACAACAAAAAATCCCTTCTGGTGTGAGTATATTGAATTCCAGCAGCCATCACATAAAATATAGCTATAGAAATTTGATTATTGCTAGCCCCAGTTAATTCCTAGTTGTTGATTAGGAAGCTAGCTTACACCTATAAAACTCTTGAAACCTTGGATGCCAAGGAACATCCATGTTAGCTTAGAGAGAGCTAACATGAATCATCTTTTCCCTCCTTAGAGAGTGGTTAGTGGTTGAGATTAGCTGGCCATCTGTGAGTGTCAGGTGCAATGTGCTATTCAGAGCCAGCTCTCAACAGCATTTTTGTTCTCTAGGGTACAGTGTGAATACATACAGACCTCAATAACTCCTTGATTTGTACAGCTGCTTGCCCTCTCCAAAGCTGGTAAGTGCAAAGTCCTCTGATCAAGCCCTGTTAACAAGAAAACACCTTTCTAAACTGTAGCACTGTATGTTTGTGCAGGAAATGAGAGTCTGTCTGCTGTTCTGAAAATTGAGGGGATAGTTCCTTTCACAGTCATTAAATCTCAGTAAGGATATTTTTAAAGTATTCAATTGTTCTAGTCCAGGTGAAATAAAATGTCTTGTTTTCTCAATAACATCAAGAGAGCATTTGAAATTCACCTTCACCTTTTAATATTTGGACTGATTTAACAATATCTTCAATGTTATGTTAATGTGGTATGTGGCTGAGTTACACTATGTGCCAGGATGCTGAGAATCAGCAAAGATTAGATAATCTTACAAATAAACAATAGATGGCCAAAGGCCTAATGCTTTGCTTTGAGTGAATATGACAGGGATTTATTCTTTCAGCCTAGAGAAGGAGCCTCAGAAAGGCTCAAACCACAGAAACGTATGACATGTGAGTGGCCACAGTTTATCATGGAGATTCGGTCTGAGCAGATGGTATTTGAATACAGAGCTATTATTAGGCATCTGCTTCCTATCTCTGTTATACAACATGTAAGGTTTAGATTAAATTCCCCATGGAATGCCTGGATCACTTACTAATTTGTTCGTGCACGTCTCTGTGTGTCTTACTTTGGATTCAGAAGATGGGTTACATCCTGAACTAGGTTACAGAAATGTATATTTGTAGTAACTTCATAGATTCAGTAAAGTGATGGCAGTGTAACTGGAGGCAGCATCTGATCTGTGTTATTCTTGCACAGAGAGCTCCTTAGTGATAAGCTATTAGGTAAGGTTTTAATACCTGAACTAGGCAGAAACTGTTGTCTGGATAAATGTGAGAGGAATCACTCACTGTGAAGGTAACAATGTGTAAATATTCAATTGAACTGGAACTAGGCAAAAACAACATGTATCTGGATACCTTTCTGCCTCCTCTATGTTTTGCCTAGCTTTTAGAAATGCCTGAGGATCAGTGCTATGATGTCTTCATGTCAACCTGTGTTGGACATAAGGCAGGAGCAAACACAGACATTCAGGCAGATCTTTCAAACATGCAACAAACCAAATCCTTAAGGCATTTTTTGAACCATGCTTTTTGTGCTTGCCATGTGAACAAAGTGAAGCTTGCCAATGGGGTCTGCAGAAGACGATCTTTTGGCCTGAGAGAACAATCTACTGCTTGCTTTCCAGCAGCAATTTTTAATGGCCAAACTGCACAGTTGCCTAGGGTGGGTAAATAAATCAGGGTTGTATGTTCTAACAGCAGGTTGCAATATCCCTTGACACCTTCCCAGCCCCATAACCTGCCTTGTATCAGAGATATGGAAACACTGATGGATACCTTGCTAAGAAGAGCCCTAGTGGGGCAAGGATCTGTCTGTATTTACCTGGTGTCATTATTTTTTTACCAGCAATCCTGACCCAGCACTTCAGCCCCTTCTTTTCTAATATTTGATAATAAATGTGTTGTAACACAGGAAAATGCTGGCCTAGATGTATAGCAGGGGTAACAGAATCTGCTATACTATCTACTGGATTCCACTGGGTGGAGTGGAGGGGAGAGAAGGAGGCTGAACTTCAGCACCAGCAAAGTGATGCAGCCCCTGATAAATATGTATAACTGAATTCTGATCAGATCAAAGAAAATATTGTAGCTGATAAATTGTACTTCTCTAAAGCACTTTCAGGCTAGCATAAGCTGCTCTATTAATAAATAAACATACAGATTTAACAAGCAGTTCTCCCTCTTTATGCAGAGAATCCAAGAAATGAAACTTAACTATTGAGATCATTCTTCAGCCTTTGAATTCTAACTATATTCTGGAAAGGAGAATGTACATTAGTTTAACGTTCTTGTCATGTTCTTTGCTATATCATTTACGGTTCAAGCTGCTGTATTTAGAAATGGGTGTATGTTATCAAAGTTATAAGTGATTGAATGAGAACAAGCATCTGATCTAGCTAGAGTGGGAGGTAAGGTGTCAACCAATGTCCATCATTTCTGTGAGACCTACAGCTACATAAACATCCAGTATCCTTTGTTTTTCGTTTAGACAAGTTTCTCAGCTACCCTAGACAATGCTCATGGGGTAAAGGGAAAATACAACACCTCTTCTCCATTATTTCTTTAACTCTAAATCACTGGCTCAATTAAAGCCCACTCATAGGACTACATGAGAACAGCCTTATCTCTCTCAGCAGCGTGTGCCTACAACCTTATTTAACACCTTGAGTACTGTGTTCAGTTTTGAACCTCTCACTACAAGAAAGACACAAAGGCCCTGGAGTGTCTAAAGAAGGGCAGCAAAGCTGTGAGGGGTCTGGAGCACATATATAGGTCTTATAGGGAGCAACTGAGAGAACTTGTTCAGTCTGGAGGAGAGAAGGCTCAGGGGTGATCTTATTACTGTCTACAACTACCTGAAAGGGGTTGTGGTGATGTCAGGGTTGGTTTCTTCTTCAATATAGCTTGCAATAGTATGAGAAGAAATGGCTTCAAGGCCAGGGAGGATTCAGGTTGGACATCATAAAAAATTTCTTCTCAGAGAGAGAGAGGTCACGCACTGGAATAGGCTACCCAGGGAAGTGGTGGAGAAGCTGTCCCTGGAGGTGTTCAGGAAATGTTTGTATGTTGTCCTGAGGAACATGGTTTAGTGGGGAAATATTAATAGTAGGTGGACAGTTGGACTGGACAAGTCTTTGAGGTCTTTTTGAATCTTGGTCTTTCTCTGATTTGTGCTGAGTACAGAGCTAATCTCTCAGAAGGCTACAGGTCAGAAAAGGCATGATTAGTAGCAAAGATTTCTGAGAAAAGGAGTGGAAGGGGATGAGTGGAGGTCTAAGATCCCATTAAATCACTGCAGATGGGGAAGGATGAGGGGCATTAGTCAACCTATTTCAGTCCTGTTAAAAAAAAAACAGTGTTAAAGGCTGTTCTACTGACTGAAAAAAAGAAAAAAAAAAAAAAAAAAGGAGAAAAAAGAAAAGAGAAATGTTGTGAATTGTTAAGTTTTACATTTTCATTTAAGTGGAGAGGGAAAAAATAAATACAAAAATGGGAATGGAGAATAAAGACCCTTTCATGAAAAGAGAAGTAATGAGCAGAGAAAATTGCCTCTTTTCATTACAGCCCTAAGCTTGACCTCATGCTCTGTCTCACAAGCTGTATTTTTTCATTATTATCCTCAGAAATATTTCATATTCCATGTTTTTTTTTTTTCTTCCTATTGAAGAAATTCAGACAGTGATTATGATGAAGATCCCTGTAGTATGGAAGCTAACCTGTGTTAGTTGTTCATCCACTCAAGGCTTCTGAAGCACCCAAAAGTGTTTCTCTCTCAGCATTTGTAGTCAATTATCACTTCTCACCTCCAGCTGATGATATATCAGATTGGATAAACTGTATCTATCATTATTGAAAAGGAGCTGTGAGATACATGAGCCCCAGATTCCTCTAAAATAAAGGAAGAAAAAAAGAAATAAATAGAAAGGGTTTATGTTTTATAGATAAGTAAAGAAAGTAGGAGCTTACCCCAGCAGAATTTGCAAATGGTAAAAAAAAAATGCAAATTTTATTAATCACCAGAAGCAATTGTTTCATGTTAAAAGTTGGCAAGAAAATTGTATTTAATTCTCTTCCTATTTTACTGAAGAGGTAGAAGTCATTTCTTCTGGAGGTACAATCAATCCTGAATGCAGTGTTAGACTTGACTTTAAACAGACTCTTTTGAAGAATAAAAGTCCTTGATATAGCTAAAATCTTAAATTAATGACTTAATGTTATATCCAGCTAAAAAGATCAATGATGTGGAAGTGTCTAGAAATAGGCAATGAAATGACTGTGAACAGGAATTAAACAGAATTAACAAGGAGAAATGTGTGATTATGATTATTACTCCTCCCTTCCCCCCCCCCATTTTTCTCTTACAACAGGATTAAGCCCCACTACCTGTACCAATGTGTACTGTTTGGGGAGCTCAAATCAGGGTTGCTTATCAGTTGAAGCATGTAGCATTATTTAAGAACTGTGGTTTTCTGGGGTATATGTATTGTTCTGCTTTGTCAGCTTGCTTGTCTGTTGTTGTTCTTGTTTTTTTTGTTTTTAATTTTAATGTATTATTTTTATTTCTGTGTATGTCCTGAATTCCTGAGAATGTCACTGTGCATTTGATACTATATTACGGGCTCATCTTATCATCCTTCATAGTATATCCTGTATCTATTTTCTTCACTCTTCTCATTCTCTCTCCACTTGATACTTTCCAGGTTCTTAGCCACACAGCCTGGTTTTATCTGAAATTTTGCTTAGTTCTAATTTATTCTTTTTCATAGTATTCCATTATTCCTGATCAAAGTAGTTATAAGTACATGAATAAAAAACAGATTAGCAATTGGATGGAAAATATATTCAAAGGTGGTTTTTTTTTTTTTGTTTGTTTGTTTTTTAGTTTTTAGATCCCTCCTAGGAGCTGAAAGCTGTAGTCATTTACATACTCCACACTTGTATATTCCACTCCAGTTCTACTGGTTTATACCATTCAGGAATCTGAAGCAGTGTATCACAGACTGAACTTGCTTTTTCAGTCCTGATCTTGTCCAGGTGTGTATTCTTTAAATATGGACTCTCAAATCTCTTTTAAGATGGGCAGATCACTTGAATAGAAATGTACTAGTTTAAGAATTTAAGATACTCCTAAGAAACACAGTTTAAAGGAGCCAATGTATTTTCAAACTTGGTTGACAACCTACATCTTTAACAGAAATAGACAAGGCACAGCTCCTTCTCTTCCAACACTATTCACGTTGTCTTTAAAAAGCAAAATTACTTTCCCTTCTCCTGCATCTGCCAGGATCATATATTCATTCTTAGATGGATGCAATATCCAATATATTATGGTTTAAAAAAACAAAAAACAGTTGCAATAAATCCCACACGAGATTAACACATCTAAGGAACCTACTGAAGTTAATTCTCTACCTGTGCACCACTGCTTCCCAATAAAGGCTTTGCAACTGAAAAGGAAAGACCTTCTTTAGCAAGTGTTTTCCTTACTGACACAATCTTTTATTGTTTATTCATGCTTACCATAGCAGGGAAGACCTATTTTCCTCCAAAGAGCCTATTTATACTGCTTTCTAATTTTCCATTTCAGTGGCTTTATGACTTGTCCTTCAGCTTTATACAGAATTCTCTGCTAGAGGATTTTTTCTCCTCTTGCAAACTGAGAGGCACAACTTGATGAAGTAAAAAGTACATATTATTTTCTTCCCCAATTAAGTCTATGAAAAAAAATAGTTAAGTACATGCCTGTTGTAATTTCTGCATATATGCATCTAACTCAGCCAAGTGATTTAATCATCAGTTTAAAACCCTCCAATGAATCAAGAAGTGCAAATGCAAACCTCTTTCTATAGTAGATTCCGTGCTCTCTACAGCTGTTTTGCAGGTACAAAAGATATATATACTTGACTCTTTGGACTTGGAAGAGGGAAAGACCCTAGGGACTCAGGCTCATAGTTGAGTAATACAGTTTCATATTGAATACTGACATAGCTTGTACTACTTTTTCAGCTAGTAATTCTTATGATTTGTCATGAAAGCAAAACGGTATGTAAAAAGAATATGTAAAAAGATTATTTGCTTCTCCTCAGCAACCACTGTGAGTTAGAAACACCCAAAGAAGACCTTATGTGAAATTTGAAGCTTACAATACATGCTAAGTCCCAAAGGATTACCATTCTGGTTGTTCAGGGAATTCACTACTGATTTTATTTTATGTTTTGAGGATATACTACCAGCTAAGGCAGCGTTTTCTGCAGGGGAAGTAAATCTCTCTAGCAGTGAGCACTTTGCAGAAGCTATTATGCTGTCTTACAGGTCAAAGGTATGTCAAATGCTGGCATTCCTTGTCAGAGGTTAAGGACAGATCCCCATGATATAAAATGTGCTGAATGCAACTTGAGATGTCAGAGTGAGAAGTCATGGTCATGACCTTCCTCATCACTCTAGCCATGTCTTTGTTCTCTTGTGAGCTGCAAAATTTTTATTACTCTGGCTGCTGAAAGTTTCAGGCTACTTAAGGGTCTGTGGACTGCAAAATATAATGCTGAATTCCTGCTTCTCCTGCCTCTGTTTCAGGCATCATGCAGAGGACTGACTTATTGGTTACTGGCTACTTTGTGTTTAGTTAGTTAGTACAAAATTTCAACAAGGATCATATTTATTTTCCACCCTGAATGCCCTGATGGAGTTGCAGACTGGTCCATAACCATGTCTGTCATAAAGTCGTAGAACTACATAGTTTGGAAGGGACCTAAGGAGGTGTCCAGTCGAATGTCCTACTCTAGTCAGGGTCAGCTGGTGAGGTCAGAGCCAGCTGCTCAGAGCTCTGCCCAGTCAGGTCTTGTAAACCTCCAAGAACAGAGACTAATCCAATGTTCTTTGTCCTCAAAGTGAAGAAGTGCCCACAAATATCCAGCCTCAACATTACCTGCTTAAGGTCTGATTATCATTCTGATTGTCCTATTGTGCTCCCTAGTAAAGAGACTATATTTTATTTTATTTTATTTTATTTTATTTTATTTTATTTTATTTTATTTTATTTTATTTTATTTTATTTTATTTTATTTTATTTTATTTTATTTTATTTTATTTTATTTTATTTTGTATCTCAGTGTCTTTCTTGTAAATATTGAAAGGCTGAGTGATAAGTCACCCTTTAAGCATTTACTTCTCCATCCTAAGGTTGTCTGTAGGCAGTATTTTTTCTCTCATCACTAGTGCAAGAGTCTACTAGTACAGAGGTTTTGGTTATTGTTGTGTCTATTTCTTAATTCATAAATAAATTTCTCTCTCATCTGCCTCAGAATGATAATCATGGATATAGTGAACCATAAATTAAACAATGATTAATTCCTTCCAAAACTAGACGTTAAGGACAGTTCAAACCTACAGACAACTGTTTTTATTTAATGACACTAAGGAAAATACTAGTTCCCTGTCCTCATTACAGACATCTACGTTGCAGACTTCTAAACTTAAGTGACATGAACCCTCGTGGTTTCTCTCATCCTCAGTTCTTACCCTTAAAATTGCTAAATCTATCTCAGGAGGGATTGATGGAAGGACAAGAGCCTTAAGGATTTTATGGCATCCAGGTACAGTATAGTAGTGTGGACTGTGGTTTAGCAATGTCTGTGCACCTAGTAAGGCACAGATAATGTAGTTGTTTTGGGTGAAAGTAGTTCAAAGGGTGTGATGGAAGATCTGTAGCTGAAGTCTTCTGAGGACAGGCATGGCATACTTCCCTCCAAAGCAGCATTGCAAGTGCTTTCCAGAGCATATTGGGACTCAGGGCATGGGGAGGATGACACTGCTGCTCTGTGTTGGTGAATCTGCCTTTCATCCTCAGCACTGCAATAAAGAGGAGGAATCAAATTAATGAAACTCAGAAATTCACCTCAGCTTCCTCAGTTGCAAATCGTGCTTAAAATTTTTATGTGGAGTGGTGTTATGGGTATAATGTACAATTCCATTTCAGGTAATTACATTCTGCCTGCTTAAAATTCTCCCTGTAGTTTCCATTGGGAAAATGATTCCTCGTTTCTCCCCCCTGTACCCCACTGGGTAGGTACTACTGCTGTCAGAGTGGCTGCTGTATGCTACCCCCATGCCCCCCACGTACATGCATACACAAATTGCAGTGATGTTACGCTGAGCCCTGTGTATGCAGATTTTAGTCCTGCTTGCAATTGAAATTGGCTGGAATTGTCTGGGCGTAGCTGAGAGCAAGGTTTGACCTGTGATTTTCAAACCACAGGGGATGAAAGGCAGCTGTGAAAATTCAGTGTTATAGTCTGGCTTTGTGCTGGGAGAAAGACTTCTTATCAAGGATCCAGACCTGTGTAACTTCCTCATCCCCTGGTGAAGGAGGTGAATATCATCTGATGGATGGTGAGACCAGGTTTTCTGAGTCAGAGAGAACTGAAGCAACTTGCCTGCTGCCAGGCTGTACGTACAGAGTCAGACAAGTGCTTGCAGCCTGGTTGGAGCTCCTTGGGAAGATAACAGCCTCCCAGTTAGATTATGTGGTCCTACAAGGGGTACTTAAGTAGGCCTTTTAACTGGGCATACAGCCCAAGAGCACCCGTGTTGTCACTGCTTGTTGAAAAAGGTGACAACTAGAGAGGAGATTGCTTATCTTACAGCTCCAACCAACTGTGAGCACTTTTTAACTAGGCAGTGACTCAGTAGGAAAGTGGTGGCTGAAAGGCAGGTGGAGACCAGCTTTCTGCTCTTCTGCCAAACCCCCATGAAGAGCAGACCTTATTTTGTGGCCTTGAAGGCTAATCTCACAGTTCATTTGGGTTCAGAACTCCCTAGTTATCCCAGCTTTTCTTTTTCCTGGGCTACTGCCTTTCTCCTCTCAAGCAGCACGGTGGTGTGTGCTGGCAGCCCTGGAGCTGCTTCCTGGTGGCATGGAATGAGGCAGGAAGACCGAGGTGTTTGCTTTGCAGACTGGGATGCTCCGTTTTTCCTCCCGTGTTCCTACAATTAATCCATTTTTGCTTTTTTGCCTTTCTTTTTTTCCCCAATTCCCTTGCAAATGTTTCCTTCTCAAGATATATTTACATTTTATTCATGACTCTGTCAGGATTAATTTCAGAGCTTCACGCTGCCTGTGACTCCTCATGTATAATGAATGAAGCAGCAGCTGCTGCAGCTGACAGCCTGGGCACTCCAAGGGCATATACACACCAGCATCACTGGCAACTTCTTACCAGAAAGGATTTTAATAACCCTGCTGTCTGGACAGCACTTCTGGCCAGGGCACACTTTAGCAGCTCTAAGTAGAAGTAAGTTATTTTCAAATAAATGACTGCCTTGCTCTTTGACAATGTGCGTGGGTAATAGTAAAGTCTTTGGGTTCCTCAGTGTCTAAAGGCTGTAAGGTGCTAAGTGTCTGGACTTGATTACAGTGGTGAAATCCTGGGGAATTACTTAGCCATCTCATTACTGTAAGAAACTAATCCTGGATCTAGAGTAGCACATGGAAAGAGCCTCCGTTTATCCTTTTTCATCACACAGAATAACTTATTTATAACGTGATTCTCCAGAGGCCACGAATGGTTTTTCACCCAATGTAGTTTCAGGATTTTTTGGATGACCGTTGGCATGTCACTTCATCTTGGCATCACATAGTCTAAAGTTTCACAATGGAGGGCTAATGATGCTTCTTTTGCCTCTTAGCTTTTGGCATATTTAGCTTAGAAGCTTCTTCAGGGGAATGCACTAAATGTTTGATGGATACTTCCAGTCTGGCACCTTGATCTTCTTGGGATTCTTAGGCTAAGCCATGATAAGGGCAGTGGCATTAATAAAAGAATGCTTTTGTGATCCCTAGTTGAACTGTTATCTCAGCTTTGTCTGTCAAATTCCACAACCGGTTTACAATAATGCAAAAAAAAAAGTAGAATTATTCCAGAAGATGGTGTTTTGTTTCTCTGTCTTTTTTTTTCTTTTTAAATGAGGGAAAAATCAATTTTTAGATAATTTGGGGAAAAAAAATCATTTCAGATTAACCTTTAAAGATATCAAAATGTCAGCATTTCTAGATAATCAAGTTTGCTTAAACAGTAAAGGTCATTATTCTAAATTTCAATATTTCTAATTATTATGGCCTTCTATAATTTTATCTCTGTAAAAACTCTTTAACATTTTGACTTCTTTGCCACCTTTGTGTTGCAAAGGAAATTCCAGCATAACAGATAGCCATCTCAGGCATGACCTCTATTTTCAAACCATTCCAGGTAAAACCTCAGATGACAGAACACTTCTTTTTCTTTTTTCTTTTTTTTTCCATCTTCATATTCGTATTCTCCTGTGAGCACAACCTATAACTGGGATGCAGAATCCCATCTAACATCACTGGTAATTATTAAGACATTATTCTCATGGATGTTTTTTGTGGTTTGTTTTTTTTTTGTTTTTTTTTTTTTTTAGCTTTTGTGTCATGCATCTATTGTTACAATAAAAAAAGAAAAACATAATCAGCGTTGAGCCTTACAAAGTGATGTTATTAAAACGTCTTCCCAAATACTGTGTAAATATTGCCATCTAAGAAAATAATTAAATGTCCAATCCTAGTGAAATTGGGCAGATTATCTAGATGAAAAACTATTCTTCCAGGGAGAAAGGTTTTGTATACTGTCTCTCACTAATTTTAATACTGACAGTTTGAAAAACAAAAGAGTTAGTTAATTTTTCACAGGTGGGAAAGGTGAAATCTGTGGTGTGGAGATGGTTTGTCATGTAGTCAGTCAGTGGAACAATCTGGATTATCATGTAGAGCAGTTGTTTGCCCACAGAGCAGCATACAGTCCAGCACATTCGTTTGGCACCAGCGACCTGAAACAAATAGTGAGGCACCACCTAGACTAGTGCACCTGTCTCAACAATGGGTTTTGTGAAGGAAATGTCTCTGGCTCTCCACTCTACGCACTCCTACAGGAGGGTGCAAGACCACTATTCCTCACAGTGTCTAAACAGAGACATTTTTTACAGCTCATTTGCCCAGTACTTTGTTAAAGCTGTTATACTCAATTGTTGTGATTTCTGCTAATTTTCCTTTCCCCTAGTTATTTTGTATTTGCATCTGCTTTTATTTTCTTCTGCTAGATGAGGACAATGCAAGGTAAATTGTCCCTTTCACAAACTAGAAATCTCTCCAGTCTATGATTCAGATTCATTCAGATAACCTGTCTCTTAAGTATTTACTCATTTGTTGTAACTTTGCAAACCGTGTAACCTAAACAGACCTAACTGCATTTATTGAACAAGAAAATTCAGGTGCTGACAACTCTGAAGATGCCACAATCCTCTTTGCAAGTGGTAATATATTTTAATCCAGAATGGCTGTGATCAGGATACTAACCAGGTCTGACCCCCTATGCACAAACCCTCTGTCCTTTCAATTATCAACTGCCTGCTAACTCTTCTGTTATGTGACATAACATCCTGGCAATGGTCCAAGCTGTACTGTTAATGCATTCAACATACAAATCCTAAAATGTACCTTGCGTTTTCATCAAGGTACTCCGCTGTTTTCAACTCCCATAATGATAAATGCTGTTGCTACTCATAATTAGACACTGAGGGGCTGCTTTGCATTCAAGTGGGAAACGCTTCCATTACTGAACTGCATTTTCTGCTTTAGAAACCTCTAGATTCATAATTACCAAACTTGTGAAAGCCAAGCCTTCATTTCTTCTTAGGGAAATAAAGCCAGGCATACCTATCTTGATTCCCACAATATGCTGAAAAGACTTGTTTGTGCATAGTCTGATTCATGGACCTTCACATCCTCTAGCTTGGGAAACTGACCTTTTGATTTTCTTGTATCTGGAATCTGTCAATAACCTGTCTTTGTGGAAAGCCTTGAGGCTCCTAGAAGGGGTTGTAAAATATTCTTAAAAGCTGGGAAGGAGCCAGCATAATTTAATTCTTATAACTTTCATACTCTTACATAGGAAGGTTGTTCTGGTGCAGACTGGCTCTGAGAAGAGTGTGTTCTTCGTATCTAATGTCGCCCTTATCTTCTTTTAATTTATTCAGATATATTTATATCATAATGCCACAGGCTGTTTGGGTGTTTGATCCCAGCTGCATGGAAATTAGATTGTTCATTGTTCTGGCATGGAAAAATAATTGAAAATCCTGGGGATTTTCATTGCAGTCAATGAATAAAGCACTTGTCAAGAGCACAGTAGATGTCTCTGGACTTTTCTCCCAGCTACTCTTTGAGCTGAGGGAGATGCGTGGCTCAGGATCAACCAGGATCATTTGAAAGACTTTCAGGAATAAATAAAATTCAGAAGAGGAAGAGTCCAAAAGTAGATTATCTTGCATGGGTTTTAAAAGAGGTGACCAAGCGTGTGAGTGCAGTAGCTATCTTAGAGATTTTCCACTGGTGTTGGGTTTGTCTAGAATTGTCCATGGACCGAATTAAGCATTGCTCTGGGAAAGAAAAGAGCTGGCAGGCATATCTGCTGATTTCAGTACTGGCCCTGCTCCATTTGCCTAGTTTACTGTAGTGTTTAATAGAGGGTGGTTCATTATTTTCTACCTCCAGAACAGCAACCACAACTAGGAATAAATTGCTCACAAGTAACAAGACCATCTGTGTTTCAAAACTGAGCAATGTAGGCAGAGCAAGACTCGCTTGTTGCTGGCAGAAAACCAGCTAGACTAGCGTTGTAAGGTTTAGTAGGTTAAAAAGTGATGTTTTGTGCTCAAATTAGTGTGGACAATCTCAGTGGTTTTTGAAAGTAAGATCTTGGTTCCAAGTCACTTGTGCTGCCCCCAGAGAAATGTGTTGATAGCAGTTTCTGAGTCTAAGACACTGAAGAATTCACAGCAAAATTCTTCACTAATTACTAACATGGCCTGGTTTTATGCAGGAAAGAGTTAAAACCAAGTGTGTGTGTGTGTAAGTGACCTTTATTTTTAGCTTGCCAGCAATCCCTAATTCAAGTTGTTATAGGTTAAACAACTTTAGTACAGCAGCACTGAGCCTATTCTAGTTCAGGATTTCAAGAAGTGTTGGAAAAGGTTCCTGAGCACCTGAATCTAATTTCTTCTATTGTTGCATGGCTGGAATGGTCTCCAGGGGGAATCTGGCCCATGTATGCTCTCAAAAATCACTCTGTATTTTGCAAGGGCCAAACATTTCTCGTAATATGCAGCCTGGATGAAACTGCCCTGTTGGAAAGATGAGGGAATTCAGCGGTACAGATGTATGCTACTCTCTAGTTGCTCTCCTCAGTGCTAAAGAGAGTACTGGTGTAAATAATTTAAGAGTTCAGGAGGCAAAATCAGAGCATCTCTATAACTACACACAGAGGGTTTTTTTTTCTTTGTTTTTTTTTTTTTTTTTTTTTTTTTAATGGGATGGATAAGGTCATTGCTGCATACAGACTTGATTTGCTCTTACATACAAGAATATAAATTCAGAATAACAAGACAAAAATCATTGTAAATAATCCTGATGGACCAGCAGCAACAGACATCAGAGTCATAAGAGGAATTGTGTTTCAGTTCTCTTAATCTAGGGTCTAAAACATAATTATTAAGCATCGTTTGATACGCAAAATCTAAACATGGGACCAATCCCCTCAAATCTCCCAGCTTCTCTACAGTGCAGATACTGAGTAAAAGGAAACTGCAGGCAGTATTTCTATTTAGGCTGTGCTTGATAGTATTAATACTTGTGTGTTACATAAGGAGAAATTGATTAAGACACATTTGTCGAGCTGTAACAACTGTTGTTCTTACCAATAATAACAGCCACTGTTATGCATGCAAAATGCAATCAAATCTTGTGCTTCAGGATGCCAGCTGATTGCTTCTGTTGCTGAAGGTATGCAAAAGAGGATCGGGAAGCAATTTCTCTTTCTTGTGCATTGCCATAATTTAAGGGGTGAAGGAAGGCAGACATGATGAACTGATGGTCTTACAGTAAAGGCACATACTGCTTGTCTTGCTGCTTTGTTTGGGTGAATAATACCTTAGAAGGGTTCCCTTTTTCCTTTTTATCTTTGTTATGCTGGGAAAGATCATCAGAAAACTTGGGCCTGCCTCCAGAAGGCAGCCACATCTTGTGCTTCAAGGGCATCTTGAAAAGTTCATAGGGTGAGTAAGAAAGGATAACTCAGATATTAGGGCAGAGTAACAGACAAAAGAGCGGGGATATGAATGCCTGTATGGATGTCAGTCAAGAGTTTCTCTGTTTCTCAGGGACTCAATTGTGTCTCAGATTAACCATTTCCTTCCAAAGGACCCACTGGGAATATCCAGCTGCGTACTGTCTCTTCCTTTAAGGGTAACCATGCAAATCCATCTGCCCACACTACTAGCCAGCTGCTTCTTCAGCACTTATACAACCAGCTATTATGTCAGGTCAGCATTTTCATTTCTCACTGGATCATAAGGTACAGGGCACAGAGCCTACTCTATGCCAACTTTTGCAGCCTAACTCTGACTTTGTACTAGGAAAAGAGGAAGCAGGTTCAGGCCAAACAACTGCTTGTGAGTGATTAGAGGCAAAGGGGATTTGGCAAATATCAAGTTGTTGGGAGACATTAGAGGGAAGTTCTTCATCAGTTGGTTCCCCATGGTGCTCTGAAGGGTCATTGTGTGTGCTGGTGGGATTCTTAGTTTTTTTTACTTTCTCCTTCACAGAGTCATTTTGAGGAGGAAGAACAGCTCCTCTGCCACGTAATCACTTCTTTCCTCCCTCTCTCCTCAGCACTCATCCTTTATGTTCTTGTTTATCATGCTGAGCCATGATGCAAGGGTTCTGCTCTTCTGTTTCTCCCTGGCCCACCTCTCTCCTTACATAAATCTTTGTTGCAGAAGCAGAACCTCAAGAGAGTTTTGATCAGTGAAATACTAACAGCTTTATGAATTGCTTTTGAGTCTAAATGAACTCTGCATTTAATAGGACAATGGCAAGGAACTGAGTGAATGCTAATAGTGTGCTGAAGGAGGATGTCCTGTGTCATGTTAATTCTTACACGTCTTACATACAGACTGAAAAAGTCTTTAACTGACTATTATGTCACAGGCAGTCTTTTATGAAAGTTGAAGATGATCAGGAAACTATGGAGTCTGGGGTTATCCAGCTTTTTCTGACCATTTTCTTCACCCTGTAACTAATCTAAGGAAACCTCCCTTGCTATGTAGACAAGCTCATTTATCACATTTGGGCAGTATGGTGGAGACTACCAGTTCAGACAGGAAATGAGTTATATAAACTCCACTAATGTTGCTATATTACATATGTCTTAGGGATCAGAACTTTGTGAAGGTTTAAACTCGGCCAGAAGAAAATATTAGTAAGAGAACTTGAGTGAAATGTGTGTTACTTGTTTCTGGGTTATGTTGAATTATTGACCTGAATTGTTGCAATATTTTTGAATTATTTGTTGTGGCTGCTTTAAAACATTAGGAGAGATAAAGCTAACTGGGGAGATTAACATAAGGGTCAAAGAGAGGAATTATGTGTAGGGTGGGGAAATAACAGTCCAGCTGCAGGATGGGTATTCATCAAGCAGGAGTGGAGGGGAACAAGGAGGCAGCGTAAAAGGAAGTCAGATTTCAAAAGCTGAGATAGCTTCTAGAAAGCAGCAGGTTTATTTGCTACAATGGAGGCTTGCTCCTGGCAGAGAATAGACCATCACAGAGCCAAGGGGCTGAAGATTTCCATGGTGGTGGTGGAGTTGCACAGGTTCCACTTCAGTGCCCTGAAATCTGGCTTTCACTGGGTTTGTTGGCTGAGGCTGTCCAAGGTAAGGATCTGGGAGATGAAATTGTGTTTACCCACCCCTTGCTTCCAAAAACAATTTTACTTCAGTGTCTTCCTGCTGGAAGTGCGTATATCATCCATGGGTGTGAGTGTGTACTTATCTGATAACAAAATCTCAGGTTTTATGAATTGATGTTTGAGAAGTCTATCTTATTCATGCACTAACCTGTCTGGTGGTTTGTCTGAGTCCAGTTTTGCATGCTGCATCTGCAGATAGCAAACATGATGAGAAAATTCCTAATGAAGTTATTACTCAGCTTAGCGTTTAAACTGCCACATTTAACATCCTCTCACCCTCATAAACATATTGAACTACTAAAGAGATTACGGATGACAGGTTTGCTGTGTCATTCCTAAAAATTAAGCTAGGGATTTAGTCAAAGACATCACCAGAAAGAAGGACAACTGAAGAAGTGGCTTAGATTTAAAAAGAATATAACTCAAAAGAAAATTTATTTGCGCTGACAATTTGTTATCAGAAAGCCTTGTTGAAAGCAACTGTGAAGGATACAGATGTGGTATTTACCTTTAGTACTTGTGCAAAGGTATGAGCCTCACTTTTTAGCAAAGGATTTCACATTCTCAGGGTTTTGTGCTCTGTTAGATTGGTTTGTTTTGGGTTTTGTTCTGTTTTGTGGGATTGTATTTTTTATTGTTTGTTTTGGTTTTATTTTTGTGTTTATTTAAGTGCAGGTGGGACTGAACTTTTAAACATCTTCCAAAGCTGAGAATGTGGAGGAAAACTAACAGGATCTTTCAAATCAACAATAACATTTTCATATAGACTCTGGGTACTTTCAAGTCTAAGCAATGACATATCTATATATGAGGAAAAAAAAGGATGAGCCATTTCCATCCGTTGAAATTTTCCAACAATGCCTCTTGCACAATGTATATATATATATAGTGTTTTCAGAGGAATTGAGGGCATGTATTTACCCCGTTCTCCTCATCTTGAGACTGGGGATCCCTGCCTTCGGTGCTTTCAAGACTTGACAGGAACTGACTTGCTCTTATAGAAAATCAGTACAGTCTACTGAAAGCAAGGCCTAAAATGATTAAGCTATGTTGTTCATATAGTATAGCTGGGGCACATTTCTTCACAGGGTACTGAGGATCACAAGCTCACAATGGCCAAAGAATAGTAAGTGAAAGGTATAGCAATTCAGAAAAAAAATAAGCTGAGGAGGATACTTGGAAGATGACTTGGTTTGCTTATTTATTAAAGCAGTTTTATTTCATCAAACTTACAGATGTTTCTTGGTATCTAGGGAGAAGGGAAAAAAGTAGAGTAGTCCTTTCACTTGGGAGGAAGACATACTTATCAGTGGAAGCATACTAATCTGAATCATGTCCAAGAGGGGATATTTATATGAAAATGTCCTCATTTGTCAGTTGTTTAGGAAGGCTCTTTGCAGCAACTGCATATTACACTTAGTGAGTAACAAACTTCCCATAGTAATCAGGATTACTAACACCTGATGCAGAGGTCCAGGAAAATCACAGAAAAAATTATGTAGACCCTAGTGAACTTAAGTGAAGAATGTTGCTTCTGTTTCATTACATTTTGTCACCACAAGGACATGTTGAGGAAACTTCTGTTCCTTGCTAGTGACTTCCTCTCTACTGAGAGGAAAGCAAGATGCTTCTCTTGTCTGTCTTTTTGGTTTGTAACTATTAAGGAATCTCTCCTTATGTTTTGGATTTCAGATTTGTGACCAGAGCTAAAATGTTGTTCAAGTATATTTCCTGACTTCTCAAACATCTTGGTTGTATCTTCACCAGATACTTAACTAGCATAATAGAGGTGGATTGTTCTGCACTTTTCCTCTTGGAGGCTTATTCTCTTCCATCTTCCATTACATTCTCCAGATTTTGCCAAAGGGAATGAAAGGAGATGAATAGTATAGGAAAGGGCAGAAATGGGCCCTTCAGATACTATGAGTGTACTATAAGTTATAACTGACTGACCCAATGAACATTGTTGTCCTCCATTACTCTCCCTTCATTCTTTTAGACCTGAGGTATGGCAGTGATGACTAAAACTGTTACAGACATCTCTTAACTTTTGGATGCTTCACCTTTAATTTGTCATCCCAGGACACAGTTCCTTTGTATTCAGTAGCAGGCTGCAAAATCTCAGCACTTTTAGAAAACAAATCACCAAATGTCGCATGTCAAATGTCCAGAAGATGCTGAAACAGTAGTGAGTTCCCATGCAAATCTTTGTTAGGAAACATGCTGAAACATCGCCTAAGAAATCATTGGCATTGGCATAACATGGATACAAATGCCTAGGACAGTCTTCAGGAACAGTCAGCCATCCACTGTCCTTCAGCAGCTTATGAACTTTCACATATGTAATTCGTAACACAGTTATCTGCTTAATTAGTAGATCTTCTGTAAAGTGGCTACATAATGGCAAATCCCATTGATAAAGTTGTTTTCCAGCCAGTGACATGTAGTTTTTCATGCTTTGCTCTTGCACCTTCCCTCTTATTGTCTCTATCTCCATGTTGAGAGTATAAATCTACAATCAAAGGGGCAGGATGCTCCTTGGATACCAAAATTCCACAGAAAGAGTCTATGTAGTCACAGTTGCTTCACAAGAGCCACGTAACTGAATCTTAGTAGATGCAACAAAGTTTTTCTCAGTGTTTTGTTAGTGAAAGTGTTAATTTTAAGGTTGAATTATTTTATTTTTTTTCCAGTTTGTCTCAGCTCTGATCTGAATGTTAATGTTCTTTAGATAGTTAGCAGATGTTTTATTGGTATTTATTTTACCTGCTCCTTTCAATTCTTATTGCATAAATTGTAGGAAATGAATGGAAATGTATCAAAATAGAAATCTGGCTCTGCAAAAGAAGTCACGTTGCTTGGTAACAAGGACCCCGTGCCTGCCAAATGTTGATTATGATACCCCTGCTTTGCGATGCTTTTGAGTCAGAAGATAACTGTAATCACGAGTCTGCATGAAGTTTAGCATGTATAAGTCAGTTGCATAAGATGACTAAACGGCTAATTACAGATGTTAATGGCTCCTCCAGCCACCTCTCTCAAGCCATTTCTTCCAGAAGCTCCTTTTTTCAGAGTATAATCCTTTCTTATTTCTGTTATGTTACACACACCATTAATCTTCCTTTTCTTCCTAGTTCTTGCTGTCACCTCTTTTTGTAGCCGGAAGGCACTGCCAAACAAGAAGCCTCCTGTCCTATAATCTGGTGACAGCACAGCATATCTGTTCCTAGCAGGGCAGCTTCAGGGGCTGTGCTCTCTCATGAATATCAACCAAAAAAGAAGATTAAGAGAAAGAACTTCCCCCCCCCAGCCCGTCAGAGAAGAAGGTGTTTGTAGTAGTAGTTCCTTGCAGGCTGTTGCTGAGTATGTGTTTTTTTGGTTGTTTTTTTTCTTGCCTTCTGGATTCAGAGATTTATTTGCAGTGCCCAAGGGATGCCACAAACAGAGCTAAAAGTTATGAGAAATTGAGGTAGGTGACAGAAGGTGGGAAGTTTCACGCAACTTTCAACTGTACTTTTAATTTTTCCAAATAATCCTGACACAGAGAGGGATTGTCGTGGGGGAAAAGCAGGAATCAACTGATGTTTGGGTGATGGGAAAGTCAAAATAACACTATGCCATATGGCATAAAAGAATGTTTAGAAGCAGGTATTGGAGCAAGTAAGGTGAAATACAATCAGGCTAGGCAGGAATGAAGATGGTGAGACAACTGCTGAAGGAGGCAGAAAGAAGGTAGTATTTTGCTCTGTACAGCTCAGGAAAGAGTGCAGGGTTCAATGCATTCACAGCAATGCCCATCAGGGGCAAACTGTCAGCGTGACATGGAGCAGAAAGCATTATTTCAGGGTGCTTAAACTGAAAGCAAAATTCTCTGCACTAGGCATGGGTTAATTCACTGTCCAGTGTCTGCTGTGTGTGTGTTTATCCATTTTCTGAAATGTACATCAGCTTTGAGGGGTTTAGATGTGTTGGTAGTTACTATATAAGCTGCTGCTGACTGATTTATCCGGATCTGAGTAGGTACAATGCACTCTTATTGATGCTCAGAGTTTCAGCAGAGAAGACACAGGATTAAAATCAACATTCTGGAAGCTGTTACGCTGCTGGCCTCTGTTTTCTTGAAGAAACCGTACAGTTTAAGCTTTCTGTCAGCTTGCTTATCGCAAACTAAATACAACAACACAGCAACAATAATCCTGTGATTAATTTTAGATAACACATCTGTAATTATTTTTTAAGGACTTTCATCTTTCCCTCTATTTTTTCCGGGTTTCTGTGTATGCACCATCTTTCTTCCATCAGAGTGAATAATGGATAACAGCTCACTGATACCGCACTGGTGTACTAGAAAGTGTCATTGTTGTCAAGACAGAATGTATTTTCTTTGTGCTAGGTCGAAGAACACTCTGTACTGTACACATTTCCTATGTTTAATACACCTGCTACTTGTCAAAAGCTAGCAAAAGGTAGGAATATGCCTGCTCTTTACAAAAGAGGATGTTTTGCATGGATGAATGCTAATCAAATGATTACATTCAAGCCAAGTTTTTCTTCTGTGCTTCAGTAGAATATTATGGCCCAGCTACAGGGGATTACTAATCAACAGGTTTTGGTTGAGAATCAGGTAGTTCACGACTCTTTTGATGAATGATCATTAGGCATTATATTGCTAATTATAACCAATGGGAATGTATACTTAGAAATCCTTTCCATTATTTTGCCACTTTATAAGGCACACAAGCAAACTGAGATGTTAAAAATATGCACATGCTCCAGAAAAAGAAAACAAGTTTTACTTTTAATCAAAGCAAGAGTTTTATTTAATCAGTGGTAGATAAATTAATGCATCAAAAACTTCAGGGTGTTTAAATTGCTCCACATCAGGAGCAAGAGATGCAGAGATGATCAGGCTAATTCTGATCATAGACTGGGGACAGTCTAACTAGGCAAGCACAGTGTTTAATTTGGTCCATTGTTATGCTTGTTCTTGAACCAGATCTTGGTTATTTCTGAATGACATTGCAGAGTGGGGAAATAGTTACATAACCTGGAGTAGATCTTGATCTCAGATAATTTCATTTTTAATGCAAGATTTTCTGTTTAAAGTATACTACTTCTATAGTGCTACTGCTCTGTTTAAGGTTAAAATCCATCTTTCCTTCCAAATATTGATCTTACATGCGTCATTCTAGCAGCAGTTTCAAAGCCCAAGTTATCTGAGTAATAAATGTGTGGTTGGATTTCTTTTGTTTGTTTTTTAGATTTTTGGGAGGCAACTACATACCCTTTGTGAGAGAAAACAGAGTCTCACAAGCTCAGAAATACAGAAAACTTGAGATCCCACAAGACAGCTTTATCTGTAGTCACATATATGAAGGAGTTACATTCAATTGTTGTGACATAAAGATCCATTGGGACCGGCATGCATCCTTTTTTGAAAAACAAATAGAAAATAAGTAGCTCACATTCATTTTTAAGAAAATTTAAGATCTAGGAACATCTCGAGCTCAATAAGTGTTTACACAACACTACATGGTTAATATTTTGGTAGCCCTGTATGAGCCAGAAGTTGGATTCAGTGATTCTTCTAGATTCTGTGACAGAGATCCCTGTATCTGTAGATCATGTCTTTAAGTGTTGTCTCACTGTAAGTCAGTTGTACTGAGTTAATTTGTGAATGGTGGGTTGATGTGATCAGTCATTTCTATTAATTGCTATCTGCACTGACATTTGCATCAGGAAGATGCTATGCTGGCAGTAACAAAGACTAAAAATTAAATGGTTAGAGGTACTAACCAGTTCTTATCCTACTTTAGATGTCAAAGAGTTAGTTGCTTTAAAAACACTGGTCATGTCAGCCAATCCAAGCAATAACACTGACAATTAAGGCAAATGAGTGCAAGACCTGTTATTGAATGTCTGAGGGATAGAGCTCCTCCTTTCACAGGACTGCCTGTGGATCTCCCCCAACACCAACAGTGGTGAGAACTGACCAAATTTATTTCTAGAGTCTGTTCTTTGCATTTTGTCTTGAGTGACATAAGCCTGGAAAACTGGGAGTTTCAAGGAGAGTCTGCATGGGATATATTTCATGTTATTTCTTATACAATTATTATGAGGCATCAAGGGCACTTCATTGTTTTGTGTTCAGAACACACCAGTGAATGTTCTTTTTCAACTTTCAGATAAGCTGGGGCACTCATTGCTATTGGGCTGTTCAATTTGAACAGCATCTTTTGTCTCAGAAAGCCCTTTACCTGCAAAATTTTGGGGCATCTGAGAATATTCCAGAGAGAAGTTAATCAATATCTGCCCAATTCTTCCTTAAAAATTTGATTTTGGCTGCTATCAGAGACAGAAAATTAGTGAGATTACTCTTTTGCATAGACCTTTCACATGAAGCAAGATGCAATAATACTCATGTCCATTAGCTCCAGAAGTGTTCAGCTTGCTGTTTAATATAGCACTGTCCAGAGAGAATCTGCCTGCTTAGAACAGTCAGTTCTTAGAAACAGCTCTTACTATTTTGCTATTATAGATGATGTAAGCTATGACCCTTGTGATATGGCAGATTTTCAAATGTATGTTCTTCTCGTATTTCTAAGGTAAAATAATATATAGAGCATTATACTAGGAGGTTGAAAATCTAGGTATTAGTTTCAGAAAAGTTACTCGTTTCCAATACAGCCCTAGGCAAAATACTTTTCTGAGCTTTTTCGTCTGTAAAATGAAGATGACAATGAGAGTTCTGTGAAACCATTTGGCCATATTAATACGGATAGCACTGTTTGATAGCAGTGTTTGATAGCTTAGTGTTTATTATTATCATCATACATAATGCAGGGCCGGCAAAATAAAAAGCATTGCGAAATGCCTGCTATCCTCGCTTACATAACTTAGTCCATGAATTCTGGAGCATTTCTATCTGATGACCCACATCAGACAAAAACAAGTTAGGAAAAACAAAGCTTCTGTATCTGTTTGGGATTTAGGATCAAACTACAAACTGGATAGCAGCCTCAGCAAACAAGAGCAAGGCTTGCTGGTCTCCTGCAGGACACCAGCGTACTTCAGCCTCTGTCTCCTGGGGGTCTGTAAGACAACTTGAGAAGCTAAAAGGGGAAAGCTGATCATCAGTTCAGCAACACCCTGGCAGCCCCACTTTCTCATCCATACAGGCTTTGCTGCTGCTGCAAGTTTCCAAAGCTGTCCTTCACCCAACTCAATGCACTGAGCTGTCTCTATTATATTTTCTGTAATTTCCAGTCATCTCTACTTCATTCTTTTCATAGCATCATTTCTATTTGTCGTGTGATGTTGCTATTGGTCCAGTGAGAATATTTAATGAGTAGATAATCTTGTTCCTTCAGAAGGAAAAATTACTCAGCATTACAGTTTATCCACAGAGCAAACAGATTGTCAAATAAAATAGCACATAATGTCCTAAATAATTAAATAATGACAGAGATATTTGTCATTCTGCTATTCAGCAGGCTGGTGTTGGTTGAGAGAGCAGATATCTTATTCCAGATGATGCTGGCCTCCCTTTTAAAGTGCAGTTAAAGAAAGAAAGCAATTGTCAAAATGGCAGTGTTGAATTTTTTCTCTCTGTGACTTCCTGAGCAAATTTGTTCAGTTTATTTCTCAAAATGATTTTTCTAACTGCCAGCATTGCAACCTCAGACTCAGAAAATTACATCAGTTTCCTCTGTTTCTCGTGTGCTACTACAAGAGAAGATCCCACAATCACCGTTTAGCTGACAGGTGAATAAATCAGAATAGGATTCTGCTTACCTTCTCATAAGAATAGCGTCTCAGTTAGCTAAGCAGAGTGTTTTTGTTGTTGGTTTCTTTCATTTGTGTCAGCAGTGGTACTTAGAATTGGTAGAACAAATGTACTTTTTTCCAGTGATGCATGTTATTGGGCTAATGAGTAAAAAGCAAGTTTTCAACTGAAATTGCCATGATATTTCTTTGTCTCGCTGTGTGGCAAATAGATAAACTGGACAATGGTGCATATTTGGGATTTAGTGAAAAAGACGTTCCAAGTATGCAGTGCAGTATGCAATTGCAATATGTAAACATTTATGTCATCACAATGCTGAGAAAGCATCCATGGTATTTCACTTAGATTTCAAAAAAATCTAAGCAAGCCGATGTGCCATGCCTGTGTGTTTCTGTGTTCTTCCCTAGTCCAGGCAGATTTTCCTTCAAGATCTTTACACTTAGTAGGGTCTGTTCAGTATCAGGCTGATGAGATTTTGGTGTCTTGCAAATCATCAGAGCCAGAAAGACCTGCTGTGTCCTGTTGGAATGTGAGACTGTGATATAACCAGCATGTGTTCTTTTATTTGTGTCAAGTTGTGAGCTATATGACCTTAAAACTGCACACCTCTGATTTTCAGGCACTCAAGCTTAAGTAATTTAGAGGTATACAAAATGTACAAGTTACTGACTTTCTATCACTCCCAGAACTGTGGGCATAACTAAATCAACCGGCTTCACAGGCATAAGAGATACCAAAAAAAATTGTAGCAATAAAGATTTTATTACTCTAAAGTATTTCCAAAATAACCTTTTCCCCTCTTTCTTAAAAGGAGAGTAAATGGAATACATGATAGTGTGACAAGAGTGTTTTATTGGTGCACTTGAGTGAGGCAGCCATTTCAAACTCATGCCAATAAAAGTCCAGCTCCTGCTGCCATTACTCATTTGTACAGACCTAATGACTTCGGAACGATGATATGCTTGAGCAATTTGATCAGGATTCAGTACAAAATCTTCATCTCAGAACTGTTTATTGGAAATTAGGAGTTTTTGTCTGTGCTATAAATAATACTTGGGCCTATGAAAAATCAATTGACATTTTAACACCTAATTCACGCTACTAAAATAATGGCAACCTTATAGGCTATTTCTTTACTTTCTCACTTCTGTCTGCTGGGGCTGAAATTAGACTGCTCTTTTCACTTGGAATTTCAGTCAATCTCACTTTCCTCTTCTCAGTTTAGTGATGGGTTCTTCAGAGCCAGGGCAGTTATTCATCACCTTCTCTTCATGACTTTTTTTTCCCCTACTTCTTGAAAATGAGCCAATTCCTAATAAAGCCCAGCCCTGGGACATCTGTTTCACACAAGCCTTTTACTGTGGGCCTTATGTGTAGAAGTCCTTTCTAAAAAGCTTGTGATTGGCCCTTGATTCCTTCCTCTGCTGCCACCAGTAGCATCACAAGGACCTGTGAGAAGCACAACGTGCATCTTGAATTCTGAGGTTCTTGAGATCTGATTTGGTCCCCACGTGGGCTAAACTATCTCAGCACTGCAAAAGCACCAAACATTAAGATCATTTCAGCTGTGTTCGTTCTCACCACCTGTTTGCCTCAGGATGTTTCCTGTTTTGGGTCTAGAGGTGATAGCTCAAACAGAGCCAGCAGAGCTGACACAGGGCTTTCCAAACAACTCTGTTATTAGTAGAGTTTCCTAATAAATGCTAATCTGCATTACTTTTGTAAAATGTTGTTTTCAGGCATTTAAGGAACAGGTGCATTTAGCAGCTTCTCTCTGCTTCATTGACCCATCGAGAAGACGTTTGTCATTAGGACTCAGAACATCTATGGCATTGCAGACACTGACAGTAATAATAATTGGTACAGTAGTTACAATTAGTACAGTTGGAACAGCAGTTCCTGTAGCCAGGCCCTTCTGACAGCTGTAAAGCTGACACTCCTCAATCAGTGTGCACACCCTTTTGTACGAAAGAACTGGTTATCCTGCATAATTCTTAACCCATCGAGCTCCTGCTGTGCCACTGTTTCCTGTTATGAGACTCTTGTTAGTGGTAAGCAATCAGTCAGCTACTTGACAATTAACAGGGAGAAGAGGATGCTATTTCTTTGTATCAGTCCCCGATATTTAAATCCAGGAGCAGAATAAGAGAAAAAAAAATCCAACCTCAAAGCTCCACAGATCAATCTTTTGTAGCATGGCTTATTGCTTCTTTGGCTATGCCTTGTAATTTTTAGTCAGAGTATAAAAAGAGGATGTGGTTAATGTAATTCTTTTGATGGCAGGAATTTTTGCTGCTACTATCTTTGGCTGCCTTTGCACAAACCTTGGATTATTTTATGTCTTGAGATTGCTAACAAGGAGTTGGCATGCTTCAAACAAGAGAATAACAACAGAAGGATTTTCTTTCATAAGGAAAAATCACCAACATAAAGAAGATAAGAGTTAGGTCCAGAACTATCTGCACTGGCAATTAGCACCCTCCAGTGTAATTGTTGGACTGGGTAGTTGCTTTAGTTTATCAGGCTGACACAGGAGGTTTTCTTTTGAGTAATTTTGCATCTGCATGGGTGGGTTACTGAGATTAGAGTAAGTGTTTCATCTGTGTAATTGAATCTCTAATACATGTCAGCAGCACTGAAGAGCTTCAATTTTCAACTGAAGGTTTGTGTCCTGGTTTGCATATAGTGAGGGGGTTACTGTTGCTATTTTTTCAGTGTATTATCCAGGGCAAACCAGAGGTGGGAGTAGAGAGAACAGCCTTGGGAAACAAATGAGCATAGTGAGCAGATGAACAGTGAAGAGATCCAAATCTCATGAGCGATTTGAAGTAATGTTAGACCATGCCAAACTTTGTGATTTGGTGGCATTTACTACTGTGAGTCATGCTCTCCACCAGGAAACTCCAAACTGTCTAGAACTTGAGTCAGCATTCCAAAGACAAAATGTCTTGGGGGAGCTGCAATGTGACAGAAGAATAACATCTCCTGTCCTGTTTTTCTGGTGCATAATGCAGCCTATTTCCACATTTGGGAATGCTGCATCTTAATTGGAAAAGAAATGAAAGTGTATTGAAGTTCCACCAAATGTAACCTTCCCTGTTTTGGAAAGTCTTTATTGCCCTGATTGTTTCCTGGTTTGTTTTAGTTTTGGCAAAGTGGAATGAGTAAATAAAACCAAAATATTCACAGTTGTTGTAGAAAATGTACAACCGATATGGTAGTAAATAACACCTTGCTGTGTCTGTGATAAATTAAACAATTAAAAATTGTTTTTGTCAAGGTTGAATGAATTTCTTCTGTCCCCACAGACACCAAATGTTTTACTTTGATATTTAACTTCCTATTTTCTCCAGAAATCCTTTGTAAAATATTTTTGTTTGTTTGTTTTTCCCAAGAAACCTAGAATTGTTAAAGATGAAGAAAATCTTTGAATATATGTTGGCACTTTGCTTGTTAATTTGAAATACTTGCGATCATTGAGCACAACTGTCTCTGAGAGTTTGAGTGAGGGAACAATGTTGTCTGAAAAGAAATATGAAGTAAGAATTATTCCCCTGCAACTGAAATTGTCCTTTTGTATATCCCAAAGCATGCACCAAGCTCTAGACATATTAAGAGATACTACACCCAGGTTAAATAAGGATGAGAAAAATCCTTGTGTACTCTCCTCTTTGAGCAATGATGAACAGGTTTTATAATCTTCACATCTCGAACCTGTGTAGGATCTAAGTTTTTTTGGAAGAACAGTGTTAGCAATGCCTTCTGAAAGAAATCTGCACCGAGAACAGTTTTTGGTCTCATTTCTCAGGTGGCGGGTGATAGGATGTGAGAAGACAGACTCAAGTTGCACCAGGGGAGGTTTAGATTAGATATTAGGAAGAATTTTTTTTCACAGAGAAAGCATTTATGCACTGGAACAGGCTACCCAGGGGAGTGGTAAAGTACATCTCTAGATGTATTTAAGAGATGTGTTGTGGCACTAAGGGACATGGCTTTATAATGAGACTCACTATGCCAGGTTGATATTTGGTCTTGATTATCTTGAAGGTCTTTTCCAAACTAAATTGTTCTATAATTTCACTATGAATTGTAGCTAACTGGTGTATGTTATATGTTACTTAATCTCTTATGGAGCCCGAGCTGAATTTTGATATGTCAGGGCCAGGGAACTCTAGGGTATACTTCCTTGAGAAGATAACTTTAAAATGTCTGCTATCAACAGTTAGGTTAGGTACATACATACCATCACATGTGCTGGTACGTAAGAATAACTGAACTGAGCCCTATCTGCTGAAGCACTGTAACAGATACTGCTGCTATCACGATCCACTCCCAGTTTGATCAGCACCTTGGGTAGCCACACAGCACTGTGGGAATGCCATATCCAAAGCACAAGACAGGAATAAGAGGAAGAAGCATGAGGAGGAGGGAACTGTGGGAACATTAATAGCTTTAGAAAAGGCTTTCATCAAAAGCCTCCCTCTGTTAAATGGGACCTCGCATATCCAACTCACTGGGGCTGTAACATTACTCACAGCAGTAAAAGTACATGCTTCCATAGACAGTTGAGTCTCTCTTGTTAAAAATAGACATTTTTCACTAGGATAATGTAAGATAATTAATAACCCCACTTAGCTTAAAAATCCTTATACTGACAATGAAGGTGGTAACAGGTTAGTGTCTAGCTCATTCATTCACATTCATTCTGCAATGCAGGATTTTCACCTTTGTTTGTGGTTTTTGTTTTGTTTTTGTAAATGCTGCTTGTTTGATGGTTCAGCAAGGGAACTAGCTATGAGTATTCTAGAAAGTTACTGTCTTTTTTCTTTACTGGGAAGGAATACATAACAAAGAAAACACAGATCAAATGCTAGAATAAATGTTTTATAGGGCTGTTTTAAGCATCTGCTCATGGAAGGTGTTATAGAGAATGGACTAGATAGCCAACTGTTAGGAATGGGCATTTCTTTTCTCAAGATGTTTGTGGCCATAGTGGAAAGAAATGTTCCCCTGTAGTGCCCTTTATTTGTAATTCTAAAAATAATTTAAAAAACAATTTATTTAATTTTTTTTTGTGACTCAGGCTCAGGACAAAATATAATTAATACCACCCAATCACTCCTCTATCTCTTGTTATTTCTGCACACTGCATCGATGCATATTGGAAGTCAGTGTACTAGACGATATTCTTGGGCAATGCTGAGAGTAAGAAACACTTTGAAATCCCAGGAAAATACTGTTCACGAGAGATGTTGAGTTTATTTTTAAAGAGCTTAGCTGTGAAAATGCAATGCAAATTATTTAAATAGTCAGTGATAAATGCTGACAGGAAAAGATTTGTTTGTATAAAGCCAGGAACTTTCCACTGAGGAAAAGCTGCTACGACTTCGGCATTTTTATGTTGTCTCTCTTGGCATGCTACCAGGGATTGGCATTTTTGTTCACAGATTTCAGTTCTCTCAGCAAACATTGATCAGCTAAAAATTATGTTGTCACCTAAATGTGGGTATGACAGTTAGTCTTATCACTTTTTTTAATTATTATTTTTAGGCAAAGATGGTTTTATAAAGGTTAAAGGCAGTTGAGAATTCAATTCTGAAACAGCTTCTGTTTTTTGAAATGTCTTTCATACCTAAGTCCAGATGATACAGGAGTTCTGGATAGTGATGTCTTCTTCCACTACTATCCAGGTTTCTCTTTCTCTTTGCTCATAACTGACCACTAAACTCCAGTATCTCAGAAATCTGCCAGCCAGACTTTTTCCTGGCATCATACATTTCCTCTAGCGATCTGATTAATCAGTGTGCTCTAATGATGTGGTATTTTGTCAAAACATCTCTCAAAGGCTTTGAGCCAATCTGTTTGAACAGTGCTATAGTCATGAGTCTCAGTCCTCACCCTCACAGCAAATGCAAAAGTTCTCTTCAAGACCTTGTCAAAGCATTTTCTCTACTTCCCACTAGAAGCATGTTAACAAGAATTGACAATTTCCATATAAATCACATTCAAGGTCAGTAACCAAGTGGGTGGTTCCTGTGGGCTGTCTCAAAGAACAGTAAAAGAGCTTTTTCCCAGCTGGCATGCCAAGCATAATGCTTCTTGCAACTTTGTGGTTGTTGATATTGGCATTTTATGTGGTGTTGAAGGTTACGGCTCTGGACAGAAAACAGACAGCCATGTGAATGGACAGCTGAGTGATGCTGGTGTGCCCTGGAGTAGGAGTAATTGCTACAGATAGTATTTTCATCATTTATGATACTAAAGAAAAATTACTTTTAATTTAAATTTAAAATATAATTTACTTCTGAAACTAGAAATGCTAAGTTTTTGTTTCGTAAGGAGAAATTCACTGCTGGAGAAAAATGGAAGGTTGTCTGCCCTAAAGGGGTTTTTTTTATCATAGAATGGTTTGGGTTGGAAGGAACCTTTAAGATCATCTAGTTCCAACTCCCCTTTTATAGCCAGGTACATCTCCCACTAGATCACTTCTTGAAGAGTAAGTATCATATGAACAGCAACTATACATACTTGCTCTCACTAACGGAGATAAGGCTTCTTACAGTCTTTTTCAGTTTTTTGTGGTTTTTTTTTTTTTTTATTGTTGTTGTTCTTTTGCTATTGAGATTACCTTCCTGGCAGTCAGTTTTTATTGATGATTCCTTTATGTGCGTTGAGTTCACAAATTGAATGTGAGACCAGTCAGAAAACCCACTGGTCTCTTCATTCAGAGAGGTTTGTATGGAGCTCTCTGAATGAAGATATGATTGCTGGTGCCTGAAGGACTAATATAACTTAAGCATTCTGATGGCTTCCTACCAGATTTGCTGGAATTATTCCTTCTTCAAAGTTTAAATGTTTACATCATATGCCTTCTAATATCCTTCAAATACTTGCAACTCATAACATTACTAAACCTCAGTAAGTACCATGAACAGACTCTATGAAACAAGTATTGTAAACAAATAAAAGCTAATTCCTTAAAGTCTTGACCTTTCTGTAATTGCAGATAATAGCTTCCAAGTACTCTGAGCGTGTTAGTAACTGCAGTCATTTTTTGAGCATACATGAGAACCCCAGGGGACAGGGATGTAGTGATCTGGCCCAGAAATGTCATTTTTTTCCCTAAGTCAAATAAAATAGTAATAAATGTCATCATTATGCATGACTTTGCTAGACACTGATATTTTTTTCTCAAGTGGTCCTCACAGGAAGATGAAGACAGTACTTAGAATAACTTGCATTCTGTTTTTCCACTCTAAATTATTAACTACTTGTTTTGATGTTTTTCTTAACCTAAGTCTTTGGCATTTATTATTTTATTGGCTGCTTTTGACCTGGAAGTGATGCTTAAGTCAATATATCTGTATCCCGGATAAAAATCTTCCATCTACAGACAACATACAGGTATCAGTGTCTCATAGAGCCATAGTATAGCCCAGATCAGAAGGGATCTCCAACAGTGGTCTAATCGAAGATGATTTTTTCCTTACCTTCTGGGGAAAAGAGTGCTTAAATGAAATCTGGTATCCTGATCAATCATCTTTTAAGTGTTTCCAGTGATGGGGAATCCACCAAATATCTGTGGAGTTTGTTACAGTGAGTGATTTTTCAAACTGTAATAAATTTCTTCCTTCTATCAAGATGAAACCTCTCCCAGTTTAGCTTGTACCCATTGCCTCTTGACTCAGTCTAGACAGTGCTTTCACAATTAGCCATCAGCATGTTACACATCAGCTGTAAGCTGACTGTTGCACTATCCTCCATTGCATGACAGGCATCGCAAAGATTCATCCATTCTGTCTTAAAATTTTTGATGATATATAGAAACAATATCCATCTTTCCTGGCTAGAGTTGATTTAGATTATATAAAAGAAAGACGTGTTGAGGTTTAAGTCCCACCCGCACCTTTGATGGGGAACACAACAAATAGACTTAGAAAATCTAAAGGAGTTGCTGAATGGTGACCACTTAATTTATTGCACTATTTTACCACTTCAGCTACTTCGTTGTTGGTTTTTTTGTGTTTTTTTTGTGTTGTTTTTTTTTTTTTTTTTTTTTTTTGCCTGCCATAAAAATAAAGACCATGATACTGTCTCTAACTAGTTTGGTGGGATATTTTTTTCTGATTCTTTTTTTCTGATTTTTTTTTTCCTGATTTTTTTTTTTTTTTACTTAAACCAGCTTTTAAATTTATACAATGTGTATTCTTCAAATTTCACTTTAAAATCCAAAGGGTTGTTTTGGTGCTCCAAAACCAAGCAGCCAATATTCCCTTGTTTTAAGTTGGTCCTTCTTGTTTGAGTTAGATCCCCCATACTCTGTCAAGAATGAATATTTAGGTATTCAGAGTAACACAGTTTCAAAGAATTCCCAGAGATTTCAAGAATGCATATTTCCTAAAACAAAAGCAAGTTCTGAAGCCACTGGTTGGAATTAGAAGCTAAAAGTCAAAGGGAGGTTGAGCATAGAATGTAAGAGCAAAAATAAACAAAATGTTTATGTACTTCTGAAAAAGCTCATTAGTACCATTAGTATTAAAGGTCAAAATCATCAATTTCCTCCACCAGCTCAGTCTTAATAATAACAAAACAAAGAAAATCAAAAGATTTGCTACTCACACACCCAACCAAAGAAACAAAAATTTAAAAATCATAACAGAAATGTTATGATTTATACGTAGTTGACAGTGGTTTTAATTCTTCATCCAATTGATTGTGCATGAGTATTAAAATAACACATGCTTTGTGGGTTGTCTCATATTCAAAAACTAATCTAGTATCTGGGCAGCAGATACTACAGAAGCTGAATAATGTTACCAATATGTCATCAACTTCACCCCTTGTTAAAGGAGGACCTTTTCAAGATAGTCATTGATAAACTATTTTTATTTGTTATCTCTGACAGACCTCTTTCCTTTTCCTGAGAAGATTTCTGCAGTTCAAATTTTCATTTTAGATGGCTTAATGAATTTTCTTGTTTTTCTTTTTCTCTTCTTTTCTGGGCCTTTAATTACAAGTTCTTACCGTTACTCTTCAAGACCACATAGACAGCTGTAACATTCTTCTCTTGCACTGATAGATTTTTTAAAAGTACAGTAATTCCTTTGTTTGTTTATTTTGTCCTGTTTTGCTTTACTTAGTAAGTTTACTTGTATGGTGCCTATGTCCTAACTTCAGAAAATACAAATCTTGCTTTGACCTATAGCTAGTAACATAAAATGAGTATGTATGGTAAGGCTAGCTTGCATTTCTTTCACTTCCTAAGTCTTATAGTGTATTTCCTCAGCCTCCAAATTATTTTCTAACTTGATACAGGTTACGAAATGAAAATTATGTGGAGGAAATTTGGATTAAGATGTAAAGTCCTATATATATATCTCAGAGCTCTGTTTAGATGCTGAAGATCTAATACTGGTGGATGCAGAGGACTATTGCAACTTTATCTGAGGTGGCAAGAGGCAAAAATGAAGGAGAGGAGTCAGTGTCACCATAGAAGTAATGCTGCACCTTAATATAGTGTTTTTGCCCATTGTTGTATGCTACGCCAGTCCCTGCAACTTTAAGCAGAAACATATTGGTTGAGACAAGTAGGAGAAAACTATAACACAATAGAATTTTTTTTTTTTTGCAAGAATTTCTGGTCAGTTATGGTTTTCTAGCAAGCATTTGTCTCATCGCATGTGACAAATTCATTTGGGAAATCTCACAGTGTAAACACTGCAGCACTTAACCTTTTCCCTCATGCTTAGAAACAGTAGATGGACTGGCTTAGCTTCAGAAAAGAATGGCTTACCAATTTATTGCTTGATGAATAGACTTTTTCTACCTGATTACTGTAGGTCCAGCCCCATTTTGATATCAGGAAACAAAGTGAAGGAGAGTGGAAGAGCAAACGTATATATTTCCCTATTTGCTCTTTCCATAAGTGTTTTAAAGTAGGATTTAATGCCAAATTCTAAATGGCATTATTTGTCAGCTTCTTCAAAATAAATGCATTGGTTCAGCCATCATTTCAACAGGGTGTTGACAGCACTAAAGTGAATTTAAGTAGCAAATGGTTCTGTTCACCCAGCTTTCTTGATTTTTAAGGTGCTACCTAAGAATGTCCTAATGATCTAAAAGTCATTGGGGAACAGTATGTTGAGTTCCTATCTACTGAGTCTTATAGCTTCAATCAGACTGGTTGGGGCAAAGTTTGTGCAGGAGACAATCCATCTTCTGTTATCAGACAGAGAAGCAGATCTGAAAACAAAATAGGTAATAGGGATTTTGTTTTGTTTTTTGAGTTTCCATGCTGATGTGAAGCACTGATTCTGGTACCTTCTGAAATTCCAGAATTGAATGAATTGAATTACTTGAATGAATCTAGCCCAAAGTTAAAAATCTTGCTGCTGGGGCAGGCTGTGTGTCTTATCCCATTCTGAGCTCAGTGATAATGTACTAATAACATTTATTTTAATGAATAAAGATTGCACATCAGGACAACTGGCTGACATTTACTCATCTTCTTCAGGAGAATAGTCATTTATGAAAGATTTGGCCTTTTTCTCCTTTTTTATCTCCCAGTAGGGGATAAATGATTCCTTTACTTCTGAAGTGGACAGTACTGCTGACTAACTCTACAGAGGAGCCACAGTTCTTTTCCCTAGCAGCTCCAGGAGACTTAAAAATAAAGGTCAGAGCTTTTTTATGTTGAATTTTTGTTGCTTTTCAATGGACTCTTGAAGGTTTCACTGGCCAGTTTCTACCTGTTAATACTTGAGTCAAATGCTCTTCTTGATTCTTTTCTCAAGGTCAGGCAGTTATATTCAAGGAACTTCCACAAAGCCTATTTTTATATTAGAGGAAACTGTCTTGCAGCTGCTCTCGGTTCACTAAGTTCTCTGAAGCATGAAGACACATCTAGGAAAGTTGCAGGCATATATATATAAACCCATCAAATTCACTTTTGCAGTTTAAACTGATGCATAGAGTTGCAGTGTTTAAGGTGGAATGTTTGTCAGTTAGAAAGCCAATATTAATGTCTGTGCTTTAACAGTAAAATTAAAAATACAATTTCTGGAGAAATGCATTCTGACCATTTATTTCCCCTTACTAGAACAAAACATTCAAGTCTGAATTCATCTGTGTAGTCATTTGAGCCTGCATCTGCTAAAATACAATGGATGTAAACACCTCCAAACAATTAACTCCATTTTGAGCTATGATGAAAAGCTAATCTCATTCTACTGACCACTGAAATTGACCTTATATTAACATGCATTCAACTATACTTCCTTACTCCAACTCTTCCTAATTCTCAAGAGTTAAGTGGAATTATATAGATTGAAACCTAGTAAAGATTCACTCGATGATAAAATTGAAGCAAATCTCTTTTTTTTTTTTTTTCCTCCTATATGAAATTGTTTTGAGTAAATGAGCCAGGGGAAAGACAAGAGAATATTTTAGTTCTGAACATGATTTTCTATCTTCATTCTCTATTAGATATGATCTCTATTTTCTGCCCTGAAAAAATTGCATAGATAAGGAGAAAAAGAAAAATCCAACTTTTAAGCAAAAGCACACAAATATGGAAAAAAATGCAAAAAGGTGGAAAACCACTGTGAAATTTCAGTGAACTTCTGAAAACTGAGGAAGTCACTGATTTTCATTAAAAAATATCACAAAGCTTCTTCGATTATAAATTTTGTAGGTAAAGTGGTAGGAACAGAGATGGTTAAACCTTAAAAAAAAGCCTGAACCCATAAAGAACTACTGCTAATAAAGACATGAGCAAAGGTTTGCCTGGTGCTCGGTAATCTGAAACTGCAAAACAAATATTAATTTAGGATAGTTTACAATATACACCAATTAGTCAGAACGAATAGTAATGTGATATGAGGACAAAAGAAACTTAGGCTGTAAGTCAGTTACAGGATCAGTGAAGAAACTGGATAAGCAGGAAATTAAGGAGGCACTGTGTTTTAGGTGGGTATCTAATATACTGGATATTAGGGCTACCTGGAGATGACTGGTACTGTCAGACACTGTGATAACATGGGGCAGCTCATACTACTGTTCTTGCAAGCAATGAGAACATCCACTCTGTCTGGGGAGAGGTCAGGGTTCTTCTCATGCCCTCCTGCCCCCAATCCACACCCAGTCTGGGACAGAGACTTCTGCAATGCCCTCATGGTGATTGCAGGCTAAAGAAAACCCAGTTACAACTTAAGCTTCTGTATGTACCATGTCCTCCTTTCTTTTAAAAAGCTATAAAGTCATATCTGAGATGATGTACTTTCATGCTAGATGGCTCGTGGAATTGAAAGCCCCTATCAAATAAAATTGATCAAAGTAGCTGTAGAACTGAAACCTGGCAGCATCTTGTCTCTTGGGTGCATTTTATCATAACGTACTCACAGTTACAGACTTAAACTGGCCCCACCTAAGAGTGTATTTGTAAGGGATTCTGCTGTGCAGCGATAGAGACGGTGGTAAATAGCATTAATGTTGAGTGACAGTTGTGCCCTATTTTCCCATATCACCCAGCTGTCAGTCAGATACCTTTATTAGATGATTCCTTGGCCCTTGCATCAGGCTGAATTTTGGATTGATTATACTGTGCTTAGTCAGAGGGAAGAGGTCTATATCTTTCGAAACAAATGGGTTGGAAAGTTCAGATTCCATACATGGGAAAGAACAGAAAGAAAAGGAATGAGCATCTGCAAAATCTGGCACACACAGGATTCGTACAACTAGACATAATCCCGGAGTGAGAGGAAGGGTATACTTCAGTAAATAAGCTACTTTGTTAAAATGTAAATGACACTAGAGCTATAGAATGGTTGCCAGCATTCCAGCTTACTCTGGAAGATGATGGTAAAATATGATTGACAGTTTCTAATGCTGTTTAAATTATCCTTTTGTTCGGTATCCCAAATATAAAGCTATTGGCTGTAGAAAGTGTTTATTAAACCAAAAAATGAGAAATTCAAACTCTTGCATGAGCCATAGTATAGTGATAAATGAGGAAGAATAGAAATAAAAACAGTACTAGTGGTGGTTATATTCTTTTCATAAAGGCTGAAAAGGGACATTGCTTCTATAATCTTAAACATAGGGGTTTCCATAATAGGGAAATACCCAAACAGTTTTAGCATGAAAGTGTATGTGTTGAAGCAGCATTAAGTCAATATTTCATTCTAGACCTGTGAGGGATAAAATAGGAGGTCAAAACACTGGCTTATTCTTCTCTGTGTGCATATGATTGTTGGTGCAGTTCCTCATTCGAATAGCTAAAATACTTTGAGATATGCCATGACTACTGGCACTTAATAATGTGAACTGTGGTAATTTTTAAGCATTATTTTATTACTGTTGTAATAAAGCTTTAGAAATAGACACATCAGACGTAAATTATCTTTGCTCTGTTGACTTTCGATTTAGTCATGCCAATGAGCATCTGGACCCAGATGTAAGGACAGGTTCCTACACACAGGGAAAATATATTTCCTTTTTTACTGGAGATATATAAACATACCAACTTTCCCCTATATATATATAGACATATATATATATATTAATATATACAATGAAATGGATAGTTAAATGGATAGCACCGTCACTGGGTGAGTGGAGGGGTTGTCATGCTCTGCTCTGTGTTGTGAGACCTCACCTCAAGCATTGAGTAGAGGCTTGGGTGCCACAATGTACAAAAGACAGAAAGCTATCAGAGAGTGTCCAAAGAAGACCTACAAAGATGGTGAAGGGTCTGAAGGGCAAGATGTATGTGGAGTTGCTGCGGTCATTTGCTTTGTTCAACATGGGGAAGAGCAGATTGAGAGGAGTCCTCACGGTGGCCTACAGCTCATAGGGAGTGAAGGGGCAGTACTGAGCCCTGCTCTCATGACTGTGACAAGACCTGAGGGACCAGCATGGAGCTGCATCAGGGGAGAGACAGGTGTGTGTTAGGGGAAGGTTCTGTACCAGAAGGCAGTGGCATGGAACAGGCTGCCTTATGGCAGTGAGCACAGCCCTGAGCTGCTGGAGTTCTGCAAGTGCTTGGACAATGCTCTCAGAAATATGATTTGAATTTTGGGCAGTGCTGTATGGAGCCAGGAGCTGGGCTTAATGATCCTTGTGGGTTCCTTCCAATTCAGGATATTCCATGATCCTATTGTCTTTTTAATGAGATAAAGCTGTTTTTTTCTGGACTCTTCCATGTGAATTATGAAGCTGGTGCTGCTGTTCTAAGTAACTTGAGATCATTCATGAGAACAGGTCCGGAGCTTGCTCCACTACATATGGGAAGATTTGCGTGGGGTGAGAGGGTGAGCAAGGCTGGCAGGTGGGAGCTCTTCTACTCACCAGAGCTGAGCTAGAACATCTAAAAAGCTCCGGAACACTTCTGGCAACAACCTAGCTCTTCCTTTGGAGGTTCAGGAGTGATTCCAGGGCATCCTCTACAAGGATGATAGCTTCCATTTTCTAGCAAGTTCTAGCTAGTCTGTTTGCTATTTGCACTATGGAAATTTTCCATGCATTTTCTATAACACAGGGTGTACCTCTGGCTCCATAGACAGGTGTCATTTCTGGGCATGGGTGTTGAGGCAATATATTCCCCCACAAAAACAGCCACATGTCAGTATGGGGGCTTAAAATTATTATTCCTACACACATGCTATCTGCACTGCCTGGGGATCCACATCTTCTGGATGAAAAGAGTTATAAATGTAAGGTATTATTAGCACATGGCTTTGTAGTGAGCCACCCTCAGGCCACATTAAGGTTTTTGATGTTTCTCCGCTGCAGCCTCTGAAAGGATCTTAGCATTATTTAAAAAAAAAAAAACAAAAACAACAACAACAACAAAAAAATAATAATTTTAAAAAACAACAAACAACAACATAAAGAAGCTTATTTTAAAAAAAAAAAGAAAATGCTTGTATTTTAATTTCTGCTTGGAGCTGATGTTTTGCTAAGGTGCAGTATGAACATCTTGATTATTCTCTTTTAAAAATGACCTTGGTCGTTTAAAAATGTAAATTAGAATAAATGATCTAGTGACCTTTTCACTGAAGTCTCCAAAGATATGCAAGGAGCCATCTCTGTCTCCTAGTGTTGCAGCAATACCTCCTGCTAGGGAGCACAGAATCAGGCTGTGTTAAAAATACTCCAAGGGTGATATTGATGGGGGGAAACTCATTCTTTACAGCCTTTTTAACATTCAGCAACAGCATAACTTGTTTATTTCCTCTGTGTTGGAAATGTCAACAAATGTCACCCAAGTTCTTTGTTTTCCTTTCTTATCTTTTGACACATTATATGATATGTGTGTGAGAGTGTAGGGTATATTAATAAAGGAGGTTTATTCTCCAAAGAATTAACAGCGTGAATGTTCGACTGTACAGAAGAAAGGTTTCTTCTATTAGTTTTGCCATTGGAAAGAGAAAAAAAAGCCAAAAGAATTACTGAAGAAAGAGATCAAAAGAAGACCTATTTGCTCTTAGAGGTCTGTGAGGTCTGTACTTCTGTTAGCACGTGGCCACTGTTCACTACCCTAAGATGCTCCTTCTGATTAACTGTGAATATGCTTTGTCCAAACCATTCAAAAATGTTTTTTAACAGTGTGATCCATGTTGCTTTCCAGGGAGAGTACATCCAAATTGCAGAAAAGCTTAGCTCTGTTACATAACTAAATGCACATACATTTTATAAATGACTCAGTTCCCCAAAAGTGGGGTACTCAAGGGTTCTCAACCACACTAAGAGCGTGTGGGGGCCTTAGTTGCTTTTCTGAAAATTTTCTGCAGTTCCTAAATGGCTAACAGTTGTGTGTTTGTTTATTTATTTGTTTGCTTTTATTATAGCCTTTGCCTCAAATGAAATTTCTGGTGTTTGGTTTAACCTTTTAAAAACATTAATATGCTTTACATTGTATTACTAGGCTCATAGTATAAACTATAATGTGACATTTAACATTTTTAAGGCACTTTTTACAATAGTATAATGTTTTAATTAAGGCACTGCTGAAAGGTCTCCAAATCAATTGGAATTAGAATTAGAACATACAGTGTGAATGCACAGAAAATGACAATTTCAGTCCAAACTACTTCTAGATGGGTTGACAGGACAGAAATCAATGTGGGGTTAAAGTCTTTGTTTTCATTTTAAGTACAGAGAACTCACATGGAAAAATATTAAGAGACATTTTCCAAAGGAGAAATGCTAGTAGTCTGTGGTAAAGCTGTGAAAATAAGTCCCTGTGCATGACAGGATCATATTTTCTTTTCATCTTCATCTATCTTATATGTACTAAATTTTGATGATTTATATACCTCTGCAATGTGTTCAGCAGTTCTTTTTCATCTCAAAGTCACACATTTCAACTATTTGTAGGCAGTTAGTCATTGCTATATATATTTCATTTTTATTTTATTTCTGGGTTTTTTGTTTAGTTGGTTTTTGGGTGGGTTTTTTTTTTTTGTTTATTGGTTTTGTTTGTTTGTTTGTGGGGTTTTTTTTGTTTTTTTTTTTTTTTGTTTAAAGTTCTGTTAAAACATGCCTACATACATCTGAGAAATTATACCCTGCAAAAGATTTCACAATTGAATAGCAGTGATGTGCTGACTCCTAGGCACAATGTGCTCTGACTGCTGCCGAGGTGAGACATGATGGTGAGGTTAAGCTGCAGGTATGCAGCCTTATCTCCTGCATTTGCAGACCCATGGAAAATGCACAGAAGCATGGCTATGAAGGGCCAAACTCATCACTCCAAGGTTTCTAGTTTCAGGTGTTAGAAAGTTCCTGAAATTAATCAGATTTCACATTGGTATAATTTTAAATGATTACAATTAATAGAGGGTTAAAAATAATAGTAATCAAAATCAAACAAACAAAGAAACAAAAAAAAACATCCTACAGGAAGCATTGTATAATTCTTCTGTGTTCCATTAATTTTTGTCCACCTAAGAACACCCTCTTAAACCATCACAGTTAGCTTTCACCTTGTTTTTAGCACTTGGAAGGGAAACTTCTTCAAATTGTTCATATGATTGGGAGATTCAAATGGGCATTCTCATCTGAGCCAATTCCAATGACCAAATTTGGTAAACGGATAGAACCAGTGTACCCTCTTTGTTGTTTTTTTTGTTTTGTTTTATTTTTCCCTTCCTTTTTTTAAACCAATGATTTGCATTGTGAAATGATTAACTAAGGGCTGAATGCTGCAATCTTTGCCTGTTCCCAGTTACCTACAATTGAGGTATAACTTGAATCAAGGAGTCAGTCCTCAGTCCACAGTGATTTTCTTCCATGTTTGCTCTATCAGACCTCTCATTCACTTTGTTTTTATCAAAAGAGTCTCAGGGGATGCTTGGTAAGATCAGTCCTTAAAGTCCATTAAAGCCAGCAATCTGTTACAGAAATGGCAAATCCTAGTAAAAAAACAGTAAAAATTAGCAATTAAGAAATGCTGGAAAGTAGTGAATTAGGCACCTGAAATAAAATGAGGCATTTTTTTATTTTCTCCCAGGTTTGTCCTTTGATTGATCTCCTCTTGCATCTTGGTTAAGTGTCTGCACAGTGTGAGAGTATCTGAATCTGGAGATGTATGTGATCTTGCATGATTTCTGAGTCTGAATGATTTATTGGTAAATAAGTAACACTTTTACTGGACACTTTTAAGGATGGCAGATTCCTAGAAACTGAGGGCACCTATGCAATAGAAACATTATTAAGAGATGCTGGATTTCTTTCATGCTTCAAAAAACAGTTGTCAGGTTATAAACAGGTTTACAGAGGAATTATTTAGCTGTGAGATGGCTTTGACTTAGAGGCACAAGTTTTCTGCATGTGAGAAGAAACATCCAGTAATTACTTCATGCTTGTATGTCTCTTCAGTAGTGTTGTACTTGGTTCCACAGATGGCAACAAACCTTGTTTGTTCTCATGCACTGCAGAGCAGTAACACAGTTCACAGCTTCTCCTGAAAGCTGTATCACTGGTGTAGGATTTTCCCTTCTGTTTGCAGATTTCTTTTTGACTCTAATCTATCCTACCTCATTGCACTGCTTGGCCATGGAGATATTTCTGTACATCTGGTTAGGTTCACACTGTTTTCTGAGCATGTTTGTCATGTGTGTTCTGTGGCTCTTTACATTATGCCAGCTCTAAAGATAGAGTCTTTCTTTAAATTTTGGAATTCTTATTTTAAATTCTTAGTTTTTGTTGTTGTTGTTATTGTTGTTGTTTTCTTTCTGGAAAGTCATTACTCGTGACTTGAGGCTCTTTACCTTTTGCCACTGAAAATTTCTATCTTCAGGCAAAAGGCACTGCTTCATTGGACCAAATGCATGGAAACACCAAGGCAGAAAAGATAGAACAAGCCAGAGAGATTCAACTGCCTAGCCTTCATTTGTCTTCTTGCCATAACAAAACTTATTTTATCATTATTTTCATGTTCCCCCTTACAGTGGTGAGCAAAGGTCTTCATTCCTCACCCTGCTACTCTGCCATATGACAGGCTTAGGAAAAAGTGAGATGACTGCTCTGCCGCCACAATTATCCTACGTTAAAAAATTAAAATAAATAAATAAAATATTGACATTTTAATTGATTTCTGAACTCGACAATAAACTCTAAAGAGGGAGTTTAGGATCCTTGCTGCCTATCATTTGGTTGCAATCATTGATTTCTAGCAATTGCTTTACCATAATTTATCAGCCAGTGTAATCTAACCTTCCCTTTGTTTTTGGAATATCGATCCACTAAAGATGACTCTTCTTGTCTCAGCAGGGTACCTCAGTCAGGGCTACAAAGCATGATAGATAGAGGAAAATTTTACTTTGTGTTCTGAAGAGAAGTGTTTGCTGAATAAAGTCCAGTTTTATAGCATCATCTTCACTAGAAATGATTTTTCCTTATGAATAAAGTGCATCATTAAAAAATCCACTAGACTAATTACTGTTCTTCATTATGTTCAAAGCAGTGTGTAAGGGAGGTAACACTGCAGATAGCACAAGGGCAAAAGCTGTTCTAGCTATGCACTGAGATCAGGACTGCCCTTTAAATTTGTAGTGTAAAAGTATGCAATCAGTTTACATTGTAGAGTCAAAGAATATTGAAGGTTGTAAGGCAGCTCTGCAAAAAATTGAATTCACCTTTCTTATCAAAGCTGGGTCAAGTAGAATAGGTTGATCATAACTGTATTCTGTCATGTTTTGAGCATCTCCAAGAAAGGAGACTCCTCAGCTTTCCTAGGAAATCTGTATTGGATTTTGGCTACCCTTAAAGTAAAACAAAATTTAAAGTGGTGGGTTTTTTATATGTTTAAATGAGTTTTCCTGTATTTCTATTTGTGTCCATTTCTTGTCCTGTTACTAGATATCACTGAGCAGACTGTGGCTCATCTTTTAATTTTCTTGCAATCACATCTTTTAAGGTCCCCTTAAGCCTTCTCTTCTCCATAATGAACAGCCTTGGTCTCTCAGCGTGTTCTAATATGTATTTAAAATTTTCTATTCTCCTTTTTCTTCCTTCCTTCCTTCCTTCCTTCCTTCCTTCCTTCCTTCCTTCCTTCCTTCCTTCCTTCCTTCCTTCCTTCCTTCCTTCCTTCCTTCCTTCCTTCCTTCCTTCCTTCCTTCCTTCCTTCCTTCCTTCCTTCCTTCCTTCCTTCCTTCCTTCCTTCCTTCCTTCCTTCCTTCCTTCCTTCCTTCCTTCCTTCCTTCCTTCCTTCCTTCCTTCCTTCCTTCCTTCCTTCCTTCCTTCCTTCCTTCCTTCCTTCCTTCCTTCCTTCCTTCCTTCCTTCCTTCCTTCCTTCCTTCCTTCCTTCCTTCCTTCCTTCCTTCCTTCCTTCCTTCCTTCCTTCCTTCCTTCCTTCCTTCCTTTCCTTCCTTCCTTTCCTTCCTTCCTTTCCTTCCTTCCTTTCCTTCCTTCCTTTCCTTCCTTCCTTTCCTTCCTTCCTTTCCTTCCTTCCTTTCCTTCCTTCTTTCCTTCCTTCTTTCCTTCCTTCTTTCCTTCTTTCCTTCCTTCTTTCCTTCTTTCCTTCTTTCTTTCCTTCTTTCCTTCTCTCTCTTTTTTTTTTTTTTTTTTTTTTTTTTTTTCCCCTCACATTATATTGGGAAGAACAAATTTCTTCTTCGGTTGTTGGAGAAAATATAGAGGGAGATGACAGCCAACACAGAGCAAACAAACCAAATTATGGGCCTAACTCTTAGCTCAGTTGTCTGTATTTTGTTTCCTTTTCATTTGCTCCAGTTTAGTAACTGCAGTTACCAAAGAAAGCAAGAGACTTCTTGGCATCTAGCACACCCACAGTTCACCCTTATTACTGATAAATGGGAAAGTGAGCATGAATATTCTCCAGTGTGTGTCAGAGACCCAAGAGAAATCAAGTTATTTAAAAAGGAGAAAGAAAAAAATATCTTAATGAAATCAAGAATTACATTCAGGGGTGGTTTTATTGTCGTGATCATTTAGTTCTCTTCAGCCAGCTCAGAGGTTTATGATTATTGTTTGAGCAACAAATGACAAATACCCAATAATGTCCTGGCAGTGATACCCTGCAGAGGACCTGTCACAGAGGTGACATAATATATATTCATCATCCCTATTATTATTGTCAGCAAGCACCACTGGGTGCCTCTGTAGTCAGAGAATGGAGATGTTTGTGAGACTTCATTCCCAATTAGCACTGTGGTGTATGTTGGTCAGGGTTTCTTTACCTATTTTTTTTTTTCACTTTCACAAAAAATCTGTGATTCAGAGACCCATGCTTTGAAATCTTTACTCACATTTTACTCATGCAAACCTCCCACAGATCCTGACAATTGAGGCTTCAGAACTTGGTCCGGAAGAAGGAGGAGACAGATGAGTAACATCCTTAATAAGCCAACCAGCATGAGTGTGGCAGTCTTAGTTGGGAAAAATTAGGCAGGAGAAAGCTATTTCCTGAAGGATATGCTTCCCTCTTCTTCCCCACTTTTCAAGTTATGGGGACACATGCATCTCTGTAGACATTCTTGCAAGTGAAAATGAGTTGGGTGTGTGTCAAGGAGTTAAGTTTCATCAGAAGGCTGTGTTGAGCTGGAGCATTATAAAATAATTCAGAAAGGTGTTAGGACATGGGGTTACTTACTTGAGGTAAGAGATCAGCATCCTGGGTCATTTAAACATCACTGGGAGCAGTGGGACAATAAGCCTATAAGATAATCCAAGAGTTGTTGTTTATGAATTATGATTCTCTGATTTTCCTCATCTCTTCTGTTATATGATTTTTGTGGTTTCTCTCTCTTAGTGGTCATAAGTATACAGACAGCATAAGGGATGAAAGAGTAATTTTCATCCATGTTTAAAAAATTAACACAAGCAAAAATATTTCATAGACATAAAAGAAAACACCTGTTGATGGTCATTGCCTCTCCTTAAAGTCCTGGAGGCCAGAATATCTTATCTTGTGGTAGCATACACACCATGCCAGTTTGAGTCTCCAGCTTTGGGGGAGGACAGTATGGTCAAGAATAAGCTCTGAATTTGTCTAGAGGGCTGAGTTTCCTTGATGCTTTTCAGTCTGAGTCAGTCACGGCAATTGTACTGCTCTTATTCACTTGTTAGCTTTTGGCAGTGGGCAAGGATAATGTGTTCATGCTGGTCTTCTTAGCTTTGACATCATCCTTGAGGGGAACTGGGTGAAGAGGATTGAGGCATCCGCAGATCCTGTAAAGCACAGAGCTGTACTTAATTAGCTCAAACTAATTCAAAGAGACCTTTGCCATACCTCGTGCTCCCTAAGCACGCACACTGGCATGGAATAATTTCTATGCTGTCACTGGTCTCCGTGTCCTTCTGGTTCTCCACTAACTGCAGACTCTGTGGAAGCAATGAATTATGGTAATCAGCATGGACATAGTTTTCCACTTTCTTGGCTGAAATATTTCTGTTTTCCTTTCCTGGGGTGAAAATGTTGCATTTCAGTTTTTCTTAATTTTTTTTGCTGAAGATATTAAGCTTGTACTTCTCTACTGAAAACCGCAACTACTTGTTTTCTTATACAGGTGAATTTTTCATGCCTATCAGACTGATGAAATTTATAAGAGCTGTCTTCTATCCACTCTGGGTGCCATTAGTGCAGCATGTTTTGCTTTGCAAATGTTCTATAGGGCTCTTGATCTTTCTTGAAGTCACACGTTTGTCTTTCCACCTCAAAGATTGAAATATCTTGCCAGCTATTTCTGGAGTGGTAGAGAATAAGAGCTGAATTTAAGAAGGAAAATTCCCATAGTGTTGGGCTTTGTTTTCATAATAGCCTAGCAGAAATTAAACATACAGACCTTTGGGATGTCTTGTAATTTGCTGAAAAATGCAATCTCTTCTTTGAGGATGCTTATGAATGGTGAAGAAAGTGCTTCTCTTGCAGTATGAGAATACCTCTAATTGTTTCCCCTTGATTTTCTGCTAAGGCATCTAGACCTAAGGGCAAGGAAGAGTATATTGTATCCACCGCAAATAAATCAGTGCTATTAATTGCTGATATATGCAGTATGACCTTCAGAGCTAATACACAGCTGCTTCTAATATCAGGAATACTGGTTTAGAATGGGCAGTGCAGGGATCTGGCCCTAGATCAATGAAGGAAATGTCTTGAACAAATTGGGACCAGAGAGGTCAGTCTTCTAAAAAACATAATTAAATTGGGCCTGAACTGGAAGGCTCACACATCAAAGACCTTCAGTGATCAAATGATTAGGGAATGAAGGAAGAGGGGGAGCAGCAGAAAGGGAAAAAGAAACAGGCAAGAGTGTGTGAGACAGGAGCTTTAGATATGGTATTTGAGAAGCAGAGAATGTTTAGAAGCAGGAAGAATGATATTTAGTCAAAGGCAGATTAGGAAAAAATAAAAAATAAAATAAAAATGTTTGAAATACATAGCAGGATGTGTTGGCACACGCTAGAAAACAAAGAGCAAATAAGGTAATGAAGAACAATAAAGCATGCAGGAAGACAGTATTAGGAATGCAATGAGAAAATCCATGGGTAATGGAGCCTGTTGTTTGCAATATAAATTTAAATGCAGCATGTAGCATCTGGCCGCTCTTATCTGAAAGGATTGTTGTTCTGTGAGTAGTTGTTGAGCAGAAACTACAAAGTGAAGCAGAATGCATATTTGAAATATCTGGGGTCGTATATTTTATTTTATTGCATGTTTTACCTTCATTTTAATTTTAAGATACCTCTTGTTTTTCTTTGCTTCCTTAGCACCAGTGAAAGGTGCTATATGGAGAGCCTGGGGGATTGAAAGCTTTTGTTTACTCATAAATAAACACAGCAGGAGTAGCAAAAAAACAACTATCCTTATCTTGCTTTCCACTTATCTTCCTTTACCCTCACCTGGAAGACTTCCCATCTTTCCTGGGACAAGGTCTCTGCAGACCTGTCCATGACTGACAGAAAAACAGTAGTCACTTCTATCATTTTACATTCAAATGCTCCAGACAACCTCATCAATATGACTGAAATGTCACGATATGTTTATGTTATTGTTATTTGCAAAGTAATGGATGAGGAAGTCTTTTAAGTCTGTTTGCTTTCACTGTGCTGTTTGCCTTTGTATTCATTTGCCTTGGTCAGGAGTTCTCCATAACCAGAAGAGTTAGAAATGCACTCTGCTATTTATTTACTCATTACCTGTGAAAGTTGAGACTCTTCACTATGGTTTAAATGACCAAACTATCAGGGAAAATATCAGGAAAGCAGATTTGAGTTACAAAAATTATAGAGTGATGTAGATTATACATGGAAAAATCATTACATGAGGAGAAGGTCTGAAAGTAAAGAGAGCTGGACTGTCTAGGAAGGACTCTGAGAGTAATATTGGGAGTGATATTTGAGCCAGATTATGTACCCTCTCAGTCACCTGAAAAAAACAAGGTAGTAAAGGTGTCTTCTGTGAAGTACATAGAGGTCCTGGTTCTTGCTAACTTACTTAGGAATCCTAACTTGGGGTATTCAACAAAAAGATGAATGCAGTATCTTGTTAGTGTGAACTTTTCCTGACGTGCTTCAATTGGTCTTGCCCATGTTTCATAGCATCTCCAAATCTAAAGGTAACTTTCTGCACTCAAATTTATGAGAAACAACAACAACAACAAAAAAAAAAAAAAAAAAAAAAAAGGAGTTTTTTATGTGTATGGGTTTTTTGTTGGTTTTGTTTTCCCAAAAAGGCAACAAGTTCATATTAAGGAGAGAATTCCAGTTTTAATTATTTTCCTTTTCCTTTGATGTGGAAGGAAATAAGATTATATAAAGGTTTTTTTAATAAGAATTAGAATAATCTAGGCATAAAGAGCCACTTGTGGAGTTGATGTTATGGCTGAGTAGCTTGGATTCAAATGATGAGAACAGACTTTGAATATTACATCTCACATCATAGGCAATATCTCTGAGATGGTTGCTCCTTAGAACATCATCATCATAGTATCATAGTCTCGTGCGAGTTGGAAGGGACCTTAGAGATCATCGAGTCGAACCCCCCGGGATACGAGCCTCCTGTGTAGCAGAACGGCACTTCTACCACTTGCGCCACAGAGGGATTCGAACCCAGGGCCTCTGGTGTTGCAACGCGGCATTCCTACCACTTGTGCCACCGGGGCACACCGTATTTGCAGTTCAAAACAAGTAAGAGACAGAATAACTGATAACTTCTCTCATGTGCTGATGAAGCAAAATGCAGGACTGCTCTAAAGAACCAGATAAATAAATGAACTGGATGGTTAAAAATAGAAAAGGGACTCGTGAGTTTGTGGATTCGATCTGATAGAGATTGACATAGAGCACTAAAAAATAGGAGGTAAAGATAAATGACAGGGTGCATTAAATGAACAGAAGAAAGTGAATGGACATGCAGATAGTCTGAGATAAAAATAAAATAGAAATTTCTAATTAGTGCATTTGAAATTAGTGCTCTAACATTCTCTGCCCCTGTCACTGAGAAGTCACCATCCACCACAGGTGTGGATACACTGGAAACCTGTAGGAAACTGGCCTGAACTGCTATTGGTACAATGTATCCCCATGCCCTGGGAAATTTATTATTTTATCATCTGGCCTGGAGCCACTAGGTAGCTGCTCTGCTGCTTCAGGCTTCTCTTACTGCCCACACACAGTTTCTCATCAGCTGGCTTAGGCATTTCAGGGACAGTGTTTTGCCCTTGAAGAAAAGGGATACTGCATATTACTGATGTACAAGTAGATGTGGAAGTGTGTATCATGTGGCGCTACCAATGTCTCTCTTTTTACCAGATGCCTACACCTGAATTTTCTAAATAACTTCTTTCTTTGCAGTTTGGTTTTTTTTTTTTGTATGCTTGCATGCAACTGCCTGCATATTTAAATTGTATACATATTAAAAAAATACTCTGGTTGCTAAGCAGTTTTTTTTGTCTCAACAAATTAGGCAGTAAAAGTCAATGATTTCTAGTCACTAAAGGCAGATTATGGCAAGTAGGGAAAATTTCTCAGATAAAAACACACTTGTCAACAAGGTTTAGCTATGATTTTTAAGGTTATAATGGGCCTTATGATGAGTTCTGCCTCAGCTGGGTAATTTATTGTTTGTCCAGAAGTTTTACCCAGTGACATGTATTAATCCATGTTGACCAAACATATTTGTATGATTGTTATGGTTTTGTGAGAGTACTTTAGGAAAGGTATGAAATGAATAATTCTGAATATTTGTTTCCAGTGTTTCTGAAATGTGATGTTTTCATTTTGAAATTATGTGTTTTATGTGGGTATTTGCCTCAAGCAGCACAATTTTTAATGAAGGATTATGTCAGTCCTGCCTATTGGACTTACAGTATAGGACTGAGTTAATTCAGTAACTACAATCAGCATTCAGAGACTGAACCACAAACTTCAGGACAGATACAAATGAAACTGACCTTAGCATTGAAGGTGAAAATCTTTTCAGAGTAAAAGTTTCCATCTTCTGTAGACAAGAGATTTAGGCTAATTGCTAAGTAGCGTTTTAAGCCTGTAGTTCTTTTACCCTTTTCCCTGTGTGCTGCCAGAATGAAGTATTTTCAGTCCAAGTTTCAAGTGCTGTGGTGCCGGATCAGTCAAGGTCTAGGGCTTAGGCATAATGGAGTGATGGTGCCTGCATCCTTTATGTAGAAAAACTCTCTTATTCTGTAAACTAGATCACTAAAAATGTTGAAATTTGTGCAGTGTGGCTACAGAAACAGTAGCCACCGCTATAGCAGCAGTGCAGTAATTCTTAACAGAATGAGGTTAAGATTGTTAAAAAATATATATCTCAGAATTTAAGACCCACTGAAATGTCTTCCTGAGGATGTGTGTGCCTGAGTGGTCTACTCAACTGAGTTCTATTAGGACCATAGAATGAGCTAGCTGCTTATTAGACACCAGTGAACCTGTACAGTTCAGACCACCTTAGAAGCAAAAAGGCCTCTCATCTAAAAACTTTTAATTTTGGTTAGACCCTTTTCAGCAACCAGGATATTAAAAGCATCTCTCTTTTATGTGGCTCAAGATACATTATTTCCTTTGTAAAACTCCAGTAAAGCTGGTAACGTCTCCACTCCCATCTCAAAACTTGGTCTATGTTCTTGAAATGCATGAGTAGTAAATATTTCCGAGGCTCTGTACTGCAAATTTTATCTGAAGTGATGAAAATGTCCCAAATGTGTTGTGGGGAATTGCCAGGCAGGCTCAGAAGTACATGGAATATGTTCACTAAATTTTATTTTCTCAGGAAATGAATCTCAAAAGCTTGACTAATTTGGCACATTTCTCAAAAATAAATGGATTATAAGGATGTCTTCTTTTCAGCAAGGTGCTAGTAAAAGTGAAGTAGTGTCTAACAGATTTGCACCTGGTTTCCTCTTGTCTTAAGATCACTTGCTGAATTTCATAGGAATAGATGTAAGTGCTCTAGGGTCACTAAGGCTGTTAAACACACAGACTATTCAGGAACCAGGGGTCTACATATTTGGCATGCAAGCTGCACATTTCTCCTTGATCTGAACCACTTCAAAAGAAAAACAAAATCCTCATGTGTGCGCATATGGGAGCACATACACTTATCAAAATACTCTTTCCAAGGCACTGCCTATATACTACAAGAAGGTGACTCTAGGAAGGAAACTTTAGCATGTATTTCAAGAGCTCAGCTAAGTAGTAACAATGGAAACAGAACACTAATGTTTTAACTGATTCTGAGTTTTGTTTGGTAACAGTTGGGATTACTGTTGTCTTTCAAGATTTACAGTTTGTACACCTTCATGGACATGCTCACCATTGTTTTCTTTGGCCAAAGTAACAAAAAATATGAAGAAATGCCTTGATTGCAGAGGTTAACCACGATGGAACAAAAGCAGGTATATGCAAAGTACTGCTTTCAGTGAAAGAAGTGATATGACTCAGTAAACTGGGAGTGCTGGAAAGATGAAAACTTTTATCTGCATTAAAGCTCTGAGGCTTCTGTTCCAGATACTATCGGTGTTACCATCCTGTACTTCAGCAGAAAAGCTGCTATGAGATCTGAACTTCCTCTGCCAAAATCCTGAAGTGAATAGGGGTTTGTGGGTTATAAAGTGCATTCCACCAAGATCATAGCCTAGCGCTGCATGGATGCTCATGTTGTAACTAAATTACACCTGGCCTGTCTCTGACCAGCCACACTGATTATTTGAGCTTTTGATAAATGGGTAGTTGTAGTCTTGGGAATGATAAAAGAATGGGTAAGACTCCCTCCTAATAGGGAGGTGATTGTCCCTCTCTACTCGGCTCTTGTGTGGCCCCATCTGGAGTACAGTGTCCAGGTGTGGAGCCCTCAGTACAAAAAAGACATGGAGATTTTGGAAAGGGTCCAGAGGAGGGCCACAAAGATGATCAGGGGGCTGGAGCACCTCCCCTATGAGGACAGGCTGAGGGAGTTGGGTTTGTTCAGCCTGGAGAAGAGAAGGTTGTGGGGTGAGCTCATTGCAGCCTTACAATACCTGAAGGGAACTTACTCCCAGGAGGGGAGTAAACTCTTCAAAAAGGCTGATAATAGCAGGACTAGGGGAAATGGTTTTAAGTTAAAAGAAGGAAGATTTAGGTTGGATGTTAGGGGGAAGTTCTTTACTAGGAGAGTGGTTAGGTCCTGGAACAGGCTGCCCAGGGAGGCTGTGGATGCCCCGTCCTTGAAGGTGTTCAAGACCAGGTTGGACAGGGCTCTGGGCAACCTGATCTAGTAAATGTGTGTGTTTGGTGGCCCTGCTAGGCAGGGGGGTTGGAACTACATGATCCTTGAGGTCCTTCCAACCCAGGTCATTCTGTGATTCTGTGATTCTGTGATAGCGTTTAAAAGAAAGAAAGAAGGCAGGAAAAGATAAGCAATTATGGAAAGTGAGAATTTTTTTCCAAGAGATGCAAACAAACAGACATAAGTTTTTCCAAAGAAAGACTGAAAAGAGACCAATATCATTCTCTTTGAGACAGCTCTGCGGGAGAAAAATTTGGGTTATTTCTTTAGGAATTTTTTGAGTGGATTAAATCAGACTTCATAACGTGAACCTGCTTGAAAATTGCTTTTTTATGGATTATCCTTATCTCTGCTCCACATCCAGTTTTCTGATATCCATCCATAAAAGAAATGTTCTCACATTTAAGGCCATCCTATGAGTTAATTTCATTTGGAGGCATATGCTTCTTTAACAGAGCTCTTCCTAAACATGACCAAACAAGGACATCTTCTAGGCCTTGGAAGAACAGAGGAGAGAGGATGGACCCTGAGAGATTTGTAAAGGACAGAAATCCAATGAAATAAAGTGCATAAATGAACCTTGTGGTGATAGTATTGATGAATATGTTGTACAAAGGGCAGTGAATCTACTAAAATTCACCAGGGTTGCATTACTATGTGTCATGGTTTAACCTGGCAGGTGGCTGAGTACCACACAGTTGTTTGCTCACTCCCCCCCTTCCCAGTGGAATGGGGAAGAGAATAAAAGAATAAAAATTTTTTAAAAATAAATAATAAAAATAAAATAGAACTTGTTGGTTGGGATAAAACTATTTACTAAGATAGAGAAAAGGAGAATGATAATAATTATATCGCCTTTTGACTGAGGCTCTACTAGCTCCCTGAGCAGCAGGAGAGAGAAATTAACTCCTGCCCCTCCCCCCCCTCAGAACTCCTTCTGCATGATGTTATGTGGCATGCAAAATCCCTTTGTCCTAAGTAAATTGTAATAATTTGTTCCCTCCCAGCTCCTTGGGTCCTTCACTGAGAAGGGCTTTGGCTCTGTATCACACTGCTCAGCAGCAACTAGAAACACCGGTGTGTTATCAGCATTGTTTTTCCCCTCAAATCAAAATGTGACATCACACCAGACACTGTGAAGAAAACAGTTCCATCCCAGCTGAAACTGAGACACTATGGAAGCAATGCTGATCAAATTAATGCAGGTAGACCTTGCTAAGGTGTTACCAGTGGTCCCTTTCACGCCAGGATTCAAGGGTTAAGCCTCCGCGAATCCGGCCTCCTCCAGCCGGGGCCCATTTAACTACACGTTCACACCAATATGGTGAATAGCTAAATGGCGTTTTATTGTGCGTGTTAGCGGTTTAAATAAGCCGCTATCTACTTCGTCTACACCCCTTCTACATATGCATAAATCCTTCTACATATGCATAACCGAGCAGGGGAGGGCCTATCGCGTTACATCCCGAGTGTTCGTGCACGCCTAATGCAACATTTCCCCCCCCCCATGCTTAACAAAACCATGCCCCGTTACAACGCAAGCGCGATCCTAATCCTAATATATAAAAGTGTTAGTCCTTATACAATTTAAACTTTGTTACATATTAACTATAAAGTGAGGTATACAGGTTACAAAACATGCAGAGATAAGTGGTGCAATGTCTAACAATGTTAGTGGTGTTCTAATCAGTATGTCCAAGGCATCTTTGGTTATATTATACAGTTCATCCTTCTGCGCAAAGCTTCTTGTATATCCGCTGGAACTCCATTCTCTCATTAAGCACTCTTTCCATCGTAAGTTGTAAGCAACCCCTCAAAGTCCTTGCACTTGTGCCCTTTAGAGGAAATCTATTGCAGCTCTATTCTGTAAAACAGTATGCCTGAAAGAAAAGTTCTCAGCTTTCAATTAGTTTTCCGTTTCTTCCAGACCGCCCTTTTGGGTGATGACTGCATCAGGTTTTATTCTTCTTGACGGGACCCATAAAATTTTTCCTGATTCTCTATCCTTTACTGTGGCATAACCTCTTCGTTCAAAATGATTGATTGCATAATGTGCTACGCCAATACATCCACCTGCTGGGCTACCGAGATCCTACCTCTGTGACCTTCCCCCTCCCCAAGGACACGTATCTTGTCCTTCAGGAGACAGTTGGCCCTTTCCACAATTGCTTGTCCCTGGGAATTCCCAGCGATGCCTGTTGAATGAGATATTCCCCAGTGCTCCTTGAGTAGATCTCGAGATGAAGCACGAGCCATTGTCTGTCTTGATATGTCACGGCACACCAAGGACCACGATGGCAGTGGCCCAGTGTCGCTGAGCTGCAGGGGACTTAAATGTTAACATAATCATCATCACTCAATCAAAACCTTGACTGACAATGCACTAAACATAAGGTTACATGTAAGGTCATAATTTTTTGAGTTGACATATACACACTCATTCAAGCATTCATTTTAGACAATTCTATAAATGGAAATTTCTAAGCTAATGTATTATTACTTATCGACAACTATGAGGTGCTAAACCACCAAAAGGAGAGAGAAGGAACACAATAGTGGTGAATGTGATAGGCAGTGCCTGCAGGGCATCCCCTGCTTCAAAGTGCACTTTGCCTTTCTCACCCATCTCAGATTCTCTCCTGTTTTAATTCTTGCTAACAAACCACTATATTAGATCTCTCTACAATACAGACTACTCAGAGAAAGTTATTTACAGCTATAGTTACTTATTCCTATTGTTACTTGTTTTACCCTTAACTTTCTTCTTTTTGTTTTATTTAATTGGTAAGCTTTTCTTGTTGACCTACTCCTACTATAGTTACAAAAATCATCTATGGGTCATAATTCTTGATGCAGTATAGAGTGAGATGCACCTGTAACTGTCAGAAAACAAATATCTTTGCACTGCTGTGTGCACGTTGCATTCAGCCCACTGGGGGCAAAACTCATCCTGGGATCTTCAGGTCCTGCTCTAGTACAGCTGCCACCGTTCCTCCCAACTCCACCACCACAATTCCCCCTCCATACAATTTCCAAGCTCCATCAACAAATTTGTCCAAGTCCTCTACCCTAGTTCCCTAAATGAGTATATTATTGGGAGAAAATGAAGACATTCTTGCTGGCACTAGCAAGAGACCTTCAGAGGTGCAAACAGCTCTGCAGACATAGAGGAAGAAAACCGAAAGATTGTAACAATTCCTGCCAGACAGACCATCTTGGCATGATCACGGGATATCTAGCTTGTGCACCTGGCATGGGTGTGAGCAGATACTATATAGGCCATTGGCAAAACCCACCAAAACTGAGGCGGTTTGGAGTGAGTGGCAAGAGACCGTGGGTTCATGTATGACCAAAGCTCAATCAGCTGAGCTGTCTGTGTTACTCTGAATGCAATTGGTGCTGCATTCTTATCCCTGTCTCGGGCCTCTACTACCCACACCAAATTATCACTTACTTTGTAATTCAGGTCCCAGCAGGGGTAGTGATTAACAGTAAACTAGGGGCACGTGCACTCCCAATGTTTTGCTTTTGTCCCCATTCGGAAGTAACGATTTGTTTACTTTCACAAGCAGCGGAGGAGGGGGGTAGGCAGTGAGGGGGGGCAGTGCGGGGGTTTGCGTTCTCTTGCTGGCACTTAAAACTTCTCTGGCTAGAGCAGGTCACATTCGATATTTTAACTCACTGTTCTTCTGTAGCCTTTTTCCTGTTTTTTGTTTTTCACAATTCCACTATTCGTACCCTCAATTACAGTTGCACATAACATTAATAATTCCACTTCCATATAGCATTCATGTTTACACATCCCTGTAACATTAAGATTTTCATATACCATTTGCATTTAACAATCACAAAGACAGTGACAATAACCAATACAGTTTATCCTAAGCATTCTTGCTCTCCTCCAAGTTATCAGCAGGAATGGGCCTTCCCATTAACCTGATTCCAAATTCTTTAATATTATCATATTTTTTCCATGACTTTTCACTCTTTCCTTGTTAACTGAAATGAAGTGAGGGCTACAGGTTGTTGCCCATCATCACATCCTTGATTTAAAAGTTCAATACATATGTCATTTTAGCAAGCCTTCCTGCTGGAAGTGCCATGATTATTGTCCACTGATACCATTGGGCTGGAACTGACACTGAAAAACATCAGTGCAAAGGTGTTTATGATAGATTTCTTTTGTAACCACAACTAACAGATATTAGATAGGTCCCTTGGCTCATTTCATTTGGAAACACTATGGAGGAGTTACATGTGAATCATAATCAGTTTGACAAAAAGAGGTGAAAGAAAGGAATGATTATCACTGTGAAGGAAGTACCAGAAATCCAGGATGACCTGAAAAAAGGTCTGCAAACATTTCTAGGTTTTTCAAAAGCAATAAACTTCTTGGAGAAGCACAAACATCAAAAAATTACTTTCTCACTTCCCCAAGAGGTGCACACACAAAACTTTCCAAATTCCAAGATATGTTACAAGTTACTTAAACCACCAATCTTCAAGCCATAACCAAATTATGTAGTTTTAACACATCCAAGGACTGATACAACCACAACCACAACAAACAAAAGCATAGATGAAAAAAGACTTCTCAAAGTTGTTAACAGCAGTTTAACCGACTCCAACTGCCGTGGCTCTCTCATCAGCTGGTCTTGTTTCAGCTTCAGAGACTCCACTTGAGCCCAGGGCCCCCTGACAGGACCCCCCATTAACGACAAGAAGGAATGCCTCCCTTATCTTTGACCAATCCGTGACTTGGTCGCTCTTCTTCTCCCTTCCCCCTCCTCCCAGGTAGAGGCGGACCAGCAGCCCACCCTCTTGGGGAAGGGTTATGATGACTAGGAACGCCTCCGCCTCCGCCCCCGCTGATGTGGATTGGCTTCCATCTTGGTTACGCCTATCCACCCAGCCCCCCGGGGCGGAGCCACACCCACAACCCATCCCATCTCGAGGAAGGGACCCATCCTCTCGCCCCTGCTCACTCCCCTTCCCCACCCCCAAGGATGGGCGAAGGAATGCAGGTTGCTTTGGATACCGTGATGGGGCCTCCGAGGAAGGCTTCTGCTGGTCAAGAGATAAGGATGTGGAATGTGTGGAATGCTGCTGGACAGGGCCATCTGGTTGTTGTTCAGCCGGGGTGATGGCTGCGGTCGGGATGGCGCGCTCCACCTTGTCTTTGTCTTTCAGATCCTCACATCTGCAAGAGAAAAGGCTTCCCGACCCACATTCCGCAGCCCCAACCTGAATATCAGTCTTCCCCTCTTTCCGAGCCGCTTTCAGCGCCCCAAGCACCAACCCCCACGTTTTGAGCTCAGCATCTTTCTGCTCGTTCATTGTGCGTTCACAGAGCGAAAAAGTTAAAGAGTCCCACTTATTGTGGTCCAAAATCTCCCAAGGAGAGGAAAGCTCTCTCTCCTTTTCTAGGCATCTAATGACGGCCACGATGTCCTTCTTAGAAGGAACACGCTTGCCACCACGGTCTTTACAAAATTGAAGCAATACCTTTACGACTTGCTCCATAGTTGATCCGAGACGAAGAAGTTCGCTCGGCCCCGAAACCACGGTCCTACCGCCGGTAGCCTGCCGCCGACCTCACAGACTCTCTCAATCCGACGGGCATGCAGAGGATGTCCAACGCCTTGAATCCCAACGTCCTCACACGGGGCACCACTTGTTACCAGTGGTCCCTTTCACGCCAGGATTCAAGGGTTAAGCCTCCGCGAATCCGGCCTCCTCCAGCCGGGGCCCATTTAACTACACGTTCACACCAATATGGTGAATAGCTAAATGGCGTTTTATTGTGCGTGTTAGCGGTTTAAATAAGCCGCTATCTACTTCGTCTACACCCCTTCTACATATGCATAAATCCTTCTACATATGCATAACCGAGCAGGGGAGGGCCTATCGCGTTACATCCCGAGTGTTCGTGCACGCCTAATGCAACACTAAGGATAGCCACGAATAGCTTAAATAGTATGTGTTTGTAAATGTTCCCACTCTGTCACTTATAAAAGATAGGGTAGTTGGAGAAAGCAAGCATTTCACATGTTAATGCTAATTCTTTTCAATAAAGCCAGCTCTCAAAAAGGCATAGCTATAATGTATGATCTAAATTGCAGTGTACAGCTGATAATATGCAGCTTTACCCCCAGAGGAATGCTAAAACCTAGGTGAACACAAAAGATAAATAAAATTAGTGTTGGTATCCTGATTGTGAACCTGTGAGCACCTACGTATGACCAACTTTCAACACCTATACAGTTTCAGAGATGCTCATGAAACTAGCAGTGGCTGAACAACAAAAATGTTTCAATCTGTGAAGTCCTGAGGACAGATTCTGATGCAGAGGTGTTAGTCATCACTAGATGAATCAGACAAGATAACTGTATGGATCAGGGTGTACTGAGACCTCTACCATATAGTTAATGGAAATGTAAAAAATTAAGGAATAATTTTTGTCCTGACTCAATTCCCTTTTAAGTGCTGTCAGTTGCTTCAGAGAATACCTGTGAAACTTCACCCATCACTGCAGTCCTTCAGGCTTTGCAGCTATAGGGAAGACAGAGTGACAAGAGGTTCAATGAATACAGAGATAAGATATTAGAAGGTTAAGAAAAAAAGAGAAGAAAAAAAATAAATAAATTCATTTTTTCCAAAAGCACCTACAAACCCGAAAAAAGTGTAACAACTCATCCATACATTCCTGGGAAGCTCTATCCCTGTGTACTAGGAGATAGACTAATGAGAGCCACTACCCATCCACCCTTCTCTGTATTTATTTTTTCTCCTAGCCTGCATACTGCAGTGATACTTTTCTTGTCTGACAGCTGCCTTGTACTTGGTGCTATGGTATGCAAAGGTTATTGGAATTTATATGCAAAGCTCAATGGATATAGAATTAAAAAATGCCTCAGAGGCATTCTTGAAATGAGATGCCAAATCTCAGAAGTTGTATCTTTATGAGGAAAATTTGAATACAAAACACCAAGGTTTATGACTCTTGCACATATTAATTCATACCAATATATGTTATAAGAGGACTAAGGAGACTATTTTTCATCTTGGGCTGAGAGAGAAACCCTGCCAGATTTACTGACTCGCTGTGAGAAATCTGCTTTAGCTGGCTGATGGATACCTTTTAAATGTAAATCAGAATGGTTAGTTTATCACAGGGCTATCACAATGAGCCTGTAAAATGCTTGGTGCTGCAGGTCACAGGAGATTTGGGAACAGGGTGAACAAACCTCTCAGCAAAAACAGACCCTAAAGTTAACAATTCATATTCTGCTTTGTATGAATGTTACCAGAACTGAAATCAAAACAATTTTTATTATACATCCATCTCCTTGGCAGCTACCAATTACCTTGACTCTGTTGGAGAGACTAGATTTTAGAAGATAGTCATATAATAGACTCCCATATTCTTTCCATGTCTGCAGTGTAGGTGTTTTGCCTTTCTGGAGGGAAAAGAGATAAGCAGTTGTCCTGAAAAGGCCCCAGATGTTCTCTATAAAGTCCTGCCCGCAACAGCTCTTTCCAATCTGCTGTTTGTAAACACTTGGGTGTCTATCCTATTTGCTGTATCATGATTTTGTCACATCAGGACAGGCTCAGAAGCTTGAAGTACAGATGCTGGCAACAGATCACAAAGGCTAGAAATGTCCTCTTCAAACAAACAGTATTTACATTAATATTTTCAAATGCATTCAACAACTGGAGTGACAATAGTGATGATATTTGCATCCTAGTGCAGATGTTACTGATTTGTTCTTCTGCTGATAAAAGCAAATGATGTGCTCTCTGCCTCTTTTTCTTGCACACATGCAAGCACACGCAGAGAGATGAGGAGCTTTCAATCCATCCACAGATGGTTTCCCCATCAGGGCTTTGCCGTTTAGATCTCCTGCTTCATAGTCTCCTCTCGGTGTTGCAGTCCCTATTTTCTGTAATTAAATTCTGTTCCTCCCCCCAGTTTTTCTTTTATAAATGCTTTTCATTCTGATGCTTAGAGTCAACTGTCTCCCCAAAGCTCTGTGATATTTAACAGCATCCGGAAAAAATGTGGTTAGAGAATTGGGACACTTAAAGGAGACACTGCTCTCCTAAGTGTGCATTCACATTTATGAATAGATATTTAGAGGGTGGGAATGTAGATGAAGGAGAAGCTATGAAAGGGCTTATTACTAATTAACTGTATCTATTTCTCCCCCTTTTAAACTGCTTTTTTGTTTATAATTTCAGCTGGTAGGGTAATGTGCTAAATTAAAGCTGCAGAACACAATTATAATTAAGATTCAAAAAGCCAATTGGCTGTTAGTAAAATATTAATTGATAATATAAGGGATATTTACAGCATTTTGCTAAGCATGCTGCAGATTTGCATCAGTAACTTTGTTGCTAAGCTCCAAACATTTTATTCAGTAGCTTTTTTTTACTCCTGGAGGTAAAAAATTTTGCCTTCTCAAGCCGTCCTTTCTAAAAGTACTTTGCTTTTATTTTGTTTGCAAAGTTCAGCAAACACAGATGCTTCAATCCTTTCCTAAAGAACAGCAAAAGTGTTATATAATTACTACCACTTGCCATGCAGAAAACCTTGGCATAACTGAACTACCATGCATAGTTCAGCAATCACAGCATCTTTCATATCTACAGCTCCATGTTACCCCATGTTTTAGCAGGAGAAACCAAACCATCTTACCTGTGAGAGGAAGCAGATTCTTTTATGTACAGCCACAAATGTAGGGCTCATGTTACTGTTTCTTTCACAAGGAGGGGGAAAAATGATTTTAAGAGCTAAAAAACATTGATGGAGGTGATAGATTTTCTTCTCTGTTTGAAGTGTTTTACTACTGGATTAAAAACTGACCTTCATAATTTATTTTAGTTTTACACAACATCTGTATAACTGTCATTTCCGCTGTGTGATGAACTATAACTAATGGCACCATGATTTTTTTGTGTCATGTGTTTGCTAACATTTTAGTGGCCACATATTACTAAATATTAAAGCTATTATGAGACACTGCATGTAATCCTGTCACATGTACATCAGTAACAGCACCAGCTTAGGCACAGGTGACTATCCACCACCTACAGAATGCAGGGAACAACATGACTTTACACCTCCCATGCCCACTGAGGGAACAATCACGAACTCCTCTGCAGCAGGTGGTACAGGAGGTAGATAGTTGTTATTCAGCAGAAACAGATGTGAGTTGTAGGGGTACAGAGATCAGTTCTGTGTGTGTACTGAGAGCAGCCGTCTGTCATGCCTCAGGAAAATCCAGCAGCGGCATCTTGGAAGGTCAGCACTGGAGAGGCAACTGATAAAGCATGAGTATGACTCACATCTTATTGTTTTGAGGGCTTCTCCCAGCCACAGTCAGCCCTCACAGTCAGCCTGTAAATCACAGAATCATAGAATTGTAGGGGTTGGAAGGGATCTGGGGAGATCATCTAGTCCAACTCCCCTGCTAAAGCAGGTTCTCTATAATAGGTCTCACAGGAAAGTGTCCAGAAAGATCCGGAGAAGGAGACTCCAATAATTTTGTTTATTTTTCAAAGAAGAATACTTTACAGTTCAAACCAGAAAAGGGTATAGGATTTGGGGGGGGGGGGGCGGGGCAAGAGATAATGGTACAAATGAAAATGGGTGGGAAGCAAGGCACAGCTGTGGGCATTATGAGGAGCTCTGTTGTGATTACAGCACAGAATCACAGCAGGAAGGGCTGTAGTGTGAGAGTATACAGGAATCAGAAAGCTTGCAATGAGCCCAAGGTAACTTGTTTTCCCTTCTTCTCCTCTGTTTAAAGTTATACAATGTCATCTTTTCTGTAGGTTGGTTGAACATAGGGTGATTCCAGGTGATGATTATGCAAGACATTTCTGCTACCTAAGCGACCTATCGTGAATTTTATTAGGGGTGGGCAAGTGAACTGACTTGCCCCAGGACTCACCAGATATAATTACATGGTCATTAGGAACCATATCACTGAAGGGTAAATACATACTTATTTTTATCTATAAAATCAGCTCTTTCAACTCTAAGAATAATTCCTCATTTTTATGCAGCAATATGTAATTACTATAAGACAGCTTCTACCCTCAAATAAGCAGGCACTATTCCAAGTGAAATCTTTCATAGTTTTAAATAAACCTTGCAACCTGACAGCAAGATTTGTCTTCTACCTAACAAAAAATTAAAAAATTGTAACAAGAGAGAATAAAGCTGCAATAATCTCTATTAGCAGGCAGAAGTTCTAAGAACTCCTATTCTGTTCAGTTTTGGAATCAAACTTAACCTTCCTGTCTCAGAATGCTGACTACTGTGAAAGTGACTCCTGAGAGAAGGCACAGGGAGGTGGCTCCAGAAGTAGATATCAGATAAAATGCAGATGAAGGGTACAGGTGTATTATAAATTCTGATGTTCCTTGTAACACTTTCTATTTCTTGCAGGTACTGCTACGTGATTTACAATGGAAAAATTGCTCTGTGGCATCCTGGTGTTTGGAATGGCTGTCATGGTCAATGCTTGTCCCAAATACTGCGTCTGTCAGAACCTGTCTGAGTCGCTTGGGACTTTGTGTCCCTCAAAGGGTCTACTGTTTGTACCTCTAGACATAGACCGAAGGACTGTTGAGCTTCGACTTGGGGGAAACTTTATTATTAATATCAGCCGACAGGATTTTGCCAATATGTCTGGGCTTGTTGACCTTACATTGTCCAGAAACACCATCAGTTATATACAGCCGTACTCTTTCACTGACTTGGAGAGCCTTCGGTCTTTACATCTGGACAGCAACAGGCTGCCTGACATTGGAGAAGATATTTTGAGAGGCTTAATAAACCTCCAGCACTTGATTTTAAACAACAACCAGCTAACCAGCATCTCTGATGAAGCCTTTGAGGACTTTTTGCTGACACTGGAAGACTTAGACCTTTCCTACAATAACCTCCGAAGCATTCCCTGGGAATCTATAAGGAAGATGATAAACTTGCACCAGCTCAGTTTAGATCATAACCTGATAGACTATATAACAGAGGGGACGTTTGCAGATCTTCAGAAATTAGCCAGATTGGATCTAACATCCAACAGACTTCAGAAGCTTCCCCCTGACCCTATCTTTGCCAGATCTCAAGTAATTCCATTAGCTGTTACCCCGTTTTCTCCACCTTTGTCTCTCAGCTTTGGGGGTAACCCACTGCATTGCAACTGTGAGCTGTTGTGGTTGAGGAGACTTGACAGGGATGATGATATGGAAACCTGTGCTTCTCCTCCGAGTCTAAAAGGAAGGTACTTCTGGTATGTACGGGAGGAAGAATTTGTTTGTGAGCCTCCTCTTATCACACAGCACACTCACAAGTTGCTGGTTTTAGAAGGGCAAACTGCCACACTGAAATGCAAAGCCATTGGGGATCCCACACCCATCATTCATTGGGTGGCCCCTGATGACCGCCTCATCGGAAACTCTTCGAGGACATCTGTCTATGACAATGGCACCTTAGATATTCTCATCACTACATCCAAGGATTATGGGACTTTCACGTGCATAGCAGCCAATGCTGCTGGAGAATCTACTGCAACAATAGAGCTCTCAATTGTTCAGCTCCCTCATCTCAGCAATGGCACAGGCCGAGCTGCCCCACCAAAGTCCAGGCTTTCAGACATCACCAGCTCCAGCAAGTCTAATCGGGGGGAAACAAAAGGCCCACCAGAAAGGGCTGTCCTGGTGTCAGAAGTGACCACTACCTCAGCTTTGGTGAAGTGGACAGTGAGCAAGTCAGCCCCTCGGGTAAAAATGTATCAATTGCAGTATAACTGCTCGGATGATGAAGTCCTGATCTACAGGTAAATGCAACTGCTATTTTGTCTTTTGATGATGGCAGGAGGAGGAAAGCAGGATATAAAATCTTTTACTCATTGGTTACTGATTTAAATTTGATCAGAGATAGATATCGGTAATACTGCTAGTGGTGTCTGCTAAGTCTATGTTGCATTTGTCAATCTGTTGGATTATCTGTTGGTCTGCTCATCACTTTCATGTCTGTTTTGAATCGTACATTACAAATCTCTGTAGTATTCTCTAACAACTACTGTTTTCAGTAACATTTTGAATTTAGGAAAAAATAATAGTACCTCCGTTGGTATCCTTGTTACAAGTCTGAACAAAGAAAGCAAAACTTGACAGGCTGGAAGTCAGAAGTTTCCCTTTCCACCTCCTGTAGGTGGAATTGAAACATACTACTGTGAGAGGAAGCAATGTGGGAGGAAGTTTGTGCTGTCTACCAATAGCACGGGCTCTAATTATTCAGCAATTCAAGATTCAGGGTTGTTAACGAGAGATTTTTCACCCATTTGAAACAGCTTGTTTCTAACTTCTCTAACATCCATTTGCACAACTGTAATTGCTGACAGCTTTGGAGCATTTAATGTTTTATACCATATTAAATACAAGAAGAGAGAGATAATTTTGAAAGCAAGCCCCGAATTCATTAAGCTCTTCCAGTTCCGCAACTTCTTTGACTTCTAATGATGTAAAACAAGTGTTCCTCTTTCAATGAACCTGACTATGAAAAAGAAAGAAGTAATAAATTTTCAGGATTAAAAATGGGTAGGAAGCTGCTTAGCAGGACAGAAAAACAGTGTTACTGCTTCTTCCTTCTATCTGGGAGGAGTGATTGATGTAGCATGCTCATGCTAATGACAAATCCCTAGAATCCAACCTTGTCTGCTTTTCTATTTCTCTTTCCAGCTTTCTTATTTGTTTACACACATCATGTGCACTGAGCTAAAGTTTGTCTTTGGATATACATTAGCTACCAGCAGAAGTCTGAATCAAAGGGTGAAATAGAAGCAAACACATAAATTCCTATAGCTCTGAAATAATTCTGAAACCAGTGAAGAAAAACTGGATCTGTTATAAGAATGCTGGTGTTTGGCTTTTGACTCTAATTGAGAACAAACTTTGTCTGAAGAGTATTTGTTCAAATACTGAAAATAAATATGAGGAAACTCAATTATAAAAATAGGTCAAAATAATCAAATCAGTTGGCAGCTGGGCATTATTTGCCATACTTTGCCTAATACACTGTGAAACTGTCAGTTTGAGACCAGCATCTATGTAGAGGTAAGTAGAATGAAAGAATAAGATAAAATTAAGTAATATTGGAATATTTGGAATACAGTCAAAGAAAATGTGCTAGTTTTTCTTAAGGCATAACTTCTAGAAAGTACTGAGCATCATTAAAGATCCTGAGCCCAATGCAGGCCTGCAAAAAGTACTCTGAAGGATGTGTATAGTCATGTGAAAATGTATAGTCAGTTTGGTGCAGTGAACAGGAATATCCCTGGAACTTAAAAAAGAAGCTTGTGGAGGTTGTCAGGCATTGGATGTGTTGATTTGCTGTGAAGTGGGTAGCCAGGGTAAATAAAGCAATGCAGAAGTGAAGTCATGCAGAGGTGAGAGAGCTGAAGAGGTGAGAATTGTGTGCCATGGGCAGAAACAGATGCCATTTTGCTTGCCTGATCTGGTGAAATAAAGGGCTACATCAGTGAGATTTTTCACCCTGTTGCATTGCTTGGTTATAGCTCGGTTTTCCAGAAGCAAAGCAAGGACATTTCTATTTTCATAAATCTCCCATGGGGGCTTTTTGAGGATTCATTGATATTGTGTAACTCTTTTCATTCACAGCTCTCAAGAGCACTTCACCAAAGAAAACAAATTTTATTTTTCTATATTTCACACTGGGGGAAAATGAAGCATAGGAAGATGAAGTGAATTGTCCAGCATCTGAGAGTTGTTAATCAGTGGTACTCATATTCATCAGAACCAGCTCTTACGAATTGCAGCCAGGGAGCCACATCATCCCTTAGAGTTAATTAACTAAAGTTATTTTGCTTTAATTGGTCAGATGTATGTCACTGCAATGTGTGTGTAGAAAAACACAAGGGAAAAAGATTTCTGTGGTATTCTGCTCTATAAAGTGTTGTGTATGTGCTAAATAGGATGCAATACTGCTTAGCTACTAAAATGATGAGCACTTAGTATATATTTGAACAAAGTGGTATGCCAGGACTGAGGGCCACTGGTTTAGGAGCAATCCTGCCTTGCTGGTAAGAAATGTCTTATGCACAAGACAAAAGTTTGCTTTATTCTCCACTCAGCATTTTTCATGGGCGTTGTACTCATAGTTAAGGATTGAAAATCAGTTCTTCCTACCCATTAGTACTTACCAGTTTCTTTATCATCATGTCCTCACCAATCCCACCTCTGCTTCCATCCCAGCTTAGGATTTCCTTTTGCAAGAGCTGCAGATAGTTCAAGGGTGACCACAACAGAATGTAGCAGCTCCATAAAAATTCAGCAGTGTGGGAAATAGTGACAGATATTTTCTGTTGGGCGTCCTGATTTCACTGCTGGACTGGTATCAGAATCTGAAGTTTTGTTCTTGACACACCACTGCCATCATACTGAGTATTAATGGAAGAAACACTGCTTATCTGTTTCCTCCATCTGACCTTCCTTTGTATTTGCCATCTCAGGACCACTGCTGAATCTAGCAGCAGGATTTTTTCTGTTTCAGTGAATGCTGGAATCATGTTTCTGATACTGATCTAATGAACACAGGTCTCAATCAACGCTTTGTTCCACATGGCTTCCCAGTGAGAAGAATAAGCCCAGAGGGAAGGGAGCAGCAGCTTGTGCAAATGTCTGAAGGGCAGTTTGGTCTGTATTAACTTGCAGTGACAACTACTGCCCCTAACACTGTCATAAAATAAATAACCTAGGGTGCTATATATTAGAGAATCATTGTCAAAAGGGAACATTCCTTCTTTTATGGGACATGCACTTAGCTATGTGTGGAATCTTAGTGCTCTTCTTTTGTGTTTTGATCTGTGTCCCTATGGGTAAAAATCCTACAGGAGGGGTTGCTGGGGTTGTATATCATACACAGGTAATCACCATTGGTTTACCTGTCATGAAGACAAACAGTTTAAACTAGAACCAAACTAGGATTCCTCTTGCTGAGGATGAATTAACCCCATACACCAGGATGGGCTAGGGGTCACCAGACTAGAAAGTAATTTTGCAGAAAAAGATCTGAGGACCACGGTGGACACCCAGCTGACCATAAGACAGCAGTGTGCCCTTGACAAAAATAGGTTAATGATATTCTGGACTGCACTAGGGAGAGTATTGCTAGAAGGTCCAAGGAGGTGATCATTTCCCTCTGCTTGGCCCTGGTGACACAATACTTAAGGTGTTGGGTCCAGTCCTGGGCTCTTCAGGAAAAAAGGCAAATGGATGTATTGGAGTGAGTCCAGCAAGAGGCCTTGAATAAGGGAGAGGAGCACTTCACAAATAAGGACAGGTTGAGAGAGCTGGAACTGTTTAGTCTGGAGAACAGAAGGCTGAGGGATGATCTCATCAATGTTTATAAATACCCGAAGGGAGGATGAAAAAAAAGACAGTCTAGCTCTTCTCCACAGTGTCCAGTGACAGGACAAGAGGCAATACGCACAAAAGGAAACATGAGGCTCCATCTGAACATCAGGAAACACTTTTTGATGTGAGCAAGCACTGGCACAGGTTGCCCGGAGTGTTTGAGTCTCCATCCCTGGAGATATGTAAAAGCCACCTGCACATGATCCTGAACAGTCTGCAGGAGATAACACTGCCTGAGCAGTGGGTTTGGGCCAAATGGCCACCAAAGGTCTCTTCCATCTCTGCCATTCTCTGACTCTGTGAGCTATAAGATTAGTTACATTTGTCATTATTTTAGTTTTTTCAAAACCTTTCCCCACCCATACCAGTGCCTCCTGTTAGAAATCTTAAAGACTGAAACTTGTAGAGCTATCTGTTGGTACTGTGAGCTGCTCACTGAAGAAAATAATTTTTTAGATTTCCTTCCAGAAAAGCACAATACAATTTGCAAAGCTCAGAACCAAGTGACTGTGGGTATGCTTGGAGATTTATGTGCTTTTAAATTCAGCAGCTTTTCCATTCTTTCATCTTTTTTTTTTTTTTTTTTTTGTAATATAAATCACTCTTACGCTGACATGACTGATAGTAAATGTGAATTGTTCTCATTCATTTTAGCCAAGACCAGAAGTCTGTTCCAAAATACACTAAATCACTTCATATTTGATGGAAACAACAACAACAAGTAACAGGAATGCAGGAATAGTAATCAATGTCCAGGAGAGAAAAGGAATGGGAGAAGACCAGATGCCTGTCCTTAGGTTTAGGCATAACACTGGGAGCCCTGCTCTACCACAGAAAGCCTACCTGCTTCTGTGAATGTTAGTTAGGAGTACAGTCTTCCTCAGTTTGGATTTCCCTTTCAAAATCACTGTAGATATTCAGGAACATCAGATTAATCATTGGTAGAACTCAGGCGCATGCATGCTTAACATATTTTTAATATGGGATTGAACTGAGATATGAACATTTGGAAAACAGGCTCTTTAGGCCTGAGTTTCCCATCTGTAATGGGTGACAGCACTATCTATCTTGACTCACAGGGATAAGCACCTTAGCAAATATTGTGTAAACAGGAGTCCACATAAATTAATAGGAAGACTTCCTTTGAAGACACTGTGTGGCAGCATCAGGGATAGTCATAAATGATTAAGACACCACATTACATAACCGTAACACTTAGATTAAGTAAAGTGTCTGGGGATGGAGATTGTGTCTTTTTTATGTGTAGTGAGCCCTACATGATGCAGGATCTCTTCTCAGTATTGGCCAATGGGCATTGGTGTAATTAATAAATGCACCGTAATTTAAAAGATGAATAAATCTGCAAGTGTTCTGTAGAGCCTCCTAGGTTGTAGTGAGCCTGCTGGCTGTGTTTTGAATTAAAGCTCTGATGTAGCCACTTAGAAATGTGTATCTGAATTGTGACACAGCTGTTAGATTTATGGGAGATTTAAGTCTGTTTTATTTTGTGGTATTTCATACTAAGAGTAATAAAAACATCTGCACAAATTAAGAATTACTGTAGCACTACATACTTTCTAGCTTATAAATTCACCACTGGAAAACAAAACAAAACAAATTTTATATATTTCTGAAAGCTTACTTTTTCCATATATATTTTATGTAGCAGGCAATTTAGGCAGTAAAATATGAATAAACATCTCCACAGCTCCAGCTTATTTAAACAATGCTTCCATGGGTTTGATTACTTAAACAATATAATATTGATTTACATTTACACAGTACCTTTCACTGCAGGTGCTTTACAGACTAACTGAACAGAGATTACTAACCACTGCTATCCTGTCACCTCTCTGTTAAATATTAGCTGTGGTTTGGCAGTCAGGTGATAGTGCAACTGCATTTTATGAGCAAATAATAACTTTAGTGTTTGCACTTATGAATGCTCTTACCTAGGGTAGGAAGAAACTAACTGAATTCAAGTTTCCCTCAGCTTAGTGGAATAAATATACATATGTGTTCTTCTATTCCATTGTGATTACTCAGAGGGCAGAGAGGTGCTAGCACTGCTGCCCAGAGAAGCTGTGGGTGTCCCATCCCTGGAGGTGTCAAGGCCAGGTTGCATGAGGCCCTGAGCAGCCTGAGCTGGTAGGAGGCAGCCCTGCCCATGGCAGGAGGTTGAAAATGAGTGGGCTTTGAGGCCCCCTCCAACTTAAACTGTTCCGTGATTTTATGACTCTAAGACATGCTTGATGGCTGATGCGCTGCAAACGTCATAAGTATCTCAGATGTGTAGGGGGGTTATGTCCAACAGTAGAAATACACTGAACACCACATTATGCATTAGAGGATGTGCCACTGCTTAGATTGCTGTTTCTGACTGGGAACGCCTGATCTGTGGAGACCTACCAGGTAATGACTGATAACAGAGGGAGTCCCGTTGCTTAGTTAGGGCAAATCTCAACATCCTGATACTGTCATAAAGCATGATTACATTATTTTTGCTCTGACAACAGTTAAAAACACACAATTCTGGCAATTTTAGAGAAGACAGAGGTATAATTTCTTCTGAAAGTCCTGACCATCTGCCTTTACTCATGATTTGAAAAGTAGGTTCATTAAAATGAAGGCATATAAATGCCTTTCACTCTTTATCCTCATTTTCTGTCGCATCCCTGTCCCAAACCTGGCTATTGACTGTCCTCCAAAGTTCAGAGATGATAAAAAACCCAACTCCTCAGCCTCAACATGTGAGCTGAGCTATTCCAGTAGCATTGTATCCAGGATACAAGCCTTTATTTGGTCAGAGCATTTATATATTTAAACACTGGATAAAACAACTGTTGGTATAGAGGAACATCACATGAAGATATTAATCATCATGTATTAATCATTTGCATTTGACAGGCTGAGATAGCAACTATATAAAAATAAAAATGTGAAGTCATAGTTCCAAAGGGAAGAAATTCCTCTAAGCAGAGCAAGAGAAAGTCTGACATGGGTGATTGGTGCTTCAGGTCCTTTGAGAGTGGTTTGCCGCAGTAGTGTGCATTGACTTCTAGAGGATCTGCAGCACATGCAGACTTCCTGAATGGCTTCAGACATAACAGAGAAGCTGTTTCACAGAAACATGTATTCTGGGTCTGTGCAGTTTTCTTGGCTTCTGCTGAAAAATTTCCATCTAGTTCTTTTCAATATTTTTTCTCTTGCTGGGAGAAATACAGTGACAGAGCTTTTTCTTCCTTTCTTTTCTTCTGTTTTTATCTTGTTTTGTTTTGTAATTCTTTCCCTTGGAATATAAAATGCCTTTGAGAAAAAGCAAAGAAAGTGGGGTGAAAATGGCAAAAAAATTACATTTATTACCAGATTATAAAGTGGGAAATAAAAATATAAAATATGAGATAAATATTAGTGGGATGCAAATGCAATATATAAAATTAAACAAAAATTAAATGAAAGTAGATGTACATCTTAAAATTGTCCCTGAAGTTGTCCTAGATTATTGTGATGAACTGTCAACTGATATTCATACAGCAACTAATGAAAAAAACACACTGGTCTGAAGCAGTCCAGTTCATCATGAGCAGAAGCTGACCATGCAAATACTACCCAGGCCAATATTTTGCTTGATAAATGATGCATACAGTCAAAATACGAAATAGTCATTTATCCTCAAAGGATATAAGTTCCTTCGTGTGTGCATGATAAGTATATGAGAGCGTGTGAAGAAGGATTTTGTGACTCTAGAACACAGGGACTGGTGGGACAGCACCTTATACCAATTTCAAGGTATTCCCATTTCCTTTGAAGTTTAACAATGGTCACATAACATTTAGTAAGGTATATGGATAGTTTGTATTTTGTACCTCTGGCCTTGAGCTCTGCCTTAGAAGTCGAATACGAAGGCAAAGAGCTTGATTCTCACCTCATCCCCTGTTGATGGGCTGTTGTGCAGGGTAGGAGCCAATTCAGAACCCATTTTCAGCATGAGGCAGCAGTACTCTTGTTTTATCTCTGCTGCTAATTATTTATTAGAGCTCATCAAAGGCTTAGCATTTTTTCTTGAGGGGAATTCACAATGAGCTAATGCTTGCCCATAACATCTGCCACATCCCCTCTCTTAGCTGCTCTGCATCCAAATGCCAGGACCTGTCCCCACCCATCACTGAAATAGTAAACTACACATTTGATGCCAAAATGAACTATAGAAATAAAATTTTGATTAAGATTCAGGTGAGTCAACATTTTGATGTCTAAATGAAAAGTTTTAATATATTCAAATTCATACTGTTCGTGAATATTAACAAGCCAGAACACAGCTGCACAGCTACCACTATCTTTGCTATTTTAAATCTGGGACAGATTTATAGCAGTTAATGCGCTGTTCCATGCAAAAAATAAAACAGAATAGAAAATCCACTGATGTCCATTGCTGACTCCCTAACAGTAACAAACCTCCCATGTCATTTATAGTCATGCAAAGTAATAACAGCACTGACAGTTACAAACATTAACTAATTAAATATTTGACTGAAGGTTGGAGTCAAGACCCTTAGAAATCAGTAATCATCATTGACTCTGCTGGGCTTTAGATCAGCCCGAAAAGCTTGTATTTTAGTAATTACTGTTATTTTCTAGATATATAGATATAGAAAGAAAAAGGTTAAATATCTTGCTCAAGGTGATTCAGTAAGGTAGTGAAATAAACATGCCTCTGGAAACACAGCTGGGAGCAGTCCTGCTTTAGCTTTCAGTGCATTCTCATGTCCTTGCTTGTATTTCGAATATGATCATTCCTCCCTCCTAATGTTGCAATATCAGAAAACTCAGGAAAGAGTGAAAACAAACAGAATCAGCAGCATTTCATTGTCACTCTGACAAGGAAAATTTGCCCAAATGTCCCTATTATGTCCCTTAATCATATTCAGAAACACTTTTTTTTTTTTTTTCCTAAGAATATGAAGCCTTTAGGAGAATATGCAACTACTTTTCACCATGAGCTCTCTGGATTTGTTCCTTGATGTGAGCACTGCAGCAGGCAAGACTTTATCCCCTACCCCTCTGTCTGCCCCCCAGAGAAGATCCTGCAGCAGGGATAGGGAACGCAGTGTGATTGCATGACTTGCCCTGCCATCCCATCCTCACTAAGTGCATCCTGAGAGGAAGACTAACCTTCCAAGACAGTCTTACAAAAAGGAAGTCAGCTTTGAGAATTTTGTTTCTGGCAAGCCTGTCTTTGAAAAGGATAAAAATGGGACCAGCACCTTGTTACTTGCTTTGTCTTCCCATCATTAACTGATAGAAAATGCCTCTTCTAGTAAGGATAAGTTTTGCTTTGAAGAAAGGAACACAGTGAACAAATGCACAGGTTTCATGAAAAGTGAAGGTGGAAGAAAACATTTTGGGTAGACCCAGGATTCATCACACAAAGCAAAACATGAAATAGTAACTGACAGCCAGCACACAAGCTGCCTTTTAGCCAAGGGGTAGTAAGGCTTTCTTGGGTGTCATGACCCATAATTAATTACAGGACTGTGTCAAGACCAGATGCTTATGGCAACAGATACCCTAAATAAGAGATATGCCTTTCTTTAGTGAGCTTGTAGCCCGCAGAAGAGAGAGAATTCCTCAGCCCATGTCAGATATCTTGAGTATATACATGTAAAATACTGTGCAGTCCAAACTTATTTAGCTACAGACTCAGCTACCTAGTTCTTTGTTGTGAATTTCCTGTTATATCCTCTCTCTTTCATAACAGGCTTTCAGCTTGAGTTCCCAGGCTGTTTCAGAAAGAGTGTATCTTTGTGTATGATGGTTGCAGTGGTTAACCTTAACTTATGATAGCAATGGTTCAGCTTACTTCTATAGAGAAATTACTTCAGACTCATCTTTTGAAAAGCCTAGAACTCCAGGAGATACAGCGCAGGAAAAATAAAAGAAAGTAGGAATGCACTAGACTGAATAAGTTATATTGTAACACTTCATTACCTTTAGTTCTTACAATTCCAGTTATTTTTGGATTTACCTCTAGTAGAAAAATGCACTCCAGGTGAAGAAAAATCACTCCAGTCATTCAGTACAAAGTGATGGGATGTTTGTTTCTCATTTAAGCCTGTTCTGAGGCTTAAATTGGGATGGTGGTGATGAGTAATCTTTGTGATAATGCTCTGGTCAGGCAAGGATGAAAGGAGGATTTTAGAAAGCTGGGCATCATTAAGACTTGAGGCAGAAAGCAGGTTTATATTCCATGTAATGTTTTGAGTGTTGCACCTGTAGATATTCAATGAAGGCTTGTGCTACAAGGAAATCGTTTATTTCTTTTTGTTCTTAAAAGCACACAGCAAAAAGGTAGCTCAGATTTCAGATGGTGAGGAAAGAAAATGTGAGGTAATGGATGTCTTTGAAAATGGGCTGTTTCACTGTCATATTACTCTTTTCCCCTAAACGTGTCTTGTTTCAAAGTCTTGTAAGAGGGCAGTACAGGCATCTGTCCTGTAATCTATAATGATCTGTAACAGTGCCAAGCACAAAGGTACTCCAGTCCTGTCTGAGGATAACAGGCTGGAGCTGCAATCTAAAGGAACCTTCAAACTATCATGCAAGGGGAATATTTCTATGTTAAAGCGAAATGTTCTAATTTTCACAGTCAGAGAAGAAGTCCAGAGAGCAGGCTGATCTGCCCTATTGTCACAGCCCTGCTGTTGTCACAGGGCCACAGCATGATTATGCTAGATCCCAGAACATTTGACAAGAATATCACAAAGCAATGCTGCCTAGAAAAGAAGTGGGAATTGGCTTTAGCCTTTGGCAGAGCTTGTTGTAGAATGGAAGCAAGATCAGTTCTGTGCCAGAGCAACGAAGTGGGCTATGTGAGTGCTGGGCAAGAAGGAGAGAAGCACACCTAACCTGGTGCCTCTGATGGAAAAATTCTTACCCACTGCTCTGCTTTGGGGTGGCTGGAAATTCCCTGTATGATGAGGCTGCATTGTAACCCTCCTCTGCTCAGCTGCTCTTAGTTTACAGATCAGTTTATTTGCAGAGATGAACAGTTTGAGGCAGCCAGCACTAGGTGTTGACTCGTGCTGAATCCACCCATCTATCCTCTTTCTCCCACCACTCCTATCATTTTGAATTTGCCCAGGTTTCAATTTTGTAATATATTTACTATGTCATAGTTTAGTTCATTTTGACAAGAAAATAATTAGATGAGCTGTTTGTTCAATGATAAACTTTTCTTTTCTTTTCTTTTTTCTTTTTTTTTTAAATCATTATTTTTCTAATTATTTATTTAATTGGCTTGGATTGTGTAATCGGTTCATGTGTAGACATACCCAATCACACTCTGAATTTTTCTGAGTAGGGATTGCACAGGCAGTAGCTGCCCAATAGACATATGGATAGCTGACAGCATCAAGGCACCCCACCAGCAGCTCTGTCGTCTGGCAGATTGCCTCAGAGAGTTGGGTTTGATGAGTCAGTCCTTCTGCCAGTGCTGGGAGGGTGGGGATGTCTGTGTCTCTTCTCCAGAAGGCTGCTGCAGAATGAGAAAGATGCCTGGCAGTGATTGCTTTGCTCTGAGCCTCCCAGCACATTGTACTGAAAACAAGGTTGGGACAGCAGCATCCAAGAGAGTTTGAGGCCTGCCAACTTATGTGGAGAGAGAATTTTAGTTTAGCTACTCCAGGGCAAGGACATATTGATACCTTGTGCCCACCCTCATTGCCTCTGTGGGAAGAGGACTGCTGTGGGGAGGAATTCGGTGCTGCTGCCAAGGTTTGGCAATAGCATGGGGGAGGGAGGAGTGAAATGGGCCCACCTCTCTGTGCCTCTTCTCTTGCATGCTCTCCTGCTTCTCTTGCAACTCTGTGGCATCCTCAGTGGCCCTAGTAAAGCTGCAGTATCCTTGCTGGAACAAAACAGTGCACAAGTACCTCACGTGCATGCTTGGCACTTGTGGTTTGCTTAGGGAGACAGAGCATGCTAAGGACACAAGACTAATATGTCTAGATGTTTACATTCTTTCTCTTTCAATACTAAGACCTTTTGAGGTGAAGGACTGCTTGCAAGGGAGAGGATGGAATAAACTCTATGAGCAGAATTTGTGCCTGGGAAGATCTGAACAATAGGGATAGTAAGTCCCATTTCAGGGTGAACAGCACCAGTCTGGAGTGGGGTGAAGAGGAAGCTAAACCTTGTGCTATACAAACTCTCTAATGGAAGCATCTAAGGTTTTGTTTTGTTTTGCTTTGTTGTGGTTTGGCTTGGTTTGGTTATTTTTTTCACACTAAAACACAATATTGTTTGTTTCACCTTTCTGCTTTGTTTTTCTCATCCAGTCTCTCTAAAAGTAGATAATTATACAGGCTGTGGCTTAATTAGCTAGTTATGCCAAAGCTGGGGTATTTTTCAGAGTAAATCTTTTTATTTGGTCATTTTTTTAGCAGCTTCATTTCATGTTTTCTCCCAGATTTTTCTTCATATTTCATTGTGCGGCAGCACAGGTAACCTGATAACATCAGGTTTTATGAGTATGCTGGTAATTCATGTGGAGAAAGTGGAATGGCACATTGGTGGGCAGAGGTGCCGTGCTCCTGGGAGTAGCAGAAAGGCAGACAAATTCCTGCAAAGGTTGGTATTTTGGCTTTAGTGTAGAAAATAACTGTGGTATAGCTTTCCTCCTTCCCCAAAAAGTGATTTTAGCCTTTATATTAGCATCTTTAAAGCATATATATATATATATATATATAACAAGTATCAAGCTTATTGAGTTTGGCCTTTAAATCTCAAAAGTAAAAAAAAAAAAATTCACTTTTCCCTAGTAGGGTTAGTTCATCAGTACACACATCTTGGTTCTGTTGCTAGCTGCATTTAAGCCCTTACTGAGATGCAGGCCTGAAGGTGAATGGAATCAAATCTGTATTTATGTGCCCTGTGAAAAACACAAGGAATAGTTGGTGAAAAGAGCTGCTCCTTAGCCTTATAAGCACATAGCATGCTTGTTTGTGTGGCTGCAACGTATGTAATTGTTACACATGTGGGATTGTTTGTTTGTTTTCTAATGGTGCCTACCACCAGAAAATTCCTCCAGCTTCCTGTCAAAAACATCATAACTCTGCAGTGGTGATGGCTGATCATACTTATCTATTTCAAATTTTTCTATACCTGTCCATTTAGAGACCCTAAAAAATATTATTGTGCAAAGTCTTAGTAAACTTTACTGACTTTCAGCTTTCAATGTGCATATTTGGGGTTGTGTTATAGACAGTCTTCCTCTTTTCTCTCTTTCTTGGCACCACCTGGATGTGAGTAGTCACAGTAACAGTGGCAGAGTCATGGTAAAACTTTTGGAAACTTGCATTCACTATGGACCTAGTCAAGCTTTCAGCTGTGCCCTTATGGCTGCATAATGCTGGGGAGCTTTGGTAGTCATCACGGGGCCAGCCTCCTGACAGATTCCCAACACACAAGCTCTGCCAGCTAGGATTGGATTAATGTTTGCCAAGCTTTGTGTCCAACAGTGAAACCATATATGTCTGAGCTAGGTTATAATCTGTTTCCTACCACTCTTTAAAAGATTTCAGTTTACCAGATTTCCTCAGTTTACACAAAGCAAACCTTCGCTGCCTGTATGAATCAGAATGTGGTGGATTTTTTCTTCTGTTGGACAAGAAGCAAATTTAAAAGGGGGGAAAAAAACAAAACCAACAAGATCAGCACCAGTTGGTCTCACAGTTTCTGCAGCAGTGCACAACATCGGTACAGCACACCCTCTAACTACCTATCTCTGCAGTGGCTATGAAAAAGTAAACCATACATCAACTCAGTTTTATTTTCTAGTCATGTTTAAAATTGAACAAGCCCTGGAATATCTGTCCCATGGGAAATTCCAAAATTGCAACATCTGTTTCTGTCAAGAATGAAGGTGAAAATTCTCCATAACAGTTGTTTTGTTTGCTTATGTGGGGGGAAAAAAAATCTTTAAAAAATGTTTCATTCAGAAATGTGGAAATGTTGCTATTAATCTCTTTGAAGTGTTGGAAGTAATATCCTCACCCCAAATGTACTCTATGTCAAGGGGATTGTTGCTTTCACTTTGCTCTCTGGCCTCTGACCACAGAGTTTCTCCCTCCTTGCATGTTCTCCCTTCTTTCAGCCCAGTGAAGGGATGATCAGGATGTAGGAAGGGGAATGGCATCTTTTTTGGGGGAGTGGGAAAGGAGGCGAGGATGCAGTGAAAGAGCAGAGCAAGGGCTGGAAGCAGAGCACCCCTCACAGATGCCAGGGGAAGAGGAGCACTGAGGCTCACCACAGCTACAGCTTCCATTTTAGTCTTCCCAACAGGAGACAATAAAAACCTGTATATAGCAGAAACTCCTATTTTAATGCTAAAAATATGTTTCAATCGAGGTATTTGAGCAGCTTTGCCCTCAGGATACCAAGGTTTTGTGAGATGCTTCTAATGTTAGTGCGTGTATGAGTTTTAAGCACACAGTCCAAGAGACATCAAACTTGTGTAAGATAGTAATGCAGTTTCCACAAGCTCCCTGAGCGACAAGATGATTTGGTGTGAGTAATGAATCCCTCTACTGGGCAAAAACTGAACAACTCTGCCATATACAACTACAGGAGCCTATTTCCTGCTGCTATTCACGTCCAGGGAGCCAACACACTTTTCAACCGTTCTCCAACCAGCAGCAGATTTCTACCCCACTGCTACCCTTCCCGCTAAGGTTGGCATGTAGGTGACACAATAAGCCCCTCGCTTTTTCCTGTTTGGCTTAATTCTGAGCACACATTTTGTCTTTTTCCTTTGCAAACCTTTCCTTTGCATAACTTAACAGGTGACATGCATTGCCATTTGCCAGCTGTGCTGTCTCATACGCGATGTTTTAGTGAAAGCTCAAAATGTGGAGAGCTGCAGAACATTTACCTAAAGGCAGAGAATTTAAGATGGAGAACACAGTACCAAAATGGGGGATATCTGTGAGCACATGAATGATATATGAAGGCAGAGGGACATACTGTGGGGAAACAAATCTTTATTTTTCCTCCTCTTCCCCTTTCCAGATATGAACTAAATGTAACTTTGATTAAAACAAGCTCTACATCTTTTCATCTTGTTATCCTATGAATTTTGGCTAGAAATCAAGATCTGATTAGAGCTAAGCTAGTAAGTCACAACAGGCCATATGTCAGGACTGGATCATCTTTTACCACTTGTGATTTAAACCATGATCAGACAGATTTCTTCAGCTTTGTTTTCTGTTCAGAGTTATCAATCTGATTTTGTGTGACTTCTTGCTAATTAGTGTGATTATGTCAGGTATGACTTTTAACATTTCTGTGCAGAGTTCATTTGTTTGCTTGTTTTTGTTATTGAAAAGTCCCTATTAGATAAATGACTTAGGATTGTGTTTTACAATCTGACAGGCTGCTTATTCTTATGCTATCTTGTCTCACCCTATTGTTTTGAGATTCACTCTATACTAATCATTATTTTACTGAGAATAGGTAGATTAGTGTATACTTAAGACATAGTTTTGTCAGCCAACATGGGACTGTCCTAGTATATGTATCTGTGATCATCTACATAAGGCTAACTACCATGAGATTATTAAGAAGTGAAGGCCATTAGGACTCAGATATAAGAAATGCAATATTGCTTCTAAGGGTGGTATAACACACAGTCCTCTAAGAATTCATTATTTTCTCTACATCAGCAAGGAAATAATATGAGGTGCTTTCATTTGCTGTAGAGCAGGCCAGGAATGAAAGCAGAAGAACAACTCTTTTGGAGGGTTCCAGCCCTATTTTGCATCTGCAGAAGCTATGGAAATTTCACTGCTGTTAACTCAAATTTGGATAAGCACCAGACCTCTGAAGAGTCTGACCGTTCAAAGCAATATTTAAGCTTTTCTTCATTAAGCTGTGGCTAATCCTAAGTGCCTATAGGTAGAACAACTCAAAAAATTGTAGATATTTTTCAGACCAAATTTGAAGTAAGGTTATATGTAAAGTGGAATGATACACAGATGGTAAAAGATGTTCAAAAGGTTGTTTACAGAGAAAACTCACCAATATGGATGACTTTGCTGGGAAATGCTGAGGCAATCTCCACCGCTCCATGTTAATCTTTGAAGCATGGTGTGCAACTCATTGTTTCCACATTTAGTATTCTGGCAATTTCACTCACACTCTGTTTTGTTTATGAAGAGGTTGAGTGCTATTGACCACCATGCAAACACACTGGCTCCCTGGGAGAGGTTTCTGTACCACCTAGCTTCAGCATCCAGTTTAGGTGTTGATCAGAAAGGCTGCCCTCCCTCTCACCTCCAGTTTTCATCATCAGATACAGCTGCCTGAGCGGTGTGACAGCTGTTCTTTTTGCCTTTCCTATGGCTTGTGTCTCAGCAGGACCCCTTAGCTGGACTTACCATAGCCCTGGGATAGCAGGGCTGACTCCTGGTGTGGGTAGAATGGGGACACGATTTCTTCTCTTAGTTAAGGTATATTTTGGTGGCTAAAGCCAACTGTGACTGATATGGCTGGTATACCACTCCCATGGCAGTCCTTTTGAAGGCTGGTATGTGATATTACTATGCAGATGCTTCTGGAACAAGTTCGGTGCTTCAGAATGTGCTTCCCAGCACAACAGCAAATGAAAAGACTTCAGGAGACTGAAATACTGTGGACACTAAGTGATATCCACCTGCCTCGCATTTTCCTCCTGTAAAGTGAACAACAGTGAATGAAGTATAGAAAGTGACAATTACTAAGCCTTAAATTACTTTTTTTTTTTTTCCTACTGGTGACCTGTTTTTCCCCCTCTTGTGTTACATGCACATATTAATCTGAAAACTGCAGCCTGACTTGTGAACAAACTCCTAGAGAGCTGACATTTTTTTTGTTGGATTGGAGAGATTTATGGATTTATCTGTTCCAGAGATGTTCCATCATTCTCAAATGCTGAAGCCCTGACTGAGTTATGGCCCTGAGGAGAGTGAAATGCAACTATTAATCACTGACAGCAATGGGATATCCCTTCCTCCATTGGCAGCTTATGCTGCTGTCAGTAGATCACAGAGCTGCTGTTGACCGTGAATGAAGAAAAGTAAAATATAAAGGTCATTTTTACTTCATCTACATGAAAAAGTTTTGAGAATAGTTTATCATGAAAATATTGAAAATGTACTGCACAAAACCTTCAGGGTGAATAATAATGGCATCCTCTACAGACTATGAAAAACAAAGTGATAGAAGTACATCAGCACTGAGTGATATTGTAGAAACTGCAGTGAACACATTGAACAGCAGAGACACTGTTTTCATGTTGTTTTTCAGCTAAAGCTTATAAATATCTTTTTTGTGTCACTCTTAATAGTGATGATAACAGACATTATGTCTGGGTTTTGGGATTTATTTTTTTTTAAATTATTATTTTTAAATTTAAAGTATTTATTTATTTATTTATTTATTTTTAGTTATTACTTCACAAACACATGGATGTTTAAAGAGTTTGGATCAAAACAAATGACCCGTCTGCGGACAGTCCAGACTGGTTTCAAATACCTGGGATCACTTTCTTTCTCTTCTTCCATGTGAAATGTTTTAGTCTTCCTTTTACCGTGGTCTTTGCATTCTCTTCAGTGTCAACCAATCATCCTCGCTATTTTTCCATAGACAATTTCTACATGCTTATCTTCATATTTATAATGGCATTGAGCAGGCTGCTTATTTCTAATTGGGCTTTCTCAAGCCCAATTAAACCAGTTTATGAGGAAGCACTGGCTATTTAGCCAGCCATGTTGGCCATTAGCAGACCATCCATCATCCATGGCATTACTCTTTCTATTCCAAATTTCATTTAGCCCTCCCCATACCATCCTCTCACTCTTCGAAAAGAAATTTTTTTAAAAAAAATTGGCTTAAAATAGAGCAGACAATATCCTTCTCACCACAAAATCTATTGTGTATTGGTTTGGCTTCATATGCATATGAGTGAACTGCATTTTATATTTCTTGGAAGACCTATACATACAAACTGGAAATGACCTGGGGCATTTTAACCTTATGGTGTGAATGGAGGTGGTGTTGTCAACTCCTCATTCCCTTATAGAGCCTTAAGATAATGTGTCTATTAAAACACTGTGCTGTGAATGAATCCTCTGATAAAATCCCCAGCCTGTGCTGGACTCCGCTGTCCAGAAGATCAGACTAGCTATGCATAATGCTCTTATCATTTGTGATCCAGCCACGTATAAAAGTAAGAATGTAAAAGCAGATAAGCTGTTAATCAAAGTCTTCAGGTAAAGTTAGCAGGTTGAGTAAATCTCAGTGCCTCTACGTATGCTAATGCTACAACAAATTTCAATTGCTTTACCTTTTGTGAGCATGAATACTCATTACTTTAACTGACAGTTATGTGATAGCAGTCATACGCTGAATGGATTTTCTTAGGCCTTATCAAAAAATAGATATCACATGGTCTCTCCTTCCTTGAGAACTAAGCAGACTGTATTTAAATGACGTGGTAGAAGGCTGTCAAGCTTTCAGTCAGTGATGTCTCCAAATACCAGACCTCTCCTTACAGTTCTGAAAGTAAGGCTAATGAAAACAAGTGCTGATCATTTCAGAGGCTTTGGTTGAGGACTCTGATAGGAATGATCCTACCAAACCTTAACAGATCCACACGTGTAGAATGTAAATGTCAGAATCAGTCTCTCTCTGTATCATTTATTCACTGGCCAAGCAATTAAGTTATGATCCATTAACCTCTCCTAGTCTCTTCCTCTGTAATACTTTCAATAGATTTTGTTTCTATGAGAACCAGCTTGCATGGAATATTTGTACTTGAGAGTGAACTGAGAAGAAGCAATTATGACCCTTTGCTTTGGGCTGTAGCTGAGAGGGAAAACATGAAAATGTCTAATTCTTTCTTGTGTGAGTCTGGTGATGCTCTTAGCTAACCAGTTCCTTGGACAAATACATCCAAAGATCTTCTAAGCACTGCACACACATCTCTCTGCCTTCCAGCTTGCCTTCTGTATTGTAAGTCATTTGTGAAAGGAATATGGACTAGATATGTCTGTTTTGGTGTGTTGTTGTCTGGGATGATTAGAGGATACTTGAGTAATTTCTCATTGTCTTTGCTGCTTCTGCTTGTGTTACTGACATGTCAACATCAAGTTCTCAAGTGCTGGAATGCTAGCAGGGCTGCAGCTGACAGACTGCAGTATCAGAGTTCTCTTGAGAAACAATCATAGACTCAGTCCAGTGACATAGGTCTAGTCAGGTATAGTGAGTAGAAGCACAGCTGTAAGATACTTCAGTTGCCATGGACTGAAGAAAGTGTTCAAGCATTTCATGTTGCTACTTTGGTGACCTGTCTCAGTACTTTTCTGTTTCAACTTTTATGGCCATGCTGTCCTATTTATTTCCAGTTCACCCTTATCTGAGTCACAATGCAAACATGTTAAACTTTTTGTCCTTCCACCCCAAAAAGGATGTATTTCTGACTCTAGCCACCACCAAGCTTGTAGTTTCCACTTAGGTAAGAGATCTGTGTTTCATTCAGGTTTGATAGCTATATCCACTTTGTTTATGCTTGAGTAAATTTATGTGTGGGCAACTGCAGTAGCAATTGTTCTATCAAGCCTGAAATCTATTTCAGTCATTGCATAGAAGCATCTTAGGAGCTGAACCTACTTGTCTAGGATTGTCTCATATACAAGAACAGAGGCAGGAATTACCTCAATCCAGGATAGCTCTCTCTTGACTTTTACAGAGCTTTTCCATTTCTTACTATTCTATCTAGTCACTCTTGAATATTGATTAAAACATTTGGAAGATATAAATTTATTTGCATAAAACTGTAGTGAATTCTTGTGAAATAATGATCCTTTGCTTTCATCATGTGGGTCTCCGTGAAGATGTTTATAGGTTCTTAAGGGGGACAAACATTTTAATCCTGAGAAGATGAGATTAAAGTTTATGCTACCTACTCTTTCAAACTGAGAGCATCATAGGAATTTGTAACTCTGCAAATCTTTCAAGTGACTGTAGTCTGTTCCCTTTAGAGGCAAAAAACTGTGGCGTAATTTCACCAAAAAACTCCCGAATCTGAATTTAATTCTTATGGGGAAAGAATCTAGATAAATCTATAACAATGATGTCAGAAAGAAGAAAAGCTTGTGTAGGTTTCTTTTGCAGCTTATGCAACTAGCTTCTGGCAGTAGAATGGATCCAAGTTTGCTGAGCAATACACAAAAGGCCAGCTGTAATGGGAGTGAGCTTTCCTCTCTCGAGGAATCATGAACATGTTGGAAAGCAGTAGGCTAAAAGAAAAATAAAAAAAAATTAAACTAGAGCAGTTTGAGAAGGAAAAAAACACACCTCCTAATTCTTCCTTGGAGGACTATGTGATAAGGAATCTGTACAGATATACTCCTACAAAGTAGCCCCTTTTTAGGCTACACCATATGCTCGGGAGCAGCAACCACAATTGTCTTCATGCCAGAGGGAGGGCAGAATGATTCACTCCTCCAGAGCAAGGTTGAAAAAAAGAGATTTAAAAAAAAAAAAAAAAAAAGAAAGAAAGAAAGAAAATCAATCCTCAAACAACAGTGGATTCACAAATATGAATGTTCTGGGTCACTTAGAAGAATAAATTGGACTGTATCTATAGGAAAAACCAGAGAGCACAAGGGAAAACAATAACTAAGTGAAACTTGTGGTAGATCACAGTGTATTCACACTATTGAGAAAGGAACTGTACTGATAGTTACAAGAACACTTTCATCCATTCTCCTTTTTCAAGGCGATGCAAAAAGTTGCTAGCATGGTCATTAAAAAGTAACTAATTTTCTGAAACACAGTTATGAAGTTTATTCATGTCAGAATTAATTCTTTTATACTGCTGAGGCACTAAAACCAATTAAGCATCTTTCAATATTTCACTAAAATTTAATCACTGTGAGTCAGAATTATACCTTCATTAGGTGCATAGCCACAGGAATTTAGGACCAGACTCTATGTTTGTCTTGGTGCTTACAGTCATGCTAATGTGAAAAAGAGAAATACATGCATTGTGGGGAATCATTTGTCATTCTCTGTGGTTTCTGCTGGTTGTGATAAATTAATTTTAATCTGCCCAGGAGACACGTTAGATAGTAACTTCCTCAGGTTATGTAAAAGACAGTGGCTTGCAGGCTTATTGCAGTGCCACAGCTATCTTCTTTACAGCACTTTCCAAACACCAAATTTGTGGCTGTGTCGCATTAGGGACATTGTTTCCCAGATCAGGTCTAGGATAAACTTTCTTACTGAATGGGGGCATAGCACAAATACACACCTTCAAAGAAAACATGTGCATGTCCAGGAAAGGCCTTAACAATAGAAATCTTGTATGAAAATAATGCTGAACCCTAAAATGGATAAAAAGTTTTGTAGTACTTGGACAAACAATTTTCACACCTATGTGATCTACTGGGACAGCATCAGGAACAAAACAGGCATATGTTCTGTTTGAGCTGTCTCCAGTTACTGTTGGAACAACAAGCAGTCTTAAAGGAGACCATTTTCATTTTATTTCTTTTGACACACCTCCTGGGGGAAGCACAGGTATTCTTTTTATAGGAACAGGCCACATCTTCCCGTCTTGTGTAGCCAGAGTCCAGAAAGCACTATCTAGATGTGATCTAGAAAGAGGGCTCAGTAATGATACAGAGAACTAAGAACCAGGCACCTGTGTATTAATTGGTGAAGAGGCAAGACGAGGATTTCTTCCACCCCATCCCATTGCAGGGAAGCTAAAATCAGACCTGATATGTGGAGCACAGCTTCATAGGCCTTCACAAGAGAATAAATTCCCTGTCTACTTTGTTTCCTTGCTCACACATTCTGAGCTGCACTCTGATTCTTCTGGAGTGATTGTTTGTTGAGAAAAAAAAGCAAACAAACAGAAAATGCTTTAGTAAGGGCAACAGAAGGTCATTCCTTCTTGACTGCAGAGGTAATGAACCTTTTCAGCACTGTAGCTCTTAAAGAAGGATGTGCTCAATTTTACTCTGAAAGATTACATGAGCTATTCATACTGATAATGCTCACAAAAAGTGTGTGCATGGAACTAATGTACCCTAAAACACAATGCTGGATGTGCTATCTGAGAAGCTGTGAATCTTACATTTCTATGTAATCATTTTCTTAGAGTATACTCCTCTCTATTCTAGGAATAGTTTTGGAGGGGTCACACTGAGATTTTGTTGCTACTTAATACTTTCTCTCTTTTTTCTTTTTTAAGCTCTCAGGGTCATTCTTTTGCACATCCTACCTACTTACACTATCTGGAGTTTACAGAAGGAGTTTTGCAGATTTTACAGCAATGGACCTCAGAGAACCTCTGTAAAATCAGAAGAGTGAAGAAGCCTTTTTTTTTGCAAGCTTTGCAGCTGAAAAAATACAGAGCAGAGAAATCTGTTAATCTCTTCCTTCATTACTCACTGCTATAGAAGTTTTTCAAGGAAAGATTAAAAACAACAACAAAAAAATCCATAATTCCATTTCATTTTCAACAATATGTGGAGTTCTTACACATTTGATTCTGATGTATTCAAACTTATTTTTTGTCAGTGAAATTATTCAGCTCTTTTCTCATATCAGTAGTGACTTCAAAAGGAGGCCTGTAATGTATAGAAGCTCCTTTGACTTTAATTCTAGTAGTGGATAATGAAATATTTGTGCCTGCAAAAACCTTCAGATATGATGACTAGTAATCAGTCACTGCAAATGAGTAATTATGATTATAGATCTGCATATAGCTATATAAATAGTCTAATGGCATACTTAAAATTTTTTTTTCTAGTGAGTTTTCTTGTAAAAACTTATTTATGTGTCAAGCAGCTGTTTCCTGTCTCGGTCCAGTTGATCCTAAAACCATATTTATCAAAACTGCACAACTTAAGCTGTAAATGACTAAATCTTAGGGATCCTGTAAAACTTCATGACAGTTGGAGAACTTGAAGAAATTCTAGTCTTTTCTTAATGTTACACCCTCAAACCCTCAACAGATTAATTGTGATTCTCTGAAATAAAGATATCACATTTGACCAGAAGACTATTTGTAAACTTTTAACTCTTCTAAGATCATCTTGCTTAATATAAGCATTTATTTCCTTTCTAAGTACTTCCAAATCCTCTGGGTAGTTTCTATGAATGAGAAGTAACATGAGGAAGGTGAAATATCTACTTGCAGAAGTATGTGTATACCTGTAAGAATGTGATCCTGTAACAACTGTTCAAGCTTACGTCTTTGCAATGGATTCACAATTGTGATGCACAGCCTGGGATTCTGGACTGCTAACGTTCAGTTTTGTGTCATGCCAATAGCCTATCAAATGACCCATGTTGTTTTCTCTCCATTTTCTGTGCCTCAATTGTAACATGGAAGCAACACTACTAGATTACTTTTTAGTACATTTTGTTCATGTACTAAAAATCTGTGACACTTACCTGTGACCCTTAAGCAGAAAAGCTTATTTCAAGGGGTGAACACACTGCTAAGATTATTGGAATCTTTCATTGACTTCTCCTTTTCTTCATACTGGAATCATCCCAAATGAAATCTTGATTTCTGACTTGATGGATTTTACTTCCCATTTCAGTAATGTATTTGCCACTCTTCTCACAGTCCGCTTTTGGCCCAGGCTCAGTTTTAAAGAAAGCAGGGTATCTCTTCTTGCAAAGAAATGCTTTTATCTAATTTTGGCATCACAAACTCAAAGGATACAACGGTATTCTTGTCTTCTGTAGAAAATTCCTAAATTCAATATCTCCATGCCTCTCTAGCCTATCTTGTCTTCTAGCCTTCCTTTACCTTTGCTTTATGTGCAATAGCCAGAAACTGGCACAATATCAAACCTCTGTTTCAGATTTTCATTATATACCTATGCTTTTCTATTTATTTATTTATTTATTTACTTATTACATAGGAGACAATACTTTTGACGATTAGTGACTTTTGTACTCTATTTTCCTTTTACAATTTAAAAAAGTTGGGGTTGTTTTTTTTTGTTTTTTTTTTTTCTTTATGTTATTGCAAAAGTCATTCTGAATTGTCTTGGTTCTTTTTTACCTTATCCACTGGTACATGTTTCATAGAAAATTTCATCACAAAAGGCTTTCTTCTAACTCAGTAACTAAAATCTTGGTGGCTGGCATAAAATGTTTGTTGCTCAAACTTTTCTCTTTTGTTCTTCATTGTTTTTGTTTTTTTTTATATATAATTTACTGGAATCAAGCAATTCCACTGTGTCCAGTTTCTATTGAAAAAATACATTTCATTGTTTGCTGAGAAATTAGATGCTTGGATCCTCAGTCTTCAGTTTTCCTGCATTCTCTTCCTGCTTTTCAAGCAGCTTGTGATGATTAAAATCTCTTCAAATAATGCTCTTTCAATGTTTCAAAACTGTGCCTATGTCCTATCCAAATATAGATATAATCTGGCTGTATCTTTCTGAGTAGATTTAGCTAATTATAGATTAGAATACAGATTAATATGGATATATAATATAGATAAATATAGATTAGAATTATAGATTTGTTAAATAGCAAATGTAGCTGCTTTTATTGTTGTTGTTGTTTTGTTTTTTGTTTGTTTGTTTTCAATTTCCCAGTGAGAGAGAGACTGGAGATTCTGGGAGGTGATCATTTCCAGTCTCTCGAGTTTAATCATAAGTTTAGTCACAGAAATGTTAGCAGGGAATTTTGTGGCAAAACTTAAATGATATATGATTAAACTGTTTCTCAAAAAGATGTTGAAACAAATTTTCCAGTATAAAACGACAATCTGTTTGTGGACTAATATTATGGTGAGCCCTCCAGTTCACACTTTGAGACTCTTTCAGTTGACTGCAGTGGTTAGAATTGTCCTGTTGGCTATGAGCTGTACCACATTTCTCTGGCTAGAGCACAGATTTTGTGACAGAACAGCCTGAAACAGCATGTTGCTGTTTGCTTTGATCAGCCAATTACAAAGAACACAAGAGCAGGACTTTAAGAAGTATGTGGCATTTTTGCCATTCCAGCATAACCTTCCAGAAATAAAATTTGCTTGTACTGTAAGACACAGAGATTCTGCAGGACACATGAGTTGCAGCCCAGCATAGGTTCTCTGCATAGTAAACAAGAAAGAAGTCACTGAAAATCACTCTCCTCCCCTTCAGCTCAGCTCACACAAACTCTTATAGGAAAAGGGGATGGATTCCCAGTTGCCACACTCTGCTTGAAAGCTTGAATGCCCCTTCCATGAATAACTCTTACCTCTTCCCATCCTTAGTTGCACTGGTGTTGTGATTATCATAGAGCCGTCTGGTGACTTTGTATATATATATTTATGAATCTCTAATTTAAAGTCTGGCTTTTTGAAACATTGCTGTGAGTTATGATAGCTCTGTATTAACACAATAGTGAATTTATGGCTATACGTCGTTTCCATAAATACTTCAGTTTCACATTTACTAACAGAAATACTGTGCAGGCTTTCAATTGCTCTGCTAATGAGCTTAAATATGTTTTAGTTGCATTTGAATTAGTGTGAGGATTTCTTTTTCCAATGCAGTTAATATCCCAGACATGCTGAGGTGAAAGGTGCTTTATCTGCAATTGAATACTTGGGCGTGACTGGATTTATCTTTTGTACTGTCAGGTGTTCCTGGGGTATGTCTCTAGTTTCTTAGAAGATGAACGTTAATGATAAGGGCACTAAATGTCTGCTCTTGTCACATCTATATGAAAGAAATGATAGTTTAGAACAAGTAGCTTAAAAGTCTCATTTTGTTCCACTATACCAACATTAAGGAGCAAGGTTTTACAGTACAGTAACTTGAACCTAGAGGACCAAACTCAATGACTTATTTGGTCAGGGCATAACAGGGGGATTCTATAGAATCATAGAAGGGACCTACAAGGACAGGTCCAACTCCTGGCTTCACACCGCACCACCCAGCATCCAAACCCTGTGCCTGAGAGCGCTGCCCAAACGTTTCCTGAACTCCGGCAGCTCAGGGTCATGCCCATTGCCCTGGATAGCCTGTGCCATACCCACTACCTTCTGGAACAGATCTTTTCCCAACCCTGCACCTGACCATCCCCTGACACAGCTCCATGCTGTTGTTCCCTTGGGCCCTGATGCTGTTGTCAGACAGCAGAGCTCGGCACTGCCCTTCCACTCCCTGTGAGGCACTGTAAGCCATGATGTGTGGTCTGGTGGTCTTTATTCACCCTCATGAATTCTGCCTGCTTGTAGATCTCTATTATATGCAAGTAGTTGCCTGGGAATAATAAGGAAATAATCATATTATCTTAGAGTAATGGTTAGTGGAGGGGAGCAGACTACCTTGTACCTCAAGGCTCCTTCCTCAGCCTTGTGCAGGAAGTTCCTCTGTCATCTGTTGAATGACTTCCATACATCCTCAGGATACAATGTTCAGCAACATTTCAGACCTCACCAGAAATGTATATTCTTTGAGCTAGAAGTTTAATGCATTTTTGTTGTTGTTTGTTTGTTCATTTTTCTTTTTTCTTTTTTCCCCTTTCTTACTTTGCTCTCTGTAGCACAGGGAGTATATTCATTATTGGTATCTCCCTGGCTCACCATCTCATGACAGACTTATCTAATGCTTTTGGCTCTGTCTTCACTTTCTCACTTTTCCAAATGAGCAGACAAAAAGCATAATGAAATTAGGAAATAATAATGAAATAATGCATACTACGTGTATCATTTGACAAGCCACATTCTCTGATGGGCAGCTGGATGCACAAGTGATGAAGAGACAAGATTCATAAAAGCAGGTAGGGATTTGTGCTTAATAATAAACACTCTGCCTGAATGAAAAATTAAGAGTGCATGTTATAACCACCCCCACACCCTCTCACAAAAACAAAAAACAATAAAATAAAAAATGCAGGAATTTTTTTCATGCTGGGTTGAGGTAGTGTTTACTGAATAAGTGTGGCTACCTTCTGGAATTATCTGACATTTTCTTCTGTTGACATGGTTGACAGAGAAATTACATCCCTCATACTAACAACTATCTTTTTCCCAAGACACCGGGAGAAAGCAGGTGCAGCTATCATTCTTTTTCTAGATGCAGGTCACAGTAGGCCTCAGTCTTTCTCATATTCTTAGATTAAAAAATGTTGAATCGGGTACAAATGACTGTGACATTTTACACCGTAATGTGATTGGTTCTCTGTATTTGCTTCCTGGTTCCTGAGGCCTTAGGAGGATAGGCTGTTTTTAAAAAGTTTTAGTTTTGCATCTATAAGGGTTATAACTCAATCTTCACTGATGGCTTGATTAATTTTTAACAAGATTTTAGACCCTTCCTTCATTCCATAATGCCAGATGTAGGGGCTTTCAGGTGGAAAAAAGAGGACAGCAAAAACGACAACAGTAAATATATTAAACCTTCAAGAAAATCACAAAAAAGCACCAGTTGTGCAATCCATATTTGTCAACTAATTGCTCTGTCCTCCCAGTAATTAGTCACATGTGAAATTTCACTGTTTTTAGATTCTTCAGGTCTTCCTCTCAACATCTGTCCACTATTTGTTCTCCTTCCCCCTCTCCTAATTCACCTTACTATTTTTCTGATTGCTTTTGTTTTGCTGAAAGATCTTCGCTAATGAAAATCAGATTCTGATATTAGCGTTTTCTGGATCAATTTCTTGTTCTGTGAGTAATCAAAGCAGTATTTTGCACTTCTTATGTAAATAAGAAAAAAGTTCTTTGTTTAAGGAACTTTAAGTACACAAAGTTAGCTTCAAAGCTTCTTAGGATAAGACTTTAGAGGACCCTAGCTATTTCACTTGCCACCTCTCTTCCTCTCCCTACTTCCTTCTTCATTACAGACTTGCAGAGCACAGTGACAATGTTAAGCACTGCAGTTACTTCATAATTAGTGTAGGGGTCACAGTTATCTTGGCAAATTAATGAGTTTACAGAAACATTTCTTATTTATACTGCCAAAGTCTTGATATGATTGCTGGAATGATTTTTAAAGCATTGATCGGGTGTTAAAATATTCCAAGAATAATTGTGAATGTGCAGCTTTCTGGAGCTATGCTGAAGGCAGATAGAATGTGCCAGCAGAAACATGAACCATTCCTTGTGAGCTATCTGTCCTGGAATATCTGTGTTCAGATATATGGTGCATGACTTGTGGAGGTAAAATCATGCAGGAAGAGGTTGGATCAAGCAGCTTAGGCCCAGCAAGTTTGTTTCTAAGCTAATTTACATGACATTCCCTTTCAAATGCCTACTATTCAGTTGAAACAAAAAGGATGAATTGTATTGCAGTGCAGATAATGAAAAGCCCCAGAGAATACAAAAATAGGACTTCAAGAAAAGCAGTGTAGTCTAGCAGGTCAGAATAAAACTGAGTCTTGGGAATTGCAAATTTCTCCTCAAAGGAGCTGCCTTGTCTATCTGCAATGTCTGTGACTGAAGTGGTTTCAGGCTAAAACTAGATGGTATCACAACACTAGTGGATGGAGAAAAGGAATGGAATTGCCTGGCCAATTAGCCTAATCTGTTTTTACTCTAATTTCTCTGTTTTGCATAGCCACAGTATTAACCAGCAGTTCACTGCTAATCCCCAGTGCTACAAAGAAGAAAAGAATCCATTTGTGTATTACAGTGTAATCATAATATCTGCTAATTTCCTCCCATACACTACAGGCTTCTTTTGAAAGTAGATTGCTGGCATTATCCCCATTTTATAAATGAAGAGATTTGCAGTACAGCAAAATGGTTTCTCAGGAACTGAAAGTTTCTGATAAAGTAGAGCCTGTTATCAATGTAAGTGATAAAGTAGAGAATAAAACACAGATCTCTTTAACTTCTCGGACCAGTTCATTGCCTGCAAGCTTCAGTGCTCACTCAGATCTGGGATTATGAGTGAAGTTTGCAGCAACTCCTTTTCTCAAGCATCTGTAAGTCATTTATTTTTGGATTTTCTTAATATCACCACACATTAAAGGGAATAATCATAAATTTATTTAAAGGGCACAATAAGGACTTTTTAGCAATGGTATAAAGTAAGGCTGAATGCAGAGAAGGTGGTAACACTGTGCTTCTTTTGTGGTGGTCTCAATCTGGTGCTTTCAGAAAGTAAGACATAAGTCTTACTTATGTAGTGTGTCTACTTCAGTAGTATGATTCAGAATCTACCTTAAAAGACAGATTTTGTGCTGCTCCCACCACAAAGGAAGGAAACTGTAGGAGAAAAATGGAAATTACTGTCTTATGAGTCTAAACAGTGAAATTTCATAAGGAGAAAGTATGTCCAAATTTTTCCTTTCAATTAGATTTTAAATGCTCTTTGTTAAGTGGATCCTCTATCCAAAGCTTGTTGGTTTTAGATCCTCTCCTGGGAACTGTTATTATGTCCCTCCACGTACACTGTTAACACAGTTAAGTACACTGCTTTCCCAGGCCTCAGTATTTTTGGCCTTCTTAAACTGTACACCTATAAAAACTTAGTGTTAATTTAGAATTAAGCAGGAGTTTTTCTAGTTGATTTCCTCTTGCAGTTGCTCAGCAGTTATTTATTTTTCCCCCCTGAAGAAAGGGTAATATCTAAGATAGATCTTTACTCCCACTCTGTGATAAGAAGCAGTTCTGCAAGATTGCACTGTCCCACAGAGATGGTGGACAATATCAAGCTCATTGCCTCAAGATATAAAGCTGTTTTTTATGTCCTCTGGAAAGCCAGGCAATAGAATACCTGAAACCAACTTTCTGTGTTTAGTTTCCCTGAGTTGATTGAGCAAAGCCTTTCAGCAGCTCTGCTGGGCCACAGATTTAAAGAGCCCTTCTGTTTTTGTAGCAGCTCCTGGCTATTGAGTCCCAACTGCTGGGCATGATGATCCGTGACTAACAGTGCTGGATGTGTACAGGAGCCACAAAGAGTGCAGCTTGTCATGCAGCAAAGCATATACTGAAGTGGCGTCTTGCAGCTACCCTGCTCTGGACAATCAAATGATCATCAGTATCCCAGGGTGAAAATGTGTCTGTATGCATTTGAGGTGTGGGGAATGTTAAGACGTGTCATCCATCAAAGCTGACTGAGAAGGGCCAGGTAAAGCACAGAAAGAATACCAAAATACTTTCTCAATTTGGCAGTTTCATGAAAATGAGATCTTCCCTACAAGCTTGGAAACTGTCTGATATTGATTACTTAACTCAGTAGACTTAAATTTGGTGCTTACTCCTATGCTCAGCTGTTCTCTTACAATAATGTTAATTTGAACATTTTACAAGAACATTTGAAGTTTATTTACAGAAATATCCAGAGTTCTTCATTTTAGATGTACATGGAGAGTTGATTGCTTTTTCCATGACTGGGATTACAACTATGTTCTTTTCTAAAGCTATTATTAGTAGCAATATTATCACAGCTGTAGCTCCCAGGACTGACTAATCTTAGAAGTTATTCCATTTCTTTCAAAGGCTGAGATGAGCTTTTATGACAAGTTTCAAGGCAACTAACCTATCCATGTTTTAGGCCTGGTTTTGGCATCGCTGCTGCTCTTTTTTCACATGGACTGGCTCCATCACAGCCACTATCACTCACTGTCACCCTTTGAAATGTTCCAAGTAGCTACGTTTCCTTGAAAGCTTGCGTGTAATCAGATATGAAGAAAACAAGTTGTAAATGATAAAGATTACTAGTGTTCACTCATATAAATTAGCATGGAGTGTTAAGCTGAAATACTACTATTCGTGTAAGATATGTGCAAGTGTATATGCTATGTAAACTCATTTGTTTGCTGTTTGCTCAGAGAGAATAAAAGGATCTCTCTGTGTTTAATCAGTGTAAAGCAGAAGGAAGCACTCTAGCAGATGGTGCTATAACACTGTTTCTTGTGAGTTATGACCCAAGACTGAGACTCAGTTTTGCAGGGCTGTCTATTCTTTCTGCTAACAGTGCTATTTCTTTGCAGTGATGCCCCATAGCAAAACAGTTTTTGAAGGACTTATGCCCTGCAGATTTTTTGTAAGCATGTAGCTAACAGTTAGAGAGGAAAGTGGACCACAGCACTGGGTAATACAGAAGGAGAGATGAAGCAATTTGTGAAACTGCTCATGAGCCTGAAGATCATGTAATTGAAGATTGATTCTTTTATTCTGTGTATCTTTCTTGGTTTGTGTATAAGACATTCCCTTTGAAGGATAGGGATGGTAAGAAATCTGTGGAAGACAAATGAGAATAGAGCAGAGCAAAGTGTGGGATAGATGACATCCCCCTGTAGTCGAGCTCCTCAGTCTGTGGGACCTGGGAGAGATGAAGAAAACAGCCGGTTGCAGGGGTCTGCATTAACAATAAGTGCAGAGGCATTATGACCAGCAGCAGCAGACCTTCCATGAATAAGTATGTCCCCACTTGCAGATCATCTGGAAAATGTTAGAATATATGTCAGACACAGATAGATGAAATAGGTGCCCCACTGTTACACTCATTTCCAGGCCTGATAATGCTATGGTGAACTATAATAACTGGCAGAAGGGAGAAATGCAGCAACACACAGGAACAATAAGTGCGGCAGTCTGTGGATTTTAGTTTTGAAGATGGTACAAAACTGTTCCTTGAACAATTCAGCAGTATGCAGGCATTGCCCCATGCTGTTTTGGTGGCAGTGTGTTGCTGTCAGAGCTACAGGGAGAGGACAATTAGAAATGATTTGAGACCAGCCATTGTAGCTATCAGTAGCCATTTTAGCAACTGTTCCCAGTGTTTTCCAAGAGGGCTGCTTTATGTCCTCTCACCTCATTCTGGATAGTTATCTGTGTTTGTGCAGAACATCTCTATTATGATGGTAAATGTGACAGGGATCTCAAATATAACATTGAGTAAATCTGCCAGGTTTATCCTCCAAGTGTCTCTCATCGATATCACTTTTACCTGCAGAATTTTTTGTTTGCTTGTTTGCTTACTTTTAAAAATGGAAACAGAACCTTGACTGTGGCCAGGCTGTTGCAATGTGTAAGTGCAGGAATACACAGATGCAAAAATGATCGGATGTTCACCTTTGTAGTGCCCTGATGCTGCTTCTCCATGCAGGTCTGTACCCTCCCACTGCACTGAGAGGTCCCTGGAGTGTTGTAATGTGTGCTGTCTGTGAAGGTTGTTTGAGGCTAGGAAAGCCTGGCACTCCCAGGAGTATGCCTTTTTCCTACGGCCATGCCTTACCATCCCAGTTACATTCGTGCTAGCTTGCTCTGTGTTGCGTGTTGTTGCCTGTGCTAAAGATCTGCATCTCTAAGTCAGAATGGACTGTTTCTAATTTCACCTATTTTCTCTCCCTCATGCCTGTTGTTATGTGGCAGTTAAGAGAAAAAAAGGCAGGGGGTACCTCTGGTTTTATTCTCAGCCACTGGGAATGGCAATATTTCTTTTTTTTCTGAAGTAGGAGAGGCTGCCTGCCCTGCATTCTCAAGGAACATTAAAACTAAATGTAGCCTCTTGTCTCCACAAGGTAAGTAACCTGCCAGAGTTATACAGTACATATTCAGGCAGCCATGAAGTGCTGTCACGACTGCCAGGTTCAGAATTAACCACTGCAATGGTCATTTGCACACTCAGAAAGAACTACTCTTTGTAGGCATGTATTATTATTATGAATTATGTGTTCAGGTTTGAAGGTATTTAAGTTAGATCAGGTACGTGTAAGGAAAAAAGAAAAGGAGCAGACTGGTTTGCTTTTGTTTTCCTTACTCCCTTTATTGTATGTTTGAGAGATGGCCCTCAAAACTTCTGTATTCCTGAATACTGGGTTGTTGGACCCACAAGAATGGGGAAGTTTGAATGCTTGTTTGAATTTTATGGCTCTGACTCCTCCCTGCCAGCTCACAGCTCACACACTGCTCCCATGACTGTTCTTGTTTTCCTCAATAACATATTTTTTCTTTTATCTTTTTTTTTTTTTTTTTTTTTCCTTTCTTCTTAAAGGATGATTCCTGCTACAAACAAAGCCTTTGTTGTAAACAACCTTGTTTCTGGAACAGGCTATGACCTCTGTGTTCTGGCAATGTGGGATGACACCGCCACTACTCTTACTGCCACCAATATTGTGGGGTGTGCCCAATTCTTCACCAAAGAAGACTACCCTCAGTGCCAGTCGATGCACAGCCATTTCCTGGGTGGGACCATGATTCTGATAATTGGGGGCATCATTGTGGCAACTCTGTTGGTGTTCATTGTAATACTCATGGTCCGCTACAAGGTCTGCAACAACTCCCAGGGGAAGATGTCCAGCGTCAGCAATGTCTACTCACAGACAAATGGAGCACAACCGGTTCAGAACGGGGTCCTGCCCCAAGTCAACCCCAAAGTGGTGGTGAGAAACGAACTTATGGAGTTTAACTCTGGGTCTGTGAGAAGCAGCATCTCCTCTTCTTCCAGCTCTATGAATAGCCGCGACTGTGATAACTACAGCCTCCAGAGTGAACAGGGCACATTGTCCAGTAAGTGGAGGCCCCCCTCCAGATCAAAACACAACATTGATCGTCTAATGGGAGCTTTTGCCTCCCTGGAACTGAAATGTCAGAAAAAGGAGGAGACGACAGACTCCAGAACTTCCACGGCGGCCCGCCATTCGGACAAAGAACCACTGCTGGGCCAGCCGGAGTCCAAATTTCGCAGCCTCCTCATGTTGCCTCTGGAGGGCAAAACTAAACGTAGCCATTCTTTTGACATGGGAGACTTTGCTACATCTCAGTGTTGTACCTACCCAAAAAAGATAACGAACATTTGGACAAAGAGGAGCCTCTCGGTGAATGGCATGCTTTTACAGTACGATGACAATGACCTAACAGGGGCAAAAGGGACTTATGGGAGTTCAGAATGGGTAATGGAAAGCACAGTGTAGATATCAGCATCTCCCCCCATCTTCTCCACTCGTGTGTTATAAATCATGGTTTGCTGCAGTAGCATGCTGCTGCTGCATTTGGAAAGAGAGGGGAGGAAAGGTTTTCAGTTGTACTGGCTAAAAAGATAGGTAAATAAATAAGTAATTGGGGTGCTAAAAGAGAAAGAATGTCTTGCAATGTGAATAGGCACATATGGCACCATTCCTGTTGGTCCCCAGCTGAAACATGTGTGAAAGTTTCAAGAAATTTACTGTTGTATTTATCATTGCTTTCCAAAAGTTTTTCAGATTCTTGGTGAACTGTCAAACAAGATTAAACAAAGAGGATGAAAAGGGGATTAAGAGCATAAATTTAATTTTAAAGGTTTTCTTTCTTTTTTCTTTCTTTCTTTTTTCTTTCTTTCTTTTTTTTTTTTCTTTTATAAGGGCAACTCTTAGTTTTATCCACTGAAATGCACTTTTGTGGATGTAATACTGGTGCTAGGATGCATCTGGTTATTGTTGTGAACGACTTTCTCAAATGCACAGGCAAGGCATCCACAGGGACAGATTAAAGCAAACTGTTAATCTTGTAGTGTTAACTGTGACATCTGGGAAAATAACAATACCTGTTGAGTGGGCTTTTGGTTTGGGATTTGCTGATTTTTTGTTTTGTTTTGCCTTGTGTGTGCTTCTGGGCTCTTTTGTTTTGCTGGTTTCTGTTGATTTTTTTCTTTTCTTTCCCAGCAGAAAGTCTGTTTCCATGTATTTTTGGTTTTGTTTTCAGTCTCCTGCTAAATCCCCTGAATGAAAAGGAGGATACGTACAAAGGTCAAATTTCTGAAGTTCTGTATAACTCACCTCTGATTCAACCACTTCATGTCCTAGAAAAATTAAAATCCAGGGCCTGATAAGTTTTTTAAAAATCCTCCTGTTTCTTCCATCTTCTTCATATTGTCTGCTTGTCAGGGCTTAAGGCAGATTGCAGCAACTATTGGTATCTCTGGGGGTTTTGCTAACCAAGATGCAAAAAGTAGTTATCAAGATTTCATAGTAAAGGAAAAAGAAAGGGAAAATGAAATTATCTCCCATGAACAATCTACATTATGAATGTCAGTTGCTTCTGGAAAAGGTCACACTGTCACTCTCTGCTCAACTGACAAAGAAAACAATTTTCAACCGTATTGTGACAAAAGCTCTTTGTACAGTCTCCATGACACAGTTTGACTGTACCACTAGCATCACATGAAATGTAAGTTTTCGTGTGTTTCAAGGGATTGGATATGTTCACAATTAGCCACATAGAAAGAGTTAAATTTGGGTGTCACAGGACAGGGAGTCTCCCATGTGTCCCCTGCACACAATAAGCCTTTCCCAAGTACCCAAACACCCCTGTCCCTCACCCTAAGCTCTTTGCTAGCTAAGAACTTAAGCCCTTCAGGGCTTGTAAACTGATTCTCAGATTCCTTGTTGGGGAGCATTGCTGTGGTTTTGGGAATGTACATGGCCCACTGTTCTCGGTGACTTTATTGTCCTTGGTGACTTGACTGTGATTTCCAGCATTCTGGTGGCTACTGCAACTGTCCTTGTTTATTAATTTGTTGGCTGCCAATGATCAGCTGCTGGGAACCATTCTGAAATTGCACATAGTTCCTATGATTTTGTAAAAGATGTGGGGAAAGGGTCAGGGCACAGAGCAAATAACACATGAAAGAAAAAAAAAAACCTCTATGTATATTTTTTTTAAAGGTGCAGAGATATATTGTGACATGGCTGTGTACTTGATCTTGTATTTGTCATGTTTCCTACTTGGAGTTTTAGAAATGACATCCCTGTGATCAGAATATTTTTTTCCTTTTTTTTTCTTTTTCTTTTTCTTTTTCTTTTTTTTTTTCTTTTTTTCTTTTTGCTACAAAATGTACAGTAAAAACATTCTTGGGGAAAAGTACCTGCTTTTCATTTATTTGCTGTTCTGCGGTCTCCTACGAAACCTAAATAAGAAGTGGTGGTCTTAAATATTTGTTTGTTTTCTCTCTCCTGCAAACTATCTTTGACTTCAGGATTTTACATATATAAGGTAGGAATCCCACAATACAGACTCTTTTGGAATACAATCTGCTTTTTAGAGAAAAGATCTTTTAAAAGGGTATCTCACCTTTTTTTTCCTGTGGTCACATTTGTACAGATCTATATCACTAATGTATTTGAACAGTACCCTGATCCAAAACATGAAGAAGTAAGAAGAAGCCTTTTTGATGGCTTTGCAAGCTTTTTCCTAATAGCCAACTTTAATATATTCAAAAGAAATTCAGTAAAACTTTGTTTGCAACATCTTTCAAAGTCTGATTTTCTTGTGCTTTCCAAGAGGAATGGCACCTCTGTTGCCAGAATCTACATCATCCAACTGTCCAGATGGCAGCATCCTATTAATGACATTTACATTTATGTTGCACTGAAGATTCTTAAAGAGGTTCATGTATTGATTTTCTTTTCCTTATTACACTGTGGTGCAGTTCAACTACAGTTTATCATGATGCTGCTTCCCTTTGGCCATGATGTTTGGGTTTTTTTTAATTTAGCTGTTGAGTTCATCATCAAGATTAGTAGCATATGCAGTCGTGAATTTTCTAAAGCAGTATCATACACTCTTTATTAAAAAGCAAAACATCTATTTCACTTTCTCACACAGAATTAGAGTATGTCAACAGATGCTGCTTTAAAATAATGGATAGCTGCCAAAGAACCCAGGTAATAAAGTGCACGATCTAACAGCTGTATTTATTACTGTTAATCATGATTTCAATTCATTTAGCTTTAATAAATGAGGCTTGATCCACATCAGCATATTTGCATGTTGTGAACAAAATGAAATGAATGCCCAACAGTTGTTCCCTTTGGAACTCACAGCATTTGGGATGAAGACGACCAAGGAACTTGTACATGAGGCAGGGAGACACAACAAATCAGCAAGTGAACAGCCCTGAGAGAACGCTGGAACCAAACTGGCGTGATGGTGCCAATGCCTTGGCACCTGAATGGGACAACACTGTCTGCATGCCACCAGCCATAGCCCTCCTCTCACAGCCATCAAATCTTCTGAAATCATCCTGCAGCTTCCCCTGTACAAATCTGAGTGCTTCAGCACTGCCAAAAAAAGTGCTGTCTTTTTGGTTATATCCTGTAACAATGACTTATTTGCTGATGCAGGAGTGTGACCACCAAGTTCCTCCCCCTCACATTCTTATCAAGCTCTGCCAGCCTGTATATTTGCCTCAGTTTTCACCAGTGCATCTTCTTCAGTATCAAATCTGGATTTGATTATTTCTCCAAATTGCTGTTGTATGGTAGAGATTATTTCTTGCTTCATTTCTGAGGGCAACTACACATCAGTGGCTAGTAAAATTATATCCATATACTCACTTTTCTGAGCACAATATATGTTTTCCATACCTGGCTGAGGAGCTGAGCTGCTAGTATCGTGGTGACATAAACTGTTATTCTAATTTTGATATATCAAAATGTGATTCCACTGTGAAAATCTGCTCACAGTTAATGCTGGAAAAAAAAAAAAAGCCAACAACAAAACAAACCCAAACCAACAGCAAGACTGAATCTCTCTTGGAGACTATTAAAAAAGATGACAAAATAGAAATTTCTGAACCTCATGATGAGGTAGAGTGTATGTGACATGGCATTTGCTAGGAACCAAATGATCAATTTGAACATGAAAATCTATGTGTGTGTATGTGTCTGTCTGTCTATGTATGGAACTATAGCAAAGCAGACCATATTATTTATTTACCATTTGTGTCCTCCTCACAAATTTCATGACTTGGACTGTATTTCTTGTTTCAAATGTCGTTTCTGACTGCCAGCTCTACATGACAGCAGTTGATATGCTTTTCCCTTCCCCTTTGGGGTAGCCTATTCCTGGCTACAATTTTGACTAATTCATTCAAGAATCAATGCATAACAACAAAGAAATGAAAAGTATCTTGGCTTTATGTAATGCAAGATTGAAAGGTTTTACCATTTCCTCAGCTAAAGTTCTTCACATCCCACCCCATGAGATTGATTTGCTCTGGAAACAGAAGATAACAGTGATCCAAGTGACTGCTTGTTTCATTCTCACACTCCACCTAGGAAAGGGTTGCAAAGACATATGACCAAAAAGAGCTCTTGCAGGTGTCTGAGTGAGTGTGGTAAATGCAGCAATGATTTAAACACTTTTGAACCTGGAAGCCAATGAATAATTCCATCTGATAAGGAAGAAAATGTTTTAGCCTTTCAATGGCTAAAATGTCACATCTGTTTCCAGTGCGCTGCACCCATTAACCCATGGGTAAAAAATAGCAAACCATATGGTTCATGCAGCGCACATCTCAGAGTTTATTTCTCTGGAATCTTTTTCAGTGATTCTCTCTGCACTGTTTTCAGTGGGCAATTGTGGAGTTGTAATAATGCAGATGCAAAATTAACAAGTAAGATTATTAACTGTTCATTTTTAACAAAAACTGCCTTAAACATAGTCAGGACATCCCGCCAAAAAGCATTAGATCTGATTTTAGGCTTTAGGCCAGATGAAAAATAAATCTAAGAGTACCTTGACACTCTTGCTTTCAGTATAGGAATTTTGTGTTCTGCAGTATGTTTACCTACTCCTAATTAATTACTTGGTAATCCCCAAAGGTACAGCATTCCCTAGCATCAGCTGTCAAAAGGCCCTATTATATGAAACAGTGCCAGATGCTTATTTCCAGTATTACACTGCTAGCAGATGGTAAATGCCACAGATATAAACATATAGAGATATAGATATATCAGCATGTTTTTTCATTCGTATTCATGCATACATGTTTATGTAAACACATGCACACATGTCTATGTTGTGCTCTTTAACTTTATGGTTAGTTATGCACAGATTTTCCTGTTAGGTAATGATAAAATTTCTTTCTTTTAATGAAATACTAATGAGATGAAAAAGAGACCAGAAACCTCCTGTTTCTAGGGAAACTAATTGATAGTTTGCATCTCATCCCAGAAAGTAGAGTTCAGAGCTCCAAAAGAACTTAACTGAAGGTGAGGGGATTCGTATGACTGCAGCAGAGACTTAGCTCCTACATTAGGGCACTTATTCACAGTTTCTTTCACCAAGTGCTATAGGTAAGTGAGGATTTCTGTTTTGCGTGAAGACAAGCAAGCCATAGGCAGCTACTGTTTTACATTCATTGTTCCTGGTTACACTGACAAACTGATTCTTTGTTTGCTGGCTGGCTTGGATTTTGGGAGGATCAGTCAGCTGCATCAGATGCTAAACTCAGTCATAAGAGGCGCCTGGGCACAGAAACAGTGATATTCCACACCCTTTACTAGGAGAAAGTGCATTCTGACTTTACAATCCATGAACTTCAGTCTGGAAACAAGAGAGGAGTACTCCATTAATTACTTGTCAGATTGCAGGGTTGGTCATCACAGTTTGATTGTTCTTGATACTGTATAGATCAGTAACAAAGAAGTCAGCCCCCAGCCGTGCCAGTACAGAAGCAGACATCAGACAATCTGCAGGGGAGGAGAAGACCTGCAGCAGACAAGGATTTGTGCCAAAGTGCATTTAACCTTAGAAGTAGAGACTTCCTGCACACTTACCCACAAGTTTCACATTACACCTGGAATTTACTGAATGGTCAGCCTTTATAATAGTGACTTTTTTTATTTCATTTTATTTTATTTTACACATTTGTGCAGGCAATTTCAATGGGGGAAAAAACCAACAAAAACATCAGTGATAATGCCACCAAAAACTTAGGGCTCATTTGTTCTTCCCAAACAAATGTGTTTAAGCATTCCTCATCTGTATAGCTTGAAAACCCTTAGTCTCACAAACCCCAAGAGTGAATCTAATTTCTACTACCCAGAGTTTTATCACATTCTTAACTTTAGTATAATCCTTTTTTTCTACTGCCATATCCATTTTTCACCCCCTCCATGATTCCTGGTAGTTGTCCAGGGAACTATAGAGAACATACAAGAGGTGAGATCTAAGCTCCAGCGCTGTTATAGCATGGAGCCATCATGTGAAAGGAAAACCCATAGCTCTTAGCTCAGTTGCTCTGTTATGAGGGTGATACATGTGTAGGGAGAACACATGCAGGAGCTGTGAGGAGAAGAAAAATGCATTATCTCTATAAATTTTTATTTACAAATCCTATTAGGTCTTTATGGTGCATGTACAATAGGGATGTTTTCTGCAGGCTTTTGATTAGGTCTCTGTAATGTTCTCAAAGAGTATCACAAGGCACATTTAAGAGAGTGTCCCACCACTTGCAGATTATCCAAATAAGACTCTATTTATACTTTCAGGAATGTTGGTTTTCTTCGCCTATGTTACTGGTATATTGGTATGAAATGTAGCATCTGAGAAAGCATAGGCAAGGCTGCATGCTGTGAAACATCTACTTTTTACCCTATGGTAATGAGAATGAAACAGAAATCCAGAGAGAGGATGTGTTAATCTTCTTTCCTTTGAACATGACTCAGAGATGTGAAACTTCAAATAACTAGGCCCACAGATCTGATGTACTATAGACAGAAAAATGGCACTCAGTGGACTGACGTGATCCAAATGTTATTGCAACAGGCAGATTCATGCTGGTCACTGCTGGAATAGGTGTTGCACACAAAGGCGGTCCCAGACGAAATGTGATCCCCAGAAAGGGACTACTGCACACATCACAGCATGAACAGGAGGCGTGGTCATGTAAGAACACGTTATACCACATTAGTGCAGCAGACTTCTTTATTTCAGTATCCTGTGATAGAATTTGGCACTGGTCATTTCAGGAAAACTCCCTAAATCTTTGTCTCAGAGCTTGAGTGACTAAGCTTTTATCCTAATCTCCATAAGGAAGCAAAGGATTTCTTCTGAAATTCATACCCTGACAATCAAAACTGGAACAGAAGCAATTTTTGAATTACTCTTCTTGTTTCAAAGCTTCTACCTCTGAGCCTGTCAAACCTGACTTTGAGAAAAATCCTTCGTCATCTGGGAGTGGGTTGCAGAGGAGTTTGGAAATGCACAGATGTGGAGATGATGTCCTCATCTGTAAGAAGGCTAGAGTGCACCTCCTGTGTGTCTTAATATTTTACTAAATAAAGACCAAAGTGTGCAGCAAAAGCAACAACAGAATAAGTAGCAACTACATTAAACCAGAAACTGTGCCATAAAACAGAAACAAATTAAAAACAAAGAAAGAAAAGAAATCAAACCAACAAACAGAAACCACCATGACCTCAAGAAGCAACTCTCACTTGATTTTGAGAAACAAAAGACCAACCATTCTCTATTTTATTCAAATACCACTCTGGATATAATGTAAAATTTATATAGAAAAACAATCTTGTCTTCCAGGATACTTCATTGCCCTGTGCCAGACTGTATAGTGATATCTGGGGAAGACACACAGAAAACACTCAGTATAGTGCCAATTCTATCCAGATAAGCTGCTGTCCCTAGAAGACTGGCTTCTTGTTAATAGAGGATGTAAGATGATAGATTTCTGTCAAAGAAAGCTCAGTGGGATTCTGGATCTCTGCAGTTGGGTTGCAAGGCCAGTGCAAAGCTCAGTAGGTGCATGAAAATGCAATCTGTCTGGGAGCCATTAGAACAAATGCTTTCAACGGCTGCCAGAGAGCCTCAGCTTGCTATTTGGTTGGGTTGCTACACAAACAGATCCAAAATGACTACACAGATTCAAATGATTGAAATGTAACTGCCTGTGATATGCTAAGTGTTGGCTAATGGTTAGCATTGGTTGGAAGTCATGAATACAGATGAGAACAAGGCAGCTTTGGCTGCAGCTCCTGGGCTACAGCTATCTGCAACCTGCTGGGCACCCAGATCAGTGTGCTGTTGGCAGTCAAGGCTGGCTGAAGTCTGCGGGTCAGAGCTGCCTCAGCTAGACTTCCTCCAGGAAAGACCACCAAGCGTAAGGTTGAATGGGATTCAGGAACTTATCCTTCCTTGGTGAGAGTAATTTACAGAAGCAGAAGGACTGGTCTTCTGGGAATCAGAACATACCCCTCCTCCTGTTTCTTACATCCTCCATTCCCTGCCTTCACTAATTTATCACTTGATTTCAGGAGAGAGGATTTTTTTTTTTTTTAATCTGCTGTACATGTAAGCTCAGTTGATGCTAAAACAGGCTTCCCAGAAAGGCTGTGGAATCTCCTTCTCTGAAGACAGTCACAATCTGCCCGTTTACCCTCCTGCACAACCTGCTGTAAGGAAACTTAGCGGGGAGTTGAACTTGATTTACCTCCAGAGGTCCCTACAATTCTGTGATTCTGTGACAAGACAAGCAATAGTGCATCAGTGAGAACAAACATGCTGAATCCAGCTGGCGACATTCCTTTCTCAGTTACCCTGCTATATCTGTTTTTGTTTCCAGAGACCAGTGTTTGAATTATTCGGTGTAAAAAAATAATTAGCTGAATGGAGCTCCTTCTTCATTCACAAACTGAAGGTCTAAGTTTTCTGAGAAGCAGTTGTCACCACTCAGTGCTCTTTCAAGAGATGGGATGAATGTACTTCAATATTCAGGGCCTTGCTAGCTCTTCACTCTTGATTAGCTCAGAAATGGCTATTTATGGACAATTCTAAAAACAAAAACAAAAAACAAAAACAAAAACTTAAACAGTAAAAACACTGACCCATTATTTTGTCGTTGTTTCATATAGCAAACTCATAGCCTTTTTTTCCCTCCCTTGGGAATATCAAATTGATGACCCAGATTTCAAACAGCTGAAAGGTATTACTCTGTCAGGTATGTTAGATTTACTGTTAACACCACTACAGTTAAATTGCATATGGCATTAATATGGATTATACCTGGTGATGAGCTTCACTGTTAATCTCTAGGGCAGGTGACCTGGATCTCATTTTAGTGAGGAGAGGTTCTCATACCCTTCTGGCTATTTTTGAGACTAGTTCTAATAAGCTAATTATTATATATCCAGCTTGTATATGTATACAGAACTTAATTTCTGTAGTTAGAAAGCAGTGAAGTGTTCCCCTTATCCACACTACTTGTGATGATTACAAGCAACTGCACTTCTTATTTGGTATGAAATCCTGTTTGGCCAAATCCTCTCCAGAATGCACCAAGAAGAATCTACAATTTGCAGTGGGATAATTTTTGAAATGCTTTCAGTGAAGGGCCACAAAAATGATCCAAGGGAGGGAATGTCTCCCTTACGAGGACAAGCTGAGAGAAGTGAGGCTGTTCTGCCTGGAGAGGGGAAGGCTCCATGGAGACCTGGGAGCAGCCTTTCAGTATATAAAGGGGGCTAAAAGAAAGAATGGGACAGACTGTTTAGCTGGGTATGCTGTGATGGGACAAGAGGAAGTGGTTTCAGACTAAACAAGAAGAGATTTATATTGAATAAAAAAAAGGTGGTGGATGAGCCATCCCTGGAGACATACAAGGCTAGGTTGGATGGGCTTTGAGCAATGTAATCTAGCTGTAAGTGTCCCTGATCATTGCAGAGAAGTTAGACCAGATGACTTTCAAAGCTCCCTTCCAACTCAAGCAATTACATGGTTCTATGTATGAAAGCTAAGTACAAAATAGCTCTTCACAGAAATATTCATATATGCTTTCTGCACAAAATTTCAGCCCCAGATGTGCTGAACAGAGATAGATCTGCACTTTTTTCTGACCTTAACAAGCTCCATAACCTCCCAAGTAATATAATCAATGCTAGAGACCTATATAGATTACAGCAGCTTTAAGGGTTGCAATAGTGCTTCCTCAGGTCTACATTTTTGTCTCCTTTTCTGTCATCCTCAGAGCACTCAATAAGATTTGTTGAGTAGACCTGCCCAAAACGGCTGGGGCACGGTCTTTTCCTGTGCTGGTAAAAGTCAGTTTTTAACTATCTCACTGATACTTTTTCCTTGTTGAAAAGCAGCTGATGAGGAAATCACGCTCTCTTTTCCACCTGCAATGATGAAAACCCAGCCAGACTCATAACATGTTTGGTTCCAGCGTGGTTTGACTATCCTGTGTTATCTTCAGTTAATTTACACTCACGTCACTTATTTTTCATTCGTATGGATGTGTGGGGAATGGTCCTTTTACCACTGCCTGTATTAACACATAGTACTCCCACATGAGTACAAGTATTCTCCACTCATTATTTGCAGTTCATCATGTCTTCTTCATTACTTGGCCACAGAAAAAGTTATTCTCATCCAGCAAGGGAGTAGCAGTAATAACATTTGATCTATCACAAATGGCTATATAGGGAATGTAATAGCCAAAATTAGCAATATAAGCATAAATCCTAGAATAATGTTTTCCTCCAAAATGATGTGCAAGTTAGACAAATATTTGCTAAAATTAGGGTAGTTCAGAAGTAATTCACATATGAAAACAAAGCAAGAGCAGAACAAATCAAGTTCATTGAATGATTTACTTGGAAAATGTAATTCTAAGAGCTTTAATGGTCAGTTAAAATGAAAATAATTATGTTTCCTGAACTGCACAACATCTGCTGCATTCATAGAGGAAGAATATCAACTGTGAGGGTAGCATATATTGCAAATATGCAGTTTGTAGCCTAACAGCGTATTATTTCTAAAAGACCAGTGAAGAAGGAATGCAATTACTGGAACTGAGATTAATAATAATTAATCCAATTTGAATCTTAATTGGAAAGGCATTTCCTTAATGTCCCTAATGGAAGAGGAGAGGAAGGGACTGTATTTAAGAGTTTTGAAATTAAAAAAAAAGAAAAAGAAAAGAGAAAGTGGATTTACAGTCCAGGCCTAGTGCTGAGTTTGCTCTTAGACTTCAGGTTATAGGAGATTATCACAGATCAACCCTTTTCACAGAAAAGAACCTTTTAAATCCATCTCAGCATCGTCCTTATTAGGAACGAAGGAGAGAGGCTCCTTCCATAGGGACAAGAGAAGACTTTAATTCATAGCTCATCAGAGGAAAGGCATTTGCTTCAGCACTGAACCAGGTTAGTTATGGCTCTAATTTACACAGCAGCATGTTGTCCTGGTGGAAGGGATGACACCTTTAAGTAATAATGAACAAGTGTGCATTGTCAGAATAATAATCACAGACTGAAAAGGTTACAGTAGAGCACATGGTAAAGCTAAGTGCCTACTTTCATTCCACTGGGTGCCGTAATATCAAGAGTGGGGAGCTGCAGTTACAATATGAAATAACATTAGTGAGGCAATTAGGACCTAATGGTTTCTGGAAAGAAGTCTACAAGACTTTATAAAAACACCTGAATTAGACTGTATTCAAGTTTTACCTCACTCCAGGGTTTTTTTTTAAGACCATACTGCCCTCTCAAGGGTAGAATCCTCTTAAAATATAGCAAAGAAACACAAGACATCAGAGAAACTTCTCAGCATATATGGGTAGAATCTCATGGAGACTTCTGCCAATTGATCCCAAATGAATAAACTGACCTCAGGTACCTAAGAATAATATTGGTGACTGCGGCTTGAAACAGTGATTGAGCACCTGGTGGGAAGGCAGGGCCAACCCAGGGGAGCTCAGGTGAATGCAATGCACCTGAGTGACTGGAAGGAGTGGAGCCATCCCAGACCTCATTTAAGGGTTGGCAGTAGGGGCAAGAGTATCTTGCTTGAGATCCCTGTCTATTTGAGGTCTTCTAAAGGTAAGCAAAGGTAAGTGGTGGTTTTTCTTTTTTTTTTTCCCTCCCATTTCTTTGTGTGTAGCTGCTTCATTTCAACTTGTCTTCACTTGCTGTAGTCAAAGACTCTCCACCACTATTATCGCTGTGTTTTCTATCATGTTATAACATTACAGTGACCTAGAAAACTCCTTCTCTTGAGAGAGGACTGAATAACAAATCACTAGATGTTTATTGACACTGTCTCTTTTCTACAACTCTTTCCCATCTCTTGCACCATACAGGACTCAACTTCTGGTCCCAGTACTTAAAAATCACTGGATAAACTACAACACTTTAAAAAAGCATGTCTGGAATTAGAGCCTTTTTATGAATTCAGATCACTGACTTTTTAGGATCTTCTACAAAATACAGCAGTATGAGACTACTCAGATTTCTGGGAGATAATCTCTTTGTGGTTTTTTTTTTGTTTGTTTGTTTTTTGGTTTTTGTTTTTTTTTCGTTTTTTTTGTGTTTTTTTTTTTCCTGTAGCTCTCCTGATTTATTGAGGGTTCTCACAACTATGATAGCAGGGTCCCAGGCCTTGATCGCTGAACAGTACTGAGCCTGTAGAAAGAGAGCCTGGAGAGAGACTGTGTGGAAATTTCTCCTTGTGTAGGGGATGGCATGCAGGTGAAAAAAAGACAAGAGGTTTTTGCTGTGCAGTTGATTGCAAAGACAGTTGTGTTTTTCTTTTAACTTCTGTGAAAATACATTTCTTCAGTAGTGTCCATGTAGGACATGTACCCAAGCAACTATTGCAACACAGAGTGTACAGATTTCAGGAACTAAGGCAAAATACAACTGCCCCCATCCACGTCTGACTACTGTGTGGTGCCAGTGTTGTCAGAAGATGAAATTGAAACACGGCCCTCAGAACACTGACAGCAAGAGAGAGACTTCAGTGGGTTTCTGCAGGTATTTCCTATAATTTACAGTAAGAAATCATGGAAGTGATGCACACCATCACCTCCATTGAACTCTCTCCCCTTCTCTTTCTCTTTGTTTATACAGAGACATAGAAATAGTTTCGATTTACTGTGCTGCTTATTTCTGGTAGGTATTCATGTAGGAGTAAGTATTCTCTGCCCAGCACTGACTGTTTGGTGACCAGACAGCTTTGTCTTTCCTTGTTTATGAAAATATATAGGCAATTCAGACGTGTCCCAAATAAAACCAACTTTGATAAATAAAACTATATATATTCAAACATTTGTAGTAATTATGTCTACCTCCAATGCTGCTCGGTCTGCTAAACTATTTCCATAGCATTCTAATTTTTCTGCACTAAAGAAACAAAAAAATGATCAAGGTCGCTGATGGAGAACTTTCCCTTTAGAGGTTTTCTGTGAGCCTAGGACGTGGGCAAGTACTTCCATTTATTTATTTATTTTTTTATTATCTCTTTCTGCTATGATAATCCTTCTAGTTATATGACCTGTAAAATATCAGACTAGCCACACCACTCTGCTAATTGTACATTTGTTGATCGTATGATGCTATAATATGGTTACATAATATTGAATCCAGTGTGTTTAGATTATCCAGAAAAGTGAGATCTGGTTCATGAATCAAGGAGCCCATGATAACTGGAGGGACTCTCAGATCATATGTTATTCATGTTATTTTCTTACTTCACATTGTGGTTATTGCCTCATTAGGACAGATAGGATGTTTACAAAGGTATCTAAGCAATTAAACCAAAGACAAATAAATAAGATTTACAAAGGTATCCAGACCATTGATTTCACTTTTCAAATCCAGTGGATAATTCATGTAGTCTCTCTTTAATGCTTTAAACTTCTCACTGTTCATGTGTCTCCTGGACTCATTTTTCATGTCCTTGATGCTGCAGATATAGAAAGCCTAAACAACCTACACTGTACCTCTAGTTTTTTGACTACTGCTGGAGCAAAAGAAAGAAATCATAAATGATCTTAAATTTTGTAGAATATTTTATCTTACCCTGAATAAGTAAAGACCAAAATCACAAACCACCCTGATTTGAGGTTCAAGCATTATTTCTTTGAAGGTGGTCATACCATAATCTTCCAATGCTGTCGAACCATGAGTAACAGACTTAAAAGTGTGAATTCATATGTAAAACAGGATAGTCTGATCTTCATGGAAAGGAAAGGCTACTTTAATTAATGCCAAGGGGCAGTCACCTTGAAACTCTTTAATTTTACAGGCTATTCGGATACCAGATTGATGGGACTTGTATAAATACCTAAGCTGAATTCACTGAACTGTAAGTCCTGATGTCTAGCTAAAAAAGCTTTAGTAAAAGCATAATTCATTTCATTTGGGTAAATAATGATAGTATCTTCAGCTCCTCTTGCTGGCTTAAAAATTCTATGAACTGTTACTCAGTGTACCTCAGGGCAAGAAATGGATTCAGTATCAGTAATTCTTATCATGAGTTTGCTATATTTGCTGTCTTTTATAAAGGTCCGATACTTATTATAACAGATTGTCAGCTTCCATTAAAAAAAGAAGTTTTTACCCCTCAACTAAATTTGAAAATCTGAAGGTAATTCAAATGCTGACTTTATCATCTTAGCATCATAACATCTTGTGATTGGACTGAACAAAGTGGAGCTTGCAATTTTTAAAAACTCGATACTGTTCATTCTTATCTACCATAAGGACACCACATCTATCCTTCCTTTCTTCAGAATAAAGCCCAGCTTGCAACAGCCTGTTGCCTTTGTATTTTACAGCATCTAGAAGAAGTAGGAGCCAGCTGAAGGATACTGAAACCACAGGCCACATGAGGTACCCTAGGGCAACCAGTCCTTCTCAGGGCTGCTAGAGAAGTCCGTCACTGCGTATTTTCAAAAGGTATACTTAACCCAATTCTGGAAGAGGTAAACAGTAAACCCATCACTCCTTGATCTCAGTTCATCACCTATCAGTCAAGTATCATAGGCTGCACCTGCATCTCCTCACCTCACTGAATGCTCACTGCTTGTAAAAACCATTAACTGGATTGCATTCCTCCTCCACAGTGGTGTCACAGGATTTTATGTGACAAAGGAAGGTTTAAGGTTAACTAAACTCTTGCAGAATATTATGAATAATGAGCTGAGGCAGGCCAGCGAAAAGACACTCTGGTCTCCTACAAGTGTGGGACATTGAAGATCAGGCTCCTGTGTGGGTAGCTGGGAATACCCTGCTGAAGACAAGCAGACCCCAGTGTGGGGATGAACAGGCTCATGCTTTGGGTTCCCTCCTGCACAGCTTTCAGAGCCATCTGCTCTGAATTAGATGGGATTAAAGGCACAGCATGAGCAAATCCCTTCTGCCTGTTTGTGCAACACAGGTTTATCCATGTGAAATAAGGCTTAGAGGCAAGGGCTGCCTTTCTCACATTCAAGGGAAGGTAGTTAACAAGAGCTTCCAAAGCCAGGTAAAAGAACACAACCCTATAAATGAGGGGTTGCACTTTGGCAGGTCTTTGTTTTGATAGCCTCAGTACAGAACAAAATAAGACAGGGCAGGCAGCAAAGGCTCCATGTGAGATTCTCTGCAGGCAAAGAAAGTCACAGGCAGGGAAAACACAATCACTTTGTGATCATTCATAATCACTTTGTGGAGTGAAAAGGCACGTAAGGGGAAGGACTAGGGAAAATCTGAAGACCACCACTCCTCAAAAGATACAAATAACCATTTCCTTCTTCTCTAGGTGTTTGTCTTGCAAGGCTGCAACAAAAATTAAAAGTGTAGAGCCAGCCTATTATTAAGACAGTTTCAGGACCATGTACTTTTTGTCCAGCTTATCCTTAATTTGCTGTATTTCTGCCCACAAGTTGCCCCCTGAGATGCTGCCCTGAATCCAGCTATGCTTACCCACCATCAGCCAAGTCAGAGAGGGCAGCTGGTGGCAGTAGATGTGCTCACTTACAGTTTTATGCCTACAAAATGCCCTTTTGGTGGGGGTAGTCTTCAGTTGCTCTTTTTCAAAGCAGCTACTAGTTCTGCCTTAAAGAAGCCCATTTCAGTGAACAAAGCACAGCAGAATGCATAAGGGAAAGATCAAGCAAGATATATTTTACACAGATATGTTGAACTCATGCTTCATAAAAAGACATTCCCAAGTGAAGACAGCCTTGTACCTACTTCTTCAAATAATATACTGAAGACACTTTTCTATGGTATTTCTGCATGCCCTGGTTTTATTAGTATTCCATATCATGACATTATTCAACAGGCTGTCCTCTGACAGGCAGATGGGAGGATGAAAGGGGCCTTTGCCCTCCTTCTCCCCTTCCCCTCTTTTGCATGAAACCAAGACACCACCCCTAGTTCAATTATTTAAAAATCAATAGGAGCAAAGGAAGGGGAAATGTGACCCCAGTGTCATGGAAGAGAATAAAGTAAGGTTGAAACAAATTGCAATAAAAAGGGGGAGATAGAAAAACTAGGGAGAAAGAAAGAAGGAAAAACATCTTTACTTATAACTCTCTGGACAAAAAGAAACATTTATCAGTGAAGTTATATCAATGTTCTACCAGCAAGGTTTAGTGATAGGCACAGCTTCAAGGAAATTTTAAGCAACATGATATTGGCCTCTTTTACAGGAGTGAAAACTACAAGCAATTACAGACAGTGGAATTATTGCAGATGTATTCTTGGAGATAAATATTTTATTGACAAAAACAAGGATTTTTTTTTTTTTGACATTTCTTTTCAGAAAATACTGAACAATAAAATAAAATAAAAAAAATTCTATGAGACGGCCATTCTGCCTGAGCTTTTTTACACAATTATTTAGGAAAATATTGCAGAACTGTCAAAAGAGCATTTCAGCTTTTCAGAAATAAGACATACAGTTTTCTATTTGTTGTTGTTATGAAATTGAATACAATTCAAGAACTAAGTGTAAACTAAAGAACAGTTTTAATTTGCATCTCAGTTGGAAAGGAACACTATTTTTTTCAGTATCTGATTTTCATAGAGCGAGAAATTCCCTTCCTACTCATTATTGATAAAGACATCTGTAGAGCACATCACTGACATGACTTTTTTTTTTAATTATTATTTAAAAAAAAAAAATTATATGCCCTTTTGTCAGACACACAGCATCTTTTGGCAGACAACGTGCTGTGCTATTTGGTTTGTTTATGCTGAAATGCTTAATAGAAACGATATATTTAATTTGTTTTGGCTGGTCCACACATTGAGCTTCTCTTTGTATAACATAATTACACCAGTGCAAATCTGTGCAGGCAAATACCTTTATTATTCTTGTGGCAGACACTGTCTTATTTTATTTCTGTATGGGCTCCAGTGGTGGTACTACACAGGTTTTCCTGCACATAACAGAACACACAGACAATTCTGTTGCCATATTCCAGTCAAATACTTAGAATAATCCTGAGTAATCCTGAAAACAATCATCAAAGCATTTCTGATTCTATTCATGTTCATGATCTCTACTTGTAAATCAAGCAAGGAAGTTTTTGAAAATATTTCTCATATTTCTATTAAAAAGGAATGAATGATTTGCCCATGATATTTTAATTGCATACATGGCGTCAAGATCATCTGTAAGTAGGACAGATAAGGTCAAATGATATTGCTTACAGAATAAAGCAGACTTCAGACTGGATCAGAGCAATGTCTGTCTAGCCTTGCTATATCATCTCTGACAATTTTAACAGCAGTTTCACAGTGTCTCTGTCATTATAAGCTAAATATAGTCCTCTTCTTCAGTTTCACAATAAACCCTATCCATCAAGGTCTCACAGGCCTAGCTGAAATCACCAGTAAGCAACTTACTGGAGTTTATTTACAGGGGGAAAAAAAGAAAAAAAAACAAAAACAGAAACAAGAAACACTACACATGCAAGAACTTCTGGCTAATAGATAAGAGGAAAATAAAGGGAAGATTGCCTTGTCTTTTCTATTGAGCTCTATTTGTGGCCAAGATTGAAAGTTTCCACGGTCTGCTACTAATTCCATTAACTGGCACTTCATAGTGATACACTCAGTCATCTTCTGCTTAAGACAGATGACTGCTCTCAACACCTCTTAAAAAAATTAAGACAGTCCTTTCTGGAGGTCTTCCTTAATTACTAATCTTGTGATATCTTTGTAATCTTTTGATTCATCTCCTCCTGCTTGTTGTTTCTGATCTCGCTGTTCCTCTGAATGCTGACTGGTAGGTGGCAAAATGATACTGTTGTCACTACCAATTACCCCTGGTAGGGAGTCCAGCCAAAGGCTGTCACAGACCTAATGAGGTGTACCCAATCAGGAGAAAAATGCAGCTCTATTTCCATTCCCTGGGTGGTAACTTAGTTTTTAAGAGTGATCAATTCTTGGTTAGGTTAAGAAGAGGAAAGAAACAAACCTCCATAATTACCCTGTGTGATCTCCTGCACAGCCAGGTGGGGAGGGAAGCTGGCAGCCAAGAGAAGGACAGGGAGATCCACAGGCTAAGAGTCCTTTAGTATGCTCTGCCTCTGAGATAGCAGCATCTGTCTTTCCTATTTAATACATGCATTTGTACCAGACAACAAGAGGCATTAGACTTGATTCTACACTTATGAAAAGTGATGAAAAAATACTACTGTTCTCAGGAAGAGCAGAAGGAAATGCTTTGACAGGACACAGTGCTGCTACATGATCTTTAGATGAAGACAGAGATAGAGTAATGTTTAGGAAAAGTATAAGATACAGAGGAGCAGAGCACTTAGACTCAGATCCATCTTACCTCCTCTTTTAGCCATCTAAAACTGAAGTGTCTAATGTATATCAGTCATGTAGACTACCTCTGTAGCCATTGCGCAGAAAGATAGATGCACTTCAAGCAGCTGATTAATCCTTCCCACTATACCAGCAGCACATAAGAGTGTTACTTGAAGAATTAAAGATGATGCAGTCTCTCATAAATGGGTCACAATCTCTCTGGGTGGCCACCTGCAACAAGAATGGTGAAATTATTGCTGGCGCAACCCAAAATCTGTCTCACCAACAATCAGTGCATTCTTTTCAACACATTCTGCTGGTCATATATACTCCATATTATTCAGGGAATTCATTAACACTGTCGAAGGACCTTTGACAGTGGACTACTTTATGCAAAAGATGTTTAAAAGTGAAAGTAATACAGAAACATATGTGAAGAAGCAGGCGGATATGGGTAGAAGGTAAGAAACAGCTTGCTTTTTTGGCTCTCCATGTCAGCTTTGATCTATCCTGGCAAGCTACCTATTGGCACTTGAAGCTTTTACTGTGCAGATTTGCCCAGTTCTCCTCTCAAGTTGAAATTCATGGTGTAGGGGGAGAACAACAGGAATGCATGACACAATCCACATAAAGAGACAGACATTCTTGGCTTCCCATTATATCCTGAAGGAAGAAAAGTCAGGAAGAATTTGACAGACGTGCTCGTCTTACTCAAAGTAAATCTGCCTTGCTATAAATCACATTTAAAGTAAGTCAACCTTTACTAGTACAGTCTCTCTGAAAAAATGTTGCATACAGGATATTGAGATATAGGATTATTAATAAATAAAGATTTATTAGTGGGTTCAGGAGGTGAAGGCATGTATCAACTTCAAAGTTCCAAAAAGCATTACAAATAAAAGGAAAAGGAAGAAAGAGAGAAAAAACAAGTCAAGACAAAGCTGTCTCTGTGGATAGCTGGGGGTCATCACCAGGACAACATTCCTCTCTGTGGTCTCTCTAGCATAGCAGATTGTGACGGTGATGGTGATTAAACCATTGCCATTCTTGTCTGCGAGCACTGTATACTTTCCATCAAGATTTGCCCAAGATCCTGTGGGTTGTTTCCATTCATGATGCATTTTGTGCCAACAGAATCATGTTTAGATGGGTATAAGCATTACGCATGGACTGGTGCTAATGTTTTGTAATTGAATATCACTAAAACAGGTATCTAGAAGACCTCTCCTGTGCTCTAAGTTTTAGCTCCATTAATGTAAACTAAAAGACAGAAGATGAAGTATAGGAAAGGGGCAAGAAAGGGTGACTCCCAATATACACGGCAAATGTATCCCATGAGTCATCCATACAGTCAGTATATGCGCTTGCAGGTGCAAGGCTGTGAGGAAAACCATGATAAACCAACAGCAGAAAACAACAAGGGAAATATATTGCCCTGAAAGCTCTAGAAAGCCCTGCCACAAGAGCCAGAGTGAACAGCTGCAGCGAGCTGTGAGCAAAGTCAGGAAGCAAAGCAGCAAATGGAAGTGCTTCACAGTGATTACGGCAGCTAAGTCACTGCATAAGAACAGAATGTGTTCTGGCTAGATATTTCTCTATTCCGGAATCTAGAAAAACCAAAACCAAAACCAAAATCAAAAATACCCTACCAAGTACACTGTTTACAACTAAGAAAATGCTGTACTTTGGCTTCCAAAGTTTCCAAACAACAAATGTTTGTATTTTCAATTAAATTAAATTGACAAAAGTGTCATATTTTCTCTCCTCCAGAATTAAATTCAAGTGTATTTTACAACTCTACTTGTTAAAAACAAAATGAAAACTGGAAAAAATATTTGTCATTTTCATTTCCACACTTAAAATCAAATTGTCGAGCTGAAATCAGCTCTAATGGAACTGCACTTCTGAAGAGAATCTTGTTACAATGTGACAACACTGAACCATCTCTTTGAAGTGTAAACTTTTTCCTTTCCCATTCAACTGTTTTACTTTTCTTACTTCACCTCAACCATCTGCACAAGACCTTCAAATATGAAGGTATCTCTTCATATACAGACAATCTGCTTTTTTTTTGCCAGGCTATTCCTTTTCTTCTGTTAATGTTCCCACGCCATCCATTTTGTCAGATTGCCTCTACTTTGAAGCATCCTTATCTTCTTCTCTTTTTCAGTATGTCCAAGGCAAACCAACTGGAATACATAATACAGAAAATTCTGCCTACATGTGTCACTGAAACAGAGTTTCTCTAATTCTCAAGGGAAATTGGAGATCGTCTTCTCACCTTGATGAATATTCTGCTTTATGCAGTACTTTCCCTCACTGGGATGGGCTTTTTCACCCACTACTGAGCTCAGCTCACCAGATTTACTATCATTCTTTGTAAACTAAGTGGCAAAGGTGTGCTATTCTTCTGAGCAATTCAGATCTTTTCCCCCATCATATCATTAGAGAGGTGGCCATTCATTAGTAAGTCAGGAGAACAAAATTGAATTAAATTATTTTGACCGCAGTGAATGATTAAGTTCTCAAGCACTTCATGGAATGCAAAATTCCACTTGACTTAGAAGGGGAACACAAATTCAATGGCTTAGGCAAGTTCTCTGATGTATAAGTATTTTGTATTCTGTCAGTTGAACCCTGTTCACAGAGAGCTGAAAACAATCCCATGACTGAGATCCAAGATCATGCAGCTTTTCTTCCATGTTACTTCAAAAGCATTCCAGTTCTTCAAATGCATTTTCCCAGATTTCTTTTGCTGGACTTACAGAGTATGGAGAAGACATAAGGGTGTTTCTACTCCTATCAAAAACACTCAGTTGTCATCAATCACAAGCCAGCTAAACTGAGCAGACCATAATCCATGATGAGGGTGTAATTAAATAAGACCCACCTCTCAGCTAACAGAAGTGTGCTTGTTTTTTTAACAGCACGTTGCAAAAAAAACCAAACCAAAACAACAACAACAAAACACAAGAAAACCACAGAGCCCTGGAGATTTCCAATTAACAGACACTACATCCTCCTGTGCTCAAAGTTTTAAATGTATGTTGGGATTATAAACTACGCACACAGTAGCAACATTGCTGACATTGACCTTGCAAAGCACAGCTCTGTGCATTATGAATCAATCATCACAGCCTGAAGCAAGAGAGAAAATAAGCCTTCAGAAAAACCACTGAGAGAGAAAGTGAATGAGAAGTATTTGCCATATATGAGGACAGTGATTCCAAATTAAGCAGAATTTGTTGGTTTTCTAATCCTACAAGGCAAAACACAGAAGATAGAAGCTCAGACATAGAAATGGCCACTTTAACTCTTGGATATTGGGAATTAGAACATAATAAGGCATCAGATGACCTGAAGAACTGAAAGGAAGTAGGAAAATTTAGGAATATTTTTAATCCAATTAATTTACTCTAGTGAAAAGGGTACACATGACCTGGCCCCCAGTTTTACCTCTGAGCAGCATAAGGATCCCAGGAGCCCTTTGCTCAGCCACCATAACATTGCAACAAACAGAAGTAACCCTTCTGCAATTCTGGAACTGCCTGCTTTCTCCTTCCAAATCATAGTGTAGGAAATGCTTCCACACTTTTATGCTTACATATTTTCCTCTTCTATCTGGTGTTCAAAGAGTGTTTGCAAGAGCAGCGTTAAATGAATTAGCAGAAAACCTGTTCTGCATGCTGGAAGATCTGAAAGAAAATGCAGAAGAGAAAGATGCACATTAATGCTGTGTTTGTTATAAACAGAAAACTGTCATTTTCTTTTCATATACTCAGAGACTCTTATGGGGTAAGATAAAAGAAATTTATAAAAAATAAGAAAACAGGCATAACATTCTTATGAAAAGGAACAGCAAGTACATTTCCTCTGTAAAAATGTTGTATCTGAAATGAACACAGAATGTCCTTACCTCTTATAGATAGGAAGCTCCTACAAATATGAAGATGCACATCACAGGAAAGTGTTAGCTGCTGTGTGGTCAAATATATAACATCACAACACCTGGGATTTATTTACATCACAGTTGTGGAACGAGCACCACTGATAGAACATTCTCTTGCTCCCATGTGTTTAGGAAGCTTAGAGGCAGCCAAAACTGGAAGAGACACACAGGATCAGGTGTTTTAAAACATTCACAGTATATAATGCATTCACAGTATATAATGATAACAATAACACAGACCTCACGGGTGGATGTGTCTTAACTGACCAATTTCAGAACTGTCTTGAAAGATTAATATGTGCTTAATTTTCCCAATATTCTTGTGACATAGTTAAATTCTTTTTCAGGTGGAGAAAACAGGTATAACTGATTGCTGAGTATTGCCACGAATGAATCCATCTCAGCTCATAATTTACTTCCAGAGCAAACTTTAGGTTCTTTAGTTTTGTCAGCTGCAGAAAAGTCAGTCTTTCTGATGAAGGTTTTAAAATATGGATAAAAGAAGACAATAGTAGAAAACAGCAGAATACATACTTATTTCTTTGTGAAATAATTTAAGCATGAATTCAATCAAATTTAATTAAAAACCTAATTATATCAGTTGTCCCGTGCTCCTTTTAGAGAAAAGTGATAAACAAAATCTACTTGATTTGTGCCCAAAGGGAATTTTCAGATTATCTAAACCATCATATAAGCAAGGGTTCTATCAGGCAGCCAAACAAGTAGTTAACATTCATTGTACTTCATATGTATTATCTTGCATGGTAAAGGAAAGGCTCTAAATTTTTATGTAGTCTTTGTTCCAGAAGTATAAATGTTACTGTGCAATTGCAATATCTGACACGTTGAGAACACAGGACCACATCAGTGCATTTTAATATACTCACACTGCCTGGTAGTTAAGATCTTCCTCCTTCATTTTAACTATCCTTGGTGCAGTTCCTGGGCTAGGGATTCAAATAATCTTTCTCTTAAAAGTTTCCTTCAATGCACGTCTCAGCAACTCATAAAATCAGACAGCAAATATCATGGACAAAGCACCATTTGAAGTGAACTGACATCAATTCTTTGAGGTTTGTGCACCATGCAATACTTCAATTTGTTTCACTCAAATATTAATATCTGTTTTATTTTAACATCCATTTACAGAAGTTTACACTCTGGGAAAGCATTGAAGTGTCAATCAACAGTTCGCACAACCTCTCTAGTAGACAAGCAACATCCAAAAAAATGTGTAAATTGGAGCATCCAGTCACTTACTCTGACAGGTATTCTTCTCATTGCTGTGTTACTAATGAACGTAAGAGTCCTGAAGAAGCAAGTGCTGGCAAGGTCACTCTGTCATTTTTGAGGAGTTGTGGCAGTTGAAAAAGGTCTCTAGTTACTGGAGGGAGGGGAAGCAAATATTACAGCTATCTTCCAAAAAGACAGGAGGAAGAAACATCTACATTTATCTATTCTGGTCCACTTAAAAAAAAATAATAATTTAAAAAGCACAAAAGAGAACAAGAACTACAGAAAACAAACATCCAAACACACCCTTCAGCTCAAAAGGTATTGAATGGGTTTAACTGGATTCGTGAAAAGACTTAGCAACCACAGATGTGATCGGTCAGTTTACTCTGATCATTCTTAATGTAAACAATATTTTCTTGGTTCATCTATGCAAGAGTCTACCAAACAAGGCTCATGTATTCACTAGTACAAATGGAAGTGTAAAGCACAATCGATGAGTAAGAGGAACACATTTCACAGAAGACATAACTGAATCTGGCATTGAGCGATGTTTGGAATCTTGTATGTTCCTCATTTGCCACAAGGTGGAAACAATCTCAGGAACTCAGTAACATAGCTGTAACAGTTCAAATGTAGTAGTTCAATGCCATATGTTGTATGTACCAAAGTAGATCATCCTCTGGTTTTATATAGGTTCATGAATGCTTTTCTATACCCAATAGAACAGCATGGCTCTTCAGTGTTGTTCTAATCTACTACTTAAGCAACAAAGTAGTTTTCTAAAATGTATTATAAGGCTTGTATTTCTTAATAAACTAGATAACTATAAAGAGTCAGTGCACTGATGAAAAAAACTGAAGCTCAGATCCCAAAGTTTTAGGTAGCTAACACCTATAATTATTTATCTCTCAAAAGTCTCCAAATGGGTGATTTAGGATATAAACTGTGATTCTGTGTTCAGGTCAGAGTCTCACTCTACTATATCACTAGTTTAGAAATATTTTACAATGATCAAAGATAAATATTTCTCTAAAGACAATCTTTTCATGGTGGAAAGAGGAGAAAGCATAAAATAATGCCCTGTGCAACCTCATTTAAGGAGCCTGCTTTGGCAGGGAAGTTGGACTCAATGATCTCTGGACGTTCCTTCCAACCCCTACAGTTCTGTGATTCTGTGATTTTCCTCTGCAGAATTCCTGTCTTGAAGAAAAGAATCTAGTGAACTGCCCTATTCCTCCCAAATTACAGGCAAGCTAAACTCAGTGGCATGAGTTGCAGTACTGAAGTTTGCTGCTGCTGTACCAAGTAAGCTACCTCTATGTTCTCCTTTTTCCCCACTTGATGGAAAAAATAAGATTGCTCCTTAAATGTGATAATTCACCAGTTCTACAATATCTTAATGTTCATATTAAAATGAGAGAAAGTATATTCTTTGACACAAATTGATCAGAAGCTATGAAATTTTATCTGTTAAAACTGTTATGCTCCCACTCCCGCTCAGCCCATTTGCACCTTTTTGTCAGCTACTTACGGGTACTTTCTTCTCTCCCTTTTAAGTGGCAGGCCAGTAAATGCTCTTTAATCTGAGAATCCTGTCCTGTTTGTATTTTAAAGAGGCTGACATTTCCAATCCAGCACTTGTGGTGTTTACTACACATGGGAACATTCCCTCACAAACCATTATGTTAGCCACAGATGAGCTAATTGGTGCATTCACAAAAAATATCCATAGCATCAGAAACACTCATGCTTAGGCCTTGTCTGCTTCAGGGCCACCATTGCTGTGTTTCACCAAGGCAAACACCCAGCCAAGTCTTGCAGCACTGCAGTACAAGTCCTTCCAGTTGCTCTTGGCATTCCAAGACCCGCACAGCTGAGGCCTGCTCACAACACAGTTAGGTCCTGTAAATAATTGACGAGAGAAACATACATTGGCAAACTCTGTTCTGCCACTTTGCCATTCCCCTCCAGATATCTCACATTTCTTACTCAGTGGGTTTCTAAATGGAACTGCACAGTAAATTTACTCTGTGTTGTTTCAACTTATGGCCCTGTGATTAATCAATGTCACTGTCTGGGGGCTGAGGAAAGCTGCTGGGCCCTTCTGTGTAGAGCCGAGTAACTGTTTGTTTAGTCTGCTCCCATAAAGTAAGCGGGGAAAATTATGACAAGTCACTAACAAGATTTTCTGTGCTTCATTTTATGAATGTCAGCTTTTCCCAAGCAATTGCTCATACAAAACCAGCACTAAAACCTGACTGTTGCTAGATGCAAGTGAGGAACTTCACATTTAGCACTGGTAGTGCATCTTGTCATCGCACCATGTGGGCCAGCAAATTCCTAGGGCTAGGAGTGCTCAGAGGTGTGGGGGTGCTGGGCTGGTGGGGGGCACCAAGGCAGGGATTGGCCAAAGCTAGGCCAGTTGGTGCACTTGGCTTAGTGGGTCCGGCTCAGTGGGCCCAATGGCTGAGCAGGGTGGGACAAGGGTTGACCGCCCAAAGCCCTGTGCAGTGTAGGAGGAGCTGGACAGGGCCCAGGTGAACAAATCAGTGATGCTGCAAAACTGATGCAAGGCCATGATCCCTCATATTGACTTGGCCAGGCATATCCAACATGCATCCCATGGACTGCATGTGGTCCAGCACTGCTTGCAATGCAGCTGCCTTCTGCCCTGTGCCATCACAGCAGCAACTCTTCCCCATCAAACACTCAGCCCTACCCAACTCCAGGCATCCACCCATCACTCAATAACAACCAAACATCAATGCACTATTAACTCTAACTTGGCTGAAACTGGGGCATGGGGTGTACTGCACTGCAAACTCAAATTATGGAAGTAATTGTATGTATTTTGATACATGACATCCTGTGAACTGTGAAAAACATGCAGCCATGCCTTCTGTTTTTGATAAAAGAGTTTGAGAATAGGTTTCAAGATTGCCAAATTATCATCCTTTTATACACACACACACACATATATATACATATGTATATCTGCAACTCCATTTTCAGTCGACATAAATACATTGCTTGCATATTTTCAAATGGAATGCATGGAGATGCAATCAGTAATTGGTCATGCCTCCTCCTTACCAGGCTTGGCTGGCTTACAGCCAAGAAGCATGGCTTATAAGCCTTCTCTTACCAGAGAGAAATTTCCCTCACTTCACAGTCAAGCCTTATTCACATCATTGCTTTTGACAGTACATACATTTGTGAATAACTGTTTTGAAAGATGAAGTACAGGAAGAGTAACATTTCATCAAAAATCTCTGATGATGAACACATTGAGAACACACTAAGAACTGTAATCACTGCCACTGAACCAGCCTGATACAGAAGAACAAAAGCCCCCAGAGTGGAGAGTTAAGGATCTTCTGCAACATACACTGTCTGAAATGAACATAAAATGGCAGCAGCCTCCATCAATCTCTGTGCAAGTTTAGAATGCAACACAAAGAAAGAAAAGCCATAATTGTTCCCAACCGTAACAAAGTAAGACATAGAGCCACAGTTAGTAATCACCCGAACCATCTGCGTATCCAACCAGCAACTCTTAGCACCGGCAAGTAAAAGAAAGATCCTCTTATTCAGGCATTTACTCAATACACAGCAGAAAATGTCAACAGAAATCAAGCATTTTCCCCTACAGTTCAGCATACAAGATTCAACAGCAGGATTATCCACAGAAAAATCAAAGAAAGAAACAGTATCAGCCATGATAGTCTCTTCAGCACAAGCCCAGACCTGTTTTAAACAAATGCTGACAAAACTGATAAGCACATTTTCTCCTTACAGTCAGAATTTATAACCTGAAGTGGCTGTTATAATGGAAAAGGAAATGATCCTCTATTACTCAAATCAATCTTGTGAGAAATAACCTGAATAATGAGTTACAATTGTATGAGATGAAATTAAGATAAGAACAGTTAAATAAGGATCTAAGAGAATAGATAACATTTAGTATGATGTTGGAAGCCCAAATTAGACTTTGAAATGTATGCAGAGACAGAGGAATAAGGGAGGAAAAAAGGAACCGGAACAGAGTCCTCAGATGAAGGTGAGCCTTTTGATGAGAAATAATCAGAAGCAGATTTACATTATTTGAGGAAAAATCCCCATTTCAAATAGAGCTTTTGATCTACTTTTTAGAGTCTGGAACCTCAGAAGGATTTCCATTTACAGAATAAGACATTCCAAAATGTTAGCAACTCAAAATGATTTGTTGCAGATGTGATTAGAAATTGTATCTAAAAGTATGGTGAACTGCAAGACATGAAACCAATTAATAACATCTTTCCCCTTGCACACTAATGGAAGCACTTCACCCTCACAAAAGCATGATGATAAGAAAATATTATCCCAGTTTCAAAGGAAGATAATGAAATAGATGACTTTTATAATATCAGCTAGAACATAAATGAACATTAATTTAAAGTATTCATTGTGGAAGAGTGAAAATACATTATTGTACAATGGAATCTTGACTACAAATTCAGATTTTAAACGCAGTTATTTCCAGGAATAAGACATTTTAGCATTGACTACTGTATGATTTGGTACTGTTTTTCTCTTTCTAGTTGAGTTAAGTTTAGAAAAACTGAGCCCAAAGTACTACCAGAAGATGGAGCATGTGAGAATGAGATTTATCTCATTACCTAAATATAGTGTGGTGATTTTACCCTAGATTTGTATCTAATGGGGAGAAACAAGTACTCCCAAAATGTGATTAAACTTGCTCTAAAGCAGATGTCTAACATAGGTCAACCTAGGAAATGCAGGAAGTGATATAATAGATGATATATTATATCTTTACTACAGTTTGCCTATTTGTTTATTCATCCACAGTCTATCTGCTCTTTTATATAGTTACCTAATATTAACCTATTTATAATAATAATAATAACTTAATAATAATAATAACTTTCCTATGAAGAGGATTTTTAAGCAATCTCTTAATTTATCAGTCACTTTGCTGTACTTCTGCTAACCTTGATTCAGACCACAGGTAAATGAATGCTGAGGAAATCTGAAACTCAATCTGACAAAGCCATTACTGAGAAGTTAATAAGTAAAATTGAATCAAAGGGAAATTTTAACTTTCATATCGTCTCTGTCACGAGGCTAGTTACATCTGCTTTAAATTTTCCAAATAGGTCTTTGGAAACATAAGAGCAGAAGAAATTTTTTTTCATAATGCAGTGTGAAACATCAGAAAAATCATGGCAGAGGCCCACATTGTTTACTGCTGTCCAACTTGAAGCTACACAGGTTCCCCTCAGAGAACATGGATTTAGAAAGCACATAATATTGCCTGCAGCATTTAGTATTGGGCTTTGCTTTGCCAACAGCTGGCATTAGATCAGGTCCTTCCAGCACAGCCTTGATTATCATGCAGAACCTAAAAGATGTTGGAATAATCAAGCTTTCATATAATCAGGGGCATATTTAAAGTATTAAATGCATACCAAGAGACACAATTGTGTAACAGCTAACAGGCAGTTACAGATCACCAGCTCTGGAAAATGAAAGAGAGAAACAAATCTCTTATTTTATGTTGTTATTATTTCAGTGATATTTTGTAGTCCAACAATATCCTATTAAAAATATAATTAAAGAAGTTTTTATCTTTATTCTCTTGCTCTCTTTAATTATTTTCATGGTGTCTGGAGAGATTCTCCTGGCTGACAGTGATTATTAAAAATAAAAGGCATTGTAAATAAAGCAATCCTTAATAGCCATTTTTCCATAATCAGAAGGTGAAGTTCTCAGCTCATTGTGAGAAAAACTGGTATGTTGCAAACAGAAAACTGAAGCATGAGAAAATTTAGTGACCTTTCCCCAGTAAGCCAGTGGCTGTAACACCACTATAACCCAGATGATCCTTTCTACAGTCTTATCTTTTAATGATCAGAATAAAGATCTGAAGTGATTCCTGAAGTGAATTCAAGCCCATTATCAATGATAGTACTAAGTCATATAAGTCTGAAGACTTAAGACTAACTAAATACAAAGAAGTATCTTAATTCCTGCTTGCTGTTAAATCAGTAATGAACAGTTTTTCTAACACTGGATGAAAAGATGTGAGTCATAGAATACTAGTGAGATTAAAGATATGGCTTAGATCTCACACAAAAAAATAACTCATGGTGAATACAATGTGCTCATAACTGAAATCCAATAAAGGTTGGCTAAAAATCAGCTAGGGTTCTCAGTAGCTGGTGACTGTGATGCCTGAGATATACTTGCACCAATAGATCAAAGTGGCTCTTATCTGTGGAGGTAAAATAGCACTTTAAGAGAGGTGAAAAATACAGCAGACATTTCTATAACATAAATGATATTAAACATACGATTTGGGAGTGTGGAAGGGACAGAGATGTGCTTGCTTTAGAAAATAAATGCTCTGCCCTGAAAAAGAGAAATCATCGCTGTGTATGAATCAAGGCCAATTTAAATGATGAGGGGATATGGGATTATTTAATCCATCCCATCATTAAAATGATGATATGGGATTAAATGTCTGTATTTTTTTCCACAAATGTCTGCTTTTATTGCAGTTTTTTTTCCATTTGTTACATTTATTTATTTATTTTTAAACACTGTGTAGAATAGCAGGAAATAGTATTGTACTCACAGGACAGGATCAAACTCTGGGCTTAGAGATGTGCCTGATCCTACTAACTATTTTGTGTAGACCTTATCTAAATCCCTAATCTCTTCCTTTTTTAAATTCCTAACAAAAGATCCTGGTGATAGGTAAGAAACATACGTTGTAAAACAGTTGATCCCTTCACTGAAGGACTTGATATTTTAGTTCTCAGTAAAGCAATGTAGTCAAAGGTAAAATGGGCAAAAGTGCCGGATCAAAGTCATCCAGGAGACAGAAGATGGAGAGGAATACAAATCATCCCCAGTCAGGCCAAAATCTTCACAATGCATTCCTGAATGAACATACAGACTGCACTTTCTTTCCAGAGCTGGGCAGCTAATGCTGAGAAGGGCTTAGAGATTCTGATGAGCTTTGTAGAAAGACTCAAAGCTCTAGCAACTATTAAATTTTAGAGCTGCATATGCAATTTACACAAGCATAACCATGGGAAGTCCCTGAAACCTTGGCTCGAAAAGATGAATTCCCATTTTAAATCTGCTGGATGTGTACTTCTGCTGAAAGAGTTCTGGCAGTCTTCAAGAAAACTTCCACACCATTACTCTCTTTATGTTGGGAGCTTCAACAAACCTTCCAAAAGAACAATGATTAAAGAGGACCAAACATCTCCCTGGTTCTCAGAAGACATCTATTCATCTGAGAAGAAAGCAGGTTAAATCTGGAAAGCTTTTGTGAACTACTACTGTCTACACAGTAGCTGGTCTACAGCAGAGCTGATTTTAACTTTAAAGGCTTTCAATTTATCATCTTTTCTGTTGTTGTTGTTGGCAGTTTTAAGAAAACAAAGGAGAAAATTTTGTAAGTTGGGAATTCTCCCAGGATTCAAGATGCAGCTATTTTCTACTTCTAGAGCCGAAAAGTCTTTTATTCAAATCACAGCTGTCTGTGGGTACAGAGATACAGAGCTGATTATTTTCTTTCTTTCAGGGGGTGGAAGGGAGAGGAGGTAAGCTTTTTATTTCTCATTTACTCTCTCTTTGACTACATTTTTTTTTTTAAACTTCTGGGACTCTCTCCATCAAACATCAGTCTCAATGACAATCATTCATAAAGGCATTCGGATTACATGGGCTGCAAAAGGTTTTGACCAAATGATGAACACTACATTCATTTCACCCTAGTTTCATTTATTTCCTGCAGGAAAAGGTTGGGAGCAATTTTGCAGCATATGTCATTTTAAGTCTGAATTTGTTTATTTGCATTACAAACTGTGGACTGTTGACAGAATTCACTAAATTCTCCCTAGAGAAAGTGAGAAGACCAGAAAACTTGTAAGGCTCTACTGTGACTGAGTGGTTGCACTCAAAGAGCTTTGGTCTACAGCATAATGTCCAGTTACAAGTAGTGTTCCTCAGGGGTTGGTATTGGGAGCAATACAATTTAATATCTTTGTTTGTGAGATGGACAGTGAGATTGAATATTGGGAAGAAATTCTTCTCTATGAGGGTGTTGAAGCACTGGAACAGGTTGTCCAGAGAAGGCAGGGATACCCCCTCCTTGGAAGTGTACAAGGTCAGGTTGGAAAGGGCTGTGGGTAACTGGGGGTAGTGGAAAGTGTTCCTGCCCATGGCAGGGGGTTGGATCTGGGTGATTTGAGGGTCCATTCCAACTCAAACCATTCCATGTTTCCGTTGTGACACATACACCATGCCCTCCTTTCACATTAATTTTGACAACTGCGGCTTCAGCATTCCCATTCCCTCGTCAAACTAGTCTAAATAACTGAAGATAATTCATTTTTCACTCCTCAGACATTCAACTAAAGTCACATGGGCAGGCTATTCTCAAATCAGTCTGGTGAAGGAGAAGGTAGAAGTAATTTTACAGAAAAACTTAACATCCTCTCCTTGTGAAGAAACATTAGGAATCCGCATGGTATCGTTTCTGTTAAGCTTTGAATCTGGACACAGTTCAGCCTCAGATCCACACTCCAACCCAAGCCTATTTTGGCTACAAATGAGGATACAAGTTTTTATTCACCACAGGTCTGGATAAAAGGATACACAACATTTTTGTCTGACTTCCTCCAGAACATTCTAGTTATTACAAATAGACTAGTTTAAACTGCTCAGACTAAACAATATTAATAAATGTTACTGACATTTTGAAAGAAATACTCTGAAATAATCTGAACTAAAGAGAAAAAGGCTGTTGAGGAAAAATAAAAGCAATTCGAGATTGAACATAGCTACAAGGTGGAATAGACACTGTCCTTCCATTCCTGCCCATAGCTGTAGCAAGACTGCATCAAGCACACCTGAACAGAGATTCCAGAGATTGCTGAATTTGAGGTTTTGTGAAGGCTTTTAGGGATATCCAGGACTGCACTCTCATACATAACTAATAGTAAAAGCAATAAAAAAATCCTTTTGAAACAAGAAAAGGGAAAAAGCAGCGGAAATACTTGAGATTTCTGTTGGAGCAAAATGCAGATGGCTCATACAGAATAATTATAATTTGCTACTGTTGGCGAAGAATAAACTAGAATGGAAAAAAGTACAGGAAAATGTCAATGGAAGAAAAGAAATATGACCCTGATATGGCCCTAATTAACAATTTCTTTCCTGTAGTGCAACTAGAGCAATGTTTTTCTATTCAGCTTATTCACTCTGCCCTATCACTCAAGAAAGGGGAAATAAATCAGGCTGTTGCCTGACCTTTAAAAACACTGGTTCTCAGTGTATCATCCCAACTAGTGACACCACTTGATTAACTCCTCAAGTCTCTTTCTACACATTCAACAGCTAGTAATAACAGTGCTCTGGGCCTTGAGTTTTCATGAAGCAGCCGAATTCCCCTGGAACTTAAGGTAAATAAAGTATAGCAATTTGAAGCAAACAAAAGAGAAATTTATCATCATATCCACTGTGCCTGGAGAGAGAAAGTCAGTGACAACAATGAGATCTTTGTGACCCTCTAACTGAAAACTCAACACAGCATCAAACAATTACTTCTCAAAATATCAAAACCTCTTGTTTCTTTCCCTTCACAGTTATTTTTAACTTCTTGTTCTGTCTCCCACAAAGATGGAAAAAAATGTCCAACTACCAGAAGAAATTCTGTCTTCATAGTTTGAGTTGACTCACAAAGTTCTCCGTGAAAAACAACATAAATGTAAAAGTGAGTTCCGTAGTTATTTATGAGTACAATAAGGTTTACAGGAATAACATGGCTATTCTTCTAGCACTAAGAACTTAGAATATAATAACTTTGTTGCACCATGCTGTGTTGCAATCCACTGAAAGGACAGACAGTGGTAACTTTTAAACTAGATTCTGCTCCTGTCCTCCTCTACTTGAACATTTTATATACATATATTTATACACATATATATATGGCCAAAGCAGATGATGGGGAAAAAGAAATAAATGTGACCTGAAACTGATTATTTTCTCTGGAGCAAGAAAAACAAAGAAAAATATATTTTAGATCTCCGATGCAGTTTCCAGTATCTGCAATAAGTTGTACAAACCTGATGTGTCCAAAATCATTGTCTGTCCTCCAACTTCATCCGCAGATTCTTCTGACTCTTCACTGACTGTTATGAAATAGAAATAAAATTAGGAACATGAGAAAACTGAAAAAAAAAAAAAAAAAGAAAAAAAAAGAAAAATAAAAGCTTGTATAGAACAACTTCAAATTAATCCCTATTTCTTTTTATTGACCTTTGCGGCTGAACTCGAGACCTGATTTATCTGAATTGTCCATTTAGGTCACCAAGGTCACTGATTCTCTGCTGTCAGAGGTAATAATCTCCTATAGCCAGCAAACAGCAGTGACTCCACTTTTTTTTTTTTTTTTTAATTTCACTAAAATTCACTGATTATTTCACTGTTTTTACCATTCCTACTTTAATCTTTCGAAGCCGTTTTCTCATTTGTAGATTAAATTTATTCACAGTCAGTTCATATTTATTCTCATATCAGTGTTTTCCTTTAGCTTAAAATGGCTTTTCTTCCCTGATCTTTATTCCCTGGATGTATTTATAGAGAATAGCAATACTCTCTCTCTGTTCTCATTTTGAAAGGCTTGAAAAGGCAAGTTTTCTTCTAATGCCTCTTGAGCAATATACTCATTATTTAGCTATTCATCTAGTAACTCTTTTTTGCACCTCTTTCAGGTTGATTTAATCTTTCTTGACTACAGTTTTACAGAGTTTTCAGTGTTGTAGCACACTGCTATAGAGTTGGCGTGATTGGAAAGTTTCCCACATTCATCATATATTTAATTGTGAGAAATGGATATCTATTTTACTCTTTAGTCAACACTGCCCTGTAGCTTAAATAGCTCTATTCCTTTGCTGTTTATCCTGCTTTATTCCTAGGTAGTAATCATCTGATACCTCAGTTTCTGTTTTCCTAAACTGAACTGCTTATGTTCTCTTCTTTCACAACTGGACTCTCACTCATTTTCATAATCATTTTAAAACTTGCTCTTTACATTTAGTCCAGTCTGAAGTCATTTTTCTCACAAATCTGGGACTCACTCACAGCATTCAAAACACCTTCCCACAGCCTTGCTATTAACTCCCATATATCCCCCCGATATATCCAAGGAAAACAACTCATTTTCATGGCATCATACCAGCAGCTCAGTTACTGACAAATTCTGGGACTAATAGATAGGCATCATTTTCCTTTTCTTTTAGTTCTGGCTAGTGAGATCTCTGGGAATATGATAAATTCTTGTTACTAAACATATACTGCATAACGGCAAAGAGTCACTCATTTTGCCCCTTTCCTATTACTTTGAATCTTCTGAAATCCAACTCTTCATGGGTATTACTTTGAAGCTGATTAATAAAGCTGTTACCTTTTGTGTTTGTGTCATCAGCTCTTTCTGTTCCAGGACTAGGATCATTAAAAAGAAAAAAATTATTAAATCACTCTTAAGATTAATTTTTGAGGAGAAACACCAGTTCTACTACCCAATGATTCTTGTTCCAACACTACCCCATTTCCTGACCATTGAGCCACATTCTATACAATTTTGTGTTTTCAACAGATCTACACAATACTGATCTATCTACATAGAACTAGTAATGAACACAGCATCACATCTGAAATAATTTACTGAAGTCTGGCTAGATAAGAGCAGATGTGTTTACTTTGTATAGAAAAAAGCCCACAAAAAATAAATCAGATTAGCCTAGTATTACGTACATCTAATAAACCCCTGTAGCATACTGCACATCAATCTCTTCAGTGATTCTTCTCAAATACTTAACATACTTCCATGTTCTTACCCATGGATTTCTTGCTTTTCAGTTCATTTCTCTTTTTACATAAAAGCACTGAAGTCTCTTCTTTCCAGCTTTATGTTGTTGCTAATTTGAAATACACATTTAAAATCCTTCCTGAATGAATGAATTGGCAATTCTCTCAGGGTTCTGAGCTGAAGATCTACCCCTGTCACTTCAGAGCATTCAATGCTTTGTGTTCAGCTTCCTCTCAAGTTCAGTTTACAATTTCAAACTCTCGTTCCAATTACCTACCATCTCCTTGTCTTCATGTATGTAATTGGTCTTGCTTAAAATTGTTTGTCAGCTGTTCTCGTCTTTCTGGCATTTCGTATCCACATTGGGAGCCTTCCTATCCTTCAGCCATCCCTTTTTAGTTTTGGCTAATTTTCTCCATTTACACTCTGATGGCAGTTTTTAGGATGTACTTTTCTTCAGGTTGCATGGACTACTGAACTCAACACTATTTTTAAATAAAATTTCTCCATGCCTTCTGGGGTCTCAGTAACAAATACAGCCAAGGACCACTGGACCTAGCAAGAACTTCTCTGTGCAGTGGCTTTCTGAAGAAGAAAGGCTGCAGAACAGGGAAGAGGCAGATATGTACATGCGTGCAAGAATAAAAGATACTCTAGTTTTCTGTATCTGCTCTAGGTAACTCAAGCAAAACAGTGGAAGTTCTTCAGAGTTTTAAGCACGCTCCATGGGTCACAAAAGCCTCCATTTTCATCAACACATTTCCTTCCATTGACAGCGTTGGGCTGGTTTAGGAAATAGCCTTTGTTGTCAAGAACTAAAATCCTAGCTTATAAAATCTATTATTTTTATCTTTAAGTAGACTAGACATTAAATTACAAAGAAAAGAATCACAAGGGTCTAACTACAATTGAAAGTTCCTTATCTGCATTGACTTTCAGTGGATATTATTAGGTTCTCCAGCATTAGCAACACGTTACTGCATTTCCATCAGTATTGCATATACACAAAGTTATTTGAGAATGATTTCTGAAGACAGGGAGAAAAAATGATTTGTGCAGTAGCCACTGAACACATGTAAATGAAACTAATTATAAAGTCCATCACTCCTCATGGACCAAATAACATCTTGTGTGGCTCCACTGGCCCTCTTGCTCATTTGTCAAAAATCCGTTAATGATAGTATATTTTAATTTGTAAATCATTATCTGCACAGCTCACCCAGCACAGAATGAAGGGAGGTAGCAAACCAGCTCTGTGACACCTGAGACACTATAACCCTGAGTAAATCTTCTTACTATATTTTGCATTATTTTGGAAGAAGGAAACATATCTGCATGGCATTCTGATATCCCACTCTCTGTGTCTCTTACCACAGAAGGCAAGCACGGAATCATATCATGTCCTTGTTCAATGCCCATTTTCTGGTGTTATACAAAAGCTTCCCTACCCAAGAAATTCTTTAATGGTATTTTTTTCTCATAGTCCTTTCAAAAACCTTAATTTACAGCCTGTTTTGAGAAAAAGAAAGAAGCCTAGAACAAAACAGCAAATGAAGAGTTTTTCAGATAGTGAATGTTTTAAACCACTGGTCCCCATTAGGTGGCACTGCCACTTCTACTGCTGTCAATAAATCTATATAGCACATGAAACTATGCAAGAAAAAGAGACAGAGCTTGTAAATGTTTGCATGCAATCCTGGTTGTGGTAGTCTGTAGAAGGAAGACCAGGACGTGAATCTCAGTGTCCACATCCGTGACATCCACTATCATCTTTCATATAAAATGTGGGCCTTGATCTTCTAAGACAACTCATAATTTCTCTATTCAGAGACTTAGGATGCTCCAAAGTTTTAGAAACATCTAGGAACTTGTATTTGTTCTCTGCTAGAGCTATGTGAGACACTATAATACAGTTAAGCATTGGGTTTTCAGAGGGTAAACTCAGAACATTATGGAAGATGGGTTGTCCTTACTAATTCTCAAGGCTGTACATCTGTACAGTGGAAATAATACAAGTATACTGTTGTATGGTTGAAATAATACAAGCATAACATACAGTTGGAATAATACAAATATAGTTGGAAATAAATAGCCAGAGGGTAACTAAGGAAAAGGATTCACCAACTCTGAGGCCTTCAAGATAGGTGTTCACCAATGTCAAGGCTCACCACAAGAACTCCACAAAGGAGCAATCTCCAGAAAGAGATGCTACCTTAGTGGTGGTCAGTCCTTAAATGGGACCTGGGAGAGGTGGATTCAAGCTCCACCCCTTCCAGGAGTACAGATGAATTACCTTCACCTGTGCTCCTGCAGCTGACTCATTGCTTGCCTCTGATGGTTAATCAGAGTTTCAGGCTGTGATCAACTGTATCCTTTACAACATCCAAAATTTCAGCCATACAAAATGTTAGGAAACCAAAACATAATGTCCCTCTTGAGATATTTCACCATGCAACTAGTCATTATCCCAAATAAGCAACCATTTTACTTACTTCGTAAAAGAGCATCTGTGCTCAGTAATACCAAGATATGATATAATTTTCCTTCTAATCAATCTGGGATTTCAGCAGGTATGAGTGCCATGAAAGCAACTTGAATGAATATGGTCCAAGTCACAAAATAGTGCAGTCAATAATTTTTATACTTAACTAAGAACTCCATTAAGGAGCTGATCTGCCATTCAGCAGAGCATTTATATTACTTAAGATATATGCCTGTATATTTTATTGAGTCAAGGCTGCAGTTTAACAAAAAGCCCCATAAGCACCACCACAGGAGAAAAACATCAGTATCCACAAGCACTCCTCACACCTTGCAGATTCAAAGATTTTTATCAACTACATAGAAACACACATAGAAAATACATACAGATACATGTATAGAGTCTATATGCATACATATATACACACATTAGTTTATATATATATTTTTGTAAGATAACCAAAAGAAACACCATGGGAACAGATATCTGATCCTGCCCAAGTGAGAAGCAGCTTGTATACCTTCCACATGGCATGTGCTAGTGATGGCAGCCAAGATTTACTTTGTTAGCCAGTTAATCTTAGCCAGTCTCAGGAAATAAAAGCTACTTTGGGTTCAGAGAACAAGCTAATCCTGCCTCCTACAAACTACCTCACTGCTCTCTCTCTCTCCTTTCCTACCCATGAGTTTCAATAACTGTAATACTGTTTTTGCTTTCTGCTGTTCCTTTATCATTAACATGATCCTTTGTGTTTCCTTCTTTAATCTCTACCAGGCTTCACCTCTGTATTTTTCCAAGATTAAATGGGAATACATTGTTTGGGCAAATCCACTGAACAAGACCCTGTGAAACAGTAGCGTGTAGCAATTAATTAAACAATAGGACTAATCTCACTGGCAGACAAAAACCACCACCTAATGACACACCCCTGATGCCAGTGACAGTTGATGAGTTGTCAGCAACAAAGATATTTGGACTAGATAATAATTCATATATCTAAGTGATGATCTTATTTTCTCACATTGCCCAAGGCAAAATAATTCATAAAAATTCAGCTACCCTCGTGCTTGCTGATATCATTTGAGCTGATGCAGACTGTCACTATTCAGTATAAGCAGAATAGAAAGATCTCTTCAAGGATTCATCTTATCCTTAATATGTCAGGCTATGCCATTGCCTCCTCACTCTACTGGAGGAAGGACTGGCCTGACAGGAAATATTCCAAAGGCAACTGGCAGTTTTGGATCAGCTATTCCCAAATTGGCCTACAGAGGTTCTTTTGTGGTTTCTGTATGGGCTGGCACAAAATGAACAGCTTTTGTGAAGGATAAATGCAAACAAATGAACAGACAATACTGGCAGACAAAAAGCACCTAGTGACACAATACTGAAAAATGAAGTATTGAATACCATCTTTCTTCACTCACGTGCTAGCTAGAGGTAAGAAGCACTACCAAAAAAAAAAAAAAATAAAAAAAATTAAGAGTAAATATTCATAACACATTGCTATGACATTCTGATACCCTGGTTGAAAGCCAAGATAGCTTGTAGACAGAAAGTCGTAGCTCCAAGGAAGGGAAATTCTTGTACTTGTCGAAGCCATGTGCTAGCTGTCATAGTGAAGCATGAGTTAAATCCAGAATTCACACTTCTAAGCTTTCTTGCAACTTCTGGTCACTCATAAATGGTGCCTTCTAGCCCAGCTTCTTAACTTTCCTGTTTAGTTGTGACTGCTAATTTACTGTATATCTAGGAAAGTGTTACTTGGGAAAACATTTGAAGAAATGGGCAGTACAAGAGCTGTCTAAAACCACTAGAATTCCACTGAATGATGACTTGACCATGGATAAAAAGTTGTGTATCTCATTCTCAAGATACATGCTGTAAGGCAGGCGTGTCTAACCCATGGCCTGGCATGGCTTGCAATGCAGCTGTCCCCTTCCTCATGCCATCACAGTGGTAGCTCTTCACCGCAGAGTGGCCCCCAGCATGCACCCATTGCTCAGCAACAGCCAAACTGACAGCGCACTATTAACACTGTGTCAGCTGAAACTTTTAAGTTGTTTATCACCAGAGGGAAAAAAATCCTTCACAATCATTCCTTATTCACATAATCACTTTTTGTCAGTACACGTTTGTGAACAGTTATCAAGGACAAAGTACATGAAGAGAAAAACTGCATAAAAAATCTGATGAATATCAAGACCTCACTGCCATCAAACAAGACTGATGTATTAGTTTAGCAAAAATAAATAAAATCTCATTTGTTTTGTTTTTGTTTCGCTCTTTCTTTTAGGGTTTTATGACAAATTATAAGAATTGAAATGTTTTGTTACTTACATAATTATGATATTGATACTTTACAAGGGATGCTCTGAAAGTAACATCTTTTATTTTCCTATGTTGACCCACGATATCAGAGGTGGATGCTGGTGGTATGGCAGCAGAGGCTGAATTGTTCCCACCAATATTCCATTACATTCAGTTGCCATGTGACAGATGGCAGCAGAGGGGCAGACTGACATGGAAGTGCAGATGAAGCAAAGGTGTAGAACTGGATTCTCCCATGTGGAAAAATATGGTGCCAACTGACATTCACTGACACTTGCTGAACACCTACAGAGGCCAAACAGTGCATGGTGTGTTTCAGCAGTGGCAACAGCAGGTCACCTCCACTGGTGCAGATGTTTAAATATTTGGTATACAGGCTCTTGTTCATTGCAGGTAGAAATCCAGAGGTAATAGTGGTGAATACATGGAAAAATAGTTGATAGCTGAGAATTTGCCCTATCAAGTGATGATATTGTGCTCTTTGTATCTCCTGCCACTTCCATAGAATTAAAAATGAGGCATTACTTTCAGAGCAACTTATTAAATTTGCAGCCTAAGAAGATTCCTCTTCACTCAGTGCAGGCCAAGCAAGCCAAAAGGTGGGACACCCACTGCATACCTGGAGTGTGCACAGAACACTAACTTTGTAACAAATCAGAGAAATTACATTGGTTGTTTTCACTCCATTTTATTTTTCCAATTTATTTTATCCAGTGCATTGTTACAGAATGACTATCCTGTCCTTCACATCATTGTTGCCTGCAGCCAGAACCTTTTAGTTCTGACAAATATCCTATTTCATGCAACAAACACCTAAAGCTTATTACCCATCACTGACTGCATAAAATTACAAGCTGTCAGTATGTGTTAGATGAGTCCATCTGGAGAACAGAAAATAACCACAAATGAAACTGGGTTTAACATTCCATCTCAACTCTTTTTTAAGGTTAAAAGAAAGAAGAAAGAAAAAGTTCACTAACTGTCTATTCTTGCAAATTAGGGAAGGGGGCAAAAGGACTATTAGATAATGCAGACAGCTTCCCAGCTGTTTAAGAATGACATTCCTCAGAGGTTATTTCACTTGAGTTAGATCTTGCTTGCTCAAAGGGTGGTCCCTCCTCTATTATTTATCAGTGTGTTTTGACCCTTTTCTTTTAGTATAACAAAGAAGCAGAAACACTGAATGATAACAACAAACTTGGTCTATCTGGATACAAAGAGTAAAAATGTTCCTGGAGAGAAAATCCTCCTCAGAAAGTTTACAGGAAAAAGGACAAACTGAGATAAAAACAGTTGCTTGCGAAAGAACTTCAGACCTTCTCTCACTCAGCTCAGTAGTTTTGACTTTAATGATTAATGAATGCTAATAACCCTTAATATTCCCTTGGAAACATATGTCGACAATAAAATTGTCTTAAATTATGTTTACATTCATTTTGAATGTCGTTTACTTGAGGAGAGAAACATGGAGGTTCTCTACAGTGATTAATAATTCAGCTTTGTCTGAATGTTTACTAGTGGGAAGAGGAATGGAACATTTCCAGAAGGATTTCTAAGAATCTGAGTTAAACCATCAAGCCCAGGACGTTCACTCTGCAGGCATCATAATCACAAGACTATCTAAGTGCTGATATCTTAGCAAAGACTCTACTTTGTTTCATCTGGATGTGGAAACTTGCTACTCATTTTTCCTTCAAATGGAGATGGAGGAATTGCTTTTTGACTCAGAGATTCTTGGAGCGAGAGCAGCTCTGAAGTGTAAAAATGTAGTTCTAATCTTGTAAGCAGAGAGCACTTCTCCATTCTGTAATCCTTTTATTCTCATTCACACTTTGCCTGTTCCATCTCTTTTCTACTCCACCAGTATCCTCTTATACAACACACAAGGACATGAAGTCATACTAGAATCCCAGAAAATCTCATCCTTAATATATATGCAACACAAATAGCCCAAAACAAAGCTGATTTTAACAAAAAATAATTAAAATATATCTATATACAATCTGTGCTGGATAAGTAAAGCTAGTATACGTACAGATCATGCCAAAGTCATTTGAAGACAAGAGCCTTGGGTCAGGGCTGATGTGGGTAACAAACAGCAGATTAAACATGAAACTGAGAGGAGATAGGCATTTACAGCCCCTCTGGCAGGAGAGTAAAACAATTACTAATGAGAAAGCTCTTTGAAAGTATGCATATCTTAACTACATTGCATACAGAAAAGGAACAAAGAAACTGGAGAAACTTTCCAAACAAATGCTGTATAAGTGTAATTTCTTTCTTTCTTTCTTTCCCTTCAATTACACAATACTGTATCCAACTGAGAGACAATATGGGGTGACAGGAAGGGGATTATCCATTATCCAGGCAAATCTATGAAAACAGGAGGAGGAGGAGGAGGAGGAATGCGTGGGTGCGATTGCCAGCCAGAAAGATTGTGCACATAACATTTCATGGCTCTGAGAGACGCCCTAATGCAGTGATTAGCCCCTAGACAAAAAGTTAAGAGGTTTGAAATAAATCTCTGTCTCTGTCATTGACCTCCAGGTGCTCCAGGGTCCAACATAACAACAGCCTCTACCCAGAGCAGCTCTGACTCTAGCTAGGGGAAGCTGGAAAATCCTTTTCCCATTAAATTCAGAAAAGGAGAATGCATTTAAAAAAGCCTTTGTGTGTGTGTGTGTGCTTGTGTGTGTGCACACACACTAAGATCCCCACAGGAACATAATGGTTAGAATAGGATAGGAAAGGAAAAGAAAACAAAGTCTGTTAGTAACTGCTTTTGCAGGAGATGCATTGCCTCCACTTGAATCACAGTAACTAGTTCCTTATCCTGCAAGCAAAAAGGAGTGAATAACTCTCACAGAGAGCCATACAGCAATGCTTATTTCCTGGAAAAATGCCTTCAATTTCACATTAGAATTTGTAATAGTTTTGCAGAATTGGAGCCATAATGCCTTGCCATAATATTTCTAGTAGCTCTGCTACCAGAGCTAAAGAAAAGGCAGAGACAGCAGACATGACTGTATCATATTCATATATTCATAGAAACATAGAATCATAGAATGACCATAGTCACAGCCCAGGAAAACACAAGACCACACAACTAACCCTAGGAAGCCGTTACATATTAGAGAAATATATCTTGTGTACTTCTAATGATGATATGCTACCGAATCAGGCAAGGTTGTGACAAAACACAAACATCTCACCATGTGATTTAGGAGTAAGTCTCTTTCAGCAACCTGAAACATCACCAAAACAGACTGTTACTGTTGTTTCACTTTATTTGCAATAGGAAATTTGGTACAATAGTCTGCAGAAAATGCAATGCAGGAAAGAACGGAGCTGGCCAAAGGCAGTATATTGCTTGTTAGCACTGGGGCACCATGGGGCACACCATGTGCTCACTACACCATTTACGCACAAGTTCTCAACACACACTTTTAACAACACTCCCAGGAAGTGCCTGTTTTTCCCTCCTGCAGTTGAAGATGCCATGAGCTTTATATCATAACATGAGTAAGTGGGACCTATACCAGGTATCTCCAGTACCAATAAATCTGTTCTACTGAGTACAATATTAACACTGTTTAAATGAAATACTAAGCTTTTAAATAGCTGACTCTTACGCTCCCTTCTAGATCTTAATGGCCAGAAAGGGCCCATAAACACTAGAGAAGGTAAACAAAAGTGCAAGCAAATTGAAATTCATAGCTGTATGAACATAAATTCAAAAACAGAGGTCAAAATACAGCAGCACTTTGCTACAATCTACAGATACTGTGTATGCCTCAATAAAAAGACTACAAGGAGATTATAATGGTGAGAGGACCTAAAAATCAAGCTCCTTCTCTTCATTTCAAGGCTGTGATTCTGAATTGCTCAAAAGTCACAGTGACAAGGAGAAAATGAAAAAAAAATAATAATAATAAGGGCCAACGGAGTACTGGAGAGGAATATTTCAAATACAGCAGAGTCTGGGAAGATGATGTATGATTGATTTCCTGCATAAATAATTTTCAAGATTCCTTTTTTTCACCTCATTAAAAAAGACAAATTTCTGCCTCTTTTCCAACACCAGCCTACTCAGAGGCTAAATTACATATAGGTTCTACATGCTATGCTGACTGACACAGGAGTCTTTCACTGCTAGGTGTTGTAGGACAGCAGGTGAGATATTCCTACAATTCACAGAGCCTTGGATTTATTTCACACCACTGAAAAACTCCCAGGATGCTACTTGTGTCATGCTAGTCTAAATTTGGCATATATTATATCATTATCAAAGCCCTGTTATTAACTCATTGAAAATGTCTTTCCTGATTTATTTGAGTTTTGGTTCAGGCAACAGTGAGTTTATAGTCTAGATGACTCCCTTGTGCTCCATTAAGACATGCACACATTAATGTCAATTCCAGCGGTTTGTGATTGAAGTTGCTAAACAAAAACGTGCAAAAATCTATCTTAAAAGAGACTTCATAGTAAATTCATAAAATCTAGAAAACAGAATAAAGTCTAATGATTCTTTGCTGTGTAGAAAGTATAGACTGATTCTGAAAATGGAGAAGTACTAGAGAGAACACTGACCACAACAAAAGTATTGGAAAAGGGCAATTGTTTTGCCAAAATTGTTTCAATCAACGTCACCTCTTAGGTAGGTTTAGGTAACCTTGGTTCTGATAATCTCTTAGTTTATAATTTCATATTATTGTTATAGGAAACACATTAAGAATGCCAGAGGTCATTGGAAAGAGGCTGAGGCTTGTTTTGGGTCTAGGAATTATAACCAATAAGACTGAGAGAAAAGACTGTCTAGATAAGGGAATAGCAAGTGGTGAGAAACACACAAAAGTGGACTCCAAAGAGAAAGTAATTAGCAAAAAGTATTGAGTTTAAAATATGCTAAGAGTGAATCAGTAAGATGTTAAGAAATGTCTTCTAATGGTAGAGATCATGAGTCAGTGAAGTGGGTATGAAATCTGCATTGGTAGACAATTTAAGAACAAGAAGAAAAATCTAGTCTGAGAAATGTCATGATTACTGTTGATGTCATTGGGGCAAGAACACAGATGTATTCCTTTCAGCTCTTCCCACTATGATTTTAAATTCAACCTTTTCTGTTTTATCAGTGTGGGTTGTTTTTTTGTTTGTTTGTTTGTTTACTTGTTTGGTTAGAAAAATCTGTACATTTTACTTTTCTTCTCTTTGAACATTTTATTTTTTTTTTTGACAAAGAAGAAAATTAAAAGCAGTTTGCCTGTTCAAAGATGAAATATTTGTATCATCATAAATCTACAGTTCCATTGGGTCAAATTTAGAAACAAATTCCTAGTTTAGAAAAAAAAATACTGAATACTATCTTAACATTCCAACTCTTTTATTATGGGAATCAATCTTTTTAAGTATCCCATTCAAAACAGCCACATAATGGATGAAGCAATAAGTTAGAATAATCATTCAAATGAGACGCCATACCCAAAACGCAGTGCCAGAAATTTCTCAAAATGGAAATTACCACTTTGAAAGGATTTCTTTTCAAATAAAGGCTTACATTTGTGGTTCTTTTTAAGGATCAAAATAATACTTACTATATATTTGCAGATTTTTCCACTTTTCTACCACTTAAACCTCAGTGCATGAGAAATAATTTTGTATCAACCATACAAACAAGGGGATCTTTACTTATCTTCTTCTTGCACACTATTTTCTCCTGTACTAGAAACAACTAACTGCTCCTTGACCCAAACCTGGGTGTAGGTAATAGTTTTGGATAGATTTCCAGAAACTGTTGCCCAGGATTTTAGTTTGTTTGTTAGTTTTCTCCCTTATGTAACACTTGGGTTAATTAGTCATGACCAATTGAAATAGCAGTATTCAGCCTCCACATGCTCTAAACATTTTTGTCATTCATGTGATAAACTACTTGTTAGTATTTCTTACTGGGAGACTGGCATTTCAGGTTAAGCCCAAAAGAACAGCCAGTAATTGAGTACAAACAATACTGTAGTAATACATTATGCAATTAAATAATATGTGATTTAAACGGTCCTAAAAAATACACTGTGAACCATCTGTGGGCTACAAATTTACATTACATTATGAAAAGTTATAAATTACAAACACTGGAAAGGAACATTATTTCATGAATGATGTATTAACCCAAACACTAGAAAAATTCATAAAGCATAGTTGGGTAAGTATGACTCTTCATTTTCACAGACTCCTTGTTATCCAGAACATTCTGAACCTGAATAGAATCAGGTAATGTTATTGTTTCTGCAAACAGAGAAGAAAAAGGAGGGGAAATGTTATCAGGATGGGGGTGGGGATGGGGGGGGGGGGGGGGAGGGGGGGAAGAAGAAAAAAAAAAACAACTCTTAAAAAATAAAATCAAATAACAAGATTCCTTAACTGCAATTCAATAAAAGTAATTTTGCTGCTAAGACAAAGTAATGACCACATTGCTAAGATTTGTAATACACAGCAGGAGCTGGGCCCAAGGGCAGTGCATAGTTATTACTGGCAGCATGTATGCTTCTTCAGTATACACACAATATTATAAAGCTGACACAGTCAGTAGACAGTCTGCACATTTTGTAGTTACAATAAATCTAATTTCATGAATGGCTCAGAGTCAGAAGTAAATAAAAAGGAAGTAAATAAAATAAGAAAATAAGTAGAACAGCTAACCTTTCAAGAAAAAGAGGGAAAAGCAAGCCTGGCTGTCAACAAAACCAGCTGTATTTCTGCAATATCATCTTCATCTCTGAAGATAATTTCACCTGGCAGAACTCAAGTGTTGAAAAACATCAACATCAGGAAATAAACAAGGAAGTGAGAGATTAAAATGTTTGGGATCAGCAACAGCCACAGAAAGCATAATTGAAATGTTATAGTCTTCTACAAAGTTCATCAGAATATGAGCTAGCACCTCCTGCTAATAATATTTTGAGAGAGGACTCCAGCTTTTTGTATGATAGACAGCAAGGTACTGTTAATAACATTGATACTATAGAGCTTCGTTTAGCTGTCTCCACTTAACTACGATATTTCTAATAAAGATTAAAAGATACTGGATCACGTGTATCCATTAATTGGAATCAAGATGTATGCTGCTTTCTGTAAGCTCTTTTTCAGCCTGGAGACAAAGGCATGGGATAAGAAATCTGTTTTTCCAAAGGACCTGGAAGTATTTCACACTGACCATATGTGCTCAGGTTAACCTGAGCAAGAATATCATGGTTGTTTGTTTTTCCAGATCTTGATACTTTAAGAGGAAGGGCTAATCACTCACTCATCCTGAAAAACGGATGGTTCATCAGCCTTTCCCCAAGATTACTGGGCAAAGCAACAGCATGGGATGATCACTCACAAAAAGAATTCTGATACTCACAAGAAAACAATTGGTTCCTAAAGCTGAATAATAAGGACAAAAACGAGCAGGAACTATTTAGAGGTATACGTAAAAGCATCTGAACTGATACCATGGAACAGAATCATAGCAAGGCTTGAGTTGGAAGAGATCATAAATATCGCCTGGTTCCAATCCCATTGCCATGGGCAGGGACACCTCCTACTTACTTGTTCACCATCCTTCCCAGCCTTGAACATTTCAGGAATGGGACACCCACAACTTCTCTGGACAGTACTTCAACCCCCTCATAGTGAAAAATTTCTTCCTAATATCTGGAAAGTAACATTTTGGTTAAGAAACTAAGTTTATACTGATAGGCAGCTTACTAAGTGGAATTTTGGAAGTTCTCAGAACATGGCGTAAGTAATTCTACAGGCATCCTTTCCCTTTTTACCTTTTTTTTTCCTCCCTTCTTACACAGTTTAACACTATTTAACTTGTGGTTTGAATCAATTAATAACTAGGTGGGTTTTTTTAGATGAAACAAATGTTAAAGACTGGAAACTAAAAAAAAAAGGTTACAGTGCAATTCAGAATAAATCCCTGATAAAATGCAGTGTATAACATATGTCTAGGAGCAATTTATTTTCCCCCAGGTGAATAGATGCATTATCCCATATAGAAATGACTGAAGATTTAGAAGTCACAGCACACAGTTCATTAAGAGAAAGTTTTAATATGATGTCATATAAGCACATACACATAGCCAGTATACTGTACTTTCTGGCAAGATTCACTTGTTTAGAAATTGCCCAGGAGATGAGCACACCTTTGTTTTTCTTCGATCAGAATGATAGCTTGTATTTCATATTTCAGTTGTTTATTAGAGAGGTTATCTTCTAAACCAAAATACAGAATTGACCAAAATTACACTTGGTGTGAAATTATCATTTAACCATGAAGGACTGCAAGCAAAATTTAACCCAGAAACAAAGTACTGGAAAAACAAACCAAAGAAAAACAACCAACCAACAAACCAACCAAAACAAAACAAACAAACAAACAAAAAACACATCAGCCAAACACGAGCACAGGCGAATGGATAAAAGTTTTTCCAAAAACATCTAGACTAGTGCTAAGTGAAGTGCCAGAAAGTTAATGACTGATTCAATGAAGAGTTTGTATTGACCCTAGTGACAACAAAACTTGACTCCCCTGCTATTCAACTTAACTACATTTTAGGAAAGTACTCTACTGGGGAAAATATTCAGAGGCTACAAAAAGAGATTGATTTCTTTCAATTCATTCAATCTGTCTTGAGAAAGACAAATGGCAAAGGTGTTGAATGGACAAATGTAAAAGGAGCACACAGACTAATGCAGAGTTACAATTCCTCCCCACACCAGGATATGCTTTTTAGGTTTATTACTGGCTAAGATGAAGGATATAAGTTGAAATTCAGAAATTACCCACCTATCAGTCATTCCATTTCAGGACTTGGAAAAGAAAGTCACAGCAGGCAGAAGAAAATTACCTTAGGCCTTTTCAAAGCCTAAGTCTAAGGCAGTCTTAATGCAGGTTTAAAAGTGCTTTGAAAATCCCCCCTGATGCAACAAATATGAATAGGTAGAATGTTTATAGACAGTGACTGCTGGCTGAGGGTAAGGCAAGCAATTGTTCCTCACCTTGTACCTTGCCCTCCAAAACCTGTCATCTCACAGTACGAGAAAGGTCTGAGCTCCATTATGCTTAAATTGCTTTATATTACTACATCCTACTGCTGTTTGAGGCGGTTTGTTATAGTTAAACTGCTGCCAGGCAAGTCTAAAAGTATAAATGATACATTTTGATACAAGGCTATCTGGCTGAATTGAACGGCTTAAGGAACTGGTAATGAATTAATTTTTTCTCTTCCAGGTCAATGGTGTAAATCCAGTCCAAGGTGATATCACCTAGAAGTTACGCCACCCAACAACAGAACCAAATCAATGTGAAACTGATTAGTTATTCTTAGCATCAGAGAAACACAAAATCATTAAGGTTGGAAAAGATCTCTCAGATCATCTGGTCCAACTGTCCACTTACCACCAACACTGCCCACTAAACTGTGTTCCTTAGTACCACATCTACAAGTTTCTTGAACACCACCAGGGATGGTGACTCCACCCCCTCCCTGAGCAGCCCATTCCTATGCCTGACCATTCTTTTGGAGAAGAAATTTTTCCTAATATCCAAGCTGAACCTCCCCTGACACAACTTGAAGCCATTCCCTCTTGTCCTATTGCTAGTTAAACAGGAGAAGATGTTGACTCCTACCTCGATACAACCTCTTTTCAGGGAATTATGAAGAGTGATAAGGTCTCCGCTGAGCCTCCTCTTCTCCAGACTAAACAATTGCAGTTCCCACCGCCACCACCCATACAACTTGTGCTCCAGACCCTTCACAGCTTTGTTGACCTTCTCTGGACATGCTCCAAGGCCTCGGTGTCATTCTTGTAGTGAGCTGAGCACAGTACTCAAGATGCAGCCTCACCAGAGCTGAGTGATGATGTCCTCCCTGCTTCTGTTGGTCGCACTATTTCTGATATGAGTTCTTAGTATTCTTAGTCCAACTTCTAATGACTTGACTGTGAAATTACTGATTCCTAACACAAATTGGCCCTGGTGAAGCTTGATTAGCACCAGCAGCCATGGACAGAGTGGGGTAGAACACTCCTCCTTATTTTTATGTGCCATGGAGAACTGAGGCACGTTTTTCTTGTAAAAGGCTTTTTTTCATAAAGAAGGTAGTTTTACCAAGACTGTAAGTTTTTTGAAGGGAAATAAAAAATTCAACATAAAAATTGATCTTTTTATGGGAAGTGTCAAGCTGAATTATTTTTCTTCTTCTTAAACTGTTTTTCTGCTTTAGGTTTTTAGTTTTAAAAAAGGAAAAGAAATAACACTTTTCAATGAGTGTTGAAGATGACAGCTAGGGTGGGATTTGTCATACCATACTTAGGCATCCATAATGTAGGTGCTAACCTCAGAGCTAGTCACTCGAGGATTCCTTCATAGTCAATGGAGAGAATTAAGTCCATTTAAGGTGTGATTCATCTGATCTATTTAAAGTATCTACTTTAAGATGAATAATGATCTTAAAATTGCTTTCTCCACTCCAATGACTACAATGTGAAGCTAAAGAAACTACCTCAGATAAAGATCTACCTGAGACACCTTCTAAATGGTCAAGAGAATAACCTTCCAGTTTTCTAATTCTTTATTACATATCATTGCATTTCAGCCATTAGTATTGGGAGCCTGGTATTTTCAGTTGAAATGAAGTTATACTTGTATTTTGTTTCAGAACTTCATTTTGAAGAATAAACCTCATTTTCAACCCAGTTCAAAACTGTCTGTGGAAAGCTCTATTCCCTAAAAGAAAAAAAAGAACAATCTCTCTTTGCCCTGCACTCTTAAGAATTTCTGCTGTGAAAACCTCAGTGTGTAAAACTGAGTGCTCTGAGGGCAATCAAAACACTATTCAATATTTTGTCTCTAAAAACAAATACCTAGGGAAGATTTTAAAGTAGAATATGATTATAATAATACTTCTCTAGAAAAGAAGGAATCTTCCAGAATTTGCAGTCTAAATAGTTAATGTGTCATAGGTCCAGACTTTTGCTTCTGTCACATGCAACCAGTAACCTTTTGGAGCCAACTTACAGCCAGCAACCAGATGCATCTGATAAGAAAAGGTTTTGTGGTCTAAAAATATGGTAGAAAACCACCCACTTTAATTACCCTGAGTCAATACAATCTTCTAGTTTAATTTCATCATTGGTCACAGTACTAAATGTAATGATACTCCTTCCTTGTGCATCTTCATGATGCATCCACTGGACAGTGCTCCATTGTCCATTCAACAAGAACCACATTGGTATGAAGCCAAAGACAGATAAAGTAAGATCTTAGTAAGTAAGAAAAATGGAAGGTCATTGTTTCTGCACATCTGCACATGTTTCTGTGTCTAACAGCTCAAAAAGTTATTTTCATTTCCAGGTACTGATATCAACAGAAAAGCTTCAAGGCAGTTCTGAGAGATGGAGAATTCAGGCATTTTGCTCCATGCTAAAAGCTGCAGTGATGAAAAGGGAGGGAAGGAGACAGTTGAACAGCAGACAAGAGAGATGGGAACTGACTGGAGGAAGCACGCAGTAGGTGGAGACGGCACAAAGAAATGGCTCTTTAAAGTAGAGCTGAAAAGAAGGGAAGGAGTGGTGAATATCTGAAATGAAGGCACAGAAGATGTAGTAAAAGAAAAGAAACTGTAGAGACATTAGTGTTCTGAATAAAATTTATTGATCCAAAATAATGATCAGTATCTCATTATTGTTCTTATCACTGTTTCCTACATTCCAAAGCACACATCACACACAGCAGAGAAGATCCATTGTTCCTGCTATTCCCTCAATATCTAATGCATCCCCATTCAGCTCCATAGCTGTTTACAGCACACCTTCCTCTCTCTTAGCTGATCTTTCCACAAATCCAAACCTTTTCATTACAGATCTTTGGTTGCTTTGGATTCAGCCCAGGCTAACCACTCATTTGGGAATATAGCTTAATTTGTTCAGCAGAGACAGGTATATTGATAAGAACAAATTTACATTGATTACCTCTGAGCTTAACACATAGACTTTCTCCACCCTTCTGCCTAACAGAAGTGTGAAAGAGACTTTTGACTTGCCATTAATCTCACAAATGAATTAGCTTGATTTTAACTCTATTACTCAGACTAATTTCTCTTGGATTTTATAGTGTTTACACAGGACATGGCTCATTCATTATAGATGTGTGTACACCGTTTTTTTTTTGTTTGTTTGTTTTTGTTGTTTTTTTTTTAATTCAAGGAATATGTTAGGTGGCTTGTGGTGATATTTTTCTCAGTAATGTGGGCAGTACTGGAATGTCTTTCTTCAACCACTCTTCTCTCAGTTGTTGCACATTATTTAGCTGAAGAGCAAGAAACTCTCAGGTGGTTTGTAAGTGCAAGAGAAATTATCTGCTGGAAAGGTTAGAAATAAAATTGAGCTGTGCCTTCATTTAGAATGGAATCATAGACTGATAATGGGGTTTCATGCATTACATTTCAGCAATAACCTGTTGCCTTCCTCTCCCATCCCTTATCCCTTAATTCTACAGGCAAACATCCCTGACACCCTCCTACCCCTATGTTTTCAATCTCCAATAAAGTAGTTTGGACAGACAGTGTTTCAGTTCTGAGCCATGCTGTCATTTTGAGTTTTCTCACTGTTTCCCTTGTCCTGCAGATGCGCTAGTCTCCCAGTCCACTGGGGAGTGATATTATTATTTAAGTATAACAGCAGGATTTTTTTATGTTTTAGGTTATATATGACTTTGTGATTGCTTTCTTATCTGAAAGCAGATGATACTGACACTGATTGCCTTTCCAAACTCTCTTTTGCCATTCATCTGTTTTGAGCTGAAATCTGATCAAATTCATTTTAGGATTTCTTAAAGCTTTTATTCCATCCAGGTTCACTCAGTTTGTTGTTATCGAGAGCAATCTCTTTAAAAAGACAGCTTAAGTGGAAATCATTTGAGTAAAATTAGATGTTTCCCATGCAGATGCTTATGCATGAGCTAGCCAGGTGTAATCCTCCTGCAATCAGCAAGAAGCCTTGCACATTTGTTGAGAATTCCCTCCTGAGCTATTCATCTAAATTGGATCAGATTAACTACATACACAGAGCAACTAACTCACAAGTGGACACCTATCTTTCCAATATCTAATTATAAAGAAACCCAGCACAGATTATTTTCTCCAGAGAGTGGTTAGACTTACAGTAGCTCTTAACAACCTACTTTATTTTTACAGAATTACCTTAGTAGTCCCTAGTAACAGGAGTCCCAAACAGAAGTCAGCACAACTGATAGCAAAGACTGCAACCAGAAGAGCCCCCAATGCATTCATTCATATGCTGCCTGTTGACATGCACTGAATCTGGCATTGCCAGATTTTTGCAGATATCATCACCCATCAGGTCACAACCACATAGATAATATAGTAGATTTGTACTGCTATCCTTTCCCTGCACATATATATACCCTGTGCAGTTCACAGGGGGAAAACAAGTATCTTTACCTTCAACACTCTCAGATGTCTCTCTAACGTAGCTGGTGTAGTGAGCAGTGACTCATTTTACATGGAAATACAAAGAGCACAGTAGGCAGGAAATCTTATGAATCCTCTCTCCACAATTAGGCTTTAAAAGCCACTAGAGTTCTCCTTTCTCTTAGCCACCATGGATCCTGGCTACTTCCCAACATGATGAAACTTACCCTTATCCCTGGGAAACTATCACGGTTCCAAACCTGCAATCTCAGCTTTTAGATAGAGCGAGACTAAGCAAAACAAAAATATCCTGCACAATTAATTAGGAGTTCAGAACACTATCTGCACCCAAGTATCAAATAAAAGATCTGCTCATACATCACTTGAAGAAACCATTGATCACTCTGAACAGTAACAATTTACCTCTCCTAGAACCAGAACTGCCCAGCTGTACACCACTTTGCCTGCACTCAGCAGCAACCACTTCTTCTCCAGCTGTGGTGATAAAAGTATGTGTGCAGGATACTAAATGTCCCTGTAAGTTATCTCATGAGTCCAAAAATTGGAGCAGGATTTTATGAATGTTGCTCCCTATTTAGCTAAATTTATTCCTACAACCTCTTGTTTTCTTTCTTCTTTCTCTCAGTTTCTACATACAGGTTTGGTTTTTGTTTTTTTTTCTATAAAGACACACAGATCTGCCTGAATGCAATTGTTCTATGCAAAACATTCTATTATGAGAAATGTTCTGAAACAAAAGAAAATGGAAATGTTCATTTTGTCTGAATTGCAATTTCATTTCCAAAGGTCATTTATTCATTTACAGATTCATTCTAACCACACAGCTAATTTCACTTTCATACTCATACCAAATCAAACTACTACCCAGAGTTAAATAAAATCGCTTCATTGTGATTTCTATTACGTGTAAAAACCCACCTTTTGCACCTCATATTATTTCTGCTGTCTCTCTTCTGCTCAGTTTCACCATAAACAGAAGCCAAGTGCCTTCTCAGCCAATACACCGTTTTCCCTTTCTTTACTCACATAACCCCATGTTTTTCCATCACCTTTCAGTAATTATTATCACAAAACAGTCATAAGCATTCATGACAACTTAAAGTTGAGATACACAAAGGTTCTATAACAGGGGCACTGGTGATGTGCCAGCAATAGAAGTATCATACCTCTACAGGGAGAGTACATTCTGTATGCCTGAGTTCATGGTGCGATTTTAGGTATGGCACACATTACTTTCTGCATTAATGAATTAATTAAGTTGCTGGTATTTTATTTCCTTCTCCAAACACCTGGTGATTTTACAATTCAAAGAGCTAAACATAGCATAAATGAGGAGTGATAATATTTTTGTGAAATTGTTAACTTTTACTGTCACTGTTTTTTTCTTTAAGTGGATAAAAAACTACATACAGATGGAAATGATTCAGAGCATTTCAGACAATCGGGATGATCAGCCCTTAAGGACATTCTGATGTAGTCTTAAAAATAATATCAACAGACAAAGAAGATTGGGTAACTGAAGTAATGTAGTATGTGAAGTTCTAAGAACCCATAAAAAGACCCAAGTTCCCATGCTTCAAAGGCAGTCAGTAGTGTCCTACAGATCAATATCAGCACCAGTGTTTTTTTAATGCATTACTAAGCCAGCAAAATAAGTAGACGGCAGGTTATTGAAAACTGATTGAAAATTAAATTATTTCAGCTAATAACAGGCTTCAGAGGGTCATGAAATTCTCCAGCTATACTTGAAGTTACTGAAGATTGGAGCTTCGTGATGGCAGATTAAATTAACTTGGATGAAAAGGAAGTGCTATATACTGACACAGCATGAAAAACAAAGTCACTGACAGTCTGTAAACCCAGCAGCCAGCTATTCTAGGGGAGAAAGAAATGGAGGAGATAGTATATGCAGTTGGGGAGCTAGATGATGAGCATGGATAAAGTTGTCAAAAATGGAGATAGCATGAGGCAGATGTCTTCTGCGAGCCTGGGAAGGAGCAGTGTGCTTAGCATATTAAACCACAGAGAGCGAATAACCAAGAATATTTTTGGCTGCTTTTGAGGTTTTTTTTGTTTGTTTGTTTTTTGCTTCATACAGTACAATAAACAACTCAAAAGCAGTTTATAAATTGTTCCTTTTAGAACAAAAATGATGCTTAGGTGTAGAAGTGGTGGGATTAAGGATCTGGCTGGACCCATAGATAATGAAGAACATTTTTGATACAAGTAAACTGCTTGAAATGCTTGCAGGAAGACATACAGGGTAGATTTAAAATTTTCAAGGTTTAATATAAAAAGAAATTATTCCCTTTATAATATGAGCAGTACAGATGCCAGAAACAAAGGAGAAGTGGAAAAGAAGATATGATCATAAACAAGGACAAAGTTAGCAGCATATTGAATAACTGTAGAAATGCCACTAAGGCAATAAAGCTTTATTCACTTATGCAGGCACTGTAAGCTCTGTTCTCCACAAGTCTGACCAATCTGATTGAAAAAATGCTTTTGAAAAAGTCCTTTTCTACCACTACCTGTGCTTGCGAAAGACCATCAGATCTCACATCTATGAGTGATTTCTAATACCCATTCCACACATTGCTTGCCAGAGGAGCTGCCTATCAAGCTCCATTCAACTCTTTAGTTTCCTTCTACTAGAGGGCTTAGTTCTTCTTTGACTCAGCTAGAACACTGACTCACTCTATAGATGCTCAGTGAAATTAATGGTGCTCAGCACAGGAAGTTACTCTTCGGTATAAATGAGTGGAAAGCATTAATATGAAAAAAAAGTAACAGTTTTGTGTTAAAATGACTAAAAAAAAATGCCTTAGTAAGAAATTACAGTAAGATCTGTCACCATGTCAGGAATAATTAGGAAAATTTGCCTGTTTCTTTATCCTTTGCATAGCTATGGTTATCCCATACTGGTATTTGTGTGGGAAGGAGGTATTTGTGTAAAATAAAATCAGCACTGGGCTCCAAAATTTCTCTTTTGAGGATCACACACACACTTTCTTAAAAGACAAACCAGCAGCATAAGAAAAATTAAGCTTTTTAAAATTTTTGTTTGTTTGTTTTTTTCTCCCTTGCATGGAGGTAATCTGCTGAATAATGTCCTTATATTGAGCATTTAACCATTTATTTCCTTTCCTATTATAAAACATCTTCAGATACATGCTGGCAAAATAAGCTCCTTGAATCATGTAAGGAAAAGCTGCAATGACATTCTCTATTATGCTCCACAGTAGGAGTTTCTCTTGTCTCGTTTGGCTTTCTTTAATTCCTCAAATAAGAAAGGGGGAAAAAAGTTTCTTTTTTTCTTTTCTTTTTCACCCCTCAGGTTGACTGAGCTTCTGAGAATGTCAGGTCTGGTGTCTCTTGCTTTCCTTAGGATCACCCAGATGGCTCCTTTGAAATGTATGCGCCTAATTTTAGAGCAAGGAAAAGAAGAAAAAAACTAGATATTCTTAAGCAAGGTGACTTTTTCCTGCAAGCTTTGATGTGTTAAAATTCTATTACAACGTTTTTGTCTTTCCCTTTTCTTGGCTCAGTCTCACTTTCCTTTTTCCCTACAGAGATGCGCACGCCTTAACTTAAAATTAATGAAGTACAGAGATGTCTCTGATGAATGGAGATTGCTCTGTGGATGGCTGATCTAGAATGCTCTTAGCATGTAAATGATGTGTTTGGTTTTTTTTTATGGCTGAGGAAAAAAAAAAAAGATACATTAAGGTATGTAATATCAAATTAACGGGATAATATGCAACATGGATTTCAAGTCATCAAAGGAGCTGCTAATGAAAGTGAAATTATATATATGTTATTATGATTTTCTTCTTGTGTTATTATTATTACTTTCTTCTTGTCATTACATCTGAGCATAGTAGTTTTATTTTGCTTTGAGACTGAGTTTTTGCTACATATATGCTAATTTATGTATACTGAAGCTTCTGATGTATCCAAATGATTCACCAAATCACACTGACTTCAGAGAATCACAGAAACACAGATACATTTCCCAAAGTCCAAATATCTAAATATTTTTTGTTAAAAATCAGTCATTTTGTAATTCTCCAAAGAAGGAGAATTTTTGAAGGAATTGAAAGTTTTGTCCAAGTTTTAACTCAGATAGACAGAAAAGCAGATATCTTGACAGACAGGTAGATAACCAGAAATTTGAGGCAGCATGACAAATAGAATCTTATTCTCATTGAATATATAAGTTTCTCAAACTAATCACTGTAGTTGTGCTGTATAACAGCTTCCTCCTGTTTAATACAGCCAAACATGGTATACACAAAGAAAACAACAAAGTATTTTTAAAGTAAAAAGCTAAGTAGTTAGGTTTAAGGAGATGAAATTACTGCAGACAAAGGATACAAATTTCAAGAGAGCTTGAGATAAATTTTTAACATCTTTGACCTTCTTAGCTTACTGCAGAATAGCTGCCAACAGTGCTTTGAAGTTGTATGCACAGTGCTTTAGATAATTTATAGTTCAGTTTGTACAGACCTTTAAAATAAAAATTCAGCCTTGAAAAGCACAGTTTATTGTGTTGAACAGGTAAAAGCCTAAGAGAGAAATAGGAAATTATGCATATGACAGGAAAGTAAACCATCTCTGCCTGTCTATCATCCAAAGAATAAGATCTTTGAACAAGATCTTTAAGGTATTGTAAATCTTTTGAATGTGAAATATTTAGCAGAATTACACAGTAAATAAAACAATACATTTATAACAAAGAACACCAAGATTGTATCTGTTCTCAGCAAGCACGGCTATTTGAGAGCTTGACTACAGGCAAATCAGAGTTTCATGCACTGATATGAATTAGAAGACCAAAAGTTTATGCCGTTAATTGAAATAAATGTCAGTGCTATTAAAGTTTCTCTGCTTTGTCTAGCAAATTTCTTTTCTGAAGTCCTTCAAACAAAGGCACGTTAGAATAGATGATTGTTTTTCTCTATGTTCTTTGAAAGATAAAGTACAAGAAAGAACTGCTGGAGGAGATACTGGAATGCACTGAATTGTATCCACTCTCACCATACTGTTGTAAATTTGTAGTTGAAGCCTGAGTTAAGGCTGGCTTCAAGAACCTCCTTACCTTGCACTTTTATTTTCTTTCTTTCTTGGAGATGGAAATAAGGGTTAATATTCTTTCCTGTTTTTTCTTTTTAAAGACATAGTAGATCTTTGAAGATCCGATGTCTATTTTCAAGAAGTTTTCGAAAGGGCGTAGCTGAGTATTTATCAGCTAAGTATTTTCCATTCATTGTGTACCATGAATGATCCATTAAGAGTAAACAGGGAGGCAGGAATATACACTTTGCTGAGCATGACAGTGACAATGGACAGAGAGATCAAAGGACAGTTTTATATCAGTGGAAAAAACACTCCTCACTTCTTGTTTTGTTAACAAATTCACTACATGCTGCCTTCAATTGTCTCTGCATAGACTTGCATCTTGGAATAAATGCTTACACTGAACTATAATGTAGTTACGTTTCTAGAGAGCAAGCTCTTTTCAATAAACTGGTGCTGTGATGAGACTCGGGAGTATTAATAAGTATAATATTACAGTGAGGTCCACTTACAAGAACAGCCTAATTATGCATTTGTAATTTAAAGTCCCAAGTGCTTCAGTGTACTCATAAGGATAACTGCAGCTATAGTACAACTGATGTTAAATACAGTGAATGTAGTTTCTGTTTTTCATTTTTGCCTGGTTTTCTTCACCAGTGATTCTCTTCTCTTTCAGATATCAGCTCTGACTGTTCCAGACCTTGCCACTGAACACCTACTGCAAACTGAAATTCTCCACTCCAGCTCTCACATTTTACAAGTACAGAAAATAACCTGAAGAAAGTTTTGAACTGGGGAGGGAAATATCCATAGAGACCAGCTGTAACAGCAGGACATATTAAAGAACACAAAAACTAGCAAAGAGACCTGTAGCTGAGCTGAGATGCAGTAACATTGTAAGGATCAGAGCCATATTCAGCACTTGCACATAGAAACCAATGTTCTGAGTTGAGTCAGCCTCCTTTAAATACCAAAACAAGATACAGATTCTCAAAGCCTTGAGAAGTCCTCCATTTCTATCTTTATTTTGGACAATATATTTTCCTTTGCTCTTTTACACCTCTGCATCCCTGAGCACCACATCCAAACAGCTCTTAAACACATCTAGGGATGGCGATCTAACCACCTCCCTGGGCAGCCTATTCCAGTACTTAACTACCCTTTCTGTAAATAAATATTTCCTAACATCCAACCTAAACTTACCTTAGTGCAACTTCAGGCCATTTCCCTTCGTCCCGAGGAGAGAAAGTGAAGAGGACCCCTTTCCAAATGCTGATGAAATCTCAAGAAGGGCACAATCACCAAATGTAAATACCACTCCCTTAGCTGATGACCTTTAAATTAGGGTTAAAGTTTTATAAATTGCTTGCACCTGAGCTCCCTGGGTTAGCCACACCTCCTCACCTGGTGCTCAACTACTGGCTCAAGCCACAGCCTAGCAGTTCCAATATAGTAACACATTTGGAAGAACTGGCAGCATCTATCTTCTGATTAAGTTTGTGTTTATTACAGATCCGGACAAAAATATACAGCAAAGGTTGATGCAGAAAAAGCACAAGGAGACACAAAGGATGTATTGCCAAAGACAGGACCAAAACCTGTTTGTGACAAAGATAGTCCTAGGAAATCCTACTCTAGAAAACAGGCACAAAATAATACTGCTGATATTATTCACGCTGCTTCAGTGGCAGAAATAAGATTCACTGGTTTACCTTTCGGGTCATGCCTCTTATTGCAGAAGTGACTACTGTGCTTTCATTTGCAAGAACGTGAAATGACCCTATATTTAAAAAATAGCAGTTTTAGCCCCCTCTGCAGTGAAGCATATCAAAGCATAATAACTTTCAAGACAATGCTTTCCATTGAGAAATGCTACTTCTTGCTTTATGAAAAAGGTCTGTTCAAATGAACTTCAGATTTTAAAACATGTAGCAAAAAAAAACCTGTCAGTTTATGCAAGATTATGTGAAATACATTATTGAATATTCCTTGTTGTTTTAACATTTTGATGATTTCATTGTGAGGAGGAGAGAAAAAAATGAATACAAGTGTTTGTCCTGATTTTTATTCCATAGACATCTGTTGCATTTATCTTAATTCACAACAGGAAAATGTAAAATGTCTTGAAAACTGCACTGAAACAGAAAAACAGAAGCCTCTGAGCTCAGAATTTTTCTGCTGCCTCCGTATCACAAACACACCTCAAGCTCTCAGATTACCACACAAGGGTATTAACCAGAGGGAAAGAAATTGTATCAAGCACCCCATTTTGTATCTCTCCCTTAATATATCCAAGTCAGAAGCATAATGGTTAAGAAATAAACTTTATCTGGGAATTTGTCAAAATTTCTGAGAACTGCTAATTTGCAGCATGCTATTTAAAGAAAACGTCTGCTCATCAGAGGATAATCTCAGAAATCTGTGGGCTTGCAAAGTGGCAGGTACCCAGATCTCCCTTGGCTGAATACAGCAGAGCATTACTTTCATACCTACCTCCCACCTACAGGAGCTTTTGCCTGGTTTTCTCGTGTTTAGCTTCTCATGGAAAGGCATTTTAGGCTGAGCATTTGAACTTCATTGGAAGTTTCTTTATATGTTTAAAATGAGGGATGCAGAGCCAAGCACTAAGGCTTTCAGTAGAACTGAGAAGATTATGAGGGGTTCTTCTGGAGCCCTATGATCACTACTTCCAGGCTTGAATGTTAGTGCTTTCTAAGAGGACAGACTCCTCTAGTCTGTCTAGGCAGTTCAAGCAGAGTCGTATTTCTGCACTTTCCACGAACACTGCCAAACTTGCTGGGCTGTATCTGCAGCTGGTTTCTACTTCAGATTGCCATCTGTTTTTTCAGCTAGTCACCTCAAAATCCATGCTGTTTCACATAGGGTGTTTTGAAGAAACATGGAGAGAGGAAGGGTAACAGAGATGACCTATTCCCAAGGCCCAAGAAATTTCCTCCCACAATCACCTGCAAATCAGACTTCTTGTCACCATTTATACCTCAGTCCTGTACTTTTTATTTCCAATAAGGGCAGTCTTTGAGGCAGAAGTGGCAGATGCATGGATCTAGGCTTGTCCAAGCCCTACACAACTGTGCTGATATTACCTTCATAAGGAATGAGTTTTCTAATTCACTGTGAGACACATCCACCTGGAAGCAGTAGGTATGAAGATGCAGGCTGACCTACATTTACTTTTTTTCAGAGCAACCATCAATGGCTTGGTTTTCCATGCCAAGAAATAGCAGTTGCCAGGACTGTTCTCTGCTTTGCAGCAGACTTGATATTCCTCTTTGCACGCTCTTAACTGATTTGACTGTGAGTGGAAATATTAAGAGGGAGTTTGGAAGAATTGGTGTTTTGCAGTCACCCATGTCTTTGAGAAGCAGTCAGGATCAACTTTGCAGAGGATGAGAATATCATGACTTTGTATTTCAGCTGTCTCAGACCTCATCTGCAATAGCCCTGCCTTTCTTCATTCAAAATTAATCATAATCTGTATTATGTTAGGGTTGGCAGCCCACAGGAAAAACACTTCATGTAATTGTTATGTTTGCCTGCTTTATATTTTTCTCTCAATAAGCTTGGCTAGAATCTCTGCCTCCTAAAGCAGCAGCAGACAGATCTAATCACTGAATTGAGGACAGATGAATAATAACTAATAATAAGCTCTGTAACACAGCAAGGGGTCTGAAAGTGGGAACTTCATCAGTGGATCTGGAACAGCAAATTTTTCTAATGAAAAAGTGGTTTGGAATACATGCTTGTTGGTGGGAGAAGCTGAGCTTTCTAAAAGCATGGGGACTGCAGCTACTTTATTAGCTCAACCTTTTCTTCTCACCTTTAATTAAAGAAGACATTTGATAACAGAACCTTTTACCATCTCTCCCAGGTACAGGCAGGAAAATTAACCTGTGCTTAGTCTTGCTAGCAATCACTCAGGGCTGGCTTTTGCTGTAGTCAGCAGCAACCTGTGTCATAAATTCAGTCAAACCTTTGCTCTGATTATAGTTTTTACACCCCCCCCCCCCCTCAAAAAAAATGCACAGAAATTAGAAGGCAATGTAGAAGGCTCGTTCCTGTCCAGAAGATCTAAAAGCTTCTGAGAGTAGGACAGCATAGTGTAAGATGCTAGAAGACAAAGAACTCAAAATACACACCTAGATAAACACTTCCATGTATGTCCAGATGTACATATGTGTACAGGGATTGTTTACACATGCGTAACATCTAAAAACAAACAATCAACAAAAAAACAGTGCATACAGTGAGGATTCCTGTTGATATCTACTCTCAACTACTTATTCAACATAGATTTCCTCTGCAAGTCTTTGCATTATTGACCCTGTAGAGTCTGGCTCATTCCAGCACAGAAGCATCATTTTTGTTTGGTAGTAAATCAGGCTAAGAGTTATGAGCTTGATTGCTTTTTGCTTTTACATACTAAATTAATGGCTTGGAGTTCAATGCGGTTCTTTTGCTTTATTTTGCTTAGAGACTAGAATCAAACTGGCTGACTCAGTTGTCTATACAACACAGAACTGGCATGTAATAATACTGTTCTTTTCAAATTTTAAGTGTTTGTATGACATCCTAGCTGTATCAGAAAGACTAATTGCAAATAATAGGCCCGCTGAGCTCTGTGTATATCTACTGAATTTCTTTTGAGCTATCCAAAGGATAAATGAGGATGTTAATTATGATTATTACTGTCTTACTATTTTCTTTTCATAATATCATCATGATTTTAAAACACAATCAATAGACATTTGTCTGGAATCCTACTTTTGTATGATACAAATACAAAAGGGATAGTAACTCCATTTATACAGCAAAAAAAATCAGTTCAGCAAAGCACATAAATCCTTGCAAAGCTCAAGGTACACATTTATATTTTGCTGCCTTCTTTGGGGCTAGATGTATGTCTGGGTACTTTCTCTACTCAAGTTCTGATAGAATACATCATCATCTTCAATACTGTCAGTAGCAATAAGGCATTGAAACATCCTACTTCCCCCCACATTCATGAGACAGCAACTTCTACTGTAGACAAGGAAAACAAATCAAAACAAATCATAACTTCAGTTTTAAGATGGATACTACCATATTATTTGGTCCACTCAGAAACTACACAGAAAAAATCCAGTCATGATAAACATGTTAGAACAGTTAAATATTTTTCAGATATGACCTTTTCAAGTAAGCATTATGCACGTAGTACTCAACTAATGTACAGCAAGTCACATTAAGTAAAGTTAAATAACATGATAATCACATTCACAGGGAAGTAATTGGGAACTGCGCATACAAATTTCTATTATTTCAGTCCAGTTTTATGAAAACATGGTATCAGATCTCAGCCATGGAATGGGATAATTTTATTCTGATCAATGTGCCTAACCACATGATACTGGCTTCAAATTATACCAAGATAAAAAGCACAATCCAATAACATTATTAATTTTCCCAGCCCTGTTTTTATCCACAACATAATTTGGTAGTTCTTCAGGACCAGAGCTTGGTAGAGGGGTGTATCTGTTTTCTAAAGCCACAAGGAGCATATCTGGGAATATTTTTCTGTTATTAGAATCATGTACAAATAATGAAACAGTTAAGGAAATAGGCCATTGAAAGTCAAGTGGTTGATTATCGCAGTCCAATAGCAGTCTGACAGAATAGTGGGCAAGAAGTTTTTTGGAAATGATTCCTCAGCTGTATTCCATATGTCAGTGCTTGCATGTAAATAATGCTTCCAATGTTCAACTACTGCTTGGATGCTTGGCACACTGATAGAAAAATCCTAATCTTCATTTTGGATACATATCTTGGTAGCAGATTTATTAGTAGGGGAAAGAAGTTTAAGAACTTTTATAACAACTATATATATATATATATATATATAAATTTTTTGTTAAGTTATTTGAGAATAAGGCAAAACTTGAGATTATTTCACCAAGTCAGAAATTAAAATGGGAGCAATAAGCTAAATGTATCAGATGAAGTATTCATAATACATAATTCAAGTATTGGAAAAGTAATATTCCCATCAGTTTCAAGAGATGGGTCATGTGCATTTTGATTGCCTTCATCTCTTTTTTTGTTTATCTTTGCTTTTCCTTTTTTACATAACTCTGCTTTCATCTCTCATCACTTGATATATAACAGCTTATGACTTTGAAGAAGTAACAATTACCCCCAACTGTACATATCAACAACCTCTGCTCAACAGTTTGATTTAAAATCTAATGATGCAGTCCTCTGATGCAATTTCTATTTAAAAACTTTTTTTTTTTTTTTTTTTAAGCCAGCATTCATCTTCTTCAATCAGAAAATAATCATTATATTTCACAGGCATCAATACATACAATCCACATATTCTCAGCTGGGTATTTCATATTCTTTTTGCAAGGCTAAAAGAAATGACTGCTCAACTGACAGCTTTTGTCTGGATCACTATGAAACAGTCTTCCAGTTCTCAAACATGCCAGAAACAAACATTAATTGTCTGATATTAGATACGAATTGGAAAGGCACTAAGAAAATGGAGATCTGGCTCAGCAAGACTTGTCAACATAAAAACAAACAAACAAAACAAAAACAAACCCAAGAGACTCCTTTGTGCTTCAAATGTAAACATACGGATCACACCTAATTTCTTATTCTGAATGATTTGGCCAATCACTGCCATAATTAAGAAGATGAGAAGAAATAATAGAAGAAATAATCAGGACAAAATCTTCTGCCAAACAGAGAAGTCTGGGAGCTATACAAGAAGCTCACTGTAAGCAGATGTGGGAGTAGTATTCTGTAATGTTTCAGCTTGTTCCCTAATGATTAAAAATAGGCTTAAAGTTAAATGAACTTTTCAGAATACATTAATGTTCATTGCTACAGCTATGGCTGCATTTCAAGGTATTATTTCTGAACTTGCACTGCAGTTATGCTTCACCATATCCTGACAAAATGTGAAATTCACTTGGGAAATACTTCCAAGGTAATAAGGCCATTTTCTTAAAATCTATCACTTCTAAGACTGGCTTTCAGTTTTCGAGCATTTCTACTTATAATTGAATAGTCATTTTTCAGTGCATAATTTCCCTTTAGTTTCTCCTTACTCCACCCTCTGTCAGCATTCAACATGAAAAAAAATCAAAGAATAGATGCCTGTTTTTGTGAATGGTCCTTGTGTGCTCAGCTGGAGAGACAAAGGAAAACATCACTCTTTGTTTATTCCTGATTTTTCAATGAAGTGCTCTTTTCAGATTTGGGAGGTATCCTCAGGCAGCCAGAATTATCCACCTCCTGCTTTTTTGTTTCTCAGTTGGGGATGGTTCCCCAAACAGATCCCTGAATTATATGTTATGAGTGACTAGTCTAGCAAATATTCTTTCAGGTTTCCTATATTACTGTATATTAGTGCTTCCTACCTAAAGGAGAAGCAAGTAAATTTTGATCACACAGAGATTTCAGCAGTGACTGTGCTCCTGGTGCCACTGCTCTTTATCACTGCCAACTAGTACTGACATAGAAGTTTGATGGTAATAATTATCACGTATAACCTGGAACTCAGACCACTCATGTTTGGGGCCCATTAGAGCACTGATTTACAGGATTCTGATGTCTGGAGCAAAGATCAAAGATTCAGGGCCCTAGAAATGCCCAGGATTTGGTCAAGCCCTAACAATCCTGTTCACATGCCTATCCCCTGATCCATATCAACGACAATGCACGCAGCTGGATGTGTGGTACCAGTCTCAATATATCTGGACCTGTTGCTCACTTGTACAAGCTGCCAGTACAGTGACCAAGTGTGAACAACAGCATCCATTTAGAATTCACCACCAGAGAAGAACAGCTGGTGCTCTAATCTACCCAAATCCACATTTAGGGAAATATCAGGAGCCCTTGCTTGAAACATGGACACTCATTAAATCAGCACCCTGCCACATGTGTCCTTGGCTGGACTCTTTGGCAGCTCTGCAATGACAGCAGACAGCTGTGCTGTATAATTGGTCCCAGGAGAACATTAATCCTCTCTGTTCAAACAGCTGGATGTGTGGTACCGATGCTATATGAAGAACAAAGAGGAAAAGAGCAAAAGGTTTCATCTGCTTTGACACAAAAGCATCCTTTTTATGTTCAGAAGGCAACTTGTTGATCAAGAGAGCTACTACAGAGTGACAACTTCTCACTCCCTTAGTTTTACCTATAATTTATGAATAATGCATGATTTCAAGACATTAAAGAACAGCACTGCTAATTCAAGGAAGGCACATATTTTTCCACAGAGCGCTCCTGTGCCAAATACCAGTCGTCTAATACATACCTGTATGGGATTTTAGGAGTTTAGTACTTCTTCCACCACATATTAAATAATGCCTGCAGTTATATATGTGAAAAGTTCTTTCTCCAGTGTAAGCTTTATTCACTGAAGTAAACCACTTCTACCTTCTTTATTCCAGGACATGGGATTGCAAATCTGTATCAGTTCATTGTAGATTAAAAGTACCAGTTTCTTCTGAAGCATCACAGGTGTGCAACAGAAAGAAAGTACTGATCATGATAGATCATTGGTGTCTAACAGGATGAAACAAAAAAGTGAGCTTAATTACAGAAGCTTGGGAGCCAACAGATTTGGCATTTCTACTGAAGTATATCTAAACCTCACTCTTCATTTTTTGTGGTACTGTAGAAGGGAATTTTGCTATCAACTCCAGGGCAACAGAAGCAGACTGCTAATGTCTTTTGACTCAGTTTCCCAGCTTATAAAAATGTAAAGGCATGTACTTCTTTCATGGGAGCATAAGCATGCTGGCTGTGCATGTTGAGATCTATGCATTTGATTCCAGAGTGTTATTGAAACTGATTGATGAAGCTCATTACTGGGCTGTAGGCCAGACCAGCATTTAAGTCCTTTCCAAGGCAGCAAATTTTGGCTGTATGATAAACACAACTATGCCTATAAGCAGATCTGTCATAAATACAACACATCTGTGAAACAAAAGCATAAGTTTATAGAGCAAAACAGAAAAAGCAGTGAAGGGACTGTACCCTTGCCACAATTGGTGGTCTTTAAAGGCAAAAATTCCCATCCCACATGAAGGCAGACTTCTTAATTTTTCCCACTCTTTTCTGTGTTGACCTATGAAGTATCTAAATTGCAGTATGTCTGCATGACTTGTGCACAAGGGTGTACATCAAAGCTTGAGAGGAGGCAAGGTCTCAGATCATACTGTAATATAAACTGTCCATACGTGCTTCAGCAAATGATCGTTTCTTCTTTGTTAGAGTTACTTGCATATTCCACTCAGTTGAAAGAATGATACCACAAATCCTTTCAAGATTCAAAAGAGCTTGAAATAAACAAGGCCAAGATAAAACTTATATTCAAAGATATTGGCAGGAGATTCGAGTAAGGGAAAAGACTGCCTATCACCCTATCTCCCTTTCCAACACATTTTAATGACTGCATTACTTTTCCCATTTTCCATATCTTCATCCTTGTATAATGTAGTTTAGAGAGTGGAATCTAGTTTATTTCAGCCCTAGGGTCCCATGCTGTCACGTTTCATTACATCAGATTTTGTAACAATCATATATATTTTTTACCCTAAACTTACACAAACTATTCTCTCTTACTATTTACATTTTAATACAAACTTCAGTATCTGTAAATTTATTTTGGCTTACTAGTGTCTGAGCTTATGTAGAATCTACAAAAATTGCTGCTCTGCTGTGGAAGACTCAGTAGCACAAGAATATACCTATAATAACTGTAATCTTGTCCCAGAGCTAACGCAATACAGGAACATGACCTTCATTTATGCTGCCACAGAGGGTCTCCTGCTGATGAAGTTTTAGTTGTCCTGAGCACAAAGAATAGCTGAGTTTTTCTACTGCTCCATGACTCAGACCTTGGCTATAAGAGATATGCTACATGCCAAAAGGTCATGCTCTGATATAACAGCCCTGAGGACTACTTTTCCTATTCCAGCTCTACCTACGCATCACTAAAGGCATCTGTCTCTGGGTACTATTTTGAGCAGCTGGGCAAAGTACCGCAGCGTGGCTCACATCCAGACAGCACAGCACTGCCAACTTCTGGAGGAACCATAGCTTATTTTATCACCTACTACTAGTCCCTTATATTCCTGGGTCCTCCACAACACACTCTTGGGATAATGTGAGATTTCTCAGTCCAAGTGCCAGAAATATCCTGATGCAACAAATGTGGCTTTTTTTACACCATGATGACTAATGTGTAATGGCACAAGGGGAAGTGTGGTACAGGGGGAAGTACAGATATTGTTGACATAATGCTGTGTGTGATAGAAAGAGCCAAATCTAGTTCAGGGGGGTCCACATGACTGTCCCATGAGACATGTCCAAAGAGACATGAAGATGGTTAAGAGGCTCAATCATCTCTCCTATGAGGACAGGTAAAGAGACTATTTAACATGGAGAAGGCTTAGGGAGTGGGAGTGATTTTATCAAAGTATACAGATACTTGAAGGGAGTTTGAAAAGAAGATGGAGCCAGACTCTTCTCAGTGGTACACAATGACAGCACAAGAGTCAGTGGGCAAAACTGAGAACACAGGAGGCTCCACTTGAATGTCGGGAAACATTTTTACTGTGAGTGTTGGAAAGAACTGGCACAGATTGCCCAGAGAGGTCATGAAGTCTCCTTTCTCAGGTGATATTCAGAAGCAATCTGGTCATGGTCCTGGGTAATCTGCTGCAGGTAGCTTTGCTTGAGCAGCTATATTGAACAGATGGGCCTCTTTCTACCTCAACCATTCTTTGAAATCTTCACCAGGACTGAATTACCTAAAAATACTAGTTACTTATTCAAGATCAAAAGAAAGTCGGTTTCTAGACGTGCAACAGAAATAACAATGCTTGTTAAAGATGAATGTGTTTAAATGTTTTTAAGTATATAACTCAGTAAAGGAAGCAATATATATATATATATATCTTTTTCAAAATCAAGAAATGAATGAACTATCTTAATTTTGTAGGGAAAGATGGAAATCATCAAAACAAAGTTCATAATCAATTTACCTTGTTGCAAGGAAAAGAAAGAAGAAAGGAAATAAATAAAAAGCACAACCACTTAGTGCAGATCGTGCTGCTAAGACTTTTCTCTGTGCTTTTTCATACCTGTCAGCATCCTCTTTAAGCATAAAGCATAAGAAGAGTACTGCATTTTTTAAGTTATTCAACTACATTTTATTTTAGCTTTCTGAGGAGGTGCAAAGTTTGCTGGCAATTACTCTCTACCCATAGTTTGCAGCACACATGCCAAACCCTCCTCCTCACGGAGTGGTATTTCAGCTGTTCTTACTGAAATCAGCATATTTTCTTCAAAGCTGCTGTGGCCTGTAATTGAGATATTTCCTATTTTTTTGTGTCTTGTTTTTGTTACTTAAATTGACACAAAGGGCAGAAGTTCAGATTGCTGCAAGAAATATTTTCCAGTTTTTCCACATATAGTCCGTAGTCATCACTTTTTTCTCAGCATGTGCAGCATTACACATCCATCTATCTATTCATACTGTTCCCCTAGCTATCTATCTGTCCATCTATCCCATACATATCTACTATCTATATTCACTCATTTGTTCATGCAGTTAAACAGGCATTCATCACAAGAAATCAAAGTGCCCTCCAATGCTAAAATCAGCAACCATGCTTTCTCTTTTATATTCACTACTATAGAAAGCTGCAAATACTGGGTCAATTTGAGTGAGATCTATTGGGTAAAATTTAATGAGCTAAGAAATATAAACTCTGATGGATACTCAGCAGTGTGAAAAATCAGTCCCAGGCTGCTCTCTCCTTACAATTTCCATTGGGCTGCCTCAGCTTTGTTGAATTCATTCTTGATATTACTTTTCCAGCTGAGGTGTCACAGGTCTTTTAGGGAATCAGTGATGTAAAAATGAATGAAAACAAAGACACTGGACATACAACTAAGGAGTGTACAAATTCTTGCTTAAAGGTAGCTAGCCAAGATCCAATGGCAATCACTATTTCATTTCAAAGAAATGTATTGGTGACTGGCAGTTAACTAACATCATGCTCAGGTTGTGGAAAAGAAACCTACAAAGCAAAGCACTTTTAGAGCAGTATAGAGCTAACAAATCCTAATGAAGGACCTAAAATGAAAACACTGCAGCAAATGCTCACAGATACAGTGCCTGAACCTAAAAGAAACTGAAAGCTTCATGCTGCTCCAGAATTATTTTTCTGTGAAAATTATGGAGAATCATTTCCCCCAGTGTGAATCAATCTCTTCCTAGATCAAAAGCAAATTATAAAATCCCCAGAACCATTCATCAATCTCCCTTGTACTGTCTGTTGCCTACCTGCTGTCAGTTTCCTTCAACAAATTTAAAAAATTACACAAATATATTCACAAAACCCAGTATGTGATGAGGGGGAAGAGATTTAAAATTACAACATCAGAAATAGTTCATAGTTTTTGCCGAAGTAGTAAGAGGTCCTAAGTTAAGCCTAGCTCTCAGTCATGACAAACATCTTCATGATGCAATGCAGTGAAGTATACTGTCAAAGCATCTTAGTCATCCCCATCACTGCTTTCAGTCTACCCAGTATTTTGTTCTTAAGACTCCTGACTGTAGCAACACTAAACTCCTTGTTCCTTGCTGGTACATCATAAGATGTATGTATAAAAAAGCACCATTCTCTGCACATTTACAAAGTCTGTCTAGATTACTCCCTCCTGCTCACTACAGCTTAGTCTGTAAAGAGGTAAATCAACTGCAATAAAAATGCATACCATTAGTCATAAACATATACCTTATCAACTTCAGAAACAGCACATTAACAATTCCAACAACTTCATACTCTTGGAGACCATCACAACTTTATTCTTCATTTTCCTTTGACACTTGAAAAACTCATCAAGATACATTACAAATAAATTAGAGCATCCTCATCTGATGTGTAGTTACCACACACCCAGAAATAACTATCAAGAAACTCATCCCTACTCAGTGAATTATAATTCTCCTTTTCTAAGGTCAGTAATGTTAGCCAGGAAGTGCCAATAACTAACACCTGAGATAAGGCATACACCATCAAGAAATCCAGAATATAATAAATGTGGAAGGAAAAGAAAAAAAAAAAAAAGAAAACTCAGATAGCATCTAATCATCAAACCCAATGGATCCTCCTTATTTACAAAATGCCCCATTGATCCACTTTCATTACTGTGCATTAACTAGCAGTGTCTCTGACAATTTAAGTGTTGTGTAGAGTAAAAGCAACCAGAATATGAGGCTATTCCTCTATATTGAGGATTGACTGTAGCTGGCCATTAACCATTATTTTTCAGGCAAGGCAACAAATGGGGAGACAGGGCAGAGACCAAGTAGATTGGAGGAATTAATAGCTTTGCTGAACCAAGCACAGATTTTACAGCAGCCCTAGAAACATATTTCACTTAACAGCACATTCTAGCAAACAACCGTCAGCAGGCCCGGTATTCCATATCACAGTCCTTTTCTCCTTTCATTTGAACACCAACCACTGCAAAATAACTTGGACAACCTGACAGGAATGGAAACATAAGTTGGGAATAATTTTTAAAATACCAACTCAGTCTTCAAACATCCACAACATCAGGGATTTTACTTGCAATAATTGGATGAAAAGAGGGTGATATTGTCATATGAAGGCTGACTTCTCAAGCTCATTTCCACTCATGCTTACTAATACAATCTCCTTCCCAGGGAGCCAGAAGTAAGCTTGTGGCTGTGCCAGGAGATGTGCAGGGACAGTCTCTGCCACAGTTCAGGGCTTAGTGTCTTGCTTTTCTTACCTTTATTACCACAGTGCCGTTTTTTAACCTCTTTAAGATGAAAACAAATATCTTATTCTTATTACAGCAATTATACACTCCCCAATGAAGCCACAGAGCACAGCTGTCAGAAAACCTTTTCTTTGCAAAGCCCATACAACAGCTTTATATTGGAGATTTTTTTCTTAGACTTTTTTTTTTTTTTTTTTTTTTTGGAAGTTCTCCATTCTGTGTGAGTAGTGCTACCTGTATAACTGATTGTTAGAGCATAAATGACTTTAATTCATATTGCTCCTGACTGTCTGGTCCCTTCCAGATGAGAATATCCATGTACATCCATTTTTCTGCTTTCAGGAGTTCATTTTTGTAAAACTGATGCATTTTAGTAAACCTTTCTCATGTGACAATCTCACTGAGTTCACTACGAGGAATGTTCATATGAGGAATGTATATTCAGGTCTTATAAAAAGAACTACCTAAGTTACTGGTGCTACAGTGTCCTTTACTCAGTTGTGTGGGAGGTGGGAAGGTATGAGATAGGCATCCAGGTATTTTGATCATTCTACAGTGTCTTATTTACCTTGCTTTTGGCACTCTGCAGCCACATAAAAGTGATCAGAATTGCTGCCTGACATTACACAGAAGTGTGGGAAGGTGTAGTAAACACACCATCTCGGTAGCAACATTAGTGGGGGGAATAAGCAGATAAAAGGAGAGTTTTATTTACTCCATCCACTGTGCACCCACCTATATGGCAGGAGGAAAGAAACATCCAAACATCCCTAGGGAATGTGCTCCTGTAGATCCCCCAACCTTGGAGTTCTGAACACATGAAGAGTGGCACATAGGCACAGCCAAGAGAGAGGTGGGATGTGTGCCTCACTGAAAATGCCATTCTTCTGTCAAAAGCAGTGTGAGCTGAAGGTTTTGTCAAGCTTGAGCTGCTTTGAAAATCTACCCACAAACATCTTAAGTCATTCAATTTGCACAGCTCCAACTGACTTGTTGTAATACAGTTGTTCTTCCTTGTTGGTCTCTTAACTAGTTAGACGAATGTTTGGATCCCTTGGTATTCAGTACCCAATTTCTCTTTTTCAGAAAACTGAAGGTGCCTGGCTTTTGTAAGAGATGCTTTCTAATTTTTCATCATCTAGCTATTAGACAGTGACTCTAATTTTCTCCATATTGTCTGTTTCCTTTTGATTAATCCTGACATCTCCATTAAATTTCATGGTATCATTCACATAATGACATTGCTTCCATTTTGTCTTTCCTCCCTCCACATCTACTTCTCCCTCCAAGACAAACCTTTATGTCAGAGTAGGATCAAATGACCCGCAGCTAACAAAATAAATAAATAAACAGAAAAAAGAGAATGAATCTCAGCGACTCAAAAGCTTTGCAGGGCTCAAGACAAAGGCTGTACAAATTTGAATCTCTGTTTTCAAGCAAAGCGCCTGAACACTTTGTTCCTTTGCTTTGCTACTGATCCCAAATAACACAAAATCCACCCATTTGAAATTTTTCAAGAAACAAAGATTGGTTTGCTATAATTTTTTTCAGTAAGAGTGTGCCTTTGCAAGACTGTGAAAAGACTGCTGCTCTGTCCTGAACTGAGCATAACATAGGCAGAAATAAATCAAATGGTTACTCAGAACTCTCATCATTTTGGTTGTTTTATTTACATTCATATATTTTGGCAATTAAGCCAAAGAGTGACATCAACTTGTTTCTGGAGTATTTCATTTTTATTTCAAACCTAAAAGACCATCCTGTGCTAAAATGTATGTACTTTCCAACCCACTTTGTAATCCTTGTATTTATTTGTTTTTAAAATAAAATTGAATGTTGAGATATATATTGATATAAAGCTGTTATGTGATTGCATATTATTGTAAATATGCATTAATTGATAATATATTAATGATTCTATTTTGAATACAGATGTTAGACCTTTGTTGGAGCTTCTCAGCATTCATACACGTCTTCCAATGTTATGTTATATGTCACCAGGGCCCCTGGTAAAAGTCAAGCATCAGGGAAGAAACTTGTGCAGAAGCCCTGCACTACCAAGTCCTCAGTTGTCTCACATGCTGTGGAGGAACAGCGTGTTACTTAGGAGTTACTGAGCCCAAAAGGGAGGATGCTTTACTGTTCACAAGTCACAACGAAGTTTAAAACAAGTCCCATGCAAAAATAAAACTAAGTTTACAGACATGTTGTAATACATCTCAAATTTACAAAGGTCTTCCACTCAGATTAATTCCCTCCTTTGTCTCTGAATGTTCTTCACAGAAATCTTGATCAGGAACTAATTTATATTATAATTACACAGACCCTTCAGAACAGCACTGATCCAGACTCCTGCTGAAAAGCAGGACACAACTGCTGCCCACTGATGCAACATCCTCCCTTTACCCAGCCACATGAAAAACTGAGTAATAGATTCAGGCAAAAAACAGGCCTGTAAAATAAATCAGTGGTTGCTTTCCATCTGAAGATCTTCCCTAATCTTATCACCACAGAGCCACAAAGAGATGACTGAAGCACAAGAGAAAAAGTGACAGCAGCATCCAACACTGCCAGTGTAGATGAGTATGAAGACAAGGATGAAACTTTTGGAGAAGGGCTAGATTAACATGGTCAAGTAACTACTGCTTTATCTTCCTTCCAAGTACTGATTATCTTGGGTTCCCCTAGGACTCTAACAAGCTGTGAGCCTCATGTGATGTTATTTTTATTTCCAACCCTGGAGAGTAAATCTGATGGTGTAGTGTCTGTCATGCTCTGATTTTGCAAAGGACTGACATTTATTTACCGTCCATTTAAACATTAAATTAATAAATTCAACCTCTGTTCATAGCACACAATGTTAATGTGAAAATGAAAAATATCACTGCAAACTGAAAAGTCAAGATGTTCTTTTTAATATGTTAAAATAAACCAGGTTGGCATTTGAAAGTGAAAATAATTAAGTTGTACAAAGCACTAAGGGAAATATTCTTGCTTTATTTTAAATGGGCTCTATTTTTTTTTTAATGAATCCTGCCAGTAAGAGCCAAATACATGTTTTCAGCTTCTCCAAATGAATTTTGCCAGGTTACTATTTACCCAAAGCAAGTTTGAAAATGTGAAGTATTTATCTTTTCATCTATTGCGCTAATGTCTTTTTCCTTTTTCTGATATAGCAACAAGTAAGACTCTGTCCCAGAAAATTGCTATTACTGTGACATCAGCTTTTGTCCAGTTGTTTCTGAGCTTCTCTAGAGATCTTTAATCAAGGCACAGAATTACTTTGTAAGGTGAGTAAATAATACTGTCATTTTGATATGAAGTGACACAAGAAAAAAAAACAAAGAAAACAAAGAAAAAAAAGAAAAGGAAAAAAAAAAAAAAAAAAGGACTGAAAGATCAGATTCATGAACTTCACATATAAACACCAGAAGAAGCTGAAAGACCTTATGAAAATGCTGGCACTCATTAGGCTAATCAGCTCTACAAATCCTTTTCTAGCAGCACCTTTCTCTGATCGTTCCAGTTTTCTCTTTGCCTCATACACTGCATAAGAGGCCTGCAGGCACAATTAGCAACAGTTTGGCCTATCACTACAAAACTGTAGAAAATATTTTTTTATTAATTGCAGATGTTACCATCTTCACACTCACATTCAGGTGATGAAAGCAACATTATCCCTCTTTACCAGGCATTCAGTAAGCAGGAACTGAAGCGATGCTTTTTATAGCAAGTCTGGTGCTCTCTGCAGCACCTGAGTCATACTGCTTTGCAAAGACTTACAGCTATCGGCAGCTGCTAAGCTCTATATAGAGCCAGTTTCAGCCACGGGAAGGTCATTTTAGGAACTCTGCAGTTAAGGTGCTTATCTGAACATACATATTTCTCACTGCCTTTCCATAGACTTTGGATTCTCTGGGGATGCTCTCTGTGGGGGACAGGCTTCATACCTGAAAATGTCTAACAGTGAGTGGAAAATACAGACAAATAAATAAGGGATAATATCCTAAAAGAGTATCATTAGAGTATGTTGAGTGGGATGCAGGTTCAAGCCAACAGCTGGGCTAGTAAGAGATGTGTGTTTGCCTATCTGGAATTACATGCACCCAAGCTGCTGCTGACTACTGTATGTACAAACCCAGCAAGCACTAAGTGCTCATCTCTGCATTGGTTTATTAAAGTTGCTCCTCCACTGAGGTTCACAGTGACCATGAGAAGCAAGGCCCACACATAATAAATAAAAATGCTTTATATTTGCATTCACATATCATTTCTGTCATTCAATGCACAGCATTCTTGAAGTGCATTATTGACATTATCAAACAAAACCTACACTTTCTCTAAATGTTATGTCATTACCAGCATCTCAATAGAGCTGTGGGAAAGCAGTTATGGGCTTTGGATAGCTGTGAATATCCTTAATTGGATCTGTAGTTGGTTTATTCTTTTGGTAAGAGACAAAAAAGTGAAGTTCTGGGGACTGAAAAGTAACTGCGATGCATCTATGACTCAAAACAAGAATTCATTTTATATGCCCATTAGGAAAGCAAGCTGTGAAGTTATCTTTTGGGACAAGAATAGAACGTGTTTCACTTAAATTTTGGCAGATAATTGACAACAAGAAAAAAGCAGGTTTACCACAAATATCAAGGAAGCGTATAGTCCAATCTTTTGTTATATAATATTCTGTTAGTTTTGTTACTAAGAGTGCTCTCTGCCATCTAACATCTAAAACTGGGCTTCCTTATCTGTGTTGCCCTGAACTCTTACAGGTATATTCCACTCACAACCCACCCGCATGTTTATTTGTCATTCTTATTATGAAGGTCTCCTGTAATTACCTAAGAATAAACTAAATGCACACAGCTGAGAAACTGCACTTGGGAGACCAACCAGGATATAAAACCACATAAACTAGCACAGAAAAAATGAATGTTGAAAAAATATAAAAATAGTTATTGCAAAAGTAATTAGCTGAAACAAACAAGGTGCAAAAGAAAACAGACTTAAATGAGCTGTAGCCATAACAGAACATGCAGAGCTGGAATTGCTGAAATGTGCCAAGATTTGTCTGAATAAAGATAGCAATATGAGGACAAAACCTTTGTGCTTAGCTAATAAATCAAAAGGAAACACAGTTCCCAGACACATGCATAAAACACTGTATCTGCTGGAGAAATAATGCTGTATGAGAAGTGTGCCACTGAATATATTAAGCAGAGGGGAGACAATTCTGCAGACAAACAAGTGGCAAATAGCCAGTCAGCTCCCAATTAGAGATATTGACTTTGGCGAAGTGTACAACACAAAAAGGAAAGGAGTAAATAAAACAGCACAGCTCTTAGGAAGAAAAACAATTGTATTATCATCCAGAGATTATCAGGGAATAGGTGATGGCAAGAGATTGCTTTGGTTAGGGATGTCACTATTAGATCTATGATCAGAGACCCAGCTGCGCAATGATAAGGCACAGAAAGCAGGCACATTATTCTTTGATTATTATAAGGCCCAAAGGGAGAAATTTAATCATGAGAAGGATTTCCATTATCTCCAGATGGATACCATACATCTGAATACACTTTCTGTTCAGACAAACCAGAGCAAATGACTTCCACAATTTAACTTAGAGACACAATGTTTTGGACAGTTTGAAGCAGAGGGAGAGAGAAAGAGAGAAGTGACAGAGACAGTAGGCACATACTGAAATACAGAAAATTTAATCACAAAAAATCTCTTTTTCTTATGGTGAGAACTGGGATAGAGCTATTTTTTTTTCCTAGTAGCAGGTATGGTGCTGTGTTTTGCATTTAGGATGAGAATAACTTTGATATTACAGGGATGTTTTAGTTGTTGCTGGGCAGTGCTTACACTAAGTCTGGGAGCCTTCTGCTGCTCATGCTGCCCTGCCAGTGAGGAGGCTGGCAGTGCAAAAAGCCAGGAAGAGGCACAATCACGACACTCAAACTGTCCAAAGGGATATTCTATGCCATATGGTGTCAAACTGAGCAATAAAACCAGGAAGACTTGCCTTGGTGGCTTGATGACTGCCACCCCTGAGGAATTTAGACACCATGAACACTGTGTGAATGTGACCAAAGCTATTCCATTTTGGTAAAAATGCCCTAAATTATGTAAAAAGTAAGGTCCAATACTGATGCTAATTCAAATGGAAAATTGAAGAGTAAAAGATGGTTCACAGAAACGAAGGGTAGAGATAGTTTACACCACTGAAATTAACACACCTGCTCTATATCTCTCAAGCTATAGAGCATTCATTTCCACATGTCAGAATCACAGCATAAATTAATGTTCAAGTGTTCAAGAGTAATAAAGATTTCTTCTCTTCCCAAGTGCAATGTAAACAGAGCTTGTACAGTTTAAAGTTCACTTCTTACCTTGTACAGATACATTTACACATCCAGAATATTAAGCTTTGTATTTTTAAATAATACATTTCTCATTCTCTCTCTCTTCATCCAAAACCCTTAAGTAAGTTATTTTAATTCACAGAGAAGATTTAAACCTTGCTGCTTCAGGTCTGCTGGAGCAGTAGTCATTCAGAGCTGCCTATATCCAAATCCATAACACTCTCATTCCTTCAAATTTCTTAAAGGGCAGGAAATGATTTACTAGAGTGAGACAGCTCCTCAGCAATAAAAAGGATGATGTCAAGATAAAACAAGAAACCATATTCACCTACTAGAAACAAAACAAAAAGCAGCCAACTGCAAAATAACTACTTAGACCATAGTAAGACATTTTTCTCCTGTAGCATTCAATATACAGTGCCTTTATTTCCATTTAAAAGGCAGCTAAACAGGAGGGCATATGGAGGTGAAATGGAGAACATCACAAAAGGCATGAAAAATTGGAAAGAGAATACAAGGTTCAAATCAGTGGCTAATGCTGCTGTTTTCAAGTAGGTTGTCAACCAACCATCCGCATCCCTACCATCAACAGTAAACCACCTCTCAGACATGATGCTACGTAAGGGATGTGCCTTGCAAAGAGCATATTCTCAGCCTGGATCAGGCTGCTGTCTACTGAGAGTCCATTTGCGCTGTGGAATTTCAGCCTAAACTTAGTGATACTGCTAGAATGTCTCTCCTAGTTCAGGGTGAGAAAAGAACTTTCTCATCTGCATGCAAAGAGTTCATTGCATGTGGTATGCATTAGCTTTGGCATGCAAATCAGCCTAAGAATGATGAGAATATTTATACGTACACATGCAGACACAGCAGCATCTGCATGCAATAATTTTTTATGTAATACTGAGAAAGATTTGTCACTGTGACACTTTTGTATGTGTGTGTATCTTTGCACCATTAATAACAAAAATAATAGCACTTCATTTGTACAGACAACACGCTTAATACAGCGCAAGAAAATATTCCTGTCTTAGGGAACACAGAAAAACAAGACATATTAGAAGATCAGAACAAGAAGGGTTTATTTTCCCTTCTTCTCCTCATCTCACTCAACTATTTTTAGAGTCTCTTGCCCTAGGCCTTATCAAAAGAACAGGATTGAAGAACAGTTTTCATAGGCAAAATCTGAAGTTCCAGCATCTAAACAGAGCTAGATATATTTCACTAAAAATTGCCCCAGCTTCATTCATCAAGGACTCGCTTTCACACACAGCAGCTGGACAAGCACATCATGCATTCTTCTCACTTCAAAAATCCCCAGTGTCACAGCTTGGCAGCTAGATAAACCCCTGATCTACTCCCACAGGCAGCTATCTCTTAGAGCCATCTTGCTGTTAACGATGACCTTCTTTTAGGCTAGGAAAAAAATGAAGAACCCTCTGCAATTTGTTTCCTGCTCCCTAAGGCTGTTTTTCTTCCATTAATGCTTTTGTGTCCTACCTGCAATTAAATCACCCTGCCCTCTAAAGCCACCTACTAGGGACGAAATTACTATCAATGAAGAAGCCTTTGTAATCTGAACGAGGGTAATTATTTAACAGGTCTTTATCCAAATCTGTCATGCTCCTCTGGCACTGAGGGGGTCAGGAGTGTACGAGGAGCTAGGAGGGATTACAACCAGGATGGTTGACCTGGCCTGACCAAAGAGATATGCCATACCATATGGCATTGTGCTCAGCAGTAACTCTGGGGTAAAGAAGGAGAGGGGAGAATGCTTAGAGTGATGGCATTTGTCATCCAAAGCAATCATTACACACAATGAACCCTGTTTTCTGTAAGTGACTAAATGTCTATCTGTCTGTCGATGGGAAGAAGTGAATTAATTCTTTGTTTTGCTTTGCTTGGGCACATGGTTTTTGCTTTACCTGGTCTTTAAGTCAACCCACTAGTTCTCACACTTTAACCTTCTCAGTTCTCACCCCCATCCCAGAGAGAGCAAATGGCTATGCGGCGCTGAGCTGACTGACAGGTGGAGCCACAACGATCACAGACTCTCCATGGCTCACCGTGGGACTTTGTTTAGTCTGAACTACAGTGGATTACAGGCAATGAGCCTCCTAGAAGTGTGAGCATGTCATTGCTTATGTCTGCAAATTCTTATAAACTCCACCTATCTACCTAACTAACTAGAGCCTCCTCACACAAATACCTAAAAGACTTCCTTGTGGAGGTGTGTCTCACAATTACAGTTTCCTGGGAAGATAAGGGAGTACTGGGCAATACAACTGGCTCTTGCAGAAGGTCAGAAGCAGACAAGATAAAGCAAGGGAGTCACACAAGATCACAAAGGAAATTTTTTGCCAAGCAAAATAGAGTCAGGTCACCAGGAAAACATTATTGTTATCTGCAGATCAATCAAATAACTGATACTTTCCTATTAAATTTGGCATACATTTACAGATGGAACTCCAAAGTACTCAAGAGTTTTCAGTAGAAGAACACGTTTTCTATTTGTGTAAGTTCAGTGAATTTTAAAACAACGTGGCAAATGGCAGATGGTGAATTTAAAAGAAAAGCTAATAAATTTATCCTGCGTTTTTATTTTGCTGACTTAAAAGCAAGTTTGAGTAGTTCTGTTGACAATCACATAGTGGGACTGATGAGGCTGCCAAATGAATTTGACAGCAATGCTTTTGTGATGCAAAAGGCAGAGAGGAGCCAGAATTTGGTTCAGTTTCTGTGTAAACAGATACCTACTAACCCGTGACAAAAAGAACTAGGAAAAAAGGTATATTCAAATCTGAGAAGCTGTGGTAATCCACAGCCCTCCAAAAACCTTTAAAACCAGGAGCACAGAAGATCCTTTCACAATTGCAGTTGGTGATCTGATGGAGCACCAAAGCCCGGTTTTGTTACTTTTGATTTTCAGCACGTAAATGAACAATCAGCTCTGGTCTTAAGGAGAAGGAGAGACCAGGAAGACTAGTGACAAAGGTTTTGAAAGGAAACCTACATGCAAGGCTTTAAAGAATCAGTGACCGAGGTAAAAAGAGGTAATAGATCCCAAAGAAAAGAGCTGACATGCAGAGGGAGAAATTTTTTAGCTGGACAGTGAAACAAGAGAACTGAGGACAAATTCAACAGATGTGATGAGAGACTAAAAGCGGTTGAATTAACTGAAACCAGCATAGCCTAATGCACTATTACAAAACTTCCAGACTTTACACTGAAAAGGACATCATACAAACAGAGCAGAGGTTTTATAACCAGATTTGCAAAGCAGCAAAAAAAGCATTAAGAACAGAAGTAGAATTAAGCATCTTGAGCTGTAAATGAGGTTTTGTCCTGAATAAGTAACTTTGTTAGGAAAGACATAGGGTCATAGGTTGTCTCAAACTGGATACGCAACCAAGTATTTGTTGCCATGTAGATATCTGTGTGCTGACATTTCATGCCTGAAATAATGCATAGTTCTCTACTCATATGCATGTAAAAGTTTTGTGTACGCAAACTAGATTGAACTATCAAACCCCTAACGCTTTATACAGTCATGACTTGTCATTTCTCTGTACATTTTAGACTTCCTTTCTTTTCCTTTTTGAAGTACTGTAGAAAATCATTTTGTGATTTTTATTTCAAAGTTCACCTTGTTAAAAGGCTGCATTGATCCCCCCCAGAGAGAGAAAGAGCAGACTGAACAAGAGCACATAGAAAAAAAAACCTCAATACAAATCCAGCCCTCAACTCTGCTTGGAGACATGCAAACTGTCGTACTGACATTTCTGACATGCTTGTGAGGACACTTAACTTTTTCTTCTTTCAGAAGTTGTCATCATTGCAAAAATACTTTTTTTGCTTTTATTGAACACTCCAGGTCTCATTCTTGCAATGAAGTCAATGACAGCTTGGCATACCCTGCTGAAAGAACGGTGGGACCATTCCTCTCCTGTGGTTCTGGAGCAGCAGATACAGAACCATTAATAGCCTCTTCTTGTTTCATCTCAGAGGCTGAAAGGTGGCAAAGTCCTCCCTCTCAGGAATTTCTGTTTGCCTGAAAGCCCTCAAATCACCACTAGTAGAAATCCAAAATCCGTACAGATTTCCAAAGTTTAGAAGGGGAAAAAAAAAAAAGTAGCCTTAATTGCTAGCTCTGCAAAACTGATAGGGGCATGCTCATTGATTTGAAGAATTTAACTGAAATTTCATAACTCATAATGCTTCCTGGAATTACACATAACATATTTAAGTAGGAGTTGTGAAGAGAGCTAATAATGAAAAGGATTTAAATCTGTCATGCTTGTGAGGGAGAAATCTTTAACTTCTCTGTAAGTGCTGGCAAGCAGATAATCTGTGTGCACTAGAGGAGAAACTGATGCTGAGATAACTCTGGAATAATTTTGATGTCATATTCTGCTTACACAAGTCAGTGTTGAGGTAAAATGATGTAAAGCAATTAAAATCCCAACCTCCCTCCCTCCCTGTAGGAAACAACTGTCAAAGTTTGGCTTTAGTGTGCATTAGTTGGAGCTTTCCCCTCTTTCTTCGAGCTACAAAGTGCCAAGTTCCCTTCCTGGACAGTTGCTTTTAATTAGGCACAGGATGTTTGTTTGAGCAAGATCTCAATGCTGAGAGAACTGGGTTGCTGCACAAGCAGTCCCTGTCTCAGCTTCCCACTAGTCACCCTGCAGTTCAGCTTGGAGATAGGCAGAGCTTTTCCAATCACCAGCAGAGACTCACACTTCAGAAATGCTCTCTTGTATTGCTGATCTTTTCCTTTCTTCACTCAGAGTGTGAAGCGTACACTTGGCAAATATGGATTAATAACCTGAGTCAGGTGACAGCAGTTTTAATTAACCATTGTTATATTGACTATATTAAAAGATCAGGGAGAGAAAATTCAGTTCATTCTCACACATATCTTTTGTGTCACACGTTTACGATGGTAGCAAACAGGATTTGTGCTGAAGAGCAAGTCCTCCACCAAGCAGAAAAATTCTCTGTCAAGACTCACAGTGATTTGCATCTCTTCTTAGAAGAATCTCTCACCGTGAATGAAATTGTGAAGATAGATTTTGATTTCATTTCCAAGAATTTGGGATGACTGGGATAAGAAAGCAAATGAAACTGTGCCCCATAATTCATGTGTTAAAAATCAACAACAAATATTCTTTTAGTCTGCTTTATAGTTGCTATTTAGAGGATCATGTATGAAACAGGACTCTAACTCTTAATCCATTCTCTAAGGAGGAGCTGTTTATAGTCTGACATATGGATACTGGATTTCACAGTTCACTCTGTCACTGTTTCCCCTGTGCGTCAATGGTCAAATCACTTAGCTTCTGAATGTCTCAGATCAGTCAAAGATAAATATTCTGCTGTTTTTGTTTTGTTGTGTGTTTCTTTTTATTGTTGTTGTTGTTTTTTGTTTGTTTTACAGTACTGCAGTAGCAAAGATACAAGTGACTAAATGCACTAACACTCCCTTCATCCTTTAGGTTTTTTCTTCAGTTTGTGGCTAATATGTAAATAAAGATTGAGATTTTTTAAAAATACAGAACAAGAAAGAGACATTTCTGCTACTTGTGCAGTGACTTAAGGAAAATATTGGACTCCAGGCTTGTCAGTTCTGCATGCCAACCTTTACTATGTGTCTTTCCAGACTTTCCTTCTCGATTCTGATTTTGGTGTCCTCCTCAGCATGGCACACTATATTTCAGTCTGTGATTTCACAGACCCAGAATGCATAGAAAGAACATCAATAGAGCCTTTTGCCCAGTCTCTTGCTAGGACTACTGTATCTGTGCAGTATTTATCTGTAAGACCAATAACAAAAACCCCAAAATTGCAGGATATTAAAGGGCTGCCTGTTCTACTCTTCTTCCACACTGCTGAAATCCACCTCTGTCAGAACCTCTAAGCTTCTTGATCTTCAGGCTTCCAAAAATCCCAGAAAAACAGTCATAATCCTCACGTTTTGCCCAAAGCAAAGAAAACAAAGACAGGAAATACCTGATAGCATCCCATAGCTGCTCCCCTGAAGGCACATTTGGCTCTATCATTCCTTTTATTTAGTTAATCCATATTTTTCCCAAAGTAAAACCCAGCAATGCCTGTCTAGAAGAGAAGACTATTTCATGAGTCCGTTTCACCTTCAGAAGGGAAAAATAATCTAATAAATTTATCTTCACCAAATTCCTTGATTTAATTTCAAGATATTACTGCGTGAAATTCTCTGATCATCTGTCCTCAACCTCAGGAATCTTTAACATATCATACCTCCTATCTATACTTCTGCCCAGAAATCAAATAATCTTGATTTCTCCAACAGACAAGGGTTCAGATGATAACCAATAAACGTAATGATATGCATTCCTTTTTCTCTACAAAAGAAAACAAGCCAAAAAAACCCACAACCTTTTGTTTTTTTCTTGGTCAGATAAGTTCAAGTCTTTTGTTATGAGCTTATTTGATATTTCAGTTTGAATGGGAGAATGTGGCATTGATAAATTTCCTAAAGTTAATTTCATTTCAGTTCCACTCTCCTGCTTCCTTCCCACCCACCCCCGCCCCTCCTCCATGATGCACAAATAGTTAAATATTAAAAATTCTGACTTGCTCTATCTCAAGAAGATAAAATGCCATCAGATTAAAATGCTGAGAACCCAATTCTGTAATGAACTTTCTTTGTTCCACTTCAAAATACAAAATAAATGTACTTGTACAATAATTTCTAATTAAAAAGAATTAAAATAAAAATAAAAAACCAAAAATATGTAATTTTCTCTGCACTTGGTTAGTTTTCAAACAAATCTAAAAAATATGCTTTTGAGAAGATTTGAATAAGACCCAGGAGAGGGTTGATGCCCTTTCTTTTACCAGCAAAAGTCTGCAACAATTGTCAAATCATTAAAATTGCCATATGTAACACAGCTGCATGTGTCTGCTGGTATTTTAAGTGCTATTTGGACACACTGGAATTCCCATGATCTTCATAACTGATAGAACAGCTTAAAACTCTGTGGCAGAGAATAAACCTGAAGAACAACATGTATTTATACACCACTAATCCTATTTATATCTCTTCTAGGCATATGAGTAATCCAGATGAATCAGTGAGATTGAACTTCAAAAATAGTCATAGTGTGTATTAAACTACTCACTGAATCAGGATCTCTGTGAACACAGATTAGGACTGCTATGATTTTCTTGGCTACAGAAAAAGAATGAGGGAAAAAAAATAAAAAATAATCAGAAAACAGGGGAATTCAAAGAAGACAGCCAGGAAGTCTGTTTCAGTTGCTGCAGCCTTCAGGTAGAACTCAGTAACACAACAGAGATTATGCACTAACCTTCCTGGAAAGACTGCTAACAATAATGCTAAGGTAAAAATACCCCAAACATCTCTGAAACAATGAATTTTCATTTCCTTCTCCTGAGTGAAATATGAAATTGATTATTAATAATTTTAATTAAAAACATTCAGCATTTTAAAAATTAATGTATTAATTAAGAAAAATATTACTTTGTTTTTATTTTCATAGAAGCTGTATTTCTGAACCTCGGTTTCTGATGCTATTCAACATGTGGTTAGAATTCAAGATACACTATAAGACCTGTTATGACACATACATCAACTACTTCATCAAAAAGCAGTTTTAAAGAGAAATATAATATACTGTTCTCTGTGAACATACTAGATGAAACAAAATAGAATGTAAATATATTATATGAATAGTGCATATGTTTAATTTATTATATCACATGGTTGGAAAGGACCTACAAGATCATCTAGTCCAACTGTCATCCCATTACCATAGCTACCAGAAACCAATAAACCATATCTTGTAGCTCCTCATCTTGAACGCTGCCAGGGATGGTGACTCCACCACCTCCCAGGGTAGCCATTCCAGTGCCTGACCACTCTCAGGCAAAACCTAGTTCCAAAATTCATAAAGTTAGCAGTTTCTTAAGTATTATCATCCTTCAGACAACTGAATCAACTTTGTCCCTTTCTGAGTCCCAGTTTATCACTTGCAGTTTATTTGTCATATGCAGCTACAGTTGCATATTCTGTTCTTCATCCTTCCTAGTCACAAGCTGTTGGCTCTCAAACTCCTGCCTTTCAGAAAGCCACAGCGTAGTTGCTCAATTGACTTCATTTTGAGGGGATGAAGCAACTCTTGTACAATGCTGTTAAAGCACTTCTGGATGAAAGGAGCTTTGTGAACACAAGATAACATTTTTCTAAAAGCAGAGAAGACAAAGGACCACAATGATAGCAGACAAAGGAATAAGTGGCCTCCAAAATATGATGAACTTTATGCTTATGCATTGAGACACATACTGAAGGTATAAACCGGGCATGTTCACAACACAGCAAAATGAATTAGCATGGAGTTTTCCAGACACTATAGAAGTTCAGTTAGGTCTTAGAGGAAGACATTTTATTTATAGACTGAACTTCATTATAGACCAGTCAGTGTGTCAGTGGTATCAGAGGTGGGGTTTGTAACAGCAAAATGTACTTCTGAATCTCCTTGGGTTTTAATACTCATTGACTTGGACAGGTAATCAATTGCTGCATCTCTAAAGGCCCATAGATATTGACTTTGGTCTCCAAAAGACTTTATAAAGAGTCATTTGGGGGATACTTTCCCTTCAAATTGAATTGTGGACCATTAAATTAAATCACTTTAGTGAGATGCTGGAACAAATACTAGATGTCAATGCTCCTTTAGCATTTTAAATAGAACACAAATTCATGTGGCCCAAGATGAGGTTCCTAGAAAGATCCCAGGTCTTTCTTTTTCTCTGGCAGATTCTTTTAATCATTATAGATTTTATTTCTCTTACAGACAAACTGCATTAGCTGTACAATACTCATTGTGCTTCTCCCACTAGACTATAATATAGGTACCTTATCAGCATGTGGCATAGATCAGCTGTGCAGGTTCTGGAGAGAACTAGAAGTTCTTTTGATTACTTGCCTAAACATTTGATAAAAGACCTTGTGATTAAAGAAGATGGGACAAATATTTTTTAGAAGTGGCCCTCTGTTGCATGTCATCTATTTTGGATCCGTACAAAAGATTAGATCTTCTCTACACTGAAAAATGAATGATACTAACAGAATCCTCCACACTAATAAATGCAGATGACTCAACTGGTTTGGCAGTAACATATAGAGTTCACTTCTCGCCATCTTGTTAAATCACTCCTATACTATCCAAGTTGGATACTAACTCAATGGCAAACTAGTACGGCATACAGGTGTGGAGTGCTCAGTACAAAAGATACAGACCTATTGGAGTTCATCCAGAAAACTACAAAATTGACTGAAGGGATGTAACTCCTCTCATATGAGGACAGGCTGAGAGAGATGGGACTGTTCAGCCTGGAGAAGACAAGGCTCTGAGGAGACCTGAGAGCAGCCTTTCACTATCTAAAGAGGAACTACAAGAAAGAAGATACACTCTTTAGCAGCACTTGTTGCAACAAGAGAAAGGGAAATAGTTTCAAACTAAAAGAGGAGATTTAGATTGGATAATAATGAAGAAGCTTTTTACAATAAGTGCAGTGAGGCACTGGAACAGACTGCCCAGAGAGGTGGCAGATGCCCTATCTCTGAATACATTTGAGTTCAGGCAAGACAGTGAGTGCTCTACGCAATGTGATATAGCTGTAGGTGTGCCTGTTCATTGCAGGGAAGTTGAACCAGATGACTTTTAAGAGTTCCTACCAATTCACATGATTCTATAACACAGTGATACCAGGTAGCATAGATACATGCACATACAAACACACAGACTCATTAAAAAATTGTAGTTGTGTTTACAAACACTATAGTAATGTAATGCATCAATGTAGTCTGAAGTAAGCTTTTCACATCTCATTAACAGTTCTAAGGGGAATATTCTTGTTCATTATAGCATATACAACATATGAATAACATATAAATGTTTTAGCTTAAGTGTGACCTTCGTCCACCCAGAACCTCATACCACCCTTCAACCGTAACTCCATGCTAAAGTCCTGGAGCAAGCCAGTATCTTTGAAGCTCAGCTCACAGACTCCTGCATCATGAGTTAGGCATTGCTGAGAATGCCAAATATGTGTCAACGCTACATTGTCAGCAAATCACAGCATAACCACCCTGCTCATCATTTCCTTTAGTCCTCCTGGCTTCATTAAGCCCAGATGCAAAGTACAAAAATGCTTCCTCATTATCAGATCCATAACTCCCTTCTCATTCCGAAGTTATACTGGCTTCAAACAGAAAGGCTAATAGGAAGGAATCACTGTTTTGCAGAGAAGACAGTAGTCTGTCTGTACCATCAGGAGACTAAGAAAACACAGATAAAGAAATGCACAGATAGATAGGAAGGGAGGAAGACAGACAAACAGAAAGACAGCCTGGCCTGAATCAGTATCTAACAGCCTAAGTGCTTAGAGCCCACCCTAGAACACAGTGCCATAAACATTAACCCAAACAGATATCTAAAGCTAATTGTAACAGTAAGAAAGATCAAAACAATGGAAAAGCAAAGCAGGAAATGTAATGACAAAGGGACAAAAACGACAGAAAGGGTGTCACAAAGAAAAACAGGAAAAATACTCACCTCTGAAGATCTAGGCTCACAGGGAAATGCAAGAGAGAGATCTCCAGAAAGAAAAGCTTCCAAAGTGACAGTCAGCCTTTAAATGAGGTCTAATGGAGGTGCAGCCAGGCTCCATCTCTTCCAGTCACACAGCTGAATTGCCTTCACCTGTTCTCCCAGGGCTGACCAGGTCCTTTCTCCAGGTGCTCAATCAGTGGTTCAGGCCATTACTCAGCAGTTACCACACCTTAATAAACAAAGTTTGCCCTGACTTCACTACAGAGTGTGAAGGATGCATGTAACACATATCAGAAAATGTGTCAGAAAAGCTTCCTCTGACTCTCTTTTTCCTGTGAGGCAGGACTGTCTCCTGAATCACATCACCTGCCCCAAACTGAATCTCCTTTCTCAAGCTGATTTCACTGTCATAGCCTCAGAAAGTGACACGTTTCTAGAGGGATCCACAGAATACCATTCACCAGACTTGAGATCTTTATGAGCTGCATGAACTCCAAAGGGAGAAAGCCTCTTTTGGAAAACTGGCAGAGCATAGAGCCCCTTTCAATCCATGAATAAGATTTGTAATGCTACAGCAATGACAGACAATGAAAATGAAAAGTTTAAATATTACACTAGCTCCAAAAGATACATCTAAGAAGATATGCACTGAATAATATATGTATTCCTGTCAAGAAGAAATATAGCAAGCGTTTAAACATATTGTTGGTGTTATTACCATATTATTTGTCTCTCTGGTGTTTTTAATATAACGGTATGGAATTTTCTTTTATGTGCACCTCTGTAACCCTACTCCACAGGTATTCCTAATCTTGGGTGTTATGCTGGTTTTGATTAGCTGTTCTGCACACTAATTTCCCAGTGTGTCCAGGGCGATTTATGATCTCATTGCCTGAAATAATTTCTTGTTGCTCTTGTCTTGTTTTGTGCCCCTCTCATCTCTGTGTGCACTCTTTACTCATTCTTTCCCTTCACAGCCCAGGGCACCTTTCCTTTTCCCCAGTTTCCCCATTAACTTTCTCACGCCTAAGATTTGCTAAAAAATTCACCATATGAATCTCTGCCTATTCAGATTTGCAGAATCTCCTGTGTAGTTGCAGAGCTGAAGCAATTCAAAGCACAACTAAGGGAAGGAGAGCATAAAGTTCAGTTCCCCTTCCTGCATCTGCAAGAAGCAAAATGATTTGACGCCACACAGTGATGGGAAACCCAGGCTGGATGCAAGAAGCAGTAGCAGAAGCCTGAAAAATGTTTAAATGTGCCTCTTTATTTAGGCAACATCAAAGGCTTTGTGCATCTTTCTACTTCCTTCCACACCCTCAGAACTGCTCACTTGTGTGCACTGTCTGTTCATTAACATCTAATCAAGGCGTACATTTAGTGCAGCTTTACATCAGCACTACATTCCCCCACACTAAAACAGCCTCGGGCTTTCTGTCTTCTCTTTGTATTTGTTTCCGGTGCACTAAGAGCAAAAGAAGCTGTTTCATGCTGATTGGCAAACAGTGGGAAAACAAATTCTGGGTTTTGAGGAGGATGAAAGTACAGAATATGCTTCTCAGCCAAAAATGATCTCTCCTTGGGGATGTGCCCCGCAGAGGCAGAGAGGGTTCCTTTAATTAAAGGAGTAATGTATAGAAAAGAGTACGATGTAGAGACAACTGCCAAGATAGATACTGTGTAAAAGCAGTTTTTTGTTTAAATTTTTTCCTTTTTTATTACCATGGGAAGCAATTACATTATATCATTTTACTTCATTTATTCATTTCTTTATTTCTAACTCATTTCCACATATCCAAAGGCTAACCCAATGCCACAGATTAATAACCAAATGCAAGATGGTTTCCTAACCAGCTTTCATACTATCCCTCAGAGCACATTAACTGCCACATGGTCCAGGGCTTTACCTCAGACAATATTACATTTATAGGTAAAATTAACTGGATTGTGATTGTTGTTGCTCATGTTCTACAAGTTAGTGATGATCCAGAAAGACTTGCTGCGTAATTGCTTAATGTGGAGCTGAGGAGGTGAAGCAGAGAGAGACATGACCACATCATTTTCTGAGAAAACCTCATGTATTTTGTTTGAATTTGCTTGAAAGAGAAAAACAGGCTTTGTCCCTCCTGTGAGAAATGGAATTGGAATATAGAGAAGTCAGTAGTTTTGTTTTGCTTTTATTTATTTGACAATTTGATCATCATTATTTTTATTTTGTTCTCAGATTCCCTTTGAATTCCCGCTGATAAAAACATAAAATATCTGTGGTACACGCATCTCAAAATTATTTGAATGACTTACATATTGATGCAAAAACTAAGTGAAAAAGCTTAATGGAGACTTTTTTCCTCTCTTCCTCCACTTTGTGGGTCAAAATTCTCAGACAAATAATTTCTCCTTGGAAGTTTTATCTTATTTAAGAATATGAAGACATCTCTTATAAAGTTGTTGAGACTTGGGTTAAAAACTGCCGGTGACAGAAAAACCATCATAACTAGAGGAAGGTTGTTCCACTGATTAATTACACTCTGAATTTATCTTAGTTTAGCTTCCAGCTCCTGAATCTCATGGATTCATCTTTCTGACAGAAATTCTTCCCACTATCACTTCTCAGTTTTCTTTTTTGTGCCCTCAACATATTAAGTTTTCTTCTTTCTTCACTGAAAAAAAATGTTTCCCTACTATTCTATTCTGAATCCTGTTTCATCATTCATCAGTCTTTTTGAAGAGTGATGGTTAGAGTACAAAACAAATGCGTGCCATTAGTGCAAGAAGTTCGTAACTCAGAACATGAGTTATAGCTATCAGTTAAGCAAACATAATAGCTAGAAAGAAAAATGCAAATCCATCCTCATGCCATTATAACTGCAAAAATAGCACTCCCTTTTTCATTTATGGTTTTTCCCTGGTACTTCTTCAAAAGTTGTACTGAGCCTGAATGATGTCAGATTGCATACTTGTATTCAGTTGTTTCACTGCTCCTGCGTTCTCCAGTTACTGCTTTCATTGAGGAAACCAGTTTTGTGAGACTGGTGAACTTTCTGTGTGTCAGGAGGCGAAACTTTTCATGGTGCCTGCAGAAAAATGTTTGTGTTGAAATTCATGCTTGTTTACTTCAGAACATGATCCAGAGCAGCCTCTGTACCCCACATGTACTTTATGATTATCATTCCTTCACAAATTCTGTGCCATAAAACCACAAGTGTGGTATTCACAGGTGGAGTCCTCCTGGATCAGACTGGGCCAAACCTGAACAGCAGCAGCATCTGCTCAGAAATTGATGGGGCGGGGGGGGTCTGTGAATTGGAGTTTTACCGCTGCTCTCACACAGTCACTAACCTGCTTCTATGGGCTCTGCTGGATTTCTTCTGTGGCATCCTTTTCTCTTCAGAACACGGGCTTCAAAAATACCTGGGCTGCACCATATCACAGAGAGGCTTTCAATGGATGTCTCTGAGATCTCAGAAATGTCACTGCTTGATGGGGTCTATCTTCTGTTAATTAATGATGGTGGCATTAATTATACTGATGCCCCTTTCTGCCTCCCCATTTGTGGCCCATCACTGCCTGTCCATGACTTTACCATGAGCACTCGCTTTACTGTTTCCCAGGCAAATCTGCTGAACATTTAACAAAGTATAAAATTATAATGCTTATGTTTATACACTGGCATGTTCTTATCTTTCCAAGATTTATTAAAAAATTAAATCTGCCTATGAGTTTTTGTAAATCCTTTTACTTTTTAAAGAAAGTATACAACTGCTGTTCCTCAGCACCTCTTAAGATTAACATTGCTGTAGGAAAAATTTCATTATTCCTCTAACACATGAGTATATAATTCTGTGCCTTTTGGCACAGCATGTATTTATGAGGATATATTGAATACTATAGCTTTCTGTGCATTCTAACTGAATGTTTTTCAGAGTGGATCTTTACAGATACAAAATATCTTTTTAAGGAGAAATAAATAAGTTGATTATTCTTCAAAGTTTTCTGAAATTTAGAACAAGAGATCAGAACTCCAGGCACAGCACAAAGGGTTTGTGAGCATGCTTATGAATTCTGAAATCTCATTTTACTCTTTCTTAGTCATGTATCTCCAGGTTTCCTGATGTTGTCATTTTCTTTCCAGAAATGAGAGGAGCTAGAGGAACTATGTACGAATTCGAACAGAATTTTACTTAATACTGGCCAGGTATCATATTTATTGGTAAATTATAATTCATGAGAAATCAGACGCTCTTTGTAGAACTTCTGACTGGGAAGTCAGAAATATTTGATAATTTTTTTTTCCCAAAATAAATATTAATAATAATAAAACAAAAACAAATAACAACAACAACAACAAAAACCAAACTTTTTTTATTGGCTGAAATAAAACCCTAATTTATTCTGCTATGTATTCTGTAACAGGGAGTACAGAAGGGTAAGAAGTTTTTTTTATATTCCTTTTTTTCGTGCTTTTGCACTGTTGAACAATTGAGAATAGAGCATGTTTTCTCAGAGAAAAATATGTAGAATATAATCTATGAGTAAAATTTAACTTTTCTTTGAAAACTTTCCATGAACCATGTTTCTCTCCTTTTGATTGACTCTAGTCATGTCATCCAGAGTAAGAGCAGAAACAATCACTGTGTGACACACAATAGGACAGAGTTTGAATGGCAAATCATTGGGATGAAGCACTCAAATTAATATTAGCTACATGAGTGAAATGGGTTGGAACAAACTATTCATCAAACGATTTCAAATAATAAACTAATTAATGCAAATTGTGATGTGTTCATGGAGAAATAACAAATGCATAAAGGGCAACTTTCATTACCAAATGAATTGTTCTCAGGGAATAATTCATAGCTACAAAAGACAGAGAAAAGAGTTGAATGTTAATGCGTAGGAATGAGGAGAACGTTACTATAGAAAAAGATCTAATTTGTAGGTGACATAAAGTCTAATGCCTACCTGAAAAAAGGGGACTGTGAACTGCTGAGTCTCTTGGAAAGCTGGAGATGCCTTATGTTTAGCCCAGGTGTTAGATTTTGGAAGAGACTGTAGAGTCTCTAAGAAAGAATATTAAAAAGAATGTTCAGCATGCAATAGAAAGGAGCTCTGCTCTCAGCTAGCCTAACTAACCTTATCAGGAATGATATCAGTTTTTAATAATACACAATTATATAACTATTTGGTTCATTCTGCTAAATTTTGTAGAACCTCAATAAAATAGAACATATATTACGTAATTACACAAAGCAAATCCTGCAGAGTCATGATACATTCGGTTTAAATCCAGTCTGCATTCTTCGGTTACATTTATTCATCTCTTCAACAGTACACTCATATCTGCTTTCTGGACATCATGGACCCGAAGAACCTGCATCTGTTTCTGTAACACAGAGCTGTCAGAAGAGTTCTGAGTTATTTATACATTAACCATCTTCTCCATTTTTGCTATTTCCTTGTGGCAGAGCAGTAACACATAAACAAATGCATGCACACAACAATATGAATGCACAGCTCATTTATTTCTGGATTAGATTGATTAGCTTTGGAGAGGAGGTAGAGAGAGGGAATTGTGGTGTCGATTGTCATTGACTTCCAAGATAAATGAGGAATTGGCCAGCAAAATCCTGCCCAGCCAAAAGATAACGGCACTTAGAAACAGTCCAAGCACTAAGCAAAGGATTAGCTTTGCTGAATATCACAACTGCTTTTAGATAACATAAATTTCCAGCAGCTGAGTTTCAATAATTTGCTGTTTCATGGTCAAGAAGAATGAACTTTTTTTTGTTTTCAGCTTTTTACTTGTTAAATCCCCAGTGGCCATTATAGGATGTCCCATTGTTTACTACAAGCTTATATTTCAGTATAAAAAATAGCTGATTTTGTTCTGCATTCATGACTAAGCCTATTTTAACAACTTCATAATTATATGCAAGCTCTTCAGCTGTCAAATATATGTTAAATGGAGAAACATTTATTAAATGTGAACATTAATGTCAGGAGAACCAGTTACAGCGACATTTCTTAAAAAAGAACAGAAGAAGCTGTTCAACACCTGCATACTCTGTTTTGTACCAAACTGCTCTAATTAGCACATTTTGAGATATGATTAGAGCACTAGAGGAAGCTTTCCAAATGTCATTAATTATGGATGTGAACTTAAATTATTCACTTTGAATATTTTTTTCTTGCTTCTTTTATCTTCCACTAACTTTTTGTTGCATCCTAGAACAGATCCAATTAAACCTCAATGGCAGTTTGTTACGCTAAAGAAAAGGTAAACTGAATTATTTTTCTTAAGGTACTTGTCTTAAAAGGGAAAAGGTGTGTGAGAATCATTCTTTTCCTGTTAAGCATTCATCATTTGCTACCTCAGCCTTTACTAGGACTGAAAGAGAGGGTCATTAAGCATAGAAATTTTGCTTGCTAAAAGAAGATATTACAGAAAACAATAATGTATTTGGATATACTCTCATTGTTATTCATTTTATAGATTATTTAGATCATATCACTTAACATAGATTCTGGTACATCACAGATAGTACGGTATGTCCAATACCTCGTGTTCAACTGAAGAACCTTTTCCATGCTCACATGCAGCCAGACCTGTATGGGGTAAATCTGTGCTGAGAAGGGAGGATGGCTGTAGGAAGTAAGGAGACGGAGGTGGAGGGGAGCAGCAGTCATAAAGTGAGGGACATGAAAATGAAATGTGATGAGAAATGTTGAATATGGTCCATGGCCACAAGGAAACTGGGAAGGAATTGCAGAAGGAAGGGAAGGGATAGAAGACCTTTTCCTTAAGGCAGTGAAAATGGCTTCTTTCAGGCTGCCAGTGGCACAGGGTGCTGTGATGCTTGGTACTGAGGCCCAGTGCTGAGATCCAGTACAGTTCTGGTCTTACACAGGCAGTGGCTAAAACCTTGGACATCTGACCCAGGTACCAAACTCACTAATTAACAGGCATATATGTGCACATGCTTCCTAAATAACTCACCAATGAAAAAAAAAACCATGAAGAATAGTAAGTATATTTCTTTCCTCCCTCTTTCTCATACATTTCCCTTTCCACATCTGACTTACTACTGCCTTTAGGAGGACAGAATATTTTTGCAGAGATAAAAAGAGAATTCATATATATCTGCATAAAAACAAAGCTCACAATTACAGGTAATGCATAGAGACATAAAAGAAGGTTCCCATCTATGTCCTCCAGACTAGATGGTAGAGTTAACAGCCCTATCACTTGCAATGACTGAATATTGCCCTGGATTTTGTCTTTTTCTCTAGATCTAAGTTCCTCCTTTAAGGCTTCCACTGGGACCCATTAGAAGCTACCGGCACATACTTGTTTTGTTAAACACTGCTGAAAAAATCTAGTGAACAAGAATGATAAATCCTTTAAAATGAGTTTAAAACAAGTGAAAAACAGAAAGAGACAGAGCTTTGCTGCAAAATGAAGTGCTATCTCTTTACATAGCATTCACACCCTGCTTACAGCTGAAGAGAACTCAGGCTGCACTCAGGAGCAACTAGTCAAAAGTTGTCCTTGTGCCGAGTCAGTGATGTTTGGTTGGTGTTATGTGCAAATCTTGGTAAGACATAAGGGAATTTCTTTTGCATTTGGAGGTTTTTATTTGGTATTTGGAGGCACATTAGAGAGAGAATTTCTGAATCAAAACCTTATGTGACTATTGCAATTTTCTAAGGCACTTCTGAAATTTAATGTTAATTTATTAACTTCCTCTTTTCCTCTTGTAAATAACTCCTGTGATTTTGGTGTGAGGTGCTGTATACCTAGACACTACCAAGAATTCACTTGAAAGTAATAGGGATCAGGCTCTAAGCATGTAGAGATTCTCTTCTTTATTGTCCTTAAATCATTGGAGTTTGCCATCAGCTTTCACAGGGCCATCTTACTCTCAGGTCTATAATGATCAATTTGAAACACTATAGAGCTTCAAGTGAAAATATAATTCTCCTCTCATCGTCATAGGAGAGAGATTGCTATGAGGTGAATAAAATACTTTAAAAGGGTTTTGCTGCCTCTTCCAACATTGAAACTTTATCCTTTTTATTTCTCCATGTTCCTACCTTATTCTTCATTATCACATGAGGTTCTAAACCACCATAACAAGGATATTAGGACTTTTCTTGAGCTAGTCCTTTCTTACCATCATAGCCTTGGCACTGTACAGTAATAAATTGGTGTGCCAAACGAGATGCTTTCTGCCACCTAGAACCTGTTAACAGTTACAATCAAGTTGGCAAAGATCTATGAAAAAAGATAACATTTATAATCAGTCTATCAGAGAAAAGAAGACCTGGTGGCAAAAGCAGATCCCTATAGAGTTGAATCCTGTATTCAGTGCTTCGTACACACTTTTTGGCTTATGCCTTGAATTTGAAAGAAAGAAGTTATTGATTTTATTAGTTCATGTTGCCTCTGCAATATTGTCTGTTGCCTGCTAAAATGTACTGTGAGGAAAAAAATAAATAAATGAGGAAAGCTGAACAAAAGGCAGGAAATTATAATGGAACTTGAATCTTCTGTGTGCTGTCTTCTTTGCCTACAGTCATAAATGCATAAGCATGGAACTCTACAGTATAAAAATCTAAAGATGTAATGCCAGTATAACTCAGAGTAACCTCATTGACTGTCTCAGTAAGACTGAGAGCAACAGAAGAATCATCATCAAAATCACTGCAAGAGATATCTCAGATCTGAGCACTATATCTCTAGTATCTTAACCCTGCTTTTCATCGTTAATATTTCTATAAAACATTGTCTTTAATATATACTGGAGACAACTCAGCAGAGGACTCAGTTTCAAATACTCTCAGAAATCATCATACAGTGTTTTTAACTCAAAAAAATTGACACGTGGGATTTATATTAATCATATTCAATATTCAAAATTTATCTTCCACATAACTTATTAAAAATGAATCCAGTGCTAGGTAAACTCTTTGTGAAAAAGCCATACTAGGTCCTAAATGGAAGTTATTCATATCACATAATCACTCTACTCTGGTAAACCTATACAAAACATAAGCAGACAGGCTAAGGTACCAATATATCAGAGAAACTGAATAATATCCTCACACTTGACAGCTTATCCTGAAAGTCTAAAGTGGGGGAGATTAGAATGTAAGAATTCACATCTATTCAGTCTTATGTGGGTGAAGAATATTTTTTCCCTTGGGTGAACAAGCTGATTCTTCCAAAATTAAATATTTTGGGGAAATTCTGAAAAAACAGCTTTCACCCACTTTCACTTGCATTAGGAGACATTCATTATGCTTTCTTTTGCATTAGGAGAGAATGTGATCAGGAATGAAAAAATGGTGAATACCAGACACTGTTGCAAAACCAGATCTGTTGATGAAAATATTATGTATATGTCAAATATTCAGTTAATCAGCAAGAAGACTTACTGTAACTATAGATCCTGCATGGTACAAGTATATTTATAGCCATGTAAGAATTTCTTGAGTTGCTTAGGACAGTTTATCTGCATAAGTCCAGAAAAAAAAAAAAAAATCATTCTCCCTCTTTCTCTCCTCCCATCTGAAATTCCAGGAGAACTCAATGAGTCCAAAATGATTAATAAAGAAAAGAAAAAAAAGATTAAGATTTTATCCCTTCCCTTTCCCTTATCTTTCCCTTTCCCCTCCCCTTTCCATTTTCATTCCATTCTATTCACCTGTAACAGACACAATAGCCAGCCTATTATCAAAGAGCCAGGTTGGCAAACACAAGGTTAAGGAATCAAAGGCTCATAGATATTCATGGGGAGTTATTTGCTGTTTCCACAGTCTCTCTCCATCAGCCAGACTCACAGTTACCACTGTGCTACATCAAAAAATGCTGTTCCAGATCTAGGAAAGGGTACAAATTAGATTTTACAGTAATTGGACTTATTGTGTCCCACTGGAATTTAGTTTCTACAAGTCATTTAGTGCAGGAAATGATAGCTCTTCAGAGATAACATCAACCTTAACTTTCTGTTTCACAATGTTTTGCTAATAATATCGTAGGTGACATTCTCTTCTCCTCCCTGTGTGGAAGCTGATCTCAGGCATGGCATACAGGAGTGCTATTATGCTAGAAACATTCTTCTAGATGCTTACTTTCATCTCAGTAAAAAATTACCCTTCATACATTCTGCAAACATTAAGGATCACCTGGTGAGTTTTATGTCTGTTCAGATTCATTCTTGTCTGTGTATTCCAGAACACATTATAGTCATCATTATTACTACTTCCACTTACAGAAGAGAAAAAGAATGTACCTGATTGATTGGGAATAAAGCTAAAGCAGACATAGACTCTAGCATCTATAAAACACATTAGCTTTTCTGCCCCTTACTTTAGTAACAAAAAAGGGTTTGTAATCTCTTATAAGACTGCTTTGGCAATGACACTCAGCAAATAACCTGATTCATATCTCGTTGATTATAAATCGCATGCTCATCTCTGCACACACAATAACCATTCACACTGTACACTTTAAAGAATTTCTTCCCTCCTGCCAGTGCAATTCATCCCAGTCATTGTTTAACTTAAAGATTGGTAAAAGACGCAGACACATAAGATTTTTGGTACACTGAATATAATGGTATGTGTTTGAATTTGATGAAGAGCATCAAATTATCACATCTAAGAAAAGTTCAATGTCATCTAGTGATTAGACTGTGAGATGTGTGCTTTTATATGTCATCTTTCACTAACTCAGTGTCCGAAGTGCCTCAGCATCCCTCAGTCTCAGCTTGCATTATAGAATTGGTTCTGAGTGCCGGGAACAGGAAGTTTAGAAACAAGTTGTGAAACACTTTTAAAAAGAGAAATGGTAAGTGTAAGATTAATTTTAAGATCACAAAAATTCATTACTGTTAGAAGTCTAATCTTTATTCCAAAAGAAGACAGTCCTGACCCAATAGTTTCAAGCAACTAAACAATATGTATATGTAAAAACTAAAAGCACATATTTCTTTCCCCTTCTCTCTCCTCAGTGGATGTGTAGGTGCAGATACAGCTATCGCTGAAGATAAGACTGTTACATTGATTCCACAACCATCAGTTCAGGCCCTCAAGCAGGTAAAGCAAAAAAAAGCCATTTCTCACTTACACTCAGAAGTCATTACTCTGTTCCAAACACATAAACAAATCTTAACGTACATAATTTCAAGTTTTTCTTTATTTCATCTCTCTACAATACAAGGATATTTGTATATATATACATATATATATACATATATATGGAAGCATGAATTGAGTCTAACATTTTCAGAGAGTAGTAATTAATTTAAGGCATAGCCAGCACTGTAAAAACACAGATATTTTAGGAAGAAAAAAGTTCTCTATGTTGGTTTGATGACACTACTAAGTCTGCGGCTTTAATGAGAGGTGACAGTAACCGATAGTTTGATTTCAGCATTGATTGAGACAGAGATTCCTGCCAATATTCCCAGTGGATTCTGAAGGAGGAAGTGTGCCAGCAAAAACTTTGTACAGCATGAAGTGCAGAGAGTGGAAAAGCAGGACCCTTATATGAAGCACAACTCTTGCGCAGTTTTTCCCACTGTAATCTTGTTTCTCTCATCAGCATATTTACATGGTCTAATAGACTCCACACTGTTCTCACTTGGTGACAGGGACAGTGACACCAGTTCAACTTAACTTAAAATTTGAGATATTTTATGAAAGCTCAGGTAACAACACAGTTAGCAGTTGCACTGGTCATTAATAAGAACATTCCAACTATGCCTTATCTGTTTCAGCTTTAATGTTTGAACTGTCATCCCTATCTGATATTACTGAAGCAAAGATTATGAAATACAGGTCTGTAGAAAGATTCCAACTCATTTTCTTGGTCATGACACAAAGACAGGAGAACTGAAATGACCTTTACAAAATCACCATCAGTCAAATATCAGCTACAGAGTTAAGTGCCAGAGCCTTTCCTCAGACCACCAGTGTATCTTGCTGTTGAGAAGACAACACTTCTGCACTCAGTACACTTTATCTGCTTTTCTCAACTTGTGAACAAAGCATACGCTTGTGGGAAAAACATGAGAATAACAACATCTGCATCTCCCACGCTTTCGAGTTAGTGTAAAAAATGCCATAGCTACTTAAATACACCAATTATAATTGGTAATGGGGAGGTGGGGACATTTTTTTTCTCTCTTGATTAAGACAATTCATAACTATTGCAATTATGCAGCATGCTGCATTTATTAACCCAGCAGGCACTGTCAAATATTCATCAGCCACTTGCATGTAATCTAGTAAGGCAGTATCTTCAGCACAAAAATTGCTTCTGATAGTAAATTGATGGCATCCAGCAGTGACAGCCATTCTGTTGCACTGCAAAGCCACCTTGAGTGATAGCCTCTCGTGAACTGAGGGATCAGAGATTGTGTCATTCAGCTCAATCTATTTCATAGCTGAAAGCACCATTTGCATTTTTACTGTCTTTCATTTCCAGGTCCACTGCAGTTTCAGCAGCACATCAGTAGATGAAGCATTAGGAAAGTGTTAATTCTGACCCAACTAGAATTGAGGATGTACATGTATTGTGGTGACAGCCTTCTCATATTAAACTGCATGTCTGCATTTATTTAAAATATTTCCTTACCTGACATGATTCTGTGTTCATTTATTTACTCATACGTTCATAGGTGAGTTACCTTAACATGAATGCTCTAAAATCTCTGCACCATTGAAAATATCTCTTGAAATAAAGTCTCCAGAACTTGCCTGCAGAGATCAGAAAAGATGCACAACCTCAGTCTCATATAAATCAGAATAACTCTATTGATTTCAATAAATTATCTTCATGCACACCTGCTGCAGTTCCCTGTTACAGAAATACTATCTGTGGTGCACAGAGATTAATGCTTCATTCATAAAATTAGAATTACTGAAAAAAAAAAAAAATAAATTGATTTTTTTCTTCCTGGCAAGAACATTTTTATATTATACCACACATCAGGCACAAAGGCAGTCCTATGCCTACAGTAAAATCATGTATCTGTTTGGTTGAGTGTGAATTAAATAATTTTTTAAAACAGTCCTTGTAGTAAAGGTAGAATTTAATCTAAGTATTTTTCCAGATCTCAAAGGTGTTTGCATATGCATGTAAGTCCAAGAAACTGATACTGATGTCCTCTCACTATGATCTTTTCTAGCACTGTTCCAGAGCAGAGCAGCATTGATGACAATGGTAAGAGCACGACCTACAAGGAATGCCTGAAAAAAATAGTGTGGAATGTTCTTGCAAGGCACACTCAGCAGAAAAATCAGAAGGAAGAATGACACAAATGCCAACAAAGCCAATAAATTTAAGGCATGTATTTTGGAGAGAAGAAACCTAAAGCCTTCAAATGCAAGTAGTACATAAAAATGTATGTATTGTGTATAGGAACAGACATGTTGATCAGCCGCTTTGCGTCATGCCAATAACATAGCATTCGGGCCTCATAGTTTACCTAGAAGAACCATAGGGCTAGACAGATCTCACCCTAAAACAACACCATATTTTCAGTTAAAATCAAGTTGTCAGTTAAGACAAACATTGTCTCTATGCTGATGTGTGACAACAGTTGGGAAATCTTAAAGGATCCTTTGTAATAAGACAACCCAGAAAAACTGCCCATAGTTTGCTGTCTGAGTGACCCCCAACCTACACAGAACTGTCCAAAGAAAGAAAATTATTCTCCCTTCAGTGAGCTTTTCTGATTAAGAATAAAATTAATTCTTGTTCCATAAGGGATTGCAGTTCTTCTTTTGTATTCAACCCTCATCAGCATACAGTTCTTGATGTAGAAAGAGTGGACTGTTGTGTAGTGTTAAGGGAAAGCATTGTGATGAGGTAACATCTGAAAAGTAGGAGAAGGGTCATAGAAAAATAAAACAATGCAAAGTTTTAATTCTTGATTTTTTTATTAGCCAAGAATGGTTTTAGCTAGCTTTTATACCAGTGCTAAACTAAAATTTCCCATCTGTGATTAAATATCTGGCCTCATTCCTAGGCAGGGGCCAGTCTTCATTTCAGGCAGAAGCATTTCTAATCATTACCTGCTAAAGACCACATTAACAGGGGTTTATGTTTTCATTTTGATTACTTTCTGCATTCTAGCCTAGTCACCTACTGTAATGCTAAAGGATGTCATTACTGATTCAAAAATATTTATGAATTCAAGCCTATTGAAAGGCTGTATTTAATTACTTTCTAATCAGATAAAGGAATGAAAACCTGTGATGGATCAGCAAAAGAAAAGCTATCATTAGAAGGATTCAGTGAATTCTCTATAACAATAGATAATGACAATAAGGTAATGCATTACTTTTCAAGCAACTGTATGAGCATTAACTGGTTAATCTACCAATAGTAGAAAGAGAAAAAAGTGAGTCAGTAGTAGGACACATGATACACTCAACAGCTCCCTGAACACCCATGCAGAGCTCTAGCTAGACAGTGGCTATTTCTGATGCCATACTCTCTGCTTGAACAGACAGCCTTGCGCATTTCATCACTGACACCAAAAACAGCCATCTTTCAAGAGGCCCATCTCAAACAGCTTGAGCTAATAGCCAGATGCTCACCATGACAGAATAAAGACCTACATACACTTTTAAAATATGCCATTTTCTAAATCGTAAAAACTGTTACTAAACAAACTGAAAAAGAAAATAAAATCACGCCTTCCCTTTTGCACTTAGGATCCTCTCCATAGTGTTCATTTTCTTGTGGTATTTTGTTTGTTTGTTTTGCTCTGTTTCATTTGTTCATTTGCTTCCGATTGCTTTAAAGGTTACTGAGCTTTCTCAAGGTTACTGTAGCCACTCACCCCCACCCCAGAGCTGCTCTGGCAGGTACTCAGACTGTCACAGGGAGATGCAGTCCCCTGAAAGCATGATTCAAGCTGAGCTGGTTTCAGTGAAGGCACGTGTTTCCAATTCCTCGTAAACATATTGCATGCACACACATATTTCTATTCAATGCTATGTTGATTATTATTTCCATTCTTAATAACAGGCTGAAGTTTGAAAGGTGCCAGATGAAGATTTTGTTCACCTAATTACTCAACTGTCCCCCCCCCCGCCAACCCCCCTTTTTTTAGCATACGCTGTTTTCTTCCTGTAAACTAGAAAAGAAACTTTTTCTATGCAAGCGTTTGATGTGATAGCATGCAGTTGGAAAAAAAGAGAAGGAAGCTTTTTTCCAAAGGCATTTGTGTTCAGGTAGCCTAGCAGATTCTCAATGCACTGCCATTGATTTTCAAGCTCAGGCTGTGTAGCCTGAGAAAGAATTGTTTACCAGTTGGCCACAATGTAAAAAACAGATTAAATATTCACATTTTGGTGACAGCTGTACGATTACATTTGACTTCTTTCTCAGCCTTTTTTTAGTCCCATTTTCAAAATACTTATGCCACCAGAAATTCATTGAAAATGAGCGTAGCGTTTGCTGCTTAAATTCACTGTATTCCAAACAAAAACTTTTACATAAATGTATTTGCCTTGAGGAAAATATTGAGTAGAGTATGAAGATCAAATTCAGCTAATAGCACTATTAAAAAGGAGATTTAAAAAGTTATTCGCTTGACTTTCCCACAACAAAATTATTAATAGTTATCACTGAAGTAGAGGGAATACTTATGTATTTGCACCCACATTTTTTTGCACACTCTTAATCGACTATCACAAACGTTTCTGGTGCAAATCCAGTGACACAGTCAGCTTGGACTGGACCCAAAGTTCCATAATACAATGGAAATTCTCTTGACATCACTGTTTTGCATCCAGCCTTACTATGCAGAATTCCTGACACTCTTAATCTCAATGACAAAAATAAATGTTTTTCATACAAAGCCAAAATCCCAGATGATGGGGAAGTAAGTGGTTGCCTTCAACACACACAAATCCCTGTGTTTCTAGATACTGACTCTGGGTTAATGCTTTCTCCATTGCTTTAATACTCCACAGATTCAGAAAAACTCAGCATTCCCAGTGAGAAGTGAGTGCTGATAAAGCTTTCCTTAGGGTCAAGCAGAAGATAACTTTATCCTGCTCATTTACCAGTATAAACTAGCATAGAAGATGCTGAACCTAGCTTGTGTATTCTGAAAGCCATCTTTTTATGCTTTCTGTTAAGAATATTTGAATTTTGTTGTGATTAACAAGTTTGAGCAAGTAATTTTGAAACAGCATTAAAATTAATAGGATCTATCCATCTTCCAACTGTTTTTATGCAGCACCCATTGTGAATACTGCTTGAACAATCTACTCAGATCCTCTTCCTATAAACATTGTACACAAGTTGGGAACAAATGGGCTTAAAAAAGATACCAATATATGAAGTCATACAATTATTTATTTCTATTCTTCTATCCTTACCTATAATAATACTATATTCTGCTGGAAACAGAGCTGACTTCCCAAATCAGCCTCTTGTCAGACTCAAGGGAAGCAATTAGCTAAAGCAGGCCACCTGGTATGACAGTAATTAGGCTCCAGATCTGTTCTTATCAGGACCCAAGGCTGCACTGTGAAATTAGCTCAGAACTTTAATTAAACTTGTAGTAACATCTTACTTCTGTTTTTTTTTTAATTATTATTTTATTGGGAATGCAACTGAACAAGGATTGGATGGCTCATTGAACAAGTAAAAACTAATACAGTTATTTCCCTCTGTGTTATCATTAATGATCAGAACCACCTTAGCTGTAACCAACAGCTATTATCACAAGTATCCCACTGGCTCTTTGGAATCTACAGAGAATTAATTAAAAGGCTCAAAACAGTGTGCAGTTAACATTTCCTACTGTTGGTTTAGATTCTGTGTAAGCAGCAAGGGAATCACGGGCTGTACTTAGATTAGTATTAGCATTATGGTTCAGGGCATTTTGGTGACTCTTCTCAGCATACCCATTCACTGTGCACAGATTGCATTCACAATGCCTTCTTCATGAAAACAACTACACTGTTTCAGAGGAAAGTGAACCAAGAGTTCTGTTGCAGACCTATACCAATTGTGCTCAAAATTCAACAGGAACATATCTGATTCAAACAGTTCTGAAACATTTACATAGTCAGGATGTTTGGTCCAGGACAACACACTAAACTCAGCCTGAACAGACCACCATAAGCTTCAAGTTTTGCAAATGCAGGGTCTTCAGCACCAGCTCTTTCAATCCACTGAAACTATCTGAGTGTGCATATCTATATACATATACCTACGTACCACTTCCTTAAAAGACAGAGGTACCATTTTGTGACTTTATCATCAATCTTACAAAAATCTTTGCAGAGCTTTCCAATATGCCTGTATAGCCAGACACCACTGTCTGTGAGAGACAGCTTGAGGTCCCTTCCAACCTGGGCCATGCTGTGATTCTGTGTATGTTCCACATGGGACATGATATTGTGCAGAAGGTTACAACTTCTCATTGCACTAGCTAGTCTTTTTGCATGGTAGCACTGTGAACACAACACAGCATAGATTTCATAATGGAAAAGTATATTATTAAAGCAAAAATCCACAACTGGATAAATAAAGAATGTCACAGAGCTTGACAAAAAGCCTATCATTGGAGAACACCTACACCATGCTGCATCCCCTACAGAACAGCTCAGATCTCTACAAGCACTGGTTCTGTGAAACTGTGGATTCTAGCCTGCTTCTTTCTGTGAAAGAAATGTTATGAGAAACACTGGTGTCTGCAGTAATAATGTATCGCTTTAAGAGTTTTGGCAGTCATATCTGGATTACAACTAACAAAATCAATGAAGAGGTAAGAAAAAAATTCACAGATAACCAGTAAATATAAAATATAAATAATGTATATACGTACAATATATATAGATGCATATACGTAGGTTTTTTGTTCCACCAGCACCAGATGCCATTATAATGCAAGAAAGAGAAGAGACACTGGCACCAGCTGATTAGAGATCCATAATCTCAGCCTGCCCAGTTAGAGGAGAAATTATGGTAGCTGAGGTTATAAAATTCCTAGAGGAGATCTGAGGTAGATTTTTTTCTAGCCAAATTGTTTGTCTGGGTGAGCTTTCCTAGACAATTATTTGGTATACTTTTAAAAATAGCTTAGTAGAACTCAGGTATTTTTAGTTTTATTTTCCCTTTTTAATTTGCTGGGAACTACATGCTAACTTTGAAATGACTAACTTTTGTGACTATAGACTATATAGAAGCCAAAGAATTTTGAGGCTGCTGGATATTGGCATACACAAGCAACTTTGAGGTAACTGCTATCACCTGACACAGCCTTTGGATGTTGTGAACTTTCATCTTCTTGCCATGATAAGGCAGCTCCTAAGCAGCCATACAAGGCCAGACAGAATCTGGCCACTTAGGCTGTTATTTAATCTCTGAAAAAGCATATAGGAGAATCTAGGTCATATCTCAGTCATACTGATCTAAAATAAACTACCTCGCTTCACTCTCAAAATGTTACTGTGGACTTGCACAGATGTAAGAAAGAACAGAATTAGGCCCACCATTTTCTAATGAGAAATACTCGCCAGGGTCTCAGCACTCCTGTAATTGCGCATAACAGTTGTCAGCATTGACACTGAAGTAGGTCTGATGCCTTTCAGCCTTTCAGCACTGCATTCCAGCTGGAAGTCCAAACTCATGAAAGATGTATTTAGACACATAAAATGGTTCTCTACTTTTCATTGCATCACAAAAAGGAGAGTGAAGTTATTTTTGGTGAGTTCTATTATTTAAATGCTTTATATGGGGTTGTTGCTCAATGGTTTAATACAGCTGCATTGCTACTCTCTGAAAATATGACAAGCTGTCAGGAAGGCAGCTTCCTAACAGCCCTTAGAGCATCAGTTTCAGAGCACATTTACAAACACTACTGATCCCTTCAGAACCCCTATAAGATACACAAGTCAATATTATTATTACCTTATTTTTTACAGTTGTTGAAACCACAGAAGAGAAATATGATCATCCTTCGTCAGTATTACAATGTGCAGAGAAGGTCTTCATATGGCCTAAAATTTGTTAATGCCATTAAAATCAAGACTGGAATGAAGGTATTATATTATATGAGTCTACACTTTCATTTTGAGAGAGTTCCTTATTTGTTACTGTGGGTAATTTTATTAGAAGATGGGAAGCTTGCAGAGAACAAATGAATTACAAAGACTGAAATCCTTCCCATCTACAGCTACTAAATTACATTTCAAAATCAATAGCATTTAAATACTGTTCAGATGAAGAAACTTGTGATTGCCTCAGAGCTGCCACAGAACTGGCTGCAGCTTTAACACACTGGGGGCCTTAGCTGTGGTATATCTTCCTCTTTAAGGTGGAAAGTTGCAGCCTAGTTAGATGCTAGAATTTCTTCTTGGTAATTCACTCCTTTATACCTCATCCAGTGAAGCAGGGAAAACATGTAGACTAATGCCAAATATGACAAGGGTGTCTGTGAGACAGCACTGCCTACTAAAGTAGTTTCCAGTAAAGGTTAGACCTTTCCACTATGACTTTTCCTCCTTGTTTTATTCAGTTATGATTTGTCCATACTTCTACTTAAAAGTGTTTTCCAATAGGTTGTTTTTATTCCTACTTCTAATTAGATACATCAGGTTGTTTATTCTGTCATAGCAACATTTTCCCATGTGGCCACTAAGTCTAGAGTTTGAGCATTTCTTCATTCAGCCACTTGTTGATCTTCCCAGACACAACTGTGAGGCTTCTTCCTGCTCATTTACCAGAGGGGTACACTCTCCTTTGCCTGTCTCTTTTGATGAACATACATGATGAACATGTGGAATCCCTTCTTGCTATTTTTCATATCCTTCCCCAAGCTCAGTTCCACCTGCATCTTAGCTTTCCTGATCCCATCCCTGCATGTCCAGATGGCACCTTTGTATTCTTCCTAAGCCACCATCCCTATTTCCGCTGCTTGTACTTCTTTTCCCTCAGTTTGACCAGCAGGTCCCTGTTCAGCCATGCCAGTTTCCTGCACCTTCTCCATGTTCTTATGCTGGGGAGAGAAGAGTTCCTGTGCTCTCAGAATAGCGTCCTTAAAGAGCTGATAACTCTGTTCTGTACCTGTGTCCCTCAGAACAGTTAAAAATCTAATTCATACTATAGCAGTACCACTTAATTCAAGGAGATGCCCATCTATACTCAATGCTCACAATATGCCTGCTTGAAAATGTAACAATAATTTAATATATTAATGCCTCTAAATAGCTAGAGACATAAGAAGAACCTGGCATAAATAAATCCAGAGGCCTGTCACTGTATATAACTCAGCTGATTTACCTTTGGCAACGCTAAGTGGCAGTTTTAATACCATCAAAGTTAATTTGTGACAATTACAAAAGGACGTGTAAGGAAATAAACTACTGCCTGTTCTTTGCCAGCCTGCTGGACCTGTCTGTGTAAAAGGGACTATTTACTGGAATAAGCGGTTCTTGGTTCTATGGAGGGAAACAATTTTTGCTACTTTCCAAGACCAGCTTTGAGTAATATGGTCCAGAAGCACAAGTCTCCTGAATCCAGCACTGATGTTCTGCCCAGTGCCTGGTCTCTGAATATTTCCACTAAAATAAGGAAACTAAATTCACTCAAAATATTGTTTCAAAACAAGGAGAATTTCAAATGTCTCAGATCAACCTTAATTTCTGAACTGACAAAGGCAGCACAACCATGGGAATAAATTTATAGGTAGGATCAAGCTGTCTCTTTGAATCATAAATTGACTGAAAGCATAAAAGTAACAGTTTGCACACACTACAGTGTCCAACGATGCTGTAAAGATTCCCCTTCCCAAACACAGCCTGCCAAGTGTCAAATATGTTATTAAATAGAAGTAAAAGCTATAATAATCTCTCCCTAAATTCTCCTTGGGGAAGTGAAGTTTTATACTGTCCTTAAGACCAGCAAGTTCTTTAAAGGCATAGTTTAATCCTGTAACAAAGCACTTGCAATGAGAAATGACATTTGTATTTACACATTTTTCTTTCTGCAGGATTTTGGAACAATTGTAACGTGTTCAACTTCAGCAGCAACTTCCTTCTAAAGATCTCAGAACAGTTTAGAAGCAATAATTAATTTAATCTCCCTGAGGTAGAGAGGCAGAAAAAGCAGAACTTTCCACACAAGGTAGATTCCCATGATGTAGATTCCTTGAGGTACCATGTGGAACTGTGCACAGGGCAGTCAACAGAGCAGGAAACGGATCCCTGGGGCTTCCAGTGTCAGTGCTCCTCACTAGCCATCAGATGTTCTCCTCTCCCACTCCACATGTGTTCAATGGAACGCTTGGTAAATTCTCATTACTTTGAAGAGAATGCAGTGAAATCTTTCTAGTGCTTATTTACAGTAAACGCACATTATTATCTCTAGGTGGTTTTGTTTTAATGTCTTTGTTGCTGCTTTTTTTTTTTAAGTGAGCTCTTCTTCGGTATTATTAAACAGCCGAAGAAATACAGAGTTACCAACGGCTGACTACATTAGTCTCAAATGTCTTTTCAACGTATTAAAGTGTTTTCAATTACCTCCTAATACACCTCCAGGGAGCCTGGGAGAATGGAAGGATTAGTAGAATAATGAGTTTAAATTATTTAGGTTTTTTTTTCTTCTCTTTTATTATGTGACTATGCTGGATTGAATCCTAGACCAGAGATGTTTGATAGTACAAGCTGGGTTATATCTAACAAGTGATCTTGATCACAAATCAAAGGCTTGAAAGAAAAGGATATTAAAATGCAAATTTCCCCTCCTTCTCCAAGGAAGATACAGTAAAAGGGGTGGGAATGTCTGTTTTATTTGCATTGATGGAAATAAGGTGGCTATTGTAGCAGTTATTGAAACTGATCGTGAATTACAGTGAAATTATTAGGCAGATGACAGTTATGAAAAAAAGAGAGCACATGATCCACTCTGACTTTATTGCATTGGGATGTAATAAAACTCCTAACTTCAGACAGATTAATTACTGGTGGGATTTAATTTCAGGAGGGGTAAGCAGAGGTAGCTGAGATTTGCTTGCTTCACTCTGATAGCCACTTATGTATCTGCCACCACTCAAATATTTGAGCATTTCAAAGCTGCTAGATGTATTTTATCCTTATAAAATTCTGCTAAGCTAGAGAAATTTAATTTTTATTGCATTCAGGATCTGGAGGTACTAAATCACAAGTTAAAGGTCACATTGAAAGCTTACAGAAATCCAGGAAATGCAACCAGTTTCTGAACTTCACCCCTACAGACGATCCCTGATGGAGTAACGATCTATAGAACGCAGTGAAAAAGACATGGTATGGACTGAAAACATTGGTGATGGCACAGTTTACCTGTGTCCATTTTCATTCCCAGTCCCATTGATGCCCTAACCTGCTTTTCAGGCAAACCTACAGTTTTCTGCTCTACCCAGTCACCACTTAAGGCAAATGTAATTTGGCTTGACAATTAATTTTTATGAATCTGAAAACTTAAGTTATATCTTCTCACTTCTGTCGTTGCATCTGTCAGTATCTTCACCATAATTAATAAGATTCCTTCAACACTGAAAACTGGCTTCTGTCCTATACCGTGCAGTCCATTAAGTGTGAGTTGTGGATGACAGGTCCTAATGCCAGAACTTCAGCAACTGATTTAAAATCGGGCTCTAGAAAGGTTGCTTAGTTCCTACTTTCTTAAAATGGATACCTAATTAATTAATACAAGCATCCTAATTAATGAGAAAGTATTGCCAGAGTATACTGTACATAGAGCCCTTTGTACTGGCAGCACCTCTGTATCATAATATAAAATTTATGTATTTTTTTAATTTTAAAATGCACCAAATTTTAACGTCACCAATAGAAAATAGAGAGGATCATGAGAAATGCATATGAAATACTTCAAGTAAAGCCCCAGTTAGTTTATGTTGTAGAATAATATCAGGCACATACTGATTGAAAGAGCTAAACTGTTTAAACTGCAGTAAGTTTGAATATTTTCCAGCAATTTTTTTCCCCTCCTCAGAAATAATTAGTCAAAATAAACAACTTTGAAGGGGGGGGGGAGGGGGGAGGGAATACATCCCCACAGCTTCTAGGTAAAGTATTGAACTTTAAAAATAGACTCATGGCAGCCTACTGAAGAGATCTAAGAACTAACACCAAGGAGAGCAAGAATCATGAGTCTGGACTTTCTTATGCTTACATAAATCTTTAATCACAAATGAGTGCTTCTTCAGCTACTGTTGGCTGTGTCCTTTTCCTACCTTTATTTTATTTTAGTTTAGTTTAGTTTAGTTTTAGTTTTGTTTCCATTCCTCTCCCTCCACATAAAACAAAGAAAACAAAACACCTACTGGAGAAGCCTCAGTTCATCTTTATCTACAAGAAAGAAAACAAATGTCTGTCCCTGCTTGTCATGAACACTTGATTTATTTTACTCCTGTTAATTCACGTGTTATAAGAGATTGCCTATTTTTGCTAACAGATACAACAGTAGTTAATCTAAAAATATAATTTTTCTCACTTGTGCTTTCATAATAATATGCAACTGTTAATGAATAAGTATGTGTAGAGATTAAATTTGACATAAAAATCTAAAATATTTGTCAGACACATTAGATGATTAGAACAGGATACAAAAAATATCATAAAAATAGATAAATTAGCATTAAAGGTCTCATTCATATGATTCATAAGATTCATTTAAACACTGAAGATCTTAAGCTGGAAATATTACCAAAAGTCTTCCACCACCAGAAATCAGATGCAGACAAAATCTATTAGTCTCATACTGTACTCAGAAAATCTATTTTCAGTTTCCTTCGGTGTTACTATGATCTCTTGTGACAGGTATCAATTCCTTATGATGAATGCTATGAGAAATGACTAGCGTATTTTCAAGGAGCCTTCACCTACACTCATCTTCATCTCCCTCTAGGTTACCACAGCTAGCATGCTCAGGACAGTGTCTATGTTCTGCTCAGAATGAAGGCAGCCAGTTGTTGAAGAGGTCTGACAGCTCAGACGCTGTATGTCCATCTGAGGAAGGTGGACTTCAATATGAAACATTAAGAGATCTCCATCCACAGTCAAGCTTTACTTGCAATACTAATAGAAGCCTTTTTGCACTGAGACAACTTAGACCCAAACACCAGAATCTTCTGGTTATATTGGCTTTCAAACATTATGTTAGTAGGAGATTTAAGGGAAGTTATAATTTCATAAGTAGCTCACACATGGATGAGAGGAACTGTAGCTCTGTTAATTCCTTTGGTAAATCCCTATCTGCATTCATACACAGCCCAGTATTTAAGATACTGCATAGTGTAGCAGAACAATACCTGGAAAAACCAAAGCAGCAGCAGATGCCTTCTGTGGATGTTAAATATTTCCACATGTCCCCAGGACAGTCTGTCAGCTCCGAACTGCAGTTATGGAAGAGGTGTGCATGTGTCATTTGAGTGCCCTTCGCTTGTTCTTTGTAAAATGTGTTAATGTGAATAGATTGAAAGTTTTAGCCTGAAGTAAATTAACTACATTATGAATAATGACAAATTATGCACATTTATACAAGCTAATCAGTCAGTGTTCTCACGATGGGAGGCAGCTGATGTCCAAACAGAAAGGTTTGAACTTGAACAAATAAGTTCAAATTGTCCCCATTGGGCACATCATTTTACAATCTACTAGAAACTATCTTGTCATTTTCTTTAGAACGACAGTTTCTAATTGTACTCATACTTCAGCTTGTTCTTTTTGAAATTTAATGAACCTACACAGCCCTTCCCTCCCTCAGCCACTTTACTTTGGGCACAAAGACTCAACAGTTCATTAAGTGATGCCGTAGCATGATAAATATGGGCAACAAAGCTGGTGAAAGGGATGGAAAATCTATGAGGAGAGACAGAAGACACTTGGATTTTCCAGTCTGGGGAAGAGAAGGCTGATAAGCAACCTTCTTACTCTCTGCAGCTCTCTGAGGAGAAGCAGACAGAGGTGCCAATCTCTTCTCTCTGGTTACCCAGGACAGAACAGGTGGAAATAGTACATGGCTGTAGACAGATTAAATACTAGGAACAAGTTCTTTACAGCAAAGGTGGCCAAGCACTGGCACAGGCTTCCTAGAGAGACAGTTGATGCCCATGGCTGTCAGTGTTCAAAATTCAAGTTTTGATTTTTGTTCAATCTGAATAGGTCACTCAGTTGACTAGATGATCTTTGAGGTCCCTTCCAACTGAAATGTTCCAGTTCTAATGTGTATTCAGATGTTTCTTAGCATCTTGACATTGTATGCAGTACTGCAGAGACCTTTTTTTTGGTTAGCACTGGGTGCAGGTGTAAACCTTTTCCTCAAATTGCACACACATACGTACACTCATCTCATGCCCCAGGTAGAGTGGAGCCAGATGGCAGCCATTAAACACAGTTGTTTCCCCTGGGTACCTGTGTGATGTATATCCCTCCTGACAGCAAGGTCAGAACAGTCAAACCCCTTGCACTACTTAACAGGGAGTCAAACCTGCAGGCTTGCCAGAAATCTGGGATTCAGCTGGATGTTCTTGTTTTCAGGTCAGGTATTAAGTTTACAGAGAAATGCCAGATCTGAATAGCCTAGAGGGAAAGGAAGTCAAATGCCAGTTCTTTCCCCTAGAAGAGGAAATTTTAAGCCCTTCAAAGCAGTAAGTCCTTGGTCCCCAACTCCAAAAGAAGCAGCCCAGCAGAAGCCTCCTGGATGAGGCTAAACCAGGATCCCGAAAGGTCGGCTGGCTTCCTTGCCTTCAATTATCAGACACAGCTGAGTAGCAAGATTGGCACAGACTGTAAAATGATGTTGTGCAGCCATTCTGCTTGCAGGAACACTTCCCTGATTAAATGTCTTATTGAGTAATTGCAAAATATATGAAATTCAGGATCCCCACCCCCTAACACCACCTTTTCTAATAGTACTATAAAGTTTGTCTCTGATGGGCATATTGATTTTTGTTTCAAGGATAGCACAGCTTGTTAGGAATAGTCTAGTGGAAGAGCACTATTTTTAGGTCATTTAATCATCATGCTATTTTTCTTTTTTTTTTAATCCAACCTAACACTGTGTGCTGGGACCAGTGCATTAACTCCTTTTTTTTCCTCAGCTTGAATGCTTACAAGAAGAGCCCTGTAAAATGGTTAAAATATCAGGCAGGATTTCTGTAACATAGAAAAGACAACCTCGCACAGTCAGGTTTAGGCTGCAATTTCAGAAAGTTTCTAGATATTTCTGGAAGTAGATGCATAGTTTGAACGTGTTTATCTACAGTAAATAAACTTTATTTCAGCCCAGTATATCTTATTAAAAAATTCCCTTTCACATAGACCCAAACTGCTTTTCTGTTCCTCCCTAGAGAGACATATTTTTGTCTGATCATGCAATTTACAATAAAAAGATATTACTCTATTTATGAGCAACCAACCAAATATTATATCACAAATATGCTGTCCTAGGGTTTGTATTTGTGCCTTAGTTAACAGTGACAAAGTCTATAGTACTAACAACATGAATGCCCTCTGCTGTGCAGATCATACACTACAGAGGAACTGCCACATTAGAAGACCAAACAACCGCACCGACGCAGCATTTCACTGAGCCACCCTCCTTGTCCTGCCTCAGTCCCACAACAGCCAGGAACTCAGGGAAGGATGAGAGGTCCCAGGCACCCAACAGTCTATCTGGATAGACCTTTAGGATCTTTTGAACACACACTGTGAGTAAGGCAAAGTCATTGTAAAAGTAAATACATAGGCAGAAGCTATAGGAGCTGTTATTTCACTCTGTGAAGACTGGAGAAGCTGGTAGCATGTGTAGTGCTAATGGACCAGCATGGGGATGGAGCCAAATGTTTGCTTCTTAGCATTTCCACAGGTTTGTTTAATGGTCATAGGCAACTCACATAAGCTTTCCAGATTTCTATTTTTTTATCAGAAGCAAGGGTAGTGACATCTATCTCTCAGGACTGCCATGAAGCTGACTTCATAGATTCACTATGATGTGTTCAAGGTATTCTGCAGTGATGAGTGCTCATTCTAGGCAGATCGAAGGCAATAGAAACATCCCCACTGAGTTCAGCAAAGTCCAGGGGTAAGGCATTTAGAGCAGCGATTCCCTGTTACAGTATGGCATAGCATTAATCCTATTAAGAACCTGAGTGTCTTCTCCTTTTCAAATTAAAAAGATGGCTACTGGAGAGATCTCCACCTTTATTAACAGCACATTCAATGCAAGTACCTTAAGCAAAGACTCGTAGAGAATCACATCAAGACGGGAGGTCACACGGTGAGGCAGTCTGCAGCAGCCCTAGCAGTCAAAAACTCATGATCAGAAAAGTCTGCCTAAAATAGATGCATATGATGGGGAAAGTGGATTGTTGGCTATCTGCCTGGCACACTTACGTTTAAAGTAAATAGAGATCTGCATTATCTTACTTGGTGAACCTGCGTTAGCAATATGTTCTGTCTTTCATTTTGCATTAATTCTAAACTCTTCCCAAAGCTTTATGAATTTTTTACTTTAAAATAAATTTTAGAACCAAAGTCAATGATTGCAAAATGTATCTTTTATTATCAGACAGTAGTAAAGAGGCCTGAACACTACTCTTAACCTCTATTGCTTTGATAATACCTGTAAACAGAAAAGGCTGGGCATCATTATCCAGAAATAAGGCTTATTGGCTTGTTACAGCTTCCATCAAATCATTGAACACTCTAATGAGCTAAGCAGCTAAGCAGAACAGATAAGCCTCTATTTGGGCAAATATGTTTCCCTTTCTGTCCCTCACTAAAGTTTTCTGGGTTTGTTTCTGAAATTAAATATGAGTACCAGAACAATTTGAATTTATATATGTATTTAAAAAACAACAACAACAACGAAAAACAACAACAACAACAACAAAAAACCCTTCAAATTAAAAATGAGGGGTTTTATTTGGTTGGTTGGTTGGTTGTTTTTTTTTACCTGTTCTGAATGTATCACGTTTCCTCATTGTCTCCATGGCATGTTCTGTGTTCTCAACACAGATAGAAAGTACCATAGTAGATGTGAGTTACCTTACACGTGGACTTTCCACATGGTCCCTTATTCCCAAGATATTTACTTTGCCATCTAATTTTTACACGTTCAATCATATCAATATCTCTATATGCCAGGCACACACAGTAACAGTTACTTGAAAATTAGATCCAGACACAGTGTTTCTCATGAAGGTGTAGCTGCCCACAGCTATATCCTACCATCCTTTATCATTAATACTTTTGTGTTCTCAGACCCTAGAATAGTTTTGGCCTGGGCTTTTCTCCTTTGTATTTAACACCACAAGGGTTCTCTGTGAACTACATTATTTCATGTGATTCAAATGTGAAAAGCTGTTCAATACTGTGGTAGCTTCTCTTTGCCCGAGTAGCTATGGCAGTACTGATTACCCTTAATAACATCATTGTGCTGTGTGCACAAATCAAGCATGAAGAGCAATCAGGTGGAGAATTAGATTGTTTTTTTAAAAATGGATCTTTATTCTTGCTACATGTCTACTAGACCTTGAAAACAGTAATAGGATGGCCTTTAAATTCCTACAGCTTTGATAAGAGATGAGAGGCAAAGAGAAACAGTTTCCTTCCAGTTTGGTTATGATAGTTAGTAGACATTGCTCAGTGCCTACAGGTTACTTAAAGTGCAAGTTACAAAGGAATTACAAAAGAAGGATTTGAACTGCATATTTGATTGGTAGAAAAAAATGTTTTCTTACAATAATGATATCTTTTAAATGAATATAACAGTACACAGCTCCACAGTGAGCTCAAAGGTATGTGGAAAGATTAAATCTCAGTCCACTAGACACCCAAAGGAAATGCTTTCTGCAAAAGAAAGCAGAGGAAATCTAAAACCATCAGTGGCCAAAGTGGTTCGGGATGAATCACAATTGATCTTAACAAGAAAATTTCAGAAATCAGAAGATTGTTTTGCTGCTGAGGCAGCTCTGGTTCCTCCTACATTCCAAAATATCTGGATGCAACCTGAACGCAAGATATGACCCATGGTAAAATTCTTCCATTTTCAAGGTGTCAGGAACTTCTTAGAAAATAACTCGTACATATGTTCATGCACAAATGTGAACCTCTTGAAAATACAATAGCTTTCAGCCACATTGTTTAATTATGTCTTCTATTTCCAAAGGGCTGGACATAGACTGAACATGAATTTAAACACTTATGGCAGAGAGGGCTCTTCATATCGAGGAATCTTAGCAGCTCCTTCAGTTTTTCAATAGAGAATCAGAAGTCCTCACCATTTAAAATTACTCCTTTTCCATTTTGTATCAACATAGAATTTATCAACGCCCTAAATATAACTTGGTTGATTCAGTCCTTGTGGGACTGAACTTGGACAATGTATTCTGGCTCCATTTGTGCTTTTTGGTAGAGTACCTGAATAATGAATATACTACCAAATATAAGCAAAGTTGATGGCCCCTTCATTTTATTCTCCCTGCTTCATTCAGATATTCAGAGATGTGTATTTAAATGAACTCCTCCTTACTCCCTGTCTTAGAAATTTCTTCCACCTGAGGTAACTTAGGCAACAGTCATGAAAATGACACAACAGATATTTGGTCTAGTAAGCCAAGTAGAAGAAAATATAGATGATTGCTTTGAAATCAAAGGATTTTATTTTTTTCTTCATTCACAAAAACTTAGCTCTAATCAAGAAAAAATGGATAAAGAAATAAACTAGTAATTTCTAGAAATACTCCTTATCCCACAGTAATATCAGTAGTGTATTTTTTGTTCTAATCTATTGAAGTAGAATGTATAGCTTCCTGGGGGATGGGTTTTCTCTACTAAATGCATTTTTACTGTTTAAGTTCCATCAACATTACAAACTTGGTTACTGCAACATGGCATGTAATTGTCAAGTTTTTGAATGCACAAGGTAACCCTTTTTCCCATGCAATCAAGGATGCACAAGTATAGATGGTAAATATGCACAAATCACTGGATTCAATTTTTGTCTTCAAACTTCCAGCAAAATCCCCAGCTGACATAATTCAAAGTACCATTAAGTAGGATCTACTTACTGAAGTGGCCTAAATCTGTGACAACACTCCGGAGAGTCATCCAGAGCTACAAATTATGTAGAGTAGATAGCTTTATATCATTGTCATCTCAGACCACCGTAGTTTTAGGCTGAAAAAAGCCTTGATCCACAATGGCCTAATGATTTAATGGTGAACCTAGAGACAGCTGTTAAACATTCCTCTGACATCTCCATCTCTTTTATAACAAGGGCTTCTGCTGGCTGTTGCCTCAATTGGTAAAGATTCTCTTTCTATCCCAGTGGAGCTCATAGCAATGGATTCAGTACTTGCCCAGTCATTTAACTACACTGGAGAAATGTCAAATGGCACTGCTACTTCCAAACAAGAAGAAAAGTTAAATTTTTCACTGTCTTTTATATGAAATATCAGGTCATTTTTCTGGAGGCAAACAAGCCAGGGCTCCTTAACAGCTCATCTGGTCCAGCAGATGATCCCAGACTGGCCTTGCGGCTGCTGTAACATGCGAAGTCAGAGACAACAGGTGCTGGGTAGAAGAGAGCTGAAGAGATGAGTCAGAAGCAGCTTTACTAATTGAATAAGTCTGCTACCAGGTCTGCTGCCAGTTGGCAGAATGTGCATCCACCTCATTAAATTTCACTAGCTGTGCTGCTCATTTTAGAGCAGCAACCTTTTTGGGAAGGAGGAAGGGAGCATTTTCCCTTCACTCAAGTACAAAAATCATAAAGAGATGTTTCCACACACCTCAGTGATAATGTCTGGCAAGAATCAGAGATGTCTCTCCAAGACTAATGCCTTTCAAAGTGTTTTTAAGTTCTACTTTTCAATTCACATCTAAGAGTGCATGGAGAATATCACCTTTTTCTGGCTAGAACAGCAACAGACTGAAGCATAGAAGGTCTCGATGAATGGCTGAGAGCCAAATAATATAAGGCAAGGAATTGTGAATTCAGACAGCAGTGCCAGAGCTTATTTCTTCCTTCAGCAAACAGATTTTCTATTCCATAGTTAAATTAGAAGTCTATTTTACTTCAGCTCTTTATTTGAAGACAGAAAGCTAAGTGGCCTCTGACAAGCTGCAGAGAATTTAAAAATCAGTTTTGATTTTTTTCTTTGATTGTTTTGTTTAGTCATTGGTTTTGTTGTTGTTGGAGTTGGTGATGGGGTATAAATCCCCTTCACCAAGTCAGGATAGAGGTGGGACACACTGAAGCCTGCACTGTCTGTTTGTAAAACCTAAGAACTCCCTACAGTCTTAGAGAAAATAGCTTGCTTGGTCTCTGTCCTGATAACTTGCCATATCCCTAGTCTCTCAGAACATCACTGTGAGTTTTATTCACTAAGTCACCCTTCAGAATTCAGTTTCAAAATAGATTGTAGCAATCAGTCTCCTCACAGAAAACACCAGTGACTCATTTCTTGCTTTGATAAAACATAGTTCTGATGGGCTTCAGTGTCCTGTTACCTTTTCCTATTTTTTTCTTACCAAGAAAAATCATTAGGTCATTAGTGAGCTGGAGCACAAGACAGATTGATTTTACACTCTCAAACAATTGAAATTTATTTATTTATGAAATCATTTTAAGTAACATAGACCCTAATCCATAAAAGATGTGAATAATTGGGTCCTGGAATTAAAAAAAAAAACAAAAAACACCCTCAATTTAGAATGTGAATAGACAACACAGAATGGGAGGCTCTGCAGCTGGTGTATATAGGTTGTAGGTGCAGATTTCTTCAATCTTACACTTTTCTTCCCTGTTTCAGCATCAGCCTCTCAATTACATACCTGCATAAATCTACAGTGCATAACCAGAAATCCCCTTCTGGGTTTAACAGCTACATTACACTTCTAGAAAAATGACTCATTTTGTCTTTTATAACATGGTGAAGGATGTTGCTTATCTTCATGATTAGCCATATTTAAAGCATTTATTAAGGATATGGTATTCAGATCAGTGACATTTTGTGGTGAAAGAAATGCAAAATCTTGCCTACTACTCAAGCCATGTATCCAGATGCAAACTGTGTGGAGGTGAACCATCTTTGTTCTTCTCCATGTGGGCCTTGACTCTGAAGAAGGGATAACTAGCATTTAGTACTGTCCTGACATAGAAGCTTTCCCAGTCTCTGATATTTTTTATGTTCCTTTTTCCCACTAAAGGGAAAGCAAACCTACGTAACAGACACAAATATCAAGAATAGGACACAGCAAGTATGGGTGCTCTACACCTACAAAATCAATTTTCTCACTTTGCTTAATAATCTGGCATCTCTGATTTTCTGCTTGCCTATCACTTAACTAACTAATTTAAAAGCTCTGCAGAATGTTTATAAATATGCATCAGCGAAGAGTAAGGGACAAATCACTTCTGTTCTCTCTGTATAAAGTTACTCAACATAATGACAAAAATCACAGGAAAAAAAATAGTAACCTCAGGTACTGGCTCCCTGTTTTTCTTCACTATTCAAAACAAAAGACATTCTTGTCAGCAACGCTCATTTCAAACAGATGGCCTACTGGGCAGTTTCAGACTGAAAGGAGGCCTTGAATGCCTCCAAATCTTTTACATTCTTCTCATTGCTTCCTTCAGTGCCAAGCCACACAAACCTCTTCAGCTTTGCTTAGAAGTCTCATCTGGATCTGAAGGTTCTGATTTCCAAACTAATGCCTGCATCTGTTTGATTATGGAAATGCATGCAGAGGTCCTATTAGCAAAAAACCCTAGCTTGTCTGGCATATTAATGGGCTGACCCATACACTTTGGGAGTAAAGTGTCCAGTGAAAGACTGCTCAGCAGATATTCGATAATTTGATCAATTGGTGGTAACACAAATGTCAAAGTTGTATAATATATGTGTTTCAAACCTTCTCACTTCTTCTCACAGGACGCAGTTGCAGATGAGCACAGACAAGATGTAGCAAAGAAGAAAGGGTGCATGAGCGATAAGGACTAAAGTCAGACAGGATCCAAGATCTGCTTAAACCATATCACAACTTCTATAAAAGATGCCATTGGAAGTATGTAGCATTGAAACCATACCTGATAGTAAGGAAAGCAGATTAAGGCTGAGTCCTACTTGACTATTCCTCCACGATAACCAAAGGCAATCAAGGATGGAACCAAGTTCAAAGCAAACACCACAGTACTGGTAGCAGATCTGTGGGACTCCTTGTGGGAAACAAACAAACAAACAAACAGATGCCAGACTCTTACGTGCCAAACAGGAAGCTGAAACTTTTGAGGAAATAAATCATGAGGGTTTAGGAAAAACAGAAAAATCTGATGCAGGGACTCCTGTTTAAAAGTAATCAGAGGTTCTGAAAGCAACAAGGATAAGAAACAGTAAATAGTTTTTGCCAATTCCTAAATGTATTCCACAGCTAAAACCAGAGTACTGGAGTAGATTAATCTATGTTTTGATGAATATGACCATTCTGTTATGTTCTAAACACAACCGAAGTTTTCCTACTCAAGTTTGCCTCAAACTCTTCCCCAATAGTTAATTCTGCCATAAGCATGAACCCTTTTGTCGTGCTCTGAAGTCACTGTGATTAGGAGAACATTACTTTTCAGAGCTGCAGGCCAGAATGACAAGACCTCACTCTCTATCTGAATGTTTGTCACTGATGTTTCCACATATTTTATGCTGAGTACCCAACTGGGAGACTTCCCATTCTCATGAACAGATGTGTACCATCTATGCTTGATCATGACACATCGTCATTTAATTCCCATTAAAGTGGATCTCATGTACAGGTTATGTAATCTTTTCTAATTCTACAAGAAATTTTCCATCCATGAATGCTTTTCGGCTTATGTTCAGAGACATTTTGCATCCCAGGACCACTTTATATGAGACTGAACCACAAAATTACTCTTCTGGGATAAGCTCACCTAGGAAAATACAGCTACCTGGCTAGGTTTCCTTCCTAGGACTAGAGCCAAGGAGTAAGTATACAAATGGCATCAGCCATGCAAGCTGACACAAGGGCCTCTGGAGCAACTCAATTACAACTAATGCATTTGAAAGATCATTTCTAATCTTAAATGTGATTATTTTGCATAGTTGTGTGCATGCAGCTAGGTTCTAGAGACTTGCTCTTTCTCCTGCACTTGCATATCTCAGCAAGTTCAAAACACAAACGGCAGTATTCACTGTAGCCAGGCAACTGTGTGTTTCTTAAAACATACCCTTAGGTTTAGGATCATAGGTTTTTGACTCTGCCTACCCTGAACAATGTTCCATCTGAGCAAGTCTTATTGGAACAGCAATGCAAAGTCATGCAGTTTGGCCTTCCCTTCCCTCTCTTCCCCACTCCCTAAAGCAAACTCATTCAGCGAATAATGTACAATTTCCAGTGCAGAAGGATATTACAAAAAGCAGGAGGTTCTTTCAGGGACACCACAATCTAGATCTATATGCAAGAATAAAGAAGTGTGCCTACAAATATTTATGTATACATACACATACAACATAACTACATTCTGCCAAGAAAAATCCATCAAAGCAGGGGTTTTCCCTCTCTTCTTCTTTTTATTTTTATTTTTTTTAATTTAATAATAAACTAAAAGTGCTTATTTCAAACGGAGCAGTCTTCAGACTTTTATACATCATTATCTTCCACAGAAAAAGAAATGTAAATATATTTAACATAGTGCACAGATAGGAAAATTAGTTTCACAACTCAGGAGACTATATTGGATGTTGATGTAAAGGCAATGAGATGCACACTTTTACTTTCTTTTATACACCTACTTCCCTTGCTAATATCCTTTAATGGGATTGCTATTAGGAAGGGAGAGTAATTTATTTTTCATAGTTTCCCTCACCTACTGGCCCTTCTACTGAGTTTGACAACAGAGAGAAACAATTAGCAGCAATGGTGAGCTGGATGCATATGTTATGAGTTAACTGGCAGAGAGGATACGCTCTATATTCTTTAATATCTTTAGACAATGAGCTGAAGTAGACTTGACCTGCTGACCTCTTGCAATAAACTACCAGTATTACCATCTTCCTGAGCTAGCTAATGACTCAGGAGTTTGGCTTTGTTTTCTTAAGTTTTTGGGGTTTTTTTTTTTGTTGTTGTTTTGTTGATGTTTTTTGGAGGTGGTTTTTTCGGTAGTTTTAATGTGACTAATAACAGTTCTTAAAGGGAGAATAAAACTAATGATTACAACACCTGTAGAGAGGGGGTCACACATCCAAGGGATTGATATTTTTTCTTCATAAACATAGTTGCTGACATATCATTATACTACCAAGATTAAATCTGAATAACAAGACAAGCTGCACAGCACTAAGAAAATAGTAATATCAGTAGGTGGAATTCAAATGGCATGAATTACATTATATGTAGGTACATACAATATCTATACAAGTAGTAGCAATGCAGTGGATGTTTTCCTTACAGAGCTGTAGCAGTGATACCAACAAGTTGGAAGACAGTTGTACTTCTAGTTGTACCTAATGAGATGATGCAAAATTCAGCTGGAAAAGAGCTACAAAGTCATGCTCTACCAATCATGATGATAAAGTATAAAGCCTTGAAGCAATAGAATACTTTGTTTCATTAATAGGACCGTATGCTATACTACCAATTTCACCTTTCAATCCAAGGAAATCATTTAATCTCGTCAGACCAGCAATACATGCAACAGTCCTCAATCTAAGCTCAAATGCATGTGCATGAAAGACTAACAGTATATGTGACATAACTTTTATTGACCAGTAAGAAACTACTCTAATAGCACAATTCAAGTCACTATTGGCATTCTAAAAATGACTTTCCCCTGAATAGTTCAAGTGAGGAAGTCTAGATCTTTGGTGTGCAAGTGTCTAGAAGTATCTATTTGGTAAAGTCAAGGACAGATAATTGAAAGCACCTTTTCTATATTCTAAGGCAATTCCTAGAGACTAGGGCCTTTAGATTTCTTTGAAAACAACATCAAAATTGATTTTAAATATGGAGTAGAATAAAAACCACAGGCAAAAACAGGTTTCATCTGTGAAAAACTTCTGAAGTTGAAACAAGATTTTCACTCAGCTTTTTTTGTTTCTTCTTTCTACTGCTCTCCCACCTCTACAACCCTTTGATTTTTCGTCTTTCATGTCTTCTTATTGACAGTCCCAGTAAAGCATTCATTTGTTCAGGACATTTCACTGAAATGAATCCACTAACATTGTGACAGTTTCCTACAGCAAACAGCCTTTCTGCAGAAATCTGCTGAAACGGTCATCAGCTGACTCATGCATTTCTAATGTCAGGAGGAAAGATGCGGACTGAACAAGCTCTTGATTAGTTATATCACAGAAAGGGCAGCTTTTATATTATATATATATATGTTTCGTCATTATGAGCTCCCCCATCTAAAAGCATTAGCAACCTAAATAAACACATGACTGAAATTTTATGCACAATAGTTCTTTTTGTTATTGAAAAATATGGCTGCACTTCATCTCTCCTTAGGACTTTAGATGCCTTCCAACAAGACTGGGAAAGATTTAAGTATACTAGAAGAAACATATACATATCTTTATCCAGCCTCTTCTGATAGCCTCAGTGATTTAAAACAATTCCATCTCTAAAAATCTAGAAAAAGAATTCAGCAGAATAACATAGAAAAAGAAGCTGAGAATCAGAAAACTGACCTAAAAACTTTCATTTTTAATGCTGCTTTATTTACAGTAGTAACTATTTTCCCCCTCATATAGCAACATCTGATTAGTGTTACATCCTTGCTGTGGCAGCAGCTATTCTGGTGCCAGTGAGCCTCTTCCAAGTGGGCATGAAAGAGCTTTGGGTGGCAGGTAAATTACTTGCCAATGTGCTTCTAATTAGTAGAGGCAGCCCATTCTAAAGTTTAAGCGCTAAACAAGATGAAAGGAAAAAAGGTGAAGGGGGAGATGAGACATGATGAGACAGTAATGACAAATAACCTGTTTGGAAATTGATTCCAAATGAGCAGAAACTTGAGAATAACCACACGGAGAGATCCTGCTTAATTCAATTCCACTGTCTTGTGCATCTTTATCTTGTCTTGTGGATCTTTACTAAATCACAGAATCATCAGAGAATGATGTTGGTGTATCTGATCCAAGCCCCATGTGTGAGCAGGGCCACCCAGAGAAGGACTTTATGGATCATGTTCAGACAGCTTTTGATTAACTTAAAAGAGGGAGACTCCACAACTCCTCTGGACAACTTGTGCCAGTGCTTTATCTCCTGCACAGTAAAGTGCTTCCTGATTTATTTCAGGAATCAACTTGCAGAAACTTACAGAAATGGGAATACAGGAATGTTCACATTAAAACAAATAAGAAATTCTTAACTGTGAAGGTGACAGAGCACAGGAACAAGCTCCCCAGAGAAGTCATGGAATCTCCTTCAATGGAGATATTCAAGACCTGTCTGGATACTTTCCCACGCAAGTTACTGTAAAGAACCTGCTTCAGCAGTGCAGTTGGACTTCATTATCTCCAGAGTTCCCTTCCAGTCTCTGTGATTGGTGTCATTACCCTGCTGTTATGGAATTTAAAAGTACATGTTAACATAGGAGAAAGTAATTTCTTTCCACTGAACCTAGAGCCTGTAAACATTCCCAGGCACTTTGAATTTATTACTGCGCACACAGCTAGGTAGTCACATTGAATTGATATTGATCAATTGCCTTTGGAGCAAATCCATAACTTAACCTGTCTGACCTTGCATGGAAGAAGTTGGGGAGAGCTCCCATTAGAAAAACTAAGGAAGCAGAAACAGAAAACCTAGAGTATTTAGGATGAAAACTGTCTCTTAAATTGATGTATCTGTAAAGATTACTCGCCTGCTTAAAGTCAGACAAGTGAACATGCTGAAATTGTGTCTACAGTAGAACTCCACTCTTCCAACACCAGAAATCAAACTCATGCCAAAAGAACACTATTATCCCTGCTCTGGTACTCTGCATAGGATCCCACAGTACACTTGCATACCAGCTTTTTACCACAAAGTCCAGATGCTGTTTTGATCCATATTAATTCTTCTGACATAAAAGCAACTTCTTGTTTCCATCCCATTCACAAAGTAATGAGTTTTGGCTCTGCTTTTCTTGCCTAATCATATCTAAGAAAGCTATGTTATTTCATCTCTAATGTATGGAACACATTTTAGGAACAGAAGTTCACTCACTACCCACTTGACCCAAGACCACTGTCAGAACTTAAATGACAGTCATTTTTAAACAGACAGTATTACATTGTGATTAATATATATTCAGTAGATTTTAGCTCTGTGTTATTAAATAAATTTGTCTGATTTCAGGGCTTCTGCCTCTAGTTGAATTATTACTGAAAGCCTAAAGATATAACTCCCCTATGTACTATAGAAATATTATAAATAAAACAGATTGATCGATTGGTAGCTTAGTCAAATCCAACCAACTTTCCCCAAGGAAACCACCAGTTTGTAAATTGGTAAAAGTAAACCACCAGTAAAGCTGAGGCCTATAACAGAGCATCACATCACTCTGATCTGCATTCCTTCTCTGATTTAAAGCAGCCTTTCTGATCTACCCTTGAGATCTCTGCTTTATTTCTTCTCTTTTAACAATCTTCAAAATAAAAGTAAAGACAGCCCCAGAGGCTTCAAGCAGTTTTATTTTCATTCACTCCTCATCTTCATTTTCTTGACATAGCTGACAGCAGATTTGGGCTAACGGCTGTATACTCCTAGATTATTCTCAGATGCACAAAGCAGAAGAGCACCCAGAAAAGCAGGGAGGTGAAAATGACAATCTACCCGGCCACAATGCAACTGAGCCTTCAGAACTGAAGACCTGTATATTCTCTTCTAAATTTAGGAAAAAGACAGAGACTTTAAAGGCATAACAACCAAAGACTACCATAAAGGGATATAAGGACAAGAGCATAATCTAAACTAGGAGGAAGAAAGTTTAGTGGGGGGGGGGGGAGAAGGCAAAAAATCGAAGTCTAATATCTTAAAAATATGTATAATAAATGAAGGAAAAATAATTGATAGTTTGAGAGGTTAGAACAGAAAGAAATAGCCAGAAATGAAGGAAGGTAGTGACCAATACATGTATTCCTCCATCACTCGTACCATAAAGAAGTTCTTCCACATGTTTGTATGGAACTTCCTATTTTCAAGTTTTAGGCCATTGCTCCTTGTCTTATCACTACACACCACTAAGACTGGCCTCATCCATTTGCCTCTCATCTCTCTTTTTATATATATATATATTAATCAGATCCCTCCACGGTCTCAATCCCCTCTTCCCCAGGCTGAGCAAACCCAGACTATTCAGCCTTTCCTCATATGGGAGATGCTCCATATTCTCTATTAACCTTGTGGCCCTTCCCTGGATTCCTTCCAGGAGATCCGCCTCCTTTTTGAACTGAGGAGCCCAGAACTGGACACAGCATTCTAAATGTGGCCTCACCAGGGCAGAGTAGAGGGGGAGGAACTCCTCCCTCAATCTTCTGGCCACTCTCTTTTTAATGTACCCTAGGATACCATTGGCTTTTATGGTACACTGCAGACTAAAGGACAACCTGTTGTTCACCAGGACACCCAGATCCTTCTCCACAGAGCTCCTCTCCATCAAGTAACCTCCTAACCTGTATTGATGCATGTTATTTCTCACCAAGTGCAAGACACTTGCTCCTGTTGAATCTCATCAGAATCCTCCCTGCCCAACTCCCCAGTCTGTCCAGGTCTTTTTGAAGGGCAACACAGCCTTCTGGTGTATTAACCACTCTTTCCAGCATTGTACCATCGACAAATCTGCTGAGGGTAGACTCTATCCTTCATTAATATTTGGAACAAATAGATCAGTAAGTTTTATTAAAGTAAATGACTCATAGGTCCACACTGGAGACATTCAAGAGATTATATGCAACATCGCTGAACATTTGGCAAAGAAAAAGAATCCGTGACAGACAAAGGAATAAGATGATCCATATGGGATGCTTTTGTTTATTACACCAACTTCAGCCTATCTTTGGAACTGGCATGCCAGGAGTACTTGGCAAACACTAAGCCACAGCATGGCCTACTCTGAACTGATAGAAAGAAAACTATCAATACTTATACAAGAAATCTTCCCAAACTTCATTTTAAAATAAAGTTTTACACATGGTCACTCATGCTAGGTGATGGAAACCCTTTAACCTTATTCAATCTCCTTTCCTGAAATGCTTTATCAGCTGTCAAAATTATAGACATGACAAACTTCCATTATGGCCAATAGCTCTATAGGGAAATGACATTTGAAAAGCAAGCATAGACTCAGCTGGTTAGCTGCAGACAAGCTTTCTTAACCTTGATGAACTGCATACTTTCTCTAGAACTGGAGAAGTCAGCATTTCCCAGAGGCTTTTGCCCAAATCCACATTAGATCCAAAGACAACAACAGATATAGGACAACATGCTGTTTTTTTATTCTTTCCTCACCCCTCTACACTCTCCAGATTGTCAGGTGGGATATAATGTGTTTTCCATCTTAGAGGTAGTTACCAAGTCCTGCAATGAGGATTAAGCATTAATAATTAATCAATCAGGTAAAATAAGAGAGGTAGAAAACTTGCTTCTTAATGGATTGGATTATGTTAGATTTAATTCTTTTTAAACTTTCAGTTTATTTTAACTTTGTGGATTTAAAACTCAATTTCATTTTGTTTTATTATCAGTCCACCAGACATTAATACTCATGGCTTCTCTCTATCTCCCTTGAAATCATGGCATCGACTTAAAGAGATCTTAAAAAGAAATCAAAATGTATTTGATTTCAGCTTTTGCTTTCTCCTCTTTTAGTCAACATACCACTCCTTTTTTCACATTTTCGTCTCCTGTTGCCACAGGCAGCATTTATTTCATTTAGAAATGTAGGAAATAACATTTAATCACATGCCTCCAGCTTCCGTATCTCTAATAAATATATGAAATAGTGTAAAAAGTTACAGACATGGTACCCTTCTACAGTCCAAACTTTGCTCTGAACCCCATCCCTAATTTACAGCTTTTACGCTTAGTCACACATACCCATAAGATCATCCATGTACACTGTAAGTTCACAGAACAGAGAAAGGAAATTTCTGCTATCCTAATTTTACAGCCACAGAGTTCCCACATTCAGAAAATTTCTTTGCTGAGCTGGATGAGATTTCTATGCATGATTAAATGCTTTGCTGACTGGTTCTGTGAGTGGTATGTCATGGGGAGAAAAGAGAAAAAAACAACAAAACTAACTTAAAAACCTGCAGTTTTTCAGTAGCTTTGTTTCCTACATCTCTGGCCAAAATCTTCACCTTCTAATTAAGCACCTCCCCAGGAATTATATTGAACATAATTAAAACCTCATGTCGTATGTTTTACAAGATCCCTAACAAGAGCAAATATGTTAACTGGAGCGATCTGGTGAAACACCTACTTAGAAAATTAAAATTACAGACCTGGTAAGATGTATGTCAGAGATGTATGTCAGGGAGGAGGTTGCCCCTGGAGTTACAGACTGCTCGCAGAAGTCCACCTCCATTGGGAATTAAGAGGTAATGTTCTCAGCTCACTTTGTACCCCATTCAAGCAGACATCGCTTACACCTGGTAATTACTTCCCAAAAGAAGTTGCATGGTGAGTATCAACTTTTGAGCTTCTCATTATCATCTCAGGTATACTGCACAGAATCATTAATCACAGGTATATTGCACAGCTATAATTTTAATGGAAGCTAAAAGGATTTATTTTTGTGTCTCAGTCAGACCCTTGTTTAAAATATACTGGAAGAAGTGCTGCCTCAGGCAGTTGTCCTTGATGTTTCCCCTCTGCCTCTCATGAAAACAACATCTGTCCTTGCTTGTGAAAATAATGAATCGACCCAAGCTGATATGGAATCCTTGAGTTAACCAGATCCACATAGTCAAAGCCTGCTGTCATACCTCATCACACAACTCTTCTGTCCATTGCCATCTTTCACAGCAGCCTACTACCACTGTGCCACTGTGCCATACATTTTCCTTCCTCTAGGATTATTAAAGAGTTTTCAGTATGGCTTAGCTGCCCATGAATTGCATGCCTGCTAGGCAAAAAATTTCTCCCCTCAGAAGCAGTGAAAGTCTATCTTTCCCTTTCTTAATCAGTTAAGTGCAGACAAGACAGGGAACTCAAAGGCTAGAAAAGCAAAGGCAACCAGTAGGCTGTGACAAGGTAACTTAATGGGTCTTCATCATCTCTTTTTTGACAGCTCACACAGCAGCTGAGATTTGTGTAAGAATGCATACACCTCAGTGTTGGATGCTAATGCTTCATGGCAGAAACTATCTCCATATAATTAGAAGACAAGCAGATGTGAGCTAGGAAAGAGCCAGTGGACTAATTAGTTGTGGCAGGAAGCACATGCTTCTCCATTTCCTAGTAATTAACTGGCACTGAATCAATTTCTTTTTAAACAACCCATTTTTTTAATTAAGAGATGAGCTCATAGAAATTCCATAATCAACATGAACTATAGCAGAAGAAATCCTGCACAAGTATAGGATGCTGTCAAGATGTTAGGTAAGTTTCCTGCCTCTGAATGTAATACAAGCAAGCAACTGCTACTTCCATTACAGACTAACAAGAAACTTATCAACATTTTGGAGACCCCAGGCCAAGACGTGGATAGTACCAGTACCAGCATTCTGATCAGATCAGAAGTCTGTGACTTCAAGACTGTTCAGATACTGGACTTATTTGATGAAGAATAGTTATAAACTGCTTACCATAGTAGATATTTCCTGTATCCGTATAATAGATACTGCATTAAAAAAAAGTGTTCAACTCAAAAATTTTACTATGAAGAAATTTGCCTATTAATATTTGTAATAGAAGAAAACACAAGCACAATTATGTGGTGTATCACTGGAAACTAATAGGACCAGCCACAGTGAAATCACCTCCCAAAACCGTTGATTCAATGATTTTCTCACAGAAGCCTTTACAGGTAGGAGGAAGTAGCACAAGCATTAACAATAAGACTATTCTTGTATCAATAAAAGTGATATTTGTCCCACTATTAAAATTCATCCGTGTCTATCAGCTGCCTCTATAAACCATGAGTCATACTCCCACTTGTCAAGATCTGACATAACCAGATGGCTTCCTGGTTTCTATAGATACTTGAACTCTGGAAAGGACAACTAGGAAAGAAAAAGTAGCCTAGAACTGCTATTTCTTCTTCCCACAATTCTTCAGTGCATACACCCAGAGAGACCCTACAATCTAACAGAGGCTTGCTCATGTTTGTTGCAGCTGTTGAGAAAGATGTCTCAGAAGACTTAAGGTTTTGTAAGACTTGTATTTGCTTTTAAAATGTATTAAGACAAAGCCAGAGCTAAAATCCACATGATTGCTCTTGTGTAATTTTTGGGCATGTTAACCAAACCTTTTGGAGGGGAGATGCTGGTAACTTCAGCTTTGAGACACATCCTCAAAGGTATGGTCTAAACAAAGGCAAAACAAACTTCCACAGATATTGCTGTAAAACTATTGAATAGAGGGGAATATCCACATTTTTTTAAACTAGATTTAACATTGCATTTTTCTTATTACTACCTAAGATAATTTAAGCACATTAATTGGACTTCAGAATCGCAGTGAAGATTGTCCTTTCTTGTACATTTCTTCTATATCTATCTTGTATATATCTACCTTGTATCTTTGTTTCCTAATTTTTCAATGGTTAGGAAGTTCCCCTATGTACACAAAAGATTCTTGGAACACAAGTAGAATATTAGGAACTGACAGCTTTAGGACTGGTATAGTAGCACTGAACAGAAGGTTTCCAGAAGCACTTTTGTTTCCCACATTTCTGCCCCTTTCAAAGCACACCATCCTTGGGTATACCTCTAGGAGGGACACGGGCCTGATACACCACTACTGGAACCCAATACAAGTGTGTTGGGCAGATTCTCCCAGTGACTTGACTCAAGCCATCTCACACCTAGAAACACCGCTACACTAGCAGTCAGGTATACCCCTAGCTTGGGTACCAGTGCTTCCAGGCTGAAGCAAGACTTGCTACTGCTCTGTTTTTTTACTATCATTAAAACTTATCATTTCATCTCAGCTTGGCAAAACTAAGTGGTATAAATCGGGTCTTTTAGTTTCCTAGCTTACATATTCAAGATGCACTTTTCTTCAGGAAAGGATTCGAACATTTTATAATAGTCTATCCATGTAGAACATCTTAGTACATTCAACCATTTTTATTTGCATATGAGTAGGAGAAAATGTTGTATTTGGTTTGCAGAGAATGCATTTCAAAGTGGAAGAATCAGTTCTGGTAAGCTTGAGATACAGAGCTTGGCTGCCCTCTTAAACAGCATCTTCTCTGTGACCAGAGACTTAAAAATAGCCATGTAGACAAATGCGCACCCCTGCCTACCATTTTGCTTTCCTACTCAGACATCACTGCTCCAGACAGAGTGACCAAGTGGGTGGGAGGGGGGTTAAAGGCATTTCTCAAATCACAGAACAAACACACTTGGCTCTGCCAGATAGATTGATGTAATATGGTCAGATGGAGCTGAGTAGGTGAGCATGAGTTTGCTGGGGGAAAAAAAAAAAATAAAATAAGGGGGGGTTTGGGGGGTGGATTTAAGAAAGATAAGAAGCATCAAGAAGATAAAGACTTGAATGGTCTCTGATTAGACTTCCTCTCCTGAATGTGAGGAGCAGAGTGGCTCTGAAATGATTCAACTGTCAGCATTACAGTGCAGCTCTCAGTGGTTTGCTACTATAGAAATAAATTGACAGATTTGCATGTGAAAGGTCTCTATTATCATTTCTGGGCTTGGGGTGGATTGAAAACTATCAGATCTGAAAAGAATAGTTTTCCCTTCGATAACAAAAAATAAAAATAAAAATAAAAAAAAATAAAACCTGACTCCTCTTTTGTGCCCTTCCTCATTGCTCAAATAGAGAAAATAACCCCATCCTTCCCAGACATCAAGGAGCAGAGATGAAAAGCTTTTCCCTTACCTTGATACATACAGGTTGGCTTATTTAGCAATAGGGATTAGTACATTTGTTTAAGAAACAATATAATAGTTTAGCCTCAATAATTATGAAGACATTTGCCTTGGGTTCCACATACACCGTTTTTAAAAGTTGCTCACTATAGCCTAATAAACAATTGAAATTTTCCAAAGTGAATGAAAATGAGTCAAAAGCCTCAGTGATTAAGTCGATGGTTGAAAATGGGGAAGAAGGTGGGCACTTGACCACCCTAGGTACCCCGAGCATGCCCGAAAGGGACATTAGCACATATTTATGAGTCCTTGAAAAGGAATGAATATGTATGCCAATGTACTGCATATGTATGTCTTAATTGTTCAAATGTAGAACCTGAACTCTGAGAGAGCCAATTTCTTGTCAGGTCACTCAGGGTGCATGGTAAGGAATAAAGGAATGCCACTTTCTAACACCACACTGGAGTTAGAGAGTTTTCTTCCCAGATTTTGGGGGAAAACCTTTCCTCCAGTGATCGCTCGCAGGAAATTCCAGCTTGTGTACATCTTCAGAAGAAGACAGTAAAATAAGAAAGTTCCTGTTTGGCAAGTAGGCCTAACTTTGTATTTTGCCCACATATGGAGCCGGGCTGATTTATACTTGCATTAAAATAATATATATTAAAATCTCCAAAGTGACCCACAGAAAAAAGTAAAAACTACTTAACAAATTACAGGAGGCTTCTACTAATTTTAATTAATTAATTGGTCATTTTCTTAGTTGGGCATGAGTTGAAGACTAAGAAAAGTTCATAGAAAACAGAGAGACTCTGAAGAATCCTCATGTTCTTGATCTTCAGCTAAGCTAATATCTTTCTTAAACACTTTCCCAATCTCAGAAGGCTAAGAGAAACTGGAGAGTTGGCTCTCTTCTCCCATATGTTGAATTCATGATTACTCCTTTTTCACTTTTCAGTTGCAAAGAAGCTAACAAACATGCACTTTCCAGATGCATTTGAATTACAAGCCACATCAACCCCTCTAAGAGCTCCTGCCAGGAGAGCGTGAACAAATCCCGGAAGAGGTTACTGTCACAAACAAAACAGATTGCTGGTGGAAACAGATAACCCTTACAATGACTCTGCATTCTGTTTTTCAAAAAATTATTCCTTAAAATATGGTGTTTATTGTTTCAGATCCTGTACCATCACCCTTTATTATCCAAGTCAAGCTGTGTAATCTCAGCTAAAAGCACCGTCTTCCACATGTTTTATTTCTCCTGGTAGCCAGCCATGGTGAACTAGATAAACAAGCAACATTTACTGGGAGACCTGGGGAATCTATTTTACTTTTGTCAGAAGTGCTGTGCTTTGCACTGAATATTTCTGCCTGGAGTGCTCAGTTCCTGCTTAGCTGCACCCACAGAACACTTCCATCCAGCTATTCTAATGGCTTGTGACTAATGGTGCCCTTTTGAAGTGCTTGAACCAAACATTGTGAAGACACCATAATGCAGGGATCACTTGGTTCTCTTTCTTCCTCTTTTCAGGAAGATCTTTTTCTATCTTGGTAAAGCACGCACGGGAAGATTGCAGTGAAAAATGTGAAAACAAAATGAGTAGGGACCGCAGTTCCTGCACTGACCCCAGTGACCGTGTCTGCTTTCAGTTCCCAGATGAGTATTATAAAGTAAGACCTATGGCCTGACTAGAAATGCCTTTCAAAACACAGTATCCAACTCCATAAAAAGGCTGAAAAGGCTTTCTGAGTTCTCTCTCTCAACCAAAGACAAATTTTCAATTCTTTGAGACTCATTTCTTCTACCAAACCAAGGAGGTATCCAGCCACCTTACTGAGGAACCTAACTTCAGTCTGCAGTCCAAATGTCCAAGCATACTGGTTATCTAGCAGAGTCTTCCATTTGTCTTCTTCAGTGTGCTAAAGTTTAACAATTTAAGTTAAATAGTCAGTCTCCAGTGATATTCATAGTTATCAGTCCCATTCCCCAAATACCTTGATACCTGCAACACTTGCTTCAGCACTGCTTTACTAGCTAGCTGAAATGCAGACAGATTAAGCATACTACAGCCCCTCAGAAGTTATCTAAATGAAATATTCAGAACTAAACAAAGGGTTTCAGATCTGACCTTAAGTTGAAACGTCTTACATCCCTGAACCCCAGCATTTTAGAAAAGTTTGAAACAGACATTGAAAATTTCAGGCTTTTATGTTCCTTTTCTTTAAATTCAACTGAAATCAGAGTCACTCACATGGGATTGGTATTTTTCAAACAAGCAATGATGTAACCTTGTCCAAAGGGTATCTTGAAAATCTCATAGTGCGTGCTTTCCTTGTTAATGCAACACTCCATTTAATAGCAAGTGAACCACAGAGACTGATAACTTGCAATCTAGCCCTTGCTCATGACAATAACTTCCATATTTCCTACAGTTAATAGCAAATCATGTTATTCTTGCAACCTGACTGGTGTATTTCAGAAAGATATAGGGTTTGTTTCAAGAATACCTTGAAGAAATTAATGCCTTGCATTTCTAAACTCATCAAAAAATGTTTCTTCTCCTCCAGGCAATGTTTTACCTTTCAAGTCCTTGCATCAGGGGCTGGGATACAAGGAGCGTGTTCTCAGATTTATTTATTGCTTTTATCACATCCTACTAGAGAAAGCAGTGTTTTATTTGATGAATGATCTTGACAAGAGCTATACAGAGTTTGTATATACGAGACATTGAACTCGCAATCTGCATTTGTGATAGTTCTAAGTGTGAGGGTGAACAGCACTCTGGTTTGGCTTGCTGATGCTCACTCATGTCCAAACTTTTCAGTTTCATCCCTTTAGCCAAAGGCACAAGTCCCTGTTTCCGTGGGCATGCAAGCCCACAAATGCTAACTTAGTAACTGCTGTTTTGCATTCCTTTCCCCCACAGCGTGTTTGTTTTCCTCAAGTTTGACTACTCAGAACATGAAACAAAATTGTAAAGTTCATTTGAGTCCTGGCACTTGGGTCCTGTACAGCTCTACAAGTTCAGAACTGGAGATGGGTTCTCCAGGAAGAAACAAGTGTTTCTGTCAGTCAGTTTGAAACTGTGCAGGGTTTCTGCATGTTAAAAAGGAAATAGGAAAAAACAGAAAACAAAACAAAAAAACCAAACCAAACAAAAAAAAAAAGTCTTTGTTTTGGAACAAAGACTGAAGGTGCTTTTTCCTACAAATACCGGGCCCAGAATATCCAGCAAACAAGAAACCTCATCCATCTGGCAAAGAATCTGAATTGAAGAAATTAGAGAAATAGCACTGAAGGTTCACCTCCTAAGAGATATAAATAGAAGGAAAAGATAAAATAATTTTCAGAACATCATACACAAAAATACAGAACTCCCTCAGATGAATCTAGCCTATGTAGATAGAAAATGATGGTGGACAGTGTTGACCTGACACCATGTCAGCTGCAAGGAGGAGAGCATCAAGTACCTTTGGGATTTGACATAACAAGAGACTGAAGTAGTGAGTGAGGATTCTTGGCTTCTTTACTCCCTCAGTATCTGACCCCAGACACAAACAATAAACTAAAAACTGGCACTAAATTATCTATTAACTATATGTTTAGCCTTACCTAGCTAGGCAGGGAAAGGTCGAAGTACAGCAAATGCTCTTCCAACCAGCAAATATGCTCCTATTAATTAGCACTCCCAGCACATGATGAGAATGAGTGTGGCCTCACAGACTCAGTTCACTGTGAAGAACCAAGATGCACAGAGCTGGAAGGTTTAGCTGCTCCCCCCACCTCCCTCCTGCAGCATGACAATTTAACTGAGCAACTGAGCTGGAACACAGGGTAAATGTGTGTGTAATCGAATTGTCAAAACAGAAGGCAGTGTTATTCCACTGCTACATAATGCTTGATGCAATGGCACTTGCACAGAGCAGGTGAGAGGTATGTATGCACTGGGGAATGAGACTGTAGGTTTAATAGCTCTGCAGGACATTTCTGTGTTAAATATTACATCTTTTTTTAGAGTATCAGTTTGATGCACCAATAAAGTGAAAGACAAACTTTTCCCATACAGCCTATGTCCACACATCTAACTTCTCCACTTGGAAAGTGCACTCTGAGGATTAAGAGTTTATTTTAGTCTCCGTGTATATTCAGCCTTAGGCATCCCTGATTAATCTGTTGGTGGTTATATCAGATTAATAGCAGTGTGGTGTCCTCTTCTAGCCACAGCATCACTATAAACTAACACTGTACAATGGGTAGATAGAAGGGCTACTATGCTAAAGGAATGTTTGGTAGCAGTGACTCACAATCCAGGCCTCAGGCTCAAATCCTGCTAGAAAAACGTTCCAGGATTTTTAAAATACATTATAAACACTGGAAAATGTTTTAATTCCCTTCAACAAAAAATCTTCAGATGTTGAAGATGATGCTTTTTCTTTGCAGATGTCTAGATTTAAAACACATGCAAATAAATGCTCAGAACTGTATGCTCCGTTCTTTTTACCTACTGCTCATATATTTGCTCAATGTCCATTTTTAGGAGTCATCAAAGACCTGGAACCTAAAGTGAACTAATTTCCAGGTAGATCAGACTCACATTCACCTCATAATAACTCTTCACAAGGACAGTTCTATAGAACAAAAATTACTCATGCCTCCAGAAATCTAGAAAGAGCTTAGTCAGAACATACAATACTAATTGTATTAAAAACTAGAAGATAAAGACTGACACAGGAGAAGGACCCGAGGTGACAGACAACATAGGGCTGTAAGAAGTAAAGGGATAAGTGGGGATTTTACCTAAGAAATCTCCTAAGAATATAGGAAGAACTGACTGCCTGAATATAAAATGACAGATTGTCTAGGCACATTTAGAAATATTTTTTCTTTATAGCAAGTGGCATGTGAAATAACAAACAAGGAGAACATAAGGCTCTCATCCCTTTCTACCCCTGAACATACATAGTGACACCTGTACCTTAGTTGCTCAAGCACCTCAGCATGTCCTGGAAGAGAGAGCAGAAAGGAGAGGAGCAGTGAGAAGTGGAAGACCTTTCCCCATGATACATCAGTAGCACAGCAAATATCCAAGCTTCCTGGTGCCCCCATCAGTATGCTGTGCTGCCATCTTATTTAGAATCACCTTTAAAGTAATTATTTTTTTTCTGAAATGGTTCACAATGTCTTAATGTTTTAAGCCATAACAAAATTGTCAGATGACTAGGAAAAAAAAACCTGACCGTATTCTTATATGCTGACCATAAGCTTTCTTACTATTGTGCTCCACAGCTATCCCTTCAGGAGCCTCCAAAGCTGGTAATGGATGGGTCAGGGCAGAGGTAATCCTTCAGCAAGCATTTAGCCTAGAAATTGTACAGATAAAAACAGCTGTCATCAGCAGGTTTTCTTCCATATCAGCACTCTGATGCTGAATTCACTGTGGTCCACTAAGAGCTGGGCCTGGACTGCTTTTCAAGGATGCAATGAGCAGTGTCTAATATGCTTCTCATGGTAGCTTTTATCAGACACATTTCTGTGTTACTTTGTGCCTTGTTGGATTTTTCTTGTTGTTTCTTTTTTTATTTTTAACTTTCCAAACTGTTGCATTTGCACTATCAAATTCTCTTTTTCACAGTGTTTCAGTCATTTCTTCTTTGAAAAGATGAGTCATATGCCACTTCCTTTATTTCTTACTCCACACCAGTCTTCTCCTCTACCAGCTGAGTGGTTAAGTGATGCTACTATAAATCCACCCTTTCAGTATTTACTTTGCTGGAATTGATGGGTACACATTTGGGATTTGCTTGCTTTTAGGACATCTCATAACAGACATTGTGTAACGTAATAGGTATCTTCCTTCCCCTCCTCAGAAATTACCATGGCTGAAAGCGTTTATTTTGTTTTTAATCAGAGCATCCTTTGAGAAAGATTTTTTTTTTACTTTTCATAGCCTTACAGACACAGCAATTTGTTGTGTCTGTGGGGGAAGTCAGACCTCTTGTACTACAATGCACAAAAATAGCACTTAACTGCTCCCACATAAAAGGTTTAACACCTGAAAGCCATCACTAAAATTCAGCTTGCACTAGTTTGCAGAAAGCTAGCCCTCATTACACATAGGCAAGAACTGACACAACATATTACATGTGTTTCTTCACCTGCTCTAGGCCATTAAGACTGATGGGTGTGAATTGCTTTTATTGCTACATTTATTACTAAGTACATTTAAGAAAGACTGAATGACAACTAGGCTGAGCTTTCAAAACAGAGTCCCATTCAACAGTTCTGAGATAACTGGAAACAGAAGCAGATCCATTGTTTGTGGCTGGGCCAGGAATGGATACAGAGCTAAGAATAATGGGACTCCTCACTGCCTTTAATTAAAGCCTTAAAGACTCTCCTAGGTCCAGCTGGCTCCACCAAACTGTCATCTTCTGTTTCTCAGCAGAGCATCAGGGCTGTATCATTTACCAAGGTGTATTTGCTAAAGAGTCATTCTCGTTAAAATTCAATTACAATGAAACCATATAATCCCTCATTGTAATAACTTGATAAAGAGCCCTTAACTGCCATACCACGTGCCCATTTAGGAAAGAAATTAGCTCAGTAAAGAGCAGAATCCTAATTTAGCAATTAGAGTGCAGTTTCTATCAGGATGTTTCAAAAAGATCAGAAGGCAATTAACAAGGTAGTTTTGCCCATTGAAAGATATTACGGGCATGACAATAGTGACCAGAATTTCCAATGCAGGTTGGAGAAGATAATGTCATCTTTTTTGAATTGTTAAAAAACAAAACAGAGAACAGAGCCCTCAATTTGTAGTCCTATTTGCTAAACCAATATATTATATTATACACATGGAAAAGAGGGCAAATATTACAAGAACACATTACAAGGCAAACTGTATTTCCACAGTACAAGTAAATACTACTAGATTTTGAATTCCTTGATTTGGGAAAAGTTTATATTTGCATTTTAGGGTCTGCTATCTTAAAAGCAAACACAGAATCATAGAATCACCAAGGAAAAGACCTGCAAAATCACCCAGTCGAACCATCCACTTACTACCAATATTTCTCCACTGAACCACATCCCTTAGTACAACACCTAAACATCTCAACATTTAAATGTTTAAAACAACAGTGCTTCAATTCCCCAAAGAACAATTCCCCCCAAAAAACCCTGTGAAATTAATTTGTTTGTGTCTGGATCTGAGAATTACAGTTTTCATCTGCTCTGGATGACTTTTCCAGATTTACATATAAAAGGAGAAGACTGTGCACCAAAGACATTGAACTCCCTTCACACAAGGCAGCAGTCAACATGATATTCCTTGCATTCATTCTAGAACTTTTACTATCAAGTTTAATGGTAAAAACAAACAAACAAACCCTTAGCTTGCTCTCAGTATCCAGTACACTCTCAGCTGCAATAACTTTTAATTAATGCAATTTATTGGAAACAATGAGCCATTTCAAATCAAAGCTAAAAGTTCTCCTAGAAATGAAGTTGATGTGCTCCCAAAGTTTTTGGCACACTGAGGCCTACTAGTACCCTTTGCCAGCATAGTAGAGTAATGAGTTTTGAAAGTTCTTCCAGATCAAGAGGATTCCAAGACTACAGCCTCACACCGGGGAAGTTTCAAGACTGCCCTCTAAAAATCTGTAAGCAAAAATCTAAGGAAAAGCAATATTCTACCCCACAGCACAGCCAGCATTCCTTCAGACAAGGATCTGATGTGATAAAGACATACTGGCTTTGCAGTGTCTTTTCACTAAGTCCATTATTAAACTATGCAGAATTTTTTTTTCTTACTGTTTTCTTTATAACATTTCATGACAATGTACAGAATCCCATTGACAGCAGAGAGCTAATAGAAAATAACTCATTCTCATTGTATCTGTTTCTAACCCCAGCTCACTTCAATTCTAGCACTGCAGGGAAAGTGACAGGACTGTACTTCAGAAATAAGGATACAAATCTGAGGTCACCAAGAGTGTTTTTCCATCATGTGCCTTCTAGCCATTTTTCAGCCTGTATTTAAAAGTTCCCATTTGTCTCTCTTAGGGAAGAGAATATCTCTTATTTGTATGAGTTGTTATCTTATAATAAGTCTCTGGCTCTGTCATGCTGTTCAATGAGGAGAATTATTAGGTTTAATTAATGGAATTAATGGTTTTAATTTCCTCAATATTTTTTTTGTAACAGAATTGAAGTTACTTTCATTGTTTATGAGTGTGTATATATATAGGTACAGATTCATGCAGAAACAGATAGATGTGCTGTCTTCATAAGCAATGACCAGAATAATATAAAGGAACTATGTAAAAAAACTATAAGTATAGCTCTAAATAGACAATTAAGACTTCAAGAACATTTAGCTACACATACACATTTTTTTACATGCAAAAGAACTAAAACATCGCTAGGCACCCATTTAGTAGACAGGATTTTTGGATGCAAAAATCTTACGCATGTATTTTTTGTTGTGAGTCGATGCTTATAAGAAAAGGTTTCAAAATATTTCAAAATAGTGAAGATGATTTAGCAGAAAGTTAGTACTACATCACAGTAGATGGCTTTAGGGGGCAGTTATTCAAGAACTGAAGTTCTCATTTAAAAACAATTAACAAAACTGAATCACAGAATTGCAGGGGTTGGAAGAGGCCTCAAGAGATCATGGAGTCCAATCCACCTGCTAAAGGAAGTACCCTACAGATCCTACAGTGGCACAGATAGGAATTCAGATGGGTCTTTGAATGTGCCCAAAGAAGGAGACTTTACAACTGCTCTGGGCAGCCTTCCCTTTGCACTTGCAATCCATAACATACTCTAGACAGACTCTTAAGTGTAGGGGATTTACCAATGAAAAAGAAAATAGAGAATTCATCTATATGATTACCCAAGTTTTGTAAGTTCTGAATCATGTCACTGTAGTTACACAGCACACTTGGAAGAATTATCACATAGGGGGTCTTCAGGCGAGTAGTCTTTCTTTTACACAGGAGAAACTGTTTATCAAGGGCTCACTGACTCCGGCAGCCACTTATTCAGAAACTCCAGCTCCTTCAATCTCTACTGAACTCCCTGAATGGTGACATGTGACTGCATTCGGAGCCTTTGCTTGTGATCTGGCAAGTCTTGCAAGGTGATGGACTGTGAAACATACAATTGCAGACCAGCAAGATATACAGTGTTCTGAAAATAGCTTATTGGAAGTTACATAACCCATGACTTGTCTCCATTCTACAGGGCTTTCCCATACTAGAAATTCCCTAGCCACTTTTTCTTGATCCTCAGTAGTCACAGGGAGGTTGCTCCTATTGCATCCATTCAAGGTCTAGTAGGAATTGCCAGAAGTGGTAGTAAAGACAGCAGAGCACTGCACTCACTGGTCAGGACATAATCCCATGGTACTCAAAGAAGGAGAGCATTGTAAGGGCTGGTAATGGTGGCCTCAAACACAGCTGACCAGTCTAAGAGAAGAGCCTGCAGTGCACATCTCTATGCTCAGTGTCAGCTTCCAGTCAGCATGAAGAGCCCCAGGCAGAACACCACTCCGGTCAGAGGAGACCCTAAAATCAGGCGTTTTGCTTTTCCTCATGTACTGCTGCAAAATTTCACCCATTAAACTGTTTTAACTCTCTAAACTATAGGCTTTACATAAACAAATACAATATGTAGGTAAAGTAATATAGAGTAAATTTTAATGAACTATAAGACTTGTTCTGCTATAGCCCCGTGATAATCAGCATTCAAAGTAGTTGTACAGTAATCCACTCTGTACAGAGTACCAGCACATCACACACTGTAGTGTAAAACACTCTGCAGGGTCCCAAGTTTATGCATTGTTTCCTGAGCATGTGTGTCATAGGTTCTCAGTCTGACAAATAAGGCAGGCAGAATATGTTAGAGCATTAGTTTCTGGGTATTTGTAAAAGACTTTGAAAACCACAGGTGAAATATGCTATTAAAGGGTATGGCTACCTGCTTGCTGGAAGCTAGCACTTGAGAAAATGTGAAACTGAAAAAAAACGGGATCTGAGCTAGAGACAAAGCAATGCATAGGTTGGAAGAGGGAAATGAGAGAAGATGTGCAACTGTGGTTCTTCCCTTTGGTGAAATTCATTTAAAAAAGAATAAAAGAAAAGGAAGTGGGATGCTGCCAAAACAGACAGGCCTAATTGATTACATCAAACAAATGACCTTCCCACAGTGATTTATGGGCTAATCTCTCAGCAAGGGGCGCAACTTAGTAGCCAGTACAATTAGAGCTGCTCCATGAATCACTTGCAGTGTGGGCTTCTCTGGAGGACTTGCACACACTTTGTTATTACAGTAAATGAAAGGTTTGCTTGGCCCTCCTTTCCCTGGTCCAGCACTTGCTGCTGAAGGCTGAAGATTACATTAGCTGGTTTCTGTAGCCTAAGTGGGGTGCTGCTTAATTGCCAGGACTAAGCCAAAAGGAGCATATGGAGGGGACATGAGCTGGCAGTGGGGCTTGAAACTTCCATAAGCAAGAAGAGATGGACAGCTATGTATAGCTTAGAAGCAGTGCTAGGAAAGGGCATGGATATTACTGAAAACTTTCTTTTTTCTAATCTTAATAAAACATGAAAAGGAACAGTCTAATGCTTTCATGTTGAAAGGAGAGAGTATACATTTACCCTTAAAAAAAATTAATGGGAATTCTCTATAACCCTGTAAACAGGGAAACAGTTTTGTCTCCTCCACTGTTGATATTAAATAAGCTCACAGAACTGACTTAATTTAAAAGACCATGATAATACCAGTTTACTTCGCCTGAGTCAGAGAGAAGAGCTGCTTTCACAGTTCACAGGCCAATGGTTACAAATTTTGCTATTAATTATGGTTTCTAAAGAGCTATTTTCAATCACATCCTTTTTACAGAAGAGGTTTACTCTCTTTCTAGGATGCTCTGAGCCCACAATAATGCCCCTACCAAATCAGGACCTAAGTACAGAGAGTTTATGAATGATAGATTTACCCTATGGAAATTTAAAAAACAAAAAAAAAACTTTAAAAAGGTAGATCTTCTCACTTTCATTGAGCTTGCATTAGTGTCTAAATCAGCCAATCTGAAACAGGTTCCTTTGTCTAAGAAATATAGCTGAAGAGAATGATTCAGCTTTGTGCTGCATGTGAAGTAGCTCAGAGCAGCAGCGCTGATGAAGGAATCAATACAAGCACATCGATATTAGGATGAGAGGGAAGTCTTTCAAACCTTGCTGGCTTCCCCTAGGAAATGTGTTGCTGCCTCTGTGGAAATGATTGTTCATACAGAGGTGTTCGCTGTGAGCATACAAAGCTATATAGTGCTTATCCTGCCTATTCTTACTCTCCCTCATAGCTTCATGGATACATATGTTGTACAGAGCAGCTATGGTGTCCTCCGGGCACATAATGGACTGCCAGCTACAACAGGGGCTCTAAGCCCTATTCTTCTTGCAAATGAATGAAAGTGGCAATTCCTAAGTAAGCAGAATAAGAGGTTTGCCTTCCACAGGAACTATTATCTAGCAGGTGATGCAGATAGCATCCAGAAGTAAGGGCACTGGCAGGCCACAGAGAGAATAATTACGTGAACATACGCCATACAGTTTCATTAGGTACACCTTTCCTGAAGGGACAGAGAAAGAAACAATATTCACTTCTGAAGAAGTTGCAGCTTCTCTCCAGTCACCGACATTCTGCTTGGATCAAAGAGGATGCTGGGGTAAACCTCATTGCTCTTTACAGCTACCTGAAAGGGGGGTGCAGCAAGGAGAGTGTCAGTCTACTCTCAGATAAATTACAGAACACAAGGAAACGGCCTCAGGTTGAGCCAGGAGAGGTTTATATTAGATGTTAAGAAGTTCTTCATGAAGAAGTGGTCAAGCTGCTCTGAGAGGTGCTGGAGCCCCAATCCCTGGATGCATGTGAGATTTGTGTGGGCCTGACACTAAGGGACACAGTTTAGTGATTGGACTTAATAGGTCACATTGATTGTTAGACTTCAAAGGTGTTTACCAACCTAGATGATTCTACAATTCTACAAAAGGAGTGATCTTCCTTATGGCAGTAACATTTTTTCCCCTATCAATATTCATAGAGTAGAAACAAGCTTTATCTAGATAGTACAGTAGAAAGCATGCAAGGAGAGTGATCCTGCACTCTGTTTACAGGCAGACAGAGAACAGTACATATAATAACCTGAAGCATCATGACATCAATTGACAACTGAGCCGGGCACTACATTTCTAACATCTACTCCTTTCTCACTGTTAAGTGGGAAAAGCTTTCCTGAGCTATGCGGAATTCCAAACAAATCTGTTCAGCTCTTACTCTATTTGGCATCTGGATTCACTAAATGGAGAATTTCAGGTTCCTTTTTGAGTATGTATATTTCAAGGTTTTGAATGAGGATTTTTAGTTTAAATCAGACATCAAAGTAAATGGCAACAAAACTCTTCTGTGTTTGAAATGGCCAGGGGAAAGAAATGAGACACCCACTTCTAGTCTGTAAGCAAAAACCTATTGCTTGTGTGATTTCCATTGTCAGTTGACATCTGTGTCCCAGTTCTGATTCCATGGTTGAGATGTTTTAACACTTCTATGAGCATTTTTTCAATGACTGCCCCAGCAAAGCCAACTGAATTAGAGCAAGTTTAGGCACTGTAGAAAGAGTTGGCATTCAGAAGCAAAGCCATGGAGGTAATTCTGAGGAAGTAAGTCATACTGATATTCTCTAAATGGCTAACACTGGGCTAACAATGGCTAATATTGAAACTGCTCTTATATACATTATCTGCTTAAGATGTGAGTGACAAAGAAAATACAGGTCTGAACCCCACCAAATTCCCAAATTATGATGTTTAGGAATCATTCTCATCCCAACCAACTTTGAAAATGTCAGATGAAATATTTCCGTTTTCTATTTCTGCTGTTAGACAGCTGTTGCATTCTTATAGGGTTGAATCTGAGTGCTGTTTGACAATATATCTTGGGCTGCTTTAAGAGTTTGTAGCCCTAAGACTAACAGGAGTTATTCACTGTGTGTTCCAAAGCCTGGCATTTGCAAGCTGTGTTCTGTTGTTTTTCCTCCACTGGATTAGGATAAGAAATCATCTTGGCCACTGGCATTTCAAATGCAAATCACTAAAAGGAATACATGTACAAAAGAAAAAGCAAACAATAATTAAACATGGACTTGTAATCTTCAGTATCTTCAGTCAGCTCACTAAAGAGCAAAGGAAAAGTCATAATTTGTGCAGAAAAGTGTGGAGGTGGAATGGTAGATAACAGAAGATCAAAAATCAATTGCAATCTCTCCATCTTCTGACCTAAATAAGACCAACTTAGAGTTTAGAGTTCTTTGTAGGTGCTGTGTATATGCATTGCCTTAAGCTCATATTACAGTGATGTTGGTCTCTGGTGTTATTCTTTTATTGACTCTGAAGATCGCAGTGGGAGGAGGTGACAAGTAGGCTCATCTCAGGAGGAGTTAAAAAGTACCTTTTCCTTATTTGATTATTTCTTTTCTTTACACAAAGCACAGAACTAAGCAAGCATTAAAGCATGAAATTAATTTCTGGTTGTCAAACACAGAGGAGGTGGGATTGTAAAAGAATAAGAGTAGTCACAACAAAGAAGGTATCGTAGGATACCTCACCTTGTTCTTTGTCAGTGTCATTGCACCTACAGGACCACTGGCTTCTAGAAACTAAGCACTTCCAGACACAAGCTCATACTACATAACCTGAGAGCAGTAACAGCCAGAACTTACTATGGCCCAGCTCCAAAACCCTTATCTGGAGACAGCAATCTATTACCAGTGATTATAAAACAGAGACATGACAGATGGCCTAGATCAAACCATCATCAGATGTCTGTGACACGAAAGATCTCAGCAGCTCAAATCCCTTTTTGCGAATAACTAGAGCATTTTTCAGTGGGGTGCAGACAGTTCACAACCACGTGGCAATTTTCACAAGCCATCTTCTTTGTCAGAGAAGAGGTTCAGCACCCTGCTCCAAATGATAAACCCATCCTTTCTTGTAGCTAAGACAACAAACTCTGGTATGCCAGAAATCTACTACTTGACTGTCAGGCATGCTTTCAGCATAGTCCTAATTTGTTTTCAGTTTATCTAACATTTTTGTATTTAAAAATAACAAAATAGTTTGTCAGGGTACAATACTGAGAATACCTTGATTTCTGTAGTTTCTCTTCAAAGACACTGTGAAATCTACCTCTCAAAGCACTGATACATTCGGAACAAAACAGTCTCAGTCCTTTTCCATCTGGATTCAAATTTAGTGGATAAAGTGACAGAAAATAAGCCCACTGCAGCTGTGTTAAAACAAATTGCTTGGCCTCCAGGAAATTAATCAGTGGTTTTTTTCAGAACATGTTTTCTGACAGTTCCCCTGATCCCCTCCATCCACCAAGGAATTATGCACCAGAGCAGTTATCTCCACTCTTTACTAGTAAGATGACTGATGCAGCTATTGCAGCTGCTTTAATGTTTTCCAGATATTGCCTGGAATGCATCTTTCCTTTCTTTCTGAAGCTGCTACAATCTGTGTACGGACAATGTGATCCTATAAAACTAGGGAAATCTTCCCTTCCATAGATAATTGCCACATTGCCCATTTTTGTCTTTATTAGAATAATCAGTAGTCTGCCATGCTGATCCCACTGAGAAGTATCAGCTGATCCACCCAGTGTCTGTGCACACACTTCATTTCCCCTGCAACTCCTAAAATTAAGAGCTGCCTCCTCAGCTTCACACTGCCAGGTATACCAGATGCGTGGCCACTGAGATTTCCCATAAAGCCCCAGTGGAGCCAAGCACTCAATCTCCCTAAGGCACTCGCCTGGCTGACCTTGTTTCAGATGAGGTCTTACTGGGTCTAGCTATGAGACAATTTGCACCGATGGCACACAAGGAACAGCAGTCAGTATGAGAGAGCACTCATAATGCTATTTTATTTAGTTCTCATTGTAATTGTCACTTAATTTTGTGCAAAACTACTCCATACACAGTAACCCCATAACCTGCCTGAAATTAACTGAACTGTGAGAAATTCAAGCTAAGACAACATCTTACTTCCAGAGATTTTTTTAAGAGAAGATGACATGTTTCTGCAACATGATTATGCAGAAAAACATATAAATACGCTAAGTAAAGCTCTGAATAGAAAACTGCCCCAAATGAGTCAAGATAAATAAAACAAATTAAGGGAGATTTAGGTTAATTGTTATGAACACATTTTTTACTCAGAGGATGATGAAGAACTAGAATAGACCACCCAGAGAAGCCATGGGTGCTCCCAACTGACAGCATTCAAGGCCAGGCTGGACAGAGTTTGGGCAGCCTGAGCTGATGGGGGGCAGCCCTGCCCATGACAAGGGGTTTGGAACTCCAAACTATTCTGATTCTATTAGATGATTTACATAGATAATGGAAGACTTAAGCCAGAAAGCCTGTCTTTCTACTTCTGCTGCTTTCATCTACCATTCCTTCCCATTTTAACCTATTCTGGTGAGAACTTCCTTTAATTAATGCCTGTGAGAGGTCCTAGACGAGTCAAGACAACAAGGGAAAGCTGCCTGTGCACAGTAGGCAGAGGGCAGTTCTAAGTCCTTCTTTGGAGACCCACATTTGGTAAAAGCTTATACAGTGGACTCTGTTTTATGTCAAACAACTTAAGGAAAGCCAGGCTATCAGAACACTAGTCTTTCTTCCATGGTTTCACATGAGGATATGTGTCATACTGTCTTAAAATCCACCCAGAAGCCACTCCCATGAGTGACCAGCTACAGATATCACATATGCAGAATATGCATTGAGCAAACTATCTGATCTTTGGAGTAAGTGCAAAAGCAGGTAACAAATGCTGCACAAGTTTCCATTTGAAAAGTCATTTCTTGCATAAAGAAGACGAACCCTAATTTCACTAAGGGAGTTACTGGAAAAGGGCCAGCAGTTTCTCATTATTAACTGCAATTGCCTTGCCTGTATAGATATAATCAATAAAGAGTAACATTTTTCCTGCAAAACTTACTGATGCCAGCGAGTATACTGCATTCTGAAAAGAAACACATGATATTATTTGGGGGCTTCCTTCTTGGATTCTGGGCTTAATAAGAAATGAGGTTTAGCAGACTGTGGTTGAAATCTCCTTCTTATGAAATGTGTTCTGTGAACAGTGACTAAAACAGTAAATATCACTTTTGAAAATATTACTGTCAATGTTTTGAAAGCCACAGGTGTGATTTGTTGCCACTCCATCTTCAGCACTGAGATATTGCCTCTCGCAACTTGTACTGCACTAATGCAGCGCTCCACATAGAGCAGGCTTCATTTTAATGCCACATAGTATGAATTTCCTCGAAAGAACTTTCACTGTGAAAGTTTGTGTTTAATATAAATGCATTAACTATTCATATACGTTTCTATCATCAGTAGTATCTTGTGGCTAAACTGCTGATCAGACTTACTCTGCTACAGTTACATTTCTTCCTGGCTCTACATTGGCCCAAGCTCTAGCCCTGAAGGATTTCCTCATTTCACTCCATCTTATTTTTACCCAGGACTTTGCTGATTCTATCAATCCCCAAAACCAAATGACTTCAGTGTTAGCTGCAACACATATCTCAATATGTGAAACCACACTCTAGTGGTTTCCAGGCTCTCTAAACTCCTTTCAGCTTGTAGAAGGAACCACACAGTATATAGTTACAGGTTTTTGCTCAGGAAGCAAGTTATAATTGGAACTTTTAGGGCTGATGGAGGGAATTATATAAAGAATGACAGGAATATTCAGTGATATTTTTCATCTTCCCAAAAACATCCTTTCAATTTCTTTTTCATCTGTTACTTGTTGTACCTTTTGCATTTAACAGTACACATTTAGTTTAACAGTTTGCAGTTCGTTAGAAGAATCATATAGTGCTGATCTAAACCTCAAGCAATTTCATGTTAACCTGACTGCATAAAACTGTGTAACTAAAATGACCATTGCATCTTGCAAAACGATCTATTTTCATAAGAACAAATAATCCCTTCTGCAGAGATCCCAAGTATTTTAAAACAAAACTTCACCTCCTGTTTCATCATCAGTTGCTTACAAAATGAAGAAAAACATATCTTGTTACCAAGAGAACATTTTCTTTCCAAAATATCATTATTTAAATATTTCCACTTCAAAGTACAAACTTTAAAAAGAGCTTTTTTTTAAAAAAAAAAAAGCTGCGTGCGAAGAGAAAATATTATGCGAACTTTTCAGATGAGGAAAGAACCAAAATAATTGTTCCAAACCTCCTAATGCTGCTCTTAAAAACATGTTTTGCAAAACGATGAATCTTGCTTTGCCACACGTTCTATTTTCAAAACACATCATCAAAATCAGTAGCTAAAATTGTTTTACAAACTTTTCTAGTCTCACAGCTTCATTCTCTCCTCCTTCCTAAATAAACATGAAACAAAACAACCTAGATAGTCACAGTTTGTTGATAATACTGAATGCTTTTTTAGAATAGCTGATAGAAAGCCCATAATCTTTTCTTATGGCTCCTTGTCACCTTCAAGACAGAGAGGAACATTACTGCAAGCAGATTTAGATGCAGGGTTTTTTGAAAATTGACTGAAAATAGATGAAAATTACTTCTGGGGTCTTTTCAGTCGATTTGTTTCCTAGCTGCCATTGCAAAGAAGTCTAATAAAGCTCTGTGTTTAGTGAGACTGCAGAAGCACAAGTGAATATACTTCAGAAAAAAAGCATCAAGCTAAGCATAGAACAAAAGCAAGTATCCTTACTTTTCATTAAGCAACATATATTTCACCACTTTCAGCCCATGGTCCTTTTACACCTCTACAGATGTCCTGTACTTTTTACAGTGTGCTCTACACAATGTGCTTTGTTTGGAAATTCTGTGTGCCATATCTATATCCCAACACTACCTATCTGTGTTTTACAGAGTGACTCAAATTAGTCACCAAGGGCAGTAGTCAACTCATTTAATGTGCAGCATCTGCAATACAGATAGCTGCACTGAAGCCAGTCGCCCTCTGCTCTAGTGTCAGTCATTGGGCACAAGTGACAGTGGACACTGACTACAGTGACTAGCGCAGCTATAGACATTTACACTGCTGACGTTAACACTCGTCCAGATTAACCCTATCCCCAGGGTCTGACTGAAAAATACTCCCTTGATTCTGTTACTGCCCTACTTCATTTCCAACCCCCTCTTTCCCCTTTGTTATTGATTAACTTCTAAAAGGCTTCTTCTCCAGCTACCTGCCCCATACTCCTATATCTCATGCAGATATGAACAGATATTATATTCTCTAGGGTCTGGGCATCTCCTGGAACAGAGGTCAATCATACATTTTCATGAGCAACCTTTTCACAGAGAAAGACTCCACACCTTCCTGACAGGCTACTAATCTACCAGCGACTGAAAGGTTCTGCCAATTTAACACACTCCTCAACAGGAGCTAGCTATTGCTTTCCCCTTGTTAGAAGCACTGAATTCAAAAGTTGAGATACAAACATTCAGATTAAATATTTCACTATCATTTGGGGCAATGTTTTACTTTCTCAGACGTAACTGCTTTGTAAAATGGTTAAAATAATATCAAAATTATACAATTTAATCCTCACTTGATAGAAGCTTCCTACTCACCAAAGACAGTGTTTGTCACAAGGAAAATTATCCACCCAGACAAGAGACCTTAGACTGAAGATTTTCAAAGCTGTCTACAGGACATGTAGGCCTTTCAAAATTCCATTAAAATGTTTTTCTGGAGGGCATTTGCTGTACTGCTGGATTATTATTATTTTTTTTAAATAATATTAAGTCACCTCAACTAAGCTCCTTCAGGAATGCTAAAATTATAGGACCACACTATATAATTATTGCTGCAGGGGTAAGTAGGAAAAGCTCAGGTCTGCATAGGAATGTATTAACAACGTAAAACACTGCCTTGGAGGGAAAAAAATTAATCTTAATTTCCAAGATCACAAATCACTTGTTTGCTGAGAAGAACAGATTCCCAAAGTCTGCTGTCTCTTCTGCCCTTTCCAATTTTCCTTCCTATATGCAAAGGAAATTCCCTCCCACATGGGAAGGAGACTCCTCTCCCTGAAGTTGTATCTTATAGCAATTGGACAGACCAGTACAATAGGAAAAGCATTACAACAAAAGGCAATGACAGATGGGTGATCACAATAGACAATTGCCACAGAGGAATGAAAAAAGATCACTTACCCATATCTGAAGATTCTAGGTTTAAAGAGAAAATCTCCACCAACAGAAGACCTCCAGAAAGAGAAACTTTCACAGTGGTAGTCAGCCCTTAAATGAGGTCTAAGAGAGGTGCAACCAGGCTCCATCCCTTTTAGTCACACAGATGAACTGCCTTCACCTGTGCTCCCACAGCTGACTCTGCTTGCCTCAGGTGATCAATCAGAGGTTCATGACTCAACAGTTCCCATACACATCAATAGACCAAAGCTTGTTCTTGTGCTCTTGGGAAAAACATAAATCTCCCTCACTATCTCTTTTGAACAACTGATATTTTTTTCATATATATATATGTGTGTGTGTGTGTGTAATATAGATATACAAATATTCTTTAATGTATCTGGTATTTTTTTAGACTATTATTAATGAAAACCTTTTTTTTTTTTTCTTCTAATAAGAAGAAAACACCCATTGTTACTTTCTCTGTACAGAACTGTAAAATAAATATCATTATTCTCAAAACTTTTGCAATTAACTTTTGTGTAGTGGGATCCAATACATGCTGTGCATGCACATCTTGGTTCCTAAAGATCAATCTGAATACCTGTACCATAATGCCTGATTTTTAGCCTTCTCCTGAAGGTCATTTCTGCAATTTTACTCTGAATTTTTCACTATTTTCAATAACTAAATGACCAATAAGTGTACACACCGAAGTAGGAACTGGCCTCTGATTCTCTACCATATATCTCTCAGATTACAAATCTTTTAGAGGACAGTGTATTTTGGTAACTATTGAACTCAGAGTAAAACGCAGTAGGTACTTCTGAACAATCTCAACAATATGCTATTCTTGGATTAGAAAACTTTTTTACTTTCAAGGGCATCATTTAGATTACTTATGCACTAATACTGATGAATAAAAAAAAATATGAAAGAAGGATCACTTGGATACAAAATGAGAAATGCTCAGCTGAGTTCAAGCGTGTTGCATATGGTCTAATAATAATTTGGATGCCCTACAGAAACATCCTTCCAGCAAAGAATTCTCAGACTCATCCCAAATATTCATAAACTTCCTAATCTAGGACTCTACAGCACTCCTGGAAATGAAAGGAGGAGGGGAAGGGAAAGGAGAAGGGAAGAGAGTGCCTCATGGGTTTGACTAGACAACCCAAATTATACACCCAATCTTTCCTGACCCCTACCAGAGCTGACCCTGGAGAAACAGCTCCATTGTCTAGGGCTGATATCCGTCAAGTAGAGTTGAGGGCTGCTCTCTTATCTCTCTGTACTGCCATTCAGACTGAGTGGAGGTAACTGCTCAGGGTTATAAGCTATATACGGTGCAGAGGAAGCATCATTTCAAGATGGCACAAGACAAAATATGGTATGCTTAGGGGAAGAAACGAAGTGGGGGAAGCTGATAGATATTGATGATTTGGGAATAAGCATGGAAAAACAAAGGGAAAAGGGGTAAAAAGGGATGACTACATATGAGTTGTTGGTCAGCATGCTTTTCTGGCTGTACACTGTACCTAATCAGTACAGGCTTTCCTATATTAAAAAATAAATAAATAAAAAAAAATCCCTTTCTAACACTTTTCCTGTGCAGATATGTATGATGCTCTAAGTGCAAGCAGCTGGAGTGGAATCAGGGGCCAGAGGCCTGTGTGTCTTTGGTACTAATAACTGGGGTGAATGCAGATGTGCACATGAGTACTAGTGAGTACTGTGCTAGACTGGCAGGTGAAGTGGTCTGGGATCAAGGCACGAAGGTGTGTCTGAGGGTGAGAACATGGGAGCAGCTGGCTGGCAGGGGGACCAGGGAGTCCCAGCCAGATGGAGAGAGCTCTGCATGTTTCTGTGCATAATGAATCCTTAGCATCTGGAGCAGTGTTACGGAATTCATGAGCTCACATGTCCAGATGACAGAAACCGGGGAGACTGGGACCCAGGAGCTAGGTCTGGTCTGAGCCCAGCTGCTGGAGGGATTCACATTCTATGTATGTTCACAAGTATTCACATAGATGTTTCCCAGTTGTGGGCCTTCCTCCTGATTAGCCAGTCAGAGGACTAGGATGAAGCCCATGGGGCTGCTTATGTTTGTGAGTGCTGAGCGTACCTGTCTGTGCTGACAAGTGTGTACGGCTGTCTATGTATGTGTTGTATACACATCTTCAGGGAATTCACACTCAACCTCAGTCCTGCTTGGGCATGGGGTATATGAATCTGCAGCAGCTTGGCTTCTGGCAAGCGTGTGCACATATACACAGACACACGCACACACAGTTTGTATTCATTTTAATTTAGAAACAGGAGCTGAAGTAAGAATCTATTTTCTGTCTGGGTCAATCTTGAATTGTATAACTTCTGCTGAAGTTTTTGCCAGTTTAGAGTCTGCAACATTCACTAACAATAATAGCACCAACACAGTGCTTACATTGCAATTTATATCTTAAATGTTCTTTGAAAATACCTACTAATTAACTCAATTAATTAAAACAATTAGTCTTTGAGAACACTACATAATCCTTAAGTCACCCAAGTGGAAAGCATTTCTCCTTCTAGCTTTCAAAAACTAAAATATAAGTGCATCACATTCCCTTAATACATGTCATTCTTACTTTGTGCTAATTAACGGCTCATATATTCCTACCTAACAACTAGAAATAAAGAGAGTCAGAGTGCAAGAAAGAGAGAAAGTTGTTAAAAGGAATTTAATTAAGTATTTGTTGAGGAGTAATTATGCATAAATTGCAGGAAAAATAAGTTTTATATTATTAGTACATCTTAATTAGTGTCTTTTTATTATCAGTGTTTAATTTACTCACAGTTGTTTTGCTTTATTTTACACTAAGTGCTTCTTTGTATGCTCTTTACTTATATCTATTACCCCTAACTTTTCCAATTGGTACTAGAACTGGCATTTCTGATGTTATTAAATGTCTACAGGTTCCCAGACTGATTCAGTTGAGTGATAACATCTCAACTTATTTCATATATTCAATGAAATTCATTGTACTATTTCTTGACTTAACTCATAATATATTTTTATAAAGCTATATGAGATATAAAAAATACCTGGGCAAAATGGATTTTTGCATTTAGTGAAAGCAGTAGCCTTCTCCTTACATTTTTGAGATGAAAGGTTAATTACCTAATGGTGCTAAAGGAAAGACGATATTAAATAGTAGAACAGAAAAATGTGAATGAAATCAGAGCATCTTTTGATTCATTGCTGGAATAGGTGACCAGAGCTACCTTGGCTATTGGAGGTCATCAGGTAAATTATTGCTGAATTATGCAGGAATCAACAATTTTATGGATAACAAAAACAGTGATAGTTTTGCACAAGTTTATTGCTTCCAAGGAGCATGACTGACTTACTGACTTCATAAGCATGAAGTGTCTGGTAGCTCCTGAAAGTAGATTCTCAGTTTGTAGTTAAAGATGCAGTTCAAGATTAAGAAGTCTGTCTTGGTCACAGAGGTGGTTACAAATTGCCATTGCAAAATCTGGAGTTCCTGTATGTATTTAATAGTTGTTGTTTAAAAAGATTTTATTAAGCACATTGAAAATATCCATGCCTACACCCTCTTGTGACAGGAATACTGCAGATAATTTCAGTTATTATTGTATCTAGTTGAATCTCACCTTTCAAGGAGAAGGAAATTAACAGATTGTTGTTTGAGGACCAAGCAAGATAGTCTGAAACACTACAGAGAATAGCAAATGATTGTGATTTACAATAGTCTGCATCCTGTTTGCTTTCAAACATGCAATGAAGCAATAGTAATACTGAGCCAAGGTCTGTGAAGTTTTTGTCCCTAACTGCTTTGTCTACAATCTTACTGCATTACATTACAGAGGAAGTAGAATTACGTGAGTTTAACGTAGAAGACGAAACAGTCCTCAGTGCATGCCACACCCTCAGAGTATCAAAGACTCTTCTGTTAACAAGATGCTGGTATGGAAAAAGAGCAAGAGCTAGAACTGGGTGCCTTAGTCATAATTGGGCTATGAGGTACCATTAAAATGTGGACATAAGATGCAGTTTTTGAAATATCTTCAAAGCTAAAAACAAGGATAGGTCTGAAAAGAGCTACTAGGACAACTTATGAAAGATGAGATGAACTTAGCTCATTTAGCCTCACTTAAAAGGAGGGAGAATTGAATTACCTGCCATGGTGTCTTCTAGCCTTGCTTTCTTTTTTGTAAGTGTGAGAAAAGATATAAAAATGTGAACTAAATACACACGAAGGAGAGAAACCATTCCTGTCAAAACAAGAAGAAAACTTTCTACATTAAAGTGCAAAAGATTAGAATATTTCCAACCAGACTGTAAAACATGATATCTATAGGAATAATAGGAAAACAATTTTAAGAATGAACTCTGATGCTTTATGGATAGGGTAAACAATGAAGTTAGCAGTGATAGTTTGAGGCCAGATTTGAGGATCCAGGAATGCCTATATTGCAAAGACTTTCTGCTAGAAATCTACACAAACTTATCTTGAGGGGATGACACCCAAGACTATTCAAACGTGGAAAAGAAATGTAGATTGTTAAGTAAGACAACATCAGCCTCATATGCAACTCAGACAGATAAGATTATGTGGAAGCGTCCCTTCCTCCTTGCTGTGAGTTCATTGTCCTGCTGCACTCTGATTACTTCAATACGTGATCTGTAAGTATCCTGACAGGTACCTGCTTCTACAGACCTCCATGAGAAATTCTCTAGTGGCTAGCAAAAATTTGCCCCTTCAAGAACATAAAGGATTTTAAAAGCTGCTCATTTGATAAGGGTTGTTGTTTGAATGATAACAAAATAAAAATGTTGAACAGAAAAAAAAATGACAAGTAGCTTCTTGAGGGCCACTTTTGATTTCCTTTGGACTTGAAAACACAGAGACATGCCTAAGTAAGAAAAATCAAGTTAGGAAGAAATTCAGAAAGGAAACAGAATAGATCTTAACTGCACTATCAAATAAATTCTGATATTTTTTTCTATATCGTATCTTACATGCTATCAGTGCTCTAAACATATGTGTCTTTTTGCACTCTGACAATTCCCCCATGTTGACATATCAACATCTTAATAGCCATTTCCTGAGAAATTTTCCCTTAATCCCATTTTCAATGCACCCAGAACACGAAGTCAAATCTTGGCATAATTTACATAATTATATGCTCAGCGGATAGACTTTCCTATCAAATAAATGCAGACATTCTTTTAGAATAAATCAGAATAAATTAAATATGCTTCAGGTACGGATATGTACAGGATCCAGTCATTTGTAATATAACGATACTGATATGTCAGAAAGTACAGTACTGTCCTTTTCATGAAAACACAGTTCAGCTAGGGACCCTGAACTCTTCTGAAACCTCTCCTATAAATCAGTCTCATCATTCCTCATATATACAGCTCAGTTCCACCTTCAAAGTCAGTTGAAACTTTAATATTGACTTCAATAGGACTATTATCTATCATCAAGCCAATATTCAAAAGTAAGTAGCCAAAGCAACATTTTTAACAAGTAATACTTGATTTTAAAAAGGGAGTGCAAGATATATGTGAGAAGGAGCAAGAGAGTAAGATGGAAAATAACTGCCAATAGGAATAAAAAAATAAATTCTAAAGGTGATACTAAGGAGAGTGCAATTTCCACATTTTGCTAGTGGAAAAATAGAGCGATTTACTAATGATGGTTGTTGAAGTCCCATCATCACCAAGCGGAGTTTAGATAAAACACTTCCATGCAGAGGATAATCTTAGAGTTATGTCAGAATGGAGGATGGGATAAATAATTTATTTGATATTTTGGCTCTTGCATTCTGCAGTTCTGTCTATCAACTGTGCTCACTTCCTTCTTTCATGAAGTATTTAATCATTTCATAGTACCGTGCACTTTTAATCTTGTGCTGCAATTTCTAGAATTTGTGAAATCACTTTTCATGCAGTATACATTTCAAGTCTCTTCAGGGTAGATTTGTGGCTCTGTATAATTTTCTTTCCTCATAAGAAGTATTTCAAAAAACAAGGTGCAGTCATGAAATGTTCTCTTTACTGGATGACTGTACATGTTCCTTTGATTTTTATCTTTCTTAGTATAAACTTATCATCACATTCTCACAGGAACTTATAATGAAATACGTGAAATACCTTCTGTGAATTTTATGAAAGTTATGATAGCATTCAAATGTTGAAACACAGCTAAGTTTTAACAACTGAGGGAAATACAATGTTCCTCAAACTCAAGAAGATTTATCAGCAGGACATAAATAAATAATCTCAATAACTTGAGCTAACGTATTCATCCATCACTTTGATGAGTCCATTAAAATGCTTACTGGTTGCTACTAGATGGGAATACAGTGCATGACTTTTGATTTGAATTGTTGTTTTGATCTGTATATAGCATCCTACCTTTCATTTTAACCAGCCCTGATTCTTTACTCGTAGTGGAAAGTGCACTTGTTTAAATCAGCCAGGAGGAAGGCAGTTCTGAGTCTTTCATCCCTTTCACTCAACAGGTTAAACTGAATAACATGACATACTAGTAACTTTCATTTGTAAACAGGTTCTCTGTGCTAGTTCTTCATTAACAGATAAGTTAAAATTAGGTAAATTAGGATAAAATTTACTTAACAGTTTTTGATAATGAGGATAGAGACAGGCTTATACGTAGAAAGCTCTGACACTGGGGTCACCAGCTAATAGAGAAGAAGGATAGAAAGGAACAGGTAAAACAACAGTAACAAAACTAAGATAGGTGAGACACCTTTCTCTGTGGCCAGCTGGGAAAAGCAGTGATGGGGTCCCTGTTGACAGTCCCCTCTGGGTGGTATTTTCAGTACAAGGAAAGCAAAACAGTGACAAGCCATTGCCATTCCTTTCCCACAGCACTTTGGTTTTTTTTTTGGGGGGGGACCTGCTCCTACTTCAGTGAATTTTCCTTGTTCATAATGCACTTTATACTGACATCATTTGGGCAAAGGTACTGCACACTGACTGACTTTTGTACATGTATTTCACCAGATAATCCTGACCAGGCATCTAGATGACCATTGTTAACTTTGCTGTGTTGTCAGTTTTGGATTTCCGCAACAGAAACAAAAAGCCACAGGACGAGGTGTAGGAAAGGAGTAGGAGTGGCAATTCCCAGTTCTTTTGGCAATTGTGTTCTTCCCCATGAGAATCCACCATCTGGAGTGCACTACTGTGAAGAAAAGTGTGTGGTAACAACATCACAAAACAGTAATGGAGAAATATTTATCTGGAAAGCTCTGCTGCATGAGCCCAGATGAACTGTAACAGTCAGCTGACACTGTGAAACACCCTCCAAGGCTAGCTCCACAGTTTGGGATTGGTAAATGAGGCCATTACATATAGATATATTTCTACCATTCATGGGCTGCATCTCAGTAGTTCTGAGCATGGAACATGAGTCACAGATTTTTTCCCCCCTGGAAGATTCCCTTACATCTCTGTGAGAACTAAATGGGAATTTCCTACAGCAACACAGATCTCTCATCATCTGCTGATACTGTCCAAAGGTTTGTGTTTCTGTGCAAAAGATGCTGATAACTTCCACGCCTTCTTGGGTTTATCTCACATACAAAAAAGTAAAAAGTAAAAATATACACTTAATGCTTTTCTCCAATGGGACTCACTCTTGACTTTTCATTTTCGGTTCCTTTCAGTCGAAGAAACCAACAAATGTAGAGTGAAATTAGCTCTTTCAGAAGAGGTCAATGTACTTAATTTGCCTTACAAATGATAGAATATTAATCTTCCACAGAATCTGTGCTATTCAGATTTATAATTTATATTCCTATAATGTTCTTATTTTAACAATAAATGCTATTCTGCAAATGTATCTAAAAGGCCATTTTAAAATATTCCCTTCAACACAAAGCTTCTATAACTAACATGAAAAACTGCAGAAAATCATAGCAGTATTTTAATGCCCTCAACAATTTTTCATAGGAAACCAAGAAGATAAGTTTTCTTTTCACTGATATATTTGGCATGCTAGCAGTAAATTGTTGCAAAAAAAGTAGTAATTGATTTATAGTTTTAATCTACTTACAATGAATGTTTTATGAAAATAGTATAAGTTGTTGACTACTCCTAAATGCATCCATAGCAATGGCACATTTTAAAAAAAAAAAAAAATTCATTTAAAAAACACCTGTTTCATCATTTCATAGAGAATTAGCATAAGAATGAATACACTGAATGCTGGTAACATAACAAAAAACAATCCTAAATCATCTAACATTGCAGCATCAGACAGAAGTTATTTGTTCACTTTTTAATATACTCCCTCTCTTAAAATGTTCAAGGCATCCAGTCAGAGTGAAAGAAAAAACAACCATGCAAAACACGTGACTAATCCAGATTTATCTTCAAGAACCAAAATGAAAGGATTGTATGATCTATTAAGAACAACAACAGTAACAACAATAATAACAAAACAGAACTGTGTTTCCTGTTGCAAATAATCTCAAGTTTTGCTGAATGGTGCACTCAAGAGGGGCACAGATATGTCTGTGCATCATTCACTACTTGAAAGTAATAGTTTGGTGATAGGTTGTGAAAAGAAGGATATGGAAAATGCTTTCAGCAGCAGCTGGTTGTTGTTCTAGCATTTAGTCTGTGGTTATGAACAAATCATTCAACCATGCAGGAAATCATGGCCAGCGAGAATAACTGCAAGTGAGGTACACAGGTAGGAGGAACAATCCATGTGTCATAAGCAAATGGGAAAGACATGTTAGTGGGATCCTCCTTGATTTTCTTAGGTCTGCTATTACCAGTATGAATGAAGTAAACAGTTCTAGCCTAGAGAAGAGACAGTGAAAGCACAGTGAAAGGCATGCTGAAAATTTAAGAAATCCTGATTATTTTAATTAGTCAAAATCAATAGGGTACAACATAACAAGGTCAAGAATGAAATAATGTTCTTCAGTAAGAATTACTAGCTAAGCAAAAATGAACTGGGGTATTACTGGAACTAGTCTGCTGTAAGTGGAATGGCAAACAAAACAATCCAGCAGGGTTCAGTGAGGTAAAATTACAAAATTCAATACAAGAACATATAATCATTAATGTAAGAGACAAAAGATTCAAAGTAACCCTCACAATTTGTTCCTGTTTAGGCTAGACTACAGTGTGTTCACCTTTATGCATGATGCTTTAAGAAAGTTATAGAGTACCTGGAGAAAACCTAGAAAGCCATTAGTAATGATCTAATAGTCATGATCTTGGGGAAAATGCCATAAGAATTAGAATATGAACAGAGTAGGTCAGGGTTTGTCTGGGATGGCACTTGCATTTTGGCCCTGATTTGAGATGTTTTTTAAAGAAGATAACTTCTTGAGTCTCTTATACATTTTCTATCACTTTAAATTTATGACAGATTGAGCTGTATATTAAATTTATAGAATTGGATAAATCCATCCATCCATACATGTATGTATCTTTTGTGACTGTTGGAAGTCTTCATATTATCACCAAAAAAAATCAGCAATGACAATGCTATCCATTTTGCACTCACAGTTACCTATCTTACTTGGAAGGAAGGAAGGAAGGAAGGAAGGAAGGAAGGAAGGAAGGAAGGAAGGAAGGAAGGAAGGAAGGAAGGAAGGAAGGAAGGAAGGAAGGAAGGAAGGAAGGAAGGAAGGAAGGAAGGAAGGAAGGAAGGAAGGAAGGAAGGAAGGAAGGAAGGAAGGAAGGAAGGAAGGAAGGAAGGAAGGAAGGAAGGAAGGAAGGAAGGAAGGAAGGAAGGAAGGAAGGAAGGAAGGAAGGATATTGCTTCCTTTTTGTTTTGGTAAACCTTTTCACTAGTAAGTTTATGCAAACACAAACAAAAATCACATTTCAATTCTGAATAACTGGCATGTTGTAATGACAAATAAGGTTTCATTAAAAAATCCAAAATTTGCCTTGCATTGGCAGGTAGGGGTAGAAATGAACCTTAACAGTAAATGTCTTCTTTGACTTTAGCTCACAATTAAAAAGATGATTAACAAAACCCTGCAAGCCAGAGTACAGGAGACAGATTGCAAACAATATCATTGCCAGCAGATTTTAATTTTTTCATTCCTGCTGAGCAAGCTGTGGGGTCATGAAGAACTAACCACACTGAGTGCCTCTTTTAGCTGACTGAGTTGCACAAAGGTTAACAACACAGACCATGTGACAACTGCAAAATGGGGACTAATTTTGTTATTAGGTTTCCCCTCCTGGAGATATTCCAAGGAGTCCTGTAGCTTTTCATGATCAGCAGATAAAGAAAAAGAGGAACTCCAGACTGAACTACAGTGAACAGATGCCCTCCCTCTGGTGTTTAATTTAATTAATTGATGTTTGTTGAAATAAAGCCAATTAACCTGGCTTATCTCTTAATCAATCATGCCTCTGCTTCCATTACTCATCTAGAAAAATGGCATTGTGTGTTTTATGACAGTCAACTGAAACAATTAAAACCAACTTGTTCTACATTGCCTGCAGTAGACTTTGCAATGGAAGATAAGAAACTTTTTTTTTTTGGTGTAGGATAAAGCAGTCAGGCTTTTTAATTAATGACTTTCTGCCTCTGGATCCACTTTAGTTCCTTTTAATATGAGATTGAGAAAGAACTGAGGCATACCACAGCTGGAAGTCTTGCTTAGGTTCACAGAGAACAAAATGTGATTTCTGGACTCCTGAATCTCAGACTTCTGCTGTGGTTAGTAGGAAGAATATTGTACTCTGATGACAACAGCCGTCAAAGGACAGTGTTTCAGGTTGTGTGCCTGTCTTACACTCATGTGAAGATATACAGTATCTATTTCTCAAAGGCCTGTTATCTTTTCATAGAACGTAGTTTTATATAACCTGTTGTGGTTTATCCCCAGGAGGCAGCCAAGTACCACACAGCCACTCGTTCATTCTCTGCAAGTGGGATGGGGGAGAGAACAGTGAAAGTCCCAAATTATGGCATTTATTCACAAGAAACAGCTGTTCATTATTTGTCATCTCTTAAATGTTTGTGAATAGATTTGTGTTCAAATATTTCTCTAGCATTAAATGTTACATCTCACTACATTTCCCTTTTTAAAATAGGGTTTATTTTTAACCATTTCTAATCTTGTTGATATGGAAGTCACTTCAAAGAAAAAAACTTGAAAGTGTATTCTTGGAGACTGCTATCGGTACAGAGTCCTGGCTCTCTAAAGCTTCTTCCAGTACTAAAATGACCTGAGAAGTGTGGCTTTCTATGTGGAAACTGTCCTTATGCAGTAGAACAGATTTGATTCACAGCTCTGTGGAAATCATTAAGATCTTTCAATTAGCTCCTATGTATTCTGCTCATGTCTCTTATATACCTTAATCCCTTACATCATATACTGTAGAAGATTCAAAAATGATAGTAACTATAGAAATGAATCTGAACACGTCAATGCACAAAAGCAAAGAAATTTGAAAACTGTGATCTCTACTGTGGTGTTAACTCAGATGAATTACAAATACCTTTCCTCTAATAAGCAGAATAAATTTTCAATCAAAATCTTGTTAACTGTTCTGTGGCTGATTCTGATGTACTGTTTGTCATTATGTGTACAGAAAGAAAAAAGATTATTTCCAGTCATTTAGCTTCAAGCATTGTCCATAGTAGAATCAATACAAGGCATATGACATATCTCCATGTAGTCCTGAATCCAGATTCAGAAATATACATCCTAGACACGCATCCGTGTAACAGAAGTTATATGTGATAACTGTCTTCTAGAAAAGAGTCTGGGACTGGTTTGTGCTTCCAGCAGTGATCTCAAGACAGTGCTTTAAGACCCCAGGAGTGGGATGGTGATGACCTACTTTTACTGTCTAGCTATCTACAACCTAGCTGCAGTACTAGGAGAACTTGAATTTATGCTAACAAGTAGCACAAACAGTCTCTTATCTAGACCTCAACTCTGCGTAGGAATAGGTTAGAAGTCAATAAAGTGGGTGTGATCTAAGGCAAGCTTTGATGCAAGAATGACCATATAAGCATGGCAAGCAATCTGAAACCAGAAAAAGAGTGGATTTATTTGTGATATTGGGCTTGGTACTGCAATAGTTAGTTTTGTCAAAGCAGCATAAATACAGCAGCCTAGTTGTCTGCCTCTGATTTAAGTTTTTATAAGTTTCAAGTGCATTGAAATCCTACTCTTTAGTTGATACAGTTGGAAGGAAAAAGTATGGAAAGAACATTTCCAGCCCCTAAGCTAGGCTGCGATTATTCATAAGCAATATTTTTGATCCATAAATATATCAGAGGCTTTTCATCATGACCATCCATCTTTGGAGCTTCACCTCTATCCAGACCGAGCATGAGAGAAGCAGAAAGCAGAGCATGCAAAACGAGAAGGAAAACAAAACACTATGGATTAAAATTCTCTCTCTCATCATAGGAAATCACTGGCCTCACAAAGGGACAAATAAATATGGTTGCACATACATTATTAAAAGTAATCGCATTGTTGCTTATTGGTTTAATTAAATACCTAGAAAAAAAAAAAAGTAACAATTCAAGGCACGTTATGAGCAGCAATTACATTAACCTTTAATAATCATCTTTTCCTATTGCACTGTGGTAATGACCACATTAATTAGTAATGAAATGATTAAATATGAAGAGTGTGAACAATACCATGAATCTCTGCATGTGGGCACCTTGCAAGGACTGGCTGGCATTGCATCAAACACACCTTGAAAGGAACATTCAGAGAGTTTTATTTCTGCTGGCTGCAGCCTCTGTGCACTGCAGGAACTCTGAAGCCAGGAGGGGTAAATGAATGGACTGCTGTTTGGGTAAACCGAATGATCTAAAACACAGATGGATAGTGCTGCCTTCCTGGAAAATGCTGTGATCTTGACAGCCCTGCTCCCAGCTAAACTGTGGAAACAAAAAATCTCTCCTAATCCTGAAAAGCACATATCTCAAAGTGCAGCTGATCTTTTTGGCAGTCTGTTTAAGGGCATATGCACAAAAGTGCAGCTTCAGAGTTGTGAGAGGTACATCAGACTTAGGACATGCTGGATGAACGCCACTGGTGTGTACCAGAGCGTACCTTATGCTGTGCTAGAGAGAAAAGCAGAAATGAATGGTGCAGCATGCCTTTCTCACTTATCCCACCCAAATGTATAGAGTCTTTCTCACCAATCCTTTTCCAAAGGCTGCTAGTCAAGTCTATCACCTTCTTCAACATTACAGTCCTTTTCTGAAGGACCAAAGTGGCAATCATTACACCTTAATTATTCAAAGAACTATAAACTCATTACACCAAGGGAGGCTGTTTTCAGAGATTTCATGCCAAAATAGAAGAACATTGACAAGAAAACTTGTGAGGGTGCACCCCCCTTCAGGTATTTACACAAGATGTTTATACAGGTACAGGCATTTGTATGCAGTTTGGTTATTCACCTCCTTCCCTTTTGCATGCCAGTCTGTCTAGTTTTGATCTTTAAAAATCTTACAGTGACCATCCCTCTCTACTCTCACACCAGTCAATGATACCTGGCATCAGTAGGGCACTCAGCACAGGTCTGGCATGCTGGGGGGAGTTCTTTGTTCTCTATTAGCTTTGGCTGATGTTAAGTCACTGATCTGTCATCGGTAGGAGGATGCCAGATTTACAACAATATGACTAGAAACATGCTTTAGGAAGAGGTCATGTAAAATCCTCACCCTGCAACATGTTTTGTTTTGTTTTGTTTTGTTTTTCTGAGGCTACTCAGTGTCACCCAGTGAAGCAGAAATCCCTACAAAGAGCACAGAGACTTTGGAGATCCCAATAGTGCTTCTATGTATTGCATTCTCTTGTAGGTTTGCACAAATCCCATTGCCTAATGACCACTGAAAATCAACAGTAAAACTCTTCCTTCTCATTACAGACACAAATGACAGGTTTTTAGAATGATTAGCTGGAAATTGCATTTTCCATCAGATACAAGCCTAGAGGAGGGAGGGTGCCAGAGAAAGAAGATGCTGATATGTGTTTCTTTGTAATGCAAATGTAGGAACATGCTTTTTATCTTCAGACAAGTGCAAGTGCTTCACAAAGATTTTATTTAAGGCCTGTGTTCTTGTGTATTATAGAAGTGAAGCAAAGAGACCTGCCAGCATTAATGAACTTCTAGGAGCTGTATTATTAATTCCAAGGAATAGAGAGAATCAGAGAAAGAGCGAGCACGTACAGTTTAATGTCAGGCTTATTAACAAAGAGACAAATGCTATTCATGCAAGCAATATGGTAGAACTGAGTCATATCTCTGTTTACTCTGGAGACCTCACAAACAGAAAAACAGTTCTATCTCCATCAACATCTAAATCACACCACTGTGTCTTTAAAGACCCCTTTTTACTGTTTTTCTCACATTTCCATATCATAAAGCTGTGATAGTTGTTGTGACAGGAAGATGGAGTTCAAGGGGATGCATCTGCCTACAAAACACTCATTCTGTTGTGTGCTTGCCTAACATTAAACAGTGATGCAAGTGCACAATGTCATGGCATCCTTTCATTTGCTTTTATTTCTGCTTGGAAATGCGCAAACTGGTCTCCATAGAATAGGGAAAGCTTCACAAACAAGTCAAGAGGTAAAAAGAAAAAGAAAAAACTCAAAAAAAACCACAAGAAATTTTACATCTCAATGTCTTTTTTTTTACTCTTCACTTCTTCTCTAACAGGCACTCTATTAACTCCCAGGTGTTGGTCTCCAAGTAGGTGAGAAAAAGGAGAGCTGATGCATCTGAGGTTATGCAGAAGGGGAGGCAAGGTATTGTTTTCCCCAAATACTCTATGAAGCCCTAGTTATTCAAGCAACCGACCCTTATCACCTATGCAAATACAGTCTCCAAATATACATCTGGTACAGCTTTGGGCTCAGAGGAAAGATCAACTGATTTTGTAAGGTCCTTTCTGTCTTATTCTCTAGAAATCAGTAATTACATAAAATTCAAGCTTGAACTGGCTGATTACTGATAGAGGGAGTATGAAAGTTATTTTTAGGATCATATGAAACCACAGACAGTAGATAAGGAGCTGAACTATATACTACACCAGGTCACACTTTCCAAAAGCACCCAGCAAAATAGAACATTTCCACCCAATGCACATAATCAAGAGGCTGCTGCATAGCAGGCACAGCACTTGTCCTTATTGCTATTTGGACATCCTTGTGAAGAAACAGATAGGCACAGCTTGTTTAGAATGTTGGCATGGAAACCTGTGCTTTAACTGGTTTTCAAAAATGCTACATTCTGAGCAGACCTGTGGAGGGAACAACTTTTGCCTAAATTAAGGCACTTTACCAAAAAAACTTCAGTTGATACATGCTGCTATTAAGCCTTTTTCAGAAAAGCATGTACAGAAGGAGATAAAAAGACAACTTTATTGTAGAAAGATCTCTTAAAGGATTTCTGCATCCTGAGAACCTATTGATTAGAGGCTTTCAAGGGTGCTCTTAATGCTGCATCCCTGTTACACCAAAAATTCTCATTTTACTGAAGTTGGGATGACCTCCTAGAAGCTAATTATTGAAGTACTCTCTTGGACAAGATGTTTCCTAACAGAGATGTTGTTCCCATCTACTACCCCCCGCTCCAAACACAGAGAGGGTTTCCAGTGTAGCCAACCAATACACACGGCCACTTTCAACATCACTCTCACATGCTTGAAAACAAAGTATCACTCTGGTTATTGCAAGATATCTGGTCGGAACTCCAGCTTTCCATGGGAGAACAACAATGTAGCTTCCTTCCACCACTGAAACAGTCAGAAATACGTTACACATTCAATTCTGTTTCTATTTAAACATGTTCACAGTCACTGGGTGATCTGCCTACTGGATCAGGGAAAGGCTGTAGCAGCAATCTATCTAGACTTTAGTAAAGGTTCTGACCCTATCTCTCACAGTATTTTCCCAGAGAATCTGACAACTCGTGGCTTAGACAGGTCCACACTTTGCTAGATAAAATACAGTCTGTCTGTCCAAGCAGAGAGAGTGGTGGTGAAAGGAATTAAATCCAGCTGGCAACCAGTCATGAGCAGTATTCCTTGGGGGTCAGTATTGGAGCCAGACCTGTTTAATATTTTTACTGATAATCTTGGCAGCTTAATCCGGTGCTTAATCTAGCAGTTCACAACCCTACCCACAGCAGTGGGGTTGGAATTAGATTAATTTTGAGGCCCCTTCCAACCCAATCCTATGATTCTATGATCTGGACAAGAGGATTGATTGCACTCTCAGTAAGTTTGTAGGTTACACCAAGTTGGAAGGAAATGTTGATCTGCCTGGGGGGAGGAAAGACCTACAGAGGGATCTGGATAGATTGGATCACTGAGCTGAGGCCAGTGGTATGAAGTTCAACAAGACTGAGTGCCAGGTGGGCACTTATGTCACAACAACCCCATGCAATTGGGGTTACAGGTTTGTGGCAAATTGGCTGGAAAGTTGCACAGTGAAAAAGGATTTGGGGATGTTAGTTGACAGACAACTGCACATGAGCCTGCACTGGGCCCAGGTAACCTAAAAGGCCAAAGGCATCCTGGCTGTTATCAGAAATATTGTAGCCAGCAATGTACTCCGCAGTGGTGAAGCTTCACCTTGAGTACTGCTTTCAGTTTAGGGCCCTTTGCTACAAGGAAGAGATTAAGGCCCTGGAGCATGTCCACAGAAGGGCAACAAAGCTGTGACAAGTCTGGAGCACAAGTCTTTTGGGAAGTGGCTGAGGGAACAAGGATTGTTTAGCTGGTCACTAAGACTCACTTCCCAGAGAAGGAAAGTTCTGTGATACAGACACAGTCCTGGAAGAGGGAGTTAGAAGCTACTACATAGAAGTGAACATGTGGTTTAAAGACAAGAACAGACACTAAGTGACATCATGGCTAAATGTTCAGAGCAGAACTACAGAACAACCCAGCAATCTACAGAACTTGACTTGTAGTCATGTGCCTTCAAAGAGAATAGCCTTTTGAGAACATGCCCTCATTGCCCGCCAGATGCATCAGGTCCATCAGTAAAGATTTAATATCACATCTGGGTTAACTTATGCATCAGAGTATCTTTAAGAATCTGTAACCTAAATCAGGAGCTCAAATACCATTAAAATCCCATTACTGAGATTCTCATTATGTCACCACAGAATAGAAAACTGTTAGTGCTGCAAACTGAAACTCTTTGAAAACAAAAAGCAAATTATATGTATGCATTTATTACTTAAATCAAGTCCCTGCTTGGGATGGGATACAAGGAAGAAAAAGGTATGTAGGAAAGAAAATTGGGAGTGATACTCACTTGTTCTTAATTTGCTCAAGGGGCCAGCACATTTCATTCATTTTAATAGACATTTACAAATCTTAAAACCTCCCTAAGGAGGTTCAGATTTTCTTGTCTATGAAGATTTACTATGCTATTAAGCAAGAAGTGGATTTTTTATTTTATTCTCATGTTACTCTTCCCATTCACTGAAACTGTGAATCACAATTAAATCAGTTAAATTTGGAAGCAAACAGAAAGATTTTGCAGTCTATGGAATCGAATCCCTGTCCTGGGTATTGGTTCATGGAACTGGGAATTGCACTATTGTGAGTGTTGGGGACATGTCTTGAATTACTTAACTCTCTAAACAGTTTACAACTGAAAATCAGATACATTCTACAAGGAAAACTTTCTTGAATAGTATTCTTCTCTATGGGCTTCTCAGAAGCCCATTGAAATGTAGTCATGTTGAAGTCATATATCCTGGCAACTCCCCCATGAAGATTGTTGTACACTGCTCGTTGATTATTCTTTGACTGAACAGAGTAGTGTAAATGGCTGGATCAGCAGAATACGAGACTGAAGTTTATTGTTGTATTAGGGTATTTTTAGGACTATGGAAAGCTGATGCCATCTAACAATCTAGAAAGTGAACCCTTGAGCGTTCCTTTCCTGGAGATGAAAATCGCTAGCTTGGTTACTTTAGATTTCTGTCTCCTTGTTACATCTTATCTCTCACAAGAAGGAAAGGAATTCATAAAACAGTTTATGTACAGATCTATAGGCACAGAGATAACAGCACTACTCTCATTCTCTGCCTTCAGTATAATTCATTTGTAATTACGGAAGGGCAATACCTTGAGGAATATGGAAATAATGAGGAAGAGCTTCATGGTTCAGTAAGGTTTTGGCCATTCCTTTGAGACAGGACTATACATTAAAGTGCTGCAAAGGCACTAATGAAGCATATGGCCAGGACAGATCCAACTACATCATAAGCCAGAAGAATTTCTATCCTTTTTGACCCTAGAATGGTTTAAAACAGAACCAGGATACACAAATTACTCAAGATGCTCAGTTCTAAAGAGCTAGTGTTTGTAAAAGACCCCAGATACAAAACTCTGATCTTATATTTTATCATGTTCTCCGTGTACCACTCCAAAAACACATGTACAGTCATGTATTTGGAAACATAAATATTTCCAGTCCAGAACAAAATGCTGGGCCCTCCCACATAATCTTTCCTAGCAGAAGATGGTGTCAGATTCATCGGAGTAAGAAGAGAGGCTCCACAGTGTAGTGTAACTAGCATTATCTGGTCAAGGAGAATTAATATCTTCACCTCTTCTTTCACTTTCAGAAGCATTCACATTAATCTCACTGACAAAATGAAAGTAGAAGAAAAGAGGATCTCAGGTGTTACTGATGTCAGTCTTACATTGCTGCTCATGCCAAGTTTTATTACTTCAAGTTTCAGGCCCCCCAAAAAGTGCAAAAGGCTCAATTACTCTAAGAGAGCAAGGTTAACCCTTGAGGGCTGCTTTATCAAGACAGCAAGGTGGTCTTTAAGATAGGTATTATATCACCAATGAGGATGAAGGGCAAGACCCCATCAGCTTATTAATGTTTCTAGTCCAGTATTTATTTATACAAATAATTAATTCCTCTGCAGTTCAAACATTTATCAACAATTCCATTACCTAACTCTCCTTTCTTAGCTCTTTGTGAGACTAGGCACACTGACAGCTCCAGTAACCACCATCTAATTAAAGTAATTGTTGGACTGCATTCCTCATTCTGTTTCATGTATAATTATACTCCATGGTAAATCTTGTGGGATTTGAAACAGACTTTTAATCTATTCCACATGAATCAAAAACAACTCCCAAGAAAATATCTTAATAGCCATGTTTAACAGTGTGCTACTTCATTTGCACCAGAGATTTCACATCCTCAGCGCTTCTCACAGATCTTTTCAGTCACATAGAGAGGACAAAAGGCTCTTTCAAAAGGGAAATTCTTTCTAAATTTTTTGTACATTAATTAAGTTGGTTTTAAAGGGAAATCTTTGCTGAATTATTTGGACAAATTCTCTTAGTGAAACTGACTGCTGCTACTCCTGAAGTTTTATGACCAGTAGTACTTTGATTCTGTTCCTCAGGCTAAGTACGATCCACTCACCCTCTCATGAACTCAACTTCCTTATTACGTGTCATGAGATTATTACCAATTTTGATTCAGTGGCAATATGTACTATCACTATTACTTTGTTTAGTGCACCAGCTAATTTCAAGATGTCTTATTCTGACACTGACATCCTTGCAGTTCTTCACTGCAAAGTAATTCTACTACATCTGACACCAAAAATCAAAGGAGAAAACTGGGAGAACTTTTAAAGAGGTTCTTTCACACACAAAGTGCTGGAGTTTGGGTCTAGACTAGACAGACATATTAGCAAGGAAAATCTCTGAGGATAACTGTGTTTACTTTTAAATTCAGCTGCTGGAGTTCAGCATCAATGATCCAGTTGAGTCCAATACAACCTCAGAAATACTATTTTTCTTTTTGTTGAAAACAGCACACTATATCAGCTGATGAGGCACAGATCTTAACTTGCAATCCACATAGAGAGGATTCACTAATTAATCCTTACAATCCTTCAAAACTTCTCTTGTTATTTGAACAGAAAATTGTTCACATTGTCCATGGCATTTCAAGAAAAATATGTTTTTCTTATGGAAGTTTTCAAAACCGCATGAATTTATTACCAGTGTCCAGCTATGCTTCATAAAGACAAAGCAAGGTGAGTCTATCTAATCCTTTAGATGCATCACATACAGTACATACACGTTTCTGACTAGGAAACATTCAAGTATCTTTCTTTCTTTCTCCTCTTAAGTGACTGTAACCATGCCAATAGTTACAATTTGGAACAATAATCTGTGCCATTCATATTGTAACACTATTTTGGTTTACTTGCAGGTTTTCATGCTGGTTAAAATGCCAGATAAGTGGGTCTACAATGTTCATCTTTTATGTTCATCTTATCACATTGTCTTTCTGTAATCACAGTGTATTAAATTGGGAGTGGTCATTAAAAATAGAGTTGGTCAGGCTATTTTTAAGATTAATTAATTGAAGCTTTTTTTTTCTTCCTATCTGATTGATTTGGCAGCCTGAAGTCTCTGGACAAACAATTCTATGGATGTGTTTTTTACAGTTTTAAGGGATTATATACGTATTTAGCTTTACTGTCATGTCATCTGGGCCTGATCTTTGTGCTAACCAATACTTATATAAATGGCAATTAAATTATGCAGGTGGATCTCAATTGGCACAAGTGCTTTATATTGACTCATTACAGAAAACTCTCAGCAGTTCATCAGATATTAGCTGATAGGATTTGCAGCTGATCAAAAACCACATTATTTCCTCTTCCAGACCAAGCAGCATAATGTGCCAAGGCAACATAGGAGGTTCCACTTAGGGCATGCAGTTCCTGCTTGGACAGCTGCTTCCCACAGGCCCAGGACTGCTCTTTGGCATTATCACTTGGCCAGAAAAGCATCTAATCAATGTGCAAAGCCAGCTGTTGAAAACAGGTTTCGTGCATATATCTCATATCTACATCTGTGATCATTTTGTGAAGCTTTTCTAACCTTTTCCAAGTAAAAAAACATCTTTTTTTTTTTTTTCAGAAAATACCGACAAAAAAATAAATAAATAAAAAAAATCACCTTTTCTCAGTGTGATTACTATGCCTTGAGAAAGAACAAAATTCATTGTTCATCAATATTTCTATAATGCAAACAAAAAAGCCTTGCAGATATTCCCCTATGTCTTTGTGAGTGAATACTGCACATTTTAAATGGTAATCTAACAAACTGTCTATGAACAAGTTTCTATTGTAATCCTGCAGTTAGAGCTAGAGTTGCTTGTTAAAAGGTTACATGTTCTGAAAGCAAGAGAACTGATGTTATAGAGGGAACAAAGCTAATCTCAAAATGACAGCAAGCCCAAGGCACTATTTTGTGAATTTCTTTAGAGGGCCAGACACATAAAAATGTTTCAAAAACATTCTATTTTATAAACATTGTCTATAGAGCAGTGCATTTCTACGGGGTTTTCTTACTTTATACCACTCTGGTTTTTTTGTCATCCCATGTACAATCATGAGCAGTATCTTTGCTGTTTATCGGTAATGGCACTGTGCAGTCTGGCATCTCCCCAGCACCAGAGGTGCCAGGATCTGAGGGGTTGTCCAGGTTAATGGGAAACACAAGGACAGCTCCAGGTACCTCTCTGGAATCAAGATAAACACAGGTCAGGTCAGGATGTGGGCTTGGCTCATTAGTACACATGGCCAAGAAGGGTATGGGAAGCCTTCAGAAATGACACCCAACACCATTTTTCAGTCATTTATAACTCATCTCAATATTTAATCTGTCTTTTGTGAAAAAGTCATCCTGCATGTGCTCACTCACTACCCAGGTGACTCAAACTAAGTGGTGCATCTACATGAGATCTCTCACCTCTGCAGCTCCACAATGTATCTGCAGCCCATGATCCTGCTTAGCTGATTCCTAAAAGTGACAAGATGATAAATTACCAGTAGTCTATCTAAAAGACTACACAACCAACACAAATTACAAGAATTCTCAAGAACGATACTTAGAATTAACATTTTCATATTATTTTTTTCTTATTACAATTCCAAAGATTCACAAAAGGATCTTAAATGAAACCATTAACAGGAGTCATACTCCCTGTTGCTGAAAGTTGGATTTTTGGCATAGGTAATAACAGAAGTTATTCAAACAATGCAAGCCAGCAATTTAAATATAGTCAGACAAATCTAAAATTCTGGGGAAAATTGAAGATGTAGAATGCAGTGGTTGATGAATTCTTTCTAATGTGTACAGGCAAACATAGAACAGAGAATTTAGCTATAAAAAATGGCCAGGTAAGGGTTATTAAAGAAAATGCCCAGGATATATTAATTTCTAAATACGAACTGAGTTAAGTCATATAAAAAACCAATCATATGTCAGTTTCTGACCTCTTCCATCTCTCTGGAGTCTGCCCTCACAGCTGACTCAGAAAGAAGAGCAAGAAGAGTTTCTTACATTTGCAAGCACTGGAAAACTGTAAATCAACTTCGAAATAAACAGATAAATAAATAAATAAATCTTTCCTCCCATATTTGGATTTCTTTCAATCCACACTTTCCAAACATAGCAAAACAGACTTGTGTCTTCCTGCAAATTTTCAAACCACTCTTCATTTCTATCTGACCTTCTGTCATCACTAGTAGAAATAAGATGTGAATCGCAGCATTTCAGGATTTCTCTCTAGACATAGAGAAATTGGGAAAGACAAGAGGTTCACTTAAATAAGTACTGGATTGACTAGCAATAGCACATTTCATCCACTTTTAAAGCCATACAATCAACATGAGTAGTAGATGAAAATGCATCATTCTAAATTTCCTTTATTTCAGTCTTTCACTGAAATTTATCAGAGAACTGAAAAATCAAGACACAACAATGTAACCAGATCCTCACAGGCCAAATTTTCAAACACAGCTTTTACAAAGGAATAAAGATGGTTCTGTAGATTTAAGAAAAGGATGATTGAAGACACTTTTGCTTCTTTTGCAGAGTAAAATAAAGATTAATATCACTCAGGCACTGGACTGATCAATCCTATAGCCTTACTATCACTGATTCTTGAGTGATTTATCTCTTGGGTCTCAAATCTATCAAATTAATTCGAGATTTCTGTGTAATTAAAAATAATATATATATATATGGTTAATATATATATTAAGAGAAAAATCTCTCAAAAGATGAGACAGATGTTTTGTTAAAAACTTTAACTGATAAAACTGATAACTTTTAGTGGAAGAATTTGCACAGCACACGTAGAGTTTCTGCTATAGATGAGTGCAGGGAAAGAAGGAATATTTTACATGTAACAACATTGGTTCTACTTCCTACTACCTGAAGTCCTGAGGAAAAAGACACTGGCAAAGACAAGGAAATTTAACTGGCATGCATGTTTCTCAAATTCCATGCTCCAAAGATGTCACTGATTATACATACAAAAATCCCAAATAATTTCTGTAGCCTTTATACATCTACGGCTTCTTAACAGTAATTTTAGGTGAGTAATATTGAAGAAATGTGTTTAAGGGAAGACAGGGAAAGCCAGCAGTATTAAAAATTAAGCTGTTTAAAGTGTTTAAGACTTAGCTCTTGTCCCCCTTTTGTTCTACAAACTAAAATAAATTCTACATTATGTTGTTCACCTTTGGTCAGACTAGTTTTGCATTCAAGCACTTTAATTCTTGTGCTTAAAATCTGGGCACCTAAACTTACACACTGCCCTAAAATATTTATAGCCCAGAAAGTGAAATGACCAAGTTCAAAAGCAGAGCCATCATCATAAGAGAAGCAACTTAAGGAAATTAGTTCAGCTCCAGATGCTCAAAATTAAATGACGCATGTATTACCCAGTGTACCTATCAGAATAAGAATATTCAAATATTCACAACAATGCAAAGTACCAAGCCACACAGCCATTTTATGGTCATCTGTCATTGCTGAAGCCAATGAGATTCTTTGAATTACTATAAACTCAGACAAATCAGGACTATTATCCCTTCTAACTGGCAAATTAGTGCTAATTTTAATACCTAGATAAAACAACTATGACAGCATATAATGAATACTGTATTATTGTATTTGACTACTTTTAAACAAATACACTACTGAAATAGAAGGCTTTTCTTAAAGGGCCACATACACATTCCACGTGAAAAAGATATCCATGAAAATTCTTAAATCTTCTTCATACTTGACTCTTCACACACTGCCTCGCCTAATTTGTAACTCTGTATTGAATTGCCAAAAAGGCAAGGTTTGTACAGCCAGACAAATGACAGAAAATTACTAGATGGAATCAGAATCAATAAATAAACATGAAAGAACAAACAGCAGGAGGCACTTGCTGAATTTTGGTAAAGGTTGCTGCAAGAAAATGCCACTTTGTTGAGAAAGACATGAACATTTGGTGCATCAGATGTGTAAAAGATATTATTTACTAAAACTACAGTTAAATACTATTCTGAAAATTGAAACAATTTGTGTAATTATTTTTGGTTTTGCTGGGGACAATTTCCATTCCCTAGGGTGATTATATCTCAGAAAGCTAGTTTCAGATAACAAAAAGAATTTAAACTGTGCTTTCTACAGTTTTTAGAGCTAAGGGATTTCTATAATCTTTAGAGCCAAACCTGTTGAACATCACTCTGGCAACACATGAGTCAAAGACAGAGAAAAAATTATTTGAGTCCATGAAAATTGTTTTCAGAATAGAATTTACCTTGTTAAAATATCTTCCTTTCACCAACATCAAACAGTAGTTTAACTTAACAGAACTTCACTGCTATGCTCTCCAGTGATAAACTGAAGTATGGAGTGCCTAAATATGAAATAATATGTGGACTACTTGTTTACCTTAATTCTTCTCAATAGTCAGAAATCCTGCCCAATAACTTTCAGTAGAAGTGTAGTAGAGAAAAAGATTATCTGTGCCACATGCCTGAGAAATGATATGACACAAGGTCATAAGGTCTGCAGCTTTAGATTACTCTTGCTGATTCAGGAAATATTTCATAATCTTCATCAAAACAATCAAAGAAAAACATTGAAGGGAAAGAGATCACAGGTGGTTACCAAAGACTACCAGAGCCAAGGTGAGACAGCAGTTTCTCTCTTCATTCTTACAAGGACTATTTATTTGCAACATGTTAATATCCATAAAGAATAAGTTGAATTTATCCAACTTTCCCAACTTACATATTTTTTTTTATACTATTGCAAAGCCTACAAAGTAGTTTAAATAAATATATGTAATGTATATATATAACTGTAAGAATAGATGTAGAGGTTATAAAGAATTTTAAGGTATTTTTAATATAGACATTAATTAAAAAAGGAATTAAAAAAACTACAATAAGAAAAACTAGACTGAACTCCCTAAGAGGCTCCGTAACAAAAAGGGACCAGAGGGAGGAGGAAAAAAAAAGACGCATTTCAGAGTTTCACAGATACAGGCACCACAACTTCATGAAAGCATCATTCTCTGCTCCCTTTCTGAATTGGCAATAATCTCGAGTTACTCTAATGCACTGTTGCCAAGTTTCTAAAAGCTGAAAGAGCTACTGCAACATCTAAAATCAATGGAAATGCTATGATGAAATGTGCCACAAAACTTATCTGGGAGCCACTTACTTTTTAAAGAGCAACATTCTTCTTCCATAGAAAACAGCATTATTGCATTTGGAGATTTTATTGGGAAGGAAAGCCTACAATAAAAACAAAAACAAAACAAAACAAAAACAACAACCTGATAGTAATCTGTTTCATAGTTCATTCTAAGTGAAATAAAAAATGAATACAAAAACAAAACAAAACAGGAAAAACAACTAGTCAGGTCTTTTATTATTACTCTGATATCAATCCATCATATCGTACATTGGACAGGCAAAATCATGTTTAATATTTACCCTAGATGATAAACATTATAGAAGACTTTTAATCCACTTCTTTGTGGTAAGACTAACTCACAATTTTGCCAAATGGTTTAGAAATAATAGATTCCTAAATCTTACTCATATAGATGCAATATTAACCAAAGTACATGTATTTATACTGGAATCCGTAACATATGTTTCAGCTTCCTCCCTTTCCTGGGAAGACTGTTATAGTACCTTCCTTTCTCAGCAAAGTTATTCATCCTTGCCAATCAAGTTACACGCCCTGTCCTCTAACCCGGAAACTCAGACTATTCTTCTTAAGGTAGACAGCCTGTGAACTATTACTTGAAATGTTTTCAGCAAGTTTTACCTGTAACCATGATTCTGTATGGGAACTGTGAGCCATAAAGAGGAACTTCCAAGAACATATGTAGGGTGGGAGACAGTGTTCAGATCCTTAGAATTTAGGATTATAGGAGTCAGAGTTTTGATCAGTTTCCCTCTTTTTTGGGGGGGAGAGGAGGAACAAAAGCAATAATTGCATAGTGCCAACTCACATACTCCATTACCGAAAGGTGTTTATATAGCATCCATTACAAAGATATCTGAAATTGGCTAGAAGAAATTCAGGGTATTATCAGTAGAATTTAATAAGAGAGTGTGCAGGAACAAGAGGCAGCACTGACAAAGTAAGTTTTGCCTGTCAAACATTGTGGAGCAAGCCTTTGATTGTGTTCCCAAAGATCTTCCCTTTAATTTTCTTTTTGTCTTTAAATTCTGTGGCTCTATCTGTAAAACCACTACAAAGAAAACTGGTCTTAAAGCATTTCCAGCTGCGCTAACATCTGGAGAGAGAAGATATCTCAGGAGATATCTGCAGCTGACTATCTACATCAAAGGAATTACAGAGATTTCTGTACTTCGTTTGCTTGTTCACATCATAACCTTTGTCTTCCCAAAGATTTAGCAGTGGAACTAAAAAAAGATATATATTTTTTTTCTATTGTCTTTGCAACATATTTAAAAAGTAGGAAAAAAGAAAAAAAAAAAAGAAAAAAAAAGAAAAAAAAAAAGAAAAAAAAACCACTTTACATCTTAATTGGATAGGAGCTGTCTTTTTTTTGTGTGTGTGTGTGTGTGTGTGTCAACTGAGACAGTCTTCCAGAGAGTAGTCATTGTAACTCATACTTTTAACTCTGAAAGCCTTCACCATTTTTTTGTCACATGGAATAAAGGTTAATCAGAAGAAGATACAAAACCACAATAAACTGCCTTCCCACAGAAGGAATGTAATTCCTTTCTTTCTTTGTTCTTGGGATTTTCCAAGTTCAGATTTCAGACTGCAAAATCTTTGCAACTGGATTCTCCTGGTTTCACTGCTTTCCACAGCATTGAGCACTCAGTCAGAAACAATTTGTTTAACACTTAGCATTGCTCATAGAAAAATTAGCTGTGTGCATGGCTTACAATGAACAGATTGGTTCTCTCTAGATTTTAAACCTTTCTGTCAGTCTTCAGTTACATTCAATTTCCATGACAACTGGATCTTCTTTCTCAACCTCCACTTTAACAGATCTTTTCCTCTATTCATGCAAGTCAGCAGCTTTAAAGTGAACTTCTAATATCAATATAACCATCAAAAATTTCAGGATTTGAAAGAACTATAATCTTAAATAGTTAATAAACAATTATACTGCAAGCAACTCCATTACAGAGCTACAATCAGCAGTCTCCAGTGGAGCATTAATTTATTGGTAGTTGCAAACTACATCAAAGCCTGTATTTTGCTTTGAAACCAAAGCTGTATATTTTGGAATGGTGACATAGGACTTACCTACACTTCTGCCAGAATTTCTGTTCATGTGTCAGAAGGATAGTTGGAGAAGGCATCACTTACACTGCCAATGGGTACTCAAGACCCAAGTAGCTGCTCTTTGCTGCCATCTACACTGGTTCCACTACACTGAAGTGCATTGTTATCCTTGAATACAACCCACCTGGCCTCCCACTCTAGCTGTCTGTAAATCAAATCTCATTTGTTGCACTACACAGCATGTCAATGGCAGCAAAACACTAAGGGCTTCTCAGATATAAATAGTGACTGACTGTGGGAACTTTTTCCTCGATGAATATTGAGAACTTGCCAATTTGTATTCAGTATTAGGTGAAGGATGGCTTTATACACCATCATGCTGGAGCACAACTCCCAGATGTACCCTCCTTAGGTTTCATTTGAAGGGCTGCAACAAGATCTCTGTTAAAAAAAAAAAAAAAAGAAAAAAAAAAAAAGATGCTGTAAGAAGCAGGGAGGAGTGATTTGAATTGGTAAGTGGCCATGTTCAATGAGACCTGGTGCAGAATAGCTCAGAACTGTCTCTGTGACATGTTAGAATGAGATTTATAAGTAAACTACTGCTGCTGCAGAAATTCAGCCACAGCTTTTCTCTATAAAATTGATCCTGACTTTATTTCTACTTGAGATTGAACTTTAAGGTTTTTATCTTATAATCTTAGTATGTTTTTACATTAAAATGCATAGATCCAGATGAAAGATCCAGTTTCTCAAGTGATCTGACATGATTTGTTCTTGATAAACGCTGATCAGCCCCACAGAATTTAGCATATGGAAGTTTGCTAAGGCAAAAAAGAAAAGCAAATACACGTAAGCGTATGAGTGCAAATGCCAAGAAACAAATGCTTTCAAAGAGATGATATACTGTCATTGTCAGTCAAATGGCCACATACTATAGTTCTGTTTAAATTTGGTACAAAAAAAAAAAAAAGCAGCAAACAAACAAACAATTCCATGAATCTGCTTATTTTTCTGATATAAAAGTTTGCAAGTTCCTCCTGAGCTTGATCTCCCACATCTGTGACCATATAATAGTCTGGCAAATCTTCCCTGAGTTGGGGTTATTTAGTTCAAAGGCTTTGAGAGAGATTGTATTGTGACTAAACTCCTCTGCATCACCATAAATACATTTGTTTTTATTTCTCTTGATAGGTCTGCTGACAAGTAGAAGTCCTTTCCCAGCACAGCTCAAAGACAAAAATGGAAGAAAAAAGTGACACGGGGCACAGAATTACTCATTTAGGAGTGTTATTAAAAAAGAGAAAAATAAAAAGTCTCACAAAGAATGTGGAAACATTAAAATGAATTGAAGATGGGCAAAATGCTTATTTATCACTTCTACCTTTGCAAAGAAATTTTTTTGACATGCTGAGAAAAACTTTTAATAAAAGCCACCGATTTCTGTCTCTCTCTTTAAAAGGAGATACATTTCTGCATGCTTAAAGCTAGCTACAACTGAATGTGATTAAATTAATCTTTTTATGTTAGCAAGAGATAATTACTTTAACATTTTCAGATATTCTCAATGACCACAGCTGGTGGCAAAATTCCAAAAAATTATCAGAAGTATAATTTTTAGGGAAGTATATTTCAAAATATTCAGTCCTGCTAGAAGTTGCTGAAATGGCTATTTTCTGAGGGTAGAAATGAATTTCAATATTAAGTTAGATTATATTTAGAAAAATAGTTTTAAGAAATAGATGAAAGGTACATATTGAGAAAAGCAGATTGGGATATAAAATACACATTCAGTACCTTAGTAGTGTGTTGTAAGCACACATTATTAACACGAAGACAGATAAATAACAAATACGTGAGAAAGTCCCTTTATGCCTTCTTGTAGAGTTGAAGATTTTTCTATTTCTCCTGCTGTTCTGTCATTTAGGAGGTTGTGGATGCACTAGGAACTGGGAGGAGACACATAAAGGACAGCTGACCCAAAACAGCCAAAGGGATATTCCATGCGATACGATGATGTTCAGCAATAAAAGATGGAGTAAAGAAGTGGAATGTGGAGGAGAGAGTGGGAGGGGGAAGCACTGAATGGAGGTGGTATGTTTCCATGAAAACCTTGCATCTAAGCAGATGACGGCACATACCTATTTTGACTCTGTCTTACCTTCTGGTCAAAAGAAGACCAGTGTACAAATCCACCCGAAAAAAAATACAACTGTTTAGACTGAAAAAAGAACTGTATCTTGCTCTAACTTGTCTCTAAAAAAAGACAGCTGAGAGAAAATGGGAACACATCTGCTCCTCAGCTCAGGCTTAGATTAATTTCCCAGGCACAAACAAACATGAATGAAACAGGAAAAGTAGGACCTTGGGATGAAGCAGGAATTGAACTAACTGCATAAAATCAAGGCACATGTACAATGTAGTCTTGTCTTAATAATGAAACACATCTTTCCTGATATTCCTTCTTAGAGATCAATTACTGTGTGCTTGTAATTCTTTACACAGCAAGTGGACACATAGCCTAGAGGTCTAGGGTTCTTCTGGAACTGAAATAGAAAGATGAAAGCCCTGTTGTTTGTTTGTTGTTTGTTTGTTTCCAGCTCCAAATTCTACAGTATTCAAAAGCTGAGAAAACTAGAACTGAAAATGAATTACTTATATTTTTCTTCAGATTCTATATTCTTCTACAAATCAGACTCTCCACCCACAGAATTCATTCATGGCATCGTGACATATACAGTTCAGATAGTTGATTACTTCAACACATAAACAAAAATCAACAACTTTTGGTAAATTGTAAGGATTGAAACAGTCTTAATCTCAAACTTTCTATTAAAAAAATTCAGGGCTTAGTGAAATTCCTTTGAATAGTTTCTGAAATTCATATTTCTGATTATGTAACAAAGTGGTCAAGATCTTCTACATAAACATATTTAATGAAAATTTTCTTCCTCCTACTCTTATTGTCTTTTTTCTCTAAGGAAAAATGTTAAAAGGAAACAAAAAAAAAACACCACAAAACAACACAAAAAAACCCACACTTGTTCAGCCTCACGCTCAAACAGGAAATTAAAGATGAGGTGTTATGAAACTTGCTTAAGACTCCTCCAGAAGCCTAAATAATATCACAAACCTAAATTCAAAAGACAGAATACACAGAACAAAAGACATCATTTTAACTAGTAACTGTCAGTCACAGGAAAGGCAAAACATGCAGAACATTGAGAAAATATTTTATCTGTTAACCTTTAAACAAATATTTGTCTTAAAAAACAAAACAAAACACTAATCTAAAAAAAAAGAAAAAATCTCAGTTGCATGAAGTTTGCCAGTTGACTAAATAAACTTGTCCTGAGTTCCAACAATAGTATTTACAATACTGATTACTTTTCTCAGCTACTAGAAAGATCAAAGGCTCAGGAAAGGAAATGTTTAATTAGAACATATCATCACTCAGACAGTGGTGACACACTGGAACAGGTTGCCCAGAGAGGTTGTGGATAGCCCCATCCCTGGAGGTATTTAAGGCCAGGCTGCATGCGGCTCTGGGCAGCCACGTCTGCTGGTTGGTGACACTGCCCACAGCAGAGGGGTTGAAAATACATATTGAAGTCCTTTTCAAAGCAGGCCATTCTATGATGATTTTATGATGATCTATCCAGAAAGAAAAAAAAAAAAAGCATATAACCTGCTGTTTTCTACCTGAAGTACAGGGCAGTGCTTACCCACTGCTTCATTGCTAAGATTTCAATGCTTTGAGAAGAATTTAAGAGTTCTATTTGTTTGCAGGACCCAAAGGGTATAAGAAGCACAGGAACCTTAGAATAGGTGGTCTGTTGCCAGTAATCCAAGACTGTTAAAAAATAATTGAGAGAAGCCTTATGATAACATGAGACAGCCCTTTGAGCTCTCTGGGATGACTCCCATTGAACCACATAGAATTATGTGTTTTCAGTTGGAGTAGAAAATCCTGAACAGGTTCAGTCAGCTGTGAAGTTACTGTTCCCATAGCCATAATCCTACAATTCAAAGCCCCAAGTGTCCTGCGGGCCATAACTAATATTAAATAAAGAGACAAAGAAGGCATGAAATCTCTTTGCTTTATTTATGCCTCTATTTGGGAGGTGACCAACCTCAACAAGGAATGAAAAAATGCTACCTCTGATCCTACTTTTGCGTTTTTCTTACCTCTGGCAGTACCAGTCATCTTCAGCTTTGGTCTTTAACTGCACAAATTCTGCTTACAATGGCAAACAGTGTCTCTGTAGCCCTCTCATCTTACCTAACCTCCTACCTTCCAGAGGCCATCTGCTTTTTTCCACCTAAACTCTAGAAGATCCCTGCTCAACCAAGATGAACTTTTGCCCTGCCTTCTTGACTTCCAAAACTTCAGAATCATCAATTCCTGCACTCTAAAGAGATGGGTCTGGAGAAGTGACCATCACTATGGATCCCACTGCCTTCAAAAGCAGTTTCCCTGAGCTACCTAGTTCTCCAAGATTCCTGAGCAGCTAAAGACTGCTCTCCCCATACCTAAGGGCAATTTTTGTTGCACTTTTCCTCCCATTTTCTTCATTGTTATTTTCAATACTGGAATCTGTGAAGAATTCAGAAGAATGTGCTGTGACCAATGCTTGGCATTTCTTCTTCCTAATATTGATTCTATCTGTACAATAAATCTGATAATCAATATAAAAAAATTACTGTTCTTACTTTAATAGCAGTAATCATATATTTCTGATATAAAATGAGATTCTCATTCATGACAATGACATCTTTAACAAAAGTAATTTCTTAAAACTCACAGCAACTCTCTGAAGTCTTCTTGACCTATTAGTTCTGAGAGAAATGATTTGCCTATATTTAAATTGCACATTAACAGTCATCCTGGAAAAAAAGCCAGATGCCCAGAATAATAATCTTTTTTAATAATCGCACGTTGTTCCTTTATTTGCCTCCTTCCTACTGTCACTTTTTACTTAAATAATAATTTAAAAAGCAACAACTAAACGATTGAACTCCATCAGTATGAATTTTGAATGTGCATTAAAAAGTTCACAAAGACTGAAGGCATGAGGCCTGGACTAAGATATTTCTCTAACCAGTTCAGCTTCACACCTTTTATTCTGCCCAGCTACGTTTCACACCCATATCATCAGTACTTGTAATTATTTTACATAAAGTCAATGCAAAATTTTTAAAAGAATTTTCCCTGTGGAGAAAAATCATCATTCAGAAAGTATTAGAATTTATTATAATTGTTGAATTACTATCAGTTCTTCACTGAATATAGAGCCAAGACTCTGATATTTATGTTCTGCCCAAGTCCAGATTTGAGAAGTATTAACCATAGTGGTCACAGTTATTATAATAACAAAACTATGTAACCCATAAAGTATCACAGTATTCCATTGGATCATCATGAATTTTGGTTCTCTTCTTAAAAGAACAATTTATCCTCAGTAAATTTGACAAGAAGAAAAAATGCAATCATATTTTCTAATCAGGTTAGCCTATAGCATTCTGGCATATCGCAAAGTGCTAGCTGAAAATCCTGAGGATATCTGAGATAAGTAACAAATCCAAAAGATGTCAAATAACTACTGCTATATGATATCTGAGGAGCGAGTATTCAACTGTTGCACATTTTCATGGAGTTCCAACCTTCGATTCTCTCATTTATCTCTCTTCTGGTTAATGGTCTGGAAAATGGGTTTACATTTTCCCCAGGTTTAAAAATTTCCATAATAAAAGCAAATTAAATAACTTTTCTTTAGGCTGTTCTATCAATTATGATTTCTACTGTTCTTATTTCTCCTTTCTCAGACTCTAATCGGGTACAAAATGGATACAAAAAGAGCATCTAGAGACAGCTTTGAAAACTGCTGGTACTTATTTAAAAGCTTAATGGCATCAGGCTTCTTAAATGCAAGTCAGCCAAAGCAATAGCATCCACCTCTCACATACTGTCATTATCAATCACTTGACCAAGGCAATCTATAATTAAAGCTGAATATATTCAGAAAATGCTTTTGGGAGGGTGTGAATCTTCACGAATTAAGATGGAAAGCTAATAAACAAGTACATGTTTTTCAAAGGTTAGAATTTTACAAAATTAGACAGAGAAAAATTATGTTTGTTTGTTTTTCAGGCAGAAAGTGAAAGAAGAAGGAACTTATAAGGCTTCTATTCCAGTACCTTAGTTCCTCATTTCTGCCACTGTCTGGTACTTTATACATCTCTTTACTTCCTTCATCATCACTCACTTGCAGGAAAGGGAGATGAATGTACTTAGGTCCTGTTAAAAAAAAAAATTGGATCAAGAACACTGCAGGCAAGTGGTCAAGGAGCTGTTTCATTGCTCCTCTTACCTAGAAAAAAAGACTGTGACAAAACTGGAGTTCTCACAATAAATTTTGAACTGCATCTAGAGGAATTCTCATACAGAACTTGAGACAAGATGTTTGGAAGATTCATGTTTAGTTTAAAACTGTTTTGCTATCCTGCATTCATCTGCTCTTAGCTTTGTAATAATATGATCATTACAGATTAATTAAAAATTATGTTTTTTGGTTTTTTAAACCAGGATTCTTTTTTTAAACCAGGATGTCAATTCTTCACTGCATTTCTGTCACAGTATTTTCTCCTCTCCTGTGAAGAAGTGACAACTGTAGGACTACATCTCTGTTTTCTGCCACAGCATTTTCCCGTTGTTGATCAAAATCATCTTCATGTTCTTCAGATTTCATTTCTGTGTTCAATAACCACCCCACACCTTTGTTTTCTTTCACAGTATATTTTTCAGCTCTAAAAAAATCCCTATTATTTTGGGTGAAAATCAGAATTTTTATAAAAACAAACCCAAAATTGGAACTTTGTTTAAAACCTCATAAATCATCAGCAGGGATTTTCCAGAATACTTAAGAATGTGAAAAATAAGAAATTTGGTTCTCTCTGTTGGCCAACATTGCCTCACCATCAATCTTAAAAACAAGAGCTGCAAGATTAAAAATATAGATGCTAAGTAGGACTAACCAAATTGCTTCACTATAATAAAAGACTTGTTTTGGACTCACCCCATAAATTCTGCTTCACAAGGCATCAATTTTTAAAAACATTCGGGCCCAGACCTACATTTTCATTGTCTGGAGGCATTCCATCACTATTGCTTCTCTTTCAGGTTAGAGGGATTCACATCTGGCCCCACTGCTTTGTTCTTCTTGCTGCCTACACTGTCTATACCTACTTCAACAAATCACAGTTCTACTGTAGAAGACACTGTTGTGATGTGCCTCAGTACTTGCAGTGTTTGTTACAACTCCTTCCATGCCCACACCAATGCAAGGCACAAATATCTGCTGCAGTTTTTCTAGCTTTTCTTTGCCTTTTGTTGCCACAACTGTCTATCTTGTATAAGAAGCATGTGGCAGATTGCAATTTATCATTAGCAGCTCTCAGCTTCTAAGGCTGAAGCTTCTCCTTCATTCTGCAACCCCAAGTTACCTTGCTGACAAGAAGTAACGATGAACCATGGGAGATCTTGTCTCTTTTAGCTACAATATATCTTCACCAACTCCGATTTCCAGACACTGCATACAGCACCATAGCAACCTCTCTTCACAAATACATGTCTTCTTAGACTTGATGCTGTCCTTAATAAGATATGTTGAGGTTGATGTCATTTTTGTCATAAGGGAAAAGATTCTTTGTCCAGATAAAGACGTGTTGTCTCTGAGGAAGGCTGTATCTGGGAAGTGGAGTCAAACTAAACTCTGATGCTCTTTAGCAGCATCAGTTCCAGTTTTTGGCAACATGTCTGTCATTGTTATCTTCTTGCTGTTTGAGCACATGGATCTTCATACTAAGCTTCGTCTTCTGCGGACAGGGCTGGAAGGCAATTAGATCAGAAGTCAGTGGGAAACACAAACCAATGCTCTCCGCTGAAAGGTTCTGCCATTTGAAATCCATGACACAAAGTGGCAGTGGAGAAATCAACCAGAAGAAAATCAGAGCTTTCTCATACTTCTTCCCTTTACTAAGTAACAAATAACATGTACAGATACCAGCTATCTGTTTCACTGTTTGTTATTTTGCCAACTCCACATTTTTTTTCCCCACTTGAACAGATTTACAAAGCAGGGGCTGGATTCTGACCATGCCAGGAAGCACTGAGTTCCAGATACAAAGTGAGAAACCCAGGAAGTGCCTCTTGCACGTCTGCATTGAGACTGTACAGAATCCCAAACACTTGTCTCTCCTCACGCACATGGCTGCTATGCGAAAGAAGGATGAGTTGAGACAGTTTCACAGAAATTAAAATTACCTTTTTTTTTGTTGTTGTTGTTGTTGTTGTGGAACCAACAGAGAACTTCAGCATTCATTATACTTTTATCAGACTGTTGAATGGAAAACTACAAGTTCTCATTCCCTATCATTTTCTGTAGATACTGCTATGGGCAGAAAAATGGTATGAAATAGCAAAGGAGAGATTTGAAAACAGGGACATGGTTCTTAGGAAGAACTCACTGAATAAATATATGGATAAAGTTGTATCCTATAAGATCGCTATGCAGGCTTTCCCTTGAAGCTTTTTACTGTCCACAGTAAATAGACATATTTCTTTTTGTCACAGATGATCCTATGATCCCAGTCTATAAATGAAGTGAAAGAGTTTGTTTCTCATGTTCCTTTGATTTTGCAGTACCCTTGGTAAGAGTACAGTGTGGGTTAATTCTCACCTGAAGCAGCCTGCAGTTATCTTTTAAAATCTCTGAAAAACAAACCTATTTTTTACCTAAGAATCTAAAGCCACAGGCAAAAGTTATTAAACATCAGAACATAACTTTTCAAACACAGACTAGGGATTTTTTTATACATTAAATATCCTCCTAAAATCCAGTGTGAACAAATTTTGTTATAAGCATTGTTTCTTTGATTTGTTCTACCTGTCTCTATGCTCCTGCAAAGAGGAGGTGTCTGCAACCTTTCCTGCTCTCCTTGCAGATTATAGAAGGTTTTTAGACTATGTTTAGGGAGAAGATCTAACTTACAAATACCTCCCATTTTCAGAGCCAAGTTGGCTCCTGTCTATAGAAAGGTAAACCCCTACAGTCCCATCCATTCAGTCTACCAGGCAGGCAATCTGAGCTAGTGCCACAAGGAGGGACAATTAGAGATGTTAATGTTATTTTCCTGCCTGTGGCAATATTCCCCAAATCATACTGCATCACAGGAAGAGAAGAAGCTGTGAATAGGAGAGACTGGAAGCATTGACACTTAGAATACCCTATACAAAAGGTTTCTGGACCCCTCTGGAGGCCCTGCATTAAAATCCCTCTTAGGGATGAAATTGTCTGAAGAGGTATATTTACCCAAAGGTCACATGCTGATTTCTTCAGCATGCCCAAAGCACATTCACAAAGTCAGCCCCAGAAACTGTGGTAGGCAAAAGAATGCCTGAACAGTTTCTGAAACCATAAACATGGGTACAAAGGTCTGAAGAGCTGTGTGCATAGTGGAAATGCCAGAAATTATAGGCACCTGGAGATTTCAGGGCTAAGTTGCAACCAACAGAAATGTTTAGATGTTAGGAGATATTTCAAATAGGATCCTATTCTATCTCCTTCTAATGTGAGGAAGGTTTTTGTTTGATTGATCGTAATTTAGACTGGTTTTCCAGTTGAGGAAGGCTTAAAATAATACTAAAATAAAAATTTCTACTGCTGGAGTGAACGTTATAAAATTATGATACGAAGGTAATAAAGTTACTAGCTGTGAACTACCGCAAAGGTGAATAATATCACTTTCACATTTCTATGTCTCAGTTCTGCATTATATAGAGGTTTTTTTATTTTTTCCCCTCTCACTCATGAAGAAATGCAATAATATAGCAGAATCAGAGATCCAACATAAAGATTTACCTGTATGGTTTAAAGTGCCACCAATAGTGAAATAAGTTAGTATGACAACAAAAACATTGCTAATAACAATATATCATCAAACCTGACCCTTCTTTTTAATACCTGAGATAACCAGTACATGTTCTCCTGAGGACTGGAAGGTTTCAACTGTGAAAATCAATGAAAATAGCGCTGACATATTTCAGCACATACAAGAGAGTATAATGCTGTGCATATATTTTGAGACAAAAAAAACTAAACTAAACAAACAAAACCAAAAACCCACCATATTTCTTTCAACAGGAATTTTCTGAAACTATTTCTGCCTTTGCCTGACATTCCTTCACCAAGTCTTCTGCTCTTCTGTTTATTCTAAGGTTGATATGAGATCAAATGGCTTCAAAGGATGAGCATCGTATACTCAAGAACTCAGTGAGAGTTTTCCTCTCCAGTTACTCTGTTATATATTAAAACTCAGCAATACTGTTTACAAGCTGTCTGTATGCAGCAACTAGTAGCTGCTACTGTCATGGTTTTACGATTTTTGGCTAGTGGTATTCCACATCATATTACCACTGAAGGTAAAGGAGAATCAAGTCAGTTTGCAGAGGTAAAGGCTATCCAGCTGGCCTTAGATGTTGCTGAATGGGAGAGGTGGCCAGTGCTTTATCTTTATACTGACTCGTGGATGGTGGCAAATGCCTTATTGGGGTGGTTACAACAGTGGGAGCAAAATAACTGGCAGCAGAAGGGTAAACCTATTTGGGCTGCTGAACTGTGGAAAGACATTGCTGCCCAAATAAAGAATATGATTGTAAAGGTGCACCATGTGGATGCTCACGTGCCCAAGAGTTGGGCTACTGAGGAACAACAAAACAACCTCCAGACAGACCAAGATGCCAGAATTAAGGAGGCTCAAATAGACTTGGACTGGCAACGCAAGAGTGAATTATTTCCAGCTCAATGGGCCCATGAGACTTTGGGCCATCGAGGAAGAGATACAACAAATAAATGGGCTAGAGACTGAGGAGTGGACTTAACTATGGACACTATTGCACAGGTTATTCATGACTGTGACACATGTGCCATAATTAAACAAGCCAAGAGGATGAAACCTCTATGGGAGGGGAAGGACAATGGCAAAAGTACAATATGGGGAGGCGTGGCAGGTTGATTATGTCACCTTGCCAAGATCTCACAATGGTAAGTGTTATGTGCTTACCATGGTGGAGGCAACCACTGGGTGGCTTGAAACATATGCAGTACCCTATGCTACTGCCCAAAAAACTACATTGGGTCTTGAGAAACAAGTCCTGTGGTGACATGACACCCCAGAAAGAATGGGGCACATTTCAAAAATTATCTTGAAATTCCTCTGTCCCATGCATCAAGCCTCCAAATCTCTGTGTGAGTCACTGCAATTTCAAAACTTCCCTCTCTAAAATAGGGCATTGTTTTCACGTGAGCTCAGAGTTATCTAGAGGAACTGGGCAGCAGAGCAGGAAATCTCAGACCTGCAATGAACTGCTGCTTCTACACTCTTGCTAAAGAAGACATGGCTCACCCCACATTTGTTTAGTACCAAATCTCCATCATTTGTGTTCTCCCAATACAACTTTTGGGATCTGTCCACACTTCAATTGTATTTTGTCTGGATGAAGATGCTTCACACCACAGTAAAACAGGTGTCTCATGAGTAGCTGTATCTGGTTCATCCAGCAGTAATGTAACAATTATGCTTTTATTATTAGCAGTCTATTATCAGCTCATTGTGTGATTGCCAAACTGCTCTCTCTCCACCCCACTGCCCTGCAAGCCATTTTCTTGTATGTTTACATATCTTCATATTTTTTATATGAAATCAACCTTTTGTGCCTTATAACAAAAACAAGCAACAAAGACTTAAAGAATGGAGCATACACAGTGGAGCAAACAGCTGACTTCGTAATGCCTTAGTAGAAAATGTCTAATTACAGCAGAGTACACATACCACCATTGATGGCAACACATTTGTATTAAATGCCTTTGTACTTGGTAGAGTCCTATCATTTATCTAAATGACTATTATTTTCTCTTTTTCCTCAGAGCTTTTATTAAATCTCTGAGCAATTTCAAGCCATTAGCCCACAGATACAGGCTTTATTCAGCAAAAATGCATTAGCAGGAGAATGGCTGTCTACCTATCTTCGTCTGGTGTTAGCCAGGAGTCTCACATCCAAGGGGCATGGTTCTTTACATCCCTTATTTTTGCTGCCACGTGAAGCTGTAATTCAAGCCTGGATGATTCTGCTGTCACTTACTTCTGCACACAGTGCCTGTCTTTTTCCTGTGTGTATTTTAATTTCCATGACTGCCAAAATCTGCTTGATGCTGAAGAAACTAATTCCACTGCAAAATAATTGGGAGAAATATCTAGGTGGAAAAGGATCAGGGTGAGAAAGGACCTAGTGCAGCTGACCTATATACATGCCTCTGCTTTTTATGTAGTGGCTGGTGTTGAACAGGGCACATCTGCAGTCATTTCTTCTCCAGGCTGTGTTCTTGTCAACCTGCCTTGACAGATAAAATCGACCATATCCTCTATGTTCTTGTCTACTTCAATTAAACTATCTGGCCTACGGACTGGTTTCTCCTCTCTTTACATGCTGCATCTGATGCAGTAGGCCAAGCATTATGTCACTGCTAAAATTCAAATAATCACTAATGTTTTACCTCATGAAATATATCCTGAAATGTTTAGGGGGAAAAAAAAGTGACAGTAGGACTGCCAGAACTCTGGTCAGAGCATAGCTCTGATTTAAAGTACCCTGTTTACTCACCACAGCAACTCAACCAGTTGAAAGCAAAAGAAGAGAATTTACCACCTATATATTCTACTAATTATCATTAGCCATAAACACATCTCTGCAAATGCAATGGATAACTTACCTATGTTATATCTACTTCCCTTCCCCATAAAGATGGCAACCTAAGGCATGCTCAGACACACTGAAAAAAAACTGCATATATATAGTACTTCCTTTTCTGCAAGACACTCAAATTTATAAACGAAGCCAGTTTCCTTTCTCAGTCCTGCACTTTTCTAATAGTCTTATTAGATCTGCAAATAACAGGAGGGGCAAATGGCAAAAGGCTTATGTTGGAGCTCAGAAATCACAAGCTGAGATTTGTACAGCGCCATGGGCATCCAGCATGACCTTTCACCCCCACAGATGAAATAGTGAAAGCAACAATGTAACCTAGAAATGGTTTGAGACTCTCAAGTACAAGTGCAATAGGGGACATGAAAGCACCTAATGGACTGGTAAATTGACGGAAAAAGCTGACCCATCCTTTCATTGACATATTTCAGAAGATTAAAGCAAGTAGCTTTCAAAAAATTTAAGAGGAAGATAAGGCACAGGAATAAGTTCTGCATCTGCAATGACATTAGCAAGAAGGATATTATAATGGCTATAAATCACAGATACTCAAAAATTAGATCTGAATCTGAAATAGATCACTTAATTGCTCACCTGGTCCATCCAATAGCAGGTTTTTCTACGGATACTATTCTAAAATGTCTTTTGCCAGTATCCTTCTATAGTCTTTGTGACTTGAGGCAGAAGGTGATCTCCAGATGAGGTCATAAATAAATTATTCCCTCTTGCACAGTACAATTTCCGGAGCATGTCTGAATCAATTTATTAATTTTCAGCAGGAGACTGCCATTTTTTTCCCACCAATTTGAAGCAGATGGCCTCATCTGAAAGCTAGTGACCTGAAGATATGCATTTTCCCCTCACAGGTCAACCACTCATCAGTGACCTTGAAGAGAAAAAAAAATCCAAATGCTGAAAGAATTTACTTTGCTAAAGGAAAAATGAAAACATTCAAAGTGTCTCGTTCAAACTATCATGCTAAAATTACCCTGTGAACCAATTAAGCACTTAATAATGAAGCAATGCTCCATGTTATCATCCATTATAAGCGATTTCAGCCCACAGGCCATCTGTAGCCTTATATGACAGTTAACTCAGGCTGTAACCTGCCTCAGATTCTCTTTCAGAGGTCTGTCTGAACAAATAGCAGTTTATAAAGTAGGATGGACTTTTCTGAGGGCAAGAGACTACTTCCTCCCAAAACACCTTTTTCTGAATAAAGTGACTTTGTGATCATGAAACATAAAAAGGACTTAGAGGCCCAAGAAATAAAGAGCTCCCAGGCATAGCAAATTCTTACATTTCACTGTCTCCTCTTTGTCCTAATCCCAAGGACAACTAAGAAAAGCTGCAGCTGCAAGCAGGACATATGAATTATGTTCCTCATTTCATCCTGAAAATGAAAACTGTCTTTCCAGGTCACTTAAACTTTGCTAGCTGTAGACAGTAGATAATCACAGTCATCGTCCTGCACACGAACACTACAACTAGTACTGTTCTCACTTGACTTTTTCCCAAATTCAAGGCAAGTATCACAAAAGCAGGGGCAGGTTTCTTCATTCTATTAATGAGAACAATTTTGCATTGTTTTTTTTTTCTTTGTTTTTGTTTTTGTTTTGTTGTTGTTGTTTTTTCTTAAGATCCCTACCTGAAAATCACTTGTTTCTTTACTTTCTTGTATCTCTGGATGGACTTCATTTTCATATCTGTTTTCCATTTACAGTGCATGGTGTCACTACTGAATAGCTCAGTTTTTTTGCTTCTGACTTTATTCAAGGCTACTAATGCAGATTCTCATATTCCTGAAAACATCAAGAGCATATGAAGTTTTCCAGTTGCACTGATTCTAGCTGAGTTCATCCAACCAAAGGGTATATAAGACAGAAAAGAAGAAGTAGATATAAATGGTTAATTTTCATGATGGTAAGATTAAAAAAAAACCCTAATCTCAACACTCTCCAGGTATTCATATAAGAACTAGAGCAAAGTTATTCAGGGTAGTAAAAATAAGAACTTACAACTAAGCATTGCAGAGGGCTCAATGCTAAATAGCACTGATAGACAGAATTCTGGTCCGTAAGTCAACATTTCTTAAAAAAAAAATAAAAAAATCCTGGAATTCATTGAAAGTGTCAGTTCAACATTATTCAAGTAGCACAATAGGTTATCAGAAAAAGTTTGGAAACAAATATTGGGGGTGGGCGGAAGAGAGAGAGAAAGAAGCATAACACCATATTGTTATAATGAGAAGCAATTAAATGAGGCTAATGAAAGTTAAGAAGCAGATTTCAGATGGGGAGCAATTAGAAGTTTCAGGACCTTAATACTGGAAAATAGACACAGGAAAGGAATATTACAGCCAGCAGCAAAATGATGGTTGGCATGGAGAAGATGAACAATTATTTGCCACTCCACATAATACAAAATCTAGAAGGAACCTAATACAATGACTAAGCAAAAATTTTAAACTAAAGGAAATATGCTTTTCATGTCTCATTGCTTCAGGACATTATAGGGGTCAAAGTATAAACAGTTAAAAACATAAATAGATTTATTCAACCAAGAAGTTTCTTCAAGGGCTATTAAACTCAAAGATGAAGTAATACTACTTATCTCAGGAAATCCCTGTAGCAACAATTTCCAGAATCTGGAAATAAGAATGGGGAAAAGTATCATTTTATAGTGTTTTGTTCATATAATTCTATCTATTTGATGTCTACTAGACACCACAAAGAACAGTGTACTGAGCTAAACGGACTGTTAAATGACTTGGTACAGTTCATTTACTAGTATAACTATTCTTAGGCCTGAACACCTTAAATCTTATCCACTCCATTATGATTTCATGGTTAGCAGAGGAGATTTATCAGCAGAGAGCTCGCACGTTGAGACAGAATGCCTTCTTGTAGTTCATCATACATTGTGGGCCAGGAGTTTAGCCTAGGTATGTCCAAAGCTATAAGGTTATTACCATATTCTTGAATGAAAGCCTGATACAGATTAAATGGGATTTCCGCATGGCAGAAAACTTGTTTGGGAATAAATCTTCTACCAACTCTGACTGCTTGGACCTTATCATTTATCATACACTTTTCTGAACAGCAACATTGCATGCAACTTCAGATAAAGGACATCTGTTAAAACATGTAACATACACCTTGTAGTATTCTGTTAAATGGCAAGAACTCTTCCCAGGCTATCACATTCACTAAACAGTAATTCTCTGCATGAGAATTCTTATTTTCTGTTCAAGCAAGAAAGTACTATTCAGCACCACCAAAAGCAATAAAATCTGTATCGAAGTAAACATTAATGACAATTAACAAGAAAATATAAATGTGTTAGAATCAGAGAGTAAGAATATAGATCTAAACAATAAGCTTCACCAAGTACAAATCCAGAGAATTTAAATTGAATAAAAATTGGTTTCCAAGTATCAAAAAAGGTAAATAGATCTCTTTCACTTATTTATGCATTTAGTTTATTATCACTGTTGATTTCAGTATCTGAGGTTGCTGGATTAAATATAAGTTTTAGGTAACATTTGCAGAATATGTCCACAGAATTGACATTAATTTCTCCAAGAGCTAAAGACCAAGATTTAGTTGCATATGATGCATTATAGAATGTTATAGCATTAAATATTCTCTACAAGAGCTTTACAAAACGTCAGTTTACTTTAGATGTTATTTGTTCATTTCTGAACTATGTATAATATGTAACAGAATGGGAATTTCAGAATGAAACAGAAGACTAGTTCTGTCTTTTCAGAATGGGAATTTCAGAATGAAACAGAAGACTAGAAGACACAGCCCTCAAAACATGTGAATCCGTACAAGAATCAATATTGCAGCACACTAATGTAAATCGTGCTTCTCTTGACATCAGTAGAGAACACTATCATCTGACATAACATCAGACAGCTCCATAGGTTATTTCATGTTTTTGTTTTTTTTTTCGTTGAGAGGGCAGTTTGGTGCTAGCAAAGGTTCCTCAGAGAGATGTAGATGTCCTGTCCCTGAAGGGGTTCAAGGCCAGGTGGGACGGTGCCCTGGGCAACCTGATCTAGAGCTTGACCTAGGAGCTGGCAACCCTGCTTTATGCCAGGGGAGCTGGTGCCTAATGATCCTGGAGTTCCCCTTCAACCCAAGCATTTCTATGATTCTATGATAAGGAAGAATCTTTTATTGTAGCTAAGGGTTTGTATAGATATATAGAAATATTTCACATTTCTTTCCATACTAGCCAGAAAAAAAAACCCCAATACTACTTCTTCCACCTGCTATTATTAAACAGTAGGGAAAAACCACATTGTGTTTCTGACCTTAGCGACTGCAATTTATCCACTCACTTTTCCTACAGCATTCCTCATTGCAGGTAGCTCACCAATTTACTAAAGAAATCGTTTCTCTCTCAGTAGTGGGTGCTGTCTTCTAACAAGCTGATTATTCAGGAGTTCAACACACCCCTCACTGCCAGTACTCAGCTTCTTATTTGATTTTTCACTGTCAGTGCTCAGCCTCTTTTTTGATATTATGCTCTGTATCTTCACCAATTTATGTTCATTGACTTATTTTAGGCCATTTCTATCCTCCAGGCTTGTACATACAATTCCATTCCATGATTGCTTCCCTACATAATGGGATAGTAATCAGCAACTGAAGACAGTATTTCCCTTTTCTAGCTAATTAGCTTCCTGATCACAGTGCTGCCATCAAGAATGCTTTGGAGCCATAGATTATGATATCAATAAAGGTTCTTGATCAGAAACCACCCAATGCTTTTCAGTTTTTGAGTTGCTAGATGGTGATAGTGCCTCCTAATATGACATCCTGAATTACCTAAAAAATTTAATCTGCATATTTAGGTAAATAGGGCTGACACTTGAACCTAATACATTTTAGACTTCTTGGAGCTATCAAGAAGTGTAACTATATGGCGCAACCAGCTATATTCTGCACCCCAGGTTAAGTTAAGAAGTTCATACTGGTAACATAAAAATAAAAAATAATTTTAAAAAATCGCTGCCACATATTTTGTAATTTTCAGTGATGAGGAATTTTTCCAGATTCATTCTAGTTTCATACATTACATATTTTCTTAATTTTAGAATACAATGATAGTGCCAAAAAATTGGACACTTGTCTTCTGAAGATCACAGAGTGTTTGTTCCATGGATGTTTTAATATCTTAGAGTTTTAATGACCAAAACTTCAGATACAGCAAGTGTTTCAGATGTGAACCCCCTTCTCACTCAAAAAAGCCCAAAAGAACAAAAAACAAAAAGAGACAAATCTTTAAGCTGAAACTTCACATGAAGGAATTTAATGCTTTGCATAGTGACAAAATAACTAAGAAGATCTATTCTGAAATAAGATATAGTTTTAGTCACTCTTAAAAAAATAAAAAAAAAAATAATAAAAATGGAAAAGGAACATGCAAGAAATGGGTGGTTATGTGATAAGGAAGTCCCATGAGGGTGTAGTCCTTCCTCAGTACAAACACATGGGTAGACAAACAGTTTTCACCTTTCAGTTTTTGTTAATTCTCAAGGATCTTTTTTGGTTAAAGTAGGAACACAGTGTCTGGAGTAAGTCAGAAAAGTCAAAAGTATAGGAGTACAAAATATCTTCAGATGCAAAGCCTTTTTGCAGCACTCAGAATGCTTCAGCCTCCATCTCATATTTGTATTACTGGTATTTGCCTCTTATGCTAGGTAAGGAGATTGATAAAGGGATTGTGTCATACCTGGCATTAACTCTGGGCAAAAATAATTTCCTTGGGTATTGCTACATCAATAAAAAAAATCATTTTTGTGTGGGCTGACTTTCATTCACAATAGGAACCTGCCATTAATAACAGGTCTACAATCAAAAGTGATATAATTATTTTATTTTTGATCAATGGTAATTTTATTCTTTGTAAAAATGAACATCCTACTTCTAAAACCCTTAATTCCTATGACAGCTTTGATAACTCTAATGTTGATGGATTATTTTGAAAATCGTGGTCATTTATTTCCAGAAGACACTCTAATACAAATGATTATAGCACTAGAAAGAGAGTTTTCCCCATGAGAGCGGATCAACATCTTTGATAACTTTCTTTGTAAACTACTGTCCAGTCAACCTGAAGTTCAGTAACTGTTCAGTACAACTTCTACTTGGAAAAGTAGAAAACTGTGCACTTAATGGAGAAGCAAAATAGACATACTAAACAAATTTTTTATTCAGGAGCAGCATTTCTGCTTGTAACTGTTACATTATTTTGTTCATCGTAGAACACTTCACTATGTTCTCAGGAAAACAAAACAGGAAAAATCAGCTAAAAGTCAATCCTGTGTTGGCAGACTGAGCATCTGAACTTATTCTTATAAACGCAATGAGTTTGAATGTCCAGGTTACATAAATTTTAATTCTTTCTCATTTCTCTTAATAAATAATATGCAGGATATAAGTTGAAATGGATGTCAAGGTACCAGCAACAAAAAAGTGCATTAGCTACACGTTTTCATCAGCAATCAACAAAGAGACTTCATATTGCATTTGTAAACATCTGTACAAGCAGAGGTAACCCTCTGTTGCTGTCACCACTGCTGAAATGCATCATCCACCACTTCACTGTGCTTACATCCATTATTTAGACTCCATAAAAGTTCAACACATGTTGATACATGTCAATAGGTGCCATTTTTTCCACAAGGAGGAATTCATCAACGCACCTTTGCTTCATACACACTTTCACATCAGATGACATTTTGTCAGACTGCTCCTCTGCTGTCATCTGTCTGATGGCAACAACATGTAATGGTATGTTGGTGGGAAGGCTGACCTTCTATAGCCAAACCAACTAACTTTGATGTTGGGGATCAACATAACAAGAGACAATACTTTTAGATTAGTTCCTGTCTGGAGCAGTCTATGAATTGCATAACATTTCCAAAATTTGATTTCAAAGTGAACTTAATAACTAGCAGAGGTTAAAATGCATCCTGCCAAATGCTAAGTTTCTTCTGTGACAGTTTCAGTAACTCAGAAGCCATTTTCCTCAACAAGTCAGAGATTACAGGTTAAACACTGTTATCATTTAGCAAGTGCTAAGTGCTCTGCTGTATCCTCCTATTCAATTTCAGCTTCAATTTATATGCAAGCACTAGGCTTAAAATGATTATTCAGAACAAGATCATCTAGAATGTCTCCATTGTCTTCTATCTAATATCTATATCCCATTCCATTACCAGCTAGAACCACTGGGATAAAATAGATTCTAATTCATATATATATGTGTATATATATATATATATATATATAAAATAAATAGTCAATCTACTAGTAGTGACCAAATTCTGTAAAGTAATGAGATAGGTAGAACTGGTATCAATGCTTGGAAGTGTGGAGGAAATAGATGAAGGACAGGCATGTCCCTCCCACACCCACCCCCTCTCTCCCAGCTACCAGCTTGCTAGTAGCCTATGTTAGCTGAAATCTCCCTGTGAGTAAATCTGCTGCTGCTGTGAGTCATCTGCAGTAGTAGAAGACACGATAACCTGGAAATGAGGTACTTCCATTATTCTTTCACTTACACAGTGTTCTGCTGGATTTTTTCCCCCAGACAGCATAGATGAAATAATGTTTAAAGGCACTAGAAAAAACAGCTTGTCAGTGTTTTTCAAATGCCTCAGAGAACAGTGTAAAAGTTGTTTACTACCATAAGCACCTCCTTCACAAACATTACCCTGTAATTATTTCAACCTTCACATTTTGCACTGGAGCAGCTCAAGAGAGCTCTGTAGATTCATAAGTCAGTTGTCCAGTAGTGTTTTTCCTTGCCTGCTGCAATAATTTTAACGTCGATTAAATGGAAGCACACGCTTAAACACTCCCCTCTTTGTCTGTCTCTCCTGCAGAGGAATGTGCTCAGGGCAGGGTTAAACTGCTTCCTGCATCATTCCGAATCCCCCCTGTGGCGCAAGTGGTAGAAGTGCCGCTCTGCTACACAGAGGCTCGAATCCTGGGGGGTTGGACTCGATGATCTCTAAGGTCCCTTCCAACCCGCACGAGACTATGATACTATGATCACCTGCTTCCTTACATTTTATCAATAGAAAAAAAGAGGAGCAAATATAACCAGAATGTAATATTCCAATCAGTGAATATAACTTGTTCTAATGGGGATTTAATCTATTTAATAAGCCTCTTTCCATCTGTAACTACTAATCTGAGTCTGGCTTCAGTGAACAATCTCCCATGACTCTTGTTTCTTCTGTACTGCTGCAAAATTCTCAGCCATACTAGAGTAAATTTGGAATCTCCAAAGCAGCTCAGTCTTAAACCAAACCAATGTTCAGCACAGAGGTAGAGGAGTGGAATGTTTCTAGCTGAAACTAAATGGCGGTGCTGACCAACAGTGCCTTTTCACCTCCACTCTTACAATACTAGTAGCAGATCAAACAGCAGGGAAAAGAGATGTCAGTGGATTCTGTGAAAAGAAGACTACTTTTCCAACTACGGAGTTCTGTTTCAAGACATCTGAAAGAGGTCAGAAGCAAAAAAATAAAAATAAAAAACTGCACTTTGAACAGGAGGCCATTCAGAGCTCAGAGCAGAAATGCCACAAAATGATTCCTGAGAAACAGATTTTAGAAATCAAGCTGGCTCATCTTCTCATTATTCTGGGCAGAGACCACCAATGTTATCTTTACAGGTAAAATCCATTAAACTATCAAAAAAAGGTGCAACAATCTTAACTTTGCATCATTGTCACCATTGTTTCCTTATGTTCAGATGGCCAAAGAACCAGCACATTTTCTTGCCATGGAAAACAGCAAATATCTCCAGTCCTCTGTAATCATAAAATTATAGTCTTGCACCCAAAATTCAGTTTTACAAGCTACGCTTTTCTTTTGCAGTAAATCTCAGAGCTCCTTAGAATCAGCTTCTCACCCTGACCTTGGATAGTCACCTCTCGGTGGAACTTGTAAAACAGTCCCTGCTGCTTATCCCATCGTTCTCCAGAAACTTGGGAAGAGATGAGAACCCAAACAAAAAGAAAACATCAATAATGTGAGCCTGTATATTAGATCACAACATTTTAAATTGCTTTCATGCCTGAAAGCAAGGAGCAGCCTGCAGAACTGAGCTTGAAATGAGTGTTATATATGCTGTGCCTTACAGCACAGCATTTCAGGACCTGATTATTCCCCGACCTGAATAGAAAATGACAGAATCATGGTCTGCAGCCTGCATGTCATGATGTATGAGATGCATAAAGGAAGGAACTAGCAGTCATACCACTTGTGTGAGAACATTTTAGCTTCATCTTCTGACATACAAAACTCTTCTCCCCCTCCCCCAAATAAAAGGGAAAATTATATTAATACCTACTGCAAAAAGCAATTTTCTCAGAATTTTCTGTTTTTGGGGAAGAAGTAAAAAGCCCACAATAAAAATTTCTACACTTCTTTCATCCTATCTGTGAAGAACAAGGGGTACGCTACTTTCTCATTTCCCACTACGAACCCAAGATATCAGAGGCAACCTCTTCCAAGTGGCTAGGCCTCGCCAGGCCATCATCTCTCTTTACATGCCTGTAAGTTTCCTTCTGAATGTATGTACATTACACATGCTTATATTTATGGAAAAGACAACAGGAAAAAAAAAAAAAAAAGAAAAAAGAAAAAAGAAAAAAAAAAGCATCTGTCCTAAGATAAAATTACTTTTTTCTTGATTGGACTTATGACAATATTTTTCCATTCTGTTCTGAGCTCCACCTTTTAAGCAAAGCAATGTTCCAAACACTTCAAATTACATTCAACAGAACATTATATCAGTACTAGTGGTGAATGTTTCCCGTGACAGGATGAACAAGACAAATGAATTCATCACATCTCCATTACTAATTTCAGTGATTTCAATGCAGGCAGACAGCTATTTGTCAGCGGTGGCAACTTCTCAAGTGTCATGTTGCTTTCTCTGATTTAACATTTTTCTTATTAGAAACATTTAAGGGAATAGAACAGATATGTGGAGCCACTAAATCAGAATGAAATGAAGTCTGGGCAAAAATTTTTAAGCTAGAACTCCTCAGTTTCCCCATTAAGAGTTCAGGAAAATTTCAGAATCAACCAAGGCCAAAATAATTTTAAAAAAAACCACAATAATAATATATATTTTTCTAAAGGAAGTACAAGGTGAAAAATGCATGGCTCTAGTGCTTTACTTCTGTATTTCATACAGAGTTTAATCAGTACACAACCACCATTCAGATAAGTCACAAGAGAATGAATCTACATGCAATGTAGTCATTGGTATTTTAATAATTTGAGATTTTGTTGGTTTCCTACTCACTGGTGACAGTAAAGAAAAAAAAAATTGTCAAGGAAGTTTACTGCCTTAAGATGTTTTAAGTATACCTAACTAAAATCATTACAGAGCCTATTTCTGCTCTCACTCCACATCCACAGACTGGCACTTGTGTAATACTGATGTTATTACTACCAATTTAAACTTCTAGAAAACATATAGCAGATATTAGTGTGCTTACATATTACTCTCCTGCATTTAGTAACCTCTTTTTTAGTTCTTCAAGTACTGCTCCAAGCATAATGCCTCCAATCTTATCATTACCATATCAGAGATGGATGTTGGTGGTACAGCAGTAGAATGTAATCCTTCCCACCAATATCCCATAACACGTTGTTGCCGTGTGACAGATGAAAGCAGAGGGGAAGTCTGACACAATGGCATCTGACACAGAAGTGCATATGAAGCAAAGGCCTGTCAGTGAATTCCTCCATGCAGAAAAAAAATAAATGGCACCCAGTAACATTCATCAACATTTGCTGAACATTTATGGAGAACAAACAGTGGATGTAAGCACAGTGAGATGGTGGGCAGTGTGTTTCATTAGTGGCAACAGCAGAAATAGGCCACCTACACAGGTGCAGATTGTTACAAATGCAGCATGCATGCTCTTGCTCATTGCTTGTGAAAACACACAGCTAATGGTGATGACTACCTTGAAAAGTAGTGTTTTGTAGCTGAGAATTTGATCTCTCATAAATAGTGTTAATGCCCTCTTTATATCTGCTGTAGCTACCATGGAAATAAATAGAAGGAATTATTTCAGAGCAACTTACATATGTTTTGCACCAGTGCTACTGTTTATGATTCTTTTTTCCATATTTTCTCCCTAGAAATATATTCTTGGGAAAGCAACCTCATAATTTGTACAGACTCCAGATTTCATTTACATTTTTATTCCTTTGCTTCTAAATAAAAAAAAAATAAAAAAATTTTTAAGGCTAGGTGGCAAGATCATGACTACTTTTCCCATAGTCACTACAGTCATGAGACTACAGTGAAATGTTGCAGCAGTTCATCTGGAGAAAATACACTCCATCAGAGGATCTGCAGCCTTTCCAGTGGAGAATAGATGACAAGATATCACCATGGGAAATTTCATTGCTTCAGGGAGGCATGGAACAATCATGAATGGACTCAGAAGAAGAACTATTTCTTTAATAAAGTTCCTCAGGAATATTCTGATTGCCATTAGTCTGATGAAAAAATTTAAATGTAGCCAGCTGATATGCAAGGAAAGTTTATCAGGTAGAAAAGGACCTCAGAGCATAGCTGCATTTGAATAAAATTTAATGGAAATTGTTGAGGATTTTTAACTGAGGAAAATAAATTACATTTTTTTCCATAGGCAGAAGAACTAAGGAGATATTATTAACCATAAATGTATGCTCTTTATTCCTCTGCTCCCTGCTCCGACTCTTTATTTTAATGTTATAAATTTACAGATCTTGTTTTCCTCCTCATACTCTTAATTTCCTTTCTCCCAGTACAAATCATAACAGCCTCTCCACATTCAATCTGATCCCTATCCTAGTTGTCCTCTAGTAGGGTGAGGACACACGTTCAAAAATGAACTTCCAAGCTTTGTGTGCAAAATTTTGCCAGGATGAAGCCAAACAACAACAACTAAAAAGTCAACCACTGAGTTTCTACTATGGTCTTTCACTTTGTGAGAGATAATTTGGGTTCTCACTCCTCTCCTCACCCAACATTTTTTTCCACAAAGCATTTAGGAATGCAATTATTATCGTGAATGCAATGCACAGTATGATGGACAAGTACGTGCATGGACAAACAGGTGCAATCCTGGTTGCAATATATAAGCCACCTGTAAGGTGGAATAACAAAAAGATGGTAATAGATATTCAAAAGGTTATTTATAGAGAAAAACTCACCAATAAGGATACCTTCAGTCTGCTGGGAAACACTGAGGCAATCTCCACCAGGAAGCAAACTCCAAGAGAGGTTGCCTTAGTGGTTGTCAGCCCTTAAATGAGGTCTAGAGGAGGTGGAGTCAAGCTCCATCACTCCATCACTTCTGGGAGCACAGCTAAATTACTCTCACCTGTGCTCCCACAGCTGACCCAACACTTGCTTCAGCTGATTAATCAGAGGTTCAGGCTGTGATTACCAATTTCCCATACATCACCCAAAGTTGTTCTTTCAAGCTACAAATCCAACACTCATCAACGTTATCATCATTTTGAAAAACGAGAGAATTCCTTTCAATTTTATCTTCTATAAATTTATTTGTAAGCAAAAGAAAGCAGTGAATGTTTAACAAATCCAGTTAGTTGTTGTGAACTGAAAACATTATGGATCAGATTTTCAAGATCATTATTCCTTGACCTAACACTGACATGTGCAGTTTTAAAAGAAATGCACTGGATTTTAACTACTTATCTTTCATTTGTGCCTACGGAAGCACTCCCTTGAGATTCAGAGAGAATTGAGCATGTTGTTTATTTTTTACACCAAAATGTTTCACTATTGTTGAGGTTTTAATTGTTTTCTCGTGCATCATTTTATCTGCTCTCTTTGACTTACACTGAAATTGCCAGCAACTTGCAACACTGTCATCACTTTTCAGGAATTCTGTCACTCCTGGGAAGTGAAGGGTATTAAACTACCTCTTCCCAAAGGTAAAATGAGATTCTTGGCTTGTCATTTGAATTTTCATCAATGTTCTCTGTAGCTCTAGGAATCAGTGGTTTTTTTCAGTTCTGAATGCTGACATGGAGAACAGAAATAATGGTCATTATTGCAGTCATCAGTCACTTTATTTTGAGCTATGCCTTGAGGATGCTTCATATAGTATATGCCAACTGTCCCTTCTAGGACATCTGAGTCTGTGCTGAATTCTAATCAGTTTCTAGTAGCTTTTTGTGTGTGTGTGTGATGTATGTTAAACATTTGTGTCTGGATTCAAACAGCAGCTAAAGGTGATGCAAGGTTGTATGTTGCACCTTACATGCCAGGAATTCAGACCATGCTTCAGACTACTCTGGCTGTGCTTTCTCCAGTGCAGACTTGCTCATTTACTCTAACTGAGGTTTTGGTCCACTTTGAGCTGCTGTCCTCTCTCCTCATCCTTCCTGCTTGCTTTGTTCAATGGCACATTATATCTTGACTTCTCAATCATGCATTCACCAGGTTACAGACAAATATATGCATATATTACCTTATACTAACAAAAAGACTTTACATAACTTAATGTGTTTTTTTTTTCTAACACCCCCCTCCCATATTCAAGGGAACGCACTTTTGTAAGTTGATAATCTAAGTTTGGTGTTGGTTTTTTGATTGTTTGTTTGCCTTTAATGGCAGAATAACACTGAATCCCTATCCATTAAAATCTAAACAAAAACAAAACAAAACAAAAACAAAAAACTAAAAAACTAAAGTAACAAAGCCCTAAAGCACATTACTATTATGATTTTAAAATTCATGTTTTTTATGACTGTCTCATAACTTTAAATGGTTTGACTCACCATTCCAGAATGCTTGGAAATGACAGTATTGAATGACAGCAAAAACAAGGCTCCATCATAGCATAAGCCCTAAGGCAATACTGTAGTAATAAAACAAACACTATCATATAGCTAGGAAGCTATTGCTAGGTCCCTCTGGATGTCAGCAGGACTTAAGTAGAGAATAAAAAGAAGTGAATTTCACAGTGCATCTAAGAGTTTGCAATAAAACAACACAGTTTCTATGGAATTAATTCTGCTCACAAGGAGAAAAGTTTCCACTTCCACAGTACAGCAGAACTATCAAATGAATTGTCTTATTATGAAGCCATTATCAGGTGAGTTTCTATGCAGTGTTTACTGTCACTGTTGTAGCTATAGGCATCCTGTACCTAAAGAATACATTGGTGTTGCATACATTATGAACATTGAATTGTAACAGAAAACAGCTTTACTGCTTGATAAACTAAGCATCATCTGAAGCTTTTAAAGTTTTACTCAGAACCTCATAAACACATGTTTGTTTTGCTAGGACAATGAAATGCGGTTTAGCTACTGAAATTCCAATTAACTAAAATTCTGTGCTGGTGTTACTGATTTAATTATGCTATCAGATAGGCAGTGCAAATGAAGACGCAGAATGAGTTCCAACCATTTAGCTTCTACTAATTGATATGAAATGGAAAGCAACACATTGAATTTAACATTGTCTGTATAGATGGTTTAGTAGTCTTTCTTCATTGCAAGAATTTATGAAGTGTGCAGTGATAGCACCAATGGAAACATGACAATATAATAGCATGACGCGTTGTAATGCTTTATTCTCGGTAGTAAAACAATTGGCAAATATGGGAGGTGACAGAACATTACCTCTCACATTTTCAAGTGAACCTTTCCACACAACAGTGTCTCATGGAAGCTAAGAGTAATGATGCAGATATCAGAAGAAACAATTAATGGGGGAAGGGTCAGATTATAATTGCTAAAAAAGGCACCTAAAGAATGCAGACTTACACAGGGGAATCTCTGTGTAGTAATACTTACCCTTTCATCAGTGGATTGTAGGTGGCTTGCCAATCAGGTGCAGATCAGAGCAAGAAGATATAAATAACAAACAGGAAAAGAAAGATACCTTACATAAATTTTAGAAAGCTGGGAGCTCAACTGAGGAAAAAGAGACCACAAGTGAGGAAAAATATTAGTGAGGAGGAAGTTATTTAGGCTCTGCATCTCAAAGAAATTTTAACACTTAGGCCAAAAGGCAGTTCTTCTCCTGTCTTACATCTGAGAGCTATAGACTATTCTACAGAGCTTCTTGCTCTGTCAGTCATTCATTTTCAATAAGAAAGGTACAACATTTACCGTATAGGCAGGTGCTTACATGCTACCATTTAATTTGAAGTTGAGCTTTCTCACTTCCTCTCACTGAAGCCTTCCAATTTTGTAGTAACAGTATAGTGTTTTGCTGAGGGGAGGAGACAAGTAACTTGGAAGGTCAGTAGTAAGGATAATAGGTATTTAGTATCCTGCTTTAGTGAAGAGTTTGATATTTCCAGTCAAAGAGTTTTAACTGGAGAGCACTAGACATCAGAATGTGTATTCTCTCTCCCAAATCAAGATGAGGAAATTGTTGAATCAAATCAACTAAATAGTCAATACACACAGCTAATCACAAAGACCTAAGATTACCAACAGATTACTGATTTTCTTTTGCTTCACTACTCTTACCAACAAGCTGAATCATGTTAGGAAAAGCTTTTCTCCTTGAATTTTTTGACAGGACAACAAAGGAGATTTCAATGAGTATCAAGAATTAAAATTAAATTTTAGGTTAGGTTACCTACCTTGCATTTTAGCCGTAGCTGGGTGTCTAAATTTTTCCATTCCCTGGCTGAAGGCTTATGAAATTAGGTTCTTCCACAGCTCAAGAAATGTCCTATGGCTAGGTGATTTATTTATTTTTTTTCAGACAGGGGGACTGAGGGACCCTTGGGACTGAAAAGGACCCAAAGAAAGGCATTACCTCCAGACATCTCTAGCTGAATCTATACCAGTGCAATAAATAGTCGTGTCAGACAAGGAAAGATGAAATAACTTATAAAGCTTAGGAGATTAGTCAAGTCAATGAAAATAAATAGAGGAAACCTAAGCCTTTTACTCACTTTACTCAAGCAAGCCTTTTTTTCAGAGAAGATTTTTCTGGCAAAAACTGAGGTACACAAACATTTTGAAAGGTAACAGAGCAGATCTTTGAAGAATCCTAATTTTCAGTGTAGTGCCTATCTATGTGTATTGATGTATTTCACTCGTCTGTAATCATTTCCCATAAGCACTTCCATGATTGTGCTTCTCTGAAATTAATATTTGAAGCAAAATGTATTTATTAGCTTGCAAATCTAAAAGCTTGCAACAATTTTAAAATGTACTTTCTGCAATCATTTACATCCGAAATGAGTTACAGTCAGCCAAACATAAAGTGAAAACTCCATACTATAACTCATTTGATCAGTGGCATAGTTCATAGTGTGAATTTGTGATTCGCAAGCCAATATTAGTCAAATTGTTGAACTGCTGAAAAACAGTACATTTAAAAATGACATCTTAATATATGTGCTCATTTCCTACATGTTATGATGTTCAGTCTTTCAACGGGAATTTTTAAACAGTGAAATTATCCTTGTCATTTAATGAATTGGGCCTTGACAGGAAACTTGCCCCAGCTGTACATGTGTTCCTCCTGGGCAAAACTGCCAAAAATGAAAATGTTATAGGGCTCATACAACATGGTGACAAGGACTTTGATTGAACTAAATATTTCATGAAATGGGATACTTTATTCTCTGTCTAGGAGCATTGCCATGAAGAGCTGATAGCATGAGTCTGTACTTTTCTAAGATGCATGCTGTTCAAGTAAAAGGACTCAGGATAATGGATGTATCAGTCTGAAGAAGGTAGACCTCAGAAAACAAAATTTGCCACTCCATCTTTTGTTTGTTTTTCTTTCTTCTGACCTCAGCATTGGAGCTTGAAGCTGAAGTGAACAAACTTCCGTACAGCTTTTCCCACACTTTACTGTTAACTATCAGATGTTCAGCATCAGGAACAATAATCCAAGATAATTACACAAAAAAATGTTGTAAATATCAGAAAATAGAGTAACAATAGGATCTCAAAGAAGATACTGGTTTGCCAGTTTGTTTTACCTTACGCACTTCTCGAAGTGAACAGAATTCTTAAGAAAAGCTAAATATTGCTGAACCCAGAGCTGGCATTATGCAGGTCATATAAAGAAGGAATAAGGACAGAAGGTATGAATGCTACTGAAACTTGATAATAAGGGGGACTAGTCTACCTTTTTGCAATAAAGAAACTACAGGGGTCACAAATATTGGCCACAGGAATGCTTGAATCTGATTGCCTTTAAACTTATCTTTGAAAATAGGAAAACATTTTTGATCTGGGTGGACAACAGCTTCTTTGTATTAAACTGGCCTACCAACAGCATAGGTGGCAACTCTGGAAGTAAATGGCGATCCAAAGTAGAGGAAGACAATAAAAACATTTCTCGGCACCAGAATAATTAGTGTAATTCTGTTAATGTATTTTCTAGAGATACTTGAAACTAGATTTGATAAACATGAACGTGTTTAGTATAGTGTGATTACTGCACTGGAGTGGAATATACAAACAGGCAGTAATGCACTTGTAGCTCAGTCCTGTTGATATCAAACTTTGAATGCGCTATTGACTGTAGAGGGACTTGAAGATGGTCTTCTGAGGGTTACTAACCTTCTTCTGTATGTTGTATTGAACCACACAGAATGCTTCTGTGTGACCCTTTAGAGAAAAAATGGCAGTCCTTCAGACAAAGCTTATATCTCTTCTTTAAAAACTTATAGGTTATCTCTGAAGTAACAAGAAGAAAGCTTTAATGACTCAAAAAGCTGTGCACCGAAAGAACTTGGGAAAAAACTATGGCAGACCACTTCTAAAACCACCTTATGGAAAAGTTCTTTGAGAAGTCAAATATTTCTTTGTACCTGAAATTCTTTGGTCTTTAATGAAGAGGATACATATACTGAAAGCACAGGGAGAAGCTGTAAGATTCAAAAAGAACAATAGCAGATGATCTGAATATATTTGAAGTTTTTCTTAAAAGGTGACCTGGAATATGACAAAGCATCTCCGTTATACAACAGTGAAAACTGTTTTTCAAAGTTCTTCTTTTTTTTTCTCTTGAATGGTGTCCCCAATGCTTTAAGTCAGTTACTGTTGTCTTTCTAGGAAACTTTAGTTTTGTATATAGCTAGAGTGCAACACAGGCCTGGATTTTTACAAGCTGTGAATGCTCTGCATTCTTAACCTGTTACTTCTGTAGGTTGGAAATGCTCAGAATACTGACAGGCAGAAGCTGGTAGGAGGACAGAGAGGCCTATGAGTATTTTTTATCTATTGCCTACAGACATTGCAGAGTCTAAAACAATAAAAGGTATGGTAATCTGTATTAAAAAAAAAATAGCAGATCTTGTAAAAATTCACTTCTGATTGTATGTTCAAGTGAGTGATGAGTCTACTGCAATTTTTTTCTTGCTTTGTTTGCTCAGCACTTTCTTTCAGAAACCTCTCTACCTTTTTGCGCTCAAACATCTGTACTATAGCCAATAAGAGAAGAGGGCTGCAGGAAAGAAAGAGAGCAAGATGAAGCCTATATTCATTTTTATCACACCTATGTAGCCTTTCAAAACAGGAGCTCAAGCAGAGACTGAAATGGTGAACAGAAACTGGATTAACTGAGCCCTACATAAAGAAAAAAGAAGTGGAAAATGACAAGGAAACAAAACAAAGTAGAGAGAACATGTACAGATACATTGGGAAAAAAGCAACAAGTTAAAGCAGAGAACATTTAAACAAAGTAGTGCTAAAGTGGAAGAAAAAATGAGAAAAACTATTATAAAATGAACCAGTGTGTATAAAATATCTCATTAAAATCTTATAAACCTTAATGAGAAAATCTTCTTTAATTGTGAAGTTCAACACTGTTGCATTCTCAGAAAGCAGCTACCCTGTCCAAGTATTCTTTATAGGATAACACTTTGCATTCATATATATATATATATATATATATATATATATTTATATATATATATATATAAAATCACTGTTACACAACACTAGCAATCACAGCAGAACAGCTATAGGTAGAGGTAGAAATAGATCCAAAGGGTCCACTCAAAATACAGGCTATTTCAATACCCAGTAAAAGTGAAATTATCTTGTTCATAGCAAAGAATAAAAGGATTTTAATAGATTTGAAAATGAATAAGGATAGCATGTGGGCTTGTGATGCCTTAAGTGGACCATCTTCTATGTTTACTGAGGTTAGACAAACATAAGAAGAAACTTTCTTATAAAAGGCAATTCATGTTTGTTCAGTGCTTCAGTTGAAAAATACCAGGAAGGAAGTTTTCTGGCTGAAAAATAAATAATTATTTTCAAATTAGAAAGCACAATCAATATCAGACAGACTCTCTTCTAACATTTAAGAACATCTAGTATTTACAATTAGATGCTCACTAAGTCAGAGGCTGTCTCTAATTGTCTGTGTTACGCTTACCCTGCTCTTTCCACAGCGGAAGGCTTGAGTACAACTATGCTTGAAGTATCTGAAATAGTCTGCCTTATTATTCTAGGTTTCATCTTCCTAAAGTGAAAAGGTTTGTGAAGATTTCAGTGTTTCCATGTATGATCCCATGCCATTTGGACTACTACCACTCAATCTGAATCTGTTATCTTAGATCCTTGGCAAATTCTGAATGACATTTCACATTTTGTCCCTTGGGTCACGAGCAGAAATAGTAGCAGGGAAGATTCCAGTCCGAACATTAAGAGTTCATCTGATCAAGAGTTTGTCTAATTCTAATTTGGACACACTACATTTAACTTCTTTGTAAAGAAAAAAGATATCAAATTGATATAATTACTTTTTTACAGGCGTGATATGATATTCTCGATTTTGCCATTATTTTCCATTTTTTTGAAAGCATGAAAGAAGAAAAGGCAAAAAAAAATCACATTCAAATTGGACAAGTTATTACAGAACATGTAATATTCTGCAAAAACTTTTTACAAGTTTGTATATGGGCTTCAGAAAAAAACTCAGAGCATTATGGACCCCTGGAAATAAAGGAATTTTTTACAATTATTCCAGTACTTGTCTACTGAATAACCCATTTTCTGAATACAATAAAGCAACCATTTTAGAGAAGATCCTTCTCATATCAGGCTAATGATGTTGTTCCTTGTGTTTTTTGATCATTGGACTCACCTGTCTATAGATGAACTTCATGGAGCTGAGACTAAGATGTTATAAGAAGTTACTTACATGGAGCTACTTTGGGTCACACATTTTAAGATTTGTTTTCATTTTTCTTTATACTACATTTCTGAAGAGTCAGATTGGTTAAAAGAAAGTAGACATTAGCATTCATCCATTTAATCTCAGGTTATGTTTATTTGGAAGGTCGATTCATTACTAGTTGAAACACTAATATATAAATATTCAGCAAGATGCTGCAAGGGTGATATTATCATTTCTGATTAATAAAAGTCCTACTAATGTGCCTTAATTAACTACAGTATGTGATTTCTACAGCTCAAAGGTCTGACTCTTTTAAGCAATTAATTTACTGCCAGTAAGGTCCAAGTCAATGCCCCTTATAAATCTAATTCATTAAAACAGTACATTTAATGAGAAAAATATTATTCTACAGAATTCAGTCTGGCTGCACATATTAGATTTAGAGACCGATAGACCTTTTCTAATCTTGCAATAATTTTTCAGAGTTAAATTCTCTGCAACATATTCTCCATATTCATGGCAGTTTCAGTGAAATAGAAACACAAGTACAGGGAAATCAGAAATAAAACATAAATAAAACACAGTTCCTCTGCTAAAGGGACTACCTTACCATTGTTTATTTCAGCATATACATTACAAGATATTTATCTATTTTAAATGACCAATTAGTACTATAGTGTACAAGGTAGTATTATGAAATGTAAAAGTATGCAAGATTGAAACCCAAAAACTAAGAATTGCACATTCTGTCCAGAAAAGACAATAATTATTATAGACCAAATTCCCTGCAATAATACATGTCATAGAATTTGACCCAGTAATTCCCATTTAAAATATAAGTACAGATTTGAAAGTTGGTCTTCTATGTAGTTTCATTACCATGCCAAGATGAGGATCCATTACATAACTTGCATGTAGAGCCAATGTGATACACAAAGTGCTCAGCAAATATAATTACATTGAGTGATAAAGTTCCAGGAAAGGCCTAGTTTATTCTGGACAAGTTGGAATATTCTGATTTGTATGCTTTCCAATAAATAATTAGTTAATGGTAAGCAAAATGGCCAGAGAGTGATTTATTGAGTCCCTTTCCCAGTCATGGAGGGAAAAATATCTTTCTGGCTTTGAAATTTATATCAAGAATGAAGGCACTCTCAGGCTGTAATCAAGTTTGACTTGTGGGAACGGAGACTGTTGGTGCATACAAATGTGGCAACGCCACCAAAATACTGCCTTCCTTCCTGTCTCTAGCAGCCCTTTGGATGGATTTAGGTTTAGCCAGCTGCTTCAAAGCCACTTGCTGATTTTATCCAGTCAGTAAGACACGCTTGGATGACAGTGATCTGGACTCTGCCATAATGGAATTTCACACAGATCGTCAATAGATCCAGGTGTTCATACCTTGAACTGGGCAGCAGAAAATTGTCTCTGGTCCACCAAACTTGCTGTATTCTAACCACAGCCACAGAAGACCTAGATTGCTACCAAAATGTTTTCAAATTGGTAGTATTATATACACATTCAGAAAAAGACAAGGCAAAGCTGAAATCCTATGAATATATGTAACTTGGTAACATATGACATCTGCTGAGACTCATACACAGCTCAGACCTGCTACCTATGAGAGAAACTTTCAAACCATAGGAAACGCAGTAGTAGCAGAAGACAAAGAAATTCTCTGACCTGTTTCACTGCTCAAACATCAGCAAAATCTACTTTACTCTTGTGATGAACCACAACTTAGTCAGTGTCATTGTATTTTTCAGATATCCTTGTCTGAGTCTGGCATGGGAAGTAGACTTTAAGATAATCAAATTCCTTTACATAAGATATTGATTCAAAGAGTATTGTGTTTTACACTGGAAGACAGTTTCTTGATACTTCTACAGAGCAACAGTCATATTTCAAAACAATATTTTGGTGACCACAGTTGCAGTATTTGTAAAAGCAATGCCATGCATCAATTCTAGCTTCAGTGGAAAATAAAGATCTACTTCTAAAAATCCTAATGACACTGAAGTACCTTGAGAAGCGTGACTTATCTGTGGTAACAAACATTGCTCCTGTTTTCTTCATTATATGATTAACAGCCTGCAATGCCAGGAGCTGACAAACAAAACAATCTCTAAAACAGATGTCCTGTTTATCGTGCTGCTGCTTTCTTCCTAGTCAGAATAATTTGGGACAGCTGTCTTATTAAGAGTTCTTAAGAGAGGTGTTTATTTTTTGTTTAAGCTCCAGAACTTTTCTAACAAACTCTAAATGATGTGATAACATGTAAGTCATATTTTTCATGTGTACAAGTAGAAAGTAGTAAACCGTTGCTTTGAATTAGGTTACAGCTGACAGAACAACTTCCTAACTTTCATCAGCTCACTTGATGTTATGTTCCACTGTCCCTCTTTAATTCTTCTTATCTTTTCAGCAAGTACTGTAAAGGCTGTGTATATTATACCAAAGTATCTAATAACCATAAACCAATCTTGCCACTTGACATGTTAAACAATTCAATAATATGAAGAAAGATGATGAGCATTATGGTTATTGTGAGTAGCAACTGTGGGGAGAGAGAGATTTGAGAGGAGATGTTTGAAAAAGTATGGTGAAGTTCCTACATTTTCCTTAGCACCAGGACTAATAGGAGGGCTATAACTGGTTGATGTTCGCCCAGTCATGTCCTGTTTCCTGTGGCCACATCTCCTTCCTTCCTCAGAGTTCTGTAAAGATATTGTACTCACATGTGGTAGAGAGCTGGGTTGCAACTAATCACTTCTTGAAGGTATACATTTATAAGAGAGGAACATAAAGACAGGTAGTGATGTAGCATGCATGCAAGAAATAATGTTTATGCAGGCAGTTTGCTCAGATTATTTAACCTTGTAAGGTGGAATTCAGATGGGAAAAAAAAAAATGATGAGAGAAAATGTGTCCATGTATTACAGCATTCTCCTGAATCAAACTGTGAACTACAATAAATTAAAAGAAAATTTTCCAAAGACCTTCATCAGACACCGTGCAGCATTTTTTAAATGATTGATAAAAAATTATAAATCTGCTGTCACACCTCTAGCATCATAATTCAAGTTTCATGCCTAGAGTACTGTTTAAATCACTGGTTCATGTCAGGAAAAAATAAATAAGTCTTGATTCTTATTTAGCACTGAGTTTTCCTCCACATTTCTAAAGTGTTATTCCTCACCTAAAGGAAATGGCTGATATAGCTCTTCACCCTTTTTGGGTAATCGCTGGGCACACTCTCTGGATGGGCTACTTAACTGTTTTTCACAGGTGCTGAGTACCCCATGGAAAGACTAACCAATGCAGGGGATTTAGAACTAGTCTCATGATGAAAACATTGCCAGCTTCTTCAAGGGAAGTATACCGAGAAACATGGCATTTGGGGACTAATATTTATGCTCAACAACAGCTGGCAAATTGCTCTCATCTGATTTGTCTGGCTGCTTTGCCTTGGAAATCAATAGCAGATTGGAGATACTACATAAAAAATGTCATTTGAATGTGGGTGGTGTTATGTTAGCCAAGTTGCAGCCCAGATATTACATGTTTGCAATACATGCATAGCTTCTACAACAGCTGAATGAAGTATATTCAGCCAGCCAGCTGTGTAGCCACTGTTGTAGTCCTGAAAACAATTGAAGAGTTCATTTTACTAATTTCAGTTACAAATAGGTATCTGGAAGAGCACCACTGAAAAGACCAGATAAAGAACATGCTGTTACTGAACTGTTACATGTTCAAGAGAAATGTATTATGGAGAAGAGATGTGATCCAAAGCTTTTCAAACAAGTTATCCCAGAGTTAAGAAAAGTTGGTATTTGGGTTTAGTAATAAAGGAGAGGGTTTGAGGTTGAGTGATGGGGCTCTTCTTTCTAGTTCAGGAAAATATCTGATAGAGCTGCCTGATATGGGAAATACTCAACAAACCAAGAGTCTAGCTTTCCAAAGTTCATCAAACCACTACTTTGATGATTTCTACATCCATGATACTCCAGAAAGTGGTGTTGCATAACCAATATCTGTTGAAATAGCCAGAAGTATGGAAATGTAATCAAAGTTTCACATGAAACACTGTCCTAGTGAAAGTGAAGGACTAGAACAGCACAGATTTTTGTGCCTGGATCTATAGAACCAGTGTCTAGGTTCTATAGAGTCAGGCTGAATATGGTGATTCTCAAGAGGCTGTACTTATAGCTCTGTTACATAGACAGAAAGGATTGAAGCACCAAAGGACAGTCTCTGTGTGAGTCCCAGACCACACTGAATAGAGAACCTATCTGAAACAAATGTATTCTCAGTTTCATCGGATGTTTCTGTATGAGCTTCAGTCCTGTGGTGTGTTGTGCATTTTCCAGTGAGTTCACAAGGTAAGGGATTATTACAGAAAACTGCTAAAAATCATGCTAATTTTTTACGATTCTAAAAGGAGTAGAAATTGAAATCATTCACAGCGCAAATATAATTCTTCATAGCTACTACTTAATCCTGCAGTTCATTTCAATTTCTTCGACTTATCCTAAAAATAAATGGTGGATTTTTTTTCTCAAAATATTATTCTTGGCATTGCTTATTCGATCTCCATTCTCCTTTAAACTCAGCTCTAACTTTGACTCAGGCTTCATAAATATAATACTTAGCACTTAAAATTTGATTTTTGCATGATGGCTCAATTTACTTTGCAAACATTAACAAATTCAACCCAAGGAGTTAAAGAAGTTAGAGACAGAACCTGAAAGAAAAAAACTGCTCTCTTCATTTCCAGAACCCATACCTTAAAGACTAAACTACTGCATGTATATTTATATATACACATATATTGTGCTATACAATTGTACTAAATCACATTTCATGCTCTTCTTGTAACTGAAGGAAAACATGCAGCATTGCTAATCAGAAACAGTTCAACAGTAATTCACAACTAAAATGCTATCTTGCCTGTACTCAAATATATTGATTTTGATTGAATTATTTCTGTAGAAAGCACTTCGAAGTAATTTTATAACAAAATATAATGCTTTATTTTGACATTCTAATTTGGTTCCCTTCTGACTTTTCTGGACAGAAATAATTGTTTTAAATAGATGTTTTATGAGAAATAAGAAATGTTGTAATTTGGTAGTGAACCTACTTTGATACAGACCTTTTGAAGGTTCATGATTTTTTTTTCTATACTGTAACATAAAAACTCATAGTTTAAACAAATTGAGGAAATATCATTGTATCATTGCAGAAAAGGAATTTCCTTCAAAATACAGTTTATATTTTTGTGAAAACTGTGTGCTCGTTTAATTTTAGGAGTCCCAAATAGTTAGATTCAAATAATCTATTGTCACAATATTGCCTATTATGATTCTAAGCCTGTTGTTTACATTCATACAACCAGTATCTCCATTCCACACAGAGTCTCTGCTCCGCAGTCTAAACAACCTTTATGACATCTTCGGTGTAAGAGGAATTGAGGTAGAACAAAAATTGTAGAAAAACAAATGGAAAATGTAGAGTTTTTGCCGTCTGAATTAATGCACCACTGACTTGTCTTCTATACAGCTAGCATTTATTTCCCAGTTGTATGTACTGGATGATATATAATCCTTTAAGGAAAACTCCTATAGAATGCAAAGTGTATATAAGTATTGTATTTCCATAGTATGCCAAAACTCTGTAGGCTACCATCAAGAATAAATCTGTCTCTGTATTTTTGAAATATTCAGTAGAGTTACTTTCCAAACAGTAATATAAACTTCAAATTCTATTTAGATTACTTAACAAGCATTCACTCAACCTTTACCTGACAGTGTTTGGTCCTGTAAAATTTTTACAGAACTTTCAAATGCACATGACTTTAATGATATGCAATAAACTGAACTAACAAGATCTAACCCTAGTTTATAGCTACTAAAACTTTTGAAATCTTGTTCAGTCTGGAAAAGTCAGTGTTCATTACTACTTCTACTTAAAGTGTGATATATGTTGTTAAATCCTGTTAAATTTCCTACAAATTCCTACAAATACAAAAAAAAAAAATCATGACATATTAATTTATAATGTGGCAAAATAACTGTTATTGAAAATGGGAGATGTGATCACTGTTTTCATATTGGATTGTGATGGTACAAAAAGGAAAATAACACATCTATTCAAAAATCAGTAAAAATAAACACCAGAGCACACTGGCTTAAAAAGGAAAATGACTTAAGAGTGTTGCTAGTAAATATGGAAGTGCTGTCAGCCAGTTGAGATGATTCTGGGAGCAAGTGGGTCAGGCAGCATCAAAACATATGGAATCAGTCTTAAGCACAAGATATTTATATTCAAGTAAGACATGAGGTTCACAGTACCTCCCATGTTCACTAGGGACCATAGTGTAACTGGACCTGACGCACTGATCCTTAACAGTTGGATAGTACACAGTACTTCAAAATACAGCAGGTACAGATTTGTGCGGGGAGAACGAATGCAAACTTAAATGGTGTGATAATTTTTCTGAAGTGCTGAATACTCACAGATGTCCTGAGAGTCAATGATGTTGAAAAACTTGGATGAGGTAATGAAGGCACCTGGCTTTAAAAGGTGGTGTAGTGGTTTGCAGTTCTCTAAACATTTTTCTGTTTTCAGTTGACAAATTTGGAATAGAAAAAATGCACAGGACATGGTCCTCCGCAGCTACCCAAATACATTTCCACATGTGAGTATGCCCAAGTCCATGCTTTCTACAGTCCTTCTTCCTATGGTTTATTTTCTTTTATACTGACAGCTTTAATTTCAGAGCAGCCTTTTCTCATATTAATTATTATGCAGAGTAGAATTATTACAATGAGCACTTTTAACGATCATAATTTATCAGATTAGCATCATGTGGACACAATCACACATGAGGTATTCTAGAGAAGGAATCTCCCAGGAGATGAGAGGGTTTCCTTTTTAATCCCAACATTATGTATTAATCCCACATTCATATAGGTACGTGTGGAACTTAGCAAAATGTACAGACACCAGAACCTCTGGCTAGGATCCAAGGCTCATTTTAGAGCTGAAATGTGGCTTTTGCTAGATAAAGACTGAGAATGTGAGATGAGGATACACGGGAGGGGAACAAACAATGTTTGCTTCCAGCTAAGAAAAGAAGACCTGTAATCAAATACTAAGAAGTAACAGAGGGAATTGAAAGAATAAATTCCAAGCAATAAGTAAGAAATCAAATGTGACTAGCTTCTTTCTGTGTTGCCTTGTAACATAGCAATATGTATATCCACTGAATCCATCACCGTAAAGGATGACTGGTAGCTTGTAGGCCAGTTTGAAATAACAGGGCTTACACTGTCAGTACAAATCCCTGTGCAAATAATCAACAGTTCTCATAATGCCTTTTAATATCTGTCAGTTTTAGTTCACATGCTGAAGTACTGACATAAATAGCTAAGAGTCTCTTTCATGTAACCTCATTTTGAGAGCAATAAAGTATGGAACGATAGCACATATTACCCGAAGGTCACTGTGAGCAGACTGACAACACAGTCTGGCAAGAACAGTGCTTCCCTTTGCAGAACACAGTATTGATAAACTTCTGGTTTGCTTTTGTCTCTGGGGCTATTTGCACTCACAAAACACTATTATTTTTTTTTTCCAATGATACTGGCAGTAGTGTTCCCATATAATCAAATGTAAGATCATTTCATGTCGAAGAATATCAAGATAAATATTCTTGATTTTGTTTCTTCCTCTGGTAGGAATTTAGTATTGGCTTTCTCAGAGACTGAATGATATCCACATTATCATTAATCTGAATGATACTGTGAACATATTGAGAGATACCCAGATAACTTCAGCCTCAGAGAAATTCTTTGCTATCAATTCAGCATGAGTAAAAAGACTAGGGAAGAGGGGAAGCCCCATTAGAAGAGTTTGATTTTAATAAGAAGATGATGAAGCTAATTAAAGCTCAGAGCCTGTAAGCAAAGTGAAGAAGAGACTACTTTGGGGTTTTTTCTTTTGCTTTGCTCCAGCTGTTCCTATCTCTAAGCCAAATACATGAGCCAAAATGATAAAAGCTGGCAGCATTTTACAAAAAGTGGTTAGGTTGGTTTAGTTTTTCCATAAAATGATGGGGTATATAGTTCCAAAGTTTTCAACAGAAATTCAGCCATAGCTTTTTGAGCTTCTCTTTTCATTTTTCTGCCCATAAATTATACAATGAAATTTCTTTTGCTCAGAGCACCTCTCATGTCTGGCATTACTTATCAGTTTCTCCTTTGCCTGTATCAATCTTAACATCTCTAGGCATTCTGTGAATTCTGTGCTTCCATTTATAAGTTGATTATGCCTAAATAACCCTGTTTGTGTTCTAGCAAAGAGGCATTTATGTATGTAAATTAGTTAATAATTTACCACCTTCTTAAAGATGATAAGGTCCAAAATTCAATGGGAACATAACAAATCTTCCAGTATTTCACCTATTATGAATAGCTTCCAGGACACCCATTTGCAAAAGATTCAGACCAGCAACATCAAAGCACAAGATTTAACTAATCTAAAGCCTAGACTAGTCTAAACTACTGAATTTTCATGTGGGACTAAACTGTCTCAGTCATCCTTACTGACGGTCTGTTGGTTCTCACTCTTGGCCTTTTTCTGAAATAAACCCTCTTGTGGACCAGTTCATGCTAGGTCTCATCCCTGTAGATAATGACAACACAACACATGCCATTCCCTTCACACCATGTCAACTTCGCAAGTACAACATATCAAAAACACACTGATATATAGGCTTACACTGACTGGAAGTTTCAAATTTCCCTGTGTTTAAAACCAGTTTTGAGTATTTCTTGAAAAAGCCTGAATCTGCTGAAAAAAAAAAAAAAAAAAAAAGAAAAAAGAAAAAAAGAAAAAAAAAGAAAAAACGATAGACAAATACACAAACACTTAAAACAACATATATAAACAACTGAGAACTAACTCAAGAATACTAAACGAAAGATGTACAAAAGTCAAAATGTTAAAAGCAAGGGTATAAGTAAGCAGGATTGCTCACTGCATACTAACTTCACTCTATGATTTTAGATATGCTTCTTATTTACAACATTTTTTTAAATTATTCTATTTTTTTTTTTCCTGTCTCTCAGATGGATACAGAAGATACAAATAGAAAGAGATCTACAAGACATGGATGCTGGAAGGTTTCATCTCTGAGTATTAATAGACAGAGTCAGAACTATAACACGTAGCATAATCAAAAGTGCAATATATCACAAAAAACAGCCAGTTCTGTATTTCACTTAATAAACTGAAAATAACAGAGTCTGAGTTAATTTATTCTCTTGACTGACATTGCTGAAAACATAAGTCCATTCTGGAAAAGCAAAGAAGTGAGATTTATTATACCTTCCTGGTAGTTATAGAGTACGATAAGGACTCCCCTAAGCCTCCTCTTCTCCAAACTAAACAATCCCATTTTCCTCAGATGCTCCTCATAAGAATTGGGCTCCAGAACACTCACAAGCTTCACTACCCTTTTCTGAACACACTCCAGAGCCTCAATGTCTTTCTTACAGCGAGGGGCCCAAAACTGAGATGCAGCCCCACCACTGCTGAGTACAGAGGGACTATCACTTCCATCACACTGGCCTCAGCCTAGCAATTTGGCCTGCCCATATCCCCTCTGCAGGACCTTCCTACCCCCAGGCAGATTGACACTTCCTCCCACCTTGGTGTCATCTACAATCTTACTGAGGGTACACTCAATCCCCTTATCCAGGTCATCAATAAAGAAAGAACAGGACAGACCCCCAAACCAACCCCTGGAGAACACCACTCATGACCAGTGGCTAGCTGGATGTAATGTCATTCTCCACCACTCTCTGGGCCCAGCCATCTTTGTCTAGAGTAGCTGTCCCACACCTCTTGGGTCAAGCTTAACAGTTTCACTGAAAGCTGTGATGACTGACATGGCAAGTAGTATCTTTAGTTTGTTTATCCAAAAGAATCTACTAAACTAACTACTTTGTAAGCTTCCTCAAGAGCTGTTCTGTATTATTGTACAGGTCCATCTTTCGTTCCTTCCTTTCTCTCTTCCATTCAGCTCTTCCCATATGGAAATTCTTTCTCTCTGCATTGTTTATACTTCAGGTTAAGGAGTCAGTCAGTGTTCAAGAGATCTTCCAACAAAGCAATGTGATAACCTCCAAGAATACGAATCCACTGGGCAGGCCCAACCTTTTCATTAGGCTCTACAAGCAGTTCTTGATCAGTCCTTGCTCTGTGGAAGATCTAGTGTAACTGTGTTTACAATGTAAGTGAATTTGCAGAGTCTGTGGATAAACAGACTTTTACTCAGTTTTAGGATAGTCTGGAGACCACAAGGGCATCATTATATAGCAACTGGGAGAGCAGAAACTGTAATTCCACTCTTTTAATCTATATATAAGGCTTTAGTAAAAAAGTCCAAAATGACATAATAACCTCCAATCATTTGATGAGAAAATGCTGAGTATCTTTGGAATAGACAATTCAAGTTACTATTCCTTTTCATTTCATATACACAAATGTCCTAATAATTAGCCTAAATCTGTGAACACAGGGAACACAAATCTTCCTCTTAACCATCAAATTTCACTGTGATTTTATGTAGGATTTTTAATTGTCCTGAATCCCAACTCTTTAGTAAAATGAATATTATCATATAATGTTATATGTCCTGGAAGATTAGACAAGAAGATTGCACATTAAAAATTGTGAAGCATTCGGGCATCATAATAGGTGGAGCAGATGGAGACTAAAACATTTACAGTAAATTACTAAGTCCCCAACTGATTTTTCAGCAATATTTAACCTTTCAGTAGTAAATTAATCATTTACTTTACACTACAGTAAAGTACTTCTGGTAGTTATAAATATCTCTTTCCCCTGTACTCTAAGATTATACCATGTCATCATGACTTGTAGAGTGCCAGTGTCAGATTGGTCTGGTTGTCCTTGCCTCAAAAAACCTACAGAGTTATTTCCATGATGCAGCAAATGACTGTCTGATCTTTTCTATCTGCTAGTCAAGGAGAACAGGTTACAGAAAAATGAGATGATAATCTAAATAACTAGTGAATAACTGGTGGATTGTTTCCTCTAATTTTTTCTGTCATAATTAATAGTAATTCCATTATCTAAACATTACGACAGAGGAGATAGCTTTATTCTTTATCAGTCTAATATGCTATATAGGTAATAATATTTTTTTGAGAACTGGTAATCCAAAACCACAGAGATAGCACCTGATACCCTAGCTTACCATTCAATACTAATGGTTCTTATTTTGACAGCTGTATTAGAGGAGAAATTACAAGTCTTCCTTTCCCCATACCCAGAGTTTTTGATAATTTCCAGTCATTGTTCCAAATGTCAAATGGTACTGCAATCCAACAACTAATATTCACTTTTTCTTTTCTTTTTTTTTTTTTTTTTTGCATTTTCCCATAGCCTGTAATGCGTGATATCTTCAAATTACTTGAAAGAAAGGAAAATAGTTTTATTGCTACAGAGGACTTCTCAGACTTCTAGCCATGCATTCTCCAAATAGTTGGATGTTTGTTTAAGAAAATAAAATCTCAGAAGCATCTGTCAGGATACAGGTTGTCAACTGAGTGGCTATCAAGCAAACAAAGCAAGATCAACATTGCAATTAACAAGTTATATTTATACAGGTTGTCAGTATTCTGAGCACAGCGAATGAGAAAATAGGCACAGATCTTTTTGTTCCATGGATTTCTTCCCTAGATGCAGCTGAATAGCTAATAACAGACACTGCATACTGATAGTATTATCAGCATTTTCAAAGGTCTTCAAGAAAATGGTACTCAAAGGTAATAAAAGAGGTGAGTAGTCCGTGTGATGAGAGAGCAGTGCTATCAGCCTTAGCATTCAATGTTCCAGATCTGGAGTACCCTGCATCATGTAGTAAAAACACTGGCCTAGGAAACAGAATAGAGCAGAAGGATACAGAGCACAGTATGTGGATATAGAGTAAGATATTGGTTATTCTGTGACCTTATAGTTCCCACACTTTAGCAGCTGTTATCTCCCTCAGACATTGTCCTTCCCTATCTGTGTTCTTCTTTCATATGTTCTTTCAATGCCAATATACTAAAGTAAGCCCAAAGTCTTCGTATCCAAATCAGAAATGCTTCAGTGAAATGCATAAAGATATCTGCTATGAAATTGCTCACTCTGTACATTTCTTGGAGAAAGTAATAAAGACATCAGCTAAGTATCCTTTATTAATGCCAAATTCCCTTGCACTAAGTTCATAACTTAGAGCATATTTTTTCAAGACATTGTGAGTAACTTTATGAAAATTTTAGATATAAATGAAAGACTAGGAATTATTTTTATCCCCTGAAAGTGTAATAATCACCTCTTTCAAAACTAAAGGAAAATAACTGACTGTCTGTTTAGAGAAGTGTAATTGATTTACATACTGAAAGATACAGTAAAGATTTCTACAGCAATGAAAGAAAGTAGAGCCTAAGAAAATAACATGAGAACAGCAAAAGAAATACAAGGTCAGAATATTATGCAAATTACTCTGGTAAGACTTGTGACTCAACCCATAAACTTAAAGGGTGTTTTGCACCAATTATTTTGATTTTACACTTCTTTTGAAATGAAATAACTCAGAACAGATAAAAGTGTAAACTTCAAGTACCGCTGGCCACTGAAACATTTAATCAATGTGTTACTAACCTTTCAATCCCTATCTGACCTCTGTTTGGCTTTTCACAGTAAAATCAATGAAATGCTTTCAACCATCAATATTGACTCTCCTTCTAGAGTAAAATATTTGGAGATACACTTAGGGCCGGAATTTTACTTTCTAAATTACGGTTTCTTCTTTAATGACTAGAAGTTTTTACGTTTGTACTGGAGGACACAGTAAAAGACAGGACAAAACTATTTAACAGAAAGCTTTGGCTGGGTCCTGGGTTGCCTATGAATGCTGTACCATGGTCTCACCTGCTAGCAATATTATTAAATCCATCAGAATATTTGGAGCTACATTAGACTTGCCTCTGCCTTGCCATAAGTGAATAGCTTTTCTGGTTAATACCATGCAATGGAAGATAGATATTAATTCTCCTTAGCTCCCTGATTTAAGGAGATATTTTTAAAAAGTAATTTGACTAAATGTTTTGGATAGTTTGAGATCTGAATGATCTCAAACCCCAGGGATAAAAAGCTCCAGAGCAAGCAGTGGGGAATGCAGTGATTTAAGGCAATTTTCTTTCAGAACATTCAGAGAAATCAGATCACACTAGATAAATGAAAGAGAAAATAATAAGGACTGAAAGCTCTTTCTCATCTTCCTACCTCCATTCTCCTCAGAGTACTGACTGTCTTCATCCCTTACTAGTAACACATCTTGTACTTAAACTTTTACCAAACCTTTTCATTCTTTGGATGTATTGTGGCCCTGTCTGTGGTGGGGGGGTTGGACCTTCATGATCCTTGAGGTCCCTTCCAACCCAGCCTTTCTGTGATTTATTATGTGATTATCCCCTTTCCAATTGTAATGACAACATGGAAACCCCAGAACGGATTTTCTGTTACACTACAATTTGCATTTCAGATCAAACTACTAGCAGATCTCCAGAGTTATTATAAAATGATTCATTTATTATTGAGTTCTTTATTGAGACATGTCTGAAATTGAATCTGTAGTGACTGAAAACTGTTACCTCTTTGAAAATCACAACGCCATTTGCCATGTCAAGGCAAACCCAAGAGACTCTTCAGAGAAAACTAAAATACAGGGCAGATTACATCATGAAATTCTATATACAGATTGTTCTCTGACCATGTAGACTAGGAGATTTGCTAGAGTGTTCTTGTAGTCTTCCTGCCCACACAGTCTATTTTCTTTTCCAAAGGATATGTGTGAAGAAGAGGCCCCTGAAGCCAAAAGCTGGGAAGTATTCCTGCATCCCACAGCTCAGATGTAAGCTGCCTAAGCCAGTTTGAAATGAAATAGCAGCCTCAAAAGTGAGTCACAAAATAGTTTTTGAACAGAACTCTGAACAACATTATATGGCAAGGAATAAGTAAGAAAGGTCATTGTTGCTCCTGCTCATCACACTTTTATTAGAGTGTATACGATACCTATACAGGGACACAAAGGTTATCAATGCAATTCAAAATCTTTCATCAAAGACCTAAATCTTCACCAGCTGATGTAGAAAAGCAAATCCATTACATGAGATAATATCAGACTTTTATAATTCACTATTTCACTCTTTGGAAGTAAACAAAATCACATGCACTGATTTAATTAAACAAACAAGCAAGCTCTACCAATGCATTCATGCTAGCAGGTCTTGCCCTGAATATTCAGAAGTAACCATGCCCATTTTAAGAGGCAGCACTCCTCAGAGAGTGTCAACCTTCCTTAGAATGGTTCCATCAACTAAATGACAGAGAAGGGGAGAATGCTCACATGCAACCTGCTATACCTGATATTTTAGGAAGTAAACTTACTTGGCATCCTTACTCTAGATAAGATCTCTCTATTTATCACTGACATAAGTAATGTGTTACTTTTCAGTCCAAAACCTATTTGTACAAACATGAATGACAGAGGCACACATAAGCAGAGATTAGAAGTTCACTTTTTAAAGTTTTTTTAATGTCTTATTACAGCTGACAAAATAACCAGTAAACCGACAGCTAAGAGCTGACACTCCTTGTATCATGATCTGTCAGATTTTATTTTGTGTGCACATGTGTGTATGCAAGTGTGAATTTTCCTTTCTAGACTTCTTTAATGTTAATTTTTAGGAAGGACTTGAAAGCTGGAACAAACCTGAGAGACATAAACATGAACACAAATGGACAGTGTCCTTATAAACAATAATGTCAACACTAGCAGGCACCATCCGCTGTAATTATCTTGACATGCTGCTGTGTATCTGTCTCCCAGGGCTACTTCTATGACATTTTCAACCACAATGCCAATGGCTTTCTCTTGCACCTCCTTTTACATGACATCATTCTGCCTCAGCATTGAACCTTCCACCCCGCCCCATTTTTGGACAACTTGGTTATGTCACAGCAGACTAATCACAGAACTCTGGAGGCAATGTAGAAGGCAACAGAAGAGTATATGGCACATCACAAGCAAAGAACATTGGCCATAATTTCGTGTAAAGATTGCCACCTGAAAGCCTCAGAATACTTCACAAATATTTTACATCTGAGAAGCTTCTAACAATAAAGAAAAGCAGTGATTATTTTGTGCTCACAGAGCTACTGTGCATTACTTTCTCTGCCAGGAAAGGTGGACTTCCCGCAGACAAGGCAAGAGATGTGGGAGTAGTGGCAAGCCTGGCACTCCCCTGGCAACAACTCCCATGTGAAGGAGTCTGGAATGGCTTGCAGTATTACAGCTTCCAGAGCAAAGCCGCAACGGACAAAGGCTTACACACACCATTAACAGTGAACAATCAGAAAATTGCTGTTTATGAACACCCTTATTGCCAAGGGTGGTACAGCAAAACCCATAGGTTCTGTCCTGCTAAATACTTAACAACAGGCTGCCTGGATAACTGTGAAAAGGAAAACTTAACCAAAACAAAGATTTCAGAGTGAATAAATCAGAAGAGGACTGAAAGATTTGAAGTGATTAAATGTCTTCACTTTTCCTTTCTACTGATTTTTTTTCTAATATTCCTGAATTTAGAATTGAAAACAAGGTGGGGCTTACTGTTCAACAAGTGCTATTCAGACAGCAAACATACAACTACTGACCCACAAATTCAGCTTACCTTCTCTTTCTTCCTTTTCTTCCAAATACATTGATTCTTTATACAACTGTGTTTCATTACAAAGTAATTTAATTTGTTTTCTGCAGCCATCCCAGAATTCTTTCAGTTTTGCTTCTGTTTCATTTATCTGTCTTCACTTGAATAGCACAGATTTGAAAAATTATTCTACAGATAATTTAGTTTGCATGCCATTTTCTGCCCATGTTTTAACCTGTAGGTCCTTTTTATTATTATTATATCTGAGTCCTGGCACTTAGAATTTATTGCAATACACTTTCACATATCAACATGTGAGGGATTTCTTTTCACTTTTGCTGGCCAGCACAGATGTTACTCTGGAAATACAGATGATGAACGGCTCAGAGAAATATGTCCTGAGGAAACGTCTGGAGCCAGCAAGAAAGATTCTGTTTGCATACAATACAACTCCTACATATGTAAATAGCTCTTTTCTTTCAAATGTGTTTTCCTAATTTTCTCATATAACAACATTCACTATACTAAAAGCACTGTCATACTATATAAAGCTCTTAGGTTCATCCATCTCAGCATTTATTTCAAAGCATTTAAAATCTTTTCATCCTCCTCATAAATTCCCTGAAGTCTGGCAAGGTACCTGGAAATGATTGTTCTTACCATTTCTGACTCCTAGATACTATTTAAAAGACATGCCCATTGGCTTACATTCCATCTAATGGATTTGGTCATCCATCATGCCATGGTAACAGAGAAGAGAGCCTAAAGTCCCACATGAGAATCTAATAAGTCTAGCTCTTGCTTCTGCGGTGTCACAGTGGAACAAGCAATACCCAGAGTAATGTATAAAATTAATATGTACACAAGGGATATAGAAAATTAAGGTGCTACTTGATGAATGTGGAGCTCAAGTCTAAAAGAAATATACATATATACATAACTACACTATATAAACCAAAATACAAAAATAGCTTCTCAACATGGACCTCCAGTTATCTCAAAAAATACTGGAGGAAAAAAAAAAAAAAAAAGAAAAAAGGAAAAACCGAACAATGCAAAACAGACTAGTAGAAGATAATCTATTCCTGATGAGAAAGTGATAAAAATATATTCATGTGTATACTTCAGAATTGCAAATCGTAGTTAAAAAAAACCAACTTATGAATAGCACTGTCTAAAAACTTAAAGACCGAAGTAGCCGAGTGATTTGAATAATGCATTTTCAACTCATTTTTCCTTTCTGTTTGTGCATTATCCTTGAGGAGATAGCTACTTTCTTGAACACACTGATGATATAAAATTACTGTCCGATTCTATTCTTTGCATATACCCCATGTTATTATTTTGTTCTTACACTGGATACCACTCTTAGAATCAGAACTCCAGAAGTTCTATAATGTTTATTTAATTATTAAGATAAGGTATTTACAAATAATCCTTCTCAGCTACCTACTTTTTCAAGTAGAAAACAAATGTAAATGGAATATCTGATCAAATCACTTAAAATGAATTCCTTTTCCAGGAACCCATTTTTTCAGGGCTTTCAAAAATATTTTTTTTGTAATAGAATGATGAGTACTGTATTTTTTTTTTAATATTTCATGGGTGAAATAGCACTGTTAAATGATTCTACTGAAATTGATGCTATTCAGTGATATTTAATGTTTGCTAATCTAGCATAGAGTCTATAATATAGTGCATACTATGCTTGAAGATGGTTTCCAGTGATACATATGTGGTTTTATAAAGATCCCTGAAATAATCTCACAGATGTTACAAAAGCAGTCATGGTGAACTACTGGCTCCTAATTGGCTATCTACATTCCAGGGAATGCAAAAGAGAGAGGTGTTTTTTTTGTTGTTGTTGTTGTTGTTGTTTTGGGGTTTTTTTTTTGTTTTTTTGTTTTGTTTTGTTTTGTTTTGTTTTTTAAAGTTAAAACCTTTTAGTATCTTCCTTGCTAACTATGCCTTTTCATCATAATAAGGGACATTCATTCACTGTGTAAAACTTGACTGGTACTTTGGAGCAAAGAGATTCTCTACTCTTTGACTACTACTACTACGTTTTCTACTCTGACTGAGCTGTGGTTGAAATTTCACATTCAACAAAATTTCAGATTTCTGAGTACATCCTTGTTCATATCTGAAACACAGATGAAGCCTTTCATAAGTCATTGGACACTATTTGTTTGCTTTCTAAAAGCAATTTTTATCAAAGGTTCTGTTTCCAAGCAGGAGGATTCAGGACTGACTCAAGAGAAGCTGTCAAAATGTCCAGAGATGAGCCACGTACCAGCTAAGCTACTGAGAGATGAGATCAGTTCCAGACCACATTTCTCCTGAATCAAAGTAGTATTAAATCTCATTAAAGTTTAAAGTGAGAGCCTTGCATTTTGTAAATATTTTTAACTGCCAAATGTAGAACAAGCATTCAGGTTTTAATAGGAACAATTATACTGAAGTTCATTCAGAAAAGCGAAAAATAGAAGGCTAAACAGACACTACATTCAAGGAGAGTACCTAGGACTTATTGTATCACGCTGCATCTGCTTCCTGAGAAAAGCGAGAAATATGGTATCATCTGCAAAAAGCTGGAAAAGTCACACATTTGGGAGCTCTGTAGAACACAGCCAAAATCTATTTGTACTTCCCAGTGTGATGGATCAGATGGGAGAATTCATTATTTTTCAGAGGTCTTATGTGAAGGTATTTTAAGAGGGGGAAACCTTTGGTGTTTCACTTCAAAATGGAAACTTCAGAAACAGTTAAGAAAGGGAAGAGAACTTGAACTGTAGGTCACCTCAAGCTTTTTCTTTCTTTTTCTTTCTTTTTTTTTTTTTTTTAAACTAAAAACAAAAGGAAACTCAAAAAAGAGCATGTTTACCCTTTTTGGAACTAAGGTGATGTATATTTTAGGGTTGGGAAGGAATAGCATCTTTTTCCAGAGATCAGTTTTGAAATGAGGCATAAAACATCCAGTTTACCTAAGCCTTAGTTAATTCAATTTTACATTTTGTTTTAAGTGAACAGCAGTGTGAATGTGTCAATCTTCATTTGGAAAGCAAAATTCTACTTTTTCTCTAACTGCTTTAATACTTCTCCCTCTGCTGGCCCTGGCTCAGCTTTGAGCAATATATTCTTTTTATTTTCAGTGTGCACCAGCTATTGGAAGAACTGCTTGCTATCTGGGGACAACTGTTAAAAACATGAACTCCTTCACACAGCCTTGTGGTCAGAGGTGTGAAATGGGTCATAAATCCCCAGAGGAGACACGCATGCGGGTTACTGCTGGAGTACAGAGTCTTATAAAAAACAGCATGTGGCAGAACAGCCACAAGGAGGCACAAATAGTACCCAGAGGATCTGAAGTGCAACAAGTTCAAACAAAACAGGTTGCTCCAATTCACACAAGATGCATAAACCACTCTTGCAAAGCAATGTGCCGAGTATCCTGGAATTCCGTGCTGATTTGAACAGTAACTGTCAGGAATGTTTCCAAAAAACAAACTTCTGTCCTAGAACTCCAGTCTGTTGAAAACAAAATGTTTTTTCAGTAATGTGCCAGTTTGAACAAGTCTGCAAAGAAAACCACAGTGGTTTCCTACCTCTTCTCTTGGTTCTCCCACCCTGCTCAGGTCCTGCCTGAAGGACAGCCTTATTGCACAGAACCCTTTTAGCTTTTTAAATTTCAGGCTATTAGTCTTCCAAACTCGTTACTCACATTTTTACTTCAGGGAACTTGCCTTCATCAGCAGTGAAGGGAGTTTATTCTTTCCAGTATTCTTTTCATATTGTTTAGAGCCTGAAAGTCTGGGATGGGCTCCTGGTCCCCGAAAGGCCAGCATCCAGAAAGAACTTTGAGGAAAAATATTCCTCCATTGCTCAGCTGCTAGTGGCCTAGAGTTAGTGGCCACTTGCGGGGCAGCTTGGGGAATTAATTAACCTGCAAGTACAGCAGTCATCTGTCCCTTTAATATGGTGTTGGAGTACCATTCAGTTGGATAGAAATACTCACACTTAAAAAAAACAAAACAAAACAAAAAAACAACAATCAAACAAACAAAAACCAAACCTCATAATTTCATTTTGACAAGCATTTACATTTTTGGCTTTTTAGTCTTTCTGAAAATGAAAATATTTCTGATAACATAAAAGTTACGAAAAAACAGAAATATACTTTTCTGGCTTGTTGTAGTCTTTTCTAAAGGGATAACACAACAGGTTGTAGAAATTAGTTATTTTACTGCTTTATTGCTACCTCTCTACCTATTGTTAGTCGCTGAGGGAATGAAAAGTTCTATCAGCCTTAAACAGAATAAGAAAACACAACAAACAGAAGGCCTGATTCTTTTTCCCTTGCAGAAGGGAGACTGTCCAAATCAAGGCTTTCAGGTCCTTATCCTGCAGTCCAGAGTCAGCAAAAGACTGGAGAAAAAGTAAATTTTATTTGTGAATTCTGTTCTATACTTAAACAAGCCTTATGCAATAGAAGTTTAAAGTAAGCAGGAAACATGATCTACAGCCCGCCCACATACGACTAAGCATGTTTCACAGAAGTTCCTGCATCAAATATATAGTAATGCTCATGTTTCCAATGGGAAAGCAAGACAAAGAGCAATCGATGTTCACAGGATTCAGAAGAAGCCACTTAGAATAATTTCAAAAGTTGCTGGTTGAGATCCATTTCTGTTTTCATTTCTAACTTGTACTATTTTACTTTACTTTTATAAGTGCTAACCCTTGAGGAAAAGGCATACTGATTCTACAACAATGTATACATATCCCTGATTAATCCCATTTCTTTCCCCAGCAATAATCAGTCCCCAGTGTCTCCATATCAGTCACTCTGTCTTTGAATTTCAGATTGAGGTTTCAGGACATTGAATAACACGCATTAGTACTGAGGGAAGATAGTGCAGATATCGATTATCTATTACTGTTTTATAACATTTGGCTGGATTCAAATCAAGGCCAGAGAAATGGGTTTGACTAAAATAAGATTTTTCTCTTTTATGTTTTTCCTAGCTAGCAAAGCTTTTCTCCCCAAATTACTTTCCATTAACAGCTTCCCTCACAGTCTTTCATTGTGCTCAGCCTCAGCACAGCCTTGATATTTTCAGGTTTAATTTACAAAAAGACAGGGGGAAACTCTGCCAAGAAGAACTGTATTAGGCTAAAGATGAGTAGAAAACACAGATGAAAAGAACTGTCAAAAATGCTTAAAATGGCAGTGACATTTTTGTCAACGTTGTAAATTGTTGTCTCCAGAAAAGGAATACTTTTTTTTCTAGAAGTTGACTTTAAAAAAAAACCAAAAAACTGAAATTTGGAGTCACTTTATATAGTGAAGTACACAGTCCATAAAGTATTTGAATAGGGGTGCTTTCTCTTCCTGGAGCCTCTTCAGACCTACAGTGAGGTTCTGAATGTCACAGCTTGAACCTCACTCTGTTTACCTGGAAAACTGACACAATTACTACCATAATTATATCCTATTCTGTAACTGATAGGAAGTGAGATGTATTTGGTTTCAAAGCACATTATTATGACTTGAAAGTTGGACACTTCCCAGTTCTATTACTTGTGAGGGATGCCAAAGGATATTATGAAAGTCATTATCCATTGATGACTACAGTTCAAATGCTGAACTCAAGCCTATTAAGGCAAAGTGTAGGAAGATGGTCTCTGCCCAGGAGTGCAGTTGATGTAAGACAAACAGAAGAATAAACTTCAGTTATGAATGCTCTACCTAAAAGCATCTATTAAATAAACCAAATGGCTCCATCCAAAAAATGGCATAAAAATATTATAAGACTGGCTTTGAGGGATTTTTTTTTTAAAGTAAAATTTAAATTGCCACAGCAATATATATGGCAATGGTGATATACATCTTATACATATAGTCTTAGTGTCAGCAGATTCATTATTTATGCTATTCTCACGTGAACATACAGCAGAACACCATTTAATTTCTTCTTCTATCTTGCCACCAAAAGTGAAGGTGCCCTAATAGAATTGACTTGCTCAGTCAGGTGGCAAAATGTTAATTAGTTTTCATAAAAGATTAATCCATTGAATTCTAAGTGACTGAATTTGCTTTCAAGGTACTGAAAGAAAAAAGAAATCACTGTGATATGCTTTGCAATGGCACACAATGTCTTTAGGAAACTCAGAAAGTAATAGCAGGATTTCCTAGGCATATTGTTCTACATGTGCCCGAGTGTTTAAAAAACTTGTGGGAATCACAGGGCAAAAAGGATGAAGTGATATTGTTTTTGTGCCATATGGGGAGAATCCACATTCCTACAGCTATCATCAAGATCTAATCCAACAGTTTGGATCTAATCTTAACCTCTGTCATGGGGGGTGTTTCTGTTGGCCATATCTGAGAAACTAAAAAGCCTAAAAGAATGGGTTCTACAAATATTGAATAAACACAGAAAAGCTGATAACAATAAAACTCAGATATTAACAATTACAGAAAGTTGATTGGGAAAGGAAAAAGATATCAGTGGAAAAATCTGCTGACAAATAGGTGAAAGGGACATATGCATTGAGTAAATATTTTTCCTCTCTGCTATTAAAATAAAAGAAGATAGCATATTCAAAACAACTGATGACCTTTCAATACCTACATTTCTGCCAGTAGCACAAGAATTTAAAGAGAGCTACTACTATTAAATATAGTTAAACCATCAGACTCATCATGCACAAGTATTGTAACATAAGTTATCTTTGATGCACATGTTGATTTACTTAGTCTTTGAAAAAAGCAGATATCCAGAGGATACTTGAACAAAATGACCTAAGTCATTGTCAGTCTGACACTGATCACAAACACACTACTGGGAAGGCTGTTACAGGTCTAGATTAAATCAGAACTAAAGGAGAGAGATATAATTAATTCCAATTACTGTGGGTTTATGAAATGCAGATCCTCTCAAGCTAACATCAGAACTTACTTTGACAAAATTAAATCCTCATAAATACAGTAGATAAGTTGTATTTCAATTGGATTTCAAAAGGTGCAGTATGCCATTGAAACTTTAAAATCAAATTACATCTATATTAAACTGAGATGGCATATATTATATGACTTAAAAATTTTCTAATTGACAAGCTTCAAAAAGTATTCATAAATTACATTTTTGTAAATGATCAGCTATTGGTACCATCCAGTCAGGATTCATTCTTTTCCTAAGTTACCTGCCTGATTCAATTAAAGTCTCTTGAAGTCTTATGATTATGAGGATGTGAGCAAATCACAGGAAGAATCACCCTTAGAGATAAGGCACTACTCTAGACAGTCTACCCTAAAGAAAAAAACACATATTAAATTAACTTTTGAGATAAAAATATTAAGAAAGGAGTGTAAAAGTGAATTAAATGGCTAATTAGACTGTGGAACATATAAACATGTAAACCCTATAGAAGTTGCATTGCCTCTATCTTCACTGCCTGCAACACCATGTTCAGTTTTGGAGTCTGTTATTATGTAAAATATGAAAGAATTTTTATGTGGGTAGATAATGATAGGATAAAGGGAAATGGATTTAAAGTGAAAGAGGGGAGATTTAGGCTAGATGTTAAGAAGAAATTCTTCACTTGGTGGTGAGCCATTGAGCTAGGCTGCCCAGAAAAGCTGTGGATGCCCCATCCCTGGAGAAGTTTAAGTCCAGGCTTGATGGGTTCCTGGACAGTCTTATATAGTGGTTGGCAGCCCTGACTATGGTAGGAGGAATTAGATGATCTTTGAGGTCCCTTTCAGCTCAAGACTTTCTGTGAATTGGAGAAAGCTCAGAATTACCATGAGAATGGTTAAAGAAATAAAAACATTCCCTTCCAAAAAAAAGATTCCAAGAACTCATGAAAAGTTTTATGGTATAGCAGTCTGCAAATATCTACATAAATCAAGAAAAGACATAACAGAAAAGGAAGGAAGATACAATTCAAAAGTGCATTTTAAACCAAAACACAGGATAAAAGTTTACTGGGGCTATTGTGAAGTTCTCATTTCTGTTATCTTTCTTTTTAAAAATTAGTATCCTAAGAGCTATGATTATCTTCTTAAACTTTGCATCATGGTTCCCCAAGACACTACAGAAAAGTGAAATGGAGAAGGGTAAAAAAAGAAATGTTAGAAAAGATTTAGTAAGTGTTTAAGCATAAGAAATTCTATCCATTATCATAAGGAGATGCATAAAGACTGATTATCTAATAAGAAGTTAAATTTTTAAAACATTTGGGAAATAAGCAATTCACTCCAGAAATCCTTAAGGCCTATTATGGGCAGGAGATCAGGTGGGGGTAATCAGTATGTCCTTTCAGTTCTTGTAATTTATTTATCTATTAATTAGACTTATGTAAGTGGGGATTTGTTTGCTCCAAGGCACTGAGCTGCGAGCTTAATCTACCTGGTCTACATGGAATTATTCTACCAGAAGCGCACAAAATTGAACTTAGAGATTTAAATATACGTCAGTGACCTAGCAGTCAGGATAGCAAAGGGCATGAAAGCAATAAAACAACTAAGATAGAGACCTTTTGCAGGTATGAATCAGGCTTCATGCCAAGTAAGGATCCGTTGCTCATTTTCAAGCCTGAATTAGCAAATTCTTTCTGTAGTCACGAATATGGTAGAGATCATAACATTTATTAAGAGTGACTTCTGCAAGTATAAATTGTCCTCTAGTATTTACCTAAGTCTATTGAATCATATTCTAGCTCCTATATGGCTGCAGAAAGTAGTAATATTCTTTGAAATGCGTATGTTCATTATAACACCATCAGCTCATGGGTGCACTAGGAATACATATTTAGACTAATAATTCAATAAGAAGGAAAGAAACAATGGATGGTTCTGGTTTTGTTTTGTATTAAATTTTCTGGAGGATGAAGAACACAGAGAGCAAGTATTAATCTTAACAATTCAGAATTTGTTTTACTATTTCTTAAATAACTGCTTCATATTTCTGTTACTGTTATTATTGCCATTCAATACGCAAGAGCTACTCTGTGCTCTAGTACTTCATGCTACAGTAGGCAATGACTCCCACTATTCCTTTAAACTAAGAATAATTTAGTAAAACAGACAAGGGGGAGAAAATGCTCAGTTTCTCATTCTCTTGGACATTTGTATGCTTTGTATGATTTCCTAATGGCATCTCTCCAAATGGTTTTAAAATTGCCACGTAAAGTGTTAATAGCTAATGAGAATGCACAATTGACCCTGCTCCTCTATACATTATCTTCTCCCAGCCCTATTCTTCTTTCCCTTCTCCAAAAAATGAAATGCTCTGTGACTATGCATGCTATTAGATCCTCAGTAATAATGCTGCTGAACAATGCACTCTGAATGTGAAGAGACCTGGCTATGCCTGTTTAAAATATGTGCTAAACCACTGGCTAGCATTCTATCTACATCCTGATATATAGTTTCAAATAATGCTCCCCCCAACCACCCCCACCCAGGAATTTTCTTCAGAATATTTATTCACTTCCTTTTCAACTCTATGAATAATTTTTGGCCCAGGTGATGGAGGTCGTGTTAATGGCTTTGCCTAAATGATCCTTCAGAGCAAGAATCTCATCTTCCTGTCTGCCTCTATAAAATCATGCACGCATGCTTACTGATGGAAGTTGATAGAAACAATTCAGTTACAGTGGATTTTACTTGAGACTCCAATGTTTTCCAAAGATAAGGATTTGCATTTTTAGGCTTATTTTTAGAAATAAAGCACACTAAACACAGTTTGTCTTTAGTGTGGTGTACTCTCATAAATACTTCATCATAATAACCTTCCTGCTGAGCTTTTACTTCTTTCCCCTCACTTTATCTAAGTGAGACTTCCCTCCATTACTACCCCTCACACAAAACTAATTTGTCATTGCACTTGAATAACATTATGATTACTTTGTCTGTGATCACTCTGCAATGATTTATCATACTACATACAACCCCTGCCCTACAAATATCAGTAAATCACATTAAAAGAAATAAAGGAAAACCTCCAATCTCACATGACAGAGCAAGAATAAATTTATTAAGATAAACAGTGTGCTGAAATGTGTGGAATTTAGCACATTGCTCATTTTGAGAATAAATGACATCTTAACTTGATCTATGTTGAGAACAGGAATGTGAATTTGTTTAGAGGTTAACTTTACTTGATTAAAGAGAGAGAGAGAGAGAGAGAGAAAGAAAGAAAGGAAAACTAAGATATTTTCTTATCAGATTTGTATATTTCAAGATTAACTAATTGAAAAAGAGAAGCACACAGTCCAGAATCTCCTCAGGTAATCTAATGGTTCTTCTTTCTTCTTGCATTTAGATATATTGTCATGTGGCACTGACTTTTATAGGATGGTAATGTTCTTGCTTTGATTTAGATTCTTTCCAAATACCACAGTCTATTAAAAGCATCAGTTCATCAAAGTCCACAGTACTAATTTACCAGGAATATCCCCACAGGATTTTAAAAAATAAGTTTGTATTATGAAATCATGCTTCAAACTGAACTAACAGAAATCTAATTATAAATGGGAGCACAGTGCTAATTAAACCACCTACTTCAGCATTAAGGACCACTTGGGGGTATTCACATTGGTAAACTGCCAATTTAAATTAAATTGGAGGATATAATCTCCAGGTATTGGTTAGCCCTACCATTCTGCTCCTACCTATCCTTTGGTCTGCTTAATAATAGTAAAACATGGAAGGCAAAAAACTCTCAGCCTTTGAAATATTTTCTGTGAATAGCAATAGCTACTGTAGTAGCAGGGGTCTATCCAAAACATAAGAGTTCCCAAGCCTTATTCTCCACATAGTTAACAGTAACCTGACATGGTCTCTGACATGCCTGATCTGTCTAATATTCTATCCCAGGTGTTTATTTAATTTTCACCCAAGCAATGCCAAAGTAGTGAGGAAGAGAGCTCTACACTAATTCATGCTCAGAGCTTTGCTATTTCCCAGCAGCATCTCATTTCAGGAGGAAGGGATCATCAGAGCACAATGGCCCCAGCTCCAGAACTGATACAGCCATGATAGTGGGCAGGTTCTCCAGAGGAATAGCCATAACAAACCTCTAGTCAGATCCAGAGTCATCTGATCTACAGTATCTGATGGTATAAAAGACAAGTGTCATCTGGGAAGACTAGCCCTGATCTCATTTGCCGTCATCTAGAGACTGAAGATCACCTCTGTGACAAGAAGCCTGTGTATGATAAAGCCATCTGCTTGCTCTGATACTTTTTTTCAACTCAGTATTTTAATGATAAGTGAGACAATTTGATTTCCAGTAAATCAGCACCCTGCTGAGAGATTGTGAGAAAGTGATATGACTTACTCATGGATTTTATTTCAGAGTAAGGATAGTGGCTGATATCCTTTGCTCTGAGAGAAAGGTAGCTGCATGATAGGTGCTTTACAATTCTCTTTAGACAGGGAGAAGTGTGGATGAGGATGTGCCATGCCAATCAGCCTTTGCTGAGCAGTGATAAACTGGTGTCTAATACATAAAAAAGACAGAATAAGATAGCTACTCTCTAAGACTGAATATACACAGTATGCTATCTTAATTTTTTTTTAAAAAAATGCTCTGTTTTCTATTGATTACACTGGAGATTTTGGCCGATTATATATCACCTAGGCTATACCATGAAACTCAAATAGGAATCTCATTATTTTAGTGGACAGATCCACAGTCAAGCTGGAAACTTTCCAATGACATATGTCTTGAGATATCCATTGGGTAACTGTGAATATTTTTCTGGGGTGTATCACTAAAAATAAACATTGGACTATGATCTCATACAATATCTTGCCAACTAAATAGTGTCAAACTTGATTAAAATTTGGCTAAGAAATATCTGAAGATAGCCTAGAGAAGGGAGTAGCAGACAGAAAACTTTCATACACAGAGCACCGAAGAAGTTCTTAGTGCACCAGGTCTCTGATCCAGCAAAAAGATAATTAAAACGGCAAAATCTTGACCAAAGCAAACATATTTCTCCAACAGGAAAATGGATCCTGAATGTGAACAGAAAATTTCTTCTATATATAGTGTTATTTTATGTTGGATATAGTAGCTGTCATTTTTTCATATGAATCTGCATACCTACTTTATCTCCCATACTGCTCTACATTATTAACTGCCATAATTCATAACACATTTTTGTCTTTCATGTAGAAAACCCAATTTCTTTCCTTTTGTAAAGCTCTATTGCTTTGAAAGATACTATATTCCTACATTCCCGCAATGGAATTCCTAGGTGACGTGAAGCAAAAATAGGTAGATCTGCCCATGCATTACAGAACTGGATTTGCTTGGCACAAAGACACTGTTATCAACTTCTTATAACTTTCCTGAATTTTGACACTCTAAGCTAAGAATTTTTATCCCAAACATTTGTCTAAAACTTTATCAGTGATGTGGAATGGGTGGGAATGCTGTAATAAACTTTGCAAACTTAACGAAGTGATTTGCAGTCAAAATGCATGACAGCCATTCAGAGGGACTTGGAGCAGAAGGAGTAACAGCCTGATAGGAAATTCACCAAAGTCAAATGGAAAGTCCTGCACAAGGAAAGAAAGGGCCCCCATAGTAGCTGATCAAAAAGGATGCTGAATATGAGCCAGAAGCATGTCTTAGCATACAGCATCCTGGATGATAGATATTAAGAGAACAACTATTGGAATTGTTTTCTTGTGTTTACTTGGCAACTGCTAGATCACATCTAGGCTACTGCACCCAGTTTGGGACTCTCAGTTGATGACAGACATTAATGAACTGAAGCCATCAGGATGTGTGGGAGAAAAACTTCCTTTGAGGAGAAATTGAGGAAAAGGGTCTTAATTAACCTAGAGAAGAGTTAGCTTTGTGGGCAGCTAACAGCAGTTTACTAGTAACTGCAAGGAGGCTGTTAAGAAAGGAGCCAACTTTTTCTCAGTGGTGCACAGAGAGAAGATGTGCGCCCTGGTGGTGCAGTGGTAGGAATGCCACCTTGCAACACCGGGGCCCAGGGTTCAAATCCCCCCCTGTGGCGCAAGTGGTAGAAGTGCTGCTCTGCTACACAGGAGACTCGAATCCTGGGGGTTGGACTCGATGATCTCTAAGGTCCCTTCCAAACCACACGAGACTATGAGACTATGAGGATGAGGGACAACATTTACAATTGAAAGCAGACAAATCGAGATTGATTATAAGGAGAAAAACTCGCACCATGAGGATAGTCAATCAGAGGAGCAGGCTGGCCAGAGAGGTTTTGCAGTCTCTATCATTGAAGGTGTTCAAAACCACATTAAATACATTCTGAATAATCAGGAGAACTGAATAGAGTTCTCCTGAAGTGCTTTTAGTGTTAATTCCATGATTCCAAGACCCTTTTTTGAAAGTTTATCTCAACCATTTTCAAGAACATATTTTTATACATTAGAATACTTCTGGTGAAGTATTTTGGAAATTCTAGTGCTCCAGATTCTAGAAAGGCCAGTCATTTGAGGTGACTGATAGGGATGCTCTTTTTTGCTGTTCCATTAAAGCTCATTGGAAACAGAATGCTTTGTAAATCTCACCAAAAAGACAGTCACCAAAAAGCTACTTCAAAAAGTCCTTTCTCTGTGATGATTTCATTGGAGGACTAGCATGGAGATTCACCTAGTCTATCCTTTTGGTCTCTACAGTGTAGATGTTCACTTTGGAGCTAGTCAGCCCATTACGCTCTTACAGCACAAAGTAGGATTTAGCAGCTGGTTGACTGAGTCCTGCCCTGTATGACTAGCCTAGATATGGAACTTCTAGAGGAATTTAATTATAAAAGATGAATCTCACAACTAACAAGCAGCTACCTAGTGTGCATTCAATTTTTTTCTTTACTATTTCCTTTTTTCCCCCTGCTACTTCTGTCGTAATAAATGCTTCAGACACAAGCAATGATATCTTAATCTTGTTTTGAGTCTAATATTATTCCTACTGTATAGCTGGAGAACTATACCACCTGCAGTAACATACAAACTGGCGTATTTATCTAAACACCTCATATCTAATTCCAAATCCTCAGCCTTGTTGATTTGATTATCATATTTCTTAATTTATTTTTTTTATGACCTTACTGGAGACTTTCAAACTTTCTGAATTACAGTTTCTGCAAATTTGCACTAACATAGTGTTTGACACCTATCACACTTCTTTCTTTTCTCATCACAAAACACTCCACAACTGGTGCTCAGCAGGGTTATGCCCATTTAGAAACAGATAAGACATTGGGATTTTAGAGCGTGAGATGTGCACAAATTATCACAATCTGCTGCATGTACCATTTTCTCTTAGATCTCTAAGATGGCTCCTTCTTTATTGTACAGCTGCATTTGTAAAGCATGAGTCAGATAATTTTGTGAAGCTTTTGGAACAGATGAGTCTGTGATTAAATTGCTCTATAACAAATAATAATAATAATAATAAATAATCTTAGAAATAAGTAAAAAAACAGATTTGGTTCTTTAAATTGAATTGGAGCTTGCTAAAACCTTCAAATGAAGCTTACTGTGTTTGTTCAAAGTAATCTTACACATTCTTCCCAACATTTTTTGTTTCCTTTTGTTTGTTTTTTCCCTAAGCCTAAGGGTACACAGAAGAAGAGGGCAAACTAAATTCAGGTACTCTATGCCAAATGCTTTGTCAGTGCACCAGGAAATTCTGGAACTATATCAAATCTCCGGGGCAAACTACGCAGTAGCTGCTTACAGCACATTTTGCCACTGTCCATTTTTATCTTTTTAGTTCCTTGTAACTAAGAAAATGAAGTGAATCATTATAATATTTCTTTAATGTTTAAAAGAACTGTTTCACAGCTCTGGATTATCTGCTGGAGGTACCAGGTAAGTGTAATTTAAACCCCTTTTGAACACAGGGATTACCAACTGTTCCTCAAGCCTGCCTTCCTGTCACTGTGTGCAAAACCAGAGCACACTTGAGTGTGCTATTATTTCTTGCCATCCCAGCATAACAGTTTAAAGACTCATGAGAGAGAGGCTGTTACTCAAGCTTTTTGTTGAATAGCTAGTGAAAAAAATATGGAAGATTTGCTGCAATTTTCAGGTAGAGAAACAAGGGGAAAAAACACAGTACATGCAGAAACCTGCAAGATGTTGTTGAATGATGCCTGGAATAACAAGGCATTTTCTGAGGCCAGCCACTCAAAAAGTTGTACACAGCTGTGGTAAAGAATGCCTTTGCAATCACATAATCTTTTCATTTAGAATTAAATGTATAAACACTGAAGGAGGCCATTTTTTTTTTCCAAGCTGCTGTAAATATCCAACATTTTGTATTTGCCAGTTGGGAACATATGTTTTATAGAGAAAATATTTGTAAGGGGCTTTCAAGCATAAGTGTAATTCATAAATAGTAAACAGAGGCAGACGGAAAGGAAGAGCAGTCCAAAAATACATGTCCTTTGGAAAACTCTAAGCCTCAAGGTAAACATCCCAATGCAGCACACAGGGAATATCACTACATGCAGGACTAGAACCAATGCGCCCCCTGTAAATCACCCAGTTAATGGCCTGAAAAATGAGGTGCTATTACTCCAAGGCCTAGTGAATATTTTTTATTTACGTAAAGTGTAACCTCTGCAGACATACGGAGACATAGAGATATAAGTTCAAATGTCTATGTGGACATTTAGAGATGAGCATATATTAACAGTCAATACTCCACTAGTAGTGACTAGGATACGAGTTTGAGATGCTGCTTTCAGTCAAGCAGTTCTATAGTTTAAGCATTTTGTAAATAAGACAGCTGGGTATAAGTCTTCTTGGAGAACAGTGGTTGGGGTTGTTTCACTTGATCTTGTTGAAGACTGCAAATGCAATTGGACTGGAGACTCTTTTAACTGCCTAGATAGCAACTGACTGCCCTGCTCAAGAGCTCTGATATCTTACATGAATGCAAATTATTCAGTTTATTTTTTCTATGTGGAATTTATTTTAAAAGCTCCTAAGCAGATTATCCTCTGACACAGGGAATTTATCCTATTTAAAATGGCTATTATGTACTATTAGCATTTATGAACACTTGCTTTCTAAAATGAGTTGGAGCTTTGGTTTTTGACTTATTTTTGTTGGGGGTGTGGGAGCAGACAAGTTTAAGAAAATGAGTAAAAAAAAAAAAGTGATGTACAGGTTAAATATATATATATATATATATTCAGTTCTTGCAGACATTTTCTGAATCTACTTATTACTTTTTGTATATAAGTGTGTGTAATGTAGGCTTCATTGCTCACATAAGTTATATAAGTTTCTGGTTAATATGCTTTAAAAGCTTCATTAAGAACATCATCATTTGAATTATTTACATTACAGCCATTTTTAAAGCACTTATCACCAGGATACTTGGAAGCACTTCTTATAGCTAATGCTGGGTCATTAATAGATAGAAAGAGAGAAAAAATTCAGCATCTTGCTATCCTGCTCTACTATATTCTATAGTTGAAAGGTAAAGAAGGTGGTTTTGGCCAGTGAGCTAAAAGTGGCTGAAGTTCTTTTCTTTGAATCTGCTCACATACAGAAGTACAATTGCAGTTTTTCTTGAACACACTCAGATATGATTCAAAGTTATTCTGATTGAAGTTATTTGCAAACACAGGTCACTTTTTCAAAATGTCCCATCTCCCCATCCCAGAGCCTTCATCCTGGACCTGTAGATGACAGCAACATACAGGAATAGTAGGCATGTAATCAGGATAATTTACCCCCTTTCCTTGGTCATCAAACTGGAGAATGGGATGCACCTGTTCCTGTGAGACCTATAGGCTGTGGATGGAATATGTGGATGCCGTGGGTGGAATATGGAACACGTTTGCTGCGTGATTTTATCTTCTTGTGTTGGAGAAAGAGTTTTTTTTACCTATATTTCACTGATTCCTCATCTAAATCAGGTTATTTTGCATCTGCTTTAGGCTAAGAGAATACACTGAGAAAATTACTGCAGACTCGTTGATGCACATAGATGTTATCTGTGGTACTTCATTCATACATCAAAACCATTAGATAACTCATAGGAAGCAAGATAATCTGAAATACATATCAACTGCCATGGGCTAAAAATAAAAACAAAATGTCTTCCACATCCTGAATGCTGCATTGTTATTTGTTACCTTAGAATATATCCATATGTCCAAATCAGAAGCAAGATTTTCTTAACCATTTGAGAAAGTGGTCTTCAGGGCAAGAAGATCAGTGTTCAAATCCCAAATACACTTGTGCAAAACGCATGCACTTCCCAGTCCTGTCCTGATTCTTAATTTTGGCCACAGGGCTTCAGAACTACTGCTGAACAAACTCTATGCTTTTCAGAGCATCAGGAGTCAAACTGTTCAATACAGCACTTTTCCTGTATTTGTCACAGCTTATACACTGTACTTATTATTCACATCATGATGCTTCCACTGCATCGTGCTGAACTTGCTGCTGCTTCTGGCACTCTATTTCATTCATGTTTCTGGTTTTTCTTTTTTAACTTTTCTTAATAAAATAACAACTAGTTGTTTCTTGTAGTTCATCTTGTTAATCTTTCTCTTAATGCAGGAAAAAGTAAAGTATTTTCCCTTATTAGAGAGAACAGCAGAGTATTAACCTCTAAAAAAAATGCATTTGTTTTAGAAAATAAAAATAACTGAATAGCCATCCTGAATCCAATTCTATCACTGGTCAGTGGCACAAACTTGAGTAAAAATGGAAGATAAGAATATTTCTGTATTAACACTTCACTTCTATAACACCCAAGATTTCCATAGTCACTGGTTTACAGATTTACTGAGCCGTCCTACGTGCCTCTTCACATATCAGAGCTCCCAGTTAACATGTCTTCCACAAATATATGCATTTTTGAACCCACTTTGGAGCCCTGCAACAATCTGAAGCAGCAAATTCTTCTGGCTCATTGTATGAAAAATAATAATAGTAATAGTAATAATAATAATAATAATAATAAAAGAACCTACTCTTTTAGTTTTACTCTAGTTCCTCTACATTATTCTATCATGAAAGCTTGCACTTTCCATGAACAAACTGATACGACCACTCCTTGTAATATTTTCCTGAATGTGACTGGCTTCCCATTAAACTTAATGATTTGATACTGCAAATGTTTATAACTCTAATTCTTATAATTCTAGATTGCAACTCTGCAACCTTTCATTTCTTCCTTCCTGACATGCCACCTCTATCTCTGGGTTTCAGCATGCTACTCACTTTGACCACCCAAACATAACTGTGACTTTTGCTGTGCTTCCCCATTGGCAGCCTGAGCCCAGTCCCACTCTGATTATCACAAAGAGTTAATCATTCATGACCAATTAATCACCAGCTTCAATGCTGAAGATAACAACAGAGGTGACAATTAGCATGAATTATAGCAGGCACTTGCATGGAAAAAAGCATCTAGGGTATCTGGGAAGGAATTTTAAATTAACATGATCTGGGGATGAAAAAGCAGCACATAGAAAACTACAACATGTCTGCTCCATGAGAATATGTATGTCACTACAGCAATCACAGGAAATCATTTTAAAGTGGAAAAACATTTTACTCACTGCAATGAAGACTTGATTTTGATGTAAAAGTACTGCAATTCCTAGAGAAAACTGAAAATAAAATACTAATCTGTATCAGAATTAAAAATGGAATGAAGTTTTGGTTATGTGAGAAAAGCTCAGCATTTCACCTTCTTATAGCTCCAGTACAATAAACAAGTACCAGAATTTGGTACAGGATGGAAGCCTTGATTTTCGCTCAGAGCTCTCATGTCTAGATTATCTGCCAGGAACTCATTTTGCAAAGTAGTTGCATAGGCATTAGATCTAAATGCCAGTGCTCCACCAGCCTAAACTGAAGTAAAATCTGCAACAGAGAGGCATTCTGTGAATTTGCTGTCACTCTTGCACTTCCTGGAAGATGCCCTAGACTTCAGATTAGTATCGGAAAAATGGAAAAATAAATAACATTAGATACAATAAAGGCATCAAGCTCTTGTAGAAAAAAACTTCTCAGTCTGTTGTATCACAGACACATAGAATCGTAGAGTTAGAAGGGACCTTTAAAGGTCACCAATTCCAACTCCCCTGCAAGGAACAGGATCATGCACAGCTAAATAAGGTTGCTTAGAACCTGAAAACTCACAAACCCTAATATTTTAGTGGTACTGAAAAATAAGTGGATATTTACAGAGATAATAAGGACATAACATTGATTTGAAAGGATACAAAAATTAAGAGACATGGAAACCTTTATGGCTTTATTACCAGCTGTAAAAATGGGATAATGCTAAGCTGAAAAGCAAGTTGTTTGCAACTGTCTTTCAGACACTGCCACACAGCAGAATCCTGTTTCAGAGATAACACACAGTGTTAGATATACCACCAAAATAATCATTCAGTGGTCCTCCTTCATTTACTGAGATCACATGGCTAGAAAGCCTCTGTATGAGTGTGTGATTTTCTCAACATGTAGATCTATAACTTTACCTGTAGATTTACCTAACAGCTGACTGCAAAGCTCTGTTGTTGAACAGAGGTCAACCATCTCTATGACCAAATAGCAGAGAGTGGCTACAAAAATTGCAATGGTTCCCTGGCAATTCTTTGTATCCATAGCTATACTCTTTTTCTGGTACTGATCAAAGAGAAGACATCTGGAAGTTATACATACTGAATCTGGGGGGGGAGGGGGGGGGGGGGGGGGGAAGGCAGGCTTCAAACCAGGCACTCCCACTCCTGCTATGCCTTGCTGCAGTGCAGCACAGATCCACCCTGCTGCAGAGCAGTAGAACAACCACAAGCTTTCTGCTGGCTGACACCTCTAGTTAAAGCAGAACAGTTTATTTCTGTCTAGTCAACAAGCGATTTAAAGCTACTTGGAGGATCAGAGTAACCCACAGGAAGCTGCTCCCTGGAGCTTTACCCCACAAAGTCCTACACTTGTCTGACAGTAACTCAGGAAGAACTGCAGCAGCTGTGAAATACAGATGCATAATTATTGCTGTCAGGAAAATTGTCATATGTGCAGTCCTGCAAACGCTGCACTGCAGTTCCCTTCTATTCCTATCTTTAGGACAGGAATCTCTTTTTGGAAGTTCTCAAAAAAAGATAAAAAGAAAAGGATTTAGGAGTCAGTGCTTATACAGTGCTCTCCCATTAGGTCAAAGCTTGTGAAGGCTGCACTGAATTCAGACACACTCATTTTAGGCTCCAAGACTTGCCTGGAGACTGCTGAAACCATAGTTCATCAAAAAGATTATGTTTCTGCTACTCACCCTAAATTTTCCTTAACTAGATATCTCCTAAGTACTACCTAAACAGTATCTTCCCCTCTTCCCTGCTGCACACTAATATTTGCAGAATCATTTAATGCAATTTTCTCAGAGAAAGTAGAAAACGAAAGCAAGGAAAACTATGGTAAAATTAACTTCAAGCAGAAGTAACACATAACACATTGTATAATACTTATTTTTCTGTCAAATTCTTCAGATACCATTGCAGTGATGCACAAGAAACCAGACCATATAAGTTATGATATGTAGACAGAGATAAGAAGAACCATTTAGATTGGTGAAGAAAGTCCTTTAAATCATTCTGACTGAAATCTAGAGTTATGTACCACTTACTGTCCTTTTTGTAAAAATAATTAAGAACTATAGTCCTTACCAGAATCTCTAATTAAATACAGATAGCTAGTAAGCAGTATATACCATTTTTAAGGTCCCATTTTGCAATGGGAACAAGACTGTAGTAGGAACTGCCAAGACAGATTTAGGCTATAACAAAAAGAAATTGACTGGTTTTCATGATATTTAAAGTGCATAGCAAGCCATCATAAATCCTGCTTTCCGTGTACATATATTGCCAAAAAAGGGCACTAGCAGCACATATTTTAAATAGCTCCGAAATTGGCCTATTTATAATCTTTTTTGATTTATTGTCTATGTTGTGGATTTATTTATTTTGTTATCATGCAGGTTGGGAAATATTTGTTGCTTAGTTCAAGGGAGACTTGAGACTACATATGCTGAAAGGGAGATGCATAGCAGACTATATACCTGAACAGTGGGGTCCTTGAAGCTTCAGAGTCTGAGGGGGACTTATATTCAACCAAGTCTACCTTCCAAAGAGAGGTAAGAAGCACCACCAGGTCCCTTTTATCTCCAGCCATCCTCCCTTTTATGTCACTCAAGCAAGTTAAAAGGAATTAAAAACTGAGGTTGGAGAGGAATGAGAGTTGACAGAGGGAAATACAGTGGGGAAAAATCTGACAAAAATTCAACTGAGTGCTATAAATTTTTTTTTTTTTTTAATAAAACATTACTGCAGCTTCCCCTGTTGTTCTTGAAAAGAAAATTTAAATATTTAACTAGATCAAGTACAAGATCAGATTGTCCAGGGTCCCATCCAACTTTGCCTTAAACACCTCTAGGGATGGAGCATCCACAACCTCTTTGGGCAACCTGTTCCAGCATCTCACCACTCTCTCAGTAAAAAACTTCCTCCTAACATCTAATCTAAATCCCCCTTCCTTTAGTTTAAAACTATTCCCCCTTACCCCATCAATGTCTACTTGTGTAAAACATTGATTTTCCTCACATTTATAAACTCCCCTTAAATATTGGAAGGACACAATGAGGTGTCCCTGTAGCCTTCTCCTTTCCATTCTGAAGCCCAGTTCCTTCAACCTATCTTCATAAGAGAGGTGCTTCAGCCTTGAATCAACTTTGTGGCCCTCTTATGAGCCCTCTTCAAAAGTTCTACATTTTTCCTGTTTTGGAGGCTCTAGACTTGGATGTAATACTCCAGATGGGGCCTCATGGGGGCAGAACAGAGAGAGACAATCACCTCCCTCGCCCCACTGGACACCTCTCTTCTGATGGAAACAAGAATGGCATTGGTCTTCCAGGCTGCAAGTGCAAATTCAATTAAATACAGTACTTCTCCAAGAGACTGCACTTTGAATAATGCTGGTAAAAGCACAGTCTTCAGGTGACCAAGCTGCTTTCTCCCTTCACTCTCAGAAAGGTCAGACTTCAAGTAGAATACAGGTAGATTAATGCATAATGTATAAACTTACAAGCGTAGACCAGATTACAGTAATCATACAACAACACTGTGCCTGGTTGAATTTCATCTCTGTTAGGCAACTCTGAGAACCACTTGCTGAGTGATTTACTTTTGGAGTTCCCTAGAAAAGTTTAGTTTCACAGGGCCCTGAGGCGGCAAGTTAGAGCAAATGCATTCTAATATTAAAAAAATAAAACATCAAAAGAGTAAAGGAAAGGTAGTACCTTAAATCTTGACACATGTAAGCCTGTCTTAACATTCTTTTTGCAATAGGAAGGTGCTTTGTATAACATGACTTGCTTTTCTGGAAGGAAATTTTACTTATTTTATTAGAAGAGTTTTCTCCTACAGTGGGGATCCCCCAAGCTGTTTCTCAGAGCTCTTCAGAGAATATAGCGAGGTGATCATTAGCAGGTATACAAACATAGCAAGTTACTTTTTTTTTTTTTTTAAAATAAGGTTTTATTGTATTTCTTTGTTTAATCAAACCTCTCAATAATTTCTTAAAACATGAAGGCTACTGAAATGCTTGGCTAGAAACACCTAGATTATGAAAACTGAATGCCCTCTCATCAAATAGAGCACCCAGGAGGAGAAAGCCTAGGAGAAGTCAGAGGAGATCTGTCAACTTAAGCTATTTTGTATAGAACCCTGTAAACTGAGATGAAGGTGTTCATAAAAAAAAATTAAAATATTTAAAATGTCATAGGTACCCCATGTCTAATCTTCAGCTCACTCAAATCTATACCTAGATGCCTACTGAGTAGATCTAGCATGAATTCTTGCAAGAAAAAAACAAAAATATTTAACTGTACAATGTCTCAGCTGCAGGACAAGCATGCTTTATGACAGGCTCTGATCAAGTGGGGAGAAAGCAAGATTGGGCTTGCTCACTGAATCACAGTCAGTGCAGCTGCATGCTGAAAAGCTTGGTCATGCCAGAGTAAGGCTCACAAGCTTAAGTAGGAAGATACACCAAAGTCTGCAAGCACTACCATGCAAGGGATTAAGGGTTAGCATGTTCTTAAGAGTTTTGCTTTATCTGAACAAAAGGGCCCCAGTGCCTTATAGGTTGGAGGTCCAGTACTCAAACAGCTAGACACTGCTTTCCTTTCACACTGCTGTAAACCTAAAATAACTCAGCTGAAATTAGTGACATTAATTTAGCTTATACTGCTGTGAAGTAACACCAGAAATTGACTCTATTAACTGCTTCTTATTGTACTCTGTAGTTTTGAAGATACATTTGTCAGAGATGCTAAGTTTTTGCAGAATTTTCATTGTTTGGGATAATTGAGAGATTTCCATCTCTGTAATATTCATTTCTCTGCTTATATCAGCATGGCCCCGAGGAATCAACTTTAATCCTCAAAACAGACATATAGATAAACTCCCAAATATTTATACTGCTTTCCTTTTCAGTGCTTGAACTGAATAGATTTATGTAACAGATATTAGAAACATAGAGTGGCTTGGGTCAGAAGGGACCTTAAAGAATATCTAGTTCCAACCCATATACCATTTGCAGAGCTGTCAACAACTAGATCAGGTTATCCAGAGCCCTGTTAACAACCTGGCCTTGATTGCTTCCAAGGACAGATTATCCACAGCTTTTCCGGGTAGTCTATGTCTGCACTTCACCACCATCATGGTAAAGATTTTCTTTCTAATGGCAAATTAAATCTACTATCTTTTAGCTTAAAACTGTTACACTCCCCCCCCCCTTTTGTATCACTATAATCCATGATAAAGAGTACCTCCTCAGCTCTCCTGTAAGCCACCTCTAGGTACTGGAAGGTTGTTATAAGGTCTCTCTTAAACTTTCTCTTCTTGAGGCTTACCAAGCCCATGACCCTCACCTTGTCTTCACTGTGCTCTCATGGACCTCCTCTGGACTCACACCAACAGGTCCATATCCCTCAGAATCCCCAGAACTGAACACAGTACTCCAGGTGGGATCTCACATTAGAGAAATAGAAGGGAAGAATTGCATCCTTTGACCTGCTTGTCATATTGCTTTTGATGCAGTCCTGGATATGGTTGGCCTCCTGGGCCGGGGACACAGATTCCTGGCTCATATTGAGCTTATTATCAGTACACTAAGTCCTTCTCCCCTGGGCTGCTCTCAATCTGTTCTCCATCCAGTCCATACTTATGCTTGCAACTGATTTGTTGAATTTCATGAGGTTTGCATGGATATATTTCTCAAGCATCTTAAGATCCCTGGATGGCATTACTTCCCTTCAGAGTATCATCTGCACCACACATCTTGGTGCCATTGATAAACTTGCCAATGATACACTCAACCCCATTGCCCTGCCCAATGCTAACATATTAAATAGCACCAGTCCCAGTACTGACCCTGAGGAATGCCATTTGTCACTGCTTTTCACCTGGGCTTTGAGCCACTGACTGCAACCCTATGTCACCTACTGGCTGAATAGCTGCACTCACTGTTCTAATTATTCCAATCTTGAAAATATACCTCACCAGATAACATGCTACTAGTCTCATGACTTATCTGAGATTATGTTGCTTTCTTCCTAGTAACAGTTCTGTTCGTCAAAAGAAACGCTGAACCAAAGAGATCTTAGGGCATCTAGTGGTCCATAGGGGAAACTGCATCTTCATACCCACATTTTGTGGATGAACTGGATGTTTTAACAGAGGAGAGGATATAGGTGTAAAATGGGAAGAATGTCACCCATTTCAACCCAGGACAGCAGCAAGTCTCTGGTTTCAGCCTCTGAAATTCACTGTTTAATAGCTCTGCACATTGCTTGCCCCACCTTCATCGCCACTCCCAAATAACAGTGACAGAATCAGAGAACTCGATAAGAAATTGCAGGGTTTGGAAGGCATCTCAAGAGATCATGAAGTCCAACCCTCCTGCTAAAGCAGGTACTCTACAATAGGTCACACAGGTGGGTTTCCAGATGAGTCTTGAATATCTCCATAGAAAGAGACTCTACAACCTCTGGACAACCTGTTCCACTGCTCTGTCACACTTATCGTATATAAGTTATTCTGTATGTTTGTATCGAACTTCCTATATTCAAGGTTTAGACCATTATTCCTTGTCCTATTACTGCGCACCACCAAGAAGAGCCTGAATTCATCCATTTCCCTCCCACCTTCCTTTAAATATTTGTAAACATTAACGAGATTCCCACTCAGTCTTCTTTTTCCCAGGCTGAACAGATCCAGGTTACTCAGCCTTTCTTTATACAGAAGATGTCCCTGGACCTTTATCAGCTTTATGACCCCGTGATGGCCTTGTTCTAGGAGATCCTTCTCTTTCAAACTGGGGAGCACAGAACTGAACACAGTGGTCTCACCAGGCCAGAGTTGAATGGGAGGATCACCTCCCTCAATATGCTGGCCACTCTTTAATGCACTCTAGGAAAACATTGGCCTTCTTGGCCACAAGGGCTGAGGTATCAGATGAGATCCTCAGTTTCCTCAGATTTTATCATTTGCCCACTATATCAATTCACAGACTGCAATAAAATAGTCTAATTCTAATTGAGCTACAAAAACCTGTGAGTTAGTCTTCTGATTAACGTGAAATAATGCCTAATGTGGAAACCTGCCTCAGTTTCTCCTGTATCAATACTGGCATGTATTTGAAATACTGAGGGTTTACATTATGGAAACGCTTCTTACCCCAACAAAAACTGTCCCTCTGAGTACAGAATCACAGGATACAGCAGTGTAGCTGCCATAGTCGCATGTGTAGCATTCAAGTTCTTATTCTTGTCAATGCAAGTGTAAATAGCTTGGTTAACAGCAATCACTTTGTAGATTACAGCAGACTTTTCAGAAGTTATTTTTCGTATGGCCTACAGCTAGGCTGCAAGGGGTTACTCTCTCAACTCTATGTCTTGTGAGAAACTGTTAAAATTTAAACATTCAGAAACCCCTACTGAGACCAGAGGTTTGCTGTGCTAGGCATTGGGCAAACACAAAAAGAGCTCCAGGCCCAAATTAACAGTCTGAAAAAGAATGAGGTGAAGGTCAAGCCACATGAAGAAACTGATGTGTTAGTGGGAGAAAAAAAAAAAAAAAGAAAGAAAAAAAAACCAAAAAAAACCCCAAACACACACACACACACACACAAAAACCCACGTACACCTCTGTCCTGATATTAAATTCAACCTGTAAACAGCATAAATGAAAAGCATTTTGCTAAGGTCACAACTTTTCAGTGCAAAGTTAGGAAGTGGCAAAATGATGGCAGCATAGAGTTCAGTCCTCCTGTCTCTCTATTATGGCACACTTCTGCTCCACGATTACTTGCTATTTTCCTTAGCAGCTCTCTGAGCAAGCCTGGGCTGAACCAATCAGCAAAATTATGCACAGCAACTAGCAGGGAAGCTGTCAGCAACTGGAGATGCCTATGCTCAATTCAGCAATGCTGGCAAAAGGGAGGCCTGTAGTTTACCTGACCAGAGTAGGATTTACATATCAGCATACCTGCACAATTTTCCAACGTAGCATTTGTGAAGGTGACAAGGAAAACATATGTCAAACATGCAATTATTGTGCTTATGAGAAAATTGATCATTTAATATGTGAAGATGTTTGGAGCCCTTCAATAAATGGATTGTGCAGTGACAGATCATACCGTTCTGTATAAAGGAAGTTATGGCTAGTTTATGTTGTGTTCCAGCTATCAGATGAAATGCCACTGTCTGGCACTGCCTGTGCTGCTCTGCTTTTGCCATTGTCAGAGAGGAGATTTCCAAGTGGTAGTTCTCATATTAACTCAAATATATGCCAGAGAAGATCAAAGAGGAATAGGCTGAAAAAGGCTGGCAGAGTAAATGCGAACAGTGATGGGTAGTTTTTCCAAAGCTGCTAAATTACTAGCAGCTAGTAGAACTCTTAGAGGCTATTTGTTTTTGGAGTAGATAGATTGAATATGCATTTTTTTTCTCTGGCATAGTACACAAAAACATCCTTAAATTTCCAAGTGATCATAGATAGGCATTTCCCACAAACAATTTTAAGAGATGTTACTCAGTATATGTCTCTTACACTATCATATTCTTCTTCACTATGTTTAAAAAAACAAAATCAAAAACCAAAAAACAAGCAAACAAAGAAACAAAAAAAAACAAAACAGCTTGAGATGAGAGAGATGGAATTTGTCTCCTTTATTCAGATTGCAGTGACCAGGTTGATGGCAAATGATACTGTTCATAATAAATATCTTAGAGAAACAGCAGCTCTGAGCAAACCAGAATGCTTGACTTAATTTCAAAGTGAAAGTATTCTGAGTAGTAAGAACATTTCAAAGGGCTGAGAAAGATATGATATAGGCCTACAGGAAAAAAAATTATTTTAGCTATGCATGATTTCTTGATTCAATCACAGGAAAGGAAGATACAGATATTTAAGAAAATGTTAGATACAGTAAAAAGTGTATTTGATTATAAAGACTAACACCAACAGGTGTATTTTAATGCTGCATATGCCTGATAGGATGAAAATTAAGAAGAGGGCTAGTATTCCTGCTTTGAGATACTTGGCATAAAAACAGCCCTGGGAAGACCACTCAAAGAGGATTAGTGTATTCAAAAGTAGGAGGACTGCTACCCATAACTATCCACGTCCACTATCTAAGAGACACTTGCACATAACCTTGCTATTTGTATATTGCTCTCTCCTTGTAACTCCAACTTCAACACTCTGCTAATCGGTTTCCAATAACTTCAAAACAAAACAAAAGCTTCTCTTTACCCATTACACAGATTTGTGTGAGGAGTTAAACTGGGAAAAAAAAAAAAAAAAAAGCCTATGAATATTCAAATGAACTCTCTGTAGAGACATTTCTTGATCCCCTGGAGCAGTTGTTTGTGTAAATATGAGCATCTGTCTTTCCATAAAACTACCAAAACAAACAAAGAGAAAGGAAATCCTGCAATGGCTCCATTAGGAGAAGATAACCAAGAATGATTTCTTCATCAACACTCTTTTATCTTCTTTTCGTAAAAGCATAAACACCATTATGTGTGACATTCTAATACTTTTTTGCCTCTTCTAGAAATAAGAAGCTGCTAGTAACAACATCTAAAGAGAAGAATTGTAAGAGCAGGATCATAAGGTTATTCTACAACTGCATCTAAAAAGATTGTTTAGTGAGTCCTCCACAGCAGAACCTACAGGGATGGCAGCAATTCCTGAAGGTGTGATAAGGCCTGCTCCTATGTTAGATTGCAGGGAGATCAGATAGATGTTGTTTCTGAGCTCCCCCCTACCTCTACCATCCCCCATTTGCTTTCTGCAGGCCTTACATTCACGACAGCGATCTAGTCACTGATCTACGGTAAAAGATTATGGCCATTTTTTCTACAGTATAAACTCAAGACAAAGTCTAGCTAGTTCTTTCTCTCATTGAAGCTTCATTCCTTTCCTCCTAAGTCTTACAAACTACTGAAAATGCTGAAAGAGAGCTTTGCAGCAGTGTCAAAACTCTGATTCTTTTTCCTGGTGGTACTCATTTGCTGTGTTACCTTACAAATAGTGTAGCTAGATTTCTCTATGCCTTCCTTTATTCTGCTCTGTAAAATTGAGGTAATTAAAAAGGCCTATCTCATGGGAATGCCTTACACTGATACTTAATGGATTAACATTTGTAAAGCTCTTTGAAAGCCTCAGATGTTGGTCTCTACAGAAATGCAAAATATTATCTTGCATTATAAACAGTCATTTCTAAAGACTAACCCAGTTTTATTCACAATATATGAAATATGATAACATGGAGATTGATGCATCAGTATCATCCAGATAATATAGAAAAGTCTGCTTATTTGCTGGTCCTTCTAACAATACTGTTCTGTCTTCAACATCTTCTGCTTTTATCTTAGCTTGAGAGTGAAAATTCTGGTACACATGACAGAAATATAGGAACTAATGGCAGAAATACACTTTTTTTTTTTTTTTAAAATCTGTCAGGCAGGTTTCAATAGAATCCAAAACAGTTATGTATTTTTTTCTTTCATATAATGTACAGACTAAGAGAAAGCCTAGCAAGTCAACCTTTTCCCTGTGGCTGCTGATTAACGTTATCCTCTAAAGAACAGTAACGCCTCCTTCCAAATACAAAGAGCGCTTAACATTTGCTATCATAGCTGTCTTTTGCCTCTTACAGTAGGGGTTTGTACATCTTAGAGATGAGAAAAGAAAGATCCAGTTCTATTTTTCCATATATACAGTTCATTTAACAACTTTTTCTGCCCTTCTGAGAATAAGCAGACCTTCACACCATCTCTCAAGTCCACAAATGAGACCAGTTAACAGGTCAGATATATAAGTAGTACAGTTGAAGTCTTCAGCATACCTCAGATCACAATACACCAAAAAAGAAGCATATAATCCGCTATCAGACCTTGCACCAACTTATACTTTCCCCATACTTGGGCGATTGTCAAGGTGAAAGCTACTCAAACAAAAACCAGGTTATTATACGTATGCTCATTGTGTTTCTTGACAATAGCACAGTCCTGGAATGCAGCCTTTAAGTACAGAAAGTTTTTTTCATCTCTGTTCTAGTTCTTCTGCTTTCTACCTTACAAAATAACTTTATTTTCCTAATGTTGCCTAGCACAGGCAGATGAAATTAGATAAAACTTTCTTGCTGCTTAATCATAACATATTTGGTTAAAAGGTTACAAGAAATCACAGTACCACTGTGAATCTTAAAATGTGTAAGATAGTTACAGTGAACAGTAGGCAAAATAGAAATAACCTAACACTGAGAAAATAACACCTGAGGATTTTCTTCAAATATTTGATTTTGATTTTTGGGTTTTTTGTTGTTGTTGCTTGTTTACTTTTTAAAAAGAGGGATACTAACTTTCTAAGCTTCTTTACAAGTACACTAAGAGGAAATGAGAAAATTTGACTTTATTTTTAGTAAAGAATTGAAAATGAGGAGTTGCATTCCATCAGACAAACAAATTCTATCAGACAGCACTAGACCAGGCTGTGGAGATATATGTAATTGCCTTTATCTGTAGCTTAAAGGAGAAGATAAACAATCTAAGGATGGGCTTCTGCTAGTTGTTGTCTTTTGAGTACTGGAGATTGGAATGCAGTAGCTGTTAACCTGTCTTCCAAGCCCATAGTTCTATTAAGTGTTCATATCCCTTTCTCGGCTTGTTTTATACCAAGTCATCATATATTTATGCAACAACCTTTAGAGGCTTGTTTCATAAAGTAGAAGAGAATCAACATTTTCACAAGCAGGGGCAGGAAAATAATTATTCTCTAGAGGTCATCTCTGTGACCTCTTCAAAACATCAATATGTTTTGAAATATAAGTGCATAAAATGCACAGAATTTAATACCTTTCAGACCCTCCTTTATCTCCTGATCACTAAATTATGCTGTTTTCTTGCTTGATTAGAATACCTATTGCTTTAAATGTTCACTTGTATTTGTTTCATTTGAATATTCGTATGTATTTTCATGAGACCTTGTTATGCAATGGAAAGCACAGCAATGACAGCAGAGCAGCAAGGTCTTCAGCTGCAGCAAGTGAGGACTTGCTCTAGTGCAGCAGCTACAGGCACAGAAATAAAGGGAAAAACAAGCTGCTTACATTCAGAAAGCCACCAGCATGCAGGAATCTCCAACAAGATACTCTTGCCTCCACTGCCAAGCCTTAAATAAGGTCTGGGAAGGAGAGGATCCTGGCTTCACCCCTTTAGGTCACTCAGGGGCATTGTATGCACCTGAGCTCCCCCAGGTTGGCCCTGCCTTCCCGACAAGTGCTCAGTCCCTGGTTCAAGCCATCACTTAGCATTTCCTATACTGTCTTCATTTTTACTCTTACGTCATTTAGGAGTATTAAATTGTGTTTGTTTTATTCCAGATTGGTATTTTGGAGGATGCTTTGTTACAGTACTAAAGCTGGTGGTGGGTTTCTGTGTGCTAGTAGGATTTAAGTCATCAGTGTTCACAAAAGTGCAGATAGCAAGTATCCCATTCACTGTGAGCATCTTGCCACTAGGGACAGAATTTATTTATCCTGCTTTTGTGGTGGATTATGGAAGATCTGCATTATCATTCTGTGCTGTTTACTGTACAAATTGAGACAAATCATATAGATTTGTACAGAAGCTAAGAAAATTTCTATAATGTTCTTTCCTACCCTGAACCTGTCACATGACATACTAAAATGGATTCTTCTTTACAACCATGAGATGTATAGCCTAATGTAGAAGGTGAGATAGTTGAAAATAAATGTGAATCTCACAATACAAACAAAAATGCAAGTTAAAATATACTTACTCCTATTTAAATAATTGTAACAACATATTGTCTTTGTGGTTTTCTTCATTTTTGCTTTGGAAGAAATGAATACTGTCAATGATGGCTTTGGATTCTTATTTGGTAAGTTATTTGTTTGCTTTTTTAATTTGCTTTCACCATGAAGTATTTAACCCTAATCATAACTTCATTAGGTGGGGGGAGGGAAAGGACATGTCCTTATGTGTTTTATGAAGTTCCCTTTGATAATTTTTCATACACAGGCAGATTCAATAATATAATGCAGGAAGTGTACATCTATCCATTACTTTGAGTGACATAGATCTGATTAAGGATTAACCTGATCAAAGTAGAGTTTTAAGCATTCTGGAAAGCTCATTTGCTTCAGTGAGGCAAATGAAATCATTAACATTCATTAAAATGTCTTACTGAATTTGTGCCCATAGTAAAAATCATAAGGAATGTTTCCTTTCTGAAAATGCATTCTGTGAGTTCTTCCGATTCAAACATATGTGCCCATCACATTCTTTACAATTTGTCCTGTGAACTTGTGCAATGGTCTCTAGGTCAGTTTTGTAAAATGCTGTGCACTAGTCAGAAAGACTGTTATTGTATTGTTACAACTTGAGCTACATCTTGCCATTAGACTTATCCTGAAGTGCAATTTGGATAGGGATGACAACAAATAGCAATACAGTGCATTCTCTGAGACTTTGAGACTTTATTCAGCTAAAAATATTTTCTCTACTTCATTCTTTTAATTTAATTTTAAATGACATGGATTAGGTCAATATATATACAGTCCAAACCTGAATATTACAGTGACAGAAAATAATACAATTATGCAGCAAGTAGATCCACAGATTCTCATTTAGAGTAGCGTTGGCTAGATAAGGATGTGGTTTGGCAGGGGAACTTTGGTCAACTGATAGTAAGTCTACAATACTCTAAACTAAACTCTACTGCATATCTTTCTAAGTGACAGGCATTTATCTGGAGACTAGCAACACAGAAAATGTTAGACATATTGCCATAGGAATGTATGAAATTATCACACCATTCATTTCTGACCAAAGCTGAGCATTCTCTTCTGATGATTACCAGAATTTACTTCTACATATTTCAACTGTTGTATTCTGTTATGTAATTCTTGCTTTCTGCCTAAATTGGAATTACGCCCATCCCATTTTGTCATATTGTTTAGCCATTTTTCACACCTTTCATTTATTAAACCAGTAGTGGCAGATTTTCCCTTTTTATATTTTCAGTTTTCATTCCGCTATTTCTTTTACTGATCACCTCATTACTGAGAACAGATCACTAAAAACACATTCTTTTAAATATCAAGAAATTATTTGTGCTGCCTTCCTGAAGGTCCTATTTTCTTCCTAACAGAATCATGGTCAATCAAGATATACTTGTCCCATGAGTCAGTTTCCTCACTTCCCTCCCCACCTCATCCATCCACATGTATAGGAACATTCTCGTACTTTCCACCTCTAATGTTGAGATGACAAAAGTGGAGGTGATAATTGTGTTATGCTGGAGGGTAAGGTTAAAATAGTATGTGGACTGTTTCAGGCAGATGACATGAGCCATGAACGTATTAGAGGTGGGACATAAAACTGCAAATAAGTACTGAGGTATGGGAAAAAAACCATTAACAGAAATTCCTGGACTCAAAAAGTAGCATGCTGAAAGATAAAGATGGAAGAAGCAAAATGGGATAACTTGCAAAGTTCCCTATGCTATACAAAGCTGATCAATACCTTCCTTTGTGTTTCCATTATCACTCATTTACTGACTTTATCCTGCTACTAAACAACTGCTCTTGATAAGCTTACTGTAGTCTCCTATGTATCCATAGGGAATTTAGGGAAAAAGTGATTAGAGGCAGCTGCCCAAACTGAACAGTAGAAGGAAACAAAACTTCAGAATTACAGAAAAAAAAGGAGTTGAAATGAAAGGAACTAGCCCACTTGAGATAATATAATGGTATATGTATATGCCACACTTAGGAATAAAACATTGACTTATTGCACTTCCAAATTGTACAGACATCAGGGAAAATAACATGATCCACACACGGGCAGAAAGCAAAACCATATATAAAAATGGTACCTTGAATATTCTATTCATGTCATTTGTAGAGAAAGAAAGGAAAATAAGGAGAATCTTTTTTTTCCCCCCCTTTAAAACCCTTCTAATCAGTACTTGGGCAGAGAAAATATGTTAGACTTACAGTGCAGTCATTCAGCTGATGGGAGATAAGTGTTGCTTCATTTATTACTGTCTCTGAAAGGCTACTAGGTCTTTTACAATTTTTATCAGCAACTCAGTCCATTGGAGCTTGAGGTTGGTTTTTAGTTTCAGCAGACTCAAACCTTTCTGATAAACAGCATCCATATAATGCTATTTCATGTTTAAAACATGCAAACACTCGAGCTTTAAAAAGCAGGTTCTCTTACTTTAATGCTGAGTATTTTGAAAGGAAAGAAAAACCTTAATACCATGTGTTCCAAATGGAGTGGGAGTGTATTTAATGAATGAATAGAACAGAATTCAGAGGTATACTGCTATAAATGGGATCTCTAAGTACTTTATGGATTTAAATTGGATAAAAAGAACAAAAAATTAGAAGCCAAGTAAGGGAAATAATGAATTTCATTCATCTGAGAACTGCTGTTTTGGCACAACAGTTGAAAAAGGTGGACAGTCATCCTGGGTGATCTTAGAGCTCTTTTCCAAACTTGGCGATTGTAGACTTCTAGTGTCCTTTTCCCTGGAAGACTGCAGCTTGGCCAATCACTGAGGTGACACCAATGTGATGAACAGCAAAAGGCAATTTACTGAAGCTGACACATGCTTATATGTTCTACGCTTATCGTGTACGTCCACTAAAACTACACACATCATGGATCAATAACGTAAATACGCCCACTAGGGCTGCACAGTCACTGGTCCTTATCATAAGTATGCCCACTAGGGCTGCATATGTCATATGTCATAGGTCCTTATTGCAAGGGGAAGGACCTAATGCGTCACAACCCGAAGCCCACATATGCCTAATACAACAGGTGATTCTATGAAAGGTCTTAAATTAAGATACTGGAGAAAAGTGAACAAAATCTACATGAAGAGAAATTCTGAATGTTTATTAAATGTGTGTAAAATTCCCTGAGGTTTTGGCAAAATTCACTGGAAACCCAGGGTTCTAATACTAGGACAAATACAAAAAAACTTAGTGAAGAGAAATAACTTCCTTGACTCTCTACAGGTACCAGAGAGACAGAACACTTTCAGGTGTTCTATTAACATCTTAGAGGCAACTGAAAAGCTGACTTACCACACTGATTAAACAGCTTTAATTTTTTATAAAAAAAAATTATAGTCCTTATAGTATTGTTTTAGACAACCCTACAGTCAATAAATGACAAAAAACTTTCTTTATAATGAATTAGTTTAAGTCTTTAACCAAATCTGGCTGTCCTAGATGACATCGCTTATTAATGTAACCCTGCCTGAAACCATGGTGTTATATCAGTGCTATTTGTTCTGACTTTAGCTGTCTTGGATTCCAAGAGAAAATTATATTTCTGGCAAAGTAGAATTGTCTCATAGATACCATAGCTAGATCTATTCTGTTGCTGACTTCAAATATTTGTCAGTGTAGGCAAAGGTGGACATGATAGGTATGACGTGTGCTGTATGGTGATGCTGCTTATTGATTGTATTCCTGTAGTCTAGAAATACAGCCTTTTTTTTTTGTTTACTTTTTGTAACAGTTTCTTGGTCATCTTGACAGCTGCCTATGCTTGCCAGCAGACAAGTTGTGAGACAAAAAAATCTTGTCTGAATTCCGCTCTCTTTGCAAAGTGTGCAGTATTCCTAAAGGCAGAATGAAGCAACATGAGACATGTCATGTCTTGAAGCTTTTACCTTAGGATAAACAAATTTCTGGCATTCAGAAAAATAGACTGTACTTGTTTTTACCCAAGGAATCAAAATTACAATTAATGTTTGGTTTATTAAATGTAAAAGTGGTGTACCTTCTGATTGGCATCTCTGTTAGCTGCGAGGCTAATATTTACAGATATCCCAGCCACTTGCACTACATAAAGTAGCTTGATTTTGTCTAATCCTAGATTAGGATCTCAATACAGTTGTCCAACTCTTCTAAAAAAAATGTTAAATTTATGTCACTTATGAGCCAGTAAAAAAAAAAAAAAAAAAAAAAAAGAGAGAGAGACAAAATATAAGACAGGAAAATATCTCTCATGGTCCATTTGTTCTTGACAATCTTTAACTGACTTACTTTTGTTGGCAGCTCTATATGTACATATAAGAAGTCTTCCAAGCCAGGTGGCAAAAGTCAGAGCAGAGTACTACATTATGAAAGACCAGGTATAACTAATAACCCATTCATTCAAACTACTGTCTGCTTGTACGATGATGGTGGAAAAAAGAATTCTATTAAAACACCAGAGCACAATCCTCTCATGAAGAATGGGCTACACTGTTATCACAGTGGCTCAGTAAGGGCTCAATACCTATGTTTATGCCACTTCATCTGCTTGCAGCATCACAGATGGATGTTTGCATACCTCTGAAATGTGTGTTCTGACTGTGCTGGAGAGAGGCCAGGTAGAGCTGCAGCAGAAAAGAGTAGTGAGATAGGCCACAGTAGCCCAGCAATGTAAAGGTTGCATTCTTGTGCTTGTGTATATAACTTAAACAGAATCCAGGTACAACTGATTGAGTTCAGCTGTCACTGAGTGATAGCCACATATCTGACTGTCACACATAACCTGCAAATGTGATTAGGAAAAGCACAAATGGAAACCTTCCTTTTTCCTATCACTTTCTCTGTATGCCTCAGATTCCCCAGGATAAAAAATAATAATAATAATAATAATTGAGTTTTTAAATGGGATTAGTAAAAATATTTCTTGAATTCTGGAAGTTTGGTCTGGTAAAGGCATAATACTAAACAAGATGCAGTACAGATAAGCAGTAATGACTCTTCACACAGTTCTATACACATTTTCACTGCAAATGTCACTACAGAGAACCATATAATCATGGCACAAATAAAGAAACAGCACAGAATAAATACTGCAGCCCCCTTACTGCAAGATACATGATTTATATTTACTGAAGTGTAAATAGTGATCTGTTTCTTAGTGCTCAGTACACCTCCAGCAAAATTGTTTTTCCTCCGATGATATGGTTCTCCAAGACATGACTCAAGAGTAGGGAGGAAAGTGTAACTGGAAAAGGAATGAAGAAAAGTATCACAGGAGGAGACTGAAATGTAAATTAGTGAAAAGGCATCCTAACTAAGAAATTCTGAGTATGTACTTCAAGTGCATGGGAAAGTTCTAAATTTTAATCTATTTAGTGCATACAGTGATTAAGCATCTTAAAAATAAAGGCTGAATTTTACAAGCTCTGAGCATAGCCAGCAACATTCTATTACACCCAGCGTTCATATTGTCTGTAAAAATGGTCTTTTCTGCATATGAATGCTAATTACTTTGCTTAAAAGAACTTATAGGAGAAAGTTCTTAGCTCTCAGCCTTTTAACCTCATCTAAAACTGATCATTGTACACTGCCATATTCTGTTCCCTGGCCATGTTTGGAGCATGCCTCAAGCTCTCTGTCAGGGACTTGAGCAGAGTTCCAGCACCTCTCCCACCCACATCTGTGTTTCAGCCCAGTCTAGGTACACTCCTACACCTCCAACAGGGATTCTTTGAAGCATGCAGGAATTTACTGTGACACAGAGGATCCTCCCTTAGCCCAAAATAAGGGCATAACATTTAGGAAGTACTTTAAGATAGTTGGTCACTAGTTCATTGAAACTCATATGATTTTCAGTCTTTGTTCTGGTAGAATCACACTCCTAGTCTGCTAATGTGCAACTTTCAAAGTGGCTGCGTGACTTTATTAATTACAGTGAGCTCTCAAAGAACAGAGAAAATAAACTTAATTTCTATAGAAATCTGTGTAGTATACCGTGAGATTAAAGAGATAAAAAGGTTGGGTTTTTAAGGCCTACTTAGAACCAGTAACATTCTGATATTTAAGACCTATGAAATACTGTACCTGTTACAAAAATCACATCAATGGGAAGCTATGTAAACTAGAAGCAACATAGTAACAGAATGTATCGGTAGTAGTAAAAATACAGAGGCAGTCAAGAACCCACCTGCTTTCAACACTGTTTACAAGGGCCCTAAAATGGACAAAGCCAAACCTCACTAGTCAAACTTCAGCTAAATCCAAAGCCTGCATGCTTCAGAAATGAGCAAAACTATTTCAACCAGGGCTTACTGAACTGGAAAGAGAGGCTGAAGATGCCTCTAGAGGTGCAACTTTGAACTCTTCCGTACAGAGAGGAAAAAAATTCTGTGTCTAGCCAAAGTCCACCTTAGCTTCTGGTTGACTATAATTAGAATTCCTAGAATGGTTCCTAGAATTTCAGCCTGTTCAGCCCAAGCAAGATCTGCTACTTATCCAGCAGACCTCATTTCATTGTCTAGCACTTGCATGAATTAACTTTATGAAGAACTCAAGCAGAGCTGAAGTACATCAGAGTGCACATCTCCTGTCACAGAAATTCCCAATATTAGATCAATTCTGCTGCTCCATGGAGAAGTCAGTGATTCCTATTTGCTTTGGAGACATCATAGGACAGGAAAAGATTCTGTAGAGACTAAAAACAGCAAAACAAGATATCTGAAGCACTATCTAAGAACACGAATACTGCAACAGTTAAGACCAAGACAGAACCTACTGGCATTTTGTATTCTCTGTTTATCTTTCTGACTCTCAAATCACAGCCAGCTTTCCTACAGTATCATGTGTAAAATGGAACTCCTCCTACAAAGCATTGATAAATTTGTTGACATTGCATAATGCTATGGCACCATCTAGCTGCAAAAACTTGATTTGTGGGTTTTGGTTATTTGGTTTTTTGTTTTATTTACTTGTTTTTAAGTCCACCCCTCCCAATACACTAACACTTCAAGGAACATCATCTAATTCATCTCTCAGCTTTATTTCATCTAGCATGAAGTGTGGATAGATTAACAAAGCAGTTCTGCAAATCTCCTTATGGCCTTAGGTTTATGGTTGCCCAGATATTCTCCAGGTCTTCTGTATCTGCTGGTATATCATTTATCTGTTATAAGATGCTGCATAAAGGCTTAGTGTAGAGTACTCTGCTGTCTGGAGAATCACTACTAATTGCAAAACTGTACCTAGATTTAATTTCTTCCTTCTGAATCAGGACATGCAGTGAAATCTTTCATTACTTTAACTACAAAGACATGTTATCACATGTCACAGAAACAAGACTTAGAAACCTAAAATAAAACAAAAATAATTCAGGATAGGAATATGGCTGCCTTTTAAATGTTGACAAATAAGTACACTAAATTATGCTCTTTTGTGGAAATTTCGAAGTATCCATTTCTTTGGATCAAATGTAGGAAAAAAAAAAATCAGCTTCACGGAAGAAATATGAAGCTATTATTTTTTTCCTTCAACTTCTCAAAAGCGACAAATACATTTCCCTTTGAAAACAAAAACAAACAAACAAAAAAAGACTATAATAGTCAAGTTTAAAGGAAAAAGTAAACCAAGAAAATGAAACATTTCCCTTAACAGGGAGCCAAAAGAATATTCTTACTTAACAGAAAATGGTGTCTTGCCTTCCTTTAAATAGACAGTAATTTCTTTGTTAACCTAAGTCAACATTCCTTCTTTTTTTCTCTCCCGGGGCACTTTTTTCCAGCCATCAAATGAAATCAAATATCATATTATTTCACCAACTGCATAACGAAGGCTAGAGATGAATCAAGATATATTAGTATCTTCATTACTCTTGACTTATTTTATGCTATGTTTCTGGGAAACAAGTAAAATTTGACATTTTAAAGACTGGTCTTTCATGCACTCAATGGCCTTGCAGTCAGAAAAGATACTCGAGTGATAACAGAAAGGTCTTCATGGAAGAGTGATCACTGCATTAGGGAACATTATTACATTTAGTGGAAGAACAGGAAGTTGAGTTTTTTGCTTTGTCAGTGTTCATCTTAGAAGAAAAAACGGTACATACTTTAGAGTACAGAAGATAGAGAGTTTTCTGTTTTTTGTGTTTGTTTTTTTTAATATAGTATTTTAAACATGATAGCTTTCTGTGTCTTCATAATATGAATGCAACATTAAGACTTTTCTTTCTGCATTGTTATTAAAGATGCTTCAGAAAAGTTTAAATGGCAGCCTTAGCACAGTTGGAAAGGTGCTTTCTCAGCATGCAGCTACCCAATTCACATAGCTCTGGTTGGCAGTTAAAATGATTTATTTTGGAAGTGGAAGAAAAAGTAGAAGAAAGCTTAAAACACCATTGCCTTAAATCTCATGTTCCAGACCTCAAAGGCTGCTACTACAGCACAACAAAACATGCACATGCTCTCCCCAGTTGAGTTTTCTGTTAGCAATTAACCAAGCAGAGAACCAGTTTTAGAGTTTTTATGAAGTACACCATAGGCTGTTGTACTACAGTAAGGTGAGCTGTTTGAATCAGAGGAGTGGAAGTCTTGCATTTTAACAGCTCCATTGACTTGGAAAGTTAGATGTTGATTCCCAGATTTCAATAATTGCAAACACACAAATACTTTTGTAAAGCTTAGGGAAGTTATTGTAAAGCTTAGGGAAGTTATTGTATCCTCCTCCCAGTGCATGAGTGCATTGACAGGTCTAGTCTTTCAAGCCCTACTGTTGATGTTAATCAGAAATGATAAGAGAAAACTTTCAAATAAGTCATGTGTCCTTCTGGGCTTTCAGAATAGTTTAGTCCTTAACAGCTCAAATTCTTCCAGACTAAGCAAGTAAGGGTAACAGCTAATTTGCAAGCAATTTATTTTTAAATATATATAAAAGCAGCAGTAGCAATTTTAGGAGAGGATCTATAATTTTGAATCCTGGTTAAAGTAAGACATCGCCTGGAAGGTCTATATAAGCTGCCTAAGAAAAAAAAGTAACAGAAACAGCCAAGTCCCTTCTCATCCACTTTCAATTAATGAGTTCTTGATTTCCTTTTTGCAATGTAATAAATCCTTATTGTGAGATGCAATCGCATGTTAACACTAGATCATTATTTTGTTTGGCAATAACCTCATTAGACCATTAATGTACACATGCTTGTTTATATGCTTTGCAGCGCTGGGTGATTTAGTGCTACTCATAAGCTCTTGTTAGTTGGAAATGACTTAGGTCTGATACTTAAACTCAAAGATTTATATTCAGTTTTGAGGCCTTTATACTATTGTTTAAGTCAAGGTCGAGATAATAAATGGGAGATAGCATGTACGCTTATTAATACAAGGAGTCTAAGCAATGAAAGTGATGCTATTCTCCACTCTTGAATGATAGAATTGTGTTAAAGTAGCGATTACAAGGAGAGCATGTGTTAGCTGTATGCTCAGGAAAGATAAAGGCAGAAGGGTAATTTAGTGTTGAATAATGTATAAAATTATAAAGAAATGAAGACAATTAATTGCTGGGACAGGAGCCCAGAAGGGCTCTGGAAGTCTCTATTCTTGTTAATTCTCAAAGCTCAGTTTAACAAAGAATCATAGAATTGTTTGGTTAAAAGAAACATTTAACACGTAGTTCCAACCACCCTGTTAAAAACAGGGACAAAAGCCCACTCGACCAGGCTGCCTAATGCCCCCTTCATCCTAGCCTTAAGAACATCTTCAGGAAGGGGGTATCTACAGTCTCACTGGGCAATCTGTTCCAGTATCTCACTGCCTGCACAGTATTAGACAGAAATTCTTTATCTAATCCAAATCTATTATCTCCCAGTTTAAAACTACTTCCTCTTACCCTATCACAAGTCTTTTGTAATGCTACAACAGGATAGAAAGTATCACGATAACAGCAGCGCAGCAGTCTTCAGCTGCAGCAAGTGAGAACACGCCCAAGCATAACAGAGACAAAAATGAAAGAAACCAACTACTTACCTTTAGAAGTCCACGGGAAAGCAGAGACCTCCAGCAAGAGATGCTCTTAACTCCACTGCCAACCCTTAAATTAGGTCTGGGAAGGGGAGGATCCTGACTCCACCCCTACCACTCAATCAGGGGCACTGCATGCACCTGAGCTCTCCTGGTTGGCCCTGCCTTCCCACCAATTTGTTGCATACACTTCACTCTCATTAGTAAATCAGAGGAGTACTGAATATCAGTAAAAACTGTATTACCATAAGGCTCTGTGTAATAGAAATAAAATTAAGTTGGGTAAAACAGATCTTGCATGTGCAGCATTAATTACTGATTGTTCTTTGTCAATCAAATGATAGAAGATCTTGTGTTAATTCATCATAACTTGCCTATTACCACCAAGACAACACAGTATCCAAAAGACAAACGTATCTTGTGATCATGTTCTGAAAGAGAAATCCATCACCAAATGTATGGAGAAATGATTAGTTTTAATACGTAAGGGAGAGTTTATATTTGAGACGCTGTATCCTAGAAGGTAACTTTAAGTTGTGACACAGATGAAGAAAGTTCTTTTCTTCTTAATACTGGAAAGGGACAAACATATTTATGTAGAAAAATGATCAATGCATGTTCTATGACAGTTCTATGGACTCTTAGTGCCATTTGACAAGTGGCTGAGGGCCCGCAGAAACAATTCAGTCAGAAAGTAGTAGTGCTCACTGGGCACACTACTCCAAAAGAACTGCAAGTACAGTCTTTATCACCCAAGAGAAAAATTAATTATGGCAGAACAAGTGCAGGGAGAGGCTTTCCAATTCCCTGCTCACCCTAACAGCACATCTAAGAAGAGTTTCATTCATCTGTTCTGACAAGTGGCACACATGGACAGAAATCAGGAGACAGATGGGTAGAAGACAGAGGTCAGCTTGCACATAAACTGTGACAGGTCAAAATTCAGAAGACCTACAGTCGTTGGAACTCCTTAGCTTTAAACCAGATTCTCAGAAAGAGTAAAGGTGCAAGTATGTGATGTGGCCATCTCCAATGGCTGGTGACTCATCTTGATGACTCTTGAAGTCCCTTTCTATACTACTGTTTCATAGGGAAAATTCTTAAGTCAGTTTTCCCTCCTGTTTTTTTGGTACTCTGACAGGTACCTCTGTGATAATTAAAGTTCACAGTTACTGGAAAAGCAAAGAAGTGTTAGCAAGTAGTGAAACAGTAAGAATTATAGAAGTCTCAAAATCGTGTTAACTCAGTCACTTGAAAAGATAGGCAGTGAGTACAAAATGCTGGTGGCTTTTGTCTTGGTCTTGACTCTGCTGCAAAACACCTGCTCTTGTATTCTATGTATTTTATCTTAATTTACAAATTCTACCTTTTTTCCCAGTTCTCCCACCCATACACTTGGGTGGAAGAGTGAGCAAACGACTGTGGCGCTGAGCTGCCTGCTGGGTTAAGCCACAGCACATCAGCAGTAAAAGTGAAGAGACATTCCTATTTCACGTCCTTAATGAGAGCTTTTATTATTAAGTCTGTGTTTCAGCTATCTCGTCATTCCTTCCAAAATTACATCAGTGGTGCACAATAAGCACAGAGCTAATGTTTCTATGCTAGAAGTAAAGTAGTAACTCCAGAAGAAGAACAGTATTATCAGTGCTTTGCTGCACTCACACAGATGATCTCTGTTAGGATGCAGATGCTGTTGCACTATCTCTTTGCCTCTCTTGATTTGAGCTGGTACCTCTGCAGATCCAGTACCATGTAATTTTATCTGCCCTGTTATCTTCAGCTTAACAGGTTCCTGGCCCTGCTGCATTGCACAGGATAGTTATTGTGTTTAACATGAAAAGAGTAGAGTTTTCCCCTAGAATCCTTGCCGACACCACATGCTGCTTTTTAAGCCAGTTATCCTTCTTTAGATGTGTAAACTGAAAAACTTTCTCAGGACTTTCTCTGGACTGCCAACAAATGAGCAACAGAACTGCTTTAATATTTATCCCAAAGTCACCTCTGATTCAAAGATCATTACTGGAGAGAGAATCTGAACTATGCAGGTTTCCCATCCTCTGTAAATTTGCGAAAGTCCAAAGTGAAAGCATATAATGAAGCTCTCATCAGTGAGTGAATGTAAAATAAAGGTTACTATAATTAAATATGAAGGTTTAATCAGACTCATCAAATCAAGGCTCCATCAAAAACTGAGGAAGTAAGAACCGCAAAAGAAAGTTTTTTGGTTTAGTTATTTATTGCTGTGGCTACGAAGTTATTAACTGTTATTGGAATGGGTGTATATATTCTAGCCAGAGAAAGGTACTGGAAGAGCTAAATTGTCTCCAGGCTGGAATTAATGTAGATGGTACAGCCTTCAAAAATTACAGGTAATGAGGTTGTAAATAATCCTTTTTCCAGAAGGCAGGAAACAGGTGAGAAGAAGCTGAGAGAGAAATTAAAGGAAATGGAAAATATAAGAAAGCAACTAAACATTGAGGACACTTATGTAAGGGAACGAACAAAGAGTGTGCAAAGACGGAAGCCAAAACTAGGGCTACTTTTTCCCCTAAGTACTTGATTTTGCAACTTTAATCTAGGGACTGGCTGTGGAGGACAATAGCTTGTTATTGTAATATTAAATTTCAGAACAGGAAGGAAAGAAAGTAGAGAAAAACGGCATTAATTTAATAGGGTGTTGGTTCCCAGCAGTGGACACATGAAACAACGAAGTAGTAACTCCATCCTTTTGTCAGTTCAGTGTCCCTCTGAGCCTTCAAACTGATGGTCTTTCCTTCACCTCTTCCATGCCTGTTTAAAGTAATCTGTTTTTCAAAAGGTATTGTGTTGCACTACAGAGAGAGATGCAATTATATGAAGAAAAACTGTATTGTTAAAGCATGCTGGAATCTTATGGTACAATTACACATTTTAACTGAAAAATGCAAAACTCTTCTAGAAAGTTACAGTCACTCAAGTCTTACGGCTGCGTGGCTTACTTGAACATAGGTGCCACTTTCAGCTGTAAGGTAAATCTAAGTTAAATACTAAAATCTCTTAATCCCACAGTTTCTGCTTTGCCCTCACTCATTTCTCCTTTTTCTCTCCTCCACCCCCCACATCTCCCCTTTTTTCTTTTTCTGAGTGTACAGCATCACATGAGTACAAGATACAGACTGACAGGAGGGTATTGCCAAGCATTTTTGGCTACTGCTTGGAAAAGAAAGACTTAGTCAAGTTTTGTTTTGTTTTGTTTCTTCAGAAGAAGAAATAAACTTGTAAACAGCAGCAATGCAAAACCTCTTTGACTCAAAATTACGCTGCCAAAAGAGCAGAGCTTTTATTGCACTGATATTGGAGATAAGTTACCAGATTGCAAAAACAGACAAATCTGCCAAGCTAAACAAAATAACAACAAAAAAAGGCATTCCACTGTCTAAGAGGACAGTCTTCCCAGCAAACAAAAGCCTGCTCATGTCAGTATGAAACCAGCCTATTCCACTTCCATGTTTTATTTCATTATTATTTTTCATTCTTTAAGAGAGCTTGAAGCTGAAATAACTGGGTCAGTGACAACATTTCTAGGGTCAAGAGCCTAATGAATCACTAGCCACAAAAAAATACATAGCCAGTGGAATCACTAGCCACAAAGAAATACATAGCAAATAGAATGCTTTAAATGCATTTTTCCAGTAGAATAAACTAATTCTCTCTTCTCCACAGCAAAGTATTTCAGAGACTCAGTGGATAGCCAGTCACAAGGTCTGAGCATCTACCAGGGTGAGTGAAAAGCTTTAGAAGAGCAAGTAGTACCAACAATATAACCCAAAACATCTCAAATGTAGTAGGTATAGTTGTTGTACATTTTGAAACTTCTGACCTGATGACTCTGAGGTTAGACTGAATGCTATTGTTTGGACAGCTACCTCTCCAGGGCTTGATTTTTCTGTAACCTATTTTCACTCACTGATGTGAAGGTGAATAGCAGGAATGAGAAGGAGCAGAATCCTCCCCTGAAGATAGCATCTCAAGCCTACTTTCCCTTCATCTACCTGACTAAACAATGCAAAAAAAAGGTAATTACCCTCTGTTTGAAAACTTAAGGAACACTTTCTCAAAACTCTTTTACATTCTGAATATTTTTGGAAATACAGCTTACAGAAAACATTGGGAAGGGGAGATCAAAGGAGAGAGTGAATCTGCGAACAGATCCTTCCTATCTTTCTTTTATACAGTTATAGCCAAAGAGGTATAGGGAAATCTTCAGTGTGATTCTGTTTGCAGTATGTGAACAGAATTACAGTGTCTGGGGGATGTGAAATGACAGAAATAATTATGGGATGTTAAATAGGGAAATACAGCATCTGTAAAAACATAGCCTTTGATATAAACTTCTGCAAAACAATAATGCCAACAGCCCACAAAGATGCCCTGATGTTACTTCTAATTACAAAAGTAACTACATTACTTTTGTTTTGCTCTATTTTTATGTCTTGTAACTTCATAATTTAATCAAAATCATTCGATACAAATTAACTTTCTGAGAATGTTGTCTGTTACAGTTTAACTTGGTTTGAGGAGATGCTTAACAGATCGGAATTTCACTTGCCAACAAAGTAGGCCAAGAAAGAACCAAAAACTAAATCCTCTGCTAGGACTTTGGCTAATGGTGTGAAAGTTGCAAGGCAGGTATGCATAGCTACCTAGAATTTATTTCCAAGTTGCATCAAATATTTCCAGCACATGCACAAAAAGTGTCATGAAGGTATATGCTCTTGTGGGTTGTCTTGTTGGGATGTCAAGAAGGGATTTTTTGTTGACACTAGTGAACTTTCTTACTTAATGCAAATAATTCGGGAAATACCTATTATATATCATAAGATCATATGTCAAGCCAAATAAATTGAAGGAAGCATATAAATAGGAGTGGGAACAACTGTTTACATGGGTGGATAGTGGTAGGACAAGGGGGAACGGTTTTAAACTGAGATTGGAGATTTAGGTTAGATATTAGGAGGACGTTTTTCACACAGTGGGTGGTGATGCACTGGAACAGGTTGCCCAAGGAGGTTGAGTATGCTCCACCTCTGGAGGCATTCAAAGACAGGCTGGATGCGGCTCTGGGCAGCCTGGTATGGTGGTCGGCAACCCTGTACATAGCAGGGGGATTAAAATTAGGTGACCTATGAGGTCCTTTTCAACCCAAGCCATTCTATGAAATTGACTGCTGTTCCAAATGTAGGAATCAAATCTAAAAGAGTAAGACAGTAATGATACTGGATAAATGGTAGAACTAATGGTGGTATAATCAGCTCCCACTAAGTTAAGCTGAGAAAGGGATCTGTCTAACCTTTTCTTATATCTGCACCAATCTTATTTGGTGGGGGTGTTCTACATAACTAAGTTTATTCTATTTACATTTTCTCAGGATGTATATGTGATAAGCATCCAATTAGACAAGCAAAGTTGTTGTGGCCAACCTGCTTATTGGGAATCTTGTGTAAAGGGTGAAACTGCAATTTTGCTCCAGATAAGCAACAGCTCAACAACTGTCTTTCACAGAACTTATATCTATAAAACAGGAATGTTAATATGCTACTGTTCAAATTGAAAAATGTTATGAAATGAATGTTATGAACAACTGTGAGATGTCATAGGCAGTTTTACACATATGCCCTTATGTTTAACGGTGAACCTCTAGCAGTCATTTGTTTGAAGGGGGGGTTCTATGTTGCTTATTAATAACACATGCCAAGATGGGTGATGTTCTGCTTTTGCATGGAACAGGCAAAACAGTGAGAGTGTTTTTTCAATTTCTAACAGTTATTCCCTGCTCAAATACCAAGAAGGCAGATATGCAGGCTTTCCCTCATCTCATCGTAGTCTAGGATTTCTGTAGTCTGTCCTTTCTGTGGCCTTAGTACAAGACCTGGCTGTGTTCCAGCCCCATGTGAGGGCGAGTTCACATTTTACACTTTGCCCTGTAGCCCAAAGTTTCATAAGGTGTTGAGAAACTTTCAGTGAGTGTTCAGTTTGGTTAACAAGGCAATCGCAATTCGGTGTAACAGGTCTATCAGCTCACATAGTGTGTATTCACCATTACCTTTCTATTATCTCATTATTTAAAAGTATTTAAAAATTTATCCTTATCTGAAACACCAGAGTAGTTCAGCACTTTATATTTTTGTATTGTTCTGAGACACAGTCTGGGATACACACTGAACACCGGTATGTGTACTGGACTCTGTCCTTTGATTGCCAATGAAGGTGTGGCGCTTCTTAGCCAGCACACTGGCTTTTGTGAGTGGCACACTGCAGTGTCTTGAGAAAAGCTAGTGGCCCTCTGTGCAACTGTGCTGAATTAGACTGGAGAGGTGTTAAGCATGAATTCAGCAAAATCTTGAATTACACAGCAGATTAGACTTCTGTAATCGAGACTCCATGAAAGTGAGACCAGAAAGTAATAGTGGTAAGGGCAGGAAACCGCACTCTTGAGAAGGTGGACTATGGACTCTGTATCAAACATAAATGAAAGCCCACACAGCATATGGAAGACAACTGAAAGCCTAGTGGCAAGAGTCTCTGTGGATCCTAAAACTGCCTTGAAAAACCATTCTGAGCTTCACTAAAGCACCAGTGTTTTTTTGGTTTTGTTTTTTTTTTTTTGTTTGTTTCAATTAGATGTAGATAGGTATTATTTTGCTATGATAGAATGTCTACACAGCTTTGGTTACAATGCAAAGGCATCACAGTGCACAGTACCTCATCTTAAATACATAAATCTCAAGCCTTTAATTCTTCACTGAGTACTAGTTCTTCAGTTAGCTGCTGAGAGAGGCAAAGAGAATCAACCTCCAGCTGCTGTCTCAAATGTGCAAGAACTTTTACTCTTCACAACATATGGTAAGACTGTATACCAGCAAAGTTACAATGGAATTATCTCTTACACAGATACTCCTTACATTTATGCTGCTAGGTTTGTTTGTTTGTTTTTAGATACTAAACAAGCATTTCTGCCCATTAACAGTAGCAACTTCTGAGAGTGAGTTGCTGCCATTGGAGGGAGGTGTAAAAGCTGATTTCGTGCTTATTGAATGAGAAATGACTTCCTTACACATAATAAAACTTGAAATATATGAGACTTCACATACGCAAAAACATTTCACTTTTAACTTACCTGATATGCACATCTTCAATGTATTTATTACATTACAGATATAAGTCAAGCTTAATACAGTCTTTAAATAAAGTAAAATGATTATAGGACCAGACCAATCATTGAAGGTAAGAATATTTAAGGGAGAATCCTGTGGATTTTTTAAATGACGGTTGAACAATATATAATTCTTGGTCCCTTTCTCAAGTTGTAACTAATTTTGATCTGTATGCACTTATATATATATACATATATATTGCAATTGAAATATTCACTTGAACAATTACTGCATATAAGATAAAGCTAAATTCCTTTCTGTATTTCAGCCTTAATTATCATTATCACTTGCTGCTTAATTAAAGTCAGGAAATCCTCTAATTAGGGTTATTTCTGTTCTGTAGGGAAAAGTAACCCTTCATATAAGTAATGTAAAACTATCAAGCTTACTTCTGCATCTTTTGAAAATTATGAATAAAATCAGCACTTACCTTGTTACTTTCTCCATTGGTTCAATCTGTGTACGTGTTCCCTTGAAAACACACTGACTGGAATGCTTTCAGGATAGGTATTTGGCTACTTCACATATCATTCAAATCCATATTTGTTTTCAGGCGGCTTCAGCTTTAAAAAAGAAATTAATATTGCACTAAACCTTGAGATCTTCCTGTCAGATTCCATTTGGTCTACAGACTGAACAAAATTTGAGTGCTAAAGACTGAATTAGACATAAGAAGGCATTTTGCTAAAGATCAAGGATTTAAGTATAACCTGACTAAATACATGAATTTGTAACAATATATGTAACTACACCTTCAAATAATAGCTAACACAAGCAATTGTAGGGCCTAGTCATTCACACATTGAGTATTGCAGGTCAAATGCTAAAGGGTTAAGGCTGTGGTTACTGAAAGCAGGATTTCTCGTCCACATCTCAGCAAGGAATTGTTAATGTTTTTACAGCCATTAGTTGCCAGCGCAAATACCCATGACATAACAAGTTGGTAAGGGAATATATACAATTTAAACTGGAAGATTTATCATAGAAGCTGCATAAGTGTGAGCTGTACTCTCACCAGCTACAGAAATACAAGAGCTGCAACATCTCAGTGCTAAAAGCAGAAGAAATCACTTATGGAAATATGTCTGTAAGGTGGAATAATACAAAGATGGTAAAAGATATTCAAAAGGCTATTTATAGAGAAAAACTCACTGATGTGGGATGCCTTTCCTAGGAATACAAACTTCACCATGGAGCAATCTCCAAGAGATGCTACCCTAGTGGTGGTCGGCCCTTAAATGTGGTCTCGAGGAGGTGGAGTCAAGCTCCACCCCTTCCGGGAGCACAGCTAAATTACTCTCACCTGTGCTCCCACAGCTGACCAGACACTTGCCTCAGCTGATTAATCAGAGGTTCAGGCTGTGATTACCAATTTCCCATACAGTGTCTTTCAAAAGTGTAGCTGTTATAAGGAGGGGAAACTTTGGGGGAACTTGTCTTCCTTTCAGGTATTAAACAAGTTGAGAACAACCTCACCTTCAGCCTGGTCATGTGAGAACACAAGCATCTGGTACTTATCGGTCTGGTGCAGATGTAAGGACACAAGGCACTTCATCCTAAGATCCCATTCTTGTTAACAGTGTGAGTGGAGGGGAAAGGTTGGGAAGCCAAACTCTCAGTTGGTTTTCATTAGTTTGTTTGAATGTGCCATAAAGCTAGAAATAGAAGTTCAATCTTTTCACAGGGTTTTACATAATTTCCTCGAGACACTGTTGTAAGACAGAGATTGAAGAGGAAGTCTTTGCTTTCACAGGAAACGTTCTACTGCTGATAACAGGATTTCTGGTCCTCAGCCTGTCACAGTGGGGACTTGGAGTACAACCAGCACGTTCCACAGCTGTGCCCAAGGACGCCCCGCATGGCTTCCAGGCCTTGGGGCTGCACACGTGCATTCTGAAGGGCCAGTACAAAGGCAGTGACAAACAGACGACAAAGTGGTCGCTTCGGGCTTTGCCCTCTCTACTGTAGGATGCCCTGGGGATAATTTGCCCTGGGGTGTGCCAGCTGGACCGCAGCCTCCGAGCACCCCATTGCACACCAACCACCCTAGAGGATCGGACTACAATTCCCAGCGTGCAGCACCACTTCTGCGGTTGCTCCGATTGGCCGTCGCTCCCTCCACCATGTGACGGCAGGCGGTGTCGGTGCGGCCGTGCCGGTCCCCCCCCCGAGTGCCGCGGGCCGCATGGCGGCGGCTTGGGGCCGGCGCGGAGGTCCCGCGCTCCTGCGGGGGGTGCTCGGGGCAGCGCAGCGCCGGGCGTGCAGCACCGGGGCGCCCGTGCGGGCTCCCACCGGCGCGGCTCAGGCTCAGGTGAGTCGGCGTGCCGGGAGCCCGGGGGTCAGTTTCGTAATGAGAGCAGGGGCTGCGGGGTCGCCTCCTCCCGGGAGCCGCCTCTCGGTGAGTGAGCTCGGGGTGGGCAAGTGAGCGGGTCCCCTCCCGGAGCGACTGTCTGATCAGCGGCAGGAGCCTGACCTCACAGGCAGTGGTTGCAGCTGTGAATAATCCTGGCGCTGTGTCCAGCACGTAAAATTGAGGGGACCTACATTTTGGGGGGGCTGGTGGTGGTGAACCAGGTTTCCCTCGGTACACTTTGTGTGAGCTTTTGGTTCTGAAAGTTTCCCTGGGTAACTCTGGACAGTGTAAGGTCCCCGTGCCGTCACTGCCGCTGCTCGGGTGGGTGCCACGGGGAGCCTGGCTTCCCCGTGAGATCACATTGCAAAAACGGTGTTAAGTAACTTGCATGGGAAAGATGAGCAGATAATATGAATAGGGAGTGCAATCCGCAAACTTAGCGTGAGAATACATAGTTCCGTGTCCTTACTTTGCTGAGATCAAATTTGATTTGCCCAAATCAAAATTAAGCAATGGTTATATTCAGGATAGCCATGTGAGCTGTACCACGGAGCTTTCTTCAGCCCATCACGTGAAGTAAACAAACGTTGTCCAGCTACAGCTTCCTCCAATTTCCCTCCAGATCCCTCACATACATTTGGTTTCTTGGTGCCCAAATGCAAGAGCAAAAGCTTTGCATTAAGGCACAACCATGTAGCAGGGGCAGGGCATGACATCCTGACTGGTGCATTATTTATTGATTTTTCTTTGGATTTCATGGTTGGTTTCAGCAAGCACACTGTAACCTAAAGCAGCCAGTCTTGTGTCACCAGAATTGGATGTGCTCACTACCACTTATTTATTTACAGGAAGTCAAATCGATTTGTACGTTGTTTTGTTGAACACTAACTTGGTTCAACGATCCATAAAAGTTTATTGAGGTTTTGTGTTGTTGGGTTTTTGTGTGCGTGTGTGTGTGTGTGTGTTTTTTTCCCCTAAACTGTCATTGCTTTTTAAATAAATCCTAATTAGGATTAATTCTCATAGAATGGTCAGAGGGGGCCTCAGAGATCATTGAGTTCCAACTTTGTGTCATGGGCAGAGTTGCCACCCACTGTCTCAGGCTGCTCAGGGCCCTATTCAGCATGACCAGTTACTTTCTATAAATCAAGTGGCTGTAGCACAGAGTCAGGAATATTTTTGGAAAAGCTTCATTACACCACATAGGTCTGAAACCCCTACATCCTTTGGGAGAGAAAACCACAGTGGTTGTGTAGGATGAAAACTGATCATCCAACTGTGGTGCATGTGGATAACGTGCTGCATTAACCACTGACAAGTGTGCCAAAGCACTTGCTAAAACCCTGCTGGTCACAACAACCAAGCCAGTGCAAAAGCAAAGACAGGGCAAACTTCTTAGCTGTACAGTGATAAGTATCTGGGAAGTTGACTGTAAATGGTTTAGAAATAAAACCCATAACTTGACTGGACTGTTATGGGACTGGTTAGTCTACATGATTGAATGTATTTATGTCCTAGTATGTATGATATGGCTGCCAGCCTTGTAAGTTTGAATGTCCTATTACAGAGGGTAGAATCTGTTTTTTAAAAGATTAGCAGGTAGCAACAGGCACTCTGAGATCCCCTTTTCACACATCTTTGGTTGTGTGAATTACTCCAGAAATGGTTTTACAATTAACAACGGAAGATCTAATACCAGCCTGTCATCTTCTACACAAGGTGATACATACCTAACTAATATTCTTGAATAAGGAAGGATTATGTATTTCTACTACATATAGGATTATGTATTTCTACTACAAAATTGTATGTTTTCCTGTATACTAAAGCATCACTTGTACTTTTTTAATGGTTCATGTGCAAAAATACAATGGAGAAAGACAGGACTCTTAGTGTAATGGGGCTTCTGAATAAAAACACTAAGGAAATGACAGTCTTTTTTTCTTACATCTTTATAAACATATCATTTCAGTAGAAGTCTTTGGTGTCCTGTTAGGAAGTTTAATTTCAGCTCATGTAAATTAAATGCAGTTGACTAAAACTTTCTCTGCCCTCGCTGGAATAAAGGGAAGAGCCCAGCTAGTCTAGAACAGACCTTATATGGCCTTTCTTGTCCATTCATGCCTGAAACTCTGTGTCCTGGCACTCCATTTTGTGGGTAGCTGTTCAAAGTCCATGAGCAGCACTTTCTATGCCAGAAGCCAGAACTGAAGCATGCTGTTTAGGGCCAACTGTTGTGCAACAGCTGTGGAGCCCTCAGAAAAACATTTGTCTTGGACTTACCAGCTCAGACCTCATTCTGGCACTTGACCTACTTAGACCAATTTCATTCTCTGTGGTTGTTTTATTTCCACATTGAACAAGGACACTTTGCTGCTTGCCTAACCCAAGACTTTAAAGGTGAGGCATGAAACAGAAGAGCTTTTGCTGTGTTGTCTCTATGATGTTGGCAGAGTAGTGCTAGGCCTTCAGGATGCAAGGGCAGTATTGGTGCATGGACTTGTCCAGTAGGACTGCAGGAGCTGAAAGAGCCTGCAGGATTTGGCAGCAGGAGCCATGCTGACACTGTTGTGGTCCCTGAGGCCAGGCCAGAACTGTTTGGCAATATTACATGATTAAGGTGAAGAACCTCTCCACTCTCAATTAACAGCTTTTCTAGTATCTGTCAATTTGTGGTATTCCTGAAGGTTACTAACACTGGCCACAGATTCCAGTTCTGGTGCATTGCTAAAAGAATTCTTGTGGAAATTACAGGTGAATTGGCAGATTTGAAGGGTTGACAGCTTGTCAAAATGTGGCAGTCATCTGAGCTCTTATTCTTTCAGTACTGGTTTAGAACATAGGATTGACATCCTAGAGGGTGAAATTACTTTTTCCATAGATCAGATGTAGCACACTCTGCAACAGGGTATACTCCTGTGTACAGAAGCCTCTCCTGTCAATTACAGGGAGAGGGCAGTAGGGGCTAGGGTATAATAGCCCTGACTTTTAAACCATAAAGTTATGTGGTTGGACATCAGTAGGTTAAAATGCCACAACACTCTTCTTTTTCAACTGTAGGGAACTGAATAACCATTTCCCTGTAGCTTGGGAACAGTAACAGGCAGCTTTTGCCATGCAGCTGCTCACTCAAATGCTACAGGTGCCTCAAGGTCCAGTCTCACTATATTCCTTCCCTTCAGAAAAATCCTACTTATGAGGTTGGCTGAGAGTAGGCTTATTCCTTGCTCTCAGTTACCAGGGAAGTATCTGGGTTTCTGCCTTGGACATTTGGCCTTCCCCAGGGAATTGATTAAAAATGAGTCGGTGTTTGCTGCATTGACAGATTTGGCAATACAGGATCCATTCCTGGAGCTCAGCCTTGGTACTCCTGAACTCATGGGTGTCTCCTAATTCCTCCTTGCTGACGTCAAACAGGACAAACTGAACTAACAGCTTAAAAATTCCACTGTCAGTTACTCTTTCTTTCCAGAAAAGCTCACAACTGACTCTAGCAGCCCTATGGAGCTTTTTTGCTTGACCATTCCAGAATTCAGAAGTACTTTTCAGCAAGAGACAAAAGTCAGCTATCTCCAACAGGATCTCTAAGCAGTATTGACACTAGCTGCCTGGTGAACACTTTTTCTTTAAATGCTGCTTCTTTACAGTAAGCTTCAGAGCAGTTAACAAAGGTCAGTATTATTCCTCATGTATGTCTGCTTCAGCTTCCATGTCTGCAACATCTATCCTACCACTCACAGTGGATGACAGACCCAGAGCCATCACTTCCTTTATCTTATGCCATTGATCGCTTCTTGAAAAACGTGAAATTACTTCAAGCAAACCATTGCCCTTGTAAGGAAATTATGTTATTTTGGCATCCATTTAATAAAAATCATTAAACTTTATTTTTCTTGACTTTTGCCTGTCAAGAGAGGATAGCATTTTGCTTCTTATTTTACCTGTAATCTTCAATCTAGTTCTGCCTTCACATGCTGTGGATAAGGAGACCTTGTCCTATACCAAGTGCAAAAATGAGTGACTGAGAAAGAAGCAGCAGGGGAGTGCTCCTGCAAGGACTAAAATAAAAAGCACAGATGTACTTCCCATCTTAAACATGGGCACATTCCTAAAATAACAGATAGGAGAACATCAGAAATACAGCCTGATCAGAATGTAGTGTGGCTTTCAAAGAATAAACACCTTTGCATTATGATTTGAGAATGGCAGTATTTAAAATACCTTAATGTTTTCTAGCTGGGGAACAAGTGGAGTTAAGCCTGAGTATTTATTTAGGCTCTTCTTCAACTGGTTTTCTAGGGTGTTCTTATACTAAGTGAGGAAGTTACTTTTCTAACAAAGTAAGCTCCCAGTTTTGATTTCTTGAGGAAAATAAAGCTGTCCAGAACTTGTTAACAATCCATAAGCACCCAGACTGCAGCATTTCCCCAGTGAGATTAAAAACACATGAGTTGCTCTGCCTATGCACATGGGAGAAGATTCCCATGTAAGAATGAGCCTGAGCAGCATACATGCCTGTGGATTAATCAGCTAGTACAGCTGTTGTCAATGACATCTTTGTTACTGCAAAGGAGGGAAGGACAGGCCTGTGGAGAACTTGGCTTTTGCCCTCTGGAGTTCTCTACTTGTGGTTGTGGCAAAACAGAAACCGAAAGAGACTTCGTCTGGCAGATAAGCAATTACATGGAAATGACATTTTATCAGAATTAAACAGATGCTTACGGGGCTCTGAAGTTGTCCACTTTGCATCTTCTTTAGACCCTCCACAACCAAAGTTGTTTTTAGAGGCCTTAACTAATCACAAAGCTATTTGAATCGGGAAACACAGGAAATTGTTAAAAGGGTGATGGGAAGATTATGCAGCCAGAAAAGACTGCTCCTGCTTGTAAGTTTACCAGCAGCCATAGAGTTGGCTCAGCTAGAATCAAAGTAACTTTTCAGTAACTGCTGAAGATGCAGCCTGCAGTGCTGGGCCTGATGTACCTCAGGATATAGTTGTGTTTTTTAGCTGCTGGGGCACACTGCTGATGACTCTTGTGATAGCCCAGCCACTCCACCACACACAGCATCCCTTGTCTGTCCCTGCTGAAGGTCCAGAGCCTTCTATTGGAAAGCACCAGTCCCAGAAGACATCCCACCTGGTTTGGCTTATGTAATATGACAGGAAGCACAGCAACAACAGCAGAACAGCAAGGGCATAGCTGCAACAAGTGAGGATTTACTAAAATACAACAGACATTGGCACAGAAATAAAGGAAAAAAAGCTACTTACCTCCAGAAGGCCTCAGGCAGGTATCTCCAGCAAGATACCTTTGCCTGCATTGCCAACCTTTAAATGAGGTCTGGGATGGGGTGGATCCTGACCCCTTCTGATCACTCAGGTGTATTGCATTCACCTGAACTCTCCTGGGTTGGCCCTACCTTCCCACCAGGTGCTCAATCAGTGATTCAGGCCTTCAGTTAGCATTTCAACTACAGCTTATCACAATGATATTGCAGTTCTGGAACTGAACCAATGCCTGTAGGTCCCCGTGCTTTTTCTTCATGCTATGTGTATTGATGTAGAAACATTTCAAATGTTCTTCATTGTACCCAGCACCTCATGGAACAGACTGAAGGCTCTCACTAGCGTGCTGTCCTTTAGATTTTGGCACTCTATCCTATAGCTTATCTCTTGCATACCTGATGTTATTCCTTTCCCCTTCAAGGCCAGTTTAAAGTTCTGTCAGTCAGCTACTAACTCCTGTGCTGAGCAGTTCTTTGACCTGGGTGCACCTCACCCATTATGCTCACTGCTGCTGTCAGACACTGACAGAAAGCTTGGGCACATTCTGCAGCCTGAGACCTAAATGGCCACTTGTGTCATCTTGTCCAGTTCTGCATACCACATCTTAGATTTTTGTAAAAACTTTATGCAACCTTTTACCTAGTGTGGCCTATCAAGGCTAGCCAGCATGGTTTGGAATGGAGGTGCGATCTTGTGGCAGAATTCTCACCTTCATGGGGTTTTTTTTGTCTTTTTTTTTTTTTTTTTTTTGTAAAGGCCACTTTATCCAGAAGTGGTTTGGAAGTGTTTTCTTACAGGAGATGTCCTGTCCTTAAAGGTGTTTAAGGCCAAGTTGGATGGAGTCCTGGGCAATCTGATCTAGTACTTGATCTAGCAGCTGACAACCCTGCCTGTGGCAGAGAGGTTGAAACTTGAGGTCCCTTCCAACCCAAGCCATTCTAGTTCAGTGCTTCTCAAAAGCTGTGCTGCCCCAGAATATCATACTCTGGTTTAAGAAAAAATATATAAATATCAGTAGAAATCATAATATTTATTTAATCAATGAAGACAGTACTACAATTCTGAATTTTTTACAGCTTAAACAGCTGGAGTGTTTAGGATCATATAATATCTGTCTTCCAATCCCACACACCTCATTTGTTGTCTTTTATCAAAGACAAGCATTTTGCTAATATTCTCTTGTTCAGATTTGGACATGAAAACCTTTCCGGGAACGTTCTTTAAGCAAACATGAAACATAATTATGCACAGCAGTAATTTGGTTTTGCTATTGATAGGATGTTATGTCTTGCATTTGGAAGCTGGAAGGGATGCAAGCAGAGATGCAGAGTTTCATCAAATTTTATTTATTTTGCACTAAAGTGCAGGGACCCTTATAAATGATCTTGATTATCTGAGGGCTACAGTGAGATTGGTGGTGTTCCTGGATCACTGGCTCTCAGATACAAAGAGATGCAATTGAAAAACACTGCCTCTTATGCTGCACAAAAAGTCTGAAGCACTTGTGGCGAAGTGACTGTGTCTAATAATGGGAAAGCTGATAGTGCTATTCTATGGAATTAAGAAAATTAATCATTAAGTGTCCAATTTGGGCCATAAGGAGAAACCATTGTTTTTTCTTGTTCTGCTGTTCCGGTGGGTGAAAAAGTAAGATAATTATCTGTTGAGATCAAAGTTAACATTTATATGGCAAGTATATATTGAGTATTGCTATTCAAATTCTTAGCAATTTCCGATTTTCTTTGCAGGAACTGCAAAGCTCAGGAAGAGCACGTTTTCTGCTGGAACATGCTGCTCCCTTCTCTGCTTTTTTGACTGACAGCTTTGGGCGTCAGCACAACTACTTGCGAATTTCTTTGACAGAGAAGTGCAACCTCAGGTGTAAGTGTGTGCTTTCTTGCACAAAGCTCTAATTCACCAGTGGGTAGGAACACATTGTGCAAATGCCAAGACTAGTGCTAGAATACTTACTGGTATGCTGGCCCTGTGTTAGGTTTCTTGTCTTTGAGTGGCACAGGATAGTTAGAAACTGATCCAGGGCTGAACTGATGGGATGGGGAAGTGGGAGCAAGCCTTAGGATCTGGTAAAAAAAGGGTATTTCGTAAGACTTGATGTGTTTTACCCAAGAGAACGGCATAAAGGTGTCTCAAGGCAGGTTCAGATTGGTTGTTAGTAAAAGGTTTTTCACGAGTGTGGTTGGGTAGTAGAACAGGCTTGTGGATCCCTTCCAGCTCAGGGTATTTGATTATTTGGATTGAAGTGCTTTTGGGTGTTTGTGTATATAAGCGTGTGATAAGCACGAAAGCTTGTAGCTAGGTATTCCACAATTACATCTGCAAAGTCTGTGGCTATGTTCCCATGCTTGCTGGGTGACGTTGGTGCGTGTGTTTGAATGCAGGTTAGATAGAAATAAGGTCAGCCTTTCCTTCTCAGTAGGTCCATCTTAATTTTGAGACCCATCAAATGAGTTGTGGGTTTTCTTTTGAAAGAAACCAGGAAATTGCTTGTAAGATGTGGTGTATGATCTGTATGTACAAACAGCAGAGCTAGCTGTCTTTTATTAAAGGCAGTTGCACTTGGTGTATTTTGCATATCAGTTTTAGATTAACTGCTCCTATTTTTTTGCCATGTGTTTCTGTATTCTTTGTTTCAGGCCAGTACTGTATGCCAGAGGAGGGTGTTCAACTGACTCCTAAATCAGAGCTACTTACTGCTCAGGAGATAATCACTCTGGCTGGACTGTTTGTGAAAGAAGGTGTAGAGAAGATCCGTCTGACAGGAGGAGAACCACTTATCCGGCCTGATGTGGTTGATATTGTGGGTAAGTTTTCAATAAACAAATTGTAATTTAAAATGACTTATTATGTATTGAACCAAGAACTACACTTAAAATTATCTTCTAATGAAGTCCCACAATCTGAAGAATAATATCATATGAAATGATGTTGCTTTCCTCCAGTATTGTGAAATGCAAGGCAGTTCCCTTCAACAAACTTCCAGTTCTGTTCTCCTGATTGAATAGAATTTGTCATTCAGTAACTGATTTGAGGAGGTCCTCATTGCAGAGGAAGAGATGATACTTGTTTACAAACTACAGAACAAAACGGGTTTTCTTTTTTGGGAGGAGGGAAGGTTATTTTTTATTTTCAATTGCATTTGCTCATTTGTGTTTACAGGAATGATGAGAACGACTATACTTGTTTAGTTACTGATGAAGACTGTATTACTTAAATGGTAGATAAATTACTGGCTAAACCTTTGAAGTCTATTTCCTTTTGATTTACATTGTGTTAATTTATTGTGCTCCTGATTTTGACTTGAGCCAGTTGTTCTTTTCCTTATCCAAGGTTTCATGTTATGGACATGAAAACAGGTAAAGATAGTGGTAATGTATTAAATTGAGGCTATGAAGGTCAGTGTACTTTGGCATATTATAGGCAGTGGTACTTCTGTTTCTGCAAGTATACTCTTAAAAGTACTGAAGATAAGAAGGGATTAATATGGCATTTAAAGATCTTGAGAAAAGTGCCTGCTGATAGACTGGGCTTTGCTGCATGAAACGGTCTCTGTTCCTGCTCTGTTTTATTCAGAGCAGTGTAGTATAAAGAGCTGGAACAAGTAAGGCTAGAGTGAGGTGGCTTGAGATCTGCCAGTATACTGATTGTGAGGAGCCCCCAGACTGTACTAACTTAATCTTTTTTAAACTGTGGAAAAGTGTTCCCTCAGATATTTACCACATGCATGATGGTTATTTATATTTTGGATTGAGAGTGTTATGTACCCTTCAAGAAGCCTGGCATGTGTGTTTCTCACAATAAAAGATATTATTATTTGTAGCTGGATTTTTCCATCCAAAAGGGGAGTAGGTTGGGTGGTATAGTATTGACATGAAAATGAATTGAAATCAATAGCATCATCAATTTAGTGCAGAGTTTTCTTTGTTGGTCTGTACTTCTTTGTTTTATCATAGCTGATGGCTTTTTATACTCAACACCGCTCTTTCAGTGTTGAGGGCTTATGCTGAGTAGTTAGTTCACTGCCAAATAATTCTATATTTGCAACAATTGTAAGCATAGATAGAAAGCTTCTTTTGTGTATGTTCTACTGTAGTGATTTAATTCTCAAAGGCTCATTCTTACAGCTATTGGAGGGAGACCCATTTTGAACCTTTGAACACATTATTTTGTGTATGCTCTTGTTCACAACTAAGCTTTGACAGAAAGAATCATAGTGATCTTCAGAACCTTCACAATTTCTGAGCGTCATTTTAACATATGAGAATAGTCATCTTGGTGTAAAAGTGGTAGATGTTAAGATGATTGTCACATTACATTAACTCTTTCTGTAACTAATTCATATTTGCCTGGCTGTTTTCTCTCAGTCATGTTCAAAACTAGAAAATAAAGTCTCCATATAAAATATTTTTTTCTTCTGAGACTGTCACATTACACACGCATATTGCACACAAATAGGATAGTCAGAAAGTTGTTAAAATTAAATAGATTACATAGAACAAATTGGGGAAAATTCACTAAAAACAATTCTAAAAACATTTCCTGCAATGTTAGAAGTATTCAACTCTACTGAAGCCATCTTCTCGCAAGGTCGTTACAAAGTTGTTCAAGAAGTGGGCATCTCAGACTCTGAAAATGTCAGCTTTGTAATAGTATTTCAAGATATAAATTCCTTATCTTGTAGCCTAAGGATACTGCAGCAACATATGTCATCCATCCTTTGCCTGGCAAGAGTTATTCTTCTCTAGAACTTTCCTTGGCAGTGCATTCCTTGTATGACCTACTGCTCTAGGCTGTAAGAGGTTTTCTGGTTCTTGGACAAGAACTGAAAAAGCAAAAATTGTGCTGATTCAGGAGCAAGAGAATTACAGAGTCTGTGACTGCTTCAACAGGCTGGAGAAAAAAACTTGGCTAGCATAAGAGGAAGGTGAGGCACATTCAAAAGTTCTGTTTTACCCTTGTGATTCCATGAGTCTATTTGTCTTCACTGTTTGGTCTGAAATATGAGCTGCTCTGGATTAAGCACTTCTGCTGTACTTCTCAAAGCCTGTTTATGGTTACAAAGAAACTGCTGGGTTTAAGATCCAAATGCTTTAATTGTCAAGAGTTTGACTTTTTCAGGTATTCTGAAATAGTCTGAAATTGAAAAAGGCAGTAGCACGTGCTAAGACACTATTCATTCACATTTTCGTGCTGTAATGTTTGTATTTCTACCAGTGTTAATTCTATTAACTTCTTGTTTAGTGTCATTTTGCCCTTGTGGGACTGTTTTGTTTTGTTTTATAACTGTCTTCACTCTGAAATATTTCTCCATTATTAATGTGTCATTACCATGGTCAGGTCCTTCTGACTTAAGGAAGCCTGATGATAAGATTGTTATTCAGAGGTTTGGGACATCTAAGTCTGTGGCTTTTTATGACTCTGACCTAGATTTCCTTTTTGTTAAGTTCCGTAAGCTGTAGAATATTCTACCTTATTAACTGTATGTTGAAGTATGTGATGGTGTTCAAATTCCAGGCTCAATGCTTTTGTATGGGGGTACTCTAACTAGTTAAATAGTGTTAGATGATAACATTTTGGTAAATCTGAAGACTCTGTACTAACAAAAAAATCCAAACTAGTTAGTAAAGATTTATCATGGTCTCCATTTATTCAGTATTATAAAGGAAAATATTCCTCAAACTAATGTAACAGCAGCTCTGGAATTACAGAATGATTTGAAAAATAAAATCTTGTCAAGGTAAGGCTGTAGTAACACGATCACTGGCTATTAATTGTCATTAAAGTGGCTGTTCAGGCACCAATTGATTTACTCTTAACAAAGTAAGCTAAAACAGCCTTTCTAGGATTCACGGGGTTTTTACCCATAAGTCCACATTAGACTGTAAGAAATGGAGGTTTCAAAATTGTGTTCTTGAATTAGAATCATAGTATCCTTAAGAGTTGGAAGGGATCTTTAAAGGTCACCTAGCCCAACTCTCCTGCAATGAGCAGGGACATGCACAACTAGATCAGCAAGGACAGGGCATCAACCACATCTGAGCAACCTGTTGCAGTAGCTCACCATCCTGACTGTAAAAGACTGTTTTCTTTTATCCAGCCTAAATCTACTCTCTTTAAGCCTGAAAGCATTTCCTCTTGTTCTGTCACAACAGACTCTCTTAAAGAGTCTTGACCTCCATCCAGACATGGAATGAAATCAGTTCTTCATCTGTGACTTGTTTCTAATCTTTCTTTGAGCTGAGTGACTCAAGTTCCGACCCTGTATTGCATTGTAGATGGTTTACAGAAACTGGATACACTACATCAGGGTTGAATAGGGCTGAGATTTAAGCTAGGTTTGTTTTCAACAAGCATTTCTCTTAAACATAAATCGTCTGTGGAACACCAGTAAAGCACCATTAATTTTAATGATAGATTATTACTACCATATTTTCCTAATACTCATACATAAACTTTTTACTGCGTGCACATACATAAACTGTGACTCGGCAACTAACACTAGTAGAAACCTCTATCATGTCCTGGTGACTGCCAAAAGTATATATATGAGACTTTCCTTAAGCAGATGATAATGGAATATAGAATCCATCTCCTTTGTGGTACTGCAGGCTTAAATTAAAAATGGACTTAAAATGTATGGTGGCTGTTTATTATTGTCTGGGAAGAATAGATCTCCACTGAGAAAATATAGAATACCCTGAGTTGGAAGGGACCCATAAGAACATCATTTTCCAGGGCAGGCTTTTTATAATAGCATACATATTTCTGGAGTAAAGCTGTGCAGATTAAACTTGTTAATACATATATTAGGAGATAAAATATATTTTCTGGTCTCAACTAGGAGAAATATAATTGAAGAAGCTCTTAGAAGAGGATATATAAAGAATATATAAAAATATATATAAATATATATATATATAGTGTATATATATATATATTTATATTTATATATATAAAGTCATCTTTTTAAGGAGATGTTCTTTATCCCGAGGGAAAAAAAGTAAATGTAAAAAGGTTTACTTGATAGCTCAAGTTGCACAAATAATTTTTTAGCTTCATGCTATTGAAGCTAAAATTGAATCACAGCATCTGTTCTGCTTCCTGTTCTACTTCACAGTTTTATCAGTTACCTTTGCTTGTATTGATATGGTGTTGGTGGTAAGGCAGTGACCAGAAGTTTGCAAACAAGCTAATATTGTCACACAGGGAGTTCCAAATTTATGTATTTTTTCCCCCTTTTTAGTTTAGAGATCATTAATGGGGTCGGGGGGAAAGAAGAGCAAATATTCCACTTCTTGGCTTTCACAAATAACACAGTGTGCTAACTGGTCCTTCTTAGTTTTTTCGTCTTAGTCTCCATCTCCAATTTCTCATAGTTGGGCTTTATCCAAATTGTTATTACAAGTGGTTCTGCCTATTAAGTGTATTTCCAGTGCCTTGCCATGTCTCTTGTCATGGCACAGGGAGAGAAGATGCACTGACAAAAGCTGCTGCCTGCACTTAATGACCTGAAGAGTTTCTACCTTTTTATTAAAACAACAACAAAATTTTCCATTTTAGGCCATGGCTTGGTTTTGTTTCTATATTTTATTCTATGCCTTTATGCATTTTACATTTCTAGCAGTGAAACCTATATAGCAGTTAATTTCTTTTTGATAGGAGTTCTGGGCTAAGCTTAGGCAGAATCTTTTGAGAACAGCTGAGACATGAAATAAAGCCAAAGTAAGACCTTTATCAGCATGAACAAATAGAGGTGAAATAGGCAGTGAAGAACAAACTGTAAAATATTTGTACTGTAACCAGAACTGCCCCAAGAATAAGAGTTATTCAAATATTTTCCAAGAAATTAGGGTAGAAGCTTTGGATTTGCTTGGATTATGCTTCTGCGGATGGTGTATGCCATTTTGTTTGTTTACTTTATTTGCTTTTGTATTGATAACAGGAGGTTTGAAGGACTACCCTCTGGAAATCTATTACACTGAGCATTTCCTCAGTTAGCTTCAAAATTTAGCTAATTTCTAAATTTTAAGCTCATTATATTATCTGTTTCTTATGCGGTTATCTTTTGTTAACCGAAAGTTTCCCATTAAATGCAAATACTTTTGTTCACTGGATGTTGTTGCATCAGATTCTTTATAATGGTCTGATGTGTTGACCTTTTTTTTCTCTAGTTGGGAGCATATATACTTATTTTGACAGCTTCAAGTCACTACTTCTTGACACTGCCACTAGGTTAGAACTGGTTTTTTTTCTGCAACACTGCAGGGTAGGTGTTGCTAGTTCAGGTGCCAGGTGAAATGGGATGTCTTGCTTCTTATTACTACAGAACACAGAATTCAGTTTGCAATGCTAGATTAAGGAAAAGGTAGTAAAGAAGATCAGAGGCCTTCTTCCAACAGTAGAGTAGCTATGGAGAAATTAGCTGTGTTTTCAGTGTTCTTCATAACCAGTTTTGCATGCAACAACTACTTTTGCTTATACCTTTTGAAATAGGTGTATGCTAAAATGGATCTCCTAAGCCATCATGGCTGGAAGGTGGCTGAAACATTGATGTGTCTGTGATTTCCTCCAACCATTGCTGAATTTTATTTGTTTTATGAATTATTATTATATATATCTGTTTAATTCACAGTTGAATTACTTCTTTTAAAGTATTCTTACTTCTTTCTTTTCCTAGGTCAACTGTACAAGCTAGAAGGGCTGAAAACCATCGCTGTCACAACCAATGGGATCAATTTAGCCAGGTTATTGCCCCGACTGAAGGAGGCAGGACTGAATGCCATCAACATCAGCCTGGATACTTTGGTTCCAGCTAAATTTGAGTTCATTGTCCGGAGGAAAGGTACGGACTGGTCTTCAAAGGCAAAATTGATAATACCTGTAGGAATGCGAATTGTTTGATATGTCTTTCATACTCACTTGTTTTGGAAAAGAAGTGAATTAGCGTCCTTTTGATTCTAGGGAAAACAACCTATGCTATCAATTTAAGCAGTGACTTCTTTCTACAATGCTAAGAGGTAGAACTTTTAGTTGGATCTGTGAGAGTAGAAGAGAGTAGAAAAGGCTCAACTCACCAAGCACAGTCAGTGGAGACTGCATCTACAGTTACCAATAACTGAGTACCAGTTAGTTGAGGAAATAAAGAGAACTCTCCAAATCTTGTGCTGGACTCACTCGCTGCTGTTCTTTCAAAGAATGCTTTTCACTGTAGCAGCCAAGGATTACTATATTGCAAGAATTAAACTTCTTGTGACACATAACAGCAGTTTCTGAAAGCTAGGTTTGGGATGTGCCAGCTATGTCTCATTTTTGATTAGCGGTGTTTCCTACAGCACTACATTTTAAAAGTAGTAAAAATAAACTGTTCCTGACTTTGAGGAGAGATGCAAGCTTTGCAACTTCTCTCCAATTGAACTAGTACTTGTAAACTGCTTCAGAAATGCTTAGATGTTTCCAGTGTTAAAAATCCTTGTTTAAATAAATCCTGAATTCTATCATGAAGTTTAACAGAAATGTTTGGGCTTCCTTCCCTAAACCTAAAACTAATACAGTTTTATATCACTCCATTTCGGTCCATGCACGTAACTTTTGCAGGCTGTGAAATACTAACTTGGACAAAATTTCCAGGTAGCCACTAGATGGTGCAACAGCTTAAGCTAAATGCATGGTAAGGGGTGAACAAATCTGGGATACTGTGAGAAGTAACTTCTACATTTAAATCACTCTTCTATTACCAAATTGAAATTCTGTTGATAAGTATAGAAAGGTGGTTTTGTCTGCAGTCTCTCTGGGAGTGCTTCTTCAGATTTCTACATCACAATGCAGATATCTCTTCCTGACAGAAATCAGACTGTTTTATTAATGTGGTTGCATCATGGCATAATTGGCATGCAGAGCAGTATCTGGAGTATTTAATCACAAGCAGGAGGTGACTGCTCGCTGCACTTGAATATAACCTGATATGTGGCATTCACTAGAAACAGGCTCTTCCTTTGCTACTGAAGGGGCAAACCTCATCCTGAAGCTCCCTGAATTATACAGCCACAGCTCTTTATATCTGATTGGAAGCTGTTAGGAATGTGCTGTTTATAGCTAAATTAAAAGTTAGTGAGGAAGAAGGATAACTTTTATTTATATAAATGTTCTTTTTTTTTTTTTTTTCCATTTTCAAATGAAAAAGTGCCTATAACCACAATGAGAGAAATTGCTTTGGTGAATAACATAGAGAATAAACAGAGAAACTTCTGTGACTTTCTTTTTTAAAGAGGAGAATAAAAACTCCATATATACTTTTTTTTTAATCAAGATCAGGTTAAAAACAGCATTGCTGGGTGCTTCTTGTGGGTTTATTGTTTTTTATGGTTTTTTGGGTTTTTTTTTCCTTTTGTCAAGGGCTAAAATTATGTAAAAATACTTTAAAAATTGTTTTTGAGGGTTTTTTTTTATTTAATAGGAGGACAGTTAACTTGAAAATATGAAATGCAGTTATATTTTTTTAATGTAACAAGTTTTTATTTTGAACAATTACCCTGCTCCCAAACTCTTTGAGCTTGTTCCCATTAATAGTAGTCATTAATCTTATTTGGGTGGGGGGGGGGGGGGGTTGGTCTGGTTTTTTTTTTTGTTGGTATGTAGATTTTTGATAGCTTGTTTTAGAGTGGCAGGAGGTAAGATGTAGAACTGGTTAGAGTCTTGATTTAGATGTACTGCAAGCTGTAATATTCTTCCATACCTCTATACGCATAAGGTTTTGTTGGCTTTTTTATCTGTTGTTTGCTTGTGATTGCTTCGTGTCTCTTTTAGTTGACTTTGATTTCTACATTCCTTAAGTTGCACATAAGGTTTTCTTAGCTGTTGCAGAGCTTTTTGATCCCATTTGAGGCTCTGGGTTCTGCTTACAGCAACATATCATTATCTTGCTTGCCACATTCAGCTCATAAACTTAATTGGAAGGAAAAACTACCACCATGCCTGCAAACTTCCTGGGTGCATGCAAAACAAGTAGGTGATGAAGGAGAAGAATGACAGGTTCTAACTTCAAACAAGTGCTTGCAAGAGTTAGGTTACTGCTTCCTCCTTACTCTTCATATTCTTTTTGTGGCCAGGAGTGGTACTGGTTATGTGTCTCCTGCTTTCCTGTGATTGTGCTTGATGATACGCTCACCAGAGAGGAAATGGTTAAGTAAAAGTTTGGTGTCCTTCCTTTCTATTCTGATCTAGAGCTCATCCAATGTCAAGTGTGCAAGAATATTATTAAGTAAGCTATTGCTTGTTTCTGGTAAGCACCTACAGATAATTAAGTTACAAACTTTTCAGTAGAGAACCTGAGTTTCCAGTAGATCAGAGATGGGAGAAGAAGTTTGATGAAATTACCCAGAGAAAGATATAAGTAGGAACAGCACAGGGATTGTCAGCACAAAGCTACAGGAAGATATTGGCCTTTTGCTAGCATATGTAAATTATTTGCTGTTGAAGACTACAGCTTAGGGAGGAGTTGCTCAGCCTCATACAGTGACTTGTCACCTGCATTTAGAGTGCAAAAAAGGAAGGGTGCTTAGTCTGTCTTAGACTACTTAAGAGACATGCTTGCAAAAACAGTATTAGTAGCTGTGCACATCCACTCACCAGAAATGTGTCCCCAGCAGTCTGTAACTTTGTCCCATTCTTGCTCCCATCACCTTGTTTCTCTGCCAGCTGGTGTGACAAGAGAAAGAGTAATATGTCAAATCTAAAAGTGATCTCTTGATGAAAGGTCTTAACTTAAAAGCTGACAGAAGGTGTGATTTGAATGAGATGGTTAGGAGGCTTTCATAAAGGCCTTTGGAGTCATAAAACTGCATACCTATATTTTTTCTCCTTCCACATTTAAGAGGTGCATGTAGAGGGAGAAAGTACTCGCCCTTAATTAACTCTGTATGTGTGTCTGGGAGCTGTTGACAAGTACAGACAATACTAAAGGGGAGGGTGAATCTGGGCATTTCATTCCCTGGAGTCAGTACAGCTTTTGACATATTTCATTTGTTTTAAGGGTCAAAGGACAACTGATTACTTTTCTAAATGCTTTGACTCATTCTCCCCACATTGTGGTCACTAAATCCACAAGTTCAAAGTAGTCATAAAATGATAGTCGTGTAAAATTCTGCTGCTTGTGATCTTTAATAACTTTAGAAGCCAATTAGGTCTGTAGCAAGGGGGAAATGAGGGGTTTTTGTTTGTTCCTGACTCCACTCACTCTTCCCTACACACACATTACAAAGATCCTTTTAAAATTCACTTAGCAACACTGTAAATACCAGATTTGGACCAATGAGATTCTGCTGTTTTAGCAGAGACACATGTGCTATTATTATCAAATAAACAGTAATTTGGTATTCTTTCTTCATTCCATCTGGAGACAATTTACAAACATTTGCCACTCCCCTTAAGACAAACATAATGCAAAGCAAAGTGGAAGTATGGAGAACTGAAGAGTCATATGTTAATGCTATATGAATGTCCAAAGTTGCAGAAAAGCATCTGAATATTTTTGACTACCCAAATACCATTTTAAAAAAAAGTGTATCTCACTAACTTGACAACAGTAATGCTGGCAGCCTTTAGGGGAGGGATAGAGCTGAAATCTCTTTACTTGCGTCTCTTCTTACTTAAGCCATATCTTCTGAATTGGATTGTTTTATATGTTGTTTATTTTTGTTGTTGTTTGGTCATCTTTTAGTCCTGTATCTTCTTCCATGCTCTGTTTATAAACAGGAAGAATAAGTATTTATCTTTTCTATATCTTAGGCTTTCACAAGGTAATGGAAGGAATCCACAAAGCCACTGAACTTGGCTACCGTCCTGTTAAGGTAAAGGGAGTGATAATCTACTCTTTAACTGTTGTTTTTTTTAATTGTAACTTGTGATAAAAGTTGCAGCTCACTCGCTAAGGAATTTATTCTCTCCCATTTTGTCATAGTCCCAGATAATTTTCGGTAAGTCTGAAGATCACACCAAGAGGTATTTGGTGAAACTCATATCTCCTCACGCACCTCAGAATACAGTTCACACTGCCACAAAGCATATTGATCACCTAGCAGCAGGCTGCTGGGTGGTCCTGCTCTTTACTTGCCTCCTCGTGCCTCCTATATTGAGCTGGCACTTGTCTGACCCACCTATGAACTTGGCCAAGGGAGTTAATAGGCAGAAAAAAAAGCCCTGCAGAAAGACTTTTTTTTACTCCTTTTTTCTGGTTTATCTCTTTCATCTGCTCACAGCAGATTATGATGAGGGCCTGTGTCAGAGACAGGCAAAGGGAGTTCTCCTTTGGAGGTGCAGGTAAATCAACTTAGCTGTAATGCGAAACTTCACCCTAACTCAGCTTACAGTTCAGTAGCAGTTGTTCCCTTCTGTTTCACTGTTGGTTTGGAAGGTCAAATAAATGTAAGTGATATAGGCTAAAAAGCTCTGAAAAACACCAGCCAAAATTCACACCCGGTCTCTGAGAACACTGTCCTGCATCAACAGCTCTTCTCAATTTAAAGTCATTTGCAGACTTACTTAGTATACCTTTGAGTCCTGCACAGAGATCATCTATGTAAATATTAAAGAGAACTGGACTCAAAACAGAATTCTAGGGAACTACAATAATGAATGGTAACTAGCATGCCATAACTTCATTTTACCATCACCTATTTGACCCCGAAGTTTGACATAAATGATCAGCTATACAAATTCAGTCTTGCCAAATTCTCTTTTCTTTCAAAATATGTTGTTCTTTCTGTCTACTATAAGTATACTAGGACTACCAAGCCTTGTGTAAGAGGAAAGGAAGTCATTCTCTGCTCTCTAATTTTAGGTATCTGCTTTTCCTGCAGGTAAACTGTGTGGTGATGCGAGGTTTGAATGAGGATGAACTGCTGAACTTTGTAGATTTCACAAAGGATCTGCCCCTTGATGTGCGGTTCATAGAATACATGCCCTTTGATGGTAATCGTTGCTCCTTTGAGATTTTTGCCTGCTATATAGCGTGCCGTAAATATATATTTGAATCAGGTTGGGGTTATTTACTCCTTGGGCTTTTCTCCATAATTTTTGGTGAGTTCTTCTGGGGAATTTTGAAATTCCCTGATGTTATTTCATTTTCACCTTATCTATCATCTGTGGGTACACTGGTGAAAAATTAGTAGCAGAATTAGTTGGGACTGAGACGCCTATAAGGAAAAGTAAGATCTATGGGGAATGTAGAGGTTGTTGTTTCCTGACTAAAAAAAAAATAAAATCCACCATCTACAGTTGTGCTGGTTTTGTTAATTTTAGGCAATAAATGGAACTTCAAGAAGATGGTGAGCTACAAAGAAATGCTTGATACAATTAAACAGCGATGGCCTGAATTAGAGAAATTACCCTGTGAAGCTTCCAGCACAGCCAAGGTGGGGATAGACAAAGAATATATATATAGCATATATATATATATATATATATATAACCTCCCTTTACCCCACATCCCCAGAGTATGCTAAGTTCAGCATTTACATTAAAAATAATAATAATAATAAATAAAAAGCAAAAAGTACTCAGTGTAGTAACTGTGGAATTTCGGTCAAGCTGGATGCATGTGGTTTGACACTTACTTAAAACACTGGTTGTAATTTTCCTCTTTAGAAACACTATATGTTTACTAAATGCATCAGTGAGATAAAGAACTACAGGATTGCATCCTGTATTCACACATTTTGAAACTTCTCACAGTCTACATCTGTGTGTCTGACTGCACATTAATGAACTTGGTGAAACAGCTGTTCACTGAAGTAATATCATTGCTCTAGTGTGCAGTGTCACGTGGGGAATTTCTAACCCACAAGAATCTATCTCATGCCTCTCTAAGTAAGAATAGTCATACTAGCATCACTTGCAAGTCAACCATGCTGGCAAACATATAACAAGTTTGTGCATTTCCAGGAATGGAATAGAATAGGCTGGAACTCCTGACAAATCTGATTTTGCTTTTCTATCTTATGTAACCTTAGAACCAGAGAAAAATCTTTGTTAAAGTGTCTTCTGGTCTTTGGGCACATAGAGGTTTTAAAATGAGACCTTTAATATTGACTCCTTTTTCCTCCTCTCCATTTCTGTAGAGCTACAAAGTGCCACATTTCCAGGGACAAATCAGCTTTATCACCTCCATGTCAGAGCACTTCTGTGGATCCTGCAATCGGCTGAGGATAACAGCAGATGGGAACCTGAAGGTTGGTAGTGAAAACATGATTCCCTTTGCTTTCATGAGGCTAAATGGGCATTAAAATACTTCTCTTAAAAGTAGGTAGGTTGAAAAGCAGGATGGAAAGATGCTAAGTTACTATCAGCTAACTTCTAGATTACCTACCCTTCATTTTGTACGTTGTATATATTGTTTAAGTTTCTTGGGCTGTTAGGGAAATGTTATAACACCTTTGTTGTTTTCTCCGTTTTGCTAACATAGTTAATTTCAGCTGTAAAACATCAGTTTCAGGGCCTATAAATATAAATATTTTTTTTAGTCTTTGATCTAAGAGCATCTTAAACATATGACCAGCAGATGATTTACCACTGAATTCAGATGGGGAGAAAAATATCTAAGCAGTGGTTAAGGCTTGGCTTTTGTGTTCCATGAGGATCCTGTTCTATTTCACCAAAGATGTCCTTAGAAATCTTATTCAAGAACTGTCTGCATATTTGCTCAGCAGCTGCAGAAAGGAGAGGAATACTTATTTCCTGCCACGTTGAAACTGGAAGCTTCTAGGGGAAAATTGAAGTTTCCAATTAAAAATTGGCACTTATACATTGTCACCTAATATTGACAACAGCTGTGATGCTGTCTTGTCAGATAACCAAGGTAGCCTGGAGGCCCAATGGGCTAAAACATTACGTGAGCATCTCAGGCTGTCTACGCACATGTATGTAAGAGAGAAAGCAAATCACCTCCATCAACCTTGTATTTCTTCAATATGCTAAACCTCTATAAAATGCCTTACTCAGAAGTTACTAAGAGCTACTCATAAAAGATGGCATGCAGTAATGACAGAATTGAAACTTAGCAGTATGACAGAACAGAGCTCTAAAAAAAGAAGGATGATGAGCTGAGTTGATTAAGGATGGTAAGGAGAGCAGCTATCCTATAAGCTATGAGAATTGATAGTTAAAGAAATGCTCCGTTGCATAGTATTTGCAGTTCAAAGGAAATTTGCCAACATGGAATCTGCTCAGTTAAAGGAGGAAAAAGATGTAAATCTAACAAAAGCTTACTACCTATTTCTAGTGGTTTTGTGTGAGCCTGTTTTCCTTATTGAGGAAGTCAGTCCTTCGTTGTTCAGCAGAACTGCTAAAGCATCTGAATCCAGAAAAGGGCATGGTATGGTTGTTAGCTTTCATTAGTAAGATGTTAGTGATGTATCCATGGCTCCTCTTCCAGTATCTGACTAGCGTAAGGGAAGAATACCTTAATAGTGTTACTTAACAATGATAACAAAGTATTGTGCTAACTTGCTGGTATAAATCTTCCTATTGAAATTGAGTTACATCTCCAAAAGCCTACTAAGCCACCATTTTATATTACTGAGCAGTAGTTACACTTAGCCATGCTAATGGTGAAATGTTTGCTTTACAGGTTCAGCTCATTCTGCTCTTAGCTGCAAATAATCATATTATTATATAATAATATAATGAATAAATTATTATATATATAATACAATAAATAATCAGCTTTCCCTTAAAGCTGACCATGGAGAGCTGCTTTGGCTCATGGCCTGGTTTGTAAGGGAGCCATTATAGCAGTTTTATGTTGTCACCCTCAGAGACTGACAGAGGTGGAGTCTATGAAATAAGATGGTGTTGTCTTGAGGCAGCAGCTGTGCAGCTGACTTTCCACTTCACAGAAATCTCTTATCATTGACCCAAGCCTTGTCTATTATGGGAGGACCACCTACTTTAATCTTTCTTGTTTCTGCAGGTGTGCCTGTTTGGGAGTTCAGAAGTGTCCTTGAGAGATCATTTACGGTCTGGTGCCTCAGAGGAAGAGTTGGTACAAATCATTGGAGCAGCAGTAAGCAGAAAAAAGAAACAGCATGCTGGTATGTTTATTGTACTGGAGGAATAACAGCAGTGAGTAGGATAGGCATTGTTATTCTGTTGCAGTGGGGTGTGTTGGCTTACCAGAAAAAGGGAAGGAAAAGGTTTGTAAATGAAGCTGCAGTAGTTAAAGAAAAAAATTCCCATCCAATAGGAGCATTTTTTGATAGAAAGTTTGTCATTTACTGGTCCTGCAGGTCCTCCAAAGTTTGAATAGCAGTTTAAAATTTCCTAGTCCTTTGCAAGATCTGGCACCCTGACTGTCTAGAAGTCTTTCAGCATGCCTTTTGTCTTTAAAGAGGTGCAAGTACCATTGCTAATGATCATAACAGCAAAGTGTAAAGCTAAGCAGAAATCAGTGGAGTTGCACCAGGTCCCCATTTTCTTAGAAAGTTAGTTTGCTGTAAAATAAGCACTAAAGCTAAGCTGAGCTCAGCCATTAGAACAGCTTCTTCATTAACACATTTCTGGAAGTGACAAGTCTTTTTTGAGTACACCAAAATATGTTGCCAGTCTAGTGCTCTGGATAAGGTAATGATGTATTACCTTATGGTGTATCTAGATCTTCATGCTGTATTAGTTTTAATTTATATTGACATAGTCTGTATTTAAGTCACATCTGAGTCTTAGCATGTTGTGACAATCCAAGCAGACCATGAGAATGCTGACCTTTTGCATATTAACGGTCTTCACAAGCATGGAATAATTGCCTCTATATTGGCCCTCTTGTTCTCTTGCAGGTTCTAACTGTTTAATAACAGTTGGCTTTACTCTTTTTTACTTACAAATCAAACAAATTTAAGAAGAAGCTTGTAATTCTGAATATAGGCTTGCTTGTAAAAGTTCATTTATCTGACCCAGGAAAAATAGTGCCTTGTAAACCTGAGGGTAGGAGGGAAGACTCATTCCATTTCTTTTAGGCTATTCATTTCTGAGTTTCCAATTTGGGAAAGAGAGGTGAGTGTTTTCCCATCTAGCAAAGGCATTCCTGCCATCAAGAATGTTTACCTGATACTTTCTTCTTCTGACTTGTGTTAATCTCAGTACTATCATAGAGGATTTAGAAGATTAGACTTCTTTGAACTGGACTACTGTTAACAGTTTACCCCTACAACTAATAAAGTTGAATGCTATAGTTAAGAAATAAGATTGACCTAACTTGTTTGAATTCTGTGCTAGTTAGACTGTAATTCAGATTACAGAAGGATCTGTGGGAAAAGGCTATACAGCTTTATGGATATATAGCAGCTGGATGCTTGGAGACTATGGCAGCTATTTTACTTTTAATATCATTCTAGATTCCTCCTCCAGCTCTCTTGATCTTTATTGAGCTTTGGTTTTCCTAGCATACAGGTTGTACTGTGAAGAGCAGAAAACTAATATGAACCAGATGCATGACTTAAAATCTAAAAAACTAGGATTTTTATGCGTTCCTTATTTTATTTCTAGGCATGTTTAACATTTCCCTGATGAAAAACCGTCCAATGATCCTGATTGGTGGGTGACAAATCAGTACGTAATAAACATACTATGGCTTTGTTTGGCTTCTGTCTTTTTGGGAGCAGAGTGGATTGGGCTTTTATTTTGAATGTGCATACACTTCTGGTTTAGATAGAGAAATAGGTTTCTTAGTTTTAAGCATAACTGTATCTTAAGCCAAATTTCAGAAGAAGGAAAGGTTTTATGTCCCTATCCTCTGTTTTCACTAATTTTGATAATCATTATGTTTTCCAAAGGGAAATCACTAGCTTCCTCTTGCCAGTCTGCTTTCTTCATGCCTAACAACAGCATACTAACTAACCAGGCAGTTTAGGGATGAGTTTTATGAAGATTACTAAATGGCAGTAGAAGCATAAAGGATTCAAGACTTTTATTCCTGAAATAAGAAATTCTCCTCTGATTACACTATATAAAAGCAATGACATAACACATGCAAGACTTCTCAGCTGTCTAATTCTTTGCTTTGGAATCTGGAACTTGCATTTTCATTATTCGGAAATACCTTCTTAATGTTGCAAAGTCTTAGAGCATAAACATTTAAACTGCAGTATCTGATGTCTCACCAGTCCTATGGATAAAAGCTTTTATTTTTATCTGTCTGTTGGATAGATGTTTGCTAGCTTCCTATTCTTTCTGAAGCTCTGTCCATGAACGATAAGGCACTGTAAGGATTCTCTTACAGATTTTTCATATACCCTTCTGTGTGGTATTGCCTCTTCCATGCCAACCTTCCTACTGCAGTCTTTGATAATACTTGTTGGTCCTTGGAAGCAGTGAAACAGCTTCTGATAAGCTTTTGCAACAACAGACAAAGCATCACTAACAGTATCAACAATCATATAGAAGAAAAAGTTGACTTACCCAAGTGGTGAAGAAAGCCTTTGGCTGTAAAACAGTCCTTCTCAGAAAGCAGCCCCCATCCAAGAGATGTTCTCTCTTTGGAGGCTAGCCCTTAAATGAGCCCAGGGGAGGAGAGGGGTGCACACAGGAAGCACAGGTGAATTGCTTTCACCTGTGCCCTGTGGGCCAGCCACCCTCTTCACAGGTGCTCAGTCATCAGCTCTGGCTGTGACATAATAGTTCCCTTACACCTGTCTTCTTCAAAACACTAAGTGGTTGTGAGAGTTAGCAATGCAGTGCTGTTTGGACATTGTTCTACTGTGTCTTACCAGTCAGACCCTTGTGATTTTACTGCTGTTGCCTTTGTTGAGAAATACATTCCTCAAAAGTCTTTATACTGTAGCTGTTTTCACTAGGAATATTTTTCCCATTTTGGACTATCTTTTCCCATGTCGAGTTTTAAAGTGAATGACTTTGGTAGTGCAAGACTAACTGGCTAAGTTTGCTTTTGCTCTTTTCTATTTGGCGACTGTCTCATTGTGTTCTAGTCAAAGGGGAAAGAGGAACTATTGCCTGAAGTGTGCACACACTAGTTACAGGATGAAAATAGTTTTTAATTTAAAGAGGATGGAAAATACTAAACTTCCTACAGTGGAATGAGAGCTATATCATTTCACAAAATGCTTTGTAAAATATCCTCACTCCAAAGTTAACATCCATTGTAACATTTAGGTATGTAGAGATCAGATCTATCTTAATTCCTTTTGAAAAATGCTCTCACACACTGTCTAACATACAGTAAAAACAGAGACAGAGAGCCTGTCCAGGTCCTCCCCAAGCTGTTCCATCTCCCTTTGAGAGTAACTGATGTCAGTATCTTCATCAGTGGTACAGGGTCCATAACTGGCAATGAGTGGAAAGAGTCTCACTGTTGGCACATGGAGAACTGCATTTTGAATGACAAGATTTAATTCAGTGAATACTGTCTGGTTTTGCTAGTCCTAGTATGACAAACCTGGCTTCTCCTCTACACTGTAATCTTTGTCTGAATCTTTGCTGTAATATGGTTTGTATGCTATTCCCCTTACTAAAACACTCCTTCGGCAGGTTCATTTCACTAGTGAAGAGGAGTTCTTGCTTTTAAGCGTCTCCTAGCTTCTTTCTTTCCCCCCATCACTTTGCTTGCTGGAAGCTAACTCACTTAACTTGCAGGTGTATTAGTTGGGTCAAAAAGAGAAATAGTTTGTCATATGGGTTCAGTTGTATAATGTGTAGTGCTACAGAAAACCATGATCCATTTTTTGTATTTGTATGAACAATGCATGAACATAGATGACTGAACAAAGGCAAAACAAAGATATTTGCATGCATTTCTGTCTGTTTCTATATTTTTACTTCCCACTTTACTAGAACTAACACTACTTCTTCCCTTTTCTTCCTACTGCCACAAAATTGTGCTTACCTGCCTTTACACTTGTCTCCCTTTGCAGTCCAGATTCTCTTGAAGACAAGACACTGCAGGGGATTAGCTTTAAATTCAAAGTTAATCAGGGGAACCAGAAGAATAATTTGAGTCTGCATTTTTGAACATTATATATTTTTTGCACATTACATAGCAGAGCCTAAAGAGAAAGGGAAAGAAAGCATTATTAAGCATAATTTTCTGTGCTCTTCAAAAGCAGAGCATTGTTATATTCAAAAACAGTTATGTTTACTTAAACCCATTTCTCTAAAGGTAAAGACATTACCATTAAAGTTATAAGAATCGTAATTTTGGTGGATAAGCCATCACTTGTGGATCTGAAAGGGTTTTTGCTTGAATTTAGAGTGTTATTGGGATTATATTTTAAAAAGTATAAATATCTGTGATTGATTAAACTTCAGTAATGGGCACTTTCCAAGCAACAGTTGGAGGATGAGATGAGAAAGCTGTTAAATACACTAGTTTCTTGTTACAGCTGAAGCTGGGACTAACAAGGAAGACTAATAAAAAGATGAGGAACACAGCTAAAGTGTTATCCATCCTGTAATTGTAATGTGGACAGCTCAAGGCAATATTTGTATGTCTGGGCAGTAAAGATAACTCAGAAAGGTGCTCCAAGTTTCTCACAAAGTAGAGCAAAGAGAACAGGAGCTCTAGGAGAAGACTGGTTATCAGTGAGTTTATTAAAGTAAGGCTTAGCTACTTACATCTATACCATTTTCTCTGCACTGACTTACAATACAAATTTCTTATGTGAAAAAGACTCCTTCTGTCTTGACACCTTGGCATTAATCCCCCTGCAAATGCCAAAACCAAGGGATTAAATGTGAAGGGGCAGGACGGCTGGGAGCTATGCCAGCTCAACTTGGAACATAGCTCTTAGTAGATTTAAAATATGTCTGTGAGAGGAGTGTGATTTTTCCAGTGCTTAAACTTCAGCTGTCATTAATGTGGTTAAAGCTGGCAGTAGTAAGGAAGGTTCCCATCACAGAGCCGCCCCGCATGATGTAGACAGTGCAATTGCAGGTAGTGCTTCTGGTCCTAGCTGTCCTCAGGTTCTGGCATGACCCTTCTCTGCAGGGGATGAAAGCAAGAAAAGTGTAGCTGCCCGCACTAGGAGAAGGTGTTTGGAAAAGAGGAGCTGAGAATCCAAGTGCAATATTTTTTACTTACCCTGCCAGGCTTTCAAAGAAGACTCTGGGAGAGTCTCAAATAGGTGCTGTGATGCTGTGACTTGCTCATATTTCGGCCTGCTGCTCTTGTGAGCTTCCTTGGCTGATATTTCTAAGTAAGTGTTGATACTTTTTAAAAGCAGAGTTATTTCCTCTTGTCAGAGACTTCAAAATAAGTGTTTTAAGTCCCAAGGTTCAGAATAACAAGTCAGCAAATGCTGTTGTGAGGGTGAGTGAGAAGACAAAGCTTAAAGAGAAAAGGGGATGTTTGCAGGTTTCTAAAGCTTTTTGTAATACAGAAGGTCCCAAGCAAGGCTCCAAGAGTGTTCTCAGCTACTGCAGATTTAGTGTAGCTTTCTGGTTAGTGAGACAGACCCTCATGTTATTTTCTTTTCTTTTTCAGAGCCTTCACTGATGTCATTCCCTCTATGCCAAGATGCCCTACAGGATGCCCCATATTTAAAACTGTGGGGCCATGCACTTAGCCATTGGCTAACTTTGAGAGCAAGTTTATCCAAGCAAATGGGAAAAGCATTAATAAGAAATAAACTTACAAAACAGCTTATCCTGCCAAAATTTCACCAAGAGCAACAGTGGTACCTAAGGACAGGAATCCTACAAACCCAGCTGAGAGGCTTCTGTGTCTTCCAAAAGGACTTGAGCTCCACGTCTGACACAAAGTGCCTTGAGGCTTCTCCAGTTGGCCAAGTTTCTAAGGACTGTCAGTCCAAAGAGGCAAGTCCAGGATCTGAATTCTCTAACAGGAATTTGGGATCTTGCACCAAGATCCGTCATGCCTCTGATAACTTGACTCACACAGATGAGGAAGGACGGGCCACAATGGTGGATGTTGGAGGGAAACCAGATTCCAGAAGAAGTGCTGTTGCTGTCGCTATTGTTAGCCTGGGTGAGAAGGCATTTGGGATGGTGAGGCAAAACCAAATGAAGAAAGGGGATGTGCTGGCAGTAGCACAGATTGCAGGAATTCAGGGAGCTAAACTGACCAGCCAGTTGATCCCTTTGTGTCACAACATCCCTCTTAGCCATGTTGAGGTGTCCCTGAGCCTGGATGAGGCCAGATGTGCAGTGGTGATTCGCTGCTCCTGCCAGACCTGGGGGAAGACAGGTGTAGAGATGGAAGCTCTGACAGCTGCCAGCTTGGCTGCCCTGACTGTGTATGACATGTGCAAAGCAGTCACTCATGACATTGTCATCGAGGAGGTGAAGTTGCTTAGTAAGACAGGTGGGCAGAGAGGAGACTTCTCTAGAAGTTAAGAGTCTGCATCATATCCAGACCCTTCCAGCCCGCTAGATAACCACTGCTAGAACACAGCCTCTTACAGAACAGCATTTGCTCAGCAGTAGTAAGCTTGTAGACCTCAGTAGGTGTGCTATACCACTCTCATTTTGCCTTACCCTGTCACTTTATTTCTGAATGAACAGAGAAACCACTTAGCCAGCTGCTGAGTAAGTGGGTTTTTAAAGGACAGATTTCTCTGCTCAGCCAGTAGTTTCATTTTAGTGTCCTCACCACGAGGTTGAGCAAAGATTCCTAGTTATAGTACAGAAGGTTTCTTTTTCTTCTTGCTGTGAAATATTCACAGCTGCTGTCATCACACCATGCAACTGTGAGCTCTGGAAATGAAACAAGTGTTGAAAGTACTGTTATTTGGCAACTATCCTTAAGTCAAGGATTAGGATTTCAGAACTGCTTCTGTCTGTCTGTGCCCCCATCCCCTCAGATGAGTTTAGATGGTGACAGGGAGAAGAAAACAGCTCTGAGAATTTATCGTTCATCAGAGATTATAGCTGTGGAACAGTCAGGGACAGAGGGGCAGCTCCTGTCCCTTTTCAGTGCTACTGCAGTGAGAAATATCCACCTCTCCGTTTCAAAACAAAAGGAGATTGCAGCTGCCCAGCTCTCTCTACCTTGAACACTGTGAAATGTGGTGTAGAACATCAGATTTCTGGTGTTGGAAGAATTATTTTGCTGATCTGAAAGGCAACTTTTATGATTTTAGAAGCATGTTCCAGCATTTTGACCTTGGCACTCAAATACATTGAGGCACTGTCTGGATGCATGTCTGGTTTAATTATGCCACGCATGGAAGTAGGTTTCAGCTCTCCCTTAAAGTATTTAAGAGATCCCATGTAAGTTGCCAGAAGTGGATTGTCATGTATCTCTTAATAGCTTTGCTAATTGACTTTCCTAGAAAGAAATTAATCAGCATTTCCATTAGGGTGGATCCCTTTTAAACATTAATTTATGTGCTCTGAAGATGATGTTTTCAACTTTGGTTTGCTTGTTTCCTAGTGGCTAATGTGAAGCTCCATATGGTTCAGGGTGCTGCCTCTCAATACGCACAGAGAGTTGAAGACAGCTTTAAGTTAAGGAGGCTACTGGGGGAATTGTCTTAAACTTTGCAAGCTGTTACTTCTCATGGAATAAGGTTAAACTGTGAACATCTCTAAAGCACACAGCACAGTCACGCACATCCTCCTCCTTTAAAGTAAGCACAGGTCTAATATGAGGAGTCAGTAGGAGATACTACAGATGTATTTGCTTCTACATTATGAATCTCATACAGTAGTTAACATGAAAGCACTTTTCCCATTGCAGGTTAATTAGATTCTTTTTTTTTCATTGTCACTGAGGTCAGGCACACATAACTGCAACAGCTACTGCTGAGCAAGCTCAGAAAAGCAGAGGAAGTCTGCATAGCTTAATAACAGAGATGCTCAACACTGCAAACGTTTTAAGGCCTGTATTCACTGTTATATTCCTGATTCCATCAATGTCACTAAACTGCCTGTAAGTCTATAGTAAGTTAGCTTAACATTGTACAGGGGATGGCAGTGAATTATGTCACTCAAGCACCTTCCTCAGATAGGCACTAAGAATTCCAGCTGACTCTGCAACTACGAGAGACCACATTCACATATGGAAATGCTGTGCACGTCATCTCCCCGAGCTCAGCATAGAAACAAATCCCCTGGAAAAAGCAGCATGCCTGTAACCTAAGTATGTTAGCTGACTTAGACAAGCAGTTAACTTCACCCCCCCTGCTCCCACCATGCGCAGCACAAGCTGCTCTCCCAGCCTTCACCCAGTCTTGAAAAATTAAAGGAACCTAGAGGTAGTAATAAAGCGATGCTTTGGGGCATACGATTCTTTGGCTTCTGAGAAGTTTGCTGTCATGCTGTAAAGCTCACAGAGAAGACTTAAGATCATACTGGGGACTGCAGAGCACACGCACGATTGCCACGCACATCATACCACTTAACGCACATCTCACTACATACTTTCTTGGGTTGAGAGTGACTAGAAGCTTTGGGCAAATGTACTTTGGTGCCATTTTATGCTCATATTGTTCTATTGTCAAGTCTCAATACTATGCACATTTATAGATGATGAAACACATACTTCAACAGAACATTTTGCAAGAGAAATGAGTTGGTATGTTTCAGCGGTGCTGGGTGGGCAATGGTATAATGTGATGAATACTTTCTGAAGGCTTGCTTTTTTTGTCCACTGTTTTTAATAAATGCTCATTGTAATTAATTATTTCACGTTGTTTTGAATACATTTTTTCCCCATTCACTCATCAAAAGGAATGCTTGTTTTTTCAGTCCTCAGCTTCTATAAGTAGTCAACTCAGAATGAGCAAGATGACAGACTTTGAAAGTTACTGTGATTAGTCAGCAATTATGAGGAGATCAGTCAGGATAACATTACTGCAAGGCAGCTACTATTCTTTTTTATGTTGCTGAGTGAAACTCAGCTCCATCTGGCTGTACTTAAATAGAACGATCTTGTAGGCTTGGCAGCATAATTTATCATTTCATCTTTAATCCTGCTGTCTCCCACTTCCCTGATTACACATCAGTGGATGCGAATAACTTAGCATTGCTGTGTGCTGCAGTCATGTAAGGAAGGAGCACTTCACCCATTCTCCTTAGCCTAAAGTGGCCACACTGAAATGAATGCCCCATGGAACTGCCTGTACACAAGTCCATCCCTCCTGAACAGTGAAGGCTGTAAGAGAGGTTCTCTTCCTGATACAGCTGAGCTGCCAGGAGAGATCTCACTTTGTTTGCTATCTGGAAGGCCGGTAGGAAGCAGCATCGGTGGAGCAGTTTGTTGTAACTTGCTACTTACTCAGTGCAGCCCCATAGGAAGCCAACAGCAGGCACTGTGCAAGAGGGCTGAGACTGGCTGTACTGCTAGAAGGTCTCCCATCTGGCATAGCCTAAGAATGCTGCTTACCCTGGGACTACAGCACAGTATACATCTACTTTACATCCACTTTCTGATTCCATGTTAGGAAAAAGGTCCTAGATTTCTGACAGTTTAAAATGCAGTAAAGCAATGAGCCTACCACATCTTTCCAGAAGATACCATGTGCCACTAACACTGTACGTGCCAGATGCAACTGGAACACAAAGCAAGTGTTGCTTGCCCTTACAGCACATCTTTTATCCTCTCCTGAAGACTCATTTGTCCCAGCTAATTTCCCATCTGTGTTTTATTGTCTCTTCCCTGCCAATCCAGCCTGTGTCTTTTGTGGCAGGCAAGTTTCTTTCCTTCCTGGCCACATCCTGAGGCCTGTCACCCCACCCTTAGACTGCCCTGGAAAAAAAAAAAAAAATAGAAAAAAAAAATGGATGCAAAGTACTAAAGGAGAAGCCAGCAAAGGCTAGGCCCTAAGTAAAATAGGGACCTCTTTCAGCACGAGGATTGCATAAAACCAGACCCTAAAAGCAACAACAGCTGAGCACTAAAAATGGGAAGAAAATTTTAGCCATTCTAAGCCAGTGGTGACCTGCAGAAATTCTTCCTAAGTCACTGAGGTTACTCAGCATCATGTGGGATTTGAGTGAACAGAATCCAGCCCTCTGTCCCACCCCTCTTCAGCCCATAGCTGGCAGCTCCTGGCTGGCTCAGCAACAGTAAGGCAGGCATGTAACAGCTTAGAAATGGCTGTAATGTAGTGTGTGCTTTGGCCAGGACACAGGACTGCTAATTAGTTCAATGAAAACATGGTTTACCTCCCTCCATTTTCGACAGCCTTGTTCCAAGAGCAGCTTAGCTTTTCAGCAAATGTGAAAATGGGAGTTGCTGGGTGCAATGGGCTGACTGAGCTTTTTTGGGACACTTCAGGACAAAGCCTCAATGTAGATCTCAAAATCAAGTGATCTGAGGAACACTATAAAAGCTATGATGATGGCAAACCCCGTGACGTGCCTGGCACGCTCACTGGAAAGGCACAGGGTGGAGTGGCTGAAGCCTGCCTCACAAGCCAGGCCTGAAGGGCTCTGGGTGAACCCAGTGCACCCCATCATAATAAGAGCAGATTTTCATTTTGGTCACCACAAGTTATACAGCAGTAGCTGAGGCATAAATCCAGCTAGCTTCACCTTCCATGCCACTAGTGCTGTGTTTAGAAAGCCTTCAGTTTAGCACCTCTATTTTTGAGCTCATCCTATTTGCTCCTTTGATGAGGAGAAATCTCCCAGAATAGCAGAGGTTAAGTATGGCCAAGTGCAAGTTTAAGGGCCAGATGCCCCAAGATGCTGTTAAGACTTGCTTTGAGCAGAGCTGTGTGACAACCCAGGCATTGCTCAGCTTCACAATCACAGCCTGACTGCAAAGTCTGGACCATCATCTGGATTCTGAAGAGCCTGCTCAAAACCAGAAAACCTTTACACTCCTGCTAAGCTCTTTCTGCATAGATTTAGCCTTAAAAACAAACGCAACAGAAATGCTTTCCTCTATACCCATGATACTTCCAGGGTACATAGCTGAAAGGATGCAAGGCCAGCAAAAGCAAAGTTTCTGGTTCCAACGTCAAAGGCAGCTTGGCTGCAAGGTGCACAGGAGTGACAGGAGGCAGGGGAGGAAGAGAGAGAGACAAAAGAAGGTCAGGCAACTGTAATGTTGTGTTAATATTATGCTTGGACAAAACATATGCTGGTAGATACACAGCTGCTCCATTAGCTGTGCCCTGGGCCAGTTACCAGCTGGTTCAAGTTGTGGCATAGCTCCAGCAGCAGCAGTGCTGCACAGCCTCACACTGGGCAAGAAGCCGGTGGGCAGCTTCTGCTCCTGGGAGCCAGGGAGAGGGGTTTCATTTGCACAGACCTGACTCCTTCCACCACTTTCCAAGTCCTTAAGGAACACCCTGATTAACTAATAGGGTCATTTCATCAATCACGTCTCCCCTTGTGCAAAGTTCCAGATGAGCTGAAATTACTGCTATCTCAGGCAGCATGTGGGGCTGCGTCCTCCCTCCCCTGAAGCCACCTCCCGGCTGCCACCCACAGCCTTTGCACTATGGAGAGCTGAGCTTCCCCACCCCAGGCTAGATGCTGAATGGGAATGTTTAAGCTCTGTGTGGCTCACTTGGCTTCTGCAGATCAGCTCCTGGGGCCATCCTCAGCCCAAATCCAAGAAATAAACAGAGCAGAGGGGAGGGTGTCGTTTTTGCTGCCCTCAAAGCCTCATCTCTCCTATTGCAGCTGGCAGTTCCAAAGGTTCCATCCTGCCAAGACTGAATCTTAATTGAGTTCAGTGGAAACAGAAATTGCTGCCAGGGCTGCTGTGATCCATGGCTTACAGGGAACATGGGCAGAGCTCGCCTGGTCCCTCAGGAAAGGGCCTTCACTAGAGTTAAGGGGAAAAAAAAAATCCCTCCAAATGAGTGATACCAGTGAAAGCCTCAAGTTGAGGCCAAGGAGGAGAGGAGATAGCTCAACCAGACAGTTTGAGGAGGAGCAGGCAGTACCACGTCTGTGGAAAATCCTCCCTGCTCCGGCAGTACTAAGGGAAGGAAAGCCACCAGCCAGCCCAAAGGGCAGCCAGCAATCCCCAGGCCTTGCAGCAAATTTAAGTACTAAACTCAAAGAGGCACACAAATCCTATTCCAATTCTGCCCAGAAATTCAGCCCCTGCTGAGGGCTGTGGGACAAAGCACAAGACATGGGAAGACCAGAACAAAGCCTCTTCAAGCATCCTGTCAGCACATGACATTAGGATGCTACATGATACTTTTTCCAAGCCACAGACACAGATTTCAAACCCAATTGCTACAAAGGCTGCTGCCAGAGCTCACTCACACCTCTGCAATTAGGCACAGTCCATGCACTCATGCTTCAAGGAGACACTGTTGGCCTCTGCCAATTCCTACTGCACCCAAGATGGGAACTTCTGACCTCATTTCCTTAAAAGTACAGCATACTGTCCTTCAGCTGCTGTACTATCCCAGCAGAAATCTGCTGTGCTCCCAGCAAAGCAAGCAGACAGCAATCTGGATAATTTTGACATCATTTGATCCCTATTGTAGCTATCAGATCCACCAGAGGAAGGCCATCACAGTAAGATCTTGCTTGGACTGGAAGCCTGAGAAGAGCTCACCTTGCTGATTCAGAGACACAGGGCTAACCAAGAGCTTATGCAACAGAAGCCATGCAGGCATCTCAGAGCTGCTGGACCTGAGTGGTGCAAATGGGCTTTTGCTCTGGTAAAATAACTTTAACAGGATTTTCCAGCCAGTGAACCAGCTTTGACAGACACACCCAGGACACTCAGCCATAAGCAACACCACTGTGTGCTGAAGGATCTTGGCCAGCCAGACTGGGAGGGGTATTTAAACACAAGTTTCTTGCATTCATCTTTATATCCCACTGTCATCCTCACTGAGGATGTGTCAGAGCATATCCTTATGGGATGTCCCAGATACAGCTAAGGCATCAGCAGTAACACTTAGCTGATGACTGGTAAACCATAGCTTTTGCAAACCTCAGCCAGAAGACTTCAGCTGGACGCCAACAGCTGGAGGGGTTTTCATTTCCACTTCTCCAAGGCTGATATTTCAAGGTGTTTTTATTTCTTTATAATCAGTGCATATTGTCAGCTCAGAAGGGGGTCTAAGGAGGAGAGAGGGTCAGAGCAGCCACTGTATCTGCACAAAGTAGTCCCACATGCAAGAGGAGCAGAGCTCAGCTCACTCGGTGTGTGTTTTGCAGTGTGGTTATGGGCTGTCATTCCACCTTGACAAAGCTGTTATTTATTTACTTAAAGACTTGCATTCCGTGGAAAAAGATGCCCCAAGATAGTACTGTGTTTCTAAAATTAAAGCCAGCTGGCTGGACAAGGAGCAAGCAAGCACTCCTATGCTTCACCAGCAGCAGAAGCATGGCTCCCCACATCCCAGGGCCTCCCCAGACCCATTGTGCTGCTTCAGAGCCTGACAAGTTCTCCCTGTGCCCTCAGCCAAAAGAGAGGCAGCTCCCTAGGGCGTGGGTCACTTCAAATGAAAGCAGGGATGCTACTGTGTCCTACAGTATGGGATGAAGCCTTAGTAAGAGACCTGATTCTCCAAAGCTCCAGGAATGCTCTCATGCTGCTGCTGGAGAGGACATCCCACCAGATATATCCGACACAAGTCAGACTGTGGCTTTTTCACACTTAGCACGGACAGGCTGCATTCCTGGTCATTGTTGTGTATCTAATCTAGCCAAGATCTTCCTCCAGCTCACGTGTCTCTGGTAGTTCCCTCTTCACAAAGCTCACCCAGCCCTCACTGCTGTAACCTAAGTTAAGAAATCTGTTTTCACCAAAACCATTTATAGAAGGGAAGAACTCCAGTGTTCCTCCACCCTTGCCTGGCACCAGTAAGAATTTCCCCTGCTGACAACGCTTTTGGCACCTGTTCCCCTGCTGAAACACGTGCACAGAGGCCACGTCTACATCAGCAAGGAGCTCAACTGGGAAACAAGTACATCAGCCTGTTGGAGCAGCTGGTGGTGGAGCTGCTGTTCAGGGGTTTTACAGGGGCCTACATTTAGCCTCATCCCTCAGACGAGATGTCTCCATGCACACACGTGGCTGAAGCTCTCCAAAGGACAGGCCAGTCTCTGCTTGAGGCCCCTGTGCCTGCTGGGGACAGGAGCATTTCCAAGGCACTTGGGAAACAAAGCTGATGGGGATGGCAAAGGCAGATCAATGAGGGCCATGGGAAGAATGGCAAAGTTTGGCCTTAAATCTCACTTCTCTGTACCATAGAGCTCACATAGAGTGAGAGAAATCTGAACCGGATCAGCAATAAAATCAATATGATGCTTGAAATGCTCATAGAGCCCCTCATCCCCAGGTGCACAACCCAGCACCCCCTTGGCCTCAGCACCATGTCCTGCCCTTGGCGCAAGCTCTGCTCAGCTGGGAGCAGAGAGATAGCCCTTGGCATCACACATCACTTGTGACCAAGGCAGGAAGGAGAGCACAGTTCTTCCACTACAGGCCTGGATTTTGATACAGGAGGACCCGACTGCAGAGCATTGGGACAGACCAACACTGTCGTGCTTGCTAAATCATTCAGATCATTGTTTGCAGATGGGAATGCCAATCTATCCTTCCCATTACTCTGTACACTTGGCAGTGAGCACCTGGAAACAGACCTGCAGGCCTGAGCACTCTTCCTCTCTGACATGCATCTGAAGAAGGTAACACTTGCCATCAAATTAGCAAAGTTACTCTTAGCAGATGTGGCTTTTGCCCCTCAGCTTGTCCTAGTTGCTTTATGTAAATGTCACTTCCCTGCCTCAGAGGGAGAAAAATCCACTTGCACTGGTGACACTTCAGTTCTCATTTCATTGAGTACAAAAGGCAGAAGTATTCAGTCACAGTAAAGTTCCTCGCAGAGCTGATGGAAAGTGCTGGCACAAGAAAGAGGAAAGAGAGTTGGTCATCATTCCTGCAAGAAGTTCTCAGGAAAGAGCCTGCCCCTCATCAGAGCTCAGCTATTTCTGTGACTATGTCCATTTGCCCATAATTATACTGGTTCCACTCTGTAACACACTGTCAGGACTACTGATCCCTATCCAAACTCCTGCTGCCTTCCTGTCTGGATTAGGACGCCAGCTTGGGTTAAAAATTAGAGAGGGAAATTGCTTCAATATCTGATTTAGCCCCTTCCTCCTCCCATCCAGCTTTGGGTTTGGGATGCGGTGGTCAGCATCCCTCTGGGAGAGGATTAATTAGGAACAGATCAGCAATTGGCAGCTGTCTCACAAGGACAATATCTCAGATATGGGACAAGGTGGAGTCTCCCACTTTGACCCTGGTGTAAGTCCAAGACACTTCTTGCTTTTGCAGCCCAGCACTAACACTCTGGGAGCTGGCAGACAATCAGCATCCCAAAAGGCCACAGCTAGCTCAGGTCCCAGTGTTATATTGCTTCAGCTCTGGAGCTGCTTCTGCAGTGAAAGGCTGTGTGTCCGTGCTGGCTCCAAAGGCAGTTTTAGCTCTCCAGCTGCAGAAATGGCCTTCTCTGTAGTTAAGGAAGAAGGAAAGATATTCTGTTACCACTATTTTAAAACAGTAACATTGTGCACGCAAGAAGATTCATACGAAGGATGACACAGTGAAAGGACAGGAATCCTCCTGAGGTGAGGAAGCCATAGGCCACCATGAGGTCTTCCCTCTGCCTCCTCTGCTCTGGGAGGAACAAAGCAAGGACTTCAGCTGCTCCTCATCCATCTTGCCCTCCAGACCATTCCCATCTTTTTAGCCCTCCTCTGCATGCTCTGGTCCTGCAGAGACGTATGGCTGCCCTGGTGCAAGAGCACTGAGAGCAGGCATGGAGGGGTAGACTGGCACCTCCTCCTCACCCTCAGTGACCACACAATGTGGGAGACCCCAGGGAGAGGCAGTAAGTGAGATGGAACTCCTCACCACATTCATGTCATTTTTTGTGCTTTGATCATTGCTGGAAAGTTTTTTCTTTTGAACTAGGAAGATCTTCATTAATTAAGTATAGGAATAAAGAGGGGAGCTCAGCTGTGGGAGGAGAGGACAAATATTTGTCCTTAAAAAAGCAAAAATGTACCCTTTAGAAGAATCCTAGTTGTGTTTTCTTTCTAAGAGGCTTTTTCCTTTCAAAGAGGCACTGGGAGGACGATTGGTATTTCTATATTACTAGATCATTTTTGAAGCCTGGATTCTACACTGATAGAAGATCAGGACCCTTTTGATTTATAACAGTAAAAATAAAAATAAATAAAACCACATTTTCTGAAACAGACAGAAAAAGAATCACTTGGGGGTGAATATTTTAGCTCTATCTCCCTGTTAAATATTGACCAGCATGGAAGGCAACAGCAGTTCTGAGAGGTCAACTTGCCAAGCACTTTTCCAGCATCAGAGCTGATACTGTGTATATTGTGCAGGAGATCCCTCGGGACCCTCACCCAGGTGCTCTGTGAATACTTCAAGAAACTCAAATGCCTCTGAGGTACAGGGCAGTCACACTGATCCAAGTGAATTCAGGAGAGACACTCAGCCCACTGTGCGTAGTCCATTCTACAGGAGGACACATCAGGCATGTTTGCCCCACCCTTCCAGGCAAGAAGCTGACACAAGGAAGAGGAAGAATGAACTTCAAACAAGACGCACTCAGTACCCTGCCTTAAAATAACAGTGAATACTCAAGGTGACAATTTCTTTTCATAGGATTGACCCAAAGTTTGGTGTTTGAAATCAAACTAAACTCACACTAAACTTTGGTTAGTCTCCCTACTATTTTAATCAACCATGATGTGCATTTCATTATACATTTTATACCTTTTTCCTTCTTGCCTGAAAACATCAATATAAAAAACAGGTATGCCAAACAGACATCTTATCCTGTTTTATTCCTCCTCTGTTTCTTTCCCTCATCAAGGTATGTTTGAATAATACATTTAGCCTTCTTAATTAGTCTCTACATTGCTATCTTATACAAAAATTCAGTCTGCCAGGTTGAGGTTCCAAAGAGCAGAGCACCCCACCCCACCTTCCTCAAGAAATTCTAGCAGGTATACATAGGTCTACAAGCAGCACTGCCCTCATTTCCTCTAACCAATCTGCACCGAGACCAACAGGAAACAGAAAAATAATAATAAAGGAAGACCCTCTTCCTGGAAGTCTGACCAAAGTAGAGATGAACAGCAACTATGTCTCAGAGACAACAGCAAGAAGCCCCTTAGCTAAAGAAACATTAAATGAATAAACAAAATCTAGCACAACGACCTTGAAATCCAGATTTTGGATTTCAGAGTGGGTGAAGGGGGCAAAAGTATTTTATTATTTTGTTGCCAGGTAACAGAATGCAGTTCCAAAAAGGCCAAGAAGATTTTCCCCAGAAGATTCTATAACTGCTACAGCAGAGATAAAAATAATCATTGTTTAAACAGAAGCCAAAGATTAAAGAAAGGAGAAACCAATGAATAGTAGATCTTCAGAGTTAGCCAGCATACCAGAAAAGTTCCCCTTACTCTCCTCCTCACTACCACTCATTCAGGACAGCAAAACCCCGACACTATTATTGCTCAGAAAAGAAGCCAGAAGGCACTTACCTTGCTCCTACGCAACGGTGACGATGAGCAGCAGTCTATAGCCACAACAAGAAGCCAGATGGAAAGATTAAAGGAGGCTTCTATACCAAAGCCACCCTGGAGGGCAGAACGGGAACTCCTCACTGCATGCTCAAACACCAGTCAAAATACAGAAGAAAAAAAGATCTTCATATAATTTGAGCAGGATACCTCTTTGTTTGCTCGGCACAGCTAGAATTCAAATGCTGCTGCTTGACCTCCAACAAGCGGAAAAACCATGGCTTTGCTCTAACTTACTGAAACCCGACTGCTAAAGAAGAGGCAAGTAGGTCCCAGTACTGTCCTCTTCCCTCTGCCACTTCCCTCTGCATGGATTTCAGAAATATCCCTCCCCTGCATCTGTAAAACAAGAATCTTGTAGGCAAGCTCAACTAAGTCTGAATCAAATAGGCCAAAAGACAGAGAAACTGAAAGCTCTTTTAACACGTACAAAACTAGTCCCCACAGAGCACTCAGAGTCCCACTTGCTGCCTGTTCACCCTCAACCAGTGAAAGCAATTATTCCCTATTTGCTTTTGCTCATTGCCATAGCTCTTCCCACCTGAGAGCCACAACCAAGAGCTGGGGCTTTGAGGTCTCATGTACTGCAGGAACACACAGCACAGCCTGATCTAAGCTAGACATGAGATTTGCCAGAGTTCACAGTTAGGACATCACACTTTCATGATAGCAGATAACGGTGAAAAGTTGCGGCTTAAGGAGGAATGTTGTCAATGATCAATTTATGTTATTAGAGACAAGGAGATTCATGTGTAAGTGAAACAGCTGCATATGCATGCTGTGTGTCTAAAGTAAAACTGAAGTTCTGCCCTTGAGCTCCAAGGAATTCCTTAGCTTGTCCTTTGATTCACCCGCTCTTCAAGTGCACACAAATTAGCCCAAGACCTCACATACCTCCTGCTTGCCTCACTGTTCTGTACCCAACTTCTCTAACCTCATACCTCCCACATCCCTAAAGCTGGCTTTCCTGGCTTCCTTTCATCCAGCCTTATTGAACTCCTTCCTTTGAAGCCATCCTCTCACTCCTGCTCTTCTTCTGAGGATGCTGCTCAGACAAGTAAGCTTACAGCCAGCACTGCAGCCTTACCTGCTGTTCCATGAGTGTGTCCACATATGGATTATAAGCCCTGAAATAGCAAGACTGACATGGTTTCTCCCCAGCTCTGCAGTGACTGTGTCACTGAAGAACTGCATGCTCTTGATCAAAGAGAAAGACCCAGACCCAAGAAAAACAATGCACTCAGACTCCAACTCACCTGTAACGCTGTCCAGCAAAAGCACAGAAAATGCAACTACAAATAAATTTACTGAGACGCAGTGGGGGCAATATATCTTTAATTTTTTTGCTTTTGTTTTTTTTTTTTAGTATTACAGTATATTCTTATAAAAAGATACAGATAAAAAGGACACTACAGGATTTGTACATTTAATTCACTTATAGTCTTAAATTGACTAAGAAATGAGGATACGCCAAGGCATTACAGCAGCACACAACCTCACACTTCAGTAAGCAGCACTATACTTTCCAGCTCGGCAGGCAGGGATACCTCCAAAAATGATCTGCAACTTTCAAACTGAGCAGGCTGGCAGGAAAGGAGAATGGCTGAATACAGTTTGGAAGGGAGAAGCGTTGAGTGTGGCTCAGACACCTGATGTCCTCCTACAATTCTAAAACAGCAAAGGTTTTTAAAGAGAGTGTTTAGGGGCAAGTCTGAAGATGAGGGGGAGTGTAGAGGGGGTTGGGTTGTCAGTAGCATATCATTGAGGCTTTTCTAGATCAGCTGAGTGAGAGCTCCAACTGTTGTACAGCTGAAAGGACTGAGCTCTTTGGAAGCCCTGTAGAACATCTTCTCAGCAGCTAAAGCTGTTTAAAAAGGGAGTTCTGATCCAGATGTTGCTTTAAATAATGTTGGTGTTAAATGCTGTACTGGGGATATACTGGATCTGTTCCACATTAACACCAGCATCAGAAGACTGGTTTGGAATATCTGTTAAGCATCCAGACTCAAAACGAGGTGCCATAACAGCTTTCTATGATAATGACATCCTTCTCAGCATAATCTGGCCAGCTTTAGGAGAATCTGGTCATCCAAACTACTCAGAGGAGTAAATAGCTTTAATATCTACACCTATATTTTCAGTTGGCCAAATTATATTACCCAAGACTTTTTCACCTTTGATAAGGAAAGTAAGAGTGGCCAACAGCAGCTAAGCGTTTGAATGGCAGACAACCAGAAATCTTCCTTGTTCAGCACAGAAGCCAAAGAGCTTGTACTTTTGCTAGAGACTCCACAGAGAGAAAACCAAACAGCCAAAGAATATTGCTTACCCTGGATGCCCTGAGGAACCAGAGTGGAGGCAGAGAGGGGAATCAGAGAGAATCCTTTCATCTTTGGCCTGTCACAGTTTGTCTCACTAACAGTGTAAACTCTGGTAAGAGTACGATCCATACTTGTATATCTATTTGAGCTTCTCTGGCACTACGTGCAGAATTTGAACTGGAGGTTGAAATTTCAGTTAGGAACTGTGTAGCCTAACCCTTCTCAATATGCCCACCATGATTCATAACAAGAAAACAGTTTTTTTCTAGAAAGTATTCTTAAATAACCTCCTTGTATTGATTTACCACATGCTTTAAAAGATATGCTTACCCAAGTCCATTACTGTTAGGGCAGAGTGATTCCTATGAAAGGAAAAGTGAACTTCTTCCTTGCTTCCCTTCCCACACCAAGGCTGCTCCCATCCCATCCCACCCCCTGCTCAGCTTGCTGCAGAACGGCCATGCCAGCTGTCTAGCTGGTGTAATGCCCTGGCACGGTCTCAAGAGTCTTTGCTGTAATGCAGTGTATACATACAAACATAGCAAACTAAAATAAGGCAAAATAAATAGAGGTGTCAGATTTACAGGTTCCCCTTAGAGATTCCGAAAACCATTAAAAAAAAAAAAAATCATTTAACCCCCAAACAAAAAAGAAAAACAACAAACAAACAAACACAAAACAACCAACCCAGAAACAAAACTGCATATATCATGTACATCATCAACTGTACAACTGATCTCCTTTCCCCTCAAGGAAACTCCTGACACAAGCTTCTCCCGTGCAACCCAGCTCAGAGTGCGAGCTTTCCTAAAAAAGAGGGAAGATTCAGCCAATGGAGCTGACCATTACAGAAACACCTGCTCCACAGCCTTCCATCAGGGCCCCTCACGATGCCTTCCCCTTCCTCAGACATTGTGAACACATTACAGAAATGCTTCTGAAGGATGCCCAAGCTGTCTCTCTAGTGGAGAGTCTCTCATCCCTGAATATTAGTCCTGCTTCTGCTCTTATAGGGAACCAGTGCCCGGACCATAGCTGTGCTGCAAAGCAATGAAGGGCCTTGCTGCCCTGAAGTCACTTCACTTTGTAGCATTTTCAGAGACTTATGGACAACTGAGAAGAGTGACAAAGAGCAAAGGGAGTGGGGTGTGTGTGTGGGAAAGTTCTGCAGTCTTTTCAGGGGTCATTCTAATGCAATCTGCTTAAGAACAATGAAAAGACACATAGGTAAGTGAAGAAACACTAGATCTCTACAGACAAGGTTTGGAGAATTAGAAAGTACCTCCTCTTCTAGGTGTGAAGAACTTCATCATATAATTAGCAACAACTACATTTCTCTAGGAAAATTATAAAATAGAACAATCCCTCAATTAGAACCTTTTCCACATTTCCTCCTCTCCTACTTAAAATGCTGGTGCTAAGCACAGCTGCAAGGACAACAGCAGACCTTAGATCTTCTATGTCCTTCAGAATATGATAAAAAGGTTTCGCTTTAATGTTAATGTTTAAGCCTCATGACTGCTTGTTGTGCCCGTCCAGGCTACAGAGGCACTAGACGACAAGGATTAGAATCTTCCTGCCTTGCACCTAACAACTCAATCAAAACTGCATATGAGAAACAAAGAATAGCTGCATTCACAGCATGCCAGAGACTCCAAGCAAGGATGGGCTTGGCTTTGCAAAAAATCTGAAGTTGGGACCTAGAGCAGATTCAACCTTTTCCTTATCTGCTGTGGCCTGCCTCATCTCTTACAGTAGACATATTAATTGGACTCTCTGCTTGTCACCACTTACATGAAATCACTGCTTGCCCCAGTGAGTAACCAAGCTTTTCCAGAATGCTTGTCATGAACATTCACCAAGCAGTGAACAGCCAGGGGAGACTGTTCAGCATGCTGAAAGAAACCTTCAGCCACCACCACCGACTCAAAACAAAAGCAGCCTGGGGCCCTTAAGTGCTAAGAAAGTTGAGCTGCAATGAACCAGGGGCATGACTCTGGTTTGTTGTTTTTTTTTCAGTTCCAGTGATGTATCTCACAGCTGATTTACTGGAGTTGCACAGTCTCTTATTACTTGTGTATATATTGAGGTGGTTGCAAAGTTACAGCAGCTTTCTCTGACTGTCACTGAGCCTGGAGCACTGCATACCATCATATAACTTTCCATAACAGGGCTGAACTGTGTACACAAATGAACAGGGAGATTATCACTCTCTCTGCTTTTGCTACATTTATGGCCTGGCAAAGTGACTTCAGTTTCAAAAAGCACTCCTTGAACTTGGTTTGAAAAATACTGGGGTAGGGAATGCTGTATTTATATTCAAGGGTTTTGCCCTGAGGTGTTTCTTCTATAACAGAACCGCCTTGCTGACAGTCTGCCACATTGAACAAGTACCTGGGGAGCAAGCAAGCAGCCATAAGTTGGACATAGCCACATCTTGCACCAGAGCTGACCTTGGCACTGGCACTACACTTGAACTTCTGAGTGAATCCTAAAACCAAGGAGAACAAAGAGGAGGGAAATCTACAATGTTCTAATCCCTAAAAGTACTATCTTTGGAATTCAGGGATTATCAAAATCTAAACTCAACTGTATACCAATTTGGCACATATTACCACCTCTCATATGGCTTACATGGCATGGGTTATATGGCATGCTTTAAAACAAGACAAACGAAAAAAGGGCTGAGATATGGCATGTCTACTTTGGGGAGCAGCGAGGAGCTTGTTAATATAATTTACAAGAGACATTTCTAAAAATCCATTTTGTATTTTAAAATAAAAATGCTTATAAAAGTGAGAGTTAAACTTCCAAAAACCTTTATGAAATACAGTCTTTCTTCTACAAGGTGCTTGTGTCTGCTGCAATGAATATTGCTGTTAATAGCTAATCCCAGAAGGGCAATGGGATAATAAGGGAGGAGAATGCACCCAGCTCTTGTAAGATACCAGCTCTTTACGATGAGTATTATACAGAGGCGCGGCAGTCTGGAATGTCGTAAATAGGGAAATTGAAGGGTGGGAGTCTCAAAATTCAGTAAACAATGAAACATTAGAGTTGAAAAATCCTAATTCTTTTGCATCTTTCCATAGTTTACATAATTATTTTAGTGTTCAGATAACCACCACTGTTGGCTTCTCCAATATTGGTAGTGTGTAATACTGATCAGGCAGCATGTATGGCAGAAGTTCTATTCTGCAGACTCAGTGCTGAGCCTGAGGTTAAATGACATTCATAGAAAAATAGAACCAAAATATTAAAGTGACTAATGGAGCTTTTTTCCATTTCCCTGGGATTCCTTGACAGTTGCGCTGTTTACCGTTGATACATAGTTTGTAAATGTTAGGCCTCACTTCTCAAATGCTGTCTCCTTCTTGTCTTGGATGAAGAATCCATCAAAATTTCTTTTCTGTTTTCCCTCTCCAGAGTTGATAATCAAAACAGATGACAAGATTGAAGAAAGGAAAAATATGACAAAAAAAAAGGGCCATGGCAGCCCACAGAACTGAATCCCCTTCCTACAGCCATGAAGATAAATCAAATTTAGAATTCAAGCATCTTCTTGGGGTTCTCTGCCTTTTATCTGTGTGCTTCATAGATGCAGTGTAAACACAAATTTCTTTTTTTCTTGTGAATTAACCCGCTTCTAAAGCCTGCTTCATATATATGATTTTGTGTCCTCATGGAAAAAAAAAATCTCAGTTTTCCTTATGGGACCTTCCATTGGTTCATGCTAAGTAATCCCTTCTAAATGAAAAAGGCTGTGGCTCGTACAGCTCTCCTTTGACATCACTGACATCCTACTGAACTATCTAATTACTCTAGACAGGATTGGTGTGCATGCAATAAGTCAGCCTGTTATGTAGAAAGTCCAGTCCATTCCCACAGCAGCTGTAGCCTGCATCAAGTGGAGAAGAAACCTCACTTCTTGCAGCTTGCAATCCCTTTTACTTTTTGCCACTTGTGACCTGTGAATGATACTCAAAAGCTTCTGATTTCCATTGGACTGCACTAAGGAATCTTGCACAAATGGATAAGAAATGTTCAGCAGTTTTCTTCCCACTCTCCAGCAATTACAACAGGCTCCACAGTCATCCAGGTGAAATCCCAACCCATAAACAAAAGCCACAACTTCTTTCTTTCAATGAATTCCAGAAAACTGTTTCTAGAAAAGGAGAATCTAAAAGACTTTGGCAACGTATTTTACGTCAATCCTGATTTTCAAATTCTGTTTTCTTCCAGAACTGATAACTTCCTTCTGAGCACCACTTGCTTTGGACAGTATAGGCCATACAAAAACACTATATAAAATATGAGACCAAAAGCATTTTTCTGATGCTGGTCAATGGCTTATAACATCCTGTTCTGGGAGGAAATTTGTAACCTCAAGAACCACATCCTGACAAGACCCTGAAGGCCAGTCTAGTTATTGAAGAAGCAACAGGTGTTTACTGAGTTGTTCTGAAATTAATGCTGCAAGACGGAGATCATAGTTCATTTTCACTTTGGCACGCAGAAAACTTTCCTTCTGCAGCTGCAAGGCTGTCTGCAAGGCCCAGTACTTTCTGTCATCATCATGAGGCCTTTCATGACACAATCAACTTCCAGAAGCAGATCTGTCAGGTCTGCATGGCCCAGTCACAGACCCTGCTGGCTCCACAGAGGCACTTTTATAATGGTTCGAATTAGGAGCGCAGAGGAGGGATGAGAGGAAAGCTGATCAATGGAAAGGTAATGTCTCTACTCACAGACCAAAGAAATCCTTTGGGGCAGCTGTCAGCCAGGTGCCATCGCACACATTTATCTTCCTTGTTTTGCTCTTCTTCTTCACTTATTTTGGTTGATTATTTTTCTTTCTCTTGTAATTAATAATTTAGTTTTGTCACCACCCGCTCCCGGCTTGTCTCTAAGCCTTGGTTCCCCGAACGCTTGCGATTACGCTTGAGCTTGGATAAGTCCTTGTCAAAGACTTCTCCTGACCTTAACGCTGATACCAGGTCATCAAACTCCCCAGTCTCTTCAGAGATGCTTCCTGCTTTCACTTTCTTTTGATGCCTCTCTTTTTCCCTCTGTTCTTTCAGCTGTGGAGAAAGAGACAGAGCTTTAGGATTCACTGACCGAGATGCCAGGTCACTAAAGACACTGTGTTATGGGGCATCTAAGATGTATTAGTACAGTTTGGAAATAAAAGAATCAGTATCCTATCCATAAGGCCATCATGTTTTCCAAGGGCAACAGAGACTATACTGTGCTTCCCTTCTCTTGTTCAGGTGAGCAGAGAGCACAGGAGGCAAGGAACAAGCAGCATCTTCTGCTGGCCTCACAAAGCATTACCACACCAGAGCAAAGAGTACCAGCTGTGCTCACGAGATCTAACCTGGTGAGTTTGAAGTTAGTCTGGATGTTTTTGCACAAACCAGTTGCCACTAGAGTCATAAACAGCTTTGCTTGTAGGGCATGAATAGTTATATTCAAACAGACAGAAAGGTCATGTTCCTTCAGGAGAAAAATAAGAAGGGGAATTCATCAGATGACCACAAGCTAAATACACTGGACAAAGAAAATAGTATAGCATGTTGCAGAGATAGGGAAAAGAAAGAATATTGCCTTGAGTCCAGAAAGAGATAGTGATTATAAAAAGAAACAGAAATGAAACAGGACTGCTGATTTTACCAGTCAGTGGGTAAGTACAGCTGTTGGTGTGATACTCTCAGTCTTTCTGTGGTAGCACCAGGGAGCTCAATTATCTTTCACGCTACTCAGCTCCAAGATTAGTGGAAATACTAAGGCATAGCTATGGCTCCCAAGATGCAGGTGGTTCACTGTGCACTAGTTCCATGTTGCAGGAGGATTCTTCTCATAAGCAAACAGCAACCTCTCTCTCAGTACATCAGGCATACTAAAGCTTCTTAGAGTTTTAACAGTGGGCTCCTGCATTTTCTCTGCTGGCTGAAAGGAAACTTGTGCCTAAATCTTGGCATTCTATCTCTGCATCCAACGGTTCCAAGAAGTCTGCTGCTGTCCTAGAGTTCTACCTCACTCCTCATGTGAAAGGAGTAAAAGGGTTCTTTTGGCACAGCAAACTTGCAAGTAGCAATTGCCTTCAGTGAAGTTAGGAGCCAGGCAACAGCCAAGGTTAAAGTGTTGGCAGGGTGGAAGGAGGAGGAAAAAGCTGGACTGTTCATATTCAATAAAGCCTGAGATCAGAAGGAGAAGCTGGTTCACATGAACCCCCGGGGTTATACACGTAGGTCTCCAAGAGGCAAAATCAATGATGCAGAAAAGCACACTTGCCTCATCAAGGTCTAACACAGCCCCAGAAATCAAAGCATTAAGGCCAGACATAGCAGACTACAGTAGGGCATTTACTGTGTCACCTCACACTATTAGGGGACAAGAACACAGCAGATGATGATAAAGTCTGAGTGGAAACTGCCCAGCTGGCAGGACCTGGCTCCAAGAACTTTTGCACAGAGAGAGCAGTCAAAAAGCAAGGCAGACTAGCTCCATCCAGGGAGAGCACCACCGTGCCAAGTACCTTGACAGAAAAAAACAGTACTAGATTTGGGTATTTGAACTCAAAAGGAGAGAGATTTAGAAGCCAAACTTTGCAGATATTCTTTTTTGACAGCCCTTGAAAGCTACCAGGACACAGCCAGCAGGAAAAATGCCATCATTTGTGAAGAGAAAGATGACAAAGAGGTGGCAAAGGAAAGGACATAAAACAGTGACAGGACATCAGCAATTGAACTGCCTCTGTCAATGCTTCTCTCTTGAGAAATGAACAGATGATGAAGTAAAATGCCTTATTTTGCCCAAGTTCTCACCATGGCTTCCATGCGTGCCCTGCGCTCCTCTTCTTCTTTTTTCTTCCTCATATTCTCCAGATCTTGCTTTGCCTCTGCAAATGACTGTAAGAAAGTGTCAAAGATGCCAAAAAACTCATCTGGCTGCATCTTGCCCTCATTCTCTCCAAAATGCTTCAGTGCCTTGGCGTACTGTCAAAGGGGCAAAAAACACAAAAGCAACAATTAGGCAGGCAGACTGCTGAAGACAGCGAGGAAAGATTATGCGTAACTACACACGTAATTCAAAACTCCCTGAGCATTCACGTGCAGAAAAGAAACTGCCTCCCCACGTGGTAACTGAAATGCTTCTATTACGGCAGGTGCCTGTGTCCCGAAGAATCTGCTCTACTGGTTATTCTTTGGGCAACACAGGGCAATGGTACTGGGGAGCACTATCTGTCCACTCACATTAGAAAATAAGTATTCAGTTCCTGAGGCTGATGGAACTATTTCAGAGAGCGACTGTCTGGCCACATCTCAGCTACAGCTGTGGGTCAGCAGGGGCATGAAAGGCAATGAGCTAGCTGGAAAACAACTACCAAACAAGTAATTCTAGCTCATCCTAACTGATCTAGCCCTTCCACCTTCACTTCCTATTTCCCCCTCAATTTCACTTCTAAAAGGGCTAGATTTAGAGGTTTTGTATAATAATGTAGTAGCCCATCCTCTCAGGAGCCTTTTGCTATGTCATCCATCACTCCAGAGTCCTGAGTCACCGTTGCCTAGGAGAGAGAAGACCATGGACAGACACGGCATGAGAGAAGGGCAAGGAAAGCAGCCAGGGCTCCAGGGAAGACTTAAAAGAGAGTGAATACATCACAAATGGCTTTTATTTTAATAGGGAAATGTTGAGCCTGCAGGACACATGTGGAAAGAGCCAACTGGCAGGACTTCAATCACAAGGCTGTCCTGATCTGGATATGGTAAATTCTCAGCAACCCCTGGCTTCTGGACACAAGTCTTGCAGTACTTGTACTCTCTTTTTCGCTTCCTCATACTCACAAACATGCCCCAGTACTCACCCAAATGTACCCAACTGCATGCATAGATAGTCTGCATACAGCATCTGTGCCCACATCCTCTAACCATACACATCCCAAAACTACATTGTTGTCTCATACACTTTTGCACCGCAACTGACAGAACTAATGATACACTCCTGATTCTAATGCTGCCCTGATGTGCAGCTCCCCTAGCACCTTCATGCACCAGCACTGAAGAACACAGCATCCTCACAGACATCCCTGCTCACCAAAACGAAACCAGCCTCTCCCAAGCAATGGACTGATTTCCAATTGCCACAGCCCAACTTCCCTTTCCTTAGGTGCTCTTGCAGAATGGAAAAGAATAAGAACAGTCCAGGCTCAGATCCCAAGCATAAAATGAATTTGGAAGCAGGACTTATGAAACCCTCTGGCTCTGTACCAGGTAAAGCACAAACAATGTCTCCCAGTTAACTGCAGGGGGAAGAAATCTCCAAGGAAAGCAGCTTCCTTCTGGCACAGCCTGAGACATCCAGCATCTCCCCTCCTCTGCTTTCACTGCCAGGCCCACAAAGCAGTTTGAAGCAATAACTTTTTCTTTTTTTCTTCCTTTAAAAAGGCTGCGTTCTCAGCCAGAAACAAACAAAGAAACTCAAAGTATCTGGAGAAAAAAAAAATAAAAGCAGGAAAAAAAAGCATTGGAAGGAATGCAAGTTGCTTTGAGCTACCAAACATGGCAGGAGTTGAAGGAACCACTACAGCAGCGGCAAGTCATGGAAGGATTTCAGAGTATGGAAATAGCAACAGTCTACTTCTCTGTTTAACTCTGTTCTCTGAAACCTCTGAAGGCAAATATATACATGTGTACACACCTACTACCTCTGTCTCCCTCTCTAATATATTCTTCCAATATACGTCTACTTAAATATACTGTCACAGCTGCCTGAGCACACAGAGGTCACAGTAGATGTGCTATCTGGAATCTCTTCTCTCTTATCTTGTGGTTAATCCCTGTGAAAACTGAAAGAAAAGGGACAAATTATGAGCAGTGATTGGAGCTAGCAGCTAGGAGGAAGGCTTATTAGCCCCACAGGGGTTTCCTAGTCTTTAAAGCTAGGAAGCTGAGGAGGAGGTCTATGCCTGAGGATCTTGAATCCTATATATGTATATGGAAGTCTACATTAGAGGGTGGTGTCATCTGCAAATGTTTTGCACATGGTCTGCCACCCAACTGCCAGCACCAGCTAATTCTTGCCACACTGGCAGAGGGGCTTTTGACATTGTGTTCTCACTGCCACATAAAGGAGGAAAAGTATTGATGTGCTGGAAGGATCAAGCATCCTGGGAGCCCTCCAGAGACATTCACGAACATATAGTGTCTACAACAGACCCCTCTGCTTTTCTTCCTTCTTATGTTTCTACCATCACGTGTGCTCTGTCAAAATACCAGTGCAGGGATGAGGGGCAGCATGCCGTACAGTGGCTAACAGCTGCCATCCTGGCTCAGGGAGTTCCAGGCAAAGCAGTACAGAGCAGCCTTAGTAGTTCTGAGCCTCAGCACTCTTTTCTACTATCTGCCTCAAGTTCTGTGTGACCCTGCACGAGTCACTCAGCTGCTCCAAATGCAGATTCCCTCCCTGTATAATACTGCATAGTCTGCAAAATCGGTAGCTCAGTCCTCATAAATGCCCAACACTTGTCCCATCTCTGGAGGTGTTCAAGGCCAGACAGAATGGGGCCCCAGGCCACTTGACAGATTGGTGGCAACACCCTGGCAGGGGGCTGGAGCTTAATGATCTTTAAAGTTCTTTCCAACATATGCCATTCTATGATTCCCAGAATTTTGTGAAGTGCTGTAATATCACAGAACAGAGCCTGAAACTTGCTTATTCCATAAGTCATTTGGGGACAGATGACATGCAAAAGCAAGATGGAAAATTGTTTCAGTGGGTTTTCCAATGTAATAAAGAATGGTATATCTTTTTTTTTTTTTTTTTTTTTTTTTTTTTTCATTAAAAAGTTCATTTCCACACCATTAGGGCCCCCAAGCTCCATGATATAACAGGTCTGTAAGATTAGTGCCAGCTCTGCTTCCTCTGCCAAACTTTCCACTGAATTCATCCCTTTGCCAAAGCAAATCATTTAGACAGTTGTTTATTTTAAAAAGCTATTTCATCAAGGAGAGGGAAAGCGGGACAGCAGTGTGCACACTATTGGCTCTGTTTGCCAATGAAATGTTAAACAGTGGTAGAAGAGCTCTGGAAACGGCAGGAATGGCGTTCTGTGAGGAGGAGGGAAAACAGCTACAATAAAAATTTCCTGCTGTCTGTGCCTTCCACTATCAATGAAGAAGCCAATGCAAAAACAAATTATATCATGCAACATGAACCGTCTTCCCCAGACAAGTAATCCTGAGTTTGCTGTTGCAAAGATTCGAAGCCTGTACCAAGGCAGTTCAGATAAAATTGTGCTCTCTGTATGGGGCAGATGCAGATCAGTCAATAGAAAGAGACCCACTCATCTCAGGCAGAACTCTCTTTGCAACTTTAGATCTCTAAATGGATTCTCCCAGGAGTTCAACAGTGACTCTGGAAGTACCTAGATTGTAATTGAGACACAAGTGCTATAGACGTTTCTGGTATGTTAGATTCCATCTCATCCTGAAGCATCTGCAGTTCTACACACAGAAGCTGCACAATTTGTTTATCACATGGTTGTTTCTGATGGCAGGCTGTAGTGCCTGCCCATGCACACTCCCTGCCCTGACTTCCTCAGTCTCCAACCCAACCTCTACCTTACCTACCAGCCACAGAGGCTGACAGAAAACACCAGTCTCTAAAAATGAATGACTGAAGTGCACAGTAACTGGCACTTGGAGTACAGTATTTCGTTATTTTCATAACATTCTGCCATTAATGGCTATTTTCTTAAACGGATTTTGGCTTTCACTGCCTTGCTGCTCTTCAAAACAGTTACTACACGTGCTAAGCTTATTAAATACATGTGCAGATTCTGAACTCCAGTCTCTCCCATGATAAATATAAACACTCTGCCTCACAGTAGATGTCATGAGAAAATCTGGAGATGGACACTTTTCCTACCCTCCTCATCAGCCCTGCCAGAACTGAGACCTCCCCTGTGCCTCTGCAGAGCAGCTTAGGCTTGATTTTCAACCCCAACCCCCTTTGGAGTCATGCAGCTGTGACATGACTACCAACTACATAGGAATGATACTACCTTACTAAGCTGAATTAATTCTAGGAGGATCCAAGACACTTAATTAATGGATTTGTTAGAAACCTCACATAAAGTAGAAGAGTTTTAAAGCAATAGTTATGTCCATATCTGTCAGCATTCAAGGATACCCTGAAGTTTCATGTAGGGCAAATGTCACTATATTCAAGTAAGAAAATGAAATTCACACAACAGCAGGAGGGCACTGTTACTCCTCTTGGACATTTTCTTTGCTTCCCCACAGGAAACTAAGAGAAGAATTTTCACAATAAATAAATAAATTAATTAATAAAACAAAATAATAATAATAAAGTTGGTTTTTTTGTGGTTTTTTTTTTTTTTCCTCCTGATATGAAAAAGTCAGCTTTTGTCTGCTACAACATGTAAGAACTGGTGACAGATTCCAGGGCAGAATTTCACTTTCTCCTGCCCACAGCTTCCAGTTTATGGGAAATGGCAGAAAACATTATCCCTTGATCTAATCTATATATTCCTTTATAAAGTGGTATTGAAAGTGAGAAAAACACAAAAAGAACAAGAACCAGCTGTGCTAGGGAGCCTATTTAAAATGTTAGCCTAAGTTTTCAGTCACTTCTTAACTACACCATCTGTTTACCGAATGAAGATAAGTACATTTACAAAGCTTCTGCTGCAAACAAGGATGTCTGCATGTGACAGTCTGACCCTTTAAGTTTAAAATATCACTTCTTCATGACCACTAGCAGTAAATAATCCTGTTTAAGAAAGAAGGCCAAAAAGGAAAAAAGTATTGAGTGGGATTGTGATAAATGTCCTCCGTAGAGAAGGTCAGTACCACACCTTGTAATGGAGTGTTTCCAAAACTTCAGTACTGAAATGATTTTTGCCTGTTCCATATATTCCAAAAATAAAAAGCTTCCCAGGTTTGAAAAGATAATTTGTATTGTTTTAAACGCCAGCTGAGGAAACATGGCTCCGATTAACTCATGGCAATCAATTAGCCACGTCTATATTTAGAAAGATATCCAACTCCAGCTGTTAAAACTAGGACTTCATTATTATTAATAAATCTGTGAACCAGACGAATTCTTCCTGGGCCCCTTCAGATGTTTTTAAAAGACCTCCCTTTCCCACTACTTTTTTTTTTTTTTTTTTTTTTTTTTTTTTTTTAAATTATTATTTGCTTTGCTTTAAGAAAAAAAAAAAAAAAGAGGATAATCAAATGTCTTAGTCTCCCTCTTCCTTTAATTAGCTACTTATAGTAGGTTTCCATGGTAAAAAAAAAAACAACAAAAGAAGTAAAAAAAAGAAAGACGTTTGTGATTCAACAAACACACAGAGACCACTGAGAATGGAAGATGTTAGAGGCTTTGCAAAGCACATCTGGTTTGTTGAAAATTTTCTGCTTTTTTTTTTTTTTTTTTCTTATTTAAAGAAACAGAGGAAAAAGAGGAAGAAGGGAGGGGAAAAATAATATGAGGCAAACATGGGAAATAGCTCAGCATTGGTAAGGACAGACAGTTCCCTTTCAGGAGTCCAAAAGCAGCTTATTGCCAGCATAAGAGCCAAAGCCATAGGTTGAGCAGAAGTTGGAAAGGCATGCATTCAAATATAGTGAGGAGAAGGTAGAGGAACATTTCCTAAGCATGTTATAGTCATTAAAGTAAAGCATCTCTTCTTGTTGAGGTCTTTATGTTGCCTGTGGCTAAAGAAGTGCAACAACTTCCAGACATATTGGTCCATCTGCAGGGAGGCTTTCTGGTTATTTTTAAAGCAAAAAAAAAAAAAACCAACCCAGTTGTTCTGCAAGTGTCTGCTCAAGGAAAGCAGTATTGCTATTAGATGTGCAGCACTTGCTGGTTTTTATCCCATAACTAACCTCATATATAAATCACATTGGGCTTTAAGCCTCAGTGTGTCAAAGGAAAGATTCACATCTATCTGTAACATCAAACCAAAAGCCAAGGAGAGAGAGTCATTCACTTCCAAAAATGTGCACCTAACTAATGAAGTTGAAAATGTACCCAACCATAAAATAGAAGCCTCCAAGCCACAGAACCTTGCATTTTTCTCAGTGAAGGTGTGGAATGTAAAATGCTGGTTTTGTGATTATAAAGCAACTACACTGTGTGAACATTACTATGCTGGAAATGGTCTGAATATTCTCAAGCAACAAGACAACAATGAAACAATAAGGCAAATTATTCTCCACAAAATTTTGTCACAACACCAGCAACTGTTACATTGCCCAGCTTTGTTTTTGAAGTGAAGTAATAACTACTGCCCACTGGCATTTGCCAGAATAGCTAGCTCTAGATGAGGCCCTGTAGCTCCTGTTCTTAGCATCTGCAAGTCAATATTACCAAGAACATCTCCACAGAAAGGAAATGCTTTGCAACTCCCAAATGACATTACTGCAGAGTGATCAGATGAATAGAGTCTTAACATCCACATCCTTGTCCTGTATTTTGTCTAACCTTCAAAATCTAAGGCCTAGCAATCCAAAAGCACAGGTTTCATTAATAACGCAACAGGTCCCTTAGCACTGCTTATATATCCCTGCAAGGACTGACACCAGGAGTGGAAACAACTCAATCCAAAAGAAACAACACATTTGCTTCATGAAGCCAAGAGCTTTTAACATGCCAGCCAACAAGGGTAGATTTGCCATTACATACCGTTTACTTTAGAACTTGCTCTTCTCTAAACATTTTCATATGCTTATAATCTTTTCCTATAAATTCTTCCTCATTCAACTGAGAGACAGAGGGTTTAGTGCCAGACTCCAATCATCAGCAAAGAACAAGCACCTTCTTAGCTGTGCAAATCTGGTAATGGAGGTGCAGACAGTAGAAGTACAAAATGATCACAGCAGCACTCGAAGAGTAACACACACACAGTGCAGGCTCTGTGAGAACGATTCAGAAAGGTCTGACAAACTGAATGTTTGGGATGGCTGTCCTTGTAATAAAATACAAGCAATGACAAAGAAGCAAGTGGAAAAGACCAGGTATTCAGGGTTATCAAACTACTCAAAGGTGCACTTTTAAAGGAAAGAAATGAAGTGCAAATAGTCCCAGTTGAATAAGCAGGGTGGGATGAGGGTCACTATCACTGATTACCAAAGTACCTCTTTTGAGAGATTGGTTAAAAGGCAGTCCTTCAACATAACAGTGCTGACATGACCATCACAGTTCCATGCCACACTCAGATAACATTATCTGTTAAGGCAGATTAGCAACAAGCAGTTAAGAGCACTGAATTTTCTCTTAATCTTAAAATGTGGTGTAAATTGCTACAGATCAAATCAGAAAAAGAGAAACTGCAGCCTAAAACACCTTCAGTGTCCACTATCATTTTTACTCCACTCTGAATATCTACAATTTCTGCTTTCACTTTAATGCATGCTTTTGTCTCAATCAACACTTCAAAAGGTATTCATACCTTGTCTCTAGCATCATTGAGGAGGTCTTCTAACTCTGAGAAGCTGAAACTCGCAACAGTGATGAAATCACTCATGACAGGAACAAACCTGTCCCCTGATTCCCGTATGCGTCTCTTCTGATAATCCAGCTCCTGAAAGAGAAGAAGTAAGATATACAGACAGGCAATCATCAAAGACTTCTCACTAAGAAATAAGGGAGTGGGGAAGCCCACGTATTTCACTCAGTATAGAGCATGTTCTGCTTCCAAACCTCATGCACTAATTCAAAATTCGAACTCAGAAACCCACTTCTCACTAAACCCAAGGTTCTGCCCTCGCAACGTGAGACAGAAGCCTAATGTGGGAAGAAGGAAAGCCTCAGTTATGGTTTCCTGTATCCCAGAGTAACCACCACTCCCATGAAAGCCACCAATGTATTGAATTTCTAAAGTAACTTTAGTATCAAGTACTTGAAATATTGCAGATGCTGTTTCTCTTTTGTTAACTTTGTTTCATGTTTTATTTTTCTCTGGGCAGAATGATAAATTCTATGCAGAATGACAAATAAGGAATGTAGGATAACTAGAAATTTTTAATTGCAAGTTTCTCTCCATCTTTTCTTTGCATAGTGGCTCAAAAGACTGTATTCTTGGAGAAGTGCACACACATGCCTTATCTATAGATTGTGCTTCCTAGCTCTGGACCTCCACTTTAGTTCTCTGAAAAGCACTGTCTGAGCAGCAAAAAAAAAAAAAAAAAAAAAAGATGCCAAAATTGATTCTATTACAGAAGAAAAAGCTGGAAAACAACATTTGCCAGAACCCTGCATAACCAGCAAGCATTTGCTTGAATGTCACAAAAGTCATGGATTTATAAAATGGAGCTACAGGAAACTAAACTTTATCTGCTACTAAAAAAAAAAAATAAAAGTAACTCTTTCTGGCTCAAGTTCTTAATATTAAGCCAAGATTACTGATATTATCCCTTTCCATACCCTAGTCACCGCATCTGTAGCGCTGAAAAAACTACAAAGCTTCTCAAAATTATGAAGACTGGCACTCTCCCATGTCTGTGCTTGGTTGTGTGCAGCCAGTGGTCTCATGGGGACAATGAAATGGTAATCTGGTATTTTATTCTCAGCTGAATAATCAGTGGGAATGATAAAGCCTTGCCTTCCCTGTAGGGAAATCAGCATGAAACAACAGGTCAAGTTATGATATGACCCTCTGTTCCCTTTGGAAAAAAATGTTTTTGTGCTGGCTGCAACTTCTGCTACATGTATGTTTGGTGCTCTGTGTTGCTGACCACCAAAAGGCTGGTTCACAGATTCAAATGAGTGGTTTTATAAGAATTTATGCAGAGAAGCACCTTGGGATTTGCTTCACATTGTTGATGAATACAAAGAATTACTCTAGACATTGATAATCTAAAATTAGATGGGTTATCTCTCCTCTTCTGACATGAGTTGGAGAGAGAACGTAACCACTATAAGAAAATACCACAAGGTAGAAAAGCAGCAGGAAAAACAATGAGTAGGTGTCTAGAGAACAACCACATTAAAGAAGTGCTGCCTCTCCTGATTTATATTGCATTCCCTTTTCCACTGCTTTTTCTACTACATCATCAGGGTCTGTCCCAAGAGCGCTACTCCATTACACCACTTTGCACTGCATTGTCTCTACACTACAATCCCTCTGAGCTGGATTTTACAAATAAAGGAAATGACATCTCACATGCTTCCGAGGATTACACATTTTATTCAGCCACGCTTTCTCTTTCTGATTTTTAAGCTAATTTTAGTTCAAAGTTGCTCTATCCATTCCTCACCATTCTCTCCCTCCCTCCACTTCCTGAGTAGGTACATTTAGTAGTTCTTCTGACACACACTGTTGAGATCTATGGCATTTGGAACTGCTATGAGCGAGCAATGTTTTTCAAAGCAAAATTAAGATTAGGTAGTCTAATCCTCAATTTCAAATTCAGTCCTTCCAGACTAATTCTTCCAAATGAAAAATGTCCACAGAAGTAACCAGCATGATTATGTAATCAGCCCAAGAGTGATGTCAGCAAACAAGAAACTCTCCTGTACCATCTAGAAATGGTCTATATTAGTCATAACAGTATGACAGTACATGCTAGTACTGCCCTTGGTTGCCTGAGCTACCGGCTCTCCAGATGTATGAAGTGATTCAACATAACAGGGGGTTCTCAAAGCATTGGTCATAATCTCCTTGTTGTATGAGAGGATTCCACTGACATAACTCAATTCCAAATTTGGAGAGGACCAAAAATTACTTAGCTGTCCTTTTGAGAGCATTTTACACAAGGTAATAGCTATGTGAATATCTTAACAAAGGAATGAACCTTATTTTTACTAAAAAGCTGCAAATCCAGGAAAGCAAAAGGTTAATAATACCTTCAAGAACATCTGACTGTGAAACTATTTTTAGCTTTCTATTCTTAAGGGGCCTTGAAGAAACTTCACAGTCACTGGAGCCAAGGTTGCGGTGAGAACACACTGGACAGGAATCAAGAATCGCACCTTTCCCTCCTCCCCCTTCCACCTGACAGCAATCTTCTATTGTTGCTGTAGTGATGCTTTTTACATGCCAGGAAACCACAAACTGAGCAAGCAGACTGGGAGGTTCTGGCAACCCCAGATGATAAATACCATGGCAAGAAGGGCAAGGGGGGAAGATAGTGATTAAATGGGAAGAAAGGTTGCCCATTGAACCCATCTATAGGAACGAGATGAAAAATTGGCTGCAAAGGCAGAGGACAAATAACCCAATCACAGAAAGTAAAACAGAAGTAGGTACTCACATTTCAACAAGGGGGATTGCCTGCCTCAGCCAAAACTGGGCCTCTCTTCAAGTCATGAACTTTATGTCAGTTTTCACTTTACAGGTACTTTTAATTCCCAGACATGGCTTCTGGTGAATGCAGCAATATCTCTTCCCATTGCTGCCTTCTCCCTTACAATTTTTACAATCCCTTACAATCAAGGTTTGGAAGATCTGTTTTTTCCCAAAAGACTCACTGGCTAATTAGGTAATGGACTGTTGGAGACAACCAGACAGCCTGGCTGGTAGGCCACAGAACTTTTTCACTGCCCCCAGGATCCAAACCAAACTAAGGCCAGGTGGAAGGAAAATTAAGTCATCACTGTCTGTCTTATAGCAGACCAGAAGGACTGGAGAGCCCTGGTTTAGTTTCTTGTAGATAGGTAATCATTTCACAAAAACCACACAATAAGATTCCCTGCAACTAGTCAACAGTTCCACAGAAGAATGTATGGCAAAGGCAGCAAAGAACGCTTGCTAAAAACCAGAACATTTCTCTGGGATGGCATTGTTACACTGTGGCTAGGACATATGGAAGATGCCTTATATATATCTTCACAGAGGGGAGGCAAACACTTGAGACTGCTCAAAGCCACCCATGTATCCATAGCATAAACAAGAAGCAAATGTGGGAGTTCCTAGCTCTTGCCACCAAGTATGGTGCTCTTGCACTGTGTCTCTCCTGCCTCAGGAGCTCTTCCGCAGGAACAAAATCAACATTCTAACTAATAAAGTCTTCCAGGCAGGGAAATCACAGATGACACATGAATTTGTGACTCCAGACCCATGCCTCAGCTTTAACTCCTACAGTTCAATACGAACAACTTCATCAGTACACCACTTGTATCGTTCTCTGCTGAGATGAGATTCTCTGCACCAAGAACAGATTAAACACAAGTAACTTAAGTCCAGTTAGAAGGTTTTCATTAATTTTACTGAGCAGGTACATTGCAGCTTTGCTCGACAGCTCCATTCTCTCATCTTTATCTAGCCTACTTTCATAAGGAGTACACAGGATATATTAGGGTTGTATATTAGAGTGCACTACCTGTTTGCTACTACTCCATGGGACATGTGAAACAGTTGCTCAGCAGTCATCCATCCCCCAGAAAGAACAAGAAATAATTTTATTTTTCCTTCCAGTGCACACCATTTGTCAAACTGTCCTTTTACTCTCCAGGCTGAGATCAAATAAGCTTTTCTTTAGCCTTAAGTCTGCTAAGATCATCAGCAAGAGATCCACACGACAAGCTTTTATTTGTTTTTTTCTTGGTTAATGCATTCTGGAATGGAATGGAACTGAAAAAGAAAGCCCACTTTCTCTTATCATAAAATATATAGTGCCCCTGATTCTGACTGTGATACTTCATGTATGGAACTTTGGAAACCTTCAGATACTTACAGCTTCAACAGCTTTCAATCCAGTCTTTATATTGTTGACTTCCTTCTCCAACTCTACCAGGCTGCACAGGAGACAGACATGAAGGAGATAAAACAAAAAGAGCAGTGTTAAACAGGAGTACAGGAACTGTGAAGCAGAATAAACAGATCATTGGCCCATCAAATCTGGAAGACAACTTCTGGCACCAGCCACTTCAGATGATTAGAAATGAGGAGAAAGGGATCTGTAAATATTCCATGCTGCTTTTTGTATGATATGTAAGAAGATGCAGGTCCTGCTTGCCTGTGGTCACAATAAAGATCAGGATTTTCTTCCCCTCAGAACATCTGCCCTGTAAGCTCAGCCTGACCCTCCAGCAAGGAGCATATGTCACATGGGCAGGCTGGTACGGTATGGGGGTCCCAGATTTAGCACACACATCAGTGTAATCTCAGACCATCTCTATATACTATTCACAAACCAGTCAACTGCTAAGTTCTATTAGCAACGCATTTAGATGAATTTTTTGTCTCCTTATGGTCTAAAATACTGCTTTTTCTTGTCATCTGCACTTCTACCATGTGAAAGTCCTTGCAGGCTTACACTGTTACTGAGCACATAACCCTGCTGTTAACCAAATGTTTCCCCAGACACAAATGGTGTACCGATTTACTGTTTGTCATACACAAGAGCTTTTCTCTAGGGCTTGTCCGAAAAAAAGGCTTTTCATTTCCAGTTAAACAGCAGTTATTTTGCTAGTCAGCAGGTATCTTCTCTACATATTTGATTATTCCAGCCTGAGTAATTCTATGATTAGAAGTAGATTACACCTCCAAAACACGACCTTGAAGTATGAATCTACACTTATTTTCCACTTTTTTTTTCACTTGTCTTTCAGTAGGTAAATTATTTTGGACCAAAATTCCCTGCTGATCTACATTTGAATAACATCAGAGAGATGTCAGCAAAGGCACTGCAGGTATCCCAGCTGGAAGGCTGGTCATGATTTTGTAACATCACCGCCAGAGGAGGTTGTGGTAGGACATTAGGAAAAACTGCTGCTCAGAAAGAGTGGTGAGGTATTGAAACAGGCTGTCCAGAGAGGTGCTGTCCCTGGAGGTGTTCAAGAAATGAGTAGATGTGTCACTGAGGACGTGGCTAGTGGGCCCTATTGGTGGTAGGTGGACTTTTGGACTGGATAATCTTAGTAGTCTTTTCCAACTTCAATAACTCTATGATTCTAAGACAACAAAGAAGAAAGAAATAATCACTAGGCTAACAGAAATCACTGCGAACTACGGCTCTGGGAACAAACAGTAGGACTGGACTTACTTGACTTTTGCTGCTTCTGGAAGATGCTGTAATTCAGTCTGAATATCTAGGATATCTGGATAATTCTTCTCAAAGATCATAATCAAATAGTGCAACAGTGTAATGTTCCTAAAATAATAATAAAAAAAAAGGAAAGAGGTGAGAGGGAAGATACAACAATTGTGACAAATGAGTGAATCTGCGTAGGAAATGTCATTGACTGAGGAAAATAGGCAATAGAACAGCATAGATCAGCAGTCAGCAGCTCTGTTATAGAAAGAAAAGCACCACAGATTAAAATAAATTAGTCCTTTATGAACCATTCCTACTGAAACCCCAAGTGCCATAATAGTTCTAGGAGTAACAGTATGCTTCCAGTCATCTCCACAGATAGTATAATGGAAAAAACACTGCACAATACAATATACTAATTATCCCTATACACTTCAGAGAATAACCAAATGTACTAAAGTGACATTAACTAAAAAAGTTTTTCTCAGAGGTAACGTGGGAAAGAAAATAAGAGTTAACTAAGAAGAATAAGAATTCTTGGAAGTCCAAAGATGCAAAGAAGATCCCTACAGTAAAACAGCTATATTCAAATAGTCAGGGTCCCTGACAAAAACAACAGCTCAAGCAAGAGTGGAAAGAAATGAAATCTAGAAGAGATGTGAGAGCAGGTTTAAGAACTGTAAAATAAATGGTGAATTCTGCATCAGTGAATTTTGTATGTAGAGAGAGCAGCCAGCCATAACAGGTTCTTGACATTGGTGCTGCTTGGTTAACTGACAGGAAGATAGCAGATAGCCACTGTTTCACTAAGACCAGAGCCTGGGAGGTGGAGAGAGAATAAAATCTGCAAAGGGCATTTAATGTATGGAAAATTGAGTCAAGCTACATTAAGGCAAAAAGAAAAAGAAAAAAAAAAGTAAAAAAAATAAAGTTCAACATTTGCTACACATGTATTAGCCTCAGTATATGGAAAGGACATCATGTTAGTCAAAACAGAGTCTTGTTATTTCAAACTCGAATAGGTAGCAAAGAATTTCCTATGGTTTCTTGCCACTATTATTCATTCTGTCATAATCTGAAGTAATTTCACCATAGCTGTGGTCTCAGCAGGTCTCACAATTTGAGGAAGATATAAGTTAGTACAAAGCAGTCTAGGAAATCTTCAAGGAAAATCTTAGCACTGCTGAAGCCTGAAGGTGGTATTCTCTTCACAGCCACAGTTGGATTAATTTCCAGAGTCAGTACGGGGATATGAAGCAGAACATGGGGTAACAAAATAGACCTGCAGCCCACGTCTATAAGCAGCTTTACTAGAAAAAAAACAAAAACCTACACCTATTTTCCTTAGCTGCTCCAGATACAGCCAAGGTCAGTCTCACTGAGCTATGACTTGTAGTTTTGGTGTAGGTAAAATTTATGTGAGTCTTGCATCAGAAACATTTCCATGTTTCACAGGACATGTAAGACTGTGGTCAGAGTTTTTTGTGTTTTCTTTTTTTGAAAAACCCCATTCATAAATCTTCAGTATAAAAGGCAAAGTCCATAGAAATCCTCCTCCTCCCAAACTTATTTCAGTGTAATACTACATTTTGTCATCTTTGTATAGCGTTGCAGAAATGCAATCCAACAACAGATGTGCAGTGTCCAAATGAATGACAGAATCTGAACACTTTGTTATTAACTCAAATGCTTCAGGATACTTTAGATTGAAAAGCACTACTTAAATGCCAAATAAGACATGGTCTAGAGACTAAAAAAGAAGAAAAAGAACAAAATCAAATACAGTCACTTTTGTTACTATATTAAGAGGTGCAGCAGCACAGTTACTAACTCATGTGAGGCTTTTTAGCCTACCTGTCTATGCTGGATTTGGTGTCTGCAATTTTGTTCAGGCTGGAGACTTTGAAGCCATATGCGCTTCCCCTTTGGCCCTTGTTCATGTAATTGCCAAAGGCCAGAACGACCTCCAGGAGTTGCCTCAAACGTTTGCTGCGGATGAGTTCTTTGGATGCCAGAAGAATGGCTTGGAAAGAGAAAAGAAGCAACCAGGTTATTGTTGTTTTTAACACATTTTCGCCCATAAACTGAAAGGCCTAACGTGCACATCTGACTGCATGTACACAAACAGACAACATAGTCTGTTCATGTATGGTCCTTCCCCCACCCACCTTCCCAGAGGCAGGACAACTGGAAGGAAGATACACCTCCTCATTCTGCAGGACACTCCTCTTAACCCAGGAGTAGGGCTGTTCTCCTGGGTCTCCCACACCAAAAACAGGAACAGGTGTAAGGCTAGAGCTCATCTGAAAATGCAGAGTTGAAGATACTCCCCTCCTCAATTTGATAACCAGGAATGCTGCACAGAAGCCATGGCACTCTTCTTGTAAGTGACACATTTCCACAACACCAACATTCTGAGGCAGCTAGTCTAACTGCTCCAAGGAAATGGAAAGTGCAAGGACTGAGTGAGAAGGGAAGGAAGACCTGCACAGAAGGGCCATGGAAGCTTTCGTCAGCTCAGAAACACCTGGTAGCATACTGACATGTGTCAGGTCATATTTACAGCATAACAACAACACTCCTTTATTAGGTCAATGGGTGTAAGAGCATCATACAGAATTTGCTTCCCAGTGCACTGCATATCTTGGATTCGCTGGCTTTACAACCACAGCATGGATGTAATACTTCCTTTGAAGAAAAGCCTATTTTTACCTTCCTTGCCCACTTACCCAGCTCCTAGCAGAGCCTTTAATCATACCTTCTACTTTTGGCTTTGCTTCTGCCAGCCTCTCTGGAAACTTCTTCTTGAAGAATAATGCTTGGAGTCGTTGCTGATAGTGATCAATCCTACACAAAGGGCAGAGTGAAATCAGCACTGAACTTGAACCATATCCCTGGGCCAGTACACTGCTTACATAATCTAATGGCTGAATGTTGAGACCCAAAATATTTATGAATGGGACTACAGACATAGTTCAAACACCTAACTCTACTTAATCAACAGTGCTAGAAAAATGGAGAGTGTGAATGCATAATTTACAGGTGAAAAGGAGCTGGAAGAACTCCCACTACTCTCAAAATACGAGAGTCATGAAATCCCTTTTTCTGTGAATAAGGCTAAGCAGAGGAGACAGATTTCTGCTTGTCATCAGGGGATTGTCCTTAAGTGACAGCATGGAGTGTGCTTATTATCAATGAAAAGTTTGCGTAATGAAGAAAAACATTTGTAACACTGGAAGGCTTCTGGAAAATGCAAAGTATAATGTTGACCCATAATCTCCTACACATTCCCCCTCAGTGCCAGATGATCCACTTTTAACAACAATTACAGGTGCTTCCAAGAAGCCCTCAGAGCTTTTTCCTATAATGTATTGAACAGACCTGCTCATTTCAAAGAGGAAACGATCTGCCCGAGCCATGCGCTCAATTTCATGTTTATGCTCCTCCAGCAAGTCAGTATCACTCTTTTCAGGGACGAACTTCAGCAGCTGGAATGACAGACACAAACCAAACACCAAGACAAGAGTTTTATCTGTTACCACTGGGAAGCATTATTTTGATTCAGCCACGTGACTGTAACTTCAAGCGCAGCTGCGGCTACAAAACTGACCTTTTCAAAAATATCTGCTTGCTGTTGTGCCTTTGTCCTTCACTGACCCTATTAGATTCATTTTCATCTCCAAAGGGGAATTTCCCATTTCTAAATCCTAAAGGCCAAGTATGACTGCAGCTTACCCAAGGGGAAGTACAGAAAGAACTCCGATTCCCACAGCACTACACAGAGTGTAAACTGGTGCATACAATAACAGGATGCACCCCATCCAGTGTGAACTACTCCTTGTGCGTATCTTGGAATGCGCACAAAGCCCCATCTATCTCTCTCTTGGGTCCGCCCTACTCTGCGGAAACAATAAACAATAACCAAGCCACTAGATGTGTATCTGACACTGGCTGCTATTCATACGCTGACCTTAAAAGCTCATACTTTGACAGATTTTTGACATAACTAGCGGTAGCTGTGCTTTAGTCTGGTTATAAATACTGCCATGCATGCAGCCTCAGTACACACCCACAAGGACAAAACTGCCTGTGAGAAGCGATTTTCACCATTTCTTTAATATTTCATCCCACCCCACAAAAGTGTGGTACTCAAAGGTGTGGAGCATCAGCAGTTTGCAGTGACTTGTAAAGCAGCTGCAAGCATTCAGTTAGGATGACAAGCAGGCAACACATTTCCAAAATGGAATAGCTTTTAGTACATGATTAAGTATGGTGACTGCACGCAAAGAAGTAATTACATTTGTCACAGAGGTGAGAATTATAACATTTTGTGCCTCCTAAGGAATTTTATCATTTGCAACTATGGTCAAAATATCATCTTTCATCCACTCTAAATGGGAAAAGTGGAGGAATGGTGTTCTAACTGTTCTGTTTTGCTTTCCCTACAAGCTCCATGGTGTACAAACTCAGGACAGAAGCCTCTCAATTTCTTTCTAACCATTCTAGTTAGAATGCAAGTTCCCTTCTTAGAGGTTAGAGTCCTGGCTGTAACCATCACAATCTGATTCATGACCCTTCCCAATGGAAAAGCTGGGCAAGGGAACACACTAAGAAAAAAGAAAAGATGAATAGTATATAAACATACTGTAAAAGTCATGGAAAATTCACAGGTAAGAAGAGAGTACACGAAAGCAAACCCCATACCAATTTTAACGATACATATATTGCATCAGGAAAAGTATACTGTTATTGAAAACTCAAAAGCCCAAGGGATCAAATTCAACCTGACACAAGTAGACACAAATAGAGAGGGATAAAGGAGATATGCCTGATGACACTGGGAAAAAATAGTATTTCTCGTGCTCCAGCATGCAATTCACATCCACAGACAGACTGGCACAACCACCACATACATCCATTTAATCTGGCTGAGAAAAAGGCAGTGAGAAATTTACTTATAAGGTATAGCTGACAGCAATCTTACTCACCTGTTCAAGCATATCTTTTGCTAGGTCTTCTTGCTCATCCATCTTCAAGATTGCTTGTCTGATTTCTTCATTTGACAGCTTCAACCTTTCAACAGTACCAACATTCCACCATTACTGAAAAGTTACTCTGACAGTTCAGAAAACAGGAAATCTGAAAAGCTGCCCTTACAAATAATACAAAAGAGCTGTGGGAAGGACCTATGTGAAACTATGTTTAACAGGCTGAGATTTTCTATTTAATGTGTTGGGTTTTTTTTTAATTTTTCTTTTTTCTTTCTTTCTTTTTTTTTTTTTTTTTAAATCCACTTCAGTAAATCAAATACACACTACCTACATACATGTCAATTAACAAAACTCAAGTCCTCATAGATCAAAAGTGCTTCCAGTTTCCTCCTTCATCAAAATATCTCACCCTTTCATAGCACAAAACCCCTGCAAATCTGCATGGCTTGTAAGCGATTGTGAGCTCACGCTTTACCTCTACTTTTAAATATTGAAGGTAATGAGTAATGATTTTGATCTTTCCATGACAAATCTGAGAAAATGGTTTCTGTTTGTGCTTGCTAAGTTCATTCTGTTAGCAGTCTCAGCTGAAAAAAAGGAATTGATATCACAGAAAAGTCCATGTTTCATATCCAATATGCAACAAGCCCTAAGAACATAAGCTTATTTCATTAATACCTGAGGTGTTAAAATTATATTTTCCTTCTCACCTACTCCTGTATACCTGTATGCAATAGGCAAGAATCATCAGTTACAACTAAACAAGGAATCAATAAAACAAAACTTCAGGCTCTCCAACTGAAATCCAGGGCAGAACAGTCAAAATTAAGGATCACTGAGAGGCTGTTTGATATACTGCCAGAAATTAATGGGTGGTTCTCAGTGCAGGTGACAATAAACATATCTGCAAGCAACAAATTCTATACTGCCGTTCCACACTCACAACGCCCTCACTGACCTCCCTAGCAGAACAGGGGAGAACCATCCAGAAGAATCTGGGGACTGAAACAGGAAAAACTGAAAATAAATATTTGAGGAGAGAAACCCGCAGTCTCCATGGATCTTCTACAATCAATATAATTAACAGCAGAAAAAGAAATTGTGAATACAAACAAGAGATAGGTTGTTTCTGTCTTCCATGCTAACCAATTCCACATTCAAATTTCACACTCCTATTGCCAGTTGGATAGAATCACATTTCTACGTAAAAGCAAAAGAAAGAGCTTTATTTTTACAGACAGGAAATACTACTAAATCTGAGAAACTTAAAACATTTTAATATTGTCCAATACAACCAGCAGCTGGAAACTAGAATGTGAATCAGCAGAAATTCAAAAGCTTTTCAATATTACACCACTTAACTAATTACTCTCACTCTACTCCTAACTGTCCACTGCTTTTGACAAGGAAGGCAAACAGCTAAATAAGAATTACCACAAAACATTCATAATAGACTGTACTTGAGAAATAAAAGGATTAGAAGGTTTAGAGTGAAAGGCTGAAAACTTTTTGCTTTAGGTCATCAGTTTTCACTCAAGATCAAAACAACAAACCTCAGTACACAGGCTTCTGCATAAAACCCTACATTCTCAATCAGAAAGCTGAAGTTTCTTTTGGCTTTACTAATCATGAATTGTGAAGTCTATGGTTGCATGACCCTGAGCTGATCAAACATCGTGACTGCTTGAGTCTTGAGAAGCTTATTTTTGGGTGTGGGCCTGGCTCTTAGAAGACACACGTACACATGCCCAGACAATTTGGTGCCTACACTTTTAGAAGTGTCACAAAGCACACCCTTACATTTTCCAGAATCTGGCCTCCACACAAAGGGCTTGTATCTTGTGACATAGGTGCAGAGTGTGTCAGAGAAGAGACAAGAGGCCAATCCATGAACACCATGGTTTTTGCTGGCGATGGCGTTGCTACTTTCACTCAAGATTTATAAGAAGAAAAAAAAAAAAAAGTAAAAAAAAAAGTTCATTTTTTCCATGAAAATAATTCAAACAATTAGTACACTGACCACCTCTTTACACAGAGATCCCGTGTGCGTGTGTTTGAGAACTCAGTAAATATGACCAAACAGGGAGGTCTGAGGCACATTAACAACACAGAAAGTGTGGCTCACATTACTGCAGATCTCACTATTCTGTCCAGGAGCCTGAGGACTTTGGATTCCAAGCTCCACTGTTTGCTGCCATTTATCATTACTAAATACACTTGGAAACATCATCTGTTCAAAAATAATGGAGAGCCCCAAGGACAGACAGTTATACAAACACTTTGATTTCTTGAATGATTCTGTGCCCAGCCATCCGCAGAAAAACATCTGGCTTGGATGGTTTAGCCCACAGTGGAGAGAACCAGAAAGCTTACCAGCCCCCCGCTGAGAAGCAGTTTAACTTAGTCACTTACAGGCCTATAATGGGGTCATGATGCCTGCAGGTGTGCATCCTCAATTATTACCAATCCAATTACAAGTACAGAAGGTTTTATGGCAAAACAAGCTTACTCTTCCAAAGCAGTCTTCTTTGAGGTGGGACATATTTCAAGAGTACTAAGCATCAACACCACTAAACAGGGATCTTCCCAGTAAAAACTGGCTGAATAACTGGCCAAAAATTCTTAATCAAGTGATTTTTCTTGTATCTTCAAAATTAATGCTCAGTCATGCAGTAGATCTTAAAGATGGACAGTGGTAATATGAAACAGATGTGCTGCTTTTAAACAGAAACAGGTGAAGTGATTAAAGAGGAACCTAAAGCAGATGCATAAACTCTTTCCATTTAGAACTAAACAGAGGCATCCTTCAGAGCCCAAAACTCACGAGGTACAGACAGCAAATTAATGTGGAATTGCAGCCCAAAAAATTACACTGCAGAAATTGCATTTCAGTAAATCAAGTGCCTACTAAAAAGTTTGCAGTGACTTTCTTACAAGCTTCAAAGATCCAGACACTCTTCCTCCAGCTGCTGGAGACAACTCTATTCAGAACAGCATAGAACTTAAGCATTCTTTCTGCCTCACACTTCTACACCAAAGCAACAATCCTGGCATCAGAATTTAGGAAATAAACATAACCAGGAGAAAAGACTGTACCTCTTTCTTCAGCTGCAGCACACCAATTCAGAGCACAGATATTAACCTTGGTTTTGTTCAAAAGCAGCCTGACACGTCAAAAGAGCAACGGAAAAGATCATTAATGAGAACACTCCCTCCTTCTCCCCTTACCCATACATCTGGTGGCAGCGTATGGAAGTCCAACTGCTTGAGTCATCTTCAAGCAATGTTAAAATTCAACAAGTACCAAATAACTTCTGATATGGTACTTAAGCTGCCTCCCTCTATCCCCTCTGGCTTCATAAATAATCTCTATTGACTCTGCTGGGCAATTCATCACTAATCTCCCCAGGACACCTCGGCTGATTTAACACCAGCTTCACTTGAAGACATCAAGTGGTTTATTGTTTCATCCTCTTGGAGAAAGTCAGCAGCCTGTCTCTGAACATGCCTGGGAGACATTTTGCAGCTTTACATCAACTTCCCTCTCAGACACCCAGTGCTCACTCATTTCTCATTCTTAAATATACCCATTGATTTAAATCAGAGTAACCTCCCCCCTTCATTCCTCTCTTCCACGCATCAAAACAGAATATTTGTTGCTTATTAACCATCTCCCTCCATAGATGAAAAAGTGAGTCACTTCATGGGTTTATTCCTCGGATCTTAGCTTTTAAGAAAGCAGCGTGTCTGCCTGCTACCAGAGAACTTTGAATAGCATTGCTGCTACATTATTACCATGTTTCCATTCTTCCTTTTTCTTTGGAGAATGGGACTGGTTTTAATGTATATCAAGACTGAACTAAAACCACAGGGCTTGTGAAGATGCTAGCAGTAGTAAGTGTGACACTGCTGCTGCTAGCTGAAAACAGTAAAACAGGCCTTGCCCTTCTTCATGTGTGAGCACGACCTCAAACAACACAATGTCGTACATTTTGAGAACAACAGTGAAGACTTCTATCACATACAACTTGCACCACTGAATCAATGTACTGGGCAAAAATCTATCAGTGCATTTTCAGCACTTCATTGTGAAAATATTTTGCTAAGTGCATGAAGAAACAGCCTTCTTTTTTCTTTTCCAGGTTCAGAGAAAGCTCATGAGTGACCATCATACTTTGCATCCAAACACTCTCAATTTCCTACCAAGAAGATGTCATTTTTCTAAACCAAATAGGGACAAACATGGGAATCCCCAAACAACAGTGACATATTGATGAGACAGTTGTTCATCCTTAATCACAGCCCTACCTACTGCTTCCTATTCGTGATTTAAGACAGAATGGCATTGGCTGATATGTTCAGTTGAACTCTGAGGATTATCATACTCCGGACTTTTTTGTAGACATTTACTTAAAAACAGAAAATTCCTCCAGGAACCAGGAAGCAGCGTATATTGCCTGATCAAGACAGAAGAATTGAACTGCTGAGTCTGATGAACTGTTTTGATATCAAGATATGATCTGTACCCCCAAATTATCATAGTACTTAGAATCTGCCTTAAAATAAGGGTGAAAACTGTATTGCCACATGGCAGAAAAGCACATGGGGGCTGGGGAACTGCACAGGCAGCACATGGAGATCAATGCTGTCTGAACAGCTCATCCCCTTAATGTTTGACCTAGAAGGATTTAAAAACTCTGAGGAGGCACAGCTATGAGAGAAAAATACTCGGTCTCTTCAGTATTCTGGTTGGAAGTGATGCACAAGTCCCTTCTCCCTCATTGATAGATGTCTAAAACAACCATGAAAGACACAGACTTCTCGTACAGCTGCTTGCTAAGCCTGGTTCACAGTATATGACTACTAAGACATTAAAGTTTAAAATTATTTTTGTTTAGTCAGATTGCGTAACCTTCTGCTACTAACTGTATTTATGAGTTTTTCCTAGCATTCCTACTGTTTCAAACCTCTTGAGAGGGTTACTGCTGACTAGCTGGGCCACAGGAATAACAAATACATCTCAGAACAACTCTGACATAATCATTTTGCTGGAATTCAAGCAAAATAATTTGTTCTATAAGTATAGAGTCCATGTATGCTCCATGTGAGTGATGTCTCTCATAAGACCAGACCTCTGAAGAGCATTTCACAGAACAAAACAGTAAGAGATACAAGCCATAGGCAAGTTCTGTAAGGAACGTTTTCAGATGTGGTATAATAAAAAGACTAGAGCAGTGAAAATACTATCTGTTATTTAAGTAATGAAGGGAAAGAGAAGCCATACTGGTGAGAGAGGTCAGAGAAGTTTCCAGCTGTGAGGCGAAAGCAGGGAAGCACAGGGATCTGGGATGGCTCTTCCAGACCACACAAGTCTGACAGTAAATTCTCCAGCCTGGTGGAAACTGAAGACATCAGGAAATTCATGAGGGATAGCAGGTTTCCAGCGTGACAGAAATAACTGTACATTGGAAACACCATTAAGAAAGCCAGATTTGAAGACAGTGGGCGCCTGGACTTACCACAGACAGATGGTTCCACGCCTTGGTTGAATTATAGCCTACTGGAAACACTGTGAGATAAACGGATCTTATGCCTGTTCAAATCTTTTCAGTTGGCCTATAGGAAAGGACTTGGTTCTGGATCCATCAGGTTTCATTAAACAAGAACTATCACATCCTTCCACTGAAGGAGAACTGAAAGATGTTGCTATCAAGTAGCTGAACCACCCTCCCCACCTTTTTTTCTTCTTTTTTACTAATGAAAATTGAGATGAGAACAGAGATGAATTGAGATGAATCTCCTCACTGTTATCAAAAAATAACTAACAATTCAATTTTCATCTCCTTTCAGTCCACCATGCTCCAGTTTCTCTATGAAACAAAGCAAGAGACATCTTTTTCTCACTCTAGCTAGATTTTGGCTTGTTGGATCAGATGAAATATGAGCTCTGCCTGACCCCTTCTAACACAGTGTTAGTAAAACAAAAACATTTGAGTAGTGGAGGGAAAGAAAACCCAACCCATGCAGCTATTTTACTTTAAAGGACATGGCAGTTTAGTGTAAACAAAGGGGGAATAAACTACAGGGATATATGCACAGTAAGAGTAAATTGGAAACAGCTGTTGGCAGATACTGTGGCAACCTGAAAGCTGGGGCTGCAGCTCAGGGTTGCTCAAACTCTCTTTGTTTTTCACCATTTTAAAATATTTTCTCATTGCATGTGTCTGTACACGTGTAAGGTGCACTGCAGGAGAAGCAAGGACATAGCAGCAAGCAGGGAAGACTTGGCTAGGAGCATCTCTCCCTCTGGGTTTAGCCTAGAGGAGGAAGTACTGGGATACTGAAAAAAAAAACTGCAGTGGGGTTGTATAATCCTTTTGATTACTGTCTGCAGCCAATCCTCCCAATTGCTATCCTCAACAACAGACCAATGCAAGCAGAAAGTGCAGTAAGAGTCAGGAATACAGAGATGCCATTTTAGTTCCCAAAGATTTTTGTTTTCCTAGTTGTCTTTGAAAGGGAGGTTTGGGGAGGAGAAGCAATCCTGGTCCAAGCTATGAGATACTTCTGATATCTTGGGTGTAAAGTTATCTGTGACAAGCATGAAACCATCTTAGTTAATGATAGCCCTGGTGACAGCAAAGTTAACAGGGCACAGTGCAAACTGGTAGGCATTGTTAGGCCCAAATCATAGAATCACAAGGTTGGAAAGGACCTACAAGATCATCTAGTCCAATTGTCCACTCTTTACTGTTGCTTCCACAAGCCACTAGACCATATCTTGTAGCTCCTTGTCCAGACACCTCTTGAACGCCACCAGGAACAGCAACTCTACCAACTCTGTGGACAGGCCATTCCAGTGCCTCTGGAACTCTCTACAAGAAAAAGTTTTTCATTATGTTTAATCTAAACCTCTTCTGGTACAACTTGCAGCCATTTCCTCGGGTCCTGTTTGTTGCTTGGGAGAAGAGGCCAAACCCCTCTTATTACAGCCTCCCTTCAGGAAGTTGTAGAGTGCAATGAGGTCTCCCCTGAGCCTCCTCTTCTACAGACTGAACAATTCCAGCTCCCTGAGCCACTCCCCATAAGACTTGTGCTCCAGACCCCTCACCAGTTTCATTGCCCTTCTCTGGACACATTCCAGGGCCTCAATATCTTTCTTGTAGTGAGGGGCCTGCTAACAGTAAGACCAGAATATTTCTTTTTGGAGGAGCTTTTCAGCTCTTGAGTCCAAACCAGCAACTCAACACTTACTGGCTTCATGGCACACCTGGAGAGAACACGCTGCATACCCTGAATTGCAAGGCTAGTGCACCAAGATCACTTTTCTGGAGACAACAGGAGGTATGACACATCATGGGGACTGTCCTTTCTCTCTCTCTCGCTGTTCAGAGAGAATTTCATAGGATAGGATAGGCAAGACTTTCATGGCAGAAGAGATGAATAGTGAAAAGCAAGCTGCTGCCACCTATACTTTCTCTTGTTTATGGGATAGAAGTTATTTAAAAATAAACATCTAGTGTCAGAGCAAGTCATGGACAACTTTCTTGGATTCTCCTCAGCCCAGCCACCTGCGCACATTATGTTACTCCAGGAAGTGTTCCATGTGCTTACATGACTTAATCTGAGCCTCAGATACACTTTCACAGGTCTGTCAAACAGCATGAAAATCCTGTTGCCCCTATACCTCTGTCCCAGCCTGCAGTCAGCTGCCAACACCAGCAAAAACATGCATTGGCAACTACTGCAGAGAGAAACGTAACCCTTCCCTCCTTGCTGGTTTGGGTGGTAGGGGTCCTGCTGACATGCAGGCTAATACCACATATGTAGCATAATGAGCACCTCCAGTTTTCACCAAACAGTGGAAAGAACTCACTCCAGTCCTGGTGGTCTGGCTGCAGCTCTGCTTTTAACTGTTACCTTGCTAGAGCAGACAATCACACAAAGATGCACTTTCTGCTAATCAATGGAACAGTTTTCAAGATCAGTACTGCCACAGGTTTCCCAGTCTTGCTTCCTGCCTCTGACAGGGAAGGTAAGATGGTGGTTCATGTCCCTGTACAAATTTGCTGTTTAGTGATAGATATTTAGCCCAGTAAACAGGTTGGCAGAAAGTCATGAAAAACATACAGATAGCCCTGATGTCATAGCATGTGAAAGCATGGGGTCATTACTTGAGCATACAAAGTTGAATCATGGTTTCTGAAGCCATATATACAAATAAAAGACATAGTTCGTAAATATCTTTTCTTACATTTGCCAACTTTCTAACTAACTTCCAAAAATGATAAAGATGATCACCACTCTCAACACTGCTGTATTCCAAGGAGATGTTTACAGCAACATTTAGAAAACAACATACACAACAAATTGAGCTAAATGACATACAAACCTCATGGGAGACATCGCTCAGAGTGAAGAAGAAGCACTGCCAACCAGCTCATTTCATCTGCCCTTAAGTACAGATAGGTCTTGGTGATGTATTCAGATACATCCTGGTTTCTATGTCTACTTGTTTAATAAACAAAATGTGAGTGCATGGGTACATACTAAGAGAGCTAACACTTCACAAAAGCACTTGCTTTTATTAAGCTGCAAAAGAATTTTGTTTGAAGTGCTACAGGTACTGGACAGCTGGACTAGGTAAGAAAAAGTACATGTCTGTTAAATTCTACCCCCCTCTTGCCTCTGTGTTGACCACAGCTTACACTGTAAGCTAAGGCTTAGCACACTTACTTGGACAGGAGAATAACACAATTCTGGGCCCTCCGGCCATCAATCACAGAGAGTTCTTTCACTTTTCGTGTGGAGAGGTAAAGGTCTTCTGTTGAACCCATCTCTTTCTGCATATAATTCAAAAGGTGGGGGGGAAGACAGTCAGTATCATGTTTTTCCTTATCTACTCACCCAATGCTGATAGAGTTAGTTCAGTATGATAAAAAAAAAAATAAAAAATCCCAAATTGGGCAAATCCACCGACATGATAAGAAAAGAAAGCATGAAGGCCAGAAAACATATAGGTAAAGCATGTATTACTAGACAGGAGTCATTCATTATCACCTGTAAGATCACCAAATACTGGACCCGACTCTAACCTAGTGGATTCACTCTATGAACAGTTGTGATATTATTATGTAGATCATTATTAATGTAAATCTAGTTTGACAGAAAAACTGGGCACATATGTTAAAGCCCACTAGTATTGTTAGCATACCCTTCAGCTGGATGTCTTTTGCAAAAGCTTCCTGCTGCAGCCCAATCAGGAAAAATTCTTTCATCATCTCTTAAAGCTGCCACTGGACCAATCTAATCCATGCTACATGTGAGATGCAGTAGGGCAAGATGGCCTTTATCAGACTACATATTTTACTAAGTTGTTAATGACTACATTTGAGCTAGCTTCTCTTTTTAAATGAATTAATGCAATTAAACACGAAGAAAACAACTTTTCCCAAAGTCTTCTGTATATCCCCATCACCAAACTCACCACCTAGATAAACCCTGGAAAATACCAGTTCAACATGTTTCACACAGAGCATAGAGAGAAACTAATTGCAGAACTAGTCTGATCATCCACAAGTCTCTGACTCCTTGTCCTGCCTAAACATCAGACATAGATTTTGTTGTACTTCTAGAGACTGGCTTTCTGTAATTCCATTTTCCATCTATTAACACCATTTTTTAAACAGAAGTAGAGGTGATGATAAAAAGTGATAATCTTGCATAATAGCTCCCAAGTAATCAGCAGAAGAAACCATAAACAGGATGGCTTTTATCTTCCCAGCTAGCTGTTGCTGGAATTTCTTTAAAAATGCCTTTTCATTTTCACTCATTTTCACTCATCGTTCCTTGAGATTTTGAAACTAACTAGTATAATCCAGCTTTGAATGCATCCATCAAATTAATATGTGATCTCTTCCATTGGACATAACAGCAAACATGCTGGGTTGAACCTTTTGTATCCTGTCCAGTGTCCTTTCCCTGAGTGTGGTCAACAGCAGATACCCCTAAGACTGTGACAAGTGTGGAATTTCTAGATTTACTGCCTTGGACTGAAAGCTTTTCAGCCAAGATCTTATTATTTTAGTGTCTGTTTTGAGTTACTAACTCCTAATATGATGCTTTTGAAGGGTTTACTGCTCTCCTGATTAATCCACTTATTGATTTTTTAATACCCAAGTTTGTGAAATTTAAATGTAAACCCTGCAGAGTTTCATACTGTTACTTCCCATTTAAGGTCATGGTACAGGCATAATAAGCCTGTGCTGCTCCTGGATACACAAAGGATTCATACAACCACATGAAAATGCGTTGCAGGGAGCCACTACCAATATAAGCAGGTACAATCCATTAGCCAAAGACATGCACTCTATAGTTCTGCTTGAGAAGCCCAGAGTGTCCAGCTGGGAAAGAAAGAAGACACAAAACTACTGGACAAATCAAAAAGAGTTTCTAAGGAAGGAAAGAAAAAAAAAAAAAAAAAAAAAAGACCATTTAGCAAGTTTATTATTTTTGAGAAAAACTAACAAAACAGAAGAGCAGCGTAGTCCTAGGATGTATGCAGAAATGTCCAATTTTTCCATATTTCCTCAGTTTTTGGGGAGGAGGGCAGGGGAATAGGGAGATAGGCAGCTATTGAACAGTGAGAGGTAAGCAAGGTACTTCTAGGTCTGTGCTTTGTTCCCAATTTAAAAGCTTCACTGTCTCTCACTAGCTAGTGTTTGCAGGCAAGTACAGCTGGTTACCATTATACAGCACCCATCCCAAGGAAAAAGAAAAAAAAATAAAGTAATTTCAGGGCTTGGCTACATACTGTATATTTCAAGGCTTGGCTATGCAGTGCATTCAGATGGCTTCCCCTAAAGCCATGCAGGAGGGATTAGTATAACAGTCTGCATCCCGTTTCAATTCCCCAGCCCTGAAGGTTCAACAGAGATGAATACCTGAACTATTCAGATATGGCCCACTCCTTGGTCATAAGGAGTGGCCTAGTCTCATCTAAAAATATATTCTCTCCAACTCATATTGAGGAGAAAGATATTTATAGACATTTGGAGTTCTGTGTAAGCAAAAGCAGATGAAGCCTCAGGTTTTACTGAAGCCAGATTGCAAACTTAACTGAAGAAAAACAGATTGCATGTGGACTATCTGTGTTTTCTTAGACACAGAAAAAGAAGAGCAAGGAGGCAGTAGCGACCAGCTTTTGTGGGGTAAGCCAAACTCAAAGAGCAAGAACAGCTGGAGCTGTTGTCAACCTACAAAACAATGTCTACATTTTATCCCATTATTCTTTACAGTCTTTCCACGTGGGCTAAAACTGTGTTGTATACTTCAAACAGTATTGTATTATATTTCAGATTTGAGATTTTAATTACAAATTCAAAAATCTACATTATCGCACAGACTTGTTTTATGGTAAACATTGCCTTGATGATAAACAGTTTGCGGCCTAGATGCATTTATTTGTCTCCTCCAGTAACAGAGGAAACATTCTAGCTACAGTCCCCTGAGTACTCACAGCAAGAACTACTTTCTTATAATGCCAAAGACACTTGTCATGACATCTGAAAAATCCCCTTGTAAGAGTCTTGCTCTTCTCAAAAGTCTCTCCCAGGAATTTTGCTTATATAATGAATAAAATAAGAAATACTTTGCATCTGGTCTTTTTGCTCAGAATCATCAAAATGGGAACTACAGAGACACCAGCAGAAACCACAGAGTGGTTATAGCTAATTGAGCAGGAACTACATCTTTCTGTAGCAAAGCTAACACAACTGAAGAATTATTTTTTTTCACTACCTTCTCCACCAAGGAAGCAGAGGAATAAGGACATATGAAAGACTGGAATGAGATGAAGCATGATTCTATAACAGCATGGTGCAGTGCCTCCTTCCCAAGCGCTGTGAGAGGATCAGAAGGCAGACAGTGATACTCACCTGCTTACAGGAAGAGGGGTTAGTTAGCAGGTCCTATGCAGGCAGCAGCCACAAATGACAAAGAAGGAAACATGCCAAAAGTCAGACACAGAGAAGTACACCACATTTAACAAGGCAGCTGAATTTAGACACACACCATTTTCTTAGCAGGTAATACTAGCTCAAATGGTTTAAAGGTATTTCAGCATTTCTTTACATATTTTAAATCAGCAGGTGTTAGGGAAATAAGTGTTCTAGGTCTTTTCTGAAATGAATAAAATTCAGTTTCCAAACCATAAATCTCTAAGGTCTAGAAACATTAACTGGGATAATGCTCAAATACCTTTACAAATCTAGTCCAGAGCCTTACTGAAAGAACTGCCAAGGTTAAAAATCAAGGGTCAGTTCTCCTCCCTTAATGCACAGGCATAGTTTGCCTTTAATAGTAACAACTTGTTTCAATGGCACATTATAGCTTTAACAACTTAGAGCCAACAGCTTATAGCCAAAAGCACCGTGTAAGTACTAAAAAAAAAACTCTTACAGCGGCACTGGCTAACAGACACCAACTATTTCATGACTTATTCTATACTCCAGGAAAACATCAGATACGTTGAACAAAAAGGTCAATATTACACAGTCAGATTGGAGCAAAGTCAAAAGACACGTGTAAGAACTCTTGCTCCAACTTTCTCTACATTGGACAATTTTCCTAACAGCCACCCAAAATAACACACTGGGCTTGAGAGAGGAGAAGAGATCCTGCATCATTTAAAAAAAAAAAAAAAAAAAAAAAAAAAAAAAGCTGTTAGATATAGATGAAACTGAAAAAATAAGATCATACTAAATAGCAGCAAAGAAAGAAATGCCTTTGTCTGTACTCATTCAACATTTCAGACGCAAAAGAGCAGGGTTTTGCGCTGACATTTTTCTTTACAGGCATTTGGAGGAAGTTTAAAAGTCACAAATTGAGGGCAAACACATACTTGGCCAGAGTGGAGTATCAATAAAGTAGAAGAGGAGAAAAGACCAAGTGTGAATCAATTGGGAAAGTTCTCATAAGAATTTGATTCAAAAGCAATTTTGGTTGCCTGCCCTTGATTAAAAAAGAAAATGGAAATATGAGGATTTGTTGTTTGGAATTTAGTTCTCATTTGAGTAAATATGGATGAAAAAGAAAGCATTACTTAAAGTAATATCAACAGAATACAAACGAAAAAAGAATTAGAAATGTGAAATGAAAATGAAAGCTGGAAGGGTATCAATACACTTGACTGCACAAAGCCATGATGATATTTCCTGAATATGTCATTTTTAAATGACATATTGTACTACATACATGTAACACATACATACATGTATTACCTTTTCAGTTGCTGGTAATATAGACATAAATTTATTTCTAACTAGGTATCAACAGACCAGTACATTTTTGAGTTTATATTTGGGGTAACAAATGTGGCAATGCCTTGGAAATTCACTTTTAGAGAGGAAGCTGCAGCATTTGCACCTCAAATGCCACACATTGGCAAAAACCACTACATTAGAATAACACCTCAATGGTTGCTGTTGTCCACAGATGACAGTCTGCCTATTTTCACAACAGCTGGAAGCTCTCTGCTATAACTAAGCTGCTGGCACAGGGTCTACACCCAGTCTTCTACAGCAGCACAGTTTCATGTGCCTTTCTTCCTCTCTGTGAACTAATTTTCTACTTCAATGCGTGACATTTGCGGAGAGAGAGAGGGACACACTTAAGCAGCTATTTGCAGAAGAATAAGAAATTAAATGCCATCATGCAATGGGTAACATTGCAGTCTTCATAGTTCAAGCTGTGATGTTTATCTAGGTGACTGCAAGCTGGTAAATCAGAAAAGTTATTCATTATGTTTACTGAATCCGACTGCAAAAAATAATGATGAGGGAGAGAGAGGAATGAATGGAAAAGTCCAAATGCAAGGGCTATATGTGTTCATTCTAAGGTACTGAATAATAACAATTAGATTACCATAATTATTGTGGGGCTTAATCGTAAAGGCTGTTTATGACATTCGTGTCTGTGTCTTTTCCTAAAATTCCAAAGCAATGATCTGATTCTGCAGAACAGGAAAGATTGAAGTTCTCCAAGCATATTCCAAAAACAGATGAAAGCTGGAGGAGTTCAGGGAGTGCAAGTACAATCTCTCTCCTGTTAAATCTCATTCAATGGAGATAGATGGATTGAAGGTAACTTGCTTTCCAAGAAAAAGAGGAGGGGAAAAAAGACATTCTAATAAATGGTTGTTTTTAAAGTATGCTGTTTGTGTTATAATCTCTCATTTTGACAGATTCTGTCACCTAGCCAGTTGGATCAGATATTTATGAAAAGAAAAAAAGATACAAAGCAAAAGGCAACTAATTCAGTTACCTTGCTCAGTTCTGGGGTGACTACAGATTTATTTTTTTTCACTCAAAAATAGAGAAATTAAAGACATAAGACAAAGACAGATATTGAGCATGAGCATAAAGCTCAGGAGCTTTTGGAAACCAAGGTTGTACTGGGCATTACCTCCTGGGAAGTGCTGTCTCTGATAGCTGTCCACCAAGTATAATGACAACAGAAGGTTCTACTTTGCCCGCTATGTAGAATCATAGACTCACCAAGACTGTAAAAGTTCTCCAAGATCACTTAATCCAACCATCCACCTACCACCAATATCTACTCACTAAACTATGTCCCTAGGAACAACATCTAAATGCTTCTTGGACACCTCCATGGATGGCAACTCAACCAACTCCCTGAGCAGCCCATTCCAGTGCTTAACCATTCTCCCTGAGAATAATGTTTTCCCAATATAAAATCTGAACCTCCCCCACTTCTTTTGGTCTTGCGATTTTTTAATAGTGGCAGAGCACCAAATGATGCAACTTGACTGCAGGTGGGCAAGAATCAATCAGGTGTGTTCCTTCCAGCTCTGTGTATTCAAGGAAGACAAAGTATGTAAAAGTCCACTCCTACCTGGTGTCTCTGATATGCTGAGAACATCTTTTCAAAATCTTCTAGATCTAACACCTTGAATGCCTTTAAATCATCAATCTCATTCCAGATTGTGCCATGGATCCTCTCCTGAAAGAAAAGGTCATATTTTCATGAGATAATGAAACCTTTTAGCTAAGTACATCCAATTCTATTTTCTTTGGTTTTGATATTTGTTTTAAACATGCAATTTTTATTTTTTTTCATCACAGCAAGTCTCCGATGAAAGGCCATATTCAAAGACTAGCAAAATCAAGCACCACCCACGATCCTACAGTGTGTATCCTTTAATGCAGTGACAGTGGTTATGAGACAGAAGTGTCACCATCATGAGGAAAAAGCTTGGGAAGGATACAGGATGCATGATCATCTCAAGACACATATTCCAATTTGCAAACTTTGCCGTGTTCTGGTTTAAACCTCAAAGGGTGTACAGTTTCTACTCTGATTGCCTGTTAAAGTAATCTAAGATTTTCTTTTACCTTTAAGGCTCTAAATTTTTGAAATCAAATTGTTTCCTATTATATTGTCTCCCCTGTCTATCTGAGTTCTTTGGCTCAGGTATTAAATATACTCAGATCTCTGAGAGAGCATCATACACATTAACTGGAAATGCTGAAAATCTTTGCAGTACATTACCTTAAATACTAGGCTGTCCTAGCTTTCTAGAAGATAACTGGCATGAAGGAAAGAAACACTACATGATAAGCACAGGTTACTCCTCCAACTTTGCTACTCATCAGCCCTAGACCAAATAAGCTGCTATAATACAGGTATTAACTAATCACAGAATTGTTTGGATTCGAAGAGACCTTACAGATCATCTGGCACGGGCAGCGATACCTTCCACAGACAGCAGTCACTCTTAACTAGGAGAGAATTTGAGGTTTTCTGCTGATCTTCTCAGGATAGACATATTTGCCAGCAAAGGGGACACAATGACTGAACTACTTTCTCCTTCCCAGTGACTGTTAAGGTACATGCAATGTCAGAAAACCTTTGAGCAATTATTTATTCTGAAGGGTGTTCACTCACACTCATTCAAGGCGCTTCACACCTGACCACAGTATCTTTCAGTTCATTTAGTTAATAAAGTGTACAGTTAACATACTTCATTAACTGGAAAAATAAGGAAGGTGCTGATTAAAAGAAAAAGGAAATGGACAGAAGGGATTGTAAAGAGACCTGAGAAAACCTCGGGAGATTAAGAACCAGCAGAACACTGATGCAGAGAAAGCCAGGAACAGCAAAAAGTGGAAATTAAACCCTCACCCAGGCTCCAGCTCTGAAGTACCTGACTTGCACCTACACAGCAAAAAGTGTGTTAACACTTCATTATCAGAACTAATTAGGAACAGGCTCTACTTCCCATTCACAGTCATCAAAGGAATGAGGGAAATGTGCTAAGCCACAAGGCTGAAGGAGCAAGGAAAAACACCTGATGGAAGGATGAAATGAAGGGGAAATAAAAGCGTGAAGTGTTCTGGAGGAAATTCCTGGCAGGGCAGGCACTGCAGAGGAAAACCAACACTCTCCCTCCAAAGGTAATCTGTGAGTTCATAAGGGACTGGAAGGCTATCCAGCTAAAATTGCTACAGTGCTATATGCAGGGAGAGCATATACTAGATGGGAGCAGAAATCACCCCTGAACAGATTCGCCAATATCTTTGCATTGTTCCTTGCAATCATGTGGCTTTCCCTTTCACAGCAGCAAAAACATGACTCTTTGACTATAACACAACATACATGTTTGGGAAGCTCATCTCAGCTAAAGGAATAGAAGACAAAATTAACTCTGGCTTCTACTGCAATTCTTGGCCAGAAATATCCAGACAGGGTGTTCATTCTCATTCAGTTTCCAGGCTGGCTTTATAAACCTTGCTTTATAAATCTTCAGGGATATATTTGAACTTGAGAGTGTTTCTCTGAGTTCCTCATTGTCTCATATTGTCCCATTAAATACTGAAATGGAAAAATATATATTGAGGGGAGCCAGTGGACATGACTTCAGGAATGGTCCTTACAGCCATCACTGGGATAGAACACTGGGCATGTCAAGAGCTGGATTTGGGTGTGACTCAATTGACAGCTACTCATGAGAATCTTGCTATCTACCTGTCTGTATGTAAAACTCTCTTCGAAGAACAGTATTCCTATGAATGGGAAGAATGATGAAAGTTCGCTACAGAATGGGCTGGTTTCTGAATTGCAGAACTGCCAGAAACGGAGGGTTTGAGACTTCAGAAGGGAGTGTAGAGAGCAGGTTTTATTCTGCATCTTCCCAGAAAAGAATAAAATCAAGTTTAAATGGTTCCTGAGCAACCACTCCAGTGCCTAACCACTCTTCTGGAGAAGAAATATTTCCTAACATCCAACCTGAATCTCCCCTGGTGTAACTTAAGGCCATTCCCTCTAATCCTATCACTGCTTCTGCAGGAGAAGAGGCTGAATGCCACCTCACCACAACATCCTTTCAGGTTGTTGTAGAGAGCGATAAGGTCTCCTCCAGTCTCCTCTCCTCTGGATTAAACAATTCCAGTTCCCTCACCCGTTCCTCATAAGGCTTCTTCTCCAGACCACTCACCAGTTTTGATGTCCTTCTTTGGACATGCTCTGATGCCCAAGTGCAGCTGTTTCCAACAGTAGATCACTGCACATTGCTGCACTGCATGGTGCAAATGTGCCCTTGAACTCTGTTAACTAGACAGGGTCTTAAAGATAAACACATATGTGGCATTAGATCTATTTTTTTTTTTAATCAGACTTCTTCAGTATGCATTGTATAAGGCCTCAGCCCCCATGCTCAAAAATCTGTGATATGCTGTCCCAAGTCAGCATGTGAGTTGAGTCTTCAGTAATTACTGTGTGGCTACTTTGACAGTTGAGGAGAACACAGCAGAACTGCTGCAGTGGGAACGAAACACAGGGTGAGTGAGGCTGCCCAGTCTACCCATGTCTTTATGTTCACAGGATGCATATCCATGTGAAAAGAAAGAGAGCGCTTGGTACTGAAGCAGGGAATCAAGGACCTCTGATGGAGATCACCAGAATGCATTGCCTTCAGTGGCCAGTAGAATCATTTAACTCCATAACAAAGTGCACCCCAAAGATCAAGGCGAGGCAACTCTGCACCTCTATCTCTGCAGTTTTGCAAGGACCTTACTAGGTCTAAGCACTAACGCACACCTCAAAATGAAAACTTCTCTATCTTATGCCCTTTTTTCACTCTATTGTGCCTTCCTCAAAATAGCATCTTTTGCCTACCTCACCACACAGATCTTCAGTTTTATTAGCACAGCTGCCTTCACTCCTAACCAGAGGGCAGGATCAACCTACAGTTACTGTACACTAAACAGAAACACCTGTGGCTCTCCTTTTTCATATACATCCATATATATACATATATTAGTTATTATTTCTTTCTTTTTTGTTGTTGTCAGATCACTAAGTCCATGTTCTGCAAAGGAAAATAAATCCCTATCCTTACATTCTCTCCCACACCCCCCACGTGGCCTTGACAGACAAGCACAGACGGTGCAGCAAATATTTCACTTCACTTTATTTTAAAGAAAAGGAGAGAGGGGGAGAAAGAATTCTTGTGGCATTCCAGAGGTCCCTGGACACTCATTCCAAATGCCTGAGTTGGGCCCTGGGTGAATTTCAGTCTAAAAGAGAACCTGGGTTTCTAGGCAGCCATCCAAACTCAACACAGGAACTTCTTTCTAAATAAGTTTAAGAAAAAATTAAAAATTAAGACATAAAGAAAAGGAGAGAAAAGGGAATATATATATATATAATGAAGAGAGAGGATTCGAGAGGAGGAGAAGGCAACCAAGGTAGCAGAAAATTAATGCAACAGGAGGAATCCAATTCCTCTTCTGTATTTCCACTTCAGAGTTTTATTTCCAAGAGTCAAAGCTGTAATCATGCCACAAGTAGAGCAGCTAGCCCCATAGCTATGAAAGAATGGTGTAGAGAAAGATGTCACCTTTCTCTCCTTGGTGACTGCTTCTGCCAGAGTAAAGGAACTGGGTTTGGAAATTGATTCTCACTGTGTCTTGCCCACACCAACTCTGTCCATCCTTTGACCATATACACAAGTGAAGGCAACTCTGGCACAAAAGCCCTGAAGATGTGCAGCTCTGTCTTACAGTATTTAGAACCAATGTAGTTGTGCTGAACCAACAGTATGCACAGATCTAAGGAAGTTCAATCTATCCAGCACCTTGACCATCATAGGAGATGGGCTGCTGGAGAACTTCCTCAACAGTTACTGATTCCCAGTGGCTCAGCCCAAGGAAAGCCACAGTATCACTGTCTTCTGTCACCTTGCACTTCATGGCATTAATCAACAATGAGTTATACAGAGAAATTCAGTTAATAGTGAGAGCACTGAACTTCTTACCTCACTCAGCTTAGCCCAGTTGAAGGATTTCAGAGGGTGTGAAGGCTGTGGGATAGACTTCTTCTTCAGGCTGGTACCAGTACTGCTGAAGGTGGTTGTTGAAAGCGGTGGCACTCCCAAGCTGAAGAAAGGCGGTGCTCCTGGTGGAGGAGGAGGTCCTCCTGGAGGAGGTGGTGGGGCAGGAGGAGGGGGACAGCTGGAGAAAGGCAGAGGAGGTGGTAGTGGGGGCAAATTCTCGGAGGAGAGAGCAGAGGACAGAGCAGAGGACAATGCTAGTGGACCACCTGGAGGAGGGGGTGGCGGGGCTGGGAAGGAAATGCTGCCCCCTTGCTGGAGAAAAAAAAAACACACAGAAAAAGAAAGCAAACAGATTAAACGGCACAATAACTCCATATTGCCAGCTGATGTGATTTTATTATGAGTCTCAAAATATTTGATGTTTTCTTTAAAGCCTCCTGCACTCAAAGCCATGCAATAAAGGGAGGAATCTCAGCTTTCATTTAAGAGAAAGTTTCAAACCCTTGAAGTTGTAGAGAAGAGCTTGAAAAAGGGAACCATAAATGGCTCAGAAAAACAGAAAGCTAGTAAAAGAAGCCAAAACGTATTATTTTATCCTTATGTATGAAGAAAGAGAAAAGTTCAATCTTGTGAACTTTTGAACTCCTGGGTTTTAAAACTTAGCATTTGAAATACAGAATATCTGTCTTAGGCCCTACTAGCACAAAGTGGCAGAAGAAAGGAAAGTAGGGAAGTAATCTGCCTTTTGCAGTGTCTAACTTCTCAGGGCTATGTCCTGTGACAGAGAGACATTACTGTGACAGACAAATTACTGGAACAGGAGCACTAGGCAGTTCTTCCCGTCACTTCTGCAAAGCTCCAAGGAAACACAGATGCTCCTGAAGCACAACAGGAAACCTCCTTCTTCACTAAAATTACTTTCATATTGGGCAGATTTCTCTCTATTCCATCAAAATAACAATCTGGGCCACCTCAGCAATAAAAACTGTGCCTAGAAGAGGATGCATGTGCCTCACCAGCTTTGGCAAAAGAGGGTGGCTGAAGAGGAATGGAGCAGCCCATTCCTGCATTATCCAATCTATTCAACCAGCTCAGGGATTTTGTTCTCTATTGAAAGATGAGCAGCTGGCTAGACAGACTTTCTGTACAAACCACAGAAAAAGCTTCACTCATAATGTTCTTTTGTTCATCATTCACTAGTTAGCAGGCTTTAAACAGGAATGGGAAGAGTCCCAGTCTCATACCGAGTACTCATTAAGTTGAGCTACCAGGTCATTCATCTGGTCCCTGGCCTGGCGCAGCTCCAAGGACTCTTTCTGCAGCTTGTCTTTCATTTTGTTCAGTGTCTTCATCATTTCATCTTTCTCCTGGGTCTTCGTCTCACATTCCCTCTCCTTCTTCTCTAGCTTGCTCATCAGTTCAGCATGATCTAGGAAGAACAGGCAAGCAGGGTTGATGAAATAAAGTGCAGGAACAAAAGAGATGGAGCTTACTCTGAAATAAAGCTGACAAGTCTGCCAGTTCAGCTGGGAATGTGTGATATGGAGAAAAGAAAACAAAGTCTGACTATTCTGACAGCAATCTTCAGTGATTGATACAGCAGTGCCCAAATTTCACACAGAGGATGTACTCACCTTTCCTAAACTTCTCTGCCTGATCCCTCCACTGCTTGACTTCATTCTCATTCACCAGCCTGAAAGATGAAATCGGAACATAAAAATGTGTTCTGAGCTATACAGTTTGAAAGGCAAGCAGCCATTATGTGTAGCAATCAGCAAAAGACAACCTGGTAAATTTATGCATGTTTAATCAGGATCATACTAGTGGTCAGTTTGCTTCCAGATCCTGATCCAACAGTTAATATTATAAAGGTGTCTTCTAGGTCTAAGTCTCACAACAAATAAAGAAGGCCTGGGGAACAAATACTGGCATTCTCCTGTCTTCAAGAAATGCCCTAAAGGTGCCAAGCATATTTACTTTGTAAGGCAGAACTCACAGCTAAAATCTTCGTAGCTGCTGCGGGATACAAATGATCCTATACCCTTAACACAAGACTACATTGCCATTTTTTCTAACTTTCCATAGTTCTGTATTTTTTGTTTCTTAAGAGGCTAGAGAATGCTTATCTGTTGGGTAATTTATCAGTAACAAGGCAGTGCTCATATCTCATACTGGCACAGCTATTTCCTACTACTGACAGAAAATATGCAGAGCATGCTGGGGGTTGATTAGATATGCAAAATGAGTAGTAGCTATGAAAGCAGAAACAGAAGATCAGGCACACGGTCTACAAAGGAGTCTGATATCCAAACAGACAGAAGGAGATCAACATCAGTGTATTTTTCCATGATGAGAAATCAGTTTAAATTTTGGCTCATGACTAACAGGAGGGACTGGAAGATTTTTAGTACAGGAGAACGTGGTTTCATAAGGGGTTTATGTTCTATAAGAATGCTCTTTCCAGTGGATATTTCAGAAGGGTAATGGGCCATGAATTACCTGCAGAGGCAGATGGATGGGATGGAGACTCCAAAAGTTTGGCTTAAAAAGGACTGAGAACAGGGAAGTTGAGATGAGAGCCAGCTAATGTAGCTAGACTTCTCAAATGATGCATCCTATGGGAAAAAATAATGGTAGAACCCTTGGCCAAGTCTGTGGGTGAGCACATGCAGACATTTTACTGAGGTAAAAGGCTTTATGTGCTAGATGGGTGTTACTTTCAACTATTTCAATTTTTCTAAACTAAGTGCTCATTAATGAGGAATGGGATCCAAGAAGAGATGACAACAATTTTTGGGAATATCAGTGAAAGCTTTCATCAACATCTTGAAAGAAAAAAGAAAAATGAGGAAATTTTACCATACAATCACGGGCATTTTTTTTTCTTCTACCTATCTTAATATTTCATAGAAATTAGAAGCCAAATGCAAAAACTTTGCTAGAAAATGCCATCTTGTGAAGATGTCATTGGAAGGGAACTAGTTTTAAGACTAGCAAGACAACAAAAAGATGTAAATTAGCACAGGAAACTCCTCAGATATCTTATTTCCTAAGTACCTGCATACTTAACATATAGTTAAATCTTTATAACAGAAACAAACAATATTAATGCAGCTTACATTTTAATTATATTTTTGACATTGAAGTTTTCCAGTGGAGCTATATCTGGATCATCTCCTCGTTCATCTTGAAGAACAATTTGTTGGAGTATTCTGTCCAACAGCTGCCACTGCTGAAAATTTCCTCCATTCCTCTTATCTGTATGAAAAATGAGCAACACATGAGAACTTCCATTTTCATGCCAAAGTGTACATGTTTACTGACAGATGGGCATTTCTTCCTCTCTGGTCACCATGTTAATCCCACAGGTAGTAAATTACAGAATGCAGCACCTAACACTGAATTATTGCTGACAGATTGGTTGCAAACACTTAGCATATTGGAACAAATCATAACAGGCATTTACAACACTATGCCTGACTTGTACCTTCAGATTGTGCATTCTTCTTTCCAGATAACTCCATCTTGTGCTTTAGATGCCTACAGAAGTGATTCCATCACTTATTCGGTACTTTACACCACTTGATGGTATTTTATTTTGCATCTAGTTAACACTTTGATCAAGCACTATAAAAAAAGTCAGATGTTCCATCTGCATGCTCTTATCTGAAAGTCAGTCAAACTCAGCTGACATGAAAAGTTCATATAAACATGATAAAAATTTGTGGAGAGAACAGAAACTGAACAAAAGAGATTCATCTTCTGGACGTCAACTTTCGTTGCCATCCATACTGCCAGAGCAATAGAAAGTTCACCTTAGTTCCCTAGGTTACATAATCCAGACCTTTATATTATTTAAAATTGCTCCACTGCAATCCTGTTCTATCCAAGAAGGATTTAACTATTCTGTGACCAAACATTCTAAGACAAGACCCAAAGCTCAAGTACCGTCTTAAACAGTAATAGTAAGGAGACCACTGACAAACAACGGCTAGGATTTGTGCAAGGCAGTACTTTAATCTAATCAGTGCCTGAAAATATACCACAATACCTCCTCAAAAAGCACACCACAGTAATTCTCCTTCATGTTGACTTCTCAGTTTGACTGCTCAAGTATGGCTGAAAGTAACCAAAACAAATCCCTGACTCACAACAGGATTAAGGTAGTTAATTCTTCAGTGATTCTTGCTGTAGCTTTGCTCAGCTCTTACACTCTGAAAACGTGACTGAATTACCTTATTTCAGTTAACAAGTAGATTCCTATAATCTCTCTTGAAAACAAAAGCCAATGTTATTTTTCATTTTGAGCTCAGGAACCCTCCACTGACATTTTGCCATAAGACAGCAGCCTGAAGACTTATTATGGAATTTTCCTGTGACAGAACAGCTTTCTGTACTGTATTGTTTCACCAGAAAAATTCCTCACTGCATTTTGTTAACATTCAAAATGGTATCTATTTCTGGGAATTCTCTGATTTAAAGCACAACCGCTCTTTTTAAAAGTTTCTAATTTAAAGTCATTATAAGCTCAGTCAGTGACAAACTGGAATGTCTCCAGCTACTTAATTTTATTTGCAAGTCCAGTGAGGTCAAGCTGCTGCTAGAAGTATTACAACAAAATCTGCTGAATGGAATCAGTTCAATATACCAAGTCCCTTAACCACTGCCAAGTTCTGAATGAAGGACAAAAGCAGTGTGTCCTGGTATCTGCAACACTCTACTCACGCCAAAATTTCACCCATTTCTTCAACACATCTTTGCTGGAAAACTCTGAAGTACTCACATGGCATCTGCAAGCAGTGCTGAAGGATGGATAGCAAATAGGGATAGGCATCTGTGTGCTTCAATCTTTTCTTGATCAGTTCAAACATTTGAGAGGCACTTTTTGTATCAATGTGGATCTGGATTGAGGGAAAGTAGTGAAATAATAAATCAGATCAAAAACATGCATAGTAAAAGCTTACCTAGCTCTGAAAGACCAAAGACCAACAGGCAAGACGCTGGCAGTTTCCAGCAACTGGACCTCCACAGAGTCTCTTGGAACATACAGTTACAAGCCCAATGAGGAGCCTGCACATAGGTCTTTGAGATTAGCATAGATCTACTCCAGAACAGAAAAGTTCTCCAAAGCAAAGGGTTAGAAAGCTGGGAGGTCTCAGAGTGACCAAAAGCTGTCCTGTAGTCAGCAAAAAATGTAAAAATAAATAAATATATAAAAATGGTCCATCCAAAGAAGCATCCAAAATCAGATTGGATAGGGCACTGATCTTGAGAAAGATGCTGCTACCCATTTTTGGTTGATGGATTATATTAAAAGCCATTTGATCTTGAAACCATTTTATGCCACTATAAAAACCTTTGGGTCCAAGGAAGAAGTTGCAAAGAATCACAGTAGACAATTAGCATGGAAATGTTAATTCCTCCATATCAGCGTTTGGTAGGAGCTGGTAAAAAAAAAAAGGAAACGACAACTGCTCTGGACCCTGCAGCCCATTGCTGTTGCTAGCAGTTGTGAAAACTTTCCTTGTTTTACGCTCATCTTCAATTTCCATCCATTCTAAAATACTGACCCTCTCCATAGTCTCTGGTGTGACAATCTTTAGGAGAGTTTCCTGTGATATACTGAAAAAAGTATCAGAGATAAGCCCAAGTCCTGTAAAAAACCTAAAGTCCTGTAAAGGAGGTGCCTGAAACTAGAATCATCTGGATCATCAGGACTGCAAATGTGAGAACAGTGTTGATAGCATCCTCTGCTCCTGAGCGTTCAGCAGAACATAAGAAATCTTTGTCAGAGGCACTCTGCAGAAGCCCTGTCTGTGATCACTGTTTTCATTTCACCAGAGACCCTATATGTTATAAATGAAAATTGGTTAAAAAAAACTAGAGAACTAGCCAGTCTCAGCATCAAAGCCACTCACTGTTTTCAGGAAACATACAGGGAAAGTTGCATCAAGGATCCAAAGAGGATGTTCAACTTTGGGAAGCTCAAGTACTCCACAGAAAATCTTACCAGGTCAAACCGCTTTGCAAGTTCCAGATCATCTTCATTTCTGACCATTTCAAAGAAGTCTAAGTGCCTAAGAGAAAACAGAAGAACAAAAACTACCAGCGGTCATAGAATAACTCAGACATCAACAAAACGTGCCACCACAGAGGATGCAACGCTTGGAAATTGGTATGTTTTCTGACATGGAAGTATTGCAATGTACATGCAAGACAACTGACACAGGTCAATAATAGGCCAAAATTAATGATCAAAGGAGGTAAAAATGCTCTTTAATCCTTGTACTAAGTCACCATGTCAAGGTAAGTGGAGTTGCAGTGGAAAAAGCATTTATTATCCATTAAACTTCTAACAAGTTAATTTGAAGGTGCCATTCAATGCTATTTTTCATGCAGCAACAAAGCCATATGAAGCTGCTACCAATTCTCCTCTTTTGCCTTTTTCAATTCTTTTTTTTTGAAAAGAAAAAGAAGAAAAACAAATCATTTTAGAAGAAAAACAAATCATTAAATCCTTGCCACAGTCACTACCAATTTAGTATGTGCATTTTCTGCTTCCTCTGCTGATTTTAATCTTAAAGACAATTATTCTTTTTGTCTTTTAAAGAGAGCCCATTTTAGTGAGAGACAAAAATAGCTTGCTGCTTGAATGTTAAAATGAAATAGAGGAGAGCTCTTAAGAACTCTTAATCAATAACTGTTCTCAGAAAACATCTCTTACCTGTCAAGTGTTGCATTCTCATGCTCTCTTAGCTTGTCAATAACAGGTTGAATTCCCAGCATTAGAAACTCATATCGTAGGTGTAATCGGAACTCCAAATTGTCCTTATAAAGGGAAGAAAAAGAATTTACTATGTTCCAGAAGTGTTCAAACACATTTTAAAAGATTCACTTATGTTTTAAATTCTTCCTCTAATATCCTCTACCCTGACACCAAAATCACAGGATTCCAGTAAATTAAGTAAAAAATGAATGTCTTTGCCACTGTTTCTCTTAAGAATACTTCTCTCCTGTATCTACAATGAGTTCTGCAAGCCTAGTTGGAAGAATAGCACACTCTGTGTTTCAAAAAGAACAAAAGTTATGGGTACATAACATGCTAGTCAATTAGAAACGTATCTCCTGCTTAGAAATGGACAGAACTGCAGTTCTTTATACATATATTTGTCATAAAATCACCAGAAGCTCTGGTACACTTGATACTTTCATAGCAGGATTTTAAAGGGTGGCTGCAGAAAAAAGCACTCTGCCAGACAGAGCTTTTACAAGCTTGTTGCCTACTGTGGTTTAGCCAGAAAAAAAATGCCAAACTTTTAGTGACGCTTCTGTTTTAGTGAAACAAAATCCATTTAAACTGTCCTCGATATTCAAGAGAAAGCCTTCATCGTGAATGAAAACCAACAAATTGACTTTACTGAACCACCTCTCTTTGACTTTTTAAAACTAAGATGTTTGGGGTTTGGCTTTAAGTCAAAACATGCTAACATTATATAACATTTCTGCAGGTAAACCAAGATGTTTTCTGAAAGGCTGATAATCAAGGAGATAAACGCTTTGCAGTTCTTACAAAAACAAAAACACCACAATCATTTCAGTGCAAGTAGTCAGCTACCTTGGAAGAATTAGAAGAGGCTGGGAATTAAAAAATATGGAAGACAAGTGTAATAACAAACTTGACAATTCATCATTATTTTCCACAAAGTACATCAATTCAATCACACAACATTTGTGACTTCATCTACTAGCCAATTCCAGAGTAAATTAATTCAAGCATGACATTTGAGATGGAATTTCTAGGACAGTGACTCACCTCACCAGCACCAGCATTCAAAACAGCATTGATAAAGGACATGATAGCTGTTTTGAGATTTACTTCATCTCGATATCGCCCCATGCTTCGATCTAGCTCATTCAACAATGTCTAAAACAGAACAACACGCTAGGTTAAAGGAGGTACTGTACTTAGACTATTTTGCTTAGTGCTCATGGTTCTCTGAACAGTCATCTTCTGATTCAGTATATAATTGCATAAAGATATAACTTGGTTCAGCAATGGTTGTTAGCAGTCTTGGCCAGCCACATCACAATAACAAATGAAGAATATAGATGGGAATAAAATGCCCATGTGATCCCAATTAAAAACAATTATTATTATTATTTTAAAACAAACAAACAAACAAACAAACAAAACCCAATAAAACAGGCTATTTGAGAAAAAGCAAATGCCTTTACAGTTCCTGCCAACACAATCAAAGAAAACAGCAGAATTGTGTCCTCCCTTGTATTAGTTAACTTCATACAGAAGTTTAAACATGGAGGATAACATGAACAGATTCATACATCTTCTGAGAGCACTCAAGTAACTTTCACTATTTTCTTGGATTTCAGCAGAATAGGCATATGAATGACTTATGAAGGCACAGGGAGAAAATTCTGAAGAAAAGCTGTACTTTATTTCTCTATAGGAAGATCTGCATTTATTTCTCTACTAAAAGATTTCTTGGAAGATTTCTCCTTGTTCCTTCACTTACAACCATTTCACATGAAGCAGACAATTACTGGCCTCTTGGCAACTTCCTTTTAAGGATTTGCAAGTAACAGGAATATCCTCAGGTCCAAACTTATTACAGCTTAAAGGTGAATTAAAGAACTCAAATGGAAGTGCAGTTAAACTCCAGTTTTCCTTGTTATGTCTCCCTGCTAATGAAATAGCAAGGGTATTTAGCACTTGAGGGTATCTCTTACAGAAATGCCTAACCTCTGCATACATGTAGATACACCACTGTAATCTCATTAACACCACAGACTGAAAGAGAGGAGGACTGAAAGGAGGACTGAAAGAGGGAAAAAAATAAAGAAATAATGCTGTTAACCTCTGCCATGCGCAGTCTATTTCAGATTAATTCCAACTGAATATTTACTGAAGAGGTTATATGTAAGCACTGATTAGCCACATAAGCAACTCTGCTGTTATATTTGTGCTGATATCTGCAAATCTGCTCTTCAGGATCTTCTTTGATCAAATCATTATTCTAAGGATTATTTTCCTTACTGGAAGAGTAATAAATTCCACTTGAGTTCTGTCAGTTTACTTATATGGATCTCATTCCAGAATTATTAATAAAAACCCCACGTTCATGTTTGTTTTGGTGATGCACTAGAAAAAAAAAAAATGGAATACTTTCCCCAGGAAGTTTTGGCCTTAAAAAGAGAAAGAGGATAAAAATAACATTTTAGAGTTCAGCTCAGCAGATCCATCTAAATAGCAATTGAATCCATGATGCTGAGTAAAGAAGTTCATTATCCCTTAGTTGGTCTTCAGTCCCTGACTACTGAAAGTGTTCATTCATAGCAAAATCTTTCCCAAGCTAGTCATCAGTTTCATACGTCTATCTTGTTTCCTGTAGAAAATGGACCTCATCATGGAAATATGTCTTCAGAAGCAAAGGGGAATATCCTCCTGGACAACCCTCAGGGAAAGAATATCTTCCTATCTTCACGTGAAACCTTTTCTTGTTTTACTGTAAAAATCTTTTAATCTATCTTGCACTATTGACAGCTGTTCTTATATCTGAGCACAGAATGTATAATGTCTCTGCCAAGCTCACTGGATTTCACAGATTCCTTTTTCCTGCACCTCTAAATTTCCCAGCTGGCACTTGTGAATTCCTGGCATTTGAACTTCCATCATGTCCATGATTTTCTAGTTGCTGTATTAAGGCCAAATACATTGGCTGCTCTGAAAGTAATGCCTCCTACTTTATTTCCATGAGAACTACAACAAATACAGTAAGCGCAATAGCACTATTTGATAGAGCAAATTCTCAACTCTAGCATTATTTTTCAACATAGTCACTGTAGTGACTAGAACTTGCAGTATACACACTGTTGCTCAGGTCTAGAAGGAAACACTGTCAGGTCAGGCAATTCCTAAAGATCAGATTCCACACCCACATAATGGCTGAATTCCAGTATCTCTAACCCTTTGCAAATGATTGAGGTTCAAGCCTTCACTTGTGAACATTTCCTGCAAAAAAAGATTTCACCACACCTCTTGGCAGCCAGTTCTGCGAACTAATTGATCTTATGGTTGTAAAGTTTTTTCCTACTATTTAAGAAAAACTTTCCTCACTTAATCTCATTATTCCTCATCACTGGCATCCAGTAAGGTTTCTTTCAATCTGCAGAAAACCTCAAAAGGCTTTGGATGAGCCCTGAGGGGCAGAATCAAATCAAATAGGAATACAGGACTTTAATTTGTTCCTTTTTAGCTCCTTTACTACAACTCTGAATCGATCAGATTTCTCTCTGCAGATCACGCTCTGTACTGACATTGCTTAACACAAACCAGGCAACAGGGCTATGGAAGGAATGTTCCTAATCTCCACCTTCTCGACAGACAATATCAAGCTTTATTCCTTTACAATTTCTAGCAGCATTTTGGAGGAAAACAGAGAGTTCTGTCCACAGTAACACAGTTAATATTTTCTCCAGTCAATGAAGTCAGCTCCTTTCAGTATGCATCAAACACCTAACTTAACTCTAGCTGACTGAGTATTCACACTGGGCTGGTAGGGTACAAGTACATCCTGAAATATCTTTCTGGGTCATTACAGCACTATAATTTTGCAACATTGGTTAGGCTCAAAACCCTGCATGTTAAAAAAGTACATATTATCATAACACCATGCATTCACTTCACAAAATAAATGAGGGAAAGCAGCAAAGCAATAATTTTGCATGGCAACCAATTAGGGAAGAACAAGACCTTGGTCCTCTCAGAGTACAGATCAGTCAGTTTGGATTAAATGATCTTTCAAAGTCCCCTCTGACTGACCTATTTTATCTTACTTGGAGTAATGCAGACATTAACAACACTGAAGTCAGACCCGCTGTTACCGACAACTGACCCTGGGCTGGACCCTGTCTGAAATGGACCCTATCCAGAGAGAGAGACAGTCATGGATGCCACGGAGTCTGCTCTCACTTTTACTGCTGTGTCACACTGCTTACATACTGGCAATGGCATAAGTGCAGGCTCATCCCATACACCGAATAATGCAACCCCACATGTGCATGCCCCTTCCCACTCCCAGTGCCCTCCCTCACATAAATCACATTGTCACAGGGCACTCAGCAAGATGCTTCATCACACCCCCGTTCCATGGTTCTGCTTCAACTATTTCAGCTGTTGTTACCTAGCAGTTCTTGTGCAATTGCTCAGGCCTGTCTCCTGGTTGACCTTGTTCCCCAACACCCTTTATTCTCAGTTTCCACAGCATTTTAGATATCTTCACCTTTGCAAGAAAGCACCAAAGAAACTAAAGATGCAGCAACACTTTCACGGTCAAACAGCGAGCTAGTGACAATTTTGAAGATATGAGATGGAAAAGAAGAACAGTGAGGACACCAAGAGTGCATCTTACTAACTCCACTCTTTCTGCTTGAGGTTTTATTGTTTCAGCTTCCAATTTTTTCTTTTATCTCTTCTTTAAGGAGTAGAGTAGGGTTTGTAGGCAAATAAGCACATTCAAATGAAAATTAGATAAAGCAAAGACAGAACTTCTCCAAATTGCCTCAGGAAGGAGATTTAAGGAATGTCTTTCTATTATTGTGGTATTTGACTAAAGATGGGATTAAAGGGAGAGCTACTTCAGGCAGATGGGTAAAAAATTAAAGAATGAAAAGGGATCATTTCAGACAAGAAGCTATGACAAATGTGATAAAATAGGAATAGCCATAATACAATGTAAATAACAAACAGATTATAGAAACTTTTTGTAAGTGCAAAGAAAAACCTGGTTGCAGTGACCCTATGAACACACTGAACAGTAGAGATAGAGGGTTGTAGTTCTCAAAGGCTTTCATTTCAGTGAAGACCAGTATCTAAACAGATGTTCTAGAGAAACTCCAGTATCTCTAACATGACTCCTCTTAAAAGCTAAGGACTGAACTGAAAATTGCAGTCAGACACTCAGATGACATGATGGCAGTTTAGGAAGAGGCAACAAGTACATCAGAGGTTACACCTAGAGACAAATGTAAAACTTTGTTGAGGTAGAACTTCCATGATTATGAAGGACTACCTACCTCCATTAACTTCATTTAAAAAAAAAAAAAAAAAAAAAAAAAAAAAAAAAAAAAAAAGAAGAAGAAGAACCCTAAGCCTTGCAAAAAGTAAGGACAACCTTTCCAAAACATTATAGCATTACAGTTTTAGAATAGTAATCTTCAGCTTGTGTTGTCTAGCGAAATTTAATTAAATTGACTAGGATTATGGCTGCTTATATCACACAGAAATTTCACTGTAATACAGATTTTAACTGCAGATACACAAGTATAAAACTACAAGTTCCTAATTGGAAATAGGAAGAGTCATAGCAATACACAGCCAATGCAAGTGTAGTTAGAACTGCATCTGAAGTCTCAGCTTGCCTTCTCTACTAATTGCTAGTTAACGATTCTTCTTAATATTCTTGGTTAGCTGTACCAAGTACTAAGAGCTGTGCTTAGAACAGTGATCAACAACAGCTTAACACTCAACTAAACTTGCAATGTTTTATGGTACAGTGTTTAATATACAATTTGTTCATCATTTCACCACACTTGATCATGTGCAAATTGGAAATAAACAGTGTTCCAATCCAAAGCTGTTAGCAGAAAGTTATCTCCAAGGTCACCTTTTAAACGGTTGCCAGTAAATAATCACTTCTCTTCCTCACTCTTACAAAAGTAGGAAAGACTGGTATCAAAACCATACAGCCAGTACTTAATTAATGGTTAGAACTCCAGAAATGTCATCAGGTTAGACTATGAACAGATTAGTAGTTTTCATTTAACTTAGTAATCCCCCCTCACTTTTGAGGTAAAACACAAGAGGTTTTAAATTAGTATTAATGACAACTAATCAAGTGTTGGGGAAAAAAGAAAGTATAATTACAACCTAATTGAAGAGAAACATTGCCTTTCTTCTGCTTAGCTATACTGCAACCTGCGCACTATAAAAATCAGTCCTTGCAGAGATGCATTATATCAGCTATTTCTGCCAAAGCATCCTTCCCGTACCTGGAATCTTGTTCTCTCTGCAGCATAGACTTGATAGTGAAGCATGGCTTGCAAGACTTTCTTATGACCATCTGGTACTAAGCAAACAGCCCCTAGGATCTCCAAAACAGCAATCTTGGTCTTGATGTTCTCAGTCCGTAAGCTCTGGGAGATGATGTTGATACTCTCTGGATGAGCCAGGACATGAGCCCGTCCTTGGGAGTTGTTCATCAGTGCTTTGATACACCCTATAACGGATGTGTGTATACGGCTTTCTGAGGTCTCATAGTCCATGCTTTTCAGGAAGTTCAACAAACAGCTCAGACCATCCAGCTCAATGAATCTCATCACAAACCTGAAAAAATACACAGGGAAAAGAACAAAACCAAAGTAAAGAAAATTTGTTTATTCAAAAGATATTCAATTCTGCGATCCCAGCACCTGCAAAAGCTAGCTAACTTTAAATATTTGGGAATTTTCCTGTGGTCGTAAGAGAAAAAAAATGAGGAAGATTCTATCACTCTTCTTCTGTGACTATCAGCTGTAATGACTGGGGAGTTAAGAGTTCATACTATGATACCAAGGTATATATATAGGAGCATATTACATACAAGAGGCACATAAGAGGCTATGATGGCTCTTGGCTGCATTATTTTATTTCAAAGATGTATACTAAAGATGCAGTAGCACCACTGTCAATATGTCATAGCAAAAGTAAAAACATCATACATTACACATCAAAACCTAAACCTACACTGAAACAGATTTATATTGACTATTGTGTTGTTTCTACCACATTCTACCATTAAGGTCACCTTTATTAAGACTAAGATCACAGAAATTGATAGAAATAATATAGGGAAAATTTAAAGAATAAGCTTAAAGTATTAACCGAGGTTAACAAACAAACAAACAAACAGTACTAGCCCCCTCAGACAGCCTACAAGGACAAAGTTACAGAAATTGATGGAGTTAGATAAATCCATTCAAACCGGTCATTCTAGCAATGTTTCATTTAGAATTTGCATGCTTTAAAATGGGGATGCAAAGATGTGAAACAGGCTGCAAATCATTTCTCTAGACTAATTTGTTTACCTCTGCCTTTTCTAGAAGGTCATTAACGTAGATGTGCTTTTTTTAGAATGCCTGAGCACAGAACCACATGAATTAAATTTCAATTTTCAGTCCACCAAAAGATACACCAACAACAGTAAGTCCACAACCACCCCATGGTGGTCATATGGACCTCAAACACATGAAAAGTTGTTAACAACTGTAATCTGTCTAAGAAATTTAGAATACTTTATGTCTGAAGCTCAGAGCTTTTACCCAGCCCCTCTTTCTCCCTACTGAATATTTCCTGATGTACTACCTTTCTCTTACCTACTTGTAAGATGCTTTTTCTAATATCTATCAGGTATGGAAGCACCATACTGAAAGACTCCCAGCATTTCAGCTATTGCTATTTATGTTTCTGCAACAACAACACAAAGCTGAGGCATACTTAATTATTTCTTGAATAAAATGAAATTTACACATGGTGCATTGGTGGATACACCCCATACTGCACAAGAACTACATGAGAATTATGCTCATTCTGCTGATGGATTTGCCATCTTTCAGCTTATTCAGGCCTGCAAACCAGAAACATGGCAAAGACTGGTGCTTTCAGCAAAGCTTCAGTCTGAGGTTTGGATTTCGTTCAAAACTGAATTTCAAAGTGAACATCAGAGTAAGAACAAGAACACACAGGAATACTTGAACAGTAAAAACAAAGTTTACCTGAAACATGAATGTCTGTAAGATGGCCTGCAATGTTTCACACAAGTCTGACTGCACATTCTCTGGATGCATCCTCTTGACTACCCTAACAAATCATAGAAGCAAAAGCCCCTATGCCTCCAGGCTACATGGTGGGATCACACATTATGCATTCAAAGTCTGTTAAGTCATTAAAACTTGTTACTTAAGTGGTTACAGAAAGATCAACAGTTCATTTTCTGTAATGCTGCTAGCATGTTAAAGAAGGCTGAAATAAGCACATTCACGGCTAAAATAGATGCTAAAGATATAATGGGAACCAAAATGAGCACAAACTCAGTTTATTAACAAACAACGTGAAGCAATGACTTTACCGCACTTCTCTGAACTTGGGCTTGAAAAGTTGTGTGCATCTTTGCCTACACAATGGGAGGACCAATTGAAATTTGCTTTGCTCCTCCTGATCTCTAAAGTTCAGTTCCATGAATCCACCATAAACACAAACCACTCAAAACAACAACAACAAAAAATCCCAAAAAGGAAGAATAGCAGATATTTTGCTGTTCTTCTCAGTTTTATGGTTGAGAGAAGACTCAGGATGGATACCTTTCCAAAGACAAAGAATCACAGAATCATTTGAGTTGGAAAGGACCTTTAAAAATCATCTAGTCCAACTTCCAAAAAAGAAAACATCTTTAAGAAGCAGCTGAACAAATGGTCTCTAAAGTCAACATTCAGATGAAACGCCTGCTCTTAAGACATACAAGGCATTAGAACTTTCATGTATTTTGGCCTCCTTTTTGACTGTGAAAAAAATGTGAAATGCACAAAAATCACATTGTCCCAATTAAATACAATCCCTTAATAAATTCACTGGCAGAGCAATTTTTCTATGACTTCTTGGATGAGGTCATTCCAAAAAAAAAAAAAAGGTGCAGGGAAGTGGTGCATGTCACAGACTTTGATTAATGACATAACTTAAAACAATGCTGGCATTTTCCCGTACTCTTCCTAGTTCAGAGAGCACACAGAGAGCTGCATTACTCAATAGGAAGCCCAACCACGTATCTTCCCATTTCAGCTGACATCAGAAGCAGTAATCAAATGATGATTTTTCACCTTCCTTTCCCAAAACACTTAGTCCCCTATTCTCCGGAAAGGATAGAAATCATGCAAGACAGAGATAAGGGAATAAATGGTCATGGCAGTTTCTGGGCCAACAGATGCTCTTGGAAGTAGGATTTGCTGGGAGAGTGGGGAGCTATGTGGGTCTGAACAGGAGAGAAAACTAAGTAGGAGTTCAGCTGACAGGCTGAGATCCATAATCCTCACACTATTTGATATTTGTGAATCTGTACGCCTGTACACCCAGATGTTTGGGCTCACACATGCATGTACAGAGGAAAACTCAACTCACACATATAAACTGCCTTCTTCCTCACAACATACACGTTTATGACTACCTGCCATTCTATGTGCCCCGTATGCTGCAAAGGAAGGTTTTGTACTAGACTGAAAGGTGTAAAATTAAGCATGTTTGCCAATGCATTCTGGCTAACACACTCAAAAATTCAAGTGTAAATAAAGTAGGGTGTGTTTTAATAGGTGCTAAACAAGCATATTAAAGCCTCACCTCACCTCAGACTCTCACTTGACCAGTTTAGCACACATTAAAAAGGCACAGCACCTTTTAGCCTTTCAAGTTTTAGAGAGTGTTGATCAGAACATGTTAGCTAGCTCAAATAACAAACTTTTCATCCAAATACAGATGAGGCCTAGGAGGTAATGACCCACTGATGGATTCCAAGTGCTGCTGGGGACATCTTCCCTGTGAGACTCAGTCCATCACAGGAAACACAGAAAGATCATATGCTGTGGGTGTGCAGAGGGCAGGATGTTCCCACCCTGCTATCTGCCAAGGTTGCACTTCCCTAAAGAATCAGGGGACAGATATAATCCCGACAACTAGTGGATTGTTGAGAAATTCATCAAAATAGGTTTTGTTTGCTGGAAACCTAAATGATCATCTCCAGTAGGAACTGGAATGCAATGTGGCAAAATCAAACTAAAATAACAAGAGGTAAATCTGAGTTGAACAGAAGGAGAAAAGCAGACAGCAAGGGAGTTAGTGCTTATAATTTAGAATAAAGGAAATATTTCTCTGTGGATCTGACTATTTTTTCCAGACTTTTAAAAGTTTTTTACTTTTTTTTTGCATTGCTGAACCTCCATTTTGTGGTATTAAAAAGAAAAAACAAAGCTCTTCTCTCTGCTTTTGTCCAACAGTTTGTCATCACACTTGTTTATGGTCACAAGCTCTTACAAACCTAAAAGAAAATCTGTTTCCTTACTAGATGCAGATGTGGGAGTTTTGCTCTCTAAGTCTGGGGTTGCTCCTCTGTTCTGGGATATAACCTGGTTTTATAATTTCAGGGCAGCTCTTAAATACCTAAACAAAATGCATCTGCTCAGACTGGGCCAACTAGCCTGCCCAGGAGTGCTTCTAGCACTTATTTTCTCTTAAGGGGAAATGAGCTTGAGTTTGGGAAGGTCTGCTTCAGTTTGTTGGTGTTAGAACTTGTGCCTTGGAACAGAGGCACTGATTAGTGCCATTACTCTGCATTTTCTACTACAAGAGACACAGTTCTACAGTAAAATAAAACACAGTCAAACACATGCATTTGTCTTATTTTGGCCTAGATTGGAGAATTCAAGCAGAGGAGCCTTTTGGTAAGCTATCGGAGCCCCTCTGTACTCTACAGCCACAAATGGATTCCAGACAGTATATTCTGTGTGAATTTTGGTATCTGTTTTCTTCAGAGGTCTGATGAACAGAAGTGGCAAGGAAAATAGGATTTGATGTCCAAATTCAACTAAAAAGACTAGTATTTTGAAGGCTTGGGTATAGTACTATGTATGAGAGGGATTTGATGGAGCTGAGGGCCTCTCTACTGCAACCTTTCCATCAAGAAGAAATTGGCCTGTTGATCAGTCATTGGCATACAGCCCATTTGGCATCTAACGAATTGAGTTGCTGGAAATTAGTTGAGACATAGGATTTAACTTAAAATTTGGCTTGGCTTAACTTTTTTTTTTTTTTTTTTAAAAAAAAGCTCCAAAACCATCGTCAGTGAATTAGAAGAGAACACTTTATAGGGTAGCTCATAGATGCTTGTACTGAAACTTGTTAAGGTTATTATAAACAGATGAGGCAACAGCCTGTTGTCAAGGGGACCCAGTAGAATCACTATAGGTCTGGTCTGGAAAACCTTGCGATGTTCTGGGCAAAGCACAATTCTCTATTCCTCTCTTTCACCTTCCTCTCAGGAAGGAGGCTGGGATATCCTATTCAAAATGATGGAGTAAAACAACTGATGGTGGCCAACAAAGCATTTTGGTTGAATGTAACAGAGATACCGATCTACTCAAGAGATGTTCAGTGATATCAAAAAGCTATTAATTTCACAGAGGAAGCATCACACCAGCTCCAAATTAGTGTGACAGAGTTGCTACACCATGTATCAGTAGCACAGGCTTTTGAAAAAATATCTCTCTGAGAATCGGGGATTTGGCAGTTGTCTCAGTGTTCATTTTAACATAAAGTTGAGCTATATTTTACCATGTTCTGCTTTAGGACAGTGACTTAGAGAAGCAAAAAGACACTTGTCCCCTTATGCTAGTTCTCAGTACAGGTTCTCTGTAATAGAGCTCCAGCTATGAACCTGCCACCACAAATGGTTCTGGGTCACAACACAATAAGTCTGATTGCAACTGAATCTCAAAAAGAGCTTCTCTGTGCTGAAGACTTCATTCTACCTTTTGTCTTCCTTATTTACTTTCCACTTAGTGATCACTCAGTGTCTTGACATTCACTCATGAAGGGAGAGACCATAAGGTCTGTTGGCCTCTCTGTATTTGCTTGCTGGCTACAGAAATGAGATGTTTCAGTACTTTAAATTCCTAGACTTCCCTCAGTTTCCTTCACATCTGTCTATGTATAGTGCAGGAGCAGACTCAACTCAACATAACCGCAGTGCAAATCCTCTTGAGATATTTTGTTGGGTGTTGTTATTATTATTATTATTTATTTGGTTCGTTTATCATTATTATGTTTTTAATCCTCAAACCCTTTGTGACTGCATCAGTGAAGCTCTCTGAAACCATGACTTCAGCATACAAGCACATTTGGTATATTCTGGTCTTAGTACAAAGACATTCAGATCAAATATTCCCCTAGATTGTATCAGCCATGGTAACTGCTTTGGCACAGTTTCCTTCTCAATGTTAAATACAAAAGGTTCTTATGCTAATTACAACACAATTGTTCAGAGCACTGATCTCAGAAAAACAAAGATGACCTTACCTTCAAAGACACAGTATACAATGAAGTCTCAACATTTCTGCTGTGCTGCTGTTACACACAGAGCAGGAAGAATGCCAAACCAGGTGAAGTCAGATGGATTAGCTGCTTTGTGCCAAACAGTTCACATTACTACTGATAAGAGGAGGCTTGAATTCAAAGTTCATAGCAGAGGCTAAGATCTTGCTTGTCATAAATCAGATCACATGGGGTGCTCAAGGGGCTATGAAGTCAGTAAGTTTGATTTTCATAGTCCTTACCTGCATTTGCACAGAGCTGCCACATGTTTTTCACAACAAATTTTATTTTTTTTTTTATTTTCCTGAAGCTGTATGCTTCAACAGTAGTGTGCCCTTCCAGCTAGACAGGTTTGGAACAGGAACTGTAGGGTTCTCTGTGGATTGTCTGAACTATTAGAGAACACTTGTGTGAGGTGAAACAAAGAGGTTTCTGTCTTTGCCAGTCGTTTTTATTCCACATCTGACCATAGGGAGGCAGTGAATTGCGATGAAAGAAGAACAACATTACCTCATGGGCTGAGTCCGCAGAGCTGTCTTCAAGTCTTCAACTATTTTATTTTTCATTTCTGTTTCTTCTTCATCAAAAGCATACAGAGTCTGCATCTGTTCAGAAAAGGAGATGACAATCAGAAAAGCTTGAGCTGCCTGGAAGCTAAGAGAGGGGCCAGGAATTATAAAAAAACAACTATCCCATCAACCCATGGAGAGGTGCCTGCCGACCTCTCACCAGGAAAGCAGTGTCTCAGCTACAAAACTGAATCCAGATGAGGCTGCTCATGTGGACTGGCAGCAGCATACTGCTTTGCCACACCAGCTAAACCAGGATTCTCAGATTACTCCCCAAAAATCATATATGCCAGGATGCCCTCAGAAAACTGTAACTAATTTGGAATGGTGATACGCTGCAGTGATCTATGGATATTGAAGGCAAAATATGTACAGAGATGCGAGATCTTATTAGACTGACATAGCTGGAGGGATATGGGAAAAAAAAGAAAAAAGAAAGACAACAAACTTCTGTGTCAAGTTTCAAAGCAGAAAAGCTTTTTCTTCAAATGACTAGACAGCCTGCGAGCATCCTGGATTACAGTTTGTGTATCTGAAAGTTTGACTATTTTTCCCCAGCCAAATTATTTTACCTGGTTTAAGATCCTGATTTCTGTATACACCTCATCCTTGCTAATTAGGAACGTTTACTGCAAAAAGCAGTAGAGAGTACCATAAAATCCCTGCCCATGTTTTTTAAGAAGAAAACAGAAGCATGCAGAGACTAGAGCCCATATTTTCACATTTTCTGACTGGGAGCTATCTCTATCATTTTTCTCTCTGGTACACAGCTTGCAGTCATCTGGAAGTGAAGATGCTGTAGGTCACTGTAAATTAGGGTGAGAGATGACGAGTGGAATATCCATAAAATATGATGTTCTCAAGATAAAACAATGCTATTATGAAATCAGAGTGGTAAACAAGGAAATCAGGGTTCCAGATCTGCACTCAGCACCACCACAACCCTGGTGGATATGAAGAAAGACTCTTCAGTGCCCATCACACGCAGAATTCAAGCCCAGAGCTTCAATGTGTGACTTCACAAAAAATCAAGACTGAATATGAAAATTCTTAGCCTACAGCTATGTTTTCTTAGGCTCTTTAATTGTAAAACAGAGAGGATAAATGCCTTTCTTATTGGCAGGATTTCTGGAAGATATCACTCAGTGGTATCTGGAAAGCAGCTCTGAAACCCTTCTCAAATGAATACTCCAATTAAACTAGTATTATCTGTAAAGGTTCAGATATTTTATCTCTCTGGGGTGGAATCTGAGTACCTACAATTATGGTCCATTACAGCAAAATATTTAAGTATTTTACTATTTAGCAAGCATGAAATAAAACCTTTTTCTCATTGAAACTCCCTTCAGCCCTCCTACCCCATCACATCACTTCCCTTGGAAATACTCCCATGTTGCTTGCTTTTGGAAACCATGTGGTGCCAACACATGTCAGATCCTGAGGGTGGTCATTTGGCTACATGTCACTGCTGTCTTATGCTGAACAGCTGGCATAAGGAGATGTGTTTAACTCTAGGGGTCCTCTCTCTGATCCTCGCTAAAGTCAAATTCACTCAGTAACAGAGCAAGCTATTTCCTGCCTTAATGGAATGACAGAGCGCTACTGATGGAAAATGAGCCAATGATGTTTTATCTTTTGCCAGCATCCCCCGACAGCCAGAAACATAAATTGAAATGCTTAAGCCAAGCCATATATGATTCCCCTCTTTGAAAAATAAACAGAAATCCCGAAAAGGTATTATGGAATCTCAATGGCAGAGTCCTGGGGTGTGATTTGAGGTTTGATTTGCATTTTCTTGGGTGATGGCCCATCTGGTCACCTTTCCTTTGGTCCATAAATGCTCCTTTGAAAGGCTCCCATTCCTACAACAGTTTAATTTCTGCTCTGAGCCATTGTGGGGTGGGGAGCAAATGGATGTCAGGAAGGTGCTCAACAGTATTTTGTTGAGAGTGAAAAAGGCCCACTTCCAAATGAAACAAACACAAATAATCCTGCCTTTAAAACTGAGGGTGATTACAGAAAACCCCTTTTCTAAAGCTGCAGGCAGCCAAGAGCTCTTCATTTCTCACTCCTGTGCATGGCCAGGAACTTAAATACTCATGCCCTCTCTAAAGATAGCTTGGTCATGCATTTACATTAAGAAATAACTTTCTCAGCAAGAGTTATAGAAAACACAACTGTCCCTGGGAGACATGAGGGGAGGGAACTGTCATTATTTGAGGCTGGATTTCATTAATGTGGCAGACTGATGAATTGCTTTCCTGAACTACAAACTGCACTCTTGGACTAACATCAGCTGTGCTGAGAATACAGCTAGCTACCACCAGCTAACCAAATATTCTAGGAAGAGGAAGCAAAACAGGTCCAAGTCCTTATCCAGTCCCTAAAATGCAATATATAAGGCTCTTTTCATATGCATATTTTGCACATTTGAAGGTTTCCAGTCTAAGTGCATCACCCAGGAAAACATGATATCCAGTTATATGGTTTGCCAATTAAAAAAACTAAACAAAAAAACAACCACCCAACAAACAAAAAATACCCAACCAGAACAACTTATTCATGTAGGAAAAAAATCAGCCACACAGAATTACACATGTAAACATGTAAACATGTAAAAATCAAGTAGTCCAAGATTTGAAAAATGTTAGCACAGTGTAAATTCCCACACCTTCTCCTAATGTTTAATCATTCCTCTGGAAAGGCAAATAGAATACCAAAATGACAGCACATTTAAGAAAAAGACCGACACACATAAAAACAACTAGCAGCAGAAAGGCATTATATGATCAATTTTGTTTCACCCCCAATCTCACACAAATGAAAAGAAAAATGAAGCAAATGGAATAAATCAGGAAAAAGCATCCTGGATATTCTGATTCATCACTGTAATCCAAGCTCTTTCTTTAGACTGTATCTAAAAGCACAACTAACAAAATGCTATCACTTAAAATAAATAAATAAATAGAAGAGAAATTAAATTAAAGTTTGACAACAAATTATTGTATGGTAGGCCTCCTATGACATATGTGGGCAATGTCACCTTAGAAAGCTTCTTTAAAAAAAAGAGATTAGTTGAAATTCAACTTGCATCGTATTTATAGCTATGTTAGAGTTGAACAGAGAGCAAACTACAAATCATAACCTATGAAAAAATGTAATGTAAACAAAAGAACATTCAGGAAAATAGTTTTGAAGTAACATAGGTGTCATCGAACCCAGAGGAGAGTTATGACCCTGCTAAATTATGCTGGAAGAAGAATATTTCTGATATTCTGTGAAGCTGTTCTGCCCTAAGCAAACGCTCACTTATTTAAGAACAAGGGCCTGATTACAGTTGTATTTATCATTGTCAGTCTCCTTCTCATACTCTTAGCTGAGCCATCTCTCCAAAAATTGCTGTTTATTTGAAAATCTCTCCCTGGAAATGCAGGTACAGCCAAACTCATAAAAACAAAGCAGTGCTGTCAGAAGTTTTCCTGCCCAGCGAAGGCTGTGTTTATTTGTGCTGCCAAACAGACAGCAACATGGAGTAAGAAGGGCAGGAGGAACACAGGGATGTGCTTTACTTGTGCAATAAACAGGACAGCTATTGAATTTTTAAGAAAAGAAATTTTGTTTGTTGATGAATCAGCAGTAGATAGCAATGACCTGGATAATGGAAATGCCCCCTGACTGTGGGCCTGCAAACTGCCTGCAGTTACCAGCATTATTTATAGCAAGTAGGTATTAGAGAATTGGGCAAATTTGGAAGCCCTACTTTCCAAATATCATTAGCAGCCATCTGTTTCTCTCAAAGGCAGGTCTAGAAGACCCTCTAGCAAGGACCTATTTGGCCCTCTCAGTCAGAGTACCTGAAGGATAGGACATTTCCTCCAAAGGAATTGTACCCTGCAGGTGAATAAAGGGATACAGTTTTACTGTTACACACTCTTGGGAGAATTAGGATAAAAAATTAGTAACATTTTAAAAGTCACAGTGACAGAAACAGTTGTGGGAACAAAATCATGCCTAAAATGCATGGCTTTGTGAACTGGATTAGGATTCTGTGACCCCAAGTCTACTGTGAAAGTACTTGCCAACATAGTGGTCTAAGGTTACAAGTAGAGAATGTCAGACATGTCAGGAATCACCACACTGCTCTCAAGCATAATGTGTGAGGGACAGATATGACAAGTAACACTGCAGCAGCAGCACATCTTCTGAGAAAATGATCCCTGAGCATGGAGGCCTTGGCCTGCTGAAATTCACCAGAAGATACTTAAGGATCTCAGTGGGATAATGGTGCCATTTACATTTAATCAGTAGGAAGGCAAGAACTTTTTTGCCAAGCCAATATATAAAACCAAACCTCACAATTAAACAAAAGGATACAGAAAAAGGTATGAAAACTGAATGTAAAATGATTCTTATGTACTTAATTCAAATGAGATGCAAAGATTAAATTTTATTGTGAAAAAAGCAAGAATTAAAACATTTTAAACTTACATTTCTGTGTTTATTGCTGTCATTTCAACTCCTATATTTCTTGCTACATTTCTAGTTAAAATATAGCAATACCTGATAGTGCCCAGGAGACACAAACTGAAGCAGACTACACAGTGTCAGGAAGCAACATGAAACAGGTTTTCTTCCACTACTTCTGTGTCAATTTCACTTGGATTCACTTAAAAAATAGTAAAAAAATAAAAAATAATAAACCCTTGCCATCACTAAATTTAGGACTGAAGTTATAAAGGACCCAAAATAACCATTTGGACATTAGGAATCTCAGAGGTCTAAATAATAATGAAGAGAGCATGTCTTGTTGGAACAGTTTCTTAGCTGTGTCATTCCAGTTTTCCACTGATACAACAACTTTGAAATCCAGTCAACCAAGCTTCACCTGCCTAACACTGAAGCAACTAAGTGGTACATTAGAAGCAGTGGTTTAACCTCAGTGTATCTTCTCAACACCTCAAGCAGAAGAGTAAATCATGAGGCTGGAAGCTAAGTAAAAGGTTATCAGTCATTCAGTGTTGAGCCATACAAACAACATTATCAGGGATGGTGTTTATTGGTGCTCTAAAAATGTGTTTAAAATTAGAAACTTAAGCCAAAACATAGTCTCATTGCATGGAACTGCTCCAGATTTACAGTAGTGACATGCACATACACTTCCAGATTTAAAGACTAGTCCAAAAGTCTCTGAAATCAATGGAAAAACTTTCAGTAGATTCAAAAGGCCTTGGATCAAATCCTACCAGAAATATTTGGCTCAATATCATTGCAAGGTTTCATATATATATACTCATATATATATATATATATTTATATATATATATATATATATAAAATTTATTATTATTATTATTCCCCCCCCCCCAATGGCCCTTGTAGAACAAATTTGTTCAATCAAGAAATCAAAGCACAGTGCCATATCAGGCACAAAAGATTAATCTCTTTTTTTTTCCTAACTACTAGTCTATATTCCTTTTGTTTCATTATTCTGCCCCGAGAAAATCTAGCATGAAGGAAGCTGATCATTTTGGCTGTTAATGATTCATTGTAGAAAGTAGAATTTATCCTCTAACTACTGGCTATTATTTTTATGAAAACTTTTTCTGCCTCATAACCATGGCAATAAAGGTGTATAGAAGCATGAGAAATCAAGCACAACATGGGAATAAGTGGAACAATAAGATGTTAGAAACCAAAGATGTTAGGAATTGACTTCTGTTGTCAACACTGCACAAACGTTATTTTTAAAAAAAAAAAAAGGGGGGGGGGGAGGATGAGCAGACACTGCACATAAATAACTGAAGGCAAAAACTGATGACAAAATTAGTAACAGGATCAAATTTCAAAATGTAAGGTCTACCACATCACAAAAGTCAGTGACACTACAAGGTGTTCTACTTGTGCTGGTGGCCAGATTTACAGGATGTTTCAGAGGAAGACACACATTGCTAAGCTACTGAATAAGGACATGGAAAGAAAGTTTACCACAGATAACTTGTTGGCTCACATCTGATGCCTAAGCTGTTACAGTCTCATAGCCTCTATCAACCTGCGTGCACATAAGTGGATATTATATGAAGAACTGCCTTTTCTTTAATTTTTCTTCTATACTAATAAACTCAATGTTATTTTGTAGATTAGTTAGAAATTAAAGCCACTCAACAGAAACAAACTTAACCTTGTTTTCAAACGGTTACTCTTCTGTTTCATTAAAATGCTTCTGTTCAGAAGAGCAAACAGAGACTACAGTTGACTTTTACCCCTGATATAACATATCATGAATACAGACTGTTATATGAAATATAGCTTCAAGATTAGTAGGAAGGGCTGCCCTTCCTACTAATCTCAAAGAACCACATTATTTCACCTTTATTTGGCACAGTCACACACAGGCCTCAACAAAACAAACTGTAGTTACAAGCACTATTTTGGAAAATGGTACTTTCCATATTCACTGTTTCAGACTGAGTACCCTCACCAAGATTCAAGCACAAGGGTGTGTACGTGCTGAAAGCTAACTTTACCTTGCCTCTTCTCTGGATTTTCAAAACAGAGGTCATAACTGAATTACCTTTGTGCTCCATCAACATTCGAGAGTGTGAAAAGACCATTATGGTCCATCACAGTTTAAAGCTATCTGTAAGTTAGTTATTTTTGAATTGCACAGGAATTCAAAAAGGGCACAATGACATTTTTGTCCTCTTTTTTCAGAGATCCAAAGATCAGTGCCATATATTGCTGTAGGCCTCAGAGCTGCTATGTCAGTCATTTAAAATCATAAATCTCATTACTCCAGCACTGAATTTTCATTCCAGAACTAATTTCAATGCCTTCAGTTAAATCACTTAAATTAAAAAGTGGAAAATGCTTATGATGTTATCTAGTCTATTCTGATAGAGCAGGTCTCTTATGATACATGCTATTCCTTTACAAGTCCTGTTTCAAACAAGTCATGCACTTGGGCTAACACTCCTCTTCTTCAGAGATTTTGTCCTTTAGAAACAAACAAACAAACAAACAAAAAACAGATCTCTACAAAAGGAAATCTTCCCTTTCTGTGCAAGAAGAAGGAACTTACTGCTGCCATGGAATTGATGCGGTCTATGTAGTAGTCTGGCCAGCTGGTAGCAAGCTTATTAGGATCTTCTTGTTCCTGAAACAAAAAGTTAAATAAGTTTACACACAAAGTCTTTGCAGGATAAAGTGCCACTGTAGAACTTCCTGGGATTCTTCAATGTGTTGGTCTTTACTTAAGTATCTCCTCCCCACACTCTTGTATGAGCACCACAAGCCTACATGCATTATTACAGACATTTCTGGCAGTTTAATACTAACGCAATCACCATGGTACATCAGAGAAAAAAGAATCCTTCAGCTAAGGCTACTACACAAAGAATTACAAAGCTTGACAGAAACTCGGTTATCTCCAATATCTAAGTGGCAAGCCTCAGCCCCTTAAACATACTGGCAATATTTCCAAACAGAAGTACTGAACATTTTTAGATATCAGGTTTATATTCTGTAGTTGTACACTGACAGATTTTTGAACTTATTCTGCCTCACTGCTGCTGGAGCAATGGGGCAATTCACCAAGAAAAGTCTTTAATGTCTTCCATGGAAAAAATAAAAATAAAAAGAGTCAAGAAAACTGAAAAGAAACTAGAAGGCATTTTTACTTGATAAATCACAAAAGTTATTCTATAGCTCAAAACACTGGAAGGAACAGAACAACATCACCTTAGTTACAGTAGCAGAAATATTTATATTTACATCTCTACCTCCCAGATAATCCATCAGAAGGATTCTTCACTAAACTAAGCTCAGTTGAGCTAAGCTTCTAACAGAAGTTTTGCTCGCTACCCAGAATCCCATTCTCTAGTTCCTTGGCTGTTCCATGTAAGAGAGATTTTATTCTAATGGATATATTTATTTCTAGAAAGATGTAACAGTCATCAATAAAATGAGAGGACTGGTTTCTAGGATCCTAATTGTCCATTATAAAGAACAAGTAACTTGTAGTAAGACTCCTAGTATGTGGTACGAGACTGAACTGCTTGATCTATCCTAAGAATTTCCAAAGATGGATGAAGACTGTATGGATGTCACCAATATTGTCTTTGTACGAATGCTTACTCCTACTAAAACTAAGGGTTTTTTCCTCCTTAATGTCTTCAGGATTTTGATCCTCAAACAAACCTCAGAGGAGATAGTAAGACACCTTGATGATGATGGCAAAACCCTGCTCCTTGCTCCAAGAGACTCAGAAAAAGAAGAAAAAGAAAAGAGGTCCCAACATACAAAGCTGCACAGGCATCAAGAGCTGGAAACAATAACCCATCTGTGTAAGGGAAAACATCAGCTGAAGGAATCTATTAAAGAAAAGCCTTCTTTTAGCTCCTTGAATAATGTAAATATTGCATTAAAAAACAGACGTCAGCTTGTGGACTTTATAAGAGGCCATATCATTCTTCACTAGAGTAACAACTATGTAACTGCTGTGAAAACAGGATCCTGATACCATACGAGCCTGCAATATAGCCAAAGTATTATATAGGCTTTGACACTAATTTGGACAGGCTCCATTGCTTGGTGGAAAGTGGAACTTATGACTTCATCCAAAATAGGATTTAATGGAGTAGGGCAAGTATTTGGACCACGTGAACCAATCAAAATGAAACAGAATACAACAAAGTATTGTCTGCACATCTAAGCTGATCCTAAAAATCTTATTGAGAATCGTGGGAGACTGGATCCATCGGACAAACTGTTCTATAGTGAGAAGAGACCTTTAGTGGCTGCTATATCAGCAGAATAAACAGTTGCAATACAAAGACTGCAATCATAACAGACATAATTAAGAAGTACTAAACACTAGAGTTTACTGAAGCAATGTGGAAATGCCAAATATCTACATATCCAGTGGAAACAGAAGCCTGCACATTCATGAGGGGTGCTTTTTTCAAAATTATTTGAGTCCTTACGTAAAGAATACAGGGAAAGTCTGGATAAGAACTGCCTATGCTGAAGCTCCTTAGGGGCAAGCACTGGGTTTCAGTTTCCAGTAAAGATAAAATAAAAAACCAGTAAAGTACTGGTATTTCATGCTGCACCAAGTGGACTCCTGACACTGTCATACAGTTCTCAAGAGCATTTCCTGAAAATCTGACCATTTGCAAGCCATAAATCCATATAATTAGCAGCATTACAAATCTTCCTTCCTGTAGATGCAGAATAAAGAAGAAATACAGTGAAATGACAGTTGAAACTCCACCAGGAAATCACCCCAGTGTTAGGAACAGGCACTGATTTGACATTGAGTCCAGGGTTCTCTTGTTTCCACAACATCAAGTTTTTATGCAATGTTGACTGATCCCAGATCCCTGAGACCAGTGGCTGCTTGGCATCTCTGGGTGTCCAAACATTATATAGAATTTGTTTCTACCTGCACACATTGTTGTGATAAACTGCATGGGCTGATGACTCATTAAGCATTCTAGCATACAACTGAAATAATATTTCTTCCTTGAATAGATGCATCAAGAAAAACACCACCTGTTATGGATGTCACCTGATAACTATGGGTACTATATGGATGATATCCATTCACTGGAAACATGACTTTCTCCTCAAAACTGTCTTTTCAGAACTGCAGGTAGCTGACCTCACTGCTTCACCCTGTTCAGAACAGAATGGGAAAAAGCCATGTACCTGATGCTGTTCAAAAGGTTTAAAATGTTTTGTTGGCAAGGAACCAAGATACTATTCATTTAGTTCCTCTACATCAATGAAAACAGTGTGCAAATGTAGATGAAAGATGTGAAATAAGGCTACTTTAATATAAATTCCTGTTCCAGCTTGTTCATTGTATGATGTCCAGACAATGTCTAATTTATACTTGGGTCACAAAGAATTGAATTTGCCTGCAGAATCCACATTAAGGTTAACGCTATTCTTCCTCTCAGCACGCATCATCCTAGTACCTCACAGAATTGTAAATTGGGTTATTTTATGCAGTGAAAAGAATAGGGTGGAATGGAATGGTATAGAACAGAACAGAATAGTTGGAAGGGACCTACAAAGATCATCGAACCCAAAGGATTAGCATCATCAAATTCAATTCAGAAAGCAGAAGTTATGGGTGTCAGGTTAGTATAACAACTAAATTAAGTAACTAAATTAACAACTTTCAAGAAAAAGTGAAAATACCTGACAAAATGAATAAGTCCCTGTTTTTTTTTTTTGTTTGTTTGTTTGTTTTTTTTTTACATTCTATTAAAAAGCAATGGGAATTGAGATTGCAAAGAAATTTTTTTGAAGAAAAAAAAAGAAAACCCATCTGTTCATTGAAACTTTAAATTTTAATGCTGTCCCCATCACCTGAGATAAAAGCTGAGGAGTAATTCTTTGCTTCAGGATGAAGCCATTTCACACTTTACAGAACAACAGATTATCTGATAGAATGTTCTTCTGAGGTGTCCATGACTTAAACTCACATTCATGTTGTTCCTGTTTCAAAGTGAAGTACACGAACCTTGCTCTCTGCATTCATTTTCTGGTCACTACAAATACTGGGTTTTTGATTGTTTGGGGGATAGAAAATGACTATCACTTGTATTTCATTTCCCGAAAGTGCAACTCCATTCCCTTCAGATGCTTTTCGAAATGACTCAACATATCGCAACATCTGCTATTAATGCTGAATACAATACAGTTCAGTAACACCTTGCACTCCACACTGTCAAAGGTCCTGACAGAACTTCATGCATTAGGTTTTTCAGCCTCCCTTTCATTGAGATCAGCAGAAATGGAGAAAATGGGATGCAGACAATTACAGAGTTTGCAGTCACACAGGAAATCTGTAGCACAGCCAAGAATCAATCGACACTCAAGTCGTACATCCTGCACTCTCATCCAAATCACCATTCTCCCTTTTTTCCATGACTGACTTACTGCCTTTTCTTGAAGCTCTCTTTAAGGAGAGGTACAGCTTTCAAAGAAACATTTACCTGTTCATTAACACACTGTTCATCCATTAACATCTGTCTCAGTTCAGAGCAGCCAAAGTTCCATAAATAAGAAGCACTTTCATTAAAAGACACAAAACGTGTTTGATCTGCTGTGAGAGGAAATACTAATTCAGAAGTGGAGCTAAAATACATCCAAGGTTTTCAGACAGTTTACGCCTCCAAAAAGCCAGCCATGTCCCAAGAGATGGTAATTTTGAAACAGGGCAGACTGTAGGACTGAGCCATTCAATAGACAGATGTGGTCACTGCTCCATTTCTCAGATGCCATGGCTAGCATTTACACAAATATTCTCAGGCTCTGGGGGAGGGAGCTGTACCCAAGTACTTTAAGCACAATTTATCCAGAGTGAGAAAAACAAACATTACTTCTCCCCCTGGAATTAAGCTATTGATGTGCGGATAATAATCCCTCTGCCCCAAAAGCAGTCCACTGTATAACTTATTAAAAGGGAATGCTCAATAATTACTAGCTGGAGCAAGCAACTGAGTATTCTAATTGCCTCTTATACATCAGGCATAGTCATACATGCTTACAGTTCACTGCATTATGACACCGGAATATTCTGCATAACAAACTGTAGGGTTTTTTTTTTGTTGTTGTTGTTTTTGTTTTTTTTCTTCATGTTTTTAATTTATTTTGATTATTTAGACTGATCTTTGCCCTGCTGCCAGCAACTTGACTGGCCTGATAATGACCTCTGGTGCTGGTTACTGAGTACTCATTTCAAAAGAAGGAATCAAAGGCTTCATATTATTATTTATATTACAAAATGCCTTTTGCTGCCAAACAATTGTGGAATTCACTGCCACAAGATACAACAGAATATAAAAGCATAAAAGTGAAAAAGGGACATAGTTTTTGAATAATGAAGATTCCTTCTTAGGAATCTTTCCTAATACTGAAAGAAGCTTCAACACTGCATACATTCACTAATCTTTAAAAATTGTAACAGATTATCAATCATTTATGAAAAATGGTTTGCCCTACCACAGACTGAAAATGTTATTAGAAAGCTAAATTGCTGTTTTGAATTGCTTATGCCATTCATCACCCTTTTTGCTTCCCAGTCACAAATGCAGTAGCTCTACAGTTTGTACACTGTAGACATACAATGTGCCATTTCCAACTTCACCTACCACTCAGTCAACAACCACTTCAAATTAATTACTTCTAATTGGTACAAGTCTAATAGAGATGAAGATCATGCTTTTATGTTTTTATATTCCAGAAAAATTTCCAGATCATTTGAATATACACACTCGCATATATGTAGTTTTGTTGTTTTGTGGTGGTTTTTTTTCTGAAAATGGACTGGAAAAGGGGAAAAGCAGGGAGAAAGTTTGGTAGTGTAATGCACTGAGCTGAAGATAAGGTGTTGTTTTTGTTTGTTTGTTTTCCCAAAAACAGGAAAGATTAGAACCATTGATTCAATAAACTGTACTACTGCATAATTCAAAACAAAATTAAGTTTTACAATAGCCACGCTTGGCACAGGACTTTCAGTAGGTTGCTGGAGGGACTCTCATTTCAAGGAAATTTAAACTATAACGAAGTTACACAGTACATTTTAAGAATATTCTTATGCTCAATTCTTTCCTCTTTTGGCTTCTTATCATCAACGCAGACAGGTGTAAGCTTGCTGCCAGGGCTTACTGCAACAGAATCCTCTTGCTATTTATAGATCACACAAGAGTGCTCATCCCTACGTGAACACATCCATCCCTGCTGTAGGATGCAGATCTCACTGGCATCAGGCACTTATTTACAGGTATCGTGAAGTGACCAAGAGGACAGCTTGTCCCCATATTTACAGATCTACTTAGATACACGGTTGATATCACACTAAATTATTAAAGACTATCAGTAATTCACATTCTTCCACTGGTCAAAGTTTCACCTTTCTCATGGAAGTAATTGTTCTGTTGGATATATTCTGACTGTGCTGCTGCTTACAATCATTTTTTCCTATTCATTGAACTCCGTGTTTAAAATCTGTTACTGCTCTACTTTCCACAGAACCCAGTCAACTCGTATTTTGCAAGTGATAAGACTATAAACTACATTGCAAAATAAAGCAATTAATGAGATATTTGCAAATGAAATGTAGGAGTTCTTAGACAAAAATCTTCCCTTGTCTAATTCCATCTTCTTTTGGAGGTGAAAGGAAATGTCTACCATGGAGGATGCTACCAGTCAGTAAGTCGATTCATATTCATTCTACACAAATCTGTATGAAAATATGTTTCTCATGGACATCTGCTCTCCAGGCGTGTGGCTGGGGACTGGCATTGTCCTCCTGAACAACTCTGTCCCTGTAAACATGCAGTAAGCTTAAGCTCAGGGTCCAGATTCCACAGTGATTCCAGCAGTTGATGGACACAACAACCTGCTGCTATCCCAACAGCTCCTAAGAAGTAGCATAACTGAAACAAACATTTCTTTTACATTAAGATTGAAGCTCAGCTCTTATGCTTCCGTGCTATGTAAAAGTACTGTGAATTCATTGCACTTATAGAATTAACCTTGCTCAACTTACTATTCCACCTTATAGTAAGCATGCTGTGAACACATAAATGGGCATTTGTTCTTCACAACTTGCTTCCTGCTTTTAGCTTAACTTGTTCAGTTTCTAACAGCACTGTTCTCAACTGGACTCCAATGCTGCTGGTACTGGACAGTAAGGAAGATTCTCCCTTTTTCTTCTCCTTCTTCACTTCCTTTCCTCCTCTTTCTTCTAACACTCTTTTGGCAACAGTGAGAAGCCCTAGAAGGGGTTCAGCTTGCATAGCTGAACCTCCTACTTGTCACACGCTGCACTCAAAGTTTATCTTCTAGAACTACTCTATTTCTCTCCAGCAAGTAATTACTTAGAATCTTTTCTAAGTAAAATGAAAAGACACCTTCCATTCTCAGGAGGCACCTTGTCTGCTACTTGATGATGGGAATGAAAGGTCACTAGCCCTGCTCAAACCTCAAGAACTACTGAGGATACACCTACCTAGAGACAGCACAGCAAGGATAAATCCCTCTAGAAGCATGCACACAATTATCTAATGCTAAACTCTACAAGGTTTTTCTTCAGTGTTCTAACAGTGCAGGCAATGTGGGCAATATGCCCATTATCTCTACTTCCACAGTCAGCACTTCTTATTCTAGTTCATTTCTGCTCTGGGGTCTCTTCTATGAACAATGGCAGCGTTAGATTGTGAGAACAGAGAGGCCAATGGCTTTTAGGTTGCTAATCCAATGTCTAAGTACATTATTCAGTTACTTGGTCTTTATTTCTCCTTTTCATATACTTGAGTAAAACTATATATTTATTTTCTCCCAGCCTTAATTTTTCTCAACTGTTGTATTTGTAAAATCCTTGGGATGACATATCTTTCAGCAGGTGACTGAAGATTATATACTTTTCACCTTGAGTCAGGTACAAAGCTGAAATTGCTGTATGTGACAGCAATGGAAATGGCTTTCAGTAGATACTGGGAACAGTTCCTTGCTGCGTCTGTTCACAAACCTGTCACTGAAATGACAGGACATTCAGGAACCCTCCTTCCACAGTGTTTGCTGGCTTCTGAAAGGCTGGTGGACATTTGATGAAATGTAGAACGCAGAGAAAAAGCACCGGTTCTTGTGATTGCTCCTCCCCAGGTTTAGGACCTCTACATTTGTCCTTGTTGCACCTTATAAGGATTATCCCTGCAGGATTGACTCATACTTGGGATTGTAGAAATCCAGAACTTTCAAAAAAAGCACAAAGACTGAACTGAATCCAGGGGTAGCAGCTAAAACACAGTTTTGCTTCCCATACAGCATTATCAGATTACTCACTACAGTTTCATTTTTAAGTACAGTGAATTGTATCATCTTAGCAGAATAACAGCTGGATAAATGTTATGAGTAATTTTATTTATTTATTTACTTTGTCTTACAATTGGTTTTGTTGCTGCTTTTGTTTATCTATGGCAGGGTCAAATCTGCTCCCACTGATCTTTCCCCATTTCCACAGAGTGCAAGGCATAATGCAAAACACAACACTGGGTATTCTGATGATTGTGTACTACTGTATAAACACAGGAGTATTGTTAGTCAGATTTCTGAGTACTAACTTCAGCTAGAGAACTAGTAGTCCACATTAAAAAAAAAAAAATAAATGCAGAAACTGAAAGAAGGACACTTAAATTTTATATGCTCAGAATATCTATAGCAAATAAATAATATAAAATCTCTATGGAGTTTATGTCTTCAGTACTCTGAACCAAAGAGCGGCAAAGGCATTTTCTTAGCATCAACTAACTTCTACTGTCGTAGAGAGAGGCAGGAGGAGGAAGAAACTAAAAATATTCCATGCTGTTCCCATGGGGAAGTGGGGGTGGGGTGGGAAAGAGAAGATTTTATGATTATACATAAATAAATATATAATTTCAAGGCACTGACCCCAAATAGCCTCTCATACTAGGATAAATAAATGAGTCTGCAACTGTTAGCACTGCAACATGGAAAGCATGAACCAAGTGAAAACTTGTTGAAAAAACTGTCTCTCCTCTCACCTGCTACATTGTGGCCTTTCAGATATCATGACTCTATACAGTAATGAAGGTATACCAGCTGAATTGTATAATCATTTTTCCCTCTACACCAAATTCATCCTTTAATCTGCTAGTAGAGTAAATCTGGGCTAAAACCACATGCCTAACAGAAGTGTCTGACACCATTATGCCTACTGTACTGTTTCTCAAAGTGACCTCTTAGGATACTTACAGATGGGAAAATAACAATGGAGGGAAAAATCAAAATATAATTACAGAAACTTAATGACAAACCTAAGAAAAAGGTCAAATTTTGTCCTTGGATATCTCTGCATTAGATGATGTAGAAGGAAATGTGTACTGGTTCAAGCTTTATTTTAACACTTTAATAACCTTGTTGTCCAAATCTGAGACTGTTTCAGCCTACAATACACATTAAAAAGAGTTACCAATCAATCAGCTCTTTCAGACTGAAAAGCTTCAAGTACACTAACAAACACAAAATATTTGTAGTTCCTGTATTAGTGACATTGACTGCATTTTCTCAATTCCTGTTGTGTTTTGTGTTTGTCATAGGGCAGAGTTTCTGAATTTATTGTTCTAAAGACTACTTGCATTTATAATAAAGTAATTTCTGAAGTCTTGAGAATATCTTCTGTACCTACACTAAAAATACCAGAATCACCCGATGTCAGTATCAAACTAACAAATCATCCCAAACATCTGAGCATGAAGTCATTCTATTGAAGAGGAAAAGGAACAGATGCTGGTGGGAAAAAGACAAGTTAACTCTACAATTGCTGGCATTTTCCAGACATCCAGCTGAAAGAATGCCATGGTTTGCAAAGGACAACATCCTCCCACTGTGAGTTACTAGTGTTAAGAAAGTTCTTCTAAGCCACAGGCTAACTGAAAGCAGTCTCCCAAGTTAAGCAAGTAAGGCAGTCATTCAGACCCAAAGCAACTGTGGACCCTAGGCAACAAGAATAGGCCAAATAACTTCTGCTAAAGCGTATGTATCTCACCACAGTAAGACAGGAAACAGTAGGTTGCACAGAGACTTACTGTTGGCATACAGCTGCATTCTTAGTTTAGTTTATGGTCAGTTCACAAAATCACAGAACAATTTAGGATGGAAGAGGCCTCAGGCAGAAGGGACTGGCACAAAGTAGGGCTAATTTTAAAGCTAGATCAAGTTATTTGGGTCTTCGTCAAGGGTTTAAGATCAAGTTAAATCAAAATATTGACTGAAAAGCTGAATGCTTACCATAAACTTCTGAAGCATCAGTAGGAACAGAAGTAGTTATCTAATGCATGGAAAACTTGAGATTAATTCCAACTGTCAAGTTCCAGTGTACGTATCAGGCTTTGCCCTGCATGCATAAGATACCCTCATCATTTTGCTAGCAATGCACTTTCACTTGGCTCTCCAAGTCCTATACAACCTCTTCAGTCTCCTGCTGTGTATCAGTTGCTCCTGTTTTTAGCCTGTCATGTGTGATGTGTTATTCTGTTTTCCAGAGGAAGAGAGAGTTGGAGCACCCCTCTCCCACAGATATTTCATGCAAAAATGTGAGAAAAACCCTCATGAAGTCACATCCAAGCTTTGTTAAACAGATTCCTTACAATTGGGTTCTCAAGTACTGCAGAAAATCATATTGTGTGTTCATTGTCTGCTACTCCCAAATACAGCATGTGGAATAACAGCTCTAAAGAAGGGAATTTATAAGGGACACATTAAATGCTCCTTACAGCTATAAATCCATAACCATAACAGTTTAATATTCCAAATCAATAACAGACACAAGAAGCATTTCAAAGAAGAAAAAATAGTGCAAGAAGATAGAATTGAAAACAATACAACTTCAAACCACCCACTTCATTTAGTATGAGACAACCACGTGCTTGGCACTCTTTATACAGAAAGGACGAACCCCAAAAGGGCTTTCGTTGCTTGGATCAGACAATACAAAACCAAAAATTCATACTCAGACAACACAATGGTGTGATCTTCATCTGGTATATCACTTCACTAAATAAGACCAGATGAAGATTCATTTTCTCTCTTCTTTAGGGAACATCTGTCTTTCTCTGAACATCTCCATGTTTTATAAAGAATTTGCATTTCTTCAAATTCTCTTTTCTTTAGTAAGAATTGTAGAGCACCTTCCTATCTTAACTTACAGATGCAAAGCCGTCTCCTGACTTAGAGCCTCCATAAAATTTAAATGCATAGAAAATACCTTGGGGTTCTGGAAGAAAAGTCCAAGCAGCTCACATCTAGCTGAGAAATAACTGCTCCCCCACCTTAGTGAAGCTGAAGCTATACAAAAACAAAAAGCACAGCAACCCAAGAACAAGCAGTAGATTGAGGACCTTGTGTTCAACTGAGTGTTTCCCCAATATGCAACTAATCTACAGCAAAAAAGTTAAATAAGTAAATAGGAAAGTGGAACACAGTTAATAGGACCGAACTCTTAGGTGGCTCGTTTGTTTGGAGAGAAGATGTACGACAGAGCTATTTCCAGTTTGACTGTACTTTGGAAAGAGATTTGCTACTAATTTTTCCTCAAATAAACAGCAACAAAAAATATACCCAAAAACACAACTTGTTTAACTGTGTAAGCATGTTGTTTTGAGTAGAATGTCAGGGTGCCACAATAAGGGCTGATTAATGATTTTAATGATGCAAATGAGGACAACTCGCTATCTTTCCCTTAGGTACTTTGTAGATTCAAGGCAAGGTAGAGGGACAGCTGAAATTGAAAACAGGTTAACATTTTCCAATAGTCAGCCTTTATTCCTTACAAACAGGTGCTCAACAAATGAGATGAAGCAGTCACTGTAGTTGCCAACTGAAGCTACTTCTTTAAGTTCAAATCATAAGGAAAACAGTTTTAATACTTGAGATTTGAACTGCAGATCTAGAATGGCCAAATGTACAGTTACAACTGTACAGTTATAAAGTTGATAGATAAACAGAGGTTACAAAATAGAAAGAGGATCAATGATAAATGCTCACCGCTGCTGAGGCTCACTGTAAACTCCACACAGGAGTGATCTCTGGAAAGAGATCCTGCCTTAGTGGTGGTCAGTTCTTAAATGAGATCTAGAAGAGGTGGAGCCAAGCTCCACCCCTTCTGGGAGCACAGCTGAATTACCTTCACCTGTGCTCCTACAGCTGACTCATCACTTGCCTCAGATGGCTAATCAGAGGTTCAGGCTGTTATCAACAGTTTCCCATGCACCAAAGGAAATAAGGCTGTAGGTTACAATGTGAACACTAGCTATTGCCCACAACCACAAAATTTCCATCCAGAATTGAGACTCCCTTGAGTATCAGGGAACTCTGATAGGCAAGCTGCATCCCCAGCATACAAGCACAGACACGCATCTCTCTGCATTTCTTTAGAAAGATTTAATATCAGAAACAGAAGAAATGAGACTTCTGAAACAATAGGGAAGTCCTTCCAGGAATAAGTGCCATGAAAGACTATAATTGAAGTTTAACTGACAAGATAGAAGTACAACGCATCCACAATGAGAAGCACTCTTCATCCCTGCAGGTGAAATTTTTTACTTAATACAGACACTAATATCGCACTTTTGGAGCAGATCAAGAAGCTCTGACCTTCCATTATTTTTAGACTTGAAAAGAAATCTCAGATAAATGAATGTGAAAAATTCCCTAAACTTGTACTTTTTGATGTTCTAGCACATGGCATTTGCTCTTGCCCCCTTACAAATCTTTTCTTCAGAGTGGACACAGAGTCCTTGCTTCCCAAAAAGCAGAGAACTTGGCATCAACAAGACAGAGCTCTTTGGATGGCTAACAGAGCTCTGTCTAGTGAGGTATCAGGCTCTTTGTGGCCAAAATTAGATTACAAATTCTTCAGGGAAAAGACAGCTTTCCTCTTCAGGGAAGCCTGCAGCACACTTTTCTGTCACTGTAGAAAAGTAATGATAGGTGGATTAGGTAGTAGGCTGGAGAGATGTGTCAGCAGGGATCATTTGACTGACTGTGAGGGGAAACAATGAATAACATTGGACAGTTAAGGTTTCAAGTAATTGAAAGTATCTGCAATGTAATGAATAGACATCTGGCAACAGTATACTGTTCCAGTTAGCACATCATTTTGGATAGCTGGAGCTCAGCTAACTGAGGTTTCACTATAAATGCATTATAAAGATTTTCCAGTATGCAGCTCCTTTAACTATGGAGGTCTTCAGGATTCTTATATCAAATCCACTACTTTAAGGGGAAAAAAAGTGGGGGGGGTGGAAGTGTAATGTACTGAATCCAACCGACATATTAAATACATTAAAGCCTGAATCTTCCTGCCAAGGCTGACTGGTCCTAGAGGTGGAATTTGTGGTTCTTTAAGACAGCTACAAATAGATCCTCTCCCATCAGAGCTGAAAAAGCCAGCTGAGCCTGCCAGCAAAAATGTAAAGCAGACATGGATCACAACAGCCTTCACCTTCCCTCCACACTCAAGCTCTATGTAATAGCAGGAAGAAAAATGAAGAGCACCAAACACAACTGAACCTAGGCTACTTTTATGCACTTCTCTAATTATTGCTAGTTCTGAGGCACTGTAACTAATTTGATGCTATTGACTATTGACTCTGTGATGTATCTTAACTAAAAGCAAGAAACATAAAAATACTCACCTGACTGTTTTTGCTGAGATTTTATTTAATTACATAGTAAGAAAACTGGTTTTATTTATTTATTTTTAATTTAATGCTGAGAAAAGAAGGCAGGCTAGTATTCTCAGATAGCAAAGTTCTTCAGCGACTCACAAAACAAGCATTTGAAAGGCAGCAAACATAATGATTGCTAAAGGATCACCATCAAAGTTTCAATCTGCCTTCTTCAGTACAGAAGCCTGAACCTCTCCTTCCAACTTCTGCTATGCAGACCTAAACATAAAGACCAGTGCTCTCACAGCATGACTTGTGTATTTGGGAAATAAAACCTATGAATCCACCATCTTTCTATCAAACTACCTGTTTCTTTCCTACAGCATCAAAAAATTTCCACCACATCACTCCTGGATGAATTGTCTTCTACAAGCTTGACAGCAGCAATAAAAGCTTTAACTGCACATGTCACTAGAAAAATCATCCCCAAGATACTCAAATATCAGCTCCTGGTCTTCTGGCCTTCTCACTGATTCGTTCAAAGTTGAAAATCTCAACTGGAGAAACACCACAAGCAAACTGATAGGAGTATGTACCCTTCACTTAATAATGCAATACAGTATTTCCTATTAGCTCTGGAAGTATTTGCAGTCAGGTTTTAAGGCAGTATTATAATACCTTGCACATATTTTAATCCATTCTGAAATACCTCAGTAATAAATGTATTCTGAGCACCCTACAGAGGTTTTTAAAAATTCCTTTAAGCTCTTTCCACTACAAGACTTATTTCTGCTAAAAACAAACAAATAAACAAAAAAACCAAACATGTAAAATATTCAGTATGGGGAAGCATGAGATTTTTACTTATTGACATATGCTTCAAAAGTCATACATGTATGGTTCAACATTCTCAAATGAAGTATGTGCTAAAAACCTTAAATCACTTAATCATGTTCTTGAGAAAACAGTAGGTAAACATGGATTTCATATCTGGATAAGCATAAGTAATGATGCATACACACATACAATGTATACATGAGCTATTTTGATCAGGACAATAGTAATACCTTCTTTTTGCTGCAGTATATCTGCCATTTCTTCTCTGGAGGGAGCGCAAACATAGCCTCTCTGTTCTTGTCTGTAAGATCCAATTCATCCTGGAGATCACAAAAAAGAAAAAGAAAAATCCACAGTCAATGGCTGTATTGGTAATTTCTAATATATTAAGAGGAATCTAGTCAGGTACATTACCTAACTTTCAATCAAAATGCAGAGGACTTAGTGCCTCCCAAAGACCATTGGTTTCACACTTTTTGCCTCACTACTCCAAGTTTCCCCTGTCAGAGCACAACCTGCCAAGAAGGCAGTCTGGACAACTGCAGTTGGTTGCAGACTGCCATTACTTATGATTGCTATGGGATGTGAAAGATCACATGAAAGGGATGAAATTACGAACTCAAAACACTGGCTGACATAATAGTGACTCTCCTTACAATAGTTAGAGAAAGACAAAAAATTCAGTACGCTTTTCTTCCCACTTGCATTATCAACTTGGTCTTCCAGTTAAAAATATCAACAGATTTAAGGTACACACCACTTTGTTTTACATCTGGATACTGACTAACAGAAAAAATAAATAAATAGCTCTTTGTTTCTTCCACTGGCTGCCAATGATTTAGATTGAGAATAGTGAAATCACTGTATGTTCTAAACAAAGGTCAAAAGACAGTGGGTTCAGTGGCAGTAATGTCATTGACAACCTACAGGCTAAAAGGGTTTCAGTACCATTATACTTGTCCACTGAAGCACAGAAGCCCCTGCAAAAGACAATCAGATGTTCAGAATGAGAGGATTCTACTCCCCACAACTTCACATCAGGTTAAACAGATGAGCAAATTTGGTCTTTTAAAAAAAAATATTTCTGCGGAAGACAACTTGTCTATCTCTTCTGTAAGAGGTAGACAATGTTAGTCTCTCTTCCTATTCATGTCCCTCTGAATCATCAAAGCAGAGAGTGCTACTCATTCTCTATTCTGATGAGAATAGAACTTCAGTCACAGCTGGAAGTATCAGGTGCTGATGGGAATTAAACAAATAGGAATGGCCTTCACACCAAGTAGCCTGCATGAGCTGAGACAAAGATGGATAAACCAGAGTTACAGCAATAAAAATACAAATGTCCAATGTCATTTCAATAAATCGGTTTTGGTAGAGTTTCCTAGTTCTTATCTATTGCAGGGAAGATGGACCAGATAACCTTTAAAGGTCTCTTCCAGCTCAAACAATTTTATGATTCTATTTGAAAGTGTTTGGAGAAGGAAGCATCCAAGGGTTTGATATCTAGATGATTCTGAAGCACTAAGAACATCACATACACAGGTCCTGGCACCCATGCAAACCTAACCCAAGCACAGACAATACCTCTTTAACTCAGACCAACAATGGTTCATTTGGAAAGCTTTCAGGGCTGGGAAAGTTGTGAAAACAGTGAGCTAAATTGCACACAGAGCCTGGTAGCGGCTGCTGACAGATTTAAAAGCCCACAGAGATTTCAGCTGCAAAAAGGTACAAAAGAAATGCAAACAGTAACAAGGTGAGGTCAGTGCCAGCAGCCCAAGGTAGAAGAAGCTGGAGTTCTTTTTCTTTTCTTTTCTTTTTTTTTTTTCTTTCTTTTTTTTTTTCTTTTTTTTTTTAACAAGAAAAAGTTTAAAGTAAAAGAGTAAAGAAAAACTTTAACTGTGCAAAAAAAGTGCAAGCCATGTGGAAATATTTAGGGTGAGTTTCCAAACAAGGGGGCAGCCAAGCAAGTCAAGGAGTTTTATCCTTGCTACACACAATTAGAAAGCTCAGGCCAGGATCACATTCTTGGGGAGAGAGGGAGAGTGAAACGACATGCAAGGTCTTAAGACAAGCAAAGGAATGCTGTTGGAGGTCAAGCATGTGGGAAGGAAGGGAGGAGCAGACAGGGATATCAAAAATGGCAGGTTTTGAAGAACCACCAAGGAGCCTAGAACACATCTGAAAAGAGCTGGCTGGCCTCAGCTAAGTTCTTAGAAAAAGTATGGTATTTTATTGAACTGTTTAATGATCTAAGCTTTATTTTATTTAGATTTTTTTTTCCTTTTTTCCCCCTAATTTAAAAAAAAAAAATAATAATGAAGGTGAATTCACTGGACAAGAAAGCTGAGAGGTTAACTGATTCTGCTTGGTTCTCAAAGCTTGGTTCTCACCAGGCCTCCTGCTAGACTTTTGTCCTCAAAAATGACCATACCAACCAACATAGTACAGGACAATTATTTCATCAAAATAGCATTCACACTGACTACGACCTAGAACTACCTGGATGGCAGGATGCTGCTACTTAGCTTCTGGACATTCCCATTGTTCCTTATCTCCCTGATGCTGCCAGTGCCATTCTGCTTTCAGTAGGGTAGAACATTCTTGAGAACATTCTTTTTAGGATAGGAGTCTAGAAAGGTTATTTGTAGGAAAAGATACAATGGGAATAAACTGCATTTGCACCCTGCTTCATCATGTTTCAAGAGAGTAGAGTAAGCTAGAAGAGTGTTAGAAGTCATACACAAGGTATGGTAGCAAAGCAATAAGAAAACTGCTCTGGTTACTTGGCATAATGTGTTCAGATGCAGACCGAAACCTGACTGGAAAACAGCACTGAAGGCTCAGAAGAATGGACTGCTCTTCTTTGTGAAATAGCCAGTGTTTGTCTCCATAAGGAGGCAAATGCTTGGCTCTAACCCCACAGTCAGGTGAGCAGGCAACAAACAGAAGCAGAGAACCCTCCAAATTCTCTGCCCTTTCCTATCCCCAGGCCCATTCAAAAGCAGGAGATGAATGCAAAATCAACAGCTGCATCTAGCTAAGTAAGAAGATCTTGCATCAGATCTTCCTACTCTGACTTGGGAACCTAACAGACAATGCATAAAAAACCTATTCCTGTTTCCATCCAAAGCAGTCACTACTGAAAGAGCAGAATATATTTTAGAAAGGCAACTCACTTCATTTACTGGCCTGACAACAGAGGCAGATCTGTCAAAATGTAGAACTTCCAATACTAGACTTAGTTTAGAGACAGCAAGTAGATGTTGAAGTAGAAAGGAACTGCAAGGGTTATCAGTAAAGTGGAACATCTAAAGACTCTGAATGTCGTCATCAAGAGTGGTGTTGGACTCAGGTTGAGGAAGGTGATATTGTATGACTGAAAGCACATGAAGCATGCATGAAGGGCAAGTGAGATCAAAGGTGCAAATGCCATCCTCCACCACCTGTGCCCATTTCCCAACAGAAACATAATAAATTTGCCATGCCTTACATGGAAGTTTGTTTTCAGCAATTCATGCTAGTGTGACCCTGCACAATGGATCTCAGACAATGATTCTAAAAAGCACTTGAAGTTGCAAGTGTTCCCATGAAGCAGATTAAAAAGACATTTGAAGGATAATCCTGTGGGCAGTGTAAAATTGCTGCAGTTAATACTTCTTACATTTCTTTCCTTTATCTACTTTCTATATTATTTTATTTACTGAGAGAGAGACACAGTGAGTTAATTTCTCTTTCATGTGGGCATTTTTTACTGACAGATTAAATTTCAGTGATAAAACATGTAATATGTACTGGAGCTGGATTTGATGTTCTTATATTTCCAGCCTAGTTTCTGGGCCAAAAGGGAAGATGGCCTCCATTCAAGATGGCTACAAACCAAGGAAATAAGAGACAGAGAGAAAGAAGGAAGAATGGGCAGGAAACATAAAGCAGTATTTTGTGGGATTTAAAACCACATTATGTCCCTTGTTTTTGGGAGCATTCATCCAAGTGTGAAAGCTGGATTTGATGCTTGTAGCCATCAGCTTGATAATGATATCTCTCAAAGCACTGGAAGAGTTGAAAAGAAAGGCATTTCTCACCTAGACTGCACAGCATTTTTCATACAGATGTGAAATTAAATTAATACAGAGAAGGAGGAATATTCTGTGATTATAGAACAGTGGCCCTTCCAGAGAACCTTTAATGCCTACTAAGACATCGAGATGTATTGAGATGTACTTTGCATCTCTGCCACTATCTCTTGCCTCTATGGAAAGGAACAACAGAGCTAAGAAACATCTCATTCTTCTCCAGTGTAGTTCACCAGGCTTTGAATGAAGACTTGTATGGTCCAGAGAAATCATGGGATTTAAATAAGGAAAATAACTCACTCGCATACCTACCCCAAAAATGCAGGTTCAAGAGTATGTTCATTTTTATGTTATGACCTTGCACTGCATGAATTCTAGTTAAATGCACCACATGTATCCTGCTTCCTGTTCACATCACCATTCCTTCTTTCTCCTTTCTTATGCACACACATACCTACACTTTTATACCCCTCTCTAATCTTTTTCTCATTCCCCTTTACCCTTTTTTCCTGTCATGCACAAATGCACTCTCCCTTACCCAATTCATCAATCATTCTCTCAGTTTCTCAACAGCATAAAACCCACCCAAGTTACAAAATGAAGTACAATACACTGTTACCAAAACAGTAAATTCTCTTTATAATACAATACCACTTGCCTTAGGTTCTAACAAAGCCATTTATATAAATGTCTGTCACCGTGTCCCCAAAAGAGGGGCCATATTGCAGTTCTCAAGTAGCACAGTAGAGCTGATGGCCTTATGCACTGGATAAATATATTTAAATCTAGTACAAAGTAAAAAAGTGAACGTGACACATCATGGGATCCTATCCAGCATCTGCTGCCAGGCCCCAGAGTAAAGTTCATGTTCTCTGTGCAATCATTGTGAGGGAATAGCTGCTGGTGGATTAATCAGTGGTGAAGTACAACTCAAGCTGACATGAGATAAATGGTTTTGACATGTCTGGGACTATAGAAGAAGGAAAAGCAGTAGAAAGAGATCAGGGAGAGGGTTGTCAGTAACATGCTACAAGCCTTTACTGTAAAGGGATCCAATCCAGCATTACAGCTTTAACAAGTGAACTGAGTAAAAGCACACTGCTAATGTTATTTATACTGTCTGAAAGTTTCAATTTTACAGTAACAGTCAAACCTAGGAACCCTCATTTTTTATTTTTTTTTTATTTTTTCCTCCTCAGATTACACTGTCTGTGCCATGCTCTCTAAGAAAATAAGCAAATAATAAACAGGTCAATGTGGTGGCTCTTGTTCTAGCCATCTGTCCAATACATAGGAAAGCAGAGAGAAACAGACAGAAGCAGACTCTCATCACAGAATCCAGGCGCAGCTGTTCCAAAAGCTGCTTTAGAGACAACTGCAGTGAGTGAATAAAAATTAGTCTTCAGATCTTAGTCTCTTCTCAAATCACTAACAAACACTTTCAGATAAGATAGATCTTCTCTATTCAGTCACTTTGTTCACCTCCAGGGGACAGTAGAGGATTGTTCCCCTACCGTTTTCCTTCCATTGCTTTATTCAATCTAACTTACCCAGCTGACAGATGCGAGGCAGGCTCTGGAAGAGCCCACATTCCCAATACTGAGGTCAATAAGGTATTCTGAAAGGCTACCTCTCAGTAAATGAGGTTCATTCAACTGCATAAACCGCTTACATCCAAGTGCAAATTGGAGCAAAGAGCAGTGCAAAAGTACCAGTCAGTAAAGTTCCCCAGCAGAAGTGTTTCAGAGGCATCTGAATATCCAACTGCACACACCAGAGAGTGACCAAAGCAGGCATCAAGAAAGCGGGAACCAGATCTGTTTAAGCACCAAGCAATGCCCACCCCTCCTTTCTCAAGGCTGTGCCCCCATCTGTCACTGACAGCACATGGTCTTTCAGCAGGCAGTAGCACTGCTATTCATGCAGCCAGAGCATATGCAAGGTAGCAAGACAGTTAGAAGTACCCACCAGGGCACCCAATGTATCTCCCAAGTCCTCTGGTAATCCATGGAAAAACAAACACACACAAAAAAAAAATGAGAACCCTGCAAAACTCTTCCCTTGTCAATCTCTTATACCTCATCCTAACCCCTGCAGTTAGAAACAGCCAGTGTGCATTAATTACACACAAAAATGCAGAGCAACATTTTGGTAAGTTTCCCAATTAATAAGAAATTGGGGGACCACTAGAAAAACATCCCCGTCTTCCCATGTTGTTGCATACACAGTAAGCGCATGCGTAGATGTATATGCCACTTGTAGCTTACAAACACAAGAACTGTATATGTAGCACATATCTGCTCATATCTATAATGCTTTATTGCAACATATGAGCAAAATGAAAATGCTGTGCTCACAGGAGTTTCTCACACAGCCTGCTTGCACAAGAAGATAAGTTTATATTTCAGCTACTTCCATAGGTGTGAACATAAAGCAGAAAAGCAAACAAATAAGAGACTCTGATTGTCATTATTCTCTTTCTAATGCTTGCTTTTTAAAACACCCTCTGTGTTAGGGGCCCGAATCTCTTGATTTTTCAGCTACAATAGAAAAAAAGCAGAAAGTACCTGATGTCAGTGTTCAGAAGAATATATTTCTCTTCTAAGATGCCAACACAGAAGTTGTTCATTCTTATGACTCAGCTTCAGACTAATAATTTCATCTATTATAGGCATAGCTTTTTGGCAGAGAATTTTATCAAACAAAAAGTCAATTAATTCCCCATGACTCCACCCTGCAAACATCCCCCTTTGCTGTAATGCTTCCTTTTTTTTCTTCCTTAATTGTTGGTTAATTGCCCAGAGAAGAGCTAAATCCTACCTTACTTCTGCTCCTCTCTGTGTCTTGACAGCATACCAGCACATAAAACCATCAAGGCTGACAGTGGTCATCTCCCTTCAGAGGCCTCTAGAAACACCTGTCTGTTGGTCATTTTTCTGCCTTTCACAGGCAAAGCACATGCATTAAATGACAAGCTGCTAGGGCAGATAGAAAGAATGAGGAAAACCAATACCTATTTATGCAACAATGCACACAGAGGTTTGCAAAGTGATCATAATTTAGATAACACATTCTCATACACACAGGACTACAACACAGGTAGAGCTAAAAGGGAAGTTCCATGGATATCTTCTTGGGTGGGCATACAAGGATAATAAAGCAAAGAAATTTTCTGTCATCACTGCTACTTGTATTAAGATGGGCTACATGTCCACGTCAGTGAATTGGAACAAGCCCAACGATAGGGACAGGGATGAAAACTGAATAGTCAGGCTTCTGTCTAATCTAAATCCCTGCTGCTGCAATTTAAGCCTATTACTTCCGGCCCTATCAATCACAGATACAGTTAGCAGATCTGTTCCTTCCTCTCGATAACAGTTTTCAAGTCTATTAAAAGCTGTTGTAATGCCCCTTCTCAGTCTTCTTTCTTGACGCCAGACAAGACCAGCTCTTTCAGTCTCTCTCAAGGTCATGTCCTCTGGACTTCTCATTCCTTTTCTAATTGACTTCCAGGCTATCCTTGGTCAAAGTGCATCTTTTTTTGAAGTTCAAAAGTGTGAACAGTGTTCCAAGACAGGACCTTACTAAAAGCAAGCTCTGAGATTACCTCATGCATCTTCCATAGCACATTCCTGGTTGGGTATCCCATAAAAATTATGATTTTTTTTTTTTTTTAAGCAAACAAAAGAAGTGTGACTCATGTTTACCCGTGCTCTTCCATAACCCCTACCTTCTTTTCCAAAGAAATGCACCCACCTGTTTGCTTCCCATTCTGCATTATCTGACTTGCTCCAATAAACAGATCATTTTATCCATTCACTCTTTTTCACATAGTTTCTCCATCTTGTTTTAAGCTTGTATTTTAACATCCACAGATTTACAACCTAATGACATCTGCAAAGTTTATAGCTATATCTTGTACTCCACGCTCAGTCAATCAAATGAAAACACTGAACAGAACTGAAGCAGTTCAATCTCTGCTTGATACCTCTTTTCACTGTAACAAACTACAAGGCCTCTGGGGTTAAGTACCCCTTTTACCTCCATTTTCTGGTTAGGTACAGAGTATCAGAGACCTCTCTCAAACAGCATTCCCAATATCATCATCTAAAACACTAAATAACAACAAATATGCTGCTTTATCAGTTTCATTCCTCACCCCCTTATTTCCCTTCCTTCTCCTCCCTTCACTTTCCCACTCCCTCTCCCTTCCCAGAGCAAGGGTTTAGTTTTCATGCCAAGGTCCTTTACACGAGACCCCATAAGGGAAGGTCAGTGCAGGAAAGATTATTAGGAGATGTCTGTCTAAACTGCTACCTTTCCGGCTTCCCCACCCTCTCCCTCTCTACAAAGTCTCTTCTGTTCTGCTTTAATACTAATGAGTTCAGAGGAGGTTCCTATACTGGAGCAATTCACAGCTTGAACTGTGCCAAAGCACACAGGCACACACCTCTCTGATTGTTTCCTGCCCAAGCACAGTCCTGCTGGCTCAACCCACAAAATGTGGGCTGGGAATCACTGTTGTGGCTCTGTGCCAGAGGCATGCTGAATTTCCAGGGGGTGTCAGTGCCACCCATTCCTCCCAGCTTCATCCTCTTGTATATAACCTATTTGCCATATGTCCCTATGCAGGAAAACATGGTTAAGTCACAGATTGGCTGACATTTAAATTTCTGATAAAGTATTACGTAAAAGGGAAGGAGAAAGTCATGTGCAAAATTCACATCTTATCATGTTTTGTTTGTGGTGCTCAGACACGTGCTCAATCTCAGCTCTTATACAGAGGGGTAAACCAAAAGAAGCTCCAATAAATCAACATAATTTCTGACTTTAGCTCCATTTTAGACAGGTAGAAAGGAAACTAGGAGCTGGGTTTAGTTCTTCTCTTGCTCTCAGAATAATTACTTCAGATTTAGTAGTGCATCCCTAACTCCATTAAACAGAATCAAGTTAACCTGTTTTACCCAAGTGCAAAATATCAACCTTTATCTCAACTTTAAATTCTAACAGAGACCAATCATCTGTTCTCACTAGACAGCATGTAACAGTTCCCTTCAACTGCCTACAGACCAAACCAGAGTCCCGCTTTTCGCAAATTGATGCTTTCTACTTCAGTACATGAAGATGAGCTGTATTTACTACTAATCTGTCCAGATTCACTATAGGAACACCCACATATGATGCATCTCTGCATCTCTCATCTCCTCTGGGGTAAGGTGGAGGGCAATTCCACAATATTTTTCTTAACAAACTAAGTATTTTCATAGCCAAACACTGAATCGAAGGCATGTCAGTGTATTTGGTTGCTTACTCACACCCTGCCTTGTCTCATTGCTCAAATACTCTGATAATCAGAGCAGCAACTACTGCACTGACATCACCAGGCTTAAGGAAATAGCTAAAACTTTTTTCCTCTAAATACTTCTAAGTACGAAATTATGTGAAACATTTGTAAAATACAACAAAAGGAATGAGAGGGATGAGCATTTGCCTCACAGACTAAATTTGTCCCCTAATTGTGATTACAAATTGTTTTTATTTGGTTAAGCATTTGTAATCCAACATTTCTCTCCCACTGTTGTTGTAGAAGCCAACAACTTTACACCAACCAACAAATTCATCCAGCTGTTGCTCTCTATACAAGATGTAATGCTGAAACACAGCCACTAAAGCAATCCCAATGGATTTTCCATGACTCAGGGAACTCCCTGGACAACTTCCAGATTGGGAAACTACAATCTGCTTTCCCTTGTAATTTCCTTTAGAGAAGTTACTCTCCAAACTTCCACCTAGTAAACTATTGCTTAACATTGTGCACACTGCTAAATTCTTTTCAAAAGATGTTTGAGTAATTAGTCTGGTCAGCCCCTCCCTTTCTGTGGCTAACAAATCACGGGAAACTGCAAAAAAGAAAGGTAACCTTACGTGTTTTTAACATGGACATGCCTAGAACATACGGATACTGGATAGGGCCCTTTGGCACACAGCACTGGGTTTACACGTGAAAGAAAGGAGAGCTTGCCCAGGAAGGCTACGGATTTCCATATCAGATTCTACCTGAAAATAAGAAAGGCAGATAAGAGCAGGGCAAGGTCTATGAAAAGAACTAGCAGAGACTTGTTCCCAAGACCTTCAGATAAAATTAATTTTGCCACTGGAAGGTTTGTGTACTTCCCATGACCTCCATCTGCTCCACTTTTTCAGCACCTTTTCAATTTGGCTACAGTTCTGTATTAAAACTTGTTTAAGTATTACAAATCCCTGCTTCATTGGGGAAGTAAACTCATGAATGCATGAAATAAGTTGTTCACATTTGCAGAGGGACTTACAAATAGAACTCTGGGGGGAAAAAAAAGACAAAGAGAAAAAAAAGAGCAGCACTCCCAAAGTTTTCTTCCCAGCAAGTTTACAGAGTTCCACATACAGAAGCAACATCTAGCATTCAAAGCCATGTGTAAGTGGTGTTCCAGGTGGAAGGCACCTGTCTGTATTTCCACTGAAACTATGCATGTCAAAGACAGCAGCTGCAGATACAGCCTGTTAGGATGACTGAGAGAAAAAGCATCTTCTGATGCCTGCATGTCATGCTGTTCCTATCAGGTGGTGTAGCAATGAGCTGAAGAGCCTCTCATTACCTACATTTAGTGACTCCAAAATCTTCCCCTCATTGAATGCAGAGGAAAATGCCTGGAAAACGTGGACCTGAAAATTTCATACCCTAAAAAGGTGCTATGCTATTCACTCAGCCACACCTGTGGCATCTCCCCTATCCTGCAGAACAGGCAGGCACATAGCAAGGAAGGAAACTCATGTCTTTCTTTTCCACACTGAAATAATCATCCCATGTTACTTTGACAGGTAATGATAATATCCTGAATGATAAAAAAAACCTAGAGCACAGAGGCATGGCATATTTGTAAACCTTTCCCCTCAATTCTCCTTCAGGCTACAGTATACACTGATTGATTATCTATTATATCTGATATAAATTGCTACTTGATGAACAAATACATAAACTAATTTGAATCAACACATGAAATACATTAACTTTACTGTTATCTATTTCTTCATTCAACTAAGTTTTGCTAAGTTTTGTCTATACCCGAGCTATACTTTATCTCAGTAGGGGATAACTGCTGTCCTGCAAAACACTTGGATGCAGTCTTCTTTGACAAACCTTCCTCCTTACTGGAAAATTTCAATTGTTACATTTACATAGTAATTTTGTTATAAATTCAACAAGGTTTTCATCATCACAGAGATCTAGCTCTCCCTACGTTGCTAAAATCAAACTAAGTAACAAATCATATCTCCTACATCTCATAGCTGATACTTTTTACGAGCTGCAGAAGAAACAGATATCTGTCATTCAGTCTTCCTGCGTCAACAAACAAGCTCTGTCTCCTATAAGCACAGCAAGAAGACCATTTTGGCCCAACATCTGTGCCATGACACCTCTATCCTTGCACTCTGCTCTTCCTTCAGCACCACATTTACTTTTTCTTTTCCTTCACTGTTTCAGAAAACATTATCCCTCCTTATCACAATCTCCTGTCCAGATACAATCCAGCCATCATGTTGTTTGCATGACTCAGTGCTCCAGTCTGACATTTTCCACAGTAAATACATCCACCCATGGCTTAAAGGGACAGCATATCATGAGAGTTTCCAAGCATTCAGTAGAGGGAAGGCATAAGATAGACTTCGTAGCATGTCAATACCTTAGTGCTAGGATCTGGATTTTCCTTGCTTTTTGCATCCTGAGCTGCATCTCTGCCGTGCTTTCAACATCCTGCACTGCTTTTCTCATGCCCTAAAATAGCTACTATGCATTTTCTCAATGAGGTAACATCAAGGTTATCCTGTAACAAATGTGTAATTTAGTAAGTAGGCCTTTCTCAGCAACTGTAAGCAAATCACACCCAGAACATACACAAAGTAAGTGTCTGAACATTCCCTTCAAACACTCCCACCATGACCACAGTCTTCCACGCCTTTCAGGAAGGCAGTCCCCATGGATACATAAAATACCACACAAACCTAATCTAAGGCAATGTAGAATGATGTGACTCCACTGCTGTTTTCAGCTGAACTGTTTTATACCAGGTAAGGATCTGTCCATAAGTCTCACAGTAAAGCAACAAGATCTTTAAAGCAATGTATCCCTGTAAAAAATCCTTGTAAATACACATGTACTTTGGTAACACCCCCAGGTCCTTCACAACTAAATTTCAACACATCAATCCACATCTGCACTTGCAATTGTTTACACAACCTCATTGATTTCTGCACATGGAGTGTGAGCTGCAATTTTCTGGCTCCCATCTCTAACTTCTCTCACCACACCTGGATCTCAAAACATTTGAAGTACAGAAACTGCTGCTCCTCACACAGCTGCTCAAGGAGCTGAGAGCTGCCAGCCAGCTGCATCTACTGGAAGGATGCCTGAGGAGAAAAAGATTGTGGGTTCTGCATGCAGTGCCACAAGCCTATCCTTACCACATCACTCCATACATAGGTGAGTGTGAAAGGCAAAGTTATCTCTGCCACATGAGGTATAGTAAGGTTTTGTATTAAGACCAGAATAACTTTGCAAAGCTGTACAGGTGTACTGCATACAGGGTATGTGTAAAGCAGACCTGACATTATGAAAAGTCATTTGAAGAGCAGGAAGAAAAGTGGAAAAAATGAAAAAGGGAAAGAGATAGATCCTGGGTATGTGCAATTAATTAAAAAAAAAAACCACAAAAAACACACACAACCATCCATGTGTATAACCAGACTGTGATACTAGACATAGCTTTTATTTCCCAAGTTTTGGTCTCCTCATAGCTTCAGAAATCTTACTCATTAATTATGCTATGACTATATTAAAACACAAGTGCATTTGAATGCATGTTAATTCGACAACAAAAAACTAGCTGAAGTCAGAACTCATCACATGCAAATAAAAAGGAGGGATCTCTCCAGATCTTGATTGCATTTCTGACTTGATTAGATATAGTCATGGATTACAAAAAAAAAAAAAAAAAAGAAAAAAAAGAAAAAAAAAAACAGACGGGATGCCCACAGGGAATAATAATAATAATAGTAATAATAATAAAAACTAAGAAAGAAAAAAAAGAAAATACTGGGAAATATAACACAGAAGCACTATGGTTTCAGAAAAATCCGCATTGATCAGCAATTCAAAATCACAGGCCTGTCAGAGGTATAAAGTCCGAAACTAAGATTTACATGCCAGACAAAGTGACACAAATTAAATCCCTGTATTAAAAAAAATCCAGGAAGTGACTAGAATGACTCAGAAGACTGAGTGAAACTGAAATACTCAAATCTTGGCAACATGCCTGAATTTAAATGTGATTAAATACTGTGATCAATATACGACACATGTTCTGGGTTTGAAGTAAGGGCCTATGCATGTATTTCTAAGCCACAAACTTTCAGTGCAAAACTAGTGACTAAAGAAGCTTCAGACATAGAGGATTCTTTTTTGAAAAGGTGGTGCTTCATGTTGAAGCCAAAAGACAGGCAGCTATGCACATCTTCCTCAGTTTCTCCCTACTACTTCTGGGGAACAACTTTGTTCTCCACGTCTGTCAACAAGAGAGACTCAGCTGATGCCCTCTCTCTTATGCCTACAAAATAGACTAATGTGTAGGACAATCTATATTCACAACAGAGGCAGTTCTTTCACTTTTTTACCCAATAAATACTCTTGCAGGTTACAGAGCCAGAGGGGCCCCACAAACACTACCATAGCTATGACTTGGCAAGCTTGAGTGGGCTTGGTGATATACAGGAGCACTTATTCAATGTGGTGAAGCCTTGTTTTAATGATGTATGTCATATTCATTACATTAAGCGTTTTGCCAGTGAGAGCTAAGAATGAAACAAAGTTGCTACTTCCAAGTCAGCTGTATGCAATGGGAATTGCTTCTACAATTATTTACATTAGGACCCCATCTCCCCATGGCTCTTGATGAAAATGTGTTTTCTAGCGTGTCACGTGGATGCATTGCTCAGAAACTGTTTTGCTTTCACTGACAAAATGAGTTAAATTCTCAGATAATTCCCTGCTGCACCTTAATCTTTTTCTAAGTAAAACTTCCTTTTTCTCTTTCCCCCCAAATTTCCCTTCTCTAGGAAGAAGGACTACAATCACCAAGTTTTTCTCTCTGTGAAGGCAGAGAAGGAATAGATGTGGACAGATATCACAGAGTGAACACAGAACAGAACTTTCCCAAAACTCCTGTTTCAGGTCACTTCATCAATTATATCATAAGCTTTTACTATTCAACCCTACCAATTATTTTTTCTCTGTCCTGAGATAATTAGTAAAGATACTGGGTGTGCAATAGCCTCTTGTGCTCAGAGGTGAATGAACAACTCTTTTCACTCTCTTATGAATCTGTTAAGTAAACAGAGATTCTTATTTAGGGGCTCTGAAAAAAACAAGCAAACAAACAACCACAAAAACAACACAAGTTTAAATGCAGTATAAGAGAAACCAATCATGACAGTAGAATCCAGACAACATCCGACTTAAACCTAATGCCAAAATGCTCCAATGACTAAGAGGGGATAAATGCAAACATTTCTTAAATCTTTCCCTGTGTAAGAATCTAATGTGGCATCAGCAACCCGGATAAGGATATTATCGTTCAAGTTTGCTGTAGCATGCATAATATGATCAGCTTTGAAAAGGGCAGCTTAAAACAACAACTCTGCTTTTTCCTCTCAGACCTTCCTTCCTAAAATAAACAGAGCTCAACTCTACCTTCTCAAGCACCATGACCATCTCAACAGAGATATGAATAAAATAAATAAAGAGACACAACAAAAGCACAAGCTCATTACACTGCCCTTTCCTCTGTGCTAACATTGCTTATACATGTTATGCTTTCCCTGAATTTTCAGTATTTAAGCTACCCTTGGCCTAGTCTGAGTTCACTTTTAGGATCCACTTGGTGGCTTAAAAGAGATATAGATGGCAGAATCTTTACTTATGCTGCTCACTACCCTAACCAACAAGAAGAGTCCAGGACTCATAATACTGAACAAAAGGAATCTACTGTGGCCAGAACACTGATTTGAGGAAGGACTTGGAGAAACTGTTTCGTGGGGAAAAAAAAAAAAAAAGGGGGGGGGAGGGGAGGGGGAGGGGGGATTTTTAAAAAAAAATCACTTTACAGTAATTCTTTCAGATTATTCTGCAGTTCCTGTTCATTCAATAAATCTGTGCAAGGAAAAACACATGTGCTTAGCACAGCCATTTTTGCCAGCAGGCACAAAACCAGCTTGGCACTTGCTGAATAGACCACCAACTGCAGCAGCACTTTACTACATAGTAGTGTACATATTGCCAGCTATGAAGAGAGACTGAGGGAAAAAGGAGAAGCAAGGCTGCCTGGAACACCCTTGACAGTTTTACAATTTATGAGATATGCATAGGACCACTCCACACAACCCTCCTACTGTGTAAAGCTTCTCTTCCTGACCCATTCATTGAAGCAGTGATTCTCAGGCCATCTGTTTTTCCCTTTTTGTTGGAAGCTGAAAATGGCCCTTTGATGGGCAAAGCTTGGAGTCACAAGCAGTTGTTTTCTTTATTTCTTGTGCATCTAAACTTGTGTAGCTAAACAAATGTCTCAGATCTATGCTAGAACTATTTTTCTGGTAAAGCAGCATTGAGAACAGACATTTTAGCTGAGATCAGCATCATCTTGTCACTTGACAACCACTGTCTTGGTCAGAGTCCAATTAAGCAGCTGTCACCACTCAGTACCCAGCAAACAGAGCAGCATATATAGGCGTGCATAGCTCAGCCTGGTTTCTACACAAACAAGTTTACCAGTTCTAGAGGAGTTTGTGACCCCATCACAAATAAAGGTTCTCAAAATATTCTCAATTCCTCAGTCTTCTCCTTTTGCAAAATGGACAATTCCAACTTTATTTTTATAATGCTAATTTAAAGATCACATGAGCAAGAAAAGACCCACAAAACATCAGTTTTTCTCCAAAAGGCAAGTGCAAGCATAATGAGTATTTACTAGACTGGAAAATTCATCACAAGAAAGGTTTATCCAGAACAGCTAGGTTTAGCTCTTCTTGTCATTAACTCCTATATAGGACAACGTCCCAGATTTTAACTGCAACAAGGGGAAAATAGGGCTTTTAAAAATTCATTCAAACAGACCAATATGTTTCATTATACCCTTCGTAGACCAGATGGCAAGATGAGAATATATCCTCTGGGCCTGCTTCAGGGAGCTAACACAAATGCTTTTCTCACTGCAGATCTCAGATGATGTTGGTGTCATCATTTCACTTGGGGATTTGGGTCAAAAGGCTTTACACTTAAATCTGGTTTTTATATAGTACAAATGCACCAGACTAGACCCTGACAGATAAGCAGTGGGGAGGCTGGTACGCAGCACAGAGCCCTCTCGGGCACTTCCAGGTCGCTGACTTACACTGGCCCATTTACAGACTCAATCTTTCTAATCCAATTAAAATCTCATCTGAGCTGTCAATACAAATGTAGCCTGTTTTATTTCAGTGTCTCATAGAACGTGCATTAATCTGGGCTTGTAGGCAAACCATCCCTGCTGGGCAAATTCTGCATTCTGCCAAACCAATTTCTTTTTTAGGTTCTACCACTCCTAAAGCCTTTACTAATCTAACGTTACCTGCCCACACAGGAGCTCCTATGTGCACATATCATCATCCTATCTGAGGGCTTTACAAAATGTGGTATATATGATCATTCTTCTGAAAAGTAGCACTTTTCTCTCTCAGCTCACTTCTCACATAACGATGAACAGCAAACTATCATTAAGTACAGGAATTAAGGATTTGATCCATTTTTATTTCAAGGGCTTCATTTGTTTGAAATATATATGCCAGTTACAGGCTGTCAGCACATCTAATAAGTTATAGCATAGACTAATAACTCACAAACTTCTAGGGCCAAAAGTTTTTTGCAGATCATCATGTAGACTTGTCATTAAGTGTTTCACCTAAAACATTCTAAATCTTACTGTTTAATAGACTTCCTTAGGACAGCTATTTTGCCACAAGGACATTAAAAAGAGATGCTCACCAAGCATAAAGCAAAAACCTGAAAGCACCCTAAATATTGCCACAAACTCTCAAACTCCTCACAGAGCTTGATACCTTTCTCAGTAAGCAAAAGCCCAGCAGCAAAATCAAACAAGTCTCTTGGTAGGACCCAAAAGTGAACAGGTTTATGTTATACGAAGCCAAGTTCAGAAGCAAATTATTTCTGTTGCTAACATCTTCAAGAAAGTTGGATTTAATGTTTCAGTGGATCTTGATACTGGATAGAGATTAACTTTCATGCAATAATTAAAGCTTTTTATGTGAAAACCAATTCTTAAGCAGCATCCAGAAATAAGCAAACAGCAGAGCAGATTACACTCTGACTCCTGAAAGAGATCTGTCTCCAAGCAGAATACTCCACAGTCAACCAGCTGCACCTTCTAAAAGGAATTCAAATAGTCTCACATCAAATAAAAACTTAAATATAGACTGAGATTTTGTGAACCACGTCCATAAGAGGAAATTCCCTATCTCTGAGTTAGAAGCAAGTATACTCTTCTTTCTACTGCATGCCTTATTCCTCCTGAAACTGCTGCAAGTTCTGCTGTCTCCTTCCCACACACCTGTCACAGAACACTGCAAATGAAAAACAATTCCACGGGTTCTAGGGAAAACAGAAAGAATTAACAGAAAATAAATCAATACCAATTTAAAATGTACACAGAGAGTAACTTTGGCCAAGGAAATCCTTAAGGTGCAAATTATTAGTGGCAGAGTATTCGGCAAAGAGCCACTCACTACAGCTGCAGCTTACATTCTTTCCTAGGATGTGCTTTTGACCACTGTTTGAATAGGATCCCATGTTAGGTAGTCAGACCATGGTTCTGAAAATATACCTGTCCATATTTTACTCACTATGGTTAACCATAGGTTCACCTCCAATTGCATACCCAAACTCTACATAGCCATTTTCATTGATACAGAACTGTGAAGACATGCTAAGACAAGCAAAAACCTTTTAATCTCAATAAACCTCCCATTCTTATTATTTTACTCCTTTCAACAGTGAAGTTCATCCACCCTCTAAAACATATCAGAGTGCAAGCAGGAACTTACCACAAGTTCAGAGAACCTGGCATTGAGCTCATCTGTTGGTGGTATTGGGACAGTAAACTCAAGGAATTGGAGAGGGTTGTTGTCCTTGAGGTTGATTTCAGGGAGGTCACTACCCCCAAAGCAGCAAAGAAATCCCAGCGCATGACGATTCCTCTTCCTGGGGGCCATGATCATCATGTACGATGCTATCTTCTGATCATGTTCTGCAGGAAGAAGAAAAGTAGGGGGAAAAAAACATAAGCGAGACTCCACTGGATATGTACAGCTTTCTACAGTTACAATGGACATCATCATATGTAACAGCAGAAATAGAACAGAAGGATTTGATATACAAAGAGGAAAATAAGCATTCAAGCAAGACAAGGTGGCCAAGCATTAACACTGTTCAGTGACAACATAGGATCAACTTCTCCTAAAGTTTCTGAAAAGGTTTTACAAACTCATTGTGTGACTTTCTAGCAGTTAGATTTATTAGTAATGATTAGCAGCCAATGCTGAATGCCAGTTTTGGCCTATTGCTCACTATTACAGCAGAGGAACCGAACTATAAACTGGAGTATTTACCCAGAAGAAACAGAAGAATCCTCCAAAGATATATCATTTGATGAAGAAAAACAAAACAAACAACAAACAAACAAACAAACAAAAAGCCAACTGCAACAATAACACAAAAGCAATAAAAAAAATTGCTTTTTTTCACCACTCTGGAGGCAGACAGCCAAACATTCACTTATCCCTTTATGGCCAGGACTATTGCAGTAGGACCATCCAGTTTATCACGTTTTCAAGCAGCTTGGGCTGCTTTATGTATCCAGTGGAGAGAAACTGTACAGTGCTAATGCATGCTTTCAGATTTACATTTGATCTGCCAGATCCAATCTTGACAGGACCCAGGCTTGAAGGGCTTTGGTATCAGGAGAGCAAAGGGAAGCAAAAGGAGGCTTGAAGGAGGAGTTGGAAAGTGACTGATTTCACCACACAACACCGTTTGTGAGCAGCCCATCCAAACAGGAAGCCTCCTGCCAGTAGTTTGAAAGGAGGGATCTGTGCAGCCCGTAGAGAGCTGCATATTTTGCCCTTTTAAGGGACTTGTTGTTTGACAGCTCAGGGGCTTATTTGTGTTATATTTTTTAAGGACTTCACTTTTGCACTTAATCTGCAGAATAAACTATATCCTTAGAGAGTAAATAATTAAAGGCTTTTGCAAAGTCCAGCTCCCTGGGCACTAAAGCAGGGAAATGAGGAAGGTGGCAGGTGAACTGAACCACAGGATGCTGGATGCTATAGCAGCAGCAACACAGCTGCGCTTTGTCATCAGAGCAGCTGCTGCCCTAACCTGCCCCACAACACTTTGGCCTGTTTGATTGCCAGAACAAGGCTGCTTTGAGCTCTCACAGAGACTAAGTGGCTGTGCTAGGAAAAGCACCTTTAGGTCAGCAATTGCATAGTAGGACTTTATGCATACTGCATTCATCCAGAAGTTCTCCAAGAAAAACGTAATGAAATCTGAGCATGCTTGCTTAGGAGAAAAACAAACAAACAAGCAAACAAAAAATAATCTCAAACCACTCAAACCTTCATCCCTGTGGCCCAATGGACTTGGCAGGACACACATGCCCTACTCTGTGCTGAAACTAACTCCCTTTGTGCTTTTTTTTATGCACTCTCATAGAGCTGAAATCTGCATTAGATGGTATCAAGCACTGTTCTCCAGCCTGCACTTTCCTTTGCTCTCCATGCCAGCTTTGAAATGGGTAGTATGTCTTACCAGGACTCTACAGGGCAGCATCATTCATACCAGCTTTAAAAGCACATCCATTACATTACTGGATTCTCACAAAGAGATGCCAAATGCCAGATGACTGTGAAACCTGGTCTTTGACACTGATAGACTGAGAAAAAGCAAAGTGTCCCCAGTTCTAGCACAATATTGTATGCAACATCCATTTCCACTCAGAGGAACAGATTTGAGAGTCTGAGTTCTTAAAGGATTTCACAAAAGAAACTCTGAAGCATTCCACTGTACTCCAACACTAGCATCTTCCAGGTCCATTTCTAAAAAGCATGCAGGAAATTCATGCTGACACAGAGGGGTAGCATGTCCCATCTGTACCAATACAACACTACAATTCTATATAGGTTATGGAATTTAGAAGAATTTGAAATACAAAAAATTGAGAACAGCAAGGAAGAAATCTAGCATAGCTCCTTTAGAATTGAATCATTTAAGAAATGAATGCGTGAATATATATTCCTAGGTGGGAGGACTGTCCTCCTCAAGCCAATCAGAAAATGATGAAAAATATTTGCTTAAAATAACTGGTTATGCTATTTAACATTAAGAAATAATTATGTTATTTACTATTCTTCCTATTTAAGAACTGACTGCATCTTCTTGATTTTTATTTGTGGGTGTAGTTTTGTAGAAAATTAACATTTTCTGATGGCCTCCAAACAACTTTTTCCTCTTTCTTTCATCTTTTCTTTTTCAAGAATCAAATCTGGGAAAGGAAAACTTGCATCCAAAAGAAAAAATAAAATGAAAAAGAAGATGAAAAAGAAGGGAAAAGCAAAAGAAACAAACATCTTCCATTTCTCATAGCAGTAAATGATAACCAAGCTATCACAGAAATTATTTTTTAAACTCTGAAAACTAACAGTATTTTTTGTATTTTTCTTTTCCTACAGAAAGATCTATTAGCATTCAACTTTTTATAAATAAGGCAATTGTAAAGATGACATAAACACGTGTAATTATATATTTCTAAACACCTCCTGTGAGAATCAGTGGGAAATCTCTCTTTGGAAGGAATCCCACTATTAAACACAACAACTCTCTCCCAGAGCTCTTCTCAGTTGCACTGTCTTACCCTTTTACACAACACAAAGAACTTGCTGTCATTTCAACAGCCCATCCTTGCCTCACAGTGAGTCCCCTCCTGCTTCCCAGCCTTATTTGTGGTTCGACTCAGGTCAGGAGTCACAGTCTGGAGCTTTGCCCAAGGTCTAATTATAACAACGTCCTCTTCCTCTGACAGGGTGTGCATCTTCATTTCTAAACCACTTGGCCCAGTGACCAAACATAATTAAGCTAATGCAATTTTTTCAAGTCTTATCTGAGGGGTTAGCCACATGGGATGGGATCTCTGCTGACTGCACGCAAGGATCCTCTTTCAATTGCACATTCTGAATTGTTTTTTCAGTCTTATTCCTTTCTTTGTTTTCTCTCAAAAATTACATTTTCCATGCAAAAATATCCTGAAAAGGCAATGTTCAAAAAGGAATGACTGCTCTGCCAGTATTCCTCCTGTGCAGGAGAGCTGGTTATCATAGCCTTTAGCTTGCTTTCTTCTCCATTCTTTTCCACAGAGAAGGGCACAACTAAAACTAAAGTAGGAAAGAAAACCAAAAACATTTGCATCCACCATTTTTGGGAAAACAGAAGAAAGAAGACTCTGTGTGTTAACTAAACACACACACATCTGCAAACCCAGTTTGCAACACAAGGAAGCATTAACAGAAACCACTGATGAGTCTCTTCCAGATCAACAGATAAAAAATGTCAGTAATTGCAGGCCAAGCTCTCATCTAGGTGGGAAGCACTAAGCACTGGACTGCATATATGCCACAGAATCACTGTACCCACTGTTTTCTTCTAACAGATGAAATGAGAAAGGAAAAATAATTAAAAAAAAAAAACAACTAATTACTTCTGTTTCCCCAGTAGATCTGTATCTCTCTCCACACAAGGGAGAAATGTATAAATTGGATGCAGTGTCACATAGAAAATAAATGTGAGGTAATTGGTAGTAACTGACACTGCTTCATTACGGGCAGGCCATGCCTGACAAACTTGGTGGCCTTTTACAATGGAGTTACACTGTCAGCGGATAAATGAAGAGTAAATACTGTCATCTACCCGGACTTACAAAGTGTTTGACACTCCCACATAATGTCCTGGTTGCCAAAAATGGATTTGATGGATGGACCACTTGCTGGATAAGGAACTGGCTGGATGCTTGAGCTCAGACAGTTGCAGTCAACAGCTCAGTGTCCACATGGAGACTGATGACAAGGGGTGTTCTGTAAGGATCAGTGCTGGAACCAGTATTATTTATCATTTTTGTAGGTGACATGGACAGAGGGATTGAGTGAACCCTCTGCAAGTTTGCAGACAACACCAAGCTAAGTAGTGCAGTTGACATGCTAGAGGGAAGGTATGCCATCCAGAGAGACCTGGACAGGTTTGAGAGGTGGGCAAATGCCAACCTCATTAAGTTCAACAAGGCCAAGTGCAAGGTCCTGGCACCTGTGTCAGGGCAATCCCAAGCACAAATACAGGTCAGGCAGAGAATAGTTTGATAGCAGCCCTGAGAAGAAGGATTTGTAGGCATTGATTGATGAAAAACTCAAGATGAGAAAGCAATGCACGCCTGCAGCCCAGAAGGCCAACTATATCCTGGGTTGCATCAAGAGAAGCGTAACCAGCAGGTCGAGGGAGGCAATTCTGCCTCTCTATTCTGCTCCTGTGAAATGCAACTTGGATTACTGCATCCAGTTCTTGACTCCCCAGTGCAAGGACATGGAACTGTTAGAGCAGGTCCAGAGGAGAGCCACAAAGATAATAAGAGGGCTGGAGTGACTTTTCTACAAGGACAGGCTAAAAGAGTTGGGGCTCTTCAGCCTGGAGAAGACTCTGAGGGGACCTTACAGCGTCTTTCCAGTAGGAGGCCTACTGGAATGCCAGGGAGAAACTGTTTATAAGGGCATGAAGCAACAGACAAGGGGAAACAGCTTTAAACTGAAAGAGCATAGATTTAGACTAGACATAAGGAAGAAATTCTTTACTGTGAAAGTGATGAGACTGCTGGAACAGTTTGCCCAGCAAAGTTGGGGATGCCCCCTCCCTGGAGGCATTCAAAGCCAGGCTGGGCTTGGAGCAATGTGGTCTTGTGGTAAGTGTCCCTGCCTATAGCAGGGGCTTGGAACTAGATGACCTTAAAGGTGCCTTCCAACCCAAATCATTCCATGATTTTGTGCAGAAGAAAGAAACCTGAATCTGAACTTGGAACAGAAATCAATACCAACACTCCCAATCCAAATTAAATCTCTACATTACTCAACTATTTAATAAACCATCAGAACTTTGTGGTATTATAATAGCTACCCTCATCTTCTCTTACTGGATGGTGAAACCAAGAAAATAAGCATCATGCTCAAAATCAGCAAAATGAACACACTGGGCAAAGCTAAACAGTAAGACTACTATAGTCAGTTCCCTGGACAGCACTGCTTCTCCAGTACACTGATGGCAAGACTAATGAGCTTCATGGCATGTTTCAGTTACCATGGGAATTGCCCATGCAAATTGTCATGCCTGTCACATGCAATGTGACAGATGTCATGTGTAATATAGGGGCAACTGCAGAGCTGAGGGGCAGTGGAGGGAAGTGTGTGCAAGCAACCCATTTGGTCTATCTGCAACTTGTTTTTCCCAATGCAGCATGGAGCTTCCTGGCTTCTAGGACACCAAACAGCAACAAAATCATTAACTACTTAAAATCCACTAAGTTAAAGCCATTCTTTCAGGAAGGAGAATAGCCCTTCCAGTATGCACTACTCACATACTGCATCGAACAGGAATAAAATAGATTAATCACAGGGAATGAAAACCTAGAAAGGAAGAGACACTTTGTGTAGCAATGGCCATGAGCACAATCCGTTTGAGGCTTAGCCTCTGCTCAAGGTTTCCTTCAGAGGGGAGAACACAGCTTGCCACTCACTGTTTTGAAGCCAGTTCATAGATTTTCCCCTAAGAAAACACATTAAAACAAGGGTACAGATGTCAAGGTGAAATAAGAACTTTGCAAGCCAGCCCAGGCATCCCACTCCACTCAAATTCACCTATTTGCTAGGCTGCTTCATGGCACAAGCTCCCGGGCTGTTACTTTCCATTTTTCTGACACAATATCCCATCAAAATTAAGGTAGATGAGAATTTCAAAATATCCCATTACACATGGATGAAAAAGTAAGTACTATTTGAAGGCTGTCACACGTAACTATGTCTATAAACATACCTAGTATAATGTGTCTTTCTAAAATCTGTTTATTTTTTAGTTCCTAAAGGTGCTCAGGATATGTTATATGACTAACAATCACTAATATTAGTCTGCTTATGCCCACAAAAATCCAATGGTGCCCTACTTTTCACCTCTATCTGACTAACACACACATACAAATAAAAGCTACAAAGAACTCTCTTTCACATCGGAAAGATTAGTTTGAGTCTCCCTGTGTTCTTCTGGGAACGGAGCAGGATATAACAAAACAAAAAAAAAAAGTCCCCAAACAAATGCCAACAGGTTCCTTCCAAACCATTTTATCTACCTTCACAAGAAAGACAGTTTTAAAAGAATACAGTCAAATCAAGATTCAAAACCCAAAGCAATGATAAAATGAAGTAGTTAATAAATACCATCAATTCAGCTATATATCATTTTTTAATCTTTACACATTCTTTCCATCATTTAATCAAGTACAGACAGTAATTCTCTACACCTGATTGAGGTGACTGAAAAATCCATTCCTTCTTTTCCCCATTGAGAAGGTGTTTTCACAACTTTATTAGCTTATTTTATGTTTGACACCACATGACATTTTCTAGGGTCAACCAACCTATACCCTTAGATATCATGACTAAACCTAAAACTTTGCATCAAACTTAGATGCAAGTAAATCCACACATCTGTAGCATGGAGTCTGATGCGACTCCACTGCACTCTAAGCTGCAGACCAAACAATTAAAATTAACAACTTAAGTATTTATGCAGCATGCACATATTCTTCTTCATCTCAGTGTCTTAGTGTACAAGATATTTGGCTACGAGGAGAGGCAGTGATTCCTGACTGAACAGTAACTTTAGAGGCAAAAATACATTTTATTTAGTGCTTATTATACCACAGGTTCCCATCCTAATTTATCAATTCCATACTTAGGGAAGCACCTCATTCTTCCTGTGTGAAACTTTCTGCTATTTGTAGGTGGTGGATCCAATGGGACTGCATAACCTTGTATACAAGCAATCTTTCTGGTTTGAATGCATCATTCTAGAGCCAGTCTTTCTTTCCTTGTCTCTTTTATTAACTTTTAGCAGTGCAGTATTACAGTTTCAGAAGCATCTGCAAATATCTCCATTTCCTTCTCTCTTATAAGAAAATCTGAGCTACTAATAAGACCAATTTTCCTGACTGTCAGCTTTGTTGGCTTTTTTCCATTTTTCCCACCATTTCAACTGGAATACCCTTACTTTCTTTCATGACAACTTTCAGACTCAGAATGACTTCTTGTACCTATTTTGTTCACCTCAAGCAGCAAAAATCCTCTCTCAGTTATTGTACAGTGCCAAGCAGAATTATAGTACTACATAATGTGCAGGTGCTAAAAAATTTGTTTTCAGAACCTCCACAGAATAAGTTTTAGTATTAAGGCCATAAATTTCAAGACAAAGCTACAACCTGAAACACTTTACTCAGCTTCTCTCACTCTCCTTTGGTGCTGGGTACTACAGTGATGCAATTTCAAGAAGAGGCAAGGGAGCAATGCCTTAGAAAATGGAATGCAAGATAAGGAATATTTGAAATAACAAATTCATAGTGATGCTTGCCTGTGATGACAACAGGCAAACAGACATATTCACTGAGGTTAGATCCAGCACTGCTCCTTCAGTTCCAAGGCAGAAGACTAATCTCCTCTACAGTAAGACGAACTTATATGACTTTTTCAGATCTTATAAAATCAAATGCCTTTAATGTTATCAGTCTGAAACTGTTCCTAATCAGAAACGGCTTCCAGTTCTACCCATAAGACCAGATCTCAGAGAACTTGACCTCAAGGTCAAGTTTTTGATTACCTCAAGGACAGACTGATCTGGAGAATAAACTGTCCCACTCATTCCTCCATTCCAAAAGATCAGAAATACAACTAGGGTTGATTAGCATAAAAATTTGACTTAAGAACTAGAGATCTCTGCAGTATTTCAATTGGGAAGATTTGGATTTAAGTCACAAGATTATCAATTCAGAATTTCCCTGCAGCATTATGTTCCACCACCTTCAGAAGAAAGAACACACAAAATCCCATTAGTTAGAGTGTCCCTGTCTTGTTTCAGTCATTGTAATTTTTCCATTCTGTCATTGCCCAATTATTTCCAGACATGATGTAACTATTTTGCCAGGGGATTTGGGAGTCAAAATGTTGCTGTTGTTGTCATCATTATCCTGGGTGCCTGAATTTTCCAGACAAAATAAGCAGCTGAGGATATTAGAGTGCCTCTGTTGAGAGAGAAATAATTTGTAAGAACTGCCAGTGTGCTCCAAGAAAAACAAACAAATGGTAAAGGTCCAATTACATCTTCCCAAACTCCAGCTCATTTCCATGTAAAATGTTGTTTTCTTTTAAGACAATTAGCAGAAGAATGTTTCAGCCCTGGTCCGATGTCATCACAGAGTACAAAAATTGATTTCCATTTTGATTCCACACTGCGTTCAGGGCCAATACAGGACATCAAAGCTTGACTTGACTGGAAATATGCCTTGATTATAACCACTGACAGGCAGCCACAGACACAGGTGTACAAGTGCATTCTTCGCTACTGAGAGGCAAATACTTGCACTGGTGAATTTTCCCTCAAGTTTTCTTGCTAAAAAGAGCAACAAGGTATAACTGGGGAGAAATCCTACATAGATAACACATGGACTTTTACGTGTTTTCCCTAGGTGGTGCAGAATCTCTTTAGAACCGCTGTTTAGCAATGCCACTTGCAAAACACAGCTTCCAGATATGTTGCTTTCCTACTCAGTACACCAGTCAAACACCAGAGTGCATTTCTGTTTGTCACTGCAAACATATAGTTAATGACGGTGGTACTCAGCTCAGTTCCCTGTACTGAAATGCAATGGATTGTGATGGCAGTTGAAAAGTTCCTTTAGTTGACTCATTAAAAGACAGTCAGTAGATGTATCACAAAGGAAGCGGGTTTAAAGATTTTAATGTTCTCTCCATTTTAGAGATGCTTTCTCTCAGTCAAGGCACAGATGGGAACAAAAAGTGTCACTGATTTTATATACCTGTTTTTAAAGCTACTCAGATTCCAGGGCTGTCAATTTGGCACCAACAATAAATTCACTCTTGAAAATGAAATTAAGACAAGGTCATATACAGTATTTTATTTCAGCATTTTTATTTTTATTCAACATTCTGACAAGGGATAATCTGGGTTCAATGCCCTGAAACCTCAACATTACGCAAGTAGTTTTGGACTTTAATCCAGCAGCTTGGTGAAATTGTTGAACTTTTAACCTAATGTGTCTTCATGAAGAATGGATATTTGGAAAGAACTCTGCTCAAGGATTTGGAGATGTTTTCTGTGTGTATTTTTAAGTGGTATCCAGATAAAATATATTTTCTGGCTGCTGTAATATTTATAAAAAGAGAGTGTACACTAACAATGAAAGCTGGTTCCAGGGCTGTGACCTGCTGCTTTAGATTTCAGGGCTGGTGTTTTACGATGTCAGGGTGAAAAAGTTCGTATCAACATTTAAATCAAATTCCACAGAGCTAGAGCTCTGAATTACATAGGTAGTGATTTTGAGGGCCTGAAAGAAAACTGCTACCTAAAGCCAGCCACCTTACTTGTATAATCAATGGGTGGTTTTGGCCAATAGCAAGTTACAAAGAGTGCAGCAAAAGGAGAGGTGGAGGTGAGTGGGTGGAACTACACTAAAATACTCACATGTGCTCATCTTCTCTAAGATCCTAAGACCATGTAGTCTGGAGCATATGGTACATGAGAGACTGCACATCATGCCAGTCACTATCAACTCCATCCTTTCCCTATTCATGATTAGAAAGAGTTTAAGTACTAAAGTAGAATTAGGGAGGACTTCCAAGAACTCCATTCTTCCTCATGGGGAAATCATTTCCTTTATGACTACAGAGAAGCTCCATACAGCAGATGTTTGGGCATTCATCTCTGGACCTCTAAGTATCTATAGCAAGACAACAGACTGCCTAAAGACAAGGCAGTATCTTCCAATTTCTGTGCCAAAACTAGTTGCATCTCACTGACAAACATTCAATTACAGTTTGCAAACAGGAGAGAATTCTACCCCCTATTAGCAAAGGAACATCTTCATCCCCTTAGGTCAGCAAACAGTGCTATATCAAACAATACATGACTTTGCAGAACACATTCCAATATCACTACTTCTTATCTCTAGTTCTGTACAGCACTACAATGATAAATTGTACAGAATTTTATCCAAATCATTACCTAATGCATTTTGTTTTGTCTGATTCTTTGGAGACATATTCGAAACTTACTTAAACCAGTCATTTTTCTTGCATTTTACATCTTAAATTTATGGACAATATATATACAAAGATAGTCAAAAGTCTAATATTGCCTCTTACCACTTATTCAGATTTTGGCTCTGGCTTCCCTTGCTATGCATGGACATGTGTAATATGCAAAAATATCTTCTACCACAAGAGCAAATTAAATTGCTGTTTCTCCAATTTTTACTTGCTGTACTATATAAATAGCAACCAGTAACAAAACCTTTCCAATAACACGGAGTGGTATCAGCATTTGATTCTACTTCCCTGCCTCAGTCTCACAAAGAAACACTCTGAACAAGGAAGGACTCTTAATCACATAGCGCTTTGCACCTACCTCACAGCATAATCAACATAATTGCGAGATGTCAGGAAAAAAAAAGGAAGGCCAACTACATATTTAGACTGGATGGCAGATCCAAGCAGAAATACCTTCTATGCAACTGAATAATCTGAATGCAGGCTGCCTATCTGTCACTAAATTTTAACTGCTGAATGTTGGACCAGTAAATTTTTTACGACAAGAACAGTAATACTACTGAATCCTTATGTTTTATGCTTTTTATAAAAAATCTATAGTCATGCATATTACAAGCAAAGGGTCCAGTGCCCTATAATGGTGCTTGTCAATGCTTAAAACAAAAGAAATTGTACCAAGAAGCAACCTAACCTCCAAATCTACAAAAAGAAGTTAAACTAGCAGATGTATAATGCAAACACTGAGCCCATACTATTGAAACACTCTTCAGGGTGACCTCTTCCCTAGTGCTTGATCTGTCCATACCCTGTCATCAGTCAAATGGAGCCTGTAAGAAGCATGGCTGCTGCCCAGGGAATGTTCTTAGTACTGGGTTTACACTGTTATCAGCTATTAATCACAAAAAGCTCCACTGGGATAACCCTAGAATTAAACAAGTCAAATTAAGCAATGCAAGCCTAGAGAGAGAAGTCACTAGGGGTAGTAGTTCTTAGGAACATCCTTTTTTTTTTTTTTTTTTTCCAAGAAAAAAATGTTCTTTAGACAGTAGAGAGAGTCCACGAGGTCTTGGAATATCCTGTTCATGCTGAGATTTCAAACACACACAAAAAATTTCTACATTTTTAAGAGGTCATGCATGATAAGGAAACAAATCATCTCTAGTGGGGCCTACTAATAGCAGCACTAACTCTTCTTAATCTCCAAAGCACATTTCGTACCCGTATCAATATGTCAAGATACATTTCTAGCTTTTAATGGAATGTTACTACAGTAAGAGTTTCTCTACTCCATTTGAATTGAATTAGTATAACTACATGGGCAGCAGATCTCAACCATCAAATACCTGCACGATGTCCACTAGGTCACATGCATTCAGAAAGATTCTCATAATGGAAGTGCCCTCCAGTGAGGTGATTTGCAGAGCAGTTCAGAAATCTCTGTTCAAAGGAGGTGGAATATAACATTGCCCAAGTGAAAGAAAAAAAAAAGAAAAAAAAAAAAAAGAAAAAAAAAATAAAAAAAAATAAAAAAAAATTAAGCTCTAGTACTGGGACTGGGTCCAGTTTTCCAAGCATTTTGTCACTTTCATTTAATAAAGAGAAATCAACGTTGACAAAATCTTGGAAATGAGAGCTCTTTGCAGCCTTCAGCTGACTACTCTGAACCAAAGAAAGCATTTCTGAAAGCTGGAAGGAGTACCTCTAAGGACGAAAGTTTGAGAATGAGTTACTAAACAGCAAAGAGAATCCACTTATCACAGGAAATGATGCAAAGGACATGCCAGTTTTTTTCTTGTTAGAAGGCTCCCTTACTCTGTGAGAGTATGGCAGCTATTTGTGTGCTGTGGAAGTACCTTGTTGTAAAGATAACTTTAGTGAGTTAACCAGACAAGTGAGCAACACAGTGAAGCAGAAACCTAAATCTAAACTTGAGGCAGTACCTCACACTGAAGCAAGAGAGTGTTCATATGTCCGGTTAGTGTTGCACAGACCTCTTGCCAGGCTGAACGTATTCAAAAAGAGATTTAGTTTCCAACCTAATCCTGACTCCATGAAAGTCTGACCACAAACTCAAAAAAGCAACACATACCATATGTCAGTATTAGTTTTATGCTTCAGCTACCCTTCCACCCTCCCCCTTAAACCATCTTTTCCCAACAATACCTCTCATGCTGCTTATAAAAGCTCAGATAAGTTACCTCAAATCAGAAACATAGGGCAGTATCATCATTGCTTCTGACACCATTTAGCAGAAGATGCTCCCACACTGCACAGAAAGTCAGAGCATTCCTTTCCCCGTGGACTTTGAGGGACCTTCTCTGTCTTTAGCAGCTACTATCTGGACGTGCACAGCCAGAGCGCAGCGTGCATGCAGAATATCATGGGCTACACTACAACAAATCTAAACCCTCATCATCCTATACTCCTATCCCCACCATCAGCAACGACCTAGGTCCAGTTTGCTGACTGTTCTCCCCACTCCAAGAGGTTTTCAGCACTCACACTGGAGAGAATACTAACAAGACATAAGGGGAAAAACTGACTTGAGAAGCAGACATTTTCCCCATTGACCGAAGAGCTTGAGTTGGGATATACCAAAGTGTTACGCATTCATCTTAGCTGGTTTTAAACAAATATTTTGTGTTCTGTTCTTACACCTGTTTGCAGTTTACTCTCACCTGTCCACCACTTGTCAGACAACCCTATGGAAGTAAGCTAATGCCAGCACAGAGGAACTGAGGAGCTGCTTAACAGCCACATAAGCTATTCAGTATCAACCACTGCATGCATTCACAGCTTAAGACACTGTCTGACAGTTAATCCATAATAAGAGTCTCCTGTTCTAGTTCTTTAAACTTCCACAAGTTACTTTTGAATAAGCACATTAGAAAATAATATTAAAAGATAACAGATTTGGGGGGTAGAACATATTTTAAGTTCAATAAAAATTGCCTCGGTCCAAATTTTAGACTTTAGATTTTCAAACTCTGCTCTCACTGTAGCAAATACTCTACAGCACTTCAAGTTCTCTGTCCTGTCTATGGAAAGTTAAAGGATTTACAACCCATTCAAAAGCATCTGTTAAAGGAATCCCTTTACCCCTGTTTTGTTAGACACTGAGAGCATGGGATTTTTGCAGCATCTTTTTTCTGTCTTCCTATGACCATGGAACTAATTAAGAAAGAACATTTAAAGACAGAGGACCTAAAACAAAGCTTTCCTCTGGTCCCGATAAGTATAATTCCCTGTCCTCATTCCCACCCTTAGACCAACCCAAAAGCCCATGATGTTTTGATAAACACACCAAAAGTAGCTGGAGATGTAAGTATGAAAAACATGTACAGCGAGTTTATTCTGTGCCACATTATTTTATGGCTCTTCTCCAGCATTTTTGATGCACAGTCTCACTAAGGTCATAGTGTTAAAACTTTCCTTAAACAAGTCCCACTAAAATGTTCAGTCCTCTTCTTCACCATCTGTACCATCTGCTTCACAACAGGGAAGGAAAAAAGGAGAGGAGAGGAAAAAGTATCAGAGCAGAGAGATAAGAACTCCTGTACGTTTTGCCAGAAATCAGTCTCACTTTAAGCTTACTGACCACAAATATTCAAAGACAGAATGTCAATTTGTCAGAAAAAGACTCCTCATGTCTGTAGGTGAGTCTTCCCAGATTGTTACTTTTCAAAGCCTTATTACAAGACTGTCATTAACATTAAAAATGATTTTCCAGAGGACTCCATACCAAGAGAAGCAACCTTAAAGAAAATTCAACCGCTTTCGGTTCTAGTACCATCCACAGCATAGATAACATCCCTGCATTAACACAGACAGAGATAATGACAAATACAATGGAGTTATACATCAGATGGTTCTAGTAAGAGATAAGATGGGACTGTTATTAAGGCACTGGTTTGCTCCAATACATTCCCTAGGCAGGCTGGCCTGCAGTCTCATTATTCACTGCTTGGGAATAAGTTTTTCTTCCTGTGTATGATCCAAACTGAACACTTGGGTTTGGATTTTAATTCTCCAGAAGTTAAGGGCTTTGCAGAATTGTTCCCTTTGCACCCCTCAGCTTTCTGTACCAAAGTCAGGGCACATTTGACCACTGATTTCTGTGGGAAAAGGATGGGATTTTAGCCACAGCAGGACTTCTAGCCACTACCATCTAATATTTTGTCCTGAAGCTTTTGAAGGCAAATGCTTACAATGTAGCTGACTTTGGTTTTTATACATAAAACCCAGAAAATCTAAACCCAGAGGTCAAGCCCTATTCCTTGAGGCCTGGGAGCAAGCTTTCTGGCACAATTTTTCCTGAGCCTGTTGTGTGGAAGATAAGGAATGTGAATGATTTCCTGCTAAGCAGCATGTAGCTCACCAAGCATGTGACAGTTTATGTACTAGAGGCAGTCTCTACAGAAAGATGACCAGAGAGATCACAATGCTGAACATGACAGCTTTCCAGTAGCAAGAAGCTCACCTTCATGCCCTCACATTCTCCAACCCTTTCTAGGTTCAACATTTATTATCTTATCTGTGGCTTTTCCAAAGCATGTTTGAACACGCAATTCCTTCACCCAAACACGTCTCAAGGGAAGGGTATTACCTCCTACACCAATGCACCACTGATGCAGGTAAAGCCGTTCCCCAAGGGAATCAAACAGTCTTCCATTTGCCTAAACATCACGTGCCAAGTGAACACATATTTGGTCCTGACTTGCCACCCTCCTGTACTACATGTTATCTTCCATCCAGATATTCTTCAGATAATGCCTCTGGGTGATGCCTTCATAAGTTTCAAAATCAGAAGTGCCTCCCTTACAGACAGTTTGATTTTTATCTTTGAAGATTAAAAAAAGAAAAACAAAAAGGGAAAGAAAAAGAAAGCACCCCTTACATTTCATTTTATTCTGAATGTAGACCCCCAAGGACTCAAAGCTGGGTGTTCTCTCTCTTCAGGTAATCCCTTAGTATGCCACTGCTAGCTCTTTTCTGGATATTTGCCTGCTAAACAATATCCTGGAGAAATTATGCATAAGATGACTTCCAGAAAAATTAACCAACATCTTTTAGGGCCAGGCTCATCACATGGAGAAGATGAGTTTAGGCAACCATGGCCAGGCTGTTGTAGCCTCGTGGAAATATTCCCTGAAGAGTAAGAGGGATTTGGCACAACACAATTCTAAATGTTTACCTGAAACTATGACTGCAAAGATGCAAAAGCCAGCCCGGCCTCTCCAAGTTATACAAGGCCCTTAAGGGCATTCATTCAGAATGAGGATTAATTGAAGAGAACATCTCAGCCAGATGATTCTTTTTCTGTTCAACTGTATGCTATAAAAAGGAACTTTTTGCTGTTTGTAGGAAATGCAGGAAATCCTCTCTCTAAATGCAGTGATCTTATCAGACTGCTCTTCAGCCTATCCTTCAACCTTGTCACTTACAAGAGCAGGATTATATATGTGATGTGTAAACATCACTCATTGTACTTGAAAAGACACGCCTGAATTCCAATCATTAGAATTAATTTTAAGAAGAGTTTAGCTTTTGCCATCAACTTCCACCAAACCGTCCAGCTTCCATTTCCAAAAGAAAGAAGAGGGATGGTTAAATGGAAAAAGAACAGCAGCATTAAAAAAAAAAACAAAAACCAAAAAAAAAAAAAAGGAAGAAGGAAACAGTTACAAACAAACACATGTTTCCAGTGTGATTTATCCCAAATTTTGAAATATCCAGTTTTCATAAGAATGCGGACACACTTGGGAAACTCGATGTTTTCTTCAAAATTTGCCAATTCTGAGACCTTTTCATGAGAAAATCTCAATGGAAAAATGTATGAGACACACTGCGCTCTTTTGAAAGTCTAACCACTGGTGTCAGTAAATGAGATGAATACACACCATGATCTAGTTTGTCTTCTCAAAACAGTCACTCAAAGAGCCAAGTGATTATTCTCTCCAACTTACATGGTCATTTCAAAACACATAGGCTATTACCATCTGTGATCCTTCAGCAACAGTCATTTAGCTTCTGGTTTGGTCAAAACTACAGAGTTCTGCTTTACTTCTGAGCTACCTGATCCACCCTGAACAAGCAGTATAGATCTGCTGAGCTTTTTGCCTTGTGCTTCAAAGTACATGAGAAAATTAACAGAAGATCTGCATCTGACCTGTTGTACAGGCATCCAAATCAAGGATTGCAGCCTCATGCAGTGATAAATATATAAAAGCAATGCAGGAGGATACTTTCACATGTTAGCTGGTAACATGTAAATACAGACTAGTTTCAATCCCCTGACCTTGGTTCTTGATTTGATTATCCTAGATCGAAGTATACTATCAACAAATATTTTCCATAGAATATGAATATACGTAGAATCTCTCTATATGTATAGCTAATTATAAATGGTGATCAGCAGATCACCTTTTTAAGCACCTCTTTAAACAATTAAAGGATAAGCTTTGCAGTCTCATCCTTCAATAGAGAGGATTAATCAATGTTATATACTATAACCTTCCATTTAACACTTCTGCAGCAGTCTCTCTGTCACATGTACAGCAGTCATTTGAAAAAGGCTAACTCTCGAATCAGAAAAGTTATTCAAGGTTAAAACAGAAGTAGTTATGTATCATGGCTTCCTGACAATACACAATGATATCTCAATGCAGGTATGAAGAGAATAATGGTCTGCTCAAGATTCTACAACAAGCAAGCAGCAGATACCAGAGTAATACCAATCAATTCTGATTTTAAAACCTCATCCTATTTCACAGTGCCATCTTCTTGCATGACACAAAGCAGAAGCTGTTCTAAAAAACAACAAAAAAATCCCACATTCTGGAATCTCTCCCAAATTAGAGCACAGTTGCATCAGCACGCAAAAAATCTTGGGATCTGCATAATAGTATCCTTCCTGATTATTTTGAGGCATAGAAAGCATACCAAGCAAATGAAAGACTTAGTCCTATAGCTGGCCCACTCACAGATTCTTGTTCTTGTGCAACTTCAGAGGTGCTTGGAAAGAACATTTTCAGCAGTAAAGGTTTTACTATCAGTTTGATTTCAAGGACTAAGTCACCAACAGATTCTTTTAGTTCCAATTTTAAGTCTGTCCCACAAATTCCAGCTTGCTAATGTAAACACCATAAAGGAAAACAACTTTAAAAACAAAATATTTGAAAGTCAGTTTCCCTTCTTTACTAGCTGCCAAGAGCAGAGTTCAGGGCTCTGTGCTTCTTGAGTTGATGAAATCATTAACACCTACAGCAGCATAAGGAATGTAACTCTGCCCTCAGGACTTCTTCAGTAATAAGAAGCTGGTGTCAGTTGCACCTTTAGAAACAGTTGCAAGTAATAAATTTCCAGTTTAAGATCCAGATAGAAACCTAGCATAAACTGTATAGGAAAGTCACAATTCAGAGCACTTGGTTCAAAAGGCATCCATGAACACTGGCAATTTTGTCAGCAAGATGCTCTCAAAAGCAATCAGAAGATGCCTACGCTGAAGTAAAGCCTTGCTGCACAGTAATATTAATAGGCATGCACACAAGTTACTACAAAAAATTGTGCACAGCATTCAAAGCAGAGAAAATGCAATTCATTTTCTCTTCATCCAGCAGAATTGACAGTCTTTTCCTTGCTACAGACGCCAGACCAAGACTTAGAGAGATTTTGTGTGGCAACATCGGGCAGCAGTCAGCCAGTCTGGAAGCTACAGCCAGTGTGAATTACAGGGTCTGTATGCATTTAGCAATCTCCATAAAGGCCCCCCTTTATATTCATTACAACACAGTTCTGTCTTTGCTACTACAAGGGGGGCTACAGAGGAGGATTAGCAGCTACTGCTGCTTGGAGGTAAGGTCTTCTGACAGGATAAAAGTGTAGTGCAACTCTCTTTCCATAAATACCTCGAGTGCTTGACACTTTGCTGTTAGCTTTATCATGACTCATCTGTCTCTTCCCCAAACAGACATCATCTTAAACAAGCTGGTCATAACTCTTTCCATCTCAGAGAAGCAGGGGAGAGGGAGTTGTAAATGTAAATTCAATACTATCCTCATGCCATTAATTTGTTTAGGGTTGCCCAAGAGAACTACAGTTGGCTTTCTAGTGCATCAAATTGCTTTAGACCGTCATTCTTATGACTGCTACTCCCACTCCCCATCCTCTAGGCTTCAGGTCTGGAGCAGAAGATGCTACATGTTCCCCTCTGATACTTCCATATTTCTTAACTGAATTCACTCCAGTAATTTAACTCACAAGTAAAGAGAAATGCCGCAGTAATAAGCTGACATTTATTCTGCATACATTTCAAGCTCAAGGCAAGCTCACTCTCTGCAGCTTCCATCTTGCTAGGATGGGATGCTCAGGGCATCTTAACATGCTGAATGTCCTACAAGTTGTTGTGTGTACTGAAGCCAGCACAATGTTTTGTTCCTCTCTGTAAGTCTACGTAAGATACCCTTCTGGAACACACCTGCTCTGAAACGTGCTCTCACGCCAATCCTGCTGTAAAATTTGCTTATATCCTATCAATAACCCAGGAATCCAGGATTCTCAGTCATTTCCTGTCCCTGGGATTAGCATCCAGCGATGTCCTGTTTACATTTCAGGGTTGTGGTGGAAATAAACACCATAATGTCAGGACATTCCATCAGCAGGATTCCAGTGTAACCATGCTGGGTTCCAAGCAGGATGCTGAACCATTTATGGTCTTATTCTTTATCTTCTTGTCTCCTTCTTATAATTCCATTACCTAACTGAAATACCCTTCCACTGGCTTCATGCAAGTATTTAACATACGGAAAGGATCATTACAAATGTGAAGTTACTAAATCAAAGGAATCAAAAAGGAAGCACATAAACAGAAGCAAGTAAAATGCAGTGTATCACAGGGAGGATATTATTTCTTTTACTAAACAGTAGTTCAAAGCAACATCGTAATCCCTTTCCCCGCCCACATCAGGCAGATGCTGAAACTGAGACATGGACAAAGCAAAGCCATTTTCCAATTGGTTGTAAGAACTAAATTTCACTGTCAGCTATGGTAGAAGACTACAGTTAGGTTAAAGCTTACTAAATTTCAATTATTCCTCAATACATTTCACCTATTTAGTTAAACAGCAACACCTGAATAATCAGAAGAGATATCACAAATCCATCTGCTATTAAATCTCTGCCAAGAAAGCAGGTTATACAATTACCAGACTGAGTCTGTCAGCAAATAGGTTGTCCTGTAGTATGATAAAAAACTCTTTATTTCTTAGCCCAGCAATGATATGTTCTCCATTCCAATCAGAATATTAATTATAAAAATTGTGAGTAGATATCACTCAGGATGCACAAACTGGATGGCTACCAAGGAGAGACTGAATGCTCTGAAAATTATGCTTTTTATGATGCAACAGATGTCTCAGAATCAGAGAAGGCAAGGGGAAAGATACACTGAACTTGTACACTATTTGTACCAGTGCTAAAACTTTATGCCGTACAACACTTTGTTGTGTGATAGTCCATCTAGACTTCTAGTGTTGCCACGTTAAGCATGGCAACATGCCTAGGTCTACTGACCTACAATACAGAGATTGATCTTGGGAGAAATATAACTGGAAGCTAGAACATTGTGATGTTGCAATAAATGCTTGCACTTGGCATTGAGCTGGCATGGAAATAGCTCCATAGCACTTCCACGAGGTTCCAAGTGACTTGGAAATCCATAAGACCTTTATAAGACCTTCCAGCTGCAACTCAGGCTAGAGCTGGCTGTTGTAATTTTGTACAATGCTGTAACCTTACACATATTTACCTTACTAAGAGGCACTCTGTTTCAAGAGAGCGTTAATGGCCATTTAGAAACTCCAGGAATTACAATGAAAGCTTCACTCCTAACTAAGGTAAGGGTGCAAGACCTGTGTACCAGTTTGCCAATTGTCTGCTTTCCCAATTCTCCATGTCTGTGTCACCATTCCCAAAGCAGATTAGTCTGGCCAAAAGGCAACATATGATAAAGGCAGCTTTGAGAATCTGTCTCAGGTGCCAAAATGTCACAGAGACCATTTTCTGTTTGGTGACATATGTTCCAGAAGAACTGCATAGAAGATTACTCCCTACTGCATTTAGACCATGAGGTAAGACTCACCTCTTTGTCCAAAACTTAGCATGATGTGTAGACTCAGAACCCCCTGGCACTTTTCCATGAACTGTATTTTTCTTTCTGCATGTCCCTGAGGTTTACAAGCACATTGTTGGAGGAAGCAGTAGGGAGTACTGGTGCTTTTGCTCCCCCTATTTGGAAAGCCGTTGATTTAAACCATGTGCACACAGCAAAGTCTCAACAAGGACATTATAAATGCATGTAATGATGTGATGGCTGCTGGCAATCAATGGGGGAAAAAAAAAAAAAAAAAAAAAAAAGGAGGGGGAAGGGGAAGTTTACTGGGTCTTGGTCCAGCTCCTAATGGACAAGCTCCCACATCACCAAACTGAGCACTGCAGCTGCCCCTACTAACATCAGTCAGCTGTCTCCCCAGCATCTGAGAAGCGGACAGACAGAAGCTGCCTGAGCTGCTCTTTCCCAGTGTGCTTCCACAGAACTCCAGAGGGCACTGGCATGCCAGGGCATGGGAAATTCGATTAATATTGCTCATGTTTTGCCTGCTACTTTAGCATCTTTAACAAATACTACACTAACTTTAAAAATAATCAGTGGGCTTATGTTAAAAATAAAGTGCAAGCTGGCTTCCATGAGAAAGCAACTGAGCCAATGCCATTTATAGTAATTCGATGTGTCACTGAATAGCATCATTTTTTATAAATACACTGAAAGCCGGACATGAAATAACTGGTTAACAGCTCCCTAATCACAAGGGCTTCCTCTGCTACACATTTTTCCTATTTATCCAATGGCTTCTGTTTTATATCTAGTTTGCTAATGGAAAGAGAGGAAGGGGGAGGGGGAAAATTGGCCTGAACTGATCCAGCAGATGCACAGAGCCGGGGCCTCAAACACTGGCTTCTTTTCTGCAGCCACCAAAGGGCGGTGGGGGGAGAGACATTTCAGCAAAATTCTTTCTCTCCAGCAACTACCGCAGAAACACATTTCCCTCTGTTTGGAGCCACTCAAAATAATTGCAGCTCAAATGCCAGAAGAATATTTTTTGCTCCCAGTATTCAGGAGGAGAAAGAGATGGGAAAATACTGAGGGAAGTTCCTAGTATGGTGGTCTCAAAACAGCAGTGGTGAGCTTTAAGGAAAAAAAAAAGCGTGCTCTCATAAGGAAAGGAAAACAAAACTAGCCCCCAAAAATTTGTCCTTTAATGATCCCAAAGTATTTTATAGCTACACATAGAAGACATTATTTCATGGGATAGACCATCTTCCAGACCATGCAGACCATTCCAATTTTCAGAATAATTCTCTAATCTCCACCTTCTTATAACTGCTAGGATTACCTACACAAGCACGACTGCCTGTAGCACAGGGAGCTGTCATCATTTCTGCATGCACTAAGATGAATAAACAGAACTTACTAAAGCATATTAACTCCTGATGTTGCACTACTTAGAAGGTAGGCTACCAAAACCCAATGGAGAAGATGAGAAAAGGAGTCTTGCTGAAGCTCCTCAGCATAGGGCTGTAACCACCGTCCATCCTGCTTCAACAGCTGCATGTCATGCAGCCCCACTGCACTGCTTCAGCTTCTCCCTGGTTCCCAGCTAGCAGCTGAGCCATGGGGCTGCAAAGGAGCACATGCACATCTACAGCTGATGCCCTATCTTGTGTCATATTGATGGAAGGCAGTGAATGGGAGGTTTCACGCTGTCCTGTGACCATGCACCAGGACACTTATGAAGGGCTTCAGCATCTCCTCAAGGCTGCACCTACCTTGTCTGCTTTAATTTTAAGCTGCTCAATAACTACTCCATGATTTTACTCTGCAGAGTGGTGGAGGATGGGAGCACAGCACATGTAAGCAGAACATGAGTAATAGCATTATTCAAATTCAAGCCAGCAGCAGAAGCAGGAAGTAAACTCTGCCTTGTGTTCTTTCATCCATTCTGCCCTTAGCTATGTTTCACTGTCACCCTGCTTTCAGCACTGCAGTATTAGTCTCAGAAAGGGGCATGCAGATCTCCTATGCTAACCACATAAGTATCTTCACACGAAAACTGTGCCTATGTTACTGAGTCCACCATCCATATCAACATTGCTTTCTGTGCTGACATATTCACTTCCTGATAGAAAACACTGTATGTCTGAAAGGGAAGAGACCAGTAACAAATATGAGGGTTACCAGCACTTAAACATTTTTATTTCTATATTCATTACACAGTGAGCATGTTTTAACATCAAACCTGAACCTCCAACTGCTTTAGTACTTTAGTTCAGTACTGCTTAAAGTACCTCCATACCTGGGTCAAAGGGATTTGTCTTTATGAATAGCATGAGTAGATGTGGTGAAAATTTAGGTATGTGTAGGAAAATATGGACTGAAGATAACCTCAGAATTTAACAAAATTAAACTTAAAAAACAAACAAACAGCCAGGTATATTCATCTGATAAGATTTGCCCCAGTTTATGAAGCGGGCAATTTGTGGTCAGTTTTTTTATTTCCTTCCTAAGGAATACCAACACTGTATAAGACAACCAAAATAGCCACATACTGATTGACCACAGTACAGAGCCTTTGCCATCAGTGGGGCAGGCAAAGAGAGAACAAAAAGAAAGCAAGAAGAAATTCTTTAATGGAACTATGGACGTGTGCAAGCCAGGGATACCATGAGATCTGTTCCATCTCTCTTCTTGAGTCTCTCTCCTTTTGTAACTTGCACTCAAGGCACAGTGTTCACAGAAAACAGTAGGTTTCTTTCATAAACAATGCAGTACTTCAAAAGGCAGTTCCTCACTTCTTACCAAATAGTAAGGAGAAAACTCCGCTCAAAGAAGTTAGTATAGCTGGTCCAAACACACATACCTCCCATAAAATCAGGAAAGATGATGGCCCAGCAGCAAATGCCTTGATGTGCTGAGTGGGATTACAAACCAGGGCCTGCTCTTTGTATGGAAAAGCAGCAAGCAGACTGCCAAGACCCCTCTCTAAATACATTTCAAAGTGGGTTATTGTGAGGAGCGTGAGCGCTATGATCTCAGCTGCCAACAAGTACTTCTGTGGAAAGCAGTTTGGAAGCAGGAACTCATTCTCCTAACAGTCCAGGCTTTGACCCATATTCATGCTGTGCAGTTAATCTACGTGGAATTAGTGCTGGTGAAAGGGGCCATATGGATAGCCCTTGAGAAAGAAATCTTATTTACCCACAGAAATTCTGCTGTGACCAGCAACATTGTAAGATACATCTTACATGCATGTGCCAAAGCCACGTGTGCTTTTCTCCAGCTCAAAACAACTAATCCCGGACTATCCAAACCCAACCTTCTGTAGGACTGCACGGAAAGATTTTGCAGTTCCAAGGTTTGTACAAAGTAAACAGGAGAGAGACTCAAAAGCATTTTTTTGTACATTTTATATGCATAGCATCTGTTGTTCTTTTCTGATTTGTGCCATATTTCTATGGCTCTGAAAAGAGGACTAAGAACACATCTGTCGGCATTCCAGTCAAATTACAAAATAAACACATTGTGTTATAATGAAATGCATCTTTCCATACCTGCTGGATACTGTTTTATTCTCTCTCTTCTTAGGCTACAGCTCCTGAAACTCCACCCCGGAACTGCTTACTAACTTCAGGTCAAAACTTTCAGTTAATAGGTCCTTCAGGTATCATGAGGATGAAAGCCACAGGAGGAACATAAAGCCAGTAAGGCGAAAGTAAAGCCTGGACTTAGATTCTACTTTTCCTGAAAAGTAGGCTTATAACATAACTCCGCTGACTTCAAAAGGCACATGGACTGTGTCTACACAAAGTTTGGAGGACTCCATGCATACTCCTCACATGCAAGAGGGCACCATCTCACACAGTCATCAGAAAAGCATCCCTTATTAACGCTGTTTAGTTTGTTTTATGAACTGAGATTTCACAGGGGAAAAAGAAAATAAAACAGAAAGTCCAAAACCAGCACTACTTGACAGAAATTGACAAAGTTGTCCATGCAATGACTAAGCAATAGAGAACATTTATCTCTCAGTTCCATATGTGATGGAACAACTACTGTAGCTCAGAACCCTCTCATTTCTGAAAATGCAATGACAGACAGTGTTAGAAAAAACTGCAGCTGGATTTAAGGTTCAGCAACTGTCAACAGAAACAACAATTAGTGCCCTTACATGTAATTCTCTGTTTCCAAAAAGAAATATTCCCTGTTTAATAACTTTCTGGGCATCCTAAACAACACATTCCACAAATGCTCCTTCAGTGGAGAGCCAGCTGAAGTATTAAAGTACTTTGTTCCCTTTTAGCATCACATGCTTTCATGCAGACATCATGAAGCTACCAGGCAGAGAGCAAGTGCACAAGGTCACCAGAAGAATAGTTACAGGTTCAAACATAAGCAGAAAGCCTCACTGCTTTCCTGTACCCTATCATCCCTCAATACCATCTTTGCATGATCAGAGGACATCTATCTCAACTTCACTAAAACCTTTGACATGGTACCCCACAACATCCTTCTCTCTAACTTGGAAAGATATGAAATTGATGAGTGGATTGTTCAATGGATGAAGAACTAGCTGTGTGATTGAATCCAGGGGGTAGTGGTCAATGACTCAATATCTGGATGGAGATTGAAGACTAGTGGTGTCCCCCAGGGGTCTGTGCTGGGGCCAATGCTCTTTTAATATCATCATCGGTAACACAGACAGTGGGGTCAGATGCACCCTCAGCAAGTTTTCTAATGACATCAAGCTGTGGGGTACAATCAACACACCAAAGGGATGGAATACCATCCAAAGAGATGTAGACAGGCTTGAGCAGTGGGCCCAAGTGAACCTCATAAGGTTCAACAAATCCAAATGCAAGATCTTGTACCTGGTCAAGGCAACCTCTATTACCAATAGAAGCAGGGTTACAAAAGGATTGAGCACAGCCCTCCTGAGAAAGACCTGGGGGTAATGGTGGATGGCAAGCTGGACATAAGCCACTAATGTGCCCTCACAGCCCAGAAAGCCAATTGTGTCCTAGGCTGCATCAAAAGAAGCATGGCCAGCAGAGTGAGGAAAGTGATCCTGCCCCTTTACTCTTCACTGGTGAGGCCTCACCTGGATTACTGTGTCCAGATGTGAAGTCCTCAGTACAGGAGAGACGCAGACTTATTGGATTGCATCCAGAGGTGGGCCACAAAATTGATCCATGAAATGGAACACCTCTCCTACGAGGACAGGTTGAGAGAGCTGGGACTGTTCAGCCTGGAGAAGGCTCTGAGATGACCTGAGAGCAGCCTTTCAATATCTAAAGGGGAGCTACAGCAAAGAAGAGACTCTTTAGCAGAGTCTGTGGTGAAAGAATAAGGGAAACAGTTTCATGCTCATAGAGGGTAGTGTTTTTTCTTATATCTAACCTAAACTCTTTTACATTTAGGTTGGTGAGGCACTGGGAGATGAACCCTCCATTCCACCACAGCAGTATGTTAGAACAGTTCTGCACCAAGACAGCCTCCTTAGATAGGAAGTATTCAGGGAACTCAATAGTACTTGATTCATCCTGAAATCCCACTTGACCAAGACTCATGAAACTGCAGTCCTTTCCCTCTCCAAACGGTAAAATGGTGCTAATATCTTCTCTGTAAAAAGTGAAGTTCAATCTTGCTTTTGCTTTTCAAGCTAGTACTGTTTCCATGAATTCTTCTTTATCAGATTCATAGCTTGTTTATGTTGCAAGTTCCTTGGAGCAGCAGCAGCTTCTGTTTTCGCTTCTTACCAAGCAACTCACCCAGACTAAGCATCAGGAATACTCTGACCTTAAACACATTCTCCTAAGCTTTCTGCATTCTCAGAAAGTAAGTGAGCTTTCATTCACCCGAAAGCAATGAGTTTGACTTTGAACCCATTGATTATGAACACACAGCAACACCTTCCCCAAGCATTACTAATACCAGACCAACCAGAATGGCATTAATGTGAACAAGAAGACAACGGGATGAACAAATTAAATTCAGATTTATTCCAAGAATCTAAATTCTTTAATATAGATGGCAGAAAAAACTGAAGCACACAAAAACAGCTGCACCTCCTCCACACCTTGATTAGGCCTGGGTAGAAACCCATTCTCTCTCCTCAAGTCCTTTCTAAAGGACTACTGCAAGCGTTCTGAATTATGTTTGGGAGATGTTTTGTTTCATAGCCTTTATATTGGATAAAAGCACGGCCCAGGTTCCCCAGGACCCAGCAGAAAGATACTACAACATGATGAAGGTCAGAATGTACCATTATGACCATCAAACCTGACTTCCTGCAGACTACAAACTTACACGTCCACTCTCTTCAGATCACTTCTCACTGGTAGACTAAAAATTAATTAATCTGGACAGCCACTATTTTCAAGCTCTGCAAAGGAAATATTTAGGAATTCTGCTCAAGTACAGTTTTCCTTCCAGTAAAGTATTTGAGATAAAAGAGACAAAAAACATCTACAGTACCGCAAAGCTGAGCAATAGCTCCAATTTTAATGCCTCTGGACATATTTTTTGCTCAGATACAGAAGAACAAAACATTTCCTATTAGCAGGATTTTCTTAGTATTTCAAATTTGCCTTTGACTCCCAGTGGGATGGCAAGGTAAAAATGAAACAAGAATTTGATCCAAAATTGCTGACAGTCACTAAGATTCAATTACCAGGCACAACTCTCACCGATTTTTTTTTATGATGCTACCTATTCTCCTCCCAACAACACCATTCAAACCAAATAGCCTTCCCGTTGCTGTGCTAAGAAACGTTTTCCAGGCTGATATAACTGCTATTAAACATTCTTAGAAAGACACTTTCTCCACTTTATATTTGTAATCATCAGGATATAAATTTACCTCAGAATGAATCGCCACTATCTTGTCCTCAGCATCACCTTTTTTACTTAAAAATAAATAAATAAAAAGAAAAAAAAATAAAAAGAGAACTGAACTAAGTTAAATGACTTCAGAAAACAGGACAAGAAATACTATCTCTACCAATAAAGTACAGAAATCTTAAACTGTGTGATTTATATGAGATTGAAGTGATGGAACACACTCAAGTTTAGCTCATCCTGTACTCAGCCCAATATTTTTCTATTTTCCTTGCCAAAAATCATTATTCTTCAAGATGAAAGTCAATCCGAGTTGAGAGCAGGGACAGTTACCCTTGTAACTGGCAAGCTACTTATGAGAGGAATGCAGGAGACTACACATTGGCTGTCATTAGAGATGAGATTCCAGTTGAAGTGATTATTTGGTCCCTTTTGGCAAAGCAGTTGTTAAACTGCTACATTTTGCTACTGTAACAGGACTTTTTAACCTCGCTGTTTCTGTACAGATTTAACATTGGCAGCAACTTCAATGGAAATCAATGTAACATCCTGAAATATGGGGCCCCGCCACGGTCAGAGGGAAAAGAAGGTATAGTGGAACCAGGGAGGGGTTACAGAAAACACAGAGAAGAACATTGTACTTGGCTGTACAAGTAACTTGTGAATACATCTTGAGAAATGTCCTGGATTATCAACTGTAATAAAATCTCTCAATGAGGAAAACAGGGGTGTCCTAGAGAACTATGAGTTCTCGTTTCCTATGTTCACTTCAGACATGGATTGAAAAAATTCACTTTATAAAACAGGAATAAAAAAGAAAGAAAGAAAATGCAGCCATAGAAAGTTTAACTTTTTCAGCCTAGAGATAACCTTGTTTCTCTAGGTAGAAGGACTGCAAAGTAATGTTTCAGGTAGGGATGGCAGAGAAAGGATGTAGAAACAAAGATGGATTTTCAATTAAGTTGGAGTCTGAAATCCCAGATCTTATTTCAGGATAGTTCCTCCATGAAGAATGTATTTGAAAGAAGGAGGGTGAAATGGGACTTAAGTAAGGATCAAAGAATAGACTGCCCCCAAATTACACAGGTGTAAGCCTAAGGTAGGTAGCTGGTCTTCAAGACATGATCCTCACTGTATCATCTGCTACAGAGAAGACCTTTATCCAGTCTCTAAGCAAAATTTGATAATACCAGTATTATATGGGCCAGAAACAGCTTTCTGCAAAATCACTTCCCCTGAAGAAGACTATCCATGTTTCCATATAAGTTCTCTGTTTCCTAAATATTTCCTGAAATATAATGGCTTAGCAAATGAACATTTCCTCTAGCATTCAGATTCAGCTGGGTAGAAACAAGTAACTAGCCAAGTTGCTCCCTTATCTGAAGCCATAGAAGCCTATAATACTCATGTTGATATTCTAAGATTTCTGTGTGCCAGAAACACAGGACAAGTATCTGCACACACTATGTTAGGAAGCTATTTCATGCTTTCAGTTTGTGTTTTTGAAGTTCAGTTTTGTTTTCATATATGTCCCATATTGATAAGTTGGACATTACTTCAGCCTCCAAGTTCACACCCATTGAGGTTATGCTGGAGTGTTTAATATTTATTTTCAAGTCCGAAAAATTACCCTTTCTAAACAGGGGAACAACTTTGAGCAATCCAGCAGTCTGTTTCAAATGTTGGATAAGGGGCTCAGATCTTCTTATTTGGAGCATTTCAGGATGTTTAAGCATGTGCGGGAACAAAACACAATAAAAAGAATTTTAAGAAAGTAAAATGAGCAAGCAACAAACCTTATCTTCCCATCTGCATTATAAACTCAGAAAGTTACCCATATGGCCCCCTGCAAAAGTATACACTTCCTGGAGGCACTGCGCTGTCTCATTAATGCACACATACAAGATGTACTGTACAAGTATCAATTGGATCTCACAAAATTTCAGTGCTGACCAGCACACACACACAAATTAAAAAAAGCCTCACATAAGAGAAAAGCCACATTTCACAGCAAAGCTGTTGAATAAAGATTTTTCCAAACAGCAAGAACAACATAGTATGTTTAAGGTCCCAAATACACAATTCATGCTGAAAATTAAAGATGTCTGTTCCCACTGTACAAACAAAAGCAGAGTTGTATGTATTTGTGGGTTTTTATAATGATGTGCATGCACAGCATTGCACTGGGAAATTTGCAAATATCTGATTAAGAGGAAGAGCATGTTTCCATTTATTTCAGGACAAAAGTGTATGATTGCATGCCTCATCACATACTCAAGCTTACACGTGTAGATCAGGAAGGATGAGGGTAGAAACAAGTACATACATATGCAATTCTTGCCTCTTCTTTTGTATACGAAATGCAGATTTAGAGCTTGAGCACCATAACTTGGCAGTCAGAGAAGAGCGATGCTTCTCATATAGCAAATACCACCCAAGCTGCAGAATTCATTTTTCTTCTTGCTCTTCCATTCCATGTGCATGTTGGCACCTCACACCGACATGAAGTCATAGTATATTCCAGGAACAGCTTTAGCTTTTTCTTTTCATTCTTGTTTAAAAAGAAATGTGAACAGCTACTCTGCCTGCTCAAAGCTGCTACCAATCTGAGATGTTCAAGGACCCTGAAACCACAAAACGTGTCTTCTCCAATTTCCCAAAGCTGTGTCACAGGATCCATATCCTGTCCCGACAACTTCTAACCCACCAACAGAACGACAGGAGCCTGAGGCATTAAAGCAACATTCAGCAGGCACCACTGGAATTTCAGACAGAGAATTAAAAGCTCTTTTGCTTTGTAGTAACAAGAAATTATTCCAGCTAACAAATACTCTGCAGCAGAAAGAGAAAATGACTTTGTCATCTCTATCAACTCTGAAGTGAACCACTGAACTAGAACTCTGAACAACTTTGAACTAGAAGAAATCAGAACCTTACCACTAACTGTGATACATCTTAACCCCTGTGCTAGTGACCTCAATGCTAGACTGACATGTCCTGAGGAAGCTGGAAAGGAAGGATTCATTGAAGCCATAAAGGCTGACAGATGTCCTTCAACCAGCATTGTTTCTAGCCACACAGTTTTTGTGGTTCAGTGTTATTTGGTTGGTTGGCTTGTTTTGATTTTTTTGTGATTGGATGTTCTTTTCTGTTTTGGTTGATTTTTTGCATTATTGTGGTAGCGGTGTACTGTTGTCGTTTTGGCTTAGACTAAAAGGAAAAAGAAACACTATGCAGTGCACTAAGCTCTGAGAAACAAAACCCAACAAATACCTACTCCAGTCTTTCAAGTCTGCAGCCTGCAATTGGAAGCCCTTAATTCATTACCAGGACTGAAACACTACCAAAATCCTTACATAAAAGTGCAAACAGATGATAGATGTTCTTCCCTAAGTACAGTTAGCCAGCCACATGTGTGGAGAAGAAAAAGGATGCATTATCAAAGGATTGAGAGCTCCTCTCTATATGATGGTTTTATCAGATTTTCCAACTAACTGCAATTGGTCATGATCACACAAGCAGCACTTTGATTTGCTTTGTCTTCTAAGCAAAGCTCAGTTAAAGAACACAACTCCCTTTTATTCTGAGGTCTGTGGACTGCAAGGAATCCAGACAATTTTTCAAGCTTAGATGTGATAGGAGAAGGGGGGAATGATCCCTGGGTCATGCTATTTTTAATATCTGTCTCCCTGCCCATGTCATCACTTCTATGCCACTTCTAGAGAGGATAGCAGCGCTGGAACAGCTTCGTTGAAGAAGATGTGAAAGCCATAGGAAGTATAATCAGTAGGTTCCTACTGCAATATGTGTAAAGTCACAGATTTTCCCTTAGGACCTTTATGTTTAGATGCTCAATGCAAAAGTGATGACCAGTTTTGACCACTAGATGCGAGTATTAAAAGAATCACAGACAAACTTAAAGCTTCCTATGAAGTCATGAAAACTCGTGATCAAGGGAATGTTTGCAGACCAGCCAAAGTACCCTTTTCTGTTTAGAGATTGAAACTGCTGCACTTTCACTCTGCTCAGTCATACCCTGTTCATTATCTTTTTCATTATGGCAGAAAAGGGAAAGGAGTAAAAGAGAAAACAGGAGGGGGTGAGGGGTGGAAATCAGCATTTGACCATCCAGGAGTTTAAGAAAGATTTTGTCTTTTGAATGAGAAAGTTATGAGTAAAAGGCTAATCCTGGACATACAATTGTAGAATTTGACTGTGCTTTTTCTTCACTATGAAGTTGGTGAAGTACTGGAACAGGTTGCCTAGACAAGCTGTGGATGCCCGATTCCAAGGCCGGGCTAGATGGGCCTTTTGGCAGCCTGGTCTAGAAGAATGTATCTCTGCCTGTGACAGAGGGATTGTAAGTGAGTAATTGTTAAGGTCCCTGCCAACCCAAGTCTATGATTCTGTAATTAACAATTCAGGTTTTATCCCATCTGAATGTGCTGCAGAGTCTTTTTTTTTTTTTTTTCCTCCTGAAAAAAAACCTATATGAACAAAGATAATAATATATTCAGTTGATTTATTATTATTTTTACCATCCTTAAGATTTCAGTAAGACATTTGTCCGGTAGGAACATTAAAGTGTTCCTGCAACTACTATTACAGTGATTGGCTGGGTATTTTAGCCTGTACATATGTCCACACTGCTTCAGCTTAATCAGTATTTTCTTTTACATTTTCTGTTCACATGGAAATAGTATCCACATTACTATAACTTTCAGTTGTACAACTGGAGCTGTATAAACAGTCTTATTAATCTTTTTCTACTTATCATTTTGATTTCCAAATACCAGTCTTTAAATTTAGACCACTGACATTTATGCAAAACAGTCTTCTACACTATCAACCTCTTCTGACTTCTAATCTTCCTTCATACATTTCCCGATGAATGTTAACTAGGCTAATACAAAGTACTTAAACATAGAGGATATGGCTACACAAAGGAATTGAGGTACAGAAAGAAGCTTTTTATGCAGTGTCAAAACAAGGAAATGTGAAGGCAGACCTCTGAGGATTAATAGTGTTGTAGGGTTTGTTTGTTTGCTTTTTGTTTATTTGTTTGTTTTTAACTCACTTGCTACATGAGGAATAGTGGTTATTTCTAGCTTAATTAAAGGTCAGACGGCGGCACATGAAGCCACAGCCTGCTAACTTTAACTTCGGTTTCTTGAATAAAAGCATTGAGGAATCATAGCAGAGCCATTTGTTGAGTGTCTAAACTCACTTAGCAATCAGGTTACTCACACAAGTGGTTAGTGTTCTCTAGCTCACGACACTACAGCTTCTCTGCCACTGGTTTCTGAGCTACCTAACCTAAATTTAGCTCAAGTACAACCTGTGTACATCATCTTTTTACTGTGCTAAACAGCAATGCAATACACTACACTGGTAAGTTGCTATTGCTTTCTGTAACTTCATTTTAGTGTTAGCTGATGTGCACAAATAGATAAACCTAAGCAGAGACAAAAGGTCACAAGTAAGAAAAAAAAAATAAAAAAGTGGGAATAGAAGACTAATCAAAGCTAAAAACTAAGAGGTGATATTTCAAGGTGCAATCTGAAGGTTAAATGCGGAAAAGCAAAGAATCACAAGCCATTCAAGTTCAGTTTAAACACAGTCCCAAGAAAAAAACAGACCACAATGCAAAGAGTGAGACTAAAGACATAAGACAAACCATTAAGTCAGGAAAGAAGGATCAATCAGGACCAGTCAAAAATGTTATCTATTGATCTTCAACACAAAAATAAAACAAAAGTACAGATGAATATGACAGAATTCAGATTCAATTCTGAGAATGCTGTGGTACTGCTTAGAAGGAGAGCTCTCAAAAAGCCTTCCACTATCTAGCAAAGAATCTGACATCTATGACACTCAGCCAAGAGTAGCTCAAGACTAAAAATGCAACAGAGGTAAGATAATGTCTGTGACATGAGAAGGGAAAATCTAGTTCAAGAATTTTTGAGGCAAGAGAGAAGGTGAGGATGCTTTAAATAAAATCTAAGTCCACAGAAACTGTATGACTAAATGCAAAGGTCTGCCTGGACCACTTCTAGATACCCTACACATCACTTCCATCAACCGGTCAGGTAAAAAATGAAACAAAATAAAAATAAATGAACAAGAAAATAGTAATGCTATCACTCAGGCAGATTCACAGATACTTGTTTTATATATATATGTATATATATATATGTGTGTGTGTGTGTGTGTGTGACAGAAAAACAAGAATATCTTAAGCATCTTTAAAATTTCATTTGGGGCAATTCATGTGCCTAAAGTTCCAGCTAAGGCGGGCAGTGAAATTGTATGGTAGAATGATACAAAGATGGTAACAAAGATGATAACAGATATTCAAAAGGTTATTTATGAGGAAAAACTCACCCATATGGATGCCTTCACTGGGAAACGCTGACACAATCTCCACCAGGGAGCAGCCTCCAAGAGATGCTGCCTTAGTGGTGGTCAGCCCTTAAATGAGGTCTAGAGGAGGTGGAGTCAAGCTCCACCCCATCTGGGAGCACAGCTCAATTACTCTCACCTGTGCTCCCACAGCTGACCCAACACTTGCCTCAGCTGATTAATCAGAGGTTCAGGCTGTGATTACTGATTTCCCATACAGAAAGGTAGGGAAAACATAGTCCTAAACAGCATGATTTGGAGAGATTTGGCAACTGTTAATGAACTTCATGTATCTCAACATCTGCATGTGCTATATACAAATATGTATACCTCTGTATGCATCCATGGTAAAAGCGAGGAAGTGAAAAATTTCCATGAAATGACTTGAAACTCCAAACATAATCAGATAACCTTGCTGTTACATGCAGGGAGGGACTGGCCTGGATTGATTTTATTCTTTTTAATTAGCAAAGGAGCTTTCAAAATCGTTCACCATTTCTATCATTCTATTATATTCTTTTCATATGAAGTTGATTAAGTCCACCAGTTTAAGCTTACCCATTCTTACAGAGAAAGAGACAAACAAATTGTTGAGACTGCCAAGTTTGGAAGCAGACTTCCAAGTTTACGTAAGTATCACATGCATCTACCACACATAGGACCAAGATGACCTACTGACTTTGATATAAATCTAGTCCCAAAACAGATTACATACAACTCAATCTCACTCATTGAGAAATGATACTCCCCAAAAAAAACCAAAAAAACAAACAAACAAAAAAAACAAAACTAAGGATGCTTTCCTCCCTTACATTGGTCCTAAGGATCTCACTAGAAGAAGCATTTACTTATTTGTAAGAAAGAGTAAATTACCATAAACTTTCACTTTCCAGTTACAGAACACTCCCATAACTGGACAACGTTCAGATAGGGTGGGAAGGGTATATAGTTCATGTTGATAAAGAAAAACAAACAGAACAGTAAACACTGCCCAGAAAGTGACACTGCAACCTGCCTCAGGAAAGAAGAACTCCATTTAAAGCCACTTAAAAAGGACACTCTACAAATTAGGGCTTGGTAATGAGAAGAATAAATAAATAAATAAATAAAGATCAGAGGCAAAACTATTTGCTGATTATGAGAGAACTTAATTAAGTAAATTGTATCCATCTGCACAATGTTGAAATAGCAACGTTTGTTTCCAGAATTACCAATATTCCTCCTTCACAATAAAAATAGAAATAACGTCTCGTCTAAAGTCAGTTTCATAACAATGTTTTCTATGTATAGCTTGAATAGTTTTCTCATGTATTAAGCAGACATCACAAGCTCTCATTTCCACATAGATATATTTTCAAGCAAAAGCTAGGCATGAATGCCAGACTTGCATAATCGATTAAAAAGATGGTAGTCTTGAAACAGATGAACTTCAATCTTACATAACAAAAAGTCAGTGGCAAAGCAGCAAATCATATCAGCAGAATTTTTGCAAGCTCTTTTTGACCTATAATTATTTCTTTGCTCACCATTAACAGCTGTAGTCCATTTCCCATCAAACTGTGAAATTCAACTGTGTTACAGAGGAAAATCCCTACACAGAACATATTAAAATATTGCATAAAATCTACAAGGAAAGTTTCCCTGCCTCCACATCTGATAATAGCCCTGTCCATTCTAAGCCCAGGCTCATTCCTGAATATTGTCGATTCAATCAAGGGAAACCCTGACTTTTACATGAGAAACACGTTAAGTGCCTCTGGTGTTGTTACCAGGAAGCATGACTGAACTGACCAGTCAGCTGCACACAAATCTTTCATGAATAAATATCAGACACATAATGAGAAAAGAAAGCAAGAAGGGCACGGACAAAAACATTTAAGGAAAAGACCTTTTTTCAGAACAGCAGGAGAAAATTCACTTTGAAACTAAATTTCAGGCTGCTAACATCAGAGTGGGGGAAAAAAGCCACTCCAAAAAACAATGCTACTAAAAACATCACATCGCTGAAACTCTTGTTAATAATGAAACTCTCATAATACACATTTTTGACTATTTATATAGGCCTCTAAGCTTCAAGCACTGCATCATGATATGGCAAATGAAGATGTTTGATAATGACCCACAAAGATCTTGTTCAGGCTACATCAAGGCAACACGTCAGGCTACATCAAGGCAACACATCAAGAGGTTGATGGCCAAAAAATCTTCCATTATATGGGGATATCGTGAATTAAAATGTATGGATATTCTAGTCTGAGCAGAAAGCACTTCCTGCTCAAGTTGTTGATGAAATTGCCTATTGCATTGATTTTGAAATCGCCCCTTTCCTTAGTATTAGTATTGTCATATGCCCAGGATATTGAATATGGATAAGGAAAAGAATTTTGGTCTCGTCCCTTTGCTTTCTGTGTGAATAACAACCAAGAACTGTGGACAAAGAACTAAGGCTCATATGCAAGTAAGCATTACAGTACCATGCACAGTGTATCACAGATGTACATACTTACAGAGAAAGTAAAGAAAACACAGCAGGAATGCCCAGCATCAGGCCCTCAAAATTTTAATCCACTCAAGTGTATTCAATATCACATTTGCCCGGGAGCATAGAAGGCAATAGCAGAGAAAGGAATTTTCTCGTTCCTGGAAGCTGAATCCACCAATTTGTTTCCTTTTATGGACATTACACTTAGTTCTGACTTTGCCTGTCCTACCTGAACCCTATCCTTGAGATTCTGCAGGGAGAAAATACAACTAATCTTGACAAAGTAACTCTAATAAGAATCTCCAGCAATGCATTCTCTTCCAAATTCTGTCACACATTTGCAACGAGGAAGCTCACATACGGTATAGTAGAAGGAATGTCACCTCTCCTCCATCTTAGGAGATCATCATATAGTGCAATCAAAGCATATCCTCCAATTCCAAAAACTGAAATATTTTTTAACTGGTCTACTTTTTTTTTGTATTAGCAGGACCGATCTTTACCCTTCAGGTTTTATAAATGACCAAAGAACCAACAAGAGACTTCTAGAGCTTGTAGTAAGACATCAGAAGGGTAGGCTGGCTTGCAGGACAACACCAGGTAACTCCACGCAGTTCATGCTAGCACTGACTGAAGGCATATTTTACCAGTGAGCTTAGATTCTTCCTGCTAGAGATCACTGGGATGGAAGTGAAAAGAAAGACTGAATCTCCTTGTTAGTTTATAATCAAACAAAGCCAAATTAAAACGTATATGCTTACGGTCATCAGCATCTCACGCACTGAGTGACAAGTTGTTTAAATACATCTACTGACTGAGAGAAACAAGAATTATTTAGAATTACTATTTGGTGAACAAGCCCCAAATGCTCTCTGGCACCAGTCCTGAACTCCATCATTCCAGGAATATTCCAGAGCTATATTACTTGGTAAACTCCTGTCAAAGAGGGAATGCAAGTATAGCACAATGCCACAAGCTGCTGTAGCTGTGTGTGCATACCTCTTAACCACAAGAGTAGTGGAGACAATAAAACAGTGCCCTGTTTATAGAGGAAAATAGCTCAAGCACATTTATCCTAGCTACAGTCCTGCTGAATTTTAAGAATATATTACACCTTTTTTCCTGGAATGTAATTGCTTTACATAGAACTGGGAGAAAATTTTTTTTTCCAGTATTTGAATCAGGAAAAGTAAATCGATTCCTTCATTAATAAAAAGTAATTCCTCAACACAGGGAAAGACACAAAAATTAATACTGTATTCAGAAGGGCTCAGAATCACCACATTCACCTTAATATGATACTATGATGGATACAAACCATACGCCATTATTCTCCCACTTAGCTAGCACTTATGCTAATCCAGGGGGTCAGATATTATGTTTTGTCTCTCCCTCTGTTCCACACTTGGTCCTTGTGCCCAAAAATTACACCCTTAATCTCAGAAAGTTTGACAGAGATTGGTACTTCCCTGAAAAAAGTCCTGGTTTTGATATACACTCTTCTTTGTTAAATAAAAAGCTATCTCTTATGAGTTATCAAGCCCTAATCATATCATCTTAAGATCAGAAGCATGCTGAATGGACTAAAAAAGTTTTTTCTATGGAGTTTAAGGGACTTAAAGGAACTTTGTGAACAGCGTCACTAAGCACTCAGTTAAGTTCCAAGCCCACTGCTAAGAAAGCAAGCTGCCTGGGAACACGACAAGGTCGTAGCAAACCATACTGAGTTCTCTCTCCCCTCCTTGCCATAGCGTGGGATCCTGACAGCAGGAGGTTCCCACTACGGGTCTTTGGCTTCAGCTGTGCATTGGGCTCAGGACTGCTCTTCTCAGGACTCCCGATGCGCTCTGAAGAAGCAAGATTCCAGTCATTCATCTGGGGCTCTGGGAGTCACTTGCTTCATTCCTTCTGAGGAAATGACTGGAAGTCTGACCTCTAATGTGGACTGAATTCCCTCTGAAAGTTTTATCAGCTTCCTCATTTCAAACAGATTTTTACAAAGGGTTGAGAGTGCTGGAATGGATGAAAGACCAGGATCAATACTTTCGCCTATGCCAGGATAAGGAAGATTCTCAGCCACTACTCACTCTTCATGAAGTTCACATGAAAGCTCTTTTTGAAGATGCAAAAACACAAAGGCTACTTTCTCCTTCCTTCTATTTCATTCTCCTGATCCTTCAGTTAACATGAATTATCCTATTCTCTGCCTCTCTAGCAAAATGTGAGTGGTCAACTTTTTCTGCTTTTGTCTGAGAGCTGACAAAAAAAAGACTAAAAAGATCCTAGAACTGTAGAATTTGTCAAACCAAACTACAGCAATACTGATGACACTGATGATAACGAGAACTGCAGAAAGAAACAGAATATTAATTATATACATTTCTTAGGAAAAAGACAGAAGGAGAGAAAGTTAAAAATGCTCAGATCACAGGACTGTAAAAAAAAAAAAAAAAAAAAAGGAAGAGCTATTAGAGACCAAACTTGGCACAAAACCAAATGGGCATGAACTGGCCACGAAGAAGTTTAATTTGGAAATCAGAAGCAGACTTCCAAACACCAGAGAAGTGAGGTTCTTGAACGGCTTCCCAAAAGGAAAAGAAAGAGCAAAAGCCATTTCATTTTGAGGCAGAAATTGATAAATTTACAAAGGGAATCCCGCAACAGAGTTTTCTGCAATTACAGAAAGCCATACTCTATGATTCAGATGATGTCTTTCAGTCTTGCATAACTCACCTTCAACCGAGTCAAAACAGGAAAAAGTAGTAGTAAAATAAAGATATGTGTTGCAATAGAACCAAAATATTACCAGGTCAGTTACAAGGGTAAATGTATGGGGATTTTTTGAGCAGAATTTATTCACCTCTTGGGACTTCAGTATTTTCAGGTAAAATTTTGGATCACAAGGGAAGGGACTGAATTAAACTGAAATTCTAGGACCACTTGCAAAAAAACAGCATGGGTGTGAAACCTTTCACCTATCCTGCAATCATTATACCAAACTGTGAGAAGTTATCTTCACAGACCCATATCCAGAGGTTACAGCTGTCAAAGTAACCATAAAAGGTTCCAGAGTGAGAATCTTAGGAAGAACCTTAGTTAAACAAAGAAGCCGAGGGAAGTCATCTTGCTCCTATACTCTGTCCTGTTGAGACCTCACCTAGAGTACTTTGTACAGATCCTTGGTACAGTACAGATGCAAACCTGTTAGAGGGAGCTGAGAAGGCCACAAAGGTGATCCAAAGGATAAAACACATCCTGTATGAGGACAGGCTGAGAAAGCTGAGTTGAGTCTGTGCATCCTGGAGAAGAGAAGGCTCTGAGCAGACCTGGAGAGTGGCCTTTCAGTATCTAAAGTGGGGGGCTGTAAGAAAGAGGCAGACTCTTCAGTAGGGTTTGTTGTGACAGGACAAGGGAAAACAGTTTCAAACTAAAAGAGGAGATATTTCAATTGGATATAAAGAAAAAGGATTTATTTGTTCACAGAAAGGGTGGTGACGCATTGGAACAGATTGCCCAGAGAGGTGGCAGATATCCTGTCCTCAAAGACAATCAAGGGTCAGCCTGCGCACTAGGCTCTAAGCACCCCGATCCAGCTTGTAGGTATCCCTGTTGCAGGGAGTTGGACCAGACAGCCGTCAAGGATCCCTTCTAATTCAAACAATTCTGTAAGTCATGGTTGTGAAACATACAGATGTGTAGAGAAATGATTATCTGTCTTATTCCAGACTTGCATGAAATTTTAATGGAAGGAAGGCTCCAAAACTATTAAAGAGAGTCAACAGGGAGAAATCTTTTCACATTCTATTTCTGGATTGAAAAACCCAGGATAATATAACTCTATTCTATACATGGAAGAAAAAGCAGAGCACATAAAGCTGCACAAGCATGAAAAATATAGTATTGTAACTTAAGAATTCACGTGTGAACTCCCCCACAGCACATCAAACATGAGGTATTCATTGATTCCCACAAATGGAGTCTGTGCTGATCTATAAGCTGCAGCTCTGTATTACACATTTCAGTTTTATGCATTTAAGCCAGACAAACATTCCCAAGGGATTGAAAGAACCCGCAACAGTAAGTTGTGGTTCTATTTTGGATCATATCACAGCATAACAAATCACAGTTTCAGACACTGGGATAAGGGGTTCAATAAACCAAGTAGCACGATAACTTCATATACATCCCTTCCACACATATAGCCATGAGTATATTCAAATCCACATAAAGCCTTCCAAACTGTACAACTCCAAAGCAGTGATCAGTCTCATAATGACATGTATCTATATAGTATTATTCATACAAACGTATATCCTTATATAGACAGTTTGCCACACATCATCTTGCAGCAGTAGCTACCTACCCACAAATACCAAAACCGTTCACCAGATCTGATCTCTCATATTTGAGGAAGCAGAAAAGACCATAATGTTTTGTTTCTGTTTTGTTGTTTGTTTGTTTTTAATGCAGAAAACTATTCTGGTACTTTTGGTTTGTTCTAGTGTTCTTTCAATTGCGGTCCATACAAATAGTCCTCAAAAAAATCAGCATCACTAGAACTATTCAATAACTCAGTAGTTCCCCATGACTACAAAAAATTTGAGCGCTGAGAATGGTGCACTGCTCCATTGTTGATCTAACATTTTTGAGCCAGAGTGATTTATAAATTAAGTCTTTATAAAAATCAATAACTTCAAGGCTGGATTGGAAACTCAGCTATGTTGCAAGTATCCTATAGCAGAGTTACATCCTGGTGATCTTTGTTTCCCAGAGAATTAAGCAACCTGTACAGATCGGCAAATCTTACTGAAGTACAGAAAGACTTCTGTAAACACTGAATAAAGATGAGAGGCAAGACTTTAAAGACAGTTCAAATATTGCTGAGGTACAAGAAGCTATATTTTCACAAGGACTTTTGCATATTAGGTGTGTGACTATGTCATTTGGTTGCCTTCTCACTCTGACAAGCTGAAAATGCAACTCTGAGCTATTTGGACTGTCTGGGCCTTGGGACATGAAGAAGATCAAAGCAGCAAGCAGGAACTCAAGTCTTCAAATCCTAGCAGTCACACTTCTTGTTCTCTCTATATTTATTGTTGTGGTCTAAGTTAAAGCCCTGCAGAAGTTGTCTTCTTTCCATCTAATTAAGGTGTCTTTAAAGTACAGATGAAACAGACAAAAAGAACCTGACTGGAGCACAATTTCATTTTTTCATTTTAATTTTACCCACAAGGAATGAGCAAGTCAATCACCTTAAGGATGACACTGAATGGAAAGCAAAAGCCTATTATTGATCGGAACCTAACATCACTAGAACTTCTTTCTTCGGCAGTATTTTCTTACAAGGAAAAATGATTGAAATAAGTAAACCACTGAATGGCTTCCAACCCAAACACTGTACAATATTAGGTGATGAAAGAACAGTTAAGAAAATGAACAACAACAACAACAAAAAAAAGGGATGTTGGAACTCCCCAGCCAAATTTCACTCTATAACCTGACTACAGTGCAATTAAAAAATAAACAGCACAAAGAACAAAAAACAGCTTTCATTGAAAAACATATGCTTTTACAACCAAGAACTCTTTAGACAAATATTTTTCCTCTCCCTATCCACCTCCCCAACCCTCTTCACCTCTGGAGAGTATGATAAAAGGGCAATTACATTCAAGGGGGAAAAAACAGGGAACAAGATATATACACAGATGAAAATATGTTTGTGTAATGTTTTCAAACAGTATCTTCTTTAATACAACATCCTGCCAAAAGTTTAGTCTGTGCTAAAGTTATTACACATCCTTCTAGGTACTAGCACAGCCTTTATGTCACTGTCACTTACAGCTCTTATATCCCACCTTCAATCTGAAGGAAAATTATTACAGTTTACGTTCTTTGATTTTCAGATGATCGAATGCAAAAGCCCACATTCAACTTTCCAAAGGGCCTCTGTGTCAGAACAGAGAACTCAAAGCCTAAAAGCTCAGGATTTGTGTAATGCAAGCAGAGTACTGAAAAACTGTATGAGATTACTGAATGATTCAGAGGGCTTGTAATATAATACAGTATGCCCTCTTTTCATAGCCTGAATCTATTCTTTATAACAAACAAAAATGATTCCCATTTGATAGCTACTCTAGTGAAATTAATTGATCAAGACTTTCCTAATAACTGAGCAAGTTTGCCATGGTTTTATTTGTCCCTTCAAACAAAAAGATCACAAGGACCTCTGATGGCATAACCTAAATGGGTTACAGAGGAAGCCATCAGAACTGACTGGTCATCTCCTTGCTGGTAATCTGACAATGTAAAGAAAGAAAAAAACAAAAATTGAACAGGAAGATGTCGAACTTCAGTTTTGATCCTCTCTTGACCAAATCACAAAGCTAAAGAGCAGCACTAGAGAAGCCACAGTTCAAGGCATCACTTTGTTCTGTGACTGAACAAAGGCACTGTGGCCTTCCAAGGCTGTCAGTTTAGCACCTTTCAGCACTACTAAACTATTATTTTCTTCCTCCTTAAAATGAAAGCATTAGAAATCAAAATCATCAGTGAAGCCATCAAGACCTTCTGAATTAATCCTCAGGATCAACACTTAACAGGTTAATACAGATGCCAAAAAATAATTATCCACAGCTCCCAGTGTAACTTTCTGTTAAGAAAATCCAGATTCCTGCTTTCTAGTGCACATAAATTGGATGCATTTCATTTACTCACTGTTTATTTTACTAACACATCAACTTGCCAGAAAAGGTTTGTTTAGCTAGCAGTGGATAAAATTCATGCTTTTGAATGTTTTCTTCCTAAATAAATTATAAATAATCCCAATTTCGATGCAAACACTGAAGCTTTTATTTGGTTCTGTTTCAACTACAATAAAAACTGTTAGGAGAAAAAATATAAGAAAGAAAAAAATGCTCCTCCAAATCTCTCCAGTATCGCTATGCCCTGTACCCCAAAAATGTATGATAACGCACACACTGTTGTCAAAGACAGAAGCTGGCAATGCAAGAGTGAAGCACCAGCGTATGCGTGCACATACATGGAAACACACATGCACAGTATTTATAAAATTGCTGCTGTAAGGGATTTGGAGTTTATTTTTTTAATTAACTGAAAATGATAACATGGGAGCTTTTCATCTGGCATGAGCTTAGGTTTTATCAGCTGCTGAAAAAGATACTCTTGGAGAAATGAAATTGTAGTGTTTCTTTAGATTTCAGAATAAACAGAGCCTATAAGGTGACACCAGCTAACAGACAGATGTAAATAAAGTTACAGGCTATGATACATTTACAAAGAGGCTGCAGAACTGGACATGTGGTCGGGGCAGTGCACCACAGTGGCTAAACCACAGAATGCCCAGTTATTGTTCTAACTCCAGCACAAATAAGAAGCATTAGGAAGGGCAGTTGCAAGGACTTCAGCCTCTCTGCTGCAAATCAATATTGCATTATACATCACATGGTATAAAGGACAATTCATTAACTGCTGATCTTACAGTCCATCCATATTTCAGCACTTCCCCTTTAAATCAATTTAAAACTGCCAAAAGAATAATTTGACAAGAAGATAAGCTGCAGTTCTCAAGCATAAAACAGACCTTCCAGTGAAGACGTTGAAAAGCACAGCATATGCTAAGTAACAGCACTGCCAGCTGCCACTTTATCTTTTCTTCTCATATGAGACCTTTACTATCTACGGTCTTCTTAAATTACCTGATTATTTTAAAAAAAGGAAGGAGGATCTAGGCAGGGCCTTTCATTTTTTATTCCCCAGGGGTCAGTACTGGGTCCATCTTGTGTTATATCTTTATTGATGACTTAGATGAGGCTGAGGTGTATGGGATGAGGTTCAAGAACACCAAGTGCCGGGTCAAGCAGGCCAGCGGCATCCTGCCCTGTATTAGAAATAGTGTGGTCAGCAGGAGCAGAGAGGTAATCATCCCCCTGTACTCAGCTCTGGTGAGGCTGCATCTTGAGTACTGTGTTTAGTTTTGGGCTCCTCACTAAAAGAAAGACATTGAGGCCCTGGAATGAACCCAAAGAAGGGCAACGAAACTGTTGAGGCATCTAGAGCACAGGTCTTATGAGGAGTGGCTCAAGGAGTTGGGATTGTTTAGCCTAGAGAAGAGGAGGCTCAGGGGAGACCTCATTGCACTCTACAACTTCCTGAAGGAAGTTTGTGATGAGGAGGTGTTTGACCTCTTCTCCCAGGCAACAAACAGGACCTGAGGAAATGGCTGCAAGTTGTATCAGAGGAGGTTTAGATTAGACATATAAACTTTTTTCTCAGAGTGGTCAGGCACTGGAATGGCTGCCCAGGGAGGTGGTAGAGTCACCATCCCTGGCAGTGTTCAACAGGCATCTGGATGAGGAGCTATGAGATATGGTCTAGTGGCTTGTGGTAGCAACAGTAATGGGAGGACAGTTGGACTAGATGATCTTGTAGGTCCTTTCCAACCTTGTGATTCTATGATTCTATGACTCTATTCTATGAATCTAGAAATTCATGACTCTTTTCCCTACTTCATGTTGCAAAACACATCAACTTGATTCATACTTTTGCTAAGTGCTCAGAAGATTATTGCATGCCTTTCAGGGCATAGCAAAGAGAAGAAAAAAAAAAAAAAAAAAAGGAAAAAAAGTGGATTTTGCCATTGCTTTGATTTACTGGTTGGCAAGGTCAGTACACTATTTATACATGATTATTTAATGATATATTAGGTCACTACCATGTTTTTGCAAGCATAATTAAACTGGTAGAGGGACTAAAAGTTTTTGAAAGCTTTCTTGTTCATTGCATTTGACATTTAAGAAATAATCTCTCAATAACAGATTGTTATGATTTAACCTAGCACGCAGCTAAACATCACATAGCCATTCATTCAGCTCCCCGCTCCAAGTGGGATTTTGGGAGAGAATCAACTACACAATTGCTTACCACTCACTGACTGATTCCCAGCCAGTCCCCAGGCAGCAGCCACCCCTGTACCCCTGCCAAATTCCCCCAGTTTTACTGTACAGAATAATATCACATGGTATGGGACATCCCTTTGGCCACTTAGGGTCATCCGTCCAGGCTGTATTCCTCCCTATCTTACTTGTTGGCAGGGTGGCACTAGTAGTAAAAAAGTCCTTAACTTAATATAAGCACTGTTCAGCAACAAATAAAACACCAGTGTGTTATCAACGCTGTTTTTCTCCTAAATCCAAAGCTTAGCAGGCATTATTAAGAAAATTATCCCTATCTCAGTTGAAACCACGATACAGATTGAGACTAAAGAAGAATTTTTATGGGTGTGCTTAGAAAAAAGAACTTTAGAACAAAGGAAAAGCTGAGCTGAGTCATTAACAGTTTCAGATATAAGATGATAGCCATACAAATGTGAAGATGGAAAATAATTCCTTAGGAAAAGCTCACGCTCATAAGCATCACAGATCTGATGGAGTCTGAAAGTCTAAAGGAAGACAGAATCACCCTCTGAGAAACCATTTCACAGTAAGTGCCTTTAATTAGACTATGACAATGTGCTCAATGCTGAGTTAACAAGAACACGAAGACCAGCAAAACAATGACCAAAACTGGTAATATTAGAAAATGAACTGTCAGCAATTTGTTGACTAATCATGAGTCTTGCTCTGGCTAGCCTAACTCAGCACTGTTACTGTCAGCGTTAGCAAGTAGTAGACAAACACTCCAATGACAGACAGAATTCATAGCGCTGCCAACATCATAACAATCTACCGGTGGGAAAAGAACAACAGTCTCTACCAAATAAAAAAAAAAAACAAAAACAGAAAAGTTAAAGGAATCTGTTTCTTTAATTTGGTGTAGATATATATGTGGATGTTCATCACATTTTAAATCTTACAAATACATGTCAAATTATGCTAATATTTGGAAGGCTCCAGAGAAGTTAATTGCATGACCCCAGCACCACCCTCTGACAGACTTACAGACTGGATTCTCAGGTGCAATGCAAGAAGGTTACTCCCAAAGTAAAAACCCACTATTTGCTTCCATGGAAACTACAACAAATACAAAGAGGACAATAACGCAACTCGATAGAGCAAATTCGCAGCTAAAAGCTCTACTTTTCAACAGCCACCACCATTAGCTATGCATTTTCAAGAGCATGAACAAGACCCTGCATGCCACCTGTAAACATCTGCACCAGAGGAAGTGACCCACTGCTACTGTCAACGCTGCTGAAGTGCACTACTCACTGCCTCACTGGGTTCACATACACCATCTCCAGAAACATGCAGCAAGCACCAGTGAATGTCAATGGGTGAAACTTTTTCTGCATGGAGGAGTTCAACAACCCCTTTGTTTCATACACACTTCCAAGTCGGACAACATTCTGTCAAACTGCCCCTCTGCTGCCAGCAACACAGCAACAAAACATAATGGTGTATTGGTGGGAAGATCCAACCTCTGACACTATGGTCCAACAGAATAATACAAGGTATTACTTTCATAGCAGACCTTGTAACACAAAGAAAAGCACTGAGAAGTAAAATAAACTACATCCTGAAGTGAATTTCCAAAGAGTACAGTAAAAATTGAATGGGACCAATTAAATCAAACTGTCCACTCAGTGCATAAAATACAAATTGTAACAAAATAATAAGCAAGTAGAAAAACTATACATTAGAATGGAAATCAGTTCAAGGATGACATCAAACAGGCCATGCTGAATAACAGAAGGGAGATGCAGCTGGTAAGTCCTCAGCTGAACATCAATGACTGTGGAGATAACTTGCTTTCAATGAATAAAATAGCCTCCTACCAAGAGAAGCATCTGCTAGTGTCTAATGTTTCTCAGAGTGCCTGACAGCTCTTTGGGTATTCACAGTAACCTTGCTTCACTGCCAAGGGGTGTGTCATGTCCTTCACAGTGGGAGGGTTACAGCTGACTAATTCCATCAAGTAGTCCTCTTGAAGGAATGCAAGAAAGAAAAGATTCCTCAGTACATCAGTCAGACATCTCACTAGTTCCTGGTAGTTCTGAGATGTGCTGGAAGACAGAAATCTATGATCTAGTAAATCACTTCAATGGGCCATTCATACCTGTAGTGAACAGTGAAGAATATAATGATTTACTTTTTTCCTGTGATGAGTTACTAATATCACAAGGATGCACTGCTTCAAAATAACTCTTCAACAGCCCTCTGCAGATACAGAAGTTGGCTTTCTTGACTGATTCAGTTGATGTAGTAGCAGTGTAAACTCTTCAATGCGGTGTAATGACTGTGTGTCTGAATGACTGAAATCCATGTGGTCATTTCAGTTCCTTTAATCTGCTTTGTTCGGCATGCCTCATATTAAGAACTCAAACCTGCAAATCTTTCCACTCCACTGCAAATGATTGTTAAGTAACAGGAATAAAGCCAGACAGAAACATCTTGTGCCTTGAGCGACAACCAAAGCCCCAGGTCGTAACAGAAATGCCAAGTTCAAGTAGATGTTGCATGAGTCAAGAACTTGATAGCTCCAGTCCTTCTCTATTCATAATAGAACTGCATTGGTTATAACAACACCTGAATTCATTTTAAAGCCTTTTTTAAGGAAACTCAAATTCCTGCTCCACAGAGCAGCAGAGTATTATTACACTAATACCAGTGTACACATGCAAGTGTCATACACACAGATAAGGACAGTCTCTTACTAACAGTCTCTAACTCTTCTCTATACATAGTAAGAATATAATGCAATTAACTTGTCTCCTGTCCTTGTAGCATTACTGAGATACCCATGAAGACAGCTGTATGCCAGCCTGAACACATGCTTCTGCCTTCCCCAAACTACCTGGTACTACAAGGTTTAGAGATCAGGGTTTAGAAGTCTTCATGTTCAGCTTATAGATCTTTAACCACTGTCGTGTGTTTGTGTTGAATACAAAAGATGTTTCTGTCTTAGATGGTTAGTTCATAGAATCGTAGAATCACTTAGGTTGGAAAAGACCTTAGAGACCAATGAGTCCAACCATGACCTAACCATACTACCCTAACTAACAACCCAGCACTAAACCACATCCCTGAGCACCACATCCAAATGGTCTTTAAACACATACAGGGATGGTGACTCAACCACCTCCCTGGGGAGCCTATTCCAGTGCTTAACAACCTTTTCTGTAAAAAACTGTTTCCTGATATCCAACCTAAACTTACCCTGGAGCAACTTGAGGCCATTTCCCCTCGTTCTGTCACCTGTCACCAGTGAGAAGAAACCAACCCTGCTTTTGCTGTAAGCACTTTTCAGATATTGAAAGAGAGTGATGAAGTCTCCCCTCAGCCTCCTTTTCCCCAGACTAAGCCCCAGCTTCTTCAGTCACTTCTCATAGGGCATATTCTACAAGCTCTTCACAAGCCTTGCTACCCTCCTGCAGCTTGATTAACACTGAGTTCTTCATTATTACCCATGCCATTACTGAAGCAACATATACGTCATGAGAATCTATACTTTTCCTCTATTTCTTTAAGTAGACTGACCCCACAGCACCTTCCAGAAAAGGACACAGGAATACAATCAGGCTCTAATTTCTCATTAGAATCTGAGTTGACGATCAAAACTTCTATTTTTCTTCCTAAGTCAGATCATCACTTAAAAAAAAACAAAAAAAACAAAAAAAAAAAACAAAAAAAAAAACAAGCATAACACAGGCTCCTAAGGGAACAGAATTAAAAATTCCGACTGCTCTGACAGGATGTTACACGCTGTCGTTCCGTCCATATGTGAGCAATTTCTGTTTTAATTGTGTAAAACATCTCCCTCTTCGATTTTTCACCGGCCTCTACCAGCTTCCCCGGCTACACAGGAAAGACCGTGCCAGACGCAGCAGCACCGCCCTCTGCCCAGCGCAAAGGAAATTGCATGTAACGTCTCTGCACTTCAGAGCTGCCAATGGATTTAGCTAAACTCAAACATACATATGCATCAGTTGCCCAGCAGTATTTTTGCACGAAGGTTTCCACTGATAACGTGGTTTTAAATAAGATTTTGATTCCTGCTAAGCCCTTCTGCCTGCATTTTAAAGCTGTTTAAGACGAGATTTGCTTTTACTCTGGAAAAGTAAATGACAAATCACTTCAAGCTTCAAAAAGGTCTTTTTAAAACCCCCTCTTTAGTCATGTCCACTAAAGCCAATTACAACTGTTAGCAACTTTCTGCCCCCACCTCTACACAAACATCTGCAGGTTTCCCCTTCCCAGCTCTTGCAGCGTAGCATCTGTGCAAAAAGAGTTTCAAAACAGGCGCACCAACGCTGACAAACACTGAAAGATTCTTGTTACACTTTTATTTTGCCTCCATGTTTTCCCAGCTGCTTTGCTGAGAAGACAAGAGGGGGAAAAAAAAAAAAAAAAAGAAGAAGAAGAAGAAGAAAGGAAAAAAAAAAAAAAAAGAAAAAAAAAAAGCCTAACGAAGCGGCCTGCGAAAAGCATTACAAACCGAGAGACTGGAAAACTACAGCCCGAGGTGGAGGATGTGCCTTTCGTTTAGACTTACCAATTTCATCCAGCCGTATATTTTCCTACTCGCTTTTTACAGCGGCTGAGCTCAGTGCTCAGGAACGTCCATCCCGCGGCAGGCGCAGCGCCGCTCTCTCTCTCCCCCGCGCTGGATGCTGCCGAGTGAGCGGGGCTGGGGCTGTGCGAGCGCTTCTTCGGCCCCAGCCGAGGAACTGCTTCCCATTCCCAGCCCAGCTCCAGCGCCGGGGCTCCGGGAGGCAGGGCCGGCCCCTGCTACCGTGCTGCACTTTCTTAAAGGGACAAGCTCCGGCCTGGCAGGCACGGCGCAACCTTCTGCAAGGCTTTCGGGTGTTGCGATTTGGCTGTAGTTCAGTGGGTTATTTCTTCTACACCCCTCCGCAACGCGGGTGGGCGTTCCCAGTCCCCGGAGTTGCAGCGGTTGCGTGTTTCTGCAGCCCGTGGGGAGCCCTATGGCATGCAGTGCCTCCCTCCGACCCCACAGCTCCGCGCGAGTGCCTTAGCACTGGTATGGGCAATGCCCTCTAGCAGCTCAGATCCTTTTGATTGTACAGAGAGGGTATGACTTAACTTAAAAAAAAAAAAAAAAAAAAAAAAAGCCTTAATTTCCCAGGTTTTACTTTTGGTCAGGTTTTTGTTTTGTTTTCTCAGCCGTTCTTTAGATAGATTAAACCAGCCTGTTTCCTTCTTTCTGACTTGACTTTCAACTCTGTCTTATATTAATAGCTAGATGAATATGGGGGAGCTGTCTGCCTCGTGTGTCTTGCTGTCTGCAGTGGGAGCAACCACATTCCCTGTTAAACAGTAACTCTGAGTTTCATAGATAGTAACACCATCTGCAAAATCTCTCTCTCTCTCTTTGTAATTCATGGAAATAGATGGTTTGCTCTCTGTGAGCACGAGTCGTTTTTCATTACAATAACTGAACTCTCATGATGACAACACAAATCAACACATATCACAAAGCAAAGTCGTATATACACAAATGCACGTATATATAATGGTACAAGCAGAGAAAGCAAGTTACACAGGAAAAATATCACCTTCAGATCAGCAGGCCAAACCAAACAATGTGGAGACAAATCAGCACTGTCTTCCCTTTTCTGTCCTGACATACACCAATGCACAGCAGTCACAGGACGGGTGCTTGCTGCTATCAACCCAATGTGATTTCTTCCCATTTCTTTAATTCTCTGGTGAAAGTAGGTGGGTTAAAAACAGAGAATCCAGTCCTTTCGATACTAATTCTCCTTCACAAACAGGCCCAACAGGTATCCCCTAACTGTAGGTACATATACATTCTATGATGTAAGCAAATTAGTCACTTAGCCAGGCTACCAAATTATAATCTTCAGCATTAATAATCTTATATCAAACCATGGGGACCCATCAATGTTCTTCTGACATGAGCCATAATATGCTCTTGCATTTCTCAACATAGAACCCAGGAAATCTTTGTTTGATTTGCACATGCAAATCAGATTAATTCAGCACATAAAATCTTATGGTTGTCAGAGTCCCCTTCCATTCATATATTTCTACTGGTCTATTAATCTTCAATTTCCACTCACATCTCTGCCTCCTACTTCTTTCATCTCATCCTCCAAGTCCCTTCTCTTTTACTCCCTCTCTCCCTCTTCTGCATGAGACAGGTTTTTACCTTTCCCCTTCCCTTGCAGCCCTGTTTGAGTGGCTTGGTACTCCCCTTTTCCACTCTATTCCCTCAGTTTCTCATTGGAAAAAAGAGAGATGAGAGAGGCAGAGATGATTAACTGTTTCATTCTCTTACTTTCCCCATATCCTCGACTTCCAGCAGACAAGGATATGGAGCCAGAGACTGTACCCAGCTCTGGAGACTAGCATGCAGCAGCAGGTCAAGGTAGAAAGGTTAGGTAGGCTCATATTACCAAAACAATTTCCCTCGCCTTAGCACACTCTACCATTTGTTATGACACAGAATAACCAGTATAAATGGCCTTTGTCTTGCTCATTAGTTAAAAGTTAACAAAACTAACTCATTTTAAGGCAAAGCTCATCAACCAGCTGACGTCTCAGTTAAGGTTTGTCTGATTTGTTCAAAATAGGCCAAGCCTGTCTACAGGAAGGCAGAGTAAGGCACTGCAGCAGATGGGGATCTGAATGTCAAAGACTGATGATGGAAAGAAAATGGGTCTTGTGGGAAGCTAAAGTGGTGCTCCATCACTCTGCAAACACAAAACAAGAATGTGCAAAACACCAGAATGTGCCCAGCAGGAAACAGGCTTGTGTCATTGGGCCAGAATGATCAAATCACTATAAATGTGAAGATAAATTAAGAGTATCTGCTCTTCCTTACATATGGTGTTCCTTAGAGCTCTTACAAACCCTTGTGAAAGCCATCCCCCCTCTCACCGCAGCATCTGGATGTTCCATTGACAGAGCATTGTCTAATGGTTACAGCACAACTCCTGGTTTCTATTACTGGCTGCAGGAGAAATGTGTGGTATATTAAACAAAATAAAGACACAGCATTCAAAATCTGCTGCACGCTTCGATATTTAGTCAGTAGTACATTAAACTAGATAAATCATTGATTCTTTCTGTGACTATTTCCCAACAACAGAAAAGTACATTAGATTGAGTGTTGTATAATTCAGTTCTTGTATTAATAACAGCCTGGGATGAAAGCTGCCAGAGAAGTCAGCTTTTTATTAGTACATACTGAACTGCAGATACCTCCCTGAAAAGCGTTGCAGTTTGCAAAAAATGTTTGGTTCTGCAGAATAATCCTCTTCCATAAGAGGTGACCTTTGATAGAAACTATTTTGGTGTGTTCAGCTTATGGGATACAACAAAACCAGAAGCTACAAGAAAAAGTGATGTTTCTCTTTCTGAACAGCATATGACAGAAGGTCTACATCTCAGGACTGCACAGATATACTTGAATAGGCAGCTCGTTTAGAATTTAGGAATAAGACAATCAAAGAAAATATCTGCTTCTTTCTAAAAACATTTTTAGACTCTAACCACTAAGGTCAACCCCAAAACCTATAGTATTTTCTATGTAATTAAAGAATAATAAACACCATGGGTGAAGTCTCTGATGCCAAGTGTCAACCCAAAAACTTCCCCATATTTTCTTTTTCTCTCATGCTTTTTCATATTTCCCTCATGTGAAAAGAATAAGTCCCACAGTGCAGATATACATGTCGTCAAAGTCACATCTAATTGCTACAAAATGGAAGGAGCAGATGTGTCAAATATTTAGGTATATCTAAACACAGTCCTTTTAGGGTCCTACAGACAAGAGGAAAGGGACATACAAACCAAAATTGGTTATGTGCTTTTCAAAAGCACATTATTTATAAAATGGAGAAGCAAAAGCTTCTGTGAGATGCTGTTCCACCTCTGAAGATTCAAACTGTTTGTTTGATCCATTGTCCAAAGGACATGGGTAGATTAATCTAAAAACAAAAGTGCCTGTTGTGAGCAGAGACCAAGTGCCAGGCTGCCTGCTGCATCTGACAATGGGTTTAAACACCACGGCTATGTGAGCTAGGCAGTGTTCCATGCCTGACACCACCACTCAGTGCAGATACAAAGTCTTCTGCTTTGTCATCACAGGCTAAAGAATTAGCAAGACTTTCATATCTCCAATACAGAAGTTGTTTCATTGTGTTTCTCAGTCTCTGAAATGCCATACAATAATTAGAACATCTCTTTAGTATGCCATGCAAAGCAATATTATTACTATGCAGGGTTTTTGTCTGTCTGTGAGTTGGTTTGTTTTGTGTGTGTGTGTGGTGCTTGTTTGCTTGTTTGTTTTGGGGGGCAGTATTTCAGCCAGCTTTTACTTTGGCGGATTTCTGGTTAGCACAAAATCAGAGTGAAAAAGTAATGGCTATCTTTGTGGTCCTACAACTGATCAAGGTACATTAAGACTCTAATGCCAACTTAGAACAACCTTGAGGTTTTGTAAATGACAATTAGCTACCTATGGGTCTTGAAACAGCTCTTTAGCAGACAGAGAGCTTCAGCTAACCATCTTTTTCTTTACAGTACTGCTGATGGAGCTATTACACCACTCCTATTCCACCTAGAAAACTCACTCCCTTCAGAAGTCTGCTCAAGGTTGCCAGTTCTGTGTGCTCCTGAGACCTTTTTAACATCTCAGTGGAGAAAAGCAGCTGGAACAAGTCCTGGCTCCACCTATGATGCAGGGAACATTTACTTACTGTGTTTTTGTTGCAGAAATGCTAGAAGGATTATTTACAGTCAGCATGTCTTGCTAAGCTCTGATTATTCAACATGCTCTGAAGTTTACATGCAAACTAATTGGCAGCACTGATCCCTCAGCAAGAAGCTGAAATCAATTAAGAAGCCAGCTAACCATATTTCAGCAATTAATTGCAAATGGCATTTAGTTTCAGTACTTTATGGCCAAGCTCTTTATTCCGGCCTTTGAGGCTCTGGGTGTTTATTTTTCCTGTACTGCACCGATGTTAACCCACGCTGATTTTCCTGGACACAACTACCATCACAGAGAATCTGCCCTTATGTGTGACACACACTTTCCTGGAGAACACTTGGCTTTCGTTACAGGAATTCCTGTATATTTAGGAGTCCTGGAAATGAGACAAAGTTTTAAGGAAATGTGGCTCCTTACTTTTATGCAAAAGATACTGAATTGCTCTCTTGGAAATCTGCTTGACAGTAATGGGTGAAGGCTAGGGAGAAGAAAGATGTGAGCCATTTTTGTTGAACTTGTCAAGACAGTGCAATTCACTGGGAATACAGAGCACCCACATTCTATTGGAGTTCTGAGAGGTATATATGTGATTAGCAGCACGATTGAGAGTTGCTCTGGAAGCAAAAAATACACTGTTTTCTATGTGAAGTGGTTGACTGGGACATTAAGAGGGGCACACCCAGATTCTGCAATATTTAATTCCATCATTGGCAGTCTGAGTCAGAAAAAAACTTGGTGTATGCCAAGAAAGCAGAACATATTTAAGTAGGTACTGATCCTGATTATTTTTAAGAGTTATGTATGCAAAGACCAAGTAATTGCTCCTGAGTCCTTGCATATGCCAGAAAAAGAAGAAAAAAAAAAAGCTCACCTAGAGAGATGTAGCTATTCCCATGGAATTGTTTTTCCAAAAGACTAAAAAGATGTAAAATGCCAATATTTAAAAATTATGTCAGGTAAATATATTTCTCTTTAATGCATATTCATGCACAGCTAGGAAACTGAAACTGTGAGCAAAAGATCATACTTTGCTTTAGGTTAAAGAATGTGAAGTTTAGCAAAAGTAATTTGCATGCATCAGCTGGCTGTGTGGTCATCTGGGTTCTTCTTTTTTAAGATACCAACAAGGATCCCACCTCTGAAGACAACTGTTGGAGAGTTACCACTCAGTTTGGCAGAAATATGATTGAGTTTGAGCTCTAGCTCCTTATATTTGATATAAATCATTTACATCCACACAAAATATACACCACCTTAATTCAACAGCACTTTACACTGCCATTGCACTCATGTAAACAGTGCTGCAGATTGGGCGAACTGAGAACCAGCTCACGACTTCACAATATTTGTGATGTACAGTGGAAATATCACGGAAAAATGTTTTAAGGCTATTTTTTAATTTATTTTCTTTTTAACTCTGATTGCTGCAAGCATTATGAGAGAAACAGGAAGAACACTTAAAACGATGAGGTGTAAGGTGCAATTAGACTTCATGCACAAAGTGAATGCACAAGCTCTCCTTAACAGACTGAAGCCCTGAAGGATTCTAAATTGCATGGAAGAAGAAACATTAAGTTTTCTTCTAACTGGTAGCCTTTCTGGAAGCATAAAGGACTGAATAAGGAAGGAAAGAGAAAAAATAGAGCATCAAATCAAGAACATTACTAAATTATCATTTCCCGTATGCTTCCAGTTTAGATTATAATTTTAGTCAAATGCAAGTAATCAAGCTGACATTCAAACTTGGTGACAACAGTTGTACTGTACTAACACCTATAGCAAAGCTTGGATACAAGTTCTGTTCTGTTTTGTTTAAATGGTGACTGGGTAGAAGGGAGTAGGAGCTTACAATTTCAAAGTCATTAGGAGTTGTTTCTTCTAAACAAACCTGGATTACCAGAATTAGGCACAGTAAAGCCCTTTTTGCTGTAACCTTGTTCTGTGTTGAAGAACACCTCACAACAGTTGGAATATTCCTTTTTCATTGTGAATGTCAGAAAAAACATGAAAGCTTATGAAAGTAAAAAGTGATAACTAAAATCCAGTTCCCAGGATTTTTAGGGTTTCCTCTCCCATGCCCCACATGAAAATCAGAACTAACCTGGATGATTTGCGTAGTTTCTGATTTGCTCTTCTCTCAGTCTTAAGTCTGTATTCAGGTCCTCATCGTGTAGGAAAAGCCCACCTTCAGATGGTTTAGTAGAGCTGATGTGACAGTAGAGATGGTTTTCTGGAGCAACAACTACAAATAAAGAGTTCCTTTTAGCTTTCTAATATCTCAGTATTTCTGTGGCTTTCAAAAGAAATTGCAGAAGAAATCTATACACAAGTTAGCAAAAAGCTGATCTTCCAGTATTTCAATTAAATCACTTTGAAACCAGAGGTATTCTAACCACATACATGACACTAAGCGAAAAAAAAAAAAAAAAGAACTTAAATGCTTCATTGCTGAAGCACTCAATAATACTCGCAGTATATTACATAATCCAATCCAGAGCAAGTTCCTCACATGCAACATTATATCTTCAGCAAGAATTGCATCTGCACAATGGAAAAACTGTTGACTGGTTGCTCTACCCATTAATTTTAAGTATGTGGAAATGATCACTGTTTATCATTCCTAGAGAGAAAAAAAAGTGTTGAGTGTGATTAGTGTATACAAAGATGGTTTTCAGTTGATACAGAACAATTGGGTCTGAATTTTTGTATCAGCTGCTCTACAGAAATAACTTCCAGGATTTAGGGGCAGATCTATTATGAATTATTTACTTCTATCACTCAGCTGATTTTCTGGTTATTAGGTTGGTTTTAGTTGTTGCTTCATTTTAATTAAAGACAAATGGGTGTACTCCAGGACATCCCACAAGTGCTGCTCTACTGCCATTTTAGGAAATAGCATTAAAGCAACATTATCCTAGTTTTCTTCCCATGGCATTTAACGAAGCTGTTTTAAGATAAATGTTATTAAAATGATCAGTTCCTCTATGAGTGCATTAAGGTTATTCATAGAAACATTAGTATTTCAGTGATAATAGAAACACGGGCCCTTTTTCACTTAATTAATCCCATTTTCCATTGAAGTAACAAAAAATATTTTTAACACAGATCTATCAACATTGGGCAAAATCAGGATTTATTTATTTATTTATTTGCTATTTTATTTACTTTCTGTGTGAACTGGATACTAATGAAAGACATCACATGAGAAACTCTAGGGACTGAAGACTGACATTCAATCTCAAATTATACACAGCACTTGAAGTCATTCTATGCACCCTACAGAAACCTCAGTCGTTGCCACAACTCCTCATTTTTGCCCTGGAATAACTTATTTTAAGAGGATGTAAGATAACATAACCCAAATAACACTTGGCCCCAAATATGTGTGCCACTTGTGACCACCGTTATTGAACTGTTTTGACTCAACCATGGGGGAAAAACACAGAATCACAGAGTAGCTAAGGTCAAAAGAGACCTCTGGCATGATCTATTCCAATGTACCAAATCAAAGAAGAGGCAATGACTGCAGGTTCCTTAGAACACTATACAGTTGGGTTTTGAGTATCTCTTCACAAGCCTTCACCGCCTGCCTGGGCAAACTCTTCCTATGTTTGATCGGCCTTACAGTAAGAAGTTTTGCTACTGATGTTTTTGTTTTTGTTTTGTTAAGTGTTTGAATACATTTCCTGTATTTCAGTTGGTTCATTAACTTCTGTCCCGTCTCCAGGCTCCATTGAGAAGCATCTGGTTACACTTTTGCTTCCAGCTATTTATACACCTCAGGTCTTTTCTTCTCCAGGCTAAACAGTCCCATCTTTCTCAGTCTCTCCTCATATGTCAAACATTCCATCCTCTGTGACCCTTTGTTGGACTCTCTCTAGTACATCCATTGCTCTCTTGTATTCAGGAGCCCAGAAATGGTTGCAGCACTTCCGATTTGTCCCATCAAGGCTGAAGAAGGAAAGAATCACCTCCTTTGACTTGCTGACGTTGCTCTTCCCAGTCCAGCCCTGTTGGCATCTACCACAAAGATACACTTTGAACTCATGTTGAACTTGTTGCCCATCAGGACTCCAGATTTTTTTTCCAGAAAGTTGTTTTCCAGATGGTCAGACTCATTTTATATTGGTGCATGATGTTATTTCTCCCCAGGAGAAGGACATGGCATTTCCCTTTGATGAATTTCATGATACTTGTTGAGGTGGCTCAGAACAGGAGTAAAAGCATTTGCTCTAAAAATCACTAATCTCAAGTTTGTCTGTGAACTTGCTGAGGGTGTGCTTGGTCTTACCATCTAGGTCATTAACAAAGTTGTTAAAAGACTTTGGACCCTAGCACTGGCCCAAGAATATACCATTAACGTGGTCTTAGTTTGATCTTTTTACTGTGAGTCTCAACATTTTGAGCACAGTAGCTGTTATAAAGCAACCACACAGTCCAATTATCCAGCCCACACTGCTTCAATTTCTCAACAAGGATACTAAAGGAAGGTATCAAAAGTGTTATACAGTCAAGACAAACAGCATCCACTTCTCTCTCCCTGTCTATAATGCCAGTTTTCTCACTAAAGAGGAACTTCACATATTTGCCTTGTTATTTTAAAGGTAACAGAGTATCTTCACAGTGACATCAATCAGGTCCCTCAGCATTAATGCGTGTAGTGCGTCAGGTCCCAGAGACTTCTGTATTTATAGCTTGTTAAAATGTTCCCTAATCTGATCCTCCTCCGAGGTTAAATGTTTCTTGCTTTGAACTTTGCAACTGGTCTCAGAGGCCCGAGATTTCTAAAGGCAAGTAACTTGTTCTTTCACGTAAGCCTCATCTCACCTTTCTTTCTCTTTCTTCCCATCAGATCAGATTGTCCTTGAGCTTGGAGCAGGTGATCCTCAAAAAGCAATCACCTCTGATGAAACTATCTTCCCCTTTTTTTAAGTCAAGACCAGCTCTGCTGCTCTCTTGAAATTCAAGTTTAATTGCTGCTTTTCATCTTGCTTCCTCTTCTCAGAATCCTGACCACTACCATCCCACAGTCACTGTAGCCAAGGCTACCCTTGACAATCATATCCCCATCCCATTCTTGTTTGTAAATCCCAGGTCCATTAGAGCATCTCCTGTCTTCAGTTCATCTACTAACTGTGTTAGGAAGCTGTCATTCCAGAACCTTCTTGGACTACTTGCATCCTGCTATATTGCCTTTCCAGTAGATGTTAAGGTGGTTAAAATCCCCATCAGTATCTGTTTTTGACAACATGATTCTCGCAGTTTCCTTAAGAAGGTCTCCTTTACTTGTTTTTCTGATTAGGTAGTATTAAACAGACATTCACCACAGTATTACTCTTGTTGTGTTGCCCACTAAGTCTGGCCCATGAGCTCACATCTGGTTCATCATCCATTCCTGCGATGAGTTACTCTTAGGCAGATGCTAGCACAGACTAGAGAAATATTTCATGCTAACATGAAATGCCCATACATGAAATGTAGATGTCCTTCTGCTGCAGTTTGTCCTTCCTATGATTCCAGTGAGCATTCATAAATGCAAACATATCCCCTTCTGGGAGACCTCACACGCATTCAAAACAACACTACAGTTCAGGGTCAACCTAAATCAATCAGTTTTCTTGCAAGACAGTTTCTTTGTACTTTTCTGATGTTGATATTTCTTCCCTCACCTACAGTCTTGCTGCCTGGGATTCCATCACAATGATATATATTAGGCTACATTTTAGGATTTCTGACCTTTACACTCACAGAAAGAAGTTTCAATCAAATCTTTCTATCTGATTTATGTGGAGAAACCCTCATGTGAACCCAGGACCCCAGGTCACTTTGCACTCATTCCCTGTATTATAATTTCATGAGTCAGTCCCTAACAATCCCTAACGAGAAGCCCTCTCATGCAATTCACAAAGCATTATATCTTACCCCTCAGTCTGAATGTAGGGTAGCTTATCCTATGATGTTTACAATTGTAAAAATTTTTCATTCCAATCCACTGAAACTGAATTTGAACAGCTCACCATATCTCTATTTTTTTGCAATGTACAATAACTGTAAGCTTATTTATTAAGAAGGTCCACTTATCTTTATAGCATTGCTTTTGCTATGACACACTGGTTCTTTAATTTCACATTCTTTGCAACAGTCAGTGTCACGGCATCTCGCTAATAAACCATGCAATCCTTACGTATTTTTCAAAAGCCTTCTATGCACATCTTAGCCATATCAATATTGGCCACGTAACTAATTTCTATTCTGACCTGATATCATCTAAAAGAGGAAAAAGCAAGACAAACAACTACAAACAACTACAGGAATCAACAAAGTTGTAAAAATTAAAAGCAAATAAGCATGTTTTGTTGTGTTTATTTTTAAACTATGATGAGTTGAGAAGCCCACTCAAGACTCAACCACTTTAAGTAACGTGGTCATCCCAAACACACAGGAATAAAATCTTACACCTTACAGCTGAGTTCATTCATTCATTCACTCTCTGTTTCTTTGCCTCACAGCTCTGTAAAACCCATTCTGCACTTCAAAGAGAGTCAAAACATTTTTTTTCAGATTTTCAGCCAGTGGTACAGCTACTGCTATTTCTACTAATTAACCTGGACGGCTGGAAAAATATGCTTTTGTTTTCTGAAGCCTGTCAATTCACAAGGAGACATTTCTTTTGAGATCAAAACTTTGTGGGTGGAGACAAGATTAAACACGAAGAAGTGAGGATGCCAAAACTTTCTATCCACTTCCACCCTTGATGCTACAGAAAAATTACATAGAGTCTTGGGGATAATTTTTTAAACAGGCAGGAATAGTTTTCCTTCAAAAGCATGTTAGTATTTTGTTCATCCCCAGCTGAATTGTGCAATTAATTTGAAAAATTATGATTTTGAATGTGACATTGCAGTGGAAAATTGACTGTAAAATAGAGCAGTGAAAATAACTGTATATTGCCTTTTGTACTCAGGATGTGTTATTGAGGAACATGTTGTCTGTACCCCTCAAAAAGCAGAGAAACCTAGTGCCTGGTCTTTTTGTATTGCAATGTTGTTCTTTCTCTTGCCTAACTTCCCAGTGAGTCAAATGAGGCCAATTAGAAATGCTCTTTGTTGTCTTCAGGTAGGTCTTGCTGTACCAGCAGAAGTACACACTACTTGCTGTTTATATAGTGGTATTCATACTACATTTTCTGTCTTTTCCTGACTTGGCTTTCCTTTGTTTTTAAAATGTTTGCATAGGAAAAAATAACTATTATTATTTTATCTTTAACCTCACCAGAGCATTCTAACTGGAAGTGTTACTCCCTGAAATGACCAGATTTCACACTTCCCAGCAGCTCTGCAGACCTTGTTCCAAGAACATCGGTATCTTCCAGAAAGCTTTGCCTTTTCAGATTTCAGTATTGGTATGGCTTCTGGAAAGCAGATGCACTGTAGGCTCCAGCTACTTTTTATTTCACCACTTATGTGCAAGTGATTTTATTTATTTTTTTCTTTTTTTTCTGGTTAGATAGTCAATGCAGCAAAACTCCTCCCAGTTCTACAACATATGTGTAATACCTTATACAGCCTTCTATCCATCCCGTCTTTCACATTATGCTTAATAAAATGTCATGAAGAACATTTCCATTAATTCAGCAATGCCTTCAAAAGAGTAAGCTGCAGGTCCAACCCCAAGTTACTGGAAAAGCAGAAAAACCCTGGCACCAAGTCCCGTCTTCCTGACACAACACATAACATCTGACAAGAACAAGCAACAGGCATGCTTCTGTGTAGTCCTCATTCATCTCAAAGTTTCTGCCTCAGCTGATACTGGGGCAGTATACCCTGGGGCTTAAGAAGCATTGCCTGGCACATTATCCATAGGCAGCCCTAAGTGTTTTTTTCTCAAAACAGCTGGTGGAGATGGAACAGAGAAAGATTGGCTTAATGCCAAATGTCTTCACTTGATGCAAATGTCAACCCCCTTGATTACTAATGTGGCATTCCTCAGCACAGACACACTCTGCTATTGAAATATTTACCTTTATTTTATAACCTCAAGAAAATATGGGGAAGAATGGGAATTGTTTAGTTTAGGTTTATTCTTGTTGTTCTTTTTTTCTTTTTTTTCTTTTTTTCCTTCCAATGACGGCAGAAATATATTTATAGCTAGGAACTGGAGGACAGTTCTCACGTGGCCGCTGAAAATTAAAACAGCATGTAGGGTTTTGTTTTGTTTTGCTTTTATGCCTTTGCACTACAATCTTTCCCAGCGTTCCCTAAACCCATGTTATTGTAACCAGAGCCACATTTTGCATTGCTACAATTGCAGGGTTATGTAAATTCCAAAGGCTTTAAAGGAAAGGGCCTGGAGATTCTGCTCCGAGCCGTAGGGAGGTTGACGCAAATAGTTATGCCCAGAATCTAGGGAGAGGCAAAGGTATTCAAAAACTACCAACAGATAGGAAATAGAAGTCTCAAGCTCAGCACGAACCTGATGTTTCCAAACATTTTAGAACTTTCTGTTTTCCTTCAAATTGTTTGTTCTCCCATTTTCAACATTGTGCTTTGCTATGACGATTTTTTTTTTTTTTTTTTTTTTTTTTTGCTGCTTCTGGAACTCTCATGTGTTCTCTCTCACTTTCCTGTAGTACACACCATTTTATACAGGAGCATCAACAACAGAAAGTTCTGCAAACTACTGCAGACTCAAGGAGCTGTATTTACAGCTAAAAAGAACATCACACCAAAAGAGAGGAAACACAAAACACAGCAAAAGATCAAAGAGTTTGTACCTGGCCACCGAGAAATGTACCTACTTTATAGAAAGCAGTGTGGGAAGAAGTGTGGTACATGTTGCACATCTGAATGCCTCTGAGTAACCAAGTTCTTATGCAGTCTCTGGCTGTGCATTTCTGTGTGGGCATGGGCAAGTCAATTCTTGTTTCTGACTCTCTAAAGGAGGGATAATAGTGCCTGACTCAGAGTCAATGTCAGATACCTTTGTGCGAGCTCATCTTAGGGCCTAGTGTTTAGACAGCTCAGCTAAATGAGAAAATATTTAGTTCACTTATGCAGCCCTGCTTGTTCTTAAATCAACACCAGTCAAATTGTGACACCATATGAACACCTAGCCTACATTATTCCTGAAGTATGTGGAGCTTTCATACTGCTCAGGGCACCTGAATCACTGGAGTATGCCATGGAGAACTTGAGAACTCCTGTACTTCTGCAAAAGTGTAGGCAGAACTCCCTAGCACATTCAGCTAACACATAAGGAAGGATGGTGCTGTGGCCCTGCTCCAATGCACTGCTTTCTATAGCTTTTGAGTTTTCCAGACAACCTTAATCTTCGTGCAGTGGAAATGAAAAATCAGGGCCTGCTGCATCCCTTGCACCACACAGGAATGACAGTTGGTAAGACCTCAGGAAAGTAACCAAGAAGAACTGCCTCACCCTACTGCCATGTAGGCTAGTGCCAAGCCAAAATACAAAGGGACGTTCCAAGCAATTCCCAAGCTGTGATATTTTAAATACAATCATTACAGTGGAAAAGATGACCTCATCTGCAGATAATACTCCCTATTCTGCTGGTAGTTACTGCTGCTGCACAGGTACTGATAGCTGCTGTTATGAAAGCATAGCTGTTTAAATCTTAAGAAATACACGACCCATCTGCACAGCTTAGAAGTTTCTATCAGCTTGTTGTGTTCATTTATTTACTTGGAGCCAGGAAATGCTCCATAAAGCTCCGATCCTTGCTGTCGCTGTGACCTTGGGCAAGTGACTGAATGCCTCTGCACCACCCACAACCCCTTTTGAAGTTAGCTGATGATGTGGATACGGAAGAATTCTGAAAACTCAAGATCTAGAGGTAAAAGCCAATGTCTGCTACAGCAGAAGTGTTCTGGGTCTCATCACAGATTATATGAAATTTGAAGATAAATACTGAAAGATCTACTGCTAAAGAATGTTTACTTAAAGTGGTCCTATAACTGGCCCGGTGTAACAGCTCCTAGACACAGTGGAGGGAGCCCAAGGGATCATTCTGAACCCTGTTTTTTTGTTGTTTTTTTTTTATGGGGACAGTTTGTTAAGGGTCTTAAGAGTCTGCTGGGGATCAGAAACAAGTAGGCAGAAAACAAATAAAAACCAGAAATTCAAGGCGGCTATTTGAGCTGGTTCCCCACTCACAGAGTGCCTCATGACAAGTATCTGAGAAGCATACATTTTACTGTACAAAGTACTGACCATAATTGTTAATTTACTACGTAACCTAATATTCTGAACTCTTGAATCCCTACCTTAAAGATGACTGGTTTAGTGCTCTGTGGAACAGAGGCAAGAAACTTTTATGCCATATTGATATCAAGTTCCTCAGATTTCAGTCTTGAACCTGCATCAAATGTCAATATATGCCACTAAACAAACAGCACTGCTTCCTATAGACTTTGGTCTCTTGTGCAAGTATTAAGCAAGGTGAAGCTTGCTTAGCTTTTAGAACTTGAGAAATGTGCAGCCTGTAATTAATGGCTAAAGAGCAGAGCACCTCTCATCCACAGCTCATTTGTTTGCCTGAGTAAACAAAGTCTTTTCTTCCCTTCTATGCTTGCGTATACTCTGACAGATGCTACTTGGCTCAGCACAGCAGAGCAGGCAGGACAAGGGGCCACTTAGTCAGCTCTGTGACATCATTTGCCAGCAGGAGACCTCCTATAGCTGGCACAGTCCAAACAAAGCATAAACTCAAAAATACTAATAAACATAACCACATAGACTCCTTGATACAGCAGGCAGGCCTGATGAAACAGTAGTACAATGAAATCTTCCTACTGATACATAATTGCAATAATAAAATGAAAGGCTTGCGTTGGCCCAGCGACTCAGCAAGATGAGTTCTGGTTAGACACATTTTGGATTCTCAGGACTATCACGTTCCACAGGCAAAGAAAGAAAAACAAAAGGAAAGAAGAGTCATAAGTGTAGAGATAGGAGGCATATAGTGAGGAAAAAAAGAATTAAAAAAAAATACCCATCATAAGCAGAAATGTTCTAATACTCTCTAATTATGTAATTCAGGTGAGCTGCATATCGTCCTCCAAAAAGCAGACTTCTCTTATCCTCCCTCCTTGCTGCAATCAGCTACACCCAAAAATATCTGGAGGGAAAATGACATCTGACACAGCCATGGTAAAAATGACCCAAACTAAGAAGTGGCAACTCTGAGGGTGTGGGAAAGTCTGCAAACAAATCACTGGGTGTGTCAGATATGCAGACGCTAATATAATGTAGTGATTACTGTGTCTTTCCTCAGTGAATATGTAAAAGTTGGTGTTTGAAGAAGCATACAAACTGACCAATGAACAAACTCAAGCCTCAGTGCATTTGCCTAGGAGCCATACAACAGACTGTGAATCCAAAGGTTCATGTCAGGAGACCCTCAGAAAATAACTGGAGTCCAGCATGGCACAGGGATTATTTAAACTGTTTCTGAGTACCACAGAACTGGGGAGACTGCTTGCTATTTATTTATTTATTTTAATTGGAGGGAGGGGGAGAGCTTCACTGTGTCTACAGGGCCCATTATTTCAGCAGGAACAAGATACAGAGTATATAACCCATGACAAATGGCATAATAAAGCCCTAGAAATAAAGCGCCAAAACTTCAGTGAGAAATTTAGCTTTAAAAGACCAAATGTAACTATAGAACTATAGGAACTCATGGACTTAGGGTCACACAATTTAAACAGGAAACCTAGAAAATACAACTCACACAGTCATGCAGCCTGTTCCACTACAAACAATCAAGCAGGTAGATAGGGTAGGTAAACAGTTAACACATGGGAAAGCACATATCCTGACACATGCAAACAGCCAACAGCAACTAATAGCAATTTTCACCCTGCAGAAGTAAGCTCCAGATTAAAATAGGGGAAGTGCTGTCCTCAAGTCTGGGACCAAATTGCTAAGCGCCCTCTAGCCTCTTTGTACATTAATTTATTCTTGAGAGAGCAAAAGAATTCACAGCGATCCAGTGCTGTTTCATCGTGGCTTAGAGACATACTTCCTCAGCAAGCTATTTGGATCAAAGACTTCAGGCAACATCCCTGAAAGAAAAGAGAAGGCAAAACACAGAGAAGGCTTTTTCACCATCTGCTTCCATTTTAATTTGCTGCACTCCCATATGTCACCACAGGCTGTAGGATGGTCAATTGGATTCTGTGTTATGTGCATCCACAGGACTACAAGGTCATCACGTCCTGTTTCCTACAGGCACAGACACCACATAACAGACATGCAGTCCAGACTCCACAGCACTTTTATCCCAGTAATATTACATACTGACACAGGATTTTTCAACTGAATAGCAAGAAGCAAAGTTACATAAATTTTATACCCTAAAGTGAGGCACTATTTTCACTGAGTTTAAAGCAGCTGACAAGGCCGCATAAGCATTTCATTATTTAAAGGCAAAGTATCACTTCTCTGATCTTTGACCTATGATAATAGTGATCATAATTTAATCCATTCTGAATATTCATGTTGTCTGGATAAAAACACATACAGCTACAAATAACACTTTATCTGAAATTGAAAACAAAAAATATTGATGTATACGTAATATGAACCATAGATAAAGATTCAGGTTTTTCTTCAGGTATCTGTCAATACATTGTGCAAAAATAATGGCTAGTAATTGAATAATCAACTCTAAAGTCTAATGAAGCAGCATTCTTAAACTGCTTTGTATGAAAAGTCCAGTGATACCACACAGAAATGTTAATGTTTTATATAAGGTCACCTCCAGTTTGTATTTACTGCAGGCTTTTTCCTGGATAAGGCTCCCATTTCACAGCAGCTTAGCTACACCAACAGATGTGAAAATCAGAAAGAGTATGGGCCTCTAGAGATGTCCCAATAGACGTGAGCACACTAAACATCACCACTGCAAGTAAGCAGAGGATGAGGAAGTGAGGAGCTGCTAATTTCTGCCTCTGTTTGAACATAAAATCTGTCACAAAGGGCACAGTTGGACATTTATAGCTTAACACGTGTCCCCAGCAGGTACATGAAACTATTCTAGATAAGCCCAGGCACAGCTGGAAAACAGTTCATGGGTCCCCCCAGGAAAATTTCACCTAGTCAGAAAATGCATCTGTTTTTCTCCATATAACTTAGTAATGGTGAGTGCTAAAGACTTAGAAACACTCACACAGAGTACCCGAATCCTGCTGATGATGAAAGACTAAGGTCAAGCTTTGTGCTTCTGTCACTGGCAACACATTTCAGGGCCTCTACAACAGAGCCAGAGAAATTCACTCATTGGGATGCCTGACCCTTAGGGCAGTAGAAGTATGAAACAAGCAACAAGGGCAAGTTCATATCTCAGTAGGGCACAGTTGGAAGACAGTTCATACTGACAGGGCCCTAGCATGGTTATTGCTCTCTCCCTGTACAACAGGGCAGAAGGATACTGACAGATCAGAGAACTGACTGTCTCTCTGTGCATTCAGCTGCTAGAAACAGTTTAATTGGTTCCCTCTGTATATATGGCTGCAAAAGTAGCAAAGGACTAAAGTCCCCTCGTGTTTGGTCAAGATCTTGCTTTCTTTCATCTGTTGTGCAGATGCTGATGGGGTCACCTGCCTGGAGGGGGTCAGGATTCTGCCAAATGGATTTAAGCAGGGTACTCACAGTCCAGGCATCCCAGCCAGTGACTCAGTGAGAAAACCAAGACTGTCTGCACTAAATTCCATTTTTTAAAACATTTGTAAGGAATAACAATATCCTGACAAATCCTATCTACAATTTTGTGCTGTTTAATTAAACAAATAAACTCATTCCACCTAGTTAGGGTAGATCTCTTAGAAGTAATCACTACTGCAAATACATGAGTTTTGTATCTTTAATGCAGACAAAAACTTTAATTGAAGGACAGAGAGGAAATAAAGAAAAAAAGAATTGAGGATTATGACTAGATGCTTTGGGAAGCATAAAAATCAGAGTGAGAAACCCTCTGTAAATAGGGTGATGGTATCCTGAGATACATTAAAAAGACCATGACGAGCAGGTTGAGGGAGGTGATTTCCCCCCCACCCCCTACTCTGCCCTGGTGAGGCCACATTTAGAATATTGTGCCCAATTCTCAGCTTCCCAGTGCAAAAAAGACAGGGATCTCCTGGAAGGAGTCCAGCAGTGAGCCATGAGGATGACAAAGGGCATGAAGCATCTCCCTTGCAAAGAAAGGCTGAGTAACCTTTTAAGTCTGGGGAAAAGAAGACTGAGAGGGGAAACTGATTAATGTTTATAAATATCTAAAGGGAGGTAGAAGGCAAATGGGTGAGACCAGGCTCTTAGTGATGTGTAGTCACAAGACAAGAAGCAGTGACCTAAAACTTGAACACAGAAAGTTCCATACCAACGTGTGGAAGAACTTTATGGTAAGGGTGACAGAGAATTAAAACAGGTTGTCCAGAGAGGTTTCTATAAAGATATTCCAAAGTTCTCTGGATACCTATCTGTACCAACCTAATATAGGGTACCTGCTTTAGCAGGGAAGGTGGTCTCAATGATCTCGAGATCCCTTCCAACTCCTGCAATCTGGTAAAAATAAATAAATAAATAAATAAATAAAAGGCACCGTTAAGAGTTTAAGTGCCACGACTTTGTCAAACACAGACCTGCCTGCAATGAGTATTCATATGGTAGTACAGAGTCAAGTCACGTTGCAGGCATCTGAATAGGCAGTGCCTCAGTTTCTAAGAGAGCTAAGAGCAGTAAAAATTTCCAAAGGAAGGTGCTGAATGCAAAGAATAAATTGCTAATGTTATAAAACCTCTTTCCTGTGTCCTCACATAACATTGTAATGGAATATTGCAGGCAAGAATACATTCTCTTGGTATAACCCCTAATGGCTAAATAGGAGATGGCTGCAGCTCTGTAAGAAACAATTTGGCCAATGAGTATACCATACCCACTGCTTTCAAGGGCTTGATCTTAAATCAATGGAAAGTAAAAGTGCTACGGCTGAAGATTTATTGACTTCATATTTACAGAGAAGGATTAGACTGCTATAACATTTTTGGGAACAAAATAGCTTTGTGTTAGAGGGAAACCAAGTTACATCATGTTATACATTACTGATGTCCAGGAAAGTTCTACACACAACTAGATATATGCAAGGATACTTATAGAGCTCTACAGTAGTTTCATTCCATCTTGAAAAGGTTGCTTTCTTTGACAAGGAAGTTAGGGGAACTGGCAGGCTGATACAGAGCAACGTGGAATTCCCACATATTTCTGTCACAGCATTGAAAGAAAACAGATGACAGTGTAGGACCAAGAGTATGCAAATAGATTAATGATTTTTCAAGACCAGACTGAAAAGTCTAAAAATAGCCTTCAACTTTTTTTTTTTTTTTTTTTTTTTTTTTTAAGCCCTGAGCTTTCCTGGAAAATGGAAGCACACAAAATGTTTGTTAATTATGGAGGGGAAAAAAACAAAACAAACAAAACAACCCAGCAACAATCGTGCAGTTGATGAGGATGCTTTATGAAATGTAAAAATCTACAGAAATACTTTAGCTCAAGAGAAAATGTGAAACATTTCTAAAAATAACTGTAATGAAAGAGCCAATGAAATCTTTAATGCAAAAATTGACAATGTTTGTAATCCAGTTTTGAACTGGGGGACAGTCACTTTCTTTAAGTGACAAGAAGACTGAGACAGAGCTAAAAATGAAGGTATAATTTCTCCATGATTGCTCTTGACATTTAAAGAACTCAAATATTTGAACAAGTTTGTGAAGATTTATATGTACCTGGTCAGTTTCCTCAGCCCAGATCTTAAGGAGAGGATTGTTTCTCCCTCTTACAACAGCTGGGATGTCAGAGGATCTTTACAGTGTTGTGTCTCTTGGAGACCACAAGAATATAAAAACTGACTATAACAAGTCAGATCCAATGTCCATCTAAACCAGTACTTTATCTCCAAATAACAGCCAGCTGCAAATAGTTAGAGAAAGCAAACAAAAATACCATATATAGTCTGATCCTGTTCCTGCTCAGTCCTCTCATTTGTTTAGGACTAGTTGATGGGAATACAGCCAGGTTATCATATTTAATAGCTACTAGTGGACGCATTCCCTAAGATTTTTCATCTCTTCCCACAGCTTTGTCTTGGGAAAAGGGAGTATTACCACATCATTAAATCCTTAAAATATAATGTCACATGACTTTTCCAGAATCAAACCCAACACTGATGGTGCTCATTGATAGAAATATTCTTTTTCCCCTATAGTGTGTGTGCATTTGCGTATTAAATTTACAAAAATTCCCTAGGAACTCATCTTCTGGTCAGATCTTAAAAGGTGAAACTGGACCTGATTTTCAACTAAAAATGAATATTTTCCTACGGAGTTCTGTGAAGATTTTAAGTCTTCATGGCTCAATAATCCAATTTTTTTTTTTAAGGTTTTTTTTTTTTTTAATTTATTTATTTATTTATTTACAGAATACAGAGCCCCTCTAATCAGTTCTGTTTAGTACCTTGAATAATAAAAGCCATCAGTAAAAATGCTTCCTTGCCTATACCTTCCTTAAGAAAAAAGTAATATACCAAAAAGACAGGAGAGGTTTTGGGTCTCACAGCTCAGCTTTTCCCCATAGTTCAAGGAACAGCTGGGCTGGCACATACATTGCCTGCATCTAATTCATCTTGGGACACAATGAAGAGGAAAATACACTGAACAAAAACAAATGTGAACTTCAGAACTCATAAGCAGAAATATCAACTGCAGTGATTAATACTTTGTAGTCAGCAAAACTGGGAAGTGTGCAAGCACTTGTTATTCACGGAGAGAGCCTATTTCTCCCTTACTGCCAAGTATTTCCTAGTTCCTCAAGGTTAACTCTCTTTCCATTTTCTTGCAGTCTAAACACATCATTACAATTGCCAGCTCCCACTCCTTAAATTCCTCTTCATCCCATTCTTATCTACTTCTCTCTTTCCACCTTCAGCCTGTCTAATTTGTAAATCCAGAGAAACCTTATCACTAGTATAAGTCTCCACTACTCTCAGATTAAATTTTCTACCAAATCCAAAAAAACACAAGTTGCACCTGGTCAGATTTGTTATCCCATGCTGTTCCAAATCTAGAAAATTCCTACGATTAGGAGATGTCATAAAGACCCTAGAAGAAACCAATACCTCAAGTGCTAAAATACAAAACAAACTGGAAACATAAATCTAACACGTAACATGAAAGGACACAAACAAAGCCTAAGGGAAATACTTTGTAGGGAAAAGCCTGCGCCTGCTAACGGTCAAATGATTTTAACACGCAGCCCTTAAAATTCTTGAGACTTCAGTGACAACAGCACTGCTTAGTGTGTGATGTATTCATGGTCATGTGGCTACATGGCTCTCAGAAAATCAAAGCAAAGCACAGCTCAGTTATTCAAGAAAACCAGAAAGTGAGCACAGGACTGACACAACAAAGCTCATGGGAGCTTCTGAAAATATGGGACACATTTCTCTGCGACTCCCACTGCTGTGAAACAGCAGTAACTTAGTTGACTTTCAAAGAGCTATAGTGCTGTAGAAAGCATGTGAGAAAAACCAAGCCCACTATGTAGATTCACCCAAGTCAGTCAGCTAGCATTTCAAAAGCAGCTTATAATTTTGGCTGTCTCAGTTTTCAAGTGTCTTAACAAGACACTAAAAATAAAGAGCCAAAATTACAGGTTACTTTGCACAACTTGGGCCTCAGTTTCTCTGGACCAAATTCTGATGCTATTTGAGCCTATTATAATTGAATCCTGGAATAAGGTTCTTGAACAATATGGAACTACAAAAAACTTGCGCAGGAACAAATGACAGCAGACTTGCACTGCACGTGTCTCAGGTAACTAACTACCAACCTAAAGACATCAGGCCAAATCCTAAGTTGGAATACATTCATCCTAGGTGCATGGGAGTCCCCATAAGTATTTACATTGGTTAAGATCCCACCCTAATAATTCCCATTATACTAATTTACACGGTGCTATGAAATGCAGTATCTACACAGTGCTTAGAAGATAACGAGACCTCAGCCTGATACATGCAGAGTGGTAACAGTGCTGTTATTTCTGTTTGATAAATGGAACTGCAGAGATATAAGAAATGAAGCACATCTAAGGCATGCTCGTATATATTCTGCAAATGCAACAGTTTAAAGGAGCGTGATATTAGAAAGTATTGCTGGCGAAAACAGAAAGCCATAAGCAATACCGCCACCTATCAACAACATAAAAAGCCCCACAGGAACATACATGAAAATTCTTTCATCCAATGAAAATCAGAGCAGCCAATTTTCTTTTAATTGTGGAATCCGCTATGCTTGCCTGGGGACTGCTGGGGTGGGTAAGAGAGAAGGTCAGATCTCCATAGGATCAAACCAGGTTTCAAAATTCACAGCAATTAAAGTTTTGAGAGCCAAACTACTCACACATCCTTCCCTTTAAGTGTCAGGAAATTGTGTCCCCTGATTGCTCAACAGCTAGGTCTGATGGCTGGCTTATAGTGACTACATGGGTTTCTGGAATTCCATTGGAGCTTGGGGAATTTTATGGTAATGTTGGAAGATAAAGCAAAACCAGAACTATCTGAGAGATACATTCAAGATGCTCTTCAGCTCTAGCTATGTCTCTCTGCCAATAAAATACAGACAGAGCACACTTGGACTTGGTAAGAAATTTTATTACCAATTTCAAAATGAACTGAATGATCTCTCCTATACGTGAGGAGCACAACCAAAATAACCATTAGGAATAGCAGAGCAAGTGATACAGTGTGGTAAGGTCACTTAGCTATCCAGAGAAATTTGCTTACTCAGCTCCGAGAAACCATGAGACAGCACTTCAGGACACATAATATAGGCCTTTAAAACCTCAGGGTCGCACTGTGATTGTCATAAACTGTAATAAAAAACTGCTTTCTATTTTGCAAAACAAATCTGAAAAAACCTCTGCTCTGTATGTACTGCATTTTAATTGCTTTGTTCTATGGTCATTGTCCACCAGTGAGAGGAACTAACAATTACCTGTCTGATATGACTATATCCAGACTCAAGTATACTGAGTGACTATACCTCTCCCAGTACTCTTCCTGCCTTTCCCTCAGACATAGCTTTCACCCTGATCCACGACTAACAGACCACAAGGAACTTCCAAGCTCACAGACCCCTGCAGAAAGTGTCACTTTAAGGCAGATAGAAGGAATTCAATCAGCTTAATGCATTCCACTTCCAGAATTTTCTCCCTAGTGATTCTTTCCTTCCTCTTAGCTTTCACCTGTTCTGTATATATTAGTTTTATTCTGGCCAATACATCTGAAACAGATCAACTGCTGAATCAAAAAGCATCCTTTATTCACAGACGCTTATCTTGGCTGTGACAGCCCTTGAGTTTTTACTGGGGCAAACAGGTCCATAAAAATCTACTACATTTGTGTTCCTTCACATGGCCAGCCAACATGATTAGGCTGCTGCGAAGAAAATAAAGCAGCTTCTTAGAAAGGGAGGTGTTACACTATTGGAAGAAAATCTATTAAGAAATAAATGAGGGAGAGAAAAGAAATTCTGAAGTATCACAGTAAGGCAACCCAAATCCCAAACCAAGTCTGGAGGTTTCACTAACAAAGTATCTCTCTGCAGAACCTATCTCTGAGAACACATGCTTTCTTACAGATGCAGTCACTACAGCTGCTTTTTATCTATCTCAGTCTGGCTTGCTTTGCATTATATGGCATCTCTTAGTGGAGACTAAATGTGGAGTATCTATCTCCTAGCATAGGCTTTCCTATCACATAAGCCAGCACATTGGCTATCAACCACTCAGTCATGGAAAGGGACAACCCTACAGTCACTTTCAGCACAGCTAATTAGTTCTTTGGTCAGAGTGACTTCTGGAAAACTCCCTCCTCCTCCTTACTTGCTTAATTCCCCCTGCAATCTACTCCAAGCCCCTTAGGAGGAAAAGTATTTGCAGACTTATTCCATTAACAAAACAACTCAGCCTACAGAGCAGCAACTTGCAACAGCCTTTCTTATGACTGCTTGTTGGCTGAAGCCAATTATTAGCAGCTCAGCATACCATATTGTGCAACTCACATAGCTCCTGCTTCTCAGTGCAGCATTGTGTTTATATTCAAGGGCGTCATCTCTCCTTCCAGCACCTGCACAGACCAAGCATACTCTAATTGGCAAAGAGCTTTTTTACTGCTACAAGTTTTAGCTAAATCAGATTCACTCAGAAGAAACTTTTCCATTCATCTGGGGAAATGAGCTGGTTTAGTTCTGTCAAGAGTTTGGTTAGAGAAGATGCCACTGAGGAGGACAGATATACCACCTTATGGGTTGGGGAGTTAGAACTAGATTATCTCTAAGGTCCATCTTTCCATCTTAAACCATTCTACAATTATGATTCTATGTTTCCAGGGCTGTCCCCAGAATGGCTCCCACCTCTCCTGGAGTGGAGAGAACCCAGGTGAGCAAGGAAGGGAAGGGAGGTAAGGTAAATCACATGAATCAAGTACAGATCTTTAGGTGCAAACAAATAACACCTCCCTGTGGATTAGGCTTGGGAATCTCTGAGCTGCTGAGTTATAAATACAAAAATAAATAAATAAATAAAATCAGAAAAAAATTACAAATCATTAGATCTCTTTAGGACTTGCACTGTATGTCTGTAGTAGTAACTCCGCAGATTTTTCACAGAATCACTCTAATTCCAGTAGCTGCCTTCTTCATATATGACTCAGTTACAGCTAGGTCCTATATGTGAAAGATGCCTCTTTTCTCTGCAGAAGCAGTGAGTTCTTTGGAGAGCCCTTAATATCCAGGCTCAAGGCATTCTATCATCTATTATCATCAGAAGCCTGGCAAACAGAAATGGGACAAGGCTGCCTTGTCAAGAAGCCAGGAAACTTCCTCTTTCCCATAAGGAAAGAGGAATTGCTTACTGCATAATCTGACAAGGGATTGAAGAGTTAAAAATAAAAAAATAAAAAACCACAGATCTTGCATTGTGAAATGGTCTATGAAAGTTGGGTTTTGCCTAGTGATTACATATGAGATTTTGCTGTCTTGCTTCTAGAATACAAAGGAGCTAGATTTTAGCTAATTTAGTATTTTCCTAGAGATATGTTTTTCCTTCTCAACCTCCTTCATTTCCTGCCCCCCCCCCACCCAATTAATTTATAGACTCGCACAACAGCCTGAATAATCAGCCCCTCTGCATATCTTTCAGAGAAGCAATCAAGCCAAACCTGAATCCTATGTACTGCCAAGTCGTCTTCAGGACCCCTCAGAGGAAAGCAAGAGCAAAACAAAAACAAACAAAAAAGAAGAAAAAAAGGCAGGCAGCATTGGCAGGGATTTGATCTTGCAAACAAGCAAAAGTATGAGAAGAATTGCTGCAGCAGCTGCACTTACACTGCAATGCCTGTCTGTCTGTGCAGTTCCTCCCTGTTCTGCAGTCCTATAATCCACATAGAGAAACGCCTGTGCTGCTCCTCTCACTGGCTGTACTATTGCAGTGAGACTGGAACTGCTGCTGTTTTCAGTTGCAGACCAACCTCCCTCTCCAAACCCTCTGACGTCAGAGCCTCCAAGAGATATTTATGGCATGAACAGTCTAAAAGTTTCTCTAGGTAGAGCCAAGACTGCAATTCTACAGAATTTGTAATTTTTACACTTTCACATAGAAAACCCCACCAAGGGGGTTCAGGGAGGAAATGGTGGCTATATATGTGGTTGCATAAGTCTCTGGCAAAAGACAATCCCTGTACTTTTCTACCCATGGTATATTATACCCACACCCAGCACATAACTATCTGCCATGTAAGTCTCCTTTTGGAAAGTACCATTTTCCAGTCACAGCTGTGTCTTAACACTGTGTGCTTCAAGACTGGCAGTGAGGCTTCCCTCTCACCCCACTCACTCTTAACCCACAGCCCTTTGCTGATCCAGGCTTTGACTGGATTTAACCATAAGAGGAGTGAAACAGCCCTTTTAAGCATCCTGTCCACATCCTTTTTCAGTTTTGCACTAAACCCTTCCAGCTGGAATTTTTTTCCACTGTGCATGTGGGCCAGCATCCCTCTTAACATTAAAGTACCTTGAAGTGTCTCATATTAGATTAAAAAACAGCTCAGAAAATTCATTTGATCTTTGTTTTTTATTATATTCTGCCTTTTTACATCTCTATTTCTGTTATTTCTTTGGTACACATTGCTAACCATACAGTATGATATTTTTCACCTGCTCTGAAAGCCACTTACAATTTAGAAGAGATGCTGGAGCAAAAACTGAATTAGAAGTTATCAGCATTAATGTTAAGTAGTACTTGAAGAGCAAAATTCTCTTAAGTTATAATCCTGCTGAGGCAAACACTGACAAATTTGAGTTGATAACATTCCTTTTTTTTTTTTTACATTTAGGAGCTGAGGTAAGCATCAGTAGTCCCATTTAAGAGATGAAGAAATTAAGGCTTGCAGGTTAAGAGAAATTTGTTAAAATCCTTGTCTGACTATAGGCAAATGTCTGTAAGAAGTTCAAAGCTTATTCAACAGTTTCTGGAGGAATCTATAAACATAGACTGCTATTATAACAAACTGTTTGTTGTTTTTTTATTTGTTTGTTTTGTTTACACACCATAATCTCAATTTGTAAACAATTATAAGCAGTATGTGCCTTGGTATCACTTCAGAGATGTGAATGCTATTTAAAAATGTAAAGCAAAAGCTTTACTTTTCTGTATAACTTACTGGTAGAGTAAGGGCTGTATGGATTTGTTTTCCATGAGCATATGCTTTCTTTCTTCTCCACCATCATCACCTCTGGGCATGAGCCAGAGCGCTTTCAAATCAATAAAATCATGTGACCAACTTCAAAGGCTTTCAAATAAAGCTTGCTTTGATCATTTTTTGATGGCAGCTAGCCTCACACTTTGCCCTATCATTGCTATGACCAATAAACCTTGAAAAGAAAATGGCGTCTCTCTGAAAAGCTTCCCTTCTTTGTACTTAAGATAGAAGTGCTAAGGTATTCAATTTAGTGCTAAGTATGACAGTATCTCCATGAATCTGCTGTATTTTTTCTGGAAATGAAAAGGAAGTATAACCAGTTGTGTATGGTTGCATATTCAAAACCTATACAAAAAAAGAAATCACATATGGCTTATTCCACAGGAGCCCTTTACAGAATACAACACCATATGAAGAGCGCAAGGATCCCATTTGTAGACAATACCTAGTTCTATCGCGGATACAGGAGAACTTGGACTTTCTCTAATGGGCTGGGAGTTCATGTTCATGAGCACAATTAGTTCAATTTTAATCAAAATTTATTTAAAGCAGTACTTCTCCCAAATGATACTGGAGGTGTGCAGTTTGGGACACTGAAAAACAACTTTGTACACAGGACCACTAGAAGCATAGGCATTACTCAACACTAAAAAACAGAGAACAGAGTGGGACCCTTGACATCACTAGCACGTGACTGACAAAACAAGAGAGCATGTGTTCCTCAAATCTAAAACACACAGCAGCAACTATACCAGTATAGTTGTCACTCCCTTAGCGCTACATAAAATAATAAACCAATGGAAATGAAATCATATTCAAATGCCATTCTTGCTGCCATAGTGGAATAGGCCATACAAGCTCTCTGGGCTTATATGTTACCTCTCAAGCAATATTTAGATACCTGTTGATTCAGTACATGAAGAATGGAAAACAATGCATCTAGACTGTGGATACAAGCTGTGGACTGTATCATTACCTAAGAACAGGGGTGGTAAAGAAGAATCCAGTGAAGTGGATTCCCAATCCAGTGAAGTCAGGAAATGCAGTTATGGCATACATTCAAAAGAATAGCACAAACCAAAGAATGCAGAGAACTCTATCTTTGTCCTCAGATGCACACAGTCTTGGCCATCGTTTCTGAATCCACCCAGTGATTTTCCTTTCATTTTGCATGACAGAATCCTATTCTCTGTGTACTTCTGCACCCTGATTTAATTCACTGCTGAACTGACCAGAGTGAAACCATTTATAGATTTCTTAGATGTCTTCACTTCTAATGCATGAAACAGCACCATGGTTTACCAGGTGCCAGTAACCAGGTTAAGCACTGGAATGTGAAGCCAGTGCTGTTTTACAAACAGGTATTTGCCAGCAAGAAGAATCATTTTAAGACACTGCCATAGTTTGCTATGTCCTGAGAAGGGATTGTAATTTATAAATAAGGGAGAAGGAAACACACTCTGGAGCTGTACCACAGTACACACGAGATGTTCATGCAGAATCTTACAAATGATGTTAAGTGTCTGAGTACCATAATCAATTCTTGACAATGGAAAAATCTGTACTGGTACCCAGGGTATAGGAAGAAAGCATTTCATACTCTGATTCTTCCAGTATTAAAATCACCCAAAAACAAGGATTCAGAACAAAGCTTACAAAACTAAAGGATGCCTTCCAATTAGAAGCGGAGCAGTGTTAAAGCCATACGTAAAGCAATACTCTGCTTTAACACTGCAGTCTGAACTAAAAAGCTGAGTTACAGATAGAGCTCCTAAAACTAAATTCAGCAACAGTCTTAAGCTTGATGGAGAGTACTCATTGATACATGGGAGTAGACAGAGGATAGCAAGTGTTAAGCACACAGTCACCACCACTAGCAGAACAGGAGGCAGGAAAGAGCAAGCTCTGTCCCACTCAGGGAGTTGTGGCTCAGCTCAGACTCCTTTGCTCCAGTCAAGTAGACCAAAGAGAATTGAGGGAGGCCAGGCTATTTGGACAGTTGTAAACTAGAACTTTCCTGCTTCTACAGATTATCTGAATTAAAGAATATTTTTGTAACGTATCACATCCCAACTACCTATTCCCAGAGCTAATTCATATTTATTTCTTTTACCACCAAAAAATTCTATAGTAAATTCAGGTTAACCAAGGTCATTTGAGAGCTCTGTGGGCCAATAATCTCTTGGCTTCTTTTTCACACATACTGGGCTGAGCAATGTTGGAGCACAGATACTTCAAAGAAGCAAGAGATATGTGATGTGCAGGAAAAAAAAAAAAAAAGCCATGCAGACAAAAGAGTCACTGGTGATAAGCTGTATTAATAGCAGTCACCATATTCTACAAAATATCAGAGGATTCTGGATGGGAAGGATAGTTACACTGTGTGAACTGTATCAAAATCAAGCGTCTTGACTGACGTATTGCATTTCTTTTGTTTCTAAGAAATTCTCTCTTCTAGCAAATAATTTATATTTAAGAGATTCCAGGAAACCAAGAGGGTATATTAGACTAGCAATTATCCTGAGTCACTTCCTATGATGGCTTTAAACAACTTCTTAGAAAATCTCTTCTGTGGAGGTGGATGCAAGTACATCAGTGGCCCACAGAGTCAAACTGGCAAGCCTGGAAGGAATAATGAAGTATAGATAAGCACATCACATTTTTAATAACATTAAAAGAACACTCAAGCTGGGAGATCAAATGCTGGAAACTGACAGACAGAAACATGGAAAACAACACCATGAGAACTTACATAAAACACGTTATGGTACTGATATGTTTATTAACTTCTGCTATGGTGGAATGTGAGATGTGACAGGCTCCCTGCATTTTAGGTCAAGACATTCAGCTCCTCACAGCTCTTGCTACCACCTTTGTGTACCTAGAGCATGTAATGAAGCAAATGTCCCAAAAACTTGGTTAGTGCAAGCAAAGCACGTACTGTAACTTTGTCATTTCACAAGTTTAGATGTTTCAGTTTACCAATTCTTAACCTCTTTGCTGTTTTTCTTTCTGTATCATTTGTTAACAAAAAATAAATGAAGTACAAGTTCCAAAATCTTCGCAAATGTAATCCTACTGAACTTATGGCTTATGAGTTTAACCTCTGAAATCACCCAGCTCTACTGTTTTGCTCCACTGTTCGCGTGTGGCTACACTGCCCTCCTGTAGCAGAGCTGCCATTTCCTGTGTTGCCACTTGACCATGACATACATAAACAGCAGTTGAGGCATTAAAACTTAAGTTCTTGAGTTCTACTTCTGAAACATGGTACTGTCTTATGGACACAAGCACAAAGACAAATGTTCTTCAGACTGCTCAAGCCACAGATTTTGTCACCAGCCAAGCCGAAAATGACCTTCTGTAACCATGGTTAGCTCACATGTAGAAAGTGGAATTAAGACAGTCTACTTATAGGATGTTGACTGTTATTAAGTATTCCATAACTTTTTAACACATAAGAAATGAAACAAGCGAACAAAATGAAACCACATCATTTAAGTTCACTGTCTTTTATGCTCTTCTTAAATACCAAAAATAAAGACCCACTCTGGATTGATTTCAGCAGGCCTATATCCTGTTTATGTTCAGGGCCCCAGAGCCAAACACTACCGTGAGATCCCACAAGGGCAGAGCAGAGGAAGATGAGCACCTCCCTCAACATGCTGTTGTCATCAGATAAAACCAATACCTGTTTAAATGAGTAGAAAAAACACAAGAAAGCCTGAAAAATAACACAAGGCCAGTCAGCTTTCACGAAGAGACTATATTCATTGTGAAGGGACTACTGAACAGCAAATCATTACTAAAAAATTTGCAACTAAGCACTTTCACGGATTCTTGGCTTATTGGAAAATAAGGACACTTCCACCCCAACTCTGATACTGACAGAAATTACTCTATATTGAAACAGTAGCCATCAAAACCAATGCAAGCACACAATAATGTCTGGAAGTGGTAGAAGGATCACAAGAACACGAGTTCCTTCATGTAGAAACAAACTCAGAATAATTAATTTATATCAAATTGGCCATGAGTAGCCTCAGAAAGTAGGGACTGTAAAAGCAAACTAAACACAGGAGAATAAATAGGAATTACTGAATGAAGTATTTTGTGAGACTGTAATGGCAGAGTTGCAGAAAGCTGCTAACTGGTGCAAAGATGCCTTTTTTGGCAACTAATTACTTGGCTTGGCTTTTTTTTTTCTTTTTAAATCCACACTGGTGTTGTAAGTCTGATTTTGCTGAAATGTGTAAATCTCTTTGAGATATTACAATGAAATATTCACATTAATATATATATATTATATAAAGCAAAAGTTACAGTGCCAGAATATATACAATGAATCTATGGGAAATCATCATTCTTCCATGTTTCAGAAATTGTTTGACAGGTTTTTAAATTATTTCTCTGGGAACTGGTCTTTTTTAAATGTGTTTATCCTTTGCCTTTTGTTAGCTCATGTTTGCATTTACTGTCTATTAATAATAGATGAACAAAACAGCCTAAAATATTTGATTCTTTTATGAACTGTAGATAATTCCACATTTCAGTCCTACATAACATCAGCAGCATAGGGAAAAATGGAATGTGGCAAGAAGCCCAGGAAAAGGCAAGTTGAGTTGGACTGGGAATTAGCTGGAAGGATAATAATCCTTCAAGCCAATATTCATTAAGTAATTTCATGTGCAGTGGAAGAAAATTATGATACACACTTGGCACCTGGAGACTTTAAATATCAAGAAAAATATTTCTATAACTGTACAAATTAGTCAACAATTAAGATACAAAATTATTTGGAAGGAGCCTCAAGTCAAGAAAATTAAGCTTTACCCAGCATTACCCTAAAACTCCAGTAAGTAATATAAAGAACTGCTTATCAGACAGCTTAGCTGTTTCCTGAGATGTTATATAATTCTTCCCAACATCTCTCTTTCTGCAGTCATCATTTGGTCTACTTCCAAATCACATTCACAACATGAGATTAAGCTTCTGGAGGTGCTTTAGCATACTTTAGGACCTACATAAGGCCCACAAAGGCATGCAAAACATCACAACACCAGGTGACACTACTCATATACGCCTTTGATAATGACAGATCCTTCTCTTTACACCTGGATTTTTGTTAGTGAAAATTTACCTGCAAGCAGGCAGGGCAACAAAAGAGTTCATTCTCATGTAGTAAGTCTTCTTCATACAGTTGAAGAGATTTCACCTCTGTAAATATAAAACAAAACCAAAATTTTAGAGGGAATTCTTACACATCTTACTTGATCTATACATCTGGAAAAATGCACAACCGTTTAGACTCACACACCACTCCCTGTGTGATACCTTCCCTATACAATCACAACATTTTATCTAGTGTAAATTCTTGCCTCTCTTATATCCCTTCACTATTATGGATACACTAACATTTTTCTTAGTTCACAAAAGAATAGTTTATGATAGTAAGTACTAAAGTTCTTCATCTACTTTCCTAAAAACAAGTTCTTATATGTTACTCATCTGCAATAATATATATATAATGTTCTGAAGAAAATTTTGAGGTGAATTTATCTACAGACAAAATTACTGTTTCAATAATATATATATAATGTTCTGAAGAAAATTTTGAGGTGAATTTATCTACAGACAAAATTACTGTTTCCCATAGAAACAATTCAGTACCTGAGTTTATCCACATTTTCAAATCTAGTACTTGATGGCTATTATAAACGACCTTTGTATAGCTTTGGAAAAATCTGACTGCAATGTGTACAAATCACTGCCCTCTCCTGGAAGATAAAGAACAATGCAAATCTGAACAACAGTTATAAAACTCCTGATCTTCTCATGGTAAAAGCAACTTCTAGATTAATAACTACATACTATAAACAAATGGTACTGGTATACGTGTTGTCTCTTGGACAAACTATCTCTACAGTCATTAGGAACCTCACTTTCTGACATAAACATACTTCTGACACATGACACATAGAGAGTGCTGTTGAATTTTCATTATAATCACCATGTCAAAGACCAAGAACTGCATTGTAATAATTGTCAAGAAAGTTACAACTATTTAATTGAAGAAATAAAAGAAAGAAAGCGAAGCATAGCTATTAACTCAGAAGGGCTTTTTGGTTTATTTTGGTTCTATTTTCAATTTTGGCCAACTTAAACTCAAAGGTCTTCAGTCATACAAAGAAAACAGGTATGCACATCTTTCTGCTTCTACACGTAATCTTAGAGTCCCACATTCAACCTGAATTTGAAGATAATTTAATTCCACATTGAAACTCACTGCTTTGTTATATGTTTGGGGAGTCCAAATTGAAAGATGCTAAGTCTAAACAGCAACTAAATGAATGATCCATGGCCAGGATATAGATGTGTGAGCAACATTGGGTAAATGAACATGTGTTTATTGTAACATAGCCTCTCAGGCAGGAAATCTGCCACTACACATTGACAAGTAAATGGTGTTTGCAGACACTGCAGACATTGCTAAACTATTAAAAGCTGAACAAGGAAATTTACATGGAAGGATTAACAATTTCAAGATGAAATAAATCAGCAGAAAATTAGAAAAGAAAGAAAGAGAAAAGAAAGAGAAAAGAAAAAGAAAGAGAAAAGAAAGAGAAAAGAAAAAGAAAGAGAAAAGAAAGAGAAAAGAAAGAGAAAAGAAAGAGAAAAGAAAGAGAAAAGAAAGAGAAAAGAAAGAGAAAAGAAAGAGAAAAGAAAGAGAAAAGAAAGAGAAAAGAAAGAGAAAAGAAAGAGAAAAGAAAGAGAAAAGAAAGAGAAAAGAAAGAGAAAAGAAAGAGAAAAGAAAGAGAAAAGAAAGAGAAAAGAAAGAGAAAAGAAAGAGAAAAGAAAGAGAAAAGAAAGAGAAAAGAAAGAGAAAAGAAAGAGAAAAGAAAGAGAAAAGAAAGAGAAAAGAAAGAGAAAAGAAAGAGAAAAGAAAGAGAAAAGAAAGAGAAAAGAAAGAGAAAAGAAAGAGAAAAGAAAGAGAAAAGAAAGAGAAAAGAAAGAGAAAAGAAAGAGAAAAGAAAGAGAAAAGAAAGAGAAAAGAAAGAGAAAAGAAAGAGAAAAGAAAGAGAAAAGAAAGAGAAAAGAAAGAGAAAAGAAAGAGAAAAGAAAGAGAAAAGAAAGAGAAAAGAAAGAGAAAAGAAAGAGAAAAGAAAGAGAAAAGAAAGAGAAAAGAAAGAGAAAAGAAAGAGAAAAGAAAGAGAAAAGAAAGAGAAAAGAAAGAGAAAAGAAAGAGAAAAGAAAGAGAAAAGAAAGAGAAAAGAAAGAGAAAAGAAAGAGAAAAGAAAAAGAAAAGAAAAAGAAAAGAAAAAGAAAAGAAAAAGAAAAGAAAAAGGTTTCTGGTCATACAGAAGATACAGATTTGGCACTAATGTTTCCCAGAGTTCAATGATGAGACAAATTCAGGCTCTGGCAAAAGTTTTGACTCTTCATCCACTCCAGCTGATCAATGGAAAGGTTTTAATGTTCTAGCTCCTAATTAGTATCTCAGCCAAACAGCACAAAAGTTGCCAAAAATAAGTCCATGAAAATTAAAACTTTAGAGAAATGGGAAAATAAATAAAGTATTTAAAAGTTTGGGCTATAATAAAACTTACAAGACTGTTTATTTGGAAGCACATTAAGATGCTAAGTGACATAATAAAACACAAGTCCATGAACTTCCAGCTCCAACTTATACTATGACCTGCATTATTTTTAATCAGAAGTAAACTACAGCAATAAGTATATATGATTATTTCAGATGCTGCAGCTCTTAATTCAGAAAGCAGTGGCTACACTTCTTAAAACATACAACTGCCAAACACCATAACTCTAATCTTACATACAGTTACATAATTATTTCTAGCCTATAGGTTACACATGTTCCATGATACATTTTCTCAAATATATTAATTGAAAATGTTCAACACTTATTTTTGAGGCTTACCATAAATTATTGGAGTAGTAATTGATTTCCCAGAGAAGACAAAGCAAATCAAAAGGAAACCAAAACTTTTCTGGTCTGCAACATGAGGTCCAGGAAGGAGAGGACCCTGGCCCCACCCGTTCTGATCACTCAGGTACAATGCATGCACCTGGCATCCCCTGGGTTGGCCCTGCTTTCCCACCAGGTGCTCAATCATTGTTTCAAGCCATGACTTAACAGTTCTACTACAGTTGCTAACATAGTTGACAATCCCATTTGTTACTTTCCAAGAACACTGCACTCTTTCTTGTCAGTTTCTACACTAAATTAAGTACATAAATGCAAAAACAACTAAACATGTTAATACTTTCAGAATTATGGGACTGCTATCATCACCTCTCTCCTCCCAGATCCCCTTTCCTCAGATCAAATTCATCAGACCCTGGAGGTTCTGCTTCCCACTCAGCTGCAGTAAGTTCCCTCTAGCACCTCTGCCTAACTAGTCACTTCTGATCTTCAGGATCCCAATCTATGCTGACAAGGGACACTTTTTAATTATTATTTATTATTATTATTATAGTTTTTAGGCAGCATTGAGATGGTACTCAGTACTTACTCCATTATCCCATTCTGACATCTTGTTTTTTCTCTGCTCTCTATTTAATCACCAAGTAATATTTTCCATTTGTTTTCATTTTGACTTTTCAGGCTTCTGTGCTTTACTTCAGCTGGTAATTAGTTCTTTCCTGTTTCTTTCCTCAGAGGTACACTACTTGTTCCTCGGATGCTTTCTGAGATAGTTATTTGCTCACATGGGACAGAAAACCTTTCCTCTAATGGTTTTCTTATTTGGAATAGAAGCTCAACATATTTTTCCCACGTCTGAGTTAAAGAAATTTCTATCCTCTTCCATAATTAAGTCCCAGATCTTTCACTTAATTTTGATCAGAGGACTTGTAATCACTGCAATCCTTACTACTACGTCTCACCAAAATAGAATCATAGAATGTCTCAAGTTAGAAGGGAACCTTAATGGTCATCTAGTTCCAATCCCTACCATGGGCAGAGTCCCACCCAAACCTGCCTTGAGCACCTCCAGGAATGGGGCACCCACAGCTTCTGTGGGCAGCAGTGCCAGGTCCTCACCACCATCTAAATAATTTCTTCCTAACATCTAATCTAAATTTCCCCTCTTTCAGCTTAAAGCCATTCTCTCCTGTCCTTTCGCTATCAGACCGTGCAAAAAGTCAATCCCCTTTCTCGTTTTAAGCTCCCTTCAACTACAGGAAGGCCACAATGAGCTCTCTCTGCAGCCTTCGCTTCTCCAGATTGAACAAGCCCAACTCCATCAGCCTTTCTTCATAGCAGAGGTGGTACAGCCCTCCCATCATCCTCACAACCATTCTCTGGACCTGCTCCAACAGCTCCATATTCCTGCTGTGCTGGGAGCCCCAGGCCTGGACAAAACACTCCAGATAAGGCCTAACATGGCAGAATAGGAGGGCATCAACTTCTGTCTCCTCTTTAACTTTTTGGTAACCATTCTGCAGCATAACTGGATTCTACTGTTACCTCTTCAAAAGTTAAGCTCTTACAACAAACTCGCAGAGTCTGTTTCTCCAATGGAACCTTCAGTTCAAGTCTCCTCACACTAGATTAAAAGAATAAAAGTTTTCCTCGCACACAGATACATTCACGCTCTAAATTACCCCCTCCAGCCGTGACGGCAGCCGGAGCACGCTGTTCACGGGGCCCCGCGGCTCGCCGCGGCGCAGGCTGGGTAGCGTTGCACGGCTACTGTTGCTACGCCAGCAGCGTCGCGGCGGCCGAAGCAGCGATGGTGAAGGAAACCATCAGGGTGTATGCTCGACTGAAGCCGCTGGGCAGGCGACAGCAAGCAGGGGTGGGTAGGGAGGGAGCTCGGTGCTGGCCGGGATGGGGTGGCCAGCTTGGAGCCACCGAGAAAACTTGAGGAGTTTGACAGAATTTAGGCTGTTAACGGTTAAATATTGTTCTGAGCTTTGGAGGGTAATGCAGAGCTGCCCTTAGTCTGCTGTAATAGCAATAGTAACACTTCTGCTGATTAACACTCAGAAGTAGTGGATTTAGATGCCTACCTTGCTGTGCTTTGTTCAATACCCACAATGTTACTGATAAATAATGTTAATAAATACATACTGTTATTGATCCATTTCATATATTACAGCAGTGGCTATGTGAGAACAAGCTGACACCTCTATGCACTTCTTTTATGGAACAATAGCTATAGAGAGATGTGCTTGAGTGTTTAGGGTAGAACTACTTTGCTCTGCTATGCTATATTGCTATATTCATTAACTATGTTATATCTAAGGGCTGTGCTGTTCTGTTGCTGAACTTATTTATATCTGTGCTTGTTAGATTTACTCAGTTGATGATGAGACATCTGCATCCAGTCTGGAGATTACTGTGCCACGTGATTTAGCAGATGGATTTATCAACAATAAGCGAGAGAGCTACAAGTTCAAGTAAGTAAAAACCTCACCTTTGTACCTTGACACACACCTGTAGAATCACAGAGGAGGAACCTATTCCTAACATTAAGTTTTGGTGCAGATAGCTTTGTATTCATGCAGTTCCCTTAACAAGAGCACCACTTCAGCATATCATGTTCTGCAACTGAGTGAGTTTGATAAACACTAAAGTTGCTTCTGTTTGTTGGGTCCCTTCTTAATCTATCAAGTCTTCCACTCTCACAGCTTGTTTTGAATGTGCCGATGAAAAGTGATTGCAGCACTGTGTTGTTTTTGTGTGACCTAATGAGCTGGCATAGACTAACTGAAGTGCCATTATGTAAAACACTGCTTAAAAACAACATTTTCAACACAACCAAAACACAGTTTTAAAAAGGGTTGAGAGAAGCAGAACTATCACAGTAGATATATCACAGTAGAATGTGAATAATTTTTAGAAACATATAATAAGTACCAGTACTATTAAATTATGTAGAGACAATATTTAAAAATTTTTGTGAATAATTCTGGATATATAACCATTTAAAAAAAAAAAAAAAAAAAAAAAAAAAAAAAAAAAAGACCTTCTTAACTTAGTATTCAAGGGGTTTTATTTTAACACCAAATCAATTAAATGCTGTTGTTCTGTGCTATTAAAAAAGAGCCACAGATAAACATCTGCGGTTTAGCCTGATGTCATTTTACATCAGCTAAGGAAATCTGTTCTGCTTGTGAAGTGAGGACCTGCCTCCTCCAACTTGGTTTTATGCAAAAGTAGCTTAGGATGTAGATGCCCAATGAACACTTTTATTCTGAATCTATCTATCATTTATTATAATGTCTGTACTGAAGAATGTTGAGAAACACTATGACTTATTATAATTAAAGCAGCAGAAAAATAATACTGTGGATTAGGCATTATTTTTTCTTCCACAAACCTTACAATTGCATGCAATCTGTCTCTCTTGGTCAACATCATTCTCCTTTATTCTTACTTTCTTGTATGGGAGTTGAATACAATTCTTCAAATGACTTGACTAATACAGTGCTAGCAGAATAGAGTGTATGTTTTATATATTGCATTTATTTCAGATGCTGTATACCCTGCACATCCATTGGGCTTTTCTATATACCCTGTGAGGTTCTATATTAATACACAGCTCCAGATAGGAGGAACAGCACAGCAGGGCATGAACAATCCAAAAGTCTTCTGAAGTATAAAAAGTATTTCCAAAATGAGGTCTTGTTGAACCTCATTTCACTGTCTTCAGCCCAGCTATCCAGCCTGTCCAAATCCCTCTGTAGGGCCTTGCTACCCCCAGGCAGATTGACAAAATCCATCTGGAGGCCATTCACTGGTGGTGTAATTAATATGGAATCCAGTTCTATCTAACAACTTCATTAGTGATCTGGATGATGGGAACAAGTTCACCTTCACTAAATTTTACAGACAACACAGAACTGAGATGGGTGGTTGACATACCAGATGACTGTCCTGCTACTCAGAGAATCTGGAGAAATAAGCCAGAAGAAATCTCATGAAGTACAACATAGAGAAATGAAATGCCAAATCCTGCTCTTAGAGAGGTAGAAAAACATGCACCAGTACAGGATTGTAACTGACTGGCTAGAAATCAGGTTTGCAGAAAACTACCTGGAAAGTCGTGTCCAGTTCTGGACTGTGGTAAAGGGACTGGGCACATCTGACATATTAGGAGAGGCTCAGAGTGCAAGGACTCTTTACAGAAAGAAAAGTCTGAAGCAGCTGTTTATGCTCCATATGTGTAAATAATCCAACCAAGAGGTCCCTTCTAACTTCAAATACTGTATGATTCTGTATGAAAACTGCAGTTAATTCATATAAGAATGACTGAGCTAAAGATTTACTTTTGATGATTTCGGTATGTCTTCAAAAGAATGAAGGAACTGGTTATTAAAAAAAAAGAAAAAAGCGCGTCTGTGTTGGTAGGATTTGGTTATAGAGTAATCTATTTATCCAGGTTTCAGCATGGTGCCAGTTACAAACACTGATTCTCTTGGTAGATCTAAAATAAGGATTATTTTTCTCTAAGCCAAATCATTTTATCAGAGGAATTTATTGTGAAGATCTCATCAATGCAGCTCTGTGCACAGACTATTTATATACAATAGTACAACAGCATGCTGTGGATAAGACTACAGTGAAAACATTGTACTAAGTTATGTAAGCCTAATGATGTAAACATAGACTATTATAAACACAAGTATGAATCAAGTAGTGTTTTAAGATTCTGAGCAATTATTATTTGCTTAATATTTTCAGATTTCAGAAAGTTTTTGATCAAGAGGCAAAGCAAGACGTGGTTTTTGAAAGCATTGCCAAACCTGTGGCAGAATGGTACGTTGTTATTCTTGAGATTAACTGGGGTAACACAGGATCAAAAATAGATATTGTGGTATTACTTGGAGGAGAGCTGCCAAGTGTTTGTCTCATTGTAAAAGTGTGTTTTTCTGAATACTGATATGTCTGAAACTGGGAAATATACAGCAATCACCTGAGAAACTATTTATGTTAAGATTGTATCATTAACTCCTAAAATTGCACTGATACTGTAGTAATTTTTCTTGCACAGGCATAGAAATCCATGTATAGTTATCTTTTTGTCTTTAATACAAGCTCACTTCATTGCATTAGAAAAGTATTTTCTATGTAGTTCCATGAGTCACAGAATCATTGAATGGTTAGGATTGAAAGAAGACTTCTGGAGGTCAGAAGGTCCAACTCACAAAAGTGGTAAACAAAAATAAATAGGAAGATATTTTTATTATATTGTGTTGGTTTTGTTTTTGTTTTTCGGGAGTTGGTGAGGTGTAAGCATCAGACCTCATTATTAGTGGAATATTGTTGGTGTTCATTTTTAATTCTGATCTGGATATATTTGTGTTATGAGTGTGGGAAGTAGTAGCTTGGCTCACCTGCAGACAAACATGCATTACATCTCTATTATTCCTAATGTGAGTGATTTAGGTAGGAAAAGATCTGTAGAATTCATATGCAGTGGAAAGACATTTACTTTTTGGACGTCAGCTTTAAACAATGTAGCTTACTATATACCCTAATCTGAGAAATGGGAGAAAAAGTGATTATAGATTTTGTAAGTTAATGAAAAGTGAAAACTTCATTATGCTTTCCTCTCAAACAGCTATTAATTAAATTGAAGTTCACAGTTACTCAAGAATCCTGCTTATTATAGGTGACAGTTTGATAGGTTCCATTCATGGTATTTTTGTGATACTGCTGCAGCACTTACAGTGAAATTTTAAATGTATTTAAGAATTTTAGTTAAAAAAGGAAATTATATTTCAGCTTGCTTTTTTAAGAAAGCTCTTTTGAAATTTCATTGGAAACTTGCACTGAACTCTCAGAAACAGTTACATGCACATTTGGACATCATTGTTGTTTTTGAAATAGGAGGCATTACCAAATTAGATTTGCTCCATAAATCTGGCAAAAACATAAAGAAAAAATGTAATGCTGAGATACTTTGTGTATTTTAATTAAAAAGAACTTTAATTTGATCACCAAATGATAGAAAATACCTAAATACTAACTATGTGTAAAGACAAATTCTCCCTGAGAAGTGCTTTTCCAGATGCTGCAAATTAAGATCCTTCTTCTTTTCATCATTAGCATCATGTCTGGGGGCTTTCTTTGCCAGGAGTGTACTGATTTATTTATGTATTTCTTGCTTGGTTTTATAAAATGACTGTTAATTACTGTTTTCTGAGATAGCATAAAGGAAATAAAAGAATTTTAGTAAAACATTTCAGATCAGCAAGAACTGAGATGAGGAAAGGGCTTACAAGATTTAAAGATCAAGGTATTTTGCACTTTCTTCATGTAGTAATTGGACAATTCAATACAATGGGAAAGGCATTGCAACAGAGGTGCAATGATGAAAGGACTGGTGCAATAGAGAGGTGCTATAAAAGGAAGGGAAGAGGATTGGTCACCCATCTCTGAAGATTTGAGGTTCACAACTTATTGTGCACCAGTTCCAGGGCTTACCTGCTCTCACTAGGAAGAAAATTTTCATCGTATTTTGAACTTCCTCTTTTGCAGTTTGTGACGACTGCCTCTTGTTCTAGCATTTATGTAACAGAAAGTGACAGTTACATACATGTATGTATAGCCTTCTCATCTCCAGGCTGACAGAAAACAACTCCTTTGGCTTCTCCATGTGTTGCTGTTCTCTAGCTTGAATCAACTTGGTTTTGTTAGAATCACTCTCATTTCTTTCTAGCATCCTTCTTGGACTGGGAAATCCAAATCTGAGCACAGACCTAAATTTAGAGTTGATTTTTATTTATATATTTTTAAAGATCTTGTTGTTTGATGGTAACTCTTTTTGTTTGATTGAACAAAACGTGTCATAGAATCACAGAGTGGTTTAGGTTGAAAGGCACATTTAAGGTCGTGTATTTCCAACCCCTACGCAATAGGCAGGGACACTTCCTTCCAGACCAGTGTATGGGAAATTGGTAATCACAGCCTGAACCTCTGATTAATCAGCTGAGGCAAGTGTTGGGTCAGCTGTGGGAGCACAGGTGAGAGTAATTTAGCTGCACTCCCAGAAGGGGTGGAGCTTGACTCCACCTCCTCTAGACCTCATTTAAGGGCTGACCACCACTAAGGCAGCATCTCTTGGAGATTGTTCCTTGGTGGAGATTGCCTCAGTGTTTCCCAGAAGACCGAAGGCTTTCATATGGGTGAGTTTTTCCTGTAAATAAACTTTTGGATATTTACTGCTATCTCTACGTTGTTGTCACCATACAGTAACCTTTTGGATATTTACTACCATCTTTTCATTATTGTCACCATACGACCAGATTGCTTTAAGCCCCATCCAGCTTGGTTTTGGATGCTTATAGGGTGGGGGCATCCACAATCTCTCTGGGCAATGCGTTCCATTGTCTCACCAGCCTCACAAGAAAGAATTTCTTCCTAATATCTAGTCTAAATCACCCCTCTTCCTGTTTGAAACAATTTCCCCTCATCCAGTTGTTACACAGTCTTATCAAAAGTTCCTCCCTAGGGAGGTCTTCTTGAGCTTTCTCTTCTCCAGGCTGAAGAGAAAATCACTTATTATACTTAGGCACATACTATCCTGCAGTCTCATTAACAATAGGCATGGAAACACGTCTACTATCACTGAGTTTTATACCACTTTAAGTAATCTCGGATTCTCAAAAACAAAATGCTGAATGGTATTTTGAACTATACAACCAATCATAAATTTTCTAGCTTCCACTTGAGAAATTTCCCTCATGAGGAATGTTAACCAGTTGTAAACGCAGTGGATCAGTAATTGCCACTGATTATGAGTAAGTTAGAAAGTGCAAGTTAACTGTTAAAAAAGTAAGAATATTTAAGGGAAAATGACAAAATGTCCTCCCTCCCTTTTAACTGCATTCAAAGAAGGGTCCATACTAGAAAGTGCTGTAGCAAATAACTGATAGATTTTTTTTTTCTGGCAGATTATAATTAGTAACATTATCAGGGTAGAGACAAGGTCTTCTCTTAAAACAACAGCGTTTTGTTGAAACCCTGATTCTAGACTTCTTTTCAGGCAGTCATATCATCTAGTCCAAGACAACATAGAAACTCTTCTTAAAACAGCTACTTTTTCTTATATCTCTAGACCATCGCAGTTGCAGGTATGGTGTTAAAGCATAATTTTAATTTTCTCTCTTATTGGGTGAGTAACAGTCAGAAAAATACCAAATGTGTAGATCTACTTTCACTTAGTATTCTGTTAGCTGCTGGTTAGTTGTAGCTTAGGGACTTTCTCAAAGAATCTTAATTTCTCTGTACTTAGACACCATCAGAGAACGTTTTCAGGAATTAATCTAGTCTCTGCTGACCCCTGTGTGAACTTTTAGCATCCACAACATCCACTGCAAGGAAGTTCATAGCTTAACACCATTTTGCATGAAGAATCATTTCCTCTTGCTTGTTTTGAACCTGCCGTCTACATACTTACTTTGATACCCTCTACCTTCTGACAGCTAATTACTGTATTCAGCATTCAGATATTGCGGTGGTGGGCATTATAAATTCCTAAGATAAATGAATGAGGTGTTTCCTAATAATGATTGCTTTGATTTTTAACATCTGGAATCTAATAAATGTATATACTGTCTTGTGGGTGTTTTGGTCTTTGGGAGCAGATGTTGGTTGTAGTTCCTTTTAATATGTTTCTGTTTTTTTCTCTGTCATCCTACTGTAATGGATTAAAATAAGCAATTTGGCATCTGCTCAAGCCTTTAAATAATAATTTGGAGAACCATTGCACCTCCTGTGGCGCCAGACCAGCAGTTATCTATACGTGGCTTTTTTATCTTATGCAAGGGTTGTTTGCCCCTTTTTATTTATAAGCAAAATGCACAATAATTATTTTTTTGTTTGTTTATATAAAATGACATCTTCAAGCGCATTAAACAAAATCCATAGTAGATTCTGCTTCTGTTACGTTTCATCATGAAAGTAATTCCTTCTTGATTATTTTATGTCTTTTCAGTATTTTTGATTTTTCATATATTTTCTTTGTACTTTTTTCATATACTTTGTCAGGAGATACTGGAATTTTCGTAAAACCAATTCAAGTCTAGTGAGGTTTTAAAACGATGGCTACTGGAATGAAAGAGAAAACCTGGCCCTCCTTAATCCGATTTCTTTATCGTGTAGACTGTTGCCACTTCTGGTTTGGCTGGCCATGTGACTATTACAGTCAGTAACAGATTTCAAAGATGCTCAGAGTTACAAATTATTTTACTAAATTTTTGTTTGTTTTCAGACAAATGAAAATTCAAAATAATTGTCATCTATCATTTTTACCTCATTGCTTATAGCTAGTTAGATTGAATTTCAGGATGTTAGAGCACTTAAAATCCATTTCAAGGTCAAGGCAGTTGACCTGACAACAATTAACAAGAAATTGGTCTAGAAGTGTGGAGATAAAAAAATCTATCTTTTGAGACAGAGCTGCACAAGGGTAACAAATACTTATCAACTATGAATATCAGTAGATATTTTAAACACAGTACACACAGTTTTACTTTTTAATATCAGGAGAAAAGAAAATTTTACATTTGCATTTCAGATGTCAGCTAACCAGGTGTCTTCTTTGGTAAAAATAGAAGTCTCTCTTTAAAGCAGTACAAGAAACTTCACCATCTATTCAAAAGAAAATAACTGCTGAATTATTCTGTCCATTTGCACCAACTTCTCATTGGTGGAATCTATATTACCACAATTTGGGAGTACTTTTTTTCTTTCTTTGCATTAAAACCCCAGTCTTCTAAAAGGAAATCAGGACTAAAAGTCAGGATCAAAATTAAAATTTTGTCTCATCAGCAATGGCTGATGAAAATCACATCTGCTGCAGTCTAATCCAATCTAATTTCCTGTTGTGTGTGCAGCTGAACTACTGTTCAGCCTACTGCTGTACAGCCTATCTCCTATTCTCCTGTTTAATAGAAATCAGATGAACATCAATAGTGTAAGTCTGATTTGTGGAGAAAAGCATTTTGGATAGGCTTTTTTAGGTGCTTCAGTAAATGTGAGGTGTGAAAAAAGCCCATGTCTGAATGGCATTTCAGGCTGCATAAATTCTATTGAATCTGAAATAAATATGTTGAATAGAAGACAGCTGCTGTGTATTTAAACATTACTGTTAACTGCATTTTGGTTCTATACAAAGGTTATAGAAAATATGCTGTAGATATTAATTATCACTTCTTTTTTCATTATTTTTTCTATAGTGCTTTGGCAGGATATAATGGTACTATCTTTGCATATGGCCAGACAGGTAGTGGCAAAACATTTACAATCACAGGAGGAGCTGAACGTTACAGTGATCGAGGCATCATTCCCAGGACTCTGTCTTACATTTTTGATCAACTGCAGAAGGTATTGGAGACTAGTTTCTGCATTTGTTGGTTTTCTTTTTTAACTTTTTAATGACTGGTGTAGAAATATTTAACTATATTTTGAAGGACTATTTTTATAATACTGTACAAAGAAGCCCTAAAATTTGTAATTCAGTAATGGTGAAGAAAACATGTAACTTGTCATGAAATATTACACAATAATATGCCGCTAGTAGTGTTGGTTAAATGTCTTGTTGCAGTAGAATGAAACAACAGATATCAAAGGATGTTAATAATTATAAAAAACAAACAAACATGCTATTTTACAGTAGTTGCTATAAACTTTCAGACAAATAATCAGTTCTACTTGTCTTATCTTCACTGCTTCACCCTCTTTTTTCATTGCATACATTGCATCACATGCACGTCATACAAAAATTCATTTGACTCCTATACAATGATAAGTCAACAATATTGCATTAAGGAAGGACCATTTTTTTTGACTCTTCATGAGTTACGTAATTTCTCTGTGCTTGACTGATACTAAAAAAATAGTAAACATCTTAGAATATTCAGCTATTAATTCAACACATTTGTATATTTTATGTAATTATTAACTATATTATGGACAGATAGCTAAATACATTTCTTATTATGAAAAAAATAATTCAAGTCAGTAATGCAGGATTTGAAAAGGTGTGTGTTCATTCTCCTTGTCTGCCCTTTACTTTTTAATTCCAATTACATGCTTATATGGAATGTTTTTATGTGTAGGTGATATTACTAATAAAAGTCTGATTCACTCAGTATAATTGAATTCAAAGTGGTCATATGTTAGGCCCGTTTTTTAAAAATATAATTACATATGTATAACTTATGAATGAATTTTGTGAGTAGTAAAAATGTCATTTATTATTATTATTGCTGTTATTCATTTTTCCTAATGCACTCTTATTGAAAAGACAAAAACCTTTGGTCTGTTTTTAAAACATGATCAGAACCTAAAGAGAAGTGAACAGTGGCTAGAAAACTACTTTTAAAAATAATAAATTATATTCTGAATCTACATTTGCATGTGCTTTATGCTGAAATTGTTGACTTCTAGTGGAGAAATAGTCACGCCACCTGTGTAAATATGGGTTTGGCTTCACCAAAAAACTTCAGCAGTGCTAAGTTCAAGAAATATTTATATTTTGTTCTCTGTTCCTTTTTTCCCCTCATCTTGCAATATTTCTGACTTTTATAGTCCTCTTCCAGTTATTTCTTATTTCTTTTAATTGTTTCTAATATTCCACAGAAGATTTTCCTACCCCCATCAGCTCTGTGAAACTGTTTTGAGATTACTGAATATGACATAGCTGTTATGGTAAAACGTGATTCTAGTGTGGTAATTAAATTAAACCTAGGAGCTATGAACTTACTATTTGGTGAATCCATAAAGTAAAAGATGAGCATTATAAGTCCTCCATTTCAACAACTCTGGTTCTAGCCTTGGAGAAGTTTGGAGGGAAACTAAATACTTTCAAAACAGGTTTGTGATTACACAAATCAAAATCCCCTACTAAAATCTTGTGTCATTGTTGCACTTAGAAATTATTTAAGCTAATTTAGAGACCATTGTAGTCTCCTGAATATGACATCTTGTACTTTGAATAAAAGCTTGTGTTACCCCCTGTACAGAAAAACATTACACTTAGCAGAAGGAAAATATGGGAGGTGAAAAACTGCAGAAGTCAATTGTGCTATACAGAAAAATTGAGGAATATAGAGAACAGCTAGAATCATGCACAGTGTTAAAGTGTTATGATAAAGAGATTAGAAATCGATATTTCACTAAATGATTCTAAATCTCATTAAATGCTCATTAAATGAAACAAATCTTTGGTGTTTTTATTTGTTTTTCTTTTTTTCATAATTTTTTCATCATAATATGATGTTTTACCTCTATAACAACTTTTCTCATAGGATTGAAAAGCAGAATGATACATGGTTCCATAAGCTGGCTACTATACAAACTTTCTTTGGTTCATGGAACCAATAAATAGAAATAGAAAAAACAAACTCAACTTTCTTCTAATCATGGACATAGTGGAATTCAGGGTGCTCTTGTTTTCATATTTGTTTTAAATTTCTCCTTTTTTTCTACTTTAGATTTTATGCTTGTGGTCTCAGAAAACATACAAGTATCTCTAACTGAAAATATAAACTATACCGAAGAAAAGAAAATAGACAGAATGAGAGAGAAACATAGAAGCTGTAGTGATAAGTCAGTTTTCTGGCCTAGCTCTCACTTGTATTTATAGCTCTTCCTTTGTCCCACTGTTTATTTGTTGTTTTATTATTTGGTTTTTTTTTTTATTTTTTTTTTTTTTCTTATCCAGGATAACAGCAAAGTCTATACAACTCATGTTTCATACTTAGAAATCTATAATGAATGTGGTTATGATCTGTTGGACCCACGACATGAAGCTTCCAGATTAGAAGATTTGCCGTAAGTAACTGTCAGTGCTTTATGGGCTGTTTCAGTTTGGTTCCATGACGACATGATGTCACCAGTATGAGCCAGAGTCAAAACAACAGTGCATGGAGTGGTAATACCCAAATTATCTGTTGAATAAAAACTTTAATTCACAGACCTCAGCTGTTAAAATGGTGTATGTATACTGTCTTTTGGGATGGGAAAGGGCTTATCCTTCTAGATTTCCTGGAACCCAGATAAACCATCAGCTACATCATAACACTGGCTAAGCTGGAGGTTCAAACTTTCAAAGTCAGACCTGAGAAGAAGAAAACCTTTATCTTGCAACACAATAAAGCCGGACCCCATACCAGTTTGAATACTATGGAGACATTGCTAATTTTGGCTGGACTGTCCTTGCACGGTCACTTTATAGTCCCAGTTTTCTTACTTTTATCTGTTTGTGCTGAGGAAGGATGGGCTGAATGGCCAACATTTTCCTAGCAACACTGTCATCATAGCAGCTGTGTAGGTGGGTCTCCTCCATCAAGTGCAGATATTCATGAGCACGGCATGCAGGCTCTCATTCATCGCTGGTAAAAATGCACAGCTAACAGTGATGACTATGTTTAAAAAGTGTTTTGTAGCTGAGAAGATGTTCTATTGAATAGTGCTATTCTGCTCTTTGTATTGATTTTAGCTTCCCTGGAAATAAATAGGAGGCACTGCTTTCAGAGTGACCTAATATATGTCTATTACCATTTCAGTACCTCAGTTGTCAAGAAGTGTGTGTTCTGCAATAAATACATACCTTCATCACTCATATTTAAGATTGTGTAAAATTATTCAGTTAGTAAGACATTTTTGTTTATTTTTTAAGTTAATATTTTAGGGGTTAAACTTTCAGAAATAAATTTTAATGTCTGAACTAAAATGGGAGTAGAAATTGCATAAAGTGTAATTACATGATCAGTTATATTTTAGTTGCTTGGACACATTCTTGCAAATGGCAAAGTAAATAGTAGTTACACAGACTTTAAAATATATTGAGTGTTTATTACCTGAGATATATTTCATTTTTTATTAAGAATTTTATGTATTTAAGACCTTTTAGGTTTTTACTGTTAGTAAGCAAAGTACAGAAGAATATAATTTACTCAGGTTTGTTTGAAAGCACATTTTTCATAGGAAAACGTATTTCTTAAACACTATTGCTTATTTTACTTTAAATGAGTGATACTAGACAATTTCCTGTTAAATTTTACCATGGATCATCAGGCTTTTAAGAACCATGAAAAGCAAATGCTGCTTTTCTGTGGCTTTGTAAATATTAGCAGCCTGTGCAAATATTCTCCCAGTTATGTAAGATAGACAAAAAAAATATTGAAGAATTATGTTATTTTAGAGGAGGAATCAAAAATTAGTTTAGTAGACAGATTGTTTTGGAGTGCTCTCATTATCTATATTCTTGCAAAGATAGGACAGATGCAATTTGCTTCAGAGGTAGGTAATTCTGCCTAGTGAACTTGAGGTTAATGATTATATTATTTGTATTATTTATCAGTTCAGTGGAAGGTTTAAATTCAATGATGACATTTGTGTAATAAAAGTTATAAAAATTTCACAATGGACTCATTGATATTTGAAAAATCAAGGCATGAAAACAGTATTGATTTTTAAGGTAGAGTTATATGACAAAAAATTTATATTGCCCACTGTATCTAATCATTGCATGATTAATTTTGGAATTCTAAATTAATCTGGAATGAAAGAGGCTTTCATTAAAAAAACAAAACAAAACAAACACTGTTTTTCTGGAAATACATTCCTGACAAATGGTTGAATATATACTGTGTGTATTTCTATTTCTCTGTGTATGCATATATAAATATGTATCCCATGTGTCTGTTTATGTACTTTTACTGAAAAGATGCTTTTCGCTTATTATTTTCCCTTGGAGCCATGCAAACTTTGGATTCACTCTAGTTTAAATGTACAATATTTGCTATATATAGCAAGTCTGCATAATTTGAAAGAACTTTCAAGTCTGTATAACACAAATCTTTTCATGAGTTGCACTGTAACAATATTCTAAATTTACAAAAAGAAGGCTCACAAACATGCTTTAATGCAGTCATGTTACTAACAGGTACATAAACAAACTTGAGTTTTAAACCCCAGTAAACTTACTTTTACAGAAAAAAAAAAATTCTAAATGTTACGTTGTAATGATTTTACATATAGTCCATAGAAGGTACCTTTTGAAATACCCTAATACTTAGTATCCCGTATTCCTTAGTTTGCAACAGTAACTTGTTTTTCCTGTACAAAGTGTTTGTTTTGTTTGTTTGGTTTTTTTTAAGTTTTGTGACACTGTAGCAGAAACATAATTTATTCAGATGCAGCTTCAGTTGAATTATTAGGATGTAAAAAATTTAATGTCAATGATTCCATTCTATGCTTACACAAAGAAATAGAAATTAAAATATATAAAAGGCTTGAAACTACTGTTGTACAATATAGCTGATGAAAGAGTATTTGAATTCTTACTGCCATCTCTTGTTTCTATAAAAGATTTGCAGGACTATTTGAATTAGGAAAATTTTTCTGAAGCTTTTCATTTGCTCTAAGATTTTGCAAGAGGCTTTGTCTTCTAACAAGATTCCCATTACACAGTCTGATTTATGTAGCTCTCTTATATTGAATCAAACCAATTTATCTTCAGTTATAACCCATTGGTATAAATTCTTAATAAGTAATAAAAACAGTTAAGAAGAACTTGAAACTTTCCTGACACTAAATAATAACAAAAATGTAAAGACTGAAATTCTAGAACTTTAAGCCATAGGTTAAATAATATCAAATAAAATTTAACATTTTTAACTGTCCAAATTATGGCAGGTGACACATTTGCATGTGAAGACAAAAATTAATGCTGGCTTACCTTAAAATAACAGTCAGTAGTTGAGGAGCTGCTTCACAAGGAGAATGGACAGCAATTAATCTGAACTGTCAGCCAGCAAAAGTGTTCCCCCATTTGTGTGTCAAAATGCTCTAAAATCACCTTTGATACAAAAACATATTTTACATAGTATGATTTTGGTTAACTCAAAACAAAACAAAAACAATAAAAAAAATCAACAAACAAGCAAACAAAACTAGCTAGTTTGTACTGTATCCTACTGAATCCTTCAAGAATCCATTCCTAGCCTGTGCTTCAGAAAGATGAGTTTTTTAAACTAGATATTAATTTATCAGAATTCCATAAAACAGAAAAGATTTTAAGGTATTAGTCAATTAAATTATTCAAATATCAACAATATGTCTTTGTAACATGCAGAACCGTCACAGTTCATGGAGTCAGTGTAAAATATTTTCACTTACTCTAGATTAACATATTAATCAACAACTTCATATAATCTATCCTATTTCTTCACTTGCCTCCAAGGGCCTACAGAGTTATTAAACTACTGACAAGAAAAGCTGAACCAGCAAATATGACAACCCTTGTGCTGCTTAACAGAAAAGAACACCCAACACCAAACAAAATCATAAAGGCTCAAGATACAGTTTTCTATGTGCAAGTAAAATAAATAACTTCCACTAATCTCCTTTTGATGCAAATTAACCTGTTCCTTGCCTCCAAACTCTTGATTCAGTGATGTTAGCCCTTCCCTTCTTCAGTGATTGTTCCTTGTTTATTCATGGGGAAATAGCAGAGAGCCATTCTCGATCATTTCTTCAAAGATTATGTTCATTGCAGTTGCAAAAAATTGCATTTTAAATGTGTAAAGTATGTCAGTTCACATTATATGTATGTAGTTATGTATGTATATGACATTATGTTGAATCATCTCTAAACGTATAGGTTAGGAAGAAGTCAATGAATGCTTTCTGAAGTTATTTATCTACATCCTCTGTAGAGTGAATTAGATCAGTTCAGATTACTGTTGTCCTGTTTCAGACTTTCATTTAAAATGAAATACTTAGGCATTCAATGACTATTTTATTAGGAATTGTATTACTGCAGTTGCCCATTAATTTTAACAGTTCTATTTCATTCATGTGTGAACTATTAATCTCATATCTCAGTTCTAACTTGTTCAGCACTGGGCTAGATGGAAGCAAGAAAGGCAGTGCAGAATGCTTTCTGCATCTCAGTAAGACATGACAACAAATATCATTATAAGGTAATCACTTAAGACAGAATAAGGAGAGGAGGCAGTGAGTTCCTCCCTTCACATGTGGGATATGCCAAATTCATGCAGCATCAAATGAACTAGAATGGCTTTTCTCATGACACACTGCACAGAGTGTGGAAATAAGTTCTCCCTTCTGGTCTCTTGAGCGACATTATTGTCTGCATAGTCTCCTTCTCATGCTGAAGTAGTATCACTATGTTCTGCTAACTAAAATTGTAAACGTTATATAACATCATATGTAACTTATATCACTGTGGTTCATTCTTCTTAGATGTTTATCAAGTTTTTGATATTATCTTAGATATCCACAGTTTTAATCCCCAAAGACTGATATAAACATAGGAAATGTATTTTTTGTCATTTTTTCCCCAAAACCTTTTTTTTTTTTTTTTTTAATTACACAAAGTGATGAAATGCTATCAATTAACCAAAATAAACTTTAACATCAATATTTACAAGTAACAGGAACTTTACAGATGAAAGTATTCCTTATGTAAGGGTGTCTTGCATTAATGGCAGCTCAGCTGATGTAGAAAATAGCCTAAGTTAATAATGGCATAAGAAATGCTGTTCACATCCTACCAATTTCCTAATCTGCCACAAATTCCATCCATTAGGCCAAATGGAAAAGATTCTTTGTTTATAAAGAAAACAAAATCTTGTCTTTGCCTTCTTTCAGTCATAATGGATAACTTAACAGAGCTTTTCCACTACAAGATCCAAGTTAAGGCTATGAAATTTAAACATTTCATTAATTTACAGGAAGTTACATAAAATTCTATCATCGTATTATACAATAACTTTATGGCACAATAAAATAAAAGATTTTATTGTCATTTTGGAACTTGTCATTTTGAGACAGTTTTAACAGATGCTTCTTAAGATGTAAAAATTTGGACTTCCATTTAGAAATCCCCCTAATAGCTGGAAGACTATTGTATAGGAAGTTGTCGGTGGCTTGTGATGCTCCTGCTGTCTCTTTTTTACTTTAACAATCTTCCAAAGCTTTTTGTCCAAGCTAATATCTTTGTTGTTTGGAAATTAATTTAGACAAACTGTAGTCTGGATTAGAAGTTTTAGAGCTATTCCAGATGTTCATATTAAAGCAGCACTGATTTCCTGTATTATAAAAATTATTTCCTTTATAATAAAAAGAGGGAGATGATTCTTACAGTGCAGTTTGAAAACATTAAAATTAATCAAAGCATAGTATTTTAATTAGAAAAAAACTATGGGCTTTAGCATGTGATGCGTGCACAGACAGAATTAGGGCAGACACAGCTTTATCAAAATATTGATATGCAAGAGCAGAACTGTGCTTTCAAAGTTACGCTCTCAATCAAGGAAGCAGGTTTCCATGACTGTATCAGGGCTATCTTATCCTAGAGTACAAAAAATAAGGCTATAAGCAGGCAGCAACCATGCTTGAAAAGCAATTGTTACACCTATTAGAGAAACAGCATGCCTACTTCTATATTTTTCTTCCTAAAAATAGTACACACGTTGCAGTATTTTCAAATTATTTATGTATTTCCACATCAATGCTTTGACCAAATGATAAATGGCTTTTGTAATACTTTAGAATAATATTGTGGAATACTGTTTGGCTACAAAATTTGTCTCTGCAAACAAAACAACCACCAAATCAAAATCAAACTTTTACGTTTTTGAAATAGCTTAGAGTAATTAATGTGCAAGAAATATCAAGAGATAAAAATTCAAGCCCTATACTCCCTCTTGTGGTAAACCTCTAAGAATATTAAACACGTACATATTTATATATTTAAGCACACATGCATACTAACTGTCACCTTTTCATCCTTTATTGGTTTATCTTGATGATTGCTTTTATTGCATTCTTTTTTTTCTGTTGGTACAGAAAAAAAATTTTTTTCAAGTTTAAAATAGTTCTGTTTTCCTCCAGGTTGTCTCAGAATGCATGTCATTTATCTTTACAATTTGTGTATATAACAATCAGAAAGACCAACATGCAACATGAGATGCAATGACAGAGGAACATACACAACAGAGAAATGTTATAGTGGAAGGAAAAAGGACTGTTCACCTGTCTCTGAAAACCTAGGCTCACAGAGGAAAATTCCCAGTGGCAGTCAGCCATAAAATAGGGTCTAAGAGAGGTGACCTGGTCACATAGCTGAATTGCCTTCACACTTGTGCTCCCAGGGCTGACCAAGTCCTTTCCCCAGGTGCTCAATCAATGGGTCAGGCCATGATGTCAAACAGGCCATGTCAAACAGCATTTACTACACTTTCAACACAATCTTCACTCGATGAGCTTTCCAGATTCTGTGATGTATCTACTTGACTTGCATTTTGGATGCTATAGATTGTACCATATTAGGAGACCCTAATGGTTCCTCAGTAAAGCCATTAAATTAAGTGTATCTTATATGAAAAAGTCTGTTTAGAAGTTGAGAAAGTGTTTCAATTATGGTAAGCAGTTTTCCTAGAGCTTTTGCTATATCAAATACATATAGCAAATTACTAGAATCATATTGGCTACAGGTGTGATTGTCCTGAAATTTTCTACACCTATTTTTTCATTGTGATTATGTTATGTTTTATGCATCATTAGTACTTAATAACTGTGGCAATGGCAGACAGATGCCTCACTCATTATTGGTTTGTGATGATTCACCTAACATCTTGTTCTTGAGATTTCATTCTACCTTACCAAAAAACAGTCCTGAAGCTTTTTCTAATAGGCACATCTTTTATATTTTCTTTTTCCATTTGGGTTTTTATAATAGAGGAATAAAAGAGAGAAGACAGAATAAAACAAAAATAAATAATTATTTCCTTTAACATGTCTTGAACATTTGATATTTTCAGTGTTTTGATTATTCTGCGTTTTTAGATATTACCTTCTAGTACAATCAAAATGGAAGTATAGAACAAAGGTAACTGTACAGTAATTCTACTTTTCTGTCCTTTTTTTCTGCCATGTAGAAGAGTGACAATAATGGAAGACCCTGATCAGAACATTCACCTGAAAAACCTATCTCTTCAGCAAGCAAGCAATGAAGAGGAAGCCCTAAACTTGCTCTTCTTGGGAGACACTAACAGAATGATTGCTGAGGTAAGAACTACTGCTACTAATCCTAATTGACACCATTGTTGTTTTTTTTTTTCTTCAGAAGTCTCAAAACCTGTGGATACCACTGATAGAAAATTCACTAATGTTTATATCTTTGCAGCGTGCTGAGAGAATGCTTTCTTGGAATAGCTATCACTTATTATAGCAGTATGCACTTAATTTTGTGTGAACACTAAAATGATTCTTTAAAAAAAAAAATAATGTGGATTTCATTGTAGAGGTTTTACTTAAGTAGTTATCTTGCAACAGGTATGTTTTGATTCAGTTCAGAGAGTTTTCTGTGTGGTGCTTCTCCCTGAATGTTACAAAGTTTGCCACTTGTTATAATTTGGCCTTTCTGACTTTAGGTGAATGGAGTAATTCGTAATAAGATTTAACAGATTGAGTGTTTTCACAAATTAGAGATTAATTCTGCAGTCTTGGAAAGAAGTTTATGATATCAACCGTAAGTTCTCTAGAGATCAGCATTTTTAAATGTTAATTGAATTGTGATAATACTTCCTGACCTCAGAAAAGATGAGGGTCCTATTTAATTGAGCTTTAAAAGACACTAAATAAGTTTACTTAAATAGAAAAGTATGTAGGACTAAAATAACTGTCATAGATTGAATAGGAAATCTGTAGCAGAATAGCAGTCTCTAAAATTGCCAACTAATACCTTAGCCCTGAGATAATCCTTCTTCGAAAAGTTGTGGTACTGTTTTGAATATAAGAATGACTATTTGGAGTTTTAGGGCTGCATTTTTGCCCTTGTAATAACAAGAAAAAGTACTAATAATTTTTAAAATCTGTAGGCTACATTTATTCATTAAATACCAGAACGAAAGAGGAAAATTTATAATAGAATACATCTTACTCACATGTACAGCGACAGTAATGAAAACATGGTAGTAAATATCCAAAAGGTTATTTACAGGAAAACCTCACCTGTATGGAAGGCTTCAGTCTGCTGGGAAACACTGAGGCAATCTCCACCATTAATCTAGTCTAATTAGTGTAGAATTGTTTTTTATAGTATGAGACCAATACTTCATTCCAGTTTAGATGTGTGCTAGAGGCTATGGAAATGGGGAAAAAAAAGAAAACAAACCTGAATGCAAAACACTTCTTAATATAAAAATCCAAAAAGGAAATTATTCTCTTATGTTTTGACACGGGGAAATGGGAAGAGAACAAACTCAGAAAAATGATTATTCTATTGGCTACTATTTCAACTGGATAAACTTGATTATTTTTTCATCTGTTTGATTCCTGTAAAGCACAGTCTCTTATGACATTTGAAGGCATATGGATCTCAGTGATAATTTATTGACAAAATACGAATTTACTCATGTTTTCATTTTTAGGTCAACTTTATCATTTAGGTAGCTCAGATACAAGTAAACAAGGAATTCCAAAAGATAATTTGCATATATGACTCTGATGGTAGCAAAAGTGTCTTAAGAAAACTCATTTGGTTTTCAGTAATGTTAGCAATCATTTTATTTTTCTTTATAAACTATTAATATGACTTCAGCTTAAACGTTCTTTTCTAATGTCTTGAAACTGGAAGCTCTTGTTATCACTGTCCTCTGCTGTAATATGCTGAGCCTCTGTGATTAATTATGTCTTAGTTCTTTTTAGTATTTCCCTTAAAACAGCAGAGTAAGGTAGACACAGTAGCCTTCCAGAGGCACGTATCAATTTCAAAACTTCAAAATCTTTTTGTGAGATTGACATTTTTAAATACCACAGTTGTGGGTATGTTTAACATTTATTTTTCCTCTAATGAAGGATTGCTTCATTTTATTGTGGAAGGAAATGTTTTACTCCATGGTTTTATAACTATAATACTCCATTGTTTAAAATTGGAAGACAGTGCATGCTGCACAGTATTTGTTCCATCATTTAAAATATTTAAAGTACTCATGGGATAAGCAGTAAGTTTTTGGCAACGTATAAATATTTCTTTTTAAAAGAATGAAACTTTGAAACATTTGAAGATAGCTATGGGGACTGACTTGCGACCTGTGAAATGGACTCATTCCTTTTACTTTTACTGTCCATTAGTATTCTCAGGAGTATATTTAGGGAACCACTGATAGTGTTTGAATTCATTGCTTTCTAGAAGAAATATGAAAAACAGGATTTGAACATGTGAACATACCAGATTTAGTGACACTTGCTAAGAAAGTGAATTATCCAAGTTAAAGCTTCATTCTAGTATGAATTAGAATTTTCTGCTTTCCAAGATTGCTCATTGGTATCAGTTGCTAAGTTATTTCTACTCTTTGAAACTTGCTGTATAACAAGATCAGCAGCAAATGGCATCACCATTTCAGTGCAGGTGCTTTCCTTTCAGTGGTAAAGCAATTACTGTGTCATACATACTGTTTTGAGTTGTCCTTAAAATGCTTTGGGATTCGTATGGCAAAAGGCATTGTATAAAGTAAATAAAATTCTCACTGGGATTACTTAAAGCTATCTGAGTTACCATGCTCTAAATGAGAAATTGCACTTGTCGCAGTTATGCAGTGGTAAGGCATAGAGCACTGTTTTTCCAAATCAGGGAAGTCAGATAATATCTACTTTCATTATAATTTCATAGCAATCAATTTGCATTTGTAACTGTGCCAAGCATAACTAGATACTTCCAAAAATCCCCTTCACTTGAACTGTATCAATGAAAAAGGGAACTGTAGAAGTACTAAGATCTCCTTCATCTACCAAATATGAAGGCAGGAAATTCCTGTTATTGAATGTACAGGTTCTTCCATATAACATGGTTCTGTAGTAACCTTAAGGGTTAGGCAGATATACTCATTGCTTTCTAACACAAGACTCTCTGCTCCTTTCACCTAGCAGTCTGTTCTCTGCTATGAACTAACAGTGTGAATATTAGATTAATTTAAAAATAAATTTCAACCAGAGAAATAGGTAGAGTGAAGCTGCTTTATTATCAACCTTGTAGTACACAGCAGCTATTTTCTTGCTGTCTGAACTGTAAAATGACTAAAGCTGTCAGAATTCCCTTATTCAGCAATCCATCTGATTGTATCTAGAGACCAAAGAAAGTCCATTTGATATTTGCCTTAGATGCTGTCACTGTCAGTGCTTTCTCTTTCTAGTAGCCCTGGTTCAAAATCTGGACAATAAAAAGGGGCACAGAGAAAAATAAAAGCTTGTACCATTTCAGAGACATTTTCTTGAGAAAATGGAACTATTCCCATAAACAGAGAAGTCAGCGTTCCTTCATTTGTGCATTGGTTATTCCTGAATTCACTCATACAATACAATCATATTCTTTTTAATTTCTAATCAGTTTGATTCAAAGAATAAGATTCCACCGAAGCAATATTAGGCATCCAAGTTCAGATGGTTTGTGATTATGGGTTGAATGACTGCCTTTAACCAGTGAGATCTTTTTGTCTCAGCTGTCCTGAACTCTTCCGTTTTTTCTCTGAGAGTATTTGGCAGCCATAATCAATATATTCTTTCAGATTATAGCAGCTCATGTAGGTTTAATGCTTGTTTTCAGGCAGTCTTTCATATATTTTTTTTCTATTTAAGAAACGTTCTCCTTCTTAGGGAGTCAGACATTAAGATCCCTAACCGGGCCAGTGGCTTCCAGTTTCTTACTATTGTAATACCAGCATCAACAAACAAAAGATTGGGAAATACATAATTTCTTGTAAGGTAGATAACAACTGTAGTAAGATGGATTGCTTGGGCTGCAGCAATTTCTGGACTTTTCATGAGATGTTATTGCTTGACAGAAACATCCAAATTGGATGCCTCTTGCAATTTGGTTGTGTAGTATGTTTTCATTTCATTAGAAACCACTTTATTGCAACTGCTGTATGAATGATGTAATGTAGAGAAGTTATGTGATTTAAAACAATGTATTTAATTTCAGCAGACCCAGGTATGCCCTGATCGTGTTGAAAAGACAACAGGGTGCATGTCCTTGAAATCTGGCTTGTATATATTTTCAATCATCAAACCAAATGATGTAGCTTTATGAAAATGTGATCTTGAAAGATGTTGCTGATTTCCTCTTTTACCGTGCCACAAATGGACAACAACAGATGACCCGGTATTAATTCCTTTCTACTTCTATGGGTATCACAAAGAATCTGAAGTCTGCTTATGTGGTTTATGATGTTACAGAATTCATGGAAAAAATTATTTCTTATAAGTAGCTGCAGCTCATCTGTTATTCTATATATAGCCTTCACAATAGCAACCATCTGCTGAAAGCCAGTCCATTCCCCTCTTCTTTTTTTCCCTTCATCACATCAAATTAGCGTATGATTTCATATACATATGTTTGGAATACTGCTAACAAAGCCAAAATGAACTCCAAAAGCCACTGAAGGAACCTTTTAGTAAATTCTGAGACACTGTCCAGAAGATTTTGTTTAGTTTTGTTTTCAGTTTTCAAATTTCCTGAACAGCTGAATCACAATAGTCAGAAATTGCATAGATGACTGTAAAAAATAAATAAAAATTTAAAAGGTGACGTTAATTTTGAAATGAAAACATTGACATTTCTGTTCCTTTGTGCTTTTCGTGTACTTGCACAGTAAAAGAGAACTTCGGTAAAATATTGTTTCCTTCAAGATTACATTGCAGTAAAGCAACATTGTTTGCTCCAAAACTGGAAAGAATATGCAAGAGAGATTTTTGAGGACATGCAGCCCCATCTCTTTATTGGCCCACCCAGGGCACACCTGTATCTGCTGAAATTAAATGAACTGTTATCTGTTTAAATTTGTATTGCCTTACACTTCCTGTGAGAGTTTCCTTTAAAGGAAAACTGGAAAGTGGAGATAGAAACAAATTGTACAAATGTGTATCAGCATATTGATTAAAGCATGGTACTACTCTGAAGAAGGACTGTGTTGAAATAGTAGTTTAGAGTACAAGGCAGTGACTTCCTAATTGGCTTCATTCATTTTACATTAGGGGAAAAAAAAAGAAAAAAGAAAAAAAAAAAAAAGAGAGAGAGAGAGAGAAGAAAGCAATGGGGTATCTAATGATCGATCCAGCAGAACCTACTTTTAACTTGAAAAATCAAGTTGTGTTTTGCCTTAGAAAATAAATTCCTAATAGTGCAAATCTTGTACTGAGCTAATATTTGGAATTCTGAAACTTGGTGTCCAAAGCTGTTTTCTTCCTTTTTCTTATCTTCATTTGCCTCTGCTGGGATTAAACAGGTATTATTAAAATTATATACTGAAATACATGAGTATTTACTGCACAGTGAAACTAAATGCTTGTTCTGAAGTATGATAACAGCTTCTGCTTCTTGCATACATTTAGCAGCTTTTCCTCATCTCTTGTGTTTCCAAAGCTAGACTTTGATGTTTAGTCTGATTTAGGCTTGTCTGCACTGCAGTGCGACTCATGCAATGACTGTAGTGAAGAATGTCCTTAAGTTTTAATTCTCTTTAGGCTTCAGAGCTGGAAAAATAAAGTATCCAATCCTGCTTTCCGAAGCTGCAAATATTAAAATCATAGCTCTCATAGTAAAATAAGTAAAACTGGCTCTGATTGTTCATGGAATCTGAATTGTTATATAAACTGTATTTTAGCTATTCTTAGGAGAGCTTTCTTGCTTTTCAGACTTCAAGGACCTATACCTTTCCCTGAACCTGTTTATTTTTGGTATTTTTGTGGTGTTTTGCTGCCATTCACCGTCCCCTTGTTTGTCTAGCTTTGCCCCTGTAGGCATCATATCATGTAGTTGCACTCTGATGCTCTATACAGGATTACGAAACTGCTCTCTGATCTATATGCCCTTTACTAGTAGTATTCCTCAGTATAGTGAGGCCAGCTGCTTTGCTGATGTCCTTGGTGTCAGAATATCTCAGAAGAAACATAGCTGCTTGCTTGCAGTACAATCTGTCTCAACTAAAATTATCCAAGCACTTGACTGGAAAGTGAGTGTTGGGTAAATACTTCTGGGTTCTTCTTGCATGGTTATTATAGGTGAAGTAGCTCATAAATTAGATGATTACGATTTCCTAATTTTAAAGGTATGAAAAGCAAAGTGGATATGCTAAATAAGCATTAAATACTCTCAATTTTCTTTTGTTGTAGACCCCAATGAATCAAGCCTCAACTCGATCTCACTGCATTTTCACTATTCACATCTCTAGCAAGGAACCTGGATCTCCAACTATCCGACATTCCAAGTTACACTTAGTAGACCTTGCGGGATCAGAGCGTGTTGCAAAGACTGGAGTTGGAGGTCATTTATTGACAGAAGCCAAATATATTAACTTATCATTACACTATTTAGAGCAGGTAAAGTTCAAACAGCCTGAAACTGTTTTCCTTTACTACAATCCCAGTGAACACTGTTCATTGTGTTTTTAATATTCACAGAATCACCAAGGTTGGAAAAGACCTACAAGATCATCCAGTCCAACCATCCAGCCATCACCAATAGTTCTCACTAAACCATGTCCCTCAACACAGCTTCCACACATTCCTTGAACACCTCCAGGGTCAGGGACTCCACCGCCTCCCTGGGCATTCCAGTCCATTCCAGTGCCTGACCACTCTTTCAGAAAAGTAATGTATCTCATCTGGCCCAATGGACTTGTGGCAGTCCAGTTGGAGCAGTAGTTTCTGACTGTTTCCTCCTAAATCTTGGACAGTTTTTTCTGATCCCCAGCTGAGACTACCAGGTCAGAGAGAGGAGTACCCTGAGGATAACTGGTCTGACCTTTAAAGACAGGTGTAAGGAAGGCATTCAGAACCTCTGCCTTTTCCTTATCCTCAGTGGTTACATTATTGGTCACATATTGGTTTCTATGTTCAGTTGATCAAGACTGTATTTGCTGCAGTTTTTTAAAAAATATTTAAGTTGATCATCCCTCATTTGAAATACAATGTTTTCATTTAGATAAATCTTAGTGATTAAACACAGAGCTTTAGCTCTGTTAGGCAAGAACAGGGAATCTTGAGCACATTGCAAAGTGTATAATAACCAATGGTAAATCTCAGATCTTATTTTTTGCTTAATACTTTTCCTAAATTTTTCAGTAAAGCTAAACTGTGAGTGATTTTAACTGCTCTCCACTGTTATGCTTCATTTAATGTGCAATTTTACAAAAAGTGGTGATATATCTGAGCTTTCAGGTTTAGCAGATTAATGAGCTCTTAAAGTGGTTTGTTTCACTCAGTAGAAATTAAACTCTGCCTTAAACTGTGATGATTTAAATAATCATATTACAGTCCTGGTTGGACATGAACATCCTTTTAAATCATATCACAATAAGGCTACATATAACACAATAATTATTCAGTTATCGCATCTTCTTGGCTGTTAGAAGATTCAGGTTGGTTTAGATGCTGGATAACGTACACTGGTCCCTGTCACTTGGTTAAAGAACATCTTTTATACTCGTCCGCCTTTCTTTTACAGATTTCTTCTTGACTGGATTTTGAGATTTATATAGTGCTTTCGGTGAGGTTTTACCTAAGGGACTTAATGCCATCATCTCCTCAGTTCTGTGACACTTGCACATGACGATACAGTGGCTTCAGTGTTGTGAGAGATAGTTACTTAGCTTTTCAGAACAGTGTAGGAAAGCTCGTATCCTTCCTGAGCTCCAGGCTTCCTGCATGAACTCCAGCAAAAATTGAATTTCCTTGTAACGTAGTTGCTGTTATTAACAGAAATAAAATATCTTCATCTGGCTCTTATCCCATTTTGCCAATTTGGACTGTAATCTCTGTATGGCAGAATCTGAGTGTAAACTTGAGTGTAAACTAATGTATCCCCTATATTAGTATAAGTTAATACAATAAATGTGTTAGTTTACAATATTGCTTTCTATGTAAGATATACTATATTTCCATCTAATGAGTTGTAGTACACAAGATTTTAAAATTTGGATCCAGGAAAGTGATTTCAGATTCCTTTACAAAATAATAATACTCCTATTATCCTTGACTCCTCTGAGGACTGCTGGCATAAGAAATTATAATAAGAAATTTTAACTTTTTAAAGATTTCTTAGATAAAGGAGCCAATAAAAATGTTAGTACTAAATTTTGTATAACAGCAATTTTATTTTGTTGTATTAAAAGAGATGTGTGCTGCTATATAACATTTACTGAAGGAAAACAACTCCTCGCCATTTACAATAGCTTGCATAACTTATGTAACTACAGTTTTTAACTACAGTGCTTGGGCAGGTCTCAGTTCAAATCTTTTATATTTCAACAGATTATGGTGTAATCTAGCTTTTATTAATGATAATTACATCCCATAATGTAAACAGCTGAGAATAGAAGCTGAGAATGTTAGGTGTATCATTTCCTTTTTGGTCAAGATGTATAGACCAGTGTTTTTGTTCTGGTGGCACATAGTAATAATGCACTCTTGTAATAGTGCATGCACTTTTCAAGACATTTTCTTGGAAGCTGGTGCATTGATCTCTCTAAGAACCATGTGCTTTAAGACTGTGTCATTTAAAAGCGTGCTTCAGCCAATTTTAGGGAAGTTTCTACATGAATATTATTTATTTTTAATTTATTACTATGCTAGGAAAAAAAAAAGTGATATTTTGAATAAGTTACTATGTCTTAGGCAAGTCTGTCATTTTTGTTATGTTCCGTTTCCACACTGCTGAGTGACTGTAAAGCTAGGATGTAGTAACATTAACCGTAATTGGTTTTTAGGCTCCGTGCCTACAAAGATGCAGACACAATGAAACTGAAGTGAAAGTTATACCAATAAAGTCAGAGGTTTTTCAGCTAGCTGGGTGCATAGCTGTAACTATTATTGTATTTAAGTTTCAATTTCTAAACAATTTTTTCCTTCTCTTTCTATGTTATTAATAAGTAAATTTAAATGCTTTTCCTGTCTCTATTGTTGTTCCAGGTAATAATTGCACTTGCAGAGAAAAACCGGTCCCACATTCCCTATCGAAACTCTATGATGACCTCAGTGCTAAGAGACAGCCTGGGAGGAAACTGCATGACCACAATGATAGCAACACTCTCTATAGACAAAAGAAACATAGAGGTCTGTTTGCTATTTCTATATATTTTCAAAGAAAATGTTTTCAGTTAAGAAAAGATCCTAATATGTTGACTTTTATTACAGTTTGTATTTCAAGTGTGTATACTTTCATTCTCCTTATGAAAAAACGTTTAACATTATTTCCAGTAAATAAATCTGTCAGTGGAAATTTCAGTAATGTATAGACAAATCTTTTAGGATTTGTTATTCTCTAATCTTAATTAATGTTAAGAAACAGCTGGAAAGGACTTGCTCCTAGTAAAGAGCCATTTTTTTTTTTTTTAATTTACTGTTTTTTCTGAAGTATTAATCTTTGACCATGAATTGACTTGTTGGACTCTGAAGGTTGAATTGACTACAATTACATCAACATATGCTTTCACTGGCCAGGACAAAGAGGTCTAATGCAATATATATGTGTGTACTGCAAATATAGTTGTACTTAGTTAATATATATAAATTTACATTAGTTGATCATCATTTCATGGAAACTGTACAGCTGAGGCAAACATTGTGACTAAGTGTTAAGAACAAAGATTACATGCATTTGTTTTAATCATAAAGACAACTTTTCCTTAAAAAAAAAAAAAAAAAAAGTCTGAGTACTATGCAACCTTAATTCAGAGGCCACCCCTGCAAATATGGAAAGAGAAAATTCTTGCTTGTGTATTTGACTTAGTATTTCCATATGTCAGAGAAAGGAAAACTACAAAATTACTTTGATTCTGTGGTACAATTTTGTTCTTTCAATGTAGATTTGTAAGTCCTTGCAATTTTTAACAATAGCACACTGGCAGTTCTCAGAAAACTTTATCATACAGCTGATTAAACGTGACTGTAACCTCCAGCTAATGGAGGTCGGGTTTTTTTCTTTATTTATTAGGGATGTATGTTCTCTTTTGTGTTCTGGCATGTAAGTATTAGCTGATCTCAAAGGAGGGAACAATACTTACAGCTTCTCTGTTTCATTCCATGCACTAAATAGGAGTACCAAGTAGCTGTCAGTTTCCTCCACTAACTTCATTGTGTGTTTTTTTACTGGGCTTTCTGTTCTCCTGCACTCTGATATAGCTTACATCTCTGGAAGTTCTACCTGACATCGTAATTCTACTATATGTCTCCTAGTTCCAAGTCTCTTAGCTTGTTGCTTATTTGACCAGATATTCCATTCTTAAACCCTTCGCTTCTTTTCTCATTTTCTTTTACATATGTTTCTCTAGGCCCAGATTTGCAAAAAAAAAGATTTTTTTTCTTAACATTTAAAAGATTTGTTGCCCCCCGTAAACAGTGTGGCTTTCTTATCCTATTTTGCCAGCTGGATACTCATTCAAAACTGGGGTAGAGGGGATTGGGATTTACTGAGTCAGTAAAATATGGCTTGATGGTTTTTATCTGAGTATCATTCATCTGATAATCTTTTCCCCTTAAATTTCTATATTTTGGAATATGAAATGTCAGGTTGTTTCTGTGAAATGCACACAAAAAGAAACTTAGTTCAGTAATGTCATCAGCAATCTGCTGTAGTTGCAAGGTGTTAAGGTAACTGAGTTTTTTCTTTTTCTAGGAATCTATATCAACTTGCAGATTTGCGCAACGAGTTGCTCTTATTAAAAATGAAGCAGTTCTTAATGAAGAAATTGACCCCAAATTGGTGAGAAATGTTTAGGGGCAGAGGGAGGGATATTGGTTGGTTTTCATTTTAATGATCAATACCAATCATGGTTTTTTCAGATGTAACTTTCAGTCTTTTCTTTAAAACAACTACAGTTTTTACTTTCCTTTTGGAGATAACTATAATTAAACATAAAACCCCTGAAGGATTTCCGAATGAATGATGACATTCATTATTATCTTTGAATTGCTTCTTTTAGATTTGTAATTTCTAAATCATACCCACACAAAATTGGATGTCCCTTGAATTCTTTAAAAATCTACCAAAATTACTCATCACTTGGTAATGATATTTTATTCCTCTCCTTCAATTATATATGCGTTACCTTGGATGGAAGACTTTAATGCATTAATTATTTTCACAATGGACAGAACACTAAGCATTGCCACATAAGATTTCTTCTTTCAGTATGTGTAACGTAAATCTTAGCATTTGGTTAGTCTTTTGAAATATTTTATTTGTTTCTAGCTTTTTATATGTTGGATATGTTTGAAGATGTAAAGCTTTTCATTAAAGACTATATTTATAAGACTTTTTTAGATTATTTAATGTAATTTTCAGCATCATATGAAAAAATATTTTTCTTTTAAGTATTAAATTCATTTATTAAATATTGGTCAATTCAGCGAATTATGGCAGATAATGATCTACTATTGAATCAGCTGGGTTGCATGTTATATACCAAAGCTGTTTTCTGACATGGGAGATTTGTGAGAAAATGTACACTTGTCATTCTGAAGCTGAATACATAATGAAGAATTATAGATGCATTTTTGCATTCTCTCTCTCGCTATGACAGAGATGTCAGATGAAAAATAAGTTCAGGGTTGGTTTGTTTGTTTAACTTTGCTTTCCTACAACAATAAGAACAACAGAGAAAAAAAAAAGGCAATAAATATATATTTCTGTGTCTTTTCTTCTTTGCTTTATAGTAGCAAATCATGAAAAACTGTCCTTCCATGGCCACAGAAGTCTTTGAGTTGGAACACATACAGGCTTCTGACCATTTACTACATCCTGTAGAGTTACATTCCACAAGTTTGGTATGTCTTGCTCTGCTGGATCATTTAGCAAGTAAAGCAAAAGAGGACTCAGGAGGATTACAAATCCATCCCCTCTTATGGAAAAGGCAGAGGAACACAGATATCTAGATTTTATGTGGCTATGTGCTCACTGTGGAATTTGCTGCCCACCTTAACTACCTGCAGTGTATTCCCAGAGACCTTGTCCAAATGTCTGCTCAAGCAGGACACTGTAGAGCTGATTGGCCAGGGCAATGTCCAGAAGTTTTTTGAATATCTATGTACTCATATCCATCTAAAAATTTTATTGGACTTTTGATTCATTTGAGCCATAGTAAGGTTATGTGTTCTTAAAATAATCAGTCTTAGAGCATCCAAAAACTTGTTCATTCATGTTTTGGGCTTGCATATTGTCTCTGTTTTGTAGAATTTATCATTATAATGGTAATGATTTCCAAAATATCTATTCATACAGTTTTTTTTCCTTAACTATAGTCTCCTGTAATAAGCTATTCAAATGTAAAGATCTTCTACAGTTCATGTTAGCTAGGAGACATGGCTTAGGGGTTTTTCTGTAGGTATGGTAAAGGGAGGATGGTTGGACTAGATGATCTTATAGGTGCTTTCAAACCTTGTGATTCTATGATTCTATGATCATTATTATTCATAATTCACTTCTCATTATGTTGATTTATATTATTCTTAGGTAGTTAGCAACTGATACTTTGTACAGATAAAGCATGCTCTAACTAAATAGTGGATTAGTGCATATTAGATTAAAATACTAAGATACTGTTTTGGAATTCCTGATTCTAAAGGGAAGGGGGATATCACTTTTGGTGTGTAGTTCTCTTTCTGACACACATCAGTTCCAATTTTAAGTGTGTTTTCATCACTAGTAGGCAAAACTAAAATTTTTGCTCTTTGTCTTCCGAAGGCAAGTTATTTTTCTTTCTGTAAAGCCATGTCTTCTAACACAAAGTTTACTGAGTCTGGATGACTTGGATGACTTTCCTTGTTTTTATAAATGGAAAAAGGAAAAGTGCTTGGATATATTTGTTTCAGCTGTTCTTAAAGAGAAGAAAATGTTACTTTGCTTTTCCTCTTTATTTCAAGGAAATATTCCCTAAACTCCACTTTCTAGTATAAAAATCATAACCTAGCTAATCATTTTTAGGTGATGCTTGTTTTATGCTTTTCTGTTTGTAGATGATTATTCAGCTGAAAAGGGAGATCCAAGAGTTGAAAGACGAGCTGGCACTGGTGACTGGCAAGCAAAGAACATCACAGCTTTCACAAGAAGAGCTACTTCAGTAATGGCTTACATTCCTTTAATTTTCTTTTGTGGTGATAGTTTTAATCAGTTTCTTTGTTGGTATAAATATTTAAATTCATCTCAGAGTTTAAGTTCTCGGAGTGAGTACTAAAGTGAGTTTATGTGCCAAGTTACAATGACAGTTTGCCATGAAAATCTGTATGAGGCTATTGGCCTTGCTTTTGAGCCTCAGCTTTGAGGAACTGAAGTAAAGTAAATGCAAGGAATGGAAATGCCTGTCAGATGCCAGGCAAAAAGAAGTGTTGTATAATAGTGTAGAATAACAAAACCAGTCTTTCTCAAAATTGGATATAATATCTAAGTAAAATTAAATAAACATTTTTTGTACTAAGAACTATCCTACTGCAGTGTTAGTTTGACATACGTCAAGATAAAGCTTGCATTTGTAAGAGAAAATTCATCAATGCCCTAAAAGACAAATATATATATATATTTTATTTTTTTTTTAACTGAGTATGCTATTGATATTGCATGAGTGTTGTAATATCTTTCAGCCTTTTAACAAAGGATCAGTATGGAATGTAAAAATTTGGTGTGCAAATGTAAAAAATATTTAAGCAGATCACTCCAAAAATGTATTTCCATGGGAACTACAACAGATATAAAGAGAATAATGATGTGACTTGATAGAAGAAATTCTCAGTTACAAAACATTTTTTCAACGTAGTCACTACCATTACCTATGAATTTTTCACCACCGAACAAGAGCCTGCATGCTGCACTCATTAAAAATCTACACCAGAGGAGACTGTCACTACTCCCACTACCACATTATGCTCATATCCACTGCTGTGGAGATTAAATCTCCATAAATGTTCAGCAAGCATTGACAAATATCAGAAGGTACCATTTTTCCATGTGGAGAAATTGAGTTCCATACCTGCTTCATACTCCCTTCCATGTCAGACACCATGTTGTCAGACTACCACCTGTTGTGCAGCAACAAAATGTAACAGAATATCGATAGGAAGGTTAAACCTCTGTTATCATACCAACAAAAATCTGCCTTTGATGTTGGGGGCCGACATAACAACACAGGAGGTGCTATCTTTGGAGCAACCCTTGGGTATAAAGTTTCAAAATGGCTACACTCAATTCTCAGTTTCAAAAAACTGGTTGATTGTGTAGGATGAGTCTATTTAATATGTTTCCCTCATTTTTATAAAGCAGTACTATCTGATGTGGGATTGTTTAGTTTGATGTAGAAGCCAAAATCCTGCTTGGTTTTAATTTAGTCTGGAAGTGGCCCAAGTATTATCCAGGAGATTATGGAGGCATGCAAGTTATCATTCTTCATTGTTTTGTTTTGATTTGACTGGTTTTAATTCAGAAATGAAATGATGTCTTTGTCAAGGATGAGAGGATGGATAGCATTACACAAACATTTCTTTTAAAAAATTAATCTCTTCTCAACATAGGCATTTACCAGTATAATCTTCCAGATAGAAAAGTCAACCCAGTTCCTACTGGGTTAATGATTGCAGTGTTTGGGTAGTACTTAGTGTTTGGGATGTAGGGCTAGAGCACCTCTCCTGTGAAGAAAGGCTGAGGGAGCTTGGGCTTCTTTAGCATGGGGAAGAGAAAGCTCTGGAGAGATATCACTGCAACACATTTCTGTACCTGAAGAGAGGCTATGGTCTCGAGAGAGGTGGACTTTTTACATGGGCAGGTAATGCTAGGAGAAGGGGAAGAGTTTTAAACTAAGATGGAAGGTATATATTAAATGTTAGGGGGAAATTGTTTTACTTAGAAAGCAGTGAAGAACTGGCACAGACTATCTGGAAATGTTGTGAATGCCCTCTTGCAGGAGGTGCTCAAGGCTAGGTTGGATGAGCTCTGGGCAGCCTTATCTGGAAGGGGAGATTGGAGTTAGATGTGGGCTTTGCGCATATTAAAGAATAAATATAAAAATGAGTAGTACAAACAAATATAGAGTTGGATAAGGGCTGATAAAGTCATTGTTTACTATTGCTTGTCTGTGTTGTGGTTTTCATCTAGTTTTGTATGTATAATGAAGCATAAATATTACTTAACAGTTGCCATGCAGAAGAGCAGAAGAGGAAAAGGAATATAAGTGATAATGCAACATACTGTGCTGCACAAAGGCTGTTGATGTAGTCTACCTAGACTTCAGCAAAACCGTCTTATCAAGTTTTATATTAAATATCTTATTCTGATTCTTCAAGGGAGGTTGTCTTCTAGCAATTGTTCTCTGTCAATTTAGGTATTTATTCTTTGATCCTTAATACAGATGTTTAAAGGTACTGGACAGGTCGATGAAAAAATTCATGCACTAGGTACATATTTATCTTGATGTCTCTGCACAAGTTTTTATCTCAGGGGGTTTTTACTGGAAGATAAATGCCAAAATGAACTTAGATGTAATAACTATGCATGTAGAACCCGAGCTTGCAATGTTTATGATAATGTAATGGTTATGATGATAGGCTTTTGATCCCTACACACATTGCAGGAAGTAAATGGTTGTGGTAGAAATAAGTATTAATATTGTGTAAATGCTATTTTATACTTTTCTTACAGTGCTTCATTCCACTTGCTTACTTTAAGAGTGTTCAGTATAGTCAGTGGTCTACTCATTGCAGTTCAGATTACTGTAATTATCCAGTTATAATGTGCATAAGCTATAGTTCGTTCTTTTTCTCCTCACTTGATCCAAAGAAGTGTCTTCAGGATTATTTTTTTAATTAATGGAAGGGGGAAAAAATTGTCAAATGTACTTTCCCCGCAACCACTGCAGTGTCATGCTGTCATCCGTTATGTTGACCACAAAATAGAAAACAAATGCTCTTGACTTTAATTGTGAATGCTATTTCATAATACAACACAATTGATCAGTCTTGTGAATAAAGCTGCAGCTGTCTAGAATTCTTACTTCATAATTCTGTGTAAAGTGGTAAGCACTTTATTCTGTCATGCTTGGTTTTAATATCTTATTTTCATAAATGTTAGACATACACAAATTCTGCTGCTCTCATTTTTTTTTTTCTTGTATTTGAGAAGCATAGCATAAAAAATGCAGCTCCGCTACGTAAGCGGTTCAAAATGTAGTTCATAAAATGCTTTCAAAATGCTTGCTTTGGGTCACAGTCTACTTCCTCAGCTGTGATGGGCTGATTTCTTAAGTGTTCCTTTAAGCTAGAGAATGAATTTAGCTTAGTTTAAAGGGAAAAACAAAACAAAGCACCCTGCACTATTAAAGAAATTATATCACAGGCTTCTGTATTCTGGTTTAGAACAGAGTGAAATGGCATAGAAATGATTTTATTTATATTTTTTCATGAGAAACATGCCATAAATAAGAGGGAGAGTCCTTTATGTTGGAGTCATTTGGGGTTTTGTTGTTGTTGTAAATGAGCTCACTAGCAATTTACAGTGTGTGCCCAGAAAACTAGGGTTATGTAGGAAGCAAAGCCCTGTGCTCCAGAGCACCCACGCTCCCAGAGCCTTTGCCAACTGGAATTCTCTGGTAACAAGGATGGAAGTCCTGGCTTAGCACTTCTATTTATTAATAACTTTACCTTATTTCTTTCAGATACATACGTTATAACTGAAGCTTCTATTTTTTGCTCAACAGTCATATAATGTTCATCCTGCTTATTTCCTGGATTTCTCATTACTTCTTTCTGTCTTTTTTTTTTTTTTTTTTTCTTTTTCCTGTTTCAACATTGTGACATCTGTATGCTATCATGGCATTAACAATATTGCACTATTCTACAGTATACAGCTTTAACAGTTGTGCTTAGGTTGTTTAACAAGTGGTTCCATTTACAATGCGGGGCAAATTATATCATTTGTTGATGTCAGTGTTCAATTTCTGTTGTAAGGTGGAAAAAATAGAAACATATTACCTTGCCTTTTGTCAGCACAGCTTTGCAAACAGCAAGCAGAAGTTAGCAGGCTGACTGATATATGCTGTATTGGCAAAACTCAAGCTACCTTATCTGTAAAGTAAGTTTAAAATGTATCACAGCAATATTTAATTTAGATGCCCAATTTAGAATTCTGCTAAATCAATGTATTTCTCCAGAGGACATTCCTTTTCTTATGTGCTTTGCAATATTTAGTGTCAGCATCAAAGGAAGTTCAGATTCCTATAACTGCTACTTAACTGGGATGATTAAAGTGTGACTATCTTTGTTTGCGCTTACTAATTTGTTCAAATTTGTCACATTTTTGAAACAATCAAAGGACGGTTTAAAGTCATTATCAAAGATTACAACTTTATTTTCTCATGGGGGGAAAAAAAAAAGTTTTCTCTCTGCAAAAACTGCATGCATAGCATTAGTTTAGGGATCTTTTTCCCTGCATGTGTCAGTCTTGGCTATGTCATAGTCCTTTCCAAAATTCTCCTTGACTTACTCATGAAAAAATTCAGATCTGTATGCATTTCATCATTGGAATTAACTATTTTTAACTGTATGGAAATTCTTTTCACATGCTTGTCATGTTTTATCTGTCTTATTTCTACTTATCTCCTTATGTAAGGAGGTGGCAAAAATGTCTTGTTTTCTTTTCCTTTGTCTTCCTCTCAAATATTTTGTTGTGGCTAATAGGAAAAAAAACTGATACGAAGGGTCAGCCTACCATCTGTCTGACTGACTATGTGACTTAGAATGGTTTCTGGGAGATAAGTGACAACTCAAAACCTACCCTTTAATTTCAGAAGCTTACCTAAAAAATAAGTGAATATTCTGCCACTTGAAGCAATAAATTATCTTGAACTCATCATTTTTATCTCTTAAAATACACTTGTTTGTGTAATTCAGTGTCATTATTTAGAGACTTTCCCAGCATTCTTTTGCAGTTTACAGGATGAATCTGAACCTCACAGCGAATTTTGTTTTTTAATTTTTTTTAATTTTTTTTTTTTCCTCTGATGAGCACTGAGAATGAGTACTTTGTTTACTGTTTTTCACAGAAAATGGGTCCTTGTTTGATAGTTTCATGTTCTTCCTCCTTCTGGGAGTTTCAGTTAGAAAAATTATTCTTCCTAATGCAGCAGGGCTCTGGCACTAGACTTTCGCACACTCTTGCTCCTGGAAGTGCAAGTTAGGCCTACTGTTTGGGCAGAACATAGCATTTCTAAAAGGAAAAGTGAAGTCATTACTGAGACCCTTAGAAAATTAAGATTAACTAAGAATGGAACAACCTGCTTGTTAACAATATCATTTAAAAAAAAAAAAAAAAAAAAAAAAGAGGCATCATTAGTTTCTTATTTGTTTGTTTCTAAGCAGAAGCACATATTTTATCATTTCCCTTCTTTGGGTAGCTTTTCCTAATTTCTGTTTTAAGAGGGCATGTAAATGTTAACCTATTATCCTTGACATAATGGTGGAAGCTCATCACTAGAGAATTTAAGGATTGATTACTCAGAACTTTTTGAAAAGAAACTATAATCAATAATTATTCAAGGAAACAGAGCATACCTAAGAACATATCTGAGAGATCAATGGAATGGTGTCAGGGCTGAACCAGAAGAAATCACTAAAAAATATATGATTACCTGTGTTTTTTTAGTTATTCTACTATGTCCACGCTGAAAAAAATTCTTTAATAAAGGGATGTTGTTATTTACCTCAGGATTTCTTATCATCTTCCTCTTGCCACATATGCATGCCTCTAAACATGCAAATAAAGCAAGTTTTTGTAGGGAGTTTCCTGGGTAGGTGTTAGCATTTTCTTGCTCCTGAACATCTAGGCACAACTTTTTTCATGTCTGGGCTATTTTATATGAATTTTTTTATTTTTTTATTTTTTTGCATTTACAGTCATAATTCTTGAAACATTTTTCTGTTGGAGGAAAAAGGTTTAATATTCACTTGTCTGCAACAGAACTAAAGACCAAAAGTTAGGTGCCTATTTAGAGTACAGTATGATTGGTAAGGAGAGAGTTATTCTCCACCTGTTGAAGGTAATTCAGTTAAAACCAAGAGTCTCTATATAATTTGTTGCAAAAAGCTTTTTCTTACTCTGCCTGTGTTTATAGGAGAATGACTACTGTCTGTGTTTGATGTTCTGACTAGAAGGAGTGTGTTGGAATTGTTATTGTAGATGTAAAAATGGATAAATTATTACATGATTTACAACTGTACATGATTCTGTGGCCTAATTTTCATTCATTTCTATAAGTAGTTTAAGAATATCCTCCTGTACTAGAAATCAGTATCTTCTCCCCTCCTCCTTTTTTATTCCTGTTTGACGTTTCACACTGAAAAGCTCTTATAGCAATAAACAAAATCTTAGAACAAGTGATTTTTCTGTATGAAAGTTGACTGACTCTTGTATTGTAAAAGGAGATGGGTTTTTCTTTACACAAATAACTGCATATTAAAAAATCTGATGCTCAAAGCTTCTAAAAGTTAGATTGCCATGTTTTCTGAAAGGACAGACTTTTGTTCATTTTAATTATGAGATGGCAACAAACCCGTAGTTTGCAAAATAAATGTGAAAACAAAAGATTTCTTCCTGAATGCCTTCAGTTCTAAAACTGTTAATTAGCACATGTAAGTATGTTTTGATATACAGTTATAGAATCTCCAGTATCAAAGCCAGCTTTTAATATCAGCAATAAAAGGTACACCATAATTACTTGGGCACTGAAAAGAAAGGTAGCCTGCTAATGTCAGTCATCTTGGTAAATGAGAATTTGACACATTACAGACTTGACTACGTTTTTGTGATTTTTGTTTCTTAAAAATGTTATGTCTTTTCAGGTTGGATGAGTTAATAGAAATATTTCTGGAAGACAGTGATCCTGAAAGCACTTTGGATGTTGAAGCAGACATGCGCAAGATCAAGTACTGCTTCACTTATTTGAAGGTATTTCTTTTAAACATAGGTGGAAATACAGCTGGGACTGAATATAAATTGAAGACATTTGCAATTGAAAAGAATCAAAAGAAATGCAGTATAGTTGAGAGATATGTAAAGTAGTAAAACAAACTGTGAATTGCATGAAGAACTAATAGAAATTTGGAATTTAATTGGAAAAATGCAGCAGGATTGTGTGAAACAATTACAATATATGGTAAACTGTAAGAGAGGACTATAAGTTGTTGGAATCTACTCATTGCAAGTTATTTGTAAGTGGATTGATGTATCTGTGTATTCAGAGTACTACAATGTCTTTACTTTTTATAAACTATGTCAAAAGAGATTAAAAATAAGATTAAAATGCTATATCTTTGAATCTGTTGCACAGTCTTAATAGTGTAAGCACTTCAACTCTGAGGAGACAAGATACACATGAATTAGAAAGAACAGTGAATAGAGAAATAAGTAGAAGGCATTATACACTTTTTCTATGTGTTTGGGATGTTGTTTTATAATACAACAACATATGCATTCCTGATTTAAATTGATTGTCTTTGAATAATTAGGTCTTATTTGCACTGTTTATATCAAAAACACCATGATGCTACAGAACACTGGAGTCACACTTACATAGGATAAAGTAAATTCTACACTTCATAGTGAAGAACAACAAATACCTCTCATTCCATACATCTACCCATCCCAAACATTTGCATATAACTTGATATAGTGGCAAATTTTTATTCTCTTAAGGGTCTATACAGACATTGTTTTCAACATATTTTCCAGAGAGTCACAAGAGAGAGTAAATACATAGCCAGAGGTAAACTCATGAGAGCAATTTTATTTGTTTCTTTCTTCTGGTGGCTACAACAGAATCATTCAAAGATTTCTGATGGAAAGCTGCTATCCCATCACATCTGTGAAGAAAAAGACACTAGCAAAGAAGATGGAAAAGAGGAACTGAGAAAAATGAAAGAACTTCTGCAGCAAAGAGACAATGAGATCAGTATCCTTAGCAGGGAAAAAGTAATATTTGGGTTTTAGCTGATGTGGCTACAATGGTTTCTCTATGTGTGAGATAGGAGTTGGCTGTGTGAAATGAATTTCTCTCTACTGACCCCACTGTGTTAAAGCAATTACTCAGTTTCCAAATTTTATGTGGCAGGACCCTTTCTTTACACCTGCTTCTATTTCAATTGTGGCCCAAAACAAAATCCTTGATCCAGGCACCACTTAGCTTTAGAATGGTCCATCCAAGATCCAAAGACTGAATAAAGTTGTAACTAAAAAACTCTCCTCAAGCAAATTAAACATTTTTTAGAATGGGAAAATCTGATGCTATGTAAAGATCAATTTATTACCTTACAAAGAATAGAATTTCCTGAAGTGTTATTTTTAGCCAAATGAAGTGCTGCTTTGGGGACTATTGGATTATGTTCCTTTTGAATTAATATAAAACTTATACTCTTTACACACACGTTTAATATATAAATTAAACCTAAGGCTTTCTGCATATAAAAACATTAGACTACTTAGATGTGCTTTGCCCATTTCAGTGCCTCACAGCAGACACATATAAGTTGCCATGAAAGTAATGTCTTTTTATTCCCATGAAAACTATAACAAAGTTCACAATAGCACTACACAGTGGAGAAAATCCTCAGCTACAAAATAATATTTTTTTCCATCATAGTCAGCACCCTTAGCTATGCATTTTTGTCAATGATGTACAAGAACCTGCATGCAGCAATAGAGATGCCCCGCTGTCACTCGACACTGCTGAAATGCTCCACCTAATGCTTCACTGTGCCCACATTCACTGTTTGGTTTCCAAACATGTTCAGTAAGCGCAAATGAATGTCAGTAGGTGCCATTTTTTCTGCATGGAAGAATTCAGTGACATGCTTCTTCTTCATGCACTCTCCCATGCCAGATACCATTTTGAAAGACTGCCTATTTTCTGATATCTGTTGCATGGCAACAAAATGTAACAGAATACTGGTGGGAAGGTTCAACTGCTACTGCCATAGTGCTTATATATATGCCTCTGATGTCTTGGGCTAACATGGAAAGGCATTACATTCAGTGCAGCTCTTGTATTTCAAATGTACTTATGTCTAGTAAGCATATATGTTGTTTCCTGAAGTACAAGGAAGAAACCTGCCTAGCTGTAAGATAAGGGTTTATTTTCTTCAAAAGTTTTAAAAAGGAGCCACACAATCACTGTCTGTTTGACTGTAAACACTTAACATCTGTGTTCAGTATGTGAATTAATTAGTGCTTATTAAAAATTAATCTCCTGTTTGGAAAAATCTAAGATGATGGGATAAAATTGCAAACAAAATTCCTAACTCTAAATTCATATTCACAGATAGGCTACCAAATCAGATACTTTAAAAAAAGGAAAAGAAAAGAAAAAAGACCTAAAGATGAGCAAATATAATTATTGTTTTATTGAAAAGATATTCTTAATTGCCTCCTTAATATATCTCGCAGATATTCTAGTAAACATGCTAAAAAATGAGAGGAAGAAAGCACAAGATGCTCTTTTTCAGCTCAGTGCTGCCTCTGCTGGTTCTACATCGCTGAAGCAATCTCACTCTACAAATCTTGAAGAAAGTCAAAACCCATCTAGATTTTTTAGCCTAAAAGAAGCAAAAGATCTCAGCTCTTCAATTCACAGGCTGCCTTTTATTTCCAGAATGAAAGGTTAGTGTAAATTAAGTGCGTATTTTGGGGGGGTTATTACAATAGGATATGCCGCATGTTATATAAGTGCATAACAGAACAGGAAATTTTTGTTTTCAGTAGTAGTGGTATTCTGCAAATTCTGTATACACAAATGCAGGGATATAAATTTATAGTTCTCTCAAGGTAATGATGGCTTTAACAAACTGATGCAAGCCTTCTGTTGTATAATTCTCCAAAAAACAAAACAAAACAAAACAAAACAAAAAAAAACCCAAACAAATTATGTTGCAGATCTTTAAATCTTCAAGTAAATTTATTCAGAAATTTTTTTATTTTTTATTTTTAAACATAACTCATAAAAGTTACTAGAAAAAAACCTTTGTTTTTCCTAGGAAGTCTGGAAGTAATAACTATTAGCAAAAAATAAATCAAAACCAGTACAGCAGATATTGAAAGAAGTTTTGTGCAGGCATTATTAATTGCACAGCATACTAATACATCAATAAACACTTTTTATTTATTTATTTATTTATTTATTTATTTTTAATTTTGTAATCTTACAACCTATGAGAGAAATCTTATTTTCAAATAGAATGAGGTTTCATTTGTTTTGCTTCCAGCTCTGATACCAGACTGAAACCTTTCTGTTTGTCATTAGGAGTTTTCCTTATACTGTACTATTTAGGCGCTTGTTTTTTTCCAGCCTTTTCACTAAACTATTGTGATTATTTCAATTATTTAAAAAAAAAAAAAAAAAGAAAGAAAAGAAGTAACTACATTTTTATGCATTCAAATAGCTCAGTGTTACCTTTCTCAAGCAAGAACTTGGTAAGTATGAACAAATTCAAAATCTGCATTCTGTTGTATTTCAAATTAATAATTATAATATATATATATATAATTATATAATTGATAATTATAAAAGACCATGTTGTCTTATAAATCATATCCTTTCTAAAAGGATATGATAAATAATGTGTTTTTTTCTTATTCAAACTGTTCTTAACTGTTCTGTAAAACATAAAAGGTAAACATACCAATTTTTTCATTGAAACAGAATTATTTTGGCCGTATGGTTGGTGCAGAGGACCTGCCATAATGAAGAAGTATCTTCTTTGGCTATAAGTAAATCTATCTGATTCCCAACCTGTTAGGGTAATGAGTATTTAGATGGGAGTCTGTCTGAGCTAAGGAGGTAATATATTCTGAGATGAGATTTTTTGTGTATGATTAGATTATATATCTAATGCTTTGAAAATACCTATGAACACACCCCCTTCCTTTCAGTCTTCTTTTCAATCTGCTTTGTGTTAGGTTCTGATACTCTCACATTCTACATGGACATAGAAATGATGCACCTTCAGCAATCGGGACAGTGATTGTGAATGTGAATACTCTCCCCCAGGACATCTTATAGTTAATAAAAATAATTTTAAAAATCAGCCATATTTCTGTGACGGCTACAGATAAATAATAATTTACTTTTGGATTACTGTAAATGGCCATATACGTCCACACAGTTCTCAAGAGGCCTGATGTTCTGCTGCAAGTCTTGTCAGTAATGTTGGCAACATTAGGATATCTAACATTCTATAATGTGTAGCTATTATTATGGCAATATTTTAAAAAAGTATTTTTTAATGTTTGCATTGTTGTTCTCAAGGAATACTTTAGTGCAACTGTATGGGATCTGTTGAGTCATGGTACTGATTGATCAACTGTTGAGTCAAACCACTGATTGATCAACTGAGGCAGGGACTTAGTCAGCCATGGGAACATAGGTGAAGGCAATTCAGCTGTGTGGCTGGAGGGGGTAAAGTGTGGCTGCACCTCTCCTACACTCCATTTAAGGGCTGACTGCCACTGGGGAAGGATCTCTTTCTGGAGATTGCTCCCTTTGGAGTTTTCTTCTGCAAACCTAGGACGTGGGTGAGCATTTCTTTTTTTTTTTAAATTATTAACTCTTTTTTATTATAAAACTTGTAAAATACCATGCCACTCTGCTACTGTTCTGTGAAATAATGAATAAAACATAAATGTAGCAGAAGCCAGGTAAATAGCATAACCTGTTCAGCCTTGCCAGGATGTTTTAAAGCCGATCTCTGGAGAATAATTGTCTTTGTAAGCATATAACCAAGTTTCCATGCTCACAATCTTTTTCTGTCTATGAGAATGACAGTGTTTTCCCTAATGTATAAGCAAATATATTTTTCTCTCTTTTGCTTTGTTTCTTAGAGTACTGAAAAGAACAAGCCTTAATGCATGTTTGTGTGGAAAGTATTATGTTCATAAGTTCTTGAAGAGTAGTCAGAAGATTATTTTTCAAATCAGTTTGTAGTTAGAATGAGCCCAGAATGCTGTCAAAAAAAGAGAAAAAAGAAAAACAAAATCATAGAATGCTTGGGGTTGTAAGGGACCTTAAAGACCATCTGGTTTCCCTGCAGTGGGTGGATACACCTCCCCCTGACAAAGGCCTGCCTCACCTGGCCTTGAGCACATTCAGGGATGAGTCATCAACAACTTCTGTAGGCAACCCATTTCGGTGCCTCACAACTTTCTGAGTAAAAAATTTCCTCTTTTCTAGTTTAAAACCTGTTATAGTTTATTTTTTATAATAGTACTGTCGGATTAATATCATACAAAGAAAGAAAGATTTATCTACTTGAAGCATCCTGTTTTATCTGTAGGCAAGTTACTATTTTGAGATCTCTAGCTGCAAAGCAGTATAAAATCTCAAGTGGTTATTACTGGTTTTTATTGCAAAATTACCAAAAGCCCTCAGATATGTGCTACTGATTGAAATATAGATCTTTCCTTTTGGGCTCACACTTGTACATGCTGCAGACTTTATAAATCCAATATATTCTACCTAACAATTAAGCAAAGTGTTTTGAAAAAACACCAGTTGGGGAAAAGAGCATTGGTAACTTTAATGGCAAAATAAGTTATTTTTATTCTCTAATATCAACTAAATGGCTATGCTTGGTTAAAATTTTCCTTTTGTCCTTCCAATTTCTGTATGAATTTGAGAAGTTGACTTTCTCATAGTAATTTCTCAAAGGTGCGGAACTCCTACGGTGGTAAAATTGTTATCTGTCTGGTAAAATTTGTCCAAATAATATTCATTAAGCAGTATCTTAGATCATTTATAAATATATCAATTTACAACATTGTCTGGAATGTCTTTCCAATTTTTTATGTCATTTCCTTTTTTCTTGAAAGTAAGCTAACATGGGGGAGAATCCTACACTTATATAATCTCAACTGTATGTTTCTAAGTCTCTGCTGCATTGAATGTAAATGCTCTTTCAGAAGAAATTGAATGCAGGTGCTGTAACGTTGAAGACTTGACATGCTCATTGTATTATTTACATTCCTGTGAATTCTATTTTTTCTGTATCTTCTGTATTTTTGAAACTCCAAATAGCAGACTTTGAAGGTAGTAGCTGTATAAACATAAAAAGAAATGAGACCTATTACCCAAAATTTGCATTCCAAATGTTTCTTTGGCTACCATTATATCATGTTTACCTACTACTAAGGAATACTAAGTTGTAATTTTTGTTTGTTTGTTTTTAACTGCTTATTTAAGTATAAGGGCTCATGTTCAAAATGAGATCATTAGTAAATTAATATAAAAAATAAGGTTTGATACCTATAGGGAATCTAATTAGAATGGCTGAAATTGGACATGTGCATTGTTGTTTTATTTATTCAGGTATGTTATAGCCTGTATCAAGATGTTCTCCTGCATGGTTAGAGCAGAGGAATACACAAATGCAGCATCCTAGTAATGTCCTAGGTTTTTCTGATGACAGTAGGCTATACAACATCAAATTCTTCAGCTAAAAGTTATACCAGTTTGCTTGCTGTTGGATTTGTTGTTCTTGGATCCCAAGAGTCTTCCTTTAGGAGGGTGTGGTAGGTATCACTCTCCTGTGATTTAGTAAGGCAGTAGCACACCACTGTTTAGATTGGAAAGTTGCCTGATGCTGATATTTTGGCAAGCCAGCTCCTATCACTGAGAGCCTTTTACTGATTGTATAAGACAATTAGCTTAGAATGAGCAGACCAGAGCTTTTTATCTTACTCCAAGTACTGTGAAAAATAACTTACTTTTCAGTACCCATTTTAATCACAGAACATTCTAAATTATAGATCCACAATGCATGAGTAAGGGTACAGAACATTCTAATATATTCAGTAGTTGTGCTGGCTGACTCCTACTATTTACTGCATCGTGGTATCTTTCATAAATCTCAAAAAATATAATTCTCTGGCTGTGAATGTAGTCCATTTCAGGTGAACATACCAGAAAATGCAAAGATAGTAGCACAATACCTTGAGCTTTACAAAGGCTTCAACTCTTTCTTTTGCTTTTTTGTTTTGTTTTTTATAATTCACCTTAATGTGAAATCTATACTGCAGGTTTGTTATTCATAATCTATAATTTGAAGAGATCTTATCATAGAGGTTAGGATTTCACATACAGAGTTGCTTATGGTCTTTCTCAGGAGCCTGCTGTTTTTACAAATAAGTAGTTTTAGGATAACTCAAAGTATGAATAATAGTGACAAAGCAAGAAAAAAAATCGGACTTCATCATATATGTCATTGCAACATTCTGTTGCATTTTGACTTTTGTCATTTCATACCACTTCTCTTTTGCAGGTAAGTCCTATTTTTAAATAGATCTCAGTCTTCTGCTTTCTTGTAACATGACTCTGTTAGTGGAAGACACATATATCATTTTTCCTCCTGCTGGATTTTTTTTCTACTGAAATACAAACATCTTGGTTACCAGAAAACAGTGTTAATATTGTGACATTCAAAGAATGCAATAACTTGTAGTGATAGTTTCCAGTGGTTGTTTATGCTTATGAGCTTAAGAGGAATTGTTTTACACTTACAAAAGATTTTATTAGGATCATGTTTTGGCCATATTTAGCCATTTCCTGTGTCTTTAACTGAGAAGCTGTGAGGATAATTTAGAGTTTAGTGGAGAAATTATCTGCTATGAGATTCAGTCAGAATTGAACATTGCTTTTCACTTGGCAGTTTGCAAGCACATACAAAAAAAAAGAGCATTCCTCCAGAACGGCTGACAAGTTAACTTTAAAATGAGAGGTGAGAGATGCTTTCTATAAACAGATGGTGATTATGAACAGTGGGACAGTAGTGATGATAACACACCAACTATTCAGTTCTGAAAGTTAAATATTTTCATCTTGTATTTAGATTTCTCAAAATATTTATCTTGGCTCTTTTATGTATTTATGTAATAATCTGGGGGAAAAGCTTCCTTCTATTGTTGGAAAACCTGCAGAAAACTCCATACTGGAAGGAACTGACTGAGATTTTCCATCAAAATCTCTTCCATATCCTTTGTTCAAAAAAAAGTTTCTATTCACTAGGAAAACTAAGTGTTTATTAAACATACGTATGTCTTGGGTTCATTTTGCAGGTACAGCAGTGCTTTAGGCTTTCTGAGGGACAGATTCCTGGCCATGTGCTCATGACTGAGTTTGCTTGTCACCAAACATATGTACCCATTTTAATGCTTTTTAGCCAGAAAAGGAGCTCACTGATATACTTCAAACATTATTCAAGCTTATTCCTAATGCTTCTCATCTCTCAGAATAGAATACATCTCCTGTTATGAGACTAGACAAAAATATGTATTCCAATTCTTTTTAAAGCTGAATTTCTACCAGCTTAGATGTAATTGAATTTTTCATTGCTTCTGATAAAATTTTGAACAATTTTATGTTGCTATACTTCTGATAAGTTTAAACAAAGTTATTTTCTGGTATTTTGAGTCACCAGATAAAAACATATATTGCTCCAATTCACAGAACCACAGAACTATAGGGGTTGGAAGGGACCTCTGGAGGTCGTCTATCCAAACTCCCTGACAAAGAACATTCCCTTTAGAAGACTGCACAAGTGTTCAGGTGGGCTTTGAGTATCTCCAAAGGAGTCTCCACAACCTCCCTGAGCAGCCTGTTGCACTGCTCTGCCACCCTCACAGATTTTTATTTTTTTTTTTTCTAATGTTCAGATAGAACTTTCTGCATTACAGTTTATTGTTTTCACCCTTCATTCTGTCACTGGGCACAGTGACAGAGCCTGGCTCACCCACTTGACACTAGAAGGACCTAAGTGTCCTGGTGGACTATAGGTTTACCATGAGCAAGCAGAGTGACTTTGTAGCCAAGAAGACCAATATACCTGGGATACTTTAAGATAAGAGTATGGTCAGATGACTGAGGGAAGTTATCCTACCTTTCTGTTCTGCACTGGTGAGGCCACATCTGGAGTGTTGTGTCCAGTTCCAGATTCCTCATTCCATGAAAGATAAGGAACTTCAAGATAGTGGTTTATTTTAATTTCCAGTCTTGTAAGAATTTTTTACTTCTTGTTCATCTTACAAATACTTTCTAGAATAAAATAGATTTCTTTTAAAGAGCGACAGAGCATTAGAACAGGTTGTCTAGAGAGGTGGTGTAGTCTCTGGAGGTATCCATGTTTGGATACTTTCCTGCGAGATCTACTGTAGGGAATATGTTTTGGTGGAAGGGTTGAACTTAGTGATTCCCAGAGGTCCCTACCTCTGATTGCCTGTGATTCTGTGAAAAGTACATTTGATTGCATTAAATGGCAAGACTATCACACCATACTTTTGACTGTGTTAACACAGTGTTTATAGGACTCTGGACTAAATTGTGTTGCTTTTTTCCTTTCCAAAATCTATTCTGAGTGTACTTAAAAAAAAAAAAAAAAAAAAAAAAAAAAAAAAGATTTTGTCTGAATCCACAGTGAATCCACTGTAGGTTTTGCTTGAGAAAGGACTTTAAACTGAACTTGCTGAGATTAGTGAGAAGTTAAAAGTGAATGAATTAAGAAGTGTGAGTCTCTAGAAATGTCATTTTAAGCAACAACAGATGATTACATTTTATTACAAATATGAATGTGTGCTTAAGATGTAAGTTTACATGAGCTCCTGCAATTGGCATTTCATGCTAACATTCTGTGTTAGGATTTTTGTCCTCAACTGTTTGTAAATAGGAACATGGAGTTATTTTTAGGAGATGAAGCCCAGATTTTGCTTTTTTTGTATCTAGATCTCCATTTGCAACATCAAAGGCATATTTAGTGAGATGTAGGGGTTTAATGAGAGTGGGGAGTACTTTCATTGATTTCTTGGAAACACTGAAACTTTATTGTCTTATACAGACAGTGCTGTTATGTAAACCACTTACTACTGTATGGCTGTCAAAAGCTCTTTCTTTCTGCACGTTTAATTGGTTTTATAAAAGGTTTCTGGTTTGTCTAAAAAGCTCAGTGTGTCTTTCAGTTTCTCAGCTTGGAATCTCTTCTGATGTGGAACGTATGTTTGGAAGCTTGTTAAAGATGCTTTTGGCAGTTTTTACAGCTTTCCTATCTGTCTGTTTAGATGAGGAAAGTTTCCAGTATTTCTATGCTGGTTTACTGTTCTCTTATCCACATTAGTCTGCTGAAATGTAACACACTGTTCCCTGGAAGTTCTCTACTGTTTCAAATCTTCTCAACTTCCTGATTCATTAGCCACTTTGGCTGCCTAAAAGTGATATTGGATTCTCCAGACTAACTCCTTAAAGATGTTTTTACTATCTATGACTGACCATCTTCAACTCTTGATATTGTAGACGTAAAACATGCTCCTGACTGTTTCTGTGTACTTGAATTATGATTTAATTGCTTTATCTATCAAATTTGGCAAGTACATCTGTGAAATGTCTTCTATGTTGTTATGAATAAGAACATCAAACTCAAGAAACTACAGTGTTTTTTAATTGGAACCACTACGTGCACATTGTCTATGAACGTGGTTAATACAAAAGACTAATTCTTCTTTATGGCTTAAACTTCAGATATTGCTATGCAGATGCAATCAATTCTGCTAAATAAAATTACACTTTGCCAGTGTATTTAATTTTAAGATGACTTTTCATGTTCAAACAGAAACTGACATTGCTTTGAGAGACTAGCCTCAAGGTAGTTCAGTATTAGCTCAAATGAGAAATTATTCAAAAAGCCTCACAAAATGTCACTTGTTCCTGATATTTGTAACGAGTTTGATGGACCTAAAATTCAGACAGATCTTTTCAGCTGGTTTTATGTTTGTGTGATTGGATAATTTTTCCATTGAAGTTGGTGGAAGTGTGACTTTTTCCCTCAGTAAGGCTCTTAACATTTTGGAGGGAGGTTTTACTGAATAAGTAAAAAATCATGCAGTTCAGTTATCTCCAATATATTGTGTTTATCCCTTGGAATTTTGAGACTGTTCATTTTTAGCGGCTTTGTTGTAAGATCAGTAATATAATTTTAAAAAAAAGTCATGCCAGCAGGGGAGTAATGTCAACCTTAAGTTAATTTGAGAAAGTTTGGAGCATTGATTTAAGGTGTGAAGGAAGAGATTAAGCTAAGGTTTGGAGATGAAGTACACATCTAGAGCTTAAGTGAGTTGTGCTTTTCTATCAGATTACAAATAATTCTCTATAGTTAGTACTCAAAAGTCTGGTAAAATCTCTTACTGATTTTCACTGCAGAGCCTCAGTTAGAAACCTGTAGCTGAGATACTCTGCTATAGTAGTCTATTGAGCTAGTTTGAAAATAGTCTTTAGTTATTCCCAGGGCCAAGTAGGAGCTGAGCTGACTTTATTATAAATTAAAGCAAATCTGAAAGTTGAATTGGCTATGTAGAGTTATAGAAAGAACTGACAACCTGTATGAAAGCAAGTATGAGTGATTATAATAACTGTCTTGTAACTGAAGTATTATGACTAAATTTTAAGTTATCCCAGTTCTTCAAACCATGTATCTGACTGATACACTGAAAGATGGTACCTAATCATAATGATGCTCTAAGACATCTATGTTTTTATCATGCTTCAGAGCTTATTTATTTTCTTTCCCAGACTAATTTTCCCATTTTCTTTGTTAAAATTACTTACAGTAGTGAATGATTTTTGATGCCTTGTTGAGCACGGCATTTGTTAAAAGGCAGTTTGTTTGTTTGTTTTCCTCAATTAAACTATGAAAAATATTTATGTAAAGTGAACCCCTTATCTGATCTCCAGTTCTATACCAGGCCTGTATTCATTAAGATAAATTTATTTTTTATTGTATATTTTATTTGTAATATTTTATTGTGATGTTAATTTTTTTTTGGTTGTTGTTGTTGTAAGTTTCAGTTTTACTATATTGCTTTTTGTGTGTAATAATTTCAAGTCTTTTTTACTTGTTCACCTCATGGCCACAGGGCTACTGCTACTTTGATGCTGCTGAACTTGATTACTGTTGCAGTCTTAATGGTTTTAGTGTTTATCGTCATTCTTTAATTCCTTCAAAGAGTGGACAGTTCAAAAACAGTATTTAGAGGTTCAGCTCTAAGCAAAACATAGGAAAGACACCTGTAAACCTGATGCTGTTCATATTGGCTACCATGTTTGATACCTTCTTATACCTGCTTCATTGCAACTCCTGGTTCCTGCTTACATTTGACTTTCTGGTGCCTTTAGTTAAAAATCTTTATGAATGTAAGTTTAGCGTACTGGAACTAAAAAGAAACTTTCAAAAAAATCTGATTTGAGAGGTTAATTTCTTTTTGTATTTATAGTATATATTTGTCTGCTATTTTAGGAAGAAATTGACTCTTTTTTGTTTATTCCTCAATGCCAAACTGATTTTTGCATTTATTATCTCTCAATATAGAGAGTAAAATTGTACACCCTGGTTTATCACAGCAGTAGTTTGAAAATATTAAGTCTTTAGCTTTAATAATTTTTCACTATGGGAGGGACAGCTGACTTCTTGGCATCTTTTACAGAAAACATGTAGACGTAATTTCTGCTTTTCTTAAAATAAATACAGATTTGTAAGATTTTTCACTGAAAACCTGGAGCATTTGTTATTTTTTGTTCATTTGTTTTACCAGTTTGTGTAACCTTGTTATACTTTTCTTTTGTGTAAGAATTTCTAAACCTTCTTTTGTTATTGAAGACAATGTATAGAAAAAGCTATGGAGATATTTTTTTTTTCTTTTTTGTCTGAAGTCCATGTCATTTCCAACTTCTAAATTGCTGAAAACACTTGTTTGTCCTGTTAAACTTGTGTTCCCCAAAGAAAGAAAATAACATAGCAGTACTCTGAAATACAACCTGGATGTGCATGTTTAAAGAATGTGTTCCCCTGTCACTGCCAAAACTAATAGAAGTACCTTTTTCAGAGCATAAAAGCGCTGGAAATACTTACCTCAGTTGCAATGTCAGATTCTTCACAGAAAGGTATAAAAACCTCCACACAAACTGTTGTGCAATGACTTGTGGGTCTGTTTGTTTTTATGCTGCTATCGAATTCAAAGTGCTAAAATGCAAGATAAAAGATTCCTTCCAGTTTTTAGCTGCAATTCTACTTGTGACACTTCTCTGTATGTACATTACCAATTTCTTTCTCAAGGACCATGTACATATTGAAAATTATAACTACTTTTTTATTTAATATTTTACATAATTTTTTTCTGGGCACTATGGCTTCAACCAGGTCAGGGCCTGATCCAACAAAACATCCACTTGGCTTAAAGGGGATAGCACAAGATATTAAATATATCTTCTACTGTAGAGGCCTAGAGTTTGGGGCATATTTCTACAAAGCTAAAATTGTTAAACAGAAACAGGATGAGCACGTAGAACAGCCAAGTCAGTTACAAGATTTATTGCATCCTTGCATGGCCAACAGGATTGATTTGTGTAGATTCCCTAAAGCACTAATTGTATTCGTTTCTCTGAGGAAATGCATTTAAGCATTGTTATTACCCTATAATATCAGTTGAACCTAATCACATATTGAACATTCATTAATGTTTTCCAACTTTGTAAATTAAAAATTGGATGCTTTTATTTTTATTCTTTCAAAAGTCAGAGATTTTTTTTTATTTCCCTCATGAATCATTGCAGGATGCCCTCATATTGATAATAGGTTTGAATTTGATTAGAATTTTTTCCATATGGCTCTTTAAGATTGGTATTAAAATATCCACTTCAATGTGGATAATTCTTAAAGGAGCATTATAGGAATAACTAAAAGAAAATATTACTAAGAGCTTACCATACCACTTTTGATGAGGAAGATTTCTTGTAGTTTATAATACAGCAGAAATTATTTAGATTCTGGTGTCATCTGAGTACATACTACAAATATGTTTTCATATGTGACAAGTACTACATATCCAGTGGATTGTTTTGCTTTGTTTTCCAAATGAAAGATTTTGCTGTAGAGCTCTGTGAATTTGCTGCCCTGTATTTGATTCCTACAGTGTGATCTGTGTGCAGCTACAGCTTGAAAACATTTAGAAACAAAATCTGGTATAAAAAGTAGCTGTTTGCTTGTTAAGTACAAGTGATCATTGCATATATGTGATGACATGGTTTTACAGTATCTCTACTTTAAAGATATTTCTAAAATGAATCTCTTGTCATATAAATAAATTAATCTTTAGGAACTTGCCTCTTCAGGAAACTCTGCCAAGAAGCAGTGTCTATTACAAAAGGGAAGATCTGTGGTCAGAGAAAGGTCTTCTCTGCTGGCCTCCCCATGCAGCGACTCAGAGTATTGTGAGATTGTATAAGAAGAGTGTATAAGCTTTTTTGCTTGCTTGGGCTGCACTGAGTGAATAGAAATTGTCTTGGACCCACATATAAAGTATATAGTATAAATTTAATGTACGTAAGTAACAAAGCTTTTGTGTGTGTGTGTGTATTTACATTTTTTTACATTAAAAAAAAAAAGATGAAAAATAAAACTGTGGTTGAATGTGTAAAACTTAGTTAACAAAATCCAACAATCAATTTTTTTTCTATCATCATGCTTTTTCATCTACTACTGAATCAGGTGTTAATAACATCAGTGCTAAATACAACATTTGTGTTAGCCATGTTCCAGTCAGCGAGCTCTTTGCAGATTTCAAGTCAGTTATTCCTTATACTGCATTCACATGCTAGGCAGTACAGAGAACAAAGAGGGAAATAGGAGAATACAAAAATGAAGTAACATCTGATAGCAGATCATTGATGCAATAGTCTGTTTATTGTTTGGAACCTGTTTGATGTTGTTTTTTCCTCACATATGTAAAATTCAATTTATTATTACTGGACTGTAATGCTTTGAGCGCTCAGAAATATAACACTGGCATACCATTCTGGGGCTAAATTGAGTTTTTGTGTGGCTGAATGGAATGCCCATCTTGGTTGTATTGAAAAATGTCATAAGGCTTTTTTTACCCAAGCATTTCTGCCAAATGCGCACAGGAAGTGGCTTTGGCAGTTGTATCCAAACAAGTCACTTCGTTTCCTGGAATCTGCTTTTTTGCAAAATGTGGACTTTAAGTAAGAAAGTGAAAAGAGGGATGTTAAGAGACAGAGGAAGGATCACTAAAAATTTAAGAAAATTAGATTTCCTGGATTGTTAAACTCATTTTTTTTTCTATGTGCAGTCAAAAAAATCATATAGCTTAACATTTTCAAACTTGATAGTTTCTTCATGTAATAAAACTCTTAAAAAGGCTGTTGAGTATAACTGCAATTAGTGCTTCTTACTAAGCCCATTGTAAAGTATTTACCATACAAGAGAGTATGCTGTATAACCACACAGGTTATAGATGACTATTTCCTACTGGAGGTTTAGAAAAACTTACATTTATTATTGTAAAACCCTCCAAAATTGAAAGAAAGTAAATGCTGTCAGATATCATTTTCAGTCTAAAAGGAGATATGAATTGATTATTGTAAACAATACGATAAAAGTGTCTAAATTTTCTGTCTAGTCAGATAGAATAAGAAATAAATACTACAGCAAAATCATTTTTCTAGTCTACCTTGCTGATTTTGAATAATGTATTATTTTTGTCCTTCTCTTTGCTACTACCATCTCCAAGATAATACCCTGAGTATTTCAATAAAAATTACTACAGTCTTCCTTATAGTATTGGATAACTGCCTATAAGCACAGCCTTCATGTTCTTATGCTCATAATCTTAAGGTTAAATCATAGTTGTTTGGTTTTTTATCCAGATGTTTGAAAAGCAGGAGTTCAGTAGTTAGTTTGTATCAAATATTTCTTAAATTATTTTAGCAAATTAGGGACTGTTTCAGAAGTGTTCATAAGGATAAGCCATATGTTTAAAGTATGCAGTAGCAGTGAGTCATGCCGTGATGTATCAGATAGGACTCTTGAAAGATTACAATTTTCTTATATTGAAGTCTAATGATGAAAGTAAATATTCATGATTCAAAAGAAATTTTAATGTCAGAAAAGTACAAATATACAAGTCATGGAGAATTAATGATATAACTTTTACTAATTCAGTTGGGTATTTATGGACAGTATATGAAACAACGAAGTAAATCTGTTGATTTACATATAATGTTTTCAAATCATTAAAAATCACTTCTAATGGGTGAGGGCACAATGAAAAACAAAAACAATTTTGAAGCAGCTCAGTGCAATAGCTAAGATGAGTAAAGATAGTCATTGCGTACACCTTACCCAGTGTCTATATATGTTAAGTTATAAATGGTGGGGACTGTAACTTTAACTGGAGGGAGGTTTTCCTTCCCGTTCTCCTTTTCCATATTTCCTTCAATATTTTATTCTTAATGCAACCACCTGTTGATTATTTTCTTATCTTATAGTGTTCATTTTTTTCTATAAGTATTCTATTGTCACTTTAAGATGTTGAACAGTTTTCACTGAGTACTTGTACCACTCTTTTTGTTTCTATGTAAATTGCACTTCTTACTAAGAATATTTCCGAAATAATGTATAAACTTCTGTTAACAATTGGCATAGTATGTTTCTGATTTCTTATTGAATTTATGGGATAAATATATTGTCTGAGTAGTTTTTTAGCTGACTTGGAAATTTCTTTTTGTTTATCACGGGGTTTTGTTTTTTGTTGTGTTTGTTATTGTTTGCATGCTTCTGCTGTGGATTTAATTAACAATAATAATTATTTAAAAAATCAGCTTTCCATTACATTATGAAGGCAATATGATGCATTGACTGTGTTCTCAGACAGAGATACAGGACATCTGTTTCTGATTTCAATCTCTATTATTTAGTAAGATTGTGAACTTAGGCAAGTGATCTCACCTCTCTGAACCAGTTTCCTCAACTGTAAAATAAATTAGAGTAGCTTATCTTTCAAGATTGCTTTGAGATGTCATGTTCAAAGGCTTACGTGTAAGTGCAAAATCTTGTTTCTCTAACATTAAGGAGAAGATTGAATGATTTGTGAAAGTAAGAGTGAATTACAAACAGAGACCAATACTAGCTTTGAACACCCTTCTTCTGTAACATATTTGTTCTTGAAATTATTTCTTTTTATTGATAGCTAATTTGTTTGGGAGGTTTTGTGGAAAAAAAACTCGATTGTGTTGGCTGCTTAAATTTCTATGCAATTGTGAGTAAGGAGTTTTGGTTTTAGTGTTTGTTATTTATTGTATCTTCCAAGAGTAAGCTACATAAAATGTATTTTATACACTGATATTGCTACTTGCAAAAGATTTGAGTACTCATTATGAACTGGAAAAGTTCATCTTTCTAGAATGGTTATATTTTTTTATTCCATGCATGTCAGCTTTAGCTCTGGGAAGAAACATTTCTAAGTATTTGAGAAATTTCCTTTAATATTTCACTGTACAGAAAAAAGTAGACAACAGTTTTAAATGCTAGCAACTATTCAAAAACAGGAGGTGAATGTTTAAATTTTTATTAAACATGTTAGGAGTATTTTACACAGGGGAATACTGAAAGAAAAACTTAGGCAAGTTTATTTCATCTACTAAAGCCAAATATGAGTGTGCTCTTGGCTCTAAGGTACATGACATTTAATATAGAAGTAAGCTTGTGACATGGAATTTCCATAATATGTTGTCTCATTTTGATCTTAAGGAAAATAAGTTAAAGCTGCTGAAAAACATAATGTACTAAGCATTCAGAAAGAATTAGGAAATTTTCTAATGATAGATTTGCAGAACATAGATTTGCAGGCTGCAAAAACACTCTTAATTCTATGTCTTGACTTAAGTAGATATGAGCTACAGAGTGTATCAGTAGCGTAGCAATGTGAAAATTTTCCTTTAATCCTTCACAGTATATTCATCATATGGTTCAGGTGGTTAGAAATCTTCATTAGAAAGGAAGACTTTAAGTTGGGAAATGCATTCACACAATGTGTAATTTCAACTCAAATATTTTGACATAAATATTCTTAAAGTGAGGTCCCCTAATAAAGCTATTGACACTACTTAAATTTTCAGAAAACCTGTTTACTATTTTGAGTCAGAGAGAGGCAACAGATGAGTCCTGTCAATGTGAGCAATTAGCTCTGTCACTGATATCACCAGGACAAGAATGTCATCAGGTCTGATTAAGCCAGCTTTTAGAAACACAGAAATTAAAGACATGTATTAAATGCATGAGAACATGGAAAATTACTTGACCTTTCATCTCAGTTTGTTAAACGTCATAAGGATAATTATATTTTACTTTTTTCTCTTTGTTTACTGTGGAGACTTTAGTAAGAATAACTAAAGCTAAAGAGTATGTACAGGATCTGTAGAGAACTTATTTTAGTGATGTTATGGAATGTATTGGAAATTATAGTGCTGTTGTATATATATATTTTACATAAGAAAAATGTTTTTTAAATAATGAAAGCTGCCTTGTAATATTTAAAGAATTTGGTTTCTTGAGTGTTTAGTTTAAGGAGAAAGGCAAAGTGCATCTCCATTCTTACCTGTATGTGTACTACGTATGACATCAGCTGTCTCTGAAAAGTATTCCCATTGGTGTACCTGAGGAAAAAGAGAATGTCAGTGCAATTTCATTTGCAGGTTAAGGAATGTAGCTTTGAAATCACTTTTGGAACTATGTAATTAAATAGCATAGATATCCATCTAGTAGTAAGTGATCTGTAACCACTACAGTTTTTCATGATCTTGTGGAATGTAAAACATTAAATGCTTTTTATACAGCAGTCAGACATTAACAGGGCAAAAAATGAAATGGTCAAGAAATTGCTAACAATGCACTAATAATGTTTCTGGAAAACAAATATTCTGTGAATTATTATAAGCAAATAAATGTTGCTGAATCATAGGCTTTATTTTACCACACTGCAGTATCAAATTGTTCCCTGACTTCTGTTTTATCAGGAAAGGTTGCTGAACATAAAGAGGAGGAACAATTATTTTGCTGAATGTGGATATTTATTGTTATGACAGCAGAACTTACTGTTAATAGGGTAGACTACACCAACCCATAAGTACAGGGTTGAAAGCACTTCCTGCCTTTGGGGTCAATTTATGATGGAAGCTTCATTAAAAATTGAATTAATTGCATTGTGGTGAGGTTTCAGGAATAGTGATCATACTGGTTGAGGTATTTAGCTTTCATGTGTTATATTACGTCTTTCATTTTAAGCCTTAGCGAGTTATAAACACTGCTTTTACTTATCAGAAGCATTGTTAAAATCCTATTGGTTGTTTTTTGTTTGGTTTTTTTTTTTTCCCTTATGAATGTTTCTGAATTTTCTGTGATAAGTGCCATATGCCTAAGGGTATTTGCTTGAATTCCAGAAGTATTTGTGTTCACGAAATTACTCAAGCATATATTTTTTTCAGTCTACCTAGAGAAGCTATAAAAAACATAAGTGCTACCACATATCACTTTTAGTCTAGAGCTAAGGAATTTTTATACTCATGTAATTTTGTGTTTATGCATAGCCTCAAACTCACTCAAGTTTTAAGAGGCATTTGAGTGATCTGTAGGATTGGGTGGTAATCTAGTTGTTCCTGGTAACATCTTAGTGCAACTTCTGTCCTTCAATCAGATGCGCACAAGTGTTTAGTTTCTCTTTTTTAATGAACTCAGTTTTTTACCTACCCTGAAGCAGGAAGTTACATGTGTTGAGTATTCTATACATTGCATATTACACTAAGAAAATATCTGCGCAGCTAGATTTCTGCAGTAGTTCTGTGGCTTTAGAGGGATTCTTTTTAATCTATCTTTGATAGTGCCAGTACAAAGATGCTGTCGTACCAAACAGGGGTACCTAAGGAGAGGTATCAGTGCATACAGCCAGATGATAGCATCTTTGCTGTCACACTAGGAACTTAGAAGTACATTAATGATTATGCAGTAAAAATAGGTAACTGTTCATTTTTGTAACCAGAAAAAAAATCACTTTACTAAGGCCTAAAATATCACAGAGACATTTAAAAACAAACAAAAAACAACTACCACTCTGTTAAGTGGAAGTGTTATTAACTTATTAACTGGTAAAATGTCATAAAATATACAAAAACTCATTGCAACAAACTATCAGATTTCTTGTCTATACAAATTCCAGCTTGTACTCTATCCTCTTCCAAATGCCACCATCTTGTTCAGAAAGCAGCTAACTCTGGTAATGCCAGCAACAAATGAAGGGAAATTTCGAAGTCTACTTTGCTTAAAACAATTCTTGTATCAGATCCCTTGCATTTTTGCAATTCTGCTGCTGACAATGGAATTCCAATACTTGCTGGATTGTCCTAATCTTCTTGAGGCATTTATTTCATGAAAGAACTTTGGACAATATTTCGGACTGAAATATTTTTTGTTGTTGTTGCCAGTTACCGTATTTGTGACAAGCAGTTTTTCCTATTCAGTGTGCATGATTCTTTCTCTCATGATTCTGCATCTACTGGCATATTAGCAGAATCCAACTGTATTTCGTATTAAAATACAGAGATGTATATAAATTTTTCAAGTTGCCTGTGAACTTCTATGCACAGAATGACACAGCTCTGTCTTAGAATTTGAGTGAGAGCCATATTGAAGGAATGGCTCAGGAAGCATATAGCTGGAATTTACTTCTCTTGTATGCAGTCCAGTTTATGTCCACCACATGGCTTCTACTCACAGCCTTCCTTGAAGTTTAAGACACATCCCTATTTCCATGTGAAGTTACTGACCCTGACTGTTGTTACTTCCAAACCTTCTGCTCTGTTCACCTCTATGGGTTTTACTAGATTCACAAAAAATCACTATCTAAAATCACTGTTGACTAAGAACAGTTTATATGCTTATGTATTAACAATTCCACTTGCCACTGTGGCAAAGGAGTGGAGATAAGTGGCAGGGAAGTTTTATCTGAAGCTTTTCTTCTCTGAAATTACAACAGCAAAAATTCTTCATTAAGTATGTGTGACAGCTTCTGTCAAAAAAAAAAAAAAAAAAAAAACGAAAACAAACAACAAAAAAAAAAAACACAAGTAAATAAAGGCAATGTAAGAATATTTAAAGTGATGGAAACAATTGTCCTCAGTGGGGAAGTAACATTTAGGCTATCTGCTGTGAAAGGCAACGTCTGGCATGTAAAGAATGAGGCATATAGCTCTCAAGTGAATCTGTTAACTGTATGACACTATGCAACCAGACAATACAGAGTGTCTTACCCTTGTTCCTCAAAAAGTCAGATGAAAAATTAGGGATGAAGAAAAGGGATGTAACAATCTGTTGTGGGTGGGGAAAGCTGTTTCTTTTGAATTGGTCTGAAGAGCAGCCATGTTTTCTGTTGTGAATGCTAAGCTTAGCTCAATAATGAAGTATTTACTTGTTAAAATGCAAATTTAATATTGGAGATTTTGTTACTAAAGGCAAAAAGAGACTTATTTTAAGAAATTGGAAATGTTTTAAAACAGAAAGATAAAGCCTTACCTTTTAAAATGAAAGTTGCATGGAAATATGAAACCATTTGGAGAATATACCAAACAGAGAGACTGTATTTGGTAACTGATAGTCTCAGTTATAAAATATCAAATCAATGTGATATGGGAATAAATACTCTGACAAAAAGTTAGGATTGTAACCAGGCGGGAAATTTGAAAGCAATGTTGTAAGCAGTATAGTGGCATTGAGAAATGAACATATTGTGTTATAAGTCTATTAAAACAATTGCATTATAGGAAGGAAATGATATTACAGTTCTAAGTAAGCCTGTGGGTATTTGGTGTTTTATTTAGCAGTTTGTTGACTTTAAGATGATACTGAAAGTTGCAATTAGTTTTTCTTAATTATGATTTTTTTTGCATTGATCTTTGCCTGCTTGATTTATTGGAACACTTGGTACTTCATCTGGTATTTTATGAGAAGTAAATATTTTGCCTTTCTAGTGTACCAAACTCAAGCATCCGGACACTAAAAGAAATAAAGCCAAGTTGTGGATCTCAAGGATCAAGACTTCTGTATGCTTCTCTTCATAGAAGTAGATGCAAGTTTTTCACCTAATAGATTCTCCTACTTTGTTAGGTTTTATTATCTTTTCTTCTCCTCTTTTTCTGGAGGTATGTTGTAACTTCAAGAATGTTTTCTTGTTAACTGAAACTTAGAACTGCTTGATAAAATATTTGGGAGTATTTGTTTCTGGTCTATATATCTAGCATACCTAGAAAACATACCTAGCATATTTTATGGCTGCAGACAGATCTAATTGATGAAGGCCATAGAATCATAGAATGATAAGGTGTGGAAGGGACCCTCAGATGTAATTTTGCCTTATCCCTCTACTCAAGCAAATCCACCTGGAGAAGGCTGCCCAGGACCATATCCAGGTGGCTTCTGAATATCTCCAAGGAGGGGGATTCCACAACCTCTCTAGGTAGTCTGTGCCAGGGCTCAGTCACTCATGTACTGAAAATGTTTCTTGATGTTCAGAGGAAACATTCTGTGTTCATTAATGATCTCTGCCTTTTGACCTGGCACTGGGCAACAGTGAAGAAAGCATGGCTCCACCTTGGATGGTTGGACTAAGGTGATCTTGTAGGTCCTTTCCAACCCTGTGATTCTGTGATTCACCTTCATTACATCCTCATTTAAAACTTTTATGTACATTGATGAGGTCCCTGAGCCTTCTTTTTTCTAGACCAAGCAGTCCCAGCTCTCTCAATCTTTCTACATAGGAGAAGTTCTCAAATCACTTTGTCATCTTTGTGGCCCTTCATTGGACTCTTCCCAGTCTGTCCATGCCTCTGGTATATGGAAACCCAGAACTAGACACATAAGTGCTAATCTTGTGGAGTAATATTTCACTTACAACACTTAATAATAAGTTCACTTAAAATCAACAGGAATATCCTGTGCCACTGGAGACATCTAATTGCTTCACTATTGAGCAGTGAAAGAATTTTAAGACAACAGGGATATACCTTATTCTTCATTTCTTCATACAAAAGTGAAATTACCGAGGAAGGAAATGATTTATTTTTCTCTTTTTCAAAGTTTTCAGTTGAAAGGGATTTGATATTAGGTAAATTCTGATATCCTAAAAATGTGATGAACTGTTTGTTTTTTATCACATAGATTGTTACTACATAAAATCTTTTCTATTTTGATTAATTTAGTAGTATTTTGGTGGAGTCCAGATTTCTCTTATTGCAAAGAGTGATTGCTAATGGCTGTAATTCAAAACCACGTGAACTTAAGTGAACTTTCTAAGGCATCTAAAGAATGTTCAAATTAAAATTAATCTTTCTGCTGAAGAAATCTTTTTCTGAAAGCTTTATTTTTAGGCTATTAAAAGTACGTGGGTATAACATGTTGCATAATTTTGTTTTTAAAATTTCAATTTATGTGCTGTTTGTCATTACTGTCAGCAGAAATCCAGAGCTATTTGCTGTGCTTAACCCTATTATTTAGTGAGTAGGATGATTTTGGTTAAACTGTTTAAAAATGATTAATGGCATTCATTAAAGTGCTCTATTAAAAATGCAAATTAGAGTTTAATTAAACCTCCTTGGATTTCAGGACTGTTAACTCTGATTCAGATAGTAAGTGCACTTTTGGTAAGACTAGATTTCAAAAAGATGTATATAGCATGCACAATCTTTTTTTCTTTTTCTTTTCCCCATCCTTGTACAAAGACTTAGTGTTTCCTTTAAAATAGACTTTTTTTTCCTTCAGTATAGGATGCATCCATACAAAAGTCGTTTGTTTTTTAAAGAATTTTAAAGCTTTGAACAAGCGAGAGAAATCCAAAAAAAATTGTTAGCCATGTTATTTATATGCGTAATTCGTGGTTCCATAGTAATCATTTTCTGTTTTGATTCCAATTTCATAACCATTACAATCAAAAGTTGAGACATGTATCTATAGAATAGGTATAGAAAGTACTGGTACTCACCACAACCAAATGCTGTACCAACTGTTTGACAAGTCCAGATATAGACTCACTAAAAGGAGCCATTTCCATAACTCAAAAGGTACAAAGTGCTTATTTCTTTAGAGAATTCAGCAAATTACTGTCAGGGTGGTGATAAATAATATGCAAACACCTAAGGAAAATTACTTAGGTGTCATCTAAATTTTTTGTTACACGTGCAAAGGACTCACTTACTGACTATACTACAACCTGCCTCACTATCTGTTCATCCAGCAGAAGTGTCACGTGCCTAGAAGCCTTCAGTTTTGAGAAGACTTGTTAAACTTTTTGAAGGATCAATTCTGAATGTATATTTAGAGTACAACTAATATCTATTGGCTGCACTGACTACTTATTTAACATGTCAGCAATAGCATGAGAAAGAAGGGATGTCATCTGTAATGTAATATTTACAGCAAGGAGGAAAATGCTTCCTTGGGAGCTGAGTGCTGGAAATTTAGTGTGGCCATTGCAGGGATTTATATACTTAATTTTCAAAATCTGGATTTGAGGGAAAAGAGACCATCATATTTATTCTCAGAGGAAGACTCCAATAAATTTGCAACAGAAGAAAAATCAAAGTTAATTCTTGTACAAAGAAGTTTCACTCATATCTTAATTTCTAATTTTCAGCTGTCTGAACAAAAAGTAAAAAATGAGATTGGTAGCACTTATTCATATTCACAAAAGTAGATAAACTGAATTTAAAATTCTTTATCTAGAATGGTAAAAAGACATAAAATAGTCTCTGTCTCGGTTATTTCTGTTAACTCTCTCATTCTGTTTTTTTGTACAAAAATGTTCCTTCTGAGAAGGACAACCAAAAAGCTTGTTATGAAAGAGCTCCTCCAATCCTTCTGTTAGTAATCTGAAATTTTAAGATAGCTCTAAACTGGTAGGAATTGACAGAACACCAAATACAGACAATTTTTTGTCTACCATATATGTAGAAGCATATGGACATCAGATCTTAGCAAAGAATAAAACTAAAATGTAATATGGAATTAAAAGTACAGTATGTTTCCAAAACCAGATTGATGGAAAACAAGTAATCATTCCTCTGCTGAACTGTTCTGAAAATGAAATACTCCCTTTTTTTGTGGTTTTTGGTGTTACCGGCAAGGCTGGTGGTGCAGCCAGTTCTTGAGACACCAAAAATACAGTTTGTGCCTAACAAAAAAAAATTTCACTTGCATTTAGTCTAAACTGTCATGATTCCATTGATGTAGGTTGTCATTTGGTAGAACTCTTAAAATATTCTTCTCCCACACTTCAGTCATTTTTCTAAAATTACAAAAGATGCAATGAAAAGGAAAATTTAAATGTAGTGTCTGCCACTCAGAACAGCCTAAAATACATTGATGAGACAAATTTTGATAGTAATTTTTTTTTTTTTAAAACATTTGTGTGGTTGAGAAAGACAGACAAGCTTTTGAAAGAAAACAAGCGTTTTCAGGTCTAAAACAGGAGTAGTGAAACATTGTTACTAATAATCTGAGAAAAAGTTCCCTCTTATGTCCAGTCTAAACCTCATCTGATACGATTTATGGCCATTTCCTTGGGTCCTATTTGTTGCCTGGAAGAAGAGGCCAAGCCCCTCCATGTCACAACCTCCCTTCAGGAAGAAGGAGAGAATAGGTAGAAAAAAAAGTGTGGTCTATTGATTATATTCAGTTCTGGATGTAAAAAGAGCAACACAGCATAACATGCATGTCTTTTTTCTTTTTTCTTTTTTTTTTTTTTTTTTTATCAGAAGTTACCTACAATGTGTGATTCCAACATAGTCAAAAGTGAACCTTATTTATTCATATGTGGCAGCATCATTGGGTGGGTCTCTTGAAGTTTCTGTGGGTTTGACTTCATGTTTTCCACTCCCTGAACGTCTATCAAGCTTACTGTGCTTCATTTCTGCTTTCTCTTTATACCTACTAGTTAAGGACTTCCAACGTGCATATGTATTATATAATCAGATATGATCTAATTGGCAGCTTGAATGTAAATGGTTGTAAACAGCTGAAAATTTTGTCTATTGTGAAACATATAAGCTACCATATATGAAGTGCTGGAAAAATATTTATTTAGTAATATTTGTATCAGAACATGAAAACTTGATTTTTATCAGTAAGTATGTGTCTTTGTTCCTCTCTGCTGATACCTGCAAGCATTTTGTTCATGCTAACTAGACCCTGATTCTCAGTATCTGCACAACACAATCATGGCAGCTCTGCCCTGATTTTTGAATGTGTTAATCCTGTTGTCTATTGACTCTTATAAGAAAATTCAGAAATACAAGTAACACAAAGTTTGCATGCTGTAAATCTTCAGACTTGAAACCATTTCATATCATGTGTAAAAATATTGGAGTCAATAACTTAAAATATATAGAGAGAGACCAAAATGATCTTGCTGAACTATGTCTAACACATACTAGAAAAGAAATATTTTGTCAGGCGAGGTCATGTACAATACATTATTACTAACAATTTTCCTTTATCCTGTAATTCTTACTAGCATTGTGCTTTGCTACATTTAATGTGCAAACTTATATGCATATTTACCAGAAAAGAAAAATGAGGGGAAAAAAAAATTCAGTAATTTTGATCTTTTTGCCTTGAGATCACTCTGAGGTTCAATCTGGTACCAGAGTTATGGCATGTTAATAAGGAGCATAAAAACTGAATTTGTGTCTGTCATTTGCTTTTTGAGATCAAGTGTTTTTTGTTGCAAAAGTAGACCTATTAAATATAGAATGGATTAATATGAAAAATATTTTTCTTAACTTTGTTATTATCTAAGATTCCTTATAACAGGGAAACTGAAAAATCACCATTATTTGTTTCAGCAGTCATATGCCTTTGGAATTGTAGTGGTGGTATTGTTCTTGGTGAAATTCAAAGTAACCAATTTCATCTTCTTTTAAATTAAGTTTATACTCAGTTTATCCTTTATTTATTTCAATATTTCTCCCAGTTTCAGTAATCACATAGCTGCTAAGAATAACTGTCACAGTAGATATGGTATTTTGACTAGTGTACAAAATACCTCTGAACAAGTTTGTCCTTCTGCTGTTATGCATTTGCACTGTCTCATTGTGTAGTTATACAATTGTACAGTTATACAGTCAATAGGTAAACAGAGGTTAAACTGATGTTTCATACCAAAGATTATTGTGATAGAAAGATCATGATAAATAGAAAATGCTCACTGCTGTTCAAGGTTTGCAGTAAATCTGCAGAGAAAGAGAACCTGCCTTAGTGGTAGTCAGCCCTTAAATGAACCAAGCTCCACCCCTTCCGGGGTGAATTACCTTCACCTGTGCTCCCACAGCTGACTCACTGATTGCCTCAGGTGGTTAATCAGAGGTTCGGGCTGCAATCAACAGTTTCCCATACACTCATTTAGGGGTTCCTGCTATCTAGAAAATATTATATAGAGAGCTATTTTGTATATAACTTTTTGTCTTGATTATCATTTACCTTTACATGAATAAAAATAATATGTAAGTAAATAAATAAGCGTGTACTAATTAACTCAAGCTTGTAATGCTGTAATGGAGTTAATTGCTCCATGAAATTTTTCACTTGTGCATTGCAGTCCAACTTGCTGAATCAATGTGCAATATCATAGTAAACATAACAAAACTCATAAAATGTTCATTTTACCCTCTTTCTCCCCTGTAAGCAAACAAAAGAAACTTCAGAGAAAGGTAATTATGCCACAGTCTTATTTAATTTGTTGAGTCTAAATATTCTGCTCTTCATTTAAGGCTTTTAACTTTCCAAAGACTATGTTTTGCAGTTCTGTTCTGCTGAGGAACCATAAGCAACCTTCCTCAAAGTCTTTCCCATTTTTTAAGTACAGCCTAATGAAGATATTCATATATGTGCTCGTCATGACAAATTTAGCTGCATTTTAGAGAAGGGAAGTACTTGTATATTTTATTGGTGTCTGTTTTCCAGTTTTTCAGTATTTGTTCTTTGTTGTTCCATTATATCCAAGTTCTGCTGTATCTACTTTTACCCATTCTGAACAGTTGGTAAATACATACTTCTAACACCTTAATTCTAATACAAAGTCTCATCAGATAATTTGTCTTTACTTTGAATTGAAAGTGCACACAATTCCTTTGTTCATATTTGATCTGAAGCCCAAACACATAAAAGAAAGGGCAGGTTGACTGTTGGTATGTTTTTCCTAAGAACAAAAACTCACAAGCTGCACCAACTGCTATCCTAAAGGCGTTCATCCAGCAATCAAATGAGTGCTCTCCTCCAATGAGTCAAGAGGATACTTTACTCTTCTTGATTTCAGTGGATAAGCTGGCAAATATTGATAGACAGAGCAGTTAGTAGGAATAGAAGTATAAAGTCTTCCACTGTGAAAATGTAATTTCTGCAGAACAGATATGTGGGCAGAAAAATGGACAGATGCTTTTATCATCAGAATACATAGTCTGTGAAGATTCAGAACAGCTATTCCCAGGAGTTTGTTTTTGTCAACAGACAGCCTTAATATTCCTCCCTCAAAATAGCTGAAATTGCATCTTCAAGTCTTTGCTTCCGAAGAGTTGTTTCCAGTTCTTTCCGCAAGTTAAACTGACAGCCTGTGTCATGAGAGCTACTTGAATTCCATAGGCTTTCATGCCAGGACCAAAATCTGGCTACAAGCTAGAGTTCTGAGGGAGACACTGTGATTCTTATTTCTGACAGATTGTAGTGTGCTCTGACACAAACAGTAGCATGAAGTTGATACCTTCTGAGCCATTTTCCAGGTTTAACAAAAGAGCAGTGTAAGTATTCTCAGTGGATTTTACACATTAAACTTTATGAAGCTCTTCTGACTCTGAGAAATAAGTTCTTTTTCAACAACCAGCCACCACTGCCAACAACAAAAAGAACTGACCAGACCTAATAGTGTCATTCCTAGTGTGGATGCCCATGAATCCTTTATAAAAATAAATAAATAAATAGTTACTAGAATGAAGTCTTGAAAAATTGTCTATTATTTGTAATCTAGGATAACTAAAACAGGATCCAGTAGTATTTGTGGATTTTGGATACCTTTAAAAAAAACAACAACATCTTTTAAATGCATACAAATATGTCTGATACCTGTGGAAACAAAATAATTTGTTTTCTTACTTTTGTGCTCCTATGTACATGGATTATTCATTTAGTAATACCAGTGGATAGTATTTAACATTAAAATACTATTCAGATTCATATTTTTTCTCCTGGCATTTGTGCATCTAGTGGCAAACTGTGCCTTATGTATTTTCCATTTAGAGTTTATGAGGCATTAAATGTTGTTTTGAATGGCTGTAAATAGCATTTAATACAAAACCATGTAAAATAAATAACTTCAGTGATAGAATAAGTTGTGTGATATTGCCAGGGTCTTTGCGGAGATGTAGGCTTTTAACTGCCTTAGGTGTATTACTGAGTTATGGAATCCCTTTGATTGTTTTATGCCACCTTAAAAAATAACCAAGTACTTCCAAGAGCACTACTATAATTTTTTCAGTTTATTTGAAATCATTTTTAATTACAAGACTTTAGTCCATTGATGAATGCTACAATACACTTTCTATTTCTCAGTTATTATTGTTCTTGTTACTGTAGGTCAGAACTTGTCAGCAGTTATTGCGATTCTCCTTTCTGACTTTCTGAGCTCAGTGGGATAATTTTTAATTTGCAGATTTTTCTGGAGGAGTCTCTTGCACTGAAACTTTTTGTTTCATATGCAGGTCGGTGCAGTGCACTGGGTAGAAGTACAGATTGAAATTCTCTGCAATGAGAACATTTCTAAACATTCAAATCCAGAACGTGGATCAAATATGACTTTTCTCCAAATTTGAACTCTAAATTTGCAGTGAACCTAGGAGTAAAGTTATAAATTAGAAATAAATAGTACAAAAGTTATCACTTTTTAAACACAACACTGTCAACTGGGATTTCACAAATGTTTTTGCAAGAAAATGGCAGCATTTTTCTAACTGTCCAAATTATTTTGATAATGATTATTCCAATTTGCATTGTAATGACTTGACGATATTTTACTGCTCTTGCCCATAGTATGTGAAGATTATTCCTTAAATAAGAATCTTGAAACATTTACTTTGTAATAATGTGCCACAGTATAGAATTTGTTTGGCTTATACAAGAAAATTAATTGTTTTCTACAGGACAAAGTGTTTTAGCTGAACTTTTAGACAACCTTGCCAACAATGTGCTTTCATCAGTGTTCTCTCAATTCTTTTACTCTTAAATTTGTTGTATGTAATGTGATAAATATATATCAGTTTGCAGCTAAAGAAAGACTATTTAATAAAATTGAGACATTTAAGGAAGTGTAGATGTCATAACTAAATATTCACAAAGCATACAGAATCTTCATTACTGAACGTTTCTCCACTCCATCAAGCTTACAGTGTTTCTTGCAATGTTTTTCTGATATTAACATTGCTTAAATCCCTTATTATATTTCTATCTTTCTCCATCATATTACCTACAGGCTGCAATATGCGTTCTTTATCTGTTTTATGCTCATGCTGTAAGATTGAGATACAACCTTAGTGCTTCTTTCAAGCTGCTAGGATACTGTTTTCCAAATGTGATTTTTTTTACTATTCTGTATACTTCTGTATTTTTTTTAAAGTGGACTTTATAAACCAAAAAATTTCCCCTTCCCAAGAGTTCTAAAGGTCTATTCTTATATGTTTTGTTGAGCTGTACAATTCTTCTGCCTCTTAATATAATGGTAGAAAACTACTATGAAATTGCCATTAATTTTGGTTAACAGACTTCTGTCTGGAAGAAGCTGTAAGCATTATATCAGTTTTTGTCTTCCAAACCTAGTTCTGCTGCTTATTCAAAGTTAAAGCACTGTTAAAATGGGTAAATGCTTCACAATGTGTATTACATATGAGAAAGAGTGATTCACTGTTTAATTTAAGCTCAGATGTGAACTTCATTAAGGCTTTATGCACTTAATGCAATTTTTTTCCGGGGGGGGGGGGGGGAGGGGAGGGGAAAAAGCAATTTCAGAGGGTCAGTTCAGGTTGCATATTAAAATTAGTGTCAGTGATGGGATGAATGTACTATAAAATTCTGCTTGCAAAGCTGACTCTTTTCTTCAATACAGGCATGAAACATGAACATTATATTCTCAGGTCATCACTGCAGGAAAAAAATTATATTTTCCTAAACCCTTTTGCTCTTTTGGATCACACAGTGGCAAAAGTGTAATGTATCTTTCTTTGATTTTCTTCTTCAGAAAGGGTGGAGCATTTCTACATGCTTTGCCATTCAAACATTCCTGGTGGTTCTATTTTCAACTCAAAATTTTTAGATTAGTAACAGATGTGCCGATTATTTCAACTGAAACAGAGTGGAAGTTTTTATACTATACTTTGAATAGTTTTTAAACTTTTACTAATTATCGAACCCTGAATGCTAGCTTGTGTTACCAGCCTTCAGTGTAAGCAATGTCTTATACCACAAAAATCTCACTGTAGTCTGGAGAAGAAATCCTGAAATGATAAGCATCTCAAGAGGTGCAGCAAAACGTAGTCCCAAATGACTTCAAAATGCAGTTTTTTCGTGACTGATTAGGACCCCAACAAGGTGTAGCATTCCAGAATCGCATAGCATAACTTTTAGATATGCTTTGTTATTATGCATCATCTTCACCTGCACCGAAACTGCAAAATATGTAGGCAGGAAAATAGTTTGCAAGCTTTGTAGGTTTTTGGTAGTGGTGGTTCATTGTGAAAAATTGAAAATTCTTGCACAGCAAAACTCCCAAAAGACTTCAGTACTCCTGTGCTCAACAGATTTGATTTCTCCTTTGACAGAGGGAAGGGATGCTATCTAGGGGGACAGCAGCTCTGAGGAGGAGGATTTGGGAATGTTGGTTGATGAAAGATTCAATATGAGCCATCAGTGTGTGTTTGCAGCCAGGTCAACTGTATCTGAGGTTGCATCAAGCAAAGTGTGACTGGCAGGTCAAGGGAAGTGATTCTGCCCCTCTGTTCTGCTTTTGTGGAACCTCATGTAACTGCATTCAGTTTTGGAACCCCCAGCACAGAAGGACATGGAGTTGTTAGAGCAGGTCCTAAGGAAAGCCACGAAGAGGGCTAGAGAAGCTCCACTATGAGAACAGGCTGAGAGCTGGTGCTCTTAAGCCTGGAGAACAGAAGGATCTGAGGAGACCTCATAGTATCCTTCTAGTACCTGAAGGAGGCTTTTAGGAAAGCTACCTGGTTTAGAGGGAGGTGTCCCTGCCTGCAGCAAGGGGCATGGAACTAGATGATCTTACGGGTTCCTTCTAATCTGAAACATTCTATGGTAGCTCTGAAGCAGGAACGCAGGTTTGTTTGTTTGTTTGCTTGCTTTTTTTTTTTTAATTTATTTTTCAATAGTGTCCTTAACTACTTATTCAGATTTACAGATAATTCAGCAATGAGAACTGGTAAATAATACAGATCAGAATGCTTTCCTATAGGATTCTGAAAAAAGATTTGAAGGCCAAATATGGCTTGACTTTCTGGTGCCAGAAGGAAATAAATCCCTTATTGAAAGTCTTAGTGGCTGTTTTTGTGGGTACTACGTCTGATTCACCAAAAGGGGGTAACTTTCACTGAGGAACATATAAGACATGTAATTAAGAGTCCCCAGTTTTTCTCTTCCCAGACTACTGAAAATATTTTATACAAAGTCAATGTGGTATAGAACTTACTCAACACAAGCTTTCAAATTTTGTTCCCCTAAAGTGAAACCTAATTAACTTTCCAGATAAAAGCTTGTCAGTACTTTTGTGAAAAATCCTTTCCTTTTGGTGAGCAACAGAGCATAGTCTGCCAGCTTCTTTGAGATGCCTCAACTGATTTGTCAAAAATGGGATTAAAGAAATGTGAAATGTCTGCCTCTTATTCACTCTGAAGCAGTTCCTGGTTTTTTTTGGTTTTGTTTTTTTTTTGAGACAGAAGGAAAGATGTCACTTGGATGTCAGGAGGCTTTTGAAGTTTTCAAGCAGGACCATATTGATAGTATAACCATTAAGGACAATGAACACCTTCTAAAACAGAGGTGAGTATTCCAGTAAGGTACAGCTGGAGAGAGGCACCTGAGAGTTCATTATGAGCCCGGATAGGAATGCATAATTTTAGATTGGGTGTCCTATGCTTCTACTGAGAATTTGGTGCAGAAACTTAGCCTTTTCTTACAGGGAGATTTCTTTCTTGGAGGTTAGCAAGTAATGACAGAATGAAAGTCTGAAGAGAATACAAAAATGGCATTAGTGATCTCAGTGTGTCTGTCCTCTGTTTTTATTCATCTTATCTTTGTAGCCCTGTTGGAGCAATGTGGTAAATGGCATTCATGATCATGAATTATTTAGAGGAAGCTAGATTCATGTGACTAAATTGATTACTGTAATTTCCATTGTCAAAAATGCTTTACTGGCTTCAGCACTGAATTGGACAGTAAAGCAGGAGATGTTTAACAGATGCTTTGGTCTGTTGCTCCTAACTTGTTTGCCAAGTGATTTTAGGTTCTCCAGTTTTGCACTCTAAAATAGAAATAATACTTTATCCTTCCACATTTGTTGTTAACAATAGAAAAGCACTTCAAAATCTTCTGGTGAAGATGGTGAGAATGATGAAATATTAACATGAATTTTCATGTAGCAGATTTTACATATCTCAAAACATCAAACACCAAGACTTGTTGTCTGTATAAAAGTACTGTTTCACTGTCAGTTTTGCAAGCATTAATCCTTCATGTTCTTTAAGAGAAATATGACATTTGTAGCTTAGGCAAAAGCAGATCACTCAGTGTGCCCTTGTAATCTGATTAGGCTTTACCTAATTTCTTTTATGTTTTTTCTTGTTTTTTTTCTCTTTTTTTTCCTACAGTTTTCTGACTTAACAGGTATAAAAGACATTGTTTTAAGGGTCATTGAATCAAATATTCATTTATTTCCTCAAAACTCAGGCAATAAATAATCTCCTCCCCATCTTAGCAAGATCATGAGTAAACTGCAAATTACCATTTTTGTGAGCTGGTTAATTTTCTATCCAGGTCTATCGCTTTCAGCCACAGGTGCATAATTGACAAATTATTAGATGCACATAAAATGTTATATGTGTAAACTGGGTATTTAGTAATGTCTTTGATTAATAGATGATGCCGTATGAATCTTGCGCTGCAATTTCTCTTATTGCTGTCTAATAAGGAAACACTTAATGGTTATTGCATAATCATAGGTGTGTAGCAGCTCTGAACCATGTCCTGAATTTCTTCTAGTTAGCCAGAATTCTACCACATTTTTTCTGACAGTTATTACTATTGAAGTAAATCAGTGTATACTTTTGGTTTCAGAACACGTAATAGAGATGTGTAGAATCCACAGACTTCGACTCCAGAATTTCTTACCCTAAAAGATGAAGAACTTCAGACTCATGCCTTTGGTAGCCCCTCTCTAATTTGCAGCAACTGATTGATGAAATTGGTGCTAATGCTACTTAAAAACAAGAAACAAATTCTCCCATGTCATTTGCAGTAGATTTTAGTGAGATATTTGTAGCTCTAAGTATTCTGAGTTCATTAAAATGGATTTATATAAAGTCCAGTCTGTAATTTGGAACACAGCCTCTAAACCACCAGTTGCACAAAAACTGGATTATCCAGCCAGTGTTCAAATTGCACCGGAAGACGTGTGTGGATACCAGATGTTTAAAGGTTACCGTAACTTCCCTTTACATAGAGATTTCTCATGTTAATATTTTTGTTTATGGTTACATAACCACTTTTGTCATACCAAGAACAGAATTTGGTTCAGAAAGTACTTATTTTTAGCCAGTACTTATTTTTCCTCTGGGTATTTTGGGTAGAATTTCTCTGGCTGTTATACTGTTCTTGTATTAATTGAATTGTGATTTGTCCATGAGCATAGTTCTAAGTTTGACAGCAAAAGTCACAACTGTTTGTCAGGCTGTGAAATTATTGACATATATTTACTGTGGCCTTGAAAAGTGGCCTTCTAAAACAGAAAAAGTGATCCATAGCTTAGTTTGTAGTAAATAGGAAACAACTCTTTCTATTTTACTCTTGTGTAACTACTGCAGTGTTCCTTAAATATCTATGCTTATGCCCAGACAAAATGGGACTGCATAAATTTGAACATCCTACACCTGACCTTCAGAAGACTTAATAATGTCCTGTTACTCAGTAGTCATGTTAAGTGTTGCTTCTCTAAGGAGAAGAAAATGTCTCAATTTCTTGTGCAACAAAGCTAGAAATCTTCCTAGCTAAGCCACTCCAGTGCAATATTGTATACTGCACAAAGCCTTTTAAATTCCATTCTAGTCAGTATTTCCAGTAGTAAAATTGTACTAAACTCCCAGATGTGATGTAAATCTAATTTCCACTTTGATGTTCTCGATTAATTTTTTTTCCACTTTCCTCTTTCCTTGCTTTTTGTGTCTCAGCTGCTTAGCAGCTAACATGTTTATTTCAGTAGCTTGGTAGCTATGCATGAGTTTCATGGAAAGGATGAGTTTCACTTAAGTCACTCAGTTTCTTATTAGAAATGAATGAATGTTTGTATGTTTCACTAAATATCTGCTGTCTTATTTGAATTTGTCTTGTTCTACGTTGTAAGCTAGAGATTTGTCTTTCAAAATATTAAATTTTTAATTACTGACCTTTGTTTGAAGAGTTAAAGCTTTCCAAAATTCTTGCTTCATTACAATTCTCTACTCGTGCAGGATACTCACAGACTCTTTAAACTAACAGTGTAACTGTTTACTTATTTTTATTCATACCAATATGAACTTTATGGGACATCTTTTTTCTCAGAGGTGTATCAAAAGTAATCCTTTTCTTTCAATAATAGAATCAATTTTTATGTCTTTGTCTTGCTTATTTAGTTTGACTGTGATTCATAGCCTCTGATGGAATTTCTTGGTCTTTTATAGACTAATGCCAAGTTTTAGTTTAAGTAATAGTGCCAGTTTATAAACTGTGGTGTTTGAGAAACAGATGTATAGCCCATTCAGCTATTCCTGTTTTCAAAGCAACTAGCTACAGATACAGGCTGGACAGACAGCTGTCTTCAACTTGTTCAACTGAATCGTATTCTGTGAACATGAATCAGTGTCTAAAGGACTTCTGACTCAATAGTTAATTAATGAGGCCTATGGAAGCTGAAGGGAAGAAAGAAAGAGGTGCTTTTGTTTGTTCCATTTAGGTCTGTACTTGCTTGGGTATTTTAAGTCTGAACTAGTTCTAATGATTATATAAGCATCTCACAGATACTTCAAAGGCTTCTGCTTTCCTTATGCAAGATATAGTAAGTGCTGAGGAGTACCCCAGCTGGAGCTATTTAGCTGTGTTAAATTCAGCCTTGAAAATAAGTGTTCAGATATGAACGTGATTGCCTGAAATTCCAGCTCCTTCCAGTTTCACTTGGGAGATGAGCTAATTGAGTGAAGGCAGTTTTCCAAGACCAAATTCCCAGTGGGATATTAATATCTATTGACTATGTTTTGCCATTGTTTGAGTTAGACAGAAATACAACTTGTGGATCTCCTTAGTTATTTTGTTAGACCAAGACCCATCCAGGTCAGTCACAGGATTACTAAAAAATTGCATATTTCAGTTCTGTTTCCATGTTTGACTTGCAGAGATGAAAATAACAGTTCAGACTTTCTCATCAAGCCTAACATCACATAACAAAGGTCACAACCTAGCAAATTGTCCTTCTACATTTTTAAACTATTAGTATTTCTACTGTTACAATGAATTAAAAATTATAATCCTCATAGCAGAATACATTTAGCATATGAATGCCTGAAATAAATGCCAAAAATATAGATTTAAAAAATATAGAAAAATAGAAAAATATAGAAGCTAAAAAGAAAATCCTGATCATTGGAATAATTAATGTGCCATGTGATGCTCTTAATATAATCTGGATGCTGTCACTGAATTATTTTACACATATAACTGCTGGAAATTTTACACAATACTGTTCAATTACAAGACAGAAACACAGTCTTGGCTCCCTAAGAACTTGCAGTATCACCAAATTTGCAGGTGAGCAAGACACTTTCTCGATATGTATGAGGGCTGCTCTGGAAGAAATGCTTTGTGAACTTTTATGGAGACCCAGCAGTGGATATGAGCATGGTGGGTGTTGCTTTTCAAAAGTGAAGACAGTGACAGTGGGTCTTCATTTATGTAGATATTTATGAGCACAGCATGCAGGCTCTTGTTTGGCAAAAACACATAGCTAATGGTGACTATGTTAAATAATAGTGTTTTTTAGCTGAGAATTTGCTCTGTCAAATAGTGTTATTGTGCTCTTTCTAACTCTTGTTTCCATGGAAATAAATAGGAGATACTAATTTCAGAGAGACCTACATATACAGTTTAAATTACTTCACTCTTAACAATTTGGGGTGTATGTCTGTGCTGTTATTCATAATATTTTGCATGGAAATGCAATTTTTTACATTCATTAGGTCACTTAATCTCTCAGCATCTCAGCTTGTCCTTTTTAAAGATTCTTATAACAATACCCATGGATATTTTGAGGACTGTTTCGCTGACATTATTCAGTGCTTTGGAAATGTGAGTCTGTAAAAAGTGATCATCATATTACCTCTTATCAAGGATGATTTCAGATGAACATTTTTCTCTCTATGAATAATTTTCTACTTAAACTCAATCAGTTATGGATGAAAAAAAAATTACAATAAAAGGCATGTGAAAATTCTTCGCAGTATCAAAAGAAGGGAACTGAAGAATGAAAATGGATGTTTTCAGGAGAATTGTAGTTACCAGTAGTAGACTTGTCCAGACTGCCAGATTTAACATCACGACCTTTGTAGAAAGGATCAAGTGATGTTTATTTGACACAAGTGGTTTTCTTTTACAAGCACACACTAAAGGAATTTGTGAGTAGATTAGTTCAGTAGACACTGAGAGAAGAACCAGCAACTGAATCACCAGCAGCATGTTCTGCTGCATGCTGTGCTTCCTTTGGTCTCTCCTCCAAGAAATGACTAAGTTCGTTTTTCCTGTCAAAACACCACGCCAAGATGGAAAGGCCTCATTTTATGCTGGGATGATAGAAATGTGATATATTAAGTAAAACAAATATCGTATATTACAAAAGGCAATTAGAAAATTTCTGGAAAGAAAACACAACATTTAGTCTGTTCCTATCCTTTATTTGCAAAAATTACATTCCTCTATGATGAAATATACCAAAGGAAATCTCAAATTAAAAATAAATAAATAAATAAATAAACAAATAAATAAGATATTATTAATAATAATAATAAAAGCTCACTTCCAGCTTTAATTTGAGGTCCAGTTATCTGAATATTATAAGAACATATTTTCCAAATCCAGATTTATTGATTTGTTTCCATCCTTCTTACTTGGGCTTTTGTTTGCTTGTTATTAGTATATCTTAGTTTGGCATGATTTAGCTTGTATCAATATTGGTCCTGATAGTTTAAATATTTGCATTCACGAGAAGACTAGCTGTAGAACAGACTACTGTAGCTTATTCACACCTTATTTTTCTGTTTGAGAGGTTTCTTAATGATGGGGATGTGCATGTTCACACAGCACAGATAGCAACTCTCAACTATATGCATATTATAGTTTTAAATGTTTGTTTTCCCAATGAGAAGTTTAAATATGCTGTTTTCCCTTTGTACTTTTTTTTCTTTGTGTTCTCTTTCTATATAGCTGTATGTTATAAAAAATTGCAGTTAACTTATCATATTAAAATTAATATTTTAGTATTTCTAGCATAATTTATTGTAATAAATTAATATTTATATATAGAAAGACAGTCTTCAGATTGAAATAACATTTTTAGTCAAATAAATTTACTTTTCTTTCTAGCATACATATTGGTTGTATTTGAAATGGTTACTATTAGACCAAACACTTTTTGGATGGAAAATATTTTCCAGCCTGTTCTTTTTAAAAAACAAAAAATAGTCCTGAAGAACTCAGTATTCTGTGATAAACAAAGTTTTTGACTATTTGTGCTTCCTGTATCATTGTGTTAACAGGTATGCAGAAGCTAAATGTCTTGGAGAGACAATAAATGAAGTGAGGAATAAAATAAGTGAGTACATTTCAGTTTCATTTTGCATCTCTAGCTGATGAAATCACAGCATTGAGAGAATTTAATTTCTAAAATAGGTAAATCAATGTATTACTAAGATTTCCAAAGAGATAAATTGTTAATTTATGTTATCAGTAATAATTTTATATACCAGTTTTAATGTGAGTGATGTGAAAATGTGATTATTGCAAATAGCATTATTGCAAATAATGTGAAAAAATAGATCTGTTATTTATTTGATAGGAAGTCATAAATATAGCAAAGGGAGAAGTTAAGATATTACTACTGTATTTCCTGAAATTCCTTGTAGGATTAAAGGGTCCAAAAAAAAAAACATTGTTCCAAATTTTAATATCTATGGATGAAGGACTGTATTTTATATGTAATTTCATATCGCTTTTGTTAGAAGAAGCTTTCGTTGTTTAATTACTCCTCTGCACTTCCTTCATACACATTAATTGGAATGATTAAGAGGAGTCCTGCAGCTTAGTGGGGGAATTCTTCATTTTTCATTGTATGGTGCCAGCAGCATGTATTTGTCTTCCAAATTCAAATTATTCGAAGCCAAAAATCACCTAGAGATATATGGAATGTAAGCTATGTCTTATCCAGTCCTCCTTCTAGCCCTTGACATCTTCCTAGGTAATTTCTGAGTTCTGTTGAGTTCTGTGACCTCCTTCCTAACAACTGGCTATACAGGCTCTATATCACTGTGAAACATACTTTTTATCTGTGGAGATCAGGTTTATGTCATTTTGTACGTAGACATTCAGGTGTACCAAGTCTCTTCCAGATTCAAATACACACTGTGAGGAATGAATTTTACAGGTAACTAGGCATTGTGATGTGGCTCCCAGTTTCTACCTCCTTCCTCTGCAGGTGGTATCAGCAGACATGGGCAATAAGTCATCATCATCACTTCTTGTCTCATAATAGCAGTTGATTGCTGGAAAAGGACAAAAATCTCAAAGCCTTCTTGATGACTGCTCTATACTTTCACCGTACCCATGATTTTATTCTCCACGGCAATGAACTGTCACATCTAGATTCTGGTCGAAGTTATTCTTTGGTACATTACGCCTTCTTGGAAATGCTATGCAGTATTTAAAATTATGTGAGATATGTGGAAATTTCAGCCATGATGGCACTGCACAAGGATGTTTTGAAAGGATGCAGAACCAGAGACATCTATTGAGCCACTGTTCTGAACACAGGGTTGTTTCTACAAGACAAGGCACATCTGATGAACCATCAGATCAACCTCTTCTTTTCCTCTCCTTCTGTCCCAAAGCCATATTGTCCTGATTTAATTCTTTCTCCTGGGTTTATTCATGTGTGATAGGAAGCCCAGATGAACTCCTGGCAGAGACTGAGGTAGAGCCAAAGTCAGCACTGGGTGTCAAAATTCTTTCTCTTGCTGAAGATGAAACCCATTTTAGAGCAAGCATAGAGAACACCAGCAATGAGCAGTCATGCTCTAGCACAGAATTCTTAGTGCCAGAGGCTGTGATGGTGATGCTTGAGGACAGGAGCCTAGCAGCCACCTTACTTGCACCTTGAATTTATAAGTGGTCTCTTTTTTTTTTTTTTTTTTTTTTTTTTCCTTTTAATTTCACTTGTAAAATGGAGAAAGCCCTTTTGTTTAATTTATACTGTAATTTTTCTGTATAAGCAACAGATTCCATCCACTCTATGCAGATTCTATATGGATATGCTGATCTCTGCAGATTATGTAGTGCTTTGTGGATTGTTGTAAAGCACCAGTGACTGAGGTTTGAGAGTGATTGTATCATATAATCTTTCCTTGAATCCTTTCTCTGCAAGGTTATGCTGCATGGCAAATTAGCACTCTGATTAATATACATAGTGTATTTTATTCAGATGCTTTCTTCTCCTGTCCAGCCTGATTTTAATCACAATTGTAAATAAATCTGCCTATTAGCACCAATCTAAAAGTTATTAAACTCTTGCATCAAGAACACTTTCTGGCTTATTCAGCTTACCAAATGCAATTGCTCTGGTTAGCATAGTTTAGTAGCCTCAAAAAACATTCATTTGTCATGTTCATAGTATGCATAACATTAAAGATACTAAGTAAGGCTATTAATCTGCCACATTTTTACTGAAAATATGTCAGGAAAAATAAGAGTCCTCTGCATCCTGCAACTAGATCTTTCATTTACTTGTATTGTTATTTTGGTTTCCTTAAGAATTCCTGTCTGCCTTGTGCACAATCAAGAACAGATCCCATCAATATCAGTTTCTTCTATTTCTAAGCTATATTTAATAGTATAAAACTATGCACCACAGAGGTCATAAAGCACATTTCATGCAGTCTGATTACATTCTGAGATAGTGAAAGCAGTTGGCTGTAACTTGTGTGTCATAAATATCCTTTCATTCTGACTGGAAATGTAAGTGTTTTTCAGCACACAGAATAATCTATCCACTTCTCAATTGCATTAGCATTTCAAAAACACTTCAGGAAGTTAAAGCTGGAAAAAGGAATCTGGAATGAGATTTTCGTGGTAGGCTTTTGCTGATGTTATTGCTTCCATAAAAAGATTAAGGAAAACATAGTCTAGATGCAAGTTGGATGTTAAGTGTAGAGTGACTGTAACATAAGAAATGAGACATTGTGGCTAGCATGCCCCTTTGCTACTATACCACATGTTCCTGGATTCTGCTTCCTTTTATGCTTAAGAGCATTGCGGTGGATGTGGATATTTTAGAATTATTTTTATGAAGAACAATATGTGTCTCTCAGATTTTTCATCATGATTACTTTTCATCATGACTTAGAAATAAGAAGGAGAATTTTCTTTTAGGATGAAAGTTTTATTCATCTATTAGTCAAACAAATAGATAAGTATCTAGATAGAAAGATAGATAGATGGGAAGAATAAGGGACAAGCTTTTCTAGCCCAGGTAATTTTAGTGATTCATTTAGTCCCACACTGTCAGACAAAAGATTTTAGACACAAGTAAGGGAGCAGAGAGTTTTGGTGCCAGGACTGAGGAGCACTTATTTTTCAATATGTCACTATGTATCAGTGGCAAGGGCAGCTTTATAAGCTTAGTCTTCTTCATTCAATAATATTACTCATTATGAATAAAGCTGACAGTTCAGTTTGTAATAGAAAGCAAAATGTCAGAAAGTTAGAAACTCTCTGAGATAAGAGAATTTGTTTGTGTTTAAATTTGCCGTTCTTTCCACAAAACCTAATAATCTTTCAGATGAAATTCAACATACCTAACTCGTGTAAATTAGTTTATGCTAATTAATAAGTGCTAAGTAACTTTGGAAATGCTGTCTCTGTGTAGTCACTGCAAAGCTCTCATTCAGCTCATTCATCACTCTACAGGAGAGGTACTGTAGACTGCTGAAGATGTTGATAAACAGAATGTAATGGACAAAATAATGCATATATGCATTTCAGTTTATGCAGGTCCTTGTTGTTCATTAATAACATCATGGAATACATAGGAAAGTACTTGAGAAGAAAGTGATGTGGAGATACAGCATCACCTTGTCATGGCTAGCAGGAATTTTATTTTTAGGACACAGTTATCAACAAGAGCTTTTTACATCATTACCAAGAACACTGTTGTTACTAAAGAGAAAAAGTCAACATCTGAACAAACTGCTAAGTATTAAATACCAACAAAAAGCCCCAAATGCTACTATATGGATTATACAACAAAGAAGAGTTGGGGGGCATCAAACATACTGTTTTCAATGTAGGTTAAAATGATACATTCATTCAGAATCTAGTGACTAAAAATATTGCTCATACACAGGAATGTGCTACATATTAGTTGTGATTAGGATTAGTAAACAGTTCCACTTCGTCTCTGTAAATGTCTATTTTGGAATATTTATACCACTATTAGGGTTAGTTTTTCCCTGAAGGAAAAAAAAATTGTACTAAATAGTATTTAATACCCAAAGGAAAGCAGCTGTTGTTTTTTGTCTGTCCAGAAATCATCTAATGTTGTTATTGAAGCTGAGAGAGAAAGAGCAAACTCATGTGGGAGTAATAACAGTGTGAGGAAACAGGCACTCTTGGAATTAGAAAGGGTAGGTGGGTGGATTATGCGCACATGATGTTGACGATGCAGCTATACCCACAGGAATGCTGTGATGTTGCACTGCTCTGCCTCATTTTAAGCTTTGAATTTAGTGCACAGGACCACAGGATACCAAAATCAATGACAGTGCACAATGAAGTAACGTTCTTGTATTACAAAGCAAGATTATTGAAGGGTCTTTATCCAATTTGCTTGCTAAGAAAAAAAAAAAAAAAAAAAGTCCTTATATATCACAGTTCATGAAGTGCTATGCTTAAATGATGAGGATTATGGGAGAGTGTTAGGACAAGAATCAGTTAAGACAGTGCTTAACTGATTCTGATTCACTGTCTTATACGTTGCACTGTTCTTCCTGTGAATGCAAAGTAAATATAAAATCTATTCAGAACCTAAATAATGTAGATCTTGTATTTGTGATCACCTTTTCTCTATGTACAAGACTATCCATTTATGCATGGAAAGTATCAATAAGAAACAGGGAGTGGGGCAACTTGGAAGAGAGAAAAAATGCTTCCTTGTAACAATAGGAATGGTTTAGTGTATTCTACGTTGATTTTATTTTAATTTCATTTAAAATTTATTTAAAATTTGTCTTTATTTTAATTTAAAATGAGCAGACAAGTTGTAAAAGTTGAGAATTAAAATGATGGTATAAAAGAAGACCACTGATGGCAAGATTTTGATTTGAAAAAGGTATGTAATCTGTGATTACAGCTGCTACTTCTGTTTAATAACTTCACTCTGAAAACTTCTAAGCATTCTTGTCTGTCTTCAAAAGTTTACCTTCACATGTAGGCATAAACTACTTACTTTCAGGAAGGAGAATCTATTGCTTGAGAATTAGAGTATCAAGGATGATTCTAGGAGTACTGTGCATATTTTAGGCCATGATATTATGGGTTGAAAGAGTTGAGGGAAGTCATTAGTTAGTAAAAATCTTTTTTTTCTTTTTAACTTCTGCTGAATAAGCAGGTGTACTTAGGAAGGGTATGATTCTTCTATTGAATAAAAAATCTGTTCTTTACATGGAAGTTAACTCAATACACTGTGATAATTTGGTATACAAAAACAAACTCCTTCAAAATCAACCCAGACTTTCTTAAAGCTCCATATTATAAGTAGTATTATCTTTTAATTTGGTATTAATATAAATGTTCTAAGTGGACACTCATTTAGTCACCAGACATTGTTTCAGCCATGAACAAAGTGAGGGTCAAATAATGCATTTCATCCTTCAGTGTAACACTTTGAAATATTTATCTTTTTATGGAAATTAACACTGAGATTTCAGAGCTGCCGATTAGCATCATACACCATTCTAGCTGAATTCCAGAAAGTATCAAGTGCTTACACAGTTTTGTATCGATTGTGCATACACAGTGAATTTCAGTGGAATTGACTATGGCAGATGAAAAAAAAGCAGAGTTGGGTTCTTAAGGAGCTGACTAGCTCCAAGAAAAAATTAAGAAAACATGAAAAGGTTACATTCCACAAGCAAATCTGGCTCAAATGAGATGCAAACAGCATATAAGTGAATGAATTCAGTATGAAGATTGAATGAACAGATAACACAATAGTATCATTCCATTCTATTCATTCTTTAGGTGGCTTGGTATTAACTGCTATTCTTAGCAGAGACCTTAGAAGTCTGTGTAGCTTAAAATCTTGAATTCTTTACTGAAGAAAAACTTTAGCTGAGGTTTGTTTGTGTTGTACTATAGTAAAGGTAGAAAAGACAATTCAGAAAATATGTCTGTATTTTGCTTTGTGGGTATGTTTTGTTTTGTTGGGGGTTTTTCTAGATGATATAGGACAATCTGAATTAGATATAGTTGTAATATAAAAAGTAGAATAAAATTGTAATGCATACGTCATCTTTATGTTAAGAAATATATTGCAATATATTGAACTTCACTCACAATTTCACCGCTAAGGCTGCTCAGCATTGTGCTGGCCTTGAGAAAGCCAACCTGGCTGCATTAAAAGAAGGATGGCCAGCAGGTTGAGGTAGGTGATCCTGCCCCTCTACTCTGTGCTGATGAGGCCTCACCTGGAGTATTGCATTCAGATGTGGGGTCCTCAGTACAGGAGAGACGCAGAACTGTTGGAGTGCATCCACAGAAGGGCTACAAAAATGATCCATGGAATGCCTCTCCTACAAGGCTGAGAGAGCTGGGGCTGTTCAGCCTGGAGAAGACTGCAAAGTGACCTGATAGCAGCCTTCCAGTATGTAAAGGGGAGATGCAGGAAAGGAGGAGACAGGCTCTTTAGCAGAGTGGTGACAGAACAAGGGGAAATGGTTTCAAGCTCAAAGAGGGTAGGATTTAGGTTAGATATAAGGAAAAAATATTCTACAGTGAGGGTGATGAGGCAGTGGAACACCCTGCCAGGTGATGTATTTGGTGCCCCATCCCTGGAAACTTTCAAGGTGAGGCTGGATCAGGAGCCGGGCAACCTGATATAACTATGAAGATATAACTATAACCTGATACAACTATGATGCCCCTGTTTACTGTAGGGGAGTTGGACTAGATGGCCTTCAGAGGTCCCTTCCAACTCTAAGGATACTATGATTCTAACTGAAATTATTTGCAGAAGATATTGAGAAATTAGGAGCAGCTGATCTCAAGAGTCTAAGCTTCTTTGCAGGTGCCTAAGGAGGAATGTTGATTGTGAGTGAAAAAAGAGGAAGATGTTGAGTGGATCTATGGTTTCACAAAGTTGGAAAAAAAATCATATAATCTATCTAAAAAAATAGATTACAGTGTAGGTGACCTAAACATAGATTTATTTAGCAGATTTCAAACATATGTCAGTTACTTGTCTTGTGCAGTGTCCAAACAAGGATTTTCAGTGGGCTGGAGTAAATTTCCATTTGATAATAGGTGTAGCTCATTAGGTACAGTAATCAGTATGTAAAAATACATATGATAGGAGGTACTGTAGAGAATGGCAAAGTAGTTTAAATAATAAAATCTAATTTTGTGACATCCTAAATCTTCAGATTAACGTAGTTGGTATTCAGGAATGATCCAACAGGTATCCAACAGTAAAACTTTTAAAAGTTTTGTTTTATTTTGTGGACAAGTATTTCACCCTACAGAACTACTGTGTACTTAACATAAAACATTATGCAGCACTCTGTGTCGATGCAGAATAACTTGTCTGATGAGGATGTGTTTTGCTTAGAGTCCATTCCTGCCATAGAGAATCTTCCTGGGGATCAAGCATTAACAGACTTGTCAGCAGCTGGTATTAAAACTAAGGGTGACTGTTTTTTTTTCTCCAGAGAAATCTGAGCAGTGCATTGAATCTAACAAGCTTGGGATATATTGGACATGTGCAACATGGGAATTGTGCAGCACATGCGATGCAACCCATCCAACTCTTCTTGTAGGTACAAACTAGTTGTATGTGCCTGGCGAACTTCTATAAAAACAGCTCAGTGTTATGCTGTATGAATGGTGGGTCCAGGATTTCTGACTTCCTTGCAGCTGCTGCACTAGCTGGACTGCTGAGTACCTTAGAAATTCTGGACAAACAGACAAGTTAGTTATGTAGAACAAGCTGGGACAGTAGTTTACCATGAGAATTAGTAGATTTAGAAATAAGCATCTGTGGAGAAGGCAGCTCTCTGAAAAATGAGTCTGTATGCTGCTTCACCACTTCTCTGCCAGCACTGGGTTATATGTGGAAAAAGACAGCCTCAGTACAATTAGTCTCCATAGATTTCATCTCTCATGGGAAGCTGTCTGCATCTTGCAAATATCCACTGCCACACTGCCTGTCCTGATCTCAGGACACAACTGTTGTGTCAGAAAAAGGAACACCAACAGTATTTCTAGCATACTGAATATCAAGTGAAGCTTTGCTGTTAACTGCTGGAGGATGTCAGTTCTGACTAACGCAAGGAAGCAGATTAACTCAGAAAAATCTGTGGCCATCTGTGACTGGAGAAAAAAATAAGAAAGAGAGAAAGAAAACAAGCCATAGGGACAAACAGTCCCCCAGCTGTAATTTCCCAACTGGGATGTTATTCAAGGTGGCCCAGTGCCTAAGAAGCCCCAGCTTGTTTCTGATCTCCAGGTCAGTTTCAAAGTAGTTTTGTAATAAACCAGGCGTGTTTATGTGCCCACCAAAAATAGCAGTAGCTGTTAAAGCTGAAGCCATTCGGCATGGTTGACACAGTCTTCAGATTCTTTCTCCTTAATTTCTTGGCCCAATTGTTTTGCAACATAATGCTGAAAAAACATATTTCCTATGTGTGTTTGTTTTGGATAAATATCTGATTATCTTGCCATTATGACTGCATTTTGGAATCTATTTTTTAAATGTTATATTTTGGTTTTTGGAAATGTGGAATTAAAAACACAGAAAGACAGCTGAGTTTCTGCAGATTTTATTTCTTAACCACCTTGTCACCATCTGCAGTTTGTTCTTTGTTAGAAATGTGATTTACTTAGCTTTAAAGGACGCTACTTATTTTTCCATTTGGTTGCAGCTCCTTCCATTTCAATTTGTTTCCTTCTCTCTATAATGAAATATCACTTTCCCCTCAGTTCTACTAAGGTTCTTTTTCTACTGACATCTAAATCTCTTCAGGCATGATTTCTATGGCTGAGTTTAGTTGGTGACCTGTAGAGCACAGGATATAAATGTTGTTATCACTTGGAGTGTCATGCATTTAATCATCTTTCTCAAGGTGCTTTCCAGGCAGAAGTGTCATTCATGAATTTCACATCGGCCTGGCAGATGGCTATGAATGCTAGCTCGTTGCTAACATCTTGAGTCAGGTTCAGAGCTGTGATTAGAGTCTCCATAACCTATTTGTTGTAGGAGTAGCCAGGTATGTAGTATAAGATGATGAACAGCATATGTTTTCTCAAAATCAACTTGTTGAAAGGTTCCCAGGTTCACATTAATACATATTTTTGTTTATTTACAGTGTTCATAGTGAATCAGTGTAATAAATGAACTGATTTTTATTATTTTTTTAAATTTTTGTGACTGTTTTGATTAGAATCTCGAGAGGTCACTGCAAAGTAGTATAGGAGCGGGACTCACATTGTGTTAGAGTAATAAGGTTGTTTATTTGTTGTAATTCTTAATACCTATGAGCAAGAAATGAATAATGAAGTAATACCTTTAGCTAAAGTCACTAGAAAACTTGGAGTAAAATGTGTGAGCAAGGAGGAGAATCAGCCAAGAATACAAAATCGATGATAGTAGCCTGTGAAGTATTATTGTGCCTTTCTGTAAAATGATCTTTGTTATACTTACTGTAGGCAATGTAAATATTGTAGGTCTAAGTCTCGTCTCACTTCAGAAGTACTCCTGCATTGATGGCAACTGGAGCAGAACCGTCTGAGCTGCTACTGCTCTGGTGGGTCTTGTAAATGTCAGAAGTGATAGAGGGAATAATGCCTTAGAATCATAGAATGGCCTGGGTTGAAAAGCATCATCTTGTTTCAACTCCCCTGCTGTGTGAGTGGTAACCAGCCACTAGACCAGGCTTTCCAGAGCCACATCCAGCCTGGCCTTGAATGCCTCCAGGGATGGGGTATCCACAACATCCTTGGTCAACCTGTTCTAGTGTGACACCAGTATGTCTCGTGTGACCAGTGTAACATATCATTGTTACGTGTTTGTTAGTCCTTCATTAGCACGGGATTTGTCTTCCTTGCTATGTTGAATCTGAGGCTGAAAAGAGAATCAAGAACCTCTAGCAAGATTCTGGCAGCCTTACTGATTTCCTGCTTATCCCAGAAAGAGAAGGTTAGAGGATAGCATCTACAGTATATGTAGAACTGTCCCTGCAGCAGCACTCAGGAAATTTAAAAAATAAACTTATTTTGGAAGGTACAAGTCTTTCAGTTTCAGGGGGCAATGCATATGTTTATGCCAATGCTAAATGTTGTCCATTGTTTCAGCATAGCTTACATATGTTTGTTTTTACTTTCAGACAATAGGCAATGCTCCTGGGTAATAGTGTATAGGCTGAATATGTGCTCAGAACAAGAAAACATGATTTGTCAAATGACTCATTTTGAACATACCAAAATGAATGAATTCATTTGAACAGCTCTATTGTGCTCCCCTGATGTGCTATTCTTTAAACAGAGGAACCTTATTAGTGTAAGTGACTCCAGGCCTAAGACATTAATGTTTTCTTTGGATCTATGCTGGAATCTACATATGTAGGAAACATTTTCATTTTCTAATTATTACAAATGATGTTCTGTTCTTTAGAAACAGAAGTATTTTCAGGGGAAAAAATTATGCTCAGGAAGAACCTAAGTAAACACTTTTAACTTAGAGTTTTCACTAGAATAACTAAAACCAAATGGACCAAGCTCATTGGATTTAATCAAGTTATGGACTGCCGTGACTATAAACTTGGAAAAGTACCTCTCAGTAACAGATTTTCTTCTTGTATTCTATCTACAGACTGAAAACTCTTAGTATTGCTACAATGATGCTCTGTGTTTTCCTACTCTGTTAGGCTGATATGCTCTGATGAAGTCAGTTGAATTTGCTCTTTAAGAGAAAAAATTATCACTATATTATTGTTTTAAGAGAATTTCTATATTATTTTTACACAGAGTCACCTTTGATCTGTCTTTATTTAGTACAAGGTGTTCTGAGACTTTAGGAATGAGGAATCAAGATCTCAGAGTCTGGAGATAGAAAACCAATTAGCTTATTCAGAGATGCACTGTTGAAAAATTATGCCTCTTCACGAGCACTGAAAGCAAAAGTATTGTTTCATAAGATCTTGTGATCTTGTCATACTTTTTAATTGTATAGAACTAGTGATGTAATCACAGCTGGCTGCGAATTTTTCAGGAGTACAATCAACAGTGTGTAGTTGTATTTTATGATGTTCTCATGCACTTTCAACAGGGTTTGAGAAAAGACTTATTTTCAGAGCTGTTGATCTCATTGTGTGAGTTATATACACAGTCAGGCTGAAATTTAAATTGCTAAGCAATTCAAAAGAAGGCTTGGGCTCATCGAAAACACTGCTATAAATATAGTGCATGTTTACAGGAAGCTATTTAAGGTTTTACTGGAGTGTTAATATGCATCTAAAACAAACAAACAAAAATGTAGCTGCTAATGAGCTTGATACTATCACAAGTTACAAGCAAGAAAAAAAGAAGTCACACATCCATTCTCACTCTGATCTTATCAACATCACCTTAAAAACCTAATTTTTTCAAAACATGGCAGCATATCTAAGTAGCTCCAGTGCCATAATTTTCTTATACATACTTTATTTTAAATTTGCTGTTGTATCTACTGTGTTCCTATTTTAATTTTTTTCCTGATGTGTAATTGTCAGAAAGCCTTCTGTGGGTAACAAATATTTTCTTTGAATGTGTTTGTGCTCTAGTTTCTCTTTTTTACTCTTAAATTTCTTAAACTTGACTATTTGGAGAGGGGGGGAAGAGCTGTATGCAAAGTTGTTCCTCTGACTTTATTTGTCTTGTTCTTCATTGTCTTGTTCTTTATTTTCACATTATTTTATTAGTAATAATCAAAAGATAAACTGTATTTAGTTGTGTAAATGAGCATCCAAAGCACTAACTGCACAGATTATACTTTCTTGTCCACATGACATTGCTTTTCAGCAATGCTTCTTTTGACCAGCTTAGTACTGAATTAATGAACAAATAAATAAGCAATAGAGCAAGAGTTTCCAGATGTGCATCATTTCTGACTCCTTCCCAGCACATGGAAGGTAGACAGACATGCAGAATACTTATTAATTTTGAAGAACATCTAAAAACAGTCTTAGGTTTCCAAGGTATAGCTTACAGGAAATTTAGGAAACTAGATTCAGGAGAGCTATGCAGAAAATTAGAATAGTTTTAGTTCACTTCAGTTCCTGAAATGCAAAAAACTGCCCTTCCTAGTGCGTACAGGAGTACTATTTGGCTGAGCTGACTGTTCAGCAACCTATCTTCTACCCACTGAGAATACAGAAATTGTTTGTCCTTCTACTGCAGTGTCCTGGAGAGTACTTCTTGGTAAACATCCATGCTTAGTTTAATATGCTTGGCAGCACCGAGTTTGACATTAAAAAATAATAAAAGTAAAAAAAACAGATGGGTAGTGACAGCCAGCTTTGGGATGATAGTATAAAGTTCTGAGTACTTGTTTCTAAATTCAGAAAGCATCCAAGTTCTGAATTCCAGTTTCAAGATCTTGAACTGCATTCCAGAACATTTAGCGTTTGTTGTTGGTTAGCCTAGATACCTCAGCTTATTGTGTATGCAAACTGTTACGAATTTATGTGCACTACCCACTTCCTATATTACTTCCTATAGAGAAGAATTCTCTGCCTTTGGGTAAATGGTCATTGCAGCACATTATGTCCGTCTCCAAATTTGTATGAATGGGATTCAAATAACACCTCAGCAATTCAGATCTAAAGAGCCAAAGGCAGTCTGCAGCAAAAGGAAGAGAAAGGTAAAAAATGCTATGATCTGGGGAAAAAAAAAAAAAAATGAGTTTCTGATCAGTGTTGCTGTATAACACTACCAAGCTATTTCTTTGTGTGTGCCAACCAGGAGATAAAAAAGGTTGCCAGAAAATAGAAAGACCTGTCTGATAAAGGGCATCAACGAAATGCAGACCAAATAATGAACAGTTACAGAAGTGATCATCAGTGAGAAAGTGGTAAGCAGTCATCTTAGTTAAGAAAAATGTGACAAATCTAGCCAAAGTAACAAAAATACACAGGAAATTGAGAGAGCAGGAAGTTATTAGAGAGGATTTAACTGAGTACATAGAAATAAGAACAGAATTTAGAGGACCATTGAGTAGCTTAAGAACAATCAGTGAACTCAAGTGCAGTTATCCTACAACCTATGACAGAGAAGGCTGTCTTATAAGATTTCTGTTTATAAATTTAATCATGCTTGAAGGAATTTTAAGTGTTGACACAAACTGTTACTTTCTCTGCTGAGCGCTTCAAGGAAAAAAGTATACGTATGATTCCGCAATAAGTAAATTTGAATGAATTAGTGTGTATTAGGAAAAGTGTACATACCCAAATGTAATTGCTCATGTGCTGGGTGTAGACTGTGGTTTGGAACTGCAGATTTGATGTGAATGTCAGAGGTGAGCATCCAACTCTCAACCTGTTGTCTTTCCAGGGTTCTCTGACTGATGAGTTCTACAAGATATCATCTACCTTGCTGGCATTTCACATGTTCCAATTAACTTGAAAGTGTTGAAAATTGCCAATAAATGTATTATTGTGCTGAGATGCCAGACTGTGCTGGAATAGTCAGGACACAGGCAGCTGCTTGCTTCTACTTGCTCTTCTGTGGGGGCAGAAACCTTTGACAGCAAATGTGGAGAGGAGGGAAAAGGATATAGGGAAGGAGAAAGTAGAGCAAGTTATGCCTTAGATTGCTCGGATACTTCATTGAACAAAAGGCAGAAATCTACTACAGCAGGTAATACTTACAATATATTACTCATGTATTATTGTTAATATACTTTTACTGTTGATGAAGTCTGTGTTTTGTACCTTGAAAACTATCTTGCCTATAATCAGAGGACTCTGAGTGTTGTGGTTGTGGTACTCCTTCTTTGATGCCTCAGAGAACTTCCTGAAAGCTAGGACTTGTCACTTTACATAGGGTTTGGCCAGCCCTGTATCCCAAAATAGGTCACTTACATCAGAAACAGTGTTGACTCAGATTGCAGGAAGTTTTACTGCCCAAGTTGTCCTTAGTTGTTTAACCCTTTTTTTTTTTTTTTTTTCAACACACCAGGACAAAGGTCGTAAAGAGGAGTCAGAATTTGCCCTAAATGTTTCTTTGGGTCCGAGAAAGGCTGTGCAGTTTGCCTGCTCTTAGTGTAGCAGAACACTGAGGTACAACAGAATTGGTTTTTGTTCTATTACTTTTACAACATATACTTGTTATCATAGGGTGTGTTGTGATAAAGTTTCAGCACCAGATTTTCAAAAGTATCTAATACTTAAGATTTCCCATAACTATATTTGAACCATTTGAAGTTTCCATGTTCAAGAAGTTACTCCATTCAGGTATCTCCATTTTAGTTCAGTGTCTCCTAGTTCAGTGTCTGATTAGAAATAAGATATTTCAGAAATCCTTTGTAAACTGTTGAAAGTCCAGCCACAAGCTCTGTTGAAAGTAATTCCCTGCAAGACTTAAGGAAGTCTTGTAATGGAAGTTATGAGTACTCTGCCTCTAAAACCTACCTTACTAATGCTAAATATGAGCTTCAATATGTGCTTATTCAGCAAGACTCCTCCTCTTCCTCAAATGGAAGTATCAACCCTGCAGGGTGATCATGAGGATTGGACATGGGACCTCTACCCTGCTCTGCACTCTGCTGTTTTGTTTTTTTCTTATGAGTCCATATACCAGACTCCTCTGGTGACTGCTAATGGCTAAGATCTCAGGTTACTTTACTTAGGGAACTGTCATGGAATAGATTACCCACCATACTCCACTCTAGAGTATGTCTGCCTTTAAAGATCAACATTTCAATAGGTCATCTTTTGGAAATATTTCACATAATCAGCCCTGAGGCTATAGTCACTCAAATTTCACAATATTTATAAGGAATTGGGGAACTTACATGCCATCTATTAGGATTAGAGCTCAAGGGGCTCTCAGGCTGTTAGCTATTTATTGGATGAGATGATTGACTCATAGTTGCAGTATTTAGCAGAATCATCTTATCAGTCCAGAGCAAGACTTTAGGATTAACAGCCAGGCCAAAGGAGGAGGTTGGAGCGGAGGGAGCATACCATCACACCAGGATAATCACTAGGCAAAGAAAGAGAAATGCTCTCTTTATCAGTCTAATTACACTAGAGCAACATGCAGAAAATCTCAAAACATTCTTCTGTCAGCATGGTTTTGTTACGGCTGAAAGCTGTCTTAGCATGTCAGCTGCAGCTCAGTTCTGCACTATGCCTTGAAAACATAACCTCAGTTGGATTAAACACTTGTGATTTTTGAAGACTCTAAACATAGATCTAATGCTTAGACCATATAGCATTATTAAAAACTCAGTATGCCCTGGAGGATGAGTTCCAGGAATGGGAGGTTCCTCGAAGACTTAAGAGGAGACTCTGTTAGATATTTTAAGTTAAAACAAAAAAGATCCAGAGATGAAAAGAGATTCAGTCTCCACTCTAAGGTGTGAAGATTTCAGGATCTAGAAGATGGAATGATTTCAGCTAAACATAGACTGGAAAATGTGGTAAAAAGTATAGCAAAATGTTATGAAATAGCAATAGCTGAGAGATTACTGACTAAGGCTCAAGCCTGTCAAATATAAAGTAAAAAAATACCCTGCTTAAAGACAGGGGTCAATCCACAATACTAACTGCAAATATTCTCAAAGAGAGGTAGTTTGGGTTGCATGTGTACTCCCAGTTTGTCCAGTGTTCTTTAAATTGGCAGCCTTTGAAACCTTAGAATAGTATTATATGGAACATCTGATTAAACATATGAGAACTTTTAAAACCTGTATTGTGGACTCAAGTGAAGCCAGAAAAACGTACGCTTTTAATCCAATATTTTTTTTTAAATTGCAGAATGTTCATTCTGTATTGGCTTGAAATGTATAGAGTATTGTCAAAGCATTCTCTGTCTGAAGGAAACTGGAAGACAATTCTAGATCCTGGAAATAGTCTGGGGTAACGCAAAGACAAAAAGTTGCAGGAGAGCTACTCTATTCAAGTTATTGATTCTGATACTTACTTATAATTGGATACTTCTCTCTGGTTTATATCATTCCTAATTAGACTTCTCTATACCACTTTGTATTCTCCACTTACCTCTTTGCGTTTGTCTCCTGTCACGAAGCTGAAGTTCTGTATTACCAGTTCATCTCTTTTCCATACCTCGTGATGGTACATTTGTCCAGAAACACAGTCCAAAACCAACAGATTTATCACAACCTAAATGACAGCTGGCTGCGTGCTGAGTAAATTCTTAAATTCACAAAAGCTACTTTTTTTTTTTTTTTCCCCAAAACATTAGAAGTTGAAGCACTGAATATTTTATTGGGATTGTTATCTCCAACTGAAGAATTACTCCACTGGAAAAAGATACATATATATTGTACTAACTTCAGGCATCCTTTTAGCTTCTTGTTTGGTGAAACTTCAGAAAACGTAATTAACCATATGTTGAGAGATGTTTGCCAAGTCTTAAATTCAAACACTACGTTATTCACAAATTTGCACTGTTGGAATCAGAAGAAAATTTTTAAATGAGAGTATTAGTCTTCATATTTATTTGGGTAAATATTTGTATGTATGAAGGTTGTAGAACTGGCAGTACTGAAGACTGAAATTTTCCATTTGTTTACATGGGAAGATCTGTGCAGGCAAATGGATTTCAATCATACCCTAATTGTGTCACTTATGAACTTCAAACTTTGTGTTAGGATGATGGTGTTCTCTGAGAAAGGAAAGTAGAGCAGGTCAGGAACATTCATTCTTCCCCACAAATATTTGTAGTGAAAACAGAGCAAGATTACTCTAATCAAAAACATAGACAGAAAATGTTAACTTTTTGTCAAAAATAAGAGTTTCATGTGAAAACTAGAGGGCTTTTTATTTTATTTTTTCCAAAGGAAATCTAAATAAACAATAAAATTTCAAATTAGATTAAAATCAACTGAAAGATTAAATTGGACCTGCATAAGTAGCTGTATGGAATTATAGTCAGGTGCCTTGTGATACCTTCTTATCTTCTGAATAGGATTTCTGTTAGGGCTACTTTTCTCAAAATAGAATAGTTGCTTCTCCTTGGGAACTTTTCTGTGGAATGACTTCAGTTTATGCTGCCCTGAAAAAGAACTTTGGATTATTTGAATCAGATAAATGTCACCTTTCTATTTCTACGGAACAAAAATAAAACTATCTTGCTATAAGAATTGTAAGATTGGATTTTTATTTTCCTAGCTGAAGAACTTTTCTTTGGGTCCCCTCTGATTATAGATTGTCTGGTTCCAACTTCTCATTAGTTTTTGTAGCCATCAGATTTAAGGACAAGATATCTTGTGTTATCCAGTGATATCCAGTGTTATGGTCCCTGTCATGGATGGAGAGGAAATGTATTAAGGTTAGAAGAAGAGGAGGGAGAAGTGTCTGTGGCATTACATGCTACTGGGTGGCTATATCTTGCAATAAAATTTTCCTGCATCCTCTGTGCTATCTGTCCCAGCTGTACTGGTAAATTATAGGTAATTAAAGGTGAAGCTTCTTGGCTGTTATCATTTTTAAAACAGCTCTTATTATTTTCACATATTTGTATTGATGGCATTAAAATCACATATTGACATGATAGAGAACTTCACGAGTCATTTTCAGCTGGTTTTTAATAAATTGCATATTTTAACTACTTATAACTCCATTTTTAATAATTCCTATTTTGCAACTTTTTTTTTCTTTTTCTTTTTTTTTTTTTTTTTTTTAATCGGTGACAATGTATTTCTCAGCTTGCAATGCATGAGAAAGGGATGTTTTACGCCATTGCGTAAAGATACTTGTGTCATAGGTGAATACGTGACTTTTTGAAGAACCTAAGCTAAGATCAGTCCACTGAAATGAATCACAAGATTGCTCCAAATTCATTCGTTAACTGTCTCATGGTTCAATATAGAGTAACATTGCTGTGGGTATTAATATTCAGGATTACAAAAAAGCAATTTGAGGGGGGGAAAAATGGTATGTTTAATGTCTTTTCACTGAGTGTTGTTTTCAACTGAGTTGCTCTATAAATCTTTCAAAGCACAAACTCCATAAGTTTGGATCTTTCAAATAGGCTTTATCTGTGAAAATGTGGTCCTGTTTTGTGGGATTTAAAATTTATTTTTAGTATTTTGTTTGTGATAGCTTTAAATGGAGAATAATTATTTGGTTTGAGTAGAAGTAACTGAAAAGAATAGAACTTAATATGTATCAAAGTGGGAATCTACAGTATCTTCTTTAAAGACAGAGAGGTAGGTAGGGTTTTAATGGTTTTGTTTTTGTATTTTGTGCATTGTATTTTTTCATAAGACATCCAAAACAACATGACTGAATTGTTTCATTGTTATGTATTGGATACAGTACCTATTTCACAATGCTTCTGAATAACAAAGTAATATTCTCTTTTTCTCTAAGATGTTAATTAGTTATAATTCTTCAGTATTTATACATCAGTCCAGTTCTCATGACCTGTGAATTTAACTGTGTGGGGTTTTTTGCATTTTCCACTGGACAGCTTTTAATAACTTAATTTGTTCTGAAAATAATTTTACTTCGGAATGCATACTAATATGATACAAATAGTAATCAATCTGGAGAAAAACAGGAATCCTGCAAGGATTTTTTTTCTTTTTTTTTTTTTCTCTTTTCTTTTCTTTTCTTTTCTTTTCTTTTCTTTTCTTTTCTTTTCTTTTCTTTTCTTTTCTTTTCTTTTCTTTTCTTTTCTTTTCTTTTCTTTTTTTTCTTTGTTTTGTTTTTTTTTTTCCCCATCCCTAGTATCCAGAGGTACAAATTATTAGAGACAATGAACAAGTCTCAAAAATTTGAAAGATGTAGTCCATCCTTGCTCAGAATACAAATGCTGCTGAAACTGCTCATTTGGGGTTATGTTTTTCCTTTATCAGTTCCATTAAAATCAATGAATAATGGCTTCCCATGTGGTAATCTAATTACGGTTTGAAATAACTGGTGAACTGGACCACTGTAATAGATCAAGGAGGAGATTAATTATGACAGGGTAAAGATAAATTGTATGGGGCATGAGATCCTAACTGGGAATAATGAGATAATGAAATAAAGTCAAGTTTCAATTGAATGCTAGGGACATCTGCACAGTGAATTCTGTTGAGTAGTGGAACTTGCAGAAGCTCTAGCACATGGGATATTTAAAACTGAGTTGGACAAACATGAAGAAAAAAAAGACTATAGAGAACCAATTTTTCACTGGCAACGATGTGGGATGGATGATCTAATATCTCATTTCCAATCTCAGCGTCTACAAGTCTGTTTGAAAAAATACTTGGAGTTCTGTATGTTTTCTAGCTTCACTTGGACTTCTTTTGTATGTAGCAGCAGGAGCTCATTATTCTGTGAATGTGATTGTCAGTAAATAGCTTCATATTCAGTCTTTCTTATTGTGCAAAGCTTAATTTTAGGACATGCATGGCCAAATTTTGGCCCCAGTTTTGAATACCTGCTTAGTTGCAACAGCGAAGAGATCTCATAAAATTACTTGTCCTATGGATTACAAGATCCTTAAGCAAGCCAACTGCATGTAAAATTTCTGATGGTGGGAAATAAGCGGTGAATTTGTTATTTTTATTTTTTTACATTTTAGAACTAACTATTTGCATTTTGTTTCTTTTGCAGACCATCTGAAAGGAAAGATAACACAGAGACATATTCAAAGAGCTGCTCTAGGTAAGACAGGAACACCGAGAATTAACATATTATCTCCCAGGGCTTAATCTGTTTGCTGAGCAGGTCATATTTTTTCAACAGCTCATGCCATGATATTTCCATATTCCATAACATAAAGGACACAGACTTTTTGAATTTTGCTAGAGATTTGGCTCAAAAGGCATCTGATCTTATGTATGGTGAGGAAAATTATTCAAAAGTTTATTTGTTTCATATTGGATTTGCTATTATTTTCTGGTTTTTGTTTTTGTTTTGCTTTAATTGTAAAAAGTCTTTTTAGTTTGACCAACACAGGAACAGAGTGGTCTAAGATCAGCGAATGCTAGAATGGCTTGGGGTGGAAGGAACATCAAAGGTCATCAATTTGTAACCTCCCTGCCACAGACAGGACATTTGCATTTGATTGTTATTTTTGTGCTTTCTAATGACTCTTTGTTTCTATCATTGACTGATAGATATTGATTTTTGCTGAAGCTGAGATTCTAGTTAGGCATGTTGCCACAATCAACCTAACATCCTTTTAAAGTTTCTTCATTCCAATGGTACTGAAAGCATATACTGGTAATTTCTTTCACATCCAGTTATAGAAGTTGAAAAGTTATTCCTTGCAACTACTGTTGACACAGCTGTGAAGCGAAAAATGTCTATGTAAGTTGTTCACATACATGTAAAGTTATCCAAATTTGGCTTCAGATGCTTTAGGTGGCCTCCATGGATTTTGTACTGAAAAAAGCCTAGTAGTGACTGTATGAGAATTCCACTTATAGAACAGTAAACTGTAGAAAAATGTGACCAAATTCTGCTGGGGTTAATAACAAGTTAAGCCCACTTCACCTAGATCCTGGGCTCACTGTTGAGGCTTGTCTAGGTCTCTCTGGATGTCATCCTGTCCTCAAGGCCGTATGTGTATCGTAGAGTAATTTCTCAATATGTAGGCATTTGTGTTGCAAATGCTACTGTAATTAACTATCTAAGCTGGTTTTCATAGACCAGGTAAGCATAATTTTTTAATGTCCTTAGGAAATGGCAGATTAGTGATCTTTCCAGCTATTCACCTTGTAAATATTCTCTTACATTCTCCTAGTATGTCCCACAAAGTTGCAGGCATCCCATGTGCTTTTTGTGTTGTTTTTTTGTTCTTGTTTTTTTTTTTTTTTTTTTTTCAGCATTGCTCTCTACTTACCGTCACAAACTCTGAACTGCATTAAGTGTTTTCCATACTTCTTTTTCTCCTTAATTAGTCATTTTAAAATATTCTGGAAATTGTGACAGTATTTATTATATGAGATGGGGAAATATTGTTTGCCTTTTGGACGAATTTTCCTCCAAGGAGTAACAGGTGTCAAGTCTCCCAGCGACATTCTTGTTGACTAGAAGGCAATCAAGATATTTTTAAATAAGAGCTGCCTGGTAAAAGGGATAATTGAGAGTCTGTTGAAAATCCAAAATGAAACAAAACACACCATTGTTTCAATTAGGAGCCAAGTAAACATCTTACAGCTGCCTTTTTTTTTTTATAACTTAGATCATGTTACGGTTAAAACTCTGTAAAAAGCTGTTCTACTTGGATTTTAAAGAGTGTAGATCTGCTTCCTCTATGGTTATGTTTAAGATATGAATTTCTGATTCACTGAAGGATAACTCCACTACTTAACCCGTTGTTCTTAGCTCTCTCTTATAAACCACCATATGCAGAGAATTTACAAAGTACAAAAATGGATAGGAGGTTTTGTTGGAGGCAAGGATGTGCTCCATGTTTTTTATTACAAAACCAGCAACACTAAAAAATTTATGTCAAATTACAAGTATTCACTCTCAGCATCTTCATTAATGATTAGAATAGCATATTATGCAAATAACATTTTATTCTGTAAGATCATTCAGAGAAACATTCGGTCTGAAATAGCAGGAAATTTTATGACTGAGTTGAAAATTATGATATTTTTTCTCACTCCTTTTTTATTCTTTCTTCTGCTCTTTATTTTCATCTCCATCTTCTCACTGATCTCCTCATTCACTTTTCCTAATTCCTCCTGCCTTCATTTTTATCTCATTCTTCCATTCCTCTCAATTTCTATTTTCCTTCATCTTTTTCTCTCTACAATATCATTTACTTTTGAGCTTTCCCTTTCTAAGGGCTGTGCGATCTTTCACTCTATCTTTTCACTTCTTTCTGCATTGTTAACCTTCCAATCCCTGACATTCAGTGATTTTGTGATTATCAGTAGAGCATTTAGTACTAGGAACTGCTGCTCCCACTTCTCTCAAATGAGTCCCAGTCCGTGCCACTAGAAAGGTTGTGTCACCGTGGTTTGTCTCTTAAGTATATAAGGGTTGCTTAGGAACTGTATGAAACATCTCTCTGCAATCAAAGCACAGCATCCTTCAGACAACGGAAAACATTTAATGAGGCTAATAATAAATGAGGCTAATAATAACTGTCATGAATTCATCTTCTGTGATTTCTGCAAATGGAAAGCGCAGAGAGCTTCCAAACTGCTGGCTTGTGTCAGAGTTAATCTCTTATTTCAATAAACCCATATTTAAATAAAATGAGCTCAATTTCTTTCACTGCTTTACATCTTGTAACTGAAAAGCCATTAAACTTTCTTCATGTGAAGCAGCAGAATCTTGATCTGTACTAATGTCATTAAATGAGGAGAAATCAGTGGTTTTAATCACAAAATGACAGGAGCTAAGAAAAGTGTCAGTCTTTGTTTTCCCACATGAGTCTGACACAATCCACGGAGAATAATAGATGGTCTGCTTTAAAGCCATCATTCCTGGCAGTCAAAAATGATAACATGTATGGGCAAGAAAAGGCTTTTGGAGAAATAATCAGTTTGTCTGAGCTCCGGACTGTTAAGGGTTTTGCTTTGTGATAAGAGAGAAAGACAAAACAAAACAAAAGCCACTCATGTCCTCAGTACCACTAGGAATCCAGAGGTGCTTCAGAAAGCCATACAGATTGATTCATGCATTTTCAGTCCATAAAGTATGCTATTTTTAGGAGAGAAAAAAAAACAACACAGTCAGTTTGCAGTGGCCTCAGAATAAGGGATATATTTCTCTTAGAAATACACAATTTTTTTTATGCATAATGTGTCAGTGTGTTGTGTTTTTCATTCATTTCTGCTTGAAATCTCAAGCAACAGCAGTGCTTTTGTAAAAGTTTACTGCTACTGTGCATGCAGGGCATGGATTTTTTTCCTACTATGACCTCTAGTGGTACCAAGGCCATTTCTTTTAGTGGTGGGTTTTGTTCTTCACTTTCTACACTGAAGGATAGCAGTCACTGATGTTTCGCATTGTGGTTTGTTTTAAGAACTCTGATACTGACAGAAAAAAATTGTAAATTATGTTTCTTAAAAATGATGAGTTTTAACTATTGCTTATGTGAATATAAATATAGTAAAATAGGCTGAAAAGTCAGAAATCATTGCCTTTATGCCTTTTTAAAAAGATTTACTCTGACAATGATACATACATTCTTGAATTTGCTTTTTGTAATAATTTTAAGATGTAAAATTCTTTTAGGAAGTTTCACCAAATAATTTTTCAAGCAAATATTTATGATACTGATGAGCAAAGAATTTTGAACACATATATATGTCATTACATGGGAAATTTTAGGAAGATGAGATCTTTGTAGCTTCTTCTCATTGCAGTGCAGTTAAATCATTGCAGTTATTCCAGATTTTTTCCAGAGGAAAACAGCATAAAACAGCATAGTCTTTGGCCTCAGGTAACTGTGAAGTTACACACTGTAACACATTTAGTCTCTTAGTTTTATATGTGTTTCTTAGGCTTAGAATTAGTGTCATCCAAGGCTAAAACTCTGAACTCTTGCAGAGCTTTTGTATTTCTGTATGCACAGAATTCTTCTTTAAAGATTATTGCAGTCAGGAAAAAGAAACAGGATTTCAAAGCAGCAGTGAGACAAGGGGCAAAACTTCCCTTGCAGCAGTATCTGAGGACCGTTCTCAGGTGTGCTTTGGGTTTTTCCCTGTACTGTGCATGACTGAATTTTAAAACTCTAGGAGAGTATTATAATATGAAGACTCTTCTTAAACCTGTCTTTTCAGGCCTCAAGCTCAAACAGACCTCTCTTTCTCTGGATTTCTCTTCAGGTTTTTTAAAGGTATTCTGTAGTTTTTCTGTAGTTTTTTTGTTTTGTTTTGTTTTTTTGTTTTGGTTTTTTGTTTTCTTTTTTTTTTTTTTGTTTGTGTGTATTTCTGGCACCCTTTCTGGCAGATTTTACTAGAAACAGTGCTAAACTCTAAAAACATCTATGAGTTTCCTCTTCATTGTATCCTCAAGAATGAGAGCATTACATCTTCAAAGGAAATCTTTCAAGAATGTTATTCTGCACTGCCAGAGAAAAGTCTGAGATTATTTATGCTTTCCTATTAAGCTTCCCTTATGATCCACTCATCTTCAGCATATCAGATCTCAAAAAAGAGTGAAGCACATATTTGGATCAAGTTATATTTCTACTAGGAATATGAACTTGTAGTACACTAATTTAGTTCTCAGTTGTATTGACACAGGCTTTAGCAATTCCCAGTTGTTAGGGCAGCTTGCAGTCTTTGTAAACTTTCTTGCAATGTTTCTTTGACAACCCTAACAAGTTCAATGTGAATAGCATTATTACCTAGGTTGTTCTGAAAGTTATTCCTCCTATTCCATGAAAACTACAGCATACACAAAGAGCAAGAAATCAATTGGACAGAGCAAATTCTCAGCTACAAAACACTTTCTTAGCACAGTCACCACCATTAGTTCTGCATTTTCACCAGAGATGAACAAGAGCCTGCATGCTGTGCTTGTAAACATCTGTACCAGTGGAGGTGTCCCACTGTCAACACTGCTGAAACATACCATCTTCCACCTCACTGTGCTCACATCCACTATTTGGTCTCCATAAAAGTTCAGCAAGCAGTGATGAATGTCAGTGGGTGCCACTTTTTCCTCATGGAGAAGTTCAATTCCACAACTTTGTTTCAAACTTCCATGTCAGAAGCAACTGTGTCAGACTGCCCCTCTACTGTCATCTGTCACATAGCAATAAAATGTAATGAAATACTGGCAAGAAGTTTCAGCCTCAGCTGCCATACCACCAACATCCACCTCTGATGCTGCAGGCCAACACGATAAAGTAGGAGAAATTACTTTCAGAGCAGTCCCTTTATTTAGAAACATCCTCAAGTGAGTAGTATGAAAATAGAATCTGTTGATAGGTCTTAGTTCTCTATTTTGGTCTACTAAAATTAAAGTATTAGGAATAATATGATGTGATGATAGTAATGAATTAAGAGAAGTCCTCAGAGAGATTTGCAGGATTTCCCTGCTCAGAGTTTTTCAAGACATGATGGCAACCAATCTGATTTAGTTTTCACCTAACTTTGAGGAGGTAGCCTCCCTAAGTACCTCCCAGACAGAGTGATCTACTAATTCTAACATATAATTTGAAGCAGTAAGGTAAAGGAAAAGAAAATTTTATACACACAGTCTACTACTCTTAAGCCATTCTGCTTTGGCTCCAGTATAATTCAGTAGCTTGTCCCATTTGCATCTAAAAAAGATGGTAGAACATCTAGGAGTAACTTTCAGTTTTAGACACAAACTTCTTCCTTCTCATTCTACAAATCTGCACAAATATGTCCGTAGATGTGGGTATGCTGGTCAGCAGGCTAGTTCTCTAGTGATAAAACTTGAACTGTGAGAGCTCTTTGTCCATATAACAATCAAAAGTTCTTCAATCTAATGAACTGCAGACAATAAATGAAGCTCTTCTCACACCTGTATTTCCCTTGATTTTTTTTCAAGATTAACCTAAAATCTAGACTAGCAGTTTGCATCAGGTAAAGCACAAGATGAGTTAATGAGTAATAGCAGGTTTTATGTGGAATTTGATGTTTCAGAACAACCTGCAAATCTGGTGCAAAACTTCTATTTTTTATTTTGCTGTAATGATCAGAAGTAATTAATTCTCTACTTTGCCCAAAACTTTTCACATGGTAAGATCAAACAAAAATAATGATTTGGATCAAGCAGTTACTGTTAATTTCCCATTAATGTGCAGATGTTGAATATACTTTTCCAGTTAAGAGTCTAGTGGATGAATTGTGATCATTTCAGGTTGTTGGGATATCTCTTCTCATAGCAGGCAATTACTAGGACATAGTAATTGAACTTCATATCGTTTTCTTCACAGAACATAGTGAGGTTCTGTTTGAATGATGAGAGATCAGTAAATGTCTCCTTACTTCTTCTTGTACCTTCTTGAGTTGATAGCCTAACACCAAGAGCCTCTTTGTTTGGCTTCTGCAGCTGATGGAAAAAGTGTGGCACTTAGAGTGGGGTATGAAGGTGGCCGGCATAGACCGGTCCTGAAAATACATTCCAGTCCCCCAGACCACTCAAGTTGAGCATCATCACATTAGTGGTAGTATATTCCTAATGTCTCAGCTCCATGATAAGCAGTCACATTCAGAGGCATTTTCCATGCTTTTCTTTCAAGAACAGTGTAGCAAAACATAGCAAAGAGACATTGTTTTTTTTTCCATGAAAGCTCTTGAATGTTGCAGAAGTGAATGTTAATGAAGTCTCTAAACTGATGGATGATAAATCACACCACTTCTTAAGAGGCAGGGAAATATCAGGTACATATGTGTCTAATACTATGAACAAGGTAAGTGATACAACAAATAATCTAATGTAATCTATAGGCAAAATGACTTTAGTAATTATAAACGTAATCTGAGTTAGTAGGAGCTTCCTGAATATGATGCAGTGTATTACTCTTCTACCACATCAACTGTCAAGTATGAAACACGCTAAACTTTGAAGCTTCTGTTTTTTTAGTCACTGTAAAGTTCAGTTGTATATTTGGAAACCCACAGAGAACTTCTAGCCACAATAGTTTCATAAGAAACTTTCATGGCTTGAGTACAGCTGAGGAGAAGGCAACACCTTGTTTCATGTGCTGTGAGTATTTTAAGGAGCACAGATGTAGATGACTAGCTGCAAAGAAAAGAGTTAAGGAAATAGAAATGTGAATCTGTATTTAGCCAAAATAGCTCACACAGCGTGGAAAAAATATCTTCACTTTCCAAGTGCGTGTTGAAAGTCAGTTACTTTGAGTGAATATTCAGCCAGTGGGACAGTAAGCAGTACACCTAGAGTACCTAGAGAAGAACCATATTGATGGGCACAATTGCTAAACTCAGTGATTAGAGATTCAACAGAATACAAGTGCCTTCAACCCCCTACACATGCACATTTATATATATATATATAATATGAATATATATATATATATATATATATATATATATATATATGAAAAAAAGAACATGAAAATTCCTTGCAAGATGATCCTGAATAGCAGCTGAAGGGTAGCTCTTTTTTAAAAAGCCAAAACAACAAAGTATGATGCAGTTTGAAAGCACTAAAGACTGAGTTTGCCAAGAGCTGCAAAGCTGATAAATAAAGCAGTAAAAATTCAAACTGGATTCTGAAGTCGCTTCTAAATTTTGTTACTTCAAGTGACTATAAATTTAAGGAGATAAACACAAAACTATTCAGTGAAAAAATGAAAATCTTTCACTGCAAAAGTACAGCTGGAGGGCAGGGCACAATGTTATTTGAGGCACAAGGACAATAAATCCCTAGGAGTTTGACTTCCAGGATATACTCAAGTTGGGAAATATATGAGTGCCCCTGAGAGTATAAAGTTTAGGGTCACAGAGAGTTTTCTTGCAAAATCTTGTGACTGTAGACAAGAATCTGTCAGAGTGTTTCGAGTTGTTGCCTGCTTTCAGTAAACTGTTGTAATTACACTTGGTATCTCGTGCTGGAAATAGTGTTTTTTATCCCTGTTTTCCACAGTGCTTTGAAACAGTGAGGTTGTCAACAGGTGCTATAATTTCATTTTGGTACTGTGTGATCTGATCATGTGGAAAGTACTGAGAAATTGACTACTTCCTTTGCTCCAAAATTGGCCCTCTCTTTAAATTAAAAGCATTGTAATTTTAAATGCCTCTTATAATCTACAAAATGTGCAATGAATTGTCGTCTCACACAAGGTTCACCCCGATCTGAAACCTGAACTAACTGGTTTGACATTTCAGTACATTTTTTCTGTAGGGGAAGGAGATACATACAGTGAAAAATAAACTCTTTTGAGGAAGTAAAATACAAGGTAAAAATAAATTCTTAGATATCTTGGATTTGTAATCAAACATTGTGCTTTGTGTACCATACTAACTTTTCACAGAGTTGTCTCTCATGTTATTTTAGATATCCGAGCCTGCCTGCTGAAGAATGATACTGTTAGATGTCAGATACAGAGCACAGTCTGGGCCAGTAACCTCTGCCTTAGCTTCTTAGCTTGAGCTGTAGCTGAAATTGCAGGTGGAAGAGAGGACTACAATGTGTCAGCTGCAGGAGCCCAGGGGCTACAATGCTTTCTTCTTCTGGTGGGGTCTGCATCAGCTTGCAGTGTTCACTTCTCTTTCCATTTTGTATGTATACAAAAGTTTCTGCAGCTCACCTGACAGCTATATTTCTTGTTTTTATCACCAGCATATTCCTAGAGGGAATTCCTAACTGTTTTCAGGATCGAGAGTGCTGAGGCTTTGCATCACAGAGATACTCTGTGTGTTTATTAACATCTTTATTATTACTTCTGCAGATAATTTATAACAAAACAATCCCTTCTACAGTGTATAATCAGCAGCAAAACATTTTTCTTTGTGTTTTTATGTATGTGAGCAAATTCTGCCTGAGGCTGCCATTTGAGAGCTAGTACAAACATGTTTTTCCGAGTATTAGATATCCAAATGAATCAGGAAAGGAAAGCCACAATATTATGATCCTGCATCTCTTTGTAATGACAAGCAGAACTTGGTAATGTTTTCATGTAGAAAAGTTCTCCCTTCAGAAACAGCATTACCATTTTAAGTTGTTTCTGTTTTCTTTTTTTGTTGTATTATATAATTATATAATGCCACTTTTCTAGAATCTCCTCTGCCATGTTGTTTGCATGTCTTGACTTGCATACTCATTTCAACGCTCCAAGTAGCTTATTTTCAAGAGGGTACTCTCCCCACCACAAATGTCATCTCCCTGTCCTTTTGTAGTCTGCACACCTAATGAAGCCTTTAGATACATGAAATGAAAAGCGTGCATGGGCTTTGTCCATCTTGGCTGTCTATATTAATGTACTTGATCTAAGCACTCTAAAGAAATAAGACACTTTTCAGTTTCATTTGTACTAGGCTACAGGGTGCTACAACAAAAGATTAATGACTGTAGTTGGCGTGCTGACAGCCTGAAAAGAGTCACTGCTGCCCTCTTATTCCAGACGGATTCCATTCCACAGAGAAAGGCTGCACTCCTTGGGCCTAATGACAGGTTGATGTAGAATTTATTTTCTTGGCAGAAGTAGTGATTCGTATATAAACTTGCATGTACTATACAGCAAATCTTTTGTTTCTTTTCAGTTTTCTTCAGTTATAAAGGTTAAATGTGTTCAGTTGGGAATCTCAAACTGTTCTCATACATTCTAGAAACAGAAACTGTGGTAAGACTAATAGGTAGATATACATTTCTTTTCGCTGTGGAAATGAACTTATTTCATTCAACCCTTGATGGAAAGGCTGTTTTGCTGCTTCTCAGAAGAAGCATACCATGTATTTCATGCTAACTAACTCTGTTATAGGACAGGAAAATCCTGAGCTCCTTTCTTAGGTTAACTTGGGCTCTTGGAGAATTTTCATGGTTCTTCTCTCAAACATATTTCTCAAACATATTTTCACAACCTTTTTCGTACACATATAAACTGTCAGAACCTAATGCTGATCACAGTTAATTTCTATGTTAATATTTTAATCTTCTTTCAGTTACTTTGTTTCCAGGAACCAACACAGCTACTATTGGATCTTGTCTTTGTAGCCAGAATTTTCATTGAAAGCGTGTGGTGGTGGTTTATGAAATGAACTGGCAATAAATAAATAAATAAATAAATAAATAAATCATTTTAATTCATATTAAACAAATAGTCCATATAAACACAAATACTCCAGGAAATTCTAAAAAAATAATTCAAATCTCGGTAGTTATTGAATCTCTCTAATATTAGTTAAGGCCTAAATATAGAATTTGGAAAAAAAAAAAAATTCCAGAAGAGAAAAACCACTGTAGACCTCCATATTTTTATTTATTTTTTTTAATTCAGCTCTTAAAAACATCTTGTGTTCTAATTAAAAGTTGCTTCTTTAGAAATAAGATGGTCATCTCTTATATCTGGTCATTCCTCCTACAGCTGTTTCCAATCCTTCTGAAGTGCTGGATGCTCTTGATCCAGTAGAAGAGAAACTTCGAAGTCAAATTGAAGAAGAGAAAAAAAGGTAAAACTTCTGCCTCAAATCATGCTCCAGAGGATAAATGATATTGTATTACAGTTCTACACATGGTTAACCTCAGGGTTTTCTCTGACATTTTAAAAAATGTCAGCTCTGTGGTTTGCTGATAGGTTAAAAATTTGTATATAAGCTGTTGGTTTGTCTGTAAGATGCCACAGTAAGCAAATGGGGAAAATTGATGCTAGGGCCAATGGTCAAGAATAAATAAAAACTTAATATTCCCCTTGAGGATTACCATTAGAAATTTGTTCTTTGAATCCAAATGTTCCTTGGACCTTCTTTGTTGATTCATGAATGTCATGCCTTCCTTGACCTAGGGAAAACTTATAGGCTATGTAGGAGTGACTAGTTGTAAATAATATGTAGAATATGCGTTGGTTAACCAATCTTTCTATTTGTTGTATTGTAGCTTTAGCCAGGAATATTGAAGAAAATAAATGCAAGGATATCACATCTATGTAATTTGCTAGGCATTTGTATTATTATCTGTAGCCTATGACTGTTTTAAACAACAATAATTTCTGTCCACATATCAGCTTTCATTTGGAAGGGTAATTAATGCATATTTCAACATAATAAAACCTGTATTTAAATCAATATTGGCTACACTTGAATTTCACTATTATTTTAGTAAAAATTTAGTTTTCCAGGCTAGGCTTCTTGACTCTACTCTCTAGTAAAGATGCCGTCAAATGAAAGATCTCTTCTCACCACCACTCTGTCCATCCTCACCACTCCATCTCTGATTATTAAATATTCTTTTGATTTAAAATTTGTACCATTTCTAGGTAGAATTAAACTTTATTTGGAAATGTGTTGTAAAGTATTTACTACTCTTTCTTCTTCTCTTATTAGTTATGATACAATGTTCAATCGCTTGAAAGGGCTGAAGGTAGAGATTGAACACCTGCAGCTTCTCATGGAAAAAGCCAAGATGAAGCTGCAGAAAGAATTTGAAGTCTGGTGGACTGAAGAGGGAGCAAATCTACAGGTATGCAAGTACTGTGAATTTCTTCCATTTTTATGTAAATTTAAAGTCTTTGATAATTTCATTAAGACGTGATTAATTGACAGCATAGAAAGGAGTATGAAGGATGAGGTTTGGGTCCTGACTCACCACCGTTCATTCCAGTGTAAATCAGACAAAGCAAATGTGAATTATGCTTTATGAAGCTAATACAAATAAAGCAAAACCCTCGCTTTCTGCTTTATTTTCTGTTTTGACTTACTCCCACACAAAGTTAAGGAAAGCCAAGAACAATCCCAAAAATTCCAAAGTCTCTGATGGAACATAAAGTGAATAGAAGCAATTGGAAAAAAAATCTTACTGCTTGCTGAACTATGATTTCATCGCTTTTATGACGTGTATATTATAAAATAGCATTCAAAGCTGTGATGTGGACAAAACCCAACAAATGTAATTTGTTTTTTAGCAATGTTTCAAAGTCTCTTGTAGTCTTTCTGCTTTCTTAAGCTCCCTGAGGGTCACTGACTCTCACCATAGAGCATGTGTCCCCCCTGATCTCCAACTGAGTCCAACCACTACCATCCTTGCCTGTTTAAGAACTCACTGGAAACAGTGTTCTATTTTAAATATTTTTGTAAAAATGAGCTAAGGAGATGTCATTTTAAGCAAATTATGTGAAGTTCACAAGGCAGTGAGACAGCTATATGGTTTCACAAACACAGGGGATGGTACAAAAGGTCTGGAAAGGAAACAACTGAAATAGCAACATAGCTTTCTTATGATCTCCCCTTTTGACACTTTTTTTTTTTTTTTTTTAATGGCTTCCAAGCAGTGACATGGCATCTCGTAGCACAGCATGGCTGTGAAATGCATATCAGCCTAGTGGAAAAGACTGCTAAGTGCAGTCTGTACAAATCACTTATTATTAACTAGAAGATAAGCTTTAGTCTTTGGACAAAACTTGTTATAAAAGAGACAGAAGTTTTTAGTCAGTATTTTGTTTAATCCCTGTGAGAATAAATGTAAACCGTATTTTAAAGAAAACAGTCTAAAATAAATAAGGAATTTAGTATGAGGAGCTTACATATTGGTAAAACATCATGAAATTTGCTTAAATTCAAGTTATTGTTACAAAATCCTTTTCAAATTAAAATCCCCGACCTGTGGCAAAGATGATAGTGTTTTAGTTAACTTCCTCTCTAAAAATTTAGACTTTTAAAATCACTACAAGTAATATTCTTGAATCCACTGTAGCACATTTTTTCTGTCCCTTAACAGAAGAGGTCTCTCATGATTCACCAATAGAAAAACTGGGGGGGAAAAAAAAAAATAGAAAGGGATTGATCTTGGATCTTGACCTATCTATACATCTGAGCTCCTGAAGAAACTCAAATGGTGAATATGTACTGTTACAAATTTGAACCCTTTAACCTGAGCTTAAATATCCATGACTCAATCCTAAACACTTTTCTCATTGTTCAGAAGTGTTTGTCCAAGTGAAGAAAATACTGTGTGATTCAGATTGTTTTTCGAATGAGTCACTGACCTACCTCATTTTTGCTGAGACCTGTAGGCCAATATTAAGTGCTTTATAAAAAAAAATCCCATCCTACTACATAGTTTTGTTTTTCAATCTAGACCCAGCAAGAAAAGACAGAGTTGGTTAGCTCACCAAATACCACAATGGTTTACCCCCAGTTTATCAAATCTTCACAACATCCATTGGCTAGCAGGTAAATTGATCATTTTTCTCCTCCTTATTTAGCTGTAAGAAAATGTAAGATTTATTGAACTGTGGTACACCAGAAAGTTTTGCAAATATCACATTCAAAAACTGCATTTCTAGTTACAAGAAACTGACTGTGTAGAAAACAAATTCTTAAAATTCAGTTGTTTTGTAATCTCATTGAAGGTATCTTATTGTAAATCAGTTCTTATGACTTGCTTTTCTTGGTACCCTGGAAACCTATCACTAGGACTCTCATGACTGATAGCTAAGAAAAACAAGCCTGTTATCACTCAGTTTTACTATCCAAGCATATTGTATCTTCTTTGGAGTTAATTCAGGGGGCTGCAAATCAGAACAGATTTTAAAATGATTGCATGCATAGCCTAGATTTCCTGTTGAAAAAATGTCCTGGTGCTACACTCGTGCAGCATATTGTTCCACAATAATATTGTATGCGATATGGTAAAGCATTGATTCACCCTCCACATTGCAACAAAGTAATAATCTGAATTATTTCATTATTGTTCTCTTCTAATTTCAAAATATCTAATTCAGATTTGAAGTAACAGATATTTCATGTCCTTCAAGTAAGGTAGAGTGCAGGAAAATGTGTACCACCAGAACATGTAGGTTTCTGTATTCATTGTCAATAAATGCAGATGTTCTCTCTCCCTCCTCCTCGCTTTCTTCCCTACTTCTCATTATGTAGTTAATCTTTCTCTGATGAGTAGCTTGGTCTATGTTTTTATAACTGTAGTCAGCTTAAATGATATTTTCTGTTTTGCGGTAAATCGTAATATGTCCTATATGCCATTAAATACTAGATTTGCTCAAAAAAGTATAAAACATTCTACTTTTCAGTAGTAAACTCTTGTGTATGTACAGTAAATTGCTCACAGTGAGTGCAGAGAGAGAATAAAACACATAATCCCCATAATGGTGTCTGAGGAGGCATTTTCAGACAGACAAAAAACAGCACTAGTCTTCTCTACTTTGCTCCAGTTCTCATCCTGTGTTCTCTAAAGACTTAGGCACTGTTCACTTCGCAAATAGTTGGCATGATTTAAGACCTAATTTGAGATGTTCATTCCTGGATTTAGGCTAAATGTTACCAGTCCCACAGAAAAGCTGGTGGCACAGAATACAAAAGCATTTTCAGTCCAGCACCGTGCAAAGCCACCCACCTTAGCTCAAGCCATCCATGACTATTGTTTAAAATACTCTTTTTGACTTAGTACTGAACTAAGCTAAGGACCACTTGTGCAACTTCTCTGCCTCGTTGCTCATGTGAATTCTTCTCAGTAGTGTACAGTGATATCTTCTGCAGTTTAATCTAGAGCTAGAAATACCATAAGATACTACCCAAGAAGCTTTTCAATGCAACGCCTTCCACAATTAGTAGTTTCCCTTTCCTACATCCCTGCTCCTTCTCAGAAGCAAAACTACATAACTAGTTCTCTTATAATTTTCTTACATTTTTTTTTTTCCTTCAAATGCCTTTACAGCATATACCAGAGAACAGGTCTCAGAAGATGATATTTAGTATTTGGAATGGAACATGTGACGGTGTTTGATCACTATAAATTGCTGACCTTATTTTGGTGGTCTGTACTGCCCCATGGGGTCTCTCAGTAAAACTAGCATACTTTTTAATAATGTGGAGTTCTCTGCGTGTAAGTAATGGACATTTTGACCAAGATAACTTACTGATCCTTTCATAGGTATCACAGACCCAGAGCATTCACATTCTCAAACTTACACTATAGAACAAATCAGAAGTATATTGTTTTGTTTTCTCATATCTACTACATATCAGTATACTTTCAATGGTGATTTGAAGTTGACTGTTTTTTTTCCTCCACACAGTTTCAGAGAGCTGATCTTGTATCAACTGTTCAAACATACTAGTACATTTCCAGTGTGATGCATATAGAATTGGAAACACTATTTCTGCTTTTTGTGAGGCAGAGCTGCAGAATGAACATCCCACTGTGCATGAAATTTTACTTTTCCTCCTACCTGAGGCAATAACATTTTAAAGTAGAAGCTTCCAATTTCACAGTCTTAAAAAATATAAAACAGTAAAATCTTTATTCCCAAGGATTTATTTGACCCCCGTTGATGCAGGAACTTTGTGTTCCCGTGACTGTGAAGGATGAATCCAGTCTACAATTTCTCCTCTCTTTTACAAATGGCTCTTTGTTTCTAATTCAACTCAAAATCAGGAATCTCTTTCTGAAATGATTTTGTTATGTCCACCTAGCAGAACAGTTAAACTTGAACTTGCCTGTTCAAGTTACTTCACAGAACTGCAGAATCACAGTATGGCCTAGGTTGGAAGGGACCTCAAGGATCATGAATCTCCAACCCTCCTGCCACAGGCAGGGCCACCAACCTCCACATTTAATAGTAGACCAGGCTGCCCCCATCCAACCTACTTCTCTCGCTGAAAGATTAATTTCACTGATGTTGAATTGTTCTTTTATTTCCACTGAATCAAACAAACGTTGGATGCTTACTGAAATCTAAAAATTGTAGATTTTTTCCTTTTTTCAGAAGGAATCCATTACTTTGCTGTTTACTTATTTCTTTCCTAACCTCTTAATGGATCTCATTTGTCCTGTTCCAGAAAGCATCATGTTCAGTATCAGACCCTAAGCTTCTTTGAAATCTGTCACTTTAGTTTCCTTACATTTCCAGATAACTCTTCACATTCTATGAAGACTTCTAGCATCAGTTGTCTTAGTATTGATAGTCTTGGATTACAAAATGTATTCCCTATGCTATGGCTATGTGAAACAAAGGAAACATTTACATTTTTTGCAATGTTTTCTGTCTTGATTGTTTCTCATTGCTGCCAATTTTCTGCAGCATTACATGATGATAAAATATAATCTGAGAATAACATGTCTGATTAATGATATTTCAAAGCTTTGCAAATGTTTGTAACAATTTAACTTGAACAATTTATCTAGGAATTTGCTAGTGAAGCCAAATTTATTTTGCAACTAAACACAAAAATGTTCAGATTTTAAGCAGCTTGAATCTTTCTGAATATATTTTGCCTGTGTTTAAATAGAACATCTGTTCCTTCTACTTTTAAGGTTCCAGTATCTGGAGAACTGAAGCAGATTTGTTTTTAACAATGTAGAGGTTGCATGCCTTTGGATGTTACATACATTCTCCACTTTTTTTTTCAGTGCCACACTTGCAAATCAAGCATTCATGCAACAGTGCTTATCATTCTTCCAGTTTCTCCACTTCAAGGGCTAGATGGAGCTATCAGCTCTTGGGTTTTCAAAGCAAGGGAAACACTGCAAAAACAGTGTGTACATCTCTCAAGCTGCTGCCCCAAGCCTGACCCAGACATATGCTTCACAACAGACAACTCAAAAAGAAAAAGCAAGTCACCCACTGGGTAAAAACTCCTGCTACTAAGTTTAAGAAAGTACTGAGAAATCTGAAGTAGATGGGCTATGCCAAGACCTTCAGGCTTAACACATAGAGTGGGGGATCATTGCCCTCATCCCCCACCACATCATAATAGCTTTCCATCAAGTGTGAAGCAGTATTAGCAAAATTTCCCCTTTTCTCATCACTAGAAAATCACCTAAAACTCAGGTTAAACAGAAGGATCCTGGCTTCTGGGAACAGAAGAGAGATATAGACACCCTAAATGTTAAAGAATCTGAGAAAACTCACCACTGCACAAGAAAATTACATTCATTTATCCCTTTTTGATGCAACAGATCTTACAATACCATGGAAAAATAACCATAGCTTTAAGACAAAGGATGCAGGTTATCTCTATACAGACCATCCCTCTAATTGAGAAATGTTAATGATTTCTGAGATATGTAAATAAGACTTAGAGTTCTACCAACATGAAAGTCTCACTTGTTTGATTAGTACTCTGTTAACCACTTTCATGAAAGTAACACCTCCAGTCATTACAAAGCTCCTTTAACTTGCAAACAAGCATGTCTGGCTGTAATGTCTTGCAGACAGAGTAGTTTAAGGCCCTGTTTTATTACTGGACGCAGTCATAATTTCCTGTTTTGGGGTTTCACCTCACTCAATCTAAGTTGGTTTGTTTTAAATATCACCTTCTTGAGGTTCTCAGTTCTCCCAGATCACTTTAAAACCAGTTTTTGTCTATTGCCCCAGATCCTGGAGACCAATTGAAAATGAGATCCTTTGAAGTCAATTCCTTGTCACACCTATAGTGTCTGTTATTTGGAAGCAAGATAGTACTGCATGCCTGTTTGTTTCGTTTTTATATTGGCCTGAATCAATGTCCCTTTTTAAAAGTGGACTTCAACAATTTTGGAAAGTAATTTTCATTGAAATACAGTGAGAAGCATGATTTCAAATATGAAAATTATATCAGCTGATATAATGAAATATAATGATATAATGAAACTTATATCAGCTGACTCACAGTATTTATAAATGTACACAACCTGATTGTGGCAAGTAAAAAGCAAAAAAACCTTATGGCAATGACAAACAATCCAATTAAGTCACAGTACCTTACATTCATTGCAGGTTAAGAAGACAATCGTGAATGTCTGTTATGATTCAGTTGATGCATTTTGATTTATTAAACCACAATTATATGTGTTGGATAGCGTGGTATCCTGGGGCACAGTTGAAGAGTTGTTCTAGAAAATGGAATTGAAGCCCCTAGATCACTTCATTTTTAATAACTGCCAAATCAATGGCTTTTTTAATATATATATATAATACCGAAACAGAACTTCAATCTAGAGCTCCCAAATGCTGTTAAACCAAGTAGTAGGTAGTATCATCACACATCCTTTATTGTTCTTGCAGTACATATCCATAATAAAATATGGAGTATTATTAACGTCGGGGGAACAATATCATTTTCAAAGAATGAACCTGGAACAGTATAATACACTGACATTTTAGTGAAAATTTTCTTTCCTTTTTCAAGTTCTCTGTCAGAAATATCACATCGTCTTCCCGCAGTGAAGTATTGCAGAGCAGGAAAAGCAAGAACTTGCCCATTCTGCCATCTAGTGGAAAAATCTTATAACTGAGTAATTCCATCTTTCGACTTCGATCTAGAATGACACTAGATACAGCAGCGTACACAAAAACCTAGAGAGAGGGGGGAGTTGTCCTAAGACATCCCCCGGCAGAAATCTGCTTTCTTCATTGTAGGACTCCTTGCTAATTATATCTGTAGACGCAGGAATGCACAACAGCGATTCTCCATATATTTGGCTCTCATCAAGTCACATTCAAAGGACTTCAGTGAGTTTTATTCAATCTCCAACTATTTTCAGTAATAATTTTGCCTGGCCAAAGAAATAATGAAAAATTTGCTAAAACCTCACTTGGGTAATTATCAGTTTGGGAACTACATATATCTCTACAGACTGTTCATGAGGCTTATCAAAGCACTTTGCAAGCCCTACTCAGAAGGCAAATCCTAAAAGCATGATCTTCCTTATGCATTCCTGAGTAGCCACATTCTCTACATAAAGCTCATCATCACATGACTTCAAGTGAAAACAGTCTTTCTTCCCATAAACAACAAGTGCTTTATATGTATGTATGTATGTATATATATATATATATATATATATATATATATATATATATATATATAACTTATTTTTAATAACTTCTTTGTACTTATTTAGCATGTACTAACATTCTCTCTACAAGGATTATATTCTTGCCTTCATTTCTTCTCCCATTCCAGCTTTTCAGAGACCACAAGAGCCAATTCCAATGAAGATCCATCTGGGAGAAACAATTCAATCATTTTTAATAACCCAAGTACAAAAATAAGGTAAGAAGCCTACATAGGCAAAAAGGAGAGGAAAATACAAGCCAGCAGTATAACACCTAGGTAACCCTCTATTGCTGTCTTTATAAACAGTTTCTTTAAAATGAAAGAGAGAAAGAGAGAAAAAGAGGGGAAGGGAAGAATAGCAGATTTTACTCAAAATTCCTCAACAACATCACAAGCTTTGCACAAGTACTTGCATTATCACTAGGAAGGAGGTGGTTTCCTTTTGGCCTCAGGCTTTCTTCCACATGCACTCATGATTCCTCATGACTGCTGCTTCTGAAAGAGAAAGGGACTCTAAAACTATAATTTGAAATAATTTGAAAGAAAGAGATCTGAGTGTGTAACTATCACAGACTGCAAGTTCTGGGTAGAGATTTTTTATTGTTTATGTTTATTGTGATTTTGTCCTCATGACACTGATGTAAAATTTCATACAAGGTTTTTTGTGATGACTTGAAATACTTTTGAGTTTCCCTCCTACAAGTTATTAGAGTAAAATAAAAACAGCAGCAGTCTGAGTTTGTCAGGCTTAGCAAATGTTATATGCCATGTTCTTGTGAAAATTATCCTAGCAGGTTAGCAGCAACTACTATTTTGTGTTGTGTTTTTGGATGGCTTTTCATTTTTTCCATATGTTTCCATTTCCCCGTCCTTTTCTCCCACTGAAACATCATGCCAAGGTAGTCTACACCCAGTGGTTGTGCTCAGTACTTCTGGCTATTAAGAGCTTTAGGAAAATATAGTTAAGCTACTGTTTTTCAAGCTGCAGAAGTACAAACAAACTGCAAGCTTTTCCTTTCATCTTCCAAAATAAAACTTATCTAGAACAGCAAATCTATATATATTGTGTGTTTTTTAAATTATTTTTTATATTATTGCTAATCACGTGAAGATCAAGAAAAATAAACTTTTGATGGTATCTTGAGTTATCCTTGTAAGTTGCAGACGAAATATTTTATTGAGTTTGTATAGCAATTTCTTTCTTTTTTTCCTCCCATTTTTATTCATTAATTTTGCAAGAGGGGACTTATTAGTATTATTCCAAAGACAAGGATGTCAGGTTTGTTTTATTGTAGGCACAATTACTTTCTACTGCAGCAGATGGTAAAAAACGTCAGAAATAACAGTAATGACAAAGGTAGAAAATAATTTTTCTCCATTACCACATGTGCTTTCATATTGTAATTTTTATCACTCTATTTCTGATTTTTACATTAATGCTTAATCTTTTCATAAGACTAATGACACAGAGACAATCCTTAGCTGATTAGAATAACTTTCCTATACTACTACATCATTATATACCACCAGTGTGTCTACCTAAAAGCAGACGTAAATTAAGGACTTAACTGTGCAGAAATGATATCTCCATCTGGACAGGAGACTCACCAGCACAAAGTAGTTGCCTCTGTCAGCAGATATCCTGAATATCATGTGACTGTTTACTTCTGTGTTCAAATGAAAACTTAATTCCCTTACAGTAGGCAAAAATGCCAATGATCTGTTTAAATAAAGAGCTGTGGTTTTTTGTTTGTATGTTTGTTTCCAAAAGCAAAGAAGTACATGGCATAGTCATATCCATAATTTCTTTAAAAAGTCACCATACAAAGCTTTTCCACTTGTCTGTAAACCTTTGATTGATCTGTAAAATACTTTTAACCTTTTGTGAAAGCTTTTATAACTATTTCACCTGTAATTCCACTAAACTAAAACGCTACTATTAACTGTTCTTAGGAGTCTCCATTAAGACATCCTCAGCTTATTTCTACTCTGAACAGTGCAATTTCTAACAATTGCATTTGAAGGAGAGTAGAGATAAAGCAATAGAATAATTACTTTATTCATTTGGTCCACAAATATGCTTTCTCATTTCAGGACTTCACCAAGTTCAAGTACATCTATTCCTCTAACTGGAGACAGCCAGACTGATGCTGACATCCTAGCTTTCATTAAAGCAAGACAGAACATTCTGCAAAAGAAAGGTAAATCCTAAAATAATTGAATGAATAAATAAATAGCTAAACTTACAGTGATACAAGGACACAAGTGAGAACTGATTCGAGCAAACACTTGAGATTGTGCAAATGATGACATTTCAGCCTACCTCATCAATTAAACTGGCTGCTGCATCTAATAGAGTATGCCTTTAGCAGGCATTTTATTATATCAAGGGCTAATAAAATGTTCTATGGGTATTTGTCAACAAATCAGTTACTGAGAGCAATCATAGGTAGGCAATAAAGTTAGTTCATTCTACCAGGTAGATAAGTAAATTTGGCAGGAAGCAGAAAGCACTAAACACAAAACAGTGGCACTGCGAAGTCACTCAGGAGTAATTTGTCATGATAAAGAAAAACAATCTGCAAGGTTTTTTCCTTCTTTATTTTCTTCTTTCTTTTTTCTTTTTTAATAATAGTTTTTAGTGGCAGCTAGCAATTAGACAGAAAAATGAAAGCAGTAATGGTTACTGAAGCAATAACTTTCCATCAGCACTCAAGCGCTGATGACAGCATTATTCAGCAAGCCATCAGCACCTGGCAGATGGTGTTACCACTGTCACAAAGTGGGGTTTTGTTATCATGCTGCTTATCAGAAAACTGTCAGGTAAACACACAGTGGCTGAAAAAAAAACCAGTCCTTTTACATTCATCCAAAGCAAACACTCAGCACACTCTGGCTTTGGGTTCCATTTTGTCTTTATTTAGAAAAGCTGTTGTCAAGTTTCTTCTGCAAATGAAATTAAGTTGAATTTATAGGCTGCTCACTATAAGGAGGTTAGAGATAATTTACTTACAGCAAACATTTCATGCCTTTAGAGCGTCCAGATCTGATCAGTTTTGTGTACAGTAATCTATCAAGCACATCTTGTTCTGTGATCATCTGTTTCCAAGTCATACCATATCAGGAACATCTTTCTCAAATGCCTTTTCCATCCTATATGCTTTTCAGCCACAGTCAATTACCTGCCATCATACATCAGTTTCAGAAGGGACGAGGCATTATCAACTTTGCCAGGCTTAAAGTTATGAAAAGTACACTTGCAAACAGTCAGAACTTTTACAATCCTGTTGAAGTTCAGTTAGACAAGATGGGCTGCAGGCATCACCATCAACGGCCCAAAATGACTGACAATGAACAGAGAAACATTTGCATAGTGCTTATTCTGATCATTCTGTCAACACAGGACTGATTTGCACAAGCAGAAATTAGTAAAGAGGCTAGATAACTATGGCCTACATATTGAAAACATGTGGGACTTGATGTGGTATAGATAGGAGACAGCTCAGCAATAAGCTGTGAAAAGGATTTGGAGTTAACCTGGCAGATGAAAGAAAGCTTCACTTCCTTGGTTGCTTGCAAGTGGAGGGAAAATCTCCAAGATCTGAAGGATGCAACCTCTGCTAGCAGGAAGCTTTGATGAAAAGAAGTTTGTTCTGGTTTATCATGATAAAGAGACCGGGACTGTTAAAGAAATACTTTGCCCTTCAGCACAATAGTGGTACGTGAGGACATTTATGAGATGCTTTTCTAAATGGCATAAAATGGGCTGAGGCAGAACTTCCACTGCTCCAATCTGTGATAGTAAAGTGTGTTTTCATTTTCAAGTACAACATGGCACAAGAAATGCTCACCACTTTCTTCTCTAATCTTGCATGAAATTCAAGGTACTGAAGGTTTCACATGAACTGTATTTCATCACAAGACTTCTCACTTCAGGGCAAGCAAGTTTCTGAGCTTGTCTCAGTGCATAGTTGCCTCAGCTATTTTTTCTATCCACCACTTCACTCTTCTTTTATTTGTTTCTAAACTTAAAGAGAAGAACAGTAACTGCTGTAGCACTGTGCATTATTGGCTATAAGGATTTTCAGTAAAAATTACCTCCAAAGCAAATGAGAACTGGAAGGAAGTTTTATAAAGAATAGCTTATAAAGATCAAGTACAGCTAAGTAGAAAGGGTAGAAGAAGAAGAGTGAATAGCTCAGGGATAGAAAAATAAAAAGAAAGAAAAGGTATTATCAATTTCACAAAGAACTTTTTATCAATAAATGTCAAACTTCAACTAGATGAAACAGAGAGAAGTGACTGCCAAAGCCATTAAGTTGAGTCAGAGCTTCCTGGGTAAGCTGTGTACCAATTTCCAGTCCAGTGCTTTTTTGTCTCCCTTCCCCAACTCTCTTCAACTGAGAAGCTCAATAAGCATTTCTGCATTAATGTGCAAGTGTATGCACTCCTGGCGTGATTATTACATATAATGTGCCATGCAGGAAACAATGAGAAAATGCAAAATCTGGTAGGTCTAAAAAACCTCAACATATTTTCAAACTGTCTCAAAGTCTTTCAAGCTGTTGTATCAGTATCTTAGAAGCAAACTGAGGGCTCAACTTTGCATTAGCTGGGAAAAAAAGAAATGAAATAAAAGAGTATAAATGTGTGCCAAAGTCAATAGAATGGAAAAATAAATATCATAAACAGAAAGCAGAGGAATGCTTGTTATCTTCAGTGACAGTAACATGGGTGAAATAGTGTGAGAGATCTCAGAGAAGATTTGCTCAGTTTTTGTAGGTTGTTAATGTTTGTTTTCTAAGCAGAGATGAGTTAAAGCAGATATATCCACCGGGTATTGCTGAGATTGTCAAAGCCCTGTAGCAGCTAAGTTGAAAATCTTTTGCAAAGTACTCTGCACTTTTGTTGCCTTCTTCAGTCTTAAGGAAAATAAATGAAAATACAGAAAATTAATTCTTTTTCATTTTGGAAGTTTTAAAGTAACTTATTTTTCCTCTATTTTATGTATGTGAAACTATTTTTTAAACTGATGAGATATTCTAAAACACAGCCTGGTAAATTTTTAATCTCCTTTCAGGCCTGGGAAACAAATGAAGTTCTTGTGGCAGTCCTCTATTTCCTTTTAGAAACTGTTGAAGACCTTTCTTCGTTACCTTCCTCTTCTGAGAATAAACAGCCACTTTGGATGTTCAGATTTAAGTACAATGATAGAAAAGTGACTTCTATTTGACAGCAAAAATCCATTTCTTCAGGGGATTATATTTGAATATTTCAGTTTCAGCAGCTTGCATTAAAACTAAGCAAATCTTACACAAATAATCATGATTTTGCCAAATATATTTGCTCACTCGGAATTTATTGTTGTTTTTCTAGATGTTAAATTTATTACTGTACTAATGTTCTTCTACATCTCTAATCTGGGGAATACATATTACTAACGATTGAATGTTGTTATTTTTTCCTCCTTTGGTAGGTATATACTGGAAACTTGCAAAGAAATCAGATGAAATTGGCTAGTTTTATTTGCATGGATTTGAATAAGGTGTTAAAATTACATCTATTTTGCATTTAGAGATGTCTGAGAAAAAAATTCTGGGTTAAAAAATATTACAAAAATAATTTGAGATCTTTTGCTGATTTTAATTGTACCCAATACCTAATAGTTTTAATCCCTGATTATTAAAATGTGGATATTGTATGGTAATATGAAAATTAATTTTTATTGGAAATAACTTCTACAGTTCAAAATTTCCAGAATTATTTCATTTGAAACACATCATCAGCCATCTCACTGTGCTCACATCCACTGTTTGATGTCCAGAAATGTTCAGCAAGGATTAGTGAATGTCAGTGGGTGCCATTTTTTCCACATGGAGGAATTCGGTGACACACCTTTGCTTCATACGCACTTTCACGTCAGATGCCATTGTGTCAGACTGTCCCTCTGCTGCCACCTGTCAACAACATGGAATGGAATATTGGTGGGAAGGCTCAACCTCTGCTGCCATATCGCCAGCATCCGCCTCTAATATCATGACCAGAAATTCAAATCCTGAATAATAAGGAAGGATATCTGTATTCAGGACATTTTAATGGGAAGGGAACTTTATAGAATTGCAGTCCTCGCCACATGGCTCTCTCATTGTGCATATAGGTGTATGTGTTTTCTTTCAGAAGCAGTCTGGCATGGATGAATGTAGCTTTCAGGGTCTTCCGACAAAAAATATGCTAGCCCAGCTAATTTTCAGAGCCTGACAATCATTAAAGCTCCTATGAGTGAGCATCTGGTACTTTTTTAGCTAATGACTAACTTGAGCCCCTTCTCCCCTTTCACATGTGGGTAAAAAAAGGGAAATGCAGAGACTGAAAGCAGCAGGCATGAGTGGTTCCTTTCCTAACTCCATGGACTAAGGGATGTTCAAATGTGGAATCATCTTACAAAGAGCTCAGGACTACCGGGAAAGGCAGTGAAGGGGCTGGTCTTTTTAGGGTAAAAAAGGAGAAACTGTTTTGTGACCAGGCTGAATCCAGAATGTTTATGAGTTTCATCACCCTACTTTCACTGGTACCAGCAATGTTTGTGTGGTACAGACGGCTGCTATTAAATGTTCCATTTATTCAGCTCTATAGTGTTCTTAGTCCTGGAGATTCTGTTGTAACTAGAGACCTTATAATGCTTTCTTGTACAGATGTCTATTGTTTAGAGTAAGGCTTTACTTGTCAGTACTTCCAGAGTCTCTTCGTGGTTCTACATTAATATCACCCTGAGTAAGTCATTAAGCCAGTTTCATTTCAGCTTCCCAGCCTGGAAGACAATATCTATCATAGAGGACTTGTGTCCAGCTTCATTTGTTTGAGATTTTTGGATAAAATTGTTTTCATAAGAGGAAGATACTGTGATTCACATATTTATTAAGTCATAAATATTACCTATTGTGGACAGAGAAAAGATGAAGAAAGATAAAATTTGTCTGTTAGTCTCATTTCTTGTGGGCATGTTACCCAAATTTTCTGTTAAAAGGATCTCCAGCACAGTAGCTGGGAACATTGGTGAATAATTTCTGGGTGCCCAGGATAGTAATATCTTGTGAGTGTAACATAGTAAGTACAGAGCAGGGATGGCGGCAGCAGTATGCCCTTCCTCACAGCACCCAACTGGCAGATCAGCTGGACTCCACTGCTAGTTCTAGGGTATCTCTTTTACCTCCTCCTGGGTGCTATGGTGTTCCAGCTGCTGGAAAAGCAGGCAGAAACACACTCTCGGGACCAGTTCCACCTGGAGAAGCTCAAGTTCCTGCAGAACTATACATGTTTGGACAGGCAAGCCCTGGAGCAGTTCATACAGGTAAGAGGAGCAGGCTTCCATTATTTTGGCTCAAGTATCTTCAAAAAGTAGATTGTCCTTGTAAGGCACTTCAGCCCAAACCTGTGCAAATTCTGCTTTTCCTTTCTACCAGAGGTTGTCTGTGCCCATGAATGCATGCACCAGAAGCTGTGTAATTTGTAATTTACAGCAAGTGCTAAAAAGCTCTGAGCTCTTATTCAGTATGGGTTGTAAATTAATAGCATCTTCAATTAAATTTTAATCTATTCCTCAAGACAGGCTGGACGTGAATTGCAAGTCCTTACTTGGTATTACTATGGACAAATTCTCTCATTCCAGTATTATAAGAATTGGGCAAAAAAAAGTCCTTGAATTCTCTCTTTATGGTTGGAATTTCTCTAGACACAGAGCTCAGTGCCTACATGGTTTGAACTCTTACTATCAGGTCTTTAAAATTGGCAGAAATACTTAACAGTGCAAGATTACTGAGGATTTCCACCAAGACACATGCTTCAGATCAATAAAAAACCAAGATTGTATAAATGGGTTTGAGGAAACAGTGAACTCCTGATCAAAAAGGGATCAGAAGGTGTCTGAACTCTGTCTATAAGGATGATCTTTTGACTAATACTATGACATATTTCTTATGGAATATTTGTCTCTGTCCAAGAATGGAATAGAGTTTTTAAGAACTTAAATGCCTGAAAACATACCTGTTTCTTTCCAGCTACATCAGTTGCTGGTTTTACCTGCCTTTCCTTTCCTTCTGTGGTAATGACGGTAAATGTGAAGACTGAATATTACTCTAAACCATAGTTGGATATTTTATAGAATTAAAAGGCTCAGTTAAATCTCTGGTACTCTAGAAACCCTAGGGAAGATTCACAGATGTCCGGATTCTCTTTCCTCCAGTGGATCTTCTTTAGCCTTGCCAGACCACTCAGACTATCGCATTTTGCTGCGACCCAGCTGAAGCAGATGCATCTCACTTGTCAGCTATTCCAGACAAAACCAGCTGAGGGCACCAAATTATCATACACAGTGCACCAAGCCTTAGTGTACTCACCACTTAACCTTCAAGGTAAACGTGGAGGTGATCCTCTCACTGTCATTTAGGAAAGTTGTCCAGCTCTGACTAATAGTATGGAATAGAATTCTTTCAAGATTTCATCTCTAATTAATGCAGGGGAGCAATCATTTCACTGTATATTTTAACTGTATGGCTAAGGAGACCTGTCCATCATGACAGACGTGCCATCCTAAAAAGTGAGTGTTCATGTGGTGAGACATTTGGCAAAGTTATGAAGTTTGTGACCTGGACTTCAAAAGTGATATCTAAGAAAAAAAAGAGGTTCTTGAAATTCCTGCTGCTGAGCAGATGGCAACCTGCTTCATTCAGAGATATTCTCACAGAAAAGAACACATTATTCATTAAGGCAGCTAATAAGATGTTTGCTACACAACCAGAATCTAGATCTCTTTTGCACATAGCAGTATGATCACCTGTTAAGAGCTACCTGGAACAGCTAATCTCCAGACTATGAGAATCTTGATATTGATTAAAAATTACTGGGAACTCATAGCCAAAAAGGATAATTCATCCTCACTAGTATTTACATGGACAAAACTGAAACAAGCATGTTCCTCAGACCCTTTGCCACTGGTACAAACACACATTTACACATGCCCAAATTTAAATTTGGAATAAGATGACTACACCAGGTAAGGAAAGGAGCTATATGTATTTTTTAAGGCATGACTTCACTTTGTATTCCAAGTTTGATGACCCTGGGGACTCACTTCATTCTTCTCCCTTTAACCTTCAAGTAGTTATGGAAGTGATTCTACTTCAGTGGCCAGTTCTCTGGTGATAAGAGTTCAAGTTCCTGGCCAGCTCTATTTGTTTTGCCACATCAGCACAAGACCTCTCTCAGGTCATTTTACTTAAGCTCTAACCTGTTATCTGCACTATTTACTGCTCTGCTTGCTCAAGATGGAAAGTAATATCTACTTATCTGCTGCATTTTTACTGACATTTTTTCCCGTTGATGTGTAACATGTGGCTCATCTTTGCTCTCTTGACCTCTTCTGCCTCAGGTCCTCATGGAAGCATGGGAAAAAGGGGTCAACCCAGAACGAAACTCTACGAATCCCAGTAACTGGGACTTCAGCAATTCTTTCTTTTTTGCAGGAACTGTTGTCACTACTATAGGTGAGGTACTTTCTTTCCTTATAAATTGGGGCTTCCTCCAGCTGTCCTGCAAATCCCTGAGAAAAATAAAACAAGTGTACAGAATGCACCTACAAGACTATCTTGACTACTGTGGGTTATATTTTCTTACATATTTCAGGCCATACCTATTCTTGTGTATCCATCATATCAAACTTGCAGGAATGGCCAAGTGCCTCTTTGGCATATGTGATACAACTGTGTACAAACACAGCAAATCCTGAGGTCACTTTGAAGTACTCAGTTGCACTCACAACAACATCAGACTTACAGAAAATGATGGTATTTGTTCAGAATGGAATATTCAACCATAAATGTCCTCTTAGCAGTAGTGAATGCACAGGGCTCTATCATAAGCTATAGCAATTTGTAGACAGAATTAATTGTGTGGAATCATAGGCCTACGGGTCCTTGAGGCATAATGGAAGTGAGTTTCCAAGCCCAAGAAATGATGGCTTACAGATTAACCACGAAACCTTGTCTTGTAACTTTTCTTCTGTTCCAGGCTATGGTAACTGATCCCCCAGCACAGTGGCAGGACAGGTCTTCTGTGTGTTTTATGCCTTATTTGGAGTGCCGCTTAACTTGGCCTTCCTTAACCAGTTGGGGAAAGGCCTCAATGCTCATCTGATTACACTGGAAAGATGGGTGCAAAAGCCAGGCCATGACCAGGTACAGTGTCAATCTATCATTTCTTCCCCACTAGTAGAAACTATTTTCTCAGGGACCTAATTTCCTTGAGTGTGTTTACATCTTCTTGAAAAACAGCAATTACATTGCCCTCTATATCAGAAAATCAATATGCTATATTTATCTATGATAGCTTTGTAGTAATTTGCTTTTTCCTGAGAGATTACAGATTCGCAATTTTAAATGCTGATTCTACAAAACTGTTAAAGAAGCATAGCCTCAATTTTAAGCAGGGTCTTTTAAGTTCTGTTGACTTTAGAAGAGCATATTCATACACACACATTGCTGAATCAAGCTCTTATTATCTACCCTATGCTACTATCTACTCCAGAGTCTAGGTCTATATTGTACAGAAGACAACATTTTTCTTTTTGGCCTGCTAATCTAGCTTGAATTACCTTCCCTGACTGTGCCAGTAATTTAGTACTTCCCTTTTTTTTTTTATAATGTAAATAAGCCATCCTTAGTGAATCACTGAATTAGTCCAGATGTATTGGAATAAGGGAAACACTGATAATATGAAATATGTGAAGGTCATTTGTAACAAAGTTAGTGCATGTTTCTGAGTGAAAGGTTCAATGTATCGACCCCTCTAGATACTGGAAAGGGAGATTAGATAGGTTAGATATTTTGAAACATTTCAGCTTTGTCTCATTTGTCTTTTTTTCTCTCTCTCATTTTTAAAAATCACTGAATTACTGCATCCTTTACCTACACAGGGAAAGATTTTCTGATGAATATATACAGATATCATCAAATGCAGTTAATTTATATAAGCAAAACATTTCTTAACTGCCTTAGCTATGCCTGTTCCTCAGCTACATGCAACTCTTTCACCACAAGGGTTTTCATGCTAGTATAGCTGGATCTTTCCTGAGATTTTTTAATGCAATTTAGGGATGTTTCTTTTTTTTCTTTTTCAAAACTTCAATTATCACTCAGTTTTTGACAGAACTCCTATGACCAGATGGAGCTTTGGAGCTCTATCTGCTTCTTCACTCTGAAAAGCTACCAGGAAACCATTTAACCTCCTTTTAAACACAATTTATTCATGCTTTTGGAAATCAGTTATAATCAGTTCTTCATTCCTGACTTACAACTCTACCTTGTACGTTGCTACTAGAAAGTTCTTAAAAGCCAGGACAGTACGTAACATTGTGAATTTCAGAGCTTTATGTAATCTTCATTATCTAATTGAGTGCAATTACACTTCTGGAATATTCTAAATGAGAACAGAAATGAACTACAGCATGTTGATAAGTAATTCTCAAGATGCTCATTGCCATGAGTTTGCATCAGACTATGCAGCACTAGTCAAAAGTTCACCAGAGCCACAACTGTGTTCCCTGGTAACCCACAAGTTCCTGATCCTCGCTCCTTAGATCAAACCACTGGGACATTCCCCTGTCCATGACCCATCTGCAGACATTCCGTGTATCTATCTGGTGCAGCCACATATGTTGTAACTTAGCAGGCCTTAACATCTCCCAAAAGACAGACGTTTGTAATGAGAGACACAGATCTACTCTGTGCTGACAGAAAACAGCCCTGTTCTGAATGCCTCTAAATTTAAAATAAAAGCAGGCAAACTGACTTCATTCAAATTTCATCCAAACATATTTTTGGCTGAGCTCTTGCAAGCCACTTTATAAATCTTTGGAAGCAGTCACAGCAAAGAGAACCCTAATTTGTTCTTGCCAATCTTTGTATCATGAGCTTGGTGCTATTCCTGAAAGACTGGATCCAAGTGATTACAAGAGCATCTCCGTTTAAACTGAAAAAGTGAAGTGAACATTTAACTCCTATGGTTGCTATAGTAATTTTGAAAATATGACTTGAGTGTACTTCAAAACTCATTCCAAAAAGCTTTAAAACATGTTTCTTTTTTTTCCCATTTTTGAGATATATATGTTTTTAATTCATGATTGGGTGCAATATCTCTATGAAGGATAAACAGCAAGGTCAGTCTGTAGTTCATAGAAGCATTGGTTTATCCTTCTATTTTTGGACACACCTCCCAGCAGGAGTAGGTTTGTGCTTTGGCATCAGCACCTACACACAAACTGATGAGTGTATTCTATTGCAGCTATTATCCTCTTTCCCTTTTCTCTACATGAATAAGTTGTTTTTAATGCCAATACACTAGTTCTACTTGATATCCCCCCCCCCCCCTCCCCCAATTCAATTCTCTCCTCCTCCTGGGAAGGGAGGGAGTGAGCCAGCAACTGCACAGGGCTAAGCTATCACCCAGACTAAACCACAACACAACAGAGAAACAAAATCACCACCCCTGTTGATCACAGCCACATTACTGCAAATGGTGCAATAAATCAGGTTCTAAAGAGGGATAAAACACCAGCAGAGAGAACCCCACTAACAGCTGGAGGGGAACCAAGCACATCCAATTCATCCCTTAACCCAAACAAAGATATAGCATTTGGAAGACACCACTGAAAAACCATGCAATGGGAACAGAGAACAGCATAAGTATAGCAGCATGTGAGCCACTCTTACTCGGATGAAAACCTACCAATGAGTCTGTATGACACACAGCATGCTAAAGACTAAAGGAAGAGATCTACTAAATCAGTGAGCTTAATGCTTGAAATGAAGGAAACTAAAGCAGCCTAGAGAATTTCAAAAAACAGTGGAGAATACAAACTAATGGCCTGCAGACATTCAACCAGTAAAAAACTAAAAGCATCACGCAAGTTAAAATTCAACATAACACGAAAATTCAATTTTGGCCTGCAATGGAATAACCAGGAATAACAGCCTGAACCAGAACATGAGCATGAGAGTACCCAGAGCAGGGGAAGCAAACACCCAACCTTCAACACTCCCCGGCACAGCAGGAGTGACAGTAGAACATATTCAGGCAGAGACAGAACGATCCCCATCAACCATCCCACCACTCCATGCAAAGAGCGATATTTGATAAAAAGGCTGCATTAGTCCAGACAAACATTTACCCAAAACACAGCTGACACAGGTGAGAAAAACCCTCCACTTCGATATCAGGGACCAATATACTAGGATAAGTTTGATTAAAAATACCAGAGAGTACTCAGAAAACATTCGAACAAGAAAAACAAAAAAGCTTTAATCTTATGACAGCGCAGAAGAAACAACCATTCTTACAAAAATCAAGTCCAAAATCAAATAACAACACAAATAGAAAATGGCAACAGATAAAACCAATGAAAAGGTAGCAATTCAAAGCTACACCCAACGCCATGTCCCAACGTCGCTTCTTCTTTCTTCGGCAGCAGATCCTGAAATACGAGGCACGACACCATTAGACCTGAGCAGCAGCAAACCCTCCACCTCAAGGAAGCGGGACACCCGGCGTCCCAAAGGAACTGGGCACACGACCCCCCAGCCAAGGGGGAAGACCCTGCATCCGCCCCCTCTCCCCAGCCCAATTCCAGCCACAACTACTCAGAGCTGCTTTTCTCACCTCACTGGCACGCTGCGCAGGCTCCAGCCGGTGCCGCAGGGGATCGTGGAGGCGGGCAGACTGGGCAAATAGAGCTGGGCACGCAAAAAGCAGCGGACAAAGGAGTCGCTTCCCTGCTTACAGGGGACCCCCTGCCACCGTCTCCATTGCAAAGGGCCTGGGACTCAGGGACACAGTTGCTCCCTGACTTACAGGGCAGCCCCCATCCCTACGGCCGCGGGAGGCTCCTTCTCTCCCAGTCCGGGGCGCTTTGGCACCCACCCCGCTAACAGGGCGGTCGCCCCACACAGGCTGCCAGCAGAGCACAAAGGCTCACGTGCCCAGACCCTGATTACAGGCGGGCTGACAACACCCCTGGAGCCACAGAGCTCAGTTTTCCCCCCAGCGGCAGGAACAACTCTCAGCCGCCAGGCAGCGGGGCGACACGGCCTAATGCCGCAATCGGGGAAAAAGAAAGCACATCCAATTCCGGGGAGGGTGCAAGCCCAGCCCCACAGCTCGCAGCCCCGTGCCTCTGAAAGGCCGGGGCCACATTCCCACCTGAGTACAGGGGGTCTCTCAGAACACAGCTCACCAAACACAGGGGGCACCCACAGCCCTGCCTACAGGACGGTACCCCACGCCTCACCATCATCAAGAAGCCCCACGGAGCACGCAGCTCCCACCAACGCCTGAGCTACAGGCGGGCCCGCCCGGCAGCAGAACATCAACACAGCATCACAACATCACCACGTCTTTGAAAGCCCAAGCGGGGAGGAAACCCCACACATAAGCAGCACCTCAACCTGCACCCTCTAACGGGACAGGGAGGGGTCATCCCCACCAACTGGATGGCTAAAGCAGCCGGCCGCAACACCGCAGCCTCCCCAGCCCTGTTTACAGGGGGGGGTGGGCCACTTGAGGGACAGAGGGCTCCACATCTTGTGACACGTGCCCCGAGTACGGGGCGGTCACGCCGCCAGAACAGGCAGCCACGCAAGGACAGGCCCAAGCCCTGGCTACAGGGCGGCCTCAGCCACAGAGCTACCATGTGGCACAGATCTCAACTAAGAAAAAAGGAGACAGGCCAACAGGACCCTCACTGCGCTCGTGGGACTAAAAAGAGGGAAGACCCCTGCCTTGCGGCATATAGCCAAACCCTCCAATCCCCCCTGGGAAGCCGAAGCTACGCTGCAGCATTTTTGTAGGGGCCTAAACGGAAAGCACACTCACACTCACCACGCACACACAAACAACAAACAGGGGATGGAAGGGGAACACACACACACAGATGCGGCTTTCCAGCAGGGAAGGACAAGGCGGCGCAGCCAACTCCTGGGAATATACCCGCACCCACGAGCAACACACAAGAGCCTGAGGTCTGACCCTGGGGGCTGCACAGAGGCCACAGACCTCAATGTGCCAAAGGGGTTCTCAAGCAAGGACAAAGGACAAAGGCCACGCCACACACCCCGAGTACAGGGCAGGCGCATTGACAGGCCACCAGCAGGCAACAGCACTGAGGGGCCGGGGGAGGAGGGGCAGGGAAAAGGCACTGCCCTGATTACAGGGAGGCCTTGGGGTCCGGTGAGCTCCGTTTCCCACTCAGGTGCGGAGAGGTGGCTCTCACCCTCCGTTACAGGGGGCCACACTCCCCAGGCAGCCAAGGAGCAACAAGGCAAAAGGCCAGCTACAGCAAAGACCAGAGCCCTGCTTACAGGGAGGTCGCCCAGCACAAAGACGGCCTGGTCACCCAAGGCCGCCAGCAACGATCAATTCCAATGTGACTATAGACCTGCTAACAGGGAGGTGCTTTGCCCAGAGAGCCTTTCTCTTTCCCCCCCGCATTGGCAGGCTTCCGCATCCTCTTCTTCCTCGCTCCTGCCTCCCGCTTCCGCATCCTCTTCTTCCTCGCTCCTGCCTCCCAGGTCCCAATGTCGCTTTTTCTTTCTTCGGCAGCAGATCCTGAAATACGAGGCAAGACACCATTAGACCTGAGCAGCAGCAAACCCTCCACCTCAAGGAAGCGGGACACCCGGCGTCCCAAAGGAACTGGGCACACGACCCCCCAGCCAAGGGGGAAGACCCTGCATCCGCCCCCTCTCCCCAGCCCAATTCCAGCCACAACTACTCAGAGCTGCTTTTCTCACCTCACTGGCACGCTGCGCAGGCTCCAGCCGGTGCCGCAGGGGATCGTGGAGGCGGGCAGACTGGGCAAATAGAGCTGGGCACGCAAAAAGCAGCGGACAAAGGAGTCGCTTCCCTGCTTACAGGGGACCCCCTGCCACCGTCTCCATTGCAAAGGGCCTGGGACTCAGGGACACAGTCGCTCCCTGACTTACAGGGCAGCCCCCACCCCTACGGCCGCGGGAGGCTCCTTCTCTCCCAGTCCGGGGCGCTTTGGCACCCACCCCGCTAACAGGGCGGTCGCCCCACACAGGCTGCCAGCAGAGCACAAAGGCTCACGTGCCCAGACCCTGATTACAGGCGGGCTGACAACACCCCTGGAGCCACAGAGCTCAGTTTTCCCCCCAGCGGCAGGAACAACTCTCAGCCGCCAGGCAGCGGGGCGACACGGCCTAATGCCGCGATCGGGGAAAAAGAAAGCACATCCAATTCCGGGGAGGGTGCAAGCCCAGCCCCACAGCTCGCAGCCCCGTGCCTCTGAAAGGCCGGGGCCACATTCCCACCTGAGTACAGGGGGTCTCTCAGAACACAGCTCACCAAACACAGGGGGCACCCACAGCCCTGCCTACAGGACGGTACCCCACGCCTCACCATCATCAAGAAGCCCCACGGAGCACGCAGCTCCCACCAACGCCTGAGCTACAGGCGGGCCCGCCCGGCAGCAGAACATCAACACAGCATCACAACATCACCACGTCTTTGAAAGCCCAAGCGGGGAGGAAACCCCACACATAAGCAGCACCTCAACCTGCACCCTCTAACGGGACAGGGAGGGGTCATCCCCACCAACTGGATGGCTAAAGCAGCCGGCCGCAACACCGCAGCCTCCCCAGCCCTGTTTACAGGGGGGGGTGGGCCACTTGAGGGACAGAGGGCTCCACATCTTGTGACACGTGCCCCGAGTACGGAGCGGTCACGCCGCCAGAACAGGCGGCCACGCAAGGACAGGCCCAAGCCCTGGCTACAGGGAAGACTCAGACCTCAATGTGCCAAAGGGGTTCTCAAGCAAGGACAAAGGACAAAGGCCACGCCACACACCCCGAGTACAGGGCTGGCGCATTGACAGGCCACCAGCAGGCAACAGCACTGAGGGGCTGGGGGAGGAGGGGCAGGGAAAAGGCACTGCCCTGATTACAGGGAGGCCTTGGGGTCCGGTGAGCTCCGTTTCCCACTCAGGTGCGGAGAGGTGGCTCTCACCCTCCGTTACAGGGGGCCACACTCCCCAGGCAGCCAAGGAGCAACAAGGCAAAAGGCCAGCTACAGCAAAGACCAGAGCCCTGCTTACAGGGAGGTCGCCCAGCACAAAGACGGCCTGGTCACCCAAGGCCGCCAGCAACAATCAATTCCAATGTGACTATAGACCTGCTAACAGGGAGGTGCTTTGCCCAGAGAGCCTTTCTCTTTCCCCCCCGCATTGGCAGGCTTCCGCATCCTCTTCTTCCTCGCTCCTGCCTCCCGCTTCCGCATCCTCTTCTTCCTCGCTCCTGCCTCCCAGGTCCCAATGTCGCTTTTTCTTTCTTCGGCAGCAGATCCTGAAATACGAGGCAAGACACCATTAGACCTGAGCAGCAGCAAACCCTCCACCTCAAGGAAGCGGGACACCCGGCGTCCCAAAGGAACTGGGCACACAACCCCCCAGCCAAGGGGGAAGACCCTGCATCCGCCCCCTCTCCCCAGCCCAATTCCAGCCACAACTACTCAGAGCTGCTTTTCTCACCTCACTGGCACGCTGCGCAGGCTCCAGCCGGTGCCGCAGGGGATCGTGGAGGCGGGCAGACTGGGCAAATAGAGCTGGGCACGCAAAAAGCAGCGGACAAAGGAGTCGCTTCCCTGCTTACAGGGGACCCCCTGCCACCGTCTCCATTGCAAAGGGCCTGGGACTCAGGGACACAGTCGCTCCCTGACTTACAGGGCAGCCCCCATCCCTACGGCCGCGGGAGGCTCCTTCTCTCCCAGTCCGGGGCGCTTTGGCACCCACCCCGCTAACAGGGCGGTCGCCCCACACAGGCTGCCAGCAGAGCACAAAGGCTCACGTGCCCAGACCCTGATTACAGGCGGGCTGACAACACCCCTGGAGCCACAGAGCTCAGTTTTCCCCCCAGCGGCAGGAACAACTCTCAGCCGCCAGGCAGCGGGGCGACACGGCCTAATGCCGCGATCGGGGAAAAAGAAAGCACATCCAATTCCGGGGAGGGTGCAAGCCCAGCCCCACAGCTCGCAGCCCCGTGCCTCTGAAAGGCCGGGGCCACATTCCCACCTGAGTACAGGGGGTCTCTCAGAACACAGCTCACCAAACACAGGGGGCACCCACAGCCCTGCCTACAGGACGGTACCCCACGCCTCACCATCATCAAGAAGCCCCACGGAGCACGCAGCTCCCACCAACGCCTGAGCTACAGGCGGGCCCGCCCGGCAGCAGAACATCAACACAGCATCACAACATCACCACGTCTTTGAAAGCCCAAGCGGGGAGGAAACCCCACACATAAGCAGCACCTCAACCTGCACCCTCTAACGGGACAGGGAGGGGTCATCCCCACCAACTGGATGGCTAAAGCAGCCGGCCGCAACACCGCAGCCTCCCCAGCCCTGTTTACAGGGGGGGGTGGGCCACTTGAGGGACAGAGGGCTCCACATCTTGTGACACGTGCCCCGAGTACGGAGCGGTCACGCCGCCAGAACAGGCAGCCACGCAAGGACAGGCCCAAGCCCTGGCTACAGGGCAGCCTCAGCCACAGAGCTACCATGTGGCACAGATCTCAACTAAGAAAAAAGGAGACAGGCCAACAGGACCCTCACTGCGCTCGTGGGACTAAAAAGAGGGAAGACCCCTGCCTTGCGGCATATAGCCAAACCCTCCAATCCCCCCTGGGAAGCCGAAGCTACGCTGCAGCATTTTTGTAGGGGCCTAAACGGAAAGCACACTCACACTCACCACGCACACACAAACAACAAACAGGGGATGGAAGGGGAACACACACACACAGATGCGGCTTTCCAGCAGGGAAGGACAAGGCGGCGCAGCCAACTCCTGGGAATGTACCCGCACCCACGAGCAACACACAAGAGCCTGAGGTCTGACCCTGGGGGCTGCACAGAGGCCACAGACCTCAATGTGCCAAAGGGGTTCTCAAGCAAGGACAAAGGACAAAGGCCACGCCACACACCCCGAGTACAGGGCTGGCGCATTGACAGGCCACCAGCAGGCAACAGCACTGAGGGGCCGGGGGAGGAGGGGCAGGGAAAAGGCACTGCCCTGATTACAGGGAGGCCTTGGGGTCCGGTGAGCTCCGTTTCCCACTCAGGTGCGGAGAGGTGGCTCTCACCCTCCGTTACAGGGGGCCACACTCCCCAGGCAGCCAAGGAGCAACAAGGCAAAAGGCCAGCTACAGCAAAGACCAGAGCCCTGCTTACAGGGAGGTCGCCCAGCACAAAGACGGCCTGGTCACCCAAGGCCGCCAGCAACGATCAATTCCAATGTGACTATAGACCTGCTAACAGGGAGGTGCTTTGCCCAGAGAGCCTTTCTCTTTCCCCCCCGCATTGGCAGGCTTCTGCATCCTCTTCTTCCTCGCTCCTGTCTCCCGCTTCCGCATCCTCTTCTTCCTCGCTCCTGCCTCCCGCTTCCGCATCCTCTTCTTCCTCGCTCCTGCCTCCCAGGTCCCAATGTCGCTTTTTCTTTCTTCGGCAGCAGATCCTGAAATACGAGGCAAGACACCATTAGACCTGAGCAGCAGCAAACCCTCCACCTCAAGGAAGCGGGACACCCGGCGTCCCAAAGGAACTGGGCACACGACCCCCCAGCCAAGGGGGAAGACCCTGCATCCGCCCCCTCTCCCCAGCCCAATTCCAGCCACAACTACTCAGAGCTGCTTTTCTCACCTCACTGGCACGCTGCGCAGGCTCCAGCCGGTGCCGCAGGGGATCGTGGAGGCGGGCAGACTGGGCAAATAGAGCTGGGCACGCAAAAAGCAGCGGACAAAGGAGTCGCTTCCCTGCTTACAGGGGACCCCCTGCCACCGTCTCCATTGCAAAGGGCCTGGGACTCAGGGACACAGTCGCTCCCTGACTTACAGGGCAGCCCCCACCCCTACGGCCGCGGGAGGCTCCTTCTCTCCCAGTCCGGGGCGCTTTGGCACCCACCCCGCTAACAGGGCGGTCGCCCCACACAGGCTGCCAGCAGAGCACAAAGGCTCACGTGCCCAGACCCTGATTACAGGCGGGCTGACAACACCCCTGGAGCCACAGAGCTCAGTTTTCCCCCCAGCGGCAGGAACAACTCTCAGCCGCCAGGCAGCGGGGCGACACGGCCTAATGCCGCAATCGGGGAAAAAGAAAGCACATCCAATTCCGGGGAGGGTGCAAGCCCAGCCCCACAGCTCGCAGCCCCGTGCCTCTGAAAGGCCGGGGCCACATTCCCACCTGAGTACAGGGGGTCTCTCAGAACACAGCTCACCAAACACAGGGGGCACCCACAGCCCTGCCTACAGGACGGTACCCCACGCCTCACCATCATCAAGAAGCCCCACGGAGCACGCAGCTCCCACCAACGCCTGAGCTACAGGCGGGCCCGCCCGGCAGCAGAACATCAACACAGCATCACAACATCACCACGTCTTTGAAAGCCCAAGCGGGGAGGAAACCCCACACATAAGCAGCACCTCAACCTGCACCCTCTAACGGGACAGGGAGGGGTCATCCCCACCAACTGGATGGCTAAAGCAGCCGGCCGCAACACCGCAGCCTCCCCAGCCCTGTTTACAGGGGGGGGTGGGCCACTTGAGGGACAGAGGGCTCCACATCTTGTGACACGTGCCCCGAGTACGGAGCGGTCACGCCGCCAGAACAGGCGGCCACGCAAGGACAGGCCCAAGCCCTGGCTACAGGGAAGACTCAGACCTCAATGTGCCAAAGGGGTTCTCAAGCAAGGACAAAGGACAAAGGCCACGCCACACACCCCGAGTACAGGGCTGGCGCATTGACAGGCCACCAGCAGGCAACAGCACTGAGGGGCCGGGGGAGGAGGGGCAGGGAAAAGGCACTGCCCTGATTACAGGGAGGCCTTGGGGTCCGGTGAGCTCCGTTTCCCACTCAGGTGCGGAGAGGTGGCTCTCACCCTCCGTTACAGGGGGCCACACTCCCCAGGCAGCCAAGGAGCAACAAGGCAAAAGGCCAGCTACAGCAAAGACCAGAGCCCTGCTTACAGGGAGGTCGCCCAGCACAAAGACGGCCTGGTCACCCAAGGCCGCCAGCAACAATCAATTCCAATGTGACTATAGACCTGCTAACAGGGAGGTGCTTTGCCCAGAGAGCCTTTCTCTTTCCCCCCCGCATTGGCAGGCTTCCGCATCCTCTTCTTCCTCGCTCCTGCCTCCCGCTTCCGCATCCTCTTCTTCCTCGCTCCTGCCTCCCAGGTCCCAATGTCGCTTTTTCTTTCTTCGGCAGCAGATCCTGAAATACGAGGCAAGACACCATTAGACCTGAGCAGCAGCAAACCCTCCACCTCAAGGAAGCGGGACACCCGGCGTCCCAAAGGAACTGGGCACACGACCCCCCAGCCAAGGGGGAAGACCCTGCATCCGCCCCCTCTCCCCAGCCCAATTCCAGCCACAACTACTCAGAGCTGCTTTTCTCACCTCACTGGCACGCTGCGCAGGCTCCAGCCGGTGCCGCAGGGGATCGTGGAGGCAGGCAGACTGGGCAAATAGAGCTGGGCACGCAAAAAGCAGCGGACAAAGGAGTCGCTTCCCTGCTTACAGGGGACCCCCTGCCACCGTCTCCATTGCAAAGGGCCTGGGACTCAGGGACACAGTCGCTCCCTGACTTACAGGGCAGCCCCCATCCCTACGGCCGCGGGAGGCTCCTTCTCTCCCAGTCCGGGGCGCTTTGGCACCCACCCCGCTAACAGGGCGGTCGCCCCACACAGGCTGCCAGCAGAGCACAAAGGCTCACGTGCCCAGACCCTGATTACAGGCGGGCTGACAACACCCCTGGAGCCACAGAGCTCAGTTTTCCCCCCAGCGGCAGGAACAACTCTCAGCCGCCAGGCAGCGGGGCGACACGGCCTAATGCCGCAATCGGGGAAAAAGAAAGCACATCCAATTCCGGGGAGGGTGCAAGCCCAGCCCCACAGCTTGCAGCCCCGTGCCTCTGAAAGGCCGGGGCCACATTCCCACCTGAGTACAGGGGGTCTCTCAGAACACAGCTCACCAAACACAGGGGGCACCCACAGCCCTGCCTACAGGACGGTACCCCACGCCTCACCATCATCAAGAAGCCCCACGGAGCACGCAGCTCCCACCAACGCCTGAGCTACAGGCGGGCCCGCCCGGCAGCAGAACATCAACACAGCATCACAACATCACCACGTCTTTGAAAGCCCAAGCGGGGAGGAAACCCCACACATAAGCAGCACCTCAACCTGCACCCTCTAACGGGACAGGGAGGGGTCATCCCCACCAACTGGATGGCTAAAGCAGCCGGCCGCAACACCGCAGCCTCCCCAGCCCTGTTTACAGGGGGGGGTGGGCCACTTGAGGGACAGAGGGCTCCACATCTTGTGACACGTGCCCCGAGTACGGAGCGGTCACGCCGCCAGAACAGGCAGCCACGCAAGGACAGGCCCAAGCCCTGGCTACAGGGCGGCCTCAGCCACAGAGCTACCATGTGGCACAGATCTCAACTAAGAAAAAAGGAGACAGGCCAACAGGACCCTCACTGCGCTCGTGGGACTAAAAAGAGGGAAGACCCCTGCCTTGCGGCATATAGCCAAACCCTCCAATCCCCCCTGGGAAGCCGAAGCTACGCTGCAGCATTTTTGTAGGGGCCTAAACGGAAAGCACACTCACACTCACCACGCACACACAAACAACAAACAAGGGATGGAAGGGGAACACACACACACAGATGCGGCTTTCCAGCAGGGAAGGACAAGTCAGCGCAGCCAACTCCTGGGAATATACCCGCACCCACGAGCAACACACAAGAGCCTGAGGTCTGACCCTGGGGGCTGCACAGAGGCCACAGACCTCAATGTGCCAAAGGGGTTCTCAAGCAAGGACAAAGGACAAAGGCCACGCCACACACCCCGAGTACAGGGCTGGCGCATTGACAGGCCACCAGCAGGCAACAGCACTGAGGGGCCGGGGGAGGAGGGGCAGGGAAAAGGCACTGCCCTGATTACAGGGAGGCCTTGGGGTCCGGTGAGCTCCGTTTCCCACTCAGGTGCGGAGAGGTGGCTCTCACCCTCCGTTACAGGGGGCCACACTCCCCAGGCAGCCAAGGAGCAACAAGGCAAAAGGCCAGCTACAGCAAAGACCAGAGCCCTGCTTACAGGGAGGTCGCCCAGCACAAAGACGGCCTGGTCACCCAAGGCCGCCAGCAACGATCAATTCCAATGTGACTATAGACCTGCTAACAGGGAGGTGCTTTGCCCAGAGAGCCTTTCTCTTTCCCCCCCGCATTGGCAGGCTTCCGCATCCTCTTCTTCCTCGCTCCTGCCTCCCGCTTCCGCATCCTCTTCTTCCTCGCTCCTGCCTCCCGCTTCCGCATCCTCTTCTTCCTCGCTCCTGCCTCCCAGGTCCCAATGTCGCTTTTTCTTTCTTCGGCAGCAGATCCTGAAATACGAGGCAAGACACCATTAGACCTGAGCAGCAGCAAACCCTCCACCTCAAGGAAGCGGGACACCCGGCGTCCCAAAGGAACTGGGCACACGACCCCCCAGCCAAGGGGGAAGACCCTGCATCCGCCCCCTCTCCCCAGCCCAATTCCAGCCACAACTACTCAGAGCTGCTTTTCTCACCTCACTGGCACGCTGCGCAGGCTCCAGCCGGTGCCGCAGGGGATCGTGGAGGCGGGCAGACTGGGCAAATAGAGCTGGGCACGCAAAAAGCAGCGGACAAAGGAGTCGCTTCCCTGCTTACAGGGGACCCCCTGCCACCGTCTCCATTGCAAAGGGCCTGGGACTCAGGGACACAGTCGCTCCCTGACTTACAGGGCAGCCCCCACCCCTACGGCCGCGGGAGGCTCCTTCTCTCCCAGTCCGGGGCGCTTTGGCACCCACCCCGCTAACAGGGCGGTCGCCCCACACAGGCTGCCAGCAGAGCACAAAGGCTCACGTGCCCAGACCCTGATTACAGGCGGGCTGACAACACCCCTGGAGCCACAGAGCTCAGTTTTCCCCCCAGCGGCAGGAACAACTCTCAGCCGCCAGGCAGCGGGGCGACACGGCCTAATGCCGCGATCGGGGAAAAAGAAAGCACATCCAATTCCGGGGAGGGTGCAAGCCCAGCCCCACAGCTCGCAGCCCCGTGCCTCTGAAAGGCCGGGGCCACATTCCCACCTGAGTACAGGGGGTCTCTCAGAACACAGCTCACCAAACACAGGGGGCACCCACAGCCCTGCCTACAGGACGGTACCCCACGCCTCACCATCATCAAGAAGCCCCACGGAGCACGCAGCTCCCACCAACGCCTGAGCTACAGGCGGGCCCGCCCGGCAGCAGAACATCAACACAGCATCACAACATCACCACGTCTTTGAAAGCCCAAGCGGGGAGGAAACCCCACACATAAGCAGCACCTCAACCTGCACCCTCTAACGGGACAGGGAGGGGTCATCCCCACCAACTGGATGGCTAAAGCAGCCGGCCGCAACACCGCAGCCTCCCCAGCCCTGTTTACAGGGGGGGGTGGGCCACTTGAGGGACAGAGGGCTCCACATCTTGTGACACGTGCCCCGAGTACGGAGCGGTCACGCCGCCAGAACAGGCGGCCACGCAAGGACAGGCCCAAGCCCTGGCTACAGGGAAGACTCAGACCTCAATGTGCCAAAGGGGTTCTCAAGCAAGGACAAAGGACAAAGGCCACGCCACACACCCCGAGTACAGGGCTGGCGCATTGACAGGCCACCAGCAGGCAACAGCACTGAGGGGCTGGGGGAGGAGGGGCAGGGAAAAGGCACTGCCCTGATTACAGGGAGGCCTTGGGGTCCGGTGAGCTCCGTTTCCCACTCAGGTGCGGAGAGGTGGCTCTCACCCTCCGTTACAGGGGGCCACACTCCCCAGGCAGCCAAGGAGCAACAAGGCAAAAGGCCAGCTACAGCAAAGACCAGAGCCCTGCTTACAGGGAGGTCGCCCAGCACAAAGACGGCCTGGTCACCCAAGGCCGCCAGCAACAATCAATTCCAATGTGACTATAGACCTGCTAACAGGGAGGTGCTTTGCCCAGAGAGCCTTTCTCTTTCCCCCCCGCATTGGCAGGCTTCCGCATCCTCTTCTTCCTCGCTCCTGCCTCCCGCTTCCGCATCCTCTTCTTCCTCGCTCCTGCCTCCCAGGTCCCAATGTCGCTTTTTCTTTCTTCGGCAGCAGATCCTGAAATACGAGGCAAGACACCATTAGACCTGAGCAGCAGCAAACCCTCCACCTCAAGGAAGCGGGACACCCGGCGTCCCAAAGGAACTGGGCACACGACCCCCCAGCCAAGGGGGAAGACCCTGCATCCGCCCCCTCTCCCCAGCCCAATTCCAGCCACAACTACTCAGAGCTGCTTTTCTCACCTCACTGGCACGCTGCGCAGGCTCCAGCCGGTGCCGCAGGGGATCGTGGAGGCGGGCAGACTGGGCAAATAGAGCTGGGCACGCAAAAAGCAGCGGACAAAGGAGTCGCTTCCCTGCTTACAGGGGACCCCCTGCCACCGTCTCCATTGCAAAGGGCCTGGGACTCAGGGACACAGTCGCTCCCTGACTTACAGGGCAGCCCCCATCCCTACGGCCGCGGGAGGCTCCTTCTCTCCCAGTCCGGGGCGCTTTGGCACCCACCCCGCTAACAGGGCGGTCGCCCCACACAGGCTGCCAGCAGAGCACAAAGGCTCACGTGCCCAGACCCTGATTACAGGCGGGCTGACAACACCCCTGGAGCCACAGAGCTCAGTTTTCCCCCCAGCGGCAGGAACAACTCTCAGCCGCCAGGCAGCGGGGCGACACGGCCTAATGCCGCGATCGGGGAAAAAGAAAGTACATCCAATTCCGGGGAGGGTGCAAGCCCAGCCCCACAGCTCGCAGCCCCGTGCCTCTGAAAGGCCGGGGCCACATTCCCACCTGAGTACAGGGGGTCTCTCAGAACACAGCTCACCAAACACAGGGGGCACCCACAGCCCTGCCTACAGGACGGTACCCCACGCCTCACCATCATCAAGAAGCCCCACGGAGCACGCAGCTCCCACCAACGCCTGAGCTACAGGCGGGCCCGCCCGGCAGCAGAACATCAACACAGCATCACAACATCACCACGTCTTTGAAAGCCCAAGCGGGGAGGAAACCCCACACATAAGCAGCACCTCAACCTGCACCCTCTAACGGGACAGGGAGGGGTCATCCCCACCAACTGGATGGCTAAAGCAGCCGGCCGCAACACCGCAGCCTCCCCAGCCCTGTTTACAGGGGGGGGTGGGCCACTTGAGGGACAGAGGGCTCCACATCTTGTGACACGTGCCCCGAGTACGGAGCGGTCACGCCGCCAGAACAGGCAGCCACGCAAGGACAGGCCCAAGCCCTGGCTACAGGGCGGCCTCAGCCACAGAGCTACCATGTGGCACAGATCTCAACTAAGAAAAAAGGAGACAGGCCAACAGGACCCTCACTGCGCTCGTGGGACTAAAAAGAGGGAAGACCCCTGCCTTGCGGCATATAGCCAAACCCTCCAATCCCCCCTGGGAAGCCGAAGCTACGCTGCAGCATTTTTGTAGGGGCCTAAACGGAAAGCACACTCACACTCACCACGCACACACAAACAACAAACAGGGGATGGAAGGGGAACACACACACACACACAGATGCGGCTTTCCAGCAGGGAAGGACAAGGCGGCGCAGCCAACTCCTGGGAATATACCCGCACCCACGAGCAACACACAAGAGCCTGAGGTCTGACCCTGGGGGCTGCACAGAGGCCACAGACCTCAATGTGCCAAAGGGGTTCTCAAGCAAGGACAAAGGACAAAGGCCACGCCACACACCCCGAGTACAGGGCTGGCGCATTGACAGGCCACCAGCAGGCAACAGCACTGAGGGGCCGGGGGAGGAGGGGCAGGGAAAAGGCACTGCCCTGATTACAGGGAGGCCTTGGGGTCCGGTGAGCTCCGTTTCCCACTCAGGTGCGGAGAGGTGGCTCTCACCCTCCGTTACAGGGGGCCACACTCCCCAGGCAGCCAAGGAGCAACAAGGCAAAAGGCCAGCTACAGCAAAGACCAGAGCCCTGCTTACAGGGAGGTCGCCCAGCACAAAGACGGCCTGGTCACCCAAGGCCGCCGGCAACGATCAATTCCAATGTGACTATAGACCTGCTAACAGGGAGGTGCTTTGCCCAGAGAGCCTTTCTCTTTCCCCCCCGCATTGGCAGGCTTCCGCATCCTCTTCTTCCTCGCTCCTGCCTCCCAGGTCCCAACGTCGCTTCTTCTTTCTTTGGCAGTAGATCCTGAAGTACGAGGCACAGCTCCATTTCACTATCTCCCGAATTCATTATTGCCATAGCTGCTTAGAGGACCAGGCACCTGCCACCACCTTTTATAGTACATGTACAGCAGTTGATGGCCCCTTCTTTGGTGAAGGTATTGCACAGCAAATTAAAAGAGAGGTTGACCACACATTATCTATGACCAATGTAGTAAACTAGATTTTTATTTTCATGGCTATGTATTTCTCAGTTATTCTCATTTTTATTATTAAAGCTTTTCCTTTATTTTTATTTATTTTTATTTATTTTTATTTATTTTCTTACACAACTGTAATAGTGTTCTAATGATTTCTTCTTTACACCCTGAATGCCTCATCTAGAAACACATTTCCATGTGTCCAACTGAAATAAAGTCCCTAAAGAGCATCATGTCAGTCACAACGAGACTTTTTTTTTTTAGTCTTGTGCCACAGCATATTCAAAGGAGTGGTGTCAGAGGCAAAGCTCCGCTTGCACACCCCCCCCCTCCACCCGCTTGCCGTCGGAGGCACGGCTTCGTTCGTCGCCCCCTCCCCCCATCCATCTGCCGTCGGAGGTGCCGCTCCGCTCGGCCGCCCCCTCCCACCCACCAGCTGCCGGAGGCGCCGCTTCTCCCGCCCCCCCCCCCAACCCCCACCCGCTTGCCGTCGGAGGAACCGCTCCTCCAGACTCCCCACCACCCGCCGTCGGAGGCGCCGCTCCGGCCGGCCCCACCCCAGCCATCAGAGGTGCCGCTCCGCTCGGCCTCCCCCTCCACCCCAGTCATCACAGCCGCCGCTCTGCTCGACTTTCCCCCCCCGCCGTCGGAGGCGCCGCTCCAGCCGGTACCCCTCAACCCCCGTCGGAGACGCCGCTCCGCCCGGCCTCCCCTACCCGCCTGCCGTCCAAGGCGCCGCTCTGCCCAGGCCCCCCACCAAGCCGTCAGAGGCGCCGCTCCGATCGGCCTCACCCCCACCCCTCCTGCCGTCGGAGGCACCGATCCGCTCGCCCCCCCCCAGCCATCAGAGGCGCCGCTCCGATCGGCCTCTCGCCCCCCCCAACCCTCCTGCCGTCGGAGGCGCCGCTCCGCTCGGCTTCCCCCCGCCGCCGTCGGAGGCGTCACTCCAGCCAGTACCCCCCATCCCCCGTCGGAGGCTCCGCTCGCCCCCCCCCAGCCGTCAGAGGCGCTGCTCCGCTCAGCCGGTCCCGCCCCCCCACCGTCGGAGGCGTCGCTCCGCCCGGCCCGCTCCCCTTTCCCGATGACCGTCAGTGGCCCCACTCTCGCCATCCCCCCACCCGCGTGCCGTCAGAGCAATACATCGACTTTTCAGGCACCCGTCGTTTCTAATAAACCGTGCCCGGCACTGCACTCCTTGATCCCAGCCGCGCCACCCCTTCGCACCGTACCTCGTTCCCGACGGCTGTCTGTAGTCCCGCTGCCGCTGCTATCTTCGCCTCGCAACGCTCCGCTCCTTTTTTTTCGCTGAGGTAAACTACACCTGTTCACCTTCCCGCCTACGCCTTATATGGGTTTTCCTCACGCCCGGCAGCCAATAAGAGCTCAGAACGCAGCTTTCTCTTCCCGCCCTTTTCTCTCCCCGCCCTTTTTTCTTCCCGCCCTTTTCTCTTCCCGCTCTTTTTTTCCTCTCACCTCGCCCTTCCCGCCCTTCACACCTGAAGGGGCCGGGCCGGGGTCATCTGAAGGTCACGGCTGGGGTCATCTGAAGGTCACGGCTGGGGTCATCTGAAGGTCACAGCCCCTCGCAGGGCGTTGCCGCCCATCTCCTCAGGGCTGAGTCTCTCACAGGTGGTGTCACCTCACAGCCGGGCTCAGCTGGGGATGAGCAATTATTTCTTCAATTTCAGTGTTTCTTTTAACAGTTTCATAAACATTAAGTGTTCTTTCCTAAGTAGTTGCTGCCCACAAGTGTAATTAAATATATACATTTAATTTTATATATATATTTTTTTTTGTGTGTGTGTGTGTGTGAATTTTGCCATTGACGCCTCACATCTCTGTGCCTACAGTCAAAATCCCAACTGAGCTCCTACATGTTGTTAGCAAGAGAAAGGGGTTAAACGATGCCTGATGTGTGGAGGATACATTTTATCTGTAATCTGGAGATGTTTTTGTTTTATGGAGTTGTTTGTGTTCTACCATTTCATTACACACCCTGGTTGGAAGTTGGTTGCTGCCCACTGTAGGGAATGTTTGCTAAACACATTTCCCTCTGTGCTTGGCTACGTTCTTTTTCATTGTAACAGTATTATGAACTATGGCTAAGAGGGATACAAAATGACGGATCCATAGGGCAGTAGCAGAGATGACTTTGGGCAGCTGTGAGGAAAAGTTTCGCCTTCAAGGAATCTCTTGCTTGGAAAGCAACACAGGCAAATAGACCAGCACAAAGGGCACCCAGGACCTGAGGGAACCAGCTGTGCTGCAGATGCTGTGTAGCAAGACTGTCCAACCTTTTATTTGCCTAGTCCACATTGACTGAAGAGGAATTGTCTTGGGCTGCATATATGTGGGTTGCTCCAAAAGTAATGCCTTCTATTTATTTTCATGGAAATGACAACAGTTTAAATGAGTAACTCTGTTTAACAGAGTGAGTTCTCAGCTACAAAATGCTGTTTTTCAGCACAGTCATTACCATTAGCTATGTGGGGTTTTTGTTTGTTTGTTTTTCCAGCAATGAACAGGAGGCTGCATGCTGTGGCTTGTCAAAATGTGCACCAGCACACGTGGCCCATGGTCACTGTCACCACTGCTGAAATGCACTGTGCACAGCCCCTCTGTGCTCACATCCATAAGTATTCAGCAAGCATCCATGAAGGCCAGTGGATGCCATTTTTTCCACACACTGGGATTCAGTGACATGCTCTTGCTTCATACACACTTCTATGTCAGGTGCCATTCTGTCACACTGCCCCTTTGATGCCCATCTATCACACGGAAACAACACGTAGTGGAATACTGGTGGAAGGTTCAGCCTCTGCTGCTGTACCACCAACACTGGCCTTTTGCATCCTGTGACAACATTACCTTTTTAACTCCCAGTGTTATGATGTGAAAAGTCAATAACAAATCATAAAACCATGACAAGGATTGAGATAAAAGAGTATACAAGAGGAGCAACAATGGAAACTGTATGGGAAAACACAGCTTGAACCTCTGATTAATCAACTGAGGCAAATGTTGGGTCAGCTGTGGGAGCACAGGTGAGAGTAATTGAGCTGTGCTCCCAGAAGGGGTGGAGCTCGACTCCACCTCCTCCAAGACCTCATTTAAGGGCTGACCACCACTGAGGCAGCATCTCTTGGAGATTGCTCCTTGGTGGAGACTGCTACAGCTTTCTGGTTGAGGCATCAACATTGATGAGTTTTCCTTTGCTAGTAACCTTTAAATATCTACCATCATCTTTGTTAATGTCTTTATATTAGCTACCCCTACAGAAACATACTCAGGTATGTTTGGGATCTTATCACCTTCACTCAGTTTTAGATGTGGTTTTGCCCTGGAGAAGCCAGAAAGTTTTTTGAGATCAGAATAGTAAGATAACTGAGTTCTAGTCACTTTAGCTTAGCTGTCTAAGGTAATGAAAAAAGCCTGTTGACTTCAAAAGATCACTTTGCACACAAGCTGCTGATTAAAGCTAATTTAGAGCAGGAGATACTGATTCCAATACAATTGATCTAACTTGAATTTATCCAGATCTTAAAGACCTACTTACATCCTTAATAACAGAAAAATGAGAAAAAACCAGTATGCATTGGCAACATATCATGTAGGAGCAGTTCGTTTATTTTGATTTGTAAACTCTGACACCCATCAGAGCAGGTGAACATCAAACTGATTTTATTATGCTTTTTATACCACAGTGAAGTGATGTGTAAGTACTGCCTGTGAATGAGTTTATGTAAGTCTAAGTAGTACACAGAGATTAATATAAAGATACATATGCATGTTTAACCACAAAAAGAAAAAGAAGGGGAAAAAAACAATCAAAAACAAACAAACAAAAACTACCTGGCATATTTGTCTCCAAATTGCATACTTAGTACTACACAAATGGTACAAGATTCAATGGAAATCTAATAGAAGACTAAATGCTGGAATATCAGTTCTAAAGGATAAAGTCGTTCATCAGTGGGAAAAGGCAATTATGTACAGAGGTGAAGAATCTCCTGTTGGTTTCATTTTTTAGATTAGTAGCCAATTCATCTTGATCTTTGAAAACCTTTCAAGTCTGAATACTGCCTATAGTATACAAGATGTAATTGAAACTCTGTCTGAGATCATACCTGGGGGAAATTGCATGAAGTTGAGGGCACTAGTCAATTCAATTTAAAATAACCTTCAGCAAGACAGCATGTGCTTTGTTTGTTTGTGTGTTTGTTTTTTTCAACCTGCAATCTTCCTACTAATCCAGCTCTTTAATTAAAGGTGGGTGTTATTTTGAACAATCAGATTCATTTTATGAAGAAACAGAATTTCAAGGAAAGATCTATTGTGACTAGCATAGAAGTATGTGGCACATTTGTCTTGTGCCCAAATTACTTTTTCCTTACCAATAAAGTAGTGGAGTTTTAAAGCTAGACATTTCAGCTTGGGGAAAGAAATGTCAGCTAGATTTTGCATCACAAATGCAAGGCAAGTAATTGCAAGAAAATTCCTAACAGGACATCTGCCTTTGTGTGAAGCGTAGGAGTATATCTAACAGCAAACAGACACAGACAGTTTGCAGCTTTGCTGGACCATTTATGTAACTTTCATATGTTATAGAAAGTTAAGAAAAACATTAAATGACACAAGCTGTCAAGGCATCGGCCAATTAAGACCTCCAGAGAAGTAGCATGCATGATAAAGCAACTGTCCCAGGTTCATTTTGTTCTTCTCACCCAAAAAAGGCAACTTCCCTCAAAGTAATCAGTTTCTATCCTTTCCCTTTTTGTATTGGAATCCTGTCTTATGGTCATTCATATTTAAAAAATCCAAGATGAAGGCCTCCCAGCTCCCATGAGAAGTGCTGTCACTAATAATCACAAGTGGATAAAGTTAGTCTCAGAAGTCTTCTTTCATTTTCAATTAGAAAACAAAGATTACCCCAGAGATAATGATGAGACCAACTGTTTAATGGCATCCATTCAGTTAAGATTTGTTTGATATCATCTAAAACTAGAGGCTTTCATATAAAATGATAACATTTATTTTGTTCCTGAGCTAACATGTTTCTCTCTTAAACTGTACAGAACTTTTGTGTCTATCCATCACTGGCTGAACTGTTACACTTCATGTAGAGCTAAATGACAGGTCAGAGCAGGTCCTTACCACACTTTGTTTTGCAGCCACCTGAAAACAACACATTGAACTAAATCTCAGTGCAAGCAAACTTCCTTATTTCCGGTCAGGTCACTATAATTACAGTCTGGCATTTGCTTGGGCTAATTTAGTGAAGGCCTATCATGCACTGTATGGGACTGATGCTGCCCATTTAACTCTAAAGAAGGCTGATAGGCTCTTGAGTTAAATTTGATCCTCAGTCATTCATGCGGCATTGGCAGAGGAACAGAGAGATTGATTTTATCAGTTATCATAAGCCAAAAGTAACAGCAGCCATCTCCAAAGAGACAGAAAAGCCACAGAAGTTTGCCCAGGCAGCTTATGGCAGGCTTGCCACTGGGATACGAATCTGTAGTCATGCTTCATATTAAGTAGGCTTTGGAAACTTGATTAAGCAATTATGTATTCACTAGATTGTTTGTAGTAGTCACTAACACATTCTGTGGATATGCTTGTAATAATGTACACACTGCTATTTGTTCAGTGTGTCTTATTAACAACCAACTAATCCACTTAGAACTCCTTCTAAGTGGAACTTTAATGTAAAATGATGCAGACTAGCTCCAAGGTAGCATTTGGCTGGCAGGCTACAGTAATATCAGACATGAACATTTCAGTGGATACTTTGATATTTCATTTTATGGGTGTCCATAAAACTTGTAGATACTTGTGTGAAGGTTACAAAATCTCTTCTCGCATACCTGCTGTCCTACAGTTTCACTTCTGAGGAGAGTCCAGTAGGCTCATGTATCTGGTTCAGTGCTTGTTTGCTTTCTTTCTGCCATGCTAGTTACTGACTTCTAGTCAGTGCAGCTTGGCTGTCAAATCTGAAGTGCCAGCATGTAAGAATGCCATCTATAGCTTGTTCCATTCACTTGAAAACTGAGCTTATCCATATGAGATTTTCTTCACATCTTACCACCGCTTACTTCACAGATTTTATCTCAGTCTCTGCCCTGAACTTCAACAGTTCCCATCACCATCACTATGCCCTATAACTCTCTTGTATCATAAGACACTTCTGGCCCACTTGTATGAAAGACAGAGCTGAATTCTGCTGACTTTCATATCCGGTCAGTTACTTTCACCTCTCCTTTTCCATGCCACCTTGCTTTATCTAATCATGGGCAACCATAAAACATGCGGTAGTCTAAAGGTGATGATATAAATTGTTTTATAACATTTTACATGCCATAAAAAGTGATAATGAGGTTTATAAGGGAAAAAAAGCATGTGTGGACTACTTACTGGCAAAGAGTTTGTTAAAACCTTTCTTACTTGATATCCAGGCAGAGAGTTTGAGCTCATTTTACCTCACCCCCAAATTGCTCCCATACTTTGTGCTGGTTTTGCAAAGTAGCAAAACGATAAAACCACCTTCTGGAATTTTCACTTCTACTGCTTTTATCAAGGCTGAAAGTAGCTACAGTAGCTCACAAGCTGCCTGCCAAGAGATTCAATAAGTGAAAAAATAAAACCAAAAACCCACCAGAAAAAAAAAAAAAAAAAGAAAGAAAAATATAGAAAGAAGAGTATTATGCAAGTGACAACAATTTCTTGTATGCTGTCAGTTTTTCAAGATCCTGAGATCCTAAAGGTCATACACATCCATAATCATTCTTTGAGATACACACTGGCAGCTTTAGCCCGGTTTTCGTGCATGGATGGATCCAGTGCCTTAGTACCCATCCTCTAACAAAAAGATGGTCAACAAGCATCCTATGAACAGCTAAGAGAAGTAATCTGTGGAAGAACTGTATGGTCATGAGAGCTTGCCAAGAGGAGTGCACAACAAGACTTTTGTTCATCTAACAACCCACTTTACCCGTGGTGCAATCCTGAACAGAATGGAGCTTGCACAACCTGCTATGAAATGCTCAGCTCAACTGCTGAGCTGGGCACCTTCATTTCTTGAAGCCTGTCTGCTCAGCCTTGAAGCCTGTGGCAGAAGCAATACCCAAATCCCATTGGTGAAATGGAGAAGCAGCACACTGTACTAAGCAACTATCACAAACAGAGCAGGGCAAGAATCAAACCTTCTTTCAGGCTTACACATATTCTGTAACCCCACTCAGCAAGCCCTTCCTCATCCACCAGTGCATTGGAACCTTTCAGACAATACCAAATCATCATCTGCAGATATTTGAGCCAATCTCTACGTAAATTAGAAGGCTAGCACAATGCCTCCTATTTATTTCCATGGAAACTAGTTGACTGAGCAAATTCTCAATAATAAAATACTATTTTTCAACATAATCACCACCAATAGCTCTGCATTATCACCAGCAATGAACAAGAACCTGCCAGGCTGCATTCAGAAACATCCATGCCAGTGGAGGTGACCACTGCTGAAATGCACCACCCGCTGTCTCAGTACACACTACACTCACATCCTCTGTTTGGTCTTCAGAAGTGTTCATCAAGCATCAGAAGATGCCAATGGGTGTACAACTGGTGAGGAATTCAGTGTACCTTTACTTCATATGCACTTCCATGTCAGATGCCATTGTGTCAGACTGCACTTCTGCTGCCATCTGTCACACAGCAATAACATGTAATGAGATATTGGTGGGAAGGTTTGACTCTTTCAGCCATACTACTAACATCTGTCTCTGATGTTGTGGGCCAACACTAAAAAATAGGAGGCATTACTTTTGGAGCAACCCCTGTACAATACATTTAGTAATTGCAGAGTGACATTCCTAAGAATACTCATGAAAATTAACCAAATACTTTGTTAAAACGTTATGTGATTCTTCCAAGATACATTGTGAATTTTAATCTCTTCTTAGCTCCAAATTCCTTCCAGCAAGAGCACGCCTGATGCCCTGGGTTTTCATGCAGTCCTATAGCTGCAAACCCTGAGCATCACCTGTTTTACATTATTTGAGCGTAAGCATCAGTCAGTTATGTTCTATGTAGTAGTGTGCTTTATACAAATTGATTTCAATGTGTTTGTAGTGTAAAAGTGTAGCTCTAATTCTGTATCTTGAATGTAAGAAAACAGTATCTCTGCTTTTCGGTTTCCTTACATCTTTCTTTCTCTGGGGTATTATTTGTGGGAATTTATATTTTATTTTATTTTTATTTTATTCTTTTTCAGTTTATTCATCATTCAGAAATGAAGACACTGAAAAGGCAGAATTAGGCATCAAGAATTTCAGTTTTTTGCTTGTTTGTTTTTAGGCTGTGTTGATGATGTATCCTATGCAGGAATTCGTATATCTCATAGTGTTTTACCAGTGAAACTTTGCCAGTCTTATGCTGGCAGACCCTTGTATGTGCAGCTTTGAATGTCAGAAAGACCATGAGCTTGTGACAGACAGCCCAAAGCATCCCCCAGAAAACATCAGCACATTAGCAGGTCTGTCCCAGTGCTGCAGTACATTTCAGCACTGCCTAGGATTGCTCAGTCCAGAGAAGAGGAGGCTCAGGGGAAAACCTTATCTCTCTCTACAACTGCCTGAAAGGAGGTTGTAGTGAGGTGGGGATCAGCATCTTAGGAAACAGTGATAGGAGAAGACGCAATGACCTTAAGTTGTGCTGGGGAGGTTCAGACTGGGTATTATGAAAAACTTAATTTTAGAAAGAGGAGTGAGGTGCTGGCACAGGCTGCACAGGGAGGTGGTGCAGTCACCATCCCTGAAGGTGTTCAAGAGCTGTGTGGATGTGGCACTGAGAGACACGGTCAGTGGGCACAGTGGGGTGAGCTGAAGGCTGGGCAAGATGATTTTAGAGGTCTTTGAAGGTGCTCAAAGGAAAGCAATGAAAGGACTATTGCATAAGTTTCTTCCTCTCCTTTTCACCTTTACATCCGATCTACACCGGTGCGTTTCCAATGGCTTGTACGAGAGTCGTTATCGGAAATATCCATTTATTGCCTTTAAAACTGACTCAGCAGCCGTGCCGAAGGATGACAGCAGACCCACAGCCTGTCGTACTGGAGCGGCTCAGCTACAGGCAGCAAAACCTAAGCAACCGCATCCCTCCCGGCTCCGTACGGCGCAGGGGCGAGGGCGGGGGCCGGGGAGGGGCCGGCCGGGCTCAGCCTCCTTCCGCCCCGGCTTCTTCTGCCCCGCGGGTGACGGCGGCGGCAGTCATGGGGGTGGAAGCGGGACGGCGGAGGCGTTGGGGTGTGCCGGTGTTGCTGCTGGCTTACCTATGTTACGTGGGGCTGGGGGCCGGCGTGCTGCAGGCACTGGAAAGACCAGCCGAGGTGCGGGCGGCCCGGCGGCTCCTTCAGCAGCGCTGGGAGCTGCTCGCCAACCACACCTGCCTGCAGGGGCCCGCCCTGCAGAGGCTCATCCAGGTGAGCTCTGGGTTGCCTGAGCATCAGCTCGTGTGTATGTATATGGGCTTTTCCCCACCGTCGCTATCCGCTCAGGAGTTGTGGCGTTTGCTGGTTTGTAGGTGGTGGGTCCTGCGATGGGTAAGTGGCAGGGAGTTCTGGGTTGCCGTTGAATTAATCATGTATGAATTGTACGTAGCCTCTGGCATCTTACAAGTGAGGAATTCCTGTGGCTTTGGCGTGGTATGTTTAATTCGTTGTTATAATTAGTTTGGGTTTTTGGTTTTTTTTTTTTGTTGTTTGTTTGTTTTTCTGATTTTCTGTTCCTTAATTAAGGGAAATGGAGAAATCCTGATAAGGAGTGCCTGAGTCATGTTAAAAAAGCTTCTTAGAAACATGTGCAGGGCAGCTGCAGCTCATAAAGGTGGATCAAATGCAATGTTCATTTGATCATGTTCAAGTAGCTATGTTTTATGATGTAGAAATGTGCAAAATGGGATAGGTGTTTTTTTGTTTGTTTTTTGGGTTTTTTTGCTGCTCTCTATATGTAAGATTAAAGGGTGCTAAACAATTATACAAACCATTCCCATTTTGGAGGTGCTGGTAGTTGCTTGTGTACTGATTATTCTGGTCTCTGTCAACCTCTGAGAGGTGCTGGTGGGGAAAAAGATGAGGGGGAGGGTGTAAGCAATGCTTGCTGGTGCTGGGAATCATCATGACTGGTCATCAGGCTCAAAGGACCTAAATCCTAAAATGTAACTATTTACACATTTCCCTCTCCTTCAGTAGAGAGAAACAAAAAGTAATAGAAAGCCATCCAATAGATAACTTTGTTGGGAGTTTCATCAATGCCCCAGCAGACAAAACTGTGCTGATACTTATGTCTCATCCCTTGACTTTCTGGGTGGCAAATTCTCTCAAGCAGTCAGTAGTAGAGTGGAGATGCTATATAAAGTTGGTCCCTTGAAAGCTACTGTGATATCTACTCCCATTAATTGTATTGTGTGCTGTGTAGAGCCCCAAGTAGAGGGTGTAAATAGTCTTCTGAAATACTTTGTCAGAGTGAAATGATAAATACATCAGAGCAGACCAGCCTGGCATTCCATAGAGGTGTCTGGAAGTTGAATTTAGTTCATTGCTGGCAAACGGAGCAGTAAGCATGGGCCTGCTCTGGGACTGCCAGGGGCTTTCTTTGGTGAATGATAGCAACATGGTGATGGCAGTGGGGAGAAGGCAGCTCCAACTGAATATGCAGCAAGGTCCTTCTAATGGCGTTCTCATGGCTGTTTCACTGCTCCTCACTACTTCTTAGTCCTGTCTGGTAGTCACATGAGAGGGAGAACCAGCGAATCCCTTTAGGTGATCTATTGCTTTAACATGCCAAGTCATTATTTAATTGTGACCTGAGCAATCTGGATGAGGATGATAAAAGGGAGTTTGGTTTTATTTTAGCATCTGTGCATGTTTTGAGAAACCATACCCCGTTTGAATGGCTTCATGTGTTATTAAAAATAACTTTCACAGCGAGAGATTAATCTTAAACAGATGATCCATGGGGCTGCCTATTTTCCTGCACTCTTTTCTAATTTCCTGTGTGGCATTGCTTATTTACTTTAAGTGTGCTCAAAAAAATGAGATTTAGTGTGTATGTGTGCGCAGTGTATTGCTTAATACAGTTTAATACAGGCAATGTCATTGCTAGCCCTCTTCCAATAAAAAACTGGTATTCCAGGTACAGTGACAATTATTTGTCTACAGAGAAGGCATATAAAGTGTGTGGAAGCATAAAGCACTGAGTAAAATTTAATAATGATGAACTGCCTGTAATGTCAAAGCAATTTTCTTTTACCCTCCTGGATAATTCTGAAATCTAGGTTTACTTTAAAGTGCATAGGAGCCAATGTAGAATAAAATCCCAGTTTGTGAAAGCAATGTGCAAATACCATTTTACAACCTGTTTGTCACTTAGTTCCTAGTTACCATCCACAATCAGAGATCCACTCTTCCGACCCTTGTATAGACAGACAGCTCCTGCGTTGAGGTACTGATAGGAGAATGCGCTGTGAGGATGGGCAAGAGGAAAGGTGAAGGCAACCAAACCACACAGTGAGAGCAAGATAGTGGGTTCTTGTCCTGTGACTTCCATGGCTCACATCTTTCTGGGTCAGAAGCAGTATCTAATGAGGAAAACAAAAGACAGGAAAAGTTGGAGATAGAACAGAGTAACTGACAGCTGCTGCACAGCCAGTAATATAACATCTGCTCAGGAAAGACGTGTTGGGGTTTGTTGACCTGTCTGTCCCTTGGTCACTTGTGACACTTAAATGAAGTCTATAGTAGCTTGCTCATCAAGGAGCAAACAGCTCCTGTGGAGCTACTAGGCAACAAATAGGGTGGGCGGTATTTGGCTTGTTATAGATATGATGATCTTTGCTTTAAAGTGTGAGGTCACATCAAAGGAAGCTCTTGAGTTTTGCAGAAAGTGGAAACAGGTGCCATGTGACAGATTTCAGGTGATTACTGTTCTTTAGTATACTGGGGATAACTGGACTCCATTGGGGGAGGGACGAAATACCTAATAGTCTTGGTCCAGGTAAAAGCGAGGTTAGTTCCAGATGTGAGAACCCTTCCAGAAGTATCTGGTGAGTGAAGCTGCACACAAAGGAGGTACTTTCTTCATGGTCACATCTCTTAGAGCTGAGGCCTATGGGATTGGTCTGAGGCACACAACCCAGCTTGATGCACTTGGAAAAGACCTCTAAGATCATCCAGCCCAACTGCACACCCATCATCACCATACCCACTATGTCTCTTGTTTCTTGAGCATCTCCTCTCCTATAAAGAAAGACTGAGGGAACTGGGCTTGTTCAGCTTGGAGAAGAGAGGGTTCTGGGGAGATTTCATTGTGGTCTTCCAGTACTGGAAGGAAGCAGTGGCTGTTTATGAGGGTGGACAGTGATAGGACAAGGGGGAATGGTTTTAAACTGGGACAGGGGAGGTTTAGGTTAGCTATTAGGAGGAAGTTTTTCACACAGAGGGTGGTGACACACTGGAACAGGTTGCCCAAGGTGGTTGTGGATGCCCCATCCCTAGAGGCATTCAAGGCCAGGCTGGATGTGGCTCTGGGCTGCCTGGTCTGGTGGTTGGTGACGCTGCACATAGCAGGGGAGTTGAAACAAGGTGATCATTGTGGTCCTTTTCAACTGAGGCCATTCTACGATTCTATAATGACTCCACCACCACTTCTAGAATAAATCCCTGTTTTACTGACTGGGTGAAGAATAAATAGCTCTGCACAGCTGAGCTGCCCTTCAAACTTGGTGTTCTTCTCAGTGGTTACAGATTTAGTTACAGTTGCTCTGCTTTCCAGCATTTCTTTATCTAGAACACTGTCCATATGTCTAGGCTTCCAATGCGCATCTTCTGTGTTGGGTTGTTACCATGATGTCCTTTTTATGCCATCTTTTCTTTTTTTTTTCTATAACTCAATCACAAAATACAGCTGTTTCCTGTATTTATTGTATTGCTCTATATGCTTTCTATCATTGTAAATGTAAAAAGTTACTAAAACCATGTCATTTACATAAAACTGGGAAGAAGAAAACTGAAGCTGAGCTTAATTAAAAAAAAAAATACTTTTTCATCTGGCAAGATTTAAGGTCTAAGATCTAAGAGATCTAATTCTAAAGGGCAGGCCATGAACTAAAAGCCTATAGGGTGGGTGTAGATACTGTTATCTCCAGAGTTAGCTGCTAGAGCCACCAGGTTAATGACTACAAGAGTAGTATTTCCCATGTGACTGAAAGAGCCTCATCAATACTTTGGCTTGCACTGACATTAAACTTGCAGAAATCTTTCTATCTGTCAGGAAATACAGCTCTGCAAATGCAGTTTAATAATGTCATCTTGCCCACAGCAGTAGTTGACTGTTAAGGAGTAAGTGAGCATCAGAGATCCCTGTTGGCGCTAAGAGACTTAATGCAACAGTATTGGCTGTTACTGTTGTGGAGCAGCAATATCTGTATAGGACCCACTTCAGTCAGAACATCCATCAATGTGTCACAGGTGAAAGAGTTGATTAGCTATAGTTGCTTTTCCTAACGTATTATCAAAATGTATTATGCTTGGGTTAAATTATAGCCAGCACAATTTTCCCCAGATCCATATCTGAGAGAAATTAACATACCCATGGTTCTTTTTAATTAACAGTTACCAAGAGAAAGTTCAGATCCAGCTGCAACAGTAAAAGTACTTTTGCTGCTAGAGCTCATTTAGTTCAGTGCAACTAACACCAATTACATGAGCAAAACTATGTGCATTTCTTTGGGGTTTTTGTTGTTAAGCTGTTTGTTTGGAGGGAGTAATTATTTGATCAGATTTCAGGTTATCTGAAAGATGTGAAGTTAAGAAATCCTCTGAAATCCACCATCCATAATGAATCTTGTGCCAGCTCTTCTTTTAGTCTGTATTCGAGTAAACTTCCACTCTGGGAAAGGACAGGGAATCATAGTTCATATCTGGGAATGGTGTAATCTGTAATCTTCTATTAAATTATTTTGAAGTCAACTGACCCTTGTCCTCACAATCTGAGATTAAGATTAACATTGTTTTCTTCAGATTGCAGCTAGGATTCTATGAAATGTGAATGGGTGTTCATATAGAAACATTACATAGAATTTCCAGAGCACAAAGATTTTGAGATTATACTTCATCATTGCTCTGAATGATAGTTTGGTGCCGTGGGAATACCTTCTTTACTTCACTGATAGACTGTGAAGGTGAGGAACTGTTTGCACTGTTTCATATAGTTTTTGAGGAGCCATATGCTTCCTGGGGAAGCCGGTTAGTATGAAAGCACAAACTTCAGCTAGGCTTGGGAGTGAAATTTCTTATGGTGTATCTCATTTGCTGTGAACTCTGGCCAAAATGTCATAGTTCAGAATTATAAGGGCAGCTACAGTAGCTGGAACCTTGGTTTATGAAAGGTCATTCTCCCGACTCCTTTTGCAGTATCCTGCTTCAGAAAAAAAATGTTTTGTCTCTCTATTATCCTGAAATAAGAAACAATTAGAGCATGATTCAGGAGAAGCCAGGAATTCTTGTTACCATATGCTTGGAATGGTCTTGATCTTCTGTGGCTTCATGTTAGAATCATAGAATCCTTAGTGTTGGAAGGGACCTCTAAAGGCATTCTACTCCAACTCCCCTGCAGTGAACAGGGGCACCTACAGCTCCATCAGGTGCTCAGAGTCTTGTCCAGCCTGACTTTGTCTCCAGGGATGGGGTAACCACTACCTATCTGGGCAACCTGTTCCAGTGCCTCACCACCCTCACTGTAAAAGACTTTTTCCTTATATCCAACTGAATTTTACCTTCTTTAAGCTTGAAACTCTCCCCTTGTCCTATCGCCATGTTCTCTTGTGTTATCTTATATCTTTTTTTATTCTAATGGAGGCAAATTGGTTCAAATCTACCTAATTAATCATTTATACTTTAATTTCTTGCTCTAAACTTTCTGCTTGTTTTTTGTTTTTTGGTTTTTTTCTGTGTAGGAATGAGAGACATAGTTTTCCAGAGAAAGTAAAGATTACAAGGAAGACAGTGTCTCTGTTTACATATACACATACATTCATTCCTTGTTGGTTTTAAATGCCTCTCCTGAAAGATGTATCCAAGTTCACCTGCAGTTGTGACTTGGCACAGAGCTGAAGGATGAAGTTTTCAGTTGGTGTTAAGGAGGGCAGAGTAAATAATGTCTCTCCCTTTGGCAGCACTTAGTGATCATGAGCCAAGCTGCAGCAGTAAGCTGCTGCTGGTGGTAGAGGGGCAGCCTGTGATATGAGATTATAGAATGGAAAAGTGCATTAGCTGAGAAAGCTGGGAGTTGCCCAGAACTGATAACACAGCATGCACTGTAAGTGTGGGGGGACTTAGGATACAGCTGAAAGTAAGAGTGACTTCAAAGCAAATGGAAAAAGAATAAACCTACATTTCTCAAGAAAAGAAAAAGGTTTAGCACTGACATATCAAAAGAGAAGTGAACTCTATAGACTATGTGTGTTAATCTTCTGGAGATACTTTAAATAGGTAGTCTCATTCCTCAGTTTCTTCCGTTATTTTTCTTTAAAAGCAGAAGAGGTCTTTTAGAAGTGAAAATGAGGCATGTGGTTTAATTTTTGCTATGACTGTAGCTGTGTTGGGTTTGTTGCGACAAATCTCTGTGGAATGGTTTCACAGGCGGAGTGAGACATTCACTGTCAGTCATTTGTGGAAGCACAGTCCCAGAGATGAGTAGGGCCAAAAGGCAGGCTGCAACAGTGTTTTTGTTTTTATTTTGTGTTTATTTAGCTGCAATAAGGAAATTAGAGCACTATATTGTATTGGGATACTCCTTTAGGAAGAACCAGCAGTGATTATTCTAATTGACAATAAAGAGAAGGAAAGAAAAGTTATTGCCATTGTAAAATAAGTTTGCTTTGTGGTAGAAATCCATAGCTTCCTCATGGAGTTCCTAGTCAGCTTGGTTAAAGGAAGGAATTCCCTGCAGAACGACACACAAAAAATGGGCTTTTATTTGCAGTAGGATGTAATGATCAATTTAACAAGAAGCATGCGCTTGCAAGCATTAGTTTATTATGTTAGTAAGGAAAAATTTCAGAGCTGAGTGAAACCAAGCAGGAGGCTGAATGTAAGTGTTCTGAACCGTATTTTATCACAGAGCTAGTGAGGCAAACACCTGCATTTAAACAGACTACTGTGAGTGGAGGTCATGCTGTTTTTATTTCTAACCATAAACTATGATAAGATTTGATGATGGATTTAGGCTTTGCATGGCACTGTCAAGAAACAGAGCAGCCTCACTGATGAGAAAATGTGGCATCTTACAAATGAATTTTTCATTGACTCATGAAGTCCTGTTAATCTAGAAGATCCTAATTTAAAGATCCTACAGCAACTAGCTCCATAGAGACTTCTATAGAAGCCTCAAAATGTTATGTGCATTGTAAGCTGAATATTTGCAGTCATCTCTGTGACCCATAAATTATTATGATTAATTTAGAGGAGAAAATAAGTACAGAGAAGTAAAATTCCTGTTATTTAGCTTTTCTGCCAGTAGAAACTGAAGCAGAACTGAGTTCTGTCAGGGTTTTTTTTTTTTGTTTTGTTTTGTGGTGTTTTTTTTTTTTTTGGCTTTTTTTTTTTTTTTCCCCTATTTTAACCTCCTGCTGCTTCCTTCTTGTACTTCTGAATAAGACATGTGGCATTTCAAGTTCCCAAAGGAGCAAGTTCAGTATCGTATTTGAGCAGTTGTTGGTGTTACCTGATGTGTTAGATCAGACAGATAACCACTTCTGAAAAACTGGGTTTGGGACTGTACCTTGGAATGCATCAGGTCTCAGAAGACACAACAAGTTATTAACCTAATTAAGAGAAAATAGAAAACACTTAGGATTCTTCCCTCTCAATCAAGTGAAAAATGTCTGTAGTTCTCAAAGCCACGCTAAAGGAACCAAGCTGACATGACCTTATGTATATATTTCAGTTCTTGAATAAGTTTTCAACCCACCCACCAGAACTTCCTTTTTTCTTTTTTTTTGTTGTTGTTGTTGTTTGCTTTAAAAAAAAAAAAAAAAAAAAAAAAAGGCAAGAGAGGAATCTGCAATTATTCAATGGGAAAACCAGAGAGGATTCAGTTGCCCTAATCGGCTGTTTATTAGCTGGATTTCTCCAATGTGTTCTATCAAAATGGTAAACCACTTTTAATTTTTCTTATGAAAAGTCACTAACCAAAAGCATATATCTAGAGAAGCATATTAAGTTATCAGAGGTATGCACTGATATGTTGCATACTGCATACATATGCACTGAATACTCTCTTGTCCTCCAGGAGTTTGTAGTTCGATGACTTAGTGTTCCAAAAGTAATTTCTGTGTTTCTTTCATGAATCTGCCTCTTTGAGCCCAGCTGTAGGAAGTCAAGCTCTGTCACTTGCAATTCCACTTTTCTCAGGAAAAAAAAAAAAAATCTTTAATTTTTTATCATTGTTGCTGTGCTTCTGAAGTGGATTCTGGGTGTTATAAGTCTGTATCCTTGTTTCCACACTCTAAGCATCCTCCACTTTCAGGGCCACATCAGTAGCTCTTTCTTTCTAAGGAGTGATAAACTTAAGGTTTCTGCCAGAAGTGGCAGTTTATTCAAGTGGGTTTGATTTGCGTGAGTATTCAGACATCCCCATTGTCCGACGTCAGATTGTGACAGGCGCTGTGATCCTCACAGCTAATAATGTTATCTGGCTGTTTGATAGCAAAATCTAACAGGGAAAGATAAAAGATGTAGCCAGATACTTACAAGCTGAAGGCACTCTTGGAGACCTCCTGTAAATATGTGAAGTGCCTCAGTCCCAGAAGCAGCAGGCTCATTGCTTGCTCTTTGTCAGTGAATGGGTTGTTGCGTTAACTTCCTATTGAGATGAGTATGGGAACATGGTGCTATTCGGTGCGAGCACTTGAGCCTGGCTATCAGTCTCTTAAGCTCTGTCCTCTTAAGCTCTGTGTTTCCTGGTAGCAGCATCACCTCAGGGGAAGTTAACACAACGACTTGGAGATGTTTCCTCCTTACAAAACACTGCAGTCAGGAAACGTGGCTCCCAAGTATATAAAATAACTCTTCAAATACATCAAGAGACATTGGAGTCCGATGGGTGAGAAATGTGTTGTTTTCTCCCCACGTGCTCCCTCTACCCATGAAACTAGGGTGTAAATTTGAAGATAAAAGGCCTGTTATTCTCTCACATTTCCTTGTGTAGCTTGTGATCTCAGCAGTCCTACGTATTTTGTCTTGAAGACACATATTCCAGCATGTACCTGCTGGAATGCCACGTCCTGCTCTCAGATAAAAATTTATAATAAACTCAAGCACACACACACAAAAAAAACCCTGTGCATACAGCGCATTTTCTGTTCTCCTACCTGATCTGCTACTGATATGAACTCAGCAACTGACACCATAACAAAATGTCAAGGTTTTTAAAGCCATAAGCTTAAGAACTAGAGAGGTCAGTAGCCTCTTAACTGTTGCCAAACTGACTAAATGGACAGAAGTTTCTTCACACAGAAGGTAGAAAATAGCAATGGATGTTCTTGTGGGACGTCATATCACAGGAAGTGGAAAGCTACAGGAATCAAGGCATCAAATGCTTTATTTCACATCACCGCATCACCTAAGTTCTCTATGATTTGGGATCAAGAAACTGAACGGTTGTAATCACCTGTGATCTTGGAGCTGTTCTTTGCTTTTAGTGTGAGAACTGGTAACTCTGCAGAGAAAGAGATAGTTAATGGCCCACGTAAGGATGCTGATAGGGTCTCTGTAATCTGCTTTTAATTCATAGCCATGTATAATTTCAGAAATCACTTACAGTGTAGTATGCCTTCACCAGTAAAAAAAACAAAGCTGCTGTGCTTTGCATGCTAGAGACACTGGTTTTCTTGTTGAGTGTATAAACTTAAAACTGGTGCAAATCTAACCTGAGAATGATTCCTTTCATTATCAATAGATGGAGGCTTTATCAGCAGTTTTATAGATGGCATAGGGATAGTGTTATTGGAAATCAGCATGTCTTCCTCAGAAGTGATGAATTTTATCTACTCTTGACTACTCTTTGCATTCAATGATTATCATCTTTGAAGGATTTTCTTGGTCAGTGAGTGTGAAATGCTTAGTATACATGCTGAGACTAATATTGTTTTCTTCACAACTCTGTTGAATATCTTTGACTTAATCAGCATGAGGAAGTATAATTAGATCTGGGCACTGCTAAAACATCTGATACCTTGTTTTACCTTAATTCCATATATTTCACCATAGTGGAATTTGAGTCTTTCCCAGGCAGACTAACAAAATTGGGCATCATGCTACTCCAGTCTAAATCTAATTTATTCAACTTAAAGCTCTGTGGTAGGGACAAGTTATCTAAAACTAGTAGGCTGATGATTTTGTATTGTTTCTATGTCACACATCACATGTATTTTATTGCTCTGGGGATTCTGCTATCAAAACATCCCATCTGGAAGCATCTTGCTTTCCTATGAATATGCTGTAGGGCAATCAATAATGCTCTGACTGGGCTTTCTGTAGGCATTTCTTGCCCTCTAGTCTCTTTCACAATTACCTGTATGATCTACCACGTGCAACTTCCTGCTCTTCTGTAGATGGTTTTTTCTTACAATCAGTACACTGTTTCTTTTGGCTTCCTGACCTCTCAGCTCCTTGGTCTCTGAGGCACAGGATATCCTCTACTAGAAAGGAAATGTTATGGTCCAAAGAAGTTGTAGTTTGTGATTTTAACAGCCAGCACTAGAAATGCCAGTCACATGAAGTTGCCATAAGGGAATCGGTGGGATTTAATGTTATTTTCTCTTTGCAGGGCATCATTGAAGCCTACAAGAGTGGTGTAACCATTCAGGGAAACACCACCAGCCTGGGCAGGTGGGACTTCAGTGGGTCTTTCTTCTTCTCCATCTCTGCAATAACAACCATTGGTAAGAGTTCTGTGCTGATTGAGTGGCCTTATAGGTGGGAGAGAGGCAAGTACTACTAGACACTGTTCAGCTCTGGGGGACTTTGTGTTACTGGTCGATATCATAGCATAGCACTAAGTAGCTTCTCAATGGGTAAGCACATAAGAACCTATTCCAAGAAACAATAAATGCTTTGTCAGTGCCAGTGTAATGAAAATCTCCATCTAGGTGCAAGGATAATTAGCCCAGTACATACCTCTACTAAGTTCCTCAGTATTTTTGGTTGCAAAGTAGTATTGCTTCAAGGTTCTGCAGTATCTATACTCCTTATATCTCAGAATGGTGGGGACCTTGGAAGGTCACCCAGCTCAGCCCCCACTCAAGCAGGGATGCACAAAGCAGGCTGCCCAAGGGCATTCCCAGGGAGCTCCTGAAGGTCTTCCTTAGGAGGAAGACTCCACACCCTCTTTTCTTACACTTTCTCATCTTCTTCTTCAGCCTGGTTCTGTCTGAGAGGTACAAGGTGAATTGTGCATTGAAATGAGCTTATCCTGTCACAAAAAGAGAGAGAGAAGTATTTTGAAAAACTTTTATTCTACTTGCATTGGATGGGAGCCTACATGTTTGGGTTAAAGTCCCACAGTTGCATAAATGAAACAGTTCAGTTAAGTTCCAGCAAATGAGTAATGCAGAGCCATGATGGAAATGGGAGGGAAGAGAATGCAAACAATAAAATGGATTTATGCACAGCACAACTTAATGCAGATACTATCAATTATTGTCAGTGCGTATCCCCAGACCTCCAAACCATTAATAACTTGTCCTGACATTTTTTCTCACTACATAACTCAATATTATAAAAACCGTGGGGGAAGAGAATGTGGTGTAGGGAGAGTCATTCAGCATATGTTAGAAAAACAAACAAAACTTCATGGATCTCTCTCGTTATGTCACACCTGTCAGCTCTCTTCAGTTTAAAGATTTAGATTTGGATTTTTTTATTTTCATGCACCCAGGGGGAGCTTTATTTTGAATTATCTCTTGCAGTTCTTGAAAATGCATTGATTTCAGAACATTAAGCCTCAAAGTAAGAGTTGAGACAGAGAAAGTCATGGGTGGTTTTTGGTTTTTCTTCACTTAAAATTCCTCTGAACTAATTCCTGTCCAAGCCCCAGCTTGATGCTTTCCTATGCGATCTGCTCTAGGGAACCTGCTTTGGGAGGGGGATGGAACTTGATGATCCGGAGGTCCCTTCCAACCCCTACGATCCTGTCATTCTGCGATCTGCTCTTTTGCACGTGTTTTGTTCTGTGTGATGCCTTACCACCAGGTACGGGCTGCACCAGATGATGGCAGTGGTGCGTCGCCAGACGGGGCTCTGGTACAGTGCAACGTTCATTCAGAGCAGCTTTGCTCCATCCTTAATCCCGATTCATTTCTAAACTGTAAGAATTACTGTGTTTTACCACGACCAATTTAAGATAAGCACAGTCCAGGAGAATCAGATTTATCATGTTCATATGCAAGGGTATTTTTGAGATGTTGACTGAGATCTAGACTAAATACCTGCTTATATTTTACTGATGTAAAGCTGTGTTTTTAGGGGACTTGCTAGTGACTTTGTGATTGATCTTTTTGTGATCACCTCTACAAAAAGAACTTGAAACTGCTAGGCCTTGGATTTTGTTGTTTAGGCTGTTAATTGGCAACAGGTTAGTATATTAACGCTGTAGATGATAGTATGTTGTAGAAGTGAAAAATGGAGCTCCCCAATGCTTCACCTCGGGTCTAAGTTAACCATCTCCTTTGCTCATGCAAGTTTTTGAGGCAGTCACTAGTGCAGCCTCATTGACCTGATCATTAAAGAAAGGCTCCTAATTTGGGGTAATTATAGGTCAATCTCATAAACTGAATAGAACTGCAATTAACCAGCAACTCTGCCCATGACAGAGAGCTGGAACTAGATAACATTTAAGGCCTCCTGCAACTTAAGCCATTCTATGATTGTAATTTTTCATCACATGGGATTGACAGACCTGGCCTTCTGTCAATTCCTTCTCCTGTTCTGATATTCTTCATTGCCTCCTTCATTGCTGTATTTACGCATTATGTCATCCCAAGTACTGTTTCCTATCTCATTTTCTGTAGGAGATTTTTCTCTTTATCCTGAAGAATAATCTTGAGAGTAGAGCTGAAAGTGATTAGGGAAAGAGGAGATAATTTTCTGTTGGTTTTAACTCTCAAACATCCTTATCCTCTGTTTGCTCTCTTCTCAGTTAGCTTGGACTTCCAGGACACAGAGGTCAAAGCAAGTTCAGAGTGGGTTCCAAGATTAAACACCACAGGGTGGTGAGATTTTTTTGTTGCTGTTGTTAGGTGGAAGGGAAAGGACTTGGGACTGAGGTTTGTGCTTGCTTTAAAGAAGGTAGAATGTTTTTCTCTCACAGTCCAAGCATCTCCCCCATAACCACTAAATACCAAAATCTATATGAGGTGTTCTCCATTTTAGATGCAGTTCCTGAGATTCTAGGCCACCACTGCCATCTTCTCTACCTACACTGAGTTGAAATAATCTTATTTTTTTCCTCAAAGCAACATATGAATTTGTCATGAATTAAACTTTCACTTAGTCTGAAGGAAAATATTCAAGTTACTTTGAAGAAGCATGAGGAAAAGTTTATGTCTTCAGAGAAGTGTTAGAGGAATGAGCTCTTGGCAAGAGCACTCAGTGAGTGCAGTAGAGCAGCATCAAGTTTCTTCCTGTGTCTGGAGATCTCCCTAACTGCCAAATGAAACATCTTCCCCAGAGCAATTAAATGTGTAACACAAAGTAGTCTAACTATAGCAGTGGCATCCCTCACTGGACTGCCCAGCAGGCCTGTGGATCAGACATTTGTTGTAAGACAAGGTACCTGACTCCCAGGCTTTTCTGAGTGTTTGACAGCATTCTGCTTTGGATGCTCAACAGGTGAGGCTAAGAGCCCTTCCTTGTTCCCACACAAGAGCATCTTTTAACTTTGGGATTATAATGCTCCAAAATCTCAAAAAAAAAAAAAACAAACCCAAAAAAAACCCCAAACATTTGAATGCTCAAGCAGCTGTTAAAAGTTACTGGCTGGAGCAGTGACTCTTCTGCTGGCGGTTTTTATGAAAATGTATTTCTGTATTTTCCCTCAACTGAAGTTTGGTGCATTTGCGGATGTCTTTCAACTCACAGAGGATGCTTTCACTCTCTTCTTTCCCTCCCCCGCCCCATTCCAAATGCTTTTTGCTTAAGATACTATTTTATGGCTGAGCAGTGAGAGCTGGGTCCAAACAAGCCACTCATTGTCAGTAGCAGGAAGTAGCAGTTGCGTTGGCCAAACTGAGGGCGCTGTCATTGGGATACTGTCATGTGAGTGAAGAGAGAGATTTTTTGCTGATTCTCTATTGATCACATCTCAATATCTTCCTCTTTACAAGTCCTCAGAGCCTCTGAATCCTTTATGAGACTGAATGTGTACAAGTCCACAGGGCTAGATGACATTCATCCTAGGGTCTTAAGGGAGCTGTTTGATGTGGTTACTGAGCTGCTGTCTGTCATATTTGAAAAGTAGTCTGAGAAACATCACTTCCATTCATGGGAAAGGGAGGAAGAAGGACCCAGGGAACTACAGGCCAGTGAACCTTACCTCTGTGCCTGGGAAGATCATAGAACAGATCCACCTGGAAGACATGTTAAGGCACACAATGGATGGGTGGTTAATCCAAGACAGCCAGCACAGCTTCACTAATGAAAGGTTGTACCTAACCAATCTGGTGGCCTCCTATGAGGGTGAGGTTGCAGTGGTAGATGGCAGGAAGGCAACTGATGTAATCTACCTGGGCTTCTGCAAAGCCTTTTAAAGCTCCCACCACATTCTTTAAGTCAGAGAGAGGTGATTTTAAAGGGTGGCCTATTTGTTGGATAAGGAATTGATGAGAGCGTCACAGCCAGAGCATTGTGGTCAATAGCTCTATGTCCAGGTGAAGGGTGGTAATGGAGTTCATCTTGAGTGCAGTACTCTTTAACATCTTTATCAAAAACATGGATGATGAGATTGAGCAAGTTTGTTGATGACACCAAGCTGAGCAGTGTAGCTGATACAGCAGAAGGAAGATATGCCATTTGGGGGGACATTGATAAACTCAAAAGGTGGGCCCTTTTGAGCACCAAAAGGTTTTGCATTTGGGTCAAGGTAATCCCAAGTATGTGTACAAACTGAGAGAAGAACTCCCTGAGAGTAGTCCGGCTGAGCAGAATTTAGGAGTTTGGCTTGATGAAAAACTTAACATGAGTCAGCAGTATGTGCTTGCAGCTTGGAAGGTCAGTGATGTCCTGGGTTGCATCAGAAGAGAAATGACCAGCATGGCAAGGGAGGTGATTATCTCCCTTTATTCTGCTCTCCTGGGGACACACCTAGAGTACTGTGTCCAACAGAAGAGGGTAGTGGAGTTTGTGGAGAGGGTCCAGAGGAAGGCCACGAAGATGATCCAAGGGCTACAGTAACTCTCTTATGAAGATAGGATGAAGGATCTGAGCATGTTCAGCCTGGAAAAAAGAAAGCTGCAGGGTATTTAATTCTTCCAGTAATTTAAAAGGAGTTTATAAACATGAGTGGAATCAACTTTTCACACAGTTAGATAGTGATAGGGCAAGGGGGAGTGGTTTTAAACTGTAGGAAGGGAAATATAGTTTAGATCACTAGAGAGAAGCTTTTTAATGAGAGAGTGATGAGATGCTGGAACAGGTGCACTGGAGGGAAAGTGGATGCCCCATCCCTAGAGGTATTTAAGGCCAGGTTGGACTAGTACCAGATCTGGAGATCTGTGGCCCTGCCTGTGACAGGGAGGCTGGAACTTGGTGATTCTTGAGGTCCCTTCCAACCCAAGCTGTTATATGATTCTACATACAGGAACGTAGGGGAAAATTGAAGCTGTGAAATAGAAGCATGCGTGTGAATGTGGATCCTACTTATTTAGAAATGAAGTCACTCATTTTGCATTTTCTAAGGACTGTAAGTTGGACTTTACTTCAAAATGAGTGCACCTATACAGGATCTTAATTCAGCTACTTGGATGAAAACACCTGTACTTTGACTTCTGTACTTTTTGAGCATCCCAGTGTATCCCTTGGGGCAGGCATGTACCAGGTGAGATCTTATTTCATGAGGAATGCAGCACTGCTGATGTTGTAATCTGTTTTCATCTCTGAAGTTGATGCAGATCTTCTGATGTATAGACCACAGTAGTATAATTACCCTAATTCAATTTACAGTAATTCTCATTTACCCATTCCTTTGTAAGGTTTCTAACAACAAAGATTCATACAGAATCATAAGATTACTTAGGTTGTGAGAATATACAGTATATACAATGACATGAATATTTTTCTAGTCCAAAGGCAAGGGTAAATCATTAGCCCAGATATAAATTGCTCACTATTTTATGTAGTCTAAATTTTCATGTGCTGCTCAATCAAACCCTATACCCTGTGTAAAAAGCTAATGGAGTGTGGCATTTTTTATATTCTTGCAGCAGTTACTCACTAAATCTTTGAGAAATTGTCTTGAGACAATGAGCCCAAGGGTGCCATGTAAAGCATATGCAAAGCAGGTCTGGTCTTGTGCTAGACTTCTCAATACACATTGAACCTTTATATATCACTGAATGTGCTGTTCTAAATTAAAAGAAATTTACAGCTTAACTTGAGATGCTGTCCATTCAGCAGTGTGGTGTGGGATCTCTAAAATCCTGAAGGTGGCTGTGCTTCACTGAGAGATATGACTGGCACTGCTTCTCTTCATTTTTTTTTCCTGACTTCTTTTTCCCCTCCTACAGAGATTGGATAGCCTGGAAAGCTGTGATTATTTAAAAAAACAACAACAAAACCACCACCACCAAAAGCCTGTCCAAGCCTTTACATAGCCTTTGTTAAGTTGATACGGAAAGGAAAGAAACTGAGCCTGTGGAATGTCTGGCCATAGTGTATGTGGCATGTATTCAGACTCAGCCTTGCAGCAAATGTATCCCAGCTCTGTACCCTGGCTCTGGATGCATCTGAAAATCACCTTAAATAGCATGAAAGAGGAAAAATTGGAACCAATCCATTGAGATGTGGCATAGTCATTATGATACAAATAACACACATTGCTCAAATTCACTTGCATGGTAACATCTAGCAGATTTATTTGCCTGCATGTCTATCATTTATCACACCTGGCAGTCTAGAAATGGCAAAAGCCCTCAGAAGTGATTCAATAATTACATATAGTAGAAGGGAAAAGTGTTTAAGCTTGTAGAATTGCTCATAAGTGAAGAGCACAGTACTGGAGTTAAAGCTTTTCTATAGTCTTAATTTAGCCCCTTTGTTTGTCTATTTCAAAACAATCCTTATTTATATAACAGTATCCCATTCTTTCCCAGGGGCTCTGTACCTTCCCAAGCACAGACAATTGGAGCCATTGCTTTGGAGATAGATGCCTTATGGGTTAACATGTACATTAAAACCAGGGTCCCATAAATTGTTCAAACCTGAAAGTATTAGATGTGAAGCCATCCAGATTGGGGGACAGGGGAAATAGAATTTGTGGAGGTAGGAAGGAGGTGAAAATATGTGCTTTAATGCAGTTCACTGCCAGACCTCTTTTCTGGTTTGGTTTTGTTTTTCCAGTGTATGTGCGTAATTAACTGTTTGTGGAGTCATCCATAGTGAGAGGTTTTGTCAGCACAGAGCTTGGTGCATAATGTCATCTGTTCACGATAGCTTGTCATTCTATGTAGCTGGTTGGTGATTTACTGCAGTCAGCATGGGATGGAGATTAGTAAAAAGAATGGGGGCCCCATGTTGCCAACAGTGGATCTTTGTGCCCATGGCATCTTTTTAGACCAACTGATGCTTTTAAGAAAGAAAGGGGGTGGGGGGCTGGGGCGGAAGGGAAGGGAATGGGCAAACTTTCAAATGTGCTTCACGTGTTTCGTTCTTCTTTATGTTTGAAATTGAAGAATTTTACTTGGGCTAAAAGTAATTTTTAAAAACTTATTGAGTTGCAGCAAACAACTTGACAATTAGGAGTGTTTGATGCTTGTGGCACAGGAGTACAGGCTAGAAGGCAGTGATAAGTTTGCTAGTCCAGTGGGACAAAGATAACATTACTAAAACACTATTGTTTTGATTCACAGACCTTCTGACAGCCATACAGGATCATTTACCAGCGAACCTCGTGCCAGTAATGATTACAAAAACTGAACTAAACGGATGTTTTGCATTTACGTCAAATCCTAGCCAGGGCAGTGGGTAGGGAAGAGGAAATTCACTGGTAAATGGGAAAGGAACTAAGTAAAGTTGGCAGGGGAAGAAATGTTATTTTTCCAACCTACAATAGGATGTGACAAACAATAGATGTAGTTTACTGTTATTTATAAAAACAACAACAACAAAATCCTTTTGGAACAGTAGCCTTCTCTAACTTTAGAAGATAGAGGTTTACTCTTCTAGAGGAGGGGAGCAAGCAAGAAGATTGTTTCAGTTTTAACCCCTGATTCCTCCCTATCCAGGCTATGGGAACCTAAGCCCCAGCACTGTGGCTGGTCGAATTTTTTGCATCTTCTTCGCCCTCTTTGGGATCCCCCTAAATCTGGTCCTCCTGAATGAAATTGGGCAGCTGATGTTGTTGGGAGTTCAGCGTAGTGCCCATCACCTAGAGGAGATGTTTCACTGGAAGGTAAGCAGTGGGGCTGGGCATACCACACCCTTAAGTTTGGGGAGAGAAGGAACACTGTCTGGTATTTTGGATCCTCTGAGCAACAAGGACGTACCTTCTTGGCAAAAAATGCAATAATGCTCAGGAATAACGGGAAATGAATAAATTTGGTTATGACAGCCCTAGGAGGTGTTAGATAAGGTCATTCATTAGTTGATGGAACTTCTGTGATTAATAGCTTCCCTTCCAGCAAGAGAATTGCCAGAGCCTTAGAGCCATTAGCAGTCCTAGGATAGCTAGTATTTTTATCAGTCATGGTTGGAATCACTCATTTAAGTTAAATGGGAGCATTTGTGAAATAAGCTATAAAATGGCATGATTTTTGGACTCAAGAAAAGGATGACCAATTTGTGTTGACTGAGAGAGCCACACTGTTAGTGGAATGCTGTGAATGTATGTGTTCTTATGGAGCTTGATATCAACTTCAACTAGAAAATAAGCTTTGCTTTCCACGACACCTTTCCTACAAGCCTTTGCGTTGTTTCATTTTACTAGATAAAAGCTGCTCTGCTGATGAAGACCTGTGCACTAGTAACAGGGTTGTTATTGTTCCTCCTGCTACCTCCCTTGTTGTTCTCTAACAAAGAAGGATGGACTTATGAAGAGAGTTTCTACTATTCCTTCATTACTCTCAGCACAATAGGATTTGGAGATTATGTGATTGGTGAGTAGTTCAAATGTAATTTATTTTACCTATTCAACATCAAAGCTGAATATGCAGCATATCAATTTCTTACCTTGGCAGTCTAACACCACCAGCAATCCATAGGTGTGATGACAAATCTGTTGTGGTAGGTGTTGGATAGATTGGAGAAGACACTATTTCTAAGATAGGAATACCACATGTGGAAGAAGAAAGCAGTCATTTCCTTGTCAATGAGAAATCGTTCACCATTCAGGTGATCTGTTTGTTGAGTGAGTGGGACACTAGACTGGAGTGCTGTTTTTAATCATAGCAGTTGGTGACAATGCACTTGGTGCACACCATTGCATTATCAGTGTTTGGTTATAAAGATGCTACTCTGCGTTGCCATTAACAATGAGCATTCCTCAGATGAAACCCCAAATAAAACTTTCTAGAAGCAGCACTGGTCACTAGTAGACTATCAGGCATCATGCACCATCTACTTTTAGTTGCCAAACTATTTTGTCAGAGGAAATGGGTTTGGACCAGTGCCTGATGGATTTGCTGAAACACAGGTCACACCTTTTTGATAAAGACATTAACAATAAATTGATTATAGAAACACATGCACCCTTGAATACCTGAAATATAAGCTAAAACATCTTAATAATGATTCTTTATGTTCATCTCTTTGTAGTGCTTGCTTGATGCTTGAACAACTTAAAGATGATTAGCATAGGACTGGTCTACAATGCATTGAAGTCCTGATGAGAGATTATCTAGACACACTTAAAATAGCTTGAATGAAGATAGCTTGGGCAAGGGCATCCAAATGGAGCTTAACAAAAGCTAGCCACTTCAACATTCTTTAGGTGCTTCTGAACTCTGCTACAGCAAATTTCACTCCATTCATGACTGATTTTGAAGCTCCTCTTTAGTACTTTCTCTCTCTTCCAGACATGCCTTCACCTATGTGGTACCTATGTACTAGCATAAATACACTGGTTCATATCAGAATAGGCAAATACATCTCAGTGACCTGTGGTATGTAAAGATCAGACAATTTGGGCCTTACGATCTTATGTTTGTTGCTTATGACTCTATATAAAACTAAGTGAAGCCAGGGCATGTGTTCATGCTTTATTCTGTGACTGCTGCACAGTCTCCCAATTAGTGTGATCCCTGGCACTGTTCTGGATCAGGTACAATTTGGGGAGTATCACATGTTGGGAGTAACGCCCATCATCTCATTTTGACACAGCTGCTCTGTCTTTGGTAAAATATAAGCCAGACAATAGCACTTTGATTTGAAGTCATAAAACTGGCTGTAGAATACACTATTTAGTAATATTGATGTTGCTTCTCCTACTGGCTCTGAAATCTAGTAATTTACATTCAGTAAGCCCTTCTATTAGGACCTACACAGTAAAATGATTCTAAACTGCTTCTCAGCTTCTCCTCCCCAGGACTACATATATCAAATGATCTTCTAGGAAGACTCAAATGGTTATTTTCTCTTATTTTCATTTATTATTTAGAAGGAAACAAATTTTATACCTTTTGAACTTGGAACTGATGAAAGGTGCTTGTTTGCAGTTTGAGTGTAGTACTCTCTATGACACACACATGTTCACCTTGTTGTAGTAAACCAGCTGAAAGAGCAGTTATGACATAGGTGGTTGGTAAAGCCCAAGCATTATTCAGTTACTAGTGATAATCTCAAAATGCCTCGCAGTCCCATTATATTGAAAATCAAATAAAATTAAAATTAAATATTACATATTATAATATGTATATTACACCATTCATATGATATAACTATATCATAATACACAATCAATGGATGCAATGTAGCTCCACTAACCAGTTACTACTTCCATAATCTTTTAGGTTCTAGCTGTGGTCCTTGAACTGTTTGGGACTCACCAGTCTTTGCAAGCAATGACAGCATAGAATTAGTACATACAACAGGTTACAGATGACCAACACCTAAATACCTGCCTCTGTGGATGTCCCTTATCAATCTAATCCTATGTGTAAGTTTCAGTGGAACACAGTTACAGGGTGTGAGTTTCAGGCTTACGGAGGCACAGTGTAATACATCTAACCTCCACACCCTATATCTAGAAAATCATGTGCTCTGTAGTATCTGTTATGCTGCAGGTATTCACTTACAAACATTTTTATGGTAAGGAAAATAAATAATGAGACCTGAGAAGCAGTAGAGAACAGTCCATGCAGAGACTGCTGCAGCTGGTCTGTATCCTGTAACTCTCTTGAGGTCTTTAATCATATCCCAGCCTGCTCTATGAATTCAGACCAATCACTTCATAAGACTAAGCTCATTACTTTATTTTGCCTGTATTATTGTTTTTACTATTGCTATAGATACCATCTTAGCCCATAGAAGCCTCTTCTCACTAAACACTGTGGGAATACAAACCAAAATGTAGCTCTGCTCCAAAAGGATCACTGACTATTTAACTGAGCAATGAGACAACATGAACAGATAACAATATAAAGATGTTTTTAAAGGGTGTTTACAAGCAGGAGGTGGACCCAACTTTTAACAGTCAGATAGTGACAGGACAAGGGGAAATGACTTTAAACTAAAAGAGGGGAGATTTAGTTTAGATGTTAGGAAGAAATTCATTACTAAGAAGGTGGCGAAACTGGCTGCCTGGAGGGGTTGTGTATGTCCTGTCTCTTAGGTTACTCAAAGCCAGGTTCAATGGAGCCTTGGGCAGCCTGATCTGATGGGTAGCAGCCCTGCCCGTGGCAGAGAGTTGGAACTGGATGATCCCTTCCAACCTAAGCCATTCTATGATTCTAAGGCTTGGCTGTAGCTAGAAGTTTTTGGACTGCTTTATGTCCCTTCCCCTCACTTCTGCCAGCCTCTGCTTACAGGAAAACCCTCTTACATACTAATATAATACTGTAAAGCTGAGTGAGTGATGCATGAGGGAAAAAAAAAAGAATCTGTACTCAAACAAGAACAGTTTAACTTACAAACAGCCCTGTTTTAGGGTTTAGTTTTTCATGATTCTTAATAGTTCTTAGTCCTACATAGGTAGGAATTGCTAATATTAGATCATGTTTATCTCCTTTCTCTTTGCTTTACATGAAATGCCTTTTTGAGGCAGTCTTCACTCCATGTCTTAATGTTTGTGATGTTTCCTTTGTAGGGATGAACCCAGACCGCACCTATCCAAGCTGGTACAAGAATGTAGTCTCTATTTGGATCCTCTTTGGGATGGCCTGGCTTGCACTAATTATCAAATGCTGCATCAACTTACTGGAGAGCTCCAGTGACTTCTGTCAGTGTGACAGGAAGAGCACAGAGTTGTCAGAAGACATAATGGATGATGGCAAAAAGAGTATGACAGGACTTTGCAATGTGGAGTGCTGCAATGACAAAGACAAAATAGCAGGAGGACCAGGTGCATGTCACACCCATACAGCTTCTATGGAAGCACTTTAGAGGAGAAACATACCTTTGGTGTCTCTCACATTCCAATACACAAGAGATCACTGCTTAGAAATGTGGAAATGAAGCTGCCCTGACATTCACACTGGGATGCAAACCTGCTTGTTGAGTATGAAATGCTTCTATTCTGAATCAAAAATGGCAGCAAAATATCTCATTTTAGCACCACCAAGTATTACCAAGGAGGCTCTTGACCAACCAAAAGTAGGTTTTCAGAGATAATACCTACATTCCCACCTAAGAGTGAGGTAAACTTTGATATCTACACCCAGCACTGCCCACTGTCTTTTTCTTTGTAAATAAAGTTTATGTAGCCTTCAACTGTATATATGGTATTTTGCAAATGCCACAACTAAAACAGGAAGCATAATTTAATACTGGAAGCAAACTGCATGTTGCCAAAATGCTCAGTGGAAAAATATTCTTTTAAACAAGCTGGCAGTGACTACGAATGAGCACCATCACCTGTGTGCTTGTGCTTGCCAAAGGTGGTAATGTATTTCTGCTATCTGATCATTTGTACATGAATAGCAATGAGGTAGAGATTGTAGAGGTGCCTAATAGAAACTGAATGTTTGGTTTTGTTAGGGAAACTTCTACATCAGAGGTCCACTAACATTAAAAAAGATAGTAGGCAGTTATTTTTTTTTAATTCCAGAACTTATACAGGGTGTCATCTAAATGTCATCTAAATGCAACCATTCATTTGGATGCATTTTTTTTTCTTTTTCACATTATGGAAGCTGGAAAAGGAAGACTAGAGGCAAGAGTTGCTTTAATCAACAAACAAATGCGAGTACCTTCAACAATGATCAGGAGTGATACTGTTATCATGAGCTTCACATGGCGTAGATGAATACTGTATTTGCTTGTCTAAGTCTTTTTATAAGCACAACTGCAGTTTGATCTGTAATGAAAAACCTGATCATTTAGCATGTCTGTCAATTGTGAACTGAAAATTTTTAAAAATTCCTGTAAGTTCTCAGAAATCTTTTGAAAAATTGTGCCATTTAAAAAGGCCCAACAGAATTTAACTTCTGCTGCCATTCATATAGCAATATCCATATTGTGTTCTTATTCCTGTTGCGGTATTTGCACCCTAGAGCAAATTGCACAACTAACTTGGAAAACTTGACCATAGGAGTAAGCCAGAAGGAAGTATTTGGGTGAGCCTAAGCGTCTGCATTGGTTCTAGATCTTCACACTGGCAGAAAGCATAAGCTGTTGGAGCATGATGCCCATGAATTAGGAATATACATACTTGGGCTGCCAGTAATGCAGTGAGAGAAAATTTTGGTCTTCAAGAAGACAAGTTCTGGATGACATATCATGAAAAAAATAGTCTCCCAAATAGGCCAGTCTGGGCTTCAGTATTTTGTGGAATTGGTTATGAAAGAAAAAGCGAGAAAAGAATCTGCACGATCAAATTAAGACTGTCAGCCTTTTTGTCGTCAGGTTTTTGCCAACTCTGTAGTGATAAATGTTCTCTCAAGTACTTTTTCAATAGTCAGCAAATATAAGAAAGGGAGTTAGTGGAAATCTCAAGTTGTAGTTGGGAAATTGATGCGTAATAAATAAAACTGATTATTTTATTTATTTTTAGTATTGGAAAATTCTTTAACAGTCTTCTGCACAAACTTTTATGTTCTCATATGTTTGTTCTCCTGCATTTTGTTTTGTATATTTTCACTGTTGGATGTACAATTTAGTTTTCACTAATGTTCATAATGGGCTAGCCCATAGTAAGGCTAAAGTACAGTTTTTAAGCCTAAGTGAATCAGAATTCTACAACATTAAATGTGATATTCTTTTGTATCACCTTTGAGGTGCAAAACTCAGCAAATATTATACCATCATAAAAGCCAGGTGTCCAGGGGATAATAGGAGTTTCTGTTGTCAAGGATGAGAATGGCTGTGCTAAATCTATTTAAGGTTTAATTGAAATGTCACAGCTCTGGGGATTTTAACCAACTCTGCTCTTGCATAAGAAGGCTTAGCTTGAAGAGTTTCCTCTATTCAGTTTGGATGTCTATTATATTACTCCCATATATTTCGTAACTACTATGTGTTTGTAGTTTCTGAGTGAGGTGTTCATAAGTTCTCTAGAGACTTGGGCACCCCATACATACTGAAGTATAAACAGCTGCATGCCTTAGGACAGCTAATTTTGCTTCTGAGAGCTGGAAAGAGGAGGAACTTCAGTAGTCCTGAAAAAGGAAAAACAGTAATTCTTCATAGGTCTTAGTGCCTCCACTGTATGAACCCTGGTTCATCAGCAAATCTAAGCATGGGGCTAGGTCTCAAAATGATTCAATATCTGTAAAAGCAAACCTTACTGATTCACTTCCTTCCTCAGCTGTGCTGATCTATTGCCCAACAACTTCCCCATGAGACTAGTCCTCCCAGATGCAGCATACCTAGTAGGAGGAGGCTTATCTGAACTGCTAATTGATCTTCCAGAGCTGCAAGCTGCCTGCTTGTGTCCTAGACCACCTGAAAATATTACATAAATTGGCCAAATACCACCCCGCCTGAGTTCTCTGATGGCCCATTAGCATGTTGTCATTTATAAGTAACCTTTTATTGACAGTTAATCAGCAGGATTATTCTCTCACATTCCCCACAAACTGCTCTGCCTCTCCCCTTTCTATTCTTTATAAAGCTGTGCTGCGGTTAAATGACATGGATGAATTTGTCCTGAGAGGGATGAGGAGAAAATGGAATTTTGCAACATCACAAAAACATCATCACCGATGTGCCTTCACTACCAAAATATGAAAGGTTATCTACTCAAGGGTAAAATAAAGAAAACAAAAGCATGGTGCTGTTATCATTCTTGTCACAGTGAACTTTCAGTCTCCTGTAATCTTCACTGGAAAATTACAGATGCTTCTTGATGATTATTTTTATAACATATCGTCCTGTTCAAATAAAAATGCAGTTTCCATTAGTGATTTCAGGCCATTCTTTCACTTTTACAAGAATTCACAAGTGAATTCTTCCCTGTTGCTCTTTGTTTTTCTTGTAGAAGAAGAGGGGCTGGATGCATGTTTTGTTAGTAAGTTGTAAATATTTATGTAACATCAATATCCAAAGACTTTTTCACAGTTATGTAGAGCATAATGCCCTGCTGACCTTTGTACAGTTGCCCAAGAAACAAACACCTTTAAGAAATACCTTTAGCCCCTCACTTAAAGGGTGAAACCCTGGTTTCAGCCTCTTTTTGATGCTTGCTCTTTCAGCCAGTCTAAAAGATGTTTACCCCCTGGGGACAGTTATATCCAGAAATACATACTAAGATATTATGGCAACATAGTACAGACTGATCAGAACTGTGTTTCTAGTTATCTAGTTGACTACAGCATTTTAAGATCCTTATACTAAAACAAAAGGCAGAGCTCCGTTCCTCTGCTAATTTCTGGGCTAAAAAAAAAAATCCAGGATGTTATTTTTCTCTCCATTGTGGGTTGATGAGATCTTATCTTACAACTGGTATCTTATCTTACAGCTGATGTCCAGCTCAGGTTAGAGCTAAGACTGTCTGCCCTGGAAAAGAAAAGGTTCAGGGACATCTAATTGATGTCTACATGTTTCAGAAGAGAAGGTACAGAGTAGATGGAGCCAAGTGCTTTTCAAAGATGCCTGGTGCCAGGACAAGAGGCAGTGGGCACAAACTGGAATGCAGGAGGTGCCAACTGAACGTCAGAAAGTATCTTTTTACTATGAGGGTTATCAAGCACTGGTAGAGGTTACCTGGAGAGGTTGTGGAGTCTCTTTAATTGAAGATGCTCAAAAGTCATATAGACATGGTCTTGGACAACTGACTGTTGTGACCCTGCTTGAGCAGGAGTTGGACCAGATAAGCTCCAGAAGTTCCTCTGCCTCAGCTGTTCTGCATTCAGTGTCAAGCCACCCTCCTGCTCATAGTCCATGACTGTTACTGGTTTGCAGTATCTCTTTAAACATAGTAGTGTGAGCATTTAGTTTATTCTACAAATAAATATTCTGGCTAGTAGAAGAGAGGAATGCAATGAGCTTTGAGCTACTGCTCTTTTCCATGAGGGGAACCAAACAGCCTCAGATATCCTTGTTTTAAAATCTTCGTAATTTGCTGGAAAGGCAAAGCTTTTTGTGTCAGATATGCTCCAAGTTCTTTTAGTCAGTAGAAAACCTGAAAGAATTAGCAATACTTAAAGACTTCAGTTAAAGCCTGAAGGAAGGTTGTAGTGATGAATTCACATGTATGTCTTCCTTCTGAGACAGCACTAGTTACAGTAATCCAGGAAGTACTGTACTGCAAGCAGTGACCTGGGGAACTGAGCAACAATTAAGTCTTCCCTGGGGACCTCTACGGAAATCCAACATCTCTGGATATTTTAGCTGTTTGTTTTTTTGTCCATGATATTGTTACCTCTTGCATTCAATACTGAATTTTTCAGCTGAATAGTGATATAAAGGCGTGAGGATTGGATATCTGAGCTTAGACTTCAGAAAATTTGGGACCTATCACAGAATTTCTGCTTGATGTCACAAGTATGGATAATTATATTCTCTATCTGCATTGTCCTATAGAACCTGGAAAGAGCAAAGTATGCATGCAGAAATAGCTGACTAATTCAGGCAGCCTTTTTCCACACAGCACTGTGCTGTGATTCCTTTGGTAGCAACAAGGATCTATAAGTGGCTTTTCTGTCTTTGTAAACCAGAGATGCCCCAGAACCAGCCAGGGAAGCTGAGGAAGTCACTTAGGTCAAAGAGACACACATTCGTATTTCCGTGTGACGAAAATCAAGGAGCTGAAATCTGTATCACAGGTAAGGTCCCAAGCTAGACAGGATCTGGTGTTTCTCAGTTCCCTGAGCTAAATATTCATTGCAGGGAAAGAAGAAGGATGTGTAGTGGTGTACTCTTTAGTTCTCTTGTAAAGGTGTGGAGATGTGAAAATATGGCACCTAGGATCCAAATCCAAACATAATCTAGATGCACAGTGTGGGACAAGTACCCCTGCAGAGCAGGTACCCAGCAGCATAGAAGGAGCAGAGACTTGGCCCCAAATACCAGGTGAGTAACTTCTGAGTAGCTAATAGCAATTTTTGAGAAGGTCTCTAGCCCTTTAATAGGGGCTGAGGCACCTGTGGTCAGGTTGCCGCTGGAGGGCCCTAGGATGCCAGCTGCATGACAGAACTTTGGAGTGTGGTTGAGCTCTGCCGCATTCAGTTCAGTTATATCAGATGTGAATGATCTGTTTTAAAGTGAAGTTCGACATCCAGATGGAACAACTGTGCGTGTCATTACACAAATAAATGACGCACAGGAAAAGAAGTCAAGCTGTGCAGTCTCTGGGTAGGTGAGCAGGTTTTGCACCTATAATCTTCCACACTGCTTGCTTCGCAATGAGAGGGAGCTGTCAGGGACTGCCAATAGGAACCATGCCTCCCAGCCTTGCCCTCTCTTATCATATTTCTAAGCAAAACTAGCTGATTAAGCAGGGTCTGGTGTGACTGACCTGACATCTAGTTTCAGATCTGCTCAGAATGGGATCATTTGTTGATTCATGCTCAGTAACAAACACAGGCACTAGCTTTCAAGTCTGCAGCCCCAGACCCCTTTGCTCAGATAGATAGGCACTGGTTTTGTTTAGCAGTCTGCTGATTCTGTGGGTCACAGCACTCCTAATCTGAGCAACGAGAGATGCTGAAACTGCAAACACACATACACACACACACAGTAAAGTTGGAACAGATTTTTCAATGCAGTCAGTTACGTGTATGCAAAACAGTGAAGCTGAGTAAGGGCAATATAAGACCATATTGTAGGAACGTGCTGCTGAACTAATTCAAATCTTATCTACACAAGGAAGTATTTGCCTATTCACTTCAATCAATTGGAATCATTATACCAGGAAACCCTCCTATCAAGTTTAATGCTCATATTACTTTTCGCAGGGAAATACAGGCTTATCTTGTTGGAATAACTCCTGCACTCGCCCTCTGCACCATCATAGTTAGGCTGGCAAAACTTGGCAGGAGGACTAAATTCTCTCTTAAGCCTTTTATTTCTAAAACTCGGCTTTGACACTCTTAAGGCAAAATTAATGTTCCCTATCCTGTAGCTCCCAGAAATACTGGCAGAAGTCACTGCTTAAGATTTGTACAATCTTTTTCAGAAATAAGACTGCATAGATCACACAAGGCAACTCCAGCTTTGCCTTATCTCATCAGTCTCCAAAGTGTTCCTTTCTGTTCTCATACTTTTCTTTGAAATGCTTTGTTTAACTTGAAAAGGCTTTATAAGGTTGCAGATTTATTTATGCTAACGATCAGGCAAGGAATTCATCTCATCTGATATTATGCGTCTATATATAATTTGATCAAAGGCACTTCAAGGGTATGATTCATCCAACCCATTTTAAGATAAGACAAATTTCACCTGAACAATGTATATAACTCTCAGGCATTTCTATAGGCAGCCTTGGCATCGTGCACATTTTGGTGGATGAGTCACAATCTAGACGTCTTTACTCGCCCTGCATTTAAGCCACCAGTTATTCTTCTTCCATGTTGATGGAAACAGCGCAATCACTTTTGCTTTTATTTTAGGTCACTTTCACATTTTGATTTTCAGGCACTTGGCAGCTGTGTGATGTTTGATTTGCAAACACTCTCAGAGAAAGGCTCAGTCCAAGCCAATCAGTTTCTTTACAAAAAATATTAAGACTCAAACTTTTTTTACCTTTATCTTTTGATTTCCTTCTTTTTTTTTTTTTCTAATTTTCTACTCCAAAATATAAGCTATGATCTCAAACTACTTATCCCTATACCTTTATATGTTCAAAAATCTCTTCTTTCCACACATCACATGGGATTTTTATGTGGTTCTGTGCCTGTTTTTGTTGCAGGTGGAAGTTTTCTAAAACACTTCTTTAACAAGGCAATCATTTGGGAACCCGAAAAAAGCATGATCATGTCTATGCTATGCAATACAGGCATATGGACTAAAGCTGACCTTTTCCTCCCCAGGCTGCCACGCCTGTATCATGCACATAAACAGTAGGGCTGCTTGGAAAGGCCCTTCTTCATATTTGCTCTATACTCTAGTTATCAAGCTTATGCTGCTAGCCACAATACTGCTGGTTTAGGCATCTTTGCATGTGGGATGCATCGTGTGATGCTGACACTCTAGCATGCATCACTTGAAACTGCTGTTACCCCCATTCAGTAGAATGCAATGGAAAGTTCTGTTCTTAAGACCCTCCATGTGCACCCAATATTCTTTAAGAGGTACCACAGGAAGGGTTTAAAGCCAGCACTTACCAAATTGATTAAAAAAGCCACATGTCACTTCAACCACTTTCCTGAGAAGTTCCCAGTTAAATTGTGGCTATCTCAGAGGATGCTTGCCGACCCAATCTGCATACTCCCCAACTCCCTCATAAAATCTAGAGATTAAGATAATGGAAAGACACTAAATATACACCAGATTCCTGATGGGATAACTGAGCAGATTATGAGCATCTTCAGATGATGTAAACTTGTATAGTCTTATGCTAGCCAAGAATGTAGACTTAAAATCATGTTTTCAATTGAATTGGAAGTTAACTCATAAATGTATGAGGTTAAGATATCAGGGAAGTCACAGCTGTTGTCTTTCTCAAGCAGGAGTCTGGGTGATAGCTCTGGGTTCCTCCCATGTAAGCCCCAAATCAAGAGTAGTGTTGGCTTACATGTTCCTGGTGGAGGAGGGACACATCTGTTTTCCTCTCACTATCATGTTTTCTTCTTCTTTGTGAATGCAGCTACTGCAGCCCTTACAGCAAAAGTAGCCCCCTGTGACACAAAACAGGCACCAGATCTGGACAATACCACCTACCTGTTTGAGATAGTTCAGTAGTAGCTCCTTGCTGTTTTTGTTCAACGAATGTGTCACATGGGATGTGTGCATTCTTATTTGCACAATATAACCTAAATCACAAGGGTGCTTGTAGGCAGCCCATCAGTTGCTTCCAACCCACTGATAAATCCATCTGTACCTTGAGTAGTTTCTCTTTTATTTTAATCAATTTTTAATATGTAATTATCTATATTTTAAAATCTGATTATCATTTATATGTATTAAAATATTTTAAATATGTATTTATTTATAATACAGTATCCAGCTGTTAAAAACCAGACAAATCTGATTTATAATTTTAGTTATCCAAGTCATTCTGAAGACAGAGACACAAGTTACAAGAATACACCTCTTTTGATTCTTCCCTGGTTTTCTATGTTCCATGTAGAGACAATGAAAGGTTTTACTGTCCAGTATCTTTTGAGCCTAGATTTGTCCTGCATAGGATAATCAAGACATGGTAAGAGTCATAGTAATTTTAGCTAGACAAAGGATGAAGGAAACAGGTGAGAAGCAATCATCTCAGAGATTATACCTTCAGACACCAAAAGGAAATAGCATAATCTGTGGGGACTGTTGTTTTATTTTTTCTTTTCTTTTTTAAAATAGATGCATTAAATGCTTTAGTCTCTTCTGTTTGTTTGTTTCAGCTAAAAGGTTTTCCATCTTTAAAAATAATTTTCTTCACAGTGTTTGAGGTTACAGAAGTCAATACTTTGGGCTAGTTTGTCACTGCACTAAACTGTCAGTAATAACAACAGAACACTGTAATTTGTGGAAAGTGGCAATTTAATTGGAAATATCAAATTTTCCATTTCCTGTATCTGTGAAATGTGATTTTAAATATAAATGAGGGTCATACCCAAGGGGATGATCCAGACTGATTCTTTTAAATTAACATCACCATCTGAGTGAATGCTCTTGTGCCATTTTCTAAGTAGTTTTTAAGGTGGATTGGTAGGGGAGCAGGTGGATGAATGAGCAAACTAACAGGTGAGACCTCAGCATAATGAAAAGGTCAGGGTCACTTAACAGAACAGAGCACAAAAGGAGGGAGCTGCTGGATGAGTATATCCTCATTGGACAGCATTCACTGGAGATACTAGTGATTGCTTGCAGTGTTGTGATGGGGATACTAAAAATCTGTAGTGAAATGCATGGATGGCAATTAAAACACGATGGCAGCGACAATTTTAGATCTAACTCCTTTCTTTTTATCAGCCAATAAAACGACAAGAGATACTTCTGGGGCTTGAAAACAGTTCCTGTCTTTTGATATCCTGGCTAGTAGAACTGCTGAAGGTTCCTTTTTGACGCCTTCTTTGCTTCCAGGGCCTCTCCCTCAGGGCACAGTAGGTATTACAAAGCCCACACTTGACATCTCAGCATCTATTGTTTTCCCAACCAAGGATGCTTTGTGTAGCTGGAGTCGGGTGATTGCTATTCAGTGAGGCAAGTAATGCCAGTGGCAAAGTGCATTAAAGTTGATGAGGCAGTGGTGAAACCTACTTCACCTTGACTTCTTGCATGGTTTATAAATTGAGTATGAAGGCAGGGTGTGTGGCACACATTTTATACAGCTTAAAGCGATGTAGATTATCCAGGCTGTAAAAACCATAGGTTTCCTTTGAATAGCTTCCATGCAACAGCCATAAACATAGGCCTCTTTCCACACTGCTCCATTTATTGTGGTCGGGTTCAGGCCTGCTGCTTGCCCACTGCTTATTGTTACTGGTTTCAGAGGTGCAAAAACAAGGACAGAGCATGCTGTTATTTGCAGCACACCTTAAATATAGCTTCCTTTTGCTTCTTTTTATGCATAATCTTCTACAGTCTTGCAACAAAAAAGTTACTTTATCCAGGCTTTTTCTGTCTCCTGTAGGAATTTTCTGATTCTCTGGGAGGAGGGAAATGCTGCTGATACCAGATAGATATCTGAAACTTGAAATGCTCCATGCAGCTTTCTATGAATATAGAATTACTTGATCAAGTACTGTTTGTACTGAAGCAGAATGTCTTAAGTGGCTTGTGACTTTATATGAAGGAGTAAGGCCACTCCACTCAAAATGACCATCAAGGGTCATGTAAGAATCCTTTACAACCTCATGCAAGTGCAGATGACCAGGGGAAGTAGCCAAAAGAGGATGGAATATCATGACTGCTTAAACTGATGACTATGTATGTAGTAGGTACTTCTTCATATGAAATAGGCAAAGTATAAGTGAATTTATTGCATAAATTTTGTGAAGAAATTTGCATTGTTGTGCTTGATTTTTTGAATAAAAAGCAGAAACTCTCCTGAATGTGTGGGAATTCTCTCACTGCACACTGAGTTACTTCATGGACACCAGTGAGAGACCAGAACTTTACAAGCTCTGTTGCCATTGTTAGGCAAGTCATACGCACTGAGTATTCAGGTTTATTACCTTTAGGTGATCTGTGAATGCTGAGTTATTTGGACCCTTTTGTTGTTACAGAGCTGCCCTCAAGAACTGGCTGTACCAAGGCTTTTATTGTAACGTCGTTCATGAACACTGATTTACCCATGGGTTAGTTTATTATTTCCAGGTCACTCATGAGTGCTCACACATGCTCATGAACACAAACCAGCCATCAGTTTGGAACATACTTTTCAGTTTTAAAAGCATGCATGCCTATTTGTGAAAGTCTAGTAAAAAAAAAAAAGATCTACATTCATACACCCTGTCCCAGCTTCTTTGCCTGCATTGCTTGAAGCAGAATATATGTTCTGTTAACTTCAAAGGCGAGTTGCAGTAGAAGGATGCAAACCGGTGAAGTGGGTGGTTGACTGGTAGTTTAGAGGTCTGGATTCTGTTCTCCATTTTCAGTTTGACCTTCTGCCTGACCCTGGGACCTCTCTTTGTCCATCTTGTCTATTCAGATTGATGGCTTTCCCCCACTGCCTGTTGCTGGATGTAAGTACTGGGTTAATTGAACCGCAGTTTCAGGGCGCGTCTACTTTACAGTCTTAAATCGTACTCCTGCCTTTGCATTTGCCTAAATCCCCTGCCGGGCGTGCAAAAATCTCACTTGTATGGATTGGATTAGGTGATAAAGCCCGGTTGCTAATCGGTGAATTCCTGGGAATGGCTTTTGTTGTGCATTCTTGGGTTGACAAAAGCCATCCATGAGCGGTGATTGGAATCTCTTTTCTAGTCAAGACAGTAAAGAAGCTACTTCTCTTAAAACTCCAATAAAATTTAAGACACTAAAATTCGTCGATCTCTGTAACACGCCAGCACTGAATAATATAAGAATTTCATATCCACAAATTAACATTTCTTCTGCCCCTAATTCCTCAGCTGGTCTAAGAAGTCACTCATTTTGCCTGCTCCAAAGCTGGCTCAGCCGATGCCAATTTTGCTAATGAGTTGAGAGGCAGGAACACCCACCTGAAACCCTTTATCTGACCACAAACGTTGCTGTTTCCTGACACCATTAAGTAGGCACTTTAGAAATTCAAGATACCCATCTGACCAGTGCTGTGCTCTGTCCATGAAACAAACAAACATCAGTTATTTAACGCAGACAATGAATCACTCTTTTCAAAGTCATTTGCCCCTGGATTATAATTTAACCCTTATCTGGAGCATGAACCAGGAACGCAACTGATGACCAATGCTAAAGAAAGTAAGTGCTGTTTCCTCATTCTTTCCCAGTTGCTATGGTAAAAACTGATGTTGTAGATTTTGTTCAGTCTGTATTCTCATGAACTTCTGTTACAAAGCAGAGACTGTGTGCTCTTACTAATGTTGTCAGAATTTCCAAGGTGCTGAAAATTCATTGTGTTTCTTTATTGTATCTGCTGCAAATACTTATTATTTCTTGAGAGACTGGCTGATAATAAGTGACCTGAAGAAGGCCACAAACTCAGTGCCACAAGTAGGAGTACAACTCAGAATTCCTGTTTCTCTTGTATCTTTGCAATTCTTGGAATATTTCGCTATTATCTTCCTCAGTAATTTAAGTTCTAAGTTCATTTTTCATACTGCAGTGAAAAATGAAGGCAACATTTTTTTTTTCTTCCCAAGTATGCAAGGTCTCCTTTTGTTCTATTTTGTATGTCAGAGCAATTCCAACATCTGGACAATCTGTTCATGGCAAAAATTCCTCATTAATTTCAAACTAGACCTAGCTGATTAGATTTTTAGTTATGACCAAGTCAGTGCAAACTAAACTATAACCAGGTGATGTTACAGACACCTGACGAGTGGAGTCACGAGCATGAAATTTGCCAATTAATGTAGGCTCTTATTTCTGAACAAGTTCTGATAATTAATGTAGAGGAAAAGGAAGACAAGGGTAGGGCATGATGCATTTCATTCCTAGACTGCTGATGAAAAGATAGCAGATAGATCTCACTTTAAAAGTATCTATTCTATTAGCTATGAAGTAAGTTTAGCTTGCCTCGGGTAGCATTTTACCTGATAAACATCCAAAGTTGAAGGAGATCCTACACAAACGGTGAGAACACATGTGGTGGTCACAGTGTGTAATGAATTCTATAGTGTCAGAGCCCACATTTTAGAAGAAATAATGTTTACAGGATTGTGGATATTCCCTACTTACATGACCACAGCCAGAATCTCTAATATGTTTTTAGATATTGTAAGTACTGATTTGTTCTAGTCAAATAGCATCAGATGAAGGCAAAGGAACAAACAAGCTCTACTCATGAAGTACAGTTCTGCTAAAACTGCACTGGCATGAGAGATGTCAGCTGTCGTGGCTGCCTGGTTCAGGGACTGTTGATCTTGAGGCCTTGCCTAAACTACTCAAGGGTAGTTAAAGGGTAGTAAAAAAAAATGTAAAGTTTTTTCTTTAGAAAAAGACTAAAGGGTAGTCTTTTTCTAAGACTAGAAAAAATCGAACCCAGTAGTTATCAAATTATGAACTTGTGGGCTAAGATGTGAAAATGAGACTTGTGGCAGGGTCTGTCACACAAACAGAATATCTGCTGCAGCTACTCTCATGGTGATGGATATGATAGTGAGTCCACGGTGTGGCTTGTGAGCCAACTGCAGAACATGCATTGGGATCCCAACCAGCAGTTTTGGATGCCACTTTGGAACACCTACATAATGACTGGTATCAGGAGCTTGGACCCCTCACTCCAGTTTTAGCTCAGTTCTATAAATCTTACTTAAGCAAAGGGAAAAGAAGTGGGGTGAGGAGGGGGAAGCAGCAGATCAAAATTCACATGTATTCCATCATGTATTCCGTAAGAACTATTACTTTAGTGAGGGTCTATTAATGCTATTAGAGACTTCCTGAGAGTGTGGAGATTTCTGTTAACAATAACTTTATGAAATGTTCATTATCACCACCTACCTACCAAGGGAGCTAGCAATTTCACAGTCTTTATTCTTAGCTGCACATTATACCTTCTTAACAACATTTCAAAAATAATCGCAGGAAGAACTGAATCACACATAATTTGAACAATTAGAAGTGACAAGTTGTTTTCTCATCTAGTAAAATACGTCCATTTGGCATACTTTGCTGTCTAGCAGAGTTCTTTTATTCACACCACTCTGTCAGTCTCTAAGGAAGACAAGCTATTATTATGATTCCATTGAACAAATGGACATATCTACTTTCAATAAAATTAATATATTGAACACACAACAGTCATTATATAGAACCTGAATTTATTATCATAAAGCAAACGTGTGAAACTGAAGACACGTTAGCCAGGTGAGTCCCTGCAAAAAACCTCCCTCCTTGGTCCCCAGTCAGCAAGACAAAATGATCCAGCTCTCCCGTGTGAAGCATCTCCTGTTGTAAACTGGTCCTTGTAACAGTGTTTGTTCCTCTCACTCCACGCTTATTGAACATTCAGCACTTTGAGTAGAACACTCCGTGTCAGAGATGGCACAAACAAAACAGAGTCCCTGGGTGTCAGATGTTATACAGACTTATACCAGCCAGATATTTTTTCTTTCCATTTATGAACAGTTAGGTTTAAGTTTCTTGCTGACTACCTTGCTTGATCTACTACGTAAGCTGAAAGCAAGTAGCCTACAAAACCTATAAAGCTTTTGTGAAGCTGAATTCCTATGGGCTTTCTCCCTGAGGGACTACCATACTTCAGATTCTATATTGTTTTTAGAAATGAATACATGTATTGTATGTAAAGGTACATATGTCCCTGAAAAGGCATGTAAGTAGTTACTAGAAATTTCCAAAGTCCTTTAGTATCTAACTTCTATTGAATGAAATGTCAGTGAGATCGTTGAATATTTTGAGAAATCCTAAAGATAGATTTCAGTAGCTGTATAGATTTATTTTCTCAGCCTTCATTATTCCAGGGGTGAAATAGAAACTACCAGTATTGTCTGTTTCCTTGGGGATCACAAGATTTTGCTAGAATATGAACAAGGCTGGAGAATATGAACAAGGCACAGCTAAAGAAATGTAAGAAGATCTGAGGGTGTATGGAACATCCTAGTTTCTCATATGTCTCTCATCATAGGGAAAAGAGGAGGTGGTGAGTTGGTGCATTTCTTTTTACAAAACTTTTTTTTCCAATTCTTATGTAATAGTAGCTTCCTGCCTTCACCCATCTCCAATCACCTTTGCTCTGCTCCTCCCACCTACCACATAGACTGTTTATCTCATCCCATCCTGTTGGATGGTAATGGAAGTTAATTATGCAGTAAGAGACAGTATGGCTCCTTTCTTCTAATTCTCTGGGTACTGGCACAGTGCTTGTAATTACCATAGCATCTTCAAATTGCATGCTGGATTATTTTAGGAGTGAAAAAAGGTGACAAAATGTTGTTTATTTGATACCAGCAAATCCCATTTCTGCTTGATCCAAACCTTTTTCATTTTTACCACACTTTTTCTATTCTGTAGAAGCAAATCAAACCAGCTTTCATTGCATTCTCTCTTAGCAGAAAACAACATGTAATTCCTGAAAATGTAGTGGTATTTTATTGTCCCCTTCTTTTCCTTGAGATAAAGCAATTCCTTATGAAAAATCTGACCCTATTCTGCTGGAAATGTAAGTTCAGAAGAAATCAATAAATATCTACTTGCTGGTGCATCAAATCGGGCTAAAGCTTTGTGAACTGTTGTGCTCCCTTGCACAAAATGCAGTGGCTATAGAGTGGAGGATGTGCCTGGTAACCATAGTTTCTCCCTTTCTACTGACTGTTAATCTTATTGATCATAATTCTTCACGGAGGAAATCTTTGGACAGTAGTCCAACAAGTAATCTCATTAGTAGTTTGATTCTGTAACGTAATATCGTTGAACACATGGAACGCCAATGATTCTTCATTTTCATGAGGGTCAGTGAGTATTGATAGAACAAATAATTTTCTAGATGAGACTGAAAAGAATTCACCCCAACAAATGTAATTTGTCCCCTCAGAAGCAAGTGTTCTTTTGTTGTTGTTATTAAACAGGATTCTTGTCTATTTAAGTTATGCAAAAGAAAAAAAAACCAATGTATTTAGATGTTTATGAATTTGAATTGGTGTTAGATTACATATGTGGATTGGGAAGGGTGGAATGAGCAGTTACAAGCTTTGCAGCCAGAAGAAACTGAATGCAGGAATAGCAAATTAAAAGAGGTTACGTGCTGTTACCTGCTGTTGTGGAATGCCAGGGATTTGGAAAATAATCCTTTGTAAATCAGTATGATTCTCAGTCTAGTCACTGAGTGTACATACAAAGCAATCTTATTTTGAGCAGGTACAGTCACTAAATGCACCTACCAACTGCCCTGTAAGGAATTATCAAGACAATTTAACATTAGCCTTCTGAATAATAGTAGCCTTCTTGCTTTCTCTTTCCTTGAGGCAAGTCATAATTTGCTTTTATACCAATGATGGTCACTGCAGCCCTCAGGCAGCTGGATTACAACTCCAACAAATACATAAGGCATTAAGTAAAAGCTACACCCCATCTCTATCACATATATTCTGGAAGTGGTTTAAATTGCTAAAACTCCCTATGGATTTCCCCATATCATATTTCTAATCTGAAAAGCTTACATAAGACTGTGAATTTTGTCTATCACTTATACAGTTGTAAATGACTTACATTTTTGTGCTATAACCTGAAAATCAAAAGCCATGATACAAATTAACTCTGATTCAGTCCTTACTTAGTTCCAGAAGCTTTTGCTGGTGGGTGTCATCTTCACTTCCTGATTCCCATAGCATTGCTGCAGTACAGCTAAATCTGCGTTAAGAACATCATAAAACTGGAGGCATTACTTTTGGACTACCCCTTGTGTGTGTGTGTGTGTGTGTAAGTCAGTTTTCAAAAAATGATAAATATTTACCATTAAGTGAGGAATAATTTGACTGGCAATGACCGTGTAAGAGACTGTTTGGATCCATACCTATCTTTTTCTGCAGATGTTCATGTTCACAGCCCTCTGCATTCTTTTCTATTACTAAAACTTTTATTGAAATAATATTAGAACCAGGCCAGATATATGAAAGTGAAAATTTATTGTAGAACTAGGATACTCAAGCCTTCCTTGGAGAAATTATTACCAGCTTAGAACAATTCAAACATAGAAGGTAAAAGTTCTGTGTGTGAATTTCCTTGAAAAGGGAAACCAGAGAGCATGCTGTGCTGCTTGGGGCAGGAGACCTAGTAATGGGACACAGGAAAGGCCATCTCATTGTTTCTCCTTTTCCTCAGTCTTTACTGTCAAAGTCTGTATGCCTCATTGCAAAGTTTGAAGGAGATGGACGATGGTAAAGGTAGAGGAAGGTTAACTCAGAGACTGCGTAAAGAAATGCATCAGCATAAGCATGGGACATGTGCAAGTCCTTGGAACAGAATGGCATGGATCCAAGGGTTACGAGGGAGCTGGTTGATATCATTGCAAGGCTATGTTTTATCATACTTGGAAGATTATGTCAATTGGATGAGGTCCCCAATGACAAAAAGAAAGGCAAATGTCACACCCAACTCCAAGAAAGGCAAGAAGGAGGACTTTTCTTAGCAAGAACAAGTTATTTTGTTTAGTATTCATTAGACTGCATTTGTCCCTGCTGACAGGGAGGGAGTTCAGCAGAGCAGTGAAGACGATTGAGGTTGGGGCATGTGATGTGAGAGGAAATACTGAGACAGAAACACTGATTGAAAAGAGAATGGGAAGGAGAATAACTGCCACCTTTCCCTACAGAGAAGAGGTCTATAGGTGAGACAGATTTTTCTCCCATATTTACTGGGTAAGGTATAAGAGGAAATGGACAGTTTACAGTAAGGTAAGTTCTGGCTGCGTATAAGGAAAGAAAACTCAGTGGTAGATGTAATTGTGCACTGGATCCAGGTGCCCAATCTGAGCCCTGGAGATTTGGAAAACTTATCTGAGAAAGGCCTTGAGCAATCTCACCCAGCCTGAAGCTTTCCCTGCTACAAGCAGGTAGTCAGGTCAAGTAGCCTCTGGGTGCCATGCAGCCTGATTTAGTCTGTGATTCTGTAACTGTTCAACTTTTAATTGGCTCATACCCACGTGTGCTCTCAAAGACTAAAGAAGAATAGTCAGGAAAGTATCCTTAACCATTAAGTAACAAATTAGTTCCCTTTGCCATATTAAATCAAACAAGAATATTAATATACTTAATAATTAAAGGTCTTTATTTTGTGCTCAGTGTACTGTTGTTTAGAGGATTATGGTTCTACATGAAGGACTCTCATAGTATCATTTAACATGAGGCACCTTTTGGCTTTTTAGCAATAGACTAACTTTATTTATGATGACTGGAACTTCTCCCACTGTGCCTGAATGCTTTCAAATGTACAGAAGTCCAAAGTAAAGCTGGTGATGGCTCAGTGAGGAGATCATGATTTCTGTTGTGTGGAATGTAGTATCATTAGACACATCTGTGTACTGGTCTTCAGCTGGGATCTTCTTTTCCTGCAGTTCCAACATTACACTGTATCATCAGTCAAAGCTGTTCACTTTTAACTCCAGAATTAACAAGTGTCCAAAACCTCTAAATCCACATAAAAGACGTGAACCTCTAAGGATTTTTCTGACATCTTCTTTTGATACTGGAGCTCATTCATTCTAAAATTTTTCCATTATGGCAATGAATATGCTAAGGAGAACAAAATCGACACAACAGGCAAACAAAGTTATTGATTTAAAACACTGCTCCCTAATATATCATGGTATGGATGTTTACCAGCAGGCGTCATTTTACTAATATACTGTGGCCAGTACCAGTCTGTAGCAAAGTCTTATAGGAAAACCATCTGGTTGCACATCTCCATGACTTTCATGCAGCAGAGTAATTTCACCACTTTCAATTCCACTTTCAAATTTCCGTTCTGCAAGTATCTTTAGGAACATCTTGTATGCACTCACCACCCACACAAACGCATACATATGCACAGCATAAAATAATCCATTAATGGTTGCTATCCATATGCCGTTTGGTCTCATATTTACATTTGCAGGTTTTCAAGCTGAGCTGACCAGCCTAGCTAACTCAGTAACTCATGTGTTATTCCCAAGGGTTTTGAATGTTATGTCATTCTTGGCTTGCACAGAAAGGCCTTAGAGCACCTTTCTCTGACAGGACAGATCTGATTGATGAGCTGGGTCAGGTCTGTCTCCTGTACCTGCAGAGCCGTGCCACAGAGGCCTTGAAACAGCCTTAGTTTCTCAATAATATCTGAACACCTTCCTTCTTATGAAGCTGTTTCCTCACAGATTAGTGTTTGCTGTTGGCCAAATCCAAATTCAGACCTCCCTGAGCAGCCTCAGCTCTTACACCTTCCAGTGAAAAAGTTTGCTTCTGAAATATTAGGTCTGTTATTTTCTATTGCATGTAGGGCTGCTCCCGTGCTCTTCCGTTACACACACCCTAATCCATTCTTTAATTCACCCTGCTTCACCAGTGTGTCTATTGCTATGCTGTCTTGTACTCTACCTTATATTGATATTCACAAAGCCTGCCGTAGGCTTGGACTCCAGAAAAGCCACTTCAGCAGCCTCATGGAGTAGTACTGAGCCATCTCTCTGTTAAAAAGTTAATTCATTATTTTTCTTCTTATCTCTTGGTCCAGGAATTAGCTTCAGACTTTTTTTTTTTTTTTTTTTTTTTTTTTTGTACACAAAGCTGCCAAATCTCAGCTGTCTTACACAAGAGCAGCTGCTGAGGACTTTGTCCTTAGCTGGCTGGCAGCACAATGCTAGAGCCCAGTTTCCTCCCCTCCTGGCTGCAGCATAACTTCGATTGTACAGACCCTTGAACCTGTGAAGGGTCATGGCAGTGAGCTTTCTGCTTTGGCTCCAATTGGGTCATTGAAATTTTGGTGACATCATTGTCATTCACCTAATCTGGGGTCAACCTGCAGCCCCAAGAAGAAAGCCCTTAAAGGGGGGTCTTTGCACAGGTGTACCTTTGCTAACAGAACAGTTTCTTCTTCAGTTTTAGGACAGAGGCTTCATTCTGTAATTATAGTATAAGCAAGAGCCACCAGTTCGCTTGCAGTATCCTCAGCATTTCTGATGGTCACCTTGGTATTGCATATTCTGTACCTTATGAATTCCCATCCTGGGAATGGTTGTTTTAAGGTTGTTGTTTTTTCTTAATTGTTAGCTTGTTGTGGGGTTTTGTTGTTGTTTGTTTGAGGGGTTTTTTGCCTCTTATATAGAGAGAATGTGTGTATTGATTATTCTTCCCTCTCTTCCCCCACACATTCATGCTACTCCTTAGCATTGATGGGTATCAAACCTTTATCATCCTGTGCATTCCTAGACAACAGCTTCTATACTTGGGAGCCTGAGTGCAAGTCCTACCTGTGCTTGTGAGTGCTGGAGCTTTAGCTGACAGCCTGCTTGCACTGCACTGTATGTAGCAATGTCTTTAGCCCTATGCTTCTTTTTCAGGCAGAGGAGTGAATGATTATCTTTCCTACATTTAAAGACATTTTAAAAAAGTAGGACACCGGCCTATGTAGCTGAGGGCACAGACACAGAAAGCAACATTAAAAGCAAATATTAATGTTTTAAGAATCAGAAGCAATAACTTATGCAACATTTTTTGTGTGTGTGTTCAGTGTAGTTGTCACTCTGGGATCCCTTACAGACTCAATGTTTGTTATTTGATTACTGTAAGAGTTGACTGTGAAAGATCTACTATTTCCTTATCAACATAATTACACAGTGTGGAAACTGCTCATGTTCTGTGCAGACATCCTTGGGATGTAACAAGGCCACAACCAAAGAGAGCTGTGCTGGACATTCTGTGCCTGTATTCCTTACACAAATGTGTGAGCACTTGCGCTCAAAGTGAACTTTTGTTTCTTAAAAATATCTTCAGACTATCTTAAGAAAAACAAACAAACACAGAAGCATCAGATCTTGTGCATCATTCTGCTAAACTCTCCCCCATTTTCTTATCATTATTTTGCTGTTCTTGGTACTTTTGTGGGCATTCTTTGTAACAGTCTCTTCTCAAGCACTCACACTGCACACTAGTGCCGTCAGCAAGGTGCCTCAACCAGCAGAGTCCACAGCCTTGCAGGGATCCATATGTAATATGTATACATCATCTGTCAGGACTGGAGTACTAGTAGTAGATGGGTCCTTTGAGCACTTCTGTGACATGTTCCTTCTGAGGCACCATGCTCTAGGAATTCCTTTTAACATTAAGCAAGGATAAAGCTGTTAGTCTGTGTAGAGATAAGCAGAACTCAGTAGAAATTGCTTGAGAGGAAAGGAGGAAGATGAAATGAGAGTAATCAGGGTGTGAGATGACAATAGCCCAGATGAGAACTTCAGCAGCATAGGTGAAGATATTTGTGTGAAGTTGCAAGATATAGGCTCAACTGGTTTACAAAGGCAATCCCACTGAATATGATGTCCAGGTCTATGTGAGAAAAATATATTGTAAGAAATTAAGGCAAACGATCTAATATAATAGTTACAGTTAAATAAGTCTAAAATAGTGCCTGGACAAGGCAGAAGAGAAGTTTGAAAAGAATATAAATCGATGGGAGTGCAATAGCTTTTGAAGTCCTCTACCCTCTAGTGATCACTTCAGGTAGGCAATGAGTGTCTGCAGCAGCTTTGCACAGTGGTTCAATGGCTCATCTCTCTGAGATAAATCTGGATGTAATTCAGAACTAAATAAAAAGGGATGATCACAGAATTGTGGAATCGTTTGAGTTGGAAAGGATTGTTAAAGGCCATCTTGTCCAACTCTCCTGCAATGAACAGGGACACCTACAGCTACATCAGGTGCTCAGAACCTTGTCCAACCTAGGCTTGAGTGCCACTGTAGATGTGGTATCCACCATCTCTCTGGGCAACCTGTTCCAGTGTCTCACCACTCTGTAAAATCTTCTTCTTTATATGCAATCTAAATCACCCCTTTTAGAGTTTGAAATTATCTTCCCTTGTGCTGTCAAACTGGTTCTTGCTTTTGTGATCATGCTTTTGTGAGGAGATCTGCCTTTTCTTCCCACTTGTACCTAAAAAAAAGGCCAACCAATGTTAGAGGATGCTTGCACGCTTCTGCATGAAGGATTCCCACAAATTGTGAATGGCTTCTTCTGGGTCTAGACCAGTGCCCACAGAGGATGTTCTCTCTGCAAATTTCTTTGCAATGCCACTGGGTACTGTATGCATTTGCTCCAGCTCTCTCTTCAGCCAGATAAATAGAAAGCCAGCTGTTGAATGGAAACAACTCTAGCTGGTTTACTGTGTTTTTATATGTGCTGGTGGATGGCATTTGACTAGTTGCAGCAAGGAGCAGGTGTGTGCTCCTTCCATAGGCATACTTCAGTCTGGTGTGCAAGCTCCTGATCAACTGATGCAGAGCACAAAGGCAACTCTTGTTCACCCTTTTTCCTCAGTTTGCACATGCATTTGACCACATCTCTCCGTAAAACTGCCTTGAGGTAAAAGCTGGCACTTGGAACATACCTATTTATCTGACTATCCCACTTTCCGAAGATCTGTTGCCATAGTTTTCCCCCCATTATACCGCTTTACATCTGTATTTTGTGGCTATTGAACTGTGGGCTAATTTGAAGGGAAATAACTTTGTTCTTTAAATCTTTACCTCTGAAGATTGTGCTCTTTCCCATTTGGAGAGTTAAAACTTCTAATGTACGTTTGAACTTTTGTAGTGGGATGTTTGGTTTCCACTATCAATCTCAGACCATCACGCTCCTTTTTCTGAAAGCCTCTACAAACATTCCTTCTGGAATTTTCTTGGAACATGACTACAGACTTGTTTGTGTTGATTCACACTACTCTGTTGCACTTTCCAGCACATTACATATTTGTAGTTAAAAAGATGGATGATTTTGACTTCACTTGCTTCACATCCCAGTGTGCAGTTCTGAAGGGACTTTTCTATAACTGGTGCAACAACCCTCACAAAAATCAATGGGACTTTCATTACTTGTAAGAAGCATCCCTTTTCTTTTGCCCCCAAGCAACAGATGTCTTAATGCAGAATGGTGTTACGATACGGGCTGACAATCAGCAGTTACAGAGTCAAGTCACATCACAGGAAAGCTCTGTCATGAGGCTGCCTTTGAGAGGCAGCCAGAAGAATTTGGCTCCCGCTTCCTCTGAATTCTGTTATCAGCAAATCTGGCATTGTAGACTCTACAGTCTTCTAGAACTTTTAGTCACTGATCTCATGGCCTCCTCCTCATAGCAGCTCTTCCTATGAACTGGAAAGTTGCAGAAGTGCTATTGCTTTGGTTCAATATGGAAAGAGAAAGCTCTAGCAAATGTCTGCCCAAGGCCACAGATCAATATAGAGACTGAAACTGCTCAACTTATTAGTCAGTACTTAACGTGGCTCACAACAGATACCTGTAGATTCCACAGTAGATGCTAGAAGATCCTGCTCCCACAGCACTGTGCAGGAGCACTCCGCTGTTCCCATATCCGTTTTTAGGTAAAAATATGAAGGTTTTGGCTTTCTTTCCTGTGGTCATGCACAAAATAGGAAGGAGAAGGATTAGTGCGTGCTCAAGCTTTATCATGCTAAAGGGTCTAGGACACAGCTGGGATGTGCTCTAGGAATATAAACATGTTTCCTAGAAGCAGAGTAGACTAAGGTGCTACGTGACATAACTGCCTACAGCCTGTGCTATTGCATCTTCCCACTGCTGCTTTGTCCTGCCCCTGACAAGAGTGCACCATTTGAGCGAATACAGCTACTTGAGTGGCCACTCCGGAAACAGATTGAAATACTCCCTCTGAAACATGATTTTCTTTTTGTTATTTTCTCTCTCAAGTGGTTGTGCAAAGTTGTTTTCAACGCAGCTGCACAGCTGGATGGGTAGCGTGCCACTGGATGGGGTGTAAATGAGCAAAGAAATCTATGGGGAGGGAGGGGTTTGTAAGGAGAGGAAGGAGATGATGCTTTAAACCAGAATAGCTGTGAAACTCTTTGTAATGTAAAACTGCAGCCGAAGTCAGTTAACTCATCTCCTCGGGCCTTCTCTGTTGTCACTTAAGGAGAGAGGATCTCTTTCAAACTGACGGAGAGCAGGAGTCCTCATCTCTCGACACTGATTATAGAGGGACCCTGTAGGGGGTGAAGAGCTAAACCTTACATGACACAAATACCCCCATAACAAGAAGTGACCTGAAGCCAAATCTCCACCATTTCAGGCACTTGTCCTCATACTGTCCTCATGCTAAGGAAATAACTTTCATTCTTGTGCCAAGAGCTTGCCAAAACAGCTGAACCACACTCCTGAGCACAAAATGTTTTTGCATTTCTGATCAGCCAACAAACTTGAAACCAAATAGGCTATCATGAGCAGTTCTGACAATCCTATTTTCCATTTCTTTTTTTTTCCCCCTTTTTTTCAGAAAGACACAATTTTAGAAATGATACAGGGTTTAAAATAGACACCTATCTGTACCAACCTTTAAAAAATCAGACAATCTTTAAAGACTTTCTTAACAGAATTTTTCTTCCTTTTGGTGAGATTTTCTTAGTCTGTGAGCCACATTTCATCTTTGAGGTGCTACAAGCGATAGTTTGCTTACCTATCGTCTGCTCTGTCCTGAGTATTGCTGCAAAATAGTCCTTCATTAATTTAGACACAAAATGAAAAGTGTGATCTAAAGTGGAGGGGAAACTGTGCTCTGCCATCTTCTAGCTTAAGTGAAACAACGGGGCTGCAGTTTCCTTATACCAGGGCAATAGCATGTTCTGTGTTCTGCAGGGTTTTGTGTCAGTGCATGTTTGATACAGATGAGTTGCAAGGACAGGATGCAATTTCCAGCTGATTCTTTGAGGAGAGCAGGTCTCACCTGCTGAGCTACTGTTTCAAAATCTTTTTTAACAACTTAGAGCCAGCAAAGATAATAAGTTCAAAGCCTCGTGTCCTGAGGCAATGGTTTTCCAGTGCATGACTATGCACCCTAAAAATGGAATTTCCATCTCAAGGAAACACAGTCTGGGAAATGTCAGCCGATTTTTTCTGTTGTGAGAATCTGATCCAGCCATATCAGAATGTGCAGTGTCTATTTATATACTTTTAAAAAGGGCCACCCGGCCATTCTGACCACAGAGCTGTCAGCAGCCATCATCCAAACAAAGTGATTTTGCTTGTTTATTGCTGTGACTTTATGGCTTGTTTTGTTTTGTCCATTTGTGTTCCTTGTGAACTGCAGACCAAAGAAACTCACTATAATGTAGGTCCAATTTCTGACATTTTTTAGCTGATAAACATACAAGTTAATACATACTGCATGAGAACTGGTTATAGTACAATCAGACTTCAGATTTATTTTGGCTGTTTTCCAAAATTGTTCTATGGATGCACGTTTCACCATGGCTTGACTAAGATATAAGTACCTGCCTAAAAGGATGAAGAACTTCATTGGATGAATTTATGTCACAGCAATATCAAGAACTAATCAAATCCCACAAGAAGATATAGTTACATGACATGAAAATTAAAGGGTTTCCTCTGTTTAAGTTATTGTGTTGGTATTACATGTAGTTTTAGTTTATATCTAAATTCTGTGGCATATATCCAGTATAAACACGATATAAGCCAATGTCAGAATGTCCTTATGCAGAACTGCACCATTTAAGTAAATCTGTGCTCTATCTACTGTTTGTTGAATTGATATACCTTTCTATTTGGAGTTGCCTATTCTTTTCCACTGTCACACTCAGATAAGTTTAATTAACTTTTCTTTTGTTCTTCTTCAGCCCTTATTTAATGAAACCCTCCACATAACAGACCTATGAGCTAAGACGTTCATTCATCTTTTAATGAAGTGCAAGATTATCCTTAACCTGGAAATGGAGTTGAGGCTATTTATGTTCAAACAAAAAGAAGTAATTAACAGTACGTCACAGTTCTTTGACAACTCATCCTCTTTCTTACAAATTGGTACTTGCTGACAAGATGACCATAAACAATTTCCTTCTTCCCCTTCCTCTTGCGCATAGAAGAAACAGGAGTGCAGAGTGAGGCTGTCATTCAGCAGTCTAAGAGCTTTGGCTTCTGGTGAAGGTGGCCCTGTGGTGGTGTGAGGAGTCATATCCCCACATCTCCACAGTCTGATCCATCATGTACATGGTTCATGAGGTCTTGCCATGAGCCACTTAAAGCTGAGTTGTGAATAGGTGTTTTTCTCCTTCCCCCTTCCCTAAAAGAGCTATTTTTATTGAGGTTCATGTCAGTGTTGTGGTGACAACAACAGGAAGGGCTAGTATGAAGGAGCTACTGGAGATGGATGGGATAGGGGACAGATGGATTCACTGCTAAGATCCCCGTGCCATGGCTATGCAGCCTAAGCAGAGAGTGCTGATGAACCAACACCCATTTCTAGCTGAGGGTGAGGTCTGGCGGGGTCAGTGTTGAATTGCTGACTAGCAGTGCTGACTCAGGAGAGATAAGGGGAAGATGTGGGCTATTCCAGTGATAGCAAGGTGATCTATCAGGCAAAGGTCCCAAAGGAAAAAGTGACTTGTGTTTGAAGGGCTGTACCATGATACAATTGTGTTACCGAAACACAAGCAACGGAATGTCATTTTATCAAACAGTTGTAAGCAGAGAATAAGATAGAACCTATTTCAAGTACATTAAATATCAGGAGGTGATCGGAAACAGTATATTTTTATCTAATTCTACTCATACTTCAGAAGGGTAAACTAGATCCTTAAGATTGAAATGTAATAGTTTGGCTTTTCCCTGTCTCTATCATTTGGCTGGGGGCAGTCCCTACCTTCTACTGACAGCCTCTAATTTGGCCAGCTGGCCATTGACACGCACTGTTACTACCAGCACTTGAAAAACTAAATGCCACCAGCATGGAATTAGAGTCTATTAATTACCAAATGTGGGATCTAGAAAAAACTTTCCCTTAGTTCAGCCTGACAGTAACTATTTTATTCATCCATCCATCCATCCATCCATCCATCCATCCATCCAGTCTCTGTAACATAGGGCCACACTCCTAAATCTTCAGTGCTTTTTTCTTTGTTGTTGTTGTTGTTGTTTTCACCTAATGCATACTTTCTAGGGCAATAATGCATGGCATTAGTAACATCCCTTGATGCCCTGATGTCTTCCTCTGGCACAGCTTTTGTTGTGGCCTTCCCTACAGAAGTTTCTTGTGAGATGTGACTGGGAGGGTGTGGCACAAATGGCTTCTGAAGTCTTGGAGGAGAGCTGTCTTACAGGGTTTCCTGTAGTTGTAGAAACACTGAACTGAGGTTGTCAGCTATCAGTCAGCCTTTCTTTTTCTCTCTCTTTTTTTTTTTTTCTCTCTTTTTTTTCTTTTTCATGTGAAAGGGAATGATAGAGCATTTCAACATTTCCCCTTCCAGTTTCTCTCTTCCAATCACACAATCCTACCCTTTCACAGGCACAGCTATGAGGAATATCTTAGGTCCCTGAAACATTATTTCTGCTTTATGTTTCAGATTGACAAAGAACCTTTCATAATCAGTATTACTTCCTGTCTACAATGATCCTTTTCTTTAGAACCTCCATTAAAATCCACTGGCACTCATATAACACACTGTGAAACTCTCTCTTCCACACTTCAGTCTTCTGATAGTAGGACCCACATGACTGGCTCATGGGTTGGTGTACGGAGCACTTTAACTCCCCCACCACTGCTTTTACATAATCATTCTCTTGTGGTTTGGAGTAAAACACTCTCCACCTGTCCAACAACAAACATCACTGTTAGCCTTTCCATGTCTTTCCAAAACTGAATCTTTTGATAATATTGATGAAAATGAAGCACAGTTTTAGTTCAGTGCAAACATCCACACATCTGCTATCCTCATGATCACTCCTGGCTGCCAGATCCAATCCAGAAGCTGTGCAATAGTGTTAGCATAGTGCTGTGCTTGAATGAGCAGCCACACTGAGGCAGAAGCTCTGAGCTCAGATATAAGTGCCACTCTAAGGCTATTGCTTCTATACCAGAGCTGGCTTATGTCCAGGTAGCTTGGAAAGCAAGCAGACCTGCCCTGGGACTGCCTGTACCCACCTGTTTAGAGCCACCCTCCCCAGTACTAGCAGGGAAGGGCCAAATTACAAAGCAGAATGGGAATTCACTTTGTGGCCTCTACTGTCCAGATGCCCTGTTGCTAAGAGCAACTCCCAGACTCATGTCCCCCAGTCCAATGCAAACAGAGAGCAGAAGAAAGAAAAACACATTACTTCAGAGCACCACAACCTGACAAAAAGAAATCTGTTATATACCTAAATGGTGTAGAAAGGAATACAATACAAGCAAGGAAAAGAATACAGTCTAGCAGTGGATCTTGTCCTAAAGCTAAACACTGTAGTCAGATAAGCCCTGCTAAAAATGCTCAGTCTTCAAATGCGTTAATTGCTGTAGTGCACTTCAGCAGCAAACTTCTTTTGTGGATCTAGAATCAATACATGAGCTTTATCCTTTACCTGTGCATTTTGGCAGTGGTTGGAGCATCAGTGGTAAAATACTTCCTTACTTAGGTGGAAAATTATTAGCATAGTTTTCTTGTTACCTAACAGCAGTTTGAATTCCTGAAAGGGATAAAGGAAGAAGATCGTCTTCATTCTTTCCAGCTGCACCAAATAAACAGCATTCCTCTTCCATGTTTGTTATTGCTTAGAGAACAGGCAGAGACCCATTTCTTTCACTAGCTTTGATGCTCATGAAAGCTGGAAAGTCCAGGGACACTCCCTGCAGTTGCCTTCAGCCAGCAAAGGGTTAATTGTAATTGCCCCTCCACTTGGCACTTAAAAGAAGAATGATAGAGCTTTGTCAGTACTGAAGAAAAAAAAAAATCTCAGTAGCATAGTAAGTATTGCTTTGAGGAGATGTAAGTAAAAGCTGCTTGGATAGGGAGTTTTGCAGAATTTTGCTGTATTAGTATAGTTAAAGCAAGCAACCTTTCTGCATACTTTATCACAAATATAATTATATAGACTGAAAGTGCTGCAGAGTTCATTTTGGCTAGGGAAGCAATGTAGCATTAGTGTTAGGTATTTTAATCTAGGGCTTCTACTAATACGAACATCTCTCTAGTTAAAAACCAAGACCTTGAACCTCAGCATACTTATAATTTATAATCTGCCCACACGGGAACATTATTTGTAAATCTGAACCTAGATACTTGCTAGCATGATCCACACTCATGTAGTTTTGTTTTTATACTTGCATGAGCTATTGGTAATTAGAATGCGTGAATTGCCTTAAGGACAACATTTGATGAACAAAGCCCTTAGAAGATTGAAATCCAGGGCTGAGTTAAATTTCAAGAGTGCCCTCAGGTGCTCTGGCTTTGAATATTGAGGCTTTACCTTCTGTCAATTGCAAATTCATGGAAACAAACACTGAATTGAAATCAGCACACAAATAGCTTTGTTTCCTTACAAATGACTTCTTATATATGTAATAATCCGAAGTGAATCCAAATCATCTCTGTATTTGCTCACCCAAATGAGTGAAGAATCACTCCACTATCCCTCCTGTCATTTTGGCTCATCATTTCTTTAAGCCTTTTTGAAGTGGTAATGCTCCTATGGGGCCTGTGTCTTCAGAAGCCAAAGCACTATACAAACACCAATAACTTAACTCCTGCCACTCCAGACAGCCAAGAAAAGATCATCAGAGTCTGTTTCACAGGTTTTAGCTATATGGGATCAACTGGGATAAGATGAGCATTGAGCTGAAGAGGTGGGGAGAATGCTCATCTCCTACTGAAGTGTTATCTGTCAAATACAGCTGTTCTCAAATTTTCCAGTGAATGTCTCACTTTTTCCTTTCTTTCTCTCAGATCTGCTTTACTCTTTTTGCAGTTGTATAACATTTCTATGGTGTACTTTTGAGGATCAACATAGGGAAAACATGTTATACATTTTCACTAAGGGCTATTAAAAAAACTTATGTGATTTAGAAGGTGACAGGAACATATAAAAATTGAACTAAGTTAGGTTACTTTGGCTGCTTATGCTCTTACGCTGTAAAAGCAGATTTGAGTAGTAGAGGAAAAATGTCCTTTGGATTTGCATTTCAAACTGCAATTGATTTCATTTAATCCCTGAATACAATCACAGTAGGTTAACTTTATCAACAGCCTTCTTAATGGGAGACTTATCTTCTGGTTGGAAAATAATTAATTGAATTAAATAAACCAGATGACCCAAAAAATTCATTTTTCCAGCTTTTTCTTACTCCATTTTAACCGCATCTGTATCAGTATAGATGTGATTTTTATCCTTCATTCTTCTGCACTTGCATCCTTTCTATTTTGTTTGTAATGTACATTTTCACTATTGGATTCAGGTGGGGTAAAAAAAAACAAAGTTGATTTGCAGCAAATATCAGATATGTAAATATACATATATGTATATAACCCCCAAACATAACTTGAAAATGCAATTCTCCCTTTCTAAAATAATGACTGACACCAGGGAATGAAATAAAAGCAAATAAAGCTTCAGTGAAACTAGTTTTAAAAGTTGTAGCCAGGTAGTTGTAAAACACACTTCAGCTGGGGATTACAAAGTAATGGTCATTGTACACCAGAGCTGTATCACAGCATGGACCACATCACTTGATCTTAGCACTGAGCACAGAGTGACTTCCCCAGTGGCATGCACTCTTGCAGAAATGGAGGAAGGAATAAAGTGAGATGCTGGAAATACAAATCTTGGTTTAAAGATAAGCAATGCAGCCTTAATGCTCTGAATGTTTGCTGCCTTATTACTATCCCTTCAAGAAAAGTCAGCATGGTTTGTTAATAGATGGGTCACCACATCTTAATGAAGGACAGTTCTACTGCTATATCCTCACTAGGAGGTGGTATGGTACATGGATATCTTATGCCCTAGAAAAATAAAGACCAAGAGACACTTCCAGAAACAGGCAGAAGATGAAACTCATGTAAGTGTCCTTTGCCACTGAAAGCTGAAGACTCCTACCTTTCCCCCCATCCATTGGGCGGACTTGGGAACTGCCCCAGCTCAGAGTTCATTCTACTGAAAAAAATATTGTTTCCTTCTAGATCAGGCCAGCTGACTGCATGCATACATAAGGACTGACAGCAGTGCACTGAAAGGGATAGAAATGCAAGAAGTGCAGTATTAAATAAAGATAAGTAGGAAAGGGTATTTTAGGTTATTAAATAATGCTGATCAATGGATGAATACGAACTTTCTGTTCATGACAACTATCGTGCAGTAAGACAAAAATGTGTCAGATGGTATTTACATCACTGAATTGTTTCAGTTCTAGTTAAGAGGCTGCTCATATACGGAGCATGAGCAGAGTGATAAGACACATTAACCCTTGAATTAGTGAACAGAATGTTTCAATTTTAGTTTGGTTGGATCAGAAACAGAAATGCTTCAGCTGCCATATTTTTTTGAACACAGCCCAAGATGTGGGCGGTAACAAAGCATGAAAAAGGTTGCAATTGATTTGGAGCATATGGCAAAACTCTTTGTCAAGGAAAAGGATGGAAAAAGTTGTTTTGTTTTCTGGAAGAAAAATAAATGAGAAGACCAAAGCAATTCAATCTGCTGAGTGTGAAATGCATTAGGAGGATAGGAGTGTTGCACAGCTGAACGCTGAGCTGTCACTGCCAGACACTTTGCTGCTGGCTCTATATCCCAGGGCTCTGGAGAAGGCCTGGCAGAAGTTCCAGCCCCAGCTCAGCTGCAGCCACCACTCCAAGTCTGGGATAGAAGTGTACTGCTCCAGCATAGCTGAGGGAGGCTTTGTAGGTGTTTTAAAATGGAAGAAAAAGCAGCTTTTTAAGTATTTTGAAAGAGAAACGAAGGGATGTACTGACACTTAGATATGAATGGCATTCACATTTAGAAACTGCGCATCTGTAGTAAAAAGTGCAAAGTTTTTCCCATATTCCCAGGCTCCTACATCACTAATACCACCTTTGCCACTGCAGACTTCTTAGAAATCCTCCTCCCCAACACACTGCCGTCTGTTCAGATATCAAGTTGACCTTGGTACAAAACATGGGCTTGCTTTGCTAACCCTTTCTATTTACTAGAGAATATCTAGTTTAATCTTACGCTCTGTCTTGCTTCTAGGGAAAGAAGATAATTGCCCTCTTTTCTCCTTTTTGGAAGAGAAGGAATTGAAATTTATCTATCTTAAACTGAAGTTTTCTGTAAAGCTTTCTAAAGCAACTACATGCACTTTACACTACTATTAAGAAACTGCTGTGCTTTGTGAGACAAGTTATAATTTGTTAGCAAGTAAAGCCAAAGACACAAAAACCACTGAAGAAGCCAAAGCATAGCTACCAGTTTTATTGCTACTGATGGTTTCTTTGAACTCAGTAGGAATGAACAGAGACCATAGTTATTCTTTCAAGAGAGTGACTTTGTGATCTTTGACCAAACACGTGCTAGGAATGGAAAGGGCACCAGTCATCTTTTTTCTGCCCTTTGTTCAGTTAAATAAATAAATAAAAGATATATTTAATAATAATAAATATAATAGATGTTGTTTATATAGTTAATAATAACATAGATATAATTAATTTGTATATCCTTGTGTTTGCATTTGGTAATGCAGAAAGAGTTGGTTGCATGTTTGGTAGTGCAGAAAGTGTTGATCCAAGCACCATGAATGGTAGGTCATAGCTTGAAAATAAGTGTACCACCTGGTACAGTAGCATAGAAGAAAATCTGGAGGAGAGATGTCAGCTACAACAGAGCTTATGAATGGATTCCATTGTGAGATGTTAGAAAGCATAAATTTATTCTCTTTTCACCTGTTCCTGATGATTTTGAGTTCCAGCCACTGTGATGGAAAATTGTTTCTGTGGATATCTTACTGCCTCAATCTCTTTACTCACTTTGCTCATAAAAGGCATGAATTTAAATCTTTGCTGCTGGGAAGTATTAGACACTTTTGAGGAATCCATGTTTATAAACTAAAAGATAATGATGGCAGAAGAGATTTCGACAATTCCTCTCTTTAACTTCTGTAAAATCCATCTGAACAATTACATCTTAGTTCAACTGGTTTATTTCCTACTTAAGCTTACACAGTTCTTTCTATACTGTAGTAACACAAGATGCTGGCACACAGCTTCTGAAAGAGAAGTTTAAATGTTTCCAGGGCAGATCCGTAACTGGTAGTGAATTATTTCTGCAGGACTTTTTACCTCTGCAGATTAGCTCAGGAACAAAGAGGAAAAGGGATATTGTAGTGAAATGCAGCCAAAATGCTGACTTTTTTTCCCCACTTTTTCTTTTTTCTTTTTTTTTTTTTTCCAGTTCAAATGTAAAAGAGGAAATTTACATCAATTCCAGAAAAAAAGTAACCATGCCTGCACCTTTCCTGATATCTAGACACACAGCAAAATCGCAGACAAAAAGCTTACAGCAACCAGTCTCTAATTGTGCCTCAGTTACCACGAGAAGAGCTAGGAAATCAGCTTTTCAGTTGTGGTTCTGGCTGTAGGGTCATTAAAATGAAGTCCATAATGAACTGTTATGATATTGAAATGTATTTTGCATAGTTAATATGCAATTGGAACTCAATCATTTGAAGTATGTCAGTCACTGACTAACTGTGCGGTTCTTTAAAATGTGATCCTACTTTGAAATGTGATGAATAGGAAAGACGTCATAAATGCTGATAAATCTGCAGTGTGGTCAATGTCACCTCGGATGATCTTAGTGCCAACTGTGTTGTGCTTGTTTCTTTGCTGTGTTGAAGAGGAAATGGGCAAAAAAGATTAACAAAATTGTGAGCATGCCCATGTGTTGTTTGTCTAATAATACATTGTACTTATCTCATCCTTTTCTTCAGATAATTTTGTATTTGGACAAATCAGGACTGACATATTCTGTGGCTCTGAGATGCACTTTCAGTGGCTGAAGATATAAACACAGGGTTCTGCTTCCAGAAGCTCATCCTGGGAGGCTGGCAAGGGGTTTTGTCCAAGGATGCTCATTAGCAGCAGATCAGAGACGATGTAGGAAGGTCTAATTCTTGATGCTCTGTTTTTGTTGTTTTGTTTTTTTTTTCTAACCTCAAGCATACATTTACTGAAAAGGTGTTCAGCTTACGTCAATAGCAATTTCCGTATGATCATCTTAGTTTTCTTCCTGCTTATCATGCTCAAAACAGCTAGAAATCAAATATCAGCTCCTGAATATTTTATGTTCAAATGAAGAAACGAAATATCAGGATAACAGATTGATGGGGCATTGCCATCATCTGGCAGATTTACCTTTAAAAAGACACTTCTGGTTTGTGCCCTTTAATGATACATACTTCTCAATATTACCCACACATTTGACAGATAGAAATAAATAGAAGCCATTTCTAAACTTAGTTGATATCTTAATTGTTTAAGAGACTGACATCTACTTTTGTAAATAACCAGTGTGACCACAAGAAAAACATCATTGCTATTTGCATTTATGTATTTATAGAGCACATACCTCAGAGGTATGCAAATATTTGGTTGCATCACATTGCCTATAAATTCATTTATAACTTCCATTGTTCATTACACAGCGTAAGCTCTGGTAGATAATCCAGCTGAGCAAACTGTCCTGAGCACAGTGACTCATAAGAAAGAGGCCTCCAGCAAGCAGCCAGGTGATGGAAAGGCAGATGCCGTGCAAGAAGCCATTTTTATTGTTCTGAACAGTTGGTTTCACTTATAATTTCTTTAGCTTGCAGAGCTTCCTAAGTGCTCACTGACATAATGCAGAGGAAACCCAAACTACCATTCATGCTATTTAATTATTTCTAAACCAGACTGAAGTCTAAATTAGTCAAGGACTGTAATAATGAGTGGTACATACCTTCTTTCACATTTACAAGACTTCTAAAGTGTGAAAACCACCCAAATATTTTGTATATACAAATGTATATATAAAAGATTATGCTTACTTTTAAGAAACAAATGACTGAGCACTCCATTCCAGGCAACAGTACTGACAAATGGTTTGGCTTAGATATACTGGAGAAATAGGGATTAGAGATAATATATTTATATATATATATATTAAAAAAATAAATACATAAAAAGGCAGGAAAAGAATCTTTCTGACCTCAAACCATGTTATTTAACATTAATGTGAACTTCTAGTTCTGATTAGAGTAATCACCAATTACTCTAATCTTTATACCACATGGATTCAATGCTGATGATTTAGTGTCTACTTTCTGCCTCATTTTAGTACATACAGACTGGGAGGCATGATCTGCGGCCAGCTTTCACCTCAGGAAGTTCATAAATTCACTGACAGATCTTATGTGCAAAGAGAGCAAGCATAATTTATGCGAAGTTAAAGATGTCCACTGATATTTCATGCCCTTCAAGCACACTTCAAGTTTAAATCTTCTAGCTATTTTCCCTGCATGTGGTGTGATTATCCAGAAGGTTTTGTCATAGCCCTTCAACAGAGTTGTGACATGTTAAAAGGTTATCCAGATGCGCCATTCCTGTCTGTGAGTGGGAGCACAAATTCCTTCACAGGATCCTCGCTTGATCAAAAGGAGGCTTAGTGTGTCTTCAGGAGGTCCTAAACATCTTGGTGGTATAATGATGTTGACAACTAGCTGGTAGCTGTCTGTGCATGATAGGTTTAATGACAGGTGAGTGTAGGGTTAGACTGTGTCAAGTGCATAAAGACAGACTACAAAAAAGAAGCAAAGGCCTTATCAAATGTACGAGATCTGGTGTTCTTGGGGCGAGGAGCGCCAGGAATTTGGCTGCAGGGTGAGTGCAACCACATCCCCCTGCACGGTTCAAAGGCATCGAAGGGGAACAGAGCTGTTTGCGTGGCAGGGGCTGTGCAAGCCAGGTTGTCTGAACATGCACTTCCATTCTTCATTTTTAGTTTTCATAAGCAGGGATTTTTTTCTGAGTTAAAGACTTTCTAAAAAGGCATGAGGCATCATCAGATAATCATAGCTATGCTCCAAGAAAATTCTTTGAAGCTGGTTTCCTACTTTTATTGCTTTTCTCCAGGCAGTAAGAGAAACGCAATTGAAGAAGGTTAGAGATCCATGAGGCTGCTGTAGATATCACAGTTTTACAATAGAGATGCTATGGCAACTAGTTAAATATAAAGGAAGCTATTTGATCTCCAAGTGATTCTTTTGTTATGTATTTGAGTGGGGGGCTGACATCTTTGGAGTTGCTAGTATTGCTTTCCTTAAAGGCACAGTGATACATGCTAACTGGGATAACTACTGTATGACTTAGAAACTTCGAGCTACACCCAGTAGCTAAGCCTGCTCAAACGCACCCCTAGTTCAAATAGGGTTAAGCTGATGACTGTAGGCTTCCCAGATCTGCTGTTTATGTCTGGGTTTCAGGGCTCTCGTCAGGAACAGGCAGAACTAACCAGGGTTTCCACCTGGGTATGTATCAAACAAGCCTGGGCTGTCTACCAGTACTTCAGATGAGGAATTCAAGTCTGAACATTTTTAGAGAACAGGCCAACCCATGATATTCTCATATACTTAATCCTAGACTGCTCTTTCATCATGCATTTCCTTAATGCCTTTCAAGAGTCCTAACACTTTCTGTTACTTTGTGCACATAAATGTTTTTAAATAACAGACTATTCCTATGCAATTTTCCATCTTTCTGTACTGGCTAGAGTTAGATTGCACACAAAATCAAATTGCACAGCAAAGCACACCTCTTTTGGATGTATTACAGGAGCTTTCCCTTGTATATTTTCCACTGGGCAATCAGCATGTTGCTGCTTTTCTGCTGCTGCAACAACAAGATGGAGCACCATATTTTTACAGGACTTCAGTGCTAAATGTTCTAATTCTGTGGTGGCAGAAAGGGAGGATATTTTTAAGACATATCATAAAGAATAAGGTGGTTATTAAAAATGATGCTTCAAAAGAGCTTAAATGCAATGACAACATAGACTTATTTTACATAACAAATGGATAAATAATATTTGAGGATCACTTAAGACCAACTCCAGAGTAAGAGGTGATGCAGGGCCTTATTAGATCAAGCAGTTGATTTTTTCAGTGACCTTTACCCAGCTGAATCTTCTAAGAGAATACTTGATTGTGCCAAGGTTCATTAAAGTTAGTTAATTATCTTCTAGTATGTTTGCAGCATATGATAAGCATGTGAATTTCAGACAGCCTTATAAAGTGGATGACTGCAGTTTCTGTAGTTTCCTCTAAATGAAGAGCAAGGGCCAGCCAGTAGTCTGCATGCTGCAAATGGAAGTCTCTGCTGATCTCACCTTTGTGTTTTCTTTTCCACCACCCCCATGAGACACCTCCCCTTCTCTCTACTTACTAAGACTAGTCTCTCCTTCCAGACTTCACCCAGAATTTTGTTTCTGTCATGTTACCTACCAAATGCAAGCTTTTAAAATGGAAGAAAAGCACTTACATATTCACATTCTCTAGTAGATGAGAAAAAAAAATCACATTTGTCCTAGTTCTCTCCTCCTTCTATTTACTTTATTTCTTTCATTGATTGTCTGAGATCTAATATTTAGTCAATAAACCCTTTCAGACACATGGTTGCACTTGACCTGTTCTGGTAAACATCAACACATGTACTGAATGATGAGGGCTATTTCTAATAATGAACAGTGAAATTGCTCTTACACCTTAATGTTAAGAGACTTGGAATCACAGGCTTGATAAGGGTGGAAAGTACATACTCATGGATATCTTAATGTTTCACTGATCAACATTTTCACATTACCTTTGAAATGGTTATACCTAGTTTCTGCTCCAGAGACACTGGACATGAAGGCAACCTAAGGGCGTTGTGTCTTCATATGAAAACTACAGTTCTGACTCACACATTGTTACTGGAACACAGAGCTGCAGATGATGAAGACAGTCAGAACGGAAAGGGTCAGACAGGCACAGCTCCAGAGTGGGGATCCTTATCCTCTACAAAACTCAGAGTATACTACTGATTTTGCCAAGCATGTTTCCAGAAGCAGATAACTACTGCAGCATGATAACACTTGGAAAAATTAAGAAGTCTTTTACAAGGTGAGGCCTGTTCGCAGTAGTTTCTCCCTGTTCACGTGAATAGTTCTCATAACTTGAATTGTAATTACTCAGACTACTGCCTTCTGACTTTGACCTTTGTCTCCATCTTTCTCCACACTCCAGTTTCATCCTCATAGCATGTTTGTAGGACATGCCAGTAGTTTTCCTCCTTTTGAAGAAGAGCTGAGGCATCAAGACGTGATTTGCCTATCTATAGCTTTACTGTGTAAGAAGTAATAAGGAATTAAGGTGTACTGAGTCCCTGATCACAAGTCCAGCCTTTTCTTCCACAGCTACTTCTTGCTTCTCCTGATGATCAAAATGCTACATCCTCTCTGTGTATTAAAGTCCTTTCCAGATTAACTAAATAAAAGCAGGATTTCAGATCTAAGGACTAAGAGAAGTTTTGTAGTTTAATTCAGTTATAGATGTAAGTGCTTTTGCGAGACAGAACCTAAAACTGGTTCTTGACATTCAACAGCTCAGTCATGCACTTGAGCACAGAAAGATGAGGGAAAAGAACATTCCATTCCAGCAGATACCTCTTGCACAGTCACTTTTTGGTCCTCTTCAGCCTTGGGGCCATTGAACCCAGGGACCCATTTCTGCAGGACAGCCAGCTGGTAGGCACAGAACATTCCTGGTAGATGCCTCCAGCACTCCTTTAGAGAACTAGCACCAAAGAACTCATGTGGCCACGAAGGACAGGATAAGATGAACTCAGTACACAGCAGTGCATTTGGGGGTTTGAGAAGGAGGGAAGAAATGTGTGTCTCCTAGGCTAGATATTTTGGTTGGATTGATATTTTTCACTGCTGAAAGAAAAGGAGTGAAAATAGTGTCTCAAATCAAAGTTGAGTGTCTTAGTCCATAGGCAGTTTGCATAAGCTTTGAGTCCTTTGCCTCAAATTGTTGGAAAATTATCTTAAATTGCTCTTTATGTGGATAAATGCTTTTTTGGATCACACCATCAAATGCTGTAATTGTAAAATCATAATTCACCAAGATAGGAGATCTGGTTTCTTTCTTTTCTTTCTAATTTATTTATTTATTTATTTATTGCATTGCTATAGATTTCCAGTATCATCTTGATTATCAGATCAGTTCAGATCAAATAACAGTGAACTCAGTGCTGTCATCACTAGCTATCACAAGAAAATGGCATATATATGCACCCAGTTTGTGGTGTCCTTTTTGTATAAATATCAAGCAGATAGGTTTACCTACTTCCTCTTCCCCTTCCTCTTCCTCTTCCCTGAATTTCAACAGTTCTGACAACACTCCCTGGTTTATCCTGGAATTAAACTGAGACTGCAACATTTTAATACGTTATAGTAAGCCAATTAATGTTGGTAAAGTAATTTGAAGCTCTCAGCTGCATCAAATTGTGTGGAAATGTGCATGACTTAATGCACAGACCTCAGCTAGCATTTAGAATCTTAAGAAGTTTCACAAAATTCTACTATTCTGTGATGTAGATGCTACCTTAGTCCTGTGAAGCTCAGTATATAATGCCTATCTCTGCTCCTATTTCAGGTCTAGGGTAGCCATGACATCAGAGTTTACACTATGCAAATGTCTTTATATCATCTCTGTGAGGAGCCAAAGAGTAATAGACAGTGCCACCACTTAGGACATAGCAACATATCAACAATATAATTAATGATTAATGTACTATTTATATTGCGGTAACATTTGCAAACCACAGTCATAAAGTAAGACCCAAGTCAGCTGTACAAACACATACAAACATGATTTCTGCCCCAAAGATTAAAATCTAAATGAGGAAATAAGGAGTTTTTTGGACCTGAAGAAGGGAATGTATATATATATATATACATACATACATACATATATATATATATATATAAAAGGCCATGTAAATCATCTACACTGAAAAATGAAATGCATGGGGCATGGTCTGTTTTCAAGTGAAATCTTGAAAGATATATTCATATATATGCATATATATATATATTCATATAACTTGAAAAGTTTTTATACCAATGTAAAAGGTTATGTAAATAAACCTATTTCATAATATTGATAGCTATAAATATGATGGCATAGAGAAAAAGATTTGTCTAAGTATTTTCCTACACAGTGCATTATTTTCCTTTATTTTCATATAATTATCAAACAAAAAATGTTGATAGTTTCCTCAGGTAAGCATCCAAAGGGAGTACTGTCCAAGTAGGGAATTCCTTAACTGATGCATCAAGGTGATATTGACATGCTAGATTATGCTCCAGAGACTTCCTAATAGTAGTATATCAGATGCTCATGCACTTCATGAAACAAACTTATTTCTGTCAGGGAATTCCCATAAAGAAAAAAGGTAGCTCTCCCTAAACTGATAAGGTTCATGAGCAGTACTTATTCTGATAGAGTCAAAGTGTCTCTTTGGTTTTCATTAAGTTAAATGATTCAAAGCACCCAAAGCTATACTGGAATGAATACACATCAGAATAGCTGTCCTTTCATGGAGGAGAGTAAAAAAATCTTTTCTCCTCAGAGTTTCTGAGGACAATTGTATGTTGTCAGGCATCATGGTTTTCTTCTTAGTGAACAAAGCAGTCAGAAACATAGTCAGTCACTGGAATGATAACCTTGAACTACTGTAGTGAGTTTTACCAAAGCTCATCTGTCAAAGTTGTAATGACAGTGTCTACATCAGTTTCTCCACACTGTTTTAAACTTACTTCAAGTAAGCCTGCATGAAGTACTTCAGTTACTGCTAGTTATATTAGGACAGCTTTATCAAGCTGTCTTTTTGCTGTCATAAAAAGACCATTCCTGTGTGAAGGATGAAACTACTAGGGTCATGTAGTGCATAGGAAGCACACAGAACTTTTGACACAGGCACAAAATCATCTGTCCTCAGCTCACCCTCAAATTAATATAGTGAATTCAGATGAATTGAGAGGATGTGAAGACCAGAGCTCTGGCAACTGTCCAGACAGGATATCACAGCAGAGCCAGAGGGCAGCTCCAGCTTGGCAGGAACTGCCCAGAAGCTGGCATGCAATTAAAGGCTCTGGACTTCTTGCAGGTAAACAACATGTACCTAGCAGATGGCCAGCTGAATGCAGATAGGCTGCAGATAAGGGGACAAAAATGCTGAGGGAATGATGAATTGAGCACATAACATTAAATCTTGTTTCAGATGTCTGCAGTGAGACTGCTGTTTTTTTTACAGCACTTTGGGTGTCATATACAAGGCAAATGGCCCTGAGTTGTGAGAGAAGCCTGTCTGTTGTTGCTTGTGGCTGTTTGAAGGCACTCGGCCACAGTAGGTGTTTACAGCTCCTGAAATTCTGAATGCAAGTACTCTCTCTCTTTAAATTGTGTCAGACCCCAGTCCTTAGTTACCTCAACTACCTCTTCCACCATATTCTCATGGATCTCACTTTCCTACAGCTCTCTTCCAACATCAGAATCCAGCAGCTCCACCTTCCTACCATCAGTTTGCTTAGCTGAGCTTGCTGAGATCCTTCTTGTTAGATTTCTGGACCTGAGAAAGTATCTTGAGTGTCTGTTCTCCACATAGAGCCATCTGGACACATTCAATTAGGAATCGCTGTACTGTTTCCCATTATTTAATGTAGACGTGCCTTAAGATACACAAAATTAGAAAGTGCCTTAGAGAACCCAAAGTGCAGACATAATCATTCTGATAGTACAAGTGACAGGGATCTGAGAGTGTCTTTCCTCGAAGTACTGTATACTTCAGCTAGAACAAATCCAATCTTCATTAAGTGCACTTCTCTGAGAAACAGGGAGTTGAAAATCTGCAGAAATTCTGCACTGTTCCAGATTTGTATAGAGACTGATCACAGTTGTATCTTGTAGTTGCATGTTAGAAATGGCATATTCTTGTCTGTGCTACTTAAGTCCTGTGTATTTTATCACTACCCACACGCTCAGTGATTTTCAACAGCTAGGAATCTTTATCACATTTGAATCAATCTGTTGGTGATCTTCCACAAAAAGAACTCAAACATCAAGCCTCAGACTCTACGTATGATGTAAGAAAATACCTTTGCTATATACATAACCCAAGATTACAGTTGGCTAACACAAATAACAGGATGATAAATTTCTTCTTGCCCCTTTGGACATTAGGAATGGTGTGGCTGGAACTGCATTAAGTAATTGTATTTTCTTGTTTCCCAGCTACGCTGAAAGTCCTGCCCTTGAGTTCACCTTCAAACATGCACACCTTTTTTTGGGGGCTTCCACAAGAAATTGTGCTTCAGATTTATCATGAAGGGAAAACAGTAGTATGGCAGCAAAGTCTGAGATCAGACTTTCAGAAAGCTTCACATGTCAGAGATGGAAAATGACCAGGCAAAAACAGAGCAGTGGGGTATACACATAGTTAGAGCTATGCCTATAGCTTCAGAGCCAAAGATCCTGCAGGAAAATGGTTTACATTACTGGTTGGATCTGAAGCTAAACACCTCAAGTAAGTGGATTCACACAAACAACATCTCCTTATGTATAAGGAGGAATAAGAACTGGCAGACTGCAACAGAAATACTCTCACACATGTTGTGTAAGTAAAAAGACTGCTCAGGAACACAGAATTATTGGAGAGGCAGGTGCAGGGACATACTCAAAGTTACACCTGCTTTTGTTTATTGCCACTGGAATAATGCTTTGCATCTGTTCCTTGCATCAAGGAATACACCCAAATCAGAGTATCCAACAAAGTCTTTCATAGATATATAATTTGTATGACGCATGATGTCAGCTGTGGTTTCCTGTTACTTTTTTTTATATAGTTTACCTGACTGGTGTAGACCTGATATGTGACTATGAGTTAGTGGAAGTGGGAAATGAGATCATGCCATTGGGCTGGGTGAGGAAGGCTACCACATGATATAGGATGTTCTATTGATAGTCAATGAACCAATGAAAGAGCCTGAGATCCTATGCTCAAATTCACATATTTTATAGGGTCCAATCCAAGCATATATTTTCTGGAAACTTTGGCAAATGAGTAGAAATAAATATCAGTCTCAGACAGATAAACACACCACTGAAACAGAAGTTTCTTTTTCTTTTCACAAAACATTTTTCTTTTCAGCAATACTTCCACATAGAGAACCTAAATAGAAGTTCTTATTAGAAAAAGGGAAAAAAAAAAATAAAAATCAAACAATGCACTGCTGTCATAAAATTTCATGCATGAAGATGTCCTGGATATTTGGCGCACTTGGTGTCCAGCTATGAGCCTATGAATTTTGGCATTCTTTTCTGAAACCAACTGAAGATTTTCTTTGTATTTGTATGCAGCTTGAATGCTTATTGCGTAGCATGAAGTTGAAAGGGCAGTGACAGCCAAGTTAAGGCATTGGCATGGATATCAGGTCTAGTTTCTGTGGCTGGCACTGCCAGGCCTTCTTTAAATGAATTGCATCATCTTTCTGCTTCATTCTTTCCCATCTGCAGAACAAGGAAAACAAATTTCAGTTTACACTGGTGTTGAGAAGATTAATTCATTACTGCCTCTAAACTAGATCAATAAGCTGATAAAAGGTGCAAGAGGAATGCAAAGCATTTCCATTAGACAACACGGAAAATGGGAATACTGTCAAGGTCTTCCTTGGCTAAAATGAAAGCTCCTATATCAACTGCAGATCCTCTGGGAACTGGCTGGTCTTTGTTTATTTGACATGCTTTTAAAATCTGATCAGAGCAGGAATAATAACTAGCACTTGTAAGAAGTTTCTTTAAATCTAATTTTTCTATTTCTCAGTGATGCAGAGCAGTCTAGGATCCAGTTTGTCATAGCTGCATCTGAGCAGCAAAGAAAATGCCTGATTCCTTCTGGCTTCTGTCTGTAAAAGTGCATCAAGGTGCTCAAGGGCCCACAATTCAAGGTCATGAGGTCAATCACAGTTCAGTGGCCCTTTCTATTTCTTACTATGAACTCCCATAAAGCTCTTGTGAGAGCCATTACTGGTAGTGATAATAGGGTTTGTTTCACAGAAATACAATATCAAACTCTTGGACTGTAACTTCAGTCATCTGTGCTTCAGACAAATGTGAATATTCGTATACTTCTGATCCATATCAAACATACCCTGTATAAGACTATAAATACACCAAATGCTTCTTTCTCTCCCTTATATTTGCCAGAACATAAATTTAAAGACAAAATTTCTGATGTGTTCTAATCCCGTGAGTAAAGGCAATAGTGGGTAATGAGAATATGAACAAAAGCATTCCCTTACTGAGAAGTTGCATTAGCAGGGTAGGCTTTTGTCCATCAGATAGGCTTTCAAGTCCTGCAGCAATCTTACCTTACTGGACAGTCCTTCAATGCCATGAGCTATATTTCCAGAGTGAATTCCCTTTTGGCATTCACAACATTTTTTTAACAGTTCCAGGCCTTGGGCAGCAAAGGCTGTTTGAACAACACATTTTCTAAAACATAAGTCTCTTTCACTTTTTTCTTGGTTTTGTTGTTGTTTTTTGGAGACATGATACTTGGAAGGTTTTTGTCAGAAGTCAGGCGAGGCACCTGACTGACGGTGTAACTGCCTGATGGGGTCTCATCCTAGCTAGCTTCTTTGAGAACTGGTCAACTTCTTGGTTTCCTTGCTGGTAGCAGGTATTTTGGCTGATCAGTGCACTGGTTTGTTTCCATTTGCTAGGAACTGTGGACACTGCCATTTTGTTCTAAGTATTATGTTAGCAACTTGGAATTATACAGAAAGCAGAAGATGGAGTGGTTTATTTTTGTGTGTGTGTGTTTGGTTGGTTGGGCTTTTTTCCTGTTTGTTTGTTTTTCCAGCCATTACTGATCACTTGGAACAGACAGCACATAGTTGTGTTCTGATTTTAAAGCTGTTGTATCCCAGTAGAAAGGTCTTGATATTACTTCACCAGAGTTTGTGTTCCAGCCTGTGTCCAAGGATGGTGGCAGTAGACTGCAGATTTTTCCAGTGTGGTCTGAAATACAACTTCTTTTTTGATTTGGGGAAAGTAATGAAAAAGGATGATAGCCACTGTGTGTCCCGCTTTTACCTCTTTAACTTGTGATCTGTCATCATATTTTACAAAGTTTCCTGGGTTAGGTTCTTGACATAAGAAAGTATTAGATTCTTTTCCTCATACTCACTACATGTGAATGCATGTGATGATCTTGTCTATTTTTTGTCTACGTAACAAAACATCAGTGCCCCAAAGGCACTGGTCATTCATCTACTTATGCCAGCACTCTTGACACTGTGTTAATTTCTTCCAGGCAGTTTGTTTGTGCATCAGCAGCAACACATGAGACAGCATGCCTTCTTAGATCTTTTCCCAGTGACCCCTTAAAAGTTTCCTCTATTTGTCTTCTCTAAACAGTTCTCTCAATCTGATCTTAGCAAATTGACAGCTGCATTGATAAGGAATGTAGAGATGTTATATTTCAGAGGCTAGGATAGCTGTATTTCCAGCAAACTTTTGTGATATTTATTTATTTAATTAATTAGTTGTTAGAAGATATGACTGTGAATAAAAATGGCTAGTATCACTCAGTTTAATATAAATTTTACATTCACTTTGTCTTCCCTGGCCCAGGAATATACTTCGTATATGATTCATGTAATGGTCAGACTTTCATGCAGATTATCATATAATGTATACATTCCATGCAGTTAAAACAAAAACTTTTTGACTTCAATCCATCTCCTTGGATCCTCTGAGCTCTCTTATTCCAGAAAATTTAACTGGCAGGCACTCTTTCCCCAAGAGTTCGCAAAGAAATTACTGGAGCCAGACAAACATTCAGTAAAGCATGTTTGGAATACTTAAACTAATGTTATTTACAAATTTGGTTTGAAATCATTAGATACATTGGCCAGAACCTGATCCTCCTCCTCTTTTACCACAAAGATAAAGAAGAATGTAACAAATACTGCATTTATCTGACAGCTTGGAATTAGAACATTTACCCAGGCTCCAAGAAACTCAGGATTAGCACCACAATTCCACTTTGCATAATGTGTTTAAATATTACAAAAAGAAGAACACAAAAAAGTGCTCAGAAGTGTATTTCTACCTGGTGCATTATAAACTTCTCAGAAGGTGCCAATTCTGAAAGCTCCAATCTTTGCTCCTGCGAGTGCATCAGTGTGTAACGAGAGAGCTACTCTTTAACCACATGTACTGACTAGTCTACTATTCTGGGAGGTGAGCATTGAATCATAGAATCACAAGGTTGGAAAGGACCTATAAATCATCTAGTCCAACCATTCTCCCACTATCGTTGATAGCACAAGCCACTAAACCATATCTTGTAGCTCCACATCCAGATTCCTCTTGAACACTGCCAGGGATAGCAACTCTACCACCTCCCTGCAAATGAGACCAAGGACAGTGGTCTCATTGGTCTGCAAGCAGTGGAGACCAAGGACAGTGTTCATTCTGGATCACATACATTCTATGTAAGTGGGACTGCTCTTGAGATAGCAAATAAAGGGGCAACTGTTTCCCCAGCAGTAATTCTGAGAAATATTCCCTCTCTCCATATTTCTGCTTCTGTAGAAATTCTTCAAATGAAATGTTTTGTGTCAATTGGAACATGACACTAAAACAATTTCTAATTTTTGTTTGGCAAGAAGATTCAAATTCTGTTTGAACCCAGATGAATTTCCCCCTGTATTTTTATTAAACTGCCAAGCCATGAAATCAATTATTTGAACATTCATCTAGCAGATGTCTAATTAAACTGCTCAGAAAAAAACACGACACAACAGCAACAACAACAACAACAAAAAAAAACAGCCTGAAAAAACCCACGCTGGCTATCTGTGCTTCTGTGAGTACAGTCTCATTGCCAAATACTTTTAATGACTTACCTTCCCTTTGGTTCTCACATTCCTGTAAGTTTTCAAGGACAACCAAAATATCCAAACAATGCTTGTCCCTTTCTGGTGGCATTTCCGTTCTCATGTGGTACCCTCACAAGAACAGTCTATGTCGCTCTGGATGTTTTTAAAAACAGGATGTATTCTCTCATGATATTTCTTGCACAGCTGAGGAGCCAGATATGTGCTATCACTTTCTTTTGTAAATACAGAGAATGAGACATACATAGCAAGATTGCTGGCTTGAGCCTAGCCAGGCAAATCCTGAAGAAGCAGTAAGTGTGTATAATCAGATGTTCTCTCATCTTCAGTAAATGTAAGAAGCTATCAGCTTTCAAAGGCTAATTCCAGCCCACTTCAGCTAAGATTCTGTACCGGAATGCAGGCAGAGTGAAAGTCATAGCAGTGCAAACTAAGCCAAGACATTTAAACATCTTCTAGAAGGGGTCTAAAGAATTCTGCACTCAAATAATTCCACATGTTTTTTTCTTTCCCAGCTGAAGGGGCAGCAAGCTTTGGGATTGTAGTTGGAAGCTATGCAGTACAATTGTTCTGTGAATTTACATAGCCCAGTAATAGATACAGTAATGTTATAAGACACACAACCTGAGAACTGTTGCAACAGCTCTGCCAATCCAATAACTGCAAGATAAGTAGGTAAATCAAGCTTACATTGGAATTATATCTACTTCCTCAAACCTCTAGTGCTCTACCTGAATTGCAAAGCTAACCATCTGTCCAATCGCTTTGTTTAAGAGACTGTCCTCTGGAGTTGTTCCGGATAGTTACACAGATTAACAGAGCAGATGGTTTTAGATAAACATCCACCCAAGTGGTTAATGTGCTAATCAAACCAGTAGAGCTAACAATCATGTGCCTGCATCTTTTCCCATCCAGAGTGGCCAGAGATCTGTTCTTAAGAGTTGTGCAACTTCTACTGTGCCTAAAACAGGTACCAAACATAACCTCTGGTTTAGCAAGTAATTTAAAAACATTTAAAGAAACAGATTTGAACTTTGAATGAAGAGCCTCATTCAATTAGAAGAACAATGGAGTTTCTGTAAGAAATTAGATTGAACATCCAGCTAGTCCAAGCCCACCTGAGACAGTGGTCAGATCAGCAGATTACAATGCAAGCAGAAGATTGTATAAGGCAGATGGAAATCCATCTGCTCCAGAGTGGCTTAAATTCTGGAGCAGAAGACTGAAGACACTCTTGTGCTTTAAGTTTAGCCCTTAACTTTCCTTTTCCAAAAAACTTGCTTCATTACACATACCTTTCTCCTGTACAATTCAGTTGCCTTCAATTTGCAAAAATAGCAGTCTTTCCAGTCTTTCTAGTAGTGAAAGGTTTTGATCAATTTTATCATGCTCTTCTGTGCTGGGGCAACCTGCTTGGTGACTGGCACAAGAGTCCTGCCTTATTTTGTGTTCCTGCTAGTAAGCAGAGAGGTCATGTAGAGAGGTGAAATTTCCTGGCTTCTTTTTGGTACCAGGTGTACAAGATGACCCTGAAAACAGATACTGAAAGTGTTTTTGAGTAAAGTGTTCATTAGTGACAGATGTTACCTGAAGGGTGCAGGGCCCCTGGGAAATGAATTAGGCTTGACTTCTCTGATATAACTATTAAAACTGAAGCCAGATCAACTCAATAAGCATGTGCAGTTTCAGTTCATTTTTCATTGCATCCCCTCCTTCTTCCTTGTGCTGGAACTAACATTGTTATGTCTCTATTAGGATATGGCTTGTGGGATGATCTGTTTTAAAGATATTTTTTGTTGTTTGTTTGTTTGTTTGTTTTGGTAACTGCCAGTGCTGCTCACATGCCTATAGACTGCATCCTTTTCCAGTGATGCTTGCTGCACATAAATACTGCATATGTTTAGAATTCACCAGCCACAGAAGGATGTGTCTTTCATCGGTCCTTCTTAGCTGTGGGAAGATTTCACCTTCTAAGATTCCTTGTTCGGCTTAGTGGTATATCTACTTTTCTCTTAGAAAATGCTTAGGGTTGCACTGCTTTTGCAGAACAAACTCTTAAAGACCAAATCAGACCATGCAAGAAGCCACTAGAGTGGGAGAAGGATCAAACATAGTAAGCATTTTATTCATTAGAATAATGTTAACAGTCAAATTACCATAACCCAACTGAACCAGCTCAGCTCTCCTGCAAGTTAAAGACCAGATTGTATTGGGAGTGTTTGTTTTGTAATTTTTAAAATAAATTAAGAATTCAATGGTGTATTCATAGCGCACAGCAAAGCAAGTTTAAATGGACAGCCCCAGACCCATTGATGTTGGCACTAAGTGAATGCAGTTCTAGCTGGTATCAATATTAATCCTAACTGTGTAAACATAGATTTGCCTGAGTCACAAACTTTAGCTGTATCGGTTGCCATGCTTTAATCTACTAGTTTCAGGACTGTGTTTTCTGCACTAGATCCATCTGGAAATTACTGCAAGACAGACTATTTGTCAGTATTTCCTTAGGGTTTTTTCTCAGTGCTATTTCTATCTTTGTGTTTTTAAACCTTGGATTGACTGATGTATATCAAGTATCCTAACATATAAGGAAAGGTAAAGAATACCTGCAGTCACAAGAACTGTGGCAGTGGGACAGGGAAGTGATGCAGGATGTGGGGTAAAGCCTTAGTGCACTAGAATTTTGTAATTTTAGGAAAAACTGGAAGCTTTCTACTTTGTTGTCTCATTCATGCTGGCACATATGTTGAGCAAATGAGACTGGGGAGTAAAGACTGTACAGTGTGTACAAGAACAAGCAATTTTTTTAGTTCACGATTTTAGAAGCCAGACTTCTCTAATTTTAACTGTAAAAAAATAAAGAAGGACTGTACCTTTCACAGTTTCACACAGTAGTCTTTGTTTTCAGCTCCATTAGCAGGTGGTTGTTTTATTTGTATCTTTGGTCATTTTATTGTATGAAGGTCCTTGCTATTGCCAGAGAATGGCTTGTTGTTATTAATATTTTTAAGGCAGTGTACTGGGGAGGAACATTGGCTGTAGCAGCGTTGCCAGCTGTCCCAGAGCTTTGAACAGAATCCCAAAGCTATGCCATGCATGTATAAAAGGATGGTGTGATCAGGCCACTGGGTCCATCAGCAAGCTCCAACACAAGTGGTCACATTCCACTAGCAAGACACAAAATGATGATATCTTGTAAGTGTCTTAAGTACGTATTTGGTTATCATTCTGTTTGAACAATCTTCTGCCTCTTGGCAAACACAAAATTTTCAGAAATCTAAAATTTTTATTACTTGTAAGGCAAGGTTTTTAAAGTTTAGCTGAGAATGTATGATGATGATGTACCCTCGTGTCTTGAGATTTTGAACTGATACTATCATGTCTAAGTGAGGTAGAAATGAAAGTATTAAATCTCTGTGGTTACACTACATTAATCAAATAAATGTATAAGGCAGGAAAGCCAAGTTTTGCTGATAAAGCTGACTTAAGTTATTTTGCTTTCTTAGTGTACTGACACTGTCAGAAGACATCTCTGAATTCCTAACTTTTCCCAAGTCTCCGCATTAAAGGATAGATTAACAGCTGACTTCTCAGCATGCGTTTTTGCAGATCTTTCTTTGACTTCAATTTCACTTTGCATGACATCATTCACTCTTCCACACCCTTTTTTTTTTGCCCTCAACAAGAGATGCAAATACCAGATAACTGATAGAGTAAGAACTTGTGATCACCAGTGGCTTTCATGTTCGGACACTGTTATTAAAGAGACCTTAGAAATCTTCAGGCATGGAAAATGTATAGTATGAGTGGACTTCAGGGCTTTACGTACATCTTATGCCTGGAGACCTGAGATTGCCTTAATGATAAAGTTTCTGTCGCTTCTGGCTGTGAAGGCAACATTGACATGGTCACTACTCCTTCTGCAGCTGGGCAAGTTTAAACAGTCATAGTCAGAAGTGTGAATTCTCCCTCTGGTCTCTCTGAACAGTTAATTGTTTATCCTCAATTAAATATTTGCTTTGGACTTGTTTTCTAATCTAGGGCTCAGTGCTGCACAATGCAGGTGCAGACTCTCGCCATTTTAAGTTTGCAATAGTATTTCCAAGATAAGCATAAGTTTTAGTGTCTTACAAATAGACTGAGGTTGCTAAACATGCAAACTGTTTATAAAAAGAGAGTCTTATGCTTCTAAATTCCCAAGGTACATTTGAAAACTTAAACTCTTTTCAGAAAAGAAAAGTGTAATGATTAAACATAACACACCCTGATATGTAAGAAGTTAAGAGCAGCTTTGAGGATTTGGCTGAAGCCAGTAGGTAATTAACTGAGGCTAAATCAATATAGAGATGCTATGTCCACTCAGATTACATCAGTTTAACACCAATTTCTCTGCTAACACAAGATTTACTTGTCTAAACCCCTATAGCGATGTGCAGCTTTACCTAAGGAAGTACTCTGAGAAGTGAGAACACCTCTTTCAGTGACATCAGCCCAGAGATTGTCATAGTTGTAATGCCATACTGCACCCCAAGCTAAACTATTAGAGTTAGGACAAAAGTGTTTTGGATTTTTGTGAACATTAGTTGCCAAATTATTTGTGCTGTTTTGGAAAACAAGATTACTTTTGGACACAGATCACAAATGCCTTATTGAAATGAGATAGCTCAGTCTTAAATCTTAGCTTGCTTTGCCAGACTTAAACTCTTTTTCACATGGTTTTGGGAAGGGAGCTTGGATATGCCTAGATAATTTCAGTAGCATGCACAGACTGTCTACAAATAATGAGCATTTGCCACTTGAGACATAGGTGGTATCTACACCTATAGTTTAGAACAAAGTGGTCTTGGATGGTTTCTTTGATCAAATTTCTCTCTATCTCACCTTGCTCTGATAACCACGTATTTGATCCCACTGGCACACTGCCTGGGCTAAGAGATGAAAAAATTGCACTTTAGTTTTGATTGAGGTGGTTTCTCTGCATCTAGGAACAAGCCTTTCGTATTTCTGTCATATTCACATAGTTTGTCCCAGTATATTCATTTAATGCTGCTACTTCTTGGAGATAACCTAAACATTATTATTATTATTATTATTATTATTATTATTATTATTATTATTATTATTGCAAGGAAGAGTACTCACAAAAAAATAATGGTAACCTTCAGAAAGATGCTCATCTTCCTTTGATGTTTGGGTATATAAAATTATCTTTTAGGTATTAATTATTCTCTTCCCTTCAGTATCAGGTCATTTCCCCAAGATTCCATGGTTAATATATGCATGTTATTTTCCTTTCCATGGTTCTTGTTATCCATCTGTTCTTGGATCACTGACTTCCCAGTACAAGGGCTCACCTTTACTTAATTCTATCTAATATCCCCCATAGATGGGCACTATAATACAGCTTCTATGTATGGTATCATTTAATGTATTTTCTGTTTTAGATAGATAGATAGATAGATAGATAGATAGATAGATAAACAAACAGACAGACAGATCACAATCATTGTACTGAATCATCAGTAGTTCCTGAGTCCAAGAATATTCAATCTAAAAGGAGAACTTAGAAAAGCATGTAGGGATTCATTAAGTCATTGGCTTCTGACTCAACAGAAACCTAATCTAAATTCCTATGCAGTAAAGCATTGAATCTTAAATTAAAGCAGGGATTTGATTTTTTTTTTTTTTTAATAAGAAAGCATTTTAATCAAATTATGCTCATAATAGAACTTAATTACAATTCTGCATTCACTAGGATTGCCAGATGAGTACAAAAGAATCATAAAATGGTCATTTGGGACATGTTTTCACCTAGAAACTGTACTGCTCCTACTTTCTAAGCTGTGGATGAAATTATATGCGTAGTGAAACATTTGTATCAAAGGATCTCAGTGCCATAGGAAAAGCAGAACACAGTATTTTGTTTTGTTTTCTTTCAGTTGCATTCTTCCTGTAAATTTCAGGTATGTAGTTGTACTGGTACAACTAGAAAAAAGAAAAGAAGAAAAAGAAAGAAAGGGGGAAAAAATAGAGATTCTATGATTTTGTGGTTATACTTTAGCTCTTTTATCTAAGAGGAATGAGTACTGAAATCTTTTTGTGCTTATGATTGAAGGTCTTCCTGTAGGTCTTTTTTTTCCCGCTAGCATTTGTTGATAATCTGTGAGATTAGATTTTAAAAGTAATGTGATAATAGAATTTGTAGAAGATACATTTCACTTAATGCAAAATCAGATCAATACTTGGTAGATGCCGCTAGAGAATTAGTCAAGTAGTCTGATCAATTACAAACATTTTATTTTGACAAATGCTTTTTTATCTGATGGGTAAAATTTCAATATATAAACCCACAAGCCTATAACAAAAGCCCATGCCTACGGGCATATAGACAAACAACATCCACAGCTCCTAGGAGGAGCTCTGTGGTTCCTAAGAGGAATTTGAAAAGCTTAGGCGAGCCTTTACCACTACCTAAGTTTCAATCTGGTCACTAAATGTGAAAGGTGACTTCTAAAAATACCTTGCCTGGAGTTCTCAGCCATGTAAAAACTGAAAATCGGACTGGGGAACTGCTTTCTAAATGGGAACTGCAATTTGAGCATCTGACTATAGGAAAGATATTTCTGTTTCGATGACAGTTGAATTCTTTAAGGCTAAGTGAATTGCTGTCTGTGGTAACCACCCAATTTTACCCTAGCCTGACCATACAAAAATACTTTCATTTGTGACTACACTACAGCAACTGATCATACTGACAGAGACTTGGCAGTTTCAAACCTTAAGACACACATTTGGCTGCAAAACTCAGAATATTGTGTTTGTCTGTTCTCTAAAAAAAGTCATTTAAGAAAATGATGCCAGAAACTCAGCACTCATGCAAACTTTTGGTAACTCATGTGCCATTAAGTAGCCAGTGGATCTAGTGACACATTTCCTGTCTAAGCAGTGACAATACTAAATGTGAATAGTGCATTTCATAGCCTGAACATTTGTATTAAGAAAAACAAAAGGGCAATGATGCAAATGAAATGCAAACACTTAAAGTATGAAATCAACCATTCCCACAGGCCAAAAGAGTTTGAAAAAAATTGCGAGTCTTGCTGTCCCACCCAATTTCCAAAATAGGACAAGCAAAGACTGTCTTATGCATATCTCCACTGTTCTGTTCTAGACTGGCTAAGCACTGTCACAGGTCTTGAAGTAAAATGAGCACAGCCAACTAAAATTTGTGCTTGTATAAACACAAAGGTTTAAAATTTAATATGAGAGAATTTTGTCAGGTGAAATGAATTTTACATTCAATACTTTTCAGATTCCCTTCTTAACTCTCCATAATAAACATGCATTCATCAATGAATTCAAAATTCATTTATATATGTTAATTGTATAACTGACTGAACTGTTACTAGATTCATGTGCTCAGGTAGGGGTCTATTATAATATATACCTCAAATAGTGTGAATGCAACATAGGTGTTCTACTGAGTTTATGACTAATATACCTAAGTGTTGAGCTGTGAAAGGGAGAAAATAATCTGTCGAGAATGTAGTAAACTTGATTAGTTTGAGTCTAAATATTTGAGTAGCCTTTGAACCTAAGCCAAAACAGTTTCAAGAATCTTCTCTAAGAGAAGTGCCCTGAGCTCTACTGCAGGTTCAAGATCAGCAACTTCCCCATCAAGGTAGCACACTATACAAGTGTGCTGAATGTGGAAAGTATGCAGAAACAATGTGTTCAAGTACTTTACTGTATGCACTACTTTCAGGCAGTATTGGCATTACCCTGACTGAGGAGGCAATGTATAGCAGGGTTTTTTGTTTTTCAGTTCCATTACTTTTTCATTCTATCCACTTCTGTAAAATCAAATTATTTCTTTTTTTATACATCCACAGACCACATGCTTCTTCTTAAGAGATTGTAAAGAGTCCATCTCTATCATCCTTATGTGATGAAAGGACAAAATCTATTTTTTTTTTTTAAGGGCTGTTTCCCCTCAGATGCTGGACCTTGAGAGGGGAACATACCTTCACAAGTGACCAGTGCCCTTCAAATTCTTATCTAAAGGAATCCCACTGGAAACCTTGGAGCTCTTACAAAACTTTGGACTGTCTGTTGCTTATCAGATTTACAAGGACATTAGTCTTTGACTATCAAACCCTCTCTGAGCCACCAGCTGTCCTCTCTCACTCTCCTTTCTCTCTAATTTAGTTTGCTTTGTGCTATTGGTCTACAGTTTAAATAAAAAAATAAAAAAATTAATAATAAATTCTGGCAAAAACTTAGCTCAGCTTTACCCATAAAACCCTCACATCAACAGCTGATTATGTCAAGATATAGGCTCACTAGCATCTGACAACAAATATTTGGATCTAGCCTCAATTGGGTTGGGAAACTAAGAGCATCTTTCTCAGAATGGCTTGCTGTCATTTCCCTGATATGTTAGTCAGAGCTTTTAATGGTCACTCATCTCTTAACATGTTCTTAGTTACAAAGCTCCTTTTATTATTTTTTTCTCCCAAATGAAAATATCCATACGTATATATAGTATCCATACATATGTTTCATATATTTGTGAAAGGTTCTTGTGACAAGACAGAAACTGAAGTAACTTTTCTTGAGTCAGAATTCAGAGACTTACTATGTAATTTAATTTCAAATAATTTTTCAAATATGTGTCATTGTTCAATCTTTTACATGTATATGATTACAAGCATCCAACGGCTGGGAAAATTAAAAGGGATGGCTTGACAGACACAATCTATTCTAATATCTAAGCGGCAACTGTAAATGAGTTCAGAACTATTCCTAGAGCATGATAATACAACCTGGGCTTCTCTGGGGGGAGGCATTAATATCACCCTGAGTGAACCTGGTGAGCAATCAAAAAGAAGGCAACTAATAATCTAAAAAAAGAAATTGTGTAAAGACATGACAATATGTAACCTGACATCATGCTGATGAGGTAAGTTAGAGAGAATGATGGTGACAGAATACTGTTCAGCAGGAACAGGAGGTGAAAAACTCATGCTCTGGTCCTAATGGATTCCTGGCTTTTTTCTCATGATCCGTTACCTCCCCTTTCCTCACCACTTTTGTTGTATTAATTTTTTTTTTATTATTATTTATTCTAAATCTTTTTATCACAGATAATTCATGTGACCATATCAGATCCACCTAGGAAAATACACTCCCACAGCACAAGGCTGTATTTAGCGCTAAGTAAAATTTATAAATTAATTTAGGGTCATTAGAGAAAAAAGTATAATGGTATAAAAGCATTGCATTTATATTATTATATCCCTTCAAAGATTTTCTAGTTATATATTTTTGGGCAAATTCTGCTCTATTTGCAGAGCAAAGTAGACGTTTTTTCAGTCTATGATCATTTCGTACTCCTTTTGGTTTGCTGAAATACTTTTTGTCTGCAGCTGAAGAGTTCCTGACAACTGCACCCTGTTTTAACCTCTTTGAAGAGAGTGCTTGAGTTTCTGACACAGTTAGATGTACAGATGTACAGAGCTATATGGTTAAAGCTCACAAGTACTTAAGTTCTTTTTCTGACTTCATCTGTTCCTTCAGTTTCTTCTGTGGCACACATTACTCCGCATCTTGGATATATGCATCCACTTCTGTGAAAAATTTAAAACTGAAGCTGAATCTCGGAGGGCATCCTACAAATAGAAACTGAGCTGTTGGTTCCTCTTTCTCTCTGGTGGATGAAGAACCGTTCATATCACTGCCTCTTTTCTCTTTGGCTGGCTCCAACAGACTTCCTTTCCACTCTTCCGCAATTACTGACGTCTTTTGGAGAGCACAGTGTCATGTTTTTTTGTGTTTGAATCTGAAGAGAAGGGCTCTTCAGTACTTTGTCTCTGCCACACAGGAATCCAAAGAGTATCTGTATTCTCTGAGTATATGTATTTTTTCTTCCTCAATGCAGAAAAATCCCTTGACAATTTCAATGCTTTTCTAGGGAAATGGCAAGAATACTCACTGTGAGGAAGCCACAGTGAACTTGGTAATCTTTATGGTAACAGATTCTGATGAAAGCACTTCTCTTTTCCAGCACAGAATAGCCTGTCATCAATAAGACACAAGATTCAGCATAGGCAGGGGATTAGAGAAGGCTTTGTGTTGATCTGGTGACAAGAAACTGAATGCTGAGAGGTTACAGCCATTTGGCAAGCAAAATAACATCCAAAACACATGGGTCAGTCAAGAGCAAATGAAATCTCTGTTTTTTAAAGTAACTGACAACCTTGGACATTATTTCTGTGGTTTTGACGTGAGTGACTTGATCTCTTGGTAGATACCAGCAGATGATTCATATGAAATTAGCTCTTCTGCTTCTTCTCTGCCATGCTCATTCTTTCTGGTGGCACCCTAGTGGGTAGGACAAGCCTAGGGCTGAGGCAGGTGGAGAAGACCTCGCTGGGTCTCATCCTCAAAGTAATCCTGCTAAGCAGCACGCATCTGCCAGCAACAGTGTGGCTTGTGCATCTCCTCCATGCATGATCTAACATGTTCGGTGCCAGATCCCATATAGGAGCAGACATGTGGGCATGCATTCTCAAGTGATGACTCCCTCCAACCTCCTCCCTGCTCACGTGATGCAATTATTGGGGCGTCTCACAGTTCCAGACTTTTGACAGTTCAGAGGCCTGCAAAGGGCTGAACCAGATTTGCTTTGCATCAAGGACAAAATGTGTCTGAGAATACAGTATGACACCTATCTATCTATAAGGCCTGGATGATTTTAGAGTTATAGAAGGCCTGTACCCATCTCTATATAAATAGAGTTCCTTCCAAAACAGAAAATAAGTTCCTCTGTGGGCTAGAAGAACTAAAAAAATTAAAAAAAAAATAAAGAATTCTAGGCAATCTGTCTTTTTAGATGCTAGTTTTTTTTGGTTTTTGTTTTTGCTGAGGCACTATTTTTGGAGAAATAAATTTGGTTCAGCAAGTGCACTTGGGAGCCTTGAGCCACGTCATTGCAGCCATTGTACTATCTGAGCCTTTTCATGGCAGGTTGGAAAAGGAAAACAATGCACCATGCCAGGCACTAAAAATGACAAATGTTCTGTTAGTTATTGCTGCACATAGCAAACTCGCAAGGAGGAACATTTCTGAATAGAAACTGCAGTGTCCAAGCAGGAGCAATGCATGGAGGTGAACCACTCAAACATGACAGATGAGTGATGTAAAAATTTTTCCCTACTGTAGTAGTTGCAACTTCTATTCTTTGTCTCCATAGTTCAATAAGCACAAGCACTACATAGCTCAGTAAGCATGAGGGTACTTTCCAACAAGAAGAAAAACTAAAGACCTCTGCCTCCTCAGAATATTTCTTAATAATAATTCTTAATCAAAATCCTCTTGTGTGCAGGAGTGTAATACAAGAGTTATTTGTTACCTACAGCCAAACTGAGGATTAAATAGGACTCAAGTACTGTATAAGTTGTATCCTAGCCCTGCACACAGCCATGAACTTCACTTGGTGTTGTGCCACACACAGTCTGCCAGTAAGAATGGACATATAATCTTTATCCTATATATCTGTCTCCACTATCTTCTCTGTTGTCCCAGCAAGTGTTGAGATTACAGCAGAGGCAGTTTATCCAGCTAGCAGATGAGCTGGTTGTAGAACTGCCCACAGGGAGGATATGGTGAGAAGAAAACTGCAACACCGGAAGTTCCATACTAACGCAAGGAGGAACTTATTTACTGTCATAGTGACAAAGCACAGGAAAAGGCTGCCAGAGAGGTTGTGGAGTCTCCTTCTCTAGAGATATTCAGGACCTGCCCAGATGCCTACCTGTGTGACCTGCTGTAGGGAACCTGCTTTGGCAGGGGGGCTGGACTTAATGATCTCTAGAGGTCTCTTCCAACCCCTACAATTCTGTGATTCTGTGAAAAAGAATACGAGAAACTTTCAGAGATCAAGAGGAATAAGTTGTGTCTTCAGTGCTTGAAGTGCAATATGCCTCTATAGTTTGTAGGACTGTATGGGACTTTACAGCTCAGCCTTATGAATGTGTTTGTTTCAGCTGACAGTCTTGCACTTTGCAGGGTGTCTGTGTCAGTTTCAGCAGCTTTTGCAGGTTCTTTAAAAGACAACTTGTGAGTTCTGGTATATTGCCTGGAAGAAGTCTCCCATGTGTGAGATAATACTTAGTATTAATGGAAAAATATGACCTCTTGTGTCCTGCATTTTTGTTCATGTGTAACCTTCCACTCTCATATCGTTGGGATAATTTTAAGAAATGCAAGTGTTCTGGGAGTTCTACTGATTTTTTTTTTCCCTCTGAGACTAGACAGAGTCTGCCTTTCCTTGGAGCTCAGCTTAAAAGTTGAATCAGGTGTGCTGGAATCTCTTATCCTATTCAGTCTGTTTAAAAATAGGCATAAATGGTGTAAAGAGACTGACCAAAAAAGGCAGAGAACTGGATATGCAGCTTTCAAGCAAGTTCAGCTGAATAGTCATTCTTTCCATTGTTATTTGAGTGCTCTCATTACTGCATGGAACGGTATATTCTTTGGAAAAGGAGTGTATATGGGGGAACAGATTGGACAGTGTTATAGTCTAAAAATTATTTGCTATTCATTCTGCAAGGTACAACTGAAAACATAATTCAGTGCAGTGACTGACTGAAGGGTGCATACTACTTCTGTATATATTGGCAAACTATCAAGCTGCTCGTGTGAGCTCTTGCTTACCCCTGTACAACCCTTCCTGTAGGCTCCAGTGCCATCCTTCACAGCCTGCAGTAGCACACTTCCCACTCTGCCTTGCCAATTAAGGACTGTACTGGCTTTTCCTGCCTTTCTCTGTTAGAAATGTTGGGTATCAAAATCTTCTCTTTCTCTATGAACCTCAGTAACGTCATTCCCACACTGCTCTGTTAAGGATATCAGATTTCTACATACTATCATGACAATAGGCATTCAAATTTTTATCTTTCCACATTACTCTCCAGGTGGATTATGAAGTGAACATTGCAGCATGCCATGTAACTGTAAAGAAGGGCTAAAGAATTTAATCTCTTTAATATAAGGCATCTGAACACTCCACCAGAGAGCTGCAAAATACTTCCCCCTGGTGAGAACAATTATTTGTTAGTTAATGTATAATTGTGTAACTAGGGCCTTTCCCAGCATTACAAGGAAATTTGAGAAGCAGGTCTTCAGCTGATATATACAGGTTTAATGATCTTGTCCCAAGTGCTTGTAAAATACTGTTGAGACAAGCCCAAAGCTAAATGAGGCCTTGTTTAATAAGCAAGGCTGCTGTATTTGCACTGGGAAGCCCAGCAGAGGAAAGGCATTTCTGACAGTTCTTTTATTCAACCAACTGAGGCATTGCATGTTTGTTATGTTTTAATAGCTCTGTGTCAATTATCAGTTCCTTTAGTCAGAAAGAAAGTTGTATTGTCATCTGTTTATAATAGACACAAACTGAAATAACATACAACACAGTTAACGTCAACTATCAGGTTCTGGCCACTTTTGTTTAGTGAAAGCAGCAGAGTTTCTTCGCTGCAGAAAGAAAACAATGTTTACAGTAAGGTAGAGGCAGCAGTCGCATGGTCTGTTGTACAGGTAGTACAGTAACTTCAGCAAGGCAGCCCAAACCTGTCCACATGCTTGTGACACAATGCCAGTAATGCAAACCTGAAAGCTTTAGTCTACATTTAGACTTACCTTGGAAGCAGCACTTGTGCTGTAGTTTCTGCAGAACACATTTCTCTACTCATATACGGGCTGCTATAATCAGATTTCTCCAATGAAAATTAAGTGCTTCAGGCTTCTTGATACACTGCCGGTGCAGCCTTAATTTGGGCAAAATGTACTGCTGCTCCTTCCCTGTGAAAATTTCATCACTAAAGATGATGATGCAAATTGTTTTATAGGATCACAGACACACCTTCTATTAACTCTCATTGTCACTGAATTGCAAAAGATTGACAGGGAGTGAAGCAAGGGGAGAAGCTATGACAGACTGAAGGGGCAGTCTGTGGAATCTTTATTATTGCAAGGATTCTCTTTCAGCGTGAGTTCTTGAGCAAAGACCACTAACCCATGCAAGTATTTGCAGATTGGTCCCATTGTTCTTATGGCTCACTTGTTTAAAAATATAAAACAAAAATTAACACAGGCTAGAAAAGCACTGAATTTTCTGTTCTGACTGAAGTAGTGCCATCTACACAGTTCACCCATCTCCTTACTGACTCAGCCTTTTAAAATAACTGAACAGCACCACATAGTTCTTATTTCTTCCTCTTCTGTTTTTCTGCTTCTCTATCCAGCAAAATAAATAATTAACATTCAGAGGAAATGAGTTATGAAATCTCTAACAGCCTGCTAACCATTATGTTCTATAACCTTTGTTGGGAATGCAATACACACAGGAGACTTCTGTCTGGCCAAGATGGCCCTCTTAAGTGAAAGAAGCAGATATGGGTGTTTCTCTCCATTTGGATGCCCTTATAGAGAACCACCTCACTTCATCATGATGGGGTCATGGTCCCCTTTAGCACCACTCTCTTTTCCACCTTCCTCACCAACTTCCACAATTATTTTCACGAATTTAGCAGATACTCAGGTTGCCTATTAACACGCTCACTCCTGCCCTCAACTCTAACTCCTGCGCAGCTTTTCCCACACCCCATTGCTCCTGTTTTTGTTCTGATTTGAGTCACCAGGAATTCCCCATGAGCTCCTGAAGGGAACACTGCTGTCACACAACACCAATGTGGCCAGCTTTGATCTTCTCCCATTCTTTCCACTGTTTTCCCACTTTCCTTGGACTTCGTCCTGCTCCAAGACCAACAAGTCACTGGACAGAAAGAACCAAGCAGTGCTAAACAGCTACAAAGTGAGGAAAACCTCCAGCTTCTAACTTGCCTTACCACTTCAGTCATGGATTATCTTGTAATTGACTATGATCCCCAAAATACATTCCTACAAAGCCACTAAGAGGCAAGAGCGTGACACTCACCTTAATACCAGGCCCAGCACAATTTAGAGCTTGCAGGCAGCTTTTATGCTTACAGAACTGACAACAATCTGGTTGTTGACTAAAGCACTAGAATCAGGTGGATGTTACTCTGTTGTTCTAATTCAGGCATTCTTGTTGCCTCCCTGGAGTCACCTCTGCTGGTGACCTGGATTTCTTGCTACTTCTGCACTAGGTCTTTACACCACTGGAAGGTAAGAAACACTGAAATCCAAGTTCCCTCCAAACAGTCTTAATATCTGTCCTGGTATATCTCTCTCACTTGTTCATTCAAAGGTTGTTTTGTTTTTTTCCCCCAACAAACACCTAGACTAACCTAACAAGATGTTGCTGCAGGATTTGGACCAATAGCATCAATTATAAGAATGTGCTCCTTTCAGTGCTTTCGGGGTGTATACCTGCTCTTGTTATCTCCAAGAAGGATAAAAAAAGTAAAGCTGTCAACCACTCTTCCTTTCTTCTGCTAAAATTCATGTGGTAATGTTATTTCTATAATAGGAAGAAGTAGGTGGGAACAGCTCATTAAAGTAGGTTGTAAGGTAGACTAACAAAATAGTAGGTAAGAATAGAAGGGAGTCCAGTGTGGATGTGGAAACTGCCTGGTCCCATACAAGGGCCCCTGCTGTGCACAGACATGCTGCTACACAACCTCACTTGGAGATAGGGGGAGTCTGGCAGCTCTTTGGATTCTCTTCTCTGGTCTTACTGTCACCTTCTCCATAGCACTGGAGAAGCTTTTTTGTGCTGTGACACAAGACTGAAGCAAGTTAATTTAAACTGGTTTGGCATGCAGATTTCAGTGAAATCTTCAGGCATTCAAACATATTACTGTATACAAATAGAATTTAACTCTTTTTCAATCACACCAAAATAAGACTCAGCAGCAATGTTTTACATAACAACATAACAGATTGTTGGATTATTCACTGATTCTGTTGCCATGGTGCTCAAACAGCCTCCAGCACACCATCTAGAATACTAATGTGCTGCAGGTATCGTGAAGATAAACCCAGTTCAGGGCCAGATTTGTCCAAGCTGTATTTCTTTGGGCAGCTGTATTCTGAACTGTCCAGATCACATGCACAAATGTCAAAGTCAAGGTCTATCATAAGTATTTGGTACTAGCAGCATTCAGCTGTGAGATTGAGGTCATGGTGAAGGAAAAAGTGAAGGCTAGAGTCTTTCTTTGTAAAATACTTGGAAGGAAATAGGATTTTGTCATTCAGTTACAAAGACCCCATGACTGTTGTGGATGGCTGAAAAACATGGCAGACAAGAAAATACCAAAAACAATAAAAATGTTGAACTATCTCGACTTCCTGATGAAGACATTTATTTTAAGCACTGTGGATACCTCTGCAAAAAACAGACAGTCCAAATGTGTGTATTTCATCGAACACATTATAGCTATTTTACACAGGTATTGTACTCATCACCAGTTATTCATTAAGCAGTATGACTAACATCTGTCATGTGGTGTTTGTTCACTCATTATCTGACCATGGGTGAAGAAGTCTGTTGCAGTGGTATGTGCATTATTTTGGTAAAGTTTTGATTCTGTTTCTGATTTAGAATATGTTACTGTACATTCATGGTACAACACACATGGACACAAAATGTGCTATGTATAAATATTTAGGCCAAAAGGTGTGAATGAGCACATGGAAAAAATCTGAACTTTCTACAAATGTCTCATATAAAGTTCTGCATCATCTGCAGAACAGCCTTACCCTTTCTGTGCACAAACGACTCTAACAAAGAAACAGAACTTCTAGTCAAGATAGTATATACTTCAGCTTGCTTAAAACTAAGGCTTGAAAACAGTATTGAAGGTGCCCGAGTTGTGATGGATAAAGAAAACAGGATGATGTAGAATAGAAAGGTATCACAAAGAGCAAAGCAATTGACCAGTCAAAAATCAACTTCCAAGTGAAAAATAGCACAGCCTTGAAGAGGCCTAATTGTTTTTCCTTGTTCATACTCAGTTCAATATGTAGTCTTTGCCATTACATGACAGGTTTCCTTCTCTCAAATAATGTCTTTTATTTGCTCCATCTAAAATACTTTCTGACATTTATTCATTTCAGGCTGTTCTAGGAAACATCTGTACAGCAAATGTGTCTTAGACATACAGCTTGGATGAAAGAGATTTCCTTTTGGACTGGACAGCCTGAATAATGACCTCTGCAAATAAAACAAATGATTGATACTTGTGGTATTACTCACCACAGTACTATCTGCTGTTTCTCCCCTGATTTTTTAATGAGATTTAAAAGCCTTTGAGTGAATAACCCCAGCCTTTTCATTAATTTAGTTAGCATGAAAAGCTGTGGGGCCTATGTGGCAGGTGCTGTGGGTTAACAATAGGGGTACTGTTTAATCCAAGGGAAACAGTTTAAAACGGCCATGAATAAAAGAATATGGGACATTTTATGAGGTCAGGAGGAGCATTTTAAATCAGGAGGTGCAAAGAGAGACCAGCTACAGAAACATTCTTTCTTGCCACACTCACTTGGACATGAAAAAACGCCTTATAATTTGCTCTGCAGAAGATAAGGAAATCAAAGTGGAATATGTAAATACAAGAAGTTTGCTGGTACTCGGGATCGCTTCTAGCTTGCAGGAGTAGTTGGCTACTGTTCATTGGGGAATAGGCTGTTCTTCTACAGGATACTCCTTACCAGGCTTATCTCTTTGAAATTCAGAGAAACACAAGGAGACAGTGTAGCAAGTGCAATAGCATTTCAACACAGGGACAAATGGTATGTGATTTGCAGGTCTGTTTGTTTTCAAACACTGACTGACTCAGTTACTGAGAGCACTAATTAAGCAATCAGTGATTGAGAGTTTAGCGCAGAGAGCAGAAATGTTGGATCAAAATCGCAAACAAACTTTCTACAAAATACCTGAAAGTGGTTTTGTTCTCATCCAAGTTATACAATTGCAGTAGGTCCAGGGTCATTTGTGCCACTCCTCATCCCCTTAGGATACAGTTTCAGTGGTATAAATGGGCCTTTAGAGACTCAGGGTCAGATGGAGAAGAGTACAGTTTCAAAATTGAATTAAATACCTTCCAGTTATGAAGCACAGATGTTCAGGGTCAGGAACACACAAGTGTAATACTGCTATAATGTGTCAGACTACTACTGTTCCTGCTGTTGGAATATCCTAACCATTTGCAGGTGATTCAGAATAAGGTGTGTGAACACCAAAAGGAGAATTATATTGTAGTCTGCACTATTGGAAAGCTCTTGCTGTGAGTTTTTACATACCTTACAATTTTTTTACTTTAAATAATTAAGTAACACAATGATGGATGCTCATGTCATTCATTTACATGGCCAATGGCTTTTCAAGTCTTGCAAAGGTCTTGGGCCAAGTGATCACACATGGGAATAATTTTCACACAGAAACCATGAAACCTCTTATTTATTTATTTTAATCAAGAGTTCTGCCTTCCAACTTCATGAAACATCCCATTTTTGCTTAAAAGTAAATTACTTTAGTTCCTATTTACCATTATTCTAAAAATGTTTATAATGTCATCTTCTGTTTCATCTCTCCTCTAGCACATAATTGCCACTTTAATTTTTTACCACTACAGTTCGGCATTCCTTTTGTCTTCTTAATGCTGCTTTTACACAGCTGGGGAATCCCATGCAAACACAGTGATGCTGATCACGTAACATGCTTGTGGATTTTGTGGTTTCTCCAGTCCTGCTTTTAGGCTGCCAGGAGCCTCTTGCAGTTGTATTTTCACAAAGCACTATACAAGCTAGGAGGCAGTAATGCTTACGGGCCACATAAATTTCTGCGGGCAGTCTCACACGAGCATCCATTTGGCATGAGTCGAATTTTTAGAGATAGTTGTCTATGGATACCTCCCAACTGGGGCAGTTCCTTTGCTCTCCACATGCTCTCCTTTTACTTTTCCTGTACTTTGCATATTTTCTCCTTGTTTCCTTCCTCTTTCCAGTTCTCTATTCTCCCTTCTATTTCAGTCAGGTCCACGTGAGAAATTTCAGCTAGCTTTTGGAGAGTGAACTCCAGCTGACATACCTAACACCCATCCTATGGACATCTCAATTTATTTTTTATTATTTTCTTCCTGCCTGGAGGGGAAGAGAAGGATGTGGAGAGACCTCATTGTGACGGGGGGGGAATAACTTTTTCTATGGTTCGATATGATATGACAAGGGGGGGAATGGCTTTAAACTAAGAGGGGAGATTTTAGGGATATTAGATACAAATTATTTACTCAGAAAGTGGTGAGGTGCTAGCACAGGTTGCTCAGAGAAGCTGTGAATGGCACATCCCTGGAGGTGTCAAGGCCAGGTTGGGTGGGGCCTTGGGTAGCCTGAGATGGTGGGTGGCAACTCTGCCCATGGCAGAGGATTGGAACTGTGGGGGCTTTGAGCTCCCCTCCAAGCAAAGCCATTCCGTGATTATTTCCCCCACTTTTTAAATCCCATTTCCAAACCCATTCACAAAAAACAGGAAGGCCACCTTCCACATTACCATGGAAGCTGTGAGTAGTGCTTGAGAATGATTCCACCAGTGGAGAAAGCTGGTGAACTTTACCATCAAATGCGTCTGAACAACTCGCACAGAATCATAGAATTGTTTGACTTGAACAGGACCCTTTCTAAAGACAATCAGTTCAACTCCTCTGCAATGAACAGGGACAGCTACAGCTAGATTAGGTGCCCGTAGCCTCATCCAGCCTGGTCTTGAGTGTCTCCAGGAATAGGACATCCTACTCTCTGGGAACACAAGGGTGTCTTCTCTCCCTTATTGTAAAAAGCTTTTTCATTAAATTCAGTCTAAATCCTCCCCTCTTTTAGTTTGAAACCATTTCCCCTTGTCTTAACTCAGCAGGCCCTGCTAAAGTGTCCCCTTCTTTCTAAAAGCCCCCCTTTAGACACTGAAAGGCTGCTACCAGGTCTCTCCAGTTTAGCTACAGTCACTCGCTGGGGACTTGTCCGAGCTGCCAAACTCACAGCCCCCACACACGGGAATATGCAAAAAGGTGTGATTTATTGAGTGTACAATAGACACGAAGGAAGAGATGCTCTTCCTGCTTTGAAAGGTCTCCAGTGTCCTGGGTCACTGTCAGGCAGAAGCTTGCCGGCTGCCCCTTCCATCCTCCTCAGAGCTCCCCGATGACTTTCCTCCAGCACTTTGCCAGAGCTCTCATTTCATGACCTTCCAGCATTGATATGAGCCCCCAAACAATAATAACAACAGGTCGGGGAGGGATGTTGCCCCTTCTTCCCTCGAAGAATGGAAAAGCGCCCAGGGCAGTAAGGCCACAGGGCCTCACCTCGGCGGCCCCCACGCCCTCTCCCAACAGCCGCGGGGGAGGGGAAGGGAGGGGAAGAAGGTCGCACGTCCCCCTCTCCCCCTGGCGGGCCCCAGCGGCCGCCCCTCACCGGGGCCGCGGGGCGGGGAGCGCATCGCGGCGGGGCCGGCGGCACCTCGGGGCGCACCGGCGGCGGCCTCGCATGCGCGCGGCTGGGCGGACGGCGGGGGAGGAAGCGGGAGGGCACCAAATTCAAATCGTTGCTGAGAAGGGAGGGGAAAATACACGGGGGAAGGAGGCAAGCCAGGGGGAACGGAGTGGAGCGGAGGAGGAGAGAGGGAGGAGGAGAGTGGGAGGGGAGTGTGGAAGGCTCTAAGGGAAAGCGGCAGAGGCCGGAGAGGAGGCACGGCGGACGGCGGGGAAGGCAGAGGTGTCAGGGGAAGGACAGGGCGGCTTCGGGCACCCTCGGCCGTAGCGCGGGGCAGCCGCCCGCCCATCCTCCCTCCCCGCCCGATCGCCGCGGCACCATGGTGGACAGGGGCCCCTTGCTGACCTCGGCCATCATCTTCTACCTGTCCATCGGGGCGGCGATCTTCGAGGTGCTGGAGGAGCCTCACTGGCGCTCGGCTACCGAAGACTACAAACGGCAAAAGACGGAGCTACTCAAGCAGTTCCCGTGTCTGGGCCAGGAGGGGCTGGACAAGATCCTGCAGGTACAGCGGGGACGGGGGTGTCGGGCAGGGCGGCAGGTGCCGCGGGCGCCCGGGGCGGAACGGAGCAGGGAGACGCTGGGCTGCCCGCGGGGAGCCGGCTGCCGTCCCCTCCTCTCAAAGCCCAGCGGGTCCCTGAAAGTGTCCCGGGAGCACGGGGAGCGCTCTCCGCCCGCCTTCATTGCTTAATGGCAGAGCGATTGGGTAGGTCCGCGCTCCTCATCCCCGCGATAAAAGAGCGTGGGGTGCCTCGGGGTGGGCGCTCCTCGAGCGTGGGGATGAGGAGGTGGCCGAGCGGGTGCTACTGCCCGGCGCGTTGGTCGTGAATGCAGCCCTTGTTTGAGCACCCAGGGTGGTTTCTCCTGCCTCAATGGACGTTGTGTGTGAGGAAGGGAAGGTGAAGCCAAGTCTTGATCCTCTTCTGTTTGGTCTGGATTCGTATTTATTTTTTTTTCTCGCCTTTTTTTTTTTTTTTTTTTTTTTTTTTTCCCCTAGTGAATGCTCTCGTTATGAGGGAAACGTGTGTGGGGGTCTGGGCGGAGGTCCGAGAGGTCAGGCTGCGAAGGAGAGGTGTGGGCAGGTCAGGAGTGAACGCCTTGTGCACAGGGATGCTCGTAGTCCTTGTGCTGAGATTCCACTTTGGGCGAGTGACATCTTTCTGAGCCATAAGGAGCTGATAATTGTCTCATTTCCTATCTGGCAGAACGCCTCTTCAAAACTAATCATTAATCGATATCACGTAGTGATAATGCCAGAGTGATATAAACTTAGAGCCATTTGGATGTGGTGTCAGTTGAAACATGGTGGCAAGCAGTGGTGAGCCATGGATAATAGGCTGCCCAGATATGTTGGGCTCTGATGGCAAAAATGAGTCTCTCAGGACTTTATTTCAAGAATGTTTATATTGATTAGGTCTTACGGTCATTGTGCTTTGAACATTTTTTTTCTTGCATAATTTCATTCTTAAAATTTACTAAAAGTCTACTAAAATACTAGGAAAATGACTCATTCATTCTGTTCGCATAATCAGTTCAGTGCAAGCTTTGAAGATGTATGTTCGTGATGCTACAAGTTTGTGGTTTAACATTTCTTCCTTCAGCTGGTGACTACTTTGTGTCTGTTTCAGATGGAGCTTTCTGTTGGTAGTGTCCTTACCATTTCTGTCTTAGCACTGACTGATGAATACACTTATGTAGTATACAGGCTTGAAATCGTGAAGGGATGCTGGAAAATGAAAGGCACACGTGTTTTGCTGCACTAGAATCTTAATGAAATCTTACTCTAGGTTATCCATTCCCAGGAGAAAAAAACTCATCTGGATTGGGGTGTGCCTTAAGCCTATCACATTTAACTTGCTGCTGATACAATTCAGAATCTCAACTCTGGCTCAGTTCAGGATGGAATTCATGTGGGTATGAGGGAATTATTTAGCTAGTGTTTTTTCCGTGACCCTTACCACAATTAATCCTGAAGCAGCAGGAAAGGTTATTTTCTAAAACAAAAAATGACTAGGAAACAAATTCTAGGGCAGTTCATTAGGATGGACCATATGAGATAGTGCACTGTAGAGTGTGGATGGGAGCAGAGTTGATTAGAAGAAAAGCAGTATGAGGCACACACTATAGGCAGATCAAAGTAATTGGTTTGAGTACCTCTGCACACCACAAAGTATAGGAGGGACTTCCCTCCTTAGTGTGTTGGCTCCTGGTGGTATTCTTGTGTTCCTGTTTTGCCTCTGTACTACTTCCAATTATACCTTACTTTCTATGTCTGATTTTGCTTGTCTGATGATCCCTTGTAGATATTCTGCTGTCATCTTAAGGCCAGTTTAGCTAAAATACAATTTTTTGCTTGCTCTTTCACTCTTACTGGTGACTGGAAACATCACTATTTGCTTTATACTGAATTTGTGCTTTTGATGCTGTTCTTATTCAGCTTGAGAAGTGATTGGAAGGAGAGAAGTAGCATTTCCTACAGAGGAGGGTGACAGGGTGAAATATAGTCCAGAGGGGGAAAATAAACAAGAAGTCATAGGAGATAATAATGGTTTCATCTTGGATAAGCTGTAAAGTATACTGCAAATAATGTTTTTAATGGCCATTTATTAACTGCTATCCATGCTTTTTCTGTTGGGTTTTGATGACTCTTTCAAACATAACAAATCTCTGTTTTCTTTTGGCAAATCCCGGTCATCTTGCACTCATACAAAGCCTCCAAATGGAGTATTTTATAATTTGTCATCGCTGACTTTAAAAATGCATTTTTTTTCAGTTTATCCACGCATTTTTTTGTTTTTCAGAGCCACTTCCATGGACTCCCTGAACTAGTTCTTAGGATTTTGTGTGACCTGACTTATTTCCCAGCTTTTGTTTTCAGTTTCATGGTCTTCAGTTCATCTTAGAGCTTTTCCTCTCAGTCTACTTGTGGTCCCCACTGATGCTCATGTGACTTCACAGCCACACTGAGCTCTTCTAATTACTTCTCTGATATTCTCTTTAGTATCTGCATTTGAAACACACAGGATAAAGTTTTACAGCAAATATAACCAGATATAAGAAAGCTGAATGGTTGGTAAAATGCAAAGATGCCAATAAATGTTTAAGTTGAACTAACAATACCAATTTTGTTTGCAGAAGCAAGCTGAAAGGTGACAAGGACTGACTTATTCAGAGACAGATCTCTCTGCTGCCCTTGTTCCCCACCCAGGTTAGCTTGTGTGCTCATCTCAGCCTAATGTTAGCTGTAAGTGCAATGGGAGTTCTGTATGGAATGGATGCAGAGTTAAATGTGTAGGGTGATCTTAACTGTTTAAAAAAAGTAATGAGGCTATCAGCACAGGTTCTCAGTTCATATAGAGACTGGTATATTTGTACCTACCTACCATCTGAGTGATTCTTAAGGGGGCTGTATTATGTCAAATGCTCTCTAGGGTTTGTATTCTGTAATAGAAGATTTCACAACACCTGATTACTGTAAAAATATACTGCTATAAACTTTATTGAAATACACAAGAAACACTTTCGCAAAGAGTGTTTTAGGATAGCTGGAAGGTCTTTCTTCCCTAATCCTAAATACCTAAGAATAAGCTTAAAAACAGCACCTAGCAGTCTTATGTGAAGAATCCATTTGCTGTTAAGTATTCTAAGTGCCATGAAAGTATTTCCTAAATTCTTATTGGACTAATGCTACTTAGACCCTTATAATATAAGGGTCTGACTCTGGACTGTGTGTGTATGTTGTTGTATAGAGCTCTATGGCTTTGCCTTGCCTTGTTGCTGTGGCTCAGTGTCCTGGGACTCTTTAGGAGGAGTCTGAGAGAAGGCTGTGAGATCCACAGTGATGGCACCTTCTCTTACCCTGCTGTACAAATGAGTTTTGGACACAGAAGCAAACAAAGAGTAATGCGATTGTTTCCCTCTTCTCTAGTTCCTTACTTTTACTCTTTATTGCTCCATCCTGATTGTGAAACTTCAGCTTAATGATAAAGAAGCTATTCATGCAAGGAGGAGCTCTCTTGACCCTCATACCACTATTTATATGAGCAAAGGTTTGCAGCACTGAACTACATCTTGTTTACTAGGAAATCTGTTTCGCTGGCCCACCACAGTCATCATGGAATTAAATGCTTCCCACTGATAAACCTCAAGGCTAGTGAAAAGAAAGGGAATAATTTAAAGATAAGTGAAAATGGTTACTTTCAAAACAAAGTAATAAAATGAGAAGAGAAACTAGCTAAGTTCAGGAAAAGCCGGTGAACTTTACAAGAGCAAATAATTGAGGTCTTTATTTGAAAAGCATGCAGGACTGTAAACTGGCCTGACAAAGAGCTTTAGAAACTTGAATGTTTAGACTTAGAGCCCAGTGCTGTGAACAAATATTTAGAAGATTCTTAAGGAGAGCTTCAGCTAGGATATACTTGGCACACAGGAGGATTATTCTAAAGGAAATAACCTCAAGTGGCTTAATAGTGATTTCTCCTCTGATTTTTTTTTTTCCTTATTTTTTTTTTTCCCCCAAGCCAGGATGTCTTCTCCCTTTGCAAATACTGACAGGTGCACTTCTGAATTCAAGTTTTCTAAACCCCTGTGTTAAGTTTTAATTGCTTTTCATGAGTTGAACGTTCAATTAAGAGACTGTATTTTTTCTTTATTGTTAGTAGAGTGCGTTGCTCACCAATGTAAAGTTAGCATAGACTATTTTTTCCCCCCAGTAATCTTTACTTTCCCATGTTCTTGAGGAAGTGAATAAATACAGCATGGAAGGTTCTAGACTACTGTGGCTTCTTTACTTCCTGATTCCTTCTATGTAATGTATTGAAGGTATAGGAGACTTAAGTGGAAACTGAATTCTGTAGCTTAAATGCCAGTCAGTCTTTCCTTTTGCATGATCTGAAGAATGTAAAAATGAGCAACAACTGGACAAGGACAAAGCAAATGATTAACAGCAAAGATATTAACAGCAATACCTAATAATACTTCCCACCTAACAACTTGAGGGCACACTTAAGGCTTATGCCTGAGAAACAGTTGCTAGATGTTTTCAGATGTGTAACGTTAGTTCTGTACTCTCTTTCAGCGGAGACAAATGGAGCTTAAAATGTAGGACCGCTGTCCACAGTGCCTCGGTGGCATCTCAGCCTATGGCTTATAGATACTGCTATGGCAGTGTTAGAAGAGAAAAACTGGGGATAGGCAGTGCTGCTTTATACCATAGCTTTTCACTGTGTACGCCTTCATGCAAAGTCATATGTAACCAGACATGCTTTCCTGTCGCATTTTGTCCGTCCCTCCCCCCTTTTCCCTGTTTAACCATTATATTGTTTAAACTTTCTTGGAACATAGTTAAACAAAGCTGATAGTGCATACGCAGTAACTCTCAGCTGATGGAGCAATAGCCATCGATTAGAAGTTTTAACTTTCCTGCTATGGACTTAATCCCTGGGTGCTTGTAGTATATTGTCCTGTTATTCTGGGGATAGAATGTTTCTACTGCCTGACATATTACTTTCTGCTATTAGGTGTATTTTCAGGCAAGCTCTACTCCAGAGATAATGGTGTATGCAAGTAGACCTGCATCAACAGCCTGTTCTCCTAAAAGATCATGAAACTCCTGCTTTGCTACTTACTGTGTATATTGTTATTGCAAGACACCTTCTATAGCCAGAGAAAACAGAGTTTAATTAAGACTTTGTGTAGATTTCCATTTTAAAACAAATTGCTATCTTTCTTTTTAATTAAACAAAATGAATTGTTTTGGATAGCATTGACCTTTAAAGCAATTGCATTTCATACTAGTACTGTGAGTAGATGTTAACATATCAATTTGCAGACAAAAGCAAGCTGGATTGCAGGTAGTAGCCAGTAGTTTGATTAGCAAGAAAACTACATCCAAAAATGTGGACATTCATATCTTATTTTTATCTTAACTACGTTCTGTGTTCAGATCTCATGATAGCTGTCTTGAAAGCAGAATAGTATTGTGGTAACTGTTTCCCAGACAGAAAATGAAGTTTTTCAGGTTCCCTTAATAATGGCTTAAAAGAAAAATACCTTTATTTTAAATTATTCCATTGGTATATATGTCTAGTAGTAAACTGGTATTACAGTCTTGCTGGGGCTGATGAAACATAATAATATCTATATATTTTTAAGCTACTGGATAAACTTTGTTCTCATCATGTTCTCCTGTTAAAACTGGGAACAAAGTGCTCTAAAACTATATATATATTAGTAGGTCATGCAGGCCAGTAGGAGTAGACCTAGAGAACAAAACCACTGATGTTAAGGACGTGATGATCACTGTATTTGCAGGAATTTTTACTTTCTGCTGACTCTCATGTGATCCTATGGATTTAATACCCATGAGCAAGTAGCTCGTGTGTTAGATTTCTTCATTGAAGACATCTTCAGGTTTAGCGTAGTCCAAAATGAGTTCAGTTCATAAGCTATGAGTCTGCTCCCTGGAGAGAAACAAGACACATTAATAGGGGACAGCTAGGAGAGTTGGACTTCTGTGTACTCTTCATCTAAATTAAAATGCCACTATGCTAGCATCGTGGTGTTGTGTATGTTGCTACATACATCCCTAGGGTAGCTATATTTAAAGTCAGATTAAAATCCTGAAATATAGCATGTAATACGTACTTCTCATGTTTGGTTGCTCTGTTTGTTGAAGGGATGGCAAAAATTTGAAGTCATAACTGTTATCTTCGTGTTTTGTCTTCTGATTTGGGTTTCTTGACAGATGAATCTAGTATTGTGGTATCTTTGCTCCAGAACACAAAACACTTTAACATGGAACCTCAGACTTGCAGTTTGTGTTCTGTTTCCATCCTTCTTACTTTATCACATCTCCGTATTAGAAGCCTTAGATATTACAGTAATAATTATGTACTTACCAACATTTTAATTGTAGGCAGGAGAGATCCCTCCTAGGCATGGCTTATCCTGGCAGCTCTATTTACAGTCAAATCAGTAAGGAAATTACCTTTTGTTCTTGTGTTATGTGAATTCCAGTGGATCAAAGGAACTGTTGGGTGTGAAGTAGCTTCTGAAATGTTTCAGGCTTCAATTTCATACACCATTTTCTTAAGAGGAAGAAACGTGAGTGCTGAAAAAGAATTAAGAAACTAGTAATAAGTATGATGGTATATTATAGCCTCTGCTGAGTCTGTGCATCTGTAGTGCTTCTCATGATTGACTTGTTTCAAACTCTTGTTTTGGGATTGGTTGTTGCTCTTGCTCATCTGTGGGACATTTCTGCCTTAGCCAAATGGTAGAAGCAGACTGTGATTGAGCAAACTGGCAAATAGTAAATTGACTTTCCATGCCAGCATCTTGCAAATGTTGTGTAAGCAAGTTCCAGCTGCTCAGAAACAAAACCTGTGTGACATTTCAGGTTGCAGCGGGTATAAAAAGAAAGTATGAACTGAACCTAGCATGGATGTCTGAATTCTGATCCTTCTTAGCATCAAGGATGTCAGTTCCTTAACGTTAGTTTGGATTCTAGAGTAAGGCATGAGGTTGTCAGATGATGCTGGCTATCAAGTGATACAGCTAATTTGAAAATAGCATTGCAAAAGGCTGTCAAGGTCCTGAGGTGGAGGAAAACATAGTCATCTAGTTTGGTTTTGTTGTTGTTTTAGGGTTGTTTTTTTTTTTTTGTTTTGTTTTTTGTTGTTGTTGTTCCTTTAATTTTTTGTTGGCTTGGCTAAAATGTCAGATTCTGTGATGACTTCTGTGCATGACTTCTAGTACTTGGATTGCTGCTCCTCTTCCCTACTTCCAACCAACTCCAAGGTAGTAGGAAAATCTTTGAAGGAAAGTCACTCAAGAATCATGTGTGGTCTCCTATCAAAGAAACAGCAGCTCTAAGTATGTTTTCTCTGGCCTTCAAGAGATGAGTCTCCTCCAGGCACCCAAGGAGCAGAGGAGGTATTTGGAGCCAAGCAGCTGCATAAAGAAATGGGATACAATCAAACTTGGTTTCTCCTGTAGCTGTCTGGCTGCAATATCCTACTACAGATGCAGCTGTTGCAGTTTTAGCTAAGTACCTTTGCACAGACCGTAATGCAAATATGTTAAAATCACATTAAATAGTGGGACTATGATAACTTGCCAGGTAAGTTAGAATTTCAACCTTCAGGCCTGTGTAAGTGGTGTGTACGTGACTGCAGAATCATAGAGGGCAATTCTGTAATCAAAGTTTGCCTTGTTGGCACAAGGGTTTTTGAAGGGCATTGGAGTTCATGTTTAGAAAATCACTCTTTCTCATTGGTATCAGTGCAGTCTGAAAGCTTTGTTGAGGATTACTGTCAGTTTGCCCTTTAAGAATAATACTACATGTTTCCAGCTCCCTTCCCCAGAGTTTTGGGGTGGAGGGCAAGGGAAGGAAAAGGAAGAATTTAGAAATTACTTCTATCACAGCAGCATGGCAGTAGTAAATTTTATTGTGCTGCCATGTAATTTGCTGTGATAGCGCTAGTAACTTTTCTGGCTGTACCTGCCAGCAGTTTTTTTTATGAAGTTGGTACGTGGTCTTTGCAAGGTCTTAAAACTATCAGCTTGTCTGGTGAAATGAACATAGATATATTACTTTTAAGGAATAAAATAAAGAGATAATTCTACTTCAAGAGAGCCTTGGCTTTATTTGGGTGGATTTTAAGAATGTTTCTTCAGCTCTACTACAGTGTAGGCAGTTGATAGTTTGGACAGATGTCCCCTCAGCTGTGGCTTTGTTTCCTGCTGAGAACAGTTTCATTCTAGATGTTGAATAGATTCTTACAGCTGAATTCTGTATATCTTTCTTATGAAAACTGTCTCACTTATTTGAGGTAACTGAAGATTTTCTGTGGTTTTGATGACTTTCTAAATATTTTGGATGCCAGGCTGCTTTATGCTGTAGGTTTCTCTACTCAGCAAAGTGTAAAAGCTTCCTCTGCCTCCAGCCTCTAAGTAAAAGGTAATAGATGCCTGCTAAACAGTTAGAGATGACAGCTGCAGGAAATCAAAGATAGGAAAGAAAGCAGTGTAAAGAACAGAAGGCAACAACGATAGTGCTTCTGCCAACTGAGCCTTCTTCCTGTAATACAGTAGCAAGATGATAGCAGGGAGTTTTGGTTTTCCTGCCACCCCAGGAGTGGGGCAGTCAAGAAGTGGCAGGCCACAGACTGTTAATTACCTCCCATGTGCCAATGCTGTGTCTTATTTTTTACCTTCAATTACAGAGTGTTTTGTGTTAAATGTTTAGGAGTGACCTGCCGATAAATGGGAATTTTTTTTAATCTGAAAGTGTGAGATTTGGTAGTTTTATAATGGGGGACATGGTGAATGTGAGGAAGGCTTGGTTGGGCTATGTTGACTCCCCTACCTCCTTGATTTTCTTGCATCATATGAAATAATGTTATCTTTGTTTTCAGTGGGAAAATTCACATTTTTTGTAATATTTAAAGCATTTCTGTTCTTCCTTTTCATATCAGTAGTAAGATGTAGAACAACATCAGACATGGCAAACATCCTTATCACAGTTAATTAACTCACTTGTGTGATGCTATCATTGCAAAATCTAAACAAAGATAGTTTGATATTCAAGTGGCTGAGAGTGAAAAACTAAAATCAGCAATGGAAAAGTTTTGCAATGCTTAAGCTCAGTTTGAAGACTAATTAACCACTCACCTGCTCATTGAGTATTACAGCAAAAACAGTTGTAGGGCAAACTTGAAAGCTAAACTCAAGCTGTGAAACAAGTTTTCTTAAAGGTTTTTCAGTTGAATAGCCCTTGTTGTTTGTTTATTCCAAACACTTTCTACAGGATATATGCAGGTTTTTTGATTTTTGTTGGTTGTAGAATTGTTCGTTTCTTTTTTTGAACCAGCTTTTTTTGCTCAGGGACTAAATGTGACAGAACTTCAGTGATTTTTGATATTTTCAGTTCTATATCTGCTCTTTTGTTTTTGGTCTAAGTTGCAGATTGGAAGCCTTCATGGGATGAAGGCCTCTTCTGTGTATGTGGTGATATAAGGCTGTACATAACAAAATAGCAGAAGATTGTTCCAGCGTGTGTCCTTTTTAATGTTATATATTAATGTTCATGCAGCACTGGGTTTAGTTATGTCAGCATACATACAGTTTTTAAGAAATATTATAATGCTTAGGCAACTCTTACCAGCAAAATAATGTTATTACTGTTCTAGTTCAAGCTCTTCTAGTTCAAGTTCCACATGGAACAAGATATACAAAGGAAGTGATGCTGTTACAGATCTGAGTGTGTCTAGATAAGGCTGTTCCTTTGCACTGTTAACTTAGTTACTGATCACAGTTCTTCATATCCTGCCATAACTGTGTTGGCACATCTCTATGTTTATATTTGAAAATATTTGTCCAGAGTAGCTGTTTCTTCTGCTAAATGCTAGGTTAGCTCAAGTCTGATTTTTGGGGACATTTGTAGTTTTGTAACATAATACTGTTTCAAGTTTAGCCATGGATAAAGCTAAGCAAGCTTTAAATAGGAGAAGTTTCTAAACATATAGTGTTTCTTGGCAGTTTTCTTCCCCTTGCTACTTCTCTTTACATAAACCCATCACCTTGCTATTCTTACAAAACATCCTGTCCAAGTTGTTGTTGGAAGCCTGCATTGCCTTGCCTCCTCCTGCAGTCTAATGGAAGATATAGAGAGACTAGTGTGGTGAGGTTATCTGAATTTTTTTGGTTGACTAAAAATACACTGGAAACCTGTTTGTTTAGCTTAAGAAGGTGAGTTAGTAAAGGCTCTGCCCCTAAGATTTAATAGCTTACAGTGTTTCCCAGTTCAGAAGTCTGCTTGATTAATAATGTAATTGTACTTAGTGCTCTGCTCCACCTGGGTCTTGGTCACTTTTAGTTCTGTTTCACTGAGATGGTGTTGTTGAGAAAAATAAGACTTTTATTCCACCATGTATAAGCTCAAGTAAATGTTAGACCAATAACAACTGTTTTATTGAGGTTTTTTTTTAAGCTTCTTGCTCTTTCAGACAGGCTGTTAAATAGGAGATGCAAGATGCTTCCAGTACTTCAGCAGCACCTTTTAGTTTGTCTTCAGAGAAGCAAGACCTTTAATTTGCATTATAATTTGGGGATTAAATCAAAAAGCCTGTAATATTTTATTCCTAGCTAGGAAGAACACTTCAGGAACAGTGAGATTCTTAATCGAGATGCATGGTTTTATGTGTTGCTATCAATGTAGGAGCATAATCAGCTTCTTAACACAGTATGATTTTATGCTCTAGTTCCTTCAATGAGTTGAAAATTTTCTTAGGGCTTCTGTAAGCCAAGTTGTCCAGCTTGGATCACCTGTCAGTTTTCATGTCCTAAAGAAATATTCTCTATTCTCATACACTGAAAATGTGATGAGATGAAACCTCACTCTAAACTTGACTTCTCCTTTTACTTTTCTCACTTAGTATCAAAGCTTTTCTGTTTAAATATTGCAGCTTGTACCATTTTATAGATGGATGGAATTCTGCAAAAATTGATTAGGTTACTGATTATACTGGGGGGGAAGCAACATTACAAGGGTATGATCCAGGCTCTCCCCATACAGTAAACTAAGCTCAATAAACTATTTAAAGTCGACTTTAGGATTATTGTTCTGATTTAATTTAAATCTACATAAATCAATTTCAGCTAAACATAAATGCATTATCCTAAGGAGGTTGTGTGCATTAGCATCTGTTTATGCAATTGGTAACAACCCTGTTGGCAATACACCACCACATTTACTTGAGACTGGTTCTAACCCCGCTTTACACAGGTCACCAACTGGTGTGAGGGCTTGATTAAACTCTTGACTCTTCTGTTTCCATTTTCTTATCTGTAAAATGGGGACTGCAGCATTCTCCAAAGTCCTTGTAAAGGGGAGTTGGCTACGTTAGTTACCATGTATATATTCAGATAGGCAGGAACTCTAATCTACTGTTAGTGCTATTCAGCTGATGCAATGTAAGAGTTTTAAATAATTTTTTTTTCTTTTTTTTTCTTTTTTTTTTTTTCTCCCTAGACAAGGAATTGGTAGGAAAATCCCCCAAATTAAGCTGTACTAATGTAAGCTAATAAATCCTCTGATATGTTTTAATTCTGAATGAGAATGATCTTCTGAAGCTGAGGAAAAGTTATGGCACTTAGCATCTGCAGAACAGCTGCAGTTCTCATGCAGCAGTAACCTTTAGTTAATTTGTCTTCAAAACGTGTCTGTGTGGAACTTGAGACAGCTAAGAGAAGACAGTTCTGTAATTGTAACAATTGCAAAATCGAGGGATTGCTGGTAAAGTATTGAATATGCTTTACATCAAAATAGCCTATTAACTAGTTAATTAAACTGAAATCTAATTCTGAATTTAATAGTGTTGGAAAAATCCATGTGAAATGTCAGACTTTGTAGTAGTGATCAGTCAAAAAAGCCAATTGCCTTTTCAGACTGTTGGTGTTTAAGTCCATTGCATGTCAGTGAACAGGGGAAGGAAAACAAAAGTTAAGCAGCCCTTAGTTAATACAAGTTCGGGATCAGAAAGTATCACAAAAAGGTAAGCTTCAGCATTCAGTTCTGTAGTCATTCCTTTTAACTTTGCTGAATTATGAGTTTCGCTTATTATTTAACTCTGCAGAAAGCCATGAAAGGAAGTAACCTTGTTGATCTCTTTCCATTAATATCCCTCACATTGTTTGTCCTATGAATTATGACTTATAGGAAAATTAACTGTCCGTGCTGTACATCATACACAAGCAGGTCTTAGACAGCGTGTGCTGTAAAAATATTGACATGCCTCCAAGATGTTAATATCCCTGCAAATTAGAACTTTTTTTCCAGAGGAAACAGTAACACCTATTAGTGCTGTGGAGTGGAAGTAGAGCTCCATTTGTTCATTTATTTATTATACATATATATTTAACAGGCTAAGAGTTTGTGTATCAACAGGACTTAGCTTTATATTTTATCCTAAAATAGAAAAATGCTACAAAAATGAGGTGTTTACTTCAGGAGAATTATCTCCCTCATTACAGTACTTTGCCCAAAGTTGCCATCTTCTCACATCTGTGCAGAGAGGTCATTAATCAAGAGTACTGCTGCCCAGTTGTTATGGTGAAAAGAAGGGTAACAGCAGGACAGCTGCATCAGAGTAGAAAGACCTGCTTATGACTTCTGCTTGTGAAAGGTGTCTTTTCTATCAGTTTACTGGACTGGCAAATGAAGTCATTTGAACTACTTAAAAGTTATGAGAACCTGAGTTCTTACAGTGCAGTGATTGAGAGTGTTTGGTGATGAGGGAGAACTTATATTGTTCAACTGTAACTGTTCAATTTCTCCCTGCTCCTAAATAAATAAATAAAAAAAAATAAAAAATCACCCTATTACAGCTTACAACTGCCTGGTTTCTAACCAAACAGTGACTTTAAGTTCTTCTGTGCTTTCTTAGAGACTTGATCACATGATTTTAATTTACAAATGAAAATTGCTAGCATAGGTATGAGAGACTAATATACACTTAAGGCACAGAAAGAGCAACAAATAATTCTAAAGACCTGACTACTCACAGCTTTTCTGTAATGTCACATAAGCAGTGCTTGTTTGTCCTGGCTTTCCTTGGTAATGAAGAGGGGTTTGTTTTTCAGTCCAGACATGTTTGGGCTTAACTTCCTTCTGTGACCCCATTATGAGTTTACTGGGTGAAAACTAAAGCCTCAGTCTTGGCGTTCCTTTCAATAGACATAGTTTGGGAGTATAGTTGTCGTTTCTGTGAGCATAGAGAAAAAGACAGAATGCAGAAGTTGTTGCAGATCAATGGTAGGCCAAGCATGACAGGTTACCACAAACACACGTTCAAAAAAGAAGATTTCTTAAAAAGTGCTTATGTCTTTTGACTGAACATTTGCCAAGGCATCATTTTTAATTTTATTTATTTATTTAATAATATGTTGTAAAGTAGTGACATAGGGATGAAAGTTGCAATGGTAAATGAAACTGTTGCTTTGCTTTTTACAAAACAAAAGGATTCTTCCCCCTTCTTTTTCCCCTCTGAGTTGTGTGGTATTTTCACTGCAGCTCTTGATTAGGGTTCTGTTTCCTTTATCAGCTGCAGTATTTTCATGCAAAATGTGCTTAATCTGGAGAGAACAGCTCTTGTGTTATGTCTGATAGCAGTAGACCAAACAGCCAACTGTAAACCTTCAGCAAAGCAGCACTTTGTACAAGTAATGAGTGCAAATAACAACTACAAAATCAGTACGTTTAGCACGTGCATCTAAAATGTAGTCTTAAGATGAGGCTTTACAAAAGCAGGAGGGTATTGTTTCCATCCTGTAGAACCACTAGCACACCCACTACAGGAAATGGCATTTGCTTGATGATGTTTGGACCATATTTTAAGAACTTTTTCTATTTATCTCATTAGAAGTCTTATACAAAAAATATAAATCATGCTAGTGCTGCTAGTTTTGTTATTCTGTTTATCACTGCCTTTGTTTCTTTCCAAGTATCTTGTTTTAGTCTGCAGCTTTTATTTTTGCCTGCTCTACCCTGTGCCAATGAACAGCACTATGTGCTACAGAAAGCACTGAACTTGTTCACGCTTTTCCATAACCTCTGTCTGAAGTATTCTTTATCTTTCATACTAAGATATTGCTGTAGAATAGTGCTCTACCTAATGCATTAGAATTGTAATAAAGATTTCAGATCTGAAATCTTACCATAACATCACGTCATAGAAATATTTTCATTAAACTTAAGCAATCACTATTAAGCTGGAGCTTGATGTAGATGGGGACATTTAACTATGCTGCCATGCTTAATGGGTTGACTATAAACTGTTGCCTAGGTTGAGAATTTGTTTTGATTTACAGTTAAATTTTGTTTGTGTTCAGTTTTTGTTCTTATACTGACACTGTTTTTGAAATTTAAATGGCTTTTGCACTTGTTGTCTTGTATTCCTGTTTCTGATTTAGTACAAAATGCAACATTGCCGTCCCTTCTTAGCCCCTATTTTTTAGTAGTCCAAATTTCTTTGGCTAGCCTATAAGACTTCCCTCATTCCTCTAGTCCCTGCATACTTCTGTTCCCATTTTTTGAAGGTGGATGTCTGGAAGACTGCATATGATGCCATATGAGTTTCCCCAGTGCTTTGTAGAATGGGAGCAATATATCAGTGAAAAGGATTTCAAACATCCAGTTCTTCCTTGTTTTTGTTGATGTGCTTCTGTTGTTGAGAAGTCTAAAATGTATGATTGGATGCCTGTGATATAATGAAAAGCAAGTATTTCTTCTGCATTTGCTGCTCGTGGTTTCAGTAGCACTGCATGTGTCAGGGAGTGAGAGTGGGAGAGACAGAATAAATTGTGATGGCTGCCTAGAACATCTTAAATATAGCCTTTAAAATACCACATTTTTTAAGTTTGCTCTTCGTTAAGGTATTTTGTTCCTGAAACTAAAGTAATAATACAACTTACAGTTGGTCAGAATTGTCAAATCAGCTATGCAGGAGATGTTTGAAAAAGATGTTTATGTATTGAAGGCATGACAAAGTCTATAAGGTCTCCTGATTTACAGTGTGTCCGTATCCATGGATAATATGAGTCGTCTTATGCCATCTTTACTAATGGCTGAAATGATGCCAGTAAACAACTCTAGAAGCTGCCTCCAGTCTGACAGTTGACTGCTCTATCATTACTTCTGTCCTTAAAGCACTATTGGGATTTATCGTAGTCAATGCAAAATCTGTATGATACCTTATCTTCAGTGAATAAAATTGATGACAAGACCTATATTGCTTTCAAGGTTAATAAAATACAACTTGAAGATATCCGATTATTCAAACATTCAGTTTACTTTAGGTTAATTGAAGGAGTGACTGTCTATAGTTTAGACTGGAAAAGTAAGTTATGCCAACTAGACAGATGTTAAGCTGCATTTTCCTGGGCTGCTGTCTTTTGTGGGATTCTGTAATTCAATTTAACCAAATGATTTTTCCAATCGTTCTTTTCTAAAGTCAAGTTATTATACTGTATATGTTTTTGTTGTTAAATCAACACCCTTTCCTGGAACTACTACTTTTCTTTTGGAGGTATTGCAGAAGTTGGGAAGCCAGGAGTGTTAAGCAGTAAATTTGTTTCCCTCTCACTTGTCTGTCCCACAAGAGACAATTCTCTTGTCCTGGTAATGGAGATTATTTCCCAGGATGTTTTCCATTTACTCTTAACCCCAGTTCCCCATGCCAAGGGATAAACATTAAAACAGGAGTTCACTTGCGTCTTGTGAAGCATCCTGTCCTCAGGCAAGCTCTCTGTTATGTTTAAGAGTGGTAACTTTCCATGTAAAGCTGAAAATATCAATATTCTATGAAGCTTGTTTTACCCTAGTGAGAGTAAGGAGGCGATGGTGCTAGCTGCTGAGGTGGAAGAAAAGTTTGGCCAGCTATATAAGGCCGATTGAGCAGGTAATTTTCTAGTAAGTTACAGGAGCACTTATATTCATTCTCTGCATAGAAGCAAACACAAAGACTGGCTGTAAGTAGGGTAGAATTCATTTCGGAGATCAGCATTTACTTCTCTGTTAACTACTGAAATGGTCGGTGCATGAGCATCTGGCTTTAATTTACGGGTGGGCAGGATGAGAGTAGGAAAGAGAAGTATTGAGTGTATCTGATGCCAGCACTGTTGAAATGCCCAAGATTTCTCATGTTTGCTAAATTCTGTGAATTTCATCCGTGTCACACTTAGTCTGATTTTGATCATCTTTTCAAGTAGGGAGTTACTGGCACAATTGCCTACCTTCCTTACACCCAAGCAAAAATATGGAGTTAATTTGACTGCAGACTCAAATTGTTTCTAGTAGACTGTATCCTGAGGCCACTGGACTCATAAGTATTAGCTACAATTGACTTTTTTTTTCTTATGAGTCTTTCAGGTTCAATCAAGTACAAAGATAGTTCTTACGTCTCCTCTAAATCAGCCTTCTGATAACAAGCTGACACATCAGTCTAAGTCATATATTTTATAATTGTGCACGTGAAAACCTTTTCCCACCTTCTTGTGTTTGGCTGGATTAGACCTATTTTAGTTAATAAGTTCAGATAGTGCTTGAAGAGCATGACTCGTTCTGCACAGTATGAGTCAATCAACTCATTGCCCTTTTAAAGAATAACTTCATCTGGTAAAATTGCAAGCTAACGAGAAGAAAACAAATGAGTGCTTTGAAGAATGAAATAACAAGTGTTCCTATCTGTGACAAATAAGCATTCTCTTCCCTGTTTCTTTTTGCCAGCTAGGTAGGATGTGAAGTAAAATGCTTGTACCTGCAGTACTGTCTTCAGTGAGAAATGTCCTTCGCAGCCTAAGCAAGTGATTTCCTCTCTTCTCCAACTTGTCGATGTTTTGTGTTAAGAAATCTTGATGATTGGTCCCCATTACACATTTAAGATTATTTATTTGATGATGTTCCCACACACTGTTCTTGCAGAAAGGTAAAACAAAATCCAATGCCCATATGTGTTTTGTTCCTTTTGTGACTCAGTCTACCTTAGAACTTCATTGTTTAGCATGCATCACTGATGGTATATTTAGAATAATGACGCTAGCAGGGGAGGAATAGCTTCCATCCATACTTAGTGAGGACGGCTTCTTTTTATTTAGCAGAACAAATGGAAAGAAGGTCCCTTCTGCAAGGGCAGAATGGCTATTTAGGATATTAGCCTAATAAAGGTAGGTACCTGTAACAATATTATCTCTTAAGTTTTATTTATGATTTCCTTGCATACGAGGACAGGCACTTTTGGAAAAACTCCACAACCTATATTCTTGAAAAGTCCTAGAGTCTGTATGCAGTGGTGTTTTACCAGTATGAAGAATGTTCATTTTAAAATCCTTTCTATGCATACAGATTATTCTGGGACTGGGTATTGTGAATTTTAAAAAGAACAGATAACCCAGTATAATTTCAGATGCAAATAGGAATGAATTAGCTTGACTCATGGACTGTCTCTTTCTCATAGTCATCTTAATGTGCTTTGTTCAGCAACCTTGATTTGCTTTGAGAGATTTCTGTATTCTTCTTCAGCTCTGAACACCTAAATAAACCTCACATTAAGCTTTCCAAGAACCACAATAAATAGCAGTATTTTCCAAGAGAAAAAGTATATAAGGATTAGATTGGAGTGCTTTCTGGTCTTCAAGTCCAGTCATGTATTTGGAGGACATATGCAGGGTTTCCTTACAGCAATGAGAGTATTTTCCCTCTTCTAAAGATCATTTCTGTTTTGTATTACCTTGTATTTTTAACTGTATTAAGCTCCCTAGTCTTCAAGTGCTCTCAGTGGACTGTCTGTTCTGCTTACCTGGCTAATCAGTAGATGTAAAAGAATAAATTGCTCTAATCTGTGACCAGTTTCATGACGTGAACTTAATTACTCTCATTGGAATTTGTCTGATTTCAAAGTCCAGCTCATGGTAATGTATCCCACTCTGTTCCTTCTCCATCTATTAAAACTAGCAAGTCTGATTAAAAAAACAAAGCAATTACTCTTAGAAGCATGAAGCTCTAGGAACAGGAGCTTCCCCAGTGTGTGTTTATTTCTTCAAAAAAGTCAGTAAAGTGTTGCAACAAAACAAACTTGTAAGTAAATCAAGAGGGGCCCTCTGGGTGTGTTGTATTCTAAATGAGTAGATGCAAACACCGTTTGGTTTCCTGTTTTGTTATGTAACAAAACTACGCAAAATGAAGACCAGGCATGTATTTACATGCATTCTTTAAATATCAGGCTTAGATGTAGGGACAGCACTGTATGAAGTGGCATGTGCTGGAGGCTCTATTAGGTAAGAAAAGGTATGCTTAGATGGAAGTCCAAGTTGCTGACAGACCAAAGTTAAGCATAATGAAGGGCAAGAACTGTAGAGTGTCTTGGATCTGCAATTAATATGTACATTGGGAAGCACTGTTGCATAAATAGCATGAAACACTGAGAAGCTGCCTGTGTAAATGAAGAATAAACAAGATTAGTTAATTTTTTTCCAAAGAGCAAGTTCAATCTTGTTTTACAATTTTTTTTGCTAAAATGTGGTATGTACAGTATGATTGACCTATTGGTATCTTTCCATTTTGTATGCTGACATGTCAGTGGATCATTTTAATTCGCCTTTAGTAAATTTAAATAACAAAGCAATCATAAAAATTAAAAAAAAACCAACAAACTAATAATCCACTGATATATTGAAATGGGTAAGAAGAAGAGCTAAGGAGAGCTTATAGTTTATGGAAAATTGAGAATATAACGTTGTGTCAGGAGCGTGAAAGCCCTATCTTGTTCAGGATTAAATTTTGGCATTGCTGGAAAGAAAACCCTCCACAGAAGTATGTAAACTCATATTTTGCCGGGATTTTTTGTTTTTTATTTCCTAAGTTGTAACTTTGAAAAGTTTGCCCTTTGATGGGAACTGTATTATGAGATTAATGTTGATTTAAAAAAATGAAAAAAAAAAAAAAAGTTGCAGTAACACTTAATAAAGCATTTTTAAAGGCAGTATGTGGCAGCAAGGGGAAAAACTGTGTCTCATGCTATTTGTAGTTGTTCTGTGTAGGAATGTAAACACTGGGACTAACACTTGCTTTCCAGGGTTTGATTTTGGCTAGAACAGAAATAAGAGGGAAGGAATCCTGTGCGTCAGTATTGATCTCTTTAGTTTTCAGGTAACATTAATGTATGTGGTTGCTTAGGTTTCTTATTTACACCTGTCAACACCAAATATCAGAGTTGTGGTTTTCATTCTTTCAGAAATGAGCATTATTCTCTCAATTACTACGTCTGATTTCTTGACTGAATTTCAATTCTTTTTTTGTGATAGATGACTGCTGTTGTAAAAACATGTTGTTTGACTTTGAGTCTTATATTCATTAAAATAGACTACACAAATGCTAGGATTTGTGTGAGAGCAGGGAACCTGGCAACTCTTAGTAGGAAGAAATGCTGTGCACAGCAGTTGAATTAGCTGAAGATTCGCATGCATATGCTCAGTTCATCCAGACTTGGGCTTGTGTAGTTATCTGATGTTCTCTTTAATAAACATGGAATTTTTCTTGTTTGATTCATTCTCACCATCCTTCTCCAGTGCAGGTGCTGCTGACTCATATCCTGCACCTTCTAACTCTACTCTCTTCATAGGTCAGTAAAGGACAGTAAAACTTTCACAGGTTAGCAAGACACAAGGGTGTTGCCTGTTAGATCGAGACAATGTGGTTCACTTGTCTTATTTTTCTTTCTACAAAAAAGGTCGCAAACCATTCCCGACAGAAGTGAAGTAGGAAGTCCAGGGCTCAGCTAAAAGTCTTCTTTTCACATCTGGTATGGTTCTTGACCTGACAAACATAAAATTCATACTGCAGATGCAGATAATGCTGAGAAGGAAATGAAAGGTCAACCATCCCAAGCCCTACTGGTTAGCATAGTCCTGCAGAGACTGTCAAGTGGCTAATGCAGCCTGAAAAGCTTGTTCACTTGGACCTGTGTGTTGGCCCTGGTCATGCGCCAGCTTGTTTTGGTCTGCTGGGAACTAGGAGTTCAAGTGAGCTATTAAGATAAGCCTGTCATTACAGTATTGGTAGGGTTGGAATAAATGGATGGCAGAAGCCACAAGTCCTTGCTTTCCTGGTGACTTAAAGCTATTCTGTAGGGGGGAACATTTACAACTAATTTGCTGCGTACACTTGATCTGAGTGGATTACATACAGAATGTGCCAAATCTTGGATAGCTGGCAGAAATATTCCCATCCAAACAGTGCTTCTGCTTTGTATGCTGGACTATGCACTTTAATTCCCTCAAAGCATTTCTTTTGTGTTCCAGAAGTGATGAGCTTTGATTTCACTGTATACAACAGCCCTCCTAAAGTTTAGAATAGCTGCCATTTGTGCTGCCTAGATCAGGTTGTTTAGCCTCATGTTTATTCTCTGATCTTTCTGCAGCTCTGCCATATTGTGTCTCTGACTACCTTTAGTAGAGCAGCTATTTTTGAAAGTGAAAGCTGGCATGGAATGTTTTTGCTTCAACAATACATAGGTTAATGTGAAGACTTTGGAGAACTGGAATCTAAAATTTTCATAAAACATTACTTGTATATATCCAGACACAAAAATTACTGAGGAAAAACACTGCTCTGACCTGTACACGCTGGTAAAACCATTAGTTGCATAGTTGGCTTCACTTTCCCTTTCTTTACCCAAAGTCCTTGCTGCCAAGACACTTTACTAAGGAAAGTATTTTCTCTGATGTGCAGCATCCTCCATTCAATCAGGACACATCAGCTTGGGGGAGGAGGGAATTTAAAAAATCTTTGCTTGTTGCTTAAAAACTGGAGCCATGAACTAGAACTATAGATAAGCAGCGATAGCTGCCAGGGCATATTCCTAGTTTGGCTGTGAACATACTAATTTTGATCTAGCTGTAAAGTACTTAGAAATTCAGGCTGTGCTCTTGAAATTGCTTCTGCTGCTTTTAATATTCAAGCATGTGTCCAAGAGCAATACACCAACAGAGCAGGACGTTTCTGGCTATGGTGACTGTATTGTCTATGCAGGGAGTCCAAGGAAGTTGTGTTGATCTGGCTGTGGCCACGTGCAAATGTTTCCTTTTTTCTTGAAAAGGAATGACAGAGCACTTCTTTTCTCTATTTACATGTAATCCTAAAACAATATTATCTATGCCAGCCAGGTCTTGTAATATAGATCTGTCTTGACTCATTTTTATTATTGTTATTGCAGAGATAAGCATTAACAATTAAATATGTTTTGATTGCATAAAATCTGATTATTCTAAACACCTGACTGCTACTGTAACTTTATAGCTGTAGCTATATAACTGCAAAAACCACAAGGGACAAATAGAAAGGATATACATTTTGCTTGTCATGATACATTCATTTATTTTTGAGAGATCCAGAGCCCTTTATTTTGCAAGCAATGAAAAATGTCCATACAACTTCTTGTACTACTTTACCTATTTGTTTTCAGGTGCTAGATGTAATCACAACAAATTATTTTGCTTGTGCATATACTGTGAATCTCACTCATACTCCTCACTGAGAATTCATATCTTTCCATTGGTATTATCTTGTGCTTAAATGGACTTATTGGAGGTTGGTGGATGATCAATCTCCTTATAAATTCTGGTTTGTTTATTGGAATTGTGCCTTATGCTTCATTGCACATTTCGGATCCTTCTTTGCAAAGGCTTTACTGGCACAGAAGTTTCCTGGTTTATTTTTTTTGTTTGTTTGTTTTCTTCAAACAAAACCCACAACTAGAATTGTTCAGTATTCTGTTCTGGGAATCACATCATAGCTGTGGACTTCTCTAACTTTGTGGAAAGAATCTGCATATAAACAGACGTAGCTTTAACTTTGCATCCGTATTTGACCAGCAGAAGAGATTATGCATCTGCTGAAATGCCCTGTGTGAAATCAAAGTCAATACAGCAATGCTGTAGTAGCCAGGGCTCAAATCCTGCTATTTTGTTTTAAAATTAACAATATGGATTTTCATCTGACCATTGTAAATCCAACCCTTATGACTCTGGACAATTTTATTATACTTGGCTGAGTTGTCAGTATTATATGTACCTGTGATTTGATGACTGCCTTACTGCTTTTGGTCCTCCACAGATTACATAAGAGAGATGGATGTCATTGCAAAAAATAAGATTGCTGCTGAAGCTCCATGTTTTGTAGGAAGATCTGCATGGTAGATTAACAGTTCTCAATGTTTCTCTGTGTGTCAAGAGTTTACACCATAGATTAAAGAAATAAAATGATTTCACGTTACTTTGGAGTTGGAAGTGGGACAAAGCCTAGGAGACCTGAATAGACACAGCAGTTGTTGCTTTTACGGGGTCTGCTCTAGGATGTATCATCCCTTTATGTAGGGAGGATGCAATAATACTCTTGAGAGTAGAATGAACCATTTCAGGCTTAATGGTTTGATTACTTCTTGTGGCTTATGGTGAAACAATTAGTGTGTGCAAAAGAAAATCGTTCATACCACTGGGAGAACTTTTAAGCCAAAAGTAAGCTTGCGTGCCATATCTCTAAGGAATGCTTTGAATAACACAGGAGGCTTTAGCTTCTTCAAAGGAGACTTGGCACTGAACCGCATCTGGCTCTTCTTTTTGTACATAGTAAGATGTCTATGGGGCAGGATCAATTGCTCAAGTTCTTATAGCCTTTCTATTTTCCTGTCCCTTTAATTCATCTGACCACAAGTACCTCAGTAGTCCTCTGTTTTCCTATTGCTTATCTTTTTGGATCCAGGCAACCTTTTATACACTGCCTTGAATTTCACTCCAAATATGAAGTGATGCCTACTTAAAGTGCAAAACCTGTAGGCTTTCTCTAGCAAACTTCGACGCAGGCCAGTGGGAAAAAAGCTATTTGAAGAAGTATCTTAGTATGGGATCTTCTCAGTTTGGGAAGACCTTGCCATTGTTCTGGGCTTACCCCCAAGTAGCAAACAGAGAAGTACAGCTAAAAATATGTTCCTAGAAAGTTAGGAACATATCCATATATTTGGGGTCAAGGCTTCTCTCTGTTTTAAAGTTGTTTCTGAGAACTTTTCGGTCATATTGTTACTTGCATGGAGGGGATGCAAATGGCATGTTCCCAGAATATCTCAGGTAAACTCCTTTGTTCAAGATATAGGAGATTTAACAAAGTAGTCCTAGTGATCCCTGGTAAATCTTGAGTAGGCTTGATCATTAGAGTCTGTAAAAATGTTAAGTGTTTATACAGCTCAGGTAGCTGGCTATTTCTGCCCCAGAATGCTTGCAGGATTAATGTGAAGGGCAGCTAATAATTCCAGCAGCTTTCCCCCTTGAGCTGGCAAATCTTAAAGTAGCTGTACATGCGTAGTGGGAAACTGAGCTCATGATCTGAAGGTGGAGTAACGCAATGAGATAATGGCCCAGTGACAATGGAAACAGATACCTCAGTGTGTCTCTTATGAGATCAGTTGCTCTGTGAGAAAATAAAATCCAAGTGAGCTAATAGCATGGAAAAAAACTGGAGAAATTGTGTTTGATTTAATGTATTGTGGGGTTCTGCTGGACAGTGGAAGAAGTCGAGGCTTCTTTTAAGGGGTGAGAGGTCTATCAGGTCTTTTCAATGTTTATGTAGACTTTCAGGTAATTTGTTTGCAAACCACAGGAACTGATGAAGCTACTTTGGTCTCTGCTAGCTGAACTCTTGTGATCTCTAATAACTGACGCGTATATTTTTGGAAGAGGGTGGCTCGCTTTTTCTGCTCTCAGACAAGTCTGTTTTAGGGCTGTTTCTTCAGCACTACTTTCTTATGACGAATGACTTCATTAGTGAGAATTCTCTCTACATCCTTTTCTGTCCAGAGCCTGCTGGCTATGGAAAGACTGCAGTCTTACATACACCTTCAATTTCCCAGCAGAAAGGCCTAATTCTGTACCTTCATTCGCTTTCAGTGCTCATCCTTTTATCTTCTTTAATAGCTTGTATGCTGAAAGTGCATTTTTAATTAAATTGTTTGCATCTTGTATACGTACAGTATGTTCACTTTGAGAGCATTTTTATTACAGTGGAAGGGTGGTGAAATGTAATAAGTCTCAAGAATAATTAAAACCTGTGTTAACTTGTGTATGTTTCTAGTAGCAATTGAACTTTGTGTTGAGTCTCTTCTGGATCCAAGATTAGATCTTAATCAAGTAGGAAGGAAGTAAAGGGCAAATAAAGGAAAGGCTGTTTGTACATACCTGTATAAGTTCTTACCAGTCTAAGGTAAATCTTGCCTGTTACGTTAAAAGGAATTTAGCTTAAGAAAGTTTCTGTGTTCAATGCATACCAAGGACAAGAGATGAGAAGTGGAATAATATTCCAAATCAGCTGTGTGAGCTCTTTTACCTCTCTGTATGTGGATGTAGCCTTAGTACTGGTTTGGCCACCGCAGTTTACACTGAAGGGAAGAAAGCAGAACAACCTTGGGAGGGCTTTAACAGCAGCACAACATGGTAGAAGAAAGATAAATAACCTGGGATTTTTCAAGCGAGCGTGGTAAACTGATGTTCTCAGTTCAGGGAGCTAGAATGCCTAAATCTGAAAGATGTGAGATTTTTATGTAAGCTTTGACTTACCGTAATGAATCGTCAGGTCCTTGTATTAGAGCATTTTGTGTAGTCCAGTCCTAGAAAGCCAAGGGAGGCTACATCTTCCAAGTCCCTTTTTACAAAGGGCCAAGACAGTTAATAATTTTTCAGCACCTGAAGACCTGAATGCATGTTGGAAAACCACCCTTGCTAAATCTCTGAAAATGCCAATAAAATCACTTTCTTCCCCAAAACATTGTAAACAAATGCTTTGCAGATACAAAGATGAGATGAAAAAAGGGCTGAATTCAAAGAGTTCTCTTGCATGAAATACTTTGGAAAAGTGTTAATTTGTCTTTCTTCACCGAAAAATGCAGTTTTATGTTGACTTATAGATGGTCTGACTTTGCCAAAGACAGCAGGTGTTCTTGTTCCTCAAGTCTCATGGGACTTAGGTATCAGTTTTGAAAAGGATAGCATGAAGATGTCTCAAATATTAAACCAAATTCAAGGATTATGCAAAATGTTAAATGTTAGATCAGTCTGGAAGATTGTTGAGTTTTTGGAAGAGATCCATTTGAGTTAGATTAGAACTAATCTCTAATTAAAGCCCCTATTTAAATGTCAGAGTATTACAACTTGCTATCTGAAGCTAATTTTTAATATTCCATAAAATTATAGTTAGTGAATTTACTAGGCAGGCCTTTAAAAAAAAAAAAAAAGAAAAAAAAAAGCAAACGGATGTGATCGTTCTTCGAGTATAAATGAAGGGAAAATACCTCTGAGGGACAGGGGAAGTTTCTGTTTCAGGCTGCCAGGATTTCCCAATGAATGACTGTATGAATGACAGAATAACTGTAAAGAGTTGCTTATTGTTTTTCAGGTTGTATCAAATGCTGCTGATCAGGGAGTTGCTATCACTGGGAACAACACCTTCAACAACTGGAACTGGCCTAATGCTGTGATCTTTGCTGCTACTGTAATCACTACAATCGGTAAGTATCAACTTTCCTAACTCTTTTCCTTATGCTCCAGTATGTTCATACTCTTCCATTTATGTGTCAAGTTAGTCTCTGAATAAACTTGATATGGCTGGAGGTGCATAAAGTTCATGTGTTCATAGCCAGGTTTGTAGAGGAAAATCGGCTTTTGGCACTTATGCTTTTCCTGTACCCATGAGTAGTTTCTAATAATCAAGATTCAAGAGCTGTTGACTTGACTAGTGTCATTCCAGTTCCATTCATTCATATGCCTAAATTAACAAATCATAAAATCCCTAAACAAAATCTTTATAAAACTTTCTATTAATTTAAAGCACATGCATTTGAGATTTTTTGCACGACTGTCTCGTTGCTCACATGAATCTTTATATGCTACTGAATTAGCAGTATTCTTGGCTTTCAAAACAATCTAGACTTGTTTTTAATCCACCTTTTAAAGGAAGCAAGGAACAAGGAGTATGTCTTGTGGATATAAAATCCTTTGCATTTTACATACAGATGTTTAGAGCTGAAAATCATCTGCTTCTACGGAATTTGGTTTTTTTTTGTTAGAAGTTACTGTTACTGCTACAGCCTGCCTGCACCTGCAGTGTTAAAGTGTTAAAATAATAATAATAATAAAAATAATAATAAAAATAAAAATAAAAATCCAGGCATGCAAATTAACCAAAGAGATAAGTCTGGAGGTTGAACTAGAGAGAGAAGTCTGGAAGTTCATGTAAATGGAAGTCTTACTACTAGGCTGTAAGGTCGTATATAGCACTGTTGTACTTGAAGCTCTCAATACCCAGCTTATGACTTAACTTATAGCACAAAGCTGAAGTCAGGAACACGCCTAAACAAGAAAATTGTGGCAGAAGTTCATAAACTAGGTTCCTGATTTTAAAGCCTGAGATTGAACAAAATTCAACCAAACTACTTTGCAGCATCACAACACACCTCTCACTAAATTCAGGCCCTTACCTTGGGAACGCACCAAGCCACACTGTGAATGTGTAGAATGGATCTTTCACATGAAAGCTTACTTCAGAGGCAATTTTATTTCATAATGTTGATTAAAACTCAACCTTAAGTGCTGCTTAAGGTTGGGAAATCTTTTCAGAGGTTTTGGGATGAACTTTTTTTCTCATGTTTATCTCATGTTGTCAAGAAAAAGATGCATGCTATCCAGGGAGCACTTAAAGTGTAGTACTTCTCTCAGCCTGCTTTAATGGAATACACATTTTCTGGAGTAATGTTGGAAGGCATCCAAATTCAGAAAATCAGCAGCTGGAGTAGACTAATATTCTTAGAGATGATGAAGTAAGGAGCATCTGATACAGCAGAAGCCCACGCAGTGTTGTTTAATGTATAGGTAGAATTGCCCTGAATTCTCTGCAACAAGAACAGACCATGCACATACTTATCTCTTTCAGGTTATGGAAATGTTTCTCCAAAGACACCCTCTGGGCGTCTCTTTTGCATATTTTATGGGCTCTTTGGAGTTCCTCTGTGCTTGACGTGGATCAGTGCTCTGGGGAAGTTCTTTGGAGGACGTGCCAAGAGGCTAGGCCAGTTTCTGACAAAAAGAGGAGTAAGCCTGGTAAGATCCTCTGCTTGTTTATCTTCCTGCTGTTTATTTTTGATGCACAGATCGAGCTTACACTTCTTAATTTACCTGTTCTTATGGTAATAAACAGACACCGTTACAAATATGAATTGCCCAAATGTTGTTGTGTAAAAATAATTGAGGAGGGATAGATCCTATATGTTAACTCTGCCAGAACTTTTAGCAAATGATATTTTGCAGAAACATTTAATACTAAATAAAAATATAACTTCTATGAAGACGTGTGTCTCCCTACATGAGAAACCTATAGAATTGATGTAGGTGAGGCTTTTATTTCACAAGCATTCCTTGCAAGCTCCTGTAGCATGGAAATAAGATGTCCTGCTTTGCTTCTTCTGCCTTTAGTTTTTATGCTAGCATGAGCATTTTACTATTCTGCAGTGAACCAGCTGGAAAACTTTTCTTTTTCCTCAATTACGGTCTTTTTGTTTCTTTTTTTCCATGTTGGATGAGTTTTATCTCATTTCTAATAACTGCACAGAAATGAGAGGGAATGCAAAGATTGAGCTTCCAGAAGAGGGTGGGATTAGTTTAGGCCTTAGTTTCAGAAACAGCTAGAATTTTCTAGGTTTAGCACTTGAGAAAGAACTGAGTATGGTGGTGAAATCAATGTGTGTACCCAGCTTTGTGAAGCAGGCTTTCTGCAGAGGTTAAATGAGTGGCACATGGTAGAAAGTGTAAATAGGAGACAAGCAGCACAAAGAGTTCTGATTTTCTGTATGCACTGTTGTCGGACATAGTTGTGTTTACAGCAGTCAGTGACCTTTAGTAATGACTTACAAACTTTTAGCACAAAATCTGAAGTGGCTGGTACTGTCGTATGATGCTCAATGCCATGAATGGTAAATTAGATTTATTTCCATGACTTTTCCCTCTTTCTTTACAGAGGAAAGCACAGATTACATGCACAGCTATTTTCATCGTTTGGGGTGTCTTGGTCCATCTGGTTATTCCTCCTTTTGTCTTTATGGTGACTGAAGGATGGGATTACATTGAAGGTCTCTATTACTCGTTTATTACTATCACCACCATAGGATTCGGAGATTTTGTTGCTGGTAAGTAACTATATTTCATGTATTGTTTCACTGCATGCACACTTTGGCAATTCTGCTTCTAAACTCAAATTCTACAAAGCTTTTCAGAACACTTTCTTCTGAAAAAGATTCAATAAGAATTAAGTAATGCTCCAGTTGGCTCTTCCATCTTGGTTTAGATACATAAGGCCTTTATTGGACTTAGTCTGGAGCCAGGCTCTGGAATTTGTAGTTCTTTCAGCTTTCCTATATTCTTATTTCAGGCATGGAGCTTTTCTATCTACTGCAGCAGTTAAGCACCTTTAAAAGGGCACATCAGTGTTAAGTGATAATTTCTGGGCAGCTGTCTAGAACTAGACAAAGAGGAAATACTGAACATATTATGTCTACCTCTTAAAACCTGTCTGCTGCACTGTCTTGGGATTTGGAGATGGTCCTTGCGAAGCGGAATTCTGAGACTAATCCTTTTCTCGAGCAAAGTGCCTATATCTGTATTTTAAAGTCTGGGGGAATGCTTAAAATTTTCCAAACGTGAAGTGTGTGCTGCCATTTGACATTATATACCAGTGGTCAGAATACGTGCAGCTAAAAAGTGGAAGAACTAGGATCAACTTTGTCAGAGGGTTTCAGATCCCTGCTTACCACCTCTCAAAGCAGTGTTTTAAGAACTAGATTCTGCTAGAGTGGAATGGAGTATTTCTTGGGCTAATAACTTGGCTGCAAATCCACTTCTTATGTTCTTGTTTTCTAATTCTTTGTAGGTGTAAATCCAGATGCAAACTATCATGCCCTTTACAGATACTTTGTGGAGTTATGGATCTATCTGGGACTAGCTTGGCTTTCACTCTTTGTCAACTGGAAAGTCAGTATGTTTGTAGAAGTCCACAAAGCAATCAAGAAACGGAGAAAAAAAAGAAAAGAGTCATTTGACAACCATCCTCGGTCTAAAAAACCTCTTCAAATGGGTACCTCAAAGGATGTGAACATTTTCAGCTTTCTTTCAAAAAAGGAAGAGACTTACAATGATCTTATTAAGCAAATTGGAAAGAAGGCCCTGAAGACAAACAATGACAAGATGATTAAAGTAGAAAATACTAAACAAAATATGCAGAATGCCATTAAAGATGCTCAGGTGACTTACACAAAGTCAGAGTCATTTGAGTATGATGAGTCTTCCCTGGACATTCAGAATGGTCATGTTTTGAGACATCTGCATGATAAACGTGTTGGAGACAGTCCTATTGAAGGAAACATGTTTGTAAACCAACTAGACAGGATAAGTGAAGAAGAAGGTGAAGTGTGGGATTCCAGAGACTATCGACCCTTAATATTTGAGAATGCCAATATAACATTTGTAAATGAGGATGATGATGAAGAGGAAGATATCTCAGATGATGAGGAAACTTCAAAATCCTCTATGGATGATAATACTGTAGAGGAACCTGAAACTGCAAAAAACTTAGTAAAATTCCCATCGTCTGATGAGTCTACCTTTACCAACAATGAGCTAGAACTTTCTGTGCCTTATGAACAACTGATGAATGAGTATAATACAGTAAGCAATGTGAAGGCTGCAACGTGAAGTGAGCTTGGTAGTAGTTTTCTGAAAATGATCAATGCATATTGAAGAAATTAACAGAGCAAGGAGAAAAGCATGTTTTTGCAGCTTCTCCTATCTCTTTGAAAGCAAAAGCAAGTCCCAAACTAATAACCTCCAGTGTCCTTTTCCCTATCTTAAGTTGGTTTCTGAGCCCATTCACTATGTTTATCTGAAAAGACTTGTAAAATACCAGTTGAGTTAGGAGTCCTACTCCTTGGAATTTTATGGTTCTCAAACAAAGTAGATAGAAAAAAAAGACTAGTTAATACACTGGACCTGCTCTGCATTTGTGCATTTCATTGAGGAATTAGTTTGGGAGTGTAACTATACAGTTGCAAAGAGATTGTTTCAGGCATCAAATGTGTTCGGTTACTCCACTAGCCCTTCACCTCTGAAAACCGGGATTTAAGTAACATTTTGATCAGGAATGGAAGCAAGAGGTTTGCTTTTTAAAAAAGCTACTCATTGTTACCACAAAAAATGGTGAAACCACAAGTGGTTCTTGATGAGAAACTTTAAATGGAACACTAAAGACAAACAGATCTGAGCTGAGGTGTGCTGGCAGACTGAGGAGGAAGCTTTAAAACATCTGTCTAGAATATGTTTGTGCTTGCCAAATTATAATGAATTGTAATTTTGTGAATAAAATATTAATATTTAAAATTCCATGGAATGGATTGAGAAGGAGCTCTCTAACAAGGAAGAAATATCTGGGATGAAGCTTACTGGTTGAGCTGCTAAACTGCAACTCAGCCCCAGAACTGTTGAAGAGTAAGGGGACTGGAGGACCTACTGATCAAAGCATGTAGGAGCACAAACAGGATGCAACTTCTTAATGTTGAAAGTGTCCTTCCACTGTCCATTTCTTAGAGGAAATACTTGAATGAACTTTATACAGTATCTATGTGCAGTTGAAGTTTTAGTGATGCTGTTCATCTGAGGGTAAAAAATTGCCTTTGGAGACATGGATATTCTCCAAATGCCCTAATGCCTGTCAGAATAGACCTGTAGCACTACTGCTGACCTGTGCAGTGTGTTAGTCAGTATTGTTATTTGATGTTCCTCCAAGCCTTGGTACTTCAGACTAGACTTGAATGAGAGATGATTTTTGAAACAGTTGATTATAATTTGCTTATTTGATTTGTTTTGAAGCTTGACCTACGTGCATATGCAATGGTTATTCTATCCTACTTTCAAGAAGGGTGAACGATGTCAAATCTTGTGCAAAACTGTGATACGATCAAGTGATTTAAGGACCTAAGTCACTTTTTTTTAAAAGGGACCTTGGCTCTAAACTCCTGAAATTATTTGGGTTGAAATGGGCTTCTAATTGAGAAGGAGTTATCTCTTTTAATAATGTTTAAGCCCAAATTATTTTGGCTACAACGAAAATTATACCATATTTTGTTGGGTTTTTTTTGTTTTTTTTTTTTTTTTTCCTGTACCATGCATTAACCCTGTCAGCTCTCACAAACGTTGTTCTTGATTACATGCTGGCAAAAAGAGCTTATTATGGTTATGTCTGATGTACTTGGAACAGAACATAGCCAAGGCCTTTGAACCTTAATATGTCAAGTTCTGTTGTTTTATATAGTTTCACTGTATTTATGTCATTGCTGTATGTCCTAAAGTTTTCAAAGTTCAGTGAACAGTAAAAGGTTGTCTCATTCTCATTTTTGGTGTAATGCTGGCAGACTTGCTAGCTTTGTAAGAAGAGCTTATGGAATCTTGCAGTGCTAATCTTTAATTACTAGACTTTCTATTAACTGCAGACACTGGCTGCAGCTTAAATTGCCGGCCGTTCCTTTGGAAACTGGCACTCTGGATATCCTGTTGACAAGAAGTTTAGAAGTCGTGACTGTGAAACAAGGGACTGTCTTTATTCTTTTCTTTTCAGAATCTTCCATGTATGAGATTTCTCAAATAGAAAGTGAACTGTCTTGCTGACAAAAATGTGGAAATGGTGTAATTGGAGTCAGTTGTTAATGTGTATTTGATTGGTAAAGGGTGATTGTAATTTCAAGTCCAACTGTATTATGTTATTGCCATTTGGAGCAGGGGTGGCTGGATGAATTTGACTTGTGCTATAAAGAAGATTCTGATTTAATTCTAATTGACTCCCCCACCATATACACACCTCTGCATTGTTTTTAAATGACTCCAAGCCCTCCTTCAACGTCTTTTATATCTGAAGGAGCGTGGTTGACAGCTGCACCTTATAGCTGTCAGACATGTTAGGTAAGAAGGCATACCTGGTGCAGTGGCAAATCTAGCTTTTTTTCTTTCTTTCTTTTTTTTTGAGAAAATGAGAAAGCACTCCGTATGGTTTTTTTGTTATCCAACTTGTCTTCCATTACTGATGCAAAGGTTGAAGTATTAGCAACAATTAGGAAGCTCACGACAATAAGGAGAAAAGAAGCTTGCTGGAATTATGTGAAATGGAAGTGCGTAGTCAAGGTTTGATCTTCATTTCAAAAAAGTAAGTGAATAAATTTCTGTTTAATACAGAAATAATACAACCCAGATCTTTGGCTGGGCTCTGATTAGGAGGGATGTTGCACACTGGAACACAGACTCTCCATTCTCTGTTGCAAAGTGCTGCACTTGTGTGCCAGAGCTGAGAATGGCTGGTATCTGTTTTGTATTATCAAGTTAGATGTGGCTCTTTGGCCTTTCCCAGTGTAGTCAGCATAGGCTGTAAGTATGTATATATAGTGGGATTTAAAGTAATGGTTTAAATTTATTTTAAAAGAACAAAATTCCCCCTTTTTGGGGAAATGCGATCACACCTCACAAAACTGTTTTCTAGACATCCCATCACGTGCCTTAATGCAGTCCTGCTACTGGGAGAAAAGCAAGTTGTTTTTCACCGGCCAACACAATTGGTCTTGTTAAGCCCTGATGATTTTCAGTGTTTTGGAGGGTTTTGTTCGGCACGCAGCTTTCATGCTGGTTCTCTCAAAAAAAACAGGGTTTTTAAAATAGTGGTGCCATCTCAGAAGTACCGAAGTGCTATGCCAGACAGCTTTTTGTCTGCCTGTCTTCCATGTCTTGAGAAAAGTGATGTAGAGGAATATCCGGGCTGGATTTTGAGCTGTTCAGCCTCCCAAGTGCCTCTGGTTAATCTGAATGAACTCCCCAGTGCTATTTCATATAGTTTTGTAGTTATTTTATTTATCTGGTCGATCTGGAAGCATTTTCTTTGGATGCCACATAAGATTTCATTTGACTAACTGGTGATGTTAGCTGATCTCTTAATGCGATATAATTACTTTTTATAGGTGAGGCAGATCTCTTACTGAAAAGAGGAGTTTATTTAAAAACGAAAATACTTAACAGTATAGAAAATGAAAGGAATAGAAGTGAAATCTCTTATTTCTGATTATTTCCTATAAGTAGACTGTACCTTCAGTTGTGAGGTATGAGTCTACTTCCACAACAGTAACTTGCTAATTTCACCAAGATAAGCCAATTTGTTAATAAATGAATAAAATCTGGAAACATGACAACAAAAGTTCATTCCTACAAAGGCCCTTTTTAATATTATAGACCAGGTGACTTCATCCCTCGTGACATCATTGTGACATTTCTTGCTTTTGTCCTATGCTATTGAAGCCTGTTTTTTTAGCAAAAGGGTGGCTTTTTCAGATACAAATCTCACGACAGGCGATCTGACATATCTGATGACACTGGTACGACATTGCTAAGGAAATACCAGAAGTGGTGTGATACTTCTTTTTCTGAACTAATGCTTTTTGAATCTGTTGCTGGCAATGGATTTCAGAAAACATACAGAAATAAAACCATAGATTGGTAACAGATCCGTGGTGACACAGTTGTATATTGTGAGATGGTTTTTCTCCAGTTGAACTGAGAGAGTAAAGTAGAAACAGACAAGCATTGCTGATGAGGAGAGCAAAAAGCAATATACAAGTCAATTGACATGAACAGAAAACCAAGAATTCTGTTGTGGACTTGTAATTTTTGTGCCTCGTGAGATTCGTTCCACTTGTGATGGATTTATGTTTTAAAAAGTATAAGCTTGTCTTTCATATGGCTTTTGAAGTTTGTACAGTTTTTTTTCTTTATCACTCCATAATATGCCTGTCTGTTCTTTGTTGCTGATTGTCACTGGAATCACACTGTATGTAAATATTTGCTAAGTCTTTTAAAATGTAATTTATTTTAATATTTTGCAATAAAAATTTTAACATTTACCTTCTGTGACATGGCATGAATGGACGTCAAGAAATGAAGTTTCTTCTGTGTTTGTAACGCACCTCGCAGATAAAACTGGTGCTGTTTCAAAGAGCTTGAAGGTGCAAGGAGCCATTAAAGCAAGGAATATTGGTATCCTGTTCAGCAGCATCTAGTCTGCAATTTGATACAGATACAGTTCAGCAGAATATAATACAACAAGCGTTTGGGGCAACTATTGAAGTAGGTCAGAAAGTTTTTTCTATGGCACTGTTTTTCACAAGGCTGTTTATTTTCACAGAAGGTATACTGAGACAGGAGGTGTTTGCATTGATCAGTGCTATGATAAAGTAGGAGTGACTGCTGTCTGTGTCTCATCCCAGAGCCATTGAAACATTTCAGTGGCAGTTAATAAATTTTCATGAGGATTCTAGTAACTTTGTATTCTGCAGGCCTGGAGGTATTGACGTTGTTTCAGCTGCAGCAATTGCCTTAAAATGCGTTAGAAAACAGGTAACCTTTTGCCTTAATATGTCGCAAAATGTGACTCAGTGATACACAAGATAGAGATGGAGATACCTGCAGAAACTGGGCCAGCCTCAGCCTGAGGGAGTAAAGACTGAACATTAGCTTTTGGGCAACTGGGTAAAAGGAGTGAGACATGAGCTAGGAAAGCTGGGAGATGCACAAGCGCAGGAGGGAAAGGTGGATGCTGTTGTGATTTGAGTAAGGATAGCCAACCTTTGCATTTTCCCCCTACCCCCAGAAGAGCTCACTCAGCGGAGAAGAAATAGCAGAGAAAGAAGAGGAGCCAGGCTGGTGGATGATGCCTGTAACAACCAAAGAGAAAGAGGTGGGGATTCTCTCGTGATGCCCACGGTAGGACATAACATAGTCTGATATGTACTTGATAACATTTCTATCAGATTGGAGCAGGCTAGAGCTCACAGACAACACTTGGTATTTTAGTAGAGAGTTAGTAATTTCAAGGAGATAGGGTAGTGAGAAGTAGGAAAACAGGATAAACCTGTATCTGTTATGTGCCTGTTCTTACAGTCCATGGCTGGCTGCGGGTTCCTCTGAATGTAATAGCTTAATAGATATGATCACAGACCAGCTGACACTTAGAAAAAAATAATTGAATTTGAACACATATCATAAGTCTTTATAATGTCTGGTGCAACGTGATACCAGCAACCTTTAGTTCATGGAAATTCAGAACTCATGCCTTTAATTCTGGAATGTGAAGACAGTGACATAGCAGCCAGAGAGCTGCTGGTTAGGGCTTTTTTACACAAGAGAATGCTACCTCAGCCTCTTTAGTACAATTTCCTGAAGCTGGATGAAAATTCAGAAGAGCCTGTTAGATCTCTCTTGACTATTATGCAAAGATCTGAAAGGCAGAGGAGGGCTCTTGCCCTACAGCTTGATCTGGAAGAGTTGCCTTATGTTTATGTTTTACACTTTGTGCCTTTCAGCATAGAGTTTTCTGTGTGTTTGTTTTTAAACTTTAGCTTCAAGCTTTCCCTGGTAAGGTTATTAATATCATATTATCTAGGAATAATGGCATGGGTAGAACACTGTGTTCATTAGAATTTGGCTTCTTTCTCTTTCAAGAAAAATCCCAGAATATGCTTTTGACCAAAAAGCAGGCTGCAGGCCTCCTCCTCATACCCTGCCTGGCTTTGCAGTGGGCCCTGGCTATATTTCCTCTTTATTTATCTTCTTCTTTTGTTCCTCCATTCCTGAGGAGCAAAAGGGAGCAATGGATAGGTGGGAGGAAGCAAACCCAGCCCTTCTGTAGCGCACATCTCACCCGCATGGTCAATTTGCAGGCTGCCCTGTTATATGTAAGTGATGGTGAGGAGGATTCCTGCCTCTTCCCAGCACCCCTCGTGGACATGCTGAAGCAAGCGCTCAGTCTTGCTTGGTAGATCCGTGCCTTGTTTAGCCTTCTGCTCAGTTGTGTTTATTACTTATTGGTCTTATACAGCATGAGATACTTAGGGCTTGCTAAAGGATTGCTTTTGCCTTTCACATTGGTAAATACCTTCTGCTACAGTGCAGCCAACACAGCATGTGCTGCAGGCTAGGGGTCAGGAATGTGTTAGCAATCTTGATTGCCATGATTTTTGCCCCAGTTCCCAAGAAAACCAGACTGTTAGGGTGTGAATTGGTAGGGGGATGATGTTTTGTGGGAACACAAATGTCAAAGCAGGGGTTCTATGAGTTGATACCAAACCAAATTCAAGTAGTGTAGTTCCCTATTGTATGTCATAGTTGCTCGTTGGAAAGCACAGAAAAGATGGTGACAACTCACTCCTTGCATTTTTCCTGGTTATGTTGTATTCTGCATGAAGAAAACTGTGGAAATTATGCCTTATCCACCTTTCATTCAAACTAGGGTAGAACTGGGAATGATACTAGAGATACCAGAACAAAAACTCTGAATATGTGAACTCTGAAATTGGAGTGAAAGGCTTAAAACATATCTAAAGCCAATGTGAAATTTTACCCCATACCACAATGAACTTTAGGAAAATTCTTTTGGATGCTTCCCTAAATACATTAAACAGAAGCACGTGTGTTTTCAAATTAGATCTATGCATTATTTTTTCAGGAGAGGGGAAGAAGGTACTTAAATACTTTCACGCACTTTTAATTTTATTTGAATGGGACAGTGATGTGTGGCACCATGAGATGCCTTTTGATTGTAAGGAGAATGACCACACAATGTGAATGAATATGGTCCTGCTCTGAGAACAAAAATCCTTTTCAAAGGCTGTCAACAGCTTTGCACTGTTTTATGGACTTATGGTTTAGGGCGCTCACTGATCACATTTCTGTTTATCATCTAGTTAAGTTTCTGGGTGTATAAGGAAGTATCATAATTAATTCCTAATGCCGTTAAGATCAGAGACAAAAATCCTTTTGTGTGCTTATTTGTGGGTTGGGCCCTGCTTGCGCTGATCAAAATAAACTGAGTGCAGAGGAGCACTTGTTTCTACATACTCCTGGTTGCTGGGCATAACTTAAATATATGTGCATCCTTGAATGTGGAATTCATCCTGCACGCTCAGGTTGCAGTAGAAACCGCAAGTGTCTGAAGCTGGAGGATAAGAGTTTATTCACAAAGCTGTGTTGTCCTTTCCTGGCAGCCTTCATATTTGCTTCTTATCTGTGGTACACTGGCAGTTAGAGAAAAGTAAAGGAACAAATCAAGACTTGAGCCACAGACAACCTCTTGATATTTTCTATTCCTCTGAGCCTGGGAATTTTGCCAATCCCATCTCTGGCCCGACTGGAAAGGAAGGAAAAATAGTAAGTTAATTGGTATGCTTTTTAATTGCTGATTAAAATAGGAAATGAACACAGGAGCAAGAGTAAGCAGCATGCCTTGGACAGTCGAGGGAGGGGCACTGCCCTCTTTGACAGGTTTTGTGGCTGTCACTTTTTAATAAAAGATAGAAAATGGTTGGCTTAGTTGAAAGGAATAAAGGCTTATAAAGAGGGCTCAAGGAAGGCAAGCCGGGCTTTAAGATTCTTTCTTCTGTGCTGTATTTCTTCAGAAAATGAACATTTTCTGTCTTTAAATTAATGTGAAATACCAGGCTAGACTATGAGATAGGTATCAAATAAAGGCAAGGTGAAGTAAATACCTATTTTTAAATTGCAGCTTAAAAGTTCTTTGTATTTGTGGTGAAAGTTCTTTCTCCTTTACAGCGGCTTAAATAGAGAAGAGAGTCTGACTGACATTCAGCACCCACTCTGATAATCCTAGCACATGTCGTTCAAGCAAAATTAAAAGGAGAGTGTTGAATTGGGAACAGTTTGTTAAGGCAAGAGATAAAATTCATATCAAGAACAAGAAGAATTCAGAGATCCGTAACTGTTGTATCTGATAAATCCATTATTTGTTGGGAGATTTGCTCTAAAACAACAGGAAATCCATTTTCTGGAAATTAATTTTAAGCACTTTTCTGAAGATATTTTGCACCTAAGTGATGCTGGCTTTTCTGAGGGAGTTTAATTCTATACTGTTTATCACTAACTAAAAAATATAATGTGTGTGGGGGGGGCTGGGGAGGGGCACAAATACTTGAAAGCTGCAAAAGCTGTGGGATAGAACTGGCAGCCTGTTAAAATGTGTAGGCAGGCAAATGTGTATTTCAGAAAATGCAATAAGAAATAAGGTGGAAAGGCACAGAAAGTCAAACTGACTTTTATTTAGAAGTTTCTGACCCCATGTATTCTTGTGCTTTCAAGCATTATGTGGTTTTGGAAATGCCTGGGATAAACTTAGCTTCCTCTGGCACAGACAGGGAGGAAAAGGCTTTGAGGTTATCACAGTTTATTTACTGCAAAGTGACCGTTCTTTAAGACAACAGCAACAAGATTCAGGATGAATCTTCTACTCAGACCTAAGCAGTAATGACCCAAATCATTCTTTATGTAAGGATAGGACTTCCATGCCTTTTGCCTGTATCCTTTGGCTCCCACCACTTTCCTCCTTGCATACATGTCTTCATTTTCCCTTTCCTCTTTTCCTTTTACTCTATCTTGTAACAATTCCTGTGTCCCTTAGAACATCATAGCTGCCTGCAGGGTGGTCATAGAAGTCACCTGGCATTCAGGCTGACAGCCAGGAGGTAGAACTTATTTCCCCAGCTCAAACAGTACCAGCACCCAGGCTGCTCATGTTAGAGGAGACAGCCAGCGTCTGACCAATCCAGGCACCCAGCTCAGTGCTCACAGCATTTTTTTTTTTGTGTAGAAGTTAATGCATTTGTACATTTACAGCTGTGCTTTTTATATCATCAACTGTGGATTTAGTCTCACAGTGATGCAAACCAAAAAGATCAAGAGTAGATCTTCATTGCAGAGCTCCGAGTGGGCCACTGAGTGGGCTAAGCAAGCCCTGTCTAAACACTTGTATAATCTTGTTAATGAGGCTGGGGTTCAAAACAGCTTTTGAAAGAGAATGTGCCTAAGGTGAGCTGTTGTAGTTACCCCTTTTCATCTCCATGTCGCCCCTCTCCTCCTTCCTCTTGCTTCACTGTTACCTAAGCTCCCCGGTCCCACTTCACAACCACAATTATCTTTACCTCCCCAGTTTCTTTACTGCAAGTCTCCGCACAGGAAAAGCTTAGCTCTCACTCTACAGGAGGCTTTCAAAGCCTTAGAAACACTTCACTTTGTTGTTGTGTGTTAGGCTTGCTCGACATGAATGCTTTTGTTGTGTGGATGTGACCTAAAACTATGTTCAGGTAGCACCAAGTAAGCAACAAAGTTATCACCTGTTTAAATAAACCCTTGGCTCCTAATCAACAATTGAACAGAAGAAAAGAAATGGAATAGAACAAAATATGTTTGATTATTTACTAAAGACATAATGGCCTAGAGACTGAAAACAAAGAGTGGGACTGAGCCAGATGGCAACCGATATAACCTAGACTGCCTACGCTTTGAGTCTCTAGGGTGCAGAAAGCTCCCACAGTGGAATTTTTTTAAGCACTAGAGAAATCCATACATGCTACTATTCCAATTACAGTTATTTCCAATAAATGCCAAAACTGTGACAAAAATCATAGGTCAATATCAGGAAGTGTTTGTGTATTTCATAATACCTGAATATAAGAGGCTCATGAACAACAATAGGAGAGCAGGAATGAGGTCTTGTGTCACATCCACACAGAAGCCTCCATCAATAGATGTACCATCTGTGTTATTAAGGAATTTATAGAAACCAAGTCATGCATGAAAGCACAAGCTCATAGCATGGGTGTAACTGGAATTTTGTGCCATAGTTTATTTCAGTGGTATTGTGGTGCCATGAAGCATAAAGGGAAAGTTTTAGATGGGGCCAATCAACTGACTACAGATGAGAAAGAAGAAATCGTGAGTATCAGGGGTCACTTGCTGGGAAGAGCTGCCACTGGCGTTTGCATATTTTTATTCCTCTTGACTGACATGTCTGGAATTTAAGTAGGGGAGTGGTCTTTAAGTACAGGGGATAAATAATATCACCAAAGTCATTTGTGTTTGTGCACAGAAATGTAGCCTTGGAAATGAGAAAAAGGGCTAGACAGTGCCATTTCATCATCTAAAGCTCTGGGAAAGATGTGACTTCTACTCAGCCCTTGTGAGACTCCACTTTGACTTCTGCATCCAGCTGTGCCTCTCCCAGCAAAAGCAGGAAATTGATCATTTTGTCCAGAGGAGGGCCAGGAAGATGATCAGAGTCCTAAAGCCTCTCCTATGAAGAAAGGCTGAAGGGAGCTGGGCTTGTTCATCTTGGAGAAAACAAGTCTCTGATAAGGCCTAAAAGAGAATTGCAGGTAATCTGGGGAGGGACTTGTTACAAGGGCACATAGTAGTAAAACAAGGGGTAATGGCTTTAAAGAGAGATTTAGATTAGACATCAAGAAGAAATTCTTCACTCAGAGTGCACTGAGGCATATGTGCACAGGCTGCCCAGAGAATCTGTGGATGCCTCATCCCTGGGGTTTTCAAGGCCAGGTTATATGGGGCTTTGGGTAACCTGGTCTAAGTGGAAAGTGTTCCTGTACACAGCACGGGGGATTGGAACTGGATGATCTTTATTGTCCCTTCTGACCCCAATTATGCCATGATTCTTAGATTCTGACAGGTGAGTAACCCTCACTCTTGAGCATCTGTACACTATAGATGCCACACACAAGGAGGAATAAGAAGCCTCGCTAACTTTAAATTAATGTTTTCTACATACTTTCCAGACTGAAAAAAACTGTTCTGCTAAACAAGGCTTTGCTTTGGATTATGCTTAGGTATGGCTGACATTTAAGTGGAAAGAGGAAGAACATGGGTGAGGGTGAAATGTGGCAGCTTTAAGACACTTTCTCTCGTTTCTCCTGTTGGAGATGAAGGCCCTCTCTTCAGTTATTTCTGTGTATTGAGTCTCTGAGATGTGTCATATTGCCTAAAGACACATATTCAAGGAAGGAGAGCTGACACATTGCTGGATGCCAGCTGGTGGGTAAGAAGTTTAGAGGAGCAAAAATAACTACATGCATACTAGCAGCAAACAGTAGAGAGGGATATTTCATCTTCCACTGGATTAGCACAGTGATCTTTAAGGGAGCTAAACCTACATCTTCTGACTGAAGGCCTTCTGCGTGTGAAATTTAAACAAGAACTGATATGGATACTCTTCATAAGAAGTGTACAACATTTTCTTGCAGAGAAAACTGTCTTCAGGAGGGCCACTGAGGATTACTGAGCTTGTTCCTCGTTGCTCCAGACTATAAGGCATTTGATCTGTTGTCACTGCTTCTCTGTTCACCCAACTCATCAGACAGGAGACAGACTAGAACCTAGGCAGGATCCTTAATACAAGTTTCAGTTTTCCTTTGCCTATTAAGTGCTATTTGTAGTCTTGGAGGGCAAAAGAGTATGGACAGATCTCTTTCCTCTGTAACTTATGTCTCTTTGCAGATAGCAAACCTTTACAACCATGTGCTGACAGTGAGGAGCCAGCTAGCCTTAGCCTTGGAGAGGTCTACTGGTGATGCTTCTATCACCCACCTTGGCAGATTTATTTTCCAGGTAGCGTAATTATTCTTATGTATAATATGCAACTCTCTGAAGTTTAATTTCAAGATCATTTTATTTCCTCATTAGCTAGTAGAAATAATTAGTTCCTGTTCTCATCTTAATTTTAATTTTTGGCTGCCCTGGGTGCTAAGGCCTCTGGGCAGCAAAATAGGAAGAAACTAAAAACAGAATGAATCAGACAAATGGGAAGAAACTAAAAACAGGACTAATCAGGAAAAAAGAAAAAGAAAATAAAAACCAGCATGAGTCATTATATAACCCAGATCAGGAAATTCTTAAAATCTCAGCCTTCTACCTCAAGAAAGTAATCCCATATTCATTAAGGATATTTAAAATCAAATCAAAGATCTGGAATAACTGGGTCAGAAGTACTAGTATGGGGAAGGACCTGGGAGGTCCAACACCAAACAAAGCTTCCAAAAGAATGAGAGCTATTCTAGGACATATAAGCAGAAGTAGCATATGTACGAAATGGACTCAGGTTACCAGATTATAAAGGAAATTTACATAGAGTGAGAGAAATCTGTATCACAGCAACAAGAAGAACAATGTTTGAGGAAAGCATGAGCTTTGAGAAAAAAAGCAGAAAAGGCTGAAAATGTTCATTCAGACTAGAAAAGGAAAAGAAAATGGTAGTGTGCATAACTTTTCTGACAAGTAGAAGTCTATTAAAGCTTGCTAAGAGGAGTCTAAGTTGTTTCCTGAAGACCCCCAAAAAAGGCAGACTAAGAAATCAGTCCACACTGCAGTAAACAGGACTGAGCTGAGTACTGCAGAATATTTTCAAACTGCAATAGCAGTAAGATTTTCTAGATGTAGACTTCAAACTATTGTGCGATTTGAGTCTGTTTAAGGCATGCAGCTCTCAGGGGTGGTCTTGCTACATTTACCAACCCCAGTACAGAAGGACAGATTCAGTAATCTCTTGACACCCCTTTCAGTTATGCATTTCTGCATTCTGGTTCAATTTCTAGGAAGATCTGATTCGCTCTTTCTGTATCACTATTTTTATATTGTATAATTAGGATTAGTCAGTATACTGACTGTCTGCAATCCCTTACATGCACCTCAGAAATTAAGCGCTGTTGTCTACTTACTTACTTACTAAAATTACCTGGCTGTCCTAACATAGTTCAAATGTATTAGCATAAAAAAGAATGAAACCTTGTAAATAATGAAAAATAAATAAATAAATAAATAAATAAATAAAGGATTTTTCACCATTATAGTTCCATTCCCTAAGCAATGTTTATTGTGGAGGCCACTGGAAAGCAAAGTTGCTTGGAATTTTCTAGTTCGTTATCTCTTTCCTCTTTCTATCACTGACTTTTTGGATGTCATAGTGTTAGGGCAGATTTTGCTGTGTCACAAAGAAGCATGGATTTCTCTCTTCATACAGCTTCTCCTTGAACAGTCTGTCCTCCTTTCCTACCTTTCCCTCCCACTCTTTATTCACTTTCCATCACTCTTCAACCGCATGTATGTATTTTTGTGAGTCAGATGATATTTTTGTGCTGTGCATTCAGTTATCATGCCTTCGTGAATGCCATGTCTCAATTACAGTCCTCTGGATTCTGAATTTGGTAACATTTCACTTCTGTGTATCAAATCCCTACCCATTTACCCTGCTGCTTAATAGAAGGAAGAAAAGAAAAAAGAAGTAAATTCTATGAAGGGCTGTGCTCCTAGCGAAGCACAGATGCTTTGCACAGGGTGCACAGATAAAAAGTAGTACTTTTATATATACTGGTATCTCAAAAGAATAACATTTATTTTGTGAGTGAGAGAACTGGCAAAGCCCATGACTATTGGGAAGTTTTCTAAGAACAGTCTGCTGAGGAAAAAGTACAAGAAGCTTATTTACCATTCACTTCCAATTTTATCCCTGTTTATATATATATATATATATATTTCTATTTTTATATAATTTTAATGAAAGGTCTACAGACTTCTACAATTCTGCAAAAAGTTAAGGTATATCTGTTTCTGAAGCAGAAGAATAAACAATCCTCTTGAAAACCTAGGGTGTGATTATATATAAGAGTAGTATGTTATAATGAACTGATGAACCATCTGAGAATGTGACTTGAAATTTCAGTGAGAAGAGAGAAAAAGATGCTTTACTAAGGTATGTGAGAGAACATCTGAAATACTTCATGACTTATGCTTTATTTGTGCAGGGAAAGGGTTTAAATAAGATCTACATTTTTGAGCCTTATTTTCTTGGGTTATTTGGATCACACGGCCTTTAAAGATTGTTTATAGCAAATTACAATTTTCGGACTAGAGCCAAAATACGTATTTACTCAAACATTTCAGCTTTCTCATGAAAGAAAAGGGAAGGGGGTATTGCATTTAACTGCCACAAGCCACCACATGACACTGCTGAAAGACCCTTCCTTGTAGCCTGTCTTAAGCAGTCCTTTCAGGAAAAGAGGCAAAGAAAGCCGATGGAGAATTCAGGGCTGGACCAGTGCAACAGAGTGGTCTCTGTTCCCTGCAGAGACAGCAAGCAGCAAGGTCTGTTCCATTCATAGGCATGGCAAGCTGAGGACAGAGGGGCTTTTCTGGTTTCATTGTTGACCAATGTTGACTGTGCTCTCATCAGCCCCTTTCCATGACACACAGTGAGGCTTGAGCCCAAGCTGTGGAGAACTTCTTCCTTGTGTCAATTAGAAATATCTGGGAATATGACAGGATAAAGAGCTAAAGAACAAGTCCTGGGCCATCTTTTTTGTTCCCTTAAACTCCATTTATATTTTCATTTTCCCCCCAACACAAGCAGGTTTTTTGGCTCTAAATGGGAATGTATTATTTCGCACTAATGCCTGAAGTTATCTTTGCCCTCTACTGGCATTCTGTAGAAATACAGGAACACATCAGTCAATAGCTCCACCACTTCGGTTATTCAAAATCACCAGACAGAAAAGGAGTACCCAGAAATGATATGCAGACTGTGGTTGGACCATACTTTTGGGGCAGGAGCAGAAAACCTTGTGTGAAAGCTCAGCATTTTCCCTCTACTTCTGCTTTTTACAGACATAAGCTAACATGAAAAGCTCAAAAGTGTCTCTCAGCACCTCAGAGTAGCCTTCATCTTGGGCCATTGGCAACTAGTTGAGATGCTATATGATCCTGAGTCAGAGAGAGAGGCACTGAGGTCCCATAGGAATTAACTGAATCAACTTGTTTTCCTGTTTGGCCTGGGAGAATGTCGCATCTTAACTGAGGTGCAAGCATTTGTCTTTAAACTACCTGATATATCATTTGACACTGCAGTTTCATTGTATTCTCTAACCCTTCTCATCATATTGCTGCCAGATCTGTGTCTGAGACTGCTGTGACCAGAACTTCACACAGTCCTATCAGCAAATAGTACAAAACTGTATTTCCACTTTCTTGGAAACCCTGTCAATCTTTACAGCTATATTTTAATTTGGGACATGTGCCATTCTGTGTCCCAACCATCATTCCTAACTGACTTTGCATTTGGGTTCTCTAATGACTCACAGGAGTTCCACATACATCAAGAGCTTGTTTCTTTTCTGTCACGTTGATTTTCCATCTGCAGACCATAAAGAATTTGTGAAACTGAATTACTACCAAAATCAATCCACTACAGTCTTTCACCTTGTAGATGTGAATATCTTTCTGAACTAAAAATACAAATATAAGTGTGTGAGATACTCCATTCAGTTGTCCAAAAGGCCATGTCTTACTTATTCAGGCCATCAGAAATACCAAGAAACTTGCAAATAATCCATACAGCAAAGAGTCATGGATATAAGACGTGGGCACTCAGCTAGTTACATCATTTGTGTTGACTTCATCCTTATCTCTATCTTCTAGTCTCCAATTCTTTTCAACTTTAAGACCATTCTCTTAAGACCCTGCTGCAATGGGACATTTATTTGCTCCTGGCTCCTCTGCAGAATTGAAGTAGTAGTGGATATGAATGTTCATTTTAGCACTGAGCTTCACCAGAGAAAAGATCTAAGACTTTTGGTAAGCTTGTACTAATTACTAGAGCTTCCATGGGTAAGGCAGTTCACTGGCCAACAAATTACATAGTGAGGTAGTCCAAAAGGCATACTAAAAATGAGTCACAACATCATCTTATTTATCAAAGAAAAGCCTCCTGGATTGTTTTTTAGCTAGTCTGTAGTATGCTCCAAATATATCCTGCTTCCATTGCATCTAAGAAGTGACGTCTTGGGTAACTTAATTCAATTTTATTAACAGCTGGGAAGCTGAGAAGTTTTATTTCTGTTTTTATACAAAGTAACAGTTCCTTTTAAATTGACATTTTAGTCAACAATTTATTCAATTACAAGGGAAGAAAACTATTTTTTCCTCCGTAATTCACAAATGAGGTTTTTATTCACCAGTAGCAAGAGATCCTGAGATGAAAGTAAAAGAAGGTCTATTGAAGTTACCAGCAGAGCTCCCATTGCCGGCAGCACTGTCAGAATTTCACACTAAGGATTAACCATATCCTAATCTATCCCGATCTTTTATGCAGAAGACCGGTAAAATGGCATTTAAAGTTTTATCAGATTAGAAACACATGTATTTAACAAGGCCTTTTAAAGATAAATTGTGCGCCATTAGAAAGCCTGACTCATGATTTCTGAATGTTTGGAGGTTGTTACTTAATTCTGCTGAGAGGGATACCTTGTTCAGGCTAATGATCTCACCAGAGCCAGTGCCTGGGGAATCGTGTTGGCAGTAGAGAAATGGAAAAGGCAATTTACCTTAATAGTCTGATGTAGAAAAGGTTTGGCAGAACAGATGCATTGTCGACTCTTTTGCCGTTCGGATCCAGCAATGAATGAAGGGCTAATCTGTTGTATTGTTAAAACTGTAAGAGTAGTTGGGCATGAACAATGGGAATGATATGGGGCCATTAGTTAGGGGTGGAGTTTGGGGAGTAGAATAGGCGTGGAATATTGTAATAAATTTCTAGAATCAATTGTAATAACCACTCCTTGTACAATGAATATTCATTTATTCCCTCTAGAAATAGGGACGTTTACCTGCCTTCGGTGTTCAGGCTAGGAAGTTCTCCTCCCTGCCACCTGGCAGGTCAAATAAAATGTAACTGCTGTACAACTACTTCATGGTTATAGAGTTCCACAAGTCACCAGGTCCCATAAAAACTATGTATTTGTTCCCTCTCAGCTGTTGCTCCTACAAATGTGTATTAATTTAATAATAATAACTTAATAATGTGTAAAGCAATGCTGTTTTGGAAGAGTTAATCAAGGTCATTTTTCCAAGCAATTAAGTTTTTCCTTTTTATCCTTTCTGCTATTGGAGATTGCATTCTGGATTTCTCTCATTTGGGAACAAAATATAAAATGGAGAGAAACAGCTTTATTCTCGGATACTTCTTTCCTATTTTTATTGTGCTAACATTGTCAGTTTAAGTGCTCTCTTCCTTTCCTTTTGTTGTGTCCCAGTGTGTTTACCTACAGTAACTGTCCCTGCTGCACTAATTGATTCTTATTTTGCTAGACTAAACAAGCCTGTGTCTTAGCCAGCGTAGTTGCCTTTTTTGTATTCCTCTCCTGTGTGCACAGAAGGAGCTGGATGTACAGATACTTTAAAAGACTGAATCTCTCCCAAGCCTCGTCATCTTTAAAGTTCCCTTTTCATTCTAAAATATAAAACAAGGGAAAATTGTTTCGATAAACTCTTCATGCTATTACATTCAATATTATTGCTGTTATATCAATAACAGTATACTATACAGTATCTCCTGTTCCTACTGTAATCAACTGATACATTCAGTTCTTTCCCTGCAGTGTACCCTGAAAATACATCTAGGCTGTCATGCTGTGTAGCCACAGTACCTGTGGCTGCAAAAGTCTTAATGCAAACAAAGTGGATCTAGAAATGAGGTGTCATTTTTCTGGTATAGTTTACATACCCAGAGAGGTGGTGGAGGTCCATCCCCCGGGTCATTCAAGGTCAGACTGAACAGGTCTCTTAGCACCTGTAGAAGTCCCTGTTCATTGCAGGGGAGTTGGACCACATGGCCTTTAAAGGTCCCTTCCAACTCAAATGATTGCATGATCTATAGAATCAATGGACAGGAAATCGAGTAGAGCTGTATCAGCAACGAACTTAAGTGTTGTGCCTTCTCTTGTAAATGCAATGCACTGATAAATCCACCAATCAGGAGAAAAGCCCTAAAGAGAGTATCAGTATCTGGGACTACAGCAGGAGCTGGCTAAAAGTTATTATTTGACCCCACCTAGTGCACAGACTTTAAGGAAATTCATAGGACTCCACAGTGAAAAGTTTCAAAAACACCAGAAACTCCTTCTCCCCACCAAAATGTTCACTTTAACATCTGTAAGTATCTTTAAATCTTTTTTTTTTAACATATATATGTGTGTGAGTATATTATTATTCAACTTAATCAGAAAATCAAAACAGATGAAAATAATTGGAAGTACTTGCCGAAGAGGGGAAAGAGTGAGAAGGGAACACCAAGAGAAAAAAGGAGCCATTACAGAGGACCTTCTGTTCTTCTAATGACTCCCAATACTTTGAAGTGGCGTTGAGGGGCTTCCCTTGCTTCTGAAAAAGCAGATTCTTTGATACACTAGGACAAGGGCAAGCAGACTCTTGCTGTTAGCCCACACTGGGTCAACCTGGCACACTTTTTCTTTTCTCCTACAAACAGATGTTTCTGATTGTGACAAGTCCTTTTATTCTACCTAGTATTTCAGGACTGAAGGAGGCTTTTCAGAAGCAAGAATTCAGATCTGTATTTCTTTAAAGAACAGCTGAACATCGATCATGAAGACATTCATCAGACATTCCACCACCTTGTATCCCTGCTTCAGATGAGATTAGCTGGCACTGGCTCCTGGCATCCATTAATCTGGACATTACCTGCAGGTTAGTTTTGCTCTGGTGTGAATATTAGAGCCCATTCTACCAAAGCTTTGACTTCCTCACAGCTGTCAGTATAACTGACAGAGACAGTATATTTAGAGCCCTGGATTTAGCCTGAACTTGCTGGTTCTTGCCATCTGCAGGAACATGACCTGAATGCTAAGTGATTTAGGACAGTGCTCTGAACAATCAAAAGAATAGTGCATACCCCAAAGGTTATATTATACTGATGAGCGTGATTAATGAATTGACCTGTAATTTCCCGCAGCATTAGCTAGAGCAATTACCTCCCTTCTTATATTATATTTATGGAAATGTAACAGGTCAGAGTGACTTGATGCATGGCTGAGGCAAGCAAAGACTTTTTTTGCAGTCAGGCTGGCTGGCAAGAATCCTTCCTTCTTTAAAGCTCAAATGTGATACTGTCACTTGTCTCTTGCAGCCATGAGAAATCCAGGTAACTGGTGGCTGTCAGTCACCCCACACTCATACAAGGATTATGGCAGGCAAATTATCTACAACACACAACAGAAGTCTACTCAGAAATGCCCCTGAGAGGATCCCTTTGAGTCCGTGATGATACAGCACTAGTAGCCAGATTCACACAGGCAGAGATTTTGACCTGCTGTAAGACTGACTGATATCATATCGTTCCCATTGCTCATGCTCAACTACTCTCACAGTTTTAACAATATAGCAGATTAGCCCTTTATTCAACAGCCCACTGCAAGCCCATCTTTTGGCACTTAGTAATCATCTCCTGGTTTGCTATAAAGCCTACTGAAAATCCCCAACAGTCGTACTGAATTCAGAGTCAAGCTTTCAACACACTGCTCCACTTCAGTGCCCTGCTAAGACCCAGCTCTACCCTGGACAAGCTCACAGATGCAGGTAAGAGAGTAAGCCTCACCTGAGTAAACTTGCTACTGTGATTACCTTTACTTAAACAGATTAATCTAGTGGTATTTTCTCTTTTCCATCAGTTCCCTACTAGTCTTGCAAGCAGGAGGTGGGAAGAGCATTCTCCACCCTCAGACATAAGCCATTTCTTTTTGGAGCATGAGTTGTAAATATTTTGAAATTTTGTATTATGACTAACTCTCTGGGGCCCAGATGTCTTCCAGTACAACTGACCTCTTCCAGCAAATTCCTAATATGCCACTCAGCACCTCCCGTGCTTTCCTTCAGCTCCTCCTCCCTTCCCTCTGTCTGCCCAGTGGGCAGGGAGAGTTATAGTAGCTATGGGATGGTAATGAGAAGATAGCAGAGGCAGATTTCTGCCCAAGCCTTGGCCCTGAACCCTGTCCCTTCCAACCCTTCCTTCCTCCTTCCTTCTTTTCATCCTGGAGCATAAGAAAGTGGCATCCAGCTGCATAGCCTTGCTTGACCTTCTCTGTGGCAGGATAACCCAGTCCTCCTCGTGGTCTAAGCTTGTCCTCTAGTACAGGGCAGGTAGGTAGTGTCTTCACCGTCCCCTCCTGCCCCTCCTTTCCACTGTCAGGCCCATAGTGGTTACACAGCCACTGTCAGGGAAATTACCCCAATATCACTGTAACTTCCTAACCTTATTAAATAGTAAGATCCATTGGTTGCACAGAAGGATGTCCTCTCTGGAAAGCAAGGCAAAGCACAGATAGCATGGCTGGGAAAAACAAAACCAAAACAAAACAAAAATCCAAGACATTATTCTCTTCCTTTGCTGAAGCTGAGGTCTGCATGATGTTCTGGCAAAGTCTGCAGCACCACCTATACTGAAGCTCCTTTCCTCTCCCTCCTTGGGAAAAAAGGGTTTAAAGAGACATTTCAACTGCTGCTGTCATTGTAGTAGCGAAATGACAAGTTTACCATCATGTACGCAATAAGCCTCCTTTTCACTGTCTCTTCAATACCAAATATCCGCTTCAAAGTGCTACATATTATCGAGAATTTGGGATTGAGAGCACCACTCCCTTTGTAAGAAATACACTATCTCCACCCAAATGGAAAGAAAGGGCGATTGTTCCATGGGGAGGGTGACTCAGAGTTTGGTGGCAATACAATGTGCCTTTTGATCACTATGTAAAACAAACAGAGACTACAGCTGAGAATGCCAATAGCTATTACTGCATGAGAGGACGGTTAACACACTGTTGCCAAACACTTGCACAACATTTTTGACTGACAGATGCCCAAGTGCTGCATAGGAATGAGGCTGAAGGAAATACTCATAATCACTAGCAAATCTTTGCTGTATCTGTGTATTATTAACCCCATTTCACTCAGCGTTATGCAGAGGTATGGAAAATCAATGAACAGACCCTGCTCCAGACAGCAGTTCAGTAACAGAACCACAAATAAGCACCACATAAACATCTAGTCCTCTGATGTAAAGCATAGATACCTTAAATAGTGCTGACAGTAATCTTTGATGTATCTCTGCTGGCTTTTGATGTGTTGAGCAAATGGAATCGAAGTGAAATTTTGTGGAGTTAACATCTTATTTGACAGAAACATTGTATCAGCCCTCCTGCACTAATGTTTATGTATCTTGTTATGAAGAAAAAATATTTCAACCTCAAGTAATAAGAAGTATGTTGTTAGAGGCTTTATTGCCCGGGAAATTAGACTTAGACAGATGTCACAAATTGGAGTGATCAGGAGAGATGATAAGAGTTATATAGAAAATAAAGGGCATAAATTTAGCCTGTCTGAAAGAAATCAGAGATTTTGAACATGTGAAAAAGCACTTGCAAAAGATGAGGCCAATAAATCATTCTCTATGATGTCCTTTATGGGCGTGAGCAGGATATAAAGGTGAAGACATAGACACCCATCTGTTGGACTGGAAAGAACTTTCTAAGTGCTGGAATGAGCTACGTCGCAGGTTTTAGATGTACATATACACATATGCACCTAAACAGCTGAGATATACCAGGGAATGCCTAGGTACAGTAGTTCTTATCTGGATCAAACAAGCTGTTGGCAGTATCTTGATATCCGTGTAGATTTTAAGTTTTGTGATTCAAATGTGCTCTCCTGAAATTCAGGTTTTGTACATTTGCCAGTTTCTCTCAATTGTTTTCTGCAAAAAACTCAAGTATATATTTTGTTCAAAAGCTATTTTAAATGCACTTCTATTGTCCTCATGTTGTCTTGGCACGAGAGAAGCATAGAAAATATCACTGCAAGATTTCCTCACAATCAGGAAGTGAGTTTAGGTTGGTTGTGGTTGCCATGTGGGCTGAAGGCTACAGAGGCCTCCAACAAGTGCAGCTGGGTGGCTGATCAACAGCAGCAGTCACTCCAGCTGCTCTTCTTCCTGGTCTCTGCCTGGAGCTCCTGTTATTGTACAACCTAATATTTAGTCTGGTCATCACAGCCGGAAGAAACAACATGTCCAAAATGTGCTCAGAGTAAATGGCTTGAAACCAAGGAAGTTTTAAAACCCACAGAGAACACAGTTGCAAGAAATCCTTGTTTAGTTTCAAAACTTGAGGCAATTGTCTAAATGACTTTAAAACCTGGTAGTATTAAATCTACTGAAGATGAGCTGTCAAACAACATTGAAAGACTGAAGTAACCTGAAAAGTGGGAGATGTCTTAAACTGCCTCACTTGTTAAATTTGTTCCAGTCTACCAAAAATAACAGGCTTCTCAAAATTCCTGCTTCACAGACATCACAACCACACACAAATCTCAAAAATGTTTGTTTGTGAAGGATCCTCAGTGCTCTGGCTGAAAGCTCTAAAGAAATGGGATTATATGGTGCCTTGACCTGAATCTGTACCATATCCTCCCAGCCCAGGTTTGTGAACACTCGTCATGAAGCTGAGGGGGATAGAAGGAGGAGTAAAACTCACCAGTCAGCACTGTAGTTCAGGAAGGGGCCCAATCGTTAGGGATTTGACTCAGGACAAGTAATACTTGGTCAGGGGTTTGTTGGGTAAGGTTGTCTGGTTCAAATCCAATATGAGGAAGGGTGCATCATACCATAATGTTGTATTGTTCTCACTCTTGGATATGCTGTTGCTGGTATCCGTACAAAGTCTAGGAGAGAAAGACAGGTTGCTTCATTCCTGATGGCTCACAGAGCTGATGACATGGCTCAAACAAGCCACTATGTTTTGATATTAGGAGCTGATGTAGAGGTGAATCCAGCATACTGTGAGTCCTATTGGAGCATCTGTCCCTGAGAAATGCCTCTAGCTGGCAACAGCATGCCAGGGCCAAACTGTTAGCAACACAGTTCCCATCAGTGGGTGATGCTTGGAGTGAAATGTCCAGAGCTATGTAAATGTCTGGGGCTGAACTAACTCACTACTGTCTTTTCCCCATGTTGTTCTACATGCATCAGTGGTGAGACCACAGAGAAGTTGGAAAAGAATCTAGGAATTATTCACTGCTGAGTCACGGTATTGAAACAGTAAGGACGTAAGCAAAAACCCTAGCATGCAATATTGTGGTTATATAGTATGTTTATGCTGAATGCAAGAGTTAATTAATATCGATTCATTGCATTTATATAGTTATGATTTGCTACCATAATATGACAGACTTTAAGCTGTTTTATTTCAGATTCAGGCACTTTTACGCTTTACAGAACATGCAAGGGTAACAAAACTGTTGTGTGCTACCTTGGTTCCTTGTGGACTCACTTACTGCCATTTGAAATCTGGGTAGGCTGTTTCAATTTCCCTATGGCTTTTCAGCTCAGTAACAAAAAATGCTGGACATGCTTTGGGTCTGACTTTATCCCTGGGGTCTGGAAGCAAATGCAGAGGGCGCAATGTGGCAGCTGCTCCTGGAATATGGAAATTCTATGAGTACACTGCAGCCTTTGTAGCCTGAATCACCAAGGCTGGATTTGGATGGGGAGAAAGGACCCTGCATTGTGTCTTTACTGACCACTCACACAATTGCAAATATTGCAATATAAAGAAAAAAAAAAATAAATAAAAGTTTAATTAAAGAAAATAGTGTAGCACAAATGTTTAGCATAGTTTCAAATGTCTCCTCCTGACTTTCATGTCAGAATTGTCAGAAATGTATTGTTTTTTTCTTTCTGATGGATGTTCAGATGAGACCCACCTTCTTTCTATAAAAGCTGCAGTATATTCAGAGCACACAGCACACAGTCTGCAAGCTTTTTTTCTCCCCCAGAATCTTTAATACCAGGGATTGTGTTTTCTTCTTCATTTTTTTTTTTAATTATTTATTATATCATACTTCAGTAAATCATGTTTCCACAATTTTCTAATTCTTCCTTCACAGGAATTTGAAGGGATTCTTCCGATCCACCACCACATTGTGACTTTCTGCATAGAAATGACAAGGTACTACTGTGATGTCCTTTCAGCAAGTGTTATTTATTAGAAGGTTGCAGTTAGTGATTGGTCCTCAAACTGTAAGTAGTTACTATTTAAGAAAGCTGAATGAAATCTCTCTTTGCTGTTCATGATAAAAACATTACTAAGGAATGTGGAAAAAACCTAAGCCATTGAGTTAGACTGCGGTGTTTTATGACTAAATTCAGCTCTTTGTATTGACTTTGGCTTCAGCTTTTAACTGGACTGGACAAAAGAAACATTTATTCCATCTGGTGTTTACCAGCTCCTCACATGCTCATTTCAGCGCAATTTGTAGTACCTGAGTATTTAAAGCTCCCAGTCCAGTGAGTTTCATACCTTGTTCTGTTCTTATCATGGACAGAGAGGTTTATCTGATCTTGTTACCTCCCAAAATAAGTTGCATCACAGTGATATAAGTTCCTTATTCATGTACAAGCTTTTGGTTAGAACATTGCCCCCTCAGCACAAGATGGCTTAGAATCCAGACATAGGTCCATCCTGGGGATTCAACTACCTGAATATGATTTCCTGATATTGTGCATACCCTCACATTTTTGCAGGGTCTTTTTCCTCTGTTGAAATACTTGCAGCTTCATTTCAGAGAAAAAGAAACAAGTAACAAAAAAAAAAAAAATCCTCCAAAATGAAAAAAAGAAAAGAAAAAAAAAAAAAAAAAAAAAAAAGAACATCCTCGTTCCTCTCTGTTGCTTTACAAGAGCACAGGATATGAAAAACTGCATGTTTTAGAACCAGGCACTGCCGTTGCAAATCTCACACACAGCCAGTTGAAAATGCTGGCATGCCCAGACTGTTTTTCCCATAGAAAATCTGTAGCTTTCAGAAAAGTTAAAATTTATATCAAGTTTTTCAACAGAGGAATTTAGCATCAGTTTACAGTTTCTAAGTAGTCTGATGCTCTAAACCATTTACTATTAGTTCCTCTCTGATTCGATCCAAGTTACTGGTAAATGGATCCAAGTTTGGAGGTATGAGAGGAGTAATGGAAACACCATGGTTTTCATAGCTGTCATGTAAGTGAATGATGGGCAACAAGAAATGGCATTCAGTGGCAGCCCTGTTACTGGAATACTGTGGGCTACCGACTAAGCTATCACTGAACTTGCTTACTACTTTAGATGCTTCTTTCTGGGTCATTTGTCAGTACTGAGTCAAGAAGAGGAATAATAACCTCTGAAGATACAGCAGTATCACTGTGCAGTTATTTTATTAAAAAAAAGAATCCTGTCACTTTTATACCACAAAACCTCAAACGGTTTTGCCAGGCAATTGCATACTATGGGTTTGACTTTTATCCTTTCCCGACTCAATATTTCTCCTGTTCTCCAATGGGAATATTTGTGCACTTAGGTAATTTATGGAGAATCATTTTCCCCCAAAAGCAGCAGCATTATTAGGAATGTTGGTAAAGCACCAGGTCAGCTTTCAACTTTGGAAATGGCATCATCCACCCACTGGAGAGTAAACAACAGTATTTTAAAAAGTAAAAACTGTGATATTTATAAATACATGGGTATGGTGGAAGTAAGAGAGACAGGCAGAAGGAAGTCTCTTCTTGAGTTCCTGTGGACCATTTCCTTTTTTCATACTGGGACATGGATAATTTTTATCAAGGGACTGAGTACATTTTCTTGTTTCGTGCTAAGAAAAGAAGCTAGTGAACTTTTGGAAATGGGTGAAAAGAAAACAGAAAAGGGTAAACTGAGAAAAATAACACCACTTTGCTTTTAATTCCTTAGATACATTATAGGAAGGACTCTTAAAAGCCTCCAAGAAAGAGTGATAAGATGGGGAAAATCTTATGTATTTTTTCAGCACTACCATGCCTACAAAACCATCGATTATGTATTTCTGTGCCCCATACTTTTGCCTTCTATGGCCTCTTCACCATAACAGCCCCATGCAAGGGCTCTCTGTGTCAAAGTTGATCAGTCCAGCATCTCTGATCAACATGGTTCCTTAAAAGCTGTTGTGAAGAAGTTTAATGAATGAATATACACTTACGTACAGATTAAATCTTAAGTTCTAACTTAACAGTGTAGACAGAAGAGAAGCACCAATTAAAAAATTTGCGGCTGTCAAGATTTTCCTTGATGAGTAGGTGTAGGATTTTCGGGAAGGTATGCAGGTCAAGTCACAATTTGTTTTGTAAGTTTTGTGGGCTGGGTAGAGGAAATGGCTGGTCTGAGAGGCTTAAGAGGCATCTGTGGAGAGACTCTAAATACCCCAGCATATACAGGTTTAGTGTCAGAGGGCAGAGACAGAAGGAGCTGGCAGAAGTAAAGATAGTGCTAAGAATCATAAATGTTTTTGGTATCTTTATATTCTTTTAGATGAACTCAGAGAATCTTCTTCTGGTCTAAACTTTCTAGTAGTTTCAGAGTTTAGTCTGTAGGTTTCAACAAACCCATGTCCAGCTACCCATGCTTTTCCTCCAGCAGAAGGCTTCACCAGCAGGTTAACTCTTCTGCACATCTTCTGCCTCATACAGCAGAATGGGGTTGACCCCCAAAGCAGCTCAAGAGCTGAAGTCTTTGGCTGTGGCGGTAAAACACAGCACCCCAAGATACACACACAACAAAATTATTTATAATCCAAATGATACAGGAATAATATAGAGGATATTTCTCTCTAGTAGACTTTTTATAAAGGGATTGAACCTGAATGTCCTTGGCACTGTGAAGGAGGAGAAGATTCTCCTCTTCCACTTGTACTACTACAATTTTTCCCATTTTGGGAAGAACATGAGTGCATAAAGGAATCTGCAGTGTTTGTGAGGAGCTTTTCCCTCTCAGTTTTTCTTTTCACTTGACAAACCTATACCATCTCAAGTGACACATGGCCTATGCAGTCTCTGCCTCAGCTAACACATAGGAGAAGAAGAACGCTAGCCAATGGTCACATATATTTCCAATAGATAAAATTAAAGGAACTAATAGAGAAATCTTGATTATTTTAATTCATGACTCAAACACCTGCATCTCATCTCCTCACAGAGACAGAGAAGCTCTCACATTTTTCACTGTAGGTCTCAGAAAATATGAGGAATTCAAGAGAAAAACATGAACTGAGAGTAAAAAAATTACCTGTATATGGGTGATCCATTTTGGGTTTTAAAGTTTACAGACAAATTGAAAGGGAAACATGTTGCATTTCTCTAGAGCTGCTGAAATTGCCAAATAGTGGGAACAAACGATAAAAGTAATCTCACAGATTATTTATGGCATTAGTGAAGTACAAAGACAGTGCACGTGTATGAAGACTTCAGGTCATAGGAGCAGACAGTTCATGAGTGAAATATTTGGACAGTGAAGAGTATCTCAGATAAGATGTGGGTTGGCTCACATGCACCTTCTGATCCTGCTAGGGCTAGAATGGGGTAAACCATGAATATGATCAGGCGAGACAGGCTGGAAGTATTGGCAGCATCTCTAGGGACACACAGCAATGCAAAGTAGCTTTACTTCAGTCCAACAAAATCTAGCTTTGGAAAGAAAATGGACAACCAGGTTAATAAATAGATGAGAATGAAACCTGGTCAATGGAAAGGATCATTTCAGATTAAAATTGTTTTGTGGCATTGGGCCACTCACAAACAAGATTGCCTGCATGCATTGCAAAATCAGACCTCTGTGTCCTTTCATATAGCCACCCAGATCAAACAGAGAAGATAAAGTATTTTCCCAGCACTAGAGAAGCTCGAGCTTCATTCATTTAGTTAAAATATTTTCCCCAACTTCAGACCATCTATAAAATTCTGTAGTTTGAATAAACAAGATCTTCCTTGTCTGCCTCTCTTGTGGGAGATAAAGAGCCTTTGGCTGCTTGTTTGAAATGTAAGTAGGGTTGCAAATATGCCTCTCTTCTGATACAGACCAAAACATTCTTTTGCATTCTTCATACTGTGTCTAAACTCATTCACATGGACCTCCTCAACAATGTTAACACTGAGAGTGGCACAAAGATTCATTTCACCGTGAAGCATTCTTGAGGAAGACAAATTAGTTTTCACTGGAAGTTATACAATGTCTGTGCCCACACAAACAGCCTGAATGAGCACAGATGTAATTATAACTATTTTTCTCTAATGTCTTCTCTTCTGTGCTGCCACTTGTATACATGCTGTCATTGCTGGTTTGATCATTCTCAAAAGGGCCTGAACAAGGGATGCTGAGCTCACAGCAACTTTTACAGCTTGGCTTAAGGCTGTGTGTCTGATACCTGAAGCTAGAAGGCCAGGCTCCACAGCTTTAGCAGTGCTGTGTCTTGATTCCTGCTGACTCTTACCTTAACTCATGGTTGCAGCCAGGTTTCAAACCAGCATTTTTCCACAGAAACAAGTAAGTTGCTCTACAAATAATCATGCTTTCTTGTCAGTGCTGGAGTGTTTGTTCTTTCCTCAGTCTTTCCGAATTTTTAGTACCAGATGTGCACAAGAAAGTCTGCTTTTCTTGCTTTAGTGTTTTATATTAGTACTTGATTTTGTTGGGTGGTGAGCTGCAGTGAGTCCCAGTGATAGATCAAAGAGACCAAGTTTCAGTTATGTCTAATTGGATTTCATTGACAAAAATGATTCCCAAGACCAATAAAGCAGTGCTGAAAGTGTCTATTTACTCAAGCCTTTTGCGACAGCTGTTCTAGAGTGCAGGAAAAAGCTGGTTTCTCCTTTCAGAAATGTGAGACATGAGAGTGCCTACAAACATGACAGGAAATACTTCCTTGGATGCATTGGACATCTCTATAAACCACATTTTTCTACAGATGCTGTGCAGATAGGGTAGAATTCATCCTGGTTGAGTCTGTTTTGCAAAACTAGCTCTTCTCTCATATGAAAACTTGGAAGAGGAACGAGCTTTTCAGGTCCTGTTTGTCTGGGCAGGTTGGGACAGGAAAGGTTGCACAAAAGCAGATTCAGCCCCAGCTGGTCTCAGCCTGGAGCCCTTCTGCTACCGGGGCAGCTTTCTGGGCATAGGAGCATCAGTGTTACAGGTGCTTCTGTGTTATGCCCCTGTAGAAGTGGGAAGCAATGGACTTGCTCCTTTCTAGGACTGCAGAGATAGCAGCAGCCCTTGCCTTGGTTTTAGGAGTGTCTGACAAAAAGACACCAGGGTTGAGAGTGAAGGATGAATGATGTGCTTGTTCCTTTACTTGTTTTCTTTCATTTCAGATTGTTGAGCTGGTCACCAGGTTCATCTGCTCCTGCTCTCAGACCCAGGCTTGTGCAACCAGAGATTATGTGGGAGTCCGCACAGACAGGAGCTGTGCTGCAGCAGTTTGAGGTGAGGGAGACTTGAGTGAGAGCAGCAGATTAGTGCCAGGATTGTGCCTTATATGGCTGCTCAACGCCTGCAGTGCATCTCTTGCTATACAGCTTATAGTAAAAGCCTTCAGGTGCTGTGCTCTTCTACAGCTGTATATCAACTGCTGTTTGTTGAGCTTTCCACACTGAGCTGTGCTGAGTGTGGGCCAAAAAGAAGTTGGTTGCTGGGAGTCAAAGCTATTGAACAGCCAGCCCTCAGACATGCAAAATGCTGCCAAAATCCCTCCTGCGTCAGTGACTGCCTGAGGTGGCCAGTGGTAGCCAGGAGGCCTCCTCCAGTGGCTGGCTGCACGTCTCCATGCAGGTGGCCAGTCTCTGCCATTCAGGTGCAAGGAGGGCAGAGTGCTCACATATTGCCAAGGTCAGGCTGCATCTTGTATCAGGCCCCTTATGTCAGATTGCTTTGACTGAGAACATGCTCCTGTTTGCAGGGAGAGAACTTAATCTGTATCTGGACTGTGGTTAATGCTGAGCGCCAGGCTGTGAATGCTGCCAGTGTACTGTTTGTTTTAAACACCACCTATTTTTGTTTTCAGGGCTCCTTTTTTAACCTTTCCAGAAAATACTGCTGTTGGCCACTATCCACTAATCTGCTTCTTTGGGGGCTCACCTACAGTGAATCACTCTCAGAGAATGGCCCTGTGTTTAACTGCAGGACACTGCTTTCCTGCAAGAAGGGATTTGTAAATTGCAAATATTTGCAGCTCTCCAAACCCACAAAAATAATGTTTTCAGTGCTCTAGAGATCAGTCTAGTACAATCAGAAGGATGTTTTGTTTTATTATTAATATATTTTAAAAGCAAACAAATTAGTCTGTAGATACTTATATAAATCCACTCTCTCACACACACATATATACATATATGAGAGACATAAATATGTCCCCAAGATCTTTTGATGAAGATAGTGCATTTTCTAGCCTTTTTGTGCTTGTTAAAACATAAATATATGTGTGTTACAGAACCATCTTAAGGAAAAAAGGAACTGTTGAGTGATACATCCAGAAATGAAGCCGTCTAGGGATACATAATGAGCATCAAGGCTTGTGTGCTCATTACCAGCTACTTGGACTTTGAAGCTGGGGTAACAAAGCAATGAAAGTATGCTCAAATTAGTTGTTAAATTGTTAAGCTAAAAGGAGATTAATTAAAACACCATAAAACACTGCTGTTGAAAAGGAAATGGAGAAGGCACTGACTTCTTGTTTTTACAGCAAATATAGTGCAGTGAATTTGTGATGAAGAGTTGTGACCACAGCAAATTCCTGGAGGGAAGACTCTTTAAAAATAACAACAACAAAACAACAGAAACAAGGGGTTTTATGGTCTGTATTTTACAGTAGCCTTCAGAGGTTTATAGTCACGTTTAAATCAGATGCTAGCAAAAACTTGCTAGATATTATATGCGTGAACATATAGGCTTGTCTGGAAATTGTTCAAGAAAAATGGATACTCTGTGGGGTGAAATACATCATCACTATGTCTATTCATTTCTAATATTTTTTTTACTTTTGAGTGAACATAATGATGCTTTAGTAAGTGCTCCTCTAAAACACTGTGTGATGTTCTCTAGCTGGAGTTGGGAGGGGCTGCTGTAACAAGCAGGAAGCATCTAAAATCAAGCTATAATCTAAAATGTTTCTTTTCTATTTGACTTGCTGCCGTCTCCCATTCTGCAGAATAAAAGCAATTTTATGCAACATCTCCACCTCTAAGTTATTGCAGGGGAGACTCAGGTAAATTGCAGTGTAGGATTTAATTAACAGCAATTTTAAAAGTACTTTGTGCAGTGTGATAAATTATGTGTCAGAGGCACTGAGGAGCACGGTAGAAACAGTGGTATAAAGCCACCCCAACAATTCTGACTTTCTTTTCTGTTTTTGTGATAAGTAATTGCAGACTGTATATAAAGTACTCTATAAAAGGATAAGTGAAATCTCCATCTATCCCAAACCTAAGCTGTAGCTGTAGTTGTAGTTGCACTGCAGGCAAACTGGCTGTACTCACTTCCAAACCATTTTGATTTGGTTTGTTGTACCCCCAGAAGGGTGCAAAGAAACAGGTAATGGGGTGAAGGCAGCTGTTTCAGGCTATCTGCACATTTCTTATAAGAGACAAACTTCTGCTCTGCCAGAAAAAAAGCATCAGCTGCTGGAATTATTTTAATCTCTTGTGCTGAACTTTTACACTTTATTTTGGATTTTCCATTGTTGCTGCCTTGAACATGGCATGTATTTCACATTTCTTGTCCCTGTTTGCTCTCTCTGCATGTCCAGCCAGTTTATACCTAATTCCACGTCTCTCTCAGCAGCTTTCAAAGAGATGGTGAGAAATGACCTGATGCAGTCTAGAAGCTGTAATATTTTATTATTCGCTGATTGTCATAGATTGTTCTGAGAGCTCTGGCCAACGGATGATATGGAAGCACCTAGGATTTATAGTTTATTACTCTTAACAGACTTTTGGAATATGAATATCCTTTTTAAAATAAACTCACAGCTACGCATGTATGCCTATTAGAGTACAACAGAGCAAGATAACCTTACACCGAGTCTCTGTGTCACCCTGCTGTTAAATGTAAATTATTTTGTTATAATCAGTTACTGCTCACAGTCACCATGAGGATTCATTTTTTAATGGCATTTACCAATAAGTATTATTTATGTGTGCTACCCTGAGAAAAAGCAATCTCATCCTTTCTGAATCTCTTTGCTTCCTTCTGGTGTGAGTTCAGCAATTGCAAGTGACATTCAAAGTTTATAGAACAGTTCTTGGTCTTACAGGAACAAAACGTCATGGAAACACCACCTCTCGACTCCATCCCTGGTAGCAATAGTAAATATTTGATCAGTGTGTACTTTCCATTCAGCTCAGCATCCCTGGGCTGGTTTTTTGGAGAAGTCTTCCATTTGCAATTATATGATCACACAGTCATAAAGTGGACCTGCCCAAAGTACTTCAGTAAGCTGTTGTAGAAAGAAAAATATGGGGAAGACATGGAAAGACTTTAATAAGATGCATGAAACTCTGAGGTCTTCTTGTCTCTGTATATCTTTAAGGTGGATAACAAAGTGGGGCAAGTCATCCTGGCTTTGTCTGATTTTTCCTCTGGATTTTTACTGGACTTCTTATGAAAGTTACAGAAATACCATGTTCTGAATTGTACTGTCCTTTATTATTTAAAATCATTATGTCTTAGGAGTAATCAAACCTATGGCTCTCAAGTAATTTGTTGTTTCCCACACTGGCATCTGACTATCAAAGGCACCCCAGTGGGCAACTGTGAGTTCTGCAGATCCTCAGCTATGAAGTACAGCACAGAAGGAGCCACTGGGCTCGAACATCACTCATTTGCTCTTTAACACAGCTGCCTGCTAATCCCACCAGGAAATGTCTTTGAACCGTAATAGGTCTAGTTGCTGCGTGCCTCTGGTATACTCTGGGATCTCCTCTGCTAGCTCTTACTCCTGAATAATACAGGTATGTGCATTGTGGCCAAAATCTGTTTAGTCCATGGCTTCTGGCTGGGAAACCTGGTGCATCTTGAGGGGCTAAGGAGAATGGGAAGGGGGAAAAAAAAGAACCTCAAAACCAATTTGGTGCTGCTGAGGGAGGCCTTTTGTAGGTATTCTGCGCTGTCTTGCCAGGGAGCTGAAGGAAATCAAAGCATAGCTGAGAATTGAGCTGGTTGCTTTTCACCCCAAATATGGACAAAAACTATACAGGAGCAGCTACATAATGTGCTATTTTCTCAGAGGAATAGAAAAAGACTTATTCTTTTAAATCTGTGCAGAGAAACTGCGTTCCAGGGAAAATAGCACTGATAATTATCCACTATAAAACCAAGATTAGAGTCCAGACAAAGAGGATCGGCTTTTGTTCTCTAAACAAGAAATTATCCCACACAACCCATTCAATAGAGCTTCTGATCAGGTAATTAGAGTCCAAATTTCAGCTTTCAAGGTTTTGTCGTGTGTTGCTCTCTTTTTGTTGTTTATTGTGCAAGCTCAGGCACTCAGTGATAAACTGTTTGCTCTGTGGCCTTGGTGTGGTACATGGAAAACTTTCCATGACTGTATTGCTGTGGAACAGAAATAGCTAGGCATGTTCCAGGCGGCGTTTGGAACTCAGTTTGGATCCTGATGAAAAGAGTGATTGTTCAGAGACTCATCAATATCCCGTACAACTTGTTTGTTTCTCTTTAAATTTGTTACATGGAAGAGTGTGAAGTGCTGGGGAGAGATTTTATTTCGTATCCTCCTGGTAGCTTTTAGAGGCATACACTGCCATGCAGTTCATGAACAAACTTTCTTCCAGGGTTATGCAGGGGAATGGATTTGTTTCTTTTATTATTATTTAATTTATTATTTTTCTTTGTTTCATTTGCACTGTGTTGAAGGATAAAGCCATCATCCTTAATTTTTTCAAGCAGTAAAATTATGTTTTTATATTAACCCTATGTTAACATATTGGGAAATGTAGTGTTTAACAATTTTTCCTTCTGGAGTCCTCTATATGTAAAATTCTCTCTCAGTAATATAGTGAATTCTGGTGCTGATAATTCAGATACGGAGAGTCAAGAGGAAAAAGATCTCTATATTTTTCTGTTTCAGCCTGTCTGTTGAAATCAGAGCTGAATTAATTCCCCCTCATTCCTCCCCAAAATTTCTTAGGTGATTTCTTGTGAGCCTCCTGACTGCTTCATATTCCTTTTACTTAATTGAAGGAGACCTTCAATTCCCCCATCTCCATCTTCTTTTTGTTTCCCTGGGGCATAAGCCATAGGGAAACAAAGAAAGAAGTGGCTACAGCATGTGGATATCAAGGTGTATCAGGTAACTCCTTGTTCTCCAGGTACTTACAGTTGGCACTAAAGTACTGGTCTTGTGACTTTTATCTTTAAGAAATAGTGCTTTGTAGTTTATATGCCAAGAGTTGGAGCACTCATTGCTTAACTTTTATTTCTCCTGATCATAGCAAAATTTCTCAGATAATATTTTGCAGTTCAACAGTGTTTAATAATCTTTCTGGTTAAGCTGATTAATCCTAGTTGGATTTACAAATCCAGGGAGGAAAATCTGCCAAAGATTCATAGCAGAGTATTTCCCAACTACTTTTGTGTGAAGACTGTGATTATTTTTTTCTCCTCCACAGACACATCTTGTGGAGTGAGCTCTGAGGAAATAGTAATCTCATAAATGAACCGTAGTCAGCTGAAGGGATTGAAGGAAACCAAACCATTCTGTGGTTGACAAAGAGATATGGGATTTTGTATGGGTATAAATCTGCTGCTGGATTTGAGCTTCCACATTAGCTGGATGCTAGTTCTACAAATAGAGTCATTGTCCCTATTAGCAGTTTCAATTAGTGGTTTTGTTATAGAAGAGAATATTTAGACAACTGATACTAGACAGACTAAACTTCCTCTTCCACTGAAGTACTTGTAGGAAGTGGTACTTCTGAAGTGTGTGCGCTTCTGTTCAAGTTTATCCATCTTCTGGAAAACCTGGAGGCTTGAGGCCCTAGGTCTATCCAAACAACTTCAGCATCATTCTTCTGCTACTTTTCTTGTCTGTAAACTCATAAGGATGCACGAAGGTTGAAATCCAATTGTCAAATAGGAAAAGGCTGAACACAAGATTTCTCGATAAGGGTTCTCTTCCATGCACCTGTTTGCATGGTCACGTTGTCTGCCTTGATGATAAAATCTTTTAAACACAGTATGTATTTTAGGAGATCCTCTCTTCATGAATCCTGGATCTCTTGCTTGATCTTAAGTTCATAAATCATGCTTTGCCACAAGCAGTTACCAACCGTGTCACACCTCATTCCTGGTCAGTGCTTTTCTGTCATCAGAATTGTAATGTTTTTGTATTTCATGTGCTTCCATAGATTGAAAAGAACCCATGACATGGCAGCATGGCAAAGTAACCCTGCCTTCAGGATAGACAGTACTGCACCACAGCTTTTCATACTCTTTCCATATGCAGCACTATCACAGCTGAGGTTTTCAGGAGAAACCTTATCTAGCTTAACATCAATCCTATTCACAATGAGCCATGGAAAGCAGAACCCTGAGCTAAATACACTTAGGAGGAAAAATACTTCAGCACTTCAGAGGTTTTTGAATTGGAAACTTGGAGATCTTGTTATGATGGATTCAAGATTTCCAGCTGTGACATTGTGACCTGCTGTTTCATTTCAGTGATATCACTTCATAGGTTATAAGCAACTTAAAGTTTCCCAGGACATCATAATGCAGTTGAATAAACAAATAAACTAGATCTTACATTGCAACTCTGGACTCAGATCGGTTAAATCAGATCAGTTAAAATGCTTCCAAATGGGCGGGCATCTCCTGACGTGTTCAGGTTCTGTGAACCACTCGGCTTGATATGGGAAAACATCGGGACACTTCTGAGGTACCTTCCTCCTAATTCATACTAGAAGACTGAAGAAGGCCCCATCTGATTGTTCAAATGGAATAATGAAGTTCAAAGCAGATCTGGGGAAAGTGGGGAAAGATGTGTTGGGGGATACAAGACCTCTGCAAGGATGAGGAAAAGATTCAATGGACAGGCTCCAGAAGATCCTCTGCTTTTGGTAAATTCTTTCTCTACATGGAGCTGCTGCAAAAAGTCCTCTCTCTGAGCCTGTTTGTGCCAGATGAGGAGAAATAAAGTAGGTCAGGAAATGTAGTGGATTTAAGATTACAAATAAGCATTGTGTTTGGCCATCATCCTTTTCCAGATATGTCACGTGTAGTTTTGTGGAGTGGAAGTATTCCTATGAAATTCAAACTAGTTGCTCTGTATTTAGTTGGTGCTGTCAGTAGCTTACACAACTTGCCTCCTTTGTGAGCTTCTGCAGGTGCTTTGCAGGCATGTGGAATTAATATAAGCTGCACAGGTAAAAGGTAACGATAGTCAACGTCAGTTATGTACTCGAGCATTACATGGTTGGGACATTATTTAAGTTGGGGACCTGGCACTGTGCTTGAAATAATAACTTCCATCTCCACAACTAGGAAGAGTCTGGCTGTTTATAATATTTTTTATTCAAACTGAGGAGCCCTGCCAGGTAAAAGAGGGAACACAGGATGGAAAAAGCCAGTGGCATCAGGATGGGATGGGAAAGAATGAGCTAAAGTGAGGTTTTGCTGGTTTGCTTTCTTAATAATACGTTGCATTTCTGGAGGCTCTTGTGGGGAGTGAAGGGCAAGCATAGGGAGGAGGGGGCTGTATGGAGGCTATAACACTTTTTCTCTCTCCCCTTCCCCAAGGAGGACAGTCTCAGATTTCTTACGTGGTGTTTATTCTGGCTTTTTTTTAACTGCACTTGCCTGTTTAAATACATCCTATAAAGTGTTTTCCTTTCATCCTCTACATATAACCAAAAGCAAAGAGCAGTGATTTTTGAGAATTCAGGTGGATGTGAAAAAAATGTTTTAAAAGGGAAGGGGGGGGGGGGGGGGCGGGGGAGGGAACATGACAATATGAGTGAAGAAAGGAGAAAGAGTTCATTTTCCTAACTTATTGAACAAATTGAACAAGTAGGTAGAACAGTTTCAGTTTTGCTGCTTTCTCTAAAGATTTTTTCAGGCATGCTACATCATGAAGAAACGGATTTGCAGGGTTAGAAGCTCCTGAGCCATGCATGTTGACTGAGACACCTGAGAAATGCCGCAGTGTGCGTATTGCATAGACAGTGGAAAATCACCAGTGTGTTCCTGAGCAGCCCCGCACCTCCAGAGCAAGCCCAGGGTTTGTGGCAGGGGGGGGCTGGGGGCTGCAAGTTAACCTTGGCTGAAATTGTAACTGGATGTTCTGGAGACTTTATGCAACACAAACTGATTGTATCTTGTGGATAGATAAAAGTGGATGGACAGGAACGTTTCTTTTCTAGTGAAGTTTTGCCCAGTGCTGTAATTTACTGCAAATCAGGGGAGTAACTTTTTTTGTCAAAAGATTAGACTGTTACAAGAAATATAGAGGTGCTTTTATAGTAGGATGACTTTTCAGGGCTGGAGCCATGGAGTAGCATACTCTGATGCTGATGCAATTAACCTCCTCAGTGCTGTAAGAAAGCACATGCACTCTGACAATAGATTTCTTCTGAAAATGTTCCCTTTTTCAGGCACTGCTACTTTGGTTGTCTATCTCATTCATACACTGACATCCAGCTGGATCAGGAAAAAGCTCTGCATGAGAGGTTTTTAAGTCCTGCTGTGGAATATTTTCATACCTCACCTCTTTACAGCCCTTGGTGGAAAGGAAAAGAGACACCAGGAGAGGTACAATAAATAATGCTAACATCAGTTGGGAGGGGGTGGTAGACAGTGCAGGATTTACCTTAATTTCAGGCAGCTAGAGATTGGATTAAGACTCAAAGTATGTGGGACAGACAATGTGACATTCTCACACGTTTTCCTTCAGAGATTTTCATTAAATGTTTGTTAATTTATTTGTTAATCCCTTTGATGAAGTGCTGAAGCAGGAAGATTTTTCTCTTCAAACCCTTTAAGACGCCTTTTGATTATCTCCACTAAATTCAGAGACTCAGACAGTGCTTTTGTTGATCCAATTTAAAGATTAGCTCTGTCTTTTAAATTCAGTAAAACTGTAGATGTGAGATGGATACAGACCTACCTAAATGTGAACAGAACTTGGTGCATAGGCTGCGCTTGTTTTTCAGATGCATGTGCTATGAGGTACTATGTATGCACAGCTACATATCGACCAGCAGGCAGATGTGCCCCTTTCAGGTTGTGTCTCAGTGAGTGACACCGCATTCTTGCTTACCAGCCTCACTTGCTCGAGTTGCTATGAAAGGGTCACTGAAAGAAAAAAAAGAATTACCCAGACATTGTTTACTGATTGCCAGATGATACAATACATTTCATTGAATCCCAGGCTATTAACGTCCTGAAGATACATTGCTATGAACAAGTTCTGACCTAAATGTTTTCTCATTTAATTTAAGCTTTTATAAAAACCCCATTCAAAGGACATTCTAATGGAAATAAAGCATTAAGGCTTAATCTCTAGTGGAAGTTACCCAAGCATAACATTTAATAGAGGCAGACCTTTCAAACTGCTTTCACTGATGTACCAAGATCAGAGGAACTCTTCAGGATTTCAGTTTTACTTCACCCTGGGAATGACATTTTTGGCCCTATTAAATGAGCTGTGCTATAATAATAATAGTAATAATAATAATAATTACTCCAAGAAGAGGAAATCCTTTTTCCTCTCTACTGTTACATCTGAGCACATTCACCTGTGTTTTCCTTCCTTTCTTTCATATAGACTGAGAGACCTTCTTCCTCTCATCAAATTTTGCAGCACCTAGCTATGCAGCAAGTACTATTCTGACAGACATAGAGTGGAAGAGAATCCCTTCTGACCCTCCATGAGCATTTTGTCAAACCTGGTTGGTAAACCCTAACAATGCGGCCCTGAATTTGAGGAAGCATTAGTTGCTGAAGTTGTTACAGTATCTCCTGACTTCTGAAGGAGGAAAGAAAAGGAAACAGATAGCTTATGGTTAGGACAGAACAGTCTGAAGAGACATTTCTTATTCAAACTTGCACATACAATTACTTAGTGCATAAAAATAAAACTCATTCTATTGCCAGAGGTTAATCCTGATGCTGTGTGCCCACCAGTCATTCCATTTCAAAAATGCATCTTGTCTTTCCTTTGAACTCAAGTTCTGGGTAACTGTTTTTTCCTGGACCTTGAAGCTGACCCTCACAGAACAACATGCCATCATCTTGCAATGTATCATGCTGTAGAGAGCTTGGGATGGAGTTAAATGTTATGTTGGTCAGTGAATAAACCAAGATTTTCCCAACAATTATTATTTTTTCTCTGATAATCACCAGCGACTTTAAAAAAACAAACTGTTCTTGGATTCAAAAGACCATCTCTCAGAGGAGTTAATGTAATGGCTGTGATGCAGATGGCCAAATGTTCTTTCTTAGTTTAGTCCTTGCTTAACTGCTTTCTTCAAAGTTGAATATGCTTGGATGTATTCTTTGGCATTTGAATGTTAGGAAATGGAAAATTAAAAATAATAATGTAGGAAATTCCCATCTGGGAAATCTGTTGTGTATTCAAAGCACCTTAAATTGCAATCTTGCACTCTGTGGCCTTGACACATATTGTACCTAAAGATCAAGCCTGTATTTGAGTTTTCCCAAGGCTTTCGTTGAGGGGGTGGAAGGCCTCAAAGGGGATGCACTGAACCCTGCCTAACTCCATTAGTCTCCGTAGTTCTGGCATCTTGTCCCTGTGTAGATCTTCCTTTCCAAAGGGACAGAAACATAGAATATGCCTCATGTCAATATCATATTTGCCCCTTTAACTCCTGTGCAGAAAATAATCACAGCAGTGAGAAAGGTGCAAAACAAATCAGCTTAGCCTTGCCTTATAGATGGTCATCAGAAATGGTCTGTGACTTATGGGAAGATACAAATAGAATATGTGGAAAAATTAGTTTTGGGAGCACTGAGAAGGCTGGGACAGAAACTCTCACAGTAGATGCCCAAAAATGTTTTTCATCTCTGTTCTAGAATAGATGAAAATACAAGCATTGCTACCCAAAGTGTGGATCTCACAGAAATCTCTGTGATGATGTTAGCTGTGAGAGCCGTTTACGAGCAGCTGTATGAAAACAAAGCCAGCATTTTCCTTCCTAGGAAAGTGTAAGTCTGGGAGAGCAGCAGCTGAGGAAAGCCTGCAGAAATATCACGCATACTTGAAGCTTGAAGCTGGGAGGGAGAAAGAGTTCTCAGGGTTCAGCTGGAAGGAGGCTTGGCAGAAAAGGTGGTGCTTCCTCTTAGTGTTCTGCTTAAGTATTCTGAAGTCAATATATGCAGAGGTCAGAAAAAGAGGAAGCTAGTGGAAATATATAAGATCTATACAGGGGTAGGGTAGCATAAAATCCTTCTCTCTGGCTAATTGACAAGAAAGATATTAGGGTGCACCTGTGGGATATTCCTCACGTGAGCCAAGTATCCAGGAAGGAATTCATGGACTCCTAGATGAGTAGTGCCACAGCCTGTGCTATAATTAAATGTACCTCTGCTTATACCAAATCAGTTGCTTGTCTGCAGGTCATCAAGTGTATTTGAAAGTAATGCTTTAAATGTAATATATTCTTTTTCTCTGTGGTGCCATGAGATCCAGAAATACACAGTGTTCAGGTTTAGGAAGAAGTTAAGATCTTACCTCTGTCTCTGCTCAACTTTCAGTTCATTTTTTGAGGTAATTCCTTTTGTATTTTTGACCCACTACGGGGCAGAAAGTCAGGCTTTCCCCTGAGTTTGTGCACATGAAGTTAAATAAGCAGTTTTACAGGAAATGTGTTACTTCAGTTTTATGTATTTGAGTACTTATATATATATATAAGTAAGTTGTAAATTTGATCTTGCTCTTCTGCACTGTTAGTCATGGCAAAGAGCTTTCTGGTGCTATCCAGCAGCCATGATGTAAATGGGCAGTTCAACTGGCAGACTGGTCTTCAAAAACCAATTTTTTTTCTTTGTCTTTCACTCATGTTGAATTCAGCAGTTTTAGACTTCTTTTCCAAAGACGTCATTAGACTTCAGCCTTCACATTTCTGTAGGTTATTACGACTTTCAGTTTTTCTGCTTCTTGTGCTTTTCACATCTTCTCCCTAATCAGATGCTTGTATCACCTGTGGCTTCATGTCCCTGTGGGCATCAAAGAAGGTTATAAGATTTCTGAGGTCAGACACTTTGCATTTTACCTTCTTTGCAATCCTTGAAAATGGACTCAAGCTTTCTCCTTGAGCCTTTCAAGCCGTGAACCATGTCCTACATTAGAACAAACTGATACAACTTCACCAAAATAAATGCTTCATCTGACGTAAAGCGGTGCTAATTTAATTTTACCCATTCCTGAAATTATCTTGCCGGGCTCCTCTTGGGGATCTTGGGCTTTGTGGAGGGAGCTTTTTGGTTTTTCTCTCTGTTGGTTTTTGCCAGTTGTACATTTCCAGCGATGCTGTTCCCTCCTTCAGCCCCGATCACCACCATAGGCCTGCCAAACCTCAGGCAGAGCTATCAAATGTCAGTCACATGCCACAGCAGAAAGCTGGGTTTTCTGTTGTTGAGGTTTGGGTTGTTTTTCTTCTGGGCTGGGGTGTGTTTTTGGAGCTGGAGTAAATATGTTCCCTTAAAACATGCCTTTGTTTCTTGAGGCCTGTCTCTTTTTGAACATTTTGTATTAAACAAAGTGAGCACCCTTGAGGTTGGCCTAGAAAAGGTATTGATTTGTTTCTTCAGCTTACAATGGCCCCAGTTCTGTCAAGGAAGAGCTTTGGGTGAGCTGTCTACCAGTGCTGCACTGCTGGGGCTGCAGACTGCCAGAGCATTTAGCTGTATCCTGATAGTGTTTTATAATCTAATTACTTGGTTTTGTTTTCAGATCTATAAGCAAGTTTCCTCCTGTAGCTCAATAAATTACTTACCTGTAAGTAAAAGTACTTCTCTGGCAGTTCTTGCTGCTTTCCCCCACATACAATCACAAGTACCTGTTGTTGGAGAAATAATGAGAAAGTTAATCCTTTACCGGAGGGAAGTATTGTACTCCTGCTGCAATACCTAAATCTTGTGAAATAAGCTCTGTGCCTAGCAAGCTAATCCCACTTCTTGATTTAAGAAAGTGGCACAGAATTTAACATGCAACTCAGCCCTGCAGCCTGGCAAGGAGCAGCACAGCTGCCATCCTCTGCAGTGAACAGCCTTGCTTTTCTTGCTGTTGGATTTTTGATATGAAGAACAGAGGAAAACAGAGAGGAGAATCTGATGGCTAACCAAAATTTTGGATGCCCCTGAGCAACCAAAGTGAAGTAGCAGTGAAAAGCCTAATGTGCTTTTAGGGCATGCTAAGCAAAATGTTTTTAGATGATAGGGAAGTATCCAAGCCATTAGATGTGGTGAGGATAAAGTTTCAAATGTATGGTTGAGAACATTTTGCTTGACATAAAGCTTAATTTGAATTCAGACAGGTGTAGACAAGGATTAGCACGCTGCTTAGAAGAAAGGAGTGGATCGAATGTTTTCCTGTCACTCCTTACTAAGAGATAAAAAAGACCTTGATATGTTTAGCCTGGCGGGCAGAAGCTTAAAAGAGAATAGGACAACTGTTTGTAAATGGATTGAAGGGTTATATATCAAGGAGGGAAAAATCCAATGCAAGAAGATAGCATTAGCTCCAGATCAAGTGTTTATTATCTAATCATGAATACATTTAGGCTGGAAACTGGAAGGTTCCTAAAGACTTCCAGAGAGCTGCTTCAGGCAGTACCAGAGGGAGCAAGAAGACCAAATCACTGGAAGATCGAGCAAGATATGCTTATGTGCAACTAATTTAGTGCAACTAAATTGTGCAACTAATTTAGAGAATTCCCAGAGATAAGAATCCATGTATCTCTGCTAGGTTCAAAAGAAAACTAGACCACTACTTGCACTGTATATATCTTTTGGTAATCCCATGCTTAGACTACTGCCCCTTTTCTTGTAGGGATCAGCAGAGATTTGTTCCCCTCAAACTGTTCCACAAACTCTGTTTAAAGGATTTCATGCTTATTACAGGGATCTAATGTACCAGTAGTGCCTTCAGTCTCTCTTTTGCTCTCTGTGGTATAGAACTGTGTTCTGTCTATGGTTAGCAGTATTGGGCAGGAAGCGTGTGGGAGGTTGTACCTGGACATCCATTGCCTGCTGTCCTGTAGAATACTTATTTATTCCTGCAAAAAAGGAGGGATGCTGGTTTCTATTTTTCTTCAAAAGGTGCTGGTCATCCAGTAGTGCTCCCCCACCCTCTGTTTATACAGACAGTTTATGTCTTTAAAAGCTATTTATTTTGTTGTTTCGAACATTTCACAAGACACATCACTGTTTACTCAAAGGCCTAGAGTACAACTTAGTCCTTGTCATGCTGTACTGACTGAGTCCAAATATATTTTGTCTCAGTTATTCTTCCTTTCCGATGTATTAGAAAAAAAATAAATTAAAAAAAAAATGATACCATGGGAGAGGAGCACTCTTTGGATTTGTTCCACGTTCACTGTGTACCAGTCACTGCAGAGCTGTGTGAGGACAACAGGAGGGACCCACTTCCTCACAATACTCAGGCAAGGAGCAAAATGGGTTACTTTTCTTCTTTGGTGGCTTTTGGACTTTGGATTTTGGACTTTGACTTTTGTCCAGGTGAAGTAGCTATGAAACCTGGACGAATCATACTTTTATCTACAAGTTTACATTGCTCAACAGTGCATAGTTAGTTAATTCCTTTTTGTTTTTTAATGTAGTTTGTTTGTTGTTTAAAATCACTTGCTGTGTAGCCAGCTGCTGTGCACGCTCTAAGCTGAGGGACGAATCAATCATAGAGTTGTAGAATGACTTGGCTTGGAAGGGACATTAAAGATCATCTAGTTCTAGCCCCCTGCCATTTGCAGGGTTGCCAACTACTAAATCAGGCACTAGATGAAAACCTTCTGCCAGCTACAAAGTCTCATTGCTGTACTTTTCCTTGCAACCTTTCATACAGTCATACTGTTGTTTTTGTGCAGAGAAACCAGCAAGGCTATAATCACCATTAAAGAGGGTGTTTGGTTTATGTTTAGTTTGGGTTTCACAATTTAAGGTCAGATAGGAAAATATTTATGTCAGTTTTTTTAGGACAGGAATCATCTTTTCTGTTTACATTTGCGGAGTGAACACAGCCAGGTCCCTGTAGTGTCTGGTGTTCCTGTACAACAGTACACAAGTATTTGCTTTCTTAATTTTCTCATCCCTTGTTACACTGGTCAGCAGGTAAGCAGATTTCATCTGGCTGAGCCCTGACTCAGCAGAGAGCTGACTGTCCTCTCTTGCAGCCTTTGCCTCAAAGGAAGGAGGCGTTCGCTGGGATTTTGTATCTTTATGTAGATCCACTGTAGGAATCTGGGGCTGCCTCAGTCTGAATGTGGCTAAAACTGCTGCTGTGGTTGGGAGCCATTAGGAAATGCAGCACTGTTTCATCATCAAAGCACCTGAAGACTGTATTTCCATGTGTAATACAGAGACCTATGTCTATTCCTAGACAGATACCTTTCCTCTGAGAATGAACTACTACTTGCATTCTGCAAACAGATGCTTGGAAGGAACAAGGAGGGAAGGAGAGGGATATGTGCATCATCACATGACAGGTAACAGTGTCACAGTATGCCTGGGTGCTGTTGACCTTGTTTTTCATGCAAGTGCTGATGAAATATTTCTGATTTTTGTTTTTCAAAAAGAAAAGAAAAAGAAAAAAAAGAAAAAAAAAAAGCTTGGCGATCCAGTATCCAAAGGGTTTCAAAACTTTATTGTATGAGCCAAATATTTCCAGCTGTTGTTGCCTTCAACTTATTTCCCACAGCATCTTGGCCTGGGTCTGCTAATGATCTTTCGTTGTTGATGGCATGAGATATTAGCTGAGCCAATGTTTATGCTTTGCAGAAGGATATTCCTCTAGCCTTACTTCATTAATGATTTTAAAGCTTGTTAACCTGTTTATCTTCAAAGGATGGAAGCTTTTAATGCTAAATAACTTGGGCAGAATTCATATAGATTTGGTAATGAGTACAAATGGATATCAGTCTCCAGCTTGTGTTATAAACTGGGAGATACCACACATAGAGTTCAGCTGCTACATACTGAGGTGAGTAAGGTTAGAGTACGTACATGGGTGTTTTAAGCCACATCACACCTGTTAATTCCAACCCTCAGAGTGTTTCAGTCTTTGAAGGAAGCGACTGCTAAGATACTTGATAGTGGGAGATTTGGTAATTGTTTAATGTATTTTCTGTGATCATCTGTGTGTTGCCTTGTGGCACAGTGTAAGTCACTGAGTGGTTTAATTTAAATGCAAAGCAACAGGAAATATCTTTGCAACTGTGGGATCAGCTGAGTTCTCTTTATAAAACTGTATACTCAAAGCAGTTGCAAAGTTTAGATGTATAATTCCTTGTATATCATCCTAAAGTTCTTCAGAGTTATGTCAAGTTGTTCAAAACCACAGATTGGCTGGTTTTTTGTTATTGTTCTGGATTTCAAATAAGTCTTTAGAGATCTAAAAAGTGAAGGGTATTTTGCTTCAGTTTTATTTTCCACCATTCATGGTAGTTCTGCTTGCAGTTTAGATTTCCTTTTGTTCCAGCAACAAAAACATCATCACCCAAACTTGGTTGTTAATTGTTGTAAACATTTACTTAGGGCTTTGCAGTTACTAGTGAATTAATTTTCCTAATGCTTGGGAGTGTTATGAGTATCTTACAGCTCAGAGGTGTTGATGAGACATACCTAAGGCCATGAAGTGTGTCAGCAGTGTAGATGAGGATTTAATTTGAGAGCCTTCCTTGACTCACTGCAGTTAATGTGCTTGTGTCAGTCTGAGGGCTTTGCGCATGAGCCAGAATTTGCAATGCTGTAGAGATTACATCTTTTTTTTTTTTTTTTTAATTGTTCTAAAACAGCTCTTTCAGGCTTTGTTCATTTTCCTTTGAGAAGTGGATATTTTTAAAACGCTACTTCTAGATAACTCATATGGTAATTTTGCTTGAAAGGAAGCTTGATTTACAGCTAGAACAAAGCATTAACTATTCCAGTAGCAGCCCTACAAGTTAAAGCTCCAAGAGACGGAATTCTTCTCCCAAGACCAGGTGGAAAGAGATGACCTGTTATCATTTCCACTTGCTTGCCTGCAGAGAATCCCAGAAGCAGTTTGTTCTGCTGAATCCTGGGGATGCTTAGCATATGCTACAAGTCAGAGCCAAGGGCACCACAGCCAGGAGGCAACCGACATCTTGGCCGGTGTGTGTGAATGAAGCCTCAAAACGAACAGATTCATTACTTTAATGAGTTTCTAATGATCCTCTTGGAGCAAGCACAGGCAGATTCTACTCAAGAGGCCAGCTGGTACTTCAGCTCCCCGATGCAGTGCCCCACTCCTTCTTGGAAGATGAGGAGCAAACCCTTCCTTTAATTCTAAAAATCACTTTAAAAAAAAACAAAAATTCCAACTCAAGTAATTGTTTCTTGCATTGTTGTCAGTAGCTCAAAGCTGGCAGTCAGAACAGAGAACAAGGCATTGCACTGAAATGTGATAGAAGTAGCAGCTCACTAGGTTATAAGGTACTTGTGTTGCACACTTGCATTCATCAGCTGTGTTTCTGCTGTTAATGGTTGCTGGCTCGGGTACACCACTGGCTCTACATTCACATCCTGGACTTCTTCTTAGGCACATGTCTTTATGGCTACGATGCTTGTTTTGTTTGCTTTGACAAGTTCACTTGAGTTTGCTTTGGTCTCTGCATCAGGACTCCAGGCAAAACTTGAGATTTGTTACAAGAGAAATATGGGATGAATAGGGAACTGATTTTCCAGTCCCTTATTGCTTTTCCTTGCTGTATCTCTCAGCAGCGTTCCCAGATGTTGCTGAATGAAATCTACAGCTCAAAAATGCAGAGCTTGATTTTGTAGGTGAACGTGTAGTTTAAAGGCTATTTGCTTGAGTGAGGTAACACTGCCAACTAGTGGAATGATTCCTCACAGGGATGAGAAGGTACCAGCACAAAAAAAAAAAAAAAAAAAAAAAAAAAAGCAAATTAATAAAAATACATGTAAATCATAACAGCTGTTACAACAATCTCATTAGTATGTTTTCTGACAGGGAAAAAAAGTGTTTGTGAAATAAGGTGTTTCAATTGGTGGTACGACAAGCGTATCATTAGATTAATGACAGGGTGATCTTTGACCGTGCACTAAAGCACTATCAGGCTATTTCTTTTCTACATGTTGATTAATCTCACTCATAGCCTTAACACATGTGCTAGTGGTTTCAAACTGGGAGAAAAGAGTACATATTATACCTATCTTATTTTCTCAGTAATATTTGGGGTTTTCATTCCTATAACCATACATATGCAGAGAGACTTGACCAACTCACTCTAGCTTCCATTCAAAAGTGAAGGCTTATTCTATAACAACGAGGTATATTCTTCCAGAAGAGCACTGAAAGCTTTTATCCTCCTCTCTCGCACTCAGTCTTAAATGTATGTCACCTACCAGAGTTCATGAGATGTTGTGCCACAAGTTTCTTTTAGACATTGTGCTTCAAATATTCACTTATTTCAGAAAACTTACATGCCAATTAACAACTTGATTTCATTAGGTTATACAAAAAGCATCCCAGATTAGGAAGGCAGCTTTCGCAGCGCTACAAACAGGTTAGAATTAGGGCAACAACTTCCACTCTGTGTCAGATGGCCATTTTCAGAGTTGGCTGTCTGTAAGCCCTTTCTCTTCCAAGCCTACTGCTCTCTTGATGCACTCTATTTCTAGCAGCACCCTGATGTTGGGGTACTTTATTCTTTTGGTGCTAAGCCATGAGAAATATTCCTGTATTTTTTCTGAGTGATTGGCCTGCCTGCCTGCCTGCCTAACATTTGAAAAGCAAGCTCACCATGTCTTATCAGTGTTTATAATTATTAATTTTGTTTTCCTAACAATTTTGAGCCTATCTATATTATTCATCATGTTTTATGGCTTTTGCAAATAATAGTGACCTTATATGTTCTGTGAAGTCAGCTAATTTGCCTATGCCTCTTATTCCTGGCAAATACAGCACAGTCATCTGTATTTTATTGCATCCAAAGGCTAGCCCAACTTATTTCTCTGCTGCTTGATGAACTTTGGATCAGCTCTGTGATCTGCATGTAGCTGTGATGCTGAGGTTAGAAGCTCAAATTCTCTTTGCCATAGAAAAACGTGGATCAAGCTGAAAGAAAATATTTGGGGGGCTAGTTTTGTTTTGCAGTAAAGCCCCAAATCTGTAACCGTAGCTCGTTTACTTACTTATACATTCATCTGTGACCATTTTGAAGCTCATATGCAAACAACCTTCACAGACACAGCTTTCTAGAATTAGTGCTGAATTTGGAAATCCTCTATATTGTTTGTTTCTTGCCCCTCTTCACACTTGTTTTTTGCTTCTAGACTCTCAGCTTCATGGTTTGCTTGTTGCTTTCATTATTCACATATTTTTATTTTTTAGTTTTTAGTTTTACCTCAGAGACATCAGACACTGACTGCATTTGTGGATAAGATGTGCTCTCTTCTTGCCTTTTTGTAGCCTAAAGGCAGCATAACTTCACGATTAAGCCTTAGGTAAAATGTAGAAAGAAAATACCATGAACTCAGCAGCACTAACCATTAATTATGTGAGTGGTTATTTTTAAGTAAGAAGGAAGGCGGAAAATGACTAACATCTTTTTCTCACCTGTACTGATACATAACTTTTATGGAGGCAGGAGGACAGAGAGGAGAGAAAGATGTACTATTGCTTTCTGTGATCTTCTCCACCTCTAGTCCCAAAGAGATGAATTCAGCACAAGTCTCCTTCCATCACAGGTTTTGTCGCTCTTTCTCCCCTCTCTCCTGACCTTACATTACCAGCAATATTAAAGAGAAGGAGGGAGCAGAAGCTGTTCTCAGTTGACCATTCTTCTCCCCATTGTAGCCTTTCTTCTTTGCTTCCTGGCAGAAAAATGCTGCTTTCTTGCTTTTGGGGTTTCTCGGTTGCTAGGAATTAAAAATATTTGTGGCTTTAAAAAAAATAATTTTGGAAATTGCATCAGTGCTGAGGCCCTGGGGCTGGAAATGCCAAGCGTTACCTAAGTGGAATTCTTGGCAGCCAAGCACAGCATCGTGTGTTGGGAGACAAACCTGGGGCAAGAGGAGCCGAGTTCCAAGGGCAGAAAGGCCCCCCAGCGTTTTCTGAGTCAGATTCAGGCCTTCACGAAAAAGAGCCCACACACAGATTCTGGTGACAGAAGGAAACCAAAGATAACATGGATAGGTGAGCAGATGAGGAGTAACATTTGTTTGGTGGAAAGAAAAGAGATTCTCGAAGAAGCTATGGGAGGAACTGTCCCTTCCTCACATGGGTATAAAGTGCATTCTCAAGGGACGCACAAACTACGGGAATCTTGCCATCTCTAGGGAAGGCTTAGGATGTTAATATTCCCATTTTCTTTGGCATGTAAAGGAAATATTATTTGTTGTCTTAAAACTGATACTTCAGTAATGCCAACACAAGAAATTGTAAATCATGAGTATTAATAAGGAAAGTAGTCTATGCACGTGATATCTATGAGAGAATCTGAAGTAGTCAAGCGTGACCGGCTATTTGCTTTGTATACTGTAAACTCATATGCTTTTGAGAAGTTTTGATTTTTGATATTTTTAATCAAAGTAACTGTACCCAGTTTGCAGATCCCTGTGTGTTCAGTGTGCAGCAGGTTTGCAAGCCAAAAGGTGTCATAAAGGTATCATATCAACAAAAGGTGCTCATGAAGACTCCCATTAAACAGCTCTCTATCTGGAGTAGGTACATAAATGCACAAACTAGCCAACTCCAACTCCCTGATACCTTCCAGAATGGTAGCATGTATGGTGCACATTACTTACAAAGTTGTTTCTATGTGCAATAGGGACAGTATATCTAAAAAAAGATGAAACACAGTGCAGATAATGGTTCGTTATTACTGCTGTTTTCATTGCAAACTCTGACTGAGCTTTCTGTAAAGGGTTAGCAGTGCCTGGATTTGAACAAGAGCTTGACATTTTTCAAAGGGTTATAGTATTCAGATACTGAAATTTTGCCTGGCTTCCTGCTTTCTTCAGCTGAAGAGGCAAGCAAGGAACAAGGAGGAAGATTCAGACACTGAGGAATAACAGAGGAGGGATTTTTGAAGAAGAAGAAGATCACAGCAGAATAAGATCTTTAAAATAGTTCTTCCAATGAAACAGGCCTGTTCCTGCTACAAATAACTCCAGCATACACTGATAATGTACTCCAGCATACCTTACTACCACACAGTACACCCACACTTGAAAGCTATGCTTAAAGCATTGTACTGCAGTATAAGTCTACATGAGCAACAAGAACTGAGCAGTGCTCTGGTACCCAAATAATCAGTATTTGCAACTTCCATATTGACTTGCTTGTTAAAGTAGTAAAGTAGTGCTCTTGTCAGTATATTGACAAACAAGTTGATTTGTTCTTCCTTCAGAACTTGGATGGTTGCTAATAAATAATACATTTCTTCAGCCATCCTGACTAGTTCCTGTTTACTTCAGCAAAAGAATTTTGCATTATCAAGAAATCTTATTCAAACTGGAAAGAAACTGGGTATTAGCCTCTCATGCTGTCTTTGCTAACTGCCACATGGCAGTTTATGCAATGGTTCCTCTGCACTAACTGAGAGGGTTTGGCTAGAACTGCACAGGATTAGTCACTGTCAGTGATGGAAAAATGTTCAAGGATATATTCATAAATATTGCTCAGTGCCATTTTGCAACAATATATGTGAAAGAATTTTCCTGTTACTATCATAATGTCTTGCAAATAACACCAGCCTGCTGCAGTGCAGTTGTTCATACACAGCTCTGGGGAAAATTTTATTGCCAGTTTTGCAATCTTCTCAAAATCCAAACCAGGAATTTCCCCTGTTGGTTCTGCTAGGTCTCTTCTGGCTTGCCTCATTCTGTTCCCAAGAACCTGAGGTTCCAGGGCACCATTTCTTGCTGTTTAGAAATGGAGCACAAATGTGGCGTGTGCTTCTCCAGGTGTTTAGGAGAAAGCAAGTGTAATGCAGATCTGTATGTAAGTAAGGTAAGTTCTGCTCTGATGCCTTTCCACCCTTCCGGGTATTGGTTCAGAGAAACACTGACCTCCAAAGTTTTCTGTCACTCTTCTACCTCTAGGTGAATCCTCTTCTCCACTGTCTCTACTTCTATGATGAATTAGGGCAGATGCCTGCAAAGTATTTACTTGATAAGTATGACTATCCTCTTCCTCACTTTTCTATCTTCTTTTGAATACCATTTTGTTCTTGATGGGGCCTGATAAGTGCAGGCTGAGCTTTTGAAATCGTGGTTAAATAAGGAGCTCTTAGCCTTTCCTTTTGTCCTGAAAAGTCAACTAAGAAAGGCTTTAGCTGACCACCCAGCTACTGAGGGAGAACATGGAAGAGGTAGGCACATCAACAAAACTGAGCAAGAAGAACTAAAAAGCTGCAGTGGGTTGGTGACCTGGGGCAGGGATGCAGGAGGGAGAGGAGTTGCAGATAAGGGTGAGCACATGTATGGGATGGGGTGAGCTGGAAAAGAATTTGGAAGCAGGATATAAAATTGAGGGTGGAGGGAAGAGTGAGAGCACAGTGTTGTGAGGTGCCACTGTGGACTGTGGGATCAGGACAAAGAATTTGAAACAAGAGGATTTATGGGGAGAGACTCTTGAATGGGAGACCTCCAGCCCCTTCCACTTGCTTAGACTATCAGGAGTGTCCTGAGAAACCCTTTTGCCACCCTCCTTCTCTCACGCTGTGAAGGAGGCACACCAAGCAACATAGCAGAAACTCAAACTCACAAAGTCCAAAGTTCTTGCTGCTTCCCATTCCCTGTAAGGGAATATTTGATCTTTGGTTGACTGCTTCCTTTAGGTAAACTTGGGCTTTGTACACGTGTTCAAACATGCAGAGCACAGTTCAGAGTTATAACAATAGCCTTCATCATGATATTTTGTTTCTAAATATAAACCATGGTAGCAAGAGATAAGGACAATTTCACCCAGGTTTCTGTACACTCCCATTTTGTCATTACTGCAGGTGCAAAAATACACTAAAAAACATCGCGCTTCTCTTTTCAGATGATATGCTTCTTGCTACCAAAGTCTGAATGTGCTTTCATGAGTCTGTAGGATTAATCGTGCAGAAATTACTAAACTCTGCATGAATTCTGGTAATCGCAAATGTGGCCTTCTAATATGCTATTGGGTCATATGAGTGAGAGCAAGATTATGACCTTGCAAAACCTACTGACAGCAGATACTTCTCTTTCAAAAACTATGTGCCTGTCAAAACCTGATATTGTGCATTGTTTTAATTCCAGCTGTATTCATTTTTCAGTAGGGTAGTTTGTTAGAAACACTTGCTAAAAAGCAGAATAGGAAGAAATACCTTTGTATATGCATGTTCTGGCAAGTTTAATCTGCTCTTAAGAAACAATGTATTTCTCTAGTCAGTGAAGCAGGCTGTTCACATGTAGGCTGTGCCTACAGACATTGCTGTGACTGTAGGAGGAGGCTTTCTGCTTTATCATTAGGCAGGTTTTATTTTTTCCAGTTATGTTTCAGGTTTCAATACTGGTGAATTTAGAGAGTCTGTCTGTAAAAGCTGAGCAAGAAAGTGAGCAAAACAGCAAATCTTTGATCTGAGAAGCTTAGGCCATGAATGTACTCCACAAGTAAGCCGTTCTGCTGTTGTCATTGCTGTATGAGGCTCCTGGGCAGAATGTTGATGAAAAATTACTGAAATACATGTCTGTGACCTCAGCAAAGCACACCTGCAGGTAAAGTAATACAAAAGAAATATTGCAGACTCTTTTTTTCCGGGGCCCAGAGCACAAAAATCAAAGGTTTGCCTTCAGATGGTATGTGATTACCAGGTATGGAGTAAAAAACTCCAATGGGATGCAATTAATAAAGCAGCCTGAGGTCTGTCTTATTGATCTTACAATATTTTCCTAACTGTTGAGATTCTCATATCCTCTTGGCTTTTATTACTTGCCCTAAATGGTGAGCTGTTAATAAAAAGGCATCTACCATTGGAAAAAAAACAACAACAACAACCAAAAATGAAAACAAAACAGCAAAAAGAATTTGCAGGTGTTCATAACTACAGCATACAAGACGTGGTGGATGCCCCATCCCTGGAGACACTTAAGGTCAGGCTGAACCTGGCTCTGAGCACCCTGATCTTAGCTGTAGGTGTCTCTTTTCATTGCAGATGAATTGGACTAGGTGACCTTTCAGAGTCCCTTCCAGCTCAAACGATTCTGACATAACCTTCTTAACAATTTAAACAAGACTGGTTTCTTATTTTGCTTTTGAGTAAAGAGCAAAACTATGAATGTTGCATTGCCTGGAATTGAAAATTTGTCTACTCAGTGCAATGGGAATTAAAAATAATGAAATCAAACAATTTCGCCCAAAGATGAATTTCAATACTTTCTTGTCACTCTTCAGTGAGTATTGTCCTGTCTACTGTGGTCATATTTCTATGCAGCAGATTAATGACTTTTAGACTAGGGTGCTAATATATTTGCATGATGATAAGCCATATCATCCTATATATATATATATATATATATATATATATATATTTATATTTATGACTAGGAAGTAGAAGCTATTACTATTTTTATGTGCTCAAAACTGATAACAGCTCTCACTTGAAGGCCAAACTTTGCAGCAGAAGCTTAAGTTACTCAGGCAAAGTGACCAATTTTGTTCAGAGAACTAATTTTCTAACAGGCTAATAGCACTGTAGATACTGCTTTCTTTTCTTTTTTTTTTCTTTTTTTGTGAGTAGAAGGAGAAAAGTTTGGACTCAATGGCATCTAAGACTGTGTTCAAGTTTACAATTTGTATTAAATCCACATGCTACATTAAGCCTGGTATCTATATGATAACACAATGCTAATTGATCTTTTTTTGTTCTTTTATAGAATCTGGCAGTATATTGCAGTCTTTTATATTTCTGGTGTTTTGAGTGGCTCACAGTAAGCTGTTGTTACAATACAGAACAAGCAGAAGAAACTCTTCATTCATAACTGTTCTACAGTGAAAATTCTGAAGGCTTACATGCAGGTATCTACCCAAACACAAATTGTTCCCTTTATTCCAACAAAGCTCAGGTTTCCAGGTAGCTGAATGATCAGATGAACCCAGGAAAGCACTCAGTGACTTCACATGTCCTGCTCCTGTAAGAAGTACCCAGCTGGAGCCTTCAGGTTAGCAAATACAAATGAATATGCACATCAGTAAAGTAATGAGCATCCTCAATGTGGTTAGGAACATGAGTTGGGCAAAATCTTTCCTTCTTTTTGTATCTCTGGTTTTAGTTTTCTGCAACGTGATACAGCGAAAAAGTGAAGTTTTGTTTCCAAAGTCTGTATTGATACACATTACCATGGCTTTGGCCTTTTGAGAATGTCTATGGACTTCAGTGAACACAGAACAAAACAGTATAGGCTGGTATATCCCTGTAACTAATAGGGACTTCAAGATAGCTATTATCAAGTCAGAAGCATTTGATCAAGAAAAAATGACCAGTTATCTAAAACCTCGGATAGATGAGGACAGAATAAAGAATGTAAACCAGCAGAATTGATGAAACATCACAAAGCCAAAGAAATGAGAAAAGTCAGCAAAACCAGAAGTGTCAGAAAGGCAAAGAAAGATGCAACAAACAAGAGTTGAAGGCCGTTTGCAAAGACAATGAGAAGTTTTAATAAGTGTGTTTCAAACAAAAGGCCTATGAGGGGCTGCTCAAGCCAAACTGCAAACTACTTCAATGCATGGCTTTATTTCATAACTCATTTAGTCTTCCCTTAGTTTCTGACTATTAACTCTTGGTTAGCAAGGCCAGCCTCAAAAGAAAGGGGACAAATTGCTTCCTTCTATGCTTTGCAAAAATCTTTTCCCTGGAAATTAGATCAAGATCCTTCAGCTCTTGTAATCTACGTTGCTGCTCTTTGACACTTGTTTGGCAACTGAGACAGGCAGGATTCAGAACATTATCTTAGAGGTGAAAGGCTACATATCCTGTTAGTGGGAAAACTTTCATCTACAAAAAGCAGTGGTATTTGTCTAGAGACTAAGGAATATCTGACATCAGGAAAAGCCTTTGTGAAATCCAATACAGTAACAGATGTATTCACCTTGATTTAAAGCGTTATTTTATGGTGAAATCTAAAAATGGAGCAAGATTGGGCTATAACTTAAATGCAGGAACTAAGACAAATAACAATTTATACGAGGAAACGGAAGTGCCACAGGGATTGGGTTCCGAAGCAAACTTGTCTTATAAAAAGGATATGAAGCTCAGTAATGGAAAACAAACCAGGGATTTAAAAAAATATTTTTCTGTCAGAAACGATAATAACAAATGGAAAAGATAAATAGCAGAATTACACAACTGCCTGACATTCAGGAAGGAAAGCGTGCTTTTGATTAATATACTCAAGAAATTGCTGAACAATTTATCCTAGTGGAATCAGTACCTCTAGGATGTTGCAAAGGTCAGAAAAAATGTAGTGCATTGATTACCTTGCCTATGAATCAACCCTGCAGTAATACCACAATGAAGATCTAATGCAGTTGGTCCTGTTTGTTTTAGGACATCTTCTGAATTTTTACTCTTGAAACAATTCACTTTAATGAAGAGTTACTGGTTTTATTTTCTTTGTTTGTTTTCCCCTCTTTGCTTTTCTGTTCTGGAGCAATAAGAACTCAACTCAGTTGCTGTTTGGCAAGCATTAAACATGGAGGATCTAGAAAGGAAAGAAAATACATAAATTGCACCCTTCCCAGAGCTACTTGGTTGGAACCAAACGACAGCACAGCCATTCTGCCACGCTTTCTACTGGGTTCCATCAGTAGCTGGCATGTTGTACATGCACAAGAGGAGGTCAAGCAACTTGCTGAGCTTTGCCTTTTCTACTCTGAAATCACGACCTTCCTGCTCCACTGAACAAAGATGGTCAGGAGTTCCTGGAGCAATTTTCCAAATAAAAGATACTTTTTTTGTAATCCAAATTTCTTGAAGGAATGTTTCAACAGAAGATTTTCCAGTAGCCTGCTAATTCAGATCTGTAGGCTGAGAGAGACCAGAGCAAAGGCTGGATAGAGACAGACATACTGCTTCACAGTGTGCAATGATGTGACCCAGTAGCACTGATGTAGAGATCAGTCTCTGGTAAATCTGCCTACTGAAGTCAAGAGCCCCCCCCTCCCCCAGTATAAGTCTCCTAATTGGTTCAAGGCAATTTTTTTTTGTTTTATTTTTATTTTGTCCTATTTTTTTTCCCCCACCAAATAATCAACATAGAACACTCCTAATTCAAAAATACTGAGTTTGTCCCCATATGGAAAAAAAACTTCTATAGAATCAGACTTTTAGTCCTTTAGTTTTTTTTCCTTACTAAGCTCTAAGACTATTAATATTATAGATACAGCAGAAAGAGGTCAGTATTTGGATCTTTAAGCTTTTGCCTGTATCTTCTTTCCAGCAGATAGTTAATTTATTGTTGGTATTTTTAAAGTGAAGTAATGGTGCAGTCAGAGCACCATGAATTGCTTTTACTTTGCTACCATCTTTGGTTTTCTCCAGGTATAACCTTACTATATGTAAGAAAAGAAATGAGCTGAAGACAGAAACCTTTACATACTTGACAATCTGTTTGTTGGACAGCACTGCTGGAGGAACACGGCACTAGAGCATTTCTCTGCAAGTTCTGGGGATGCTCTCAATGAGAAAGTCCCTAAAATTGTCCTGCTCCCTATTTTGTAGTTCTAAAAAACCAAAAATGTTTGCTAAAACTTGCCTTCCTAAAGCTTGAGAAGCAGATCGTTATTAGTATGCACCTAGTCCAGGGTCTGAATAACTGAAGATCTTCAGACACCCCTCTGCCTACCTTTCACCAGCCCCATGCCTGCATGTCTGCTTTACAGATACTTTGGTGAACTGGTGAAGGGTACCAGATTGGAGAGAGGAACACAAGAAACCTTAATGTCTCAATAATGCCTTTTTGCTACCATCTAGTGGTGATAGACAGGTGTCATAATACAGCTGCTTATCGTGGATCCAGCCTGCTGCAATGCTACAAGTCTTTCTTTTCCTGTTCCCAGATGACTGATGCTTGCCTGCTTTGAGGTGCTGCAAGATGTTAAACTACCTGAGATCACATAATATCTCCGATGCTAAAGGAAAGGCCACAGTTGTCTTGACCCTGCAATGAGTTTCATCAAGAGAGCAGAGGAGCCTTTACTAAATATCCTGGATCATGTCATAAGGGACGCATCACATCAGCAATAACAAGGCACGGTAGCAATATGTCTGAAGGTTACAAAGGTGTAAGTCAAGTCCAGAACCTTCTATTACCTGTTGTGATAGGTGGCCTCTGGCCTAAAAACATTGCCACCTGCAAACCAGGGAGAATATTTTCTTCTTAGATTAGACGTGTACTCCAAAAATGTAAGTGAAGTAAAGCATTAAGAATCACAAATGTCCACCCAGAAAGAAAACAGGAATGAGAGAGACAGAGTGATCACCGAATGTAAACTGTATTTCAGTTCCTAATCCTGGAGTTAAATCCTTTCAGGCTTCTGCAGTCAACCCACAAATATGTCTTTGGAAGATCAGACTTAGAACTGGATGCCTCAGTAACAGGAAAGAGGTGTAATCTAAACTGCATTGTGCAGATTTCCAGTGCTAGCTGTATGAATTAGTGCAGATTAAAGCTGTCTAACTCTTGGCTTTGACAAGCAGAAGTTAGGTTTTACAAAATACATGTTGAAATTCAGTGTGCATGTGATAAAAACCACACTTATTGAACAAACCGGTATGTTTTGAAAGGTGAATCTTATCTCACACGAGCAGATGACATGGATTTAAATCTTCAGCTCTATTTAGATCCCAAATGATAGACTAATCTTGACTGTGAAATATTTCAGTCACTTAGAAAACAGTAAAAGGGAAATAAATCACAAGGCAGCTGCAGTTTTTCTAACATGACCAAAAAATAATGATCCATATATTCTGTCTGCTTTTCTGCAGGTGATGTAAAACTGAGTTTAATGCAGAAATCTTCAGAGTAATCATATCAAATGACAGCAGAGGGAGCTATCATTTCTCATCAGTTTATGGCATCCTCACTGAACCCATTGCTCTCTTACCCGCTGTGTAGTTACTTACCCTCAAGTATCTTGAAAAACATGAATTCTGAAATGTAGTGGAACTTCTCTAAAAGAGAGTTAGGGACCAACAAGGGAGAAAGAAAATACATGTTAATTTGCAATGTAAGGCCAGAAATCATCTAAACGTGAAGGCCCTGCAACAAGTACCTTGTTTTCACAGAAGTAAAATGTAAACAACATGGGGCTTGTCTGGTTAAATATACCTTTTCTCTAGAAACACAAATGACAGCCTTGTTAAGCTGTAAGTGTTTATCCTTCGTGAATTTATCACCTGAATACACCTTGTGAATTATCTCCTGCTTTTTGTCCCCTACTACATACATAGATCCAGGGCTGCCCCATCACAGATACATGCCACTTATTAAAATCCTGTGTATGAGACACAAGATTTGTGAGGAATACCTGAAATACAACAGAGCAAATTGACTGCATCTGTCACAGTAAAAGCAGAAGTTGCAACTGGCAAGTTAGGTTTTTTTATTCTTTTTTAGGGAAATAACATGAAACAAGTTTGTGTGACGCCGGCAAGTCTCACCAAGCAGACAGTGAGGTATGAACTTAGTTGCTTCTGTCGTGAGATTTAATTCATATCCCCGTGCAATCCTGGCAAAGTTCCCACTGACTTTGGTAGAGGTGAGATGGCACTTTACAGGGCCTCATCAATTCAGGACAGCTCAGGGTCTGGTTTGGTGTCTCCATTTCTCTAAGACCCACTGCAGTGTCTCACTCTTGCCTCTGCTGTTCCCACAGGCATTCCCTTATCCTTCCCTCCTGTCTGCATGTTCACTTAGACCACCTTGCTTGGCTTTCCAACTGGCACTTTATGCCTTGATCATTGATCAGTGGAGACAGTTCAATGTGTTCGTTATGATTCCCTGGGACCACTGCACAGCTATCCATTGGTAACTGGAGGAATGCTGAGGATTTCCCATTGAGGAATTGGTCTGCTATGATGTCTCCCTCCTTCGTCTTGTCTTGCACTGAGTATTTCCTTGTGAAATCCTAAGGAACATTTCAGATAGTTGGGATGGAAACAATAATTCTGCTTTGCTCACACTTGAATGTTTTTCAATGCAGAGCATTTTGCTATACAAAATGGCATTGCAAGGGCTGATATCTCAGCTCTTTTTAGCATACACTGCTGAATACACAGACGCACACATCTCGAAATCACACAGATGTGAAAATCTACAATTGGGAACCTAAATTGCTTCAATAAAAAGACAGACAAAATATTTCCTTTAAATCTAAATGCAAAGTACCTTCATGCTGCTATTTTAGGAAGCAAAATTAGCAACTATTTTTTTACAAAGGAAGCATCTCTCTTCTGTACTTTAGTACTGATTAGTAAATGGATATGCAGAAAGCTCTGTACGGAATTAGACAAGCATGAATCTGTGCACTCCAATCTATTTGATACATGTTCCCTACGACCTCAACAACTAAAGCTAATGCTCCCTCAGCTCCATTGAACTAATTAAGTTAGGTCGTTATGTTAATAATAGGCTGCCCTTCTGCCTGCATTTATAGCACTTAGCAAGTCGGTGTGTGTGTGGGGATGCTTACTGCATGAAGGAGAAAGCTTCTGTCAGTGAATTAGATTAATCCATCAAGAGAGTTAATGTGACTTGATTACTGTTGATATATGTGAAGAAGCAGGCGTGCACGAACTTGACACAGAGATATCTGCAGCTGTAGGAAGTAAGAAACACTTCAAAACATTAGGCAAGGGCTATGAGCTTGTGCAGTTGAATAGACAGGTTGCTGATGCCAAGATGTGCTGATGGTAGGCTGCTGATGCTAGAAATGCACAGGGTGCCATGGGATCCTAATGCTGCTATCAAGCATTTAGTTTAACTCAGTTGTGTGGCTGTTTTGCTATAGAGTTCTAAGGACACCTGTCATACATAATACCTCCCCCGATTAGTTCTCAGTTCTTTTACTTTCTGAAGGAGAAGATCAGCTGTACTTTGGACATTGTTTTGGTTGTTCTCTAGTTTTGCCAATTATTTCATCAGCCACTTCATCTCCTTCTGTTCTGCTGACTGCGAGCCATGTCCAAGGTTGCTAATGGTTTGGAAGTTCCCAGCTACTGAAAATGTGGCCCCTTAAGCCTGTGATAACTGGCTGAGAGGAAAATGCTGGATTGGCAAACATACTTTTGTGTCATAAATATTAAAACATAATGAAGAGTTGATGTCTGGTGCGAAGGAAAAGGCAGAATTGCTGAAGCAGAAATTAATGAGAATAACAAGTTTTCTTTCTGACAGAGATAAATATGCATGTGGGCTTCTTTGTATGATAGATAGAACAGTTGGAGTGTAGCATAAAACCAAGCCAAAATAATGGCAAGTTCTTGAAATGATCTTAATGCTGCTTCCTAGAAGGTGGTGGGCAGTATTAGAATTTCAGTTATCAAGAACAAAGCGGTAGAGAACTGCCAATAGCACCTGACAATTGAGATTAATCATTTACTCAGCTGCAGCTCACTGGAGCAAGGCTTGTCTTGTAGTATCCTGTGTAATTTATTTTACTTATTTTTCTCATACAGAGTGAGGAAGGCACTAAGCCACTCAAAGAGTCCCAAAGAAACATTCCTCTAATTCACAGTGCACTCTCCTGCACTTCCAACCACTGTCTGAGGCTGCAAAGATAGGGATTATTGTGTTGAGGACACTTGTAAGTCAGGAGCAAAGCGCCCAGATGGTTTGTTAAGCAAACAAATGAACCCCCCCCTCCTAAGTATCTATTCAGTGAAGCAGTTCATTTAAAAACAGGATATACTGACGCCATTAAAGTTCTTATATATAAAATTAGTTTAGGTATTTCTCTGCAGTGTAGCATTAATTTACAGATGAGGTTACCCTAGTGCACTCAGACTTCAGAGGCATGATTCATGTTATTCATTGATGTGTTTCCTAACACACTGCAATATACGCAGCCCAACCCAGCTATAAAACTGCTAGCGTGCAATCAAATAGCTAATACATATTAAACCCAGTGCATTCTGAATAAAATTTGATAGCATGTGAATCACTGGCAAAGATGGCGTTAAAGTCAGCCGTAAGAATCAGCCTGACTATGGACACATATAGGAGATAAATACTGGAAGTACCCATCACATCTTTGAGAAATTGCTTTCATAAACAGAACTGCAAGAGGGGGGAAGAAAATGAAGTCAAATAACGTCCTGTGCAGGATATCTTAAAACATTTTGGACTGTGATTTCAAAATCAAATTTCCACAAGTAATGAGAAGAATGTCATTCACTGTGGCACTTTTTGCAAAGTCTGAAGGTTGAAAGAAAGTTATTTTGTAACCAAGCACAAAATAGGCATTTGAAAAATTATTTAGCTGGCAAAAAACCACAGTTTTTTTCCACATTAAGATAACTTAAGAACACCCAAATTGTTTTTTATTAGGCTTCTCATATTTACTTCTAGGCTGACACACGCATGAGATATTCAGCCCTAAAGGTCACTTCTGAGAAAGCAATAAGTGACTGGAAACAGCACTGCAGGACAAAATGATGTCTCACTGATAACTATTATCGCTAGAGAGTGATAAATACTTTACTCCAGAGGCTAAGAGCCAGCTCCTGTAAATAAATTTCTATCTCTCTGCTGTAGTGACAGCTGAAAGACGGTGTGACAGAGTGGCTTTACCTGAGTTTAATTTTTTGGTTAAAGAGAGGGTGGGACGGAGTGGCCTTGATGCATCACCTCATTGCCCTCAGCAAGGCCTGAGGGCTGCCGCAGTGGGGCCCTGCCTGCATGGCAGTGATTTGTTTCTCCATCACCAGAAGGGAGACAGGAGAGGCCAGCATGGCCCTGTGCTTCTCAGCCCCAAGAGCAGCAGCAATAAATGAATGGGGCCTGCACTGAGCACCCATATTCATACAGAGCACCCGCCATGTCATCCCTTAATGCATGGACTAGTGCTGTCCTTTAGGCTCCTCTGAGATTCAGCTTTCGCAGCCCGTGGAACCCCCAGCCTGTGATACCACCCCCCCTCCGTCCCGCAGGGCGGCGCCCTTCGCTACACCCACGTCCCTGGGGTGCGGCCACACACCGCCCCGCCCGACGCGGCATCACAAGGGCGGTGCGGCCCTTTCCCCGCCCTCGCGCAGGCGCGGCCCGGCCATGTCCGCCGTGGAGCGGCGCTTGGCCCAGTTCCGGGCCTCCCGCGGCAGCGCTGCCGTCGTTCCCGTGCACCCTTCGGAGCAGCCGGGAAAGGCCGCGGCTCCGCAGCCCGCTGACAGCGCGGATGGCGGCGGGCAGGTGAGCGCCGTGCGGGGCGGGTCGGGGCCGCGCTGCGATGGCGGCGGGGCCGATGTCTGAAGGTGCGTCTCGCTGCTCCCTCCACAGGCCCGTCCCGGCGGGGCTCCGGTGCCGGTGTGGGCGCGGCCGCTGCTGCTGAAGGTGCTGCTGTGGGCCGTGCTGCTGGCGCTGTTCGCCGAGCTGGACCTGGGACTGCCCTACTTCGTCCTCTCCCTCCTCTACTGGATGTACGCCGGCACACGCGGCCCCGCCGAGCGGCGACAAGGCGAGCTGAGCGCTTACTCCGTGTTCAACCCCGGCTGCACCGCCATCGCCGGGACGCTGACGGCCGAGCAGCTGGAGCGGGAGCTGCATTACCGGCCCGCCGCCGGGAGGTAGCGGAGATGGGGCCGGGATGGGCAGGAAGGGGGCGCGGCCGTGCCCTGCGCTTCACCTCTCCCGAATAAAGCCGTAACAAAGCGCCGTGAGCTTGTCGGTGACTTTCTGCTTACCGCAGGAGGCCGGTGTTGGACTACACCTGTCATAGAGTGCCCCGCCGCTCTCCCGCCCGGCTATGTCTAGATCCAGGACAAGGCAGGAGGCAGTATCTGTACAACTGAAGCCAGCTGCTGCTTCTGATCACGCTCCTGTTTCATCCAATACGTCAAATATTGGTGCAGGTTTCCTGACTGCTTCATGTTACATTTACTATCTGCTGCGTAAGGCGAAAATATCTGTTACGGCTCCTGACAGGTGACACCTGTGGTTTTAACCATCATTTTGGTTAAATACTGCAAATACAGAATGGCAAGAAGCTCTTAGGTGAAAGAGTATTTGCCTGTTGCTGGACTTGGTCCTTTTTTACCATCACACACCTGGCGATGCTTCTCACCATCAACCCATGTGCTGCCAGGTGCTCTTTTCTTTATGAGCCACTTTGGGGTTTTTGTAATGATCTATCAGTGTTGCTAATACATAAATGATTGCATGAAAACAAGCCACTGATATTAAGCTTTAGTGAAGAGCAGTTAGTTGAGTTTACACCTGTTTTGTTGAGAACAGAAATGACAACTTGATCTTTCCCATTTCATTTACTGTTTTAGCAGTGATTTACGGTTACCACAGGTTCTGTCGTCTGTTGGATGAACAAATGGAAGTGTCAGTTGGACTGGAAAGAATAATAGGTTAGGGAACAAGTAATACATTGTAACGCTGCTAAGCATCTTTCAGTATCTCGTTGCAGCACTGTCAGCTTCTAGTACTGCTCTGTTGTATAAATTCTAGATATTACATAAAGTCAGCTGCATAATTTTCTCGCTTATATATCTTTCACCATCTTCTGGCTGAGATGTACAAACCAGCTGAGTTCTCGCTGTTCTTTTTAATGATGTCACCTAACTCCATATGGATAACGTGCTCCATTTTGTTTCTGATAAATGAAGCCTCTGCAGGTTCAGAGCACGCTTTGTATTGGGCACAGAGATGGAATAGAAGTCTGGACTTCCATGGAAGAACTGTGAATTAAGAGTCTCAACAATCTTAGGAAGCATTCTGCTAATGATGGAGTAACAAACAGGTGATAATTTAGGAAAAGGTAAGTAGACCAGTAATTGAGAGCGTTTTGTGAGCGAGTTGAAGCTTTATTCACAAGGAATAAAATAAACATGTTGATGGCGAGCTGATAATTTGACACCTTTCACAGATCCCATGGGTGTTTTTAAAACAAGGAGAGACATGCAAATAAATATTAAGGTAACATCCATGAAATGTTAAAACTTTATAGCAGCAATAATGGAAATAAAGGCTTAACTTGCTTTAAACTCTAGTTACAGAATACCAGGGTGAATTTTGTAGACTATCCTATTAATACCTTGTGAAACAAATTACTACACTAAATGAGAATGAAGCTGAAAGGCACAAGAAATAAAAGTTCATGTGGTTCATCTGTTCCAGTGCTTTCTGTTGCTTTACTTCTTTCGTGCTACTCAAAGAAATGCACAGTATAAATTCTGAAATAGAGATGGCAAGAATAACAACGTGGGCTTGTAAAAGATTTTACTGAAGTGGATATGAGGCATTATGTAGAAATCATTTTGTAGGCCTTAAAGTATTTCTCAGAGTGTGGTACTACTGTAGTTCTGCTTTGACGGCAATTCCCCCCGCTTAGTTTTACCAGTTCTTAAAGAATATAAAGCAGTGGAAGCTTAATTGGAGAGGAAGAAAAACACACCAAAGCTGTTTGTCTGAGATCATCAGGCTTTTGGATTTTTCTTCACTTGTCTTCTAACAAGCCGGCACTTAAAAAGGTAAATTTGACAACTGCTGCTGCAGATATTCCTATGGGCTAAAGCCCTCAGTTCTTCAGTGAGTGGGAAGGCCAAAAAGAGCCTCAGGGCTTAAAAGCACATCAAACTGTAGAAGGAAACTTTGTGACAGCAACTAAGTACAGCTTTCTTAGCACACACATAAAGACTCCGCTGTCTATTCCTATGTCTGTCCTGCATTACATAGATTTTTTCCAGTGCAGCAGTGTGTTACGGCGTATCTACAGCTTCCTATTGCCGTAGCAGAACAAATTTTGCTAACAGCTGCACAAGCGGCAGAAACTTTTTTTTCTGGATTTGAAAACAATCAAGCAGGGCCCTGGAAAATTAGCACCCATCTTGAATGTTAATGAATGAAATTATTCCAGCGTGTGTTATCATGTAGATAAAGGTTTCACCTGTACCTGGTAGCTCTTCACATACCGGTGATTCTTACGTTGCTACTTTTCCTATACAAAGCACATAAATGTAGGTGCTAAGTGGAAAAATGATGTATACTCTACATACAAGAAGCTAATTAATTATATTTCAGAACAGTGACTAATGTGCATATGTAGTAGTCAGATACTGTAGCAAAGGTGTTGCAATGTAAAAACTAGGTATTAAATTATTCGGTATTATAAGCCCAAGGTGCTTCATTCCAAGGTCAGCTCTGCAACCAATGTTATAAAGGCACAGCCTGGGAATGGCCTGTGTAGAAGCCTGTGCGCTAGGCATACATAAGCCTGCCTGAGAACAGTGGTGGATTTCTACAAATGTCTTGACTTTTCCCTGGAGCTCAATTATAAGCATTAGAGCAGAAGAAGGTAACCCATCTTTTCTAATTTAATTCTCATCTGCTGATTACAAAATTAATCCAACCTGTTGGCAATTTGAATTCTAATACAATGATTAAATTATTCCATGCAAAGCAATCTAGCTTCAGGCAGGAAAGATGCTGAATTAGATCCAGTCCCTTTTCTTGGCAATAAGGGATGTGGATTCAAGTGCAAAGAGGGACTTGGAAATATCTCTGCTGAGTAGTATACCTGCTAGGCTATGGAAGCCACACTTATTACAAGAAGTCTATGGACAGAAATGTTCTCAGACCTAGACTTCAGCATCTTGTCTCAGCTGTAAAGAGAGGGTGAATATCTGAGATAAGATATATAATGCTTGCTATTAAGTGATGCAGTGGACCTAGGTCTGCTTGTAAAAGTGCCTTGTTTTGTTTTCCCCAGCAACTCTTGTAAACATCAGCAAGGGTAACATATTTAGCAGCGTAGATGCATTCTCTACAAGAGCCCTTGCAGTTTTTAACAAACAAAAGCCCGTTGAGTTGAGGATGCGGGGGTGCGGGGTATTTTTTGAACCCAGCTGAGGGCAGGCTCTGGAGCAGATGGACAACCCAGGCAATGGGCAGCAGCTGGGAGCTGTCTGCCATGCTGACAGTTCAGCCTTCCAGTACCCTGAGTAGAACACATTGTGGGTATCTCAGGTGCCTGGAGAAAACGTACAAGGTTAGAGAAGAGACAAAATTGAGCCTACACTGTGAAATACCGAATCTCTTCCAAGTCAGTGAAGTCTGGTAAGACCAATTTTAACTTCACATTGACTTCTTTGTCTTTGCACCCACAGAAAGTGGAGTACAGCTTTGAAGGAAAATGTTCTGAAGCAAAAGTCATTATCCTGTCTTTGTTCATACCTATCGGTCAATTGGAGAGGCAGAGTACCATGTAAAAGCGGAAGGGCATTCAGTGGTTATTTCCACTGCTGTCAATAGAGATGCCACAAACCTATCAATATCAGAATAGGTTCCCTAATAGATAGTAGTTTTGGTTTGTTTCTCTCAAGCAAAGCCTAAAAAGAACAGTCAGGAATGTACACCATGCTAGCTGCTGTGGTTACAGTCCTTCAAGATGCTGTTCTTCACCTTTCTGGTTAACAGGTAAATATATATTCTGAACTTTAGATTTGGGAAACTTTCTTCAAAACTGATTCTTTCCTAAAGCCCATGCTGCCTCCCACCAAGTTTCTTCTAAAATGTGATAGTGCCTTACCCTATCCTCATAAAAGTCAACATGTGTTTTTTGTGAATAATCATATTCGTTTTCCTTGTAATTTAATCAGTCGATCACTCAGCTCACCCACACAACAATAATAAGCCATTGACCCTGTGCTTTCAGACTGGATCAATGCTATGCTAAGTTTTGGACACCTGGAGGCCCTGTGTGCAAATAGGAAGAAACTTTTAACTTACTTTAGACACGATCAATTTTTGCTCTGATGTGCTGATTACGTTAGCAGATTGCTTTCCCTAGAAACCTTTGTCCAACAGCCTGCAGGCAATGAGCAGCATATACTCAAGTTTCTTGCTGGAGATGACACACTTAAGCCACTTGCTTGGGTATTTAAGGGTTTTCGGGTGTATTATACAGTTCATTGTTCTCAGTCAGGTTCACCTGCAGAAGTCTTAGCTGAATGTAGCCTGGCAAGTGGCAGCGTAAACACTACTGCCTACTGTGCCTCCACTACTGATGCTGTTGGCTGGACACTTCAGAGGTTTCATGCTGCTGTCTCTCTGGACATACAAATGTTCCAATCTCCAGCGCTCCCAACTTTTCCGAAATTCCATCTGAACCTAACAGAAGCAAAACAAGAAAACAAAAGAAAGGAATATAGAAGTAATCAGATCTTTAAACGATTCTGGTTACTAAACATACCATGCTACTGAAGAAAGATGGCAATGCTCTGAACCTCCATTATTATTGCTTCAAATTATCTACTTACTTCATTAGTCCATCATAGGATATTTCATCAAAACAATGATGGTATTCAGTTTCACTTGTATAAAGAAAGCTTTTTTATGCTACAGCGCACCAGGAATTTTTCAGTATTTTTTTCTAACTGGTATTCATCTGCAATACAAAATGTACTCCATGCCCCACTACTATTAAGTTGATTTTCCTTATCAGCCTTTAAATGACTGAAAAGATTGACTTCCTGCTCAGTACTGTCAGCACGGGCATTCTTCAAGTTCTGCTTCTGATTTCATTTAATCAGTATTATTCCTTGGCTTATTTTTGCTTGTGGAATATTTACTTTTCTAATTCCACACAAAATGTATTTATTTAGAATTGATACATCACCAAACTAGCGTGTTAAAGAAGATACTCTTTCCCCATTTTAGATAACAATGTATCTCTCTGCAGATACTGTAATTTTTAAAAAAGTAGTAGTATGTGTTTATATCCAGCTACAGGTCCTGGGTTAAACTGTGTAAATGCTGTATCCATTTGGGAGTTTATCAAGGGTTTTGAAAGCATGTTGCAATTTGGGGTTTTTACCCTTCTCCAGCAAGAACATAATTTTGAGTCTGTTCTATCTGTTCCATGGGCAAAGTTCTTGCCACTTGACTGAAGTAAGAACTTCTATTAGCTTTTAACACATAAGGAAGAGGACATAAAATTGAACCTTTTTTACTCTATTTAGAAAAAGACAGGAGAGCAACTACAGCGATGAATTCATTGGGGTGTGTACTGCTGCCTGGAAGTAAGTGCGCTGTGGTAGGTTACTCAAGTAAGCCTTCTCTAGAGAGTTCCTTTTTATTTCCTCTTAAGTACTGACCACCAAGAGACTAAATAGGTTAATGGTAGTTCCAGCCCAGGCCTGTTATCCTGTCCAAGCTGCTGAAGCCTTCATTCACTGAAGAAGATCCAGCTACTTTTTGTCTTTCTTCTCTACTTGTTTATTTTCAAATACTAAACCTGGGAAGAAACCCTAAAAAAGGAGCAAAGTATTCACAGCCAATTGTCTTCCTTTACTAGTTACCTCTAGCAACTCTTGTCAACTCAGAGCTTACAGCCCTTGTACTGAGTTCCATCCTGACACAAGCATATGAGAGCCCAACTGCATTTCTGCATTACTGACTGTCCCTATGGTATCACAATCAAATGGGGAACAAGGAAAGGTGCTAAGATAAAATACTGTATTTTACTATGATTTTGGGTGGCTGCTGTGTCAAAAGCCATGTAAAGACACGAGAGAAGACAGCATGTCAGAGAGACTTTGCCATATAAGAACAAGGAAGAATAACTTGATAAAGACAGAAAATTAAACAGTGAAATATAAGCACCACACTGCCTGCAGAATAAGGATGGATCATACTATCATTCCTGTAATTGGTAACTTTTGTGGGAATGGAGAAACACTGTTTTGATAGGTAGCATTGGGAATAAGCAGTTTAGATACTGACAGAAAGATCCTGAAAGAGAACATGCATGTACTTACTGACAGGATAAGTCAATGAGCAATAGAAGCAGATATTTAGAATCAGGCAGAGGGATGAAACATCTTCAGTCTGGCTGGACATGACAGGCAGTATTCTAGAGCTTTGACACAAATAGCCTGCAAGATTGAGATGAAGTGACTGGGAAGAACTGAACAAAAGACCATAACAGAGATGATGTTTTAGGAATAGATCTGGATGACAGAACATTAGTTTTCACTCCAAAGGTTAAGGAAAAGGGTAAAGAGCAACTCTGCGGTCAGTGCTGAATTCATTTCTTTTTTTGCCTAGATGGCTATGAAGACATGACTGAAAGTACAGTTCAAGATTTATTTTGCAGATCTTGAGCACAGTAGTCGATTTACAGATCTTTCAGCAAAATAATTAGCCTAGAATCTTCCATGTGTGAATGAGATTCCTCACAAATAGGCTGTATGGGGAGAAGGGAGCCAAGAAAAAAATTCCCATGAAAAAGGGGAAGAAGAAAATTTTCATAGACAAAGTCTGTACAGAGAATACAGAAATGAAAAGAGAAAAAGAAGACTGAGCAGTAATGAAAACAGCAACGATGATGACAAAAAAAGCAAGGAATCCTGGAGTTAGGACAGATTCTTTTGAGGTGCAAGAGACCAAAGTGTATTTCCACAGAGATAGGAGGGAGGCAAAAAAAGAGGAGGAAAACTATACAGAAAGCAGCCTGAATTAGCTTAAGCTAATTCTGATGGGAAAAGGCAGCATCTCTCTGGTTAGAATATTTCTTACAGAAGACAACACTGCAGAAAAATGAATCATGTTTTCTTTTTCAAAGAAAATTGGTGATAACAGCTTATCTGATGAGACCCTGCAATTGCTTCAGAGCAATACTAGAGGAATTATTTCAGGTGAAATGTGACTGAAATACAAACGTGTTTTAATGTTCTTCTATAAGTAGATTCTATGAAAGGAAATAATATAACTTCTGTCTTTATTTCTGACCTTGATCTTGCACCCACACTTGCAAAAAACACTGAGAAGTATGGTTAAGGAAAAAGAAGTCACTGAGTCACAGACAAAAAATATAGGCCATACTTCATACAAGGATAGGCTTCAGGAACACTGTCAGAGGAAAAACAGTTTAAAAACTAAGAGTTAAAGAGATAAATTGAAAAGACTTGATGTACTCAAACTCTTTATGTGGATTTATTTTAAGTATGTTGATACACGAGCTTGACAAAATTCTTCTCCTTTCTTTTAATAAGCATTGGAACAAGTTAAATAATTCAATCTAGATTGTCAGTTTTCTATGAAACTGAATACATTAGGATTAGACACTGGGAGTTACATTACAAAAGCAAAAGAGCTGTAACAACATGAGATGTCACAGAAGGTTCTCACAAAAGAAGCAACTCTTTTTTTCAGGGTTTGTAATGAGTGTAATGAATGTAACCTTGTATTACATGGAGGAAACTATTGGATATTATTCACTAAAGGCCTGGCTGCAGCTGCACAAGGGATGTGCGAGCAGGGGCCAAAGTGAATCAAAATAAATGATACAGCAGCAGATGGTGCTTCATTTCAGGATTTACACCTTTAAAGCTGTACAAAGGATTTTAAACAAGTATTTTCCAGTTAATGCTGGAGCAAAGCCTGCTGCTACCCACCTCTAGCTTTCCTAAGTGGTGCAATTAACACATTCACTTAAGCATAATCTTACCCACAGCTACAAAAGTGAACAGTCTCCTGCAGGGCTTAATTCAGCATGCCTGCTGCTTTTTTGTTAACTCCAGCCTAGCCATTATGACATAATAAGAACATTTTTTCCATTGGTTTCAATTCCTTAATGAGGCCTATCTCTCAACAGATCATCTTGGATTACTGTGTCATATTTAGAACTAGATCTAGTGCTAATGCAAAACATACTGACTTGCATTAGACTTAATAATGTGCTGCCAAATCAGTAGTGTTTTTGCTTCCCTTGCAAACCTGGCTGCTGAGTGAATAAATAATAACGATCACTTAGAAGGTAACATGAAAGGTTTCTGCAGTACAGAAACAGAACAATTCTCTTCCCTAACAGGTCTGGAGTTCAGCAGAAGCCCTAGATGATGGTACATGTATTCAGATTAGCCTAAACTTCAGAACTTTTGGGAGAACTCACTACTGCTTGAAGTTCAGTGATGGTATTTTCAGTAGCAGGGATGCAGTGAAACCAGACTAAACTAAACCATACAGACATTAGCCACAAGTACTCTACAATCTCACCAGTGAGTTGCTCAGAGCTGTAGAATAAAAAGGGCTCTACTTCAATGTTAATCAAAGCAAGCACATTAGAAACACTTTGGGATAGATTAAGAGGAGCAACTTTCATTCTCAGTAAAAAGAAAGTTCAATCAATGAAAACAAGTCAACCGTAAACAAGAAAACCTGTAAGATTTAATGCCTACAAATAATACTATTGAAGTGCACTGCCTGGATTCCTTCCAAGAAGAACTGTCTGAAAAGTCATCCTATGTAGCTTTAAAGAGGACGGTCTATAGAAAGAGTAGATTTAAAAACAAGAAAAAAAGTCCTCAATAGGACGTTCAGTAGTTCAAGACCATTTAGCAATGCAAAACCATTTTCAATTTCCTTTTTCTACAGTGTCTGCTGATAATGCAAATTGGAACAATTCCTGGTGTCTCTCTTACCTCATTATTGATGAAACAGTAGAGAACTGCAACCATCAGCCCCTGAAATCAACAAAAAACAGAACAGGAGTGAGCAGTTCTGCTTTGCCAAGCAAAGCTGCAGAGGACTGAGCTCCACACTGGCATGTTCCATGGTGAGAGAAAAACAAGAATGAAAGATGGAGACAAAGGGTGGTCTCTGACAGCCCTGATGGCAGAAAAGTATGATCAAACTGTGTCTCAAAGCACAAGACCTTAGGAAAAATAAGCTACTGTGTTCTTCAACCTCTGTCATATTTTCTTAACACGTCTTTCCCTCTACTTTTTCCTTACCTGGCTTCTGGCCATAAACACTTAGTATAAACAGTTCACAGTGAGCTTAAATACAGCTCTGTGCTTGATAAACAAGGAATGAGTGGGCGAGCAGGTAAACTAGAAGAATAATGATTCCCTTAGACAAGGAGATTATTTTAAAAATGGCTTCACCTAAGGCAACAGATAAATAAAAATCACAGTAAATCTACATTTGCCTCACATGCAGTTTCAGCTGTAGACAACTACTTCTCACAGCACAGGCTTTCAAGAGTATCAAAAATGCAAGAGAAGGCACAAAATTTGCTTTCAGCAACACTGTTATACAATTACAGGAAATCACAGACAATTTCATTATTGCCTTGAGGAATCCCACAGGAAGCAGAGATTAGTACATGGATGGTAATACCAGTTTACTGTGGGAAATGTAAGGCTTATTGAAAATAGAGTGACATCAACATCTAAAATAACTATTAAAAGTGACTTATATCACTGTCATAAACCTGCAACATCCAGTGCTAAATTGAGAAATACGATGAATAGGAAAGAGTGTGTGAGCAGGGCACCAAGCAGCAGTTACAAAATATCCACATCTGCATGGTATGAATGCTACCTGGAAAGAAGCAAAGGAGAGCTCAGTAAAAAGCTTCACAAAGCGCAGCATCCCTCTGGCGTGTTCATCGGTAATAAAGGCAAAGATGACCTCATGGGTTCCCAGTAGTGGGATCAATGTCAAGGTAGACTTGGCCAGCCTAAGATCACAAAGAAAGAAACAGTGCCACTGAATAGCTCATTGTTCTGCTTCTGACACACCATGAACAAAAAAGGAAAATAAATAAATAAAGGAAAAGCAACCTCAAAAGTAACCACAGTAGGTTTCAACAGGCTTTAAGTGCTACTCCATTACACATCACCCCTGCTGTCAGCAATGGTATCTTATTCAGCTCTTGTCTGTATTTTGCCTAGAAGGCCTTCCAAATTCAGGAGAAGACCACATGCTTTAGTGTACCCCAAAGTGTTTCCCTATGTACACTTGTCCCCATTTGTAAATGGGAAATATAATCAAAACTTACCTTGTTACCTTGTTGCCAACCTGAAAGAAACAGTCTACCAATGACTAGAATCTTTTAAAAATATCTTGGCACATGGAGGAGTACTTGTTCCTTCCTACCTCCATGGGGTCTTAAATCTTCAAAACACTGTAACTGACTAACTGTATAACACTTCATAAAAGCAGTTAAACTGTCTTAAAGTGACTGATGACTCTGTGATTTAAATGGCAAGTTCAAAGACACAGCTAGCAAAAAAAAATCCAAAAAGACACCAATATGAAATATTTTCTGCTTGTGGGAGGGAAAGCAGTGGTCAGGTTTACAACTACAGGGAACCGCTCACAAGAATAGTCATCATCTCTCTTTTGATAAATATACATGCTCAGACACTCAACAGGATAATGGAAGGTGCCTGAACCTCACAGAGGAGCTTATAGTACTATCCTGGGCCACAGAACCAGTCAACGCTCCCAGTGTCTTCTGACAGTCTGTCATGGGACATTTTGGTGGGTATAGAATCACTTAACCGGCAGGGCTGACAGTACTTAGAATATCTTGTGCGCTCCACAGCTTTCAGCTGATATTCTGAATCACATTCAAGTTGGAAGGAATCTCCAGATGTCCCTTGCTCAATTCCAGTTCACAGTGGGTTTGCTCAGGGCTGTGTCCCATCAAGTTTTAAATATCTCCATGTCAGATACTGTGCAGCCCCTATAGGACCCTTTTCCTACATCAGACAACTCATTTTCTTATGTCTTTTTTCCACCTCTGACATACAGATGGAACTCCTCTTGAAATAACTTGTGCCGATTATACTTTCACCATGTACCTCTGTAAGAAGTCCAGTTACACTTTCTCTATAATCACCATTAGGTAGCTGAAGACCGCAATAAAATCCTTGCATAGCCTTCTGTTCTCCAGGCTGAATAAACCTAGTTCTCAGCAACTCCTTCTACATCACTTACTCTATCCCCTGAGTTACATTGATGAAACAACTGAGGCAAGGTCCATGGATCACAGGGGCTCAGAACACAATGACTTTCTTGACCGGAGTCCCAGCCTGGACATCAGAAGTTGTTTTATAAGAGCTGAATGGAATGGGTCTGTCACTTCCCTTGATCTTCTGGCTATGCTCTTACAAATGTAATGCAGACAGCCTACAATGCCACAATGCTACAATGCCACTGCTGAATTATGTTCTGCCAGTTGTCCTCCAGCATTCTTGGGTCTTCCATAAAGTTACTTCATACCCAGTCAGTGCCCATCCCATACTGCTGGATGGCGTTCCACACAAAGCACTGTGCTCCTATCATTGTGCTCCTGTCAACCCATCCACTAGCCCGCCAATGTCCTTGGTGCAAAGACCAAGAGATACTGTATCTAAGGAACCATTCAAATTAAACAGTTTATAGTCAAGCAGAAATGCAGATTTTCAGTGGATGGAGGCATGCCACTGCACTGGAGGCGGGGAGGGAACTTGCTTAAAAGAGCAGCTAACCAGCAAGTCTCATGAGGCTTCACTTGCTTCACCACCATCTCCCTTAGACAGAGGTAGAAGCAGGAGGTTGGCTGAATCAACTCTTGAGGCACTGCCTGGGTAAAGAAAAGGAGTTTGAGTTCATGTACAGCAATCCCCTAGTCTGTTTAATGAATGCTAATTAGTCCAGATGGGACACTTGGAGAGCTCTATCTTAAACAGAAAGTTACGAAAAGTCCTATAAAAATGCTTCCTGGGTAGTTAAGATCCCCCTGAAGAAAATCCCTTACCTCAGCAAAAGGAAGCCTCCTCACAACTCCACTCCTTACAAAGAAAAAGGGATTTGTTAATGTGCTGAACAGTGAGCACTATCCGTTCATCAGCTGAATGGGGAACACAATAGAGCAGATGGAAGAATTTGCCTGAAAGCAAAAGGCTTCTCCTTTATATCTAACTTAGTGACTTTCTAGGGCACTTACACTGGTCTTGTTTAAGAGAAATTTATAATTTCACAGTAGCAGTTCTGTCTTCCATCCACCCAAGTCTTTTCCAGTATCTCTGAGCAGAAAAGAAGGGGTAAAAATATTCTCATACAGTTATCTCTGTCCTCTGGTCTTGTTATCATCGTAGACCTACCAATGAGTTGAACTCTTCAGGGTAATGAAGACTGCCTCAACTTGACTGTACCTACCAACCAAAAGAAGGACTACCAAGACCTTAGTCTTCATGAGCAAAGAAGGCTCTAATGTTGATTAAATTCTTTCTTGACAAAGTCTCTCTGTTTATTAGCAGATTTTTGAACATACAACATGAATAAATGAATGAACATGTATTTCAGGTTCAGTTCTATCAAACCTTCCTTCTAATTACAGAAGCTGTGAGGGCAAGGGCTTTCTCCTTGGCACCATAATTTTACAGTCAGACTTTCAAATGCCTCCAAGCCAGTGAAACTGCCTGCCTCCCACTACACCCTGAAAATTTTACTCTGGCAAGAAAAAGTCATATATGTACAGTATGAGTGAAAGCAAAGTGTGCGGCACATTTCTCTGCTTTGAACTTCAATTGTGCATAAGGATTTCTAAGATTTCACAAAGCACTGGAGGTAGGTAACATCAAGACAACTCTGTACTCTGATAAGATGCAGTGTCTACTATAGAAGTCTAGCAAAGTCAAATAACCATAGCTGAACAGCTAGCAAAGCATGTAGATCCACACTCATTGATTTATCCTGTAGCAGACTTGTTCTTCCTATACTATTTTTCAGACTGAAATACAGAAATGTAGTTTAAGATGTAGACATAAATAATGCAACTATGAATCTTATCAAGGTGATAAAGTAACAGGAGTAACACAGAAACAGACAGGGCAATGACTGCAAAATAAAAATTGAACATTTCAGTGGATATCCCTCTTGAAACATCATATATATGTCTAGTAAATTCAAGATTGAAAGTTTGTCCTAATAACAACTGGCAATAAGAACAAGCAGCAGTTCTCAAAATAATCCTTCACCATCTTCACTGAAGTTAAAGATCTTATTTCTCTCACTCATTTTCTTTCAAATTACTTGAGTACCTGCCTACTTCCAGTGTTGTGGAAGAGTGTAAACTGATGAGCTCAGAGATCAAGTCTTCTGCTTGTCTCTAATGCAGGTACAACACTTGTCCTGGCTTCATCAGGAGGTTTCACTGGTCACTGACTGCCCAAGCATTCACAGCAATATGCAACACAATCTATGCATTTACTCAGGGTCAGTGATCTTTAACCATCTTTGTCAATTCACTTCTTTCCACGTATCTCTTTGTCTACTTCTATTTTGAGAGGTAACAAGTGTCAGACCATCAAACAACATACCTGCATTTTATGTCAGTTTTGCACATCAAATTAGCTTGTAGCTTGGAGATGATGATGCATATAACTCTGATAAAGATCAAGAAGTTTACCTGGAGAGATGAAAGAATTTATACAGTTATCAAGAAATATGTATGCATAAGCATTAGATTGGGTTGTGTATGCATTTCAAGATCCCTGGGCATCCCGCTACTCTGCAGCTGAAAAATTTACCACAGCATTAAACTTCTTGCTAAGCTCTACAATGCATCGTCCGTAAAGCACAAGTCACCTTTGAAAATGAAGGCAGTTCAGTAAGTTAAGAAGAGGAGCTTACTTATGTCTCTGCAGATTGAGAGAAGTCAAAGTGTGGGGGCTGACTCCCCCACTATTTGCACTGCCTGGAGGTCTGAGATTACCACCATTGTGGCTTCAGAATACAGCAGTTCTCCACAGTGCCACATAATCTGATGATCTTCTGGAGCCCATTGTTTGGAATTCTGACTTCCTGTGCTACCTGCTGCCGCTTTCCTCATACAGAGGAGTTAACTACTGATGTGGCATGCAGTCTAGTTATCATGCACTGCCAATAAACAAGAAGACAGCATGAAATAAACGTTACACTCATCAGGAATTCAAGTAACAGAAACCAATTTGATTTCATAAAATCTCATTTCTGAATGAAAATGTCAGTGCCCTCAAAGGCTATTAGCCTTTGGACATGCACAATAGCCATATGTACATCCACTCTTTGTAGTACATGATGTAGTACTGAGTGCACTCCATACTCACCCCAATGGCGATTAGAATGGGCAGTCTAATGATCAACCAGTAATTCATGTTATAGTTCCTGCTCCAGCAGCTAGGCAGATGGCAAAAAGACAAGAAAAAAGTTTCAGTGCATTACTAAAATCTTCCGTTTCTCATTCTCTTACAGCAGTGCAGATGGAAAACAATATTGAGGGCTAGATACCAGGAAAGTACATCATGCTGACATGGAAACAGATGCATTTGCTGGGTTCTTAGAAACACTGAATGCTTTGCACAATTGCAGCTGTCATAATCTAGCTGGATACTACTTGTCTGTCTTTCCTGTCCACTAATGGCTAGCTCTCCTCCACCACTTGATGCGAATTATCATCAATAAATTTTGGAGGCTTGCTCCATTAAAACCAAGGTCACTTGTCTGCAAGGGGAGAGGTATCAATTTGAGTCAGATGCTTCTTGTGTGGTTCCTATCCTACACTTCTCACGATATTTTTTATTATTATTCAGACTCCACTGTCAAGTAATATTATTTCATTGTTTATCGGTTCTTTATCACATTACCTTCCATCATTTTTATCCTCTCAATATTTGGATCACTCATCCATTTCATTTTGCCATTATTTTCAAAAACAACCTACTAATTTTGTTCAGGAGAAAGCAAATGTATGGGAAATCGGTAATCACAGCCTGAACCTCTGATTAATCATCTGAGGCAAGTGTGGGGTCAGCTATGGGAGCACAGGTGAGAGTAATTGAGCTGTGCTCCCGGAAGGGGTGGAGCTTGACTCCACCTCCTCTAGACCTCATTTAAGGGATGACTACCACTAAGGCAGCATCTCTTGGAGATTGCTCCCTGGTGGAGATTGCCTCAGTATTTCCCAGTGAAGGAATCCATATTGGTGAGTCTTTCCTTATAAATGACCTTTTGAATATCTGTTCCCATCTTTGGATCATTCCACCTTACAGCAAATAAGGCAGATAACTCCAGTTCCATCACTGTACAGGTTTCAGGCCCAAAGAAAATCATCAGTTATATGCATGCAAAATCAATGACTGGCCAACTGAGCCCTCTGCCCACAAAGTAATATGCTGCAGGTGACGTAATATTTTATTCTTCCTATAAGACTCATTTTCTTTTTTAAAATTCTTGTGCCCTCAAGCAATGGAAGAGAATGATCACAAGAAATGTAATGCCTGAAAGCCATAGCTTGTGGATCACCAGTTTGAAGTGATTGTCACAATGGGGCTTTGTACATCTAGTTCTTTTGTCTGCTGTCTCCAGCCAGCCCCAGTAGGTCATGTGTGTGCACAATGGCTCAGGTGGCCTAGAAGTGCTCACATCCACTTCAATGGCTGCAACAGCTTACTTACTATTTACATGAAACAACTTTGTTAGCCTCTTGTCACATTGTTCAGTACTATTCAACAGTAAAGCCAGCAGGTTTCTGAGCCACAGAAGCTGTGAAACAAACTATGAAAAAGCACTATAGAAAGTACAGGTTGTTTCACAGAATAAATTCCTCTAGATTTCATCTGCCAAAACTTATACATGCTCAGTTTTCCCTAAGTTTTCTCAACAGAACTACAAAACTAAGGTGCTATTGGCAGAGAATAAGCCACCTAACCCTGTCGTAGGACAGTCAACTTGAGAGAAAATAGAAACTGTGTAGTGCATAGTAGGAGTCCATGCCACAGTGCCTACACACACAAATCTTACAGAGGAATGTGAAGCAGTTTCACTGTGGCAGTTCCATATTCCCTTGGTGGTAATGGAGGCCCAAAAGGCTAGGAGTTTCATTTTTCTTTCAACTTGAGTTTAATGCTTACAACCAGATCCACTATCCAATTGCATTAAATTGTATTTTTTGATACTAGAGAAAGAAGGTTTATGTACTGTGTGCTGTCAGTGTACCTGAGCTGGAATCTGAGTAACAGAACTTCTTAATTGCTATGGGTGACTGGAATTTGGCTCCATGTGTTTTTAAAACTAATTTTATTTGAACCCCTCAAGGCAGGTAGGATAACAGGCATGGCTGGGAGTGGAGTTCTAATTTTCTGACTAGCTACAATGGAAGCAGAGGCAATTTCAAAATTTCCTGATAATGACAGAGACTAAGAAATGGTTTAATATTAGCTCTGCTACATTTCTGTGTGTATTAATTTGCTTCCTGTAGCACAGAGCAGTTTCAGCTACTTTTAAATTTATACAAATATGTGCAATAAAAACACCATTAGAGTCCAATTAAAGTGTCACAGCTATTAAAGTGTCCAGAAAATGAAATTGATAGATACATTCTTTTTTCTCCATTTGTGCTTTCTGGGACTTCCACACTGACAAATACACTAGCAGCTATTCTGATTGGGATCTACCCCTGCAGTTTGTTCAGGACCACTCAAAAGATGCTTGGCAGATAATAGCGTCAGAACTGTAAATGGGGAATTATCTGGTGAAACAGATGCTACTGGGAAGTTTCTGCCTTTGCTTAACAATCCAGAAGTCTTTTTCTATGAACGGAAACACTGATTTTTTACCTTAAAAAACATACAGATTAATGAAATATTGAAATTATTTGAATTGAATTAATTGAAGAATACTGAAGGATGCCTGTTTTCATCCCATAGCTAAATGAAGGTAGAAACAAAAACCACGGAATCATCACAGAATGGCTTGGGTTGGAAGGGACCTAATAGGCCACCCGGTTCCAACCACCCTGCTCTATCAGCTCTTTAGGTACAATGTAATGATCAAGAAGCTCACCTTGTCTTTATTTCTATTTGTAATCTATACAAAGTGTTTTTAAATAGCTCACTTTTTAAAACAGCAACTGATTCATAAAGGAGTTCACACATGTACCTGTAAGGTTCCAATCCTTTATTCAAACAGAAGGATTGCCTGGAACTTCCTACCCTGGCAATATCTACTTCGAATTATTCCTCATAACCAGGGAAGTAGTTGAATTACAAATGAAATTTGCAGCCTGCTGCACATCCGTGGTGACAGTGCTGCAGCAAACAGCATGAAAGATATCCCTGTCTGCTCCAACAAACTTCTGCCCAAGGCACAGAAATCATGCCTTTCAGAGAGGCTGCTGCATGTGGTTATTTACTGTTGTATTTTACAAATATTTATACAAGATTTAGAAAATTCAATAAGGTGCAAAATTGTCCCCTTTAAGGTCTGCTGAAGGCAGCGAATGACAGTTTTCCATAATAGAAAGTATAAATCAGATCTGAACATTGCATTATGTAGGAGGCTCAGTGTGAGTACTTTGAATACATTTTCTGCATCAGTGGCAAGATATGGCCATGCAGTTTTGCCTGTTCAGATGCTACATGCTCTCTACACCTATTTTGATCATTTCACTAAAACTAGCAATACATCAGTATGGCCATGATCTTGTTATGGTACATTACCAAGTCAACCTTGGAAAGGAAAGTCAGAATAATCCTAGTATTGCTTAAGCCAGAAGAGGCAACTTGATAGAGCTGTTTCAGTATTATGAAAGACACTAAAAAAACCCTAATCTTAATACTCATGAATACCAGAAAACAGTCTGGGAGTGGTTCTTACTACATGGAATTTTCACAAAAACACATCAACAACAAACAAAACTGCTAAACAACAATTCTATCTGGTACACTATGGGAAAAGCAGACAAATTGTATTTTGTGTTTTTCAACAGTTTTATTAGTGGCACACTTGACTTCAGGAAGACTAACACAATCAGACAGAGAATGCATTTTCATTTTATGAAGACCTAAATAATGGAAGCTTAAACAAGAACAGGCAATCACGTCTCTGCTGCAAGGCATAAGCTAACCACTACAAATTGCAGGCAGAATTCTGTGGGACGTTTTTGCCTTCATCTGAGGCATAACTGTAAAGGCTACTGCCAAAGGCACAATGTCAAGATTGGGTAATCATACCCAATGTCGGTTGGGTATGATTACTTCTATTGTTGATACCGTAACTACAGAAAAACAAAACATACCTTTCCTTGACCTGCAAAAGGATAGATTCATTCAGACATGCAGAAAATTGGGATCAGAAAGAAACATACAGTCCATCCTGAAATGTCATGCAAGACCTTCAGACAAAACAGAAGCAATTTTATGAGGTTTCAGCACATTGCCAAAGCAAACTATGCTATACTACAAACAGAAAGCAAACAATGGCCTGCCAGTGCACACACAGCACAAATGAGATAGCTAGAAAATCAGAACTAAACCAACCCCTCATCTTCATAAAGGTACTTGACAGTTCCCCAGAGGATAACAAACAGCATTGGCACACCTGGGAAGAGAGGAGACAAGGTTGACACTGACATTAAAGGACAGGGAAAAGCAGAGAGGACATAACCCCCCACACAATGATATACAACATAATTTACTGCCAGCAGGGTTATGTCTCCTGACCGGTGCAGCTGGCTGCCGATAGCAGGAAGAGGAATCTAACCTGCAAGTAATTAACATGTATAACTGCTTTTGCCTAGGCCCCTATTTAGTTCCCAGCAGGCACAAACAATGAACAACAGACCATCACCCCCATATTTGGCATATACCAACTTTTCCAAGGAAATTTTCACAGAGAGGGCAAGGGAACTAAATTTTTGGAATCTCTGCTGTATTCAGTTTAGAGAGGAAGAATGCAGAGCTCTTTGACGCAAACCTTCTGCATCCATACTTCTTTTTGCAGGTCTGTTGTGTTGCATTAAGGTAGCATGAAGCTCAGGCTGTCTATTGGCATCGGGGCTGGAGTACACTCAGTTCTATGTACCATGATGATAGTGAAAGAAGGGGCACATTCTGTGCAAGTGAGCTCAGGTCTCCTCAGAAAAGACCCAAGTTTGGGTTCTGGTACTTGAGGAGTAGCCACAAAGCAGGTGCATCTCTTCTTGAGAAGAAGTTTGGTCCTATGCTTACCTGACAGTGTATGTGTTACAGGTGTTCATGGTTTATCTGGGGTACAAGGGGAAGACACAAAAGCCAAATGAGCTGGCAGTTATAATTTGCTTTACAGTGGCAAAGGCTCTCAAAAAATTTTTAAAGTGCATTTACATTCTTAAAAACGAGAATAGTAATAGATCAAGTTAGAACTTTGTGTACAGCACTATGCAGTGCATAATGCTAAAGTGCAGTTTCTGACCACTGAAGCCACAGGGAAATTGGTGATCTCTGGCAGACTGAAAATCTTCAAGCAGTATCTGTACTGAGCATGCAATATCAGTGAAAACCTACTCTTCGATTGCACTGTATTCCTTCTCTACAACCATAGCAGCTAAATTCTGCAGAAATACTGCAAATGATAAATTATTCTCCATCAGTAAACAAAGGGAAATAAAAACAGAAAAAATAAAGAACAGCAAGAAAAAAATCACTGAATACCAATAGTTAAATAATAACAAATATATAAATTGAGTAGACATAGTTGGCAGGTGATTGAATCACATTCCACAGATGTACCACCTTACACTGAGAATACATTTTTTGGAGCAAAGTTACTGAGAAAGCAGTCCTACTTTGATACTGGCATAGGAGATTTAGACCAGACTCGCTGCAAATCACTTCCAAGCAAATGAGCCTTTGATTCATAGCAACTAATTATAGTTTGAATTACTCCTTTCTTGACTTTGCTGAGAATTAAGACACTTTAATATGAAATTCACAGATTAAGGCACAAACAATATGAGCACAAAGGCTGGATGTCAGTGGAGGGAACAGATGCACTGACTGATAGTGGTAATCATTTGTGGACACCTCCATCTTCTGGATACACAAGAAATCTCTCCAAATAAATTGCATTACTTGACATTTGAATTAAGTGAGAAACTGTATATTAAATGGGCCTGGCTGGAGAAGGGCTCATATTACTGAACTGCATCAGTATCCTGCTATGTAAATGCACAAGTTAATAGGCAGAAAAATAGTACAGCATCCTCCATCCTTGTCGCCTGTGCCACAGGTCTATGGCGCCTTTGTGTTGCAACACCATCAGTCACATATGGTCCTTTCTAGCAATATATATTTTAATATGAGTCACCAATACTTAGCAGTGTCATACATATTCATGAGCTTTGAATATCAATGCAAATTCTACATGGATACCATCTGTCATCTACCAAATTCACAAAAACCTGTCCTAAGAAATAGGTGTCTCTGAAAACCACCTGGAGAACAATTTTGGCAAATGGGACTACATCCAGTTTTCCAAGGTCCTAATCAAGATCTATACAGGAGAGTGCCCCAACAACCTTCTCTAATCCGCCTCAAATCTATAGAATGTATTGAAACAGCAAAAAAGCAAGTTTGCAGCATCTCTACAATAACTGTAGCTTGCAAGGATCACTAAGGTTCTCCATAGATTACTCTGTAATCTTGACACCTAATTAACCTCAGTTAACAGGCAGAAAAGTAAATGTCATTCTAGCTACTTTGCTCAGGGGAAATTTGCCAGGCTTGAGCAGGCATTAGGAGCAAATTCTATAAAGCTCTTTGAATAAAATCTACAGATAAATATTATTTATGAACAGAATCAACACAGTATTCTCACCCTGGGCTCACAACACACAGCACTTTCAGTACATTTGAATTTCAGTCTTGTGCATGTTTCTCATGCAGCTTTTCAAAGAATACCAGATATCTGAGAAGAAACTTCCCTCACCTGTACGGTGTGCTTGTTCTCATAAAAAAAACCCTAACATCGTTGGGCAATTTCCTCAGGTTAACTGAGAAAAAGAAAGGTATCTGAATTCAGGAAACTGTAGCATCTGCTTCTGTCTTTACTGAATCACATCTGAAGATGCCAAAGACTATGAAAGTATTTTCCTAACAGACTCAGCCACATTAATGCTAACAGAATAACTAACCGAAAGTCTTTGAACACCACATTGTGATTATGAAACCTGTCACAAGTACTATATAATAAGCATGCTGAGAACTCAGCTAAAAAAATTCAACTTAGATGATAGAGGACGAGGCTTCTGAATAATAGTCTACAAAAATTATATATATTATAGATGATGAGAAAGTAATGGATCTGCCAAATCAATGTCTTATACACCCCACTGCATAAATAAGCATCTGGATGTACTTATTTTCCTGCTAGCTTACAGTACTCTGCACCTGCTCAGGTATCTGCACAGCTTACAGAAAGAAGAAAAAGAAAAAAAGGTAGAAAACCAGTCAGACATTATCCATGCCAAAACCCAACAGTTTTAGACAGAATGATAATAGAATGGAGTGGGTAAGAGAAGAAAGTTGTGAGGAGCTCTGCTTGAGGATTCACCATTTGGTCAATGTTTTTCCAGTGCTCCTCAGTCCCAAATGAGCACAGAGGAGAATCACTAGTGGAGCTGCTAATGAAAGCTTCTATGTCCTGTGTGTAACTGCATGTAGAAAACAGTCTCTCCCTTTAATGGGTCGGTTATGTTTGGAACAGAATGGACAAGCTCAGGCAGTTTTGAACTCCACAAAGTAGTGGTTGCCACAAAAGATATCACCAAGTATGTTCCACGTGTTTTTCCTTCTTTCCATACCTTGATGTGCAAGTAAGTTTTCATTCCAGCAGGCTATTGTGAGGTTTGCATCGTACCACGTTTTCTGTCATTTCAGAAGAGAAAGATTTGTGAGGACCAAAAGACTCTCCTCATCCTCACATAATGATTAGAGATTCTTCTTCATGGAAATCTGCCTCTGTGGGACCATTGCCACATTGCTGGGACCCATATAAAAGGACATGTTCTGCATATAGCATTTTAGGAAGAATGAATTTATTTATAAACTAGTGTTTCAGATTAGAGGTTTCCATGTGGCGAGAAGTCTGGCCTCCGAGATAACCAGGCACACAAAGCAGAAGAACATGGCTGCTGTCAAAAGAATACAGTTTCTCATCTTTCTCTAAAGAAACCAACCTGGACAGTCCGACTTCATCAACTACAAAAAATATGTGATGAGGAAATAAAACTAGTGATAAATAAATACAACCAGATGAAGAAAGGGTACCAGTACGGAAGATGTGAAAAGACTGGGAACAAAGAGAAATAAGAGAAAGTCCTGAGTGATTTATTCATTTGTTTCTTATCAAGCTCAGTCCGGACACAAAATCAATTTTCATATCCTTGTCTGAAAGAGTTTTCATTGAAAACAGATAAGAAATGGTTAGTGTAATGAGTGCATCCTCTTGCTACACCAAGCTCATACTGGGTGTGAGAAGGAAGATATCTTAATGGCTCCATTCCAGTCAGATCATCCTTGCAATTAGGATGCAGATTTTGACACCCTAGCCAGGCTTCTTGCCTTTAACAACCTCATTCCTTCAGTGTATTGCTCCTTAGAGCAAGTTTGGATTACCAAGGGTTGGAAGGAGTGGAGTTATTTTTTATAGCAGTTTCCCTGCTGCATGCGCAGCTGGGTGTAAAATTGCCACAGAAGCTCAGAGAATGTTTAGCTTTTCTATTAACATTTTCTTCTGAGTTTTTAGCACTGAAAATTGCCTCTTCCTGTCTTTCCTCCTGCCTGACTGTCACGCACATGTCGCTGTGGGATGTTGCCATTGTTTTCCCATCCATCCCTCCTCCTCAGCTCTGAATGCAAGGAGATCCTGTTTCCAATTGCTGCTGAAAGATGCACACAGCAGTGTTACAGCAGAACTCCTCTCCAGAGACTATTTGGTACCACTCTAACACATCTGCTTGAAGTCAGGATAAGGCTCAGTGACTCTCCCCTTGGGCTCAGACATGACAAAGAAATGTGCTGGTGTCATTAAGACCAGCCTGCACATCCCTTTCCTTATTTTGAAGTGAGATGAAATGTTCATGTTAGATGTAAAATGAGAGTAAATTTTTCAGTCATGTAGCTACACAAATTACAAATACACTGTTAACAACAAAGTATAGCACTATTCAATACAACAACTGAAACTCTTGGAGAGAAATACGTGCTGGGACATTTCTACCTACTGGTAACCTGGTCCTTAAATTATGGTTTTGTTTGGGCTCACGGAGTGATGATTTGTTCTAGCTTCTTGTTTGTTCTGAGACTGACTGTTCACTGAAAGAAGTACAACAAGGAAAATACCATGCCCAAGTGTAAGTGCAAACACTCAAGTGGAAAAAAAACCTTGAAGAGAATACAATTCTATTCATGCATTAGACAGGAGTATGAGCACATCCATTCCCAATCACTTTGAAGAATTACAGAAGCAGAAACAGTACCATATGGTCTGTAAGTGATCAAAAAGTTCAGTTCTCATTAGAAAAAAGAATGACATGATATGAGTAACACCCACTAAGTTTACAGACAATACACCCACAAAACCTCAACATATAAATATTCATCAAAAGATGAGTAATGACAAATTAAAAAATTATCCTGTAAGACACTTCATTAACAGGATAAAGGGTCAGGGGATCAAATCAGCCCTGACACAATCAGGTTTTTTTTTTGATCCATCTTTATTTTTTTACTGTTGATCAACTAATTCAAAGAGTGAGATGTGCTCAGCTCAAACAGCAACCTCACTTTCTGGCTCTTTGAAGCACAGCCTGGGGCATTATGCTGAGGCTATTATATAGCTCAAAATAAAACTGAGCATTCATAGCAGAAAGGGATCTGGTGAGGAACCTGAGCACCCAAAAACTGGAAACACCAGTGAAGAAGCAAGACTGTGAATTTTTACCTGTTCCCAGAAGCTGTTCAAGACCAAGATGTTATCTGCTATAACTGATCTGGGAGCACTGAGGGCTTCGTTGGACTGCAGTAGCAGATGCATGCATCTGAAGACAGAGAATTATTGGCAAGGTTTGCATATGCAGCCATGGCTGGAATAGCAAGAAACTAGGAAGACAAGTATTGAATGGCACTGGCAAAGCTTTTCTAGGAAGTTTGGATGAAGCTCATATATTTAGTGCCAAGTTCTGGCACTGCCACTCATTTCCACAAACTCATCCAGAAATTCAAAATACAGTAGCAAATTTCCCATTGAATAGGAAAAAAACAAAAATAAAAGTGTTTTATGTTTGTGGGCTCTGCTTTTGCAGATATAATTTTGCATTTTTTTCCCCTCTCATTTTTTTTTCCATTTCCTCTCATGACTACTGTGATTCAAAGATGATTCCCTCCGCCACCTTCCTTGATAATAAAAAATAAAATAATCAAAAGGTAAAATGATTTAATTAAAGTGGCCTACAAAAACTCTGGAGATGAACTCTTTAGGATGGAGCATAGGATAAGGGACAATGGCTTTGAATAAAATGAGGAGATGTTTAGATTAGATGTTAGGAGGAAATTAGTTTTCTACTCAAAGAAGCTGTGGGTGTACCATCCCTGGAAGCACTCAAGGCCAGGCTGGATGGGGCCTTGGGCAGCCTGAGCTGGTGGGCAGCAGCTGGTGGGTGGCAGCCCTTCCCATGGCAGGGGTTTGTAACTGTGTGGGCTTTAAGGTCCCTTCCAACCTAAGCCATTCTGTGATTCTATGATTCATTCTATGATTCTATGGTTACATAAAATGTCTTTGCTGCATGGTCTACATAAAAGAATAACAAAAGACAAAGACCTTCTTAACTATAACTCTTACCATGAAATTGCTATTCCTTGCATTTATTTATACCAGAAAGTCTTTACTTCCCATATATTACTGTTCAGTAAAATTGGTCGAGCAATGCACACTGAGTCATTTATACACATTTTATCTGTGAATTAATTTACTAGAATATTCACAGTTGGCAAATCCATAGAAAGAGAAAGACAGTCAAAGCAATTTATATGTTAGAACTAGTATCTGTGAAAGCATTTGCAGTATTTACTTGGATTTACTTTCAGCTTTCCAATAGTCACTCAAGTTCCACAAGGAAGGGCAGTAGGAAAAGAGGAATGAAGAGAAAGCAATAAAGACACAAAAGAGATACTTCAAAAATTAAGATCAGTCTTGAATAGTAATAGAATTCATGCTAAATGAAGAGTGAAAGAATCAAAGCTTTAGAATTTTTATAGAAGACAATTCTGCCTAAAGCAACCGATTTTAACTCATCACAGTACTTAATCTGAAGCGCACACACGACCCTGGCACATGCACCTGGACCAGTCTTTCACCTGACATTTGTCACTTGGCCTGCTCTGCCCACAAAACCAATCTGAATGCTCCCTGCTAACAGCCCCTTATTTGTCATCCCCGTTGCATCCCTCCACTCACAGACAGCAGACTTCTATCTTTACTCCTGTGATGTGAGATACACCATTATTTTGCACCAAAAGTAGATTAAGTCATTGAATGTAATGAGAAACTGTCAGGGAATGGTAGTTCAGAACACCCTTTGTTCACCTGAAATCAGCCACACATCTTTTGTGTTAATAGGCTGATGTCTTGGAGAGTTTCTGCAGTGCTGTACAGTCCCTGCATTATGAACCTACAACCACTACGCTGCAAGCCTGCAGGAGCTATGCTGGCCCAGCCCAAACAAGATCAGGGATCAGGTATAGAAAGAGAACACACTGCAGGACTTGAACTGGGCAACCATAGGTGGACATAAGGAAAGATCAACTTACCCCAGCCAATGCAGAGATACAGCCGAAAAATCCTCTGCTCAGAAAAGACAGACAGTACCAGCAGCGTGTACAGGTACATGCCTTCCACCAGCAACCAGTAGTAGTTTGCAGCCACACAGTACTGCATCATCACAAACACCAAACGGCAGCTAAGGGATTCCTGTGATGGAAGAAAGCACAGCCCAAATGAATATAACTGTGGCGACAGGAAAAAAAAAAAAAAGAAAAAAGGAGACTAACCCAAAAGACTCTTTTTCTCTACCCTACTTGTACTTTCTCCTCAAAATGACACCTCACACTTGAGTACTGAAAGGACAGAGACCAGCACTATGTGCTATACAAAGCAGGTACACAACATTCCTCCTTTCAAAAAAAAAAAAATTATTTGTACTGAATTTTCCTTGTAAGTATTGGACTACTGAAAAGCAGCACAGAAAGATGAAAATGAAAACTAGTGTCCATAACACGTGTAAAATCACTTCCCCAAATATTCTATTCAGCAGCTGAGAATTCCACTATTAAAGAGCAAAGATTTTTGATAGAAGCACAATATCATCCAGTGCATTACATTTAGAAAGCAAAAAATCTCTCAGCTGACAAATTACAGATTACACAGATGTGGGCAGCAGAAAGTTAGATAAGCATGAAACCTGATTATCTAATTAATGTATCCATTAGGTCTGATGAAACCACTATTGGAAAAGCCATATCTGAAAACACAAAACCTACTTTCTCTTTCTCTTTCTTTTTCTTTATTTCTTTCTTTTTTCTTCTTCTTTTTTTAAAGAGAGGAACGACAGGCAATTTGCTGTGAACATTCCCAAACCCTTCACTCAATGTAAGCACTACGATCTTGTTTTCTGCCAACCAACACATTCTCAACACAAAGAAATGAACCATCTTATGAGATTTACTTGTGGTATTAACAATTAAGCCCTAGGCAGAGTTTCACAAAAAGATGGGTACTAATAATGTATTATGTCTCTTTATGACCCCAATCCTGTATTTCAGTAGCAAATGCTGGAACCATGTTCTAGAATCACAGGAGCGATATAAATAATGCAAATCCATTTCTGTAAAGATTCAATTACATTTTGTTTCCCAAATATGAAGAGGAAAGGCATGCTTTCATCATATTCACAAGAGCTGTGTATCCTGCTTAATTGATTAGAAGTATTTAATTAGCCTGTTCCTCCAAAGCTTTTCTAAATGCTTTTAAATTTGCATTTCAATTTGATGCTTCAATTTTTCTATCATTAAATGATTATAAAGATTTCCAAGAATGATCAACTAATTTGATCATTTTACTGGAGGGACAATCCTAACATAAGAGGCGTTGGCTGAGGAAAATGAATTCCCTCTTGCTACTACTAGAGGAACTGAATCTGCAGCTCAGGAAGAGGAAAGAGTCATTTGTACACATGCAAAAAATCCACTTGACCATACTTGTTCCATTTAGAAGGGCAAACCTACCAGAGGATGATAAAATATACCATGACATCAACTGTTTGCAACAAGTTCTGAAAAGCACAACCACATACATTGTGCTGCAAGGTTCAGAGAAATTACAGACCGAAAAAAGCATCATTTTGGACAAGCCTAGGTGCACAAACTGAAATTACCAGCTGTGATGCAGACACACCACTATGATGACTCCAATATCCTCATAATAACCACAGTGTCTGCCCCTACCTGGAAGGAGAGAAGTCCTTCCCACTGGTGCTCTTGTGTGGCTGTGTTGTACATCCACTTCACCACTGAGTCTTTAATGAAGACAGATATAGCACGGAGGATAAAAGAGGTGAAGAGGTTCAGGTGAATATAATTCCTTGTGCAATGAAGATGTCTGTAAAAAAGGAAGAATCAGTCATGATCCACTAATGGTGTAAAAGCTGCAGTATCACAGATAGGACTGAGGTCGGGCATAACGAGCTCTGTTGAAAATCATGAGGGATCAGAGGAAATCCTGTAACTTAAGAATGGCTGGGGGCATTTCAAATCGTCTTTGGGAAGAAATCACTGTCATGGAGGAAAAGATATTAAAAAGTGCAGCTTTAAGGGAGAATGTCTGAAGGAAGGGAAAAGACGGGTACACAAGAAAAATCTGTTAAAAATGTTCTAAAAATGTGAAAATAAATTCATTTTCAGAAGAAATATCTGAAAGGACTAAAACTATTCTAATTCCACATAATGCTGTACTTAACCCCTTTGAACCCCAGTGATCCCAGTGTCACTGAACAGGTTTACTTTGGCTCAGGTACTGCTGTACATTACAGTTTCTGGGCTGTGTTCAAGCATCCCTTTCCCAGTGAAAAAAAAATAAATAAATCCACCTGTAAATTATCAATTTGACAAGAGAAAAAGCTGTATTCAAATTGCCTCCAAGGGGAATTGTAAATATCTCCTGCATAACAAAAGGGAACAAGATTTCCTCCTCTTCACTCAGAACTGAAAACAAACCAAAAAAAGGAAAAGATAAAATCCTCTTGAATTTCGGCAGTCACAGCTGTAAAGACAACAAAATTGCTACTTATCAAAAAGAGCATGTTAAAGGATAGCAAAGGAAACTGCAGTCATGTAAATGGCAACCAACTGCAGAGTGCTGCTAGTGCTTTACCAGCCTCACCCACAGACTTTTTTCTTCCAGAATTGCAGAGGTACATATTCTGTTTCAAAGGAAGCAACACTAGCTATAAGTCTCTCTTTGATGCTTAAAAAATATATATATATATATATAAAAAATCAGGCTTGGTCTTGAATACTATCAGTTTTAAAATTAAGAAAAAGAATATTTTAATTTAAAAATATATAATTCAATTAGAATTGCTTGTATCACATTTAGGTCACCGCCTATTGCAAAACTTACACATGATTAATGTTTATTCTTGTTTAATTCAAAATTTATTTGTTGCTACACTTCAGAATTGCCATATATTTAAATCCAATTGACAAATGCATGTAAACTAACCAACTGAAGATAATAGGTTGAAGTAGTTACTATTTCTGCTGTAGTCAATGCAAGCTATTCAAATTGCCCAATTCACGAAGTTATGGGCCTGGTTCAGCTTCCATCACTGAAATTACAGATTTTACTTCAATTTCAGAAGATGGAAAATTGGACACTAGAGATACATTACTCTCTAGAATCATTACAAAAAGCAAATATAAGAATTGCTCTGTTGTATAAGAACTTACTAACTCCTCCCTATTACAGAAGTGGTGAATATCAGCATTTTGATGCCACTGAATTCAATTTCTATCCTCATCTAATGAGACTGTACAACCAATAGGAATGAGCCACATTCCAATCAGTATCCAGAATCCACTAACTGGGGTCAAACAGGGGGAGCACCCTATGTTTTTATGAGGAAGAAGTTGTCTTCAGACAGTCAATTTAGATGGGAAAACAAAAAAATAGTTTGATGGCATAGTAAGGCTCACAAACTCCTTAATACCTCTGAAACTTTATTTGCAAAGCCAGAAACAGACACCTGAGCACGCTGCTCTAGTCACTGCTTCTCCACTTAAGGAAAATTGCTAAAAAATCTCTCCACAAAAAGCAGTGCATCAGAATTTCCTTTCTCCTACCAGTCATCTACAGCAAGCATGCTCCTTATAACCTGTCAAAACCATGTACACTCTTCCTTCAATAAGAACATGGTTGCATTCTGTGACTTTTATACCTGGGCTGCTAAGATTACTCAAAAAGTGTCACTGATGGGTAAAACAGGAAGGAATCTGTATGGGAAATTGGTAATCACAGCCTGAACCTCTGATTAATCAGCTGATGCAAGTGTTGGGTCAGCTGTGGGAGCACAAGTGAGAGTAATTTAGCTGTACTCCCGGAAGGGGTGGAGATGGACTCCACCTCCTCTAGACCTCATTTAAGGGCTGACCACCACTAAGGCAACATCTCTTGGAGATTGCTCCCTGGTGGAAATTGCCTCAGCATTTCCCAGTGAAGGAACCCTTATTGGTGAGTTTTTCCTTTTAAATAATTTTTTTGAATGTTGGTTAACATCTTTGTATCAATCCACCTTACAGATGCTCTCATCTTGGGAAACGCTTGGAGAATTCAAGACCATCTGGTGTTCTGCTGGGTGAATTCCATATTGCATGGCCACAACATCTACAAATCACAGTTATCATTACATGGGACTCAGTGTATGAGCTTGTCTACATTTCTGCAGTCATTTTAAATCTTCTTTGAGAAAGAGAAGGGATAAGATTATGCTAAAAGGTGCTGCACAGTACTATAAGGCTTGGGTTACTTTAGCTTTGGGGATTAGAAGCTGGAGGTATGACTGATGTTTTTAAATGCAATGAGGTATATAAGTATGTAGGAGGGAGGACAGGTGAGGGACTGCCTTGCTAACAGAGCGCTGCTTTCAGAGCAAACAATCAGTAACTGGCAATGAGAATTATTTACTAGGCAAGAAAATCTCTTAAGGATCAGAGCACAGAACTGTGAGACAGGAAAATACATTCAGAGGCAGTCTCATCAACATGTAATCAGGATGGTGAGATCCAGGTGTATTCAGCATCCAGGAGCAAGACTGCATGACAGAGTGGCTTCCCTCCTACACCAGAGTAGGCTTATGTCTTTGCATTTTCTAAAACCCTGTGCTCAGCGTTTCTATGCCATAAGAAAATCTGAGTGGAATCAGTGAAATACCTATTGCAATTTGGGAGAGACAAAAAAGAGATTGTTTTATTGGAGGCTAAAGGCTTTATTTTTCTTTTAATCAAACCTACACAACGTACCATCAACATGTAGGAACCAATTCAGGGAGACTGGAGTTTCTTAATTTTGAAGTACTTTGTGCAATGTGTTGGTGCATTACTGGATGAAGCCTGTATGCTAATGTGACCAAGTGACAGCAATATATTTCACGAAAACTTTACAAATTTCAATTAATTTATCTTCCACATAGCAAAAGAAATAAGATTTCCTGAAAGCTCTGCAACAAGAGATTGTGGCAAGAGTCCTTCTCTGCATTGAAATACACCCCACATGGGCCATATCTGGAATACTGTGTTCAGTTCTGGGCTCCCTGGTTCAAAAAAGACAGAACTCTCTAAGAAGAAGTCCAGCAGCAGGCCACAGAGATCAGTGAATCATAGAATCATGGAATGGTTTGGGTTGGAAGATGATAAAGGGCCTGAAATCATCACCTAAATGAGGAAAAGCTGAGTGACCTGGGTCTGTTGAGTATGGAGAAAAGAAGGCTGAGAGGGGAATCTCACTGCTGTTTATAAATATCCAAAGTATGGGAGTCAAGTTGACAGTGATGGACTCTTCAGTGGTAAACAGTAGAACAAGGGGCAACAGGCAGAAGCTGGAGCACAGCAAGTTCCACATGAAAACAAAGAACTCCTTTATTATCAAAGAGACAAAGCACTGGAACAGGCAACTCAGAGAAGAGGAATCTCCTTCACTGGAGATAAAGATCAATCTGGATGCCTTCCTGCAAGACCTACTGTAGGGAATCTGCTTTATCTGGGGGAATAGATGATCCCTAGAGGTCCTTTCCAACCCCTACAATTCTGTGTTTTTGTAATTCTGTAACTAGGAAATTGACTGAATGTGACTAGGAAAAGACTGAGTTTATACTCTCTGCAACTCTATGTGAGGTGGAATGAAAAATCTTCTGCCAACTCTTCTTGCATCCCAGACCCCCCCCCCCCATCACCAAGGCAAAAACATGAGAGAATGTTGGAATCTCTCTTTTTTAGTGGGAACTTCATTGAAATAAAAAATATAAAAACAAAATATTTCAACTAATAAAAAGTGTATTCGTACATGCCATTAATATAATAGAAGCTTAGGAATTTTCCTTGCATTTTTAGAAGAAATGAATGTGACAAAGAACACAAAGGTAACTTGAGAAATAAGGTGACAGAAGAAGGGTAAAATCAAATATTTATGTCAGTCTGATACAATCATACAGAAAAACATTTCTACGTTCTCCAGAGCTTCACAAGTTACCTGAATCCAAGAAGAATGGCAGTTGCAATTACGAGGGCAGAGAATGAAAGAGCATATCCAATGGTGTATATGATGGACAAATTCAGGAGCTGTTCTTCTGGTGCATCCTAAGGGCATATAAAGGAGAAAAGGAAACAAAAGAAAAAGAGAGGAAGGGATAAAAAGACCTTATGGGCTTCAGTTCCTTTTCTGAGTTGCTTTTAACTTCTCTTAATGTTACACAGAAGTAATTCTCCTATTTTTAAGCTTAAATGCATTCACTGAATTAATCTTCCACTTTCTTATGTTTTAAAGAAATAATTTAATCTTAATTCCCCAGCTGCTCCCAGGTGTTCAGTCAAAGAGTTGGACTTCACAGCCAGGCTAGAAAATAGATAATGCAGCATTATTTGATAATTGAGTTGAAGAGGCATAAATTGCCACACAGGCAGGTATTAAACAGATGGCAGAAAGAAAAGACACAACTTAATTCTGCAGTAAAAATTGTAAAGCTTTTATTTCCAGACTTGCGCTCTTAGAGCCTATCACCTTAATGCTATAATAAGGGTGTTCCTTTGGTAATGTCTATGTTTAGAAATAAAACAAGCCAGGTCCCATTTGCTGGCTCTGAGGTAAGGCAAGCCTTGCATTCATGTAATTAAACTCCTTCCTGTCTCTGAATAGTCCCTCTTCTGCCTCAGCTACACTGCCTCCTGGGAACAGGCTGCAGACCACCTCATACCATGAACTATGAGTTACAGGACTGCCTGGAAGGGAATAAGGGATGTTCACACCCTCTTGATAGCCTCTCTCTCTCTTCAGATTTCCTGTTGAAGATGTATCCATTTAGACTCTTGCTTGAAAGTGCAGGCCAAAATCTTTAGGGAGATAACTGTATGAAAAGCTACATGTGGGTCTGAAATACAGTACAGGCTCTGTTGCTTGGGCTCCAAGGCACATTCATGTTATTTTACTTCCCCAATTCAAGCTGCTGATTATACAGCAGACTCCTATACCCTGGGATGTACAAAGGAATATACTCCTTGTACTTCAGAAATAAGGACAGCTGTTTGGATGTATTCTGTGAAGCCAGGAAGATTTAATGTGAGCATACAGGCTGTTCCTCAAGGAATTTGCTAGCTTAAAGGTTTTAAAAGGAGAGCTACTTTATGAAAACAAAATAAGATCTCTTCAGGATCAAATGATAGGTAAACTACTGACACCTAACAACTTAAAGACCTACACAGATCAAACCCACAGCTCATACCTAAAGAAAACAATGTCATTTTATAAGGAATCGCTTGCAAACTTTTGGGGCTGTGTTTAACAGCAGTTGTGACACAGTATACATAAAAACAGCCTCCTGTTTTCATGCACAATTTGCATAGATTGCACAGTGTAAGTTTACTGGGGGCTCTGTACACATTAGCTGGAAAAGCAAACATGTCCATTGAGATTCTGGGGTCTTATACTATGCATGAAGGTTTTCAAAATCCAAACTAGCTCATGGAAACCTGGAGGTAGGTGCCAAATGACCACATGTTGCCATTAGCTATCTCTCTTCTTGGCATGTTCCAGTACAAGTCTGGAAGAAACCACAAAGGCAAACAGGGAAAAGCCAAATAATACTGGGTGGTACACTGAGGTGCTGCGCTGAGACACTCAGAATGTGCTACTGATATGGAAGAAGAAAATTATAGGGAAATGTTAAATTTTACACAGTTGGAGAACTGGAAAATATCTCTTTTTCCATTTCCTTCTCATTTGCAGCCACCTATTCCTTCTAAAAAGGTACTGAGTTCCAGGAACTCCAGGAGGCACTCTGCCTGTGGAACTAAGGAATTTCATATACTAGAACTATTCTGGCTAGGTATGTACTAGTTCCCAGCATGCTGAGACAGAGAGCAAACTCAATTTATATGAGGAAAAGGATCACCCTTGGAGGCTCACAGCTGTGAAGGCATTACATCACGGGTACGCACACAGTGCACCAACTGACGCCAGTGGCTGACCAAAATCCCTTGGAAACCTCTCCACTCTTCTTTATTTGGTGCCAGGTGTCTCAGCTCCCTGCAGAGTATAAAGTACTAGGGCAAGAAAATAAACTGACAAGCCTAATTCCACAGTTCATGTCAAATATAGCTCAAAAACAAACAAACAAACAAATCCCACAAACAGACAAGAAAGCAGGATCTACCCTTTGCCCAAAGCTGAAAACAAGTGCCTTGCAGGTCAGTTGATTTTAGTATCTGCTTATGAGACAGAGAATGCAAACAGTAATTTTATTCCAGGAGTACTCTACCAAGGGAAGGAAAGGAAAAGGGATAATATTAGATGACTTTTGTAATGAGAGTTTATCCTGCTGTAGATAAGACCACTGACTCCCTCATGAGTGTCCTGCATGACAGCCAAGATCTTCCAGTTTACTTCTCCTGGTTGTCTCACCTACATTAACCCTTAGTTCATCTGCCTCACTCACTGCCTTTGTTAAAGGGGAGATACCTGACATCCCATACTGTTAGACTCATCAAATTGAGGTATTCAGGTTGAGTTGAAAATGATTACTTTGACAGGGCAAAAATGTGTTTGCATCAATGATTAGTACTGTCTTCTGTTTGGTCCTAAACAACAGGAGCAGCCAGAGAAACTCTTACCTGTTCAGAGGCCTCACACTCTGTTAGGTTCCTCCAGGGCAGAGTTGAGTTCTCCTTCAGCAGCCAGGTACCCTCAGAGGTGCAGAACCGATACACCTGACCATGCAGCACTGCCAGAAACAAGAGGGGGCACAGAGTCAGCTGGAGCAGAGCATGCATGCAGGGAGGCAAGGCTGCGACCTCCCCTCCTCACCAGCAGCTTTCCCAGTTGGAAAAGACACAGCAGTAAGGCTGCAGGAACATTTCACCTGCTCCCTGCTCATCAGCACTGATGCTGCCTGGCCTCAGGGCTACAGCCTCATCTCCAAAATTCATGGGGAAAAGAATGCATGCAAAAGGTGTGTGTGCTCTTTCTATTCTGAAATCAAGCAGACCACTGAACAGAGAAACCTCAGAACACGTATGTTAATACAAGTTCCCCAGAATGCAATTGTCTAGGCAAACATCTGCACTACAAAACAAAACCATAAATCTCTGCTTAAACTACCCATAGAGTCTTTTTATTCCCTCTGTCTACATGTTTGGATAACATAATCATTAATAAATGAAATATCTTTTAAAAGCAGTTAGCAACTTGATCCTGTAAAAGCAGGTACAATGAAATGACTTACAATAAAATTACATCAGACAGAAGCACCAAAATAGGACTACAAAGGGCAAGGACAACTGAATTTCAGCATATGAAAATATCTAAAGTCTAGTAATCCTACATCCTCGTACAGCAGAAGTCAGTGCAGGAATCAGAGATATTAAAGATCTTTCTGTATTCAGGAAGAGTCTTAAGCAAAAAGAATTAAACCAAAAATCCAAACAGAAGAAACCACATAATGTGAATGGGAGAAGAAACCATGAATGTGAATGGGAGAAGCATATGCACATCTTGTCTCAGGAATCATTTATCACCAAAAATACTTATGAGATAGAAAATGTTAGAAACAAATAAACAAAAATCTTAACCTATAAGGCAGCATTAGGATTGCAGCATGGAGAGATGCTCACAGAAGAACTGAGAGACCACACAGCAATGACAGGAAGACGGTGCAGGGTTGATGTATTAAAGGAAACTTGCTACTCTCAGGGATGGGAGATAAAGTCTCACCCCTGTGGAAACAGAATATTTTCAGCTGTATGTGAAAGACCTCATATAACATCAGCACAGGTTTACTAAAAGGGCCCTGAAGGGTTTGGTGTTGAACACACACCACACACATGAGACCATTTATCCCCTGCAGCTGGTCACATTGAACACCATCATTGAGCAAGACATGGGAAACAAACCCAGTCCCTAGGATGCTGCCATCTTAGCATGCCTTGCCATCACCTGCAGAGGTCCCTTGGAAAAGGAGCCCCACAGCCCCAGCTCCATGGCTGCTACAGGAGACAGCTTCAGAACAGATCCTTCCAGAGACAAACTCTAGTTTCTCTCAGCCCTATAAGCACAGGGCAACCAGGCTCTGCCTAGCTGTTAGACGAAGTTCTGATTCAACCTGATAACATCATACAAACTACTGGTGATGGGTGTATGGTTGGCCTGGATGATCTTGTAGGTCTTTTCCAGCCTTGGTGATTCTGTGAAACTAAATCATCATCTTTGCTTAGTGAAAGCAGTTCCAGCACAGGTTTTTTTCATCGGGTCCATTTTGATCCAAGTACCACACATATCTTAAGGAAAGAAAATGGTTCCCATTAAAGCTACCTAGAAGTATTCTTACAACAGTTTTTCATATGACCTTATTGTGATTCTGTCTCTAACAGCTGGTCATGGTGTAGGATGGCAGAGATCTTCAGTATTCTACACTGATAAAGCAACAGTACCAGCGCATATTTTCATTATGCAGGAGTCTGATTCAAGTCGCCAGGAGTCTCACTTCCTTCAGCCTTCACATGAAGCCTGGGCTGAAAAAGATCAGTTAAAACTACATGGAGTCAAACTGACAGCAATATGCTTGGAAGATGCCCAGGTACCACGATAGAATGGAACCACACACAGCCTTGCCCTCAACTGCTGAGCAGTTTTTGCTTCTTGTTGTTTTAGTCAGAGGTGATTCACCTCTGTCCACATCTGAATTCTGTTGTGACTCAGGCGTTCTCATTTTCAGTCAGTGCAAATACCAAATGTACAACAATCCGCTCCAGTTTGAGTAGATTAGAATGATGAACAAACTTTCCAGAAGATCTGAGAAGCTACTGCCTCCCTGCTATCATACAATATCCTATTCCTGTATCATAGTGCTTTCTGTTACCATGCAGTCAGTGTCTCTACTGACACCAATTATTACATTCTATAGTTGAATATTACACTCTACAATGAAAATAAATAAAAACAACTTCAGCGTATGGGGAATCTGATTTTATTTAACTTGTAAATTAATGCATAAATTGACAAAGTTGCACAACTTTTAGAGTGGGATCTTAAAGAAGCCAGTTTATTTGTAAAGTATCAATCACACCTCCTTTGAATTACATGTTAAAATGTGGACTGATGTTCAAAACTTAAATGCTCTGTAGGCTGATAAAAGACAGAGAGGAGAGGCCAAGAGTTAACACTGAAGTTAATACCATCATCTATAATGTTCTCTGATGAGTTTGTAAATCAAAACAAATGTTGTGGCCAGCTAACGATTTTACTTAAGAGGAAAACGTTATCACATGACAGAATGTGCACACACACTTCTTTACCAGCCTCCTTTTATTAGAAATAAAAGCAAATTACATGATTTATCTGCTTAAAACAACATGATCTGCCTTTTACAACAACACTGTGTCAAGATCAGCATGAGATTACTCACCTAACAGTCCCTCAGGATAAACTGAAACATTATTCACTGTAAAAACAAATTACAGCATGTCCTATTCAATTGCTTCTATTCAGGCAGAGAGATGAGAGAGTGAGGAAAAAGGATAAGTGACCAAGAGCTTTGTCTAGCTGTTGTGTGTCAAGTATTATAGGACACTGTTAATATATCTTCTCTATTTCAAGCAGAGGTTTTGGAAAAGGTAACAATTTTGCCCATTACAAAAAGGGATTCTGTAGTATACGGGCATCACAACAGTCTTCCAGCAGACTAGTTTGTTCCTGAAGTGAGAGAAATGCCCTTTGATGGGGACCTTGGCAGCCTGCACCTCCTAACAGTTCTGTTATCAGTTGGTGTGACCTGACCACTGCTCACTTGGAGTCACTGTTGTCTGTAAAAGCTGACAGACAGAAGTGCCATTTAGCTCTCACTCTGGTTTCTCGTAGAGCAAACATATCCTAAGCCCAAGACTTGTAAGCCTGCAGTTGGCCATATGGTAACAGGGAGCAGCCTGGACATGAAGCCTCTGAGGAGCAGGAGGAGCTTCAGCCTGCACTACTGTCCAAGAAACACATTTATCTAAATGTGTGTTTATGCTGGGCTCACTGCCACACCACCTGAAATTATATTACCTTAACAGGTAATTTAACTACACGTACTTTATTTACTAACCCTTCCCACTATTCCTCCTCCCTCTGTATATTAGTAATTCCAACTCCTTCCTTTTAGTGATGATAAAGCAATGACAAAACTATGCCTTGCATTTTGTCTTGAAGGCAGAAAAGCTGACGGTCACTTCATGTTTTTTTTCAGCAGTAAGAAATTCATTTTCAATTATATCCCACAGTCTGTGTGGAGAAACAGATCCGAATGCACCTACCGAGAGCTCCAATCATGCTGCAACAGAATGATAAGAGAGAGTCATATACCCACTGTCCTACAAAAAAGATGGATGTGAGCTCTCACAGACCTAATAGATACTTCACAGGGTGCAAGGGGAGATACAACTGAGCAAATGCTGTTCATGACACAGACTGTACAAACTCATCTTTAATACCCAGAAGTCCTCAGAGCCTGAATCTCATGCTTTACTATCAAAAGTTAAAAGCCAGAGACTTTGTTCATGGAGGCGATGTACTGCAGTGATTCTGCAGGCAAATACATTCTTATTTAAAAACAATCAATTTGGAATTACATTAATGCTAAAAAATTAAACATTCAAGATATAAGAATTGCTAAGCTACAACTACTTATGTGATTTTTAATTCCATCTGATGGAACTGTTTTAACTTATGCAGTTATGCATTTTTTAAAATAGAATCCATTGTTGATTTGTATTAATTTGTGTGGGAGAAAAGGGACAGGATTCTACAGGGTAAAGAGTAGGGGGGATGTCATCTAATGGGAAATTATCAAGCTATCATGTCACATTTAAACATACTGAATCAAACTGACAACACATACAACGTTTTCTTCGACCATCAATAAAGGCGTATGTTTGGTGGCCCTGCTAGGCAGGGGGGTTGGAACTACATGATCCTTGAGGTCCCTTCCAACCCGGGTAATTCTGTGATTCTGTGATTCTGTGTGATCAATTCAGTTTCTCAATGAGCATTAAGTGCTACTATATCATATTTGTTCCCAGATGTTCCAAAATTGAATGGTGTATTCTAGTCAGATATTAAAGCCAGATTTATACAACCAAGAAAATTATGCAGCCACAATATTTATTCTACATGGACATTCACTTTTCTTAGTGCAGAGACCATCATTTCCCGCTCTGCAATATTTTCCCTTACTCGGAATGAGTTCCCACAGTTAATGAGGCAATGATCCTGCAGTGAGGAGTTTGAGCTTTACTACCTATCTTACAAGACCCATTCTGTGTAGCGCAGGAGTAAGAGATCTGTGCAAAAGAGATAGAATATAGCTTCACAATTAAAAACTACTTGCATACTTCTTGCCAATAAAAGTTGTGTAAGCAAAGTACAAATAAGATAAATCAAAGTACTCATTAAGTTGTAACATCATATATTGCTAGGTAGGAGTTAGTATCTCAAAACAAACCAAAGAAAACCCCACAACAAATCAAACAAACAAAAAACTCAGAAAAAGAAAAAGAAAACACAAAACAACAAAAAAACCCCACCACATCATACTGAAAAACAAGATTATTATGCTAAAAGGAGTTATACTCTCTAAGCATTTCAGCTGAATAACTTGTATTGAGAAAGAGCTGTATTGGTTATGCTAGACCACACTGAAACCTAACATAACCTTTTGAAATGTACTTCAAAAAACAAGTCATAAAAATGTGTGCATGTTTGTGTGCATTCAGTTTAATAATGGAGAGTGTTTATGAACTATAAAAGAGATGTGAATTAACATAATAAAAGAAGGCTGCTTATGAAATACAAGTGTTTATGCTAATGGTAAAGCTTTGTGAAGGTTTGGTAAGATACCAAACGGCACCATTAAAATTTTACTCAGAATAAATAAAAGTGAGTTGGAATAAATTTATTGCACCAACAAACATGATTGAAAGTTTAATATATATGTAAAAACACTGCTAAGAGGTTCTGTGTTTTTAAGTTATTGGATCAGTAAGCTAATGTAATTAATAGAAGACATCTTATTAAAGTATGTTAAAATAAGGTGAAAAAGATGCAATAAAAAGTTTTCTTGAAAGGCAAGAAGAGACATGGCTGTAGGCTTCCTAAAGCAGAAGAAGGGACCCGTTTAACTATGCTCATGATTCAAGAACTTATATTAAAAGAGAAAAAGAGAAAAAACACAGTGAAAGAAAAATAAGCTAAAAGACAAGGATAATTGGGCAAGTCATCAGCATGATGCTTGGTGAGCTAAAGCAAGGAAAAATCAAAGAAAGAAAAAACAACAGATAACTGGTATGTTAAATATACGTAGCCAGGAGGGAGAGGTAAGTCGGCATGCAAATAAGCACTGGCTATTTGATGAAGCTTCTGATCAAAACAAGCATCTCCAGAAGATGTAGTTAAAAAAATAGTGCCAGGTGCTGCAAATAAACTATCAATCCTTGGCAGAAGGGAAGTCATTGGTATTTAGTTATCCTCAAAAACAACAGTATAAATTAGAGTTATTGAATCATTGGTTCTCAACTCTCACTGGACAGTGATAAAGATAAGCCAAAAATGCAAAACAGTTGGCAGGTTTTGATGTTGGCAACTTCAAAATATATCATGAGAAGGAATCCAACCATCAAACTTCACTGGGAGACAAATAATTCTGTAAGTATTACCTGCTACGTTCCAAAAGTGAATGAGTTGGATGCTTCAAAGAAGAACAGACAAAATGAAGGATCTCATGCATCTGAGAGCAAAGACATACATTTTTATTGAACAAATTGCACACTCTGGCACTGGTTAAAGGCTTATTACTTCTGCATAAGGGAGCCTGAAGCTATAAAGGAAAATCATATCAACTGGTGAAGGCTTTCCTATGGAGACAGCTCTTACAATCTCTGCAGACCTGGAATTATCTTCTTCAGTACTTTGCCAAAAAAAAAAAAAAAAAACCAACACAAAAAAGACAACAACAAAACCCAAACAACTTGTTCACATATATGAAGAAACACAGCCTTTGATATTACTGTGCTCAAGACACAGCCCTGTGCCACATCCATATATTCATGTGCTTTGTCAGTGTGTTTCTCTGTTACACAGCATGCAGATATTGATGTTGAGTCTCAAATACTGTAGAAGTGTACACTAACATTTTTTGCCTTACTGTCCCAACCTCTTCCACTTCTCTCTGCCTCCTCTGCCCCTCTCCTTTCAGTTGCTGTCATACTATTTCTCTCCCTGCTTGTATTCCCCTCCTTGGTTCTCCTCTTCAGCTTTACTCCTCCAACCCTTTCTATTGTTGCAATATTTACACATGCATTAGTGTTCAATACACCTGCTGCTGATCCTCTCTCCTCACTCTGAATTTTCCTATTCCTCTCAACTATTTGACTTGCTGTGCTCCAAAGCCACTGGAGATGAACAAAACAACACCCTGATTCCAGCCTCTATCCTCTAAACACACATCTCCTTTCTCACTGTATTCCTCAGTCACCCTCAGCACACCCAAACAGCTTCTGCTCCAGTCAAGCAGTGAAGAGAGGGAAATTCAGTGGGAGAGAGTGCAAGGAATTGGCAATGAGGAATAGAAAGTGGGATGTCTCCAGTGCCCTAGGAGTCCCGCACATCCTCACATGCACGCTGAAGTGCAGCATGATTCTGACTAAGACTTCTGTTGTATTAAATCACATTCAACCAAAGTTTTGCAAGCCTATAAGCTACTAAATTCAAGCTCCTAAAGAAAAATGAAAAATAGAAAACAAAGAAACTATCAAATGATATAATCACAGAAATCAGCATTGTTCCTATCTGTATGGGAAATTGGTAATCACAGCCTGAACCTCTGAGGCAAGTATCAGGTCAGCTATGGGAGCACAGGTGAGAGTAATTTAGCTGTGCTCCCGGAAAGGGGTGGAGCTTGACTCCACCTCCTCTAGACCTCATTTAAGGGCTGACCACCACTAAGGCAGCATCTCTTGGAGACTGCTCCCTGGTGGAAATTGCCTCAGCATTTCTCAGTGAAGGTGTCCTTATTGGTGAGTTTTTCCTTATAAATAGCCATTTTGAATATCAGCTACTATATTTGTATTATTCTACTTTATGCTATCAATAGTTACTGGAGGCAGTTATGTCTAGATTGGCCTTCCCACTAAAAGATGAATCTTTACAACAATCTCTCTAAGTTGAGATCTACTTTTACCTAAAAACTGGGGATTCTTACATCATTCTATCAGTAAACTGCCCTAAGTTCCCTATTCAATTTTCATTTCTACTCTATTTTCACTGCTTGAAAAATATTTGGATGGACATACAATCCTTTTGACTTAAACTTTTTCTTTTCCTGCCAAGGTGCAATTCTTTCTTGAAGTATTCACTGCCAATGTTATGTCACATTTTTAAAAGCTTAGGGAAGCTCACTGACATTCACCATCCACACAAACTCAATGTTTTCCACATTTTAGCCATGCTTTAGTTCTGTTTAAACAAGATTGTTGATACTCTGCTTCAGTAAGCTCTAGGACAATCACCAGCCAGGTTTTGTGTGTGGAAGTCAAGTGTCTTTTATATTTTTAAACTTTCAGAGGAAACATGCTGATGAGCTCTTGATCTTTTTCTTGCCTAATTCACTTCTGCTTTTTCCAATTTTCAGAAAGTAAATTAGTTTCAGAAAGGTCAGATGAATCTGGCCAGCCACCACTATCATTATTATTGTCATTAAACTATTCAAGTGCTGAGGTTCTCTCATAAACACGCTGCCCAGAGAAACTTCATTCTCATTCACAGAAAATTTGAAATGATATATGGGAGTGCTAACAGGTACCATTTGCAGCATGTTTGAAAAGGATTTGGTGTACTTCCACAGTTCATAGCAAGGACCTGATTCTCTCAGGGGAAGTGTAGTCTACTACTGAAAACACACAAGGGGAAATTTAACAGCAAAACATGCAAATAGAAAAGGGTAATACAGCAAATAAAGCTGTGCACATGATAGATAAGTGCAATCGTTGTATAGCTTAGAACATTTTCAAGGTAAAGTCGCATTTGTGGAGTCTGACACGAAGGATGTTCTATAATTAAACTACTTACAGGTACCTTTTAAGTCAGTTCACATGTTTTGCATGACTACTTCATCAAATGAAAATATGAAAAAATCAAAGCAAACATAGAGATACTAAATTCAGCAGGCAGACAGGGTGATTCTTCTCTACATTAGATATTTACATCTATAGGTATACAGGCAAGCTGAGTTCCATACACATCTTTACCTAAGTTCTGTAGATCTCAGGAAAAGCAAGCAATCCTTCATGTTCACTATGATACCAGAAATGTGTTTGTTATGTAAGAAAATACATACAGATTGGATGCAAGAGGAGCATTTGCCATCACTCACAGGTGAAGAGCCAGCAATCACAGAACAAGCAGGGAAGAAGTGGGCTCTAGGTCACACAGCTCACTCAGCAAGCTGTTCTTTACCTGCACAGCGAAGGTCAAACATTCACAGTTTATTCTACCTTTGTGGCTTGGAAAATAAATAAATAAATAAACAAACAACAAAAAAATCAATGTTCTAACTGATGATTAACAACATTTAAGTGAGCCAGAAAGATAATTAAATGTTTTGCTAAGAACAGGTTGTTATGTAGCATACCTTTTGTACTGTGTTTCTTCAGATCCTGAACTACTTCAGTTTACTCTTTGCCTACTAAATTTAAAAGCTGTAAGTTCTCAAGTGTAAAATCATTACAGTTTTGAAGAGTAATACAAAGAAGGGTTTGAGGCCTTTCCCTTTATTAGAACTGTGAACAAAAAAAAAAAAAAGATATTATGTATTTCAGTTACACAAGACATTGGAACAGGTTGCCCAGAGAGGTTGTAGATGCCCCCTCCCTGGAGGCAACCAAGGCAAGGCTGGATGGGGCTGTGAGCAGCCTGGACTTGAGGAGGTTGTCCCTGCCTGTAGCAAGGGGCTTAGAAGAACATGATCTTAAGGGTCTATTCCAACCCAACTATTCTGTGATTCTAAGACCCATGATAACAGTATAGATGAAGTTTAAAGAAATCGATAAGCTTAAACCTGCTTGCTGAAGTTAAGCTATTTGTTAGATCAGCATGGACAAAGCACAGAGGTATCCTGGTAGGTTCTTTGCAGCCAGGTGTGATGATTAATTCTCACTTAAAATAATTTTACTGCTGGGTACTGTTGTTGAGAACAGCTGGGGGACAACTTCTCAAGAAGATGCAGAAGGAGGCTCAGCTATACACAGATGGGCCTTGATATCCTTGATACCTCCCAAGGAATTACTAAAATAGAACAAAAATATTAAACAGTTATAAGCAAAAGAGTGTTGGAAAAAATGCAAACTTTTCTACCTCACTACAGTCACTCCGGACCAATATCCTACAGCAAAGGCACCCAGCTTTTATCTCAGCAATGCAGAAGAGCACATTCTTCCTAGAGAATCTCAGGTGACCAGATCTGTACCTATCATGCGTATACCATGAAGTTGTCTGTGTCTTCTAACAGGTGCACCTCAACATTCAAAGTCTCCTTCTGCTACCAATACACATTTGAGGAGAGATGCACATGCCTCAATTGTAGCAGTTCCTTAAGGAAGTCAGGTAAGTCACCCCAGGTGAAAGCTCACAGGCCACTGCTCTACCACATGCACCTCAGTCTGACACTAACCAGCAATTTATTTAAAAACACACTCCATATTTTCACACAAAACGGAGAATGGAATCACCACTCAGTACCCAGAAGATGCATCTGTTAAAATTTTTAAAAATTACTTATTCTGATAGTCTTTCAATCTACCTTTGAGATGAGCAGCAAATGTTCTACAGTTTTCTGGTTTACAACCAGATGGAGGCTAATAAACAGAAACAGAGGTGAACTTGAAAGACTGTTTTGTTTTTTATTTAGCAAACTCAGATTGCCAATTAGCTTAAGACAGCTTTCACTGCAAGGAAGGAAGTATAAATTTTGAATTGCTTAAGGGTTAGCAAATGCAAAGCAGGATCTTTTTCACTGAAAAAGGTCACACCCCTTTCCAGTATTATGGAGAGCTTTCTGGAAACACAGTTTTATTGGAGCAAAGAAAGGAATAAATATAATAAATGTCTAATCATCTTTGCTGTATCCAGTACTTGAAGTGAAATTTATTTCCTTCTACATTTAAAGACAAACAGGCAGTTTAGCAACAAGCTCACGTAGCCATCTAACAACACTGATTTTAAAGAGATTTTGAACTATGAAACTGAATGACTGGAGAAAAAGTAGTGGAGATCAAACCAGACACTGCTTACACAGGTTTCTTGAAGTAAATGTTCAAACCAGACATATGGTGCAAAACTGTCTGAAGGAAATCTCATGCACACTGCTGCCTCTTCAATTATAATGCTTTCTGTAGATTCCTCTGCAATGTATATTGCTTCCTTTGGGCTGTCTCACATGGAGAACAGCAACGTGTCACTGCCTCATTGTGAAGTCTCAGGAGCACAAAAAGACAAAAAGCACCTTTAATTCTGCTTTTTGCGTGAGGTAAAATGGCACTCAGACACCAAGTTCCCTCCTCTCCTGAAGTCATGACAAGAAAAGCTGTTCTGTGACCAGAAAGGGAATGGCGAGCACTGGAGAATGGACCTTAAGCTATTACAACAGAGTGAGAAATGGGAGTTGACCTGGATGTGTCCTTGCACCTAGATGTACTCAAAGCAGCAAGCCAGCCTCTGGTCTCCTATGCCAGGCATGTGAACCATTTGTTCCTTTCACTGGCACAAGTGTTCAGAATTTAATGAAAGCTTGGTACTTCGAAAGTTTTCCAGTGGCTTCCTTAAGGTCACATTGGTGGATATTGTAGTTGTTCAGGTAAGTCATTAGGTCTTACATCACCATTCAGGATTGAGGTGTATCCAATGGATACATGAGGCTCTGTTTCTGTATTAGATTTCTCCAAAAAACATTCCCTACATGTGACCAAACTGAACTTGCTCAAAAAATACAGCCATCAGAGGGTTGCTTCAAAACTCATTTGTGCAAGACCAAAATACCAATACAGACACATCTCAACAGTCAAGCTAGTTCAGATATCAGACATATCAGACCTAGAGATAGAGTGTTTTATTGTTTCAGTTTAGGACCACAAAGATGAAAAGATTTTGAGCAGAGATCTCAATAACATTTGCTAGCGCATTTTATTTACGGACATTAGTCACCTGAATTTATACCAGTTCATATTGAGAGTATTTCTAACATTGCATTTCAATATAGAGTATCTGAGGCTTGAATTTTCATATGGTCAACACCTACACATAAATTTGCTACCTCATTTTTTCCAATAAAGACGAATTAGTAAAATTTGCTACTACTATGGTACTACTGTGGTTCACATAATTCATCTGAAACCGGTATCCCTGGAAGTTTTTTTTTTTTTTAATTAAAAGGGATTCAGTACTATTAAACAATAAAATATCAGAACCACAAAGGAGACATAATTGTAAAATGAATTGTGCAGCTCCAAGGTTTCCAAATCCACATGCTGGTATTGGCAGCTAGCCTTCAATTGTTAAAAAGTAGTATGAAAACACATGTAGCCACTGACAGCAAGGTAAGGTGCTCTCCATCCTTTAAAGGAATACTGATCCCCCTGCAGGTCTGAATTTTGGGACAGTCAGTGCCCAAGTATAACTTGCTGATCTTGCTAACTACAGCATGGATAATACAATGTGCAAATTTTACCTGCTCTAACTTCAGCGCTGTCAAAAACTTAGCAGTCTTTCTAGGCTTTCACTAAAGGCAAGCTTTGTTCCTTAACACACTCATATCTGTTAGACCAAAAGTTCTGACTAGGGCAGCCAGAAATGTACGAAACTGAGCTTCAACAAACATTGGACATAGTCCAAAATTTGAGCTGGAAATTTCAGAAAACAAATGTTTCCAGCAATAAACTCCTGCCCCCCCAGCCTCCCCTTCCCCCCCCCCCCGTTACTTCAGCATCTCCCTGTGAAGGTCTGCCCAACAGTGAGAGCTGCATAAGCACAAACAGAAGCAAAACAAAGAACTGGAGTCAAACCGTCCATATAGGTGTGAAACTGCTGTAAAGCCTACTGTTTCAAATACATATATATAAGCAGGCTATGAGAAATGCAAATACAAACATCTTACTGGTGATGAATCAGAATAAACCATCAGTTCCCAATGAAGGAGGAACATGATGCATAACAGAAATGCAAATGTGCCTTTTGATAATTCAGATATTTTTATGTGCTATTTTCAGAGCTTTTAAAAACACCACGTTGGAATATTTGTCTTCCTAAAAAGAAAAGCTATGAATCTCTGAAGGAATCCAGAGATCTGAACAGAATTCTGTTTGCCTGAAATTCACTCTGCCTCCCTCCTTCTCTTACCCTGTGTTTTTTTTTTTTACTGTTCCAGAGGGCTTTTCTGTTACATACACAAAGCTATTTTATATGGCACTAGAGAGACAAGTGACTGGAGAAATCCTACTATCAGGCACTCACAGTCCAGCAGTAACTGAGCTCCTCATTTACACAAAAATCCTTCACTGTGCTGCGAGAAAAGAGACATTATCAAAGTTGCTCTAGATATTGTTAGCTCGAATGACAGTGGCTTAACCTACACTGAAGGAGAGACTACTCTTAACCTCAGCTCAGCTTCAGTGCAATATTGAGTATCTAGATAACTTTTAATATCCTTACTTCCCAATTTCCTGGTGACTTAGGGCAATGTTATAAATAATCAATCTGTGTAAAGTAGATAAATCGTAATGCAGTTGCAATCAGTGCAATCAAGAAACTGACCTGCACGGAAATGCCACAACAACATGGAATGGCCACAACAACTGCAGGCAGCGCTACAGGCTTGGGGCAGAGCGGCTGGAAGACCGTGTAGAGGAAATGGACCTGGGGGTACTGATTGATGCTCAGCAGAACATGAGCCAGCAGTGTGCCCAGGCAGCGAAGAGGTCAACAGCATCCTGGCTTGCATCAGAAACAGTGTTGCCAGCAGGAACAAAGAAGTGATTGTCCTCCTGTATTTGGCTCTGGTGAGGTTGTACCTGGAGTACTGTGTCCAGTTTTGGACTCATCACTGCAAGAAAGACATGGAAGCCCTGGAGCACGTTCAAAGAAGTGCAACAAAACTGATGAGGGGTCTGGAGCACAGGCCATATGAGGAACAGCTGAAGGAGCTGGGATTGTTCAGTCTGGAGAAGAGGAGGCTCAGGAGAGACCTCATTTCTCTAACTACCTGAAGGGAGGTTGTACTGTGATGGAGGTCGGCCTTTTCTCTTGTGTTACTGGTGATAGGACTAGAGGGAATGGCTCCAAGATGCACCAGGGGAGGCTCAGGCTGGACGTTAGGAAATACTACTTCTCTGAAAGAGTGGTCAGACAATGGAATAGGCTGCCCAGGGAGGTGGTGGAGTCAGCGACCCAGGAGGTGTTCAAGGAACATTTGGAGGTTGCGTTGAAGGACATGGTTTAGTGAGAACTATTGGTGATGGGCAGATGGTTGGACTGGATGATCTTCTAGGTCTTTTCCCACCTTAGTGATTCTGTGAAAAACAATAACTCAAAGAATCAGGGGAAAAAGATCTGCCACATTTCACTTGGGTAAAATTCCGAATCTGATTTGCTGCTCAGCCACATAAAATAGAAGAATATGTTTAGCAACTAGATATACAAAATGCAGTAGCTAATTGTTTCTGAAGAAATATGTAGTTCATGCATGCCATATCCTAGAAGTATATCAACAACTCAATGCCCAGTATTTCAGTGGAGATACAAAATAAAATTCCTCCAAGGATTCATATTTAGTTTACTTGCCTGTCACAAAGCAGGTCCATAGCACTGCATGGACACAAGGGTTCAAGCATAAGATCTTGGTCTAATTTTGTGGCCTTTCTACTATTCAGCTACAACAAACACATTCTGAGCCTTCAGAGATGATTCTTGATGGCAGCATGCCAGTACTGAACTTGGCAAGGATACTGACATACACTGGGTAGCAAAATAAGAAAAAGGTTCAGCACTTCTAAAGAGATGAGACTTGAAAGTGGGACAGTATTGATTTTCTTTACTGTACTTTATAGTCCATCTTTGTACACTGCACTTTCAAAAAGAGGCAGAAGACAACAGTTGCAATTATAATGTAAGTGATGTTGTGAGTAGTAGTCTGAAGACAGCAGTCACCAAGACAAGATGAAGAGTGGTACAGGAACAAGAATAAAAGCTATTTTGCAGACAAAGCCTGCAAAATTTGTAATTGATCAAGGAGAGCTCTAGCATTACAAACACCTTCCAAGCGAATTCTTCTCCCTGCCTCCTTTCTTGGCTCACAACAATGAAAATTTGTAACACCTGACAGTTAAAAGGCCCAGAATCACACTTTTGTGTTGTTCACACTTTATCAGTTTATCAGAGAGAATGTTACAGGAGAGAGTGCCAAAAGCCTTACTAAAGTCAAGATAAACAACATCCACTGCTCTCCCCTCACATACTGAGCTAGTCACCTTATAGAAGAGTCAGGTTCGTCAAGCACGATTTCACCTTCATAAATCCATGCTGACTATTTCTAATCACCTTGTCTTTATGTGAATGGAAACAGTTTCCAGGATTATCTGCTCCATCAACTTCCCAGTGATTGATGTGAAGTGGTCAGCTTCACATCTCCCGAGATATCTTTCTTATTCTTCTTGAAAAGTGGAGACAGTTTCTTTCTACCGGTCCTCAAGATTAACCTCACAATGACACTTTTTAGCTGTTCAGAACTTGCTGGTACAACCCACCGACTTGTGTACATCCAATTTAATTATGTTTCAGTCTGATGTTCCTCTAAGAAGGGCAAGTCTTCCTCCAGACTTTTCTACAGTTCTTAGTGGCCTTGGATTGCTTCAGGCAAGCCTTTTTTGTAGAGACCATTATGAAAAAGGCAGTGAGTACCTCATCCATTTCCATGTTCTTTTCCACAAGGTCCCCTATCTACATACAGCAGTAGATTCAATTTTTCTCTCACTGGCTCTTTGGTTTTGATATTGTTTCAGATTTTTATTTATTTATTTATTTTAAATTACCTTTAACTTGACAGATTCTATATAGACTTTGGCTGTTTTAAACCCCATTCCTGAATGCTCAGTGTCTCTAAATTCCTCCTAGGTCATCTGTTACTGTTTCCAGCTCTCTAACACTTCTGATGGAAACTGCCAGGCAACTCCCAATGCTTCCTCCATTCCAGTACTCTATCAAACAGCATTCAGTTTACTTCCCAGGGGATTTCTAGGCAGTACGGTTCTACAGCAAACTTCTCATGCATTTTAAAAACTGGCTTCTAATCAAAGAACAGTAGTCTTAAACAAAGCAAGCTAGCTGAAGCCCTTCACTCTTAATGATGTTCACTGAACACATTTTGAAGGTTCTTTCTAAACAAGGTCTTATCTTTTCTTGACTTTAAGCATATAAGACATCTTAGCACTGCAGAGCTTCCATCTATTTTAAGTAGTGAGCTATGTAAGAATAAGTAATAAACATACTTATGTGATTACCCTAAGAAACGGGGCATCTAATTTACTACTGTTATGGATCTTCTATTATAAAGAATTTACCTCTCCACTGTGGCAGTCCATTAGCATTCACTTTGAACATGACTCCACAAAACATCTGGAAAGGCACAGCAATTCAGACCCCTAAATCCAAAAATTTATTAATCTGTGGTATTGTTTAAAATCCTGATTCTCAACAACAGTGATGTTTCAAAAGCAGTTGAAAGTCAAACAACCGCGTCCAGTGTCTAAAAGGTTCCAAGTGAACAAGTTTAGAGGAAAGCAGTTGAATCCTGTAAGAAATTTTAGATATCCAGAAGTATTAGGTGTATTGGAAAAAGTTCTGCAGCACCACACACTTCTATCTCAATTAACTGTGAGGTAAATGTTAATTCCACACATTTATAAAAACTTGTTTATCCATTCTAAAGTTGCAGTATCTTAATTACTTATCTCTAAAACCAGCTTGAAGTTCACCAGGAAATTTAAGGGTTAAAATAGTTGACCTGTCACTTCCCCAACTAACTGTAAGAAACAACCTCATGAACACCAAGGTTGATAATATTAAAGGGGAAGAGGTGCTCCAGGCACTAAAGCAGGTACTCCCATGTGGCCTGCAGAAAAGCCTATAGTGAATGTGATAAGTTGACCCTGGCTGGCTGCCAGACACCTATCACTCTGCACTTTTGTTGTAGTAAAGCAGTGATGGGATGAGGGGCAGAGCTCTTCCATGCATGGAAGTTGTCCATCTTTTTAAGTATTACAATGTTATTTTGGTGTGAGAATTTCTCACTCACCTTAAAGGTAACAACAGTTTGATAAGAAAGGCAAAAGCTGTTCACACAAGCATAGCAAAATAAGCAATTTATTCACTTCTTCACATCGGCAGGCAGATGTCCAGCCGCTTCCTGGAAAGCAGGGCTTCAGCACACAGAACAGTTACTTGGAAACACTAATGCCACAACTATGAGTATTCCCCCTCCCTCCCTCTTTCCCTGAGCTTTTTTTGGCTGAACATGCTGCCATATGGCATGGAATGTCCCTTTGATCACATCAGGTCAGCTGACCTGTCTATGTCATCTTCCAAACTCTTCCCCCTCAACAAGGCCAGTAAACAGTTTGGAGAGAAAGCCCTGATGCTGTACAAGCTCTGTTAAATAACAGTCAAATGATTACTGGCATGTAATCAGTGCTGTTCAAGCCACAGGTGCAAAGAACAGCACTACGATGAAATTTACTTCCAATTAGTCAGACAGTGCAATTTCTATTCCTTACTCTATAGGATTTTTATCACTCCCAGCTCTCAAGTTACACCAAAGTATTCTTCAACTCATTTTTCATTTCCCAAATCTCCTTACTAAGGCCTACAACTTATACTACACACCTAAACTACTTTTACCTTCAACAGCCAAGTTTATACACAAACTCATTAACAGCATGCTGTCCCTTACCATGGGCCAAGTTCAATCCACCACACAAGATAGCCCATTTATACTTCAAAACCTAGGTCTTCATAAAGAAACTGCACAAGTTACTGAATTCAGACACTAGATGAAGGAATCCACATGAATTGCCTTCAAGTGGTGTCAGAGGAATGTGTACATAAGGATGTAAAGAATACAAACCTTCAGAGATATATCTGTCAAAGAAAAAAAAACCAAAAAAAACCAAACAAAAAAACAACAACAACAACAAAAAAAAAAAAAAACCAAAACAGCAAAAGCAGATAAGAGCACAAAAATCCAAACTAAATTCAACCCTTAGAAAGCCTTCTCTCACCTTCTCCTGCTACATGGGAATAAAGAACATATTACACTAATTCCCATCCCTGTGTTTACATTACAGAGAATTGAATGCACTCATTACTGTTACAGCCAATATTATCCTTTCAAATGCTGTGAGGAAGGACTCTTACCTGTGTTGGCCCAAGGTAAATACCAGGGGCAGCTGACATTCACATAGGTGCCAGGCAGTCCATCAGGCCAGCAGGCATAGTTGTCAAATGTCCTGTTGCAGAACTTGCCTTCTGTAAAGAGGTGGAAGAAAGGGCATACCACTGCCTTGTATTAACATTAATGAGGAAAAGACCAAAGATCAGAATATAAGATACAGCACATGCAATTAAGCCATAATAGTATTATGCAATCAAACCTTGGAGTTCAAGTTTTTTGGACAAATTAGTCTTATTTATCCTTATGTAACAGGAAAGTTAGGAAAAAATTAGTCAAGTAAATCAAGGAACAAGAAAGGCATGTCAATATTAAACCATTTTTATCTTTTCTCTTCCACGCCCTCATATGTCTCAGTTGGATTTAGAATAATTTTGCCATGAATACTGTAGATAATCATCACTGAGAACTGGCTCACTGTCATGCGGTTGGAAGTCTAATCTAATATATAGCGATTCATCAACAAAATACCCACACACAACCATAACTTTGCATTACATCTTAATCAACATGAGAGTACTTCAACTTCAGATTTATTAAACTGTCATTCTTAGAGGGCAGCACTCAACCGCTCAACAGGATAATGGAGCAAAGAGAAATGAATGTTTTGCAGCCATTGTTGTCATCACCTACTGTTCTTACACTGCCACAATAGTACAGTTAAGAGAAGGAAAACTGACAGTTTTGAAGTAATTATTCAGATACAGCTTTAGACACGTCTCATCTTTTTTAGTGTGCCACAACAGAACTGAAGCACAGGAGAGCCCATATGGTGTCCAGTTCTGAACGTCACTGACAAGTCACCAGTGTCCTCTAAACACCACAATGCTGGCACGCTCCACTGGAGCAGCTCTACTGCTAACTTTCCTGCAAGTGTGTGTTTTGTTTTAAATGCCATTTCAGCATTTTACAATGCTCAAAATAATTTCACTGCTAGATTAATGTAAACAGAACTGTCCTAGACTTCCTAATATCTGTACTCTCCCAATCCTTACCTCTACATAAATTTCAGGAGTGCAATATTAGTAACATACTTTGATGCACTGTAGCCACTGCAAGACACTATGGATCTGAAGACTAAAATCTTTACAATGAAATTCTTCCATAAAATGGTTCGTCCAGGCAGAGTGAAGAGTCCAACAGTAAGCAGGTTGAAGGAAATGAAAGAAGAGATGGACTGGATAGTAAACTGGAGAAGTACTTTCAAGTTCATAATTACTCCCATGTACCTGCTATCTTACATTTTAACAGTACTTTGTATCCCTGCCAATCAGACTTACCTGCTACAATAGGAGGAGCCTCATACAAATATTTTAGGCACTGGAGCTGGTACTCCTTCCACTTCTGCACAACCCCAGAGAGGGATCCATCTGTACTCTGAAAGAGAAATAATGAGTCTCAGACACTGAATTTAAACCACATTTTCCATGGAGCCTAAATAGGAGGAGGATGTGAATAAGTCTTGACCAACTCCATCTCCTTCTATGACCAGGTGATCCACCTGATGTGCCCAGGCAGCCAAGAAGGCCAACGGCATCCTGGCTTGTATCAGAAACAGCAGTCAAAAGGACCAAGGATGTGGTCATCCCTCTGTACATGGCTCTGGTGAGGCTGCACCAGAATCTTAATGATTCTACGAAGTCAAAACAGCACTACTCATAATAAACATTGCAAGATGCTACTGTGTGGTTAACTGCAACTAAAGAAATATTTTTCTATAGGTATCATGAAGAAGGAAAAAAAAAACAACAACAACTAAGCTGTGCTCTCAATGAAACCCAAGCTAGGCTAGTTTTGTTGTCTCAAATCACAGAGGGGTTTAGATTGGAAGGGACCTTTCAGATCACCTAGTACCAATTCTCTTCTACAGGCAGGGACACTTTCCACTAGAACAGGTTGTCCAAAAACTCCATCCAGCCTGTCCTTGAACACTTCCAGGGATGGAACATATTTTTCCTAAGGCCACAGAAAGAGCAGGGACTTCTTTTCAGCACAGTATGACAGACTGCAGTATCACCTTTTCCAAGTACCGAGGGGCAGGGTGGGAAATACACACAGACTCTGCACAGGCACAAAGGGAATCAGATGCTATTAAACTATATAGAACTTAGGGCTGGCTGCTCACTCAACCTTAACCAAAGCCACACTGTGCTCACTGAGACCCAGCTTACCCACTGCAATTAAGTACAGAGACAGCAATTCTCACTCCATATTCATATAAAGTGAATTAAAACGTAAGGATTACCAGGCTCTAAGTAATTGATAACACAGCTAATTCAGCATTCTTTTTGTAGAATAAAGCACCACACAGATGGCATAAAAACTTAACAGCATGAACTCTGCAGTGCAACCCTAATAGAGAAGAAAAAGTCATTTAACCCCAGCTGTTGATCAGTTTATAAAGTGAAGCATGAGGGTTAATAACCCTCATAATTTCACTCTCAGAGCTTCAACTGTGAATGTCTGCCTTCTATTTCAGTTTCTAAACTCTTTTAGGTGCTTAGAAAAAAAATACAGTAGGACTTGGGAAGGTTTGTTTAAAGCCACATAGCCATTTTAAATTTATGTTGTATTTCTAGAGAGGCAATCTGGATGCTACTCACTACAAATGGTGCACCTTTAAGAGATGGTTGTATAATCACTCTGGTAAAAAAAGAACAGAAGTGGCATTTTTGGACTATAGGCCTCAAATCCCTTCTCTTGAATCCTTTAATGATTAAAAACCATAGATTTGAGGAAGAAATATGCAATCAGAAGTACCACCAAATGCATTGTGTTCCTGTCTAGATAAAGCCATAACATCTAATTACAAGGATGCACTTCAACATACGATAAGTACAACATTTAGTATGTATCTGTTGTGTTCAAAGAATGGTAGCTGCCTGTATTTACAAGCAACTCTTAACTGTAGCTAGGGCCTTGTGGTTATAATTTTAAAAGAATATGGCCAACTCCCACCAAAGTCAAAACAAGTACAAGCCTGTGGATCTTTCCAACTCTGACCCAGTCTTCCTGATTTAAATCATCCTGGTCACATCTCACCTATGCCAACAAATGCTGCCAAAGTCTGTCTGGACTAAAGTCACCAGTATAAAAATGAATGCACCCCACTGAATGTTAACTCTGCGTGCGTGTTGTAACACAGAAACCTGTAGACTGAGGTCCCTTCCAACCCCTGCAATACTGTGATTCTGTGAAGACATTACTACCTAAATTAGGGCACGAAGAAACACATGGCCAGGGGATCAGCCTGGAGAAGAAGATACTCAGAGAAGACCTTATTGCTCTCATATATAACTACCTGAAGGGAAGTTACAGTGAGCTGGGGATTAACCTTCTCTCTCATGTAACTGGTAATAGGACTAGAGGGAAAGGCTTCAAGATACACCAGGGGAGGTTCAGGCTGGACATTAGGAAGCACTATTTGTCTAAAAGAGTGGTCAGGCAATTGAATGGACTGCTCAGGGAGGTGGTGGAATCACTGACCCTGGAGGTGTTCAAGGAACATTTGGAGGTTATGTTGAGGGACAGGGTTTAGTGAGAATTATTGGTGATGGGTGGATGGTTGGACTGGGTGAACCCGTAGGTCTTTTACAAACTCAGTGATTCTACAGCTTCTATGATTCCAGAATGTCATCTACAGATCTCTGTAGACTGAATAAGGAACAAATGACCAGTATATGGAGAGGGAAGAAGTTCCAAACCTAAGTTTTCCTCAGATAGTCTTCAAAAAGAAACTTTGAGGTTACACACTGTTTAAGTGTCTTCATCTTACAAGGGTAGCTATTAAAGTTATACAGGATTGTTTTACCCCCTCTCATCATCACGTTAATACTTCAATACATAAATTAAAAGGAACATTCTCCAGATGAACTCTGAAGTTAGGATCCAGAATAATTTCTGAGGCTACTCAGTGTTCCACATCTTCCCAGAAAGTAACTGTTGATTATGTATGCAAATGAATGCATCAACTTGATCCAAAACCAGACTTTCAGATTAATATGTAGACAGAGTTTCATTTAGAAGTGAAAGACTACATTTTAAACTATCATCATAAACCTAGAACTGTTTGCACTGAGAAAAACAGCCTGTTCGAGGCAGAGACACTTTGAAACAAAATACTCTTCTAAATCAAGTTTTCATTAATTGTCTTCATGAATACAGGAATAACCAGTTTTAATTAAAAATTAGGGGAAAAAAGGCAAGCTTCTATTCCTTTACTTAATGAAAAAGTAGATATATTCTACTCTATAGTGGTTTCTCATGATGTGAGATGATAACTAACAATGAGATTGTTTTACTCCCAGAATTTGCTAATTAGAAACACCTTTTTGTGGAGACACATTTAGTAGGTTTCTATTATTTATACTCACCAATATTAATACAGTCAAATGTAAAACCTAGGACTACATAGCTTATTCTCTCTATTCAACAGGTCACTCTGCTTCAGCAGTGTTACCAAAGTTAGCTTAAATTTAATTTTACTATATGCTATTTGTAGCAGATTCTATAGGATCCATGTATACACAGACTTATTTTAATATCAGCTGTTACCATAAGAGATACTATGTTTTTTTGAGGAGTGATTTAATTTCTTTAGCAATATTAAAGTACTAGGAATGCTTATATGAGAACAAAGCTCCTGAGTCAGTACTCAGAGTCTGGAACAAATGAGAGAGTATTATTACAGGGCTGCCTTTCATTGCTAAAAGCACCAGTTCATTGTGCTTTTGTTGAGGTTTGCCCCCTTCCATTCATACTCAACCACAGTGGTGAGAACATCAGCAGCAGTGCTGCTGGATGAAGATATATCAAACAAGGGTAGAGGAGAAGATGTCAGAAGCACAGCTGACTAGTTAAAATGGAAGAATGAAAAGGCAAGAATGGGCGAAGGACATTAAAGAAGTGAGTAATGGTGAAGCTTAAGTGGCATAAAATGGAGGTAGGATAATTAAGATGGACAAGAGCACACAGACTGGTGGCCTTTCAGTGTAGGTACTTAATTAAGTGTAATTAATTTCTAGTGATAAATTAGCCCATTCAGTTGTCTGAAGACAGAATGCTTTATAAAACCTCAACATCTTTACAGGAAAGCCTCTTTCTGTAGCCAACATTTATCTTCATAGACCCTACTGTAAAAGGAAGCATTTCAATCGCTTTCCAACATCTTTGAAACTATTTGAGGAAAGGTTGAGTGATGTGCATATGTTCAGCCTGGAGGAAAAAAAGACCGAGAAGGGATCTCATCAATGCTTATAAATACCTAATGGGCAGAAAACAAATGGATTGGGCTGGACTCTTCAGTGGTGTGCAGTGACAGGATAGGGGCCAACAGGAAAAAACTGGAACACAGGAAGTTCCATATAATAAACTGAAATAAACTTCTTTTCTGTAAGAGTCACAGAACACTGGAACAGGCTGCCCACAGAGGATGTGGACCCAGTCTCAATTTTATGATTCCATTGTTGCTCTTACAAAACAAAAACATCAAATAACAGCATCCATAGATACACAAGGTGAGCTATACACAAAGGCACTATTCTGATATAGTGAAATTGGAGCAGAGTATAAATCTTGAAGGGGCTGAGTTTGGACAAAATACACCATAAAACTTCAGAAAGTTTCAGAAAGAAACAGAGAAAATTTCTCTGAGCTCCAGCCAGTGACTTCTGGGATTACCATCTCTTATATAATTACTGGGGGAAGAAGACTGTATCTTCTTGCATATCTTATATGCAGCTGAAAGTGAACATCCTCCTTCTGTAAGATTTCTACTTGCTGCTAAGGGTTCGTATTTAACGTTGCAACCACTAGCACATCCAAAATACTAATCTTAGTCTTCAAAAGCAAGTGCTAGAAAATCTAACGCTGAAGCACTCTCCAGTACAGCCTTGGTATTCTCAATTCAGATAGGAAAAAGGACATCAAACTTCTGAGAGGATGACTCAGATTAAATTTACAGCCTTTTATCTTGGAAACACTAACAAGTTAAACTTCTTTCCCCTCAAAAAAGACTAATAAAAGTCCAGTGCAACACATTATTTCAAGGTTATGCCATTCAGAATCAGTACACCAGAGACTGAGGTAGGTGAAGATTGTACACTATTAGCTTTGTTTGTTCTCATTTGACACTTTCCTATGTAACAAGAATCCTATTAAATTGTTCTGTGCAAATGAACCCACACCAATTAAAGCACTGTTCTATTCATAACATGGATTTACACTTACACAGGTTTTGTCTTCAGTTCACACCCCAAATCGGGTAAAGCACAACAGTGCAATGTTGTGATCCATAACCATCTCCTATTCTCTGAGACTCTCAATCTCCCTGTCAGAAAGAATGATTAAGATGTTTCATGTGTTTCAAGGTGGCATAAAGCGTGAAGCTCATTTACAGCTTCTTGAAAATACTTTCCCACTTAACAAATGCCTTGCTACAACAGTACCTCTGGGAATAGAAGAGGCTGTAGCACAGCAAAACTCTACAAGGTTATCTGTCCACAGAACAAATTTATTCCTCCTGCAATCTATAATCATGTAATCATGTATCTCCATTTCTAATGTGGAGTGAATACAAAAACATAAATAGCAGGATGCCTCCACTAGTTCCTTAAGACCATCTTGACCACTGGTCAAGACCTGATTTCTTAGCAGTTGTTATACACCTGTCAGAGAAGCCCTGTAGATGTTGGTGCTCTAACTCACAACAGTTCTTCAGTTGATGTTCTGGCCAAAAAAACAACAACAAAAAAAGACACCACCACTGTCAGTTCAATCACTTTAAATACAGAAGGTTAAGTCAAAGAGAAAGGTACACTTAAAAAAAGGCAGTACTACCTCTATTAAGCACAGTACTGGAGAACTATTACTGGAGATACTTGCACAATACCTTTTCTGAAGATAATGAGACCACACCATAGGACATCTGACATCCCCCGGATTTCCACATTAATTGCTTTCCTTTCCCAAATTACATCACCTAGTTTTGACTTCAATATACTGACGTTATGGTAGTTTAAGTAACCCTTTTGAGGTCAAGTTACTATTCTTACCTCCTTCTTTAGAGTTGCTTGACTGATCAGATAATATTATACTAATTATATTTCAAGTCATATTTTACAAGATACTTCATCAGCACTTGGACCAATGTGGACAAATCCTACACTTCTCAGGGGGAAAAAAATAAATAAATAAATAAAAATGAAGTAGTGGATCAAAATAGCTTTCCTTTCAGAAAAGCACCTATTACCAGCTTCTAGGAGCTTTTCCTGTAAACACTCCTGTTCCTTGGTTACTAATTGAACGTATGACTTCAGTAGCTCAAGAGCACCATAGAAAAAGCATCCTTCCTGGACCCTCTCTGACAGCAAAAAACATTAAATTACATAGGTCTCTCCAAAAGTAATGTCTCCTATTTGTTTCCAAGGAAACTACAATGGATACAAAGAGTACAATAACACTATTTGACTGAGCAAGTTCTCAGCTACAAAATGTTATTTGCCAACATGGTCACCACTATTTGCTACACGCTTTCACCAGCAATGGGCAGCAGTTCACATGCCATGCTCTGGAAAATCTGCATGGCCATGGCCATCCAGAATGGGACTTATCTTTCACATCTCTGCTACCACTACTGAAATATAGTCTGGAAATAGTAGTACTCTGTATATTGAGTAGATCACATAATGTATGCAGTCTGTCAGACGATTCAAAACTGCTGCATAGAACTGGAGCAGAGGGACAAGGCATCACTTTTATTTTCACTGATAATGAAATAAAAGACATTTTTGGAATATGTTAATAATCTGCTGTCTTGACCAAAGGTAAGGGATAATATGATAATGTATGTAGGTCACTCCAAAAGTAATGCTTTGTATTTACTTCCATGGAAACTATAGCAGATACAAAGAGCACAATAGCACCTTTTGATAGAGCAAATTCCCAGCAGCTAAATGTTATTTTTCAACAGGGATACAACCATAAACCGTGCATTTTCATCAGCATAAGTGACTCCCAGTTACTGCCACCACTGCAGAAATGTAAAACCTACAACCTCACTGTGGTCATATCCACTGTTTGGTTCCCGTACGCATTCAGAAAGCATCAATGAATGTCAGTCAGTGGTAGCCATTTCCTCCACATTTTGTCAGACTGCCCCTCTGCTGCCACCTGTCACACAGCAACAACATGTAATGAAATACTGGAGGAAAGGTTAAACTCCTACTGCCATACATCCACCTCTGATGTTGTGGGCCAAAGTAATAAAATAGGAATGATTACTTTTGGAGCAGGCCTCATATGAGCTCCCCACTAAAGGTGCTAGTGAATTCAGCTAGAATTTGTCTGGCCATATGTGCCAGCTGAGTTTCTTCTTAAGCTGTAACACCTTAGGACTTGCAATGAGATCTTCAAGAAGGAAAGTCTTAGGACTTGAACAGAAGTTTCAGATACAATGTTCAGCAGCTGTCCAACACCAGAGACCCTTCTTTTTTGTCCCTGTTGAGTTTAAGACCTCAGGTTTTATGAAATCAAGCTTCTGAAACCAGAGCAGCAAAAGCTACCTCATCTAGCACTCAAACCCTATCACTGCACAGGAAGGATATTGCTTTGCTTTCTCTTTGGAGTTGCTGAGACTGCCAGTGCACTGCCAGCCCTGAGCAGCAACACTGAGATTTCAACAACTTCCCAAAACACAAAGTACTCTCCACCTCTCATTCCATTTCTTCCTCTGTCCACACGGCTTCAAAACAGCATTTCAGACCACAAAACACATCACCTCAGTCAAGGACCAGAATATGTATTATTTATTTTAAATCAAAGGCTGGATCTCAAGATTCTTTCCTCCTAGTTGAAAATAACCACTGCACCACATGGTCCTTCATCCTTGCCTGCCCTCCTGTCCTTTTCTTTTTCACATCTGCACAGCTTCAAAAGGAAGGGCTGAACGTGCTCAATCACATGTGAAAGCATAAACAAGACAGCACAGATCACTAATCAACTGTCCTCTCCCCATTACCCTCCCTCCATTTCCCCTTTCTTAAGGGCAATTTTTGCTGTAGTAGAAAAAAGGATAAGCACGCGCGCCTCTCAGAAGCAGCTTGGAACTGCAGGTCTCCAAACAGAAAACATTTGTGTGTGGAGGCTTGAGTAAGGCAATTCAAAGAACTAAGAAAATTGACATGAGACAGTCTTGCTTTTAGTACTTCTAGTGACTATGCTGAGGCAGCTCTTAGTTTCTGAAATTCTCCTAAAAATATAAGCAGGTGTGGGGATTCAGCCCTGACCACAAGGGTTTCCACTTCAGGACCAAACATCTCAGGTTTGTCCTGTAACACTTCAATCATGCTTTGAAATCAATTACTCCTCCCTTCCTCTCCACAAGTTTTGTTTCAACAAGGCACGTTTTCATGAGAATAACATCTGGCCCCTATCATTTCTGGATCAAAGCAAAGTATTTGGCAGTCAAAGACACAGATGCCAAAGCAAACTGCTTTAATATCTAAATCAACTTCCACAGGATACTGTACTAAAAGTCAAGTGAATAAAGCACAACTTAATATTTTATCATCCTACAAATTAAGGATAGTCTCCTGTAGACCAGGTAGGGTTGCCTGAAAGTCTACTATAAAACTACAATTAAGAGGTCATTATATTGATTCCGCCTTTGAGGACAGACATACCACAGATACCAGCAAAGGTTTTTGCCCCACAAAGATCTTTTCTCAGCTTGGATAGAGGTTTTCTATTTGCTCGCAGTAGGACACACAAATCAGTATGCTTACAGTTGAAAAATACACATTAAATTTGATAATTGCTTTCTGAAAACATTATTTTCATTACATTTTCATCCATCTGTTCCAGTAAAAAGTCCTGCTGCCAAGGACTTACTACATGAGCCAGTCATAGAAACTTCCAAGCAACCATACAGAGAGACAGAAGAAATGCAAAAATCACAAAGGAACTAATACCAAACTCCTGTGCAGCAGAAAACAATCCCACAATTTTATTTGGAAGTACTGCGGGTCAGCACAAGAATTAAATCATAAGAATCATGTACAAGGAGAGTTTACTATGCATTGCAAAACTAAGTACACGTTTTGTGAAGTATTCTTCAGAAGAGGACATTTATCATTCAGAAGAGGACAGAAGTATCAAAACAGTACAGCATTTAAATCTCATTTACAGACAGATCTGAGTAATAAAAACTTGTAACAGTACAAAAGGAACAATGAAAGTCTAACAGTGTTGTGGGAGTAGGCAAAGCTACAAACAAGAAAACAAAAGTTCTTCAACCCACCCTCAGCTGTAGAGACAAAGTATAGCCTACACTATCAGAAGAATAGCTCAGTCTTTCATAATAAAACACAGAGATAACATGTCACAATGGAGTAGACCTGCATTGAGGAACATTAAGGATTGAAAAAGGAATTAGAAATCTAGGGTTGTGTTCAGATACTTAATCATTGGCACCTACTGATCTCCTCTTAATGTACACAATTGTCTTGTTTTGCCTCCTGTAAAAGATGCAGAAGTGCATGTTTCCCTGTAACTTGCATCACATCTGCCTTTCCCACACACGGTCTTGAATATTGTAGGATGTCAGCAGAGCACTAAAGACCTGCATTTGGTGACAGACTCATCCTGAGCATCTTTTTGCTGCTCAAGCAAAATAAAAAGAAAAAACATCTGTCAAAGCCAGACTTCAACTGCAATTCAAAACACTTTGTGCTAAGCTGGTTCTTTACAATATACTGAACCAAAAGCATTTTAAAAAGGTCTATTTCCTAAGTTTTTAACTTCTGCAAGTACCAATGATGGGCAAGAAACACTAAATGCTTCCACCTTTCACAAAGAAATATCATAGAATGGCCTGGGTTGAAGAGGACCACAATAACCATCTCGTTTCAACCCCCCTACCATGGGCAGGGTTGCCAACCACCACACCAGTCTGCCCATAGCCACATCTAGCTTGGCCCTGAATGCATCCAGGGATGGATGAATCCAATGGGAGTTAAGCATACCCCAGCTTTTCAAAAGACTGTTTAAAAAGTAATCCTTTTCCAAACTGTCACATGGGATCAGAAGGCAAAGGTACAGAGAAATTGAGATTTCTCCCCAGAACCAGCAAAATAAGCTTGATCATCAGCCTGTTGGTTGATCACTAGGACACCTGAGATAAGTTCCCAATAGTGGGGGTTGGAAAAAAACATAAAAGAAAAAAATAAAACACACCACACAAAACAGACCTCTCTTACTGAATGCATTTTATTAAGTAATCTTACAAGAAGCAACCAACAAAAATACAAACAAAATTAGTTCTCCTAAGAAATAAAGGATTTAATACAAAAATCTCAGCAAAAAGCTATTAGAAACAACAAATAAGCTCCATATATAATATTATGAGTTCTGTACCTACTGTTGTTTAGTGATTGCTAAAGAGGAATGCAATAAAATCTGCATGGCTTTCACAGCTCTAATTGCAGACAGTAGCTTATTTTGGTTTTAACTAATGCCAAGTTAACTCCCTCAGCAGTTCATTGTCATAGAGGCTCAAGGTCCATCAGCCAATTATCTGCCATACTGCTCCTTCCCACCTACCCACCCCTTTGCCAAGACAATTATCTGTAGTGGCTTTACAGATTGCCAGCATTTGCATCAGTCTCTTGTATCATCTGATTTCAGATGTGGTGGTACTATCTGCCAGTGAGCCTTGTTCTCCAGATATCATCTGTCTTCTTCCTTCCAAACATTACGGAGGTAATGCAGAGGTATATCTCTGTCTAACACAATGACATGGTCTATCACATCTAAATGTGACAGAATCCCTACAATAGTAACACAGTGGTACCACTGCATATACAACCGTGTTTTCATTTACTTGGATAGATTAAGCGTAGTGTTTTTATAGGCAGCACTTATTTTCTTCTAACCATTTTCAACATCCAACATACACAGCTGCCAAGTCTTGATTTGTCAAAAATAAGACAGGAGCTATGCTGTATAATGGCTGGAGCCTCAACTCAGTTCAATATGGAGAAACAGGGAAGCAGAGGGGAAAAAAAAACCCATAAGACAAAGGCAAATGCTGCCCAGGAACTGTGATCAACAGAAGTAACACAGGTCCACAAGCAAGAACAAAAAAAAAAAAAAAAAGTATGCTTGAAGTTAATCAGATGACCTTCATGTTAGACAGTAATAGATAACAGTTCTTAGGTGATACAAACTAGAAGAACAAATCTGACAACACACTCTGCAACAGGACTGCAGCACCATCTTCACAGCTGTGTTCCCAGTAATGTTACTACTTCCAGAGACAACCCAGCAAGGAAACTGCATTCTTGCTTTCAATCCACATCCCAGATCCTCTTCCCTCTATTTCCCTTTTAAACCAGAAGACAGTGGAATTCAGTACCCCCAAACAGGGAAATTTTTTGCTGCATTCTCAAAAGCCCTTAATAAGAGAATTTAAAGCAACACCTTAATGCGACAACAGTATAATGTATTTGCAAGGTCCCAGTAGCCAAGACTGAACAGTACAGTTGCCTTCCTACAGTTGCAGATAAGAGCTATATTTGATTTTAATTCTGTGCCACCTTACTTTCACTTTTATTTGTGGAGGACAATTCAGCTTCTTTGAAGGCAAAAATAAAACAGCTCAAACACCAGACCTGTGCTTTTTTTCCCCTCTGTTCTCTGTGAAGAGTTGTTACCATCTTCAACAATATTTAGAATTACCATCAGTCTCCATCTAGCTGAAGAACAATGGAGTAAAGCCTATTTTAAGCAGCTTTCATTAACCCATTAGCTTTTACTAACTTTTACTGTTTCTTTAGTACAAGGTTGATGCTTTTAAAGCTTTGTATGGAACTACATAAGCTTAAGACTTTGAAATTAAACAATTCCAAACAGCACTGAGCAAGCTATTCAGTACTTTGCTGTAACAAGTTAACAGCTCTGACTCAAATGATTCAGAAGGATCAAAGCCACCCTCCACTGAGGTAACAAATATCTGTCAGTTTAATTCAGAATTGGTTTACTTCCAGGGTTTGTTTGTTTTCTCTACAGTCCCACTCTGACAGGGAAGTACAGGGATACATTCAAGTCAAGCTGAATCAGCTCTTATCCTATGCTAGGGCTGCAAACCATGTTGTGGAGTAGTCCATTACTATAGGACTTTTCCTCAGGTTTGAATCAGTCTACCACAAATCTACTTTCAAAAAGAGAACTGTAGCATATTTATTTTGGAGGTACATTGCAATAAAAGCATTAAGGGAGAAGACAAGTATTATAATAATCAAATAGCCAAGCAAAACACAAAGACACTAGGAGTTCTGGTCCTGGATCCCAATGGAGACAACACCAGCTCTGAAGTTACTAGTAGTACAGCAGCATGTGTAGCTGATACAGAAATTCATCAAGTTAAATTTAAAATCCTTCTACATGCTTAATCCTGAGATTTTTCTTCGGTAATCTCCTTCTTTGAGCTCAGAGGGTTGTGAAAGTCCGAGTTTTAATGTAAACTAATACTTCATCATTTCTTTCAGGAGTCAACATTGGGCCAGTTTATCAGACACTCACCATTGCAACTCTCTCAAATAGTAGTTTTCTAAAATCCCTATATGAAAATTTTGATAAGGAAGTGAATTGGTAGCCTGCAAACCAATTAACCTTGTTGTACAATCAACCAATGTAGAATTAGAGTAGTGTGGTCAGGATGGAATTTTACAGGTTGTATAATTAGAAAGATTATCACAGTGGAAAGAGATAACCAAAGATAAATGAAATGCTCACCTGTGCCCTAGGCTCACAGTAGAAAACTCCAAAGGGAACAATCTCCAGAAAGATCCTTCCCCAGCTGAATTACCTTCACTTGTACTCCTAGGGAGGACTCAGTTCTTGCCTCAGGTGATCAACCAGTGGTTCAGGTCATGACTCAACAGTTCCTGTACACTTGTATACATAATATTCAGTTACTAATACTCCATTCCCATTCTGCTTAAAAGAACCTGGCACTGAGTATACTACCAGAATCAACAGCAGAAGCCCTGTGCATTACAGGACTGCAGGTCAACCCCATCTGCTGCCATGCTCCTACCTCCCAAAAAGTACCACAGAGGAAGGTAGATGCAAAGAGCAATCTCCATACAAGTTATTCCAGCCCCCCATCCATAGACAATTTCTGGCAGGTTCTCATCTCCATCAGATGGAGTCTCACAAGACTGTCTTCCTAATATGAGGAAAACTGTCAGATTCTTCTCACGTAGAATCCCTACGAGTCCCAGGGCAGGACTGTATTTTATTACTAAATTTATTTTACTCCTGGCAGGTATAACAGCCTTCAGCTGTGCAGGTCTGCTATAGCAAAGGTCTGCTTCAGAGACACAGTTGTGTCTTCAGAAATGAGCCTGCCTCCCCCTTGTTTTTTCTTTCCTAGCCATGCTCTTGTAGGTATGTATGGAGCTCAACATGTTTGTGACTTAAGCCACAGAAGCAAACCATAATTGTCTCGTTGGAACTGAATGGACAGACACTTCTCCCCACCTCTGAAAGGAAGTAAAAGGTCAACAAGACAAAGACCACTGCTCAGGAAGCAAGCACTGGTTTGCAGAAAGCGGGAGATACAATTAAGCCCAAGAGCAGGGTGAAAACTTCATAAGCCACATGAAGAAAAATGTGCAGAGAGCTTCAGAAAACTGTCCAGGCTGAAAAAAATGTAAACAGATTAGAAAGAGCTGTCTCTCGGGTCAAGTCCCAAAGCTTTGCCAGAATGGAGTTTAACTTTGCACAGAAAACTTCCCCCTCCTTCATCTCCAGTTTTCAGAGCACCAAGGGAAGCAGCGACCATGCAGTAATAGCCACACATAGCTGAAAACAGATAGGTCGCTTAAGGGAATTAAAATCATTCAATTAGTTCCATGTTAGTAGTTTCATAGCCACATATTTCCTGTCTGACATTAATCTTAAATCAAGCAGCACTTGTAGGAACAGAATAGTTTCCCTAAGAAGAGGCTTAGAGAAAACACTAGGGAACTTAAATAGCAGCAGCTTTATGTGACTTTGTCTTTCCCGAGACAGTTTATTCTCTGAAATAACTCTGCAAAGAATTCTTGTTTTACATCTCAGTGCATCCTTAAGACATACTTCCAGAGCACAGAATCTTCTTACAGCATAACTCTACTATCATTTAAAGCAGCATAAAGCAGTACCGCTGTTGAAAGATGCGGCTGTGATTTCTCCCCTCCTTCACTCTTCTCTTTGTGCCAACATAAGTGTTCATGCCATTACACTGAGCTAAAAAGGCAGACTCTCCAGGGAAAAATTAAACAGGCAGAATGTTCAAGACTATACAAGTTGCCATGAAGCAGAGGCCAGCACCAGCAGCACAGCTCATGGGGATGTGTAAAAATAATCTTATTCATGGTCTCAGAACTAAGAGGTGTCTAAACAAAGCCCGCTCCCTGTATGAAAACTATTAAGCTAGGTGTCAAGTATTCAAAGACAAAGAAGCAGAGACTTGAGGACTTCAGTTACTGGACAAGTAGTCCTTTAGGCCTCTTTACCAATATCTATTATAGACCACTCAAGAATTTATTTATTCATTACCTTTTCCTTCTAGAAGCGGTACTTGACAACCACAGGGACCTCAAGACCAGAAGCAACCACGATGAACATCTTATCAGCTTTCAGTGTTAATACCTTTCAGAGCCTTACATGAACACTTAACAAGCAGGTACTGTCCAGGCCCACATGTAACCTTGATTCAAAGATTCAAATGATAGAGAATTCACTTCTCCCTCAGGCAATTTGCTACCATGGTTAATTATACTCAGTATTGAATTTGGTGCCCATTTATGTTCAGAGTTTACTTAATCATGTAAATAAGCTTCCTTAGAGGAATTACCTTACAAAGCAAAGTATAACTCAACAGTTTTGTAGAACAGAGTAGGGGTGATGTTACAAAAATACAGCCAATTTAATTTTCCCTAAAAAATAAAGTTGATTGCTATTAGTTATGTTAGACCATTTTTCAGCCTTTTCACAGCACTACTGGATGAGTACCAGATTACTGAAATCAAGCAAAAAACATTAAAAATATTATTGCCACCATACAGTACCACACCAACACTCTGCACTAGCACAATGAAGAAGGAAAGCTTGATTTCTTTCCCCCACCACTGCTGGGATCACTGACTCCTTTGTTAGAAACCAGCTAAATTTTCAGTCCCAATACCCTGCAGACTTCTCACACACTTTAATCTCCATTATCATTTTTTAAACCATTGATTTATATTGGCTCCTGTCAGCTTCTTTACTCTTTGTTATCAGCCATTGCCAGATATTTTAGATGATGCTTTTATTTCTTACAAGAATAGTTTAAAGTTTTTACAGAAGTCAACTACACAGTTTGGGGTATTGGGGACATTATCAGTATCATCATACTTGATGTTAAGAAGCAGTTCTTCACTGTAAGGCTGGTGAGGCACTGGCACAGGTTGCCCAGAGAGGCTGTGGATGCTCCCATTCTGAAGGTGTTGGCAAGGCCAGGCTGGACAGGGCTATAAGCATCCTGGTTTAGAGGGAGGCATCCCTACCTGTAGCAGGGGGTTGGAACTACATAATCTTAAAGGTCCCTACCCAAGATTCTATGGTCCTGAACACCTCAAATTCAGCAGCATTCATGCTTTTATATGATAATTTTCTCACATAATCATTAAAGCTTTTACCCTTTGAAGCATCATGCTTCGGATGGTAGCTAAATTTCATTGTATTATTTCCAGTTTGAAGACTGAATAGACGGGTAAGCATGTAAAAACCTGCTGATGGAAGTGCTGCAGTACAAAGTAGTATGCTTTGTATATAGAACAGAGAACAGACAACAGTCCCTCTTCCATCTCTGGTATCTTCTTGACTCAGTAACAGATATTTTGAGGACAGGAAGTTCACCCATATTAATTTAAAGTAAGTGGATTAGCCAACATACGTTATAATCCTACTCAAATGCCACACCAGCCATTTGCATGCATGTGTACAGACTGCTCTTACACCTTTCCAAAGCACCCAGACAGGACAGCGCTAGAAATCCCTTGAATTCTTCCTTGCTATATTTTTCTACTATGTCTTAAGGATATGTGGAGTTTAAGAAAACAAGACTCACAGTGCAAGACTTTGATACACAAATTTGGAAGACTATTAACACTTCATTCTCTCTCCAGCTTTAATTATTGGGTTCTACTCAGATTTTTCATCCTCTGCTGGAGATATATATTTATACACACATACACTCACATCCCTAACACCAAAAACACTTTCACGTGGTATCTTATAGAAATGAAGCCATTCTCAGCCTTAAGATTAATATCTTCAAAGATGCCTGAGGTGCTCTTGCAATTCTATTAGCAACACTCCTTTTAGAAGAAACTCACTGCCAATTTCTCCCCCCACATCACATACAGCCCTCAACAGGCTGAAAGCAGCCATCAATACCTCTTTAGAACAAAACACACAATGTTATTTTTCATTAAGTAGTAGTATTGCTAATTTATTCTGTGTGAAGGTCTCACCAGTAGGACAGAGATATCTCTAAGACTGACATGAAGCATACAGACCCTTTGGCAAATATGATTTTACTTACACGAGGTAAACTTGATTCTACATGAGTAGAAAGAATAAATGCCAAGATGCAAAGAAAATAAAGCCAACTTCAATTACATCAAAGCCCATTGCTAAAAATCAACATAAAAAAAAGCAGGAAAATCTTGTGCTCCAACAACCTGCACAGTCAGGTTATTGTTACATACATCCTTCTCTACTCTCATGGCAACCAGGATTTATTTAGGAAGATTTGCATGCATAAGGGCTTATTCTTACATTCTTCTAACACAATTTCAAATGATTCAAGAATTCATTGACACTTCATACCTTACACCTCCTTTCTCCAAGATGAGAACCCCTTCCCTTTAGCTTTATAGACTTGAAAGAGATGTTATTACAGGAACCTACAATTTAGTAGACCATCATGTAAAACAAACATTTCAAGCACAACAAGAAGGAAACCCTAAAAAGCCATTGTCAAAACAGGAGTTGTTAAGAAGGATCCATTCTATGGAGAGCAAGTAGAGAAACAACACAATCAAAGAAAGCATTAACTCACTATGTAAGGGACAGTTAAACAACTCTGGCCAGAGACAGACATGCTCTTTGGAGGAACCTGTTAGAGAGGAGCAGCCTGGGCAGTGGGACAAATACAAAGCAGACTGGCCAGCTTGTCTGCTTTATTTCTTCCAAAACTTTCAACAGACAGAACCCACAGAACATTTCCCTTGTCAGATTACTTGGACTAGAAATGATGAAAATACTTAAGGCTGCGCCAGAGTGAAGGAAATGACAGCTGAGAGGGAAAAGATGCCTGAAGAGAAATATTTAGTTGAGAGCAAAGTGGGCTGGCACTTTCCATTCCTAACTGTACAAATAGATTCTTTCCCAGTTTGCATCATAAAACTAAGTGAAAGACAAGTGTTGCAAAACAAGCACAAAACAGTTAGCCCACAGTGGTACTGAAGCTGAGTATTTCCGTGTTGCCACCTGTCAGTTCATACTCCACAGCATTACAAGTTTGCTGCAGACTTGCTATGAAATGATCTCCTCATTTCCCTGTGACAGTGCGCTGTGCATGCTGCCTTTCAAGAAACACTTTTCTCCTTTGCTGATCCCAGCTGTCCATTGAACAGGATGCAGACACTCTGAACAATATAATAAATCTCTTTATTTGGAGCAAGATCAAGCCCCGGAAATATTTCCAGCATGACAAAAATATGGGAAGAGTGAAGAGTAAGAACAGCTATAAATTAAAACCAAACAAACAACAAAATCAGAGGCCACGAAGTAGCATCAGCATAAAGATCACTGTCTTAGATATAACATGTGGACAAGAAAAAGCTTCTAGAATTTAAGATTTTTATGCAAGTTCTCAAAGCACTAACTGGAAATCTATTTTTCCCTTGGTTAGCTGTACATAGAGATTCCCTCCCTCTCCTCTGAAGCACACTTCATGATTCATGAAATGATTGAAAGTATGAACTCTTTAAAGTTCATTTTAAGCACAATGGTAAGCAGTTAATTAAAAAAATAAAAATAAATCAAGGTCACATATAGTTGTAAGTTCTTCTGTTGAAGGTAAGCAATGAGTATTTTCAGAAATGGGACGTGCACACTGCAAAGATCAAAAATAGGCTGTAAAAAAAAAAAAAGGTTTCCAAACCTGAAAAAAGTGATCTTGCAAGGGACAGATATGAAGGAAAGTAATTATTGGAGGCTTGAACAAGTAAAAAGCAAATCCCATGAACTATAGAAATGTTTATGTTAGTTTCGGTCACTCAGTATATCAGCATTTAAGCACACTAAGTAGTACATGCAGCAATGACAGGACAGTTCACTACAAAACACCCTGTTGTAAAAAGCATACTATTTAATAGTACAAATATTCTCATTTATCAATTTGTTTATTATACAAATGTAAATCTTCCTCTCCTTGCTCATCCCCCAGATCAATTATATAGGAACAAAAAAACATTTTCAGAAAAGCACAGCCTTTCTACCCTTATTCTACAAGAGGGGGCCCAGTACTCAACTGATTTCCACTACTATTACAGATATTCCTAAGGCACCTAGCACATTAGTATCCAAGCACCAGACTTATTAATTTAAGTGCACAAAGAAGAAAGCTACTTACACCACTCCTTCTCCAAAACAGGTATTTGGAAAGGAACCATTTTATTAAACGGATTATAGCAATACATGCATATACATATGGTTAGCCACAAATGCCAAATTAGGTTAGACCTCTTGCCACCAAAGATAACTGTTACAGCCAGTACACTACCTTTGATCACCCAGACCTATGAATGCTACAGCATAACACCCCCATCTTCTCCTCCTGTCTTTCCCAGATACATATCCCAGATATATACAGAAGTCAGAGCCTTGTTCCCAAATAGGATCCCACTCCTTTTGTGGCTGAAGGCAGGTTCTTCCCACTCTTCACACACAAAAGCTGTCAATGAAAACAAACTTTGTGCTGAAGAGATCTGGATAGCATTTGTCCACAATACACAATTCACCTCTTGCTAAAGGAAGAATATCCTAGAAAAAAACTATAAAGGTTCAAACATGAGATTGCTGTTCCTATTTGAAAAGTCTGTGACACACAAAAAAGAGAGCAAAGTAACTAAAGCTGCACCAACTGAATGTTTCTTTTACAAAAAACTAACAATCTACAACTGTAACAGCTTCTTCGAGAATTAATATGGAGAGGAAGAGATTAATCCAAGTAATTGTTTGCCCGTTGTTTCCTCTCTACTGCAATCATATGAAACACCCGAGTGATTATTAATCATTTCTCATTGAGATACACAGAAATTTGAATCTCAACAAAAGCTGTGAATGATAAAATGCATTACCTAAACACAGTCTCACAGTTTATTAAGTAAGTAGGGTGACAGAGTGGGGAAGAACACAGGAGCGAGGAGAAAGATGAAAACTTCTGTGCATTGTTATTTCCCATCACTTGGTTACTATAAACAGCAAGACAGGACAAAGGTGAAAAATAATGCAAATATATGGCCATATATATATATAAATTCAGCTGTGCAATGACCCATCCACATGGATGCTACCTCATCATACAAGCAAATTACTTAATCTTTGGTACATTCCAGCCCTGAGACACAATGTAGCTCAGATACCAAAACAAGTTAGAAAATAAGAAATACAGTTTGAAACTGCAGTTCAGTTTCTTGTGATTTACAACCATGTCTGCTACTGCAAAGGCATTAAGAGTTCAGATTATAAAGCTAACATTCTTTCATCTTCCTGCTTCATTAGTAAAAGAAACAGTTTTTTCCTGGAGAGCTTTAACGGCATCATTCATTACCAGCAGGTGTCTTAATCCCCAGAGAGCAATGAACAAACTCAGATCATACTGAGTTATCCTTCAGATACTTCCTATCTTATGGAAGTTCATCCATGAACTAATGTTAGCTGGCCCTGGAAGTCCACAGGGAACCAGCTGGATACAATTAAAAACATTCCTATGTCAACTGTTAGCTAGATTCAAGTAATAAATAACACAGGGGCCCTGAGATTTAAACTTAAAGTACATCCATCTCAATACTAAATGTGTTGCAAGTTTCCTATAGTACTGTTTGAACAAGATGTTTCTGACCACCTTTATGACTGAATGCCTTCTGTACCATTTCTGTAATGTTAAATATTTCCTCTATAGAGGCCACATATAAGCAGTATTTTGAAAGAAGTGCACTACAAACACAGTCTTATTTATTTGATGTGCAACTTATAACCACACCATGTCTTTTAAACAGTACAAAATAACTTAATGCCAGTCTTCTCTTTCCCAGAGAACAGTTTGCCGTGTCACTGAGTTTAAAAAGAATTGGATCTTGTTATCCTTAGAACAGTACATTTCAAACACTACCCAATGAATCCTTAATTAAGAAAATCGTAAACAAAAAGGGCAATAAATTAGAATACTGCAGCCATCTGACAGAAGTTGAGACCAGCAGCTATGTCAAATAATTCAGTTAAAATGTTCCACCTTCAGTTTTCCCATCTCAAGGGAAAACCCCTCGTCCATTGTGCGTAACTAGTACCATACAGCAGAATGCCTTTATTTGGGAGGAACAGGGCTGAAGGAAGAAGATGGAGCTTGACCTAACTGAGCATCACTGACTAAGTTACATAGGGAGGAGTCTGCTGTTTGTTACCCCACACAGCTGTATCAATATCCACAGTGTTTCTACATATGAAGTATTTGGAACTTGTTGGTTTCTAAGGTTCTGGCTTCTTCTACAATAGCAGTAGCAACCCCCAGTTACACTGGACCATACAAGGTCAGCTGTTCCATTAAAGCCTTGCACTGTCTCCTCACTTCATCTATCAAAGCAGAAAGGAAAAATAAATCAAGAGTTGAAGCCAACATTCTCCCTCTATCCAAGAGAGGTCTGAACAGGGATTTTGAGGATGCAAACCACCCTCAATACAATTATCAGCCTGTAGATGAGACACAGTCAGCTAGAAAGGCAACAGGCTTCTGCACTTCCCAAACCAGGCAGGTACCTCACCCAGCCACTCTACCTCGGCTCTCACTAGGATCACTGTAACTCCAAACACCACAAAAACCAAATCAGAACTACAACTAATTTATTTCAGGAACTTCAGCAGGGCATTTATTCCATAACTCACAGACCAAGTTTATTAGAAGATTTTCTGCTTTTCATGAAATAAGTCCTGACATTTTAGAGAGCTTGTCAATCCTTCAGTACACCCAACAATTTTGTATGTCAAATCTCTTAAAGAAACTCTCCAGCAGTTTCTGAGGCTCCTCTCTCTCACTAGAGAGGGCAGAGGAACAAAGTTGCTAGTTTGCCCCTTGAAGTAAATCTAGAGAGGCTACTGCATTGCCAGTTGTCTCTGTACAAGGGGAAATCTAACCCACAATTGAAGCCTTCAAATGTCAAGCACACCTGTCTCTCCCAGAAAGTTTAGAAGGCAATGGCTATTATTACTCACACCACAGCTTCACAGTTACATTAGCCTCATACTTCAGGATTTCTATCAAGCACCTGCAAAAGCTGACAACAGGTCCAGGAATGCCCCTCAAAGGCAGAGGAGCTTCTGTAATTACTTCTCCTGCTATAGCTCTAAATTAGAGTATAATTTCCAGGAGCAAACAAACAGTCTGCTGGCATGTTGAAAGCACAAGTCCTGGATATAGCACACAATGTATTTATCATTCAGCAACTACCACAACAATAGCAAAGAGTGAGCTGATTACTACAGAAGGATGTCAGGACAAAAGACACAAGGAAAGCTGGATTTAATGCCTCCAACCCCTTCCCATATATCTGACTGTAGAGATCAACTGTAGCCTGGAACACAATCTTTAGCAACACCCACCAAAGAACCTGCTAACACACAACCCATGCAACAACCACCTTAGTGTATGCTTTGTGCACACCTGGCTTCAAAGACAGCAACTAGCTTAAGAGGAGGGCCTCCACATTTGGTTGAGCACAAACTCTTTGTCCTTTCTTTGCATTAAAAAGTACATCATCAGAAAAAGGAAGATTCAGGAATGAGACTTCTGTAAGTGTAAGGACATATCATATACCCTGACACTCACTATCCACACAACATACCATACAGTTACAGCATATTTAAAAGAAAACAAACATTCCATAATGCTATGGAAGTTGAGTTTTGTCTTAGCACGGTATTTTTGAAGAGGTGGGAGTCTGGGCTCAACATCCATCCAGGTAACAAGTTAATCCTCCAACTTATTGGCTCTAGGAGAGTCTTAGAGGACTGAGCCACACTTTCAGCAGCTATGGGAAGTCCTCTGCTCACCACCCCTCAATGGATTTCCCCCCAGTCTGACTGGATAATCACACACTCCAGTTAGACCTGTTTTCTGAACACTGTTTTCAGATACCACAGCAGACTCACATTTGTCTATTCTCTTTTCTTGGTTCTGAAAAAGTTGCTTTTAACACATCCAGATTGAGTTAATTCCTTGCAAACTGGTTGTTGAGAGTCGAGCTGCCATGAAACAACCAGCATACGCTTTGATAAGGAGAAACATTTTTTTCAGCCTTAATAATAGTACATAACATACAAAGCATCTAGGAGACTGCAGTCAGTACCATGAGCAATGCTGATACCTATAGAACAAAAAGGGGAGAGAAACATTAGGAAGAAGTTGTTTCCTATGGGAAAAAGATGCATACAAGTTTGATGCCAGCAGAATTCAAAAGGTAAAAACATGTCTCAAGTGTGCTTTTAAGAGGTACAGCTCCCATACACCTTTGGAAGAAGCTATGTATGTCTCCCTTGATTATCACAGCTCAGTAGACAGTGGTAAACTTGTTATGATGCCTGCTGAAAATCTGCAACCTGCCTCAGTATGTGCTCAAAAGTCCCTCCTCCCCCCACTCCTCCCTTCCCCTCCCCCATCAAAAGCAGAGCATTCAGAAGGGAGTTTTTCTAGTAGTTTGGCTTCTTCCTTTCTATATTCAGCTTGTCTTCATCCTGGAACAAGACAAACTCTTTGTGCTACCACAAAAACATGGTCTGATGAGGTCAATGAGTGCTATTTCTATAAGCTTCTCCCAGACATCAGAGAGGTACTCCACACAAGAGTCACAGTGATTGACCACTTAGGTTCACCATGAGTGTTTTGATTTCCCTGCAGTTAGGCCTTTCAGTATGGCTTCATTCTCCAATATGCTCAGCAGCACCAGAACTATATACATCAAAAGCAGCATTTCAGAGATTCTACACATGTAAACATTAAAGACTGTCCCATGCAGATATGCCCATGCACACATCTGTTTCATTTATCCTGAAGACATTACATCTAACAAGTCAGTAATAACAGTAATAATAATAAAGCAGTGCAGTATGGCACAGAAGGCAAAAGGGAAAAAAAAAAATCAGTTTGAAGATTGGAAGAGGTCTGAGCGGGTGAGCAGAACACATGCTTTAAGCTCCGGGTGTCCAACCTTTTGGCTTGCCTGGGCCACAGAGAGTAGAGAGGAATTGCCTTGGGTTTCATAAGTTGCTCCAAAAGTAATGCCTCTTATTTATGCCCATGGAAACAATAACCAATACAGAGAGCACAGTAAAACTATTTGATAGAGCAAATTCTCGCCTACAAAACACTGTTTTCCAACAAGTCTCCAATCAGTAGGTTCACTTTCATGAACTCTCCTAGTGCAGAAAAGAGCAAGGAAAGGAGTAACATCAAGGACTGCACACTAAGTAGCACAAGAAGGCATGCTGTGAAAACAGTCTTGAAGACCTTTAACGGCAGACTCAACTGGGAGGTTGGGAGGGCAAGAGCATAAATGAGACAAAGCAAGAACTGAAAGGAGAACATAGATTAACTCAAAGAACAAGACAAAATTAAAGGAATTGGGCAAGTCATCTTAAAACAGTTAAGGGAAAAGATGGCAAGAGATTGAGCTAACAATGAAAGGCAATCAATTTTGAGAAAAATAGTAGTCGATACCAGACAGCACACTCGGATGGCAATCCATTAACAGTCAATTACAGTGAAACAGCAATAAGATGTAATCAGTACAGCTACGTCTGTACAGCAACTAGCTGCAGGAACTATTCTTCTATACAGCTGATCATGGGACAGCATGATTGAAATTCATAAAAAACAGTTTCTAACAGCAAAACAAGCAGCAAAGAACAACATTCAGCCACCAGCAGCAAATCTATGTGAACCAATAATCACTTCAAGTTCGCTGTATTTTCTAGGCAGTACTGATATCTTGATGGGCTACCTTTCATTTGGCAGACTGGAGATGCTTAGACACTGTTTACCCTATCTCTCTTTGGATAGGAAGCATTGTATGCAAACATTGAATTTGTTATTTTCTTTGGTAGTTCAGTTTAGAAGACTTGCTTTAATTAAAGGAGTTCCTGCCTAAAACTACTTGAATTCAGCCTCACAGGAAAATAACATTGTAGAACTTAAATAGAAGGTTTCTTACCTACTGAGAACTTCTTCCATAGCAAAGACATGTCTGCTATTGTGTAAAGTCACTTTTGTTAAGATACAAACCAATAGAACAGATGCAGTGTGACAAGGAAACTTGAGCAGCCTTGGCTAATAGTACACACACTGGTTTACCGCAGAGAAAGGAACACAAAAGTATTTAATAAAAGAAGCTGAACACTAAGAATTCCACTACAGCACCACAGAAGGAAGCAATCAGTTTTCTAAATGTCACGGTTTGAACTAAAAATCCACCTGCGTCCGTGACAGGGGGCCGTAGGCCCCGGAGGGGCCCTAGGCCGAAAGGAAAAAAGTTAATTAGGAAAAGAAAACAGCGGCAACGATCTAAGGAGGCACACTTATTTACTAAATACTATATCGAAATACAGGATAACACAATATAATACAATATAATTGAAAATTGAGCTAACGAATCAAGCAAAATAGGAGAGAGAATGAGTCCCGTAACCGAGAGGCCTACTGTAAATCTAGGCGAACGGCTGAAGGCTCCCACACACTCCCCTGAACGCCAGAACTCGAAAGACGTCAGTCTGTTCTGCGACAGAGTTAATATAGAGTCCAGGTCCCGTGACCTATCGTGTTGTTCCCTGGGAGATGTAGTCTTCTTCTGTAAGTTGCAGATTCAGTAAAATTATTCATGCTTAATATGATGTTATGATGTGGAATACTGATAGCAAAAATTACAAAATTATTAAACCATGACACTAAAGGATCGCTCCAAGATATAAACTTGTAAAGGCCCCATGATGTCAGAGATAACAGCTCCTGCTGGTACATCCTCTCGAATCCCTGAGAATCAATCAACACAACGAATTAAATCTCAATTTAGTGTGACAGGTCTATGGAAACTGGCTATGATATAACACATTAGAAAGTCTGTTTGACAACCGGCAGACAACCATTTATATTTTGCATACCAAGCCCAGTTTCACTGAATTCTATTGTAGATATACAGCTGCAGCTTTTGGAAGGTAGGAGTTTTAGTTACATCGCCACTTCTGAGAAGAAAACCATACTTTGGAAGTGACAGAAAACGCATCCTGCCATACCCTGTTGTAATTTGCCTACACTTCCCCTCAAATACCTTTGTTTCATACTGCTATCCAGTTGAGTACAGAGTGCACTAACAGCACCAGAAATGTGGGGAAAGGCCAAAAGATTTGACAGCTCTTTCAACAGCTTCAGCTTGCATAAATGCAAGGAGTCAATACATTGTTCTGCTACATTAATACAGTTCTTTCCTTTGGCAATCTAGTTTCCTGTAGTCACTAAGCCCCAAATGGTGAGGTTTTTTTGTTTTTTTTTTTTTTTTTTGCTTGTTTGCTCCCATCTGTATCAGGGGAGCAATATTATAAGCACCTCCTTAGCTTATATAGTCAGATTTGCTGTACTACAGCATTAGGTTTTATTATACATGATGACAATGGCTTTATGGAGTTCCAAAAAAATAAAATTAAGAGTTGTTTCTGGAAAAACAGCACATTACTTTCTGAGTAGATAACTACTGTTTTACTCAGTCATCATTTGGGACAGTGATTTAGACCGCATTCATTTAGATGGTGTCACTATTAAGAGATTTGAAGTTCTACACAATATTAATGCAGGCATGAATTTAAGTGGCCCACACGTATAAAATTTCTGAAAAATTTGGCCATGTTCCCAGGAAAGGAGTCCATAAGCTAGAAGCTGTCCAAGCGTCCTTTGGTAACAGCTACAGCAAGGTGGCACAGTGTCAGACCTTGTTCAATCACCCTTCTCTCAATTGCTTTCTATACCGCTGCCAGTATGTGCTGCTAGTAATGGGCAGAGACTCATCTAGAACATTTTGATTTTGAGCATTCAGGCAACAAAGCAAACTAGTACTATACAAGCTCTGGGAGCAGGAGAACAACAGCAACAGCACAACCCTAACTTGCTGCAGTCAGCGTAATTACAGAGGGGTTGTTGCCCAGGAGAAAACTCAACTAGCCAAGACTCACCTCAGCTCTCCATGCTAGTTCCTGCATAAAGACATCAGTTTCCAGAGCACTTCTCCACCTGTTTCTCAGCCAAGCTCTATAGCCATTCTTCCCATCATAATGATTCATAAAGAACAAGTCTACAGGACAGCATTAATCATGAGCCTCAGCTTAGTTCTCTCAGCATCAGGGTGTGCAAAAGAAAGTCACTGCTCTGCAAGTCCATGCTGGGACCTCGGTGCTGCCCAGGCCAGCATCCAGAAGACACATGGAACCATCCAAGCTGCATCCTTTCATCAAGGCTGACTCAAAGCTGAACTTTAAATGAGAGCAACCTGATCCTAGAAAGCTGTGCATAAAGTGGAAGCTGCAGAAATCAAGGCAGTTGTGACAGCCTTCCTAAAGTTGAGAAAGCAGACAGGACTGCACAAGCATTTAATGCCTGCAACCTATTGGTGACTGTAAGAGAGCAGATTAGTGACTGTAACTGAACACATCTAAACAACCCGATGGGAACAGAGTGAGAACCACACGCACATTCACAAACATCCAATTCTTATTAACATAAGCATTCTGTGGAAATAGATAAGTGTTTATATTGACATGAAAAGCACTTCAGGAAGTAACAGCTGAGGACAGCTAGAGATCTGTAATCCTTCTGCTGAATTTAACTATACATCCGAGGAGCCTGTGCTAATCACATTTTATCATGAGGAACAAAAGCACCACAGGTAGCCTGAAGAACAGAACTGCCAGTCAAGAACTGTGGCACAACTCCTGCCTGTGCTTCACTGATATTTAAATTACTTTCTTCAGGAATATCTCAACAAAGCTTAGAGCATAAGTACTGCACAGGGAACTGGGATCTCAACCCCAGCCCCGGGGTACAGCCAGACAGTGGGGAACCAGCAAGAGGCTGTGTCAGCTCTGCCAGCAGCAGGACACCACTGCTCAGTGGTGAGCAGTGGGAGGACACAACACTTGTCATGAGGAATAACATCCTGCAGTGCAGCTGTGCGCTACCAGCTCTTAATCATTTTACTGCCTCCAATGCAGTAAATCAAGGAAGATCCAGACACTTATTAAGCAATTTCCAGTCATTCCCCCATTTAATATAATAGCAAGTTTTCAGACCAAATATGAACTCCAGACTTTTTTTTTTTTTTTTTTCCTTTATTCTACACACATCTACGGATTCCTTATCTCCCTTTCCCAACTTGCTTTCTCCCTTCTCAGCTGTTTGAGGGGCTGTGGAGGGAGGGAGAAGTTACTCATGAAACAGCAGTCACAGCACCAATAAAGCATTTTCTCCCCAACACCCTGCAAAGTTATTCTACCTTCCTCTGTCACATCCCTTTAAACTAGGAAGCTCACAGCCAGCAGTAAAATTTAGGTGATAACAATCTGCTCAGTGCAATTTACAGTTTAGATATTCCCTTCAACACCATTCTGAACTGAGACAGCAGAAAGCAGAAGTGCCGTGCTTCTGTACACTTAACACTGAGCACAGTGTTTTGCACATTTTTCTCAGCATACATCAGGCACAATCACTGCTCTAGACAAGTTGTCAGATAAGACCCTCTAGTGTCAGAAGAGGATATAAAAGCACACAGCATATTGTGAGAATCAAGACAGAGGGCAAATATAGTGTTGAGAACAGAGGAACTCCCTCTCCTTTCCCCCCAGCCCTACAAGTAGGCAGAGGAGCCCCTCTGCTAGCACAGCCTGGAAGGTAACAAACATTCCTACTACAAGTGCTACTGATCCCCATCCCTAACATCATCCCAAGGTAATCAGGGTGGAAGGTACTTCAGGAAGTCATTTGGTTCAGCCAATGCCAAGCCATGCCTGAGCAAACAGAAAGCATTGCCAAGGACAGGCATTCCCCAGCCCCTCTTGGCCCCAGTTTCAGTCTTGGTTCATCTTCATGGTGAAAAGCTTCCCCTAACCTGAATTTTCTCAGGTGTAATTTGTGCCTGTTGATACTCTAACAAGGCCCTAATATCAGGAAGGAAGAAGACATGAGATAACCAAAAAACCCAGAAATCAATACCTGCAACAGTCCTGCTGACTTCAGCATAGCTGAGAACTAAATGGATTGCTTTCCATAGTATTCTGTATAAATCTGTAGCCTCAAACTTTCAGCAGCTGGGAAATCAGCACAGCCCACAGCTCCAACAGCCTCACCGACCCCTCCATCCCCACAGCCCACCTCCTGTCTCTCCCAGCACTATGCTCCAGGCTCCTCCAGGGAGCAACCCAGCATCCACGGGGTAGAGAAAGAAGCAAAAGCCTCTGTCGTTTCACGTGGACACTGCTGGAGAAAACACGAGAAACACTTGACCAGTGCTTCAGACAGACAGCACGCAGACCCAGGAAAACTAAGCCATCAAGGAAGAGGTTTCCCCATACACACCAACCGTATCTATTCCCCTTGGAGCACGCTCAAGAACTCACCTCTACGACCCCGCTCCTGTGGCTGTTAGATTTTGTTGGCAACACACACGAGCGCGTAATTCCCCGCGGCCGAAAGGAAGAGTTACCTTGAGGATCGCGACACGGCGGCAGCGAGCGGCGCTCTCGCTTCCCACCTCCTTCTGACCACAGCCCCCCAGCAGACCCCCACGCAGACCCCTCCCGCAGCACCGGTTCCGCGGCGCTGCCCGTACCGGAGCACCCGCACCCCCCAACAACCCGGGACTCCCTCGGCCCCAGCCCCGGGCACTCACCCGCCTGGCGGGGGCGGCTCTACCCGCGGCTGCCAGCAACAGGACGAGTGCCACGGCCGGAGCGACGGGCATAGCCGGGGCAGGCCCCGTCCGCGGGGCCCGGCGGAGCGAGCAGCCCGCTCCCGGTGGAGCCCCGGCGGCCGCTTTTGTAGCGGCGGCGGAGGCGGGACCGGGGCCGGCCCAGCCCAGGTGCGGCCCGGGGCGCCTCGGGGAAGGAAAGGAGCCAGAAAAGCGGCTTTGCCAGCCCCGTCCCCACCCCTCAGCTCCGGTTTGAACAATCGCATATCGTCTAGGCTCGGGTTGCAAGGTGGTCCCCGTGCTGTTCGCGGCGTGAAGTTTGATTACTTTTTAGTAACGGCAGATGCCGTTACCCGTTTATATCGGGAATTTTGAGAATCACAGAATCATTAGAGTTGAAAAAGACCCCTAAGATCGTCTCATTCGACCATCATCTCACCCCCTCCGTGCCCACTGACCACATCCCTCAGTGCCACATCCACGCGGCTCTTGAACATCTCCAAGGACAGTGACTGCACCACCTCCCCGTGCCCCACCATTCTTCCCAAGATATTTTTCCCAATATCAGAGCTAGGTTTCTAATCTGAAGTCGAGGTACAAGTCAGCCTCAGTCAGCAGTAGGATGTGCAACTCAGCAAATTAACTCTTTTGATTTTCTCTGTTTGAGATTCAAGTTGTTGTCCTTGCATACTCACTTTGTGCTGACCCTTAAGGCTAATCCAATGCTAATTCACATATACTTGTTGAGATTACGCACTGCTGTCTGGAAGAAGAAAGCATACAAAGCCTCCCCAGTTTAACAGGGAATCTCAATTGAACTGAGAACAGGAGTAAAGATTTCAGATTGTTCTGTTAGATACTACTGGAATAGAAATTAGTTATTAATGATGTATATTAATTTCAAATGCATCACAGCCAGACTGATGCTTTGGGAGTGTAACTGATCACAGCACTGATGCTGTGAGATCATGAAGTTACTTAGTATGTGAATTGCTGGCACAGCAGGTACACCTCAGCAGCCAACTCCAGGCACAACTTGTCATTTGTTGCCTTAAGCCTGAAGGGAGATCCCTTTCAACTGTTCAAAAGTGAGAGGAAACAAAAACTGGGGGGAAAAATCCTTACCAGAAACCTTACTCCTAAAGAGATGAGAAAGGACATACTTATGTTAGGTGAAACTCCTGGTGTCTGCCTCAGACAATGTTTTTTATATTACTTGCTGTGATTTATTTTTCACTGCTCCAGTAAAAGAGATGCTCTGTTAGTATCAGAGTTGCATTTCCATCACAGACATTGCTTAGGAATTAGGGAACAGTGAGGAGCAAAGAACTAAGATTAATTGTGGCCAAGTCCAAAGAGGAGGACAGTGTGATTTTACAGAAATCTGTGATCCCCTGGATTTAAAGGCTCAAGCCTGTACCTAACGTTTGTCTCAAAGGGATGAAGATAATGAGGCAGGAAAACTCACCTATTTTGTCTCAGCTGTATGGGAAACTGGTAATCACAGCCTGAACCTCTGATTAATCAGCTGAGACAAGTGTTGGGTCAGCTGTGGGAGCACAGGTGAGAGTAATTGAGCTGTGCTCCCGGAAGGGGTGGAGCTTGACTCCACCTCCTCTAGACCTCATTTAAGGGATGACCAGCACTAAGGCAGCATCTCTTGGAGATTGTTCCTTGGTGGAGATTGCCTCAGCATTTCTCAGTGAAGGCATCCATATTGGAGAGTCTTCCCTTATAAATAACCTTTTGAATATCTGTCATCATCTTTGTTACCATCTTTGTATTGTTCCACCTTACACTCAGATAAAACAAATTACACATAGATATAAGAAACTTCTGAAGAAATCTACAGTACTGTTACCTGCAGTTATCACACCCTCAAAGGAAGCAAACAGAGAGAAAATTAGCCATACTAAACTGCTGAGAAACACAACTAGAAAAACAAAGCATTTGCTTCAAATTCTAGTGGTTTTACTTTCCTGAAAGACCAAGAGAAGACCCTGGCTCAAGTCAGTATCTGACCTGAAGTCTAGCACCTGACTCAGTCTGGAAGCACTTACTGGTCTTGCCTCATGGCACCTGAAGATGATGCTTGTTGCAGCTGCTCTCAAGTAAACCAACAAAAACACTCTGCAGCTGAGCAAAATATCCTCTAGTCTCATTCAGACCAGGTAATTTGCTTGTGCTTAGAGCCCAGTTCCTCTTCTAGAGGAGGATGAGATGAAAATGGGATTGTGATAGAAGAAATGTTGACTGACTTTACTCAAGAGGTTTAACTATAAAGAGTGGACTCTAAGAAGGTATGTTTTTATTGTGCCCATTAGGAAACTATTATCTCATTTCAGAAAACTGAAGAAAAACTCCACCTATTGACTTAAATGACTGTGATAAAAGAAAGGTTATTTTCTTTGAGATAGAAGGGTATTTGTCCAACAAATTCAGGTTTTCTTAGGAGGAGTGGATAATGATGAAAGTTGTCACTATAATGAAGCTCTATTGGATTTTTGTTATATTTATTACTGTTTCTTTTCAATACTAAAATCTAACTTAATCTTCTATCTGTGTTAATGTTAGAGAAAGGTAATCTCAGAATAGAGAGCTAAGAGAAACGTTAAAATGATACTATCTAAAAGTGAAAGGAGATGAGATTCTTTCAGTTTGAAAAATACAGTGCAATGAGTTGAGAAAGCTTTGTCCAGCACCTTTTTGTTGGTTTTCTTTTGTTTGTTTTGCAAAGGAAGGACTGCATGTACTACTTGACGTATAGGACTTCTTTTTCCTTTCATTAGTTCCTTCTACCTTACATATATTAGAAGATGCAGGATGTGAGGTTGCTGCGATACGAAGAGTTTGGTGTTTTACCTGAATTCTGGATTTACATGAAGAATGGAGGGAGATGTTACTCTGTACAGCATTTAATGCAATGTAAGTATTGGCCATGTGTCTGAAAGGCTGTTAGCTGCTTAGTCCTGTGATTTGTGTGTGTAGCAGCAAGGAGATGTCTGGGTTCATTCTTTTTCCTGCTAAGAGGAATTATCAGAATGGGTCTTTATAAGCTCAATAAAAGCTAAAATATCTGAAGCAAGGATCAGTTTTGCCTGGAAATTAATCCTTTCAGTATTTTCTCAACAAGGGAAAACTTTGATACAGAGAAGGAAAATTGCCTGTATGTTTTGATATATGTTTTGTACAATACTCATGATGCTGATCTTTTCTAAAGAGGCAGGGTGGGCATCTGCCTTCTCAGCTGCTAGATGTCAAGCAGAGAGGATCTGGATTTCAACAGAAAAAGTTTGCCCAAATGCTGAGAAGGCATTTAGTAGCTTGTCGGTAACATCTGATGGGTTTTTGGATACAAAAAATCCTTTTGAAAGTGTGCAGGATACATCTGTTGAGAGAGAGGTGATATCTTATAGTCTAGCAGTTTTAATTTAAAAATATTCCCTGGATGAATGAATGAGATAGGAAATTGATTTTATGGGTTTCCTGTGCACTATCGTGGCTACCATATGTACTGTCTACATAGTAAATATACAGGCCAAAGCCTTCCTCTGGAAAGAATAGCCATTTACGCTGATATATCTGTTCTTTTCACTTGAATTTTATGTTTTGTTCTCATTTCTCCAATAAGGAGAACACAGTCTGTTAATCACAGTGTCCTTTGAGGCCATAACTTTTCACATAATAAACATCCCCAACAAAAGAAAGTGATCCTAACTGTTGTTTAGTTCCATCACTATGCAGCAAGTTCTCACAAATCCTGAAGATATGAGGAGGAAGGACAATTATCTGGGCATCTGTTGAGAAAATTGTCATTCTACCTTTTGGTATCTGTTCACAGATATTCTGCTTTGGTGATTAGGTAGCTACTTCACAAAATTACAATTTAGAGGACTTTTAATTAGCTAACCTCTTGAACAACCACTTAACTAATCTGAATATCAAATAGAAATGGCTATAGGAGGAATTACTGATTAGTCATTGTCATAGAATCATTTGAGTAGGAAGGGACCATAAAAGGCAATCTGGTCTCTCCTGCAAATATCAGGGACACTGTATCAGGTGTAAGGGTGGTAACAGAGGTTGGTTTTAAGGTGGCTAATATAAAGATATTGACCAAGATGGTGATAAATAGTCAAAGGTTATTAGTAAAGAAAACTCACCAATATTGATGCCTGGATCAGATAGCTGAGGCAGTCTCCACTAGGGAGCAATCTCCAAGAGATGCTGCCTCAGTGGTGGTCAGCCCTTAAATGAGGTCTCAGAGGGGGTGGAGTCAAACTCCACCCCTTCCAGGAGCACAGCTAAATTACTCTGACCTGTGCTCCCACAGCTGACCCAACACTTGCCTCAGCTGATTAATCAGTGGTTCAAACTATCATGATTGCCCATACAATCAGGTGCTCAGAGCCCCATCCAGCCTGACTCTGAGTTTCTCCGGGGACAGGGCATCCACCATCTCTCTGGGCAACCTGTGCCTCATAGACTTACTGTAAAAAAAATTCTATGTCCAATCTAAATCTCCCCTCCTCTCTAATAGTTTGAAACCATTTCCCCTTGTTATATCACAACAAAACCCTGCTAAAGAGTATGTCCCCTTATTTCTTATAGCCCCTCCTTAGATACTGAAGGCCTCAATTGGGTCCTTCAGATCCTTCTCTTTCCTCTTATTAAATATTCAATAGAGTCAATCAGAAACTACAGATATCCCCAAGGACTTTGCTAGCATTTCTATAGTAAATTAGAAATCTTAATAGAAGTAGAGGCAGAAAAGTATACTGCCCATATTGTCAGTTGTTCTTCACCGTTCTAACCTCTGCTGTGTAAAGACTCATGGTATTTCTGTTTCAGAAATCTTTTTCTGGATTTGACCTTTATAGTGGACTGTTGCAAAATTAAAAACAAACAAACTTAGACTGATTTTTTTTTTTTTTTCAGAGCTGATCCCTGCACGTATCTCTTACGTTCTGAAAAGAGTATTAACCAAGAGAAAAGGCATCTCTTTTGGCTTATGTACAACTGGATTTGCCTTAGGAATACCCTTGTCTGTGTACCATAATCATCTGATTATAGTAATAGTAATAGTCTCGTGCGGGTTGGAAGGGACCTTAGAGATTATCGAGTCCAACTCCCGGGATTCGAGCCTCTGTGCTGCAGAGCGGCACTTCTACCACTTGCACCACAGGGGGGATTCGAACCCCAGGCCCTGGTGTTGCAAGGCGGCGTCTTTAACCACTGCGCCACTGGGGCACACTATATTCCACACAATATATTCCAATATTAAAATCAAAGAAGCAAAAAACAACAACAAACCAGCAGAAACAACAGTATACTTAAAACTGCAGTGTGCACATTCTATACGCTTGATTTATTTTTATTATTTTACTATATGCATTAATGAATTCATACTTAGATACTACTGGTAAACGTTCTTCCAGACTACCCCAAAATAATACTGAACTTCACATTAAGAATAGATATAATCAGCATGAAATGAAATTACTGAACAGATCAAGCAAATCCTTGGTCTTTCCATAAAATATTTCACCTTGAAAGTGAATGTTCTGATTCTTTAAACAAACTTTAGTTACAAGCAACCAGAATCTTAAGGCAGAAATGGAAAAAAATGTTTCCATGAAAATAATAAATCTTTTAAAGTAAAGTGTAGCTGAAATATTATACTTTTGGAACAAGCTCATGCCCCATCAGTTGTTCTGTGAGATATAGCATCCTGAGAAGAAAACATCTGGAATACAAGTCTTATGAGGAGCAGCTGGGATTGTTCAGTCCAAAGTGGAGGCTCAGGGGAGATACTGTTGCTGTCTACAACTCCTTGAAGGGAGGATGTAGCAAGATCTTCTCCCAGGTAATGGCAATAGGATGAGAGCTGATGGCCTTAAGTTGTACCAGGGGAGGTTTGGGTTGAATATTAGGAAAAATGTCTTCTCGGTGGTAGTGGTGATGCACTGGAATGGGCTGCCCAGGGTGGTGGTGGAGTCACCGTTCCTGGAAGTGTCTAAGAAAAGGGTTGTTGTGGCATTTAGCTGGTAATATTGATAGGTGGATGGTTGGATGAGATGATTCTGTGATCTCCCTCCCTTTTCCCCTCAATTTTCAAATTATATTCCATAGTTTTCAGTAACTTTATCTACTGTTATACAAAAGCTTACCATACAGCCATGCTTCAGACCTCTTGCGAATCATCACCTCTTCCACTTCTGTGGAAAATGATCATCTTGGTATACATGGCAAATTGAAGAATGCTCATTAACATTTTTACTCTAAAGCAAGGGAAAAAATAATGACATACCTTGTCTCACCTGTAAGAATTTACCTCTGAAAATCAGAGGGAAAAGCTTTCTGCAAAACAGCTCCAGTGAACAAAGAACAAAACTGATAAAGACTACAGATGTGCCCTCTAATTCTGGAGTAATTTTTCTACTCATTCTTACTCACATATTCATGAGTTAGGTCCTTTTTGTGTCTGTGTGTGGTGATGATTAATTTTTTTTGTTGGTTTGTGGGTTTTTTTTTGTGTGTGTGTGTGTGTGTTTTTTGTTTCTTTTTTCCTTGTTCTAATCATCTGTTAAATTTTTATATTTTGCAGATGAGGTATTTTTGCCTTTGTCAATTCATGCAACATAATAACATTTCACTACAGAAACAGAAGTATCTTGAATAGCAAATGCACATTAAAGAAATATCAGGAAAGAACTTGAGGGGGAAAAAAGCACGTCAAGGTTAATTTAGGAATCTTAAAGCTTGTTCTGTGAGTACAGAGCGTTTCTGGGAGTGAAAGGTCATCTACTGAGATCTTGAATTCCCACAGATTATGTCAACTGTGAGAAATGTATTGATAGAACAAAACACCAGGCAGGCTCACAGAATATGGGCAAGGGTGAATGGAATCAGATCAGCTGTCAAGAACCTAATGCAATATATGAATTAGTCAAGAGCAGCAATGCATTATTTACCTCTATCTTGCTATTACACAGTTTGGAGAATGAAATCCTCTTCTGTTACATAACTTGGGACATTATTAATTTAGACATTTGCTTATATTTTCCCATATAGACTTTCAGGTATAACGTGGCAATGCACAACTTGACATGTGGCAATGGTTGCATGGTTACACATTTTCCACACAGTGATGAAGCTGAGAGGCCAGAACAGGAAAGACATTATAGGAATGTATAAACTAAGCTATTGTGATGGTTTTGGATATGAGCTAAAATATTTTGCATTGAATTTTCCTCCAGAACCAAGTCCATTGTCAATTTAAAAAAGATTTGCAAATGATAATAAATGAGTTGGGGTAAGAAAGTTTTTACCAAGATCGGGTGTCATTGAAAACCCTTCCCTTTAAGTCCCAACATATTTGCACTAGTGCCACGACAGCCTTCTAGAAATACAGATCCTTTCAGGGCTTTCACAGTACTGCCTGATGAACAGAGTTTTCAGGTCAGTGTTGAGGAGCTAGGCCAGTGTGAACAGCATTTGCTAGTGCTAAGATTGCCCAGTGACCTGGAACAAAAATTGAGACCTCTAATTGTTTTTGGTAGTAGTAGTTTGAATCACTACTAATTAGGATCACATAACATTTATCAGGTGGGTAGGCTCTTTGCACTTTCCCACATTACACAGATTTGATCCTTCCTAAACAGCAAAATGAAGAACACAGTCCAGTCATGTAAGTGAAAAACAGCTGCTAAGTAGAGGAATCTGAACGAAGAACAAATCTGATAAAGATTACTAAAGAGAGTGTAGACTGCATATCTTGCTTACTATTATGTGCATATAATTAGTGCAGTACTAATTATCTGTGGATATTTCATGGATATTTATTGGAAAATAATGCTGTGATTAGCCACTCCTGGGATTCCAGCCTGTGTTTTAGAGTAAAGGTGAAATGCAGGAAAATTATCATAGCTATATATAAATTGCTTCATTATTCCAACTCGAAAAGCATCTGTATTAACTACCTGACACTGTGCTGCTGCTATGTTCCTATGCTGCTTAATTGAACAGAGAAGTTCCTGCATCCCATCAGACAGTGTGGAGAAAACATTCTTGGTGTAATAACCTTGGTTTGCATAATCTACATAGTTTAACAAGAACGAGTGAACTCTGAAAAACCACAAGCAAAAAAATACAGAGCAAATACAGTATTTTTTTTTATCTTAGCTTCCCACACAGTCTAAGAGAATCATACATTTATCATGCTGAGCCCAGGAATACTTGTATCTCAGAGAAGTTAAATTGTATTATGCCTTGCACTGTCTTCTGTTGTCATTATATCTTAGTGAAACACAAACTAAAAGCTGCACATAAGAAAATGAAAAAAATCTGGTTTTCTCTTTTTCAAGCTTAACTTTTTTTTTCTTCTTTTTTTTACATGAATTGTATCATTTAAGCCAGTTTTTGTTAAAGTAATATAATGGAAATATTGAAGACTACATACAATCAGTTAGTTTGGTTTTAAGATCAAGTTTTCACCATATCACCAAAGAGAAAAAAATTCATAAGCCAACACTGAAAGCTTTATTGTATAATAACAGATGGCCCTCAACTAAAAAGCAGAAGAATTACAGATGTAACTGGTCATATATTCTAAATATAAATATATGCTTTCTTGTTTATTTCTGCTATGAAGAACATTTTACTTGATGTCACATAGGAGAGCCACTCCTCTCAATATCCAGTGGTCTGGAGGCACTGCTGTCTTTAAGTAGATGACTGTAATATAGTTCAGATCTGTTCTCATGGGCTTCTTGTAAACAGGGCAAACATAGAGCTTGGAATCCTTAGGACCGGTTGAATTAACAGCAAATATATGTACTACTGGCAGCTGGACAAAAAGCATCTTTGGTGTAGATTCAGTGAGTTTACTGTTTCTTTTGTCCCAACCTGCTCCTTCCAAGTACAGGCCATGAATATATACACCTTCCTGTGTGGACAGTAAGCAGATTCACATCACACAAAAGAAAACATCTGCTTTGTAAAATGAATAATTGAGTAAGCTACAAAAAGGAAAACTTTAATTGGAAGAGTATCTGACATTGAATCTTTCTAACATATAAAATTAGATTATAATATCCTCCCCTTTTTTGTATTTAGCAAGAAATTGCTACTGAAAATGATGGCAATAGAAGTTTTAATAAATCTATTCTGCATACAGTTTTACTTGAAGTTTATTATACATCCATTAAATACACACCTGATTCTATGGCTGAAGATCATTTAAGAGAAATAGCTTTTTTTTTGAAGTAAATGGCTTTAAAATACTTTTATAAATGCAAAAAATACAGAAAAGATTTATAAGTGTTTATAATCTTTTAAATTGAGAACAAACAGTGAGGTGAAGAGGTTAGTAACTTTCCCCTTCAGCAGTCCCAAATTACTGAGTTATACAAACTGTAATATGTTATATTACAGTACTGAAATGAATAATAAAATCTCTCTGCATATCATACTTACAGCAGGAGGTGCTGTGATTTCTTCTTTGTTTAGCTTAAGCACATTGTTATGTACTGTAACTGTATCTAAAGCCCAGCCTTTATGTGCTCGAGTAGCTTCCTGTCTCATTGCTGTTAGGAATCCTTGAAAAATTAAGCCGTAGATTTAGTACGTGTCTCACGTGGCAAAGAAATTTTGCTTATAATGTGTATGGTTCTACATTCAATGTCATAGGCAGATATTCAAAGTTCTAATGAAACCAAATGCCTTAACTAATCATAAAAAACTTTTATATGACACCTTTTTGTTCCTATTTTATCCCCATGGAAGTCACTGCAGGGACAAACATTTTTAAATGGCATACAATACGGTTTTTGTTGGCTGAATAATTCGGTAGCTGAGAAAACGTTTGCTCAGGATACTGACTTGCTTATTATTATTATGTTATCTGCTAAAAGAACCACAGTAGATTTGGGCTTCAAGAAGTAATTTGAGGACAAGTGAGCATATACTGATGTAAAGGCAACTTAGGAAAAAGTTTGTAGATTGTTTGTTTGGTTTTTAAATGGACAATGTAATATAATAAAATAAAAATATAATAAATTTCAAAAAATGCAAAGTTTCAATGATAGAAAACCAAAGGTGAGTCTGAAGAGATAGTACAAATGACTGTGTGCAAGGGGGATCTAAACAAGTCAGCGTTTGTAAAGAATTATTACCATTATTTTGTTAGTGAAGAAAAGGAAGAACTGAAGGTAGAGGATGACATAAGCAGTGAGGTGGTTTTCAGAGTATTGTTTTGAGTAGACTTTGCAGAGCTTTGCAATGATAAAAGGTTTGAGAGGTAAAGGGAAAATTTAGATGTATTATAATAGAGAAAGCTATGGAAGTGAAAGACAGATATAAACAACCAGGTATTTACTACAGGTGTCTCAGAATATGGTAGCCACCAAAACAAAACAGTAGCTGCTTTTTTTCTGCTGTCAGATGAAGTAGTACTTGGAGTTGTCAGAAGGGGACTGAGGAAAATGGAGAAAAGTTAACAGAGAGAACTACATGCTTGAGAGTGATTACTATAAAGTATTAAAGTTGAAATGGCATCAGTTCCTACTTGATGGGGCACAAAGAAAAGAGACTAGCATTTAGAAAGCTGTTGAGTGTATACAAGCAGAAACCATTGAATGAGGTTACTGACAAGCCAGGAAGGAAACCATGACAGAACACAGTCATGAAGTAGAAGGCAGCAATTCCAGATGTAAGAAGTGGTTGAACATACTACTTAGGAAAAGTTCAACTAGAAGCTGTGTCACAGCTGAAATATTCATACGTGTTGCAAACAGAATGTAGTACATAAAATGAACATGTAATAATTTCCTCAAATACTGTCTATTCTATAAAAATAAAACAGGTCTAAGTTTCTAAACTTCGCTAGAACTAATAATATCCATAATAATATATGCAATTTTATCTTTTATAAGCCTGTTGAAGTGCAGTGTTTACTTAAAGGAATACCTACTGCCTCACCACAAACATTTGCTCTCCCTTAGTAATTTTAATTTATAGATGACAAACACTGATACTTGCCCAAACATCACAACAGATTTTAAACACAATTATTGGTGAGACTTTATAATATTATACAGAGATTTTTCCAATAAACAGATAAAATATATTCCTCTTATTTTAACACTGTAATGTATTTGCCAATACCATGATCGATTTAGAGCTTGACTCCCCATTGCAATCAGTCTGTGTTTACTTGCAATGGCAGTACAAGGTAGTCCAATTGCTGAATTGCCTCACCCCAGTCAATTTTTGAACTTTAATTTGTGATTTGATTTACTCTGTTTCCTGGCGAGCTGTATTATTAACACAGTAACTATACCATGCTCTTATCCTGTAGTGCACCATCTATGCTTAGCAGACTACTTTCTCAGTTTCCAGTGCTAGCATTTTGGAACAGAGAAATTTAAACAGTCATCAGCTTCAAGATAGCCTGTGTGCTGGGGTTAGCTCTTAGGCTAAGTATTTTCTTTAATCAAAAGAATCTGTTCCATTATCATCATTTATACCATTTATTCCATTATCATCCTATATCATCAATATATGCTCTTGTGCGCTCATTGGAGATCAGTGCACACACCAGCTATGCTACTTATGATATAAATGGTGTGATGTTTTGACTGGCATCTCAAAACAATCTTTTAACAATAACTGTGATGCTCTCCAGGCACCTTAACTGCTTCTGAGTGTAACTCTAAAAAAAAGTCTTGTATTTTACAGTCCTAGTCATAAAGATATCAGTATGAATGGAAGCATTACAACTCATAAGATGGTCAGGATATCATAGATGAATACTAAAGAAAAATAAAAATCATGGCTGTTACATGTGAAAAATGTTCCACGTGCATTTTGTATGGGTAATTGTGTAGGCTAAAATATACTGCAAACATACATCTAATAAGGTAACATTTTTTGTTAACCACAAAGATGGTTCTAGTTGTTTTTTGTTCTTCTCAATAAATATATCAAGCCATAGCAGACAACGATAGATCGTGTTCACTTGTACTTTGCAGTATATCTTCACTGAATTTGAATAAATTGTATGTAAACAGAAACACTGTGAAAATGACACTGAAAGATGACAGTGGAAGGTAGACAGTTCTGTTTGAGTTGTATGTTGCTACTGTACAGTATAAACATAACCTATTGCTCTAGACTTTTCCATACTTGCAACTTGCACTTTGGAAATGGATAAAGAGTTTGAAGCCACAGGAAAAGCAGGAAAAATACATTTTCTACAGAAGTTCTATCATTGTTTGCAACAAAAGACCAACAAGATAAAGCACTATACTTGTTAGTTGTGTGCTTTCTTTCTTTTAATGTAAAAACTGTGTCTGCAGGTCAGATCAGATGACCACTGTACCAGCATCCTGACTCTAGAAAAAAGGAAGATGCTTACTAACATAACACTAGAACAGGCAAAACGACTCATAAATCCTTCCCTTTCTGTGTTCTTCAAAATTCTGGCAATGTGGAACTTATGAGTCTCCCAACTTGGAGGTTAAGTTTAGACAATCATGTTCACAGCTGCCTTTGAACTGAGTTTCCCATGACTTTGTCTTTGTTTGAATTTATTTGTAACTTCCTCTTCTACAATGTATTCTGACAATTATGAAAAAAAAAAATAAATTCCTTTCTAGGCGTAACATTAAGTTAGACATATAGTAAAACCCATTAAATTATGTTAAATACATTATTACTCAAATCCTTTCAGTACTCTACCTTGTGGGTTAAAGAATCCAGTCATCCAAAACACATTTGGTCTTCCTCCAAATATCCAAGTAGAGAACTGAGTATTTCTTTCCAGAAATTCAGTAAACCAAAAGCCCAGTGTTGAAGAATCCCAAGATATTCTTCTCCATACTTGAGGAATTCGAGCATCATACATATTATCCAGTGCATCTCTCAAATTCTGAAGGAGTAAAATGATAACATATGATCTAGAGCCCTTGAGGTAATAGCTTAAATAGAATAATCCATTCATAGTAGATGTGTTTATACTTGCCTCACTCATAATAATAGTTCCTTCTATGGCTAATTTAAGATCATTCAAACTGTTGCGGACTACTGTGATAACTTTTTGCATTCTGTCAATTTCTTGCCGAAGAAAAATATTCATAGAGTTGAGTTGTCCCATTTTAATTAAACGAGCTTTTACCTAAAAAGACAGATGCCCAGAAGAATGAACTTAGTTAAAAACGAAATGTTAAGATACTGTGACTGTATATTGTTATTCAACAATATAACTCTTTGTTTGAGAAAGACAAACTGTCAATTTGTATTTTCAGCTATTCAACTAAAAATTTCTACCTTAAAACCACTGCAGGGCTTTTTTGTTTGTTTGTTTTTTGGGTTTATTGGTTGTCTGATACTGCCTAATTACTCACACGCTAGACAAGTCAACCTGAAATGTTAAGATATTGTGACCGTATAATGTTATTCAACAATATAACTCTTTGTTTGAGAAAGACAAACTGTCAATTTGTATTTTCAGCTATTCAACTAAAAATTTCTACCTTAAAACCACTGCAGGGCTATTTTTTTTTGTTTGTTTTTTGGGTTTTTTGGTTGTCTGATACTGCCTAATTACTCACGTGCTAGACAAGTCAACCTGAAAAGACCCAGGAGACTGCTGTCACAAAAAGTTAAGACTGTTTTTCTGTTGCTGTTTTCACATCTAGTTGTGGCAAGCACAGTCTCCAGACAAATCTCCATCACTTTTTTGCAGTGATAGAGATAAAAGTGTTGATTTTTTGCTTGAATATGATATTGAATGAATTTAATAAGGTTTCTTTGTGCTTTTTTTGGGGGGGAGGGAAGTGGGGGGAGGGGAGAGATATGCAGATGAACAGAGAAGTTGGGGTCTCATACGTGAATGCTGAACAGAGAGAGAATAGTATGAAAACTACTAAGGTGAGCTTGCCTCATGTGGTATATAATCTGGAGGAAGTTTCTCTAGCATATCTTCAGCTAAACGATAAACAATTGCTTCACGAGTTTCTCCAGGTCCTGAACCACTTTCTTTAGGCTGAATATTGGTAATAGTATCTAGAACATCAGCTGCTGTGTTACTTTGGTATCTACAAGGATAAGAAATGTGTTATAAATTGCGGAGGGTTTTTTAATAGTTTAAACATACACTTGGTAGAATGCAAAATTTGAAAGTGCAGAAAAAACATACTGTGTCACCAGGGTAATTTTAAACTCCCAACACAAATTATTTTCCTGTGTTTACTGTCCTAAGCCAAACACACTCTTTGTGAAGATCTTTTGGCTTTGTGTGATTGTAAAGAATCTGGTTTGCCATCTACCCATCATTATGTGCTTGTTGTTCTTCTAATTCAGAGCTAAGAAAAAGAGAGTGCTACAGAGGCTACTTCTTAACCTCTGTCTGAGTAAATGAGACAGCAGAAAAAAATTATCATATGATTCTAGTTTTGTAACAAGAAAGCATATTTATTTCTTTTAGATGCTTCTTAAAAGTGGAATGCAGATGAAGGAAAAGGTGGAGCCATAACTCTGCATGCTGCCTCTTCATTAATTAGAACATTCATTCTTCCTCAAGGCATTATTTCAGGATTAATTACAAAAGTTTCTAAATTTATAACACTGGAGATTAAACTTTATATTTAATAGTACAGCATGGGCAATGCTAATGTAAATTTATGTTCTTAATCAATACAAAAAAAGCATAGCATTAATGGTAAAAGATAGTAGACCACATCAGTGCTTCAACACAAGTAGAACAACTGAAGTACTTTTGTTATAATACTATCAAGAGGCATAGCATTCTGACAGGCTGTAAGAAAGCAAGCATAAAGTTGATCTGTTCATATTTTAGTGGTGGCATTGTCTACTTTTACCTTATGGTATAAGTACGTGAGGAAAATACAGCCTTGGTCTGACTCAGAACATAAATTTATTACAACTCAAAGCATAATTTTACATGCCAGTTTCCTTTTCAACCTTCATCTGACATCCATCCCTCTTATTACTTTGTCATACATAATTATATAAGAAATGAAATCAAGGATTATTCCACAGGCTAGAACATATGAACTCATAAAGAAAGTATCTAAGATTGAAGATAGTGTCATAAGACTACAGAAGCTAGACACTGTGCAGAAAAAATAGAAGAAATTCTACTGGCACTTTACTTCTCAGAGTATGTAATTTCTGCTTCTGAATGTAAGAATGGTGGGGCTCTCTTGGTCTTTAATAACACTGGACTTTATATTCAAAACTCACAAGCTGTTTTCTATTTATGCCCCTTCATTTAAAAATTGACATATTTATTCAAGGTTACATACTATCATAGAAATTGGATACAATAATATTTCTCTAGTACTTGTGATTTTGCTCCTAATTTTGGTGCCACACTCGTGCTTTTAACCTCTTCCCTGTGTCTCAATGACCACACAACCACTGGCAGAATAGATATGAACTTTTTCCTCATACTGCAAGTCCCATGATTATTATGTTAATTAAAAACTAAAATATAAAAATGTTTGTTCTTTCCCTATGTAAAAAATAATTAGAAACTGCTGTATGCAAACTTTAAGGAAAAACAGATAATACAGAGCAGTTTTTGAAAGATATTCTCCAAGTAGGAGTCTCAAAGGGAAACAGTACTTGTAAAAGTTGAACTATACAAATCCTATATTGTATTTCAAGAGATGTTTCATAATGATTTCATTTTTAAAATTTTAAAAAGCACATAAAAATAATAATAAATGAGTAAATTCTGACTACTTCAAAAGAATATGAACAATATATCAGAAGATACTGCATTCACAGTCATTTACATGGATACAAAGTATTCTACCTCAATGGTGAAATTCACATGAACCCTGGATATCTCTTGAAAAATAGACATTTCACAGAGATTTAGTTTCTTAATAATAAATAAGAGTCACTAGTTTCAATATATTGAGTGCTACTTACGTAATATCAGCGTTAGGATGAAGACCAAAGACCTTTGGGCTATCTACAGCTGGGAGTGACTGGATGTATTCAAAATACTGATCCAGGGTTTTACACACTGGAATTTGATATCCAGTGTAAAAACAGAAAGCACTGTCAAACATCTTTTCACTAAACCACACCTGTGTAAAATCCAAAGGAAAAAAAGTACATTATTCTGCCCCTTAAGAGTTTATAATCTCAATTTTAGAGAATGAGTTCTTGCTTTAGCTAATACATCCTTTTTGTTTTCTTTTTTTTTTTCCCTTGAATATATAAGTAAATCATTAAGAGTTATATCTTTGAAGTTTGACTTCTTGTTCTATTATATCTTTTTAATGATTTCTACTACTCACTAAAGAGAAATCAAGAGGAAGAACCTCCCTGGCAAAGAACAATGTTATGAAAAATTCATTTTACTTTGAAGAGTCTTACAAGCTGGTGAAGAAGTGCATATGCACTAGAAAGACGGTCTTCTAATTTCTGCATAGGAACAACCAATAAAAATGACAAATAGCTGTATTTTCGAAGATTCTCACCCTTGCAAAGCAATTAAGAAGACGCTTATCAAAGTCATCTGTGACCCGGCCTCCATATTGCACTTCTCCAATCATGTAGCGTACTGTGGTCCATGATATTCCCTGCATGCAAGTAAAGCAAATCAAAGACTGTAGTTAAAACACATAAGAAATAGTAATTCAGATATAATCTGAAGCTCATCAGCTTCTAAAATGTAAGCTGAAAAGATTACACTTGGAACAAAAGATGATACTTGAATTCCAATGTGTTTTCTAAGCCTAGCTCTGTAATTTTAAACTAGAATTGGGCTTGATATTGCTTTAAGACACACATCTCATTATTTCTTGTGTGATTTGGAATCACCCTCAGATGCTATGGTCTCTTTTCTCTGTTTTTCCTTTGCAGTTTCTCATATTTCTTAATCAGCAAACTGATAGGATAGCAAGGAATGGCTATTCTACATTATTCCAGTGAAAAAGCAGAAGCCCAATTGGCAGACACAAAGTAGTCTGATTGAATGTCTCAAAACCTGAAGAACATTGGAGCCCCCTTTTCTAAACAGATATTGTATAGATTCGTTAATATTTTGCTTTATGGTACTGAAAAAACAAGATCAGGTTCTGAAGTTCTTATCTACTAATTTTTTTCAACGTGGAGGATAGTATAAAAAAAACCTGAACTTTGATCATTATTAGCTGTGCTGAAGGAATAAAGATTAGTAGAAACACAATGAAAAGCAATTAGAAGTGCTGCATAAAGCAATTAAATATATTGTATGCAACTTGTAGTATTCACCTTCTTGATGTCACATTCATCTAGGTGATTTTGTATAAACTGAACGCTGGCTGTAAAGTCTGCCGAGTTAAATTCATAGGGAATATTCCAACCCAAAGGCCCAAACTTTCGTCGTTCCTTAGGAATGCAATTAAAAACAGGTATGTTAATGGAATGTATTGTTTGGTTCATTGTTCAAGTTAAATTCAAGGAAAAAAAAAAAGTCTAACATCTATGTGCCTCAAACATATCAGTAGTTGACGATGTGGTATTGAGCCCCACCAAGGGGATAAAAACGTACAGAAGAATCAACAGAATCATTTATTTACTTTCAGTGCAAATTACTTTTACTAATCAGTGTATGAGTCATAGCTTTTATGTGTCTCAGGTCTATGTGGATGATCACGTTGTTCTGCTAAGGACGTGTGGTCTACCTTTTCAGCATACTCAACAATTCTCTCTGAACTCTATAATTTTATTTATTTATATGCATACCATCTACTAATGATAGCTGCAACTTTTCAGATTCTAAGTTGCCCCTTTTGTCTTCATTGGCTCAAAGTACCATTTCAACATGTCTTGAAATTAAAAAATTTATTTGCTTTACTCATGCTGCCATCACAGCAGTTTTCAATAGCGCTGTATATATTTGAATTTAATATTATAATGATAGGAGCAACAGAAAAATAATTTACTATAAAAGTGTGAGAATGTAATCTGCAACTCAGAGACGCTTTAAACATCTTAACACTATGAGATTTCACCCCAGTTACATCACTCCATCTATTTTTCCAGGATGCAAAAATAAATAAATAAAGAAATAAATAAATTACTCCACAAATAATTACTTTGTTGAATAGTGCTATTATTTGTTAAATGAATAAACAGTGTCATATTGATGTTCTAAAATTAATAAAGTTATAGTACACTTATTGGATTTCAAGCAACTGGGTGAACAATGACTTGGAAGTGCTGACATCATTAAGCAGAATTTAGCTACCTTAGCTACAATATTTGTAAAAAACTAGAAGGAGAAAGAAAAAGAAAATTTTATATATATATAAACATTTATATAAACATATATATATAACATATATATTAAAAAAACAACCACCAGACCTTTTACTTTTCCTATTTTTCCCAAAGCATATATATTTTTATTACAGATAAGACAGCACTAACCAATAATACCCTGCAGAAACATAAAATGATTTTCTGCCAAATTCTCTGAATTACTTCTTAAGCTATATTTATCGTGGCAGTCTTGTCAAGAAAGGATATCATATACTGGTCAGTTTAAAGCTAGAGAACTGTATATATTGTTTGCCGATCGACAATCTAGCAACAAATTTTCAGAGCAGATGGATAACGGAATAGTTTTGAAAGTATTGATGATTGTACAGACTTATGTCTTCTGTGTCTATAAGAACATTATAACCAGTAAACAGCACACATGACAACTTTTTCACTGTTTCTAATGGGTAGAAGGAGAAAAGTAATTCAGAATGCAATATTAATAGGGACCTTCTACAAAAGTCCTTACACCATATTTGCTGCACTGAAAATGCAAACTCAACAGAGCCTGAAGTTTTAATAGTGTTATAAAACTATTTTGATACTCTTGCTTAAAAAAAAGCTATATTCAGAGAAACCAAATTCTTGATAGATTTTGTGATCGCAAATATTATGTGTCATTAACATACCAAATACATATGCCATCTTGTTGCATTGATATTAGTATAGAAAATATCACATAAAAATAAATTAAAAACAAGACACTAAGTGACAGAATTTTATTTGGTATTAGCCATCTAGAAAGTAGAAAGCTAGTCTAAGCTGGGAATACAAACTACTTTTAAAATCTATGGGAAAAAATACTGATACCTCTGCAGAAAATCATTTACACCTTCACAGTGAGCTGCCTGATAAACTGATTTGCTGTTTTGAGGTGCTTATCTATGTCTATTACTGACAGCGAGTTTAGATGTTATCCCTTCTGTGACTAACTTGGACAGCTAAAATTACATGAAAGAAATCCTCATTCTAAACGTCTACAGCATGAAAATTGCATATACTTTAGAAGCCAATTAAAATAAGAAAGTATACTGAAATACAAATGATAGAAATTAAAGCTCCAGCTCTGCAACATGATGCTATAGTAAATATCAGAATGTGTGTTTTTTCTTAGGAAACACTGTTAAAGCAACTACATTTATCACGACTTAATTTTCAAATGTTCTAAGAAATACCTGCACAGTAGAATGCAGAAATGCTACGGTGTATAGCAAAGGTTTCCACATAGGCATATTGCTAACATCTAACAGATCCTGATTAATTCCAGAAAATGTTCTTTTTAAACCAGCACGTACACCCTGGGGAGGTTCGTTTGTGAACTTCAGAGAAACCTGTTTTGTAAAAAGATAAAAGAAACGTACTTATTTACTGAAACAGAAGCATCACACAAAAATGTCAAAGATATTAGTGAGAAATGAAATATGTAATGTCAGTAGTTGAATCACTGTAGATTCAGAATTGATACTGCTTTACTTTGTAGAAGTAAAGTTACATTATACTGCAAAAAACCTATGACATGCATTACTCTAAGATCCTGAACATGGATTTTCTGTTTATTTTGGTGAGAGCCATCACTGACCACAGATGCAAGAATTTTCATCAATAACTTGCGAGCAGTCGCCATGCTTTTCATTATGCACCATATGATCCTTTATCCCCAGTTCAAGGCCTGAATGTACTCTTCAGAGTAGACAGTAACCCTGCTGTATTTTTTTCCCAAGACTTGAAAGTAAATGCACAGTAACCTCACCTCTCCTCAGTTTGAGTCTTCTTGTTCTTGGAAGCTACTGTGGACTCTGTTGTTATGTCAGCAACAGTAAATTAGGAGATTGCCTGAGAACGTTCCTGGGCACTCCAGTCAGCAGTGCTGGAAGCCAAATCTGTGGCAGTAAAATGCCAAAGTTTTTGGCAATAGCCCCTAGGTTTCATGCAAACTGCCTAGTAGGAATGGTTTCTAGAAAACTTCAATTGTCAAACCATATCTGCAAATTATTTAAAGTGTGCTAGTTACCACAGGTTTCCATGTCAGAGAATGTTATATCTACCTACTACTCCTCTGCATCCTGCTGGTTAATGTTCATGGGCACACTTGAATCTGTTAGTTCGGACACAGACTGACTTTACCAGAATCTGATATACATTCCACAAGACACTTTCAAATGCTGGAGGGACTCAAATAAAAACAAAGCATTCGTCCGCTCCAGCAGTATGTGCCTGTCTGGCTGACTTGCATAACATCACAGCAAGTGCTGAAGTCATAGTAAATGTCAGGCTGTAGGGCAGCTGAATGCAAGCTGCTTCTACCTCTGAGAGAACTTTAAAAGACTGCATTAATGAATAGGTACTTCTAGCAGTTCTACTATCCCCATGCTTGTAATAAGTATTTTCGATTATTTTTAAGGACTGATTTTTCAACTTAGTTTCACAAATTCTTATCTCTGGACTACAGAGCCTAAGCAGGCTCTATACTTTTGCAGTGACCTATCTGCACATGAACACACTGAAGTTTTGGACTGAATGGGAACACTTGCTAACCAATATTTCCATATTTCAAGCGTTATCCTCCTTAGTGTTAAAAATTGTTTTATTAAAAAGCAAATGACTCTCTCCTTTTTTTCCAAAAATGTGATGACTTTTGATTTATCAGTTACTCATTTTCTGGTATCCTTGATATGATAAAGTCTTAACAGTTGATGCGTCACTATAGACTGCAAACATCACAGATTTGAGATAAATGCAGTGAAAATTATACTAGCAACCCTCATAATTCTCTATTCTGAAATTTAGCAGATCATGTATTTACATACCCTACTACTCATAAACTCATATATTTAGGATCTCATCTTCTGTTAAGAGCTATCTTCTATACATGGTGGCTGGTATTATAAATAATACATTTATTACTGGAGGCCCTCTCCTAAATTCAATCCAGAAAGGAATTTCCTCCTCCATTCTGCATGCCACCTGGAATCATATATATAAAGGCTAATGCTTCCCTTTGTACCCTAGGAATCAACATGCTATCTTTTTTTTTTTATTATTTATTTTTAGAAAATGGAAACTAATAAGAAGACTACCACTGCTTTAAAGAGGAGAGAGGTCTTTGAACACTGAAGAGTCAGCACAAATCTATTACACTAGATATTAACCAGCATTATTACCTGCTGCAAAAGTAACTGCACTTTGCTAGAGGTTAGGTCATTTTCCTGGTACTGATGAAAAAATGTCTCCTTAGGATCTACAGAACAACCATTTATGGTTTAGCCAAAAAAAGTCATCTACTTCTTGGTAGATGATCTTCTTTGAGCCATGCTGTTCTTGTGTGTTCTGTTCTCTCTCTGTTTTATTCCAGTCAGAGAAATCTAAAAGAGTCTAAGAGCAGTAACTGGCATTACTCTGTGCACAAAGCACTTGAGCAAAAAACTCAAACAAGTCAAGCCTGATTCAACTGTGTGTGTATAATGTGTACTGACTTAGTGTGAATTCACACATGCATAATGCATCTTTGAGAAAACTTCCTGTTACTGGTAGCTAACCTTCTTGTTTAGTGTCATTTGGATTGTAACATTCGTTTTTTTCATGCCCCTCTGCTCTTTATCTATTCCATTTCATTTTACAAACTTGAACAAATTAAATGGTACAAAGTGCCTGAACTAAACATTTGAACAAACCTGAAGCAGCGTAATTGGGAACTTAGGGTGTGGTTCAGTAGTTATCCAAACTCGAAATGAGTCATTCTGTATCTCAGCAGTAAGAACTGTCTCCAGTAGTTCATCCATGAAATCCAGCCCAAGATGACAATTCTGTAGTAGCACCCATCCACCCTAAATAGGAACACTGACTATTACTATATAAAATTATGACTGAGTAATTTGTAACATTAAGAACAACCATCTATGTTAGAATCAAATTTGGACTTGCATGCAATTTTTGAGTAATTTTTCTTCTGATCTGTTTCTAAACATGTATTATTGTTTGATTTGACACTAGCACAGTTAAAACAAACAAAAAAAGTTAGTGTAAAACTTACTTTCACATTCTATAAATTGATAATGATATAACAACTAGAGTCAAATGTTCTAAGTAAAGTATCAGTGCTACCTAGTGGCAAAAAGAAATAATTCCTATCCTCTTCCAGCAAAACACCAGTGAAAAGCAATCCTACCAGCAGATCCAATAGAATACAAATGAAAAATTAACAGCTAAAATCAAAAACTTAGATCTTAACATACACACACACAAACACCTGTATTTTTAATGACACAGTAAGCATAGAGAGGTGGCATCAAAACTCCAAAGTTTCTAACTTCAATTTGGCTATTGGCAGTGAGCATATTTTTACTAAATTCAACCTGCTGCATATTAATTTCATTCTAATTCAGCTCTCAATTACATCAAAGCTGTATTTTGGTTATTCTTTCTCTGTACTTCTGCTTATGAATTTAAATTCAATCAGCTTTTCTAGCATCACTTAAGAAGCCTGGTGCATCTGAAGCCAGATATTCAAACTGGACATTATTTAATCAGTTCTAAAAAGTGATGTGTGGATTTCATTACAGATTGTAATTTCACATCAGCAATTTTGTTCTAATCTATTTAGAGAGAGAGAAATAACATTTTCTACTGAATATTTAAAAAATATTTACAGTGAACTAATGACTACTAGAACAACGAAAACAAAATAAAGAAATATATATATATAAAAACAAACAAACAAACAAAAAAACCATCTACAACAGAGACCTTTTGAAGATTTTCTTTCTTTCTTTCATGAAGATAGAGCTTGTTTTTTTTGTGTTTTTTTTTGTTTTTTTAATCACTGTGTGCCATTTCCAAATGGATGAGTCTCAGTTCTTCAAAATTATCTATATGTAACACTGCACAGCAGCTTTAATCATATTATAGACCATTGGCAAGAGGCAGAAAAACCAACAGATGCTTGTCTCTATATTAACTGTTTTTTTATTTTTCTTTTCACATTTGATGTTCACATGTTCCTCTCCCTCTAAAATGTGTTTACCACCAAGGGATCTGGTTCAGAAATTAGTACTAGTAGCCCTACTGGAGTATTGTTCTGAGTACCCTTGTGCTTTCAACAGAGCTGGCACGGCTGCCCAGTTTTTCATCATTCCAAGAAGTTGATGGGATGAGACAGAGAGCCAAGGAATCTAATATATACCATTTATTGTGGAAGGTAAGCTTTAAATCACAGATCTCATTGGATTCATCTTGAATTGATTATCAAACTTTTCATGAATATTCCCACTGTAAGTATTAAAGAATATGACAGATACATAGTATGGCACCAATCAAAACTTTTACTGAACACAAGTCAGATCAGAATTCTTTAGGAGAATATTACGGGTATTATCTTCATGGTTCAAAAGGGACGAATAATTGATAATGGTCAGACGTTTCATTTATCAATGTAGTCCTTTTGGTCTTCAATTAATAAGTAACTTCTTCAGTTTTCAATGAGTACGGTATTTTAATCCTTAAAAATTCCTGATATTTTGGGTTTACAGGCAATTTGGCTATATATCTTCAGCTACAGCACTGTGCACAACACCTGTGCTCCAGCTCCAGTGTTCAGCTGACTGTGCTATTTCTACACTATAACATTCACATTGCATCCAGAGTTTCCAGTTACTATCTTTCCAGAGCTGCTCTCAAGTTTTTACTATATGAGAATATCATCTACCACAAAAAAAAATATATATATATATATATAGAAAAACAAACAAACAAACAAACAAGATGCTCCTGAGATGCAGAGCTACAGTGATTGACAAACAGAGAAAGAAAGAATCAAAAACAACAGCTGTGGAACAAGGGGCCTTGCCAATAGCACATATGCAAAAAAGAAAATCTGGAGAGCCTCAGCCTTCACCTTTATACTGTGTTTGCTTCAGACTCATCATTTTATCCTGTAGAATATTTGTAACTTCAGTGTAGCTGTCATAAGGAAGGAAAACAAAGACCAAACACAATCCCGGTCCAACAACAGGACAAAAGAAAATAAACAACAACAACAAATTTCCTTTGAACAAGAGGATTCTGAAAGCCTTTCAGGATAGAATTAGGATGCTATGTCCTTCTGCTCTCAGACAACAATGCAGCAAAAAGAAGGGAATAGGTTACCCCTGAAATGATGCTCAAAAATATGGCTGGCAGAAATATTCACTTGGACTCCACAGGTACACGAATATCCCACAGAGAAATGCTTTCAAGGCTCTGGTTCTCAGAGAGAATTGCATGCAAGAAGAGCTTTTCTGCTAGAGCGGCAAATGAATTAATATTACAGTGTTTTTTCTCACCTGTTGCATTGACATCTGTATGAGTTTGCGTGCATGGTATTCTTGTCCTTGACCCATGGAGATGGCCCTACATTCTGCAACAAATTTGACAATGATTAATGAACTAAAATTCTTGAAAAATGAATTCCTATTCAGTAGAAAAATGAGTGACATAAATACAACACAATTAAGTATGCTTACAAGAAAAAAATCCAAGTAGAATCCTTTCACTAGCTTTAAGTTTTTTTTAACACTGAAATACTGAAACATGAACATTAAAATATTCATCCTTAACATTTACAGTGTTGGCAGAAGTGAAATACTGTGCCTAAAGTTATTGTCAATGAGAATTTGAGCCAAACTGTAATTGAGTCACAGCTTACTTTGAAATATGTACCCAGATTTTTCTTTCAGTGTAGGAACCATGTAGATTAACAACATCCATAATTTAAAATCTAAATTACGAGCATCTTAGTGTGACCAGTGTCAACCATGTATGTATCTACATCCAGCTCAGTTTGTACACGCAATTTCCAGAATTTCCATACAATGTAAATACAAAGTCCAGAATATGCAAACGCAGATAAGATGTGTGGTTCTGGGTTCTTTTTTGTTTGGTTTTGTATTTTTAAACAAAGGAATCTTTTAAGAAGATTGCTGATTATTTCTTCACCTTCATTTTATAAATAAAAAGACAGTGTTGTCGTCATGCTAGAATCAGTAAAACATAAATACTGTCTTAGACTAAGAGGCAAAAAACATGATAACAGTTTATAAAAGAAGAACAGAAAACACTATTTTCCAACAGCGTGCAATATAGTATATGGCATACTGTATTTTATTTAATACTATATTATCACTAAGCTAATGGTTCATGAATGGCAATGGTGGTACAAATGAATTTTAAAAATCTTTTCAGAAAAAAAAAAAAAGGAAAAACAGAAGTGAAATTACTTGCGTTACTCTTCTATATATTAAAAGACTCGAGATAATGATTAATTAGTTTCCTACCCAATTTAAGCTTCCTAGCCAAGGAATCAATTTGAATCGTTGGATCAGATCCCATAGACAAGAAACAGATAAGAGGTGTTCGTGGGTCACTTTCCTTCCAAGTTTTTTTTAAATTCAGAATGACTGGTTCTGTATATTTCTCATCCAAGGAACTTGCAATGTATTTCCTGGCTTGGGAAAGAGTCCGGTCTGGACACCAAGATCTAGAAATAACATACAAATACATGAAAGTAAAAATTCATTCCCACTTCCTGTTGCAGAGAAATTTTATTTTAATCAAATAGAGATTTTTGCTTCATAACACACACATTCATATTTATATCTCCATGTCTCTACAATTATAAAGACATAAAGAGCTGGTAGTCTTCCCAGTACTTATGACTGGTCAGTACTTCACAATTGCTTACAATTTTGCCACAAGTAAATCATTTGCTCTGGAAATCTCTGCTCTGGGTACCTTTATCAAATAGGGGCACACTCCATTTTAAATAGAGCTTTTGTATGAGTGCACAAGTAGGGAAATATAAGATTGGTTTCACTCCTTAGTAAAATTCTACAGATCTTTCTGGGTCTGTTAGTCTTTCAGGACATTACTCTTGCAATGGATTGTCTTGGTGTTTGGGATGAGTCCTTATTGTTGCCAGGGAGAAAAGAAAACAAACCACTACTTTTAGACTTAATTATATGACTTCTATGCAAAACATCAACTTATAGTCTTCTTATTTACAGACACTACTCAATCTTCTGTGTGTATGGTATGTATCACAATAGCATTTCTTTCATCATATTTAGGTCTTTTTTACTGAACAGGCTGAATCCACTCCAAATGCATTTCATAGTCTAGTAATTAATGTTTTATGCAGAGTGTCTGATTTACTTCTTGCAGAATTTAGAAACTTTATGATGAGTGCAGATGAGAAAAGAACACAGGATCTATGTATAAGGCAGCTGTGGAGAAATCCTTTCCATCCCAAGTACTGTCACAGTAATCTTAGGTAATGAAATAATATCTTCTACACCACATTTTACACATGGGACTTTAGAATATCTGCTTTGCATTTTCACAAACACACATGTATACAGACATTAATGTTTCTAACTACATAAGATATTTAGAGAAAGAAAAGTGAGAAAAGGTTATTTTGAAAACTCTCTGATTGAGCCTCCAATTTCATTGGCTCTCTGGAGAAGGCTGCAAAGTGATCAGCAGTTTCCTTTTATCATGTCATAAAAACAGTCAGCAAGCTATTTTTAAGAAAAAATATTATTCAACTCTTCAGAGGAGAGCTCTGAAATGAGCAAGTTTAGTACTATGATATACTATGATATATAGTACTATGTGAATTAATAATAATACTCTGATACACCATTGAATTAACAATATCTAATATCACCAAAAAATTAATTACAATGATGCTATTATGACAATAGCATATCAATTTTCTGAGACACGTGCTGCAACAATGTATGTCATTTCCCAAATTTCTGAAGATGCTCACCTGATAAGTAAAAGTCTGTGGAAGGTGTCAAGTGAATCATATCCATCAGGGATAACTTCTTCCTCAGGAGCATCTTTATCATACCAATTTTTCCATGCCTTTTCGTTACTGGTTATCTAAATTTATTACGTTAATATATGCATAAATACATTTTAGCAGTAGTAAAATCATCTTGGAAATTTATTTTTAAATGATTTTTTTTTTTAGTATATTAGAATATATTACAACATTAACAGACTGTAGCACTTAAGACACACACCAGAATTACAATATTACAATTAGAAATGCTAGTATTAAGGTGCAGCTATTTAAAAATAAGTAACCCTAACACTAACCCTTACCCTAAACCTAGCCCTACAACAACCCTATCCCTACCCTACCCCTATGCCTAACCCTAACGATTCATGATCCTTGAGGTCCCTTCCAACCTCAGAATCACAGAATGGCCCAGGTTGGAAGGGACCTCAAGCGTCACGAATTCATGCATTAAGAGAGAATACCATGGTGCATTTCTTTTCTAGTATAGAATCCTTCTACTAATTACTGATACCACACCACAGAAATGCAAATAAGAGAAAAATCCTTTTTGTCCCATTACAGTATAGACAGCCAAAGAATCACAAATTTAAAAGTACAGACTCCTATTTGAAACCATGCCTGCCAACAAGGTAGAAAACCATTACAAACTACAAACTAAAAAGAAAAGATTTCAACTGATGAACATGACTAAATTTAAACATCTCGGTGATGTGCACAGTGTCATGCTTTTTGGATTGTAGCTCACTAACAACCCAGAGCAGAGACCTGACTAGGTTCCTCCAGCTTGCTCCAGACTCAACGTACTGCTTCAGTACACCCAGAAACAAAAATGTGGAGAAAAATGGCAGGTTAAGTATCCGAGTCATTCCTTGATATAGAGCTGGGGAACAGTTAAGACCACTTTCAGATACACCATTTAAGTGAAGACTCTGCATAACTTCAGGGCACTGAATACTGTCACAAATTCAACTCGTTTGACCACTGTTGTAACAGCATCAGTAAGAAGGCCTCAGTGATCAGACCAAAAGCCTGGCTAGCAGTATTTGGCAAGAAATGAAAGAGAAAGGCTTAGGGAGGATTCTAGCTACAATAATAATAATGATAATAATGATAATAAAAAGACAAGTTTAGCAAATAAATTAATAAACAACACAATCTTACATGTATATAAGATCATGTATATCGAACAGAAATAGTACTTTTATAGCTAGCATATCATAACTGAGTAATATTTTGACCTTGATCAGAAATGATTGTTTAAAAAGATAGCAAGCAGTTTATTTGTAAAATCTAACAGACTCAAGGCATAAAATATAATTAAACAAAAAAGCCTGAAACTCAAAAAAAAACTGAGATTTTTTTATATCTCTACTTTTTTTTTTTTTTTTACTTTTTTTTTTTTTTTTTTTTTTTCCCCTTTCTGTCTCTCTCTAGCCTCTTTTGATTTATATGATCTTTGGCCCTGCTCTCATTCTACTTCAATTTTAATAACAAAAAAACCTGATAAAGAAAAAAATGCAGATAAAGAAATATATCCGTTTCCCACTATCTGACTGTTCATTTCAGTGCCTTTATTCTACGCCCTCTTTAGCTTTGTTCTTAACTACATTTTTCATGTGCATTTCCAATGTGAAGTGTGTTAGGAAAATTATGAAGGGAAACTGGTAATTAAAGTAATTAATAAGTATCACCTGATTCAAAATTTTTGCAAACTCTGGAAGTTTGCTCAGTTCCACTAAGTTTAGCCACATCATGTCAAGAATCCAGCGGAATGGTTTAGGTGGGCAAGCCTTTAGATCCAGTGCTGCACCTCCTGCAGGTAGAACCATTTGCATAAAATGTGTGTATAGTTAACCTATGCACATAAGCTGTAATTATTTAAATACTTTCTAATTATACACACATACTCATCAACATACATATGTAAGTATACATTCCCTTTCAATTCAAATGTTCACACTTCTACAAACTATTTGTCATTATTCCATAGATTATGAAGCATTTTAACAAGGATCATTTTTTATTCTTCATGCCCTTCTTCTCCAAATTCTCCATGAAAGACATACACAGAAATTTAATCAGAAAAGCAGGAAAGAGAAGAACAGAAAATGTGTTATCACTTCGGTGTCATTTTGTGCAATGGAAGAATTTCTCATAATCAAATAACTTGTGGTGAACATAGGTGGGAAATGGCTTTCCTTGTTCCAGATTAAAAAATTGCTAAAATTATTCCTGTATTTTGTTACAGATTTTAATAAATAAAAGAAGGATAACCATCCAATTTCTGCATCAGATGTTAAGGTATATCTTCCTCCAGCAAAACAAGAATCTATGAGCTGAGAAGAAAGAAATATGGTTCCTTATGTAAAGCTTTACTAAAGCTGACAGTTTGTTGTGAAAGCATTTCTAAGTGTACCCTGCCTGCCATCAGTGGTAAAGCAGTGTCTGGATACTACTCTCAGAAGATAAAGTCCCTATGACAAACTGGAAAGCAAAACAGAATATGAATGCAATCCTTTTTTCTATCCATTTTATTCAGTAAGGGTAGATAATGATGTTAAAAAGAAATACATTCACTACTTTGACACTAGACATTTGCAAAATTCATTTGAACATAAGAAGATTCAAGCAGGTTTTTTACGGATCTCTTCATAAGCAATTGTGGTCAAGTTTTTCAGCAGTCGTAAATTCATAAAGACAGTGCCTGATCCCACAGAAGTATTGGCAGAAAACATGAAGCAAAAATAAAATAAAATGAAATCATATCTTGAAATGGTATAAGAGTTTTAAAGATTGAAATTACCTCTACATAACACATAATTTTTTAAACTCACCTCTAATGAATGTCTGGAACTCTGTGTTTTTCACATGTTCTCTCTGAAGATCAATTTTCAGCGTCAGGAGAAGGGTAAAAAGGAACTTGTGGTTTTCATATAAGCCTCTAACAGAATATGTGAAAATTTCATAGGTAAGGTACTCAATAATATTTGATATTCTTTTATGGGATACAGGAGATTTCTCAGATCTGAATCATGAAAACAAAAGAACAAGAAAAACATTTTAATAAAAACAAACACATGGGAAACACATGGGAAAGACACACACTGGCATAGTAGAAATTTCCTACCTGGCCATGGATTGGTCAAATAACTTTAAGAACTGAGCCAGTGAAGTCTGATACATATTATTGACCATGCTCATTTCTGTAATAAGAAAATAAAGAATGCTCCCACGTGTAGCAGCGGGTCGATAATCCTCCTGAGCATTGTTAATTTTCACTTCAGTTTCTGCTGCCACGGTCAACTTTTTAGTTACTTCGGAAGCTGTTTGTTTAGTTATTTGCAGAACTCCAATCAGGGATTCATCATCTACCAGTGAGCCTAAAAAGTGAAATATCAGATATTTAGTCACTTTCTGTCACTTCAAAATTGTAAAAACAAAAATGAATTATTCACACCAAATGGAAATGATTTTCTGAATTGCAGAAAACACTTTAAAACAGAGACAAAACAGATGAAAAAAATATTTAAAAATATTTTAAATAAATTGAGGGCACTGAACATAATGCATGCAATTTGTGTCAATTTGAATGTGTCAGTACAAAATGTTTCCCGGCACATACAAGAGATGTCAACTCTCTGCAGTGCATAAAATACAGCATTCATGCACCATTACTTAATTGTTTTTAAAATTTGTTGATTGTTCACTCCAAAAGAGTCTTAAAAGCACTGGTCACATAATAGCATTCAAATGTATTTTCATTTACTAGAAGCTACCACCTTTGTTTTCCTACTGATGATAAAGAATTTGATCATGTGCAGGTTCCTAAAATGATCCAAAGGTTTTCACATCAGTAATGTTTTATGTAGCCCATTTAACTCTGCAGTTTTTAATGGTTTAAGGTTTTGCCCATGATCAGATTCTATATCTCATCACAATAAATAGCTTTATTTTGCAAAAATTGTTTAGGTGCTTAAAAACACCTAGTATCTGAAATGGATATATAACGGCATGCTATTCCACCAAGTTTCACATCCTTCAGATCTCTGTCTTTACAAGTTCATTCATTACATTTGGGGTGAACAAGTCAGTTCCTGTATAGTATGTTCCAAAAGTTCAGCAGCTTAATTAGCCTTATAAAATCCCTACTTATTTTACAGTTTGATACAGAACCTTTGGTTGCACTTAGTTTGTATAGAAGATTGTCTTCCAGTTCTTGCATCTTTCTTTTATTAATAGCTACGTCTTCCATGAGTTTAATTCGTTCTGCCTCCAGTTCCTAATATTAAAAAAAAAAAACAAAGAAAATGGCATGACTCTTGATAGACTGCAGAGATGAGTCATACTTGAAATCTAAGTGCTGATTTTTCAAGTTCATGGAAAGTGCATTTTATTTTTTCTGCTGTATGGAACATGTTATTGTAACTTTTTTTGTTGTTGTTGTTGCAGTGTTTCTTCAGTCTGAAGTATCTTAAGAATGTCAGTTGCTTGTGCTTAATATTATGTCATACTAACAACCATCTGAAGAAAATCACCCATGCTTTCCTTTTTTTTAATCTTTAATTTCTTTTTTTTTGTTTTTAGAAATTTTTTTATTGAGTCTACACAAAATTTTACATTTTTTGTTCTTTTTTTCTTCACTTAAACATTTCTTTTTCATATATACTAAAACTGATAAAAATTAAGCAGCACTATGGTTTATGTGCACCTAACATTACCTGTTTTTCAGTAAGAATTACTCTTCTCAGTAACTGATTCTCAAGTCCTTTCATTGTAACAGTAAAATCAATAATTGATGTTTTTGCATTAATTTCAGGTGTGAAAGCAGGATTGGGTAGCTTCGTAGTGATGTACAGTCTAAAGGAACTCATTACTTCAACTTCCTTATCACCAACTTTCACCTGTAAGTAAGTCAGAATCATATTGACAAAATGAATAATTTTATCAGTTACCATCTGCAATCATTTCTAAAATCTATCTCATACAGTTAAAGAAAGTAGTTTGGAAAAAAAAAACAAACCAAAAAACTATACAGCATGTACAGTCCTTTTATTTCAGAATATGTGAAAAGAGGATGTGTTTAGAATTTGACAGTGGTTTATTTATCTAAATGAAAGTCAGATACCTGCATTATTTTTCAAGGTTGGGAGTATATTTAATACTGTTATTAAAGTTTCAAATTTGGGGCTTGTTTCATTAGAAAATATTTCTTTTCCAGATAAAATATTCTTGTCTGCTGTCACTACCACCAATACACACAACAGAGACAGCTTTTCAAATCTATATAATTCTATTCCATGGTATAAAATGAAACTGCTTGAAAATGAATAGGAAGTATTGTAAGCCTATTGTAATAGGTTCTTGCTTGGAAATTTCAGAATTAACTGCAGTAGTTAAATTCTAGATTCATTAGTTGATTACTCCACTGAGACTGTCTATTTTTGAGTTTAGTTTGATTCTGCAACATTGCCCTCCTGAGTAGAAAGTTTACCTGGTTCAGCAAAGATTTGCAATAAACAGAAAAACAGAAAAACAAACAAATGAATATATATATATAAATATATATATATAAGTGTGTATATATATATGTATATATATATAATTATATAAATTATATAAGATAAAATTATAAAAAATATAATTAATTCATAAAATTAACTTATTCTGTCTCTTTTATTCAATTACTAACCTTAAAAGAACTTCCAGATTTTATGAAATTCTTTTCTAATACATTATCAAGTACTGGATCCAACTCTTCACCTATATCTTCAATCACAAGTGATCGTCCCAGTGAAAGACTATCTTCTAGATGTGTACGGAAATATTTGTGATTCAATGTTGTTACCTTAAAAAGTAAATTATAAACTGATATAAGGACAAAAGCATTTATTCAAAGACGTACATGAAAACCATAGATCTCATTAGAAAAATTGTTCTGTTTTTGTTACTGAAATTTTAAAGGTGGTAACAAATTGGCTTTGCAGCAATTCCTGCAAAAAGGAATACTTGTGTACACAAATCAATGTATCATAAAAACTCAAGGTGAAAAATTGGCTCTAATTCTTCAAAACTTCACTATCAAAGCAGAAGCAAAACTGGCACAGCTTACTGGGAGATTAAAATGTTATGAGTATTTTTGAAATCAGAGATGCCTAACTTTTAATTTTCTATTCAATGTCCTTAGAAAAAATATTCACTAATTTTATCTTTTTAATGTTGAGCAACTCTTATTCACTGGTAGAATATTATGAACTCAGATATTTGAGATAGCACAAAAATGGACTTGTAACATATGAAATCACCTTAAAAATACTAATTTAAAAAACATACTACTTTGTATTGCTTTCTAGATTTTAGTTTTCATAAAGCTCTCATATACATTTCAAGATTTTCTCTATGGCTATGAAATAGGGCAACAGCTTCATGTAAAAAGATCCAGAAGTCCTGATGGATGAGATGAGCGTGAACCAGTAGCTTTCTTTTCCAGTGAAGGCCAACAGCATTCTGAGCTGTATTAGGAAGGGTCTCACAGGCAGGTTGAGCAGAGTGATCCTTCGTTACTGAACACACAAATGTGGACAAGTCCAGATCTAGTCAATAACATTAAAAGAAAGAGCATTTTGTTTTAAAAACACTGCTCACCTGTAATTCATTATCCTCTTCTTTCTTTTTAATCCATGTTTTCCCTTGAGTTTGTGGGTCTATCAAAAGGGGATATCTAGATGCCTTAGTGACAATTATACCATTCTGAATTGAGAGGTCATCTCCAGGCAGTCCTTGGAGATTCCACTCGCTAATCTACAGAATATTAAAATAAATAAATAAATAAACAAACATTTGGAATAAAATCTCAAACTATTATCATTCAGATAAGATTGTCCTCAATGACAAAATGATGACTTAAAGAACTAGAAGTTGGTAAGTCAACCTGGTAGCCAAGTTAAACATTGGGATTGATGTAGAGAAAACTAGACAAAGAGAATTTTGGGTTTAGTATTTGCTGAAGAGTACTTAGAAATTCTGGAAAGACATTGCCCGCTGTTTGATTTCAGTGAAAATATTGTATATATTCTTTGTTAAATGTTCTCTTTAATATAAAATCTATTTTTCTGCCAAGACCCAGATGACATGGAGAACTAATAACAGTCAACAAGCAATATTTTCTTAGTAGATACAAATTTTGTAGTTCTGGTGACAGATTCTCAAAGCAATAAAGTTGAAACTGCACTCTCATTGGTTATTATCTAATTGCATAATACATGACTTGTTCATCTGCTAGTATCTAAGCATTCCTCACTGCTTATGTCTGTAATGGAAATTGCCACAAAAACAGAACTACACTGCACAGAATTATCGTCCTGTTCCAGTTAAGCATTATGATGGCTAACACCAAAAGAACATGCTCATTCAGGATAAAGGAAGTCCACTGATTACAAAGAACTTACAGTTGGTGGATCTACCAGCATAGAAATCAAGTTCAAGTTTTCAGTAAAGGGAATTTTATGGGCTCTCATCTCCACTTCCCATAAATCTTTAAGTAAAAGGTTCCTGAAAATTTGATTGAAAGGTCCGCAGTATGACAGGAAACCTGTGCAAAGCAGTATATCTCCCACAAGTCTAGGAAAAAGAAAAGAAAAATAAAAAAAGGTGATGCACAATTTCCTCTTGCCTCTTTCCATTGCCTCTAGTTCTATCACTGTCTACACGAGAGAAAAGGCCGACCTCTAGCTCACTACAACCTTCCTTCAGGAAGTTATAGAGAGCAATAAGGTCTCCCCTGAGCCTCCTCTTCTCCAGGCTGAACAATCCCAGCTCCCTCAGCCGCTTCTCATAAGGCCTGTGCTCCAGGCCCCTCACCAGCTTCGTAGCCCTCCTCTGAACACATTCCAGGGCCTCAATGTCTTTCTTGCAAAGGGGCCCAAAACTGAACACAGTACTCGAGGTGCGGCCTCACCAGTGCCGAGTACAGGGGGACAATTACCTCCCTGTTCCTGCTAGTAACACTGTTTTTGATGCAAGCCAGGATGCCCTTGGCCTTCTTGGCCACCCAGGCACACTGTTGGCTCAAGTTCAGCCAAGCATCAATCAGTATCCCCAGGTCCTCCAGCCACTCCGCCCCAAGCCTATAGCGCTGCCTGGGGTTGTTGTGGCTGAAATGCAGGACTCGGCATTTGGTCCTGTTGAACCTCATCCCATTGGCTTCAGCCCAGCTCTCCAGCCTGTCCAGATCCCTCTGTAGAGCCTCGATACCCCCAGGCAGATCCACACTCCCAGACAATTTGGTGTCATCTGTGAACTTAATGAGGGTGCACTCAATGCCCTCATCCAGGTCATCAATAAAGATATTGAAGAGGGCAGGCCCCAGCACTGACCCCTAGGGAGCCCCACTCATGACCGGTTGCCAGTTGGATTTAACTCCATTCACCACCACTTTCTGAGCCCAGCCCTCCAGCCAGCTCTTTACCCAGCCATAAATACATAAATACAGCCATAAAAACAAGCACTCTGTTAGTCACAATTAATTATAGGAGGAAAAGTCAAATTTCAGGACAGTTCACCTAATTGTTTAATCATATTAAGATTTCAAGGAGGAAAATGAAGTATAACTACTAAAGTTCTTCAATTGTTTGCTAGCTCTGCATTATAGATAATTTGTTGTTGTTTTTTTTTTTTTTCCTGATGACTTTAATACCTGTTAATCTGAGATTTAAATTCTTTCCTTTTCTCAGTCCACCTCGATTTCTCTCCACTCAGTCCTTGTATAAGTGCAGAGGCTGCTTGCATCTTTCTTCTGCATGTTTCTGCATCATTCATTAAGTCCTAAAAATGAAAGAATATCCTGCTTCATTCAGTAATAAAATGGAAAAAATCTTCAATAGTTTCATATCTATCTATCTATCTATCTATCTATCTATCTATCTATCTATCTATATGTATGCACTCATCCTCTTATTATGGTTAACTTAAGTATTTAGAGGTCATACCAAAGAGCTGCATGCACAATTATTGTCTAATATGCTCTTATTCACAGGAAGAAGGAAATACAAGATAGCACAGATTTAATATTTTTTTTTTCTTACATGAACATCATGCATGTAACTCTAGGTAGTGGGCTCTAAATGGATTTCTGTATCAATTCCTGTTTACATAAGTTTTTAAGTAAGCAATTTTATAACAGAAATACTTGTATCTCACCATTTTCTCCTTCATTGCTGCATCAAACTTTGCCTGTACTTTATCCAGTTCAGCTTGCTTTTCATCCAATTGCTCTTGAGCCTGTGCTAATTCTGCATTAGCTACTTTCAGACGGGCTTCCTGTTTTGCCAAGTTAGCCTGCAAGGAGAAGGAATATTAGAACAGTGGTATGAAATTTGAATGTATTTTGATGAATTATTTTCAGCCTGCTGAATTGGAACTCAGCAGTCAATAGTATAATGAAATATTTTATATTAATATTTATACAAATACTATTTCCTGTGTCACATATATAATGTAGATACTACTTTTATGTTGAACTCAAGGTTATGTTGAACTCAACTGTTATAAAAAACAGTTTCCATTCAAAAGTTTAACACCATGTAAAAGAAAATGCATGGTAAAGTAAAAATTACTCCTAAAATGTTTTTCTTTTTGATTCCTACTGTTGGAAGTTAAGTCCTTTATTGAGGAAAGCTCCAAAACTCTTTAAAATGCCAACATTTAGGCAAGATATCAGCTGGGTTTTTTTTTCTGTTCCCATCATCCTTAGCTGCTACATTCTAGAGGTAATTAAGTCAGAATAAATTTATTTACACATACATATGTATATGTGTGTGTACACACATAAATAAATAAATAAATAAATAAATAAATATAAGATCCCACTATAATTGAAGTAAATGAAGTTAAATTACACAGAAAGCAAAATAATGAGGTAATTAGTTACCTTAAGCGGCAAGACATCCCTGTTAACACCATAAAATACTGCCATGGCTTGTGTCCAAGAGAGGAGTCCTGCCACATTGCCACACACTTTTTTGCCACTCTCCAGTGTATAGTCTTCCATGTGAAAGTAAGGCTGGAGTAATTCTACTGTCTCTTCATTGATTGTATCCTTAGGAAACTGCTGTAAACTCTGCAGGAATGGCCCACTCATAAGCTGCAGTAATAAAATTTTTTAAAAAGCAACATGAGGTATTTATTAGCACCTCACTCACTTTCTGTCTGAAAGGCTGTTCATTAATGAGTATGTTTAGAACATTTTAAATTTAAAGAACTGCAGAAGACATGGGGAAAAAGTGTTCTGAGAGAATTCCAAAGACAGTCCCAAGAACTTGGGCCAGGAATACTGAAATACAATATAGGAAAAAACCTCTTAATCTCTTAATTATATAGTTTTTCAAACAATCATGATGTTTGGGAAAAACAACAACAACAACAAAAAACCAAACAACCAGTCTAAATGTAAATGTAAATCAGCAAAGAGAAAGAGGATGTTTAAGATTTCTAGTACTTCATATATGGCAATTGTGTGAGAAACTGTTGATCACAGTCTGAACCGCTGATTAACCATCTGAGGCAAGTGATGAGTCAGCCAGGAGAGCACAGGTGAAGGTAATTCAGCTGTGCACCTGTTAGGGGTGGAGCTTGGCTCCACCTCCCCTAGATCCCATTTAAGGGCTGACCACCACTATGGTAGCATCTCTTTCTGGAGATTGCTCCTGTGTGGAGTTTATGGTGAGCTTTTATCATTGAGCCTCTTTCTATTACATAACCTTTGTTTATCCATCAACTTTATAAACTGTACATTTGTAACTATACAGCAACATACAAAGAGCAGCAGATAATCACGTCCTAGGTGAACAATAGAAAGAAATTCCGCCATCAAGAATTCTTTTCCAGGTATTACATGTGGAACTGGACCAGCTAAATTCTCTGAGTAATTCACCTACAACTTGTAGTAGCCTTCTTATGCTATATTAATCTTAAAACCAAGATTGCATTTTCACAATCTTCTATCCTACTTTGAGCAAACAGCATTATAAATTCCCTGTTATTCAAGCTGCTATTTCTGACTTTTCTAACATTTATAACTTTTTCTAATATTTTTAGAAAACTCAACTTACTTTTAATGATTCTCCCCATGATGGTTTGCAGCAAGGCTTTTCTGGATCCATGGTAACTGGATCTAATTGCTTTTGGAATAGTATCAGACAGCAGTCCATAATCCTCATAATTAGATGAGGAGGTTTTGCCAGTTTTCTAACAGTAGCGATATCCACTGGTTTGATTGTCTGTTTGAAGAAAAAAAAACAAAAAAACACTGCTGTCTTGTTACCATCATTCTATTTTCCTATTCAGTATCTTATCAGTATCTTATCAGTATTTTAATGTTTGTTTCACATACTTCAGTCTGAAGTAAGCTGGATAGAGAACACATGCACAAAAATGACTCACTGGTTTACTTTATTAATAGTTTCATGACACCTTAATACTCTTAATAAATATCAGACACAAACATTTTCTCAATCGTAAAGACAGCACTCAAAACTTAAGTAGCTAGAACAGCAGCATTAACTTAATTTGACAGTTGAAGTAACTGAAGAAAATGGCAGATGGTTTAATTAAAAGCATTTTCTTGGCATGACAATATTTTGGATTTTTAAGGGTTAGGTGACACTATTTATTCTGAGATAAATTTGATGTTTTGTTGCTTTCTAATTTATTCGAGGTACGAGATTTTCTTAAACTTCATTTCCTAGTAGCATCACTAACACTATGCTCAGCTTAATAATAATTTTTATGATAATAATAAATGACCACAAACTTCAAAAATAACAAAGTAATTTGTATCTGCAAAATAAGCACGTCAGTGTCTATCTGGAAAATGTAGTTACAGACTCAATACTAAATTCACAGGACAGTGCAAGACTCCTGAGTCTCTTAGACAAAATGTGTTTTTGGTCAAGTTTATCAGCCTTTCACTCCTCTAAAGAGGAGCAAGATATGAAAAAAGAAACTAACACCTGTAACTTTTGGATAGATTTATGTTCGCATCTTCTTAATGACCAAGTAATAATAAATACTACAAAATATTCCCAGTGTTTTTAGAAGCACATTGCCAGTTCCATAAATACTTATCAGAGGCATGACCACAAGGACAAGAGTTGTGTCAGCAGTCAAAACCAACCAACTACATATTTGTGGCAATAGATTTGCCTTCACTGGTGACTCAAATAGTACTAAACTTAAACAAACAAACAAACAAGAAATTGATTAAAGATGCTTAAACTAATAAGAATGTAAGAAATTTATTCACATTCAGCGCAGCTTCTGCTTCTTCTAAGGCCGGTTTTGCTGCCTCCAGTTTAGTTTCTGCTTTCACTTTTTCTACATCAATTTCATCTACAATTTTTTGTGCTTTATCCTTTACAGCCTGGACTTCATTTTTTACTATAGATGCAGCTTCAGCACTTACTTTGACTTCTGCTAGTACCTGGGATTGATAGTAAACACATAAAAAGCACACATCAAAATGGTGGAACAAGTAATTGAGCAATAGGACACAAGAGAAAACAAGTAAGAGCCTGTTACAGATATGTATACAAAGCAGACCCTACCTATATATGGAATCAAATCTATCATTTACAGAATCCCCACAGAGAAATATTGGAGAAGTTTTCCCAGTAGGAGTTGTATAGACTGATTATTTTAATAATTGATAGAAGGCTCTTTAGTGTCTTTTAAAGCTATGGTGTTTCATCCTATGATGGATTTTCATCTTTGAATCTACTTTTTCAGTGCAAACAGTTCTTGCATTTTTCACCATAATTCTACAGATAAAGATAAATAATACAGCTAATTGAAGTACTGGAGGATGGCAAACCAGCCTGACAAATGATGAGCCTCCTCTCTTTTGCTCCAATATATCCCATTGTGAACCTATGTAATTAAGTTATCCACTTCTATATTTGTTTCCTTAGTGAACATGTATTTAGTTCAATTTTATGTGTAACACACAGTTGATGTCAGAATAGTTTTTGATCAGGATCAGCTGTAGGGTCAAGACCAGCACTCTGATTGTGTTTACGAGAACATAAACTGTATTCTTGAATACCTATGAGAAGAAATGATTGATAAAAACAAATGACTATTGTTTAGTTTAGTTTTGTCTATCTGATTCTGAATTCTAGAAGGCTCAGTATTAAGTGGAAAGAAAGTTAGAGAATATAAATAATATCACATTTATTTAAAATGAGTATCTGTTCTTTTATTGTTTGTCTGCAAATCTTACGTATCCTCAGTCTCATAAGCAGTATCCTATTGAAAAAGCTGACAGTCCAGAGGTTATGTAATTCTGAGATGGTTATTTCAAAATGCATGTCAAATACAAATATTAAACAAAGTGAACCTACCAGCATATTTATCATACTGTGTTGATACATTCAATTCTGTAATTGTTTTCTCTTACATGAATAAAGGTCTTGATGAATATAAGGAGTCTTGTTGCTATTGCTGGCCAAAGATTCACTCCCAAGTGCATACTATACATGCACTGTCAGAATATTATGGAATCTTTCAGAAAACAGAATGCTTACAAGTAATATTGAATTCACATTAGTAAATCCAGTCTCATGAACACATGAATATTTTGCTAATATGCTAATGAAATATGAAACTAAACTAAAGGTGGATGAATTTTTAAAAGCAATTCTGAAATAGTAAAGTGCTCTTACCATCGGTTAACTTCTTGTCTACAAATAAATGCTCTTATAACAATTCTATCATTTAATGACAATTTAATTACAATTTTACAAATTAATAAATTTCAAACAAACACACAAAAAAGCCCAAGAAACAAACAAAAAATGATATCTGATGCTTATAGGAGTGGGAAGAAATGGGAAGGAAACAAGAAAGGCACTCAACATTTGAATTTGTTCATGATTTCAAACCAAGTCTGTATAATCCCAGCCTTTGCTGCAGTCTTAAAGTGCCTCAGATTCAGAAGTGTGTGCATTATCAACTCAGTGTGGACACAGGTGAAATCTTTTTAGATGCATGCTTTTACTCCAGTATATAACCAGATGCATGCTTTTACTCCAGTATGTAACCTGATGTTATCCATGTCCTTTTGCTATTTAACACTTGAGTACGTACTTCATCTGCCTTTACAGATGCCACAGCAAGTTCCTTTTCCTTAACAGCCAGTTCCTTAGAGAGCTTAGCAACAGATTCACTGGCTTCCATCAACTTAGCCAGACCTATTAAGTAAAAGACAAAAATAAGAGCAATTAAAACTATTAGTTTTTCTTATTACATAATGCAGTATGGTTCTCATTTTAATTTGTGTGTAAGGGACAGAAAGTGGATGCAAGTGATCATACTAACAGGATTGTGCTTCATATTCATTTTTAATAGATACAAACAATTTCAAACTGTATAAAATGACTACAAACATTGTTAAGTCTTCTTAAAAAACAAACAAACAAACAAACAAAAAACACCCAGATTTTTATGCTTGCTTTGTTACAGCTGTATGCAGTACCTAAAAGTGTTATATTGAGGATGTATTGTGTCAAACAGACACACAATGCAGTTAGATACATTTGTAATGTAATGTAAGTATTCAGATCCAATACTGTTGTAGAACTTCCAGAAAGAAGTGAAATTTCATGGATTCCATGGTCAGCTATCTCTGTTTTTCCTCATCTTTGTTACATGAGTGTCCACACAAAGTGATAAAGCGGAAGAGATTTCTTATATCTTTCAAATTGTTTTGCTTGTATTGACAGAACAGTGCTGATGAGCACACATTCAATGTGCTCAGACCAGGCCGTCTTATGGAAAGCAAAGCAATACTGATCACGGAATTTCTCACAATTTTGCTGCTTCACAAGTATTTTTAATTATCCTATACATCACTGCATACAGCAAAGGCATCTCAACAAGCAGACAAAATGAGTGGCATTATTTTAGCTTACTTTTGTTTTAATATCATAAAATTTAAATCCTCTATCAGAATAATCTCCTAATAGACTGTACCAACTTCAAAATTATTGTTTTTAACCTTCTAAATCTTTTCATATTAAGCAATGCAAGACTAAGGATTAAGTTATGGACATGTGAGATAAATAAAACTTTGAGGTTGAGTTTTTGAGATCATTCTGTAGAATGCAGTAAACTGGAATACATTTGGTATTATGGATGATGAAGTGTTTTAGTGATTTTGTAATAAACATTTCATATGCAAACAAAACTAGATTTTTTTTTTTCTAAGTGGTATGATTGATGCCTATAAACTGATGGATACAAATTTCTGAGCATCAGTAATATGATATGGTGCACTGAAGACAGATGGTCATCTAAACAAGATATTTTTGTTTTGAAGACTACGCAAGGAATTTTTACATATGCCTACAGACACACACACACAAACAAACAAACAAAAACAAGTCAAATCTTCAGGGCTCCCAGACTTCAGTCCCAGTAGCAGGACTTATTGCAATGATTTCTATGATTTCTAGAACTGGCCATGTATCTGTGCAGGGAAATCTGCACTATGACAAAATCACTTTGTGGATCACTTATTTGCCTATGTACCATTCTGATTCAGCAGTCTGTGAATAAAATACCCACACATGCTTATCCTATTCTTCATGCTGCATTCTTAATCATTGTCTAAAACTATGCTGCTCTTTCTTCTTCTTCTTTTTTTTTTTTTTTTTAACTTTGTAAGAAAAATCTTATGCATATGTTTCTCTATTCTGATAAACTAAAATAGAGTGCCATCTTCTAGTTGTCTAAACTGTTTCAATGTAGATTTACAAAAGTATACCTAATGGTAGAAAACTGGAACTGTACTATGAACCCATTAAGTACTATTATAAATGGAAAATTAGGTCGCTTCAAACAGAAATTCCAAATTGGAAGAACATGTAAGTCATACTTTCCTGTATTTCAGATTTCTATTTATAAAATGACCACACATAAAAGCAGCTCATTGCACAGCAGAAATCTTAAATAAATAAAACACAAAGCAATCAGATTGTATAGAAAGGATTTCATAGACAAGTGGAGATTTGGACTAGATTTCTGAGGGTCCAAGTGAAGTGATTGTATGATGCTACGAAGTCCAGAAATAAATTAATAATAGCCTTTAGATCTTCCTCTCCAGAAAAGGAAATAAGGGCCTCTCTTTGGCCATCTCATGTCCTACTTTCTCTTAAAAATGATAAAGTGGAAGTACTAAAGTTTAATATTATGCTGTGATGGTTGATTAAATTGGCATTTTCTTTAAGGCATGCTTTCAAGGGGGGTATTGTGGGTCAGTGGTAGCTCAGAAGTGATCAGAAATGGTTCTCACTGGCTACTAGTTTAGGACTGTGATTAACAGAAATATATCTAAGTGATGATTAAGATGCTTAATATTAAAAACACAGATCGTTTGAGACCAAACATGGAAATATCTTACCAATTTGCATACGTTCAGCTTGTTCATTAATATTTTCTAACTTTTCAGCATAAACTTCTTTGTAGCCATTGACGAAAGAGAGGTAAGATTTAGGTGTTACGTGAGTTCTTCTTCGATACCTAAAATATGGTATATTGGCAGCATGAAGTTCATATATATTTTTGATATATACATCAATTTGATTACTTGCAATGAAACAGAAAATTACATAAAGCAAGATTTCAAGTCAGTCAAGTTTCTTCATAATATAAAGTCCTATTTCCAGTTATATTGTTTACATCCAGATAAACAACACTAAAGACTGATTAATAGTAGGAATGAAGATAATAAATTTGCAACATAATAGTACTTTTCGTGGCCTTTTCATATATTTATTGAGCAGATTAATTTCAATATTGTCCTTAAAATACAGTTATTTAATCTTATAATACAATGAATTACAAAACAATATCAGTAACAATACATTGGAGATTGATCTTTGCATTTGTTTAAAATATTACCTTTGGAAATAATTCTCACAGCTTTCTGAAACTATATCATGAAAGAGACCCATGGTTTCTACTACTTGTTCTTTAACTGATGCAGAGCAGACCATATTAAATTCTGAAAGAAAATAACTGGCTACAGCTACAAGAGCTTCCTTGGGCCATGGACTGAACCAATCCATGGTGCACCCTGATATGAGACCAGGAAATTTCAAAGAACGTGCACGGAACTTCTCACCAACCTATGGAGAGTAACAATGTCAGTTAGTGATACAGTATCTAAATTAGGTCGATCAAAATGCTCGATGCATATGAACAGCTAAATAGACTATACTTCTTCCTAATTTTCCACATTGTTTTTACTTTTAAATATTTTGTTACATTTGCAACATTCAGTATTTTAAGAAATTTGAATAAGATCAGGAAAAATATAAATGTTTCTTAATATTTCAAAACTTCAATTAACATCTTAACGTCTTTTAATTTTCATGAAAATGAGTAACAAGTAAAAATTTCATAAAGCTGCATACACTGATCTGTAATAGGAAAGAATAGGAGGGAAAAATGAAAGTCAATTTAACATGTAAAGAATGACAATTTTCAAGTATTTGCTTTCAAAGTTCAGATAACTGCACTATTATTTCTAAAGTATCAGCCATTATAATCCAGATTTCACTAATCTTATTATGCATCTTCAAATTCCCCTAAAAATACAGATCTTGAATAATCCTGTCATAATTTCCAGGATACTTTGCTGATGTGAGTAAAGATGCCAGATACAAAGAAAATACTTACGGGAGAAAAGCAGAGGACAACATGCAAGTTCTTCTTTGCCCGAGTTAAAAAATATTCATACAGATTATCAAAGGTAGGAGGACATCGAGGCATCTCTTTTTTCATCACTGGTATTAATGCTTGGGTGATTTCATCCAATTCATCCCGAGCAAATAAATTAGAAATCTTCACATAGAATTAAAAGCAATAATAGAATAAATAGCGTTGATTTAGGTTTTTTCTCTTTACATCTGTGTATCTCTCTATGCATATACACAGTTCAGACATACTAAAAACCAAATCTGTCTGTGATTTAGACTTAAACTCCATTAACATCTAGAAATTCTAACTCAAAAAGTGCAGTGGTTTAACCCAACAGGAGGCAGCTCAGCAACAAACAGCTGTTTGCTCACTCCCTACCTTCCCAGTGGGATGGAGGAGAGATTTGAGGGGGGAAAAAATAAGAACTCACAGATTAAAATAAAAACTAAGACAAAAAAAAAAAAAAAAGGGTCCGGGGGGGGGAAAAGTAATAGGTAGTGATAATTACTATTTACAAAACTGTTTACAAAGCTGCTTTAAAAAGGAGCATATGGGAGTAGGACCATTAAGTAATATCTCCCATTTTATTATGTTGGTTCATATTATCAGTGGCAGGTAGTGGTGGTACAGCAGCTGAATTCCTCCATGCAGAAAAAAATGGCATCCACTGGCACTCACTGACACTTACTGAACATTTATGGAGACAAAACTTTGAATGTGAGCACAGTGAAGCAATGAGTGGTGCACTTCACCAGTGGTAACAGTGACGGGTCATTTCAGCTAGCAAAAATGTACAATTAAGGGTGGTGACTGTGTTAAAAATAGAGTTTTGTAGCTGAGAACTTGCTCTATCATTGCTCTATCAAAACTGTTGTTGTGCTCTTTGTATCTGTTGTAGTTTCCATGGAAATAAATAAAGGCATCACTTTTGGAGCAATCTACATTGTCACAGTGAGTCTCTTTACCTCTCCTGAAGACAGAAGATTATTAATGTATTCCAAAAATGCCTCCTCTTTTATTTCATTATCAGTGAAAATAAAAGTGATGCCTTGTCCCTCTGCTCCAGCTGTTCTATACAGAAATTTTAAATCATCTGACAGATTGCTTATGTTATATGATCTGTAAAGAATAAGAAACATGATCTGTTAGTTTAAAACAGAGAATACCGCTATTTCCAGATTACAGTGTTTTATAAACAACAGTGCAAACACCTTTTGTATATAATTATGCATATTTTCGCTCAGGAATAGGTAACACATGGTACTTCTACATGGTACTACAGCTTCTTGAGCTAAAAACTTTGTTCAATATTGCATATAAACTATATATATATATATGTATGTATATATATGCATGTATATTTTTTAATTTTCATTTTTGGTTGGTCACAAAATGAAAAAGATAAGCTGTTAAAAACATATAGTTATGAAATAGCATAAATTGCATCTGTATATTTCTTGCATTTCTTACCTGGATAAAGTAATCTGAAATATTTTATAGCCAGCAATATAGGAAGCCAACCTTGAAAGACTTTGTTTTCCAGAACCACCAACTCCAACAAGTAAAGCATTTCCATTTGAGGTTCGAATTATCCGGGAAATCTATATAGGAAAAAAGAATAGTGCACAGAAAAAAACCCAAACTTGAATTTGAAAAACTAAAAATCTGTCATACAATACAATTCGTTTAGTAGAATACAATGTAAAGGTTATTAAGAGGACTGTGAGTTGTGAAGAAAATTTTTCCTCTCCAAAGAATAACAGTATCTCCTTTAAGAATTTTGTGGAATGGAAAGAATTCTCATGTAAGCCTATAGGATGGCTATATGAGGTGAATGTTGGATTACATAAAGGTAGACACTTTAAGCCCTGTTCCATGTTGGCTATACTACACTTATAAAGGAAAAAAAAAATAATCATCTAGAATAATTAAATATGCTACCTTAATTTTAAGAATCTGAAATACTTGGATGTTTTTACTGAAGAAAATAATTTGATCACACCCATCTATTCTATCTACTTCCTATGCCTTTTGAAGTCATTTCTGCAACAATTCTCTCAGATACAAAAGCTGGATTATAAACTTATTGTTTTATTGGGTTTTTTGTTTGTTTTGTTTTGCTTTTTGCTTTTGTTTTTGTTTTGTTTGCTTTTGTTTTGTTTTGTTTTTGCTTTTGTTTTGTTTTTGAGTTTCTTTTTTCTTCTGAGAACTCATCTGTATACATCATGTCTTTCTTGGTTCTGTTATATGGTCGTGAACTATAGTTTGCTTCACAGCTTACATCATGTTTTTGAATTCTATAAATGTGTTCCTTAAAAGAATCCTTAGTTATATATGCAGTTCCCTCTGAGTCTATTCACGTTTAGACTTCTATTTTAATATCATTATGAGTGTAACAAATATCTATTGCCACTGTTTTTACAGCAGTGCACATGCATATCCCAGATACTCTGGTTAAAACTTGCCAATGGAAATGGAGATCTAGAGACTTCCAGCATCTCCTGAAATTTACCTAACACCACACTGAGTGAATCTAAAAATAAGATATTTTTCTTCTATTCACATTCACAGAAAAAGAAGTTGTTTAATTCTCTTGAGATTAACTAGAGAAGAATAGAACTTCTTTTTTTCTGTTTTGGTTTCAAAGTTGCTTCCACATTTATTTTAGCAAATATATCATCAAGTTCAAACATTTCTGAAGCAACACAACTTCTTAAACCAAAGGCACCACACTTCCAACAAAGCATATGCTGAGCCTTTTTTTTCTTTTTTTAAAGCTAATTTCAATTTTGTCTTCAAATCAATTCTTCCCTTATGTCTTCCTTTCTGAATACAGGTTCAGGTGTTTTTGTTTTTGCCATCTGAGACTTTCCTCTACCCCACAGCTTTCTACTGCAGCTCATATTTATACATCTTTTCTTGTTTCTCATCCAATCAGATTCTACCTCACGTAGTTTTCATCACTTGTCATGTACATATCCCCTGGAAGTGCCATCTGAATCCTTAAAGATTAAAGAACATTATATTAACTAAGTACATGGTTACGATAGTAAAAAAGGAACAAATCCCAAACCTTAATAATATGTGTCATTGCATCCTTAAAAAACACCAAGTCAAGAGAAGATCCTCTAATGTACTCATTGTATTGTCTTTGATATGTTTGCAATTTTTCACAGAGAAACTCAAAGCTTGGAATCTGAAAGATTAAAAATAAGTTAAAAAACAACAACAAAACAACTAGTTACAACATTAGCCAACAACATCAGCACATCCATTCAGAGTTTAAAGCCCTGCTGGCAATTTTATGCACTAACATGAGTTCATGTTTTAGTCACACATAACGAAATTGTCCTTTTAAATCACTTCAGCACATGCACCTGTGTGTAAGCAGAATTCTTCTGCACATGATGTTAAAAATAGGAGCAAGGAGTGCAGGAATGAATAAACCATCTTTATATGGTAGATATAGACAAATGTGCTGCAGATACTCAACAAAACTTTCTGTATGATATGAATCTGGGAACATAACATACTTTAATTATTAAGGGAAAGACACAGTGCTGAATATTTTGGTGTAAAATTAAATACCTCCTCATAAATTTTTGGTGCTTCAAACACAAAATCTTCTGGTTCGTCACCAGTTGCTTCAGGCACATCCCGCAGAAAATCAACAAAATATGGCTCTGCTTGAGGAAATGCTACACCTGTACCCACATTTTCTTCTATTGCTTTCATAATAGTTTCATCAAACCAGTCTATATCCTCAGGAGTAATAAATCTAAAAGTAATAAATTAGCCTAATTAAAAACAAAATCATTTAAGATAGGAGAAAAGCAGACAATTAAATACTAACAAACAAACTAACAAAAAACACCAAAACTTTCTAACATTTCAATAGAAAATACATATTAAGTAATAGCAACCAAAATGGTCAGGCAATATTCAGAAAAATGAAATGCTTTCATGTTCTACAAGGATCACGGTCAATCATTGCAGTAGAGGAAAACAATTCTCCGCATTTTATCAACAACTATGAAAAGACAAACCACTTAATTTCTCAAACGAAAAAGGCTGAATTTTTTCCAAAAGAACCATGGCTAAGATTCCCTTGCATTCTTTTGACTAGCAGCGGAATAGCATATTTTATGTTATTACTGTTCTGTCAATGAAACTGCAGTGAAATATAGGATAGTGAAAGTCAGCCGAAAACTCTTGACTTCATTTTTATATTCTTGAAAAAACGATCGATAAGATTTCCTTTTACATTTCTTGTATGCATTTTCTGAGCTCAGTATTTATACAAGGAGAGGAGAGAAAGTAAGCAGGGTTTTCAAATTAGAGCTCCTCTGGGATACTGGAGCTCATCATAAACAGCAATAGCTTCAGTTTGTGAATGTATCCTCCTGCAAAAAATAAGAAAGTATCTGCAAAATGATTCAATTTACATGAAAAAAGAAGTGGGATTCTGGAGGATACAGGAAAGGATGGTAATTAAAACTGGTTGAATGTGTGGTCTGTGTCCTGCCTGAAACTGTTACTAGCATTTTCCTAGAAAGGTAAGGAGAGTTCTTTCATATATCAGTTTCAGGTATGCATGATTTCAAAGCTTTACTTATCTTCCTTGTTTTATTTCTTCTTCAAATTGAGTACGTGCTGATAACTGATAACCATCTGTTTCATGAATCATTTAAAGGAGTTTTTGATGAGAATCACTATTTTTCAATCATACGCTTGTGATGATTACTTTTTCCAATGAAGAGATCAAAGCAATTTCATATTATTGTCTGAGGGCCACAGTGTCAAGTTAGGATGCTGTACAATCCTCTTTTTTATCTTTTTAAACAAAGAGACTGGATGATAATCTATTAGCAGAGAACTGACATCTGTCATAACAAGACAATATGCAAAATAAGACAACATTTTTCATATTACATTTATCTTGTTAAACAATTGGAGGTATATGAGCATAAATGAATATGAGCATAAATAAAATGAAGTGAACAGAAAATGAAACTGAAGCCTACTAAATATACAATGATACCTGTCAGCAATTACTCTAGTACATTCATGTTTAAAAAGTGCTAGAAGGACAGTTGTGTTCTTGCATTCTTCTGCCTTTATAGTTAACATCCCTTGCCAAATTCTAGACAGATCTCGAAGGTTGAAGATATAGTGGAATTTAGCCGGTGTAGGCAGCATCTTTATCTAAAGAAAAGTATTATTAATATTCAAAATCAGCAATATTTAGAATGAAATGAGAATAGCATAAATTATATATTCATAAATAATTATATATATATTAAAATAACAAAAAGACTAATTTTCTCACATACCACTCTGGGCAAACTCTTTCTAAGAAGTCATCTAAACATATCTGATCTGTTTCGAAGCAGGAGCAAACACTCTTAGAGCGTGTGATTATCTCATATGTTGCTTTGAGCTTTACAAATTAAAAATGATAAATAGTAAATAATTTCACATCCTGTTCCCAAGTTATAGTGATTAAAGCTTTGGATAACATGAATTGAACTATAGGAATGAATGAAATTATACAGTCATTTATCTGTCATATACACTTAAATCTGATATTTTCCAGATTCTTTCTCCAACATTTATTCTTAAGGAGTATGAGCTTTGAGGAGATTAATAGAATCATATAATGGTTTGATTTGGAAGGGACCTTTAAGATAATCTAGCTCCAACTCCCTTGCTCTTGACAGGGACATCTTCCTGTACACCAGACAGGCACACTGATGATGATAAAACTTTCCCTGTAACTCATACCTTTGTCCGCTGCCACAATATTCTACCTGTTGGGATCAATTTTTGCACCATATCACATACTTCAGAACTGAAGTCTCTACATGAATGAAAATATCCACATCCAATAACACCTGAAAATAGAAAATGGAATATATAAATAATCTCAAGGTGCAGGATTTAGTAAGTTAAGTTGTAAGCAATGTTCAAAAAAACATATTTTAAAGTAATTTGCTTTTAAATTATGGATGAAATAATGTTGTCTCTCTTATCCATGGATTTGCTGAACTGGTGTAGAAACAATGGGTGTCAAATGTATTGTCAAAGTTAAATGAATTTTAGGAACAGAAGTTTGTTCAGACAGTGTATGTGTATTACATATTAATATCAGTGCTCATAATCTTTCAGAAAATCACAATTATTTTCTTATTAACTATTTTTCACACCTAAAATCAGAAAGGTAAACATTAAGAGGGATTAATTTCTGTTCAATTGCAGTATTTTGTTGTAATACACCTTCAATTGTTTCAACAAAATTAGTGTATATTTGCATGATATGAAAATAGAGAACCTACTTCTACACATTTTAAAGCAATTACTTAAAACCAAAAAAAAATTAAAAAAAATTAAAAAATAAAAAAAACCCAACAAACTAAAACAAGAGAAAGAAGTACCAAAGATTTTGTCTATGGATGCATTGGATGGTAATGTACAATTGAATATACAAAACTGTCTTTTTAAACGCTGAGGAATATCATTACGGCCTCCTCCTGGATGTATCATCGCTGCTATTAATTGTACATCTACAATAGTAGTGAAGTCTCCGGGTTTATCTAAATTGTACATTCCTTTCATTTCCATCATCTGACGCACAATTTCATTTGTTATCTGTAAGTTTATGTAACACACAAATTAGAAATTCAAGCCAGAACATATCATGGAATAATTCAATTTCTTCTTGTAATATTACCATTAATACCTACAGAGGCTTAGTCCAAACTCAGATGAAAGTATTAAATAGCATTTCCAATAACTTAAATTTAACTAAAATTTTGGTGTCTACTGATCTCCATATATATGAAAAGAATACCAACAGTTTAGAATAAACTGTACTTGTTAAAAACATACCTGATCTCCCCATTCATTGACAACCGGCATATTGATATCATCAACAAAAACAGTCATTTTCCTGCCTCCAGGAGGTCCATAAGTACTGCCAACACGTTTATCCACATAACTCTCAATTGTCCTCTAAAAAATAAAGAAAGCTCTTCATTTTTTTTTTTTATCTAAAGCACAATATATAAAATGTTGTTTATTTATTTATTTATTTATTTTAAGTCTAGCTTTCTTCTACAAAACTTAACCTACAATTTCCTCTTCTTTTGAGTAGCCTCAGCTTTGTTAATAAAAGAACTCTATTCAGCTACTTCAGTTCTCCAGACAGCACTACAGTATACAACCCAACTGTAGCTACCAGAGAAGTTTTCTTAAAAGTGACAAAAGTGTTATTTATTTTACTATGTTGCATTATTTCTATGGGAAACATTACATTTTCTGTGAAGTCTTTTACAGCCTTCAAACACTTCATGATTAATGCAAGAAGAGAAACTGTAAATATAAAGGGAAAGGAGATTGTAAGTTGTGAAATATGTAGCATCTTTTTTCTCATGCTTCACAAACAAGAAAGAAATAGTGGGACACAATTTGAAAGACAGAAGATTAACCAAAATCATAATTAATTATGATTAAGCCAGAAAATCAGAAGGCAGAAATAGTATTTTCTTTACCTACATTATATATATATATATATATATATATCGGATTTGCTACAAAATGAACTCAGAATCTTCCTTCGAGAAAGGGAATCCAACTTTGATATGTACCATCTGAAGGCTCTGATTGCTTTGTATTTCCCTTGCTAAACTCAGTTCTCTATTTGCAGTACAGCAAGCAGACCATATGAAGGCGACTTAATATTACAGTGATATCTCAGATGGTTTGTAAGCGAAGTTGTTCAGTATTTTAGCATTTTGGTGAAAAAAGCTGTGGACTGAATAATAAATAGTATGAAACAAACAGATAAGACCTTGATATTTAATCAGAATGCATCTTCAAAGTAATACAGCTTAACAGTCCTTCCAAAGGTACTAGGACTTAGAGAAACAATTGCAGTAAAAATACCTCAAAAGATAGTAGGAATATTTTCATTAAACAACTAAAGTTTTTGTTTGTCATTCTATCATTCCATCTCTCATTCTATATGAGGAATGCGGCATATGCTATGAGGACGATAGAAATGGTGCTCAGCGGCATGATTTGGCAGTGGGTTGTTAGAGTTAGGATTGTATGGTCTGGTTGTGTTTGGACTTGAAGATGTTGGAGGTCTTCCCAAACCCAGGGAATTCTATGATTCTGTGATAAAAAACATTTTTTGAGGGATCAGGAAAAGAGATAAAGGTTTTATCCGATGGCTTTTTGTTACACAAAATATTTAGCTGAGTGTTCTAGAGTAATTGCATATAGAATATTGACAACATTAATATATCAATATGGAGATACGATTAAAATAAAAAAAGAGAAACTGCTAAGGATCAGATAATGATTACTTATGAAATTCAGGACTTTCTAGCATCTAAAATTGTCTGATCTTTTGAATATCCTCAAAATGATGGCTCAAACTTCAGAACCTATTTTGAACGTGGCCCTTTTAAATGTTTAGAAACAAACATTTCAGCTGTTTTTTTGTTGTCTGTTTGGTTTTTTTTTCCTATTTTGTCTGCCACATTTCAATATTGGAAAACAACAAAGTGAAGCATGTGTTCAGATTGCTAGCTGAAAAGAATGAGCACTTCTTCTGAGGTATCACAGAACTATAACAGAGGCAAGAAAAAATAAGACCCTTCCAGAGTGCCTCTGTACCAGATAGGAGGACATCTGGGTTCTATTTTTTAAGATAGTAATGTTCTGGGGTCCCATAATACATTAAGGATGCTGAGACAAGTGACACTTGTTCAGTTAATCTTTCATGTGTGAAGGGATACCTGCCTTATTCTGTCTCATGGCTTGATATATGCCATGGACAGTGATCCTCTGCATACCAGAAAAGCCCTGCAGTTATTTTCTGATTTTGGAATTATAATAAAAATGGAGAGTTAAGTTATTACTTCTAACCACTATCTTAATACCATTTTGAATTACCTTTCTAAAAACAGTTACTGGATTGTGGGATAGAATTTATGACCTGCCTCATCAGCAGGCTTTCCAATCAAGAAAGCTTCTCAGGTGATTACTTCACCCTACTAGAGGATTCTTACCATGAATTCATTGCTTTGAAGAGGTAATGAAACCAATTCAATATTCAAGATCACATCCTAACAAAGTACTCATACTCAATCACAGTGCTGTGATATAAATCATACTTTCTATCACTTGAGAAGGTATCGGTAGTATTTGTTTCTATTTATATAGATGTTTGCCATTATTTTGGAAAAGGGAAATCTGTACAAAGTTTCACTGCTAGAGAGCCTTAAAGACTAGATTTTTGCTGTACTCACCTTTCCTGAACTGTGAAAAAATAAGATCTAGAATTTAAAATCTATTTTTTGTTTAAATATATATATATATATAGAAACTGCATAAATAGGACAAATTGATTAAGCAAAAAATATCATTGATCTAACAAGAAATGAAGGGTCTTTAGACAAAGAATTCTTAAAATTCAATTGTGAAAAAGCACACAGTAATCAGGAATATATGCATCCCTACATGAGTGAATATATTTTACTCTTCTCTGCAAAAAAATGATTACTTTATGGAATTATCTGAAGACTTTAAGTGACCTAGGCAAAAAAAGAAGTTCCTTTAAACTATATTTCTACCTCTCTTATCATCAGAAATAAGTACATTTGAGTATATATTCAAGAATTGCTTAAAGGGTATATTTTTACCTGAAACATAAATGGTTCTGTGGCAGATGAAAAGTTTAAACATTTTGACAAATGTTCTTCTGGATTATATTTCTTCAAGTATGCCTTAATCATGACTGTCTTTGCAGTTCCCGGTTCTCCTATGAGCAAAACTGCCTGCAATAGACATTTAAATTCCACAAGTAGGACCAAAACTGTTAACTAAATACACATAACATTTTAGACAAAGGGAATTTTTTCTCTAATTCTTTGGTCTAATATTAGATTATATATTGTTCTGATAGTTCATTCCATGTGTCCGTATGCAATGACACGGTATGTGTTTTTCATACCAATTCCATTTTCCAAGACAAATTAGTTACTGAGTCAAAAAAGAAAGAATAGACAATGTTCTGGAGATGGATTGTGAGTATTTTTGTTTTCTTGCTTGTTTTTGTAAAACCAGTTGCTTAACTTCTCAGTTTTCTAACACACTCATTGCAGTAGTGATTCTTAGCAGATGACCTTAAGAAGTGTTTTGCTTTTTTTTATATAATGGAAAGTGATCTCTAACATCTAATCTGAGTGTTGTTCCAAGTTGTTTCCTTAGTAAGTTTCTTTTTTTTTTTTTTTTTTTTGTTTGTTTTTTGCCTTTACTTTTAATATCTCATTTCTGGATTAAACTGTATGCTAACTGTCATCTTCATACAAAAACAAACAAACAAACAACAACAAAAAAACAAACAAAAAAACCCCCCCACCAAATAAATACACCAAGAAAAATAAAGATTTTCTGGTTTCCTTCATGTCTTGGTAAAATCTGAGTTAAAATCAGATTGTTGCTGAATTGAAGGATTAATGCTGCAGTTGTATTTTTTTCCTTTCTTTTCAACATTCCACAGAAATCTCCCATTTCATGAAAGGAAAGGAAACTAAATAGGAACCCTGCTCTTTTCTTCAGACATATAAGAATCCTTCTTGTTTTCTTTCCAGATTACATTTTCATCCTACTTATGTCTTTGACAGATGCCACTCTCTTCATCCACGCCATTAGAGGAATTTAATCAGTTCAAAGAGGGGAGTATTTATGACTGTGGGCACTAAGCTTGATGATGAAGTAGATCTCTGACAATATTTTATTTGAAATGTTCAAATATTTGTTACTGTCTCCTTTAAATTAATGCTATGTGGTCTCTTTCCTTATCCTATTTCTTGAATATTCAAGAGATCAGTTGACCACTATAACACACATAGTAATAAACTTTGGAGAATCAACAAGTCAGATCAGTAAAACATCACTTTGTTTTTATCTAGCTCATTTAATTCAGTCGTAGCCAGAAAGATAGTTCATGCTGTTATTATCTGATTGAGGAGAGAAAATAATAAAAATATTCCTCAAATCAAAATTCAATGCCTTACAAAATAGGAATGCTTGAAAAGAAAGCACAATGACTGCTATCTTAGATGGGAAATTTTGGCTCAACCGAAATGGAGACCCAAGTCCCATGATACACTGAATTCTGAAGTAGAGACGTGGGTAAAACCATACATTACAGGAGCACTGAATTGTGTAAAAGAGTGTGCTTCAGAAACTATCTTTAGAATATTTCAGTATTCACTACATGCACTGTAATGATTGCACAAGAATGTACCTGGAAATACTACAAGTATTTCCCAAGGCTTTGACATACAAAGATTAATCATTTGTTCTCAAATATCAAGATTGCATATGTTTTTATAATCTATGTCAGATACATCAAAGAGACAGCCACATTATGGCCTCAGGAACAGTTTATCAAATCCAAGTAAATGCTCTTGTGCTAAATCCAAGGATTTCACAGAAAAGCCAAGTTCCATCACTGGATCATGCACTTCTGGTATTTCTAATTTTTGCTCCAGATTCCATGAAAGGAGTACACTGAACTGCACTTCGCAATCCAGCATAGGTTTCCACACTAAAATCCTGTAGGATAGGACTGTGATAAAGCAACTGTGGTTTTTTTGCTTGTTTGTTTGTCCAGAGCATCAACTGTGCAAATAGGCCTATACATATTTATGTTTTAAATAACTATTGTTTGATGTGGTCTTTTGGCCATGATGCCAGATTGGATTTTACTGGTTAAATCTACATGTAATTTGCTTTCTCCTATTCTATGAACAGTGGCAATGCTATTAAACACAGCTTTCCTGCTGAAAAAAAAAAAAAAAAAAAAAAAGCAGTAAAAGCATTTAATGTTTAATAATGATTTCATGTTTACAATGAATTGACATATGAAATTGATTATGCTTATTGCCTATTCAAAAAGCATAAGTTAGAATGAGGACTATGGTGTACATACTGGGAGCAAGGTTTTAAGTCCTTTCTCTAAGAAAGATGATGCATTATTGGGTTTAAGTTCTAAGAGAAAAAGTATTTTATTAAGATATTTTAAAATTCCTCAGGGGACAGAAATAACTACAGAGAATTTGTTATTGAACTAAAAACAGATCAATATGTAAGTAATGGTGCAGCTGGAAAGCCATGATTAGAGGTAGAGAATGACTGTAACCCTCAATTAGTATATATATACATAGGTTTCTGTTTTTCTACACTTAAAATAAGTAATTTAGTACTTACTTTGTGTTGTTTTGCAATTGTGTTTATCAAAAACTGAGTTCTGACATTGTCAACATTTGGAACAAGAATAGATGCATATTCTGGGACACTATCTGTTGGATACACATATTCCTGAACACTTTTACTCCAATGTGCCCAATCACCTGAAATTACAAAAAGATTTTTTTAGTCCAAAAAACAATAATAAAAAAATCCTATAAAATATCAATGTGCTATTTAAATACATATATAGCTACCTAAATTAAAAAATTAAAATAATATTACCTGAAAACTTGTTCTTATTCTGCTGGAAAAGTTATAGGATATGAAAACATGGGTGGTGTGTATAAACTAAATCAATATTGCTGGCAGAAAAATATCTGAATTTGGATAAATTAGAAATAGATGCATTTCCATAACATACTGTGCAAAAACAGTAAATTCTTACTGAAAATGATGTGCCTGCATTATTTAGCCTATAAATTACCTGTGGAAAATAATAAAATATTTGAAATCTTGTGAATTCTAAGATTTATTACTGATTATCAAACATGGATAAACAATGATTGTAAAGGGGAATTTAAATTGGATTATATGTTTAACCAAAAATAATAGATGTGAAGAAATTACATACAAATGTAAAATGAAATTAATCTAGAATAGTCTGGAAATAAATTATGTAAAAAATATATATGGTTAAAGATAGATAAGAGAACAACAAAAAACTACAACAACAACAACCTTGTAAGAATGAAATTAAAAGCAAAAGAAATGAGAAAATATTACCAATGAAACAGGTTTCTAACGTCTTATCTTGTTAGAACTGAGGCATAGAGAATATGAGCTACCTCTATACTTCCAAAATCTTTGCTCATACAACCAAGGAGTAAGGAGTAAATTTAAATTTCTAGTGAGCTACACTCAATTTTAAAATGCCAGTAAAAAAAAAAAAAAAAAAAAAAAAAAAAAAGTCTCTTTTTATTATTCAGATTATTCTTACCATTATCAGTAACATAAAACTCATACATTGTTTGATTGGTGCCGGGGGGAATTTCTGGTAAATCTAATTTGTTATCATGATCTCTAATGAAGGCTTCAAGTTTATCTCTGTTGTCCAACTCCAAAAGGGCACCTAAACTCCACATTATTCCAAAGCAGAACAATTTATGCAGATGAGACATACTTGATAAACCACCTTCTTCCTTCGATGGAATCAAACCTTCCAGAAGATTAATGGTCTGCAAATATTTTAAAATATAATTTATTAAGAAAGCATTACATAATCACTTTTTATATCCCCATATATTTACATCAATTATTCATATGTATTCACACCTTAAATTATAATTTGAAAATAGATACAGATTACAAAAGAGTAATATAAATCTCAGAATATCAAAGAATAACATAACATTCAGATCTGTAAACCCAAGAAAATAGATTAAAGCTATCCATGTCAGCTTGCATGTTTTTTAAATTTTTCAGTACTTTTACAGTCCACTATTCTTTTAAAATACATCTAAATAACATCACTTACAAGCTAGAATAACAGAACAGCATTCTTTATAATGTCTTAGCTCTCATAATCTCATATACTTCTTACTTATGAGTAGGAATTAATGTAGTACCATATATAAACAAACACACCCACACCTATATATGCATGTGCATATAATGTCTATATGCCAAAATATATAATACAGCGTAGGGACCTAAATGATTTAAATATTTTTAATTGCTTTCAAAATCAGTTTTAATAAGATGACAGACCACTATTAATGACACTTTAAAATGTTAAAATAATACCACTAATTTTCTTAGGAATACGAATTATATGCTATCTAATCATTTCATAAACAGGCTGTATCTGTTTAACTGAACAAAATCTGTTAATCCCCTCAAACATAAGCCCACTTTAAATTTCTCCCATGATGGATTGGCTTATAAAAGTGTTCTGCAGCAGGTTTTTGGAGGAAGAAAATGGAAACCAACTACCTCAAAAATACACAAATGGTTCTGAAAAGTACGAGGAAAACACTTTTTCCCGGCATCTCATCTGTAACAGTGACCAAAAGTGGATACCCTCTGAAAAGTCAAAACATAGGAAAACTAGGACAAATCCTACTGGTACTCTCTTGTCTTGCAGTGGTACTTGGCAGTGGTACTTCCTGTACTCTCTTCAGAGTAGGGCTTTCTAAACCAAATAGCCTTTGCCTGTGTTTAGTAATCATCTATAGATGTTTAAACCATGAAAATTTCAGGACTGGTCCTGAACGTACATAAACTTTTACTATACACAACACCCTTCAGCAAGATGTTCCATAGGTCTGTTACATGCAGCACGGTACAGTTTGTTTTTTCCCCGTGTGAACCTCTCCATGAACTTCATTTGCCATTTCATTACCTATTTATTCAGTCTCATAAAGTCTGTCTATAGCTCTTCATGGTTAGCTGCTTTGTCCTCAACACCCTCAACAATTCAATGTCATCAGTAAACTTCTTCAGCCACAACTTTTCCTAGTTGTTTATTAATATTTTGAGTAGCACCAGCCCCAGCACTGTTACTTCAGGATCAGTGGTATCCTCTCCCATTTGTAAGAATTACTTCCATATTTCAGTCACTTGTTTCCTACCTTGTAATCAATTATTTACCTAGAAATGTATCACTTGATTTTTGCTATTATTGCTTCAAGTTCCATGTAAATCTCTGATGAAGAACTCCACTGGGCACTTTTATTTCTTCATGAAGGCCACATCTAATTGGAAACTGACTTTTCAAATATACTTACAAGGTGGGATAGTCGTAAATAAAACTGCTGACTCTTCTCAGACAAATTTTACTTGTCTATCTAATAAGGTTGTCCAGAGGAAGGCAAACAGCCAAAACACAAATATAAAAATAAAAATGGCAGATGAAAAGTTAATCTAAACAGTGATAGAATAAATGCAGTTAGAATGTCAGTGGAAAGTATAAGGAAGGCAAGCAATGGTGACACTGCTTTTACAAAAATAAAAAATATTATGAAGCTATCATGGGTGGGGGGAAAACCAACAACAAATAACAAATAGACTTAACTGTGAATCTTCACAAACAATAGATAATTGGGTACCTGAATATATGTGAGTAAATATCCTAAATTGAACACAAAGAACTCTTAAGAATACATCTGCTATCTGCAACTATTTTGGTACACAAATTTGAGTTGCACCTGGACCAAATGCCAGTTGCACATCCACATCCTGAAATTAACAGAGACATGAGATAGAACCACCAGTCAGGAGGCTAATCAGGAAAAGTGCTTCTGCACATACACCATTTATGGAAAAGGTGTGACCATGACGTCCTGTAAAGAAGAGGTAGGGCAGAAAAAAAAGCGTTTCCAGAAGTAAGTGAAAGAAGGAGGTAAAAATCATGGATGAAATAAAGATCTTGGAAGTGGAGTAATGATCAGAATGATGCATATAGACAAGCACTGGATGATGCAAATGAGCATTAGTCTGAATCTGGTAACTGCAGGTGGTTGCACAGCATAGAACCAACAAGGTATATTGCCTGAACTTCCCATATCAAAAGTAAAATCCCTGTCTGGATAAGAAAGTGAACCAGAGTGGGGAAGCAGGTGAGTAACTGAATATATAAAGTGATTAAGTAGAATAAATGGTCTTATCTCATTGGATCGCAGCTAAACACTAGCATGAAGATACACTAAGGGTTTTGCTGTTACATCTGTGACAGGAACACACTACAGATTTTCATTAAAGGAAGAAATAATCAAAGCAGGTTTAATCAGGGAAACCTTTTACCGGTAAAATAATATGAGTAGAGTGCTGACTTGCTCATATTTTCTGAAGAAAACTTAATCAAAAGTAACATAGAAACATAGTTAATCTTTGTACCATCTGCTGTGGCTATTGATCTGCAGCAAAATACTTCCAACTATTGCAAATCTGAAGCTAAATCCCTAGTGAACAGGAAATAGCTATCAGGTGCTGATTGGCTAGTTTAAGTATTAACCGTGGTGTTAGCAAAAATATTATCTTGTCTATTCACTTATTCTGAATTTATGACACTGTCAATATAGAACAGATTAAATGGACAAATACAGAGTCCAGAGACTCAGAATCAGCACCTGACAACTGATTCATAAGCAAAACAGCTGGAGGCATGCAGTATAGGATTGGCAATCACAATAGATCTGTGAAATCAAAAATCTAAAAAATCACTGATTGGCTCCCACTTTAAGAAAAATTGTGACTGGCAGGAAGAGGAAAGCAAAAATAACTATGTTGACCTTGGAAGAACTGATTGACAACATCTGGAGATAAAAATAGAATTATTCTCTGCTGAAAGTATCAGGAGGTTTGGTTTGACCTTTACTGCAATTTGTTTCGTGTTTACAGAACTGGAATGAAACCACTCACTAGCTTATTAACCATATGCTTCTGAAAACCAAATAAAGCCTTCAGATTCTATTCATCTCAAGATCAGTTTAAATATGAAGCAATTAGGAGAAGTTCATTCCACACAACTCTAACTGCTTCTCCTGTATTCCCAAAGAAACTAATATGAAGGCTGTGGTTTTCCTCATCACAAAACAACCTTTTCAAATGAAATTTTATTGCTATCATGTTGTTCAATTTTGCAGACTTACAATGTCAATTCATGCAAAATTACACGGTATCTATTTTACCTGCATAATGTAGTTACACTCCAGAAGCTCCATTTTTGGAGTAAGGTTTAGTTTCATGTATGTATATGCTGGTTCAAAGATTCTGTCATACAGACTTTGCAAAACTTCAGATTCTTGAACAGAACGTGTTTTCAGCCATGCCTGAAAAACATCCACAATGTTATTCTGTGCAAACATATAACCAAGTAAAATTAGGAGTAGCTAGCAATGATAATCTTACTTGTAATATTGGTCTCCAGCTAAGGGCAGAAGAACTGATGAAGACCATACCCATACGAGAAACTGTAGCTGGAGAAGCATTCTCAATGTTGTGGACTTCAAATAACAGCTTACAAGAAGGAGACATGGGAATACGATCTCCATTTGCTAGAGTGAGAGTCTTGTTATCATCCAAAACTGAATTTAGATTCTCAATCCAGATTGCATCTACAGGACCATCTAAAATCAGAAACACATATTCACCTGGAAAAAAAAAACAAACAAAACAAACAAACAAACAAACAAAAACCATCAAAAAAACAAAAACAATGAAAAGAGTTATAGTTCTTATCCCCATTCCCAAAGACCAAGCTTATTGTAAATTCTACTGTCTTCACAAATATTCATTACTGTATGAATTGCACAGCTAGTAAAGGCATCATCTCTGAAAGAAGCAAATGAAGGTATGATTATATCTTCATAGCATACATCTGAGAAGAGATTACCCCATCTATGTGCGAACAATCAGATTGCCATTCTCTCAGTCTCCCTCCTCAACAGGAAAAGAGGAGAAATTAAAAAGAAATTGCTCATGGCTTAAGGCAAAGACAGAAAGATTGTTTACTAAACACTGACATGTAACACAGACTCAATTTGAAAAAAAAAATAATAATAATTTATTTAAAGGATATTAAAGGATATTTATTCAAATGATTAAAGGATATAGAAAGGATGTTAAGATACTTGAATTTTTAAAGAGGAGAGCAACCAAGCAGGTAAAAGGCCTGGAGGTCACGTCCTGTGAGGAGAGGTCGAAGTGGCTTTGTATAATTTGGATCAAAGGTAGCAGAGAGGAGACTTAATTGATCTTTACAATTTCCCGAGAGGAAGTGGAGAGAGAAGTACTGGTCTCTTTTCCCTGGTAATCAATGATAGGATGTGTAGGAATGTCACAAAACTTCACAGGGGGGTTCAGACAGACTGGTGGGTCTTTACTGTGAATCACTTCAGAGTGAGGAAGGGAGCCTTGGCATCTCAGTACTCTGCCTTCTTGGCCTCTGTTCCCCTTTTTAATCCCTCTTTTTTAAATAGAGGAACCTATATATATATAGGAACCTATATATGTATACCTGGGAAGGTACCATAGAAGAATTCCCGTTCATTAATACAAATATTTTTATTCTTTAAGATGCAAATGAATATATCTCTGTGAAAAGGAATTTCAGTACACTGCAAAATAAATATAAGTAGTGAACACACAAAAATAACAGAAAAAAAATATTAAAACTGGTGGAATAAGTACAAAAATATAAATCTTCAGTGTAATTTATCAGCCTCCAAGTAACACATCTGCAATGTAGAACCGAAGTAGCAAGGGGACAAAAAATTTTATTATTATAGTTTTTACTGTTTAATGTTAACATGGAAACAGTAAGTTTTTAAAGTCTTCCTCTTTCTTGTAAAGAGATCTGCAATATCACCTACCACTGTTTTCAAGAGGGAACTTTTCAAACTTGGGATTCTTTTCAACACATTATTCAAGACGCATTTTCGATGACTCAGAAATAGTGTTTACATACCCTTTTTAGTTTTAAGTGTTTTCCTCCACAGTGTAGAAAAAATTCCATCTGTCCAATCATTAGTGGCAGCATCTAGTCTTCCAAACATCTGAGGAGCTGTAATAGCTTTGGGATTCATTCGCATTTCTCTATGAAGTTGTCCACATTCCGTCAGTGCTCTCATTAATATAGTTATGACCATTGTTTTTCCAGATCCACTGGGTCCAAGTGTCATCAGCCCATGACGTACTAGAGAAGTTTCATACAACTATTAAAAAGCAAAATATTTTGAGAAATATGCTTTTGGAAGATTTTTGCTTGCACTTACGTATGTTTAATAGTCACAGATTATGAATACATTAGACATTGAAGATAAGGAATTCAGAAATCAGTTTGTATTTGCTAATTTGTAGTGTTTTGAGGAACTGTACATACTTTTTTATCCTTATCTATTAAACACCAAACAAGTTTACTATAAAATGGCTTTACAGCCATACAGTAATTATAGCCTCGTCTTACACAGAAGGAAAAAGATAAGTAGTAGCAAAACATTTAACACAAGGATGTATAATCATGAAAGTGCTAAAGCATCTTAAGTACATCAAATAAACAGATGTAACACTTCCTATGGGATTTTAAATTAAGACTACACAGCTGATTAACAAATCTAACACCTCAAGGACTTCCTTGACATATTTATGTACAAATTACTGTAGCCCAAAGTTATAGTTTAACTATTAAATCACAAGTTGACTAAGCACCATGTCTTACAAATGTTCCAGTAACAGAATAAGTAATTTCTTGGAATACCTTAAGTCTTTTGCTTTTCAGTCAGTGTAATTTTGGTCTAAAGAGCATGCAATATAAAGCAAGCAAAACATACTACACTACTACACTACAAGCAACCTGGCAATGTATAGGGTCTATCTTTCAATTCCTCAAATGCCAAGAATAAAATATGTCAAAATTATACAACTTTTTCTTGTTTGCAGGCAACGTTGTTTGCCAACAACTATATAACATCTCCCATTCAGATACTAATTTTTTCTTACTCATTTTTACTAATCATGCTATATTCAGGTAACAGGGATACATATCGCACATAGGTGTGGTCTTTCCACAATATTCACCTGGTTCATGTACTTGAGAAAAAGCTAGCTTTGAACACTACATACACAAATTGACCATAGTCAGGCTGGTTCACATCCTTCGATGTCTAGAAAACCTCCAAGTCTCTTCACAGCTTTAACCATTCAACCACATATGTCCTTGAAAGACACAGTTCATTCATTTGCACCTTTGGTTCTTTGCTTTTATAGCACTTACATCTTGTTCACTTGCATAATTAACCTTGTCATAGGTTTACATAAGGTTGCAATAGATCAGACACTAACACTGTCTGAGGCCACTACACATCCTTACACTTTATGTCTTTAAACCCAATATATGTGAACTGGATGATCATTCAACCAGAATATAGGTTCTTAACACTTATGTGAGAAAATATTAATTTACTACAATATCTGTTCAAATATACAAATACATACCTCTCATGTTCTTCTTTGCCCTGGGATATCTCTTTTAGCACTTACCCTCTATGCTGTAGAAGTTGTGACCTGGCTATCTTTTTTAAACTTTATTTACTGCCTTGGCCTTCAGAATGCATTCTTATGCCCTACTGCCCCTGCTCCAGCCTACAAGACTCATATTTAGAGAGCCAAGTACATACTTTTCTGCTTCAGATAACTCAGATGCACTAAAATATAAGGCAAAGGTTGGGTTAGCAGCATTCTAAAAGGTTTGGGTTTTTTATTCTTCTTCTGGATATAAATAAATAATAGATTAGCCTTGCTAGTGTGGTTTACATGCAGTCTTAATTTTATTCTTATACTAGCAGCACAGGTCTTTGAATGAGACAGCAATTTAACCAATAGCATGGTGTTCTGACTTGCATTTGCTAAGATATTTGATTTTTTTTATTTTTATTTTTTATTTTTTTTTTACCTGAACAAGCTTAAGATTCCATGGTGGATGATTAGTCAATCCTGCCTCTTCAATCTGATTAGCTACTGCAGCCTGAAGTTCATTATATGTATTACTGTCCAACTGCATCCCCGGAAACAGATCATTGATAAGACTGAGAAACAAGGGTTCGTCTTCATCTATCTGAAAAAGTCATTTGGCATTAGTGCCCAGTTATCCACAGTTCTTAAACACAGATTAATATCTACTGTAAAATATTAAACAATAAGAATACAGTTTTTAAATACAAGTGCTTGTATTCATAAGCACAGTCAGCCCACAGGACATCTCACTAAGCAGACAGCATTTTCCTAGTGTTATCTCTATGTCATGTGAAAAATAAATTTGAAATTTATTTTATTTCTCAGTGTACACTAAATCTATACTTACAAAGTGTATGATGTTTCAATTCTAATGCTTGAAGAGCACCTATAAAACCTTTTAAAAAAGGTGTGAAAGATAGATTTCTCATCCCTGCTGGATGTCATACACTACTGATTTGGTAAATATACTGTATTTATGGCACATAAATTTAATTCATATTCAAATTATTTCATTTATTGATGGTAATCAGTCTATACGCATCAGTATGTAAAACATCATACCTCCAGACAAGCCACTTTTAACCCAGTTGAATCTTTGCACTCTAACAACTGTTTACAAGTTTAGTGAATGCTCACCGCTGCTTCATTATAATACAGTGATAATTAGCTGTCCTGCCTATTTTGGTGCTAAAATCTTAAATTAGATTCTTACCAGCTTTGAAAGATTCATATCTCTTAGTCCCCTCATAACAATGCTTAATTCACTTTCATTTGGTCTGGCCCTTTTTTGAGTTCCAAGAGTTCTAAGTACTGAAAGGATATTCCTCAGACCAAAGTCATAATGAACCTAGTTGAATGTGAAAATACAGTTTATGCATCAGTAGCAAGTTCTCTACCTTTAATTCATTAGAATAGCAAATCTTACTTCTCTGTTCTAAAGTACAGTCACCTTGCCTTGACAAGTTAACTTAATTTGGAAGTGTTGCGGTTCTTTAGGAATTTTTCTATTAAAATAAACAACAGATAAGAAGTCTTTTTCAGGAAAGAGGGTATAAGCTTTCTAGTTTGGATTTCATTGACTTCACCATTTATGAACTGATATAGCAACTGTGTTGTAGCTCTCTACATTAGTGTTCTATAAAAACAATATTTGCATTCTACCCTGAATGTTCCTAACAAAGGCAGCTTAAACCTTTCAGAAGAAATCAGTACTGTGAAATATAAAGCAGTGCTATAACTTAAATCAAACTCCAGACATTCCTCCTGCAGTTTTGAAGATACAGATGCTTTCACTATGCACTACACAAAAATGAGACACAAGGTTAATTTTCCCTGCCTGCCACATTTAGGCAAAGAACTTCATACATAGGAAACAAGTCATAATTTTTTAACAGTTTGATGAATATGTTTATATAACTACACATACATGAGCTTACACAGTTCAAAAATGTTAATTAAAAAAATGCTTGAATTATATTTCAACTACTTCAATATTTTGTTAAAAGCATAAAAGTGACTGCTCAGAAACAATCTGCACAAATCAAAATCTAAAGGGTTGCACTGTAAATATTAAGACAAAGGGGAAGAGAATGCATAACATTACCTGCTTAGTCAGCTGCTCCTCACAAAGTTTATAAAGAACGAAGAACTTCTGAGACAAAACCACGTTATCAATAAATCCATAACTTGCAAGCTTAACTCTTATAATGATCTGAAACGCAATGTTTTCCTTTTAGAAATAAGGGTTTTCTTTTTCTTTTTCTTTAAATAGACAAGCAAATTAAAATATTCAAATAACAAAGAACAATTCTTTCAGTTCAGTCATTGATTGTACCTGTCTGTCTGGAACCATCATTGACACAGTTCTAAACAGAATTTTGAGATTTTCTGGTAGCTCTTGGCGCCCAGCATATCCAGGATTCTGTACAAGAAAACAAATTGCATTATTATTTGCATTAGTCAAATAATATCCTTTTTATTAATTTTAAGCAAATTTATGCATAAATACTTAGATCGGTTGGGTTACATCCTTTCTCCACTAATGATTAAAATATGAAGAAGAAACTTCAAGCAAACTATGAATCGTATGGAATACAGTTTTAATGACTGAGTTTGATTGAGGATTTCCTGTTACTTGCTGCAAACACGTTGAACAACTGACATCAAACAGGTCACTTTCAAAAGATTAAAAGTGATCAAACAATATTTATAAGCACCTCAGTTATTAATCTACACTTGAATGTGTAGATGTGTAGTTTAATTTCCCATAAGGTCATTCTGGATTGCCATCTGCCTTGGCATCGGGAAACATAGACTATAAAATTCCCCACTCATGAGATTACAGGAATCAGTCCTGTAATGCTTCAGAAATCATGCAGTGACAAGACAGCATATCCTGAAAGTTCTTATTCTAAATCCAGGAGTTTGTGCTTCTACATTTGGGTAGAATGGGTTGGTCGTCCATCTGAAACTATATATACATATACATATATATATATACCACTTTGCCTTTTTTTTCCCCCTTCATATTATTTATTTATATGTATTTATATTTATTTATTTGCACAGATTATCCATTCATTTGTGGGAGTTATCTTGCATATACTGCAAGAATTTTTCACAGGCTGCCATTATACAAAAGTCTCCCATAGATTTCAAGACAATTTTTCATAATGCCTTTGCTAAATCTGGTGTTGGAGCACACAGCAGAGCAGATCTCTTTGCTGCAGAAGGCCAAAACTGGACAACCAGTATTGTGCCTAAACCAGTAAGCACATCCTGTATTTGCAATGAAACCTGATAAATTTGTTTTGAAAGATCTGCTGTCATCATACTCATGCTCTGTAAATCAGCTTTACTTTTGTATTATCCACATAAAGACAGGATGTATCTACTTGAAAACTGTCTTTCCTGGTAAGAAACATTCAGGTTGAGGAAAAGGGTCTATTTTGTTTTTTCTTTTTCCCACCAGAGTAATTTTCTCCCTAATAACATTAAAGCATTTCAGGTTAAGGTAGATAAGTATAACATACTTTAACTAACTAACTAACTAAATAAAAGTAACACTGCAAAAACAGTACAAACACTGTTTTGACCCTCTCAACAAGCACAGAGAATTTTGAAAGCTTGGTCAGACTTGTAGGTAGATGCCATAATGAGTTGTAGTACAGTAATGAGGGGGTGTGATGCTCAGGAATAATCTTAAAGTAAAAGCTAAGGCATGCAATTCTTGAAGAATTATTTATATGTTCTGCTAGTTCAGTCTATATCTTAGCAACAGCTCCAACTAATTAATCAAGCAAGTTGCTTTCACCTTTTCATGTCATAAATGTCATATGGCATAATTTGTTACTTCTAGGGAATTATTGCTCTATTTACCATTGTTAGGAAAATTCCAAACTCTGGGTTTAAATCTACACAGTCTCCATCAGAAAAAATGAACTGCTTTTTTTTTTCTTTCCTTGCTGTTAAGATAATATAAACTTGTTGTGCTGCTACTGACAAGACAGGCAACTCAATCCGGTTGAATTCATCAAAACATCCCCAAGATCCAGACTGCGCGAGACCTGAAAAAACAAACAAACAAAAAAAAAGGATAGAAAAATGTGTAATCTGTTTTTCTTCCAGGTATACTTGAGATACTTGAACTATATGTCTGTACTTTTCTCCAAATAACTGAATAAAATTGTCTGGGGCCAATGTCTAACTTCTTCCTCCTGAGTATTTTCATATCAGTATTCCGTTTCCTAGAAAATGCTTACTAGTGAATTAAAATCAGAAACATCTTTTGTTATCTCGGGGCATCCAGAAGAGTCTGGTACTGTTATTACCATAAATTGAACCTTTAATATGGCAATTTGGTTATTTTGCAAGAAGCAATGGTTCATCTAAAAATTAAAAAAGGAGTGACTTACAACTTAAAAAAAAATAGCCCGAAGATATTGCAGAAAAAGTCCTGCTTTTTAACTTTTCTTTGTGTTTTCACTTTCAAACATGATACTTTTAGAAACATGCAGCTTTAGGCAATATTATGCTATAATTATTTCTTTGATAAACCAAACAATAAAAATCTAAATAATTTCACCCTTTGCTTCTCAGTGCAGACAATACTATGACTTCAAAAATCAACTGTTGGAAACTATATGAAGTCCAACAAGCCATTTATCTGGCAGAGAATAACTGCATGCTTGGTGCTGACTGGCTAGAATGCAGTTCCGCAGAAAAGGACCTGGTATCATCCTTAACAACTGAGCATGAACCAGAAATAGGTCCTTGCAGCAGAGGTATCCCACTGCTTATTATCCAAAAGTTTTGGGGAAATCATTGTTCAACTTTACCTTGAACTTTTGAGATAGCAGTTGTAGTAGCATACATGTTCTGAGGCTTTCCAGGAAAGAAAAGATAATGGCTCACTGGAACAAGTCCATCAGATGGACTTGTGGACCATCCATACCCATGATTGGCAGGGTATGGACGATATGATTCAAAAGGGGGGCTGACAGAATATGGTTTCTTCAGCCTGAAGGGAAAGCTAATTGAAAAGACTACTCCAGTTCATTGGAGCTGGAGCCAGGCTCTTCTCAGAGATCAACGGTGGAAGAAAAGCCATTGGACACAGGTTGAAATATGATTAATTTCAAGACAATAGTTACCAAAAAATGAGGTTGGTTAAACACTTGAACAGTGGCCCTGAAGTGTTCTAGCCATCCCTGGAGATATTTAAACCCAATAAGGGCAACCTGCCCTAATTGCACCTGCTCTGAGTATGAGGGTAGTACTTTGCAACCTGTGGAGGTCCATTCCACCCTATTTCGTTCTATGAAATCTTACCTTTGAAAATCCTACCCAAACCTCTGAAGTCCATTTGATCAGAACAGTTGAAGACTACTACGTATTTTCCCAGAGCCTTTCCCATGTCTTTTGTTGTTTCTGTTTTACCAGTTCCAGCAGGTCCAGCTGGAGCTCCTCCCATGTTCATTCCCAAAGCCTGAGCTAAAGTTATATAGCACCTAAAAACATTAAATCATATCAATTTATTAAACTATGATGAATAAGTTTTATATAAATACAAAAATGAGTTATGTGATATATTGTTGTGTTAAAGCATAGATTCTTTATAAGCAATTCCACTGATTTCACTTGAATACAGAAATTTCAGAATGGCAAAAATGCAGAATTTAAGCATTACTAGTAAAACAACAAAAAAATCATATGATCTTTCTCTAGTACATTAAAATTAGATAAACAAGCAGATCAGTGAACAACACAAAGGAATTTGTCATTAATTCCTTTCGAAGCTTCAGTGAGACAATTCTGATGTTAAATGATACCATCTTATCATTTTCAGCAATAGCTCAATCTTTATATTACCAGGTTAGGTTACTCTCATCTACATCTTGAAGTCTGAAAGAATCAGGATACATGACCCTCACCACAATTATGGATTAAAACTTTGAATCACCAACTTTTTTTTTCAGTCCTGAAGAGTCTTGACTGCCATATTAGTTAAATGCAATACTTAGGATTTTCACACACAGTTAAATGGCAGAATACTCAAATTAAAATGACCAAGTTTCTGAGGAGGTATCTTCACTGTCAAATCAGTTTTAAGTAACTAACATTGCTAAAAAGCATTTATTCAGAGTTTTTAGTCTATAGACTTTAATAACTACCTAATTCCTATGACTTAGATTGAATAATTGTGGTGCTTTATATCAAGCCACTACAGGCTCATTGATGTCTATTATCTGACTCTGTCAACTAATAAGAAATATAAATAACTTTAAGGTTTTACTTCTATGAGTTTACTGGGATAAAGACAAATTTTGGAGTAGAAATTAAATTTTTCATGCCAAAAATATTTGATTGCTGAGTGAAACACAATATACCATAGAAATGAATTGAGCATTCCATATTGTCACAATAACAGTCCTACCTATTCTGGAGAAATAAAGATGTTCTAGAAAGCTGTACAGACCCATATTCCACATAAATAACAAAATTAATAATAGCATCGTGGAAGTTATTGCAACGTACTGAGTGGAATTTTTGGCAAGTGAAGTATCTTTTGGCAGTCTAGTTTCCAATTTGGCCAAAAGTGACACCTCAAGAAAGGGACAAACTGAGGAAGAGGCCATGGAACTTCATAGGAAAAACAACAACAAAACAACATCAATCCACATTTGAAGCAAAGTTAATGGTTGTTTCCCAGTACTAATAATTGGTTGTCTTAGACTTTCAAAGACACTGGGGTAGTGAAGGTAATCCTTGACACTCAGGGTAGCAATAAAATCCTTAGTGAATCCTTCATTACAGAGCTTGAAACATTTGATCCAGTCTCTCTTTTCAGAATAGAAATTCTGCAAAAAATGTAAACTAGTGTGTAATAACTCAGTTCCGCTAGTACATCATTTAAGATCATGGCATGGTAAAACTGTTAAAGAATGACTAAGTGTACAAAATAGTGAGAATGTACTTCACTTCTTATTTTTCTTCTTCCTTTCTTTTAGGATACACTTAAGCAAATGTATGAGAAGACTTTCAATAGTGACTTAGAACACACAAAGGTTAATTCAGAATATTTCTCTTTAAACTATGTTAAATAATAATTGTACTATGTTAAATAAACTCAATGTATATAATAATATTGATTACATATAATCATATTTCTCACCTGTCTGTAAGAGGTGTTATAACCAGACGTTCAGTGCAACCCAGAAATTCATTTTGGTAAATAAAATCAACATCTGTAATGGATACAATAACTTGATCAAGATCCTCCTTGAAATAAAATCTAGACTGCTTTAGCCACTCAAAATCAGTTGGTGATTTGATGTGCATTTTTACCTTGAAAGAAAGTAAACAAATATCTGTCACAACACTCATTTTATTACATTTGATAACTTCAATAAAATCCTAATTGGCTAATAATTAAAATAATTAGTGATTTCTTAAGTTAGAGTTCCTAAGAAGTAAAGTGAATGCAAACCCCACCTAATATTTACAGATCTATTTTAAGCTGACTAACGAATGATCTGATCATTTCAACTGATTGTAATCAACTCCATGTTAATCAAACGAAGCTTAAATTGCTTTGGTTCTGCATCTAAGCCTCCAAGAGAAATTAGCAATCCACATTGTGTGAATTCACCAAACGCACAGTAACAAAGGACATGGTGCAGGAAGGATTTAATGGAGACACAGAAGGTAAAATCTGGGTAATCTAATATGTTCATGTCATCAGCAGTAAAAATATGAGGAATAGTTAGCATTTCTCACAGAATAAATGAACGTAAAGAACATAGCAGACTCTAAGAAGTTCAAGCAAATTACTGATTTTAGGATTCTTTTTTTTTTTTTCATTTGTTTTTCTTCTACATATACACTTTAGGAACAATAAAGAAAATCCCAGTAGCCTGCTCTCTGAAGGAGCAGGAGAGACAAAGAATCAATTAGGTGTTATGGAATACAGAGACCAATTGTCAGAAATAAAAACCTGTGGTTTACCAGATCATCAAAAATGTCACGTTGATGTACGTGAATAGTAATGAGTGTTTCAAACTTCTCCCTGTCGAACTTGGAAAGATCATGTGTGGTCTGGCTAATCAACATATTCAAAATTTCCAGAAATCTCCCATTGGTCGTTTGCATGATTTTTTTGTCCTCTCTAGCATTCTTTAGTGCTTCTTCAGAATCACGTGTCCACAACATTTGAATTCCCAGTAATCCAACCTACAAATTTAATATGTGAATGAATACAAAATAATAACTTGTTCAATACTATCCATTTCCTAAATGCCCTGGGCATAATGTGAAAATAAATTACAGCACCAGGTGTGCCAAACTATCACTAGCTCCTATTATGGTAATATATCACCATAATGCTCTGCTTGAGTTGACAGGTTCTATTAGAGGATTTCAAACTCCTGAGAAAACATTTTTTTTTTAAGTTACAAAAAAATTATCATACACTGAAATATGCATGAATTAAGCACAACCCTCAAGCTACAATCCAGTCTAAGTATACTCCAGCATCAGAAACAAACAGATCTTAAACTATAGGGAGACATTCTGCTGAAAATTTTTCTCTGATAGCTCACAGCTAATTCATTTTTTTAAAAAATACATTCATTTTCTATTGAACATGGGATGCATTACTGTATTGATAACTGGCTGTCCTCATTAGTGCACTCTGAACTAGAAAGTATTTTTGATTCCAAATAAATCTGTGATGTTGAGTGTAAACTGCAGTCTCAGATTTTTATTACCACATATTCATTTAAATGACATAAGATTTCCATGAATCCAATTGACATCCATGACAAAACATGATCGAAGAGAATTCTATCAGTACCTTTCCATCCCACGTTGTTACATTCACAAAGTACTTTGACCTAATTCTTTGACATCCAATTTATACATTTATCTCCAATATCTGTAACATATTCAAGGCTACAGAGACTGTGAAGCAGGAAATATCTCACCATTTTAGAATAATCTGGCTATCAGAAATCTAATTTATTTTAAAATGACAGCTGAGTTAGAGGGGAAAAAAACACCTGTGGATGCAACTTTTTTTAACCTGTCTAAAACAGGAGTATCTGAGACAGTAAAATGGTAATTTAAACAATATATCAAACACTTCTAAGTATTTTGCCTATTTTTTTTTCTGTGTCCTATAATAAAGCATTTATTTCTCTGTATTTTACATTTCTTGATTAAATACCATTTTCTTCTCATTCCTCCCACCCTGTCCACTACTTCTAAGACAATTAATTTGTGCAGTCTCAACAATCCTAAAATTTGGATTGGGAAACAAGATCTTTCTTGTTTCTTCTTATCAGGTGATAATAAAGCCACCTCAAAATGTCTGACATGTAGGCAAAACAGACAGTACATCATTCCTTTTTTCTTAAAGTAATAGACATCTTAAATTCTGCTAAGATAAAACAATTATAATAAACACCCCTCTACGATAATTCTGTTCAAAATCTAAATGTCCTGACCAACTTTTAAAATTAGGAATATACTGGCTGGTCTTAATATTTTCATAGATTCCATAAAATGGTTTTGCCTACTGCTGTAATGATTAACAAATGACTGGGTCAGAACACAGAAAGTATGCAAAACAATTAATTATTTCTTAATGAAATTCATGATCAATCACTAAGATGGAAAAGTATTTATGCAAACTAGAATCTTTCAAGATAGGCTTCTACTAGGGGTGTATTATAATGACAAATACAATAATTATGAAGTACCATAAATCATCACAAGATAACCATAATAATAGCCCTCACAATCATGAATTATGAGAGAGAAATCAATCTGCACAGTAAATTTTGTTTCCATATCAAAGAGGTTCAATAGCCATCACAGAGGATGTAAGCTCTACTTTATATCCCCCTGTGGCGCAAGTGGTAGAAGTGCCGCTCTGCAACACAGAGGCTCGAATCCCGGGGGCTGGACTCGATGATCTCTAAGGTCCCTTCCAACCCGCACGAGACTATTACTATTACTATTACTATTACTATTACTATTACTATTACTATTACTATTACTATTACTATTACTGTATTTTCTGTAAGAAGACAAAATTATTTTAATGTACATTACAAGAAAAATGTTATGCTAGACATTGTGTACCAAAATTGAAGTCTTCCTGCTACTGGGTAGATTCATATCCTTGTTTTCTCTTTGGAAAATTCCTCATATAGACAGTCCATTAGTTTATATGTTGTGTATTTTCTAGGCCCCCCCACACACAGTCTAGACTGCACACACAAACCCATGCTCTGTATTCTCACCTGTGCTTGAAATTGGTTGAGAAAACTCAGCAAATCATATTCTGGTTCACTAATTTGGTAATATGCTGACCTAATTATAGCATGCAATGAAGCCTGCTGAACCTGTAATAAATTTTGCAACCAAAGCTCTACTGGTCCTTTTGCAATCACCGGAGTGTCCAACTGAGAAATTAATAAAAGTTAAAGGGAGAAAATAAGACGTAGTTAACAAACTTCTGTTCAACACTGTTGGATAACACATAGTTATTAAAGTTTGCACAACAGCTACAAATGTAAATACTATAAATACTGCAAATAACAATTTTATTACATTGATGATTGAAATATTTATTTCTAACTAACAGTAATTCCACTTAATTTATATTGATATGTTGGGCAATAGAATTTTTTATGTATTATGAGATTGCTGTGGGAGAAATAAAAAAATCAGTGATTTACCGCTACTTTTTCTCCTTCTCTTGATATGACTGCCAGTATGCGATCATAATCCTTTTCATGAAATTCTACTTCATTTATATTGTCAGCTATGGAGAGCAGATGTGGCTGCAAGGATAATTCAAAAGTCATTCAAATTATTCAATAGCACTAACATTAAATAACATTACCATAGAAAAGCAAACCCCACAAAATTTAAGGTAAGGTTATCTTGGGAAGATTTGTCTGAACTTATGGATGCACTTCAGGCCATCCAAAGATAATAACTACAGAAGTATTTGTGTTGGATTTTATCTCAATCTGTTAATCATTGTATTACAGTTTTACAGTTTCCACAGGTGATCAAGCGGACAAAAAATCAGTTATTACATTAGGTCTACTATCTTATCTCAGTTTTCAGATACAATCCAGAGTAGCCAGATTGATTTAGTGCTATGCTAAGTATCAAGGCCACATAGGGTTCCTTTTATTAAATGAACCTCCAGCATATCATAAATGGGGACCATATTCTAGTGTTCTGGATTCTGAATAAAAATGTTTTTAATTACAGATATCTAGTTCCTATTTTGTTAGAGACTAAAGAGCAAGAAGCAAACAAACGTAACAAAAAATAATCTCTAGATTTTTCAAGAAAGTGTTCACATTCTAATCTGTTAACTAATTTTCCATATTTTAATTTCCTTTTAGTTCTAAACAGAAAAAAAACAAAAACCCACACACTAGGGCTGTACCTGAATTGTATGTGAATCACTTGCTTGTCCAAGAATTTCAAGAAGGACAGGATCAGAAACAAAAAAGAATCTAGGAAACAGTAGCCTCTTCTTCTCTAAGTATCTTTAAAATTGAACGAGACTTCCATTAGTATCTTTCACCTCGTATTTTTCCCCCTTAAGACTGAAAGTAGGACTGAAGCATAAATATTCCATTTTCTGTGGATGATTTAATTCAAAAAAGAAGACTTGGGTTCACATCAATAAATCTCACTTCAGAACATTTTAAAGAAGTTTTTTAATAGGAAATGCTTTTTAGAAACAGTAACAAACCAGAATATTTTTTACAATAACAGAAAATTATGTGCTTGTATACACACCAAGAATGTTTGCTCATTGGCTTGCTCACCAGCAATGGTACTTTCTTAAGTACCATCTTATGATCTTATAGATCATAACCCCATGATGCAAATACTCTTAACTCCTGGCCTGAGTTCCCCTTCCCAAAAGGGGAAATGGATCCTAGCCCAGAAGCTGGCAGAGCTTGTTCAGAAGGCTTTAAACTAAATTTGAAGGGGATAAAACCAGGCCTGCTAGAGATGAGCCTAGGGAAATAATGATGGGACTGGGGATGAGGCAAGAGGCTCAGCTAAAGCACATCTAAACCAATGCACAATGAATGGGTAACAAATGGAGCAGAATTTACTGTTCAATTTTATGTAAACAAAACTCCTAAAACTGCACCTAATCCTTACCTTTCAAGTATTATCAATATAAATTCTCATTTAAGAGAGATGATCTTTAGCATTTATCTGTGCAGTTTTGAAGAAACCTAATTACAAAAAATTTGGAAGTCTTCTCTTGCTAGATACTGAAACATGCAGATTAGAAGTAAGCAGAAATTGTGTAGCTATAATGTAGAAAAAGTAGACCTGGTCTTCAGATTTCTCTTAGAAAATCCTTAAATATTTCATTTAGAACTAAAATTAAACTAACTTAATGTGTTTCTATTTTGAAAATAGTTTACATATATATAAAATCAAGCAATTCATACCCTGTAAGTGACTTCTGACATACTTCCAGTTGTTCATGTAAATGAGGCAGAAGTTGCTCCATAGTCTCATCTCCAACACAGCAGGCAATTACATTTGGGTTTTCATGAGCTCGTTGCATTATTCTTACCCATGACTTATCAATATTCTGAAAACGCTTTGCTTCCTATATACAATTAAAAAAATAAATGCTTTAATAGCATCCTCTGTTGGAAATTAGTACACAGATAGCTATTAATATGTAATAGGCAAACACTATAAGTTTACCTGTGGTAACTGTTTTGCAATATCTCCTCCTACGAAAACTGCTTCTAGATAAACCCAGAGGTTCTGTACAACCAACCATTCTTCAATTATGTCTGTAGAGCCACTTAATTTAGCAACCCAACTCTGAATATCTTTTTTAAATGCTGCATTGTATCTGAAATAAAGGATAAAAACAGAGGAATTTAATTCTAAAGACAGCTATTACAAAATAAGAAGCTAAAATATGATGGCTAGAAAACATTTTTCATATTTTTTTTTACTTAGAGAGCAAGAAGAATCTCCTGAAGAGTACCTAACCACTTTATTACACTCAAATATATTGAGATATTAAGTTGCTACTAATACATGAATGTCTGCCAGTAACAGTTTTTAAATCAGAAATTTTAGCTTTTATTCTTTTTTTTCTTTAATTAACAAATAACATTCAATTCAAATTTACTATTGATTTATTCTAATAATAGTACAGTTACTGATAACACCAGGCAAAATCATTTTAAAAGTACCTATTGCTCAGTAAAGAACCAAGAATCATTAAACTGTCCTCCATTAAAGTCATGATTTCTGTTGCTTCAGTTCCCTTTAGCAGTAGCTCTCCTCTCGCTTTGAATGGTGAAAAGCTCAGAAATTGGTTTCCCCAACTTTCAGATATTTGAGCTAGTTTGGCTTCTATATCCTTTTCCTTTGTAGCAGAAATGCATATATCCTGGGAAAAAAAAAAAAAAAAAAAAAAAAAAAAAAAAAAAAAAGAAAAGAAATTTTTTAGAATCTTTGTTCTCCATAAATGAAACTGTTTCTAATGTTAATCTTCCAATAATGGTTTATTTAAAATCAGTGTATGAAATGTTGTAACATAATATTATACTATTTTTACTGAAATCTCTCTGAAATGAAGTATATGAAAAATACTCCATTGGAAATGCATCAGTATCCCATTTCTGTGACTTTGTATCTTGTTATTTCTGCATCACAAGATTTCTGAATCATTGTTTCTATATGGTTTTGGGTAATGACATAGATATACTTGTTACCAACTCCTAATCCCGTCACATTTCAATTTATATAATCAACAGCATTTAAGATGGAAAGAATCTCTGGAGATCATTAAATCCAATAACCCATTCAAACCAGAGTTTGATTTAAAATTAAGCAGATCAACCTGTAATGCTTCCATTGAGAAAAAAAATCAAATTAAGTATGAATACAATATCATTTGCATTTGTATTTAACCCATAACACTCACAAACTCCATTCAGAGTTCTTTTTCAGGCTGTGTGAGTTAAATGAAGAATCATGGAGTTTTTCTCTGTAAAACCTCTGATTCTTTTACAAATCTTTAAAGCAATCAGACAATAAAAATTTAGGTGAATATCATTGTTTGAAGTTAATATTCTATTAAGCAAGGGCTAAGAAATCAGGACTGGGAAGAAGAGATTATCTACAAACATGTGTCCAAAGATTCCAGTCACCATTTCTGTTTTTCTTTATAGAGATAAGATTTCTAAACATGGTTTTTATTAATTTAAACCAGTGTGGTCTGCTTGACAGACAATGCAAAAAATATTTTTATGTTCACCTAACTTTTAATTTTTAATGTTCTTTCTTAATATCATCAAATGAAGGACAAAAAAATGTATTTACCTACCTCAATATCATCTTTATTTTGAAGAATTGGGGCTTCCATGATGTTTCGAAGGCAAAATGTATCAGATTCTACGTCAAATTTATGTCCTGTTACATCAGCTATACGGTCCCAGTGCCTTGTCTTCATTGCTTTGTCAGTCATCATTTCCAACAAAGGACAAGACTCACTAAAATCATCAATTTTTTTCTTGAGATCTAAAAATGCTTGCCAGGTCTGAAGTCCTTTAGGTAGTCTACGGCACCTGTAATTAAGTTAAATTGATGCAGTAGAAAATGGCCTTTTATAGATTCAGGAAATCTTAAAATCATCTAAAATCAAATAGGAGATGAAAAGTTGCTGCTATCAAAATCAACATTTTCTGTGTAAAATTGTGTCAAATTTAACTTGTGTTAATAACAATAATATTTAACATTTTTTACCAAATAAACAGAAATACTGCAGTTTGCATTAAGACATATGTCCATTAGCTGGTTTTCCTTACAAATGTTTATTAATAAAAAATCTGATTAGTTAACTTCATATATGTATTATTGATTTCTGCAAGATTTACATGACACACAGTATCATATCACATTGGAGACAGACAGAAAAATTAGAAATATATGATCACATTCTCTTCTCATATCGGTTAGAGGTCCTGAAAATACTAGCTAAGAAAAGAAAAACTAAATACTTCTAATGGGGGCAGGGCAAGGAAAGAGTGTTAAAGGAATAATTATCACACTGGCCCTGTTTTTACAGAGCCTACCCAAAAGGGTGGAGCTTGTCATAATGCAGTACTGCATTATGTATCAGGTTAGTGATGGACTGAACTTAATGAAGTTATTCTGTTGCAAAGCGATTCTTGTCCTACTGTTATTTCACAGAATCACAGAATCACAGAATTACCCAGGTTGGAAGGGACCTCAAGGATCATGTAGTTCCAACCCCCCTGCCTAGCAGGGCCACCAAACATACGCCTTTACTAGATCAGGTTGCCCAGGGCCCCGTCCAACCTGGTCTTGAACACCTCCAAGGACGCGGCATCCACAACCTCACTGGGCAGCCTGTTCCAGGACCTAACCACTCTTCTAGTAAAGAACTTTCCCCTAACATCCTTCCAGTATTATAGGAACATTTCTTCCAGTAATAATAAACGTACTCCTTAAAATAAATAAATAAATAAATAAATAAATAAATATATATTTCTGAAGCAATCTAATAAAATAAAATACTTCTGATACAGTTTTAATAAAATAGTTAGCTTTCTTCCTAGCAGCTTGTATAATTCTGTGCTTTGGATTTAGTATGAAAATGACGTTGACAGCACACCAGTGTTTTGGCTGTTCCTGAGAAGTGCTTATGCTAAATCAGAGACTTTTCAGCTTCTCATGCTACTCTAACAACAAGGAAGTTAGAGCTTCACAAGAAGCTGGGAGAAGAAACAACAGGACGGCTTACCCAAACTGGCAAAAGAGATATTCTGTTCCATATGACATCATGCAGAACTATAAAACTCTGGGGAATTGGCTAGTGCTGGAGAGCTACTGCTTGGGAACAAACCAGGCATTGGTCAGTGGGTGGTGAGTGACTGTTGTGAATCATTTGTTTTGAATATTCTTTTACTATTATTGTAACTACTGTTCCTTCATTTTCTGTCCTGATAAACCATCTTTATTTCCACCCTTTGGTTTTACCTTGTTTTTTCCAGTTCCAGTTTTCCCTAATTCCACTGCAGGGGTGCGAATGAATGGTTGTGATGCTTAGCTGCCTGATCGGTTAAACCACAACATCTGTTGTCAAAACTACAGGTAATAGGCTGGCCAAATAAAAGTACAGTATTATCCTGCTCTCCTTGGCAAGCCTGATCACCTTAAGATAAATGTTATTTGTGTAAGTTTTATATTGTAAATATAGCAAAGAACTCTACTGAAGTCACCTGAATGTTAATATATTTAACATAAGTTACAGTTCATACAGCGATCACACCTGTTCTGAAATTCCAGAAGCTCAGCATTAATTTTTTCAATATCTACATCTGTCCAAAGTATCTCGTAATAACCATTTATGCTGCTTATTACAGCATCATACAATCCATACAGTTTCTGAAGGAAGGCTAACTCCTTTCTGGAAGAAAAATAATCATATCAAGAAATGAAAACAGCTATTTGAATATTTATCAGTACTTAAATATATAGTATCTCTACATATAGTACCTCTACTATTACTACCAAAACTTGGAATAGATCAATTAGATTATGTTTTTTAATCCAGAAAAGAACATTTTGTTAATAAAACACACATGCACAAAAAATTATACTGAATACCTATTATCCATACCAAACTTATATGGGGGACATTTTGCTTTGGTCTAGTTCAAAACAAATTCTGTTCATCCAAAGAAGCAAGCATCCCCTGTAGTCAGCATCAGCAGCCTTACCTCAAGTAACATGTGCAGTTCTGGGATATAAATATAAGAACATAAGAACTAATAGAATGTCTCCAAACTAGGCCAACAATGATGAATAAAGTACAAGAGGGCATGGCCTATGAGGAGTGGCTGAAAATGCTTGCATTGCTTAGCTTAGAAAAAACAGAGGGATGACCTCATTGCTGTCTGCACCTTTCTCAAGATAAGGTGCACAGAACAAGGCATTAACCTCTTTTCTCTAGTGACTGGTGATAGGACATAAGGGAACAGCATAAACCTGAGTCAGGGAAAGTTCAGGATGAACATAAGGAAAAGGTTCTTTACTGAGTGGGTGGTCAAGAACAGGAATGAGGTCCCCAGGAAAGGAGCAATGTACTAAAGCCTACTTGTATTCAAGAGACATATGGACAATGCACTTAGACATGCGGTTTAACCTTTATGTTTCTCTGTGCAGACTCTGGAGATGGAATTTGGATCCTCCTGGGTTGTTTCAGCTATAGGTGTGATTCTGCCCACTTTGAGCTGGCTCTGCTGTGCAAATCAGAGTGTGCCATGGCAAAGGGTGACAATTACTCAATTTACTACAGAAGCACACTCTGAATCTGAACTAAAATGTTAATGCAAAAGCAGCCAGAAAGGGTCAGATCCTCATTTATATGAATCATAATCAATCACTAAAATGGCTGCTGCAGAAACTTCAGTATGATTTTCGTTAGTACAGCTGCTCAAAAAACTTACACTTCATAAACCTCTAATGATATAAAGTCACGTATGATTACACACTGACTTTTCCTTGCCTGTTTCTTCTTAGTTACTATTTTATCTTATCACTATAATATAATATTATACTTACTTATGTGTATACATGGCTATATTATTAGGACATGGCATTCCTGTATTAAGATAATCTGGTGTGGTTCTGTCACCACAATATATAAATAAAATTACTTTTTTTTTTTTAGCAAATTCCTTAGAATTATAAACTTTTTGTTGATATTTTCTCAATTTAAAATCGTGGAAACATTCCACATTTTAACATTTCTCTCCTTGATGTACCCTCTGCCTTTCCAGTATACCTATTACATACCTCAGACAGTTGTATTTCAACAGTTACCTGAGTTTATGCAAAAATCCATAGTCTGTGACAGGCAGTCCAAACAATTGTTCCCCAGCAGAGTATGTGATAAACTTTCTCCAAATCTCATCAAAATTACACTGAATAAATTAGGATTCATCCAGACAAAATAAAAAAAAATACTTTAAATTATCTAATAAGAAATCATTAACATTCTAAACTTGTCATCTAAAAAGTATTATTTAAACGTTTAAAAAAAAATTTTCATATAAAATTTTTAAACAGTTCTCGTGTATAGCAATACTCAAATCCGTTTATTGAACTCAGTTGGTGAAAATATATGAGTGACTCTGAAAGTAATGCCTCCTATTTTATCGTGGTGGGCCACCAATTCAGAGGCAGATGGTGGTATGGCAGTAGAGGTTGAACCATTCCACCTATTTCCATGTGACAAATGGCAGCAGGGGGGCATTCTGACACAATGGCATCTCACATGGAAGTGCTTATGAAGAAAAGTCTTGTGGCTGAATTCCTCCATACAGAAAAAATGGCACCAATTGATATTCACTGCTGCTTGCTGATTGTTTATGGAGACCAAACAGTGGATTTGACCACAAGGCAGCAGGGTGGCACTCTTCAGTAGTGACAAGAGAGCCTGGGGCAATCCCCCTTGGTCTAAATTTGTATGAGCATGGAATGCAGGCTAATAGGAGTGACCTATGTATATGAGAAGCAATAATTTGAAGAAATATTTTACAATAATGGGATGTGAAATTAATTCCACACCCTTCAGACAGGAAATAAGATATATGTATTAGTTGCTAAATTGTACAGAATGGATAAATGGTTGCTAAATTGTACAGAATGGATAAAAACATTGGAGAGCGCCAACACAATTATGTTCAGGAAAAGTGTAACTGCTGTCCAAAGTATTGGATTGAGATGGTAAAACAGAAAGAAGAATGAAGTTAGTAGTAAGTAGTATAAAGCATTCTTTTAGCAAAATAAATGTACCTAAAAAAAAATGTATCTGAAAAGCAAATTAATTTGAAGTCTCTCCATTGTCTCTATACATTAGAGACACATCAGGATTTAAGCACGTTTTTCTACTTTGTCAGTGCTTTTCAAGAATATTGAGAATCATATACAACTCATAAGTGACTGAGAGAAGTCCTACCAATAAATAAATAAATAAATTTACTACTATTTGCAAAGAAAAGTATTAAAAATTGAATTAAGCCAACTGGAGATCCATGAACTAAGGCTCATAGCGAACAAAAATCAAGCTGAATGGTAAATCTCTACTGGAAGATTTGATGATTACAGGAGGAAGAAAATACCGTCTCATGTGACTGATATTTAACTTGCCTTCTTTTCAGCCATTTTTAAACCGTGTTACTTGTCTTTTTTTTTTAATTATTTTTAAATATTGTTTCAAGTAGATATTTTCATGAAACATGGAGAGTGAAGCAAGTCTGCACATTACCAATCAATTCCTCCACATTAAGAAACATAGTACCTGACAAAATTATAGTTAGGAGAATTCTACATAGAATATTAGTAAAGACTGCAATATTTTAAAATGTATCTTCCTAAACTTACTTTGAAAAGCAACACTGGATCTAATTTTAATTCTTTCAAAAATTACCTGTTTATTTGCTTACCTGAAAGATCTGTAGCCTATTACTAGCTTCCTGAGGTGGAATATTTGGAACCATAGGGCCTTCCTTTTAAACAAACAATAAACAGAAACTGAATGTTAATTCATAAAGTGATTGAAGTCCAAGCTACATAATCTTTTGACAGTCAGGTTCCAGTCAACTTATGTCTGTATGTCTGTTGGTGATGTAATACTTACAACCGTAAATCTAATAAAAGGTAATATTCACTCACTGGCTTAATTGAGTCTTGTTTTTGTTAAAATCAAACAAAATCAGTGAGTGGCCCAAGAACATCTTTTAAATATTGTGGTATAATAAAAGACGTCATAATGTGTTGCAATTTCTAAACTCATTTCTAAGTATGTATCTCATGGAAAGAGTTGTCACCAGGATTGTTTTCACCTGTGAAGCTGTTTGTGCTGCTGTTACTCCAACTAAAAATGTTGACATATAGCAATGCCTTCTTAGAAACCATGACATCAAGTATCCAGTAGCTCAACAGAATAATACTCTGACATCTAACTGATGCAAATAAAAAATAATGAAAAACTAAGTACAAACTAGTGTACAAACTTGTACATTAACAAAAAGTTTGAATTAGTTACCGTCTCATATGATGTTTCAAAGTTTGACACATCCTCCCGAAAAACTGCGACTGCTTCCAGTAATTCGCTTTTAAATTTGGGCTGCACTCGAGTCAGCTCATTTTGAATTTTGTTCTGACAGACAGAAGGTTAATAATGAAAGTTATTTAAAAAAAAAAAAATGATTTGAAGCTAAACAGTTTTCTTTTACAGTGCTACGTGATCCATTTTTTTTAGCTAAAAAGTGGGAAAAAATAATTTCTCCCTTCACTTATACATGAACATATTTCATTACGAAGAAGGGTGAGAAGGGAACAAAAGGGTATTTCCTTCCTTCCAAAAGGCTCTCTAAACCCAAAACATTACATTTCTCCTCATCAGTGATGGTTCAGTATTCTCTTTAACAACTCCCAATATCTAAAGGAAGCCTACAAGAAAGATGGAGAGGGACCCTTTATCAGAGTGTAATGATAGGACAAGAGGATAGTTTTATATTCTGAAGAAATTCTTAGAGGGTGGTGAGGCACTGAAATACATTGTCTAGAGAAGTTATGAATGCCCCACTCCTGGAAATGTTAAAAGTGAAGTTGGATGGAGCTTTTAGCAACCTAGTCTAGTGGAAGGAGTCCCTGCCAACAAGAAGGGAGTTCCAAATAAAGGATCCTTAAGGTCCTTTCCAATACAAAATATTTTTTTATTATTTGTTCAAAAGCTTGAGAGAAATAATCAAGAACTGTGTGAAATGGAAATGAAAAAATACTATTTGACCTCTTGAGTCCTTTCTAGAATTTTTAATCTTTGTGACAAGATTTTTTTATTGCAATAAAATATTTTTATGTTGCATATAAATATTTCCATCTAAACATCTACACTTCAGGACAACATCCAATACACACGGAGCTTTTACTGACGTAAGTCTGACCTAAACAATAAAGGTAAGTGTGAAATCATTACTTAAGGGTAAGGGCTATGACAGAGTATGCACCTATGAAACTCTTGTAACCTAAGTGCAGAATGAAGCAAAAACAGGAAATGAAAGCAGTGAAACAAATGAGGAAAAGTAATGAATTCCTTATTTTCTTGCAGTTTTTGAACCACTACATATGGGTGGAAATAATATGTAAATAGTAAAGAACTGCTTCATAAAAAAAAAATACTAATAACAGAAAATGTACATGGTAATCCAAGGTATAGATACTAGTGTGCAACTGAGACAAGAAATGAGAAAACAGGATGGAGTTACAACTGGTCCCACACAACCTTTTGAACTCTGAAAAACACAGAAACAGTTTTATACACTTACGGCTTTACTTTGCAATTTCTTAAAAGAATATCTGAGTGAATCAACTCCTTCTGATTCCTCTTTTGTAATCTGAATTTCAAATGTGTTTAAAATGGCATAGGCTTCCTACATGAAAATTTAAAAAAAAACAACACCTTAATAATGATCCATTTTTAATTCATTTGCAGAAACATAGTTCCCATGTGCTACATATATATCAGATAAAATCTCATCATATAATTTAAGCATAAAATGTTGATTTTTTTCTATTAAAATAAAGATAGAGAATGAATATGAATGAGGTCAAAACAGTAAAAAAAAATATTTCTTTGAAAAAAAACTTTGAATAAAAGTTTCTTTTATGACTCCTACTATATAATACTGTATCGATAAAAACAAAAAATTAAAAGCCATCTTACTTCAATAGGTCCCAGGGTCATATCCATTTCTATTTTTTTATCACGTATGATAGATAAAGCTTCCATCGCAAGCCTGACATCATCTAGGTCATTCAGAGGTCGAGCCAATATCTTTAAATATTTGGTTATGAATGATATCATGTCTAACATTTTCTTTTTATATTCCTCATTTAAATATTGACAAAGGAGTAACTTCCAGGCTTTGGCTTCGGCTGATAAAGCTGTTTTCAATGGTCCTGATTTAGAAACAAAAGCAAACAAACAAAAAATTCACACGTCACGGATAGTTCTACAGAGCAATTAGGAAGAGTGCCAGCAGAAGAGCAATCCAATTGCTGCATTTAAACAATTTATAGTATACTGAAATACACCTCTCTTTTTGTATGGTATATCCATAAAACACACTGGCAAGCTAACATATACAACGTGCAAAGAAGGTGAATGAAAAAAAAATAAATCTCTGATTATAAATTTAAATTCTCAGTGATTATATTTAATTAATATATATTAACCAAGCATATGAAGATGAGTGATATTTAAATTGCTTTTTTTCTGTTGTCTAAGTGGTATATTGGGATTTCAGTACTGGGAATTGGAATACTTCACAAGTAAAACTGCAAGGCATCTTGCAGCAATATGAAAATAAATCTCCTTTGTAATCTGTATTGATATCTGTAAATATTTTATTTCAAAGAATAAACCAAGTAACATGACATTTTATCTTTTTATTACCTTAGTACAAAGAAAAGAAAATGTCATACCTGTGTGCAACTCGATTGGACCAAGAAGAAGAGTGGGTTTCAAATCTTTCATCTCTTGCTCAAACATAGCATAGTGAAGTATTTCTTCTCTAATTTCAGTCAGAGATGGAGAAGTAGCCAAAAATTCCTAAGTGATGTTAAAAAAATAAAAAAAAGTTGAGTCAACAAATGTCATTTTTCACCTTTTTGGTAAGGCAGGTGGCAGCGCTTATTCAGGAATTACTGAAAATTTATATCAATTTTATACGTGAATTTAGCCTTCCATTCACTTGCTAAATACTAATATGCACATGAGTAGGCATGAAAATATATTCAATTCCCAGTCAACAATTATCAATCTCATTGACAAATTCCAATCAAATTTAACAGAGAAACAGACATCCAAGTCATATTGGTTTCCTATTGGTTTTGTGAAATCAGGTGACCTTAACAGAGATTAAAAATAACACGTTTGCACATCCATAAAAGTTACACCACCAGTATAATGTAAAACAACCACGAGAAAACAAATTTTGTAAGCAGCTCCATCAGCAGAAGAACTTAAGAGCACAAAAGTTTTTAATCCAAAAAGCTGCATTTTGAAGATGTTACTCAAAAGCAGCATTCAATATGTCTAAATTTCATAGGTAAGCAATAAATGCGGAAAGATCTTTCATACTACTTTTGTCTGAAAGTACCCACACAAGATAAAGAAAGGAGGGGCGAGTGTGCACAAACATTAAATACCCCATTATTAAGGCTTCTTTTCTAACAACATTCTTTTCTTTAGCATTATCTAGGTCAAAATTACAATATTTATTTGGCTAGACATAAAATTCAATTAGACTAACAGTACAATTCATGCTTCTGCATATAATGCATATTTCTTAGTACAAGTCGCAGTGTGCCCACAAAGAGACCAGTACTCCTTCAGTAAACAAGCTGATGTAATACTCACTGATCTATGCACAGAGAGTACAATATACAATATGTTTCTATTAAATAGAAAACTAAATTAAAATGAGATTAAATGGCAGACAACTTTCCTCTACTGGATTTAAATTGAAATGCTGTTGTAGAGTGATGTGAACATTCTGAAGTGGAATTCCCAAAAACTAGAAAATTACTGGAAACAAATCTTTTTCTTTCCATAGTAAGTGCTACATTTTTCTTCCACTTCTGAGGATTCAACTTAGAGAAGTCACCCTCTATAACTCAAACAACAAGGAAGGGAATAGAGAATATCTGCTGAATAGAGACTGAAGAATTCATCCAGTAAAAATAAAGGAAGAGTGATGAATAAAAATAAACATTTAAATCAAAATAAGAGCTTAAATATTTTCCATTCAGAAAAACATACAAGTAATTAGCACTGAAGCTGTAACAAGCTCTACGATTTGTCATATACACCATACCATACTATAGAATTTTCTTACTGCTCTAAATCCAGAGATGTATAAAGAAAAAGTTAACAAATGAAAAAATTAGAAGTCCACTTTATCAGCATCTATAAGGGCATTGAAACAGAAAAACCCTGCCCTCAAATCAAAAGTAGGTAGTGTGCGGTCCCTTCTGCTTAGGAAATATACTATCACTCCTACCACAATTGATAAAGAAAATTAAAATTTGAGCTGTTACTTTTCTACACTCTTTTCCTTCATGCTGTTTTTTCTTAATATTTTCTACTTTTAAATTATGAAAAGATGATGGATGAACAGTCCTGCAGGAGATTAGCATTAAACTCACCTGAATTTTGGCATCTCTATCTTCTGTCCAAAGTACTTCATATTTCTGAAATTCCTGCAGAGCTTCACTAGCTATTTCTCTTATAGAATTCATAGAAGAAGAGAGGAGCACAACTGATTTAGAAACATCTTCACTTTCAGCAACACCTGAATAAAAATTTCTTGGTTTTCTTTTCATCCCATCTTCAGCTTTTTCTGCAAAATAAAATGTAAATTTAACAGTTGCTAAAAGTCCAGTTAGTGATAGTTTTCCTTTAAACAGCAACTATGCTCTTCAATAAGGCTGATCAACCTTCCTTATATACCTAACTACTTAATATTTAGGTACCAGGTGCTAGTTCAGGCCAGGCTCTACAGAGTTAGGCCAGATACAGCCTGCATTTAGTGATTCCAAACAGAAAGAAAAGAGTCTTCTTCATTCACTATTATAATTTTACTTTGTCTAGTTTAACTGCAACTAGAACATGAGAAGGCCTGGTAAATATCAGGTGTTTTTTCCTTTTAAATGTGTATGTTTTAAATTGTATAAACCCCTTAAAATACTGTAAATTTTTAGAATATTCTAGATAGCTTTTTGTTAGTTCCTGGAGAAAAAAAATCAACCAACAAAACAAGCAGAAACAGAAGACTTTGCCAGAAGACTTTTATGAGTGCCAAAATAAAGTCTGTGTTTTGAGTCTGCAAGATTCTAACTGTTGATATCTCTGTCTTTTCAGTGTTAACTGAAAGGCTTAAATGCTGATAGCTGCTGCTCCAGTTACACTGTTCATGCTGAAACAGAAGCTCTGACTCCTTTAAGATCTAAAAGTAAACTCATGCAGAAGGAAAGTAAAATGCAATCTATGGTGTCCCTCAATATTTGATGAACTTTTGATACAATCTGAGTCATTGTAGACATGGACAGTTGTGAGATCTAAGTAACCCTTACTGTCATGACAGGTGCCTGAGCATTACAAAGCAGATTTAACAAAACTTATAAGGAAAACTCACTCTTCCTGACACTCACGCTGTTTAAAGAGAGCATTTTTTTAGCATGAAGACCATCACGGGGACCTGGTCACCAGAAATGATGTCTCAGATTGACTCATTCACACCAATACACTCCATAGATCTCCTTGACCAAACAATAATCTATCCCTTCCTCCCTGACGATTGCTAATGAGTGACTTGATGGTTATGAAAATGGTTACTTGCTAATGTTGTATTTTGACAAAGCAGAGAAAAGGTCTATCTCATGAGGATTATGTTCTGCCACTTCTGTGTTTTAATCGATTTTAAAGATCCAGTACAGGACTATCAGAAATAAAAACTCTCCTAGACCAATTTTCCAAAGGATTCATAATAAGAATATGGCATTGTTATTAGAATTCAAAGTTGAAATCATTAAAAAATAAAAATAAATCAACTTACTTTCCTCCTTTTTGGCTAATTTTCCTGCTCCTTTTGCAGACGATGCTTTTAAACTAGATTTTAGCAAATGCTTCTGTCCCCACTGTGCAACTCCACGACTTACATCCAGAATCAGTTGAATCATACGATTGATGGCTTGCTGCATATCGTCTAAAGTGGGAACCATTACCTATTCAAAACAGTTGAAATACTGTTGGAAAAAATGCAACTGTCATTCTCTATGATCTCAGCTTCACTTCATCTACAGTGAACTGCAGAACACATCCCAGAAGAGGATCTAGAAAATGTAACTGTTAGAGTATGTCTGCCTCAGAATTGATTCTAAAGGAAACATACTGCACTGTACTGAACTGACACCTATTTGTACAGTTACACTGAAGGCAAACTGAAATCCAAGCATTAGTAGCTTATTTTGCTGTTGTCGCTGTTTTCTTTTTAATTCATTTTTACAATTCCTAAAAGATTCTTATAATCTGGGACATATGTTACAAGGTTGTTTGTTGTGGTTTTTTTTTCCCCTGCAACCTAGAATTATAAGGCATTATAAACATCAGATCAACATCTTCCTCTCTCTTCCTCTTAACAACCAGATCCTAAATTCTGTGAGAGAGAATTATAAGAGGGTTAGTCATAACTGTGCATACAGATGCCTGTCTTAAAGAATATTTTAAAGTATGTAACCTCTCCTTCTAGGCACTTGCATATATAGAAAGACAACAATCACCTACATCACAGTGATAAAGGTTCTACTTGAATAAGTACTGATCTACATTTTTTTCTCCCCAAAGCAGTATTGTTTCAAAAGCTTTATAGAAAGCAGAGTAATTAGACAATGAATGAAACTCCATGCATTAGCTCTAATCTCAACTTACGTATTCACATTATATTTTGTATCCAGAATACTCAAAGCCAAACAGATAGAGAACTTAATCAGTGACTAGAGTAAAACAAGAATCCTTGATCCAGAGCAACAAACAAACAGAACAGACTGAAAACACAGGCTCTAGTGTGCCATCCTCCACACTATATAAATACTTGTATGCTCCCTTGCATAGTTTGAGGGTATGTAAAATAGCACTCTCTGAAAAAATACCAAACACAAATAATCAGGCACAGTCTGGAGAATAAATTATAGACAGCTGCTGTTCCTGCAACACAGTTTAAATACAAACTCCTAGATTCAGGAGTAAAAGCAATTGTAACCATAAACAGAAGCTATTTCAGGTCAGCTGGCTTTGAGGCCAAAGATCAGACAGTAGCCTATTTTATTTCGTATTACGCGACAGCCAGGAATTCTCAGCTGCACTGTCAGAATAATGTTAATTGTAGATTTGTCCTACTCATCTCTGAAAATATTTATATGAAGGATAAGCTTGAGAAAAGGTCCTCCAGAATGCTGAATAGGAGGAAGAATCTACCTGAGAGTGATACAGGAAAGAACAGTAAACCAACATTTTTTTTTTAAACTTCAGAACAAACATCAATCATGGGATACTCTCAGTCCTCAAACGTAGTCCTTAAAACATTACCTTATAGCTTTCAAGCCTAAGGCAATATTCTGAAACAATGAAATTATCCCACAGGAGTACTCAGAACTTTTGTATAAACTGCTAAAAAAGAGACTGTAATGTTTTACAAATCAATTTAACAGACTGAGCAGTTGTATGCATTAGAACAAGGAACTTGCAAAATTCGATTTGTTAAAATGAAGTTCCGTTTCTAAATTGGTGCTGGTTCAGTAGACATGTACCCACATCCTGTGCTTGTGCAAATGCAGAGACATTATAAGACAGTGTATTTTACCTTAGCTATGTAACACATATCTTACCGCATTAGGTATAACAAGGTGCACTTCTGCTTTGAGAAAAGGAACATTCTCTTCATGTTTGCTTGACTGAGCAGAAAACGTTGGTCTCCTAAATGTAGTTTTGCCAAAAAAAAAATTGAAATATGTCACACATACTTTGCTACGAAACACATTCAAATTATCTTAGAAATGTCAGCTGAGCTACCATTTCAGTAGCAACCTACATTATTAGGGTATTATCTATTTGACAAGTTTTATGCTTAAAGGATAAAGAAAATAGCCACAAGTCCATCATTCAGACAAAGGTTATTTTAGATATTGACATTGTTTTCTGAACTTTTTATCCAGAATATTTTCTGATTCTGGATTCCGATCTCCCAGTTTAAGAATGAAGATGATTTGCCAGTGTTTTGAGTAGGGCATAAAAAGGTTTCACTGACCATTTCATGCAACAGACTACAACAGTAAGAGTTGCTGCATGGAAGTTTAGATAAATATACAACCAGGCAGTTCCAAAGATGATAAATCAGTACAAAATACCAAAAAACCTGAAGCCCCTCAAAACTAAAATTAAAGACAAAGTGCAAAGAATAGTTTCTGAGCGCTACCACATGACTGAATGACACAAAAAATGTTGCATTCAACAATATGATATTGTAGCCAAATAAAAATATGAAACCATTTTTAATCATTGCAAATGTATTGTATCCAATAAAATTCCCTCTGACTTCAGTAAGATCGGAATTTCAATAAATTTCATGTGAAAGACAACCTTATTAAAAGAAGTAATACAAACTTCAATATGTATTACTGATAAAATACCATCAACTTTACCTACTTAAAATAACCCATCTTAACAGAAGTCTAAATAGGTGAGCTCTTCAATAGATAATACATCATAGGGAAAAAATTCTGTCTATAAAGTATATGTTTCAGTCACCACAGAGAACTTATATGGAAATAATACTACAGAACAAATGAACAAATAGAAAAAAACAAAAAAAACAACAACCAAAAAAAAACCAAAACAAAACATAAAAAGAGTACAACTGCATGGTCACAAAGCATTCATTGAGTGCACTGATGGTCTTAAACCTATAGGAAACAATCCAGAGTGAACAGACATGCCTGCACAAATAATCTGAAGTAATATGAACAGATGGTCTCACTGCCATGTATGACATAAAAAGGTCATTTAAGTTCTAGTTATTCACATTGGAAAATAACTCGTATAACATTTTGCAAGCAATTCCAAGTAAAATACAGAAGAAAAAAATCAAAAGGGTTCAGGACAAGGGGAAATAAAAGCAGGAAAAGAAAAAGCACAGAATATAACTAACAACCTCAAGACATAAAGCATAAAAGTGCTGGCCTAAAGCATCACTGTTGCAGAGTGACAGGTATCCTGGTTCTTCTTGATCTGCAAAAGGTCAGAAGCTGTTTGACTAATGACACAGGCACTCAGTGTGAATACGTATGTACAATTCGACATAAAAATAATAATCTTGTTTGGGTACTGCTACAGAAGAAATCTTTCTGTAACTCACTTTGGAATATATATTCGTTTTTTAAGAGTATCCAAAGATAGTCGAGTAGCTTTCTGGAGACTATCTAGCAGCTGGTGACTGAAATAGGCAACCATTTCTTTACATTTCTGTAATAAGAAAAACATGCATTATTTAGCATTATATTCAGAAAGAAAGCAGAAGATTACTTCAAAATATATTGGTCAAATGTAGTAGTTCTAGTCTAAGGAAATTTATGCTGCAGGACTACATGAGAAACACAAGGGGAGATGTTAGGTGGGAAACGACCTTGTGAGTGAAATAAGTAAGTAAAATCTGCATGAAAAAAAGTATATACACAGGGGCAGCTCTAACAGAACTGCCTCCTATTTTATGATGTTAGGCCACAAAGTTAGGGGCTGATGTTGCTAGTATGACAGCAACAATGGCAATAGAGGTTGAACCATTCCACCAATTTGTTGCCATGTGACAAATCACAGGAGAGGAGCATTCTGACATACTGGCATCTGACTTGCAAGTGCATATGAAAAAAAAGCATGTCCGTGTGGAAAAATAGGCACCCATTGACATTCATTGTCATTTGCTGATTGTTTATGGAGAGCTAATAGTGGATGTGACCACAGTGTAGCACAGGATAGTGCATTTCAGCAGTGGCAACAGCAGCAGTGGGTCATTACCACTGGTGCAGATATTTATGAGCAGAGCATGCAGGCTTTTCTTCAACGCTGGTGAAAACACCTAGCTAATAGTGGTGACTATGTTGAAAAACAATGTTTTGTAGCTGATAAATTGCTCTATGAAATAGTGTTATTACATTCATTGTATTAGTTGTATTTTCAATGGATCTAAAACAGGAAGTATTACTTTCAGAGCAAGCTACATACAGTATAACATCTGAGAAACCTCAGTTTGTCTTATTTATTCATATTATCTTTCTCAAATAAGAGAGAAAAATGGTAAAACCTCACTGTACTGGATTAAGTAGAACAACAACAACAAAAAGGAATATGTTCTATTGGCCTTACAAAGCAAGGTTTCAGTAATGGGGGGTAGGGGGGTGGGCTACAGGAAGGGTCTTTGAGCAGAGCCCACCATGTCAGATCAGGGCCAGCTCCTACAAAAAGGAACCCACTGCTGGACACAGTTGAGGCACTGAGTGACACCAATTGTGCTTCAAGGAGAGCAGGTTTAAGAAAGAGAAAAACCTGCGGCATAAGCTAGAAGAGAGAAGTGAGGAATGTGAGAGAAACAGCCCTTCAGACACCAAGGTCAGTGCAGAAAGAGGGCAGGAGGTGCTCCGGGCACAGAGCAGAAGTTCCCTGAAGTCCAGGGGAGGCCCATGGTGGAGCAAGCTGTCACTTTGCAGCTCATGGGCACCATGCAAAGCTGCATGTGCTGCAGAAATGGCGCCTGTTTTTAAATTGGTGCTGGGGGGACCAGTGATGGAGCACTCCACTCCTGAAGGATGCACCCTGTCACGCAGACCCATGCTGGAGCAATGCATGAAGAGCTGTAGCCAGCAGGAAGTCCATGTAGGATCAGTTCTCAATTCTACTAATTTGATCAGGCTTAAATCTCTTATCACAAAATACCTCTTCAAACTCATCTTCTTTATCTTTGCCCTTCTTATCATCATCATGAAGAGCTTCAGTATTTTCATCTTCACCTTCAAGATCTTCAAACATTATACGTTTTCCTTTTCCTGTAAAATAAACAGAAGTGCATTTTTTTAAACTGAAATATGTTCTGCTTTGAAGCACAGTCTGTCCCCCCCCTGCCCATCCCCTGCCCATCCTCCCCCACCCCCTTACCCCCCTCCCAATGCACCTCTTCACAATCAAAACAACATTGCTATTAATTTTAGTAGTAACTAAATCAGCTAACCAGATGTATTTCACATCGTTTTATGGGAACCTGGTTAAGAGTCTAGGTTATAAGCTTCAGGCTAATAAACATCATACAGTATAAATGTGTGTGGAAAGACAGATAGAAGGACTTGAATATATCAGCTGGAAGAGGCCAAAAATCAATATAAACTATTTACCAAAATACAGTCTCTTTTCATCAGATTTTTTGGTTTTTGTTGTGTGATATTTAACTCTCTGGGGTGCTAACCCTGACCCTAACCTCTATACCTGGAGGAATCTGAGCCCAGAAGGAAAAAGTCCCGGGTAAAAAAAGGGAGTTCCCTTCCTAATTAAACTTTAAATTACATATTGCTATTGAAAAACAAAGAAACAAACAAAAAAAAACAACCTACAAAAGCAATGCTACAGGACCTCTAAAAATCTTCACAATACTTCTCAGAGCAGTGGGGACCAGATACACTAATGATTGAGCCTTGTACAAACAGCTGATGGTCAGTTGAATGCAATAATTAAACTGGACAGCCAGTAGAACTTGTTTTTGTATAGAATGCAGTGAAATTTATGATAAAATACTGCTGTGACAGAAAAAATGCTAAGAGAGAGACAGTACAAAGTATGTGATGTAGCTTAAAAGAGAACACTACATTTTACTTAAAGAAAATAAGAAGTTGGAAAAAAGTTTAAAAAAAATGTAGAAAAAAAATAATGAGTAGGAGAAAAAGAACCATAAAGTTGCAAGAATAGCAGAATACTACAGCATTATCTTGGTAATCTAAACAGGATAGAGTTTAATTCTAGAAACTCCACCAAGAATGAATTACATGTGTATTTCAAGCACTAGTGATTTAACTTAGGAATCATTAATGAATGCAGAAGGGTGAAAGCACAGTTTCATAGATGAAAACATGGCAGAAGAAGAAAACTCAAGAAAATTAGCATAAACAATTCTTTTTTTTTTTTTTTTTTATATCTGCTAGTCAAATCTACAGAAACAAAAAATTCTTTAAACAGCCATAATTACCTACCTGGCAAAGACTGTTTTTTTGAGGTTTTCCTAGGATATTTAATTCCATAATTACTTTCAAATACAGAGGTTAGGTCCTGAACAGCATCTTCAATATTCATACTTTTGTGGTTCAATAATTCAGCACACTGTTTGGTATAAATCTGTTAAGCAAAAACATCAAGGAATTATCTTAGTACCACTAACTACATTTTCATTGTTCCCTTTCACGGAGAACCAAATAATTTCCTGAATATTGCAACCTTCACACAGAAACTACATAAAGGAAAGAATTCATTTCAATGAAAGAGCAACATTTTGAGAAGAAAACTGAGAAACTAAAAGTAAAATTTTCAAAAATATTACGTTTAATGTTTTTTATTTTTCTCAAAACTGAAAAATGAAATGACATCTTTAAAGGCCAGAAGAAATCACTGAATATTGAAAGAAGGTCAAAATCTGAATCTGGTGAAATTCAAATAAACTTTTTCAACTAATCTTTATGGTATTATTTAGCTGCCTTCAGTTAAAAAGTCTCACTTGAAGTGAAGGAAACTTTCAAATTCTCAAGCAGATTTTTTGGAAAGTATTTTTTAACCTTCTCCAATACAAACCAAAAAAAAAAAAAAAAAAAAGCAACAGTTTAGGAAAAAAAAAAAAAAAGTTAAAAAGGTCCATATGTAGTCCCAAGTATCTTCATATAAAAAAAAACCAAACAACCAAACAACCAAACAACTTTGCAAAGTAGTTAAATAAATAAAATTATATATGCAATTACATGTTATATGCAATAGTACAGTGTAGGTACCTCCAATACCCAAGTATTAATTTATACTCTTAAAATATTTAAGAAAAAAATAATGTTTCATATTTCTGCTGGAAAAATGACTTTTTTTCTGAATTTATATTAATTTACTAAGGCTTCACTTCTAACAGAATCAAGAATTCTTGTTCATATATGTTAAGCAGTACATACCTCATTAGAAGCCAACATATCCTCTACTTTGACAGGATCGTCTACTGGTAAGACAATTAAAAGAGTATTCGATATTTCTTTTAATATTAAGTCAATCCGTGCTTCACATATATCATTTACCTAGAAGGAGAAGATCATATTAGTACCATACATCTATGTGTCAAACATAATCTGCTTCTCTAGGGAGTTCTAACAGACAACAATGCAATACAATATATTGCAGAGAGAATAAAATAAAAGGGGAATCATGAAAGGAAAAAAAACAAACAAAAACAAAAACCAACTGAGGTAAAAGCACATAATTTAAATTCTTAAGACAAAAGAAGCACATTAAAAAGAGGAAGCAAAACAATGCTTCCCACGTTATGGCAGTTTAAAAGATATTTTAAAGATATTAAAAGATATGGCTAAATATAGTCTGTTTGTTGTTGTTGTTGTTTTGTTTTGTTTTAAACTGTGAATTATCATCTATTATTGTAGGGAGGATTCAGGAAGACAAGTAGCCAACAAAAATATTCAGTCTTAACTCATTCTACTACAGACAAACTGAAATATGATCAATGAAAGAATGGTTATAATACTGGAAATAATAACTAGATTGGTAAGAGTGAATATATTTACATCTTGTACAGTATGATAAAATAACTTTTAAAAGATTTTTACTGTGCACTGTTTTATTTCAGACAGCTTTTTAAAAACATCTTGTAATTCATAAGTATCTGTCTAGGATTGGTGGGCAGGTTCCATGTTGGAAATCTGAGGTATATGAATGCTGAATGTTGGAGAAAGTGAATAGAGTAATCCACTGCTTTCGTCTGTTTCTTTACAGATTTCTGGTCATAAGCATGATATTTTGAAATTTATCTTGAGAATATTTCTGTTCCACAACAGCAGTGACTTAATTTCTGAATGAGTTTCTATTGCTAGCTTTTTGAGCTCATCAGTCTTGGAGAGCAGATGAATGAGCAACACCGGAAAGGACTACCTCCTATGTCTTGAGAACCTTATCCTCCACTACTACGGAGTAACTTTTTGTTTTATTTTGCTAGAATAGAAGAAAACTCTTGTTCCACTACATTGCCTGTACTAGACTTCCAGAGGAACACAAGATTCCCAAACTAACAATCCCCTTTAACAAAAAACACTGTTTACTACTAAGAGATACCATGTTCATGGCCAGAAATACAATCTGAATAACAAGTAGAAAAAGCGTTAATACAGGTCCTCAAGTACATTAGAAGAAATCAGAAATTGTTTGTCAGTCACTAAGGAAAACAACAAAGATTCATCATACAGAGAAATGTAAGGGGAAAGTATGCTTCCTTCCATTATCTTGTGAACTAGTGCACTAGACAGTCTAACAGCATGCCTAATGTGAATAGTGTCAATACTAGAAGTTTTTTCACTGGTCAGTTTTTGCATAGAGGTATCTTCTCTGCAATTTCACTCATGAACACATGCTCAAAAAAGAAGTAATGTTTTAAAATCAGAGTAACAGTCATACAATTCCACAATAGGTGGAAATACATTGTACTGAAAGAACAGAAGCAAAGATCAAACGTATGAGAGTAACTGTGGGAGAGAATCACAGAGTTCGTTATTTTACAAAGAAACACAAAACATACTTTTAAAAAGAAACAAAACTACATGCAATATGAAGAGGAGTCTATCTGGAATAATTTCTCTAAAACAGCATTTCAATCATGGTATAGTGATCAAAGCATACCTTTTTCAAAAACTGTTTAAACATACACAGAACTTCATCAGCTTCTTGAAAGAAACTGTCCAGTGTTACTGATGACCAAGTCAACATTGTAAGTCCTTGCCTTAGCACAGCTTCCATCTGAGCATAAAAAACATATTTAATAGAATTTTTAAAATGAGAAATAGAAAACAAATACCATTATTATTAGAATCACTAATGTCACTGATGAGGTAAAAAGCTGTGTTATTTTTGTAGAAAAGCTTACAAATTTTCAAGGAAAACATCAAAGAAATTTATGCAACATTGTGGGAGCAAGAGTAGCACATACTACAGCCTCTATCTTCAACTGTTAAGTGTACGTGCCTAGTAAAATCTTCCTCTTTCTGTTTTCCTAGATACTATTTTTTAGTGGTTGTCAAGTACTTTAATATCCTTTTTAGATTGTGGAGCCCAGAACTTCATAATATTCAAGGTGAGAGCACACCAACATTAAATACATAGGAAAATTGTCTTTTGACTGGCTGGCTGTGTGTTTAATGCATCCAAAAATGCAGTTTGTTGTCCTGGGTTCCAGGGCACACTGCAGGCTCTTGCTGAGCCAGCTGTCAATACTTTCATTATAGACTCTATGATATTCAAAAAGCAAAACAGAATCAAACAAAAATACCCAAAAAGCTACACAACACACATTTCTTTCCCTTATCATTCCCCTCACTAAATTCTTGGTTTCTTGTGGTCTGTTTCTTCTATATTTGTCACCACAAGATGTTCAGCACACAGCTGAAATCCGTTCCTTTCTCTGTCACTGCATGATATGTATGAAGGTTCTTTATTTGCAAATCTTGGAACTTCAATGGAGATGAAACTCTGAGGAAAAGAAAGTTCTATACTACCTCCAAACCTTGAAAATCAACCTTCTTAGGCTGTCCCATAGAGCTCCTCTGAAACTTTTGTTTATTATTCCAAAAGTTCTCACTGATGTCCTGGTATAAAGCCACCACAATTTAAAATTTTGCTATCTCCATCATCCATGAAGTGACAGAAATTTTATTTTCCTTATATTATTGAGAAATTTGGAGTTACTTTTATTCATGGTTAACACTGAATAGTCATCTATCATGCCTGCTCTTTCAGCTTGACATTTATTAAGCAGGGCTCTACACATTCCATTCTAATGCATCTTTTTGCTAATCAAGATCAGAGACTAAAAACATAATTCAAATCATAGACACACAGTAAATAAAGCTATTTCTATCACCCAAATACATACCAGCACTTTTAGTGCTTTTGTGCAACTACACAACTACACCATGTGGGGGTGGTGCTATTACTGATAACCAGCTTAGCCCATCTACAAAAGACTTGCTCATTCCAGTTTTGGATTTATTCTTTCTTCCCTCTTTTGTAAGAAATGAAGGCTTCTGTCTCCAAAAAATATTTTTTTCTTCTGTTGTTTGTAGAGTAGTGATCATTCTCTTTTGCTAATAGTTTTCCTTTAAATACTATTAGGTATATGATTCCTTCCACAGTATAATCATATTTACCATGGTCTCAAACTTTCAGCATCAGTGAATTGAATGACTCAATGCACAAGGCTAATAATTATCTCAAAAGACCACAGCATTTAGTATTTTAGCTAAATGAAATATATGAATATCCATAAATTGAAAGAAGTGATAATGCGCTTCCATGTCAAAAACAGAATTGCGTAGATAAATACACCCACAAAGTCTCTCTTCTTTGTTCCTTTGGGTTTACAATTCAAAGAAACTGAGATTATTCTGCTATAATTCATATTCTTTGAGCATTATTATCTGAGGAATACAAAGAGCAAATATTGGTCTTGAAGGTTTTAGCAAAATTCGGAAGTATCTGAATTACAGATGAATCTAAATATTTTTAAACTGTATAGTTATGTTACTCTAAATCTTTTGATGTATCCTGAAGTGCATTTAGTGATACCAACCTTTTGCATTTTTGGTGCCATTAGACTAACAAAAATGGTTCGTGTGTCTTGACATAATTCTTCATAATGTTGGAGAAGACCCTGTAAATTATTAGGAAAGGGTAGTATTAAAGGGAATATCTTAAGTGCTTTCCTTAGTGATGTAAACAACTTCCTATATAACCAAATAATCAAGGGAAAAAAAATAATAAAAAAAATTAAACAGAACAAGCAAAGAAAAAAACCCCAAAATAACTACGCAGTGTAGGGCTACTCTTGAAAAAAATGTAGTATTTTATACTGAAATTACATAGCTAAGTAAACTATATTTGTAAGGTAATAAAAATGACTGTATGCAGAAAGCATGATCTTTCTCTAAAGCTTAAGACAGTTTGAACTATAGTGATCGTAACTTGAAGTAGCCCCTTGAAACTGAGTATTACATGCATTAGATGAGTCACATATATACACATTTTTTAAAAATACCCTCTTGCTTTTTGTCATATGTACACACTCATACAAAATTTAAAAAAAAAAAAAAAAAAAAAAAAAAAAAGAGAGAGAGAGAACACACTGAAAATCTTGTACGATATAGCTAGTTGTGGGAATACAAGAAGGACTGTACAGAGCAGCAGCTGTGAAGAAACATAAACAGCATGAGATCCAAGGACACCTCTAGAAGAAGAAGGAACAGCTCACGGCTCTGACTGGATAAGTGCCCACATGAATGGTTGAAGAGTTTGTAGAATGCTCTGTTGACATGTGTGGGCAGATGGGAAAGCTATTAAAGGAAAACTTGTGAAGGTATATAAGTGATATGAGAACTTGTAATAAATGATTTGGGTCTTTCACACCTGAGTGCGTGAATCAGATGCTCATCCCCAAGATACAAGCTTATTGACAAGTCCATAGCAAATACTTAAAGAAACAGCAGATACTTGACTTCTCTCACAGGTAGTCTACAAAGGTCTTTGTGTTTTTGTGGCTCACTGTATCTTCCAAATACAGTATTCCAATCCTCAGTTCGTTTGAACTGCTTTTTACTGATTTTCAAACAGTGAATGCAGTTTGGATAGGCTTAATTGCTTCATTGCCAGAACACATTTAATGCACAAGAAATATCAGAGAGCACACAGCAGTCAGTGCAGGCTTTTAAAATGAGATCCTCTATGCCCACATGCACATTCTATTGACTTACCTAATTTCCAGTTTTCACATTCATCTCTGCAGACAAGATTTGTTGTTGTTGTTGCTGTTGCTTTGCTATTGTTTGGTTTTGGAGGTTTTTCCATTTGTTTGTTTTACAAATACTTGAGAATACTTTATTTGCTAGATTCTTGTTTAGATCTGCATTTTCCTAAACACTAGTGATGATCTAAGGAAAAAGTACAACTCTAGATCTCATTCATTTTAATCTATTCTGACAAATAAATTTTACTTTTACCAAAGGATAATAAGGTTCTAAAAGATCTTAGAAAAAGTGATACTTGTTTTCTCCAAAGTAAAAACAATAAGTTTTAAATTTACCTCTAAACGCAACTTGTATGACTTCAGCTTATCTTCTACTTTTGCTATCTTTTTGGCTTGCTCTGGTACTTCCAAACCCAACTTTATCATACATTTGGTCTCTCGAACAATCTCTGGAATCTGGGGATCAAAATTAACCAGGAACTTTCCAGTTTCAGGATGACGTACAAACACTGTGGCTTGTAAGGCTGTAAAGACAATTTTATATAAGTTTCTAAGACAAAAAATTGTTTCAGTTAATACCAAACACAAATTTCTAACACTACTATAGAATGATTAAATATACATGGTTATTTTGTGAAGTAGCTTTACAATACTTTCTAAAGAAAGCTAAAGAAAACATGCAAACACCTCACCATATTCACTTTTCACTATATAAACTGTATCATTATGAACAAAGCAAGCATCAGAGATAGCACTATTTGTGGTATATTTTTTCTTGGTTTGAGTTATAAAATTATGAACGTATTTTTTTAAAGAAATTAAAAACTCTCAGGAGATGCTCCATCTCTTACAGGTACTTGTTCATTCAGAAGATGAATGCTTAAATGATAATATTTCAAAACTATCAAATTAAAAGTATAAGCATCTGTTAAGTGTGGGAATACACAAAATTAAGATTTTATTCTTATAGATCTTTTTGTAGCTTTGAAGCCATGAAGTGTCTACAATTTACATGCAAAATGTACTCCAAATAGACAACTCTTCATCTTAAAACAGCAGAACTTGGGTATCAATTTTTTTCCTAGACAAAGAGCTATACTTGTCCTAAGAGGGACTGTGATACCTAAAATACATAAGTTACTACAGTGGAAAGGAAACTGAAAAATTTCTTAAATGAAATATACAGAGAATACGAATATAGAAATCAAGTTTTGTAGACCTTAAGTTTGTTTCAGTACATTTCTAGCAATTATCTGTCAAAAAGTGTACCAAATCTGCATTGCTCTGGACCAAAATAATAGTCAGGAATACTAATTTGCATTATTGGACCAGCATATTGGCTCATTACTAATTTGCATAGTTTTAGGGTGAATGAGACTTAAAAATAATTTGATTTGCATTACCTAGCATTCAATAACAATTAAAAGAAACCAATTACAACTTCAATTACTTACGATATTGTAACTCTGACATTTCCTTCATCCATGCATTATGATAGACTACCTCAAATTGCACCAAGACGTAGGCAACTCTGTTGTATAATCGGACAACTGTTTTACCCTCTGGACTTGTCAAGATACTTGAATTTTTCTATTAAAACAGGGAACGTTCATATTTCAATCACATCAAAAGAAATCCATCCTATTTGAGTTTTCCCTCAAATTAACTACTGAATATACCTTATTTAAGCTACTAGAAATTATAATCACAGAATTCTTAAAAACTGTACTTAGAACTCAATTTTACAGCACAGTGAAGTCAACATGAACTTGCAGAGTAATGAATAGTAAATTTATAACATATGCAAGCATTACACATCTGTAATTTCCAGGGAAATAAATGCTCAGTTCTACTCAAAACTAAAAGGTAACTAAAAAAATCATTTAAAAAACAAAAAAAAAGTAAATCTTTATTAATCATCGATTTTTACTGATTAAAATGTCTTACATCTGATGTGATGCTTAAGTTTTTTATTGTTGTTGTTGTTGTTGTTTTTTCCTTTGGAATATATTTAGATAATCATTATTCTTATTTAATGGAAACAAGAAAAAAAAACCTCCCTCACTTAGAATTTAATAGCAGAATAGCAGACCCTAGAAACTTCACAGGAGAATCTTTCAAGTGTTTTGTGAAATATAGCAGATCTTAATGTAGCAAGATGCTGACTATTGCAGTAGAGGACACAAAAAAATCCTCTAGGATTAAAAATGTCAAGGAGTATGCCAGTACCAACATTCAGTACCAACAAATGCCAGTACCAACATTCAATTGTACGTGAAGTTGTACAGATAATGTAGAATTGAGTAGTTCAATAACAGAATTCTCTGTTCCCACACTAGTACAGAGACTATCTGCAGTGGAACTTACAAAATGCAGTTGTTGTGAGGATCCTTATAATAAATTCCTTGAGTGGTTCCAGAATATACACACTAGACAATTCCAGGATGTCTGGCAGTCCACATATATGCCTTAAACTACTCCCTACTTACTTAGGCTTAGTAAACAGACATTACTCTCCATAGAGAAACTCATGACTAGAAGAACAGAATGGGTGAGTATTCAGTTAAAGTAAAAAATGTATGCCAACTTTATGAGCCTCAGACTGCCCCATAATAAACAGAAACAGAAAAACAGCACTGGATGGAATGGCATAATACTTCTTCAGGTAAACACAGATGTATCAACAAATCAGTGCAGATTTCCAGCTTGGGGTGCTAGTTGAGAGGCAAGTCAAACAAATGTTACAACTTGGATTCACAACAGTAGTTATTGTGGATAATACATTTTTAATAGCAATTCACATACAAATAAACAGGTTATCTAGCATATGAGAAGCCTCTACATCATAGCCAGAAACACTATGGTCCCTCTATTGAAGTAAGGTCACTGAGAATAACAATATTTGATTTTCTTCACATCAGCTTACCTGGAAATAGTTGATTGGCTCATTTATCCTCCTGAAGAGCTGTCTCACCCACAGTATCTTTCCTGCAACAGGTGGCATGTTTCGAGCAAGAGGGGGGTCATCTTTTTGAATTTGGTAAATCTGCGATATCGTTAGATAAATAAATTCAAAAATAAAAAAAACAAATCTAGCAAAGAAAGAAACCTTTTTGAAATGTTAAACTGTTTTTCCTACACTACCACAGTTTTTATCTCCTTTTAAGCAAGTTAAATTTGTATGAAGTGACATGATAATGCACAGTCAGTTATTGAAATATAAAGAATAAATACACATTTTATTAAAGTATTTGTTCATGTTTTAAAATGTTTGAAATTTACTGCAAAAGAAATAAAATACCTTTTTAATAGCTTCAAGTTCTGCTACATAATGTTTAAGAATAGAAGCAATTGTGTGTGTTACTTCTTCTTGAAGGCATGGCATTCTCAGATTTTGAAATCTGTATTAAAAACAAGTATCAAAAATTATATTTATAAAACACTATTTTCTTCTTTTCCTCTTCTTCTTTCCATGATGAGATACATAAATATTAAGTAAAATGAAAGATGTGCAGATCTAGGAATTGTTTTTCAGCCTGTGTAATTTTTTGGTTGTTGTCCAGAGCAAGTTTGAGCAACATAAAAAGTTCTGCTCTAGCTTTACTTATCAATGTACATTTTTCTTTGTTTATTTAACTTGTATGTGCAAAAGATGTGGTAATTAAATGAAGAAACAGAAGAATATGTTGATTTGTATTACAAAGCTAAAATACAACTCTCTTGTAAAGGCTGCAAGATTTATAACAACAATAATGAAAAAAATATGAGATCCTTTGTTACAAACATAACCATGTTATTTAAATTGTGCTAACCAGTAATTTCACATATGTTTTAAAATATTTTAAAGCAATTTGCCAATACCTTCGGAGTAACTTGACTGCGTGTTGTGAAGACAAAATTCTTCCAAAACAAGATCTCATAAATGTTTGTATCTGTACCTAAGAGACACATAATTTAATACAGTTTTTCTAGTCAAATAGTAATATTTTGATGTCTAATAATTACTTAAGGTAATCAGTAGTGATGAGATCCTCCACCAATTAAGTTATATATTGCAATACTGTTTACCTCTAAAGCTTCAATTTTTGACATGAAGTCCACAAAATCCACATCAAATTCTTTTTTTCTTGGATCAAGGATGTCGTATTGTTTCTTTTGAACATTGTGGTAGATATTTTTGAATTTTATTGACATGATTTCTATACCTTCAATGGTTGACGTACCCAGTGCTTGAAAAGTTTGTACTATATTTATCATCTCTGTAATCTGAAATATAAAGGTTATAATCATGCTCATAATAAATACTTTTTTAAGTTCCTCTATTAACTAAAATCTGAGGAAAATAATCCAAACTATAGCTAGTCCTCTCAAACTAGTACATTCAGAACTTCTCTGTTTCTGAGCTTCTAAGAAAAATACCAACAGAACATAGTTAACTCCATTTTCAAGGTCACTTATCACCATAACTCAAAATAACATGAAACCATATTTGTTTTTCTTGCTGGGAAATTTTTTTTGTGAGTTGATTTGTGGTTTTGTTTGTTTGTTTGTTTGTTTGTTTGTTTTTTCATATTTGACTGTTAGGTTAAGTAGAGTCATACAGTAAAAGAGTTGAAACATGATGATGATATGAAGTGGTTTTATTGTATAGAAAAACACTATCTAGATTGCAATATGCATACTGCATGATAAGGAAAAACAATGAATCACCTAATTCCTACCTTCCTTATCCCAGTACTCTCTTATTATTTCTATCACTTTATTCTGCATCTAGAAACACCTAACATCTGTTCTATACAAACCCCACAGATGATAGATTAAAGTCTTTTCATCAGGTTGGCATGATAAATGTTAAGATTATAGCAAGCAGCAGAATCATCTGAAGAACCGTGCTCATCATTAACATAAATTTTTAATGACTTAGGTCACCATTCTCATAATAAAACTTTGGTATTCTTCACGTTATTCTAAGCCCCCCAAAATAAACATGGATTAATGGAGATAATTCACTTGCTTAAAACAGAAAAACTGACAAATTCAGTAGAGCACTGCAAGGTAATTGTCTAAAATATTAATCTTTCTTACTCTGTGGAAGTGTCAAACTTCTCTCAAAAGAAAAATTAAAAACTCTTCCACACTTTTATTAAGTAAAGTAATGTAAAGTTGGGTTTGCCTTGTCAGCTGTTCTCTGGAGAAGTTCTACTTCTGTACTGACAATAAAAACACACAATTTACTCACTTTTTCTAATCTCCTACAAAAAGCTTCAGATTTCCCAAAAATGTACATTTCAGATACTTCAAATGATTTTTCTCCTAGATTTGCCAAAATCTCTTGCTTTGCTTCCTGAAAGCATCTCTGATACTCTTTCAACAGGGAGATGCATTCCTAAAAAGGGAAGAAATAAATATCATATTCTTTAAGTTTCACTCATATGCAAGAAATAAAAGAGTCAAAATCCACTGTAGTTCCAAAGTGGTTTATTATCACTGAGTCTAGTTTCAGTCAACAGGCAGTAATGGCTTACATACAATGTTTTTGTCATTGCTCCAGCATGGGACCTTTCTACAGTGTTCAGGAAAACCTACATAGGATCTCCATGGGTGACAGCATTATTTGGGCAATTACCACCAGCTCCACTATGGTCCTCCACAGGCTACAGGGAGACCACCTCTGCCACCAGAGTCTTTTCCACCAACTACAGGGGAATCTCTATACTGGTACCTGGAGCATCTTCCCTCTCTCCTTCACCAACTTTGGTGCCTGCAGAGCTATTTCTCTCATTTTTCCTATCTCCTCTCCCTCTCACAGCTGTTGTACAGCATTTTTTGTTATTCTTAAATACCTTATCACAGAAGTACAAGCAGAATCACTCATTGGCTCAGGTTTGGCTAGCAGGTCACTTTTTGCATCAGCTGAAATTGGCTCTATCCAAGACAGGGCAGCTCCTGGTCTCTTCTCACAGTAGCCACTCCTTAATAATCTTGAAACTACCCAAAACTTTGCCATATAAAGCCAATAAGTATGCATTTCTGGGTAAGGTAGGAAGTCAATAGCTGAGGTCTATTAAAGGAGAAGGTGGAAATAGAAACTATAATGGCAATCAGTAACCCCACAGCTAAAGGTCATGGTACACTTAACGTGCTTAAGTTGGTCCTACTATGTCCTACCATCACCTGAAGAAGATGAAAACCCTCTTGTCATTGAACTTTTACAGCCAAGGGAGTCTGGTATTGGAAGGAGGTACTGCAACATAAGGAAGACTATTCAAAAACAGCTTCCTATGGCAGAGAAAGATGGCACCATATCAGAGATCATCAGCATGGAAGAACATGGATTGTGCAGGATCCTAAGATTTCTTGCTCACAGATATGATGAAGATGCCAGTTCCAAGGTCAGTGATGGAAAAAGCTGATGAAAATGACATCATTCTAATTTCAACAAATGAAGGTGGGATAAGAAATGAGAAAACACTCAAAGCCACCCTAAACAAATTAGCAGAGGGGTAAAGTACTTGATACATATTGATATGAACTTCCTCATGCACATCAATAGGTAATCAGTAAGTTCAATAGCAAAATAACAGAAATACCAAAATACAAACCTTAATTTTTCCAAGGATTATTGGTGTCTCCTGTTCCCATACATGAGTCAATCCACCATCTGTAATGTAAGCTCTGCATGTCGCAACCATCTGATTTGTAACCTTGTGTAGATAAATGAAAGAATTAGGTTTCAAGCTCAGAAGAAAAACTGCCTTTTTCACAGAATCTGTCAAAATTCCCATTTGCCTGTGTTAGTACTAACAGAGTTTGAATGAATTTTACTTGTGGGAATAATAATGGCAAAATAATATATGCAACATAAAAGAAAAACACCTTATAGAATGTCTTTAAATGTGCCCAGAAGCATACTCAAGTCACAAGAAGTACTTACAAGTACATTCAGTTCATAAGAACAGCAATATATATGCATAAAAACAGATGTCACTAAACACAAGAACAAAGACAATTCAATAACAAAGTAATTTCATCCCAACTATTCTTCACTTACACTGTCATCTTACACTGAAACACAATAATAGCTAAGGCTATAGGCAGGATTTTCAGTGTCCCCGCTGATGATCTTTAAATGCAAGCATTCAGTAAGGGATGAACACTTGAGCTTTGATGAAAAAGCTTAGATTGTAATAGAATTTCTCCATGTTATGTCACAGCACAGCTTCATGTAACCAGTTTGGCTGTAAACTAGCATTCCAAGCTCTTGAAGAAGTGCACAAATAACAAAGGTAAATGAATGCTCAGCCAAGTTACAAGAATTGCCCAGATATTTTAAGCTGTTTTCAAAGATCATAGTGACTGCAAATTCATGGTTTTACATTGTATAAACAGTCACATCAAGGTGAAAAAGTAATATCTATAGCTTCAGCCCTCCAAGAACTTTAAGTAGAGGTATAACATCACAGATGAAGCACTATCTTCTCATTTTCGTTTAGAAAGTAACAGAGCAGGTTAATTCAGATCCTGACAATTACTGAGAAGAAAAAATCAATTTTGCTGAACCAGGGATAATAAAATTCATCCCTAAAGGTAATTTTCTACTCTGAATTCAACCGCTCCTGATCTAAAGACTTCTCTTCCTTTCCCTTACATACACCCACTATTTGCCACTGCTTTATCAACTAAAAATTAGATGTCTCATATTTTTCAGAAAAAAACAAACCTCCTGGTTTTTAACAGTAAACATTATTAAGCTTAATATATTTACCTTTATAAACAACGATGTCATTCTTTCAGAAGTATTGTAATACCTTGAAACACTGTGAATCATTCGGATAGCATTTATCAAGTTTGGTATTCCATTTTTCATTGCCGCCTTAAAGCAGAGTTTTGAGAAAAACTTAATTTTCCATTGCTAGCAACACTTTTATTGTAACTCTTTTATTATATTGACAATATCTAAAATTTTTTGCCTAAATGACATTAAGTAACCTTTAAAATTGCATCATTGCTTCTTACCAAAAAGTTTCTTGTCAAAAAACCTAATCACACTCAACACATTTCCAAAGGAATCTAAATGAATACACAGTAATAATCTCAGATTATTTGATCAGATAAAGAGATTCATACAAATACTTTTAATGTTATTTTGATGAGCATAACTGAACACTGAATCCAAAAGTACAGGTTGAATTTTTTGGCACAAAAGAAAGAATTCTTCTGGCAGCTGAAAATGGTTGTTCATGATTAATGCTTTTGTTTTTCTTCAAGTACAGCTGTTAAATATATTCTACGCACTTATGCTGTAAAAATAATCATTGCATAAAATGATTAATTTAGAGTTTCCACAAAGGTCATAAAATAATGGTCACATTATTAATGTTACTAATGAGTGTTTATCATATAAAAGATCAAAATCCTATATGCATTTGATAAAATCACTGTTCATTAAAACTAAGTGACCACGTAACTGCTGTCTGGTCACTGAACAACTTCAAAATACTTTGTTCAAAGAAAAAAAAAGAGGCAAAACAGAAGACTATTTATAAATAATATCCAGACACTGCAAAAAAAGTAGTAATTACTGAGAAAATATCAAATAGGCCCAGGTTGTTCTTACAAATGTGACACAAGTCATATCACATGTGACACTGTCTTCTAGGGAAGGTTACAGGAGAGGACTTTCTCATTTGTCAGCTAAACCAGAGTAAAAGGGTTCTGCTTGAAAAAAGTTCCTTGACCTGGGAAGCATGCAAAGCGTATATAACCACTGGAGGAATAATATCTGCTTAATGAGAAAAATATTTATGTATATGTAGTATAGTGACAATGAAAAAAAAAGATTAAAAAAAAGCAGTTTAAAAGGAATGTCCAGCTGCTGTGGTTTAACACAGCAACTGGCTAAGCAGCACTAAGCTGCTTTACTCAGCCCTCCCCACAGTGGGGAGAGATGAAACAGGAATTCAGATTTACTCAAAGTGTTCTTGATCAGATAAAGAACGAAGCTAATTACTTCATGTTAGTAAACTAACAAATTCTTTAACGGGCCCTCACCCACAAATGTTAGCTTATCTTAATAACTCCTTAAGAAGCACTTTAAATCTGAGACAGACTTGACTCTTTTATTCTGCGGTTGCTGGCGCCCTCTAGCGATAGCCTGAAGGACTGAGGAAGATGAGCTGCGTAGTCCACTGCCATTCTTCTATACACTTGTTGTTCCCACTTTGTTTTTGTGTTTGTTTAGTGGGGTTGCTGTTTATTTTTGCTTCTCCTCAGTTAAAACTTGAATCAGGATCCGAGATTACCAGAAATTAAGCAAAATATGCAAAACTTTCTGGTGAAGGACAGGAATCATGTAGGATTAAAACAGAGAGGACTAGAAAAAAGAAGAGAACTAACACCTTTTCGTAGGCTATTTCCTCCTTCCACCATATCCTGCAACAGCCCTTACACATACGTACTTGTTATAAATATTAATGGTGAAAAGTAAACTTAATATCTTTTACTGAATTAGCTCAAGACAAACAACCTAACATTTATGTTTTTCCCAACTGTAATTTCTACAAATAGAAGCAGCTAACAAAATATTCAGTATCAAAATATTGTTTTACCCCCCTAGAAGCCGCTGGGGCCTCTTTATGTTTCCATTATTTTTATATAACTGAAATTCTGGCATTTTGGTTATGGTTGTGTATTTATTATGTCTTCACTGGCATGTGGAATTTTCAGTGAAATACATATTTTGAGATTCTTGCACTGCAAATATACATGTTTGGCTCATTTTGAAGTAATAATGGCAGGGAGCTAACTAGGAAATCACGTGTATATGTTTATTCATAAAATACATACTTACAAATATGTTTCTAATAAAATAACGTTTTACTTTAGTTATAAGTTTAGCTAGACAGGTGGTTCAAAAAAATCAATACATTAAAACAAATACAAAGAAGATTCCTTTTACTTCCTTTTACCCTGAAATTTTTTTATGGACATTGTATATTAAGAATTGAACTTTGCTTAGAGAATAATGAAAGATATACTTACAAGGTCAAAGTGATAAAGAGGCTGACAAACGTTTTCAAGCGTGCACAAATATTTCGCATTATCTTTCGATTCATTTGCTGCATCTGTGATCTTGGCATCTAGCTCTTGCCACATCTGGACAAAAAAACGTTACTGTGAAAAGACTCCATAGATAGTGATCTCTTTCTTTTAACTAGCACTGACATGCTTATAAGCAAACCTTGGAACTCTTTTTTAAAGGCACCAATAAAATAAGTAATGTAAGTAGTTTACAATTAGGATTCCCCCCTTTTTTTCCCCAGCATCTCTAATATCTTTTTCTCTCACTACATCAAGCACACTAACAACATCTCTACATTTTCCCCTCCTTATTCTCCTCAGAAAACCCCTCTAATAAATAAATAAATAAATAAATAAATAAATAAATAAATAAATAAATAAATATGAGCTTTGTCTACTGAAAAGGAAAAAAGAATTAGTTACCTTTAGCAGTTTAGAATGTCCAGCATTCAGAACATTAATGACAGATCTGCAGTCTGATCCTTTGATCTGCTCAATAATGAAATTAAATTTAGCAGACATACATTTCCAGTGCTCCAGTTCAGTCAATGGACCTGAATTATCAGCTTCTTTCCTCATCTGCTGACTCTCAATCAGAACCTGCATTCAAATTGGAAAAAAAAATAAGAAAGAAAAAGAGAAAGAAAGCAAGCTGTTTTTAGACAAATTGTTATAAAGAAGAAGAGATGTTCTGAGAATGCTAACAGGAAAGGAACAAGCTTGTTTGTATTGCCTTTTGAAAATGGTTCTGATTTGGAAAAGCATCCTGATTCAGAATTGCAACTAATGGTATTCTTATAGAGAAGTCAAGGCAACCAAAGTATATGTTCAGCCATTGTTAAAACTGGGTGGATCTCAGCATTCATGTTGGAGCGATGTGTTAAAACAACTTACTCTTTCAATTTGTTTATGCCAGATCAGAAGTACTTCTTCTAACTGGTGAATCATATCAGGATTATCTGCTGCTGCTGCTACTTCCTCAAAGGACTGGAGTTTAGAAAAATTAATGTGATCCATTTTTTCCAACTCAACAGTGCCTTCAATACTTTTTATAGCCACTGTATAATAACAAATTTTTAAAAAAATAAAAGAATAATTAGAAAGAAAGAAAGAAAGAAAAAGAAAGAAAGAAAGAAAGAAAGAAAGAAAGAAAGAAAGAAAGAAAGAAAGAAAGAAAGAAAGAAAGAAAGAAAGAAAGAAAGAAAGAAAGAAAGAAAGAAAGAAAGAAAGAAAGAAAGAAAGAAAGAAAGAAAGAAAGCTATTACAATACAAAACCAGTTAAGACTCAAAAATTTATTTCCACAAGTATAATCAATTTATGTTTGGGAATACATATCTGTAAACTGTAATGTTTCAAGATAATAGGCATTTTACTGAAGTTGCATAAAACCAAAAATTCTTCTTTTAAATCCCATGTGTTCCTCCTTATAAGTAATGGATCACTAGATAATTTTCTCAATTAATGATCTCTCCATATGTTAACTAGGCAAGCTTTTGATAGTTTTATTTTTCCTCAAAGGCTTTGGTACATTGCTTACCTGTGTCCTACCATGCTTAAAAGAAAATTCTTAAATAGAATTCCTCTTATTTGATTGCTTTCTAAATGCAAAGCTTACCTTCTAGAAATGAAATGTATCTTCTAATATTTTCCACAAAATTCTGTTTGTCTTTTGTATCCTGCTTGTTCTGACTTAAAACACCCCAGTTATTTGTTGCAAGAATAGCTGGGATAAAAATATTTTCTAACATCTTCTTAATACCATGTAAGAGTCCTTCAGTCGCATCCAAAACACAAAAGAATATCTCCTGCATTGTAACAGAATAATTGTTAGTGATGTGGTATCTTAGAGTGGAAACAGTATTACAAAGTCAGCATTTTATTATTTTTTTTAATAGAAGCACTCTGATTTTGCATAAGAAAATTTTAACACAAGGAGAAGTGCCTCATTGATTGATGATAATCAACTCCACACATATCTAATAATTTGTCTTAAATTGTTGTATGGCAGAAAAAACTCATGCTACATAAATTTCTTAGGATAAATGCTCATTTCACACATTCAAATATACAGAAGGGAGAGAGTGATACAAATAAACCTTTTCTCTGCAGGAATTTGTTGTATATAGAGTCTTCTAGGCAACTGTGAGTCCTTCTAGCTTAGGGTTGCATCAAGGCTTTACCTTCTTAAATTAAATAAATAAGTAAAAATAAAAGATTAAAAAAAAAAAGGGGGGGGGGGGGGGAAGGGGGGGCATGAGGAGAATGGTAGAACAATAAACTAATCTCAATGTTGACCACTTCTTTAACAACTGCCCTGCGAGACAGAATTTTCACCAGGTATTCTGAGTATTTGCCGAAGCAATGCAGCTCTTCATCGTCTCAGCAGAGATGAAAGCATAGTGTGATACAACTTAATATTCAAAATTATGGAATTACCAGTACATTTAGTAACATAACAATACTGAAACAAATAATGAAAACAAAATGATCTCTTTTTTAAGTTCCTCATTTTTAAAATAGTATGAAAGATTACCTCGTTTATACTTTTTGACTTTACATCGTTGTCATTCTTAAGACGAACAAAAAACAAGCATAGTCCTTGAAATTTGTCCGGTGCGTTGTCCACATAAAATTGCATCATTTTACTTCCTTTTGCAGCTCCTGGAATTATCCGACCACATTCTGAAAAGAGTTTCATAGATGTCACTATTTATTTATTTATTTTTCGATGTGAATTATTACAAAATGCTTGAAATACAGTGAAATAGAATTCAACACAGAAATCACTTATTTTCATCTTCTGTGTGTAAGGGAAGCAAAAAAGAAATAATCCATGAGTGAACTTACAAAATTAAAAATCTATACCAAGCATACAGTGTATGCCTCACAAAGCAATTTCAGTATATTGTGCTGCACTGAAGAGGGAATTTGCTCAGGTCCATCATCTTGTAATTTGCTGGTGGCTAAGATGCATTATATGCTGATTTTCATTCACCCTAACAAAGATACTATACTAAATATATTCATATTAATTAAAAAATAGCAAAACAAGTAGTAAGGAATTAGATAGGCATGAGGCAGAATGAGAAGTAGAAAGAGCAGGATATGGAAAACAGAAAAACAGTAAGAAAAATTAAGGCAGCATTATACTTTATACTTTTATACTTAATTTTACGGTTAAGACCAAATATATATATATATTTTCAAATGTTGATAATAGATGCAAATTCAGACAGATCATATCATAGAATCATAGAATGGCTTGGATTGGAAGGGGACTTAATGACCATCCTGTCCCAACTCCCCTGCCATGGGCAGAGCTGTCCCCCACCAGCTCACACTGCCCAGGGCTTCACCAGCCTGCCCTTGAGACCCTCCAAAGGTGGAGAATCCACAGCTTCTCTAGGTAATCTGTTCCAGTGTCTTGCCACAATCTGGGTAAAGAGTTTCTTCCTAACATTTAACTTAAATCTCCCTTCTTTTAGTTAAAAGCCATCCCCCCCCTTGTCCTCTCACTATCAGATTGCGTGAAAAGTTGATCTCCCAAAGATTTTATGAAATAAGTTTCTAATTAATTGAGGGCAAAACTTTTGAAAGAAATAATTGCAAACATTTTAACATTTCAAAGTAATTTCTGTTTCTATAGACTTCCTTCTAGAAATGGTTGAAATTGACTGAATATTTTCTGAACTATTTGACTTGAAGCAATATGCATCTACAATTAAGTTTTTTCAGTCCTCATAGCAATAGACTGTAAAACTTTGAACAAATAAAAACTGTTCTTTATTCTGGCTAACAGTAAATTTAGCAGTAGATGGTATTATTACATCTGCCTGTATTAATGTTATTAAAAAGTTACCTATTCCTGGTACATCGCCTTCTTGATAGAAAATTTTCAATCCTTTACTTCCTCCCTTGGTAAAAAATGATTCAAATGCTTCAAGCTGTTAAATTAAATTAAAACAAACAAAACAAACAAACAAAAGAAATTAGTGAATATTTGTTACTCAAATCATTATTTTTTATGTGGCTGTAACATATGCAACATCATTTGTCCATGGTACTGCCTCTGGTTTTGATGGTGTTTGTTGTTCACACTCAAATGTTATGAGAAGTTATGAAACAACAGATTGTTGAAATATTGCCTTGGATTACTTATCTCACTCACACAGATGGCTTAGCCTAGATATCTGTATATCATATATTAATGGTCTCCACTAGTACTGCAGAGAAACTAGAGGGTATTCTGTTACTCTTACAGATCTGTAAGTCTGAAGTATTAAGCTGAAGTAAGTGGTCATTAAGAGACTTAGAAGTACACAAGGCAAACTTACATGACCTGACATATCCTGCTATAGCAACTCTACTCTAGAGGAAAATCAGTGAGTTTTGTTTTGTTTTTTTTTGTTTGTTTGGGTTTTTTTTAATAGGCAATAGGGGATAATGGTGTTTGAAGTGTGAAATAAATAAATAAATAAATAAAAATCCTCCTCAATTGGTAATACATAGTGCATATAAAATAAATGGATAAAGTGCCGAAAGGTCAGTGACAAAATAAGATGCTGAAAAAGAGAAAGGAAGAACACACACACACCATCCCAAAGATTCTTACATGTCTGAGTTAGTGAAACTTAGTGTAGAACAGTCAATTGACAGGAAGTCAGAATATTCTAAAATTATATACCACTTATCAACAGCAAAGAAACAAAATGTCAGTTAACTGACAAAGCTTAAAGCTCTTTGATGTTGTGTAAGCATAAGAATAAAAGAGATTATACCTATTTTATGATGTGTAAATATCAATAAGGAAACAATGAACAATAATTTTGAATATGAGTATATATTCAGCTTGTACCAGAGAGCTCAAGTATCTAATCAAAGTTGATAATGTTAAATTTTGAAGGCTAAGTCTAATCTCTAACCAACAAAAACATCATACTGAGATAACAAGGGCTGCATTTTACATACATACATGCTGAATTTTGACGCTAAAAGAACAATTTAGCTGATTGCTCCTGTTTGTTTAAGCACTGTGAAATGCCTTTAAACATTTACAAATAACTGAAGGACTCAAAACTGGGAATTATTTAACAGGTGTTTCCAAATGTAACAACATTAGTGAAATGGATTCTTCATCTCCCTTTTTACTAAAAAAACCATCTTTCCCCCCCCCCCCCCCCCCCCAAACATTTCTATGAAGTTACACTTCTTTTTTAACTTTGACATTTCAATTGGGTCTTGCTTTAAAAATAAAAATGCTTACTTTTAGAATATAATAATATTAGTCTGAAAAGAATTAAACTTGGTGGATATGACAAGAATCCACTGGGTTAAAATAATAGTAGAAATTAAGCTTCCCTTGAGGTAAGAAAGAAGAAAAAGCTGCTATCAAAAAACAATGGAATACTTGAAAATCTTCCAGGAAACTAAGCTGAATGATGTAGTCAGGTATCACTCCAGATGAGCTGCATGCCTTATTAATCACATTTTCTAGCAGAAGTGATCTAAATGATGATTAGCATTTCATATCAAAGGGGTAACCTGCTACATATTTTGACTAATAATTGAAGTTCAACAGATTCACAGAACATACTCACCGAAGGGACATCCAAAATCAATTCTTCCACAGCTGCTAAGTCTAAGCCTAGAGTGATGCTGAGAACTTCAAATACGTATTTATATGAAGGATTGATTTTTGTTTTTCGGTTTTCTCTTGCTTCTTTGTATCGAGCCTAAAACATTAAACATCTTTCAAATAAAATATACACAATTCCATCGCAACACCATTGACAAGACACTGAACATCTTGTAGTATAGATATATAACTGCCTTACTCTTCAGAAGTATGTGCATATTCAGAGGCTACCCAAAGACCAAATTAATATGATGAAGTCAACAAAGGATATGGTAAGGAGAAGCAAATGTTAAATATACTACAGTAAACCTTAATATATTTATGTGCCGTATTAACTAGTTTTCTTTTTCACAAAAAATATTTCAAATTATTAAATTAATTAATGTTCTTTAAATTGATAAACTGATCTCCATTGCTAAACCAGATTATATCAGTAATAATATCAAGCCAAAGAATCTACAGACAAGAAATATTTTCAGGAATCAAGCTGGGTACTGTTTTGCTTCAGTGCAAATTATTCAGTAAATATCTTCAGCCTCCTTCCACTAGAACTTTAAAAGAGAATCTTAAAATATTGAAAACATTACAAACAGATACACACATCACTTTCTACATGGAATAAAAATACTGGATATAATTAAGAACAACAACAACAACAAAAAGGAAACAGAAAAGGAAAAGAGAAACAATTCATATAAACTGAGTTTAATTATCTGAGAAAGAATTACGAGAATCTATGTAATCTATGTCAAGACCTAATATTGAATACTAAACCTGTTTTTCTTTTAAAATTTCTTGCATGGATAGAACTCCAGCAGAGCTCCGGTAAAGCCTAGACATCTTTCGGTTTGCAGCAAGAAGAGCCTCCTGGGAAGGGGAAGCGTTTACTATTTGTTGAGCAGGCTGAACAGGTTTGGCTTCAGCATCCTCTGGTGCATCAGAGGCAGACATAGAATCCTCTGTAGTGAGACTTGGCTCAGTATTATCTTCTGCCACATTACTGGGCTCAGATTCTTCTGCCACATGACTGGGCTCAGAATCTTCTGCAACGTTGGAATTTTCATTATTATCTTCTTGTACGTTTTCCATTCTGAAGTTCATCCAAAAAGGAAAAAATAGTGTTTTTACACAGATAGTGAACTTTGTACAGAATGCCCCACCATACATGATACCCTGAACACACACAAGTTCAGATAAAATGTAGGATGGAGGATGTTGCGTAGTATTTCGTCAGCTGAAGTATTTAATTTCTACAGTATTACTATGTCACTACTTAACAAGTTTTATTTTAAATTAATACAAAAACCAGATTTTCATCATTAAAAACACAGGGATGTTAGAATGGATAAATACGTGCATAACCTATATAAATATGCAAAGTAACAGATAAAAAAATATTGAAAATGCCATTCTACTCGGAGCACTACTACCATAAAGATTAAAGCAAGTATCACAGATTACATAGCAGTTCCTACGAGACCTTAAGGCAGCCAACTACAGGTATAGCCAACCAGGTGCTATACATATGTGTACGGATGCAAATTCTTAGTTTATTCTACATCACTCCGCACGACTGTTACCTTGCTCACCAGCACCCCCAGTCCGTTGACAAGTGTATGACTCTCGCTCAGCTTTGCTCCTGGCACTTTTAGAGCAGGAGCAACTTAACAGGAGGACTAGAAGGAAAGGAGGACGAAGAAAAGTTAAGTTTTGATGTTAGCCGGTAGCTCCAGTGCCCTCCCCGTCCGGCACCGGCGCTGCTGGCCGTTATGGGGAGCCTGTAACGGCTACGTCGCTGTTCGCGAGGGGTTCGGTTCGTTCTGCCCGGCCGAGGAAGGTGTAAAGTGGAAGGGTAACCGTCTGCCATGCCCAGTCCCACTGTTCTTAACAAAAGTGTAATTATTTTACTTTATTTTATTTTATTTTTGCTCAATATTCATGACGAGTGGAAACTGACATCTCTAATTCCCCAAGGGAATAAACCACACGTTAAATGTGTTTTTAGACGTTATGGTGTGAAGGCATAACACCGGGCTATGAAAACTCCTTAAAGTGCTGATAAGAAGCGCTAAACAAAACACCGTTTCATTTGGGTGCTGAGCAGCTGGTCGGATACACAGGACCCCTTGCATGTAATTGAAGGACTGCTGGGCGGAGCTCCGCCTTTTTGCGCTGCCTTCTCCTCCCACCTCCTTTTCTCCGCGTCCAACATGGCGGAACCGAGCGGCCTGAGTGACGAGGCTGCTTATGGAGTTTGCTCGGAACCGGATCCCAGCACGAAGGTGGGCTGGGTGGGCTGGAGCAGGGCTGCAAGCGGCGGAGGCTGCGGCGGCCGTGGCGGTACCGGCAGTACCGGCAGTACTACCGCCCTTTGGCGTGCGGACGTGCCATGGCCGGGCTGCAGCATGGGGCTGGGCGGGTGAGGGAGGTTCCGGTGAGTTCGGGTCTGTGCAGCTGCTGCGGTGGTTCCGACTCGTTCTGAAATCAGAGCTGCAGTGGCACGCTTGTCCGGATTAGCACTTGTGCGAATGTGCTGGTGTTTGGTTAAGCCTTTAACCAAACTCAGCTCAGGGGAGCGAATTGTCCCTGCTCTCTGTTGTATTGTCTTAAATTACTTCAGAGGCAAAGTCCGGCGTTACAAATACCTTGCCCCCTCCTCCGCTTGACTCTTTAACTTCCTATGCCACTGCTGCAGGATAGAGGCTGCTCTCTTAGGGGAAGCATGCAGTAGCATTTAAACCGTTCTAAATCCATCACTATTGGCCGATGGCTCAGGCGCAAAGGGCTGCAGTGAGTGGGGCTGGTGGGGTTCTGCAGGGCTCTGTTTTGTGTCCAGTCTCTTTAATGTGATGTGGTTTCAGCTCTGGAAAGTGTACTAAGGATGTTTGTGGATGACACTGAATTGGGAGAAGCTGTTGACTCCCTCAAGGGTAAAGAGATATTGACAAAGTGGAGAGCTGGGCAGCCACCTACCTGAGCAAGGGTGCTACTGCATCCTGCAGCTGGGATGGGGTACAGGCACCCAGTGCAGTAGTGGTGGCACCAAGATGCTGGAGTTCGAGAGGCATTTGGACAGTACTCTCAGCAGAATGGTCTGATTTCTAGGTGGTGCTGAGTGGAGCCAGGAGATGGACTTGGTGATCCTTGTGGGTCCCTTCCAACTTGGAATATTCTAAAGTAGAATACCATATTTACATTGTATGTAGTACTGTATTTGTTACTTCTAGACCTGTTGGGTTTGGTTTCCATTATTGACTGATATCTTTGCTGACACACAATTAAATTCTTTTTGATGTGTAATAAAAGTACCTCTTTTTTTCTTTTTCCCCCCCCCTCCTAGGATTTTATGTTTCAGCAGACAATGTTAAGAGTAAAGGATCCTAAGAAGTCATTGGATTTCTATACAAGAGTTCTTGGAATGACGTAAGTGGAAGTTGTATACCACAATAACTTTGGTTGTTTCTTCATTCTGATGAAAAGTTTTTTTGTTACATTTTTTGTTACATAGTTATACTAATTAACTATGACAACAGTGCTGGCCTATTTGCTAGTGCCAGCTTGGGTAGCCTGCCAATCTCTGGGAACTTCCACAGTATATTTAATGCCTAAATTGCAAATGAACTAAAAGTGGCTTTGTCTGGAAATCTTTTTTCCCCTTTTAAGTAGGTCATTAATCATCAGCGTACAACTTGTACAACTTTCCCCTCCCTGATTCTACTCTCAACTGGTAACTTTTGTAATAATGCTTTTAATAGGAATAATTTTTATAAACCTGGAAGTTAAATTATCTGCTAAATTATCTATTACCTTCCTGAGAAAATATGTAAAAGGTAACAAAATGGCAGCTTCAGACTTGAACCTTTGTTCTGGTTTTGCTGTTCATCTACTGATTGCTTTTAAGCATCTGATTCTTCTAGGTTTTATAGATTATAAGGTGTGCTGGAAAGTTTCTATTTGAGAATTCAATTGAGAATTCAAAATGTAGCTACTTTAAGGTGTGGATTGCAGTCAGAAAGGTAAAAATTGCACCTGTAATTCTTCCACTTGTATTTTCAGGCTTTGTGGTTATCTTTTCTAGTTACTGTTCCAAAATAATTTTTGCCATGTAGGCTGCTTCAAAAATTTGACTTTCCTCCTATGAAGTTCTCGCTGTATTTCCTGGGTTATGAAGATAAAAATGATATTCCAAAAGATAAAGCTGAGAGAACACCTTGGACCTTCTCCAGAAAAGCTACGCTTGAATTGACACAGTAAGTGCTAATACAACGAGAGATGACACTTAATGGCAATTAAGGGAAGTGGATGAATGTACGGTCCTGTTGAATTGAAAACAAATGTAGTAATTACTGTGGAAACATCTTTACTGTTATATAATAAGCCTTAAAATATAGCTGAGATCTTAGATACTTGGCAAGTTTAATCTTTCTCTTTCCAGTGATACTAAAAGGTAAACAGTAGTGTATCAAATAATGTTTGCCCACCTGGGGAGGGAAACAGTGGGATTGAAGCAAAAGTGTTGCAGTTAGAACTTCTTTTGCATCCTCTGAAGTTGCCCAGTAATGGATTAACTATTGCTTTCGATCTCTAATACAAGGAGGTATTAAGTCAAAACACATCATATGAACTGGAAAATTTTTGATAATACTAATGATTATAATTAAGATTGGGGAAAGAGAGGTTCTCACAAATACCCTGCCATCGTGCTTAGCTTACTTCACCATTCTGTGTTAATTAATTACCGTTACTGAGTAAACTGACCCATGCATCAGAACTGTCCTTGCAATCTGAATGAGATAGGAGTGTTTCTCAGACTCATTCAAACGTGGAAACTGAGTACTAGTGAAGGGTATGAATTTGACTGAATTAGCCCTGATGTCTACTGTGAAGAATCTGTGTTAAGATAAAGTCTTGATAGTTTAATGAATGTAGCCAACAATTGAAGTTCTCTGTTTTTTAGAAGAAACAAACTGCCTTCCTGAGGAAGCTACACACTCAAGAATTGGTTTTGATGCTTTTCTTTAATGTGTAATAATTCTTTTTTACAGCAACTGGGGCACTGAAAATGATGAAAAGCAGTCCTATCATAATGGCAATTCAGATCCCCGAGGATTTGGTAGGTTTTTTGTTTAGTGCATGTTGTTCCAATGCTTTGTTTTACTGTGCTTTGACTTACAGTTTTGCTTTGTGTATTTAGGAAAAAAGGAGGTTCAGTTTTCTCTTTATAAAACATTTGTATGAAATCAATGCAAAGGTTAAGTATGTTGTAGGCTTTATTTTAGGGGAAATTGGTAATCATGTAAAATTTGTATAGGCAAAAAGACTTTTCAAGTAAGGTACTTTGAAGTGTAAGTGCTGCTCTTTAATTTACTTCTTCCAGCGTGTATGCATGAAAACTCATAAAAATAGTTAAATGTGTTTCAGAGTAAAAAGCCACAACTGCACTTGTTATAAACCTAATTTTTTGTCAAGCAGACACATTTTAATACTAACTACTCAATGAAGTTCAATAATTGTTCTTGCATACTGGATTATAACAATGTTCAGATTGATTATAAATTTGGATTTCTGTTTTGTAATGCACTGGTGACCTCTTTTAAGCTAGAAGGAGAATTCATCTGTAGCACCAAGGATAGCATTCATGTGGCTCAACTTGATATTTTGAGTGCTTGAAAGGTCGTTGGTATGTGAAATAAGTCTTGTACTCAATATAGCCACTTGACATTTAAAACTGAAGTTATTTGTAAGTTCAGGCCTTGCAAGGTGCAGCTGTTAGTATCTACTAATACAGCACTAATAATGAATGCCTTGCAATACTGAGCTAAGCAAACGCAACAAAATCCTGTTACGTAGGTGTGCCTCTAGAAAGGCAGTACAGATAAAATAGTTTGAATAACTTATCTGCAGTAGGAAAAAAATAATCTTCTCATCCAAATGAAATGAATAACTGTAAAGTTCCTATTTTAAAATCATTATTAAAAAGCCAGCTTTCTCAAGGAAGATACTGTTAAGTTCTGAAATGATCTTCTTGCTGGAAGCAATGATTTTCTTGAGTTCATCATATCCTTTGTATATGCATAAGAACTTATTGCAGATCATGAAATGCTGAGCAAACTTTTTCCTCAATCGCATAGAAATACTTACATTGTACTTTACTGTCTTTACCCTGTTTTACAGGGCACATTGGAATTGCTGTCCCTGATGTTTATAAAGCTTGTAAAAGGTTCGAAGAACTAGGAGTGAAATTTGTGAAGAAACCAGATGATGGTAAGTCTTAACCAGAAATACAAATGTGGATTTATTTCGTTGTTGTTTTGTTTTTGTCTTTTTCAGTTGTTTGATTTTAATATACTGTGCCTGGTAGATTTTTGTACTGGACAGCTCAGTGATACACTGCTATAGTTGTCACTCCTTAGAGTGTCAGCACAAAGCTGACAATGCAAAATTGTCCTGTTTGTTTATATTTAAAAAAATATAAAAATAAAAAATTGCAAAACCAGTTTATAACATTAGGAATTTAAACTGATGCAACAAATGTCAAAGATGAAAAGGTTTTGGATTTAGCATCCATTGTTTGTGGGGCTGGATGAGAGAGTTCTTGGTATTTTTTTTCCCCACTATATTACTGAATCACAGCTCCTATTCTCTCAGAAGTTTTTATAACTAGAATATAATAAGCATTAACATTGGTTCTGTTACAGTAAACAGGGTAATAGAGTAAGTATAATTGAAACTGTGTGTCTAAGATAAAATGTTAAGCTGTGCTGTTGCAATTCACACTGTTGACGAATACTTTGGGGACACTATTTTTGTGAAGAATATTTTTTTACTAACAGTTTAAAACATTCCTGCACTCTTCTATTTTACACAGTAATGCAAATGTGTGCTGTAAACCAGATTGGGAGTGGGGATTAACCAAATAAAAACTAGTAGTGCACAAAACTTCACTGTGTAGGCAGGAATGAACAGGGCTGAGGAACAAAGAACTTTATACTGGCAGAACAGTTTAGCAAAATATCCTGGAACACAAAAATATTTTTCCCAAATTAGAGGATGAACATTTGCAGGGGTTTAAAAAAATAAAAAATAAATAAATCAATGAAAGATAGGATTTCATAATGACTTTAATGTGCAGCTTTATTAAGTATCAGGTTAACAGTTTAGTACACAAAGGTCAAGTTGTGATTAAAAGCTAACCTGGATGTTTTCAGAAGTAGCTGTCTAAAGTTGAATTAATACTCATACAAAAGGAAGAAAGAAAAATTGAATGTAATTGCATTTGACATTAAGATTTAGTCATATGGCCTTACCTTCATCTTGCGTTCATCATTTCTTCTACTTTTTTTCCCAATAGGTAAAATGAAAGGACTTGCATTTGTCCAGGATCCTGATGGCTACTGGATTGAAATTTTGAATCCTAAACATATGGTGACTCTCACTTAGATCTAAGGAAATATACTGTATAAGAAATACAAACTTTCAGTTCTCTGGATAAAATCTATAGCAGTGTTTGTAAAATTATTGCTTAATGGAGAGGAATCAATCACGTTCAGATTTTCTTCTGAAGTTATCCTGTTCTCCTGTGATGCCACTGCAATTTGCTTCTGATTAGGAATCCTTACCCATCTTTTTAAGAGCACAAATATGTACTCTGCCCTTGAACAGATTCTACCAATATTTCACTAATCTCTCTAAGGTATGTGACCTGAAGTTTACTTTATTTCACACTATGTAACATAAGCTAACAAACAAAAAATCCTGAATTTTTGAATCATGAAGCTCATGAGCTTCAGCGAGGAGCATATGGGTTTTTTGTGTTGTTTTTTTTTTTTTCAATGAAGTCAAAGATACCCTGAAGTCTTTGTGCACCTCCCTGTATACTAGAAAATAAAATATCAAGACTTGAGTAGCAGCATGTTTGTGAAAGTCTGATTTATGTTATGCCAAGCAAAACCCTTCATTGACCAGACTTAAACAGCTTTTCCTGGAACACGAAGCTCTGTAGAGGCAGTTAATTAGTCCAGCAGGAAGAATTCAGTAGTTAAACTTCTGTCTTCTGCTGATTGCCAGTCAACAAAAGAGGTCTCATAGATCTTAACTGCCAGTGGCCCTCTTTGTCTCTTCCAACACTAGAAGGAACTTGTTCATAATTTGTGTTCTGATGCAAGTCTGGGGCTCTATTCCACTTACAGACTCTGTACAATTCTGTTTTAGGAATTTAGTGAGAAAGAGTATCTAAAATAGCTTCCTACTAGCAGGCATTTTGATCTGCCCCCTCAAAGCCAGTGATGGTTACTGAAATTATACTTGTATATTTGTATGAAGAGTGGAAAACTTGCCAAGTTTTGGTTAACAAAACCAAAGCAAATTTCTCTGCACTGTTTTATTGTGATTCTTCCTAGTACCATGTAACTCCTGCTGAGTCTTCAGTTATGTGACTACTGGATAGTGAAATGGCATTGCAATTCACTTTGAAATAAAGCACTGATGAAAAGTCATTTCTAAAGCAGTATGACATGTATCTTTGCTAATTCTTGAATCCCAGGTAAACAAAACACTGTTTTGGTCCATGGATTTATTTATTTTTTTCAAGAGAAACCTGGTCATGAAGGATATAATATTTGTTGGGAATACAGTTGTGAAGATAACTTGAATAGCAGGATACTTAATGATAGTGTGCAGTTTTCATTAACTTGTTCAATAATTCCCTAACTATTCAGTTAAAAGAGAAGTGTAGAAAGTATTGGATTCAATTTCTATTGTGCTAATGTAGATACTAGTGACAAATAGTAAGTACTATTGTCCTGTCTTCTTGTCTGAAAAATGCTTAATTCTCTACACCTCAGCTTAACAACAGACCTTTTAAATTCAGTAATTTTACAGAGCTCCATGCAAAAAATCAGTAAAGTTAATGCAAGATATTGTTTTCAATTGGAAATAAGTAAAATATGCAACATGATTCCACTGAGCTTGTTATAGGTGTTGAAAAACAGAATGTGAAAATGAAAACCATTGCCCTGACAAAAGCCCCCTACAGATGTACAAACAACCATAGATTTATTGGAAGGTAGAAACAGTAACTCAGAAGACGATCTCTTTTTTGATTTATGAAACAACTCTTCATAAAAGAAACCAGATACTTCAAATTAAATTTTGTGTATTATTTTCTGTGTGGTCTCTACTTAAGCCTATACTGTACTATAGGTGTGCCTTACAGGTGCAATGCATATGTAATCTTGTCTTTCAGTTTCTAACCCCTTGCTGTTTCCTACAACTAGCTCATGTTTGCATTCTGTGTGCCCTCCTATATTTCTAGAATACCTAGCCTGTCCCCTGTCTTGTTTCTCTGTAATTGATGATTCCCTTGTATGCTAGGTCATTATGAGAGGGAGGATGTAGTTCCAACTGTTCATAGCAAGATGTGAGAAACTGAGCAGCCTTAATAGCTGTCACTAAACAATCTCAGCCAACTTCCCCCTAGATGCGGTGCTTTTGATGTTGCACCCAAACCTAGGCAGGCTACTTAAAAAGTTGATGGTTCTTAATGATGTTCTTAAATGCTGGGTTAGCTTTATGCCAAGATCATTAAACAGAAATTAAGGATTTCAAGGCTTCTCAGTTTCCTGAACAAGTAAAACTGATCCCTTTAGTGGAAATTTAGCTTGGCTCAAGTGACTCAGGAAACCTCACCCTACTTTGAAAAAGACATACACAATATTTCATACTTCCTTACAGGAGCAATTAAGAAAATTCTTAATTGAAGACTGTTGTTGTATAGGTTTAGTATGATATCTTTTGAAGTTAGTAGCCCCTTAGATGTGAGTAGAGCCAAGAAGGAGAGCTATCAGTATGAGACAGAGCTCTCTTGTTTGCAGCTTATGTATTTTTTCATTACTAAACTGCATCCCTTCTAATGCTCTTGTTCTGAAATAAGGAACTTAAAATGAAGTGAAACTCAGCAGAAGCGCAAGCACTGACTGCATTTGCTTCCCAACCAGAATCTTGCAGTAGATTGTGATAGAGGTTATTTAGGCTAATGCTAGTGAGTGAAGCTATCTAAAACTATTTACCATCAATACAGATACAACTTCTGAAGTTGCATTGCGTATTTACTGACAAGGAAAATCTCTACGTTTTACAAGCATGTAAATTAAGTAAGTAGTTTCATAGAATCATAGAAAGGCCTGGGCTGGAAGGGACCTCAAGGATCATGAAGCTCCAAACCCCCTGCCACATTCAGGGCTGCCAACCTTCATATCAAATGCTAGACCAGGCTGCCCAGGGCCCCATCCATCCTGGCCTAGAACACCTCCAGTGACAGGGCATCCACAGCCCCTCTGGGCAGCCTGTTCTAGCACCTCACCACTCCCTTTGTAAAAAACTTCCCTGATATCCAACCTATATCTTCCTTCCCTTAACATTCCCCCTTGTCCTGCTATCATCTACCCTTGTAATGAGTTGAGTAGTTTGTATTTTATCTACACACAGTATTTTACTCCAGTGTGTTTCGTGACACTTCAAAGCACAGGTGTGACTGGAAATGCTATTGACACAATTATATGGAATCCAGTAATTAAGAGGAATAGTTTGTAAACTGCACATTTCTATGTCGAAGGGTGTGCGTGCATAATTCAGTAGACAGCTACACAGGAAGCAGTAGCCTCAACTTAATGTTCTCTGCTTAGTATTAATATGGGAGATCTTGTGAAATGTATATTAATGATTATAGGAAATTCTAATTTTGCATTTTTTTTTCCTGCTAAAAAAAGCACCGAATTAAATGGCAATTGCACATTTGTGAGACAAATTCACATTCTTTTTATAGACGGTAAGAGGTTCTGCTGATTTCAAGCAGTTCATAGAATCACAGAATCATTAAGGTAAGGAAAAGACCTCTAAGATCATCTTGTCCAACCGCCAGCTCACCTCTACCATGCCCTCTGACCACGTCCCTCAGTGCCACATCCACACAGCTCTTGAACACCTCCAGGGCTGGTGACTGCATCACCTCCCTGTGCACCCTGTGCCAACACGGCGATGTGCGAATGTAGAAGCTGATTTCCAAGAGCCCGGCAGGAACAAGCAAACACTCAATATCCCACAACCCCTCCCCACACCGGCCCGGCCCGCCTACGTCAACACGCAGGAGAACGGCGGCTGTTACTGATGGCGTCATCGCAGCGACTGACGTTGCGGTTGCGCCGGGTTGTGGAGGGTGGAGGCCTGGTCGTCGTCGGGGCTGGTGAGTGGAGGGGATGATTGTGGTCTGGTGGCTGGGGACGTTGTGGCTTCGCCTCCCGCCTGAGCAGCGCTTGTAGTGGTCGGGCGGCGCCTGGGGCTTCCCTTGTGGCGGGTTTCTGCCCTTCAGCGGCTGAAAACTCAGTGCTGAGTCCGCTGGGAGCCGAGCTGTCAGCCGAGCATCATTTGTGCGGGCCCGGGGTGGCTGCCGGCTGAGCGGCCTCCGAGAGCCCTCAGTGAGGAACCGCGGCTCCGGGTCGCTTAGCCCCGAGTTGCTTCGGGTGTGACCTTGGCAGGTGCTCAGCGTGTGGCACTGCTGCCCGCAGTGCTTATCGATGCTGTGCTGTAGCTTTCTTCTTAAGTTAGCTCGACGTGTTTGGGTGGTGATAGCACGTAGTGCTTTATCAGGCTCTGTTGGGTTCATAGTACAAGCTACTACTGCAAACCGTGCCCTTCTATGACTCATTCAAATAACGATTGACTTAAATCATTGTGCTATCAAATAATAAAAAAGCCAGACTGTTAAATTGTTCTCAGTGCAGCAGTAATCTTACCTCCCCAGTAATGCCCCTTGTTAGCACTGCTTTTAAAGCTCAGTGCACAGACCTGTCCCAAAAGCGCTGTGCTGCGATCACTGAATTTTTTGTTTGCGTTTTAAGCTTTAAGGTGAGTGTTCTCCCTGTGCCTAAAATGTCGGTCTCCCTCTTGTTTATAAGCTTCCTTCAAGTACTGGAAGTCTGCAGTGAGGTTTTCCCAGTCTGTCTTCTACAAGCTAAACAAGCTCAACTCCTTCAGCCTTTCTTCATAGGAGAGTTGCTCCAGCCCTTTGCTCATCTCTGTCGCCATCCTCTGGACCCATTCCAACAGCTCTAGGTCTTTCTTGTGCTGAGGGCCCCGGACCTGGATGCAGTACCCCAGATTGGTCCTCACAAGGGCAGAGTAGAGGGGGACAATCACCTCTTTCTCCCTGTTGGCCACCCCTTTCTTAATGCACTCCAGGATACAGTTGGTCTTCCAGGTTGCAGGAGCACACTGCTGGCTCATGTCCAGGTTTTTTACCATTAGGATCCCCAGGTCCTTCTCAGCAGAGCTACTCCGAAGGAATTCTTCTCTCAATCCTTAGACAAACGTGGGATTGCCCTAACCCAAGTGCAACAGCTTGCACTTGGCCTTATTGAATCTCATTAGCTTCTGGTATGCCCACTTTTTGAGCCTGTCCAGGTCCCTCTGGATGGTATCCCTGTCCTAACCCCAAGACCTGAAACCCCACAACCAAACAAAAACCAGCCACCTCCTGCCTTCCACTTAGGGCTAGTCAAGGCCAATTACAGGATGTTTGGGGAATAATGTTTGTTTGATAAACATTGCATAGAAGTAGTTTAATTAAGAGACTCATATGGAGAAACAATATGATCACTGTTTTTGTGCCTTATAATGAGAAAATGAATTGCTGCTTTTTTGGTCGAAATAAAAGTATTATCAAAATTAAATGACTGTTTAAAAAAAAAAAGAAAATATACTTCTAATGTTATGGTCTAATGGTTCTTAAAGATTTCTCATAGAATATAGAAGTATTCTTAACAATTACTGCCACATGCCAACTCTTTTTAATGATATATTTTATGCATTGTTTCAGGAATATGGTACAGTTGTTACTATGCAGCTGGATGTTGCTGACTAGTGTTTCTATGAGCTTCCTGTTCCATCTATCAGTTGTTCAGAATGGCAAAAAACCCTAATTTTCAAGAAGTTGGTCACCTGCCCACAAGCTACGTCCATTGTAGGCCTTCAGAGAGCTTTACTGGTGAGTACACCAATATATTTTCCTGAGAAACTTAAGGATTTAGTTATATGCTATTTTAGCCATGTCACATCAAGTGCATTAATATTGATTTCACATGAGTTTTAATAAATCCTACTACCTCATTCTTTGTATGTGGCTAAGCTTATTTTTGTTGTCCAGTCAGAGGAATATCTCTCTAAGCAGAATGCAAAACAGTAGCACAACGATGCTTGGGAACTGGAAGGCATAGTGAGATGTAAATGTCCATATATTTGAAGTAAGAACATTTTTGGTCATTGAAAGACATGGTAAATAGAGTTAACATCCAGTTTTCTTTTGATTATTTCCACAAAAAAGGGCTGGAGATGACTTAAAAGTTCTGGGAATTCCATTTATTTGGCTTTTCACATTCTGAGTCTATGAATTCAAACTTTGTGGATTATGTTATTGTTGGGTATTGGATAAGTAGGGCCAGTTAGTTCCTTGGACATGCAGAGGTAGTTATTAATATACAAAGTTGGTTAATTAATATGATATGAGGATTTTAATTAAAGTTAGAATTTACTTTTTTTAAACTATTATGGATGTTGTGGAGATCTCATACAGATTAATTCCAATTATCCTCATTTAGTTAGCTTTTGAATCAGGTGACACTGTGAGTTGTTCACATATAAGTCAATGTGATTTAAAATTTTATTTGCAACCAAATTCTAAATATCACAACTATCAATAGCACATCAGTCCTTTCTCCTGTTGTGAAGCTAAAAGAAACAGTGTGCAGGCTTTCATAGCTTTGTGGGCTTGCATCAAGCCATAGAACTACTTGTTTTACTGCTGGTGCTTATGAGAGCTTTACATGTGTGAACTGAAATCCTTTGCAAACTGAACGTACTTCAGTGTGAAGAATTTCTTTTCTGGAACATGGGTGTTATTTTGATTGCATTTTCTTCTTGTTACTATTTATATATAGTATATATAATACTACATATATATAGTATATATAGTATGTAGTATATATGTATATGCACTATATATAGTATATCTATAGTTTATACATATATATAGTAAATATACTATATAGTAAATATATATATAATATAGTAAATATATATGTGTATATACTATATATACACATATATATACACTATATATATATAGTGTATATACACATAGTGTGAACATAGTATATATATATATACATATATATGTAGTGTATATATAGTAGTATATGTATAGTATATATATGTAGTATATATATAGTGTATATTTATAGTGTGAGTGCATATATATATATATACATATATATATATATATATTAGTTTTGATGTTTTTTAATTAATTAATTAATTTTTAATTTAAAAAAAAAAAAAGAAATTCCAATGCATTCATGGACAATTTCTTATATCCTTTTTTTCTGTGCACTATAAAAGTATTTCTCCTCCTTTTTCAGTGAAATAGTACTGTTTTTCAGAGGGCTGTCTTTAATGATAGCCCGAATGGCAGGGGAGGGAGGTGACATTGTGTTGGTCTTTGTTGCAGTTCTGGTTCGAGAGTCGTTTAGTCAAGAAGTCATTGTGGTTTATGTTGTGTTTTGTAGGTCACGGTATTGCATGCTGTAACATGTTATAGATTATTTATTAAAAAGGGATTGTAGCAAGCTGGAAACTGACTTGGTGTTTTTTTTCTAACCTTGACATACTTTATAATATTGCATGCTACGTTATACAATAAATACTAAGGCACAGTTTTTCCACGCTTACTACTGAAGATGGCCACCAGGAAGTAGGTCTTCTGTTTCGATTCTGGGATTTGTAGACCTTTCTGATCTCATAGGTGCGGTTTAAAATCATTTCAATGTTAATAGCTCCTCAAACTTACTGAGATGGGTGTACTTAACCTATATCTGTGGCATGAACAAAGCTGCAGCAGCTGACTTCTGAAGCACCCGATTAGCTTTTAATAGCTCCTGGAAATTAGGTTATGGTGCTAGTGAGAGGTTTATAAATGGCTTGGCCTTTTATCTGCAGTTTATTAAATGTTCTTCTTTGAGCAAATGCGTGTATCTGAATGGGATGTCAGTGATTACAGATGATGCTGGAGAGTTCATCATAAAGGATTTTGCCAAGCTCCAGGCCGTTTCTGTCTTTTTTTTTAGTGTATTTAAATCTTTGAGTTACAACCAGGAATGTTGGTTGTAAAGTCTAGGTATGCAGGTAAGCTTGTGGCAATTTGCCACAGCTAAATTGGTATATTACTATTCACTTCCTCAAACAAGAAACGTGCTAATCTCTTCAAGGGCTGGCTGTATAAACACCTCTAAATAATCCAGCCTGGGAGGATCTGAGGTCATGTAATATTTGGTTCTACATTTCCAAGACAAGACTGCTCTCATACAGTGCTGCTTTGTGTGGAGTACTGTTGAAACTTGCATTAGAAATGTGTAGTAAATGGGCAAATAAATTTGAGTTCTTCAGTATACTAGTGTTATCCATGGAAAGTATATAATGCACATGTGTAGCTCTCAGACTCATAAGTTTTCAACCCTCTGCATCATCAAGCATTTGAAAGGCTGCTCAGCCAGGGCTTGTAGCTGTTTTTGTATCCCGTAGGTTCGATGATCAGTTTGAAACTAGTAATCGAGAATAATGGACCATCCCAGCAGTGTGGGGGGCACTGAACATCTATGAAAAAAACTTAGTTTGCGTCTGACACAAAAGAACTTTGAAATTTCTACTTTCGTCACTTGTGTTAGTCCAGGATGTTGATATCAGACTGTCATTATCAGCTTATTAGCAAATGCCTCTGGCTCAGACACTATGCTTGTTTAGAGGTAGGTTTATGTACCCTTAGCAAGGAAGTGTTATTTTGATTCTCTTTCTTCTTTATTCATTTCTTTGAAATGGGAACAATTTTCCTTGGGCTCTTTGCCCTCTTAGCATATGACAAAACCTGAAGATACAGCAAACAAAGTGAGTGTGCAACCAATGGCTTTTAAGGCTTTTTCTTATTTTAGCACTTTTATTGTCTCTCAGTTTTATTCAAGCGGTACCTATTCCCAATTTTACAGGAAAAAAACAAACAAAAAACCAAAAACAAAAAACAAACAAAACAAAACAATGTGGATGAACAAAAAAGTATAATGTAGAGAAAATGGAAGTAAAACAGATTTTAAAACCAAAATGTGCCCATCCTAATACATGCATGTAGCATCTTAAATGAAATTCTCTAATTAATGATAAATGGAACTAGCAGGAGAGGAGAATATGTTTTGTTTGATAATATGCATGTAATTTGTATTTAGTCAGGTTGCCTGGCTATTGTGCGTAACAATGAAGATCAACAACAGTATTTACAGACTTAAAAGACGTGGAAGTTATGAAGTAATGTGGAAGCTTTTGATTTGCAACTGAGTAACAAACACATGCTTTTGTTTGCTCCTTTAGTGTAATAAAAGGTTTTAGAATTTGAGGACATTTCAATTTCATTGTTGTCTATGCATTCTCAAGTAATTATGCTGCAATAAATACTGTTGCTAGTTGCAGCTTGATTGATGTGAATTAAGTTAATCTTTCTTGTTACAAAGCAAATGTTATTAGAATTGGATGTGTTGCATAGATCTCTTCAGTGCAGCATTACTTTAAATAACTAAATTAACCAGTGCGAATGGAGGAAATGTTATGTTATGGGGGGAGTGGAGGGGGGGAAGGATGTAAAAAAAAAAAAAATTATTTTTATTTCAAGGTAGAAGAATAACTTCATACAGTTATGGCTAGACTGCCTTGAGTGCCTTGGCCAGTATTGCTTGTTCCACATTGTAATGTCTCTGCAGGCATACAGCTTTGAATTCAAATGGCAGGCAGCCTGAGGGAAGCTGGGTTCTGCTCCTACTCATGCTGTGATCTGTCATCAATGTACTGTGCTATATTTTTCTCCAATCTGATTTGCTATCTCTAGCACTTTTCCTAGTTTAAAGTTCTTCAGAATGGTGTTTCTGTGATATCTTGATTTTGTGTTGTTTCCAGGTGCTTTGAAGTACAATTAATACATTATCTCCTATCCACGTGTTTTTCTTTCTGTGTTCTGTAAAAATACCTGGAAACAGACATGCATTTTCTGATTATGCTTCAAAGTATGGCTAAAATGCATTCACTTCACGAGTATTTCACATAGAAGATTAGTGTGTTAGCTGCATGCAGTATATGGTTTCATTTTCTGTACACACCATCTTACTTTAGCACTAAAAATGTGCCAATTAAGAATGTGATCCGTTGTTGTAGCACAGGAAGTGACGCTGAAATTATAGGTGATTATTATGTGAGGGAGCTGACCTTTTTTGTTGAAAAGTAAACTGAATGTTGACAAGAAAACCTGATTTAAGACCGAAATAGTCCTCTGGATGCTCTTGCCTCTGAGACTTAGTCTGTAAAAGCATCAGGCATAACTTTGAACAGTTATATTCTTCCAGTTCTGGAAAGCTGCTTGGAGTTCTTCAGGGATGGCTTACAAACACTGTTGGTTTTACTCATCACTGATTTTAGTAGAGGTTTCAGAGTTGAGGCGAAGTTAAATTGGTCAGCTCACTCTTTTCTCTGTAGTAATTTGTGTTTTAATTCAGACAAAAGTTGTTTACAATGATGATTGTAATTAAAATTGTTTAATTTTTATTCATTTTAACTTTTTTTAAGTAGATGGATTGATGGAGGAGTGCAATGATGGAATTCCCTGAAATATTTTTGACTAGAGTTGTTGATGCAGTCTGCCCTGAGACCTGTTATAAATTACCTTGAATAGAAAAGCTCTTTGTTTCGTTTTCCTTGTAATAAATATGTGAGAGAATCATAGAGAGCTTACAGTAGTTCTTTTTTTTTTTCCATAACTGCACTTTTCATCATTGCTATTTCTAAATATTTGTGCCCTTTACAGTAGTTATTTCCTTTCTCTCTGTAGGCTATCAATATCATCATTCCTCCAAGATGAGTAACAGCCATCCACTCCGTCCTTACACCGCTGTTGGGGAGATTGACCATGTTCACATTCTGTCGGAGCATATCGGCGCTCTGATGAATGGGGAAGAATATAGCGACGTTACTTTTATTGTGGAAAAGAAACGTTTTCCAGCACACAGAGTAATCCTGGCTGCGAGGTGCCATTATTTCAGGTGAAGCATAGCTTTTGTCAGGCTCACTGCAAATTTTCATGCAGATAAGATAAACATTGTTTCTCCATGAACTTTTCAGTGTGTAATCATCTGTCCATTGAGTGTGACCTTTTCTATGTGAATGTTTCTCTGCACATCAAATCATTGTGTCCAGATATAAGAAGATAAATACCATGTCATGATGTTATTCTTTTGACCTTCATTAAATTGGACTTTGAAGTTATTTTCATAAATTCAGGAGAAAAATAACTTTGAAACAGAAAAGTTCTGCTGTACAGTGGACCACATTCATCAGAAGTTTACTTTTGGTGCGTTGAAATCAAGTATTTGAAAAGGTCTGTTTGATTCAGGCTAGAATATTTTAAAACTAGGAATAATAGTAACACATTTTAAAGATCCAGATCTTTTCAGCTCTAAATGGAATTACTTTTCTGGAAAAGATTATTATGAATTTACATTCTAATTTAGTTACTAATATACCCCTTTGACAAAACTGAAGCTTGAGAGCAAATTGTGTTCAAGCCATATATCACACTTCAAAAAGAAAACAAAATAAAATCCAACAGATTATGGATGTATTTAGTTCTTTCTTTTCCCCCTAAAGATTCAGGACATCTTTAGGGTTGTCTCTTGTTGAGTTTAACAAATCCCAGGATTCTCGATCCTTTATTCTTTACTTTAATCCACCAGAGCTGTTATGGTGATGAACTAGTTGTTTCATTTGTTTTCTGCCATTTTTTCTTTTTTCTTTCTTTCTCACCATTAACACTTTTTAAAAACAAACAAAAAATCAGTAACAACAGAAAACCCAACTGAGTTTCTGCTTTGCAGCTATTGCTCAAAGTGGAGATGGAGCAATTGTTCCAAAGAATAAAAGCACAATGCATTAGAATATTATTCTTTGCTCTGCACTGTTTTCAGTGTTCAGCTGCCCTTTAAATGACATGTATAAAGCTTTTTCATTTGTAGCTTCTATAAAGTGCATCCCCTGTGTTCTTACTTGATGCTTTGTTTCTCTACATTTTGTATGTGTTTTTGTTTTTGTTTTGTTTTTTTGTGTTTTATTAACAAACAGATATTTCTAGGTTGTAATTTCTCAAATTTTGTCTTCCTTGTAGAGCGTTACTGTATGGTGGAATGAGAGAGTCTCAGCCTGAAGCAGAAATTCCTCTTCAGGACACAACTGCAGAAGCTTTTGCCATGCTGATGAAATATATTTACACTGGTCGTGCCACACTACGAGATGAGAAAGAGGAGGTCCTCCTAGACTTCCTAAGCCTGGCACATAAGTATGGGTTTCCAGAACTGGAGGATTCCACATCTGATTATCTTTGCACCATACTTAATATTCAGAATGTTTGTATGACATTTGATGTTGCCAGTCTTTATTCCCTTCCCAAATTAACTTGTATGTGCTGTATGTTCATGGATAGAAATGCTCAGGAGGTTCTCTCCAGCGAAGGCTTCTTGTCACTTTCTAAGGTATAGTTTTTGTTTGCATTTTTCCTTGGGATTATTAATTTTTATTTGCATACATTTTATGATAAAATACTAATGGTGTAAAATATAAGCTCTTAAGTTTGTTAACAGTTATCACTCGGTATTCATGGGACTGAGGCAATTGGAAATATTTAGACCAAGATGAAGTAAAAACGTTGGTGATCCATTCATCCACATATTTAGGTCTGACCACACACTGTAGCTAAATACAAGAATATTCTGGTAGCTGGTTACACACAACTTTATCTTACCTTGTATTTTTTTTTATCTGTCCTTGAGATAGTATTATTTGGTTTCTGAATGTTGCCCAGTAGTTGTAAAGATTTGAAGATAGAAGGTACTTCATTTTATTAATTTCTTGATATAGGCAATCTCTGTCATAGGCACTTTTCCACAGTGTAGGCTACAGTATCCTGAGGTTTTATATGATTTATGTTGCTAATTATTTGTGCAGTCTGAAATCATGTAATATGATGGTATTGCAGGGTGTATGTTTAATTTTGTTTTAATATATTTGTTGTTGTTAGATACATAAATATTTGTATAAGATTCAGGGAATTCTGTGCTATTGAATTATTCTACATTCTCCGGAATGGTCTTTGAGCTAGGCAAAATAGTGGTTTAATGTTCTCAAGTAGTGTTTAAGTGGAGCAGCTAAGTATCTTGAATGAAAGATAACTTAATTATACTTAAAAGAATAAAGAAAAAGGTGTTAGAAGTGATAGTGGAAAAATTGTGATGAATCTGTGCCTTGAATAAGTGCAAGACATTTCTGCTTTGCTGACTAACTTGCTAACTGTGCAGGGAAGGGATGTTTTCTCCCTACAGTAGTCTGTCATAATCAGTTTATTAAATCTGAGTTCCTAGGGCATATACTTTCTGAAATATTTGTTCTAACCAATCCTGGCATGTAAAAGAGATTTGTGCCTTTCAGAGGCAGACTTCTAATTATTTTACTTGCTAAGTGAAAGTCAAAATTCATTCAGTTCTTTTTGTTCTCGTTTTGCTATCTGTGGATTATTTGCATGAGTAGGAGTCACTGAGGGTTTTTACCTGCTGTGATAACAAGCTGGTCCCAAAAGAAAGAGAAAAGGGATAAGGATGCCCAAGTAATTAGAAATGGTTTAAGAAGGTAATTCCAACCCTCAGCTGACACAATTGCATCAGTTGTGTTATGTCTGTATAAGTTTAAAGGAGTGTTTTGAATTGTACTACTGAATCCCCAAATTAGTTCTTACATTGTTTATTACCTTAAATTTACTTACATAATTTAATGTAACTTGGTATAAAATAGATTTTTTTTTTCCACGTTTCCATTCCATCTTATTATTCTACCAAGAGAAATAATATTGCTTAGTATTTTATTAGAGATTTACTGAATCTTCAATAAGAAACTAAAACAAGGCATAAAAACAGTACAGAAACTGAAAATTGTCTTGATGAGCAGTACTCATAGTACGGTTACTGTAGACTAATGTGGATTTTTTTGTTGTTGTTTATTCATCAGAGAAACTTAATTAGGTTTCAGGAATCTTAAGGGGACTTATGCTTCTATTATGTGCTGTTTCTAGTAGTCACTCTTGGAGTTTATTTCTAATAATTGCAAGTTTAAATGACCTGTTAAAAGAAATAAACAAGCAAAAACTTTTTTTCTTTTTTTCTTTTTCTCCTGCTCTTCCAGGCTGCTCTTCTAAGTATTGTACTGAGGGACTCTTTTGCAGCTCCTGAGAAGGACATTTTTCAAGCCTTGATGAATTGGTGTAAACATAACCCCAAGGAAAACCACGCTGAAATCATGCAAGCGGTGCGTTTGCCACTAATGAGTCTAACAGAACTGCTAAATGTTGTAAGACCTTCTGGATTGTTGTCACCCGATGCCATCCTTGATGCCATTAAGATTCGTTCTGAGAGTCGGGACATGGACCTCAACTACAGGGGCATGTTAAGTAAGCATTTTTGTGTTTTCTCTCCTTTAGTTACTGCTGTACTGTAGTTCTCTGGAAGGTATGATTAATTTGTTCTTTGAGTTTTTATTCCTGAAATGGGAAATAACATTAGTCAGCATGTTTTCTTGGCTTGCATCTCAGGAATTGTTCTTTGTTTTAAGAACATATTTTCCTTCAGGAATTGTTATTGTAATAGAAAATCTTTGGAGGGAAAAAATGATTTGTTGTGTACTAAATGGAATTTCAGTGGTTTTACATTGATGCGGACTTGTTTATGAAAACATCCATCTTTTCTCCAATATTGTTGTTTTGTTTCTTTTTACTGTTTACGTGTTTGCCCAAATAGCATAAACAGATTTTCTGAATTGCTTAATGGAAACAATTTGGAAAAAAAAAAAAAAAAAATCACAAAAAAAGCATGAAAAGCCTTTTGTTTGGTTTCCCTTATTTGTGCTCACTGTTAATTCAACAAGAATATCTAATGCTGAGCTTTGTGGAGATACTGTTGCTTTATATATAGTATATGATTTATAGGCTATTTACCACACCGCAAAGTTTGCCCTGTGGTCTGTCAGTGATGCAGAATAAGCCTTGAAAAAAGATAATGTATTTCTTGCAATTCTATCTCCCCTTTGTTTTTTGTTAGAAGTTAGTATTAAAAAATCTGAGCTAATATTGTGCTACTGTACAAATCAATACAAGACATTCTGTTGACTGTTCAGTAAATACATTTTTCAAAGTGACTCCTTTCTCTGCCACCTTACATCACAATAACAATATGTGGCTAATCTCAGAATTTCTATCTTCGCTAAAATCACAGCTTTCTAAAAATTTGAATTTCTGTGTTGTTTTGGTACTAGTTCAGGCAGACTTTTGGGTCTTTCTCTGTAGGAACACTGGTGACCTCTTGCAATTTCAGTTGTGCATTACAACATTTATAGTTTTTGTGTAGAAATACTACAATACAGTACAATTAAATTTTTACCACTTCAAATGTTGTATGTTCAAGTGTACCACTGAATGTTTTTTAGATATAAGAATTAACATAATTAATATTGGGTTAAATTTCCTACTTCCCTTGCCAACATACTTGAAGAGTTTGGGGTGGACGTTTTTTTTCCAACACTGGTGTCATATTTTCCAGGTTCTCTTCTTAAAGAAGGCTGTTAAAAATGTTTTTATAACAGGGTAGTTGGTCAGTGGATTGCTTTGTAGCTAACTATCATTATCCCCAGTTTTCCTGATGGGACATTTGTTCCTGGGTTACACAGATTGATAACTTTGAGATGGTCACTTGTTTTAACATGTTGGCTCAAAGCTAAATAGTAAGAAGTTTTCCATAGTCTTCATAGTCTTTTTCTCAGGTTCACTTGGCTTTCGTAGCATTTTACATGGTTTTAGTTTCATTCTACTTCAAAATAAAAATGAATTTAAAAAATCGAATTCAAGACAAAAAGACAGGAAGAAATGGCCCAGAAATAATGAGAGAGATTGTGGACACTGATTGCAAAGAGAGACAAATTAGTCCAAAAATTTCTGTTCGGTGGAAACTGGCAATTGAATAAGGAAGGCATGTTAGATTTCTATAAAATCATGAAATACAGATACTATGTGCTAGTCAATGATGGCTTCTTTCATCACACAAGATCTAGGTGGCATCAAATGAAATGGAAGAAACAGAATTTCTAAGATCTATTTATAAAATGCATAATTACTTTGTGCTCATAATCCAATATTGTGGAAATATAAAGTAGGTTTTATTAAAACAGAGAAAATAATTTCTAAATTTTACATCTCTGTATTAAACGGCAAAGAACAGTGTCTTATGGTTTAGGAAATGGAATTGTGAATTGCTGGGAACAATGGATTTACAGAGGAGGTATTGCTCTGCACTGACTCCTTTTATGATTCTTTCTCTGAGGGTCTGTTTGTAGCCAGTATTAGAGAAATGATAATGTCAATCAATCTTCATTTTAACTGCATATAGTTGATGTTTAGAACGTTTAACTTGCATGATGTGAGTATAAATAGTAAACAACTCTTTTCTTTGTAGTACCTGGGGAAAATATTGCAACAATGAAGTATGGAGCCCAGGTTGTAAAAGGAGAGCTGAAGTCTGCTTTATTAGATGGGGATACTCAGAACTATGACTTGGATCATGGCTTCTCTCGGCACCCAATTGATGATGACTGCCGTTCTGGTATTGAAATCAAGCTAGGCCAGCCATCAATTATCAACCACATACGAATACTCCTGTGGGACAGAGACAGTCGGTAGGTGCCAAGTTGACTTAAACAGGGAAGGTAATGCATTTTTTAATTGTGATAGCACATAAATGCAAAATGTTCATAAAGATTTTATTAAAACAGCATGATAACCATGCTGGGGATGACAATGACAAGTTTTATTTAAAAACACTGTTTTTAAAATACAGTTGTTATTACATATATGGAATACCTTATTATGTGGTATTAAAATATCTCGTGATATTTCATTGTATTCTGTGTTTTCGTTAAATATATTTTTATTGAAATCTTACATAATTTAAATACTTTTAGTTGTTTTGTTTTCTATTTGCAATTTAATTTCCAAATACTAGTATAAAGTTGGGTATTCTAGTTCTTGCACAGATATCATCCTAGGCATTGGAAGAATGTTTGTTTAGAGTTTTTCAGTATGTCAAAATTGTCAAGAGATAACATTTCTGACAGTAATTCAGGGAATAAAAAGTTATTTGGAATAGAATCATTGAATTGCTCAGGCTGGAAAAGATCTTAAATCATCGAGTCCAACCACAGCCTAACCATATTACCCTAACTAACAACTCTCTAAATCATATCTCCAAGCACCACATCCAAATGGTTTTTAAACACATCCAGGGATGGTGACTCAACCACCTCCCTGGGGAGCCTATTCCAGTGCTTAACAACCCTTTCTTTAAAGAAGTGTTTCCTGATATCCAACCTAAACTTACCCTGGAGCAACTTGAGGCCATTTCCCCTCTTCCTGTCAGCTGTCAGCTGTGAGCAGAGACCAACCCTGCTCTCACTATAATCACCTTTCAGGTATTGGAAGAGAGCAATAAGGTCTCCCCTCGTCCTCTCCCCCAGACTAAACTGCCCCGGTTCCTTCAGTCTCTCCTTGTAGGGCATATTCTCCAAGCCCTTCACAAGCCTTGTTGCCCTCCTTTGGACCTGCTCCAGCACCTGGAATTACCAACTAAATACAGTGTTTATTAAAAACCACTTCACAGGGAGACTGATGAAGTATAAACTGTCATGGATACCTTATCCCATTTATGCACAGCTTCTTTAGATTATTGTGGAATGCATGAAAAATCAAATAATGCGTATTTGAACTGAGCAACTGTTTAAGAAGGAAAATTGCAAGGCTTTTTTTATCAGACAAACAGAATATATTTGTTTTATAAAATGTCATCACAGATTTTTTTCTTAATTTAGAATATAGCTAATGCAGGCATTTTAAAAACAATGGAACTTGCTATTTATACTGTATTTTTTTGTAGTTGCAGGCTAACGAATGAGAATTGCAAAAGTTTTGTTTTCTTGAGCAAGCTCTGTTATTTCATTACAGGAAACATTGATGTTCTTCAGATATTTTTTTAATTGTAAATTAATTTCTTTTTAATATCAATTACAGTTGTCATTCAAAACAAGTTTCATATGTTTTTTTAGCTATTTAGTTATTTTGAAGTGAGTTCAGATGCAGTTTATGCTTCTCTTTTCTTTTTGGCAAGATGGAAAAGTGAAACTTTAATAGGTGCAATAAACAACTTTATACAATATTAAACTATTTGTCACAGATCAGTCAAGTAAACCCAGTGTTCAATGAGATTTTGAAAAATATGAGAGGTGAAAGTAGTGAGTAGCTTGTAAATTGCCCCTCATCTACAAGATGTAAATCAACTAGTAGCTGCTGAAGCTGGGAGTGGAGACTGTGAGAAACATTCTCCTTAGGACAGTTTAGTCAAAAATATTCTGCTGCCAACCGTCGTACACCTGTCCTCTGAACTTAGAAGAACAAGCCATCATTGGCAGCAGAATCAGAGAGGGTGGACTGGATTACTGCAGATTGTGTGTCAGGATATTTCAAGTCATTCTGAAAACATCTTTTAACATAACTGCATGTGGATTTGTTATCAAAGCAAGTTTAAAATACGGATCTCTTTAGATGTTTTAGATACGAGACTGCAGTAGGAGGAAATAGCCTTCTTTACAACATGACTGAAATCCAAGATGTGGCTGCTCATATTCTAACCCATCCTTTATTTTAAAATCCAAAGGTCTTACTCCTACTACATTGAAGTGTCCATGGATGAGTTAGACTGGATTCGAGTTATCGATCACTCTAAATACCTCTGTCGGTCCTGGCAGAATCTGTATTTTCCTGCCCGAGTTTGCAGGTTAGTGCATGAATTTAATGTTGCATGGCTATCATTAAATAATGCAGATTCCAGAGAAATCCTGGGTTTTGCTACTATATTACATCATTCTGGTAATGTATGGTGTACACAACTTTCATCAGCCATCTTCAAACAAACAAAAAATGTCGCTTTTCCATTTTGATATAACTACATTTGATAAATTTCAGATATCCTGTTTTGAAATCTCTGGTACTTCTCTCCCTCTTTTTTTTTTTTCTTTTCTTTTTTTTTTTTTTTTTTTTTTAAAGTGATTTTTAAAGTTGTACAGTCTTTTTTGGCTTAGAAGTAAACATCGCTCCTTGACTGTCAAAACCTTTTAAATGGTTTTCAATATTTGCTTTACTGCTTAGGAATGTATTTTCATTTATATTCACGTATTTTCTATATTCTCTTGTTGCATTGAAAAGTATTTTTCACAGTTGTGGAAGAGAGAAAAGAAGAGAATTAAGGTGCAGGAGGTTTGGGTAGTGTTATGTGTAGCACAAAGCAGCTGGATGAGCTTATTCATAGAACTGAATACGATGGCTTTATTCATATAATCATGAATAAGCTCATTCAAAATAAGTTATAATCTTTATTCATTCTTGAGCTGATAGTGTCATTTTACTGGAGGTGCTGGAAGTTCTGGAAGACACTTGTGATCACTAAACTGGCCCAAGCAAAATCTATCTTAATCTTTTTAATAGAGAAACTACTATCTCTGTATATTCCAAACAGATTGTTGTCAATACACTTCGCCTTACAGAGGAAATGCACTATATATAAGGCATGTATGTCGTAATTATGTAGACAGACTTCTCAATCACTCAGAAATTAGTGGAATCTTCAACAAAGGGAAACACATTTTTTGTGTTTTGTTGTTATTTTCCCCCTCAAAGAGTGTTTTCTTACTCTGATGGTCACTGCTTTATGGGATGAAATTGTAGGAAACAGTTGTCTATGCAGAAAAAATATGGTGGGTTACTTGTGAGCCATTTCAGAACTAACAAACTTCTCAGATTCTGTCATTTTTGTCATCCCTTCTGAGTGTAATTGGCTTGAAATTTAATTTTCCTGATGCAGACAAATGCATTTTCACCTTTTCCCTGTAAGTTCTGTGGTTCTGATATTACTGTTTTCTCTTTCTGAAATGGACACAGCTGCCTGCATGTCTGATAAAGTCTTTGCTTAAAGGTATCTCTGTTAAATCATCTAGCAATTACAAAGTGCCTCGTGGAGTTTATAGGCACTTGGTTTTCTGTTTAGTTTGCTGTTGTTTTTTTTTTTTTGTTTTGTTTTTATCTGTTCTTGTTGATTTTGTTTCTTCTTTTTTTTATTTCTTCTTTTTTTTTTCTTTTTTTTTTTTCTTTAACTTGGTAGTAAATGGACAGATTGCTACTAAGCCTTGTTTTATTTTATTTCCTCCTGTAAGCAAGAGGATTTGAAGAGGTCTAGGGCATTAGAGTGGGGCTTCTCTTAATCTTCCTTCAGAAGGACAGCAATTCTATGGCCTTATCCAAAGACTTGTCCCAAATTGATTTTCTATTTCAACGTCAATTTGTCTGCTTGTCATAAAGCAAAGTGCTTTGTGGTAACACTGTATTGGATGACTGAGGAGTAATGGAGAATTGGAGAGGTTATTGACTGATTTTATTTTACACACCATTTTCAAAACAAGAGAGTAGAACATGCCGGATTGAAGGTCAGCCTGTTTGTCTAATACACTAGAGCAATTGCTGAAATGTAGATTATAAAGAGATAATTAGACCTGAAACATTAGGCAAGGATAGTTGCCTTCTTGAGTTACCTTTTACATTCTTTAAATCTTTTCAGTTTTCTCTTGAATTAACTCTTTGACTCATTACCCATTTTAAAATCTATATTCAAGGTCTCTTTCATACTTGCTGGGTGGAAAGGATGCAACTTTCTGACAGTTATTGAGTAAAATGCATGTAATATACAATGTATAGACAATGCATGTATATACAATGAATTAAGATCAACCCAGTGCTCTTGCTTAGTCACTTATTACATCATTTCTATTATAACCTTTACTGTGACTTTGATTTTTTTTTATATTTTTATATTTTTTTTTATTTTTATGTATGTAGCACTGTGGATTATCCACAATAGATTTAGAATTAAGGATATTACTGTACATCCCTGATGGGAAGAACTTGTGGGACGCTGGGACCTCAGCAAGTGAATGTTAAAAATTCCAAAGGTCTTCAGACAGGCAGTGCTCTTTTGTATCTTAACCTTTACACTTTTTCGTGCTTCCACTTTTGTTTTGCGGTTTCATCTTCATGCTTTATCCTAGTTCACAAGTCTTGAAAGCCTATTTAAAGCTGTTACATAAAAATGAAAATTTTGAGAGGTCTTAAATCAAATGTAACCACAAGGTGTCACTGTAAGAAAAGTCTGAGACAGAGACTTACTGTGCTTTTATTAAGCAGCAATGCCTCAAGAGTTTTTGATACTGGTGATTACACAGTTTATAATCCTCTACCTGTGTGCAGACAAATTAAATTATAGACCCTGCATCTCCTAAGCTTTTGGAGGGAAAAAAAAAAAAAAAAAAAAAGAGGACAAAATGCAAAAAAGGTTTGGTAGGCACACAGTTCTAAATATTCCTTAGTTTATAATGTTGATAATAGCAGGTACTGACATGCAAGGTGATGTGGCTTTAAAATATAGGTTAAACAAGTTCTTTTTTCCTTAATTCACCTCAGTGAGGTGGCTTCAGATATGTGTGCTTACTAGTAATGGTGGCACCATTTTTTTATTTTTCTTTCCTTTTGTATGAAGCATTGAAGTAAGTAACTAATTAAGCTGAAGTCTTTCACTTTCAGCCTTACCAGTAGATCTCTGAAAACCTTATCTGTGGTAGGTACCCAGTGTTCCTGTGCTTAGTAGAAATGCAGTAACTTGCCAAATGGTATTTGGAATATGGTTCAATCTGAGGATATATTATAAAAAGAGAGGAGTTAACTCTTGAGGAAAAAGCAATTGAAGCAAACACTTTATCTGGTACTTAAAATAGGCTGAGTAGAAAACAATGTCTGCAGCTCTAATTCAGCTCTGGAGCTTTTTGAAGCAAGCAATTCTATTTTATAAGCCTCATGCCCCTTTGGAGTGGTGTTTAGTAGAAGCACATAGACATCAAAAAAGGGATTTTAAACATAGTTTTAACTTAAGATCCATCTCTGCCACATTACTGATGTAACTGAAAAACTTAAAGGACTGTTGGCATGAGCTCTGGTAAGGCCTTCAGAAAGTCCAAAAAGCATCAGAGAGGGGGAGGACTGTCAATAAGAGCCTTATGAAAAGGAGTTCTTATAAATGTATTGATTAACATCATGCAAGTGGGACATCCTTCCCTTACTTACTGTACACGGGGAATATGAAGGGTTACATAGGCAACATGTTAATTTGACTAGCTTGTATAGCATGCTTTGGGAGGCTTTTACTGCTGAGAAAATATTTTATTTCTAACTCTGCAGCTATGCTGACATTTCAGAGTTTAGAAAAGATATCTTTCTGGAAAAGACATTTTTTTCAATCTCTGGATAACTAGAAGCTTAAAATCTTTAGCTAATTCAAATACTGTTTACAGCACAGTGATAATGTAATGTCCAGAGATAATTTTAAAAATATCTTGGCTTGTTTTATAGGAACACGGTCTTAAATGAAAACAATTTTGAAATGTTATTTCAAACCCTTAAGGTCTTCACTGATGTTATTTTGACCAACCAGTTTTCACTTCAGGCACACAGTTTTGTTTGGTTGGTTTTTTGTGTTTGTGTGTGTGGTTTTCTTGGTTTCTTTCTTTCTTTATTTGTGCTTTGAGGATGGGGAGAAGAGGCTACTCATTCTTCTTAGGACCAGGTGATTGCATTAAGGATTTTTTCTGGGCATGTTTCCCAACTGTTGCCTTGTAAGTAAACTTCTGAAATGCATGAAAATGATTTTCTGAAGTCTCTATTTTAGTAGTTAAGCGCTGCTTGCTTAAGTTCTTATCCTTAAATTCCTATCCTGTATTTTTTCATGCTTTTTTTTCAACATTTTTCTTTCCAGTATGTATTCAGACTGACTTTTTTCTTTTTCTTTTCCTGAGATAAGGAGATAGTCTCAGATTTTTAACATGGTGTAAATCTTCTGTGGAAGATCAAGAAGGCTATTGCCTGTCTGTGACAGAATGTTTATTGATTTAAAAGATCCTTTTTTTCCTCTTAGTTCACATGTACTTTTGATCCTAAGTGTGCACTTCTAAGTCTGGCTGCAGATATGTAGTGCTATAGAAGCTGATTTCTCTGCAGGCATAATCAATAACATTTTTCATCAATAACTTTATTAAGACAGCTTTTTTCTTAATTCTTTCTTTTGTCTCTGCCATAATAATTTCACTGATCCTAACTTAAAGAACCTAGCTCGTCTTTGATGAAAAAGCAGATAGTATGAATATAAGCTGTTGATGACAACCTGCCAGACAGTTCATCTTCTGAAAAATGTGTTTGTGAACAAGTGTGTGTAGAGGAGTTAATATAGCTTGTGTGGAAATATGTAGGAAAAAATTGTTCCCCATCCAGTTTGTTGGCTATAAATTGTGAATATATTTATATACCCTGCAAATATGTAACTTGTCTTGTTCATTGGTTTATAGTTTAGAAGAAATGGTCAACTTTAAGTGATCCAGATTACATATTCTTGATGTTTGGCAGGAACTTTTGTAGTACAATTAAAAAGAGTATGTATTCAGAACTTCTGTGTGTTCACTATGAGTTTAGAAACAGTAAATAGCTTTTAGGTCTGTTTTTAAGTGGTTACACCTCATAAGGAATCCAACATAGGTGAAAATTATTTGTAGTTATTCAGCTTTACAATGATACATAAAGATACACCTAAACACTGAATTATAAAATTGTACATAATAATTTTACAGCAAGATCAGTTTTAAAGTTATTGTTGCATAAGACAAATCTGTGTTTAGAAAATATCTTCAAGCCTCTTTTGCATTCCAAAAACTAGAATTAACTGTGAAAACATACATACTTATAGAGACAGACTTCTACAGAAGGAGATTTTCTTTTGCCAAGTTTGTAAGTATTCTCATTTATTTTAGTTTGTTTATCAATCATGGCCATCTGTGGAATTTGTTTGATGTCACTGTATAAAGCTTTTTTTTTTTTATCCCCATTTCTAAGCAGATGAGGGGCATGGTTTGTTGATGTGCTCAAAACACTGTACTAAACTTAAAATCACATGTCATTAGTATTCAAATTGTGTATGAAAAACCTACTAATATGCTTGCATATATTGTCTTCTCAGTTTAAGTTTATGAAGTGATCTGTCAAAGGGTGCTAGGCCAAGCACAGATGTGGAATAATTTGGATGACATTAAGAATGTTGTAGTAAAGCAAACATGCCTGTAGTTTAACTGTCTTCTGTGTTCAGAAACCTCTAATTTTCTTCTAGTTAACTCTTTTTCAAGGTATAAACCAGTGTATGAGTGTATGAATGATAAAGCTCTGAAGTACATTGCTTTATTCAGCATCACTTTCCTCTTTTAAAAAAATGCTTGTAGAACCCATGATAGACTGAAGCTTGTTGAGTTTGGACTGTAGTTTCTCATCCCGGTTTCAGCTGGGAAGAACAGGCTGAGAAGATAGGACACAGTTGAGTATTAAAAGCCAAGCTGGAAAGATCAAAAGTCAAAACTGAACAAATTTACATTAATAAACTGTTTGTGTAAAGTTGTATAAGCAACAGAAATGAGTAAAGGAAAGAAAGCAAGAGGAGAGAGAGGCCACAAAATATGCAGCGTGTTTTTAAAAGGAAATCTCAAAGTGAGGTGAAGAGTATTTTAAAACAGTTTTCTACTGTAGTGATAATGGGCAAAAACATTAACATTTTTTGGCTAATCCTATGATTCTGTGATTCCATGCCTTTTTGCCCACTTGGCAAAAGTGGGTTACTTGAGCTACTTGTGATCAGTGCAGCATTTGATTGCTCCAAAAAAGAAAGAAACTACTTCTAGCTGCACTGATGAGAACATTCCTGGGCTACTTAGAAGCAAGATAATAGGTTCCATGGGTTGATAGTTCCTCATATTGACAGTATTTTGCAAATTAAAAAAAAACCTAAAACTTATTTTACTTTCATAATGCATTGACCAACAGGGAAATATAATCTAGTTACATAACACCTTATCCTTGGGGAAAAAGAGATATGGAGCATCTTCCTTAGCTAATGAGTGCAGTTGTAGTCTTTTAAAATGAGTGACACATTCTAGGCTTAAAATCAGTATTTTCTTTCAAGTTCTCACGAATAAATAGCTTGAGACTTCTTCAGCTTAGGGATAGCTGATTCTTCAAATGTGCAGGACTTGTGGAGGGAAGCACATAATGTCAAATCACGCAGAAAGTTGTAAGTTTATTTTTACATTACCTTTTCAATCACCCTTTTTTATGGTGCCAAAATTTGGACTATGGGAAGAGATTAAAATAATTATTATTTTAAAAAAATATTCAAGAGATGCTAATATAATATTGTATCTGTAATAAGCTTTTTACAGTCTGGAAATTAAGAGTTGAAGTGTCACTTGCTTGGACATTAAAAAAAAAAAAAAAAAAAGTAAATGCTGAGCACTTTGTAATAAAGAATGTAATTTATCTTAACTGTGCCTTACAGTGTTTATGTCTGGCAGTTACATTCTTTAGTGCATACTAATGAACTTGCTCTGTATAAGATTCCCTTTTTAAGAACTACAAACTAAATAATTAAAAATATATTTGCTTTTTTTAATTTTTTTTTTTTATTTTTAATTTTGTCGTTATTACTTTAATGAAAGAATAAGTAGGAGGGCAATTTACTGTGCGGAATGATTATCACAGAATCATAGAATGGTTTAGATTGGAAAGCTCATGTCCAATACTACCGCCAGGGGCAGAAATACGTTTGAATACAGCAAGCTGCCCACATCCCCATCCAGCCTGGCCTTGAATGCCTCCAGATGTGGGGCATCCACAGCTTCTGTGGACAACCTTCTGCAGTCCTCATCACTGTCTAGAGCCTTTTATTCAATCTAAATATACTTTTTTTTGTATGTTTTCTTTTGTTTTGCTAATAATAATGTTTTACTTAAGATTTGTTGTTCTTTAAGAAAGATACCAGAGTATTCTTAATTCTGATTTAATATGTAGGAAACTAAATATAGGTGGAACGCTGCATATATGTATGCATAGACATCCTTCTCATTCAGGCTGTATTTCATCCCCTGCCTCTCATTTTGTGTGTTTTTTTTTTCCTTGAAGGATTTATTGTATATGTAGATGAAAACTGGTTTTAAAACTTCAGTAGATCAAAACAGAATGAAGGGCTGGAAGACGTTATCACTGATTATTCCATTTTTTACTAAATTATAAAGCATATATAACAGCTGTACAGAGAGATTGCTTCCTAGGTCATATTTTATATTGCTGTAGTAGATAAGTGTGTAAATGAAAGGGAAGCAAATTGTTTCGATATGGGAAATCTATATTATTTCTTTTCAGTGAAAATGAGTGAAATTCAAATAATTCACTCTTGTGTGAAACTAGAAACTATAAATGTATTTTATCCTCTTGCAGCAAATTGACATTCTGCAGAGTAGTAACAAGACAATGTTCCTCATAACAACAGTAGTCAAACACATTCTTGTGTACTGAATTATGGTTGAGAAAGAGAGGTTCACCATAATTTCATGTAATTTACATAGAAGAGCATGTAATTCATTGTTTTAATAGAACCTGCTGTTCATTTCAGGGCCAGGCTGGATGTAGCTCTGGGCAGCGTGGTCTAGTGGTTGGTCACCCTGCCCATGGCAGGGGGTTGAAACTAGATGATCATTGTGGTCCTTTTCAACTCAAGCCATTCCATGATTTTGTGGTTGTTAGAAAACCCGTGTTCTCAGATGTTAACCCTTTTAATTCTTTACACTATGGAAAGTTTAGTTAGCTCTGAGTTGCTAAGTGTCATCTGATTTGTGAGAAGATACTATAGGCTCTATATAGACTTCCAACTTTTAGTAGTTCCCTTAGGCATGCGTTGGCACTGTCACATCTACCTCCTGACTGGTCTTCAGCATAGGTGTCTGGAATTTAGTCAGATTTGGAGTCAGTATATCTCAAATACTTCATTTCCATAAATGATTTGCAGTCTCTTGGAATTTTGTAGAGAATAACCACCTTAAAGGTACATGTATGCAAGTTGAGTTTGTGGCATTTGTAGTAATGGTATACAGGCAAAGTATAAGGAAAAGTATTTACAGCCACCAGAAATCTTGATTTTCCATCATCTTTATGGTGACAGAGTTAATCAAAGTAAACTGCCCTAATCATGCAAAATACAACATCTCTCTGACTTGATGACAGTCATGGCAGAATAGCTAGAAAATCACTGTCTCCTTAGATGCTGTATTCATCAGTATTTCTCAATCCAAACTTTCATGGATTGGTTTATGGCTAATCGCATGCCAAGCTACTTGCTAATAGTTTATTCTTCTTTGCCAAAAACTGATTCCCTTAAGTTATTCATAACTGATTTGTTACTGGGAATTCTTACATTGATAAGATTTCAGTAAAATGTGTTTTTAAGCCAACTTTCCACATGTATTGGGTTGTTATTTTCTCAGTAGTATGAATGCTAGAGATTGAGGTTGCTTGCTTTAGTTTTCATGTGACAAGATGCTCTGCTGAAAGGTATGCAGATAGGTATGTACTTTTCTGGTATATAAGAATAGTTTGGAGGTCATTACTCTCATATATCAAAGGACAGATTCATAAGATTTTTCACAGATACAGCGTGACAAGGATAAAGGTTGGGTGACTTTCTGGCAACTTAATTCTAGATACCAACCTATGGTAAAACATTGTTGCAGGAAACTCTTTTTGCTACATTTGTTGCAGGAAACTTTTTGCTACATTTGTTGCGGGAAACTCTTTTTGCTACATTGCATGTATATTTAATAAAGAGTGGAGGAACTCCCGTGAGACCTGACGAGAACAAAAACCTAAATAGTATTTTGATGGCCTTTTAGAGGATCCTTTTTATATTTATTGACAGCGCTGGGGAACCTCAGATGACTCCTTTCTACAGAGTAGCTATCCCAGTTGCAGTTAAATGATGTGAATAATTACTCTCATTTGGGAAGTGTTTTCCATTATGAGTGTTCGTGTTATGAACTAGAGATGTGTGATGGAAGAGAGTAATACTGCTTCTTTGGAGAAATGTTGGTACAAGGACAGACTGCAGGTAAGGCCTGTACTTAGGAAATAACCACTGTTATTGATATATTGATTAATATTAAAGAAGAAATAGTTTTGGAGGATATCTTCAGAACAAGTTCCTTTGATGGTCTGAAGTAAGGAACTGCACAGTGACATGGTTTAGCGCAGGGTTGTTAGGGTAGCATGGTTTGGTTGCGGTTGGATTCACTGATCCTTAAGGTCTTTTCCAGCCTAAGCAATTCTGTGATACAAGGGGCAACAGACAGTTGCCCCTTTATTTCACTGGTGTATGTTTCTGTACTTTAATATATGTTTTTATCTATTTGTCGTATGAAATGGAGGTGACTCAGTGCAATGAATTATTTGAAATTATATGATTTAATCTGTTGGTTTTTTTTTTAGTTTTGATTAACAGTATTAGTTTGTGTCTAAAATAAGGCAAAAAGGCATTCTGCAAATGAAGAGTTGACTGAATGTTTTATTCTGTATTTCAGACTTGTTTAGCGTGCATTCAAAACAAAATTGGTTAAAACATCTTCTAAATCATCTGATAAGAAATATTGCTTCAAGTAATGCACAAAATGCAGACTGTGTCTGCCTATCCTATATTTACCTGTATCCTCTATTGGCTTTGGAACGATTGGTTGTACTATGTGGCAACTCAGTTTAATATGTTACTGAATAATGCATAGTCTTTGCGTATTTCAGGATGACTGTATTTAAATGTGGTGTTTGATGGGTCTTGGTGTTTTTGTTGTTTTTTATTTTTTTCTGATGGAAGATAGGAGAACTGAGAGGTGGTGCAGTTTGTGACCAGCCTCTTGAGCTTTTGGAGGACTTCACAGGTGCATTGTGTATAAGTATTTTAAAATTAGCCAGCTGACTCGAAAGCATTTCTTTTCTGAATATTTATTTCGGTTGAACTTGCACTTTATTTTCATTTTGTGCTGTGGATGATGAGTGTTTGAGCTGTTCAGAAATGAGCCACCAAATTTGTTTGCTACATTAAAAAAATAAATAAATTGCAGGGGCAAAGGATTCGTTTAGGCATTGAAAAGCATCTGTTACCTCATTTTATTTTTAAATCCTGCAGTATATTGTTTAAAATTGTCATTTTGGTTAAAATCGTAATCTCATCTTTTTGTAGCTTCATATCTTACGTTGTAAGCAACTGCTATGATGAAATTGATAAAGTTAAATGCATTCGTTCTCTTCTGTGTTACATAAAAAGGAAATGTTGCGGTATGGAAATTGTACGGTCGTTACATCAATTTCTAAAGTGCAGGTGGGAGGAATTATTATTGATCTAATAGATTTAATAGTTCACATTCAAAATCTGTGGAATAGAAGTAATATTTTGCAGTTGAATAGCTGCAGAGTGTGATCCTTCAGACAGAATTCTGAAAGCAGCTATAAAACTGGAAAATGACATTCTTTTATTTTTCAGGTATTTTTTGGGCCTTTAATGCATTTTCAGAATATCTTTGTTCATTTTAATTTTGAGTGAGTTGTGTCTGAATACATCTAATATTGAAATCATTCAGATGAGAATTTGTTTTGGGTATTAAAATTAGGAACCATGTAAGTGGTTGCTACAGAAATCACTTGAAGTACTTGCAGTACTTAAGATAAAACAGAGGTCACTGCAGGAGCCACAAACAATGTAGAGTGCTTTTTTAGAATGTGCGTCATATCAGGCTGATAGATGGGACTGAACTTTTTGGTTATCTCTGCTGTTTCTTTCTTATTTCTGCTGATTTCTTTTTAAAGAGAAAAAGGTTGTGTACTATTCTGTGGGTTTTTTTCCTGGGGTTCTCTAAATGTCTGTTGTTTTACTTCTTCTCACACTTTACTGGTTTTCCTTGCAGCCTCCTGGTTTTCAGAATTATTCAGCTAATGGCAGAAATGGCTGAACAGTAATATAAAGTGTTCCGAGCCAGGACTGAATTAATGATGATTCATTCTGGATCAGAAAAATAAATGTTAAGACAGCCATTTTCCTACTCTACTTACATGCTTTTTCATATTCCTTCCTAAGGCCTTACAGTGGTTTCCTTTCCTATGGACTTAATGGTGATTCCCTCATCTGCTGACCTCTGCTCAAGTTTTCTCACAGTAGGGATTTTTAAGGCTGAGCTACTGATTCTCCCTTTCCTTTTGACCTCTTAAGCTTAGACTGAGAGTTTGTCCTTCCATGCTAAGCTTGAGGGAAATTCTGACAGCCTGCTTTTGGAGAAAGTCTATCTGCTGAGTTAAATACGAGCATGAACTCCAAGGATCAAGCTTAATGCTCCTTTTTCTCTTTCTACCACTTTCTGCCTGGTGGTAGAATTGGATCAGTCATCAAATCTTTTGCTGGACTCCATGTATCTTCTACTAGCAAGTGAAATGGCAGATGTATATGCCAGGTAGTCAAGATTATTTATAACACATTTTTGAGCATCTGTGCATAATGTAATTGGATCAATGCAAGTGCAGGATAATGCAGTTCTTTCAGTGTCACTGATGTATTCTGTAAGTTCCTATCAGAAAATCAGCCTGATAATTACTGTAATTAAAGGGAAACAAATACTACGCAGTTTTCTTTCTTGATAGCTTTCTCCAGACTGTCTTCAAAAATACAGTATTATCCTGATCAGGATGATTAAATAAGATCTGAAGAATTCTGTAGCTTGTGAGTCTCTGAAGAGATTGGAGAGGTTTAAAATGTCTCGAGAGAAGAGAGGAATAGGAGAATATAAGCTTTCAAAGTAAAGAAGGTATTTTAAACTGAGGTATTAGCCAGAGAGTAAAACGAGGTGTATACAGAAGATAGGCTGATCTGAGGTGTTGTGTGTTAAATGCAGAAATATTTGCATGCAATTGCAAGACCAATGCAAGACAAGGCTTAAGAGTGCTTAGGGATGTTAGAAAAACTTCAAGAATGTATTGTTCTGCCTAAAAAGTATGTTTGCTTCTAGTAATTGTTGCAATAGAGTTTTGAAACCTTTCCAAGTAGTCTACAACCATATCTAAATTGATGGACTGAATAGTCCCAAGGCCCATTCTTCACTCCTGAAATAATCTGTGTCACAACTTGGCAACATTTGTTGAATTAAACTTGCAGCTTCCAGAATGGATTAACTGTTCCCACTTCCTGTGGCAAGGAATGGACTGTGAAGTTTCTCAAGCACTTCTTTAGAACGGTGAGCCACTTGGTCTAGGCTGAAATTAAGCCTAGATAGTTCTAATGCTTCAGCAGCATAGACAGTGTGTCAGCTTTCATTTTCAGATGACCTTAAAGATGAGTAGTGAAGCTAGAATAATCTCAAGACTGTATTACAGAGGTTTTCCTGTCCTTTCATGCACAGTCACTGCTGTGTGGAGTGGGGGAACAGTTTGAGACAGTGTCTTAAGTTGATGAATTCCATCAAATTTGTGGCTATAGTTTGCTTGAACAGTGCTATAAAGAGTGTGAAGGTTCTGTGAGTGAGCCTCAATTTGTTAAATGATTGATTTGGAGAGCTTTGACAGTCATTTTTCTGACATGCCAAAAGCATCTCAGTATAAGCTGTTCAATAACACAACGGTTAAATGTGTGAGCTGTGTAGATATTTTCATTTTCTGTTTTAATGATAGAGTGAAGCAGCAAAGGATGTCACTTATCTTTTCTGTAGGTTTCATAGAGTAGACAGATAATACTTTATAATATAATCTTTAAAAAATTTTCTCTAACTTGAAGTTATCGTCCTTTTGCAGGTGAGGAAAACATAGCTAAAATATACCCACCAATTTGTTTCTGTTTGCAGAACAAACTAAAACCAGAATGTCAAATTTTTAGTTCAGGAATGAAAGGCTACAATGCTTTATATTAAATAGATGCATTGAATATTAGTTGCTGGATTTTTGATAGGGTGTAAGATGCAGAAGTGGGTGAAGCAGGATATGTATTCAGCAATTGACATATTCATGATCATTTCGTTTTGCAGCCTGTAGGGAATAAGAAGTACAGTGCCAGTTAGTCATAAGTAGAAAGTTTATCATCTGACCCAAACTGAGATTTTACATTTCAAAATCTTTTCTGTTTTGATGTTTGAACCATTTTGTTAATCCCAGTTTATCTAGAATCTCTTGATTGCTTTTAGGAAAACAGTGTGACTGATGAACCTGCAGAGATCTAATACCCTCGTAAGGGAATAGTGAAACATGAGTTACACCTTTGTGCAACGAGAAACCTGATGGTAGCAAATTGCAGTGATAGAGTTAAAATTCAGTTAAATAAAAGTGGAAGAGTAGCAATAGTGCAAGGGGAAGACTGAGAAATTAAGTGGTATCTTTTTAGAAGTCTGCCTTATTGCTGCTTGCATTGCTCCACTGGGATTTTTGTATTGAGTGCAGGAAAATCAGCAAGGTCTTGAAAAACCTAAGATAAAATTACTGCCATAATTTTATTTTATTTTTTTATTGCACTGTATAAAGCCTTAATTTAGGTGGGGAGGGTTTATTACTGGCATTTTCTTTGGCATGGCTAAGTTCAATTAATTTCAGATGACAAGCTCTAGGGTTTTCTTCCTCTCCCCTCACACAGCCCCCACTTCCTGATATGTGGAAAGCACAATTTGTTATCAGTTTGCCTTGGACTCTGGAGACCTCATTAAGGGCCCAGAAAGGAGTTTCTGTCTCTGCCGTTGGATGCCTTTCTGTTTTCTGTTGAACTGGAGCCATTTGCATTCTTACTTGGAAAAAGAAGTATAGGAGCTGGAGGATGAAAACTTGTGTGCATATTGCTTTCCTGTTGATATAAAATTAAAGGAAAAAAAAGAAAGTTTTTAAAAAAAAAAGGATAAAAAATAAAAAATAATTTTAAAACTGCTGCTCTTTGGGCCGTAGTGTTATGCTAAAATTTGCAGTGCACAGGCAAATCAGCTTTGAGATGTAAGCAGGAAATCTCACAGTTTATATGTAGAATATCCATTTATTTGACAGTAAGGAAAGATGCCAGCAAAATATTATGTTTAGTCACAGTTTGAGCCATCGTGCTCTCATTTCAAATTCTTATTTTGATCAAAATGCTGTTAGAGTGCTTTTTGGAAGCAAGATACTGTCTTTCAGTCTGTAGAGTAGTTCAATACATAGTATTGGAGCAATACGTATATTAGAACTGTCATATAGGCACAGTGTATTTTCACAGCAAAAGCCAATATGCTTGAGAGAAATCACTTATTTTATTAATTAAATTGCTATAACAATGTTGAACATGAAGTATACACAGTCACATTTTTCATTAGCAAGCAAAACTGTGTATCATGTATTTAACCCTGTTTAGGTGCTAAATTCTAATTGAAAGCGTTTTGACAGAAGTAGAATAAAGTAGTTCAGTAAAACTTTCTTATGATATAAGCTGCAGATTTCCTCTTTGGTGTTATCTTCTAATTAAAAAATAAAAAAATAAAAAATGAGACAATTGTAGACATGATTGTGATTTTCAACAGCATTTTCTACACCTACTCACACACACGTGTGTGTGTACCCATATGTGAACACACAACCGTATTCTAAGTATTTTAAGAGTACTCTCAGGAAGATTAAGCGAAGGTAGTGTACAGATGCAATCTATGATTCTTTTAAATTCACAGTGTATGCTCAAGTAATACTCTGCTTATTCATAAATGTAATATTTAATTGGGAAAGTCACTTACAGTCAGGGTCCGGCTGGGAATGATTATTTAGCTTGCTGAGTAATAGCACAATTATTTTTTTTTTTTAAGTCTAAATTTATAATGCTTATGAAACTTGTTCTTTTGATTTAAAAGGATGTGCATTTGAGAACTATTAATTATTGGTTATTCTGAACTTCTTATTACATTTTTCATTAAGATACCAATGGATATCCTTTCGTCGATTCTCACTTCTTAAAACAACTGCAGGTTTGTTGTTATGTACTCCATTAATTGAATTCAATTTAAAGATTAAAATGTTTTGGAAAATCTTGTAATTTAGGATAAATGTACTACAGTCTAATCGAGCAAGCTACAGTGAAATTTTGAAAAGGATTGTCATGAATTTCTATAGTGTTAAAACCACTGTCTTTTTCCAGCTAGAGCCTACCATTTTACAGATATTTTCTTAAAATGAAAACTAAATGGTACAAACTGCTCTAGCTGAGGCTTTCTTCATGGGAGCAGGAGTTCTTTGATGGAAAGTCCTTCTTAACTCAAACTTGCAAGATGACAGTGATGCGTATTTTATCTTGCACTGTTATTAAAATTTCCAGGAAATGCTGCGGTTTATAATACAGTGCTCATTAAAGCGATAAATGGTTAAGTCCAAATCTGTCATGAGCTATCAGTTCATAAGGCAGTCACGATGCTGTATCAGGATAGTTCTCTGGCATTCTAGGTGCTTACTAGAAACCTATTAAAAACTCCAGGGTTTACTTTGTTTCTCTTTGGAGAGAGCAGTCTTCTAGTTAATTGCTAGGTAATAAAATTGGCTGGAAAGAGGTATCAGAACCAATAAAACTCCAGAAGTTACAGATGTAAATTTTATGCATGAAGAAAATTAATCCCACTAAGGTGTTTCCAATGAGTTTTACATTTCTCCAGCAGTGGATGATCCTTTGAATGCAAAGTTTTTGGATTGCTTTCCAAGGCTGATTTTGGATTGCTAAGTCTGTTTGCTTTGGTCAGAGCCTATTCAGCTGTTACTGTCATTTTTTCTTCCAACAGTGTCTTTGTTCCCTGGTGACTGACAAGAAAGTTTGTGTTGCTATATATATATATATACAAAACTAATATTCATCATAAAAAATCACTTGGTTTTATGAAGTCAAGTTGACCTTTATACTTTATACTGCAAGTCATTGACAGACAGGCTAATGGAGATTGTCTACATTAGGTAGACAATATATATAACAATAGAAAAAAAAATAATATATATATAAAACAATAGACAATAGCCAATATATATAACATATTATAAAATACAGAATTATACATAAAATAGGCGTTATACTCTGAAAGTAATGCCTCATTTTTATTTCCATGGAAACTACAGGAGATACAAAGAGCTCAATAACAGTATTTAATAGAGCGCATTCTTAGCTGCAAAACACTGCTTTTCAGTGTAGTCACCATCATTAGCTATGCATTTTCACTGGTGGCAAGCAGTAGCCCGCATGCTGCACTTGTAAAAATGTGTGCTAGCAGAGGTGACCTGCCTTCACCACTTTTGAAATGCGCCACACACCGCCTCACTGTGCTCACATCTGCTCTTTGGTATCCATAAACATTTAGCAAGGATCTGTGAGTGTCAGTGAGTGCCATTTTTTCCACTCAGAGGAATTCAGTGGTACACCTTTGTTTCATACGCACTTCCCTGTCAGACACTGTTTTGTTAGACTGCCCCACTGCTTCTATCTGTCACACAGCAACAACATGTAATGGAATATTGGTGGGAAGGTTCACCTTCTACTGCTGTACCACCAACAGCTGCCTCTGACATTGTGGATCAATATAATATAATAATAGGCATTACTTTCAGAGCAACCCTAATATATAAAATACATGATCATACATGTGTAAGGTTGGGTATCTAAATCTTCATTCATAACCTGTAAGTGTTGTCAGCCTTGTGGAAATCTGTGTCCAGAAGAAATATACATGCAGACTGTAGAAAGTATTTCCACACATTTCAAGCAGGGAGTCTAAATAAATAGTAATGTAAATGCCGTCTGTTTTGTTGCTTGTGAAATATCCCCCGAAGATAGGAATTAAGATGTTATTTAAAGAGTTTTAAAGATGATTAGATTTCAGCATCGATAGCCTTCATAAAAATATCTGATATACTGTAGAGAAAAGTTGTGTGTGACAGATTGTAAATGGTGAGAAAAAGAGAAAACAAGAACAAAAAACCCACAGCAATGATCCTTTTCCAAATTACCCTTGTTCCAAATTACCATATTTTATGTCATCTAAAATTATTGTACAGCTTAACTGCTGAATTTCTTAGTTAGAATTATTGTGAATACCGAGTTGAATAAGATAACATTTGCCACTAGAGAGTGCTACACAGTCACAAAAATATTCCCTCTCCAGAAAAAAAAATCAAAATTATATCTTTCTGTCTTCGCATTAAATGGATGAACTATTGATGCTCTTACAAATCCCAGATCAGTTTGTATTTAACATTCAGTCTCTAACTGTAAAAACTTGGTTGAATGACAGTCATAGTTGCATTGCAAGCTGTGTAAGTGTTTAATGTTATAATTTACTCAAATGCAAATGCGCCTAATTTTTTGAGTAAATCAAAGCAAGATGCTACTGACATTTTTTTAGCATTTTTTAAATTACTAAAGTTTAAAAAAAAAAAGTAAAAACTAAAATGAAATAAAACCAAAAAAAGCACCGAATAAAACTTTATAACTGTGCGTTCAGGTTCATGAGAAGTCATTTAGAAGGATATTTTGAAGCTAAACCTATTCTTGAAGTTTTTCTTTTAAATGAGTTCTCAAATGTTTAATTAATCTATCATTTTCTGTCTTCAGTTTTATAATGATTTGGAATTCCTTCTGTGGTTATGTTTAGGTTGACTTACAGCTGATATTAGAATTGTGTTGATTAGATCTAGTGGCCACTTCCACTAAATCTTGAATGTTTAGACACTGTATGAGCTTTTTTTTCCTCTCTGTCATTCACCTGTTGATCAGAAGTTGTTGTTGTTGTGTTTGTTGAAGTATCAAATTTAGAGTGATTGTCAAACAAGGGAGTATAAGATTGGCCTAGCTGATGGTAGTAGTGCTAGCATTTCTATCTCCCACTTCTGAAGTTACAACCTCAGTATGCAAGCCCAGAGTTCTCTTCAGAAGTGTTTTGTGTTCTTGGCATAAATTCAGTTAGTAAAAGAGTACAAAAACACTTTGTGCAGTTTTAGAAAGTTAGAATGTACAACTCTAGAATGCTGTAAAAATTGTGGCTGCTGTTTTATTTGAAATTCAATAGTTTACAGTGCGTCAGCACTCACTGATACAGAAGTTAGTTATCAGAATTCCATAGCTATAGCAGTTGAAAGAATGCTTCCCAACCTCATTGTTGACAGTGATGGTACAGCCAGAAAAAGAGGTTGATTTTTTCTTTACTTTTGAGAGAGGAAAAAAAAATAGCATGGCATGCTGAAGAGCTCTTAAATCACTAGACTTTGGTTAGCTTTAAGATTCCTCACTAGGGATGGAAATGAAATGGAACTTTCTTATATAACTGCAGAATGTTAGCCAAAATTCCCGCTGTTTTTCCCCAGTTTAAGTATTTCTGTGAGAGATCAAATATTTAGCTATGATGTATCCTTTCCTAACTTTTCCAGCTGGATCATCAGACTGACCTCAGTCTTTTATTATTGTTCTGTTTGTTGTAATTCAAGTGTTGGTATCAGTCTTTGCATAAGGTCTATTTTTTTCAGTTTTTATTACCTTCAAAGTTGCAGCAACCAAGATTGCTTCATATTCCCTTTTCTTAACCTCCTTTCTTAGGTAAAGAAGAACAGTGGTGGCACAGCCACTAAATCCCATTTTCCAGGTGTGTGGGGCAGTGTGTGGGCGTGAATGCTGCATATGCCTTCCCATAAATAAGTATACAATATAAAGCTCAGCATAACCAATCATGATTATGTATTGAAAGCTTTCTTAATTTTGCTGTTATCTAAAATAACTGTGAAGTTATTTAAGGGTACATTTTCATGCAAGGTTATAGATGACTTGTAGGTTGTATGATAACAAATGCAGCATTATCACAGTTTGACAGATAAGCTGTAAATTGTTGTATAATGTTGTCTTAACGTTTCCTAAAGAGATTTTATATCTTAACCTGACCTGAAATGGTGTAGAATGAATAAGAAAAGTAGTGTCTTGGGGAAAGAACTACTGAATGTTGCTCGTAATTTTTCTTAGTGATATATCACATAAAATTATTTTACTGAAGAGATGTGTGAGTTTCATTACTTTGGATAGATTTGTGTTGCAATTTGTTTTATGCTCATATGTTAGAAATTTTTGAAGGAAATTCCTATTTTTTTTCCGTTTTGAAATAAAATGAGAAGGACGTTTAAATTATGTCCTATTCAAAGCATTGATTTTCAGATTCTGATTTGTAGTTGTATTTTAAAGTCATAAATAATTGTATAACATTTCAGTAATTAGGATTATGTGGACTCAACTTTAGCAATTCCTACACCTTCTTACAGGGTAGCGTGCAACCTGAATGCAGTTTTCCTCCTAGGTCTCTTATCTGCAGCTTAGTGTGACCTGGTGACCTGATTAAGGTGTTTCTGAAAGTACAGCAGCTTGGTGTCTGGTAACAAAACCAGCCCGTTTAGTGCGAACTGTAGTAATATATCCCCCATGTCATGTTAAAAAGGAGCAGTGATCTTAGTTAATCTAGAATAATGACATATTGCATGTTAAAAGCATTTTTTGTCCTGTACCATGGTGCCTTGTGTGAAAATCCTGAAGCAACCTCTGAAGTGGAGACTTGTGTCACTGTTCTGTGATACACTGTACCTTTTGGTTATTCAGCAGGGTGTAGTTAGCTGGGCCACAACAGGTGTAGCTGTAGATACAGTAATTCCAGGACCTAATTTAATATTACAGCATTGCACTTGATCTCACAGAAATAATCTCACTTGTAGTAAGCTCAGGAGTCTTTGATTAAGTTTGCATTGCAGTATGTAGTCAGAACTGCATTAATGTATGGGTTCAGGGTATGCCTTTAGACTATGGTTTCCTAGGCTGCTGGAATCAAGGATTGCAATAAAGTCTTAACAGTTGCAACAGACCTGCAAAGACAGGCAGCAATTTCAAAGCTTTCCAGTGGGGAAGGCCTCCCTATTAAAGAACTGAACTGGGGGACTTTCCTTGGGGAGCAGCTTCCTCAGGCAAATGATTGTATTACTGTTGTTAAGAGGATTCTAAATTAAATACTTAAGGCTTCATTAAGTAGAAGTTTTAACTTTAACCTTTGGTTGGTACTGTAGGCATTTAGTTAAGTGTTTTATTTTACACAGATACCTACAAGATTCTAAACCCCTCAACTCATGTATGACTGCCTTTCCCTAAAGAAGACACTCAGTAAAAGGGATAAAGCTCTGCTTTAATTATTTTCTAAGTTTCAGTAGCACTGAACTGTGTAACTTTTTTTTCTTCTCGTCATAAAGCTTTTCTGAAAAACATTAGAAATTAGCAGAACAAATTGTAGATAGGTTTTCCAATTTGCTACCTTATTCATTTCATATTGAAGAAGCAGCAATGAATCATAACTAAATATGACTTTAATATCTTTTCACTGTGGACTTCAAATTGTTGCCCAATGATGTTTCAGCTGATCTCTTAGAGCTGAAGCTTTTCAGAAGAGCTATAAATGCTTTTAAAAACTGAAAGAAATGAGCGACTCATACCAGTATAGTCTGACGCTAATATTAGCTTGGCTTTGGTTCTATGATATATGTATGTGTGTGTCCATACATAAGGTACAGTTCTAGTATATACACCTTTTCTACCTGTGGTAGGCAATACAAATGCTCCCATTAAAGTAACAAGAACGTTCTGCTTTAAATATCAGTTGTGACTTAAGGAATAGCAAGAGTAACTGAAGATTGCATTGAAATAGTTCTCTGTATGAAAAATTTCTAACAGTAATTTTATCTTAATTGGCAGATGTTAAAATTAAAATTTCCCTTGCAACCCCTGCAGTTCTGTGATTCTGTGACTTTTGTGTTGTTTCTTCATTGGATGTATTCCAATTCAGTCACTTTTTGTGATAAATTCAGTCATTTCTGGAATCTCAACCACCTGCTTAGATGTTGATGGCAAAAGCTCATGGATTTTTTTTAATTTATCTTTGTTATTATTTACAAACTGTAGGGACGGTGAAAGATGTTGTATGACAGGCCTGCTTAGCACATCCACCATGTTTAGAAACCTCACAATATTTATGAATTAAAGAAATTGTTGGTGGCTGATACTAGCACAGAGCAGTGTAGTAGTACCCTTTATTTTAATTTTTATCATGTCTCTTGGGGAAGTGAAAAGACAACAAATGCAGAGGGAAAATGGGGATGAACTCAGAGCTCTTGCCTTGGTGTACTGCAATATCTGTTTAAGCAGAGTAGCAAATGTTGGAAGGACACAGATCACCTGTCCTAAGAAGGGCATTCAGAAGAAGTGGAAACACATTGGGAGTTCATGGATGATGGTGACTGAGCAACGCAGCAGTGGCAGGTGTGGGGAATTAAGGGAGATGTACCCCTGAAACATGAAACGAAGGGAAGAGTGCCAGTTGAGTACCTTGAGATGTATAGGGACCCAATGAACATCAGTCTTTCAGTTGAAAGTGCAGCATTTCCAGGATTTGTCTGTGTAATGCAGGGATTTTATGCTTCTATTCACCTTTATCTACACACTGAGGTGGCACTAAGGATAGCAGTCGTTACTTAGCACAGACTTAAACACAATTTGCTTAACATTGTGATTGACTGCTAATTTATCATGGCTTGAGGCACCTTTCATAGAATAGAGCATATTGGAAAGCCCACTGGGCATCTGTTGAGCCAGAAGAAACTGCAAAAAAAAAAAAGAAAGAAAAAGAAAAAAAGAAAAAAAAAGACTTAACATTGCTAATAGTGTGGTATTCATTACTTAAATCTTAACGTGAATGACAGGAGAACATGAGTGTAATGTATTAGAAATAGAAGGTTTGACTGTCACCAGCTCTTCAGAACTTAAGTGACAGTTAGCTGTTGCCAGCAATTTAATAGGAGATAAAATTTTCTTTCAGGGATATAATTAAAATTCCTAAGATTTTGTTTGTTTGTTTGTTTGTTTGTTTGTTCTTGTTACCTGTTAGAAATTCATCAATGCCGATCTACTGTAGCACAGTGGATTTCTGGTCCAGGCTTTGTACTATATAAGGCAGTATATTTTGTGGGACATGACACAATATAGTAGCCATTGTGAAAAGTGTAAACTATTCCTGCTCAAAGCGCACATACATAGCAATTGCCCAGGAGAACTACAGAGTGAAACAGTTTAAGTGTGAGAGAATGGTATATATTAGATAAGGATCTTAAATCATCATGGTGATTCTGTCACAGAAATAAAGCCCTTGTTTAATCCTTCAAGTAAATATTAATACCTTGTTCATGTCTTAAAGAGTTTTCAATGTAACTATATCAGGAGATAGCACAGCACAGCACAAGTCCTTAGGAAAGACAAATCAATTTTATGAAGTCCTGCCTTTTCTCTGAAAAATAGATTAAAGGTTTTTTGTTTGCTTTTGTTTGGTTGGTTGTTTTTTTTAGTTGGAATTGATAATTTCAGGATTGAATGTATTCCATGGAAGATACTCTTTGCATTTGTTTTTTCTAGTGTTGGAGACAGTGGTGAATGGAAAGCTTAACTACGAGTAGACCACACTAGCTTAAAAATAAAACTGATTTATATAGGTTTGAAGAGTTGGGAATTTACACATAGTATACAGTCTTGCTTTTCTGAGTATGATAGTGACTGCTGTGTTCTTTGCGTCTTGGGTGTTTCTTGTAATTTTCTTTATGATTTTTAAACACCTTCATGTTCTTTTTCTAAGAGACCCATGTATTTGAATCATTGCTGTTCCTGGTAATTCAATAGTGTTTGAGGCTGCTACAGTCTCTTCTTTTATGTCATCACAAACATTGACCCCTGCAGCTGTGGACTGTATAATAAGGAAGGGAAAGTATTTGAGATGGTTGCTTTGGGCCCTTATCTCTTTGAGATAAAATGAACATATTGAAAGAGGGAATGATAATGTGCCATTTAATGACTTTGGAAGCCACATTGTGTTCACCGTGGAAGTATATTACATGTATCAAGGTTTCTTAATACTGAAAGATAAATTTGATTGGAAAAATTCCCTGTCCAGCTGTTATGGGAAACTGCAGAATGAGTTTGTTACCTCTGGTTTTATTCTTGTATCCATATTATCAGTAAGACAATATTGGAATGGGCTGAATAAATAAATCTTTGAGATAGACAAAGGTTACTTGTTATATGGTCTCATATCAAAACCAGACTCTGTTTCAAACAAATGGACAATGTTATAACTAGCAAAGCTGTACAGAACCGGCTGCTGGTGCATTTTATTCAACCCCTTAATGGTTGTGGGGCAAGGAAAATGATCAATAGATAAAATCTATTCTATCCTATCGTGTTGTATATAAAAAAAAGAAACAGCAGATAAAACCCGTTCTCAGGCTCATTTTTTGGATTTATTATTATTATTATTTTCAAAAGTGAAATCTGTTGATGTTAATCGAAAGCACAAAATGTCAGAGCTGTAGAGCTGTAGTTCTCAGTGTTTTTGTCAATTGTTTTATTTGAAAATGTCTATGGTTTGTATTTGTTGTTCAGTATTTTTATTTCCAAATGATTTATATGACTTATTTTGCAAATTTTCATTTGAGATATTAAGTTAAAAACAAGTAACTCTGAAATGTGAAAGATTTGTTTTGAGAACATCAAGCATATGCCTGTGTACATGTTCTCAGAGGGTGACTTCTGTTTGCCATTTCTTGTTTGTTCGTAAAACAAAAATGCCAGTATAACGGGAATGATCAAATCATAGCTGACTTTTCTCAGCAGTTTTAATTCTTACAGTTTTGTGTACTCTTAGCTATTTTTTTGGTCTATTAGGTCTGTTTTCTTTCCAAATTAATCTTAGCTAAGTATTTAGGGTCACTATGGTTTTGATGGTCGGGATCCTTTTGTAACAACAAGAGGACTTGGAATACTCAGATGACTTCCATCTAGGCAGTGTCTCACATTTCAGCTCATAAGCTAGACTGTAAGCTAGTAATCTGTGATCAAAGGAATGATCTCATCTTACTTTACAGAGAAGATAGCAAGCTTTTGGCAGAAAATTGTTAGGAACCAAGTCTTTCTCTGAGCTGTCCGAGACTGAGCATTCGTTTCTAACTTGTAAATATGTACATGAATAGGATAACAAAGTACATCCTAATGTACTTAATTTAGACTACAATTCAAAGTCCATAGCTTACGTATTTTTCCAATTTTACAAATGCTTTATTTTGCAGAATTGATCCATCATACCACAGTGATGATAACACATCAGATCAGTCTTACTTGAGCAGTTTATTTTCTAATTGGGCAATGATCAACAGCATGAAAATGAAAATGCTGAGTGCTGCACCTTGGAGGGAATAGTGCAGGACACAAATTCAGATGGGGTTACAAGTGTTTGGAGAGAGCTCAGCAGAAAGTGATCAGGAGGTTCATGTCAACAGCAGGCTCAGCATAAAGTGGCAGTGTGCTCTGTCTGCCAAGAGGGCAAAATGCATTTTGAGGTGAATTAAATGCAGCACAGCCAGCTGCTCAGAAGAGGTGATTATCCTGATATATTTAGTGTTGGTGTGGCCTCACCTTGAATATTGTGTGCACAATATTGTGGCGTCCACAATATGCAAAGGATGTTCTGGTACTTGAATGACTCCAGAGGAGTGCAATAATGCAGGTAACACGGCTGGAAGGCCTGTCCTGTGTAGAGAGGCTGGGAACACAGGATTTGTCTAGTCTGGAGAAGAGTAGCCTCAGAGGTGACCTCATTGAGCTCTGTAGCTCCCTGAGGGGGGGAAGAAGCTCAGAGGGGAGGTGCTGGGTTCTTCCCCCAGTTGTCACTGACCGGTTGCTTGGAATTGGCACAAAGCTACATTAGGTGAGGTTCAGACTGGATGTTTAGAAAAATTTCTTTACCACAATAGTGGTCAGACACTGTACCAGGCTCTCTACTGAGGTGGTTGATGCCCCACACTTGTGAACATTCAAGAGCTGTAACTTTTGGTTAGCCCTGATGTTGAACTTGGCAGTTGAACTTGATTAACTCTGTAGGTTTCTTCCAACTGAAAATTTGTTTTGATTTGGGATTTTTTGGTTTTGTTTTTTGTTTGTTTGTTGTTGTTTTTAATTCTGATCTATTTTGGTATTTCAGGGAAGTACCGCTCTCCATAATCCTAGCAAATGTGTTGCCAATAGTGGGATGCTAAGAGCATTTTAATGCTTTCTTGTTCATACTCTGAAAAATTTCTAATATAAAAATAAATCTTTAAGTTTTGTTTATTACTTCCTTCTCTTCATTTGATCTTGGACTGAGTTTCTTATTCCTGCTGTTGGGCAGAGCATTTTTTTCAGCTTCCTGGAACAAAATAGCAATTTGAATGTTTATTACACTTCACGCTTGTTTAACATGATGGTGGTGTGTGGTTTGTATTTGATAGTTTACTGTAGAAAAATAATGTATTGATTGTATTAGTATGTATTAAAAATAAAGAATAAGATGTTAACAGAATGATAAGGTAAGTAGATGCATATTGATATCTTAGCTGAATTCATAGTAAAGAAATTTGTTACAAAACTAAGTATGATCCAAGGGTGAAAATTAACTGTAAATAGTTTTTTAAGTGTCATTTCAGTGTTCTTCTCTGTAAAGACATGAAAAATAGATTCCATAAAATCCACAATGGGATAATGCTATTTTTAGTCTGGCACCTAAACTGTGATTTGCTGTTGCACAGCTTAGTAATAAAGGAGAAAATGTTTAATGTTAGAATGTTTTTCTGTGACTTACCTAGGCTTTTATGGAAATTCCTAGATATGGCTTCTTTTGAAATACCTGATATTCAAAAATACTAAGAAGTGCTTGAAGATTTTTTATTTAAGGACTTAGTTTAATACTTGTTCAGTAGTTACAGAACCATATTTCACTTATAAAGAACATTTATTAATACTCAAAACTATACACTGCATTTGAGTAGAACAGGAAACTATTCCTCTACCTTCTGTCATGTTTGAAAACCTCATGCTATTATCCTGTTGCTGTCTCTCACCTAACATCCTTCTTAAGTAGGTGGATTAGAATACCTCAAGAACAGTATATACAAGAAATGTCACAATGGTATGCCTGTCATTGCTCAATGTGAAGAGAAAAACTCCGGGTATCTTTGGAGGTCATCAGATTGAAAGACACAAATCTTTTGCCCACAGTTCTAATTTTATCTATTTTTACATTCAATTTTATTTTTCCAGACCTCTAATTTTTAAAATAATATTTTAAGATGATGATATGCAGTGTTGGTTTCTTTTAAGGTTTGTATTTCTCATGGAGGAAAAGGGACTGGAAAATACTGTGTAACAGAAAAGATTATAATTAATTTGTCATGTAGAATTCTGCTCATTCCTCTGTTATCTGATCTTGGCCACAAAAGAGTGATGTAACAATACTGAAAATTAAATTCATTGAAGCACTCAGCTTTTTCCTGAAGTATCTTAGTCCTTGTACTTTATGCAGTGTCTTGCTAGATTTGTGAGATTCTTCATGTCAGTTAATACCTTGTCAGTATTGTGTGTCTAAAACAAACAGCTTTTCATTGAAACATAGGCTTCATTAGTTATATACTAAACATATGTTATCGTCTCAGTCTTATCTAACTAGCTACTGATCTCCACTGTAAGTCTCTGATCTTGTTCTTACTTAATACTTCTTCTGATGGAGAGTTCATGTTTCTACTTAGGGGTACTTGGCTTTGTAGGAACAGCTTGTAACTTCTGATTGTGGCACTGTAAATTCATCTGCTGCAACACAGTTTAAATATCAGGATATATAAGTATCAAAGTAATCAGAGTACAGATTTTCAGTGCTACGAGGCTAAGAATTTGTCCTGGAAGTGACAGCAATTTACTTTTCAACACAGAGGTTACTATATGTAATTAATCCGAAAATGCTGCTTTATGTTACAAACATAACAGGGTAATGTTATGGAAGTGGTTGCTCAAATTAAGCTTGTTGTTGTTGTTTGGTGGGTTTTTTTGGCACTTATTTAAAGTGAGAAAGTTGTTTTCAGCTGTCTGTTGCAAAGCATAAAAAGAATTGTTACTGACATAATTGAATTTCTACTTACTTATTTTGTGTCCCTGAATTTTGAAACAACAGTATATTTGCATAAAACAAATTCAGTGTATTACCCTCTGTGTTTTATTTCCAATTTAATCATGCTATATATCATAGTTATTTCAAATAAGTAAAAACTGTCTCCTTATTGTTTATTTTAATATCAGTGTTTTTTACTTACAGAGGAAGAACAAGTCATAGATAATTGGCTTCCTTTTGTTTATGCTTTTCACTACATGATTTATATTTAGGAAAAAGAGTGTGAATACTTCCCCTTATTTTAACATCCATATATGGTGCTATGAGAAAGAATTTAAAAGTATCTTTACCGATACTCCATAGATCCATCAGATCTATAACTGATAGCATATAACATATCGTGCTTTCAGTGATTTCAGACCTATATTTAAAAACAAGATGAGCATGTCTTTGAAAATTGATACTGCCATCGTGATGTCATGATTATTAGTTTCTGAAGATTGGAATCTTTTCAAGAAGTCCACAAGCTTTGGAGTTTTTCATTGATGCTTTCTTAGTGTAAGCAGTAAAGCGACCTGTATCTTTTTGTGTCTAGGTTCTTTCTGTAGGAAGGTTAGGTTAAAATAGATCAATATCTCAATTTCCTTCCCTTCTCAGTCTTCTGTTGGAGGTCTATAAATGGTCCTCAGCCTTGTATAATAAAGAATGTTATTTCATCATGTTAGAGCAGAACTATTGGTATAGAGCTTGTGTTCACTCTTTATCCTTAGAGCTGAATATTCCCACTCAAATGCTTTCTTTTAAACTAACTTTCCAGCAGTTATCTGCAAATATATAAGATTATATCCATTTGTTTATCTTATGTGTTCTCATTTTATGTCACATAAAGAATAGTATTTTAGGCATATTACTCCTCTTCTGAGGTTTGCTTTCTTTGATCTTGCATATGTGTACAGAGCATCATAACTTCATGATACATAAAAGTTAATTCAAAAAATGCTGCATTTATTTCACTTTTGAAATGTATGGAGAAATAATCATGTTAGGGACATGGAAGTGCTTGTTCTATAATTCCTAAAATTTAGTGCAAATTGAAAAAACATGACAAGGTGAGCTTTAGCTCTCAGATGTCCTTGAAAATTTGCAGTGTGTAAGTCTCCCATCTCCTGGCGGTAACAGTAGCAACTAACAATTAGTGTAAGTAATATCAGAAATATAACTCCTGTGCTGTTACTTACAATCCTAGTTTGTCTAGTTATTTAAATATATGACTTTCATTCTAAAACCCAGAAAGCAGCATTAGAACCAATAGGTATAATTTATATCCATTAGCATAGAAAAGTTACCAATTTTGTTTTTTCAACTCATGGAAAGTAGGTGATGGGCACCAAGTTTGTTATTTTCCCATCTTTAAAAGCAGTAAGAGGAAGGAGTTGGGGAATTACATCATAGACCACATGTTTGGTTCCCAGAAAAATATTGAAGCAATTGATTGAACCAAATTGTAAGTACTGGAAGATAAGGAAATTACTATCAGCTAAATTAAATTTTTCAAAAACTAATGGTCAGTTTACTTTTACCTTCTGAGGCAAAAAAAAAAAAAAATCAGGGCATGGATAAGAAACAAATCAGTGCATGTTATATGTTTCTTATTTGGTACAGTTTTTGACACTAATGTGATATGTCAGTATGCAAGCAAGAGAAATGGTCTAGATGAAAATGTAATAACATGGATATAAGAGTAGGGCTCCACCTGTAAGCATAGTTACATGGGAATGGAAAACAAAAATACAAGAATTGGGATTCTTTAATGCAGTCCATCCTGCGTTCCATATTACTCAGTAAATGGTTAATTCTTTGAAAAAAGGAGCATTTTCTTGAATTAGAGAGTAGAATGAAATGAAGAGGGTATCCAGGTATGTGAGAGGACAAAATCAGAATTAAAAGGATCTTGACCAATTGGATTTGGATAAATACAATGCAGTTTTCAAAGAACAAATATAAGAATTTGTGCTTGTGCAGGGAAAGGAATGATTTAAAAAAACAGGTTGAGGAACAAATGTCCGGATAGTATTTCTGCATAAAACCAACTAAATGAAACCAAACAAAACCAAAAATCTAATTGAATTTATAAATAGGAGCATAGCTTGTAAGATGAATTGGCATCAGTCATTCAGTTGAGTCTTATCTGAATTGCTAATTTTGGACAGCTGAGGGAATTACCATTTCATACTTGAAGAAACGTGGGAATTGTCTACCAGCATAGTTCAACCTACAAGACAAGACAGAAAAACTTGTGTCTGATTGATTTAGAGAAGAGAGGTCTGAGAGCCTCTGATGAGGTAAAAGAAAAAAAATAATAATAATAATAAGAAAAAAGACCTCTCAAGGTTAAAAAACAAACAAAAAAAATGCTGCATATTAAAAAAAAAAAAAAAAGAGAGACGTATTTTAAAAAAAGGAGAGAGATTAACGTATCCTTGTCTTCACAAGGAATAAGACAGATTATATAAAGAAGAGGTTGGATTTGACACTAAGAACTTAAAATAGTAAAGTGAAGGTTGTGAAAGCATTCTAACTGGGAAATTTTAACAACATTTTAGACATCTATCAGTCTGAAAAGATGAATTTATCTTTATCTGCCCCCCCCCCCCCTTTGTGACAGAGTAATGGGAGGGAAGGGTTACATGACCTCTTAATTTCTGTTTTCAGCCTTTTTTCTTTTTTTGACTTCTACTCTGATTACTAGACTATACATAACTCAAATTGGTAGTTTAATTAATAGCAGCATGAAAATAACCATAGAATCGATACTATGTTATTTCTTAAAACCTGGTGTTTCTTATGGTTTTGTATTCTCTGCTCTTGCATCATGAGTTTGGAGGTGATGTACCAAAATGAAGGGCATCTAATCTCTGATTTATTGATCACTGTTCATGAGGTCATAATAAATAGTATGGTGAATCATGTTTCCTTTGTAATGATTTTCTTCTTTTGTAGCATTCTCACAAATCTACTGGAATATACATTTATCATTAGGAGTAGATTTCTGACTAGTAGTGTGAAAGATCTGTTAAGCTCCCTCATTGTATTGATGTTAAACTAAGTGTTTACTGTGACCAATTTCTTTTTTTTTATCATTTCTGTATGGTTATTTGTTTCTGAACAGTGAGCCATACTCAGCAATCACAGCAAATGTAATCATCCAGTTCCTGTCTGATTTAGGTATGTGGATAGGTGAGTGTGTTAGGGAGAGAGATTTGGTGGTAAAAGATAAGCAATACAGACTTGGGGAGCTTGCATCAGCCTCAGGGTAGGCTGATGTATATATATAGGCTGCTTGAATAGAATCCAAATTGTTTAATTTAGGTCATATGTACAATACACATGACTGTTTATAGTGTTTACTATGTTGGTAAATTGAGACTGTGCTCCTGAATAACAGTATCATCTTTTCAAAAATCAAGGCTTTAGAATGACGTGGGGATAAATGATACAACAATAAAAAGCAAGCTGATTCCATTACCAGTATTTGTGCTTGCATGTGGACATTTATTTCCCTTTTCATGACAGAAATACTCTATGATCTTTCACAGTAAATACTGTATAATTACAAGGAAAGAAATTATAGCAAGAGAATTAGATAAGTTCTTTTTCTGTGATAATTTCATTTTTTCTGCATAATTGAGAGCTATAATAGTAATTTGGGATAAATAGCGTGTGATTGATAATATTTATCCCAACTGAAATGACTTTCCCTGTTCACATCATGTTTCTATTACACAAATTGGACTTATTTAGTCTGCAGAAGAGGATGCTTGGGGGAGACCTTATCATTCTCTACAACTACCTGAACAGAGGTAGGGGTCAGCCTTGTCACTCAGGTAGTAAGTGATAGGATGAGAGGCAATGACCTTGTGTTGTGCCAGGGGAGGTTCAGGTTGGATGACAGGAAAAATTTCTTCTCGGACAGTGGTAAGGCAGTGGCACAGGCTGCGCAGGGAGGTGGTGCAGTCACCATCCCTGGAGGTGTTCAAGAGCTGTGTCGATGTGGCACTGAGGGACGTGGTCAGTGGGCACGGTGGGGGATGCATTGAGGTTTGGACTAGATGGTCACAGAGGTATTTTCCAGCCTTAGATGACCGTGTGAAATGAAATTTCTGATTTTCCTTGTATGATTCCATGAGATTCAATCAATCTCTCCCGTGGATTTGTTCCATGTAAACATTTTCTCCATGTGCAGAGAATGAAATAAAATAATTTTGAGAGAGGGACTATTTGCTATGTGAGACAATAGAACTGAGAGAGAAGTCACTATTCTGATGATTTGCACATGAAAGAATTACATTGCTGTGTTCTGTTGCCCTTTAAATTCTTTTCTCTCATTCATTGGACCATAAAGTGACGTGTTGGTTCTTTCTCTTTTACAGTTCTCTCTACCAGATGTGCCACATTTTTTTGCAATCAGTTCGTAATGTGAAAAAAAAAAAAGAGAGAGAGAGAGAGAGAAAAGAACTTAAAAAAAAATTCTTGAGAAACTGTCAAAATCTCAAATTTTTAAATATAGTTGAAAGGATTGTCTTTTTTAAATCTCCTTTCTTGAGAAATGCCTTGAAAAACGCTGCAGTTTTTATTTCACTGCAGATGACTTTTCACAAAAACCTTTACCAAATGCTCAAAATAAGTACCTTCGTTCCACTACCCCAGATTAAGTAATTGTTCTATCAGTGTGTTGTTGCAAGGCTTTGTTTCTGTGCAGGAATGATGGGTCACTTGTTCAATACTGGAGGCACAGTTCTGCAATTTGGCTTCTGTGTCGGAAGTATCATTGTTTAAATGCCACGCAAGCATTATTAAATAAATGGAAGGAAGGCATTTCATTTTTTTTCATACTTTGAGTCACTTTTTCCAGCTTTCCTGTCTTGTAATTGTGATCGTCACCATTTGCCCTATCTGAGTTTTACTGGAATATGGAATTAAAATTGCACTGGAAGCTTAGAAGCTCTGAATCGCTTGGTTGGATGTTGAGCTTTCTTAGGGGCTTTTGTTTGTTGTGGGTTTTTTTTATCTCCAAGATTTGTTTCCTATTGCTTTACTTTCTTGCACCAAAGAGCAATTTCCAAGTTCAGTATTCAGTTCAAACCCCCAGCATTTTTTTTTATTTGTCCCACAAATTCTCACTGTGCCCAGGCTTAGCAAATAGCTTTAAAGGAGTTGCAAATTCACTCTTCCACTTTTCTTGAGCTCTCAGTGAGGTTTTGGTTTTGATTAGATAGAACATGATGTGAAAAGAGATGGTCTTATTATGGAGAAGATATATTACAAACTCTTTAATCCATTTCTCCTTTTATTGACCTCATCATCTTCTCCATCTCCTTGTTGCTTACCACTGAAGATATTGCAGACTAGTAGCTTTCATTTTCTGACACTGGAATTGTCTTTGTCCTAATCAAAGCAGAGCTGTTCTTCTTTGTTTCCTCACCTAATTTGTTTGTCTACTGCCTTTCCTTTATTCTTTCCCTGTTTTCCCTTTTCTCTTTTAATTCTCTTGAGGATTTTTCCACTTTTTTTTTTTTAATTCCTTTTTTTTTTTTTTTCCCCTGCTTATGTATTTATTGCTTCATCTCTTTGGTCTTTTCTCATGAATTGCCTCAGTGGAGTATTTGGAGCTGACAGTAACGTAAAATAACAAGCCTTTTCAATGACTGAAGCATAAGGACAAGGCATGTTCTACAGAATTTACATTTGGAGAAAGAAGGGGAAAAAAAAAAGAATATCAGACTAGACTGTGAGCTTGTAAAAATGTCATTACAGATAACATTTCAGGGAGAATAATGTGAAAGTGATTTGAACAATTAGTAGTTTTTGGCAAACAATGTAAAGGGTTTCTACTGCAATTGTATGGGCAAATGATGAGCAGTGAGTAGCTTGATAGGAAGGGGCTGTTAGAGATGGGAAATACAAGCACTGTTCAAATATTTAAAGAAGGTGAAATAATAGGAAGAAATGATGTCTAAAGGATGAACGTTCACTGGAATTTTGAGTTAAGTCTACTAAAGTCTACAGAAGTACACGAGAGAATGAGCAGTATGCTGGGACTGGGGTGCTGTGTGCCATTTCTCCCTGTCTCTCCATCCTCAGAGGTCTTTATAATAAGGAATGTTTAAAATTAGGGCACAGCATGGATTCCTGTCTTGGAAAATAACTAACCAGCATTTTATTTTAGATTTAAGATTTAGACTAGAACCTCATAAAAGGTATAATATTTCAATTTTCCATTCTCTGGAACATCAGTTTAAAAACTGTATGGGCTCTAAAGATAGATACCTCAAATATTCTTTACTTTGGTGATATGTTAAAATCATTCGATGTCAGATCTTATGAATAGTTTTCATGGGATTTGAGCAGGTTTCTGATCGATTGGTTGCTGGTTAATGAGGGAGAAGAAGGGCAAGAGAAGCTGAAGTCCAGCTGACTGTGTGAGAGCACACCTGCCTTTCTCTTTACTTCATTTTCTCTGTAATGAAGGAACCAATTGGTTTAGAGCGATCAATGCTGACCTATTAGGATCAGACACTATTCTGGCATTGCCAAGGCAATTAAATTCAGCAAAGCAAGGATTACAAAGGAAAAAAAGAAAAAAAAAGAAAAGAAAAAAGAAAGAGGTCTGAGTCTTTGAATTGGAAACGAGCTGTACTGATCTATTAAGGTTGCAACAAATCCCAAACTCAATATCATTGAAAAAAAATTGAGTCATTATCATGTTCTCTTTTTGTGGGATGGGGAATGGTGAGACCGTTATCATTTGTCCTTTAAGTTGTTCTCTGGTTTCGTTTCTGTGAAGTGGGCTGTTTTGAAATTTCATGTTGATATTTGAAAATCTCTAGACTTGTTGACCACTATATTCTGTACTGTTAAACTCCTAGGTTATGTCACTTCATAAAATGATTCATTTCTACTGAGGGGAATAAAATACCCTTAGTAAATAACTGTAGTATGAGATTCTAGTGGTAGATTATGAAGGTTTGTCATATATTTTAAGATTTGAATAAGGTGATTCTTTATGATTCTGGCAAATCTAATATCTGCTGTGGATGTCTTCCAACAAAATGTGTTTGATTCCTACAGCAGTCTCTGCATCGTCAAAACCAATATTGGCAAATTAGAATTAACACATCAAATGTTAGATGTTTACCCGCTCCATGTTTTAACCTACAGGTTTATTTAATGTGGACATTTACTAGAGTTATTATTGATGTTAAATTAAGTGCAAGGTCTGTTTTGAGCCTCCTTCCTGCTTGAAAGGCTAATTTTTTGTTTTGTAAGGTTCATCCATTCTGTGTCGAGGTATTCCTATAAAAATAAAACAGAGAAAAACAACAACAAAAAAACCCAAATACTCAGCAGGCAAACAAAAAATATTTAGAAATACTTTTCAGGTGTAACACCAAAACTAATATCCAACTATGATGTCTGTGCTGCAAGAAGGTAAGATTTATCTTTTTATCTGATATTCTTAGTATTACTCTTTTATTTACCCACATGCCCATGGAAGCTAACTTTGCTCTCTTTTCACCTCAGAAAACTTTAGATAGCTATATATGAGCACTTTTTGAAATGTATACAAAGTTCCTTTAATCATCACTTGCTTACTGTCGTTGTAAATTTCATTATATGAATATCCTTTATTTTTTGTGTCCTTGAGCAGATGAGAATGCATAAAACTGTTCTTCAAGCTTTTAAACACAGTTTTGATTGGATCTTTATAACTGTTATGACAAGTTTCACCTCATTTTAATATTCAGTGCTCATAACCACATATTTAATGTCCATTTTAGCTGGACATTAAAGTGTGGTTTTATGCTGATTTCCTCAGTGTTTTTTATCACAAGTATATACGTGCATGTATGCCTTTTGCATATATATGCTTATTTAATTTTCATTGAGGAGATCTATTGAATATCATCGTACATTTTAAAAGGGGTTGGAGAGGTGGAAAATGTTACAAGCTCAGGTGAGCTGTGGCTGTGATGCAGCTGTGCCCTCTCTTTAGGGCTCACCACTACTAGTTAGTTTTCAGATGGAGTTTCTACAACCACGTGCTTGAATGCTTTAATCTCACAAAATATCAAAATATGGGGACTTCAGATGTCACTATTAGAACTGGCATGTTTCTGCCCAGGAATTTGTGTAGGGTGCATCCTGTTGGTGTCTAGCATTAGTAACATCTGGTCTAAATAAGTTCTCTTTTAGCACATATAATCATAATGATCTCCACTGACACAAAGTATTTTTTTATTCACTACACACTAATATGGCATGAAGATAGGTTTAATATTAACTTTCAGACTGGATTTACTATAGGTTAAAACCAGTTAGTTTAAGCTTTTATTGGTTATCAGTAATATAGTGTAGCTCTCTATACTGCGGAGATACTGGTGTTAAGCAGCTCTTAAACAAATCTTTAAAAGATAATAATAATAAAAAAGAACAGACAAACAGCATTAATCCATTGACAGTAAAAGAATCAGCTTTGCTTGTCCTCATCTACTGGAGCAGAGTTTAATCATGATCCTATGCCGCAAACTGTGTGTATAAACATAGAAGAAAACTGGTAACAGAATAGTTCCAGCAATCTTTTTAAAAAGAAAGGAGTCAGTCAGCTACATATGAATTCACCCTCAAAACTAAGCAAACTGTGCTTCTTCAGAATCAAGGCAGTTATTTCCAGGCCAAAGGCTTCACTGGTTTGTCAGTTTGTCTTACTTCAAATAAAATTCTGTCTGTAGCTCAAATCTGCTACTGAAATACGAGACTGAAATTTCACTTTTCAGAAAGGGTATCACAGCATTAAATTTAGGTAATGCCTCTGAAAATGTTTTTTTTATGATGATGATTTAATATTTCAAAAGTCATGAAGGTTTAACTTTGAGTTCTAATTTAAATGTATCTCAGGCCTTTGGGATTTAGTATTTATGAGAATGGGAGACATTTCAAGGTTGAATTTTTTGGTGCAGAATAGACATATTCTTAGAAGACCACTGGCACAAAACAAAAACATGGCTGGAGTCACAGGACAGATTCAGTTACAATACTATTCTGTGACCTATATTAGGTCACAGCGGTAAAGGGGGACACGAGTTCTGCTAAAAGATCTTTTCTTCACAAAAGACGGTGAACGTGGCCTGAATCTGTTAACAAATATCACAGTGAAATCAGATCTCAGTTGTGTGAGATGAGGGTATTTGTTATCTTTTACTGTGAGATTAAAATATTCTCTTTTTGGAGAATTGTAAGTTCATTTAAAGGGATGCTTTGGATTCAGATAAGGGTAGTATCTACTTGTAAAGTTTTTGGGTAGTGGTCATTATGTGAACTTGATCATTACATATAAAAACAGATTCAAACATTGAACAAATGTCTTTTAGTATTGCAGCTATTTAAACTTAATGAAGCTGAAATTTGTTCTGGTCTTACCACTACATTTTTGTTTTACTTCCTCGCTTTTGGAAAATCAGCAAATGTAGAAGAATTTCTAAGTGTAAGTGATTATTTCAAATGTATTTTGATTATGTATAAATCATATTTCTGTGGTATGCGTCAAAATGAAAGTGTGATCCTAAAACAAACTAGGCATTCAAGTTTTAAGTCTAATCTGGTCAGTATGGATACTAACAACGTCTAAATTACACCTTGCATTTAACTATGTTAGTATATATGAATACAATCTATAAACTTCTTCTCTTTCCAAAATAACACAGTGCTGAGTTACAATTACCAACTTAATAAAGTGAAGTGGATTATGTAAAAAGTGTTACAACACAATCCAGTGAATTGAATTAATATACTTATGAAGTAAGTCCGTATAGAATCAAGATTAATATAACTATGTGGTAAGGTTTGTTTAGGAGATGCTCTTTACCACAGAGTTTTGCTGTCATTTCTGAAGCAGAAATCATGTTGCTTAGAGGAAAAAGTGTTCTTTAAGTTATGATACCAGCTAGTGCCCTTCAGTGGCAGTTGTTGCAAGGTGATGTTGTAATGATCTAATTGTAGTTTGAGAGTTCTTTATGTTCATAGCCACTTATGGAAGGCCAAGTACAAGGTAATAACCATGGCGAGCTAGCAGATATCAGAACAGGTATGGTTAAACAAGTGTATGAAAGCACTAGATCAGCACTTTTTCTTTAAACACCAGTATGTATGTGCAGGTTTCTGGTAGGCCATTCAGTTGTTCCCTTACAGAGTCCTAAGTGTACAACTGTTAGAGCTAATAACCTAAATCACGTATTTCGTTTTTCCTGTTTCGTTGCTGTGTGCAGGATAGGTAATATTGAAAAGATTATAATCATGAGGTTGTACAACAGGTTGTATTCTACATGAAGATTGTTGTTTATCTGTTGTTGTTTGTTGTTTTTTTTTTTTTATCTCCTCACTTTGGTTTGAATGTAATGGCTGATTTCTTCACTGAGTAGGCACATTTAAAAATGTTCTCAGCTACATCAGCAATACTCAACAGAAAAGAAAACAATTTGTTCTTAAACTTTATGCCTTTGTTTTAGGAGCTTTTTTTCAGTGTTAGGGATGTGGTGCATGAGCAGAATTCTTGTTCTATCTGCTATCAAAGTGAAAAGACAGATGTGGGACACCAGTTTAAAAGTGTTATCAGGGATATTGAATGTGATAAAACTTTAGATTTGGTCAGAGCACTTAAGTCTCTTTCACATTTTCTTAAAGAAAAGATGATTTTTTAAAGCTACTTTTGAGTGGATTTCATCATGAACGTAGTATCGTGTGTAATGATAGAGAAAAATATGAAGAAGGCTTACATGAATTGCGGCTTTCAGAAGCTAAGGGTGTATGTCAGTGATGTCATTGAGCAAGGAAAAAGTTTATCCTTTCTACATACTGCATCTTTCTGTACTAAACAAGGCAGAGTCATATGGAGAATTTTATTACATTATGGGAACCAAAGTGGATCATTAAATTTGCTTAAGGAGCCTTTATTTCTTGACTCTAAGTCTATCCATTTGCAACTTCGCAGCATTTACAAAACAACTTTTATATACAGAGTTTGGTTTTTTTTGAAACAGATGATAAAGCACCTCTCTGACACTTCATAATATATGGATGGCTAAAAGGATCATGGCTTAATGTATTCTGTCTTTAAGTAGCTATCTAGACAAAGCTCTGATTGATTCTCCTATAAAAGATGTGAAGTAAATCTCAACTTGTTTTTCAAACTGCCCTTCAACTATCCCACCCTTATTTCAGGTTACCTTGCACAGGGATTTAGAGGCATCATCATCTCAGTAATTAACATTTTCCTGCCTGATGCTGAAATCCTGCTTTTTCTTTAACAAGTGATCCTGTGTAGTCGAGGTACCATTTGTTTGAATTTCTTTATTTGTAGTGAAGGAGATCATTACGCTTGTTTTATTCCATGGCCATAACATTAATTTCACTGCAGAAGTAGTCATCCTACAACTGTTAGAAATTCATATGCAAGCAGATATTGACTTTTTGCCTTTCTTTTCAATGTTCTGTGCGATTGTTATTAAGTATTTGAAATGTGTTACTAAGGGAGATCAATGAGGATTGGTTGTTAGTGATAAAAGAAAAAAAATACAGTGCGATTCTATTCATCAAGACTAATTATTTTCATAAAATTTTCTCCATTGTAGTGGCCACAATGGAAGTGCACTTCACTGCAGTGCAGAGTGATTATATTGTGTTGTTGTGTCCTGTTAATGTCAAGCTATGCTAACCTGAAGGCATTGTACAAATGGCAAATTGCTACGTTTCCCCCACTGAGATCTTTCTTTCACCAGTGATATAAGTGATAATGTGTGGCCGCCTGTAACTTTTCAGTTCTCCTGGAAAAATCCAATAAGTGAAACATTATGTGAATGTAACCTAACCCTAACTTCTACATTTTTTCAGGGGAAATATGTGGGTTTTTTTTAACAGAGTCAAAATGAAACACAATTCCTTCATTCAGCTCTTTTTTTTCTAAGTACTTGTGGCCCTGACTGTCCTTGTATGGCTTGGGCTGCATACGTTTACAGAAATAGTGAAAGGGTTCTGGTAAATTAGAAGTTACCTTAATATGGCATTATGTGCAACATTTTGATTTATTGCAACTTGACTTTACTGCATTTTTTGATAAAGATAGACTTTTGGTAAAGTCTATCATTTTAGTTGGATTCATCAACACACTAGCATTCCAGTGCAGATTGTGGTTAAAGATAAGGTGTCAATCAAAGACAAATCCAAACTGGTTCCTAGCAGTGTAATGATTTTTGTAATTTTATCAAAACGGTAGCAACTTTAGCTCTTATGCTTAAAGTATGTTTGAATAGAATAAAACTTCATGGCTAATTTTCAAGCACTTAGTTATGATGGATAAGTATCACCTAGAAGAAATTATCTGCAGCTCATGTTGCAGCCCATGTTGAGCAAACTTTGGACAAGGTGAAAGCTTTTTATTCTGTGACATTTAAAATGAAAGAAAAATGACTTAAAAGAAAAGTCTTTCTTTGCCCAATTGTTGTTTTATATATTATTGTTTTCTCCATTGCCTCCAAATTGATTTTTGGATTTATGGCATTAGATTAAAAACAGGTGGTTGGGCTTCTTTTTGTTGGTGGTGGGTTGTGTTTTTTTTGTTTTGTTTTGTGGGTGGTTTTTTTTTTTTGTTTTTATGTTTTACCAGTTGGAGATAACTATTAAGGCTGGTTGTTAAGATAAATTCTTCTTTGATTAAGACACCAGTTGAAGAGATATGAAGCCTGAGTTTAGGAGCTCAGTAAATATGTTTTTGTTCTGCAGGCACAGAAGCTCTGACATTCAGTCATCTCCTAGTGATCAGTTAGTCTGCTGCTTGCTTATAATATCAACAACTGAAATGTGGCGAGTTGTATCTGATAGCTGTGGTTCCACTCTACAGCTGAAACAAAGGAGCAGCAAGGGCAAGATATACTTACATTCAGACAGTTGTATGCCTTAAATGCTCTGAGGAATTCTTTGAAATAAAATAATTCCACTCTTGTCACAGAAGCTTGAATTTCCTAAGATATATTTTCAGGTATTGGAAGTCATTGTTCTTCTCTTCCTCAAGCTCATTGATTCTGATCTGATTGTGCATGTTGATACAGACCTACTCATAGTCCATTTTTATTATCTTTTTCCATGTTATCTGCATTTTTTTGCAGTAAAATAGAATTTGATTTTTAAAGTACCTAGAACTGTGAAGCTCACCAGGTTGAATCTACTGTACTGTCCTGATCTGCTAAACACTCTCATAAATAATATTCAATTTGTCCTTAGTTTGTTCAGTTCAAACTTGCAGTAGTTAACATGTAGGTCTTGGGTATATTGGAAAGTGTAGGCAATGCAGGTTATGTACACTGATTAGCAGAGGTAGCATTCATATTCATAGCAAGTGACATTGCTAATTGATACTGTATCAGATTTTTCTTGTAAAACTCCAAGCATCTTAGTTCTAGAAATAATTGCTTGATGCTTTCAGTGATCTATTTCACATTAGACTTCCATTTCCCTGATCTGTGTCTTGTAATTTCTAATGAGATTTCTTGTTCATTTTGCAGTATCTGATACAAATGCCAGTGTGAATATCAGTCTTCATTAAATTATTTCTAAAATGTCTGTAAAGAATGAGCACAGTTAAGTGTTAACTGATCATATATTGAATCAAAGAACTAATTAAGAAAGGCATACGTGCCTCAGATCTGATCAAGCTGATTATTAGTAATAAATGTTTTATGATAAATGTTGAAAATAGGTAAGGCAAACTCAGTATAAAATAATGAGTTATTCCACATTTCAGCTTTCTGTAACTGTTTGTGCAGCAAATTACAAACTGAAACAATGGTAGTTAGCCTTTTCTGATATTCTTCAAGTACAAAGAGTTGTATTTTTGGTAGTATGATTTTAAAGTACTAAAAATAATGATGAAGAAGATGTATCCAGTCATTTTTCTTACCTGTACTTAGCTGTTTGTGGTAGAGATTTGTTTACAGTTTCCATTGTAGTTTCAACATAGGTGAATCTCCTCACCTCTATCATTGGCTGTATGTCTCAGTAGGCAAAACGTTTTACTGACATCTGGGTTTGCTTTATTTTTTAATATTACAAGTTTCAAGTACAATTTTGTCACCTCCCCCTGCTTTGAGAGCTATGGAAGTCTTCGCTTATTCTCTTTAGCTTTTGTGCTCAAATACTTGGAGTTTCTGTACTTCTATTTATCCAGGTTGTTTATCCAAAAACAGATAAAAAGAGTTTTCCATAATTGCCATATTAATTTAAAGAAAAAAAAAATCATTTTCATTCCCTTTGAAAGTCTTCTTTACCACCGTCTTTTTGATATTGAGATGCCAGATCTAAATACAATTTTCCTTATGTGCCTTCACTACAGTTTTGTAGAATAAATCCTAGATTCCTTGCTTGTGTAAACACAGGTCAAAAACACAACCATTTCTTTGTTGAGTTACCATAATGCAAGTTGAGATCTCATTTTTTTTTATCTGCTTAGTTGTAGATCGCTTTGTCTAATACTTTCCAAATATTTCTCTTTGTCATATCTTATATAGTCTGATTCCAGGGAAAATCTAGACAGCTGTTGCTGAGGTGCTCTTGGAACAAGAAGTGATTATTACATGTTAAATTCATGGAACATGAGAATTTGGGGAAAATGGAAAACATTCTCAGATTTCAACACAAAGAACTTTCCTGAATTTTGTTGCATTACATTCAATACATATAAAAAGTGGAGGTTTCAACATCTCTACATAAGACAGAATAAGCTACATTGGCCCAAAGCCACAGAACTATATTAGTATAACTGATTTTAAGAAAACAAGTCCTGTTAAACATTTTTGTGCTTTTTTGGAAGGAATCTGGCTTTGTGTCACACCAGCCTGAAAGTGATGCAGAATAGGTTCCCACATCTCTTCTTCAAATTCTGTGTGCAGATGGTTTTAGAATCAGGCTTCCAGAAGACTAATGCTTTCTTCTGTATTAAGAAGAATTAATGTTCTCCATTAAATTAAGTTTGTGAGTCCTTTTTAACATATTCAACAGAGGTAGCACAAAGATAAACAGAGGTGATGTTGACATTGGGGTTGGCTGCAAACTTGAATCAGGGGTAGGACTTCGTTACAGAACATCAAAATCTCATTATATTCTCCTAACAGACTTCAAATTTATGTGATGAATGAAAGTCTTTTGAGAGGTCATGGGAAATTATAGTTGTCCATATTCATGTAAATTGTGCCCCGGTGGTGCAGTGGTAGGAATGCTGCGTTGCAGCACCGGAGGCCTGGGCTCGAATCCCCTGTGGCGCAAGTGGTAGAAGTGCCGCGCTGCTACACAGGAGGCTCGAATCCCGGGGGGTTGGACTCGATGATCTCTAAGGTCCCTTCCAACCCGCACGAGACTATGAGACTATGAGATAAGTTCTGGGAAATACAACTATTTTGGGTTGAGATCTGACCTGAAACAAACCCTGCAGAGACGTGCTCAGAAATGGATTGTCAGTAGAGATGCACACAGTGTGATGATTCTGTCAGGGTGATCTTAGATTCCATGGTTTCTTTGGTTTAATTTGCTCAAAATAAAACTAGAAACTTGTCGTGAGAAAAGTACTCTTTTGCATGCTTACCATTCTTTACACGTGGAAAACAGAACATTTATGTCAGTGTTAAGTTGATTAAATGTGCCCAGACTAAAAAAATTGGCTGAAGTTGTTGTGCTCCTTATATGTAGTGAACAACTACATATCCTGTATGGTTATTGCATAGTAATATTTTTTTCCATTGAAATCTGTGGTGTAGAATATCTAGATAAACATTTTTGAAAAGACATTTCTTGTTGTAATTTGCTAACTTCTGTGTTGTTGCTTGTTTTACACCAACTGTGTAGGAAAGTTTGTTTCTGTGTTGGCTTTGTGGAAATTACGTACACTAGAGTTGGACAGTTCTTTTTTTTCTACTATTCGATTCTTCTCTGTAGCTTTGTGTATTTGCAGCAGGGATTTCCTTTGGTACAAAATACACTTTTTTTGTCGGAGTGCAGGAAAACTCATCAAAAAACAGGAATGCTTTCCACATTTGTTCTGACCTAGTTCTTTATTTTTATGTTTTTAATTTATGCACACTGTTTTTTCACATGATTTAATTCTGGCAAGAGATTTTTTTTTTAATCCCTTCTGCCAGGAGTCTGTTGATTCAGCTGTGTGGGTCTGAAGGATTGTGGGTTTTACGGAGTTGTCAATAAATGATGTTTAGATGGCTGTGAATAGCACTGTTTCCTTTTCCACCGAAAGACAAACAGAATGTCTTCTAACACCCTTGTGTGCTGGGCAACATCTCATACATCACTGAGGCAGTGATTAGAATGCAAATATTAATGTTTTCTAGGCAGTTTAAGTATATATGAAATGTTAGCATTAGTATCTCATACACAGTGTTCCAGAAATGAAAATAAAATGCCAAATTCTTAAGAGCTTGTTTAGTAGATATTGAGTCTAATTATTTATTTTAGTTCCCTATTGCTGTTCTCTGTTGCCATGATAGTAACTAAGAGTGGGATATCAGTGCAAAGTATCTGTTAATTTCCTTTAACTCTCTTTATTTAGTTTTCTGTTTAGTATTCTTAAGGGTTTAGAATCTGTGTGTGATATATTCCAGGCTTTGTCTGTACCTTACTGGTGCTATTAGAGTGAAGGATTAAAAAGGCTCCTTAGAGCATGTATATTCTTATGCTTTGGCACACATGCCCCAAGTACTGCTAGGATGCAGGCAGCTGAGCTTTGGTATTGGTAGTCCCCTCAGGGTATCCATAGCTGAATCAGTAGTGTGCTCAGCAGCAGCTGTTGCCTGAATTAAATGTGTCAGCTGCACAAATGAAATGAACAGAAGTAAAACATAATGTAGTTGTTTAGAAATATGAGTGTTTGTAGTTGCAACAAACTACCCGAGTCATAGTTTCATGTAAAGGTGAAGAATTGCTCTGGGGTGGGTGAGGGCTGCCTGATTAATCAACTCAGGTCATTCATTCCATTTTTTATAGCTTAAGATTCTACCAAGATCCAGCAGAGCATACTGTTTCTCACTAGTTAAAACAGTTTCCTTATTAATGTAAAAATAAATATTGAGAATGCAGATTTTCTGGTATCATGGTGTCATGGGTAATTCAAGGTCAATTGTAGCATAACTATATTAGTCACACTAAGTGACTGGAGAGGTTTGACATGTGGATGAAATTCCTAAAGCATTTCAGTGCTATTGATATCCATTCTTTTCAAACATTAATCAAAAACATCAGTGCCTTATCAGCCCTGTTTAGGTCGCAGATTTAAAATGTATCATTATATGAGCTAGGATAAAGAAAATTAACTCTGTCCCAGCCAAAATCAGTATGTATGCAAATATAAATTATAATTATCTCCTCCCTAATAAGTTCACTGTTTCTACTGATTTATTTATTTATTTATAAGAAATTCTTCATTAAAATTTATGGTATGCAGCATAACTCAGTTTTGACCATGATACCATCAACTAAAACAGAGAATTTCTTCATTTTGTTGCAGTGCAGATTGAAGTTGTGTATCATGTTTGAACACCTTATTTCTTCAAGCTATTGTCAATACAGGAATTCTTAAGTTTCTATGGGAGATGTTTTAACTATGATTTCAACTGAGTTTCCTTGTTTTTTGGTTGAACCTATTGTGCAGAACCACACCCAGTTTTTGCAGTACTTCACTACCAGGCTGTTCTTGTTTCTGTAGGAGAATATGATGCTGGGAGTGGATGTAAGGTAACTGAGGTACACTTGTTTTCCTCAGTGTAAAGGAACTGTGTCTTGTGTGTCATATTAGCATGAAATTTCATTTTCAACTCATGTTGCTAAATTTTCTTCAGCTCTTTATGAATAATGTGAACATAAAAATAAAGAAAATAAAAGCTAATATTCATATGATTTCTAAGGCTTGCAATAAGCAGTAGAAGTCAGTGTTAAAGTCTTTGGAGATTGTGGAAATATAGCTAACAAAAGGAAATATGGAAGCTTTTGTTTTCAAGGTTAGTGCATACTCCATAACCTACACATCACTTCAATGGAAAATATGTATTTCAAACTCCTTTTGTACTTGTGATGGTGATGGTGGTAATGTACTTTTTGCTGATATTGAAACTGTCCTTTAAAAGTGAGCATTACTTAGCTCACATTCTGTGCATTTTAAGCATTTGTAAATGTGCACTTGCTAAATAATTGTACTTACTAATGTTGTTACCTGTAATCTTGTATTTCATCTAATAAATTGCTCCAACAAAATGATGAGATGGTACATATGCTCTGATTGCATGAAGGGTGCTTTTACTTTTAATTATGCTTCAGTTGCATTTCCTTCTATCAGAGAAGTGCTTAGGAAAATCTACATTTTCAAGCATATCACGAGATGTAATACACATTTTATATTTCTGGAATCTCTATCCTTTGAATTAAAACTTTACCGTTCATTTTGACCTGGGGAACATTGCAGTTTCTCATCAGAATCATGCTTCTGAGCCAGCTCTGTTTTGAGTCTATTGTCTAGTGTTCTTCTCGTGCTTTGTGAGTAGAAAACATAGGGTCTCTTACACTGCAGTAAATTAGGTGATTCTTGTTTCTGGTTCTCTGTTGTGATTCTGCTGTTGCTGTGGCTGACTGTGCACTACAAATTATCCTTATTGTGTTAAGAAAAACTGAGGCCTGTATCAATTTTTGCATTCTTATTGCAAAGTACGGCATCCATATATCAGCTAACAGCAGCTGATTCACTTCTGTGAGCATGTCTGGGGAAGACCTGCTGTTTCCCTAACTGTGAATAAACATTCCTGCCATGTTCTTTGCAGGCACTTGTCGTAATTACATGGCAAAAGCTAAGTTCAGCATCGTTCTTAATTGTGATAATTGACCTACAAGTTGAATTGGGAATAACATACCTGTCTGTTTTGTTTCAAGCAATTATAATATAAATCATTTTTTAAATTAATTGAAATGTTGAGCATGTTGTATATACATTTTGAAAAAGACATATAATGGATGACTTTTGTTTTTTAATGAACTCGTTATATTATCTGAAAGGATCAGAAGTCAGTAACTCTCACAAGACTGAAATCTGCATTTCTTTAAAACTTGTTATGATGAACACAAGCCAAAATTATTCTGTTGGTGGGCAGCCATTACTCTGAAACTTTAGTTATACTATGTAAGCAAAAGATTGTATTATACAGCAGAGAAATGATATTGCTAAAGATCCATACATTCTGGTGATTCTTAATTGAAATGAGTTCATTTAACACACAGCTTCCTACATTATAGGCAACCCGTTCTGTGGGATGATGATACTTGTTCAATATAGTTTTCTATGCTGTTTGTTCAATATTTATTGAAATAGAGTACAGTATTCCATTTATATGAAAAATTTATGATAAGTACTGTTGGATCTGTTCTGAAAATGAATGAATCAGATTGAATCAAGATTAATGACTTTATAGAATGTAAAGTCTCCAGGGTTATATAAAAGGTGAATAGGTTATGATGTTCAAGAGCAGCTCTATTTGATTTTGAATTAGAGTCTAAATGTACAACTTACACAAGCAGGAATGAAATCCAGAGCTAGCTTTGTTTCACAATTTTTTTCTGTTCAGATATGTATTATGATTAATAAAAGATCAACAACAAAGACCATATATTTTACTAGTGGACCACAACAATTCATCTTCACTGAGTGTGGTCCAGAAAACCAAAAGGTTGGACCCCCATGCTTTAAAGTCTCCTTGAGTATACATTTGCACTGTCTATTCCTGTTTTTCTGGGCATATTACTCTGGAAAGACTTTGATACATTTGTCAGCTCTTTTTCTCTTGGCACCCTATTGTGTTTTGCTGTGAAATTTCTCTTTTTTATTCCTTTTTAATTATTTTTAGCAATTATTTGATTCTGTGCAAGTGAATCCCACATGTACAGTTTGGCACAATAGAGTCTCACTGAAACATTTATTTTTTGGTGCCTAGAATTTCATTATGATCAACATGTGCTTCTTATCCTTTTTTCCACTTCTGCAGGTATATTCGCATCGTTGGGACACACAACACAGTGAACAAAGTTTTCCATATTGTGGCATTTGAATGCATGTTTACCAACAAAACTTTTGCTCTGGAGAAGGGTCTGATAGGTAAGAAATGCAACGATTTCCATTTTACATGAACTGTTGGGTACACTTGCCTTTTAAGACTGGCTATCACAGTATTCTTCCTGTACTTCTTTTTCCACGCAGAAATCTCTTAACTTGAGATAAATGGTGCTGTATGCTTAGAGTTAGTTGGCTAGTTCTCATGGCTGCTTTGAAATTCCAGTGCTATGGATCAATTAGTAATGAATGCTGCAGCAATATTGAAAGTTCAAATTAAATTAACTGCTGCTGACAAAACGACTGGGAATTCAGTCTCTCTTTGCTCCAAATTCAATTTTTCCTTCCATGTGACAGTATGGTTGTTATTGCCTCCAGGTAGGTTTGCTTATATTTCCAAACTGGGATGGAGTAACTAGAGCTATTTATTGCAATGAAGATGAATTTGGGCACATTCAGCTTCTTATGCAGCCTGCTTTCAGCTGCTGAAAGTGAACTCTGTTGATTTTTCCAACAAAGAGTTCAGGGCAGAACATTATATTGACTACCATTATTCCCAGAACACCACGCTGATGGAGCTCTGTTACTTCTGCTGCTCAAAACAGATTATTTAATACTAACTTAATTATGTCTGTGTAATACTACGTTACTTAAGGTAAAAGTCCTAAACAGGCATGGTTTGCTAAAGTAAGTAAACTATGTCAATGTAAGTTTTGGTACAGGTTTCTTAGTTCAACTATGGCAATCAGTGATCTTTCTTTCCTATAAACTCACATAAGTTCTGTGCTTCCTAGTACTACAGAGAACTTTTATTATTTTTACTTCTCTTTTTCACTACAGTTTTTATCAGAGATTAAAATGTGCTGACACTTGCAAATGGTAATGCAGATGCTTACAAAGTCACTGAACAATGGATATTGTATTCCTTGTTCAGAGCAGGCTGTCCTCCTAAAATGCAAGCGAAACTAGAGATGCAGTGTGTATTGTGAAGTACTTCTGATGACATTTGAAAGAGTGAATTATTGAGAAAATTGCTGACTAATAAATCGCTACACATCTGGGAGTGTTAGCTATGAAGAGGAAATTGGAGCCAAGTAGAGGATGAAAAGGACAATTTACATGAATATATGGTATACTAGATTCTTTACTTAATGGGTAAAACTCGCTGAGCTCTGAGCAGCCAGCAATGTAGAGTTTGTAAGGGTAGCTGTTAACTTACACCTTTCTCTTGAGCCAGTATGGGATTACAAATTTGACATTCAGCAAAATTACATGGGATGATGCATATGCTGTTTAGAATCTGTTAGGCTATCAATAGGTGCTGGTGAAACCTATGCTGTGGGTATATATAGTTCTCTTCACCCATGGGCTATCAAGTTTTGAAAACATCTCCTGATAGTTAAAATCTGTGAGGGTCATTTCTTTGTAGTGATATGAAAGACCTACTGCAATCTTAAGAGAAGTTCTGTACCACATCACGGCATACTTCTTACATTTTTGTATTAGAAAACAGGTAATGGGGCTTGTCTTGCCAACCACGTTAGATAGGAAGAGGTAACAGGATGTTTGCATGAATGGACACTAGAGCTCATGGAACCTCTGGGTGTACTGAATTACATAGCTTAGCATATGAGAGATCACAGCACATACCACAAAGACACTGTAATGGTCCTTGCATACATGCTTTGCTCTAGAATATTCTAAGTAGATCCACCACTTCCATCCAAACCCATTTTTGGTCACAATAAATAGGGTTTTGTCTACATACTGTTAAGTATCCAGTAGTGAACTGTGGAACTATGCAGTCATTCAGTGTGGGTAAATCAGTTTGTTGTACCTGTAAGTCATTTGATGTAATTTGCAAAAAGTAAAAAGAGGTCCATAGGGCTTTTCATATTGAAGTGATGGTAGTCAGTGCAGTTCTCAGAAAATTAAAGCAGTAAGAATTCACAGAGTAGCTAATTGAAAGAGGGAGTATGTCAACCAATTTCTGACTGCAAATGAGGCAGTGGAAGTTGAATATATGCAGATTTTATGGTGAGAAAGCGACAAATGGAAAGATTTTGGAACCACTTGTGGACAGGCCACTTGTGGACTCCTGCACAGACACAATGGCTGTTCCATCAGAAATTATATCTTTTTCCTCTTTAAAAATACTCTCAACAGATTTGATCAAGCAAAATGACCTTTTATCCGTTTAGTGCTTGGTTTTACATACCTGTAATTGGTTACTGTTCAGGCAGTGTGTTATCTGACTTGCTGTATCAAGCAGACTGTCCCAGTTCCATAAAAAAACACTTGTGTAACTACCAGTAGCATAGTTGGCAAAGATGTATCTTAATGCTCTAATGGGATTCATAATGTTGTGACTTCTATTTTTCCAGTGACTGGATAGGTTGAAGTGAATTGAAAGCAGTTGGGAAGGCTACAGGAGATGTACGAAAGTGTGATAATCAGAATAGATTACTTCTGAGTTTCAGTGAGCAAAGAAACTTATTCTTAACCCTTGAAAAAGCGGTCAAATTATTGACTTTGTTGTTTATGTAGTATAGGATTAAATGTGTCTGTTCCAACCTAATTTAATACCATAACTGCTCTTTCTAGAACCTATTTAAATTAAGAAAAGGAAATGTTACTCATTCCTTGAAAGTCATATGGTCATTTCTGAAAGCCTTTGTGACCCAAACTTCTACCAAATTACACTGAAGATACTATTCAAGGACGTTCTCATTTCAAATCTCATTCCAGAGTAGTAAGACCACTGAGGTTTTTGTTTAGGGTTCCTATAGATTTAGAAGTAATTATTTAATTTTCATTAAACCTATTCAACTTGATCAGAAAGCTTTATGTAAAAATTGGGTAATTTATCATATTATTACTGATATGTAATATCGATTTAATGGCTGTCATTCTAAAGTGAAGATTAGAACACTGGTAAACAAATAATAAAAATGAAATGTCATGATAATAGCAGTTTTATATGACTGTGTTTTTACATATCAAGATTTCATCACAAATGATTAACTCAACACATTACATTTAAAAGTTCATATGCAAGATGATTTATACAGTTCTAGTACACAGTGCTGGATGCAGTACTGACACAACCCACTGACAATTAACTAGCAGTTTTGAGGTAAAAGTTGCAGGAAATGCTTTTTCTAGCACCATCTTGGTATTCTAGTGTTGATATACACTTTGTTGTCTTGTTAAATGAGGTAAGTGACAGAAATTAATTCAATCATACAAAATTATTCCCTAATGCAGATGTTAGAGTTGAAATGTAATTTTCCTTTTGGCATATTATCTCCAAATGCGTATGCACATTAGCAGTTTTGCGTATTGGATTCACACTAGATTGACTTAAACTGTTTTGTTTAACAGGGATGCAAATTTTTTCAAATCTCCAAAGCATAGTGTTTGTTTTTAGTGAGTGTGAGCTCCTGAAATTTGAATGGTCTTTAGTCATTAATGTTTAATCTGAAATCCAAAACAAATTAAAGTTTTTACAAGCAGGAGGCATACTCCTTTGAATGCAGATGCAGTACCCAGTATGAAGTGATGCTTGGTAATGGCTTCTAACCTACCCACTGGCAAGCAGCTACAGTAATGAGTAAGGGGCTTCTTGTACATAATGCCTCTTGCTTTTTTATTTCATTTTCCCCCGAATGTATGGGAACTGATTCCTTTTATCTGCTGCAAAAGGAAAAAAAATGGTAATTTCTTTTAGTCCCATGGTTAAAAAACCTTTAATCAGTGCTCCCTGCTGAGATGCAATTAAGGACCGTGTAGCACACAGGTTTGCCTAGCCCAACGTCCTACTTTGAGCTTGGCTAAGGTCGTAGGGAATACAACGTGGAAGGCTTGTACATGAAGTTGTGTTTATCTGTGATCTGTCTCAGTCTATCAGACTGTCTTTACACTGGTGCATTACATATGAAATGGGGAACAATGAATAATGACCAAAGAGCAAGAGATATGAAACATGGGTATGTCCTTGTTCACCCTCTGGGGGATGCTGTTCAATACTTATGAATCATTGTAAACCTTCGGAGTATTTGTTGTAAAGGAAAACAACTTAGAAATTATCATTCATCTTTTACTCACTGACAGTCATTAAAAATGAAAAGCAAACAAAAAACAAGAACAACAACAAAAAAGTCACTTTTAAATGTATAACAGAGAGAAACCAGTTGTATCGGTTTTCTAGTATGTGGTTCGGCATTCATACTGCTGACTCTCTCCAAGGAAGCCACAAGAGGTGCTGTTTTCATCTCTACTTTAATGTTAATTACATGCAGAGGTATTTCATTTTGTATCTTCTCTTTTTAAAGGGTAGTGTTCTTTAAAGCCATGCAGGTTTCCCCAGCAGCGTTAAGTCACTGTTTCTGCAAGCATAGCCCTAGGAACTTATTAAAATTTTAAGACCATCTAAATACTGCAGGAAACCCTTTTTTTTTCCCTCTTACAGCAGAAAAGGACAGTCATGTGGTCAGGCTAGTAGCTGCTACCCAATCTTCAATAAAGATCTGCTCATACGGTTCCAGTGACTTTTTTTTCCTTCCTGTTTCCAGTGCTACAACAAGGGCTTACTTCCTAGGGCTTTTCTGTAACGACTGTTGTCATTGCCTTCTTCAGACAACCTTCACTGTTCAGTGAAGCAGTTCTTTAGGTAGATAGTTAGTTGCCAACTTTGTAAAAGTATGCTCAATTCTAATGGCTTTTGGTATGCTTTTGGGAATCAGAAATCACAAGCCTCAGCACCTGAAAAATCAGTCTTCTATGTAGTTGTTTTAATCCAAACTGACAATTGCACATTGAAAAACATTATTAGTGGGAATTCCTTTCACAATCCATCGAAACTGTAATTCTTTCTAAAGCCTTCACATTCTGATATAGTGCCTATAGTATGCATTACTTTGTATCTTTCAGCAATTGCAATATCTATGGCATAGGTTGGTGTTTACAATTTAGTAGACGATAACAGTACCTTATAAATCAGATTATTTATCAGATTTTTTGGAAGCATTTATACCATGGAGACAGATTAAAAAGCATCCAAGTCCTTTCTTAAGATAATACTACTGTAGTTAAATATACTGCCAAGGAGTTCATTGCTCCATGCTGCAGCTTAAGACCAGGGAACAAAGTAAGTTTTAATAACTGTTTTGATGCTGCTGTTCTGTAACTTCAATCACCTTCTTCTGCTGTTTGCTTACAGAATGTGTATGGTTTGCTAGCAAACATCTTTTCTATTCCCTAAAAGCAAATTCAATTTGTGAGAGTATAAACAGTGGGGAAAAAAAAATAAATCCATGTTTGTAATCTCTTCTTTTGTTTTCTTTAACAAAGTTGGTTACTGTAATAGCTGGATGCTTGGTGAATTAAAAAAAAGAAAAAGAAAATAGAAACAAGACCGTTGTTTTTGGCAGTACATTCTTGTAAACAAGTGACCCAAATTTAAACAGAAATCCTAATGGGAGAAAGGAAGAAAACCAGAAGAACTGAAAATACAGCACAGATCAGAGTCCCCACCAGATGGTGTTTTTAATAAACCTATCAAACAGATATAAAAGAAGATAATAAACATTCAAAATAGGGAGTGGCAGAATCCCCTAGAGAGAAGAAGCAGTATGACACCTTCTGCATGCTACCATTAGTTAGAATCACATTCTAATTAACCATTGCAGAGAAAAAGACTGAACTTTCAAATGTACACTAAGACAGTTGCTATATGGCTGCTTAAGGAGTTAGGCTAATCGGGGCAACATCTTGTCAGTCTGCAGATAGGCAGAGAAATATAAATGTGCAAAGGAGCAGGGTGAAGCTTAGGGGGCATGCAGGTAAAATATTTTATGAACCAAGTTGCACTGTGTACAGTTAATGACTTACGTAACTCATAGAGTGCCTGGAATATTCCATAGAGTGATGGCATGAAAATTCATTTTGACATTTTCTCTTGTACATATTTTTTTTTAACCTAGTAGCTTCAGTTTCCTACAAAAAGCAGCACTGTATAGAAGATGCTTTAATGCCTGTATAAACGAGTACTCAAATAGTTCTCTTATTGCCAAGGAAGAGGGGAAGAAAAGAAAACCAAGGCACACTCTGCTTCGATGCCTGTGGACATAGTTTGCGTTGTTGATCTTTGCTTTATTCAGATAATTTCTAGTGAAGTACACGCCATGTCTGCTTCTTTCTTCCCCATAGGAATCTCAGATTTTCTGAATGTCTCTGTTTAGTAATACCAAATCAAGTGATTTCTAGAATAAGAATGCAGTGGTTTTACTAGTTTGTGATGAGCACACAGTGACGTTATCAAATTTGATAGTGCAGTAGATTTGGGGAAAACTGTTGTTTCTTCATTGCCTTGAATTATTACATCGCAATAAGCTTACACTTTTTTTTTTTTTTTTTTTTTTAACCATTGAAGATTCTGTCCCCAGCACCACTAGCACAATTAAAACACAGAATCATGTGATCACAGAATGGTTCGGATTGGAAAGAACATTAAGGTTCATCTAGTTCCAACTCCCTATGGTGGGCAGGGGCACTTTGCACTAGACCAGATTGCCCAAAGCCCATCCAGCCTGGCTTGGAACATCTCCTAGGAGGGAGCATTCCCTGCTTCTATAGGCAACCTGTTCTGGGGCCTCATCACTCTCACAGTGAAGAATTTCTTCCAAACATCTAATCTAAATCTCCTCTTTTTCAGTTGAAAGCCGCTTGTGCTGTCATTACGTACCCTTATGATAAGCCCTTTTTCATCTTCTGTGTATTCCCCCCTTAAGTACTGGAATCCTAGCTCTTTCTGGAGACATTAAAATTTGTTCTGAGATTTCATATAGTGGTATTTCAGCTCTTTTCAGATGATGTAGTAGTTTTAATATATATTTTAGAGAAAATCACAGTCTGTTATTAAGTTTTCACTCTGAAGTGGATTTAAGATGTTGCATAAATCCATCTTCATCTATGCTATACATTATTTGTTTCCCTGTGTGAAAATACAAATAATCTTGGATTTTAGTTGTCAGTGTTTCAAAGTTTTCTGTACATTTCATCTTTTGGCTTATTTGTTCATTTTCTGATTTTCTGATTTGTTTGGCATGAGATGTTGTGATTTTGGAAGTTCTGTTGAATTGATCATTGTCCTTCATATGACTGTAATAATTTGATGTTATTTCTTCCACTCTTGTTTATCTTGTTACCACACACATATTGGTTATTCTTCATCAAAAGCTGACAGTCTTAGCTTTTTTTTCCAAAGAATACTTATTGTTGTTTAGCTAAAGTGGTGTTTTCAGTGTTACTTAGCACATCAAAAGAATGAACAGATAACCTTGATTTTTGCATGTTCAGAGAACATCATTTTGCAACCTTGTTAATCTGATTTTTTACTAGAGTGTTGAAAAAGAAAAAAAAGAGTGAGACATAGATGTCTTGCATGAATAGGGCATCTTAAATAGATTTTTAATGTCCTTTCATCAACTTACTGAATGATGAGAGTCAAAAAGCTTGGGAATCTCTCTGAAATACAGGCCAAGTTCTGCATTGTTTTAAATGTAAACAAAGATAATTAGGTAAATATGTAATTCCAAAAATAAGTGTTGAAGCACATGTATAGCAGAGTTTCATAGTTTATATTAAACAAGAATTAATGTTTCCTTGTGTTAGCCATACTTTAATAGTTAGGTTTTTGGTGTTTTTTGTTTTTTTTTTTTTCCAGTTCTTTGCTGGGAATGAATACCATTACAGTCTGAACTGCTTTCTGACTGTTTTATTGTGTGTATCTTCCTTGTGTTTTAATTTGCAGTTCCTGCTGAAAACGTTGCAACAATTGCAGATTGTGCCAGTGTGATTGAGGGTGTCAGCAGGAGTCGCAACGCCTTGTTGAATGGAGACACAAAAAACTATGACTGGGATTCTGGGTACACGTGCCATCAGCTTGGGAGTGGAGCTATTGTAGTCCAACTAGCACAGCCCTACATGATTGGATCTATACGGTAAGAGGGTTTATTTTTCTCTAAAATAAAGGCAACAGTGAGACTTCTGCTGAATGCAGTTATTTTCTTTAGAATACAGGATGTTTGGCAATTATGGTAGTGAGGTGTCTAGTTTAGTAATTGTCCTTTGACATTTTTATTTCAGTATAATGGGTATGTTAAAAATTAAATACATGAATTGTATGTCAAGATAGAACAGTTCAATTCCAGAAAATATTACTTTTCAGAGGCATAATAATAGTAATAGTCAAATTGTAAGATTAAAGATGTGTATTTGTAGTAGAATAGAAATTCAATTGCAGCCTCCCTTGTGATCACAGTATGTGCAGTTCTTCATATGCATCTCATTGTGAAAGCGGAAACATTCATTGAGGAGATCCATCATATCAGAGTCAGCTAGGTTTCCTTTTCACTATGCAATTAATACAAGCTCTTAACATGAATATGGAGTGCATAATAAGGGCACAGTAAACTGAATATTGCTTTACAGTGTTGGATTAATTACATTATTTAGATCTGGATTGAAATATTTTTGTCTGTTCTCATGTCGGAAATGTTTGTGGATTTGATGAACCAGCTTTTAGGTAATGTAAAATCTTCTTGCACTTCTTTGGATTTCCTTTGTGCTTTAGAAGTAGATTGGAGAGCAGGACTGTAAACGGGTGAAGAAGAAAATAGTCTTTCCAACATCAGATTTGGAATGTAAATGATTGTATTTAGCAAAATCAGGCATTCAGAACCTTGTCCTGATATCATTTGTTCTCTGTAAATTTGGAGTGTGATGTCAGGAACTTAATTTAATTAACTGTGATAATAAAAAAAAGAAAGAGCTTTCTGAAGCTCATGTCCTAGTGTGTGAATGTAGAAACTGCAGGGTAGGTCCTTGTTAGCAGCAGAGACCCAGTATAAGTATATACTGCTAGGATCTGTGCCATCTGCCTATCAGAGTTGTCTTAAGTCAGTTGCTTAGTGAGTGAGATGTGACATTTCATAATTGCCAGTTTTTGTTTTCCAGCAATGGAAAAAAAGGTAGTTTAAAGCTATTTAGGCTGAAGGAGAACAGGGAGGTGTAAGAAAATGCTTGAGACTGTCATTAGTTTTCTTGGATTCGCTTCTCTGTCTGCTCACTGTACATTCATATTTCTCAAAAGCAGACTTTCTAAATGAGTTCAGAGGGGGAAAAAAAAAAGTACAAAATCCCAATATCCCTAAATCATGAAAATAAAAGGTTCCTTTCTTCCAAAGCTGTGTGTTTTGTTTTCAGCTTGTAGCATTGCTGTGATGATTATAAACATGAAAGTTTAAAGTCAGAAATCCAGACTCTATCCATTACAAATGTACTGATTTGTCTGTTTCCTTGCTACACAAATTATGCTTACTGTGAGTCCAGAGTTGTTCTCATCATGTGCAAGAAGTTGAATAAGAAGCGTAGTTGGCAGTTTTCCACAGCGAATACTTTATGCTTTTGAGTTTGATGTTTTTATTGTTAAATTAAGTATTACATCTCAAGTAGAAAACTAAAAAGATACAGTACTTGGATTTCTTAAAAGAAGTAATTGAAAATGTAATTACAACATTTTCATGCCACTTTGAGCTTTAATTTTAAGTAGCAGCAGAGACTTGCACATGTGAAGGAATAAGAGAAGAATGCATTAACTGAAATATATTGTATACAGTTCGCAGTCCCTCTGTCTCCCAGCCTTAGAATTTTCTGCTGTCTTTCAATGAGTGAGTCATACTGTCACTACAAGTTAATGCAATAGTTTGGCTTTCCTATATTAAATTTAATGCTAGCATTAATTCTTCTTGAGCAGGAGTTGTGGGGTTTCTTGTTTGGTTTGGTTTTTTGATGTTGTTTTTAATAAAATTTCATATTTAATGATGTATTAGATGAACTAGGTTTTTGGTTGTCAAGAAAGAATTGCACAATTGGAAAGTATGTAGAGCAAAATAATAATCATTTTTATTAGATATTTCTAAGTGAACAGGCATTTAATTGTTTACGTGCTATTGCATTGTAAATATATGAAGTCAGAGTCTCATCTTATTCTGATGGCTTTTCCTGCATATACCGTACAAGCAAGATGTACAGCTTTCCTCAAAAAATGACAATAATAGGCATCATCATCATCAGGATCTGAGAGACAAGACGACATGCCTTGCCTAGAGAGAGAGATGCTAGCACTATGTCATCCTTTCATTCAAGTTCTGCCTAGAAAAAGCAAGTGTTTTAGGCTAATGTCTCTGTCAGATCATAGGCAGATAAGGGATTGATGCCCCTTTGGGTGGAGAAGAGAGGTTTCACTACATAGCAGCTGCTTCTTTGGCATGAGTCTGTAATGTCTTCTACTCTGCAATGTGGAAGACAGTGACAAAGATCTCTAATACTTTGAAATTTGTGGCTGGAACAGAGTTCAAGTAACATACAGACAGAAAGCAAAAAAGTTTTACTATTTCATCTTAATGGAAGTGGAAGGGTTATTTTATTTATCTATTTATTTATTTATTTTTAGCAGGTCTTCCAGAACTGATTAAATTGTATTAATTGCCTGTTTTACTGTTACGTTTACTTGAAAAATTCCTTGATCTCATTCTTCTACCAGGATAATGTTTCCAGGAGCAGTTCCTTTAGGCTATAGCCACACTAAAGAATGTCATGAATTGTTCTGCCCCCAGAAACTGAGTCGTTGGGTTTAGATTTTAAAGGAAGAATTAGAAATTAAAGTCTACATGTTCTACATTTGGAGACATCAGCATGCCAATGAATGTGCTTGTATCAGAGATAGATACTAAATACATAAACTTCTCTTTCTTAAAAAAATAAATAAATAAATGAAAATAGATGCTTCTAGTTTCTAGAAATCAGAATTCCACTGAAGAGAGCCTAGAGTCAAAATGTGTTACTATGGCAACTCAATTCTGAGAATTGAGAAAAGCAGGAGTGTTGGTACTCAAATATGTGTTAGAAATGTACTGAGAGCTGATTCTAGAGTACATGTTGTCTGCATGTTTTCTGCAAGATCTGTCAATTTATTTTAGTATCTTTGAATCATTCATGTTGGAAGGGACTTGAGAATGTGAGAATCTGGTCCAGCCTTTTGAACAAAATAGCATTACCGGGAAGGAACTAAGACCATCTTATTCAAGGCTTTATGCAAGCAGGTCTTGAAGATCCACAACTTTTCTGGGTAGCTTATTTCAATATTTAATTATCCTCACTGCACATTTTTTTCCCTTTAATGTGGTTCCTGTTTTCTCATGGCTTTAGGCCCCTTGGAACTTCTGCTTCAATTTATCAACATTGTCTTGTGTTTCTCCCATTTTGATCCTGAGAAAAGAGCCTGACTCATTCTTTTTGATAACCTTCTTTCAGGTATTGAAAAATGCTGTACAGTTCCTCCACCATCTCAAGCTCTCCTAGGCTGAGCAAGACATTTTCCCCAGTCTCTCTGTGTACCTGCACCAACTTCTAGAGCTTCTTGGTGGTCCTATGCTAGATTTGTTTAGATTTATCAGGTTGTATTGGGATACAAAATTGCTCCTCTTAAGACTTATGCTCCAGACCCCTCATAGTTTCATTGTCCTTCTTTGGACACATTCCAGTTCTTCAGTGAGGGGCCCAAAACTGAACGCAGTACTTGAGACGCTGTCTCACCATTGCGGAGTACAGAGCAACAATTATCTCCCTACTCCTGCTGGCAACATTGTATCTCATACAAGATTGGCCTTCTTTCACCGCCTGGGCACACTGCTGGCTCAGCCAAGAGAGTCAACCAACACACCCATGTCCATTTCTTCTACACAGTCTTCCAGCCACTGTGCCCCAAGCCTGCAGCATTGCTTAGGATTATTGTGGCCAAAGTGCAGGACCCAGCACTTATTCTCATTGAACTTTATCCCAGCTGTCCAGCTTGTCCAGATCCCTCTGTAGAACTTTTCTACCCCAGGCAGATCAATGCTTCCTCCCATTTTGATGTCATCTGCAAACTTAGTGAGGATGCACTCAATCCCTTCATCCAGGTCATCAGTAAAGATATTGTACAGGAAAGACCCCAGGTGGGTTCCCCTGGGGAACTTGTCAGCAGCTGGATTTCACTTCATTCACCACCACTTTCTAGGTCTGGCCCTGCAGCCAGTTCCTTACCCAGCAAAGAGTATACCTGTCCAAGCCATGAGCTGTTGGCTTCTCCAGAATACTGTGGGAGACAGAGTCAAAGGCTTTGCTGAAATCTAGGAAAACCACACCAACAGCCTTTCCCTCACCCCCCATGTGGGTCATTCAATCATGGGAGATCAGATTGGTCAAGCAGGACCTGCCGTTCATGAACCCATGCTGACTGGGCCTGATCCCTGCCCCGCACATGCCATGTGGTCTCCCTCAAGATGATCTGCTCCATAACCTTCCCTGGTACCATGATCAGGTTGACAGGACCCTATTTACAACCCTTTAGTCAGTGGTCAGTAGAAAATCCTACTAGAAAAGAGCTAGAAAAGCTTCTGTTTAAAAGTAACTATAAATGAGTAATGTCTTCAGATTTTAGAATTAATTTTTAAAAATCTAGTTTAAAAAAAAAAGTTAGTATAATGACTGTATAACTCCTCCTTCAACGGCTTATGAGATAGTTGAAACAGTCAACAGAGAAAATACATACTTCTGCTGTTTATTTCTGTCCTGTTGCTTGTTTGGACAGAAAATAACCTCACTGTTTTTCCTCTCTGAAAAAGCACTTATCAGTGACAGAAAAAAAATATTAGATGTAACTAGATGCAAAAAGGCAGCAATTGACATGTTTAACATAATAAACATGATATGACTGCCTTTTATTTAACTTCTAAATGGCTCAAACTTTAATACTGAAATGGTTGGCATATCACAGTAGCTTTAACTCCCACTACATTTATCTTGTACTGAAAAGTAACATCAGTACACCATAATTTTGGCTGATAACTTTATATTTTTAACTTTATATTTTTTTCTATGAATTTCCAAGATAGAATGAGAACAGGACTTGCTATAATAATGTGGCAGAAGACAGAATTCCTCTGTACCATAGTGGTTTTCAGATTAAAGTAAATACAGATGCATTGCATCTCTGTAAAAGTAGATTAAACATTTATCCCTATTTAATCTCTTTGAATACTTTATTATTAATATGCATACTTTATGGATAACTCTTTTTTTTTTCATATTCAGATTAATTCTTAAGTTAATAAATGATATCAGGAAGCTTTAATGTGTTTTTGTTTGCTTATATCATCATCCTGTACAGCTCTTAAGCTTTCTAATATTCAATACCACTTTCTCCTTGTGAAGTTTTTTCTTTCTTTACTGCTCATTTTCTACTCTTGTCTGAACTGAATGTGAGATCATGACTCAGAATAAACGATCACATAAGCACATGGAAAATATGTAGGAGTTTGTCTCCTTTGGAGTATCCTGAATAAAAATGATTAACTTTCTGCTGCAGAAAATGTGAGGGGATTTTAGGCAACCAGAGACAAAAATGTGATCGTAATTTTATAAAAAAAATACTCATTCTGTGAGCTTACTTTTCTTTTTCCCCAGTTTTGAACAAATGTCATTACCTCATGTTTTATTTTTCTGCTGTGTTTTGGAATTCAGTAAGCATGTAAATAGTTTATGAGCATAATACTATGAAGTATGTATGCTGTATTTGATAAATACTGACTTTATAGTATTTAGGAAATGAATGGCATTCTGTAAGTTTCACCACTGCTGTTTGGTATTCTGCTATCAACTTCTGTTTAAATAGCTACATAGCAGCCTGAACTAAACAGTGACAGTCTTTTGGGGGATTCTGACAGTAAAAAGCAAGCAAAGACAACACAGAATATTCATACAAGCACAGAGCAGTCAATCACAGGGGAACACATGACATTCAGGGAAATACTGCTGAGAAAGTACAGCAGCCTCTTTTGATGTAGCAGACAGTTTCCCATACTTATAACATGAAATTTTGTTTATATTTGAAAACTGTTATGAAGCATCTTCAGCATATAAATAGTAAAAAATAGTATCACATTAAATGGTTAACAGGCTTGCACTTAAATGCCCAAAGAAGTGGTATATTAGCCATATGTTTAAATCTCATGATCTTGCAGGGAATGAGCTGGATAAAGCTTTGTTCAGCTTTTCTTTCTTCATCTTGAGGGCAGAGTTGCTAACAAGAGCTAATTTAACTTTTTATTCTTATATAGAGAGTTCTGGGGTCACAGGGAAATTTGCCTTAGAGTGTAAGTTTTTGCCTTTTGCCTTTCCAGTGTAAGTTCTGACATTTTCATTGAAGCGAATTAATATCCATCATAGCAAAACACAGTTTCTCTACAAAAGTTTAACCTGGTAACTTGCCTAGGATGTGTTTGAAAAATTATTGTACCTGGCATAGAAAGTGATCCTTGTGCCCAGTGTGAATATTCATTTTATCAAACTGAAACTTCTTTTTGGCTTATCCAGAAAGGCATTTCATGCAGAATAAATTTGAACTAGATTCTATGGTAAAGTCTTCTTCCTGTCTCTTTCTTACAAAAGATACTGCAGGGAGGTGAAGTAAGAATTACTATTTTTTTCTTTCACAAGTCCCAAAGAGAGAAAGAGCTACATTTACCTTTACATGCTGAGTTACGCTGGGAAAGATTCTTCCCACTTTTCATTCACTTCTTGTTTGTTTCGTAATAATCTCAAGGCATATGCTTTGTCAAGCTTTTTAACTTGGGCTGAGTTGTTTTGGAAAAGAGCAATTATATGCGTTCTTAAAAGGAGTGCATGTAATACATATTTCCCATTAGCCTTTTACTCTAAAGCCAAGCCAGTTTTGATTACAGTATTGTTAATTGTAATTACAGTCACTAGCATGCTTCTGATACTCAAACTCTTTGAAAACATCGATCAAAGAAGCGGGACTGAGCCTCCATGATGAAAAGGGTCCTATTGAAAATCATAATTAGCTACATTTTAGCAACCATTTAAAAGAAAACAAATTTATGTACATTCTTTTCTCCTCTGTTTTTCTAACATTTGGAAGACTTTGTCTAAACATAGATATTAAATCAATTCAGCATCTATTATTAGTAGTTAACAGATTGTAGATTTTAACTAATAAACTTTTTGTTTGATTGTTTGTTTTTTAAAGCAGAAAGTGCTTCATTCAATCTCTTCAGCATTTGGATGCCTTCTAGCTGTAGAAAAGCAGAATGGGGAAGATCTGATGAGGCCCTAGGCTCTGGTTTTGTTTCTTCTGTTTTTTTAGTTTAGTCTTACATGTTGCTGTGGGCAACAATTTTTATTTTTTCTGTCAGCTCTGAATTTTTTCACTTGCAAAGAGTATTCAAATGTACAAAAAGGTTTCTGTTAAGTGTTTAGTTTGAGCTTCTTAAAGCTACTTTTGATAGCTCATTATTTTTGATAATATCAATTAGCCAGTCTTAATTGAGGGCATTGAGGGAGTTTATTTAAACTCTGCCTGTCCTGTAGACCCAGTTCCACTTTGGATGCTAGGATTCCAAAATGGGAAATAAAGAACTAAATCAGATTGCTCTAAACTGAAGCTAATAGTGCTGTTTTTAAGGCAACTATACAGTCACACATGTCCTTAATAAGCCAGTTCTGAAGAGTCCAACTACTGCTTTGGACAACATTTCTCTGTAAGCGAAAAGATTCTGTGTTCAGCAAATGGTGAGGTCATTTTCCCCCTCTAGCTGTCTTGTTTCTCAATGTAGCATGGCACAAGTTGCTTTTCTTTTCAAATGTCTGAACTATTTTCATTATTGGGTCCTTGTCTATTACACTTTGAAAAGTGTGGATCTGCAGTAGCTATTCCACTCAGCTAAAGAATGAATGCAGATTGGCTGTATTACCTGGCTTTCACAGTTCTCTAGTTGTATGTGGCTGTAGCTACTCTGATTTAAGTCATCAGTGCACTTGTAGTCATTTTGGATTGTTAACTGTTCTATATTTATCTATGGCAGGTTTGTTGACTAACTATCAATTCCCCAGGTAAACAAAATCCAACAATGTGTTACTCTAGGAATTGTTAGTTGCCACTGGAGACAAGAACCTAAGGATCTAGAGCTAGCAACAACTAGTAATTGCTAGTATGTTGCAGTATGGTATTTATTCTCCATATAAGTATTGTGTTAGGGTTCAGAGAGCAAGGGTTTTAATAACAAAATCAGCAAAGCATAATTGTACACAGAAGACATAATGAGGACTGTGCACTTCAGAATATTGCAATTTCAAAATTTGGGGTAGTTTGGAGAGAGAATATTATATCATCATGCTGATTGTGTTTCTAGTCATCTGTAACTGAAACAGAAGGGAGATGCTAGTAATTACAGCCTCTCGATCTCAAGTGAGTGCATGGCAAAGTTATGGAGAAGATTATTCTGGAAGTTATTGAAAGATACATAAAAGACGGCTCAGTAACTGGTCACAGACAGAGTGGGTTTGTAAGGGGAAAGTCCTGTTTAATGAACTTCTTTTGCTTTTATGACGGGGTTACCCAGACTTCACAAGGGAATAATTAATATATTATTTTGGATTTCAGGAAAGCTTTTGATACTGTTTCTTACAGTATCCTTCTGAACAAAGTTCTAGTATACAGTTACACAAATACATTATGTGATGGGATTGGTGACCAGGCACTAGTGGGTTTCTGCAGGGCTCCATTTTAAGGCAATTGTCTTTAATATTTTCATTGATGGCTTGGATACAGGACTTGGAGTTATGGCTGTTGCCTTCCTTGTGTATAGAGAGGCATTTGAGAGAGATCTTATTAAATTGGGGGGCTTGGCAATCACCAACAGCGTAAAGTTTAACTTCAGTGCAAGAAGTTCCAGATTCTGCACCTGGGGCTGGGCAGTCTTGGATGTGCTTACAAACCTGGGGGTAAGAGGCTAGAGAGCAGTGCTATTGTAAAGGATCTGGGGATTCTGTTGGTTGTTGAACGTGAGTCAGCATCCAAGGGAGGTCTATAAAGATGGTGAAAGTTCTGGAGGGCAAGGAGTATGAGGAGTGGCTGAGGTCCCTTGGTTGTTCAGGCCGGACCTGAGGAGGCTGAGGGGAGGCTGCAGCTCCTCATGAGGGGAGAAGAGCAGCACTGAGTTCTGCTCTCTGGTGACTGCAACAGTACCTGAGGGAATGGCATGGAGCTGTCAGGTTGGGTAAGGTTGAGACATTAGGAAAAGGTTCTTCACCAGGGGGTGATTGGGCCCTGGAACAGGCTGCCCAGAGCAGCCGTTGTTGTTCCAAGCTTCTGGAGTTCAAGGAGGGTTTAGACAACACTTGCAGGCACGGGGTTTGAATGTTGGGTGGTGCAATCTGAAGCCAGGAGTTGGACTCGGTGATCTTTGTGAGCCTTTTCCAACTTGGGATATTCTGATGTCTATTACAAGAGAGAGAATCCCCATGTAAGGGGAAGGAATGGGGGGGGGTACAATATTTGACATACATGTTTTTTGAAAACTATACGCATAGGTTAAATCACATTCCTGATGCTTTTGATCTTCTTCTGTGTGAGATAAGGATGAAAATTGAAGGCTGTTGACTGTAACATTTAGAGCACTTCTTGAAGCAATGCACATTTGTGAGGATGTATATGGAGTGGATCCTTTGAGACCTTCTTTTCTTTCTCTTTTTGCCTTAGCAATTTTCTCAAGAATTCTGTGCTTTCCTTATATTATGATAAACTACAACTGAAACTTCCCATTTTTGAATCTTGACTTTAAAAACAACAACAAAAAAAAATCTTATATATTTACAAAGAAAAGGAAAAGAAAAATACAGTTAAGGAGACAGTGTAATCCTCTCAGTCAGCAGTATCTTTTTATCTTTCCCATTTTAAACTGACCTTTGAAGAAAGATCTTTGACTAACGTTTAAAGGAGGCAATGCCACTTGCCAGATAGATTAGTTCATTTACTGTCTTTCAAATAAATTAGAGGTAATTGGGTGAATGTCATAGAACAGTGTTAGTATGATGGTTATTGTAAGTCAGTTACTAGCTGTAGGATAATGAGTATACAGATAATATTGAGATGACAAAAACAGTGAAGACCTTCCTGAGCATTGGAGATGCACTCCAGAAGAAATAACTAAATATAAAAAAGGATTAAGAGGCAGATGTGCAGGGCTAGGAAACATAAGTAATCATCTTGGTTTGACATTTGTTTTACTTATCACTCAAATGCTTCTTCATACTTAGGTTACTGCTTTGGGACTGTGATGATCGAAGCTACAGCTACTACATAGAGGTTTCAACAAATCAGCAGCAATGGACCATGGTGGCTGATCGCACAAAAGTTTCCTGCAAGTGAGTTTAATTTTTTTTCTATTTATTTGCACAAAGCAGAACTGAAAAATGGTTTTCCTTTTCTTCTTTTTTTTCCTATATTTACAAAGATGACTTCTCAACTGTTAAAAGAATGTTGGTTAAATAGCCTGTGGATAACTAATTCCAGACTGTTCAATTACAACATCAGAAAGTTGTAGCATTGTGCTTGGCTAAATATCTCGACTTTCAAACCAGAATCAAGTTGTAAAGAGACAGATGAGTACTGTGCGTTTTGTCCCTACCAAAGCACTCTGTAAATGCCTTCTACAGAATTGAAATGAGTGAAAGAAATTAGGGTAGGGCCCAAACCATAACAAGTCAACCATTTAACTCATTTCTCTAAGCTTAACCTCTTCACTGTGGTGATCATGAGGTCAGTGAATACAGGGCAGAACCTCTGCTTTTCATCAGGACCCTTCCACAGGAAAACAAAACAAAACAAAAAAACACACTTCTTAAAAAGATAAGAACAAAGGAATACAAGGATAACAAAACCCCTTCATTATTATTTGTATACTTCAATCAGAAGAATTAAAGTATGAATACTCTCCAGATGTATACTCTTCATTGGCTTTTCTGTAATTATTGAGTCCACTGATAAAAATCTCATATAGAAAAGTCATTCAGTGTTGATAGCCAACCTAAACAATTTGATACTTATAATTCAAGCTGGAATTGAAAGATAGGCTGTAAAATTATCCAAGTTACATATCCAGTATACAGTCTCCTGGATGATCCTTATGATGATCCTTAGGTGCATTCAGACTTTGAAAAAACGTATTTCCTTTCTTCTTTCCCCACTTTTGTAGTTTTCCAGAAGAAAAGAGAAGCCTTCTCTTGCTGGTGGGGCAAAACTAAGTTACTAGCTAATATGGGGACAGCTCCCACCCATCTTGTACTTGTGCCAAATTGCAACACTGCTGATACATGATTGCTAATATTTATGATCCAAGCAGTTACAATGTAGTCTTAGGGATGTTGGTGAAGAAGAAATTTACACATGCTTTTACTGCCTGTGAAGAAGCCATGATATTGATGTGCAGAAATCCTGACTTTTGTCTGGAGAAAGAAATGTGATTGTTCTCAAGGACATCTCAGTTCAATGGAAAAAAAATCATCATCATGTTTGCCCCAGGAGTGGTAGCACTGGGAAGCCGAAACCAGCAAAAAGAGGGTCACAAATGCTTTGTGCATTACATTTACATTTTGGTACTAATAGCCTAGCACAATCAAAAGAAGCACTTGGACACTGCAGGTTAAATTGCTGGTTGACATCCTAGTTCAAGTATCTTTTCACTGTGTTCAAACAATGTTTTTGAAACCCTTAACCTTAGACAAAAATAGGTGTATTCCTGAACTAAAGGTGGCTGTCCGTCATGATATACTTCAGGGTACTGACTCAAAACGTAACTGCTATGGAAGTTCTCAAAGCTGCAGGAACTGTTTTCATGTGAATTAGGAAACTGCGCTTTGACTAGCTTACTCTGACAGGCATATATCCAGCTTATGAAATGGTAGTCTTGAATTTAAAGTCTACAGATGTCTACTGTTCTAACACTGCCTCTAACTATCTGTTCTTAATAAATACAAAGACCTGGCTCTGAAGCTTACAATATATATATATATATTGATAAACTCCAGAACAATTTAGCAAGGACTAGAAAATTGTGAGGAAAATGGGTCACTTTGAAAAACTGACTTGAATAATTTTCATTTATAAAATCTTTCTTTTTGAAAGTTTTTTATCCTTTGTAGTTATATTTCAATCCTGTATCACTTGTAACTGTGGTATGTTAAAAGGTTTGTAGGCTGTCCCACAGCACCATCCCTCAATTTTCAAGTGATTTCTTTGTATTTGAGAGGATTTTTCATATTCAATTTAAATCTTTTGCCCTATGATCAGCAAATCACATTTACAAGTATCTCACCACTGAAGAGAACACTCTTTAAGTATGTTTCATTTTCTTTTAAAGTAAGATTTTCAAAAATGCTGGAGTTACTTAATTTCAAAAATTACTCTGATTTTTAAGAGCAGATTGATGAGTCTAAATGCTCTCTCTGTAGATGTATATTTCATATTCAGTTGGCTGAATATGAGCCAGCAGTGTGCCTAGGTGGCCAAGGCCAATGGCATCCTGGCTTGTATCAGGAATGGTGTGGTGAGCAGGACTAGGGAAGTCATCCTGTCTCTGTACTCGGCATTGGTGAGGCCTCACCTCGAGTACTGTGTTCAGTTTTGGGCACCTCAGTACAGAAAGGACATGGAGATGCTGGAGAAGGTCCAAGGAAAGGCAGTAAGGCTTGTGAAGGGCTTGGAGAATATGCACTGACTCATCAGTCCGTGACTTGTGCACTGAATCAAGTCCCTGACTTGCTGGACAAGGTTTCAATACAGTAAGGGAAACATGTTAATGATTAGAGAAAATTGAACCAGTCACTTAAAGGAACATGTACGGGTCTGTCTTTTTAATTTTGTTTCTGCACTTGGGAGTTTAAAAAGTAAAAATAATTCTTTAAGCAGTTTGAAAATGAGAAAATTAAATGATGCTACAGTGAGGCAGAGATAGTGGTCAATCAGACAAACTGCAGTATCAGGTAATGGAGAAGATACTCCTGATGCATGAAAAGTATTTTTTTTTTCTCTAGTGCAGTTTTAAACTTCTTATCTAAGCTACTTTATCTGATGTGTTCTAGACCAATGTGTTCTATAGCCTGAAGAGCAGAGTACAGGTATCTTACTTCGTATAGGACATTTAGATCCAATGTGCTGTCGTGTCTTTGTCCTTCCCTTTACTATTGATTACATAGGTATCTTATGCAAACAGCACAGCTCCAGAAGAGAGGAATTTTCCTCAAAATGTTTTTTAGTCAAGCAGTTGAGGAATTTCCCAAGGATGGGTGAGAACCAGACTTGTGTGTAGTGCCTGACTCACCCTTGGGTATTAACAATGCCTTCATCTCTTCTGTCTGTGTATATTTATGAATGCAGCATCCATTTATCCTGGAAGAAATGAAGTCTATTCAAGTTTTAACAGTGGTTTGTCTCAGCCAAATCATACTTCTTTAGATGAAAACTGGAACATTCCAGCTCTTAAAAGTATAAAAATTGTGATTACTTAGGCTTATGCAGTTTTGCTTTAGGAAAAAAAAAAAAAAAAAAAAAAAAAAAAAGACATCCAAGAAATAAGTCCTTGCCTGGGACTCAGACTGTCTGCTTGACTACTTTGCAGAGCAACAAGTCTACTGTTACAAAATAACACTATATGTGTATTTTTTTGCAAGATTGAAATGCCTTCCAAAAAGTATACCCCAAATTATCTCTGTTTCTTTCATAGATTTTAGATATGTGAGTGAACTCTAGGTAGGTGATACTGCCCTGAAATCCTGAACTCACTCTTCCTTGCATTACATCTGTGTTAAATATCCTTCAGCGGGCTCTAGAAAAATAACTTGCTACTGCTGCAGTAGGAAATCAAAGTGGGTAGAGTTAAAAATTCAGTCTGAATTTCACAGGGGGCCACATTCAAAGAGATAGAATACATGCAATGAAAAAATTTGCTTTCTTAGTTATATTCTCTATTCGCTCTTTCTTTCTTCAAAGACACATGGATAAGAGCTGTTTGCTTAACTCTTTGCTGCCTGGCTTTGTCTGCATAATCTTTCAGTGGAGTTAAAATCTTTTGCTGAAGTCGTTCATTAGTGTGCAGCCTTGCAAGTGTTTTGTGAGTTCTCCAAATCATTTTGCTGCACCTTTGGCACAAGGGGTTGAATGACCCACTAAGGCTCAGACCTTGATAGAGACGTCTTTGATGATCAGCAAGTGGCAAACAAAACAATTGAGAAAATTAAATTGAATTTGGCTTCAAAAGGATGTATTGATTTTGGCAGTCTACTGAACTATGAAGTTTCCCTTTAAACTCTTGTTATGCCACTTTGGGCTGTTTTAATAGCATTTTTAATGTAGTATGTTGTATAAATTAATAGTTCAGTGTTCAAAGGTAGAATCTGACAGAGTATTCCTAACTTCCTCATCTCTCACAGTTTTAAAAGGCTGAGGACAGAAACTGTGTTTATTATCTTCACAGGGAAGCTTGCTTTCCTCCCCTAAGTGAGTGCCAGTTAATGCACACTGGCTGTGTAATTGTCAGTTTAAAAACTCTCTATGTAGATGTTTTCTTTCTTTGATTTCCACAATAAACTGCTTTTCTCAACCCAGTGTGACACCAATGAAAAGCAATCACGTTTCATTCTACTTTTTAAAACATGTATGATAAGTTGGCTTGAGTGTGTTAGTGTTGGACAGTAGAGACTTGCACTTGTTAGAAAAATTTGCTGACAAAAAAGCTGAAAGTCAAATGAAAAACAAGATCTAAAGGCCACTGGAGATCAAGGCTCAGAGTTAATGACTCTTTTGATAAAATAAGCCCTGTAAAGACAAATATGCAACAGGCTGTCATGAAGGTTATCAACTGAGTATCATTTTGAATGTTCTCATGTATATTTACTGTGAAATGGATCTGGTTCATGATAGCAGATGTATTATGTTCAGTTTCCCAGTAGGAGAAAAAGAAATCTAATACTCTAATATAGTTTATTTATAAGCAGTTCTATAGCAATTGATACCAGCTGTCTATATGGTTGTTTAGAGACAGATTTATCATTTTCTTTGTGGAAGGTATGACTGTTTTCAGAAGCTTTATAACATACTGCGTTGTGTCACTATTTTTTACTCCTCAGCTCGTTTCTTATTTAAAATGCAAAGCTTACTGTTGTTATGATAGATGTTTAGAAGCTTCCGAACTTAATTTCATATTTCCATTGTTTATTATCTAATGTAATAAGTATTTCAATTTCTAAATTCTGAGCTCAGTTCCCCTCAATTATTTTTTCTATAGTTTCTATCTGGAATACTTCCATGTGACTGGCCCTTTGAGGCACGGATGCGACATTCGTTAACAGATTTGTTTTTCTTTAACCATCCTGAAGGATTTTCTCAAGAATAATTGTCAGCTTTGTCCAGTGTTTCAGATTTTTGACACACCAGTGTCCTTTAAGCATCTCCAGTTTTCAGACACTGCTTATTTCCTTTGATAACAAATCGCAGCTGGAGAACACACTGGAGAGATCTAAGGCTAAAAACAACTTTTGCATTTAACTGTTCTAAACAGCTTTTTATATGCATAATATAGGGTTTTCTATGTTGTCTGAGAGCACAAACTAAGTAAACAGTTCTGCAAAATGTTAGTGGCAAACTTAATTTTGCTCATTCTTTCTTTTACGTACGTTTGTGAAATCTTTGTAACCTCTATTATGGTGTAAACATCTATTTTGCTGCAGTGGTAATATTTGAAGAGTGTGAATACCCTTGTTCATAACTGCATGCAGCATGTGTTACATACTCATAGGTCAATGATCCTTGAGGTCCCTTCCAACCAGAGCCATTCTATGATTCTATGAAAGAAGTAGTTCCTCATACTTGAGCACAAGCAGCAGTTTCTAACTCCTGTTCTCTGATTCCTCCAGTGCAGTCTGTGATCTCATCTGCGCATTTATTTGCCTCCGCTTTCAACCACTGTCTTCTCCTTAACCACTTTCATATGACTGTTTTGTGCCACAGTAAAACCTCTTGAGCACTTCTAAGCTGTTTTGCTATTCCAGCTCTCCATAGTTTTTTTCTGTTGTTTCCCATTAGTCTGTCATGCATGTATTATCCTGTCATACCTAGATGGCAAAAAAAAAGTCTCTTTTTTATATAATTCTTCATTCTATCTCACACCTGAGCTGCTAAGTAGCAAAGTAGAGCAGGATGAAAAGAGATGTTCTTGTACTTACTGTATTTAACAATGTATTTGAACCACAGCTCATCCTATTTTACATGGAGTTAATTTCGTAGTAAAAATGTTCTTGTACCTCTTATGTCAAACAGAATATACTTCAACCACAGTTCATTTTATTTTACATGATGCTAATTTCACAGTAACTCTGTGTAATCCAGATGTCTTCTCCAGACTTGCAGAACTTTGTGCAGATACATTCATATGATACAAAGATGAAATATAGTTAAGCAGCATGTCTGGAAATTGCTACGTTGTTAAGCTCAATTTCAAGTTGCACTTTGCAGAAATGAACTGAGGGCTCTCATTAGTCTGTTCATTATGCTGCTAGTAATGCCTGCTGAAGCAAGTCAGACAGATATTAAGGGTCATTTTGTGTAATTATTGAGCCAATCGAGGCATTAAGTACATATTTTATTTGGTGTTTATATGCTCATATTTTGTAAGATCCTCATAAAGCAAAAGAAAAAATAAGATTTGCCTTATTAAGCACAAAAAATAAAATTTCACAGACAGGAACCTGAGTTGTATACCAGTTCAGAATGTTAGGAGGCACTCCAAAGTGTTTAAGTTCTGCTTCTAGCGTTTAATTTGTTGGCCTTTATTTTAACTGTGTCTAGTCTGATTAAGAAAGGTCTAGCTTCTTTTAAGTTATGTCTCTCAACAAAGATCCAGGATCACAAGAAGGTTTTCAAATCGTTAAATAGGCTTTGAAAAGAGTAGCAAGGTGGTGCTAACTGCAGCATATGTCTCTTTTGAATGCTTTACCATCTGCTTCTTTAGCTGCAGCTCTGCATACGCTCTATGCATTTAAGGTTGTGTGGCTTCTTTTCCTTTGCTGTGCTGTTCCACATGACTGCTATGTTCTCAGCACTTTGCTGTGAGGACAGTGAAGAAAACATCACAATATCACTGACATCAATTTAGATGTTAGCTCAGTTCTGCCTGAGGGAATACAACCAATACCCAGTAATACCCACAGTATCAGCAGTGCCTGTTTCTTTTTATCCTATAGAAGGATCCTTACATATGCGCTGTGGCAGTACACTGGGTTGCACTCACAGAGGCTGAAAATATTCTCTTTTGAAAATGTCTACATATGAATGCATATACCTGAATGCATGCACATGCACCCTCTCAGCACCTTTATGAATAAATATTACTACAAAAAGTCATGCAAGTAATAGATCTCCTATGAAACTGACCCATTTTTCTGCTTGAGATTCAAAATGAATATCTAATACTTAAATGTTGTTTTGCAGATGTGTTTGTTTACTTTGATATTGATTATTGCATAAGGTCATCTAACAGCCCAATAAACAGGAGATGCCCAAAAGTTCATGAACAAGATGCTGAATTACTATTCTGTCTACAGTTTTCCATTCTTGCAGGCAAAGTCATTAAACATAGCAAGTGCTGACATCTCCCTGTATAGTCAGTGGGCCAGACAGATGTCATTGCATCTTATGCTAAATGTGACATTCTATTTTATTTCTAAGGATTTGCCCTAGTTAGATTGTTGGCATTTGAGATTTGATTTCATTAATGCTTGGAAAAGTATGCATTTTCTTATGGTAGACAAAACAAGTGTAGTCTTAAGCATTACAAATATCCTGTGTAAAGATGTATGCAGTATTAAGCCATTGATTTATTCGCAGTAGTATTTTTACTGGGGCAAATTATATCCATGAATCACAAAATTGAAGGATTATTGTATCTATGGGTTCATCCTTTGTGGATTTCTGTACTTTGTGGATGCGGTGTGCTTTTTAGAATATTATTCCATCTGTTTAATTCCTTTCTGCTCTTTTCTATTACACCGAGTTCCCACAGTGAGAATTTTGTTGTTCTTGATGTCACTACTGAACATTGTGTTACCTGATTTCATCCCATTGTTTTGCTTGTATCTCTGGAAACTTAATTTTTCTTGCTTAATGAGTTCTAATACACATCAGCTATATATTTATGAAGTCATTCTGCCCACTTCCTGTAACTCTGTTTGCAATTTCAACAATTTTGCCTGACTTTATTCCATGCTGTTTCATCATTTGTTCCATTTTTAAAATGATGCTTGTTAATTTCACCCAGCTTCCTCTACTTTGTCTCTATGTACTTTACTATTAAAGTACTGCGCTGGGAACAAAATGCTAAAATGCTAAATATGGTTTTATTGGAGTCATGAAGGAGGGCAGCCTCATTGTTCTGCAACACTATAACGGGAACAAAAGTTGTATTTGCTGGTTTTGTCTGCCATAATTCACGTCAGTCTCATCTCTGAAATTATTGCAGTTGTGGATGTATTTACATTTTTTTTCTAGGCAGCCCACGCAAGTTTGAGTCTGAACTCAGTAGGCTTTGTTTTCTGACCTTGAGGTTAATAGATAATTCAGTTTGGTAGAATAAAGGGCTATAGTTTTCCTGCCTTCCATTAGCAAACCTCTGTATGTTTGTATTGCAATTGTAAGAAGGCACATGCTGATTTACTTTTTTCACTGTTTCATTCTTGTTAGAGGTTGTGGTTCAATTTACTGCATTCCGTGGAGGTTTGACATGTCAATTAGATGTTATCGACAATAATAGAAGGGCAGTTGCTGTAAATGTGAAGTTTTTATGAGTGGTCCATGAAGTGGTGCCCATGGGAATGCAAGAGAGAAGAGCGATAAATACGGTGTTACATTATATGCTACAAAGGAACTGATTAATAGAGGGTGTGATTCTGTCTCCTATCCCTAAAAATATTTTTATGTATTTGCTGTTAATCAACTATTCCATTTGTGTGAACAGCGATATAATAACAATAGCTTACAAACTGTTCTAGGATTACAGGGGTAAGAAGTCTTTACAGTTAAGAGCAGCCCACTAGTTGTATTACTGAGCATGTTCATATGTTGTGTGGCTGTTCATTATCTTCGCTATCTAAATGAACATCAGAAGCAATAAATATTGGTAATGAGTGAACACAACAAAAGTAATTCAACCGTTAGGATTGATTGTGCATGCTTGTCTTCTGCTTGTATGCTATAATGTACAGAAAAGTTTGTAGATAGAATGAACTTGTAGGTCAAGATACTTAAGTCCACATCCTCTATCTACAAAGGGTGTAGGTGTAGATAACACAAGCCCCATTCTTGATGCAGCATAAAATTTTGGCTTGTGGCATTTTGTCAGACATTTGGCAGCAATTTGGTAATAATTTCATTTTTTGGAAAGATTTTAGAATATATGTTTCTAGAAATACAGAAAAATATCCTATTAAAATGTCCAAAATGTCCAAGCAAGCTAAATGTGTGAGTACACAGCCTATGCAACACAGAAGTGTAATTGGATGCCTGTATTGGTGTGTGGATGTGTATGAAAAGTAGTACTTACTTTTAGCTTTACTGTTGCTTAATTTCACTACTTTTTAATGTTATTTAATGTAATGTTGCTTCTAAAATAGCAAGCCATAAGCACTGAAGCTGCAAATGCAGAGCTATAAGCAGTCTTGTACTAGGAGTCTGTTCATTAAATATATTTTGCAGCAGACTTTTTAATCTCCTTTATCAAGCTCACATTTTCTCCAATAAATCATATACAATAAAAGGTTTTTAGTGTTTTAGGGAAGTCTAAAACACTAAATTATTACTGATACAAGATGCACAATTAAATAGCTATTTTGTGTGGATTTGTCCTAGCATTGGGAAAGACCAATGAGAATGACAGAAATATTAACATATTTTCTTCAGATTATTTCAAAATTATGTCTGTTCCTTACAGGAATTACACTTAGAATAAAAACTCTTGAGGGAAGTTTTACCAAGAGAGGTACCGTTATGTGTATTAAATATATAAGGCACTTATGTAACAAGCACTGTGAGAGATTTTTAGTTTTTAATATTCTTGCATTTATTCTAGGCTCATTATATTTCCCTTAGCCACTTTCTTTACCCCTTCCATTAGTATTGCCAGTCCTTGGGTGTTTTGTTCTTTCCTTAGTAGACCGAATAAGATATATTTGCTATCCCTTCAGTGGTCTATCACATAAGTAGAAGTAGTGCATTATTATTTGGTAGGTTTTGGCCCTGTTTCAAATAGACCAGCAGAAGGCAAGCTGTCACTTCAAGCTTCTAACTTGCATCCTTGGTTTGTGAGTGTGCTGTCATGATGGAATACATGGAAACCCAGTTTTAAGTCTTTATGGCTTTGACACTCTGAATTAATATGCTGTTTAATGACAGTTTTAGCAGGTGCAGTTTTATTTTGCTTTATTGTTTAGTACTGCTATAATGGAAAACATGTTTTTTCATTGGCAGTTTATGAGGTGGCTGTAGATCTTCTTATTATTTTATAAAGAAAAAGTCTGTATAGCAATAACCGTTATAGCATTTTTAGTGCATTTGCCCGCGTTGTTAGATACTCCATAGCAGAAGCAAATATAGTATTTGTTAATAGATAGGAAATGTAATACTTACCATGCAGTACATACTACAATACTACTCCTGTCTCTGTTTGATTGCTTACAGGTGTACACAGCTTTTTATTTGGCTAGTTACTTTCTTGCTGTCTTGTTTTCAGTACAGTCATCAGACTGATGTGTGGAAAGTCAACACAACTACTCTTTCCTTTTCCTTTCATCTCCTTTTTCAAATGTCTTCTCATTCATCACAATGAATACTGGATTTCAGTTCAAAAAGTTGTAGTCATCACTGAAGAATTCCACATCCAAATAAGCTGAGGAGTGTTTTGTCACTTACAATATTAGACATATGCGGGTAAGCATTAGAAAGCAAAATGGAGGCTACTTGTTGACAGTTTAAATTTTTCAAGGTGGGTTGTTATTTCTACTTTTTCTTCCAACTCTTTTGCTTATTCTTGGAGGAAGGAACAAAAAATGGAGGTTGTATGCATGCACAAAACTCACAGTGTTAGCCTGAGTCAGGCCAGGAAATGAATATGATATGGTTATTACATCTTGATGAATTTTGGTTACAAGTAATATCTTTCTCTTTGCTCTTATGTCTTTGGCCTGAACTTGGTTTCAACTATAATCAGTGCTGCTCTGGTGATCCCACAGTGTGGTAGTATTTTTGTAATGCCACTGGATCATTAGAAATTCTCAATAAAAGATAAGCTTCCACTTCTTTCTTAATTTGTTCCTTCTGGAAGAGGAGAAAATAAATGGGATAAGTCACTATTTATATCCCATTCTATATAATAAATCTGTAGAAAGATACCAGTTTTTCATAGAGATAACTAGGCAAGAATTTTAAATGCTGAGAAAAGCCATTAAATTCTTGAAGAGGTAAATTGCAATTTTAAAGCTATAGATAGCTTAAGCTGTGGCAAGCTATTATTACAATTTACCCGGACATCAGTTTTTCTTGCATTCTTCTTGCAGTGGGCTAATATAGAAAAAGCAAAAAAAAAAACAAACCATGAAAGTAGAGGGGTTTTTAATGATTTTCTTCTTACTGAGAATAGAATATAGTGAATAAGTTGTGGGATGCACAGAGCCATTGAGTTTTCAATGACAGCTGTTGGAGAGATGAAAGCATGTTGCCCAAGAGTCTGTTTATATGTTTGAGCAGAGAAAGTGATTTTCACTGCAAGGAGTTTTAAGTAAGATGGGCAGAGTCAGAGAATAAGAGAGCAAAAGATAATTATCTAAATTATGTTCAGTCTATTATAGAAGACGAATATAGTTAAAATGTAATTAAATATGACAGGCTCGCAAGATGCAAGCATGGCTTAGGAATGCTAATCATCAATTACTGCATCTCCTTAGGGGAGCCAGGCAGAACAAGAGAGGTAGAAGCTGGATGGCAGAGGTGAGATGTAGAGTGTTAAATAAAACACTGTAGGGCTGTAGCAGGGCTAATTTCTTTTTGAAAATGGAGCTAAGTTATCAGGAGACCTTTGCTGGCCAAACCAAAGTGCTGCATTTCATCTTGAGGACCCTGTTATGAGTCTGAGTACACTGATAGTCCCTAATGTTATCTTAGAGCTGACCATCTTAAAGTGATGATCAAGGCTGCTGTAGGTTGAGCAGCAAATCCCAAAAGAATCAGACACCAAGGTGGGTATGGAAGCAGAAAAAAACAAACCATCTACACTCCCTGAATATTTAAAAAAGCTAAATGCTGAAAAATCACTAATAAAGAATATATAAATACAGGAAGTCCAAAGGTGAGAATGTCAGATAATGGGAAAGAAAGCACTGTCATTAGCTTGAAAGGTTTGTTGGCTTGGGCAGCCAAGGTGAAGAAATGACTATTATTTTATAGAAGTGTCTAATCCCAGACCAAAAATAGAGATGCTTTAGACAAATTTTATTGCTGCTGTTCCTTGCATGCAGTGACATATGTATACATCAATACTGGAGAGACTCACTGAATTTGATGAAAATTTTTGTAAAGGAATTATTTCTCATGAGGAAAGGAAATAAGCAAATATTCATGGCTTGACTGACCATTTGCAAAATAAATAAATAAATAAAAATCTTATGGAGAAACTGAAATTGCATTAAAAGTATAACTTGCAGTAAAGTAAGAAAATTAAAAAGAAACTGAAGGTTTGCTACGGATTTATTTTGTTTAATTGAGGAATGCCTCTGAAGACGGTTGTTACAGCTTCATACATAAATAGAAGTCTGACTGAATTTATTTCATCAGCAAAAAGTATAAAAAGAGAGCACATAAGTCATGATATTTTTTGTCAGTTATCTATCTTCCCATATGGGTATAGTTACACTGCATAAATTATCTTTCCGTTCCCTTGTATATATCAGTGTTACCCAAGGAAATGTCCGCAAGTTGTACCAGAGGAGGTTTATATTAGACATAAGGAAAAACTTTTTCTCTCCAAAAGTGGTCAGGCACTGGAATGGCTGCCCAGGGAGGTGGTGGAGTCGCCGTCCCTAGCCGTGTTCAACAGGGGTCTGGATGAGGAGCTACGAGAGATGGTTTAGAGGCTTGTGGTAGCAATGATGATGGGAGGATGGTTGGACTAGATGATCCTGTAGGTCCTCTCCAACCTTGTGATTCTATGGTTCTATGATTCTGTGTGATTCTATTCTGTTTTCAAATGTTCTGTTATAGTCAAAAATTGCTGCAGTATTTTAGCAACCAAGGTTTATCTTCCTTATTTCCAAAGCGACTTTTTCCAAAACAGTTTTTCATTTTCTAGTTTGCTTTTTTCTTTTTGCTAAGGAAATAAATTAAGAGACCTGATGTTCTCATTATCTCATCAAGTGCTAATTCTCTGGTGGCAGCATTCTTGAATCTTAATAACTCTTCTGCAAGCTGTGTATAATTTTAACATTTTGGGATTTTTTTTCCCCCAGTGAGAAAGGAACAAAACGGACATAATAAAAGTAGTAAATATTCTTAGGTCCAAATTTACAGAATCTTTACCCAATCTCAGTTCAAATCTCACATTCTTTTTCAAAAATTCTTCCATTTTTTAATGTATTGTAGCGTGTTCTGGAATTATCGAAAGGGTGATTATAATCGAATCCAAATAACAGCAGTATAGAAGAAATGAAGGGAAGAACTTCAGATTCCTGGAGCTGCTGATCTAAATGAGCATTCTCAAAGGATCTGCAGAGGCCTTTCTCTCAATCCTTCCTGCTGTCATCTAGCAGTGATTTTTGACCGGTCCTCAGAAGTACTATAAAAAAAAAACCAACAACAAAACAACAAAACATTCCATTCTGTGATCCTCATTTAGGCTTTTCTTTTTCTGTTTTTTTTTTTTTTTTTTTTCCTTTGGTCACAGAAAACAAAATTTGTCTTAAAGCCCTGGAAAGCACAGACCATTCTCAAGAACTTCCCTGTGGTTCTAAACCCTTTTTGTATAGAACAGTTACTAATATTTTACAAATCACTGGAGAGATCTGATTTTTAACATCTTCACTTTTCTCACTAAAGTTCAGGTCAATAAATGTGAAAGCATATGCATTGTGCTAACTGTGGAAATACTCATGTTTAGAGAAATAATGTTGTGATCGTCTAATTGTTAAGTCTACACTTGGCAGTGAAGCTTAGCTGACTGACTGTAGTAGACTGAAATGAGAAGAACCCTCAAGGAAAATTTTTTCCTGCTAAGGGGGAAAAAATATTTAGATCATGGCAACTCTTCAGATCTTGGGGCAGTCAACAGAACAGACCATTTTCATTTTATATTTTATATCGAGGTTGAAGAAACAGCCTGAACTTTAAGCTAAAGCAAACATAGCCTCTTAAGGGTTATAAATAAATTGTGAAATATAGGTAGGTAACAGCTCTACCTCCAAGGCCTGATTCAGACCTCATGCTTCTATTATGATGAGCAACTCTAATCACATCCATTACTTCATGCAGTAATACCAGTAAACTACATGAAATTAGGTTCTTAATCAGGCTCGTAACCTTCTTTAAGCAAATATAACCTGACAGGAGCTGAAAACCTAATAGTAGACGAAATCAGACCCAGAAATGCTATGTTTGTGTCAATGAGATGATAGCTTTCCGCCAGGGTAAGATTCCAGTGCGTGACAAATACTAAGCAACAAAGCTGTTAATACTGCATGTCTTTGTGCACTCTACTTACTGATGGTGAGTAGTGTTTTGTTCTGGTTTTGTTTTGGTCCCTTCTTCTGTGAGCATTTGTAAAGGTATTTTCAGTATAATTTCATCCAATGTTTATCCCGTTTGGTGAATTAATCTGGTTATTCTTAACAACATTTTATTTCTAAAGCTTTCTATAGTAGAGACTAGTTTTGCTGAAAAGTTGTATTCTGTACCTAGTTTTCATGTTTTGTGAATAAATGTAATATAAATTCTATTGTATTAAAGCACTTCTTAGCTGCAATAGAAGACTGGCATTGGAGCCTCTAGCTCCTGTGACCTTTTTTATTCTTCTGTTTTATTGTCAGTGTGTTCTGTGAGCACAAAGATGTGATTGGCAGCGGTGTCCTTTGCCTGCCATTCATGAAGCTCCTTGTAACGTGTTGTACCTCACCCAAGTCAGAAGAGTACAAATGAAGCAGAAAGGTTATAGGGTTCCCAATCAAGCTCTTATAGCCAAAGTTACACTCTAGCTCTGGGAGGGTGACATGGAGAAATCCTCAAAATCTGAACAAAAAAGAATGCATTATTGCACTTGGAAGAACTGTGCCCCCCATCTCTGCCTCCACTGTTCCACTTACAGAATGAGTTGGAGTGATTGTTTTTCCTAGAGCTATAATTTTCTTAAACTGAGCTCTGATAGTTGAGATTTCTCGTGGGTAGTTAACAGGAGCACCTACTTTTATTTATCTTCTCTTTTGTTAGCAGTAATTTGGGTATTATTGCTGCATTCAGGTTGTAGCGATACAAACTGTGTATGAATACACAAAAGCAGAGACAAGGCACTTAAAAATAAGAATGAACAAATAGTGTTGATAATTCAGGTGCTGCAAAGTGTTTCTTTGTTTGTCCTTTTAAGTAATTCTGTACTGTTGTTTAGATAAATTCCCTCTGTATTTCACTGCAAGATGTGGTGACCAAACCTCATATTTGTATGTCTTTCTGAATTTTTTTTTTTGTAGATCCTGGCAAACAATCACTTTTGATAAACAGCCTGCATCCTTTATCAGAATAGTTGGAACTCAGAACACAGCTAACGAGGTAAGGAGTTGCTAATACAACTTATATTCTTCATGAATATTTAACTATACAATTTTTGGTATCTTACAATGAAATTAACAATACCCTCTAAAGAGAACTTTTTTTTTCTTTCTTTTTTCTTTTCCCCTCTGGAAATCTAGCAGAATGAGAATGAGTGCTTTCTGTATTTAAATATTAAAATATTAGTGAATGGTGTTACCTTAATTCTACACTCTACAGACTTGAAAGGTTGTTGCTGGTGTGGAAGATAATTTTGGTTTGACATGTTTTACAGACAAAGTACTATCAGCGTGTTTCAGGTTTTGACCTATACACTGTGCCAACAAGCATTCCTGTCAGCTTTGGTTAATATTTGAATCATTCCTTATTTTGATGACTGTTAAAAATAGCACTGTGGTGAACTAGAGAAAGGTGTATAGTCTCTGATTACTTGGTTTTATTGCCTTTGATCATTTTATTTGTCTTTGATCATTGTTGTGTAATGTCCCAGAGGACAGTTGACTTCAGTGAAACAATTTACTGTATGTAAATCTAAGAACATGTGTATGTCTTTGCAATATCAGGACCTTACGTAACAAAACACTAGAGGCACTGAGAGCTCCTTCTATGTTAATGCACGTCCACAATCTGTGTACTGTACCCACAGAACATTGTACTTTCACCCTTTACAGTGAACCATAGGTAGTGGTGTTAGAGGTTGTCAGTTCTACCTCTATTAGGAGTTACTGATTAGAATGGGATCAGATGACTTCCAGGAGTCCCTTATACCTTTAACCATTCTGTTATTTAACGTTGATATTAATGGGTGCTAGTTCTTAGCATTGAATGAGTTGTCAGATAGCATTGTTTGTACAATGAGATGTCAACATTAGTTTTCAGCAGACAATTGGAAAGAAGCTGACCATTAAATTAAACCAAAAATATCAATTATATTTTATTTTTCCTAAGGACTGCCTCTTATGGAGAACAATTCAGTCTTCATCAGTGAGTACGCAGAAATACAGAATCAGAAACTGCCTCTGGGGTTGTTACATGTGCATGAGGGAGTCCTTTTCCATTACTGATCAGTATAGGCAGTCCTATTTGCTCTCATGCCAATCTCTGTAATTTCTTAATCTTCATTAAAAGAGAATATGAGACATGTTGACTAAACTTAGCAAATCAGCCGACTAGAAACACTGCTTCCAACTTTTAATTCTCAAAGGCAGCCCTGAAAAGTAATGAGCATATGGACTTTTAAACGTAATTCTAATTACAGACTGGTTTACGAGAAATTTTATATCTTGTTTAGTTACTGATAGATGGAGCTCTGTATAACTACACTGAAGATCAGTATGTAGAAGTTGAGATTATGCTTATTCACGTAAAGGTTCAGTGAAACCATAAATACATTGCCATTCGAAGTCCCTCTGTCTTTTATCTTTAAGAACATTGCCCCATGCTATTTTATTTTAATTTTTAGACAGTTTGTTGCTCCAAAGGCTTCTAAAAAGAACATTATTAGCTTTCACATACTAATGTATTATACTCCTTTGATATATATATTAAGCAAATAATCTGTAATATTTTGTTATAAAGTTTTATTATTCAAAGTATATAGCAAGATATTTTTCATAAATCCAGTTTAATTAACAGCACTGTAATGAAAGTTTCAGTTTGTTCTGGAGCCTTGCTAGTCACTTCCATAGGAATGTAAGCATTTCCAGAATGCAGAATTATTTGCCCACAGCAAGTGGTATGATATGTCAAACCATTTTCATTTTAAACAAAATATGTTAATGGCAGCATGTTCTCATCACAAGTTTAACTGTAACATGTAGGAAAGCATTACCTACTTGTGCTGTCAGTGCACTGCCGCAGAGTTCTTCTTAACTTCGAAGCACAATCTGATTTTTGAAGCTACAAAAAAAAGCAAGCACAAGAAAAACATAAAATTGTTCAATTCTGTAAATGTTTTCATCTTTTTAACTCATCTTTCATTCACCATTTTTTCTATGTGTTGAAAGATAGGATGCTCATAGATTTACTTGACCTAGTAAATTCCTTTTCTATTTTACAACATGGTAAAAATGTAACTATTTTTCTTGCTCTTACAGATATACCACCTTCATAAATAAAAGAATTTTTTCTTGGTCTGTTTTAGCATTAGTCAGGCAGGTCATCTAATGCTTCTCTTGTAGCTTTCAAATAGTATTGACCTGGAATAAGCATCTAATTGCTAATGGGAAAGCCCTATCTAACAGATTACTGCACCAGCGTATATGTACTTGCTTTGTGTGTCAAACCTACCTTCAAATCTTCAGGTGTACTTAGCATGCTACTAATTAGACAGTGATACTGACGTGTGATCTTGGCCCTTATAGAGAAAATCATACCAGATTTTTTGTTTCAAGAATACTGGTCTTAAATACGTAATTCCAATACTGGTTGAGGTACATGAGCTCTGTCTTGTGATTCTTTCACAAGCTGTATTCTGCATATGTTGAAGTGATAGAGCAACTGAAAATGATGTTGAGAATTCACAGACTTGTTAACACTTGCCAGATGCTGAGAATTCAGTGTGAAGGAGGTGGTAACAAAGAAAGTTGTAATTTAAGAATTAGTTACTTTAGATGTTATTGACCAGTATCAGCTGAATTTCAGTGGTAACTATACTGTTTTAACATACTATATGAAGTGAAACTTCAGGTGAGAAACGTTCTTAGTGTAACATACAGTAGAGATAAGGAATTTCTAACTTACAGTTATCCATTCCTTTTTTTCGAGTGTGCTGCCTTTATAGGAAAGCTATGTATTAAAGAGATACAACGATAAGATATATTGTTCTCTTCTAAAAATACTGATAGTGATAAGTATGGCTGGAAAAATGTCAATAGCTGTTATTTAAAAAGCAGAGGAGAGCAATGAATATAAAAGTGGCTTCTCAAGAAATGGAACTGAACACATGAATTGACTTATTAAGAACTGTAGCAGATGGAGAGAATTCACACCACTGTAGAAATTAGTTTGACTTAGAAAAAAAATCACCAGAAGAAATGCAGAGAAAAAGCCATTTTTCCATTCTTTCCATGTGGGTGTATATACATGTTGGCAACAGTGCAGACAGAGAGGTGGCACTGCATCTTTATGTGAACGTGTGTACATATATAAGGGATTACAAACATACATCATAGTGTATCTATACAAAATCTGCAAGAATTTCTACATTGAAAGGAACAAGAAAATATAATGGGGATTCAAAAAAGAAAAAAAGCAGTGACTGTGAATGTTTTTTGCTTTGTTATTTTTTATTATTCATTTCATTCATGCTGTTAGAATTTGAATTAACAAGCTACCTTCCCAGAAAAGACCCAGGGGCTATTGCAGACATGCCAATGTAGGCATCTGCTCAATATGCACTTTTGCAAGGATGGTCAAAAACAGTAATAGGATTTTCAGTTGTATTAAAGGAAGGATAAAAAAATATAATAGTGTGTATTCCTCAATGAATATGTAGTACTCCTGTGTTTCGTTTATGGTATTTGCTTTTGTCCATTTCAACTTGACAAGGCCTGGGAAGCGAATTTAGAAGTGACTGCACTTCTTTGCGAGAAGAGCTTTAAAGACATCAGCTACATATAAGATTGATGATAGTGGTCCAGGTATTGTTTGAAGCCTCCAAAGCTGGTCACTGTAATAAAGGGCACAATTCATCTGCTTCAGTAGCAGCTTCCTTGAACAGGTTTGAATACATTTCTACATAACTCCAGAAAAGATCTGAACAGCTGCCACTGTTGTTACAGAAATGGGCGATCTTGAAATAGGATCATATTGGTAATGATTTGAACTCCATATCTAGTGTGTGTGAATAGCAGTCTTTTGAAGATGATAATTAAATCATATTACACATTTAAAACAATTAATGTGATTTATTGTTTTCCAATAGTATGTATTAGATATTTATGCTATTTGGCAAAGGAAAAATCACAACTATATCTATCTGCCTTCAAGCTATCTTCCTAATTTTCTGTGTCATATGGAAAAGTTTGTATAATTTCTAGGCCTTCTCTTGCTCCACTCTTATAACTTGTATCAGTTTGTAATATTTCTGTCACATGGAATAAAGGTTGTGAGCTCATGATGACGCATTCTTATTGGACTTAGTGCTTTTGCACTGATCTGGCCTGCATGCTTGCATAAAGATTTCATCTTACTTTGATCATGCTTTTTCCGGCATTTAATTGTTTATCTTCCTTTTTGTTCTCTCCAGGTGTTTCACTGTGTGCATTTTGAGTGCCCTGCACAAAGTGGTACCCACAAGGATGAGGGTTGCAAGGAAGTGGCAACAGCAGAGGTGGGGACTAGTGAACAACAGCTTGTTTCTCGTCCTGCTCGAGCTGGGAGCACTAGTTCTTTGCATTCTCTTCCTGGATCCACCTTGCGTTCACATGCTCACCAACCATAAAGGAGATCGAAAGGGAGCTTTTGCAGCCCCCTTGACATTATATAAAATTATTCAGAACTTTCTTGCGCTGGCACCTTTTCTTTCTTCTCCACTGTGAAGAAAGGGGACCATGTCTTGAAATGCTGAAATGGCAAAGGCTTTTCCCAAGGACATGAAGTGACTGCTTCACTCTTCTCAATTTGTTCAAATCAGGCTGGTCTCCAAAGGGGGAGAAAATAGGTCTTCAATCTTCATCAAGTACCCCATTAACACCCTACCTCTCTAATCTAACCAAGGCAAGGAGAACAAAAGGAAATAAAAGGCAGACCTACAATGAAAATCTAAAATGACTTGAGCAGAATAGAAGGCATATGAAATAACTATTTGTTCCCTGAAGGCTTCCATTAGCGAAGAAAATGTTTATGGAACACATCAGTACAGAATGTGTTATTTTTGAAAGTTATTCTTCATTCATATTCCTTTGTAACCAGTAATCTCTTTTTAAAATTGTTTTAACTTTGCATCCCACTTTCTCTCTTATTTTTGGCTGCAGCAAATGCTGTGCAGTAGATTAAGGAAGCATCAAACATGTTTACCTGCTGAGATGCAAATTCCCTCATACATCAGTGGGATGTCAAGAAAAGCCTTTATGATATCAACAAACTAATTAATGGATGCTGTATTAATCTCGATCCTAGTTGGCTTTTCTGTGTGCAAAATTGTCATTTCTTAGAGTCAAAAGGAAAATTTCAAAATCAAAACTCTATCTTGAGAAAAACCTGTTTTTCACTCGTGAAGATGATTACTTAAATTTTACTCATATTTCTAAGACAACTTGCAACAGATAATCAAAACTTTTTGGTCCGGAAAGTGAAAATTCATCTGGTCACTGACAAGTAGTTGTTCAGAATACAAAAGAAAGGATTTGCAGAAGGCTATTTTTATCCAAGAAACGATGCTTTACAGCCTGAATCTAAAAATTTAAGGGCCACACATAAACTTTCTCATAATCTTCATGGAGTGTTATGCTTTTGCACTGTATTATAAGGGATCTGGCTCTCATTTTACTTCACAGAATTAATTATCCATCCATGTCTGGATTAAATTGCTTACTACTTCACTTATTCTATGTGTTTACACATTAATGAGAATGCAACCTCTCACTTTCCAGATCCAGATGACTTAGGAAGAGCTCCTTGTTGGCCTTTCAGTGAAAGTGTGTTTTTGTATTATGACAAGCACTGGTGTAATTGGCAAAATTGATTAGAAGGGTAGTGATTCCTCTCAAAGCATCTTATACTGGAAATGTCAGCCATCCAGTTTTATGAACATGGAATTTCCTGCGGTGACAAATAGCCTTGTCAGAAGAAAACAAAGCTAATATAGGATAAAAATGGTTTTCCTTTGCATTACCATACTGATAAAATGAGCTACATATCAATATAGCAAATAGTATGCTAATTTATCACAATACGTAATTTGAAAGAATTTCCCTACTGTGTGCTGGTTGTGCTTAAAACTGGAAGAAATACAACAAATGGCAGCAATGAATCAGTAGAAGCATCATAGGAGAAATGCTTTCTCTTTGTTGTTTCCAATAAAATTGACTAGACTTCATCAAGAATATTACAGTATTTTTCATTGCCAAATTACTTTTGAGTACTGACATTTGCATGTCGTCCCATCCCTTCCCACTGTTGTCGTCTGTCTTGTGATGTCTGTCAGTGAAGATGCATGCACACTACATTGTCTGTCATTTTTAATACACTTCATGGCTGCCTTATGCAGCATTGAGTTCTGAGACAGGATCTTGCTTATGAGCCAGTACCTAGTCTTGGTTGCCGATTACCTTATGGCTTAGCAGCCTTTGGAGCATGAAAGAATTGAGGCTAGCTACTGGGGATGCAATTGCTTTATGTAATTATAGGTCCAAAAAGTTGGATTATTTTTTCTTTGAAAAGTGAAAACAGATCTAGTTTAGTTTTAGTCCATGCCAGAACTTACTGAGCTGAATGGAGCATGTCTTGTCTTTGGTAGTTAAGACCTTTTGTGTCAGTGATGATATTTCTTTGCAGTTTGATCAAACAAATGTACGTTTTTCAAGTTGTGGACACGCAGGGGGTGTAACTTCCTAGCTGTTGTTACAGAAAATACTTAACTTTTTAAAAAAGAACAAGAAAAAGAAGTTTGTGCCAGATGTTGGGAGTTTAGGTGCTCAGAGAAAGAACAGGATTTTCAGTTTGTAATCTTTGATGTGCACAATTAATTTTTTTGTATACTAATAAGCCTTACAGACCATACGCTATTGCAGATTCTTTTTGATCTTGCCCTATGACTCACTGTTGAAGAGAAACGTCTATTAATTTCCCATGGCATTAGTGCTCTGCCAAGAATCTGAATGAACAGATAAGAGAGATTCTCAAAGCAAAAAGAATCTTGTCCTATAGAAATGCCAATTTGCACCCCCAAAAATCATTCAAAACAAAAGCCAGTATAGCAGTGTCCTTTCTTACAGTCTTTATCCCTTCCACAACTTAAGAATGTCTACCTTTTTATTCAAAGAAATAATGTTGAAATGTCTAAGGGACCTGAACTCTGCTTGTTCTTCTAACATCATCCACTCTCAAACACCCCCAATATCTTTGTGGCCTAGTATAGGTCTCTGCCTTAAACACAGTGCCAGCAAAATATTACTACTGGCAAAGGATGACATCAGAGAAGACTGATATATACTTTTCTGTGAGTGTTCTCGTGCTTTCTAAGTATTCTCTGCATCTACTAACTCCTAATATGAGATGTAGCTCTTGGATGTTCTTCTGAAATCTAGTTTTTTTTCTTGCAGTGGAAATAAATTGTGCTGTTATGGCTTAATATCAAGGCACTTATAAGCAACAGGGTTTAACTGAGTCATGAGATACTATAATTATTCAGAACTGCATGATCACTTTCTTTTACTTGCAACAGAGGTTGAAGAGAAATGACCAGCTGTTCGTTGCTTTTTGTCGGACACTATAGGATAGACCTGTTGTCAGCTTTCTAGACAATAGAATTAACTGTATTGCCAATATTGAACCATTTTGTTTAGTTAGTACTTCAGCCGTAGTTATCATTTGATATCTTTAAATTCTCTTGTCCTCTTTTTCTCTTGTTTTTCTTCCATTGACTGAATTCAGAGTTGGGTCTAACTCATATGTAGCTTAACAGAGCTCTTTCTAAATTCTCTTTATTTAATGCACTAATTCCAAGTGAATTTTAGAGATTTTTATTCACTGAAATCTGTGGCCAAAGATTGCCTTCAGCAAGAGTAAATTCAGTATTTGTAAAACTGATTTATGTGTGAAAATAAGTTTCTAAAATGAGCAAAATTGTGCAGCTCTGCTTTCAAATGAACTCTAAAACAAGTCTGAATGACAACAAGAATGTCAATGAGAGAAATTAATCCAAGAGTTACATAAAGGACAGTACAGAGGAAGAATCATCAGTGTTCTTAGGAAAGTAACTGTTTTTCATTGCACTTTCCTTCCTTTACAGCTCTATTTAATCCTTTTCCCATGCAAATCTGTTTTGCTTGTTCAGTATGACAGTTCATGGTGGAGCTCTGTGTTTTTCATTATTGCTGAAAAGTTGAAATGAACTTAATGCTTCTTCATCTTTACTAATCATAACAACAAATCAGAGAGTCTTCAGTTTATTACCTAACTTGATTTCCATGAGAGAAAAGAAAGCAAATGATATCAGTAGTTTTCTTTTTACTTTAAGCAAATTAAGTTACCTAGCCAAATGCATGTGAGTATCTACTTAGTGTTCAACAGTGCTTTGTACAGAAGTCAGTGTGAAGATCAGAAGGCAAAGTTAGTGTCATTTTTGTCTGATTCTTATGTAATCCTTCTGCTTATACAGTGTCACCCAATCAGAGACCCTTGATATGGAATCAGAATTCAGCTAAGTTCACAGGAAGCAGAAAAGCTCTGCATCATTTTTCCCCTAAGAAAATGTTTGCTGGCTTGTCTTTTGACAGGTGATGACATACCATCAAATCAGCAAATGAATGCATTTGTAATTTGTTGTTGTGGTTGGAGCAATCAGCAAACACCAGAGCCAGTGGTATTTAATGGAGTATTTAAGAGTAGACATTTAGACTTGTATGTTATTGTAGCAGTTGCTAGAGGATAAAACTGTGCTTAGAAGATAATACTTCTTGAGGCCTGGTACCCTTTCCCTTCTCTTAACTGATGATGTGTTTAGGTTAGAATCCTCAGCTGTCTCTGGTTGCCAGCTGTTGTACTAGTTAAATTACATGTCAGAGCTCCACAGGCTTTGTACAGGACACAAGTAATAAAAATACTGGGTTAAATTCTGAATGGAATACCATACTCATATACCATATACCAATTTTAATTGGAATACCATATTCATATATGTGTTAAAATGGAGCTTAGTAGCTTATCGTTTCACTTGAATTTAGAATAGGTTCCTAAAGCTCCTAAACTGAGAAAAACTATGTGAAATGTTAATACTCTGTGGTATGGCAGGATGTGAGATCACTTTGATGGTTGCTTAAGATGTGGAAATGTCTAAGGTATGGGTGAACACGTCCAAAGCTGGTTTTTCCAAAGTTGTTAGGAATTGGTGATTTGGCTGTAGTAAAGTTTATAAAATAGAGCAAATCAGATGCTCATCTCAAAGACATTTATGCATGTTGCTCCTAGGTAACTTGCATGTGACTTGTGGTCTTTACACAGTGAGCTTCCATATGAATTTAGCTGACTTCTCAAAAACACGTACAGACTTCTCAAAGGCCATTCACAAGCTCCATTGCAGTGTAGACTGAGGTAATGTGGAAGTCACACCAAGAGTCCATCACAGAATTTGAGTCTGTTTGTCTTTGAAAATGATTACTGGAAAATCAGTTATAAAAAGCACCCTGCAATTTTTATTAGAGAAACAAAGCCTAAATTAACATAATGTAGTATAATATGAGGAAAATGCAAGTATCTGGTATTTACACATAGATTGACTAGATTTTCTAATACTGTATGTATTTAATCACTATGATGTACATACAGATGGTGGAAGTAAGTAAACAACCAGCTCTATACTTAAGTAATATGCCCTTGGTAGTAGACATTATCATCCCATCAGGAAATCAGAGAAGTTTTTCTTTTCTTGTTCCTTCCAGCCTAGTAGAATAGCGTAGCTAAATGTTCAGAAATAAAAAAAAAAATAAAAAATAATTGATTTGTTACATAAATGTCCTGGGAGTTGAAGTTTAGATTATTGTAGCTAAAAATCAGAAGGAGTCGTGACTTCTGTCTGCTTAGGTGTAAATCTGCCTCCCCAGTGCCTCCTGCTGCTTCAGGCCCTGAGCTTTTGTAGTGGAAGGAGACATTGTTGGTGCAGTGTAAGTACATTTCTTTGTCAGAACTTTTACTCATCTATTTTGTGTTTAGCATCTTGGCATATCCATTCTGTTAGAAGAAGGTAAGCTGGCTTCTCATGGCTTTCGAAGTTACTCATTGTCTCCTGCAGACTGACAGATACCTCACCACTACTGTCTGCATTAAGGAGTTCGCAAAACTGTTATACAACAAATGCTGTATGTCCAAACAGTACCAGCTGACCTTAAAATATCTTAAGCTGGCCTGTATTATTGTTGAGATGAGATCTTGCATGTCTAAAACTCTGTGCCATGCAATCCAAGTGAACAGTAGTGGCTGCAGCTTCTTTCTGCAGAGGAAGCAGGGAATTTGCACGCGTACCAGAAATAATTCATTTTCTTTGTGTTGTTTCTGTTCTACATCCCATGTCTCTGTACTCCTGAGCTATAATTGCTAGGTGGTTTATAATCATAAGTACCTAGAATCCAATAAGTATGTTTAACAATTGATATCAAGAACTTTTGTCTTTAATGAAAAGTTTTATATTGTGCTTTTGAAGCATGATTTGTCCCCTGGATTGTTTATTAGTGTCTTCTATAGCTGGAGTTGTGAGGAAGAAACTGGAGAAAGGCTGTTATGTAGTTGCATGCTTCTGTTTCACAAGTTGAAGTGACTTGGCAAAAAAAGTATTTTTACATGCTTTTTTTGTGTGTGTGTGTCTATAAGGAGTCTGTAGTTTAACTGAATGTAGATGATGAACCGAGGAAGATGATGAACTGAGGCAGTAAGATTTTGTTCATTTTAATAGGAAGAACAACATGAAGGTCTGATCACTGTAGTCTGAGCTACATCTGCTTGTTTCCTGTCCTCACAGCTCTTAACTTTTCCTACACGATTCCCCCAGTCTGCCTGTTTCCCCTTTTCTTTTTCTCTCTATCTGGAATCATATTGCTGTTGCTGCAGTGTTTCCCGGAACTTTCCACTAATCTGGGATATATTAAGTATTTAAATTTATTTAATTGACTTTTACACCTTTTTCTGTTATATACAGAATTCAGTAGCCTAGTCCCAATTCATTCACATCAGATTTAAAAGTCAGTTACTGCTGAGCTGTCAAGAGATAGTGAGTTTAATTTGGCTGTCTTTGGATATGGAAAATACTAACTGCTTTCAAGCTTCTACTTTCATAATCTGAACTCTGTTTTCCTTAAGAGAAAAATCAGTTGAGATATTTTCTGTTGATTTAAGTAAAAGGTCAGGATTTGTGTGGGCTTATCTAATTTAAATCCAATATAATTGTGTTTCTTGTTCATTGTGATGTTCATATATGTTCAATTTGTTAGTTGTTCATTGCTCGATGTTCCAGTTGTATATAGGTGTTGTTTTCTCAATAAACTGCATCATGAAAAGTGAACTCTGAAAGAATCTGCAACTTTTCAGAACGCTTGTTTCAGCTGCTTGTAGATTCAAATGTTACACTGAGCGCACGGGCTCCTTGTGAGAAATACAGCAATGCTTCACAATTCAGTGTCCATGGCTATTAACTTTGTCTATTATATTGCAGAACCTTCCTTTCTGCTTTGCTCAGTTTCATCAATACTGATTTTCTTTGTGGGGTGATTGTTAATATTGTTCCTTCAAATATTATAAGTTAAGTATTAGTAGCCAGGCCAAACAGAAGTTCTATTTTTAATGAACTTTTTCCACTCATTCCCATCAGTGCTCCTCTTTCTCAGCTGGCAGTGGTTTATATAACTCTATGGTTATGTTCCCCTTCTCTGTAGCAATTACCATTTTATCTTGATAGTTTTGTGCATTAAATCCCTACCCTTGTTTCTCATGTTTCCTAAGCATCCACTTACCAAAGCCTGGTCCAAACCTACCTCAGACATTACTGTGAACAGATATGAGATTCAGTTACAGTGAATACTTTATCATAGTCCTTTAAACATTAAGTGCACGTACATGGAGCTTAATCAGCCTGACAGACAGCAATTGCATTGTCAGGAGCACAGTCTCTGGAGTAAGGCATTTAAGCAGCATGAATTCACAGGCACACCCAGCAGGGCTCCTACTCAGCACTCCTTCATGAAAAACATTTAAGGAGCATGATTTCTGATATGGGAAATACTTCACCTTTGTGGTTGAGTTCTTTGAAGGAACATGATATTGCCTGCACTGGACTGTTTTAACCTATTTTTTATTGTGACAACCATTGGATATGTTGTGACATCACACCTCCACTGCTGGTTGTTAGGAGCTGCACTACTGTATTGGACTGTGTTTATCAGGTGAGAATAATCCCCCACAAAGCACTGTTTCCATGACCTTGGTAACGTTTTCTACTGCTGTGGATATGCATTGCCAACCAGTTGAGCTAATCAGTTTTCAGGGAGAACGCTAGTTGCAGATTGCACTGCAGTGATCTGATTGGTAACATTGAGAACTGCCTGGATTTTAAGTTAGCCACTCAGCCTGGTAAGCCTTGTTAGTACTGATTTACCATTAGATATGCACATTGTCGTTTTCTGTGAACTTGTAGAAAAAGAAGCATCTCAATCCTCTGTAACAACCAACACAGTCCTCTGTAACAACCAACACAGTCCTCTGTAACAACTGTGCTTGTAATGCAAGTTACGGGGTTATTAAACAAGCATAGGGCATTCTGTCCATTCTCTAGCACTGTATTAACAGTTTGCATGAACAGCTGATAAGCAAAGGCTTCTGACAGCAAGGAAGACTAGCTCTGGATTTGTTATTTTAGAGTTTCAAAGAGCAGCCAAACTTTCCACAGCGAATACGGGACCAGACAATGCTGAATTCAAAACATCAAGTGAAACTTGTGCTTTGTATTCTTTTCTTTAGGGATTCTTCTTTTAAGTATTTAACTTCATAGAAAAAATATAGGGTATATTTAAAATGGTGATAATCAGAAATGCAGCTTTTCAGGAACGAGAGGGATGTAGCTTGAGAAATAAAGTGATCTTTTATGTTCAAACACTTACCCGCAGTTTTGTTAAAGTAACGGTGGAGCCTTTCTGGTGCTGTTCACTTATTGCATTTAGGAATTTGAGGCTTTTGGAAGAACTGGACTTAGGTCCTAGACACATCAAGGCCTCTATTGATGTGGAACTCATAATACAGCAGCTTTAATTTCAGCATAGAAAACACTGGGCACTTGCATGCCAGTGCACTTCCTTGAAGCTTTGAAAATATTGAAATCAACAGCTGCAGTAGGCTACTACCAGCATGTGCCACTGTACTCTTAGGAAGAAGAAATTATGAATACACAATCTTTGTTACCTGGGAAGTGGAGAGACCGAACTCAAAGGACAGAAGTACAATGCCAAATTGTAAGATCAAACTGAGATGCCATAGTAAACCATCACAAAAATGGCATAATATAATTAGATCTGGTTACTTTTGTGCATTTATTAGCCATAAAATGAGTTTTTTATTAACCGTTGATGAGTTTGACAGTTGTTAGGTTTGGAGACTGAGAACACAGTGATTCGAAGTTCCTTTTAAGAAATGCTGTTCCTTTTAAGAAATGGATGTATATATTTTAGAGCATAAGCTGCCAGTCACCTCATTTACTAAACTTAGACATTTTTAACATATGGTATTAGTGATGCAAGGAAGACTTGGTTTTGAAATAATATTTGTCTAATACAGTACAGGCAGGACGTAAGCCAGAAAGTTGTATAACCCACTCAGTGAAAAGCAATGTACTCTGAAACCATCTGCGTTCCCAGGCCATGTGTCCAAGTCACAAAGAAGGTGAATGCTTTTTGCTCGATCTTGATGAATCAAAGGCTTCTTGAAGGCTTTAAGAATTTCCACTGCAGCCCTCAGGCACAATGTTGGTAATGTCCAAGATAATGCAATTCCTAGCATCGTGCTGATGTATTATACTGGAAAGAAAATAAAAAGTTACAAAACAGAGCGAGGAGGGGCAAGTTGGATGAGAACAAAGTGTGGAAGAAATATTCTGTCTCATTGCTCTGGTAAGGATCTGGTTTATCTTTGTGCTTAGGCTTGTAAAATGATTATGAATAGGAAGGGTACGTGAGGGAATGCAGACTGAAGTGGAAATGCAGACACCTTTCCAAACAGAAGCAGAGTACAGGGGCAGTTGGTTGCTACAGTCTAAGGACTTTTTTCCAAATTACTTCTAATTCTAGAGGATGGATTCACTTGTTAACAAGTAGTGGCAATCTAAGCATAAGACACTGTGATATCATCATCTGAGTTGGAAAGACCAGATACATACCATGTAAAAACCATTTTCTTTTCTCTATATAAAGCAAAATACACATAAATGGGACATTTTCGTTAATCATTTTGTAATTTGTCCTCTATTGACTGCTACTTACATACCCTTGTAGGCTATGCTCCACAGATCTCCTTGTAGCTTAAGGTAAAAAAGAATTAATAATGTAAGATCTTACTTGAGTCTCTCTGCTCCCGTGCTTTCCCATTCTTCCCCTTTTTCTTTCCCAAATATTTACCAATACATGTTATTCCATAGCAGGAAAAAGGTGGGGTGGGGGTGTATTTAATTGGTTTTGTTTGTTTTTGTTTCTGAAGCATCAGAGAAGGAAAGGTATATAGGAAAAAAAAAATGTATCCCACTTAATAAGAACAAGTTAATCTCAAAATTATCTCTTATTGCAGCAGAGTCATTGGAAAATAGCATGTGTCTATTCTGTGCAGTGCCAGCTTTAGTCCCATTTATGTACAACTGTTCTTTGCTATCTGTTTTGAAGATGTTAAGCTTGGAAGCTGAAGCTTAAATTTTTAAGCTTTTATTTTTTAAAGGCTGCATGACTCAGGGAGGAATAGAAATAACCATAAATCTTCACTCCTATCAGCAACAAACAGCCTGCCAGCTGCACAGGTTCCCTCCTGGCTTGCAGAAAGGACACGGGCCAGTTATTATCAGTGTATTCATAGAAATGCTAGTTTCTCTCGTTCTGTTTGATCAAACAAGCGTGGTTTTTGAATGTTAAGATTCATGGCGTGTGTCTATGGGATATAGTGGGATCGCTTAGTGCTGAAATATCACCATCTCTAGGATAAAATCAAACAGGCATGAGGAGGCATTTTTAGAATATGAAAGGTATAAAGGTATATTTGGCTTCTTATTTTTTTGAGCAGTTATTCTTTAAGAGAGGACATTCTGTATCCTGACAGCTCGGTTTCCTTAAGCCTTTGGAGAGAGATATGGTCTCCCTTCTTAGGCATCCCTCCTCTTAAAGTAGTCCGTAGCAGAGGAAGGTTCATGAAGAACCTTATCAAAGGCTTTTTGGAAACCTACATATAGTATACTGAATTGATGACTTGCACCATTGTGCTCACTGACTTCTTCAAGGCTCTTAACATATTTATAAGGTAATTATTTCCTCTGCAAATGCCATCCTGAGTGTTCCCAATTTGTTTACCAAAGAGGAAATGAAGAGACAAGCCACGCTTCTGTGCACCGTGGAACAGTTTTTACCCTTTCCTATCTGCTGGGTCATACGCTCTTACCTGTCCCCTATTGCATTTGGACTCCATCGCTACTGCATTTAGTGTGATTTTAGAAGATGGGAGTCACTGCTCAGGGTGTAGTGTGTATTGCTAATCAACCCACACCCAGCCAAGGAAGCATGATTATGGAATAGCTGAGGAATTTGGTTGTCATGAAGCATTACCAATTGCTCTCCCTTGTGCCTGCTTCCCTGGGCTACTGTCTTGTGCCGTGGAGCTCATGCAGAGGGCAACAACATAGGCTGAGACACAGCTGTGTTTATTTCATCTAAAGACTGTCTATAGGCCATGAGTAGGTGCTCGTATCTCTGTGTGCTCAATGGATGCAAACTGCTACAAGCAAATCAGCCGTGGGCATGCACATACTTGTACAATGAGAGATTCCTAGTTTGATTTGTACCATTTGTGAGCTTTGAAAATGTGGACTGTTGTATTCTTTGTTAATAAGCTTTGTTGATGATTCCAGGATTGCTGCTAAAAACCATGTAAAAGGGATTCTAAGAACAGCTAATAATAGCACTTGCATTGGAGCCCATGCATGAGACCAAGTCAGAGCTGTATTTGGAGGTATTCATTTTTTGACAAAAAAGCTTTTTCTGCAGCCTGGTTTCATGATTTACTTAGGTACAAAGTGTAGGAGGAAATCATATACAAACAAGTGTATTTGAATATATTGATGTGGGGCTTAATAAAAGAGTATTAGAAAGGTTGGGGTGTGTCTGAGGCTCCCTAGTGCAGTTCTACAAGTACGCTTGGTTTAGCAAGGCAATTTGCTCTCAGTCCGCCACTGCAATGGATTAAACTTATGCCACTGTAAGGATCTCAAAAGGTCTTTCTTTCTATCATTCCCATGAAATGTACATTTAAGATGTGTATTTTTAAAAAATGAGAATGTGGAACAAATAGGTGATTTGACAAGCGTGTTCTTTTTGCTGAGTGCCCTTTGCAGGACTGCTGCACAAATATCCTTGTTGTTTTAATTCATTATCACATTCTGTTATCGGCTGCTGGGTGAAAAGACATTTTTTACTAAAGTGCTGACACAGTGTAGTTTTACTGCTGCTTGCACTGTCCAGATTTCAGCATCATATAGTGGAGATGACACTTTCTCTCACAGAAATATTTTTAAGCTAATAGTGTTACTATTAATAAATAGGATTTTGTTAATATAAATGGAAAATATACTGTGATACTTTTAGCCATGCTCAAAGCCAAACGGCACCAGAACAAACTTGCTGGAAATGCATAAGCTTACATTACAGTAACATTTTGATTGCTCATGGTTTTTAATGACAATATGAGACAGAAACAACTACCCTTGTAAGTGATCAGAACAAAGAAAGGAATTAACCTATAATTTGTTTGCTGTCATAATAATCTCTAGGTTAAAACCTGTTAGGATGATCATAAGGGAAGAAAGCTCTGCCTTTGTGACTGAGGGTGATAGAAGATGTGTCTTTCAGAAAAAGCGCAGGAAGAGAAAACAGAGGATTTGTACACTTTACTCTCTCCTATATATTTAATGGTACTTTTTCTTGGCCTACTTCCAGCAGCTTTCCTCCCCTTTGTGTTGCTGTAACTACAGTGCAGAGGGGTTTCTATCAGTGACAGTGAAGTTCTCTAAAGTTCAGTCTGTTGTGAGGAAAATGGAGCATATCCTTACTATACAAACATTTTCTTTGTTCGTGTTCTTATGTAGAACTGATGAAAATATTTATTTAAATGCATAGAAATGCTCCTTTATCAAAATGTTGCCTCCAAATGCAGACCTGGAGAATTACCTGGGCAGAACACTGAATACAGCATTGGCAGTTTCAAAGTCTTAACTGGGCAAAGTTTTGCCTCAGCTGTAGTTTAGCCCCTGGTTAGAAAAGACAATTAGCTTCAGTATTCTTTCCACCTTTCTCAAATTGGGAGTGATAGTATGAACATGGATATGTTATCCTGCACACTTTATTAAATCCTAATTCCTCATTAATTTGACCTTTCTTTTGGTTTCAAACCAGACTAGGACAGGAAGAAATGCTGTCGTCTTCTGGCATTTGCAAGACTTGGGTTTGACTGATGGAGTGTTTAATAGCTCCTGCGGCCCATTACACTTGCACATAATCTTTCTGGGTGATGGGCCAGCATTTGGACATTAGGGTATATGACTAGGACGATTAAATCTTCTCAAAGTGGATGCTGTTACTCCTTTCATGCTGTTATTCATACCATTGACCTCAAAAACACAAACTGCATGTTTATTAATATCCCAGAGTATTTTTTTTCTTGTTTTACCAAGTATAAACTCTGAAAACAGAGGTAGCTGCTTAGGGAAATAACTTTCTCAATTACTTCAATGTAGCAGTTTCTAAGTTTAGCTGTTAAAGGTCAGATTCCCTCTCAGAAGATGAGGAAAGGGGATTCATCTTCAAGAAGTAACTCTTTGGCCAGACATGAAGGAGCTCATAGGCTATGGTGATCCATAGTCAAGGAAGTGCTTTTGTATTGTAATGGTTGTGATGTTTTTTATTTGTGTGAAGATGAGAGAGAAAGTAGGAGATGAAATGTGAACATTTGGGGCCATATCAAGGCCATACTGACCTGTAAGTAAAGTTGGTGTTTATAACATCTGCTTTGCAAATCCTGACTGTCTGTGCAGTCAGAAGCAAGTAGGCTGGATACTGAAGCTAACAGGTGTCTGAATTACGTGGACTAAATATGATCTATAATTCTTTCCACTTATTTCAGTATTAAACAGGTCATATCAGCTGTGATGTCACAGGTTGAGGCATATCGGTAGGCACATAAATGTAAGATACCATGGAGGGGCACTACATCATATTTAATGGTTTGCTTTTACTTAGCTGGAGATGCTTGTGTCATATCTAAATTCAAAATATCGAATGTTTTTAACTTGATTACAAGTTTGTAATGAGTTAAGTACAGTACAGTCTCCATCACAAATGTCACTTGCAGCACCTCCCTGTTTTTAATCAATATTAAAGATGACATAGGGTTAAGGTTGCACTCATGATGTATCTGAAGGCACTATTCTGTGCTAGGTGCTATGCAAACATGTATTTCAGGTTTAGTTTGAAAGTGTCACCTGACCCATTCTATGGCAAGGAAGATAGTAACGCATTCTGTTTCCCTGAAGACATTGTAGAAGCGACTAGCTGACAGCTGTAGTGTAAATTTTACTCCTGAGGATGTGAAGTAGCAAGTTGCTTTATCATTTTCTTCCTCAAATATAAGTAAATTCGCCAATTTCTTTTGGAGTGATTTTAATTTTGATGTTGTTAGGCAGCTTTATTTTTCTCAAGATTTATGGTTTTCCTTATGTGTCATTCTCCCTACCATTTTTTCTTTTCCATCCCTCTTCAGAGTCACATTACTGAAGGAGAGCAGATGCTGACAAACAAAAAGAACTTTGTACATTTTATTTATCATGAAAGTGCTAAAAATCTAGCTTTTTAGCTCACTTAATCATTTTGACAGGGTGACAATACGATGTATCATCACCAGGCAGATGACACTAGACAGATGACAATACTAATCCTGCAGTAAGTTCTCCAGGGAGATTTCTATTGTAAAAATTGACATATATTGCATCAAGGTGAACATAATACATTTAGGAAAACAGCAATTTGCTACTTTGCACTGTGTGGTCTATCTCTAAGTCTTTATCAGTTTTAAGTCAGAGTTTCTGCTAATCTCAGCTGCCTCAGACTTTGGGCTCCGAAAGAACTGGCTGGTTCTTCACATCAGCCCCCACTTCTGGAGCTGTGCGTGTCCTATACATCAGCATCCCCACAGACGTTTGCTTAATGGTCATTTCCTCAGAGGCTCCTGTCAGAGCTGTTGGCAGGGTAACAGAGGAGTTACCTGGGAAATTGCTAACTCACTTTCACTGAACGATAGACCATTTTATTGCAAACCATGTTTGACCACTTTCTGAATGTATGAATTGCTTTCAGAGAGGAAACTGTTTCTCGCAAAGATGATGTCACCCAGCAGGTGACCGATGTCCAAAACTTCCAATGGGATAGAAGAGTTCTTTAAAACGTATCCGCCCTGCTGAGCAGTTCTGGATAGAAGAACCATAGAATTACTCAGGTTGGAAAAGACCTCTAAGATCATCAAGTCCAACCTTAGCCTAACCATAGTACCCTAACTCTAACAACCCTCTGCTAAATCATATCTCTGAGCACCACATCCAAACAAGAGGAAGATGGTCAGGCAGCAATCTCTAAGGAATGAAGGGGGGGAAAAATCACTACAGTGTAATTTTTGTTTTAAACAGAAAATTCTAATTATCCCTTCTGGTGATCACTGTCTGTCCTGAAATACGAGGTCTGATTTCGTTTCTTTTTCCACCAATGAAAACATCAGTAGGAAGAAGAGCAGGCTGCAGGGTGGGGGAATGGACTTTGCTTTACCCCCATGGCTGCAATCAGGTGTTAGAAGCTTCCAATATGTTATGCTGCTCTTTTTGCTGCACAGATTACATGTTGTGCCCGCATGTTGAGCTGCTTTTAACTCATGTGCAAACTTTGATCTTTCTTTCCTTTTTTTTCCCTGGCATTAGCATTTATTCTGTGACCTCTGCAAGAGACACACAGCTCAAGCTGAGGCTCTTTAAGCCTTGCTTATGCCTGCCATATGTTGACTTACCCTGAGATACATTTTTCTTGGTTTCTCTGATGTATCCGATGCCACAATCCCCATATGGCTACTACTTCATTGTGTATTCCAGTGGGAGTTTATTTGCTGCTTTTCAAAGGTTTGTCACAGAGACTATCCTTAGTGGAACTCATTGTGTGCCTGGTTCATCTAATTAGCCTTCCTAGTTAGAGATGCATCAGGCGCTCTGTGTTAAATTGGGGAAGGCTTTTAAAGTTGAATATCTCAATGCTGGAAGCTGTAGAAACAGCAGTGAGTGAAAAGAAGGCATTGAACAGCATCATTCTAAGATGGGAGGCAGCTTGAGTTCCTACTTCCTGAAGCTGACTGTGCCTCAATTTCCACTGAAAAATGAGGGGTATCAGCAAAGAGACATACCCCCCTCCTCACCGCCCCCTCAGTGACCAGGTGGGTGAGAGCAAGTGCCCTGGCTTGCTTAGGGCTCCTCTTCCAGAGCACAACAGGCGTCAGTGAAGCCAGCAAGTCACACTGGCAGCTCATCCAAAGGCAGTCTAAAGAAATGCAGACTAAGGGAGATTTTCTAAGAGTATTTTTGGCCACCTTACTGCCACATTTTCCAACACTGAGGAAGAACCAGTTCAGATCACTGCTGAAGATAAGTAAATGAAGATGCTGCATTTTCCAGTTAGGAGTAGCACAGCATAGTATAGTATATGGCACTGAATGTTTATCCTTCAGATACCTATTAAACTTTTCTATTCTTACCCATATTTGCAAAGGAATTTCACACAATGTCCTACTACAATTTCATCAGATATTGAAAAGCAAGACTAAAGGATGTCACTGATTTTGAGAGGCAGCAGTATACACATATCGTTAACAAGGATGAATTACTAGTAACAGACCACACTGGTGTGAAATAACATTATCTTAAATTCCTTTTGCTTTGCCTTCCTTTTGATTTCAAACAGGAAATACACAAACAACTGTCATGTTCTGCCCAACAGCCCCAAGTTCCTCTCTCCTAATTTCTTTCTCCCTCTTAGTCAAAATCAGGCAGATTAGTGACACCCAAAGGCTGTGAGTCAGGAAAAGATATAATCTAAGATCTGCAGCACATGCAGTATTTATAGTTACTGCCTATATTGCTACCTCATACCTCTAAAGTATCAGATATATGGTAGCATGAATGTAAAAAAATAGGAACAGCAGACTAATAAAAAAAAATAAAGAAAACAAAACCCCAACTTATCAGGCTTTCTTCTGAGACATAATCAATTGGTTATAGATATTGCTTGTACAACTGCTACTGTACAAGCCTAACAATAACTCTTCACCCACGCTTCTAGATAAATAATGCTATAGATGCATGAATATGTGCTCACAGGTATAAGAAAATGAACACACACACAAGAGCTTTGTTTGATCCAGCTCCCCAAGTCTCTCACCTAACTGGCTAACGCATATAAAAATAAATGAAACAAAGCGGGCAGAAGAAGCAAAAACCATGTGTTATATTTACCCATGCTTTCTACTCTCCCAATTCTACTTCATACAAATCACAGTATTTGGCAATGGTCTTGCACAATCAACTGCTGTAAATTCCAGAGCTTTTTATTATAGTCACACAGTAAGCAGCACTGTTTTACGCACTAAATCATGGAGTTTCACCCAAGAAGCTACAATATCAGCTGCTTTCCTGCACTGTTTGTATTTATGGGGAGCGTTCATCACTGATAGATAAGGTCCATCTGTGCTGCTGTTGTTGCTGCCTGAGCCTGAGAATGCAGTGATTTCTCAGAAGTCCTTTCTATTTCTTGCTGTCCTGTGTCACCCAGAAAACTAACTCTGGCAAAAGCAATCAGAGGAGTGAAACAGACAGCATGAATTTAAAGCATATTTGAGGGAGATTTTTGATTTCATAACTGCACGGTTGTCTGGTTACTACTCTATTTACTCTTTAAGAAAACTGCAGTGGAGTTTTCTGCCTAGGCACCCAGATAACAAAGAAATGAGTATTGGTTGTAATAGTGAATTAGGAGGGTAACATTAAAGTCTGTAGCTGAATCAACATTTGTTTCTATACGGCAGAATTACAAAAAAAAAAAAAAAAAAAAAAAAAAAAGAATGTTTGAAATAAAACCCAGTGTAAAAACATGAGAAAACATCCATGTTGCAGCAATGGCAGAATTGGTTGTCCACAGGAACATACACGGCCTGAAGGCAACCTCTTTCCCAAAGAGCCGCTGTTTTACTAAGACAAAGGGGTCTTTAAATACTCAAGAGAAACTTGTCTGATAAGAGTCTCATCCCACTAGCAGATCTCTGTACCTGATGTTTGGTGAAAACATTATGCTTGTAGTCTTCACTCTATGCTTGTAGTCTTCACTCGCAGTTCACCCACTTGCAGCCTTTAATTCCAAACCTAACCCAGAATCCATTGTATGGGAAGTAAATGCTGGTAGAGACACACATTAAAGAGGACCACTGAAAGTCAGAATCATTGCCATGCTATGTTTTTGTGGGTTTTTTTTCTCATTATATGTTTTTAAGTTACTCAGTCTAATATATTCTAACCACTTCTACAATGTAAAACAGGTTATGAGGTCACTGGCTCAAGGAACTTGAAATCTAATTTCAAGGGAAATAAAAGGTAAGGTAGAAAAACAATTGCCAGAGGCTACGGAAGGGTCTGTGGCAAAGCAAATGAAAAAATTGTTGACTTTTATATACCACAGACTGGAGTGTGGATTTAAAGTGACTTGCCCAAATGTCTATTAGATGAAAATGGAGACCACAGAGCATTGGTCTCTCTCACTAGAAAACACAGTATACTATTTTTATCGTGGTTTTAAAACTACAGAAAGCAGTCAGTATATTCTGTCCTACTCCGGGCTTTAATAAAGTTTCACTCCTACTATCTGGCAATGAAGAAACATAACTTAGGGTGTTGGTTTTCTTCATATCTAGTGGCAAAAGAGATTGTAACAGCTGTCTTTCTGATAGTACACCTGTATTTCAAAATACAAAAACTATTTTGTCTGAATTTCCCTTTAATGGGGTTTGGATTGCAAACCAAGACTTATGGCTTAACTAATGGAAAAAAAGTGAGACATTTACAGAATTCTGTGTATTTATACTGATGCTCAGCCTAGTGTGCTTCCACTAAACAGCACAACTATGTTCAGCCTGGGAAGTAAGGTTTATAATTTATGAAGGTGGGAGGGAACAAGTGCTGAGACAGGGAAGAAAAAACAACAAGTAAACAGGGAATCTTAGATTAATAAATTCAAAGCCCTGCACATTACTGTCTGCTCTTTTCTGGTCCTGCTACTACTCTTCTGGACAATCATTTAATGGCATGCATTTGCTACAAGCACCCCTTTGGCACTAGGATACATCAGGAAAGTGACTACCCTACAATGTAACCAACCAGGATCAATGTGACATCTCAGCTTGGTGACAAACTGTTTTTCCATGAATAGAGTTGCTAAAACATACCCAATAAACTTAGCTGGAAGGCTGTCAGGGCTGAGCCTTGGACTTTGTGAGAATCTCTTTGCTTGACAAGTTCACTAATTCATGATTAAAGGAAATGAGAAGGTTCAGCACATGAAACAGATTGGGAAGAAACTACTGGCATGATTAACAGCTGGTAAAAATATGACCTTGAAATAATGTTCTTTATGTTCATGGCCTCTTTGTACTCATGTCATGCTCTTTTGATGACAGAAAGGAAGGAGGATAACTAACCCACCAGCTGAGACCTGTAGGAATTAATTCTGTGGACTCTGATCAAGAGAAAGCCTTCTCTAATGGGTATAGTAAGGAAACAGCAAACCAGCAGCCAGGTCAGGGATTTACTGTCCATAGCTGTAGGACTTTTTAAGCTCTAAGTATAGTATATGCTCAACAGCAGTAACCTTAGGGCAACAAAAACAACAAGAGGACTGGGAAAGTAGGGTAAAAAACACACAGAGATCCTTAGGAAAGAGATGGAAGGGCCACTGAAAGGAAAAAAAAACCAAAACCATCCAATAGAATTTCTTGAAAAAAACTGAGTTATTTTCTGGTTCTTTCGAAAACTGGAACTTCTATAGGTGCCGTTGCTCAAAACCTTGGATCTTGTATGTCAGCCAAAACAAAGAGCAAACCGAGAGGCTGTGACCAAAAAAAACACTGGATATGGGAAGCCAAAAATTCAGAAGAAGCTTAGATTTGGAGACACTGATGTGAAACGAAATTTGCATGCAAATGTGATTTTCATTAAATCAGCTTCAAGCTGATCATGCACACAACTTAGTAAAAAAAAGGCAGCCAAGGTCTTGGTAATAAAGAAGTGGAAAAACAGTAGCCCTGATCAGCCAGTTTAAAATTATTTATCACAGTTTCCCTCCAAAGTATTGCTTTTCCTGAACATGAAAGGCACAAAGTATACTAAATACATTGTGAAAACTACAGTTAATTAATTTAGCACCCCTGCTAGAGAAACCAGTCCGTTTTTCTCAGTGTCAGGTGGGCTCTCCAGTACTTTCCATGTCTTGGCACCCTGCCTGGTTCCTCCCCAACCTCCTGGAAAGGCAAGATAGCACTACTCTGGGTTTAATCTGCCTTATCTCTGCAAATAACTAAAGCATCAGGGAGAACAAATGAGCCAAGAACAAAGCTCTGTTTGATCAAGTCCTATACGAAAGATTTTTCATCTTTAGAATCTCCTGCAAAATATGTGCAACTAAGAATGGAAAAGTGCATGCTGAGATGCTGCAGTTACACAGCTTGGCAAATTGCAGATCTCATCTGTCATACTTGTTCTTTCATGCCACATGCATAAATCCTCTTGGAGAGAAGACAGGAGTGAGATCCTATAGTAAAACATCCATTATCAAAGGCAGCAGGGAAACTTGTGAGATGAGAAGCCTGGATCATACAGATGCTGCTGGGTGCACCTGAGAGCACACTGTGATGTACTCAATGTCTGTGCCAAACGTAGGTCTGAGCTTTGTCAGGCTTGTTATTTCTGGTCATGCTAGAGACAGGCTGACTCTTGCTGAGTCACTTGGGTGTTCCCCAGTCTTCTAGAGGGAGGATTCATTTATGCAGTGCAGCACTAGCCCTGACCTAGGTCTGCAGCTACATTACAGCTCAAAGTGGTTAGCTCATATCCAGCATGAGCAGAGCTCATGTTCACAGCTGTTTTCTGGCTTACTCCTCATAGCCCTGGAAATGGTCCCTGCATGTTATCCTGCCTGCCCACAAGATCCTGCCAATGTGGCACACACACTGAGATGCTTTGGATCTGCCACAGTTTATAGTTGGGGCTCCTTGCCACACAGAACATCTCTACGATTTACAGGCCTGTAAGCAGTATGTCCATGTTCTCTACCTTAGCTATAAAGTGTACCAGGGCTGACTACCTCTGTATCTATAGTGTGGGGTAAACCCTTATTAGGATAATTTAATCCTAGAAAATATAGATGTGATTGAAGAATAATGTGTGGAGCAATTCTGCAAATTATAGCTTTGCAAGGTTAGGGTGACCAGGAACTGGAGGTGCAGGAGAGGAAAACAGATTGCAAATGTCTTGTGAGCTGAGTATGGAAAAATGCTCGTCTTCCATGGTGTCGTGCTACATTGGATACATGACTATCGGTATTTTCAGCGGAAAAACAGGATGTGCTTCTTAGGTCAGCTGAACCTTATATGCTGAAGGAAAGGCAGCTGAATGAAGAATTCTCGAAGGAAGTCTCATGTACTCAAAAACCCAAAGCAGGTTTCACTTGCCCTGTGTACCTTAACCTTCTGGAAGAACATGGAAAACTGCAAGGGACAGCATTAACTGGAAATGTTCCCCTTCTTGGTTGACTGCTGGGGAAGGAAAGATCCTTTACAGTGAGTATGTAAGCAACCACTAGAATCGCCTGCCTTGTCATCCTAAAGATGACAGAGAGGAGGTGTACTTTCACTACTACAGTAAAACAACACCTGAATCTTTAACAACTAAAGGAAAATTAAACAAGAAGACATCAAGAATACCTGACAGCAACAGCTCTGAGTTCAGCATAGAGTGCTGCTGTCATAAATATCTTAAAATGCTGTGGCTGTGATAGTGCCTCTAATTTAAAACTAACAAACAAAAAGAGACAGGTGCTGCACCTGTCTAGAAACGGATTGGCTGAGCTGCAGCTTCTTCATTTAAAGAACTCTCACAATTCAGGAGTCCCTGGAGAGTATCAGAGAATGTCATCAAGAAAGCTTTAGGAAGAAAGCACCTCCTGTCCTCTTACAGCTTGTACAGCTAGTGGTATCAGATACATGCAGCAAGTAAGAAAGGAGATGAAGTGCTCTATAACGGTGAATGCCTTGAGAATTATGAATCCTGGAATGTTCTGATTTATCCCTCACCAACCAGTTTGCTCTGTTGCAAAAATTCCTTGTTTTGAAGATCCCTTCCTGATGCAATACTGTGTGAATCATAGCTGGGCCTCAGTTTTCTGATATTTATGACTTTAGCCTATCTTACTGGATTTTCTAAGGCTGAATTAGCATTTATGAAGTATTGTGAGACCTCTGAAGGGCTGGCAGAGCACAGTTTCATCATAAATTTTCTATGTTTTTAAATACTGAATAGGGGTGACGCAGTATGTCCTGCTATCCTCCTTCAGAGACAAAGAAAAAAAAGGCAGAGGGGTGAGTCAGATAGGGCACCAGAAAATCTTCTTTGTTACCATATAATGAAAGATAAAGGTGCGGGGTTTTTTGTTTGTTTGTTTGGGGTGGGTTTTTTTGGGGTTTTTTTTTTTTTTTGTTTTGTTTTGTTTTTTTGGCACTTTCTTCTGGTGCACACATTCTAACACACTTGTGGGCTACAGACTTGGATTTTGATTGATACCTCTGTGCCAGTATTTCTGTTCCATGAAGAATCAATTGTTCTACATAAGCAGTAAATAATATGAGCCCTTTCTCCCCTTGATATCTCACCTTTGTGAGTAAAGTGAATATTAATAGACAAGTCATGGTTAAAAGTCCCTGGCTTCAGTGAATAACCATTTGCTCTGACAACACAATGATGATTCAGGAGCTGGTGGAAGTGTGTGAGTCTTCCTTGGAGGGTGCAGAAGCCAAATGTACTCCAGTGGGAGTGGACATGGGATGCCTATGGCAAGATTCCTACTGATTCAGTATCTACCTTGTTTTCCTGTTAATTCTGCTGGAAGCTTTGGGTTTTCTGCAGTCTTCACATTAAGTTACTGTCCTCTTCTGGGAGAGCCACTAACCATCCCCGCAGGGTAGCTGACTGCCTTTGCACAAGAATCTGTGCACTGGGATCATAGCCTGGCATGGTCAGCATGAAACAGGCTTCAGATCACCAAGGTTAGGAAGTGCAGGAAGCAGGAGGCTACTCATGTGTCTTTAACAAGAAAAGCACTACGTCGTACCCAGTCCCACTGCAGTTTTCTCCAGCCTGCTTTGAGGCTTCAGCATCTTACAAAAGTGTGGAAGAATAAATCATATCTTTACTACCATCTCCTGTGACAGTAATAGTGATAGAAATGGAGACCTGCAACTACTGTGATTTGTATATATATTCCTCTTTGTCCCACAGCCTCCTCAAGCCCCCTCCTCAAAGTGAAACGAGTCATTTTCAACCCCCCCAGCGCACACAGCCATAAGCCGGCCAGCAATGAGGGCATTCTTTTGTGTCAGTCTCTGATTCTGACACTATTGTGTCTTACAGCAAATATTTCACGTTCCCAAGTCACCCTGAGTTTTGATAAGCCGTATGTAAAGTAACTCACCAGCATCAAAATCCTTGTTATTATTTCAGCTGTGCCTCCGAGATAAGGCAGGTTGTAAACAGATCCAGTTGGACAGCAGATTTGCCTGGAATACGTGTGCTTGTTCTGTTGGAAATTTCAGAGAATGCTTGCTTGACTTGCCCTTTAGAAAATCTTTGCTATATTAGAGCTTCCTCTTTCCTGCTCACAGATTCATGTTGTCTACTGGAAGCAGCTGACAAAAGCACCACATTCACTTTTTCCATACAGAAAATGTTTGATGTTCTGCTTCTCCATTACGTTGATCTGCAGCATATAACCTTAGAAGTGCTTTTTGTGGGTACAGAGAACAATGTTGGCGTGCCCAGCCTGCCACAGTCTATCTACCCAAGCTGTCTGCAGCAAATTATTTACCCATTGAGCTCGAATTTTGTTTCTGAATAGATAACAGCTTCTGTAAGTGAATCTCACACCCAGAGCTACTCGTTGAGTATTTTGCATGAAGAAATGTTAGCAGAGGAACTTCACTCGTACTCCTCGCTGTTTGGCACTGTAATATTTGCAATCTAATATCAGACTGATATGGGACTGTTCCATGAAGTCGTATCGCTGTTGGAAAATAGATGCTGCCCAGTATCATCAGCTCTCCTAAGGTTATCATTAACAAACAGCGTAGGCATAATTTAGCTATCCACCCAAAGTGCAGAACGCTCTTTGTCCCTCAGATAAGTAATTTAGGTCACAACATTCACATCAGCTGCCATCTGTCAGATGGCTTCACAATGTGGAATTCTGGAGGCAGATATTTTACTATACTTTATTCTAAAAGGGCCATTCTGTTGCGAGAGAGAGGAGACACTGATTTGGCTTCATATCAGTAGACCTTGCATGGTACAAAGTGTTTCATGACTGGTTGCACCCCACCACTGCTCAGCAGAGATTAAGACACTGTTGCCAGTTTTGTTGCTAATACAATTCCTGACAGGCCTTGGGGAGCGGAGGTAGTGTGTTTTCAAAGCTTCTCTCCCCAGTGTGAGAGCAAAACCTTATAACATCCTCTTTATTTTTGTGCTTCTGATGCTCTTTCATGTTGGGAATGGAGCTGAAAGCAACAGAAGATTTTGTTTCCTGATTCAGTTTCTAACTAAACTTAATGCTTGGCAAATAAATGCTCCCAACATTGATAATTGAATGGAGATTTCTGAAAGATGGGACTGTTTGTAAAGAAAGACTTCAGTGGTTTTTTCTGGTATTGTGAAGTAATATTGAATTTGAATGTTTTGGGTGCGTTTCAAAGCATTTTCTGTTCTAGTTCTGTATTTAGCACTGTTGTATTCATAACCTCCTGCACAGTATTAATCATCATTATCAGATTCAACAGTACTGTAATATGTAGCCAGAAAAGGTTAGGGAGCCATTCCTCTTCCTTATATAGAGTGTAACTCCCGAAAGCAGGATGACTAAAACCCAGCAAAGCATGCTGTTCATCTAATAACTGCAGTGGGAAAGAGTATTCCCAAGAGGCCTGAGAATAAATTTCTAGAAGTATCACTGCAGAGACTAAGTCTGCTTTGGTGAATGGCTCACTGTGTTACACCCATGTATTTTACTTGGCCAACAGGGGCTTCCTCCTCTCACACCGCTGTTCACCTGATCCAGCTGTGGCAAGAAGAGGGAGCACTGAGGCTGATCCCTTGGGCTGATCACTTGGGGTTTGCACTGAGCCACTAAACAGACACCTACTGCAAAATGCTGAGGAGCCAGCACATGGTTGTTTCTCAGAAACATCTGTGATTGAAAAATGAATGAGTTAGATAAAAGAGAGGCTATTACCTCTTCTGAGTAAATTATTTAAACTTGCAACCTGTTTATATCTTTTTCCATGTGAAAAATTAATATACCACAGGCCCTTTGCATTTTCATGGTAAACAAATCTATTTATAGCTTTTCCTCACCTAAGGAACAGAGAAAAGGGATTTCCATTGAAATTTTAGGTATCAGTTATGCTACTACCCTGCCTCTGCTCCAACAGGGACAACTCAATTAATGAGCATCTAAATAGAGCAGACCCATGAATCTCCAGACCACAGTACGCTACTAAGAAAGAAAAGCTGAGTCAAAATTGCTGCTCGTAACATTTGTGAAGGATGAAGCGAGGATTTTCTTCACGTACCACTAAGGCACTTGGCCTCAGACTGACATTTGATAAAAAATAATGGTCAGTCTTCAACCCAGCTGCATATCTAGGCTTTTTTTCCTTTCCTCCTTCCTTTTTTTTTTTTTTTTTTTCCACATTAATGCACTACCTGAGCAAAACCACCCTAATTTTCAGCAGTGCTGAGCAAATGCCCCTCTGATTCATTTCATTGGCAGTTCAGAAATCATGCCACCTCTGAAAATCAAGTACTGCTTGAATTTACAGCTCCTCTATTTGAAAGTATCTCCTCCAGTCTCCATCCATTTAAATGGAGAAATGAGAAGCCAAGGGCACACAGTGATCTGGGTAGTTAATAATGTTTTTGGCAAAGTAACGAATCAGTGAAACGCTTGGGAATAATGGCATCAACTCGGATTTAACAGCTTCACAACAGTGTCTCTTTCCAACAAACGAATGTTGGGATTTTTCCTCATGCGTTTCAGTATGTACCAGTTGTGGCAGATCACACTGGCATTCCCTCTCCAACCTCCATTTTCATTTCTGTTATCCTTCTGAGCAGGCAAGCAGCCTGGGCATGTTACTTACTGCCCTGCTTTCAAAGGTATGGAAATCCTGCTTCATGTCTCAGATTTGCTGGACATGTGGAACCAGGTGATTGTCGCCCTTGTTGTCTTGGGGAAAGAGAAAAGAAGAGATCAATTCCAGATTTGCTTGAATGGGTCACACCATCATTACCACACAGTGCCAAGTATTCATCAAATGGAAACTGCAGGCTATCTAATCCCTCTGGGACAGTCACACTGAGCTTATCACTGTAAGTAGGAACGGATTCTCCTTACCCTTGTGACCTCCAATTAGCATCTCTCTGACTACTCCCATGTAGAGCATTACTATTTCTAGCCCTAGGAGTGACTGTGCCTGTGTTTGGAGCCTTCCCACACCTGCCTGGAGAAGTGGCAGCTTTGTCTTCTATGTCCTCTGTGCTGGGTGGCTGTCTGGCAGCAGAGCTTTAGTGTTTGCCCATCTGTGAGACTGCTATCTCGGGCATTCCTGCATCTTTATGGTCCTGTCTTTCAGGACCTTCTGCTTCCTCTCGTTACTTATTTATTGCATTTAGCTGCTTATTTGGCTGACTGTGCACTGTCCGTCCTTGTATACCTTATACCCTCCGATGCGCCCCATACATTTTAAAGACAATTTTATTTAAAAAAATAAAAGCAGGTGTGTTAAATAACGATTTGTCTGGCCAAGACCTCAAAGGAAGATTTAGCCAAGCATGAGCTTGACGCTGTTATGGAAGCTGAGGCAGTATTTTGTTTTCCTTCTGCAATGTGATTTGTTGCAGTGTACCCAAACAATTGCCACTGAGATGCTGGGCAAGCAAAGAGTGGAAGGAAAGCAATCTACCAACTATTTAACACTTTCTGATCTCCATACACTCATCCAGGAGTGTAATGCTGGCATACTGGTTGACACCGTGAGCTTCGTGTAAGCACATGTTTAAGGGTTCGCTGTTTTGTTCTGTGATCTTCAGTGAAACACAGCTGAAATAACATATAGGCACTTCTGGGCCGCCAGAAGTTTTACACAGAACCTACTACTGAGAGTCCTTTTCCCTTGGAGATGGATGATCTACAATGGCTATCTATATTTCTTTCCCTGGTATTAGTAATGTGAAGTGTATATTGGGTATTGCTTTGTGAGAAATCCTTTGATACTTTTGTTAAACATTGTCCTTTGCTAGAGCTTTATCTCTAGCAACAAATCTGGTGTGTTTTATACAGACAAAATAAGTGATAAAACAGCTTATTCTGTTAAAGGAGACCATTCACATTTAGAATGATATTATTCTTTACAAGCAATGTGGCTTATCTGTCCTAGGGAGAGGTTCCTTACTCTCATCAGATATCGCCCTGAAAGGCACAACAAAGAAGCATCTCTTTGGAGACCTTCCTTAGGCAGCTGCTACCAAAGCATGATGAATTCCCCAGAGCGGCCATATCAATGCTTCTCACAGCTCCACCAGCACCAGGGCCGTGCCCAGAAGGGTCTGGAAAGGCCCCTTTGCCTTGGGTGTGCTGGCCTGGCTGAGAGATGCTAACAGCTTGCAGCAGGCTGAGCCGCACCGCCATGGCGGCCGAGGGGCGGCCCGGCCGTGGGCAGCTCGCTCATGTGGCCGCAACTCTAAAGCCGGAGGGACGGCTGGGCCCCGCCAGAGGGAGCCGGAGACCGGCAGCCTGTGGCTGAGGTAAGGCAGGGGGCTGTGCGGAGGAGATGGTGGCGGAGCCCCGAGAGCTGGCAGCGGGGTGTTCCCGGCCGTGTCACGCTGCCCCGGGGCGGCTCAGCTGCAGCTCGTCCCTACGGGCCTGGCGTGGGGTTCTGGGGTCTGTAATGAAGCTGCGACGGCCAGCTCGGGCTGCAGCTCTGCAATCTGTATAATTCGATTTGACAGCAATTCCGCGGTCATTATGCTTATTTACGAGATGTCCTGCGAGGCGCTGAGTCCCCACTCGGTTGTTTTCCCGTCTTTTCCTGTCGTAACTCGCTGGGTAATTCCTGGGCACAGCCCTGTGTGCTCCTGGCGTGCTGTGGTTTGTGCTAGGATGGACTGTGGGGTTTGCTCACCCCTGCAACCCTACTTGACATCTCCTCAGAGATTCTAATGCCACAAGTGTTTGCTGCTTCTGTTCTAAGTTTGCAACTCTTTTTCTTTTCTTTTTTTTTTTTTTTTTTTTTTCTGCTGTGTTTACCTTCAGGTGCTCGTTAATTTCTGAGGAAGGCAGGTGCAGCTTCATTATGTCAGTTTCTGAGAGCTAAATACCAAAAACAACTGGCACAATTAAGTGTGGCACTGTTAAATGCCAGAAAACATTAATCACAGCTGTCCTTGGAGCTGCATCTGAGGCCTGGATCAGACCCAGCTTGCACTCAGTTGAGGTGTAGGAAGAGCTGGGTGAGTCAGCAGGACTGCCAGGCAGTGTTCTGAGTATGGCACAGACTCTAGACTGGTCACCAGTTGGATTTAGCTCCATTCACCATCACTCTATGGGCCTGGCTCTCCATCCAGTTCCTTACCCTGCCAAGCGTGTACGTGTCTGAGACATGGGCTGCCAGCTTCTGCAGGAGAACACTGTGGGAGACAGTGTCAAAGGCTTTGCTGAAGTATAGGTGGACCACATCAACAGCCTTTCCCTCATCCACCAGTTGGGTCACTAGATCATGGGAGATCAGGTTGGTCAAGCAGGAATGCCCTTCGTGATCCCATGCTGGTTGTCCTGCATGAACCTCAGAACCTCTGCCTTTTCCTTATCCTCAGTGGTCACATTCCCAGCCTCATCCAGTAAAGAATGGAGATTCTCCTTAGTCCTCCTCTTACTGTTGATGTATCTGTAAAAAAGCTTCTTGTTCCTTTTTATCCCAGTGGCCATGTTGAGTTCAAATTGGGCTTTTGCCTTTCTGATTTTCTCTCCACACATCTTAACAACTTCTCTGTATTCTTTAATTTTAAGAAAGTTTAATTCAGAAAGTTCCTGGGATACATGCTGGATGGAATTCCTTATTGAGCAGACATGCCTGCAAACAAAAGAGAGCTCTTCTTCTTTCCTTTACATATTCTCATCATAGGAGAGGAGATGGAGGTGTCACCTCAGTATATAACACCTTGTTAGAGACACTGCAGAAAGTGAGTGAGAGATTGCTTTCTTTGCAACCTCATGACTTCCAAAGTCACGTCTCTCTCTCCCTTTTCCTAGAAATGAGCCTGCAGCTTACTGGGAGAGAGCTGGAGTGCTTGTTACCTCTGTCACTATGCAGAAAATAACACATGGGAAAAGGAAGTTTGGCTCCTGCACGAGTGCCTTCAATCACTTGTGTGCCCAGAGCTCTGATCCCTGCCTCAGAGACTACACGGTTGTTACAGCCATTAGTAACGGTCCTTTGGGAAATGCTCAGTACCAAATGCTGCCTTCCCCAGGTGCATGTTTCAAGTCTTCATGTGTTCTAATAGAGGAGACTGTTAAAACAATGGGCAACAGCTGAGAGAAGGCTTTTCCTATTTGGGATCTCAGTGCTTTACTGGTGCCTAAGACTGCTCCTTTAAAAGAACACCAACAATGGGAGGAATTATGCTGTGATCATCTTTTCCTATATGCCCTATAAATTTAACTATTTCTATATACATCTAAATGGTGTGAGTAATGTATAGATGTATATCTATTTGGAAACACAAATGACTGCTTTGGATTTAAGCAGAAGGAACCCAGTGTTTTAGAGTCTGAATCCATGCCGCTGTGTACAAGTACTGTGATAATGTCAGGATGGAGATTTCAAAGCTAATGAAACAAGCGATGTCAGCACACGCGTGTGCTTGGTGTGCAGATGAAAGGTACGGAAAGAGCTTCTGAAGGGGAATTTACATACATTAGCTTTGTAATTGTATGCACAACAGGCAATTACACAAGAGTTAATAAAATAGTGGTAATGATTTGTACCGGGTAATTGAAATCTATGAAGCAGTTTTGGTGTCTCTAATAAGGCTGTGATGGCCTCAAGTAGAGATAATGAGTATGACAGGAGTGACTAGCATGAATAAATTCAATTAGTGCTGCATTTGTCAAACAAAAACAGTAAAATAATTTTTTTAAGTGTCTGGATGTTAGTATCATCGTTACATAAACGGGAAACTGAGGCGGGGATGTAAATCATACTTCAGTTTGCTTTGCAACTTATTACAAAAGACAGAAGTGGGATGCTGCAGTCTGCCATGGCAACACCCTTTCTCCTGCTTAGTAAAGTGTTGGCTGTTATTACAAATAATGTGTACGGTGACTTGAAAACCCAATGTACATTTCTGCATTACTTCTGCGTGCTCCCCAGACTGCTGCTGTGTTTTGCAGTTTGAATCCCTTCCCTGTGTTTGCACTGCTTTCACTGTAACTATTATTTAAGTGTTGAGTTCAGGCTGTAGCTGTTAGTACAGAAGCGAGCTCATGCTCTGGGATGCCGGTATCTCTGTCTGTGCCTTTGAGGTGTGTGATGGAAAGGAAGAAGGGGGATGTCTGAATGTAACAGTGAGTTTGAGCAGGTCTTGCTTTTCTAAGTCCTGTTTCTAAGCATAGGGTTTACATGAAGGTTAGTTTTGTATTTTGTGTACCACAGGATATATTTCCATGGTGGTAGCAAGTGCTTTTCCTTAGCAGAAAGCTCAGTGTAATTTACAAATAAGGTAATGGCCATCCGATTGGAAAGGTCTTTGCTTTCTGTGTTCTGTGGGGCTTCAAGCTGTACAGAACATTGAGGCCTTGGAGCTGGGAAGGCCTCACTTCTCTTTATGTTCTTGTTGTATTGCGATGTCTGTCTTTTAAAGAAAGCGTGTTCTCTGTAGGATAGAATGAAACAGCATGGAACAGGTTATTTCAGCACTGCCACCGGGTCACGCAGCTTTCTCATGCTTTAGAAAAGCCCTGGATTGTAGTGGTCTGGTTGCTAGCAGCCAGAATTGTTGGTGCGGGGTTATTTGGAAGGATGCAATTAGGTGGGACAGGAAAATTCCAGCAGTAAGGCAGTAGGAGAAGTGGCAAACAAGGCAGTTTGGGCAGTGTCAAGTAAGAACTGTGGGTAGCTCAGAGGTTGGAAGTCAGGTAGGAAGGAGTGAAGTACTGGTGAGAAGGCATGAGGAAGGGGAAGGGCTTGCAGAAACAAAGATGTTTTTGCATGGGCACAAGTAATTATGATCTCTTCCCACTTGTTTTGCTTTTAATAAACATCCTGATCCCTGCACTGCATGCTCTCTGGACAGCATGTCACTTAATTAATTTTCATTGGATGGAAAAGCTGTAATTCCACTAAATTAAAAATAGAGCTGTAAATGGGCTTGGTTTGATCTCTGTGGCATCTGTAGTGGAGGAACAAGATTAATTTCAGCAATTAGATGTTAATTGATGTCTGAACATGTCTATTCCTAGAAACAGCAAGGCCGCATATAGCATAAGTAGCACCATTAAAACAGCATAGTCTCCCCTCTGCGCTCAAGAACAGAGCTGGAGGGGGGAGCTTACCAGGGACACTGGTAAATAGAGCAGTGGGGATGCTGAGAAAGGAACAGACAATCATGATGGGGAGGAGGGAGGGCAGCCTGTGAATGGTTAAAAGCTGGTGGTTAAATGCACAGAGTGTTACAGAAGAACTGTGCTTTTGTTTGTTAGACATAAATCCACTTTATTTTCATTCCATTGCTGGTCAAGTCTGCTTTGAGCCTCACATCATAAGCAACTACAAAGGTTTATTACCTTTGATGAAATACCCGATGAAGAGAAAAAATATATATATATAGTTTTCCAAAGGCCAAAAAAATATACTAACAATTTTGATTAAATGGAATAAGAGGTCACTGAATCTGGTCTTTAACCTACTGTGTGTAACAGCTTCAGCTACATCCATTTCAATAATGAGATTCTGTTTCTGTGCTGCCTGTGCCTTATATATGAAGCACCGTGCACTGTATATATTTCATTTTGTTTCCATTTTACAATACGGTAAAAATCTTTTTCAAGCAGAATAGATGCTAGCCTTGGATACCGAAGTGCTGAATAGAACAATAAATCCTGTGCATCACTGGCCTGACTTTCATCCAGCAGTCTCAAAGAGCTTTATAAACATCAAGTAATCTTTCCAGCTCGCCAATCGCAACTGGGGGGAGTATTACTGCTGTTCTGCAGCTATTAGTATTAATTTGTATCACCACATCAGCTTCAGGACTTTACTATGTACACAGTGAAAAGCTAAGCCCCATCCCAAAGACCTTTTGAACAATTGTAAAGGCAGAAAAATAAAATCGAGATACAAGGGGCTGAAGGAACACGGGATAACGGGAGAAAGGAAATTAAATATATATGAAAGTGACCGGTGTTGGAGCAGCACGATCTGCCCAGCCGTTGTCATGTTGTTCTGGGCAATGCAGCAGAGATGAGACCTGAGGAAATGTGTGCCTAAGGTGCTCTTGGGAAGGTTGTGTCAATATTAGAAAGGAAAAAATTGTAGGCTGGGGGTAACTGAACTGTGGAGGAGTGAGAACCATTGCTCTATGCATGGTAGGAATGAAAATGGAACCAGTGGGTTGAGGCACAGGGGAAGAAGAGTGGTCAGCTCCTTGTCTGTACAGAAACCTCAACAGAGTGAATGTGGGTAGTGGGTGTTACAACAGAGTTTGCTCTGTCTGTGTCCTGTGATCATCTCAGTTTGGTATTCCTTTTCCCAGACATCAAGGTGTTCGATTTCCTTTGGGTTTTCTGGAGCAGAAGAAGGGAAGTACCGAGACTGTACAGCTGTGTGTGGAACCCTGCACGCAGCCTGATCACCTGAGGTCAGACAGTGAGTTGCAGCATGTGCAGAGAGTGCAGTTCTGGTGATTCAGCAACTGAACAGGCAGTTTTAGGAAACAATGTCTGTCAGGTTTGGTGCAGTAGTTATTAAGTCTTATTAACCCTTTGCACCTTCATTGCTGCCAGCTGCTGAGTGGAGGAACTGCTTTGTAGAGAAGAGTGTTTGTGACTCCTTCATGCAGCTTCTATTGCATTAGAGCTTCCATTGTCTAGTTCCACCTTGTCACTCCACGTCTGCACTTCTTGTTTTTACTCCAGTCTCCTGGCTGCTTTTGGTAAAACTGAAACAGGATTTGCAGTACAAACCTGATAAAGTCTTTGTGCAGGTCCAGCTCTGTATGTGCTTCCTTAGCACCCTCAGTGGGCTGTGTGGGGTGGTTGCTGTGTCGGGGAGCTGTGATTTGTGCTCTGTGATTTGTACAAAATGGCTGTGCCTCACAAATTCCTTCTGTGAAGACTGTGTTCCTTGTGTTCTGCTGCGCTGGTCCTGGCTTTTACCTAGAATCTTTTGCATTTCCCGTTTGTGCATTCCAGTTCACACTTCCATGTTACACTACAGCATCTGCATCTCTTCTGATGCAGTCAGACTTCACAGCCATTTTGGTGCTGGTCTGTTGCAGTCATCGATGCAATTCCTTGTAGCTGTCAGTCTCCCTGAAGATGTCACTGAAGCTGAGAATCCAGCTCCGAGGCAGTCAGCCAAGTTTGTGGGGAAGAATAACACAACCAGCAGAACACCACACTGTGCATGTCAGAGTAGTGTTTTCCTGTGCCTGCTGTCAGGCTGCTGCCATTCTCCTAACTTTGGTGAGGGAACAGAAGTTCAGGCTCGGTCAGTTGATGGGTGGGAGGCTGCTGAGGAAATTCAGGTGCTGCAAGGAGTGTTTTGTCATTGTTGTTGTTGGCAGAGGAGGTGGCGTTCCTCTCTCTTCAGGGGCAACCTCAATACTTGGGTGTGATAACGGGATGTTGTCCTTCTGGAAACTGCCATCATTCATGCACGACATGAAGACTGCATCCAGTTTACTCTGTAGTTTAAAACATCCCAAGGCACCAGGATTCATACTCTGCATGGCATCCTTGCATTTCCATGTAAACAGCTTCAGTGCTGCCTCCCTAAATCTATGTCCATAAGGTAACAAGTGTTTGAGGCACTGTGTGTGAAGGACTATATTTGCAAGAGGAGAAGAGTGCGTCTCAGGTTTTACTGAAGTGCTGGTGATAAATGGTAACTTACTTAGAATACAAGGTTTGAGTTTAAACCATCATGAAAGTGGTGATACTTTGCAGTGGGTTAAAGGCACCTGTGGCCTTGGCTACTGCTGCTCAGTTGACAAGCTGCACACCCTGGTAACTCCATCACTTACAGCCTTACATCTCTGTAAAGAGACAGTCTCTTTTGGACATGATCTGTTCCTTCCCATGTGAATGAAATGTGTAGCATTGCCAGTGTGCTTGGGAGGGCGGTGATTGACCTGTGTTTAATCCACATGTTCCAGATTGTTCTGTGTGAAAACGGTTGGGCTTTGTTTGCTACAGTGTAGGATAGTCAGCAGAGGGAAGGCGCTCTTCGTGTTCAAGGTTTTCTTTCTTTAGGAACAAATTCTTCCCCATCAGGCTGTGTAGTGAGAACTGCTAGCGAGGCGAGGTCTGGCAGTACCGTTTCATAGTGAACACTTGGATTTTTGTAGCACAAAGGATAACGAGCTGTCCTGCTGCCTGGTGGCACCTCCAAAGCGCAGATCTCAGGTACTCACCGTGTTCCGAATGCTGTGTGAAGCACTTCAGTTCTCTGGCCTGGAAGTGCTGGGTACCAGTGTTTCACATTGGATTAAAAGCGTTAGAAATCTTTCTTCGTTACATTCCTACTTGTGACTGCTGTAGAGACTCACACCCAATGCTCCTGACGATGTTTTAGCTTCTTTCTGCTTTATAAAATCTAAGATGAAAAAGAACGTAATGAGCTGCCTTATCTGTGCAGTTCTTAGACTCTTCTCACTTATGAGAGGAGCTGCTTTCTTTTCCTTTTCTTTCACTACTAATTAATTTGATCCTCTCTTTGTGTTGCTGAGGGTAAGATACTGCCGTGCACTTGGAACAAGGAGGAAAACATCATAAACAATGTAAGACAGTTCAGTTACCACTGCGAACTGTGCATTAACTGCATTAATTTCTCACCTTGATCTAGCGTGACAGAATGACTTGAGCGTCACTGCACTGAGCAGCAGTTGATTTTTAAGTGCCTTCACACTTGATACAACCCCTGGTCCACACAGTGCCATCTGTGTGCAGCATGGGAAGGTCTGGGCACTTGAAAGAAGACTCCTGCTATTTGAGCGTGGATGTTGAGAATCTCACAGCACCTGATTGTGGAGTTCGGGTGCCTGATTAGTTCCTTATCTTCCCACATGTGATAGCTGTGTGTTAGCAGAATGCCTAGTGGTGTTACAGTGTTGTCTGCATGGCTCTGTGTGCATTTAAAAGACACTGGATCTTAAATGTGCTTCTTTTGTACCTTTCCTTCTGTGTAAACAAGGCTGAAATTGCAAGTCTGAATTTGCATTGTTGCAGATGTTCTGGACCAAAAAAAACCTCTCTTGCTTTCAAGATGTGTAATGATCATGAGGATAATGCAGCTTTAATAGTAGTCCTTACACTAACAGGCAATTCTGTTTTCTTTGATGGAGATTTGAGCTTTTGCTGCTGGAGCAGATGCATGTGCTTAGCAGAACATAGAGGCTTTTGGATAGTTTGCTTCATTAATGTTTTCAAGCTTCCATAGCTGCCCAGCTTGTAAAGCCTGCACAGTATGGGACTGTTCCCTGTTTTATAATCATTGTTTAATTTGGTTGTTGCATTAAATCAGTGAAAACCAATTAATTTCCACCTACTTAAGCAATTTGCATGGATGCAGCTTCTTGTGGCAAACGCTGATGTACGTGGAATGGTCTGAAGTGATGAAATGTTGAGGGGCAGAGGGTGGGGGCACCAGATTAACAGGTGTAACCTATCCTGCCTCTGCCTAGGAAGCCTCCCAGGTAATTGTTTTAACTGCTGGGTAAATCAAAGTCAGCAAAGTGTTTCCAAATGAGAGAAAAGCAGCTTAGCCAAAATACGCTGTGTTGGATAGTAGGGAGATGAGCTGTTGGATTGGGTCCCGAGTAGGGCCACAGAGATGATCAGAGGGCTGGAGCACCTCCCCTATGAAGATGGGCTGAGGGAGATGGGCTTGTTCAGCCTGGAGAAGAGGAGGCTGTAGAGTGACCTCATTGCAGCTTTCCAGTATCTAAAGAGAGCCTACAAATAGGAGGGGAGTCAGCTCTTTGAAAGGGTAGATAACAGAAGGACAAGGTGAAATGGTTTTAAGTTGAATGAGGGAAGATTAAGGTTGGATGTCAGCAGGAAGTTTTCTACAGAGAGAGCAGTGAGGTGCTAGAACAGGCTGCCCAGAGAGGCTGTGGATGCCCCGTCCCTGTAGGTGTTCAGGGCCAGGTTGGATGGGGCCCTGGGCAGCCTGGTCCAGTATTAAATGTGGAGGTTGGTGGCCCTGCCTGTGGTGGGGAGGGTTAGGAGCTTCATGATCCTTGAAGTCCCTTCCAACCTGAGCCATTCTGTGATTCTGCGAGATAGTGGGGCACAGTATAACTGTAATTAATAATAAAAAAACACCCCTATTTTTGTTGTTCAGGAGGCATTTCTTACAGTTTAACCTGCAGGGTTTAGCCTCTGACAGCACTGATTGGCTTGCAAAGACTCTTTCTTGTATTCTGATATTCTGGAGGAAGTGTATTGGAAGAGACAGAGAGGGAACAAATGAGGCAGCAGCGCCATGCTGACTAATTGGGTGTATCTGCAAACAGCAAAGAACCCCAGCACTGCAGTCATGAAAATTCTCAAAGCCTGGAGATCTAAACGATGTCGGCAGCTGGGAAAGGAAGCTGCAAAAAGGGAGAACTCCTTAAAAACATTTTGATTACGGATGCACACATCCCATTTAAAAGCAAAACAAAGAAACCCAGAGCTGTAGCTCAAAGCGCCTTCCTGATTCCCACACAGCTTACTGAGCACATAACACACACATCCCACTGCCCAGATAAACCACCCTGAGAGAGCAGGGCTGCTGTGCAGGTTTGCAGGCCGTGTGTCACACAGTGCTCAGCGGACCATCACTTGAGGCCCCGTGCTCCTGCTGGGCTCATGGGGACTGCAGGGAGCTCGGTTTCTCTATTACTGTCATTTGTTGACATCAAGGACTAGGGGTTAGAAAAGATGTTATTTCTGGGACTCAACCAAATGCTGCTTTATTGGCAGCTGCCTTCTGTTTAGTTGCTTCTTTGTAAAGGGAAGAATATTGTCTTTGTAGCTCTTTGTGGCTTATGTTTTGGCTGCACATCAGATCTGGCAGCAAAAGGACCAGTTTAACGCCCTTTGAATGAAATGCAGGTAGCCCATTGTCCCCTGCTCTTCCATTCACGCTCAATGACGTTTTACTTACCCTTGGCTGCAGGAAATTCAATGTCTTGGGGGTACTGTGGAAAGGCAGATTCAGGACATGTCAGTTGAGCTATGATAGGAAGCTGTTGTTTTCCTTTTCTGATATGTACCAGGTGGATGGGCTCTGTAACCAGGGGTAGGGCTGCTTGGGCTGTTCTGGTTGTTTGAAGTGTAGCAGAGAGGGAGAGCCTGTTTGTCTTCTTGTAGATGCTGTGGAAGGATGAGGACCTTGCACCTTCTGTCAGTACTAGATTATATTCTCAGTTTGGGAAGCCTTGCAGAGGAAAAGAAGAGCAGAGACATGGAGGGAGTCTCCAGCAGAAGAGACAAGAGTCCCTCCCCTTTCCATAAAGACAAAGTGAGGAGGGAAAAAGGCTTTGCTTTAAAATTTTACTACTGGCTGCTGTTCTAAGCACAGCTCAGGTTTTGGTCTCTGTTTAAGGAGAGGGCTCATTTTAGAACCTGGTAAACTAGAACATACTTTGGTTCGGTTTCTTGGGGTATTCTGATGTGCTCTGAAGCACCGTGACACAGTTACATAACGCTGTGCATTTAATTTGTCTGCAGAATTGTTATTAGCAGCATCAGACTAAAAGTTTTCTTGGAGAGTGTCACCTGCAATCTGCTGCAAAATCATTTTCATGGCATTGAGGTGTTTGGTGTTTCTTTCTTGAGGTTTTCGCTAACAGCCCAAACATTTACAAGCCTGTGATACCGTGGCATTTCCAAAGAGACTTTTAAGTGCCAGTGGAAAGGGAAGGAATCTCAGTGGTCAAAATGAAGAAGCTACTAGATTATGTAGGAACAAGTTTCATTGCAGTCAGATACCAGAAGTCTTTATGTTATGCGTTTGATGCTTCTCTTACTTCTCAGCTTTACTTCTCAGCTCTAAATGCTGCAGTTCACTACATTTCATCCATCAATCATTAGATAAATCTAGATGTGAAACTAGTTTGCTATCGAGGAGCTGGGCTATGGAAGGGGAGATATCCATGGGAGCTGGAGGAGAATTTCTGCTTTCAAAACTTAAATGGAAGAAAAGTCCTTTAAACCCTGACCTTGAGCTCCTGGATTTCCTTTGTTCATGTTCTCTTCTAGGAGCCACATACTGGCTTTATTTACACTCAGTGAAATGAATCAATGTGTGACTCTCCTACACACAGGCATATGCTAATTTCTGGTTGAAATGGTTTTTTATTTGTGTGTGTGTGTTATTCTGCTACCAATACTGTCAGAGGGTTTCTGAGTAGTCTGTATTTATTTAATGCTTTTTAAAGTATTTTGGTGCTTTACAAATGTACTTACATGCTTTGACTGCATTCCCAAAGGACAGATGCCTTGGGAGGAAATATAGACGCATATCATAGAATCATAGAATGGCCTGGGTTGAAAAGGACCACAATGATCATCTCGTTTCAACTCCCCTCTACATGCAGGGCTGCCAGCCACCAGACCAGGCTGCACAGAGTCACAACCAGCCTGGCCCAAATCACCTCTTAGTGTGAGAAGGAGAACAGCACTTCAGCTAACCCTAAGGACTCTAATGGCTTGGAGAAGCTGGTCTGATGTACAGAGACCCCATCTAGTGACCTGTCCTTTTAGAAATCATACACATCTATTTCCCATGTCTTGTGAATATCAAATACTGAGCCAAAGCATTAGTTCAGCATGGAGGCAGATAAGTTGTGTCACATCTTGGCACTGGGCGATCACTGATGCAGGGCCCATCCTATGCTTGACTTGGATTAGCAGGGTGTAACCTATGAAATAATATGGCCCTGGGCTCCTATTGAGCAGGAAGAGACTAAAAGTGTGGTAAAGAGATCTGCTGTTTCTGTTCGTGGGAAATGGGTTTATCTATCGTCATGTACCTACAGGTTGGGTCACTAATTAAAGCTGGCTTCTGCAGGAAGCTCTGCCTCCCAGATGAAAAAATGGGCGCTGTCAGTTCACTGAATCAACAGAGTTCAGCTGTGTTCTGCCTCCAGCCTGGCCTCCTGCAGGGGCTGATCCCCTCTCGTCCTAAAAAGCAGCCAAGCATTGCCTTTGTTGGATGCCAGGAGGATGTCCCACCCAAGTCATCATCCCCTTCCACCTGCACCAAGTCACTGAGTGCTATTGACCACATGGCCACTGTTGGCATGTTGGACTAAAGGTGGTGGTGTGTATGAAGGCTTGTGTGGGACACATGTGTCCCTTTACTGACCTTTGCTTGCCAACTATTCAGTCTGTCACCTGTGTGAGTGAGACCACGCTGTGTGTTTCCTACTCCTGATGCAGCTCTGAGAAGACCAGCTTCCACATCCTCAAGGTAGGGTTTTTTCCCCTGTGTTTGTCTAAGTCTTAGTTAGTGGCTCCTCACCAACACAAAACACGTTGTTATGCTTTCTCTGCAATACCTACACACCACCAAAGAGATGTCACACAAAGCCTGGTTAGAATAGTTTGTGCTGTGCAGTTGATCTGCTGTGTATCTGCTGTGAACCTTTCAAGTTCTGCCGCCTTCATCACTCCAGGAGCTGGCATGCAGTGAACTGCTACTGCCCAGTTGTGCTGGCACAGGTAGGGGCCCAGCAGTCACAAGCAGCAGACACCATTATTTGCAAGCAGCGATGCAGGAAGAACGTGCTTCTGGCTGAAACGAGCAAATCATTTGTTAATCTCTTCAAATGCAGACTATTTACCTGCTAGCTTGAAGTTAACGTGCTAGTGGAGTATGTGCAGGGCAGCATACACAGGTTCATGGGCAGAAATCGCTGCTTCTCACTTCTCTGTTTTTCTCTGCTTGCGGGGATTCAGTTTCTTATTTACATGCTTTCAAATAGAGGACACAAATTAGCTGTTCTACAACTAATGCTGTCATTCTTCTTACATGCTTTGGAATAGCAGTACTCGAGTACTCCTCCTGTGCAGTATCCACAAGCAGTTATTCACAGTTAAGCCCTCTAAGATAGAAAATTGCACCAAGAAATCCATAAGCAATAAGAACAGCAAGGGTCAGTCTGCCTTACTGTGAAGAATGACATGGTGCGGGATGCCTGTCACCTTTTGTTCCTTCTCCTGTTAAAGCCTCAGCCTCGGCTCCCCGTGTGCTCTCAGTGAAACCAGAAGGGTTGGATTCAAAATACACTTCAGTCCTAGAATTACATTTTGCTGCCTTCTACAAAAACCCGTGTAATCTTTATGGTTTTTTCAGCTCCATCCGACAGGTTTTCTTTTCAGACTGCTCTCAAAATAAGAGCTCTTCCTTACTCCAGAAAGGTGCTACAAGTTGGCTACAGAAATCCAGACCGCGGTGATGTTAAGTGACCAAGTGAAGGCTGGTATGAAACAAAAGGTCAGTGCTGCACAAAGCTTCCTGCCTTGCTGGATGTATGCAAATTGCACCGGGCTAACAAGTTTCAGTGCCTGTGAACTGACACAAGTTCCTTAGGCTGTTTAATTTCCTCTCTGCTATCAAGCAAATGCTGGTGAAACCCCCCCAGAATGCACAATTCAGTCACAGACCAGCACTGTCATCTTTAACACACTGTAACTCTTTATAAACAGCTTTATTGTTTCACACAACAAAAGTGATTAGAAAGAGCAGGTACAATATACAACTTGGTTGCTTTGGGATGTGCAGGCGGTCGGTCCTGTGAATCCTGAGATGTTGCAGGGTTTGGGATCCGGGCACAGAGCACTGCTGCAGCTGTGGAGCAAGTGGGCGATTCCTGCACGTGCACAGCTGAGGCAGTGGAATTGGCTTTACCTTCATCATCCAGACCAAGAACAGCCAAGGCAAGGAGCTGGTTCCGACTGACAGGGTATGTTTGCTGTGGGTCCACCTTACCCGAGGTGTCCGTGTGGGTCAGCAGTTGTTCAGTAGTTGTGGCAGTTGAGAATTGCTTCCATGAAGCTCAATGTAAAGAAACCAAACAAACCCACAGTATCACGTTGTGCTGATACTTTTGAATCCATATTACCTAGCAAATGAGTGAGGACTTTATATTTTACCTATAGAATAATAACATTAGGATAACTAACAGAAGAAATAAAGGTAGAACAGACAAAAAAAGTGTATCTTTGGATGCTCGATCCATACTGATGTCCTGTACCTGCAGGGTGCTACCAAACACTGCCTGCGTGTCTCTAGAGGCTGTAGCATCCACGTAGCCTTTGGGTTCCTTGTACTGATGAAGTCCACAAAGAAAGGTAAGAGCACTGAGGAAGGGGATCACTGGAAATACAACTCAGCCTTACAGTGCACTAAGACAGCTCTGGGAGTTTTGTAGAGTAAGCAGCAGCAGCCCTTTAACACTGACTTAAAAATAACCTTTTCTCTGCAGTCAGAAACAGCTGCTGGCGATACACGCCTCAGTAGCTTTAGATGTGATCATCTCTGCTTTTCTGTTGCCTTTGCCTAGACTCTGAACATGGTTTGTGTGGTGGGGGGAGGGCTGCTGGGCAGAGCAGTTGGTGAGGGACACTCTGCACAGGGTGGGTGCATCAAGCCTCTAGAAATCATGGCAAGCTCAGAAGCCAGGGAGCAGAGGAATGAAGGCCAGCACGTGTGCTGGAACAGAGGCTGACACAGCAGGAGCTGCTGCCTCAGACTGAGCTGAAATACTGCTATCAAGGTAACAGCTGGTATAAAATCAGCAATGCCTGTTTATCTGATCTTGTATCTACCTACATATGCACACATAGGAAGCTCCTTACACATATCCCTACACACACATATACCCTCATGCTAGGAAGAGCAGAAGAAATGCTATTGAAAAACACCAGTGACCCAGCAGTGCTCACAGTTCCACAGCTTTTAGCATGTCCTTCTGTTGTCTGGGAGCGGGTAGAGTGTTTTAAACAGAACTGTTGGTGAGCATAATGGTGCTTCCAGGGCTAAGTCCGTAATTACTGATAATGTTGAAACTCCAGCAAATGCAGGTAGTGGTATGTGCTGCATTTCCAGAGGACTGATAAAAGGCACATGGGCGTGTTTGATCCCCTAAATATAATCTGATTTGCCAGCAGATTTGTGTGCATATGGCGTATGAAAGTACCTGTTTGGAACTATGATGGCAAGACCCGAGGCTGAAAATCAAAACCAGAAAACACAAAGTGAGCAGCGCAACTTGAAGGCACCTGCAGAATTCACAAGTAAGTGCTGTTTAACTGACAAGTACCTTCATTTATATAACCATGGAAGGTAATGAAGGAGAAGCTCTGCATGCAGACGGAATGAAGGTAACACCTCTGGCTATCGTGCACACCAGGCAGACTAGCCAAAGAAGCAGGACTTACACAAGTCTGATACAGGCTGCTCGGTTCAAACACTTCTAGCCAGCCATCGTTTTAAACTTTAATGCAGACTGGAACAGTTGTGCTCACCAACAGAGGATAATTTAATATTTAGCTTATTCCTGGAGCTCATCATCTTCAGCTCCTGCTGCTGCAGCTGGGCTCCAGAAACAGGTCTGCTTAAAGCTCACAGGAATCTAAAGCAAATGCAGTGTAGTTGGAACGCTGCAGAAGAAAAGAAGTAAAAGAAAGATGAGCTATTGTCGGAGTTAAGAATAAATTCTAAATTCAGCTTATCTAGCAAAGGGCTCAGACTTTTCTCTTCTGCCTCATCCAAGGAAGTCTTGCACTTGTTCCTTGGAAAAGCAGAGATGAGAGGAAGCATTTCAGGAGTTATCGGTGAACCTTTTTGCTGTTTTTTTTAATGCAGAAATGCTGATCATGCAGACTTTCCTCTCCAAAGATGATAAAATGCCGTAGGTTGTTTGTTTGAAAGGACTGCTTCTTTACTCCAAACAGACCCCAAATACCTTAAGAGGAACACAAACAAGATTTCAAGTGTTGTGAGAACCCAGAAGAGATGTACTTCTGGTGCTGCATTTCAGACTGAGGGATGCTTTGCTTTCAGAGAAGCCGACCAAGTGTTTCATGCTCTGGTCAGTGCGATCGCTGAGCTCCCTGGGCACAGCTGCAGGGGGAAGGAAGGAGCCTTTGGCAACTCGGAAAAGAATGAAAGGGATGAAGCAGCCAGGAAACAGTGGGCACCATCTTTTGTCCTCTTGTGTAAAGGGAGAGGCAATGGACAAGAGTCCATCTCTGTAATTCTATTCTCATTACTTACACAGTCCCTGTGCTGAGCTGCAAGTTATTAACTCAGCATCCTATTGCATGGTATGAGCTTTGCACAACCACAGCAGAAAGCAGTAGTCTGCTTATGGTTATACCATTGCCATGAACGCTTGCTACTATCTGAAGAAGAAAACCCTTCTGTTAGAGGGTGCAATCACTTTTAAGAACTATCTGTGATTATAGTGATCTTCTCCACTCTATTCAGATGCACATACTGAATTTGCAGTTGTTTACTGTTAGTCTTATAAGGTTCCGCTCACTGTTCTTTCAAAGAAAATAGCTGCATTTTGTGAAACAGGTAGGTCCTGTAGCAAAATCTGTTATGACTAAATAATCCTGTTTCATTGCTTCACATATAAATCTGTTTCAGAATTGACACAGATGAATTCCAAACAGGTATATTCACAGAGGCTGAGCAAAGCAGTTTTCTGTAGGTATTAAGGTAAGACAGTTGGTACAGTTTGGCAAGTCATCATTTGCCTCTTTACCATTTTGTGTTCTGAGGTGACTTGAAGAAGGCGGTGGATGTGCTCAGTACACAGCTGTCAGCGTGCAGCCTCTGCCTCCTGCTTTCATGCCTTCTTTCCTCCTGACTCAACTTCACATTGCAGGATGAAGCACAGAGAGTTTATGGGAAACTGTATATGAACAATATAATAAAACTATGGTGGGTTTGGACTATGGTGTGTTTTTTCCCTTCAGAGGTTTCCAGAACAGCATAACATCCAGGACAAGTGAAATGATGTCTGCATGAAGCTTCAGTTCGTGACAAAACAGCCTGTCACTGCAGTAAAAAGCACAGGGAGGTTATCACTTTTACAGCCCAACATCCAACTTTTAGTCTCCTTAAAGCAAGGTGTGGGGAGGGGGGGGGCGACTTCCAAAGGAACAAAGCTGGCACCTTCTTTTCTGTGGTGTATACCGAGAACCCAAGAAGAAAAACCATTCAATCCAAACTACTTGACCAGCTGCACACACTGACACCTCAATGAAAAGGAAAAATGAATAAAGAGTAGAAGGAGATGGAAAACATATCCTTGTGACTGCTGGCTGCAAGAGCTTTTATTCAAGAGTGGCTCTTAGCAGCACTGTTACAGTTTGTTTTCTTCGAAAAGCTGCACATAAACCCACTGCTGCACAAGTTTGCCACATAAAACTCGCACTGCAAGTATTCTCCAAGTTTAATCTTAGTCACTCTCCTTTCCAGTGTGGACCTCCATAAAGTATACACAGAGGCATTCTCACGTAAGGTTCTGAGCTGCTTATACTACAACTGTACCTTCATACAGCAGTTCTGCCACAGCAGCTTTTGTGTTGAGCCGCTGCTTAATGCTTACGCTGCTTTTGTTTCAGGAGGAGGATTATAACCAGGTATTTAAGTGATGAAATAAACATCTGGTGCCAGTAAACACAGTTCATTTTAAACAGCGTCATCTAAAAACGTTTCCATTTGTTTTCTATGTTTAAAAGTACCCGGGAGCATACAAAATTATTTCCAGCGCAAATTAGCTCCCATCTCTCTGTGACATTAAGAGATTACTTCAATTAGACCCTCTCTTTGCTGCTCCGCTGACGACTGACTGCAGTAACTACAATATGACAAGGAGATTATCAATTCATTTGTCTGGGCTCTTCTAACTGTGTGCATCATGCAGGCAGTGCGAATGGGTGCTGTCAGTTATTGCGCTGGTGCAATTCTTAAGGCGCCATTAATAGCAGTTTTCTTCCGCGGTGAGTCTTTGTACCGATACAGTCACTGTCAGTTAAAAAATATGTTCTTACACCTTGGAGATTTTTATACACCTTGTAGCACACCCACAGAAGGAACTGCAATGACTGCAACGCAAACAGAGCAACACAATGAGTTGAACATAAACAGGCTGTTGTATTCAAGAAGCCAATGGATCGCAGACATGCCAAAAGAAGAAAATCATGCAAGATTTGAACCTATTCATCACACTCCAATGGAGTAGATAAAAAGTACTTAGTATTACTTTTGGACCACTATATTTGCACCAGGGCTCTCCTAGGGTGCTGCCTGTGCACTACTGAAGAGCAGCTCAAGTTCTCTCATTTAACAGCCACATCACTTCTCGCTCAAGACACAAAACTGACTCAAAACAGAAATCAGGTGTAATTAAGGACAGGATGTTGTCACAACCTTCCCAGGCAATTCTTATTTTTCCTCAAAGCCTCAGCTTGCACCCAGCAATAGGTTTGACACTTGGAAACAGGGAAGCGCTGTATTACCCAACTTACCTTTCCTACAACACAGCCATGTTGTGCAAGGATCACACAGTTTGCTTGAGGAAATAACAGGTGTGCATGCTCTAGGAATGAAGCACAGTTTCAATTCCAAACAATTTTCAAAGCTGTTTTAAGTAATCACCTTGTCGTTCTCTCCTCCTCTTTAGTGCTGGTCTATTAGCTTTGTGCTTCTAACTTCTAAATGATTAAGAATCAACAGCTCTTCCTCGAGTCTTCCAAAGAGTTGTACAGCAACTGCATGAGCAGAAGTTGTTCAAATGCATGAAAGAACACTGAGGACATTTTACAACCCCTGTGGCAGCGGCAGGGTGCACGGTCCGCACCTGACTCACGCAGCAGCACAACCAACCTGGACTTCTCATCTGACTTCAAAATTAAACCGACCAATTGTCAGGCTACAGGATATTGAGCCGGATTTGCATGCAAACAAAATCTCTAAGTGAGCTGGAATGAAGGAAAAAACACAATTCTCCCCTTTTGGAACGGCAGAAAATACTGACTGCCTTCCACCAACCGTGAATGCAGCTCTAAGTTACTGGCTTAACGTTGGTATTATCCCCACTCAGATATTTCTTACATGAGCTTGCAGCAGGTTTACAGTGCAAAATACCCAGACCTGTTGGAATAGGCAGAAAGGAATTCAAACTTTAATCTGATTGGTTTAATTTTTTTTTTTTTTTAGCAGGAGGAAAAAGAATAAAGTTACAAGATTCTTTTAATATTTTCACAATGTTAAACTAAAACTGAGCTCTAGGCTACATGTGTAAGTAAATCTAGAACACAAAAGGGTTAAATAAGATCTTCTTTTAAGATACAAGAACTTAAGCTTTCTTTACGCTTAACAAACTTCACAGAACAGATACTGCAAAGGAACAACCCCGTCCCCAACTTCTTTGTTTAAAGTGAACATTGTCCATAATTCACACGAACTTTTACGTAGCGTCCTCGCGAGAGCCACCTTGAAACCATCTGTGCACTTGCAATGAGTTTAAAGAGAACGTTAAGGAGGAACAAAATAGCATCTTCAGTATTAATGCAGAGAAGTCTCGCGTGTCATTCAGAATGCCCATCAAATGCTATGAACAGGGTTTTGTAGGAAAAGAAAGTGCGTATCACAGCAGCAGCTGGAATCCATGCTTTTAGAAACTCTTCACAGCAAATATAAATCATATCCTCGGACGGCCCCTTTCAGCTGGACCGCTTCCTGAAAACGCAGCACTTTACTGAAGGTTTTGCTGCTGGCTTCGTATTCTTGAATAATAACTATAATAACAATAAACAATAAAAATAAAAATCACTCGCCTTTTGGGTAGCTTGCGTGTTATAGCGATGGGACACTTCTGATTTGCTTCCTGGCTAACTTACGCTAATACAGTCAGATGCCGAACGTGTGGGTGGAGATATGTTTAAATTTTTCTTTTTAAATCAGTTATCTCCTTGTTAAATGCTTCTACCGGAGTAACAACGTGACTCGGCCTATGAGGAGTTAGTTACCTGCACCAAGTGGAATGGAGGATGACTCATCCGAGCGTTCTCCCGCCACGCTGGGGTTTTCCAAGTGATGGTTACTTCACCTCTCTGATGTTTTCTCTACCTGCCCGGTATTTCAAAATGAGACAAAATCTTTTCCCTCCCTCAGATTTTCTTACAGATGTACCTGATCGTTACCATTCGCCTGGGATTAAGCTGGGTCACTCCAGTACAAATCCTTTTTACTTGCATTAAGCCCTGTGTGCAGCAGGAGACGTGCTGAATATTCTTTTTGCTTTTTGTTCACAAACTGACGAGACCGGTGCCATTCGGTTCAGCTCAGTGTGACATACCGTAATACAGACCCACAGGTCTAAACAGAGCCCAAGCATTCTACTCCATGTGATGCTTTTCATGTTCACTTTCTATACCGTCTTTGCAATAGATTCGGGCAGAGATGTTTGTGAGAGCGTTCAGCTGCATAGAGACAGGGCTGGTGTAACCCATGTGATTATCTCATTGACACTCTGATGTGAGGAAAACAAGCTCAATCTGATTCAGGGTGTTTCACTGGTTGTTCCCCAATACTGTTACTGAATTCCGTTTGCTACAAAATGTCCTTTTTTTTCCCCCCAATATATAAGTCTAGCTACAGAAAGTCAGTCTGTAGAATCCAGCCATGGCTACTGTGCTGTGAATTAGCCTTATTTGATCAATTATCAGATACCTGCACTTAGCAAAAGGCAAACAAGAGCCAATCAGGTTTCGGCCGGTGGGAATGGCTGCACCATTCTGTGGTGGGTCTGTGCAATCTTCACATGACCCTCAGAATCTCTGTGGATGCTATGTAAAATGTATGCACCATTTACTGCTCTGGGATGGAGTTGGCTTTAAAGTGTGATCTTAATTTAACTGAGGAAGAAAAAAAAAATCAACAAACAAAAAACAAACAAAAAAACCCTGATAGGTTCCTTCTAGTAAGATAGATATAAAAATTTTTCATAAGAATCTCTGTCCCCCTTTCTTTTTGGCTTCCTGGGAAGAACCAGAAAGATGTTCCTATCCCAACAGAATCCCTGATGCTGGTGACACTGCCTAACTCAAAAGCCACACGCGATGAAGGCACGAGTGACCAGTCAGGTCTTCTGGGCTTAAGCAGCTGCAGTTGCTGCTCGTGGTAGTATTTCACCTCCTCAGGAATAACCAGGCATGAAGAAGTGAAAGGCTGCACATTGAACAGTTTGTCTGAAAGCCACGTGCATAGCAAACTTTTACACCAGCTTCTATACAACTACTTGTGTTAACTCTGCAGCTGGAAAGTTCCCAGCGTAAGGCTTTTAGAGTGACTCCAGCAATAACAGAAGCCTTTGGATTTTTCTCGTTTTGATTAAATCCACTAGCCATGCTCAGAAATAATGTTTCTTCATGTTTTAATTTTTATACGGTGGCTAGCAGGCACCTTAGTAACCAGCCAGAAATCAATTTCACCCACCATCATCCCCTAAACTACAGTACCAGGACGGTTGGCTAAAGAAAGGAAACTGATTGGCTGTAGTCTGAAACTTGCCTAGTACAAGGTGTCTGGCTGACTTTGTCCTAAATAAGGCTAACATTAGTGAACTAAGAGAACAGCATTTGGTTGCAGTCTTGCACTCAGGAACATCCTTCACCGATGCGTTGGCAAGATCTTCCTACTTTCCGATCCAGTTTCACCATTTTCATAATGGCTTCTTCACGTCCACGTCCCATGTGGTCAAATGTGCAGTCATGTTGTTCAGGAAGGCGATGTAGCATACAGAACACATAACCTACCAAGGGAAGGGGGAGAGAGGGAAGAAAAAAGGACAGTTAAGAACTTGATTAAAATGGCAGAATCTTACCTGAGTCACAAGCGAAGTAGTGCCCACTAAGGAATTACTCAGCTGCCAAGAATCAGTGCTGGCTTCACCTTCCTCACAAAGCATTAATAAATGTCTGATTATTTACTGTATTTCTTCCGGGTTTATCAACACAGTATCAAAGTCACATGAGTGGTTTTTTGCCATCCTCTCACCTTATAGGAAAAGTCCCTCAAACAGTCTAAACCTGGTATACCCAGATGATAACAAAGTTAATGGGTCGGGTGCTCCTCACCTTCCCTGGACTCCTTTCTCCTTTAGGTGGAATGTCAGTTATGACTCTCATGCCCGCAGCACCCCAGGTTTGGCTCCCAGCAGACATTCAAGTCAGGACTGTTTTACTGTCAGCAGCCCACGTCAGTACTGACAGAGTTCAGTGCCTGAATACATTCCTGTTCTCAGGACCTTGTTGTCATGGACTGTTCCAGCACCAGCATGGGAGCAAACGAGCATTTGAGGCAGGACCGTGTCAGGCCACACCATCTTGTTCTGTAGCTAAAAAGATGTGGGTTATCATCTCTTTGTCTAAAGCTTATCTTTCTCATCGGTCCAGGAGGGCAGCTCCAACAGCCACCTCCTCTTCCTAATCCACCAAGAAAATCAGCTTTTTTACTTACTTGGCCCTAACACTGTACAACAGAACAACCATTGTCTCAATTTTCCTGTCTTTAAAATGAATGTGATATGGTGATAAGTAGTTTTGGAATGATACAGCAGTAGAAAGTGTTACACAACCACAGGGTTCATGCAGTCCACCGTATATGAAATGAGGGCTGCTACTGCCTGAGCTGCAACATTTTCCCTGAATAATGGGCACAAAGAGCATCACTTTGCCTCCCACAGAATGCTTTATGTTGCTGCCAGTCCTTGGATGCTCAAGAGATTCAGACTACAAAATGATGACATTCGATGGATTGTAATGGATAAAACTGAGTGAATGACCAATAATGTGTGCATGTGTGTTCGTGTGCATGTATGTGCAGTTCAAGTATTTCAAACTCCTGAACTATAAGACATCAATAATAGGAGAGAACAACAGGCTACTGTAATGTGAATGTGACTGTGCTATGAAAACAGGAAAGGAAAAAGTACCACACACAGAATCGTTCTTTAAAAATTCAGGAAAATTGACTTATCTTTGCTCATTCTCTGAACAGCACCAACTAGGAAAATACCTGCTGCTATCTGTGGCTGGCTTTGAAACCCAGTAATAGGAACAGAGTAAGAAGTCTTCCGTATTGGCACATGGAATTCAGGAATACAGAAACAATTCAGACCGAATTGAGATCTAACACCTCTCCCCTTGTGATCACTGCCTCTACTTCAATCTCAATCTGGTCATACAACACTGAGATGTGATGAATACATTCCCCCAGGTGCCAAAAATTCAAGGTTTGGTTGCTAAGATGAAAACAACCTTGGAGTACAGTTTTAATGCTGAATTGGCAATTCCATCCAATTCTTTCTTACAGAAAGCAAGGACTGAAGTTTTCCCTTCTTATTTCTTGAATTAAGAGTTCAAGTTAAGGAACCAGTGTCACGGTAGACGCAAGGACACATAAATAGCTGATGAGATCAGCCAAGAAAAATAATCGGTCAAAGTCCATCAGCTTATTTGCAATGGAAGTGACAGAAGCAGATACAGGAAACCCTTCTTCAGCAGACTGTGCTGAAGTCGTTTCAGTTCCCAGCTAGGTAAGATCGGTTTTAAGTCCTAATGGTTTAACAGATTCCGTCTACACGGTTAGTAAGTCTATGTAGAAACACCATCTCACTTGATCTAAAAGCGATATTGACTATGTACACAATCCTCTGCACAGTTTCAACAAGTACCTTTGGACCAGCTTGATAAAGCTAAAGAAGAAACACATTTAGAAGATGATTTATCACTTTTGAACATGACCATCATTCACACCATCTTTTCTCCTTCTACAAAGCCTTTTGCCTTTTGTAGACCAGCATAACTTCACGGTGTTCCTTTCTCCTTCGTTCGCCCTAAGAAAACATAGCCTATTCTGTACTTTGTCATATCTTTATCAAACACGCTTTAGTTCTTTTTAGAGCAACTGTTTCCATATGAGACAGTCACTTTAAAGACTGGAACTTTTGTTTTCTTTCTTTGTTTAAGGTTTTATTTAGAATTTAAAGGACCTGAATAGCGGTACACGGCAGCTAGTTGAGTAACAGCACTTCCAAACATTTCTGCCATAAGTTCAGAGCAGATTTCTTCAATTAAGTTATAATGCAATAAACACTATTCTCTGGTCTGGACATCAGGGGTCGCATTCTGCAGTCTCTATGCACACTAATGCTTGATGTAGTTTTGGTACCATCAGCTCCTACAGCACTTAAATTAACTTACTTGTACTGGGATGTATTGTCATTAAATGTTCTTGTGTTCTGGTCCTTAAAACCAGTCCAGATTTAGAGATGAAGCTTTGTCTGCTGAGCAGTTGGCTTGTTATGGCTATAAAGCAGAGTTGGATAAATGTGCTCTTTTGGTATATTTACTGTTAAGTTGATTATTGGAAAACATCAAATACAAGTTGTTTCCTTTAAAGGATTTTACTGCAGAAACACTCCTTTTAGCACATTGTAGCTAAAAGGCAAAATAAATAAACCCTCTGCTGCAGAAAAGAGCATTGGAAAAAGGAATCCATCTTCCAACTGAAGTAAGTTTACTGTGGTCATCAACCAAAAATAGTTCAGACTTCCACCCCAAGCATAAAAGATGTAGATCTACTAAACACAATAATATGTCTCAGAGCACTGCAGTTGTTTTCTGAAATTAGAAGTAACCCATGAATCACCTACTCTTCATACCTCTAATGCAAACATCACAGAAAAAACATTACTTACTGCATCAAAACCTCTGAGTTCCTTTAAGTAGCCCAGAAACTACTCCATAATCAGTCAACATTTCACTTCTGTTTCATCTCCAGAGCATCAGTGGCTGAAGCCATGAGTGTTACGGCTCTGCCTTACTGGTACCCACACAGGTGACTCTTCTGCACAGGAATGCTAAAACAACAACGTTCAAAGGAGTCTACAACTGCACACAAGGAACTGTGAAGTTGATTTCATCATTCCTGAGGAAACTGCTGAAAAAACGTAATGTGAGATGAAAGACAACATAATCAGCTTCTATTCAAGACCAGAGAATAGAGCAGACCTAGTTCACCGTATGTGCAATGAAAAATGACCACATTTTCCTGTATTCGAGAGCAGTGACTGAACTGAAGTAAGGATTGATGGCTGAGAAAACTATTTAAACAAAAACCACATTTTAATTATTATCTTTGCCTTCAGATTCTCAAAGTAGTCAACTGTGAGAGTATCAGCAAAACACATGAAGCATCAGAAATAATTCAAGTAAATGGCATAATAATTCATGACATGAGCACCAAATTGTAACCGGGGGAGGAGTGCCCCATTCTGTTCAATATTTTCTCTTTGTTCACAGAATGCGGTCAGACTTCCTGGAACATAAATGCCCATGAGGCAGATTACTGCAAACCACCAGCAGAGCGGCACAGAGTGCTGCTGGGATCACTCAGGTGGGGGGATTTGGTCAGGTGCTGTGTCTTCTAAATGCTGCTGAAGAACACGACACTGTTACATAAGATACAGGTAAAACAATGAGTCCTGGTACTCAAACAATGCCATACCAGAAAGGAAATTCCTTCCCTCTTCCCCCAAAATTCTGGTCTTGATCTCATTGATGAAACATTCAGAAAACCGCTAAAGGAAAACTGTTATTTTTTCCTTGTTTGCAAGAATGCTTTGAAAAGGGGTGGAAGTGCCAAGCAATGTTATTAAATATTTATACAGCTCACATATTTACAGAGTGGCTTAAAAACATCTCACTGTGTCTCCGTTTGAAAGATCCCGCTGTATGTTACTTAAGTAGTTGCATGTTCCCACAATAACCTCTTAATAACTGCCTGATATCTGTATTTTTGGAGCAACATACAACGTGACAATCCATCTACCAAAGAAAACTGAACTGTATGTTGAGGTACATTCCTGCATTCCTAAACAAATACATATATATGCAGGTTTCTACAAGTCTGTGTACCACACCAAGTGCAAGAACAGATTTTAAGGTATCTTCAAAAGGCAAACAAATCTCCAAGATACATTATATGACCTGGTGAAGCCACACTGTAGCCAGCAGAGCAAATTAGCTCATCGAGTGATACATGCTGCACTGCTCAGAATAAATGGAGATCATTCCCCTATTGAGTGCAGTTATCCCCTGAATAACGTTTATACATCTGCCCTCATCCACTCCAGCTGGAAAGGTAGCTTAGTTTGTTGCAAACCGTACAAGCAAAAAAGCTGGTTTTAAAAATGCAGGAGGGAAATACTTGTTTTTCAACACTTGAAATTGCTAAGGAAAAAAAAGTGCAAGTACAGCCACTGGCTACAAAGATAGAAGATCAAGACCCCGAAGACCCGTGCAATGAATACATGAGAAGACACCAGCTCCCTGGATCTCAGCGTGGTCCAGTTTATCCCTCCAGTATTTTGGTGGCTGCTTGAAAGAGCATTCATGCAAGAGAAGCGAGTAAAGCTGAGCTACATTCTAGCCAGGCAAAACTTCCAGCATTATTTGTATGCACTGCTATTCTGTATCACAAAAACATCCTAGGCCTGTTGAGATCCCATTACCCTCCCTCTATACAGCTCCATTCTTGCACGTACTCAAAACATTTTTTTTTCCTATGGGGGAATGCTCTGCATCGGCAACGTCAGCCTGCATTACACAATTCAAGGAACATTCTGCTTTCTTGACATCTCCTATAAAAAAGCAAGCAGACCCAACCCCAACAAGCTGAACAACAAGCTTTTGGGATTAAGTAAGCTACAGTCTTCTCGTGTTCCTTTTTCCCCTGCTTTGCAAGGGGAGATGTCCCTGCCTGTAGCAGGGGTTGGAAGTACATGATCTTAAAAGGCTCCTTCCAACCCAAACTATTCTATGTTTCTAAGACTCAGGTCATAATAAACACTGCAGGTCTCACACAGCATTGTACCTCTGTTCCAGTCTGTGCCAAAATAAAATAGTGGTGGTTAATCTTTTATTATAGACCTGCTCTAAGGAACACAAGCAAATTAGAGTAACTACATTTACATCATAACTTCTTCCCCCCACTAAGGATTTATCTGTGAAAGTCATCATCTATTAGAGACAGACTAACTGGGCGACTCAGACTCATGCTAATTGTCATGGATACAACATGTAATATTTGCTTCTGGACTGCTTTATACTAAAAAAACAAAGAGAGCCCGCCTACACATTTCATCTTAAGGGTCTCCCTCCAACCCTTCCCACTGTGCAAGTTGCAGTCCAGTGCAGCCAGGCACAAGCAGAAGCTGCGATCCCACAAACTGACGTACCAGCACAAATGGCAGGTTGCCACTGTTGTGAAATGTGTTAAGAATTGGATCCCAGTTCGCTACAATGATAGATGCAACTTGATAAAAATCAGCCTTGTAATTTAAGTCACATTATTTCTCAGTGTAACTGGAGGAAATATTTTTCTCTAAGAGACTTCGCCAATTGTTGAGGCTAAAAAATTGGTTTAATTTAACAAGACCATTTTCAAATAAAACATTCTGCTCCCAACAGCAGCGCCAAGCAGTTAACGGCACTGTACAATCACATAAAGGGAGAGGGGAGTTCTGTACAAAATTAAGAGGTTAAATCTCATGTAGGCGAAGAGCATTTCCCTTTTTTGAGTAATTGCGCGATCCTGCAAGGATGTGTTCTGGAGGACGTCACACCACCACTGTGCTCATGAAAGGAGTGCTCAGTTCCATGCCCACGTGCCCAAGGACAAAGTGCACACTGACCCTCCCCTATCACTCCTAGTTTCACTACATCCTGTAGGATGTGGGAGAACGATTCCAAAGAACAGAAGGAGGAGGGGAGATATGCAGTAAGAAGGCAGAATTGTGCCAAGAAGGAATCTCACTGCCCAGGAATAGACACCTCATAAAACCATAAGCCATCTAAATAGGTGACACTACTGCAAACGGGAGTATTCTAAGACATTAATTCCATAGGCTGTACTAGCATATACGCGAATATCTGTTTCCCATCCAGAATAATGTGAGACCTTGAGAGAATAAAAACAACAAAAAGTAAAAAGGAGTAATTATTGAAAAAGGACAAACTAGTAGAGCTACCCTAAGATGGGAATGAGGCCTTGTGTATAGGGTTTGACATTTTCATATGAGCTGGATCAGTAGTGATACTTGTAGATGTCTGTATGCCAAGCCCATCAGAGCTAATGCGTTCATCCCAGAAACTCAGGATTTAATTAAGAGCCAAAGTGTATCCAGTAATTTAATTATAATAGCAAGCAATACTGAGTGATTTAATAATGTATGTGCATCATTTTGGTTAGCTCAATGAAAATGCAAAAAAAGGCAGAGCTACTAATGAAGAACTGGAATAAATAATGAATGGTTCTGTACTAACATACTGTATGTGTTGTATTAATTCTAAATCTTCTCCTGGATCCTTGACATATTTTGACTTCACATCATCACACGCTGAATATGATTCCAGGTTTGAGTTTTAGCGTACTTCCTGAATGATATTATTTATGCCTCGGGTTGAAACGGCTTTCTAGAGGTTGCACCTTACTGATCCAGCCTGACTGCTGGACTTGTCCAAATCACTGGAGAGATGCAGCTCTCTTGTTTTAAAAACTAGATTAAATTTATTTTAGGCTTTTATCCCCCCCACTTACAAGTTACTTCCGGAGCCTCTTAGACTACCCCTCCTGCTCCACTGAAGTCTTTGACTCCTGTATCCTCTTACAGCCTGTATCGAGAGTAATTCTTCTCAAAGAAAACCACAGCTCCATTCAGAAGCTGTATTTATACCACAGACGAATACACAAGACTTGGGTGGATGCACATCTTCCCCCTTCCCCACCTCTGTTTTTTTCTTCACTTTTATTTGAGAACACTTGCACAACAATTCCTGCTCCTGCTTGTTCGGAGTATGGCAGGCTGCCCCATGCCACATTTATTCACCTATTTGGGCAACTCTTCAGAAAGTCTGAAACATTTAATGGCTGCAAGCAGCTCTGCAGGTGAACATTTCCACTTCACTTCAATACATATATAGACAGAATTACATAAGTGTATTACTTCTTTAAAAAACTCCCTAGAGAAAATTCTACACCGTTGCGATGATACTGTTCATAAACAGTTTTCCACCTCTAAAAAACTCTACCTCGAGGCCACAAATATTTGATATTGAGAGCTCTGACACAGACTAGTGTTATTTTTTACTTTTGTGAAAACTGCCATACGCTGATCTTTATCTCACAGCAATCTCTGCAGTTAAGAACTCTAGCAGAGAAGTAAATAGTCCCAATATTTGGCTTTAACACTTTCTTATACCTTATAAAGGTGAAAGGAGATAAGTGAGGTGTTTTCTTCCCTACTTCCTACTAGGAAAAAATTAGACTTTCAACAGAAGGAATCCGTGGGGTTTCCTTGTTACCTGCTGTGAGTGCTTCTTTCTTCTTTGTATGGGTACTGATAGAAGAAGAGACCTAACACAGCACAGCAAAAAATGCTTACCTGTCCCTAGCACAGTAACACCTCTGCCAGAGCTCCCTGCAAGTGATATGCTGAAAAACTTGCTGTATGAAAAGCATTAAAATAAAACCGCATTTATTAAAAAGGTGGGCTTAAAAGCTCAACTGACCCATCTCAATCACATTTACTGACTAGGACTGTAGGAAGGTAACCAACAAGCTCATTAAACACTACTAAATCATAAGAATCATAGAATCATAGAATTGCTCAGGTCAGAAAAGTCCTTAAAGACCACTGATTCCAACCACAACCTAACCATACTACCCTTACTAACAACCCTTCACTCAATCACATCTCTGAGCACCACATCCAAATGGCTCTTAAACACACCCAGGGATGGTGACTCAACCACCTCCCTGGGGAGCCTGTTCCAGTGCTCAACAACCGTTTCTGTAAAGAAGTGTTTCCTGATATCCAACCTAAACTTACTTACCCTGGTGCAACTTGAAGCCATTTCCCCTTGTCCTTGTCCTGTCAGCAGTGAGAAGAGTTACCTGTTCCAGATCTTTAGGTAGCACGGTGAAAGAAATTGGTACGCACTGTAACCCAGCCCCTGCTGGTTGGGTATATTGGAGGAATACACTACACTACATACATACCTTATGAGCCCTTAGCTACAAAGCAGACCATGAGCCCTGTTTACAACTGTAGATCTACAGACAGCTTTTCTGAAACACACACTAGAGCCTTACTTCTGAGTCCTGTCCTTGGAACCCAGGCAGTCAGTTCACTGCAACGTTCCATCTGTACTATTTTCAGAACATATATTACTCAGATCCATAATAGTTAACAGCTCCTCTTCCTTATCATTTCAATTACAGTCTTGGGATAATATCATAGTAAAACAAAACAGAAAGCCCTTTTGCTGAGCTTGAATCCTTTTGTTGATGGTGACATTTTTGTTTGTTTGTTTGATATTTGTTGCAATTTAAGCTAAGGTGCTGAGCATTGCTGGAATGGGGGAAGCTAAAGTACTCTTTTGGACATAAATACCCAAGGTGCAGCGTTCCCATAAGGCTGCCAATTATGGTACATCTTCAGGCATGGCAGCAAGTCTTGCCAGCATTACATGATGTCACCAGTTCCTAATAAGATTTCTTTTTCCTTTATTATTTATTATTGAATTGGTTGAGCTCAGTCTCCAGAAGCACCGTGTGTATTTAATTTTCATCAGTGGAAGTACATCTGTTATACCAATCCATTATTGTGTTTGGAGCCATTCTGCTTTGTACCAGATAAACCCTACCCTTCAGTCAGTGAACTGACCGGTACCATTACAAATTCTGCTGCATACAAACAGGTTCCATAGAAATGGAACTAAACTTCCTATTTTACCAAGTTATAAGAGAAGCTTTATTTTCAGTACACATTGGGCTGTTTTCAAGCAGTTGTCAGCCTTTTCTTTTTGCTTATCTACACACGTTTCTGTTCTTCTTCCTGTTCTTTTGAAGATAATTTCTAAATTAAGTGAGTAAATCAAATCATTCCAAATTTATTCTGGCACAATCCAAGCAAGTGCCTCATCTCCTGTGTTTATGAACAAGCAGCTCTGTTACACAAGTTAAGAATCTGCAGCTGCTTGTCTTCCATTTGCTTTATTATTGCATCAGTGAGTCTTGCCACTATAATACCTATAGCAACACTTGAGTCTCTTCTCCATGAACACATTTTGCTTCTGATGGCCAACAGAAATGCTCAGCACCAGTCTGTCCCCATTATCCTCCTACCCCTCTGCTTAGCAGAAAAGCTGAACAGAAGTGAAGCAACAGACACTTAAACCATCTCAAGAAAAGAATTCTACCAGGCCATTGGACAGCTACACCGAGCTCAATTAAGAACAAGGATGTGGAAAAATAAGCCTATTTACAAACCAGAATGTTCTTTTGTATACCTACTATCTGTGCTCACGTGTACATATGTGCGTATGCCTATAGGAATGAATTTATATACATGAAACAAGCCAAATACCAAATTACCAAATACTTTAGAAAGAGAAGAAATGGTAACACAAAACCCACCACTGAGAGCTCTGTTTCCTGTCCCTGCCAGGATTACAGATTTTTACAACATTTCTAATGCCTTCTTATGGTGGTTGGATCTCTTTTTAAAACATTAATGAGTAAATGCAAATTAAGTCCTTTGCATCATTAATAAACTATATGTTTTTGAATGCTGGCAACTGGCAAATTATCCTTAGAACCCCATCAGACTGAATCAGGAGACGTTCAGGATGGAGGATGTTCTGTAACAGACACAAGGACGGTTTGTTTTTAATGCTGCTCTTATGCAAACTAACTGTGCTCCCCACTGGTTTCTTCCCTCGCTGACCTCATGGTCAGGTTTCCTTTCAGCCATTTGCTGCAAATCAAAGTTTGTAATTTACCCAAGTTTGCCATTCTGCTCTTGTTGAGTAACCTCCCTCATGATGGCTGCTCACATACAAAGGAATGTGGTGCATCAGTATCAGACATACATTTGAAAACTCGACATGGATTTCAGCTTCTCTTTTATGTCTTTATTTTCCTGTATGAATGAATTTATCATTTTAGCTGACTGTATAATGAAACATGTACCCCTTGTAGCACTGTGGCCTCCTTTCTTCTTCCTTTCTGTCCCCTCCTCTCATCTAAGCAAAATGCCCAATTTTCAGTGTTTGTTTGCAGTAACCTTGTATGAAACAAGCCACAAATTATTCTGGTACAAATTGAGCTATAAACTATTCGAGCATCTTTTGATTTTCTGTGTTGCTAAGCTGTAGCTGCAGCGAGCACCTTGCTATTAAACATGTTAGAAGTAGAAACCATTTTAGAAAGGCAATCTTATCCACTTTGATCACATTCTGATGAGGCATTTCACCAACTTCTAATAAAACTTTAATGTGGACTGTATCCAGTTTGCATTAAAGTCACGTTCAGCGCCATCTCTGACAATCCTGACACATCTCATACCGCAAAGATTCAAACAGGCTCCCAGAAACACACACACACAATAGATATTCCTATCAGAGATGCACACAGTCATAGCAGCAGCATCTCTCTAAAACTACCACAAGGCAGATACATGTACTTCCCAGGGCCAGTCCATTGACTGCAAGAAGACAAAACTAAAAACAATCCTGCATAGGCGGTGTCTGACTTACAGTCTGTTAGGACATGGCCTGTAAACAGTAAATCATTCTATACTGACCCACTGGGACACCCTATTAATTTAATTGCTTAATTGCTGACCAGGACTGGATCAAACACGACAGATGTGAAACACCTTTAATGAGCTCCTAGAACACCCTCGGTATGTCTCATGCAATTCCAACACTATTAAAGATGACTCCTGTGTTTTAGCTTGAAATAGCAAGGGATACTAGAACTAGCTTTTGTTGTAGAACGCTAAGCCTCTAACATAAAATCGAGCTGTATTTTCTGCTCAAATAATTTCTATGGCTCAGAATATTTTAAAGATGGACACAGCTTTGTTTAGAAGCAATACAGGTCTGGTAATTAAGATAATGCCCAAAAATGCAGAGTGCAATCTGCAAACAAAAAAAGCTTGCTTTTCCCAAACTGCATTTCCAGAAAGGCGTTGGATAGCTACCATTACCAGCAATTTGGCTAGTTCCAAAGCAAGGCCGTGATGAACGCTTCCTTATCACACTGCTGAACTGATGACTCAATTTTGCAATCAAGGATTAGATGGTTGATTTCAAACTGCTTTACACTCCCAATAGAAATGCTATAATAGAATACAAGTGTAAGAATACAGTCCTTTTAGTTCCTTAATGAAAAAAATTGCCCACTAAAGCTAACATTAAATACATACAATCTCAATACAATCTTTATAAATGATAAGACACTGAACTATCAAGAATCCAACCAAAACTAGAGAATATGGCTGTCTGGAAAGTGCTCCTAGTGTAACTGTCATCCAGAAACGATTCATATGGAACTGTTTTTGTTCTGGTAGTGTTGATTTAAAGGTTACCCAGTCAGAGAGGCACAAAATGAGAATTCATTTTAAAATCTCTTTCTCACTGAAGCTTGCAAAGTGCATCAGCAATTAACAATTCCTATCACTTCTCCCACTTCACTATGTGAAAAGGCTCAGAACTCGTCTTACAAATTGCTCTTTTGAAGATCAAAGGGAAGCTGAATTTGTCTGTGTGTGCTCTAGATGAGCTGGTAATTTACTGGAACTTTCAGAGGAAGGTTTGGCAGCAGCTCGTTTGACAGCTCCAGGGCACAGGATTCAGGGGAGCTCTGTGGCTCTTCCCTTCTGAGTTCCTTCCTTGCCTTTAATTGGCACCTCATTAGAAATTAATGAAAATGACATCCTCTGTTCTTCCTGCTCTAGGCACAGAACACTACAAAAAGGCCTATCACAATTCATAACACATTCAATTTATATAGCAATAGCTCTTAAGCATTATTTATGAGATGTGAATTTCTTGTCAGCAGTTAATAACTTGTACAAAGTGGGAGCAGAATGAAAAGAGTTCTTCCAAGTCTGCGTGCATGAAAATAAACAAATTTTTCTACAGTTGAAAAACGTTGAGTTTGAATGTAAAGTACCCTTATTGGAACGTCCTTTTCAGTAGTAAATTGTTTTTCTTTCAGGCAAAGCCCCGCAGGACTGTCAGATCTGTCTGAAATTCCATGTAGTGTCAAGGGAACAAGCTGAACAGTACCAGCCCTCTCCGGACAGATCTTACAAGAGATGGTAGAATCAACACTGCAGCTTCCCAAAGATCTCAGAACCAGCTGTAAAGCTTTAGGTCTATATTCTCTCTGCCACATTTCAAAAAGCTTGTGCCCTATTGGACAGAACAAGGCAGGTCTTATCTTACAAAGATTAAAAACATTATTAAGCAATGGATGCACTTTTAGAAGTTGCTTGCAACTTCAGTGCTCTTATATAGCTCCAGTTTTGGAATGAAAGAAAAATTAATGATGTGATGTGTAAAATAATATAAGTCTCATCTTCTTACCAGTTCTTCCCAAACTTGTAAAACTCTGTTGCCTACAACGTCAGGGGAGATTTTTCCATCTGTCATAAGGTACCTGCAAGCACCCTCATTCATTTGGATATGTGACAGGAGTGGACAAAGGGCAGAAACTCCCTAAGTCTGAGCAGAAAGAAGCACACCAAGCTGTCACTGACACTGCTCAATTTCTTCAGCTGGAGACATAGATTTTACTGGATACTTCAAAGTATCCCAACACATTATTTCCGTAATAAAAATTTCATTATAGCCACTGATTTCATGTTTGGTGGCTTCAGAGATAACGTGTTAGTTCTATAGCAGTGCTCCAGTATTTGAAATGAAGCCTGTCTCGAGTCCAAAAGAGTACACAGCAGATAGTGAAGAACAAAGGATGACATGGTATTTTTTCAGTTTTCTATTATCTCATTTGTTATTACTTATTCAAAACACAATTTGTTATTTCAGTCTCTGTAACCAGCTTAACCATCCCTTTCTTTTCTCACTGCAGCTCAGATGGAATTGCCTTTTATTACAATAAATATTATACATATTGCAGATGGAATATGAATTGTAACTGCCTATGCAAATGCTTTGGCAAGAGTCCCCTTGTGGAGACATGATAAAGCAACTACAAACTCTCCACATCTATAAATACAAACACAGCCAGAGAGTGAGAGCACAAGCCTTCAATACGTGACTACAGGGAGAAGAGAGGGAAAAAAAGCAGCAGGTAAAATTACCATGTGCGTTATCATAGGTTACAATAATCGGTTACCAACAATTGTTGCATGAAGGAGAGAGCACCTCCTCTGGAACCCAGTCACATTTGCTATTATGACTTTGCAGGTAACATGAAGCCCCACATTAGCTGCCTGCACCATCAACCTCAGCTCAGTTAGCTGAACAACACCATCAACTATGGAAAAATCAGGCTGGACACTATTCAGTGCATAATCAACAGCAATACCCCCCTCCCTCCCCATCCCTTTAGCTGACTGTGAGAAGAAAGACCATTTTCAATTAGATGGCGTTTTTTCTTGGTTTTGTTTCATCTTTTCAGTAACAACATCATCACGAAATACAGAATGTAGTGCTGACCTATGCTTATAAACTCTTTAAAAAAAGCTTGTCATCTCTGCATATTCTCTGATGTGCTTTGTGTTTCTTCTGTCAAGTGAGCGTGACGCACTCCCACCTTACAGGGACTTCTGAAGCTAAATTCATTAATATCTAAGGATCTCTTCAGACAAGACAGTGTGTTGGGGGCATAGTTTTAAAGGGAAAATTAGACAGACAGGAGCTAGTTATAACTTTTTGCCACCAGTGGAAGACATAGCTTCTGTTTGAAGTATGTTTGAAAGCTACAGAGTGCAAGTGTTCTCCATACTGCCACCTGTGACATGGATCCGAGCACCGCTGTGGTAGAAAGCCGGACGTTACTGACAGACAGTACTCACCACAGCGACATGATCCCAGTTCCTGCTGTACTAGCTCCAGTTTTGTTTGGCACTGGAAGCATCGGCGTCTACTCTTCTGTTTGGATCGACTGGTTTCTTCAGGCCTGTCATTACTGTCATCCAGTAGCCGTGGCCGTTTCACAGGAGAAGCCTCACTCTCCGACTGTGAATCTGTTGTATTCACAACAAATATTTTAGGAAAAACATTAGAACCTCCTTGCTGAGGCAGCCCTTTGGGCAGATTGAAGGTATATTGCTTTCAGCTGGGGTCACCACCAGGCAGCTCGATACTTCCCATTCTATTGTATATATACATTTTCTTAACATTAACAATCAAGTAAGAGACAAATTATCTTTGTTCTCTGTAAAAACCTCCCCCTACTGACAATACTCAGTAGAAAGCAAACTGATTGACTTCCTCCCAGCCATAGCCAGGCTGTGTACAGATGCACGTAGAGTACACACCATCCCGAACAATCACAGGCTTCATTTGTAATCTCATTTAGTTTCTCCTGCATGTCTTTGCTCTCCTTGCACAAACAAACTGAACTAGGTTTCTCATGAGAAACAATGGAAAGTAGATTCGACCTATTTCCTCCCTGGGCAGAAAGAAGACTTTTAAGGCACAGCGTGTAAACTGCCTCTTATGACTGAAGACATTACATGAAAGCACCATACCGTGCTTCCCCCTTTCCACATGTAGAACAATTTAAATGCAAATCAGTAGACACCAACAACACAAACTACGCCCAACCTGTACAAGCACGTTATAAATCCCAAGTGCTCGGCTATTTAAAAAGAATCAGTCTGAACACCAGTTGCATTAACACCTTTATCTATATAATTTTCTGCTTGTTTCTGGAAAACATGTTTCACTCAGAAGATACACATCAGTAGGTGCTGCTTTAATTAAGAACAAGCAAAACAACGACATGGTGGATATTCTGTTGTGGGCTGGAGTTGCCACACAGGTGCTACAGAAGAGATCAAGGGAAGCTGCTATCACCATCCTCTTTTAAACTAAGAAAGGCCATTTAAAAACAGGTTTCCTTACAAAGTGAAAGTTTAAGAAAGAGTTCACTTCAAGCAACATAGTACTTTTCATCTGATCTGCTGCTTTACCATATCAAGCCCTTCCCTGCCAAACACATAACCCAGTTGGACCAGTATCACTTGCTGCCCTCTCCAAGGCACGCTCCAGTAACTTTCCCTGGTTTCTTTCCCTGCAGTAGAAACTAACCCACTTTTCTCACCCCATGTTTCAGATCTTGTCTCGGTGTTTATACAGCAGCTGGATTCTAATATCACAGCCTTCATAAATACGCAACCTGCCTCACTTAGTTCTTCTTTCTTTCTGTCATATCGCTAAGATATGCTGAAAATGTGCTTGGTTTTTCAATACAGACAAACTCCCCACATCTCACATTTCACAGAAAAGTGAACGGCTTCCTGCACAGTACACAGATGATAAGTTTTTATTAAGCTGCAATAATTCTATTTGATGTGTGTCTCAATACAGCTTTTCTCATCAGTGTTGTAGATTACAACTTACACCTTACAAGATATATCTATGAGGACTGAACTAACGTTCAGTACGCAATTATTCCATCCCTGCGTGCCTGTGTGTGCAGGAACACTGACAATGAAAAGCAGAGTCTAATGAATTGACACATTTATGGAACAAGTTGTCCTGTCTCAAATTAAATCTCTGCAGAAGATGATCTCAGAGCGATGTCCTCAGACCAGACAGCAGATCCCAGCCCTCACTCCCAGGCACCCGCCCCATCACACACACTGATTGTCAGAGTGCCCAGAGGAGTGAGATTCACTGTAGTAGGGTGCACCCAGCAACACACACCTTGTACGCTCTCACTGCACTGATGCAGAGTTCAGTACAAATCTTACAGCCCACCTCCTTGCCACAGATGGGCACCACAGTTTGTAATTATTCATTACTCAGAGAAACAGATTCGCTGCTATTCTGAAATAGCCGCCTCCCACACACCTCAGCTTTTGGAAACAGGAGCCATTCTGCTACTTCTCAAAAGCAGTTTTGTGGCCTACATGGAATACAGCGATCTGCTTTTTGTTAAGTCCAAATAAGGAATTCAGTGTGTATGAGCCATCCGGTGTCTATTCGGTTCATGAAGTCACGTGCCTTAGTGAGAAAAACAGCTAATCCAAGTCAGGCTGGTACTAATTTAATTACACATTCAATTATTCATTTCCTACTAATTGGTAACGGCAAACCGAATATGAACGTAAGTTGACTAATAGGATAGAAATGAAAGTTACATATCTAATTTTTTAAGCTCGTACCTTTTTGCCGTAACTTAAACAGCGTTAACACTGAGTTAACTTAGCCTAACTGGGAGAGACAGCTCCAGCTATCCCATTACTGACTGCAAAATGCCCTGAGCACACCAGCTCAAGCTAACAGCTGTAACAATAAGGACTGATCGTACATGTGCTTACATCTTCTTAAAGGTATGTGCAAGGAGTGAGGAGAAAGCACAGATGAGAAATCTGAGGGGTAAACTCTCAGTATTAGCTACTTAACCACCAAAAACGGCTAGCAAAGATTCTTGCTGTTACAGCTTGCTTTAGAATTGTGCAACAAGAATTACTTCTTTCTAGATTGAGATGAGAAACTTCACAAAGATTTTTCAGAGCAACTCTACTACTGTTAATGAGGGTTCTTCTAACTTATCTCTAAAGGCGTTCTCCTAATTGTGGCATCTTATCAAGCTCCCATTTAAAGTGAGAGCAGGATTTAAGCAGGAGGCCTGACTGAAACGATGAGGGCCGTTCGTAGAAATTGTTGTGCCTCAGACACAAACTCACATTTGCTCCTCACTGTCACTGTACTTGTCTTCATTACTCCTTATCCCCTCGATATTTTCCAAATAAATTGTGTTAAGACTGTCAGAGCCCAGTCTCGGCTTCTCTCAATCTCTTGTCATGGCTGAACGTACAGACTGGCACCTACATGGCTTCACTAACAATCACGGTGACTCTTTCATGGCATTTTGGGAAGCAGGTGGGGAGCTGTAAACCCAGCAGAGATGTGTGCTGAGGAAAAATAACAGGAGGAAGAAGGGATGCTTGTACGGGAAGCAGCAGCCCTCCTCTGTTGCTGCTTGCTTCAAGAATGAGATGAATCTGTTTAATCTCTGGTTTGATGACAGCTTTTGAGGCACTCAATCAGTTTTTTTCTTTTTCATAAAGAACTCATCCCACTGACAGACTGACATTTACGATCTCAACTGCCTGTCCAAACACCAGTGACAGCAATAATTAATGAACCCTCAAACTTCACTGCCATCTACTCTGAAACCATTTTAGAAGCAGCTTGAGCTGTTAAAACCTCTGTCCATGAAGAGCCTCACACAGATAGAGACAGTAACTACGTAACAGGGATTAACTCCAGTTTGAGTAATACTCTGTTGCCAGCTTCTAGGGTTATTTCCCCCCTTTTTCCACATTATTCCATTTTTAGATGAGGGATTACTTAATTCCCTGCCATTTTGACTATGCATTATAAACATCTAGAGGAAACTGCCTCCTTACAAATCTTTCCTATTGCATTTACCAGAATCATTATATAAAATCATCTCCTCTACTTCATCTGAACCTAAAATTAACACAGTTATACCACAGTTACATGCTTGTTGACTACTAATGAAGAGTGAGAAGTTCAAGATAAACATCTTAGAAGCCAGATTTGACACCTAGAACCACTACAATTCTTCCCTGCTGCTGTTTAATGCTGTGAAAGCCTTTATTTTCAAACTCTGGTATTTGCATTGAGATAAGCATCTTATTCCCAAGCGCCATCAAGACTGTGTTAATGCTGTCAGAAAGCTGAGTGCACACCTCTCTGGAAGTGCTTACATTTATTTTGGAAATCCACTTCAGATATTCTTAAAACACTACAGACAGACATCTCAAATTCTTAGACAAAGCCTTCCATAACAATTAGCCACACAGTCTCTTTTCTAGTATCACTGCAGTATCCTTAGCATCACCGTTTCATTCATTTATTTCCCCTCTCCACATAGCTTTAAAGCGATGGGGATGCAGTAAAGCTCAATGTTGAGAGGCTATTGAAGTAGCCCCTATGGAAGCCAAGTCCTGTCAGCCCCTTCTTTGATTCAGAAAGCTCCTAATGAAACCACCACAGAGACTACAAGTAACCCCAAGAAGCTGCATTACAGAAACAATTTCCATACCAATTCACAAAACCATTCAACAGCAATTGTTTCCTGCAGCTCTTATAAGTAAAAACAATGATGAAATGAACAAATTTTAGCCTAGTTGTTTGGGATACACACAATGGGAAGAGTCACTCTAAGATATTTCAAATGTGAAACATCACAAGCATGCCAGTAAAACTCATCTCCCCTACACCAATCTATTACTATTAGCATACATTACAAGGAGAACAGAGGAATGTGGGCACCTAAACAATTCTATCAGCTATTTAATTTACACATTAGAAAGCACTTCTTTTTCTTTTTTTTTTTTTTAAATGTAGGTGAGGTCCAGCACTAAGACAGGTTGATCAGAAGGGTTGTGAAGGCTCCATCCTGAGGGGTACCCAAAATCTGACTGGATAAGATCATCTCCACAGGCCCCTCCCATCCTCTGCTATTCTGTGATTATACAGTTTCTAGATGGGAGAATATGTCTATATACACAAAATATGTCTGGAATCCCAGCTCCAGAGAGCTGTTGGAGTGGGTCCACAGGAAGGCCACAAAGATGATCAGCGGGCTGAAGTACCTCCCCTACAAAGACTGGCTGAGAGAAATGGGCTTGTTCAGCCTGGAGAAGGCTGCAGGGTGACCTCATTGCAACCTTCCAGTACCTAAAGGGAAGCTATAAACAGGAGGGGAGTCAGCTCTTTGAAAGCGTAGATAACAGCAGGGCAAGGGAGAATGCTTTTAAACTGAGGAAGGGAAGATTTAGGTTGGATGTCAGCAGGAAGTTCTCTACAGAAAGAGCAGTGAGGTGCTGGCACAGGCTGCCCAGAGGGGCTGTGGATGCCCCATCCCTGGAGGTGTTCAAGGTCAGGTTGGATGGGGCCCTGGGCAGCCTGGTCCAGTATTAAATGTGGAGGTTGGTGGCCCTGCCTGCAGTAGTGGGGCTGGAGATTCATCATGCTCGAGGTCCCTTCCAACCCAGGCCATATTGTGGACTCTGCAATATAAGCACTAATTCCTTCTTACCTCTCTTACATTTCCTCCTGTATTGTTGGTACTATCATCAGTCAAAAGGAAGCGCGCTGTACTGCAGTGTAACTTAATGAGGCCGTTAACTGCCATCTCTAATGAAACGGAAGAGACTCATCTGGTGCCAGCAACATAAATGAATGAAATGCAAGTTGAAAATAGTACGACTAACAGGGAGCTACACAGGATACTGCATGCATTTTATGTAAGTTATAATTAGAGTGAGAAAATGCATATTATCCTTTCCTGTCAAGAAATTTCATAATTGCTAAATTAAGCAAATAGTGAACTAGTTTTCATCTCATCTGTATGCTTCGGTACTACGTCTGTTTCATGGTTAAATTCTTGCATTACTCCCTTCCTTATATATCACTGATGTCAGTATGTCTTCATCTAATGGAAATAGTAATTTATTTCTTAACCATTTTTACTTATACGCCAATTCAAACAAATACATATTTAAATGTACTTGGGCACTCATAGTGTCCAGTTCCTTGTTTGTTATCATAAGAACAGGATTATTAAGCGCAGGTGTAATGCACAGATATTGAGAGATAAGTAAAAAAACAGAACCACAAAAAGGAAGGAAAAAGCCACCATACATGAACGTGTGTGATGAAGGAAGCTTGAAGGCCAATTGCCAACATCTCAGCCATTCCACAGCACCTGAAGACTATGCACTAGTATTCAAATATGCATATTTGCGTATATGAATACATCCTTGCAAACACATACGAACAGATGTTGGATCAGGTAAAAATGGGAAATTCAAAAGCTTTCACCCACACCATAACTAATATTTTTGCTGGCTTAATTGAGAGCCCTCTTACTCTTTGTGGAACTCTCTAAAGTGGGATTAACATTAATAGATAACACTACAAAAACTGCAGATTGTCTACTCAATTCAAGACTCCGTAAGTAAGCAGAGCTGCTCTGCTTCAAAATCCGAGTAGTATACTCCAACTACGTCCTCATCAATCAAATGGTGCACAGGATTCAGGAAGGCAATTCTTCAAACGAATAGCCCAGAAAGTAGTTCTGTATAAAAACTCCTTGCTCTGTTATTTTTCATTCACAAGCACACCCTTCCCCCCACCGGCATAACGAGGGTTTTCCAAGGCTAAAAAACAGATTCAGAAGAGGAATTGTAAAGAGCTCCTGCCTGCCAGCTGTGGAAAAAATACAGATTTCTAATATTTATCTTTCAAAAAACTTATTTGTCATTAAATGTAGAACCCGAGTGATGCCATTAGCAACAGAAACTTTGCAATGAGAGACTATCATTCCAAGGACTAGATCTGATTAATGTTAAGAGAAATGCCTAAGAGCTCCTGTGTTTTGATTAAGAAAAAACAAACACAAAAAAACAATGCATTAAATGTGGGTTCTAAAATATACAGTGAATGTATTGCCAAATTCACTTTCAATTCAGGTATTTTAAATAAAACTTACAGATCAGTTTCTATTTAGATTGTGATAGTTTATTCTAGCAATTTCAGGCACAGAATACAATTTCTGCAGACCTTGTTGCTGTCTGCAAGATACCAGAACTCAGGTTGTGTTAGTAGAAAACTCGTACTGTTTTGAAAGAGGATGTTTAGGAAGCATCTTAACTAACTTGAACTGGAGACCACATATCCACTAAGGAAGCAGAACAGACCACAGAAGATAAGATGCAACAGCACATACACTGTCTTGCATATTACATATAGTTTGTTTTCAATCTTCCTTTGTTCCAAGATACTGGTCTCACTGGTTATTTCCTGAGGTTTATTTTATGAATAACTACTTGGAAATTAAATAGGAAAAAAAGTAACTTCTTTGCATAACAATTACTTAACACAGAATTCTAAGGAAATTCTCACTTTTTCCCCCTTGTTCATGCTCAGCTTCCTTCAAATAGACCCTAAAATTCTGTGTATTTTAAGATCCCCCTGACACTTAACTTCTAAACAGAAAATGAGGAACACTTATACTTAAAGCTCTCTGACACTGTCAGATAGTAAACATAAGCAGCTACACATCTTATACACAGCACATAGAAAAGCAGGAACACAAAGGACCAGCAGGTGTGAAAGTTAATTTTAAATGAATGCCAACCACGAACAGAATGAGCTTCCGATTTGCCTTAGTGTAGTGCAACTTGACATAAGCAGTTATAAATATTCCTATCCTAAAATCTTAAGAGAATTTAAAAACATATCTATTTATTTTATCCCATTGTATTGAGTAGATGAGGCTGGAAAGCAGTGTTTTCCACATGCTGTTATGCTGGTGCAAACCTTTTCATTTCTAAATGTTGTATTTTTTCCAATACTCCAGCAGAAAATTCCATTCAGAAGCACATGGCGTAAGTGATTAATGTATGAACTATGAAGATTCTTGCAAAACTTCTCCCCAGATGAAAGGAAGTACCGGCTAAATTTCAAGGCATTTTTTTCTCCACGGCTTTGTAAAGAGATGATTTAGATGTCTGGTACAGGAGTGTGCTAGACACTGTGACAGATAAAAGATCGTGACAGACCTTTCTGTGAATATTACCAATTACTGTGTGCTAACAAGCTCTTAAAAACCTTCCCAGGAACAGCTGAAGTTTTTGTAACTCACAGGCAAGGATCATCACAGCTATAGCTGACTTTTAACAAACTTTTTGATATTGACCCCAAATCCACCTCTTCAGATTCTCCAGCCACACCGGTTATAACCAATTTAATCTAAAAACTCATGTGAGATGTTCAGCGTTAAAGACAACCATACCCATATTATTAATGAATGAAGGCGATTTTTTAGAATTGAGTAAGGTGATACTGAAAATAAATCCTATAATTGCAGCAAATCTTTAAAGTTGTTTACTGATCCGACTACTACGATCCTTACCATTAGATGGATTTTAATCTACAATAATTGTAACAATTTGAGAAGGCTCTTAGATAACCAATACTAGAAACTGATGTAAAGTATATGTACAAAAGCCATCAAGCTTCTTCGAACAGCAGGGGAAACGGATCTGTCTATCCAGATGCATATGGAAGCACAGAACAGACATTACAACACATCACAGAAATAGGCAATAAGATGAAACAGTAAAAACCCATCAACATATATCATCTGATCACAGTACAGTGTCATCTCCCAGCCTCTATTAGCTCTTGCTGCATCAGTGCAAGTCCCAGATACTTTATCCTGTTTATAATTGCTGATGAGCAATAATAAGGCCTCCATGCCTCAGCTCCTGTCCGTTCCACTTCAGAGCTCACCTATTAGGTTATAACTTTTATTTACAGCCCTGCTTGATGTGCTGCTCTATTAGAGTACAGCTGGAAACTGAACAGGAGAAAGAAAAAAAAGAGAGCATCTCTAATGGACACTATTATTGCCAGGGCTGGGTGATTTATAGTGCTTCTTGAAGGCTGTTCTATCATCGCTTTTCTTTAGGTGAGAGAACTCTTAAGAAGGTTGGATTTCTAACACAGTGCCCTCCAAAAGTCAAACACTGAAGAATACCTTAGAAGTCCCTCGAAACAACAACAGCAAAATGCCTCCAAATTGTTTTAATGGTATAAACTCTCTCTGCTAATCTTTTGTACAGTCTTTACGCAGGCACTTAGCACTTCAGATGATTAAAGAAAGCTCATTAGTGGTGGACCAGGTCTTTTTGTACTTACTGCATGCATACTAATTGGTTAAAAAATAAAAAGAATGAACTAATGGCTTATTGGAGATGCCTGTTGTTGAAAATTTGTAATATCCATACTGTGATTTCTGTAACACCAAAAAGACTGTTGTGTTGATAGTCGAGGTTCAGTCTCTAAGCATTATTGTAAGACATCAATAAACCTGAATCTTCAAAAAAGGACCGTGCATCTGCATGACTGTTAATGCAAACTTTGCATCTTCTAGACCCAAATCTCATACTAGAAAAGACACAGAGCATTCAAGATACCGTGAACTTCCACAAAGCAGATACCACCACAGCCATCTAGGACAGATGCCCTAATAAAAAGTGAGTTTGCTGCCCATACAACTGCATAGAGTATTAAAGATGCATGGTTCATGAGCCATAAGCGAGACACCAAGTATCTGCAAACTCCCCAACTTTAAGGATACAAGCTACGAATTGACTTCATCATTACTGCACTTCAACAGTCTGCTTCCACTGGTCTCTCTACCACACAATTAAAAATAGTTTGAGCAATCTGCAGCAGCTCCACTGATTTTTTCCAGTTTTCTTTATGCTGTGTGATATTGTTTTAAAATCTGACTCTTTTGAATGGCGCATGAAATCATCTTCAGGTTCCACAGCAGAAAAAGAAGAGCAACGTGCTACATAGTGCTCGCTTTCACAACACAGGAACCCTTTACAAATGGAATCTGGATGCCCTACCAACTAAAGCAAGCCTCAGAGAACCTGCCATCAATCATAACAACACTTAGCCATTAAGAAACAAGTCAAAACACCTAAGAAACTGTACATCAGGCCACAGTCCCACCTTTTTCTCCTACCAAACCTTCAGACTACTGACTCTCCAAAACCTTCAAGGCACCATCTGAACTAATAATTGCAAGCCTTTACTCATTCTTTTCATTATAATCCTTGTCCTATGGGCACACTTTGGAATATAAATACTTTTTACCACAGCAGTGATTCTGGCAAAGATGAAGGAAAAAGAACAAAAACAGGCACCGCTATTTGGTGTCATAACACCATTTTTTATCTGCACAGCTCCTCCAGCACACCAGCTGACAACTGCATGAGGTAAAAACTGTTTTTCGTAAGGGAACTTTCCCCATGTCTTGACAGATTTATTGTCTTGATCTTTCTTCAGTGGTTACATTAATGCTAATAAAATATGAAAGGTTTATGCCTTCCTTAATATCCTCCTGATGGGAACCTGCATGCAACATATGTAGGTCAGATTTCTAATTTTCTGTCTCAAGTGCTGATATATGGCAGACTTTAGGGAAAAACTATGCTTGAAGGGAAAGAAAAAAATCACACAGATGAATTGCACCAAAACATTCTTCCTTCAAAGTGCTCCAGAGCAGAAGAAATGTTGAATTCTTACTGAAGAGAGGTTTATATGCAATATGTAGTCTTGAAATATACTGCTCGTATTCACCTAAATAATGTCCTACGAAGGGAGACTTATTGGAATTGAATGTAGTGTGAAACATCCATCCACACAGTCTGCTTCCTACGCTTGAAGATGTCATACCATTTCTGGCAAACATATTGTAGCCATTGTTTTCCTCTCAATTCCCACATCCCTATCTAGACTCCTAAAAGCAGACTCTGAAAAGACTTATTTCCTTTCAAGATGGCACTGAAAAGAAGACTGCAAAGGCAAGCTCTGGAGCAAAACGTAACTCCTGGTAACAGGTTTATGAGTATAATGGATTACAAACAAGATATGCGGATTACTGAGTATTTAATGAAGAAACAAAGGAAAATAAAGCAATACAAAGCCACTAAGGATTAGTTGACTGAAATTTGTGGCATCAGATTAAGATAACCTTATTTCTTGTTAAACACAAAATCAAATGATTAACACACAGACATACAAGATGCCAAACACTGTCATAAACTAATAATAAGAAATCTACTGAGAAAAGTTTGCTGATCACTTAATGGATATTTTCTAACATATCTAGTAACTTCAATGGCTTTGTTCTAAGAAGCTCTTACTGGTCCCATATGGCACTGCAAATAAAGGACTGATTTGCCTTTTTGCTAATCATATGTGCTTTTTTTCTTTTCTCCAAATAATATTCATTCAGTTCTCTGTTTTCATTGTATATAACATCACAGAAAGCTTTTTAATTACCCTGCAATGAAAACTGGTGTTAAATATTACAATCATTAACATACAAAGAAAATACAATTTAGTAATACCATGACTGAAGCAGATTAGTTTGCAAGGAAAATAGAAACCAACAGTTGTTTTTATTTATGTATGCTTCCATGTCTACATAAGGGAAACCCAGTCTCCATACTCTGGAGAAACTGTACCCAGCACCTTCCAATGCCAAACTTAAAAAGTTCTTGGGCAAACAATATTCACAGCAATGGCACAGCTTACCATGAATCATCTGAGAGCTCTGAGCCTGCAGCAAGCGCAGGGCAACACAGCTTTTCTTAAATTGAATCTGCTGCATACTGAGTCAGTTAATAACATGCACACATGGAATAACCATAGTTCAGCCAGATGTATGATAGCTTGAGAGACTTTTTGAAAGAATGGCCTCTGAGGAAATTTATCTTATACTTCTAAAGAATTAGAGCCCTTTATTAACTATGACAACTCTTCCCTTCTGCATCCAATACAGCTACATTAATATATAAATGGAAATACAGGCAAAATCTATTTTGGAAGCAGACCTAGCTAGAATGTCACCACTATCTAGATGCTTCCCCACAGGAGGTTAAGGCTTTCCACAACAGCGCTAGTGGAAAGGGTTGTATGAGCTCCCTTAAACACGCTGCAAAACCAAAGCCTGAAAAATGTCTGAGCCAACACAGATAGTTTGGATGCCTGCCTGAACAAGTACTGGGATGATTCTTTATGACAGATCTGCTGCAGATGCAGCAACTTCAGCCTGGCAGTGACCTAACACATCACTAACACTAGCTCTGTGAGAGATTATCTAATCTATATCCTCCATGTAGAATTAAAATCACTGTTAAGAACCCAAAGCAAGAAAAATTTAGTCTTGATTAGGGCAAACATCAGCTTTCTATACTACATCTTCAAACCAGAAAACTCCAGCTATATTTATTATATATATATTTGTTATTTCAAATTCAAAGGGGAGGATTTCCAGAATAATACAATATTTTCTACACTTAAACTAGCTACTTCTGTATTTCTGAGGCAGCCAAATCTAGCTGAAAACATACTGTGTTTAGGGACTTACATTGAACAAGGCTTTGCCTCACAAATACTTTATATAAAATGTCAGCAAATCAACTATTTTTATTTTCAATCTGGCACTCTGTAGGTTTAGTTACTGGCTTTGATTATTAAATTATAATCATACATCTACATATTATGCAAAATCCACCTGCTTAACCCCCCAGAAACACATACCTGAGTCACAAGATCTTTTGGTAGGTGTGGTTAATGAGGCATGAGCTGTACTTGTGCATGGCCCACCTGCAAACAGAGAACATTTTAAGTCTCAAAATGCCATCTATATTTAACATGTAAAACCACATCAAGATTACACTTAGAAATATAAAGCAAGCAGACAAACGCTTGTCTTTGGAAGAACATATGGAAGTAGTCTACTATTCTCAGCACTTCCTTCCTAGTCAAAACTGAATGTCTTCTACTGAACGAACAGCTAAGAACCTGGAGCATAGAGATAAGTTGTGTTATACTTCAATATTTTAAAGAGTTTTAAGAAAATATTGTTGTAATTGTGATTTTTCCACTGTTGACAAAGATGCTATTTACATTGGAATAAAGCCAGAAATTTAGCTAAACAATCTAACTAAGACACAGGAAGAACTGAGCACTTCCTTGATGTCAACAGAAACCCTGACACTGACTTTAGTGAGATAATGACTTTGCCTCTTATCTTGTTCTCATTATGTTTTCAAAGTGCAGCACAAGCATACATTAATAAACTCTTTCCATGGTTAAGTTGGGGATTTTTTTTGAGCTCTGGTCTGTTCCCATTCATTTGGTGTCTGCTTGGTAGTAAATTACTTTCTGGCTGTTTTCTCAACATGCATCATCGCTGAAGAGTTCTCCAGAGATCTTGTTAAAATAGCAACCAATTCAGTGCATTCAGCAACTGGCAGGAATAATAAATAAAAATAAAACCTACACGGTGAAGCCAAGACAACCTGACAGTAGCATTACCACTGGTAATGACATATCATAGCTTTGATAATTGGATATTATAAATTGGATGATGCCAGTTGGACTAGACGACCTTTAAAGGTCCCTTCTGACTCAAATGACTCTATGATTCTATGATCTAGTAGGGGTTTGGCTATCAAGATACCAATAATCAAGTTTGCATTGAATTTCTTGCAATGTAAGTAATAGCATGCTGTCAATACAGCATAACTGAGTACAGTGGCAGGATAAGCTTTAATCTAAGTCTTCAACTACCAGGAAATACTTATTCCCCCTCTTATTCCCCTTCATGTTTTGTATATTTTGGTAGAAACATTGTGTATGTTGGAATATATTTTTCTCCTCTTAATTATTTTAAAATTTGATCTGGTTGTAAAGTGCTTATATCTTTTTACCCCTTCCCGAGATGCTCTTATTTTAAGTTTTTCTTTTATTTCAACATATTTCTCCAAGTAAAAGGCCTTGGTTACCAATCTACTCTGTAAAACTCATTGGGGTGCATATGATTTAACTTCAATGCATTTGGAAGCACAGATCTCTCAGTTTTTAGAAGGTGTGGGGGGCTGATGGGCAGCCCAGCCCAGATCACTGCAACTAGAGTAGGACAGCAAATATACCTGTTGTCTTAGCACACAAGAATAATCAGACTCGGTGTTGCAGTCTGGAGGATGGGGAGACACGCACCGGATGCCCTGTCTCAACAACAGGCAAACATCCAGAATGGATGGAGCAAGCATTGTGGTATTACTATGCTGGGGCCCATTTGAGACCTGACAGCACTGCCAACCAACCATCTGTAACCATTAGAAGCAGTTAAGAAAGCTCAAATCATTTTTCATAATTTCCTTCTAAGCTAGAATGTAAAAAGAACCAAGAAAACAAAACAAAAAATCCCCATGATCTGTGTTAGTAATACTGCTGTGCAAAAGGCTGAAAAAAAATAGCTTAGCTAAGAGTATCAAGGATGGATAAAGGATAAGGAAAAGTACTGCCCTGTTTTTCTGCATCAATACTGCAACAGTATCTCTACCAAATGTTTTATTGAAATCTTTTAGACATTTACTCCAAAAATTACACTGTTGATCTGTTAAATTAGTCTGAACTTTTAAAGACCAAACTGAGTGGTTAAGTAACAAAATATACAACAGGATATGGGATTGTGAACTGACTGTAGAAGCAGCAGCTCTTTTGAAATAATTCCATTTCTCCAGTTTCACTGAACAGTCACTGGCAGGCATCGTCCCTGTGGATTATCTAGTAAGATTAATCCTTGCACTTATTGTCCAGAAAATATTTAAATTTTTTATATTGCAGCATCCAACCAAACATAAGATATTTTCTTGCCACTCCCAATACAATAAGCTAGTGTCTATTCTGCATTTTCCTGTATTAGTTTTTCTTTCACTTAATCTTCTTTCATTAGACATTACCTTCATATATCTTCAATTTGTATAGCACAGCATTAGCTTCAACACAGAACATGTGGGGATTTGAATGCATACATGCTTAATAATTACAGGCACGCACAGTGCCTAATAAACAGTGAAGGCTCCCTGTCCTTTGCAGTTCTTCCTTCTGCTACTGTTTTTGTTGCATCATTAAAAATGTCATGCATAATTCAATGCTATGTAGCATGGGCTAGACTGTACAATTCTGTGTGGAAGCCATTATACTGAATCTTACAGTATACATAACACCCAATATGGATACCTTATTACTATTTGAAATAGGGGAGCGCGTTTTTCATAGCTTTGATAAAAATTCTGCACGAGAGCAAAGCAAAGTCAGCCACGGCAGCGCACCAGTGCTTTCTGGCTATACCCAAAAGTAGCTTATGACTTCATGTGTTCCAGGATAGATCTGTACCTTTGTTCTGAAAAATAACTTTTTCAAGGGAATTTGACTCTGATACACAAAACACTTCAATGCACAGCGAAAGGCCACACGTCGAACTTGTAACATAACACCCACAGGGCTGTAGATTTATTTTTCTCAGTATAACCAAGAGATTAAAATGGAAGAATAAAGATATCTTTCTATTCTATATCCAACAAGCAGATTAAACAATAGCTTCTGCCCCTATTTTTTCCAGTATGTGCCTTCTGACATTTGCAACTCCTCTACCAAACAAAAGCAGCTGCTGCCGAGCAATAATGTAGTTCTGAGAGCAGATGATTAAAAATGCAAAAATACTAAAAGCTACTAAAGAAATAATTGCGACAGTCACTGAGTCTGCAAATTCAAACACAGAATGAAGAAAGGACAAAACAAAATCCTTTAAACTGAACACTATATGACACAGAAAGAGTCTTGTTAATGCAGCTGCTATGTTTTTGGCTTCACATACAACTAGCTTTCTGTGAGGTACTGTTAACAGTGCACTAAATACATCAATTGGGAAAAACAGGTCGTCAAATTACTAGGAACTGCAACTCAGTGAATAAGCAAGCATTTAAAAACAAGCCTTCTCTGGAAAATCTCTGAAGTAGTAAGATTTTATGTATTGCCTATATTTCAATATATTTTATTAATTATTATAGTCTGTTCTGATTTATTTATCTATGTTTATATCAACCTTTAGAATGCCTTTCCACATTGCTTACCTACCCTCCTGAAAGACTAACAATTGCTAAGCAGCAACCATCTTGCTGGACATACTCTGAGTGGGCATAACTTGTTAAAGAACCTTCAGAATTGGGGAAGTAAAGTGAAAAGATTCAGAATTTCCTAGGCCTGAAAAGAAGCAAAATACTAGGGCAAACTTTCCCACAATACTTAAGCCAGACCCACAATATTTAAGCCAGGTGTACAGTACTTCACAGCACTCTGAATGGTATGGAGTGGTGCTGTTGGTGTACTTAACAACAGAAACTAAGGAAACAGCCACGATTCAGATTCCATTTGACAGTTGTCAGGCTCCATTACTTGCTTTTCCTCAGTTTCCCCATTTATAAAGTAGACATGATACTTCCCTCCTTCATGGATAACATCTGAAGTGTAAAAAATGTGCTTTTGAAATTGGCAGTTAAATTATTAGAAATACTTGTATATAACCTTGATAAGTGGGTAGTTCTAAAGCCGCATTTGTATTATTTGGCTGTGTTTCTGTTTCATGTTCCAAGAGGTCCTTTCACTTTAATAAGTGGGACCCTAGGATGCACTGTCTATATTATCATTATAATTATATCAATTATCATGAAAGAAGTGCTCATTTCACCCATCCATGTGCCACATCTTTCTAACTTGTATGCTTAAGAAATGTTCTACAGATGACACTGGGACTGTAAGGATCAGATTAAAACTTAAGACCCTCAAATAATGCTAAAGGCAACTCTTCTACCAGACATAGCGTGTTTTTTCCTTTCAAATTTCTAACTCCCGAATGTTCTGTATTGGCATCATATTTTAAGCGGCCTTTCTCAGAAGTGAGCTCCAATAGCCTCCAATTCAAAACAGTTCTGTATTTTGAAAAATTGTTGTAGATCTCCAGACAAAACTTGCTTGAATCTGATACTTAAAAATAAAAAATAAAAAAGCCTCTTTTGTGATAAATGTTCAAGAAAGCCCACGTTTGATAAACGGAATGAAAAACTGAATTACTGTTAATTTAACATTAAGCAGTAACAAAAGGCTCTTTTTGTACAGAGTACCTTTAAAGAAAATAAAGCTAAAAATAATCTCATAAGATGAAAAACATCTACTGTTGCCTAACTTAACAATAATATAAAAAAGCTCAGAGAACAGTTAGTCCTTGTAACATGTAGATCCAAAGATGACTGTAACATCAAACAACAACCAGATGCATTTTCTGTAGTGGAGGTTCATGTTCTCTTTTTTCCTGATACAAGACAAACTTGAGTAGAAGAAAGGACGCGTAGATCTGGTGAGTTTGTAAGGAAAATCAGAATTACTCCTCAACACCATTATCTAGCTATGACACGGCTCTGTATCTTTGTTAGTTACATGAGTTTAATTGCAATATTAAATCACATTGGACAAGTAGGCTAGTTTTGCAGTCCAGCACAACTTCAGCAGTTACTGCACTCTTTCAGACAGGAAGAAACACCAATGAATTGGTATCAGAGAAAAAAGGTCATCAGAAAAGCAAACTGATTTCTACAGCCATCTATAGCAAGACAAGAATAAATTCTAGCTTGGTTTGTTTGTATATTTAGAATATTAGAAAAGCAGGTACATACGTAACATTCAATCACAGGTGAGCCAGAAGAACAGCCCCATAGCCAGAACTATAAGAATGACAGGATATACAAAACTGAGTTGCATGGCAATGAACAGGTGATTTCTCAAGTATTTCCAGAGTGTGCATAGGAAAGCTGACCCCTCTGACTCTCTCAACAAGCCCAAGCAAAATACAAAACCTGAAGTAGTTTGAAGTTGGCAGAAATCTTTCACACGTTGCCAAAGAAAAGGCTACTCAACAAAGGAATATATATATATATGTGTGCTTGTTTATCCACTTTTTATGAGGTTATGTTGAAAAAAAAAAAACTAACAATAATTGGGTTTTTTTTGTCACTATTACTACTAGGAAGACCAAAAAGAAATGATTACTTTCCTAGTACTGTAGGCTGTGTTGCTTTTTACAGTCATGCCTCAATAAGCCATGAAATTTAGAGGATAAACATTCAAAAGGTGCAGCAGAAAAAAAGCAAAACAAAACAAAACAAACCCAATCTCTCACCTTTCTGCCAACGATCTCTCATGGGAGCCTGCTGCATCTGTGTGCCAGCTGGAGTGCCCCTTATACACAAAGTACATTCACCAAAATAACTTCATAATTGGTTGCAACTCGGTGCTCACAGCACATGCAAACATTTAATAAAATTAACATTTTAAAGCATTCTTTAAACTTGTCTTCCAAATCACATGTTTAAGCATTTGAAATAAACCAATGAACATGCTTTAGCTTGCTATGCAACAGTTCAAATCTTGGAAGCTATACAATAACTAGAGAAAATGTACAGGCGTTCAGCCCTGACAATCACATTGAGGCTTCAGAAACTCAGTACACACAGAGTTAAGGTGTGGACAGTGACTGTCACCCTTTCCATGCTGAAATCCCAGTGTATTTTGTGACATTTACATCAATACCTCAGGTCTTTGTGTATCTTTTTACTAAGTCCTCAGTGTAGAAATGCAGGGCATTTAACTGTTCTAGAAGCACCAGATATTCCTTCTGTCCTTTTTCAATTGTGGTTTTTGCTAATTTGAGGAGGCCAGGAAGAGTTAAGCGCATAATTAAAATAAAATAATGTCAACTGAAGCTAAGAACTACTGAGATATCAAATCTGATCCAGCTGCCAGAACTGGAGTTGTTCACGCTGACATTTCTCCTGTCACGTAACAACACGGTTAGTTTTAAACCTGCACAGTGTCAACTTTAGGTCTACTCACACAGTGACGGAAAAATAATGTGACAGCCCCAGAGAAAGCAATGAAGACTTGAAAATATGAAGAATTATTCCATATTCAGTGTGACCTTTTCCTTACCAAAATACATGGAAACCTTCCTTAACAAGCCTTTCTTTTTTCTTTTTTCCTTTTTAAAAGTGTGGGTAGTTTGAAGTGGAGCAAGGGGTAGAAAGAAGCAGGCGGCCTTTGACAAATTCCTTCTTCCTCTGTTAGAAATAAACAGCTCTCCCACCCAATAAAAAGGAAACCATTGCCAATGCAGCCAGTTGATGTGGTGACTAACACTAAAGTAACTTCTGCCTTGACTTCCTAAATGAAAAGAGCCAAAGTAAAAGGTAAGAATACATCAGAACTAAGCAGAACTTCAACACACAAAATCTTATCTGCATGTAAAAAAGCAGAGGAACAAAAATTAGACTGGTTTAACAGTCTGTTAAGAAACAGATCACTAAAGTCCATGGAAATCTAGATTTAGTAAAGCAATACCAACATCAATATATTCCTTATCTGCAAAAGCTCATTTCAGAAAACTTACTGCCACTGACAATATAACAGACAGGAAAATCTGAGATGGAAAAAAAGCAACTTGAGCAGTATATACAGAAAATAAAACTAACAATATACTCCTAGAAGTCTTTTCCCCTAAAGCTCCTCATTTCCCTAAAAGCATTTAAGAATCAATTAAACAAACCACGATATGCAATACTTCATAAAACCAAAACGTAAGTGAGGGGGGAAAAACATCCTGAACTTTGCATCACCATCTCTTGGCATAAATCTGTAATGCATTTTTGTTGACCACAACTGTAATTCTGAGAATTGCCTTCCATGTAGAAGATTCATCAGCAAAGCAGCCATTACTCAGAACTGAGGGTTTGGGGAAAAAAGTCACCGTAACCTGGGCATGTATACAGAAGCTCAATAATTGTCACACTGAACTCCTGCAAAATGCAGTGCAAGGAACACTTCTTCTCCATCACTCACTGAGTGTTTAAAAAGGAAATGACTACTACAAATAAGAAATAAAAAAAAACAACACTACAGTCTTTCCAACACAGAACATAAATGTTACCACATGAGCTTTCTATGATTCTCTTTAGTTGCTGTAACATGAGTGGAATTTCTAAACTGCCTAAATGACCTGCTACAATTTTATCTGAATTCTTTACCATGGGGACTACGATACTATAGCAAATGTCTGCATGTGAGATTCTCCTCAGAAGCACGACAGGGAAGAGAGAGAAATGGGGGACACCATGAGAATCCTTCCTGAGTGTTCTCATCTTTCCATTCTCCGATAGGGATTACCTTAATAACCCAATATGTTGATTTCTGGTGAAGTACTGCAATTCTATTCAGAAGAGCCCATAGCTGTACATTATCGCATTGCACTGCAAAGTATCAGTCTTTGAAGGACACGGCTACAATGAGAGCAGTGTGTGCCTTATAAAACTTGTTGAAAAATAAATATTGAACAGAAAAGAATGCCCTTAAATTAAAATCAAGAAGACATTTAAAGTTTTTGCATTCTTCATTACAGGAAAGACTCCTCCACTCTGGAACCATTACCCATCAGAAAAGCTCCATCTGTGCATAATTATTTCTGATAAATGGTATTAAGCTTCATTAAAGAGGTAGTGGAGATGTGAGAGAAGACAGAAAGAGCTCCAGCTCTAAATAAATCTCTCCACTGTATTTCACTTAAAATCACCCCAGCAGGAAGTCATAAAGTATTTTTTATAGGTAGTATTTTCAAATGCTCTGCAGGCTGTACTGCCTAATATCCATCACCTTGAGTGTATGTTCACAAGCACACAGCGATCCAGGGTGAAGGACATGATTTAATTTTCCTCCCTTCTTTCCTTCTCTGTAATCACCTTCCTACTTACCCCCAAGTCCTTCTCAGCCACAAGAGAAACACTTTAACACAATTTAATTCGTCACTGTACACAATTCATGAAATCTGACCCAATAAGCTCCAGAAAAGCACCCTATAATGCCAGATAGTAGATCTCTGCTAATAAGGCAGCAGATGTGCTGAATCCCACTGTCCTGTGAACGCCCAAATGTGATGCTGCAGCACAGCATTTCACTGGAAGGGTGTTTTAAAGCTTTGCTTTTTGTTTTTACAGCATACTACAGGTTTCCCCTGGACAAATGCTGGACAGAAGGAAGAGATGGGTGTTCTGCAGCAACTGTGTGTGTGAAGGAACAAGTTGAACAGCAAGTTTACCCCTAAGACTGGTATCAGAAGGTTCTAGCTTAAACAACGGGAAGTACCTATTACTTCCAGCTGTATTTCTGAAAATATTCTCATACATAGATAGAAAAGTTATTTTAACTTTTAAATTAATTTTAATTTTAACTTTAAATTTTTAGTTTAATTTTAAATTATGCATTTTAGTCTACTAAGCAACTGCAATCCCACAAAAACAATTATTGCTTTGTCCACAGCCATTCTGAATAAGTAAGAAGAACATAAATGCAGAGTCTATCTACCTGTAAACAGAATAAGTACTTTTGAAACTCAGTAAAACCATCCTGTGTGAACACCGAATGCAATTGAAAGCAACTGTGCCGTACCAAAGACCTCTCAATCCTTCTGCTTTGTCAGCATTCTTATTTTCAGTAGAAAAATAAATACAACTCTAGGAGATTCTCCATCAAAAATGAGTGTTTTTCTTGCAACAAGTACATCAGTCTACTACACACAATGCATAGGTGAGCATAGTTCAAGTGGGATTCTCTCTACAGAGAGAATGATCTAAAATAAAGCTATGGTTTGAGCAACATGAAACTATAAATTATACATTTGAGCTTAACGTAAAGAATGCAGATTTATAAACTAAACACACAGACACAGTGTGAACTGTCAAAAACTCTTGTAACTCATTTTTCCTTCGTTCTTTGGTTAAAACTGTCAATACACCTTTCTTGAATAACTTCTAATGTCCCCCTTTACCACCAAAATACCTTCTGACGCCAGTCAGTAGAACATAACATTGAGAACGAAGCGAAACATATTTGTTCCCTTTGCTCTCGGTTAGGACTTGTGCACTTACATTCCTCTTTGCTCGGTGAAGTTACATTCAGTTCTGTCAAAAGTTGCTGGTTGGAGTTAGCGGCCTGCGTGGTTAGAGAGGTATTGCTGTTGTCACTGTTCGTTTCTCCAGGGAACAAATCTGACTGGCTGTTGCTTGTGCTGGGAGTTGAGTCATCATCTGGCTGCTTCTTCTGGAAATCTATCAAAACCAAGATTCCATAAGTCATCTCATTTGCTTCATTTAATACATTTTCCTCAAATACCAAAATAATAAAAATCACCCCCAAACGCTGTCAAAAGTATTATCATTCTGACTGTTCCTAATCTCCAACACCACAAACACTGCAATGTCTGCTTTTTTGTTAAATTATCTACTAAGTTAGCTGAAAGAAAATTCTTTGCTAATATTCATAACTTCCATTAAAATAAGTAAAAATTTCTTACTGTGGGAAAAGCTATAATTTTTAATTTTCCAGTTTGTCATATTTGCCTTTAGTATTAAATGCAGTTATTTATGAAAAGCCACTCTCTCCTTCATACTTCTTAACTTAAAGCTAGACCAAAAATGAAATAATACTTCACACGCCAGTTAAGCAATAGAACACATTATTATCAGTACATTATGACTTAATGAAAGAGAAAGAATAGAGCGCTATGAGCACAAAATTACATCTCAAAACATTATAGGAGTGGGTTCAGGAAAACACAGCAACCCACATCAAGCACAGGACAAACTCCTTCCCAGGCTCCCACTCAAGCCACAACAGCTTCTCCAGAAAGGGAGTAAGTACATTTGTAAACAACTGTTTTCAAAGATAAAGTACAGAAAGAGTAAGCTTACAGCAATAATCTCAGAGGAACACCTGGAGAATTCACTGAGAACTGCAACCACTGCCATCAAACCAGCCTGATACGGACCAGGTAAGCCAAAAGGCTGGACAGCCACAATGTAAACCAATGCATGTTCTGCATCATTGTTTATCATTTATTTGTAAATAAGACTTCTCTGGGCTGGGAGAAGGAACACATTTCTACCAGTTTCCAGACACTGATTTACCAGTTTAAAAGCATTTCAAATGTGCCAGCCATCAAGGCTTCCTCCATCAGCCCTATCAGACAGGTAATTCTAGGAGCCCTGCAACATGGGAGACAAGACTTTTACTACAACAGACAGCTAAACACAAGTGTTAGCAGCAGTACTTCTCCAGCTAGCCGAGGCAGCTCCCTCTCCACTTTCCAAACCCCTTCTGTTTCAGCACATGACAGAGAGGGGGGAACTAAGCTGGGGAGGGCAGGATGCCTGAATATAACTGCCTGCTCCAGCACCGGCATTCCAAGCTGCTCACTGATCCATGACAGTAAGATTAGACAAGGGGAGTAAATCACTACGGTACATTATGCTACGTACAACGTTACAGCTATGCCCCCACAGTCCAAACTCCGTATCTTGGATAGGTCCCATCCTCAGGCTTACCTCACCTCCAAACCAGATTCAGGTGAAATCTTTTCAAGTGCAAAGCCCCTCTTGAGGGCTTTCCACACCCCATGAATAAGTGGATCAGCCATAGCACAGGTCTCAGTTCCTACCAGCCATACCACTAATTTCAGCCTGATATCCTCAAACACCCCTCAAGAACACCCCTCTCCCAGCCAAGTGGATCTTGGTTCACTTAGCATCCAGTTATTTCCACAGTACAAAGCATTTCCCCCTAGTAAAGACAGCTAAGGATGAGCTGCTTTCACTTGCTGACATTCTTAAATACATTAAAAAATAATAATAATATAACAAAACAACACCACCACCACAAAGGCAGAATGAATTCATTTTGCAAGCATAATACATTTATCAGTGAAGGCTGCTTGTTATGACAAAGAGAGAAAACAGTGCAGTCTATAAATATTTGCAGACGATGATGCATCAGAAACACAGGTCGCCAACATGACTCATTGGGACTGGGAAGCACTGCAGTTGAACAGTCCTTAATTGCTGATTTCAGATTCAAGAGTAAATTGCCAGTAAAATTAAGCTGTAACTTCTGCTGCGGAAGCCTCAGCCAGAAGTCGAGCTTGGATAAGCACAAGCTCAAAGCCAGGGAAGAGTAGGTGGCAGCAGACAGGAATTCATCTGCCTCGACAACAGCCTGGTGGGAAGCTCATTGTCAGGGTTGGGTAACAGACCTAACTTGGGCCTCACTAGTTATCAACAGTTTCATGTAAGTTGGCTCCAGGATCATTATTAGTGTGCTTGTAAAAAGCAAGAAAGCTTTGAGTACTTGGGAATCTGCACCAGCTACGATCCAATAGGTGCAGCAATGTGACCTGGGACCATCAGTTTAGAAATCCTCCAATTCTTCACATCTACAGTGAGACAACAGTTCTGGCAGAAGGAGAGCTCACAGCCAGAGACACTTTGGGAACTACTGGTCTACAAATAACAGTTGAGAAAATAAGTGAAAATTGTACAACTTTCCTACAAAGGTGACTGCAGAGACTAAATGTTTTATATGAGATCGCATCCAAGGCAGCACAAAAAAGCAAAGCTGTACTGTGTATGTGTATCAGAAATGGGACTACTTTCATTTTCAAGGAGTAGACAAAAAAAGGCTTAAGCTTAATATTATACATCATGAGGAATCTACACAATCCATCAAAAAAGTGACTGCAGCATTACAGAAACAGCAATAGGTGCTATGGAGTTTATTAAAATATGGTAAGCTAAAAATTCACATGCTATTTTTTTCCTAGATAGATGCAAATACGTAGGTAAGACTAGCTCAGTGTCATCCACTAAGGGCATTTACAGATGAATGCAGAACATTTTTTAAAGTAAATGGCCTAAATAACAGAAGTCCTGACAGTCTTTTGAAGACAGTGCAGTAGATACCAGCGCTACAGTTGTGCCCCCTAAAGCTCTATCTTTAATAAGCACATAAACTGACTTTATCTTTTTTCTGAAGAACTGTTGACTTTATCAACCTGTGGATAAATTCACCAACTCAAAAGAGCATAAAAGGCTGTCAGAAGTCATCATGCTTTAATTGCATTTCCCAACAAGCTTCCTAGGAACATAACTTGACCAAAATCCACCATGGTACCTAAATACCTTTTGCCTTTCCCTCTCCAGGACTCTGTGTTCAGAACTGATTTTTACCCAGACTGCACATCAATTAACTTTCAAAAATGTTTACTGAAAATTACTGAAAGTTGTCTCAGTAATATGTGACCTATTCAGTAGTATAATCTATATTAGAACTTTGACTTACATTTTCAACAAAATTTTGAAATATTACTTTAAAATTTGAGGTCCAGTATTTTACTGTTGCCAAATAGGCACTTAATGACATGACACATTAGCTGTGTTGTACTTTCCTGAGTAAGAGCAGACTGCATTTGGCCTCTTTTAACCAGAACACCTGTTAGCACATGTAACTGGCAGACCACCTCCATCTCCCTTAAAGGCAGTAAGAGTAGGCAACAATTACAGCAGCAATTGTGTCTGAATGAATTCAGCTAAGCCTTAGCTGCTTAACAAATAAAACAAAACAAAAATATGAACATACAATAACAGGCAAGATCTTGGCAAGTTCTGAAGGGGAGGTTTCACTCAGATTAAGATCAGAATGGAAATTCTATTGAGAGAACAATGACCTCCCGTAACAGCCTCAGTGGGAAAGAAACCAAAGCAGAACAGGAGTTGGCACGTAATTTATCATTTCCAGAAGTTTTTTATTTAATCACAGCCCCATGCAAAACACCTTCATTAACTAGTCTCCTTTTTATTGAGGCTTTCACTATACTAGCAAAACCAATGAGAAAACACATAACGACGGACCAAAAAATACATGAAATTACTCAACATTCCACTTTCCTAGTTAACACAATGCAATGGTACAACTTAATACAGCCTTCTACAAGCACACAGGTTAGGAAGGTTTCTCCACTTGTCAAACAATGCTTTCTCCTGTTGTTGGCTTCATTTGTTACCAGGTGGAGCTTGCACCCAAATGCAACTTGACAATTAATTGCTTCTTACATGGGGGATTAGCAGTCAAAAAGAGCTCTCAGAACAACACAAGAAATCAAACAAGGAGGATTTTACACCATGGACTGAGAAGCTGCTAGTAGCAAGCAGCAACACTGCCAATTTTTGAGTTCCAAAATCCTTTTGCCTTGCTGTGATAAAGGGCTGCCCCCAGCATCCCAATTCACAGAGGTGGAAACCTGAGGCAGAGCTCTGATGCACTGGATGTTAATGATAAGTAGCAAAACAAAAATAAGGCTCTTAGTCATTGTGCCATTTACAAGCAAATCCTATGTGCATACACAGAAATGATACAAACATTTCATGCTTCCTCTATACAGTACATTCAAATAGTTTAGATCGAAAGGAAAGGAAGAAACTAGATATGTTCAAAGACAGGACAAATTCCTTTGTAAGACAATCTTTTGCCTTTTTTTGTATTTTCATAATAATATTGACGGTGAAAACCATTCATTTATATCTTCTGATATTAAAACCATCAATATCTGACAAAATATCATAATAATGAGTTCTTGACTTTTTTTCTTAAGTGCAAAGGGTCTATAACTATAATGGGAAGATCCCTATAGCTCCTGAAAGTAACTCCTGTAATTACAGTTAGTGGAAACTTGAGGTTCAACCAAATATGAGCCATATGAATGTATCATTAAGCATTTAATTCTGAAAAAGACCGATTTCTCAGAATGTTACACAAAATGACTTAATACTAAGCCTGAGCTTTTTTCCCCATTTGCACTGATGCTATGGCATAATAATCATACAATTTATGACGGTCACAAGTGGTCTTAAAACTAAACTCTCTTCTCAGCTTATTTCAAGGATCAGGGTTACAAACACTTCTTTTTCTCTGGTCTATAACAGATGCTGTCATCAATAAAGAATGGGTTCATTCAAATAAAAGATGGATGTTGTAAGAAGTGTCAGAGTAAACAGAATGCTAAGAGGAAAAAATTAGAGTCCTTAAAGTAATTTTGGTTGACAAGCTCTAATACACCTCTTTGTCACCTTCCAGCCATACACCACCCATAACTTAGCACTGTAAAGTAGCAAAAATGGTGTTTGGAGAGTGTTTGCTTCTTACACTGCATTAAATGTGCAGGCTGCACATTCCTCTAACGAGAGCATCTTGTTCTTCTACAGAGTATAAATTAACATGGCAGTGTTACATCAGATGTTCATTAGAATCACAACACTGCACACAAGAGAATTTTACCTTACTCTAACCAGAGCACAGCTTCACACTTCAGAGAAAGTGCTTTTTGGAGAGTACTGTGTGAGGAGTAACACAAATATTATGACACTGGGAGCATTACAGTGAACTGATTGTTCTGAGTTATTGGATCATTCTTATTCTTCCCGTGACTGCTCATACATGACAACCACAGTATGTAACCAAGTCCTAAAGATTTTATTTACTTTTTTTCCCCCCTTCTTTATACTCTTCACTGGACTTTTCTGACTCATTGCCTACTGCAGGCATTACAAGTGCCATTCCTTTATACCTACATTTTGCATAATTAGCGTGAAATGGGTAAAACATTTCCCTTAAGTAGATATCCGAATGAAATCTAAAGCTCTGACAACAGACTGAATAAAACTCCACGGAAGAAAAGATTTTCTTCTTTTAGGTAACAAAGATGCAGCAACCCACTTGTAAAGACTCTGCCCTAAGGGGAATACACTACAGAACTGAAACAAGCATTTGTATTGGAGAAGACAACCAAAACCATAACGTAGAATCAGAGCTAAGAGCTGTACAAATATTTACCTATAAATACAATGCACACACATTCAGAAAGATATTTCTTAATAAGTACATAATAGCAATAATATGTGAATAAACTGAGAAACAGACTGGAGATAGGTAATAGTTTGTGTAAAAATACAAAGGTTATCAGCAGAGCTCATCGCTTTCACAGTTAAACACAAAGTACAGCAAGAGCTAAAAATCTATGGAAAATACTGAAAAGAGTATATTCTCTACAACTGAACTTTAGAACTGGGAGCACCTCTAAGAAGACCAACAGATTATTAACAGCAGTTTCAGATAACGTGATTTGCACATTACAGAAGCTGGGCTTTCCATATACATCTCATTTCTTTTTCAATCAGCAGAAATACGAGAAAAAGGGTACAATAAATGAAAAAAGAAAAAGAAAAAAAAAAAGATTCTACAACAGCAAGAAGCAGACAGATCATAGCAGCAATTGCCTGTATTTATCATTCAGAAACCAGAATCAAGGCACATACAACCTTTCATACAGAAAAGCTGTTAGGATATTTAACGTGATTGATTTCCATTCATTTCTTTTTTAATTAAACCTGATCGACATTGTGTTTTCAGTTAGGTCCCACCTCAAAAGCTATGAACCATTGCTTAAAGGTGACACCACAGAGGAGGCCATCCTTCTCCTGGATGAACAGGACTCCCTCCCACAGTTACAGAGGAAGTCGATTTGACTAAACTTTGCCCACTATTTAGCAAGAATATCCAAAAGAAACTAATAAACAAAGGATAGTAAGATAAAAAAAAAACCATAGCATTATTATATGTGTCATATATCCCTTGTGTCACATTCCCTACTGTCACTTTAAGTAGTACGCTTACCTTACTTCATATAAAATTTCATTATTTCATAAAACTTGCCAACATTAAGAACAAATATTATTGCCTGTCATTACAGGATCCAAAGTACTGAACCTATAAAAAAATAAAGGATTGTTTTAACAGTCTACCCTTAGGTTTCCTATTACAGAATCTCTCCCATCTGCGGCTAGCACTTGTACTCTAATCCAGTACAGAGCATGGACAGTGAGAAAGTACTAAATAAAGACAGCGCTGCATTGCTAGAAGTGTAGCTAATGGAGGGCAGCTATGTAGCACCTGCACCTGACAGTGTAACCAAGAGATTAAGAAAATTTATTACCTGCCTAATTGAAACTGCACGGACTCTAGAGCCTGTGTCAAAAGATATCTGTACTAACTCAACCCATAGTGAAAGTATGAGCTTTAAATAGACTGTGGAAACATAAAGCAACCACTCCTCGATCATCACCGTGAGAAATATTTTGTTCTTCAATGACACGTGGAGAGCGTGCATTTATCTGGATGAACATCTACCAAAAGTGACTGCTAGGAAATCACCCAGAGGGCAGCCTGCCATGGAGCCTCGTGTGCTGCCACTGCAGAAGTTGGCAATGACGACACACTGAGCACCTCTAAGGAGAAATAGCATGAGAAAGACTGGTATCCTACAGCCAGGACAATTAAATAGATATCAAGTTACAAAATGAGCCCGTGAAACTAAATGGGCGCAGTCATCTGAAGGATCAATGTGTTGCTTAAGGGGGATGATCATTTAACGCGATCTGAGGGTAAAACAACAGTGGGGATTGAATATAAGAGAGTCTGAAGAAAAGTACCTGGGGAAAACATCTAAGAAGCTCAGATCTACAGAACTTATTCCCAAAGCAGACTTGGAAAATCTGCAACATGAACATTTAACAACAGACAAGACAGAATTCTAGAAAAGGCACAAAAGTAAGTATTGAACTGCCTAAGAGAAGAACAACAGGAACAAAACATTGCAGCTCTGCGATTGCACTGAATTTCTGCATCTTTATGGGTTGAATTTTTAGCAGTAGAACCTTGCTTCGAAATTGAGCGAACGAGTAAGCAGTGTTCCACTTCAAATTAAATTCAGGTTGATGGTACATCAAAATCTGCCATGCTCATAAAGGGGGAGAAATGTTCACTTTGTTAAGTAAACCCATAAAACAAGTAAACTAATGAAGTGAACTTCTTGAGGCGTTTTTATTATAAATGAGAGATCTTGAAAACATGACTGTTAACTGATAGAAATAGATTTTAATTCCCACTCACATTTATTTTGGACACTTCATTCACGAGGCATGTAGGAATTAATATTCTTTTAATAAAAGAAATACTTCAATTAGTTTCTCTTGTACCGGCGCTATCTCTGTAACACATTTTATCGCGCCTTTTCCAACACCTAGAGAGAGCCTTCCAATTTCAAAACGTGTCTTATTATTTTTTAATTAATTAGTTCAGTCCACATTATGTGGTTCCAATCAAACTGTGTGTACGTCTCATTTTCTGTCAATAAGTCACTTGTACAGCTGAAACATTCTCAAGAATTTGCCTACAAGTTCCCAAGATTTCCACCAGGGATGTAAGGCCTTTTACAACAAATTAAATCTTTTTAACACTTGCCTATGGTCCATCCTTAAGTCCCATTTTCCCTCATCTCTGTTTAAGGCATCTTAAAAGCTACTATCATCACAACAATCCTCAGAATTACTCATTTCTTGGACCCTTTTCTCCAGTATTTGCTGGGAAGCTGTTTCGGAAAAGCTCTTCCCATAACAACAAGAACAGGAGCTCTCATTCCCTTGTCTCATTTCCTTCCCACTAACTCATCCACATCCTGAGCAGCACGGAGCTAAAGGCTTCAAAATGCCACCACAGTCACTACATGATGGAAAACCAGGCAGATCTCATCCTATATTTTACAGCCCTTTCTCTCTCTCCCTTTTTGAAACATCTGTCGGAGGAGAAGATTTAATACTTTATCACTATTTAGGTTTAACCACCAAACCTATAAATTGCAAAGTAAAGCATCAGGAGCTTCTTTCTTCTCTTTTAAATCTCAGTAGAATCTGATGCTTCTCGCAGCTATAAATATGTGTCTTTCACAAACAGCAGTGGAGAACAGTGTGGAAAGAGAGAGGTACATGAAATGTGACAGCCTTCAGTAGTGGCAGCATAAACCTTGCTAGGGTTGGAGCTCACACAAGCAGCTTGTGATTGCAATATTCTATGGCAATAGCCAACCACAGGTGTTTTAACCACAGCCTGAGAAATCTCCACATTTTAATGACCTCCCAAAGCAGCCTGGAAGCTTAAGGAAGTAGCTGGTGCCTCCCCACTCATAAAAGGGACTTTTAAGATCATGTAGTTCCAACCCCCTGCTCCAGGCAGGGACACCTCCCTCCAGACCAGGTTGCTCACAGCCCCATCCAGCCTGGCCTTGTGAACAGCTCCAGGGAGGGGGCATCTGCAATCTCTGTGGGCAAACTGTTCTAATGCTTCATCACCCTCACAGTAAAGAACTGCTTCCTAATATCTAGTCTAAACCTACCCTCTATCAGCTTAAAGCCATTTCCCCTCACCCTGTCATGATACACAATTAGAAAAAGTCCCTTCCCCAGCTCTCCTGTTCCTTAGGTTCCTCCCCTCGTCATCCTCTCTATCTTATCATGTAATCTTACTGAAATGTACAAGAGCAGCATTCAGTTCGACAACAAACAGAGCCAAAAGGAGACTGATCAAGGAGCAAGGAAAGGAAAAACCATCTAGATTTACAAATCTAAAAGGTCAAACAAAGCAAACTTTCACTGGATGCTCTTGCTACAACTTGTCCTGTTATCGTTAAATTCTCAATGCGGAACACAACATCTCAGGAATACAACACCACGTTCCCTTTGCATATTTTCAGTGTGTACTTGAAGTTCACATGTATTCCCTTTGCAGTCTTTCATGGAAAAAAATATGTATGAATATGCAGATATTAGACAACTGCTTTCATAAAATAAACACTGCTTAGGCTTTTTGGTGAGTAAAAAAATGTGACAGTTTTGAATTAATGAAAACAATTCTTTTTATTCCTACTTATTAAAATTGTCATCTAGAAGAATACAGAAATGCTGAATTAAAGTAAATGGCAACAGGCATTTTCATTATTAGCCAGTTAATCCCAAAGAACATAGCTGGAATGCATCTCAAAATACAGAATTAGTATAAGCCAGCTGCAAAGACAAGTCACCTAATGAGTTCATATCAAAAGCTTAGGGATTTTTCTCAATTTTTTCCTTACAAATGCTGACTATTTCAATATTTAGATGCCTCCCTGGTTTCAATACATTCAAAGAAGTGCAGAAAAGGAAGAGAAATGAAAAAAAGACTGCTGTCTTCAGTAAGATACGGTCCCCCCAGTGGAAAAGATGGATAAGTACACTGTTTTTATACAGCAAAATACATGTGAACTTAAAGCATCTCTTGCCATGATGAAGTGATCCTTCTACCTCTCAGTGTCAGAAGAGCACTACTGAAAATGTCTAAAACAATCTCGCCTATGACCTAATACAGAAATGATGTGTAATAAAGAACAAACAAACAATTCTTTCACTTCCTAAATCCATCATCTGTGATTTCGGAGTTTTCATGCAACCACTGGCAAATTACTGATGTGTAAGAATTAGTCTTTTACCAGCACTGTTACCACAGGCTGAGCTGACGGAGATTATAAGACTCCAAAGTTAAAAGAAAAAGCAAGAGTCTACATTACAGCAGCGCTGTTTAGTCCTTAAACAATACATTAATTAAACGCTGGTAATAACAAGATCCTGAAAATGGATTCTGCAGCCAATCCTCCATGTTCCAAGACTTGCTTCAAAGAGTTTAACAACCGGGACTCCTCCTCACATAAAGGCTCCAGCTGTTTTGCTTTCTCTAGATGAGAGCCTTAGAGAAAATTTACAGGAGTACACAAGTTCTTCTATTAATAACACGCAAGACAGAGAAAAATGTATTTTGAGTGTTCAGCTAGGGGCAAGGGTGACGAAAGAGCAATATTCATTATGCTCAGGAGGAAGAACAGGAAAAAACACGCCAAAAGTCCTCCCCGAAAGAAGGGAAACAAGGACAAAAATGCTGTCCTCACATACTCAGCTAGTTTGCTCACTTCTGGAGTGCAATACTCAAGAAAAGCAAGGAACTAAAATGTGCTTTCAAGGAGGGTTTGAAAGCATTCTTTCAAGAGATTTTTTGTTATGCCTCAACAGAGCTAGAAATAACAGTTACACAGTATAGACTCTTCAGGTGCTTGTGCTGTACAGAAATGGCATATGATTGACAGATTGAACCTATACTGAAGAGCTTGTAGAGAAAATATCTAAGTTTTCTGCTTTGTGGCATTAGTAAACTAGAGGATAAATGGTTAACAGTAACGTGCTTCTCCAGTTAGGGCAGCCAGTTGTGCTTCAAGAGCAAGTAATTACAGACACTGCTTTGGAAACCGAAGATCAGCACGTAAAATTCAGTTCAAATAAGAAAGCATGAATAAACTAAATAATGCAAAAATTTTCAGGAAGAGATGAATGATTACTGGAAGCTAATAACTGTTTTGTGCATGCTGTTCTGATTACCTGATTAAAGCGCAAATATCCAAGAGCCTATCTCCAGTAGCCAAGCAAGAACAGCAAAACGCAATCAATTCCAGCAATAGGAGGAAAAATAGAAGAAAAATCTAGTTAACTGACAACCTTGGAATAAACCTGGGACAGGCAGCCCAACCTCCTGCCATAGTACTCAAAGACTGAGAACAGTAGAAAGCCTCATATACAACCCAATTATCATTTGGAAGGCTCGACTTGGTCTTCCTGAGCAGTCTAAGAGGTATCAACCACTATGAAGTTACTAGTAAAAAGTGTAACACAGCACATTAAACAACGTGAAGTCTACCAGCAGAGGGAGGTGTTCTACTAGATTGCACTTAGCAAAATCTTCCTTCCCTGCACACTGATTTCAAAATTATTCAGTCATCATCGATAGGGAACAAACTTCCCTCTTTCTTTAAATACACTTTCAAGTGTCTCTTGTTACGCATTTCCACTTTAGACTAATTACTGCTATGGAAAATTTGATTTTCTATGTAACAGAAGCAACTTAGTCCCTAATTCAACACTTCCATCTCAAGTCAATTATCAGCTGAAAACCCCACCCTTCATCCTCTCTTTCTGACCCATAGTGGGAATACAGACGAAATTTTCATCTTCCCTACGATCAGGAGATATTAAGAGATTTTTTCCAAAACAGAAAATACTTCTGTTTTCATCAGTGGGGAAGAAGATAATGAAATGGCATCACCCTGCATGATCAGTTCAGCAAACCACCAAGCTCAAAATACACATAAATTAAAATAGGGAAAGAATTGCAGTAACATTACTAATGCCTTTCATCTTTGCTACATTCTGCTGTAAAAATATGTGGGAATTATTAGTACTAGTATTAGTTTTCTACAAGACAAAGGAGTGGTGAGAACAATGTCTAATATTTAATTTGTGCATGACTGTGAGCAGACAGACAGCTCTGGGAAAAGATTCAGAGTACAAACATTAGGAGAAAAACTGCTGCAATATTAGGTATCTAAATCACTCTCTTGAAATGCCTCTGTTGATTATACTGAGCAACTCAGCAATGCATGGGAAAAAAATTCCACAAGCATTCCACAATTCCATTCTGCAAAGGCGAGGAATAAAAACAAATCCCTTGTGTTTGAGAACAGACTTACAGGCTTCCTACAGTTGATATTTGCAAGACTAAACAACAGTAAATGGAAGTATTCAAGAAAAGAGGAGTAATAGTGTTTTTTCGTTCATTTTTATATATATATCACTATAAATACAGGGTGCATCAACTCCGTTTTTCAGGAAAAAATCACAACTGTATCATCCACTGCACTGGCCATCTCTAACTAAAGACTAAGTTCTCCAGTGTAAGAACTTCAAGAGGCATATTTTAATGTTAAATGCTCCCGTGCCGATGCTCTGATCTTGCTGAAAAAGCAGAAATGAATCTAAGAAAAAAGGTGCTCCCTATTACGTGTGTTTTGCCTGTAAACAGCATTAGTAAATCTAACAGGTAACACTTTGCAGATGACTTTCTCCCTCATCTAAAATGCTCTAAGGTACCACTTTAATGCTGTCAAATTGTCTTCACATTGAAATATCTTTGAGGCAAGCAACTTCAGAAGATCTTCTAAAGGATGGATTTTATTCTCATAATCACTTTAGGACCATTGTGGCAGGTGTGATACTACATGCATTACATATTTATGCCTATGTATGAAATAAAATTTAACAAAATAAGTCTATTTAATGCAGGCTGCGTTGGAAGAAAAGCATTTTTTTCTATGTTATAAAGGAATACTAGAATCCATTTCTTTTTCATACTAAGGGCTTCCATTATCTCTAGAAAAACCACCTGCACAAAAAAACATACCAAACCAAACCTGCTATTTATTAAAAGAAAATTGGGGCAGCACTGAATATTTTTAAAGTCAACTTTAAGAGTTTCTCTCTTATTTGTCCAATGTTTATGCAGAAGATTAGTGTTAACACAGGAGATTTTCCTCATAACAGTGGCAGCTCAACTGAAAACTGGTTTAAAATGAAGGTATTCCAGGTTATTACATCCATCTGGAGCCTAATGTGTTGGGTTTTTTTTGCTCTCTGAGATTTTAACTATGAAATTAATTTGTAGATTTATGTTGATATTTTGCAGGATCTCAAATATATCAGAATATGAAAATCTGAATCTGAATTTTGTTTCTCAAAGTCAAGTCTACTTCATGTTTCCTACATCCGATTTCACAGAGATCCAAGAGTGTCCCCAGTTACTTCCCATCTTCTTCCTGCCAAATTCAGCAATGACTAAGAACACATCAGCTCTACAAACAGTCTGACATGAAACCCATGCATCTTATTCCATCAACATTCTCCCTTGCTAATTAATTTGTGACCTCTGCAACACACAGTGGGACATCTATCCACAGTCTCTTCTAGTTCCCAGCTCAGAACATAATTCAATCTGGGCTGCAATGTTGGTCTGACTTCCTGCTTATTCCTTCATTTCCAAGTTCCCCAGGCTATATTAGGTCTTGTCAGCTACATCTGCAATAAACAGCGAGGTTACAGAAGCCCAGCTTTCAATTACAAGATTTCTCTACCTCATATTTAATATTAGGAAGAATACATTTTATTTTGCAGGCATTTACACTCACAGCTGTGCTAATTCTGTCTGGTCTGTCCTGAGTTGAATTTTGCATTAATAAATCACCACTAAACTCAGTCCTGCTTGTGATGCTTCCCGCTTGAAATAGCACATTCCAATTTGCACATTTAAAAGAAGTTCTGAAAAACAAAGATAAATCAGTGACTCGAAAGAGACCACAGTGACAGAGGCGGTGGATGAAATCCAAGCTTCTGTAGTATGTTCAATTGGAATATTTCAAGCTGTTTTATACTGAACTGTACACCATTTACAGTGCAAAACGTCTCATGTAATCTATGTCTGAAGGTAAAGCTCTGTTTACTGTCAAGTTATCTTTATGGTATTTGCAAATAGACTTTGAATACTGTTAGTTACATTTTCATAACCATTTTGTAAAGGTATCCAACTGTCTTTAGAGATAGGAAAAAGCTGTGTGTGAAGAAAATTAAACCACTTGTCCAATTTCATGCTGGAGAGATGCATGACGAAGTCAGGAAGCCTACATTCATTTCAAATTTGGGAAGCTTTTTTTTGTGTGTGTATGTGCAAGTATTTTTAGAAGCTGTGAGAACATTTTGCCCTGCTTTCTTACAGTCTTGCACTCTTAGCCATTATTGGTGACAGGATGCTGCTCCATCAGAGCTTTGGTTGGCCCTGTACAGAAGTTCTTTTAATCAGCTTCATGAATTACTTAGGAATTGTTCGCTTGCGCTTAAGAAAGACATCAAGGAACGCTGTAGAGAGAATGGAACTGAAGAAAGAAGAGCAAAAAAATAAAAAGTAAAAATCAGCAATGAATACAATAATCTCTGTGAAGAACTTAATGCCTCAAGTAATTAACATCAATACCCTGATACCAGCCATTTTGCCTGCAGATTGTAAGGTCTGCCACTTGCATCTTGCTTAATCACCAACCCTTCTAATGAAAACTTGTTTTCTAAGACCATCTTAGTAAAACAAATCATCCAGTCCTCTTGAAAACAAACAGAACTTTCAGAACACTTAAGAAGCCTGTTACTTGTTATTTTGCTTACAGGAGTTTTTCAGTCCTTAACTTTTTCTCTTCTTTTTCAGAAGATTCCAAATTAGTGCATCGGGCATGCAAAAGTAACCACCCTCTTATGCTTCCTTAAGAAATTTTAAGTCCCCTTCTTTTGCCATTTCCCTCAAAAAAAAAAACAACCCCAAAACGCAGCTTTAAAAACAACTCCAAGATGATTTAATCCATAGCATGCATTCCTCAAACTTACAAGAAAACTGCAAAATGATATCGATTTGCAATATCAGGAAAATAACTGCACGAGTCTGAAAATGCACAGCAATCCCTCACGTTGAAAATGGGGCGCTGCTCTGAAGGGTTTTCAGAGTGGTTTCCACATCAAAAGTAAGTAGCAGAAAAGTAATGATTTTTTAAAATGCATTACAGTCACAAGGACCATGCTACAAACAGACTGGTGTGTCAAATTCACTGTAACGTTAAACCCTCTGAAGCTTTTTGTTTAATTCATGCTACAGATTGAGGCAGGCACAGGTCAGCGGACAGTGGTAATTGTATGTCCACGAATGATGCAACACCATCTTCTAGGCTGAAGATTCATGTTTATGATTTTCTGCATTACCTACTTGCTAGATCGCCTTTGTCAGTCAGTGCAAGGTATGCTACTCATAGCTGTATCTGCTTTGTCTTCTCACCAAAAAATAATTCTAGTCTCTTTTACTCTAGTTATTCTCTTACTTCTGCCTTCAGAAGTAAAAAAAATAAGGCTAGAAGCAAGTAAAAACAACTTTACTCTGCTGTGTTGACAAAGTGTATTAGAACTGGGTAAATGGAAAGCAATCCCAATGCACCTGAATGCTGTCAAAAGCAGACAATGTTGACAGTAACAACTTTAGAAGATATGAAAGTTGGGAAAGGTACAGAATTACCCCCTCTGCTATTCTGAAATCATCTCTATGGTTTCTTTAAAAATCAAACACGGGAACAAATCACAATCTGATCTCCTGATGCTGAAAAAGTAGGGTTTCTATTATCATCACTACCTGCTCGATGACAGTTGACTGAAAGGCTTTCATCAAATCTTGTGTGATGAAGCTGCAGCTTCTCACCTGGATGTCTGATTAGCACTAAAATATCTTCAAAAACATCATCCGTTAAAAATAGAAGTTAGAAGCACAACTCTCTAACACAAAATGACTGTCTAATTGAAGTTCAAATGAAATTGATCCAAAACTGCGAAGTTACAGCTACTTTGCAAATTTCTGCCTCGCTGACGAGCTACAAGTTATTTTTACATTGCAGTTTTTCACAAGAGTAGAACTGTCTCCAGCAGGTTATGTCACGCACCTATAGCAGCTGCCCAGGAGTTCCTTCAAGCTCCTGTATTTGCTGTTGCACTCGCTGACTTCCAGAATGGGCTGGAGCAAAGAACAGGAAGTAGGAAATCCACAGCTGAGCATTTCTGAAATCTTTCAACTGAGGTTACGTGCCTTTCTTAGGCAAAAGATAACATCTGTTCTGTACACAACTGCAAACAACAGATGCAAACAGAAACATCTGCACAAGAGATTTTTGGAAGCATTATTTCAAGCACATAACTAAAAATTGCATCAGAAAAATAAAGAACACTGCAACACACATACAGCTACTTGAGAACACTTGCTATTTCTTGAATGTGTCCAGAGCAGGTACCTTATGCAATTTCCTTTAACGCCAGCGCTCAGGTTACTGATTATTCTATGATTTAAATATTCACCCAGAACAAATCTGCGAATTCAACTTACATCCTATTTTTATTATTTAGAAAACAATCACTCAACATCTTTAAGGGAGCATTAGAAAATGCTGGGTTAAGTAAGACTGAAAATTACGACATGCTCTTTACGCACTCACTACACTACACCCCCCCAAAAAAAACATTTAATTTGGCTAGTTCAATTGATAAGAAAATCTCTCAACTTTCATTAAGATTATGGATATCTGCTGCTCTCCTACAGAATGACTTGGCAAGCAAAAATTTTTTGTATGGAAAGGTCCAGTTGGTCCTTAATCTTTTGTTTTCCCTGTGGAGATTTAAAGCTGGCCAGGACAGCTCTGCTTGCCTGGTCTACCCATAGTCCCTCTTTTCAGATGGGAAGGGTGCCTTGGGAACAGAACTACGATTTAACAATGTCGCTCCCCTGCTTAATACTCTTAATGTTTTTCATGTGCCAGTATTCGGTCAAAATGACAAAATATTTTCTGTTGTGACACACTGTTACCTTTATCTTCCCTATTTCATCATCTTTTTTTCCACCACTCTTCACCCTAATTAAGGCCTTACTAAGCAAGAAAGTAATAACTCTTACAGTGTAGCATTGCTTCCTCCATTCCACACGTTAAAAGAGAAACAAAAATAAAACAATCAAGCTATTTTAAACCAGTACTGTGATGGCAGTTATTGTCAGATTGCAATGCACAGTATGCTTCCAAGCCATACTCTCAGTAACCACACCAAGTACAACAAGAGATGCTACTCTGTCTTTTTTTAAACCCACCTTCATGCTTAACTGCAAATCTCAAACGTCTCCATAAAAAAGATATGAAGGCAGAGCAATAATAACAATAATAATAAAAACCAAAACATGCAGGAGGGTAGCAACTTGTGTTTGGATCCAGAAAGCTCTACTAATTGAGCTAACTTCATGAAATCTTCCTTTCACTGATTAAGAACCTTTTCCCTCAGCTATCCATAGCAGTTAGCAGTTAGATAGTCCCCACTGAGAACAGCGGCATTTAGTATAAATATTAATGCTTTATATCCACAAAGGCAGCCAGCTGTGACAAACAGTTTTTCTTCAAAACTTTGCTTTGATTTTCTGTGGCTCCACCCAATATTAAATAAGTTGGATTATAGCTTCAAGATTCCGCCAAGATGTTAATCTTTATGTTCATTGACATTAAAATACTTAACAGTAAGGATAAAAAAAGCTCTGCATTTTTACATATTAAAAAACAATGTTCACTTGCAGATGTCTGGAATCTGAGAATAACTTAACTAGTCAGAACAACTCCTAACGTTTACAATTAGCACAGCCGTAACATGTTCACAGCACTTCGCGAGTTACGGTCTGTTGGAAAAGAAGTAAAATAGAAGAAAACACAATTTGGACAATATGTGAACAGTGATTATACTGACAGAAGCCTCTGAATGGACAGATTACACAATGCACCCGACCCACTCTGAGCCAATACTTTGCTCTAAGATCTGACATCATCTTCCAAGTCTTGATCAGTAAACTCATACTGGAATCACTTCAGCATTCAGACCACTGCTGTTCAAGCACCTAAACAAAGGCAGGCTCAGCTTGAGTTAGTTCATCAGAACTTCACAATCAGTCACTGTACTCATGAAGTAGCTTGCTTCCTTGTGCTAGAGTCTCAAGAATCTCTGATTAGCATGTCTGTAATGTGATGGCCTGTTAACCCTTACGGCTTCCAAAGGTCTAAAATGTTCTTCCGGCCCCAATGGCAGTCGAAAAAATGATGTACTCAACACATAGCTGAGAACATATATATCAAGGTTGAACTCCTTTTATGGGAAATTTCACTCTAACGCTACATCTACTAATCTCTTTCCTTTCCTACCCACATTTCTTTCTTCTACTACAATAACTTTAACATCACTGTAAAGATTTAAGAGCTTTGATCATGGCCTAATTGGTGAGTACACACACATCTTCACATTACTCGCATCAAAAGTAAAAGAATAAATAAATCAAAATTGCAGACCTCAAGTGACTATAAAACCACAGCCCAGCATCTCTTATGCAAAAAAAATCTTAAGGGTCATTTCTAAAAATGTGATTCTTCAATTCTAAATCGACTATTTGACTGCACTTAGGAGAGCTCTGCTTTCATCTCCAAGAGATCTCAACAAGAAACAACAGTTACTGTTGCTTTAGTTTTCACATTGATAGCAGAATTTGTCCAATCTCAGCAGAAAACGGTCCTGGTTGTGATTATATATTTACTCGGCACTGGATCTCTCTCTCCTTGCTACACACCACTATCCTTTGTCCCCTCCTGTATATGTATTTTAATAATAAAAAAAATCAGACGTGAAATGGAAGGGGAAAATTTGGGGCCAAAATCCACAGTGAATTCCTTCAGAAATCATAAAACTTTATCAGTTAGTTTCATTCTGCAACATATACAATGTATCTCCTTTATCATTTCAATAAGAGGTAATACACACATATAACCCTCTGTCTGCACAGGAATGTGCTTCACCTTCCTCAAAGCCTTTCAAACATAAGATCGTTTAGTTGAAATCATGAAGTTCCTACACAATCAGTTCTTAAATGTATTTTCATTTTTCATCTGCATGGGAGTAGAGTACATCACAATTTTTAAGCAAGTCCAACAGGATCTAGAAACTTAAGTGGATTTTTTTTCCCCGCTATATCAAAAACCAAGTACATAACATTCATAAGATGCTTAAATTGGTGCATGCTGCAAAAACATTTTTCTTCATTACCTATCATGTTTCACCCACAGTACCAAGAAAAATACCCAGGAGAGAATATTTGTTTTCTCTTAACAGAACAAGCCCCACTAGAATGGAGAATTGATGGGATGGTACAGAAGGAAGGAGGAGAGACTTGATATTTTCAGAAGGGATGATGTTCAAAAGAAAAGTATTTTCTTTTTCTCCATGAATCTTAAACGTACCTACCAATGCAGCAGTGAGGTCAACCACGAGAATTTTCATCTAAACTCTGTATATGACTAGCAAGGAACAGAAAAGAACTCAAAATAGATATCTAAGTCTGATGATGAACGTGGTTTTAAATTGGCATACCCTAGAGGCTTCAAAACTGCTGAGAGCAGAACAATACTTGGTGATGAAGCTGATTTTATTCTTACAATGGAATTAGGTCTATATTTCTGTATTTGCACGCAGTATAGAGACACAGGTGGATATAATCACTGCATTGGGACAAAACACAAAAATGATCAAGAATAAGTATTAAATACATTTATGGTCTTTAAAAATTGCTTATTAAACCAATACACTGAAAAGCAACAGAGCAGAGCCCTCAGAAGACCAATTTGAAGACACCTGATGAGGAACACAAGGAACACAGATTCTGAAGAGAAGTGGGTGAAAAATTCATGGCCCTACAGAGTGTGGGAAAGCAGAGCAAGCAGAATGAGCAGAAAAATGAACAGAAGAAATGTTAATTGCAGTTGTTTTCACAAGACTGCACTGCTCAGCACACAGGCTATGGATTTGGGTCGGAGCACCCAAGACCTGATCTGCTCTCCTCCACCACCTTTCTGGGTGATGTCACACAAGTCACTTCAGCTGAATTCCTTTCCACTTCTTCCATTTGCTGGTCTTGTCAAATTAACAGTTTGGAGTCACAGAGCATAAAGCTAAGTACTGCAAAGCCTCACATAAACTCCTCATCCAGAGATACCAGATCTTTAGATTCAACTTCAAACCCCCAGTCAGTACACTTAAAATTCTCCCACGTCTTGCGTTGGCCTTCTGTGCATAGATGCCAACAGATTTACAAACACTGCTTTAATAAAAACCTAGATATATAAAAAAACAACACAAAAGTGCTTCATTACTTATTAATTATTCCTTTTACTGCTTGAAGTAGCAAGAAAAAAAAAAACCTTTTTTCCAGAAAGATCGTCTAAATTTCCTATTCTGCACAAACATACAATATTAATATTTAATTAAAGGACTGGCAAACTAGCTGCAGTCCAACAGATCAACTCAGCACTCTTCCTCTATTTTAGTATTTGTCTGGGAAAGCCTTCACCAATAACACTGCTCTAGCCTGCCTTTCATGGAGAAATCATCAATCCTCCCTACACTGCTCAGCACAGCGAGGATAACGTTTGATCTAATTCTGGCATATTTTCATTTCAGAACCAATTGTAAATCTCAGCATGGGATTACATACAACTTCAATGAAACAGTCTCATCTGTGAATCACAGGCGTGCACTTGTTTATATTTGCAGTATTTTCCGTACTGGGGTGGGAGCACAAGGAGAAAGGTTAGTTGAAAAAAGAACACTAGAAGAAGTGACACTTCATTCTTGTTAATCATACTGATATGACTACATATGAAATCTGACTTAAGCGCCCACGGCATTTCTATTTACCTTCAGAAATTTCGAAAAACATTTTGTCTGCTCTCCTCATAGGTGCTTTTCACTGCATGTAGTGAGTTGCAGCAATTAATGCAAAGCAAGAAAGCTGCTCTGTAAACCAGCTGACAGCTGTTTAATGAGAGAGGTGGAAAGCAGTGGACATGTCCTGGCAGCGCGCTTAATGGATACACAAACACTCCCAGCCATCAAACCAAAGCAATACTGGCAGAGAATTAACTGAGATACAAAGCTCGTTTAACAAAGAAACCCACAGTAATCTGGACAAAATAAGACTGTAAAGGTTGGGAGAGGGAAAACAAGAAGATGCATTTCTTCAAGGAGATGGCGGTCTTTAATTCCACAAGTCATTTTATTTAGCCTTATTGCTTCAGTGCACAAACCCTCGCCTCCGCTTTGCAAAGCAAATGCTTTTGTACGGATCTGTAAGCTCTCTGGATAGAGCATGTCACAGGCTTGCTTGAGTCTAAAGGAGATTTTCATGTTAATAACACCACCACAATACCATGTTTTCTTCAGACACTTCAGAACGTGGCTGTAATTTAAATGATGGTCCCTCTCACATTCAAAATCGAAATTTCAACCACTGTCAGACTTACTGCTTGAAGTTACTGGCAGAACAGTGAACTGATACCTGCTGGTGGCGGTGGGAAACTACAGAAAGACCTGTCAATAATAAAGATCCTTACTTCATTCTCAGTTAAGAAAAGAACATAATTATTTATCTATTCCCTCTGCATCAATTCGCAGCAGCCCAAATGGGGCTACAGAATAAAGTACCGTGCAAACAAAGGAGAACATGCAGAGATGAGACACAAAAAGTGTGTTTGGATTATTACAGCATAATGCAAATACTGTCATGAGATCACAAAGGCCTTCCACAAAACTTCTGCAGATTGCACTGTTTCAGTGGCTAAGTTAAAAGACCAGATTATGTTATTTTATGAGTGAATAAAAGCAATCGGTGCATTTTTAAGCATCTTTCTGTGTGTGGCACCATGAGCATACCTTTTATTAATGAGTAATAACATTTTAAGCCCACGAATCCTTTGCAGTAATTGAGATTAGGCAAATGTCAAGCTGCCTGTATTCTGGAATCTGACATTTCCCACTACGGAACACAAACACCTGAAGCGACCTGTAAATCCACTGCACGTTCTCCTCCTCCTGATTCCCTCTTTGAAGCAGCTGCGTATCAAGAGCTAGGAAAAAGTTTGTGCAACCACAAATATTATAATGGTATATAGAGGCAGCATTCTGCAAAATTTTCAAGTTATGCACCCATATTTTCTTCCAACGTCTTATGAAACACAAAAAAAATGTTTCCATGCTGCAATAATGAAAAACGTTTTCAAACCTTAGCAAAAATAAAACTCCCTTCACTTTCTTTTTTCCTCTCATTTTTTCAACTACAGTTCTTCTGACCTCTAGCTGAAGATGCACCCTCAACCTATTCCACTCAATTACTTCCATGAGCCAAAACTCTAAAGTACTGTCCAATGCAAAAATAACCTGAGCGCCTTCCAACTAGAACGTATCCAAAACAAGATGACTGCATCATTGAAAAATCTCATGCTGAAGGCAGAAACACACCACATTTGGGAGAACATTTCTTCTAACAGCTGTGACAGTTTAAGCAGCTTTTGCTGCCTGTTCCTCAGTCAACCAGCCCACACTGTGCCTTAGCTGTGCCAATCAATGGCGCGATGAGCCACACCAAAGACTGGGCTGAATTTGGAAATATACAACACCCCCTCTTACCCTAAAGGACCTCATACATCCGAGCAAACACAGCTTTGCTGTCAAACTGACTCCCATGAGCAGCACAGAGTTCCCAGCCCAAATGAATATCAGAACTGAGGGACAACATCAACAAGGGAACAAGCAACGAGCCCTCAAGACAGCATCCATCGCACAAGTGGACCTGAGGGTCAATTTTTAGTTGCACATATCCTAGTGTGAGCGTCACTGCAGTTTTCAGAGCAGTCACATTCTAAGCATTTAACCACATGTGCAAAATCCAGTATCTCAGTTACCTTTAACATCTTTTGTTTAACATCTTTATGGAAAAGTTTTTGTCAAATTTTATTATCTTTGAATGTGCCACACTTTGAAATAATGCATCAATACCTTTCACACTTGTCCCCCTCTCTCCCATCTCCATGCAGCTCCATCAGCCTTCTAATAACAAAACTTGAGAATCCACTCACATTTTGATACGTCTTAATATCTCAATATGCTTTTAGAGGTAACTCTGCAAAACAAATGTATTTCTCTCTCTGAGAGAGTTAAGTATTTGCAGCAAACATTCTAAAAGCAGGCACACGCCTTCCACAAATATCCCTTCTTCCATTTTTTAACTAAAGGACAAAATTCCTTTCTTGGTAACCATGCATGTCTTTGCCAGAAGTATCAAGGGAACCAAAGTTTTAGAAAGATTTAAAAGAGGCAACACTGGCATTGCTTCTAAAGGAATAAATAAATTACAAATGCAACCCTGCTGCTCCAGAGGGAAATCAGCAGCCAGCGAGGGTCGAAAATTAAGCCTTCCTTTGCTATCAGTTATAAGATGGTTGTCCATTCATGCTTCTGGGTCATTTTCTTTACTCCTTTTCCTATGGAAAGTCCTGGAGACCACCTACTCCATATGAGATAACAAATGCAGTCTGATGCAGTGCAGTAATTTCCATGACATTCCCGAATTTATCTCAGCAGTTATTGAGGGAATTCATGAATTTGTTTTTATATTCTTTCTTTCATCCCTTAGGTACCTATAAGCATCACCCTGTCCAAAACAATATTTTAGTACATGCTATCAATACGGACTCCTTTCTTCTGTAATACAGAGATCACAAAAATCAAGACATCTCTAGATACTCTTGATTTGAGTTTCAGATTTCTTGACAATACATCATTAGTTTGCTATTAGTTTATTAATTTCCACTAGCTTTCCAGTTCAACCCATACATGACTGTCCCTCCCTTGTACCACCTCACAACTAGTGCTGTGATCACAGTGATACAGTGACCATGAGGACACCCTATAGGTGTTTGTGTTAGATGGATTACTTTGTGACTTATTTACACCTGTTCATATTACTGGCAGATCTCTGAAGAGAAACTTTGATTTTGAGTCAGATTTGAGCTAGCTTAAGCTTTCTGTGTTTAGATGACCAAAATTAATTCATGTATCAACATAAACATTGGATGAAGCTTCCCAATACTACGCCTGTTGGCATCTGGAGCTACGAGATGTGGTTTAGTGGCTTGTGGTAGCTATGGTAATGGGAGGTTGGTTGGACTAGATGATCTTGTAGGTCCTTTCCAACCTTGTGATTCTATAGCTTAGTACCTTGCAACCTGGGGGTGAGGGCTGCAGGCAGCTGGGGAAGAAAGAAAGACTGGTCCAAAAGTTTGAGGCACAGTTACTGCCTGATAGGTAAAAAATGGTAAAAGAGCAATAGAATTAATAAGATCTAATAAAGTAGTCTGTTTGTCTAGTTTTTCATGAAAAGATGATGCTCAGAATTAGAAGTAGTTCACAGAAATTCGGCGTAGAGTGAAAAGATACTAGATAAAAGCAACTATTAAATCTGAAAACAGCTTAAGCCTTTGGAAAGTGATTTTTAGGAAAAGTAGTAACCTGAAAGATAACATTATGCCTTGAGGGAATGGTTTTACCTTTAAGACAGAACAAAAACACTGAACACATCGTAGCATCACCCAAATCAGCTGAAGAATCTGCATCTCATCATCTGTCCATCACAAAGGACGACGGCAAGAGAAATCTGAGCAGTGAGTTCCATAGCTCATGCAATTTAGTATTTCCCTGAAGGTTAAGCTATAAACTTGAAGATGTGGAGTTTTGTTTTGGTCTTATTGCTTCTAGACAATAGAAAAACCTTTAAAAAAATACATTTTGGAATTCATCTTGATTCCTTGTATGCACAAAGTGAAGAGAGACAGTTACATATTTTCAAAAACAGGAACATTGATGTAGTGGAACTAAGCAGATCAAGCTTTCAGACTATATTTTAAAAGCACTGAATACACGGTTGACTGGGCACACTAATAGCCAACTTCAAATACTAGCTGAAGTAGCTCTATAATGGAAAGACAGCCTAAGTAAATGAATGCCAAGCAGGAAAAACAGCTTATTTTTCCATTACTCCTTGTTTACAAACCCCACAATAGAAGTCTCTACTCTTCGCGTTCTACCTAATTTATCATATTGAAAACATATACAGAAACTTTCTGTAATTGGGGGACAGAATTATTCAGTGTACAAGGCTAATGACTTATATATCTCAAAGAGTACTCAAGGCACTGCATTGTTTTGGTTGCTTTTGAAAGTGGTACCCACTGTTTCATAACTAAAATCACATCAGGACTGTAGCAACCACACCCTCATTGAGTTTACAATCTCAAGCAATATGGACCTGTCAAAGAGCAGAGTCAACCCCTGTACTTCAGGAGAGAGAACTTCCAGCTATTTAAGGAATTACTGAGTGAGATCTCCCAGGAAACTGTCATTTTGGGCATAAGGAACACAACAGATCTGGCATCTCTTTAAGGAAACCATTCTGAGAGCTCTCCTCCCCTTAGCATAGAAATCATGCAGAGGAAGCATGGCTGAACAAGGACCTACTGGTTAAACTGGGGGAAAGAAGAAGTACAGGCAGTAGAAGCAGGGATGGGTGGCCTAGGAGAATGTAGGTATGCCGTGGGGACATGCAAGGATAGGATCAGGAAAGACAATGCACAGATGGAACTGAATCTGTCAAGGAATGTGAAAGAAGGAATTTTACAAGTACAATGGTAAAAAAGAGACAGACAAAGGAGGGTGTACCCGTCTGATAAATAAAGATGGGAGAAATGGACTGAGAAAGCTGAGGTGCTCAATGAGTTCTTTGTCTCAGCCTTCACTGGCAGTCAGGCTTCCCATGTCTCTCACATCCCTGAAACTCCAGGTGGTGGAGCAAAATCCTTCCCACTGTAAGCAAAGAACAAGACCACCTGATGAGACTTAAAGTATATGAGCCTATGGGGCCAGATAACATCCACCCCATAACCTGCTTGATATAGTTGCCAAGCCACTTTCTGGCATATACAGAAAGCCATGGCTGTCAGGTGAAGTTCCCAGTGACTGGAAAAGGGGAAAACATTCCCATTTTTAAGAAAGAGGGAAAGGAAGAGCGATGGAGCTAGAAGCTGGTAGAATCTCACCTGTGAGTCTGGGAAGATCATGGAACAAATGCACTGGAGCAGGCTGCCCAGAGAAGCTGTGGATGCCCCATCCCTGATGGCATTAAGGCTGAGTTGCATGGGACCCTGGGTAGCCCGATCTAATGTGCAGCAGCCCCACTAACAGCAGGTGGGTTGGAACTAGATAATCTTTAAGGTTACTTCTATCCTAAGCCTCTCTATGAACTGAACCCAGATAAAACACATTTACTTAAATTTAGAAGCACTATAGTAAAAATTTGCTTTTTATTCTCCCTGTATCTGAAAAGGTCAAAATGTCCTTTCTCTGGTGTTTCCATGTTCATATGGGTCATCAATCACAGACACAGTCTTGAATTTCACAGTCTGAAGAACAACCTGGGATATATCTACATCACAGCATGCTCTAACGATGTACAGTGCAGCGAGTCCACCACTCCAGCTAGTTGCCAGTCTGAGTCAATCACACAATCCTGACTGCATTACATGACAAAAATCAGAAACAATCAAACCCCACGCTCCAACTATCAAGTCTGTATCTGTATCAGCAAAAAGCATTTTCAAACAACTATTGCAGAGCAGTGGGAATTAAGAGATGTAATACTGCGCAGATTACAGCAGAACCCTAAACACATCTCGACTCCTTAACATTCCTTGCTCTCAAAAAATGCATAATGCTTAAGAGTGAAGGGCAGCCATGAGAAGGAATATGAGAAGAGAGAATTAGAAGCTAGCAGGGAAAACAGCAGGATAATCGCTTGAACATGTCCATACTAATTAGAATTCTGGAACAAAGTGCAGCACTGGCTGTAACTCAAATTTAAAAGTACATTTTCCAGGAGAAAATGTGGGTTCAGAAGTATACAGGACACGTCTTCTCAAGCAGTGACAGGAATTCTAGGATTTGTTCTTATCCATAGCTGGTGGAAGGTATTGGCGCTCAGCAAAATGTGAAATTAAATATTTATGAAAGGAAAGCAGTGTGAGTTACAAGTTTTTGTTAACCATTCAAACGGTTATTGCATTAGTAGTATCAAGAATGATGACAGATGAGAAAGCTGGGGTTTCCTAAATGGAATTAGAAGCTTACAGGACACTAACAACCACAACAGAGGCCTCGAAGCACAGAAAACTGTTTTGGCAGGCTGCTGTAAAACCAACAGATGTAAAATAGAGATTTAGAAAAGTTATACTGCTTCGCTCACTGTTACATTTTGCAGTGTACCTGAGCTGGGAGATGCACGCTGTCCTCAACAGACGCGTGGCTGCATTTTGGAAGGGATACTGCTCCATAGAAATGGATTGGGTAATGTTATCTGCAACTGCCAAATTCTAGGGCGTGCAAGAAAGAGTATACAAGACATCGCTTCTGTCATTTACACACCAGCCACAGGTAAATATTTTCCCTTTCTTGGCATAATATTAAAGACATTCAAATAAACAATAAGAATTCTCATACCAATCATGGGAGCTCACTGGTTGTTTTGTTTCTGAAGGTAGAGATGCAGCTGCTTCCTCTTCATTCTTATATTATGACATTATGTGCACTAACAGAAAAACTCCGGACAGGTTTGAAACAATTAACAGTAATTTGCTTTAAGGAGTTGATAATCTTTGCTCTAGTAAATCAAGTACTATAAACATGGTTTCATACTTGACAAAAAGCCTTGAAAGGCAGCTTCTGGAGCACCTACATGTCTTTTTCTAAAGTCAAAAAATAAGAATAGGAGACACATCTGAGAATTTCTTCATATCACTGTGCAGAAAAGGAGTATTCAAAATAAGGGGTTGGCAGCTATTAAACACGCCTCCTGTTTTTCTGTTCTTCACATACAGGAAGTCCAATAAATTCAAGATTCTTTTGTATTGTAGTTCTGCTCAGTCAGAAGACAACACAGGTAAGCAAACAAATACATCATCAGAGTACAAATAAAGAAATGCAGCACAGACTTCCCGTCTCACAGCACTCAGCACATTCTTGGAACCAGCAGAAATGTTCCCTGTTCCTTCTTCATGAGGGAGCTGACTACATTACATCTGACTAACACAATCATCAGTTTCTCTGACAAATGGCCAACACGACTTCAACTTGCCTTTGGACAGAAACAAGGCGAGCACTTCACACCACTTGTGACCAGTGGCTATTTGGTGGCACTGCTATCCTGCACTGCCTGAAGTGCTTCTAAGTATGCCAGGCAGCCAGGATTTAATGCTTTTAAGTCTGAACCAAGATAGCAACAGACTGACTTCTGTTTCCTCCTTCGGTGGACAGGCTGCTAAGGTGGGAACTAGGGGAGCAGCAAGGAAAAAATGTTGATAGAAACAAATGCTCTAATCAGCATCCTTAAATGAAGGGCAGCTTTATTTTGTTCATCCAAAAAATCCCCAAACAAACAAAAATAAAAAAGCCCACTTGCTTTAAAATTATTTACTTCCAGTAACATCAGTGTTTCTGAACCAAATACAGCTGACTTCCCACCTCATTTCACCCACTTGGGTGCGCACCCAATTTAATAATCATTTGACCAACCAAACAATACATTGAAATAGTTTATAAAAGCTAATACTTCAACCAAGAATATGGGCTTTGGTTGTCATTCCTCCCTTTTCTCCTCAGACCCTGATTCCATGACATAGAAAAACAAACTGCATCCTCACCTCCTAACAAAACACCATTTTCTCAGTTACAAATCTGAACCTGAAGTAACTTTGATTTTAAAGACTGTTCTAGTATTGCAGTTTGCAGCCACCTCAGGATGGCTCTTGTCTGTGGTGTACGACATCATTTGGGCTATTCTTCAAATTACGTGCCACTGAAACACTACAGGCTCTCATAACAAAGAAGTGTTATTCATTCTGCTAGCATTTGGAGCACCCTTTCTGCTGCCCACTGAGAAACACAAGAATTACTAAGGGACGGTACTATCTTCTAATTACCTAAAGTCCCCATAATGAACACATTCATAACAGTTTTCTGTACACGAACAAATTATTCAGAATTCTAATTCCTGTTGTCTTCTTTCTCAGTCTTTCATTAGCCATCTGACCTCAAACATTGGTCCAAAAATCCCATTTAAAGGCAAATTAAAAACAAACAACACTACATGTGATGCAATTATCCCAAGCAAAACAATCCAGGACAAGATGTAATAATGCTATTCAGTGCAAACTGGTCAAAAAAAAAAAAAAGAGAGAAAAGTTCCAAACTAACAGAAGGAAGAACTTATTTACTGTCAGAGTGACAAAGCACTGGAACAGGTTTACAGAGAGGTTGTGGAGTTTCCTTCTGTGGAGATATTCAAGACCTGCTTGGACGCCTACGTGTGAGATCTGCTGTAAAGAACTGCTTTAGCAGTGGGTTGGACACAATCCCTAGACATCCCTTCCAACCCCTACAGTTCCGTGACTCTGTGGAGCAACTCAGTAGGCACTTCAAAGGCGTCACATGCAATGAAGTCCTACTTCAGTGCAGATAGAAAGTTATATGCAATCCTTACGTGGACTATCACTGAAGAGAAGTGAATGTATTTAGGCAATACGTTTGAATAAAATTCTGGGTTTCCATTTAATTCAGAAAGGATATTTTCTAAATTGCAAGATCCTTTCCATGCTTTGCATGTAAAAGAAACAATTAGAACAATCTGAAACAAGTGTGAAATTCCACCATCTCACACGCCACCGAAGCAAGTGCAGAGACATGTAACAGATGGCCAATTTAACTTACATCCTCAGTTATTCAACATTACCTGCAGCTCCATTAAACTGCCTTTCTACTGGAAACACTATATAAATTACACAGTACCCACCAATGCAGAGGATTAACTTGACCTTTCTCTAGGGCATGATGTATTCCTGCTCAAAGCCATTCAAACACAAAGTTAAAAGGATATTAGCTGTTCTTCTAGTGTCAAATTTTACAGTTACATCTTTAGTAGGTGAGCTGGCGAGTGTCAGTCATCCACCTTATTGTTTCTTTATTACAATCACTATGAAGTTAATGGACACTACAGAGAGGAGGGGAAAAAAAGCTGACTGACAGACCAAGGCATTATAAAGTAATCGCATGAAACCAGGAAAAAAACTTCAGACATTCTGTTTTACACTGTTGCCATAAGGAACTGTTGCATGCGATTCACATGACATCTTTTGCCTGTTCCTCTAAATATAGTTCAATATCTCCTGGAAATGACAGCACACAAAATGGGGCCACTGTTTTTAATCCTATGCCTGGAAAAAATCTAAAGACTGAGAACTTTCTCAAACATAGATTTTTCTGAAAATTAATAGCTTGCCTTAAGGCGAGCCACAACATTAATTAGGTACATTACAATAATGGTAAGAAAATTAAAATGGCTTTTGAAATTCAATATTGCAGCTAGAACGATTATTTAATACATTCAGACCTCCATAAAGTATGGGGGCTGAAACTGTTCATTATTATTAAAACCTCAAGTAAAAATTCTCTTGCTTTCAGTGACTGCTTTCTCAAAGGTACGAATAAAACTTCTCCTGTGCTTACTATTAAATGGCCTCCAGCATCTGAAATCTCAAGAAATTACTTACTTTCCAGCAACTAAGAGCTCCATTCTTCTTGACAGAGCTCCAAGACAAAGAAAATTAGGAGAAAACGAAAACTGCCATAGAACAGAGAAAAAAGATTCAGGGTATTTGGTTGGTATACCTCTATTCATTTAGATATATGAGCACATCAAAGCAAACAGAATTTCGATATACTTATGTTCTTTCCACCTAATGGCTTGAAAACTTAACAGCCCAAGGAAACAATAAACATTCCTTAAAGCAACCCTGAACAATTAAGAATTGTATTTTTTCTCCTACTTTGCAAATACTTGGCTTGGAAAAGCAGGGATATTCAGACAGGCCAATTTCTCATTCTCCTCCTTTAAAACAACTGCGTTTCTCCAGTCACAAACTGAAGCAACAGATGCTCCGTACGAACATCAGGAAACACTTTTTCACCATGAGGGTGACAGAGCAGTGGCACAGTAAAGATCAGAGTGATGATGGAGCATTCCCATCCTTAGCAAATTATCTTCATCCTTGAAGATACTGTGGTCTGGACATGGTTCAGGGTAACTGGCTCTAGGTCGTCCTGAGAAGGGTACGATGATCTCTAGAGGTCCCTCCCAACCTCAACCATTCTGAGATTTTGTGAAAATGTGGACCAACAAAGAATGAAGAATTATGGAAGGTCTCACTGCCAGCTTAAAGAAAACTGTGATTTGTATGCCTACAACTACAGGTAAATATCATATCTAAGAGACGCCTGCAGGGAAAAGCTGCATCCCACCTGCTGGTGGGATCTGGCCTAAACTACATTCTGTTTCGTCATATTCTGACATGCTACAGCAATGCTGAAGTGAAAACAGACAAGGAATTACAGCTGTCATCATACTGAGAACAGCAAATAGAAACTGTCCATAGTTCTACCCCGGCTTCTCAGAGACAAAAATTCATGTGAGATCTCATACCCTGTCTTTGTGAATGGGAGTTATCTGCCAACATGGAACCAGGAAGCATCTAAAGAGAATCCTGTATGGCTGCATAATAAATTCCTGCTGAAACTAAAACCACTGCAAATATCAGCTTTTCCAAGGGATCTGGCTGCCAGTAACATATAGAATAAATAATTTAATAACAATCCTACAGGATTTACTTCAGGGAAAGGAAAAATGAAATACTTTTAGCAGATGTTAATTGTGTTGCTTAATTAATTCTAGGCATTGCAATATGGAAAACTGTGTGAAACAAAAACCAAGACCAAGGAGAACAATTTATGTGAAAATGCCCCATTAGAGCCAACAAAATTAACAGGTCTGGGCAGTATTAAAACTCTATGTTCAAAGCAGACAAGTAGCTACACAGGAATATGATATCCTCCAGAAGATCATTTAAAGCCACAGAGAATTAAGATAGTACCTATGGTCTTGCTGAGTAGAACATTAGCATGAATGACTGCCAACAGTCTGGAAGCACTGTTCTGTAGATATTTAAATACATACACTCAAACACTTAAGGGAAGAGTATTATAATTCCTAGAATACTCCATAATAAATAAAGGAAGACAGCATAAAAAAAAATCCAAACGCTTCAGTATTGAAAAGCAGAGTTCATTTTAAAGAAAATATCTGGAATACTCTGAAATACACATTTAACTCCCATTTTTGTAATAATGACAAGAAGTAAAAGCATATGGAGTACAAGAGGAAGAATGGAGTACTACAAGAGGAAGAATGGAATACTACAAGAGGAAGAATGGAATACTACAAGAGGAAGAATTGAAAGGCATTCTCAAAAGCCAACTATTTGCTTGTTTATATATATCATGACAAGAGACACTCTATCCTATATTCCGCATTTAATAATAGGGTATGGCAACTGGATAAATGGAAGCAAAACTATATTTAAGAATCTCTGGTCTTCCAAACAGGCAAGAACTTCTGTTTTCTTCTAGTCTTCGTTGTAGCATAGAAATTATGTTATGTATATCCATAAAATAAGTCTCACATTATTTTGTTCAGCACACAGCAAGACTCAGCTCATCATCACTCTTAGTAGCTGCCATCTTGCTTTATGATTTTCTGCATCTGTGGTGACAATGATTGATGCCATGTTCTCCCACCACCACTTTCACATTTCACTTTTTAAAGGATGATTTTTTTGCCTTTTTAGCAATTTTAATCTGCTAACACTTTTGTATTGTTCATCTAGTATAAGATAAGAGCTACTTATGAATAATAAAATATGATTTAGATTAGAAATACAAGGAGTAAAAGGAAGGTGCAAAACTAAACGCACACTATATGTATGAGACTGTAAGAAATAAAATAGATTTAAATGCTATATAAGTTGTATAAGTACTTTCTTTAAATGTGTAGCTCAAAATCCAAAGTCAAATGCATGGCTTAAATTACATCAGCATCTATGGAAAAATAGCTTTGAACTATGCATATTTCTATGTCTGTAGTTTTCATAAAAGTATGAAAGTTTAAGTTATTGTACTGTAACCATAATACTGCATATTTCTTATACAAATAAAATGGTATTTTGCTTGGTTTTACTATCTCACTAAACAATTTTGGTAGATTAAACAATTCTGATAAATACATTTCTCTGCATTTCCCATCTGAAACATGAATTCCAGAAGAAAAAACCTGTTAGGAGTTAGGACCTACATTTATGCACAGCAAAACAAATAGACAGTAGAGACAGCACCAGTGAGAATTTACTGAAGAAATTTTTAGCTTGATTTGCCTAATGCAGCTAAAATAGACATTTTATTTCCAAGAACTTGAACAAAAACTCTGAATAAAGCATCTAATATAAATTAATTTTCTTACGCCAATTCAACAGAGGCAAAGGGAAAGGTCTATGCCAGGTTAACAAATTAAATTTCCACTGAGAAGCTTCCTAAATTGAGCAAAATCTGGCTAATGGAATCTGCACAAGAGTCAATAGCTTCCTCTATGGCCCTGACACAGCACAGTACATCAATAGGCCTACTATTCTTTTAAAAATATCTCCAGCATTATGATGCTGTCACCTTCCCTCTGCTGTTTTCACCTTTCTCTGTCCCATTCATTCACTGTTACATTCAATGTAGCTGATTAGATCCTATTTCATTTGCAGTATGAGATACTTTTCACTTGGAACTACTAGTAGACAACATTTATTTCAGGCCATGCCCAATGCATTTTCCCCTCTCTTTTTAAATAATTACATGATACACTACATTTGAGGAACCTTTTGCCAGGGGCAAAAAATATATTTTTCATATACATGCACATACATATATATATAAAACACACACACACATATACATATAAGCCTTTCACTGCCTCAGGCAGTGAATTATTCCTTACCATCACCCACCCTGAGCATTTCCATTTCCCTAACAATTTCTTGTTTCAGTCCATGCAAAAGAATTCAAACACATACTAAAGGGCACAGTGTTCAGAATGCAGGCTCTAAGATATACCTTTTAAAAGCATCTTACTTCAAAGAATCCAAAATATACCATACATAGTGATCTTTAGGTTAAGAAAGCATGGTGACTGAATCAGACGAATTACAAAAGCCAAATGCTGAAATGGTCTAAAAATAATAATTTTTTTTTAAAAAAAAGGAAATCCACAATGAAATTCCACAAAGATCATTGTTATTGCAAAATTAAACTGAAGTTAAATTGCAATTAGCATACAGCTTTTAGAACTGTTTTTACTGTAGATCATCTAGAAGATTTATTACAGTGACTAAAGCATTAGGGAGTAAAGTAGCCATGAATTTTTTCAAGCTCGCTAATAAGTTTTTCATCACTGGCACCACATGGTACAACCATTGTGCAGATTCTATTATTTTCAAATTTACTGACTACTGAATAGCTTCAATGGGTTCCAAAGAAGCAGTGATTTCTCCAGCACAGCTGACAACTGCATGTAAGCAAGTGCAGCTCTACTGTTAAGTGCTTTCAAGAAATCTGATAGGAGAGGCATGGCTTACTGACATGTTGAAAATAAACAGCGACTCAGACTTCTGTTGAGATGTTTAGACTGAACCTGAGGAGATGTAATATGAACTCTCAAAACTCATATCCTTCCTTCACACAAACACTGATCATTTCTTCTTCCCCACTGATGGAGCTTCATATGTCCACTTCATTGACCACCACATGTAGATGAGAAGCTACTGCTGTGATCCCCCAGCTGCACTGGAGAGTCAGACACACACTCCTAATAAAAAGGAGAATTAAAAGCGAGTGGTTTCTCTATGGATTCTCTTCCACTTAGCTACCATGTCACAGTTTGTCTGCTACTATAAAGTAACCTAACCTTATTTTGAATTTTTAATCATGGAAAAGTCCAAAAATCATACGAATATGCCAAGTTAGCTAAGATTTATTTTCAGTTCCTTTGAAAAGGTAATAAGCATATATATAGAAAAATGCTTACTCATAATCCAGTACACTTCAACCATGAATATATTTGAAAACCTTGATCAGAAACTAAAACAGTTTTGAAACCTCATTATAAGAGCAAAAAGGAAAGGCCCAATCAATTTAAACACCAAACAGCACAGATGCAGAAAATGGCTTCAAAATGTAGCACACATTCACAATTTATACCTATACTAGAGATGATGACAGAAGGAAGAGAAAAAGTATCATCACAAATGACTTTATGTTGACAAAGAATAAGACTTGTTAATGTTTCACTTATTTTTTCTCAGTGAAAGACACCTAGGAGCATAACGCTTAACACTTTTAATACGCATCTCCTTCTTAGGGAAGCTTCATGATATTGGTTTTACTATTCTTGAACACTTCAGGTTTGATTTCAGGAATGTTAAAAGGTTGCCCCAGAACACCTGCCTGGCAAAGAACACTTACTGCTGATAAAACAAGACAGGCAACGAAGCACACTCTAGGGATTAGAGCAGCTTCTCAAAAAGCTATCAGAGATACAGACGCTTCCCTTTAACACTCTTGTACTTTCTGTAAGGTACTGCAACACAGACAGATGCGTATCTCTCACTCATCTTCTGAGTCCATCGGGGTTTGGGGGGAGAGAAAAAAAGCCAGAGCACTCTCTACTAAGAGGAAGCCATTTCCAGCAAACACCTGTAGACCCAGTGAGTGGCAGCACAAATCACTGGCATCTGGAACACAGAAATATCCAATGTGGTTCCTCATTATCCAGCAAAGTTCTTAGCAAACAAGTGATGAGGCAAGGAAGAAGATTCCTACTTTGCAGATACCTTTAATACTGAGTTTTGTAGTATGCTTTAAACCAAAGCCTAATTTTATTCAGCTCCTGGCTTTCACTGCCAAAGAAATAGTATAACAAGTATAAAACCTGATTAATCTACAGATATGGTATTCTTCTTTACGGTTGCCTAAAAAGCAAGAGCCATGACAATTTATAATCTGGTTTGACCTCTGACAAATTATAGAGATCTTAGAATGCTTTCAAAACTCCAAATGCCCTGTTCAAGAATATCTAAGTCATCCCAGCAACTGTACCATGCTACATACTAAAGAAGATAGCAAACTACTATGACTAATTTCAAGCGAAGCAAGCACGCAATTTCTATTCATGATAGATGGTAAAAACAACAACAACAAAGCATTCCCCCACATTCTTCTGTGTATTTCTGTAGGTGAAATGTATTATTATCTGAATAGTCATCAAAAACTTATATGGCAACAATAAAATAATAATAATAAATAATTCATTTTGAGTTGTGTCCAATCACAAGGACTGTCTGCCTAAGGCTATAACTGAAGCTTACAATACGCTGCTAGAAATGCTTGGTTGGACTGAGAGCACTGCCCGAGTATGCGAAGAAATGCAGCTCCAAAGCGACAAACACCTATGAGATGCCTCACATCTGCTGATAGCCAAACTACAGCTGACATCCTGCGACAGCCTCATTTCTCAGGAGAAACAAGCAGATGAAAAGAAATCAGCATTACCCGCGCTTATTGTAACCCTAGGAAGCTCACTCCTGCCTTGCACCATTATTTGGTATGCTAACATACACAAAACTAATGTTTTTGCTTCACAAACTCCCTAGAAACCTCTAGGATCAAATTTAGCTCAAGTGTAAAGATATTATGACATTTGCAGTGCTGAGAAATAGAAAAGAAAAAATGTTATTTACTTGAAGAACAATGAAGTACGTGTATTTCAGTTCTTGGTACTTCATTTGGTATATGCGGGAAATATGTATTTTTCCCTTGTTCCTTGCAAAGATGAAACAATTCCATTAACTTATTTGTTTTTTATGCTGAAAGCAGTGTCTGCAGCCCACATTACACACTAGAAGTAAATCAGAAAATTGGGATCATCTGTAGATGGAACCCGGTGATCAAACTGGTTTTACATCACCAGCTTACAGCTGCTGACAGACCAAAGCTTTCTTTTTTCATTAAGTACCACTACTGGAAGAGTCAGCCCTACCAGGTGGGACACACAACTCACACTTTCAGTAGAAAGATGTCCAGTTTTCCCTTTACCAATCTAAATTCAGCAACTTGAGTCAAAAGAAACCGAATCTCTCATGTATTACCTCATTTCTGGTAGTGCAGATCACATCCATTTGAGATATTGCAGACTGGCACAAAAATCTCCTTTTAGACCAGCTTCATTCTCACACGAGACAGATGAACGTGATTTGAAGACAATAACTTTATCCTAATAGGTTAAAAGCACGTCTTACATGTTTCTACTGCCAGCCTACGTTAGAGGAGGTAGTAGAGAAGATATTAGAAAAAAAAATCAGGAAGAATACAACTGTTTCCCTGAAAAAACTGAGCCTGTTTTTAGTTACCACTTTACTGGCCACTGCACCAAGAGAAAAATAAATCATTAATCATCTAATGAATGTAACAAGTTCTAAATTGGTAAGTCTTAAGAAATGTCTCCTAGAAAAATCAAGCTCTTTTGTCTAGGTCTGCTAATTACTTAGTTACTTCTTTTTTTTTCCCCCCAGTATGTGAAAGTGTTGAGTCATGCCTCTTGGCAGAAGTCTGTGCTCCACTTCTATCAAATACCAGGTTACCTACATTCATGCCTCAGCTTTATCTGAAGGACATAAGTACCCAAGTAGGGTGCAGAAATTACTTTAAAAGGAAAACAAAGAATTTCCTTCCACTTTCTCCTTGCCTCTTACAGGTTACGCTGACCACTTCATCTCTGTAGATCTACCTTTTTCCCAAGGTTAGAAGCAGATGTCTCCTCTGGAGTACTCTGAAACTTCTGATAAAATTATTAAGTAGGAACTGGATTATAAAGCCAATTTGTCGTCCATAGGAAAAACAGCTATTCTTCACCAGAAATTCCTAATAAGGGCTGATCCAACCTGAAGCAGATTGAATAACTGTAATGAAAGCACTTGAACAACATTAGTTACAAACCTGCATCCAGTTTTGCAAAAAAAAAAGCTGCTTGTAAACACAAAAAGCCCAGCTGCAAACAGGACTGTAATTTAGTTTGAGAAATCCTTCCCATTTCTTAGTGTGCCACATAAAATTCCCATCACTGAATGAAAAACATTCTCACAATGCAGTTTCTAAAAAAGCATTATAATGCTCATTAAAGGCAAAAGTCTCTGAAGGGTTATATATAAACCCCTGTAATGCCACCATAGATGGACACACTTCTGTTCTGCAGTTTGCACTCTCTCACCATTTTTTCTTATATCCTTACCTCCCTCATTCTCCTGATGCCCTGACAGTACTTTTTCCACACATGAAAGCAAACAGAAAGCAGATTGATATTTACATTATCATCTTTCTAGGAGAATTCTACTTCAAGCAAGATACCGCTTATAAAACAATTAACTTTAATAAGCAGTAAGATTTTTTCCTTTATCTTCTAATCAGGAGACAAGAACAAATCTAGTAATAGGATGTCAACGCTAATTTAAGAGGAGATGAAAAATCAGTTTATAATATTGCAGCACAATCATGTTCTACAATAGGTCATGGAGGCATAAAATTCTCAAACAAATTCATTCTCATTTCACTGTGCTTTTTTTCTTGGTAAAAAGGCAGGACAACTGAAGGTCTGCTAAGACCTTGCTATACAAACTCATCAAGTTACAGAGATGCTGAAGTTGGCTTTTAGCATCTCAGTTTTTCTAATCAGTGGTTAAATTGGGAGAAAAGGCAGCAGGTCTCTTATTTGTTTTGTTTCAAGTGAAAGGCAGAAATTGAGTGTAAATTCATCTCTATGTTAAAAAGCTATCTAATAAATGATACCAGACAGTACTATACACCATACAAGTACTATCAGAGGTTTTAGAAAATAAAATTGTAACTAGAAAAGCCAGAACTGCACAAAGCAAAAAACATACAAAAACAACAACAAAAAAAAAAACTGGTAACAGTAACTTGCTACTCAGCTTCACTCAACCACTCCATAACTGGAAGCTGCAGCTCAGCCTGGAAACATTCACTTTACTAATGTGATTATGCACAAAGTTGCTGATAGAGGTGCCCATATCCTTACTAGGTTACAGCCTTTTGCATTACACAATATAAAAGGGAAGAAGAGCTACCTAATTCTGTGAACTGGATCCAACAAATGCCATGCCTCTGTAACCTCTTCCCCTATCCAGCCCTCACCATGTCTGAGAATAGGGAAGATGACAGAATGTGCCCCAGATTGCCCAAGGCTACATGTTCAAGGGATGCCATCCAAAGTTTAAAAGCTGAAAATCCTCAACCCCTTTCAGCTAAGCAAACAGAAAGATTAAGTAGAGAACACTGAACCGCTGAAACCCTGAAGTTTGATGTTTACACAGACTGAGCAGCCATTTGGCTTAAGACTTTGCAAAAAGCAGAGCGAGCAAAACAGGATTGGTTCACCTGCTCAATAAGACAACATCAAAATAGTTCATGCTTTTCTTCCATATTCTGTTCCTGAATTCCTTAATGTTCCACTGGGAAAGGAAAAATGGAAACAAATCACTTCTAACCTGGCAGCTCCAGCAAGGATTGTGATATCTTAAATTCAGCAGATGTTATTCTAATCCTGTTTCGCAAAAGAGAGATTGAAAGCAAAATGTGTTGAAAAATGGAGGTCAGAGTTTAAAGGTTTATTTCTAGTCACCATTTGCATTTAAACACCTACTTGCAAGAAAAATTGGTTTTATATGAAAGTTGGTACTTCCTTTTGCTATCCAAGAAACAAAAGGGCATTTACATGCATTCACAGAGTAATTTACCTTAGTATTTGTCTTGTTTTCTTGGACATTTCTTGTATGCTAGGTTATTCATCTAGTCGTAGTTTAGAAATACATTTGAATGTAAACTGGAACTCAACAGAAAATTCAGACAGAAGAAATTAAAATTGATTTCTTGATCCCTTCCCTAAACACCTATTCACAGGGTGATATTTTTGGTCTCATTTCCACTGTTTCAGGATATCAAGTTTACCATTAAAATAACAAACCAAACCAAAATTAATAAAGCACCTTCTCCATACCTCCAAGAAGAGGTTACTATGACAAGAGATAGCTTAGTATGCCCATAGATAGAAGAGTTGGGCAGGGACTTCTACATAAACTAAGTGCCCTCACACCAGTAAGACCATTGGCTTAACTTTTTTAAATAGCCAGACTTCCTTATAAATACCTATGCAAACATAATTACAGAACAAGATGCCATAATATTACATAAGGCTTAAGGTTTTGTCTTTTTCTGATGTTTTTAATAAAGAGGTATAATTTCAAGTGCCACTGATAACATGTTCAGAAGCAAAAGGGAGCTAGCTGCAAATTTTCCTTCCCTGTAGGTTGAAGTATGATTTAATTTCTCAGGCTCAAGTATGTGTGCAGAGAGAACCACAACTGACTATTCATCTGCCCTCTATAGGGATCTGGTCATTGCAGCTTGCTGTTTGGAAGAGAAAATGGTTTCAAGTTAAAAACAAAACAATTATTTCTGTTCTCCTGTAAACAGACACACTGTACTTTGCTATGCTCCTACAGAAATAAATAAATACCTTAATACCCAATAAATACCTTAAAATCCCATTTTCTGGAGTATGGTCAGCATAACACAGAGCTGCTCGCATCAGCCATTTATGCAGTACTAACTCACAGTAAATATCTTATAAATCACAAGGAAAATAGCTTTCCTTCTGTCAGAAAAAGCTCAAGAGAACAAATACATGAAACCTGACCTTTACATCAAAAAAGGTCTTGGGTTACCACCAAGAAAACCAGGTTCTGTTACAAAAGCTTCCAGGAACTCTACATTTCTAAACCCTTTTGATGAATATTCCTACGTATTTTTGTTTCATCTGAGACCCAACAAGAACTTTCTGAAGGGGAAAAAAAATGGAAAAAAAAAAAAACACTGAAAAGTACCAGAGACCTATTGATATCCATGGCTACCAGCTTCACTGATGTGGAAAGCCAGAGCTAGCCATCTTTGTTTTGGATTTAGAGATGACCTTTGTTTCAGGTGCTCATGGATTTGAGAACCCAATTTAAAAGAAGAAGTTATTAATTCTGGTGCCCATCCAGTCACCTATGACTAACAATCACACACCAGGCTCTGATTTTCTCACATACTGATGATCAAAAAAGCTTCTATTTCAAGTTAAATATTTACAGTTAGAACTGTTCTGTTTTTCGAAAATAGTAATTACAAATAATAATACTGAGAAACAATGCATGCTTGAATATTTCTAAAGGCTATATTTGTCAACTGGATAGATGTAAAACACCCATTAAAGCCTTCCAGATTTCTAGGACTATTTATACATATAACAAGTTGCTCTATATATTAGTAAGTCCCATTAAAAAGAAACCAACAAACATACAAAACACAGCTGTCAAAATGTAGCTTGAAATTGCTGCTCAAAGCTTTTCAGTAGAAAGTTACGCCGAGGGCTTGAAGTGATGCACGGAATTTGCTGAGACATAGAAAATGTCATTGTGAAATAGTGCACTCACCTAAACTGAGATCAACTCCCGATCTCTTCACATACTACAGGACAGGATACATTAATAAAGGTGAACAACAGCTCATCTGTTAAGGCGTATAAAACTATACTAAACATAGATAAAACACAGTGGGAGATAACACCAATATATTTCAATTTCAGCCTAAAAATTCATGAGGCACCCACACTTACCTCCAAAGACACCTTTTATAGGACTGGAGTTTGTTGAGGATTTCTGTAGCTTTGGAGTTTTTCTATTTTGTTTTTAACTGGGGGGGGAAGAGGGTTTTCAGGTAAAAGAAGGGCAAAACAAACATAGGCTTTGTATAGAAGAGCAAAGCCAAGAATGTACACAAAAACCAACAGTACATCTTTTATTCCTGATTTAGTTCACTGAAAACAAGACTTACCTAAGATAAAAAGAATTCAACTGGAAACAAGCAAACACCAACCAGAAGTCCTTGAGACATATTTTGTTAAAACAAGCTTATTTTTGTTCTTCTCTAATGCTTATAGAGAAGAGAAGTTGCTCTATGCTCCAACCCATAGGTTGGATATCAGGAAACACTTCTTTACAGAAAGGGTTGTTAAGCACTGGAATAGGCTCCCCAGGGAGGTGGTTGAGTCACCATCCCTGGATGTGTTTAAAAATCGTTTGGATGTGGTGCTCGGGGACATGATTTAGCGGAAGGTTTTTAGTTAGAGTAGTACGGTTAGGTTGTGGTTGGACTCAGGTCCTTTCCAACCTGAGTAATTCTATGATTCTATGATCTACTGGCTGCTTGTAATTCACTATGACTTCCCCCGGGAGCTAATCATAAATGCCTCAACCCCAAAAGAAAAATCTCCTGCTATTTGGGAACTGAGATCAAGTGGCTTTGCTACTAATTTTGCTGAGCTGCTAACATATGTGAATGTGCATTAATAGATAAAGTTTAGAAATCTCCCAGGTTTTCTCCTCTTACGCTAAGTTCAAGAAACTTGTTAATTTCATTTACTCATTTATTCAAGTAAGCTAGAGCGGTGCTGTGGTTAAAATTACACAAACCACTGCTTCCCTCTCAATTTGTTCCATGGAATTTTTAATGCAAGGAAGAGAGAAAAAAATCTTTACTATGCACTGAAGAACATCATTAGAGCTACATTTTAAATTTTCTTGCTGGACTCTGTAAACAAAGATGCCACTGGACTGCTCATTATGCTTCAGCACTTCTGCTGGTCACTACAGAGACAGCAGGCTTAGGTCAAAATTGTGACCTGGTGGCATCAGAGCAGCTCAGAATCAACACTCCTGACTCATGATTTCATGGTTCTGTACTTTGTGGGATACACGGGTATTTTAAGGCCAGATTTCAGGAATTCTGAATATTTATTTATTTTGTCTTTGAGCCTGAATCAACACAAACATCAGGATGAAAATCAACCAACTCCAAGCATCTTTCATACACAAATTCCTTAAGGGGTATCATTTAAGCTGTGTGTGGTTACAAATGTTTTCATTTTCAGGAAAACAACACAACTACTAATGAGACACCTCTGAAGATTTTCACATAGATTAAGGCTGCTCACAAATTACAGCACAGTTGGACTTGATCTTAAGTGTCCTTTCTAACCTAAATTATTCTGTGATTATGCTTTTTACTTTACATACACTATTAAGTAGAAACTCATGCATAAACAATGTTTTTTAAAAAATAATGGTTACTGCTGTGTTATATACATATAACTGCATGAGTAGTTCTCCCTGTGCTAACTCTGAGAACATACAAGGTTTTGTAATAGATATATGAAGACTGGTACAAATTCAGAATGAGTAGAACATTCAAAGCTCCAGATGAAGCAGCTTTACAATAGTTAAAAGTATGCATTAATTCTAACAGTGCTATATGATGTCACAAATAAAGAATAAAAAATACTGAATAAAAAGCATCAAGAAGATCAGAACAGCAACCATAGGGTGGCCGCTGAAAGGAAGGAAAAGAAGTTCGAGAATTTTCAGAGACTCACAGAATGACTTGAGTTGGAAGGGACCTTCAAAATCACCCAACCACTTCCAGCCTTGACAATGTGGGCAGGGCTGCCAACCACTAGATCAAGCTGTCCAGAGTCCCATCTAGCCTGGCCTGGATGACCTCCAGGGATGGGGCATCTGGGCAACCTGCTCCAGCCCAGTGCCTCACCAGCCTCTTACGGGTTAAGACGAAATAATGAAGCAAAAGGTCCAACACAGCATCCATTCCTTAAAGGTATTAAAAGGAAGTCAATTTGTTATCACAGTGTGGATTCAACAGCCGTAACACCTTGCTCACCATGTAGTGCACAGCTTATCTTTGCCAGACTACTTGGACATGAACCTTGGGGCCAATATGTGGATGTGAAAGCATAAATAGACCAAATCAATCTAATTACAGATTTTGTGCAATCAAATTGCCTTTCTGTTCCATAACATCTGACACAGAGTTGTTATTCTAATCTGCATTATGCTCAGAGTTAAGATGTAGAGTGGCAGAGCAGGAATGAAGGATCGAGCTTCTATTTCAGTTTGAGCAATTTAATCAGTGTGAGAGGCCTGACTAACTTTGAAGACAGCCAATTTTCAGTTTAATATCTACTAATGGCATGCTTACTTCAAGCCAATTTGGAAGAGGAAAATAAAAATATTGTTCCTCAAAATAACTTGTTACTTCCCAAGATGAAGCTCTAAATAAACCTTAGATGAACACTACTATTGTAACAAACACTAGACTATTTTTTTCTAAACTTCATAACCACTTCAGTAAAGCAATGAAATATCAACATCCCTCAGTAACTAATGAGGAATGGAGTCACACAAGTGGAAGGGAAAAAAAAAAGAGGACTTGCCTATTATGACTACTACCTACAAAATGATCGTTGGCTATGAAAAGGAAATCAGATCTCGAGCGGTTGGCTAGCTGTATAGCTGCTGGACCACATTCCTTTCATATAAATCGGCTAGACAATTCAGAAGTCATCAGTTACATATTGTTCTATTACCCAGATCACATTTGTCCTGTATGTCTGCTTACCTAACAGCTTAAATCACCTTTACAAGTAGCTGTACTTCCCCCTTACATCTAGTTGCTGAGCCAGAAGGTTTTCACAAGGGAGGTTTTTCTTGGCCTTGCCTTGCTTGTGTATGCAATGACTGCTGAAATGTTGTCCGAGTCAACCACCATGACTGTTCACCTAAATTTTTTCCCTCAGTGTCCTTAGCTGAAGGTTGTTGCTGAACAGCAACTTCTTTCTTCCAAGGTGTACAAGCACAAAGGATATGCCAATTCAAGTGAAGAGAGAGCAATGAAAATGTGGGGGTGGAATGCATGAAAGAAGAGTATTTAAAAATAAAATGAACATACATAATATTTGTTGCATTTAGTTTGAACTCACCAAGTTTTGTGTAAACAACAACTGAATGGTGGATAATTTCTACAAGTAACAAACATTAATGTTGATGGTCATAGTGGTATCCCTTCCCACAGCATGCTGGAATGGCAGAACACCGAACCCTCCCTTATGGTCACCTAACCTAGCACATAACCTTAGTATGCATATTTTCTACTTCACTTGTAAAATCCCTTTTAAACTACCTCTTTTACAACCTGGCAGTTTTCCTGCAAAACCTCAGCCTGCTGAGTAGCAGTACAAAGGGAAATAGAAAGGTTAGCTCTTAGCATTGTATTATTTTCTTGTGGCATTAATGATTACACTCTTAAAAAACATGCAGTAAACCCAACAGCTGTCCTTGTGCATTTCTAAATACTCCATATGCAGTACTGCACAACACTGTCTCCGGTGACAAATTATATTTTATTTGCAAGACAAAACATGAATCTGGATCAGACTTCTCAGATGAATGAGTTGAACATTTCTAAAATGTGATTACTGATACTGACCTCTCTTCTCAGAGAGAAAGAGTTAAATTGCTTCCCTTATTCCCCAAAGCCTGCTGGTCTCACGCAGCAGTGCCATGTTTTATTTAAAACATGCACTCTCTCAGTAACCACTTGTTCTAATTGGCAAGGCAAGGCTGGGTCCCCAAAGCACACAGCTCGTTACATTCAGTTTGGATTACAAAAACACGATGAAACAAACTGCATCGAAATGTACAAATTAACAGCTCAAGAGTGCACGACACAGACATGGAATTAGATTGTAATATGGAACAAACTCCACAGGGAGGCTAAGGAACAAATCACTAGTGTCTCTATAAACTACAGAAGGTTTCCAAACGAGCAAATGAACAAAACAGCACACAGACTTTTCTATAACTCAAATAAATTGCTAAGTGTGGAAAGAAAAAAAAAAGGAAAAAAAGAAAAACATTCTCCTATAAATGCATACATAATATATGAGAGGGAATAGAATTACACGGGTTTAATAAATGAAACCTGTGGGTTGCACAGTCTGTACAGGTAACTCTGTTTTCATGCTGACAATGTGTGAACATCATGGCACTTAAGTCATATCTCTTTTTTTTTAATAAATATATATATATATATTAAATCACAGAACCTATACACATGGGACTAAATTACAGCTGTTTTTTTCAACAAGTCATTTGGAAAGGTTATGAGTTAGAAGGTGAACAAGATATTAAAGAAATAGAAAGAAACCAGCTTTACCATTAAGTAAGAGAAAACAGAACTACAGCGCAAACAATAACAGAAGTTCAAGAAAATAATGGACTGAGCTCTTTGTCTGCTTGTCAGTCTGTGCAATGGGCCTAGCAACCTTCTGAGATAAAGAAAATATCAATGTTAGCTAATCAAATTAGAGAAAAAAATTTACTTAGGTATATTTGGCAGTCTTTGCAGGTAGCCAGCACTGAGATGTTGCATTCTTGAGTGTAATCCATGTATATATAGAGAGTAAATGAACCCCAGATTACTGGGCTGTGACTTTAGCAAGATGCAATCCAATAGAACAGCCCGTAATCTCCTACAGGATAGTCAACCAACAGGATTCACTGTCTGAAAAACACTGAAGTTCTTAATTAAAATGCATTCAATTTTCCTAGGCTACATGCTGAAAACACTTTCAAATGTCACTGGAAAAATCTCAACTAACTTGACATTAGTAGCAGCCTGAAAGAAGAAAAAGTTGAACTATTTTGAGAAACACTTTGAGTGCCAGATGCAAAAGAAATTCTCTTCCTTCCACTAACCATTCTGTAAACACAGAAACAGAAAATGCTTCATAGGTCTGTCCTCCATCAGCATTACATCAGCATCCCAATACTTACATAGGGGAAGATGAAAGAGGAAGACCAAGGAGAAAATAATTGAGGAAATCAAACCAGCAGCTGAAGCATCGGCCCCACTGACAGCCTACACTCTGTACAACATCTTCACATAGGCCAGTGCTGGGCAGATGAAGCTGCCTTTAAAGTCCTTCCATTGAATGCCTAGCAAAATGCAACAAATACTGACACAAGACAGCTTAGAAATCTTGAACTCTGATACTTCCATGCCATGTCAATACAGGTAGAAATGAAATATGCCTCTCATTGGGAGAACCTCTTAAGTTAGTATATTTATATGGCATAAAATTTAATCTCTATTTACACTTAAAAGCACAGCAAGTTTAGAAGGTCAGAAATTAATCTCTCCCTCATTTCCAATTTATACATATTATTAAACTAGAAGCACATAGCATAACTATGCTGGATGATTTGATTGATGGGACCATATCTGAGCGAACTAAAACAATTATTTCTAAACTGAAAGCAACCATACTTGAACAAATTCATTTTCCCCTATTAATTCATATTTATCCACCAAAACCTTAAGACAGGTTCAGGAAAAAGAAGTAAAAACCAAAATCCTTTCCCATTCCTTGATAAAAATATTGCTGTGTTCTAACAACCCAACCACAGCTATTACTCAGATCTTCGCACTTCTTAAAACTGCAGAATAATGCAGTAGAAATAATCTTTGGGGTCAGCAGTGTAAATCAAGCCTATAAATACGTGAGGCCCAGCTGAAGATTGAAGTTATTCATCCAATTATTTGCTTAATTCCATTTAATGACTTCTTTTTTTTTTCCAAATGTTTGGCATACATCTGACTTTGTCAAATTTACTAATTATATTAGGGAAAAGATATCTTACCAGTCTTCCCTCTCTTAAAAATTCCTTGGGCACAGAGTAAGGGAAATTAAGTACATGCCAAGCATCATCTATGTTTGTATCTGGAACGCTGCAGTTCTTTACCAGCAGGTGTTCTAGAAATTAGCAGTGTTTTTATTGCTACTTCAAACAGCAACACAATTTTCCAAAGAACTGTTCAGCTTCAAGCCTGAATGTACAATAAAATTCAAAGATGCATCCTTACCAGTCTCAAATGCTAGTCAGTGAGAGCTGCTGTTTGTAACAAGCAGCCTCTGTACTTCAAAATACAAACCCAGAAATGGCTACAGCAACAAATTCTAGCCTAATGAAGAAAGAGATTTAGGCACCAGCTTCCATTAGGAACCAGCAAAGGTAAAAAACAACATCCTGCTGCCTTTTTGCAAAAAGATGCGTTTTGTTTACAGGTAAAGAGAACTACTGTATGGTTCTTTCCAGTTTGTTTTAAACTTTTGAAGATTCTTGCTCTTTTCCCAACAATAAAGTACTACATGATAGAACAAGGATATGGAAAATGAAAGCGTGACAGATTAATTATTCATTTAGGAGCAAAAAATTAACAAAGAGAAGGGCTGAATGAGTATAATTTATCATGCAGCAGGAGACAGCAAAGAACACAAAACATGAACTAGCAACATACAACATGCAAGCTCTGAAAAGGTTTTCAGTACCCTGAAATCTTGACTGATGGACAAGTTAGCAGCTTATTAAAAGCAAGGCAGGGATGTTTAGGGCATTTTTTTTTTTGGCCACATCATCCTTAAGAGTAGGTGTTGTCACCACCACATAATGCAGCGTTCTGAATCAGTCCCAGGTTTTACAAAGACAGTGAAAAGAGGAAACTCCATTATTCAAGTGACTCTGAGTCACAGAAAAGAAACAAGATTTTGTAAGCTCTGAAAATTGTGTATGACTTGAGTATGACAAAATAAACAGCTGCTGAGCAAAACAGAAGGATTAAATAAAAGCATACAGTAAACTCCTCATTCTGAGTGAGCTCAGGGTACGGAGAGATTAGCAAATCTGTTACTTCTAGAATCAGATGATACATAGGAGATATCAGTACTCACTTTTATTCCTCCCATTAGATCTCCAAACACAAGAAAAAATAAAATGTACCATTCAAGTTACAAAACTTGGCAAGGAGACAAGCACATGGCTGATTGTCAGCAATACCGATTCCTTCCTTTATGAAAGGAGATTAAAATTCTTTACCTAACAAGTCCTTCATAGAACATAACTCACAGCTGGATTAAGACAGACATGAACATACACTTCTAGAATATTTCAATCACATAAAAAATAGAAATGCTATGAAACTGATTCACAAATCTGTGAATATCCTAATCACCATTTCACAATCTCCCAGTTTTACAGGCATATCTGCCCATTGAGCCATCCAGTGCTGCACTTACCTTTAGCTTCACACATTACTGAACAACCTGAAATCTACTTCTTGCATCCCTCTGGCCAATATGGACTGCAACATCACGAAAATTAAACTTTCTAGACTCCCAATGGATCAAATGGATTAAAGTGAGAACCCAGATTCGTTGTTTCTTTTCAAGCTACTGAAGTAGAAAGTCTAGCTTTACAGTTTTCTGTATTTAAATATTTATTCTCCCTCTGTAATAGTTTATTCTGTGACTGTTCCCACAGGCTCCAATTAAAACTGAGCTCTTGTTGCACCAGGTGCTGTTTTTGTGAATGTTTGCAGAATTCCTACCTGAAAGCAGGTAGGCCTCATAGAAGTGGCTTTTCATAAGCATTCAGTGTCCCTATCTGAAGTTGATATCACAACTTCCCTAAGCATAACAGGAATAAAACTAGATTAATAAAGAACACTTTTGAAAAAATTTCACTCATTGCTGTTCTGCATTTTAACCGTTCAGATTAAGCAGCCTGTATTGAAACTACAGAGGTTGCACTACTAGGCAGTGTGTCACTAAAGCAGATGCTCTGTCTGTAATTTCCATTTTTTCCATTTAACAGCTTATATTCTGATTAAGTAAAACCTACACTTTACTGTGTTTGTATTTGGAATGTGCAAGAAGTCTGAAACAACTATGTCTCAACCATCTGAAAAGTAAATTTATCTGATGCAATTTAATATGCAAGATTACATTTGCACTGTACCTGGAGATTTTGTAACATTGATAGCACGTGTTCGGCACAGAAATCGAGGCAGAACATTGTACTTTGCAGAAGTACAATTAACTTGAAATGATGTTAAGAAAAGCTCTCGAATACTTCAGAGTCTGATACTTCCAGTGGGGCTTAAACAAAACGAACCAGCTATTCCTTCTTGGAACAGACAAATGGAGTGAAGGAAACAAAGAGAGCTGAAGAGGACAGTAAAGTTCAAGCTCTTCTCCAGTACTTAAGTATCTTTACACACCAGACAATTCAGCACGAGGAACAACAGATTTGCCCTTGTACAAAACGAGCTAAATGTCCCTTTAAGTTCTATACCAATACATTAGTTCCTTCTGGACAAAGGATTCTATGTATTTGAAATAACCAACTCCCTCTTGTCACCAAGAGTTTAACAACTTGATCTCTGTAAAAACACCTTAAAAGTATTCTCCTGTTCCATTTAAGATGTACAAATAGTTGAAACAAAGAGTTTCAGTCTCTGTGCTACTTCTAGTGAATTCATCTTGATTAGAAAGGAGACATCGCTAGTACTTGGTCAAACAAGAAGGTACGCTGACAGCCCATGACTGCCCTTTGCTCTGCTTCAGAAGGTCTGAGAAAACAGTAAAGACAGGAAGGTTCCATGTAATAATTCATATTTCAACATAAACCCAACACTGTTTTCACCCCATGCTGACCTGTTGACCTTTTCCCCCATAAGTTATATAAGAACATAAAGCTCATGCAAATGCAAAGGGCTTTACTGCTGCATATGTCCTGAATTAATTAAAACAAAACAACAAGCTAGATTAGATCCCTTACATCTGCAATAGGAAAGTAAAAAGGCCATTTAGTGAAGTCACTAACCTTTTTCGTTGTGTGGATTTCTTTTTTCTAAAACAAAAGAGAAAGGAAATGGTGGTCAGGAGAAATAATTCCCAATTTTACCCTGCATACAAATATACTACAATACATTTGAATGAATATCATATTAAAAGAAAAATAATAAAAAAAAAAAGCAAAATTTCTTTTCCACGTTATATTCTTGGAGTGCCTGGAATGGTTCGAAACATATTTCATCAGCTTTCTTGCCTAAATTCTTGCTATCTGTGGTGGTTCAGTTTACAGAGACAACAGTATGTGTCATTATTTCAATACTGTGGTTGGAAACTCAGTAAAACTATGCTAAAAATATTTTCAGTATAAACAAGCTAAAATAAATGCAAATAAAATCTTGAAGAACTTCAGGATTTTTTTCCTAAATCACACATGCTTAGATATCACCTTGTATTTTTACAGCAGAAAACAAATTTGATTAGAGGGAACAGCTCTTCAGGAGAATTATAGAAGTCAAAAAATGGGAACAAAAACTGATTCTCAAAAAGCAAATAAAGAGCAATAAAAGAAACAACATCTTTTGTTTAATGATTGGCTTGATGGTTACAAAGTTTTGGGTACACTGAAAAACACAAAATATTAAGTATGGGCCATTCTGTTATCTCAGAATCAGCAAATCCACATTTTTGAGTTATGCAAACAAGTTATTTTCCAGTGTTGTGAAGAACACTACAGTACTGAGTCAAACCAAAGACCTAATAATTTATATCTCTCTATGGTGTAGAGGGAAAGAGTATATTGAAAGGGCTTGCACTTTCTTAACAATTTCTTCCCATGATCCACAGCTTTAGGAAACAGCCATTGGAATTTATACAAAATTTTGCTGAATAGTCTTGGACAATCTTCATATTCCATGTCTTTGTTTGAGGAAGTGATGTTTAATCTGAGATCTGAAATCCACAAGTCAAAATATACTGTTGTACAAACCTCTGTAAAAGCAGTTTTTATCTTGGCAGCGGGATGAGAGTAGGAAGGAGGAGGGCATGGGCAGCACCCCCTTAAGTTTCAAAGATTCTGCCAATTTTGCATTGAAATCAATGACTATTATAAAATAAATTCAAAAAATGCATAAGCTCAACATTTAGAACTTCAGTTCTAAAAGCAAATCTTTCACAGACAAGCCAATGGCAGTTTCATATTTTTTTCCCCCATCTTTTTAATACTGTGTCTGTTTCCCCAAGAGAAATTAGAATCACGAGCAATGATACCACTTTAATTACAATTTAAAGCAAGCTTGCAATACTAAACAATAGCACAAAACAATCCGGAAGACAAAGCCAGCAGATGCTAACAGAAAAAGGTCAATAGCAATTCCTAACACCTTGGATGGTAGCAATAAAAGAAAATAATATGTAGCAATGGTAGGTAGCCCACTAATGAGCTATGGATGATTTAATTTTCGAAGGCTACGTATTAAAAAAATAAAAATAAAGAGGAAGTGAGCTTTTCTATAGCATCTTTTTGCTCTTTATCTGTATCACATTTCAGAGGATGTTACAAAATAAATGCTAAAAAATTCTGAATTGCAATTCAGAAATGCATTTTTGAGAGCAGTATTATCCATATTGGTGCTGTGCTAACAGTGGAACTGTAGTTTGAGGCTGTTCCTGACTTCCATGACCTTCAACAGCAAGGTTTGATCGGTGCATTTACACAAGAGGTTCTTGATTGGCAAATAAATGAAGAACCAAAGTGAGAAAATCTGATTGTGCATATACATCAGAGGAAGGAAAACCCATGCAAAGACCCTGCAGGAGACATCAATAATGTGGTTTCAATAACCCAACAAAAACCATAAAGCCTTTTAGTGCACTTACCAGCAAAGCATTTGGAACAGAGATTCATAGTCTTGCTGGACCTGAGGCAAAAATAAAAATAAAAATAAAAAAATAAATAAATAAATAGTGAGCTAACATATTCATTATCATTCTAACCAATACAGAGAATTTCAGACGCGGTAACTTACACAGCCAGGAATCAAAAACAACAGGCCAGAAGTAGCAAAATTAGGAACAGGGACGAGGAAGAGATTTCATCTGATAACCTCTTTCCAATTTACAGAGTTTTTAAAACACAATTTTTACATTTATTTACTTTATATTTCAGTCTACCTTTTAAGGTAGATACTGTACACTTACTGAACTTATCTATTGCTGTATGGCAATAATGACAGACAGGAAGAACAGATACATTCTGCTTTAATATTAAAGTCCTCCTTGGCAAAAGCTTTGCAGTCGAAACAAATCTTGGATCCAGTATTACAGTACAGAGATTTAGATGTTGAACTTATAAGGACATAGACAGATGTGCTCTTGGAATTCTAGCTGGAATGGTTGAAGGAGTTATTACCTCAAGCTGTTCATCACCACCCTCAGCTGCACCCAGCAGTAATTTAAAGTAACCTGGCTAACTTTGCACTGACATGGACTAGGATAGTTCATACGATCTGTTAATGTGGCTCAACTTTCAGGGCAGTAACCTTCAGTTGAGAGAAAAACAGCTGGAGAATAACAGCAACATCTGAAGTCACCCAGATGTCTCCAAAGCTTCGCGCAATTATGCCACAAGTGTTCAACCTCAGAGAAAATCAGCAGGCTCAAAAACAAAGTTAAGGCTACAGCCCTCTCGAGGACTACAACGAATTCACACAGTTTCCCGCAGCTAACAAAGAATTCTAATATCACACCTCCCTTACAAAATTGTCCTGGAGAACATGCTCACAGTCTCTAAGCACTGAAACGTTTTTAGGTAAGTACAGCCCATTCTCTGTGCACACTGCCCAATATTTGGTTCATTCAACATTCCCTTAACGCCATTATGAGCATCAGTATCATCCTGAGTAGGCCTGAAAGCACACATTGGCAGGTAAGGCTCTACCAAAGCCATTCATGTTCAGAAGACCTTTTTAACTCTCCTCAGGGCAGCCTCTTACCAGGAAGATCTCACTTAGGCAAATTAACTATGTATTTATCTATAAAAACATGTCTACTTAAAAACAACTGAAGCTACCTACACCTTTTTCTAATTCCAGCCAAACATGGACAGAATTTTGAGACAAGATTTGCACTGAACAATATAAAACTTTAAGAATCAAGAGTCAAAGCAAAAATCTCATTTTCTTTTTTCTCCAAAGCAATTAAATCACAAAAGATTACACCTATTAGAATTATATAGTTTTTCCCCCAAGCCTGCAAATGAACATTTGGAATGACTTCCCAGTTAAAAAGTAAATCCATACTCAATCAATCAGATCTTAGCATTACTCACATGAAAACATTACAGATGCTTTTCAATTCATGCACATTTAAAAGCTGGTTTACATCAAGCTCAAGAGTTCTAGGAGAACATAGTACACTGCAGATATGAGACTATAAGCATTTGCCAGCTATTGCAAGAGCCACGGACACATGAAAGCTAGTTTTAAACACAGTATGTGCACAGGAGAAAAGTTAATTCCCAGGAGAAGCAGAGCAGCATTTGTAGCCATACAAGTACATATCATAGTGGTGTATACCCAAAGATTCAATATCTATGTTGACAGTCTGCACAGATTTTCTACCTTCAAAAGAACTGCAATTAAGAACAGCACCGTGAGTCAACACCTACAGCATTAGTGTGCTGCAGTTCAGTACTCACTGCTTATGGATTAGACCTTCTGGAGCAGCTCAATATGCCAGGAAGGAGCTTCTTTGCAAAGCCATTAAACCCCAGGGGAAGCAAAGAAAAAGAAAGGTAGAGTTCAGATGGTTTATATTGATGACATCGGGATGGACAATGACATATGTTTGACATATGTTTCCATCAACCATCTCAGCCGTTAAATATCAATCCAAATCCTCGTATAATACTTACTTAACCACATACTAACAATGAAAAACCACACACAAATGCACAAATAGAACATACAGCCATGCAAAAAAAAAAAAAAAAAAAAAAGAAAGAAAGAAAAATGGGCTGCCATTTACTCAATACAAAAACACAGGGTGTTTTTTTGTTTTTTTTTAAAGACAGTGCTATTGGACAGGCAAGCAAAACAACTTCAGCTCACTGTTATTCTTTCAAGGTTCACTTTCAGATGCCTTTATGTGCTTTTTTTAAGGCATACAGATTAGTCAGAGGCTGCAACACTGGATGAGAACCTCGACTGCTTTTCTTGTTCCTTGAAGTGTCTTGTTTTGTTGTTGTTTATTTTTTGTTTAGTTTCTTCCACACAGAGGTCACTGCAGATAAACCAATAGTAAGATAGTAACAGCTCCGATTAACCATCAGCCCTTGTGGAAAGTGCAGTATAGATACAAGCAGTGTAGATACTTCAAGTTCAGGAGGTATTACCTGAGAGATGTGTTAATGTCTGTCAAGTAAAGCACACATTTAATGGTGTTCTATTACACTGCAAATCCCTCCTCTCTTACCTAGGATTTCCTCCTTGCTCTCACAAGCCGCTTAAAACTGAGCAAACCTGCATGTGCTATTTCTCCCCATGTAAACTTTCCTATCCATACTGTTGTTTTATATTAATCATAATGATTTATTTATTTCCATGTTCCTGACAGTCTTTTCAAATATACATCTGGAATACAGGTTATTTCTCAAGGTAATTTCATTTGAAATGCTCACATGAGAAAAGGATCATGACATAAGGTGGTCGTGGTACAGCCCACTTTGTTTCCACTACACAGACGCAAAATGCAACTAAGAAGCAGATGATTTCTAGGAAATTCAGTACATGTTTGATTTCTAGGAAAATTCATTACAACGATGAGAGTAAAGGTAAATAAGGCACAGAGAGATTAAAGTCCAAGTTAACCCTGGCAAGAACAGACTGCAAGCCTTCGGACTAATAGCCAACGCTTTCATACCCTCCTCTTACAGTTAGGTTGGGGATACTCAACATGCTTATGAATTAGTCATCAAATCACTGGTTTTAATGAGACATTAAGGTAATTCCCAGGTTTCCCTCATAAAAGTCAGCTTCATGCTTAACAGCATTTAGTTCAGAGCTACTGCAGTACATATTTTATATCTACAATTTCCCTACAGTCAGTTCTGTATTAGCAATCTATCATCTCCACCTGCACATAATTTAAGCTGGTATTCAGAAAGACATTCATATTTATGGATAAACCAAGTCAAATACAACCGCATTGTCTTAGAGGCAGAATACAAGTTAAACCTTACTTGAAGGTACTTCCATCTGCCAAAAAGAAACCATTTAACTAAAGGGTGATAAAAATTATGTAGATTTGGAAACCACGAGGTGAAGCAATGCTTGGAAGGTCAAGTGGCAGAGCAAATTATAGGCAGGGGAGCTTCAAACCAGCTGGAAAATCCCAGAGGCTTCAGAAGTATTTCACACAACTATTTGACAAAACTTGGTCTGAAAAAATCCCAGCTATTTAAAAATACTTCCACTTCCCAGAAGAAAAAAGAAATAAAATCCAAAAAACCAGAAAAAATCTGCCTTAAAAACACAGCCTTGAAAGCAGTAACAGTGAATGACACAGGCTTTGAAAAGGAAGGAACTGCAGAAATAGGTCAACCCAGAATTCATTGTACATTTATATTTCAAGTGAAAACTCATATGTAAAGGTAAAAATAAAAAACCTCACTTCGGCATATTTAGATCATCCCTCACTTGGATTATTGCACATACAAATTTCCAAAGCAAATGAAACTATTTGAACCAATAGATGCACACAGAGGCCACCACCAGAGCTTAACTTCAGCGAGATCAACAACCACACCTCAGACCAAATGCACACAACAGAAAGGGAGAGGAACTGACTACCAAAAATAACATTATTCCACTTCTGTAGATTGATACACTGCAACTAATTGGCAAAATCAAAAGAACTAAGATTCTTATTCAGCTGCTCTGCTTCCCTTTTCATATATTACTTTTGTAATGTTCTTATGAAGGCATGGCGTCACCTATCCCACTGAAAGCACTGAAAATTATTTACTTGAATTCTATACCCTGCTCTACTAATTATTCCTTTTAATTATTGCCATCTGGCAGCATACAACTATGAGGTACTGCCCATTCTACTCTTCTGTCTCCACTGAAGTCCTTTCCCTTCCCCTAGTAAACAATATAAAGCCACAGACAGAGAACAAAGAGTTTTACCCCAAAATCTCAGGCTGATAGGTGTATCACACTTGGTTCTAATAGGCAGAATGTAAAAGAGAATCTCAGCCTGAAGATTCTAGAATAAATTACATGCTGAAACTCAGAGCACTAGGAGAGAGTTTAAAAGCATTATACAATGCCACTTCATCTCAGCATCCTCAGACTTCCTAATGAAAACAATTTTCTGCCAAGAAACTTGGATAGGCTTACCTAATAAATACCAAAGGTTTTGTAACAAAACCTTACATTTTCCAGCAGTCAGGCACTTCCCAGCTTCCCCAATCGCATTTTAAAGAAGAAAGATGAAAAGGCAAACCAGAAACGCTAAGAACTAATACTTCACACAAGTGCTAAAGGGCAGCAGAAAACACCCCGTTTGGTCTATAGTGTATGAACTCCTTCACATTTTAAATAGTCAACTAGTATTACTAATACAAACATCCACCAATGGGCAGATTCATACACTGCACTATAGGAAAGCCTAATTCTGTCATAGGTGTATAATCCTCATAGCTATAAAAGAAAACAAACAAACAAACAAGAACAGCAGTAACTTTTGGAAATAATTCTTCTTAGGTTGTGTTTTGGAACTGGAACAATAAGGAATTTGAAGAAAAAATATAGAACACATGTATTAGATGTTTCATTTTGAATGTAGCTTGCACTTGTGGCTTAAGTATGATTTAGCATTTTTATTGGTTAACAAGACTTTCCAGCATACCCAGCATATCTTTCCCATTTAGAAGTTCTTATGATTTGGCAGTCAGAAAACGTATCTGCTTCAGTAGCACTCTAACTGCACTGGTGATTAAACACATCATGTCCCTCTTGGTCCTCTTCCAGTACAGCACTCAGAACGTCATGTCAGTGTCACCACAGTCAAATCTTTCCTAGTCCCTGAACGATACCTGCCCAGCATGTCGAGGTCTGTGTGTCTGAGAAACATTAGCATGCACTCAGTCATGCCATTAATTAGTTAAAGCTACACAGAAGCCTCCTCCCTGAATTTCCTGCGCATGCTGTTTTTTCATGTGTTTGGCAACTTTGGACAACTGTAACATATGTTAAAGTAATGCATTTATACTACCGTAGTTAATGGTCTGTCACTGTTTCCATTATAAAGCAATTTTCAAAGGTTTATAACTCCGCTGAAGAATTCACTTTGAGCTGAGTCCTGGCACACAGTATAAGCAGAACCACAGTCCACATGTGTTTACTTTTATCTAACCAGACTAGAAGGGTTATTTATCATTAAAAGAAAATTGATTCAATTCGGTACTTCCCTTACACTTCTCATCATTTGCTCGGAGCATAGAACGCCTCACCTTGTACAGAAAGGAGGTTAATTAGACTGAGTTAATAAGACTTTCAATCATCCTCTTGAAATTTCTGTATATCCTCCAGCTTCTCAAGAAAGGCATTTCATTGTTCTAAATCTGATGCCAACTCATAGATCTAATATACGGTGCATATTTGATATTATGGTTCCTCCTTAATTTATAATCCTGCTAATAGGATACAGACAAGAGTTTTTTGGACAGTTTAAACAATTATTCATGCTTTTAGACTGAGGCAGCTCAGTAATTCTTTTAGAATTATGTATGCCAAATTCTTTTCACATAAAGGAGCAGAAGTGAAGCATGTCAAATGCAGATGAACTCGCAGCGAACCTGGCAAACAAATGTCCACACAGACTCAAACTGATTTTTTACTCAATTAAAATCTGAAGTCAAACGTCTCCCAACGGCAGTCAATGTCTCTCCTTCCTGAGCTGTTCTACATGCTTGGGGTATTTACTTGTAAGAATTCCAGCTCAGTTTGGAAGTGTTATTAGTAAGATTTTGTTGTTATTACTATTACCACAACAGTTTTTCTAGCTTGGAGAATACATGAATATTCTGCTTCTGATTCCTGGATTCCTCATTTTCATCATAAGCAACATCGCATTCCTTACCATGGCTAGATTTTTGGTAAGCAGCAGAAAGTTAAGTCACATGCCAGCACAGACCTCGTCATCCTACTTCAATTTGAAATGAAATGGAGAAGAAACTTCATGCACAGCACAGAATATTAGAGTTGCCCTTTTGGCAACTTTCCACAGACAAAAGATATTCCAGTGCATCCCAATGAAGTAGCTGAACTCTGATTTATTACTGGCTACGCTAAAGAATTCTCCTAAAATTCCATGGCCAAAGCACTTTTTATATTTTAAATATAAAAGGACACTGAAATGCTTTGTTTACAATGATGCCAGAGCACAGCACCAATACACAAGAGGGAAAACAGGGAAAACACTGCAACAAAGCAGCTCCTTATTCTTACAAAATGTATCTTGGGCTCTGACAAAAGCACTGATGGAGTTTCAATTTACAGCCTTATCCAAACAATTCATACAAGAAACTGCAAAGAATCTAATGCATTTAAACTAAGTAAGAAGGGTTGGAACAACTCAGAACAGATTCATTTCAGTTTCTAGCTCAGCATACAGAGTCGTTGCTCTCCAGTCAAAGATAAATGCTCCATAAATACAAGTCTCTACATTCACTTAAAAAATAAAGAATAAAAACCAAAACCTCAGCAGCAAATCCCTGTACCAAACATTCCCCTAGAAATTCTTTGAATCTTCTTCACAAGGATGTACAGTCTGTTGTTTAAATGACAGTAAAAAGGTTGAAAAACTAAGTGGTGCTCAGCAACAGGAAAAAGGCCAAAGGTAGAAACTGGAGCACAGCAAGTTCCACGTGAACATGAGGAACTATTTCTTTACTTCAAGGGGGACAGAGCACTGGAACAGGTTGTCCAGAGAGGTGGTGGAGTCTCCTTCTCAGGAGATATTGAAAACCTGCCTGGAAACCCATCTGTGAGACCTACTATAAGGAAGTGCTTTAGCAGGAGGCTGGACTAAATAATCTCCAAAGGTCTCTTCCAGCCCCAACCACTCTGTCATTCTGTATTAGTCAACTCTAAGAGGCCATCCATGGAAAAAGTTAGAATAAAATTAGAATGTTCTGATCCACCTACTTTCCACCAATTCCTCAATAACATCACTATCTATATGCATTGCCGGTAATAAATAATTTGCCTTATGACAACACAAGCACCTTCCTCAGATTTTACAATATTAGATTGCATTAAGTACATCTTTTTCCTCAGATCAGACATCCCAAGGTTCCACTGATAAGCAGAACTCAAAAACCTAAATCACAGGATCAGTAATAAGTATCAGAACTTTTTTAGGAAAAAAAAAAAATCAGTTGGAAAAGACATCAAGAAAGCATCTATTTCATCCCCTGACTTCAAGGCATGACACTGATACATTAAACGTTCCTAAGACAGTTATTCCCACACTCTGCAACTCTAACAACTCTATTTAGATGAGGAAAAATATAAAACCTTCCCTTTCTTGTTCAGTTTAAGGATATAACATCTTTTCAGCATGCAAAGCTATTGAACAGACTCAAAGACTCGGGTCATCAACCAGCAGCTTTAATGAAGCTGAGGATAACTGAAACCTTAATGTAAGTATGCCTAGCAGTATTCTTGGCTATAAAACAAAACCATACCCCTATAATCAAGGTTTTATCTCTTGTTGATATTGGTTCCTGAATAAGAGAAGGAAGACGACTACTGGCAGAAAGTAAAGAAAGGATTGTTACTTAGTTTTGTTTTTCAGTTTTGATTTTGGGTTTCTCTTTGGCTTTGTGGTTTGAGTTGTTTTTTGTTTTCTTTCTTTTTTTTAAGTCAAGATGATATAATGGTTCATGTTCATCTCTCTATTTTAACTTCCATATCCTTTTCTTGAGAGCTGCTATCTTCTAGTCAGCTCTTTTCCACAATTTATGTAGTTGAATAGGCTTGTGGAAATTACTGTAATTTAACGAGGCCTTGCTTTTAAACCATCTCATTCACCTTAGCTATGATATATAAGCTTGACATTTATTGCATTAAGCAAAAAGCATGATACTACTTAAATTTTCAAAACAGTGAAGAAAGTTATTTACCAAGTCAAAATTAAGCATGGAATACAAAACAAAACCCTGAAGCAACAAAAGCCAACCCCATCCTCCCCCAAAAAACCCAACATATAAAACTAGATCAGGTTTAAACCACCGTTTGTTATTAGACAGCACTACTACTACAGAAGTGTAATACAGGGGATGTGGAGCCACTATAGGGGAAGACAGAAGAAGAAAGCAAGAGTGTAGAAGAAATGGATCTTCACATGCAAGAGGTTTTCTTGTTACCTTTATGTTTGCACCAAAATTATTTTTCTGACTAAAGACAACTGAAAATGCTTATCAGTATTGTAATGCCCTAGAATTAGAACTTTCCAACAACAAAAAAAAATGCCTTGCAAAGTATTTCAAAAACCTTGATTGTTTGTACAAAAGCACAAATAACCTTTACAAAGACAGCTTATTTAAACTAGTTCAAAATGCTGTTGCACAGTATCAGGCCAGAATTCATAAACATGTTTTGTTAAGTACACTAACACCGCTGTTGCATTGATACTTTTAATACTTAACATTACACAGGCAAAAAAAACATCTGAAATACTGATCATCCCAAGCACCAAAAGAGAAAACATTTTAAGGTTCGCTATACACTGAAGATATGACAAGAAGAGGCAGAACCCCAAGAATTATTTTAATGATTTATTTCTACAAGTTAAAAAGAAAAAGCACAGAATGCAGGGCATTTATCATTGAGCAAGATACATTGTAGCTCCTACCAGCCTTGGAAAAGGAATGCTTTCTTGCTTTGTTCACGAAATACTCTACCTTTTCTTTCTGTCTGTTATGTTTCTAAACCTAGATTTCCACATCAGGGCAGAATTGAAGTGCTTCTTGAAAAGCACATGAATGATTTCAATGGGGTTCCTGCAATCCTATCTTAATACTGTTCATAAACTGTCTAAAAGAAGTCTCCAGTATGCGAGCTCATAGGCACGTTTCCTCCTCCTCCTTTAAACCAGGTTTTAGTGAAATCTTCAAAGGGTCAGCTGAGGGAAACTCACATTCGTCCACCCCAGCAAACCTTGTTCCCAATCATCAGCCAGGAAGCAACACAGCTCTTATTTAGATCAGTGCCGTCTCTGCACCTGATGAGAGGCAGTCATTTTTGGTTCTCACCTGGGAAAACGTAACCAGGTCTCACGACCCTGTCCTACAGAATAAGTCTGTTTCCTTCTGTAGAAATGCAGAATTCATTGCATCGATGTCAGCACTAGGAACGATTTTCCAGTGAACTGTTTAAACAAAACTTCCCAAAAAGTACAATCATCTATTCTGGCAGAATGTAATTCTACCCAGAATGGAGAATTAAAGAGAAACAGGAGAGAAGGAAAAAGAAAAGTCACTTTCAGAAGTGAAACAAACCACCGGTGAGTCATGATAACCAATGCTAAACAAAAAACTAACAAAAAAGCCCAAGGTCCTTCTGCAGCTGGTAGCAGATACACACCTGCATGCTCATTCTAATCCCCCAGAAGTCTTGATTCACTTTCTAATAACTCACAGATAAGAAGTTTGTATCAGATTTTTCATCTCTCAGAATGCGAACAGAGATTCTCAGCCTCAAAAAACCATCCTGGAGTAAAGAAACAGAGTTCCATTTGCTTGCTATACTGCAGCAAAGGGGCAACATAATACCCATGCTGAACACCTTATGCAAAGTCTTAGCCCAGATGAACATTTGGGATATTTTAACTTGAGAAGAGGTCAAACTTCTGGTTCATTGGTTGGTTGTTTTTTTTTCCTTTTAAAACCACAAAGCCAGAGCTTAGTGTGATTCAAAGGAGCACAGCTTTTCTAACCAGAAGAAATTGCATATAAACATAGCCCTTCAAATGTTTGTGTTAAATGCTCAACTTCTGACGTTTCTGAAAAACAAAATAAATCAGGTAAACCTCGCAACAACAAAGAGTTCAAGGCACAAACCAACATAAACATAAATCTTTGGCAACACCACTTAAACAGTGCAAACAAGCCCTCAAGAAAATAAAAGAAACACTATGAGCAAGAGTTAGGCTGACAGTGATCAACAGAAAGCCTCATGCAAAGCGAGGTATCAAACTACTCCTACAAGTTGAGATGTTTTTCATAAGTGTGCAACCAGGCACAGTCACAGGTTGTCCACTACAGATCAATTGATAGTGCACATAGAAGCAGCTCCTTCTTTTAAGAGAATCACTCTATTCAATGTTCCCTTCTCCGGTGTTTCTGTGACAGTGGATGATGGTCACGACTACTGTCACCCCTCAAACCCTTCACTTGTATGAGATGCATGGCTCTATAAACCTTCCCAAACCATCTCGATAAAGACAAATGCCAAAGTGAACAATAAAAATATAAGTCTGTGCAGTTAAGAAATACTAAATGTCCTTTCAAGCACTTCCATTTCAAGCAGGAAAAGGAACAGTGCAACCATACAAGCTTTGAATGCTTTCCACAAGAGAGCACACAGTTCATCACTGTGCTCATTTTCTCCCTGATAACCCCAGGAGGAATCACACTCTCCCCTGTCACTTCTGATCGACACACTCAGCAAAGCCTCCCCCCCCCCCCCATGACACATAACTGCTATTTTTGTGTAGGTTTTCACTGTTCTTGGTTGGTTGTGCCTTTGTTTTAATTTAACATGTTAAGCATACACTAAAAAGCATAAAACCTCCATAGTAATCAATCTGAAATTAAACTGCTTTAGTGCCCAGAATTCATGTGACCTAAAACAGGAAACACCTTGAAAACGACTTAGTGCTTCATGATGTCAAAGTAATTTTTTAAAGTGCTCTAGATGCAAATGCAGCATCTCCAAGAGCAAAGGCAATAAAAGATGCAGTAAGCAACTATTTTCAGAAAGAAAAACTACTACAGATGCCCCAATCCCAGGAAAAAAAAGTTACTTTCAAAATATGCATTTAAAATCTGGCTCTCTCTGATCTGGGAGCAAATAATAAGTCATCCTAAATCCTCTCATTACTACAGATAGGCAGAGGTCTTGCTAATTGTCCTTGTCTACTTGTAACAATACAACTGAGATCACATAGAGAAGACCCAAGGAACAGTAAAGCTGCTCCAAAAACCAGATGAAGGGCACCCTACACGTTCTTTTAGAACACAGCATTCTGGTCTTTGGCATTTTATTTTCTTACAAGTTAATGCAAGACAACATGTATCTTGACTCATTGAACAGAACTGGCATATTCGCAATTCAATTAAGAATTTCTTCCACAGAGAAAACAAACTCTTGGAAAAATAACAAACCCATGTGATAAAAGAAAAACTTTCAGTAACGTGAAAGCTGACTACATGGATGTCTGCATAATTTAAGTGTAAATAAAACAATCAAAGTGAAAGGATAAAGTTAAATGAAAGTATTTTGAGCCATAATACATAAATGCTATTAACAATAATCCAGACACTTTTCCTCTTTTCTCTTTCACACAGAGGGACAAAATCTTTCTGCTTTTACCTAATTATGTCAATCAAAACTAAAAAAAATTATCAGGCCATATTTCTAGGAGTTTCAAACTATATTCTTTCTAGTCTAAAAAGTCAACAACCTCCAAGACATCAATTTCTTAGCTCCTTACTAACTGCATAGTTACTAACACTGCTACTAACACTAACAAGTCCACAGCAGGAGGTTATCTTCCATCGACACTCTCACAGACTGAACATGCTACACAAAACTAAGCTCAGACCAAATACACCCACGCTGAATTAGATCCAACATATTTGCTCCTTATGGAGCTTCACTGGCATTTACACGCTAGTCTTAAAACACCCACATTGTCTGATTTTTCCTCCATCTTTCATGCTGCCTTCACCTCAAAAGGTGTAGAACAGTGTATTTCTCAGAATATCAAAAGGAAACAGTAACAATTCATTTCTAAATATTCAAGATGGGGTAGTTAATGTAGTTAATCTAGCAATCCCAAGAAAACATTCTTAGTTCAAATGTCCAAGAGCCGTGCCATGGCAAAAATTTCAACTGTTCTGATGGTAACCAAGAGCTGTTTTCTCCTCTGCATGTTCAACTGCAGCATGCAGGAAATCTAATACTTCATAATTGCAGAATCAGTGTGAGCTCCTAGGGAAGAGCAGAAAAGAACAGAGGAAACAGACTGACCCAAGATATCTTTCCCCTTACTGCCTGTCTTCCTCATCACAGCAATAAGAATCAGGAATGTTCTCTTCTAGTGGCTCTTCACTCACAAGTCTTACTACCAGAAAAGAAGACAAAATATTAAACAGTATTCAAAAGAAAAAATTATTCAAGTCTACACATTTTGGACAATTATTTAACTAAATGACTGAGAAGGGAAGAATCCTAAAATTAAATAGACTATTATAGACAAGTACCCCTGCTTTGCTTTTAATGCCCTCATCATGACTACAGAAAGGATTTTGTCTCAACTTAAACCTGACTTGCTTCTCAAATTTGGTATGTAACGAGTCCATCACATGAAACTGTTCAGAAGTTGCTTTCACCTATCCAACATGCTTGTGTAGGTGGATGATGACAACAGAGGCAGGGCAAGCCCCGTGCTACCAGCTGAAGATTGAGAGACTGCAAAATAAGCAATTACAAGAACACTGAATGTGCTACCACACCAGATTACATAGCTCCCAAATTATTTCCAAACGAGATCACACAAACTGAAGCATTTAGTAGGTCATAACTAACACATAACTCACTTTTCCATTCAAGTTTTACGTATTATCTTCTAAACAGGGCATAGAAAAATAAAAGTTAGAAACTATGGACATTAGAAAAAACAAAAAACAAAAAACACAACACAAAAATGTAGAATTGTAATTTTAGGGTGATATCTCAAAGTCTTAAAAGATTCCCCATTTGAAAATAATTTTATCTCACACTCATCACAGTAAAAGCTTTTATGCCACTGACTGAAACACTGCACACAACTCCATATTGAGATCACTCATCTACAAGCCGGAGTTGAAACAGGAGGGTATGTGACAGTATTCCACCTATTCCTTTTCCTGAGTACATCCTGTGAAGAATTGGCACCTTATTCCATTGTAGAACTGATGAGCTCAGTTCTGCTCTACACATTTCAGTTTAACTCTGGACATAGAAGTCATCTGCAGAACTTAAAAAAAAAAATCTAAAAAGTTATATTTACATATATATATATATATGTATATATATGTGTGTATGTATATCTATTGTAGACATGGCAACAGGAAAATGGGAAAGGAAGTTAGGAAGAGATTGCTGGTCTTGTATTCGGTGATGCTAACCTCACATCACATCCACAAAGCCAAAGTAAATTGATCATTTATTCAATAAGAACTCTGATGACTGTATATCTTAAAGCATACCACAGATAGAGCCACTTAATAGGCTCTGTCCAAGACCACTAAGATGATGAGACATTACAGAACAGTACCAGCACAGGAAAAATGTTTGTAGCCTTTTAGCAGTGCTACAGAACCTGTACTCTGGGGGGCTCTACCAGTCTGAACTGAACATTTGTAACTCTCTAGGTACTCTCACATCTGCAAAGCATAAGGGTTCCTGCTGCTGTTAACACCAAATCAGCTCAACTAGTAGCAGCACTGGTGAGAATTTACTACCTAAAGGAAACATTCCACAGGAACACATTACCACACTTCAGTATCAGCGGATGAATCACATTAAGTCTTGCCTCATATTCAGAAGACCATCCCTGAACTCTTGAGAATTTGAATCACAGCCTTCTTACAGTTGTATAGCAAAGCCACAGTGAAATTCAGCTGCGGTGGGCACTGCTAATCACCATCCATCCTGTGAGATCTGAAAATAAATCTCCAGGGAACATAGGTTACTCATAAAAAACACGAAATGTACGACTGACATCGTATCAGTCATGTATAATAACTGGAGTTATTGATGCAGGGGTTTTGTCTTATTTACACAAGGGGAAACAGACTGCTCTGATAACAGAGATAAGTCTTATCTTATTCAGTGTCATATGTGAAAAAATAACCCAGAACATTTTCATAGAAATTAAAGTAAAAGTAATGAATGGGAAAATGTGTTTGATTCCTTTTTACACTACAGGAATTCTGGGCTCTTTTTCTGCTTCTCTTTTCAGCATAAGAATAAGTAATTTACAGCACGGGAGAATGAACACATTGGGAAGTATTATTATAAAAAAAACTAATCCAGGAAATCAAAGGCAACATGAATATTTAATCTATTTAAAGGAATAAGAGAGGCATTCTCAAAACGCTTGAGCAAAGCTAAAACGAACAATACTGTGTAATTCAATTCACTTCCTGATCCCTCAAGTAAAGGCTGAAGAGAGCTCTCACTTCTTGAGGCTTTATTAAATTCAGCCAAACCAAGCAGTGGCCTGACAGTCCCAACAGGTCTACTGACGAAACAAATTCCAAAGCTTGTAAGTTCCTCTATAAAGGTTAAAACAGCAACAGGAAAAAGCACAGAAAAGATTTATTATTCCACAAGTCCCCTTCTTAACTTAAGTGAAGACCTCAGACTTTCAATGAGCTGCAACTTCACACCCTTCAGAATTAAGCTTTCTTCAAAAGGAAGTTATACATTGTCAGAGAAGTAGAATTACCAAGACCGATGAACACCAATTCAAGCTTTCATTTTCTGTGCATCACACATGAAACGATCAAACTTTGCTACCCTATCTAAATTCTACAGCTTAGCAAAGAACCCATGTTACCTTCTTTTAAGTCAATTAGACAAATTAATTGTTTGAATTGATAAAAAAAAGAATACACAGCTAAGGCTCACTGCTTCGATATAAGTGCAATAATAACAGAGACTGGTATAATCATCAATTTAAGGCTTCTAAAACAAGACATCTGAAAGCCCCCACCCATCACAATAGGAGTCGCACAAGAGATCTAACACACTGCAACCATTAAACTCATGCAGTCGGCTCCTGGCTTTGCACAAAATACAAAGGAAAGATATACCACTCTACAATCACATGCTCTAGACATAGTTCTAAACATTAAAAAAGAAAAAAACAAAAACGATGGAGCATTTAAAGCCCTCACATTGAAATTAAACGCCTTAGCATTATAAAATAGATTTTTTCATGTTCGAACACTCTTCCTGGGGAAGAAAAAAGAAAATAAACTTAAGGAGAATCACAGAATCTCATAGAATGTCCTGAGTTGAAAGGGACCACAATGATCATTCAGTTTCAACCCCCCTGCTATGTGCAGGGTCTCCAGCCACCAGCCCAGGCTGCCCAGAGCCACATCCAGCCTGGCCTTGAATGCCTCCAGGTATGGGGCATCCACAACCTCCTTGGGCAACCTGTTCCAGTGCGTCACCACCCTCTGTGTGAAAAACTTCCTCCTAATATCTAACCTGAACCTCCCCTGTCTCAGCTTAAAACCATTCCCCCTTGTCCTATCACTGTCCATCTTTGAAACCGCCATCCCCTTCCTGTTTATATGCTCCCTAAAACCCTAAATCCTCCTATGTTCCCATTCATCTCACACTACTTTTAAGCCCAGATGCCTCCTCAACAGCAGGAACAGAAGAGTCTATGGGGAGAAGAAGAGTTTCTGAGCAAACCTCCCCTCTCTTCTCAGCTCCAATGGGAGACCATATCTGTCCTTCCTTGCACCATTTCTACTTCCTTAAAAAGTAAACGTTTTGAGTCATAGATTCTTATTTGGAACAAAAGTACCTTAAAAAACAGCCTATCGGTTGGCTAACCAGACAAATACTCCTGTCTTTACTGATGTACAAAGCAGTACCCTTTATGTATCAGGACAAAGAGCTTTATAAAAAAGCTGAAGGTCAGTGGCTGTAGCTGGATTTCTGCCATTTATAGCGTGTTATATGAAAAAAGTTGTGTCATTTAATACAAGTCTTAAAAAAAGAAAAAGAAAAATCAAAAGGTTGGTTAGGGGAATGCAGAACCCCTAAGAACATGAGTCTTCTCTGTATAAACTACATTGTAAGAAGGCTTTACATCTTACTGACAATGCATGTAATCATAAAAGTAGAATTTGTGTGGATGGAATAACTCATTTTTTCATTACTGACTCATCATCCAAGTCACTGATGCTGCTGAAACTGTCCTATACCAAACATCACACCCTGGAATTTGCGAGCTTACAGCTTGTTCTGGACTAAAGGCTTGCTTCTTTCCTACAGATTTCTATGAAACCAAAGCTCCTTTTGGTGCGAGAGCAACTGCTTATTATGGGACAGACTGGTGGCAAAAGGAGCAATATTACAATTTCAAGTTCAAGTGTTGAATGTTAAGCATCCGTACCAATGATGTCTATTGTTCTGCCAAGTTTATCTGAATTTAACAGAAAAGTACAGTAATCTGAGAGTCATGCTGACTAAGGGCACCTGAACTTCAGATTTATTTTAAATAAAATTTAATCCCACCCCTACATTACCACAGTTAAATTGCTCCCCACAGTCCCTCCAGTGTGCTCAGCAATCCTATCTCATTCCCTATTTAAAGCAATACACCTGATCACTCTATTCAGGGAAAATCCTATTGCCACCGAAGCTCCCGACACACAAATGCAGCGTACACCCTGAGGGACATAAAAAGGAGTTAAGGGCAGGAGAAAGTTAAACACCGCACAACAGAACTGCACAGAAACAGGAGAACACATGGATTACAGTCCTATAAGACACAGGATTCCCCAGTTTTTCCTTACACTTGTAAATCACTGCTCTTGCTCTAAAAATGCTTGTGCAAGAAGTCTGTCCCTTAAGGAAAACAACGATGCCACCTTTGCAAAGCACAACAAATACTTGAAAGCAGTTATTTCCAACTGAAAGCTGTCTGGAAATAGGTCACTCAGCACAAGACAATGCAACATACTGCTACAGGATCCAAACAGTCCCAAATGCTGCACCAACGTCATTCTGAGAACGTGTTTTCCCCAACCAGGTTATGCACAAGAACAATAATAATTTAATGTGAAGTGATGCAGACACAGACAAGAGAGTTACCAATAAGACCACTGCGCTATGGCATTGTGTTCAATGTAGATGTACAATGAAAACAATTACATTTCCATCCACAGCCACAGACAAACATTTCACATCGATATTTAGAACACTAATAAACGCCCACGTGTTTAGGACCCATTTTCCCATTTGTGAACTACAGACCAAGCTAAGGTTAGTTATTCATCCCATTTTATGGCATCCTCTCATTTGAATGCTCTGAATTTTTACTACATCACTGGAAGCGAACTACTGATTAAATAAAGAGCAGTTTGCTCTGTTATCCTGCCAGCTGGTGAAAATATCTGAATGTAAAACTGTATTATTCATTCCAACACAGAACTCATTTCAAAGTTGATATCAACTGTTGCACTGTTGAATGTGTATATGCTTTATAGAAGAAGAGAACTAAGCAATTACATCTGAAATGCAATTAGGAGAAGTCAGCACACACAACTCTATCATCTGCTGACTAAGCAATCATCCCACTAAGATACAGCATTTCTGCTTTGAATTCAGTGCTACAAGCTCGCAAACACTGTTTGATCATATTATATAAGTATGGTTGGCAACATAATGTTTTCAAAAGCTCAGTGGGATTTGATACAGAGTCATTTAAATACTTTGAAATCACTTCCTATGTTTGTACTTTCAGGGAAGGACACTCCATTACAGGAACTATGCTTGCCCTGTTACATGAATGATAAAGAGTTCTTTTTGGTTTTAACCCAATCGTGTCGCTCCCAGGGCTTCTAACAGGCCCCGCCAGTGAACAAACCACAACTCCACTTTCACAAAGAAATATATTCCATCCAATGTTACCGGATGATAATTCAGATGGTTTGAATTCATTCCCAAGGCTTTTCAATATTTGAAAGCCTACAAAAAGTCTAAACAAAACTGTCAGTGAGTGAAATCTAGGAAGCTGGGACTATAAATACTCCCTAGCTTGAAAACATCTATTGACACATGATCTTTGTTTCTAAAAGAATAAAAAATAAAAATAAACCAGCAAGAAAAAAAACAATTTATGCTGTAAGGTACAGAACATTGTTTTTGCTGCTTTTCTCACAAATCTCTTTCAGCCTCCTGCACTTCAGTATCACCCTCACTCCTCTTGATGGCACGTGAGTGATAAGGTCCAAGTCCTTTCTGACTGACTGCACCCAAAAAGCTGGAGTTCGCCTGTACCTCCCTGCTGCCACAAAGAGCTGTTCCACAGTTCCCCAGTGTTTGGTTCCAGTGAATATCACTTGGGTCACACAGCACACAAGTAACCTTTGCCCAGCACTCTATCCCAGTCCCCACTCCAAATTTCCTCCTGCAAGCAGCAAGTGGCACAACCAGCGGTGAGCATTCAGCATTTTCCATACACACCTTTCAGTCATAAATCTCTAAGTCTGCTATAAGATAACAAGATAACAAGGCACTTGGGTTTCAATCTTCTGCTCATTCTCCCCAACAATATAAGCAGGCTCTTGTGGTTGAACTTGCTTGTAACCCCTCCAAGCACCAGCTATTTCCTGGTTCACACCAAGTCACATTTCTTTTCTTTTACCCAATTACTTTGGGGAAAAAATTCCATTGGGGATTTAAACTAATTCTAGCACTGAACATCCTGAATTAACAGGTGACAACACTGCATAATGACAATATTTATGGGGCATTTTGCATCTGTAAGATACAAATTAACATTTTCATCCAATTGCTGTTTCAAATGTCTTACTTCAAAACGTATTTATCTTACACTTCATTTTGCGGCTGCTCTTTAAGGCAGGGTGTAGATTGCTAGCACTAACAAATGACAGAACAGGTAAAGCCCAGAGAAATCAGTGGAAGCTTTTAAAAGAATCCCATTGATTTTATAACTCAGCAGTGCAGAAGTATGAGAAAGCATTACAAGAAAATCTGACAAAACAAAACCTGCTCATCTCTACTCCAATCATCTAACCACTGATAATTGCAACTAGGTAACCAAGGTGCATACTACAACACAGGGAGATCAGATAAGCATTTAGCTTTATAACAAACATGCTACCAACAGCAATAAGTCCTGCATGGATACCTTAAGCATTGCCCTCAATATGCTACCAGCTCCCTCATATCCAAACGCTGTCATAATACAATTACATATATGCAGTGAGATATTTTTTTAAGCCATATGTGGAGAAGTTTGCAGCATCTATATAATTAATGAGAGATGAAATTTTGTGCCTAGCCACTTGACTCTTTCCTTATAAATTTAAAACTAAAGCCTTTATGCAAGCACAGCAGATGTAGAAAAAATGGCTGGAGGACAGAGAGAACAAGGTCATCCTAAAATATTAAGTTTTTATTCTCTGAAACAAAACAAAACAAAAAAGAACAACCCTACTATTCCTTCCCTGCTGGTGAGCACTTAAGAGAAATGGCAATGAGGAAACTAAATGAATAATCAAAATGTGAACGTGCTTCACTCTCCCCTCTTCTCACTTCCTTCAAAGTTTTATCTCAGCCTCAATGAATTCCCTAAGGTAAACATTCCCAGCAGCCTCTCTCACGTTGTGCCTTGAAAGCCCTCTGTAAGGAGCTCTCATCCCACTGCAGCTGCACTGGAAGCCCCCTAAGTGAGGCTGTGACTGCTGCAGCACAGTGTGGGCCTGCTCAACACTTTGCCCCACTAACTCCGTGTTGGCTACAGAGCATAAATTGGCACCACACGGCAGCACGCTAGCCATGAGAAATGAACTGCTGCACACATATGCTGATGGATGACAGGGCCGGGAACAGCACTTTCCAGAAAGGGTGCCAGATGTAAAGTTCGAATGAGACCCCCCTATTCAGTGCGTTGAGCCTCGCTCATATCTCACACAGCACACTTCCCACTTCTCAGGCAATTGCATTTCAATTACCAGCATAGAACGAATTCAGCGCACGCGTTCCGCTCTAAAGTTCAGGGGTTTTAAACACCTAGTGAAAAAACAATCCTTCATCCTGTGACAGGAGAAGGAAACCTTTACGCAGATTGGTATTTTGGCTTTTCCATCTTCAGTGATCCAGATTAATGCAAACACAAACTGTAATCTTCACAGTTGTCATTTTCACAAGGTAGCTTTTACTTTCTAAGCGTTTAAAGCAGACAGCATATATTTATTTACATGAACAAAAATGAGAGTAGTGCAGCGCTCAGACACCATCATGTTATCCTCATCATTTTCCTGTTTTGAAATTACATGGAGAAAACGTGGGAAAGCGCTCCAACTTCCTAGTATTTTCCTTTGCTAATTGGTACCGAAGGGAAAAATCACAATCAGCACACTTACTGCATTTACTGCATCTAATTCAGGCTGTGGGAAATCAGAGCCAAGTTAAATATTTCATTCACACGCATGCAGAGAGCAAACAGCAAAGGCCCTTTCGCTCGATCAGCTATTCATGCACTTCTGGAGGTAATCTCGGGCAAAGGCACGGTAACCAAGCACTGAGCGGTCATTAACAGCGGGTAATAAAAAAGAACCCCATACCATTACCTCATTCTGAACACTCATCCAAGCTTTGCGTAACTTGGTCAGTACACAAGGAGAAGACACAAGTTTTAATCACCTAACCACTGTGACTCTGCTATACACTGCAAGCCTACTGGGTCACAGAACGGCCCAGGCTGGAAGGGACCTCAAGGATCACAAAGGTCCACCCCCCTTCCCCTCCCATCCTTTGCCACAGGCAGGGTTACCAACCTCCATATCTAATACTGGACCAGGCTGCCCAGGGCCCCATCCAACTTGGTCATTAAACACCTCCGGTGACAGGGCATCCACAACCTCTCTGGGCAGTCTGCTCCAGCACTTCACCACCCTCACAGTAAAGAACTTCCTCCTGATATCCAACCTAAATCTTCCCTCCTTCAACTTAAAACCATTTCCCCTTGTCCTGCTGTTATTTATCCTTTCAAAGAAATAATTACTGCTTCTTCAACTATGCCAACGTTGAATTCTAAATAGGAGCAGAAGTTAAAAGGCATTTTAAAAATTTAAGCAAGCAAGGAGAGTATCGACCCATAACTCTTCAGTCATCTCATATCTCTGAGAAAGATCAAATCAAAAAAGAAAAACTGTCTCCAAGATCGTGCTTGACTTAATTACAGCTTTTAATCATATCTCCTTGCACCTTCTTCAGCTGCATTCTTTATTCTCAGAGGGCCCTTCCTGTAAAGAGACCACACAATCCTCCCACTTTCACCACAGCAGTCTGAGGAACTATAGATATCTTTGGCCTGTATCAACTAGGAAACTAATGAAAAGCAGACACACTCTCTATGGCCTTCATGGACATGACTTTCTTTCCTCATCTTCCCATTACTTGTACTTGATGCACTGCCCCTTTCAACATCAGACTGGCAAATAAACAGTTTGGATCTTCCAGCTATTAAAGTACCAATTTTCCTTTACACAATGTAAGGAGATGTTTTCTCTCCATTACAGGAATGGAAAAGGCTACATAAGAATCCATAGAAAACATTTACATTTGATTAATTCAACCAGAATCTAAGTGAATGAAACAAGTCTGTGGTTCAATACGTACCACCTAAAAATATTTACCAACTAATATATTTTGTGATAAAGATTATACCATATTCAGCACTTGCTACGTGACTTTAGCAAAAACAACAGTTTCTGAACCATACCTACAACTAAACAACAGAAAACCAACACACAAACATTAATTGGGGTCATTTGTCCAGATAGATGGTAGAAGACAGACATCTTTGGATTCCTACTAGCCATGAGGAGATAGGCATAGACACAGAACTGATTTTGGAGACAGAGGTAATACCTTGATATATACTTAGAAAAAGCAAAGTTTCCCTGTACACTGAAGGAAAGCCTGTGTATCCAAAAACTGACCTACTTTTTCCAAGCTAGGTATTCAGTTGATCCAATCAAAACGCACAATCTGCCTTCAGAGTTATCCTGCACAGATGATGAGGGACAAGAAAGTTAAGCAGGAGAAGGGAAGGCACTGTTCACTAATCAGACAACAATAAAACCCAAGAGAAAGACCATCTACACCATTCCCCCTACCTTCTTCTCCATCTGCCCTCACAGCCACCCAGAGAACACAAGATTTTAGCGCAACCCTGTCTGCATCACCATCTCAGAGAAAACTTAGCAACTCAAATGTGCATAGAGCATAAATTCAGTATGGTAGTTACACACTGAGTAGCCCTCAAACAACCCCCAAAGCTTCACATGTTTATGCTACTCAAATCAGGAAAAATATTATTAGAATAGGTAGTCAAAGCTGTGCTCAAACAAAAGGAACTTATTCTAGAGCTATTTCCATCCTCAAAACAGATAGATGCACCTGAGCAGCATTCTGTGTTTCAGTTGCACTCCTATATTAAAGTATGCAACAAACACTAACAAAAGCCAGAAACTCATCACCAACTCGGATAATGGAAATAATGACAGAAATAATGTGGATAAGAGATCAACTAAATCACTGTTTGTCTCAAAGGCATCTAGAACTTGGCAATATGCTGGCAAACTGATCTGAGGGGACACACCAACAAAATACAGTTACAGCAACCTCTGCTATGCAGTCTGAAAGGTGTAGACTTACAATTCTTACAGCCTTGGACTAATGCTATTTATTTGAGTTTCCACTTACAGCAGTTTGAAAAGCAACCTGTATTTCAGTTATCTGCATTTTGGATGCATGTCAGAGGACATGTCAGAGCTCAGGCAACTGAATTCTGATCTGTAATACTAAAGCCCTTGTTACACCAGTTAATTTGCCCTACAGTTCTATATACTATTCTATACATTGGGTTTCTACCACTTGAATCTGCATTACAAGCCACTTGAGCAGGACAGGAAGTGTTAATTATTCACCAGAAAGATTTCTGGTCTTGCTTGAATTAGTCACAGGAGAACATTAATAATAAAAGGAAATACTGCATCGCAGAATAATGGATAATAATGGGCTCCTATCTTCATCAAGAGAGTGCTACAAAACCACCTGAGACTTCCAGATGTGTAATGCAGGCGGTTCTCGCTCTGCTAATTGCATAGCAACACTTATGATTGAAAGAAACTTCCCCCACCCACCACAAGCACTTCCTTCAACATGAATAACCTTGGAAACAACATGTTAATAGGTCAACACTGTTTTACGGCAAGTTCTGATTTAAAACAAACATCCCTCTATGAATAGAAGAGCTTGGAAACCTGCAAATACTCCTTGCTGTCAGGTCTGGCATTCAAGAATCTTAAACCACTGTGGAATAAAATAAAGAGTGATACGGTTCATTGATGGAAGACATCCAGGTGAGAAAGCATGGTCCAAATGACACAGTCACATATGCACACAGAGCTAATAATGCATCTTTTCCAAACTTGAATGCAAAGAAGAGAACATGTACAGTAATTTAAAATATATATATATATATATTATATATATATAGGTTAAAACAGCAATACGTCCAGTGCCCAAAATAATACCAACTACCCTGTTACATTAGAAAACTACAGGCAAAAGAAGAGGGAATGTAGCAATATTCCACACTCTCATTTATAGTACCTAATCTAGAGAAGAAATATACTCTAAAATACATACACTACAAGTCTCACAAATTCTCCATGCACTTGACAACACTAGGAGTTAGGAGCAGAATCAGTCATTTCCTTAAATCAAATGAGGAATCAATTTGCTCCATCTTCAGTTAATTATTATTTGCAAGGCAACTTTAATTTCAATTAGTTTGCAATGAAGTATTAATCACAAAGACCCAGTGCCAAGAAGAGATATCTGAAGTGTTCAGATACTATTGTTAATTGCTTTCTTTTGAAAGCTCAGAAATGAATTAACGCCTAAGTTAGTCAGGTAACTTATGGGTATATGTGGATTATTTCTGAAAGCACTTTATCAATTATAGCACAATTAATGGCTCATTTCATGGCTGTATTTTCAACTTTTTAACATTTTGAGCATTTTTAAGAAATGAAATCACACTACTTGCCACAACAACGTTGCTATTAAAAACTGAATTGGGCTTACACACTTATAAAATTAAAACTAGAGAGAACCTTAATAAGTGAATCACACAAGTTTTACTCCTTCAAAGATGCATGCAGTCAAAAGCTGATTCTAAAAATAGAAATTATTGGATTTCTAATTTATTAATATGTCAGTGATTCAAGAGAATACTAGAATAAGCAAGCATTTGACAACACCTAGACAATTTCAGAAGTCACTAATATCTACTAGTTTACTAGGAGAATTAAGGAAAAAGATAACACTGGGATATGAAACAACAGGCAAGTATTACTGCATCGTTATCTGCTCTTGTACATGTTATCAGCAATACCTGACCTAAGAGTCACCTTTCTCCAGCTAAAAATGCATTTTATAGAGCAGCACTGGATATTAGTAAAGAAAAATTTTGTAGACACATAAATGAGTTACCAAGAACCCAGACTAGTACTGATAGCACCTTTGACCAAAAGCAATCTAACCGACAGCTGGAAGGCCAACAGTTTCCAGTATGGAAGGATCCTTTCTAAAAAGCAGCATTTACCTACCTAATATAAGCAACTTCCTCTGAGACATCTCCAGCAACATATAATTAGAGATCAACACGCTGCTGTTCTGGTGACAGGGCTGATCTCAGCCAAAGAAAGTCCATGATGACATGGCTTTGGATTCTGCTTTTCAAAGGAGTTAGGGGGCAAAAAAAACTCAAAAAATCATTATCAAGACTGCTTCTAGTCTGGTATTTTGTTCCTTCTTCTCCCTATCTCTAAAGTGCTTGGAAATTAAATAGAACTTCCACATTCAAACAAACATAAGTTAAATATGTACATTACAAAACTAGGCCCTCAAATTAAACAACTCACCCAGTACCACGTAATACACACTGAAGATAGGAACTAAAGATAGTCATCATCACACAACCTCCTTTTCTCACAGTTTGTCTGACTGCTCATTAAAATTTTAGGAGAAGCAGTTTTTATCTCCTGCCAAATTTTTTCATTACTTAGTTACTCCCTAAACTGCACCAAATAAACACTGTAAATCAAACATGAGCCAAATGACACAGTGGCAGTAGAAGTCATTTTAAAAACAAATCTCCCTAAAGCACAAGTAAAAATGTTATGTCATTAAGAAACTGAAATTCACCTTCCTCACATTGACCGATGATGTTAAAGTTCACAGCATCTGTACGATGGGCAGACAGCAGCAGGAAGCAAACAGGACACCTTCTACCCTGGCATAAGGCATATAGCAGAGCAGTCCCTGCTGCACATCACTGCAAGACCCCGGAGAGCACATCAGATGGAAAAACCTCATCAATTATTTCCTATCACAAATTCCCTGTACAGGTATTACCACAATTGCTACAGTGCTACTGCTCGGATGTTATCAGAAGAGAAACTGAAGTGCAGTTGTCTGATATGATTTTAATATTCCATGAATTGTAGACCCAGGATATTTTCCTGAGTGCAGGTAAAGAAAAAAAGTATATACCCATTTTATACCCATTTTAAACCTAAGTTCCTTCACAAATCTGGCATCTAAAAAAGTAAATTCACACTGCAAATATGCCTGATTTTTAATTCTAGAAACAAAGAAGGGACTCCATGCTAGAGAGCTCTGCCAACCCTGAACAGACAGGAACCACTTCAGATATAAAGTGCCATTGGAGCAAAAGGGGAGGAAGAACAGATTGGTCTGACTGACCTGCTAAACTGAGCATCCATCTCTGAAAACCAAATAAGTGTTTCACAGTAGTCAAGACCAAATACTGTCCAAAACCAAGACTTAAAGATCCCAAGCCTGCCACTAAAGGTTGTGTATTTGAGGAGACACTGAAGAACACTGTGACATATTAAACTTCAAAGAATATAAGCACTGTTTCACTGTGAGAAACCATCGCTTTGATATTGTCCACAAACTGCCTCTAAAGTCTATGCTTATGCATGAATTCCTATATTAAAACATTTTAAAATCCACTAATAATTGGCATAGTACTTAAATGAAAATATGTAAATCAAAACCAAACATCTCCTATGAATATATCCATCATGGAGTTAATGCTTTGCTGCACTGTGATTGCAACATCCTAAAGGAAGTACTGAGTTACAATGCTTCCATTGCCTTGAGACTTCATGTTACACATCAGGCTCACAGAGCAACAACATTAATGTTTCTGTGGAAGCCTGATGATGAAATGGTTGAAACGCAATTAAAAACAGCAATAGTTCCTTTGAACCGATACCTGTGTTATACCCTTTTAACAGACCAGACTTAGAAACTGAGGAGGACCCAAAGGATTTTGTCAGTAAAACATAGCAATACACAAAACGCAATGCAGCACAACAGTTGAATATTTCAAGAGTCTGAGAGCTATTCTGGAGCACTACCTGGAATCATCATTAACAGTGACCAAACTGCAATGCCTTCACTAATCACAGTTTACGAAAGAAATGCAGGAGGTACCGACAGGCAGGAAGACTGAAGGAAACCTGGGCGGTGACCCACACACATCACGTTTTACTCAACTCCTGCAAGCTTCAGAAAGCAGCACACAACATCCACTCTGTTCTTCTTAGCTCCACCGGTAGGAGCAGCTATGAAACCGAATTTCATTCTGACCAGTATGAAACTTACAGTTAGATTAAAAGGTGCTGGGTACAGCTGCCTGTAATTAGCGCCGCATCTGTCTATAATTAGAAAGTATTTCTTCAATATTTTTATATAAAGATTTTGAATAAATTCATGGGTTTAAGCAAGTGTTTGTTTTCCCAAATTCTGGCTTCCCTGAAGAAGTAAACAGACAGTTTTAATCAAGCGGGCCTATTTTTGGATCTTCTTAAACAAAACACCCTCACACACCAGCTGCTTGAATTTATTCACTCCTTAAAATTATCACACTGCAAGATTAAAGGAAACAAAACCAATTACTTTTTTCATAAGCAGCATGGCTAAATTATGGAACCACTTGTTGCAGGATGTTGTGAGGGTCAAGTGTGCATATGGATTCAATAAATCATTACACAAATCCATAAAAAAGAAATAATTAATTCTGCTAAGCCATAAATCTATAAAGCAAAGGACAACTTTATGTCAGATTGCCAGGAGCAAAAGAGCTGTATGGAGATAAGCAGTGCTGCATGCTTGCTCCATTCCTACCCTTACTCCCTTAGCATTGCTTATCACGCAAATCAAAGACAGGGCTGAATGCATCCCTGGTATGATCCAGAACAGCTGGTTTTTATTAAATAACAACATCTCCTTTCTGTCTTGCCTGTTCTATTAAGTACCACAAAAGAAAGCATTGTTTTTACATTCCTAGAAAAGAGTTTATTACTGTTAAAACATTAAATCCAATTCATCTGCTTTTACTTCAAGTGCCAATAACCCCTATTCCTAAAGGTCAGCTTCTGCAACAAATAGAAAGCTTAGCCCTGATCCCAAATGCAAGACCTTCCTTGCAACTGTGCAACCTTCCTCTCTCACTGTATGGAAAAGTTCAGAAACAAAAGAAGTCCACTTTGTGACAGTAGTTGGGAAGCTTGTATTGCTGCTTGTATTATGACTGAGGGAATCCCCAAGAACCTCCCAGTTTATGTTTCTTTATTCTGCACCTTCTTATTCAAGCAGTGAACACAACAAAGCCCAATTTCTCTCTCCCTCCTTCCTCAGATGGAAGCTACTACATGTCTCACAATTCTCAATATCTTCCAGAACTTAAATCCAAGAATTTCAATGACTCTCCAATTCTCTTATAATCCTCCATAGCATTTCCTAGGGAAATGTAATTCTACGACGGTTAGTTTTACTGTATTACAGCAAATTTCAAAGTAACAAAAGCAATTAAGTTTTTATATTTGAAAATGTTTTATGCCTTGTACAATGCTGGAAGAATTATCCTTCTTAAAACAGAAGCATCATTACCTTATTGATTTCAATCAAAGTAGAATTTGTAGGGGGAAAAAACCTGACATTTGTTGCCATCCACACAGAAGCCCTGGCCCTCCCTCACACAGCACTACCCCAAGGCATCTTATTTCTGCCTCATCACATACTGCTTGCTCAAGGACCTCAGTGAACACTGAGGTCTAATCCACAAAAACCTATTTGGTAGAAAATATATTGTCTTGCATAAACTGATATTTCACTGCTTCTTCTAGTACCTGCTGCAAAGCTAATGTAAGTGAAACCCTGGCTAAGTAAGTGCATGATCCAAGCAAAGCGACAAACTAATTCTCAGAGGGAAAGGTATTTCATGTATTTCTACAGTGTACTCAAGCCTCCTTGGAGATGTTACTTAGGAACATCTAAGTACTGTTTCAACAGCAAAATTTATGAAGGTATTATTCATTCAGGACAATGTACACAGCCTATGAGAATATAAAGTGTTTATGACACAGGCAGGCACTGACAGTACATATGGAACAGAGTCGCACAGAATCACAGACTGACCCGGGTTGGAAGAGACCTCAAGGATCATGTAGTTCCAACCCCCCTGCCTGGCAGGGCCACCAAACATACACATTTACTAGATCAGGTTGCCCAGGGCCCCGTCCAACCTGGCCTTGAACACCTCCAAGGACGGGGCATCCACAACCTCCCTGGGCAGCCTGTTCCAGGGCCTAACCACTCTCCTAGTGAAGAACTTCCCCCTAACATCCAACCTAAATCTTACCTCTTTTAACTTAAAACCATTTCCCAACCAGCTGCAATCACCAAGAAGAAGAAGACAACCCAAAGAAGAGGTTTGCTAATGGCACAAAGAAGTTAGTCACTATTTGTTTACAAGCTGAATGCAAGCTTTGGTGATATACAGTCACAAACTAATCACACTTGCATTAAATGATTCACCATTTGATCGAGTGTATAATTTTAGTAAACAAAACTGAGGGAAGAGTTAGATTGGCACGGCAGGAACCTGGTGATACAAGTAACTGGAAAATCCAGACTCAGAAATAAACTCAGGATTAGGCCAGTACTCAGTGCTTGGGGCACCATGTCTCACCATGTTTGTGATGTATGCAGTGTCAGAGAAAGGCAGAACAAATGGCATCACCCTGCAAAACCCTGCTGGCATGTTCTCAAACAATCCTGCCATCAGTTTTAGCTGACTACAGTACCTTAGAGTTGCCAGAAATAAGATGAGATGAAACTAATCATACTGTGTTTTCAATCAACTTCCTGCTGGCTGCCACCATTTCAGGAGTGGAATTCATTCGTTTTTATGTCTATTAACATATTTCCTTTTTTTGTTGTTGTTGTTTTTTTGTTCTAAGTCACTGAATGCAATGCTCTGCTTTCAGTCTGGACTATTAAGGAGAAAAACAAAACCCAACAAAGAAACCACCAAACAGCATTCACTACCACTGCACAAGTTACCCTTCTCTGACTTACCCCTCCACAGCCTACCAGCCAAGGAATAATTTACCTTCCAACTCTCACCTATGCATATAACATGTAATAGTAAAACCTCAGCCCTTTCATGAGCTGTACACAAGTGAAACCTTTGTGGAGTGCTCCAAAAGCCAACGGGGAACTGCCAAGATGAAGTTCATTAAAGGATTATGCTTCATCTCTAATAAGCAAAGTGGCTTAACTGGAATACATGCATATAGCAATATTTTCATGTATTTATTAACTTAGAGCTGAAGATTATATATATGCCATAAAGTAAAATGAGTTTCTGAAATCCACTCATCTAAGGAAAAAAAATAAAATTACACGGTCTGTTAATCAGGAAAGAAAGAACTTTTCTAGATCACAAGAATGACGAGCACAGCATAAACTCTAAATGAAGTAACCTAAAATAACAACTCGCATTCTGCGCCCTTTCCAACCTTTGTACACTAAAACTATTCCAATAAAAACTGAGATAGCTGCAAGCGACTGAAGCTTAAAACACAAAAATAAAAAGAGAGGGGATGGGGCGAGGAGTAAAATATTTCCACACGGTAAGTTCTGTGAATTTCTTATTAATAAATCAATATCTGTGAAAGAAGTTTTTGTAAAATATAGAGATCCAGTGCTCCATTTGAACTTGACTAGAGCAAAAAAGGCAGGCTGGACATTCTGGAGAGAAAGGGAAGTCTGCAGAAGTTTAAAGATGGCTTCTATGATCTCCCACAAAAGGTAAGAAAACGTTAGTTGTTGACCTTAAGGAGATGTTACAGAAGTTCTGAAGAGTTTCACTCGAGTCCCTTCTTTCAGTTGTTCATTTTTCAGTCTCTCAGATCTTGAGACATCAAGAGTTTAGTAGTTTTCCAGTCACTAGAGATTCCTGCAACTGACAGGGTCTGAATTTCTAATATAAACCTCAGCATTTTAAAAGAAGAATCCCTCCAACTTTAATGCAATAGTATCTACAGTCCTCTCTTGTAAACTCTTTGAACTCCGGAACTATAGCAGGGTGCATTTCAGGAGCTACACTAGGACTATGAACCAGTAGGTAAATTTCAGCCCACAGATTCACAGCTCGCTTCAATTTTAATGTTTCCCTCAGTACCTTCCAGAATGCTTTCTATTATTGTGGATTACTGCGCAAAATATTCACCTCACTGCAAATGGGGCCTCTAAGCTTTAGAGGGGGGAAAAAAAGCCAAAACAAACAAAAAACAATAACAAATCCCAACATTATCTTTTAGAGTTGGCCAAGTCCTACTGAGCATAACCAAGGCCCTTCTGTTTGTTACTGTGATAAAGAAACCTTCTGATGCTTATGTGGTTCAAGGAACTCAAGAGCAGGCATTCAACAGCTCCTAATCACTGCACTGATACATAAAGGAAAACTATTCCTCTACGTAACTTCATTTAGAAATTTCATACAAATTACTATACCCAACCTGCAGATAAAGGGCAAATACAGCCTCTAAACTGTGAAAGCAAAACAGAAGTCAATGAGAAAACTCTATCTTCTGTATGATACACTGCTGGCATAACTCTGACAGCGAGGGTGGAATTCCAGCTTCACATGCACACCAATCTTTTTTCTAGCACTCTTTGTTTTCTTCAGAAAGCTGCTATAAAAGCGTGACTTCATGAAAACTCAATGCCAGAGCAGCTTCACTACAAGGACATGTCCAAGCACATTTACCCGCAGATCTCTTCAAGCAGTGGCAGGACCCAACTAAGTCATGACAAGGCAACACTTCAGTTTCTTCAGGATAGAGAAGCACAATAAGGCTGTGCAAGCTGACGGGGCACTTTTTTATTTTGACTGTTGTTTGTGCAAGGAAATGTATGTTTTATGAAAGAAGTGGAGTCTTTAAAGGCAGAGGGTTTTCTGGAAAGCCTCCTGTCACCATGAAGCAGCTCCTCTAACACAAGGCACCAGCCTTTCTTCTCATGAGCACAACATGCTGAACCAGTCAAAAAGTTCAGCCCAGAGAAAAAGTTCTCTTTCCGTGCTTTGTGACTTTCATGGCAGCATCACGTTCCACAGGCAGTACATTGCCTTACAGATAACAGCAATTTGTTTGCCACTGGATTGTGGGAAGCAACAGGACCAAAGATGGGAGCCAAACAAAACAAGAATTAGCAAAATAACTCGCTGTATGCTGTTACTATATTTTGCCTAATCACTCCCAACAGTGCCACCGCACATATTGCAGTTCAGGTTTCCACCATAACTCAAAAATGGGTTTTCATTTAAAACCCTGCCACTCAATAAAACACCCCAATGTTCAGGCACATCAATCACAGTTATTGCATCTCCTTCCTCTCAGCCTCCGCTCCCCCAGGGCACTATAAGCTGTGTGACACCAATATCTCAAGAAGGTACCATCTCAGACAATGTAGAGCTCAGGTGAGCCCTCAGAAACCTATTGAGTCACACGTTCTTGGAACACCTCATCAATACGAAGGTTGGGAACTGATATATATATATATATATTGCAATATACGTTGCAGGCATTCTGCGATCACGTGTGTCTGCCAGCACACCATCTGCCATGATACATCTGATTTTTGAAAGCAGGAAATCCAGTCAGCAGACACAACCCTGGATGACAGGAGTTCAACAGGGGACAGGCCGATATCCCCCCCACACACCATCACCATCTTTTAGCTAACGGAGATGACCCTTACTCCCTATCTCCAGAAGAAGCTCAGCCAAACGCAAGGACTTCATCCAGCGCGTTCCTCCCCCCCTCCCCATCCCGCAAGGTGACAAAAGCATCGTTTTCTCGCCGGTCGCTCCCTGACCCTCACGGATCCGCCCTCCCGAGGCACAGCGGGGTGTCCCGCCGCTCCCACCCCGGTCCCCCCGCGCCACTCCCCCGCGGAGCCGCAGGCCCGGAGCGCGGCGCTCGGCCCCGGCAACCGCCTCGGAAGAGCCCCGCGTGCGGGGTGGCGGCCGGGCCTGCCCTGCTGAGCCGGAGGGAGGCCCAGGCCGTGCGGCCCCCCACACCCAGCTCCCCGAGTGCGAACAACGCAACCCCAGCGCCACAGCCGCCGCCGCCGCCTGCCCCGCTCGGTTGCAGGTACGAGGCCACCGTTCTCCCCCCAAGGGCAGCGCGAGGCCCGGGCCCTGCCCCCGCCGCCTCGCCCCCCGCAGCCCGGCCCCCTCCCTTCCTCCCTCGGGCCCCTCTTACCCCCAGAAGCCGCAGGGGCAGCGCGGCGGCAGGCTGGGCGCCTTGCTGCGCTCGCTGCCGGCGTCTCCCATAGCGGGGCCGGGGCCGGGACGCGGGGCGGCGGCAGCGGCGGGCGGGGGCGCGGGCGAGCGGGGGGGGGCGCGGGGCTTCGAGCCGGGATTCCAGGCCGGTCAGCTGGAGCCGGACGCGACCACCGGGGAGGAGGCGGAGGGGAGGCCGCGGCAGGGATGACGGCCGCGCCCTACCGGCCGGGCCCGCTCCGAGGCGGCGCTGTCCTTGGCGGCCCCTCCCGGCCGCCGGTTCCCGGGACGATCCCGCCGAGGCGTCGAATCGCGCCCGCCCTGCCGCGCCGCTCAGCCTGTGACTCAACAATGCGCCCCCCGCTGCGCCGGCAACTCGGCTCCCCCCGTCATGAGCGGGATGGTTTCACCCAGCCGCCAGATCAGCTGGGAGTGGCCTGTACCATTGTCCAGCCTCGGGGGGACGTAGGATTGAGAAGGGGCTGGAACTGGGACAGAAACAAGTTTAGAAGGCACCTACAGACTCGGGACGGTATCAAGTAACCATGCAGAGGGGCAGCAAGATGTCCGGGGCCTGGCAGAGCCAGCTGCGCCCGCCGCCTTCGTTCGCTTGTACCCTCGAGTTCCACACACATTGGTACGGCCGAGGGACAGCCGACACAGGGTGGTTGCCGGCTGTGGCGGCGCATGCGCGGTTGGCTGCGGACGCGGAAGTGTGTCGGCGGCGGAGGGGTTCCCCTGGGATCTCCCTCGGCCGAGCCCTGCTGGGGCGGCACGGAGCTCCGCTGGGAACCGGCTTTGGAGCTCGCTGCCAACAGCGATGTTGCTTTCCTGCTTTTTTTTTATAGGCGTTGGTCTTCTGCCTTCCTCAATATGAAATAAAATCGGTTGGTTTTTTTTTCTGAAATACGCTGAGTTTTCTTCTTTGGGGCGTTCTATGTGTGTTAAGCACAGCTCGCTGCCTGAGGAAGCAGCACTGAGGGCTGACAGGGCTGTGCCTCGTGTTTTGGGCTCTGGAGAAGGGGAGATGCAAGGATTCCAACGTGGAGAGCAGAGAGGCCTGCAGCAGGGCCCGCACGCAGGCCTAAAGGCTGCTGCCCTTCACATAGGAAAGGAGAAGGGAATTTCCAGCATCCTGCCTTGAGAGCTGTGTAATGAGGATTGTGCTTCTGCTGTGGGTTTAGCAAATGGCCCTCAGCCAGTTTAACAAGCCTGCTTACTGTACCATGGCTTCGTCTGTGAAGTCAGAGTAGTATTGAGCCCCTGCTAGAAACTGCTTTCTGATCTCTGAGTGAAAGAGTGGTATATGGAAAAACACTGTTGTGGCAGTTAGGATAGGCAGAGTTTGAGCAGGTTCTTGAGGTGCTGTTTTCTTATGCATGAGTTCACCGTTAAGAATGGACATTGAAAGCCTATGGGGATGTGGTAATTCACTTCAAAGTGAAACATCGTTATCCCCAAACTATGCTTTTTTATATTATTATTATTACAGGAAGTCTAAGCATATTTAACATGGCAGTGGAGGCATCTAAACAACTTCAGCTCTGTCCAGTACTGATGCCCTATAGAGGAATAATCTGAAGGGGAGAAAACCTTTGGAATTCAACTGTACTTGAATTGTATGGGCGGAAGGAGGATGGATGAGAGGGTGGTAATCCTTCTTAAAGAGGAGCGAGTGATCCTGCGGCTTTTCTCTGGGCATCTTTTGCAGAAAAATCAGAAGTAATGCAGAGGAGAACAAAATACGGTCTGCAGGGAATGGAAACCTTTAAAAGTGTAATGCTTATAGTTTGGCAAGTGAACGGTTGCAATTGGGAAGAGGTATAACCATGTACTCGTATTTAAAATTAAAAACAAAAGTGAGAGGTGTTTTCCAGCAAGATGTTGAGTTTAGTTAAAGATGTGAGAGAGATGTTTCTAAGGGAAGTGACACATACACGAGTCAAATAAGGAAAATGTTCTCACAGTGGAGTCTGATTTTTTACCTCTCACTGAGGTGCTTCATTCCCATTCTCAGTGGGGCCACACTGCAGGATTAGATGAGGTAACTTCACAAGACTGAGAGGCAAAGTCCTACCAGATTTAGAAGTGACAATTAAGTACCATTGTTTCTCAAGTGTTCCCTGTCTTCATATATACTAGAAAGAGTTGTACCTGTGTATAATCAGAACATTTTGGGCTGTTTATTTTGTTAAAAACATGATTGACCGATTTAGATACACGTGCACGACCATGAAGTGGAGCAGGTGGAGAATGTCACAAGTGTTGTACACCTTCCTTCTCATTTCGAGGTCTAAATTACCATAAAATGATAGAAGTGACTCATGTGGTGCCAATCTGTTAGAGAGACTCTTCAGTTGATTGAAATAATCACCCCTTTTTATTCCTCTCCAGTAGGCTGATCTTCACAGTTAATTTTTTTTCGTTTGTAAGACCGTTCTTGTTAAACTTTCTACTGAGGTTCAGAAATAAAATGGGTGTGCGGAAGAGAGCAACGGAGAGGACATCTGAGCTGCAGTTGTACCTAGCTATAAAGGTGAAAAGTTATAGTGATTCCCTGGAGCGTAGGAGCACAGGCTGTAGTCTGTGAAGAAAATAACCTGCAGCATGCCAGCATCACAGGTGGGATCCCCAAAAAAGGCTACTGAAGCATGCCCAGGACTGATACATATTCTTCTGGCTGAATGAGAACCAAGGCTGTCAGCCTTTCAAATGCCTGCTCTTCAGTGCTTAGTTCACCTCATTTTCTGCATTTGAAAATCATGTCTTGGTTCTTTGTGTGCAGCTGGCATAGCAAAGTGTGATCAGCTGAATGCCTCAAGATTTGCTTATTCATTTAGTTTAAGTTAGGTGTTAGTGCAAGCAATCTGTAGGCAGAAATGCCCACTCCCTAGCCTCGGGTGTGGGCCTCAATGAATCTGACTATGGGCTTCTTTGCTGCTCCAAAGGCCTCCAAATTAAAGAAGGCATGCTGAGTTCATCTTGGCTCTTGATTCTGTTTGTGTTGACAAAGCAAAAGGAATAGAATCATCTGTGAATTATCAACTTATGAGTAATGTAGATTAGAATCTTTTCATTGGCACATCTTTTAAAAACATACGACAGAGATTTAAACAGTAAGGGAGAAGTGTAAACAGTTGTAGAACAGAATTTGAAGTCAAGACTTTGACATTCTTATCTGATGTTTTAAATCTCTCTACAACTCAGTTTTGCTTTCTGACATGGAAATGCTTGTACATCTCATGGACAGCCTGGAAATAGAATCTTTATCAGGTGGCATTTTTAAAAAGGAGAAATTGCTGTTGTTCTGATTATTGAAACTAAAAGAGTGGCATTTCTTTGCAATTAATGGCTGGATCTCCATCCAAGGCGAAAGTGATAACTCTTAAAACAGCCAGTTGCAATTTGCAAGGATATGACTAACCCAGAGGCAATTATTATTAATAATAATTTTATTTATTTCACGTTGCATGTTACTTGCACTTCCTGCTGTTTATGTAATCCAGGGTACTCTGAGAAAAGCACAAATGCGAAACCTACAGTGCTATTAAACAAAACTCTCTAGGCTAATCCAAAAAATGCCAGACAAAATACTAAAAACTAAACACTAAAAACATTTGGCATCACTTAATAAGGGAAGAGGGGATGCCTAGGACAAAAATGGGATAGTAACCCCACACAGATGTGACAGTGACTAAGACTGAAACCATTCACAGAAAAATAAATCTGCAGATGTTCTGTATGAGCTATTTTTTTCTTATAATAAACTGTGAGACTCATGAATGTGTAATGATGATCGCATAGTGCTCGGCATTTCCTGGTGATGGACAGCAGACTCAGCAAAGGCCATTCTTAGACTTCGAGAGCTCCTTTTAGCAAATGATCTCCAAGCACTTTTTTAAAAATGTAAGCATTGTCACAGCATTTTTACCAGGAGAAAATCAGCCTTGGAAAGTGAAGCAAACTGCCTGGGGTCACGCAAGAAGTCACCTGCAGATCTAGTAATAGCAATCACATCACTGAGCTCCCAGTATAGGAGCTCACCCAGGGTCTAAGTCTTCTTTCAGAGCTTGTGTCCCTTTCTGAGGTCTCCCTTTGCAGCACCTATGACCTCCCTCCTCCACCCTGGGTACAGGATCACTTAAAAGTGGCATCCCGAACCATCTCCTTGATTTGTAAATTAAAGGGTTAAAATAAATAGAGCACTACAAACACCCTTCCATTTTAAAATGGAGCTTAAGGTAAAAGAATATAGTTAAATGCAAAGGTGAAAGATTCACGATATTTATGTATTTCTTTTGTTTCCTTTACCTGGCTTCTCTCCAGCATTCTCATAATATCAGACCAAAGGGTCCTTGTCAGAACCAAGGTCTTCTAGGTCCAATGTTAGCAAAGACAAACAAGCATAATAAAGCATATAGAGCAGCCCAGTCTTCATTAAATGGAAGGTGCCTGCCCCTGGCAATCTATTTGGAGATGAGCTCTCTCTGCTCTTTCCTCAGCTACTCAGAAGATGTCAGATGGGGGAATCTGCATCTGAGCACATTTCCAGGCACCTCGGTGGGTTTATCTGTTCTCTGACTCCTGACCTGCTGCTTTCTGAGCACAGCTGAGACGAGCAGTAATTCCCTCATAAACGCCACAGTGTCAGGGAGGCTTAATTGCTTAGCGGCATGAGAAAGTGCCCGCTAGTTCAATGACAAAAGGTCTGAGGAAAATGAGAATGGGAGCCTACTGCTCTCCATTTCTGCCCCTGCTCACTCCACTCCACATTCAACATTTAGCTTTTTCGGAGCCGTGGCACCAACATTAGTTGAGAAAATCCCAATCTTGTAATTTCTGGTGTCCATGTGAGCACAGCAAGATCAGTAGTTAGAAGTCATAAGTGCAGCCTGGGTAATTTTGTAAACAACAGCAGCACCAATTTCTTTTATAGCAAGTTAAAAAAAAACAGACATCGCCTCTGGAAATGAATAGCATATAGAGCATCTGTTTCAAATTTGTTTGACGCTGTTATAAAACAACTTTAAAGTGTTAACAGTTGTACCCATGACAGAGCTTCCTCTGCTATGTACATGCTTAAAGCTTTCCCTTATGTCATACAACCGAGCAGCCACATTTGTCCTCAGCCCTCTTGTCTTTCGGGTCACCTCTGAGAAGCATTGAAGCAGCTGCTGGCTGCAAACAGCTAGGCAGGCTCTGGGCACTCCCAAAGGTTGCCGTGGGCAGAGGTTGAAGAGGGTGGATGAGGACAAGCTGAGAGCTGGGGCTGTTCTGCCTGGAGAATAGGGGGCTCCAAGGAGACCTGAGAGTGGCCTTTCAGTATCTAGAGGGGGGGCTATAAGAAGGAAGCAGACGCACTCCTTAGCAGGGTCTGTTGTGATAGGAGAGAGGAAATGTTTTCAGACTAAAAAAGTGGAGATTTAGGCTGGACGTAAGGAAGAAGTTTTTTATAACAGGCAAGGGCCTATTGTAAAAGGGCAGTGAGTCACTGGCAAAGGTTGCCCAGAGAAGTGATGGAAACTCCATCCCTAGAGACATTCAAGGTTATGCTGGACACATCTCTGAGCATTCTGTAGATGTCCCTGTTCATTGCAGGGGAGCTGGACCAGCTGACCTTTAGGGCCTCCTCCAACTCAATTCCATGATTCTGTGATTCTAAGGTCAGATCCAGCAAGTGAAGGGATTGTTTATAAGCAAGTGGAAGGGAAAGTGGCTGTAAGTGATTGTGCATGGGTAGGGGATATAAAGGTCCTGGAGTGAGAGAGGAGGCAGAAATGGACTCTGTGAATTCTTAACATCTCCTGCTGAGCATGCACTCAACACTCTGGCTTCCCAAGCCATTGTTTGGCTTCAAAGTGACTTATTTGACTTCAGGCCAGTGATTCCAGGCTGTGTGCACAAGTGTGTAGATTCATAGGACAAATGAGATGTGAGGAGAGTAAGGCTTTACATTTGGCCAGGAGACTAGTGAAAACACCCTCACTTAGAGTATCTGGAACTGAGGGTTGGCACAGGAATGAGAAACTGGAAGGAAGGTTATCTATGTCTAGCTACCTTTCTCCCTTGTACAGAAGAGAACATGAGTCACACTGTTTGGGTAGGCTAATGGGTTTCACAGAAGGTTTCTGGTATTTTACAAGCAACTTTTAAACAGAGGGACAGGTTACAGGGTAAATGTTGAAGGGAGGAGACAGGAGGAGTTGCACCATAGGAACAGGTCATTGGTTAACAAGCTGAAAACAGTTTGGTGAAATAGCACAGGCAGAAACCACAGCAATGGAGAAAAGAGTCACAGGAGGACAGGAAAAGAGGAGATATAAGTAAGCGCTTGGTAAGTAATGCAGAAATTGAGAGACTTCTGAGCAGGGATCCTCAAGCCCTTGCTGTTGCAATTAACCTCCTGACGCTGATCTGCGTTCCTAGGACTGCTACTGTATTTACTCATTCCTTTATTAACCCCTTTCCCGCCTCCCCCACCTTGCAGTGGTTAGTAGGGATGTGAGAGGCACAGGGAGGCCAAGGGAAAAGCTGGAACAGTGGCTTTGTGTGTAATAGTGTGTATTTCTGAACCAATACAGCAGTTTCTCTTTAACACCCTGAGATGGGATTTGAGTCAAACAGCTTTTTTTTTTTTTTTTTTTTTTTCCTTTTCAGTTGCCTATTTTTCATCAGTTTTCCAGCAAGCAAGAAAGTGCTCTGCTTTCTTAGTTTTAAAGAGAACTTAAAAAACCCTATCCAGAAATTTATGCTGGCTTTTGGAGGACATTTATACACAACAGCACTGAGGCAGACCCAACTGTGCTAATTAGTGACATGCTATCATTACCTGCAATTAGTAGAAGAGTCTCCTTGCCTTGAGCTCATTCATTGCCCTGATCAGGAGGTCAGAAAAGTCCTTCAGATTTTGAGTAGGCCATGATAGCCATCACCATGCTTAGCAGTAGGCACATCACCTCCCTCCTTTGGGCTGTGCTGCTGTGGTTCAAGAGGTTTAACTCTGACATCAAGGCATTCAGAAGGAAGCAGAGCATATGTGCTGGGCCAGCACTGAAGCACACATCTGGTGCACTGAAGGCATGTCCATGCTGCCTGCAGAGCCTGCTGCATGCAGCCCTTGTTTGCTGCTGCACACTGCATCTGTTTGACATCTGTGTGGAGATCAGAAGGGCCCTCCAGCAAGCAGTTCAGAACCACGCTGGCTTGCACACGTGTGATACTGAAAAATCTTTAAATCTGATAGGAAGTAGTGGGAACACCCACGAAAAAGAGCAGAAGAGTTCTCCTGGTGTGAAAACCTGTGTGACAGTAAGTGATGTTTCATTGGGCTTGCAGGGTGGTAGCAGGGCTTTCTCTTGTGGTGAAGAGGGTGAAAGGGCACCGAGGGAGGACTTCCACGTGCTTGAGGTGACAAGTCCTATCAAAAACACTGAAAGGAGATACTATTTCTTGTCCAAAGAAATAAGGAATGCCCTATTTTAAGTCCAACAGTGTGGATTGGATACTATTTTGTGTTTCTGCCTGCTAGGCATACCTTCATTTAATTGCTTAGCCTGTTCAAAAGATACTAGGAACCTAGTTACATATATGCTACTGTCTTGATTTCAGATGGTTTCCTTAAACAATTTAAGAAAACTAGAAAGGGAAGCGGCTGGAAATAATATGTAAGGCTCACTACCACTGCTTCTCCGATGCTTCTCCAGCCTATGGAAACCCTACAGGATGCCATCTTCACATAGAACCCTGAAGAAGAAACAAGAGGTTTTCAAGGCCAGGTTGGATGAGGTCCGAGGCAGCCTGACATCGTGGTTTGCAGCTCTGCCCATGGCAGGGGGTTGGAACTGGGTGGGCTTAAAATCCCATCTGACTACGATTCCATGACTTATCTTGGGCATTTGACATGAAACCACCTACTAATTCCAGGGGGAGATTTTGGCACCTGTTGAGTGAATGAACTGGGAGAACTTGCTGGCAGCTGCTGGGGCTTTTTTCCTGCTTATGAATATCATAGCTTGCAGAAAGCCTCTCCTCTGCAAAAAAAATCTGAAGCATCCAGTCTGGAAAAGGGAAAAACTGGCATGAATGTCCAGATGGCGTTGAGCTGATATACCAGAAGATGGTTACGAAATTATGTCTTCTCCAGCTTCCTGTATTATTCCCAGACTGTGAGGCTGTGAACAAATAAGCCCTGGAGACTAGTATTTCTGTCAGCATTTTCATGGAGTGTAGCTGTGGGACTTATAACAGCCTGAGTGGGACAATGTTACACCACTGGTATTGGCACATCTGTCTAACAGTGCACTGACCTGTTAAAAACAAATGTCCCCACATAGACCCTAGCTCTCAGTTTCCTTCTCCATGCTAACAAATGTGGCTATAGCTATTTATGTAGCTACAGATCTAGCCCTGCTGCTGCTTCTATTATAAGCCGATTCCCCAGGAGATCTTTAAAATACAATTATCTGCAGCTCCACTTAATCACACAATCTGTCCCAAGGTCTGTTCCTGCTTTTTTGGTCCCCCTGTTGCCAAGGTCTCTCTCAAGGTAGTCTGCTTTCTCTTGTCTTTGATCCCATATCAGCACCTGGCTGTACCCCTTGTCAGCCTCTTACTGTGGGACAGCCTGGTGGCCTCTCTTGCTGCTACAAAAGCAGATGGTGGGGTGAACTTACTGTATTTAACTTACTTCATGCGGTACATCCATCCACCGGGATTTTCTTTTTGCCACACTCTCATTGCTGATTTAGTGCAGGTGTCACAAAACCACCCCATCCATGCTTTTCCCTCTTCTCTCACCAGTCAGTTGCCCAGAGCTGAGCATTCAGCCTAGCAAGCAACCCATTCAGAGCCATACTTCTAGGCTGTTGTAGAGTGCTGAGCAGTGAAGACATGGAGCAGGTTGCAATATTTTAGGTTCAAAGAAGAACCCAAACTAGAAACTGGCAGGTGGTTTCTAGTGTGCAGAAGCAGTGCCCATAGAGGGATGGGAAAATACAGGCTTCGGAGGCTGTGTGGTGGCACTGAAGGACAACTGAAATTAAACTCTGCTCTGAGTTTCAGCTGTGTGCATTTTGAGTTCAGCTAATTTATACCTCTGAAAAACATCTCCCCTTTTTCATGAGGATGAGAACAAAATTGGAAGCAAAATGCGTAAGAACTGTAGTCATAGGTGAGGCAGTAGAAAAAGAGGGTGAGGGACAAACTCTCAGTAGGCAGCTCTAGATGCATCTGAAGTTATTTACTGCAGAATTTCTCACACCCATGTTTGCCTCATGTAGTCTATTTCTGGAGACAGGCTGCCAGATGCTACTTAAGCAGGTGGTTTGCCGATGACTCCCACATTATATATTGATCTGTTCTGCTCTCCCTGTTCCTGGCTGGTAACTTTATCAAGGCAAAACTGCCTTGGTGTTTTATGTTTTGACAGTGCTTAGCAGTACTGGGCTGCTGAATGAAGCACACACAATCCTCTACATGTATAAAACCATCAAAGAAAAGAGGATAAAGCACACACTTATTAAACTCATCCTTTCTGCTCTTCCCCTCCCATGCCGTGCTAAGCCATGGAAAAACCTTAAAAAAAAGCTCAGCTTTTCCCGAGGGAAGCAGGTGTGCATCTCTTTTCCTCTCTCAAGGTGCAAAAGCTGCTTCTCAGTCCTCTGTTGAGCCACCTGCCCAAAGACCAGCATCACCTGGGAAAGGCCAGCCAACCAGACATTGTACTCCAATGCAATACTTAGAGTTTTCTTTGTCCCTTCTGCTATCTAATCCCTTTGGTCGTCTGCAATCCGTCTCAGATTGATTTCCTGCTTTGCTGAGTGTCACCACCAGCTGCTCTCAATGTCTGCTCCACCTTTGAATGTGGTGGTTATGGAAAGGACAGTCTGCAGCTTCTGACTGTTTCCTGGATCATGCAGGTTGATGCATGAACCAAGGGAGCCCTGCCATGCAGTGTGCCTCATGTTTTGTGCTGCATCTCTGTAGTGATGAGGCATTCAGAGAAACATATGTCCCATCATCAATTTCTCATCTGAATACTGGAAAGAATTAACACTAACACATCCTATTTTGTGTCTGTTTTGTTCGAAGAAGTACTTTCTTCTTTGAACAGCACTGACAGCACTGTATTTTCTTGAAGTGAGGGTGACTGATCACAGAAACAGAGAATCATAGAATGGCTTGTGTTGGACTTCAAAAATCATCTCCTTCCAACTCAAAGGCCTAGGTGTGGGTCCTTGATTACCATTACCTGATTTATCCAGCTGGATTCTCCTGACACCAAACAACTTTAGCAGAGCCCAAGGGCATCTATTCTGCATTTCGCTTTCCAGAGTCAAATGTTCTCTGGGTGAAAGCAAGTCATGTTGCAGATTTGTGTGTAAGGTGCAGGGCACTAACTGGTTCCTATCCAGAAAGCTCAGTCAGAGCTATGTTGTACCTCACAAGAAATACTAAGTGGCTGAAGAAAAGGATTGTGAATGGGTTTCTGAGGAGACTGAAGAGGACAATGACCTTGACGAAGAGTGAAGTTCATCTATTGGATGAAAAGAATAATCTGAATCAGAACCACAGAACAGTTGTTTTTTGTACTGCTTGAGTTTAGTTATAAATTTTCTTTTTCAGAGAAAAGATCTTTTTGCCTTTCCTGTGCATGCTTTTTGCTCAATCATACCTTTTCCTTCCAATAACTTATTTTACATGTCACCTTTTGCCTGGCAGCAAAATGTCTGAGAATGGTTTGAAAATCAAGGAGGGCAATCTTATAGCAGAGAAATAAAAATGCCTTTTTCCAAGCTCAGTTCTGCATACTATCTATAAGTTGCAGTTACTTATGCTGCCTGAATCAAAATCATTTATTGCCATTATAAAAATGCATATTTTTTAGGAGTTTCAAATGGGAACTTGTAGCTTGATGCACAGAGTGGTGCTCACAGATTTATTAGACGTGTGATAAGCAGCTTGAGAATAAGAAGATAGCTGTAATCATTTGAAGATGCATTTAACTTTTAAAAATATGGAACCAAAAAGTATATATTCACTGTAATGTTCAGAAAGCATGTGCCCTATTTCCCATTGGAAAGGGTAACCTGTCTTAAACTTTGCAGCCATAGTTCAGAAGCAGCTTTCATCAGCTCATGCAGATAGCTAAGAAATAGATTGCCTATTCCATTGAAAAGGGTAAAATCTCTTACCAGGATTTGTTAAATAGTGTTCATAAATGCTCCAAATGTTTCAGTATCCCCTTATATTCTTGTTACAGGTAGTCTGCGAGATATCTCCAACATTTTTTAATTTATTACTGAAGGATCACGCAGATCAGGAAAGCACAATTTTTGATCCTTCTGCTTCTTTGACTTTAAAACCACAAGATTCTAGTGATGAAAGTATGAACCTTGTTTTACACCATTATTTATGTTATAATAGCCTCAACAGAACCTTTCCTGGGACTGGGATCAAAGTGAAAGGGAAGTCATGCGTGTGTAACTTGGAGTTTCAGAAAGCTTTATCATCTAATGGGCAGTTAAGGAAATAGAACCAGAGCTCCCAGGTTCTCACTAATGGTACTACTATGAATTAATTTGCACAAATCATTTGGTCTTTGTCTGTCTTGGTTTTCAACAGCTATAATTCTTTTGCTACCAGAGGAGCATAACCTCTCTGTTGTAGAATGCTTCCATTACATGGAAGGTATTGCATGAAAGCTGAAAATGACATACAATGAGGACAGCTTCAGATTCTTGTCACTTGTCTCTGCTGATCCTACTATGGTTCTACCCCTGCAATCCAGTCCACCGGTGATGAATTCTCCTCCTGAAATTAATAATGGCAAGCTTGTCAATATTTTAAAACCCAAAGTTAATTTTGTTCTCTTGAGCCTTGCCTTTGGCTCGTGAAAACAGGAGCTTTAAACTCTATTATTTGAGAAGTCTACTGGGATGCCTTGGTGTGGCAGTTGCTATATACATTTAGTGACGCATTGCTATTAAAGTCCATTAAGAAGGATCTTTCTGAGGCTGTCAGCACACTGCAGATTAAAACCAGGAAAATAAAGGCACACTCAACAAATGCTGCTGTAATGGTTCAGATAACTGCGGAGAGAGGACTCATCTTTGGCTTGCGATCAGTTTACTCCTAGGTTCAATGGAAAGGTTGTTTGCCATCCTGTGTAAGCTCTGAAAAAAAAAGAAAAAATCGATGTGAGGATGCTTGGATGAAAGCCAGAATTGCTGCACTCAACCCAGAATATAGAAAGCTTTCACTATTTCTGTATTCTGCTCCATACAGTCTCTTTATATTCTAGTGAGAACTAAGCTTTGCTATCATGACTCCAGCAACACTGCAGAGTTATAGGATGTGAACAAACTGTCAGTTTTTATTTGGATGTTTAAAAATACATTTCAAAACCCCTACCATGACACTATTAAAAAAGCAAGTTATGTGAAAGGTGAAAGGAGGAGCCATCAGACACCTTCAAAAGAGCTGGAAGCAAAGCGTAGGAACAAGCGATCGGTTTTTAAATTGGCAATGATTCACAGCAGGACACCTTCTGAATCCCTGCTGTGGTCACTGCTTAACTGGTTTGGAAAGGGGAGGGGAATGTGAAGTGTGAGAGGTAGATCTGGCACTGCTACTGGGTTTCCTCCATCTTGGAGGGAATGGAGGAGTGGCAGAGGCAGCCCCTGGAGCAAGCAACGGTGGTGAATAGTTCCCAGACCAGTAGGCATGAAGCAACACTTCCAGGATGGGTTGCGGAAACCACACAGGCATGTCACCAAGTTTTGCTTGAGCTATAATGCCGTAGGGAACAAGCTTACATTAAGGAGAGCTTAGTGAATTCACTTGCCCAGGGCATAATGATGTGATCAGATATACAAATAAAGTAAATACAGAGCATGGGGCAGAGTGTGCAATCACATTAACACTCTTGCTGAAGTCAACGATGAAATCATCTTGTCCTGCTCTGTTTTCCTGTTTCAGTAAGTTTACTTAATAAGGCACTCAGATAGAAAGGGCAGAGATTGTTGAAGGATGTGAATGAATGCAGCGTTTGGATGGGAAAGGTCAGAAAACACTGAATGTTGTAAATCAAGAGGTTGGTCCCAGTAGGATGTGGGATATGTAGGTGGTAGAAATAAAGAAAAATAGACACTCCTATTCCACCCTCCCAGAGTACAAGGATGAGGAAATAAAAGGCAGCACGTATAAAACTGTTAAAAAGAAATACATTTTATACAATGCCTAATTAGCTCATTCCCATAAGATAACATTAAGCCTAAGAGATTAGTAGGATTCAAAAAAAGGATTAGACATTTGTGCGGATAATGTAATTGGGGATTTTCTTATTAAATAGAATACATATTTTCTTTTGTTATGGAAGGATATAAACCCTCTGGCTTCAGGACCTAGACCAGTTACTAACTGATAAGAATTAGAAAGAAACTTCCCCTCCTGGCAAATCATTCATTCCCTACTTATCTTCTGCTACTTTTCTTATGTTTAATATGAACAATTCCACAAGGCACTTTCACGTAGGGATTATTTAACTGAATGGACCATTTGTTTGGTATGTCAAGGCAATCCTGTTTCTTCATAACCAGATATCCTACTATGACAGATCACAAAAGTATCAGCAGTCTACAACAGAATGCTTTGTTTTGTCACTAGCTCTATAAGAGAGTTGACCTCAGAGTGCCCACCTATTAAGCACCACCAAATAGTCACTAACAAATCTCATGTATCTGTGCTACCTATGGCACAGTCAAACTCTCCTGCAGGGTTTACATGAGGTCAATTTGAGGGGGTGGCTGGACATCAAAGACTCCACAGCCTACAGATTTTGAGAATGTATCCTTCTCCCAGACATGCGACTCAGATTATCCTATGGATGCTACAGGCTGTCAGGAGCTGGAAGAAAACCTATTCATATAAAAATAAAATAGTCATAATCAGAAGAAAGAAAAAAACAGAATTCTGCCTTCAACTTCCAGGGGAGATAGGAAAGACTCTGTCAGTAGCCTAATCATCCTGTTGAAATGCGTCAGAAGGCCTTATCTAACCTGGGTAAAACTAAACTGTCTTGCATCTTGATTACTGAAACACCCTTCTCTTTGTTCTTGCCAAGTGCAGTTTCAGTCTCTGCACATCCCTGCAAAATACTGCTGTAAAGATCATCCTCCTAATCCATCAGCTTGAGGATTTTACACATTCTTTGCTCTTCTACTACATTCCTCTTCTTTACCCAGTCAAACACAACCTATTTATCTTTCCTGTCAAAGCACTTCCCATCCTGCCAAAGAGCTCTCCTTTGCTATGACAATGTCGTTTCCCTTCTCATCATTCTGTCAGTGTCTATTTCTCACTTGTTAACATTTTTATAGAAACACTTCTGTGCTCTAGTCCTTGGTGCTATTGGCAGGAATCTTGGTAAAGAGCTGTGAAATCCCCTCATTATCTCTTTCCAAACCTCTGCTAAAACTCTATCTTTACCACACTGCCTATGAAGTGCTTGGCAGTGGTTTGGCCATTCCTCGTCATGCTGAGAAACAGGAGCCCATTCTTCCTTTCCACTCCCATGTCTGCCCAGACTCTTCCATCGCTCCTTTAATTCTTGCATCGAGAGGGTCAGGAATGTGTTTTGGTTCTGCCAGCTGTCTATACAACAGCTTCTTCATCATTGACTAGTTTTCCCACAAGTCACTGCAAAACAAGTACTGATATTTCTCATTCATTTTGTATCAGTGTTCACTTGAGTTTACCTGAGTACTGTTGCTATTGTGCTGGTGAAATACCAAAGTTAGCAACTACTTTTATACAGGTCACAGACAGAGCTATATGTGGAAAGTCATATATATGTAGAGTTCTCATCCAATGATGGCCTCAATGCAAACTGGACTACAAAAGGAAAGCTTTCAGCTTAGCTCTCTTCTTGGCAATATTTCTTTTCTCTCATCTGTTAATGACTCCTGTAAATCCTTCAGTCTAAGGGGGTGTCTTTTGTGTCTAAATGCTGCCATTATTTACAGAGCACTCTTGTTGAATATGCTCAAAGTCAGTCCTGCAGGACAGTTTCAATCAAATTCAGTTCAATTTATTCTAAGTGAATAACTCTGACATGTAAATAAAATTAAATTGATGGTGCTTTATTTGTATCCTGTTACAAATGCAATAAGCCTAAAGTATTGCTGACTGTAAAATCAGCTGAAGACTGTAGCGTAAAACAAACCTCTAGAAAACATCGCAAAAATTGATATCTGGCTTGCAAGAGCAATCAAGGGTACATTTAATCCAGAGGGTCTTTTTAATCATATTTGTTCACACCGCTTCTCTGCTTCAGTATAATAAAAGGTGAGAATAATTCGGTCTCCTGTAGTGGTTGTATTTGGTTTAACAAGCATGCAAAATACCTTATATCTGCTCCCAGCTCACTGTTCTGGGATTTGAAATGATATTGTTATTAATAATAATCTTACATTTATAGGACACCTTTAATCCCAAAGCACATTATAAATCATAGCTGATGCCCAAAGTGCTTACTTAGGACTGTCAAAATATGTGTGATTTCTAATTATGCAGGAAGAGATTCCAGATGCAGTCCTAGAAATTGTAAATATTGATATATGCATTGCAGAGCATCTTATCTATTGAATACCTCCCCAGGAAACATATTCCCCAGAAGGTCTAGTATTCCTGCCAATTAGATTTTTGGATCATTTCTGGTGCAAACATTACCCAAAAACACTGGGGAAACTCCAGCATTCATCAAGAGTACTACAATATGTATTGCAGGCACACAGACTAGACAGTCTCAGGATTTGAAGGTCTTATCTGGACCATTAGGTACAGCAAGATATGTGGACTGCAGTAAAGCAACTGGGAACAAGTAGTTGTATTGACCCTATGAGGACTCAAACCTCTTGCTCTGGGGAGCCCAAGCATTCAGAACACTGCTGTCTGTTCCCATGCAAGCTGCTCTGCTTCAAGCTGCCAGCCCAGGGAGTAGTTAGGAGCCTTTCCAGTCTCTCGCATACTTATTCTGTATTATTTACAGTTATACCAAGGGCTTTGTCATAAACAGAAAGAGGATTCAGCAGACTTGGGGAAGGGATGGACAGACAGATATCTGGGGCAGCACATGGGGAAGGAAGAGGGAAGTAGGGCTAGGATTCTACTAAGACCACATTCAGTCCAAAGGGTCCAGCACAGAGTGGGCTGACTGGGGGATCCTGAGTATATATACCATTCAAGAATCATGGAGGTCCTTCAGCAATCTTTTATTTTGATTTAAAAAACAAGCATTCAGTGGGTTAAATAAATTTGTAAGAGGAATAAGCTCTAGCATTTATTTCCAATCGTCCTTTCTCCCAAATCCTTTGTCGTACAGCTATCTTGGATGTGCTGCTCGTATGCTTTCTGCAGTTATTCACAGGCACATGACAAACACTACCTAATGGCCAGTTTATTCTATTTATGCTTTTGTACTACCCTCTTCTTACAAACCTGAAGCACTTTGATTTCTCACAGAGAACTACAGAAAGTCAATGTTCATTTTTCATAGATTGGATTCAGTACAAAAATGGCTTATGTGAAAATCTTTGAATGATCTACGGAGTATTAAGGTTTGTGTGGATATATCTATACTTTGAACCCTTCCGTATGGCATCTTGCTGATGTCTCACATAATACTGATTCATACTAAGGCTGATTCATCTGCTTACCTGTAGGATCTCTCAAGATCAAGGGTGAAGCTAACGGGATTCAACTAATGGTATGTTTACTCGAAAGCAGGCTATGAATAAATACTCCTACATACTGTATTGTGCCTTATGCTCTCACTGCCCAGCATACATGAAGTGCTGTCTAGAAGTCGTAGGTCATCGTATGACCAGGAAGAGGAGGAGGCTGCTCAGACTTGCCTTAATCTTAATCCCTGTGATCTGCAGATACAGGAGTATATACCAAAATGAATGAGTGGAGAAAATCCCCTTAAGATATAGCTCATTGCAACAATAAAGGAACAAAACTATCACATAAATGGCAGAAAAACCTCAAGGTTATATACAAGGTCTCTGGCAATTCTCCATATACCTATTCCTTCTCCAAGGCTTTGGATCTGGTATTTGGTACAGAATGGGGTGTGCAGGCTGTGGCCTGTGCTCATGGTAAAGGGGAGAACTGTTGTAACTAGGCCAGTGCAGACCTAGACAAAGTGGCGCTCCATGAATACAACATAAACTCAGCCACTGGAGCAAAAGAGTTCCGAAGAGGGTGGTAGCAGGCACTGTGCTAGGGTGCATTTTGGAGTTAGAGATGGATGACAGACGGCACTTAAATGCCTTCTGCAAGCCCTGAAGCTGATGTCGCTTTAGATCAACAAGTGTCAGGAAGTTTTTTCAATCTGTTCACTTGTATCTCCAGTTTTGTTACTATATTTGCTACAAGTAGCATCCATGCAATGGAAATTTTTGTTTGGTGATGATTATTCCCTTGAAATTTGCATAGTAATTGTGCACCATCTCCATTCTCCCAGACTTTTTTATTTTCGTGCTATCCAAGTCAATCACCGCAGCACATGCCTCCACCCCAATTAAACTAATGACAGTGCAGCACTTGCAGATAAATGCTTAAGAGAGGCATCCAAGTCTACTGATACTTCAGTTAGGGCAATTTGGGCAATAAAGAACATACTTTGCTATTTGATGGGCTTTATCAGCTTTCAGCTCCCACAGCGTTTTATGAGATATGTTTCCCAAAACAAGATATGTGAAAATGGAAGGAGATTAAATGCCCCTTGGCTGGTCACAGTCACACTCCTGCTATCATCAGAGCTTATGTGTAACAAGGTTGTTGCAGCACCCTGCTTGGCACTGTGCTTTGAACACGTCCCCTTGTACAATAAGGGAGAGCAGCAAGCCAAGGCAGTGCTGCTGCTTCTCACCAGGGGCACAAGACAAAGCATGGCCAGGAAGATTGTTGGTACAGTGGTGCTACACATATGGGCAAAGCTGTTCTGCCAAATGGAGTCACCACTTCTCAGTCACCTGTCTTGTTTTTTGAATGGATCCCTTCTCTGCTCTTTAGGGCCTTTCATGCTAGAGTAAACTCCTCTAGCATAAAGACAGCCTGCTTTAACACACACTCTTCTTCCAGCCCTTTACTTCACAGGTTTCTCCTGCCTAACTTCCCAGTGCCTCTCATCCCCTTCACCTTTCCATCCTTTCAGCATTCCTTAGCAAGAGGGAAGCAATGTAGGAAGCATTTAATTACCAGTAAGACTGGGGAAGAGACTTGGAGGTCGCATTCCAGAATTATTATCTTGGAAATGTCATCACAGCTGCTGTAGAGACCCCAACTGATATAGAAATTACTTAGTTCTTCAGCCTTTCTTGCCGCTTACAGTTCCCAAGAATGGAGAGAGTATCAACTGCCAGATAAATCTCCTAGGTACAAAGAGACAGGGAAGAGATCCAGTGTGTTCACATCCTCTTGACAGTTTTGTAGAGGATAAAGAAAAGAAAAAGGAAAGGAGCAGAGGGAAGCTCTCTGAGCAGAAATATAAGGCAATTATTTTTATATTTTTTTTTACTTGAAAGGTGGGGAAGACAGAAATAAACAACAGAAAATTAAAAGCAACAACAGCAATGAAACAATCTCTCAGAAGGAGCCTCTGGAGTGGAGACAGAAGTGGAGAGCAGGAGGAGGATGTGCCTGTGGCTCCTTCCCATGCAGTACATCAACCCTGCCCTGTTATGCTCTAGAGTCCATAGGGACAAGCTCTTATTGAGAACAGCAGTACCTTTCCCAAAATGTAAGCCAGAAGCTTTTTCCTTCCTCCTGCAAAGGTTATAGCAACAAAACCAGCCAATGCCTATGACTCCAATGATTCTATTCAGGCAAAGACATGAGATAGAACTGCCACATCTTGAAGAAGTGCTCGAGCACCCACCTGGGAGCCTCACGGCATTGCTGGGTGCACCCAGCAGCTATTCCAGTGATTGGCAGTACAGGCTTTCCCTACAGTATTTTGCAGCCTGTTCTATGGATGAGTCCATAGCTTTGTTGGCAGAAATTTTTCCTGGATTTGTCTGGTAGGAAGTTTCACTATTTGCATTATTTGATTTTCAGTAAAGGCTATTTTTGACAAAAGTATTAAAGCTCTATAAATTTATATTCTATCTCATAAACATGGTAAAATGCCTTTTTGACAAATCTAATAAACATAACAAAATACCCTGTCAATAAAATCACTGAAATCCTGCCAGGCTGTATAATAACACTGCATTTCAGCATGGTTAGCACTGACTAAAGAAGGAACACAAAAAAAACGCCCCCCATTGAGCCGTAATTTGTTGCAGTTTGCTGACCTTAACACATTCAAATACCCTGTGCTTCTCCTTTCTACCAGTCTCTGAGTCTTCAGGGCAAGAATTAGCTATGGGGCAAAAAGTACAGAAGATTCCTATTTCACAGGAGCAGATATTGCTCTGTATCCTCCAGGTCTGTCAGCCTCCCGTGTCTATACATTTTGTACTCATTCCACTCTTAGTAGAATGACATGGGTCTCATAGAAGTGTCCAGAAAAAAAAAAGTGGAATGAGCTGGGAAAGATGGTGTAAAGATCATTTTCCTAGAACATAAAGAAAACAAAACATCTTCACTGTTGAAGTGTTGTTGGAGTACGAGCTACATTTCCCATCTGATCAAATAGGTCTAGCTTTCTAGCACAATGCAAACACTTATCTGAGTCCTACCTGCTCCTACAGACGTTCTGATCTCTGTGATGTGGTTCAGCTCTTTGTTAAGGACTTTTGGCAGTGGTACTCAAAGGCTCTGGGATGCTGTTAGTAGCACTGTTCTGTGCATTACAGTGACATGTTATTTCCATTTTCTTTACTGGCCTGATGAAGTTGGTGCAGTAGATCTGTGGTGGAGATGAGCAACACCCTTGAGCTCGCTGAATTGTGCTCTTTCCTAATCAAGCCAATGAGTTCTCCTTAACCTGCGTCTTCCAAACTATTATCTTCTCAGCCTCGTTCCACAAATACTTGCAGAATGGTCATAGAAATTATTTGATTTCTTGCACTGACATATAAACTGCCAAGTGTGAAATGTCTCTCTACTGGTGGTGTTTATTAAGATCCTTCTGGAAAAGTCATGCATCTTCCAGAGGGCTCTGTTTTGGCAGCTGATAGCTGAATGTAAATGGGATCTCCTGCTTGCAAAGTGAGAGATAAACAGCAGGAAATAACAAAGATTGTCTCAGTCCCAAGAGTGAAGTGACATTCTTCAGCATTCTCTTCTGCCTTCTCCAATTTCATAGAATGTATTTAATTAATTTCTATTATAAAAGAGACCTAAATTAGAGAAATGTGCTCAGAAAATCTTCCTCTCATTGCACAGCTATATTAACTTTATGATGTCACAAATGTCGAATAAAACATTTATATTCTTTTCTTTATTGGCTAAATTTGTCTCTGATTGTAAATCCACAGAATTCAATTAGATTACATCACATAGCAATTTCATCTAGTTTGTATAAGTTCTGAGGTGGAAATATTTACTAGTGGCTCTAATTCTCTTATTTCCAGAGCTTGATATCAAATCCACTTAATTGTTATTCTGCCTTCACTGCCATGAGAGTTGTTACTGAAAATGGAGCCAGAGGACTGACAGATCCTGTATGAAAGGTTTTCCGTGGTGAGGAACAGGTTGCCTAGGAGGTGGTGACTGGAGATGTTGAAGAAATCTGTGCATGTAGCACTGAGTAATGTGGTCTAGAGCAGTCACAGGCATAGGTTTGGTGGTTGGATTAGATGATCTTGGTAGTCTTTCCAACCTTAATGATTCTATGATTCCATGATTCTTTTCCATACCAGGTGTTAATGGCTTTATGTGAGAATGCAGTGTTATGGAAATGCATAACTGTTGCCTGGCCTCCTAGATTCCCTCTCAGACTGAATGTCTGAACATGCTTCTTGGAATTTTGTTTCTGACAGGTCAGGCTACATACCCATTGTCTGCAGATTTGTCACTCACCTCATACTTCACAGTGAAGCTCTAGCAGTGGGGTTAGTCTGAGATTAGGACTTTTACCTACAAAGTGTGGCTCTTCTCTGAGAGTCCTTCACATTTATTTAGAACTCCTTTAGAAGCTGTTGGCTGGGTGGTCACTTAGTGCTGGTCTTGTCAAGAGCTTCAGACTGAGCTGTGTAGGCCCCAGGCAGAGCAAGGTTTCAAATGCCAATTTGGAAATCTTTAATTAATAAGTTTTCATGCAGTGAAGGAGAGTCAAAGTGTTTCACTGAAACCTCTGCCCTGGATCCCTCACAGGTTCCTTAGAGATGAAAGGTGCTACAGAAATGTAAGACATTATTGCCATTGACTGCATCAATATGGCTCAGTACCACGAGGTGAGGCATTGTTCAGAATAATAATGCAAAGGGCATTGTTTGCTTCACCTTCACCAGAAAAGTCAGTCTTGTTCTGTAGCTTTTATGCATATCTAGGGGGGTGATAACCCTGACTCTAGTTGCTTGTTACCTTCTTTTTCCAAATGAAATGGACATAAGCTATATGATGATATCAATATAAATCTGCAGTGCCACAACTGAATATGTGAAAACAGTTTATGCTACTAAAAGTCTGCAGAAGCCAAAGGAATTCTGTGGATTTATTCCAAATTTATACTCACCAGAACCATAATATATCCTAATTGTTATTTGCTGACTGGTAGAGTCAAACGTTTCCTTTGTCAGTAGGATTCTGCATTTATAGGTAAATCTCTGTTATTGAGGTGTTAACACTGCATCCTTGGTGTAACTATGAGAGATGAACATCATTAAGCTGCAGTTCTCCAAAACGTCAGTTGTAGAAGGTGTCATTATAATGAATTGCATCCCTTGTCCAGTTATGTCTCTTTTGACCTAGACTTCCCAAGTACAGAAAAACACTTCTGAGTTCACCTGAGATCTGTTTTCCCCTGCAGCTATGATCATTTGAAATGTGTCAGTGAGTTTCTTTTGGACCCTTCACAGATCTCCCTTTCTCTGGCATTGTAGTCTTCATCAGTTTTACTTTGTCTAGCCTCTCCTCTCCTCTCCTCTCCTCTCCTCTCCTCTCCTCTCCTCTCCTCTCCTCTCCTCTCCTCTCCTCTCCTCTCCTCTTCTCTTTTCTCTCCTTTTCTCTTTCCCTTTCCCTTTCCCTTTCCCTTTCCCTTTCCCTTTCCCTTTCCCTTTCCCTTTCCCTTTCCCTTTCCCTTTCCCTTTCCCTTTCCCTTTCCCTTTCCCTTTCCCTTTCCCTTTCCCTTTCCCTTTCCCTTTCCCTTTTCCTTTCCCTTTCCCTTTCCCTTTCCCTTTCCCTTTCCCTTTCCCTTTCCCTTCTTCCTCTAGAGAAAAATGAGGGCAACAAGGAGACAAAAAGAAGAGAAAGGCAGAATTATCTGTATCGAGATATAAGTGGTCTGTTCCAGCACCTTCAAACTTCTTCCTAGAAGAGCTGGCCTTTCTGGTCTTCTCTCCCATGCTGAACATTTTCCACAGTTGCTCATTCCTAAATACCTGAAGAAGAAGAAAGGACCTTCTCAAACTGAGCAAGGAAGCCGCAGGAGGTTGTTTAATTCAAATATCCCCAAAATATAAGTGTGCCCTACACGAATGAAACAAACTTTGCAAGTTCTCAATCACCTTCTGATCAGGTGCTGTGGATGGTGAGAGGCAATCCTTCACATATCTTTTTCTTTCCATTACAAGAAGGAATCTACAGGAGATATCACCTGTCTTCTAAACTCTTAGATCACTATCTAGTTGAATCTGTATGTTTTCATCCTGAAATAGCATGCTTCTTTGCTTCTTTACTTCTTCCTCATAGGGTGATGTCAAAAATGTCATTCTTTATGAAAGCTGTGAGGAAAGGACAATGTCAGTGTGTGATGTGTAAGAATTGTGACAGGGAGAGGCCATAGATATAGGTCTAATGTCACTAATAATACATGAGGCAGCATACCAGGAGGTCTCTGAGAAGAAAAGCAGCACATAAGGGATTCTGGGTAGGGAAAATTCAGTCCTCCTTTGGGGGTTAATTCCAACAATTGCCCTAATTTATCCTGATATATCACTTCATTTGATATACTAGGTCATTTCAAACATTGAACCTTGAAAGGACAGTGCTGCTGTAGCTGTTCTTGTATGGCCCCACCTAATAAACTTAGATTAGGGTTGGTCATCTTGGAGTCTCAGGCTGTTTAAGTCTTGTAGGGATGCTGTTTTTACTGCCACAGCAACTTTTCTAGCTAAAGCACTGTCTGGAGAAGTTCAGTAATGACTCCAATACTGTAAATTTTAAGATATTCTGGTTTCTGTGCCAATACTACCTTAAGGTCTCATTCTCTCAATCACCAGTGACTTCCCTGGGAGTACCAGTTCTGGTCAGTGCACTTTCCTGTAACATTTAAGCATTTTGGGGTACAGTTGTGGAACAAAAGAGGTTGTGTTATGACCCCTGCCAGCCAGATCCACTTCCTATCCATCACACAAGCACATAACCCATCACACAATAACACAAAGATAGTACAATGGTACTTTGCCTCCTCTTCTCAAGTGGATACTCCAAGAGGACTTTTACCCAAGGACTGAGTTACCGTATTGTCTAAGCACTGTACAAATATTGGTAACTGATTTGTATTCTGTGCTACTCTGATATAGCAAACAAGTAATTTTATTTATACACTGAAGGCTCTTTCCCTACTTCATTATATTAAATTAAAGTTTGAACCAAGATCATCTGATATTCTTGAAATTAGAGAGGAAATATGTAAGTCACATTCATGATTGAATGGGTACAAGAAATCCACGATCGTATTTATGTCAGTGAGATTATATTAAATTATTGGCTTTATTTTTAGACTACATGAAGTCTCACATGCTGTCGGACTCTCAGACACAGTTGTCAAGACAGTCAGACAGGTTGCTATGGGGTCTTTTGCTATGATGGCACTGGGTCTTCTGTCAGAAAGCCAGCATGATCCGCAGCCTCCCGGTACCTCCCAGAGCAAAACAGCATGAGCATTTCTATCCTGGTACTTTTTCCCTCTTCAGTACTCTTTCTTCCCACCAGTGTTCCTAGTTCACTGCATACCACCAGCAGGGCTCATACCTCACCCCACATCCTTGTGAGTGTCCTGGAATTTTTCCTGAAATACCACTGTTGATGCTATGGGAGACTTTGGATTTTTGGGTGTGAAAAATGCCTATTGCACAGAGCTGAAAAGGCAGAGGGCAGTGTTTAGCCTCCCTCTGGCTACACCACATTCAGCTCCACCAGGTATGACTTTGCTTAGGACTTTCATTTTATTTAGCCAAGAACCAAGTTGTACTGATTGTATCCCATTGCAATCAATGTCAGGCACTTAAAGGCAGCTCTAACATTGGGCATCTGAGCAGGAAATCCCTGATGTACATGGAGAAGGCACTGGGCATTATGCAGTAGGAGGATGGCTTTCAGCTCTGCTTTCTGCAAAACTAGCACAGATTTGTTTAGCTCTTGGTAGCCTTGAAGCTTGGCGCTTATCATCAGCCACAGCTCCCTCTGCAAAGCATTAGCCTTGGAGGAGGCCCTCAACAAATCACAGGGCTCTCATCTGTGAGGCTCCTGCTGGCTTGGAATCTCTGTGCTGTTTCTGAAACCTCACAAGAAACAACAACAGCTCCCACAGCATTTTCTTGGGACACCTTGATAGGCAAGCTGAGCAGCTGGCGTTCCCATTGGCAAAGTTATGGGGACAAACAGGTGAAGTGTAATGAAAAGAAGGAGGGCTTCTACTCTGTGCCCACAACAGGCCACATGCTTTGCTGTTTGGTGGAGCAACTCTCACTATTTATTAAGAGGTCACTCCCCCTGTCCCCACTAGTGAGTGAAACTCCCCATGCCCTTTGCAGTGTCAGATTCCCGCAGGGCAGAGTGACTGTCACTTGTTGCAGCTGGAAAGCCCTTCATGACACAGGTCCCTGCAATACTCCACTCCTGCTTTCCTCAAGCTTAATGTGACTATGCATGAGTGCCCAGACACAGCTCATCTTTTAGAGTCAGTATTTGTCAGGAAGGACTTTGGCACTGGGGGCTCACCCCACTGTCAGGTCAGAACTAAATCCATCTAAAACACATTTTTCTCTTGGTGTGCTTTGAAACAAAGGCATTGTAACCACACTCTTATTCCTTTCTGATATCTCCATTGCTCTGCCACTTAGGAACTCAGCATGCTTTGTTTGAATTCTAAGATGATTTTAATACTATGTTTGTATCGTGCTCTGAATTGTTTCTATTGTTGTTCTACAGTGCCCCAAGTGTCCTGGCTGCAAAGTGCTGCGAGTACAATTGGATTGTTACTTTGCATAGGTAAACACTGGAAAGTAGGTTTACTAGTAATGTTAAATGGATATGAGTAAGCCTCGGGTATGTGCATAAACACATACACCAGAATTCACAGAAATAATCAGCAGATATAAACAAATCTATACATGCACCACAGAATTGCACTTATGCATGTAAACTGCCAACAGGCATCAAGGAAACATGCTGAGAAGATCACCTTGAATTTCTCTTGTTCTGATGATGGCAGGTTAAGTTTGAATGCAAATCTGAGCTTACTCACTGTAATGAAATTCCTGTTTTCTATAAAAGCTTGTTTTGCTTTTGTGTGGCTGCCCCAAACCAAAGAAGAACATCTCATTCCTGTTCATTGCAGCAGTTGGATTAGATGACCTGTAAGGGTCCCTTCCTACTCAAGTGATTCTATGATTCTATGATTGATCTTTCCTTTGGATAAACCATACCCACAATGACAGGCATGTAGAAAATCTTAAACCAAATGGATTTTCTGGCCTTCTGAGACAAGCTGAGGTGCAATGCTCCTCAGCTTCTGGCAGCAATTATACAGAAGGCAAATTAAACATGTTCTGAAGTGCCTTGGGCACTTTCCCACTTCCTCCTGAAGATCTGTCCCCGTGGGGCAGGGAAAGCAAATGACAGCAAAGACACAGTGTGCCATGCATGTGAATATACGTGGAAAGGCACTAAAAGGACACTCCTTCCAGCACATACAAAGAGGCCGACTCGATGAAGAGTTTGTCCTGTGCTGTTGGCTGCTCATGTAATTGCAATGACTGAGCATAGAATATGGAGGATGCCCGAAGCCTTTGCCTTTCCACAAACAGGTGATGCTGTAAGCCTCCAGCTCAGTGGAGCAATGAGAAAAAGTGAGTATATTTGAAGAAAGCCAAATTCTGATTCAACCTTATTTCTTTGCTCTTGGTCTGTTGGTTTTGTTTTGTTTTGTTTTGTTTTAAGGCATACAGCACTTGCTCTGTTTTCTCAGAAATCTTGCAGTAGTTTCTCTCTGTAATGCTTTCATCAGAGGAACAAAGGCACTGAATCAAGATTAGCAGTATCAAGAAAACCTGAATATCTGAGTTTTTTGGGCTGTGGCCTTGGCTTTTATTTTGTCCTGACTATTACATATGGCTGTGCCTGAAAAAATTCAGTAGGAATTAGAGATACAAGCCAAGGAGCCCAGTAGCATCTTTTACTGAATATTCTTGCACCTGGGACAGAAGGAAAAGAAGAAGGAAGGGCCTGTTCTGAAAGGAGGATGTGGCAAGGTTTGGGCTGGCCTCTTGTCCCATGTAACTAGTGATAGGATTAAAGGTGATAGCCTCAAGTTGCACTAGAGGATGTTCAGTTTGGATATTAGGAAGAATTTCTCAGAAAGTAAGTGGTGAGGCATTGGAACAGGCTGTCTGGGAAGGTGGTGCAGTCACCGCCCCTGGAGGTGTTCAAGAGCCGTGTGGATGTGGCACTGAGGGACATGGTCACTGGGCATGGTGGGGGTGGGTTGGCAGTTGGATGAGAAGATCTTAGAGGTTTTTTTCTAATTTTAATGTTGATGACTCTATGATCTGTTATTATCCCTGATGTAAAATGCCAGTCCAATTCAGCAGAAACCCATGCTTTCTCTCTAAAGCTTCCCAACGATACAGCTCTGGCTGCTGACATTTGCACTGCTATATCACCCAAAATTGATTTGTGAGGGCCTAAACAGTGTGGTAATAGGACATCAGCAGCACTGCTGCTCTGTCTGTGATAGCCCTGCCACTGATGCTATTGGAAGGATTGCAGAGGTGACAGCAGTGAAGGACATTTAAAAAAAAAAATAAAGATCTTAGCAGCTCTGTGAATATATTGGTCCACATGGACCCTCACTTGTGAAAGGCAGAGTATTTGTTTAGATTTGCAGATTGGATTAAGTGGAAGCAACAGCGTGCCTTGCCATTCCTCTGATTAGGAGAGGTTTATATGCCTGCTCTCTTTCTTAAAAGCTAAATTTATCATTAGCTGTCTTGGCAAGGGAAATTGGAATGAAATTTCAAGCTATTAACTTTTAACAGATAAATTTACTTATTGACCCCTTCCATAAAGAGGAACAGAGGAGACAGCCACGCTGCATCAGATCACAAGTCCCCTCAGCCCAGCAGCCGTTAGCAGAGTGGCAGTGGTGAATGCTCCAGTGTAAATGTCAGAACAGTGTCCATGCTTTGCTTGGTTCTCCTTGCAGCCTCTGGCAATCAGGGCTTGAAAAGCTTCCCATTTTGCTAATCTAGGATTTATTTCTAAGACTGAACCTTCCAGCAAAAGCTGCAGAATGAGAATGTGTAAAACTGTGAGAAGAAGAGAAAATGGGAGCATTCGAGCCATGTCTTGTTTACATCAGGCAGGGCAGGAAGGCTGCCTGTTGCTGCACTACCATCTGACCGGCCTTGGCCCCTTCTTTTTTTCTGCCACAGCAAATGCCAAGCAATGAGGTCTTGGAGATTTCCAGTTCCAGCTGTACAAGTAATCAATCTGTCTCCTCAGCTGGTGGTGAAGGGATTCATTTACTTTCAAGACGATTAGAAAAGAACATGCAAGTGGAGAAAGACCAATTTATTTCCAAGATAGAGGAGCATCAAAAGTTTGAAGGTGGTTTCTCAGTGCCAAAGTGTTCCTGCAGCTCCAAGCAGAAAGATGCAAAGGTCACTGCTTGTGTCAGTGCTCCTAGCATATGCTCCTGAAATCTTTTTCCACTGTGGTCAGAGAACCAGCTATTTTCACTAACTCTTTGTGATAAATAGGCTACCAGAGGAAAGAGTGGGTGATGGGCAATAAATATTACAGATTTCATTCTTGTTATCCTCACTAGAACTCCCTCTGAAACCTTACATCTCTTTGTCTTGTGAACAATGCCTATGTGCATGCTGTATAAGCTCTCCTTTCCCACCATCCTTTAGTAACTCAACATCTGTAGACTGGAGCTGAGGATTCACCAGCAAATAGACAGCAGAGCTAAAAATGAGCACAAAGGTGATCTGAACTAAATCTTTCAAAGCTTTCAGGCCACGGTGCTTTGATTAGTGAGCAGACAAGAAAACTCTGTACCCTCACAACCTCATCCTGTAACTAGCTGCTCTTCTAGGCCAGGAGTCTTACATGAGCAGAAACTGGGAAGACTGTTATCCCTTATCTCTCGTCAAACTTTGTCATCAGTTTTGAATGTGACATTTAGTAATGTAGCAACAGTAGAGCATAAAGGAAATAAAAAAAAGGAAAAGAGGAAAAAAATCCTCTCAGACTCCACATAAGAATAGCTTCTGCCATTTGCCTTTTGTATCCACTGCTGAGGTATATGAAAAGAGCAGGAGATAAGTAGCCTTATGACTACGACAGATTAGCAGGCTCTGAGGTACCAAGCACGGATTGCTGCTGCTGAGAGTATAATGGCTATTGAAATTCACATATTCACAGGTATTTCCAGGTGGCACTGCAAAGAGGGGACTGTAGAGAAGGCTTTGGACCATAAATGCTGCAACCATGCTAAGTAACACCAAGAGCAAAAACCCTGTCCCTGGTAAGTGGCACTGACCTGTTCCTGCCATTTGAAGATCCTCTCTGACTTCAGATTATGGATCCTCAGTGAAAAAGGACTCTCTTCAGCTTGGAAAGTTCCTGGCAGAGGCATTCTGCAGAGAAGTGAATGCATGTCCCTGACGTGCAACAAGCTGCCACAAGGTGTCTGCTATGCTGCCAGGTTCTCCAAGGCAGCTCAAAGGCTCACCTCTGCCTGGTGAGCCAGTGGAGGGAGTTCAGGGGCACAAAGGTAAGATGGAGTTTTTGGTTTCTCTAAAAGCCTTTGGTTTTGCTTATGATTTGTTTTGCAGAGCTCACTGAACAAGGATGGGGCTTCATGGGTATGCTGTGGCTTAGCATAGCTACAGAGACATGTTGCGTGATTGCCCTCAGCACATGGTCTACAACGTGTTGTGTCATCCAAGGTGTGTATCAGAGAGTGTATCAGGGCAGCACAAGGGTGGATAAGGCAATAATGACTTCTGCTTTCCTTGCTTTAGCTCTGGAAGGTGAGAGGCTCGAAAACAGCTGCATCAGGTTTGCATGAGGACAAGGGTGTTACTAATTCTCAGACACAATCTGTGATGGAAATTGTGAAGCATTCTGCAGGTGAATTCAGTTCTCCCAATTTCCAGACTTGTAAGGTCAGTATTACTGTTCCTGTATCATAACTGGGGAAATGGACAGGGTCACATAGCAGATCAAGGACAGACCTGGGAAAATAATGCAGCTACCTTTTCTTCAAGTCTCCTGGTCTAACCCATTTGCGTTTTCTTCACTATTTTCTGATTAAGACACATATCAGTTCTTTTTTTCATGTCAATATATTGTACAGTGTCTACACCCACAGGCCCTGAACAACTTCCCAAGCATTTGAAGTGCTATCTTTCCAGAACTCCTGTGAAGGAAATACTAGAAAGTCTCTTTAACACTTGAGGAACAGCAGTGCAAAGGGTTAAGATGTGCACCATTGCCTTTGGTTTGAAGAAATCCAAGATTACAGAGAAAGCTGAACTAGAATAAATAATGATAGCATAAGTTCTGTGAGAAAGCACTGTTATAACTTGATCTTGGATATTTAGATGCAGAAACCTTAATACATCCTCTGCCAGGGAAGGAAGACAAAGTACGCACCCAGCTTTCATGTTTGCACCTCTCTGGAGAATAGAATTTGCACACAGTTGTTAGATCTCAGTTATATCCACACATTTCTCTCCAGCTGCTGCTGTTACTCAGCAGAAAGGTGGGATGTTTCTTTTCATCTCTTATGTGCTTTTCATTAACTGATCCCCAAGGAAAAGAGGAATTAAAAACCATATCTGGAGGCTCCCAAGGATACATCCTGGACGGGGCTGATCCTCCCCTCCCATCATGTGGGTTTCCATCATCAAAGTGCAGGGACACTTCAGAGAAAAGGCAAATAACTCTAACTTGTGTGATGGGTTTGTGATATAGTTACCCCATCAGAAAAATTTGCTTTCTGGATGGCACGGTTAGCTCGGTGCTCTAATAGTAGGGGGTGTAGGTTATGACCGAGAAGCATCAGCAGAGATGTATGGGGGCGGCACCTGAGTACCAATGTGACCTGAAGGTCAGAAGTGAGGGCTGCTAACAGATTTTGTTTTGTGTCAGATTTAGATCCAAATACCTTTATAAAAGAAGCATGTCCTTCCTGCACTGGAGTCACCTGTACTCAGGGTAACTTCATTATGTCAGAAAAGCCAAAGTTTCTTCCAGAATTGCTAAAACTCAGCATCAAAAAATTAAGGTTAAAAGCAACTCCACGGCCATGTCTATTCCTCTCTCTAGGTAAATGTTTACTTTCTTTGTTTCTGTGTCGGTGGCACTGACCAAGTCAATGCTGAGCTGCAGCAGGACGAAACGAGTTATTGCTGGAGCCCCTAGGGTCATACAGAGCACACGGACATAATGCAAGAAGCACATAACTTATTTTTACTGCGGGGAGAATACAGAAACAATCCCCAGGTCTACGAATAGAAGCTGCCAGTCCCATAACCATTAAGGCCACCAGGCTGTCTTATTAAGGTCAGATGCAGTGTGTCGTGTTGAACGCAATTATTCCACCGCTTATAATTTCAGTACATTTGATTCTGAATATGAAATGAGACAATTTTCTTCCCGGGGATAAGAGAAATGCATGCCTTTGCAGAGCAGGAGACACAATCACTCTTAGATGGACCAGCTTTATTTCTTCTTGATGAGGCACGGACTCCCCAGGGAATGAGTCTGAAACAGTATCTTTGGCAGAAAGGGGAAAATAGAAAGAAAAAAGTTTTTCCTCTGCTCCTGGGGCTATTGTGCTTGGATGGCGACCTGTTGCTAAGTGGCCCCATGGGAATGATTCCCAAGACGATCATAGTTCTGTGGCCGAAGATTTCAATCTCTTGAGACCTCTTTCATCCTTCATTCAAATCCTGAGATTGACCCTGTATGCTATTAGTTGCCCTCAGCTGCCATTCTTCCTGTTTTAAGAGCAGGGCTGACAGGAACATTAAAAAAAGGAAGTCGTCAGATCTGGCAAATTTTGTCATTAGGTAAGTGCAAAATACTCATTTCATTTATTTATTTGTTTGTTTCCTCTTTTTGAAGTGAATGGGACTGGATTCTTTGTTTTCTTGCACTTTACGCTGAAATGGATGGTTGTGCCAAATGCTTCAAACGTGCTGCCAAATCCAGAGAGCAGCATTTTTATATCTTCTTTGTTTAGGCCTGAATGCCTGTGCAAGGTGCAAAGTAAGACTAGCTCGAATACTACAATAGTCCCAGTCAGAGAATGTTATTAGCAAATGGTAAAACAGAGCAGCATATTTCCTTGGCTCTTCTGCCTCTTGTCTGAAAACAGGATCACTGAATCTGGGCATAATCCTCACCCTATAAAGCTGGCACAAAATCTGAATGCTAAGTACCAAACAGCACTACCTGCTGTCTTGCTCACTTGCAAACTGGAAATAAAATTATTTTTTTAAGAGCTGGGCCCATATGGGAATTATAGCATTGCCAGTTTGTTCCCTCAATAGCTTTCATGTGTCCTGTGATCACCTGTAATTGCAGCACTAAATGGACAGCAAATGATGCACTTACCATTAATATATATATATATATATATTATATATATATATATAACCCTCTATAACCAATTCACTTCATACCCAAAAGGGAACTAAAGGTTTTGGTTATTCTCTAGTCCCACTAGATTTTTCTCCTGATTGGCGGATAGCCCTGCAAAATGTTCTGGGTGATGGCAGTGCTGACAACAGCGTTCCCACCCTTAGGAACTGCGCTCATGGTGAGCACTCTTCGTTACAGCAGCACAGGGGCTGGGCTCAGGCTATATAGAAGAACCTCTGGAATGAGTGTACTTCCTCCTTCTACAAGTGAGGTGATCTCCCTCTGGTGTCCTCGGAGGGACAAGTACACACTGCCTGCCAGTACAAGTTTAAAGGTCCTGAAATCACATTTTCTTGAATCATTTAGTGTCCTATATCATCATGCTTAGGAAAATGAGTGTGATCTAAGTGAGCCCTTAGGAAGAAAGACTTCACCTTCACAAAGGCACAGCTGGTGCTAACAGCCCCCAGAGCCCTATTGGATGAGCCCTGGCCAGCTGTGGTTAATTATCCTACATAGTTCTGGTGGTGGCTATTAGGGATGTTAACTCATTCTTCTTTCAGCTCCTCCTAGCAGAGGTAGCCAGAAGGCAGTTCTTTAGGAAGGTAAAATAAAGGGAGATTTCTGCCCTCATCTCTTCTTTCAGTGAGTAGAAATAAACTCTAGCAGAGCAGTTATCCTCTGTTCATCCTTGAAAAAGAGAAGTTTTCCTATTAAGAGCCTGAATCTGACATCTTCTTCTTTGTCTGCTAGCATCAGAATGAAAGACTGTGGGGTTTAGCTGTAAGTTTGTGAATTAACATTTTAGAGCCTTTGTTTGTTTGTTTGATTGATTGTTTTTTGTTTTTGTTTTCCTTATCCAATGTGGAGGAAGGTCCTAACTTTGCATTGAGAAATAATGAAGTTGGAGGGAGGCAGCCTGAGGATGAGTTTGAGAGTTTAGAGAAACAGTCTCAGCTCAGGATGCTGGGCTGGGATCCTGTGATTACTGTAAAAATGCAGTGTTGAATTACCACTAAACACATTAATAAGTAGTGAGCGGGTTCACTGAGATCATCAGTATCTTCTTGAGGAGCTTGCTGTGCTTGGATAAGCCTGTATCCTCCCTGGTAAACAGCTGGCATTTTATTTTGATCACAGGGAGGCTGAGTTTGAAACAGTACTGACTTGGTATGTGTGAGAGTGTTATTAAAATGTCTCTCAAATTGGGTTTTGCTTTTCTGTTTAAAAATCCCATGTAAATGATGCACAAAGGATTTGAAGTGGGGGGGAATAATCAGAGATAATAATAAACTATTAATAGGAACTAGTCAAGTTTCTCTCAGAGGGATTAAGACTCAGTCACATCTCATTTAGGAGTGCAGTATTAAGCCATCCTTCAGAATGACAAGGTTTATATTTTTGCTGAGTTGTTTCCAAATGAGGAAGGAAATCTCAATTAATTCAAATTTTTGCCTGTTGTCAGTCGTGCTTCCATGTGTTAGCTCTCATATTGAGAGTCCAGCCTGATGTCTGATGTATCCAGCTGCAGCAGCAACGGATTTAGGTTTATCAGTGACAAGGAGCAGTTAAGCAATAAGTACCAAAATTAGGTGTCCAGCACTGGAAGCATTGCCTAATGAATGGACACTAATAGGAGGGGAATACATCCCCCCATTCACCAGGAGTCCCTAATGTCGCCATAGATAAGGAATTTGAAATGGTTAATTGCTTGATTAATTAATGGTTGGTTGCTTAATTGAAATGGTTAATTCTGAGAAAAAAACAGAAGTTTTTCATTCATGTTGGCTGCTAGAAACAAAATTGCAGTTGTACATGGAAAAAACCAGCTCAGCATCCTTCCAGCCACCTCTGTGCACAGCAGCTATCAAACTCAGTGTCTGTATCTCAAAAAATGTTGCTCCTATTCCTTCTTTTGTGACTCTGCCCCTTGGCAGATCTCATCGTTAGAAGCTCTTTGTTTCCCGATACCTCATTTTACACATCCTCTGTAGGTTTTTCATACTTTAGTTTTACAGCCCATCTAAGCAGCTGAGTCAGGGAGCTCATCCGTAAAGCTTCTAGAACATATGGCACGCATGAGTCCTCATTGGGTCACAACTGGATTCATCAACATATTTGGCTTAGCACAACAATCATATATTACATTTAGGTACATTTTATACTGTCCCTTTTCAACTTTGCTATAAATAATCTTCAAGTATATGCAGGCAGTTATTTTGGTCCCCTTCGGTATCAGTTAAAAAAACCTCAACATCAGCAGGGTTGTGGCCACTTGCTGAAGTATCTCTATTGATGTAATTATCCCAGATAGCATATCATCCAGAGATATATTGCTTTAGGTGGAGAGGATCTGATCATCCTTCTCTTGTACAAGAGAAATGAACTCAATGAAGTAAACTCAAGGTAGTCGTATTACTATGATTCCAGTCATTACTGCAGGAGCAAAATCAACAACTTAAGGGATTCCCTTAATCAACTTGCTGTCAACTTTTGTAATTTTAAATCAGTTTACTGGAATTGTCTTTGCTCTAGAATGTCTCTTTGGGGTATCAAAAACATCTATCTGAAATGCCTCCCATTTCAAGAGGCATCACTCACTGTAAGCTCAAACATCTGCTTTCCTCCCAAGTGTGCTCTTCATTTTGATTTCCCTAGTTCTTAGCTGTGATGTTTGAGAGCTCTTCCTCAGTACAGGACTTGGTTGTTATTGTTCTTCCCATGTTCTCCTGAGGGAAGCTGAAAGCAACAGTTCCCAGGAGCACGTGTGAGGAAATCTTGGTGAGAAGAATTTCCTTGGATATACTTTACTAACAATTTTTACTGGTGTGTGAATATTCTAAAGAGCATGAATTCTGAATTTGTAATAGAATTAGACTTTGAAAGCCTGCATTCACAGTTAACAAGGGGCAGGAATTAGGAGTAGACAAGAATATTAAGGTCTTTAGAAATCTAAATGAAGCCTGCACAATTTCAGCTACAGAACTCTTGCAACAGTTTGTGAATGAACTACAAGTTATTTGAATTAATTAATAAGGTTTCTGGGTACAATTTCAGATGGTGAACTCATTGAAGTAAAATCTCAAATCAGTGAACACACACTTCATAAGAATAAACAGACTAAGAGATAAGCCTAATTCAGGAAGTTATGTACATTAAATATCTGCTACTCCCCTAAGATTTGCCCGTATACCTTTTTTTTCCCCCTTATTCCATGCACTCACATACACACACACACACCCTTCACTCACTCTGGACAATTCAAGTCTTCTGGCATCTTCTCATTAGCCATAATTACCATTGCAATTGTCATTTTGCTGGTCAAGTTCCTCCTCCCTCATCTTTTCTAATTTTGCATTGTGCACTACTCTGTGATTTCTCTCTGTCTTGTGGAATTAATTTTAAATGAAGAGACTTACGTGCTTCAGTCTTTAGATGGCACCAAAACTGAATGCACTAATTAGGGAGGCTTTATGATTTCTATTATTTGCCAGTCTCAAATAGGCTTATTGTTTTGGGGATTGCGGAAGTTCATGTGCTCTGATTTTCTATCAGTTCTACATACGTGCTGTCTGCAGTGCTAAATCTTATGTTAATTAAAGAGCATCATCTAAATAGCAACAATTGCACTAGCAGCTTGGAAGTGCACTGTATGTCGGGAAAAATTGTACTGAACTGAACTACAAAAGGCAACAACATATAATCAGACTCTTAAAATATAACATTAAATGGTGAGCTTGTCTGATGTTGGTAGAGATCCTTTCAATTCCTTCCTATTCAAGCGTATGAAGCAGTGAAATATTTTCTTTTCATCTCAAGGCATTATTATCTTTAAAGAGTTTGTGCACTGACTTCAAGCTGTCTAGGTGATATTGACTGAAACAAAGCAATGCATACAATTGCATTTCTAAAGAACCAGTGCAAAATGATATGAAATTAAAATAGATGGAGACATTAAGTGCTCCCCAAGGGCAATAACACTGGTACTTAATGGTCAGAGATGTACAAGAGACAAAACTAAGAGTTATTTACTACATAAATCCTAACAGACAGGCTTCTTGTAACTGGAGTTGTGGTGGAAGAGGGTTTGAAATTGCTGCTTTCTTTCACTGCTAATGCTGAGGTGGTCATAGCTCCCCAAAATGTATCGCTTCCCCTCAATCCTTCCCATATCCCAGTGTCTTTTGCTAAACTATTTGTTCCTTTAACTGCAGTTGTTAAAGCACGGTCAGAAGACAAGAGCCTCAGAAAGCTGAAAGATTTTAAAAAGAAAAAATTCTCTTCAGGTTCATTTTTCTTGAGCTGAAATTGAATTGCTTGCATTACCGTTTATTTATTTATACTGCATTTCTGAGCAGAGCACTTTTGTGTCTAATGATCAAGTGACCTAGAAGATTTGAATTTTAAAAAGCGAGAGCTTTACTGCTGAAACCTGGACTCCTTGGGCTTGGTTGACGCTGGGATTAGTAAGACAAAAGAAAACGCCTGTGTGTGCAAGGGTGCTGTTCTGTCTAATCACTCTGGCTCAAGGCGTTGTTTCACTTAGTTCAAAAGTGTGAATCATATTCATTTTTTAAAAATATGAAGCAACATTCATTGCAAATCCAAGCAGTATAGTTGGTCTAAACCAACAGCTAAAGTTTAATTTCATTAGAGAAGCAACAAGCTCTTTGTTATCTCAGGTGTTACTGTGTTGACAAATAAAAGATGCATACTGCAGATTCTTAGAGAAATTCCAGTTTTCCCCAGGTATTTAGAAGTCCACTAGAGCCTGGGCCCTCCATCTTTACCTTCCTCAGAGAGTGCCTGATGTTCTTTGCCTGGAAGCTGACTGCCTCCTTGGTTGTACTGTAGCCCTGAAACTCCCAGTAAAATCCTGACAAGATAATGTGGGAGATGCTGGGAAATCTTAAGGTGCTTCCCATTGGTAAAGTGAGTGTGTGTGATGCTAAAAGAGTAACAGAAAATTTGATAGCATCAGGGATATGGGAATAAAGGAATTCCCAAATCCTCTTGGCTTTGAGGGGCAATGCAGACAGTCCCCAGTGAGGGATACTCTGGGAAGTGTCAGACTCACAGTGTAAGTTTTGTTACAGATCTTTTTCTCCCAGTACTGCTCACCAAATGCTGGTACATAATTCCCTGGAGCTGTCATCCTGGGCATTCTGCAGTTGAACAGGGGCCTGAAATAACACATTACTGGCTCCTTTGTCAGCCCTGGTTTTCTTGGGTAAATGCTGAGCTCCAAGCAGGTACTGACAACACCCATCCTGCTTTCAGTGTTTTGCCTTGCTGGAACATGTGTACAGAGAAGCCAGGGCATCTCTATCTGTGGAGGCTTTCAGAGCTCCTATGGATGAGGCCTTGAATGATATAATCTACTTCTGAAGCTGACTTTGACCTCGTGTGTGGATTAGATTGGCTTTTGAAATCCCTCCAACCTGATTTTTTCTAAATCTTGGAACTTCTTTTCTGTCTTGATTATTTTGACTCATTGGCTCCTTTTATTTCTTCTCTGAATGATCTAAAAAAAAAAAAAAAAAAAGCATCTCCTCAAATATATTTTTTAAGTATAAGGAAGATAATAAGATCCACAGAATAACACAGATGACCCAAGTGGAAATTTTAGTAGTACCATTACATCAGAGAAGGGCTTTAATTAGTATACCTGAAGTAAAGATAATCAATTCTGCCTGTATCTGTTACAGACACATGAGAGGGATACTAAGCAGATAGAGACCATCATTTGTTAAAGTAAAAGGTGTCTTCTTTAACCTTGCAGAGATCTCTACTCCAATACTTTGCTTCATTTTTTGAGCAGTTTAGCAGGGCAGTAACTGTGGAACAACTAAGGAAGAAAAGTGCTTTTTTTTTCTAGGATGGAAGAAGAAAGAATTCATAGAAGGAGAATCTGAGAAAGCAAGAAACTATAATACTAAATATGTGATGTTTTAATATTTACGTTGCTGGTGAGTTCATTCTCAGGAACTGTACAGATTTACCTTAGCCAGTAATGAAGAACTTCACTCCTAGGGAATTCAACTAGGATCAGTGGCACTGAGCTTTGCTCTCACACATAAGGGGACAGAAGATTGAGGAGTTTGGGATGCAAATTTACTTCTCACCTGGAAGATGTTTCTTTTCCAAGGATACTATCACAGAGGGTGCATTGAGTGACTTGGGATCTTCACTGCCTCAGAGTAAGTTTCCTCCTGATAGGTGGTTTCTCTGTGAAGGTCTCCAGCCTACATACTGCACAACCAGCATGGCGGCCTACCACCAGGATGAGAATTCAGTAGAGAATGGCTTCACCTGTCCTCACTGTCACCAGCCTTCTTGGGAACAGCCTCCTTCCAACAGACTTGAAAAAGAGCCTTTGGCCCAACTTAGTGCGCCCATGTTCACAGATGCTTGTTGCAGGAGGGAGCAGCCTGAAGTGTGAGCAGTAATTGCTGTGTCTGGTTTGAAAATACAAAACTGGAGCTAATACAAAAAAAGTGACCTTGGATTGTCAGACATTTATGAATCTCTGCTTTCTAAATACTCCTTAATTTTGGATCTCTTTGAGTATGAAAGAAATCTCAAAGAGGCTGAGAGAAATGTGAAGGAAGAGAGGAGAAAATGAAAGAGAAAAGCAATCACTGTAATAGAGATGGGAGCCAATTTTCTTAAATGTCTAAGGGTCTTATGAAATCAGCTCTCTTGTAGGTTGAAGACACTTGGGATGATTCTCATAATTTACTCAATTTACCAAGCAAAAAAAAAAAAATACAACACATTCTAAAAAGCTTGGCACTCATTTTACTGCAGGCAAAACAGCCCTTATTTACAAGGTCTCTTGCTAGACTATGTATGTCCTTTTCAGGGCGGTGGATCCCTGGGGAATTCCCCCTCACATACATTCCTTCTCAGCAGGCAGAGAGCAGCTAATATGCAAGAATGCCTGGAAGGAGTAGCTCGTCACTGTGTTTGAGTGACAGCACGTAGACCAGTCAGTTTCCAGTAGAAAGACTGTCTGCTGGTATTTCAGCTCTCTGATTGGGATTCTGCTTCCCCTCCAGTCTGGCCTCTTCTTGTCTGTTTGTTTTGCTATCGTTTGTACGGAGATCATCAGATGCAAGTACATTTGACATATGGAGATAACAGTCAGGAAAGGAAACAACATATGGCAGACAATTCATATCCATCAAGATCTGTCATAAAACCATTTTTAGCAATAGAAAAAGAAGGGTGGAAAAAGATAGCAAGTTTGAATTTAAAATAACCATGATACTCTAACAAGCAGGAGGGCCTAGGGCTTGCTTTGCTAGATGACACCCCTGGTTCACTGAAGCCAGAAGCAGTTGACACTCAGTGCTTCAACAGTAGGCTAAAATCTTCTGCAGTGCATTGGCCAATTACTTCTTGACCATCGTGGCTGATTAATGACTTGTTTCAAAGCCCTGATAGAAGCTCAATGTGTTGACTGTTTAGCCTATTGAAGTTACTCTGGAGTACTCCTGAGGTAATCCAGGTGTTTATTCTGGAGCTGCAGGGGCAAGGGAGAAAGGCGATGTGGCACCTGTGCTAAAGGGTGAGTAGTGCTGGAGAACCCATCACGGTCCAGCTGTCCTCATGTATCTCTTTTGTCTTGTGACATCGTCACATAAGGGATTAGGTAGATGGGATGATCTAAGTCCTTTCCAGCAGGGCAAAATCACAGAATCACCAAGGTTGGAAAAGACCTACAAGATCATCCAGTCCAGCCATCCACCTGTCACCAATAGTTCTCACTTAAACATTGCTAACATTGTCTGCTAGAAGGGCAGCTCGCATTTGTATGAAGCATGAGATCAGGCTGTAGTCAAATGATGTGCAAGGGTGTTTAAATATGTAGCACTAGGCATCAAGAATACTCCCAGGATTAGTGACCTGTGGTAAGGTGTGGATGTATCCTAGAAATATGCCACTCAATTTCTTTAGTAAAAAATGTTGATACTTTAATTTGGCTGAATTGAAATGAAAGCCCTTTTTGGCTGGAGAAGTGTTTTGATATGCTCTGTCTGCTTGAAACACGGCTGTATTTGGATTAATGGATTCTCATGTATCGAAAAGTTTTAAAGGAATGATGTCGCTTCCAGAGTAAAAAAAAATACTATGTATGCCACTAATATATATCACATTTAATAGTAATAAATGGCATCTCTTCAGTAGGCCACAACCATTTTTCACCAGGGGAACATCGTCTTTTACCAAAGAAAGTGGCCTTTTACTTTTGTTTGGTTTCTTTTTTATGAGCCTTTGGAAGAGTTCTTTTGGATCAAGAGGCTCTTTTAAGAATAAGTAAACCTCTGCAAGGGAACGTTTACTTTGCCCAGGCTTTAGAGGTCTCACAGGCTCAGTCATGGTATCTCCAATTTGCCAAGAGGAAAGAGCAACCTAAAGCTCCTTCTCATAAAAGCAGAATCTGAAAAATAGAAGAAAAATAGCCATAATATAGTGAAAGACTTTCAGAGAGGTTCCTCTCTCAGTCCTTTTTCCTGATGATTTTTCACATAATTTTCAGTGTGACCAACTCCTGTTCTTCTATGTGAATTGCCTTCCCATCTGATATTTACTCTGCTCCAGGTGAAGAACAATTGAGCTGTGACAATGGGGTTTGGTGGTATGACATCTCTGGAAGTGCAGTGATGGCTAATTTTGTTGGAGGAAGAAATGAAAGCTCTCTGGGATGGAAAAGGCCTGTCAGATGATTCAGGACATCTGTCTAAGAATGGAATTTTTCAACCTTATCCATGGGTTAAATGTGCTTTACTGAGCAGAGTTACAAGAGAGAGAAGCTAGGCCAAGTGCATCTTCCGTTCCTGTCTGGGGAGGATGAAGCCATTGCCTGGTCTAATAGGGTGTCAAAGCCCAGCCCTATCTAGAGCCTTGTCACAGAGTCAGAACAGGGAGGTTTTATTGTTGCTGGGCATGGCAATTCTTTACAGGTGCCAACTGGAAGGGTTTAAAATGCAAAATGGCATTTCAATGTTTAAGAATAGCAAGTAATTTGATGGCTATAATAGAAAACCTTCCAGTACTTTAGCAATGTGTTCCAAAGCTGCATAACACTGCTGATAAAATTGCCTTTGGATTCCTTGTCTAATATTCCAGCCTTTCTCTCCCTCAGCAAAACACAATAGCTTGCACTAAGCCTCCCTGGGCGGGCAGCTAACAGCACATTTACTAGACACTTCAAACATTTGATCATATTTCTCCTGAGTGTATTTAATATCTGTTAATGTCAGCAGCCCCAGCCTGATCGAAATACCTGCATTGCTGGGAAAAAATGTTTAATATAAAAGATGACACGGGTAAGCAATCACTTACTGATGTCTTTTGGAAATGGATAGGTGACTACCTAACCCCCCCCACCTCACTCCCCTCCCCGCTCTGTTACCACCCTGCTGCTGTGTGCTTCTCTGAATGCATTAGAGTGGCTATTCTGAGTATGCAGGAGATGCCAGGAATAGTTTCATGTTTCCTGCCTCATCAAACCAAATTCAATCTGTAAAAAATTAATACACCCAGAAGGAACAGTTAAAAGCATCTCCAATCAATTAATGTTAAAATGGGAGCTAGGAGGCTGATTTGTTAAAGGAAACCCAATCCAGCTCAGTGCTTGAGAGGCTGCTGGGGCAAGAGTACAGTCAGCTAGTCAAGTCATAATGTTTCCAAGGGGGAAAGCAAATAAGGTTTAGGCAAAGGCTATTAATGCATCATTCCAACTGTTCAGTCTTGGGGACCCTAAAAAGACGCACTGTTTTGAGCCAGGCAAGAAGCGTCAGCAGAGAGTCTTTCCATAGGGGAATGGATGGCACATGCCCAGCTCTTTGCACTGGACATCTGTGTCTTCTCTCTTCTCCCAGAAGGAACTGCAAAGGGAAATACAAAGATACAGCCAACATCCTTGAGATCTGAATACTTATAGAAGCTTTGTGTGAGTTGAGGTGAAAAGTGGGTATGCCATCCCTTTGGCCTATGGACACAAGTACTGGAAGTCAAAAAAGGTGAAAGAGCGTGTTGGGATTTTTTGCTGTTGTTTTCCCTGATTTCTGAGCCTCTTTTACATTCAACATTCTCTCCACTATGACAAGGGCTGGGCTTTAAATTAGTTTGTAATGGAAGCAAAGACTCATAGCATCTCTTGACTGCAGAGCTTGGTGCTTTAAGCTGCAGTTTGAAAGGCGTATAGGGAAAGTTGTAAGAACCAGCAGTAAAAGGTTCTCATAGTGAAATTAAACAGAAATCCCGCATAATTTTCAAAGAGGAGGATTAAATCTGTAACTCTCTGCTGTCTCCTACCTGAAATGCCAGTCCTTATAAAAGTGATAACTGAATTCCAGTTTGGTTTTGTTGTGTTTGGTTTTTTTATCTCTAATGCTGTCAGATTGTTTCCAAAGTGTAGAAAAATGCCAAATTATGTCTGAATTCAAATGAAACATTCAAGTATTTTTTCTTGCTATGTGGCCTCTTAGAGGAAAAAAAAAAAAAAGTTGTTGTTTTTTTTTTGTAAAGTTAGGTATACAACCAGCTGAAGCCTATTATTATTTTGCCTCTGATTAATGTAGGTCACACTTTTCTTCCTTGCAGCTATTAAGTATTTAGGGCCATTTATACTTTAATCCCTTGTCTTTTTCTTGTTTCTTTGTTGCTGTGTTACATCCTCACAGTCAGACAGCATTGAGATAAGTGGTAGAAAAATGGGAAGAGGGAGTTAACACAGTAATCCAGCTTTGAAATAATAAAAAGAAATTGTCCTGAGGTAAGTGCTTGAATCCAGAGAGCTTACTGAAGGCAGAAGGGAGGGAAAAAATAAGTGTGATAGGAGAAACTGAGGCGTAAAGAGAATAGAGACACTCTGTGACAGGACCTGAGTCAATATCAGGGTGCTGTATTTGAATTCTGTTCTTGTGAGAAAGGTTTAATGGAACTGCATTTCCCTGAGTGTTGACCAGATGAGCCTGAGCTAGGAGTAAAGGGGGTCTACTGAAAGCTATGGTAGTGTTGCTTGGGTGTAGGTAAGTAGTTCAGCTGGTGCTGAAGTTGTGCTGTCTGTTGGGCAACTGCACTCAGAAGGAGCTTCCATGTTGCCCTTTGTCCTTCTGAACAGGATCCCTGTATCTGAGAAACGCATCCAATCCATTCACAAATCTTTGCCTGTGAGTTCTTTGAAGGAAATGATATCATCCAGGCTCACTTTTCCTGCAGAAGGGTGGACATGATGAACTTCGGAGCTCTCTTCCAACCTGGGCTGTTCTGTGATTCTGTGAAACTTGCAGGCACTAGCACCAGCTCTGATTGCAGAGAGGAAGAATCTGTCTGGTAATTGAATTTAAACTATCGCCCTTCCTATGTTCTTTTTTATTTTAGGTAGAAGGAAACAGCAGCCTTCCCTCCAGTTAAATCAGAGGGAACCGTAGCTGGAGAGAGCTTGGATAAAACCAATTGAGATATTTTTATGTTCCCTATAAGAAGTTTATAGAGAAATACAATTATTGCTCTCCTCTGTCAATAACTGGGCATGCTGACTCCATAGTGCCCTAGGTTATGCTTCTGGTTCTTTGCTGTTCAAAAGCCAAAATCAATTTCCCCATGAAATTTTGAAAACAAAAATACAAATTTAAGGAGACTTCTTGGACCTCGTGTTTTCTTCGCCACAACAGTTTTAAACTGGATTTTGCTGAACAGGAAGCATCTTTATTTCCTTTATCTGGGTCTGGGCAAGAGGAATGATGTTGCTGCAGCCAGGATATGGGAGACGGCATGACTCAGCTGTGTCCTACACTGAGATACAATAAAACACAGCATGGTGCAGCTTTAATTTTAATTCAAAATAACTATTTCCGTCGCCTACAGAATTCCTCTAATACACTTATCTGGGAGAACACAAAGATTAAAGAAATCCCGCTAATTCCTTTATCTTTCAGATACAGGGCTGAAAACAAAGGCATCCAAACCTTGAGCTAAATAGAAGAGGAAGAAGCCAAAATCTGTGCCAGAGGTTTGACTGCTGGGTTTACTCATGGCTTCAGGTAAGCTTCTTTCCCCAGATTGTTTAGCATTTCAGAGGCCCTCTGCGCTCCTCAAGGAGAGCTGTGGATTACAGGCATAAAACCTCTGCATAGCTCGCAGCCCAGGCAGAGGGAGAACAAACAAGTTAATCCAGGGTGCCTTCCAGTTCGGCATCCTGCCTCTGACCCTGGCCAGCTCCACCTGCTTCAGAGGGAGATGTAAGAACCTCACAGCAGGCAGATGCAGGGTAATCAATCCTTTCAGCCTTGTTCTCAAGCCCCATTAGATCTCATCCTGATCCCTAAATAGTTCAAGCTTGGATTAAGCCTTGCAGTATGGTATTTAATACACTCTGAAAACTGTTGTTATCATTAACTCCCATGACTCTGGAAACTAATGTTATTCCCACACAAATACATTTTCATTTTGAATCTTTCTGTGTCCTTGGTCTGCTACAGTAATGAGTACATAGGTTTAAATACCTGTCTGCAGAAAGTATTTAATGTTCCTTTATATCTGTGGTAATTTCCTTGTGATTATTCTTCACTGTGTGTCCCTATTACAAACCTTTTGAAGAAAGGAGTAGGAATAAACAATATGCTCTAAAGATGACACATTTCTTCATCACAGTGTGGGGAAAAAACACATCTCAGGGATATGTTCTTTCAGCAGCCTAAGCATCACGTTGGTATCTTAAAAACAGAGAGAGACTTTGCTCTACTCCCAGCCCTAACCCTAACCCACACCTTAATCCAGGCTGCAGACCACAGCTGGCTTTTGTCCCAGCTTTTCTAGTCATAGCTAGGATGAGCAAGCTCTCACAGCAGAGCTATTTTTGCAGTCTGTTCCTTGGCAGCCTCTTTCCAGCACCCATCCAACTGGAGCAGTAGTTCTCACCTCTCTCCCAACACCTAACCCCTGTTTGTTAGCACAGCCTTCCCAAAGACCCTCAAGCATTTTGGACATGCTGCTTTTTTCCAAGAGTGCCTTCTTAGTATCTTCCTTTAACATTTATTTATTTATTTATATATTGCTTGTCATAACCCTATTTATTTTGTGCAGTAACTCAAAGGAACATTTTAGGAGCACTTTAGAGCCTATGAAGAGATGTTGTGTGTGTCAGTTCAGTTTGGTCTTCAGTGCTTACATAGAATGGCTCAAACATTTCCTTTTTTATTTCTAACTCAGTTTGGTTCCCTACAATCATTTGTACACATAGTATATGTGAATATATCTACGGTGATGTCCTGGACTATTTCATAGTGTTACCTACATTATATCTCTGTATCGCCTGCTGTACAGCATCCTCTCCATTGTCCCATCTGTTCACCATTCCTTCTCCTTGTTCTATGTCTTTTCTTCTCCTCCTACTTACAAAATTGCAACCTATCTCTTTCCTCCTATAGCCTCTTCTCTCCTTCTTGGTGCTCTGGGCTGGGACAGGGGCTAAGGAGTACCCAAGATAGGGCCTGTGTGTGTATGTGTGAAAGGCAGAGGAGGACTTCCCAGTATGAACCTGCACTATGAGCTATGGGGAAGAGGGAGGTGGGCCGGAGAGGTGTTGTCCTGCTGTGGGGGCACTATGGCGGCACTCTGCACCAGAGGCACTGCATCCTGCAATGGAGATGAGCTGTACAACAGTTTAGGAGCACTGATTGTGAGATGCCTCTCACAAGTATAGGAGGAGCATGCTGCAGGGCTGAGGCCAAGGCAGATACATCACAATGCACAGCCTTTTGATAGCATATGAAATTCCCATCTCTCATCCAGTGTTTCAGCACTGCTGTTTTGCACTGGCCAGTCATCTCTTTGTCTAAGATCCTCCTGAACTCACCCATCTCCAAAATTGTCTGGTGCTGTTTTTGTTACTTCAGCTTGATCTCTTTTGAGACTGTTCACGAACACAAATAAATTAAACAGTGCGGGATCCAGGGTGGAGCTTTGAGGCTTATGGTGTTTTCTAAGGTGAAAATCAGGCTGTTTAATTGCACATTTCTTTGGACTTTCCTCATTTCTAAAGTCTCATCCAAAATATATTTTACCCCTTCCCTAGTGATGTCTTAATCTCTCTAGTTTCTCTGTGCCATGTTTGCTCAAAAGCATTTTATCAGTCTGAACGAGTCATGACTTTCCTATTAACACTGCAAATTCTGAGAGATCGGTGAAACAGTTTTGCTTTCTGTAGGCATCATGCTAAACTCTATTTTCTTCCTGTTCTTAATGTTATTTTCAGGAAAGAATGGCTAATATATTCTGACCAGAGGTAGCTCTGCAGACTCCAAAAACCTATTCCTATTACAGTGCTGATCACGCCATCCCTTAGCACTACCAGGCTTTTAAATGAGATCGGTAGTAATTGAAAGAACATGAGAAAGGGCAGATTTCAAGAGCTTAGGGGCTGATTTGCCAAACAGATCAGTACTCGTACCTGGAAGTAGAGTCTCACAGACCTGTTTGGAAATCTGACCCAGGGCTGTGCGGTGACACCTCTTAACAAGCTGGTGAGTCTTCATGGCACAGTGTGGCTTTATGCAGATAACTCTCAGCTCCTGGAGATCCGATAGATCTTTCAGAGCCCAGCAAATTAGCTCTGCTGCAGAGCAAGGCCGCTTCACCACTATTCTCCTTGCAGTCTGGGGGATAGCTGGAAAAGAATTAACTGCATGATCTTTGCCCTGTTCATGGTTTCATGGAGCAGATAACTTTATGCATTATGTCTATTGCTTCCACCTGGAAGCTCATAGAAAAATGCTTTTGGGGTTGTACAGGCTCACCCCCAATATCAGACAATGAGAAGCCATGGATTAAACCCCCAGATGGGTAGCTTCACTTGTCAGCCAAGGGAGATGCTGAGTGCCCCAGGCACTCATCAAAATTACTCCTGCCTCTCACAGCTTCTGTCACCTTCAGGAATGTTAGATCTCTCACATCAGGCCATTAATCCTGCTTCTCCCAGTGGAGTGTGGCTTGTCTGGTGGGATGTGTTTCATTGCAACTGGTTCATCGTGCTGTCATTACTGACCAAGCAGACTTTGGCTGCACATGCGGGATCTTGCTACTGCCTAACTCTATTGATCTGTTATTGAGTTCAGCACCAACCACTGGTGTAGCTCTAAACTCAGCCTTTGCAGGCAGCTGGGAAGAAAGTCAGACTCAAAAAGGAAATGGACGCTCCACCTCATCAAAGAATAACAGAATATTCCAAGTTGGAAGGATCCCATGAGTATCACTGAGTCCAACTTTGGGCTCCACAGAACTCTGCCCAAAAGTGGTGACCTCGCCTATTCAATGGGAAGAATTCCTGCAGGAGAAAAAAACAAACCAAAACAATCCCACCAAACCCTCACCTGGAAAATGCTGTTCCATATAGCCCCAGCAGTCTTTTCCTGCTTCTAAAAGGAGTCGTGTGGCTGTTACAGAGGCGTGCCTGAAAATAGTGTTATTAGGAGGACCAGGGTTTGTTCAGGAGGCTGTGGGATGCAGCCATTCCTTGGGCACTACAGATATATTTACAGTATTAAAAGGTCAAACAATCCCTTCATTCCCTGTTTGCTTCAGAGAGTTTTGTTGAACATTCTCATTATTCATTGTGGTATTTCTTTGGTTTAAGAGGATTTCTCTGCACAACCATAGTTATTAGAATGCGGTGTGTGTGCAGTGAATGTGTTATTACTATAACAAGCTTCTCCCTATAGTAGGTATTTATTCCAAGTGTGAGGCTTTTAGTTCAGTTGTCTGTGTGGAAGCACAGACAAGATGGGGTAGGTAATGTGGAAGAAAAGATGGAGCAGAATGGGGAAAATACACAAAATTAGTAGCTTAGAGACAACACTTCTGCCCCTACCTTTGTTATGGGCTCTGTGCCAACTCTTGCCTTTCCTTTCACAAAAAGGTCAGGAAAATGAGTACTGTACAACAGGCTGGGGACTCTTAGGAGGGGAACAAATTTTACTCCTCATGCAATTTTCCCCTAATTGCAGGCAGTGCTTTTGGCCCTGTTAACCTTTAGGTGAGTTACGGGAAAGCCTCCAGATCTCTAGGCAGTTATTAGGAGACCTGGATCCTCCTCCAGGATGCGCTTTGAGCTCTTTGTCCACTACACACACGAAAAGAGATTGCTGTGAAGGTGGCAGCAAACATGGCACAGAAGTGCAAGATTGTGTAAAGGCAATGAGTGTTTTCAGTAGGCTTGGGAACAGCAGAAACTCTGGCTTTATCAGGCAGTAATAATTAAAGTTATTATAACGAAGCCAGGGAGTCAAAAGCATTGTGTCATGATTTCCACTCTGTATTTTGAAAGCTACAGCATATGGACGTGGATAAGGGTCATTACTTCCATGAAGAGTTAACTAAAGAGTCTGTTAAACATCATCTATTAGGATAACATAAACCTAAGAGTCTTAAGAGAGTTGGCTCAGAAAACGTCTGGCTTTAATGAACCTGGAATTGCTGGTGTTACTACAGAGGACTGCAAAGGTCTTAGGTTTTGCCAGTATTACAGGAGGGTGTGACAGTTTTTAGGATAATTATATGCCAAGCAACTTGATGTCAATGCTTGTCAAATTAATGCACAGGAGAGTATGAGACTTGATTGCTAGCTAGAAATATAATTAATACCAGGTAACGTAGCTTTCAAGGAGGTAGGGCTTACTAAAAAAGAACAACTTCAATTTTTTTCTGTTTACAAATTTGGTTATCAACAGTGACTGCAGAGCGGTAATATGCTTTTGCAATGTGTTCAGCATAGCCCAGCACAACATACTGGCTTGAGTCAAAAGAGGGAGAGCACGCTGACTGCTGGGAGCAAGGTTTTTATAAAACAGCCTGTGTCCAGTGTTATTTCAATTTCTCTATCCGTGATCTGGAAATAAATATAAAATTGCTGCTGATAGAATCTGAGGATGACACACAAACTGATGGAGTAGTGAATAAAGATGGGAACAGAGTGGTTGCACAGAGTGATAGGATGGCACAGTGCCTGTTTAAATGAAACACTTCTTAATGTTTAATTGCCACATGCCAAGTCATCTACCTGAATTCCAGGAACACAGAGCTGTTCTTATACGGGCAGCTCTTATTCATTACAGCCCTAACATAACTTTTTTCTTTTTTTTCCCCCCTTGAAATATGTGTTACATGAGGGTGACGCATTTGGATCTTACCACAGATAGTTTTGCCAATGGTCTTTGCTAGGACAGGTTGTTTTCACTGGTTGTGTATGTCAGCGCTGGTCTCTTACAGGTGAGTCTGAAGGTGTTGTACCAGTGAATCAGACTTAATGGGGGTGTAGGTGACTGCTGAGACCTATTGTACACTCATTATGTGTCGCTTTGCTACTCATACCCTTTTCCTTATGTGCTTTTTCTGCTCAGGGGCAAGCCAATCTAAGTGACTTATATCTTCACCAAGCCTGGTGCTCTGCTTGTGTCTAAAGATTCATGTTTTGGCTGATAAATTACACATAGTCAAATGTACAGTTGAAGTTTCTTGAAGTACTTTCTTGGACAACTGCCCTTTCCAGTTCATTATTTGGGCATTCTTATACCATCTGTCCAAACGACAAGTCCAGCTTACTGCAGCTGGGTCTTCATTAATAGACTCTCAGGAGTCCATCTTCATGCTGTGAGGTTTGAAGGATGATTAGCATCTCATATCCTCTTGGCCAGAGGGAGAGAAAGACATAGTATCTCCAGCAGGTGTTTGTTCTGCAGTATCAAAGACTCATATTTCTATAGAACAATGTAAAGGCAATAGAAGGAGAATCAGTTAAATACTAGGAATACCTTGATTTTCCAATGGAAGAAAACCACAAAACCTGTTGATGGAGAACTTGTACATTTGAAGATTGAATCCACTGATAGAATGCTCCATTTTAGGAGGGATTTTTTTTTGTCCATAATAAACTAACAGCACTTACCCAAATGAACCTTATGGAATCTTTTATGGTCACAGATTTTTAGGACGTTGTTTTCACATCTAATCTGATGGATGAGTGTACCAGGCAAATGTCACTCAGATGCTGGGCTCTAGTCCTGGTTTACAGGATGAGGCACTTTTCCTCCGTCACTATAAGGTTCTTCCCAAGACTTGAATACATTGGCAATGCTCCTGCCCTTGGCTTTGTGAGAGCTGGTGAGACTGTAGCCTAAGAGAGCAGTCAGCTTTATTAAAATAAAGACTGAGAATCAGAACCAATGTCTGAAATTTGTTAATGCGTTTGAGTTTCTTTATAATGCATAGATGTTGCACAGGCTTTGAGAAAGCAACCAATGTGTATGTGAATTGTTGTCTGATTCCTTCCAGGAGACTGCTTCAAGATGCATACTGTGATATAAATATCGTAGTGGTTGGTGATTTTTATTTATTTATTTATTTATTTATTGCCTGTGTTGATCTCAGATTGAAAGGAATGAAGTACTGTTAAGTGCACTAACTATATGTATTTTAGAACTTATTTGATGGATTATGATCTGCATCCTACTTCTGAGTAATTAGTGATATCTGTGTACTGGCATTTGGATTTTTAGCTATCTGAACCAGCAGGCTGGGAGGGACTGTGGCAATTCCCATGGGATAGGCTTTGGTAAAAGTGGAGGAAGCAATTGTATTTCCTCTTATATTTCCTTAAGAGAGCAGTGACTCAGGACTGCATGGCAAATATCTTACCTAAGCCTGACTGCAATACCAGAAGTAAAAGCAGTGATGTAAATCTACGTGGTAGTGACAAAGGAGTTAAAGTCTCTCTGTCTAAAAGTCCTCAGCGTGTAGCTGTTGTGCCAGATCTTTTTTTACTGGAGAACTGATGAGTATGAAAGGAATCAGGAGGGAAATGTGAACCTACTTCATGTGGTGATGTAGCGAAAAAATAGATCCCTCTGGAGACCTGGATCTGAACTGCCATCACGAGGCTGGGGAGTTTCCATTCTGCTTCTGTCTTCACCAACGTGTAGGAAGGCAACAAGTACAAGTTTCCTTTAGCAATAAGGACCTTGCAAGGCACAAGTATTCTCGGGCTCTTGATTCTCCTTCCTTTTATTATTATTATTATTGTTGTTGTTGTTGTTGTTGTTGTTGTTGTTATTATTATTATTATTATTATTATTATTATTATTATTATTATTTTAGCAGATGTCATACATATCCAATCTGAGCATCCGCTAACTGATCACCAACTGAATGTGTTGTGGATGACTCCCTGTGTTTTCTCACAGTTTTGGGGTAAAACTGCCTGAGCTGCTACTTGGGTCTCCTCTGTAGGTGCCTCTTGGGCTCAATGAGCCCATTCTGTCACCTCTAGCAACCACCATCGAGGTGGGAGTCTCTAGGTTGTTTCTTCTTAGCAGGGATCTTGTGCAGGCTGGTTCTGATACCCAGCCTGGGCACACAGTGCCTCTGCACCCTGAGGGGCTATTTTGTCTCTCTATGTTGATGAAACCTCAACATCTGTAAATATTTCTGTCCTCTAGAGAAGACATTGTTCGCGTTGCACTACCTATGAAAAATACTTGCCCCAAAGCTTATTTGTGGCTCCATTAACCTAAAGAACTTGTCTGAACGCTCCATTTGCCTTTTAAATAAAGAACAAATTATTGTTGAGAACTTGCATCCCTATCATTTCATGTTGCTTTCCTCATTATGAAAAGAACATAAGGGTCCCCGATCATTATTTCTGACTCTGTCATTAGCAAAGGTCTGGAAAGTGTGTTTTCACTCCATTAGCCTTCAGAAATGAAAAGAATGATTGCATAAATCAAGAATAATTATTTCAACCAGATTTTTTTCATGCTTTGCTGTGGAACAGGCTGGGCCCTAAACTTGGTCTGACAAATTAATTTCTATTATTTGCCTTTTCTGGAAAAAAACACCACACCGTGTTCAGGACTCAGCAACGCAAATGACTTTTTGGTTTTATGTGCCTCTCTGGCCACGTGTGGCAAACATCATGGTGTTTATAGTTTCCCTCATGAAATCTGCCAGTGCTCCTGTGATTTACACCTGGAGCACTGTATAAGACATTCCTAGATGTGTCATAGCCCTTTTGCTTCTCAGACATGTGTGGACACTTGTGTTAAACAAGAACATCTCCTTTAATTGTATCCTTCTGTAATTATGTTGAAGTTCACTCTTACATGCCTGTGCGACTGCATGTGAGTCAGATTGTCTGTCCTTTTCATGTTCAGAGTGTAAAGAAAGGATTGAATGATTCTACCAATATTACTGATTTTCCTATTGGTAAAGCAAAATGCAGCTGTTTTTCTTCTGATTACAACATTAATATTTGCTAGGCCTTGGATGAGATCTAGAAAATTGCCACAAAATGGGCTTGCAGTGCATGATCTCTTCACGGTGTCTTCAGGTGAGAGGCAGAAGAGTGAGTATGCAGGAATGGGAAGAGAGTCCAGGCCTCTCTTCCTGTGGAGAGTCTGACTGCCCCCCCACCACAGTTCCTTATCAGTGGATACAAGCTGCTCAGCAGCACCTTCTATCAGCTCTTCTAACTCCAAAAGGAATGCAATAGCTACTAGGATGCTATGAGAAATAATTCAGGGTTATTAGCAGTCTCAGACAGAAAAAGTATTATTTCTTATTTTGACAAAAGATGCCCCTTGATTGCTGGAGATAGTAAAGGTAATTTCCAAAGCAGCTGAGAGCTTGCAGTGAAACTGGCTTGAAGAAGACTATTTACTTCCCTTTTTCAACTGCAATAGCCTTTAAAACCCCTTCTTTGAAGTGACTAATGAGCCATTTGACATGAAGGAGTGTGCCTCCTATAGTTCAGTGCAACTCCTTTTACAGCAAGTAGAGTTGTTTAACTGGAGATTTTGGTTGAAGTGAGATAGATCACATTTTTCTTGTCAGTGAAAAAGCTGAGTTGAAAATGTTTTTTACTTGTTTGTTTGTTGGCTTTGTTCCTGTTGCTGTTTTTAACTGGTCTGTGTTTGCCGAATGAGATGAGGATTACAGCTTGACAACATAGGCGTTCTGTGCACATAAGCATTCAGTAAGAGACAGAGGTGATGAGGACAAAAGAAAACCCGGGTGATACTGTGAATCATGATATTGTGCCAGAATTTTATGTTAATTGCATGCCTTGTTTTTCTCACCTCTGAGAGTGCTAGTTCCTAGGAGAGGAAAGAGTTCAAAAGCTTGACTCCAGCAAACTCTCAGAAAGCCTGCAGTCATTCACTCTTAACTATTAAACCAAACCATAAGCTGAAAGACAGAGAGAGATGTCCTCTACCTGACAGTGCTGTAAAACAATGAATATGCTCCCTACATCCTCTGGACAATCCTAATGGAAACCAGGCAAGAGCATCTAAGACAGAAGAGGCCTCTGACCATCAGGGTCAAAAGGACAGCATCAATCCTGAGGCAAAGAAATTCTTCTTAGCCTTGAGATTGACCTGAACCTTACAGAATCTGAGCCAAGGTCTGTGCAAAACGAGAAGTGATCTGTGTTGTGTTAGCTCTTAAAAGCAGGCACTAGAAAGATTGTCTTCACTGTCACTTTTGCTGGAGGATTCATGGTAGAGGCAAAGGCCTTGACAAAATAGCTCAGAGAAACTATGGGTATGCTTACGGAGCTGTAAGATTTGGACCTAACCTGCAGGTCTAAATGAAACAAGGGCTCATCCAGCTCCAGTTCTTTATCAGTGACAGATCAACTGAGCAGGTGCTTTGAAACGTTTGGATGATAAGCACCAGGAGCTCATAACAGACATCAAAGCTAGAATCATCACATAATAAAGCAAAGTAGAAGTAGAGTTGGAAGAAGAGATAAGAAACATTTTGTTAAGGGCTTCTAGAAGGTCATACTGTGCTGTTTAATAGTCTTTTCTGGCCTCAGATCCCACGTGTTGGTGCAGGGCTTTTCCAACCTCTGCTTTGCTCTGTTAAAGTGAAATGTTTGAAGGTATATTTGGAGATATTTTCCTGTAGTGGACCATTAGTAAGGCCCAGAACCACGAGGAACTCCTTTGTGCTCTGATTTGAACACTCACATCCTCATCTTCAGTTTGAAGGGCACTTCTTCATGAGCTTCCTCTGCTGGGAGATTCACGTGTGGGTTGCTGAAGCAGCCTTGCCGAAATGTGTCTGCATTGTAATTAATAAATACATTAATGGACTTTTCATTGCATTATTAGGACATTTCAAAATTTGCTCTGGGAAACCTTTCAACTCGATTAAATCCACCTTTGTCACAAGATAAAATGCTCTTCATAATGAGCTCATTAACATTCAGACTGCAATTCAACCCCATCCATTAACAGCTGGCAGGCAGGAGCTTCCAAAAAGACCCTAAAAAGCATTATCTCTGGCCAGGGCATGGTTTCCTACATGTGTCTGTTAGTCCCATGTTGGATGTTTTGTGACAGGGAGCCCTTCTACTAACTTCCCCATGCCATTTAAAGGTACTGCCAAGATCAGCTGTGATCAGGCAGGGATCTGGAAGAATCTATCACGAGTTCCCACCCTGCCATTGGGGTGTTTGTTTGAAATGAAAGCTGCCCTGAGCAGAAGATGCCAGACCTATGTAGCAGCTATGGGCAATTTCCTCCTCTCTCCTACTTGGCCAACATTAATTTAGAGCCCAAATGTCAGCTGATTCTATGAAGTGTGTTAGAGCTGGGTGTGACAATTAACTGTGAGTGATAACAATGGCATTTCGGTGGTGGCTAATAGGCTTCCAAGCTTAATCTCTTTCACTGTTACTGAGATAAAGAATAGATAATTCTTCCAGTGACAATAGTTGCATACTAAAGTTTGTATTTCCTTCATGCTGATGAGCCAGGAAGCCTGGTTTCACCCAGCAACACTTCAGAGGCCTCAAAATGGGTGTTGCCAGCTCAGCTCAGGATTTCACTGGATCTCTGTTGACTTGCGGGTCTGTCTCCTGGAGCCAGGCGATTAGAAGGAATTAATGCCTTTATACTTTTGTTCTGTCTAAAAAAGCAAATCTCTGGCCAACTACTCATGGGGAAACAGGGTTTGAGGCAAACCGAAATCATCCCGAAGTAGTCTGTTAGTCTTCAGCTTTTGGACAAAACTCAGGACTTTGGGGCACCACTTATTGATTTCAATACTGAAGACTGTCAGTTCTGAGTCTGGCACAGGGAACAGAGCTATAAAATTGTCAACCAGCTATGAAGTTCAGGAAAGGCTGAAGACTGGGCTGGGATAACGACTTTCTAAGCACCAAGAACAGCATTTCTGGATGGGATGAAAGCCTGTCAGTGATCAGGGTGAGTGAAAAGCTTAACCTGAAGATTTGAGGCTTCAAGCAGCTGCTTTTTAGCATCCCAAATACTGGGATGCCAGAGCTTGGCTTCAGGACAGTGCCAGCCATGACCAGAGCTCTCCTTCCCATCGCACTGTAATGCACCAAGCAGTAACCTATGGGGAAAGCACTGCATCACTGGGATCAATGAGAATCCCACATCTGCGTATTTCAGCAGTTGCCTTTAGCTTCTTGAATTCTAACAAAAGAAAAACTGTTCGTTTTTTACCTCAGCTCAAGTCTTGCTGAACTGCCTGGTAGGAGGTCAGATCTTTCAAAGATGTTTCTTATATCTTTTTTGACCAGCCCTAAATACAAGGTCTAGAACAAGATCTGTACAATGCCAGTGGCTCATTCAGTGAGAAAATACTGATTTTGAGGACAGGCATGAGAGTATAGCAGAATATACATCCCACTGTAATGTGATTTAATGGACAAACAGCCATACATTATAGTTAGGTTTTTACGGCTGCTAAATATGTTAGTCCTTAAACATTCAGTGGGATTATAAGCCTTACTTCTTTTAAAATGCTGAGCTTCAGAGGAAAGCGATTTTCTTACAGCACCAACCATCACGTCTACAGTTTGTGGGATATTATTTTTTAAACGTCAAAGCAGAGCTCATCCTTGATGTATTAAGCCTCATTCTGTTTCAATTTTTGCATTGTCTCTGGTAAAGAATTCCTGCTCCCTTCCACTCTGCCCCCGGTATCCCAGCTGTTCACAGTTCCTTGGCTTCAGCTTTATGATATGAAGCCAAGAAACAAATTTCAGCAAAACCGAAAGAATTTGCAATTAGCTCTACCTTTTTCAGGAAGAACTTTCTATCTGAGTCTCAGAATTTACTTTGTCACAGCAGCATTCCTGTAATCATGCCTTATCAGTTTGCTGAGCCTGTATCTTTATATCAAGGGTACCCCTACAGATCTCCTATGGAGGAAACAAAAGATGCTCATTATATTCACAGCTGGGCTGCCCTGAACCTCTCTTTGAAAATCAAAGCAGTTCAATTATTCTTTTTATTCTTCTCTTTTGCTCACTTCTGCATTGCTGGTTTTATCAGGGAAATGAGATAGGCACCCAAATACAGGTCAAGGTTAGGATTTATCTAGCAAAATACTGGACTGTCTTACTGGGTTTAGGCATAGCTTTGGCAACCCTCTGGAGAAAGACTTTTTTTTATGTCTTGCCTTACCAGCGTCATACATTGAGTGGCCTTAAATCCCCAAGATAGCAGAAAAACAACCCAGAAAATTGGATCATATCCTGCTGGGTGGATGATTTGCATAGTTCGTAGTAAGATTTGTTGAGCTATAGGAATTGCCTCAAGGGAAAAGAGACACCCACAGGACTGGGAGAAGGGGAGAGAGAAACAAATACAGACTGGGTAAGGGAGAATGCCCCTTCCTTTTCAGCAGTAACAACTGCATTGCCTGAGCTACCCCTGCACCAAGCCTTGAACTTGCCCATGGTGGAGCAAGTTCAGTGGTCCCTCCTGAATACATGGTTCATTTAGGAAGTGGAAAAGCTGTTTTATCTATTTCTGACAAGTTTGTAGAGACAAAGAGCAGTCCTCCCTGCAGATGCTTCTTTCTCTACTTCTTCACCCTCCTTCCCTTTCCACAGCTGCAGGCTGTTCCTGTTCATGGGTGGCATATGAGAGAGGCTCTGGGTTTAGAGCCAGTTTAGCACATATGACTGGAAAGACTTTTCTTCATTCTAATTGACCCGCAATTTTTTTTGATGTAACCGAGGAGGTAAAAACCCTCTACCTCAATAAAACTCCACTTTCAGCATTTTGTCCTCCAAGGTTTAAATTTATCACGTGTACATTTCTTCAGCTCAGGCTTTTCCTCCAGGCTCCATGTTGTCTATTACTGTGTTTAAAAATGATCTGTGTTGACACAGGACTGAGTGGGCACTTTGTATTATCAGCTCCGGCACTTGTCCATGTCCTTTATTTCAAGCAACTAAAATGTATTTCACAGCAAGACGTTTTCTTGAAAGGTTTTTCCACTGACAATTTGTCTAAAAAGAGATGCTGCTGGAGAAGGCAGAAGGCAGGGTTTCTCCAACTCATTTGGTGGAGTTATTGAGGAAATTGCTCGGGGCTTCGAGGCTGCTGCCATGGACCTACGTGCATGCGGAGGAGCTTGCTGTGCGTTGCTCTCTCTTCTTCAACAGCAGCCTCTTTCCACTGCTGTTGGTAGAACTGTCTTTAATTATCCTCTTTGGACTTCTGTGCAAAAATAATCAGTAGTTAATTACAAACAATTAAACAAATTGATGTTCTAGGGTAATAGAGAAGGGTGACAAAGAGAAGAGAGCTGGAGCTGATTCCAACAACAGGCAGCGCTGATGATGGGGCTGCCAGGGCTAAAGGGCACTCAATGGGAGAGGGCTGTGGTGAGAGCCAAAGTCTCTCTTCTTTCCTTTGTTGCAAAAGCATTTGCATTTTTCTTTGGCATTGCCACCTCTGCTGTAAGATAACACAGCTCAGTTTTGCAGGCAAATCTGTTAATTTTTATTAGTATGTTGGGAAAATGACTCACTAGAGAATGGCAAATTCAAAGGTATTGCAGCTGCTTGTCCTGGAGTCACACAGGTTTTCCAAGGTGTCTTAGAGAAGAGCTGTCGAGCTCAGTAGGTTCAGGTTGAACACTGGGAATTTTTTTTTATCAGGAAGTGTAGCAAAGCATTGGAACAGGCTGCCCAGGGAGGTGGGGGAATCATTGTCTCTAGAGGCATCAAGAACCATGTGGATGTGGCCCTTAGGGACATGGTTAGTGGTAAAGATGATTCGATGAGATGATCTTAGAGATCTTTTCGAACCTTAATGATTCTATTATTCCATTGGGGAGGTGAAGGCTTCAGAGAAGTGTTCTGGGTGTGTGGCAGAGCTTCTTCCCAGGAGCATTAGAGCCATATAGGAGTGAACTCTTGAGCCTGAGGTTTTTGTTTTATGCCCCATGCACACAGATTGTGCACTTGTTTATAGTTTGATGCTAACACTGGCAAAGGGAATTAAGGGCCTATGTCTGGAAGTTTTTGTTATTTTCTCGTTGCCATAGTCTCGGGTGGGGGTGGAAATTTCATTAGTGAGAGAGAGCGATCTTGTTTTGAATTATTATTACTTCCTAATGACATGACTCTCACTCAGTACCCTGAAGGCTCGTGGGGGAGGAGGAGCTGGTTACATCTCCCCATCCACGTGCAGCCCCACTCGCGTGTATTTGCCCACGGCCATCGGGAGTCCGATGTGGCCAAGCCCTGCCTGCGGGGCCCAGGGCGCTGGAAGCGGGAGCCGCGGCTCCCAGCCGGGCCGGCAGGGGGCAGCGCTGCCCCGGGCACTCGAGCCGGGCCGGGCCGAGCCGAGCTGGGTCGAATGGAGCCGTGCGGAGCCCTGCAGTGGCTGGATCTCATCCCGATCCATCACTAGGAACTGATTTTCCATGTCTGTGCTCTAGGCGTTGTGTAAATTATAGCACTCCTCCTGCCATGCGCCTTCGTGATATTTTCCTTGGGGTCTAAAATATTAATTAAAAAAAAAAGCCCTTTTACAATGCACCACTATATTAAACTTATAACGCTGTAAATCGGCGCTGTAAAACTGTAACTCAAGGGCTGGGTGTTAGACAATCCTGACATGCTGCTGTGGGAGCGGCGAAGATCTTAACAAATTGCATCATATACAAGTTTCTGCAATGAACATAAAACTTCCCATTTTGTACCCCCATTAGTTGGTTTTCACAGTATTTTCAGGGGCGAAGAGACGTAAAAATGGCAAGAAATACAGACAAGCAAATCAATTTGGTAAAGTAAAAGTTGATGTGAGCTGGCATCCAGAAACTGAGTGACGGTTCAGCTTTCCTGTGTGCTTGTTTGAGTATTTGGAATGGTTTGAGGAAGCTGAGTTAATTTAAAAGTATTCTCCCTTTAAAAATATTTTCCCTTCAGCTTCTTTGCCTCCCTCACGCACCCCAGGCTGGGTACTGCTATGTAAAGAAGTATGGTAAAATTGGTCATTTCTAACATTGTTTCCAGTCTGATCTCCAGATTTCTGCCCCTCAAATGAAAACTGTGTTTTGATCCCTACTGCTTTTTGTGGCTCACAGACGCTCTCAAAGGGGCTTATGTCCCCACAGCAAACACTGTCTCAGTCTACCCATTTTGTTTTGACCTTCAAAGTGTTGCCCTGACTGTTCCTCCGTGCTATTGGAACCTTGGCAAGAAGTTTTGCGGTCATAAATAGTGGTGTCATTACAAAGCAATAACACGGGCTGTAGCTCTCCCTCTCCCTGAGAGGTGGGCAAGGGTACACAGCTTGTTACCTCTCCCTTTCTGTGTGAGGGAGCCGAGAGCTACGGTGCATATTGAAGTTTCATGCGACATCACAGATCAGGTCCTCTGGCAAAGAGGGGAAGCAAACGCTGAATATTCTGAAGCGAGTAACTACCCACAGTGAAGAAAATCCTTTAATGTGAGCGTGGTGTAGGTAATGCAGTATTTATTTACCACAAAGAAATTGTAAAGAGCACAGCATTGATTTCTTGGGTTTTATTTTTCAGGTCGTTTTCACAGGGCTAGGTCTGCTGGGGGGATTTTCTGAGAAGCATCTGAATGGCTGAATAGCTTCAGCGCTGACCCCCCGACCTGAGCAAGTCCTGCTGCTCACAGTATTCCTGGAACGACACAGGGGCTCCTGCTGGAGTCAGGCCAGGACATTAAATGAAGCTGCTTTTGAGGGCAAGAGGACAGATCTCCTGCAAAGAGATACTGATCGCTCTGCAGCATTTGACTCTGCTGACCGTGAATCCTTGCTGGGCCTCGTGAGGAGAGGGGCTGCCATCTGGGGTGAATTATTTGGTGGGACATACCTAGTTTGGCGTGATGTGAACATATGCCCCATGGCTAACTGTTGTGCTGTGCCACAGGGACCAGTGCTTTTCCCTTTTCTGCTGACCCAGTTGGGCATAGAGTCACCATTCCTGGAGGTGTTCAATAGTTGTGTGGATGTGGCACTGAGGGACACTGTTATTGGGCATGGTGGGGGTAGATTGATGGTTGGATGGGATGATCTTAGAGGTCTTTTCCAACCTTAATGATTCTGTGATTCTAACGTGTGGGAAACAGTGGTGAAGTCATAACCACTTCAAGAGCATAAGCTCATTGTTCCGTACCCTCCCCTCAAGCTTTAAGAGGACACACAGTCAAATTCAAATTTCCAGTCTGTGAAAGTCCTAGTAGTCTTGACCAAAGTATCTCTAAGACAGCAACTTATCAGCACTATCTGAATTATGAGAGGGTCTCTCCATGTCCCACTGCAGCAAAAGGGCAGCTCTCTGGTGTCCTTATCCAGCACTCAGTGTAAGCATTGGTCAGAAGTGATTTGACGTGTACAAAAAAGACTCCTCATCTGGGATAGCTGGTACTTTCCTTTCAGATATCCCAACCATCTTCAAACTGCTTTGTATTTCTCAGGAGTAGGGAATGTTTGGTGCCTCTGGAAAATAGGTCCCTCGTGACTGGAACAAGGTAGCACCTTGTTTCACCTGTCGTGTTGCAACTGGCCTTCAGGGTTTTCAGCCTTCCCATCCCACACACTGGCCTCACTGGCAGTGGTTACTGGTGCAGTGTATAATCTTTCTCTTCTCCCCCCCCCCTCCTAGTAACTCTTATCTTTAATGTTATGTATGTTTTAGCCATACATTTCTAAAAAGGAGTGTTAAAAAAATCGAGTAAATTCAGAATAGAGAGATGAAAGGAAGCATTCTGTGACTCTGGCAAAGCTGGCAGTACTAAGGGGACAGACAATCCCAGGCATTCTTTGCTATTGAAGTTAATTGCAGGCATCTAGGGTTTAAAGACCTTGTGTTATTGATGGGGGTGTGTTAGCAACAGGAGGGATTGACTCTAACATTTAACTGGAATTCAGCATGTACAGTACATTGTCGAGAGAAAGAAATAAGAACAAATGAGACTGTTATTATCTTTTATTATTATCTTTTAATTCCCCCCATTTTCCTTCTGTATGCTCGCTCTCTCAGCCCTCTCTCTTTCAATAATTACAATAATCAACTTACAATGATAACAGAAATAATCTCCTGCATGATAGCTAAACAAACCACATGTTATCTGTACTCAACTGTGCTCACTTACAATAGGTATATCACTTATGGAAAAGCCAATAAAGTTTTAATTAAAAAAGCGTGTAGGTTGTCAGTTAAGATGCAAAAGAGTGTGCAAATAAATGCAAAGTGGCCTATAAATTGCTTGGTATTTGAGAGAACGGGTAGGAGGGCAAAACCACCCCAAACAAAACCAAACCAAATGAAACCCTCCAGGTCTGAGGAACTCTATTTATGTTGCTCTATACAGAGCGCTAATTGCCTGGGAATTCAAAAGAAGGGGGAGGGGAGAATCCTCCCTTGAGCGACAATCACATCCACCCACCTCCACCAGCACTGGTAGCAAGTGCGGAAAAGTTAATTAAAGATTTTGCATCTCACAACCGCAGCGCTGGATTGATAGCTCTGGAACCTGAGATAAACTAAAGCTCTCCCACACTGTATCACCAATACGCCTCCAACCTTACCCTGGAGGCACAACCTCTGGGGATTAGATGTTTGGTTTCCCTGGTATATTCGAGGCCCGGCCTCTGCTAAGACTGAAGGAGGACTGACAGATGCAAACTGATATGTAGGTGTTCACCTCACAAGAGCAGGTCTGTAGTAATTCCCTGCGGCAGAAGTCACAGCGGACTGAGAAGACTCCAATAATTCTGTGCTAGTTGTTCTGAACACACCCAGAGTGTGTCACGTGAAGGCTATTTGGCATAGAAACCACAGAAAGATCTGGTGCACAGGTACTGTGAATGTGAAGCAGTTCTTCAGCTGACCAAAGTGCAGAGTCTGCTGGAGCCTATTGCAATATGAAGGAAGTCTAAAGCTTACAATGTGTAGTTCCCTGAGTTTGCCTTGCTCCCTTTCTTCTTCATCTTTGTGGTTCTGGTGTGAGGTCTGGCTTGGTCTGCTTCAATCACTCTTTGGAAGACTCCAAGCTCTGTTGCTGCTAGATATGACTGGGAGGAGATTTCAGCAGCAGTGGGAAGATCAGCATGGGTCAATGGTTATACTGTGTGTGTCTCTCCCTCAGTGAGTGAGCAACTGCCTCCTGGGATCATATTCTAGCACAGAAACAGCCCTTTGGATAACAGCATGATAAATGCCTTTGTGGTGCGAGGCAGTGTTGGAAATTTCTTCTTGTTGCTTGCTTCAGGTGTAATGGGTGCATATTCCTTGCACAGACTGCCACTTTCATGTGGTGAGAGGCAAGGCCTCGAGGTGGAAGGACCGATCGATTTCCTCAGGGAGTACATTGCAGTGGCACACCTCCTGTCACGGGGCACTGAGTTTTGAAGCTATTATAAATAGATAATGCTTACATATTTCTCTTTACATTTGTGGTGACCCACAGGCCATGCCTAATTACGGAATCACAGCAGCCTTGCAAGGCAGGGCATCGAAGATCAGCCTCCTTTAGACAAGAAATGGAGGCAATGGTATTAAAATGCATGACCAGGGTTAAAGATGAGAGGTCAGTGAGAAAGCCAAGGTTGAAACATCAGACTTACATATTCCCAGTCCTATGGTTAACTTGTGTCTCAGGCAAAGAAATTGATGTTAATTGATGTTCGCTTTCATCAGAAGATCTCAAATTGTTTTATGTCCTGATTTGCTATCCCTGTACTACTCCGTTGTAAGCCAATGGTCATTCAGAGGTGAAAAGTGCGGGCTGCCCTGTGCTGTGGGTTTGTCTGTATGACCTCCAGTTCCTTGCAGGGAGGACATGGCTGGGGATACTCACTGCTCTTTGGGGGCTGCAATGGAGGAATGACAGAAGCCACTGGGGGAAGGTGGACTGTATGAAGAAGGCTGGGCAGAGGTTGAGAGGATGTAGTATGACAGTGGCACATCTGCCTCTGGGCAGCGTGGCCACATATTTGGGGGATTTGGGGATGTGAGGGGTGTTTGGAAATACTGAAAGGGGGTCCATGCAAGTAAGAGGCTGGGTAGACCCACTTGGATGAGGGCTGGGAACTGGACTAGGGGGAAATAAAAGATCATCCTTGTTGGTTTTCTTCTAAAAGAGCATTTCTGTCCCCACAGTTTTGCACCAGGCACTGAAGGAGAAGCTGGCTGTGGCCATTGGGCTGAGGCTAGGTTAAGACCCTTTGGGACCAGCAAAGAGGTAGTCTGAGGGATAGTACTTAGGGGCCTGATTGAGTGCCCTGGCACTGGGCAAAGTGATTGTCCTGGGGGAGCTGCTAGAAGCAAAGTGGCTTTGACATTCTTGCCATAGTAAACCACTCACTGCAATGTCCCACAATGAAAATTCAGAAGTATCATCCCTCAGAGACCAAGAAGAATAGAGCCACTACTGGCAACTACTGTGGACAGCCAGGGGCTCATGTCCAAGTCCAAATGTTGGGTTCCCACTTTGCCTCTTCTGTGCCTCATCCACCAGGAGTGAAAAGCTCCTGTACCAGGCTCTGCTTATAGCAGGGGCAGTTTCCTCCACAAATGCTTGTGAACAGCAGACATGACTTCTTTTCCCCTCTTATTCTGATTAGGGAACTGCTCTGTTATTCTAGCAAGTCTGAAATTAGACACAGGTGCAAATTAACCAAGTCACAAGTGCATTACATTTGGTAATTTTTCTGTCAAGAGCCATGTTGAAAGGTTGCAGAGAATAACAAGAGCAGCTGAGAAACAAGTGTCTGGTCCAGGTGTGCCCTGCTGCAACCTCAAGGAAGCAAGGTCTGTCTTTACATCCTGTTCTGTGAATTTACTCCTTTCCTGTTAGTTTTCTGCCTCTGGTTTTGTCTGCCATCCCCCATGGCTGGCCACAGCTGTCTCCTAGTCCTCAGGGCTACAATCACATGCAGCAGCAGTTGTCATGGTTATGTTACTGCCCTGGAATTTCACAAAGCATGGATCCTCCTCCTTGCATGGAGTAGGCCCTGTGTATCTTCAAGCTGAACAGAGAAGGGCTGTTATCTGCCATTCCACCCAGCTACTACGTGTAGATGAGAGGATCCAGCTCCATCCACCAGCAGGCAGATCTATGGATCTCCAGCTCCTTCTCAACCCAACCACTGCCTCTCAGAACAGCTGGGAAGAGATCAGTTTCTGTGGGGATAGCTCGCTAGTACCAAGGTAAGTCCAATTGGTTGAACTGTCATCAGATGCCTTATCTGTCTTCCTTATCTCAAAGGAGGTGAGCATCTGGTGTAGAGCATGGTATAAACAGCTTCAGAGAGGTGGGTGGCATAGGACAATAAAACAGTGGGAGAATGTGTGAAGGCATTATTCTGCAGGGGCTGCTCACAGCTGTGTAATGCTCATTTTGTAGAGGGGATGTTTCTGGCTTCCTGTGACAAGTTGTTCATACATTTAATTCTGATTATCTTGAAATTCAAGTGCAGTAACTGTGGCGAGGCTTGGTTTCAGCCACCCTCATCGCAGACTTTCTGCCCTTATGTGCACTAATTGGCCCAAGAGATTATGAGGTGCCTGAGCCTGGAACTGAGCTCCTGCCTCAAAGTCCTCAGATGAAGCTGTGCGTATATCTGTCAAATCAACATTGCAGAGTGCTGGCAGGGCAGCGTGTGGATAAAGCTCGTCCTGCTGCTGTCTCACAGATAAGCAGAGGGCTTCATTCACCAAGCAGTTAATCTGGAGCGCTTTCACCAGCGCTAAATCCATACTATTTATTTAAAGATTAAATTAATGGTTCTATGCAAATTTGCAAATTAGTTAATGACATAATTGCATCAAATGATAAGTATGGTGCTGCACAAAGCTAGGCAGGGAGATCATTTCAGGCCCGGGTTTCCTCTTGCTGTGCCATTCAGACAGCTTGTCACCCAAGTGGAGCTGGGCTCAGTGCCTTTGCTGGAAAGCATTCATGGCTGAGACTCCGTGCCCTCCCCCCTCACCTGAGTGTTGCTGCAGCACAAAGCCTATTGCTCACAGCTGTGCTACAGAGTGTGCTGGAGATGCCTTCCCAGTTTGGGTTCTTGCTTTGAGATAAGGGAAAATGATTGCCAGTTGGTCACATTTCTTCATAAATCACATGTTCTATAACAGAAAAAGTAAGTCAGAAGTTGGAAACCTGATTTCAGCAATGTTTTCTTGGAAGAGTCAAAGGTAAACACACTTTCAGAGAGCAGTCACTATGAGCTGCTCATTGTGTTTCATCTTCAGCTGAGGTATTTCCTTTCCAGCTCATGTAGTCAGAACTGTCTTGTAGGAACACAACCATCTAAACAGCTGCTCTGAGTGGGACTTCACTTGGAATCCAGTATCTGGCACCAGCTGATGCCTGGAGAAGACTATCAGAAATAAGCAGTCAGGTGATGATTCTTCCTTGGTGCTCTGTCCTCAGCTGCCTCTGTTCTGCACTTACAGGACCTCCTTAGACAGAGGTGGCAGAGAGGAGCAGCAACAAGCTGGCTCTCATGGCATATGCTGTGCCCCATTTGTCTCCTATAATAGCTTTATTTTCTTCCTGAAACCTTCCTCATCCTCATCATTGTTACAGGTTTATGGACTGCTCCCTATTCTTTTTGCTTGGGGTTAAATCTATCTGTAAAACATTTTAGTAGTGGCATATAGGAGTTAAAGAAACCTTTTGAGGATTAGATGTGAGCAGTGTAGGCAGTAGACAGGCACCTTTAACACTGATAACAACTCATAACTCCCTGACACAACAAGGAGTCATGCTTCTTTTGTCTGTTTTGGAAATGAGAATGGTAAAGTGGTTGGAAAAGTGGCTGTGTATGTGAGGATGAAAGGGAGAAGGGGCAAGTGACAGGGAAAGACTGGTATAATTGCGGAGTAAAGAAATAATGGCAATAACCTTCCTTGTGATAACCTACTAATAGCTTGCATGTCAATCCCTTTCCCACCTTCAGCTCTGCTTTTGGATCAGTTTTACCACCTCCCTCCCCATCCCCTGGCAACTGCTTATTTACACAGGAACACCTCTGAGCAGACTAACCTTACTTGCTAGCCAATGTCCTGGTCCTGTCATCAAAGCTGCAGAATTTCTACCTGTTTTCACTTATGTTGCTGATTCTGCCTTGGTTGTTGGCCAGTCACACAAACTGTTTTGTAATCTGGTCAACTCTGTCCAGGCTGGTAGTGTTGCAGTCCTCACTTACCCATGGCCACTTCTAATGCCAAAGCTTGTATTTGAGCTCTGGTGTCCAGAACTGCAAGGTTAATCCTCTAAACCCTCCAGCACTCAGATCTCCTCTTGAGAAACACTTTTTCTGACCATTCTTCCAGTGTACTGTCACGGTGCTGTGAAGAATGGAGAAAGATGCCCTTTTAAGATAATGACATTAAACCTTAGGTCTAAATTCACTTTACATGACACAGATTTTGTTACTTTTCCAGCAGATTTTCTTATTGATTTCTCCTGAGCCTCTCAAGGCACGCTCACATCTTCAGGTTTCAAAAAGATTTCAGAACAGAGGAGTGGAAAGTTTTCTTGACCTTTTTGACCATCGCTCTCCTCTGGACATGCTCTCTCTAGGTAACAAGTAACTAGGAAAAACTCCTCTGGATAAAAGGTCACTTAAGTTGTGTACTCCTTTAGTGCCATTCATTGATTGTACTTTATTAGGAGACATTATCTGCTGGAACAGGAGTTTAGTATTTGGGTCACTGGCCTTTGTCACAAGTTGACAATCTCAATTTCCAAAACGAGGTGTCTTGGAGATAAAGTGGATGGATGATAATGTTACGATGCATCAATTATACAAACTTCTAAATGACCTCTTATTCTCAAAAGACAAACATTAATATTAACTACCTATCCATCCCATTTTTATTGGAATGGTTTTACAATTTTAATAGAGCATCAATTCCATGCAACTGTTCCTTGGATGGAGGCCAATAACAAACTAGGTGTGTGTATGCAAGAATATTAAAAATCCTAAACTCTGCCTGTCTCAAGACTGATATAGCACAGTATCTTTTCTCTGTCAAGAAACAAAAATTGGACCTTTCGGGAAGATCATATAATCAGTGTTAGCATCTAGCAATATTTCCCTTCAACTCCTTTGGTCTCCTGTGGCTCAACATTTCTAGTACAAGATGTGGTTTCCATATTTTAGGCTGACTACATTAAATGATGCTCTCATTTCAAAAAGAACTCTAAAACCTTTCATAAAAAACATATTGACTCTTATGACTTCCCTCCCTCAACTGTCTGGAGTGTCTTATTGAGTTCTGTGATAGAGAATGTTATTTATTTTCCAGAAGCAGGGAAGAGAAAACAGGGCTGGGAACTTAACCTGCTGTTGTGGGTGGTCTCGATGTTCATCTGTAGGTCATCTCTTTGACAAAGAAATTAAAAAGCAGTCCTGGAAATTAGCTGTTCACCTTTGCTGTTAAAAGAGTCGTGGTCATCTGTGCCACACAAAGAGATCTGGTAGAATCTTCAGAGGCCATGTACAAAGTAGAGCTAGGATTGACTTTTTCCATTTCCAAAGATGTTATAGGACAGAAACTCGAGGTCTGAAAGCTCTGAAGGGGATAAAAGCACAGAGTGCATAGAATCATAGGCTCTGAAAAGAAAAGCTCAACAAGTGCCCTTTTTAGGCATAACCTCTTTATTCTCTTGCTTTTGGGAATAGAGCGTGAGCATCAAATGGACTAAGAAGGTGACCCATCATCCTGCAAAGCTGAATATCTGTGCATGTCTGACCAGAAGCATTTTGAAAATGTGCATTTTTCCCTTTGAAATGTTGATACATCCCAGAGTACTGGGCCACGGGTCTGTTGCAGTACATCGGTTTCCATGTTTCTCTTCCTTCTCCTTGCCCTGCTTGAATCTTCTCAGACTAAAGCAAGCTGCCTTTAAAGTCTCTGCAGTTAGTAGTTCTTCACAACATCACAAATTTCACTCTAACGGAAGAGATGCAGGTTGCCTCTTCAAGCAGAATAAAGCTGTTGCATCCTTAATCTCACGTTGCACAGAAGCTCATACCAGAATAAAGACCAGTTTCTCTCTGTCCCTCCTTTTTTCAACTTGTAGCACAACGGGCCAACAGTGAGATTAGATCTCACAGAACTCTGAAAGCCACTGTTTCCCTGGAGAGGCCCCTTGGATTTACAATCTCCAGGATTCACACAGTGACTGTTTAATTTCTGAAGTGTTAACTGAAATTTACTACAAATGCAATTTTATGCCAACACATTTGTTGTTGTTACTAAGGCAGCTATTCCATAGTTACTATTTTTGTTCCCATGACGACTGCATTGCTACCAGAGCTTGAGATGATAAAATTGCTATGTTGACAGATTCTGATTGACTGTTGATACCAGTTGGCAGCAGAAAGAAAGCTTTTCTGTTAGGTTAATATGTATATTTTCAGGAAGAAAACAAAAAGGCACAAATTAGTTTTTGCTACAGTTGAATTTTACTAACAGCAGAAATGACTTCATAATTGAGGAACCAGAGGTTCTTGGAGAGGAAGGAAGGGGGTGTGGACAGTGAATTTCCAGGGGTCTCTACAACCTGTTGCCTGTTGTCCATTATAGAGAAGAGGTTATTTAGTCAAGGCATTGCCTTTCTAAAACAGCTGCCCTGGAACAGATGGTGGAGGTATGGATCCAGCTGAATTGTGAAGGAATTCACAGCACTTTGGAGGATGGCCTACTACCTACTTCCAGGGATTGTTCTGAATACTGGGGTTTTGTAAGCAAGGCAGCCAAAGGCAGAGGAATGGAGGAATATGAGTGTTGATTGGCAACCAGAGTATGAACTGGAGCAAGAGATCTTGAGTAGGAGGCTGAAGAAGTGCCATAGTAGGATAGGGTAGGGTAGTGGTGCCTGCCACATCTCCTTTTGTTCTTGGGCCTTGTCAGTGCTTTGTGCCAGATTAGTCCTTGCTTCATTGGTCTCTTGAATTGATGCAGATGCTGTACAAGTGAGTTGATGGAATCTTTTGTCTCTGGCAGTTGTGGTGAGGAAATCCTGGCAGTATTTTTGATGCACGCATTTGTTTTGGGAGCTCTGAGGTTTACAGTGGGGACCGCCATAGTTCTTTCTTAGTTGGAGATGGTCATACAGTGTAGTCATCTGTTTAGCATCATAAGGCACAATTTTTGTCACATCTTAGGAGTTGCGTGTGACTCAAAGGTCTTTTTCTGTAATACAGCGTGGATCAAGGGTTTTTCTCCTCTAGGCATGGTAATGGAAAAATACTTATTGTCAACATTACGCAAGCCAAATGGGGAGGAGAGAGTTGGGCTATGAACTTGATTAGAAGAAGATGAAGTGTGCTCTGTGAGATGTAGCTTATGTAGGGAAACACTTCCCCATTTTATGCTTAAAAATACCTGATAATCCCCAGAACCAGAACCAGGCACACAGAGAACCTGCCTCCAAGCTGTACTTACTGGGCTACTGAATAACTCATATACTCACAGCAACACCAGCTGTGGTGGCTGGAGAAAGGTCAGTGCCACCATTTTAACAGTGAAAAGCAGGAGGATGGAAAGAATGCAGAGGGAAAGAGGAAGAGAAAGAAAGGTGAAATAGGCAGTTGTCTATCTGAAGAACATCTCGGGTATAGTGCAGCTGAGGTTCTGGTTCTTGCCTGGCACTCCTGGGTGCTACCACATTGAAAAAAATAAAAAAATAAAAAAAAGAGAGAAAAAGAAGTCAGGAAATAAGTAGTCTTACTGTAGCTGTTCCTCACATTTCTCAGGCATGGTTACTGCTGGCCTGTCACTTGGTTACTCAGAGCATTTGCCTGCTTTTGATCAGAGTATCTAGCAGCATCTCTCCAAGTTTGGAAACAACCATAAGCCAACCTACATAATAGGTTGTTGTTGGGCTTCCTTTTTTAACTTAAAAAGGAGAGTTTTGATTATTGGTGTTTTTGTTTTGTTTTTTTTGTAAATTCTACAGTACTTTACTGCCTGCCACTTCTAATCTCCTCGTAACCTCCCTGCAATCTCCTTGGCAGTGACTGTAATTTACTGTGAATTAACCCAGTCACCAGGGAGCTCCTAATGGCCATTCTACAGGTTCGCAGATTATCTTAAGCAACTGATATTTAGTGCAGAAAGAAGGAAAACTTCTGAAAGATTTAGTAAATGTCATGAAACGTCTATTACAGAGCTTGGGGCTCTTTCTTTTTTTTCCATGGCACTGCTTGGCTTTCCCAGCTTCCAGTAGAAGCCAGCCTAGTCACCTATTACATCTTTGTAGAGAAAGGAGAGAAGACAAAGGGAAGCAAACAGGCCAGAGTGGAGGGAGATGCCAATTCCTCTCTTGCAGAGTGTAGCAGCACAAGAAGAGGTGTATGCTGCCTGCTGAGGCTCCCCCTGCAAGAATATGTTTTGTTGTTCTTTATCTTGCTCATGTTACTTAACAGCGGGGCTGGTTTGTACAAGCCCAGATTAGAGCAGATAAGAAAATGAAGCTCTGAATTATTCAGCAGGGGAGGAAGTGGCTGGGGTTTCTGAATAAAGCTACTGCCTCCAATGGAGCTGCCGGTCCCTTGGGTTTTATATCTGAATCTATTTGCTCTGTCTAAGCTTGTTTTCTGGTCATGGAAGAATTAAGATGAGAAGATTTTTTTAATTTATTTTTTATTCACAAAGAGGCCCCTTCCACAGCAGCAGCAAAAATATGGGGTGAAAAAGGACCTCATGAGATCTGCTGGTCTACATTCCTACTGCAACAGAGGTAGCAGTTCTCTCCAGGCAGACACGTGCCCAATGCATTTAAGCCCATCCACAGCACAAACACCCCTAGCCAAGTAAGCTGTACCCCTGTGTCCCTTCAGGGCATCCCTTCTGATGTTCCTGGCCCTGAACCCTTTGCCAAAGCTTCCTTAAGTCCTTTTCTGATGGACCTTCTGATCTCTGTGGCTGTTTTGGGACCTGCTGTGGTTCAGAGAGAACACCTGTTGTTCATCTCTCCTTCCAGATAGCTTGAAGATTGCTTGTTTGGTCCATCTCAGCATTGGGTTTCACAAGATAGCAGGAAACAGAGGAGTGTGACCCAATTTACCTGAAAAAGAGTTCTTACACTTCTTTGTATGTCTCTGCAGGTGCTTCAGAAAGAGAAAGCAAAGTGAAATAGGCCGTGGGTTTCTCATCTTTGCTTTGTTGCCATTTGCTCCCTGCCCAGCCAGTGTGGGATAATCACTGTAATGGTGCCAAACCAGAGTGCTCTCCGCAGTAGCCTGTTCCCAGCACTGCTGCTACTGCTCTACAAGTCAGCACAACTTTTTCCATCTCCATGCTAGTTAGGCAACACAGTGACTGTAGGTGTCTTGACTGTTTGTTCCTAGTACTGGGAACGTCATCCACAAGACACATATTGCCATGGCAGACAAAGCTTTCAACTGCTGTTTCCATGGCTGTTTTGCATGCAGCTCTTTGGATTGCTTGGATTCCTTTTACTTATAACTGCACCCATTGAAGGATTAGCAGAAATCTGGAGACACCAAGACCTGCTGCTACTGTGCTTACTGACAGAGCGTAATCATGCAATAGTTTTCCTTTGCTTAGAAAACAGATTTTAATTCCTGCCCTCACACCATATCTTGAGGCCCACTCAGTTGTCTTGTTACCACTGTTCACAGGGCTGTGCTTTGTGTTATGAAGATCAAGCTGAGCTTCTCCAGACGTTTCTGAAAGGGTTATTTTTAACCTGTGTCTTTCTGTTTGCTGCTGCACATGCTGTATCGTGTAGCTGCCCCTACAGCTACAAGGCAGCTGGTTTTGTTCTCGTTCGGATGAAGGGGGCTCAGTGCTTTATTAAAGTAGGCAGCTTCTTCGTGTGCTCAATGCTGGGCAGGCACAAATGCTGAGCCAGGGGAGGATCCTGACCAGTCCTACCTTCCAGACCCAGCGTCCTGTCTGACACTGCTGGGATTGGCTCCTGCAGGAGCATCTATCTGTCCATTCTCAAGGCAGCAAACCCTGTGCCCAAGTTTGTCAAGGTCTCTTTAGGATCAGAATTGTTTACAGCATCTGAAACTTTTTATTACATAGAGAGCCCCCAGCAAAGCCTGATATTCCTCACACTTCTTCCAGTTCAAAGTTTACTGTGTAGACTCCAAACTCCTATGTGAGGAAACTGTGCTCTCAGCACCATCATCCATCTCCTTTTTGACATTGGTAGTCAGGCCAGGACTTAATGGCTTGAAACACAACTCCTGCTCTCCAGCATCAGCTCTTCATGGCCTGTTAGAGCCCTCAATCCACGCATTGGAAAAGCATTGGCTTTCACTGCTTTTTTTTTTTCTCTTTTTTTTTCTTCCTCATCAGACACAAATTAATGACCTTCAAATGGTACTCTGATACTGCCTCGAGCCCTCTGCTCTGCCAGCCTGCTTTTCTCTCAGGTACAAAGCACATCTGATACGAACATTTACAAGGTTCCAGGGGGGTATTGTGTTTTCCAGAAGCTAAGCTCTTGAGCTCTCTGGCTGCATTACCACATTGATTAATAGTACAACTTGTGGTGTCTCAGTCCTTGCAAATAGGAGCTTGAGCCTCCGCCATTTAACAGGGGCGTGGGATATGTGAAAAGCTGAAATGTCAGCACATCGCAGCAGCCATTAATCATAAAGCTGCTTTAAAAAAGTAGGGAAACAAGAAAAAGGGATTATCGAGAATATCAAAGAACCAATTTAATTGTGGCAAATACGTGTGTGGTGGCTGCTTTTTGACTTTGCCACGTCTCAATTAGACAGGGTTGGAGTTCTCTTTGTTTCTGCTTTTGAGAAGCCTAAAACTGCAGGTTTGATCAATGGCGAGGGACGGAGAGGAAATGAGCAGAAGACGAAAGGGCTGAGTTTCCCTAGAAGCTGTCATGGTAATTTATGGCCATGGCTGATAAAACTTTTAACTAGTCAAATATGAGCTAGGAAACAGTGAGAACAAAGCAAGCCTTGGAGGAATGTTCCCATCCAGAGAAATCCTCTGGGAAGAACAACCTGACATGAGCAGCTCTGTGCCTGGGAGCTCAGAAAGAGTTCCTCCTGACTATTGTTCATCTCTTTGCGTGGCTGTGGACAGGCCTTGCTCTGGAAGAGATGAGTGCTGCGATTTATTTTTGTCTCATCTACTGCAGCTGGCAACAGCAGCCTCCCTGCTTGGGGTATGTAGGCTATGGCTGCTGTAGGGAGATCCGACCAATCTCAGCAGGAGGAAGGTAGAGGAGGAGGCCAAGGACATGGCATAATTCAGAGCTCTGCTTCTGGCCTGTCCTACAAAGGAATCAATAGCAATCTCTGTTAGAATTCCACTATGGGAAACTTAGCTGCTGTAGGTAACAGCACTGGCATTTTGGCATGTTTGCAATTGCAGGAGACAGTTCTCTCTGCCCTTCGAATTCACACTAAACAAAATAGTCAGCAAGATCTGGAGAAATTGCACAGTTAGTAATTTTTTTAACCCCTGGCAAATGCCATAGCCTTTCTCTGTACAACAAAGGGTACCAACATCCTACACTAATCCTAACCCATGTGCTTCATGTAGCTCTTATTACATTTTCTGTCTGGAAATTGTGCTGTTCTTGAATAGCTGCAAAATTACATCTTTGAAGGACAATGTGTGATGGTGAGAAGCAATGGCTGTTTGCAGAATGGGATGACCACAAACAGAATCCAGGAAGCTGCTTTCAATAACTGGTGCCTGAAGCCAGTGGTCAGCTAGTTTTGAAGCAGGAATTCAGGAGAGGAGAGAGTTCTTATGGTCCCTTGCCACTGGCATTCATGTGAATCTTTCTTTCAGTTCAAATGTTGTATTTCTTAGTCATGCTAACTGTGGTGAGAGGGTACCACTGCAAAGGAGAAACCAGAGTGTTTGTAGGCTGCAATATCTTCAATGTAGTGAACTCTTCAGACAAAGCCTCCTTTTTGCCTGGAGGCTCCTTCTTGTAGACCTTGTGTACTTTCACCATTGCTGGGATGGGAAACTCCCTTATTTCCTCCTTCTTTCAGCAACCCAGAAATCCTTACCTAACTTTCTGCTAGTGCTCCATTGCAGATGCGGTTTTGTTAAAGCTGATTCTCCTTTGCCCAAAGGAGACCAGGGAGGTTGTCCTGTCTTCAGTCCTTCAGCCTCTCGAGCATCTCTGTAGGGTTCTTAGGACATGCCAGAATTCTGTCACTGGTCTGGTCCAGGCCCCAGAGTTTCACACAGCACAAAATGGAAAGTGTCTCTTGAGCTCAGTGCTGGTCCATGGGATGGGGCACTGCTGTTCTTCTTTCTGTGTACCAATTCCTTTGGAGGTTAAATGCATTGAGAGTTTTGGGAACCCTTATGGATCTTAGTCATAAAAACAAGATTCTTCCCAGCTGTGCCAGTCTGTCCATGAGAGGTGAGAGAAGCAGCAGACACCCTGAAAGAAAAGGATGGGGTATTTGTTGGGTTTTTGTGGGTTTTGGTTTTTGTTTTTTGCTTGTTTGTTTGAGTCTGACATTTGTTATTGAAACCTGTTGCTGAGCAGTTTAGTCTCTCTGACTATTGGCAACTGTGCTACCTCCCCACTCAAGCCTGGTGGTTGCAAATGTCACTCCACACCCCCAGGAGTGGCAGAGGCAGTCAGAGAGGAGTTCTATCCATAGTGGTGGATACTCTCATGTAACTTGGTTATACACCAAAACCACAGTCATCTTCCCACGTTTTGCAGGGGGGTGATCAGGCTTGCTTCATGAAGCATTTGTTGGGAGTTAGAAAAAGTACAGCTACACTACTGCTCACAGTCCTGTTCATCTTCCAGCACATTCACTTTTCAGCTGGAAGAACACTGGCATCCGCCTCAAATTATCCAACAGTTGAGCTGCTGTTTGATCCAACACTGTTAATACATAAATCCTAGCATAACTGGCAGCTACAGATGAGTGAACCAAGAAATTGCTTGATATATTTGCTTACACTGCATATGAAACTGCTTATCATGTACAAGGAGGATAACTCTAAATTATCAGTAATCCACTGGATCTCTGCAGCATTTGAAACAAATTTGAGAAGATTTGCCCAGACGTGAGGTTACCCATGTATTGATTTATACACATACACATATATGGTGTGATTGAAGGCATTGCCTGCATGGTGCTTGTTTCTAGGCCCATGCCAATCCACTTCTACCTGGTCTCTTTAAAACATTGAAATCCCTCCCTTCCCTGGTGCCTTTCTCAAAGCCCTTGAGGGGTCAGCACCAATCTGTGCCATGGAGGAACATTTTGGACTTGATTTTCATTTACACTGCTACAACAAATTTTACAGTGCTTTGGTAGTGGAAAGAAGCCATGAGATGAATATAGATCACTCAAATTTAAAGCTCCTTTATATTATATAAGGGAACACCATGAAAATGGAAATCATGTCCCCTATTTTAAAGGCTCTCAGCAGGTGTCTATAAAACAGGAAAGTTTGTTTTACTGTCTGGGCTATGGGGAATTACACATTTTTTCTGGGCTAGTTGATGTTGTGTTCCTGTCTGTTGCACTGTTGGCTGAGTGAAGAAGTACAGTGCCCCCAGAGAGGCATCTGAGTAGTAAATTGCAGGGCAAGCCTGGATGCTACCTATGAGCAGCTGCCTGTAAGAGAACATTGCTGGGCTCAGTCATGATAGGAAAGGTAATCATAGCAGCCACATACAAGGCCTCTGTATGGCCGGTCCCCACAGGCAACGAGGGCTAGACCAAGCTAAGAGCTGATTCTCTGTTACAATTCATCATCCCTTGGGTTTTCTGATCCCCTACCCCTTCCCCACTGACAACCATGAAGCATGTGATGCCAGAGGCCGAGGCCACATGGAGATGGAGCATCTCCATCAAGCACCCCTGTGACCAGCAGCAATCCCTGGTGACTGACGTGCTTGCTGATGCTCGGTGGTGTGGTGGCTGTGCAGTCAGCCCTGCTCTGCAGGATGGCCTCCTTCCACTCTGCCTGCTGAAACAGGATTTCTGTTGTCCCTGCTTGTTCAGTGGCCTTTGCTGACTACCTTGTGGATTTTATCATCTCAAGCACTGAAGCGAACCTGCCTGGCTCAGCCTGCAGGAGAGCTGCACGGCAGCAGTGTCATGTGAGTGCTTTGTTGCTCACTGCAGGAGCCTGAATATCACCTAAGAGTACTGCTCCCCTCATGGGGGGACTGAGATTCATTCTGCTCTTCATCTCTCAGACATGGTTCCAGTAGCTCCAGCCTTCAGGGTGTGATTTGTGTAAACTGGGAGAACTGGTAGGGGCAAAAGGTCTCTTTACCTCCATCAGTGCTGTTCCCATAGGCTGCTGTGAGTCTGCATATATGGGAATATATGCAGAGACATAGCAGTTTATGCAGACCCATGCACAGAATGAGCTGAAAGAGGATGTGACAAACAAACAGAGATACAGAAAGATAGGAAACTGCTAACCTGAACAAAGCCAATAATCTCTTTCCTAAAGATTTCCTAAAGATGCTACTGTGATCATGAATGATGAGTGGGGAGAGATCATTTAAGCCATTCAGTGACATTGCTGTGTCTTCACTTTGGGGAAGAAAAAAGTGAGCTTTCCAGTACAGAGAGCTCCTTGAAATCCCTCTAGCATGTGGGAAGGTGGTAAAGCAATACAAAGAACAGCTGGAAATGTGATGAACAAATATGCAGTAATTTGGTAAAAGCTTTTACCTTCAATTCTGTTCTCAGTTTTGGAGATCTGTCCAGGAGAGGCGCAAGAGAAGTAAAAGTGGCTCAGGAGCTGGTAACCAGATAGAAAAGACTTCAGAAGGGTGTGGAAAATATTGAATGTCTTTATCAAACAAGGTAGGTAAATAATGGGACAAGGTTGTCAAGTGTAAGACAACAGATGGGTTGGAGAAGTTATACTGGATCCTCCTAATTACTTTCTTTCATGGAGATGAGACATTAAATTGAAAAACTGCACATAAGAAGCTAGGAAATTGTTTTTATGCAATACATACTTACAGGTCTGTGGGACTCCTTGCTGTCAGAAATTAGCCAGAATGGAGCCAGAATACAAAAATAGGCATGAATATGGATAATGGAAATTCCCTCACATTTATATGATGAACTATAAATCCCCATGCTTCCAGGAAGAAGCCAGGATCTATGAGATGAGTAGTGAAGAAAATTTCCCCAAGAGACACATGCTTTTATAAATGTACACTGCAGAGATTTTCCCCTTGTCCTCTGGAATTCTCAGTAAGGGTGTCACCATAGGACCAGTTCTGGGTCCTGCTCAGCCCCGTGTTTCAAGCCAGTAGCCTAAAGTGTGAGTCCGCATAGCTTGCTCTTTAACACCAGGCAGTCTCTTTTCTCCATGGTGACTGTCATGTCAAGTGTCTGTCAAGTGTTTTTCCTTGGTCTGTTACAGTGACAGATGAGGAGAACAGTGGCTTCTCATTCTTTCCTTTGGATTTTCTCCTTTCCAGAGGGACAGAGGACTCTGCACGCACTGTGCAAGCAGAACAAGGAGAAGCAGTTGTCTGCTGGTCATGATGACAAACAACCACAGGTACAAACACTTCAGTACCTCCACACTCATCTCTCTACTATTAAGGTAATTACTCCTCACCCATGGCATGACTGGTGGGCAGCACAAAGCAGGGTTTGGCCTGAAGTAGTGTACATTTTATTCCTCTGGTTTTGAGTTTTGCATAGCTCTCACCAGGGTCACCTTAGGGGAGTGCAGTGCCCTTTCTGTTATGCTGAAGCTGTCAAGAAAGCACTCAAGCAGTTTAGTCAAGTTTATTGGAAAATCAGCGGAGGAGATCAGCTTGTGGGTCTTCTTGAAAGATGGATAAGACTCATTCTTCTTCTCCCTCTTCTACTGCTAGAAACTGGCAGAACTGGGGGCTAAGGTAATAGTCCATTTCACAAGCCTGTCCTCGCCTCCTTCTCTTGGGCTTCCCATCTGTGGAGCAGAAATATTTACTGACCAGCGAGTGCAATTCCTAAGCAAAAAAAATGCTATTGCGCAGTAGCGTGAGCAGGCAGGTGGCAGCTGCCCAGTAAACTCACAGAGACCATTTGAAATAGCCCAGCCGTGCCACCTGGACCATCTGCAGGCTGAAGCCCACTCAGCACTCACATGGCTGCTAGGCGAGCCAATAGCAATTGCTGGCTAGACCAGGATCACTGTTTTTCATGATGCCTTCCAGACCTCCATGGCTCCTCTGGGAAAGAGCAGCACTGCTTAGTGCCCCGTGGAGCCACAGCTGTGTGCTTTGGGGATGCACAGCCATCCCCCAGTCAGGACAGCTGGCCACTTCCAGGTCCAGAGTCCTCTAATTCAGCCCTGAGCAATGCACAGCTGTTATTATGGCATCACCTGCACGGCATCCGCTCCATGGCTCATTAGCAGGTTGGATATATTAGTAACTGTCAAGCAATTGGAGAGCTACCTTGTTGGGTGAATGGATGAAAACACATTAACTCCCACAAAAGGGGGAGAGGCGGTGATTAGCTTGTGAGATGACAATATGAAATGTCAGAGGCACAGACAGTAAGCACAACTGTTCATTATTATATTAACAGCTTTAATTTTCTGCCTTTAAACACCAGTTTCCTGTCAGCTCAATTAGATTGTGTGCGTATGTTTAATTTAGATCAATATACTACTGCGTCTGGAGTTTTTCTCACACATCCTCTGCAAGGCGAGAAGCAGAGCAGCCTGTAGTAGCATCTCCTTTTATTGCCCTTGAGAGGAAAGGCAGTTCGTGGACGGGGCATTTAGGTGATGTATATCCTCATGTTTGGGGGCTGCAGCCTGCAGTGATTTGAGAGATTCCCACAGAGGTGGAAAGCGGGGTTGGGAAAGAGGCAAAAGCACAGGAAGATCCTGAAGAAGCAGCCAGAAGTAAATTGCAAATTGCATTATTTTCAGCAACAGGTATTGCAGACCACAGAAACTATAGGGGGGAAGAGTGGGAAAGAAACAGTCTTGTGCCAGGAGTGACTAAAGGCCAATTCTGATGATGGCAACACACTGCTCTAAGCCTGAGGATGCTCAGATGATGATGATGCTGCCAGTGAAAGGAAGGTCAGGATTTGGGCTGGATGCTCAGTGCCAGCAAGCAGCTCATTTAGGAAATGGAATTTCCTTGATTTCTTCTGTACAGATAAATAAGAGTATAACTGAACCCTGCTGGGCTAGATGGATGGAAGCCCAAGAAAGCACAGGGCTTCTCATGCCAATTTCATCCTGAATTTGACTAGTATCGAGAGAATGTCACTTTGCCTGGTTCCACATCCCTGCATCTCTCTCATACTCATCCTTCCTGCTCTGCAGGCACAAGAGTGCCCCTTCTGGAGTGGGAGGATATGCAGTTTTCACTGCTGTTTGAACCCTGGTGCGCACTCATGACAGGGAGACACCAAAACAAAGAATCCTGTGCACCTACCCTCTCTTTCAGCTTTGTCCCTATTGCTGGGTTCCCTAGTTGCTCTGTACTAGTTAGCTAGTTGCTCTGTACTTTATTTATGGTATTTTTTTCCTACTGGAATCAATAGGCTAATACGCTCAGTAGAGTGACTCAAGAACCAGTATTTTAGTAGCTAGTCACATTCTTTGGCATTATTACTCCTTACAGCTCTGATCTCTGCAAGATTTTCCCTCATCCTCCTGATACTCTGGGTCATCAGGTTCTCTCTGCGAGCTCAGGTGTTTTACACTGGCTCCTCACCAACGTTAGACCCCACACCTGGAAGCTTCACTGCTCTATTCTCATCTCCAGGGCAGGGAGGTGGCTCTCTGCCATAGGGACAATCCAACCTCTGTGGAGAGAGGGGTAAAGGTCTGATAATGGGTTTCTTCCCCTCCTTTGTAATCCTATTAGAAGAGGCTACTAAAAATAAGAGATTATGTTCTACCACCTATGAATCTCCAGCAAACCCAATGTGTGTCTAAACAAGGGGTTTCAGACAAGGAGGGGAGGAATGGGGTGGCCTATTAACCTTGCCAGGTATCATGCCTGGCACACAGCACATACAAGGGGACATCAGAAATTCTTTGCCTGCCATGGAGGTGAGCAGAAATAAAAGTGCTGGGAAGGACACTTGCACAGCATCCTCAGGCAAGTGCGTTAAGGAATGTAAGCAGCACCCCCAGTGCTTGAGGCTGGGTATCAACACCTGAATTTTGAGACAAATGTGAAAGCCTGGGATCTCTAGAAGTTTAATGGTCATTGTGCATTACGGAGTACAGGAACTGTCATGTTAGATTAAACGAGTGGTCTTTTTAGCTCAATGTTGTGTTCCTGGCAGTGGCCAGCAGCACAGATTCAGTCTGTAGAAACAACTGAAACAAAGTGCTCTACCACAATCCATAGCCAGGCAATGATCTGATGGTCAGTATTCTGATGTAATACATCATGTAAAAAGCCCTTCCCTACTCCCATCTCCAGGATCTCTTTCTCCATTACTCTGAGATATCACCAGCCATGGAGAAATATCAGTGCCTGAAGGCTTCATCAGAAGGAAGACCCAAGTGGTTGGTAGCACCTTCTGCACAGGGAGCAGTGTTTAGTGCCAGCTTTTGGGAACTTGACTCTTGATGGAATCAGGTTCCTTACCGCTTAGGGAAATCTAGATGCTGGGTTTAATATCCCATTTCTATTTCCCATGGTATACGTGCTCAGAGGTAAAAAAACTTCCCTGGATCATAGGCATCTCTCCTGACTTGCTCTGGAGTCCTATTTGGGCAGTTATTCCTACAGCGATCTACTCCTTCAAAGTTAACAAAGTACCAGTGCCTGCTCATGTGTTAAGTTTCCATCCAGAGCATGACCCTTTCTGCTTTCTGGGTTGGTGTATAACATTACAAATGAAATCTCCAATGGGTAAAGAATGAACAATCACTTTCTTAATTTTTTTTTAAGGGCACTTTAGGGCTTTTATCAGGAAAGCATTGTGTCCATTAAGAAACAAATTAAGTCATTCTGCAGGCAAGCTAAGTGCTGTTCCCATGCCAGAATTAATACTGCCTCTTTCCACCGGGGATGTTTAAGGGTCCCTCCCCCATGCCCTGGGATTAGAGCTACTTTTAGTTCATAGAGGGAGGATTAATCAGTAGAGCGCCTTTGCAGAGCTCCTGAAATAGAAATCACAAATCAGGGAGCCTGGGAAGGAGCCTGGGAAGTGACAAATATGAAATGATGTTGCACTTTGTTTGGCATCTGTGCAGGGAAGGTGGCTGTGGTGGCTCAGAGGTGCAGCTCGTTGCTGCAGAAGGAGACCTGGAGTCTTGGAGGTGGAAGAGAAGGACAGAGAGGGTGGAGGGATGGCTGTCAACTTCAGCATCAAAACAAGGAGTTATGAGACTTGAAGAGGCTGTGTGCAGGACTAAACAGTCAAATGCAGTAGCTGAACCCCTTGCGTTTTCCTCTACTGTCAGGAGCAGAGATTCTGATCCTAATGCGAGACCAGAAGCTGGAACTTCCAGTTTTGGGGGCTTTGTCCTTGCAGTGTCACAAACCAAACTTTTCTAGAAATCATAGGATGGCTGAAAGGGACCTTAAAAGATCATCAAGCTCCAACACCCCAGTCTGCTCCTCAAATCCATAGATGCTGATTCTCAGTCCATTCCACTACATGTAACTTACACTAGAGTGTAAGATATTCTGTCTTGTTAGTATTGCCTGCCTACATTTGGATCCATTTAACTTTGTCAGAAGGATCTCAGTATTTAATCCCCTGTCCATCCTCTGGCGATATTGCAGCTGTCCAGATGGTAATACAGGTGTGCAGAGTTGGAAGAATTAATGTAGTTCATTTTCATGTAAGCGGTGCCATTAGGAGTCCCTTTATATCAGTTAAAGTGTGACTGTGGAGGAGAAGGGAATACTACTTTAATTACATTGGCTTTGAAGCTAATATAGTTAAGTCAATATGAAAAATTATGCGTAGACTATCCCTAGAGGTATAAATTGAAACAATTCCTATTGAAGAAAAAGTCCAATAGAGTAAACAATTGACAAAATAGTTTGAAAAGGGATAAACCTTCTCCCATTTTCTCACTCAGAACATTTTGTCCAGCTAAGACTGCTGTGTATGGCTAAAGAGTGGGGCTGAAAGTCTCAGCTGAGCTGGAAAGAAGACAGCCTGACAGAGCCTATCTGGGAACTTTATTTTAGTTCCCCTGAGGTATTACTTAGAGCAGGATGAAGAGGCAGCCTGACCCCTAATAGAAAAGAGGCACTGCTGCTTTTCAAAGATGCCCGAGGTTCTGGATTCAGGATACTGTCAAGAAGATCACTCTGTCTCTGCTCGTGATCCTTACCTGACCATGTGTGCAGCCCCAGCATTTGTACTGTGTGGAGTTTGCTTTTGGGTTTCCCCACAAACATATAAACTTAATGCAGAAAGATCTAACTATATGTATATATTTCATTCTTGTTATTTTCAATGGAAAGTATGGGGAAAAAAAAAATCTGTAGGAACTTCTCTCAGTTTCTAATAATCTCAATTACTTGTGTCATCAAATGCATTAATTTAAAAGCAACCCCTCCAAAAAGTAAGCCCAAGTAAATGGATTCGAAGAACCTTAATTTACCACTAAGGAGGGGGATCTCTCTCTCTGTTGTCTCTGGTTTCTTCTCCTTCACTTTCCTATGTGTTGCTGAGGCATTTTCTCACCTTTTGAGCACCCTTTTCCCAGGCTGAGGTGTGGGCTTGGGTGGCCTCACTTGGCTGTCTGAAGCCAGAGAGTATTTTTGAAATACCTGCCTTCCCCATGGATGATCAATGCAGGGAATAAAACCGCCTTCAGGCATATATGCTGATGACCAGATGCAGCACCACCCTGGGTCAAGTGCAGGAGGGAGCAGATGCTCTCCTAACACTTCACTCTAAGGAAACTGCAGATAGCCTGGTGTACTTTGTGAGCTTCATGACCCACATCACTGCAACTGAACAGGTCAGCATGGAAAGCCATAGCGTGGAGAAATGCAATATTCCCTGTCACCTCCCCTCACCTGCAAACTCCAGTGGAATTTTATCTAGCAAAATCTTCAGCTATGCATCTCTCTCCTACACCTCAACAAATTTACAGAAGGCACAAAGTCACAGGCACATGTGATCCCAGAAATATTCTCTCTTGCACAAAATATGTTGCGCAAATATACAAGCTTCATTATTTTCTTTGCACTCTTAGGCAGCTGAGTTTTTTTCTGCTGCGCATATTCAGGCCGGTGCCCTGTGCACGTTACTCCAGGGAGACCTGTGTGCATTGTATCCTAGAGCTGCCCTGCTTTTGACCATTATCTCCTTGCTGCAAGGAATGTTATTCTGCCAGCAGAGCACCAGAAAATGCTTCCCTCATCTCTGAAGCAGTCAGATAGGAGGACAGAAGGGGAAAGCTCTCTTTCCAGCCCTTGTGTGATGTTATTAATCAAGGAGCTGGTCCCTTTCCACCAAATCTGCACAACCATTCTCTTACGCTTCTTTTCATTGTTAGACAGCTGTCATCTAACTCAGACCCCAAGTATCCATCTCATTTCTGAGGTGACATTCTTGAAATACTGTGTCATTGAGCCCTGAGCACTAGGGAAAATGACCTTGCACCACAAGTCAGATGCCAAGCTCCACTGCTCCAGCAAGCCAACACAGCATTATTTGACCTTTGATGATGTGGTGCCCCTCTTCTGTGCATCTGGAAATGTTGAGGAAGGGATGAAAAGGCAAAGGTGGGGGGTGGGGATTGGAGGGAGAGGCAAGGAGCTTCACTGTAGTTCAGCTCAGAGTGATCTGATTCATCCTTGTGGATCTGCTCTTCTTTAGGAGCCCTGGAGAGTGGCTTTCACTGCATCTCACATTTATTCACTGGCAGAGCCTACCCTTAATAAATGGAAGAACAGCAAATCTTTTTCTTTTTTCTTTTTTTTTTCTTTTATTTTCCTGTCTAGCAGAAAGCAAAAAGAACAACAACAACAAAAAAAAAAAACAAAAAAAAACCAACCAAATCAAACTGATATGATGTTTTCTTCTTAAGACTGTGGTGTATGGGAAGGCCCGCTGTGGGAATCTAACAAAAATTTCTAAGTGGGAGTCTGAGCATACAGACAGGAGGAAAAGCTGGTAGTTTGTATGGTAAGAAGGTTTGGAGAGGGGAAAGGAGGTGACTGTAGTTGCACAGTGTTTTGTACAGTTGATAATAGAATCATAGAATGTCTTCATTTAGAAGGGACCCATAAAGGTCATTAAGTCCAACTCCTGGATTATGATTATGAGCAGACATCATCAGGATCCCCAGCTGAGCCTCACTCGCTGCCTTTGTCACTGTGTGCAAGGAAGGAAGGGACTGCATAGAAAGGAGAAAGCAGCACCTTCCCAGTTTGCAGCCCCATCTGAGAGTGAGGGCAGTTGTGACCCAGTGGCTGGCACAGTCATGGATAAATGGTTGCAGAGCATATTGCTGCCATACTTCAGTGACCAAGCTAAGAGCTGTCCAGCTCTCTGCAGAGTGCTCTCCAAACCTTTTCAAGGTACTACAGACTCTTAACCAGCTTGACCACTGTGAATGGTGAGTTGCAGGTGAGGGCTTGGAAACATTTCCTGTTTCTGACTCTGCTTTCTGACAAGTTCATGTCTCTCCTTTTCTTCCTCCAACTCTTGCTGTATTACTTTTCACAGTGCTGTAGGGAGCTGCTATTGGTGAAGAGCTTTTGAAAGTTGCTGGGTGTTGCAGTTCCCACGTAGCAGGGCAGAGAGGATGATGATGATGGCTTGGCAGTTGGGCTTGATGATCTTAGTGGTCTTTTCCAATCTTTATGATTCTATGATCCTAGTAGAGCAGGGAAACAGCATCTAACAAGATGCTCCTCACACTCAGCGGTGATGCATACCTGGGAGTGCTAGGCATGTTTATTACCTGCTGCGTGCACAGTCTGGTTGATTTGTGCCACAGCAATCAGTGGAGTCAGGCCCAAGAGCATGGAAACTGTGATGTGTGGATGCATGCCCAGCTGCTGGGATTCGAGGTGCCTTGTCCTCTGCAACTTTAAGCAGAGAGTTCAAAAGCAGAGATATGTGAGACACTAAAGCAGTCATCCTCCAGAGCAATTGACTTCAACTTGGCTACCCTGCAGGCAGTTAAGGAGCCTCATATTGAAAAGGGCCAGGACAAAGAACCTGGACTGGCTTGACCCCCTGATAGAGTGCACTGGTTGTAGTAAAAGGACTATTTTAATTTTTATAATACTATAAATATACATGATGCTATGCTATTTAAAATGTGGCGGAAGTTTTACAGAGTTGAAGCAAAGGTTTCCAGACATAACGAGTGCAGTAAGAATTGTGCACAATGGCTTCCCACTAGGGAACCATACACAACAGACACTGGCATCAGGAGCCAGCTATACTGGTGTGGAGCAGTGGGTTCAGAGGCTGAACTTAAGAAAATACCAGTGATTTTAAGGAAGCTTTTGCCCAAAGACCAGCTGTGCTTTGAATTACAGTGGGAAAAAATGCAACATAGCAGCTGCAGGTTTGGGAAAACAGTGTAGGCTTCAGCAGGATTTGTAGGCTCAAACCCCAACCTGCTGCTAGTGATGGCCCCACTGGAGGTCTGAGTAGCCCAGACACCCAGAGCAGGTCTCCCCCACCTCACAGGATCTTTGCTAAGTAAATGGACCTCACTGGCCCATTTTGCTGCTATACTGCTTGTTTCCACTTCAAGATCGCTGATGACTATATTAAATAATATGATCTCCCGGTACTATATCTTGTTGTAACTCACTAACGGTGCTTTACTGTAATGAAAATAGGTCATTTGTTCCTCTCCGTTTTCTTTTGCTCTAATTTATGATGTTGCTTTGCCTCTGGCTACTTAGTTTATGCATTTCTGTCTTCAGGCAGACTTTGTCAAAAGTTGTGTAGGAATCCAGTAACCTATAGCAACCAATTCTCTACTGCCTCTTTATCCAAAGAAGTCCAATAGACCAATGAAATGTGACTTTGCTGTGTTGAAAAATTGCCTGTTACATTATCTCAATCAGTGATGCTGTAATTATGCTTTAAATTTTCATTAGAAAACTTGGTTATATGTATTGATTTGCATTTCCTGGGGTGACTAACCCTAGCGCCTCTGAAAACGATTCACTTGGTATTTGCTATCTTGCAGATGTCTAATTTTATCAAGAGATTATGTATTTTCCATCAAAATTTCTTTCTTAAGTGTCTTCAGAATTTTTTAACCCAGGCCATTGGAGACTGGTGATTTACAACACTTTAATGTAATCTATTTATCCTAGCATGTTTTCTTTGATACACCAGTTTCTGACCCTGTTGTATCTTGATCTGCAGGTGTTATCCTCACCTACAGTTAGCGTTGTCCAGCATTTCCAATCATAAGCTCTTGATTTTAGTTATGTAAGACTTTTCCTGGGCATAATGTTTTTGTGATTGATCGGTCTTTCTTATGGGAGTATGTGCATTTGTGTCTGTTTCAACCAAAATGATGTGGTGGTTTTCAAAAATGAAGCCAGAAAGAAAAAAAGAAAAGCACCTTTGTCTATGTTAAAAATGAAGGTGACCTTTAACTACAAACACCGTGTACCTTAAGTGCTGTGGAAATAGGACTTGAAATTGAGCACTTGAGTAGTTTCTGAGTTAGGAATACATCATATGTCTCCTCATGAGCCTGGCATGAAACTGTCCTCCAAAAATAGCAATTTGCACATGCCTATTAGGAATCACTTTGATTGTAAAAGTGGTGTCCCCACAATAGTCTGCCTGTTCTGGGCATGTTTGATGCCCTCAGCTGGGCAGAATTTCCTGTACAAGGAAGACTGCAGGCTGTAGCTGTGTGGAACAGCTTTTCACTGGTGCTGGGGGAGCAGATTTGCGTAGAAGCCTAACGGGGATTGAAGCTTTACCTGGGACCCGTTAAGAACAAGAGAGAGAAGGAAATGGAGTGGGTTGTGGAGAAGAGTGAAAGAATGAAGTCTGGGATACAGCGGGCAAGGACTCTTGGCTTGGAAAATGGCTTGAGTGAGAGAAGGGATGTGAGAATGAGACATGGACTGTGGAGATAAAGGAGCAGCATCTTGGTGATGGTGTGATCTCCCTCTCCTGGCCACCGCTGTGACATTCATCTTGCATAGCTTCATATTCTCTGTTTCCATTTACAGTCAGTGGCAGTCATGGGGAACAATTCAGCTGACCTATATTAAGTGTCTGTTTAGTATGAATCATGCCCCAGGATTGCTGATTTCTCTGCCTTGACTACAAAAGCTCATCAGATGATGAGCTCAGATGGATACCTCTGTAGGATCAGATGGGGCACTGCCTCACAGCCTGCAGGAGGGATGTCAGCTGACAAATCCCCTGGGTGTTTTCTGCCTTCAGAGGCTGATAAGAACTGGGCATCTGTCTGCATCACAGAGTCCCAGTGCCATGATAACATGCAAACCCCCTGAAGGACATCCTTCCATGTCACATTCATAACCCCCAGTCACTGGACCTATTGCTGATTCCTCAGTCCTTCCCTCCATCTCTTCCTCTGGGCTTGATCATGGCTGGCTGGGTCCTCAGTCCTGACATTAGGTGCACAGTGGGATGTTATGGGGACATCGACACCTTGGGTGTGTGTCAAGGACTGTGGAATTAGTGGGGTGACTGGAAGAGAGGAGACAAGATGGATGTAGAGAAGCTGAGACTAACAGGACAGAGTTCTTGGAGATACTGATAGGAAGTGGAAACACGACTCAGGGGTGACTGTGAGGAAAGGAGCCAGCAGGAGACAGTGAGCATGTCTGGGAGGACAGGCACCAGCAAAAGGAGTAGAGGGGCAGAGGAGGCAAGAATTCCAACCAGACAGGCAGCAGAACAAGCACCGTGGAGAGCAGAAATACATACTATATATTAAATTAGTGCTGCCTACCTTGTGCAATGAATAAAGCAGGGCCCTGCAGGGGAAACACTGCAGCCACATAGTTAATGCATATGGGAGCAAATAAATGGTTGCCTGAAGATGCCTGTGGTTTCCTAATTTTTCAGTACTTGACTTTGCACTGTCATTTTAATAAGTTTTGTTATATGTCAGATGTACATACCGTGCTATAATGTTCCTGAGATGAGTGATGTGCATCCTCATTTTCACCCTGTTGCATCTCACATTGTTCCTGCATTTAGTGCTTGGTCCAAAAAGCAACATATCCCTCCAGCCCTTTGCTTCTGCCCTACCAGGAGGTGTAAGCCTAAAGGAAAATCTGAACTGCTGACCATTCTGCCTAGGGGTAAAGGCATTGCCCACTGAACTGCACTGTCACCTAATGCCTTAGCCTGAATGTAAATGTTCACGTGGTTTACAGAGCACGCGGTGGAGCAATAGAACACAAGCAGTGAAATCAAAGGCATGTCTGCACTCTGTATTACTGGTCATGTTTAATGCAGTGCATATAAAATGCCTTTAGAATACATTAGAGTGTTTTTGATGGTAAATTTAACTGCCAAAATGTTGCCTGCCTCACTGGGATCTCTTCTCAACTTCACATCCAAGTACTCTGTGTCTCTCCTCGCCACCAGCCCAGAGAAAGCAAAGCCTGATGAGTTTGGATTCATTCCTGGACTGTTCAATATCACCCAGGAGATGAAGCTGATGCCTGAGCAGGAAACATCACCAGGTCAGTGCCCAAGGACCAATGCTGACCTACTATTTTCTTCTTCTGGCACACCTCTCTGAGTCACACAGTGCAGACGTCTTGGTTCATCTGGTGATTGGAGAGCAAGCTGCCCTGACACCTAGCAGGGCTGGCCAGAAATAGAGGAGGGAGGCTGTCAATACCTGCTCTTCTGTTATGCACACAGGAAGCATGCAATGAGTGTTTTAGATACATGTAACTGTTGCCCAGGGTCGACCATTTTAAGGAAAGCACCGAGGCCGAACTGATACAGCCTGCCCACAAGATGTCACAGACCAATAAAATCATTGCACAGTAATTCACTTAAGAAAACAAAGCAAAAAACTGTGAAAGCAATATTCCTAAAAACAAGGGGAAAACAACAACAACAACAACAACAAAACCTCTTGTGGTCCTTGCAACACAAGGTACTCTGCTGGTGCATGAAATTTAGAAAGTAAACTTGACTAGAAACTGGAGTGAAAGCCATGCATCTGTTTTCATTGTCCATCAGAGAGAAATGTCAAGGAACAAGCAAACAGCAGAAAGTGGAAAGCAAGTAAGATTCTCAACATCCTCACAAGAATAAGCAGTTGAGGTATCCTCTATAAACTAAACTATGCAATGCCAGCATCCATTCAAGCTAATTACTGCTGACCACTAGACTATGGTCTTGTGCCATCAGCTGTGTGATTAACCAAAAGTCCCAACAGATAAACAAGTGGCACCCATAAAATCATGGGAGAAAAAACATAAATGTGGAAGCAATGGGATTTGGTAGTGCTTGAACATTCACAGAGAAAAGTGATGACATCTGCACATACTAGGTTTGCAGAATCAGGCTCTTAGGGATCCCAGAGACAGAACTCTTCTGAGCAAACAAGCTCTCTGAGCTACATTTTACTAGCAAGTGCCCCAGGAATTGCAAATAAAAGCTTTTCTACCTTGTGTAAAACAGACCTGTGAGTGGCAGAAAGGATGGTGAAATTACACAGAAGCAGTGTGAAGCAGTGGAACAGGCTGCCCTGAAAAGTTGTGGATGCATGGTCCCTGGAGGTGTTCAAGGCCAGGAGTAACAGGGTTTTGGGCAACCTGATCTCCTGGTCTATGTCAGGAAGATTTGAACTAGATGATTGTTATAGTCCCTTCTAACTGTTCTCTGATTCTGTGACTATGAATTAGGTTCCCACTAAGAGTTGAAGAGAGTCGTGCTGTAGCTGGGCTGGGTACCAGGTCTGGTAACTGGGTCTGCTGGTTGGAGAACCACAGTAATGAGCTGGGCCTACCATGACAGGGGTATTTTAGGTAGAAGTCACATTAAAAAAAATAAAAAAATCTTCAAGAGCAATTCAGTTATAGCTACATTTGAGGAATGGAACAGCATTTAAAGGAAGTGTTTTCTTGCAGCAAACAGTTTTAATCACCCTGGAAGTGAGACGGACAAAAGGACTGGATAGCTCAAGGAAATGGTCTGAATGGAGTCAAGCTCAGCAGTGATTAAAAGCTGCTATCACTTCGTGGCTGTCCAGGGGATATTTGAGATGAACTGATAGATCTCAGACCACAGGCATCAACATCTTTGCAGCACCACCTAATTGGATCCCATGTTGGCACTCTCAGCAGTGATGCCATGGTTTAAAGGAGTTGTGGGGAGTAAATCCACTTCTCTGGGTGGGGAGAAACCTGCGGTGCACTGTCAGAGTGAGGGACAGAGGCTTAGGCATGCTTGTAATGCCAGTGGCTTTATTTTTCTTGCTCTGAGGAGAAATAAAAGCTCTCAGCAATTCCAGCTGTCAGCCAAGTCCTGCTCAGAGAACTGAGATCTTTCCAATAAAGAAAGCCAACAGCAAGGCAAAAATTTGTAGCCCTGCTTCTCTAATTGCAAGGCTCTTCCCTAGCCCCATTAATTTCCCGTGAAACTGAGAAGTTTAGTCAGCATTAAATCTGGGAGTGTTGCCTTCCACTGGGGCTCTATGTTATGCAGCAGACAGGCATACATTTTTGCTGTGACGAATATTTTATTGACATTGATACAATATATACATTGCAAAAGAGTGTTCTGAATAAAGTATTCCTCTATTTCAGTGGAGAGACATGTATTCTATACAGATGGCTAGAGTAAATCTGGCCTTACAATTAAAATCTGTTTAGAGTTTGTAGCAAAGTAACTGATGGATTACGCTCAGTGCTCCATCAATTCCCCCCTTCTCCCCCCCTCACACCCCCATTCCTCTCTGTAGTACAACATTGATGGCAGGTCATAAATAGCCATTTGTACAAAGTGCAAGACTCTTTAAGTATCATTTTATAGCTAGTATATATATTCCAAGTGGCTGGCAAAATGCAAAGTGCCTGGGGTCTTTAACAATGGCAATAGGTCATGAGAGGCAAGTAGTACCTGCATATTTGAATCAAGGATGCTACGTTATTTAGGAATGGTAATATTGTTGATATTCTGGAAACTCTTGTTTGGGGAACATGGAAAAAATCATTTCCTAAAGAAAGTGAGGCTCTAAACTGGGTTTTGTGGCCAAATTTCTGCCTGGTTACTTACAATCCTACTCTTTAAATCTCCCTAGCACTTCTGATTAGTGCAGGTTTTCACTTCACTTTTTGCCCTATACTTTTGCAAAATTTTGCTGGACACCACTAAAACATTCACTTTGTTCTTCTCCGGAGGTTATTCATCTCAAGGCTGGAGGAAAATTATGTCTTATATCAAGAGAAGCAGGGATCTACCAGAAAATTATTTCATTGGTGCTTAACACAACTCTGAAAGGGGCCCATGGCTCATCAGATAATGTTCAAACTAAAAGCAGAAGAGAATTGTGAAATTTTAAAGTAAAAGCATAGCCACAACTGTGGGCACATGCCAAGGTAAGGGAGGGCTGGCAGAATAGAGTCCCAGTACAGTCCCTTATCTCAGGTAAGGAGAGGAGCACCCTTACCAGCCCCTGGCAGGGAGGGACAGCCTGGAAATGACCCTTGCTGTGTCCATACAGGCTCCCTTCTAGCTTAACTTGCTTCTGCTTGAGATATAAAGCCAGAAGCAAACTGTTGGGTGACCAGAAACAGAATCACAACCCAACGAGCTTTTCAAACTCACCTATAAGGAAAGCAAACATATTGGGTTGCAGGGTACCTGCAATTCCTGCTGCCTCTGGCTACGGAGGTTGTGGTTCAGATCCCATGGATTTACTGAGGCAATGACTTTCTATTGAACACCATCCCCCAGGTTGTTCCACATGAAAACGTATATGGATTTAGCTCACAATTTCAGTGCTTCCAGCCATGTTGTCCTTGGATTTGCACTTAAAGCTAAGCATGACCTCTACAGCTTCCCAGCAGGGGAACCTCCCTGATGTCTCAGGTGGGAGAAAGTTCTAAGGAAGGTCTGTGTCTCTCTGCACTTTCTGGCTCGAACTTTTCCACTGTTTTGAAGAGTCACAGGGAGACTGCAGTCACTCCTCGTTAAGGGCAGAGATTACTGAAAACCAGTGCAAATTATAGAGAAGAAAGACAAATCCTTTTCTCACTCTGGAGTGCTGCTATTAATTAATTTTCTGTGATAGTGAGAAATATTTTATTTGAGAACTGCACAGAGAGCAGTTCTCCTCCTTGACCTGTTGTGGCCTGACAACAGAAGAGAAGCTTAACTGAGGAATAAACAAGGAATTATTTATTTGTTCTTGGCTCAATTAATTCCTGGCTTGGAAACTTAATGCAGGAATCAGGCTATTTTCACATGTGCACTGTAGTAAAACGGTGCTAGGCTGAGACATGCCTGGCATTTCCTCGTGCCTGAGAATTAGCAGGGAATCATTATATTTGGAAATAGATAGAATCCAGTTAGGGCACTGGAAAATATATTCCCTTCACAACAGGATGCAGTAGCCTCCAACAGCCAAAAGCCCAGGGAACTCAATGCCAGGAAAGCCCATCTGCTTTCCTGGGATGCCAGTCCAAGACATATTCATGCTTAGTGTTAAAACGTATCTGTGGAAAAACGCGGAAACTGAGATTTAGGCCCTGTCACTTAATACAAGCTGAGCTCAGCTTCACAGGAGCAACTTGGAATCCATTTCCAACAAATGTACCTTTTGAACTATTAATACTGCCTGCCAATAATGTTTTTAAAAGGAGCGCTCTTTCAGCTGTAAGATGAGCAATTCAAACACTGGGCTGGCTCAACTCACACTTACACACTTCGTTACAGAAAGGGCTGTAGAGGTGACACATGACCTACATGCAAATATATGCTGGCAAATACCTGTCTTGCAGGGAGGACAATGGGGAGTGGAGGGCTCCAGAGCTCTGGTGATGGGTTTCGGTTGCAGGCGCACTTGCACCAAGCATCCGCATTTACTTGACGTGAGAATGGAAATAATCAGGTTATTGTGCAGACATAAAATGTAGCTGATTTCTCATCGTATCAGAGGCAGCTAATTCTAACAAATTCCATATGTAACAAAAAGGATTGAATAAGACAGAAAGGAGGCAGGGCCTGAGGAAACTGAGTATGTAGAAGGATTTGCACATGGACAGACTGAGAGGCCTTCCAACCAAAAACTCACATGAATAGGGTACTGCTTATTCATCCACTGCTTTGGCTAACAGACATAGACCATTTCAACAGCCAGATGCTAGTTACCTTTAATGCTGCTCCAAAATCACACAGAGCAGAAAAGGCTATGTGACACTGACCTGCTGGCTACCACTACTGTAGACAGATGAGTTGATGGGACCTGGTAGCCAAATTGTCTCAAATGCAACAACAGGCTTTGAAAGTTCCATTGCTACACACAACACACAAATATCCTGTATAGTCACGTCCAGCTTTTTTAACCAACACATTGACAATGCTGGCAGCTGTCTGGATAAGCCTCATCACTTCCTGTTGCTACCACTGAGGGAGCCAAAGCAGTCTTAGTAACAGTTGGACATTTGGACCAGAAAGGCCTTGGACTCTACTTGACATTAGGTATGTCAGCTCATTTTTTTCAGTTGATTGACACTAAGGGGACCGGAGCGAAGCTCGCAGTGGCATGTTGCTGCTGCTGCTGCTCATTTTGGGCTATTAGCATGAACAGAAACAGCCATTCCATGCTGATGCCACAAGATTTTCAGCCATCTGTATCATTTAAACCCTTCTCTGTCCACTATGAAAAACAGCTTGGGAAAGATAGGTAGGGGAACAAATCCTTCATCTCTGCTTAGCAGTTAGAAGATGGTAAGACATGGAAGGAGGAGTTGCACATGCTTCTCTCTTTTTTAATACTTCATTTCTATGAACCCAGTGAGGCAGAAATACAACTGAAAATCTGTACTACCTCTGTAGTTACTAGTAAAAAGTAATCTTCCCAGCTTTCCAAGGCCCAAGAGCCAGAGCTCCAAGGGAGGAAGGACTCTTTACTCTGCCTGCTCAGGCAGAAGAGAAAGTGACTCACTGGCTATTTCCATGTGCATAGGTTACCTGCCTACTGGGCTTTGTGTGACAGAGCAATAGTTACTATAACATGATAACCTTGGGTTTTGGTTTTGTAAGATTCAAAATAATCTCAGTTTCAGAAATCATTCTTCTTGGCATCAGTTAATTAACTGTCCACTCCTCCTGTCTCCCTGGATGAAGGTAAAGAGACAGCGCTGCTTCTAACTTGGAGCATGTTTTGTTTACTCATGTCTTGCTGCTCACCTGGGAGTACCAAACACTAGATTTCATTGATCTTGGTCCTTGCTTTGCTAAGCGCTTTCAGCTTTTGTCCTGTAAGGATTTGCTGCAGAATATATAAATCAAGGTATTCAGGAAGCCGACAAAGTCTGAAAGCTTGACAACAGCAGCTGTTGGGGAAGACTTTGGGGTGAAAGATGATGGTCAGGATGTTGTTAGAGCAGAAAGGCCTCTGATGAGTCCTCCCTGTATGCATGCTAATTGAAGTGAATAATTAGCTGTAGTAAGAGAGAGAATGCAGGTGCTTCTGTGGGAATTAGAGGCAGATCTGCAAAGGAATACCTGAAGTCATGTATCTGGTCATGAGGGGAGCTTTTTGGATGGGTGTTCAGAAACTCTTGCTCATAAGATGGCCTCATCAGTGAGTGAGAAAGGAATGTAATGGGTTGACTGTCATCAGGGCTTCTGGGAAACTGGGGATTTTACTCTTTGCTGGCACAACTATTCTGTATTTTCCTCTGTTCTGTTTATGTGATTGTTCTCCAAGTAAGTTTTCCTTCCTCACACAGCTATTGCTTAGGGCAAATACATTTAAGTTTATGATCATAAGGGTTGCAGTGAATATTGTCTTCTTTTGGAGGTACAGATTCTTCACCAGCAGGAGGAGGATAGCCTGGTGCCAGGCAAAAGCTGGCCAACAGCACTGGTCTCCTCCTCATAGCAAAAGGTCCCAGAAGGTGTGACATAAGAATTTTCTGTCAGGCCTCCAGGGCTGAAATTGCTGTCCAATCTCTCAAGACTCAAAATTTCAGGAGGTCAGAAAATATTACTGAAAATGTAAAAAATCTTGCTTTTTTTATTATCCAGCTGTTTTCAGGAATGACAATGTAGTTGGACAGAGACATATGGTTTACGGTAGAATATCCATCTCCATAGATTTATTTTACATGATTATTTATCGTATTTGTCTTTCTATAGCAGCACAACCATCAATTATACACAGTGTAAAGGGGAAAATAATAAAATGCCAAGTGCTGTGCAGTAGTTCTCTTGTCTTGCTAGCAGCAGGACTGCTGATGGGAACATCTGGCTCCAGGGCCAGATGGCCCAAGACAGGATGGTGGCATTTGCACTACAAGCCCTACTGGCTCACACATACTACAGAGGATGTTAAAGATCCTCATCCGACTCTCAGTGATTTCATCACTATGTCTCTTAAGGCTGGTATCCACCAATCTTAAGCCCATAATTCAGAGACAGCGCACTCAAAATTCTTGAGGCAAGGTGTCACAAAACCACTTCAGCTTTTCTATCTTCTACTCATGAGTGGTATTTCCATTCTGCTTGCTAAAAAATGCTCAGCTCTTCTGGTTCTTCTCCAACAGTGTCTAAAGCTTTCTTCACTGAGGAATTCTCTGTCAGTCTTCCCAAACTGGTCTGATAGCAGGAAAGCTTCACTACTCTCCACCCTCATCTTCAACCTTCTTCTCAGTTTTCTTGATCTCTGAAATGGAGAGAATTAGACAATAAAGCTCTCTGTTTCTCTTTGGTTTTCTCAGAAGACCCTGGCTGCATGGCTCGTTGAGTTTTATAGGCAAACATTCTTGTTGCTCTCCCAATGTTTTGGCTTCTTGGTGAAAATAATAACATTTCTGGGAACCTCCTTTTTACAGAGAAAAACGAAGGGAAAAGGAATATCTCAAGCTCTGCATGGTACAGAGAGGTTAATGATATTTCAGCATCTGCAGTGACACTGTGGCTGACCAAAACAAACAAACAAATAAAATCTTATGTTCATTTTTAGGTTTTCTTTTTGTTTCCTAGTGTTCTGGGCATCTTGAGAACAGCATGTAGATGCATTGTGATCCTGGTGACCCACTCTTCTTGGTACCATCAACATCTGTTATAGCACTGTGTGTGTCCATACCTACATCTTCCTATTCGTTCCCCTCTGATAATACTCTTGATGCTTCTGTCACAGTTCTGCACATAGCAACCTCCACACAGTTATTCTTCAACATAACCAGGTGTCTTCCCTGTTATTCTTGTCCTGGGGCGATCTCAGGCAATGTACCAGTTCCTTCTACTGCATGCTGTGACCTACAGACATTTCTGCAGAGACATCGTTGCAACTGACAGTCCTGTTTCTCTGCTGTTCAGCCCTGAAACTTTCCAAAGCAGAAATTGCCATCATGATGATATTCTGGTGCCATTAATAGTTGCCAAGATGAGAACATACCAAACTCATTTCACTGGCAGCTGTAGCCAGGATCCAAGTGCGCAGAGGTGAAAAGTGTTAACCTCCTGGCCAGGTACTAGATCTCGTTTCAAGCTTGGTTAGAGATACTGCCCTATCACCAAGTGGACTCTCAGATTGCTTCCCAGGGAGAAACAGCCAACAGAATTTTTTTCCCCAGTTGCAATCTGCTGCTTATTTGGAAGGACAGAAGGAACCAATAAACTGGCTATATGAGAGCAGGCAAAAGACCAAAACACTGTACAGCCTGCAAGAAACTAAAATTCCAGGACTCTAAGAGAAACAGGAGAACACCATAAGAAAAGAATATCTATTTCCAAGGACCATTGGAGGAGTATTTAAATAATAGGAGGAAAAAAATAATGTTGAAAGTGGGAAGGAAAGGGAAAGAGATCACAGCCTCTTTGATTCTGAAACTCCTGAAAATAGGGCTTGCTTTTCCTATGTATGCTCAGTGATTTCATGGCTTTCATTCTAAACATGTTATTTTGTTTACTCTGTGGACCATCAGATGTAAGACCAAGGAGAACATCTGAGCATAGTTCTGGTCATGGTAACACAAGCGTTAGGGGAAGAGTATGTCCACCAAATCTTGGAGTATTAATGTGGCTTTATCTCCATACAAATAAGAGTAAAATCTTTCAGACAGAGTCTTAGTATTCTAAATTAAACTGTGAGTCAGATGCTAAGCAGGAGGCAGGTGTGACATACAGTTGTGGCAGACAGCCAGTCCAGGGGGAGGGGGCTTATCTGCCAGGAAATCTAAGAGCCCAAGGGAAGAGGGAAGACAAGAGTCCATTTTAGATTTCAAAGAAATGCCTTCTTTGGCTGAAGTGGAAGAGAAAGAGGTCTCTCAGAACAGGGATGGGTTGGAGTAAGATACGATCCACAGTCTGAGAATAAGGAGGAAGAAGTCCCTGTAAAGAGTAGTGAGGGAATTCCTGAGGTTAAGAAATAATTATTTTGTGATTGTTTATTTACTCTCACCACCCAAGTCTAACTGAAATGCAATTTGTTTTGATATTTCTCTCACAGGAATGCCTTTGTTCTTTGCCTTCCAAACTGGGCTGATATTTATTCAGGTCTAGATTTTCCAAGGACGTTCAGCTGACAAAGTTTGATTTGCCTTGAGATTCAGAGAACAGAGGGAGACATTCAACACTGTAGCTTTTGCCCTGGTGTTTGGGGAATGCAATGGAGTACTGGAGACTTGGCTGCTAACAAACTGGTGCCCTTTTTATTGTCTAGGAAAACCTTGTTTGACAACATTGGTAGGAGGAATCCACTCTTGACTAGAAATGGGCTTCAGAGTGGTAACATGAGTTGCTTATAAGCTGGAATTTCTGTCTTCCCCTGCCTGAGAACAACTTCTCCTCTATGCAGTGCTGGTATGGAAGGAAGCTGTTTTGTCATTTAAAAGAAAGAAACAGATGGAATATGTGGCAGTGTTAAAAAGCTCCAGCTTGTTGCTACGGAAACTGAGGGAGATATATTTTTTAATTATTATTTTAAATTCTTCATTGTCTTCATTAAAGGTAACAATGATAGCAGAGAATAAACAAAGTGATGCCCTGCTGTGCAAATCAGTCCCTCAATAAATAAAATTAAAGGAGTGCTCTGCATTGCAAATGCTGATACAGTCTCCAGAAGAGTAGAAGGACTACAGGTTATCTGAAGATGATGAATTATGCATGCTGGCAAGCTAAGGACAAGGCAGGGTCATTCAGCACCTCTGCCCCATACCTACAGCTCAGTGGGTTAGGACAGACCTGTGGGAGTGCTGGACAACGACCCAGCCCACATGAATCAGGGAGCTGATGATAAGCCTTAGAGATCAGGAGAGAATACTCCCAAACCTCCACCAAAAAGGGCATTGGCCCGGAAAGCAGGTGCAGTAGCTGTTGGCTCCTTATGTGCCATTAAGCACTGGTACTCTGGAATGATTGTGTAGGAGTTACTCCTAAGGAAGAGATGATGAAATCTTCACCAAGATTTCTAGCACCCAAGATGTTTAACAAACTTCATAAAATTCTTGCTCTTCTTGCATACTGTCATCACTCTGCCCAGCACTGAAATGCCACTAATACCTGCTGCAAACTGAAGTAGTCAGTTTCCTGTTCATAGCTACATTCCAGCTGAGAGTACGAAATGAGGAGGTAATCCTGGCCACCTGAAGCTATACAGCAAATCTAGGAAGGATGGTAACTTCTGGCTTGGAATTTGTCTTGGGCATAGAAGTAACAACACTAACAGCACTAACAGCAAACAGATTTAGTTGTGGTTTTGTTAGTCACCTCATGTCAATTAAGACATCCCAAGCTGTTTTGACTTTACTTGTTGGGTCAGCAGGCAGGTGTGGTTAGGCATAGATAGACTAATGTGGTAGTTACAAGGAGGAAGTGTCTAGGTGGCTGAGCCAAGAGCTGGCTGCCTTTAGAAAGAAATGTTTTTCTCTTGATGAGTCCAAGGTCAGTGAAGAGAATGTCTGAACACAGTTCTAATTTGATCGAGAGATTACATTTTGTGATAACAAGTTCACACACAGCAAAATTCCTGTTACTATTTCTTCTGTCTGTGTTTGTTATTGCTGATGGAACAGGCAGATTAAAAATACAGCCAAGTCTGAGGAGATTCTCCCTGGGGATGAAAGTATGTAGCAGTCCTTCATCTTTCCTGTCCCTGCCCCTAGTCCTATTCTTTTCCCACTATTTCTTCATGCCCAAGCATTCAAGCATGAGAGAGATCAGATGTGGGATTCAGGGCATAGGCAGCTGCTCCCCTCTTCCCTCAGCAGAAGCTAATGTGATCTAAATTTAAGACTGCTGCTGCTTCCTACATTTCCAGTGAAGTCTCCAGGGGTTGCAGAGTTGGCACCAGCATGGTTAGGACAGCAACCCTAGCTCTTCTTGGTTTGGGAGCCCTGGGTTTGCTGGGCAGCTCCAGGCAAATTTCCTTAGTTAAATAAATGGACGAGAGTCCATTATTCTGTCCTTTGTGAAGCCTCACTGGGAGGAGAGTGAGTAAACATCAGTAAATGATCATCTCTTTTCCCTCTCCAGGTATCTTTATATAGTGAGGACCAGGTCAATTATCAAGGCAGAAACAATCTTTTGAAGACAAAAACTATTTCTGGAATCGTACGAGTAAAAAATGAAACTCACAATTTGCACTAGCTATACTAATAAGTGATCTGGCTCTTTCAAGTATAGCAATGAAGAGTTATCTAAGTATCTGCTCCAGGACCTAGGTACTGTTTTATTTTCCTTTACAGGAGGCCATTTCATGCTAAGCAGACAGAAAGAAGCACCAAACATCTCTCTTTTCTTTAGAGCGAGAAATATGAAGGTATCTGTCTTCTTGATTTCTCATGACTACAAATGCACTGGCCAACTAGACCATACCACTCTGGGAGCCTTCCTGATGCAAGGAGAATAGTATTATCCATTCTGATAGCTGTTCACATGTCATTTAATCCTGACTCTTTCTTTCAGTAGGCCTAAGTGTAGTATTAAGCAGAAGATAAAGTAGGAAATATTATACAATAATCATTAGAGTTAGAATATGATAGGAGAATAGGTGGTCATTTTGCACGTATGAGTACCCATTACCAAGACAGTTTTTGTCAGCTCAGCATTAGGTAGGCTAAGTGGAAGTTAAACATCCAGGAAATATTGGAGGTGTGAGATAAATGACTTGAGGCTTTCCACGGGCAAAAGGTCAGAAGAAATGGCCTCATTGCCAAGAAGACAGTAGACTTCTACTTAAGTTACAACATAACTGGGAACATAACTTAGATAAAGATAAGGTGTTTTGATTGTAATTGCATTGCATTGTTCCTGATTTACTTGCAGTATCTCATTGTAAGATTGATAAATACATTTCTTTGTGTATATTACAGGAAATCTTATTCTCATAGGTGCAGTTGCTTCAGCTCCTTCCCAGCTAATGTTTTTGGGGTCATATGGCATAGCTGGGTCTAGTTCTTCTGAGCAACGCAGTGTATGTCTTCACAAATAAATGTACTGCCTCTCTTTTCACCTTTAATCTTAGAATCCCTTTGATTTCCACCTGACACTCATTCTTTCTCAGTGTTCTGATTTTCTGAGAGCTGGCTCAAGGAGAAGATTCAACTTGTATCTGGGAGAGGATGTGTGAGTAGCTCTCTATCTGGTTCATCCTTGCTGTGATCAACCAGATAGCAAAGGGGATGCTTTCTTCATCTGCTGTGCGTATCTTTTCACTCTTTTCTTTTAGCAAAAATGGCAGCAGGTTGTGCTCGGTTTACTTAGACACTGCTAACATGCACAAGAAGAATCATTAGTTTCTCATGGCTGTTGTTGATAGCTTACAGTGACTGATAAAAGCCAGTAATAGCCTTCTGCCAGATAAACATAAAGATACCCCAGGAAAATACCCTCTGTATTCTTGACCGGGGTTTTTTGAGGTGATGATCAAATTACAGCTGCTGATAAGGCCACTGCATGTGTTACATTTTCTGGGATCAGGTGGTGTGATGGAAATGCTAAGTGATGGCTTGAGCCAGTGATTGATCACCTGGTGAAAAGGCAGGGCCAACCCAAGGCAGCTCAGGTGCATGCAGTGTACCTGAGTGACCAGAATGGGTGGAGCCAGGATCTACCCCTTCCCAGACCTTATTTAAGGGTTAGCAGTGGAGGCAAGAGTATTTTGCTGGGGATTTCTGTCTACCTGAGGCATTCTGAATGTAAGCGGTTTTTCTTTATTTGTTTCTTTTTTTATGGTTGCTGTATTTGAGCATATCCTCACTTGCTGCAGCATTCGATCTTGCTGTTCTGCAGTCTCTGCTATGCTTTCCATTGTGTTACAGGTGGTGCAGGTAGAGCTGTCAGGAAATGGCATCCCATCCTCAGAGCGTTTTCAGGACTTAAGGAATATTCCCTTCTAGCAGTGTGGGGGGGAAGGGGTGGAAAGCAAAGACTTTAAGTCTGTCTTGTTTATTTTTGGTCAGTGATGAAAGACTAGGAGCTGACCCTTGGAACAACTAATGTGGGGAACCACAACAATGACCTTTGGATGATTAAAGCAGGAATTCAGATTTTCCAGACACAAGTGGAGAAGCCATGGTTTTTAAGGTTGGAACTTGATATTGAGCAGTGCCTCTTGTTGAGCATTCTAAGCCCTGTATATATTCACTTGTGCTGTTTCTCTCTCATTTCTCTTAGTAATGGCACCCAGAAGCCACAGAGATTGTTCCCGAGACACTCTGCACTGTGGCTGGGATTAGACTTTGGAGAGTTTCCTGTTTTTATTTTTTATTTTTCTGAATTAATAACTTGCTGTAAAAAAATTTAGAGTTGAAAAACTTTGAATTGATGACAATCTTCAGTGAGTGGAGCACTGCTTTAGGAGTTGAATTTACTTCTGCAGGAAAGATACCACGCACATTTCTCATTAGTAAGTGTTTTTTTTACACACTAATTTCTTGTGTATGCATGTATGTAGACTGGTTTGTGTCCGTGTATTTATAAACACAAAGTGTACTCTGAACTTACCCTTTCCTGTGGTCACTGTGTGGTCTCTCAGTTTCAGCATTCCCCTGAAGCAATGAAAGTAGTTCTAAGAAAGGAGACGGGTCAGGTTTTGTGTAAATGTTTTTTTGGTCCTTATTTCCAGGAAGGCCCATCCTGTGCCTCTATGTGCACTGTGAATTAGAAATTTTCGAAGTGAACTTCTTCACTAGGTCCTTCCAGGGCAGTACTGACAGTGAATTGCAACTGAGTGAGCTAAGGGAAGAGGATGCACTTTTGATCTCTTTCTTTCCCTAGCCAGCATGAACAAGGAGCAGGGTTTTGGAGAGTGGAGCATCTGACCTGTCTAATTTTATCTGTATGGATGCAGATCCATCTTTTCAAAGCTGTTTTCAAAGTGACTCTGATAACAGGACTGTCTACAGATAGGACTGCAATGATTATTCAGAGCATTAATCAGGGGAAAATTTATGCCAGTTACTGATTAACTAATTACTGCAATCAAATATTCACTCCTTTCTTTGGAACGATGGGCATGGCACTGGGAGAAGGAGAAGACAACAAAAACAACAACAAACACAGAAAACAAAAAATAGTTGTTTCAGTATTTTGTGAGCTGGGATAGGGCTCCAACTTAGGAAAGCTGGAGGCTCTGAAGGAGAGCAGAGGGCTCCAGCTGTGTCCCCTCTCTCCCTGTTTTCACTCCAGTGCATCTTTGCTTGCTCCAGCTTACAATTAAATGAAACACCAGGAAGGAATGGCCATCGCTTCATTAAGGGAGAAGAATTTGAAAGTGACCTGTGCTAATGGCAGAGACTGAGAGATTCAACAATGTCACTCAGTTTCCCTGATTCTGCCATCTGCAAACCTCAGCAGAGGCTGTCCCTACAGCCACCAAGGAAAACCCTGCCCTTGCAAGGGGAGAAATAAGCTTTCTCTGTCTAGATCTGCTACTGCCAGGCTGTCCCTTGCAAAGGCAATGTAGAGTCAAGGTGGAAGAAAGGGAGAGGGGCAACCAGAGCCTTGAAGTAACACCTTAAGGTTACTGCACATAACTCAGCTTGCTTCAAGGGAGGTTTAAAAAGCATATATGGAGGCAGTATATAAAACACTGCCAAGGGGTGATAAAATGACAACAAACTCAGTTATCTCCACAACTCTATGGAAGGACACTGTAGTGAAGTCTCTTTTTTCCTGGTGACAACTGACAGGACATGAGAATGCGGCATTGTGTTGCACCGGGGAGGTTTAGATTAGATATCAGGAAGAGATTCTTCACAGGAGGGTGGGTAGGTGTTACATAGGCTGCCCAGGGAAGTGATAGAGTTACCATCCTTGGAGGTTTTTATAAGACGTAGATGTGGCACTGAAGGATGTAGTGGTAGACTGGATAGCATTAGATGGTGGTTTGTCTTGATAATCTTGAAGGTCTTTTCCAAGGTAAATGACTCTATTACTCTATTCTAAACTGCATTATTCAGTCTAAAGGCAAATCCTGAGCATCTAGGTGACTGTACAATTTCTGCTATTGTTACAGGCTGGGGGTGTAAGGATAAAACAGCTCTACTGGAAAGGACTTTGGAGTACCGGTGTATGGCAAACTGAATGTGAGCCAGCAGTGTGTGCTCACAGCTCAGAAAGCCAACTGTGTTCTGGGCTGCTTGGAAAGAAGCAAATGATAGTATCCCTTGGCGTGACCTGATCTTCAGCTCTCCAGGTCGTGTCTCTACCATGCATTTCCACAAGTGCAAATGGGCATGGGGACCTTCTACAACTGCTATTTTGGGCACAAATGGGAGACTCAGATTATACGCTTGCATCACTAGCAAGATCATATGTATCACTGACAGTAGAACATGGTCTGTGAATCTTCGTGTATTATCATACAAGCTAAGGCAAAAAAATCCAAGATTAGTAAGGGGAGTCTAGAAGAAGCTGGAATACGAAATAACTATAAAGTCAGCGAGAGATTTGCAGGCATCTTGCACTGCAATAAATGACCAAAATAGTCTGTACGTGTCAGTCCAAGAAAATACAGCAAAATCTCAGAATTGAACAACATGCTTTGGTCATTTTTTGCCATTAGTGGTGAATTAGGGGTCTTGACATCCTCTTCTATGGTGTTTGAATAATAGAACAGCTTAAGTTTGTCTGTTAGTCAGGAGTTAAAAAAGAGGAAGAAGAAATAGAAAAGCCTTAGATGTTAATTGCTATTTATTCAAAATGTAATAACTGTGGAGTCTGAAATTCATACCACATTCAGAAATGAGATCACGCTTCATAATAATTGCTATTTCATACTGTTAGCTCCTTAATGTTTTTTTACTTTAAAAATCATCAAAAACCCTTTCTAGTGCCACTGACACCCACTCAGCCACCTACTCGCTTACATCCCACATGCGTTCGCACACACAATTTGCCCTTAAATGTTACTGAACATTTCAAATCTCTTCCCTCTTGGTAATTTTTCAACATTAATTATTTCAAATGTTTTCAGGGTTCTTTTAGTGTAAAAAGAAATTTGCCTGATGCTCACTAGAAAACCCTTGTTTTTCTAGCATGTGCAGTGCATAGCACAGAACTGCAAAGGACACATTCAGGATGTTGACAGATCAAGGGCAGATCTGGATAGTTGATCTGATGCTGGACACAGAGAGGTGATTAGTCCCCTCTATTTGCACTTACGAGGATATAGCTGCTCCTCTAAGTCCAGTATGGATTTTCCTAGTGAAAGAAAGAGCTTGGCAAACTGGAGGGAGTCTAGTACAGGGTCACCAAGGTGGTTGGGAGCTTCAGTATGTGATGTAGAAGGAGGGGCTGAGGGAAGTGAAGTTTTTTTGGTCTTTACTAGGGAAGGCAAAGGGAGATTCATTTCTTTTTCTACAGCCTAAAAAATGCTTTTCCCAGAGGTGAAAGGATAAAAGGAAATCATTGTGAGCTGCAGCACTGGAAATTCCAATTGAACAGAAGGAAGAATTTTCACTATCGGGGAGGTGCCCAGAGATGTTCTGGTATCTCCATCACTGAAGATCTTCAAAACAGCAGCACAATACCCTGAGTAACCCAACTTGGTTTGATGTTAGCTGTGCTACAAACAGGAGTTGGAAGGACTTTTCCAACCTGGGTTATTCAGTAGTTCATTATTTGGGTTCCTTTCTTCTCCCAGGATTGCCACTATCTAGTGCAATACTTGTCATGTGGAAACTGCTGAGGGAGAAGGCCTTTTTGAGATATCAGTCTGTCTTTCTTTTGGGGTGTGAAAATGGAGATATGGAAAAAAAAACTAAGAACACCTTGGAAGATGAGTGCTTTCTTCATATGCATGTTAACTTTAGCAGAACTTTGCAAGAGGATTTATATTCCACAAAGCTTTTGGAGGGAATGTGGTAGAGCAGCCTCTTTGTTCAGAACTCAAAAAGATGACATCAGCCTTGATTAACCTCATAGGCTCCAGAGTCAGATTTTTGGTAGTATACTCTTGAGCTCTGAGGTACAAGGATGCAGCCAGTTGTAGCAGTTCTCCCCTCTCTACACTGCTTGCAATTAGCTCTTATTTATAAAGAAGAAAACTAGAGTAAGTCTATACTTACAGATGATTGATAGAAGGATGTAGATGTCATGCAGGTGGCTTTTTCCCTGTCAGGTACTTGAGTCCTTTTTTGCACAGGTATAACAAGCCATGGCAGACTCCCTTTTTTCCACGTACACAGACAAAATACATTTGCCTGCACATGTCAAAGGGAGTAAGAGCAGGAACCACAGCCAATTCTTAGGCAGAATACATGCTTCTGACAGGTTTCCATGGGGTTGCAGGTGCAGCTTCCTCATGCCATGTCTGCATCTGCACACTTACTCTCTCATTGGCAGAACTGGGGGATCCTTTGCCTGTCAGAGATGGTTTTGTATCTACCCTTTATGCATTTCTCCCTCCTGAAAGGCACTGTGGAAACATTAGGGATTATTAAAGAGGATGAAGCTGCGTGACTGAGTATTAAATATTTATTCCCTTGTATTCTTCATTTGGATTATTTGAAAATCCTTTCCTTAATTGTCTTGTTCTGCTCCCAAAGTAGGGCTCTGCTGCTGGCTGCAGCTCCCAATCTTCATTGTTATTCTTACTTATCTCTCCTCTAGAGCGAGGCCCTGGTCAGGACTCATTGTGTGGGAGACCCTATAGAAACAAATAAGATGATGTTCCTTTTGCTGCTGCAAATACACAGACCATAAGAGCAAGCAGATGGAGCATGGCAAAAGAGGTCACAACAAACAATCAAAATGATCAGGGTTGTTGCTAGGAGTCACAAAGACATCATTATGGGCTTTATTTTTTTCTTTTTTATTGTTTTCTTTTTTCCTTTCTTTTCTGAAGACGTATTTCCTTTGCCCACTGTTTGTAAGGCTCATTTATATTGCTCAGAAATGGGAAAAAAGGTGGAGGGATGTATGGGGGAAGAAGAGAGGAGATAGGAGATAGCAGGAGGAGTGTTCCAGCATTGATCAGGATGCAGTAACTCACAACCCAAGCAGAACCATAGAGAAAAACAAAATGTTCAGTCTGCTGAGATGAGTAAGGAAGCCAAGGGGATCTTGTTGCTGGCCTTACAAAAGGCTGAGGATGGCTATTGGAGTAAGTCCTTCTGTTTGACTGCAAGGTTCTGGAGCCTCTGTTTCGTGGTTTAAAGCTATTATTGGCCAGCAAAGAGCACCAATTGCAAGTCTTCTATAGGGCAATTATATGTACGCATCACTCTATGTGACTCCTGATCTAAGACTACCATGTATGGCTGACAGAGACCCCAAGATGAGGGGCAGCCTTGTCTGCTTTTGTGTGTGCAGGAGTGGCAGGGACTGTTAGTGCAGCCCCTTACGTGAGGCTTGCACAGCTCTGGGGAGTGCTAAAGCAGAGCTCTGGAGACCAAACAGGAGATTAACTTGAGAGTCTGAATTGAGAAGGTGAAATGATGCAGGGATATATTACACTGGGGTAAATGGGAAGGCCTTGTTCTTTCATCCTGGTTGTGAAAGGTGGCAGGGCTGCTGGCATGGAAGTGTAGGGGCAGAAAGGGTGGGGAGAATTTGAGCTGAGGAGGCAGAGGCTTCTAGCAGTAATAAAGAGGGAAATGACAGATGAAAAATAAAGCCCTAGAGAGGGATGAAACAAGTTCTTTAACTAATCAGCTTGTCCAGCTGAGCAGTAGGGTTAATCCAGCTGTGATAGAGGGAAAAGATGAAACACATGGCAGGACCAGGCTGCCAGGAGAAATATCATCTAGTCCCATCCCGGGTTGGAAAAGGTGGGGAGGCAAATGTGAGGAGAGCAAAGCTGTAAATGGCTCAGACCCAGAAGTTTGGGTGCTTCCCCTGCTCTCTGAGGGGTGTGCAGCTGCATGTTGAGCAGCAGGCAGAGCATCCCTTTCCTTCTCCAGGACCCAGCTGTAGCGAGATGTCTGTGTTTGTTTTTGGGCAAAATGAAGGTTTTGGACACTGTGGTAGCTGGACTCAATCCTAAGGGAGTTGAATGTGTGCTGTGCTGTTTCCCCAGCTGCTTCTACAGACATTTCTGCCCCTAGGATACGTGGCCCAGCAGACTGGAGGAAAGAGGGGCAGTTTGTGGTGGTTCTCACAGATGATAACAGGTTTATTTTGGTTATATGTTTTCCATAGTTCCCTTTCAGTTCCCCAGAGTTCCTTAAAGCCATGTAAGTCCCATTCCCCCATCCAGTGGTGACACTGTTTCAGACAATTTGAACAGAGTGGGCTGTGCTCTGAATTAGCTACTTTTGCCAAGCAGGGTGAAAAATGCCGATGAGGATACGGGAAGGAGCTGTCTATGAAGCCAGAAAGGAATAGGGAGAGGTCACTGTCTTTGGAGGGTCAGTAGTCAAAGAAGAAAAGTGACAAGCAGTCAATCTACTGTTTCTCTGGCTCTGCAACAACTAACAGAGCGGAAAACCTCCAGCAGGAAAGGGGGGAGGGAACGGTTATCATTTTGTTGTGTGGGGGGTTTTTCCTCTGCAAACTCTTAATTCAGTTGTGCTGAGAAGGCAAAATTTACAACCTTGATTTAGGTCCCTAATTATACCTAATGCTGAAGGGTAAGATACTGGAGACATAATTATGTATATTTCTTGTATTATTCTGTGTTTGCTGCAAGAGCTGTATTTGACTAGAAGACTGAATTCTGCTGTCACATAGCCTGTAACATGTCTATTGATCCTTAGCAATGCTGCTGCCATTTGCATCAGTACAACTGTGAGTGTGAGGAACTCTCCAGTACATTGTGTTATTGCTAGTTTGTGGCAGGCAGCACCATGGAGAGGAAACATAGCGGCTTGAAACAAAGTACCAGATCTCGGTAACCAAAGGCTGTACCAACTTGTGTGTGCAGAAGACTGTGCCCCATGGGTGACTTTTAATGCACAGGTCACACACAGGTGGATAATGCTCAGTTCTCTAATAATAAAGTCATCAGTTATGCATAAGAAATGTTTATTGAGCACAATGGCGTGCTTCTGTACTTGGAGTCCAGGAGGCATGAAGCAGTGAATTAGGATCGGAGCCTCAGAAGGAAATTTTTCCTCTGGGAGGCAGGCTACAAAAGAAAGTGATCCTTTTATTGCTGTTATTATTGCTACTGAGAGGTTATCAGACCTTCTTCATCACGTTGACCTTCCAGAAGGGATGGGTAACCTGACAGCTGAGGAACTCCCTGTACTCAGCTGGCACAGTTTTCAGGGATTCGGCCAACATCGGTCCCCAACTGATCCCAGCACTGTGGGTGTGAGGGCTATCAGAGACACATAGAATGGCCTGGGTTGAAAAGGACCTCAATGATCATGTAGTTCCAATTCCCTTCTATGTGCAGGGTTGCCAGCCACCAGACCAGGCTGCCCAGAGCCACATCCAGCCTGGCCTTGAGTTCCTCCAGGGACAGGGCATCCACAGCCTCCTTGGGCAACCTGTTCCAGTACGTCACCACCCTCTGTGTGGGAAACTTTCTCCTAATATCTAATCTAAACTTCCCCTGTCTCAGTTTAAAACCATTCCCCCTTGTCCTAATGTTTATGGGAGAAGTCAGGAAATCATGCTGTACTGTCACTACTCTTCACAGAATTTAAACCTTGAGGACTATCTTGCTGTTTGGTGATCCCCATGTTTTTTCTTCTCCACCCAAGGATCACACCCAATGAAATATTGATTAGATAAATAGTCTGTTATAGCTACTACTTTCTCTCTCCAAGTTATGAGAGCAGAGCTCTGGAACTCCTGCAAATCTGGGTCAATGTTTTATCTGTCCTTCTTCCCAAAGTACTGCAAAGATATATAATCAATGTCATCCTTTCCTTGCAATGGGCAAAACAAATGGTGTGCACTGTATTTTAGCTTGAGATCAGTTGGTAAGTTGGTGACAGGAGACAAATTTTGTGGTCCTGCTACAACTTCACAGTCCTCATGACACTGCTCCTGCACTTTACTTAGAAGTGGAAGGCAGCAAGTAGGATGAAGTGAACCAGCAATGAGAGTCACGGGGATTTAAAAGGAAAAGCGCCCATCTTCATGTTTGGTTTTCAAGAATGTTTTAACAGCGTAGAACAACACTGAAATCAAAATGCCTGGGTGACTTTGGTGGGACTATGCAGCAGGCAAATCTCTGTTATCTTTACAGTCAGACTTTTAATTCAAACTCCAGTTAAATTATATGAAGTTCCAGAAAGAGCTTAGCAGACCTGTACCTCATAATATAATATCGCCGTTGCTGGTAATAGGCCGCAGGCTTTGTACCAAGTCTGTGCAACCACAAATTGAGGCTTGTCAGGCCTGCTCTGTCTAAAGCTGACCTTGCTGCACTTTTGTTTTACTTGGTTTAGCTGTAGCAACAGCTTTGCTAATTAATCAGGTAGCTATGGCTAATTTGTTTTGCTTTTGTTGACCTCTATGCGCTATATCTGTATTTATGACTCTAACATCGTGACATAACACAGAGAAATATGTCTGTTTTGATAACAAATGCCTTAAAAACTGGTGGCGTAAGATGTGGTTTAGGGATGGAATGGGATGAGACAAGAAGTGAGGGGCACAGAGTGGCACTGGATGTCACATGGCTATAAACTACTCAGCAACAGCCAGATGAAGAAATATGGACCTGGAGCTGGACAAAAACAGCTTCTGTGGGCAGTAAAGAAAGCAAAGAACAAATGCCAGATGTATGTGAACTATACCCTATGTATTAAATTCAGATGTACTGTGGGGCTGTAGACCAGTGATTAAGGAGTAAGATGTAAAACTGTGTTACCAAATATAAGAATGACCCTATGTGGATTCTATATCATCATTTTCATCCTATCAAAGGATTCCAGTGGGTGATGACAGATTCTGACACGCCCACTCCCTCCTATCAGAAAGAAGTCACCAACATGAAGACAGAAAAACTGAGGAAGAATGGGAACTGGGAAGTGTGTGTATAATTATTTTAACTGCATTATTACTGTTATTGAGAATTTCCCTGCACAGTAGCACTCTTCCTTTTCTTTTATAGACAGATCTGTAGTATTATGACTTAGATTACACTGTTATTTTAGCAATGGATTCTTGGCTTTATACATATATGCATGTTTCCTCTTTGCCCATAAATGAGATATTGAGCATAACATTTGATCCCAACTTCCTGAAGATAGCATGTTAGTCTGGAATTTAAATGCAGTTCTTTTGCTACCAACTAAGTAGTGCTTTCAGCTCACAGGAATATCCAAAGAGGTGTTACATCACTAAGAGAAGAAAGCAGGAAAATGGAAAAGGTTTAAAAGGTAAACCTTAACCACTGACTTTTTAAAATATATATATATATTTTGGAGGAGAATTGAATAGAAAGACTGTTTCAGATGGTGACCCTTGAACTTTTGCTGAACAGACTTGGTTATTTCTAGGTGAACTGGAGCAAAAATTATCTGCATAAGAGCTTAAATGGAATAGTCCTCGGCCTCATGCAAGTTGAAACATATGTCATTTAACCAAGATAAATTCCCTAATGCTCCTTAGTTATTTTGACACTTAAATCCTCTGTCACATGCTTGTGAGAGTCCTTCTGTTCGGTGCTGGGATGAGTTCAAGGACATTTGTACAAGATATGCTAAGCTTTGCAGTAGGGTCTCCAGGATAGGAGTGACCTATAAAGAGCTTGTCCCAGTGCACCTCGGTGAGTGAGGGAGGGGGAGTTTCAAACAAAGAAAGCATAACTACAGATGCATCCAACACTCAGTGGTTCACTTGAGACTGTTATTCCGAATGACCTAAGCAGTGGGGACATCCTTACTGCCTTGTAGGAGGCTATTTCATAGCCTAACAACTCTTGATGCAAAGCTTTGTGGTTGCTGAAGTCTGGTGGGATTTCACTGGCTGCAGTGAAAGCAGGGACTCTGAGCTGACGTGTTCTTTTGTTGTTTTTGTTTCCAAACATCCTTCCTTCTCCTTGAATCAGCTTCCAAGGAAGAGAAGGGCTGGGGATTGCAAGATTTTTTTCACTGTCAGTCCTCTGTTCTCCTCACCCTTTCCTTGGTGCTGCCAGTGATGTCAGGAAGTCACATGGGTGGGGCATGCAGACTGCAGTATGTTCTGGGTGCTCTCTCTGCTGCTCCTCTCTTGCTCTTGAAAGCAGTGAGCCAGATGGCCGAGCCTCTCCTGCCTCATGCACAGTCACTGGAGCATCTGAACCATGCACCCTGTCGCTGTCACTGTGTAAGCGGAGAGAAGGCAGGAGACATAAGGTTTGAGCTTATCAGAGGAACTCCTTTGGATAGGAGTTGAAATGGGCAACATTTGTGCACAGAAAGAGCATGCACATGCTATGCCGCATGAATTAACCATGAGGCAGGGAGCAGGAGGATCCCAGTTGATACTAAATCTCAGCTCACTCGGCTGGAGCACTGCTCTGCCTCATCCTCTTAAAAGTGTGTGATGGAAAGCTGTGGTGCCCAATGCCCTGCACAGCTGGGCACCGGTCAGGAGAGCAGGGCTCTGTCCTTGGTTCTGCTTCCAGTTTGCTGGGTGGATTTGATTTGGGTATAGCTGGGGAAAAAAAAAAAAAAGCCAAACAACAAACATTGATCTGGATACTTCGTTTCTGGGTCTGGCTATGTAGGGCCCCACACGTCTTTTCTTTGGTGATGAATAGCTTCTGCAGCAGAACCTGTACAATTAGAAGGAGACATTTTCCTTGTGCCACCACACGCCACTTGTCAGTTGTCATGAGAGAGAGAGAGAGCACTTGTCAGCACACAGTGCCTCCCTGGCAGCCAGTGTGTATGTGTGTGTTGTACATGTGCCTGGGAAGTGCTGCCAGGTGGCAGCTTATGCTTTTCAAAAAAGAAGTCCTGTGCTACCTCAGAAAGGTCTCCTTAAATCTCTAGGTAAATAAAGATTCTCATGTCTGTTATCTGAATTCACAGCCTTTCAGTTTCATTAAGTTAATAGCCTCCATCAAGGGCCCAGGCCGGATGCTTGCAGTTGATTTAAAACCTGTGAATTCATCAATCTTAAATTGCACTTCAAGCAAAGTGAGTGTAATGCACCCTGGGGACTCATGGATACCCTGATGCTCAGTGCAGGACTTTGGTGCTAACACTGCAGGAACCAGATAACTGGGGCCCTTTATGCAATCTTGTCCAGCTGAGAGCTGCCCTCACCATGCTGGTGGCCCTGTGTTCCCCTGGTACACGTTATGGTGGTTTGTCTTTGTAGGCAATGTGCTAAGCAGTCTATCACATGGGGGCTGTTTTTACAGATGACTGGGATGCATGAGCAGAGGTGGACAGGTCTGGAACATGGGTTTCGAGGCACCATTTTCTGTGCTCATTTCTTAGTTAAGTTCCGTCCAAATTAGCTTCCATTCTTTGCAAAGATCATACTAACTTGTCTTCCATCATCATACAAATAAGGCAAAGAAATCTTTGCTGTTCCTTAGAAGCTTTTGAGATACAGTTCTTCTGCAGATAGCTGCATTGATCTTTGTCACTGAACTTCTATGGAGTTTCAATCCTGGCCCCAGGATCAAACAAGATCCAAGAGAAACCTGGGACAGTGCCAAGTACACCAACAGCATAAACTGCATGCTCTTTGATTGGACTCAGGCCCTTGTACTGTCATATCTGGGTCAGCAGGTGAGGCCTCAGCCATCTTGTGTTGACCCACAAGCCTTGAAGTTGCATTCCCAGTCAGGGCACTATGGCAGAATCAGTCCTCCTCATGGTGGGCTGGGAAGACTGCTAGAAGAGAAAGCTTATGTATGGAGGCAAAAAAAAAAAAACACATTCATTCTAATTCATGTATTTTGTTATTGCAGTCCAAATCAAGAGGGTGTGCTTCTGGTGATGAGCTCTGTCCTGATTTGACTGGGAGCGATCATTTCTGACTTCTTTGAGTTCTGCAAGTCCCTCCAACTAACTGGATAACAGAGACAGAGCTCACTTCTTGCAGTCCAAAGTCCTTCCTGTCAGCTCTGAGCCATTTCATTACTCATACAGAAGCTTGAACTGCCGCTAACAATAACAGGAGTATTAAAGAAAGCATTCTCTTTTAAACCACGTCCAATTTTGTAGTTCTCCACCTTCAGTCTCCATGTGGAATCAGAGGTGTAGTCTTGATTTCTGGGTGCACTGCAGAAAGAAACTGAAGACAGAAGTGTTCCTGTAAATTGACTCTGGAGTGACTTCAGTCTTTAGTCTCCTGGGCTGTTAGCTTTGCCTCTTTCGGCAGCAATAAAGAAATTAAAACTAAATCAGAAGGAGACAGAAAGAGAGAGAAGCAGCTGACTCCACATCCATACATGCGCAAAGCTCCTTGTGGCTTCTTATGTGAGCTCCAGACGGTTTCTGAAAGCGTCCAGAGAGAAGAGGAAGAATGATGTCTGTCTGTGTTTTTATCCCAGCTTTCTCATTTGTAGTTTGTAATATCTTATTTTTTATTCTTGGATGCTTTTCCTCCTTGCTGAGTCCTTGCTGCTGCCTGCATCTCATACATAGCAAGGTCCTCATCACATCAAGAATTCATAATCATCCAAAAATATTCAATAGGAATATAAAATATTTACATGTGAAAGACTGTCAGACAGAATGAGTCACTTGTGTTACTCTGCTGGAAACTGTTCCCTTACAGAGGGCATGAATTGTGCCATGGCACAGCATTGTGCACTCCTAAATGAGTGCAGGGGGCAGAGAGTGTGTGAGACCATGGGTGGTCCCCACTGCCCTGTCCTCAGCTGCTCTGTGGTGTATGCAGGTGTCTGGGAGCCAGGTTCCAGGAATGGCAGGACCCTGTGTCATTGCACAGCTAGCCAGCCCTTGTTTTGCTAAATGCCAGGTAACAACAGTGGACAGAAGGAGGCCAGCCCTGGTCAGACATCTGACGCAGTTACATCCTGGAGTCTCACCTTCTTTAAGTACTTTGCTAAATTGTTTTTAGCCTTTCCAGTATTTTCCATTTCATTTCTGAATCTGGCCTATACTCATACCTTTCTCCTACAAAAGGAATCCCCGTAGAGGCTGTCCTTTGTCTCATAATGCTTTCTAATCTCTGCTCATGCTCTGGCTTTCTTGAACCAGCCCTTCTCAGGCTCCTGGAGATGGTCAGTCACACCCTCTTGTAATCACCTTCTTTTTCAATAAAAGCAGACAGATGCTGCCCAGTTGTCATTGTGTGAGCTGGGAGGAACCCAATGACTTTGGCAAGTCACCTGAGGGTATGTCCACATCACATGGTGCCATGGTGCACTGCTGTGCTAGAGTGCTGAGCAAACCTGACAGCAGGGTGCTGCACGAAATTATCAGCACAGGTCACGAAAGTGACATGGCAACACCAGCAGGACCAGTGCCCTGGAGCCAGCACCACACAGAGCAGCCCTGTCCCTTTGAAACCACAGCTGAGTCATGCTGTGCAAACCCATAACTTTCTGCATGAGCTGCAAAGCACGTTGGAGACACATTCTCCACTGTAAGTGGGAGCAGAACATGTCCTGTTCTTTTGAGAAGACAGCCTAGGAGTTGGCCACCTGCCCTGTCACAGCAATTAATTGGTCAGTTATAAATCCCCAGCTGAGCATACATGCTTACTGTTCACCACCAGCCACCCAATGTTCTTCTATAAATGCAACTTATGTAATTAAGTGGTGGGAACTTAAATGCTGTATTATGACTGGGAGAGCAGTCTTGGTCATTTCATGTAGTGCTGTGACAATCCTTTGAAGATAAGACATATCAGGATGCTTCTCTGTGGGAAGCTGTCTAGCCCAGGTCTGTCCTAGAACATGAACTGGTATCAGGAAAGGAATCTGATAAGAAAGGGTGCCTGGTAATTGCTGCTGGAATGATTGGTAAAAACAAGATTTCAGAGAAGAGATAAAATGCATCGTTTTAAACTGGCCATCCCTAGTGTAGCATCTGCTCCCATCCCTATTCATGTACTAAATGGCAACAGCTGTTGGAACTCTTCTCATGAGGCTATACAGGCTCCAGTTTTCTTCTGTATGTTGATTTAAATTTTACACAAAAGAACCTATCCTGGAAGAAATACCATTATCTCCCACTACTGGGGCTGTCTTCTGGTAATACGTAAAGGTAGGGAAAGGGTTGAAGAGGTGACCTAAATTCCTGTAAATCTGTAGAATACAGGATTTTGTTAGAATTTCATGTTCTAGAGACTAACCTTTTGAGGCTAGAGCTCTTACGGGCCTGCTGCATTGGTATGGGACACCACCGTTACATGGACAAAGATTCACTTACAGCTAAGTTTTATTGAACCAGTCCCTACAGGGCATCTCAGGGGTAGGGCCAGAAGCTATGGACACATCCAGACTCATCTCACCCAATAGAAGTTTGGAAAAGTCACTAAATCCCTCTGTGCTCCTCTAGTAAAAGGGTGAGTCACTGAAATCTTTCTCAGAAAATACCAGTGAGATGTTTGCATTAGAACAAGGAAAAGAACATTGTTAGATCTGAAATCTCCTTCCACGAAGCATCTCTGAGGAAAAGCACTGGCCCACAGAAATTACTGTTTGCTAGTTATTCAGTATCTTCCCTGCTGATTCCAAGTTCTTGTTGCCCCTTCTCTGCTGAACTCTTAGAGCCTGGAAGATGCAGACACTTATCTGCCTGTACACACACACACACACACACGCACACACACACGGGTTTTCTGCAATATCAGAGTAGAAGAGACTGTGAGGATCAGAGCAGTGCAGCAAAATGGAAAAGGCCTGGGGATTTAAATTTAAGATATGTGTGGGGGGTGAATCTCTCCAGAATATATTATAGAGAACAATTCTGTGTTGACAGAGGGATGAACTAAGTGACCTAATAAAAACTGTTGTTACACATATTTTCCCTTCTGTCACTTAATAGAGGACTTCATTCTCCAGAGCTGTCAATCCAACACCTTGCACTGGCAGAAGTATTCACTCAGAAATAATCTTCATGAAAGGAGAGAACCCCACTTAACTGCTTGCCTGGGGCAGATAGAATACAGCCAGGAGGCTTGTTTGGCAACTAATTATAAATGCACTTTTGCTGCCCAGGTGCAGGAAGCACAGCTTAAGCTTTTATTCATTAACATCATTAAAATTTCCATTTCAGCTGTCGTTCTGGCATTGACAGTGCTTGCAAAATTGTGACCAGGTCAAGTCAAAACTGGCAGGCAGCCTGAAGCTGGGCACCATAAGTTAAATTGCTTGAAAGAGCCAAAAAAACACTGATAGAAATGTTAAATCATTCAGCAGTACCTCCGTGCACTTTAGCTTACAGGAAGGGTGGCCTTGAAGACAGAAGGAAACCAAAAAGGAGAAGGTTCAAGGAGGAAGGAAATGCCACGTCTGATCTGGTCAGTTATCCATTTGTTTGGTATTTTGTCTTTGATTCTGGTGGGGCACCAGAAGCCACAAAGGAAGGATTTCAGGATCTCACATTGGACAGTTAAGAATAACCATTGCTTAGGGAAATAACACTCCCTAGCACCCTCATTAGTGGTTGACTTACATGCTGCAGTGTGAAGCTTTTATATTCATCATTTGTATCTTAACTTCTCTCACTGAAAATTTAGAAAATTTCAATATCCACAAGTAGTGCCTTCTTATTTGAATCCTTCTATACTCTGCACCTGAGAGATATCTTGTAGCAGAGATTTCCACAGGTGAATGAGGATGCCTGAGGAAAAGTATTCCCTTTGATGGAATACTTTCCCTATCTCTCAGTTTAATGAGATGTGCCTTTGGTGCTGGAGTGTGAAAGACAAGGTAAATAGGAACACTGAATTTACTTTTCTGCATAATTTATTCTAACTATTTTGAATACCTATTCTATTCACATGATTTCTAAAATAAACACACCTGCCATTAAATTCTCTTCCTACATGGAAGTCATGCAGCTCCTTGAAACAATTTTGTTGACTATTTCTGGACACCCTTGATTTCTGCTGTAATTTTATTTGAATATAGAACTGAACACAACATTCCAGACATAATGCACTTGCTTACTGATCTCACACCATTTTTAGTATGAAATTCCACCTTAGCTCCTGTGAGTGCCCTAGCAAATAAGGAGCACTGTGTGACCAGAGGAGCATGGTGCCACAAGAAGGTTGATTGTGGTGTGGCAGGATATGAATATTTTCTCACATCAAACCGAGCTTCAGTTGGATATTTCAAATGAACTTTCCAGTGTATGTTCTGAGCAAGAAACTTTACTGTGTTATGTGGTTGACTTCTTACATCTTCCCCTGGCTTTGACAAGAAGTATTTACTGCTTGCAGATTTGCCACCTCACTGACTACTCGTCTTTGTCTTACTGTCCACCATCTTACAAACCAATACTGGCCTTCCTAGCTAGATGCATGCTGATGCTAATGCTTTACTATATTGGAAATGAAAAACTGATGCTGGTTTTTTTTTCTTTTCAGACCTTGAGCCAGTTTCTCTCTATTTGCCAGGGCAAGATGCTCTCATAAATATACTACCTGGTTGTCTACCCTCTTGAATGAATCCTGTTGAGAATGTTTTGAAAATCCAAGTGAAAAGAAGTGGACAGTTTTCATTTATCCTGTATTTGCCGACACACACAAACAAAGCTAATAGATTGAAGTGGTTTTGCAAATGTCCTTCCAATATTCCTGTTATATCTGAGACTTTTGTCATTCCAGTTTCATCTCAAGCAAGGAGCATACCCCACTCTGCCCTACCAAACACTCATTTCAGAGGGCTACCCCAATACGCCTTACAGCTGATATCAGCTGGGCTGCATACTTTCTGTAGCATCTTAACAGCTTCATTCTTCAATTCCTTCAAACCATCAGATGTACTGCAAGACTTCTGTCAAATTGCTTAACTATTCTGTGTTGCTTTCCCAGCCTTTTTATAATAAGGTAATAGGAGTTATCTCTTGATGGTGGCTTGGGGAAACTTCATTCATTCATTTTTGTAAAGTCCTTTGAGTCCTTCAGAGGAAAGTTGCTAGGAAAGTGCAAAGTGCTATTATTCAAGAACTCAAACAGTGTTCCTAAATATGCATATTTAAGAAAATTTCAGTCTACCTTTATAAGTGTGACCAAATTCTGTATGAAATGCTTCTGTGATTAGCCCTGTTCCTAATGTATTCCCATGATAATACATATAGAACAGAATTGCCTTTCTCTGGATGGATGCTTTAGATTAATTGTTTTATTCTATCTTTTCTCTGCATACATTCCTTACATATTAATATGTAATAATGAAAGGATTATGATGCCAGGCCAGTTGTAACCTTTGGTTTCAGGTTTTCTTCATGTAATCTCCTTTACATTCTTTTGTTTGTTTGTTACAATACCATTTTTAATGCCTTTCTTTTCCCCTTTTCTTCTTTTCTGCTTACTGAGTAGAATGTATGGTTTTTCTTTTCTGAATTTCCAATGAAGCTGAAACTAGAATATTATTTTTTGCCTTTGCTTATTCCTGTTTTCACAGCAGCATCAATTACAGAATCCCAGCTCTGGAAACAGAGCTTCCCTGGCCACTGCACACGCTGTTTCTTGTCAAATAACCCTGGACCAAACAATCTCTCTTGCCCAGCATCTTATCCTCACATTTTCTTTTTGTTCCCGTGGACCTAACTGCTCATTCCAGTAATCCCTCTTTTGCATTTATTCATTGCCAGGCATCTACCTTTTGACCCCCAAAGTGTTTTTTTGTTGTTTATTTTTTGTTTTTTTTTTTTTTCTTTTCTGTTGTCATTTCATTTCAACCTCTCTGATAATTGCTGTGGCAGTTTTGTTCTGAGACACCTTCTTGCTGTGTGGTAGAGATACCAGTGATCATCAGGTCAGATCCATGAAAACAGAAATCCAGTTAACCAAATGAATGGGCCTGTTGCCACCTTCTGAGCCTCAGACAGACATCAAGCCAGAACAGATGATTTTCCGTCCATCTCCACCCATCTCTGGGGCTTCTACCAGGAGTCATTTCTGAAACCAAGGCTTTTAAAATTGGAAAATCAAAGGCTCATTTGCCTGAAGTCCACCCATTCTGCTTGGACTGTCTCCCCGGCAAGATGCCTGGCTGTCAATGCCATTTAAATATGTGTTTAACTGTGCTTAACAAACTGTGTCTCTACTGCTTTGCTATACAGCATTTCCTAAGACCAGATCAAGCTTTAAGGAGCTTGTACCATCCTCAGTATTTACTTTGACCCTTGCTCCACCACAGTTTTGCATATTCACTTTCCTCAGTGCTTTGCAGCAACTTCCCAAGAGCATATATTATTTAATATTGCTTCCCTTTGCTGGATAGGGAGGGATGTAGAATCATATAATAGAATCAAGGAATTGTTAAGGTTGGAAAAGAGCGCTAAGATCTCATCCAACCACCAAGCTATCCCCACCATGCCCACTAACCATGTCCCTCAGTGCCACATCCACATGGTTCTTGACAGAACAGGGACATTAACTGCACCACCTCCCTGGGTAGCCCGTTCCAAAACCTCACTGCTTTTTCTGAGATGAAATTCTTCCTACCATCCAACCTGACCCTCATCACAACTTAAGGTCATCACCTCTCATCCCATCACAGTTACCCAGGAGAAGAGGCTGATCCCTTCCTCACCACAGCCTCCTTTCAGACAGCTGTAGAAAGTGACAAGGTCTCCCCTGAGCCTCCTCTTCTCCAGTCTGAACAGTCCTAGCTCCCTCAGCTGCTCCCCATAAGACCTGTGTTTCAGACTCTACACAGCATTGTTACCCTTCTCTGGACACACAAGTCCCTCTGCAAGTCATCCTTCAAGGGTTTATAAGGTCCTCAGATGCTTGAGGTAGGCAGGCCAAGGACAGGGCAGAAGAAAGACCCTCTGCCAAGCATACTCCTGCTCTCACCCAGCCAAGATGTGTAGTCCTAGGTGTCTGACTAGCATTAGCTCAGCAGTTGCCTTTTATAGCTTCTTGTGGTAACTCAGTAATTGATGACACCATCCAGGCTTCTCAAAGAGGAGTTTTCTGCTGCATCTATCCCTCTGGCTAGAGAAGAATAGATGGGAGCAGGAAAAGCCAGGTGTCTGCAGCACCAAAAGGCAATTTGTAAACTGTGGGCATTTTGTCTCTTTACTTGAAAGCATAAAATTTGTCACTTGTGTGAGTAATTTGCTGCTAATTATGAGCTTACAATCTGCAGATAGGAAAATCAGAGCCAATGTGCATTTTCAGAGGAAAAGGAAAATTACCCCAACTACTATATAATTATGCACTTAGCTGTGACTTGCTCCCAAACCTTTTGGAACATTGCTTTTCAGCTTGAGCAAGTTTACGTACAACTGCAGTAGTGTGTATGTGGATAGGGAGGGTAACATGCACGAGAGAGAGTGAAAACCTGAAAGACAAAAGGCAGAACAGGAGGATGAAACCTGAGGTAAAGCAGTTAAAATATCATTCCTAAAGCCCAGAAGAATGGTAATTATTGGCCAAAACTGTGCAACACTTGAACTCTTTGTTGAAAGTCCTGGGCTTCTTCCTCCTCTAGTCCATACCACAGCCTGTGTCTTCCTGTCCTAAGCTCGCAAATGCACTTTGTTAAACTCAGACCCATATATCATGTTTAGTAAACATACAATAGAAAGGAAAACTTCATTTTCATTTCTGACTTAATGTAGCATTGGAGCAGGGTCACCAAAGCTGCCAGGCAAGTGTGAAAAGTTCCTGGAGCATACAACTGTCGGCCCAGCAGCTGTGAGCAGAGAATTGCTAATGCAGTACTCTCTACTTCTTTTTGTCTCCTTTGTGTGGCCATGAGAACTGAAAATATTTTAGAGGATTAAGTCGCACAGTTAGTGAGTTAATGGTTTAAGGGCAAAGAAATGGGAACCAGAGAAGTAAGAGAGGATGTCAGCTGAGACCTGAAATGGGATGAAAAGTCAGTGAGGCGGGGAGCTGCAGGAAGGAAAATGTTAAATACTTAATTGAATTTGCATAAGTGATTTCTTAATGATAAACTAGGGATAGGTGAAGCAGAGAAATTAGAGATGGAAAAGACTTATTAGGTCATCTAACCCATAAAACAGTTCAGATAAAACAACAGTCTCTTGCTCACCAGCCTTCTATTTCTCATTCTTTCTTGCTCTTTCTCTCTTATGCATATACACACCAACTCCCTTGATTTCACTTGCACCTGAAGTAAATATTTTCAGAAGTTTTTATTATTTTTAATAAAAAAAATTTATCCTTTTATGAATGAGGAGAAAATAGTGCAGAATTAATTATGCTCTGGGCATTCTTCTCTTGTTTCTGCTACAGAGCAGAGGTACTTTGCAGTTGTGTTGTCTTTGCTGATTGTCCCTTCTTCCACCCAACAGCCTTCTCAAGATATGGAGCATAAGACAGCCATGAAGACTGAGCTGAGCCTTTAGGCTGCCTGCTTAGATTCCCAGCTTGGCAGATACTCCAGCACCAAGCACAGCTTCTGTTTTCATTCCACAGTTATTCATCTACCTGGGACTGGGCAGGTAACCCAGAAAAATAATCATTAGGCACAGGCCCCTAACAGCCATAAAATAATGACAGTCAAGGCTTCCTATTGAATCAGTGGAAGGAATGGCTTCTGGGCATCCAAGCTGTATTCTTATGCAGACATCCTCATCCCAAGATCAGCACCCCCTCCTCTCACCAGAGAAATCTGGTTTACTTCTGCAGCTGGTTTAATCTAGCAGCCTGTGGGATGGGCTGAGCCAGTTCTGAGCATCTGTGATGAGTCAGTGTGTCTGGGAAGCTCTGGTGCTGTGGAGAAGAGCACGTATGTTTGGGCACTTAGTAGGATCTACGGGGATTATTTGTTTTGCACATGACAATAATCAGCCCCTGGATAGAGCTTCATCTGTCAGGTTTCAGTGCAGAATTATGAATGAATTAGGTTGTTCTTCTTCCCACTCATCAGAAGGTTGGTCTGGATCAGTGCCAGATTCACTGGGGACAGGCTAGTGCAATTAACTAATTTTTCATGAATAATGATCTGAAATTTTTTAATGACTCTGCTTCATCTATTTTCGCTCCCCTGCTTTCTGCCCACATAGGATGAGTCGGGTGAGCTGGCCGGTCTACCTGTGGAAGCAGAAATTTTAAGCAATTAATGCAGGAGAATGAGGAAATGTTAGATTCATTGCAGAAGGTATTGGAGGAGCTGATCTGAGATCAGAAACCCTCTGGGAGCTGACAACCCCATCCAAACCCGTCTCCTTTTAGCGCAATGACTACTTGCAAGAAAGTGGCCACTGAAGGGGAGCCATGGACCAGATTTATTCCAGCGACTTCAGACTATAAGTGCATTTGCAAAAAGAGTGATCTGAGCATTAATGGCTTGAAAGAAAGGAGAAATTAATCAAATAAATGATTGAATATGAATAATTCTCCAAGTCCTTCAAATCTCCAAATGCAGTGCAAGTCCCTTCTAACCTAACCTCTTCATTGAATCTTCTCCTTTCTAAAAAGCTGTTGTATTATTTGCCTAAATTATTTATATGCTGAAATAAACGTGTTGGCTATGGAGTTGTCCCATCTCCCTTTCCTTTTGCTGAAAATGTTATTTAACTTAAAGGTGGCAGTTATATAATTTAATCTCGGTATTCCATTATTGATGAATTTTAACATGAAATATGTAGGCATTTTTCCCTATTCCGCCTTATGGACTGTTGGCCATAATTATGTCAAATGGATTTTTTTTTCTCCTTTTTTGAGGAAGTATTTATTAGAAACTGTCCTCTGTGGTGCTGACAGAGGAGGTTTAAATGGAAGAGTGATTTCTGCCTCCTTATTTTTAGTCTTCTCATAGGCCATTTTCAAAAATGGACCTTTCCAGTGCCTTGCGGGCTATTGGCTTGAATGCTGCGTTGCTTTCTAGGGTGATGGATCTTTACCCCTGAAAATCTGTTGATAAATTGTCTGTTGATAAAATCAACAGATGCAGTTGCAAAAATAAGCTTGGCAAGACCCTTTCGTGAGTTTTCTCATGAATTTTCTCACTTGTGAGAGAGTTATAGTTTCAGTTTTACTCTTCTGGAAATGGAGACAGAGTGCAAGGAAATGACCATTCATGAAGTGACTGTTGGCTACAGCACCCAGAGCTTTTTCCTCCCAGCTCCCCCTCTTCTCACAAAGCCAAAGTCCTCCAGGTGGCTGCCAGCCCCCCCAGCACCCAGCACAGCCCCTGCTGGCAGCCACTCCAGTTCCCTGTGCCTGGACCATGGAACTGTCACTGTCTCTTCTGCTTTCTGGTGTGATTATTCTCACTCCTGTTTGCACACACAGATGGAGCTCAATGGATCCCTAATAGCATCCTTTTCTTAATTAACATGCAATTAGCTTAATGAATATTTTAACCTCATTATGTAGTTACTCATCTTTATCTGTTGTGGGTAAGTCTAGTGCCCAGCTCTGGCCTGTTATAAAGACAAGCCAAATTAGTCTAGTTCTTCAATTATGTTCAAGGGGCCTGTTTATACTGTTCTTTCACCCTCCCTTTATTTGCAGTGTCTAGACTGTAGAGACTGAGACTTATGGAGGCAGAACATGTTTTTTAGCTCGTCTTCCACCGACGTGATTTCCTTAAAGATGAGAGATAGGCACGGGATGGTGATATTAAATCCTCATGGATGTGTAGTCATTGTATTCTGATCACTTTGTCAGGATGAATGCTATTTCTTTATCCATGGTACAGGATTTCAACAGTATCTTGACAGAGACATCTCCCAGCTGTGGGTCTTTTCCACTTTCAGCCCTCCTATATGGGAAATTGGTAATCACAGCCTGAACCTCTGATTAATCAGCTGAGGCAAGTGTCTGGTCAGCTGTGGGAGCACAGGTGAGAGTAATTGAGCTGTGCTCCCGGAAGGGGTGGAGTTTGACTCCACCTCCTCTAGACCACATTTAAGGGCTGACCACCACTAAGGCAGCATCTCTTGGAGGTTGCTCCTTGGTGGAGATTGTCTCAGTGTTTCCCAGTGAAGGTGTCCATACTGGTGAGTCTTTCCTCATAAATAACCTTTTGAATATCTGTTATCATCTTTGTATCATTCCACCTTACACCCTGGTATGCTCTGGCCTAACAGTATGGGAGTGGTGAGGGTGTAAGGAAAGGTGTCTGTTTACCCTCAAGTGAGCCTCTTGGTGGATTTTACCCTTTTCAACCAGTCAGACCAGTTAAAATTAACAAAGCTTGTCAGGAGCCTGACTTGATGTGAAGTTCCTGTTGCTTCCTTCTCCAGGCAATTAATTTGTAAATGCAGGGTCAGGGAAGGCAAGTGTTGGGGGCAAAGAAAATTTGCTTGGCTGAACTCCTAAGCAGACTGTAAAGCAAAATGAGAGACTTGTTCACCCTTACCAGACTAGCAGAGTGGTGGCCTGATAGAACTCATCTCAGCTCTCTGGTTGGGATGCACATATCAGAGATCTTGCTCCCACCATGATCTGGAAAGAAAATCAACCACATCTGTGTTGACTTGTTTACTGCTGGCATCTAAGCGACTCCCTCACTGCCTCTTCCCTCTTGTTGTGACCCAGAGAAGGCAGTCATGCTTCCTACCTCGTGCCTGGGGAAGCGAGCTGGTAAGAGCCATTCAGTCTCAATGGGAATCCACACAAAAAAAGAGGAATAGACATCAAAGATCTTGACAAAAACGAAATATCTCCTGTAAAATGCCATTGGAAAGTTAAGAAAGCAGTGAGCACTATTTCCTTCAGGCTATGTTTTTTGTTGTTTTGAGTCAGCAAGGTTAACCAGAGAAATAGAGCAGAAAGTTGAGATTATTGGGAACAGCTGAACTTGGGTTTTCAAAGCTTTTCTGCATACTTCAAAGGAAAACAACAAACTTTATTTACACAGTTCACACTCTTGACTTCTCAATACAGAGCTGGACACACAGTGAAGGAAAGAAGCGAAATACTGATGGGGTGTGAGCAAAGAGTAAGTGTGGAAATAATGAGGGGATGCCTTAAAACATATGCCCCTATGTCTACAAAGCCAAGGGTCCTCTCCAGCAGGGCTGCCTTGAGTCCTTCTTCAGGCTGTGCATTTCTGATGAGGTACACCCCCTTCCAGGCCAGGCCCAGATCTTTCTGTCAGCAATTTCCAGCTCTGACTTAGCATGTCATGTTCAAATTCTGTCGAGGTATCTCCTGTGTTTACAGAGGAACAGCGATGTTCAATGAGGTAATGATGTGAGAAGATTTGTGGGTGTGCGTATTGCAGCTGGGTCAGCCTATGCAATCCATGTAAAGAGCACAAAGTCTGCATTATTTGTCTTAATCTGGCACTCTTTCAGAAGCAGCTGTTACTGGGGCTGAATATTTATTGACAGGACAAATAAATCTGGAGCAGCCATCCATCCCAAAGTCAAGTGGACATACTTGTATCACTCAGTGTTGTGACTGCTGAAGCCTCAGGATTAGGATTAACGTTAATTAATACTCGTCCTTTGGCTTGGATGAAGCAGCCTGATTTTTCGGAGTAATCTATTGGTCGTTCATTCCTCATACCATCCTGTAGTTTCTGTAAATAGTTCCCTGTGTTTTCTCAGCACTTGGGAAGGCCTTGTCCCTCCTCGAGGTGGAAGAAAAGCACCTTTCCAGACTTAGGAGAAGCAATTGATGAGATTTGTGGTTTACAGAACTGAAAGACTATGATCTTTGATCACAACTGATTTCTACACAGAAATGGAGCTGAGCCATTTCAGAGCTCAGAGCTCCAACTGTAGCCAGGTATTTTTTCCTTGCCTTGACACAAGGCAAGACTCATGATGATGGTCAGAAAAAGGGCCCATGTGTTGCTGCTGGAGGCAGGGATATATCATACTGGCAGTGTCTGTATATGCACCAATAAGAGACACTCCTCTAGTTCAACAGGGCAAAGGCTTTCATTTTAGGGTGTTAAGATCTCACAGTATACACTTTCTTGTGATCCTTGGATGTGACTTGAGAGCCTCCTAGGTACTGGGATGTCCTCTGTGTGTAGAATTAATGTGAAACCAACCCAAGAGACTGGCTGATACTTTTAAAAAGGGTTTTTGGGTGTCTTCATATAAAGTTCACGTGTATTCCATATTCAAAATTGCCCTTTTCTTTAGCTGGCAGGCTCATAAAAGGCCAAGGGCTGGCACCCTCACTGTTGGCCCTGGCTTAGGAGTTATGGCATGGAAAGCTGTTTTTCTTGGGATCCCTAGTTAGAAAGATGACTTTATTCACCAGGGCTGTCAATCCAAAACCTTTCAGCAGCAACAATTCTGTTTAGAATAAAACAATAGACCTGAAGTTGATAATCAGATGCAAATTACACACCAGTATGCAGAAGACAAAGATAAGATTTGCATAAAATGTTTGCATGACAGCAGCAAAGTATCCCTATTTTTTTTTCCCAGAAGGTATCAGAGCACGGTGAGTGATAAATCCTCCTCCAGGTCATCTCCCCTCTTCCAGCTACGCCCTTAGCCTGCAGGCTGGTTGGTGGGTCAGAGCAGCTCACCAGAAGGATGCCCCTTCCCCTATAGGTGCTGGGGCAGCAGCCTGCTGAGGGGGGCCCAGGGTGGGCTTGAGGGCAGAGAAAACTCTGCTTATTTCTCCTCCCAGAAATCTCTTTCTCAGGAGGAGAAACTGTTAGCTATGAAGGTGAAATGGATTTGCTGCTACTGTTCTTCAGCAGCAGAGCTTGTTCCACAACTGCTCTGTATGGAGCTTAAAATAGTCTTATCAGGATAGGAAACAGCTCGGCTGCTTCAAACCAACAGCTACATCTTGTGTAAAAGAGAGCAACCCAGGGTGCCATTGCTGTCTTAGTTCCCCTTTTGCAAGCAGCTGGCAGTTTCTCCTGCAGTGAGATGCACTGGATATGTGTTCACACCAAACTGCAATTTAAAATGCTATCTCCTTCCTCCGTCTGCTTAGATGGGGGCTGGCAGTGGTCAGTGGCTGTGATGTCTTCCAGAACCAGAGAAGACTATTTGGCAGCATGAAACCTGGAGTTTTAGGTGTCCTCACTGACTGCTTCTTCTCATGTGGGCATAGGTTTGGGACTTTGAGTGTAACACTTGGAAGATGCTAATAGCACCCTTGTTTGGAGGCTGCAGGGACCTGACCTGTGTGATCTATGGGATGCTCATGGGGGCTGGCCATGGCTCAGCTGCTTGGGAAAGATGCAGAGAGGGGGACGGGGTGCTCATAGCGTGTAGGAACTGAGCAACTTGCTTCAAACCCTGAAGCAGTGTGACATAAATGGATGGGGAAGAGGGGATTCTCAAGAGACATCTGTACAACGCACGTGAGTCTGACTCAGCCCTGGCTGCCCAGAGGCCCTTCTGTCAGATGGGAAAGAGCTGAACTGTGGCAGTTGCGGCAGCGGCTGCAACAGCAGCAGTGCCCTGTCCTCTTAATACACTGCCATCTGCTTCTCCCAGCTACAGTTTATAGCTATCTCTCCCCACACCCCGCCTCAGACAGTAAAAAAAAAAAACATGCCCTGGTTTTCATCTTCCATGGAGTATTTTGTTTCTGATGGCACTGGACTGATCTCGGCTGCCATTCAATGAGAGAACTGCAGAGCTGTCCCACCTTGCTCCAGCCCCAGCGCTGTGTATCAGCTATTTTCAGCAGCAGTCACTGAGATGTGCAGACGTGGTCTCTTTCTTTTTCTCCATCTTTCTCTCCCTCTGGATATGTGTTTGTACGTGAACCAGGACAGGAAACAAAACAGAACAAAAAAAGGTGATTCTTGGATCAGATTAGTTTGCATTACACAGCCGACAGGCTTTCTTGGAGCAGGCAAGATGCTGGGAATTCAGCATTTCCCCTTCATCAGTGATTGATTGTCTCTGAGTCTTGGAGGGATTAGAATTCTGCATTTTCAGTCACTCTTGGCAAGTTCAAAAGTATCAGAAATGCACCTGTGACACAAAATCAGGCATAAGAAAACTCGGTGTTTCTTTCATGGCTTCTTAAGTGTGCCTTTTTTCCATCTCTGTTGTTGGCTACTTCATTTAAGCCATACAGAAGCTGAAGCCTGTTTCATTCCAAAGCACTCAATAAAGTACTTTAAAAGTGGTAAATGCAATGTTTGCCTGGGCTGGACAGATGAGCAGAGATTAAATCCTGCACTTACACGCCCAAGACTACAAACATCCCATTAAACGTTCCCATCTTCCACCAACTCTCCTGACAATGTTTCTGTGTTCTTTGTGCCATGCAAAATATTTTTAGATTGCTACTAACCTCTCTGTGCTCATGTGGGTGGATGCCTGTGTGTGTATATTATTACCCTCAGTACTAACAATTGCAAAATGTACCTGCTTGATTCACTCTAAAATAAACAAAACAGAAATTATTGAATACCAATATGCTTTGTGCTGAATGCAGGATAGACTGTGCACCTGTGAGGAGTGCCAGCTACAAGGCATGTATAATCTTTCATTCATGTTATTGCTTTTAAGATGTAAGAATAAGGTTACAATCTATTTCTCTGCTAAAGACCCATTACAGTTCCTTTACAACTTTGTCTTGTGAAACGTGTTTGATTTGAAAAAGACCAGAAAGCGAGTGAGTACAGCTGCAAACACATGAAGAGCACATCAAATGATTTTGGGGCAGCAGTTTATTAAAGATTTAACCCCTCGGATGTTTGACGTTTGTTTACTGCTCAGATCCCTTTAGCGCACAAATATGTTGTTTATCACCCTTTGTATTTTCCATATCGTTAATTCTGGCTGGAGGCTCCAGCAACAGCTATATTTGAAAAAAGCAGATTATAATTGAGAGAAATGTCTTAATGATTTTGTTGAAACCCTCTACCTTTCTTACTGATTTCAGAGGAAATCATCAGCTTGCTCACATCACTGTGGAGCACAAATGAGTGGCGTGTATATGAATCTCATTCTCCCCTGAAGTCCAGGTGTGGAATCTCACGGCACAGGGCTCTGTCTTGGCTTGGGATGGGTGAGCATTCCCAGCACCCTGTCTGCTCAGCCTTTCCCCCCAAGCTGTGCAGTATCATGGACCTGGTAGGAAAGGAAAAGTGCATCACAGGAGGCACCCACCCTGCTGCCACATGGCTGAATTTTGCCTGCTGGAGGATGAAGAAAAATTCCTTGCACTGAAATCAAATTCTGCCTACCCTGCTGATAAACCTTGAGCCAGTGCTGGTGATAGAATTTTCTTCTTGATGGGATAAGAGGTAATGGTTTTAAGTTGCACCAATGGAGGTTCAGGTTGGATATTAGGAAAAATTTCTTCTCCTAAGGAGTGTTCAGGCGTTGGAATCTGCTGCCCAGGATGGTGGTGGAGTCTCCATCCAGGGAGGTGTTCATGAACTGGATGTGGAACTGAGGGACATGGTCAGTGTGCAGTACTAGTGGTATGCTGGTTGGACTAGATGATCTTAGAGGTCTTTCCAACCTTAATGGTTCTATTCACCTCCTTCTGTTTTGATTACAAAAATTTTATAGGCTGATTTGGATCCCTGTTAAGAAAAAAAAAATAATAAAGAGGGAAAAAGACAATAAAACTCCTCTCGCTTTCAAGATTTTAAGTGTAAGTCTCACTGACAACATAATATTTTCTGAAAGTGTGAAGTTACTTGGGGAGGAATATTTTGAATCTGAAATCATTTACATTACCTCCATTTCAATATGTTTGCAGCACGGTTGCTGTTTTTGTGGCCATCTCTGAGTTCAACATAAATACATTATCCTGCAAAGACTTAAATAAAGGTAGGTTAGACACCGCTCCTGCAAGAGGTAATTTACCAAATCAGGGATGATAAATGTAGAACTGTGGATTGAAAATGAAATGTGATTCTCCACTAAGACAAGCAAAGGGGAAAAAAATGTGCTAATATGAGACATTTCTATTGGTAATTTCTTGATCGGCCAATGCTCATTTTCCAAAGAGACAGGCATCTCTTGTTTTCAGTAAAATATTATTTCTCAGGCCTCTCCCATCAAAATGTCTGTTGTTCTCAGAGGCTCACAGGTTCTTCTCCCAGATGTAGTAACTGAGGAAGCAGATTTACTATGAGACAGTTCATGCAGGGTTTGGAGCAGGGTAAGCCACTTCTCTGTCCTCTCAGGTGGTCAAACTCTGTGCTGTCCACATGGACAGCCACGCCTGGGGTTATGGGCTGGTTCTTCCTCTCTTGCTTTCCCATCAGAGCCTCCACATGATGGACAGGAGGGACAGAATGTGTCAGGGAAGCTGAAAAGGGTGCCAGAGTAGGCATATTAAAACAGAGGTACAGTGGGTAGAAAGCAGGGTCAAAGCTGCCAGGGCCCCAGGCACTGCCAGCAGTGCTAACTGGGCTCCCTAACCCTGCCTGTGGTTCAGGATCCCATTTCAGCCCATGGGGTTATCATTTCCTGCCCTGATGATGTGCAAGCTCACATCCTGGCTTTCTCCAAGTTTAATTTTTCCATCCTTTCCACCTCCAGCATCCTTCTCACAGCTCTTCCTTCTTTACCTATGCTTTGTGATGTCCCACTGTCCCTCTTCCATCCACTCCAAGCCCACTTCCTATATCTGCATTTGCTACCTGCCCTCATTCATTCTTGAGCCAAACCTGCCCCAGTGTTGCCCCAGCTTCTCTCTCCTGGTTCTTGCTTTTCCCCTATCTCTCCTGCAGGCAAAGATGGTTTCTCAGTCCTAATGCTGTGACATGCTATGGACCTTCCTGGCAAGTCAAATAGTGTGGTTTACTTGTAGATGCGAAAGCTACAGAACAGCTGTAAATCCAATCCCCAATGTATATTATTCCTTCATAATACAGGTTGTGCATCCTGATGAAATATGGCACTACTCTGTATGAAATACAAATGAATGGTTTATTACTGGCTTCTTAGAAATCAGGACTGGAGGTTGCTCCTCACAATGCTCTCTGATTAGAACAGATCAGACCACAGTAGTGTTTCCTTCTGTCTCGGTAACTTGTGAACAATTTGATCCATATAAAAATTACGTTATTTTCCACCAATTTTCCTGCTTCACTTTGCTAATAGGGAAGGCTGCTGCTGTTACCTGCTTTTTCTGGTGGTTTTTTTTTTTTGGATGCAGGTATCAGTCTGGCAATGAGAATGGCTCCATCCTGCACAGGAGCACAGCCATTTGGATTGCTGCATGGAAAAACGCCTTTGTGTGGGAGTGCAATGTTCAAAATGTGAGAGAAGTGTATGAAAATATGCCAGTGTCTAATAAGCCCCTAGTCTGAAGGCTGCAACAGCAGGAATTGTGTTTCCAAGCTTGGAAAAAAAGTGGCTCCTATACAGTTTTTGGCTTTACCTCAGACTGACACTGTTCTATTCCTCCCCTTCATCCTCATGGCACAGTGCAAGGTCATACATGTCCTGCACATCACTATGAAAGTGGTAGCAGCCACAGCTGTAGCTGTCAGCTTCTCTGGCCCTAGCACCAAGCTAGTAAGATTAGCTCTTTTTCTCTTTCTTCTGGGGACTAAATGTATCCAAGAAATCAATCAAACTTCAGCCACTGCCAGGCTACAAAGGGTGGAAGAGGTGGAGGATCCCAGCAGGTCACACGATCTGTCACTTCTTCTCTGGACTAAAATACAGAGAGATGAGAAATGTCTATACTTTGTGTTCCCACTAGCTCTCTTGGCATGGGGAGCTATGCAGCTAATAAGCAAGTAATTATACATAGGAATACACAGTTCAGTGACAGTGTTGTCTGTCTGCTGTTGCACTTAGAAATGAGAGAAAGAAACATACCTTTCCAACTCTGCATCTCCACTTGGCTGCCTGGAGCTGGGAGAGCTGCTCCTCACCCCTGCCTTCCTGTAGTGGCAGCCCGTTTGCTTACAGCAATGAGGACAGTTCATATGAGCAACAAGGGGATAAATGTGATTGGTACCTCTGTAACTTCTTCCAACTAGGGTTTTTCTGTTAATTTCTTGTGTGCACCATCTCGTTATGTGATTGTACAGTAAAAGCACTTCTAACTCTGGCTTGTTAAAGAATTGGGTTATAAATAGTCATGGTCAATAGAAACAAAGGCTTTTGTCATAGATTTTCTAAAATGGAACAGTCTGTCAAGTTACAGATGGAAGACATCTGCATTTAGATCCATGTTCTGGATTTCTGCAAAGAATTGATTAAGATATTTTGACTGTAACAGTTGGCTTGTTAAAAATGTAACCAGAGCGCATCATTGGACAGAAGAAGGATAAGTGTGCTTTCTCAGCAAGGAGTAGTCTTAGAGCATGTGAGACCAGAGCCTTACCTGAGCACTCCCATGCAAGAGACTTCAGGATGTCCTTCACATTGTCTCAGGGTATGGAAGATAGAGTGTGCTATCTGCAGCCAAGGGCTGCCTCCACCAAGGCCTTAGTGGTGTGGCTCCATCCGAGGTTGTCCTCTGTAGATTTTACATTGGTCCCTGTCAATCCACCCCATGATGTAAGATGGGTTTAGAACATCCCATGGGAATTTGAGTAGCACGGCCCTGTGGAATGCTGCTCAAATACAGGGCTTTGGCTGGAAGTGCCTTCAGGAGCAGCTCCTTTACCCCATTGCTATCTCAGGGCACAGATCACACACTTCACATCATCTGCCCAGCACTGAAAAGACCAGCAATTGATGCACCCTTTGCTGGCAGTAGCAGCAAGAACCAGCAGGGGAGAATCATGACCTAAACCTTTGTATCTGCCTTTGTTGAAAAGCATCCCTTTCCAGTGCACTCCGAAAGATGCGTGCTTGGAGATGGGGGTTCAGGCAATGAAAGGAAGTGTAAGAAAGGGAGAACAAGCTCCTTTGACCAGCACCAGCTTGACGTTTTTTCAGCTCACTTTTTATACATGAAAGGGAGGGTGGGAAAGAAGAAGAAAGCATGAATGCAGGAGGAGAAGAAGGCAGAGAGAGGGGGAAAAAAACGATCAAAGAAAGGGCAAAAGAGGAAAAAGATGCTCCTGGTGATGCTGAGACACTCATCTGTACCCCTGCACCAACCCCATTCTATCCTAAAGTACAAGAGCAAAAAAACAGCAGGATCTCTGTCAAGCTAGATGTATAGTCTAAAAGGCATAAAGATTGGTAGGAAACGTTGAGTTAAAAGCCTGTGGTTCCAATGCACAAGAAGTGGGATGTTGTGTGTGTGTCAGCACTTGAGCTGAGGGAGGAAAAGTGGCCCCACGTGGAGATCACAGAGGAAGGAATTGCAATGGGTTTCAGATAATCCTGCACCAGGAAATGGAAGTTTCTCAAAGTACAGCTGAGTAAAGACAGGAAAAACAAAATCCATTATAATATCAACCAACCACCAGGAATCCCAGTGTGGCACAGGGACGGCTGCATCGTAAAGTATGGAGAGGGAGGGTGGTGAGACTCAGGCAGGATGAGCACCTCAGGTGAGGGATAGAGATGGAGTTCCTCTTCATCACTCCTTCCATCCCCAACACTGCGATGAGGAGAGCTAATCAAACAGCAGAGAATACACAGGAGGCTCAGATGTACTACTAATGCTGTAAAATGCATCTGGGAAGAAAGCAAACACAGCATAGGTGTATTCCCTGGAGCAGCATACACTGGAGAGCTGAGAACAGCAAAGCAGAGCCCTTGGGATTTATAGCCCTACCTCGGCATGCTTTATATGGGGAGCAGGTGATACCCAGGAGGATCCAGGGCAGGAGTAGCACCAGCCTAGTGTTAAGGATGGCAGAAAGCACTGCTCCAGGCTAGGAGATTTTTTCCCTAAAGAGATGCTGATTCCAGCACTTCAGGATGACGAAGTCACATTTTTTTATTAGTATTATTTTTCTACGGTTTTCCCATGAAGGCCAATTAAACAGAGGGAAGACAGATGGTGGCCAGTTTGCCTCCTGTTGCCATAGCTCAGCCCATGCTTTCCCATCTCCCAGTGGTCCCTGCTTTGCAGTGTGCTTGGTGCTCTTCCTCAAACACAGCACCCTACGCAGCACCCCACCAGCTCTCCCCTGCTGGCCCTGCTGTGCATCCCACGCCTCCCTATGCAATAGTGTCAGTGCCTGCCCCAGCTCTGCAGTTCCCTGGTGCAAACCTGATCCGCAGCTACAGTTCCCTGGGTTTCTTATTTCCCTGCTAGCATCTCTGCTGCAGTGCTACAGAGTCCCCTGGCTTTCCCCTTCCCAACTCTCACCTCTCCTGAAGCTTTTACCCATTGCCTTTACGATGCCCTGATGCTTTCCTCTTCCCTTCTGACGGTCTATTTCTGCTCCCTTTTAGTAAGCTGTAGAAAGGGAAGTGCTTCAGCAAAGCACCCAGCTGGGCTGCACTCACGTCCATATGTACGCTTAGGGAGGGAGAGAGGAAGAAGAGATCCCACTTGGAGGCATTCATGGATGTGGGGCTGAGAAGAAAATGAACAGTAAGAAGTGACCGAAATATCAGACCACAAGCTCAAGAGATCAGCGGGAACCACAGATGGTTGCATCATCCCAGAGAAGAAATAAATGACTGGCTACACTGGATTAGAGCACAAAAACATTAACAACAAAGGGAATTAATGTCCTCGTAACTGGACTTTGGCCTCACGCACTGCTTCAGCCATCTCCTGCCTGGGTGCATTTTGCTGTGCATGATTTGCTCTCCTTGAAAACCACATCTGTCCTAGAGGCTGCCTACCTCAATCTAGCAGTGAGATATAGGTGATGTAGCACATAGAGATATTTCAGAGAGACAGGACCCATTTGACAAGCAGTGGCTTGAGAAGGGACCGAAGACACTGACTCACAGCTGGAGAGATGGGACAAATGCATTCTGCAGGAATGGCCTGTGGAGGGGAAAGCCATCCCTTATCTGTACTTCTTGACAGGCAGAATCACTACAGGGCACGGTTTCTTTATGACAAGTAGATTGCTTTCAAGTGTGATGGGAGTGCCGGCTTACTGGTGTCCATTGGAAACACCATAATTCTGAGCATTATGATTTATTGGGACTCAACAACCTTATTTAGCAAATGCAACCATGTACTGAGATTTTGGCAGCAGTATTTTCTCAGAATATCCACTGACAGGTGACAGTTCTTTCTCATTATTTATTATCCAGTTATTTTTTTGAGGGCAGCGAGGCGCTGGCACAGCTGCCCATGGAAGCTGTGGTGCCCCATCCCTGGAGGTGCTCAGGGCCAGGTTGGATGTGGCCCTGGGCAGCTGAGCTGGTGGTGACAGCCCTGCCCGCAGCAGGGGTTGGGGCTGGGTGGGCTTTGAGGTCCCTTCCAAGCCAAACCATTCAATGATTCTATTTACCCTCCAATTTAATGATCCGCTCACATTTATTTACTATTTCTTAACCGTTCCCTAACTGGATAAGTTCATAGGTGTAACTGTGGCACACATGCTTTTATTTGCTAAGAGGAAACTGGGTTGTTTCACATACTTGGGCACTTTACTTTGAAATTCAATTTCCACAAGCCTTTATGCCAGTAAAACGTGAACATGTGCATTGGAAGTTAACACAAGAAATGGGTGAGAAGAACACATTTTCGGGATATTTTTTTGTAAGACTCATTATGTAGATCTGAAATTCATAGTCATGCAAACTCAGAGGCATCACTTCATAACCAAATGAGAATCCCAGAAAAGGGGGGGAAAATGTACTAGAAAGGCTACAAAGCAGCCCATAAATATCACAAAATTAAGAGTAGGAAAAAACAACAGGATTTGGATCTCACTGATTTTCTTTTTATCACCACGGCTCTGCAAACATCTCCTGGCTTTGTTTCCTGTTCTGCTTTCAGCCTGCTCGGTGCAGATGCAGGCAGCCCTGCTTTGCCCCATCGCTGCCAGCTCCTGCCCGTGCAGAGGGGCTGCTCCCGGTGCTGCCTCTCCTCCTACCCACACGCCCTTCATCCACACTGCCACCACCCACGGGGGGGGGGAAGGATGGGATGAAATCTTTCTCAATGAAGGGCTGATGAAAGGAAAAAGAATTGTTCACATCAGACAATTCATAAGCGTCTTGCTCCATGGCATCAGCTTTGGAAAGGACACCTTGGAGTGTCTCAGATGTTCCCTTAGATTGGTTGTAGGGAAGACGAGAGCCGACATGGGTCCGGCGGGAGCCCCGTGCCGCTGCTCTCAGTGCCGTTGCCCCATCCCCAGCGCTGTTTCCCTCCGCCTCACGGTGCTGCATTTCTCTCCCACTGAGCACCACTTATAATAGGAATAACCGCTTAATTAGCGGCGATATCTATTAACCGCTTGTTTGTTAGAGCGTGAATTAGCAACCAGCCCGCTCTTCGAATCGCATCTCTACGTTCTTCTTCTTTAATTACATTTTTATCCAGGCGGTGCCACGGTCGCACAGCGAGCCGATACCTCCAGGGGTGTCCCTCCCCGCGGCGGTGCGGGGCCGGCAGCATCCCGACCCCCGACCACTCGCGACCTCGGCGTGTGCGTGGGGGGGGGGGGGGGAGACGAGAGCGGCGTTCCGGAACCGACCCGCTGCGGACGGGCAGCCCCCGCCCCGCCCCGCCGGGCTCGCCCCCAACCCGAGCGCATTGAAGCCCCGCAGCCCGCCTGGAGGGGGGCACGAACTTCGCAGCACCCCAACAACCTGCTGTGCCCCCCCGCCGCCCCCAGCCCCGGGATAAGCCGACCTTGCCGGGGGGGTCCTGAGGATTGGGGTGGGGGGGGAGGACCGCGGGTTGGCGGCTGATTCCTGAGCCCGGAGTAAGTCTCTTTTCTCTCAGCCCTCCGGCGCTGCCCGTAATTGGGCCGGGCCAGGGGGAGGCTCAGAGAATTGAGCAGGAGGCAGGGCTCTGCTGAGCGCGGCCGTTTTAATTGGCTCCTTTTTTTTTCCTCTTCTCCATAACCGTAGGGGAATGAAATGGTGAAGAGGGGAGGGGGAAAACCTGGAAAGCCGAAGGGAAGGAAAAGACGGCACGTTCGGCAGAGCCAGCGGGCAGGGAGGGGTGAGCGGAGCACGGGGCGCGCCGCCCCCGGACGCACCGTCGGGGTCGGCGGAGCGCAGAGGAGCGCCCGGAGCTGCTCCGGGCAACTTTGTGCGAGCGCTTCACCGGCGCCTGGCGGGAGCAAATCAACTTCCTCCGCCTCCGTGACCCTCCTCGGCGGTTCCCTTTCAGCTGCAACCCCCGCGGCAGCCGTCGAGGGGAGCGGCTCGGAGACCTCTGCAGCTGCAAATCGACTGCGCGGTGCGCGGAGGAGAAGCACCCGGCAGAGCCCAGCGCGCAACATCGGGGAAAGTTTGGAAGGGAGAAAGAGGCGGCGGGGAAAGCCGAGCTGAGCCGCGGTGTGCGCGGTGGGGCTGCTCCTCGCCTGCTGCTCCCTTCAGGCTGGCTGGGGTGATGCCGTACAGCTGGGAGAGCAATTGGGAGAAGCTTTAAAAAAATAAAATTAAAAAAAAAAAAAAAAAAAAAAGAGGAGAAAAAAAAAACGGGAAAAAAAAACAACCCAACAACCAACCCCTCCTGGATCTGATTAATTACAACAATTCCCTCCTTAGAAGACAAGATTTGGAGAAGACAATACCTATCCCTCCCTCCCTCTTTCAGCAGCTGGCTCCTAGCCCCCCCTCTTTGCTCCCCCTCCTTTTTTCCCTCCACCTCCTCTTTCCCCCGTTCGCTCCTGGGGCTGCGGCCAGAGCCTCTTCGGGAGGAGGAGGGCGGGTGAGGCTCTCCCAAGTTGGCCCCAGTTGGCAGCACTCGGGGCAGCCCGGGACTCCGGCGGTTCCTGCTGAACAAAGGAATCCCCTTTCTGGGAACGGCGCTGGGCCGGCCCGGCTCCTGCTTCTGCTCTGCCCCTTCGGACCGGCCTCTCGCGTGCCCTGGGCATCGTTTTCCTGGACATCCTCGAGCAACCTGGCAAGGGAAAGAGGGAAGCAGCGCTCCGCTTTCCAGCTCTCCCTGCTTCCTTCCCTCGCTCTCTTCTCCCCCTCCTTTTTATTTTATTTTTTCCCCCCTTTTTTGCTGTTGTTTTTAAATTCCCTCCCGGCGGCCCCGCCGGGGGGGTCCTTTCCTCCGCCCGAGGGGCGCCGGTGCCCGGCGGAGCGGGCGCATGGGGCGGCGTTCCGGGAGGCTCTCTCCCGCTCCCCCGCCGGATGCTGCCGGGGCTGCTTTGGCTGCTGTTCCTCGCCCGCGATGAAGGCGCTGCCTTGAAGATGGAGATGATCTGTGTTTTATTCCTCTCTCTGGTGCCGGCGTACAGCAGGGGACAAGGGGTTTACGGTAAGAAACGCGGCGGCGGCGGCTTCTCGGGAGGGAGGGGGGAGGCGAGGGCGCGGGCGGCTGCGATGGGATCAAAGTTAAAAAGCACCTGCAGCAGAAAGTAAACGATGCCGGCGGAGCTCGCCGCAGCTCGAGCGCAGAGACCGATGCAGCAGTAGGGCTCCCGGAGCCTGGAGCTACTTCGTAATTCCTCTCCGTAACCCCTGGCCGCCACGGATTGACGAGCCCGCCGGGATGCTCGCCCCAAGCGCTGCCTCCGAGCGGAGCGGGGCGAGCGCTGCCGTAGGGATTGGGTCCGCCCGGCCCGAGCTCTCGCCGCCGTGGGGCCGCCCCGAGTGGGAGACGCGGCGCCCCCGAGCTGCGCTTCTTCGGGGTGGGGTGGGGGGGGTGGACACGGAGGCGGCCCGGGCCCGACCCCCGCCATCCCCACGGCGCGCTCCCGGGAGGCGAGGGGTGATGCTGCTTATGCGCCCTATGGAACTTCGATGCTGCCCTTTTTCGTTTCGAAGCGGGGTTGGTGGTGGTCTGTAGCAGAGCTGGTGGCGAGCTGCTGGCTTTTATTTTTTTCTTTGCCGTTTCTTATTTTTATTTGGATTGTTATTATTTGGACAGCGATGGCGTTTATTTTCTCCCCTCGCCGATGGTGTGTGGCAAAATACGAGGTCCTGCAGCCCCTCAGCCTCCCGGGGCAGCGCACCCGTGCCCCCAACGAGCGCCAGCCCTGGGGGACAGCCGGGTTGTGCACCCCGACCCTCTCCCCGCCCCTTCCCCTCTCCCGGCCCTCTCTCAGCTCTGGCTTTACAAGCTCTGCATTTCCAATACACTGGGAAAAAAAGAATGAAGAAAAGCAGCCCACAAGCCTTGCCTCTCACAACAAGCCGGCTTTATCTTGGCTTACAACTCAGTTGCGCGCTGCTGTAAAGTCCTTCTGGGAGGCACGGCGCTGCCTCTAACAAGCCCGGCTCTCTGCACGCTGAAGAGAGACCCCAGTGAGAGCAGCCAGCCCCCTCCTCCCCCTTTTAGCAGTTCCTTGTGTGAGCCCTGGCAGAGCTCGGTACAGTCTCACTGACTACGGGTATGTCTTTGTAGGTCACTTTTTAATGATGTATTTCTTCAATGGAAACAATTCCTCCTTTCTCCTTGAGGGCCGGGATGTTAATTTGAGCGTAGGTCTGGTTTGTAAAATAACTATCTTAAATAAAGGGTGGATTGCTTCCATTTCTTTATTTATTTTTTCATCTTTTTCTTTTTCCCCCCTCCTCTCTTTCATCCTCCCAGTTGGTAAATCCAGAGGAAAATTGCAGGGCAACGAAGGGTGGAATGGAATTGCAGTGCAGAAGCCTGATCCGGGTGGGCTGTTTGATCCCTTAAGCAGGCAGAGCGCTCCCAGGCTGAACTTTCTTGGTTTTGTTTCAGTGTGTTTGCTGCTGGGTGGCAGAGCGGCCTCTCAGTGACAGGGACAGAGACACCTGCTCAAGTGTGCCTGAGGAGGCTGTTCCTTCAGCACAGTGAGCCCGCATTTGTTAGAGTTGTTGCTGAGTTACATCTCCAGAACAACTTACTCGTGGCTTTGTCTTCTCTCAGAAAGAGAACGGAGAAGCTGCTTGCAAATAAAACTCAGATAGTCTGGCGCTGAGATAAAAGCATCATCGTTTTGAGAAGTACCATTTGTACTTCTGGCTGTTCTTGTCCTTAGCCGCACAAAGGAGGACATCTGCTCCTTTTCCTGCTCTCCCTTCCCCATGTCTCCATCTATTTCTGAGGCTGGGAGCAGCCCCAACCACTGCTGGGACAACTAAAGTGGGTTTAGGGAGTGGTGATGCTGCCCCTCTGTTCCTGTGTGCCCTAAATGTGTTGCCTCTCACCAGAGCTCCGGGCTGGCTGCTGTTGGCTCTGCTGTGTTGTGAGCAATGCTCTGATTGTGGCAATTTTGGGAACTCAGGTGTCACATCTCAGGTCCGTTTTTCTCCTTTTGAGTGTTTGATACTGATGGGGACATGGAGAGGGGTGTGTATTGCTCTATAAATATATTTTGCTTCAGCAAATCTGCTAAGATTAAATCAGATTAAAGCAGATAAAGTATCCATGTGATGTACTCTTTAAATAATACACCCACGTGGATGCACACAAAAGACTTCTGTCTGGGAGAGCGGAGTTGTTGGAGAGCTTTATTGAGGGGAACGGCATAAATAAAGCGTGTGTAAAGGGGCTGCTGGGAAAGGAGTGATGGCACTGGAGGTGCGATTTAATTAGGAGTCAAGGTGCTGTCAGCTGCTACCTGAAGAGGCTGTTGTACAAATTGGCATTTGTTGCAATGACTGAAGAGTGTCTGAAGCCCTCTTCTCATTAGCTGATCCCACCTCTCCTGCCTTGCTGGTTGGAGCAGGACGGGGCCGGCCTGGTGCACAGAGGGCAGCTCACAGGCTGTCAAGGGGCAACTTCTGTAAGGCTTTTGCTGTGCCCTGTTCTAATACGGTGTGTGCTTTTCTGTCCCATTAGTGCTGCTGTTGGCGTGAGGCACGAGCTGTGACGTATGTATGGGAAATGCCACCGTTTGCAGAAAGAGAGGAAGAGGCAGCAGGAAAAGGCTGCTGCCCTCCCATGCTTGAAGTTAACTGTGCTTCAACACTGAGCATCAGTGGAAGAGGAGGAATAGAGGGGCTCTGAGGGGATGATGCCTCTTGTCTCCTCTTCAGAACTTTGCCTTCAGAACTTGCATAGCTCCAATGCAATGTGCGCAGGGCTGCAGCTTTGCTTCCTGCATGTGTAGCATACAGCTAACATTACTGTGTGCCCAGCAGCCAGCACAGCCTGGCTGAGCAGCAGCAGGGCAAAAGAGAGAGGGATGCTGTGCCCCTGCCTACTGTAACTCACCTGCTGAAGGGTGCATGAAGGATCCTTCAGAATGGCCCCTCTTGGGACTCTGAGTGCAGCATCGCCCAAGCTGAATGTCACAGCCCATGCATGTGTCCCTGCTGCCTGTTCTGGGGGAGCAGACACTAATGCCAGCTGTCCCGGACCATCCCTGTCCCCTGCTGCCAGTCACTGCTTTGCCAGCAGGAGTGGGGCTGCAGGCAAGGAGCTCTCAGCTTCCTTGGTGTTAGCCTCGTGCTTCCTGTGCACTCTGAGATGGGGCAGCAGGTCACTGGGTAAGGCAGCAGTGGGGCTGGCTGACTGGTCCCTCTTGGAAAAGGGGTGTGTGAGCAGGAGGATGGGAACGGCTGTCCCCCAGGCTGTTATATAGCTGTGTCATCTACATGTGCACAATATACTGTGCATGTATATGTATACATCCTTCTCTTTGTGCTCAGCCATTTCTCCTTGTTGTCCATCTCTTAAATCTTCGTTGACCCAGCTGTACCCCTTTGTTCCAGGCATTTTGTAACTGGAGGGCTACACCCAAGGATCAGGCTGGTCCAGGGCTTGCGTGCTTCTCCAGAAGCTCTGTGGGGTCAGGGCATTAAGTCTGCCCACCTCATGCTCCCCCTCACTGCAGCTCTCTCCAGATGCAGTGTATCGGCCTCACCCTTCTGTGCCACCAGAGCCTGTGTTTGGAGGTCAGGTCAGCAGCTTCACACACCTGATAAACCCTCAATTGACTTTAATATGCAGCACCAAAGAAACGACATTATGCTTTTGACAGGTTGTTTGCAACTTGCTGGTAGGAGTCAAAATATTTCAGTATAGGTGTCATCAGAAACCACCATCCTATGCTAATTTTGGTGGGAACATGAAGACAGATGTTGGATAATTTGACATGAGCAGCTCAGCTTTTGAAATTATCACCGTGTCAGGTTTGCACTGGATTTATCTTTCTTTCTTATTTTTTATTATTATATATATAAATTTCAGACGATTCTAAGAGATGGGGTGGAAGATGCAATAAGGGCTCTATAAGCAGCTGAGGGTAGCCTTGGAGGTTTACCAATCAGACAGCGATTCAGCAGTGGCAGTGAGGGATGCTGTGCTGCTGGGACTGCTGTTCTTATTGTAAATGAGAAGACAAAGAGACTGGAGACTAGAGATAGTGTGAGGCTTCTCTCCAGCCTGAAGCCTGGGTGTTTCCCCAGATCTGGGCTGGAGTTACTGTTATTCTGCTCTTGATTGGTGAGGTTTTGGTCTTCCAGTCCCTCCTTCCACCCATACTGTGTTCTTTAGCTTTGTTAACCATAATTTATGCCAAAGAATTTTGCCTGCACAACTACAGCTCATGGAAGCATTGAGGAGTGGAGTTTGTGCCCCTGTCCCAGGCTGGATGAGGCTTTGAGCAACCTGATCTACCTTAGGCATCCTTGTTTGTTGCAGGGGAGTAGGACTGGATGGCCTTTAGGGATCCCTTCCAATTCAAACGATTCAATCATCCCACCCAAGCTTCACCTGCTGGATTTAATTCAAGCTGGAAAAATGTGTCAGTATCCCCCAGGCTTGTGGAAGACAGTGGAGGTTGTGATGCATCTGTGTAGAGCAGGGCCCTGTGATGCACTAGGGGTAGGGAGCGTGTGTGCTTTGTGTCTCTATGCTCATGTTTAAGCGGTGAGATTTCTCTGCACTTGGGAGCCAGAGTGCTTGCTTTGAAAGGAAAAGAGCTTTCATCTGCCCTTTGTGGAGGGAAGGGGTTGGAGGAACAACAGAGGTTTATTTTTATAGCCAAGTGCTTGCTTAGTGTTCAAAAGAAGAAATTAAATGTGAGATACCCGGTGGAGTTAGTGATAAAAAAAATAAAATATTTTAAAAAATATATATAGAAAATCAACATGGTTTTAAAGATCTAGGAAAGAAATTGAGAACAGGAGCCAAGAAAGAGAAACCTGGGCATCTCTCATCTTGGCTCAACAAAAGTTGAGGCACAGAAGGGCTCGGCCGGGCCAAGGCCTGTTTGGAGGCAGAGAGATCGTGGCTTTTATCGAAGCAGCAGCTCCAGCTCTGCCCGGCTGCCGGGGGATGCCGCCCTGCCTTCCAGCTCCAGCCCAGCTGCGGCACATCTGGACGCGGGGCCGCGCCGCTCCGCTGCTGCCCGGCAGAGGGGGCTGTTGCAGCGCCCCGGGGCCGGGGGAGCCGCTGGGAGGGTCGGGCGGGGGTCCCGTCCCCAACGGAGTAAGGGCGATTCCTGCACGGACACGCGTGGGGAGCGGAGGGGCGGAGCGCTGCGGGAACCCGGGCTTGGGGAAACGCAGTGCGAGCTTCTGCCCGGCCCCGAGCAGCTCCGCTGGCTGCCTGCCTGCTTGGTTGGTCTGTTTTTGTTTTGGGTCTGGTGCTGTCACGCAGTATCCAAGCAGTGATGATCCTATTTCCTTCTTACTATTTTTTCTTTCTGTGAGTTTTCCATTTCCCATAAAAGATCATGTAAAGAAGCAAGTGTGGACACCGTAAATCCTGATTTGATTTTATCCATGCTCTCAGTGTTTGTGTTTTTTTCTCCCCTCATACACCTGTGTGACTATGAGTTGAAAATAAAGCCATAGAGTCATAGAATGGCCTGGGTTGAAAAGAACACAATGATTATATCTAGTTTCAATCCCTCTGCTATGTGCAGGGTCACCAACCCCTAGAGCCACATCCAGCCTGGTCTTGAATGCCTCCAGGGGCATTCATGTTGGATGTTAAAGGAATCTGAGTAGATAGGAGGGCAGAAGGGTACTTCTCATGGATGGCCTTCCCCTGGAGGAGGACAAATGATGGCATTTAGGTGGCAGCTGGCCAGCAAGTTTTAATCCCTAAATACTCTAGTCTATGGCCAGTAAAGAGGGAAGTAAACAGAGAACTGTTGAAATACCACTGAATAGAAATGATTATTTCTTTCAATTTCCTACTTGCTTTTCCAAAGTAGCCAATCTGGTCACACCAGCATATGCTTCTATCACTGTATATCCAAAATTTACAGTAAGCTTTGTAGTCTAGTTGTGTTTAAAATCCTCTCTAGAGGATGTTCCCTCTGTCCATTCCATAGAGAAAGCTGTGTTCTTAGCATTGCACTCATCATGAAGAGTAGCGCAGAGGCAATTCAATGTTTCAGCAGTTGCAAGTAAGGCAGGACAGAAGTGGTGATGGAGTGGCCTGGTGATAAGGGGTCACCACTGCTGTCATGGGAGCAGGTCGCTGCACTGCTGGGCTGCAGGGACAGGGACAGCAGGGCTCTAGGTGGCTCTCTGTAGCTTCTCTCTTTCCTGTAACTCTTCTTGCTCGTGCTGTGGGTTGCTCATGGGGTGTTGACTGCTGTCCCTCTGCTTGGCCTTGAGCAAAGGAGAAAGAAGAGACGGACTCCTTAGTAGAATCTGTTGTGACAGGATAAGGGGAAATGGTTTCAAACTAAAAGTGGGGAGATATAGATTGGATATAAGGAAGAAGTATTTTACAATAAGGGAACTGAGGCACTGGCACATGTTGCTCAGGGAGGTGGTGGAAGCCTCATCCTGGAGACACCCAAGATCAGGATGGATGGGGCTCTGAGCATCTGATGTAGCAGTAGGTGTCTCTGTTCACTGCAGGGGAGTTGGACCACATGGCCCTTAGGGGTTCCTTCCAACTTAAACATTCTATGATCCTGCAGATGTAACAGAAATCTGTCTGGCTGTGATGTGTTGGCTTGTGGCTTCTCTCTGCTGTGAGCTGTGCTGGAGGATAAATGGCATGCAGGCACTTTTGCTGGGCTTTGTGTAAATGGAAACAGTGGAAGGGTGAGGATAGCAATTTGCAGAGGTGCAGTAAGGGCTGTAATTTCCAAACAAATATTAGTACACGTTGCATAAAGAAGAGCTGGCGCAACACTGAAAGCTAAAGTCAAGCTGTGAGGAAGGCTTTAGGATGTCTGCAGGTGGACATTTAATGTGAGAAGAGCTGCTTGATGTTACTGCTCCTGTTTCGGGAGGAAATGGTCCTTCACTAATTGGCATAAATTGTTCTAAGAAAAATGTGGATGGGAATCTTGTGCATCACTTGTGTCCCTCCATGATGGAATAAAAAGAAAAAAATGAAGGTGTGATTCACAAAGATCTTTGAGAAACACAGCAAAACGCCTTTTGGGTACAGATGCCTCACATGTTGGAAGAGTCATTTGTAGGATTATATGGTGAAGAGTGACTGCCTCTTGCTAAGTTTAGCGTCTGGATCATTCCAGCTCAGAGCACCACTTGGACCAGTGGGGATGTGAGAAATGGAGGCTCACAAACTAATTTGACTTCAGCTGGAGAAGGGTGGCTGAGTTCCCCTGACAGTCGAGTGCATGTCTGATGTGTTCACTCAGCTGCTCTGGAGTATTTACACCACAGTTGTTAGACACTGAAAATCCTCTCAGGGCACACAAGTAGGGTTCCTCATGGGTTTAGGGTTTTCCCATCACTATAGTATATAGGAGTATACATCCTACAGACATTCCACTCTGCCTGAGAGAAAATGATTCACCCTATGCAGAATGGAGAATCGAACATCGATGAAGTTTTCACCATTCTTTTCTACCTGGTAGAGTGCAGCTGGTATTGAGTGCGATCCCTGCAGCTGACAGGTGCAAGATAAATACATCCCCAAGAAGAAATAAGTTTGTATATTAGGTAACATTTCTTCTCAGGATGAGTGGTGAGGTATTGGAATGGCTGCCCAGGGAGGTGGTGCAGTCACCATCTCTGGAGGTGTTGAAGAGCTGTGTGGATGTGGCACTGAGGGACATGGTCAGTGGGCATGGTGGGGGTGGACCGGTGGTTGGATGAGATGATCTTTGAGGTCTTTTTCACTCTTAATAATTCCATGATTCTAAACTGCTGAGAACAGATTCTTGTCCGGATATCTCTGACTCATTATTATTTAGCCATAGAAACTACTTTCATTAATGAAGGAAGTTAAATGATTTTTTTATGGCATCTAAGGAAGGACAGTAAATAATACTGATTTGCCTATGAATGAGCAGTGATTTGGGATGGGTTGAAAAAGCAAGAAACAATATCATAGGTGTGCTACTGTGCATCTGGGCCAGAGGAGAAGTGATGGTAATGAGGTTGGAGCTGTGTCTCTTGCAGTGAGGCTGGATGCCAGAGCTGAGCATAGCTGTTGAAGAAGGGATGTCTAAATACACAATATGTTCTTTTAATTACGTGCTAAGTTCGTATTCCTATGTTTATTACAAGAACAAAGATAGGGAAATCTCCAGCTCTTGTTCCACAAATGCTGACAAGGGCTGAGAGGAATTAATGTTACATAGTTCATTTTTCTTTTGAAAAAATGTTTTCCCTATTATATTTAGAGCAATTAAAATTTGCAAGTGTGTTTGTGAGAAGGGGTAATCTTGATCTGTGATTAAAAACAATTGCTGCATAAGAACACTTTCTTATCTCTGGATACAGAATCAGAAGAGGGCAGTGGTGATAGCTGCTGGGAAGAGCCCCATGGTAAGGTGCAGTGAGAGACAGCACCTTGCCTTTACAAGAGATAAATGCTTGGGTACTGGATGAGAATAGGGGCTTCCCAGTGTTCTGAGGCAGTGGGATCAGGGGAATGTCTTTGCAAACCAGCCGACCTGAGGCGCACATACACTATGCCTGCACAAAGTGGGGATGTAACCTGCGTGTGCTCCTGAGCTGCCTTTCAGCTGCTGTGAAAGCAATGCTGTGGACAGCAGGTCTAAAATTAATCTTTCATTTTGAATTCTGACTCGAAAAGCTCTCCTCGAACAGCTCCCCGCAAAGATGAGCCCTGCATTTAACTGCAGTTGAGTTTCTCAGTTGGTTTTTTTTCCAAATGGGATAGTCAAGCTCCCAAGGCACACAGCTGCATCTGAGACGTTACCCATAGAAACTAAGCTCCGGTTTGGGTTAAAATAGCACAATAATAGTTTGTTTTCTGGTCAGTGGAATGATACAGCAGATCAGGACTTTCATCCTTATTCCTGCAGAAAAAGGAAATAGACGGTGGAGAATGGCTGTTTACTATGATGCGCATGATTAATACCATAAATCTTTCATGTGGGGCTGCCGGGTGAAATGAATGAGTGTTATCACAACAAATTGGAAGGAGCGGGTGGCTGCATGCTCATGTTTGGTAATCAGGCCTGAAACGTAAAGTAAAAGGAGAAATTAGCCGAAGGTAACGGTGGCTATCAAAGCGCTCTGTGCCATTTGCTAAGCCTTGGCAGAGCTGACGTGCTGCTTTTTGCAGATCACAATGAGCATATGTACCTACTTGTGGCTGATGGTAGTTCCAAGTGGCCAGCAGCAGTGCGTGTGCTACTTGACAAACAGTTCTGCTTCTCAGATTATTGTGGAGACATCCCCAAGTATGTTTGCAGCATATGGCTTGCTTAAGGAGATCGCTTTGGATAAGAGACACCCGATAAGACACAGCAGATCAGCTGTGTATCGCGCAGCTCCCTGGGGTCAGCAGGGTGTGCAGTACAGGCACAGAAAAGAACATTGAGGGGAGATGGGGAGTGAGCCCCACAGCACAGCACTGCGGGCTTCCTTGTGTTGAGTGGGTCAGCAGCACCCAACAGTGTGTGGGAAAGCTCCAGCATAGCTAATTGTAAATGGCGTTTTAATTTAGGAATTGCACTTGATTATTTCAGGGCAGGTTTAGAAGAAGCAAATGAGGAGGTGGGGAAAGGAAACCTCAGCGTGAGCTCTTTGCTGGCTAGGCCTAAATAAAAGCTTTGCAGAAGGAGGAAGCAGAGGAAGGTGCTAAAAAGTACTATGATCTGCAATGTGCTTGGAGATATAGATAGGGAAATGAGAAGGAAATGTGTCTAGCTATTGCTAGATTTAAAAAGAGAGAAAAGAAATTGATGCTGTTGACAGTGTGTAAATTCTAGGAGTGAGCATATTTCTCTCTTTCATTGCCCTCCTGGTAATACCAGCGACATTGTTGCTGTTGGAAATGAGGGATTGAAGAGTGAGTGAGAAGCATCGTCCTCAACAGGCAGGAACTGTGTTGGAGTGGAATCACACATTTCCCAGAGGGCGAGAACTGGAGCTGCAGGGCCATGAAAGTGGGATGCTCTTAGCACCCCTTTGCAAGAAACAGGAGAATCTGATGCACCTCTTACATATATATTCCTGTACCAGTATTTTAAGTATCATGAGCAAGAATTGTTTTTTCCTGTTGTATGGGAAACTGGTAATCACAGCCTGAACACTCAGATTAATCAGCTGAGGCAAGTGTCTGGTCAGCTGTGGGAGCACAGGTGAGAGTAGTTGAGCTGTGCTCCCAGAAGGGGTGGAGCTTGACTCCACCTCCTCTAGACCTCATTTAAGGGCTGACCACCACTAAGGCAGCATCTCTTGGAGATTGCTCCCTGGTGGAAATTGCCTCTGCATTTCCCAGGGAAGGTGTCCATATTGGTGAGTTTTTCCTTATAAATAACCTTTTGAATATTGGTTGTCATCTTTGTGTCATTCCACCTTACACCTGTAGGAAACAGTTGTAGTAATGCTGAAACTGGAGCCCAAATCCCAGGATGGGATAGAATGAGCAACAGCTTGTGATTATGGGTCTCTCTTGCTGAACTAACACTTTGGATTATTATTATTTTTTTTTTTCTATACCATGTTGTCTGATTGAGTTTAAGACACTGTAATTAGTTGTTTCAGTATATTTGGCTGATTGCATTTTTCTTGATACAAGGTGTAGCGGAAATGCTGTCATGGCTTGAACCAGTGATTGAGTCCTTGGTGGGAATGCAGGGCCAACCCAGGGGTGTTCAGGTGCATGTAATGTACCTGAATGACTAGAAGGGGTGAAACCAGGATCCTCCTCTTCTCAGATCCCATTTAAGGGCTGGTAGTGAAGATAAGGGTATTTTGCTGGAGATCCCTGTGTACCTGAGGCCCTTCTGAATGTGAGCATCTTCTTTCCTTTATTTCCGTGGCTATTGTAGTTGAGCAAATCCTCAGTTGCTGCAGCCTGGGACCTTTCTGTTCTATTGTCTTTGCTGCACTTTCCATTGTGTTAAGCAAAGTCTTATTTTTGGCTGTTTTGTCACGCCTCCTTGCCTTACAGGTATTGATGACTTTCCACCTGTTAGCCTAGAAGGAAATGATGCAGCTAAGGGGGGGTGGGAACAAGCAGGCAGCCACTGTGCCTAAACTGTGAGGATCCGATGGCCAGGCTCACTCCAGCCTCTGTCATTGCTTGGTTGGGAGGAATGGTTGTGTTTCTTCAGCTCCTCTATGAAAGCAAAAGTTAGAAGGACAAATAAAATCTTGGAAGAATTACTGATATCTATCCTGGCTTCGGTTTTTGGCTCTGCTGTGCTACTCATGTAGCTGGTATTTTAGTTCAAAGGGAGTTAAATGTAGATGAGATGTTGCTCTGGTGAAAATGCTGGCCTGAAATGATGCACATAATAACTTGTATCTGTCAGTTTTGTGGGGTTTTTTTGTTGTTGTTGTTGTTGCTGTTGTCTCTTTCCAATTCTGTTTGAAGACTTCACTGAAAGACAAGTATGTTAAAATAAATACAGCAAGCATTAAAACAAAACACAGGATGTCATGTCTGTTCGTTTCTCCCGGTGTGAACGGGAAGTGATGCCATGTGTCTGCCTCAGATATTTTGAAGGTAAAGCTGGTGATTGCAGGGAAGACACAGACAAGCAATTTCAGTTGCAGTGTGGAGTCCTATCTTAGTAGAATCATAGCATCATAGAATTACTCAGGTTGGAAAAGACCTCAAAGATCATCAAGTCCAACCGCAGCCTAACCGTGGTACCCTAAATCTATCAACCCTCTGCTAAATCATATCTCTGAATAGTTCAGAGGTTTCCAGGGATGTGACTTTATTTATTTCCTCCCATCATCATTACGTTTTGACTTGATTTTTGCAGTGGTGTGGCAGCTTCCACTTGGATGCGTTGGTGAGCATCATTTCATTGATGGCTGGCTGCTGTGGTCACTAGGCTACTGCCACTTCAGGCAGCCCCTGAGGTGCCTACAGCAAGGTGCTGCTGGAGAGCCCATGTGTGAATCTGCTTCGTAAAGCAGTAGGATGCTTGCTTTGTGCAAGCAGAATGCAGTGCCTTAGGACTTAAGCTGACTACATGCAATGCTTACGCAGAGTCATTCTCTATAGTTAGGACTTTCTGGATCTGATGGTTTCTCAAGAGGAATTCCTTGTTTCTCTGTTCTTGAAAAGCTTCTGAATGCTTTGATTTCAAAACCCACTTCTCTGAAGGACTTGGATTGTGTTTATAGTTACTCCACAGTGTGCTAACTCTTATACTTGATCTGTAGCTCCAATCTCAGTGAGTTATGCCTCCACTTTCATTGGTTGCTCTTGGAATGATGGGACAAACAATCTTTCCTACTCACAAGATTTTTAACTGTTTCCTATGGTAGCTGATATTCAAGTATGCTTTCCTACAGGCTGCAAACATAGCACTCTTGTGACTTGCTGTCTCTGAGCAAACTGAGAGCAGCTGGCAACGGTAGATCTTTCTACCCTTTGCTCTGGGAAAGGAGGAATTTTTCCTTTCCTTGGCTTAATTGCATTATACTTAGCTGAGACCATTTTTCCTTGCCTTTGTCACCTGTGTTTTTACCTAGCTCTTCTTCCGGCCTCGAAAAGTGCATCTGAAAGGAAGAGACATAAATAGAAGTAGTGTTCAGGATATCGCTCAGCTTTGGAGATGTATGCCTCATAGTGGGGAGTCTGTGTTCCTTTGTTCCTGCTGTCTTTCCCTCTGCCTTCTGGCTTTCCTTGGTTCCCGTTGTTCCACCTTCAGAATCCTAGCTGTATTCACTTTGCCTAAAATATTTGTTTGAATAGCAAAAGCTATATTAAAAGGACGCATTATCAGCTTAGTTTAAATACACATGTTGGCTCTGTGAGAGAGTGCTTTGCAAAGAAAGTCTGACTGTATGCTTTTGCACATAAAATGAGCGTGCAATTAAAAGGTCTTCAACAGAAGAAAGCCCTTTTCTCCTGCTTCCTGGCATGCAAATGCTGGCATGCTTCTGTATTAGGATTTGTTGCAGGGGAAAACCAAACAGCAGTGAAATCATGCTGGCATTGCCTTTATACAGAGCTATAGGACCAACGGCAAACAGCAGCTGGAAGCCTGGTTTGATCTTTCTGTATGATTAAGTTGCAGATATGGTGCTGGTGGGAAGGTAATTTCCTGAGCCCCTTTCACAAAGGATTTGAGCATTTTTGGAGTAACTGTCCTCCATCTCTGTTTATGGCAGTCCTTCAGATCTGGCACTCTGTGTGGGTTGCTGTGGTACAGTGCCTTCAGAAAGGCAAGAGGCTGCTTGGCGTTGTAGGTTCTTCCCCTACCTTCACTTCTTTCTTTAGTCTTCATTTTCAGAACACCTTGTGTGCTGTGGAAGCTGCCTCCAGGCCTATGAAGTTGCTGTGGGTCTAAGCTGTTTCTACCAACTGCACGTATTACATTTGTTACTCTAGGAGAAATACGCAAGAAGAATCCAGGCGTAATGTGTTTTGGTTCTGCTGCTAAACACTTCAAAGAAGATGGACTTTTCTGCTGTGTCGGTTTCTCCCCTTTTTTTCCTATTAATCTCACTGTGATTATTCATACATGTTTGAAATTAAATGAATCATCCCACTGTGGTGAGAACCTTGCCTGGTGGTCATCAGGGAGTTGGGATTCAAGGGGCAGCTCCTGGGTATCTCGGGCTATGTGAGATCTGATTGTCGGACTAGATGATCTTAGTGGTCATTTCCAACCTCAGTGATTCTGTAATTATGTAAAGTGAGGCAGGGTTGGCAGTCTCCAAGGCTGCTTCTATAGCCACACTAATGTTCTCTGTTCTTGTGTTTTCTCTTCTGGTCTGAATGGTTATCGCTGGTTCCATTTTAAGAGCAGGAATGAAAGAGTGACCTTTTGGCTGTTTTGTTTTTCCTGTCAAATTAGTTGCTTTTCAGATTCCCTGTGCTTCCTTACTCTGATTTCCTTTCTGTTTAGAGACATCTTGCAAACCCCTACACCTTCTATGTAGCTTCATCTGTGTGAAATCTGTCCTTAAAGTCCTTCCTCAAAACAGAAGTTGAGGAACAGACCTTCTGTGTGTGTCTTCTCTTGTATTCTTATCCTGAACTTGCGCTTTGAATATGCCTTTCATTTCTTCAGTAGGTTTGGCTGAATGGGCTTCCTTGCCTTCTCTGGTTGTGTGAGCGGTTCTTGGGGAAGCAGATATGTTCCCAGATAACTTGTCTGTCTTCCCATCATCCTCTAGGAAAAAAGCCAGGTCTAGATGTTCCACTGCTTGTGTTTTCTGGGTTAGTGCATCTGCTGGAATGATACCCTTTCTGGTGTGAGCACTGGTTGGGCCAAACTGCTCATCAGCCCAGTGCAGACACTGAGAGGAAGCCAAAATGCTACTTTTCCATGTACCAGGATAGAATCCCTCCAGGTGCTAAACTTGCCAATATGGGAAGAGAATGCTGTACTCTCACGGTACTCCTCTGCTTAGAGCACATATCACTGCTGGATCTGTATTTTTCTGTTTCCTCATTAGTTTAGAATTACAATATTGCTACAACATCTGGAGATAGGTTGAATAGAGATGAGTTCAGCCTCCTTTGCGTCAAAGATGAGGAGGATGTCATGCAGTTCTTTTCTAGTTAAACTGGAAGAAAGGTCTCTCAGGAGCATGTCTCCTTCTAGAGCTGATCTTCTGCAGTACTTGGTAGCTCTTCTCCAGGGGTATGCATACCCACAGACCTACAGGGAGGTGTCTTAGGTGAGTAGTATGGTTGTAGGTATTATAACAAATATATTGTTCATCCGTCTTGGGAAAACTGCTTTCATATTTCTAATACCCCTTGGAATTCCTGCTTGGGGGAATTTGTGATGTTTTCTGTTCTGGGAGCTCTGTGGCCACTATCCAAGGAATGTGAAATTTCTGATTTTTATGGTAATCAAATGGAAATAGAAGAGACCAACACAATATACAAGGGTGAGAAGAAAATCTACATTTCCTTTTAAAGGAAGGATTATGCCCTACAGATCTTCTGGTTGGAAGGAACCTCTAGAGTAATCTGGCCCAGCTGTTTGCTGCAAGCAGGGCTAAGCCTGAGGCTGGAGCCAACTCTGAAGTTAAGACAAGTTGCTTGGGTCATTCTCCAGCTAAATTTTGAGCGTATCTAAGGATAGGAATGAGCTCTTTGTTCCCCTCTGCTGGTGTTTGACAAACCACAGGACTATATATATATATATATATATATAGCCTAGTGAGAGTTTCCTGTGTTTCTAAAGTGCTTTGATTTAACTCTGCTGTAGTTAGCATAGTCCTGGTGTAGCCTGTCATGAAGACAAACAGAGAAATCGTAGATGCACTGGCACAGACGTTTCTACACTTTTCATTTTACGTACAATGCACTCATAGAATCATTAGTGCTGGAAGGGATCTCTAAGATCACCTAGTTGAACTATCAGCCCATTCACAACACCCTCTAACCATCTCCTTCAGTGCCACATCCATGTGGTTTTTGGAGTCATGGTGACTCCTCCACCTTCCTGAGTAGCCTGTTCCAATGCCTCACCACTCTACCTGAAAAGCTTTTCTTAATACCCAGCCTGATCTCGAGTAATGGCCATAATTAATATTCTTCTGTGAAAATAACAACCAAAAAAAAAAAAGATTAAACAAGCGTGGAGTCAGAGATGGTGCAAAATATCAATCAACCTACTGCCCACATACAACAGGGAGAAAATCCTTTGCGCGTGTTTATATTTAGATGTGTGTGTTTGTATGTAATACGAATATTATGTATGCATATTACACAGACAAACATGTTTTGCAGCAAGTTGATTGAGGTACCCAGTTCTGGGTTTTTTGATAGGAAAGCAGGGAGTGTCCAGGTGTCCTGCATTGTGTGATTTGTCAGCATGAGTTAGATGCATCCCCAGGGCATAGCAACAAATGACTGGGTAGGAAGAAAGATGCACGGTTTCTCAGGATGCTTTGTAAAGGGAACTTCAGGTCCTGTTCAGACTGCTTAGTTCAAAGACACTTGTGGTGTGCTAATGTGACAAGGGGACCTCATCTCACGTTGGTTGCCCCGGGGTTTCTTTACACTTTGAGTTCTCCATGGGTGCCCAGTTGGCAGCCTTGCTTCACAGCATGAAATGCTGGAGTAGGAAACTGAAGATTTGGTTTTGCTTTCTCTCTTCATCTGACACAATTGTAGTTGGCGTGGAGAGTGGGAAGCTGGGGTAGGAAGTAGGTTTTATTTTACTCCCACTGAATTTTATCTGGGCAACGTGCCCTGTCTGAACAGTTGGCTTGGTAGCATTTTTATTTTCCTAATGTGCTTAGTATCTGTTCTTTGTCTTTCCCTCTCTTGTAGAGCCATTTCCAGATTAGAATGAACAGGCATGTGAAAAGGGACTGGGGAGATGGGAAGGTCTGTGTCCAGGTGTCAAAAAACAGCTCTGACTCGGTGTGAAAGGCCGACTTTACTGGTTGCTTGCTGGTAAAGTCTTTCAAAGAAGAAAGGAGACTTCTAGTGTCTGTCTCACCCTGAGTGCATCTGATATCTGACCCAGGTGGTGATACGCATCTCTTGCCACAAATAGCTGATGAAAATAACTCTGCTTTCATTATAATTTTTGTTGTCGCTTTTAAATATCCAATATGGAAACCTCACTGCTGACCCTCCTGGGTTTTCTGAGAAGGAGTTCAGTGTGTAGCCAGCCCATGCTCATGCTTTGCCGATCCCCTAAATGGTTTGCATATGTATTTTAAGGATGTGGGAGGAGTATGTATGTATGTATGTGCAAATCTCAGTGCTGCTCCTGAGCTGCCTCCTCTGAGGGAGTGGCAGTGCTGCAGCTTCAGTAGAAAATATTAATGCATGTAAACATTTTTCTAAAGGCATTACATCTTCCTGCACGTACTTTATTATTTTCCCACAAATCTGACTAGATGTGATAGATAGGTAACCAGGGAGCAAGGCTGGGGAAGCGTGCTAGAGAGGGAAGGAGGGAAACAGGATTGAAATAAACACAAGCCTGCTGTAATTCAAAACAAGGCAAAATCAGATTGTGTGCTTTGGCTAATTTTCTTATTCAGGTATTGATCCAATGGCTGCTCCAGAGTCTATTAGCAGTCAGCCAGTGAAAATATTTCCCATCGGGGGCTCTGACCTGAGACGGGGGTGAATCTATAGCAATTTGTTCAAACAGAGGAAAGCTTTTTCCTCTGATTTGTATTCCAATTTGCACAATATACAGAGGGGGGCCCTGTTGTGGGGGTTTGCGGGTTGGTGCTTGTCAAGTGGGAATCAAGCTTGAGCCAGGCAACTTGGCTGAACAAAATGCCTGATTAAACTCAGGGCTGGGCACCCTCTGTCTGTCTCTTTGGGTTATCTGAGAGCTTTGCAGACTGGTATGTTGAGGGGAGTGAGACAACTCTTTGCATCCCCTTGGTAGGGAGGAGAGGCGTTCTTGTGCCATTACAATATATTCATTTGCACATGCATTTCCCTCTATAGCTTACTGAATTTTCATGGTTTTCAGCATGGACCAAGTGGGCTTTCAGCTGGCTTGACTATCATATCCCCTGCTGGAGAAGAACAGTGTGGATGTTGCAACTCTTCACTTGAGAGTCCACTGCAGGAGTTCCTTGGATCCCAATGCTTTATTGGGGTTTGACGGAAGTTGCCTGATAAAAAGCTTTGGGACCCAAAGGTTCCATCTCCCTAAAGACATGGAGTTCACCTTCTTATTCCTCTCCCCATTGGTTTCCTGTTATGTTGTTGTTTCAGAAGTTATTTAGACAAGGAAACCATTTTGGGATCCCTTCAATCAGTGCTTGCATCTATCAATAGCAATAGAAAAACGTGACAAGGTTAGCAAGGCTCGTGGTTTCCACTGTCTGTTGGGTCAACAGCATGTCTAATGCCAGTTACTTTCTGATGGTCCCTGTGTCAATCTGAAGACTTTCAGGTCTGGGGTTTAGCCCACCTGTCTTAGGAATGATACAGCTGTAAAGTTGTGGTTGGAGGTTTGGGAAGTTAATTTGGAAAGCCCTGATTTACACAGACTGTGCATTCTGTTCCTGAGAGACTGGAAAAATATATAGTTGACTTGACATACATCATTATGAAATATGTAATTGGAGGTGGTCTCTAAACATCAGCTGACCTATATTTATATGGCATATGTTGGGCTTGCATACTAGACTGTGATACCATGCTGCATGTTTTCCAGTCCTTGTCCAAATACAGGAGCCTGACATGGAAGAATTCTTCATGCAAAGAGGCAGGAGAGGAAAAACCTTCCTTTACAAAACAGAGTAGGGAGAGTGATGGGGCAAGTTTATTCTCTGTATGCCATTTTTTAGCCTTTGAAATTGGCTGGAATTCTCCCCAGCCTTGTTATTCTTGCTTTAATTTAGTGAGGGTCACAGGAACTCTTAAAGGGAGAGAGAGGATAGGAAGGAATAAATAAATTAGCACCTTATTTTAAATCTGTTCAGTTTTTAGACCACAGGCTTATTTTTGACTTGGCCATAACTTTCAGGGAGCAGGCCTGGATCCTGAGTAGAGCACTAATTCCAGCATTGGGAAAGAGTGAGAATGTTTATGGGATTTTTAAAGCAGCCAAGCAGAGGTCCCTGCAGTCAATAGCATGAGTGGAGTGTGTGTGGGAATGATGACAACAGCACTTTGTAATATTTAGGAGAGTATTTAATGGTATCAGGGCTGTGGAGCATACTCTTGCTGCTTTTATGGCTAGCACAGGGCTTGTTAAGGTGCTGAAGGGAGGCACAGTGCTGGAGCACTGGCTGCTGGGGAAGGGATTCCTCAGTCCCCAGCCCGCTTCCTTCCTGAGGGGACCCCCATTCCTCCAGCTTGCAGCATTGCTTCTAGACAGAGCAAGTCCTGTGCCAGGCTGCCACAGCAAAGCCGGCTGGGAGGGGGGGGCAATTAAAATCGAAGGTGCCACTTCCTTGATATGAACCATTGATTGACTCCCATCAGGTGATGGATTTTAAGCCTTTCGCACCAGTTAATTGGTCCAATGCCTGCCTTAAGAGTGAATGGTTCCCAGGGCTTCAGCAGAAAGAAGAACGACTCGCACGATGGAGTTGTCAACTTGTGGGTCCTTCACATTGGTTCGGTTGTGCTGCCCTTTCATTCTGCTGCCTCCTCCTGGGGCTGTGGCTGTAGGAGGGAGCTGAACTGTTCCTGTTAAAGCCTTAAACACTTCTGCCTGTCCTCTGCAGAGCTGTGTCCTGCAGTAAAGAAAACAAGTTAGCATGCTGAGATGGATCTGTGCTGGTGTTGAAATGTGTGCTGCTCCCATGGGGATGCTGTGCACAGCACCGTGCAGCAGCCTGGCAAGAGGAAACTGCTGGAGCAAGAGCACACAGGAGGGCTATTAGTGCTGCTTTGGCTTGCTTCTAGGGAGAGAATGCTATGGGTGACTGTGTACCACCCAGGGAAGTGGAAGGGAGGGACTGAGGCAAGCTGTTTCCTCCAGCTGATGTTTAAAGCTTTATAGCACAGTTGCAGAGAAACAGCTGGGAAAAGGATACTGAGAAAGTACACAAGATATCTGTTGAAACCCAGCATGTCCCTGCTGCACAGCAGTCTGTGACAGGTCCCAGAACCACAGCCTACTGTGCTGTTAAGCAGGACTGATACAGTATGTTTCTGTGTGATCCCAGTGATTGTACCAGGCTCCTGTCTGGTTCAGGGCTCTGAGAACATCACCTGTTTCTCTCACCATCTCTGTTGATGTGTGCTGTTGTGTTCCCCTCAGCATCTTGCAAAGTCTATATATTTTATTGTTTTTTGTGAGGTAACGATGCTGGCAGGGTTAGTTCCCTCAAGATCTGAATTCTATTCCTTGCAGAGCTCACACACATCTGCCTATGAGTGTGCCTTCTGCCCACACTGCTGGGGTTCAGTGTGACTCAGGAGGGGAGAAACTGCTCCATTCAGCATCTTCTCCTGCTGTGAGAAGTCTATGAGTATGAGCAAAGTCCAGGGGCTGCATCTCCCCCTGATCTGCTGTGAAGAAGGAGCAGCTCTCTCAGTCCTCGCTGCAGCTCCATTCCAAGTTAAGAATGTGTTTGTGTGCAGTGGAGGAGACCACAGGGAGCAGCTTTGCTGGGCAGATGAGCACTGTCTGAGACAGCCGTAGAGTATGCAATGCTGTCTTGCTGGTACACTGCAAAGGACCAAGGCTTTTGGGCTCCCAAATTTACTGCTTTCTCATTCTTTGCAGCTTTGCACCACCAGCCCTTCCTTACAGCTGCATAAAATCTGCTTGCTGGGGTCTCTACATTTTAGTGGGAACCAGTGTAACCATATTTATTCAGCAGCACAATTGCCACTGTCACATGTGCAAGGGCACTGTGAGCCTTCTGCCATTTACTGCTGCTTTCTACTCTGGTAAGGTAGAACTGTAAGCATCCTAGGCAGTGCTGTGGGGCCAGTCCACAGGATACAGCAGTTGATCCCTGGTTAGGGAGAAGGATGGAAGCATCTCTCAGTGCTTGACTAGCATTGAAAGGAGGTAAATGGCAAAATGCTGTCTTACTTGCTGCACTGGTGTGAATATCTGGTACTGTGGTAGTTCTTGGGCTTGGCTTGTTACCTAGAGACCTGCTGTGCTCTGGAAAACACCATACCATGGGCTTGTTATTTTGTTCTGGGCTTCTATGATTGCAGGAGGGTTTTAGTGCCTGGTTTGAGATCATATTTAATGTTCCTCTTTCTCCTGCCCTGTTCAAGTGATGTTTGATGCTGCAATGCACCATTAAGCTGGTACCAGGCTCTGTCCCCACGTGAATGCATTTCTGTGGCAAGTGGACTGATTGTGGGAGAGACAGACCGTGAAACAGCCTACATGTGCTTAGCTTTATGAGGAAGGAAGGAGCCTGTGAAGGGAGAAGAGGTGAATAGTAACTTCTACTGTGAAGGTTCTAGCTCAAGCAATGAGTAGGAGGTTATTGCAGGTTGTGTGCTTTGTAGCCTGAAACCTGTTATTGGAGAGGTTATGTAGGAGGCCCTGTGCCTTCCCTGTTGCAGGATCCAGCCTACCACATTCTGCCCTGTAGGGATAATGGGAGGGTGGTGCTGGCATCACTGTGGTGTAAAACCTCCCCAGCTGACTTTCATTGCTGTGCTAGCCCCAGGTCTGTCAGGCAGTGTTTGCTCTGATGCTGTGTCAGACACATCCTACGCCTCTAGCTTCACCTTGTTTCCTTCAGAAGACTGAGGGGCTCCACATATTGAACAGTTTCAGACCTGCAGTTGGTAGGGGCAGTGACATTTGTGAGTGCTCCCAGTGAAAGAGAAGAGCAAAGGCTGTGTCATGTGGAGGAAACAGGTTTTAGATGCCAACATCTTGTTTGAATGCTCTTAATTCATCTGTAGGACTCTGAGCTGGCCTTTGGGTCTGCTGTGGGCTGGCACTGCCAATGTGGTGAGGCTTCTCTTGCACTGGAAAGATACGAGGCTCCGGGAGAAAAGGTGTCAATGCTTGTCCTCCTGTCTCAGGACTTTGTCCTTCCTTCTCCATCAGACTCTCCCACCTGCCAGGCACCTACTTGCTCCAGCACAGCCCCTTGCCCTCAGAAGCTCAGCAAGAACACAAAGGAGAGCAAAGCCAAGGGAACGCAGGAGCATCCCTGCTTCCCAGGGATGCTTAGATCGAGGTGCCAAGACCTACTAGCGAGATACGTATCTGTGACCTTCTGTTGCTCCTGTCAGGCACTTCACAGTCCTCAACGTGACACCGACTAAGTTACAAAGCCGTGTCTCAGCAGGCGACAGCTGCTCCTGCTGTCTTTCTCACTCTTTCTGTCTGGCAACAGGATCTCCTTAAATACATCATTGCATTTGCACTGTGACAAGCAAAGCTTGCAGAGTAAAGTCAAACAGCTTGGGTTCAACTCTTAGATGGGGATTGTAGTGCTGTGTACACATCGTTCCCTTTGCATTTTGCCCAGGAGCAATGGAGTAGCAATAAAAATATCCCTTAGGTAGCAATTCTTATGGCATTAGTCTCTAGCCTGGCTGGAAATGTCCTGATCTGCAGTGTTTCTGGCCCAAGGTAATTTAGCAAAAGCTCATGATTGCACTGAGCTATAGCCACCTCTGAGCTTTGCTCAGTAAGGGAGTGTTTGTGGAATCTCAAAGACTTCATTATCTTGGAGTTTGCAGGATTTTTATCTAAAGTTATGTGGGCTGGAAATCTTGCATGCCCAGACACCTGAGATCACAAAATCAATTCTGCCGTCTATTAAATAGGTGTAATTCCCATCGACTGCAGTGAATGTTACAATTTTGCAGCGGAAGGTGGAATTGGATCCATACGTATTAGAGACAGAAAACCCATCACCAGTTTCCTCTTTTTCCAAGGTCAGTGCGAGACTCTTCCTAGGTGTTTGTGACCAGCGCTTCCCCCAGTCTGAAGTGGACTGGAGATGACTGTATTTCTCACCACTGCTTTACCATTAAGAAGGGACATGTGACTGAGGGTATAAAGCCAAGCCTGCTGTCAGCTGTTTCTGACACTTATTTTTGTGAAGACTTTGGGATTTTTTTAAATTGGGTTCTAATAAGCACTAAGAATAATGAAATTAATTCTTCCTGGCAGACCTCCCCAATTGCTTTGCCTCTGTTTCTGGGTAGGCAGGAGCAGAAGGGCAGCAGCCTTGTGTTTATTTGTTCACAGGTGCTTGCTAGGTTGGAGGCGGAAAAGGGCCAGCCTGGCATTGCTGGCAGCATTCTATGAGTGATGTTTTAGCCATGACTTGTTCCCCATATGGATGCTGTGTGAGCTGCAGGCAGCTGTGTGGTGTTTCAAACTCAAGTGGGAGTCAGGCTGTCCTTTAATGCAAACCAGATTTGGCTTGGCTGCTTCTTGCAGCTTGTGAAATACCAGGGAAGCTTCAGCACAACGGTGTGCCAGAGCTAGTGAGATGAAAGGCTTTTACTGCTTTGTTAATTCACGTTTTCTTTCCTGGTCTCTTGTTACTGTGACAGTAGGCCTGACACACATTTTGAGAATGTAGCATTTTGGACAGGAAGCCAAAGGCTTCAGCCTGTTCACTTCAAGCTGCCTGATTCCAAACACAGTGCTGCTGCTCTTGGGCTGGGGCCCAGTTGATACTGGGAAGGGACCCAAGCCCTGTGCCCTTCTCCAGGCAGAGATGAGACTCCCTCTGCTGCCCTGACCTACCCAACACCTGGGGTGAAGGAGGGATAAAAGTTTGTCATGAGTAACCATGGGCCGGGAAGCAGAGGAGCTGGTGAGGAGCCTTACTTTCCTCAATGAAGTTAGAACAAGCTCTTTGCCACTGCATGGGACAAGCAGGACCGGAACTGTGCAGCAAGCCTGCTGTTCTTCCATGGGTGATTTGTGAAGGGTTCTTGAGGTGGCACATATGGAACATTCTGAAACACATTTGGCTGCAGTCTATACTTCACTGAGGATCTTCTATGGGGTTTTTAAAAATCCAGCGAAGTTTAAGGACTGAAAATCTGCTTGTTCCAAAATCAGAGATCATCTACATGACATGAGACGTGACTATTGTGATCTCTTCAGTACAATACCACAATGTAGTTGACAGCTACACTGGTGTAAATCCTGTGTCTTCCTTCCCTCCCAAAGCTGCTTCTCAAAGAGCAATGTTGCTGTGAGATCAAATGCACACCTGTACCCCTCTGGAAAGGCACAGAAAACTTAAGTTGCTGGTTGCTTGTGATCATTAAAGTACACAGGTTTTTTTTTCCTTCCCTTCCATGAGCTCTGGCCAAATTCCAACTTGGGTAATTATATTCTGCTTCCCTAATTCCCTCTGAAGCTGCAAATCAGTTTAGATTACTTTTTCCTTTCTAGCCTGAGCCCTGTTAACCAGCTATGTTCCCCCTCTGAGGAAGATGCACTTAATTCCTTACAGAAGCAGCCCCTTCCCTCACTTGGGTATTTATAAAGTCTTTTTGATGTGACAAATGACAGCAAAATGTGAGAAGTGAATTCTCACAGCTGGTGTGTCTGACATTTCCCCCCTTCTGAGGGCAAGTTGCAGAAGGTGCTGAATTCACTCCTTGTTCTACATCACTTGTAGCTGCCCTAGACTCTGAGTGAGAGCAGCGTGCTGGGCAGCAGTGCGTATAGGAAAGGAATGGTGCTCATCTTTCAGTGGTGAGAACGCCACTTGGACTAACAAGCTGCAGAGGAGATAAGATAAAGATGGTGTTGTGAAGGTGGGCATGACATGGAGGGTTGTGAACAGCAGTGTGGGGAGGGGGGGTTGTCTGAGACAGTTTGTCCTAATGGCTCCACACTGGAGGTATGCATTCAGTTTTCTACCTTGCACTTCTTAGAGTAGCTGGTGATATTAATCTTTTCCCTTATCGGTCTTGTGTAGCAAGCATTAGCAGTGTCTTCCAATGAAGCACACCCCTTCACTTCCTCCCTCATAGAACTGAAGATAGAGAGGAGACATTTGGCTCAATCCTTTGTGCTGAGCAGAGAGGAGCAAAGAGAAGTGACAATGCCACACAGATTTATTTATTTCTGGAATTTATCCTGATTGAGTCTGAAAGAAGTGAGTGTGGAGAGAAGGTGGTTTTTGAGGATTCAGAAGTGAGTATTGTGTGGATCCTGTGTAGGGAAGACTTGAATGTGTCCTGGCAGATACTGCAGGATTCACCTCTGTAATGTGTGTAGTTGCCGGAGCTCTTTCTGTAGTTCTTTCCAAGTTTTGCTGCTGATCCATTTTCCTTTGGAAAGCGTATGCGCACATGCAGGGCAACACCAGTAATGCTTTCATCTCTTTGCAGTAAATCAGACGCTGTGAGAAGCCATGTGGATAAATGTACTTAGAGCAAAGTCTGATTAACAGTTTTCCAAAAAGTCTGTGTTCCTGTTGACAGCTGGCAACATCCTGTTGATTTAAGTCTGCCAGTAACCTACTCCTGCAACCTGTGTGTGTAAAGGCATGGCAGCCTTGTGGCTGTGACAGGGCATGTGTCTGGGAACATAGACACAGAATGCATCTGGAGGGTTTTTTTTGTTCATTGAGCTAGGAGGTAGTTTCTGTGCATCTGCTGTGATGGCAAAAGGCTGGTACTCAAGAACCCATCCAAGAAACATTCTGTAGGCCTCTCCATCTCTGTTTCCCATAGAAGTAGCTGAGCTGCAAAACACTTTTGTAGCCACGTTTCTGGGATGTGGCAGAAAGCTGGACTGGCTCTAGTATTGCAGAGTGAATGTGGCTGTTTGGAAGGGTCTGTCGTTGCTTTGTAATTACTACATTCTTGGTGTTTTCCATCCCAGTTCTAGGGTGTACTTTCTCTCTTTGTGCCTCATTTATTTGCTTGAAGAGATGCTGAGCACTCATTCAGCCTCTTTTAGCTTCCACACGCTGTCCTTAAATGAAACATCTCCATCCTGTTATGATGGATACCATGTTCTTCAGCTTACAGTGCATAAGTAGTGGTCCTGAACTGTTTCCTAAAGAGTGGTAGATTTGATGGCTATTAGCCTAGGAGCTGTTGGAATCATAGAATCCTTAGGGTTTAAGTGTAAGTCCTTGCATGATGGGCTCTTTATCATAGCCATGGAGGCAGTATGCAATCTAGACCTGGGCTGGAAACAAAACATACTCATTTTTGGACTTCTGTATCATACTGTCACTGGTTCTGTAACTTATTAGTTGATTGAAGGATAAGTGATCCCATCTTGAACCAGAAGGCTGTAGTGGTCAGTACTGGAAAAACACAAAGCAGTTTTGTGCCTTCAAGAATATAGAGGAAGGGAAAAAGTACAGCTGATCCAATGGGAGGGAGGTTTGGGGGTTTGAGCAACCTACAGGTGATTTGGGCTGCTGCGGAAGACAATAGACTCAATCATTCTCATATGGAAGAAATATAATAAGGTTGGTATCTATCCAAAAGAGCCATTGAGCTACTGGTTCTTGATGTGTAGGATAATTAGCTGCCTGTGCACCGGGGGGCCTTGAATCCTGCACATCTGAAGGAGCTACTACTTTATCTAAAGGAATTAAGAGATACTTTACTCTTTCAAGCTAGTAATTGGAGACCAAGGACTTGGGATATTTGGGGCTGGGGCCCTATGGGTAAGTTTACAGGGTTGTTGTTGTTGTTTTTTCTTTTCCCCAATCAATTTTTCTACCTGATTGTGGAGTCCTTAAAAATGAATGCAGCTGATTTCTCTCTATCCAGTTGATTCCTAAGGCACCAGTTGCTGTTGAAAGGGTTGTGGGGCTCAGTGCCATCCAGCTTCAGATGTTTGGTATTGCATTTAGGAATACCAAACATTAGATTTTCTAGGGTGCTTGAGAGTCCCAAAATCAGCTTTAATGCTAAAGCACAGTTATCACAAAGAAAAGGAAAACACTTGGCATTCTCTTCTAGACTGATGGTATTTGGCTTAATTAACAGAGAGCAGGCTGTCCCCACATGCATCCAGCTCCACCTCCTCATCCCTCCTATCAGTATCAGCTTAGATTTGTTTTTAATTACCTTTTATTAAGTGTTGCACAGAACAGTAAAACCGACATCAGATTACTGAGGATATTAATCCTCCGCACTTCTGTAGCACAGTACGTCCGATGACAGAGGATTGTTTCACAAACATCAATTACAAAGCTTCATAACCCCCCTGTGAGGAAGGTAATAGCCACAATAATACTTAGCACTTATACTGTGCCTTGAATCTTCAAAAAGCTGTATAAACAAGCTTTAAAGTACCCTGCATGGCAAAGTAGAGTAATCAGTCAAATGATGCAAAGGGAAAGAAAGGTGTACCAAGAGGACAACGTGCTTGCCTAGGGTCTCGCGTCAAAACAAATTCTGGCTGAAATAGATTATCAGTTTCTGGGTTTCTTTCCCTCTTTTTCTGCTTTCTTTGTGTTGTAATTGAGCAGTGATATATAGGAGTGGTAGAGGGTTGAAGACCATGAGCTGAAGAGCACTAGGTCCACCTAGCTGAGCACAGAATATAGGATACCATATCTCCTGGGTGAAGTTGGGGTAGCTTGGCTGAATAACTTTGTGTTTAACAGCGTCCTGAAGAGCCATTTGCAATCAATGCTCAGTGGTGACTGGTGGTTTGGATCATTTCTGCTACTGCAAGTGAAAACCTTCTGTATTTAACCAGTAGCTCCCCAAATACTCGAGCTGGTTCATTTCCCCATCCTTGGTAGGCAGTGACAGGGAAAACATGGCTAGGAATTAAACTTTTTGTTCCTCACCTGTTTTAGGATGTGATCAGACAAAGACAGAGAAGGCTGTGTAGTCTCAGTGACTGTACTATGTGGCTGAGGGTCTCATTTCTGTTTGGGTAGATGTGATTATGTTTGGTGGCCTGGTTGCACTCACTGTGGAGATGCAAGGCAGGGGCTCTCTCTTCCCTGCTGACTGGAGAGTTTGCTTTCCTCTTGTCCCCCATAGAAACCAAGGAACTGCTTTGTTCTCCGTGGGGTGGGCTGCCAAAAGCCTGGGAGTACTTTAAATAAAACTACATGTCTTAGTTAAGTCAAGAGAGCAGCAAGTGAAGCTGAGGATAAGTGATTTTAAAATATGCTGAGGTCTTAGTCTGCTGTGGCCTCGCCTAAATAGGCCAGAGCCTTTTCTCTTACAGAAGAGAGTCTGAGAACAAAAGTCTTTCAAGATCTTTCCTTTTCAGACACACGTCCTCTTGGAGGCTGATGTCTGTCAGCATTTCAGTCTCTCGGAGCTTTATTTCCTTGGTGTCAAAGATCATCTTGCTTCCTTTGCAAGGCTGTCAGCAAGACCTCGGCTGCTTTGATATGGTTGTGTTCGTCCCTGAATTCCCTGTTGTACAAGTGCTCAACAATGTTTGCACAAATGCAGGATCTCAGGCAGTGAATTAATCTCTGTCCTTACCCTCCCCTGTGCAGCCAGCCAGCTGGGAAATTATTTTAAATACTGTCCCATGAGCATTAGTGCTTCCTCATTTCCCTCTGCAAATCTCTGGTGTTTCAGATGATCTTTTGACTTTGCACAGATGCGACATAATCAATTCATAACCCTGCATTGTGGAATTCCTGCTCCAAAGTTCATTGCTATCAGTCTCTCACCAGGGAACAGCTATGCCAGCAGCAGCCTGCCTTGCTTCTCCTTGCCTGTAGTTGGATTTTATGTTTTCTATACAACTCTTTGCTAGTCTGTTTTCTATCTACTCCCTTCTTTTCTTAAGCACCCCTTGCAAAGAGATGCTGTTTGAGGGGACACACAGTTGGGTGTGTGCCAGAAGGCAGCAATGCCAGAGCTACTTTCATTTTGCAAGGGCTGGGGAATGCTCCAGAGACCAACAGCGGGCACTTGTGGTCAAGGAGAGCACATCCCCTTCGCAGGAACAGCCTGGCAGTACTGTGTTAGGCAGCATTTAGCACATCCTGTCTATGCAGGGAACAGCTGCAGGTGCAGAGGGGATGACAGAAGGCAACAGCAGACAACTGCATGCTGAAGAAGCTTAATTTTATTGTTTCTTATCACTTCTGGAAATGCTAAAAATGCTACCCATCTGTGGGGCCTCTACTCCTCCATCAGCTCCGAAGTCCCTTGAGGAACAACAGGCTGAGGAGTGTCTGCCTAGGAGAAGCAACGTGGCCAGATGTGCCGCACAGCTGGAAAGGAGCGGATGGGTAATCCATTAAAGGGAAATGGTGCAAACTGTTTGTTGCGGTGTCAAGAGTATTTCAGCTTGTGGCAGATGCGGAGTGACAGAAAATGTTCCCTGCGTGCAGAGAGCTTGACAGAAGGGGAGGGAGGGGTTCTTCCATGTTCTGCCAAAGCAACTGGCAGGGGATGCCCCAAGTGTGAGACTCTCTTCTGGCACTTGCGTGTGAGAGGAGTAGCAGTTCCTATGTCAAAACTTCTGCACTTTAAAATCAGTCACAAAAGTGCCTTGGGCTGACTCAGCTCCATGCAGTGCTGCCCTCTCCTGTGTGCGTGGGGGGGGGATGCTGGCTGTGCAGATGGGCTGTGCTGCACACCTCTGTCCCTTCTGGGCAGGGTGACCAGCGTTCTGCCCCATCCATAGCTCTGGTGTCCCCAGGTGCCACTGCAGGCGAGACATCCCTCACCACTGCTTTACTCTGCTGCTGAGAATGATCACAACTTTGCGCACAAATCAGGGATTTGATCTCAGTGCTGTGTGAAAGTTGCTTCTTAACCTTTACAGAATTGCAGCACTTAGTCCTTGTTTTAAGAATGAATTTGCAGAGAATTTGCAAGTCAGTTGGTCTGAATTAAGACTTTTTTTTTTCCTTAAGTGTCCTCAGTAAGGATTTTAGCTTTTGTTAGTCTTTTTATTTGTCTGGAATTAACTTAATAATGTAGAAGCACATGCTCTTCAAACGTGGCATGTAATTGAAATTCATTGGCATCTTATGCCTAGGCTAAATTTGAAGAAAATAGGTTCTGATTAAACTAAGTTATTAACGGTTACTATATCTAATTATTGTGACTATGTGTTTCTACTCTGGGTCAGGTGGGACATCATTATCCCAAACTCAAACAAATTCACTACTTAAAATGAGAGCTAATCAAGAGGAGAGATCTGAGCACTTAAAGCACCCTAAATAGTACCAATTCTTTCTGTGGTGATGCCATTAAACAAAATCATCGTGACTAAGATGTATTACTTTCATTGGCTGAAGATGAGACGAAGCTGAGGCTTAAAAATATCATGGATTTTTTCTCTCATTCTCAACCTTGGCATAACGAAGAGAGGAGAAAAATAAGTGTGGAAACCTTTATTTCACTGGTATAATCTTCAATGAATTTTCTGGGTTAGAACTTTTGCCTCGAGGAGTAATTGCCAGATTTCTGTGCTGTCTGTATCTCTTCAATTCACAGTATGTGTTTCTTTCATTTAACTCTGTTTTCACCTGGCTGTGGGTCTGGCAGTGGTACATGCAAATGCTTCTACATCTGTCTGCACTGTGTTACCCAGCGTGCTGCTGCCAGTAGTGGTGTTTCCCTACAAGAAGTCCCCTCAGTTTCCCTCCCATCTGCCTTTATCACCAGAAGGGGGACAAAACAGAGGATTAACAAAGATAAATTCATTCTACTAATCAGATTCTTTAAAACACTGCTACATGTTAGTTACTTTTCTAGTGAGAGTGGGAGAAATTTTCCCATTCCCTAGAAAAATGCCAAAGAACTTGGACAAGAGCATTTTAAATGGCATCTCTCTAGGACTCCTTTGTTGCCTATTTTGCTGCATCTAATTAAAAGAGAAAAGTCTTTTAATATTTAAGCGCCATTAACTCAGCTGAATTATTAAATGCCAATTTGCATTATGTGCATAAACGAATCAATAAGCAAAGAGAATAAAACAATGGAGGTGGCTGGGGTTAGAGAGATGTCAGCTCCTCTTATCAGAACCAGTGGGAATTGCTGGCTTGTCTGCCAGGTTGTGGTTATTAATTACTGGTACTTGAGAGAGAAAGAACCAGGGATTTTCTAGTCCTCTTCACACCAAAGGCACTGCAGGGATGTAGAGGATGCTGTCAAGATAAAACAGTGCCGGGCTTGATTTCCAGGGTGTCAAGCAGCCCCAGTTGACTCAGCTTTGCTGAAAATCTGCTGGTGTTTCCATTCTGTGCATACTGTTTTCCTTGGGTGTGGAGCTGAGCACGCTTGCTTTCCCCTTTCTCCAGGTTGTTTTGCTTGCTGGCAGTAGTCTTTGGCCTTGAGTTTCCTGTGCTGAGAAGAAGAGATATGGAGAAAACACCCAGTGGAAAGCAGTTTGTCTTGAATAAGCTCTTCTGAGTGGCACAAGAGGTTTCCTTCCTCTTCTTCCTGCAAGTGTGGACTTAGTGCTGCGCTAGGCAACCACAGAGGCTACAGGCTAGCATTGGCCTCACAAGGTGCCAGACTGGAATTAGAGGTGCAACTGATGGGTGCCAAGTTTTGACCTTCCCTTGGGGCCCTGGCATCACTGCCAGGACACAGCTGGGCTCTATATGCAGCTGCCCATCCCCACAGGGTGGACTTTGTTTCTGCTGGCTTGGGATGACTGTGTGCCTCTACCTCTCAGTGCAGAGCTTCAAGCAGAGATAAGTCCTTGCTGCACACCACTCTTCCATAGCAAAACTGGATATATATTTTTAAGGTACCTGAACTAAAGTTAGCCTTTGTACTTCCTGCTCTTTCTAACTATGGGAAGAACAAAGCTGTCTCTTAGTGAAACTGTATTTCATTCTCTCTCCAGCTGCTCTTATCACCGTCTCACAACTGCAGTGATTTCCCTTAGCTATGCTTTGCTCATTTTGCTTCCTATGGAGGTTGGGCAAATCAGCAGGTAAACATGGCCATTTGTTGAATCTTTCCTCTCCTATGTAGAGACAATGTTTGCACTGTTGTCACAGTGTGATTGCCCTCATGTCCTCAGCTCCCTCTGAGCAAGCTCACTGGGCTCTGGAGCAGCTCAGCCATGACAGGTGATGATTTAGCACGGTCTCAGGGTCTGAGTATTTACTCAGCTCCTCAGATGGGCTTTGTGGTCTGTACCAAGCTCTGTGTTTCAGCAGAAGCTCTTCTGACAGAGGTGTGGGGCTGGTTTAGTTGTCAGTGCAAGAGAGCCTGGGCTCTGCTCTATGGGCTGGCTCTGCTTCACCCTGCTGCTATGTGCCTGTCCACTGGGGTCAGCAGTCCCTTATGGCTCCCAGGGTAGCAAGGAATCTTCTCTTTGAACAGCTCTCCTCTGCCTGCCCTTCTGGTGTTTGCCATATCTCAGTTTCCACCTCAGCACTGTCTCTCCTTATTTTTCTGGTTTGAGAGCCTTAGCTGTTGCCTGATGCTTTTTTTTCCCTTTTGATATGAAAAAGAGCCTGTATTTACTCATTGATTAGAGGTCATACACCTTTGCTCCCAGTGTAGTTGACAGATTAGCAAACTGACATATCAGCCCTTAGGAAGGGATGAAGAATTTGTATTGTGCTCTCCTTTCATCTTCTGTGTTAAATGGTCCAGTAATTAAACTACAGCTGAGTTTGAAAGTATGCTGGTGTATAGATCTGTGTATGTGAATCTCTGTTGAAAAGCCACTATTGTACCAAAGTGACTCAGAATATAAAAAGGGAAAGGATGTAGAGTAAGCAATGCCCATGATGACTTTGGGAACAAGCTGATCTTGAATTTAGGGAAAAAAGGAGAGGATCTAAATCCATTTGGTTGCAAAGGTTCTTACCAGCAGGTCCTGGAGCATCACTTGTGAGCTGTGCTGAGAAGCTGCAGCATCTCTATGAAGGCATTTTTCCAGTCTGAATGTGGATATGTAGCTTCAGAGAATTAGAAATGAGAATAGAGAGTAGAAAACATGAGATGTATGGAGAACAGCTGTCTCCTGCCTGCATCCGGGCCAATCTCAGCTCTCCTGCTGGCTGAGTGCTCAGAAGCTGCCTGGAACACAGAGGTGAGTGGTGTGCTGGAAGCTGAGAGCACAAGGGCTGTCTATTTCTGCAGCTCTCTGTTTTCTAATGAGACTGCCTCATTTTTTGAATATTTTACCAGCTGACAAACAGTGTCAATCTGTGTGTGGTCCCTAAAAGAGAGGATGCTTAATTTTTCCTCCAAGTTGCTTGCCTTGTTTCTGTTTTACCTTGAAATGCTTATGAGCATTAAGTAGCAACCAGGCAAGAAATGGGTTTTGAAAGTGCAATGCTTTGAGTGCTCAACTTGCCTGGGATTACCTTGCATGAGTGTGGCTCTGTGGCTCATTGGGTTTTGCAACAAGATTTAGAGGTTCGGCACAGGCTTTGAAGCTGGTGCCGTGGGAAGTGGGTTGGAAAAAATAGTCTCTTTTATGACTGTCATGAGGCATACTTGTTTTATAAATTTCCTAACCAAAGCTGGAAGATCCCAGGATGGTATTACTCAGATACAGCACAGGTTCTGATTGCCACCATATCTGGAGCCCCAAATGGTTTGAAGGCAACCTGCTTCATATCGCTGACATTAAGTCATCTGTACAAATTCCCCTCAGGCTCAAGTTAGGCAGTGATACGGAGTTCATGCCAGTGTAATGTAGTGTGTGTAACATCTATCACTTGATACCTATCAAACAAAACACTTTGATTTTTGCTCTGCAGCTCAATACTTTGCAGTCAGGTGGACATATGTAAGAAAGTTTGGGGAACACCATGGGAAATTAATGATCTGTTACAGGCAGGGGAATTGGGAGTTACTGATGATCCATTGTCTCTGATGCTTCAATAAAACACACAATACTCTCCTATGTTTTAGATAGAACAAAGACCTCAGAAGCAGCTGCTGCAGTCACTGGGGGGGTGTACCTGTTATCCATAATATCTCACATGGTTTTGTTGCTGATGTTTTTCTAAAAGAAACAAAATCATACAGATGCTTCAAGGAAGTGACATTGATTTAGGAGAAAATTATTGAAGACCATGCAAATCATCTGGCTGAGCTTTACAAAAGAGAACTCTGTTTTTGGATATGCAATTAGCCAGGGTTGTAAAGACTGTCTTAGCCAAGTTTCATGCCCTGTGAATGTTTTCCCAAACTCTGATTTCTGTGTTCTTCCCATCAAAAAGTACTTTCTTCCCTTTATGCTCAAGAGTGTGATGAATTGTGATGTAGGGTTAGGCATGGTTGCTTTGCATATCTCAAAAGTGGTTGTGTTTTTGTTGTGGGTAGATTGATGTTTATGTTCTAATCACGGTAAGGAGCCAGGCTTTTTGCTGCTGAAATACTACAGGTTTCCTGCTGCAAATTTAGGCCAAGAGTCCAGTAAGCAGATTTTTTAGTTTTAAGTAGGTATGCTTTGGACTGCTGTGAGAATGCTGATATGCAGGGAACAAGAGAGTCGCAGTGAAGATCTGTCTTGCTTGGGGCTGTAATCCTTAGTGTCAGCATGCCATTAGGGCTTCCTGGAGGTTTTTGTTTTAGGACAGCCTTTGGTATGGCTGAGTCACCTGGGCAGCAAGCTATGTTAGCAGAGCTGGCAGCAGGAGCTTCAAGGGAGAAGCATTAAGCTTACAGAGGCCATGAGCTGAAGGCAGTGCTGGCGTTATGAGGGAAGGCTTGGAGCAAGGAGTGGGAGACCTGAGAGTGTGAGTGTGCTTTGCTCCTCGTAGCTATCCCTGGGGAGCTTCTGTTCCAGCCTCCCAGGGCAGGCTGCATGGAGACATCAGGTACCTGAGCTCCTTTACACCTGGCTGCTGTCACTGCCTCTCTCTCTGCCACTGTGCTGGCCTGAACTGCTGATAGGTATGGGCGGTCTTCAGCTATTAATACACTATTGATCCATGGTCCTCCTGACAGTGTTAATGGACACTGATTGTGTATTATTATTTCCATAATCAGCCTCAAGCTGGAGTGAATTTTCCTTTTCAAACAGCCCATCGATATCATGCCCAGTATTATGGGCTGGAACAGGCTCGGTTAATTTGTACTGTTGGAAGTTTTGGCAGAGCCTGTGGTCTTCATCCACAGTGGAGAAATCAATGAGACCAGCTGAATAGCAGTGGACCATACAACAACCCAGCTGCCATCCCCCTCCCCTGGAAGTGGCACTGGAACAGATTGTTCATAGAGATTGTAGATTCTCCTTCTTTGGAGATGTTCAAGACGCATCTGGATGCCTACCTGTGTGACTCGTTGTGGGGTACCTACTTTAGTAGGGAGGTTGGACTTGATGATCTCTTAAGGTCCCTTCCAATCCCTGTGATTTTGTGATTCTCAGAGGCCTTCATGTTTGCATCTGCCTCCTCTTCAAGCTGTGTTGTGCATTGAATAAGCAGAATGGATACAAAAGAGTGAAGCAGTGACTTTGAGGCCCAAGATGTGCACCCTTTTCACTGTAGCACCTGTAACAAACAGTGCCATGGGGCAGTACCACCTGTGGGTGGTCCAGCTGAGTGGCTATTCAGCCACTAATGGCTGAGGGAGTTTTGTGTTCAATTCCATGTGTTCATTGAGCACATTTTACCCCTTTCTGGAAGCTCCCTTCAAGATGCACCTCTTAGGTGCCACTTGCTTGGGACTGACAATGTAAGGGGAAGATGTCAGCAGGATCTTAAGTGTTTTCAGCAGCAGATTAGCAACCAACATTCCTCAGCCGTGCTCCCTTGTAGCTAAGAAATTCAAGTCTATGGCTTCTTTGCATGGAGCTTGCTTGGGCTTAGCTGGGTTCTGTGAAACCTTGCCTGGAGGCAGCCAGGGGGATTGCATTCCTGTGCAGATGAAGGCATTGATGGATGATGCAGCCTTCTGGTGTGGCTGCCCAGAGGGCTTGGCTACAGGGAACATGACTGCGGGAAGTCTGCAACACTGGTGGACTGTCTGGGAAGAGGGTAAGCACTGGAATAGGACTTAAGCTATTCCTATGTTCTTTTTGTTCTGCTGCAGCAGATCTGTTCTCAAGGGACACTCCTCTAATTTCCCCCCAAAATGTAGAATATGTAATGAACTGATACAGACCTAAGAATGCTGTTGCCTCTTTGTCTTTTTGCTTTCTCCCTCCCTCTCTGCACTCCTTGAGCTATAGATTTTCATTTGGTTTCTGACAATGCAGTATCTGTCTCTTACCACCTTCTCTGTGAAGGACTTCTCATCATTACCATCACAGACAGGGGATCTCAGGATCAAAAAGATGAAGTGGCTAAACCTGTGAACCAAACACATGTTACTCAGTCCTCTACAAAAAACAGTTCTTTTCTACTTTTTAATGATATTAGCAACCTCTAAGCACCAAGAGTGTCATAAACTTTCCAGATTATAGTAATAATAACATTGTACAGTACATTGCACTGGGAATAAAATTATTTTACCCACTCCAATTTCCTTTTGTTTTAATGTGTGAATATATCAAATGAAAGCATAGTAGGAAATCTCGATGCAGGGGCCAAATGTGTTGCAAGCCAGCGCTTTCTGAAGGAAGAGCTTAATGCTGCAGGTTCAGAGTTTGAATTTTGCATTGTGAAGCGTCTGGTTTTGAATATTTAGTTGGCTCAGTTTCTCTGTAGTGCTTTGTGCTTTTCTGCTCCTAAAAAGTTTAGTAGGACAGACTGTATCTGCAAGACTTATACATTGTAGGATGCCTCTGAGAATGACTGAGATTCTTTGTCTCCAGCGTTGGCCTGATGCTCTGAGCTTTCTTCTCGCTCCCAAGGGCCTTCCTGAAACTCTTTCTTCTGAGAAACAGGTCCTGCAGGATGGCAAACTGTCATCATCCTGAAATCCTCCAGGAGACCTGGGATGATGTCAAACAATAATGTATTCTTTCTGTTCAAACACATTAGAAGTACAATTAATCCTCACCATCTCTGTCTATCTGTGGTTAGAATGATGTGGCTTTTCTAGTCTCTGTGTGCTGTGGCAGGCTGAGATTGGGACCAACACTTCTGGAGCCCTATCCTATGATTTAACACCATTCTTTGGGAGCTGGATTCATCCCTTGCTCAGCCCCTAAACCGTCACCCCTATCAGGTTGTATCTAAGCTTATTTTCTCAGCCTCCCCTGCTATCTACTTGAGCGCTTTTCTCTCTAAGTCAGCCCCAGGCTGTTTGGTCTCCCTTTTGGAAGAGATGGGTTCATACAGGGTTTAAAACACGGCAAAATGATTGTTGATCTTGCAGGATACCTGGTGCTGTGATTGCAAGAGAGATGTTACAGCTTGAACGGTAGTGATTCAATTAAAGTGATGTCCCTTTCCACTAAATGGAGCTTAAGGTATTCCTAATGGTAGCACACCCTTGTTTCTAAGCTTTGTGACAGCCCAGGTGGACCCAGGGGGGATTGGGGAGAGAAGAACAAAACTGTGACACATTTATCTCTAGCATTGTCATTTTGCTATAGATTAGTGCTATCTATTGCTTTGCACTGCAGAGTAAGGATTTATTTATATCATATTTCTATCAAACTCAGGCAACGATGATGATGACAAAGCATTTTGGTACCACAGTGGTTACACGAAAGCCCTCTTGTACAGTACAACTGTAGTTAATGTTTTGCTGTGGAAATTCCCTATGTAGAAATGCCTTTAGGCAGGTGGCAGGGAGGTTACAGAAAACAGGTAAAAGTATGGCAGTGGGATGGCCAAAGGGAGAAGCATGCAGGTTGGAAGGCTTGAGGCTAAAGAGCTTGTGCACCATGTGGGGCACAGCCGAGCAACTCGAGGCAACATTTAAGTGGGAGTGAAATCTGCAGATAAATATTCTAATTCTCCACGGGGTGCCTGGCAATTCGTTTTCACAGCAAGGTCATGTTTGCAAAGGGAGAACAGAGCCACCAGCCGGCAAACATAGCCCAGAGAATGGGGAGAGAGATTTCAATAGCTTTGCTGCTGCAGGGTGTCAGGACCCCACTGAAACAGGGGTGATATAGGTCAGGGAGAAAGTGTGCTACGGGATAGGAAGGGACAGGGTTTTTCTCTTTTAATCATAGAGCAGGGAGTCTTCAGCATCACGGAGTACATCTTGGCACTGTGAGCAATGATGTGGGTAGAGGTGTTATGGTGTGTCTGCAGAGGGCTTATGCTTATCGTGATAAGAGGCAGCGTTTTGGATTAAAGTGTAGTGGTAAAGGTTATATGGGCATCTGAATAGCTCCTCTGTTCACTAGACAAGCAATCATGCAGTCTTTTACTGATAAGTCACTGTTTTACTTAAAATGCATATACATGTGTTCATTCGTATATATGCACATACATAAGTTTCTGCTTTCTCCTTCCTTCTGTGTTCAACAACAATTTTCTTCCATCCAGGCAGGGGAAGGTTGCTCATCTGCTCAGTTGTACCAGCATTGACTGTTGGTTTCAGAGATGGCAGGCAAGTTCTTACAAGTCCTGCAGATGAAAAAGACTGAGGGATTTGTCCATGTTTATGCCATCAGATACTGTTAAAATAAGGATATTGCTTCTCCTGGTCAATAGCTTGGGTAGTAATGAGCCCACCATGATTTTGTCAACTAAGTAACACCGAACTGGAAGGGCAGTGAGGGACTGCCATGGGTTGCCCAGAGGAGCTGGTGGATGCCCTGTCTGTGGGGGCCCTCAAGGTCAGGCTGGAGGATGCTCTGAGCACTCTGGTGTAGCTGTAGCTATTACTTTGTTGCAGAGGAGTTGGACCAGCTGACCTTTCAGGGTCCTTTCCAACTCAAACAATTGTGATTCTAAAAAGAGGGAATAGCTTGCTGCCTGAGTGCTGGGTGACTATGCCATGATGGAGAACCCAGCAGCAAGAACAGCTGGCTGCTCGCTGCCCTGCGGCCACTCTTGTGTCATAGCTGCTCAGGGATCAGTGCTTTGTGGTGACACCAGTTTGTACAAGCTGACCTCAAAGGCAGATCTCCTCTGCTGCCCATGCTCAGCCTGCCTTAGGTCTGTGCTTCTGGTGGATGAAACCAGCATAAATCTGGGCACTTCTATTTGCCATCTAGTTGAATTTAGAGCATTTTGGTCACGCCTGGAGCAGAATGAGAAATTGCTTTAAAAAAAGAAAAGCAAACAAAGAACAGTAGACCAGCTAAACTCAAGGAAAAAGTGAGCGCTCAGTTCAGCTGTAACAGGTTGTACAAATCAGTGTTTGTTTCAGAAGACTCGCTCAGGCTCTTTGCTTTAACCCCTTGGATTGCCTGTCTTGTCATTGCCTTGTTAGTTTGTGTTGTATTTCACTAATGGCAGCTGGAGCTGTGACTCTGGAGTCACCTGGAAGTGTTGCAGCAAGACAGGGCAGCGCATCCCAGGGGCACTCTCACTGAGGTAGTGGTTCTTAGACACATGTGTGGGTTTCTCTGTTCCTTGAAGTGTGACTGGAGTTTTCCCCTCGAACAAGCACAGGTGTCTCATTGGGCTGCGCAGTCACTTTCAATACATCTCAGCCGCTTCAGTGCTCACAGAGATGCTTTTGGAGTAGGGAACCAAAGGCTGCTCATACAGACCTCTAGGGTTAAGGTGATTTTGTTCTTAGATCCTGTTTTCTCACTGTATCTCTCTCCTTGCTATTGATTAGAGCTATGGTGTATCATAACTGCTGGTTGGGGATGTGCAGTTTTTAAACTCTGCTCTGGGAACTTTCCATGAATTTTTCCCTTGCACAACTCTCTTGTTCTCCTGGCCAGACTGGCAGTCGCTGGTCTCCTCCTGGTGTCCTGAGAAGAGTGAGGGAGCCCTCAAGGTAATGCATTTTCTGGTCCCACAGAGATTGTTCCCTCTGGCACAGGGCTGCAAAGGGTTGCTTTAGCATGCACTATACATGTTGTAGGGGCATCCTGAAAGCCATACAGAACATAAAGGCACTTCCTGACTCCACTCAGCAGTTATCCTAGCCCCCTGCATAGTCATTAGGCCCATTTTAGACAGGCATAGAGCAGCTGTGATTTGACCAGATCCCTGCTTTAACTTCTTGTGTATGCTTGTTTCTGGGAGAGCGGGGAATTCTTGGTCCTCAGCCCATTCAGGAAGGTCTTAAAAATACTCCATGTTTTCAGTGCCTAGAGCTGCTAATCTTAACAGCACTTTCAGACTTAAAGTAGCAGGTGATACCAGGCTCCCAGGAAATAAGGATAATTGCTCAGTTCTCAATTTTCTGAGTCTTTGTATCACATACCCAGCAGTGTCCAGCTCTTCCTTTCTGTGGTTCAGGAGGTGGCTCTTCCACCCTGCTGTGGGCACAGCTGTCACAGGCAGTGGAATCAAGGGGATGGAGTGCTGCTTGTTTCCTTCGTTACCTCTTCTTTCCTCTCCGCAGCTCCTGCTCAGGCCCAAATTATCCATGCTGGGCAGGCATGTGTGGTGAAGGAGGACAACATCAGTGAACGCGTTTACACGATTCGGGAAGGGGACACGCTGGTCCTGCAGTGTCTGGTCACAGGACACCCCCGGCCACAGGTAAGACTTTAGTCTCACCTGTGAGAAGGATACCCAGATTTCTCCTGCATGTTGGAGCCAGGTAGTGAGTACAAATATTAACTGTTCTAACTGTGAAGAAGCCTTGTTTGCAAAGGATATGGTCCAAACTGCTTTTCAGAAGCCCACCCAAAACATTTAGCAGTATACAGTATGTGAAGTTTCTCTCAAAATAGAAGAGCAGCTCATTGTACAATCCACCCTCAAACCTTTGACCCTCTTTCTGCGACAACCTGAACAGGCTAGGGAAGGTTTGACCCACATGCTGGCCACAGGAGTAGGTTCTTCATGGCTCATCTCTCTCTCAGATTCTCTGGATGTGCAGGCAAGGGGAACTTGCTTGGGGGAGTTCAGAAAGTTGTTTGTGGTGCACTCCAGAGAGCTTCACAAAGAGCCCACTAGTCCTTACTTTAGAGCCACCAACCAGAGGCAGATTCAGACCTGCAGTGCTGGAGATGTTCATGCTGTGGTCAGCTTCATCTCAGTGAGGAGGCTTGGGAATGAATATGGCTAACTGCTGCAGTCCTTCCCCAGGGTCCTTGGAGGGCTGCATAGTCTCAAGTCCTATGCAACCCCCTCCAACCTCTTCAAATACTCAAAGCAGGCTAGTTCAATGTCAGTGTGAATGTGTCTGTAAAGATGCTGAACCAGAGCATAGGTCTGCCTGCTCTTGGACAGTGGTAGAAGTGGCAGCTGATGCATGCTAGGAGGTAGGGTGTGCCAGAATATGCTCAAGGGATCCAAGTACAATACGTGCCCTTTCTTGGCCCTCTTTGTCTTGCCAGTCAAAGACATTTGTGCTGAGCAGCTAGCCATTAGCATATGCCAATCAACCTCTCCATGGACCTGCTTGTAAAGAGATGGTTTACTGAGAGGAGACAACAAAGGAGGAGGAGAAAAACTCAGACAGCAGGATTTGAAATGGATTGTCCATCAAAGCATATCCTGGAAGCAATTAAAAAATAAGTAAATCTGAACTGAGCCAGCAAGAGTAATCAGCCTGGACTTGTGACAGTGCTAGGTGGGTGATAGCTGTGTACATCAGAAGCGAGGTGGTTGGTGGAGTTGGCTCTACCTAAGGGTGCTGAACATGTGAGAAGATGCTGGCTGTTTGAGAAGATTTGAGCCTGAGAAAGTAGAGATTTCTGTAGCAGAGCCTGATGCAGACAGCATGCTTATGGGCATCACTGAGGTGTGATGTTGCCCAGACACATTCAAGGGACACTGTAATGTACAACCAAGCATGACAAGGGAGACTGGGACCTGCGTACATTAAACATGGCGTGTGTCCTATTTCTGCCCTCCCTCTTCACAGATAGATTTCTTTCCCAGCTAATCTCTTTTCCTAACCTTTGTTTAATCTTTTCTTTTCCTTCCTATCAGCCAGTCATTAAAGTATGAAAATGTGGCCAAATTGAAAAGATTAAAGAGCTGGCTGAAGTATTCATGCAAACAGGAGACTTGATGCCCTCAGACAATTTCATAATAAGCCTACAAAGGCTAAATAAATCCTTGATCATTAGCTCCAAAAGTCTGCTCAGCTTGGTGCTCTGAGACTGTGATTTAGACACACCTGTCCTTTCTAGAGCATCAGCATCAATCAGGTGGTGACAGCGAGCTTTAGGCAAAGCCTGGGGTTGGGAGGTCAAGGAATCTGGTCCTTCCCGTCCATTGCCAAAGCTGAATGATAGTCTGCCTCCTTTCTTTTGGCAGATCCTGTTAGATCCCAGCACCAGAATCTAGATGGCGCAGGCATGGGAACCATTTGGGTCATCAGCCTTTAGAAGGGTAGTTTGTGTTATAGGCAGCCAATGGGCTGGAGTAAGCCATCTCTCCCCTCTATCATCTGGGCTGCAGAAAATGAGGGCAAGATTGTACTGATACTGCTTAGACTGTACCTCATTACAAACGCTAAAATGATCTTTCAGTCTTTAGAAGTGTTGTTCTCTTGCCTCCATTCACTGTGAAATACCATGTTGCTATGTTGCCCATATCAGCCGGGGCTTTAAGACATGTAACATATGGCCAGAAGTGCAAGATACCCTGAAATCTGAAGGGATTTTTTTTTCTTTTCTTTTTCTGTTGTTTTAAAATCAAAGTAAAAGTTTGTATACTGCAGAAGGATGACTTATAAAAATAACATACGTGGGGTTCCCTGTGGGAAGGAGGCGAGAGCCAGATAGTAACAGCAGTTTCGACTGTTGGAAAAGCAAACAGCAGAAATAACCTTGCTGTCCAGAGAAAGATGAAAGGGTGCTGACTGCAATAAAAACTCTGTAGCTGTAAGCTGATGTCTTCTATAGCTTCATGGCCTGCTAGCCACGTGGGATCCTGAGGCTTAATGCTGAAAGTCCTGTGCTGCTCATATAGTGATATTAAACTAAGCAAGTTAGAGGACTAGAGCAGGAGTGATGAGTATGCTGTGTGTGTCTGTGTGATCTGAAGGATTATCCCAGGTGTTAGGACATGGGAATTGGTGATGGCTAAGAATTAGTAGCTAGCCTGCAGAGACGTACTGAGATCAGCAGTTGCACTTTGGTAAAGTCTGGTGGTGCTGCAGGGCCCATTTCTATAAATGACTGGGGAGGAGAGAAAAGGGAGTGCTGCTGTCCCCTAGGATCCCTGGTTTGTGTCACTGGTAGGTTGTGTTTCTCTCATTCTTGTGCAGGTGAGATGGACCAAAACAGCTGGCAGCGCGTCGGACAAATTCCAAGAGACGTCAGTGCTTAACGAGACCCTTCGGATTGAGAAGATCCAAAGGCTGCAGGGGGGCCGCTATTACTGTAAAGCAGAAAATGGGGTTGGGGTCCCTGCCATCAAGTCCATTCGAGTAGATGTGCAGTGTAAGTCGTTTAGTGGCAACCCAGATCTTCCCACAGTTCTACTGTGTGTCTCTGTCTTGCTGCGGGGCTGGTAGGGAGCTGCATTGCCCTAGGACCATGTGCACCCAATTCAGTGGCAAAGGGACTATTGTGCTGTCTGTTTTCCCCTAGAGATCTGATCCATCTGGGAAAAAGATGGCTCTGCCTGTCCATGCCAACACTCTTTTCTAGGTACTGTGGTGTCTGTCGCTGCCAGAAGTCCTAGCACTGGTGTGGGATGTAGCATTGTAGATGGCTTCTGCCTTCTTTGTCTTCATTTTGAAGCTGGCTTGGTTTGTTTTTTGAAATCAATAGTTCTTCAGATGTCTGGAGCATTTCTGAAACCCCACATCGCTAACTGCAGTGTGGTGGAAACAGAGCAAAAGATTCTGGGATACATCTGAAGAAGCTGAGTTGTGAAAGAATAGGCATGAAACTATTGAGGATCCCTTGGTTTCAGAAGTGACTTAGTATTTCTCTGGCTGTTTGTAATGCCCAACTGTCCTGTGTTCTGGCAATGCTATTAGGAGCTCTATACCTTTGAAGGTTTCTCATTCTGATTCTTGGGCATTCTTATGTTCTTGGGCAGTTGTGGCCAAAAGGGGTTAGGCTTGTCCTATCCTCCCCAGACAGGAGGAATTGGAGATTTAAGGCAACCTTTGAAGGGATTAGTCCTCTAAGGGAAGATTCTGCTCATTGCTCTTGAATTTCCACTGTTTCAGATTCCTCCAACCCTGTTAATACCGTATCCCTCTCCTCACATCATCTGAGAAGATCTAACCAGCAATGGACTGATGCAACAGTTGCAAATGATTATAAAACACCTGGAACTCTCTTTCCCCTGAATCCATTACCACCTGGTTACAAAGTCCTTCTAGTAAGGTGGCCTTTTATGCTGATGTCCACTGTTGTTGTCAGTGGAGAAGCCTTCAGGCTTCAAAACCTGAGGACGTGCCTGAAGTCTGGGCAGAGACTTTGCTTGCAGGAAACACTGCCTGGTTGCAGCCTTTTACCCCACACTATCCAGTCATGAAATGAGAGCTAGTGTGTTGAAGTGCTGTGCTACTTTCTATTTAGATTTTGAGTCTGTAGTGTGCTTTGGTTACCTCATGATCCACTTTTGTGCTATCTAGCTTGGAGTGGTTTTCATCACCCTTCCTTCCTTGCCTTACCCTGTACTGGGGGTAGTAGAGCATGAGCACCATCCCACAGATTTGGAGTATATGCATGAGTGTCCAACCTTTTGGCTTGCCTAGGCCACACTGAGTGAAGAGGAATTGTCTTGAGCCATGTGTAAAATATATAGTTAAGGTATGCAAGTAACAAAACCTGTTCTTTTTTTATTTTTATTTTTTACTATTTTTTATCAAATCTTTTTTTAAAAGGGCAACAAAGCCATAAAACTAGCAGATTGGCCATGTATGGCAGATTGCTTCATCTGAGCCTCTTGCCACTTTGAGTAGGATTAACATTTCTTCATGGGCACTGCCTGGCTTTGTTGGAGAAGTCCTAACACCCACCAGGCTTTGCTTGGCTTCTCTGACTGTTTCCTCTCCTGCATGGAACAACTCTTTATATTAAAAGAGTCTTGCTTTTCTGAGTATTCAATATGGCAACCTGCCAGAGTCTGTCTCCAGGAACTGGGCTGTCATATTCCCTTTACTTCTGAGATGCAGACTGGAACTAGAGTAATGTAGCATCCTGTGGTCCTTCATGCAGCTCTGACCTGTAGAACTGTGGGGCTAATGGGATGGCCAAGGGCTTTCTCATACTAACATCTACTCTGAAGATGGACTTGGTAATGCACCTCTGTTCTGCTCACTTGGTTTTTGGGGAGGAGAATCTATTTTCTGCTAGTATTTGCAATAGGTATAAGGGAACACATAGGAACAGCCACAGTTTTTGTTGAACGCTCACCCAGGCAACTTTCATCTGAATGAACCAGAATATGAAAACACAACCCTCTTTCCCCCACATCCCTGTTTGTAGCTAGAGGTAAGTAATCACTCTCATTTGGACCTTGGTGTCTTTGGCAGCCAGTGCTAGTCTTCACTCATAGTATTAGACAGAAAAGTTGTGTGAAGAGCGCCAGTGGTACCAAGAGGATATCAAACTGGAAGCACTAACCTGTGTAGCAAGTTATTCCTTTGCCCCAAGTGTGTGTTGAGTGAGACTCTAAAGTGTTGTTCAGATGCTGGCAGAGAGGCAGCTGCAGTGTGGAGTATTTTTATGTGTGAGAGAGGGAAAGGAAAGAAAAAGAAAGAATAGATGTTTACAAGCTTATAGTGCGCATGAAACATCCCATGTGATCTTCTCCATGAGCCGCCTTGGGCCAAATTTATCATTCGTGCAGCTCACTGACATCAGTGGCTTTACTCGTACATCAAGCACATGTGTATTGTCGTAGGTCTTATTTTAGCTTTTCTCAGGAGGACTAGGCTTACAGCTGACTGCTATTAAAGAAGGATGGAAGATTTGAAGGAGGAAAGGTCTAGCTAGAAAAAGGAAGGTAATATTTTCTTTTCAGGATGTAGCTGGGAACCAGCAGACTTGAATGGGGAGTGTCTTCTTTGATGGATAAGGAAAGTGGTTTGTCAAGCATCCTGCAGAGAAATGGGGCTCAGAGGGTTGGTAGCTACTGAGTTATTCATATAAAGGCTGAACAAATAAAGGGGGCTTAAGGAATTCAGAAGAAGAAAGTCCAGATCCAAGAGAATTTGCTGTAAAATTTAGTCATGGCCACATGGAGACAGCAGTTCATGGGAAGGGGCCATTTATCTCCAATTGTGTATGTTTTTTCATGAACTTGGATGGTTTTTGTGTGTTTTGACTTTGTTTTCCACTGCCTTGTCCATAGCCCTACTCATCTCTCCGAGCGATGTTATGGTCAAGCCAACAAGCATACAGCTTACAAAAATATGCAAATCCAACAGTTAACACTTATGATTCAGCAGAGAACATACGTTATTTGGATGACTCGTTAGCAGAAACTCATCTCTTCTCCCCCGCTTCCTTCCTGGGAGCCAGACTTCCAAACTTGCAAATCTCTAAAATAATGTATCTTGAAAATTAGGTGACACAAAAGAGCTGGAGGTGATGGGCACGTGTCCTCTTTCTCTCTGCTGTTATGTGCAAAAGACAGTGCTGGCAACGGGTGGGTATTCTGGATATGTGTTCTTCGGTTGTTTTTCAGTTGAAGATGGGTTCATAAAGCTTCTGAAAATATAGAAGTGCTTCACTGAGCTCAGTGGACGACTTTGAAGACATGCTTAAGGTCATGGGGCACATTTCAGTTTTAGAGGACCAAGTTGTCCCAGCTTTTCCAATGTTTTTTTATATTTAATCCTACTCAATACCAGAGTGGTTCTGGAAGGAGAAAGATCCATCTCCTCTGAGATTTTCCCTTTCCCCATGTTTCCTTGACTCCTTGATGTTCAGGCAATTATGTCTGATTCAAAATAAATAAATAAACAAAAAAACCCTAACGAGGTAAAGATCTCCTTTTTAGTGGGAAGGCAGCCAGTAGGGAGCAGTGTGGCCTGGGTGGAAGCAGAAAGTATGCTCCAAGTACCCTCCCTCCAGGGCTATTGCTTGTATACTTGCAAGAAAAGTCATTGATAACCATTGAACCAGTGACAACAGTTGTGTGGTGTGGATATGGTGAAGGAAGATTTGGCAGGGCTGCGTTCTGTAAAAGGTGAAAAGCGAAAAGAAAATGATCAGTTTAGGAGTGTGTGATAGAAATGCAGTGAGTCAATGTTACTGAAGAGTCAGCACAGATATCGTGAAGGAGAAAATACAGACAATACTTAAACTGGGAATAAGAGGGAAGCTGTACACACCTATCACTATGTTTTGCATCTGATGTTCTAGTGGCACTCCAAGTGTGCTTGCAGTCTTGTTAGCCATGGGCTTAGCCCTGTGATTTCAAAAGGGGACTGGAAGGTGGGAGCAGAGGAAATGAGAATGTGGTAGTTTCCCAGGATCCTTCTTACTTCTCACTGAAGCTGATAATGGTGATTTGAGGTTGTGTGGTTGGATGACCAGGCTATTGGTTGGACAGTTTTGTGGCAAACAGATGGTTTACTGGAAGACAACATGGAATCCACAAACTGGAGGGTGCTTTCTATTCTCTGAATGTTGTGTGGTGAGCGGGAGAATTCTGGCTTCTCCTCTCTGTTCCCTTTTGATGCTGTTCGTATTACTTGCCCTCAGATCAGTTCTGAATTCAGCAATTGTCCTTGGCCAAATCTATGGGAGCTTCCCCCCTCCCCTACAGCCCCGGAGCATCATCTGCTCTGCAGGCTGTGCATGCAGACAGTGCTTCACTAACAACTGCTGCGGCCCTCCTTACCTTCCTTCCAGATCTAGATGAACCAGTGCTCACTGTTCACCAGACCATCAGTGATGTACGTGGCAGCTTCTACCAGGAGAAGACTGTTTTCCTCCGCTGCACCGTCAACTCCAACCCACCAGCTCGCTTCATATGGAAACGGGGAGCTGAGACACTTTCCCACAGTCAGGACAATGGTGTGGACATCTATGAACCCCTCTACACACAGGTGAAAAAAGGCAAACCTCTGTGAGCTTGTGATGAGCATCTTAGTGTAATATAGTGCCTTCTGTAGTGGATGGTGTTTCTCTATCTGTGTGGGTTACAATGGTGGGGAGAGGGTGGTGGGCACTGCAATGAGCTCCAGCTCCAAAAGGGCTGGTAGATTTTCTGTTTATAGGTCCTCAGGGAGAAAGAGAAGCAGGAGAGCAGGAGGGAGCATGACAGCCTAGTGTCCTTGGCTTGGCGTTTCTTCCCCTTTTGGTACTGTCCATGAGAGTAAGACAAAATTTCCCCAATAAGTTTTATGTGGCTGTGGGGTGGCTGAGACTGTTCTCCAAGCAAAAAAACTTCAAGGTCAGGTCTCCTCTAATTCTGTGCTGCTTTTTTCTTAAACGAGCACCCAAGTTTGATAAACAGGAGAAAGTGCTTCCCATTTAGCAGTGTGAGAGAATGGCAAGGATTGCAGTGGGCTTGGTGAGGTAAATCATAGAATTGTTTGGGTTGGAAGGGACCCTAAAAGGCCATCCGGTCCAAGTCCCCTGAAATGAGCAGGGACACCTACAGCTACATCAGGGTGCTTAGAGACCAGGCCAACCTCACCTTGAGCATCTCTGAAAGATAAAGAGATTTTCCTATTGGCTACAAGTAACAGAGGCTGGGCACTCTTGACCACCACCTTATGACAAGGTGTTATTCCACATCCTCTCTGTTCCCCATGCTTGCCTGTGCTGGACTTGCCCTTGCATAGCCATGTAGCCCTCCTGAATGCCACTTTCTTCACAGTCACTTTCCTGATCACTCAGTGGATGATTGAGGGGGTTTTTCTAGCTCTGAACATACTCATGATTTCACTCAGCACTAGAACTTATGGAGGATGGGTAGGAAGGGAGGGCTAAGAGGGCACTTCCTGAGGGCACTTATTTTATCCCACACCCAGTTCTGCTCTCGGACACTCCCAAAGCTGGGCCTTACGCACACTGTGACTGAGTTTGATTTCTGAGCAATGCTCCAGGCAACCTTTCAGTTAATGCAATTGTGTTCATGTTTTATTGAAACACACTATTTCTGCAAGTCGTGGAAATGGGCAGCCAAATGGAAACTTGCAAGGAGATTAGGAGAGAGCTCCGAGCTTTGGGTTCCCAAGCAGATTTGCAGAAATGCTATAGGTCAGTGCTGCTGTTTGGTCCTGAAGAGAGCTTTGTCTTGTCTGGTTATCTGTGGCCCCGTACCCTGCAGCTCCAGTCAGACAGTGTTCCTGCCCTGACGAGCCTTTGGGTTGAGAAGAGTTGAAGTTAGGTGAAGCACACTTCTACCGCACATCTGGAGAGTAAAACCTTCCTGGAGCTCAAATAAATTGCGCTTAACAAAGCATTCTTCACAGGGCTCATACAATTGTCTGAGACAGGCCAGATAAACTGCTATCAGAGTCAGGTTCAGGTAGCCCTTTGCACTAGAAAGGACAAAGATTTTGCTGTTTTAAGCTTTTAAAAACTTATTTACTCTGAAGGTTTATACACATTTACCCAACATTTACTAATCAATAAGCTGGATACGTACGACTGTATAAGTCACTAGCTGACACGCACGTTGTAAATGCCATCATTTGTGCAGCATAGCAACAAATCTCGGGGGACAGGACTTCCATAGGGTTATTGGTCTCCTAGGTATTTATCTTCCTAATTTACTCGGTTCAAATCCTTGTTCTCTGCATATTAGCATGCCTGAGCTCATCGTCCAGTCCCTTGAGGTTGCCTCAAGAGGATTTGTCATGCTGACACCTTCTCACATTTACAGGCAATTACGGAATGGTTTCTCCAAAAGAGATTTAGACAAGCACAAGGAGCACAGCAGCGACAAGCTGTCGTGGGAAGACGTATGAGTTGCAGGGTGTGCAAACTACAGGATGCATCTCCAAGCTTTCCGCATTCCATAAATAAAAATTTACGGAACATATCTATTGTTAATTTAACAACTTTATTCTGCTTTTATAACATGATGGAGTGCCAGCAAGTGATTCTTGTTTGTTTGTTGCCGTAGCGTGAGAAAAGGCTATCAAACTCAGTGCAGACACTCTGGATTTATGCCAGCATAAATGAGATTAGAATCTGGAGAAAAGAGATCAGAAGGGTTGGGGGGGGGGGGGGATATTTGAGTATTTCTCTGAATTACCTTTCTTTTTTTTTTTTTCTTTACTGCAATTTTTGTGGCTTAACTATTGATTGTGCTGTATTTAGGCCAGCATAAACCCTGGTTTACTTTGTTTTTGCGATGCTGAGCCCCCACTGACTTTATTTAGGCTCCCACTGACATCTCAGCATGAGCTCAGGGGCTGTTCTTGGACATTTAAGGTTTTTTTAACTTCCATGAGATGATTGTGACAAGAGTTGACAAGAAATTAATCCTAGACCCATTCGGCACTGCTTTCAGGTTTTGTGACAGTCATTTACTGGGTGTTTTGAGAAATTCTGGAGGTGGAGCTGTCCCTGCAAATGCTTTGTGTCTCCTTTGTGTATGGCTAGGAGGGTTTGGAGTCTGCGTAGCTTCCTGAGGTTTGAATGGTTATTACTTGCAAGCCTTGTGCCTGGTGATGGACTTGCAGCGATGAGCTGTACTTTGTACACATATATCTTTCTCCTCCTTTCTCCCTGACTCCCAGGGTGAAACCAAAGTCCTGAAGCTGAAGAACCTGCGGCCCCAGGATTACGCCAGCTACACGTGCCAGGTGTCTGTCCGCAATGTCTGCAGCATCCCTGACAAATCGATCACCTTCCAGCTCACAAACACCACAGGTAATGCAGCAGCCTGCTGAGCATCCATGCCCTCTCCAGGCCTACAGCCTTTAGAAGACCACCTCCAGTTCACACATGTGGCTGACTGTTGTAAATCCTTAAGACAGGAGCTCTGTGGTCAGAGATGCTTTAATTTCTTGCAGCCAGTGCCTCGATCAGGCCTGCTGTGTGATCATTAAAGCAGACTACATGTAGGTGTTGAGGCACAGTGGAGTTTTTAATCCAGACGCTGCTTTATTTATTTATAATTCTAAGTGATTTTAAAAATAAATTTAATACAGTCTGGAGCAAGGCAGCTGCTGCAGAAGTCCTTACAAATAATTCATCCACATGTGACTGTGTGCTGCTTTGTAGCGCTGCACTCAGAGCACTCCCGGCCTAGGAGTCCCACGGGTAGGGATGTTTCTGGAAAGCAAATATCTCTGGTGCCTTCCCAATAAATAAATCCTAGAACTGCACACACACACTGATATCCATGCCGGCAGGGTCTGAGCGCACCTCCAGTTGCAGGCAGAATCAATTTGGTGCCTCTTGCTTGACATGCAAGAGCTGAAATCATGTACCAAATGCATTGCAAAGACCTGACTGCAACCAGTCCATTTAACAAGAGGGAAGAAAAATAAATAAATAAAAGCATGACAGAGTCCCCACTTGTCTTGAATATTTTCAAATAATAAGTAAATGTCAGAAAATTGCTTCCAGCTCTGGGGTATTCCATGATCAGAAAGGAAGGCGATGTAGGTGTTTGAATTATTCACCTCTCTCTTATGTAGCACAAAGTAGTTTGTATCCCTGGTGTCATCTTTATGCAGTGGAAACAGAACACTTTTGATGTTGACAACTGTTGATGGGATATTGTTGATACAGTATGAATTATGTTTATTGATCTGGCTGAGTCCAAGCTGCTGAACAATAGTTGCTTCATTTTATTAAGAAAGAAAGAAAAAAAAAAAAAAAAGTGAGCTATAGCTTACGTTGGAATAAAAATATTCTCCCTGTGGTAAGATCTCTGCGAATACAGCTGAGGCAACTCATGTCACTTCCTGAGATTGTCTCAGAATGAAACCGCAGAGAATGCTGCTAGAATATTCCCTTTAAAAACCTGCACTCATAGTGAGGAAAGGGATCGTGGCCAGCTGCTATTTCCCGGTGTGGTTTTACCTTTGAAAAGTTTTAAAAAATAACATTTCTCTTCACACCCCCTCCCCTCCTACAGCCCAGCCTTTCATTTACTGAGTGAATAGGGAAAATGTATTTCCAAGTTGCTGCTGGATTAGAAGCCAGCATACATCTGAATTCATAGAATCGTTAAGGTAGGAAAAGATCTCTCAGAACATCTAGTGCTTCTATCGACCAACCTCCACCATGCCCACTGACCGTGTGCCTCAGTGCCACATCCACACAGCTCTTGAACACCTCCAGGGATGGTGACTGCACCACCTCCCTGTGCAGCCTGTGCCAACACCTCACCATTCTTTCCATGAATAAATTTCTACTAATATCCAACCTGGGCCACTCTTGGCACACCTATCAAGCACCAGCTTATTAGGTGCTTACCAAAGCTCTGAACTCGGTTTGCGTATCTCTTGCATCTAGTGATTCTTTTCTTGTATTTTAGTTGTAAATGCATGTTTATACATAGTTATAAAGTAGCCTAACACTGCAAGCTCAAAGAGACTATGGTTCATGTGTTCCCATTAAATTGTTTAAAAAAAAATAAATGAATCTGGCATTGTACTTAAAGTAGGTTTTGTGTTAAATAGCACGAGAATGTTTATCACTGAATGTTATCTGACTTACTTGCAATGCTGGTAGTGTTGTGCACAGGTGAGAAAATACTGTAAAAAGAAATCGTAATTCTCTCCTTGTTTTGCACAGATCTCTTTTCCTCTTGTGTTCATGCATCAGCAACCTCCGTTGCCTCCTTTCCTCAGTATGCCTTTGCAACCGAGAAGGGTGCTGAGGTGCATGAAAATCGATCTCTTAAACATTTATAGACCCAGCTGCAATTGACTTTGAGAGGAACTAGTGGGTCAGGCCACGGGAATCTGCTCTTCTCAGTCTGTTTGCTCCTCCTTAGATAGTTCACTTGGGCTCCTTGGGCAGTTGCCTTTAGGCAGACCACAGCATTGAGATGTGCTTCTCCCCAGCCCAGAGTCAGAGGCTAGGCCCTCACAGCAGGCAGAGAGCTCTCAGTCTTCATCCTCAGCAGGAAGGAGGCTTTCCTTGCTGCTGTCCTGTGGCTCTGGAGCAGCAGGTTGGATCCAGCAGAACCACGTTGCCAGCTCAGCACCAGGCTGTCATTGCCTGCTCCAGCAGGGCAGGGCTGATGTTTTCTCTTTCCTTGATTTCTGCAAAATTAAGCAGCCCAGCTGGTTAATTCTCCTGCAGTTTTACTGCAGCAAATTGGACTTCAAAGGGAATTGAAAGCGACTCTTTGTTTGTAATGGTCCCCTTGCTTCTCTGCAGACTCTGCCAGCAGGTTTTCTGAGCCAAGAACAAAAGGAATTGCCACAGGTTACAAATAAATGAGATTCATCTCATGCATAACAATGTCTGCAGCTTGTTAACCCCTATCTACTGATAGGAGTGGGAGTGGGAGCCCATGCAGACTGCCACAGCCAGGGCTCCATTTTGTGACTCTGCCTCAAGCTGTGTAGGCGGCAGCTTCGTAGCTTCCCTGCTTCCAATCTTACATGCATGCACAACCTGCCCCAAGGCAGTGCTTGCCCAATGTGTTTCTTTTCCATGCTTCCTTGTCCATAACACGATACAGCTTTGCAAGATGAGCGTTGGTCCAATCTGCACATCAAGCAACATGGAATCCCAAAATCTTAACCAAAGGCTGCAGGAGTTCTGGCTCGTGCTCCCCAGCTGACATCTTTCTGGATGTAAGCAGATTTCAACCTTTCTGTAGCTCTGATGTACATGCAAGGAAGTTCCCAGGCAAGATGCTTCACCTATCAGCTTGTCTGTGCCCTTGACTGAGACCTGTTCAGTGTCAGGGGGCAGGAACAGCTATATCGTATCATCTGTATTCCTTCTTGCCATAGGAAAGTGTTCTGCCCAACCACAGTCCGTTGAGTTATTTTGACCCTGGGTTTCTCAAAGTTTCATGAGGCCATGTGGAGCCCAGAGAGGACAAATGCTTGCTTTGCCACTTAATGAGCATCAACCTTTGGGCATAGGCTTCTCTCCTGGAATGCTGGAAGCAGTTGTAGGCCCTGAATGCAGGCTGTGACCTCTCAAAATTCAAGGGCTCCAACCACAGGCCTCAAAATGTCCAAGAGTGCAGAAGACAAAGGAGTAGCCCTCATCCTTAAGCACAGCTGTCCACATCTAGTGCAAAAAGCACATACCATAGCCAGGGAGAGGGCACTGGATTTGGTGTGCTAACGCAATATTCCAGCATAGCAGTTGTTGCACTGCTAAATTATGGTGCAGGTGCTGAGGAGAGAGCACTCCTCATCTCCTTGTTTGTACGGGCTGTAATTCAGAGATCCAACACCAACCCAGCACAGCTCATTAACACAGGGTCCAGGGAGAGGGAGGCTGAAATAATGATGCTGTTAAATCAAGCTTCATGAATATGGAACAATGTCTTATTTTGCATTATTATGGCAGTTACTTAAAACATACTCCCTGCCTTTGTGCTGGGGAATGCTACTTTCTCAGCTCTGTCTGGATGGAGCCAGCAGTGATGCTGACAAGGGCTTTAATAAGCTTGTCTTGGGATGAGGCAGAGAATGCAAAGGGAGGATGCAGTAAAACTGAGAATACAAAGGGAGGAATTTGGGATCAGTTTGGGGAGAGAGGTGTAGTGAGAAGAGTGCAGAAATAAAATAAGCCAAAACCACATAGTAGGTTATTCAAAGGATAAGTTGTCTAGACATTTTGAATCATTCCCAATTGTTCAGCTGTGCATGAAAGAGCATCCCAGGACTTGGTTCATCATCTGTAGGCCAATGGGGAAATCTATTTGACACCTGTGTGATGGGTGCAGAATTGCTACTCATGGTCTGGTTTTCTAAACCATGTATTTTCCATTGCCAAATTATGTCTTATCGTCTTTTCTGTCTGTGCAAGGAGAGTTTGTCAGGCTTTTCTCCTGAACTGAGTCCTAAGCCTAGGGAACCTGCAGAGAGCAATCTTAAAATAGGATACCTACCTGTGTCCCTCTTCTGTGTAATGGCTGTGGGGTGTTTTAAGTATCGCCTCTTGTTTGGGTTGTCTGGAGGTCCTGCTTGCAGTTTCCTAACCATAGAAGAGAAGGATGCTTTAACTCAAAAAGGTGTGTTGATGATCATGCTTTTTATCTGTAATGAATTAATGTGTCCCTACAGCTCTCCTTTCTCAGACTGGCTAACTTCAAGAAGAAATCCTAGAAAGCATGAAGCTGTGAACAGGTGAGCAGACAGGTCCTTTTCAAGCTTAGAAGTGTCCCTCTTTGTCCTCTTCCAGCCCCACCTGCTCTGAAACTGTCAGTCAATGAAACATTGGTGGTCAACCCTGGTGACAACGTCACTATGCAGTGCTCTCTGACAGGCGGTGACCCACAGCCAGAGGTGCTTTGGTCTCATTCTCCTGGCCCGCTGCCTCCCAACAGCCTTGTGCAAGGAGGTAACCTCACCATCTGGAGGATCCGCGTGGAGGACTCAGGCTACTACAACTGCACAGCCATAAACAACGTGGGGAACCCAGCAAAGAAGACAGTGAACCTACTGGTGAGGTGTAAGTTGCTCTTTTTCTCAGTGGAGGGTCTAGATTTGCATTTCTCCTGAGCGTTCCTATACAACTAAGGCTGACTGGGATGCTTAGCAGAATTTAGTACACTGGAGAAGCTGTTGTGCTAGCTTCTGTGCTCCCACATCAAGAGCTATGCTTTGGCTGCTTGCAGCCTTGTCCCAGGCTGTGTCACTGTTCTGGGCTAGACAGGGGTCCCAGTCTGTCAGGTGTGAGGCCTTGGGGATCGTTTGTGGGAGCTTAGCTAGGGAAGGTTGCACAGAGATGCTGCCCTCCAAAGGAGCAAAGGGATGTTGTCTTGTGCCGTGTGGGGCTCTTTGCTGTCCCTAAATGGTTTTGCACTTGTGTTCATCCCAGCCATGAAGAATGCCACGTTCCAAATCACCCCTGATGTGATCAAAGAGAGTGAGACCATCCAGTTAGGGCAGGACTTGAAACTCTCATGCCACGTGGATGCTGTCCCCCAGGAGAAGGTTGTCTACTCCTGGTACAAGAATGGGAAACCAGCCAGGTTCTCAGACCGGTTACTCATCACCAGGAATGACCCTGAGCTCCCACCTGTGACCTGCAGCTTGGAGATTATTGACCTGAGATTCAGTGACTATGGCACCTACCTGTGTGTGGCCACCTTCCAAGGAGCACCCATTCCTGACCTCAGCGTGGAGGTGAACATCTCCTCAGAGACAGGTGAGCCTCTCTGTGACTTCTGGGGACTTTCTGGGCATCACGTTCCACCTCCATCCTACAGTTTTAGAGTAAGACTGTTCAAACAAGGCACCAGATGGTGCAGGAAGAAAAGAGGAAATGGTATTTCACCAAATTTCAGAAGTCCTTTTGCTTAGAAGAGAGTAAAAGGAAAAGAAAGCTGTTCTTTGCTTTCTTTGGCATTCCTTATGAGGAGTATTTTCAAAGCTGTGACCACAAGATTGGTATCATCTGTTATAGCGAATTCTGTGAAAAGCCTTAATGTTTACTGAATTGCAATTTCAGTCTGTCTTGGGCACTCTCTGCAGGACTCCATATGTTATAAATGCCTCCCACCTTTAAAACCAGGGTCAAAATCTCACCCCATGGCTTGGTGAGGATAGCCCTAAGATATAGGCGAGTTTGTGAGTCTCCCTGGGGACTAAAATTCAGGGTCTCAGAGATGCATTTTTGCTTCTGGAAAAGTTGGTAGTTCCAGCTTTATCCCCCAGCACATCCATGTCATCCTGCTGTCTTTCCAGGACCTTGAGAGTATGGCACAAGGCAAGTTAGCTGGTGAGGGCAGCCAGCTGCTCATGGAGTTTGTCCTGAACCTTCATAGGACATTTATTCTCAGTCTCTGGTTGTGTTGCACCCATTATTTGTGCTGGTCCTGATGTTGTTTCTGGATCTTAATTGCTTCAGCACCGCAGCAGAATGCGTTGTTGTATTAATTATGCTGATTCAGGAATCTGTCTCAGCAGAAATGCTGGGACCAGTCTGCTCCCAGTGGGACTTACCTCACATTCACCAGCAGCCTGGAGACTGAACCCTCACCTTGCCATAGACCTGAAAGACACCAATGGCTGGTGCTTCCATTCTGCTAGCAACCCCTTAGTGGAGGTCTTGTGTTGGGTTCACCGCCACTGGGAGTAATTCTTTTTGCCCAAGAGCAGTAGATGTAAAGTGCAGTTGTGTTCAAAGATACAAAAGGTGGGAGGCAGCAAAGAGCTGGAAGACCCTGGATGATCCCACCAAAGAACTGAGCAGCATCTGTTGGCACAGGGCTTGGCCCAGGTTCCCAAAGGAGGTGTCTGCAACAGCTGCTCTGTGCTGGTGGACAGTGAGAGCCAGGCACTCACATGGGTGCTGGTGGAGAAGGTCATCCTGGGGCATTTTGAAGCCTCCCTTCATCAGCTTGGTCCAGCAAAGCCCCTTTTGTGACTCAGGGAGTGAACACCATTGTCCTTGCTGGAGCAGCCCTCCACATAGCATAACCCTACCAACAGCAACCAAACCACATCCAACACATGGTTCCTGCATGAAATTGTGGTGGGTTTTCCTCAGAGCGTAGGATTCGTGCAGAAGAACAGCAGTGGCAGTTCCACACTTCCCAGCAAGAAAGGCCTGAGCTCGCCCATGTGGCTGCTTCTACTGAGTGGCTCTGAGGAGACAGCTTTAATTAAAAATATCTCCACATGCAATTTTCAGCTTTTCCCCATGGAGAAAATTACCTCTCGCCAGGTGAGTGGCTGCTGGCACTGTTGGCGCTGAGAGTGCTGTCGTCCATCGCACTGCGCAGGACAGGGTGTGATGAGGTTCCCCAACCCATGGGAGACTTGCAAATTGAAAATGTGGCTTCCTTGTTGCACTGGGAGGTCACTGCTGAGGGAGACGGGGCTGGAGCCATCCTAAATCTGCTTGAAAGCAGCTGTAGGCTGTAATGTGTGCAAATAGTTTAGCACACCCTTCCTTGCTGGAACTGAATTGAGCTAATATTGGTCAGGCCAGCTTGTTACAGCCTCTGTAGTCCTAAACTTTGCTTTAAATGGAAATGAATTACGTAGCCCTAGTGGTTATAAAATTGTCAATCTGAGTGTCACCATTGTCAGCTGGAAGGGCTGAAAGAGGAGCTTTCAGAAAAGGATTGCTGCCCTTCCAACTCAAATGATTCTATGATTCTATATTTACTTCAGTTGAGCAGTTAACTCTGAAGCCTAATACAAATTAAATGTCAACATTACATGAGTTTTAGCATGAGCTTTCCCTTCCTGGGCTTTTGGTGAGTGTGGGGATATGAACAACAAACTTCCCCCAGAACCTTTTCTCCCTTCAGCTTGAATTTCTTTTGAGCTGTTTGTAAGCAGTTTTGTTTGCTGTCTGAGAGCTGGGTTTTTCTTCAGCATTTCAGTGCCATTAGCTCTAGCTCCAGCTAAGCAGCAGTTCTGCTGTGTGAGCTTGTGATGCACAGGAGTGATATTTGCTGAGACCCCTCACTCTGGAGTGAGCCAGAGATGTCCAGCACCCTGTGAATCTCAATGTAAAGTAAACAAAGACACTCAGCAGGTATGGCTCCTTACTGTGGTTTAGCAGCAAACAGGAGTCCTGGGTATCTGATAAAGCTGGAGGTTTACTAAGCACTAATCCTATAAATCGCTGTTTCTGTCTAACCTCTGTATAAAGACTAGATGTCTTGGCAGAGACATCTTCTATTTCTTGGTCAAAAGTTGGAAGTTCTATTTAGGAAATTTACTGACCAGAAATAGAGAAGTAGATCAAAGAGGCTTTTGCAGTAAGAGGTGGGAGCTGGCAAAATGTTTTGGGAGAGCTGGCTGTTGCCTTTGACACCGGGGTACATTTTTGGAGAAGTTGGAATCTCCCTTGGTACCATGCAGCTCCAGACTCTGTAAGGATGGTTTACATGGGCATGTGTTCCTGTAGGGGTTGCACTGGTATTGTCAGTGTCGAGTTCAGGACTGCTGGTGTGATACAGGCACAAGCATCCTGAGAATGTTTCTTGCTTACTGGAAACCAAGTGTAAAACCAGTCCCTTTTTTATCTCCCTTTTAGTGCCGCCAACCATCAGTGTTCCCAAGGGTCAGTCTGCCATTACTGTCCGGGAGGGCTCCAGGGCTGAGCTGCAGTGTGAGGTTCGAGGGAAGCCTAAGCCACCCATTATATGGTCCCGAGTAGATAAGGAAACCCCCATGCCTTCAGGGACAATGACAGTGGAGACCTATGATGGGAAGCTGCGCCTGGAGAGTGTCAGCCGAGAAATGAGCGGGACCTATAAGTGCCAGACAGCCAGGTACAACGGCTTTAACATCAGACCACGGGAAGCCCTGGTACAGCTCAACGTGCAGTGTGAGTATAACATCTAAATGGAATACCGGTCTGAATGCCTGTGTGAATGCAAGCCTGTGGGTGAACCATCTCTGACATACTGAGTGCTGCTTGCAGGCAGGGCTGGCCTTTCTTACTAGGCTGAGATGACATGTCTCTTTTATCTGGGGACCTTTGAACAGCTTGTATTTAATTGGCCTGGCTGCAAAGACAAGGTTAGAATGCTGTATGGGCAGTGTGTTGCAAGTGGAAGAGAAGGGTGCTGTCTGTATTTGTACACGATATTTTTCCATTTCCCTATCAGTGGACTATTGTAAAACAGCAGCTTTGCAAGATGTGCATTCAGGGCATATTAAAAAGGTTGTGAAATCAGAATTGTTCAGAAGATAGCAAATGAATGTCAGTTCCACCATTTCTACCTCATAACCCTTTCTGCATCTTACTTTCCCCAGCCTGAACCATTTTGCCTGTAAAGCAGCACCAGGCAGACCCTCACAGGGACTGCATAATCCCAAATAGTTTCCATGCAGAGCGTGTGAGCAACAGAAAACTGATTCTTAGCATGTGGTGTATTGAGTGATTTCAGTGACGGGCGGTGTTCCCAGCCCTGCTTTGACCATGATATCTGTGCATAAAGGCGAGCGCTGCCTCACTCCTCCCTGGCTCACTCTGCAGGGAAAGAAGAAGCAGGACTGGAGCAGGTAACACATTGGTGTATTCGAATATTCCCCTTTGAAATCAGTCTGTCCATTTGCAAGCATGTCAGCAACTGAATTATGGGATGGGGATGGGGAAATGCGTGCAGGTTTTCATGAAGTGGAAATGTGTGTGGAGAAGCTTCCTTTGAGCAGGGTGGTTATAGGTGCCTTGATTTAAGCTGTTTTGGAAGGCAAGCTGGAACAAGCATATGGTGCATGGGAGGACACAGCAGGGAGAGTGATCCTCACCCTAGGAATGGATGGAGATACAGCAAAGTCACACTCTGGAGCAAAGAACAATCAGATCTGATTGAGTTCTCAGTTCTTTGCTGGTGTTTGAAAGTGATGCTGTCCCCACTGTACGGCACTGCAGAGGGAGAGGCAGTGCCCAGCCTGGGATGAATTCAGGCTTGATGGGTAGTCCGGAGGAGAGTCACAGCTGTATGTCTTGAGTTAGAGTGGATGGGCACTGCTATCCATGCAACAGATGGCAGGCAGAAGCCTAAAGTTGCTGTGGGGTAGGGCCCGTGGTGTGACTGACCCACAAGAGGGCAAAAATTTGATGAAATTCTGTAAAAAGCATACTCTCCTTATAACTTTCCCTGAAGCCAAGCAGTGTTTTGTTATGATCTAACCTAAGTAACAACAGCATAGTCTATGTGTACTAAACAAACTGTAAAATAAGAAAGTAAGGCAAGAATTGTCCCCATTGCTTTTATATCTCCTTAAAATTGGGGGGGGGGGGGGGAAGCCAACAGCAAACAGCACAGTCCCTGTTTATGCCTCTCATCCTTGTTTGAGCAGCTGGAAATAGGTGGGTGTGGTGGCGGGGCCACAGTGGTTAACTGAAACGTTGCTCTGCAGTGTGAGGAGCTCATTAGTCCGGTCGCTTGCTCTGGAATTCTCATCATGTCAGAAATGGGGATCGTGTGGCTTCTGCAGCCTCCGTGATGAGTGCTTCCCACCTGAGGGCCTGGTTAGGTGATATGCATCCACAAAGCCGCATGCGCCCACCCACGTGTGTGTGTGTGCATGCGGACATGCCTTTCTGTGTGCCTGGGTGAGCTCCTTTTGAACCAGCTCGCTCAAGGGAAGAGTGAATTCTGAGTGATAATGTGGCTGTTTCTCTGATTTGCTCCAAAGCTAAAGTTGCAAAATCAATACAGCAGATCTGATTAGATGTCAGAACCTGTTTCTGTATTTCTTTTTTCTTTTCCTTTTCTCCCCTCACCCTCATGCATATAGTTACATGTATTGTAGCAATCCAGCCCAGAAATAGGCATTGCCAACTGCACTGCAGTATTGGAAAAGAGAGAGCAAGAAGACAAAAAGAACAAGTCAGCTGTCACAAAAAAAAAAAAAAAAAGAGTTCTTATTATTTTTTACATTTTGCAAGCAGAAAAAAGATGTTCTTTTATCTTATGAGCAGTAATTGTCTATCATCAACTCTTTGACAGGCTGGCTAGTCTGCTCCCTGGACTTCTTGGTCTGAACTGTAGGGGGTTGGAAGATTAATAAGTTCATGAAAGTCCTTGCAGCCTCCATACGTCTGTGGTTAGGATCAAGAAATGTTACATACTGGTTAGAGGAAGAGATTGTGCTCTGCGGAACTCCTGGGGATCTAGTTACCACTCAGAGTGACAATTGCTCATCTTTTCCCATTTCTTTAAATCAGGAATAAAACTGCCCCGTCTCTTCAAGGATTTGTGAGGCATAATAAACATAGCATTTCGAAATCTTGGAACAAAAATAGCCATGGAAGGGCAGAGTGCTGTTGTTAATAATATCGATGCTATTGTTAATGCTGTTGTCAAGCCTTTTTCCAGGATTAGGTACTCTCTCAAGAAAATCCTGGCAGAAAAAATGAATCCTCTGCAGAGGTGGGTTTGAATTGAGGGCTGGGTCACTCTGTGCAGATGAGATCAGCGTAACGCTGTAAAACACCCCCTAGACTTGAAAGAGTACAGCTCTCTGTGTATTTTGGATTAGAAAGTATAATTTGAGCCAACACATATGAAAAGAGGAAAGAAAGTCTCCGTGTGGATCAGTGAAAAGGATGCTACCTAGATGCAAATATAGCAAGTACATAATGTAAAAGGAAAAAAGTAATAATAAAAATCTGTGCATTCTGCAAGCCTGGTCAAAATTGTGTTTCTATAAATGACAAAGAGCAGGAGTAATGCAAAGCTCTAGCTATTGCAAGAGCTGGTCTCTGGGACAACTTGCTCTTATTGTGGTGATCATAGAATCATAGAATCACCAAGGCTGGAAAAGACCTAAAAGATCATCCAGTCCAACCATTCATCCATTACCAATAGCTCCCACTAAACCATGTCCCTCAGCACAACATCCAGTCATTTCTTGAACACCCCCAGGTTCAGTGATGCCATCACCTCCCTGGGCAGTCTATTCCAGTGCTTCACTACCCTTTCTGAGAAGTAATGTTTCCTAATGTCCAGCCTGAATGTGTGAAGGTGATGAATTTATGGCTGGACTAGGTGATTTTGGAAGTCTTTTCCTACTTTAATGACTCTGTGATTCTATGATAAGCAGACCTGGCTCTGCCCCCACCTGAAAGGCAGCCAGAATACATCCTGGGGGGCATCTGTTGCCCTTGTTACTTAAAGAAATGTTCAGGTGCAGAGGCCTGAATATTTCTCATCCAAGCCCACATGCTATTGACTCATTTCTCTTTAAAATCCTCCTGAACCCACTGGCAGTGCTATACATTAGGTGAGCAATAGTCAGCATCAGTTCTCCCTGTTACCTATGTAGTAAATGGAAGAACAGGGAGGAGAGGAGGCAGTGATGCTGTCAGTAAGTAAGAGGTATCACTGGACCCACACAACTGGAAATGAAAATGTTTTAAATGGTTTCAGTCAATGTCAGTGCTCTATGCGGGTGCCATACCCGCTCTGAAACATATGCATGAATATTAAGTACTTTATTAAAAGTGCTCTTGAGAAATGCTTCTGACATGGAGATGGTTCTTCAGAGTGGCTGTGATGGGGCTTTGGGCTCCTCAGAGCTCCCTGCATCTCTCCTTGCTTATGTGAAGACAGTCTAAGAGAAATGAGACTGTCCCTGGCCTGTGCTGGCTCATATCTGTGACTGAGTTGGCTTATTCATCTTGCTGCTTGGGCCATGTGAGCTGGAGTATGGAGCCATCTGCTAAGAATTTTAGACTTGGCTGGTTTAATTTGTGAATTTATTAATAGTAGCTGTTTTATTTTTTTTTAATTATGATTTTAATCAGTGAAGCCTAGTCTGACACTCTCCTCCAAGCTGAAGAGTGCAGTTCAGAAGCTATATTGGGAGCAGGAGGTAATTTTTCTACTCTTACAGTGGCTGGGGCTTTCCTGTCCTTCCATTCATGTTCCAGTATTGTTGCGCTACAAGCCACAGGTCTTGTTCATAGGAGAGGGAAAGCTCTGGGATGCTCAGGATGATCTTAAGAATTAACTGAGGTTCTTCTGGAGAAGGTGTGCTAAGTGTGTCATAGCCACAGGCATGACCTCAGCCCACCAGTATGAATGGACACATCCTGACTCTGTCATCTGGTCCCACTTCAATCAAAATCCTCCTTGTTTCCCTTCTAATTTGTTACATCAAGGTTTGTATGACTAAGCTGAAAGCATACATTGTCTCTGTTTTTCTGTCAGCACACTCCTCGTTAAGAGCTGAGAGTTTTGTTCCTGTTTGTCAACACGCTTTCAGCTAGCAGCACTGCGTGGATTGCGTTGCTCTGAGTTTGTGTTTGCGCATACAGCTCTGTCCTCAGTGCTGCAGCATGAGGATTGCTCACTCGGCTGCCCAGTGCCTGGGCTGCTAACAGCTAATTAGAGTTGTCAGTCTAAGGACAGGCTGAAGAAGGAATTCATTTCATTCCGTCATGGCTGTAAACCCAAATGGCCATGGTTCAGAGCACAGTAACAACCACAAAGGATTAGCTGGCCTTGGATTTGTTTTAACAATTACCATCTCTTGTTCCCAGGGCCTGGTAGACAGAGACTGTGACATCACTTACATTGTCCTCAGATTGAATCTTAAGATGGGACTGTATCAAATGCAGCCAAAGAAAGGATGGCTCCTGTTTGTCTAGGACCTGTTGGCCCTACCTTCCTGCCAGCCTCATGGCACTGAAGTGCAGCTAGTCTGACATGCCAAAGGGTGTTTGGCCAAAACTGACTTCTTTGTGACTGCCTTTGTAGTCTTCATGGATCTAAGCCTAAGAGCATTTGGTATACGTGGCTTTGAAGGAAAATAAGTCTTTCACAGAGTAAAGCTGCTATGTGTGTTTTGACCTGCCAGGATTTTTTTTTCCCCTTCAGCACATGGAATTTGTTCCACAGGAACCTGATCTGAACTTGCTGCCTGATGGGGAAGATTCTTGTGTGCTGCCACTCACTGAGATTTTCTTGGGCAGTTTCCCTTGTATCCTGAGAGCTTTTCAGATTCACCTCTTAGATTTAAAATGGTCTGACAGAGCATGTCTGCATGCTGTGATTGCCAGGAGATGTATGAGATCTGAGATGTAAAGCAAAAGGCCCATGCGGTAGGGAGAATTCACTGGAGCGATGGTGTCTGGGGAGCGGATTTAGATGCATGTTGGGTGCAAAACATCATGAGGACTCCATACTGCATTATTTTATCAAGTGAGAGAGATGTCCAAGCTATGCAATTTTGGCAGGAGAGACAAGAGCTGCACACACACATAAAGGATGGCAGACAGCCTTGGTCATCTCTCTTCGGATAATTGCTCACCTACTGTGGCCCTCCCAGGGCTGAATACCACATCTAGTGCTGCTCAAATTCAGATACTCCTTTTAAGATTTTCTTGCTCTGGCAGCTATTTTCCCTTTAAAACCTAGCATTACATTGGCTTGTTAGGTTAAAAAAAATCTCCAAGATCCTCTCCAGTGCTTTGTGCTGGACCTCCTGCAAGGCTGCAAATGTGCATTGCTGGTCTGGGTGTGTCCTTGTCTTTAAGACATGGGAGTGTACATCCCCAAGTGTTTCTTGGTTTTGAGCCCTGTTGTTGATTTTAGGCCATGAGTTAAACCATCTGTATCTGAGATCCCCAAGCTGTTATGTAACTAGTGGTACCCAGACTACATTGAGGCAGCCTGGCTGGTAAGAGCGGATATCTTGCTTCTGCTCTGGTTTGCACAGGCATATAATGCAACTTCCTTCTATGTCAGTGTATTTACTGTCATACATATCTGTAATGTGCTTACCGCCAGTCAAGATTTATCTCTTAGGCTGTACAGCACCATAGGTGTATGGATGAGTTCAGGATATGGGCACTTGGCCAAGGCAGTGAACCAAGAGCTATGAATCCTGAAATGTGGGGGTTAGAGGGATATTCTTTGCCACAGGTGGTAGAGAGGACTGGTACCTGTCTGTGTGAATTGAGCATTGCTGCTACACTTGGAGGATAAAAGTCTTAAATTTGGGGACCTGGACTAGGGTTACAAGAGCTAAGAAGGTGGGAAGGCCTGCTAGCAGTAGTTCTATTTTGCTAGAATATATGTACGCCTGAGCAAAATAGATTTGGTGAGGTGTGTGCTATACTGTGAGCTGTGCGGTACCACTGGCAGCAGGGAGACATGGGGCAAGGGAGGTGGTAGATGGAGTCAGAAAACTGCAATCAGCTCTCACTTTAAGGCTGGGATCAGAAGATGGGGAAGGAAGGAATGTCTCATTCCTATCAAATCCCACCTCTTGGTGACCAGAAAACAAACATATTGAGTACCCAGTAGTGGGGAGGGAGATACCGTGGAGCAGGGCTCACTGGGGGAACGAGGAAGACACTGAGCAGACAAAAAAAGCAACTCATTTTCTTGTAATAACTCTCAGCCTCTGCAAAAGCATCTGAGGCACAGAGGGAGGTGAAAACAGCTGTCCACACTTGCAAGGAAGCATACAGCATCAAACCTAACGCAGAGCCTATGCCAGGGGAGCTGGGAGATGCTGTCCCCAGCCTCTTTGACAGAGAGAAACAACGTGGTGCCATGGCACTGTGCCAGTGGCTTTGCTTTTCTCCCATGATTTTTTGGCCATAAACCACCTCAGGCAGTACCAGCAAGGGTATTATCCGTCACCTCCCTGTGTAGAGCTATTTCCTTCTAACTCACTGGAGGACTGCAGCAGGCACATGGAGAAAATGCACAGAACAGTGATGCCATGTTGAAGGAGAGATGTTGTGCAGGGAAATCCCCCCTGAGACACCCATGGTATGAACAGAAACCATAACAGGAAACTGAGCATCCCAGGGAGGGGTCTAAATTTTAATTAGCTGTGACCATACTGACCCTGAGCTCTGAAACAGCACCAATTACAGTCACTCCTGCAGGGAAACTGTTTGCATGTAAATTACATTGCAGAGGTTCTCAGACTTTCCTGTAGCTTAATAGGTCTTTCTGCCACCAGTTTTGTGCTGGGACACTGAGGGTCACTCAGTGGGAGGCTGAAGGTTCCATTTTTAGGGAGAGTGTAAGACTTTTTGGAGATACCTGTGTGTGTGGGGGGGGGAATTGCTCAGTTACTAGTTTATGCTTTTTCACTTGGTTCTATCTCTGAGAAAGAAACTATATTTTCTTTGAAGCTAGAAAACTGTTTACTCATTGCACAGAGATCGCATTTCCAACATGCACTTCTCACCTTACTTCACATAGTTTCTGATTTCCATCCCTCTTTGCCTCTTTATTGCAAACACAAATAAGCACGCTCCTACCTTACCTCAGCTTTCACTTGTGAGTCAAACTTAATTGGTCTCTAGGACTGAGATAAAACAGTCAGTTTTCTTTTATGAACCCAGTGATGAACCTGTGAAACTCTTGTGGTCCCAGGAACTTACAGACATGGTTAAATTTCCCAGCTGCATGCAGACTTGTTGCATTTTGCATTATTTTGGAGTCCTTGTTTCTGGGGTCATATGCAATCACAGGAAACCATGGAAATTCTTCATTACTGTTGACTGTGAGTAAGCTGACTTCTGAGTGTTCCCTTGCTTGCCAAGCTACAAGGAGATGAATGGGAAGTAGAAGAGACTGAAAATTACTGTTTCTGCGGGGAAGAGGCATCTGGGATAGATCCCTGCTGGTAAAGAAAGAATGGCAATTGAAGGCCAGTCCAGCTGATCCTTTGTAAGCTCTTGATCTGTTGTGACCCATTCTCACGACTGGAAATCTCAGCCATTGCAAATGTGCTGCAACTCTAGGCAAAACTCAGCCATGCATTTGATGGGAGGGATTGGTTGGCATGCCAAAACTTACAGGTTCCTGGCAGTGGCTGAGACTGAGGTCAAGAGAATAGTAAATAATGGTGGCATTTGCACAGAGCAGGGATTTTCCTTACCAAGTGCTGATAGCGAAGAGATATTTTACTGCTCTAATCATAAGCTAGAATGTGGTAGCTCATAACAACTTAATGCAATATAGATGGGCTTAATAGTGCTAGCCCTGCTGGGATTTTCTTAGCAGTTCATATCATATTCATAGAACAGACCCTTCAGCCAATATCTTGCTATGCTGTAAAATGGGGAACTGGGGCTTGAGGGAAAGGGAGCAGTGCTTCATGTAAGGCAGATTGTCAGAAAGAGTATAAAGTGTCTAAAGCCACGTTGGCTGCCAGCTATTGCCTTCTCATTTTCCATGCGCTTCAGTATGGTTTTCAGGAGAATCTGCCTTGTGACCTTGGTGGGCGCAGAGGTGAGACAGTGTCATGGTTTTGTAATTTTTGCTATTGGAATTCCACATCATGACATCATGTGAGCACAGAGAAGAACTACACGTCCCAGAGGACCTCACGGTCAGAGAGGGAAATACGTCATGGAAGTGACGCTGGCACTCCTTAGGTTGTTTCCTCCTTAGGTTGTTGCTGCTTCTCTGTTTGTTTCCTTGAGCCCAGCTCCCATCTCCCTACCCCTTTTTTCCCTTCCCATTTTTGGGGGCTGAGGGGCTCACAAGCCTACTGCCCCCTGTCACAGACATAGATGAACCTAGATAACTCTGTGACAGATGGGCTGGCCTGTAGTTCCCCAGGTGTTCCTTTTCTCCATTTTTAAATATAGGGATTATGTTTTCTCTTTTCCAGTCAATGCAAACTTCCCCAGACTGACACAACTTCTCAAGTATGATGGATAGTGGGTTAGCAACTTAAGTCAACTTAGTCCTTCAGTAAGTTGTTTCCCTCAGGATGTTGTACCAATGAATTTTTACTGCCATGGTTCAGTTGTCATGACTTAATGTAAGCTGGTCTCTTTTCAGTTTCCAGATACAAGCTCTGTTTATGCCTTTGTCTTCTGACATAAAGAGCTATTTGTTATTAGCAGCTTCTTTTTTGTCTAGTCTGAGATACCAGAACCAGTCATCTCTTAGCCTTTTTTTCAGTATGCAGTCCAGTCTTCTCTGCCATTCACCACAATGCGTGTTTTCTAGTCCTTTCATCATTTTTATAGTCCTCTTTTTTTTTTTCAACATTATTCTGGCAGAATGTCACCCCTATTAAACAGATTCTTCAAAATGATCTCATTGATGCAGATACAGCAGTGATGCCCATTTCACAATACTTTCAGTTGTTCTTGACTTAATCATCCAAAGATTTTGACACCTTTGAACTACAGAATTATGCTGAAAGTTGACATCCACTTGGTTGTATTGACTCAGGCTCCTCCTGGAGTCACTGTCTCTTTTTTGACGAGAGTGAAACATTTTCTCTTCAACAGCTTTTTTTTCCCAAGTCTTTGTGTTTTCCAAGGCAAATTGAGCGTTCTTACCTTAAACTCTTTCTATCAAGCAAATCAAGTGGTCCTGTATGAGGCATCTCTCAAATATTGTATTTACTACTATGTATTTTCTGTGCTGGATGGGGCTGTGAGCAACCTGGTCTAGAGGGAGGTGTCCCTGCCTGTAGCAGGGGGTTGGAATTAGATCATCTTAAAAGTCCATTCCAACACAAACCATTCTATGACTCTATGATTTTACATTACCCACAAATATTAGCATCTTATCATGAATAGGTGCTTAAGGATGGTGATTCTGTTACTGCATGTTGAAATGTTGTATTTCTGTGAGAGGGAAGGATGCAAAACCCAAGACATACCCCAGAGATGTGCCAAAATCTGCACACAGCCACCCCAACTGCAAATGGGTGCAAGGTCATTTAGACACCAAAGATGGTTATGTATGATACTGGATATGCAGCCAGATCTGGGGAGTTTGTAATTGATATTCTCTAGCTATGCCAGCCTGCTTGCTGGCTCTTTGACCTTGGTGGTGATGTGAAATAGCTTCAGCATAAGAGGTTCATGTGGAATCTCACTGGGGATGTCTTCCTAGGGAAGTTCTTTCCTTTCACTACAGAGACCTCAATGGTGCGTGCACCAATTTAAAATTTCTTTTTGAACTCTTTCGGTGAATGTGTTTTTAATCTGTTTAATGCGGGCTGCATTCGAATAGTATTACATCTTCAATTAGTCTGTCGTGTGGAAGCAAGCCAGGATCCTTCCAACGCCTGAGGATGTTATGACAAGATAGTTACTTTTCTTGTTGCTTTCTCAAACACTACCCAGTTTTTCTGCCAAGGACCCATAAAACCATATTAATCACCATTCATTTTTTAATTTGTATAGTTGCATCCCACATTCATCTTCCATAAGTTCTTTTTCTGAAATCAGTGAGGAATTGAAAGGTTTATTGCTGTGTTTTGTCTGAGTTTTTCTTTGCTTACATTGACCCAATGGGCTCACATCTGCACTCTTAGAAGGAACACAACCATGGTTGATACAGAAAACTTTTATTTCCTCTGGTGTTTGGAGGTTGCTATTAAATACTTCCTTTCAAAGACTTGGCTAGATATCCTCTTTTCCTATATTTTCCTCCTACCATTTTGGAGGTTTTGCAATCAATTGTTAGTCTGTAGTCCTACCATTTTTGCACAGATGAATTCACACCCGGGTTTGCAGATCCAGCACAGAGAGAAGCCTGTCTTTCCTTTATCTCTGCCTTTAGTCAATAATTTAGCTGCAGATATTCTCAGATTTGAGCCCATGCAGATTCATCTCAGGGCCATATACAGAATTATACCCTTCCTGTGCCCACTACAGTGGGATGGCTCAGCAACCACCATTGAAGCTTGTTTAAAACATCTTTTTCATCTGGTTCTGAAAAGTGCTACTACCTATCACAGGGAGGGTGGAATGAGGAGGATGACATGTTGCAGTGTGTGCTGCCTCCGCTCCTCAGGCAGAAAACTGCAGATGGACCAACTCAGGCTAGGATCCAGTTTAAACTCTTGATGCAATGGATATGAATGAAGATAATGGCCTTAGTGTTTGTGCCCCAGAAAAGCTGGGAATGGGAATGAAGGAAACTGTATGGAATAGATTTCAGGCATGTATCTGTTGGACCAAAATCCACTCTGACCTGAGGGCTCCCAGTTGATCTGCAGAACGTCTTAACTACTATCAAAGTTCTCATCGGTCAACATGAAGAAGTAATTGTGTGAGATATGCACATGCCCACTTTACAGGGATACTGATTCTCCAAATGGTTCCACTAGTGCTGGCCCATAAGAAGCCTGGAAAATCAAATGTCAGAACAGATTTAACCAGAGAGTGGGCTTGCCAGTGAATTTCCTATATAATAAGGGAAGATGAGAAATGCTGGGATGCGTGTGTGCTTCTGCAGTGAGGTTGGTGTGCTGCTGTTCTGAAAACATGGTGGTAACATAAGAGACGACGTGAGGTTTCCAGGAGAGTGAGTCCTCTGTAGCTTGAGCCTTGGCCCTTCTCTGCTTTTGCACTTTGTGCAATAGATGTTTGGCTAACATCAGAAGCAGATCTCTCTGTAGTTCAGCGTCTCTTGCTGTTAATGGTATGAGGTTGTTAAGTATGTATACACCAGGCTCAGCATGTGAAACTTTAAGGCTAAATTATTGAAACAGATGAGAAATAATTCTAAAATGTCAGAGTAGATGGCTTACAGCCCATTTCTCTTAATCTGTTTATGGCTGGGGCCTGGTTGAGGCCCAGAATCTTCCACTGTCCTGCCATTGGTGTTATCCTAGCCTAGAGGCAGAAAGCTGCCTTCACAGAGAAGAAGTTGGATGCAGGAACTTCTGAAATTCACACTTTTAAAGTCATACAGGCAACAGTGTGAAGGACAGAGGGTGAATACAAAGCTCTTAGATGGCAGAGGCTGGTTATTTAGCAGCTGATATTTTGGAGCCAGTCACTGTTCTGAAAGACCCTAGTCATTTCCTCTGATGGACCGCCTGAACTTATCCCCATTTTTCCAGCCTTCATCCTTGATTGATCCGATCAATCTCGATTCATCTGAAGATGATGATGACAGTGATGAACAGGTAACCATCCAAAGAGAGAGACAGAAAAATGCTAATAGTTTAAAATGTTCTTGCCTCTCCTTTCCCTATTCTACCTCTGCTGGCCCTGTGTTTTTAAATTGTGTGCATTTCTTAAGTTCCTCTATGCACCACCCGCCTTGTTATATTAATTCTTGTGGGGAAAATTGCTTTGATATCTGTTGACCTCGGCTGCTTCATCTATGAGACTGAACATCCGACATAAATCTTTTCATTTGAGCATCCTTTCAGCCTCCTTCTTAATGGTTACGTTTTCATTGTCGTCATCTTCCTCAGATGAATCAAGATCAATCAAGGGTGAAGGATGGAAAAATGGGATAATGATGACAGTTAGCGGAGCAGGATATTAAACGACTGGCAGCAGAACTCAGAAGCAGCAGATAGAGAAGTGATGGAGAACTGGGTGTTTTCTGTACGCTGAGTTCTTCCCCCTTGATTCATATTTCCTACCAGGCCTGAAGTCTGAGGAAAAGTCTGGTTTGTGTAAGCAGCTTTTCCACTCTATAGATAAGAACCACTGCATTAACTTCTAGTCTAGCTTTGCCCCATGCATCCTTTATTCTTAATAAGTACACGTAGAAATTTTGAAGTAAACATATTAAGGAGTGCTGGTTAATATTTGATTATCTTAATTGCCTTTGGTGGCCCTTCTTCCTTAGCAGGCTCTTTCTGGCTTGGATCTTTTCCCCATCCAGTTCTGACGCCTGTCACCTTTGCAATTAAAGGACGTCTGATTTTTTAATCAAACTTTTGCTCTTGGCTGTGCTGCCTCTTGCTGTACCTGCCTGTTTTGAAAGCAGCTGTGGAGGGATCTAGCGCTCCCAATTCAGCTTTCAAACTGAAAACAGAAGGTGAGGTAAGGCTTGTAGCCCAACTCTGAGCAGAAGGCTCTGACCACCTGTGGCTCTGACAATCACTGAATTTCTAAAGAAGGAACTCTTCTCCCTTTTGACAGGATTGTCGTTCTCAGGAGCATTTTCTACTGCAGCCTCCCTGCCCCTCACTTTCTAAACGTATGGAGGTGATTGAATTGTTCCAGCAGCTGGTGATGGAATAAGAGCCTGTTGCTACTGGGCTGCTGCTTGGAGCCAGCAGTTACCTCTGCCTGGTAGCTCTTCTCGATGTGGGTAAGATCTTCCCTAAGAGACGAGGGGAAACAGACAATTCCTTGCAGGCAGCTGCATATTCTGGACATGAGCCCTAGCAGTGGCACTAATTGGATGCTGTCTGGAGTCCAAAGATTTATTGCTTGATTTGCTATAGGGAAAGTGCTGTCTGGTGTCTGTTTTGCTTTCCAGAGTAGCTCTGCTGTGGCACAAAGCAGCTCAAGCACAGGAGGTGGCACCTGTCCAACAGCAGGACATGCTGCCCAAGTTTCAGATGCATGACTCAGCTTAGAGATGAACTTATCAAACAAGGCACTGAGAGTTCATGGAGAGGTTCATATAGAGGGAAGGCACTGGACACAGCAGAGATGTGAGGGTTGTGGGCAGCTTAGGCTCCCTGTGCAGCTCTGGTAGGAAGAAGATAATATCAAATAGGGATTCCTAGTCCTGAATTGCCTTCTGGATATGTACCCCACACTTATTGGTTTTGGGGGAGGTGACCTCCATGAAGAGGTGATGTTCACCTTCAGTGCCTCAATGAAGAGCCTGAAGTTAGATGAGATAAATTTGTCCTTTAAAGTCCTGTTCTAGCTAGCTCCAAGTTTACTGTCCTTTTTTCACTATTTCCAATCCTAAGGAATGTGGAAGGCATGTCCTAGAACTATGAACACCACAGATGGTCTGTCTGTTTTTCTTCTATTTTCACTTCCTTACATTCTGGATGGAAGAACAGGGAATGCACTCTGCTGCAATGGGCCAAGCATCTCTGTTTCTAATCACATGCTTTTAAATGGTACCGGTTGCTCTCTGCCCTATTATAGGTCCTCATGCCCTGCTTTTTTTTGCCAGGCACATGAGGAAAGTTAGAGCTGTATATTCAGATTTCTCTTGTACTTTCCTCCTTCCCAAAACCGTTTGTATATGATACCTATGGCATTTAAAATTCTCAGGCAGCGTTTCTGCCCAAAGAAAACGGAAATCTAAGAAGAAACTAAAGCTGTGCTCCTGTCACCTGAAGGGCAGAGGACAGAGAGAATGGGAAAGCTTGTAGATATGTATATGTGTCAAATGCCAACATCATTTGTCATGGACTGCAGAAGAGGAGAATTTGGACAAAATGTCTCTCATTTTGGTTCAGGTTGGGAACTACTGGGGTAGGACAAAGCTGATTACTAGAATGTAACCAGCTATGGGGACAGCTTGCAGTAGGCTTAAGCTGCAGGATGAGGTTAAATGGTAACAAAAACTAGTAACTAACCCCTGACGTAGGAAAAAAAGATGTGAATTTCACATTCTGGAAGAAGAATCTTATTTGGTTCGTTGTGGTTCGTTTTTGCTTCTTTTTCTTTCCCCCCTCTTTAGTTTGTACTGGCAACGAGTTTCTTTATTCCCAGAACTACCCAGTTGAGTAGCTCACCTATGAATTATTGAGTAGTAAGATAACTGGTCTTCTGCCAGAAGTTAATGCATATGGGATGCTTTTGGGGAGAGAGTATCATTGGCTGACTGTTAGTGAATGTTTGCATCTAAACTATTTATATGCTCTTGGGAGCAGGATGTCACTCCCAGCCCAATTTGTTAAACAGAAGCATGTATTAATGGATGCATGCGTATGAGCCGGCATCTCATTATCTTTTAGGAGACAGAAGTATAAACCTGAGTGAAGAGATGGTGGTCTGGCAGTGCTTCAAATGGGAGGACTTCCCTCTTATGGGTATGTGGGTGGGCAGGAGAAAAACAAATCTGGCATAGCTGTCATCCTGCTTCACCATGCTACAACCAGCAAAATCGCGTGTGAGTTAAGACAATATTTTCCAGCATCTCTAAAGTAAAAGACTAGATATGGGTTATGCCATTGGCTGAACAGTAATTGAAGGCAGCTCTGAAACAAATGTGCTCACTGTTTTACCCTCTTTACTTGTTTTGTGAATTACTTTTCTAATTGGGTGGTGTATGGGTTGGGGGAGGGTTAACAGCGTGCATTTCACATACAAAAGTGTATGTGTCCTCTGTACATACACCATCCTTTCCCACTCATCTTTCTTAATTAGGGGAGCACACTGTTTTGAAAGCAAGCACTCAAAGGTAAGTGAGGCATGGGAACGCTTGTCTTTGTAGTGTCTTGTTAGCACAAATTAATTGGGCTGTGAGTCTGAGTAGAGTTCCAGCATGTCTGGGGCAGATCTTTTTTATGGAGACATATATGTGAGACAGAAGGTCTGGAAATTCCCATCCAGGATGGACTTTCTTGAAACTGCTTTACAAAGTGAGCAAGAGAGGTCTCATGTATTAATCATCACAGCTCATCATGCAGGAGAGGAAATTCTTTAGCAAATCCTTCTTTATTAAAACAAGGTGAAGACGAGTTGAGCTAATTGGCTTGGAAAGTTCAGAGAAGAAAGCAGAAAAGATGGCTGTGAATATATTTTGTTTGCTCTTCTTTTAAAACCAGTCAACCAGCGCACAGCTAAGCCTGCTCTGCTCAGAGCTCTGGTCTTCTGGTCCCTCCACCCTCTTCTCTAGCAGAAAATGTACTCGAGGAAATATGTATTGTTTGAAATAACAATACTTGCAAGTTGGCTTTCAAGCATTTTGCAGAAATAAATCTTTTATCTCTTTATACATGAGGACGGTGAAGTGCAAAGACAAAAGGCATAGAAGAAGGAAAGATATTCTGGCTTTTAGCTCAGATTGGTTGAGCAAGCTTTTCTCCATCTCCCCTCTTCTATTTCAGAAAGAAATAGAGGTAACTAAACTTGGAAATGTTAGCTGGATGTTTGTCTTCAAATGGAAAACTGCTTGGTTGGTGCCCAATATGCGTTATTGGGGTATGGATTATGGATGCTATTTTAGAGAACAGAATTGCTCAGCTGTGATTTCACAGCCTTGTGACAAAAGAAGAGCTTCCTTCTTGCTTGGAGGGAGAGCTGTGGTCTCTCTTGGAACTCAATGCATGAAGTTTTATACTTTGTATGAAGGCAGCATTGTGACATATTTAACATCTCTGATTATGGGACAAGGAGTTGGATAAAGAAGGCACCCTCTGCTGTCATCTAGACAACTATGGTATGACTTCAGGAGGGTATCTACCAGAATTTAAATGGATGTTGGATGGAGTTGTATAAATCTCATAAGGCCTTGACACAGTCCCTGCTCATCTCCAGAGAGAAGTTGCTGACTGATATCTTTAGCCACTTAGGATAACAAAATATAGCTAAGGATTGTGACTAAATAGACAGCACAGTCTTTCATACCAGATTTTCTGTATGTCTTTTGCAGTTTTAATCCTGTAAATGAGTGGTCAATTATCAGCTCACACACACACAGGGTGAAGTGAAGCCTATGAGCAGGAGTCCCACTGGTGCTGTAATTGCGTGGCTTGGCTTGAGTTGTTCAGCAGAGTAGGCTGGGAGCTGCAGAAAATAAAGCCACTTGCTAACCTAGCAAGACTTGCTATTGTCACTGCTTGTGTTACGTGCTGCACTTTTTAGATTTAAGTATGACATGTAAATTTTTGTCTAATTGGACTGGTGATGGAAGAGTAGAGATTGTTCGCAGTTCATTGCTGGCAGCCTGGGGTGCTCTGACTTCATCCTTGGTGGAGGAAACACACCCAACATCAGTAGTTGCCTTCTGGAGGTATCTGAGCTTGATGGGAATGAACACCACTCAGCATCACAGGGATCACAGAATAGACCTCCCTGAGCCATGCGTGAGCATGGTGACACCTCAGTGTAACACAGCACAGAGGTTGTGGTCTCTCCAGCAAGTACTTTGGATCTTGTGAGGAAGAACCGTCCTCCCTTCCTCGAGGCTGAAATAAGAGCTAGCTTTTTTAACAAGTATTTGCAGACTTGGCCACTGCCCAACAGCCAATGCTTTTCTCTCTCATCTGACAGGACAGTGCGCTTCAGTTCTAGTTATTCCCAATGAAACCAAGAAAATGAGAGGTTATCGGAGCACAAAGTAACACCCTCTGACACTTCACATTTCTTTGTTGTTCTTCCCTCGCTCCTGCCCTTCATCATTGTGAACACCATGCTAGTTTAGCAGCCGTCAGTGCAGAGCATCTGCTCCGTCTCACAGCAAGGGAGCTGCTTGCAGCCTGGCTTTACTTTAGGGTGCCTGGCATGCTGGAGTAGGTTGCCTGTGTTGGGCTGATTTGATTTGTTCCTAACGAGCAGGTGAATGATTATGTTTTCTTCTGTTGCACAATAATTCTGCTGTGAAGGCTGGCTGCCCCGCCTGTTATCTCACAGCAGCCGCATCTTAACAAGGTTGTTGGAGGAGCCTTGCTCCTTCATCGCTGCCTACAGCAGCAGTGAGCTGCTTTCTTCACCCCCTTCATTGCTCCTCCTGCTGGCTGGCTCTTCAAGTGCTAAACTGAGTGCTGAGAGAAAACAGCAATTGCCTATATTTGTTTGCCTTGTTTTCCGGGGAATCCTGATGCCCTGTGTATACAGAAGGCTGGTTGGTTTTTTACCTTCCCCTTGAAGCACAGCAGCCTGCTTCCTGGAATGTAAATACTGTTTAACAGAGCACTGGAGAGCAGGGAAACATGGGAAGGCTTTTGAGAAGCCTCTGTGCAAGGACCATCCTTTGGAACCAGGGCAAAAACTGAGGCTGATTCTCAAGCATCCCAAAGAGCACTGTGACAGCTTTGTGAGCCAGATACTGCTGTGTGGAGCAGATATCTCCCTTACAGCCTGAGTCCTTTTGTAGGTTTCTCCTTGCAGACGGTCAGAGAGCCAGCTCGTTTAACCAGGCTCTCTTTTGTGCTTAAGCTGGACATGATAAAACACCATTTGTTTATCTGCTAGGATGTGCAGTCTGGATCCTTGCCTTGGTGGTGGGCTTCCCCTTTATGGGTAGCCAGCCTACTCACAGAAGTGTGGGCTCCGCAGCAGGCATTGGAGGCCAGAACTGATCTCTGGCATTGAAATTGCTGTTGACTTTTCTTTCCTACCCTCAGCACTGCCCCTTGCCATGGTGCTGCATCTGTTGTGCTGATAGGATGACCTGCTTCAGCTCTCTCTACTGAGAACTCAGGAGCTTCAGTGCCATCAGCAGAGTTAGTGCTTGTTGGCTGTTACCTAGTGCCAGAGGCGAGAAAATGTAATCAGTGTTTACTGTATAGGCACTTTCAGACATTCCCTTCACAAGGTGATAGCACAGTAGCATAGGTCTTGAGCCTGTCCCTGTGTAAATCAAGTAAATCCCATATCCTAGCTGAGGAAGATGAAATATTCTGCATCCTTGGCTGCCGTGCTGCTTCTGTGACCTCAGGAAGCAATTGGACTGTCTCAGCCCCAGGTCCTCCCACTGTGGGGCTCAGGGCACGTCCTTCTGGGGAGCACTTTGTCCTCTTTCAGACTCTTCCTGCTCTTCTGTCCCAGTTCTGTGCACAGGTGCTGCTCTCCCATTCCCCTCTCTCCCTCTCATGATGTGGATCATTTTGAATACAACCAGAGCTGTTGTTTGGGCTTTTTTTTTAAGCCCTCCTTTCCCTTTTGTTTCCCCCATTTATCTTTTTTCTTTTCTTATTTTTTTTCCTCCCCTCTGTCACCACCAGCTGGCTTTGATTATAATGTGAGACCCCACCATCTTCAATTAAGGAGCAGATGTGACCCAAGAAATGGGATAGCAGCTAGGGATAGAGATGACACATTCATGGCACTAGGTCTAATCAAACAACTTCTCACATAATTCTCACTGTGAGGTGGGAGACGTGTGAGTCAAAGGCAAGTCAGTGCTTGGAGCACCTGCTGAGACACATTGCTAGCAAAACCATCTGTAATGAGCTGACCACGCCACTCAGCACGGCAATGGGAGTTCAGTCAAGGGTTGCTTTTAATCCACTTAAGCGCAGTAAAGGACCCAGAGGCTGAGAGCTGAGAACAGGTATCTAGAAAACAATCAGCTGTTGACCAGGGCTGCCAGGTAGAGGGGGTGTTTCTACGCTCCATGCTCAGAGATTTGACAGTGTTTGTAGAAAGGACGACACTGCATAGCAGAGCTATGGGGTGGCAGTGGTGAGGATGGAGAAATCACTTTTATTACAGAGCTGTAGGAGAGTCTTGTTGGGGTAAGACCAGGGGAGGGGATGCAGTGCAGCAGCCCTCCAGGCACATCTGTGTCTAAGCTGAAGGGATGCTGTGAGACCTGCATGCAGCTATGTCTGTGGCACAGTGCATGCTGCAAGTCTGGGGGCTTGGCTGTGCTTGGCAGATCTGTGGATGCTTAGAAGAGGCAGGTGTTTTTGTAGACAAGTACTGCAAAGAAGTTGTCAGTGAAGAGCAGATCCTTTGAACCGAGAGGTGAGTTGTGACAGTGCTGGAGCTGCTATAAACCTGCTCTCCCTCCTTTCCATTTGGGCTAACAGCTGTTTTGTTTTCAGGAAGCCTACTTCATTTTAGAGAGAGAGCTTCTGGTTATTCCCCCATGTCAGTGTTTTAATTAAGAGTTTATTGCAAGTGAAACGTGTCCGTCAGATATCTGCTGAGACTGAAATCTACTGCTATTGCATTAAATAAGGGGTTGACCTAAGCAATACTAATTCAGATTTTCTCCTTACTTTACCTCAACCATGCCCAAACTATGAGATTCCTATAAATTTTTCTAAGTGCCAAAGAACAAGACTTAACCTCCTTTGCTAAGGAGGTGTCCACATATCACTCTTGTGTTACTGGCAGGGAAGCTGACATGGAGAGAAATGACTCACCTCACAATATCAGGGCTCTGTTGGCAGAGACGAGAATAGGACCGTGGGTCCCTGTAGCCAGTGTCTGATGTATTGTATTGATGTATTTGATGAGAGAAGTGGAGAGAGGCACTCCAACATCCCAGGGTGGTGGAGTCACCATCCCTAGAGGTGTTGAAGAAATGTGTAGATGCAATAAAGGCCACACCTACCCAGTAAATGGGAATGAGGGAGTAGGTGGCTCAAGCCCAGTCAGAAGGAGATGCCTAATGGTTATTGCTGCTTTTTGTTTGGTAGAGTTTGTCTCCTGCTAGATAATAAACATCCTTTCAGAAGCAATAGATCTCTTCAGAGGCAGCACTGTGGTGCCTGTGCTGAGCATCATCAGCTCTTCCTGATGACGTCGCTGTCTGTCTCTGTTTGGTCCCCAGTTCCACCAGTGGTGGAGCCAGCCTTCCAGGATGTGCGCCAGGGCATGGGGCGCAGTGTCACCCTGCGCTGCACCATGCTGAAGGGCAGCCCCATGAAGGTGGCCACCTCCGTCTGGCGCTTCAATGGGACCCTACTGGCACAGCCCCCAGTGGAGCAGCAGGACTACTCAGAGCTAAAAGTGGACAGCGTGAGCCGGGAGACCAGCGGCAGCTACGAGTGCAGCATCTCCAACGATGTGGGGGTCTCTGCTTGCCTCTTCCAGGTGTCTGGTAAGTCACAGAGCACACAGCGCAGTGAGCTGTTAGATGGTGTGATGGCACTGGGTTCAAATGGGATGGTTTCTGTAAGCTAGCAGGACATCTTTCTCTATCATCCAGGCAGCCATATGGAGTGGGGACAGTTAGTGCAGCCTCTGCTGTATTTTAGCAGTATTTAGACACTTGTCTGAAAGATGTAGGACTAAAACTCAAGGCTGTCATAAGCTTTCTAGCTTGGTCAAAGTATATTGTAGGTAAGTACTGACCAAAGGGGATAGAAAGGCTCTACATATCCCAGCAGTCTCCATAAACATCCATCTTTTCCCTTTGAAACAAACCAACCAACCACACTATATATCCCTATGCCTTCCCTATGTCTCTAGGCAGACTTTGTATTATGATGCCTGAAAAGATAAACATAGTTTGAGCTGAATACTAGTACTAGTAGATTTGCCACTCAGTTTTCTTTTTCCAGCACGCAGTGGCACTGGTTCCTAGCACCTGCAACTGCAGAGAAGAGCAGCAGAGTTATAGCAACTAAAACCACACATCTGCCCTAGCCTCTCTGGCTGATCATTAAATCTATTTTTCCCATGACCTCAGAATCGACTTGGGCACCAGATTCTAAATAAGCTCTTAAACAAGGTTCCCTTAATAAACTAAAAAATCAGCCAAAACATTTTTTTTTTCAGCCTAGGGCCAATTTATAATACATGTCAAAAAAGGGCTGGGGAAAAAAAAAAAAAAAAAAAAAAAGAAGAAAGTGGAAAAATAGAATAATTTGCAAAGAGGCCAGATTTTGAAGGAAGTCTTTCCCAGAGTATGGAAAAACTCAGGTATGCTATAATTCCAAGATGCTCTCAGGAATGAGGAAATGCAAATCATTTCCACATTTTGGGCCCTTCTTCAGGACCTTGCTCTCACTTTTTAGGATCCCCTGGACTTTGTCTGGTAGTTGATTTGGCTTTTAGAGCTTTCTCTGTCTCTACTATTTCTTCAAATGATTGTAAGTCTCATCTTGGTAACTAAATGATGGCAGACTGTATCCCACAAGGAGCCATCCACCATGGCAAGCTTTGTCCATAGCAAGTTTGGGAATACTTCCAGGATCTGAATTTTGTTGGAAAAAATAAGGAGTACATAATGCCATCCTGTGTGCCAGGTCCATGCCCCATGTGAAAAGATCCTCTTAGCAGAGAGCATTGGGCATGTCTACAGAGCCCGTGCCTGAAAAGCTGCAAGCATTTGTTTTTCTGCATCTGTCTTCTCCTTCCAAGGCATTGATAGCCGATGTTGGCTTTTCAGCTCCAGTCATCTCTGCCTGGGCAGCTGCAAATCAATCGGACCTTCTGAACCTGTAAAGCAACCAGAAAAACAACTTGGTGGCTAGGCTACAGTACTTGGGCTCAAGATTGCTGGAGTTTTAATTCACATCTGCTACAACCTTCCTCTGTGAGCAGGAGGAACAGCAGTGTTTCTTTTTTGTTTCTGTTTCTTTCTTGTGAAAGATGGACCACAAACCTTCCTAGCTGATGGGCAGGCAGTGATTCACCTGTGACCATGAGGTGTTTGGATGTACTGGAAGCAGAATATATAACCATGACCAAGATGGATAGGTCTATGTTGTGGGATTAGTTTCTTCTGTGCATGGGAGATTAGCTTTTCTGTGATATTGCGGAAGGATGGCAAAACATCCAATCCACACTCAGATCCCCTCCATGCTGCTCATCACCTGCTCCCCAGGTGAAAAAAGCCCTGAAAGACTGAGTGAATAACCTTCAGCTCTTTCTGTCAGCTGGAGGAGAAAGACAAACTTTCTGGCAGTGGTAAAAGTTGCCAGAAAGGAAGTTCTAAAAGTATCTTGATGTGCTTCCTTTCTATTAAAAGGATATTCTTTTAGCTTCTATTTCTATTTTAGAGTCAATTAATAAGGAATTAATATCATGCAAGATTATGATTATAATCAGTTCTGGTTTTATTTCTGAATCCATTATGAAGCCTGACTTCCACAGTCAATACAAGTTGAATAAGCAGCAATTAGTCTCTGAGGTGGTTCTGAACTTCTTGCTTGTGCAAAAATTCAAGTCAATAAAAATAATAAGGAAAAAAAGACTTGGAAATAAACATCAATATTATCCATCTGAGTTCATAAAAAAGAAAATGTTGAATCCTTTCAAGCCTAATTATAACCACACTGAATGGCAGGGCCCAGGATTTGAGGGGCAAGGTGCAGCACAGTACTTAGAAAGATGGTGGTGGGTCTTCTCTGCTCTCCTGCACTCCTCCCTGCCTGTGTGTGTGCAGGCCTGGATTAGACCAGGGCTGGAGATAAGCATGCCCTGTGCATTGTCCACCAGCCATCGAGCCCTGCTGGGTACTGATTCAGGCCAGCATGGCTGGTGAAATGATAGGAAGACCCTTGTTTTCTGAACCATCCAATTTCTCCCCATCCCTGGAGGTGTTCAAGGCCAGGTTGGACTGGGCCCTGTGTACCCTGATCTAGTGGTTGGCAACCCTGTCCAAGGCAAGGAGCTTGAAGATCCTTAAGGTCCCTTCCAACATAAGCCATGCTACAATTCTATTACTTTCTCCAGTACATCTTTTCTTCTGTGTTTCTTTTTCTCCTGCTTCATTCTGGTTTTTTAGAGATGTGGGTTTAGAAAAGGCAACTCTGTCCCTGCAAAAGCTCTTGCTGTTTTCACCCTGGCTGAGGTCAACATCCCCTTTGCTGCAGAGCTGACAGCCATGCTACAAAGAGGCTGGAGCACTGTGTTTTCAAGGCAGGGGAAATGCAGAAGAAGCAAGGTCTCCTTTTGAACGCCATGGTCCCCTGTGTGATAAATAACACTTTACCTATGACCTACTGGCCGAATGATCTTTCCTCAGGGATTGCTAGCAGGAGATTAGCAGGAGACTCTGAAAAGCTGCAGATGAAACAGAAGAAATGCCAGTTTAAAGTTACCTCAATCTAAGCTACAAAAAGCAAGGCACAAAAGATTACAGCTGGTTCCAGCTGGAGAAGCGAAGCCGTTTCCACCTTTTCTGGTGTCAGTCATGCCCTACTGGTGCTGCAGGTCTGTGAACCCTCCCAGTAGGTTAGACTGTGAAAGCAGAAGCAGTCCGCAGAAAAAAGATGCCATGAACTGCTTAATGTGTCAGTGCAACAACAGTTGGAATATTGAAGGAATCTCTCATGCCAAAGGCAGATGGTAAGTTGGGTGACCAGAGCTCTTTCACTCTTGCTAGATATCTTTGTAATTTATATTCCCCTCCCATCCCACTCTTTACTTTCTGTTGTTAACCTAGCAGTTCTTTACTCAGGCCCATCCCCGGGCTGACCTGATTCCGTAACACTTTCCTCCTGTGTTTTTTTTTTTCTTCAGCAAAAGCTTACAGCCCAGAGTTTTACTATGACACTCCCAACCCCACCCTGAGCCAGAAGCAATCCAAGAATTACTCTTACATCTTGCAGTGGACGCAGAAGGAACCTGATGCTGTGGATCCTATCCTCAAGTATCGCCTAGAAGTCAGGCAGGTAAGGTCAGCTCCCCTGGTGCATGCTTTTGAGGAGAGGACCTTGGGGATTGTTACATCAGTGTCTCCCTGATGATTAAGAGTTGTAGTTGGTCTTGTCCCTCCCCCACTGAATCAGAGACATGAGCTGAGTACACAGCTCAGTGTTCATTAAGTTAGGTACTGGGTACAGTTGGGAGCTTTCAGAGCATTCCTGCCTCCCATCAGAGAGCTAGTGCTCAGCATTCTGAAGGGAGGTTAATATGAACAAAAGTCCACAGTCATTAGTAGATTTTAGAGATTTCATAGGCCAAAGATTCAAGCAAGTAGGCTTCTACCCTCAACACTTGTGTGAAATAAAGGGAATAAGCTCAAGAGCTCTCCAGGCAGGAACTGCAGGAAAGTCAGTGTCTGTTTGTGTTGCAAAAGGGCTTTCATACTGTCACAGTAATGAAGCTATTGGGACTACATAAACTCCGCAGGGAAAGAGAAGTGGGTTTCAAGGCTTGCTGAATCTGAAGAGAAATCACACCAGAGTATGGAAAGCGGGCTGAGAGGAGAACTGAGGGAAAGCTGAAGAGAGCACCAGTTGGAGAAGGACAAGGAAGAGTCTGATGTTTTTAAAAGCATGTTAACCAGTAAGGATCGCCAGATACTTTCATCCAAGCTCAGCAAAATGCCTGCATTCAATACATCTTAAAAATAGGGATGCTTCAAATTGCCGCTTCTTGCTGTTCAGTGGTAGCTGGGAAGCAAATGCGTTTTGTAAGGAGAAGTTTGTTTACTGCAGGTAGGAAATAAAATAATTTCAAAGATCCAAATTTCTCTCTCCTCTAGTTCTGCACAGTAGGCTTCAGTTTTATGTCTCTGTTTGCTTGTGAGCTCTCTGGGGTGGGACAGCCTTTGTTTGTTCCTCATACAGTGCAGAACGCATTGTCAGTGCTTAATAATAATACAGGACACAGGGGAGCCTCTAATAATGAAAGCAGTTTGTCACAGTACCCCTTCCCTGTTAGGCAAGTTTTGCTATTACCAGCGCTGCAACTCCACAAACTAATTTGTGATTTTTATCTTTCTCCAGTGATGTTTTCTTCCTTTTGCACAGTGCCTAAAAGTAATCTTGGTTCTTGTCCTCATTGTGCTTCTAGCAAAAGGGTTTAAGTGAAAGAAAAGCCACATTTTTGCTTTAAGTTCTGACATAAAGGAAGCTGAGTGCCTGTGAAAGCCTAACCTTCTGTGTTTTTGTCATATCCCATTGGTTCCTGCTGCTGATGTTTCTTGTGCAACGTCACTATATAATAATGACTAGCGAGAGGTGTGTTTTGGAGGACTACTATACCGTGACCCTGTTGGATCCCAATGTGATGTACGATCAGGCTCTGAGAAATCTCTACAGGTCCCATCTTGGTGGCCTGGGTCTGAATAACAAATGACAGAGCAAGGAGGCAGCAGGGGAGCATCGTTCCCATTCTGCTGAGCACAAGCAGGAAAGTCTGAAAATGATGTCCCAAGTATTGCCTGGCCCTCCTCCTGCAAAACCACTTGCATCGCATGGCGAGGTCTCCACACATCCATGTGCTGAGGTTTCACTGAGCTCTCTGCTGTGCTGCCGTCTCCCTGGTGTTTTCCTTGTGACATCTCCATTGGGCTTTTAGCACTCTTGTCGGTCCTCCTCTCTTTCCCCTGCACCGTCACCTTCTTTCATGTCCTGCAGGCTTTGCTGCTTTGTCACATTCTTCCCCATACCAGGGCGTGTGAGCTGAACTTTGTGTCCTGCTGATCAATTGTCGAACTGCAGAACATGGTGACTTTCTGAATATAACTGTAAAAAGCTCAAAAGCTTAAAAGCGTTGGCGTTTGAAGAGCTCTTAAGAAAGGGGATTTGTCTGCCTGAATGAGGAGCTACTGGTTGCCTGGGTACCCTCCTCACAGGACGCACTGGCTTCCAGACTTAAGGTGGCACAAAAGTCCTCCTGTAGAGCTGGTGTTGAAGTGGGATATTCTCCTCAGATTAAAACAAACAAACAAGCAAAAGAACCAGGCCTTACACACGGCCACTCGTGATTGATTTATTGCCATAATCAAATAGATGAGAGCTTACCCAGGCAGCCAGCCCATCTCTTCCAGCCCTGGGAGCTCCCCAGTTTCCACAGCCAAATGCTTGTCAGCATTATAAGGACAAACCCAAGCAGGACAGCATGCCACCTCAGTGCCTGCTGGATGGTGAGGGGCTGTCTGGGAGGGTTCTTAGCTTTTGTTTAGTTGGAGTACAAAGGGCAACCAACTGGAATGCCCACTGGTTGTAACACACTTTGCTGATTTTCCTCTTGCTCTCCCCAGTTTGCTTAAAGAGCTCTTAGCATATGTTGTGTGAAAATCCCTAAGTAGAAGGATGCTTTTCAAAGCACCTGGGAACCCTTGAATCCAATTTACTTGCAGCAGCGGATGTAAATGGGGCTGGGTGGGGTTAAAAGTGCTGCTTATTAATTGGCTGGTGCTATTGCTCTTCTAGCTCTCCCTCTTCAATGGCTTCCAAGGGCTGGTTGGGCATTCCTGTGGGGATTGCAAGCAGTTTGGGGGAATTTGTTTTCCTAAGCAATGCATGGGCTCCTAGCAAGACAGGCAAGTGCATTTCCATAGAAGCTGATTGTTCCCAGTCCTGCATCAGAGGCTGAATAGCACAACAGACGTACCAGTTCCAGTAGAATAAGAATTAACCTTAAATTAAAACCCAGTAAACAGCCTGACAGCTTGGAGCCACTGACCCAGGCAAAGCACATATACTAGCATTGTAGAGCAAGTTTCTTGTAAAACCTTTGTCTTTGCAAACAGGCTGTTACTTCCTGGAGTGTGTCAACCGGGTGGGGTAGGCAGCAGCATCACATTGAGTGCTAATGCAGTGGGGAGCCTCACAGATGTCTGTTTTGGAGGTTTGGGAGGTTTTCCCTTTCCTGCTCCAAGGCAACTGACGTAAACGCCAACCGCCTTACCTCACTACAGCCAGTGATCTTAATGAGTTTGTAGCCTTAGGTCATTTGGTTCTGGGCAGATTCGGCAGGCTTTGGGGTGTTCATTTGGTCAGCTTTTTTCTTCTGTGTGCTCTCGCAGCATGGAAAGGCACCGAGGCACTGTGCTCCAACTAAAAATGCTTTTCATTGCTTGGGGATTCAAAGCAGCCTCCCCAAACCAGATCTTTGCTTAAAAAATAAAAAGCCTTTTAAGTTGCTTATTTCTCTCTGTGTATTTTATCCCCTCCCAGTGCTCTACTCTAACATTAAAGAGAAATGAGAAGCCATCTAATATTGCAAGCAGGTCGCATCCTGGAGGAAAGATCTGAGCTGGGCTGGTGGTTATGGTTGCAGAGGATAGTGGCAGAATTACTGTGCACGTAATGAGTTGGAACCCATCTGTGACCTGAGGCTGCAGGAGAAAGAGGAAGGAGAAGGTATTGGTGCAGAAGGGGAATTTAATCTTTGTTGTACCCCTCAAGGAGACCCAAGGCTGCCATTGCCTCCATGCCTTCTGGTACGTGGACTCAGGCAGAGCGTGCCCAGCTTCACGCCTTCCTGCCTTCCCCTGAGCAGAGCAGGCTCAGCCCCACCTGGCAGACAGAGCCCCACGATTTGCACTGGGCCAAACCCCAGACCCATTTGCTAAATTAGCTCACTGAGTTGTCATTTCAGATTAATTCCCGTCAGGGAGACTGTCTTTAATGAGAGTGGCCCTGTGCGATGCCTGAGTAATTGTGTGGCCTCTCTTTGTTTGTACTTTCATCCCCCTGGTGTTGGATAAACATCCCCTGCTGTCTACAAACCTCATCTGGGCTGCGGAGCCGGCTGCCACTCGCCTCATCAGCCAGCCAGAGCGGCATTAATGAGAGCCACGGCCGTAGGGAGCCGTCTCACCGTGCGGGGAGGTGGCAGATAACAGAGCTGTTTGGACACACATAGGACAGGGACTTTAGCAGGGATTTAATGATTGTGATTAGAGTGGAAGGATAAGTCCGCTGATGGCCATCGCAAACCAGTGGGAGCATTTTTACACCAAGGCCCAAAGTCTGTGGGTCTGTATCAGTTCCTTTTTCTGAGTGATTTGTTTGCTCTGCTTTTGAGAGAAGAGCACACAGAGCTGCACACCTCTCCAGGGCCACCACAGAATGGAGAAGGGCATCCTCACGCCCCTTCCTTATGAATCAAGTAGGGATGGTGTGACTTAGAATGGAGAAGTGAGCCATATGCCTGGCTCTACTCTTCTACATCAATCTCTAAATCTGAATAGTTAGCCCACAGTGCTGTCTTGCCCTGTTCATGTACCACCACAGCTTGATGAACACGCATACATGGCCCTTGGCACATGCAGAACCTGACCTAATGAACCTAGTTGCATCTTCCAGTGCCTGCAAGCAACACTGTGATCTTATAAACCACTGGTATGTGCAGCTAGGGTAGAACAAGCTTCCAAAGCAAAATCATCCTCCCAGCCTTGTGCTCACAGGTGGCAAGAATATCCATGTGGGGCCAAACCAAGAGACTGTCACTTCCCATCTTCAGCTATACCCTGTGCCTGGAGGAAAATATAGAAGCAAGACGGGCACGTTCAGAATTGCTTTATCTGCATTATAAGCCCCAAGTCAGGAAGGGTTCTGAACATGGCAAATGACACTCCTTGTGGCAGCCCAGCCCTGTGCTGTGGGAGGGGAATGAAAACCCTCAGCTGCTGATGCAGCCATGGCTTCAGGTGAAGCTGCTTGAGAGATAGAGCAGTTGGGGCCTCAGGGGGTTGCCTGAGGGCTAAAGAAGAACGAAGCTCTGCATAAGGCAGGCAGGGGTGACCAAACTCATTTTACAAACAAATGGGCTAGCGTTTTGCCAGCACCCGGGGACTCCACACTGTCTATGCAATGCTGCCATCACCACGGTAACAGTGGAAGATAGGGCTGTGGATAGGCCTGTGCCCACAGCCTGCATCCCAAAGCCTGCTGTGCCCTGTGCTATCGTGCACTTCGTGGCCCATCCTGCATGTCCCCTCACTAGGGCTAAAGGGGAGTTTTTGGTTAGAGGACATGATCAAAGGTGATGCAGTGAGATTTCTGGTCAACTATATAGCTCCTCAGGAGGTCCTCATGATTCCTTTTCACTCTGGAAGATGAGAAGATTAAAGGATAGAACTGTGGTTTGTAAACTGGGAAGGGTCCCATCCTGCTCTGCTTAAATTGCGATCTGTGCAGCATTCACCTGATGTTACCTGGAGGATGAGAAGGGCTTGCAGTACATGGATAGGGGCACAGACAGGAAACATAGAAAAGGGACATGTCAGCTCATTTTCCTTTCTTCTTCCCTGCAACAGCATGACAGTCTCAGCCTGAGGGAGAGGAGTGTGGCTTCCCATGACGCAACAGATGGTGCCGCTGGCTGCTTGTGAGATGGATGAAAAGACTTGTGGGGTGGGACGCACAGCACATCCCTTTTCTGTTAATCATGTCACTTGATATGGGTTGTGCTGGTCCTCTCTCGCTGGTGTTAGGACTGTGAACTGCAGTGACTTGGCCTTGCAATGTTTGCCCAGGACTGAATTTCAAAGCAGACCTTCTGTTGTGGGACGGCTTCTAAGTCATGCCTGCTGGAAAGCTTCCTGTAGTCCTCTTTTCTTTTTTGCCTGCCCTTGCTGCCAGTTTGATGTCTGATCACAGGCTGCTGTCATATGGGACAAAGTCAAATCAGCACAATTCCACCTACCTGCTGAGCTGTCCTCTGTAGCAGGAGGAGTCTCAAACTCTCCTCTCTTCCCCACTGATGCAGGGTTTTTTCAACTTTTGCTCAGGCAGGAGGAATAGGCAGATTGCGCGTGTGCTCTCATGTCAGTTGCCTTCAGTTATGCTAGTGGCGTGCGTGATGCTGTGCAGAACTCAGCCCTGAGGGGAGTGGAAAAGGATACAGAAAAAGCGTGTCTGGGAGGTGTGTTTAGCAGATGGATCAAACAGCCATCAGGATGCAAAGCCAGGGAAAGCAAGGGGAGGGAGAAGTGATGCTGCCTTTGCAGGCTGTGAGAGGGAGAGGTTTCGGATGTGTGGTGGGATTGAATGGCAGCCACGTGCTGGTGAAAGCTGATCAATAGCGTTTGATGGACAAGCTTTGCTTGAAGCTTAATTAGATTGTTAGGGGGTAAAGCAGTAACTGTACCACAGGCATCTGGGAGCAGAGAGGGCAGGATCCTGCCTCAGCTGTGCTCTCTCCTGCCTGAAAATGGGGCTCAGCATCCATCCCTGCAGCCTACAGTAGGTTGAGACAAATCTTTTTCTGTCCCCAGCAATTCACTGTGGGGGGATAGTGTGTCCATGAGACCAGCTGCTAAGGCAAGGTCATCTCTACCTGTGCTGCAGAGAAGGTTTCAGACCAGATGGATGTTTGGTGGGGGTGGGAACTGAAGAGCTTCTTCCTCATTTCCTGTCTGTATTCTTTATTGATCAAGTCAGCAACAGCAGAGTTTTCCCTCAATGCAGATGAAGCTAGTTTCCTCCTGACCCTTGCTCACTGCAGGTGGAGGTGTCTGCCCAGCCATGAGTCTTGTTAGCTCTTCAGCCAAAGATCTGAGTGGCTCCTGCAGGGTGTAACTATCACAGATGGGTCAGGTGAGTTCAGTGGAATTGCCCAGAGCAGGGGGATGAAGTTTCCCTTAGATCTGCCTAATATCTTCCAGTTCTGTTATTGAGACTTCCCTTAGCCTACAGGATCTTAGCAAACGATGCCTAACTAATGAATTAGCCTGACTAACTCTGTCTTATTGCATTCACACATTCCTCCTCAGTGTGATTCGTGGTTTGCTTGAGCTGTTTATCCTTGGTCCAGATATCATTTGCAATCAGTTAATTGAGAAAATTAGCAATATGAGCACTGGCAGGTTAATCATGCTTTGGTCCCTTGCTACCATTTCTCTTCTCTGATTATTCCAAGTAAAGTAACCTGCCCAAAGCCGGGTAGCTGAAAGCTTTACAACATGGCTTACCCTTCAGAAGGTGCATTGCGGATGAGATTACACCTTAACATTCAATTTTCATAAACGCTGCTCTTAATGCAATTCAAGCATTTGGCTGATCTAGAGAGAAAGCAGGATATTGTTTAGCTTCCCTGGTACAAGGGAATAATTATAAACAGCTTTCTCACTCTTAGCTGTGCTTGGAATAGTCACAGTGCCTGAGAAGAGCAGTACAAATAGACTTGCTTGAAAGGCTCATATGCTCTTAAAACACATCTAGTAAGAAAATCTCATCTATCTCTAGCTCCTAACACCACTGTTCAGTGCTCATTCAGAGTAAGGAGAATGTGAGAGAAGAGATAATCACATTCCCCCAGCCAATATACCCCTCATATCAGCCCTGCAGGCTTGAGATGTTGTTTTCACACCCTTGTGCTTGTTCGTATCCAGCAGGCTGTTGGCTTGTGTTTTACAAAGCTGAGCACAGGATGAAAAATGCTTGCCAGGTCTCAAAGATAAAAGTGAGTTCTTTATGTGCATCTCTTATCCACACTCCTCCGGTGGCTTCAAGGGGTACATGTCAGTTACTGAGTCTTTCTGAGACTCTGTATCGATAGGCTGTGATGTAGCTTCCTGCCTTTTACTCTGCTCATCTGTTGTTTGCAGTACTCAGATCCAAGTTCCTGCTCCTGCTTTTAGAGTGAGTCTTTTCTTTGTTAATCTTCTTCCCTTTCTATTCCCCCCTCTCTATTTTCCTCCTTTTCATTCTTTTGTTTGTGTTTCCTTTTTTGGTTTTGTTTCCCTTGCTCTTGCTTTCTAGAACATGTTGAAGGTGTATGAAGGAGGAAGGATTTAGAAGGCAGACATAGTCTCTTCTGTAGCTGGTGATGAATGGACAGGAGTAGGCTCTAGGAAGATGTTTTGACTGTTTCATAAAGGAACGAAGCTTACGCAGTCTTCCTGCCAGCACAGGCAGCATGGAGAAACAGGAAGGATTTTACAGCTCTCCCTGTACGTGCTGTGCTGTCTGTCCCTTCTTTATTAGAAGCAGAAATGCAGGCGCAGTAGATTCAGAGGTGGCCTTTAGACTCGTGGGTGATACTTGCTTGTATACCTTCACTACATGTACCAGACTGGGAAGTCCAGAGTCCCTCACAAACTAAGGAATTCCAGTAATGAATAGTTCCATCCTTTATCAATTGTTGTTTTTAAGGGTAAAGATGCCCAATCTGCTTACTCTGCCAGAGTCTAAAATGAGCCTGAGGAAAGGGGCCTAAGAGGTGATAATTTCTGTTGGTGGCACAGCCTCATTTACTAGTTTTCAACCATATTATAGACAAAATGATTCAGAGCTCAACCAAACTGTAGCTGGAAAATTTGGGCTGTGCAGAGCTGGACTGAGTTTTCTTCCTGAGCCACAGTTGGTGCAGGATGGTGCAATGACACACATTTTGGTTTTGCTGAAGGTTGGATCTGGTGCAAGGAGATGGGAAGAGGCATCTGCATTCACTGAGGTTAGGAAGGGTATAAAGTTAGATCCAGAAAGGTTCTGAGTAGTGCCAGTTTTCATATGTGGGGTTCAAATCATAGGAAGGAGGAAGCAATATGAGGAATATTGTCCTTTACTGATTTTATGCCCATCATGCAAACAAAGAGGTGATTCCAGGCCCTGCAATGCACAAAGGTGTACAGGTAGGATCTTGCAGCAGCAGTGTAGAGCTCCCATTCTAAACAGAAGGATCCATGTGCCTTCAGGACTGAATGTATGACTGTGAGACAGCATGAGAGACATAAGCATAGCTAGACATGTGTGTAACCTATTTAACTCAGTCTGAGCCACAGTGACACCAACACAGACTCCTCACAGAGACTGGGAAGTACATGGCTCTGCCTTCCTTCCCACCCATCACTAAATTCAGGTTCTGTTTTACTCCTTTCCTTTTCCACTCCTGGGCGCTTCCTCCTCAGGACATGCAGCATTGCAGTGCCCCACTAAGCCGTGGCTCATAAACTTGCCAGTCATGCCGTGCCTCAGTTAAGGCTTTTGCTTGACTGTCTTCCTGACAGAGTGAAGATTAGATCTGTTCTTAGATCAGGGAACATATGCTAATAAAATACATATTGCTTTCTGATCAGCCTCTAATGAAAGACATTATTGAAGAGTGTGGTACAAGCACTTACAGTAATTCATAACAGCACCAATTTGGCTTCTCTAGGAAGCTGTAAACTGCTGCTCTTGGTACCTAATGAGGATGGGCAGCTGATTGCATGTGTGCGAGAGAGAGAGGCGCTCTCCTGGCTCCAGCTGTCCTCTGTAGCTACTGAAGGTCACAGTTGTTTCTCTCTTTAGAGAGGGGGATGTCTCATCCTGAAAAGGGAGCCTCCCGCTATGGACAATTTAGGAGGAAAACCTTCCAGGAGTCTTCGTTTAGACTGAATAATGGATTTGCTTTGACTGCTCATGCTTGCTTAACCTCAGGATCTGAACAAGAGTGCTTGATTGATGAACAACACAGGCATGAATTTCAGTTTGCTGATCTGCTTGTCTAGCAGATGACAATTTTATGTTTCCAATGTGATTATTTGCTCTGAGAACCCCTAATAAGCAATGGTCATCAAACAAGGAAAAGGAAATGAATCCACCCAGTGCTTTAATTGATGTCATTAAGGTTTGCCATCATTTCCATTCAAGGTGGTGTTAAAGTATAAACCCAGGAACATGTTGCAATCCAATCTAGCGGGCACAGGAAGTTTGATGAGAAATTATAGAGAAATGTCCCAACTACTGCCTGTCTTCATATCTAAAACAAATTGCTCCGCAACCCAAAACTTAAGCTCTTGCAGATAGCAGCTACACTGCAGAGTGGGAAGACACCTTCACCAAGGCTGTTACCTCGTGGTCAGATCAGAATCCCCTCTCAGAAGGGTTCTTTTTGGAAGGTGTGGTGAGGTGTTGGCACAGGCTGCACAGGGAGGTGGTGCATTCACCATCCCTGGAGGTGTTCAAGAGCTGTGTGGATGTGGCACTGAGAGACATGGTCAGTGGGCACGGTGGGGGTGGGCTGGTGGTTGGACAAGGTGACCTTAGAGGTCTTTTCCAACCTTAATGATTCTATGAGCGTGCTGCTGAATTGAAAAGGCAATGCCATGACAGTGAAAGACTGGGATATAATAAAGAAGATCCTGAGGGCTGAAAATGACTTCAGTGGGTCAAGCAGGCTGAAATGCAGCAGTACAAATGAAAGGTCGTGAGTGTGGAGAGTGCTGACAGAGGAATCTGCTGCAAGCTAGGAGCTCATAAGAGGGAAATGACAGTGAGCTGCTGGTAAGAGGTAGGTGTGAGAAAGGGCAAATGTACTTTTAGGTGAAGCCTGAGGTGCTGCCAGGGAAGGAGGAGATACGTATGCCATCTCCAGCAAGTGAGATCATGCAGGAACAGATTATGAAATAACTACGGAAAGTGAGAGTGTGTTACAAGAGGAGGCACAGAGTGCTCAGCTTGCTTAGCCTAGCAAAGCAAAGGCTGAAGGGGATGTGATTGCTGTCTATAAAAACAATGGGGGGTCAAGCAGCAGGGAGGGAAAAGTTAAAGGATAATACTGGCATGAGATCAAGTGGGTGCAAGCTGCTTGTGAATAAATTCAGGCTGGAAATGAGAACATTAGGGTGGTTAGGTTCCAGAACAGCTCTCTGGGAGGAGAAGCAGGCAAAATAGGAATGACTTTTAAGATGGGATATGGTACATTCATAAAACAAATGAACAGAAATAGCCCCTGCAGAGTCAAGGGACTGGGATCTGTGAGGCAAAGCTGTGCCTCCCCTGCTTTGTTCCTAGAGGCAGTTGTGCTGTCCCTGTTCTAAAATCCTGGTAGATAACAGGTTGTTACCAGTGTGCAGAGGGGTTTTACGCCTATCCCAAAATGCAGAGAGCAAGAATCTAATCTGTGGTGTCCAAGTGCAACATCAAAGAAAATCCCTTCTTCCTCTGCTCTGTCCTGTGGACCCAAGGTGACATCAAGGACCAGAATCTCAGTCCACTGCTGTGTACAGGAAAGAAGATGGGGAGAAGCAGGACAGAAGGGTTACTGAAAAGTACTGCAGATTCATATGCTTAAGAGAGGTTCTTAAAATTCCATATCCCCACCTTCTTCTTGCCTCCCTTTCTGAGCATTTATTAATTTCTCTTTTCCCAAAGAATTCACTATTGTCTTATTTTCAGTCATCTTCTGGGTTCATTCTCCAGCAGCTGCCAGTGGAGGATTAATTGCCTGAGAAACCTTAGCAAAGCCACAAGTAGCATGACCATCTCAATCCTGGCACCAGGAGAAATTGGAGTGTAAACCCTGTTGGGAGGACAACTGTGTTTGGTGCCTGCTGTGATGGCAAGGTGGTTTGCACTGCAGAGCCTCACATTCATTCAAGAATTTGCCACCAGTGCCATAATGAAGCTCAGCACCTTCCAGTCCCAAGGAGGGGGTGTTTGGGTACGTCTTTCCTGGCTATCACCAGTTTAAGGCAGCAGGTGCTGACAGTCTCTTCATGTTGAGGGCAATGGTGTGATTCCTGTTGAGCTCCTGGTCCCATCAAGCAACAGTCCCTTTGGAAGGGGGTATCTCTGTCTTAGCTGTGTTTAGATTGGTTTCATTTGTGGCAGCGTCAGCCACAAGGGAAATTCAACATGAGATGATGCCTGCAGCCCCCTAGGACAGTGCTATATATTGTGCTCAAGACTCCCGGCAAACAGTCTGAATTGATAAAAATGGAAAGTTCTTTCACATCCTGAGTAGTATTACCTGTCAGAGGAAAACTGCCCTTCTGTGGCTGTCACCTTCACCTGACCACTGGACCGTGCTAAACTGGGACGTGTCTATGCCAGAAGATAAACTGGGTGACTTGGCTGCAATTGGAGTGAGGCGGAGTAAAAAAGGGAGAGCGAGCAAGTGCATGTAGAAGGAATTTTTAGGGAAGATGCTGCAGAGCAGAGCTAATGCTTGGCACTGAGCAGAGTTGTCAGTGAAGAAGTGGGACAAATAAGGGGAGAGAACAGCAGGAGTGAATAGCAATGCTGGGAAGCAGGATGCCCACCGAGCAGTTCCTTTGCACTGATCAGCTTGCTGGGGAATCTGTGCAGTCTTTACTACATGTTTTTCTAGCTGGTGTTTGCAGTGATTCCCGAGGCTCAGTGCTGGAACAGGTTTTCATTCTGATTTCACTTTCTCCCTTAAGCATGTAACTGTGCAGTGTGCAGCTGGTTGTGAGGGCATGTGAGTGGCTGCTCAGATCATGCTGAGTCCCAGCACACACTGGTTATCATGGTCCTCTGAATCCTTGGTGCAGGTTTGCTGTGCAGCACTGCAACAGTAACTTTTGATAGATGTGTTTGTTAATAGGCTTTGGCTTCATTCTATCTGATAGTTGATACATTCTTGCTTTCAACATAATTCAGTCTGCAAACAGCATCCTTTATTTCTTATGATAAACAAAAAGCTTAGATGTGGTGGTGTCACACAATGATCCCTTTTACAGAGAAAGCATCTGTATGGGAAGTTGGTAATCACAGCCTGAACCTCTGATTAATCAGCTGAGACAAGTGTTGGGTCAGCTGTGGGAGCACAGGTGAGAGTAATTGAGCTGTGCTCCCAGAAGGGGTGGAGCTTGACTCCACCTCCTCCAGACCTCATTTAAGGGCTGACCACCACTAAGGCAACATATCTTGGAGATTGCTCCCTGGTGGAGATTGCCTCAGCATTTCTCAGTGAAGGCGTCCATATTGGTGAGTCTTTCCTTATAATTAACTTTCTGAATATCTGTTATCATCTTTGTATCATTCCACCTTACAGCATCCCAGCTGGGAGCAAAATGTGGTGAGAGGCAGTATGGCTCTTCTCTCTGAGTCTGTGTCTTTCTGGGTCACAAGCCAGCTAAGGCTGGTCACACTGGCACAAGCAGTCTGTGTGGACCACAAACCAGTTTAACATGATAACGTGTGGGACTGGGTGGACAAGAGCTGCCATCAGGGTGTGATGGTGAGGAGTGTGAAAGGGCAGACTCAGTTTGCGTTGCTGCTCCTTGGGAGACTTCGTGGCTAAGTACACATGTAAGCATCTGTACTTTCTGTCTACTGGTTGCTAATACTGCTTACAAGTGACAGAGAAAAGGGACAGCTTGCCTGCTGTGTGTGTGGATATATACATCTCACCTGGGGTGTTTTCGTCCTTTGGAAGGTGTTTCTAGAAAAACCATTCTGCAAGAGCATTCCCACCTCTGCATCCTGTGTGATATCCACAGCCATCTGCTAGAAATAGCGTGAGTTTGTTTGTATTTTTTTCTATTCCCATTCCCTCCCTCTCATTGTTTGAAGTGGAAGGAGGTGAAAGCAGAAATGAGACTGCGCGTTGCTCTGTGCTCTTGTTCTGGCCCCACCGGCAGCATCCTGAGCCTGGTGATAAATGAGCTCAGCGCCTGAGATCCTCCACAGAGGTTTCAGCATCTCAAATAAGGTGGCCAGTGTTTCATTGTCCTCTGTACCTGCCTCTGCTTTAGGAACTGCACCGCAACAGTATTATGCTGGAGGACCATGCTAGCATGATCAGATCAGGGAAGGAGAAGTCTGAAGAGGAGGTAGAAGGAAGGAGGTACTGGGGTAGCATGGGAGAACAGCATAAAGGCAGCAGCAGGAGACTGGAGCAAAGGATTAAAAATGAGTTCCTGCTGGACTGATGTGTGCAGCTGTGTACAGAGCTGCTGCTGGCAGCCAGGAAGGCAAAGGATGCTTGGGTAGGCGGAGCCAGACCTTGGCTCTAATTTCACTGTCTGCTGGACCTGTGTTCATCACTGCAAGCACACAGCAGCTGTGCACTCACAGGGTAAGCAGCTGGCTGGAGCCAGGCCTTGTTCTTCCTTGCACTGATGTCACACCTTCTAAACTGTGCTGAACTTGAGCCTGTTCTCCCTGAACCTTCAAAAAGCTTTCCACCTATGCTGCAAGAAGTATGTCTGGGGTACCCACCGTGCCTATCACATTGCTTAGTGATACAAGTGTCACCTAGAAGCAGGGCAGTTGTGATCCGTGAGGACATGGGTGCTGTTATTCTTTTCTGATTTATAGACAAACCGAGGTGGCATCCAAGTATTTATTTATATCCATATTTATATCCATATTATATATCCAAGTATTGATTAAACCCACGTGCCCCTGTGGGTAGACATGACTGGCACATCAGAAGTTTTGCAGCCCAGACTGAAAGCTGATTTCTTGTCCTGGCATAGATCATGTTGAAGAGTACCTAATTTCACATTGTTCCCAGAGGCCTCAGATACCCAAATTCCACACAGCTCCCAGCTGAGGTGGAATTTGCACTGTCTGGACCTCATCCTCAGGTTTCTCTTCGATTCTCCATTTTGTTTCTCTTCTAAAGGTTATGTCTAGACAAGGGAAATGGCTCCTGACCCCCTCCTATTTGCTGGCTGCCTTCCCATCGCTCAGGCTCTGTGGCAGCCTGTAAGGAGGAGCTGCCACCAGCCCCCTTGTCAAGCTCTACTTCCCAAAAAGCCCCATGCTGGGAGCCATGCCACCCCCAGCCCCCGGCCTATGGCTTGTGCCTCCTCCTCTCCTTCCCAGTAAATGACGGTCTGGTGCTAATGATCCCAGGTGAGATCAGTGCCACCAGAATCTGGTTCCACTCTTGGCAGAGCAGTGGTGCTGCAGGCTGGCAGATGGAAGGGCTGAGCAGCAGCCATGCCAGTTGGACCTGCACCCAGCTTGCATGCATGCAAACGGAGTGCTATTTATGTGAACAGAACCTGACAGCATCCCAGTGCCATGTTCATGCTTGATTCCCAGAGGTACTGCCCTGGTTCTGTCCAGGGAGCAGCATCAGTATGCTGCTCCCTGGGAGGCACAAGAATAGGAGAATGCACTGGGGCCTTCCCAGTCCTCTGACCCCTCTTACCTGGGGAGGAGGAGAGAGCCAGATCCTCAAGCAAGTTGCAACCTGACCTGTTTAAGGCAGGTACAAAGCTTGTTTCTGGCTGTGAAAACAACATGCAGTAATGGCTCTGCACAGTACCATGGAGGGGTCTGGCCCAGCCCTGCCATTTGCATGGGAGCTCCGTACAACCTGTGGGTAGATCAGCTCAGCTGAGGAGATGGGTGCTGGCAGTGCTGGAAAAGAGTGAGGCTCTGGCACCAAGAGCTCTTCAGTGGCAGCCATTGCTTCTCAGCTGGAACCAGGAGTCATATATGCTAAGGTAGGAGGGAATCAGAGGCATTGCATGTGCTTGCTTTGTTCAGGTGCTCTATCACATCCCTCCTTTGCCCTGCCCTGCTGCTGGCCCATGCTCCTGCCATACCATCACTCTGTGCTCTTGCCCCACAATCTCTAGAACTGATGGATTTGCTGAAAACTTTCCTCCCTGAATCCCTGTTTCAGTCCTGTTACTGCAGAATTCATGATGATCACTGAACCCAGCTCTCAGGAAAATTTTCTTTGCAGTGCAACTTGTCAGCCTAGAGACCGTATCAAGGGGAGGTTAGTGTCTGGGACAGTGAATGTGGGGCCACAGAAAGCTCTGCCAAAGGTCTTATTGGCAGGACCAGCATCCCCAGTAACATATCAGGACCAAACCTTGCCACGGGGATCCAGACACTGCACAGCAACAAAGATTGTATCTTTACGGTGTAATCCTTGTTCTTGTCCTTCCCCTGCCAAGCAAGCATGACTGTGGCAGGGAAGCTTCTCTGACACATAATTCATCATTTTTAGTGTTGGTGATTTTGACAACGATATTTTTTCCAATCATTTTCTTGAAGCTTCCCTGTTGCCTTAGTGTATGAAACTCTGTTCAGCTGGTATGGTTCACATCCACAGTGGGCTTTAGAGAAAGGGGGAGCCTGTGGGTGATGGTAAAGGATCATTGACCTAAGCAAGACACCTTGCCTTGGTCTGAAACAGTGTGTCTAGGGTTGAAGGACAGATTCCACAGAAGGATGCTGAGAACGCATTGCAGGTAGGTAGGCTCCAGAAATGCACCAAATGAAATGCCACAGGATATAGACAGCAAATGAATGAGTTTTGCAGAAGTGATTGTGAATTCAAGGGGATCTTGGCAAAATGCAGTGCTACAATGAGCACAGGACCTCAGCGCATTGATGCAGGCGAATCAGGTTTATTTATCCCATCTTGGAGCCATTGGTCTTGACATGGAAGTGCTCCACATCCATATTACAAGTCATCCCCCTAATCAGGAAGACCCGAAAGCTTTCCATCAGTGAAAGCTCAGGCTCCTGATTGCTGTTCTATGCCAGGGAAAGGAATTTTTAGCCAGTTCTGCATGATGATCTCACTGACAAAGCAGGCGTATTTGCCTACATAGGAAGGGAAAAAAGCAAGGTGATTGTGAATAGGATCTCTCTGGTTTCTATTTCCAGGATTTTCATGACACTGAGTTCTCTTTTCATGCAGTTGGCTCAGCGAAACGCTATCCAAACCTTCATTCCAGTACAGAAAATGGAGAAGGGCCTGCTGCTGGAGCACATCCTACCCAACCTGAAGGTGCCTCAGAGCTATGAAGTTCGCTTGACACCTATCACCAGCTTTGGGGCTGGCGATATGGCTGCTCGCATCATCCGGTACATGGAACGTAGGTGTCTCTTCCTCTGTCCTGGCTATGAGAGCAAGTCCAAGCTGCCAGCTATGGGTCAGGCCAATGGACATGGGCATGTGTAGACATGGTCTCCTGCAAACCTTGGGTATATCTCTCAGCTGCATAGAGTTTTGATGGCATGGTACTGTCCCATTTGGCTATTTTTTGTCTGCTGCCATCAATGCAGAGCATTAGATAGAGACCTACCCGGGTCAGTCTCAACGCATTCTTTACTCAGCAGCTCCAACACACACTCTTCCCTCTGTGGGAGACCAAAACCCCAATCCCCAGCCAGGCCATGCTGCAGTCTGCTGTGGCTCTGTGACATATTTTAGAGAACAGCCAGTGAATTCTGCATATTAGCCACATGCCCATAAAAGCAAGAGGATTTCAAAGGATTTCATTCTTTTCAGAACTGAATGCGGAGTTCCTTTCCCAACAAGCCATAATAAACCTGTAGCTCTACCCAATACCCTGAATCCCAGGTCATCCTATTGACAGACATTGACCATGCTTCTTTACCCAGCATCCAAACAGCTGCCAGCTCATCCATTCTCACAGCCTTATTCTCGCTCCCCTCAGGAGTCTGGACCCTGTATTTTAGTATGAAGTACAGAGCTCCTTCCTCCTGTGTTTGCATGATCTCACACAACTTTCTTGAACTGGAAGGTGACACTGATGCTCCTCTTCAATACCAAACTTTATCTCCCAATGAGTGCTTGCAGGAAGAAACTGCTCAGGAGGCTCAAAGGGATTCCCTGAGCAGTTCTAGGATCACCCATTATTAAGATCTGTTGCTGTTTGCATCAGTGAGTCAGCAGCTTGTTCTATCAGCGAGGCAAACACTGAGCAGTGCTGTTTTGCAGGGATGCTGCTAGGAGATTTGTACAACTCTGACCTTTCTTGATGTGCTTGTTTTATTTTCAGACTTTGATTATGATTTGTGATTTGGCAGTGCACTTGCTGTTCTGATGTGTTGTTTTTCTATTTCCTTTTCCAGCAATCAACTATCCCAGCCCAACAGGTAAGCAACAAGACCTTTGTATTTATGTTTTGATTGTAATGCTTGTTAGTCGAGTGTTCCAAGAGATCAGGCAAACTGGAAAACAGCACTAACTTAACAAAATATTTTCCCCCAAAGAGCTTGAAATTGCGTAGACTCATAGTGATTTCATTAAGTAATGCCATTTTTTGTACCTCGAGCTGTCACCGGGAGATATATGCCAGAGATGTGCCTCCCACTTACGCTGGATATATCTGTGACTGAGTAGGTTGTGACACTGAGCCCACCTTCCCTCTACTATTTAGCAATTTCCATCCACTAAGCAGATTATCAAATGTTCTCCAAAATATCTCTGTTTAAGGAATGTATATTCCCCCATACTCTTACTGATACCTCTGCAGGCTGGTGTGTAGCACTCTCTAACTCGGACCTGGTTCCTCTTGCAAATTCCATGATTACAGCTCTTTCTTCCCCTCTGATGTCATCGCTATTTGTTTTCTCATTTATCTTCCAATCATTCCTGCTAATGCACCCTAACATCTAGATGCAGGCCTATCTTTTCTGAGCACCCAGAATTCCTCTTGATTTTGAGATCACAATACACAGAATCCTGGAATGATGTTCTTAATTAAGAACATGATAATGTCCATTGAGCATAAAAGAGGATTTCTAACACACTAATCTCTGAGGTATGAAACAAAGTCCCTTTGCTTCAGTTGTTGGATATAAGCCCAGGCAAAGCTCTTTGGGCAGAGATGGGCAAACTGCTTGCTGGTGGTCCACAGAGAGCAAGCTGGCTCCATGTAGATGTTTCTTTTTTCCTGTTTTCAACTGCTAAGTAAAAATCAAAGAAGCCAAAACACCGTTCAGTCTTCTTAGGTAACACTCTGCATGTAGGCAGGCAAGTGTCACTGCTTCGCTGCAGGATACCAGTGGGAAGGAGAAGCCAGGACTGGGCAACAAGCAGGAGCTGGAGCACAGGGTTATCTTTTTAAGGCAGCCATCAAGCATTCGTTTGTGCAGATTCACACTCTGAGGATGATTAGGTTCATCACGTTCTACCTGGTAACTGGAGTTTCTCAGAGAGGCAGTGGGATTTTGTAGCTACAACTCCTGATTCCTCTTTCTTTCCTCTTCCCCACGTTTTGATCTTTAAATGTTCTCCAAAGAGGACTCACTGGTCCATTGGGCTGATTTCCACTGGGAAATAATGAACATATTACCAGGGACCCACTGTTTGATGTGTCCCTCCCTAGCTGGAGGAGGTGAGCGTTCTGGCTCACAGAAGAAAGTGTTAGACTCTGGCTTTTTGCCACTTGCTTTTACACCGTATGTATCTCTGGTAATGACAGGGCAACTTCAGTCTTAATTGTGTCAGTCTCCTCAGGGTCTTTGTAAGCTGAGTCTTCAGACTGCTCACCTGGGATTCCTTTGGCAGCTTGACTGAGACCAGAATGAAATTTGTTTATATCAGAGAACTCAGCCATGCTTGTATTTTCATGCAGTAAACCCAGCACTTGAGTTCTCCTTGTTATGATTCATCCAGACTGTGCTGAAAATTGAAACCACTGAGCCAGCCATCAGGGTCCTGCCTCTGAGTTCACGCCTTGAGATTGGCTGCCTTATAACTTCAGCCACCACTCTTGCTTTCAGAGATCTCTTGTCCTTTCAGATCTGCTGCCATTGCAAATACAAGCCCTTTGCAAACATAAGCCCAAAGCCTCATAGCTCTGTCTGCAGGCCACAACTTGCTTCTGAGCCTCTCAGCTCAGCATTGTGGAAATCTTTATTCCTACCTCTTTTTACCCCCACTTCCTTTGCTACCACCACCTCTAGGAAAAAGTGTTGTGATTGCAAAGGTATCCTCATGCTAGGCTGCCTAGCCAAATTCTGGGAGCAAACATTGAGAGCTCTCAAGTGAAAGGCAAAGATTGGATGATTAATGCCTCTGGCAGCCTGATCCAAGGGCATGCACAATGGTGATTAATTTACAAACTCTGAGAGTCACTTAATACAATTATTTCTTCATGCATTTTCTCTCCCAGCCTAATAAGATGTTAATGACATTGGGGCAGGCATGCGTGTGCTATGGTTACTGAGCCAGGTGCCGAGATTATAAGGTGAAAGGAAACTGAAAGCACAGGGAGTGAACAAAAGATATTGAATATTTCACTTATTTAGCAATAAGCAGTAAGACTGACTCTTAAAAATCAGTTTATCTTACTGTAGAAACTAGAATTTATCTTAAGAGGCTCTCTTTGAGTAATATTGATTCTAAGGTAATATGTTAAATATCTCCCAGGACAACTGATTTTAATGTCATGATTAAACTCCAGGGGAATCTGTTCTGTCCTTCATACTTTTACTCTGCAATTTCATTTGGATATGACCTTCACTTTCCAACCTAAACTCTGCAGTGTTGCTCCCAAAACTTTTCCATCTTATGGTTTAGTTTCCCTGGTTCTAGCAGATGTAGCCTTGCAGCCTCAGTGATAAGGGAGTTAAAAAAAACATATGAGAATGCTATTTTTTTCTCACTCGTGCAATATGTCTTGCCTGTCCAGAACAGGAACATTATTCCTTATGTATCTGCAATTTGGCTGTGATGGAGCTGAAATGTTTTCAGATCGTGGACATGTACAGTGGGTGATGATCAGTTCCAGCTGCTAGTTGCTGTGGATTAACCTGGCCCATCGCTCACCATCCAGTGCGTGTTTCCTGTCTCTCTGAACAACTCATAGCACGGAGGGGTCTGAACTTGCTGACCCAGCATGAATGTATGGGAACAGGATGTGATCCCTGTGTTTAGACCTGGATTCCTCAAATCTTTGCCCATCCCTCAGGCATGTGTGTGATGCAGATCTTAAAGCAGGTGACTGCCACTAATTCCTCATGACATGATGGAAAATGTGATTGGGCCATATTATTCCAGTGTCGTAGATAGGGATATTAGAGCAGATGGTGCTCCAATATGACCCAACCAGTTATTGCATTGCAAAGCTTTCTTTCTTTACTGGTTAGAAACGCTTTAGAAACATACGGAAAATTTTGTAACGTGTTTCTTAAATCCCATAGTACTTTGAGGTCGCAATCCAGTTTGTATTTTCATCTTCTAGGCAGGGAAAGATATCTCTAGTGATGGGCTGTGGGTCATGCCACTGGTCTGTACCAGAGCTGAGGCTCAGATCATGGTCCCTGGTGCTCCAAGCCAGTTTCAGCTGTCACAGCACAGCTAAATGACGAAGGCAATTTTATTTGAATGTGCTTCCATCTGCTATTCACCCGTAGTCTGCAGCTAGGATCATCTTATTATTTTTTGTATGCATTCATTTGGCAGCTAGAATTTCAGGGCCAGGGATGGCTTACCCCCAAGGACTTGAAATGAAAACCTCCATTATGTTTCTCAAGGAGGTGAAGCAACAAGAAATGCTAATAGGCACGGCTGAGGGTCTCACCTCTGGGAGTGCGGGGAGGTGTCTATAACCAGGAGCAAACATCTCTGCACTTTGAGCTGCTGCCACTGCAAAGCCTGCCAAGGAAATCTGTTTGGTGAAGGCAGCACTAACTCCAGCCTTTGAGGAACCAGCTCCCCTGCTACTTCCACCTCGCCTCTAACAATCCAGAGAACAACTTCTGTGTTCAATATTTAAAGCCACCGCTTAATTTTTAATCAGGAAGGTTCCTTTGCACCACAGTGCTGAGCCAGGATCCCTGGCAGATGGTGTGAGTCTGAAAGAAGGTTTGCTTCACACAGCCGAGGTCAGCAGTCAGATCGCTGCTGTGGCTTCTGAGATGCAGCGGGTCACTTAAAGGTTTGCTTTGTGGCTGGATCAGCCAGTTTTTCTCAGTCAGCCTGATGATAATCACCCAGAGGTGACATGCTGGCTGTGTCCCAGCGCTCTGAATATACCTAAGTTATCGTGGGCATCTCCACTTCCTGTTCAGAGGAACAGCAGGGCTTCTGCCTTCCTGTGGTTTGCTTTAAACCAAGCAACCAGCAGTCAGAACGCAAGAGTTCTACTTCCAGCTTTGACGCTGCCTGCTGTGGCCTTAGATGTGTCCGACTGTATTTGAGTGCATCTGTTTCACCATGTGTAATGCAGATGTATAAAGAGAAGTGCTGATGCTTCGTGGAGATATTATAAAGCCTTGTTCATTAGTTGCCGCATAGTGCCTTGAGTTCACAAGCTAGGCAGAAGCAGTGTGCTGTAGATAAACTCCCATATGGCAAGTGGTATTAGATGTACGCCTGGTCCTGCCATGCCGTGCCCAGAGCCTCCTCCATTTTGTGCTCTCTTCTAGGAGCTCTGTCTTCTGTAAGTGGCTGCACCTGAGTGAGAGGTGAGGGCAGAGGCATGGCCTATTTCTGGCATGCAAAGAGCTGGGAGTCTGTGGCACCCCATGCCTTGTGCTCTAGCAGTAAGAGCATCCCCTTCCTACCACCTTAAAGCTTTCAGGTCCTCTTCCCAAGGGTGAAGGGGACTTCTCATGCAGCAGTCCGTCAGCCACCAGGGCTGGACCTGAGCTGTAAGTCAGGAATACTGTCCTCTTGTCTAGCACAGCTCCCTGTTTTCCTCTATCCCTTCATTGACCTTCTCTCTGGTCTCCACCTGAGCTTGGGCTATCTTCTCATCCTCCTTCTTCTTTGGTTTCTGTGCCTTTTCCTTCATGGATTTGCTCCCATTCAGTCAGTTGCCTGGCAGGCCTCTGTGCTACTGTTTTCAACTTTGTTTTCTGTCTGATATTCCCAGTTAAGAGAATTTTGCGCTGGGGAAAAATATTAGCTTTCTCCTCCAAAGATCCACAAGCACAATAGGATCAGAGATGCAAGCCCTTCCTGTTTTGGTTGGTTGCTTTGATTGCTAAAGGGCAGTCAAGTGGGTACTGTCATGTGGGATAATGCCATTGCAAGAGAAAGCTTATGTCTTCCATGTTCCAAGAGGCAGCAGGTGCCTGGTGTAGCTGTGAACTACTCCTGTCACCCAGGAGGGCAGAGAAGGACCCTGAGAAGCCTTTTTTTCTCACTCTTTTTCCCCACCATCTTGTTGTGCTGAGGCTGGTAGACTCCCTAGCCAATGTTACTGCCCAGCCTCAGACCCTACAGGTGTCTGCCCTGTCTGCTCCTGCCACCTCCTCCAGCTCCCTGTGCCCATCACTGCTGTGTGTAGCAGTGGCTAATTTGGATTAAGATGCTAATTAGAAATGAGCGGATTGAACGGAAAGCACTTAGCCAGGGTTAATCAGCAGTTAAGTGGCCAGCCCAGTCGAGCTCCCTATGGCTGTGCTCAGCTCACAGAAGCAGAGTTTCCTGCTGAGCTAAAAGAAAAGCCAGCTGCCCTTTTCCACAAACTCAACTCTTGGCTTGCAGCGTAGTGTCCAGCCATTCTGTGAGATCTGCTTGCTGTGTCTGCACCACTCGAGAACTCTGAGATCCCACCCTCATCTCATTCTCCAGCTCTGATTTCATCCCAGGGATCTTTTGAAAAAAGAAAGTAATTTTCATAGCCAATCTTGGACTTGTTTTCTCTTTCTTTTCTGCCCATTCTTTCTCTTCTTTTCCAACTGTATCAGCAGTTCTGTGGCTCAGGAACCAGCTTTCACCACACAGGTTCAACAAAAGACCATCTTAAATCTGGTCAAGTTTGATTTGCTCCATTCTCTGCAGGTCCATATTAGACTTTGTCTATGCACAAGATTTTTCACCCATCTTATATTGCTGTAGGCTGTGATTGTCTTGTGGCAGTAGCATAAGCAAGCTCTTTTGCATGTGTAGTTGATGCTACATAAAAGTCGTTTGCCGGTGTAATGTATTTTGTTAGGAGGACCCACATAAACTGCAATTGCAGATATACCACTGAGCTGGTATAAATTGAATATGCTCTAGCAAAATGACACATTTATAGTACTGAGTTGACCTCTTTTCATGTGTGCCATAGTTTAATTTAACACGTAGACCAAAGTGGGGTTCACTTACTGACGCTTTCTTCTCTTTCCTGGGAAGATTATTTTACCATCAGGTTGTTACGGTTTAAAGGCCCTCGTGGCCTGCTTGCCTCCATCATCCTCTTACTCTTTTTATCATCCTCTACATCAGCTCCTTTAGACCTCCCAGCAGAATCTCTCTTTAGTCCTGTTAACTGTATTCTATTTTGTCAGATAATTGCATCCTGGATTAACCCTTCTTTAATCATAGCCATCATGGCAATATACCTTTTCAGCCTCCTCCTGAGGCAGGGGGCTGCCCACCTGTGCTGAATACCTTCCTCAGGCAGCAAGGCAGCCCCAGGAGGAGGTTTGTAAAGTGGCTCTCCTTGTCCTTCCCTGCAGATAACACCTGTCGCTTTGAGGATGAGAAGATCTGTGGCTTTGTGCAAGACAAGATGGACAACTTTGACTGGACGCGGCAGAACGCCCTGACCCAGAACCCCAAGCGCACTGTCAACACGGGGCCGCCCACGGACATCAGCGGTACGCCAGAGGGTAGGCACACTTCTGGGTTTCTTCTGGCTCAGTTCTGGAGGCGAGATGCAAACCACAAGGCATCAGGGTCCTGCGGCTGTGGGAGATGGTGGAGCACTGATCTGCTTTCTGCACACATGCTTCTCCTCCTCGAAGGGTGTAGGGAGCAGGCAGTTAATTTGCATGTTACTGATTGGCATTAAACACACAATTAAAACACCCACGACTTTGTTTAAGGGAATAGTGTGAGCATTAGTTCTTGTTACCAGCTAATTGCCTGCTGCCTAATGCCCTTGTCCCATTTGATGCTTGTTTTAAAATCAAAAAAAGGATAAACAAGTAAGAGAACGTCTCTGACACCTGGAAATGTCTCTGCTGGGTTTAACCAGCTGCTTCCTCAAAGAAGACCTCTGTGGGGCAGTTCTCCTCTGTACCAAGCAGTAGCAGGAGGGATGAAGCTGGGGGAGTGCCAGTGGGGGCCACAGCCAGACTGGAGGAGGCTGTTGTTGTGTAATGCTCTTCCTAGCTGTGCATGGGGCACCCACACCAGATTCAGCTGGATATTGCTTTCCCCTTTCTCTAATGAGGAAAATCAATTCATATGCGTGCACAACTCTGTACTCAGGAAAAGAAAGAAAAAAAAAAAAAAAAGAAAGAAATACGCAATGTCCAGCTAAGGGGGTGGCTTTTCCCATTATTGTTGAGAACGCCAGCCAGACCTAGCACTAAAAACAGTGTCAGTTAAATAGTTAATCTGTTCCTTCTTGGGCTGTTAGAAACTGCTTTGGGATTGTTCTCTTTAGATCAAAACAACATTGCTTATGCCAGATATACTAAATCCTTTTTGCAATCCTCTTTCTGCGCATGTTTCTGGATGGGATCCAATGGGATGAGAAGAGCAAGGCCATGTCTCATGCAGGAGGAGGAGACTTCCAGCCACCAGCATTCCATTACTTGCAGGGTGAAGGATGCAGTGGCTTTCCCTACCTTTTTCTCTCCTTGTGTAGGTTATTACATGTTCATTGAGGCTTCTCGGCCCCGGGTGACAGGAGACAAAGCCCGGCTGATCAGCCCACTGTACAACATCACAGCCAAGTACTACTGTGTCTCCTTCTACTACCACATGTATGGCAAGCACATCGGTGAGTACTGTTTGGGAATGGGTACCCCTGGCCTAGTGCAGGGTATAGGGGAAGACCTCCAGCATCAGCTATGAGTGTGGCCAGCAATCTGAGTAGCTGAGAGTCTCACTCAGTACTCAGAGCACCAAGATGATCCTCAGAGAGCTGTCCTTTGTCTGTACCCAGCATGTTGTGAGGCTGTCCTTGGAATAGTATCTTGAAGCCAGCCATCACTCTTTGCCGTGTTTCCTCTAGAACAGAGCTCCTTACCCTCCACAAGAAAAAACACCATGGCTGTGTTCATGTTTCTGCTTGTTGTGACCACAGCCACCTTGCTATAGGTAGTGTGACATTGAAGAGAAGATGGAGGTACTTTGTGGGACTCTGTGGTGGGCACAGCTACTCTGGAGTGTTCCAGATTTGTGTGCCAGGGCAGAGCTGTGATAAGGGGTTCTCAGCTCTGCCTGACTTCCTCCTCTCCAGCCATACTCATACTGGTACAGCAAGTGCCACAGCAGCGCCCGGCACACTAATGAGTTTCCATATCCAGTCAAGGAGCAATTGCTAATTCGTCACCTCTTGATTATAATTTCATTAATTTGAATAATAGATGCACTCTTTCCACAGCACGCTAGGTTATTAATCACCTGCTGGACTGGAGCCTGACTGAAAAAGCAGGGCCCAGGCAGAAATGTGTCCGCCCTTCAATAAACGGGGTTAATTAACAGCTCTCTGCCTCAGCACCATTGATGTCATTGGAAGGAAACATGCTCTTGAGTCCAGCCACCACATCTCTGTGCGCATGTGGCACAGCAGAGAGGTTAAGCTGCAAAATCTGAGACTTCTTCTCAGTGGGTTGACACCAGGTTTTCCCAGGCTTGCTGGGCTTGCTTGGCTGATAGAGTCCAGCTGTTAATGCTGGCTGGCAAATACCCTTCTTCTCAGCCATTTTCCATTGCAGTCAGTTGGCTTTCTTGCCTAATGCCTGCATGTCTTCTCCTGGCATTTTTGAAAGGGTTTAGATCTTTTGTGACTGCAATCACAGGTGGCACAGATCAGAGGGGAAAGATGGGAAACTGCCAGGGGAAGAAGATGTGAAGGGAGGAGCACAAAGCAACCTCCTCTTTGTCTCCTTTAAGAATGCAGCTGTGTCCTATTTCCAAGTTCATTTCACTGGGAAAGTGAATGCCCCTTAGCTTTTGCTCTGTATAGGAAGACAGCTGTTTGACAGCACTCCTGTGGCTTCTCAAGAGGTGGTGTGGACTGGATGTGCTGGGGAATCAATTCGTTACAGATTTTCTGCTTTCAGTATTTTAACTCTTTACTCGTTTCCTTCACCCACAAATTACCCTGAGCAAAAGATACGGTCAAGCCAAAGACCCAGGAAAGCCACTGAGTGTAATTTTATATTTGCCAGCACCAAGTGCCTTTTATAATAATTGATTGTTCCCTTATACTCAATGCCACTGTACCTACCCACTCCCCATTTCCCCCTTGTTGCATAAAGGGGCTGTTAAGTTTTTGTGAGGTAAATAGGCTGTTTAATACCATGAGATGATTTTCCAGAGTGGCTACGGCTGAGCTGAGAGTGAATAAATTATTTAAAAATTAGACTGTATAGATAGATAGAGTCAGAGAAAGAGAGAAAAAGAAATGAGGAGTTCTTTTCTCTTGGGCTTTGAAGATGTGGATTGGTCTAGGAAACCCACAATATATCCATCTGCAATTTGAAATTCAGTCTCTCGTATCTGCTCTCTGCTCTGTAGTTTCCTTCAGGGCAAGTGATGATATTCTGTAATTATTTTGGATTCTTTTTGATATTTTGGGGCAGTCTTGATGTCCGTGCTGGCTGTAGTCCCCTGAGAGTCCTGTGTGGAAGTGGCAAACTGCCTGACTCTTTGGTCCCCACTTGAACAAGAGGGGAGTTCCCCTCACATAAAGGCTTCCTTGCTAGGACTCCTCCTGCCCAATGACGAGACAGACCCTGGCCTCCTACCCGTATCATATCTGTGACGATATGAAGGTAAAGATGAGTATTTACCAGCCTTGTCCATGTCCCTATCACTTCCCATATTGCCTCCAGTCCCCATTGCACACGGACACAGCTCTTAGCCCCGGCTTACCTAGCGTCAGCCTGGTCCTGCCAAGCCAGGTGCCAGCACTGCTGAGCCAGCCATAGCATATCAGATGGGTCCTGTAGGTGAACAGTGCCAGTAAGAGGGTATCTCTTAGCCTCTCCTAGAAGCTCCAGCTCCATTGTGGAGCCAACAGAAGCTCTGTCACTATGAAAGGAAGCCATATAAAACCCCGACATTTATTTATTTTTTTAATAACCCTTTTATTACCTTTCCCCCTCTCTACAGAACTTGAAAGCTGGTTTACTCTCACAATTTGACTGTAAAATATCCATAGCCATCCAGGCAAATCTTCCCTGGGAGAGTTCCCAGACACTACTCGTTTATAATAGATATGACGAAAGAGAGAAACTGAATACAAATGGAGCATTTGTAGCCATGGTATAAAATATTCAGCAACTAGCAGAGCAGGATGATGTTGAATATCTCTCAGCTGATGAGAGAGCAGGGTGAAGGGGAGCTCCCTGGAGGCAATTCCCATTCTTCTGAAGTTATTTGGTCATCGGTTTTCCTTCTTTTACCCCCCTGCCTCAACTCCCCCCCAGAGCAAGTGTTTATATTGCCCTACAATCCTGCCAACCCAAACAAAAGAAAAAAAACACGAGGAGGAGTAGGAAAGAAATAGAGTTTCCAGCAGACATTCAAGAATTAGAGCGTCTTGTCTGTGGCAGACACAAATACATCAAAGGAGGAATTGCTCACTATATGCACACAGAGACCTGTTCTCGAGTCCAGCTCCTTGTCAGGTTGGTCTGGTGAGTCTCAGCATTCAGCTGGAAGCAGATCCCCAGGTTTCTTTCTCCACTGTCAGATTCCTCTTCCTCTCTTCCCAGAGGTGTCCTGCAAAGGGGATGCTGTGAGGGACCAACTTGCTGGGGATACCTACATGCATGACTCTGAATGTACCCAAACAGCTAATTTTTAGCTTCCTATCGATTTGTGATCTCACCAATAGACCCTTTTTTTTTGCTGTTTTTAATACAACTCATCACTGCGTACAGGCTCATGTCAGTATTCTGACTCAAAAAGGGGAGATGGCAGAGAACTCTCCCCACCTCCTGGGGTATCTGCTAGGTTGGAAGTGTTCAGCTGCCTCCTGTAGTATGGCTGGCAGGTCCTAGGCAGCAGGAGATGAGCCTGGTTGAAGATCCTACTCTTGGCTTGCAGTTTTATACTTCGAGCCTCCTTTCTGTTCTGGTAGTATCACAGTCTTACCTTGGCCAGTCCCTCTTCCAGGAGTCAGAGAATAGGCTTATTTGCTGGTATGTGGCCAGTATCTATAAAAATCCTGGAGAACTGAAGGTGCTATTGTTCCAGCTTAGTGCTGACATGGACTTTATCTGATCACACCAGCTACAACTGGCCTGTGAATTATCAGAATGGGAGGTTTTCGAGGAAATCCTAAGCTGCTGTGAGGATCCATGCTTGGTACTGATTAAGAGGGATTTTAGATTTAAGTCAATGGAAACAATGAGCCTTAATCACACACACCACTTGCCAGAGTATCCAAGACCAAGAAACCCATAAACTTTTGTACAAAAGTAATTGGCTTATAAGCAATCCACTTACACTGGTAGTGTCAACACTGATGCTCTCTTCCTGATCAGGAAACACAGACCAGAAAGGCCTGTCATAACAAATTGCTGGTTTACTTCTTCAACTCAAATTACGCAGCTGGTACAAAGGTGTGTTTGAGACATTGTGGTGAATGAACACAGTGGGAGCCAGTGTTTGCAGAAGTGCCGTGGTTGCGTCTTGTTTCTGACAAGTGACAGAAGTAAGAGCTATCAGGTCATGCTGATTGGCAGGCACCAGCTATGCCAATATCAAAGTGATCTGAACCATGAAGATCTTTTTGTAATACTCAACGTCTTAGCACCCTCTTTCCCACCCAAACCTTGTGGATATATGTATTCTGTTGGTTCAGGTGCCACTGTGCACAGTTACACAGCTGCCATCCTGGAGTTAGCTGCCTTGTGTTGGAGATATAACTTTTGCTTGATGAACGAACGCATAGTTCATTTAATCCATGCCATTGTGACCAGTGCAGTAATTCTACACAACAGATTACGTCACTGATTTGATTGAGGGAAGGCTGATTTTCCTAATGAGTGTGATTCACTTCCCTCTAGGCTTTTGAAAACAAGTTGCTGTTAGGGCTAAGTGAACAGTTTGTAATGAAAAAATGTATTCCATTTATATATATACATCCTTTCTTTTTCCACTTATTCAGACGGGGTCTTGGCTTTACGCATTCATCCATCAATAGATGAGTATTTAACTAATGTTCCGTGCAGACGTCAAGCAGCTTGCCGTGGGCTATGGTATGGGGCCTTGGATAAACTGTGGTCTCTTCTAATAGTATCTGCTTGGTTCTTCTGGAAGTTAGTCAAATACCATGCTCATGAGCAAGGATTACAAATACCTGGCAAGATAACTATATATTTGTAAAGTGTCATTCAAACTCTGTAAGTTCAATAGAGTGGCTCTGAACCAAAGGCTATAGAATGACTTCAATAGAAGTCATTGCTTTTCTAAAGACTCCAGTGAGCTTTGGATTCTAGCCAGATGGGACCAATACATTATCTAATCAAAGTTTCTGCATAACAAGAGGCAGAGAACTCCCTTCAGTTACTTTTCCTGAAACCCAGGAAATGATAGGTGTCTACAGTTTGATTGGATGTTGATTCACAAACAGCCACAGCTTGCCAGTGAGACTGAATTGTCACTAACCCGAAAAGCTTGGCCGAAGACTGCTGTAAAGGCTGAAGAAGACATGGAGAGGAAGAAAGAGGATTCATACATGGGTTGGCCGTATGTCCTTTCTGTTTTATGAATAATATGACTTCATGTCAGTGCAGGCATTCTGTTATCTTCAATCATGGCACACTGGTCCTTACCATTTCTTGCTCCTACCTAACAGTGTGCCACTCAATCAAGTTCCTACTACAGATAGCTACTGAAATGTTGCCTTCTTCAAAAATCCCCTTTTGCTGTTTTACAAGTCATGATCTGGCCATGTTACTGCTGTAGAATTTGTTGGAAAGGATGGCAGGCACAGATTGCTGACACAGATGCCCTGAATGCCTATAGACAATTTTTACTTCTGCTCACCTAATTTGAGTCACTGTTATTTGTCCTGTGGGAAGCTACAACTACTACAACCCCCTTCCCTTCCTCCCAGCTCTAAGCAAAGGATGTTTCCGTTCAGACTCAACTTATGGCGCAGCCATGTGCAAAGTTGAACATCAGTCAGGGTGTACTGCAACCTGATTGTCTCCTGGGATACTGGGTGCTGCATCCATTATTCAGGCCCTGAAATCACTAGATACAAAACAGACAGTTAAGAGGAAATGCTTAAGCTCTAAGTGCCTATTTGGATTTTCCTTTAGTGCTCACAGGTCACTCTTCTGTTCTCTTCATGGAGCAGTTTCATAGTTGTGCAAGTGGAGTTTGAAATTTGTGTACCTTGTTTGTACCTTTCACCTTTGTTGGACCAGATGATTTTAGAGATCTTGTCCAATCTTAATTCACCTCTCTTTGGGTCAGGTGGAGGAGGAGGTCAGCAACCAGATTTTGAGCAGCGTCTTCAGTTTAACGGAAAGAATGCATGATCTCAGCTGCTCATTCCTGCTGTCTTGCCTGCATCGGTATTGCACTAAAACAGTCCATCTGCTCCAAGCCCTGCAGCTGTGCAGCTGCCCTGTGCTTGGCTCCTGGGGCTGAATGGAGATGGGGAAGTACACTGTTAATAGGGATAGAGACAACATAAGTACATCTGCTTCTGCAGGGTTTTTGTTAACCTCCTCCTGACACCACTTCTATCCAGGGGGCTCTGCAAGTCTGCTTCCCCTCTGACCGAGGTCTTTGCAAAGACTGCCCTCAGAAGAAATGCAAACAGGCTTACCCTGCCTGCCTGTTGTGCTCTTTTAAACCTGGCAGTATGTGTGAAGCAGACCTCTGTTTCTGCTAATCGGAGAGCAGAGCATGGTGCATGCTCTGGAGCCTGAGAATTGAGAACAAGAACTGCGCAAAGGACCCAGCATCTTTGGTGGCAAAGATGAAAGGGTCAGTTATCAAAGCTGTGAGAAGACAGAATGTTTGCCTGGAGGCATCCGGGCATGTCACAAAACAGAGGGTGAATGAGGAGCACGCAGAACTCATAGTAACTGTGCTTCACTCTGCTCCTTGAATCTGCAAAGTTGGTGGGAACACTTACTTCTGTGTGATCTCCTTGCTCTGCTCCTTGCATTCCCATTCTCCCCTGTGTCCAGATGAGTGTCCAGCTGAGACAGTAGTAGGTTCTGTCCTGTGCTCCTCTGCCTGTGGAGGGCAGGAGTTCCCTAGGAGAACCCAGTGGCTGAGTGCCTGGACTGAAGGCAGCAGGGATCTTCGTGCCATGGGAACCTTGGCAGAGGGGGGGATGCTCCTAGCCTGATCCCATGGGTGTTGTAGCCAAAATGTCCCTTGGGGAAGGATATAGCCTGTCCACATTGTCCCCTGCAAAACATTTAAGTACTGGAAAAGGGTTTGATTAAGCAAGCTGGCATAATGAATTAGATGTGGAGTTGGCTAAAAGCCTGAGGACTCCTGCTTCGTGTCTTTTTAAATGCCAGACTGTTCTCTCCCTCTGCTCTGTTCTGGCTGCATATCTGATGGGCCTTTGTTCTTCTGAGACGGCATTAATTTAACATTATGGAATGTGGGTGGGGTTTTCTGTTTGTTTTATTTTTGAGTTTCTGAAACCATATCCTGTTGTCCACAGGCAGGAAAGCCTGTCCCTGGTCAGAGAGAACCTCCAAGGGAATTTTCCCTGAAGAGAGGTGGCAGGATTTTACTTAGTACACACAGCATCAAAAATGGATGTCTTGTATCGTTCATCTCTGTATGCCAACACTTTCTCTAATTAGACCATGGATCAAATGAGCAAAGGAGCTCAAGCATATCTCCACTGCAAGTCTGCTCCTACCATATCACCATCTGCTCTCCATGTACACAGACAGGTGGGGATGTCCTAGAGAGAAGGAGCTGTAGCTGTTAGTCGGCCTGCTTCCCTCCCACTAGCACTTCCATTCCTCATCACTTAAGTAAGGCACGATGGTGCCATTGCATTAACCCCACTGCCCACATGACCCAGCATGTCACCCTAGGTTGCCAGCCATCTGTCCACCTTGCCTTTTCACAGTTATCTCCCTGCTGGCCCATTCTCCAGGCAGGCAGGGCAGAGATCTGTGCAGTTGGCTTTGTTGTATCAGGGGATACTGCTTCAAACCCATCCTCATCTGATGGCGGTTTGGAAGGTTGGGGGTGAAAATGTGATTTTTCTTTAATTGTATAAATCCACAGTAAAATCCAAGGAAATTCCATGCTGCAAAATTTAACTGATTTTCACAGGTTTGCTACAGGGGAAACACTGCCAAGAAAAGCTTACCATATTGCTGTTTATTCTCAGAAAGTCCCAGCCGCAGTAGGGAACTAGAGACTTTGATTCCCCCGATCCTTTTCATCAGTCTCTGCAGCATACTGCAGCTGAAAGAGAATCCCGTAGCAATTAGCAGGCCTGCGACATGGTGCTGAACATGCTTAATGCCTCTCTGAAGCCAAAGGGGATGCCTTGCAAGTAGAGCAGGGATAGCTGTGCTTTCCAAACTCTGACCAAGACTCTGTTTCCTCTGTATTAATGAGCTCTCTGAACTCTCACACTTTGATTTTGCTGAAGCAGTGGAAGGGGTCTGTGTAGTGAACCTGTGAGTCATCACAGAGGACCCTGCACACCGAGCTGGGATCTCAGTTAAAGACACATTGAGGCAAAGTTTCTGTACAGCCAGGAGTGTAAAGCAGCCAAAGGGCTTTAATTGCCTTACTCCGCATAGATTAATGTATGAAGCATCATTAGGTACCATGGAAGAATAAATATATCCTATCAGGGCGCAAAGACAAGACATTCTTGAAAATTATAACTCAGTAACGCTCTGATATTATTTCTCTGTCTCTATCAGTGCCGCAACTGTTTTTCTGCTCTCTGCTTCCCAGCTCTCAGAGCAGTAACTTTTCCCCACAGCACTGTAACTGAGAACACCAGCCTGATACTGACTGCTCTTCATTAGCATCCATCTAAATGAGAGAGGGAGAAGGAGAGGCGGGTATTTGTTCCGGGGATTATGAGCAGTAATAGATTCTCTCTGGGGACTTTGGTTCGCTTCTGGGATTTACCCATGCTAAGCTTTGGGCTTGTAGTTTGTGATCAGTGGTGTTACACTAAACCACGCTTAAGGAAGTACTCAAAGTCCCTGTAAGAAAGATAAGAGCTCTTTTCTCCTTGGCCTGGCTTTAGCCTTGACATCAGGTCTGCAAATGACTCTGCCAGGCTATATAAGGTCTGAGTTGTCTCTGCCCTGGGCACTTCCTGCCACAAATCAGTTTCTTCTCATCTCTATTTATCTTGCCAGTGGCTGTAATACCCTGAGGACTCTCTGCTCTGGATTCCCCTCTCTGGCTGCCCTCAGCTGGGTACCAAACCCAAACTGTGGCAGCAGCCAGAGCTCCATAGGTATCTGATCCCCTGGAATATCCTCATCCCGCAGCAAGAACACTGCAGGAAGGCAGCGGCGAGCTGTGGTGGGATGAGTCTGGGCCTGCAGCCACCCCAGCTCCCAGCTGTGAATCCTGGCAGCCTTTCCCATACAGCCCACGGAGCTCTGCCATGCCTGGCACAGCACTCTGCCTCCTGGTGCTCAGCATTGTCCTCCCTTCACTTTCTGGTTGCTCTCTTACTGGCTTCCACCCAAAATGAGCTGTGTGCCCACCCTTGCACACAGTAGCTTGTCCCCACCCCACTTTCCCCCTCCCAGCTGCCCTGCAGAGCCCTTGAAGCCTGCTCTGCCATCCCACACAGACTGAGTCTATGGTGCTGCCCTTGCAGACTCTGCTTCCCTCCCAATGCCGCCTGTGCTGGTTCCTCTGGATCCATGCTGCTATTCAGCGTGACAGTGAAATCTCCATCCCACGGAAAATGAGAGGAGACCTTTTCTTCTGGTGAGAAGGTAACATTTAAAGGCATCCCTTGGGCTACTCTATCTGGCAGCCCAGCTGGTGCTCTTTTGTGTGAGTGCCACTCTTGAAATGCCAGCTTTGGTCTTAAAGGCAGTCAGCAGAAGGCAGGGCTCGCTCCCACTGTAATTGATTCCTCACTGGCCTTTATTCTCTCTTTTGTTTGAGAAGAAGGAATAATACAGATTGCAAGAGAAATGTGGATATTGTCTTGTTTGGGGAGAGGTAACAATACGATTGTCAGTGCCCTGGAATTTTTCTTGTGTTTGTCTGTCTCTGGTCAGCTGGAGAGATTCAGCAGCAGATACGTGGTCTGTCTTTGTATCTGCTTCACCACCAGGTGCCATTAGGAAATGCCAGACACATCTGATGGAGGAGATGGGGAAAGAGCAATGACTAAACAAATAGGTAACAAAACTGCCAGCTGGCTTCAGACTCTGATACAGGAAACTGAGCGTGATCGTAGTATAAAACCAGATGGGGCTGAAGCCTCATCCATATTTAGCTTGAAGAGCTGATGTCCTTGCCATGCCTTCTAGAAGCACATCCCCAATGATGATGTTCCTAGAGAAGGGAGGTTTTGTGGTTCTTTCCCAGCCTTGGAGAGGCTTTGTAACTTAGTTGGGACTGCATGTAGGCAGCAAGCAGCAGATCTGACCCTCCTTTGCAACTTGATTTTTAAGACAGTTGTGGACACAGTGCTTGGCTGTTTTGACCCTCAATTTTCCACGTGTAGACAGGTATGAAACATGGCATGTTGTGGGCAGACAAGGAAGCTTCCTTTCCAGTTTCAAACTTCTTGAAGAACACCTGCTTGTGTTCAGTATTGTTCTGCTGGAGAATCCGAGGGCCAAAAGGTTGAATGCTGCAAGGACAGCAGGCTGACAGCGAGGACATGCTCAGGCTCTGTTTGGGTTCAGGCCAGGTATTCACAGCCAGCACTCTAGGGGCACTAATTTGCATTCCAGATGCTTTTATAAGTACCTTTCTATCTCACCTCCTCTTTTATCCTGCGGCACAGCAGAGTTCATTTGCTGCTTGATTTGTCTCAGTGCTGGCGGCTCAGCCAGGCTCTGGTGTGGTGAATCCCAGCTGCCATCCCTGAGTGAGGCTAGAATGGACAGCAGTTGACTTTAATGCTTGCTTGCTGGCAGCTCCATATCAGTTCTTCATTTAGCCTCAGTCCCTGGACTCACCAGCTCTGATAGCTGTAATTAGCTGCTCTGAACACACTCCTGTTGACATTGATCTATGGAGTTATGTAGATCCTGTGTGGGCTGTCAGTTTGGCTAAGGGCCCCAGTGGTGACTAGGTATCCTTCCAGTGAGGCTTCCCTCATAAGTTGCTTCTGAGTGTAGGGAGGTCACCAAGAAGCCTCAAAGCTGGTTTTGTCAGAGGCTCCAATGTTGATCCGTGTTCCCAGGAGGGAGATCCCACTTGCTTACTTCTGCCTCGAGGTTGTGCAGTGGCAGCTGATCGAAAGAGGAACAAGTCATGTTATCTGAAGTGGGAAACTCGGAACCACTGGGGAAGGAGTTTGATATATTTGATATCCTAATATTTCCAGATGGAAGGATATTTTCCCAGTCTTCTTTTATTCATCTTTGAATCACAGGATCTTGAAGAGAGGTGTTAGCTCTGCAGGCTCTCCAGAATACATCCCAGGTGGTAGGATGTCCCCTTCCTTTCTTGCTGTCTTACCCACTCCCTCTTTGGTCAGGTCTTCATCTATTTGTCTCAGCCAGCCTTAATGCTAGTGCTTCTGAATATTTCCAGTCAATATCCATGTCCATCTTTTCTCAGTTCACTAAATTATACACATACTTCATTCTTTTAACCTTTTCTTGTAAGTCAGCCGCTCAGAATCTAAACATTTCATCATCTTTATTATGCATCTGTGAACTCCTTGTGATGTATCTTGCTCTCTATCAGCAAGGCACTCAGCAGGAGTACTTCCAGGTCCCTGTCCTTCACACAGTACCCTGAGGGCTAACGTGCCAAGAAGGAAGGATTTCAGAATATTGCATAGGAAGGAGGTTATCAAAGAAAGTCTGTCTCCCTGTCCCTTTCCCTGACCTCTCACTGCTCCCAGAAAGCCATACCCAGGCAAGAAGGCAGCATTCCCAACTGCAGATAGACTGTGGATGTTTAAGTAAGGGTTGTTATTGCCTCTCTGCTCTCAGGGGTAATATGTCTCTGTATCAGAAACACTGATGAGCAAGAGAGTGACTGGAGTCCTGATTGATTTTTTTGGTTCATCAGCTGAATTGGAAAAAAAAGAAAGTGTTTCAGTTCAACCCTGAATGAATGTTTAAAAATGTGTTTTTATTGAAACAAAAAGGAAAAACATAAAGTCAATTGGGGAGGATTACTAAAAAGATACAGTAGGTAGACAGAGGTTCATTTGGTAGGTAGAGGGGGGATGTGACACTTTTCAAAGTGAAAACTGGAAATGCTTTCAGATTTGTCGGCTTTGTTTTTGTTTTAGTGACAGACTAAACCTTTTGGGAATTGTGTGATGGAAAGAGCTTAAAGCCAGTGCTGATTCGGAGTGTTTGTGTCCCTCTGAAAATGTGGGGGCAGGCATGAGAGGCAGTGCTACAGGGCACCAGCAAAGCACAGTTGTGTGCTTCAGGGCAAGTAACCAAGACAAGTGGCTGCTGAGGACACAGGTGATATTTCTAAGGACCAGGGTCAGGAAAAGCTGTAGACTAAATATTCCGCATGACAGTGGTGGAAGGGGAGAGGGGAACGTTTGTCCTCGGGCTCTCAGTTCAAGTGGAGTGTGCACCAACTGGTGTGGATCCAACACCCAGTCATCAGGATGCAACAGGAGCAGAAATGCTAGGGAAGAGAGGTGGAGGGAGCTGGGCTTGCTCCATCAGGCAAAGAGGGGGCTGCTATCAGCCCTTGACCACTAACTGAAAGGCAATTACAAAGGTAATTTGTCATAGAATCACAGAATCATAGAATGGCCTGGTTCTGATCGCCGAAGTCGCCTGACTCGGAGCCGTCCCGGACCGATCAGCAGCGGCTGACCGCGTGGTCAAGGGGGATCTCGGGCGGTTCCTTCAAGCAGGGAACCCCCGGGTAGAGGAGAAGCCGGCAGCTCTCAGGGAGCAGCTGACGCAGCCGCTGACGCAGCGTGTGGGCGTTCCCTGCCTACGGAGGGAGATTTAAACGGGCACAAGGAGGGCAGCGACTAGTCGCTGCCCACCAGAAACGGTCAGGAAGAGGCGGGGCTCGTGCACCTCTTGACTTCCTGTTTCAGCTCTGGTAAGTATCTGCTCCAACATGGGTGCTCCCCGGCGAAAGGCTGCTGCCAGAAACACTGAGGAGGCCAAGACAAGGGTCCCGATCTCACAGAAACGGGAGGCAGCAACCAAGAAGACTGCAGAGACCCAGACTGACGTCCTGCACATGCCTTATAGGAAGGCTGCTGCCAAAATGTCTGAGGAAACTCAGACTGAGCCCCCAACCCAAGATGCTGGTGTGCAGGTCTCTGGCTGTACTGAGTGCCAGAGCCTGGCCCTTGCAGGGCTGGGTGAGGGAGGCAGTGATTGTGTTCACTGCGACCAGGTGAACTACTTGCTCAGCCTAGTGGTTGACCTGAAGGAGGAAGTGGAGAGGCTGAGGACTATAAAAGAGTGTGAGAGGGAGATTGACTGGTGGTGTCAGTCCCTCTCAGCCTCAAGTTCTCAGCACACAGTCGAGGCTCCTAATGGAGCATGTCAGCCCCTGCCACCTCACAAACAGGTGGTAAAGGGTAACCAGCCAGCTGGCAACACTGCAGCCGGCCCCCTGTCCTCTCTTCCCCCCAGCAGTAACTTGAGAAGGGAGGAGGAGTGGAAGCGGGTACCTGCTCGAGGGAAGGGGCATCCTCCATCACGACCATCCCCGGCTCCCCAGGTGCCTCTGCGAAACCGGTTTGAGGCCCTGGAACTTGAGGGGGGGACTAGTGAGAGTATGGAAACAAGTGCACCCATGAGGTTGCCACAGGTGAAGCAGTCACCCCGAAGCCTCAAGACTGCTTCTACACGTAAGGACAGAAGGGTGATTGTTGTAGGTGACTCCCTTCTGCAAGGAACAGAAGGCCCTATATGCCGGCCTGACCCTACCCGCAGAGAAGTGTGCTGCCTTCCTGGGGCACGGGTCAGGGACATTTCAAAGAAAATTTCTAGATTGATTCATCCTTCAGACTACTACCCACTTTTAATAATTCAGGCTGGCAGTGAGGAAGTTGGCAAGCAAAGCCTGAGGTCCATCAAGAAAGACTTCAGGGGAATGGGGCGAATACTTGAAGGAGCTGGGGTGCAGGTGATCTTTTCTTCTATGCCCGTGGTGTCAGGAAAAAATACAGGGAGGATCCAAAAAACCCATCTCTTAAACAGATGGCTTAAGAGCTGGTGCAAACACAAGAATTTCGGCTATTTTGACCATGGGGCAATCTACACTGCACCTGGAATGATGGCTGCTGATGCAAGCAGCCTGTCCCTGAGGGGTAAGAGGGTATTAGCTGAAGAATTAGCGGGACTCATTGATAGGTCTTTAAACTAGGAACGAAGGGGGAAGGGGGCAAAATAAGGGCTACTGGGGTTGAACGGTACATTCGAGGGATTGTACCAAACTCTGTGGGCAAAGATTGCAGAGTGCAAAAGGAGGGAGTAGGGCAGGGGGATGCTGGGGATGCCGCTGTTTTAGTGGATCCTGGATCGCTTATGAAGGTGGTGAGACGGACAGCCCGGCTGAAGTGCCTTTATACTAATGCACGGAGCCTGAGTAACAAGCAGGAGGAACTGGAAACTGTGATGCACTCTGAAAATTATGACATTGTTGCTATCACAGAAACATGGTGGGATGACTCCCATAATTGGGATACTACCATCGATGGCTATAGGCTCTTTAGGAGAGATAGGCGAGGTAGGAAGGGTGGGGGAGTCGCCCTTTATGTCAGAGATTGGATAAACTGTGAGGAGCTCCCCATGAGAAACAGTCAAGAACAGGTTGAGAGCCTGTGGGTTAGGATTAGAGATGGGACTAATAAAGGTCAGCTGGTATTAGGGGTATACTACAGGCCACCTGATCAAGGGGAGGCTGCTGATGAGGCTTTCTTGCTCCAGATGCGTGAGGCGTCTGGCTCACGGGCTCTTGTCCTGGTGGGGGACTTCAACCATCCTGACATCTGTTGGGAAAACCACACGGCGAGCTGCAAGAGCTCCAGAAGGCTCTTGGAATCCATTGATGATAGCTTTCTGGTTCAGGTATTGGACAGACCGACCAGAGGTCAAGCGTTGCTGGACCTGCTGCTCACCAACGCTGAGGAGATCATCAAAGGCGTCAAGGTTGGAGGCTGCCTGGGCTCCAGCGATCATGCCCTGGTTGAGTTTGTGATCTCAAGCGATGTGGGCCTGGCAAAGAGCAGGACCAGGATGCTCAACTTTAGAAGAGCAGACTTCAAGCTACTCAATGGAATGCTGGCCAAGATCCCCTGGCGCGCTGCCCTCAAAGATAAGGACGTTGAGGAGAGCTGGCTACTGTTCAAGGATGCCCTCCTGGCAGCACAAGAGGTCTCCATTCCCCTGATTAAGAAAGTGGGCAGGAGAGGTAGAAAACCGGCATGGCTCAGCAAGGACCTGCTAAGAGAACTGAGGGTGAAGAAAGGGGTGTACAAGCTCTGGAAACAAGGCTGTGTCACCCGGGAAGAATACAGGGATGCCGTCCGAACTTGCAGATGTGGGATCAGGAAAGCCAAGGCGCAGGCAGAACTGAACTTGGCGAGGGATGTGAAAAACAACAAGAAAACCTTCTACAGGTACATTGGCCAGAAGAGACAGGCCAAAATGGGCGTGCCTACTCTGGTAAATTTAAAAGGAGAAATGGCTTCAACAGATGAAGAGAAAGCTGAGGTGCTGAATGAGTTCTTCACCTCGGTCTTCACTGGTGGCCAGGATTCTAGTCTTTTTCACGTCCCTAAGTCTTGCACCCCCATACCTCCATGTGGGGACCAAGGAGGTAAATCCCTCCCCACTGTAAGGGTAGAGCAAGTCCGAGAGTGCCTCCTTAGACTGAATGAGTATAAGTCTATGGGGCCAGATGGCGTGCATCCCAGGGTCCTGAAGGAGCTGGCTGAGGTGGTTGCTGAGCCGCTCTCCATCATATTTGAGAAGTCGTGGCTGTCAGGTGAGGTCCCGGATGATTGGAGGAAGGGTCACGTCACTCCCATTTACAAGAAGGGGAGCAGGGATGACCCGGGTAACTACAGGCCGGTGAGTCTCACCTCTGTGCCTGGGAAGATTATGGAACAGATCCTCCTGGACAACATGCTTGATCACATAAAGAACAAGCATGTGATCCGAGACAGCCAGCATGGCTTCACCAGGGGAAGGTCATGCTTAACTAATCTTGTGGCCTTCTATGATGGAGTGACGGCGTTGGTGGATGAAGGGAAGGCGACCGATGTCATTTACCTGGACCTGAGCAAGGCCTTTGACATGGTCCCCCATCACATCCTCATCTCCAAATTGGAGGGAGGTGGATTTGATGGGTGGACAACTAGATGGATAAGCAATTGGTTGAAAGGCCGCAGACAGAGGGTGGTGGTCAATGGCTCTATGTCCAGGTGGAGGCCGGTAACGAGCGGCGTCCCTCAAGGGTCTGTCTTGGGACCGGTGCTCTTTAACATCTTTATTAATGACATCGATGAGGGAATGGAGTGCACCCTCAGCAAGTTTGCTGATGACACCAAGCTGAGTGGTGCAGTCGATACGGTGGAGGGAACAGATGCCATTCAGAGGGACCTTGACAGGCTGGAAAGCTGGGCTCGGGTGAACCTAATGAGGTTCAACACGGCAAAGTGCAAGGTTTTGCACTTGGGCCGGAAGAACCCCAGGCACCTGTACAGGCTGGGAGGAGTTGTCCTTGAGAGCAGCTCGGCTGAAAAAGACCTAGGGGTCCTGATAGATGAGAAACTTAACATGAGCCAGCAGTGCGCTCTGGCAGCCCGGAAAGCAAACGGGATCCTGGGCTCCATCAGGAGAGGGGTGGTCAGCAGGGATAGGGAGGTGATCATCCCTCTCTACTCTGCTCTTGTGAGGCCCCATCTGGAGTACTGTGTCCAGGTGTGGAGTCCTCAGTACAAAAAAGATATGGAGATTTTGGAAAGGGTCCAGAGGAGGGCCACAAAGATGATCAGGGGGCTGGAGCACCTCCCCTATGAGGACAGGCTGAGGGAGTTGGGTTTGTTCAGCCTGGAGAAGAGAAGGTTGCGAGGTGACCTCATTGCAGCCTTTCAATACCTGAAGGGAACTTACTCCCAGGAGGGGAGTAAACTCTTCGAAAGGGCTGATAATAGCAGGACTAGGGGAAATGGTTTTAAGTTGAAGGAGGGAAGATTTAGGTTGGATGTTAGGGGAAAGTTCTTTACTAGAAGGGTGGTTAGGTCCTGGAACAGGCTGCCCAGTGAGGTTGTGGATGCCCCGTCCTTGGAGGTGTTCAAGACCAGGTTGGACAGGGCCCTGGGCAACCTGATCTAGTAAATGTGTATGTTTGGTGGCCCTGCTAGGCAGGGGGGTTGGAACTACATGATCCTTGAGGTCCCTTCCAACCCGGGTAATTCTGTGATTCTGTGATTCTGTGAAAAGGCCTACAATGATCATCCAGTTTGAATACCCCTGCTATGTGCAGGGTCTCCAGCCACCAGACCAGACTGCCCAGAGCCACATCCAGCCTGGCCTTGAATGCCTCCAGGGATGGGGCATCCACAACCTCCTTGGGCAGCCTGTTCCAGTGCGTCACCACCCTCTGCATGGAAAACTTCCACCTAATATCTAACCTAAACCTCCCCTGTCTCAGTTTAAAACCATTTCCCTTTATCCTATCACCATCAACCCATGCAAACAGTCTTTCCCCGTCCTGTTTATACACTCCCTTCAATAACTGGAAGGATCAGATCCAATGCTGGACTTGGCCAAACAAAGCCTGTCTTGATCTAGAGCTGGAAACAGCTTCAGGCAAGAGGCTGGACAGGACACCTGTGTAGGTTCCTTGCTGCTGTTTATCTTGCTCCACAGCTGCTTCTCTGAACAGCTTTGTATTCCCACACCTTGTAACTAGTCTATCTGCCGCCCGCTCCTTGTGCAAGGTCAAACAGCCATGCTACAGACTGCTTCTTCATTTCCTCTGTCTTCCTCTGGGTATATATCCTCCTCTGAAGAGCCCGGGTAGATTAAATACTGCCAGTGAGACACATTTGTCAGCTTAGGAGAAGGAGCTATGCCAAGGGTCAGCCCAGCAGACTGGGTTTCTTGCAAGCACCCTGTGTCACCAGCACCCGATTTCTCTCCTACAGGCTCCTTGAATCTTCTGGTTCGCGTGCGGAACAAGCGGGCCATCGACACCCAGGTGTGGTCACTCAGCGGGAACCGGGGGAACATGTGGCAGCAAGCACATGTGCCCATCAACCCACCTGGGCCCTTCCAGGTAAGCCAGGGCCACAGCTGAGGAGCTGCATACCACCTACATTCTGCACCCCATGGTCACTGAGGCAAGGCAAGAGCTTAATGCACGCACAGAGGTCAGAGGTGACTTTGATCGCTGGATGCTTCTCAGAGCACGTTCTGCAAGAGCCCACCTCCACTATTCCTCTGGTTTAGGACTGTAAGGTGGCTTGCAGATGTGAACTGGGCATGATGTATCTGCTTGATGAGTTGTTTATGAGTACCAGGAAGGTGTGTGGCTTTGTTATCGGATGTTTTACTGCAGGTGCTTTTGCCCGACAGGCTACTTGGCTGTTGTAGTGTTGTTTGTGAGATCTGGGGCTATGCAGGCTAGTACAATGTGGTACTGTGGCAAAATGCCCAGCACACTTTTGGGTACTATAAAATAATAAATAAGGATTTAGTTACTCTTGCGAGTGCTGTTCAATGTTGGTTTTGCTAGTGCAAGGTACTTAATAAAGCAGAACTCTGCATGCTCATTTATTACACTGCAGACAGTACACAGAGGTTGATTCTCTACTCTGTGAGGCTCAGCACTCCAAATCCTATGTGTGCTGGAGAAACAAGGAGAAGCCATTCTCAGGGGAACCCGGTAAGAGCTGGTTTGCTTCTTGTATGGAAAGGAAACAGGTCCTCCACAGCTTCACATTGGGCTCTGCCCCATAATCTGATTGCAGATCATCTTCGAAGGTGTCCGGGGCACAAGCTATGAGGGAGACATTGCCATCGATGATGTCACTCTGAAAAAGGGGGACTGTCCAAGAAAGCCAATTGGACCAAATAAGGGTAAGAGTGTGAATACCCCAGAGGAAAATGAGCCTGCGGGAGTGCACATATGAATGCCTATGTTAGGGACATTCCCCTAATTTCAGTGCACACTGATGTATCTGTGGGGCTTAACAAAACAGACTCTATCACCAGAAGTTAGGAAAGGGCCCATCAGACTTTTAACTTATTCCTTATAATCATGAGTCAGGAAAAGCTCAGAGGAACAACTGGATCCTATAGGGGCTGTGCTGCCAGGCACCAGTATGCTGAAAAACAGCTGGCTTAAGGATGTCACCTCCAGGTAGCTGAAAGGATTCCAAAAAATGAGATCTTCATTCTCACTAAGGTTAAAACCATATAGCAAGGTGCATGAGCAGTATGCAAGTGTTAAGTCTTTGGGTGGGAACCACTTGGTGTGCCTTGTGCCTTAGTCCTGCCTGTGTCCTCATTGTGAGCAGAAGCGGGGAAAAAAATGGTTGAGGAAGAGTTCCTTCCAACAATTTTTATAATTCCAGTAGTGAAGGGGAAAACAAAACATCAAAATAGTCAGAATACCCTAAAAATGTTCAGATTTCCAACATAGTTAAAGGTCCTGAGAAGGCTGAACTTAACCAAACCACAAAGGGAACTTTTTCCTTGTCTGAAGTTGAATTATCTGGGGAAGAAAGGAAGGTTGAATTGCAAAAGTGACCAAGATTCAGCATTTTTGGCCTGGAAAAGAAATAATTTGGGGAAGCCTTGAAAACATCCAGGGAAGAGTAGAAAGACTTTTCGTTATATCTGGGATATGCTTCATGGTTTGGGGTGTGAGGAGACACAGTGACACTGCTGTGCACTGACTTGTTTGATGAGGTCTGTATCTTTTCCATCACTAATTCTCACTTTCTCTCTCCTTGCCTGGCAGCGGTTGCTCTTCCAGGAAGTGGGGTCCCAACCCAGCAAGGCCCTTCTCTTTGTGGCCCATTGACTTTCTTCCTTTATGTGCTGCTCAGATGATGGCAAGTGAGCGCTCCTGTCTTCGGACCAAGACATTCCTGCTCCTTTCCTACTCAGCCACCTCTGCTCCTCTTCCTCCCCTCCTCACTGGCACACCAAAGTGTCCATACGTTACCAAAGACTGACAGGCATGACCACGCAAAGGGATCTGGTTCAGAACTGGAGCACTCCTTGAGAAAGTCATAATGTCTAAGACAAAACTAAAAAGTAAAGACAACGTTTTTAAAAAGCACGTGCACCAGAGAGTGAGAGAGAGAGGAAGGAAGGAAGGAAGGAAAGAAACAGAAACGCAGGAAAGAAGGAATTACAGACACACACAAAAAAGGAATGAAGAAATGTGAAGAGCAAATGAAGGAGGAAAAATCTACCCCTATATTTCCTTGGGAATGTCGGACAGGGCTTCCTCAGGGAAGTGGGAACTTGTTTTAAACAAACAAACAAAAATATATTAAAGCACAAATTTCTACCAGAACAGTTACCTTCTTTACCACAGAGCCCGCAGCTTAGTGGACAATATATCGCAGCCTTCTCCTCAGCCCACCATGTTCTTCCACTGGCTGGGGCTGCCCTGCAGTGATGCAGCAGCTGCCCTACAGGCCAGCGGCCAGAGCACCCTGCCTCGTCCGCATGTGCTTCAGTGTCTCTATCCATCCACCCTCCAGGCTCTCATGTATTTAATTGCCCCCTGTGCAGTTTGCTTTGGCCCACGCTGCTGTCCTCTCCCCACCTTTTTGTGCTTCTCATCCACCAGCCTGAAGAAGATGGAGCAGGAGTGGACCCATCCCGTGGATCCTGCTGAATGGTGGAGGAGTCCCAACTGGATCCAGCTGCAGTGCAGGCCCCCACATGCCTCTTTCTCTCTCTCAGCAATTCTTGCTGGGTGGAGAAACTCTGAGGGCAGATTTGAGCTGCAGGCAGAAAGGTCTCTCAGTGGGGTGGGGTGGGAAGGGAATGTAAGGGAAGGGAAGGGGGGGACCAATTACACATCAGCTTCTCACTATATTTGTTGGGATGAGAGCTGCCTCAGCCCTAAGCCCAGCATTCCTTCTCTGTCTCTCTTGCATTATTTATTTATTCTAGTCTTGAACTCCATTGTTTAACTTCCCTCAGTTCAAGCTTTTTGAATGATGGAAAGAGTCAGGCACGTTAGCCTCCTTCAGCCAAACAGCAGGTCCCATGCCCACATCCAGCCCCCCGGCCAGCTGTGCAGACAGCGCTGATATTGCCACATCATTTCTCAGGCCTTTAGCTGCAGAGAGGGGAAAATGTGGCACAGCACCACTGCTCAGGGGAGAAATGGTTGAATGCCATCTGTACATTGCAGACCCCAGGAGAAGGGTCTGCCTGCATCGACCAAGCAGGAGCCATGATTTCCTTGCTTCAAGTGGAAGCAGCAATGGGTATGACTTACCTCCCAGCATAGGGCAGAGTTATCCCCACATTACAGTGCACTGGGGGTCACTAGCCTCCTAGCTGAGTGGGACTTCTCCCCTTAAGGACTCCCCATCTGAGCTCTGTATCTGGGGCACAACAGGTGCACAATGAGCACAAAACCCCCAGTATTCATTGCCCTTTCCCCATTTATGATGAATATATCAGCTTCTCTGAGAAAACCATGTTTGTCCAAAATCATCTGAATGTATTAGCTGCCTCTTGCCATTGCTCAGCTTCTGGAAACAGCTGGTGCCTCCTTTCCTCCAGTGATGGAGGGGGAAGGCTTTTATTTAACACCCAAGAGATCCAGTCTGAATTCCTGAACACCAACTCTCTTTGCTCCTCGGTGAGAGTTCTTCTGCATTAAAACTCCATGGCCAGCATCAGAGAGAGAAAAGACATCAGCTCTGAGGGATGAGGGGCCTCCTCCATACAGAGCGGTACAAGACAAGAGAAAGGGGTTGAAGCAGCACTCCCTTGCTCCTATTGCTTTTCTCCATTTCCCAGGAAAAACCCTATCAGTCCTCTGTCTCTGCAAGGTCTGCTTCCCCTCCAGAGTGTAGACCTTGATCACACTGCCTATTTGACCAGGAGACCTGCGGCTGTCTCACTGGGCCAGGCAGTGCTGTGGGATGCTGTGGGATGCTGTGGGTGCCTGGAGCAATTCTGCTTCTTGCTGTCTGTTGCTATTTTGACAGGCAGACAGTGCCCTCAGCATCTTTGAACCGAGCCCTTTCAGTCCAATGGTCTGCTCTTCTTTTTGCCTATGTCTGTTGGAGGATAGCAGTCATCACCCTGATAAGAGTCTGCTTTCAGTCCTAGCAGAGAGGTGATGCTCTCCAAGAGCCTTTGTATGCTATGTGGTGTCTCCTGACCTGTTAGCAGTGTTATCTTGCTGACTCCAGGGGCCTCCCTCTGGGCAGAGTAGGAAATAGGAGTGTTTTCCTTTCAGGAAGAGATAGAGCAGGGCAGTCATCCCACCTTCTTCTGGGCTTTGAGGCAGGGATCCTCATGGCCTTGCTTCCATGGGCTGCTCAGGGCCTTGGGAGAAGGTTGCACAAATGCATTTTGCTTATGCTCAGTGGGCAGCAGGGCTGCTGAGGGGTTGGGGAGATGGAGTCGGAAAATTCAGGCCCACAGACAGAGCAACATCTGTGTTGTGTCTGTGCCCTGCTGCCAGCCCTGAGCCCGTGAGGAGGGGTGTAAGTGCCTCACAAGCCCACCCACGGCTCAGGAAGCCCCTCCTCAGCCATGGGCTCAGGGCAGAGCAAGCAGTGAGCAGTGAGGCCTTCTCCTCCTTGCTATCAGGCACCCACGTGCCACTTTGTTGGCCCCGCAACTCTGGTAAAAGTCTCAGGGAGCCCCTTCCAGCCTACAGCTCTGCTCCTTTATCTCTGGCTTGAACACAGCTGCTGGTGAGTCTGGTGGAAAGCCCTTAACCCAAGTGCCTCAGCTCGTCAGAAGCACCAAGGAGGAAGGGACAGCCCTCATTCCCCTTACAGATGTGCAAGGGGAGCGTGACGGAGGGAAGAGGCACTTCAGCAGCGAGGACAAGGAGCTGTGCAGTGATGGAGGCCGCTGTTTGTGTGGCGTATGTGTGCATGCAGTGGTGGACGAGAGGCTCTGTCCCCTTTCCCAAGAGCAGCAGTGTTTGGGGTTTGCTACCCCGTCCCTGTGCTTGAGGGGACAGTTCTCCTTGGGGAAGTAATGCATCCCAGGTGAGATGTAAAGCCATGCTCCTCACCCCTTGCAATTAAAGACCCCCTCACACTTTTCACAGCGTTCTGGCTAAATTACCATCCTTAAACTTAATTACAGACTGTTGTCTTAAATATCTGTTGCAGTCCCAACCGGGTACATTATGTTTCCCTTCCCGATGTTTTATGTTGCTCTGTGCTTATCGAGTAGCTGCTTTATTCCACTCCAGAAGTGGCTGCATTTCAGTGATGGTGGAGATTATTCTGTACATAGAACAAAAGTCCCTGCAGAAGAAAAGTGCAATATAAATTTAAGAGACTGCTTTTATTTACAAGGAGACCTCTGCTTGGTAGTTGTAGAAATACATTAGGAAGAATGCTGTGTGGGTGTTAGCCGATATATACTCAATTTCTTCTCTTTTTTTTGGGGGGTATAAAGCAGAAAATATGTGAGTGTGCAGGCTCCTGGGTATAAGCTGTAGATATTAGAAGCAGTGACTGCTACTGTGTAGTTACAAGCGGGGCTTACAAAAAAACTTTCATTTGAAACCTCTTTTTGTAGTTGTTCCTTGTATTCTGAAAAAAATAATAATATATATATATATACATTTTTGTATTATAATTTTCCACGTTTTGGTGAAAGTCCCAATAATAGGACATCAACAGGACATTAATCCATAGCTTTTAACAACACAAATGTCGATTCCTACCCCGGTTCTGAAAAGCAGCTCCTGACCGCTAACAGTAATAGCCTGTTTACCTCCGTGTAGATCAACCGCTGGAAAACGATGGAGCTAATGTGTTTCACTTGATGTGAAGTTAAGTAATTTGGAATGCCTGAGCGCTACTCTGCCCCAGCCACGCGAGAGTGAAAAATGTTTCATCTCTGTGACAAATCACAGTGCAGAGCGCCAGCGGCTGGGGAGCTCCTGAGCTGCGTGGCTGGGAGCGGTAAGGGTCTGCCCTGCACAGCATGCTGCCCTAGCAGGAGCCCTGCTTCTGGAAGCAGTGCTGCTCTGGGAGAAGGTAGGGCAGCAATCAGGGGGAAAGGGGAGAGGAGGGAGGTCAAATGTTTAGGTGTTTCCTCCAAGGATAATTATGGATGTATGAATGAGCGTAGTAAACACCATATAAATTGTATTCTGCTCTCTATTGCTGTTCAAAGCATGGAAATCTAATTTCTTTTTATACAAAGTCCTGTGGGTACGCTGCTTCGGAACAGCATGAAAATGCATCGGCTCCAGAGACAACTAGGGTGCTCCCTCTGCAGCCTGTCTGTACTGCTCCATACCAGGAGAACCACCTTCTATTGGCATCTTTGTGCATTGCAGCTGGGCAGGGATGGTCACCAGGAGCAGGCGGCAGCGCTGGTGAGAGAAGCATTGCTCCATCACACCATCACAGAGGCACCGGGTGTTATGAAAAGGGAGACCTGCAGGAAGGGTGTCCTAGCATGCAGACAAGGCAGGAGCACAACCCAGTACAGGCTGCTGGGGAAGCCAGGGGCTGCCTCTGTTTGTGTTCTACTTTGGCTCCTCTGTTAACTGCTCGTCCCACTCGGCCTGGGAAGGCGTTTAATGCAGACAAAAGGCATTTGCAGAAAAACAAGTCCTGGAGAGCTCTGGAAATTGCATTTTAACAGGACCCAATTTACACTCTGTGGTAATAACTGGCAGCTGGTGGTTTCCAGCCGGGAGCTGAATAGCCCCAGCACACTCAGCATCCCAATTGATAGCTGTGATAGATATGTGTTTTTCAGCAGTCACCCTTTTGGAGTAAGACATGTGCCAGTTTGTTTGACAACCTGCTACCACCTAGCACACCACAGGGGATTCTGAGCTCTCCTGATGGCTACTCACAGCTTGGTGTGGTCACATCAAATCAGAGACAGCCATTTGTTCATGGGAGGCTCCCCAGGAGCACTGCAGAGAAGCGTGACCCTGGGCTGGGTGTAAGCTGTGCCACCAAGCATCCTTCCTCCAATGGAGGCTGCTCTCTAGGGGCCTGCAGCAGGTCAGTGGGGCTGACTGAGTTCCTACAGGGACAAGGGCATGCATCCCATTCATAACTGCTTCTGGCATGTCCTGGGAGGGTGGTGGGGTTCTCGAGTGCTGGTGATGGAGCAGGAAGACAGGAGCACTTCAAGACATGTGTTGGCTCCATCGAGGACTTCCTGTGGGTCGCATGGTGGCTTTCCCTGTGACACAAGAGGACTCAAGACAAACTCCATGGGCAGCTGAGAGGATGGACAAGATGGCATGCTGGCATTGTTCTTGGGAGAAAAGAAGGATGCACTCTGTGCTGCGTTGCCCATCATCTCACAGGTGGAAGGCAGCGGGCTCTGCCCTGCAGCTGCTTGGATGCTGGATGGAGAATAATAAAAAGCCATTAGACCTATAAACCATTTGCTTGTATGGAAGGAGGCACAGTTTTGTGCTTTCAGTAAGTCTTGTCCTAAAGGGCGATTTAGCTATGAATGCTTGGCTTACAGTGAGATATTTTACCCCCAGGGTAGACTCAGCACAGCAGAACACAGCTGGACAGCCCTCACTCGGTGCCAATAACCATGTCAGAGCTGGTGCCCAGACCTCACTGCTGGCTGCGTTTGTCGCTGTAATAGCCAACCCTGGACTGAAGCACTAAGCCAACTGACGGGTAACTGGCTGCGCTGCCACCCTGTGTGTATTTCTGTGTTCCTCTTGCATACTCCAGCCCTGCAGGAAGATACAGGGCCTGTCGCTGCTGTAGCCAGCAGACGTCCCCCTTGGCTGAAGAGGCTGGGCTCTGGTCCTGCCATTTTGGCAGCAGGGAGGTTTTCAGCTGCATAAAACCCAGCTGTTATAGTGAATATTTACTCCTGGATGGTCAAAACTTGCATAACTGTAGTATCAGATAATCTGCATAGGCAGGCCATGGATAGGTGCTGAAATATGCCAGGCATTGGCAGGGAAAGTGAGCAGCAACTGTGCTGCCCTCAGCATTACAGCTGCTGTGGGCAGTCATTGAACCCAAACCAGCTCTGAGGAAATGCTGACACACCTCACTGTTTGGTTCATATCTGTCTTGTCTCACTGGGTCTTGATCTCAGGAACTGGTCACTGATGCCAATAAACACAGAGCAACAACCAGCAGAAGCTGTAGTGGTACAGTCAACTCAGACGGCTCTTAACTTGTGGTGAGAGGAGAACATCAGTTTCTTGCTGTCTTTGAAATGCCATCAGTACTGACCAGGGGCAGTATGTTAGGTTCTTTGTATTGGTGGCAGCCTGCACCTCCCAGAGGCAGAGCAGCCAGGGAGCCCTGAGCACTGGGAAAAGGGGAGCAAAAGGACTTTCCTGTGAATTTCTTTGATTGCTTCCTAGGGGACCCTGGTATGTAACATCCTGGGAAAAGAAGACACACCCTGAGTTTGCTGGAGGTGACCTATTGTTCTCATCAGGCCTTGCCATTTGTCCTCTGTTCCTCAACCCTAGCTTTCCAGTGCATTGATGTAACTGGTGGCATCAACTTTGGGTAAAGTCACCTGGTGTCAGTGCTTTCAAATAGATGATCTTGGCCTGTTTTCACAGCTCTTGGGACTGTCTGAATTTCACTTCAGAGGGCTCTACAAACATGGGTTAATCTCTTGGGACATTCCCAAAATGGTGGAGATGCTACAGACAAATGTCTCTCCTTTGTGTTTTTGGTCATAGCCCTTGCCTAACATCATGGAGACAGTATTCCAATGTCCATGTGGGGAGGAAAAACTGGTACGAGGATGGTTTCACTTGGATCTTTTTTCTCAGCCAAAAGCATCCAGCCTGTATTGCACTATGCCTAGTGGAGGAAAGGAGCTGTCACTTAGTATGTGACTGTCTCATAGGGCAGCAACTGTGGCATCTCCTGCCTTTGGCCAGAGGTGAGCATCGGGTTGTGTGTTCCACACTCTTCCTCACTCCATCCCCCTGCCCCATGTTCATCCTCATTGGACGCTTCATTCTCAGCCCAGAGAGGTCAGCAGTAGATCATCCCTGGATCCCATGGAAGGGGATCACACCAAAATCCCTCTCTCAGCTTGCAAGGGGCAGGGAGAATCAGCTCAGGCGCAGTGGTGAGCCACTTCAGTGAGATCCAGCACCAGCGGGATGTTGGCAGCCTCATGCTTCCAGGTTGCCAAGGCCAGTAGACAGCACACATTGACCTGATGGAAGCACTACAGAAACATCTGGAGCTACAGGGATATTGTGAAGGGCAGGGGAGTTGTCTGATGTCTCCTGTTTCCTTTTGCATCGGTATCCTGGGTGGGGACCCTTGGGCAGAGCCCACCCACCTCTGTCATCACCACCATATCTTGTCACGTCCTGCTCCACATCTCATACGATGCCATCACGGTCATTGAGCGGAGCTGGGACCCTCTCACCCAGCCATCCACCATGTTAAAAGCACAAAACACCAAGGGACTGAACTGAACCTTTTGAACAGGGTGAGATGTTTTATAAGCACTGCCTCATCCACCCCTAACCCTGACGCACCTGACATGTAACCTATAGACTCTCAACATGGATTGTTTCATACAAATAAAGCTGCAGTACTCAAGTGGGTGAGCCTGTGTGTCCCTCTGTGCCAGGTTGGGATGATGACTAGGATACAGCTTGCAGTATGGGTTGGGGCAGAGAGAAGCTGGGAAAGCAGCCCAGCACTGAGAGGCACATCAGTGTGTGAACGTTGGCACTTTCCAAGGCTGGTTAGGTCACTGGGAAAGGCTTCTCATTCTTGATCAAACCCCACCAAGCTTGGAGACAGCCTGGGAGCGACTCAGAGCAAGGCAAAAGTGTCCTCCGAGAGTCCTGTTGCTTTGTACTTTATTAGTTAACCACCTGTTCTATATGTCCTAACAATGAGGCTTGTCAGAAGCATTCCCAACTTTCAGTGTATTGTCTGGTATAAAATGATACACGCTTCTCTAAAAGCAGGGTTCCTGACAGTCTCAAGCAGGGCACCACCATTTAGAATTAGCTCTGATAACTCAGACTTCTTGCTTTAATTTCTGTCTAGGCCTTTACACCCCATCTGCAGCCATCCTCACATCCTCCATGCTAACTTACATTATTGTAATCCTTCCCTGTGAGAGGAGGATGTGCTGCTGTTTAGAAGCTGGGCTGAGGTTCAGTCTGCTCCTGCAAGCTGCTCTGCACTATTGACTGCAGAGCTGCTGCAGCTCAGATCCTCCTGCATGTGCTGGAGACAATATCACCTCCAAAGGTAAGAACAATGCTAATTTGGTTAAAGTTTGCAATCACTGGGAATGCCCACTGCAAAAGGCCTCATGGGAATGAGTCTGTTTTGTTTTGGCTTGGGGATTCAGTGGTGAGCAATAAATAAAACCTGGAGACAGACAGTGAGTGATGAAGATCAAGAGGAGTATTGACTGCATGCTCAAGTGAGTACAGTCCTTCACATGAAGCCTGCAGGCACAGGTTGCACAGTCATTAAGAAGAGGATAGTAATGTGGGCACACAAGGATGCTTGGCTGCACTTTAGGCTCTCAGCTGACTAAGCTGGCTGTGCACTGCCTTGGTTTTTGCTCACACCTCACATGCAGCCCCTGTGCCATGCAGGGCTCTCCAGGTGCCTGGTCAACACCGTGCCAATACACAAACTAGGCTCTCACCCCAAACTGCACTGCACGGGCAGTATCCCAGAGAGGAAGAGAATACTTATTTGTGAGCCAAAAAAAAAAAAAAAAGAGAGAGAGCAGAAAATGCAACAATCTGGATTTTAAACATTCTGACCCTGTTATTTTTAAAAAGGCCAGAGGAAAAAAAAGAGAAATAAATGATGCTGACTGGAGAGAAAGATTTATGGCTTGCATAACAGGGCCAGGATTTATAAGCAGAACAAAGTGACCTAAAAAGACGAGAAGATTTAGAGATCCGGGCTGTAACTACAGCCCACCACAGCAGCATCATGCCAGCTCTGTCAGCCCCACAGCAGTCACTGGCTGGACAGCCCTGTCCATCAGGTTGTGCGCAGGCAAAGGGAAGGCAAGCTGGATTAGCACTGCACACTGCTGTGCCTCCGTGTGGCAGAGCTGGAACTCCCTTGCTGAGGGGAAATAATAGGGATTCATTAGCTAATGACTATTCATCACCTTTGGGAGAGCTGGTATCTCACAGCACAGGGCAGCATCAGAAAGTGCATCTCTCAAGAGGAGGGCTCCCAGCCCATGCCTGGTGCCAATGTTGCAGCCCCTGGCCAAGCTCCTGCCACATACCAGCCTGGGTGCCAGTTCACCTTCCTGATGTGCCTGGGTCAGCTTTTGTCTTTCCATGACCTGTTCAGGCTGGGTCTGAAAGAAAGCAGGGAGCCTGAAATCACTTGGTTCCATCCTCTGAAAAAAAAAAAAAAAAAAAAAGAAAAAAAAAATTGACAATGCTGCTGACTTGCGGAATCAAACTCTATAATCCAGAGATGGGTTATAAAGCAGGTATGTTTATTCCAGCGTTGCGCAGCGCCGGGTGCAAGGGGGATAGCTCCTCCAAACTTGCACACCGTAAAGAGAAAAGTGTGTTACAGATATAGGTTAAGGTAATACATAATCAATAGTCTCCTCCTCAGTTTGATTACATATTCATTACATTCCCTATGGCCCCGTTCCCCGCAACCCCATTCCCTCATTCCCCCTGACCCCATTCCCCGCGACCCTTGCCGATGTTTTGGGGTGAAATTCTTCTTCTGTTTTCTTCTTGGAGTTATCTGCTGTTATTGTTCTCCCATGTCGGCATCATCTTGCCCGGGGGGGATCTAATCCTTCTTGTCAGAGGTCTCCGGACAGTTTCTTCTTATCTTTATTGCCCTCTTCTCTGGCTTTATTTTGACTAAGTGTCTGTAATCCCCTTTTCCCTGCACTTTTAAATGTACAGTTACCCTTTGTCTTGGTTTCTGTGAAGTTCCCCTTTCCCTTTCTATAGCAAAGTGTTACCTTACCACCATTTTGAGGCTTTGCTCACTCTTCAATTCCCCCCTTTTCTTTAATCTAGCAGGCTTTTACCTGCTAGATTCTTAATGGGTCTCAAAATAGGTTCCGCTCTCTACCTTTTGTCTCAGCTCATGTCTCTTCCAAACCTCGTATTCCCTTCCAGTACCTTGGTACAGACACAAAAGACATCTTATAACAACACAAGTAAAACACACCAAGAGTAGCAAGGTGATGCAGGCTAAGAAAAGCTGTTTTAGTCATCCTAAATTTGGCAACTAGTAAGTTTATCCCATGATCCAGAGAAAACTATTCCCCAATCGGTGTTATCCCTGCCTACTCCATGTTGCAATGCATCTTTGGATAAACAGGATACCTCCTTTTGGATTGTCCATCAGGCATCTGCAGCAGCATCCTCAATTGTTTCTAAGGTTACAGAAATTTTCATACAGTGGTACCCCCCTTTTCTTGGGAGTTCTGTGAACTCAATTTGCCGTTGTTGCTCTGGAAGGCCCTCTCCCATGAGGCCCACTTGTGCCCTGTTCCTGGTACTGGGACTGTACTTTGTAGTGTTGGTTTGCTCAATATATTCTCTTATCTTCCCTTATAACCGGTTTCCATAAAATACTAAAGGGCATAATAATGTGTCCATTTGGGCATGCACCCATCTGTCAACTTGCTCTCTTCCTTTCTAAATTATTAATTGGACTCCTGTTCTCTTTAGAATATTTTACAGGTTTTGACTTGGCTTCAGAGATTTTAAGTTTACCGTCTGGAATTGAAGCCCTCTTCAACTGCCCGTTCTGCCACCTGATCTATCAGCTTATTTTCTGTTTCCTGTACAGTGTTACATTTCTGATGTCTTTTACAACATATAATAACCATTGGTAGATTTAAATCAGGCTGTTTTTCTTGTGTGTGAGCAATCCTTGCTCTTTTCAGATGGTACTATGAGCGTGTGGCACATATATAGCATCTGTCCATATGATTAAAGCTCTCGTCAAGGCAGTTATTTCAGCCTTCTGAGGGGAAGTCCCCACAGCTGGTGGCTGTGCTTCGATTACCTGGTCAGTAGCAGTTACTGCATGTCCTGCCTTACAGTCTCCTTGTCTCATAAAACTGCAGCTTCTGGTAAACCAGGTGTCTTCTGCATCTTCTAAGGGTTCGTCCTTCAGGTTCGACTGACTGGCTGGAATGTGCAGCTTCAGTTGATTTAAAGCAGTCATGTAATAGTGGTTCTCCGGGAGTTCCGCTAAGGAAAGATACTGGGTTGACAATATTAGTCACAATTATTTCTACATCACCCTGCTCTACCAGGATGGCCTGGTATTTCAGGAATCTTTGGGGTGAGAGCCAATGAACTAATGTCCCCCCTTTTGCCTCCAATACAGTAAACACTGTATGAGATATTAAAACTGGTATCCTTTGGCCCAGTGTAGATTTATGGGCTTCTTGAATATTGAGCACTAGTGCAGCCACTGCCCTCAGGCACCCTGGCCATCCCTTACTCACTTCAAGCTGTTTGAGGTTTACCATCAGTCCGTAGCTGTGTATCCATGGTCAGCACCCTCCTGTCATTCCTGGGAACGTATGGAGTTCCTTGGCAGTTTGCAGCTCAGGGGCTTAGCAGATGGCTTCTTTCTTGGCAGTCCTTAAGGTTCAAAGTCCAGCTGTAATTTCTGAGTTATTTGTGCTTTCTGTAAACCAAGAAACTCAGCAAACTCTCAGTCTATTCTACACAGTCCTTTTGTCGCTGTGGCATCCACATGCTCCAGTAAAGTTCCACCCTAGGATGGAGGATCCCAGGTCTCAGGCTCACAAGTTGACCGGTTCTCAAAAATCATTAAGCTGTTCTCACAACCCTGGGTAACACTGTCCAGGTTAACTGAGTCTCTTCTCCCTTTATTAGGGCTTTCCTATTCAAAGGCAAATAACCTTAGGCTTCCTTTAGCCAAACCAGGCAGAAGAGACATCCCTCAAATCCAGAAGGTAAACTCCACCTAGTCATTCCTTAACTTGGTTGATAAAGTGCATGGATTTTCCATTACTGAGTGTATCCATTCAACAATTCCATTACTTGTCCTCATGTCTTCTACCAAACTATCAAAAATTTAGCAAATTGGCAAAACTGGAGTTTTGTACTTGGATTCCCATTCAATTAGTAATTCAAACTCAAAAAATTATCTATTATTTCTTTTATCCTTCTACAGTCACATATCCTCAAAGGGCATCACTTTACCCTGAGTGGGTGAGCTCTTGCTTTTAACTTAATTTTTGGCCCTGATGCCCACACCCCTAAGTGTGTCTTATTTGAGATTGCTGTGGCTCCTGGGGGTATAACATTGTTTTTCCCAGTTTGTGTTAATAGTCAGACTTACAATTCTTAATCAGCCAATATTGTTTGACCCTTAGCTCCAGTTTTATTAAATTTCTTGCCAGGGTAACCTGACAGGTACAAGAATTCCTGTATTCCTACTTGTTTTCTTAGCTTATATTTAATTAATTCCAAAAGTAAGCCTTTTCTTGTTGGGCAGTAGCACCTACTAATGTTACAAAACCATCTATGGGTAGTAAGAAGCTCCCATATCCATCAGAAAATGAACTACTTTATCCTGCTTCTTTAGCTGCAGTTTCATCGGTGTATCTGCTAGGGTAAACTTCCCAAGTTCTCATTGTTCAGCTCTGCAATCAGAGACAATTCCTTCTCACTCAGCTTGGTCGGATTTCTCTACCAGTGTCCCATTGCAGTTTGCACACTGCTTTCATTCCCGCGGGGCAGAGCCCTCCCTGGGCTCTTCAAGCCTCCCTCCCCTTTCCTCGTGGGGGATCCCTGGGTCCTATGGCCCTACTCTAGCACCACAACAGTAACAGCTGTTATTATTCTCAATTTCCTGAACATCTCTGATTCTCAATCAGGTGTTTGTTTTGTTTTCTGTTGTTGTTGTTGTTTGTTTGTTTTCTTCTTATTGTACTCCTCTCTTCAGACCTGACATCCCTGTTTTTATCTTTGCCTTCCTCAACCTGTGTCCTTCCCAAACTTTTTCGCTTTCCAAACTCTAATCATTACATTTCACCTCCTCTCCAGAGCCTTCCAGTGCTGCCCAGATTTCAGATTTCCCACATCTCTGCACATGAAGGCTATTCTCACTTCCAGTGCCCTGTCCTCTCCACCTCCCCCTTTGCTGTTTACAGCAGCAGTCTCTGACCCTGGCTCCTTCTCCCACTCTGAGAGTTCTGATTGCAGGGGAACGGTGCGGGGGGGGGTTGTTCTCATGCCAGCACAGATAAACTCACTTTCTCTTTAACCCTTTTTCCTCTGTACACTATTCCACTATTTGTACCCTCAGTTACACTTCCACATACCCTCAACTATACTTCCATATGCCATTAACAACTACACTTTCTTATACCAGCAAAACAGTTTGTCCCATTCCCTTCAAAACCCACAAATCAAGCAACACAGTTCTTCAGTTTCCATAAACACCCTTACTACCTTATAACTTTCCCTTAGCAATCCATATCGTTCGGTTATAAACCTCTCGCCACAGAGCCAGCACTGACTGACCCACCTCCCTTACACCTCTTCGCAGGCAGAACACAGTATCACATAAATGGCTTGATACTCATTCCACATAGACATCCCTCTATATGTTCATTGTCCCTGTCCTCTAGCTTATACATTAACCATCACTGATTACAATATTTAATCAGGATTTTTTTCTTTTCGGCTCAGGGTTCCTCCTGGTTCCCCAGCGATATCTCGCCAATGTGCCAGTATACACCCCAGGGGTGAGCGCGCAGGGACCTCTTTGCTCTGTGATTTTCCCATCGTAACTTAATATAAACCACTGTATTCTTTTATAAGTAAAACCACTTCTGACACAACAGCATTGTTATGACTTATAACCACATACTTTACAACAACCAGTAATTAATAATACAAAATAAACACGTATTAAAACAAAGACAAACAAGTACTGGAGACAACTTTCGCTTCGTCCGTCCCCGGCCGTTTCCCTCGCGGGAGGACGGAACCGCGGGTCGGGACTCCGCACTCGCCCCGCAGCTGTGCTGCGTCTCACTCACACCACACTCACACGACAATTCAAGCACAATTACAATATATCATTTGTTAAGCTTAACCAAAGATGTTAAGAACACCGGTGCTAGTTGTTGACTTAGGTCACCTATATAAACAGCGCTTTACGATACCAATTATCCCAGGATTACCCAAATCACCCTGTACCAGAGAGCAGACAAGCTCTGTCCAATTAGCAATCACCTGAATGTGAGCAATAGCCCTTTTACCATGCGTACGACTTACTGGCCCCTTTGTAGGCACTCCCTAGGGAGTCCTAACCCAGCCGGCAACCTAACCTAACCCGTGAGCTCACATCCCTTGGGGGAGCACGCCGACTCCACTGTGCCCTGCGTAGGACGTCTCCTCACGACTTACGGGTCCCCCATTTCACATACCTGGTCCGCCGAGAGATGGTTCTTGTCTGCTCCTGCAGTGATCAGATGAGGGAGGGGAGTCCTTCCGAGAAATCTCGGGGCGCGCCAAAGGCGTCCCCCTTCTCAGCTGGTCCTGCAGCCGAACAGAGAGGGTCCCATCTGGGGTGCCAAATTGACTTGCGGAATCAAACTCTATAATCCAGAGATGGGTTATAAAGCAGGTATGTTTATTCCAGCGTTGCGCAGCGCCGGGTGCAAGGGGGATAGCTCCTCCAAACTTGCACACCGTAAAGAGAAAAGTGTGTTACAGATATAGGTTAAGGTAATACATAATCAATAGTCTCCTCCTCAGTTTGATTACATATTCATTACATTCCCTATGGCCCCGTTCCCCGCAACCCCATTCCCTCATTCCCCCTGACCCCATTCCCCGCGACCCTTGCCGATGTTTTGGGGTGAAATTCTTCTTCTGTTTTCTTCTTGGAGTTATCTGCTGTTATTGTTCTCCCATGTCGGCATCATCTTGCCCGGGGGGGATCTAATCCTTCTTGTCAGAGGTCTCCGGACAGTTTCTTCTTATCTTTATTGCCCTCTTCTCTGGCTTTATTTTGACTAAGTGTCTGTAATCCCCTTTTCCCTGCACTTTTAAATGTACAGTTACCCTTTGTCTTGGTTTCTGTGAAGTTCCCCTTTCCCTTTCTATAGCAAAGTGTTACCTTACCACCATTTTGAGGCTTTGCTCACTCTTCACTGCCATAAAAAATGAAACATTCCTAAAATAACGTGCAATGTGAAGAAGTCATGTGCTTCTGATGCCCACCGCCTCTCCCTTCCAGCATTCCTGGCTGTGTGTGCCTGCCTCATCAGCCTTTCCTGTGTCTGTCTCCATGATTTATGGTCTTAATAACAGAGCCTGAATCCAGCTGCCCCCCCCCAGGGGCTCATAACCAGCCGCCACTCACACTCGTCGCTTGGTATATTTGGTGCAGTCCAGAACATATCCTCGTAAGAAGCCCATCCCTTGCTCCTCTGCTCAGGAGTAGACACTTTCCAGGAGGAGACCTCTGGACAGACACCTTCCTTCACCTTTTGATGGAAGCCCCCTGAGGACATGGATATGGAGGCTCTGGAGGTGCCAGTATAGGGGCTGGGAGCTGGGCCTGGGAGCCCTGTGCAGGCACTGTCCTACCCCATGAGGGTCTGCTCCCCACTGCAGAGCACCTGCAGCCTATTTGTCTGCCACATATCTTTTTCTATCACACGTTGCTGTCCTGGGCACTGGTAAAGCCCCACAGACTCCCAGCATCTGGCAAAGTAAGTGCCTCCTGTCCTGCTTGCACTCGGGAGCAAATCATTCATAAGCAGCTAAAAGGAGGTAAAAGACCCCAATTAGTCTCCAAAGAGTCTGCTTGTGGTTTTCAGAGCTGCTCCAAGGTCTCCCTGCTCCTCGGAGGTACGGTAACCTCTTGGACTAATTGACAGCAAGGAAAAGGCACAAGCCAGTTTCCAACCTCTAATCCCCTGAAACACTACACTTTAGCCCTGCAACTGCAGCTCGGCATCTGGTGCCCATCCTGCCCTCCTTTCTGCCGATTAATGACTCTCTAATTGCTCCTTATCTCGCACTGACAAGGCAGGGAGGGGTGCCAGCCTTCACTGTCACAGGGGAGAGGGAGCAGTGCTGGGGCATCCCCGGAGGAGCAGAGCTAATGACCCAACCGACTGCGAGCATGTGCTTTGCGTGTAATACCTGTTAATAGGCAGGTATAATCCTGGGGCTGGATGGGGAGCGAGCTCCACAGAGAAAGGGGGAGGAATAGTGGGGTGGGAGTCAAGCCAGAAGAGCTCTTGATTTGGAGCACATCTCATCTGCACAAAGCTGGATGCCCTCCTAACTGTGCATGGTTAAGCAGCAGAAACAGAAATACCCCAGCCACAGTGTGTGTGTGTGTGTTGGGGAGGAGGAGGGGGAGCAGATGGAAGAAAAGGGCAGGTAGGAAGGGATGCTCCTTTGAGGAGTACACCCAGGCTGCAGCTGGGAGGCAGCCAGCCAGCTCGAAACAGTTAACAGCTCTCCTCAGCCGCAGCACGGTGATGGATGAGCCCTACCCCTTGGAAATGTCACCGTCTGAGCAGAGCGTGAGCTCATTCCCCTCCGCCTCCCATCTCAGCCAGGGGGGCAAGCAACCCCCATAGCGGGCAGTGCAGGGGAGACCTGGCCTGGCCTGGCCTCCCACCTTTTGGTGACAACATCCACACACAAGCAGCACAAAGAGCCGTGAGCCCTCGGGGTGTGACCCTGCTACCCCAAGGCCTGTTGATTAATGTTAAAAGGGCTCCCCTCCTTTGCCAAGGAGAGAAGGAAATGTAAATGGATGAGGGATGGTCTGGTCAGGCCTTCAACCTTGTTATCTAATTTGAAAAATGGGCAAACGAGATAATTATGGTGAGGTATCGATTCATAGCAACGTGCTCCATAGATGCCATAGCAATAACTCTCTGCTCTGCCATGCAGCCCCCCAGCCCCTCCTCAGCTGCAGAAGACAAGCACGGGCTCTTTGATTCAGCCTGCATGTGTGCCTGAGGGATGGAGCTAGGCAGACATGGGGCTGAGTGTGCCCTCATGGTTTCTGCCTTTCTGTCTTCCCCACATGGCAGTGGTCTCAGGACAGTGCAACAGGTACCCCCTCCTTGCTCTTTTGCAATATCAAAGGCTTTTTCCTGCAGCTGAGGCAGTGTTTTCCCTCCCAACCAGTGACTGGGGAAATTGATGCTGTCAGAGGAGCACAGTCACAGCTCCATTCACACAGCTCAGCCACTTACCCTTAGTTTCACCACGTGTAAAGTGGGTGATCATTATAATCCCCTACCTCCCAGGGGACATCAAGAGTCGGTGAATAAGTCATAAAAAGAAGTGCTTTGAGATCCTTGCGTAGAAAATATTCTAGGGCTGTTATTGTTATTGGTAATGGCACATACTTATTCCACTTATTGGCACTTCAAGCTACATTAAAGTCATTCCCTAGATGCAGGAGACTTCACACAAAATATATGACCTTCTGTTCCAAAAACACAGACACCTGCCTGTTGTAGTGTAGCAAATGCTGCCACTTGCCTATCTGCTTCCTCGCAATCACTGCCTCGTGTGCCCATTTGCAGCAGCATCTCAGCTCCCTCCTTCCCCTCCAAAGGGTCCTACCCCCATTGCCATGGTGAAGCCTGAAAGCCCTTTCCCCTTTCCCCACCTTCCCAGCTTTATCCCCTGCATCCAGTGCTCTTACGCCCTCTTTCTCCAGATGTTGTTTCCTCAGCTTGTGCCCTGAATGAGTGTATCCCATCTTCTCTGCTTCCTCAATAGCTCTTTTAACATGTATATCTAAACCATGGCCCCCCACTGCTTCCTTTTATGAAAGTCTGAGATAGTTCATGACTCAGTTTCCTCACTCCCTTTCATCCTGCTATCCCACTGGATGCAAGGGGGGATTCCTTTCCTGAGACGATAAGTGGGAATGTCCCTCAGGACATGTTATCACAGCCATAGCATTATCTTGGAGCTCCAACAGAAGACCATCATACAGATCATTAACTTCAAATAACTGCCAGAAGGAGGGGAAAGATGCAGGACATGGGAAAATAGTATGGCTGGTGCCTAGAGGGAATCTAAGCTGCCTGGGGAAGGTGCTGCAACTGTATCCAGTTTATGCTTTGCTGCTCTGAAATTCTTTACATCCTCATCAAACTGCTTCATAAAGAATACTAGATTTCCTATTCAAAATCTCTTGACACCAAGAGATGCTTTCATTTTCCTATCCCACATGAACATGTGGCATGTTGGAATAGTTGTGGTCCCTGCCCCTTACATCCTCCTCAGCATCCGAGTCCCACCTCCATGGTCCCTGTGTTCCTCTCAAGAAAAAGACTGCACTTCTCAGGATAGACAGCACAAGTTCTCCCCATTGGCTTCTTTCAATCCCATCATCACCAGGAGAGCCAGGAGTTGGGCTTAGTGATCCTTATGGGTCCCTTCCAACTCGGGATATTCTATCATTCTATCATTCATTCTCCCCAATAGCTTTTCTGTGCACCATTCTCTGCTTTCTGTGCAGGGACATCTCAGTAGAATCACGGGGATCTTCATCCCTTCCTAGCAGGGCTTTTTTGGAACACAGGATGGGAAGACACCTCTCATCTCTCTTTGTCCATAGTCAAGATATTTAGTCTGGCATGGGCATCTAGGAGCTTAGTCTTGATGGAGAAAGAGAAGAACCTTGACAGATGGTTGGTCTCATCTCTTAGGCATGTACGAGTGGGAATTAATCACCTTTTCCTCCTCTGGCCATGGCAGTAATAAAAGGAACCAGTCTATCTTCTGCACAACTACTGCAAGTATAATGTCCATCCCGGGGGTCCAACAAACCTCCTGCAAATACAGACTGCAAAATGCTTCCACTAGAGAGTTAAACCATAAGAGGAGAAAGGTTGTGAGCTGGCATCCTAAACACATCCTTACAGCAGATTCCACACTATACACAAATGTCTCTTCAGGTTCGCCAGGCACTGGCTGATGTCTTCTATCTGAAGTGTTAAACCTCCAGACACTGACTAAAGACTACCCACTGACAATGAAAATATTTGTTAGTTTACTCCAAGTTTATTAGATGTTAGACCTAATTAAAAGTTCCAGTGCGTGGTAAATGCTTCTTTAATTACGGTGAAACAGGAACATTAGAATTGTGGTTTTGTAGAGAAAGTACATCTAATTAGGCTGGTATATTTAGGGTATTATTTCTATCCATTCGAAATACACTGCACTTCATGTTGCTTATTCCAATCAGAGCTTTAAGAAAATGTGCTCCAAACAAAAAAAAAAAAGAAAAGAAAAAAACCAATTTTTTAATTTCCTCCTCCACTTTATTTTTTAATGTTTAATTTATTCTTAATGAAAGAAACTAAACCGAGAGTCCCCAGAGGATGCACTCCCTTGTTTGCGCACTGAACAGATAACTGGCACTGCGGGGATCCATGCTGGGATCTTTGTTAAGAGCAATTGGGGAGCTACGAAGCTGTTGTTCAGTCCTCCACCTCACCATGTACGATAGCAACAGTGAAGTCATGTTCTTATGACACGGGCACTTGTTCTGTGAGACAAAGACAATCTTACTCAATTTATCCTGCCAAATGCATTTCTACATCATTGCATTGCCAGAGGCATAATCCTGCTCTTCTCCCATATGCCTTCCCTGACTAGCTGGGTACCTAAGCTCAAAGCTAATACACCACTTGCTCTCAGCTGCATGAGACCCAAGCTTTTTTTCAGACACTTTGCATAGGAACAACCTTCACTCCTCTGGCTCCCCTACCCCACAGCAAGCTCTGAAGAGCAGCCATGCAGAACTGCTCCTCTTGTTCACAGTGGCAAAAACAGCTAATTGAGATGACTGTAGTGGAAATGATAAGTCAAAGCCTGAGCCAGTGACTGAGAACCTGCTGGGAAGGCAAGGCCAACCTAGGGGAGCTCAGGTGCATGCAATTGACCTGAGTGACTGGAAGGGGTGGAGTCAGGATCCATTTAAGGGTTGGCAGTGGAGAGGTGAGTGTATCTCTTGGTGAAGATTTCTACCTACTTGAGGCCTTCTAAAGGTAAGCAGTTATTTTATTTCTATGGCTGCAGCAGTTGGGCTTGTTTTCATTTATTGCTGCTAAATACTTTGCTATCCTGCTATCATTGCAGTACTTTCCACCCCATTATAACATTACAGTGACTATACTGAAAAAAATAGTGTTTTGCAGCTGAGTACTTGCTCTAACAAATATTGTTGTTGTGCTCTTTGTGCCTGTTGTAGTTTCTATGGAAATAAATAGGAGGCGTTACTTTCAGAGCAATCTACGCACATACATATATATTTATGCACATATTTAAATATATGTCTTATAAGTATTTGTAAATAAGAAACAATAGGGATAAAAGTGCAAAAGGAAAAAGAATCTCTGCATGCTGCTGGATTCCATGTTGGCAACTTAAAACTTAAAGGGAAAGAGCTTTTAAGCACACATGTAGGCTGCAAACAGGCCTGGTCCCTGTCTTCATGCCTGACATTTGTAGCCGGTTGTTCCAAACCAAGTGCTGTAAATCACAAAGCAAAAAAAAAAAAACAAGGACCGGCCCAAGGAAGGATACTACCCATTGCCCTAGTACTGCATATACAAAAGCAGGGTACTGTGCAGCCTGAGTGCCCAGCTCAAGTGCAGGAAAGTGGCTGGGCTCACAGGTCACAGGGGTGAAAGTCCTTCTGGCTGCAACATCAGCCAGAGCAAAGCTGACATAGCCTTGAGTCTCCTCATTTCCATGAGTAGGCTGATCTGCAAATGGGCTCTGGCAGGAAGAGCCCCCTGGGGGTACTATCACACCGATGCCTAGATGTGTTATGAAGATTGTTTTTGCAGCTTTCTCTTGAGCATCTGATAGCAGCCACTGTCAAGGTTGAGATAAGGGCCTAAAGGGACGTTCACTTGGTCTGCTACAGCATTTCCTTTGTTCACAGTGGCCTTCTTTTTACCCATTCATATATATATATTTTATCTCTTGGCTTCACAGCTCCCATGTGTTCCAAAGCAGTGACTGTCTCTTTGTGTGCAGCTGAGCAGGGCTGAGCACTGATGCCATTACTGCTATACAAATGGCAGTGTCCTGCTCTGTGCCTCTCCTGACACAGCCCTCCCCATCCCACAGCTGCCCCATGCTAGAAGATGGCAGCTGTCCCACTGGTCCCTTCAGGACTGTGCAGACCTTCCTACATCCCCCTGCTGCCTTGTACCCTTAAGTCTTCCATCACTAGTAGCTCCTTTTTACCCACAGCATCTTCCTCTCAGATTTAATTCCCCAGTAACACAGCTCCCCACACAAGGCCCAAGCTGTCTCTTCTTACATGCCAGGGCAGTGGCATCACATCACTTAACACTTGATGGTTCTGGCCAAATGCTTCTGCAACACTGCCTTACTTTCTCTAACTATTTGTACTAACTCTGCAGGCCGGAAACCAACAGAAATGTGAGGCTGAACATTATCCAGTGGTTTGCCAAAGTACTATTGGCTGGAAATCTACTCAGCGTGGTCTGAGGGTCACTCTGCAAGCTGATTTCCCATCTCTGCTGCCCTTCCAGTGAGAGTGCTTGGCCTCATCATTATGGTCACTCTTCCCGTATCAGATGTACAACCCCCCTTCACCTGGCAGCAGATCATTCTCGAAGAGTTATCATTTATTTTAAAGACAAGGCACTAAATGGATAATGCTCAGCTTTGACAGTGGGCTCAGGATTTCAGTATGCACCATAAAACATTCAGCACGCTCAATAGCTGCCTGTCTGCTCAGCAGCACCTCAGGGCCTCCTCAGCTTAGGGATTCTCTCCCCTACCCCACCTCCCCCAGGACTTTGGAGGCCAGAGTGGCTTAGCAGGGAGTGAGGAATGAACCATCCAGAGCCCCCCAGGGGGATGCTGGGCCCAGCACATTGTGCACAGCATGACCTCCCTCAAGCAAAGCAACAGGACTGGAGGAAGACCAGAGAGAGAGAGAGCCCACACATCTGATGTAGCTTGTCTGTGCAATAATAACATTAGGTTTTCATACCAGGTGTTTCATTACGTGTTCAATGCATTTACCAAGCCTGCTCACTGCTTTTCAACCAGGCAAAAAGGGGCAGGAGAGCAAGAGAGCTCCTGTGCAGGAACGACCCACTGACAGGGGAAAGAGAGATAGGATAAGAGATAAAGCACATCCATCTGGCTGGGGAAAAGAGAGGATCCTGTTGGCTTGGGAAAACTGCCCCCTAAGCTGGACGAGTGGACATCTGGAAAAAAATGTCAGTTTACTGATCATCATAGGGGCTGAAATTTATCATCTGCTGCATAGCCCAGCAGTGTCTGTTAGACCTGCAGACAAAGCATTTGCTGAGATTGTGGGGAATCTACAAACTCACCCATCCTCGGGGTCACCGGCGATGATAAAGCGTTTCTGTTCTTATAAAGAGGACGTGAAAGAAAATGAACATTTCTGCATACGTGGCTGGAATAGAGAAATGTCCAGAGATTTCCCAGGGTGTAGGGAATATAAATGATGCATGAAGGAACTGGGTACTCTGTGTTCAGGGAAATAAAACAACTCCCAGCCAATGATTACAGAGCAAGGCTGATTTGACCCCACACCTGCTTTAAAAATTGGAATGTCACTGGAAACAAGTACGGAGGATGCCAAGATTTGTGACAGCATTGTATGATCCACGCAACACATTAACCAAGATTATCACAAAAAGCATAGCGTGGATGACTGTCACAAACACAGAGCTCTCATAGCAAGAAATGATGCCGCAATGGAAGCATTGTGTCAGTTCTTGCAGGAACAGCTAGGGACCGTGTCCAGGTAAGTAAAGCAAGGACGAGGCGATGGAAGCAATTGGCTCTGATTACAGATCCCTGCACTCTGCAGTCAAGCATCAGCCCAGGCACGTGGCAGCTCCTCATGGTAGCAGTCTAGCTATAGGGAAGGGAAAAACTCCTGGCTTCTCACTGCTGAAATCCCAAGCCTGAAAGTGATGTTGGGAGAAAACAGGCAACCTCTGGTACTGGCAGCTGGGCACAGTGAAAAGGAATGAGGCAGTCGGGCCATCCTCCTGTGGAGAGGACTGGACCTAGGAGGTGCCAAGGGAAAAGAGGAAGCTGGAGTGGGTACTGCTGGGATGGGTGAGATAATGCGTATGCACTGATGACTGCCCTTGTCTTTCTGTGTTTGAAAATAACAGTTGAGCACACATCAAGGTTGCCCAGTACATGGTGCCAGAGCATGGCACTCAGCAATGCTGAGTATCTGGGACAAGATACTGACCAGGAGATTGGTGCGTAAATGGAGGAGGAACACCATCCCTCCTTAGCAGAGGTGCTGCAATGAGCCAGACAGAGATGCAGCTTAGCATGCACAACTTCTCTTGGTTTACTACAGAGAGCAGCAGACATCATTGCTATCAGAGAGAAGCTTCCTTTCTGCCCACAGCAGACAGTCTCCTTTAGAGACCCTTTCTCCTGCTCTCAGAGTCCTGTTCTCTGGTGAGGAAAGCAGGCAGCATGGCACAGCCCCCATCCACGCAGCCAAAAACCTCTTCTCCCCCTGAAACCGGATGGCCTCGTCCATGCAGTTCCTTGAATTGAGCACAGTTCTAACCCAATGATTCCTGTCAAATAATGCAGAAGAGATAATATCCAGGAGATATTTGGGTTTAAGAAGCCAGACGTCAGAAAGAAGGGAAAGCAGTGCCTGGAGCTGACGTTGCTTTTGGAATCCAACCAGCCTTGGGAGTTTTATTCAATTAAAGATACTGTTATTTAATAAGAGGCATTTGCACTCAGGCTGCATACGGACACAGACATACGGTAGAGGGAGAGCAGATGGTCCCTAGCAGTGGCCTTTCTCATGCCACCGCCAAGACATGGTGACAGCACCTCCACCCCTAGGGACTTGGGCAGGCAGTAGAGTCCTTTTTCTGCTATGGTGCAGCTGCATCTGGCTGGGATGTTGCATAAAGCAGCCCTGGGGTATATCGGGCAGGGAACAAGGAACATTGACCCCACCTGCACCAGGCAGCCCAGCACAACCATTGCACAGTGAGATCCCTCCAATGAATGGCATTCTTTGGAGATGCTTCAAAGATCTCTTTGCTTCTAGTAGAAGCTGGAATCTCTTGAGTCAAAACAGGGATGAGAAATCACTGCTCTGCTTCCCACAGCCACGATATTCCACCATTAAGGTGAGAAGTGGGCAGAAGATCTGGATGATGGCTGTTATCTGTATGATTTGGTCCTGTAACCAGGACCAGCTGCTAACTTCAAAAGAGGCTGCAGGAGTTGGTTTGAGGTCCCCATCAGGGCACATTTCTGTGTTCCTTCTGGGCCCAAAACTTTAGCTCTAAGTGGCTTAAATAGCTGGCTTACCTGAAAGGAGCTCAGCTTATGAAAAAGCCTGCAGGAAACTCACACCACTGGGAACACAGCACAGCTGGCACTGATATGGTGGAATAACACAGTGACAAATGAATTTTACTTTATTGTTACAGCTTAGGTTTTGTGATCAAGAACCATATCCTCGTTTAGAAAATATAACTAAGGTAACTAATAAGCCAGCACACAGACATCCAGAGGGACTTTATCCAGAGGCACTTCTTTGTTCAGTGCATGTGAACAAAGAAGAGCAGGCTGAGGGTTTTCAAATCCTTTGACCTGTAGCAAGAAGGGCATCAGGCCGAAAAGAAAAGAAAATGCCATGGTCCCTAATGGTTCAAACCCAGATCTGCCACCTGGCAAGGGGGGCATCGTGAAAACACAGTGTAAAGTACTGAATCCTACACAAGACTGTTAACTAAGCCTCTGCATTATCAGGCTCTGGGCTGATCAGTTTATAAGGGGGCACGTAGCTGGGCTCCCATGTCCTGGTAAGACACAGGGAGCTGGGCTGCCTCGCATCCATCCTAGAAGGAAAGCATTTCCACATCGGGCTACACAGCACAGAAGCCAGCACACACCAGGCTTTCATTACCTTGCTGTAACTTGGCCTCTGAATTCTGAGCTCCACCAACACTGGTTTTTGTATTTTTCAAACACAGTGTGAAATTTTCTGGTGTTGCTCATGCACCCTTCATTCCACGCACTGTTTCAAGGCTATCTCCATGCCCAGTCTCATCTCGCAATTGTATGGTTTTTAAAACCTTAATGTAGCATCAGAAAGAAGATTTCTTTCTAATTCCCGTGGCTGCTGTGGTATTCACTCTCCATTGTTCCCCGTTGCCCTTGAAAAATGATTCAGGCTCTTTGTGAACTCCCAATCTCCAAGCAGACTCCTGAGCTCTCTCCTGGTGTGTGCCTACTTAAAAGCAAAACAAACACCGGTCCACAAAAGCCTTCTGTGTACCTTGCTACCTAGAAAGCAATTCAACCCATTATATCTCCTCCAGTGGTTTTAACACGCGGCGTCTCAGGGGTTGGTGCAATGAACGTTAGTCATAAGCTAATCAGAAACGGAGGTGCTTAAATTATTCATTGGCTTCCTTTCTTCCTGCAGAACCTCAATGCACAGCCCTGTCATGCCAGCCATGCGGTGCTACCAGAAGGCAGCTTGCTTCACAGAGGGTGTCAGTCAGCTCGGAGACAACAGGGGCAATTGCTGTGAGAAGCCACGCTCCAGGAGCCACAGAGCATCCTGCTTAGGGGAGCACTTCTGGATCCTAGAGGGGCAAGGGAAAGGCTCTGCTGTACCTCTGTTCTCCCAACAACTTGAGTAGCTTTCTGAAATGCAAATCCAGAGCAAAAATCTTCGGAGAAGTACCAAGCTTAGGACCATCCAGGGTCTGCAAGGCTTCTCTACAGCTTGATAAATGAGAAGAGGGAGGCAGAGTTCAGGCAGCACGCCCCAGGGCTGCGCATGGAACTGCTTGGGAAGCACAACCGCAGAGCAGGAAGAAGGGAACTGCAGGCAGCCAGGAGGGCAGCACTGGGCCCAGCACAGATCCATGTGTGAGCTCTGCCGTGCCAACCTAATGACCCCAAATCACGGCATCTCCACTGCCTGATGAAGGCTGCTTTGTTCAGAGAAGGCTGGCTTGCATGACTGCAGCATATCGGCGTGCTGCCAAGGGAGTAATTTCTCTGACAGGGCAGAGGCTCTGCTGACCTTCTGAAAAGAGTAGCTGTGATGCTAAAATTAGAGGCTGAGTCCAAACAGAGTGGGGCTGCCTGTAACTTGCAAGGGAAAGTCTAATGCTAATGGGTGCTTCTGGGACTGTGTAAATGGAGGGAGCCCAGTGTCTTTTCTGGAAAAGACATCGTGCAATCAGCATCCCACAGATGGGATATTCACCACCTCTCTCTACTCCCTTCTTACAAAATGAGTGCAAACAGAAACATGCCTACAGCAAAGATACAGTTGTTCAGCACCCTGAAAATAGCAAGGAAAGGCCTCCAAGGCTAAGAACCAGAAAAGAAACTCCTTATGGCATAGATCACAAGACTGTATTTCTGTATATACTGCTTTGTACAACCACGTGTCAAGCTTTGCCTAGTTATCCTCACCATTAGCAGGATAATTCCTTGTGGCAAGGAGTTCCACAGCTTAGCACTTGCTGTGCAATCAGTGCAGCTTGGCTTGCTATGTTGCATTGCCTTGAGGAGCTGAACTTGCTCCGATTCACACTGCGAATTCTCCTTGCTCTCAAGAAGCTGGGAATAAGGGAGGTTGTGAGACATCCATTAGTCCACAAACCTTGTTGGGCATTCCATTTAATCCCCTCAGATCCATTTCCTTTCCAGTGCATGCAGAGCACAGACAGCAAAGGATTTTTGCAAGCCTGTAAATTTGTCTCTCGTTACCTGAGGGTGCTACATGCAGCTAGATAAAAGCCTCCACGCTAAACACCTCACTCTCAGCTAATCACTCCAGACAGACAGTATTTCCCCAATCCAGCCGGTAAAAAGCACCTTTCAGGTTTTAGGCTTTTGTGGACTCTATAAATATTGCCCTTTCATTACACATTCATGCCTGAGCACAGTGCCCAGCTTTTCCCACAAGGGAGCCATGTACATCTCTTTCCCAATACCAGCACACAGGTGGAGAAGCTGGGCAACCCCATCCCTACCTGCTCACAGTTGAGTGTGAGGCATCACCCAGGTTGGAGAGGACCCATAAGGAGCATCAGGTCCAACTGTTTAAAGGGAGCTCTCACCTTCTGCTGGCCATCCCAGCAGCAGAACAAGCCCTTACCTCCTCATTACAGCAGACCCTCGGGATTCTTGCTTCCTCTCTGCCACATGTTAAAACCAGACTGATATTTCAGTATCCACGCAACCTTTAATGGATTATAGTAAAAAAAAAATAAAGGAAAAAAAATAATTAAAAAAATCAATATGCTTTCCCTCATTTCCTCACATCCACCTGCCTAATGGAGGAAATAGCTGCTGCCCAAGACCTTGAAATTCAGTGGGTCTTTTTTTGCTTTACACAGATGTACTTGACCATGACTTTAATAAAAACAAAAAAACACAAACGTAAAGCTGTTTCAAAATGAAACCGGTCCTTTTCTTTCTGCTTTTCACAGGGAGAAATGAGGCGTCTAAGAGTCTGATAGAGCAAGAGTGGGAGCTTCACTGGGGTAAATCCAGCAGGATCACACAAGGGTTTTCCTCAGAAACCATCAAGCAATCAACCTGCAGCTCCTCAGGGATTTCAGAGAGGTACCACAAGCTCAGCAGTGCAGAGCAGTTCACCATTTGCCTCCTCTTTTCCCACCCATCTCAGTATGGTGAGTGGGGAAAGGTTCTTCCTTTCTTACTCAATAGCATACAAGAGAGGTGTTCGTAGGGATGGAAAAGAAGATAGGTTCATAGCCCTGTCACTTTCTTACTTCTTATCATCCACAACTTAATTGCTAGGATGGTGATAGAGATCCCTTTTCCCCTTTGCAAAGATACAGCTCAGTGCCAATAACTGTCAAGAGTGAAGATATGAGAGCAAACCAAAGGCCAAGAGCATTTGTCATTGGACTGCGCTTTGCTGGAAAGGTCTTATATTAAACTGAGAGGATCTGGGATAGGACAGAGTACTGGCAGAGCTGGCAGATCATGTGAAGAGATAGAAGCAAGTTCCCAAATATCTGGAAAATTCAAGGGAAATCCATAGAGGGCAAATGCTAGGCAAATATGCTGGGCTACCCTGAGCCACATAGCAGGCAATACAAAACAGCAGCCAGAACAATGCCAGCACTGTGTGCTCTTGTGCTCCCACAGCATCTGCACTTTCTATGCTTTCTCTTCATCACCCCACACTGTGACCTCTCTTATCGTCCCCCTTCTAAGCCAAGAAATGTTTTATTTATCCAGGGCCAATTGATGCACTCATGCCCATAAATTCAGTTTCCCTTTATTCGCTTGCACTTCAGATTCCCATTAATACATGTTTGAGGTAGAAGACCAGCTCTAACAGCCCTCTACTAGGCTGTTTACCGCAGCATCTCTCTGAAGAGAGGGAAACTGCAGCCCTGGTGTCAACTCACATTTTAACTATACAATCAGTTAGCGGCCCATTACCATAATAAGGAGATTAAAAATGCTGAGAAATCCACCACTTGCACGTGACTGGGAACTTCACTGCTGCCTTCCTGTGCTCCTCCTGTCATTTTTCCTGCAGGTGATGGAGGCAGTGGCTGCAAGCAATAGACACATCACCTACTCATGGGAGCAGGTGATTCCTCATCCCACAGTCTCTCAGAGGAACTGAATCAGGCCAGGTCACTTGTTAGTCACCTGCACCAAAGGCAGATACTTCACTAAATGGAAAGCAATAGCTGCAGAGACTCCAAATTTATTCACAGGGCATCATCAGGAAACCTTCTACCACTACACTGAAGCCTAAGTGTTCTACAAAAGCAATTATTTAACCATCAGGATGCTACTATTTTATGTAAGATCAGTAAATGCCGAGTTTGATTTCTCTCCCTGGGCTCTCTGGTTTATTTTCTGATCAGCTGCTGTCTTCTACTGCTGCCTCCCAGAGCTATTGCCATGACTTCAGCTCCTGGCCTTGGGGAGGCAGGGAGCCCTCACCTCGGGGCTGATACAGTACAGATGGCCAGATTTCCACTGCCAGAGCCTGTAAACTGCTCAGCTCCATGTCCACACCAGCCAGGTGAGCAGGCAGCAAAGGTGCTGTAAGCCACGGTTCTACTTCTGCCCATTGGGTGTCCCCAAAACAGGCAGCAGGCTGGGATGGGCACAGAGTGGAACGTTGTGTTTCACTGCTCCAGCTGATCTCATCCCAAGACCTTCAAATTCATTTTCTTGTGACCCAAAGCAGGCTGTAGGAATACACAAAATGCCTCATTTCCCAAGCCATGTTTTCTGTTAGCATGCTCTGAACTAGGAATAGAAACTAAGGGTAGGGGAGCAGATAGATAGGAGAACACATTCACCAACATCCACTAAAGTGTTAGGACACTGCTGAGAGTATAGGAAGAAATACCTTCTGTATATTTACCTTGCATCTTGCACCTCCTGTGTCCCACAGACTCAGGATACACTTATCTCCTTCAGCATGAGAAGGAGCGCTGCCACCCCCAGGGTCCTGATCCGGAGCTAGAACAGGACACTGGCTTTGAATTGCAAAGATGAGTGGAAGCTTTTTAATACAGGTTGTTTATCAACAGTGTTCTAACAGTGCTCTGCTGCAAAGGAAGCACAAAGCTCCAGCTGTAGGTGATCATTAAATCTCTCTCCCCAGTATTCCATTTCCCTTCCTTCCCCACACCTGCTGCCCTGTCCTCACTCAGTCATTCCCCTATCTGTCCTCCCCCAGAAACTTCCAGCTTTACTTACTACAGTGTGAACCTATAAGCACTGATCTTACTGTGCCTTTCTATGCTCCCAGCAGTAACAGCAGCAGGAGCCTCTAACACTGCAGTAGGCATCCCAGGAGCTGGGTATGACCCAGGAGGGGCTGCATGGGAAGCAGAGCTGTGCCCAGCAAGGCAGCAGGCATGCAAGCAGCTGGCAGTGTCACCTTGAACACAGACCTTCACCATTTGGGGCTGCTTTTCTTTGAAACTAACACTCGCTCCCTAATTACTCCCAGCAATATTTGTCTTCATGAGTGAATGCAGAGTTTGCTCCCGAAAATACATCTGTGAGTGCAAATGCCACCTGAAGGCAATGGGTAGGAGAACTACCCCGGTGAGATGAGCAAGTGCAGGGTCTGTCTGTGCTGCTGATGGCTGTGCACATAATTGAGATGAGACAGCAACAAGTTGGAGGGAGGGGGAATGCTCTCTGGGGTCCCTGAAGAATGCAGCATCTGCTGCATGTCTACATCAGTCTGGATGAGCACTGCCTGTCCCTGGCAGACTGTGGGAGCTGGGCTGTGGGTAGGGATGGTGCTCCCTGTGGGTCCTCCTGTGGCACCTCTCCACCAAGGTCTCAGGAGCAAGATTTGGCACTCAGACATCTGGAATAGGTGATCACAGGAGACTGCTACTCCTCAGTCTGTCACATTCTTAAAGTGTGCTAATGTCATTTAGATGTTTCACAAAGCAGCCCTGACAAGTAGGCATGAAATTAAGATGTTTGTGGAGGTGCCCAAGTGGGAAATGACAAGAGGGCAGCAGAGAAAGTGAGAGGGGGAGTACATCCAGTGTCAGGAGGCTGCACTGGGGAATACAGTTTCCACTGACTCCCATGGCTGTACCACAGCCTAGACCAGCTCAGACAGCAGAGCTGACACAGCAGTACTTCCAGGCCAGGAAAAGCTGAGGAGCATCTCCCTTTGCCCAGCACCAGGACTGAATCCACAACAACCCCTCACATCCTTACTAAGCAGGAGTCTGGACATTCATCCTGCGTGGGAAAGGGCTGGTAGGTGTGGCACCTGCCTATACACCAAGGACCCCATGCTGCCACCGTGGTCCTGGCACAGGGACAAAGTGCTGAGGGCAGCGGGTTCCCTTGATGCTGTAGTTTCATCAGTGGGGAGCTGACATAGGGCTTTACAACACTTCCTAATTAAGGAGCTGGCCAGCCTGCCCAGCAATTAGTTTTGATGCATCCGCTGTTTGAAAAAGTCTGTGTTGGAAAATATCCCAAATTTCAGCAATTAAATAACCTCCTTCCCACTCCTACCCATTTGCAGAAATGCCCTTTGTGCACAGCTCTTATCCAGTGTGCCCAGTACCCTGTGCTGGCACTGAGATGGAGTGGGTGTGGGGCACACATACTGCATGATGCAGAGGGAGAGCATAGGGCCATTCAAGCTGAAAGGATGCAGATCTTTGTTGGGTGGCTGGCCACAGCCACCAAGGTTAACACAGCCCCTTCCCATCTCCCCATCCTGTGCCTCAGTTTCCCCTGCTGTGAAATAGCAGTGAAGCAGTAAGATTAAAGATACTGCCCTATGGCTATTCAGAATCAGCAAGCCATTAGAATTGGAAAAGACCTCTAAGATCATCTAGATTTTTTTGGAATAGTTTTTCCTTTTCCTCTGCAGCCACAACAATGAAAAAAATCACATTCCTCAAAATAATCCATGAAAATATTTCATATGTTCAGACACATCATTTCCTATTTTTCCCTTTATATCTCACACGGAAAAGGAGAAAGAAAAGAAAAGCATATCATTGTTGTACATATTTGTTATTTTTTTCCATCTACCAAACATTACACTTGACAGAAACAACAATCTGCTACCCTAAAAAAGTGCCTAGAAAAGAGGCTTTATTCTCAAACCAGCAAGTATTTCCAAAGAAATAAGCCAACCATTTCCAATAGGAAGTTGCTGGGAGCAAAGCCTGTGCCATGCATTTGTCCTTCTGCCGTGAGCCAGTTGCTGCAGCACTTCTGTTCTGCATCCTCCTGCTCTGCGGTGCCCTCACCATGAGCATCCCCTTCCCACAGAGACAACTCGGAGTTCCTCAGGGCCTCTTCCACCATCACAACCCACCTCCCTCTCCCATGCTTTCTTCCCTCTGCTCTTCATCTCCCCCCTCAGATACTGTCACCAGTTTCCATCCCATTTTGACCACACCTTCCTTCAGTCCTTCCTTTCTTCCTTGCTCCCACCTCTCCCACTGTCTCACCCTCCTTCTCCTACTCCATCCCTCCGGCTCCCTAAGGAGCTCTCTAATGACTTAAATGCACTGCCAGACTCCTTTATCTTCAGTAGCCCTCCTTGCTGGATCCCCAGGAGGACTCAGCCATGCACAGCAATTAGGAAACCAGTGCCTGGGGCTGCTACATTTGCGATGTCATCATGGAGATCCTCCCTGCCCTCTACAAAACAGAGGGGAAGCTCTCCATAATGTCAGGAGCACCACCAACACCCTGACAAAGGCTACCAGAAACCATCCGTGGGTCCCTCAACACCACTTCTGGATTTCCATGGATTTCAAAGCGTGCAGCCCTTTCTTTCTTCTGGCACTCTCTCCAAAACCTCAGCTCTTCCTCCCCTCCTTTCTCTCTACGAAGCATTCCAGATACAGTCAGACAAAGACAGCGCCTCTCTCATGTGCTGATGAAAAGCTTCATTTTGAAGGGCCCCTTGGGAAATGCTTCCCATTACAGCTAATTCTGTTGTTCCTTAATACCAGATGCCCCTCACCTCTGCTTTGTCTTTGTTAGCCCTTATTTGTGGGAAAGCAAGATCTCAGAATGGGATTCATTTCACTGCTTTTTTTCTCTATCTGAGTGAGTCACCCTAGGGTCTCTGCTTAGTCAGTGAAGAAAACAGCCTCCTCCATGACGTAATTTGTCTCCTGTTGCAGTCAGTGTCTAAACCAAGCCAGACAAATCAAGCCTTCTGAGCGCCCCATGCTCTCTGGGTTGAGAGAGCAGGAGCTCATTGGGTAGGAAGTGTCCAGGTGGGTGATGAGGTTTGTGGTGACAGGGAGGGACCCACAAGTATGAGGCAGTGACATCACATGGGGAGAGTCCCAGATCTGAGGAGGAGAAAAGGTGCCTCTTATTGCCCTAAATCTCAGTTCCTCCAGCTCACAGTGCAGGGGAGCCTGCGCAGAGATAGGGAAGGCAGCACTGCTTTCGCTCAAGCTACAAAGAGACTTACAAAGAGACTCTCACAAGGCACCATCTGGCTTTTAATTCTTCTTTCTTTTTTCTTTTTTCTTTTTTCTTTTCTTTTTCTTTTCTTTTATTTTTTTCTTTTTCTTTTTTGTCACTGAGGGGTCATTTCTAACTGATCGCAGGCTTTGGAAGCCCTCTTTACAGCAGTGTTTTATCTCACACACCCTAATGCGCAGAGGCAGCAGGCTCGCTGCATGCTGGCCATTCTCGAGCAGCTCAGGGATAGAGCTGGAGGAGGGCAGAGGGGGAATGAAATCCCAATTTCAGATGCTCATTGCAGGGTAATTATCAAAAGGAAACAGTAGGTTGGGATGCTTGCTAATTAGGCCACATTCTTTATGACTTGTTATTCCAAGATGTCATTTGACAGACTGGGGTAGGGGGTGAGGGGTAGAATGTGCACATCAAGTTGTTTTTAATTACATTTGGTATGCTAATTTCTGATATAAAATAAATATTTACCAGGAGCAATATTTCTTCATTTCACGCTGGCTGCACTGTGGCATTTATCGAAGGTTGCAAACAGGCTGCTATCACCCAGCCCTGTCTGCTGGTGTGTCGTCCCCTATTCCTTCCCTCTAGAGGGCCAGATTCAGCTGCAAGGCAGGAGAGGAATGCAACTGGGAAGGAGCTGCAGCATCTTTCCCCATGCCTGGTGGCAATGTGCCATTTTCCATCTGAACACCGTGTGGAAGGAGGTGAAGCCCATGGCCAGAAGCTGGCTGAAACTGCAGGGCCAATCACTCCCAAGCCTGGTCCCATCCTCCATGGAGGTTGGAGGCATTGCTGTAGATCTCTGTCCTGCTTTCAGTGTTATATCTGTGCCATATATCTGCTTCTAATGATCCATTGAGGGATAAGGATGTGGATTACCTCTGTTCAAGCTCCATCCCTGGAGACACTCAAGGTGAGGCTGGATGGGGTTCTGAGCACCTGATGTAGCTGTAGACGTCCCTGTTCACTGCAGGGCAGTTGGACCAGATGGCCATTAGACATCCAACTCAAACGTTTCTATGATTCTATGATAGTAGAACTAACCTGTACTATTACCTAACAAAACATTCTTCTCTTTCTGTGTATCTAAAACTCATGTCCCTTTCAATATAATAATAGTTGAAGTTAAAGCACTCAGTAACTCACCAGGGCAATGGCAAAGAGTTTTGAGGACTGAGAAAACAACCTATAGGAGAACTGAAACAGAAGGAAGGAGCCCACATGAGGAGCAGAGCTCTGGGGATGGTTTTGCCTCTTGCTGTGTACACACACATACAATCCACTCTGTTGTTGTGACTACCCTTTTGCAGATAATACTTGGCAGTTAACTGTTTTTACGCCCAAGCTGAAATTTCTTAGGAGTGCCAAATGGATGAATGCTATTTAATATTTAATGCTTACTACTCCTCCTCTCAGGATCAAGTTGCATTCAGAATGCCAGTGCAAGCAGATTGCTCTTAGTCTAACACCCAATGTATGTGTAACCAGGGAGGCCAGCAGCATGGTGCCATCCTCTCTGACCTTCGTTAGATCCTTCTGGTCATGGTAGATTCCACACCCTGATTTCATCCCTGCTAATGTTTTGGGTGTCATTCAGCACACAAATTGGAAGGCATTCAACACAACTCTGTTTTATCCACATCTTTCCAAGTGCTGCTCCATATTGTATTTGCTGTGTTTCAGCTAAACCCTGATGGGTTTCCTCAAAGCCTTTTCTCAGCTTTGCTCATGATAGCATTCGAGTGCCACAGGTATTAATAAATTGTTCATCAGCAGCTTCCCAGCTGAATTAGGTGTTTTTATTATCTTCATAACTGAGGAACCAAGGGACAGAAACAAAGCCAAATTTATTCAAAATCCTCATTAATTTGGCAAGCTAGATTTGCAATGATCTTAAAGTCTGGTTTTTCAGGCTTTACATGGGATTTTATGTGTCCAAATCACCAGTTCATCTGGGTATAAGGGATAGTACAAAGAAGGCTTGTTCCTCGGAAGAGGGAAAATGAGTTGCTCCCAGTGAGCACCTTACCTCACACAGCCTGCCTGCTGGCACCAAAGAGCTCATTCCCATCCTGTGTGCAGCTCTCAGAGAGGAAGCAGCCTCCCACAGAGGGCAGAGATCTTTTAGCAGTAGCGCTGTAGGGTGCTGAGAGCTAAAAACTCTATTGTGATATGGCAGTGTAAGAGTTGCACAAAGCTTCCTCTCTGGAACTGGATTGTAAGAGCCATGGGATGATGGAGCAGTCCAGTTGTAGATGGTCTCTACACAATATACATGGGATGGGGAGTTATCAAAAGTGCATATCTTTTCAGTGGCACAGCATTAGCTAGGCAGGGTGGTATTTTACAAACACCGAATCCACTCTCTCCAACACATAAGCTTGCACTTCCCAGACACTCATCTGTCAGAATTTTGTTCTGCGTGGTCAAAACAGTGGTGTTTATTCTTCCCCTAATCTTCTCTTCAGAAATGAATGGCCCACTTTAGTTGAAACATTAAAACAGCCCAAGGCATATTTCCAGCTTCGAATACTCCAGTTTGCACAGTTAACATATGGATCAACTTTGGAGCAGGCACAGAGGATTCAAGGCTTGGAAACTAATGGCTCTAGTGCAGCAGTGAGAACAGGTTTAAGCAGAGTCAAGTTGGCAGTCAAGCTATAAGCTTTCTGGCTTCATTCTATTTTGGGTTTCATAAAAGTGATGTTATGCTGCTGTTGGAAAGCCCAGAGATGACACCAGACCTGTACTGAACCAGAAGGCTTTGCTGATATAGCACAAGGATCCCCAAACAATATTCCCTTAATTCTTCCCTGTCCCAAGGCTAAGGCAGGCTCAATCACTCCTATACTTCATTTCCAGACTAGCTTTTATTTCTTCCTTTTGGAGAAGACTTGAACATGTGGAAGAGACCTTACCAAGCAGACTTCTGTGCTCATTGGGAAGCACAGCTCTGCCACCTGCCTTACAGGTTGGAAGGACAAAGGAAATCTAACCCTGCAGACAGCTTTCTTTGTGCGCCAGGGATGCACAAAGTTTCCCTTCGTCTGGAGGTTCTTCACACACCCCTACCTTCTTCACATTGGTCCCTGCCAAGTCTTACTCCATTTGAATTCACTTTAAAGGCTCTCTGTAAAGCCTCTCACAAAGGGTTTCATAATGTGTTCCAACAGGAGCCATCAAAAAAAAAAAATCCCCTCCTTTATTATCCCAGCTGGAGAAAGCTCTGTTTCAGTGCTCTATAAAACGGTTGTGTATCATGCCCAGAGGGTCTTTGCTATGCATTAAAGCCCAGGGTGGGTGAAATGTCAGCTACAGTTCAGCCAAGATAGGGTCCCTTAGGCTTTGAAATGCAGTCAGAGGCTCCCTTAATGTCACCCTGTCCTCCTAATGGGTATAAAAAGGACACAGGGGGCACCAAATGATGAGAAATTAACATAGAGGCTGTGTTCATTCTTCCTCAGCCTGGAATGTCATTGCTCCTAAAGCGTTACAAACTGGCAAGCAAGGCAGGTACAGGGGCCAACTCTGTTAGTAGAAGCCTGGAAAGCACATGGAGAGGACACGTATCATTGCCCCCACGCCTGCTGGAAGCTCGTTTATTAGGAAATCTCAGAGGAATTTACAAGCATAAGCTGGTTATACCTAACTGTTGATGACTGGGATCAAATCCTGCCGCGGTCCCCCTAGCCACAGACCTCAGCTACTTCATTTCCCAAGCAGGATTATTCCCTGAGGATCACATAGAGAACGCAAAGCACATTGAAGGAAGGTAACTCCTCCAGACAGCCAACAGCAAAGAAAAAATGCCAGGACTGACAAGAGCTGAGTTCTTGTCCTCATTGCTTAGACTGTGGCCAAATCAGAGCCTAGGATCCCAGTCCCCTGCATCTGGCTGGAACACCATCCTGTGAAAAGCCTTGTCCAGTGCATTGCCTTGGACGTATGCCTGGTTAATGGATGAGACCCTCCTTCCTCTGATGACAGGAGACAGACTTGAGAGATGAACCTCACATGGCTAATCCTCTATCTTTCATGTGAGCAAAAAGCTCTGTCAACTGTCCTCAAACAAAAGGGAAAAATAAAAGGATGGTTTATATTTAGCTGATGCTGTGTAACCTGCGGGCTGCATGCTAATTAGCTGGGGAAAGTAATGAGCTCAACCTGAAGCACTGGGAAGAAAAGTGTCTAAAAACAAAGATGTTATTCTAATTGTTGAGACTGTAGAAAATTATTTCTGCTGGGATGTTTGTTTGTTTTCTTGTTTTTATGGGGCAAATCATATGGGGAACTCAAATGGATAATGTCAGCCTGGTAAATATCCAGTCTCCAAAGAGCTGCTGCATTTAACACTCAGTGTTCCTGTCTGGGATTGCTGGAGCAGCTAGAGCATGAACCGGTGCCACAGACTGTGACCCATGGAACACCGTATCAAGGTCTACTGAAAACATCTTTCTCCACTTAATTAGGAAGGACAGAGGGACAGCAAGACATCTGACTCCAGTCAGGGCCGGTGAGGAGTTTTAAAGGATGTTACCCAAAGGGATGGGAAATTGATTTTCAGCCTTTGGTCCTATCCAAAACGTCATTTGAGTTTCAGACTTGAGCTTTTCTCTTCTAAGCTTTTTTCTCAAAGCATCCAAAGTAGTGGATAATCTTTGTCAATCCATCTCTGACAATGTTCTTTCTTTCCTCCACTTCTCCTAGTCCATGGGGCACACAGCCTACTCTCATCCATTTGAAGAAGATAAGAAGCAAGTGAATCCTAATCAAGTCTTTTAGGACTTCAAGTTTTCTGCCATGCCTTGGAGAGCTTCAGTTAGCTTTTCCAGTGCTATCAAGCCCTCTGCTAAAATAACAGGGACCCTAGAAGTTCTATCTACAGTGGGAACCACATGGATATCCCAAGCTGTCAGGGTTCAAGAGATACCAGTTGTCCCATTTGGCTTTTAAAGTTCCTGCCAGAAAGAACAGTAGGCCAGTACTTCACAGCAGAGGATCTGAAAGGGCTGCTGTTAATCAAATGTGAGGAACCAGAAAGGCGAAGGCTGGGAGCTGTGGGCATGGGAAATGCTGTCTCCATGGCATCAACACGGCAACATTGTCCAGGAAACTCTCCTCTATTCTATTAAAGCTCTTCCTTTTCCGATTTCTGTTGTTGATGAGTGTTAAGTCTTCACAGATTTCAGTGAATGAGATGGTTTCAAGTGGCCCATTTCACCTGCTTGTGCAATCATTATTATTATTATTATTTGTCTTGGATGTTGTGTGGCAAGCTGCTAGGGAAGTATAACACAATATCTTTGAATCACGGGTCTGTATCCTGGTGTTCAGGATGAATTTCAATAAACAGAAACCCTTATTCTTCCTGCACCTTCCAAAAATGCTGTGTAACATGTGGATGCTCAAATGCACCACCTTAAGGACTCAGCCCTAAAGATGACAAAGCTACTATTTGTACTGTGTGAACGTGAGCCACATCATACATGCTGAGGAGCTTGGAGCTTCCCCCCAGATGACAGTACTAAATACATGGGCCAAAGAGGGAGTGCTAAATCCACCAGGCAAATGTACTGAGTCCAGCCATACCATGAGGGCCTTCTGCAGCACAGCAAGGGTGAGGGAGCAAGGAGCTGGGATAACTGTCAGTGGGACTGGCAGAGATCTCACCATCAGTGCAAAGAACTGAGCTGCGAATGGAGTGTTTTGGGGCGAGCACATTTGGGATGGGGGCTGCATTTACGAGACACAAGATCCACCCTGCTGCCATCTCTGGCTCCTGCAATCCCAAAGTCTCTTTCCCAGTCATCCTGGGCCAGTAGGACCCAGAGGGGCATTTTGTCATAGCAGATCTTGTTTGAAACAGCGCCCGATCCTGGGGAGCCGCATCTGGCCTGTGACTGGCCACGCAGCCCTTCTCCTTCCCTCCACTCTGCTTCTCCAGTCAGCACTCGCTGCCTCACTCCTTTCCTGAACAAATCATTTTCTTGAGCAAACACAATTTACGGGGAGGCAAGGGAGGGGCTGTGGAAGGGAAGGCTATTACTGTTCTCTCCGGGTAAAGTGGGCCTCATTACGAGCTCTCTCCATGGCTGGTCAATACTGTTTCCCCGGAGGCTGAGGGACATTTCATTATTCTTCACATTACCTTGTTCATCTCTTCCACGTTTCAGGGGGTATTTATCGAACACTTTGCATAAGCAGCTTTGGAGCAGAACAACACAAGGGAAGCACAGACAGAAAACACCGTTGACTAACGTTCAGCACCAGTGGGTTCTCCCAGTCCCAGCCCCCCAAAGCAGCAGCCATCTCCTCCTGCTGCAGTGCCACCGTCCTTCTGAGACATCACTGGGGAAACTGGAGGCCTCATCCCTTTGCCCCGGCGCAGTGCACGGTGATGAAGGTGGCAGTGAGGGTGAGGGAGAGAGATCTGCTTCTGGCTTCACTCCCAGCTGAACAAAAAGCATTTTGTCTCTGCTATAGGCAGTGCACCACAAGTCCCGAGATGGAGCCAAACACAAACTCATAAAGCAACTTCTGGTCAAATTACAATAAAATGTGTTAAACTGCTGCTCACCGTGATTATTTTCCAATTACGTTTGGTTTAGCTCAATTACTTTCCCAATGCTGCTCAGTGAATCTTCTCCATATTATCCTCCTAAACAACTGCTGCATGTTTTTTCCTCCCTGAGGCAAGCCCCAGCTCTCTGACAGGGCAACAAATACCCCTCCCCAGCCCTCTGGCTCTTTGGAGGGGCTTGGATGCCATGCAGACAGCCTTCCTGGGGAGGGAGCTTCCTTTATTCACTCCCATACAGACCCTAAGACCCTGATCTGGGTCCCTCTTTTACTCTGGCATTGCGCCCATTTGGGTGGCTCTTCATCCTAAGAGGGTCCCAGCAGCCCTTCCCCTCACAATGCATCAGCAGAGCTCAAGAGATACTAACCTCTCATTATTTTTGTTTAATAACCCTCACTTCTGGCCCTGCATCTGCACAGGCCTGAGAGATGCAGGGATCTCTCTTTGTTTTGGATGCATCCTTTTTTGGGAGGTTAATAATGAACACTGTTATTCTATGACCCTCCTAATGTTAAATGGAACAAAGGTTAATTGATGTGATTATGGCTCATGAGCTGAATTGCAGTCCTTAGTGGGATGGATGATTTCAGGCATATGGGCTGCAATTATTTCTCCCTCTTGGCTCATCTAGGTTTTGTGAAACCCATAGTAGGGACCTAATGATACTTAATGGCATGAAGATAAAGCAGTTAATAGTTACAGAACTCCGTAAAGTTTAGTGTTCCTAAAACTGAGCTGACTGCCAAAGGATGCATTTTGAGCAGTGGACATGAACATGCAGTAATGGCCATATTGGATAAAACAGAGGCTCATCTATCTAAACAGCCTGCCTCCAAACAGCAAGGGCAGGCACGCTGAGGGGTTCTTTCACATTACTCTCCCAGCCATATTTGCCTTAGAGATGTCCTGGGTTACACACAGTGTTCCCATGTGTAACCAGAACTGCACACCCCACTCAGAATATGGGCGGTGGCATAATGATGTGTTGTGGTTCATGTTTTCCTTCATGTGAGCTTCCTTCACCTCCCAGCCATCCCACTGAACCTCCTTGCAGCAGGCTCAGAAGATCACAATGGGTTTGTGGCAGATATACAGCCTGCTGTGGCCTGAGGCATGGATGAAGAGCTTCAAGGAACCTAACAGACCCTCCAAGTACTCTGAGATGAAAAGACACTCCTGCACTCAGGACTTCCAAGTCACTTAATAGCATCCTCACAAACAGCTCATTCGTTACTGTCAGGTCTCCATAAGGGCTACAGAACAGCCTGAATTAGAACAAAATACTCCTGACTAGTGCTGAGTTTTGCCTGCGTGTCATTCTTACCACGTACATAAAGCACAGTTACAGAAAAACCTACAGATTTTCCTCGGTCCCTTCCTCTTCACTTCAGAAATCCTCTCTGAGCAGAGAACAAGCACAGGGAGTGTGAGCCACAGAGGGAGAGCTAGGAACAATTAAAGAACTCTACTTTCACAGTGGGAATCCTCTGGCCTTACAACGGCAGCCAGCGATCCTTCTACTAAAGGAACTCGTGTACTCATTCTGGACATACAAGTATTGAAATTCCACACCACATTTCCCTGGGTTGCTGGAAAGACCGTTCCCTCCAGCCATGCACTAGGATTTCAGATGTGTTCTCTGCATTTCAATGGTGACCATGCAGATGAACGAAATAATGCACATTTTTGATGGCACATTTGGCTAGAATGACATTAAATTTACAAGAATAAATTCAATTAGGAGAACCATTCATGCCCCAACATTTAACTTATTTACACTGAATAAACACATCAGACAAACCCCTCTCCAGAGATTATTCACAAACACTTGGCAATGGGAACGTACTCCTTGGTGCGTGTGAGTATAATAAAAGGAAATGAATAATTGCTGCAAAATAATAATTATTTTGCATTTATATCAAACGTTCTACGTGATGATCTCCAAGCACTGTGGTGAAGATTGATATGATGCTGCCTTTTTTAATATTAAGCATTTATCTATATCAATTTACATGTACGGCATCACTGTGTTATCAATCATACCATGGGTATTGGGATACCCTCTCTGGATCCAGCCCCACTGCCCAAGCAAAGGCACAGCATAACTGCAGATGCCACTGAAAGAGCAAGAGGACCTGAAGACACACATCAGGTCTTTGCTAGAGGCTTTGTACAAAGAAATGGAACTGCTAGAACTCATTTCACAAATGGCTGTGACAGGGTGGCTGACTGTTGCATAGCGAGGAGCTGCTCAGCACAGGAAAGCTTTCCCCTCACTGTCCTCCACCATAGCTCCTTTTGTTTTCAGCATCACAAGCCTCCACTCCGCTTCCAGCTAAGGGCTCCTGCAGCAAGTCACTTCAATAGGCTGCTTTAAAGTACAGCCCTGCAGCAGCAGAGAGAGGATGAGATTAAATGATGGGGAGAGACAGGAGAGAGGACAAGGAAAGAAGGAGGAGATCAGCAGAGAGATGGTGAGGAGTGATGGAGGGGTGAGATAGGTTCAAGATGGATATTAGGAAAACATTTTCAGAAAAAGCAGTGATGCATTGGCACGGGCTACCCAGGAAAGTGGTGGAGTCACCATCCCTGGATGTGTTCAAGAACAGCATGGATGTGGCACCCCCTTCCTTCTCCTCCCAGTTCTCTGCCTGCATACCCAGCCCAATAGAGGGGGGTACTTATGAGGAACCTGCTCCCCAGGAGGGCCTCGCTTAATGGGAAAGATGTCCAAGCGCCTGCTCCCTTGGATGCCAGCAGCACTTGGAGGGATGATGGCCAACACAGAACAAATCCCTGGCCTTTTCTATTCTCTGTCTGAAGGTTCATTTGCTCAATCAAGCCTTGGCCACGGCTCAGCAGAGATGCCCAGGGTCACTTCATCTTGCCTGTTTGTTTGGGCAGCCAGTCAAGCAGCTAGCAGCAGAAACAATGGGATTTTCTCTTTTGTGCGTGCAGGCAAAATTAAATGTGATTTGAACTCGCTGTTGGCTTTGAACCAAATGAGCCCCCCAGGGCACAAGTTGTCAGGCAGCTGAGGCGAAGCAGCACTTCCCAGCACAGCGAGACATTTTCCCTGCCACAGCAGCGTGGGGAGCACGGTCAGGAGATTGCCCTGCACTTTGAGATCACCCACTGGTGGGAAGATGGAGGCCAGAGCAAAGGCGGGCTGCCTCCATCCTACTGCTCCTCCACCTGCAGCCACAACAGTAAGTACAAATGGCCACTTCCAGGTGCTCAGGGATGCACCACCAACAAGTGTGCCCATGTGTTTGGGTGTCCTCCCCAAAACTCACTGGACTCAGATGCTTACAGTGATCTGCTTTGGGAGGCTCCCAGCAGCAAGAAGGTCTCCTTGGTGCTCTCCATCACTGTCTTGGGACAATAACATCCACCCTTCAAAGAGGCTAGTGGTGGCTCCCAGGAGCCTGAAGTTCATCGTTCACCAGCTGCCCTGGCTGTCTCAGCTGATGCCTTGCACCTTGAAATCTGCAGCAAATGGAGGTGACTCAATACAGACATGATTCACACTCAGCGGTGTCATTCTGGCCTTTCCATGCACTCAGGACTCACTTAGCCCACTGCTTTCCCCCACTGCTGTTCTTCCTATCCATCCATAATTCTTGCCAGGGCCGCCGAACAGTACCACGAAGATAATGACATCCGGTCCAGCTGTTAAAATCACTGCCTGCACACAAATTTCCTGTTCAAAATGCCACCAGCAGGTACCAGAGCTTGCCCTTTCCAAGTCAGGCTTGGTCCAGCAAGCAATCACTCCTTATTCCCCTCCTCCTTGCTTTGCTGGCTCACATACAGAAGCCTGGGAGTAACATCCACAGGGCCAGGCTCACCATTTGCAGATGAAGACCAGGCAGGAACTGCTCTGAGCTCTCAGCTAAGGGTTATTCCCTTATTTTTGTAGCAGGAGAATCTCACTCCTGTCAAGTAACAACACAGTAACAACACAGATATGCTGTAATCATTCCTACAGGAAACACTTGCTCCATAACCCCAGCTTTGTGGCTGTCCCATGCCTATAGTGCTACCAAAATCCAGCACCAGGTGCTGGCCAGGGACCCTGAGGCCACCTTAGTCTCTGGAAGTGCTGACAAGAAATCAAAGACTGACCAACTTAATGGCTTGGCAGAGAGAGGAGTGAGCATAACCAGCTCTATCGTCCAGAAAAGCATACCCCCCTCCCCATGGCCAAGAAGGAGCCCATCGAGGTGGCCTTGGGTTCCGAGGTCTTTCCCTCCTCTCAGAGCCATCCACAGGAGGGGCTTGTGGGGGAGCAGCACTTTTCAGAGGGAGAGAGGCAGAGAGAGCTCATTAGGAGAGAAAATCAAAGCCGAGTGTATGCTAATAGGGCGATTAGGTGAGGAAGGCAGCATCCCAGGCAGCGGGGACGCCCGTCCTGCCGGTCCCTGGGGTGTTCATTATACACTGGTATTTGCGAGGCTGCACAGCCATTCCATCAGGTGTCACTCCCCACCACCCTTCTTATCGACGAATCCCCTCCCGCGGGAGCCCGGCTAATTTGCTCGTCGTCTATTGATCCCTGTGGCAAGTCACCATTAGTGGCAGCTCCGCCTGCCTCCTCCTCCTCACCCGCACCCAGGAGCCGGGGGAGCAGAGGGCTCATTACTGGCGTTATGGGCAACCAGAGATGAAAGGTGCCCAACGCTCCCTGCGCCCGCTCCCCATCGCAGAGGGACGCTCCGTAGCTACAAGGCTGTCAGCATCCTCCTGATTAGTGAATGCTTTCAGGCACCTTCTCCCCCGCACTCAGCATATTGATTAGCCTTTGTTTGCTTCTTTATGAACCCGTGCATTAATGGGATGGGAGCTTGTAAACGAGCATTGCATTTCCTTTTAAAATCTGCCCAAACGAAGCAAGTGCAGAGTGCTTGCAAGGGGGGAGGGTTCCCCTGCCCTATCCCAACCACTGGTGCTAGGAGAAGGCTTCCATGGGGAAGGCAGATGGGAGCCCTCCCGGTTGGCAGGCAGTTTTCTAAGCAGAAAGTGTTTGCTGCAAGGCAAGTGCTCACTATGTTCCCCTGAGCACAGTGGGGAAGTTCTGGGGGAATGCTGGTGTCTGGCTACAAACATGGCAGATCAGACCCTTGCAGTTGATCCTTTTGCTGTCACTTATGAAAAACGTGCTTATCTCTCAGTTTTCCAAGCCACTCCCACTATTCTGAATACGAAGTCCATTTGGTGAAATGGCAGATGGCTGGCATTCTCCCCGGAAGGAAAAGAAGTTGAATCACATGAGATATATGGAACATTCAGTCCTATTTGCTCAGCTGTAGATCTGCCTTCCTTAGGACATCGATCATCCTACTATAAGACACAGCCAGGATACATCCCTTACTCCTACAAGTTAGACAGACCTGACACCCATGTGAAGGCCCAAGGTGCTCCTTCCATTGGCTAAACCTCCCAGTTTCAGCTCTGCATCCTCCTCTTGCCTTCCTACCGCTGTTTGATTTATGAAGCTGTGAGATTTCACTTCAATGTCACCGAGCAGGATGTTCTGGGGTCATCTTGTTTGCAGGTTTCCAGTGGAAGGTACACATGGGAGTGTCCTTGAAAAGCTCACAGCAGCCACTGGCATTGGGAAGAACATCCTTACCCAAAGATAAACCTCTGTTGTTCCATCTAAGAGTTATTCTTTTAGCAGAAAATCAGTAGAAAGCTATTAGAGTCTCTGGAGCTGGCTACTACAAGGGAATGTTACTTCTTGTGCTATACTAATGAATTGCTTTCTCTTGCAGTACTCTAATGTAAAGACTTGTAGAGGAAGAAAGAGAACGGACTGGTGGCTCTCGCCAGTGAAGTATTCCTGTGCTTTTCTGACATGAGGAGTCCAGAAATCATAAAAGCAGCTGCCATCCAAATTTTCCTTATCGGTGAATAAGACACGAGGTAGAGGCATATCTGTGCATACAGTCCACAGATAACCCAAAGCCTCCTGTGATGCTATTCATGGGGTTTCTGGCTAGAACCCAAACGCATCTCTAAAACAGGACGCTTTACCTCCTGAGACTTTATAAATTTGCTGTATTCCCTCAAGGGTAACTCCTTCCCTTGAAACAGCAGCAAGGTTTCTGGAATGAGCTCCATCAAAGAAACACTGTTATTTGTCAGTGTCTTCCTTCCTGTTCGTAGCCTGTCCTGCTGCAGCATCCTAATCCATCCACCCACATATCTAGACACAGCCAGGCAGGAAAAAAATTACACTAGTTCAGGGGACCTTTGGAGATGACTTTCTGAGAAAATAACTTTGGTTTCTTTTTATTATTATTATTGTTGTTGTTATCTATTTCTTTGTCTGCTGCAGAGCTTTCCCCCTTCCCGTAGTAAATCTGTCATCGGCCTCAATATTGTGTACTTGTTATCTGTGCAGTGACACAGGCAGACCTGAGACCCAAGCTGGGACTCCAGTGCTCTGTTGCTGTACCTATGGGAGGCACAGGGATACAGCTTGGTGCACTCCCTGCCTCTGACTCCGGCAGCTGGTTTTAGTGCTCCAAGCCTGGCTGTGCCATCACATCCAATCCAGGAACAGCCAAGGAGATAAGGAGTAGCAAAGAGGTAGGTGAAGAGGATCAGAGCAGAGCACAAGTCAGACTGAGGTAATGCAGAGGCACTCTGAGAGCTGTAATACACCGAAGGTGTAAAGGCAGCCACATAAATGCAGCAGCAGCACAGAAATCAAAGTCAGGCATTAATGCTTGTGATCTTTTTTAATCTATCGATTAACTCAGTGATCCTTTCCAGCCCTAAACACTGTTAATCTGCTACTCTGGGAATAAACGGGGGGCAGGGAAGAAAGAAGTTTTCCTCTCGGGAACAATTCTCAAGGCTTTAGTGTCTTTGTTATGATGAAGCAGAGTTTTGAGCTTTCTCATAAAGGAGAAAAAAAAGAGAAAAGAAAAAGAAAGAAAAAAGAAAAACCCCATGGAGAATGTGTCACTCCTCTAACAGCCATGGGATCCAAGTACGTAAGGGGAACAGCATGCACCAGGTTTCAAATCCCTGAATCTGATGGGTCAGAAATCTCCACCTGGTGATGTATTATTGAGGCAGACTTAACTTATGGGGACAACTTTGACATGTCACCTCTTACTCTATGTGCAGCTGCCACTTCCAGGTGCATGTCAGGACAATTTATCACCTATTACAATGGCACTTCATACTCAGCCCACATATTGGGGGCACCGGTCACCCTCCTGGTAGCACAAGATGTGAGTCTGGGGCTGCAGAGGACCATAACCAGCCTGAGTGTCTCATCTCACCCAGCCAGAGCCATCATAACATCTGTACATTAGAAGGACAGAGCCTGGAGTCAGCTAGGAGTGGTGCTGGGACCTGAATCACCATCCCCACTGGGATCACTCTTCTGGGTGTCAGCACTGCTGGCTGCGCTCCTACAACACAAAACGTGTGCAGGAGCTGTTCAGCCCCAACAGTCGCCTTCTGCTTCCTCATTCCCTCTGCATCCGATCCCCCCCCAACCTAACACCCCCCCAGCCCCGGATACCCAGGTTTCCTCTCACCCCCTCCTCCTTACTCTTTGAAGTCTCCAGTCGCCCTAGCTCCCTTCTTCCCCTCATGCCAGGGCCAATTTATAGTGTTAATTAGTGATGAATTAGCAGCACAAATCCCACTCGAAGCCCCAGACCCACTATGATGAATTCCTATGAGGGACCTGACAAATCTTATGTTAATATCTTCCTTTTCTTCATCAAGCAATTACTTCTCACTCCATTTGCCTGCACAGGCTTGAGCCCACACCCTCAGCTCACACACTGGAATGTGTGGTTTGACTTTGTCAATTAATTATTGAATGGCTTCTATCATGCTGTTAGACTATTAAAAAAACACAACAAACCAAACACCACACATGTGAAAGTAGCTCCTTAATTATTACATTTCAACACACTGGGCATTAAAGATCTTAGAGGGAATGCTGACACCAGCTTCTGCCTTCCTAAAACTTCTCTCTTTGGGGTCAGTAAGGGAGATCTCCTGGTGCTTTGCTGGCTCTAGGAGCAGCCTGTATGACTGATGTCAGGGTGTTTTCTGCAGCATCAGAAAATCCCTCAGGAGGGAGGAGCTTTGAGAGCACCTTCAGCTACTCTTCCTCCTACTTTCCTAATGAAGCAAAAGGAGTCTCAGGTTCAGAAATACCCCTTTTCCTCTCCTTAAAGAATTAAGGATCTAGAGCTGGCTGCCCTATAGGAAAGGAGTACCCTTCACGGGCACCCAGAGACTGCAGGGCTCACTTTGGCCACAATATATAGAGCTCGAGGAGCCTTTTCTTCCATCACTTCCAGTCCAGAGCAATAAAAATGCCCCTCTGTTCTCTGCAGCTGACTTACAAACCACAGCCTGGCATGTCAGAGAGATGCGAGCAATTAAAGAGACAAAGTGCTGAAAAATACATAACAAAAGCTACGCAAATGGATACCGGGAGCCTGGAGAACAAAGGCAATGCTCGTTAATGACGAACATGGTTTAGTTAATTTTTAATAGTCCACTACAGAAGAAAGGGATGAGAGAAGCATGCGGGTGTTAGGCAGGAAACTCTCCTCCCTGTGACAGTGAGCGGGGCTCCAAGTACTTACTCTGTAAACTCATAAAACTGCTCTTTCCACACTAAATTCCCAGGTGAAAATCCCAGATATGAAGCAAACCATATCCTATACACCTAAACCCCCACCCCCAGCAGCACCCAATGCCACCAGGCCCTTCTGCGGTGCACAGAGAATGCAGATTTGCTCTGTGTGCACACACCATGCTGGTTCAGGCATCCCAGAGAGCCATGAAATTCAGGATCATCGCAGAGCAATCAATAGCATCGCAGCAATTGCAGGCTTCATCAGGGAGAGACACAATCACGCAACACTGGAACAGCATCAAGCACACCCCCTGTCCCCAGTGCTCCAAAGTCTTGGCCCCACATAAGCAGAGCAGCCTTCATCCCACCTCCCTGGCCTGGCCTCCAGCCTCTGCAACAAGGATGTGGGCAGCGTAGGTCCCAGCCAAGGGGACAGCAGAGGGAGGGAATGGTTTCTCCCAGGAGCTGCAGATTGCTGAGATGCCGGAGAAAGAACTGTCAAAAACTAATTTAAAAGCGTAGCGTTCCACTTGATTTCATGTCTCAACATGTCGCTTAACAGCAATTTAGTCGTCCCCCCCCTTCCTTTCACACAGACACTGACACTTCTTTAATAAAAAAGCATAGAGGAGCTTCAGGCACTTTATTAAGTGCACAGCAAGGGTGCCTGCACCTATGCCTCCGCCCCATGCTCCCTATTAGTATAATGAGGGCTCTGGGAGCGTGGCAGTCAGCAGAGCCCCCTCCCCGCCTCCAGCTGACCTGATTTCCCACAGCACATGCTTGGCTTCCTTTGGAAATCACATCTGCAACTGGTGCTCAGAGGTGGGCCTTCCTGGGTGAGAAGCATTCAGCGCAACAAACCTGCCAGCAAGCTTAGAGAATTATTAGAATTTCTAATATTTTTTTCCCCTTTTTCTTCTTTTTATTTATTATTTTTTATTATTTTTCTTGTCCTTTTTCTCATGTCCCCAAGCCACGCCGCGATGCAGGAGCTGCTGCTGCCATGGTTACAATCCCAGCTCTCAGCCACAGCTTCCGGAGGGTGCAGAGCCCTCGAAGCTGTGTGCCATACTGACCCCCATACAGGCAAATGCACTGCCTGCCAGTGTCCCCAGCTGGCCAGTTTCCAAGCCACCCCTGTGTAGATTCTCCCTTTCTCAGACTTCATGGCTTGGAGCTCCACAGGGTATATTTGCAACAAGGCACCAAGCACGCTAGCTGTGGTGCTGGTGGGAGAGCTGATCTGTGACATCCCAGTGGCAGGCTCAAAGCATAGATGGAGTTTGGTTGCTTGCTTTGAGACTGGGAACCTCAAGAGCCCACAGAAAATCCATACAGCAAGGTGGGCGAACAGCCTTTGGAATCCTTTAAGCATCTCCTCCCTTGGCCCTAAGGAGATCTGAGCCCAGTTCCCAACTGGACCAGAAGCAGCCAGTCATCCTGGAAACCCCAACCCGATCCCCCCACAGGAATCTCAAGGGAGGCTCTCTTTTCCCACAACAATCCCAGACCTGTATCTACACTATAAGCAGCCCCTCCAAGTCTGCTGCCAATCTCTGCTCTTTTCACTCCTGCACTCCTGCCCACCCCTCAGCCAACCCCAGCCTCTGCAAAGGCTGCAGGCTGTGGGCTGCACATCCCAGGCTCCAACTGTGGGGAGGCGGGGATGCTCCCCTTGCCCAGATGACGCCAGCAGCAGCTACCTGTGCTCAGGGTGGCAGAGCAGCATCCCCTCCGTGCAGGGATGTGAGTAGCTATAGTAACTGGCTCGAGCTGCATCTCAGCTCCACGTTTGCCCTGCCCTGATGCTGCTTGTGTTCATCTTTGATGCTCCTTTTGTAGTTCACTCTGTCTTTCTGCTGACTGAAGGTGGAAAGCGTGGTTTTGCAACACTGAGACTGCTTAGAAAGTGCAGCGCAAGGGCTCATGGCTGCCCCCGGCACACACCAATGAGCCACTCAGTTGTTCCCAGAGCCATCTAATAACACAGCCCAGGCACCGTGCTTAATCTCCAGATAACTTCATTCCTCACCCATGCAGTCAGGTGACTGCACTTCCCCCAGCACCTTTTGCAGCATTCATCCAACCCTTTGGGGCATAGCATCTGCTCAGTGCTGCAGCACCAAATGGCCCCTGCTCCCCACCCAGCTGTGCCTGCTCAGGTAACCCATTTCAATAGCATCCAAATGACTCAGACACTGATAATCAGACTGGGGAAGCATTTTTGAAAAGGGATCTTGGGCTCCTGACACTTTTGAAATGTTCCTCGCAATAATTTAAGGATGTCTGAACTACCAATTATGGCTTGATTAACAATGGTAAATAGCAGCCCTGCGTTCTGCCGTCCTTCTTTCTGCCTCAGCTAATAATGACAACTGCTCCACAGACTGCCAGGGGAAGCATTTCATATTGGAAGCCATGATTTATTTATTTATTTATTTCCTTTTGTGCTTTAAAAAACAAGTTGACGACACTTCTTTCTCTCTGGGTTTGGCTTTGTCATGCCAAGTGGCATGTCTGACACCAGCTGAAAACACCTGGAACGGTTCTGATAGGAGCAGAGCCAGCTGCCTTTTCCTATTTCTCCAGGACTGGAAGGTGTATATCGGATGTGAGTGTCTCTCCTCACTAATAATGTTATCTGAATAAATAACCGGTGGTGGCTCCGACCTGGCTGAAGTGTTTGCTCTCTGCCTTCTTTGCAGGATTTGATTTACAGGGTCTTCCCTTGCTTCACACTGATTCTTATTTTACTTTAGCCTTTTTTTTACCCAATCATTTCTCCTCCCCCTTCTCCCTGCCCTCCCCTAGCCGGGCATTCAATCACAGCTGCAGGTGGGGGGGCTGCAGCTGAGCTTTTCACCTGCTTGCATTAGAAGCAGAGGAAAACTGAGAATCAACAATGAACATATAAAAATCCACATGCCCAGATCTCACCTCACCCTTACTGTGCTCTGGGAGAGGTGGAAAGTGAAGCAGTGCCATGCAGGAGATGCTCTGGGCTGGGTGATGGCGAGATTGTGATGTGTTGTTCCTGGGCCCTCCTGACTCCATCTCTCAAGGTCTCCCAGTCCAACCCCCTTCCTCTCTGAAGTCACACTTTTGTCCCACGATGAAGGTTAAGGCTATGTCACAAGCAGATGGCAGTGATGAATCCCTCTTCTTGAGGCACCAGAGCTATGGCAGCACCCATCTCCACTGGGCCATCACAGAGGCCCTCCATTGTCTCCTCGTAGTCAGTGAAGGGAGAGCACACCTTGGGATGCCAAGGGCGTTCCTGGCAGCAGCCATGAGGAGAGCGAGCTGTGTGACAGTGATGAAATGTGAAAGCAGCTGCTTTTAAGGCCTTTCATCCATCATCCTTGTGAGCCCGCGACAGTGACAACGAGAGGGCGGGTGGGACAGAGAGGGAACTGAGAAAGATGCATGGAGTGGGGAGTTGGCTCTGAAGGCTTGGCACAGATTAAAAACAAACAGCTCTTCCCTCTGCTTGTGCATTTCAGCATCCCTCCTGCCTGCACAAATAACCCATCTTTGGCCAGCAGCGAGGCCTGCTGCTGGTGGCTGCCAGACAGGTGATGGTGGGTCCATCCCCACTATCAGTCCAGGCCTCAGCCCCACAGACAGCCACACACCACAGCAGAATGAAGCCCATACTGCACCTGCTGGGAAGCAGGGCCTGCTGATGGTGCAGGCCAGGAGCAGTGAGAGCCATGGAACTTATCTGTTCTTAAGGATCAGAGCACCGAGGACATCACATCCATGCCACACATAGAGAACTGCCATGGGAAGGAAGCATCATGCAGCAGGCAAGAGTGCTGGGGCAGCCACTGATGTGCATGGGTCATTGACTGAGATCACCTTCAGTGCCCCTTAATGAGCTTTTGCTTGAAAGACTGGAAGAGTAGAAGCTTGAGAGCAGAAGCTGTTTTCTTCCCTCCCCAGAGAGCAGGGAACAGTGAGTCAAGGGGCAGCCCACTAGATCCTAGGAAAGGGCTGTGGATGAAAAGAAAGAGCGGCGTTGTTGTTCAACTGTTTGCATTATTCTGGGCTCAGATGTTTGCAAATACAGGCTGCTCAAAATTGATCTCTTTCTTTTTTTTTCTTTTCTTTTTCTTTTCTTAGACAGCGTGTGATAAATGTGTTAATTTTGCATTCAGCTCTGGGAGCCAAGAGGGGGCTGAGAGGAAGAGCAGCCAGGAGAAGTGACTCGCTCTGTTAGTGCAGAACTGGGTGAGCAAGCACCCAGATCCCCATGAGCGTGGGGGGGTGTGCAAGTGACTAATCCACACCTCGCTGTCCCCAGGGTCTTCCCACCTGCATCTCCACGCTCCTGGCAGACACTAATGAATTCAGCCCTGCAACCCCCAAGGAGATGGGCTGCTCCCTCTGCAATCCACTCACAGAAGATGGAAGTAAGGCAATCAACTAAAGCAATCAACTAAGGAAATCACTTTCCCAAGGACACATGACCCATCTGTGGCACAGTGTAAGGAAATCTTGCTCTGCCCTGTCTCATTTTCCCATTCTGAGCAGAGCTCAGTGTTCACCCTGTGAAGCTGGGGTGAAAATTTCTCTTGCCCGTGTGCCGCTGCTCAGTGGATCTCCACATCCACAAAACCTCACAGGTGTCCAGGGGGCACGTTCTCCTCTCTTCAACCAGCCATCCTGGGTGTCTGCAGCCATAGGGTCAAGATGTGGAGTCCTCAGTACAAGAGAGATATTGACCTATTGGAGTCCACAGGAGGGCCACAAAAATGATTCAATGAATGGAATACCTCTCCTATGAGGACAGGCTGAGAGAGCTGGTGCTTTTCATCCTGGAGAAGGCTTCAAGGTGACCTGACAGCAGCCTTTCATTATCTAAAGGGGAGCTACAGGAAAGAAGGGGACAGGCTCTTTAGCAGGGTCTGTGGTGACAGAAGAAGGGGAAATGGTTTCAAGATCAAAGAGGGTAGATTTAGGTTGGATATTAGGAAAAAGTCTACTACAGTGAGGGTGGTGAGACACTGGAACAGGTTGCCCAGAGATGTGGTTGATGCCCCGTCCCTGGAGACTTTCAAGGCAAGGCCCTGGGCAATCTGGTCTAGCTGGGGTGTCTCTGTTCATTGCAGGGGAGTTGGACTAGATGGCCTTTATAGGTCCCTTCCAGCCCTAACGATTCTATGATTCTATGACCTCAGGCCAGATGATGCACATGCCGTAATCCCTCTGAATAACACAGTGCTTCTCAGGGTTTCCACAGCTCTTGCTGTTCTTGCTATTTTTTGCAGTGTCACTTTCCATGCCCGAAAGAAAGTCAAGGACCATGGCAAGGGTTGGGCTCCTCATAGGGTTGTGGACAACTGAAAGCATTTCTGAATTCCCAATCACTTCAGAAGCAAAGCCAAAAAGACCCTTGAAGAAGATTAAAGTGAGGCAGGCAACCTCACAAGGGCTTTTTTTCAGAAGACCTTCATCCAGGGAAGCTCAGGGATGAGCTCATCAGTGACAAGGGCAGCACTGCAGCAGCAGCAATTGAAAATCAGAGTGGCAGGAGAAGGAGTGCATTTCAGGAGTGGTCCTGAGCAGGAGAAAGAGACAGTTTTCAGGGTCACTGTCTTTCACTGAAATATCCATCCCGGGGTCGACCAAGCCAAGTCACTGAACACTGAAAATCAGCAAATTATTTCAGCTGAGGGGAAAAAACTGAGAAGTTCAAAAGCTCTATTTCAACATTTTCTGAATTACCTGTTTCGGGTTTTCTTGCTGAAAAAAAACCATTTATTTTTACAGGCCTCTAATAGTCCATTAGATTTTGTATTTCTACGTCCCTAAGCAGAACATTTGCTTTCAAACTAAGTCATTTACTCAACACAAGATGATTTTTCTGCTTTTCATTTCAGCAGGAAACGGGAAAATAATGAATTTCACAATGAACCCCCATTTTTCTTTTTGTTCTTTTTTTCCTTTTTTTCCTCTATTTTTTTGAATGCTGCTATTCCTGTAGCAAACCAAAGCAGTGCTTATTTGCGCAGCTATAGTCAAATGTCACTTTCCTCAAATTCTCTATTGACCAGCTAAGGGCAAAAGGCTGTGCAGCTGCTTAGGAAATCATACGGCATTTTCTCCTGACAAACACAGAAACCCAAGCTACTCGTTGTCTTAACTAATTGCCAGGTGGAAGACTGTTGCAGATCTTTTGTCAGTAGCTTTGGAGTGGGATAAGTTTTGCAGCGAGGACAACACCATTCCCTAAGTAACGGATGTTTGCATGGGATCCTCCAGCAACACTGGATCTTGTCCCTTCAGTGGCCAAAGTAGAATAGGGCAGGAATACAAAACTTGCTTTTAATCCCTTTCCTCTCCAATCATTTTCAGCACAGGGACTTCCTGAAGCAGAGGTAATTTCTCTGTGTTTAGTAACTACCAGTGGGTTTTCCTCTTTTAGACTTAATGGAAACTTTAGCATAATGTCCTGAAGCAAAGACTGTAGCAGAGTAATTACCTTTCCCAGGAAGAGGCATTTCTTTTTGCTTCTTTCAGGCCCAGCTGTTGCTATATTTGTTTGATGGCTTTTGAATTTGAAAAACAAGACGAAATCTGATGGTACTGACATCCTTTTAAGGCATTTTGGAGAACTCTGTGACCTGATTCCAGATCCACAAAGTTCCTTCTGGATACCAAGTTGGAAAAAGGGAGTTCTTACTTGCAGTGAAGCAAGGTGTGGGGTGAATGATAGAATCATAGAATCACTGTGGTTGGAAAAGACCTCTAAGATCATCTGGTCCAACCACCAACCCACCCCACCATGCCCACTGACCATGTCCCTCAGTGCCACATCCACACATCCATCAGCTATCTCAGCTACAGCCATCTCAGCATCCCTCGTCTTGGCTTATTGAAATTGGTCTGTGTTTCTCCCCAGACTGACCCAATACTCTAGATGCAGATTCACAAGTGCCAAGAGCATTGACTGGAGACTGTGCACCTTCCCTGGGTTTGCATGTTTTATCTTTGCTCTTACATGAACTTTCCACTGTAGCTATTGCAGGTATTGCTCTGCCCATCTCCTGGCTCTACACAAGCCAGCTCTAATCCAAAAGCTGAATAGCTAGGTTGACAATGTGTGAGACTGAAATCACCAAGCCACGCTGTGGAGATGGGGGCACAAGAGCTGAAGTTTGGTGCTAACAGTAGAGATTTAGCACATATGCAACCAGAGAGGAGAGCTGAAAGAATGGGCTCACATCCATTTGTGAGAGACTGCACAAAGCTCCCTGTCCTGTAGGTGTGCAGTGGGATAAAGAACTCATCCTGCCTCGCTCAGGGCTTTTCACCCTCTCAGTGTTGGAGATCAGAATATAATGCAAGAGTGGAGCTTCTGACAGGGGAACTGGGTGTTTTAATGAGTCACTTGAGATGCAGAGCCATGGATGTCCAGGCATTCCTGGAGATGTTTTAATAAATAACAATGAAGATAACAATTTAAACACTGTGAGCAGGAAATGCATTATTGAACATGCATAACACAATACAGAGAGCCTATTCAAAGCCTTCAAAAAGCAGCCAAGCAAAATTCAAACAAACAGAAGCAGGCGGGCACGTCTGTGCTTTAAAGGCTGTCTGTGAGTTCCAGAAGATGAGCAACACAACCTTTACCTGCAGCAACCTATTATATCCATGCGTCTGCCTCCTCTCCCCATCTTTCTGATCTAGGAGCTGACTTGCTCCCAGCAGGGCAGAAAAGTGGGACATGTGTGCATGGAGCAGTTCCTGGTGTCTGTGGGTCTGTGCTGCTCTCCAGGCCGCAGCCTCTGAGCCAACAGAGGTGCTCTCCCACAGCTCTTCAATGCTTTGGGTCTGCTTAGAGAAGAGATGTTTTCCCATTCTTCCTGACAGCGTAGGATATCTGCACCTCAGACGGGTGTTCCTGAGTCACTCTCAAAAGAAAGGAAGGTTTGATATCAACGTTTGGGAGGGTTGGAGGATTACCAACTGCATGCAAACATCTGTGGGGCATACTGGTGCTGAAGAGTGTCCCTTGGATTGTGCAGCCTCCTAGGAGAGAAAAGGATCCAATGAATGGTGTTCAGAAGAGCCGTGACCAAAGCAGAGAGCTCTGCTGCTCCTATAACCAGTGTAGGATTACGGGGAGAATTCAAGGATTGCAAAGAGTGCCAAGGGAGCCACATTACTGTGCAACAGCTGTGCCAAATTAGAGCATGATCCTTAGCTTAAGGTCTCAGTTTTAACATCCAAAGATCAGAGCAAAGTGCAGAGCGAGATAATTAAAATTTTACAGTAACGCAAAGGAAGGGGAACTCTTGAAAATGTCTTTAGATGTATCTCTTTTCTTTTTTTTGAAATGACTATAAAGCACGACCCAAGTGATTTAACTCAGTACCTGATGTCGGCTTAAAGCTAAAGGCATTAACAAAACTAAGCCAGGCACATGATCTTTGCAGCTTTTCTTGTTTGCATAGGCTATGACAGGAATAAACACATTTCTTTCCAGCCTTCTACTTTCGATCCCATCACGCTGCTCTATGCCCAGAGGGGACGGAGCCGAGAAGGGACGGTGTCTCCCAGGAGGAGCAGTGGCTGATGGAATTTGGAGTTGAGGGACAATGCAGAGGCTGGGTGATTGCAGGACATGGGAAGTAGATGTTGGTAGCCCCGAGATAGAAATGTGTAACAGGGTTTTCCAGCAACAGCACAGTGTGCACAAGGCATTGCACACAAGCCTGCCCAATGTTTGAAGCCCAGCACTGCTGGGTTTCTCAGATTTCTGCTGAATAGCTGAGGAAGTTTTTATTTAAACTTGGTTTCTATTGCCAAAGGCCCCGCTGTCTGGGTTGACAGAGAGTATTCCTCAAGTAGCTACTGAAGCAGCAATCTCCGACATGCTCCCAAGACCTTATCTGTGCCAATTCTGTTTAGATGGGGCTTGATTTTCCTCTCACTTACACCTGCTTCACAGCAGGGTAACTCCACTAAAAAGCCTCCTCATTTACGCCCATGAGAGGAAGAGTCAAGGCCATCCTCTGCAGGAAGGATGCACACAAAATACCCAATGTGCTATAAAAAAACCAATCCCTCAACTGCCTCCCCCATCTCAGCACAGAAGCTCCTCTCTCCAATGCTGTTTTTAATAAAAATCTCGCGGAGAGGAAACTGCCTTCCCGAGCCATCACGCACAGAGACTCATGAGAACTGTTGGGTTGGATCATGACAGTATAAACTGGTTTATTGCCAGAATAAGCAACAGATGCCAGCAGTGTGACACGGAGCGAGTATTTGGCAGTTTGTTCAAATACTCTGACAGCGGCAGGCATTTTAGACTCCGACAGATAAGAAATTGGCCAGCAAAATGCATTGATTGAGTATGTGGGCTGCAGAGTCTGCCCCGCCACCTCCCTGAAATAATGCAGGACTGGTTCCAAGAGCGTGTGCAGCTCCTGCAGGGCAAACCTACTGCCGGATGCCATACAGCCTGTAACTTTGCTTCTGGCCACTGTTTAGAGAGATGGCATTTGTTGTGGGCTTGTTTGGGGGGTTTCAGAGAGAGCAAATGGTTTGCTGCCATATTTCACTGCCTGAGTCTTTTCTTTTGCAGATAGACAATGCCTTTTTTGTGATGATTACCACCACGGAAACGCCACCTAGAGAGGGAGATGATCCCATCAGGCAGGATAATGGGGTGTTCCTCTACTAGAGAGAGATGGATGAAGTGGTACAAGTGTAGAGTAAGGAAGGCTGGGATAAGAAATTGATAGGTAGGTAGGCAGGTAAGTAGACAGACAGGTAGATAGGCAGATAGGTAGATAGATAGATGGGTAGGTAGATAGGTAGGTAGGTAGGTAGACAGGTATGTAGGTAGGTAGAGAGGCAGATAGATAGATGAGTAGGTAGGTAGGATGGTAGGTAGGTAGATTAGATAGATAGATAGATAGATAGATAGATAGATAGATAGATAGATAGATAGATAGATAGATAGATAGATAGATAGATAGATAGGAAGCAAGCCATGCTGGTTGGCCAGCACCAGCACCATCTTAGTAGCATCCATCTCATTTTCACAGCTGGGTACCTACCAGCAGGGCCAGGGGATGGATCATTCTGTCCTTCTAGTTTGAGTCTGTGCTTCTCTGTAAATAGAGAGCTGTGTGGGGTTTGTAGGTGAGGCTCCAGATCCCCTCAGAGAGGCTGAATCCCCTCCAGCTGTGGGCTGCAGGATTTCATGGGGAAACTAGGATTGGGCAATGCTCATCTGGGATGCTGGATCATAGAATCCTGGAATCTTTTGTGTTGGAAGAGATATCTACAGCTAGATCAGGGTGCTTAGAGTCCTGCCCAGGAGAACAAGGGAAGCAGACTCTTGAACTGCATCTCCAGAGAACAAAAAAGTTGAGTGGAAAAATGCAATATCCTGCTGAACAGAACTGTACTGGGGAGAGAAATTAATCAGGCAGAGTGAGAAAAGCTCCCTCCTGCCTCCAGCCATGGATATGATCAATGATCCTCATGGAGCAGAGCACCCCAGAAGGGAGGTTTGGGTGCTGCTGGGGGAGAAGTGCAGCTGCCATGACACAGGGCTACAGCTGAGGGCACAAGCACAGGAGCAAAGGGTATCTCCTGTCAATGTGCACGACTCAGATATCATGTGGAACCATTCTGGATGGGGATATGCTGCCTTGCATCACCCCCTCACTGTCACCACCACCTGCCCCAGCCCCTGCAGGAGCCATATGTCACATTTGCCATGTGGGGGTTTCCTTTTCAGACACTGTGATTCAACTTTTCTCTTTGGATAAAGTTATTAAGGCAAATTTGATCACAGTGACACATGGATTACAGTGCGTGTTGCAGACTCTAATTCTGTTTACTGTTCTGGGGGAATGGGCAATTATTACAAAAGCTGGGACAGAGTGTTTTTAATAACATTTCTTGTTAAGATTTAATTACAGGAAATTGTATTTTCTTAATCACTGAAAACTCAACTGCCTGGGAAAATTTTTTATATAATATTTCGTTTGCAGTTTATTAAATCCTTAGGTTATTTCTTTTCTGAGGCTTTGTTTTAGTCACTCACTAAATGCTCCTTAACATGTGTAGGAGCAGATTGCTCAGAAGCACAAAGAAACGGAAGGAAGCAGAGTCTGGGAGGGTGGGCAGGCCTTTGACAAGCAGATTTCTGAGCAGGAGTTATAGGTCTTAAGGTGTTCTTTAAAACAAAATCCAATTCAACCTCTTTTCTGCCCAGTCCCTTCCTACCCTGCAGCCCAACATGTTGCCTGGGATGCTCCTCAGCCTCCTCACCTCACCCCAGGGTATCCAAGGAACAGCCCTATAGAAAGCATCTCCATGCTGTTGGACAGCCATCTCATCTCATCCATGTTCATGGATGGTCTGAATGTCTACCTCCAACTCTCTGCTACTGATGAGCTCACCCGTCTATCTCCCTTTCTCCAACTGTGCTTTAAGGTGTTGATTTTCTAAATCTTTGAGGTGCAGAAGAGACAGCTGGGCATTTCTCCTCTGCTCTTTGATGCACTTTTCTGGTGGCCTTTGCTTTCCATTCCCAAGAAGAAGTAACCCATCCAGAGAGGCAGGGATGTGGAGAGTGCTGAAATCACTGTGCCCTGGCACCACAGCTGCTGCAATGCTGGTAGACTGACACAGAGGTGCCAGCCCTAGAGACAGAAATCTACTGAGTAATGTGTGACCCACATTTTGGGAGAGAAGAGCAAGAGGAGACCTGCCAAGATCTCCTCTCTGTGAAAGATGAAACTGTCGGCTGATGTTTGTGTCCAGAAAACCTGCAAATCCTAAAAGACAATGCACATCCCACACACTAACTATGGCATCCCCTGGCACCTGTCTCAGTGCACTCTGAGCACCATTAGCTCAGCACTCACAGCTCTGTCCCTGCTCCATGGCAATGACAAGCAGTGACGAGACAGCTTTCCCAAAGCACTGTACCCTGAATTTCAGGACACAAGTGTTGAGAAGCAGCACCACATACAAACACGCAAGTCAAACCCTTGTGCTAAGCCTCTCTTGTCATGTTCAGCTCCAGCAGATCCCAGTGCACTCTGTTCTACCAGCTCTGGCTATGTGGATTTCAGTCAGGGTTGTTTCTTCCAATTCATCACCACCTTTCTTTGTCTTGTTTCTTATATCAGAACAAGTAATTTCCCCCATGAGAAACTTCAGTGTTCACAGATCAGAAACTCATATCAATTAAACAAGGTGGGCTTATGTGGGAAGAGCATGGGGAAAAGAGGAGGTAGAGCCCTCATCCCCACTGCTTGCTGCTTGTGATAGAAGAGCTGTCAGTAGAACAGATCCTCACTCTCATCCCACTGCCCATGTCCTTCCTGTCCACCCTATGGATCTGAGAAGCCAAATGATTCATGGCACAGAGAGCACCGATGCAGGAGCTTCTCCAGTGACCGTGTGTGTGAGCCTGGCACAGGGTGACTGCCCTTGCAGGATCCTTGATACTAAGGTCTTGCACCTGTCACCAAAAGTACTTCCTCTCTGCTGGGATTTACCCCAGGTTCCTGGACCCAGCTGATTCCTGCCTACCCTCCCCCTCAATCAAGAGCAGTCACATCAATCTCTAACCTGGCTTCCAGCAATATCTGCAGGGCAGGACCTGTCAGTGGGAGCGCGTGGGTTTGCACACCATGAATTTCAGATGGGAACTTGGCAGATTGCTTTGCAGAGCTACAGCAATCTGAGGTCAGAGGTATCCCCTCTTATGTCGCCCAGGTGTACACACAGTGCTGGCCCCAGGGCTCACTCATAAGGTGCACTCTTCCATGAATGCTCCAGACTTGCAGGCTTCCCTCTGCGAAAGCTGTGCTGGGAGACTGCAGGCATGCAGCAACATCTACAGAAAATCAGGGTGTACTGCAGGCCTGACAGAGGAACAGAGCCAGAAGGAGCTAGGAGCCAATCGGTGCTCTTCTAATATACATCAGCCTTCCACATCACCACCTTCCCATGGCAGCCAGAAATGTGAGAGACACATCTCAAGCGCCAAGCAGTAATTAGAAAAGGCGAAACACGAGCTTGTTTCCATATCTTGAGTATCACAGCTCTGAAGCGAGGGAGGCTGTGGTGCAATGAGTCTGGAAATGTTCCCAGCAGACTCCTGAGCCCCAGGAAGCTGCAACTTGAGGCTGCAACTAAGCAAGGGCACAGTCAATCTCCACACTCCCAGTTACCAGGCCCACTGAATGTTGAGGACCCTGCACGTGAGCAGCTCAGCCATCATTGCTGGTGTTGCTCTGCTGTGGGCTGCACTGCCCTTTATGGCACTGGTAAGCTGAGTCAAGGCCAACATCTCAGCCTGGCTGAGTGTTTATTAGAACCAGGAAAGCCAACGCGTTCAGCATATTCATGGAAAGGAGAATAGCTTTGAGTAATAGCCACAAGTGCAATGGCATCATTACTCTAAGCCACAGCCTCGGGGCTGCTGCTGCAGTGACTCTTTGTTCGGTTGGGGAGATGCACTGTGACACTGCTGTTTATCTATGATGCAGAGAGCAGAGGAGCACAGATCCCCAGCACGTCACGGATTCTTGTCTCTTAGCACAAACATCATTCAGTTGTTCTTTTACTGCTGAAACTGTCACTAAAATACACACCTCTGTACCAAAGAAGAAATAAATAAAGAAATGACACTTCTCATCGGACAGATACATCAGCGCTTTGTTGTTCCCTTTGGCTTGTGATTAACTGTATGCCACAGCTCCACCATTAACTCACAATGAGATGTAATAGTGACCACCATGGGCACGCTGGGCTGAACATCTTGCCTGGATGAAGGCATCTGAACTTCCTCTGCCTCTATCCTGCGTTCATACACTTCCAGCTGTGAGAGCTGGGCAGCAGTGACTGATCCAAAGCTCACAGCAGAGGTTGGGGTGGGTACGTCCAGGTGGGTACGCCTATGCTAGAAAACTCAGAGGGAACACGGATGTTTCGTGGTCCTGTATGAAGAATGGGGAGCTTTGGACCACTGCCTGTGCCATCAGAGGGCTGTATTTCTCAGCTGGTTGCCCTGAGGTGTGTAACTGCTGAATGGAGATTTTGTTCCCAGAGAGCACAGTTAAAGATATTCGGTGTATTATGGGGAAAGATAACTCTCCAACAGCAGGAAATACTGCACAAATCCCCAGCAGTGAGAAGGGAGCATCAGGGAGGCAGCCCAGGCCAATTATAGTGACACATTTGATTTCCCAGAACCTAGATTTACAGCAACTTAGAAAAGTAGGGAAGATTGTATTATAAGTCTGCTATGCCTGTGCTTCTTTTCCAATTTGGGAAGCCAATAGGAAAAGGTGAACTTTCAGCAAGAGCTTAAAAATGATGATTTAGAAAAAGAAAGGATATAAAACAGGAGAGTGACTTGCTAACACCAAGAGAACCTCTGTGAATCTTGGGGTTTGGAGAAATACCTTAAAAGCTGGATTTGTCCTTAGCAGTTTAACAATACAGGACTGCAACTGAAACACCTGAGCCCAATCCCCTGCTGCCTCTGGCAAACAAATGACCATGTCCTGTCACATGTTGACAAGCTCCTTCTTAAATCCCACTAGAGTTTCTTCTCTCTGTTACATCCATTGGGAAACTGCCGCAGAACCTCACAGCTCTCTGATGCTTACAAAACCTTTTCCAGCCTACTGCTATTTGAAAGCCCTCCTTCCAATGGCAGTAGCAGTTCCCAGTCTTTGCTGGAAATACCTGATTTGAAAGGACTAGCATTTGATATTCTCCTGACTGACTCGTTTTCACAGAGAAACACAGGATGGCTAAGGCTGACAGGGAACTGTGGTCCATTGGGACCAGCCCCTGCTGCAACAGGGACACCCAGAGCAGGGTGCCCAGGGCCATGCCCAGGTGGCCTCTGCAGATCTCCAAGGAGAAATCTCCACAGCCTCAGGGCAGCTTGTGCCACTGCTCCATCAGCCACACAGTGCAGAACTATCCCACTCATCAGAATGATCCAGTTCATTCTGCATGATATTCTGACCCTCGTGTGTCCTGTGGATGTCTCCTGCCTTTGTTTCAATACCAGACTCCATCAGAGGACAGCTACACTTTCATTAATGAAAATACTAGATCTGTCTTCAGATTTATCCCTAAGAAACACCGCCAGACCTTTAAGCCTTGTCAGTACACTCCTGTGAAACACACTTTCCTGTCATATCTCTCCCGAGACAGTTTTTTTTGCTCCACTTGTCATCTCTGCTGATCTCAAAATCCTTCAGCTCCACTGATTTCTCAGTGGCACCCTATCAAAAATGTATTTGAAGTGTACAGAGATCTCCCACATCCCTTTTGTCTAGAAAATCATCTGCCTTCTCAAAGAAAGATATCAAATTGATCTGCCATCATCTGCCCAGGACAAAACCAATGCTTCATCATATGACCTTTTCCATTTACCTCCGCTAATTTGTCCATCCTTCACAAGTTCCTCAAAAGCTTTAAATATTGCTGAGGTCAGACACGGGCACGTACATGCCCAGAGCACATTTATTGCCTTTATTAACTAGAGATACTACCTATGCTAATATCTAACCACATATTATTCACAGTTTGAACGACATGTCAGAGCTCCATGCCTGCTGCTTGCCATTTGCATGTGAGTCCTCCTGACATCTGGAAATGCTCATTACCTGTGCCTCCCAAACTGACTGCATCCAACATACAAAGTTAGCTTCCACCTCGGGTGTGATCTGGTGCCTGATGCTCTCAGCTGGCCATCAAAGGGAGAAAACACGCTGATAATTTAACACGGCTGCCTCCAGCCAAAAAGCATACTGAGAAAGTAGCAGCATTGGTAGCTTGTGCCTGGTGGAGGCAGGGGGTTGAAGGCTTCTCGTGGGTGGCACTGGGACTGCCTCTCCACAGGCATCATCCCCAGGCTTGGTCTAGGGCTGAGGGGAGCTCCAGGACAGAAGGAGATGTTTCATTTTATGCCTTGCTTTAAGAAAGGCTGTTCAGCTGACAGATGGGTAACTGTTGTGGTGAAAGGTTGTGTTAGAAATTAAGTAGGTTAGGAGTAGCAGATCAAATTAAGAGAAAAGCGTGTTAGTAGCTTGGCTGAGGAACAAATGAGGACAGCATGTAGCACCGACAGTTAAAATTAAACATGCTGTCCTCATTTGTCCCTCAGCTACCCAGGCAGTGCTTTGTAAATGTTGCCATTGGATTATCTTCTGTGCATGCATTGAAAGAAAGTCCAGCAAGTATCTGTGTGGTAGTCCAGCTCTCTGGAAGCTGTGTCATCAGCCTGTTTCCTCAGGATGCTGGCTGTGTGTAGGCATTAGGAAGATGGGTATAAAAGAGGTGTTTGGCATCACACTGGGGATATCAGAACATGCCTTTATGTCTATTTTTCCCCTCTCCTCCTCTACTAGAAATCCTGTTGAACAAAGAAGCAGTTGCTTGTGCATATTTGTGCCTATCACAATTGCTGTTTCTAACAATATCTATAAGGACTCTCATTTTAAAGTTTGAGAGCTCTTTACAATTATCTTAAGAATCTTTCTCTCTGCACCTAAACCAGATAGGTACCATGCAGAAGAATGAAGGTGTTCAGACACCATTGCCTGAGTTCATTCTCTGAGATCACAGCAGTGTTTTCGACTGTCTGCTGGCTGCCTTGACTCCATCCCTTCTGCCTGTTGTAGGAAGACTGGAGCCAGGCACAGCATTGAATATTTGGTGCCTCCCATCCCAAACCATGAGCAATCCAGGCTAGACACTTCTTGTGGAGTACAGCATATATCATGTAGCCATGTTAGCCCCATCTCCAGACAGGTTTGGACACAAAGATATGTATCTACTAAACTGCTGAACAGGTGGTGATTAGATGTGATTAGCCATTATAGATTACGTAGTGCCAGCAAGACAGAGCATATGTTTAAGTGCAGTACTCAGATCCATATATTAAAGTCCCTAGGTGTGACATTAACAGGAAAAAAATAGGAGAGAATCCTGCTGGGGGTTATGAGAGTCACTGTTAAGAAACCACTATTGGATTTCTGATATAGCAGCCTACAGGTACAGAGAAGGCTGCTGAAAGGCAGATACATACACATATAAAATCAGTATATTAAGAGGCAAAAGACTCATTTGACAGATAGCAAGCTTGAGAAAATGAAAAGGAAATGGGATGCTAAAATGTTTTACATTACATACTCATCACAGAGAAGGGGAGTTGTGTTTTTAATGAGCAAAGATGTATCATTTCATTTTCTAAACCTTCCAGCTGATGATAAAGAGACTTGCTTTAGAGCAGCAGGATTAAACAAGGTGCAGATATGGATTATAAACTGCTATGTACCAAATGTGAACAGATTGTCCTTAAATGTCATTCTTATGTAGATAAATCAGTCCTAGTTGAGAAGAGCAGTTCAGCATGGGAGGAGGTGAACGAAAGGCAATGTACCTGGATCCTCTTGTATCTTACGCAAGATCCAGTTTAACTCAGAAATCTGCTGCAGGCTTTATACACCCATGAGGTCACTCCTAAGGCCATGGCATGTGTGTTACCATCTCCATGGTGCACAAGGAATCTGGACAATAAGAGGCTTTTGTGCTAGCCCCCTGCACAGACCACACTAAGCTTCTTCAGCCTCCTGCACCGAAGCTTGAACCACACACCATGCACTAGGCAAGATGACAGCAGCCTGCATACCCTGAAAGCAATTTCACACAGTTTACCCAGTTCACACAGAGCTCCCCATGTTTGAAATGTACGTCTTGCCTAAGCAACCAGGCAGCCTGGGCGGCAGGGGAGCATGAGAAGGCAGCTGGCCCAGGATCACTCTTTTAAGGCAAAACAGTGATACGATATTAAAGGGCTGAGAGAACAAGTGCAGAAACAACCTAGCGAGTTCACTGATGAGGAAGGAGAGCCTCAGTGGCTTATCCAGGCTTTCTAATTCGTATGATATTTCATTAATATAAGCAACTGTACTGAAGGAGGATTAGAGGGCAGTAAAAGCGTATCTATCTTTAAAATTGGCATTAGTGGTGATCCTGGGAATTACAGACCAATGAGCTTTACTCTGAACTAGGCAAATTAGCTGAGAAGATAATTGAAGTGCGAAGAATAAAACATCTAGATGACAGTGATGATATAACAGGAACAAACCGACACCGCTTCAGCGAAAGTATTCACGCCTCACACGTGTAATAGGATGCTTTGTGCACGTCAGCAAAACAGCAGATAAAGGGAGAGTGAGGTGGTGGATTATTTGCATGATCAGAAAGCCTCCATCCACACTCCTTCCTCTGACTGGCACTGTTTGAAAGCAAAGCAGTCAAAAGTAAGATGTAAGCAGCCATTGAAGATCAAAATCAGGTTCAAAGAAGTGCTAAAACACAATCAGTGGTCAATCTGGAGAGGGATTTCAAATGCATCAGCACCTGTCTGGGTAATAGAATTAACAAATGATCAAAGTGGTGAGAGTTGAGCAATCTCTTCTTTCTGCAGCTCTAATATAACAGTACCACTATCAGCTCCTTAGATCGCACAAGAGTGATCTGTCTTGGAGAAACATGTTAGCCATAGACTTTATGCTACTAGACAGATCGGAAAATGGGAGACTGAAATCCTCACCCCATGGAGGTACGTTACTTCATGAGCATCTCAACTTGTTTTGCCCCTATCAATTTTCAGACCACTTGGTTAGGAAAGAGAAAAAGTTAAAAGGAATTTCAATTGAAAAAAAATATATATATCCAACAATGTTAGCACAGTGTCTGGATTCACAAAGGATGGGATTAAATATATATATTTACTTTGTCATTTCAGTGCAACCGTGTCTGATCCTGCAGGACTGAAGCCTGGGAAAGGGTGAGTTCCATCTTCTGGGTTTGACTATGACAGCTCAGTTGCCAAAATGCCACAGTAGAAATACAGCAGGTAGAAAAACAATTAGGAGGAGTGAGTATGACCTCCTGAATGGGGAAAGAGAGAGACTGAGGCAGGGAGACATAGAGAAGGATGGATAAAAGTGATGTGAAAACCAAGTATGAAATACCTGGAAGGGCAGAAGTAAATCACTCCCTAACATAGACTGTCCACTAATACATGAACAGAGGACACACAATTAGAGTGAAAGGCAAAGCATTTCAAACTGATAAAAGGGGAGACTATTTTTACACAATGAATAATTAACCTGTGAAGTTCACTACCACAGGATTTCACCGAGGACAGAGGCTTAGCAGCATTCAGAACAAGAAAAGCCATTGATATGAATAATGAAAATATCCACCATTACACTTGACAGAATAAAATCACTCTAAGGGGTTTTAACTCATCCTGGCCCAGTGTAAGACCTCTGCTGCCTGACGGGCAGGAGAAAGAGTAGATGTCTGCTGGGTGCTGATGGAGGCTGCCACGTCCACCTCTACAGCTCTTGGTGCTGGCAGGAGAAACGGGATGGAAACTAGGCAGGGGGAGAGCAAAACCGCTCTCATATGGTAATTCTAATGCACTGGTAGAAGGGATTTTAGTTGCTTTTCTTTTCTGTCTCTGCTTTGTTCAGCCATCTGCTTGTTCCTGCAGCCTGAGAAGCCTAAGGTCTCTGGAGGAAAGGAGACTGCAGCCTGCTATCTGCCAGATGAGGCTGTTGCTTTATCTTTTGCAAATTTGACCAAAGCATCCCTCTACAACAGAAGAGTTGGCCAATTTTCAGCTAATCTCCTTGACCTCATCTGTGCTCCTTAGAGTTTTCAAAGGAAAGCCAAAGTTATAAAATACTTCAGTTATCTGAAAACAGAGAGCAGAATGGTGCAAACGACCATTGAATGGATTTACAGAGGAGACCGGACTTGTTTCTGTGCCACTTTGCATTCAGCTTTCACCCCTTCTCATGAGAGCTTGGCCTTATACCACCATTCAGCAAAGATGGCTCCCAGTGAGATGGAGGTGCTTTTTCCCTCCTGTCCAGGACAAAGCATGCCAGAAGGATGTGTCCCAGCTGTCCCAAAAAGGAGAGTCACTATGGATCTTGTAGGCCTTCAAGCAAAGGCCACAACTCCCTGTCAATAATACCTAAGCTTTTGCCTCTGTGGGTCATCTTCCATCCCAAGAACACGAGACATTGCATTGAGATTAACTAGGCAGCGCAACATGCTGAGGAAGCAGGAGGGTGAACACCATCTCCATTTGGAACTGAAAAATTAACCATGTGAATTAAGCAGCATGGGTGAGCACAAAATACATATCCTTAAAACATCCCTACAGAGCCTGCAGGCTGCAATTACTGCTCCATAATCCACTAAAAGCATTGCAATATATAAACCAGGCATCCCTCCACCTGCATCCTTCCCCCTGCAAGGCCTCTTCAGCACGTACTGCCAAAGCACAAATGGGCAAATGGTGCTGCTACTCCACAGTGCTGTAGCTCAGCAGGTAACAGGAAGAGCCAACCTGTTGCAAAGCAAATGAAAAGCAACTGTTTGCAACGGAGTGTTATTACAATATTGGAAGAGGTGCTGAACTTTGCCTCAAAGAACTGTGCGGTACGTACCAGACATGGGGAATAATCCAATACCCACAGGGGTTGTGATAAACCCAGGAAATTATTAATCTGTTTAAAGAAAAAGGAAGAGAGAGATAAAAACATTCTGCCTACAGAGGATAAAGTGGATTTCTATAACTCACGTAGCAAGGTATCAGTGCTGTTTTTGTGGATTACTACAGGAGATTATGTACACGGCTAAGTAGGATGAAGTCAGACAAGGGTTGATTGTCTTCTGGGAAGACACGAATTAAAGAGATTTCAGAACACGAACAAAGAACTCCAGATAAGGCACTAATGGATCAGAAAAGACCACAGCCATGCTGTTGGTACTTTAGGGTAAGAGCTACCTGGGGGAAGCTTTTCATCAGCAATTAACCCTTTTGTGAGTAAACCTCTCTATCATGAGTTGCAAAGGCATGGTGCTATTGCACTGCCTACAGATCGCGCCCTGATGTGGCTCATCTCATGTTTTTTTGTGATGCCCAGACAAAAGTAGCCAGCTGACACTTCAAGGAAGGCCATGATTTGTCCTCAAGGAAGCTGGGGAAAAGTGCTACTGGTGTCCCTCCCTCTGCCTTGCTTTGAATTGGATCTGGCCTCAGTTTTTAGTGTCTCAGCTCTCAAAGGATGCTGAATTCCTTGCTGGCCACAGCCTGAAAAAAGATAAATCCCTGGTTTTTGACACCTGTGACTACATCCCCCTCAGATGGGAACAGCATGAAGTCCTACAGCTTGTTTTATGCAGGCAGGATGAGCTAACACTCTGTCTAGCCCACAAATCACTGTCTGTGCCTACAAGTCTCTGAAAGAGCCATCTTTAGAGTGGCTACAGAAAAGTCATCATCTGCCTTCCACCCACACATCCCTGTCCCAGCCAGTCTGAAGCATGACAGGGGTCACATCAAGCCTGAGCACACTCCAGCCTCCCATGAAGACCACTCACCTGCAGGGCACAATCCTTCTGCCAACACTCTGACAATTAGAAGCACCACTATCACTGAGAGTATTGTGGTGCATCACAGAGATAGTAGGGAATGCATTGCACTTGTGCCTCAGCCTACCTAGGCACGAAAGACCTATTTTTCTCGCCATGTTTCCCAAGCAGTTGCAACCCATTACTAATTAGTGTCTGCAAAATGCTATCAAGCTCCTCAAAGAGAAGGTGCAAACGAAGGACTAAATATCATTAACAGTTTTATTTTACACGCAGCAGAAATTTAATGAGGTGTTCGCTCCTTGTGAACTGCAACTCCTGCCCTGCTGAGAAAATTCTGCTTTCATAGCAGGTATGGCTCGTATCTCTGTTCCCAAACAGGAATTGTTTGAGATGTCATCCTGCAAACAGAACCACACTAGCTGCTGGTGGTTGCTCTCAAGCCAAGGCTGTGGAGCTGCCATTCACAGCTCTTCTATTCACTTCTCTGGAGGTCCTGGAGTGCTAGTGACAGGAGATGGAAAACGGAGGGGGAGAGCCAGGGGTATTTCAAAGGAGGTGAGGTGTCTGCTTCCAGCCTCCTAGTAATAAACTGCAACAGGAGTCAGAAATCAGCTAGTATCTGTGTCTGAATTCAATGGCTCTGAAGACTTCTCCAAGCAGATCATCCAAATTGTTTCTGTTGCCAGCTCTCTTGTCAGAGCATACAAACGGCAGCTTTGGGTACCTGCTGCTTGCGAGTGCTGGCAGCCATTCGGGTCTGCAAGAAAAGTCATTAAAAAAAAATAGCTCTTGATAATTTAAAAGTCAAGTCTCCCGTTGAACAACTTTGGAGCTGGAAGGAGACTTGCCTCAATGCACACAGTTCACAGAGTGGGTCTTACCTCTGCTGGTGTACCTGCTGCTTTCACATGCCAAACACATGCCTGCTGGGGACAAGGGCACAGTAGGTGCCAACCAGTCCACAGGCCATTCCAGGGCATTTCATCCAGGGCTGGGTTTGGGGGACTATTCCTGCAGCTGGGCTCTGCTGCACTCTCTGTACCCTAGGGTCTCCCTATCCTCTTTTACCCCGAGGCTGCAGCTGCCACACAATGTCCCAGTTACATCATCAGAAGCAGAGGGCTTGGACAAAGCAGCCAGAGCTGCTAGAAGCCAGGACAGTCTACACAAGAAAGTGTTGCCTTTGCTGCACGCCTGTGGATATGGAAAATCCCAGCAGAATGAGGATCACTCTCTGGGTCCTTGTCTCTAATCCACTGTGAGTTCTGCTGCTGGCAGTGACCCCCAGAGGTTTCAGAGGCACACTTTTTCAGGGAAGGAACTAAATGACATCCATCTGCAGATTTCCCTACATACAGAAGCAATGAGGCAGGAGGGTGTCCCTGTCTGGATGTGCACCATGAAAAAGATCCAGACTGGATCCTCCTTCTTTAAAAGGCGCTACAGCAACCCTAATGCATCAGAGATTGGTGCTCTGGGCCAAGGTCTCAAGATGTTCCAGTGAGATAGAAGTCATTTTATTTAGAAAGCCCTCAAAAGAACATTTGTCAATACAGATGAGGTTGGTAAGGCATGATGTTGGCCAGGCTGCATGTGAACCAAGAGAAAGCAATCCCCTTTGAGATAAACTGCAGAGACAAATGCATGGAAAGCACTCAAGAGCTCTCCACCTGAGAGCAAAATATGGCTAAGCCGCGTTTGTCAGTCTTAGCAGCAGCTGGTACACAAAAGGGCTCTGTCTAATTGCTTCCCTTTTCAGTGCATTCCCATGTTTTGTGGCACTTCTCCAGCCTCTCCGAAGCCCCTGATGATGTTTCTGAAGCAGTGTGCTTGATGTTATTTCAAGGACTGGTCATTGCAGGTTGCAGTTAGGTAGTCTGGCTTATTCTCTTCTTCCTCCAGGTTGTGAAACCTGGGAACAGTTGAGTCCTTTTGTAAAGTCATCAGAAAGCATTTAAATCCCACCAGCATGTGCCACATACGCTTCAAATCCCAAATTAGAAGACAAAATTCATGTCTCATGGTGCAGACACCCTCCCCTACTGCTTCCCTTCATGCCCTGGTCTCCCTCCCACCTGCCAATGCCGCTCCCATGGCCAAGGCACTGGCTGTGAGACACAGCCTAGGGCAGCACAGCAGACAAAGGTATCTGGCTTCATCCTAAAGATGTGCACTCTGCCCCAGTTTTACAGCCATCAGAGGAGTATGGAGCAGGCATATTCTTCCTGGGAGAGAAATGAGCCATCCAGGGTAGCTGCTCCATCCCTAATTTGTGAGGCGGGAGAATTGCTTCGCCTGGTGCTCTAGCTGTTCTAGCTGGAAAAGACAGATGAACTTCTGGGCGTTTAAACCCTTTCTCAGGTCTGAGATACATGTAGTGAGAACATCAGGCAGAGGATGGAATAGAGAAAATGGTACTGATTTTTAACTTCTTTCATTAATCACTCAGATAATCTGAGAGGAAAAGGCAGTGAGGCTATTAGCTGCCTCACACTGGCACTGCCTCTGCTGTCCACAGAAGGAAAACCTTGTAGAAAAGAGAACTCCCCTTTCACACCAGCACCCTGACAGCTGAGATTCTGCCCTTGAAATAAGTCAGGGGTTTTTTAAACTGTGCCTGAAGCATCTCCCAGCTGCACTAGAAAGTGGCTCAGACTGTTTTCACAATGCTCTGTCAGAGCAGCCTCTAAAACCTGCAATAAAAAAGAAGGGTACATCCTGCACCCAGCCAGCAGGACTGACAACTGGCAAGTAATGCTGAGAGACTGGCTGCAGGGGGGAGCTGGAATGAGTTCCCATCAAGGGCAGAAAACTTGCAAGCATTGCATCTGAGCTGGGTTTTATTCCTGCTCCCACATTCAGGGCCGTTCTGGATCAAGAAAAGGCACCACTATCCCAGTGCAGTGCACAGCTCCTCCAAAGGGACAAGATTATGGTTGATACTTTTTGTGTCAGAAACAGTCTTTGGGGTTCGCACACATCTGTCCCCCTGAGCAGGGGACAAATAACACTCAGTTCTTAGCACTGATTTTAAGAAGATGCATATCTTGGGAGGTACATTCATCAGCCTTGCGTAGAGAACTAGAGGTGCACGACCATGGGTTCTTCTGACACCTCCTGTTAGGGACTGGCAAAAGCTGAAGAGATGCAAAGCATCTCTGAAATGGGGACAATGTCATACTGCCAGCAGGCGGAAGGAAGAGGAAACATAGCCCTATCTTGCTAGCAATTTGACAAGAAGTATGATCATGCTGTGCCGGAAGAATCCCAGCAGCAATTGACAGGGAGGATTTCAATCAGAAATCCATCTCCTATAAGGACTGCTCTTGGGGCCAAATGGAGAAAGCAACCTGCAATCTACTTTGTATTGCTAAGCAATAATGGGGCCGGCTCAGACGGAAAGCACAGCTCAGAGAAAGTGAAGATGGCTCCCCAGCATCGGGAGAGTGGATACCATCAGAGCACTGACTGCAGCAATACAGGCCAACGCCACTTCTTCAACCAACTCTGCAGTAATCAGAGCCCAGCTCTCTCCCCCCTTTACATTTGCCTTGTGACATTCAGCGAGTGAGAAAACATTTTCCTGGCCACAAACTAGATTTAAAACCACTTTGGTTGCATTTTACCCCAACAAATAAAAGAGACGGAGTTGGTCTGAGTGTGTGACTTGGCACAGCTCTGCCAGCAAACAGCACAGTGCAGAGCAGCTTCTGGTCTTAGCAGGATTAGCACCCAGCAAACTCACAGCGTGATGGATGAGGCACTGCCTGACCATTGCTCTGTGTGGTTCCTAAAACACAACAGGGCTTCTGGCCAAACCAACAGAGACACAGACCCATTTAAGACTCTGCCATGCATCATCTGGAAGGAAGAAGCCCCCTGCTCTTCTCACCTTTCCTTCTCCACCTCCATTAGGCATGTGCTTGCTACAGCACCCCCTCAAAGCCAAGGCATGGTCAGAATGAACTCCCAACCTGCCTCAGGACCTCTGTTCTTCCCAAGGACCCTTGGTAGCCCCAGTTACACCTTTGCATGGGCAGATAAAGTCTTAGAAAGTTTTATATAACAGTGGAACCATTTCCCAGGAAGCAGTATTTGTGCCATCTTTTTATATTTCATGCCTGTTCCAGCTCTCTTCTTTTCTTTCCCCCCCTCCCCCCCCCCATTTTTTTCCCCCAACACTAGCAGCAGCAGTGTACTTAGCCTGGTAAATAATGCATACTGCTCTCGCTGCTATGCAGACAGACAAAGGCAGGTAGTGTATCAAAGAATAAAATTGTACAGCGAATTGCAGTGTAATAGCTGTAATTTAGTGCCCTGTGGGTGATCAGAGATTCAGAAAGTATCAGAGACCCATGCTCTGCGCTGACTGGCAAGGTGACTGGAGATACAGCGCAGTGTTTGACCCCTGGATTGTTTCCAGCCTAAGTGAAGCCATAAAAAATTCAGGAGACCATGCTGTCTCCCAGCAAAATGGTTTGTGGGGTGGATAAATAGATGGATTTTGTGTGTACGCACACACAGTATTTTTATGTGGGCGCACAGAGATAATCAAAGAAACACTGATCAAGACCCAGACTACTTATATAACAAAAATGCCTGGGGATGCTGGGGGGTTTATCTGGGTTGGTTTATATTTTCTGCTTACAAGAACGAAGGGAAGTCTTCGTTAGCGTGCCAGCTGGATCCCAGCTCAGGAAATCTCAATTCGTTTCACATACAGGCTAGTGGCTAATGATGTACGTGTATGTCTCTCTTTGATTTTGGCTCTGGCCATCTCAGTCTTGGGGGCACACAGATTTCTTTCCAGGTTCCAATTTCTGGAGCATTTGTTTCCACCAATCACCCAGGAAGTCATCTGAGGAAGCAGAAATGATGTCAGGAGTCATAACGCTAATTTCAGACTCACTAGTAGCCCCTTGACCAGAGGCAATGAGCCACACATTCCTTTTGAGATCAGCAGATACCTGGAAGGATGTAATCTAGTTTCTTCTATCTGAAATGACAAGCATGCAAGAATGCAAAGTGCTGTCACCTCCCATTTGCAGATGTCTCAGCATAGGAGCAAATTTCTTCCTTGTGTCTGTTTGGGGCACCTCCATCTTCACAAGTCTCTGTCCCGTTACCCAGAGGAATCAAAAAGCAAGGGATCGGCACATCCTCCTAGAAGCACGGGGTCTGCCCACACACAGTGAGCACCAAGCTGTGCAATGGGGATACAAGGCAGGACCATGGACAGCAGTTAGCACAGTTTCCATGCCCTTCCCTTTCAAACTTTCACCCTGAAAAACACAGAATACATTACAGGGCAAGTCCCTCATCAATCCTGCAGGTGAGAACAGATTCAATCTTACTTATGCTCAGCATGTGGCTGAGCCAGGGAACCCATCCTACATAGCTGTTCTATCTCATAACAAGTGACAGCTCTGTTTGCATCAGCTATGGCACTCAGCAGCCTTTCCACCACGTGACAGGCTCTCAGAAGGGACCATGTAGTAAGAGGAATAGATTTAGCTTCTTCTGCCTCTGACAGCAATGCTACAAAATCCTTGAGCGTTCTGCAACTCCAACAGGATCTGGAATCTCATAGGATATGTCTCCGATAGGACCCAAACAGAATGGCACTGTTAATGAACAGCTGATGTGGTTCAGAATCCTCATGCCTTTCACAGCACCATTAACCAAGAGACAGGGCAGGTGAAAATGGGGTGATGGGAGCCATGAATGGAGGTTGTGAACACCAGACCACTGAGCTAGAAACTAGCTGCCCAAGACCAGAAATGTCATTGCTGCCTCTGATGCTCACATATGAGCTCCAGCTCACCAGGCCAGGCTCAGCCACTGCAGCCTATTTGCCTCATAACTAATTTTTTATTTTCTTGAACCCTTTCAAGTGGATAAATCTCCAAGAAAAGCTCAGGCTCTTGTGCAGGATCCCCACTGAAAAACAAAGCTACAAAGTCAGCCACCCAATTCCAGACTGGCATGGATGCCATCAGGGGTCTACTCAAATGACCCTCCAAGCTTCCCCACACATCAGAAACAAATTCATCCTGAGGAGCTGTGACAGTCTCGTTTTTCCTCATCTGATGCTTGCCAAATGTTAAAAGCAGAGCAGGCTGTTCCACTCAGCCATGCCCTGATTCAGAAATACACAGCTCCCCGTGACTTCCCGGGCAATCAGTGAGACCCTGCACTGTCTCTGCACCAATGGCACGCATCTCTGTGATGGATGCACCTCTGCTGGCTGCAGAATAAACTCAAGTCACAGGGTTGTGGCCCCAATAACACAGTACTTCATAAAGCTGCTTAGGTCTCTCTCTCTGTTCTCAGATATTTATAAGGAACCCATCCCCACAATATATCTAAGCACTTCACAGTCTATCAGATATTTCTTCCTGTAGCTGTGCTCTTATCCATGCTCAATAGATAGGAACTATGCCTGTATGGCTTTTCAGGCTCATGAGGCGCTGCAGCATACTCACAGGAGGACAGAAACACTTTCATAGAACAAATAACACAAGTAGCTGGAGCAGACCTCAGAAAAATGCCTGCAAACTACCACCTGGCATAAGAAAACTAGGGCTGGTATGTCCTGGGTGAACAGAAAGAGACTAAAGCAATAGGGTATTGCCAGTTTTCAGTAATACATCTGGGCAAATCGGTATCCCAGTTGCCAGGTTTGCAGAATGGAACCCACCAACTAAACCCCGTGAATCCCTCTTGGATCACATCTCTAAAAGCCATTGTTCCAGCTCTCCTGCATTCTCCAGACTAACACAGCACGACTTGCAGTTCAACTTCATTCAGTTGAACTGAGATCTATGATTACATGCCGTGTCTGGCTCTGCAAAGAAGCAGGACTCCATCTGTTCCCTGCTGCAATTGCTGCACTGTGTGGATATTCAAGATCTTGCATGAGGTGCACAACTCCTCAGAGCTCCACGTGTTTGACCGAGGCATGTAGGACACAGGATTTCATCCAAACAGAATCTACTGATGAGGGCAGACATCATCTCTGGCTACAGAATCCCTTCTTGGCCCAACTCTGTGTTTCACCAATGCCAGTTCTGTCTCCGAGTAGGTTGTTTTGATTAATTTCATTTAATTATTTCCATCATCTCAAGCTGTTCCCAGAATCTGTGTGGAGCTCATCAAGGTGGAAGCAGACAATATGATGCACACAAATGAAAGATACACTCCACTGGTTTCTCTATATATATCTTCCAAGAGAGAAAAAACACTCCACAGTACAGGAGCATCTTTCAGCCTGAGGAAGCCTAACAGTGCTATCTGTCACTCTTGTGTTACTCGGTGGCACTTAATTCTGCTGTTGTCCCCCACAAGGGGTATTTCTGCACTGGAATTCACCACCTGGTCATTATTAGAAAACTGCAATTTCATCCCTGCTTGTAAGAAAGGAAGGAGAATATATGAGTTGGTCCTATGGGAGGGAGATGGGAGAAAAGCAAAGCCCTTGTTGACACAGGCATCTCTAAGGACAAGGTATTTGTCCAGTTTCAGCTCATCATGGCTTAGCGGCCATTCATCAGCTGTTCCCAAGCTCTTCATCATCCTGCTCGGATCCAGCTCACAGCATCTCTGTTTGCTTTCTCTCTCCTGCTCACTCAGCCCTTCCTTCTTCCAGAAGGTCAACACACATCTCTATTTCAGCTTTGGTGACATTTTATGCCAATTCCTTTGTCAAGGGTATCCTGCCTCAGTGACCAATGGCGTTTAACACAGCAAGGCTGGAATGTGAGAGTAGTGAAGGAACTGGACTAGGCACCTGCTACGTTAGAGGAATCTGTGCTCAGAAGATTCATGGGGTTCCCTCCAGTTCCACAGTTCACAAGGCACTGCCGGACAAGATGGAAAAGGAGATGCCGGCGGAATGGAGGAATGCTCTCCATAGCTTTGTCAAGGATAAGAGCCCAGGCTCCCAGACTCAGCACTAGTTCAGCTACTTACTTGCTGTGGAGAAGGGGCCAGATATTGTCTCACTCTTCACATCTATAAAGTCAGGTGTCTGGCCTCAGCTTCCTCTCAGACTTGTCAGAGGACTGATTCATTTGTGCTTAGAGAGCACAGTGAATCTTGCAGATGGAGAAGGCAAAAAGAGGTAGGAAGACTGTAAATCGTGAGTGCCCAAGAACATCCTCCTAGACACATCCTGCAAACCAGCACTGAATGGCTCACATCCACATTATTAAACTCCCTTCACCTCTGAAATGGTGACTTCATGCAAAAGCCTACTGGGAATGGTGCTTTGCCTGTGATAACATCCAAATCATGCCTGAGCGTTGTTTCAGACAGTCCTAGGGAGACCCAGCCAAATCATGCTGAGGGTGTGCTGACACTTAACACAGATGATTGAGTTTGTATTCTGGGAACACTTCCTGATGTTGTTTGATTTACTAGTAAAGTCTTAATTAGTAGTGAGGTCTTAATATCTATTAAATTACCCTCAGAGTCAGCACTGCCCTGACAAAAATCAAGTGTCCCTAAACCTTTGTGAAAATATTGCTTCTCCAGCTCTCAGTCATTACCTTCCCATCTTCTGAATGAATGTGGAACAAATTATTCAATAACCCAGGAATTAAAAACAAAAAGGCAGCCGAGTGAAAACTAAGAACAAACCATGTCAAACTAGTTAACTTTCCTTGCTACAGTAACTGGAATAGTGGATATAGCAGGAGCAGCACTGAAAGCTACTTTGATGCACGGTAAGGCTTTTTGAAACAATCCAGTATGCTATTTGTTACGGGTATGAACTCTGAAAGCAGTGACCGGTATTCTACAGATAGAACAAGAGAACTTAGTGAGATCAGTTCCAGAGATGCCACAACAGAACAGTGGAGTATCTTCTTCAATAACTTAGATAACGAAACACAGAGGTGTACCAGTCCCATGTCTGGAAGAGCTTGCAAGATTCAGCATTGCAAATCAAAAGATCTTGAAAAACTGGAGAAACATCTCGCAGTCAGTCTGCTAAAATTCTGTGAGAGTGGTATAAAACACTGCATTGAGATGTATGAAAATTAAATGCACCAGTAAAAAAAAAAAATGGGGGGAAGAGAGGGAGGAGGAAGTGGTGACCAGACCATAGCACTGAGGAAATGGATCAAGGAGTTACAGAGATCAAGAACTGAACACCATCATTGTGAAGATGTTGCATAAAAAGGCAAATTACAGTATTGAGTATATTAATAAGGCATACTTTACAGAAGACAAGGGAGTAATCTTTTCATCATCATCATCATCATCATTATTATTATTATTATTAACTTTTTCAATACCAGCAAGGTCTCAGTTACAGAGGCTTAGTACAGATCAGGACGGGAAGAAGGTAATAAATACTGATGAATTGTTCCTTGTCTCCTGAAAACAGGTCAAAATGCAACAAACTCAATTATGTTATAAACAGGAGTGAAGCCTTCCTGGCCAAAGAGCAGTAGAATGGGTATCAAAATAGTGGTAGCATCCCTGGTGTGTAGTAAGGGAAAGCAAAGCCAACATTCACTTGGGGGGCATGAGTACATCTGATCCTACCTCTTGGTGCATAGATGGAATGCCCAGTGAATGTTCCTTTCAAAAGCTGACTGAAAACTATCTCATTCTTTTAATTCTCTTGCAACAAGCATGTTCCATAATCTGATTGCACTCACAGCCAGAAACTTCTGATTTCCAGTTTAAATATGCATGTGGCTTGTCAGCAGCCACTTGATATGGAATCATTCAAATTCATACTCATATGTATATGTATGTACATTTTATATATATATATATATTGCATGTGAAAAGCCTCCAGAACTGTTCTTCAGGTTTAAAGGAGAAAAAGATTAAAAAATAGCTGAGGAATTTTCTTTCTTTCTTGTGTTAATGTGTGGATGACCTGAATGATATTACAAAGGAAATGAAGATGTAATGCAGGAAAAAGCTGAGGAGGGGGTGCCTGCTTAGGGCAGAACAAGGAGATCCAAGACCATGAGTGGCATAATGAGATTATCAGCCTGATGGATTCAGAGGGGTCAGAAGGAACAAGAGGTGAATTAAAATCTATAGCTTGTTCATGAAGAAGGAACCACTTCCCCCCTTCTGTCTACCCAAAAGATGTGACAACACATCTTTTGTGGTCACACTGATCTGCACACAAAATGGGATGTGTACATGTGTGGAGAAGCGTGCATGTGAGAATTGACAGACCTCCTGTGAATCAATAGTCACCTCTGTAAAGGAGAAAATGCTTTCTGTTGAACTGATGGGTATTTCAGCCCATTGCAAACCATAACAGATGGGTTTTCTTCAAGCCTCTATGCATTTTAAGATTGTATTTACACTCGCTAAGCAACTATTCCGTCTAAAAGAAGAAAAAAATGACACTCTCCTGCTTCTTCATTTTCTCCCTGTCCTGTGCTTATCTTTTCCTAAGGCCACCGGCCTTGTCCTGCTCAGGTTCTTTGCTCAGGGACATAACCAAGAAACTCCCTAAGCTGATTAGGCCCACTGATTACTTTCCATTACTAATTGTTCAGGCAGGTAGTGATGAAATTGTTCAGAGAAGCCTGAGAAATATGAAAAGAGATTTTAGGGGTTTAGGGCGATTACTTGAAGGAGCAGGACCTCAAGTGATTATTTGTTCTGTACCATCAGGGGGAGTGAGGGACATGGAACAGGCCTGAAAAGTACACACACGTGGATGAGTTTTTCCTCATAAATAACCTTTTGAATATCTGTTACCATCTTTGTTACCATCTTTGTATCATTCCACCTTACACCCTTCTTTGGGTAAGGATCTGGCTGGAGGGTCGTGCCCAGAGGGTAGTGGTTAATGGAGTTAAGTCTGGCTGGTGACCTGTTACAAGTGGTGTCCCCTAGGGGTCGGTTCTAGGGCCCATCTTGTTTAACATCTTCATTGATGACCTGGATGAAGGAATTGAGTGCAATCTAAGTATGTTTGCAGATGACACCAAGTTGGGAGGTGGTGTTTATCTGCCTGAGGGTAGGGAGGCCCTCCAAAGGGATCTGGATAGGCTTGGCCTCTTCTCCCAGGCAACAAACAGGGCCTGAGGAAATGGCCACAAGTTGTATCAGATGAGGTTTAGACTGGACATAAGAAGGCACTTTTTCTCTCAGAGAGTGGTCAGGCACTGGAATGGCTGCACAGGGAGCTGGTGGAGTCACTGTCATAGGCACTGTTCAAGAAGCATCCCTCACCAAGATGGCGGCCGCCTGACAGCGCGGCGCCTCACCAAGATGGCGCCGACAGTGCGGACGTGGCCGCCCTCGGAGCGGGGAGCGCGGCGCCGCTCTGCGCATGCGCGGCTGCGGACGGGCCCGGTACCATGGGCAAGAAGAGAGAGGGGCTGAGCGTGGCACGGGAGGTGAGGGCGGGCGGTAAGGGGGCGGGTGGGCAGGGGGTGAGGTCTGTGTAACCACGAGCTGTAGGTGGGGATGGGAGATAGAGCAGGCAGCCTGCCTCATTGATGGTCGTGGAGTCATTAAGGTTGGCAAAGACCTCTAAGATCATCTGGTCCAACCACCAACCCACCTCCCCCATGCCCACTGACCGTGTCCCTCAGTGCCACATCCACGCTCTGCTGGACCTATTATAATAACATAACCTAATTTGTAGATGTAAGAACCGCTAATTCCTCTGAAAGGAACTGCTCGAGTGTGCTGGCAGGTTGGACAAGGCATGAGGAGGCTGCTTGGGGAGGGGTTTTCTTCTTTGCCCCCACCTCTTCGTTTGGCTTTGATCTGTTGTACGAGGGTCAGAAGACGAAAACCTCATTACCTAACACTGCTGGATGTCAACGTATGTGTGAGATGGCTCCTTGCCAGTATCTTAATTAGGGGATTCATAAAAGCGGAGGGTGGATGCCAGTTCTTGAAAAGTGCTTTTAGCCTTTCTGCTGGAAAGAAAGCTTTTATTAATTCATTACAAAATGTATTAAAAGGGACCTAACACAACTCTGTAAGCAGAGCTGCTTCCCTCTCTCTTTTTGTCTGCCTTTATGCGAGCCATTTTGGGCTCCCTGCCCAACGTGGTCCTGACAATTGAGATTTGGAATAAGGGTGTAAGTCAGTTTGGACCGAAGTGCACTCAGGGTTCTGAGATGGCTGCATGCATATGAAGCTGCTGGGACCTGACTTTCCAGAGTTGCCCATGAGGAGAGAAAGAGTAGCTCTGTCTCACCTTATTTTGCAAGCAGGGAAACTGAGGCACAGTGAATACATCTTAGAATCCTCACTCACAACCTTCCTTCCAGCCCCTGATGCCCCAAATCAGCCTGAACAAAAGAAACAGCAGGATTTCAGAGGGAAAAAAAAGCCTATTTTTGTTCATTCAGCAATTTATTCCTCCTTCTTGTCCTTCTTTTGTCGTTATTATTTCCTGTCCCTTGTGCCCCTAGCTCAGCAAAGCTGATGGTGCACTTCAATGGCAAGTGGTTTATTAGCAAATTATTGTTCTCCAGCAGGGGAGCCAAACTTTGGGTTGATTTAAGAGCAGTAAAAACAGCTGCATCTTTTAAAGCATTGTGTGGAATCTGGAGATTTTTAGTCAGCAGAAAGTAAGAGCGCTGACGGAATTGGGCAGAATATTCTTTTGTTATGTCCCATAAAACCAATGGGCAGAGGTTGTTCTATTAGAGCAGCTGCAGGCTTAGCAGGAAGAATAGTTCTGGTGGAGAGGATGGAGAAGACATAGAACCATTTTAGTTGGGAGAGGAAATGACAGTGTCTGATGTGTTTTCCAGATTGATGAACTGGAGGAGAAGCTGTCACTTTGCAGACAGAGCATGGAGGAAGTGGATCTCAAACTGCGCAGGGAGAAGCTGAGCCATGAAGGAAGGTATGGATGACCACTTCCATTCACAGCTGTGGCTGCACACTTCAGTTAGCTTTCATCCTGCTGTGGTGCTGAGCAAGAATGGGAATGCTGACATAAAAGAGGCAGCTGGAAGCTTTTAAAACAGAAACTCGGGAGAGGACTTTCACCTGGATTTTATAGTAGGCACAGGCGGAGCCTGGTCTTTCTCTAGAGTGTTAAGCAAGAGATGGTAGATCTCCCACATGATTCTCAAATTTGCATGTCAGTGGACATTCTGCATCCTATCGCTCTGCTGCTGTCAAAAAGGCTGGTAAGTTCAATTGCAGGCAGTTCAGTTGTACAGAGCCCAGTTACAAATCATCCTTACAGCGACAGCAGTTTCACCACCCTCAGCTTATATTCTTAGTTCTTCCTTTCTACTCAGTTGCTTTGCTCTGCACGTTCATTAAGCCACTCTGTGTTTTTTCACCTCCTCTATTGGAGTGTCATATCCCTCATTGGTATTTTGACAGTGTCCTGCATCACCCTGTCACTCATCTGTAGCTCCCCATTTCAGCAGTCTGATATCTAGGCCTATTTATTTACTTTTTAATGCTTCTTGTCTGCAATCATCTGCTACTGAAGTGGCAGCATGTAGTCCATGGAGGAGAGCTCTGCTTTCCCACTTCGAAGTTCAGTTATCCATGTTTTCTTCCTGTCTCATTCTCAAATCATCTTTCTTGACTCTGTTTCCAAAGCAGGTTTCTAAGCAGCAGCTCAGCCTTGTTAGCTAATGTCTTCTCACTTCTTCCTGGGTGCGCTCTGCATTTCCTTTCCTGTCTGCATAGAAAAGCCCTTTACTCTCCAGCTGCTGACGAAGCCTGCTTTCTTGCCATCTCTCACTTAAGAAGATGTACACATAAGTTTGGAATCAGTTTCTACAGCTGCCTCTTGCTGTGCCCCAAGGGGAACAACAGACTATTACACTTACTGCCTTTTCTGTCTGCTCTGAACCAGGAGGTGATTTGTTGGTGCGTGTTTGTTTATATGCACACAATCTGAAAGGAGTGGCCATGTCCTCACTGCTGTGATGGGAATGCTGCTGCTCCTAGGCAATTTGTTTTGCTTTTATATTTTAAACTATGTATTAATTAATCATGTTGTGCGAGAGCTGCTAGACCTGAATTGCTTTTTATTACTATTACCCTGGGACTTTGGCCTACAACAAGTTGTTTAGCTGGTTGTTGCTGGGCTTGGATTCAGCTTGTCTCTGGCTTGACCGAGTTGTATAAATTGGATACCACTGACAAAGGGATCTTGAAGCCGTGGCAGAACTTATCCCACCTGGAGGAACAGGGGGAACACACTCCTTGACTCCTGTTCTGCTGACCTGTAATGACACTGTCCTGAAAGAGACACAAAAGCATCTTGAAAGAAGTAAAAAGTCATCCTAAAGCTGCCTTATTTCTTCTCTTACACAGTTGGGAGATTCTAAATTGTCACCTATCCACAGTGAAGCGTGATAAGCTCATTCTGTTAGCAGATATTCCTGCTAGTGGGACAGAGCCTCTCTTCCATCATATAAGCAAAGAAATAGGCTGTGTTGTGCCTCACGGGTAATGAACTTCTCTTCTCATTACAGAAAGTCACTGGAGAGAGAGAGAAACCTACTAATGACCAAAGCTGACAACTATGGTAAGAGCTTCATTAAAAATGGTCCCTCTGGGCTGAATGGCATCAGTGCTGCAGCTCAGCTTCATCTTCAAGCTCCTGCCGTCTCTAACTTCTGCCTTTGAACCAAAGGGAGCAAGACTGGGCGAAATCTTGTTAGCCTATTTTGCATCTAGATCCTCCCACTTGAGCCACGCTATCATAAGGGAGAAAAAAATTCGGTATCAGCTGATAAAGGAGGTAAAAAATCTTTTCACATACCCCAACTACCCCAGGTACTCAGCCCACAGCATGTATGCTTATAAGGGGAGATGAGGGTTCTGCCTCATTCACAGGATAGGAGCTGGAAAACTTAGGTTCCACCGAGGCTGCTCAAGGGCAGAAGCTGGGTGAAGGGGGTCTGGTCAGTATCAGCATCTGTGAGGGAGCCCAAAATAGACCCGATACAGCAGAGTATGTACTTCCACAATGGCCATAAGCCATCTATGTTGAGGCTGCTCTGACAAGGACGTACATTCATGTAGTAAGCTAGAGGAAATTTAATCGCCTCCCAGCTCAGCTCACCAAACAGATTCACTCTGCAGCAGTGCAGGCACCAAAGCTCACCCAAGGGAGAGAAGCACAAGTGTTCTTTAAGGCTCAGAGAGTTGAAAGTCAAGGTATGGCCACTGAATTTGAATTTAATTGATGTTAAAGGACTGCTTCCAGAAGAAGAACAATTATTCTAAACATATTCAAACCTGTTCCCTCAGGGCCTAACACTAGAGAAGAGATGGGCTGTGGCTGCTGCCTGTGTACCAGCAGCCAGTCATCATTGCAGCCATCAACAGAGCAATCTAGCGGGTTGCTCAGACAGCAGCAACAGCCTCACCTAATGGTGATGGCTGCTCCTCCCGGAACAGAATAGACAGTGCCTCTGCACACAGCCTGTTTAGGTCATCACTCTAACCTCTAATTAAATCCATGCTTGTTCCAGCTGACATACTTGAGGCTATGATTACAGTGGCTGGGTGGGTGTATGAACTTGTATCAGGTGAAGAACAGGGGCAGAAAGAACAGCTGAAAGCCTCTTTTGTTAGCAGTGCTAGTTTGTTGTACTTTAACTTAGTTAAAGCTCAGGGAAAAGACTGGATCGAGAGTCCTGAAATTACATCTAGAAGAAGAGTAAAAATAACACTCTGCCCTCTTTGTCCTCTTCTTCCTTCCCTAAAGGAGCAATCAGTTGTTCGAAACAAGGCTGTCCTTAGTATGGTCCCAGAACAAGGTCATGTGCGAACAGGAACTGGACTGGGACTGAAGCAATCCTAAACACAACTACTGAGATTGACAGGGTGTGTTAGCAAATGAAAGGAGTTCATGCCAGCCTTCTTCCTGCCCAGCATAGCTTATAATTAGCAGACCCGAGAGCTGTCCCTTGGCTAAGAGAGCACTGTGCTTGTAAAACAATTTTTAAAGGAGATACAGCAGCACAACAAAACAGCATTCACAGGCAAGGGGTTTGTTGGTTGTTTTTTTTTTAGAGAAAGAACTGAGTGTGCTTCGGAAGGAGAATCGCAAGAATGCTGCCCTTGCTGTGGCCATGGTGTTGTTGATTGCTCTTATTTACACCTGCTGGACAATGTGATTGCACTCAAGAATTCTCCGTGCTGACCAAATGACTCTACTGCAAGGAGGCTCTTTCTCATCACTGCACCTCTCTTAAGGGTGAGGATCAGCATTACAGACTGCTGTTCTTGTTTATTGTCTCCAAGCCTTGCCTCAGGGAAGCTAAATCTTTTCTGAGCAGAGGGAGCCAGGAGGCAAACCAGGAATCACATCACACTCGCACTGGGAAAACAGGTTGAGCAGAACTCAAGCTGGAACTCTTACCCAACCTGCAGTCAAGACCTTCAGGCCTGATGGAGGAATACATTTTTTCCCTTGTTTTCCCTTTTGAAGAGGATCTTTCTGGTTGCAGACAAGTGCTCACTGCCCAAGCTGGTTAAAATGCGTGTCTCCTCCTTGGTTGTTGCGTCTCAACCCTAAGTTGAAGGGACACCAAGCTCTTTGAATCAATAACCTTGTGTAGCATGGACACATGTCCTCAGGACTGAGATAAACAAAGATGGTTCTTCCATTCCAACACGAGAGGACCAGAACCACCCTACCTCTATAAAAACAGATGGGAGGCAGGTATCTCTTACACAGGCATGTAGCAACCCCCTTGAGATCTTCAGATTTGGGCTTTGAAAATATCTACATACCTCCCCTCCGGCGTATCAGAGTTCAGTAACCATTTTGTGCCTCAGTCAGCATTTGCGGAAGAGATTTTATTGTCCATTTTATTGATGGAAGTGCCTTTGTAGGGCTTTAAATAAATGAATTAATTTGACATTGTAGCTTTCAGCTTTTCCTTCCCCTTTCTGTTACGCCTCCTCTCAGGCTTAGGTTAGGATCCTATCACCCTGCAGTCTTTTCTTTCTGGTCCAGTGACATACCTCAGGTAACCCTTGTCTGGAAAGCCTTTAGAAGGACACTACTCCCACTATCCTGTCAACTTTGAAGGGTGTTTCCTATTGCCACACTAACACAGACCAAATGTTATGGGAAATAAAGTAAACAAGCAGTGAGGTGAACTAAAGGGGGCTGTATTGGTAATAGAGACAACAAAAGCAGAGAAATCAACACAAAATGATACACAGCCTAATAACAATACATTGTACAATTCACATACCTAAACATTCCCTTCAGCAAGATGTTCATCGGCTTCCATTCCCAACATAATCTCTCTGTATTTACCCTGCACCAAGGAAGCAAGTAGCATGGTGCCTTATGTTTGCCTTCTTGAACTGAGATTCAGAATCGAGGTTCAGTGCATCAAAAGTAAAAATAAAAGCAAATTAAAACTGGGAGGAACTGGAGGCAATGGGGCAAACAGGAGATATCTGTAAAAGGTAGCCTGCAGCTCATCAGGTTTCTCTTGCACCCTCAGAAGCCCATAAGCTCTACAGCACACTTCCTAGTCACCCTTCTGCCTGCTGGCCCAGAGGGAGAGACAGAAGCCCTGAGTAAAGGACATAATACTTACCAAAGCAGCCTGGCAAAGGGAGCAGCATGCTCTGCTGGCATTACAACAGCTTGGAGGCAGTCTGCAAGAGTGCCAGAACTTACATTACTCACTTATAAAGCCTACTGCTCACAGGCCTGGAAACCACACATTGGAGGTGCTTTTTTTTTTGCCCTTTTCATCCCTCGTGGAAGTGCTTTTGCCAGCAAAAATTGCTAGTTACAGAGCTCTTGTTCTTTGGGTGGGGGGAAGGAAGCCTACCATTTCTTTCATGTATGTATTATCGACACTTGGGTGGGTCGTCATCCACAGGATGCAGTGACAACATGCAGTCCATCAACTGCTCCAGTAGATCAGTATCTAGGCATTAATGACCAACAACATGGGAAAAGATCCTTTTATCCGCTTCCATCTCTTTAGGTTGGAGCTTGAGAGGAAAGAACAGCTCCCTTGCGCAGTATTCAGGGCAGCCTATCCATAACCCAGCCTCCCATCTACTCCCCAAGCTTTGCTTCCACTTTTCATACACCAACAGACCATGCCAGGTTCCAGGCTGCTCCCCAAGCCAGGAGGGGTGGTTCTGCAGTGATGGAGCCTGCATCTAAACTTCTCTGGTGCAAGGACTTGTATCTGTTATTTATACTGAACTGTTATAAAAATAATAAAAAAAAAGAAACAGATAAACTCATGGTTTTATGGAGATGATGCGTTTCTAAAGACATGGAAATGCTTTAAGCTCAGAGAGGTTATGCTTGCAGGATGACATTCACTGCATGCTGATGCTGAGGACAAAACCTGTACGTGATTCTGGACCTTAGAAACTGAATGAAAGCAGGACCTCTGGAACATGTTCACCTTGTTATGGCCTCTTTGGGAGTGGTGTAGGGCACCCATCCTATCTATAGAACTGTGAGTGATAATTTCCACGTCTTACTACATAAAACTTGTTAAAATACTACATACAGATTTGGGGAGAAAAATAAGAATCTAAGGAACTGCTATAGTTCCAAGGAGAGACCTATAGCTTTCTTTAAGGCACAGTTTAGACTACCCCTAAATAAGCTTCCTCCCTATTGTCAATCTGTGTTTAAATACAAACAAAAAAGGCAATTTTGCTGCTTGGCTAAAAGCAGTCAACTGTGTGTTAGCTTCTGATTTAAGTGGAAGACCAGGCAAAAGCCCCACAGAAGCCAGAACTGACGGTGCATGCATCATGCAACAGAAGAATACTTTTGAGCTCAGCACAGTCTAATGTTGAGAAGTCTGTTGAAACACGTTTCATGCTGAGTGTCACAGCACTGTGTCTTCACCCCAGGTGTAGCTCCAGGGCCTGATGAGACATGGAGAGTGTCAAAGCTCACTCTGACATTTAAAAAGGAAAGTCCTGATAACCTTTCCAGGGGACATAATCAGGGGAGAGGATTTCTTCTAATTAACCAACATGGTCAAAGTCAAGATCTCTCTTCACTGAAGCCCCAGGTCTTTTAAGAAAAAAAATCAAACGTACCCATAATTTCCTCTAAACACTTCTAGCATCCCCAAACTTCTTATGTCTTCACTCCCATATCCACCTTCCTTCCTGAAGATTTGGGTAATAGTGTAAAGAACTAAGAACCAAAGCACCTCGGTCTCAGAATTATTACGAGGCATAAACACTTTCATAAATTAACCACAGACTGCTGGATCAGGATCAATCACTGACCTGCAAAGGAGAAATCCTTGAAACAGCAGCTTGTAGACATCTGTGAAAATCCTGGCACTGAAACATCAAATTCGTGCCAGGAAGTCTACTCATCACCTGTGTCAGCTTCCGTCCAACAGGATACCATCACATAGGAATTGCCATTGGCAAGCCAAGTGCCTTGATAGCTGATGTATTGGAAACACCAAAAAAAGTTCATGTTTGCACCCCAGTACTAGCATTCCCCAGTGAATTAATAGCCTCGACTAGGCAGTGAAGGCCTTTAGCAAAGCCAAGGGACATACAGCTGCCAGGTACGATGCAGGGTTGCATCAATGTGCTGTTGCCCAGCACTGCCACTTTCGCCTGCTCCTTCCCACTGCCAGGGAAACACAAGCCTGTGGAGTCCTGACACACACAGAGCTCCACAAGCCTTGCTGAGTATTTTAACAGGAGCAAGGAAAGCTGCCAGCCTCTTGGCCTCATGCATGCAGTAGGTGAGGACAAAGGGCATCAGGCCTTCACTCCAGGAGTCACCATAAGTAATCCAGCAGCAGGCACTACCTGGGTCATACTCGTATATACACTGCCAAGTTCAGAGTCTTGTCCTTTGCCTTCTGCACATCATTTCCAGGTTAGATCACCTCCAGGGAATCAGCTATGGAAAAGTCTAGGACAGTTGTGGAGTTTCCCAGTCTTGTCAGTCCCTGAAGAACCCAAGCTGGGCTCAGCCTCTTCCCAGCACCCTTCAAGAGAGATGGGGTTAGGGGCAGTGTGCTTGGATGAAAGATAGGACATCCTCCTTCGATAGCTTCTCTGGATCTTGCCTTTTCTGAGAGTCATGCACTTTGACACCATCTCCCCACTCCCAGAAGAGGCGACCGTAATAACATACACTGTGGACAGAGAGGAAAGCAAGATTAATATGGCAAAGGAGTGGAAGAACATTCATCACAGCCAGAAAGTGCAATACAGAGAGAACTGCTCTTGCACTGGGAGTCACACAGAGATACTGTAGATCTAAAGAGCACCTTAGAAAACAACCGGTGCCTTCATTCATTCACCTTACAAATTCTATGGCCCATAAGGTACAGAAATTTCTAAGCCTAAGAGATTTCCATGGAAACAAACTTGTTAATTTCTAGCTTCACCCAAGATTCAGTTCAGTATTTGCTGGAAGGGAAAGGATCATTAGGGAAAACATACCTCCCCCTACAAGTTTTTCAGAAAATGTCAATGCAGGCAACAGAAAGGCCTTAATGAAGAATTTAGAAAGTCTGCCGGCAGCTGCAATCTAATCACTCACCACAAACCTACTAGAATCAGTAATAGCTGTCCTATGGATCTCTGCAAATGAACAGCTCTTTGTGCTGTGCAAAAGCAGCTAGGATCATTCCTCCCCCTGTGTGAAATAACCAAGCTCCATCAGCAGCTAAGAGTTGTGATCCTATAATGCCATCTCTCACTCCACCCAACAAGCACAGCCCTCCCTCACTGCACTGACACAGCCCCAGCCATAAAGAAAACAGAGATGCTAATTACTGCTGATGCAGCAGCCTTGAGTTTTGTACAATTACTGACAAAATATTCATAGCTTATTTAGTGCTACTGTTCTAACAAAGTGATACTAGCACAGTGACAAGAGCACAGTCAGTGGCTAATTACAGACACATTAGTATTCACTAACCACAATACAGAACAACTCTTCCCACACAAGCACTTCAGGTCCTCAGCCATTCCTACAGGTTAATACTAGCCTATTTCTGAGTACACAGGCCAAACTAACTCCACCTTGAGGCATAAAAGGAAAAAGCACTACCTGCCTCTGCTTTTACAGTTTTAAGCCTCTTCTTTTATTTAGCTGGTTAAGGGAAACTTCAGAGCCCTGTTTTCAGAGGCAAAGTCCTTGGTAGTGGCAGGCATCTCCCAAGACCACCTGAAGGCAAGGAATGTGGAACATCTCCACCCATGAGCCCTGACATGTTAGACTCAAAATTTGCTGTACTCAAAGAGATTGTCTTGGCATAGTACTCAATTGGATACCAGTGGCACCCAGCAGCCACAGTGCTGACTGCCCAATGACAACTCTTTCCCAAGGAGACACCGCTTTTCTCCCTTACTCCCTCATTAAACAACTCCCTATATACCTACAACTTACACCAGAGTTTGGGCTAAATCAACTGAGGCTGACTTTTCAATTAACAACTTTGAACCAACTACCTTAACATACAGAGATGTAATAGATTACAGTTACTGGACTCAGCCTCCATTTCCTAGGGTGCCAAGAGATTCAGTCATTTGCATTCTGCTGCAGATAAGAGGAAGGAAGCAGTGAGAAGATGTGTTACTCATAGCAAAATCCACAGATCCAGATCAGCACAGAATCATAGAATTACCCAGGTTGGAAAAGACCTTGAAGATCATCAAGTCCAACCGCAGCCTAACCAGAACCCTAACCCAAAAACCCTACACTAAATCATATCCCTCAGTACCAAACGGCTCTTAAACACAACCAGGGATGGCGATTCAACCACCTCCCTGGGGAGCCTATTCCAGTACCTAACTACCCTTTCTGTAAAGAAGTTCTTCCTAATATCCAACCTAAACTCTGAGGTGTTGGTCTATGCAGCACGCTCTGCTGGTGACCAAGCTGTGCTTACAGTGCAAACCAAGATGCAGCTCTCATTCCTTAGTCTCAGCTCTGGCAATTGCCATAGCTTGTACTCACTGAAAAGGTGCGATGGATTCAAATGGGAGATCAAATGTTGATTCATTCGTCATCTTGTTGAAGAAGAATTTCCTCTTGAAGTTTTTGCTGTATGCCATTGTCCAGGGTTCTGGCAGAAGAGTGTCATAGGGATTAGACAGAAGATGGAACGGGGAAAAGGGCATGGTTATAAATGCACATATATTGCAAGCAGGGACAAGGAATATATAGTGATGGCAATTCTCCTTTTCCCTTTCCTCCCTCAAAATCATCTACTTCCCAAACTATTTGCATTTACTGAGAAAACTGTTCTCTCTGCATTTAAAAACTTACATTCCAAATGGGATATGTTCATGTACTTTTATATATTCTTCATGAAAAATTATGGCATTAAAAAAAAAGCGAGCCATGTTAACAAATGGAACTACCCACACAATAGCTAATCCAACTGCAACAGAAAAACACTATCATAAAAAATAGTCTGAATCTTATACCAATCTAAGCTACTACAAACAGTTAATTCTCTAGCCACTGGAATACCAACATTAAGTTTTTACTAAGCATCATCAATTATTTTTTGCTTGAAGATGCAGAGAAAAGCAAGATAAGAGCAAGAGACTCTCCCTACCATTCACAGTCCGTACAATGTAGAGTCCTGTGGGTACGAAGTGTCGGTCATCTCTGCCTGTGTAGGACAGCCGGGGCATTCCCCCTGAACCCTTGATGACTTTCATCTCTAACCTGAATGTTGAGAGAAGACAATAACACAGCAATGCCAAACACAGCATCTCCTGCTCCTTCCTTTACAATCATCTTGCACACAACATGCCATCTGCACACTCTTTCCAGAGCATCACTGAAAATACAACAGGATAAACCATCACATCCCTGGAGCATTCAGTCTCTTGCCTCCTCTGTGTGGCTGGGGAATACAGCCAGAGCTGTATGTGCATGTCAGGTAGCAAATCTAGCACTGCAACGTAGGGTCTGCAACACTTAATCCAAATGGGATTCCCATTTCAGGTTTGATCTCAAACTTTCAAGTCACTGACAATTCTGCACAAATACTGAAGTGCAGTTGCTACTTCTATCACTGTAAAACACACTGGCTGGGTCTGTGATATTAGAACTCAGCAGGAAGATTCTCTGAATCAGCAGCATATCAAAGCCAGCAGCCATTAGCTACAAGAGCTGTTCAACCTCTTTCTCCAGGACTCCTCAAGCACATCTCTCACTTATGATGTCCATAGGCCCCGAAGTGCTTCATTTTTGCAGGTCACTTACCTCACAAAAATCTTCTCCATCTCCTCCAGCCTGTACACTTCCTTCACTCTGGGGGGTAAAGCAGAAACAAGATAAAAATGTATTGTAAAAATAATTTTATTTATTTATTTTTTAGGAATTGTCATCATTTTCTGTCCCAGCTATAGGGAACAGTCAAGCAGTTCATTTTGTACAGCACAAGGTGGCCGAGCATGACTAAGGTCAACCTTTCTCCTCAGCCAAATGCATTATTTCTACTGGCTTAGGAAAACATGACATCTTTATGCTCACAGCCTCTCTTACTGTGAGCAGACAAAGATGTAGAAGACTTTGCAAGGGTAACACTGAGCATTAGATCTATTACAACACACATCTGAGATCCAACCAGTCCATCTGATGAAAGCATGAACACCTGATAGGTGAAAGGAGGGTAACTTCTCCACTGTCAACTTTGTTTTAGATATTTAAAGAGCTTTCAGCCTTTCTCTAGTGAACCTAGCAGAACTATGCATTTCAGTTTGAAATTTAACTCCTTCAGCTTGTCATCTTCATCTTCTAACATGGTGAAACCAAAGTATGCAAGTCTAAAAAAGAGGAAGCACTCACCGGATGGGGTTCATATCTGGTCGACTGGGTTTGGAAACTGCTTTGACAAACTTTTCTGCCAGCTGAATCCTGAACAAAAACAGAAAGAGAATCCTACAATGTAGCTCGATTTTTGGCACACACAGAGGGTAACGGTTTGATTAGACACTTCAGTACTTGCATACTGTCCCCACTCCTAGCCAAAAAGGTACTGAGCAACAGGATTTTTTTCCATCTCATTCTCCCAGTTCAGTGCCAAGTGATACTGGCTGCTATCCATTAGAAATGGGTCTCCATAGCCTCCTCTACAAGCCCATGTGCTGCCAAGTTCATCAACACACTAGCAGGAAAATAAGACAAGTGGAGACATCATGACACTAACAAAGGAAACAGAGGAGCTTTTTCCTTGTCTCTAAGCCACCAATCAGCTACACTATACATACTCCCAAGATGTTGTCTTTATCCATATGGTGCCTCACCCCAGACTAAGAAAGGAGCTGGACCTGACCTCAATACGCAGGGACAGTTTACACAAAATAGAAGCTCTACCTACTTCACTTCTGAGAAGGTTCATTCAGTGCGTCCTTACAGAAGTGGTTCAGCCAAATGCACTCATCTACCTGTGCTCAGCTCTCTGCCATTAGTACAAACAACACTTCTCAGTCACTCTGCACAGAAGAAAGAAGCTTCTCCAGAGATTACATACCTCTGGTTGAAATGCTGTTTTCGGACATCATTGCCATTGAGTACCAAGACATCAAGTATGTGGATAGCACTGATTTTTCGTTGGGCTTTCCCCTGCAGAATAGACACTATTCAGTCTGTCATCTGTTGCTATTTCAGTTTTGGTTTATAGCCTGTTTTTTTTTGTTGTTTTTTTGTTTGGTTGGGTTTTTTTGCCAGTATACCATTATCTTCTAGCAAAAGACTTTCCAGATACTAGAAGCAAGCAAGTTTCCTGCAGCCCATTGCCCATTAACTTGCCATCCTCCAAGAACCAGTGTGTGTCAACTATGCAAATGTCTCAATGGAATGAAACAGAGAGACAACAGGACCACAGCTATAACCCTTAGCTTTCCTGGCACAATACTGCCTCATCAGGGAGCACAGCATAAAGCCCAGCGTACCACATCATCCTCATTTGAGGTGCCAGAAGAGAAGTAAACTCCCAGGTAGCAACAGTTTGCATTGTGAATAAACTTCAAGGATGTTCTTTCAAGGCTTGCAATCGCTACTGTGCAGTTATGCACCCAAACAGACATAGACCACATTCAGTCTTAGTGCCAACATTGTCATCTGCTGCATGTGGGCCAACAGCATGTCAGGTACAAGGGAATTCCAAAACAATGTTAAAAGCTCATCTGACACTGGTCAGAAAGAAGGAACTTAATCCAAAATAATTTCTCTAAATAACAAATGCAAAAGACTCTCACCTGTCACACACGGAACATTTATTCTGGAGTACCTAACAGAGAATAAGTGAAATTGCACATTATATCTGCAACCACTCTGTAAGAGAGTATAACTTCCTACCTCTCCTTTCAGCTCATGAACAATCTCCACAGACAGAAGGGTATCTCGTGGCAGCTCAGTTTTCAAATCCAGTTTTGTCCAGCGGTCTGACTGGCGACCATCCCAGGTGTAGATCTGTGATTTCTGTGTGTAGAAGGCAGAGTCAGATTCACCCAAAGCTTCGTGAAGGGATGTGTGGAAGAGAGACCTCTGACTAACTTCAGAGCACCCCTCAGAGAATCTTTTCATCCTAGGCTGTCACAAGCAATTTCTTTGTGGGAAATTTTAAGGAGGAATCAATCTCTACAGCAAAGGGAACAAAAACATTGATTCTAATCTGTCAGTGTCTTTTCATATCTACACAATGAACGAAAAATAGAACATCTTTAAAAGGACAGTGAAGATAATTAGAGACGCTAGCAGGAGTACAGGTCTCTGTGTAGGCTGGAATTACAAAAACGGGGTTAATTACTGCGAACAGTACTGAAGTCAGGAGAGGAAAAATAAAGCCCTTACAATAACTAGCAGCGTTCAGAGCTGTCGATGAAGATTCTTCCTGACCTTTGAGGTCAGGGAAGAATGGGATGAATCTGCAAGGCAAAATAGTACCGCCACAATGAACCAGCAGAACTCCTAGATGTGAAGTCTGACTGTTCCTTACCCCCAACCCCAGGAGGAACTTCTGCTCACTTCCAGACACCATACACCGGTAATCAAAGACTTGGCGGATTTTCTCCAGCGTACTGGAATTCAGAGGAGTGGGTTTGTAACTGAAGGCATCAATGTCTGTGCCCTAAAAAGCAACAAATAAAAAGGCAAGTTGGATGAAATACATCAACAGGTAGGAAAGTGCAATTTTTGCATAAAACAATAATCCAGGTTTAAGTTCTTCAACTTTTAACTGTTGCTGGGAAAAGGTCTAATTGTGTGACAGAACTCAGAAGAAACTTTCAGGTAAGGTCTCACCTGAATCAGTTCAAAGAACTTGGACTTGGGATCTGAAGATGAGGGAGCAACACGAGCCTGATCAGGAATCTGGAAAAAGAAAAAAAAAATCCAATCAACTGATAATAAGGGTTATTCATTTGCATGTTCACACAAACCTTCCTGGTTTCAATGTGTGGCAGACCATCTTGCCCACTGAAACTACTGCTCTTGGGACTCCAGTTAGTGGAGAAGTTGCCTCGCAAACAAAGCTGAATATTTTTTTCTCAAATTTAATGTAGGCATGCCATGTTGCATAGGAAACAATGGACAGCTTCCAAAAGTTTCAGGCTAAATCTTTGATTCCATCCACATTTCAATGAACCACTACCATATGTATGACATGACTGCAATCAAAAGCTCAGGAAAGAGACTCTGGTTAGCTCTACCACCTGGAAACCACTAGGTACTAAGTTCATTCAGTATTATATAAAATCTTCTCAACTGCAGCAAAGCAAAGCAATTAAAATCCTGCTCAGTTAAGTCATACACCAAATTCACAAGCACCATCCACTTTGCTTACATGAATAGCTTCAAATAATCCTTGACTTTCCTAAAGGACAATGTATTAAACCTCTGGCTAGAAAGTTTCTTCTGCATAGCAGCACCATTCTTATTTAATCACAGCAAGGATGCCCTCATTATCTCTCTGCTTTGCAGCTTACTTACCCCCCATAGTTGGAGACACTCCTTTCGGATTTCAGCCTGTCGTGGTTCAATCAGTGTCCTCGAGACAAAAGCAGCAGACTATTAAAACAGCAAAGTCTCTTCCTTGTTCTTGCAGCATTAACATATCCCAGCCCTATCAAACTTGCATCTTTCAGTGTCTGGCTTGGGAATGACAAACAAGCAGTGATCCTCAAAAGGTAATTCTCAAATTGAGGATCTTGCTTCCCTCTCCACACATTCTCAACACCCTTGTTTATTTTCGCTTCAGTGTACATTACTGATACTCAGCCTCTATCTGAAAGCATCACTGAGCCATCAATACTTTCAAGAAGCGAAGCGTTAGTATGAATTTATGCTCATCTCCAAGAGTTGGAATCTACCAGCCCTACTTACAGAGAGCAATGAAGACAAAAAGCAGTGTTAATTTTAGGATTAACTATCATGACAATACCCAGCTTTCAGGCTCACTCAGCTTTCTATTATGTATTTGCTCTGAATGAGACTTAAAAGCCATGTCAGGGAAACACCTATACATTGCAATGGCTTTAATTTTATATTAAAGACATTTTCTAGGTACATTACTTAGAAATAATGAATCATCCCTGAAAAATTAAGACTACAATGATGTTAGGTGTAGAACTGAACATATTAGCCAGGATGGTATCGCTCACATTTTAAGCTCACACCCCTTCTAAGAAGCAGGCCCACTTCAGGTACTCAGAAAAACATGCAACACATGGAAGCCATCTCAGAAAGTGTGAAAACAAACCATCAACTTTCAAGACTACAGCTACCTACACTTTTCTTCAAGGAGCTCAGGCAGAAACATAAACAGAGCTACCTAAAAGCACTATTAATTTTCCTGGCTCCAAAGGCCAAGCAATGTATCAGCTCAAATTAAGAACACATTAAAGAAGGGCAAAACAATTTGTTTATAGTAGGTTAATTCAATACCCACCAAAAGCCAGAGGAATATACTCACGTATCTTGAACAAAAGCACGGATTTTAGCTAGTGCCTTTATCTGAATTTTGCAGTGGCTGAAAGAGAGGAAAGTTTCAGTCAGAGAGCAAGCTGATTATGGACACCACCTTTATTCTATGTGGAAGACTGATGGAACAACTGAAGGAAACCTGCCTGACCCCCAAAGCAGTGACTGCCCATCATCAACACAAATCAAAGTGATAAGGTGGCCACTGGAAAAAAAAAATAGGTGGTAGCTTCCTTTCTGCTCTATACAGGAGGACAGCATTCAGAGGCCAGACATTCACTAATAGCATGAAGTATTCCTCTCTGTGCAGTATCCCTTTGCTCTGCCAAGCCTCTCAGGCAGCAAAAGCAGAGTAGTGTAAGCAGCATCAACAAGCACTCCTTGAGTTGAAAGCCAGCCATTCTGGCTGATCTACCTAAAGCCAGCAGCCCTCACTGCTCACACTCACTTTTCATTGGACTGGACAATATAATCACAGAAATCCTGGTCATCTTTGATCACATTCAATGGGACGACTAGATTCACATCCACATCAGAGTTGCGCAACTGGTTGAGTCTGATGTTCACCATGAAGAGATATTCTCGCACATCATCGATCCCTAGCTTTAATCCTTTGCATACCACGTACCTGCAGAGAATGCCAGAGACACAATTTCAGTGCAGCTTTTTTTTTGACACAGTCAACTTTCCTGCCATGCTCTCACTGTCAAGACAGTATTCCAAATCCCAGGAATTCTGCCCACCCAAGTATCCCCAAGAAGGTGAAGTCTAACCAATCACATCATTACATATCACTTTCTACTCCCTGAAAAGATAGGGAAATCAAACCCTATTCAAAAAACATCACAGAACTCCCTAAAGTAGTAAATCAGTTGTGCTAAACTTGACACAAAATAATTTCTGGCTTCAGTGGAAGCTTAATTGCTTCATGCAGAATAGAATTTGTTACATACTTAGTTCCACTGGTTTCTCTACAGATGGAGCTTAGTACAGGCAGGGAGAAGCAAGCATACTTTGGCAAATACTTCCTTTACCTTGTCAGAAATCATAATTTTCTAGCCATCTAAAATGCTTCCTCCTACAAGACAGTTGACAACTGGGTGAAGTCACAGAGTTTCCATTTAATCAAAACCATCTGTCATCGTAATTAGAAATCAAGGTTTGTTTAGCAGTCCCTCATGCTCAAGAATCTCACCTCTCTGAGTTAGCAGGGCGGCTTGTCACAGGTTTAAAGATGCACACACGCTCAAAGCAGCAATACAGCAGATAAACAAGCCCCACACTGAATGGAGTGAACAGGTCAAAGGTTTTGCAGACAAAATGTCCTCCTGTGGAAGAGAGAAGAAACACACCAACATCAGCAGACTATAAGGACACAAGGAGATATCAGGCATCTGATAAGTCACCATATTACACTAAAGCAGATACTGCTAAGCAGATCATTGGCTCAGGTATATCTGAACACAAGGCACGGGATAAATGAAAAAGTGATAATTATTTTTATCTTCTGCTCTTGCATGTATCAGTGCCAAATGCTAACCAAACTCTGCAGAAAAGAAAAACCTTCTGAATCAAATACAACCATAGAATCCATCAGCTGGCAACAATGGAGTATACCTAAGACAGCATGAGACATCAGCTGCTGCTGATCACAGAGATGGCAGATTTCAAGGAGAAAAGCCACAAACCAAAGGGAAAATGAACTGAATTAGTACTGCTCTGCTCCAACCAGCCTGCCAGAATATTCATAAAGCAGCTGGTCCAGCTGATACCATAGAGTTCAGATATACTGTCCAGCAATCACACTAGCTACCTTAGCCCAAAACTGCTACATAACCTATTGTTAAATGCATTAGTTCAAAGCTTTTACCTCCTGCTTGTAAAGAAAAGCAAAACAGTCTTATTTTTCTGTCCTAGTTTTCACAAAGCTGAATTAATAATCTCAGAATACATGCATATACATTCAATCCTGTGCAACCTAGCCTCATGGCACAGCAAATGCTATGGTATGCTATTAAGAGTCTACAGCACCCTTCTGCAATATAACCCACACCTTAAAGAAGGAGGAAGAAGATGGATGGATTAAACATACCTGTCCGCACAATAGACAGTGCCATAAGAAACTGACAAAGCATCAGCTGTTTGCTTAGGATTTCTTGCAAGTTCTCCTGACCCTCCACAGAGAAGCCCTGCAAAGAATATAACATATAATTAACATTTCTATTGCTCAAGCAAACAATTCTATATGGATGTCTAGTGGAATCACAATAATTTCTTTACAACACAAAACACCGCCATCAGGAATTTTAATGGCAAGCCTTAATTTCACATTGAAAATACATACACATGTCAAGCGTCTTAACGCACACAGACTGAAGTATTAGTTTTGGTCACAAGTAAAGGAAGGAAAGGGACCAACCCCATCAGCCATTAAGAAATGCACTCCTTTGTGATCAGTATTGTCCAAAACAAAGTTGCGGAAAGCAGTAATGTTCTCAGGACGAGTGATATCTCCATCTCCATCAATCCCTCCTTCTCCTATGGGGAAAGAAGAGACAATTACTGACATGTTTGCAAAGTAGACTAAAAGTTCTGTACATACAGGTGATGTATTGTGTTCAATCAGTATTTAGTTAGAAGCTACAAAGACCCTGACAGGTGAGTAAGCATTAATACATACATTCCCTGGTTCACCACTAAAGATGCTCGTTAGACTAGGAAAATTATTCAAATGTTGTGGTCAAGGCTAAACAAAGCCATATAATAACCATGCTCAAAAGACAACTCATACGTTAGCTGCAGCAAATGACAAATCCCTCACTGCCCTCCTCTGAGCCAAGAACTGCATTACAACATAAAATTCTCAACCAAGGAGAAATGGCAAATAGCTGAATCTACTAAAAATGTAGGAGACAATTTCGCTGCACAACTCACCTGTGAGTAACAGGTTGTTTTTTTTACAAGAAAGACAAAATTATTCTCATGGTGCACTGGTAACCTTCAACTAAGAACGAGCACCAGTTTATGGTTCGATATTAACAGTGGCAAATTGGCTACCCTTTTCTCTGCAGAACAAACACATTTGAGTTTCCTTTACATAGTCTGAAATAAAAAGCAGCAAGACTACCAGACCTTGTATTTCCCTTCCTACTCCAAGAGGCTATGCCGAAAGGGGGCACAGATGTATCACACAACGTAACAGGCTACCACACACAAGGTAAGATGCAGTAATTGTGCACACAGTCTGTCTCTAAGACACAGTAACTTTCTATCTTGCAAAATGATTCTCTAGAAACAAGTTTCTCTTAAATCCCCAGTGGTACTTCTGATACAGAAGCCAGAGCACAAGCGAAAACATCAGACAAAATTTATGCATGCACTACGTACCGTAGTAAGGTTCAAAGAGCTCACTGGAAGCAGAATAGAAGTCCTCAAGTTTAAAATCGTTTGGTCCTTTCAAGGTCATGCCAAATCCTTTTGCGTGCCACTTCTTCCTCCACAAGACATACTCAGAGAAGCCTCCAGGACCAGCACACACATCAGCAAAGTAGAGCAGCTCTGCATCTCGCTCCTTTATCAAGGGCCTCTACAAAAGGAAACTGAAGAAATTCTACTCACCCAGAAACAGCTTCCATCACTCAAACCTACCAATTGCACCACTCAGCCAGAAAAAGTCTTCCAAAATCTTGTTTTTCCAGCTGGTGTTCTAAGGATTCTCCTTTTTCCCCAGTTCCTCTACTCTGAGAAAGTACTGCTTTGAAAATTAAAAAGAGGTCCTCACCCCCTGGAAGTCCTTAGGGTTTGTAAACATGTAGTCAAAGACATGGTCCATATTTGCCATCTTCATTGCAGCTCTGTGAACACATAAATAGGGATGTATGAGTTTCAACCTCAGCTCCCACAACTGAAACTGGACATAAAACCTACACAAGTGCTACAGACCTGTTCAGAAAAAAGACTCCACGGATCATCTCATAGGGGTTAGATCTTGTTCGGGCTCTGCGCATTTCCTCTCCATCCAGCTCATCAAATACACTCTGCACAAACAGTAACCAAATTAACCAGAACTTGGCGTGCACTTGAAGAATAGATATTAAACAGAGAGAGAAGCATGAGGATAGATAGCATGCTTAGTAGCCTGTGCTATTCACCAATATAGAACGTAATGATATAGAACCATAGAACCCTTAGAGTTGGAAGGGACCTCTGGGAGCCACCTAGTCCAACTTCCCTACAGTGAACAGAGACACCTTAACCAATTCTTACGCAAATTTAATGACACTGAAGAATTCTGCACAGACAGCTTCAGAGCCTGACAATACAGCAGCCATCTCACAAGTACTCACAGGTGAAGGTATTTCTCTCACACATACATACATACACACACATACTGAAATTCATAACTGTATGTTCAAATCTAGAAGGAAAAAATGGAACACACAAGAAAAAGTTTAGTTCCTTAGCTCATTCAAGCCTGCAATCTTTCAGTTGAACTGACTAAGAAATGGACACCACTGTTTGCATTCATCTCTTTGAAGACTGAGGTGTGAAACAGGCTGCTGAAAAGACAGTAGCAGCCAAAATTCCAGGTCACACTGGTGGCACAGATGTAAGAGAGGATGTGTTGAGCTCCTGCTGATCACCTGAGTAAATTACTGTAACTCCTTCAATTATTTATTTAGCTTGCTTCCACAAAACTTCAATTCCTCTCCAAGAAAGGGGACTCACCTTGCACCGCAGGACATTATGTAAGAGCTCTTCATTGCAGAACTCCGTTTCGTCTTCAATCACCATCTTCCTCTTGAGCGGGATGAGAACACATAACAATTAACAAATATGCTATGGGTCATTTCAGAATGCAACATGAACTTGGGATGGATGAAAGCTGTCAACCACATACTAGGTGTTATTAGCAAGAGGCTAAAGCATTATTCTCCTAGTTGGCATCTTACAACCACACCTGAAGTACTGCATCTGGTTCAGCACTCCTCGGTACAAGATAGACATTGGCATACTGTAGTAAGCCCAGCAAATGGGCCACCAACATGACAAGGGTGTAGTAGTATCTAGTGTGTCAGAGATCGAGGGAACAGTTAGTTCAGAACATAGACAGAAAAGGGAGATTCTATTCCTGTCTACAACTACCTAAACTTAGTAAAGAAAAAACTGACCTAGGCTCTTCCCAGAGATGCACAGCGCTAAAATAAGAAACAATGAATGCAAAAAATATGCTGATTAATGAATAATTTTGCCAGTTGGGTTATCAGACTGTGTAGTAGATGCCCAAAAAGGCTGTGAGACTTCCATTCTTAGAGATATTCAGAACTCAACCAAACAAGGCCCTAATCAACCTGATCTATCAAGGATCTGCTTCAAGCAGGAAGTTACAGTAGCAGCTTCCAGAGTTCCCCTCCAGCCTAGATTATTCAACGACTCTTTGACAAGGCAATTGGTTCAGGCCGAGTATTCATTCCTGTGTAGTCTTAGGCTAAATACTAGAATCTAAAAGACTACCTTGCCCACAGTCATCCACTCCTTCAGCTCCTGCGCATCAGGGATTTCTGTGGTACACTCAAGGCACCAATCCACCTCCTCATAGGCGCTAGGCTGCAAACACAAGACATAGGAAGAGTCAAGAAAATTTGTTAGCAAAATGTAACAACCAATCGTTCCCCAACCCTACCATAAGGGGTGAAGCCATGATCTGTGGGTCAACTGTTAAGGTTTTTTTTTCCCTTCCCTAAAATATGCTTCATTTCTTCGGATAAATGCAAAACAAAACAAAAAAATGACTGTTTTGGCAGTCGAGTTCATAGCAATGCCACTTCTTCACAAGAGCAGGCTGTTAACACCTGCTTAACTTCTTATGTTACTTATAACATCATCATCCACAATGGCAAATGATAAATAACATCTAATTGCTGTAGGATGCAGAAACATGGTGAAGAATGACCCTTAAAGCAACGAGCCTACAGAACACATTTCAGATTCCTCATTCTAAAGGAACAAGCACATTTCTAATTACTGAAAACAACTCAAAGAGAGGAAAGTACAATCAAGAGCAGCATAAATAACTTGACAGCACTGCTGCCCTTCATTCACAATGGCTGGGGTCTTTTGGCGTGCCATCCAGCTGCCCAGATCCCCAGGATTCTGCTTTTATTCATGCTATTTATTAGTGTTATGTGCTATAATATTATATTATATTAATGTATTTGTGATTTTATTCATACTATTTTATTGTGCTTCTATTTTTTTGGCTTGTTTGTTATTTAAATACAAACATATAGCAACCGTTTCACATCGAATAGCATCAGAACTAGGCTCTGCTTTCCTGACAACATCTGATTCAATTTTCTTCCCTAATGAGGAGCCTGATAAGATACAGGAATAGGACATCTCAGCTTTCTTTTTTTGAGGATTATTATACAAATACAGAATAAGATACTTAAAAAAACACCACCTATTTGAGTACGAAAAACAATGACATACAAAATAAAACAAAACAGCTTGGTAGCAGTTTTCCATCATGCTTACTACTACAAATTGAGGAACAAATCATACAGATCACAGCAACAATCCATATGAAATTGACTTGGTGCCAGAAAACACAATATCAAAATAGAGTCTGGGTCTATCCAGCTGAGCCACTTGACAGTAGTAGTATGTCAGCACTAGAAAAACATTCCCAGAGGGTAAATCCTGAACACAGCAATGGAAAGGTACTCAAAACAGTAAACACTTACCTCCGGTTCATCCTGCCAATCAATATTCAGCTCCCCATCAAACCCTTTGAGGGTTAGCCCAAAGCCTCTCCTTCCCTTCTGATTGGAGGCCTCAACAATATCCTTCCTACCTTGACCATATTTTCCCAAACCTTCTCCTTCCCGGAAGCCCATCTTGGCCTAGAAAGACAGAAAAGGGAGCACAATGAGGCGAGTAGATTTAAGATTACATACTGCAACTGTGATCAAAGAGTAGCCTGAAAAAAGAGCCATCACACTAGGGTGACTTGGGGTCACGACCATCAAAAACAAACAGAAAAAGCAAGACCTAAAGAATGACATATGAAAATACAACAAATTAGGAAAGGAACTGTATGCTCCAACAGAGCACATTCATCACTGCGTTCAGTAGGTTTATAAATCAAAAGACGCTGGCACAAGAACAAATACACATTGTGATATTATTTGTTGTGAACGTGCTGTCACATACATTACAAGCAACCATTAAAATTCACCTAACACTCGGAGAAGGAATGCAATTCTGAGGACAGAATATTGAATAGAGTGAAGAACTATTTTCCTTTTACCCACCCACTCATCTAATCAGACATTCAAACTTTGTATTCAAATGTAAGAAACCTTAGAAAGAAAAGCCTTCTGAATTCAGAGAGAGCACTCCAAAAGACAGACAGACTTGTGCTAGAATCAGCAAACTGCAGCCCAGCTACAGAAACACACATGGACACATTCTGAATGATCAATGATCAGCAACAGGATTTATTCACAGAGGAGCACATCAGCAGCCTCCAGCCCAATTCTATTAAGAACTAACACAGCTTCTAGTAGCAGACTGATCTTCTCCCTTGGCGAAGGGCAGTAAATGTAGGGATACCACTATGGAGCGACTCCCGCCCCTGAGAAAGCAGCACAAAACAGAGCGACACTCCAATTCCTTTGTGTCCTGGACTCCTCCTCACATTTCAAGTAATACACGACTGTGTCTCACATCCCCTGTTGCCCCAGGAATATCATTTTTGTTTCTCTTATAACGAAAAGAAATTCTTTCAGGGTAAGATCCCAACACCACAGTGATGGAGTTTGCACAAGGAAATGTGTAACAGCAAGGTCACAGAGAAGCATCACTTCTCTAGAGCTTACTATTGCCTCTACAGTCAGGAAAAAAGTTGTCAAATGTGAGACTAACGTGAGAAACAATCCACGATTTCCTTAGAACTTTCTAAAAAATTCTTTCTCCCCTGCACTATCACTACATAATTAGGGGACCAGTGATCATCCCTAAAGTTTGGCTGTTACAGTTACCGTTGTGCACAGCTCCATGCATTCCCAAGTAACTCCTGGCCCCATATAAATGGGGCAGCTCTACTTGAAATAAACACCATCACAGTAAAGGTAATAATTCTACAAGGGTACGCCTGTCAGCTTTTAGGACTGAAATGAATTAATATCAACACGAGAACTTAAGTTTTTCCTGACAGGTGCTCATTAACTTAAACATTGCAAAATAACACAAGGTAGGATTCTTTACCAGCTCAGCAAACAGCCTTTTTCAAAGATCTCTTTCTTCATATTCATCGCCCTGTTCCAGCACCTGGAACATGAATCAACTTCTTTTTTTAAACAAATTCCAATCAACAAAGCTGTCTCTGCCTCCCTGAACTGCTTATTAGATGGACCAAAGAAGCAAAGAACCCTGCTACAAGGAGGACCTGAATCAGAATCTCAGAAAATATTGGTCTTTTCAGTTTGCACTCATGAGGTATTAATAGCTTGGCCCAAAACTGTTTTGACTTACCATGAGCTTTTGGGAGACACTGTTATACATTGAGTAGCGGGAAGAAGTACCCTCCACAAGAGAGTCTTGTTTGAACTCATTGTTGAAGACAAGTCTTTTTTCATCACTCTCACTCTCAGACCCGCTGCTGCTACTGGAAGACTCTGAAAACAAGAAAAGTGGAAATGAACACACACTAAAACAAAACAAAACAGAAAAACAACCACCAAGACATCTCAGTAATCCCATCAGGAACTGAGTGATACGACACACCAGTTGAGTAGGGAGGGAGGCCCTACAACTCACTGAGTACTTTTCCTGTGCTGTGATCACGATGAGGATGAAGCAATGGCACAAATTTCCTTCCAGAAATTTATCTAGCACTACAGCAATCCTACTAAAGTCATTACTGTGCAGCACTACATAAAGACTACTGAAGCAGCAATCCACAATGAGCATAGCCACGCTCTTCATTAGACCTCCACCTCTTGAACCTCTCTTGTCCACTGATTACTAGAACTCATTGCGTGCTTCTCTGCACAACTAGGTGTTGAACAGAAGTTATCTCAAGATAACTGTTGTCAGCAGAGATTATTTATCACGTAAGAATTAGATAGCTGCACACACACACACACATATATATATATGACAACCTAAAAGAGATTGAACTTTCCTTAATTTCTTTCTAATTACAAAAAACAAAGCAAAACAAAAACAGATCTCTATTTCCCTGTTATAGATAACTGAACACCAGTGAAGTAGCAAGAAACAACCAGAGAATTAGTAGTGAATTGTCATTACAATGTCAATTACAATTGTCATTACCAATGCAAGTTAGTGTATGGGAAATTGGTAATCACAGCCTGAACCTCTGATTAATCAGCTGAGGTAAGTGTTGGGTCAGCTGTGGGAGCACAGGTGAGAGTAATTGAGCTGTGCTCCCGGTAGGGGTGGAGCTTGACTCCACCTCCTCCAGACCTCATTTAAGGGCTGACCACCACTAAGGCAGCATATCTTGGATGTTGCTCCCTCGTGGAGATTGCCTCAGCAGTTCCCAGCAGACCGGAGGCTTCCGTACAGGTGAGTTTTTCCTGTAAATAAACTTTGGGGTATTTACTACCATCTTTTCAGTACTGTCACCATACAGTTAGTAAAGGTCATCAGCCAAGAAAGTGAAAGACACAACAGTGAAATAAGTAGCTGTAGTTGTAACTGTGTCAATGTATTCAATCTCTGCTGTTAAACTATCAGCCTTTAAGACAGCTACCATGCTGGGGGTTATAGCACTAACATTTGAGACTTCCAGCTCAAAACAAAGAATGCTGTAACGTAGCATGCTTGCAATACTATATTCTCATCTTAATTTTCAAGCATCTTTTACACAAGTCACACTTCTCCTTCACAAAGTTCTTAGAGATTAACGGGATCCAAAAGATTCTACTTAAGTTACTGCTCTGCTTTTCCAGTCCTCAGCTTCAACAGTCTTTGCTACCTGCTTTTGAGCTGCATTTTATTTTCCAGGGCTCATGATGGGTTCTCAAAAACAATTTGGACAACATAATCTTAAGAAAGTCTCTCTGCAACTCTTCCTGCTTTTAACATTTGCAAAGACATGTACACACACTATACCCTATCACTGCTGCTACTCTCAAACCAACCACTCACCTTCCATGCATTTTCCCTTCCACTTTTCACTTCTTTCTATGTTGACACCCTTTCCTTACTAACTCTTGACTACCACAGGAAATACCAAGACTGAGAAGTACAAAGAGTGTGAAGTAACATGAAGTACCATCCTGGAAGAGATTAAAGCACCTCACAATAAGGACAACAATTGTGTAGGTCACTCTCCTCATCTCTGGTATACTACAAATAAGAAAGCACTCTCCAGCTTGGAGAGGGGAGAAGAGAGGAAACAAAACACTAGGCAATTTGTTTAGGTAACTCTGAATCAGGCACTGTAACACAGGAGAACGTAATTAACATCTAATGTTAATGTCAGTATCTAATGTAAGATACTGAGGACAAAGCACAGCCTCTGGCCATCAACCAGAGATGCCAACCATGGTTTGGGTTGGAAGAGACCTTAAAGACTATGCAATTCCAAATCCCAACTGTGAACAGGGCTGTCAATCAGCAGGATGAGGATGCTCTGAGGCCTTGAATGCCTCCAGAGTTAGGGTATACAAAGCTTCTCTGGGCAGCCTGTGCCAGCGCCTCACCATCCAGTGAGTGAAAAATATCCACTTAGCACCTAATCTAAACAATCCTTCTTTCAGTTTAAAATCATTCGTTCTCGTCCTATCACTATCAGTCTATGTAAGAAGTCTTCCTCCTGCTTATAAGCTCCCTGTAAGCATGGAGAAGCTGCAAGGAGGTATTCCCAGAGCTCTCTTTAGTCTAAGCTTAAACAAGCCAAGCTCCCTCAGCCTTTCTTCACAGGAGAGATGCTCCAGCCCTCTGATTATCCTCGTGACCCTGCAATTCCTACTTGTTATTTGGACTCCCCACAGCAACACTTGCAACCTCCAACTGTACCTTGAGTAGTATGGTTACTAAGCTGAGCTTCATCATCTGAAGTAGAACTGAGAGTTGAACCCAAGTCTTCCACCTTCTTCTGCTTCTTTTGGGGACTACCAAATTCAGGCTCTGTTCTTCTCTTCATTTTTCCTGAAAGAACAAGATTACGCTTGGTAAACACCACACAAATTAACATCCCTCCTCACGCTGAAGGGTAAGGCTCACAATTCAGACCCATTTAATCAAAACACATAAGAAACGAGCAAATATTACCCTACAGAGGAACGCAGCAGCAGAGACGCCCTAGGGCACTGCTTCCACCCACCGCTTATCGAGCTTATTCCCACAGCCGCAGGTAGTACAGTCCAACACCTTTACTCATCCCACCACCAGCACCCTCTGCACTACGGCACAGCCCTTTGGCGCGGCTCTCCGCTTACTGAGGGCTTCCTTCCCCTCCTCTCTAGGCTCACCCCCACCATCCCCCGACGCCTCAGGCCCGGCGGCCGCTGCCCAACGCCTCCCTCCGCCCGACTACCCCCTCCCCGCGCCCCTCTCCTTACACGCACCCCACAGGCCCGGTACCGCTCCACAGCGCCCGCGTAGGCGCCTCCCCGCCGGTTTCGTTTCCCCGCTGCCCCCGCCCCGGCTCCTCCCTCCGGTCCTTCCCCGCTCGGCGGCGCTCAGCAGTGACGCAGCGCCCGGCCGTGCCGCCATTGAGGGCCGCGCTCCCTCAGGCGCAAGGCCGGAAGTGAAGCGACTCTATCTTCCCACCTCAGAGTTAGGCCTGGCCCGCTGCTGCCTCACAGCTTTCCCTCATCTTTAATTAGTTTAAAAGGGAAACACCGCTTTTATTCATAGCGTGTCCCCTCTCATTAGAATATGAAGGCTATCCGTATATTCTAGTGAAAATGGCATGCTCTAAAAGCATACCAAAGATCTGTTACCAGAAGTATCATCCTTTTCTAATATATGCATAAGCACCAACAGAAGAAAATAAATGTATTTAGCAAAATGGAACAGAGAAAATAAAATAGCGAAGTAACATGGAAGAGGTACACAGAGCAGGAATTCACAGTCCTAGGCAACCAGAACACTCTTCCTTCTCTTCATCTCATGTTCCAGCATCAGGGTATTTCATTAGTGTTTGTTGCAGCCCTCTTCTCTCAGACATTCTAGAGAACATGAATGTACAAAGGAAATTTTCCAACACTAAAAGGACATAGGGAAAATTCAAGATGTAATCGCTCCTTCACCAGAGGAGCCTCACATAAAGACTGTAAGAAAGTCGCCTGGCCCACACATCAGATGATTTTCCCTTGTTTAAGACGTATCACACTAATCTGCCAGAATGCACTACTTCCTTAGGAAATCATTCATGCTCCTTTTTAATGGCATCTTTCTTTAGTAGGAGAAAACAAGAGATACAATTGTATGTTCTAAATTACTGGTAAGATAGCTACTGCTAACACAGGCTTGAAGAGATAGGACATCTTTTATCAATTCCTGCATACGGTGTCTCAAATAATCTTAAAACAGTCAAACTACTACAGCAATGAAAACATGAAGCAAAGTCATTAAAAAGAAACAATCTGGGTTTTCTCAATAAATTCAACAATAACAAGGAGAAAGACATTTATCTCAGTGTTTGCATCAAGGAAGACTAATGCGTAAATGGATTTATGTTTTCCTTCTTCAGCAAAATAAACACAGAAACAAGGAAAGGACATACAAACAGCCAAATAAATATTACAAATGAGGGCTTCCCTCATCCTCCACTAACAGTGACGTAACAGGCCCATGTAAAAGTTAAGTCAAAGACATATGCCACTGAAAATGGAATTTCATAGACAATTTCATATTATTTCAGAGATGCGATAGGATGGAGCAAGACTTGCTTTGTCTTAGAGATGAACTCTGAGGGTAGCAAGGCCACAGCTCAATAGCAATGTTTTGTAAATGACAGAACTAAGTAGTTACTTGTGGTTGCCTATAGATGCTGCATAACTACCCCGTCAACAGCACATTTCATTGCTGACAAGAACTGAAAGTATTTCTGAAGTCACTGTTAATAACTTCTGGACATGCTGTTTCACAGTTCTAAAACTCTTTACGCAGGGAACAAACCAAAGATGTTGTATGAAAAGAGCACAAACTAAGGAATTCTGGAAGATTTAATCTTCTCTATCCCCATCCAACAGAAAATGAGTAACATCAACTGAACAAACAAGCCAGCAACTCACCTTACTTCATATTTATGCGCTTAAGGTTGACATGGTCCATAACCCACCTTTTAACTTAATGGGCAGAAAGCCTTAGGATTACTCCAGCTGAAATGAAAATCTTGAGGAAAACCCCATGTTCGTATGCTTTTCTAATATATCTCTCCTGTTAGCTGGTGTAAATGACCAAGTTCTCAAATATCTTTTGTTATGCTCCCTGCTGGATGAAGTAAGGGAAACTGGTTTACACATTCAAACACGTCATTCACTCAGAAAACAGCAGTGACACATTGAAACATATACACCACACCGAGTATGTCAGAAGTGATCCTGGAAACCTAGGTTTTATATATCAACCATCTATAGCATAATAGCAGTTTGTTCTCCCACAATCCCAGTCTTCTTTGAGAGATCAAGCTTCTGTACATTCTCTTAAAAAATAAAGTCATTCTTCCAAATGTTGCTAGTTCTTGGCTCCAGTTCCAGCTTCTTCACAGAATCTCTCCTTCCAGGTGCCCAGTCCACTCATCCAGCAGTAACAAACCAAATTCCATTAAGTTGTTTCTGGTTAGCATTCAGGCAAATCATCCTGAAGTTATATTGTTTAGATAACACAGTAGCTTCCACTATAGTAAGAATCCTCCTCACTGTCACAATTGCTGATTGACAAGATGGAGTAGATGGAAGGAACGATGCTGCTGTCATTGTCCGTGGCTGGGTTCACCATCGCATTTTGTTTCTCTGCATTCAAAACAGACATAACAATTAGAATTAGTCCCTGTACCCTCAAATGCTGCCAAAAAAAAAAAACCAAAAAACCCCACCCTATTTTTCTTTGATTCTTCTAGCCTCCCACTAACAGTTTGTATCAAGTCCTTCAAGATACAGGACACAGGATTCTCTTTTTTTCTTTTTTTGCTTCATTTTTCAGCATTAAAAGAACATTTTGTTTATTTGTTGTTTTAAGTTTCCTATATGCTTCTTCATGTTAAGATAGCACAGACAAGGAAGAGACATTCTGAATCCCCTCAGTGGCACACAGCTGGCAGAAGGCAGCAGTTAGTTATTACAGCACCCTGACAGGTAAGAAACGAGTATGCAACAAAATAGGGTAAGGAACAAGTAATGGCTGTTCAGGACTCTGAAAGGCCCCATCATAACCTCCAGACATTTATGAGCACACACTGTTATACTGGTGTCCATTATACTGAAGTTTATTATCTGACTGGGCTTTCCAAGTGCTACTTCCATCATTATTTCATTTTCAACTGATTTCTTCTTAGGAGTTCATGCTGAATTAGAAATGAACCCAAAGTTTTTCATGACGTGAAACCAAAGTTTTATTGCAGTGCTGCTCCAGTAAAGGCAGCACTTCATCTAATCACCATCAGATACCTGATGAGACACTTCAGTAGTGCTACAGCATATTCTGAAGCAGTGCATATTATGCAAGAGCACTATTAGCTCTGCAAAGCAAATCAAGAAGGCATGCTGGACAACTTCTGGGCAGCATAGCATTTCTGGAGGGAATCAGACTGGCTTGGTTAAATAGGTGATGATTTCAGATTAGAAATCGCACTGTTTAGCCATGTCATTCTATGTCACCATGCAGGATCTGAAATACTTCAAAAGCACCTTTCATTAGGAACGATTTCAAAAAATCTTGACACATTGTGAAACAAAGGATCGTGCACTCACATCTATGAGGAGGAAAGCAGGACAATGATTTAAGGGAACACAATAACTGAAATGTGTAAGGGATAGCAAGAAGTGGTACACTTGAGCACCTAGATACCAGAGTCAATTGCTCTAGAAACAACAGTGGAAGATGTAAGCAGAAGAGCAATACTTCCATATTGGAATTTTACTCACAGCCTGCATGGTCATGCAGTCTTTTAGCTATAACAATTTCTTGTGTTAAAACCAGACAAATTCCTTAAGAATTAGTATGGAAGAGTAACTGCCATTTCAGCCACTTGCATGACATACTCCCCAGATTCCCTTCAGAGATTTCTACATAAATCTAGCATGTAAAAAATAATTCACAGTTGATCACTAGGTATTGCTCTGCTGAGTTTTTCCAATGATCTAATTGGCGGTTCAATCAAAAAGGTCGATTTTTTAAGGCCCCAGATTTGCTCGTCTTTAGTGATCTCTTTAAAATCTTTTGGTAAGACCATTAGTACCTTTACGTCTTCCAGTGGACTGTGAACTTCACACTGAAGTCTTTCCCCGAAGTTTTTTTTTCTGAGCATCTCCTTAGTATATAGGTGCCAAAGAAAGTTGTACGAGATAGATGAAATGAGAGATTGTACTCATCATGCCACATCCACCCACCTCTCACCTTTCCGCTCTCTGATCAAGGTCAGGCGATGCTCTCTCATTTCCACATCCAGATTTTCCACCATCCTGTCAATGCAGTTATCCAGCACCAGAGAGCGTGTCTTTGACTTAATCTCCTGCCTGCAGATAGGGCATTCCACTTTGCGTTTTGTCCACTCGTCTATACAATAGGAGCAGAAGCTGTGTGCACAGTTCAGAGTGACTGCCTGTGGAATTTAAGGGAGAGATACTTATGACTGTGTGCTCAAACAGGCATTGTAAAGAAAAAACCCTCATCAAGTCAGAAAATGTTAGAGATGAGAGAGAAAGCTTTTCAAGTCTATTCTATTCTTTGCTGACAAAGCCATTCTGGCTTTAACATACCTCAATGAAGTGCTCAGAACAGATTGTGCACTGCAGCTCATTCTCTAACACATCATTCATCTGATTCAACACTTCTTCTTTTTGGGCTCTTACTTTTTCTTTCTCCACCTATAAGAAAAACAAACACAGTCAGTTATGAACAACAAGGTTTGATGCAATAATGGTGGGAACTGCATGTGTGGAGGAAAGTAATACAAGTACAAAATCTTCCAGTTTTAAGCCTTTCCACGTCAAGTCCATGTTTGCCATGTACCCAGATTTGTAACCTCCCTCCATTTTGTAGTTACAGCAGTACTGAGAATATTCCTGTCCATAACAGAGTGCTTACAAGAAAGAACAGCCACTGTTAAAGTCCCCTTCAATCTAAAGAATCTACAAACTGGATCAATCTTCATATTTTGTTGTTTAGGGTTAAATTAGGCTTCCGGCATCTGCTACATCTTCTAAGAACTATCCTTAAAGCAACAGTTGCAAAGCTGACAGAAGAAAACAAAGCAAATAGCCAGAGGAATGAAACATCATAATTTCCAAGTGTAGAACACAGCACAAGATCACTTTAATTATCTTCCACTCATCATCTTGACAGAGGCAGGAAGAAACATGGCTTATCTCATTCGTTATTAAAATGTTACGTTGTCTCAGTCCCGTGCTCCCTTGTTGGACTGCTGGAACATGCTGCAGTTTCACTCCAGTCCACGCAAACTGAAAATGAAGCACCCACTTTTCCAATACCCTTGTTTGGTTTTCTTTTAAAGAAAAGAATGGGTCAGCTTCTCCTGCACAACATTATTCAGATGTCCTGTGCTTTCTGTATCTGGTAATAACTCTGCAATACTACTCCACAAACAGAGCAAAGAGTATATCTTATACAGAGTGAATCAGCCGCCAGACCAAAATACAAGAGCTTTTCAACACAGAAGGCAGCACACAGCCAAAGCAAATGTTAAATCATTTATTCTGCCACAGCATATCATATTCCAATTACGGAGAACTTAGTTTTATTACTTACTTTGGTTTCCTCCAGTTCTTTATTCTTGGCTCGAATTATCTCCTCAAAATCTTTTTTACTACGGCTCAGTTCTTCCATCAAAGCATGATGCTGTAATGATACCATGATACCAAAAATAAGAGTGTTATTATAAGCTACCCTATTAAATACACATGGATCTAATCATGAGGTTCAGCACACTCATTTCTCCTTTCTTCTCCTGTAAGAGCACCAGCTCTATATAAGCCAAGGTGTTAAGGAAGTTCACCCAACACCTACAACTTACTTTACATTTCATTTTGCTTTTCTGGTCACTGTCTTGAGTGCATCTGTTACATTTGAGTATCAAGGAGTATCTGACACACAAGTGTCACAAAAGCCTGTCAGAAGGGCTGGTTGAATCTCTTTTTGGATTAGCCTTAAAACCTTTTAGACAGAAAGCCTAGGAAAACTAAGCATTTGACAATCTCTTTCAGAAACATTCCTAACCAAAACTAGTCCTTTTTCCTGTGGTTTAAAACTACCAAGGCAGCTTTCCCAAAACAGATAACCAGAGGACAGACCTAGCAAAAATATCCACCAGTATGTGGACCGGATTCAAGTAGAACCACTACACTACTTAACACTTTCTAAAAGCACAGATTCTTGTGTTATCTGCTGATAAATAACAACTCTCAAGAAGGGAGGCCTGTCTCTTCCTAGCAATAATTTAGTCTGTAGAAGATAAAGACCACTCAAAATGCACTTTAGACACAGTCCTAGTCTTCCACCAAGAGTGGAAGCAGTAAGATTTAAGTATATGAGTTCCATATTTAGACCAAGTAGATTTAATTACTTGCCTCTTGCAGAACCTGGACCAGCTGCTCCTTCAGATTCTCTTCCCCATCCTGCCCTTTTACTCCCTGAAAAAAAAAATAAAAAAAAAAAATCAAACACCAAAACTAGACATTCTTGCAGTAAAGCAATTATTGGAGGAAGAAAAAAAAATACTTGAAGATACCACGGGAATGAAAAGAACCATTTTGCACATTTAGAGGATATAATTAAAGCAACAAAACTGATTTTCAGCAGAAACTGAAAAGGCCTACTGTAGAGATTCAAGTGTACTACTGAAATTACAGCTCCCATTTACTGTGAAGTGCTAAAATGAATGTATCACTTACAGTTCCATACTTGGAACAACTCCATGTTACTCTAGCTCTGAAGACACTGCAATGTTCACAGAAGCCAGGAAGCTGGCAATAGCTTACACATGAGAAAAAGTTGAAGCTCTCTCTCTGAACACATTTAAATAGGCCAGACAGAGTTACAGCTTCAGGTGAACTTCCCTTTATCCTAAGCACACAACTCCAAACCTCCTGTACTTCTGATACAGTATTCTGCTTTCAGCAGCAGACTTTAAAGGAAGTAACTGATAAATCAGGTAAGTAACTCTCAGACGAATCCTTACTTCCCTTGAACCAGATTTCAAGTAGAGTCAAACAGAAAGATAGACTTGTAGCTTCCTATCTAAAACAAGTTATCAGCATCCACACAGTGCTAGAAGGCACTTGCGGGTAGCAAGAAGAGACTGTTTTTCTCCTAATAAAGACAAAACAAAAAAATCAACAACAAAAACCCCTCCTTCCTCAGACTCTGAATTAAGACAGGCAAAAAATGATGCACTTGCTTGAAAAGGAAATAAATTCCCCACGTGAATTTAGCATTAATTCAGAAAAGCTGTATACTAAGAAAAAAATCCCATTTAACGTGAACGCTTTTTAACGTGTCCTCTTTGTAACCCACAGAGGGTCAGAGTTTTAGTTTCGTAATTGGAAAAAAATATATATCTCAAAACACACAGACTGAAATGATTACCACCATCATACCTCTAGCTTCTGCTTCTCTTTGGAGAATGTCCTCTCCAGCTCTTCCACCTGCTGCTGATGCTGTACTTGTTCTGTGCACAGTTTGTCCTGCAACTCTTGCAGTTCCTTTTCCATTGCTAGGATCGTCTTCTGAGCAGCCTTCCTGCGCTTCTGCTTCGCATTCAGAACTGCTGTCTGTTTCTCCTGCACTTTGACTTTTAATTTCTTTATATCTGTGAGATTTTTCCTCAGCTTTTCCAGGCCAGTCCATGACTGAGAAAGAGCGGAGTGTTTCTGGTCCTTGTGAGCAACAGCCACAGCTTTCTCAGAGCAATCAAGGCTACCACGCACTGGACCACCATCGTCCTCACTTGATCCAGGAGAGGGCAGCCTGACAACCCCCTTGTCTGTCAACTGTTCTGCCTCTCCTACTCTTCCCAATGTATTACTCAAAGGTTCTCCATCACACGACACTCTGTCCCTTTTGGATCTGGAATTTGAAGGGCCTTCTGATCCACATGTCTCCGATTCTTCCAAAGTAAATTTACGTTTAGGTCTTGAGGTCCTAGCTTTCCCCAGGTCACTCCTTTGGGCTAAAAAGGGTTTGATTTTCTCCCACTCCTCTTTAATTACTTCATACTCAAATTCAGCAGTCTCTCTGTTTTCCAAAGGCACTCCCAACTGGATACGGTCTCCTTCTGCTATAGGATAGGTTCTTGAAGGATCCAGGCGCTGTTTATTAAGCCAAACTCCATTTAGACTCTGAATACAAAGAATCAGCAAGGTTCAATATACAGTTACAAAGTCATCTGCAAGTTATTTCTGGCAACTGTAAACATATCCAGTCTCTGCAGTATTGCAGTCAGAACAAGCCACCTCTTTAAATAAACCTTGCAATTTCCAACTTAATGGTTCAGTGTCCCATTTATTAAATCAATGCATTATATTATTTACCTTGTGTTATTACTCCACTGCAGATTTCTGTGTGCATGCACTAAGAACAAAATTAATATACGCACTTGTGCAGATGGAAAAGAATTAAGTCTAAGGGAAAGAAACTACCCAAAAGCTTCGGAGGAAATAAGAACTGGCCAACTGAAAAATTCTGCAATACATCATTGACAAGAACAAAGAACACTGCAGTAATTATTCTTGACAAAGTCGCCTGAAATACAAGAAACTAGAAAAGAAAAATGACCATAGCTCATACTGCCCCATAGCTCATACCGCCCAATGAAAGAAATGAGACAGTTCTCATAAATACAAGGAAAAATATAAACAAAGGAAAGGCTCTTCAGAAGATGATGTTCTAATCAGAAAAGGGTGTGGATTTGATTGTTTCATTAGGCACTAGCTCAAGAAATTGCTTTGAGAAACAGAGCTGTGCTCAAGATGAACTGCAGAATCATAAGCAACTGACATATCTCAATGAGATTCAACAAAACACCTGCACAAAAATGGTAGGAATAAGGTATTAATACAGAGTTATTGAATACAGAGGTATTAATGGGTAACCTACCATAGATATTTCTAATCACACACAGTATAGAATTACTGCAGGACAGCCTTCTTTAAGTGTAATATTAAGAGCAGTCAGTCCCTTCCGTTTTGGATTATCTGTTGTTGACCTAAACATCATTCAAGACTGTATGACGTCCTGAACATTTTTTTGCTGTGCTGGTGCTATCTTAAGGCAAGTTACTGATTCCACAGCACAACCGAGAAAGTGCAGAGCTCGTGATTAAAAAACAATACAGATCACCACTGGAAAAGACAGACCTCGCTGTAGACTCTGATCTCAACACTTTCTCTACATTCTACTCAGCTGAGGAGAACCTGAATATATTTGAGGACAATGCAAAGCATGCTTTTCTTTCTAACAGATTTTCACTGTCATTGGTTATAAACAAAGCAATTTAGTCACTGCAGTATCAGTGTATCCTTTTCTTTGCAGTACGAAAACATTTATCTTCTTGAATGTAAATTATTTACTTATTTTATACTAAAGGAGCACAGAGCAAGTTCACAGCCTGCAAAGTGCCCTGCGTAGGACTGTAATTGCCTGGAAATGGTAGACCAAGGGATAAGGCCACATACAGAAAGCACTAAGGCCTGCATCCCAGCTGCAGCAGACCAAAGCTTCCTGCTACAAGCACACAACAGACATGATGTGCTTCCATGAACCTCCCATCACACTTACACCATATTAGAAACGAAGATCATATGTTTTTTTTATGCCAAACAGAGCACTGGCTACAGTAAAACTAAGAGTAAAAGGTCTTCGGTCAGTCTCTGTACCTTATTATCCTTAACAGTCCACTGCCCTTCTGCATTTTGCTGAAAAACACAGTGCTTACGAGAAATCATCAAGGGACAGGTTTTGGACACCAGTTGGTATGTGAGATCTAATCCCCGGCCTACAGTTACCTAAAAATAAAGCAGTTGAAACAAAAAAAAAAAAATCAACAAAACGGTCAATAAAATTCATATGAGCTGAATCTAAGTACAGCAGAAATCTACCTTGATTAGCATCTTAAAGCTATTACCCAAGAGTTGAGGACAGTAACTAAACAGTATTTTTTCAAGCCAGTGCAATAGTGTGGGTCTCAAAATATGTCTTACCCTCTTCTTTAGCTAACGGCATCTGTGCAACTCTAAACAGGAAAGATTCTGTGACAGAGAACAAAAATAGCACAGAAAACTGTCATTTAAAGTAAAAAAACAACATACAATTGTTCCCTTAAAGCATGATACCTGAGCTACGTGCTGCTTACAGCCAGTCTGAAAGTAAGCTAAATAATCTGAGCAGAATCCGACAGCATCTTCTGCAAGAAGCAGGCATAAAGTGACAGTACGGTTTCATTGTAGCTTGTTAAATCTGATCTAATTGCAGGCTGCTGTTTAAAGCTCCATTCGCCCTCTCTGAGATTGCCACACAGCACAGTGCTGCAGCAAACAGAGCTTCACCTCAGCGAGATTCTCCATGCAGCTCATACAGCCTGTGCTGCACAGAATCACAGAATGACCCGGGTTGGAAGGGACCTCAAGGATCATGAAGCTCCAACCCCCCTGCCTGGCAGGGCCACCAAACATACACATTTACTACATCAGGTTGCCCAGGGCCCCGTCCAACCTGGCCTTGAACACCTCCAAGGACGGGGCATCCACAACCTCCCTGGGCAGCCTGTTCCAGGGCATAACCACTCTCCTAGTGAAGAACTTCCCCCTAACATCCAACCTAAATCTTCCCTCTTTTAACTTAAAACCATTTCCCCATGTCCTGCTATTGTCAGCCCTTTCGAAGAGTTTACTCCCCTCCTGGGTGTAGGTTCCCTTCAGGTATTGAAAGGCTGCAATGAGGTCACCCCGGTGCTGCAAGCCTGCTACATTCCACGCTCAGCAACACGTACCAGTCACTGAGTGCTTGTGCACACCTCCCAGCTCCAAACACGCTCGAGAATGCCCTACGTTCTACTGAGATACAATGGAAGCAAATGCAAAGCATAACCTAGGTAACAGAAGCATGAAAAGCGACTACGTTGCATAATGCTAGCCCCGGTAAAAGAGGCCTTTTTCCTCTTACACTACAGTACTACAAGCAGCTTCTCTGTAGACCTGAGCTGACGTTAAGGCCCATAACAGCGAGGTACGCAGGGAATTAAGCTCCGTTCCTGGTTCTCATCCCCACCCCTTCCCACGTTACCGGCGCTAAAAGCAGCCGGCCCGGCCTCGACTTTCCCCTCGTTTAACCCCCAGGCTCCACCACACCCGCTCTGGGAGGCCTTCCCACCACACAAGGGCCACGTCCCTCGCCCCGCTGACCTGCGTGCCGGCCTCCAGCAGCAGCCAGCCGCCGCCCGCCCCGACTCTCCGCAGGCACCATGCGGGCCGCGAGCTGCCTCCCGCCGCCATGCCGCTCCGGGCCCCGCACCGGGTGGGCTCCCGGCGCTCCTCCGCTGTCCCGTCGGGCCCCGCTTCATCGGAAGTCTCTGTGCCGACATCCGCCCCGGCCAACATGGCGGCGGCCGGTCCTCTGCGCCTCCCGCTGCTCGCAGTCCGGCCGCCCTGGCCCCGTTGTCCCCGTCGCGGTGCCTCCTGCCCGCCCTCGGCACAGATCCGCGCCGCCTTCCTCCGCTTCTTCCAGGAGAAGCACGGCCACCGCTTCCTGCCCTCCGCCCCCGTGCGGCCCCGCGGCGACCCGACCCTCCTCTTCGTCAACTCGGGCATGAACCAGGTGCGGGCCCTGACCTTCCTCCCCCCTCAGCCCGGATGCCCTCTCTCATATACTTTGAGGGCCGAACATGGGTGACAGCTGGCAATAGTGGGTGTTTTTGCCTCATGCCCTCTAGTTCAAGCCCGTTTTCCTGGGCACGGCGCATCCCCGCAGCGAGCTGGCACAGCAGCGGCGGGTGGTGAACAGCCAGAAATGCGTGCGGGCCGGGGGGAAGCACAACGACCTGGAGGACGTGGGCCGTGACACCTACCACCACACCTTCTTCGAGATGCTGGGGAACTGGTCCTTCGGGGATTACTTCAAGGTGAGGTGACGAGAGTAAGGGTCCAGAGGAGGGCCACGGAGATGATCAGGGGGCTGGAGCACCTCCCCTATGAGGACAGGCTGAGGGAGTTGGGTTTGTTCAGCCTAGAGAAGAGAAGGTTGCGGGGTGACCTCATTGCAGCCTTTCAATACCTGAAGGGAACCTACACCCAAGAGGGGAGTAAACTCTTGGAAAAGGCTGACAATAGCAGGACATGGGGAAATGGTTTTAAGTTGAAAGAGGGAAGATTTAGGTTGGATGTTAGGGGGAAGTTCTTTACTAGGAGAGTGGTTAGGCCCTGGAACAGGCTGCCCAGGGAGGTTGTGGATGCCCCGTCCTTGGAGGTGTTCAAGACCAGGTTGGACGGGGCCCTGGGCAACCTGATCTAGTAAATGTGTATGTTTGGTGGCCCTGCCAGGCAGGGGGGTTGGAGCTTCATGATCCTTGAGGTCCCTTCCAACCCGGATCATTCTTTGATTCTGTGATAGCTGGGACGTGCTGATTTGGTGCCTGACTGTCATTCTGAAGAACCCCCTTGTCTCATTCGACTCTGTGTTCCTGTGCTTCCTTTGTATTCCTGTCTGCTCAGGAGGAAGCGTGTAGCATGGCCTGGGAGCTCCTGACAGAGGTCTACAAGATCCCAAAGGATCGTCTCTACGTCACATATTTTGGTGGAGACTCTTCACTGGGGCTGGGTGCAGATGAGGAGTGCAGGGATGTATGGCTCAGCTTGGGGTAAGCATGCTAGAGAAGGGGCTCTGAGCAAGCGATATTGACATCCCAGTCTCCATAGTCTCTCGTTTGCTCATTAGTTGATGGAAGACAAACATGGGAGCCAAAAATTGAGTCTTAAACTCATTTCGTTTCTTCTTCCTTTGGGTTACGAAGAGTTGGACTCTTCATCCTCTGGCTCGTTTTACCCTTAAGCTGCTGCTTAGGTGCAGTTGGTCTGTGGCTGTATGCCTCAGGCTTTCTAACCTGGATGCAGTGTGCTAAAGATGTCTGTGATCCTTTACTTCTCTACAAGGAGTTGTGCAGTCTGCATTCTGCTAGCAATTGCTGCTTTTATATGAGGATAAAGCGACTGCCACTGGGGAGCTTGTTCTAGACTGTATGTGAGCCAGCTCTGTGCTGTTTGTAATGGTCAGTCTTGTTCCTCATGTCCTGGCTCTCATACAGTTCTTTCCGAGGAGAAAAGTGGTTCCACCAACCCTGTGACACATCTGTTTCCATCAGCAGGAGCCAGACCATTCTGTGCAGTGACCAGGGTCCTCTGGTTTGATATAGCTTTTTGCTGCTAAGGAGGCTAACCCTATATGAACAGAAGCAAACAAGTCCTATTGTATTTGGATTCTGAGTTTGTAGTAGTCAGGGAGGATTTATCCTTTGAATTTTCCCTGTGATACAGTCTAGTGTGTGCTTTGTGTGCACACATCAACACTACCCCCTCTGTTGTTCACCTTTCCAGAGTGCCCGCCAGCCACGTGCTGCCTTTCCCAATGAAGGACAACTTCTGGGAGATGGGTGACACAGGTCCCTGTGGTCCTTGCACGGAGATCCACTATGACCACGTGGGTGGTGGTAGAAATGCTGCAGCACTGGTGAACCAGGGCAGCCCTGATGTAGTGGAGATCTGGAACCTGGTCTTCATGCAATATAGCAGGTACCGGGAATCTCCTCTGAATTCCAATGCCTTTCCCTGTTACATGTTGTCTGAATCATACCTGTATATACCTTTAGACACCTCACTGCTTTCCAGGAGGTGGCAGTAGAGGAGCAAGGGAGAAGCTGGGAAGATGTGTCAACTGAGACTCATGGTCCTCCTTAACTTTGTTTATCCACTTCTCCTTCAATTTATTTTGTCCCTGAGCTATTGTCTGTTGGATTCCCTGCTGTTTCCTTCCCCTGTCACTCTCCCATCCTCTGCAACTTAAGTACATCTTTTCTTTGCCCAGAACTGACCATTGCTTTTCTTCTGCCTTTTATTTTTCCTGACCTGCTGATAGAGAGGTGGATGGGAATTTGCTTCCCTTGCCTCAGCATCACGTGGATACAGGAATGGGCTTAGAAAGGCTGGTGACTGTTCTGCAGAACAAACGATCCAACTATGACACAGATCTCTTCACTCCCATTTTGGATGCCATTCACAAGGTGATCCTTTTTGGAGTTACAGCTAAGTAAAAGCTCTTCTGGAGCAAGCTGTTTGCTGGGTGCCATACTACAGCCTTGCCTTCATTACACATGCTGTTGTGCAGTATTTCGAGGTTGGAGGTATGTCTGGCCGGGCCCCAGACAGCACCAAGGGAAGCCCAGGGTAAATTCCACACTGGAAATCCCCTAGTATAGCAGCATTAATGATCCATTTTTTATTCAGAGTGTCTTAGATTTCTTAGGGCCAGGACATTGGCTGACCTGTCTTAAGTACAGAGCCTTGGTCTCTAATGTTCTGGAAGGATTTAATGAATTTGCCTTAGATTCACAGAGTAGTTGAGGAGCATGATGTCAAGGGTAGCTGGGTGGCTGTTGAAACTTTCCTTTCTGCAGCCATTACCTTCTGCTGATCTGTGGTCTCCTCTCTTTCAGGGCTGTGGGGGGCCCAGATACCAAGGTCTGGTCGGGAATGCTGATGTTGGGCATGTGGATATGGCCTACCGTGTGGTGGCAGATCATATACGGACCTTGTGTGTGTGTATCACTGATGGCATCTACCCAGGCCCCTCTGGAGCAGAGTAAGGATATATGGAAATAGCGTATTTTCCATAAGGGAAATTAGATCCAGAAGGGAATATGAGCCAGGGGAAAGGTGCTAATATGGACCAAAGATACGGAGAGATTTGTGTAAGAGCCTGAAAGAGATTCAGATCTACATCTCACCCTTGGATTAGGTCTAGAGTATGTGGAGCAGCCAACCTTTAGCAGTTAGATCAGGCCAAAGGAGGGCTGTGTGTGTGGTACACTGGACTGTGGGTGCTGGGCAGAAATGCTCACTTGCTGCTTGGGGAATTCTGTCCTGCTTTCAGAGTGGTGCTGCGTCGGATCCTGCGCAGGGCTGTTCGCTTTTGTTCTGAAGTCCTTCACGCTCCACATGGGCTCTTGGCCTCCCTTGTGCCCACTGTAGTGGAAGTGCTGGTAAGTAAGAACTACTGCTTTAGGGAAAACAAGTATCAGACATACTCTTTGATTCCACATCCCTCTCCTGTACACTGTCAGGAGATAATCTTGGACAGAAAGGAGTACCAAGAGGGTGCATCTTGTGCCATGCATCACAACAGTAAACATCTCTTGTTTCTGGATTGTTTGTGCTGGGGGATCTGTGCTATTGTGACTAATGATACAGTCAGCCCAAATAAGCATAAATATATGTAATTATACACTTGTTTCCTGCAGGCAGCAGCTTCCAAGCTGTCATATCTGGTTAAAGCTTTCTGAGGTTGGTCCCTGTGATTCCTAACAGCATCCTAAATGGCTGTGCTTTCTGCCCATTGTGAACTGCTGTGTTTGCCACAGAGGTGCTTCTCAGGGGTTAGCTGAGTAGGGTCGTGGGGAGATAGCCAGGAGACAGCAGCTATTAAGTATGGGTGTGACTCTCCCACTGTGATACTGTCCCTGAGGCACTGGGGCTCCATTCATTCTCAGCTTCATGAGAGACTTCCAGTGCTTGTGACATTCTTTGAGATCCCCCAAAGGAGCTACTGAGGATGGTGTTATGTCTAACTGATACTTTGTTTACAGGGAGATGCCTATCCAGAGCTGAAGAAGAATGCAGAGCAGGTAAGCAATGCAGAAACCCTGGAAAGAGACCTCCCTCTCTCTTGGACTTTGTGAGGCACTACTCTCAGAGGCAGAAGCCAACCCTTTCACAGATCTTAGCTGGAGGATTTTGCATAGCCTACTCCATAGTAGGGTTCTCATGTATAGGCTGGGATGTGTTGGGACTGTGTCTGCATCATGGGCGCTGCCTGGGCTTGAGAAGTAGTGGACTTTGTTGTGGGAGCTCTATTAGATCATTAGCAGGGACTCCTTGTTCTGATAAAAGGCAGCTGTTGCTCTGAAAAAGCTGGGGCAGCTATTTTGTTGAATGCAAGTACAGTCTGTTCTAGCCTGAGTACCCTTTGTCCAAAGTGGCTTGGGGATTTAAGGCTAGTCCCTGCTTGCATCTGCTGACAGCAGCTGTGAAAGGCAATTTCTCTGTTTCAGCCATGCAATTTTAATTGGGTCACAGATAACAAATGTGTAACGGGGAGCATTTGTCAGCATCCATCTCTTCCCATGTGGATGGTCAGTATTATCAGGGATGATGATAGGAGGAACGATGACTTTGGCACTGTCTAATAGTGCATCAGAGACACAAAATGATGGATGTTGGTTCAAGCAGACAGAGCACCCATTAGACATCCATTTGATTGCTTTGAGCTGTCTCTAGCAGTGAGCCTGGAGGTGGCAGGGCTGAGCTGAGCTGGAGAGCTTCCCGTGATGTTGTGGTTAACCCTTCTTCTGTTCTTTGGACAGGTTATGGATATCATCAATGAGAATGAAGTTGCTTTTTTGTCCTCGCTTGAGCGTGGGAGGCGCATCATTGAGCGGACAGTGCAGCAGATGGAACCTTCTGCAAATTTCCCAAGTAAGCTTCCTACCTCAGCCAAACTGCACTTAAAGATGGTTTGATCTGGGTCACTGCAAGCATTGCAGTCAAAACTGTAGCTACCCTCCTCCATGTATTTTTGATAATGTTCCAGCCCTGGGTGTTTCAATGCCAAATTTAAAAGCAGATACTGCTCCCTTCTCTAGACTTCAGTTGTTTCCTAGTATCTTGTTCCCACAACAAACTAGACATTGGGAAAGTTAGAAACTCCCTTTGCTGCTTTATTTATTAACTGGATTCTTACAGGACACAGCTGAAAGGAGGTGCTCAGGGCCCAACCACAGCAGCTGCCTGCTTAGATGTGCTGCACTGAATATTGGTAGAGATGTGGCTAAGCAGCTCCATTTGTACTCAGTACCGTACTAAAAACTGTGTGGCTTCTATGCCTTTTCTCATTATCAGTGCATTTGCACACAGCATAGGTGAACCCAGTTACCAAGGCATGCATCAGATTGGTCCCATTTAAGCAACTTTGGAAATGCCTTTACTTCCCATGCTCTTGCCTAGTTCACGTCCTTCATTTTTGCCCTACAGCTGAAGTAGCCTGGTCTCTCTATGGGAATTTGGGGTTCCCCCTGGATCTGATTGACTTGATGCTTGAAGAAAAGGGAATCCGTTTGGATTCAGCTGCTTTTAATGAGCTTCTTCTAGAGGATGCTAAGGTAAGAGAGACTCTCTTCACGAGGATAATTCAAAGTCTGCCCTCTCCTGTGTGCACAGAGGCAGAATTCCTGCCACTAGTGAGGCTTCTTAGATGCACCATGGTTGTACGTGCCTTTTCCCTGAAGGGGAAACAGTGGTTGGGTCCCACTGCTCTTGCCTGTGGTTGTAGAACTGAGGAGTATTTGCTGGTGATTCTTTCCAGATCAGTATCAGTGTTGTATGATATTGGCTGGAATGGAGGTTGTCAAAGAATTACATATGTTAAGGGTAATCTCTCATCGTCATGCAGTTCAACACCCCCAAAGCAGAGCCAGCTTGGACAGCCCAAACTGCAACTGATTTATGAAGAGTTTACATAACTCCCTCAAATTCTGTAGTTCTGGAAGATTTGTACCACCCAGCCTGTACAGCAATCAGATCATGACCTTGCTGTTGTGAGCTTTAGTGGCCTGGTTTCACAGCTACACAGCAAGCTGTGCAGGTAGTGTTATGTTTGCTGTTGCTTATGGTTTGCCTCAAGGCTAGCACAGAGTGGTATCGAGTGCTTGTAGGGCTGAAAGGGACAGGTTGGTTTAGCAGTAGCCTGCATCAGCACAGATCTAAGTTCGCCTTTCCCCGGAAGATGGCAGAAGCTGCTTCTAGCCTTAATGCTTCAGTTACTAGTTTGCATTTCCCCAGGTACCTTGCATCTAACTTTGCCTTTACTCTGCTGCAGCGGAAGGCTCGTGGCCCACAGGAAGGGCAACAGCTGGAAGGCACCGTTGTGCACCTTGATGTGCACTCTCTGGCTCAGCTGCAGAGAGACAACATACCTGCAACTGATGACTCTCCAAAATACTCCTACAGGCTTGGGCAACATGGGCAGTACGGTAAGTGTCAAAATCTCATGTGTTGGGCAGACCCTGCCTAAGGGAGCTGGAATCCCTCATGACCCTACTGTTACTACCTGGTACATGAAGGCAGACATGTACTTCATAGTTCAAACCTGTCTACCTTTCTGCTGCATCTTTTCTTGGCCCTTGCAACTTTTCTCCAAGTAGCTGCTGTTGTTATTGCTGGGCTGTTAATGAGGTTGTGAGAAATAGGTTGGTCTTACCATGCAATGCTGAGGCACTGACTGTTGATTTCTGCTAGAGGTGAGTCTGTCCCCAGCAATCAGGCTTCTGGGTTGAGTGCTATGGAGAGTGAAGATTATGCAAGGTGTTTTGGTAGGTGCTTAAAGCTGTGCTTTTGCTATTTCTTTGACAGGCCACTAGGTGCCAGTGCAGGCTTTTTTCATTTGGGATAGCTGGGGCTTCTGATGCTCTAGGGAAAGTATAAAGCTGAACCACAGAGAATGAGAGGTGGTGTGGCTGTCACAAGCAATTAGATGTAACTGTGTAAAGCCTGTTATCCAGTGTACTGATGACAACCCACATCAAGTAAAATGTGAGATAGTTCAAACTATACAGCAAGTGTATAGTTAGAAACTAGACAAACTACAGGGAGAGCACAGTGGAGGAAAAATGAAGACACTGGCTGAATTTTCCAAGCTAGCACTATCTTGCTTCATCAATCACTGAATCATTCAGGCTGGAGGGAATCTCCGAATGTCCAGTCTCTTGTTCTAAGGAGAACCAGCTTCATACTCAGAACAGGTTGCTTGGGGTCTTTGGTTAGGCGTTCAGTATCTTTAAGGATGGAGATTCCACTGCTTCTCCAGTCCTTCTTCCATTTATTTTTATCACTCTTAGTGTGAAAGTTTTTTTCCTTATGTACAGTCAGAATTTCTTGCACTGTAGATGTTGTCTCACAAATGCCACATACAGAGGTGAATAATCATTTTCCTTGGCTTGCTAACTGTGTGTTCGTACAGCCCAGCAGGTAGCAGTCTTCCTTCCTCCAAGGGCACCCTGCTGACTTGTGTTCAGTTTGCCCTTGAAAAGCCCAAGGTTGTTCTCAGTCCATTTCTTTAGCCTGCTGAGATCTCTCTGAAAAGCATTCTTGTTCTTCAGTGTATCAGTCAGTCTCACCAATTGTTGCTAGACAGGAGCAGGATAAGCATACATCCCATCCCATTGTAGGCAGTCACTAATGAAGATCTTAAAAGTTGATGGCCATAATATCAGTCCCCAGGTAGCTCTGCTGATATCAGTTGGACTTTGAAATATTGAGCAATTTTTTCTGGGGCCCAACTGTCCAGCCTGCATTATGCCTAGTCCATATTTCCTGAGTTTGATTTCAAGGATGCTATGAGAGAGTAGCTTGTTTGATCAAGGAAGATGACCTCCCTTGTCTATCAAGCCAGTTATCTCCCTGTAAAAGGCTGTCAGGTTAGCCAAGCGTGCATATAACAATGTGGGTATGCCCACTGTGTCTTTCTGTCTTGAACTCATGTGATCCTCGATTGGGTGTCCCTGAGAGTTTACCTGCTTTACAGTGTTGAAGTTAGGGATGACTTGATTCTGAATAGTAGATCCCTTGTCCTTTTGGCCAATAGTTGTTCTTCTCTGATCAAGTCAAAAGAAAATGCTAGCTTTCAATATAGACTGTATGTTGGCAGGGATGGCACAGAGAAATGGTGCCTTCTTTCATGGTGTGATCTGACTGGGTACTCACACTGATTGCTGCCGTCTTCTTCCCCTTGGCAGAGTTCAGCCCGTGCCAGGCCACCATCCTGATGCTGTACAGAGATCAGTCTCTTCAGAAGGAGGTCGGGGCAGGGCAGCACTGTGGCGTCATCTTGGACAGGACTAACTTTTATGCAGAGCAGGGTGGGCAAGCCTCTGACCAAGGTTACCTGATACGCTTAGGACAGCAGGTGAGATGCTTTGCTGGCGGAATCCAAGGTTTCCTAGATACTAAGGCCAGATACAGTTCTCTAATTGATGGGCCATTTTACTGTGTTAATTTGCAAGCTGCTAACTCTTGACAGTTTCCTTGTCCTTGCCTTGAGGTTGGTGGGCTAGAGGAGGAACAGCAGCAATCTCGTAGAGTTGGATCCACTGCTCTGGTTGTCTCTCAGTTCTTTACAATTTCTTCTTGCCATGAAAGTCTTGGAAGTATTCTTAGGTTTCCTTTCAATGTGTTGCACTCTTAACAGCTAGGGCAGCAATGCAAAGAGAATGCAATTAATAATCATGGAGTCCGTGAGAAGAGTAAATGGTCTCAGGCCAGTCCTGGACAACTGCAGGCAGTGCCCAACTGAAGACATATTAGAAAATCTCTTATTTCTCTGAAGAGCATTAGGGAGGATCTCTACTTCTGAAGCAAGTTCCTTTTATTTACTCTGCCAGAGGAAGGGCTTTGGCTCTAGTTATATGGGCTGCAGTATTTCTTCCATCCCACATTTCAACTCTTACAAATCACATTTAGGTACTGATGTTGCCTTTTCAGTCTTACAGAGTGTAATAAGCACATCTTCCTGAGCTGAAGTTCCTCTTGCCAGCCTGATGATGCAGAAGGGATGCCTTCAATGTCTGGGCCATGTGCCTTGGCAGTTGCTGTCCGTTTTCTCTCAGGCAAACATCAGTGTTAGAAAAATTCATTAACACAGTTTGTGTGGCTGCCTCTACACTGTAGACTGGCATCCTGAACATGTGCAGTGATTGGCTGGATGCAGGGAAGGGATGAGGCACTCTGGTTATGTTATGTCCCTGCTTTTCCCATCCCATTCCTGTCTCTTTGGAACTAATAAGAGTTATGCTTCCCAGCAGGATCAAGCAGGCGTCTAACTTAGGCTGTTGAATGTTTTCTGTGCCCTAACTCACTTTTCTGTTTCTCTTTGCTCAGGACATACTCTTCCCCATAGAGTCAGTTCGTCTCTGTGGTGGTTACGTGATCCATGAAGTCACTGCTGTAGAAACCCTGCGTGTTGGGGACCAAGTGCAGCTCTTTGTGGATGAGGTAATCTTAACCCTTTCCCAGCCTTGCTTTGAGTATCTTGTGAAGTCCTGACTAAGTTAGTCATATCAGAGCCTTTTCTCTTGTTTTCCTGACTGTTCCTTATTACAACATGCAGCAGCAGGAGGAAAACTTGCAAATGATTTCAGTGTGCTCTGAGCTGCTGGTCTGGCTGGAAGTATCCAGCCTAGCTTTTGCTGTTTTACAGAGGATATCCCATGGGAAAAGAAGCTAGATCTGCCCTGTAACGTAAATTCATCTGACAGCTGTGCTACTTGTTGTTTTTTTCACCATCATCTCCCATCCCATCACATACAACCTTTTTCTTATCTCTTTTTGCCATCATCTGCTCCCCCAAGGTGTGGAGAACCAGCACTCCATGCCAAACTGTCTGGTGCTTTCAGGTCCAGCGGCTGGCCTGCATGACAAACCACACTGCTACCCACTTGCTAAACTTTGCGCTCCGCTGTGTTCTGGGTGACAGCACAGAGCAACGAGGTTCCCATGTGACAGCAGAACACCTGCGCTTCGACTTTAATATCAAGGTGACTGGACTTCTGTTTCTTTGGTTCTCAGCGGTGCTAATACCCCAGTACTAGACTTCTCCTCAAGGATTTTTTTCTCCTCACTGTAGTCACTTGATGCTCACTATCCCCTTTTAAAAGCAGAGAAGATGAGACATGGGAAAGTCGTGTGTCCAAGCTCCTTTGTTCTCAGGAGGCTTCTCCTGAATGCAGACTTACTTCCTCAGGGCCCTGTGACCGTGGAGCAGCTGCAGCAAGTGGAGCAGGTGGTCCAGGATGTGATCAAGCGAAATGAGGCTGTGTATATGGCTGAGGTCCCACTTGCACTGGCAAGAAGAGTTCAGGGACTCCGTGCTCTAGACGAGGTATGGCAGGAGGGCTTTTCTTTTAGTGGAAATCATCTGGGTCATAAAAGATGTTGAAGCAGGAGGTTTCTGTAGGGTAAATTATTCCTACAACTTGGGGATAAATGGGATGGAGATGAGATCTCAGGAGCACTGTGTTGTAGTGTGTGGAGATTGGTGATGTGCAGGCTTTCTACTCACTTCTTCAGAATAACAGCTGTTGGTGTCACCCAGTTGTTTTTCTCCCCTTACTGGCTATTTATGGTGTCACTGACTCTGAAATAACTCTTGAATAAGATTAGAGTAAGGTGGGAACCTAAAGCTATGTGCCTAGTCTGTAAGTGCCCCTGAAGGACTATATGGTAACTGCTGATCCTTGTCTCTTGTGTCAGGGGTATCCAGATCCAGTGAGGATAGTGTCCTTGGGAATTCCTGTGGAGACTGTGCTAACAAGCAACACTCAGGCTGCAATGCAAACCTCTGTGGAGCTCTGCTGTGGGACGTAAGTGTCTTTTACTAATAGTCCTAAAAGGTGCGTTTGTGGACTGACTGTGTCCTTGTAATCCTTGAGTTGTTTCCCGCCCTAATACTAGGTCCAGGTCTGTCTGAGGACCTCCCATACAGGACCTCATATGGGAGCACCGATGGCTGAGGTAGAGAGAAGTGTTTCCAAGTCCCACAGCCTGTTCCAGTGCAACTAGGTTTCCTTACGTAAAGCAGGGACACAGTAGGCTTGTTTTGGAATACCAGAGTGAGAAAACAATAATGAAACACAGATCATTTTTTATTGTTTCATAGTCTGAAAGCCACTGCACTGCAAGGCTGCAGAAAAGTGTGGAACAGGATTTGTGTCCTGTCACACCTGGTTTGGTTTGAGGCTTGCAGGAGGTCTCCAGACCCTGCGGAAGTCTATGAGACAGTTGTAAGAACTACTGTCCAGCCTGATTATTTTAGTTTCTTTAGCCCTGTTCTTGCACTAGAGTAGAAGAAGAGCTAATCAATCTTAGTATAATGCTGACATGGAAAAAAATGGAAACAAATTGGCATTTGAGTAGATAGAGCTGGAAATGAGCAAGTTTCTAGTCATGTGGGAGGAGCAGGACAAGAAACTGCATGGGAGTGGAGATGATTGATTCTAATTAAGCTGCCTGAAATAATTGCTTGTGGTAGCAGTGACTGAGACACTGTAGTATTCTTATCCATTTTTGTATAGCCAGAAAAGAAAGGGAAGGTGATCAGTTCCCTATGTCTGCCCAGCAGCAGTTTGACTGCAGACCAGTGGCCTGTGTGTGAGCTGATCTGACAAGGGAGTGGAAGAGCTGGAGATGAAAAAATGGCTTTCTACAAGGTTCAGCAACAGCTGAATAGAAGGAAAAGATCCCAATCCATCCTACTGCTTGAGGAAAGAAGAACTTTGCTACTATATATATTTGTCAGTAGCCTGCTGGGAATGTAGCGCAAAGGTTCTTCTGGAGTAGCCTCAGCTCTGCTGTCTCTTGCCTGACCAGGTGCCATCAGGAGTTTAGGAATGAAAAGGTTTGAAGCTATTGGGACTGAGTAGAGGCTGCTCTCCTGGAGATGTGGCTAAAATGAAAGCAGTCCTCTTGATTTCTGTTCCCTGAGAGCAGCTTGTTTCTTCCCTGTTGTGTTAACTTTGCAGACACCTTCTACAGACAGGAGCGATGGAGGATCTAGCCATTGTCAATGAACGTCAGCTTGTGAAAGGGATTAGTCGTGTCATTGCAGTGACGGGGAGACAAGCCAAACAGGTAAGAAAGGAAAAACCGAGATTTCAGCCAAATCCAACTTTGTAGGCTCCTGTTTAGGCAATTAACTTTCTTGTGCTTGTGCTGGAGCTTCACTACTATGTCTGATCTCACTTCCTCTTTTACCCTGGGACACAGTTCTGCTGCTTTCCCTCACTGTTCACATCCACTCCCCAGCTGCCCTAAGACGTCTGTCTCCTTGACCTTCATTCTTTCCCTCAGACCCCCTTTTCCAAGATAGAAATTTGGCACAGAGTGTCAGGAAACTTCTGGGCTAGAAATTTCAATCACTGGGCAGGTATTTGAAGGTGTGATCCTTTGAGCTTTGGTTTTACCTCCTACCTATCACAGCTGGACACGTGTTTTATGACTACAGGGTTCTGCCCTCATTCTTACAGACTTTTTTCTTCTCCCTATAGTCTCTTTCTTGCCAAACTGTAGTTCTGATCTGATTGGGTCTGTATAAAAAAAAGTAAGCAACCTATTATTGTTCCTGTGAGGTCATTGTTGTCCTTGATGAGGACTTTTTGCTGAAGAAACATAGCTACGTGACAGCTTTGTCCTGCAGGTGTGACCATCTAGTATTGGCTTCAGATCTAGAGAGGAACTCTCTATTCCAGAGTCTCTTGGGGACAGTCATTCTTAAAGCTTGACTGTAGGTGTCTTCCCACTGGATACTTAGCAGCACTTCAGTGCCACCTCCCTCTTTTCTCCATCCCTGATTGATTTTTTTTCTGTTGCTGCATCTGAAACATTTTCTCTCTCCCTTTCTCTAGGCCCGAGAAGTAGGTCAGTGTTTGGCTATGGAAGTGGACTCTGTCTCAATACGGATGAAGCAGAGGGGGAGCGCCTCTGTTCTTGAGATGCAGAACCTCTCCAAAGAAGTGGGACAGTTAACCAAAGTAAGGATTACATTCCATCCAGAAAGACCCCAGCATTGGCAGGCTCTTGAGGCAACATGACTTCCTTAGGATGTTCACATACTACCATAGTCAGTAGAAAGGAGTTGCTACTTGCAGGTGCCTCTTTGTTCATAAAGATTTCAGCTAGTATCTTGGTGCCTTTCCTCCCAGAGGAGGCAGCAGTGGGGAGAGTTAAACAGTAAAAAGGGGTTTCCAGGCTTTCCCCAAGGTTTTAGATGCCTAGCTGAAAAATTGCTGCAGTGAGTGACTGGCATGATCAGGTATGTGCATAGGAAGGTCTGGAAAGAGAACAGGCTCCACTCTGAGCTTCCAGAGAGCAAGCATTTTATTTCTAGGTACAATTCAGTATCTTTATAAAGAAGACTGTCTTGCAGGTGGTGGCTAGCACTGCAATGCCCCAGTGGCAACGAAAAGAACTACAGAGCATCCTCAAATTGCTGCAGCGAACCGCCAACACGGCCATCAAGAAACTGGAGGTGCAGCAGGTAGTGTGACGGCAGCGCACTCACTGTAGCTTGCTAATAGCACTGCATAGTGTCCACCACTGAACCTCATGTTGTTGTCACAGTTCACTGCAATTCAGTGTCTGGAGTCTCATCAAAAGGCAGGGGGAAGTGGATGCAGTCACACAGCGCAGTGTAAGCCTTGTGTTGAGTTGATTTCACTGACAGGACTGCTGTTTATAATGTGCAGTGACTTGACTGCATTTCTGTATGTGCAAAATCCTGGTGTCTGTCTACCAGTGAGGACAGGGCTTCTAACAAATACCAACAGGTAGATAGATATGCATTGCCTACTTGCTAATGGATGGAGAAGATGACATTGCCCTGTAAATGGTCTTGACAAGATCATGTGGTAGAGTGGCAGAAGAGCCTTTCTCCCATGCATATGGATGTTGCTGATTTCCTTCTGAATCTGTTATTAATTTACATGATTATATTAAAAAACCTTATGAAATTCATATTGCAGACTTAATGTTCTCAGTATGATCTATCCTTTACTTAAAATAGCAGTATCCTGCCATGGAAACCTACCTTGATACATGTGGCAGTGCAGAGGCCAGGGAGAGAGTCTGAGAACTGAACGTGTCACTGTCCCTTCTGAAATCTGCTTGCTTTTGAGGCAGGAGGATTGTACAGGTCTCCAGACATATGCTAACATAAATCTCCCCTGTCGTACAGAACAGCACTTGCATTCCCTGTATACGTGTGTTGCAACTTATATACCCCTCCCGGTCACCCTGTGCCACCTGTAGCCCTTCAAGTGCTGTGTGTTTCTTCCTCCAGGCTGAAGAGAAGGCACAAAGCCTGCTAGCAAAACACTGCAACCAACCTGTCATTATTGATACTGTCCCAGCAGACTCCCTGTCTGTAAGTAAAGCACATTATTTGTTGGCCCAGCAATACTTAAGATGCTGGATGCAGCCAATGGTAGCTACGCAGCAGTCTCCTGACTCTGCCTTTTCCTTCCTCTCTTAGATCCTAATGAAGGTAGTGAACCAGCTTTGTGACAAGTCACCTGGCACATCAGTCCTGCTGCTCAGCCCTCAGGATTCTGGGGAGGTGCTCTGTGCCTGTCAGGTGTCCAAGGTAAGCAGAACCCTGGCAGAATCCCAGGGAAGCCTTCCTGCAGAGGAGGACTGGGTACACTACTCACTAGGTCCCAGCTGAATTTTTTCTTGGGTTTCTACCCAGTGTCACTGATGAGTTATGTTGAGGAATGACCCAAGATGACTGTACTGGGGCCAGATAATCTTTCAGTTTTTGCTGGGCACCAATATCCCTGGGTCATCCAAGACATGTTTGCCCAGTGGTAGGATGTAGAGCTAACACGTAAGCTCAGTCTCCTCTCAGTCATGTCTTCCCCAGGTAGCGAGGGTCCAGGCTGGGTGAGGGGAGAAAGATGTTCCTTCTTCCATGCTGCAGAGTGCTCCACAGACCAAAGTGTGTGTCTCTTCCCCAGAATTGCCTCCCCATGTTCTCCGCTGCTGACTGGGCCGTGGCTGTCTGTACACAGATGGAAGGCAAGGCAGGAGGTTCTCCTGTTGTCGCTAAGGGCAGTGGAAATGCCAAGGGCATGCAGGGAGCCCTGACTACTGCACTGGAATTTGCTCAGAGTAAACTCTGAAATGTGTGTGATGCTTTGGTGGCAGGACAGCTGTAAGCTGTGTGGATACTTGATGCAGAGTGCACGTTATACTGTGCAGAAGGTTTGACAATTCTCACAGTGAGCCCTGCTGCAACCACTGCATTGGAGCACTTGGTGTCTGGCCATCAGGGCTGAGCAGTGTCTGTTCCTGAAAGCACTGACAGAGCAACGCTGTATGTTCTCATCATGGGTATATGGTGATTGAGCCTCAGAAGGCACCAGCTTCTGGAACAGTGCAGTTCTTGCCACAAGACCAGCACTGGGAGGTTCTGAGAACATGACTGTCGTATCCCAAAGTTATTAAAGGATGGAGAGTGTTTGATCCCTCTAATGTTATGTTGGTGTTTTGTTTTTCTTCATATCCGCACCTTTTTCCCTGTAAGCCCAGAAAGCTTATATATGCTGTAAAAATAAATATATGCTGTAGTCTAAGCAGTCCCATCTTGCTAAAGGATACACCAGTCCCTGATAAAAATGCTACAGTAACTTAGAAATGGGAAGAGAAGTTCTTGCCTGTGTGCACAACCTTTTGCCTAGCCTATGCAATGGTTAGTATTGTAGTCAGGCCTTTTTGTTAAAGCACAAAGGGAACAGAATCATCCTGACCTCCACCTCTTTGCTCTGAGTGCACATTCTTACACATTTCTTACTTCTGCTCCTTTTTAAATCCTTTCCTCTCAGGTTGCTTCCTCAGACTTCCATTGTTAGAATGACGCCTGGAGTTCTTGGCCAGAAAACCTTTGTGTTACAAACTGGCCTAAATAGAGAGGTCATGGGTGGTAGCTGATAGGGAGGTGCAACTGGGTAGTGATACAGAAAGGCTTCACCCTGTGAGCAAGAACAGCAACCTGGCACAGATGAATTTCAGCAGCAGATAGGGCTGCCTGGTGTGGTGGAATTAGGAGGCAATAGCTACATGCTTTAGGGGGTGGGAAGAACAGTGATGTTAGTGGGTGAGGAGCAGAAAGAGGGTAGTTATGTTAGGATGTTTGATGCTATGGAGGAAGGGTACCCCCACAGTGGTGAGGCTGATGAGCTAGGAAGTGAATTTTTAGCAGATTTGGTAGACTGATACAATAAGCTTCTGGTAGCTGAGAGCAGACTGTTAGGTGGCCGAGGTAGGCAGGGTTCTAACAGTGCTGCATGGCTGGAACAGAACTGAGCTTCACGTGCATGACCCAGCAATAACCCTTTGGTCAGAGGGATACAGCAGTGCACTTGCACACAGCTGCTACTCTCAGCTTAGGTTTGTAGGGCAAGCTCAGCAGGCTGATATATTTGCCTGTTGCTCAGTTGTCACATAAATAAGGCAAAGTAAAGAAGATATAGTGGGAAATGACTGCTGTGAGCACGGCCTCCTCTCCTCAATGAACAACAGTTGACCCAGGGGAGAAAGGTGGTGGATTTAATTGTGTTTAGAGGATGAGGGATTTCCTTCCTCATCTCAGCAGCTGTCCAGTCCCAATTCTAAGACTTAGTGTCACTCCTACACGTCTTTTCTTAGTACCTGTGGCTGTGTAAAGAGCAGGAGCTCGCACTTGGTTAAGTGCCTGATATTGATATGAGGTTGGTGGTGCTCCATACTATCTTGCGTTTCACCATAGTGCTGACAGCCCCTACATCTGCAGCAAGAGGATAGACCTTCTCCTCCATTAATCATTACTTCCATCCAGGGAGTTTAAGGTAGAGCTTTTAGTAAAGGAGACAGCGAGCCGAGGTTCCTGGACATCAGGATGACTGGGACAGTTCACGCCATCGGTTAAAAATACTGTTAATGCCTGTTGTGGAACAGCTGCTGTGTTTCATCCCAGCCACAGCAGTACCAGGTATGGGGAAGGGAAAGGATGCTCTGTGTTACTGGGAAAATGCTTTTCTTGATTGCTTCCTCATTCATAAAAGCTGCTGCTAGAGATGATGCCTCCTCTTGGTACTGGAGAGTAGGTGTGTGAGGAGGAGGAGAGGCTGAGCTGCTTCTGCATCATGCTCCAAAAGCAGAGCCTGAGCTTGCCAATAGCAACCTTATGGATTTAACCTCCCTTTGTGCTTTTTTTGTTGTTTAATTTCAACTTTAAAACTACTGGCACCTTGTAAATTGTTGCCTCACCCCTTGATGTGCAGGGATCCGTGTGCTGACCTTCAAGGTAATGTCTCTGCAGGCAGAGAAAGTGCAAGTCAAGCCCCCACCAGTGTTCACCTGGCCAGCCAATGGCTGCTGCAGCAGTGACTTCCAGAGCAGTGGTGGTGTCCTCAGGGGCTTTTTGAAGGACTCCTCTCCACTGCAGGATCTGATGGGCTCTCAGCACTGGGGAAGGAGCCTGCTGAGATGAGTGGGCAGCAGTGACACAGCTTCATGGCTTCCTAGCTCTGCTATCCCCCTCCTGTATTCTATGGGAAGAGTGGCTCCCCAGATACAAGGTGGCAGAGCCAATCCCACCATGAGAAATAAACCCTGGGTGTCCTGAGCAGAGGCACTAAGGAAAAGTTTCCTCTTTCTGAGCCTGCAGGGATTTAGATGGGTCATCAACAAGGTTGCAGCACAACCAAGTTGTGATCTTGCTGTAACTCTGTAGCACAAAACCTGCTATGTAACCGAAAGAGAGAAAGCATCTCATCCTACCAAAGAGCAGCTGTGTGGAGGCACCGGTTTGGTAGCATGGGCTGCTGCAGTAGAAATGCTGGTTTCTGAGATGTGGCTGTGCTGGACCATCACTGATCCTAAAAGAATAAATTCCATGCTATTCTCCTAAATCCCAGTGTACAGGACTACATCCTCTTCCTGCCATTTTTATTCCACAAGACAACACGCATCCAATGCTACGGACATAGCCACCATCTTTCTGTATTTTAGCAGTAGGTAGAGCAGTGCTCAGCTAGGAGAGCTGGAGGGGATGAAACATGAGTTTTAAATATAGATCTCTCGCCAAAATAGCAGCTTGCATTCCCTTACTAGAGATCTAAGGTGCAAGCAGTTCTCTGTGCACGCGTTGCAACTCCAAACAGCACGGGCTGCATGCACACACACACACACAGGACAGTGAAAAGCAGGAACTAGTTAATAAGTGATGAGTTTTTTTTTGCTGTGAACAGGTGCTGTCAAGTAGGCAACTGCTCTGTAAGTCCAGATGGACCCCCAAGGTCCTTGAAGGGCGCATGTGAGTGCCGGCCCGAATTCCAGGCAGCTACCTGACTTTGTGTGAAGGACCAACCACACACATTAGGCCTTGCCTAGCTGGAAGAGCTGCACAGATGGGATGAGAGCTGGGGCTCTGCAGGCTACATAACCCTCTAGCCTAGCAGCCATGGGTCCCTGTCCTGCTCTCTGATAGAGCAGCAGACCCAGCACAGGGCTGGGGTTGCAGGGTAGGGAGCCCTAGATGGATTGGGAGTATCTCCAAAGAGAGCCTGCTAGGGAGGGCATCAGGAGTACCTGAAAGGCAGCCTGCAGGGAGAGATAGGACAAGTCACTCAGGGTTTGCTGAGGAGAGGAGCTGGCAGCAGAACAGTGAGCACAGGCTGGGTTTCTCCAGCTGCATGTGTAATCCCACGAGGGCCATCCCCAGCATGTGTCAGGGACATCCCCAGGACTCCTGGCATTGCTGCAGGCCTGTGTTTTGAACAGTTCATCGAGCCAACAGGAAGAGCCAAGTTGGATGTGACCCACGACTGTCCAGCTACCTCGGGGCCAGCAGAAGCTGAGGACCACTGTCACACTCAATAGCAAGATGGGTCACTACTTATAAACCACCACAGTGACATCCCTTCCTAACAGCAGCTGAGGAGGAAGGAAAAAATAGTGGAAACAAAGGGAGGAAAGCCTGTGGGGAGCATCATGCTGCCTGCCATGAACAGCCCCTGGCCCAAAGCACCTCTCCAACCCTGGCCCTGGTGGCCAAGTCCCAGGTTCATGGCAGGGCACGAGCCAGAGCAGCACAGGTGTTTCATGGGGGGATCCCTGAGCTCACCTGTGCTGCCTGCCCTTCACAGCTGGCCAGCTCGCTTTGTGAGGATGACCGTGCTTTGCAGTCAGCTCTGGTGATTCAATTACAGCCGGTGTTTCTGCACCACTTGCTGAGAGCAGCAATTGATGGGCTGCAATCCGAGCTCCTCTGGAAAGCATTGGGAAAACCCAGAAGGTAAGCACAGCTACAATTGGGCTGCTGCTGCCCACCACATGTAATGTCTCCCCTGAGATTGCAGAGGGGCCGCAGGGAGGCCTGTCCTGTTGTGTTGGGGCAGGCTGAGTGCAGCTCTGCACTGCACCCTGTGCCCTCATAGCTCTTGCAGTCCCTCCTGCAGGAGTGCTCCAGAGTAAGCTGTGAAGTCCCATCACTTGCAGGCATTCAGGGCTCCTGTGGGGGCTGTCATTCTCGAGGCCCTGCTTCCATTTCAGCCCCAAGTCCCCCCCCCATGCTCTCAGCTGACCACGACATTCCTGAGGCTGCACAGACATGGGGTTGCTATTGTAGTCCTTAACACAGGTCCTGGTATCTCCATCTCCCTCTGATCTTCACCCAGCCTTCCCTCACACACTGCCCCATTCCTTTACACCAGAGGTTGCGTGGGTTACAGCTCCAGGAACAGGAAGATAAATCAGAAGCTACGTAGACCTTCTTTTCACATGGTGAGGAATTATTTACACTCGGGTTGGGATTTGCTGCTCTACTAATTTTGTTGTCTCCTCACTTGTCCCACATTGCAGCCGCCGTTCCCTGCCCGCTCCCTTCCCTCACTGCCCCCACTTTCACGCTGCTTCCCCCAGCCCACTTTGGCCCAAGGAAGGTGAGTCCTCACCTCAAATATCACTGAGTTTAACAGAGAAAGAGGAAAGGAGATGCAAAACCACCTGACCTTTAAAACAGCCACGTTCTCACATTTCCTCCCCGCCTCAAAGCAGCTCTTTGCTCTGCTGTAACCTTCTCTTCCCCGTCCCAGCATTTATTTATAAGTGCAATCAATAATTAAGGAGCTGCCTGCCTTCCTCAGCTGCAGTGTTGACAGAGGCACTGCTGATGCTTCCTGGCTCATCCTGGCTGCTCTGCTCACTCAGGCTTTTAATTCTCTCTACTGCCCAGCTGGAAACACAGCGGCAGCCCACCCAGAGATGGCAACAGCAAGACCAGCCCTGCCACGCTGAGCACTCCCTGTCTGCAAAGAGAATCCAGGCGGATTTCCCTGCAGAGAGGACAAGAGGGCACGAAGAGGGGGCTGGGACTCTGCCACCCATCACTGTAGGGAGGGCGATGGCAGCTGGCAGCTCCTCAGCCCTTGGCACCAGGCCATGCAGCCCCGGCAGGGATGAGGTGCAAAGGGGGGAAGAGGGCACCGAAGGACAGCATCAGCTCAGCAGCTCTCAGCAGTGAGCTCCCAGGCTGTCCTACCCCATCAGCATCCTCCTGCCGCAGCGACCGCGCTGACATTGTCCTCATTGTGTTGGGCTTTGTTTTCCCACAAGGAAAGTGGGCACTGCCCTCAGCTGGAGCAGCCCCTGGGTCTCTGAGCTGCTGTCTAGCAGCCATGTGAGGGAAAGGTGCTGTGCTGCTTTGCTTGAACTTCCCAGGTGCTCACAGTGTAAAACCACCTGGGCTGGCAGACTTGATTCCCCCCCCCTGCTCCATGTCCCTGCACAGCACCTAACCCTGTTGCAAATATTTCACATTGATCAAAGCACAGCACAACAGGGAGAGGCTGGAATTAGGGCAAGAGAGGGAATGATATGCATCCACAAGCTGAAATGCACATCATGGACTCCCAAAGCAACTCAAGTGACCATGCAAAGTGAAGGAAGTATCTCCATGGGGCTCTGGAAAACAGCCTCCCACCAGCTCTCATCCCCAGCAAGGGAAGGGAAAAGCTTCACACCTGCTCTGAATGCTGTAAAGGCTGCAAGAAACACAGCCAAGAATAGAAGGTTCACCAGATCCTGTCCCTCCTCCGCATGGAAATCCCACCAGCAGCCACAGGGCTGTGGCACCATCCCATCACACAGGAACAGGAAGGAAGGCTGGCAAAAGTGTTCAGTGATCCCAGTGACCTTCCTTACAGCCCAACCTGCTGCAGTGAGCCCTAATTCTGAGCATGATCCCTTAGCACTACCAACAGGCTTGTCTTCCCCATTCCCACCAAGGAGCTGAGCGGCAGCGAGGGGACTTGTGCTGCATGGAGCAGAGCTGAGAGTCCTGCTGCAACACAGAAGTGACAGTGGGAGACCCCAGAGCTAACAGAAAGGCCCTGGTGCCGTGATGATGGCATTTCCTGAGTATCAAGAGCCAGCAGAAGGTGTCAAAGTCCCTTGAAGAGAGAAGGAACTGCTCAAGGGGCGGCCAGTGCTCAGCCAGCAGCAAGTGTGGCCGCATCCTCAGTTTTATCCATTAATTATAACTGCTTTGGAGCTGGGAACAAGGAGAGCTGTAGACCAGCTCCTCTCTTCTCTAGCATCCCCCACCTCAATCCCACACAGCTGGGGCTGAAGCCTAGGGAAGCAAGGGAAAGCACAACAGCCTGAAGTCTGCATCCACTGCTAGAGTTGCACTGGTTCTTCATCGTGGTTTTTTTCTGTAGCTTAAAGGATAGAGAGGAAGGGAGGGGGGCCTGGCACAGCTCCTGCTGGAGTTAGTTTGCCATCTGGCATTTGGATGAGATGCAAGGGGCTGAGTGGGAGTCAGCAGAGAGGCCTGAATCTTCTGGCCTGATGCTGGAGAGGTGTCAGTGAGAGGAAAGGAGTGGGTGCTCCAGCAGCAAGGAGAGGGGCTGTAGACAGGAGCTGCTGGGTCCCTGGGCACAGCTCCTACCAGCCTGGAGGCTTTCAAGATTCTGTCAAGAAAGCATATGATCTGAAAAACGCATTTGAAACATGAGAAGAGCCAATTAAACTATCCAGCCTAGGGAGTTCCAGCAGTAGCAAATGCATCCACCCTGCTGTGAGCAGCAAGCATCCTAGAAGGAAGGGGTTCCCCATGGTGGAGTGCTGCCAGCTGCTGAGTCTCCCACCTGCCGGCATTCTCAGGCTCTTTAGTAGGACCATTCCCCTCACCTCCTGCTTGGTTCCTGTGTCGCAGTGGAAAGGTCAAGGTAAAATGAGCTTCACAGCTCCTGCTGCTCTCAGCAGCCAGGGGTGAGCCTACAGGATGTGTTAGGAGCTAAGCACCGCTCCCCACCGTGCACTGCAGGCAGCAGCTGGGCTGGCTCTTGTGAGCAGGGCAGGGGGCTGGAAGGTGGGAGGTGGAACCAAATCCAAGCTAATTAAGGGTAATTACTGCTCTTCCCAGGAAGCAGTAGGAGACAGAATCCACAATCAGCCCCTCTATTAATAGCTGTCAGCAGCTGCACAGTTCTGCTGGGACCCAGGGAGAGCAGAAAGCTTTGGAGGAGAAGTAGCACATGTGCATACAGTGCTCCCCATCCCATCAGTGCTCCCCATTCCTTCAGTGCTGGATTCACAGGGAGTTATTTCCTCTCCTGTTCCTTTCACCACTTCCTCTAGAACCACAAGAGATGTTGACAGCTTTTTAGCAGCACTTTCCATCAGGAACCAACAGGAGGAAGGCCTGGAGACTGGGCTTTGGGTCTTGTCTCCACTCATCAGCATCTTCATTTTGTCCAGCCCCCATCAGTCTAGCAACTTTCTGTGCTTCTCTGAGCTTCCCACTGAAGCAGCACAAGCCACTTTGCAAGGAGAGACCCTGGAAGCAAGGACAAACTTCACCAGCTCCTGCCAAGGCAAATCCTTTTTATGCCAGGCACACACTGAGCAGCAAATCCACCTCTCACAATCTCCAACCATACCCCAGGGGTGTGCATGACACAACAAAGCATGCCCAACAGATTGGGGTGCCCCACTGCAAAAGCCACCCCATATGGCCTAAAGAACATGGATAAAATTGTGTCCTAAACTGCAGTGAATTCTGGCCATTGTGATGTGACATGAGGACAAAAGGGGCTGCAGGAGGTGCCTTAACAGGGCTGGCTGGGAGGATTCGTGCATGGATTTTTTCCCCTTCCACTGCTGCTACCTCCAGATGCCACTACACTCACACAGCCTGCCGCATGCTGCAGGCAAGAGCCTTGCCAGATGCGTTGTGCAGTCCCTGAGGAGGCAGCTGGTGCTCGTGTTGTCCCATCGGGGAGAAACCCAGCAGCCCATTAGAAGTGAGAAAAGCTGCTGAGCTGCAGGAGAGAAAGCACCTGGGCAGCCCAGCCACCTCCTCTGCTCGGGCATGCAACCACACACACTGCCCCGTGGGATTCTCCCTTCTCAGAGTGGTGTGGTGCTGTATTTGTCCTATGATGCTCAACTACCAGCAAGTCCTTACAAAGACACGAAGAAATCAGAGTGGGAGAAGCCAGGATAACACATTTCTAGTCTCATGCCTGTGACACCAAATGGGTTGTCACCATCCAGCCATCAGCCACAACAGTATCCCAGCTGCAGATGCCCCGTGGGATGTGTCCCCCCACCAGTGCACTGGCTCCACTTCTAGTTTGTTATTGTGGTATTCACTACTAACAAAGTGAAGCTGTTCTCCAGCTCATTTGAGGAGCAGCAGTGACTCTGACTGCACACCCTGCTGGAACACATGCATGGAAATAAATGTTCAGGTAGTCATCAAAGGAAGAGTTAATGCAGACGTTTTTAAGGTGCTGCTCCTTGTTTTCAATGATTCGAGACCTGAATGCATCCCGTTCCACAGCTGACTGCAGTATGTGGCCATACTGTCCCTGGGATCCCATGGCTCTGGGCAGACATGGCTGGACCCCACTGGACCCCAAATCCTTCATAGCACAGCATCAGTATCTCATTACCATGAGCTGGGCTGAAGGCTTTGCCATTGCAGGCTGCTCTAAGTCTCTGCTCAGTGCAAGAGAGAACACTTATGGCTGTGTATTGTCCTCAGTCTCACTTTTTCAAGCTCTAGGAAGCCCTGAAGATGTTTAAACACCAGCGTGGCCCACAGGCTGCCTCTCTTGTGCCCAGAGCTGGGGGACAGCAGTGTCACCCGCCTACACAAGGAAGCACATTGCTGCTGAGGTCTGGCTTCACACCGCTCAAAGTCACGCTGCACGCCTCAGGATCTTGATGCTTTTTTAGGTCTAAATGCGTGTTGTTTCGCTGTGAAGTCTTCGGGGTAATCTCAGGTCACATTCATCACATCGGCACAATCAGGAGGTGTATTTTAAACGAAAGGCAGCGCAGCTTCCCCAAAACGCCAGCTATCTCGGGACTAGCGAGACTATCATGAGAGCTGGCACCAGCGTTGTGTGCACCCCCACAGGGCACGCAGCAGCTGACATAGTGCTGTGTCCACTGCCCAGCCCGTCGGCGCTATGAATGTCACCTTTCAGCCAGAAAATCTGTGGGCAAATACCGAAATGCTTCCATCTGAGAAAGGGGAAAAATGCGACGTGAGCTTTCATCCCTCGGTTGACTCCATATATTGCGCTATGCGTGCAGTCCCTACGTGTGCTGCCGACGATGCAGCTCTGCCTGCTCCCCTCCGCTGCTCAACACGCTGTTGCCGGGTTGTGGCACGGCCAGCCCCGCCGCCACCGCGTCCCCGGAGACCGGCGGCCGCCCCGGCAACGGCCGCGTCCCCGACGGTGAGGGGCGGCGGGTGTGGGGCCGGGTGTGGGGTCGGGGGGGGGCGGGAGGCTGGGGTGAGAGATGGGGAGTCGGGCTGCGTGTCCGACGGGCCGTGGGTGGGGGCAGCCCCGCTGCTTTGCGTGCCACCCTGTGCGCCTCCCCCCACCACCCCCCTCCCCGGTTCCTAAAGAGCTTTCCTGCTCCTTCCTGCAGCGATCCTCACCTCTGCTGCTGTCACCCAGGACCTTGTTGTGGCCCTCGGCTCTGGCTGGGTCATAGTGGCTACACGAGCTGTATTCCCGAACGTCTGCCTGGCCTCATTCTGCCTCATATCCAGTTACAGACAAATTCCATTATATTTGGAGCTAAGTAGATTCCTCGTCTGACATTTTTTTTCTCTTTACTTAAGGCCCATTGCGGAGACTCTTTAGGAGCCGTAATACGCTGTCCTAATGGATCCTTAGCATCAGCTCTTCTGTGCGAGTGCCAGGGAGCGCTGCAAGGCGGTGCTGCTGGGTGTGGGACTGCACAGGGTGAGCACAGCACAGAGGCAGGGGGAGAGCTGCCAGCATGTCCTGGGTGCTGCAGCTACATCCCGAGAGCTCCCTCTGGTTTTGAGCTCCGTTGGGAATGCCGTCTGAGTGTGGAGCATAACCGTACTTGGGGTGAATCAAAAAAGCAGATGTCCATTCCCACAGCAAAGCAGGTGCGACTGAAAGGCTGGTTTGCTGTTTAAGTATGTGCTCACCATCCTCCAGCCCTTTTCTGACCACAGAAAAGCCATCAGAAGCCCCATTTAGCTGTGACTGGCCTGAGGGACAGAGTGACACAGATGCTTTTTGAATAGGATGAAGGGCTGAGCAAGGAGAAAGCATTTTCCCCAGTCCCCTCACCTCTGTCAGCGCCACCTCACTGCCATCCGGCCGTGCTGTGCCCTTCTGCAAAGCCCAGCAAGCATCAGGAGCTCAGTTTTCAGTGGGGCTGTGCAGTCAGTTCTCTCCTCTTACTTCTCAACAGCAGAGGCAGCAAGGTAGAAAAGCCTGCTACATTGCTTTCAGGGAAAGGAATCATGCTGGCTGAGGCAGCACAAGCTGGGACAACAGAGAAGGGATTGAAGGGCTGTAGGGCTGAGGAATGCTGTGGGACATGATGCTAAGGGACACATGGCTTCTGTGCATGACACCATCCTTTTGACTCTGCCTTTTGCCCCAAGCCATCCTCTTGGTCTTATAGGAAACTGCCCTCACTTCTGTGCTGCCAGCCCGCATCCTTCCTGATGCTGCTTTTAGGTGCCTCTAACCCATAGGGCCCAGTAAGGGTCAGCATGGCTCTGCACACGGAGGATCAACAAGCCTGCGTACTCCTGTTGAAGCCAGGATTCGAGAGGCAGGCTCAGTGCTCATACCTATCAGGGCTTCCAGTCACTGCACACGTGGATGTAACAGCTGAGAGTGCTGCTCCTGAGGTTGGGGTGAGAAGCAGCAAATGGGAAAGTTTAGTCTTGGAAAGCTCTGCAGAGCTAATAGGACCAAACATCCTGCCTCCTGCACCAGGCTGGTTCTTTTAGCTCTTATCTGCTGATGCTCAGGGTGGGTCTGGACATGTCTGAACCATCTCATCAGTTAATGGATGTTTGGAAGGAGTTCAGCAGGAGAGTAATTGAGCAAAGTATTAAAAAGTGCATGCACTTATAGTAAGCATCTGTCTGTAAAGACAGACAAACTGGATCAGACCAGGAGATGATGTGGCCCAGTATCCCCTTCTGGCAGGGAATAGAAGCAGGTGGAAAACCACAAGTATGTGTTCCTTTCCTCCAGTTCTCTCCCCACCTTCAACTCAGGCTGAGCCAGGTGTGGCTTCTGAGCACTGACTCATTCCCAAGGGGTTTCTTTCCCTTGAACTCATGCTGCAGCCTCCACAGACTGTCAGCACCTGCAGCATCCCGCGGCAAGGCATTCCCCAGTGAAGAACCCCCTTTTTCCTTTGTTTTAAACCCATACTGACAGCTTTGTCTATTTCTTTTCTGGAATGGACAGCAAGCAATCAATTCTTGTCCATCCTCTTCAACAACTCGTGAATGAATACCACCTTATTATCTGTCTATTCCACGTGGTTTCTAAAGACCTCTTTGTGCAAGGCACTGCATAAAGATAAGGCTAAATAATAGTTGCTTTGTTGCGATGCTCCAGGTTCAAGCAGAGAGGAGGAAGGGCTGGCTGAAACTGTATGCTGAAATAGCACAAGCAGGGCACCCATATGGCCGGCCTCCATCTAAGGTTGCCTTTTTCTTCCCCAGGTAGCCTGGCTGGAAAGTGCAGTGGTGTTTTCCTGATCCCGAGCCATTTTCTTGTACCTGAAGAAGGTACCTGCTGAAGGAGAAACGGGCCCTGAGCAGGAGGCAGCAGGCAGAAGGTGGCAGGGACAGAGCCGTCCCCTCAGTGCATCCCTCCCAAAGCAGGCTCATGGCTGACTCGCACTCCGTGCACCGCATCATCGAGGATCCTGAGTGGTGCCTCATCACTGTCCCCCCACTCAGCGAGCTCTGCCTGCAGCACATCGTCCAGAATTTCACAAGTAAGAGTGGTGAGGAGTGCTGGTATTTTGGGGAGCAGGGGGGCAGCGAGGCAGGCAGAGGAAGCTGGAAGGTGTGGTGTGATACCCAGCCCTGCCAAAGGAGCAGATGGGGGAAAATATCTCCTCAGGCAGCTAGTTAGACAAACTGCTTAGTTGCTAAGTATATACTTGTACGCTACAGGGATGGCTTTCATCTTCTGGGCTGCTATCCAGGATGTGACTCTACCCTAACCTTGTCCTGTGGCTTCTTCTTCCTGCTGGACTCAGCTTGGCTGTGAGCAGGGCTCTGAAGTCGCTGGTTCCCACTCCTGGGTCACATATTACAGCAGCACATAAGGATGCAGCCCCATCGTGCCAAGTGCTCATAAAGGGAAGCAGAAATACTCCCATCTCAGAATACATGCTGTGCTCACAGCTCCAGGCTTCCTCCACAGCCCTTGGTGGGGATGTGACAAGTTCTGTCCTCAGGCAGCAAATGTGCTTTTGAAGCAGGTGGGTGGATGAAGCATAGTAAAATATAAAAAGCACGTCTCATCTGGAACTGACTGGGAGAGGGGAGAGAAAGGGACAACCCATTACTCAGTGGAGCAGCAGCGAAGATCAGAGACAGGTCTAAGGATGCATCCATGCTGGGACTGTAACTACACACACACGCATAGAAAAAGAGTAATTTTCTGCCAGCTTAGATCCCTGCACCATCTGATGGATGCTGAGAGGTGGATCAGTGTCAGCAGGGAACCTGGGCAGAACTGTAGGGCTACCCCTGGTTCCTACAGCCCAGACCAACATCTCCTCCTCTCCATTCCCTCCAGACAACCCTATTTTATATCTCCTTCCACCTGAGGACCAAAAGAAGGTGCTGGCCAGGCTTCCCACAGGCCTTCCGCTCACTGTCACTGCCAACCTGATACGTGATGAGGATTACTGGAAGAGATGCTGCACCGAGCGCTGGCAAGTGTGTGACATCTCCAGCCACGGAGGCAGCTGGAAGCGGATGTTCTTTGAATGTCACCTGGAGAACATCCTGAAATGCTTTGTCCCCAACACCACAGACCCCAAGCAGGTCCTGGAGCTCATCCCTCTCTGCAAAGACTACGTGCGGAAACTGGTGGTTGATCAGTTCCTGCCACCAGTGAAGACGGATGAAGAGGAGGAGATGGATGACATTTCTGATTCGGAGAGTGATTTGGGGTTTGACGAGGTCTGCATTCATCACTATGACCTGGGAAGACTCGTTCCTGCTCTCCCTCTCCTTGAAGAGCTTCATCTTACTTACGGCGTGAAGGACTGTGGCATGAACTTTGAGTGGAACCTCTTTAAGTTCACCTACCAGGACTGTTGCAACCTGGCTGCTGCCGTGAAGATTTGTAAGAACCTGAAGGTAATATATCCCAAAATGAACCTTTCTTCCTCAGCTCAATCTTGAAATTGCCTGGGGGAAGAAACCCAGGGGCCAGTTTTGCTTTGTGTCAGCACCCTTCCCTTTGTAAAAGGAGGTGAATCCTATCTTTGCCGATCCAGGGGCTTGAGGGGTTAGTTATGCAAAGCCCAGCTCAAAGCACTGGCTGTTTCATTGTCCTTTACCCTCACAGGTTTTCAAGCTGACACGCAGCAATGTGGATGATGACAAGACCAAGCTGCTGGTCCGCAATTTGTTGGATCACCCCTCCTTGCTGGAGCTGGACTTATCCCACAACCTCATCGGAGACAAGGGGGCACAAGCTGTCAGCAAGCTGATCAACCGCACCAAGTTAGAGGTCCTCAATCTATGGAACAACCAGATCTGTGATGAGGGTGCCCAGGCTCTGGCCGAAGCGCTGGCAATGAGCTGCACCCTGACCTCCTTGAATCTGCGCCTCAACCACGTGGAGGACAAGGGCGGGGAGGCAATGGGCCGCGCTCTGCTGACCAACAGCAGCCTGAAGTCCCTCCACATGGGAGGCAACAAGATTTCAAAGCAGACAGCTGTGCTTTTCTGCCAGGTCCTCACTCAGAACTCCACCCTGACTTGTATCAACTTCTCATGCAACCCCATTGGGACGGTAAGAGAAGCACCCTGCAGTTTGGCATCCTGTATGGATGCATGGTTTGGTGTCTGGATGTGGTCTTGGGCACGCTCATGGGGACCCTGCTTAAGCAGAGGGTTGGACCAGGTGACCGCCAGAGATCCCTGCCAACCTCACCCATCCTGAGATTCTATTGCATAGCAAATGCTGAGCTTGAACTGCCTCCAAGCCATGGGGAAAACACATCCCTTGCTATCTGCAGTCTTGCTATGATAACAGTCAGCTGCAAGCAATGAAAGCAATAGACAGGGGGATGGAGGTCTTCCATGGTGACACACATTTGTATCACTCACAACGTTCTCATGGGGCTCTCAGGCAGGAGCTGGTTTTGATTTCTGGGCAGAGAGGGGCTTTCCCCACAGGAGACTGAAATCCAGGCCACGTGCTTGGGAAAATCACAGCGTGTTTACCAGCGTGGGAGTAGATGAAAACGATAGACAAGATGAGCACCTTGTTTGTATCCTCTGTTCTTTGAATCTGCTGTGCCCTCTGACATGCAGCAGAGCACAGCCTCACCCTTCCTTGAATCTCTCCTGTCCTTTAAATGCTCAGAGGATATTGTTAGAAAACTGACTCTGTTCTTGAGCTCTTTTAATTCACCCCACATCTCTGGAGCAGTACAGTAGCTCTGAAGTGTCACATCTGGATGCTTATATGTTGCTCCTGAGCAATAGGCTCACATTGTGCAGGCAGAGTAGCTGCTGCAGATCCCACTGTATCCCTAAGAGCTGCAGTGTGCACCATGCCCACAAACCAGACCATTTCTCTTCTGCTGATGGACTTCAGAAATCTGAAACTGGACAGCTAAATTCAATCATGCCAGCTCTCCAACTTTCTGTGCTGCTTCAATTTCTCTCACTGTCACAATAAAGAGACAGCAAGACCAGCTGTCCCTGCTGGCAGGAATATCGGCATCATTATGTTTGACAATGGCTTTAAAAAGGACTCGATGGCAAAAAACCTTTTGTGAGATCTCATTCTTTTTTTGGTTCCGGACATGGAAAACTGCTTGAGTGTAATGATACAAAGGGAAATGGGATGGAAAGGATTAGAAGGGTTTTTGCTTTGTAAATAATAATCTTCATGGTTAGCATCTTCCATATGATGAGCTTTTTCAGAACCCACTTGTGAAGCGTTTTCATCTTTATTTCATATATAGGGAAATGGAAATCTCTGCTAGGAATGCATCTAATTCTGACCTCTGTATTCCTTTAAGAAGAGGCTTCTCTCCTTTCTCATGTTCTGTCCTTTTTAGCTAAAGGTTTAACAGTCAGAGTGCTGGGGAGAGAACTGCCTGCATGGGGGAGATAGGGTCAGGGTGTTTTGGGCACCTGAAGGAGAAGAGCTGTGGGAAAAAATGTCAGATAGTTGCATCCCTAAAGACAATGCTTCAGGCAAGGGAAAGAAATGCAAGCTGTGCTACCTCCCTCAATCTGTCTACTTTGGAACAGGTTGGAACAGGCTGCCCAGTGAGGTTGTGGGTGCCCCATCTTTGGAGGCACTCAAGGCCAGGTTGGATGGGGCCTTGGGCTGGTGGGTGGCAGCCCTGCCCATGGCAGGGGTTGGAATTGGATAGGCTTCAAGGTCCTTTCCAATGGATTTTTGATTCTGTGTCACATTATCTGACCCCACAGCATTAATTGTGTGAGATATTCCCCCACAAAAGCCAGCCCTGCCCAGGAAATGGCACCCAAGGGAGATGAGGAGCAGTGTACCTAATCCCACTGCCTCCATCCCCTCCCAGCAGGGTGCTGGAGACTCCTCGCAGGTTATCCTCTCTGTCCATGCCATTACCCAGCCTGATCTTGAGGACTCCTGACATGATACCCAGAGGGAGTCATTAGCATGTGTCATATCACTGTGTGCTGCATAAGGCTACACTCCTTCCACGTCCCTCTCTACTGAGCTATGTTTCAAGCTTTGAGAGAAGCCTTAGGCACTTGTGGCACTGTCTGACGGGCTGTTTCTCACCTGCTGCAGGATGGTGGGAAGAAGCTGCTCGAAGGGCTCGGGCATAACCAGACTATGACCGAGTTTGACCTCCGCCTGACAGAGGTGGGTGAGGAGTGCGAGTACCTCATCAACCAGATTCTGTGGTCCAACAGGGATGCTGCCTTTCCACGCCCTGTGCTGGAGCAGCCTGCTGAGCCTCTATGACCGGACAGCTGCAGCAAAAAAGAAGTTGAAGGTACCACTGACTGCTCATGTAGTGTCTTGGATAACCAACCTATTCCTGCACGTGTGGTGGCAGGAGGCTTCCAGCATCCCAATCCAACCCCTGCGCTCAGGGCAACACAAGGGCTCAGGTCTCTCCCATCTCTGAGCAGCCCCCGTACCCACAGACCCACCGCTGACAGCCGCTTCCATGAGTCATCTGAAACTTTTATTACACCGATTTGGTTTACAATCTTTGTACTTTGATATTTCCAACAAAAAAGGCAACATTGTGATATACTGTTTGTACATATATAGAGAGACGGACAGAGCTAGATCATATTGACATAGTTGAAGAGTAAAAACTGTTCCCAGTGCTCACAAAATAATTTGTTCGCCACGTACCCGCTTGTGCCTTGCTCTGCCTGACGGACACAGGCCACCTGCTTGATGCCATCCATGGCCATATAGATCAGAAAGGATCGAGTGCGAGGCTGTCCCCGGTACCAGCAGCCACACAGAGGAGCCCTGTGGGTCACCCCAGAGCCCTTGCAGGGCATTGTAGTGCCTTTCTGAACCGTTTGTGGGTTCTTCAAAGGCTACATATGCAAAAAATACAGCCAGGGGCAGCTGCTGTGAAACCTTCCCACCCGGGCTCCTCCAACTACTTGTTTCCCATCCTCGAAACCGAGGTATCGAATAGATTGATTTTATTTGCATTTACAAAATATTTCCACTGGATGACACACCTGAATGAGATGAGAACTCGTGTTCAGAAACAGCAGAAAAGACCCAGGTCAGCTTCAGGCTGAAGGAGAGGCTCCAGCAGTGTGGGTGGGTTGGGGGCTTAATGGGAATGTCAGGTCCTGGGAAAGCCTGTGGGTAGCTCCAGGTACAGGGCCATGCTGGACAGCCAGTTGTGCAATGGAGGTTGATGCCAGGAGGGCAGGGATGGGATAGCACACACACCGGCCAGCACAGCCACTGAGGAGCAGGGGTGGGAAGAAAAGGGCTTGTGAAAAATGCATCACCTGAAAAAAAACATTGAATTGCTTTCCAGGATGCTCTTGGCTCCTTTTGCTGCGTGCAGCCAAGACTATCGGCACCATTTAACCACCATCCAAGCATGCTCCTGAGCTGTGTTCCTCCTGTGAACTGCTTGGACACCACAAGAGACCAGCAGCCTATTACCACCAGCGTGCGAGGCTTCAAACCATGGATGAATTGTTAACAATTAAAGCCCCAGCAGCTGATTGTACCAGCAGTTTCTCCAAGTGTGATGCTGCCATTGCCCAGTCAGTCGTCACCTTCAGGCTGGGTTACAGGTGTGAGCAGCAGCAGCTGCAGGCACCCATGCAGGATGGGAGCATCCCCCTGCCCATGTGGCATGTGTGGTTCTGTGCCAGACTGACGGGGGGAGGGGAGGACGAGGCAGGGGAATGATGGAGGTGCCGGGGGCTGGCTGGCAGTAATGGCAGATGGCGAGCCGTGCTTTGTGCAGGCAGAGCGAGGAGCCGGTGGCGGCTTCCTGAGCCTCTTGGCTTCCGCTCACAGCAACGGAGGCACCGGTTTGCAAGGTGTCGTGCTGGCATATGTTGCCAACAGGATGGCAGGCTGCTTTCAGGCATCAGCTGGGGATGGAGGAGCAGGAGGACGCGTGGGGATTGGTGCTGCACTCAGCATCCCTTTGCTTCAGCAGGGCTGGATTTGTCCCTGTTGAACTCCATCCCTGCCTGCCGCCTACCTGCTGGCCATAAGCACAGCCGGCCACGGTGTTGCTGAGTGGTATTTAGCCACAGGGGAGGGAGAAGGGGGCTGTGTGTGGCCTATGGAATGGCGTAGTAGAGTCGGCTGTGTCTCGTGACATAGGGGACATAGCCCAGTACCTCTTCTGGTGGCACTGGAGAGGGCTGAGGCGTGAGCTGGTGAGTCTGGGCAGATGGAAGCAGCACAGAGCCAGGCCTCACATCAGCCTCCCTGGGCAGAGGGGACAGCTGAGATGTGAAGCATTTCCTCCCTGCAAGCTGTGCCCAAAATAGCCAGCCCTGTCAGATCCCCATCCCTGGCCATGATGGATTAGCCTCTCCCAGGCACAAGGCAATTTATTCATTAGTGACATTTACACCTTGTGGCTGCATTATCCATTGCGGTTTGGTGACACGTGCTCTGGCTGTCAGTGCTGGGCCTGGAGGCAGCAGTGTTGCTCTGACGATGCAGCAAAGCCCTGCCTGGGCACCTCAGCTGGGAAAGGCCTCCTCCATCCAGTGTATCTTCATGCAGGAAGGGCCTGCCCTGAAAGTCCGCTTTGCCCCAGCTCTTCTTCATCCTTGACCCAAAACACAGCTGCTGCACTATAGCAGCCTCTCACCCTGCTTTGCTTCACGTCTCCCACAGAAATCCCCACATCTGCAAAGCCTCTGACAGCTGCTCTCAGCCAACCTGTGGGCACAGGGCACGCAAGTGGTGCTGAGCAAGCGGTGCTCACATTCAGACTGGTGGGTTACCCCATCAATACACTTGAGGTCACTACGAGTTCAGTGACATTTCCCAGGAGAGGACTGGAATGGTGTGAGCTCATGTCCCAGAAGCAGCTGATGGAAGAGGGGTGATTTGGGAGCTCAAAGGAATACTAATGTTTGCATTGGATTGGAGGAGGGTGAGAAGAGCTGGAGAGCATTGGCCAGGGAGCAGATCCAACGGCTCTCTCCTCTCAGCCGGCCAGCAAGGGATTAGCTTCATCTCAAACACAGCTTATTCCATGCTTTTATCCCTGCTCTCTGCCAGTCACTGCAGCAAATGTGACACTTTGCACCATCTTCCTGCAAAAACCAGGTCAGGAGTTTCCTCTCACAGATCACTGAGCAATGCCCTGCCATGCTGCAACCCACTTGCTACAGAACGAAGGGGACGTACCAGACCAAAGCCACCAACACATCCAGACTTACCCTTGGAGGTGCACCCAAACAACAGGCAACTACTTCTCCTTGTGCTGACGTGTGCTTTCAACAGACGCCCTCTCTGCGTGTGCTCTGGAGATGTGCACTGACTTAGGAGTGGGTCTTCCAAAGCTTTTCACCCTGTCAGGTTCATGGGCTGCCACCCAAAGTCTGAATTCATGGCATGCTGGCTGACAGCGCTGCTAATGGATATTTGGATGGTGGGACCGATACAAAATACTAAGTCATCTCAACACATTCTAGCTAGGCATTTTTTCTTTCACTAATGTAAGTAGCTAAGATCGCAGAAGCAGCTTGCATTGATGGAGAGTGAAAGAACCTCGTGTCTGTGTGTGAAGTTACTTTGCTCTATGAAGTCCACTACATTATAACCACAGCAGGCAATGCATCCACTCCCAAAGTCTGCAGGATTGGAGAGGCTTCAGGATGGGCACTGATATCTCACAAGCTTCATTTCCCTGGAAGGCTGAGGTTTACAAAAAGCAACCAAACAAAAGGCCCCAACAAAAACAGTCTCCACTGGAAAGAGGGGAGGAATAAAAGCCAGTTAGCTTTCCAGCAGCAGCTGTGCCATGCTGCATACTGTCACTGGCTCCTCGATACTCGGCATTTCCTGGACGTGTTGCATAGGTTGATGATGGATCTGATAGTAGAGCCTGGCTGTGGGCTGCAGGAAGAGGAGATTGCTGAACTCCACAGGAAAACTGTCCTTCCCCAGGTGAGACAGATGGTGTGAGGAGGGAAGGAAAAAGGGGAGGCCATGAGTCTTGCAGATTCAATTCTGTCCTTGGAACTTGGTTTCCCATTGCATGTAGAAAGGCTGCAGTCCTGTGGGAGAAGGCTCCTCTCCCAGCACAGCAAAGGTCAATTTGCTCATTAGCTGGCTTCTGAGGGAGTAAACAAGATCACAACCATGAGTGTAATGTTTCCCTTCATGGAGCAGCTGTGATGGAGGCAGCAAAGCGGAACAATTCAACCCATTGCTTGAAAAGACAGTAGAAATTCAACATTCATTCATGTTGGCCAAGTCCCAGTGTGAGCTCTACACATCGAAGCAACACCGCAACAGATCAGTTTGTCTGGATTCAAGGACAGATCACTCTGAAGAGTTGCTAAGCCACGCTCACTCTGGCATAGCACCACAGGCTTCAAGAAAGTTACACTAGGAATGAATGCAGCCTATTTATGTCTATCAGAAATGTGACTTAACACCTTTCTCATTCTTCCAGAATTCCCACAGAAACATGAACCTAAGTGGGCTCAACCCGAAGTCTCTAATATGCTCCCAGGCCCTATAATACAGCCTTCTATCCCCAGGTACATCTGGCTTAATGGAAATTATAGGCTCACATGCAATGCAGGAGGCAGTGTTACCAAACAGAGCTAACAAACCATAACACATTTCTGGGACGATACAGATCCAGATCGTTCTCATAGAGACCCATCTTCATATTCACACAGACCTCATTGTAACCACTGACCATACATGAAACGTGATTAGAAGCCCATACCACAAGTTGAGAATTACAGTTCTTTGGTAGCACGACTTCTCAGTGATATTGCCATGTCTCAGAAATGCACCCTATGGATGCTGCAGCAGAGTAGGAGAGCACTGCAGCAAGGTTCTGCCCTGCTAGAAATAAGGCAGCATCCTGGTGAAATCAGACAGCAGTACCGAAGCCACCATCGGAAAGGCTGGAAGGAAAGCTTAAAAGGTATTACTCTTTCCACAAGCTAATTAGCAGGCAATGATTTACTGCCATCACATGCTACCCATCTTTCTTGAATTTCCTCTTAACAAACCTTATCCTGTGGTCTCCCCCACACAGGCATCCACAAACAGCATTGGAGCCTCGCAAGCATGAATGGAGAAAGATAACAAAGAGGGCAGAGGTGTTCTGGGCGCTATCTGAGACATTTCTAGTGTGTGCTGAAAGACAGATAAATGGGTGGTGATGTGCCTTGGAGGTCAGCTAACCCAGAGCCCCTTTAGTTCATGAAAGCTGGAGAGCTTCCGGCAGCTACAATGGCAGCAAAAGGAAACACCAAACAGTGCAAATACATTTTCCAGCCTTGTGACAGGGTAGAAGAGCACTCTTCTAGGGATGTGTCAGCAATGTGAAGTGCCAGGACAAGGTGCTGGCAGTGTTCCCACCTCTCCTGTCCCAGTATGAGAGGAAAAATGCTGGCAAGTGCAACTGAATCTGATTCCTGGCCCATGGAAAGCTGCAAGGGGTCAGTGGTGTATTGAAAACAGCAAAGCTTTCTAGAGCGTGGAGCAGTCTGCTCCTGGAGAAACATCATGAAGAAGCCCAAAGAGAGACAGGGACCAGCAGAACTTTAAAGGACAGGGCACAGTCCCTCTTTGGAGGACTTTCTGTGCCCTAGGGAAATAAAATGCCTGCCAAACCTTTGCTGAATCCATCTGTCTAAGGCACCTTGGAGGCTAGAGATACTGCAGCCTGATTTAAGCAACGTGTAGGAGATTTTAAAGAGACTGTGTTGGAAGGGACACAAATTCCTCACTAGTGACCCAGTGCAGCTCCACTGATTGAATGTCTCCTAATTCACCAGCATATAAAAGCCCATGCACACTGTGAGGATTCTCAGCATGGGCCTAGGCTTGCATTATGCCCTTGAAGAGAGAAGCAAAAGCACCCAGAGAGCCAAGGGCTGTCAGTGAGCATGGAAATCCCAGGGCAGCCAGTGGGGCTGTATCCACTTCCACCCAGTCTGAATCTGTGCCATTAATACCGAGAACAGAAAGCAGAGGAAGATGTGCCCATACCAGAGAGCTTGTGCTTCCAGATTCTCATAGAGGCCCTCTTATTTCAGACATCTATGTCTGGTAGTTAAAATAAGGGTAGGTTACACGACAGAAGCATAACAGAGTAAGATTTTAAGGGATTTTCTGTTCAAACCACTGTTGTTTGGAGCCTAACCTTTGAGATCCAGGAGGACAAATTGACTTGAAGTGCAAAAGATACTGTCCAGGGCACACAGGCACAAACAAACAGTGCTCCGGGGGCAAGGCCTTTCAGATCCGAGGGATGTGACCTCTCAAGGCTCATCTGTGTATCCTACAGAGATGTGACACTTGTTAGAGAAGGATCCTGCAATAGGTCCAGTTTCAAACCTAGTTCACTGTAGATGATTCTCTAACGTGGGCTGATCTGGTGGAACAAGGCATCTGCACCCAAGACCCCAAGACCTGTAGGTGAAGCAGTGCAACATAACTGAAAAAACAGACCCTTTGTTAATGCCTTGATGGTTTACTATTACATCTTGCATTTCTGACAGTGTGAATGTCTGAATGACCACGAGCTAATTAATGGACTTGCTCTTGAGACCCGAGACTTGCTCTTGGCCATCACCCGCCCTGGTGGATGAGGGCAGCATGGTGAGCCTGAGCAGGGCTGTCTTTGCTCCCCAGATCCCCAGTCTGGGGTTCCCAACACTCCAGTGTGTTTCTGCATTTCTTCCTCCCTGCCCCTTAGAGCTCCCTGCCAAAACCATGCTGCTAGAAGACTGCAGCTTGGTGTGCAGCCAGCAACTAGCCTAATTTTGTGCAAAATTCCCTCTTGCAGAAATGCACCACCCTGCTGGTCTACTACCAATAGCTGAACTGCAGCTGAACCGACCAGGGCCTTCCTTGATGCTTGTCTGAAGCTACTGTGGTAGGAAGGGACCTCCACCAATCAACATGCCAACTTAATATCCACACGCTGCTGTCCCAATCCCATCCCTTCCCCTTCCCCAGCTCACCAGGGACCTCTCGCTCATCTTCCAGCTGAGCCCTCCTCCAATCAGTAGATCAGCGTTGCTGCACTCCATTCCGCCTAGAGGCACCCACGGCTGCCTGTCCACGGCCATCCCAAACAGACAGTCCTTTACCCAGGGGACGCTGACCCTCAGAGTGCCAAAGCTTCCTAAGGAGATGTGCCTGGGGTCCTCCAGAGGTGATGCCTTTCCCAGTGAGAGCATGTAACAGTCGGAGCACAGCCTAAAAAACAAATGGGGAGGGTGGGGTACAGCCAGGGGGCAGGGGAAGCTGGATTTGTGGTGTTCAGCCTTCTCTCTAAGCTGTCAGTCTGTGCCAGTGCCTGGGTGCCCTGGGCCTTCATATGCAGGTGGGAATGCTGCTGCCCCCAGCCTGCCAGGGTCTGGCTGCAGCAAGGGGAGGAAGGCAGCGAGGTGCAGCAGGGTCTGTCTGCTGGTTGCTGCTTCTCCTCCGAGTACATGCCAGCCTGGGGATGGAGCACCCACTGCAGCACCCCCTCCTTGTTCCAGGCCTGTCTTTTCCTTCCCTGCTCTGGATCTTGACACTGTGAAGTACTGTTTTAGGATGATTATTTTTCTTTTTTGCATGTGGTGGTTGATCTAGAGTTCTGTGCCAGGTCGGGGGAGCACCATCACTCACCCCTGCAGGAGGTCAGAGCCACTTCTCTGTCCCACTTCATCCTCCTGGGCCATCTCCCTTCCCAGTGCTCCTCCCTCAAACCCCACGCTGGCTCGGGCCAGGCCATCGGCAATGAGATCCCACCGCCCCTCCACCTTCACAGTGAGGTCTCCACGCAGGACCCGTTGCGGTGGAGGTGACGGTGGTCATGGTTCAGGCAGCCTTCGTTGCGGTGCACAATGAGGATGGGAAAGTAGAGGGCGTCCTGATAAGGAGGGGGGTCTTCCTCTTCCACTGTCACTTGGCTGGAGAGGCGGGTTTGCTCTGTTGGGCAGCTCTGCTCATTCAGACTCCCGCTCCGGCTCTGCCAGAGGCAGCTGCGCCGTGAGCCGTACAGGCGGCCCAGCGAGAAGCGGCTGCTGCTGAAGGGGATGCGGGGGCTGCCGTTGCAGATGCTCAGGGCGCTGCGGGAGAAGATGGAAGAGCTGCTTATAGTCCTGTGGCACCGCTCGCAGTTCTGCCGGTAGCCCCCGTAGCGGCACGCGGAGTAGCTGGTGCAGCCAGACAGCCCCACCAAGTCCATCAGGACGGCTTCCGAGTAGCTGGGCACCAGCTGCTGGTTGGATCGGATGTGCCACTCCAGCTCGGTGCTGTCCACCGTGTTGACACGGGGCATCCTCCGGCAGAAGGAGCGCTCCTCAGCTGGTGTCACTGCCACGTAGTCAAACCCAAAGAGTTTCTCCACGTGGTAATGGACGTAGGAAGTGCGGTACTCATTTAGCACCCGCAGGGGCCAGGATAGGGTCAGCAAAGCAGCCACCCAGAAAACATAGTGGGATACGTACCAAGGCAGGTTGTCTGGGTCGGAAAAGGCCACCATGTATTCCTTGAAGTCCACGTTTTTGAGGTGCATCCCCTCCCTGGCCTCCATGTAGTCATCCAGGCCCTCGTTCTCGGTGAAGAAGCGGGCCCGCTGGGTCAGGTAGGAGTTCTCTGACTCCACGTTGGCAAAGCTGAAACACTTGGTAAAGCGGAGCCGTGTGGCTGGGTAGCTCTCCAAGTCAATGAGGTCCTTGGAGATGTCCTTAACTCCACAGTTGGAATAGTCAAACTCTGCCTCTGCCACGTGGGTGTTGACTCTCTCGTGATACACTTGGGTGGTGGTGTAGGCATCCCCATTACGATAGCGGGTCACCTGCCGGGTCCTCCGGACATAGTGGTAGCTGATGGCCTTCCACCAGATGCACGGGGTCGCCTGCTGCATCCTCTGCACTCGCTCATGCACGCTTTCCACATCCACTTTGTACTGCAGCTCATTGCGGGTGTAGCAGTGCCAGCACTCCACCAAGTATACCACGTAGAGCATCACCAGGAAGGCCAGAGGGATGTAGACGTAGCCATTGGAACAGGGGCTGTCGTGGTACATCATAGACTTGCCCTTGTAGGCGCTGTCAAAGGTCAGCCGGGTCACCTTGGTGACATGGCACCACGTCATGGCTCCCATGCAGCCATACATCAGCAGCGACAGCAGCAGGCATTTCCAGTGGGACTCTCGGCACAGCGACTTGCTGAGAGACTGCTTCACCGGCCGCTGCTGCTCCAGAGGGCCGGGAGAAGGGGAGAGAGAACAAGAGGAGAGGTCAGTAGGCTGCAGAGACAAGAGGAAAGCAGGCAGGCAGCAGGATGCTAGGGGGAACAGATGTCAAGCACAGCAAGATGGAAGCTTGTGGATCTCCTCTGCATGCCTTAGCTCTCTGCGCCAGTCCTGCCAAAGCAGCCAGCTCCAATGATGGCTCCCCTCCTCCAAACACCACATTGAACCTCATCCCACTATGCCTGCGACTCCTTGCACACAAGTCCCCTTTTCCCAATCACTACTCATAGTTCAGGTTGCTCCTACTAGGACAGCACAAGTGGTCTGGAGTACCTATAGCACAGAGACCTTCTGCAGCAGGAAAGACCTCTGTTTGGTCATAGCGATCTTCACTACACCACTTAGCAGCCCAGAGGCTCAAAAGTGCTTCTGAAGTGCTTCATAAACAACACAAACAGGAAAGTGCTCTTCCACAGCTGAAGTGCAGCCACCTTTGGATGGAGAGAAGGCAGTATTGAATAGCATCCTAAAAAGTGCTCAGACTGGAAGTGAACAACACCCCACAGACCTGCAACAGCAGGGTGAGGCGAGACATAAGGCATGGCTGGCAGCAAATGTAATTGTGTTTTGAGTGAGAAAGCCCATCTTTATGGGAAAACTGCTCTCAGGTCTACAGCGATGATTAAAGGACAGGATTTCAGCAATAGCACTTCTTAAAGTGATGGTGCATTCACTAGAGCCATCACAAAGACCTGTGAAATCCCCCCACTTAAGGAAACCTCTGACATGTTCTCCAGTACCCCAAAGGCTTGAATACTGTTCCACTGCATTGCTTATTTGGTCAATGAGACTGACATTACCAATCCCCAAGAAATGGCATGCTAAGAAGTGATTTACTTTCTTATACAAAAGACTTTGTCCAGCAATCTCCAAAGGTATGTCTCAAAAGAGGTGGTGAGAAGCACAGCCTTGGGCACATGCCACAGATGTCCCTAGGCAGCTTTCAGCTTTGCCCTCCATCTCTCACTGCATGCAGCATGGATGGGCTTCAGGCACTCCTCTCTATATGCCTTACTTAAGCCTTGAGCCCAGCTCCCCTCTGGATGTCTGTGCCTAAAGATATCAGAGCCACGCTGACTTTGCCTGAGCTCACCTGTGCTTTTGCAGGGCCTAAAGCCATCTGTAATGTCACCACTCATGGCAACGATCCTTAAGCCTGGCACCATCCCTTCTCTATTCCTTGGCATGCCAGCAGGCTCACTGCAGAGCCAGGACAGGACTGAGGAACCCCTGCAGACTATGACTTCACAGTCCAGGCAGTGTCCTCTTGCTTCCCAGGCCACTGGATGCCAGGAGCCTGTCACCAAGGATCCCAAAGATCTTAGTGGATTCGCACTGCCAGGGAAGGGGAGGTCACTTTCACTCTTGGCATGAAAAAGAACATTTCAGGAAGAACCAGAGGTTGCAAGGCATTTGCAGGCCTGGAGAAAGATCTGGGCCTCTTCTTTCCTCCACAAAGTCCCCCTTGCTTTCCTTGAAGAGCATCTCAGCCCTTACCTTCATCCCCTAGAGCCGCTGTAGCCCAATCTTTCCTCCCTTGTGGGACCACAGCCACAGTGATCAGCAGGGCTGGCTCCAGCCCAACTCCAGCAGAGGTTTCTCTCCTGGAGGCAGCATGCTGCCCTTCCCTGCTGCCTGTCTGCAATGAGTGGAACAGGGAGCCATGCATCAAAGGGATGCTGGCACCAGGAAGAGAACAATGGCACTTCCCTCTGGGGGTCCCAACCATTGGTGGCACTGAGACCTCACTCTGTGGCAACCTGCTGAGAGCAGGAGCTGGCAGCAATGACACAGAGCTGAGGAAGGCATGCAGACAATGCTGCTCTGCATGCAGCAGTGAGAGCTGCAGGTAGCTCTGCACCCTACACCCTTCCCCATGCAACCCCCAGCTGCAGCAGCATCACATGGGGAAAGATGGGAACTGCAGGGAGAGAATAGGGAGCAGGGAAATGAAGCAGGGACACCTTGCAGGAGCTGCCTGAGCTGTGCCCTGCTTTCTCAAGCCTTCGCTGCAGTCACAAGGGTCTCAGCCCTGACACAGCACAGCTCTCCTGCACTATGCCAGCACTCTGGCAGCTGAAGATTTCCTCTGCCCCAGCTGCCTTCTGCCTTGCAAGCCATCCCCAGCTGCAGCTGGTGCAGGGCTGGCTGCTGGTCCTGCTCAGTAGAAGGGTGATGTGGTTGGAACCCTGCAGAGCTCCAGGCAGAGCACGCTGCAGGTAGGGACCCGGGGCATGGCACGGGGAGGATGATGCAGCCACGGCTCGCTTCCAGGAACTGTGTTAGCAGGGCTCCAGTCCACACAGTATTCTCCTCCTAAGACTACGCAGCATCCAGACACTGCAGCGCTTTTACAGGGTCACACTAACCCCTGCTGTATGCTGTTTACATTCCCATTTTGTTCTAGGTTTTTGAGGTAAAACACGTATACATCAGTGGCACCGATGGGGCCTCTGAAAGCCAATTGAGTGCCAATAACGGGATACAACCACAGCAGAGCTGGAGGAGGAGCCAGCTGCAGAGCCTAATCCTGGTAGGAAATGCAGCATCCCTGCTCTTCTCCAGGGCTGCACAGGGCTCACATGAGCGTGCAGCCAGCTCCAAGGCTTCCCCACAGAAGTTCTGAATAAGGTCAGCTCCCTGAGCTCTTACCCAGCCTTGCAGAAGCCCAGAACAGCAAATGAACACGAAGATGAGAAAGCCGGGGACAGGGAAATCCTTTCTGTCCCAGAATGGTGTCACTCAGAGGAGCGCAGGCTGTGACATAAATGCCACAGTCACCTGCTTGCTGCAGTCAGGTGGGATGAGGTGAAGGCCTGCCCTGCTCTGCTGCAAGCAGGGTCACCAGGAGCTACCCCCACTGCTCACACCTGAAATGGACAGGTGAGCTCCACCTCTGCTGGAGAGAGAATGGAGTCAGCCCTGGCTGGGTCAACACCTTTCTGTGACCCCAACCAACGTCTCACCTTCTCCTGTCCCACTGCACAACCTCCCAAATGCCTGCAAGCCACCTGTCTCTGTGCGTGTGTGCAAAATGCATTTGGGAAATGCAAGGGGCAGGTGGATCCCGTGGGCTGTCTCCTGGGCCTCATACATGGCCTTCTGACATCACCCTGAGGTGAAAGGAGATGCATCCCCACACCCACAGCTGCTGCTCAGGGGAGGACAGGAAAGGATGGTGGGATGACTTATGAGCAGCCACGAGTCAAACTAAAATATCCACAATGCAAAGGGCAGAGGCAGCACCCAAAAGGGGCCCGTTGCTGAGCTGAGCTCTGTTGAGCACTTAGTGATATCGAGATCTGGGGAATCCTTATATGTCCCTCAAGACGACCCTGCCCAGAACCCTGATGGCCAAGCACATAGCAAAAGCCCCTTTGTTGCCCTTACCTCTGGGGTCCTGCAGCTCTGTTGAGCACTGAACAACACCAGAAGTGCTGCGGGACCCTGTCACATTTAAGACCTGCCACCATCCTCTTATGCTCTGTGCAATGGCAACTGCTGCTCAGGAGGGTCCCATCTGGGCCCAAATGACATCCCACAATCGCAGCTCAGAAACCACTACCCTGGAAGCAGCAGCTGGTTCGGCCCAGGCTGGCAGTGCTGCCAACTGCAGAAGAAAAGGAGAAGCAGAGTATCTAGGAGGCAGGGAACCCTGCCAGCAGTCAGCTCCTGCAATGGGCCCAAGGTCTCCATTTTACAATTGGAAGAAAACCGGTTCCCTCCATCACATTCCACCTCAGCAGTAGGATGAGGGAATTTTTTAGGTTGTCCTCAGGCTGAAGAGCCTGTGTCTTGACATTTCATAACCTGCTGGGTGGAAATGCGTTGCTGAGAGGGATTCAGCCCGGCGCTGCTAAGTGTAGGTGTATGCCTGTGATGCCAACAGGAAGCAGGTGCTTGGATGGAACAGCAGCTCCTCTACAGCCAGCTCTGGCTCACTGCGTGCCTTGCTGGGATGAGCCAAAGGGTACCTGGAGACTTACCGGGATCTGAGGTACAGTGACCTGAGACACAGAGATAAGGCACCTTCAAACAGGACAGACCCCATTTCACCTTTTCCAGACCCCAGACATCCCTGTAAGGAGAAGACGCAGCCTCCCTCTGTCCATGGCAGCTCCATGGCAGTCCAAGACAGCTGCTGACTGAGGGAAGCGAACCCTTAGACCCATGCGTGCAGGTCATGGACTCCAGCCCTTCTGTCTGCTCCCACAGTGATAGTGGCAGTGTGTCTGCCAACCACTACAGAGCCAACACAGCCTGGTTCATCTTCTCATGACTCTGTGTGGCACGGGATGCCACATAGAGCCTGATATATTCACCCATGCTTCACTTGTGTCATCCAACTCAGCTCTTGAGGTGACACCTCTTGGAAGGAACCACACTCCCTTGGACATAGCACCGACTCACAACACCAGCAGGGCACAGGAGGTAAGAGACCACGTCCAGGAATGATACATGTATGTATTTGTCCTACAGAAGCACCACGTTGCTCGGGCTCTATCTGGAGCCCTGGGGCTCAGGGGTTGTTGGACAGCAGCAGGAAACGAGAGCTGAGGAAGAGCGTCAGAGTACACTCTGTGTGCACAGCTCCCCAGACCTTGAACTTCTCCATTCCTCTCCCACAATTATTTATATCTAAATACACGACTGTATATATAGGACAACTCCACTCGCACGTATGTTCTCCCCAAGCCGTGGAGGCAGAGAATACGGGACTATGCAGCACCGCCAACTGCAGCTCCCCGGCAGCAGCGGACGGCGATGCGCAGCCCCGCGCACCCCCACCGCGCTGCCCTCCGCAGCCTCCCGCAGGTGAGGAGCGCTCCGCTCTCCCTGCGCTGCTGCTGCTCTCCGGGGACTGCGGTGGCCCTTTATCCCCGTGGGAAGCCCGATCTGGGGTTGGGACAAAGGGGCTCAACCCGCTGCCGGCCGCGTCTTCCCTCGCATCCCCCCGAGGCAGGGACAAGGAAGAGGGAAACTCATTTTCCCAAGCGCGGCCACTTCCCACTGCAGCAAGCCAAAGCCCCGCGCTCTTCTTTTGTGACGGTCCCCATTCTTCCCCCCCATCCCCGGCATTCACATCCAGGCTCCGTTCCCGTCTCCTGCGCTCCTTCCAGCTGCGCCAGGGCCGGGCCGGAGCGAGAGGGTGGAGGGGAGGTGGGGGGGCACCCCGGGGCAGCGGGGCCGCGGCAGGGGAGGGGAGGGGGCTCCGGGGGTCCGTACCTGTGCGGGCACGGCGCGGCGCGGCTAGCGGCGGGGCGGTCAGCGAGCGCGCCATGCAAAGCCGGCCCCATGCAGATGGGTAGGGTGGTTGGGGGCACCTCACCTCCTCTCGGACCCCCTCCGCCTCCTCCGGCGGCACCGACGTGCCGCTACCTCCATCGCTGGCCGCGGCCGCCGAGGCCGGGGGGGACATGGCGGCGGCGGGGGCTCCCCGCTGGCGTCGCCTCCGGCTCCGGCCCGCAGCCGCATTATCCCGCCCGCCGCCGGGCGCTGCCTCCCCGGACCCCGGGCGGGCGGCGGGGCGGGCGGCGCGGCGGCATAACCCCACCGCGGCACGGCACCAGCCGCGGCACGGCGGCAGCGCTCGCCGCCCGCCGGCCCCCGGCCCCGCCGCAGCGCAGCGGAGGGCGGGCGGAGCCGCGGTGGGAGGGACGCCGTGGAGGGGGACGGGGACGGAGACGGAGGGGGGCGGCGGGGAACGGCGGGTCACCTTGAAGAGGGGATGGGGGGGAGCGCCGCACGGCCGCCCCGAGCTCCCGGGCAGCGGAGCCGCACGGGAGAGCTCCGCCGCCGTCCCGCCGAGGGTCCCCGCTCCCGTTCGGGGACAGCGGGAGCTCTGGCTGCGTTTTGCCCGTTTGTGTGGATAAGTCGGCTGGAGGCTGTCGTGCGGCCAGCTGGAGCTGCTGGTACCGCCTAACAGATCCAGCCTCGGGACTGGGGGACCCGAGGGAGACGGCAGCATCCTCAGGGGATGCACACAGCACACGAAGGGCTCAGACCCAGATACTGCAGGTACAGACCTGCTTCCATGCCAGCCTTGGGAAATAGCTGTCTGGCTTTTCACAGAATCATAGAATCACCAAGCTTGGAAAAGACCTCTAAGATCATCTTGTCCAACCACCATGCCCACTAACTGTGTCCCTCAATGACACATCCCTGCATTTCTCAAACACCTCCAGGAACAGTGGCTCCATAACCTGGATTTCCCCACATAAGCTGCAGAATTTGCTGGAAATCGCTTCACTTTTTGCAATCTCTGAGGCTCAGCCTTAGGGCTGGGATGCACGTTTGCTCTGCTGCCTGGAACAACATAGGAAACATCTGTAGGCCTCATGGTCTCACTCGAGGAGACACACATGGGGAACTGCAGCCACTGCTTCCCATGGGGACAGGTGTGGCAGCAGGGTAACGCTAAGGAGCTGCCTTCCAAAGAGGCTGGGATGGATTTCCTTTCTCCATTCCCCTGTTTCCATGGGAACAGCAGCACGCAGGAACAGCCTGCTCTGAATTTCACTGCCTCTTTCTCAGGCACCCCCTTCCCAAGCCTGCAGGCAGCTCTTGGCTCCCAAAGGGTGTCAGAGCCATCCTCCGTGCTGCTTCCGAGCAGAACTCAGCACTGTGTGCACCGTGGGCACAGCCCATTCCAGCCGAGGTGTCTGCAGCTGAACACTATCGCATGCACACTAGCAGACATTTGCAGATCATCTGCATGCATATATGCATTTCTGCTTTATACAGTGATGGGGACTCGTGGGGGAAGTGACATCAGCTGGACCAACAGGAGTGTGTGAGGTGATTGTCCTCCAGGAGCAGTTGTTCTCTGTTCACTGTTGCTCTCCCAGATGTGGGAAAGTGACCCAAAGAGGGCGGATGGAGGGGAAAATAGAGTGATACGAGTCTACATCTTTGTATTCAGACCACCACAGGCTTTTGCTTGGCAAGGAGCTCCCCAACAGCACCACGGACTGCAGGGAGCTGTTTGCTGTGGTTTGCCTACTTTGGTTTGTTCTCTGCTGGGCTTAAACCTTGGGATGGTGGCTGCCAGTAACCCTATGGAGCCATCCATGCAAGACATCTCCTATCAGTGGGTTCTAGAACTACCAATGATCCAGAAGGATGCTTCTTTTTTTGTATTGAACGCCTTGGATTCTGGCCCAGGCAGAACAGTCACTGCATCTCAGAGACAACATTGCTAAGCACAGCCCCAGCTTTCCTATTTCTGAGTGGGGATGTCACAGAAAAGTTCTGTGCCCTGCTCTGTCTCAACTGAAATGTGAGTTCTCAGCCACCGAAAGAGGCACACTGCAGGTTTCTGAGCTCAGAAGGGAATGCAGGGACATGTTTGCTATGTGCTGTGAAGAGCACAGGCTTCCCCCAGAGAATAAGGTGGTATGATGTGTAGGTCCTTTCCACCCTGCTCACCTCCCCACAGGCTGGCAGCCAGCTGCATATGAAGGAAGGTGTCTGGTTGAAAGGAAGGGTAGGAGGGGTGTTATCTGCTTCCCAAGTTACTCCTTCTGTACACCCTTTCTGAAGTGAAAATGCTGTGGGTTTGGGGGTGCTCCAGCAGAAGGTGATATTGGAGAGTGGTGAATTTCTGGTACAGGGATATTTCTGATTGCTGGGAGAAGCAGGAAATCTCTCAAGAAGACATGGCAACCGAAGCAATATCCCTAGAGGGACGTCGGCAGGTTTATTCTCCAGATACCCCATATCTGCCACTCTGCAGAGACATTCATATCTGTTCCAGGCAGATATAAAGCTCTGGGTCATATTGGCAGTGTTCTCCATTCATTTTCTATCATATGTCAAGCCAGAAAACTTCTCACGCCTCCATCTCTGGCACTGGCAGGAAATCTCCTTTTCGCTTCTGGTTCAGTATGGTGTCAGTTTTTACCCCGACATTAAATCTGCACTTCAGTTCTGGAAAATGTTTGAAAGAGGCTTTCCATCACACCAGGCAGGCACAGATACCTCCCTTTGTTTCAGTGTTTGTACCATAAGTGTAACAGTGGATGCACTGCAATGTTCTGCAGCAGCGTATCTATATAAATACTGGCTGTAGCTTGGTTGAGTCCAATCGGTCAGGCATGGTCAAACCTCAATCTCTTGTTCCTGAGCAATCAGAGATTCCTACTGCTCTGCCTCTTCTCTCTTAAGAAGGTGTGTTACAGAGAATCCCCTCATGTTGGCCACAGGATTTTCTGAGCTCACAGATTGCAGCCAATTAAATTCAGACATTTCAAGGCTATTTTGTGCAGCTGTCTGAGCCTTTCAGAAAGTGTCGCTCCAATTAAACTGCTCCTTAACAATGCAACAAAAGGAACACGGGTGCAGGGACGTGCTTTTTGCTCCAGTTAAATACAGCCCTTTGCTGCTGCTCTTCAGCCTTATGGACATCGCTGCGGCTGTTCACCTCTTCAAGCATGGTGTTCCCAGGAGATCTGTGCCATCACTGAGATTTCCCTTGGCTACAGCCAGGCTGCTGGTTTTGTTGGTTTGTTTCTTTGCAGTGAAGGGGAAACCCACTGAAGCCTGCAGGGCTCTTTGCCACTGGCCAAACTGCCAACCTGTGGGTGAGCAACCGGCTTCGAAGGTCTTTTAAAACAGCACTTAGATGCAGTTGTTTGCAATGTTGTGAGGTCCCGCTGCTTGTGCTCTGTGGTACCTTTCACACCTGGGAAATCTCTGTTGCCTTCTCCCATCCTTCCATTCCCAGCAAGCTTCCTGAGCACAGTTTGTTTTCTTCTCACTCAGCCCCCAAGAGAGGCTGTTTCTCCTTCACTGCAATTATTTGTGAGGCTCCTCAGAGGTTTCTGGCACAGCCAAGTGACTTTCCTCACTGTAACAGCCCAGCAGGTGATCTCACATCCCCCTCAAGCAATGAGCCCCCCCGGGCCAGCCCCTCTGACCTGCTGAGTGGCACCGCTTTGACCTGTGCTTGGCTCCTGCATGCTGTATGTTGGGATGCCAGCCTTTCCCCTGCCTCCCAAGCCAGCTCTCCCTCCTCTCCTAACCCCTTCCTGGGTTCCTCGCTTGAAGCACTGTGGCTCGCCCAAGTCTATTCTCAGCTTACAGTGATGCAGGCATAGAGAGACACAAGCCCTAATGCAGCCTGGCAGCTCGGTGCGTTGGCTCTCCGGAGAGCAGCACCAAGCTGCATGAGTAATATCCAGCAGCACCGTACAGCTTGCTGTGAGTGGGACAGCCACCTGCAGCAGTGCTGGGGAAGGTCTGGAATGGAAGGGAACATGGGAGAGATGGAATAGATGGGAGGGTGCAGCCAAGTTGGGGGCAGGCAGTGCACAGTACTGCCTCTGGCAGCAGGTCTGGCTTTCACAGCTACAGAAGGAGCCCCAGGTGACAAGATTTCTCACCTCAGGCAATGTCTCACCATCCAATTACGCCTGGTTTTGATGATCTGTCCTTTGAGGCCATCTGCCACCCCCTTCCTACATCTGCCACCTCCCTTGGGAGGGCTCTGGAGCCCGCAGCAAGGCGCACTCCAATGAACACACTGCAAGACATTCCCAACCATCTGCACAGAGGTGAACAGAGCCCTGCTGCTGCGCTCACAGGTCCGACAGCAGTCCCATGAGAAGGATCCAGTTCAGAGGGAAATGTGGTTAGCACGTCTGGGCTCTTTGTTCACCCAGCCTGCAATCTAGCTTGCTGTTCAGGGCAGCTTGAGACAGCCCTGGTGTTGAAAATCACACAGCGGGGCCTGGCACCTCTCTGGCACTGCATCTGAGCTGGGAGCCTGTCTGGGTGGCTGCTGGTGCCGTATGCGGACACTGACCTCTAGTGGGTACAGATCCCTTTATTTCATAGAATTGTGGAATCGCTTGAGTTGGAAGGGACCTTTAAAGGCCATCCAGCCCAGCTCCCCTGCAAAGAACAGGGATGTTTCTCCTTGCAATGGTAATGATGTTGAGTGACATAGCAGAAGGGGGTGGTAGAGAGCCCAGAATCATAGAATCATTACTGCTGGAAAAGACTTCTTAAGATCTTCTAGTCCAACCATCCACCTACCACCAATATTTCCCCTCTAAACCACAAGCAATAACTTTATGATGGAGCTGTAATTCCGTACAGTATAGTGCTGTATAAAAACCAGTAAAGGCATTTGGGGAAGTATTTTATGGGTAACATAAAGCTGAAAGATCAGGAACTCTGTGTGTGTGGGAGGAACTTCCAGGGGAGGTTCCGGTTGAATATTAGGGAAAAAACTCTTCTCCAGAAGAGCAGTGAGGTGTTGGCACAGCTGCACAGGGAGGTTGTGCAGTCACTATCCCTGGAGGTGGTCAAGAGCCGTGTGGATGTGGCACTGAGGGACATGGTCAGTGGGCATGGGGGGGTGGGTTGGTGGTTGGACCAGATGGTCTTAGAGGTCTGTGAGTCTATGAAAAGGGGGGCAACTCCTGGCATGGCTCAATGGCTCTCACAGAAGATGTGTAAGAGTTTGGCCTATGATGTGCAGACCCCAAGCTGATCACTTCCCCTGTGATTTCTGTGCTGCACTTTGGGCTGGCTGTGACAGCCCAGTAACACCCAAGAATGAAGAGAGGCCCAGATGGACTCTGCCCAGTGAGGGGCCCTGCAAGTTATCAGCTGTGTGCAGCAGGGTCAGAAATGACATCTGGGATGCAGCCACCAGCAGGGTGTGAACGGGGGTGCCATGAGTGTATGATCCAGATCCACAGGCAGAGCTGGGAGGTGTGGGAGAAGCCTGGCTGGGCAATGCTCAGAGAGTGATGCAAACCTGCAGCAGCTGCAGCCGGAGGGGAAATCCTCAGCACGCTGTGTGTGGTTCTGAGCCCACGTGCCCAGTGCCAACCAGGTAAACTCCCTGCAGATGTGGGAACAAGCAGGTCCTTCCCCTCCTGCTGGGTGCAGCAGGAAGGTGTGCACCTTGCAGGTGAGAGAGGAGCAAGTGAAAATAAAAGCAGTGAAAGCAGCAAGTGAAACCTGATTTCCAAGCGTCACCCGTGTTCAGAGCTATCTAGATTGCCTTCTGTGGAAAGCCCACTGCGTGGGGTGCTGGGAGGTAACCAGATAGAGCCCACAGATCCCTGAGGGACACAGCTGGATGGCTTTGATTTGGGACCTTTATAGGCTATCTGGTCCAACGTGGTCGGGATGAATAGGGACATGCACAGCTAGGTCAAGTGCACAGAGCCCTGTCCAGCCTGACCTTGAGTGTCTTCAGGGACCGGACATCCACCACCTCTCTGTGTAACTTGTTCCATTGCCTCACTACCCTTACTGTAGAAAACATTCTCTTTATACCCAGTCTTAACCGCCCCTCTTTTAGACTGCAACCATTTCCCCTTGTCCCATCACGACACGGCTGCCACTCAAAGGGCCAAACCAGGGCGGGATGGGGAAGCAACACGGCACACTCCGTCCGGCCTGGGGACACGCTGCGGCCCCGGGCTGCCGGCTCCATCACACGGCAGACTCAGCCCCGCGCACTCGGGAGCAGCCCCCGGCTGAGGAAGGGCCCCGCGGAGGCGGGTGCGGAGCCGCTGCCCGCAGCGGGGGGAATCCCGGGCGGGCGGGGCCGGGCGCGGCTGAGTCAGTGCGGGCGGGTGGAGGAGGAGGAGCCGACGAGCGGCGTCGGAGTCGGCGGTCGCTCGCTGGCTTTCCGGCCATGAGCCCCCCGGAGCCACGGCTGGGGCCGGAACCGGGACGGGCTGGCGGCGGGTTCTGAGAGCGGCGGGATGGCGCGGCCGGCGGGCGGCGAGTGCTGGGAAGGCGAGGACGGGCAGTGCGATTCCGGCATCGAGTCCCTGCGCTCGCTGCCGGGCGGGCGGGATAACCCGGCTCCCGCAGACACCCCGACCCTCACCGAGCCGCCGACCCCCGCCGGGGGAACTCCGACCGCCGCAGGAGAGAACCGGACCCCCTGCGAGCCGCCGACCCCCTCCGAGGAGCGCCTGGACTCCAGCTACAGCTCCGGCGCCCTCCCCGAAGCGCTGCCGACCGCCGAACCGCCACCGCCGCCCGACGGCTCGAACCGGCGGCAGCTGGAGGCACTCACCTACGTCTCCGAGGACGGTGACACGTAAGTGAGCGCGGCTCCTGCCGGCCCCTGCGCTGCGGGCTGGGTCCGCTCTCGGGGGACGACCTGGGAGCCGCGGGGATGCTCGGCGCCTCCGGGGCTGGGAGGCCCAGCTCCTGGCGGGACAGGGGACTTTCCACTCCTGCAAAGCTCTCCCAGGGTCGGAGGCATCGCTCCAGGGCAACGCAGTTTGGCCGCTAGTAGCTGCGTTCGGCTCATCACGTCCCCCTGCCTGCGTTCCCTCTGAGGGAGGGGTGGGTTCATCGCAAACACACACGGTGTGAGTGCAGGGTGCTCACAGCTTCGCCCCGAGCCTAGGCTGGTGCTTAATGCTAAGTAATGGGGCAGGAGGAAGAGAAACCAAAGGGCACCGATACGAGCAAGGCAATGACTTAATAGTAGCTGAGCAGCAGGCTGGAGCAGGAGCTGCGGGGAGGCAGAGCTGCCGGCTCCCAGGACTGCAAAAGGTGGAAGCCAGCCACGGTGTTTACTTCCTGCTAAGGATGGTGCCTGCACGGCTGCTAATTAGCTCATTAACGTGGGATCTTTGCTGAAGATTTGTGGCAGGTCTGGCAGCAAGCAGGACCGGCTGCATGCAGCTCCCATGCCCCTGGCCATAGTGTTAACAGCCAGCGATGCCAGCGGGGAGCATCGGGCCGGCCTGGGGAAACAGCGCTACAGGAAGGCAGTCAGTGGGTGCAGCTGCTTGGAGCTGCGTGTGCCGTTCAAGTCTGTCTTGTAGGGCAGCTCAGCCCGCTGCTCGTCTGACTTGCTTGGCCAGAGCCTAATGCAAGCAGCTCATTAACTTGGGAAGCATCAATTGGTGGTGCCTTGGCATCTCCTGCCTGGAGTTACTCTCCCTGAGCTCTCTCAGTGGCTGCAGCCACTCTCCTGTTCTCTCTCAGCTACCATGCAGTTCAGAACAGGAAATCTGCACAGAGCGAGGGGGGAGCCTGCTGTGCACTGGGGCTGGGGGTGTTGGCCCAGGGCCTTCTGAGCCTGCTCATGGTGCTGGGAAGGAAATGTATTCTTGAGGTCACCGCGGCTGGGTTGTGGACTTCTGCCTTTTCTATTCCTGTCTCTCCTCCTGACCCTGTGGCGGAGGTGGGCAGCATTTATATTTAGCAGTGCTGAGCATCCAGCGCTCTGCTCAATGCAAATGGGGACTGCATGTGCTGGTAAGTCCTTGCAGAGTGCTGCTGGGGCGTAGGGCTGAGGCCCCCCCCAAGGGCAGAGGGGCTGCTGGTGTAGGAAGGAAGTTGCCTCATGGGGAGGCGTGGGGTGCTGGCCTCTGAGATGCGTGGGTGCCTCGACACGAGCCTTCCAAGAATCATTTGAAAAACCTCAGCCCCCCCCGGCCTCCTCTGCGGTCCTTCCCCTGCTGGCCTGGGGAAGTCAGGGCTGTAGCAATGGGGCATGTGGCTCCCAGAGCTGCCACAGCAGGCGTGGGCAGTGCTCTGTACTTAGTGTAGCATCCCACTTGTTCCATGTCAGGCATAGAGATGTGCTGCTCCTGAACTCTCAAGCTGTCTCTTCCAAGCATCCGTCTCTTCCTTTCAACCCAGCTCCTGTTCTGATAGGATTCCAATGGGACCTCTCTGCGTGGAAGCTGAGAGAGGGGCTTTCCAATCACAGGGATGGGGAGCTCCGTGCAGGCAGCTCTGGGGTTGTGCCCTGGCTTTCAAACAAGTGCAGCCTTTATCAGGAGCCTCCAAGGAAACCCCCTCCATCTCAGCCTTGCCATGCAGATGTGTAAGCCCTATGTCCTGGGAAAGGAGTGGGCGTAGGACCGGCTTCTGTGAGGTGGGATGGGGCGGTATGGAAAGTCTCCTCACTCACATGGATTTATGAAAGCCCCTGCCAGCCTGGATAGATAGAGCTGGAGTTGCTCAGGAAAGGAGAGATGCAGAGGAAGCCCAACTTCCTCCTTCTACTGGTGATGAGTGCTGCCCCATCTGCTGATAAGAAATCATGTGCCACTGAGCTGTGGGCTGAGGTGTGTTTGCGAGGGCTGGGGGACTGTTCATGGGTAAATGTGGGTCCCCACTGGTGGTGATGCTCTGGGCTCCGCGTGACTGTGGAGCAGGAGGGTCTTCCCACCCAGCTCCTGCCTGCTTGGGCTGTGGTTAGGTGTGATGATGTCCTGCAGGGTTAGGAGCTGCTTTTAGGCACTCAGCAATACATGGCCATCTTAACTCCCTCGTCTCACATGGCCCTGCTCTAGAGATGGCTGCCTGTATGCTGGGGAGCCCTGCTTCTCAAGTTAGTGCTTTTTCCCTGTTCTCATGACTTCTGTCTGGGCTCAGGGAAGTGTTTTTAGACTTACTGCATGCTTAGGTTTACCCTAGAGCTGGTGAGAGCTACAGGGAACTTCAAGGTGCCAAAGGAGGAAAAAGGGCTGGAAATTTCTACGTGCTAGGCTGCAGAAGCCTGATGCCAGCCAGTACAAGGGCAGGGAGGTCTTTCAGTCCTTGCTTGGCTGCTACTTTGGAGGCAGGAGCTCAGCTGGGTTAATGAAGGAAGCTTTGATTTCTGTCAGTTATGGGTTGTCTGAATGATTTTGCATCCATATCAGTGTGGATAACAGAGGAGGCAGATGTGACAGTGAAGGATGGTGTCTGAGCCAGGCGCTGTATGGGGTGGCCCTGCACCTCAGGGAATCCCCCCAGTAAGTGGGTGGTGGATCTGAGCCCCAGGGCTGGTGTTTCATCCAGAGAGCAGCCTGTGGCAGTGCGCAGTGTGCCAGACTGTAAGCCATGGCTCTGTACAGGCTCTAGCAAGGTCTAGCCACTGTCCGCAAGCAAGAAGTTGTTTTGAAGAGAGGCTGTCTCTGTGTGCATGGGAACCAGGAATTGCCTCCTGATGAGCAAATGGCGTTGCCATGGCCAGTGAGCCATCTGGGGATTGAAATGATTCCCATACTCCTGGGACAGGCTGTCTTGCTTCTGGCTCACTCCTTCCCTGCAGGGATGCTGGTGCAGAGCAGAGCCCCATTCTGCATGCAGACAGGCTGAGCTCACCCGATGTCAGCACTGGGCAGAACCACCTCTGCATGCGGGGAGGCATGGAGCTGTACAGCAGCGGGCTGCAGTGTGGGACACTGCCACGCCGCCTGACAGAGGTTGGGGCTGGTGTGTGAGGAAGCGGTTAGCAGTGCAGGTTGAAGGGCTGGAGCAGGGCAGCAGCGTAAGTGTGGAATTCCCCTTCTCTTTTCCTCCCTGCTCACACTCTCTGTGTCGCTGCTGATGCCATTTCCTCCTGGTAACAAGCTTCTCTTGTGCAAATTATGTGCACGATTTCCTCCTCCTCTGCTCAGACAAAACAAGGAGCCAGAAGCAAAGCATTCCTGTTGAGCTTATCTGGAGAGGGATCAAAATGTGTTGGGGTGAATTCCACTGAATGCCTGGTCCCTTGTTCTGGATATGTTGAGGGTGAGATGTTAATGGAGAGGCTACTCTGAGGACAAGCTGTTGTGTTCCATGGATGGAAGGATCTGCACAGTCAGCCCTTGTTCTAGAGAGATAGCAAAGGTTATTCGGAGGTCTGCTTGTGTCAAAGCTGGGTGTCACCATACCCTGTCCTTGTGTCTCTGCTTGCAGCATCCTCAGGCCATGACACTTTCCCCCTGGCAGCATGCAGGCACCTCTTCCAATGGGCTCATCAAGCTCCAGTGGCTGCTGCTGCACCATTCCCCGGCAGCTCACCGCCTCTGCAGCCATTTCAGGAAGCTGAGGCCTGGCAATGAGGAAAGAGGGGAGCGAATGCAGAAATGAAAACCGGGGAGGAGGCTGTGCCTGGGTGGAGAAGGAAGGCAGAAGTGGGAGGAAAAAAAGCAATCCTTTGAAGGAGCTTCGAGGGAAAGCCTGAGATCTGACTGGTGGGAAGGGGCTCTGGTTGTGCAACTCCTGCAGCGTGGATATCCAAACACGCTGAGCTACAAAGCACCCAGCCCAGGGCGGGGGAAATGCCGGCAGAGGGCTGGGCTTTCCACGTCCCCCTGTGACTGTAACACCTGTCCCCACGCTACAGAGCATGGGGCATTCCAGGGTACCCTCCCCAGCTCACCCTAACCGGGCACGGCTCTCTCCCCTGGGAGCCAAGTTTGGCTCTGGAAAGTGAAAGCGGCAGAGGTTTAAAGTTCAACCCAAATTGCTTTGGAAAGTCCCCAGGCTGCACGCGCTTATCTGCGCCATACCTGAGAGCAGCACATCCTGCCATCTCCTCGGCACGTGGGAGCAGGTGTGGAGAGGCAGGGACTGTCCCTGGCAGCAGGCAAAGGCCACCTCAAAGTGCAGCCTCGGCCTGCTGCAAATCTATTGGGGCGTCTTCCTGCCCACTGCCAGGCCTGAGAGCTGTGGGAAACAGCTGTAGGTAGGGGAGCACCTGCTGCTGCTGCCATATTTCTGCATCTGGTCCTGTCCTGCTCCAGAGCATCAGCGGTGCGGGGCACCCAGCGGCCTCATGGAGGCAAAATGTGGGTGGCTCTGCTTCCAGCGGGGAATTCCCTGCAGCAGCATGACCCAGGGCTTCCCCAAGGACGCAGCTTTTCCGCAGGCAGCAGGGCAAAGGGGAACTTGCTCGTTTCACTGCTGAAAACGGGGCTCAGCTGAGGGTGCCTGGGGTGCCGAGTACTGGCTTGATCCATGGAGGAGGCAGCTTTGATGGGCTGCTCAGGCTCTGCAGCCCTCCTGCAGCCCCTCCTGCCTCCCTGTAGCCTTTGAAGGATGTCCTGCTCCTTTACCCTGCGCCCATGAGGGGTGAAGCAGGTTGGTGGTGCTGGGCTGGAAATTCCCCTCGGGCCCACTGCTGCTGCTCTCACTTCTGTTCTGACTGCACGGAGACAGTGAGAACTGGTGTAAAACCAGCGCAAGCATTGCAGCAGGAGAAGGGCAAGGGATGGGTGGGCTGAGAATGAAATCTACCCTGGGGCTGGGACAGCCTGAGCATCCAGCAGTGGTGAGTAGCAGGTCTGTCTGCAGGTACCCAGCTCTTCAGAACACTCTGGTGTATCCCTCTGCATGCCAGCCCTGTCACAGCAGCACCAAAGGGGAAGAGGAAATCAGTGGGGACTGGAGGAGAGGCTGGCACAAGGGCTGTGCCATGCAGGTGATCTTGCACTGGTGCCAGGCTCCTGCCCAGTTCTGGCTGCCTGCCTTGGTGCAGGAGAAAGCAGAAGTGTCATCATGTGGAGCCAGCAGTGGGGGACTGGAATTCCCCTGGTAGCTGCTGGAATTCAAACCTCCTGCTCAGTGGGCAGACCTGGACCTTGGGCTCTGCAAAATGCTTCTCAGGCTTTGCCATCTTCCCCGGCATTCACTGTGGCCCAAGGGAGGAGGGGGGTCATGTCCCCTGTGGTCAGCAAAGGGGTCTGTCCTGGGGACCTGAGACTGTGCTTCTGTCCCACCCTGCAGCTGAGCTGCCCTGGAGAGAGAGCAGGGTTGGAAGCTACGAACTGGTGGGTGGCTGGGGGAAGTGGGGAGGTTATTTCAATTGCAGCAGTGGAAAATCTCTGCCCCTGAACGTGTCACTTGGGACTGATTTTTTTCCTTCTTTTCTATCCCTGTTCCCCTGTGCAGGTTGGTTCACCTTGCAATTATTCACTGTGTCCCAGATGTGGCACTCTGCTGCATCGCTCAGCTTCCCAGAGAGCTGCTGGAGATCCAGAATGACCTTTTCCAGGTATGACACAAGTGAGATGGTCAGAGGGAAGGAGGCAGGCAGGTACCACCCTACTGGTTGCCTGCTCTATCAGCCTTTTCCCTAGGGAAGCCTGCTTGCTGTAGGGCATGATAACGACTTGTGGGCAATCCCTTTCCAAAGAGGGGGAAGGCAACACCTTGGGAGGGAGGAGAGCAGCTCTCGGTACTGGGGATGGAAGGTTGGCCACCCCATGCCACCAGGCTGCTTGCTGGGAGCTGGCACTGCATGGCACCCCTGCCTCTTACTTTCTGCTTTCCTCCTCCAGACCCCACTGCACCTGGCAGTCTATCTGGAGCAGCCCAGCGTAGTCCAGGCACTAATCCACAAAGGAGTCAACCCTGGGCTGCAGGATCGCAATGGCAACACCCCACTGCACCTGGCCTGTGAGCAGCAGCGCCTGCGCTGTGCCCGGCAGCTGCTGCAGGGCACGGCTGAACCCCCTGGGCACTCCCAGGACCTGCAGCTCCAGAACTGGCAAGGTGGGACCCAGGGGGCAGCCCAGGAGTTGTGTTGTAAATCCAGGATCTTGGTGGGAGACTGGAAGTGACGCTGGCTGTCTCTCCTGTCTCTTCTCTGCAGGCCTGGCCTGTCTGCACATCAGCACCTTGAAGGGGAACATCCAGATGATGTCCCTGCTGCTGCAGAGTGGTGCCAACATTGATGTTCAGGTAAGGCTGGAAAGGGCTGCTATGGGGCTGCACCTCTGCACCCTGCCTGTGGGGTGTGGGTGCTGTAGGGGGGGACCTCACATCCACATCCTTGTCACTCATAGGAGGGCACAAGTGGGAAGACCCCACTGCACATGGCAGTGGAGTGCCACAACCGGAGTGCTGTCCAGTTCCTGCTGCACAATGGGGCCTACGTGGATGCCCAGATGTACAACGGCTGCACCCCGCTCCACCTGGCTGTGGGTCGCAAGGACGCTGCCATCGCCGCCATCCTCTCACACTCCGGGGCAGACACCCTACTGAGGAACATGGAAAACGAGACAGCCCAGGACCTGGCTGATGGCAATGATGATGTGAGTGAGGCAAGTGGGGATGCCGAGAATTGTATCGGCATGTAGGAAAGGTGGGGGCTGCGGGGTGGTGGTAGAGGCACAAGAAGGATGCTTATAGCCCCGCACCCTTGGCTTTTGCAGCTCCTCGCCTTGCTGCCCTTTGACGACCTGAAGATCTCGGGGAAGCCCGTCATGTGCTCTGAGTGAGCGGTGGACACAAGGCCCACAGGCGGCCTCCTCGCCCCATGCTGCCCCCCTGATGCCTGCAATGGGTGTGGAGCCATGTGTTATGCCTGCCCGGAGAAGAGTTTTGTGGGCCTTGGGCTGCCTTTCTGGACAGAAGGAGGTGGCACTACGAGCACTACACAGGGGTGGCTGTGCCCAGATTTGTGCCTGGTGGGGTCTGTGCTACAGATCAGCAGGACTGAATTCCCTTCCCTACCAAGGGCCTGAACTGCAGGGGCTGTGGGCTGTCGCTGACTGGGGATGGAGCAGGAGAGGACTGTTCATCACACTGCACAGGGACAGAGTATCCTTTGGCACCCCAGCCCTCATCAGAGCAAGTGTGTGTGAGCAGCTAGCGCTCACTGTAATAAACCTTTGTTCTGGCTGCAGGTGCTCCAGCTCTCGTGTCACCCAACCTCCTCCACTCCCACACAGTGTCAGGTTGATTAGAAACCATAGGGTCTTCCCTGGGTTCTGCAGGCTGAAGTGATGGCCGGACGGGTCGTCTCCACATCCTTTAGTTCCTCACCTCCCATCCCTGCCTCTCACCTGTGCTGTGGGAACAGACACCCAGCCCAGCCAGGGGAATTCCCTGCTTGCCTCCATGGAGCAGCTGCTGTTGTGCGGGGCAAGCCCTGGATGGCGCAATCACCCTCGATGCTGCAGAGCTGCTCGCAGCTTTCTTTCTCCCTTCTTGCAAAGGCTGATGTGAGGGAACACTGCCAGGAACGCAGCACTTGCTCCTCTGGTCTCTTGAGCTGCCATTGAGGAGCTGTGTTAGCAGCACCTGCCAAGGCCGGCTGCCCTGTGGCTGTGGGATGCAGCTTCTCACAGTGCTGTGGTGGTGCCAGGCATGAAGGAGAAGGAGCCGGAGGGGAAAGGCAGAAGCAAGTGATCTACAGTTTGATGATTATTATTTTTTAATAATAAAACAAGTGCTTGGGTTTTGGTGTTGTTTTTTATGAGTGTTGTAAACCGTTACAGCGTGGCTGTATCCAGCCCTGCCTTCTCGCAGCTCCTGACGTGTAGCCGGGGCTGCCCCGTGTTTTCCTCCCGCCCTCCGCCGTAGCGAGGCCGGGCCCGGTGCCGTGGCTCCGCACGGCTCCTCCGCGCCGCCAGGGGGCGCTGTAAGGGCGACGCTGCGGCCGCCGGGCGGGAGTTCCGCCGCCGGGAGCGGGCTGAGGGCAGCCGGCCGGGAGCGGAGCGGGCCGGAGCGGGCCGCAGGTGGGTGCTGGAGCCGGAGGGGCTGCGCGGTATCTGCGAATGGGTTTGCCGGTCAGGGGCCGGCCTCGTAGCGCTGGGAGCTTCCTCTGCCTTTCTCTTGTCGGTTCCCGGCGGCTGTCCCCGGTCCCGGGCCGAAAAGCCGTGCGGTTTTGCGGCGTGAGGCGGCCCCCCCGTGAGTCCGGGCCCGGGCCGGAGGGAGAAGCCGTGTGAGTGAGTGCCGTGGGCCGGTGGGTGCTGGTGATGGGCCGGCGGTTGGACTGAGTTGGTTTGTGAAGTCTTTTCCAGCCTTAACCATGGTGGGATTCCGTGCGATGGGATCGTGCTCGGAGCGGGGCCTGGCTCTGTATGCTCGAGGCTTCCCGTTAGGTGCTGCGGATGAGCTGGGCCGCGGCCGGGCGGCGTTTCAGCCCCGAATCCACGACGCAGCTGAGTCAGGAGCCCGAGGCGTGGGGCTGGGGCCTGGCTCGGCCCTGCGGCCGTGCATGCAAAGGGCAGCCCCCTGTGAGCCGGGGAACTGCAGCCGGGCTGCGGTCCCGCTCTGAGGCGCCTTTCATGCCTCGTCCCGCCACCCGCACGGCCCCCTCCCACCTGTAACACTGGCGGCCCTGTTCCCTCCGAGCCTCAGCCTGCAGCTCTGAATCAGCGCTCGGCGTCTGGGAGCTGCTAGCGCACACATAGAGGGCCATTGTCCCGCTGTATCCTCCTATGGGAGAGAGGGGCTGCTCCTGCTCTTGCAGCAGTGCTGGGGGTGGGGGGGTGGCAGACTTTTGGTCTCTTGTCAAGTTGTGAAGGGACGCGTGGCTATGAATGTAGCAACCGACCTTGCAGTTTGTATCAGACTTCTGCAAAAGCGAAGGGCCTTTCTGCACCCTCTCCTTGGCAAGAGAGATGCTGCCATCAGCCAGGGTTACCTCATACAAACCTGGGGCACGTGGGCAGCATCAGCTCCCAGTGCTACTGCTGAGCTCTTTTCCTTACATCCTCCAGCACCCTGCAATGCCTCTCAGCAGGAGAGAGGCCTGAAGGAGGGGAGGGTAGGGGCAGAGACGTCAGACTTCTCTTTTAATGAGGAGAGAGCAGAGGAATGGGAAGCAGGCCCCAAAACCTGCTCCAAGCTGTTTGCACTTCTACCCAGGATGGGAATTTCTGGCTCCTGTAAGTCACTGAAGCCTTGGCTTATGTCAAGTTGTTGGACACCGAGGCCTGTCTGCAGCAACTGAAGATTAGAAAAGCCCCTGAGGCCTTTCCCAGGGCACAGGAGGACAGTAGGAAGGGAGAGCTTGTTGCTCATGAAATGACAGGGGACTTTTTTGCCCTTACAGCCCTAGCTTTGTTAGTACTCTGAGATTCATGCATACTGAAGACCACAGCTGTATGACACTGAGGGGCCTAAATTCCTGTGAATCACTTGATTTTGCAGGGGGAGTTAGCATCTTTGGCCATTCATCTTCCATCACAGGAGCCCAGAGCTTCATCTGTTGCATTTTTATGTACTCCACAGCACCATCACTTGACCGGGCTCCTGTGGGGCTTTTTCTGCAGCAGAGACTGAGGCAAGAATGGAGCATGGACCAAAGATACCTCCTCCCTGCTGCAGAAAGCTGCTTTGACCTTGGAGCAGGCTGCTGCAGGACAGGAGGATGCCAGTGGCCTTGGGTGCAGAAGTCTGTGCCAGTTTCCTCATTGCATATCTGCTGCTTTTTTTCTTGGTATGGCCAGGATTTGCTTGTGCAATGGAGGGGATGGTGGGAAGAACTACAGGTGCATTACAGCTGTCATAAAGCTGAACAGATCAGCCCTCAGGTCTAGTGCTGAAGATCATCAGATGCCTTTGCAGATAGCACTGGTAAAAACCCAATCAGCCAGCTGATAAGAAGGTTCCTTCCCAGCCTTGCTCTCTGGCTGTGCCTTGTCAAGTGGATGAGCCCTGGTAATTTCCTCAGAGCTGCAGGGAAGCCCCAGGACTATGTGCTGTCCCAGCAGGGAGATGGGTGAGCCTGGCAGCCACATGCCCCCTATCTCTCTGCTCACTTGGTGTAGTTGGAGGGAAAGCTCTGAAAGAAAGGCTTTTCTGGCTGCAGGCTTGTAACATGAGCTGCTAGGTAGAAATCTCTTTCCATTTGATGACATTTATTTTTTTTTCCACTCAGAAGAAAGAAGTCTGCGTTTAGCTGTGCTAAAGTTTAACCTGAAAAGGTGAGGTGCAAGGTGCTCCTTGCTTTTGGAACAAAGGCGTTGTCAAAACCAGCCCTTTACAACAGTGTTCAAACATCCTCTTCAATCCTGGAAGCCCAAGCTTTTAAGTCTACGTGTTCCTAAGCCAGAGCAAACACTGTTAACAGATGCAAATATAAACTCCACAGGGCCTTTCCTACTCTGTGTTCTGTGATAATTGCTGTCATTGCCGGGGTGGGATCTGGGTGCTGCCTGCTGGGCAGGAGCAGTCTGGGAGGTGGGTGGTGCAGGTAGGCAGGGGAGCAGGCTGTGTGTTGGTTGTCTCCCATCTGCCTCTTTGTCTCTCTACAGATTTTGTGTTCCCCTCATGCCGGCTGCTCTCCCCGCCATGGCTACAGGTGAAGAAATGTCCCCTGCCCTGCAGGACTCCTGGGGGGACTTCTGGCTCTTCCGTTTCTTTATTAATGCTGCTGGCTACGCGAGTATTGTAATACCAGGATTCCTCCTCATCCAGTACTTCAAGAGAAGGAATTACCTGGAGACAGGTAAGGGCAAGCAACAGCTTCCCTCCCAATATCCCGCCTCCTTTGAGCCCTCTGCACCCCCGTTCTGTCACCCTCAGTCAGCGCTGACAGGTGGTTCTCTCACTGTGCTTTGTTGGACCAGCCTTGACCTGGGCATAGACCTCCATCCCTAGGAGCTATCCTGAAACAAATCTCTCCCAGGCTCCCATAGCAGCAGATACAGAAGTTTGTTCTGAACAATTAATTCAGAATCTGCCTGAGGCAGCCCAATCCATGGCTACATAAGTAATATGAGAATTTGTCTGCTAAAGGCCGCAGTCTCTATCTGGTGATGCATGTAGTGTAATGAATGGACCGTTAGTCACAGAGAAGTTTAGTAAGGAGGGAGCCTACACCTCCCAAGCTGGTGTGGCTTATGGCACCCAGGCTGTGGTTAATTCTGTGTCTCTTATCCCTTCAGGCCGAGGCATTTGCTTTCCTGTCATCAAATCGTGTGTATTTGGCTCTGAGGTGAAGTCTGTACATCCAGAGGATGGCTCCCTGTCATCCCGGGCAGAGCCTACAGAGTCCTCTACAGCCCGACAGGTCTTCAAGCTGCTCTTCTGTGCTGCTGGTTTACAGGTAGGGGCTCTGTGTATGTGCGCATGGCTGTACCACTCAGAATGGAGGGACTGGAAAATGAGTTTGTACTACCAGTTCCTTGAAGATGCAGCGCTGTCCTTGACAGGGCAGGGTTGGAGGCTGGGACAGTCTCTCCACTAGGATAATCCACCAGGGCTGCTGTGTAACCTTTGAAGGAGCATTCTGGTGTTGTCTGAATTAAGACCTCTCTCATCTATCCAAGTGAAGTCTCCTGCATCCATGGACAGGGAAGATTTTGAGGCTCAGAAGGATTGTTTGGGCTGCTCTTGTTCTGGCTCCCATCAGAGCTGCAGGTAGTTTGGAGCCCTCTTAAAACACAGGCTCTCTTCTGGGTCACTTTCTGGGGCTGATGGGTTCTGCCCTTGATAGATTGGATTCAGATAGCAGGGAAATACTGAATTCAGTTACAAATAGAGAAGATCTTTTAGTTTCCTTTAGTCTCAGCTACAGCCTAATTATCATCAGGAAATGCAGCTTTTTGGTTCTGTGAGGACTAAATTTAATTATTATACAAAACTCACACATCCTGCAGCCAAGCAGAAGATGCCCACACACTGGCCTACTATCCCAGCACATTCAGACTTACTGCGAGGACACCACCGTGTCATTTCATCTCTCTGCCTTAGTTACTTGGGAGAGAACAGTCCATGTTTCTTTTGACAGAGGCTCAGTGCTGTAGCGCTGGGGCAGCATAAATAGTGGAGCTGACAGCCAGAGCAGTGATTATCCCTGGAGAATAATTATGTCTGCTATAAGCTAGAATTGATTTGGGTGAATGAACTTGGTCTGTAGCGCTGGAAGTGTAAACCAGCACAGAGGCCATTGGGAAAGCTGCCAGGACCTGCTGCAGGGATCTGGCACCAAAACCAGAGCTATACATCAGTAATGTTCTCTGATCCTGTCCATCTGGTTCAACAGGCAGTTTAAAACAAGTGTTTTCTGTATACTGAGGTGTTGCTTTGTGGGCTTCTCTTTCCTCGTAGAGGCTTTACTTGAACAGGGCTGGTTTTGTTTGGCTCTAGTTGTTCCTAAGTGTAACCACAAGGTACGGTGGGCTCCTGCAGGTTGTTTGCAACAGGAGCAGTCCCATCTCCCAGTGTGTCAGGGAAGCACTGCTATGAAGAGGATGAGGCAATGACTGGGTGGACAAGGATCTCCTGGGATCTATTCTTCCAGTGGTTGTTTGTAGCTGTGTGGATTGTAACCCCTGTGCTTCTCCTGCTTCGCAGGCTTCCTACCTCACATGGGGTGTTCTCCAGGAGCGCGTGATGACAAGAACATATGGTGCTACTGAAACGGACCCTGGTGAGAAGTTCAAGGACTCCCAGTTCCTAGTATTTATGAACCGCATCCTGGCCTTCACTGTGGCTGGTCTGTACTGTGCCCTGACCAAGCAGCCACGCCACGGAGCTGCTATGTACAAGTACTCCTTTGCCTCCCTCTCCAACATCCTCAGCAGCTGGTGCCAGTACGAGGCACTCAAATACATCAGCTTCCCCACCCAAGTGCTGGCCAAGGCTTCCAAAGTGATCCCTGTAATGATGATGGGTAAACTGGTGTCACACAAGAGTTACGAGTACTGGGAGTACCTGACAGCTGCCCTCATCTCCGTGGGGGTCAGCATGTTCCTGCTCTCCAGTGCTCCCAACAGACACATGTCTACTGTCACCACTTTCTCTGGTGTAGTCCTCCTGGCCGGCTACATTGTCTTCGACAGCTTCACATCCAACTGGCAGGATGCCCTCTTCACCTACAAGATGTCTCCTGTGCAGATGATGTTTGGTGTCAATGTCTTCTCCTGCCTTTTCACAGTGGGCTCACTCTTGGAGCAGGGAGCGTTGCTAGAATCAGTGCACTTCATGGCTCGTCATTCGGAGTTCACAGCCCACGCGGTGCTGCTGTCTGTGTGCTCTGCCTGTGGCCAGCTCTTCATCTTCTACACCATCAACCAGTTTGGGGCAGCTGTCTTCACTATCATCATGACTCTCCGCCAAGCCTTTGCCATTCTCCTCTCCTGCCTCATCTACGGCCACACTGTCACTGTTGTGGGTGGACTGGGTGTAGCTGTCGTCTTCATGGCACTCTTCCTCCGCGTCTATGCCCGCAGCCGCATGAAGAAGCGCAGCAAGAAACTACCACCAGGGGAGAGCCCTGTACAAAAGGTCTAAGGAGCTGAGGCCAGGGCCTCTGAGCTGTGCCTGCTGTCCTGCCTCTGCTGGGGGGCGCTTGCTTGATCTGTCAGCACCCACTGAGAAGCCAGGTGGGGTGTGGTTAAGCTGGACAAGTGACTTACTTTTCCACCTGCTTTTCCTGGGGAAGGGGCTGCAGCAAGCCCAGGGAATGCTCTGGGTTGCCACAGGTCCAAACCTTTCTATTTGCCTTAATAGGTCAGAGACTTCCAGCCAAGGCACAGGCCTAGGGACTTGCAGCTGCAGGGGTAAACCAGTGTGGGGCTGCTGGTGCTCCTGCCCCACCTGTGTCATGGTTTCTCTTTAAGGTCATTGACTGAACAAGGGAGCTCTTTTCCACGGCACCATCTTGCCTCTATGTCTGTCGCTGCTACAGAGCTCAGCAGGAAGAGAGGGCAGATAAAACACTAGCTCTGTCTTTGAAATGCCTCTGTATGAGGCAGAGTCCTGAGCTGAGCCTGTGGGAAGTAGGACAGAAACTCCCAGCCTCAGGCTTCCTTCCCAGGAGGTGCTCCAGGTAGGACAGGCACAGCTCAGAGAGGACCTGTCCTACTGCAGGCCTGGGATCTGCTCTGGGAGGGCATGCTGGAATCCCAATTTGGTTTGTCAGTCCCTCACCCCAGCTCCAAGTCAATTTTCTTTGTTCCTCCTTGCCCAGGCTGATTTTTATGCAGAGACAGAGGCTTGCTGAGTTATTCTAGGTTGCTTTTCAGTTACATCCACTGCTCTTACAGGCCAAAGGCTTCAGTGCCCAGAATCCCCCAGCATCACTTCATGGTGTCACGGTTTCTGGACTCTGTAGCTGCCATTCAGAGAAGCACAAATACCCACTTATTTTTTCCCTGCCAACTGGAGGTATCAGCCCCAGCTTTCATGGGGCCTTTACCAGTGCCCCACGGTGCCTGGAGGTCTGCAGGAGGGGACAGAGCCCTCTGTCATGCCTCATCCCCTCTCACCAGGCAGCAGAGGATGGAGGAGCAGGTGCCTGCCCGTAAGGCAACAGGGGATGGAGCAGTAAAGGCTGCTCCCACTGCTCTTCTCCAAAGCCTGGGTTGAACCCATTAACCCTTTTCTCCCCATCACAACCTGACTGACAAAGTCAGCAGTTTTGGTACTTTTGAGAAGCAACGTTTTTCTTCTTTTTATTTTATTAAATTAAAAATATGCTGCATATAGTACCCAAGAGGTAAATAGTTTTTTTTGTATGTTTGTTTTTTCTTTCCCCTATATCTCCCTCCCCCTGTATCCCACCTTTCCTTCCCCAAGCTGTTCCCTAATCTCCCAGTCTTTGTTATGCTATCTGTTCTTTTCAAACATGGGTACATCTGCCTGCACCCAGGGGAGGACCTACAGCTCCAAAGCCCCATGCCTGATCTCTGCACAAACATCTGGAGAACATAGCCATGCTTGAACCTCTGCTTGGGCTCAAGTGCATCAGGACCTGCAAGTCTGTACCAACTTAATCGTGATAAAGACTTGGGGACCATGCAGGAAACCCAGGAGCTGCAAACTCCAGGAGGATGGAGCTGCAAACAGGGTAGGTGGATAGAGGTGATGCCATTGGTGGCCAGAGCCCCCACTGCTGTGGCAAGGCCTTGAAGGAGCCCAGCCATCATGGAGTGCATTTTGCACCAACACCAGCTCCACAAATCCTGTATAGGCCCCTGCTGCACAAGTGAGGTGTTGAAAAAAGCTTTCACCCTATACTTGTGCTCTCTGGGCCCAGCAAGATTTGGAGTCAACTGTAGAGCCTTGAGGTGAGGGTTACAGGAGAGGCTGATAAGGCACATTAACATTACCTCCTCTTAATTCTATTTCAGTGTCTTCTTCCCTTGCAGCAGCCTTCTGTTTCATTCTGCTCCTTCTTCCTCTTCCTGTTATAATTCTACCCCATCTTCCACCCTTGTAGCAGCTGCCTTCTGCCTTCCACTTCATTCCACTTCCACCTCTGCTTCTGTTTCCTTCCTCTTCTATTTTTGTTTCAGGTTCTACTTCTGGTTACACTTCTGCTTTGAGTTCCTCCTTGTTCCATTCCTTTCCATTTCTGCTTCCACTTAATACCACTTCGACTGCATTCTGCTTCCTCTGGCACCTCTATTTCATTCCACTTCTGCTTCCTTCCCTTTTGATCTCCCCTTCTGCTTCATTCTCTTTCCAGTTACACTTTAGTTTACTGTTTTGCTTTGTTCTGCTTCTCATTCCTTCTTAAACTTCTGGTTCCATTTCAACCTCTGATTCTTTCTGTCCTCATAGCCGCCATCTTCCACCCTTACAACAACATTCTGCCCTTCCATTTCTGATTCCTCCCACTGTCACTTCCATTTCTTTCCACTTCACTTTGCTTGTGCTTCCACTTCATCTTCCATTAACACTTCTGCATCTGGTTCCACTCCCCACCTGCTTGTCTCCTCCTGCTTCCGTTTCCACCATTGCAGTGCTGTGTCCTGCAATGCCTCAGTGTGCAGGCATGACTCCAGTTCCCACCAGAGCTGTGCTCTACACCCTTTTTCTCTTTTCAAGATAGATGCTGGCTGAAACATCCACTCCATTTTGTGCCTGTGGCTGCTGGCATGCCATTGAGTAGGACTTGATCTCCCTTTCCCCTGCCCAACCCGAGGCCAGCGTGGCAGAGGGTGACAAGCCTTACAGCTGAAGTTTGATGCAAAGAGCAGATGGCTCAGATGATGCCCCAAGCCTCTCAGTCATCCAAGAAACAGGTTAAAGCAAGGTGCTGCTAAGCCCAAAGGGCTGCAGAAGCTTTAAAACAGCAGGCTGGATGGCAGAGGAAAGGTGAAGTCTAGAGCAAAACCTGCAAAAGCAGTATGACATAAGAGCTAAACAGGCAGCTGAAGTCCCCAGCAGTTTCTCTCCCCCCACCCTCATCACAACTCTGCTGCAAGGGAACAAGCAGATGGCCCCTGCCGCTGCTCCTGCCCGGAGAGATGCTTTGATTAGACCAGCCAGCAGGAATACACACTCATATCCTGTTAGTTTACTCAGCTGTCAAGCACAGCTTGACAAGGTTTCTCTGCCAGCTGCAAGTCATGCAGCACTGCAGGCAGAGAGCTGGGGATCACCTCTCCTGCCCAGCAGGTCCTTTCTCACCTACCCTCTCTGTGCTGTCAAAGCAGGGAAGTAGCAAAGGTGAGCTAAAGCACAGCACCTCCTGCAAGTGATACTCCAGGTTCATATAACCCCCGCTTATACATGGCAGGAGATAACAGTCCCAAGCAGCTCACCAGTGCAATGAAGCGTGTCTGCAGGCAAAACAGGCCTGTCAGCCCTCTCAGCACTGCACAAGCTGGGCTCTGCATAACTCTACCTCTGGAACTGAGCATCCTCACCTTCCACTTTCTGAGCACCACCAGCCTCAAGCATGAAACACAACAGAACCATTGATGTAAACCTTGTTCTTTTGACACTTTTATTTCAGTAGAACAAAACATCAGGAAAATCAATGAAAAGTAACCAAGCCAAACAAAATACAGTCCTACTCTGGGGGGCTGGAGAGAGGAGGACTCACCTCAGCTGAGCACAGGAGATCCCATGGGGCGTGAGAAAGACTGACCCCTCCACAAATCCATTCCTCATTAGATGATGTTACACAAGTAGAAATGCACACAGTAGATGTGCCTAGGGCTGCCTGACTTGCTCATTACTGACAAACAGGGAGTCCTGTCTCCATTCCCCACTACAAAAAAGGAAAAATAAAAACAGAAGACACCACTAAGGAGCCAGCAGCAGCTGGTGGGACCAGAGACCCCTCTTCTAAACAGCCATGAGACTGGACAGAGGCAGGAGATGGAAGAGACTTCCTTCCTTAGTCCACCTCTTCCATGCGGGATGTGTCTTCATCTCCCTCCAGGGGTGGGATTTCATCAGAAGGAGCCGTGTTGGACTCTTCTGTGATCACCTCATCTTCATCAATACCTAGGAGAGAAAAGGGAAAGAAATGAAGCTTCCAAGAGACACCTGACTCCCACAGTCCCACAATAAAGGCTGGCTCCAGTCAGGACCCCAAGCAAGAGCACCCAGGAAACATGCCAAGCCACAGCACTCCCTGATTGACATTTCTGCCTAAAAACACAGTTTGAGACAAGCCTAAATGTAAGCAAGCTCTTATGAACAGATGGGCCCCTCTTTCCCGTGGTAGACTTCTGACATTTACTAATAGAACATCAGTGATGTCACCTGGGCAGCCTGGTGTTGACCATAAGGCCAGGACAACCTTGCTTAAGATTTCCACTTGCCCCCAGCCTCCTTACACACCCAGCTACTTCTGCATATCACAGCAGCACTGCTCATTTACTGGCCTTCCTCTCATGTCCCAGCTATACATCCTTTGCTGCACAGGCTACAGGAAACTATTCTGCCCGCTTCTGCCAAGGCACCTCACCCCTTCCTACTAACTTCTGTAGGAAGCTCCAGCTCAGACACCTTGGGCACCTATATGGTGTCGAGCCAGGAGCAAAGGTGAGAAGGGGCCATAGGTCTGCACCTCTGCAGATACTTGACAGGTGATTTCACAGCAGGTTAAGGAAATCTCGCCTCACCCAGGACCTTCTCCAGTAGCTTCACATACCAAGCCCCAATTTGATCATCCTGTAGATGCGGTTGGAGTGGGTCTGAGGATCTTCCAGGGAGAAGCCGGAGGACAGCAGAGCAGTCTCAAAGAGTAGAACCACCAGGTCTTTGACAGCTTTGTCATTCTTGTCAGCATCAGCCTTCTGACGGAGCGTTTCCACAATCGGGTGGTCAGGGTTGATTTCCAAGTGTTTCTTCGCCATCATGTAGCCCATGGTAGAGTTGTCACGCAGTGCCTGAGCCTTCATGATGCGCTCCATGTTTGCTGTCCAACCATACGTGCTGGTGACGATGCAGCAGGGAGATGAGACCAACCGGTTTGAGACAGTTACCTGACAAAGTAGCCAAGAGTTAGAAGAGCAAGGCTCCCAGTATACCCAAGAACAGACCCAGCCCCAACACACAACACCCCATCATGTAATCATCCCAGGTTCACCTGGGGACAGCCCAAAGCAAACAGGGATCCTTCAAAACAGCTCCAAAATTGCTTGACAGAACAGTTTGGAAAGCTCAGGCAGCACCTTCGGTACCCGCTACATTTCCCACACTTACCGTCTCCCATCAATGCACGTATTTGGGTCAGTGCCCCTCGCCTGCAGCCTGGCTGCTTAGAGCAAGATGGTGCAGTGCATGCTGGGACCTTCAGTCTCCTTTAGCGGCTCCTCTGCAGGAGATGAGGGAGATGAGAGGCATGCATTGAGCTGGGACCCCTGTCTGCATCGCGGAGGGGCCCAGCCCTCCTCCCACCAGCCCAGGACGCAGCCCTGGCTGAGCTCCTCAGCCATCTCACCTTCTCCACTTTCTTGTCCAAGATTTCCTTCATGAGTTTGCAAAGAGTCTCAAACTTGGCTTTGCTCTCCTCCATCTTCTTTTTCTCCTCCTCATCCTCAGGTAGCTCCAGTCCCTCCTTAGTAACTGACACAAGGGTCTTCCCATCAAACTCCTTGAGCTGCTGCACGCAGTATTCATCGATAGGCTCTGTCATGTACACCACCTCGAAGCCACGCTTCCGCACACGCTCCACAAAGGCTGAGTTGGCGACCTGTTCCTTGCTCTCCCCTGTGTTTATGGGTTTAGAAGCAAAATGTCATAAAGATTTAGGAGCTGCTTACAGCAAAGTAAAAAACACCAGTCTCTCAGAGCCCCTGATGTGAAGTTGGCTGCAGCTATGGCTCTGGGCCTGGTATCCCTCCCCCAGCACCTAGAAATGGTCTCTTTCAGTAGGGAGAGCCTGCTAAAGGCAGCAAGACTTGCCTGGAAGAATTTAAAGCTGGTAGACAGATCATGTACCTCATCAGCAGAGAGAGATCTGGCTCACCTGTGATGTAGTAGATACTCTTCTGCGACTCCTTCATACGGGACACATACTCTGCAAGTGAAGTCATCTCATCACCTGACTGAGATGTGTGGTAGCGCAGCAGCTCTGAAAGGCGCTTTCGGTTTGTTGAGTCCTCATGGATGCCCAGCTGGGGAGCAGAAAACACATGCATGTGGACTCCAGGATGGAACTTAAGTACACTTGGCTATCCCCAAGACACAACTAGCTCCTAACCACAAGAGTCCAACTGCCTACAGAGGCGCTCTAAGGCACTTTTGAAACCCACCTCAAGCCCAACACCCTCATAAAGAATATGTGGTGCTGGAACAAGCCTGTTCCTAAGGAGATGGATCACAGGTCCCTCCCTCCTCCAAGTGCAGTACGTCCAAGCCCTCACCTTCAGATTCTTGGAAAAGGCCTCATAAAATTTCTTGTAGTTCTCTTTGTCCTCTGCCAACTCACTGAAGAGCTCCAAGCACTTTTTGACAATGTTTTTGCGGATCACCTTGAGGATTTTGCTCTGCTGCAACATCTCACGAGATATGTTCAGAGGTAAATCTTCTGAGTCTACAACGCCTCGGATGAAGTCTAAATAAGGGAAATAGAAATGACATTAAGATCTCTGGACTTCATTACAGTAGAAAGGTTAAGACACAGACTGCTATCAGCCCACTGCAATTGGCAATTGCCAGCCACTGGGCACTGGGAGCAACGCACAGGCTGGGGGGTCCCAGCTCAGTCTGGGAGGCTGAGACAGGGGGGCTCTTACTCAGGTATTCAGGAATGAGCTCATCGCAGCTGTCCATAATGAAGACACGCCTCACATAAAGCTTAATATTGTTCTTCTTCTTCTTGTTCTCGAAAAGGTCAAAAGGAGCACGGCGTGGGATGAAGAGCAGGGCCCTGAACTCCAGCTGCCCTTCCACGGAGAAGTGCTGTAGGGCAAGGAATGAGAAAAGAGCTGCCATTGTCTGAACCTTATAAGCTTTCCTACAAGCACCTGCACTGGGCAGGCTGAACTGCTGCTCCTCAGCACTAGGGCTGAGACCCACCTTGACCGCCAGATGATCCTCCCAGTCATTGGTGAGGCTTTTGTAGAACTCGCCATACTCCTCTTGGGTGATGTCATCAGGGTTGCGGGTCCAAATAGGTTTGGTCTTGTTCAGCTCCTCCTGGTCAATGTATTTCTCCTTAATTTTCTTGGTCTTTTTCTTCTTGCCTTTGTCTCCCTCCTCCTCCTCATCAGAGCCCACATCCTCAATTTTTGGTTTCTCCTCATCCTTGGACTCTTCCTCTTCTTTCTCAGCTTTCTCCTCCTCTGCCTCATCATCACTGATCTCTTTCTCACGCTCCTTCTCCACCTGTGGATAAAGGGACAAGAATCAGGGCCATAAGCCTTGTTTTAGCCCCAAACAACCGCTACCAGAACATCTTTATTCTCTGGACAAGCAAAAAGGGCATCCTCCCTCTATAGCTAATTCAGATGGCATTCAGCAGCACAGATCAAAGACTGAACACATGTCTAAATATCAACTACATTTGCCTCTAATCAATTTCCTCTGGCCACAGAAGACAGTAGCCGTTCTTCTCTCATATCCTCCTCTCAATACTTCTCACCCCTCCCTCCAGCTTTCCCAAGGGTCCCCCCTCACTTCTCTCACATACATAAAGGGTGATGGGGTATCCAATGAACTGGGAGTGCTTCTTCACCACCTCCTTGACACGCCTCTCCTCCAAATACTCTGTCTGGTCCTCCTTCAAATACAGGATCACTTTGGTGCCCCGTCCAATGGGCTCACCTATAGCGTGAGATGACAAAGGTGTGGGTGTATAGAAGGGCAATGTACAAGGGGACCAGCTCTGGGAATATAACTAACTTGACAGCACAACGTTAAGAAGGATTTAAAGGATTGCAGAGATAGATACAGCTGGTTTTGTGCCATACGTACCACGGTCAGTCCGGACAGTGAAGGAGCCCCCAGCTGATGACTCCCAAGCATACTGCTCGTCATCGTTGTGCTTGGTAATGACAACTACCTTCTCAGCCACCAGGTAGGCAGAGTAGAAACCCACACCAAACTGCCCAATCATGGAGATGTCTGCACCTGCCTGTGAGGGTGGAAGGAAAGTAAGGACACAGGAAGCGTTTGTAATGGCTTCAATCAGCAGAGAGCTGGGTCAGCACACACAGATAAAGGCACAAGTGCCGACAAGCAGCCAGCCCTGCCCTCAGCACCTCCCTGCTGCGGAAACGTGTTGGGGTGGCCCAGCAGCTCCCACAGCAAAGAAGACAGCAGGGCTGGAGGCCCCAAAGCAGCCAAACCGACCCACCTGCAAAGCCTCCATGAAGGCTTTGGTGCCCGATTTGGCGATGGTGCCCAGGTTATTGATGAGATCAGCCTTGGTCATCCCGATCCCGGTGTCCAACAAGGTGAGCGTGCGTTCCCGCGGGTTGGGCACGATGTCTATCTTGAGGTCCTTGCCGCTGTCCAGCTTGGATGGCTCGGTCAGGCTCTCATAGCGGATCTTATCCAGCGCCTACAGGAGACAACGGGAGCCGCTCGCTGCCGCCCCCTGCCCGCCGGCCGCCGCCGAGCACCACGTGCCTCACCCCGCTGCTCCCAGGGCACCCCCAGGGCCGCCCCAGCCCCCTCGCCCCCCCCAGCGCTGGGGCTCACGTCGGAGGCGTTGGAGATGAGCTCCCGCAGGAAGATCTCCTTGTTGGAATAGAACGTGTTGATGATCAGCGACATGAGCTGAGCGATCTCCGCCTGGAAGGCGAACGTCTCCACCTCCTCCTCTCCATGCTGCACTTCCTCGGGCATCTGCAAGGCAAACCCACGCCGTGTGTAGCAGGGACACAGCGATAACAGCCCACAGCACCAGCCCCGACCCCCCGCCCGCCGTACCTCCGCGCCTGCAGCCGGGTGGTGCTAAAAAGAGCCCGCAACCCCCTTTCGGCTCCTTTATATAGGCACGCTGCGCCCCGCCCAACCCGCCGGCTCCTTCCGCCTTAAAGCGGCCCTGCAGACCGCCGCAACCCGCTGCGGTGATGTCTGCAGGCCGCGCGGTGGGCCCATCCCCGCCCCCCTTTAACGGCGGCGGCCCGCGGAGGAGCACAGCGTAGGCGGGGTGAGAGCGCTGCGTTCCAGAGAGTTCCACACGACCCCGGCGGTGGTCGCGTCAGGACGGACAGTTCTACCCTATGGCAGCAGGCGGCGCTGCGGGCATTACTGAGAACGGGCTCTTTGCACACAGTGATGGACACGGACACACGTTTCAATCTTTTTATAGAAAAAAAAAAAGGCAACTGTACAGATTTACACGGGGCGGGGGGCAAACAGGGGCAGGCCGGGCCTGCGAGCTGCCGCCCGCCTCCTGCAGGCCAAGGAGGGCAGCGAACAAAGGCAGAACGGGTTATGAGGGGGGGCAGGGGAAGCAAAGGGGGCAGAGCTCTGCTGAGCCACGGGGGGACATGGGCGTCTAATGCCCTTCAGACCCTGCGGCACAGGATGAAGGGCAGGTGGGGCAGTAACACTGGATACCAGCCTGCAGCTCTGCCTGGCGGAGAGGAGGAGGCTCGCGATGGCTTTTGGCCTTGAGCTGGGGAGCTTATGCATCACTGGAGGCAGGTGGACCTCAGTCAGGTGCCGGGAGTCTTACACACAGCGTGGGGAAAGCAAAGGCACGTAGGCCTGAAGGCATCACGCAGCCGGGCATGGCAGGAGTCACGCCGACCCTGGAAGAGTGGAACCGTCCCTGGATGGAACGTCTGCTGTGGCAGTGCGATTTGGCAGGGGCAGGAGTGAGGTGTTATCACCCCACAGCACGGAGGCGTCCAGGGTGTCGGAGGTGGATGCGGAGCCATCTCGGTGTTCCTGCACCCTCTGAGTGCCTCTGCTAGATGAGAATTTGGAACAGGAAGGAGATGGCAGCTCCCAGGGCCAAGCCCAGCGTCAGGAAAAAGGCCATGACTGCTCCAGCCGTCTCTGCTTCATGGGCAAGTACTTTCCTATGAGAGAAACAGGCATCAGACTTGTCCTCAGCAACCCCTCCCTGATCCCCATGCAGCCCACCCGGATGCCCACCCTGATGCCAGGGCTGGCCTTGGGCTGCCACCCATCCACATCCCCAGAGCTTACTCACTTGGGCCCGAAGCACATGCAAAGACTGGCCAGGTAGCCGTTGGAGATGGAGAAGAAGATCATGAAGATGATGTACCAGGCATCGTGAGAGAATATGACAGGCAGGTGGCTTCGGGGTTGCACATTGCACAGCATGAAAAGGGGGATGAAGATGACTCGTAAGACCACCATCACCGGCAAGAGGTAGCTGTCTTTCCCGGGCTAGGAGAGAAACACAGGGTATAAATGAGAAGTAGATGTTCCCCATCCTCTAGCATGCCAGCAAGGGCTACAAAGAGGCTGTCCCTTCTGCATTGCAGCCATAGGGGAGGCAGGAGGTAAAGATGATGAGAGACTTTTTCTGCTGCAACAAACTCCAACATCACCAAGTGATGCAAGGGGTGGATGAGGGCAGCTCCTGAGCCCCTCTGTGCAAGGCTCCCAGACCCAGAGCTCCTGCCTGCCATCCTCTGGCTCTCACTGTCCTGCTCCTGCAGGCTCCTGCACGCAGCCCCAAGGTTTCTCCTTACATCAGTAACAGCTACTTGAGGCTGAGAGTGCTCTTCCCACTGCTTTCCCAGTCCTGGTTGTACTCATTAGTCTGTCACTCTCTCCTCAAGCTAGATGTTCACCCAGAGGAGAACATGCAGTTATTGTGCTCTCATCCCCCTAAGTGAGAGGAAAACCAACAGGGACTGATAGATTTATTGGCATAGCTGTGAGTGGAAACACTCCCTCCCCAGGATGAAAAGATGGATAAGTTCAATACTGCTTGTTCTTTCCCTACCTCTCTGGGCTTCATCAGCCTGGAAAGCACCTGCTTTCCAGCTGCTGCTCTGCTGGGGCTGGGTGCAGGACTCGTGGTGAGGAGGTCAGCGTGCAGAGGAAATGGACGGACCACCAGTCCCACCACAGCTGGCCACTGCCCTGAAATCCCGTCCTTAGCTGTCTTGGAGAGCAGCAGTACCAGAGCCAAAATACAGAGCTGGGTCTGGGATCAACTGCTAAGCCCTTTCTCCAAACAACAGGGAGTGAGGACAGCCCCGTGCACACACACGCAACCTCTTCCTGCTGCAAACCATTGCACAGGCCAAGGCCAACTGAGGTAAATCCCCTCTGGCACCCCAAGGCCTGCAAACTGGGCTTAAAACAGCTCTCCAACCTCCCACGCCATCCCCCAGCCAAGTGGGGCGAGATCCAGCAATCTGGGAAAGGGATTGTGCTTGGACTCTTTTGGATGGTGCTGGGAAAGGCACGGATCAAATTATGGGCTCCCCAAATCCCAACACAGTTTTTGGATGCAGAAAGATGGGACAAAGCAAGAGGCACCATCCCCATGCTGTCATGTAGCTAGGATGAAGGCTGGTACAAGATGTGCCTGGCTCTCTCCTGAGTCCCCTCAGAGAGGAAACGATGACAAGACCCTGGGGTCTGGAGTCAGAGGAAGCCCCCAGCAGCCTCGGAGGTGGCAGCCCTCCCTTGGTTCATGAACACATGGCAAAGATGATGCCAGCTGTTGTGTCTCTGGGCAAACCAGTGAGAGCAGCAAGATGTTTTCCTTGCAGGGCCCCAACCAGGGAAATGAGGCACAAACCACACCACAGTCAGACTTTCCACCCAGTGCTGTTTTGGAAATGTCTCCTGCTGGGTCATCGCACCACTGGGGTTGTGGCCTGGACACCAGTCAAGGCAGCTTGCAGCCAAGGTTGGGGGAAGCCAGCAGCCATGGCCACGGGCGAAGCAGCTCTAGGCAGCAGGGCAGCCCAGCACAGCCGGGCCGGACAGACCCTGCATTGCATGCTGCTGTGAGAAGCTTCTCTAAACAAACAGCCTGAACAATACAGGGGAAACAGCACTTGGGGGGGTGGGCAAAGGGGCAGGAAGAGACACAGACAGACCCCTTCCTCACTTACTGCCATCATGACTCCCACCACTCAGCCCAGGGCACAGCGAGATGAGAGAAAGGGACCTGGGCATGGGAGGGGACAGTCATGACCTGCATGGTGTGGTTCTGCTCTGCTGCCAGGACAACGATTTTTAAAGCAGCTGTGTACTGTGCGGAGGCCAGAGGTTTTATTTCAAGCTGCCCTGTCTTTCACCCTCTTTCGCTGCCGCCATCCTGCCTGGCTGTTTGCATAGCTGGAGTGAAGGTTTGTTTACAGAGGCTGAAACAGAGGAGGCAGCTTCATCCAAGCCATGCTGAAAGAAGGCTGGGAGGAGAACAGGACGATACTGTGGCTTTCTGCTCTAACCCTTTTCATTAACCATCTAACTCTCTGCTTAGAACTTAAAGCCAGAGCTCGAGTCAGTTCTGCGCCCACTTCCTTCTTCAAGCCATGGATGGCAGCCCCAGTGAGAACAGTGGCCAAAGGGCATGGGAATGGAGAGTGCTCCCTGCCCCCAGCTTACCCATGTGAAGAGGGCAGTAAGACTCCGTCCCGTCCAGTCAAACACATTAAAGATCAGGAAGCAGGAGACAGGGATGAAGTAGAGATCTGCAGGAGGGGAAGAAGGTCAGTGACAAGCCCAGGGTGCCCTGGGCCATCCAACTGACTACACAGAGACTCTCCTTCAAGTCTAGGGTCCTCCTAGTTTCCCACTAAGAGCTGGAATGGTCTCCCAGCCAGACTGGTGTCTGCATCCAAACCTTCATGCATAACGATCTCCCCTTTCCCTCAGGCACCCCTATTACTTCAAGCCCCACCTTCTTTCCTCCCATTTAGCTTGTTTCCAGTTTCCTCCTAGCCCACCCCACACCTGGCCTCACTTACCCCATTTGCTTTCCTTTCCGAGGCTAGTAGACACCTTAGCTGTGATAGAAGGAAAGACTCCAATGGTGACGGTGAAGACCAAGCAGACAGACATAGCCATGACCCAGAGCTAGGGAGATAAAAGAAAGAGGCTGGTACCAAACACAGGGTAAGAGACCACTGGTCTCCTCTCCCCATGCCTTCCTGCACCTGGCAGAAGGAGAAGCACAGGGGGTGCTGCCAACTCACAGACCTTCTTAAAAATGGAGATGACCGAGGGCTTCTCATCCGGGTTGTGGACAGGGATGATCTTTGTGTTATTCTGCTCCACTCCATTGGGCTCATCTGCAGGGAAAGACAAACACAGGGCATAACAGAGCCCACAAAGCAGGGATCTAATTTAGTCCCATCTCATTCTTCCTCTCAGCACTTCTTCCTCAGCCCCTCACCTTTCTTAATCAGGTCTCTCTTGGTCTCCAGCTCTGCATTGTATACACTGTATTCTGTCTTGTCCTTCATGGAGTAGTACCGGAAGAAATCCTATAGAGACACAGGCACAGAGAACTCAGTCAAGTGTGAAGAAGGCTGCCTGGGATCTGGCACCTGAGACTGTGCTGATAATGGCATACGGTGCAAGATGGACCAAGTATTCCTTCCACTTGTGTCTGATATTGATGCTGCTTCTGCTCATTCAGGGGCCCATTTCCACATTATCCTAAGGATACCACAGGTATCTGAGGCGAGAAGTACCACAGAGAGCTCCTTTGGGACACTGGGTGTCCTACCCTGACCCAGGAGGTGGAGGCTGGCAGAAGCTATGGCTGGGGTGCTATCAGGCCAAGATTCTCATGCTGGGATGTGCAAAGGTCTCAGGTCCTCACTCTCCTCCCCACTAAAAGTAAGATCTTACCATGCGAGGTAGAAGGATGTAGGAGAAGATGGCCAGCACAATTGCCACACAAGCCGTAGTGAAGTAACCAATGTAGCTCTCTGGTTGCTGAGCACCAACTGGGAGCACAGGGAAAGAGGAGACAAAGAGGAAAAGGAGGAGAATGAAGAGGAGCAAGAGGAGTGAGGCTCTGCTGCCATCTCCCACACCAAGAGGGTCCAGCATGACACTGCTGTCCCTTGCTGACAGTGATGTACTGTCACCTGCGTGGTAGGTACTACTTACTGCTGATACTGATTATCATCGCCAAAGCAGCGAAGATGCCTGCCAAGCCCTGCCCACTCATGATGGGAGCTGTGTAGCTGGCAGGCAGGAGCCCTGCCAGTCCAAAGAGGCTGCCCTGCAACATGGCACCGAAGGCTGCAAAGGGAAAGATAAGCAGAGATGAGAAACCGAAGGTGAGGATGGGCTGCACCTCTGTGGGGAATCGGTGTTACAGCCCTGTAGGACCAGGGGGGGTCCCCCATCTCCTCTTTCCCTTGAGCTCTTCCCCAAAGCCTTACTCACAGTTGATGAAGACAATGCTGACCATGGTGAAGACAAAAAAGGGAAGAGGATCCATGGTGACCTTCACCATAATGGCAGTGATTAAGAATACCAGCCCAATGGCCACCAGGCTGCCCGAAATGCGGATCTGTTGGGGAATCCTGCAAGAGAAGGTGGTGTGGGTGAGGAAAGCCCAGCACCCAGAGGTCTGCAAAGTTCTCTCGCAGCAGTCGCAGCCAAACCACAGCACAGGAGAACCAAGTTTTGCCTTTGGACTGAATGGTTTGGCACAGTATTGAGTCAGGATGTGGTAAGGACAAGGATAGGGCAGGGCTCACCGCTGATGGATGAAGGAGTTGAGGCAGGTGAAGATGAGGAGGGGCACCATGGAGCAGAGAGTCATGAAGTTGTCAAACATGGACTGCAGGTAGGAGAGTTCTGAGACAGTGCCCACACTGGTCTGGTTTGAGAGGCGGCTTGTGTTCTGTGGGTCTGCCAGGCGGTCGATGAAATACTGCAAGGAAAGGAACCAGGTGGAGCTGAGGTGCTGCGAGGCCTCCTCCAAGACAGGTGACCTTTAACACCTCTCCAGCCCCACACCCAGCCCAGGACCCCTCCCGCCACCTCAGTACTACGTGTCCCACCCAAATCACCCACACTACTGCCTCCTGCCAGGTGCTCAGAGGTGGCACGGGATGATCAGTGCAAGGGCAAGCCCTCACCTGCCTGGCAGTCATGAAGAAATTCCATGGCAGCAGAGTTCCCAGGCCGAGGATGAAGAAGATCAACCAGACAGCCTTGTACCTGCAAAGGGGGCAGAGAAGTGTGAAGTAGGATGACAGGCAGGGCAAGGGACAGGCATCACTTCTGGCTGTTGCCAAGCCCACTGTGGAAGGCCCCAGCAAAGAAGGGAGGATGAAATTCACAATTTGGCATCATCTGTGGGTCCAGTGCTCTTAATAAACAGACGAGATTCTTGATAAAGGACGGCACAAAACATTTGTTCCCCTGTCTCTGGCCTGGGCTCCTTTGAGTGGACATGGCCAAGGGAGGGTTTCCAGGAAGCTGTGAAGGACATGCTCCCTGCATATGGCACCCAGCCACACAGCGACCCTTGCCAGAGCTGGGAGGGAGCCCCACCAGCCAGGAACAGCGGGGCCATGTCTCAACGTTGGGGACTGTTTACAGCCCATTTGCTTTGGAAAAATTGATAGAGCATCTTAGGGAATGGATTTCACAGGCAGAGATGGAGTAGCTGCTCCCTGCCCGGCCAGAGAGCACACATCCATAGGGCTGGCAGTGAGACTTGGGGCTCAATGCCCCCAGGTGCTGAGCCCCACGTTATCCCAGATCTCCCAGTATCTTGCATGTGTCCCCACGCCCACCCCACAGCCTGGCATTACCTATCCTGCGGTCCATCTCTTGTTGTCATCTTGTATGGCAAGGGTCAGCACGGGTCCCAGCAAGTCTCGTGGCAGCTCTGTCTGGAAAGCAAACAGGGCCTTATGAGGGAATGAGGCCAGGCAGGGGCAACACTGCTTTTAACCTGATGGCACGGTTGGCTCCATGGGACTACGCGGCGTCAGGAAACAGCAATAGCATTGCTCAGCAGCTTGGGAGACCTGTGGCTCAGAGCCTTTAGCTGAGGGGTTGTGACACAGAGCTTTACGCCGCTGCTCAGGGGATGCCAAGCCTGTCCTGCCAAAGGGAAACCTGCCCCCGTGACATGCCCGTGCTGCTGCACTCCAGCCACCTGCCACTCCACTGCAGGCTCTGAAGGGATTTGTGAGCCTGTGGCTCTGCCCTCAATCCTCAGGCTGTGAGCGAAGCATATACGCAATGGGCTGTGTCCTTCCCCCCTGCCCTCCCCATGTCCTTGGGGGGTACGGAGGAACAAAGGACACGTTTTATCCAGTGGTCTCTCAGGCCAGAACCACACAAACCCTTCTTTTCCACCGACTCCTTCCCTGGGGCTCTAGCAGCCCTTCCTAGGAAAGCCAAGGGCACCCCGGGCACTGCTCTCCCCCTCTCAGCACCCCCCTGCTCTAGGCCTGCTCCCTGCTGCCACTCAGCACTGCTTTCCCCATAGGTGGCCACCCTACAGACACAGCCCTGGGGCCCCTGAGCCAGACCCCATCCGTTGGCCCCCTCCCTACCCCTCAGGCATATCAGAATCAGCCCCCCCACACACACACAGAAGCCACAGGCCTGCCTTGTCGTTTTCCCTTCAGGATGGCGCAGCGTGGGGCATTCATCCACTTCTCCCAGCAATTGCAGCAGGGCTCCACGTGCTCAACCCCCCGTGTCCTGCCGGCCGTGCCCCCCCCCAGCTGCCTGCTCGGCCTCCCTCCTCTCCTGTGCGGCTGTGGGCTGCAGCATCCCTGCCTGCCAGCAGCTGCCTGCCTGCCAGGTAGTGCGGCCGTGGGGGCCGGCAGAAAGCAGCATGCTGGGATCTGTAGTTCAAGCAAGGCTCAGCCCACATTAAAGGCAACGGAGGAGCCACTGTGCTTCCAGCCACGGCTCACGTCCTTCACATCAACCGCCTTGCTGAGGAAGGTGGTGAGGGGTAGTGCAGTCCTGCAGGCTGTGCGTGGCAGCAGAGCCTGCCTGCAGCCCCAGTAGCCCGATGCAGCACGGCTCCCTGTCTTCCCATGTAGGGTAAGACAGCTCCCTTTTGCCCTCGTGAGCTACCGATGCTTACAGAGAAAATGCAGCAAAATCCCCTCCTGAAAATCCCCTCCTGGCCGCCTGCCAGCGTCCCTGCAGGCAGGAGGCAGCTCGCTCCCTGGCACTGGATTAGTAGGGGGGGCTGCGAGCATGGCTGTCATCCCCAAAGGAAGAAATACAAGGGTCACTTGTCCCTGAGAAACAGGTGGGGAGCCCCAGTGCACCCTGCGGCCTTCAGCAGGCTGCCCCTCACCCACACGAGGCCCCAGCCCTACTCCCAGAGCAGCTCTCAGCTTCCCTGGGGTCACAGTGATGTCCAGAGCCACGTGCCCTTGGCAGCATCTGCAGAGGAGGAGGCAGAGGAGAGGTGTCAGGTACCACAGCAGGCAGGCAGCCAGCAGCATGCATCCTGTGACAGTGCTGGAGCAGCAGGCAGGGGCCACAGGGACAGAACTAGGGTTTAAGGAGTGCTTCCCTGGTGCTGCCTTCCCCACTGCCTCCTGCTTCCGTCCTGCATCAGCAGCCCAGCCTCCTTGGCGGCAATGCCCGGCCGCAGCCTCCTGCCAGCTTTGTTTGTTTTCTGTCTCACTTTGCTAAGTGCCTTCTAATTTTTTTCCACAAAGAGACAATCCCTGCCAAGGGGCACGCGGGTCAGCGCTCATTACGGCAGGAAACACGTCCAGCTGCCAGCTCTTACAAACAACACTACAGTAAACATAAAAGGTCAAACAAACCAACACAAGCAACAGGTGGCAATGGTGCTCCAACCAGGTGAGAGCGGCTCTACGATCACAAACCCAGAGCAACCCTATGATAACAGACTAAGGATGGCGCTCAGTGCATCCCCAGCCCCTCCAAGGACCTCAGCCATCCGCCCTGCCCCGAGGGCATGGGAAAGGAGGAGCAGTTCAGGGCCTCCCCATGTGGACATCCGTTCACTCCCAGCACGGAGCAGTTCATCCCATCTCCTTGGAAGCGAGGTGTGAGCGGAAGGAGCAAGATAAAGAGTAGGAACTGCCAAGCAAACAGCAGCTGTCCCCTTTGACCACGTTCAAACAATGGAGGGCCTGACTGTAATTGCCCGTTTACTCAGCACAAAGGCACATGCTGGGTGACACCTACTGTTGGGCCAATGCCTGAGAACCCACGGCGGACAGACACGGTGCAAAACGCCCAACCTCTGCAGAAAAACTGGCACTGCAGGACAGCCACACCTGCAGGCAGCGGTTTGTCACACAGCTCTGGAGATTTCCCTTCTCACGCATTGCCCTTCCACAGCAAAGCAGTTCCATGGTGGTGGTAGGGATGCGACGCGTCTCCTCCAGCTTGTTAAAGCAAAGTCCTTCCTGCCACTTTTGCCATCCCTGGCAAAGGGGCTACAGGCAGGCGAGCTGCTGCTCGAGCCAGATGCCTCCCCAGCCTTACAGCCCATTCTGGGGCCAGCAGGGTTTACCTGCAGGCAGGGAGCAAGCCTGACACACATGCTCAAGTCGCATGAAACCCTGGTGGCTGGGACTCAGCTTTGAGATTCCACTTCCAGACAGATCCCCTCATACACCCATAATGAATGCCTGCTTTCTAACACACCAACTTGAGCCTTTGAGAGTTTCCTCATCGACCAATTAATGGTAACACCCAGGCTCCCCTACCTTGCTCTGGCCGTGCCAGTCTGGTCTCTTTATTTGTAGTCACCATCCCACACGCCTCCACCCCCGGCCGTGAGCACGCCTGCTGCCTTTCCCAACAGGCAGAGCTGCATGGCTGCATGTCTCAATGAGGCACCAGGACCAACTCAAGGTGGGGGCCATACCCTGCAGCAAACCAGAGCCCAATGGAGGGCTAAAGTCAGTGCTGACTATGTATGAGTGTGGCACAGGCACATGGATAACAACCCCCTGACTGCTCTCCATCTCCCAGCAGTTCCGCTCCTCAGCATGTTCTATGTTTTATAACCCACAGAAGGTTTCACTTCATGAGATTTTCTACTTCCTTTGCAATCTGGGAGCCCTATGGACAAAAAATCCCCCATGGCACAGCACCGCTACAGGCAGCTCGCTAGCTCCTGCTCTTCATTCAGATTGGACACGCATCGGACCCCTTTTCCATGCCAGCCATGACTCTCCAGGCGCGGATCCCAGCCACCCTACATCATGTTTTCCAAACAGAGAAATTCTAGCTCACTTAGTCATAGGGAAACAGCTCTGCGCCTTTGATCCTCCTTGCTGTTTTTCTCCAAATCTTTCCCCACGCTCCCAGACCCTTTTGGAGATGGTGGGGCTGCAATAGGAGCAGTGGACTGGGGCGATGGCACAAGGCTCTCCTGCTTTGTTTCTGCTTCGTCACTCACAAGGAGGGACAGAGGCTCCTTTTCAGGGAGTCGATGAGTTTTTCTGACCCTGGCTGCCCACAGAGCTATCTGAAATAACACCAGGTCTTGCTGCAAGTGGCCAGCTCAGGGCATAATCCTGTCTGCAGATTTGGGACGATTGCTTTCCCTCTCCTATCATTCGATATTTATCTAAACTGAATTTCATCCTCCTGCTGTCGTAACGCTTCTCTGTGCTCTCTGTAGCTGGCATTTGTCCCCATGAACCTGAGTAATTCGATAGCATCAGGCAAACTCTGTCAGCTCATTGCTCATTCCCTTTTCCAGGTCACTCATGACTGCTGAAAAAGCATGGGACTAAACGCAGCAATCTCCTTCCACCGCAGAAACTGACCACTTACTCCTACGCCCTGCTTCCTGTTTTTCACCAGCGTTCAAGCCATGCGAAGACCTTCCCTCCCTAAAACCTGGGCCAAAAGACCTGAACGCATTTTGCAAAGCCATGTGCCCAGGAGCTTGCTGAGCTGCTGCGGGCAGGCAACACAAACAGCACCACCAGCTTGTTTTTCCCTGAAGTTCTTACCAGCTTTTCTTAGAAACCAGCGTCACGTTCTCCCCCTCCTGTTCCCCTTTGCATCACAAGGCAGAAAGTACTTCTGCAGCCCCACCAAGGGCCGTGCATGGTGCGCAATGGTTACCCCTCAGCACCTCCCAGAGAAGCATCCCAGATCCAGACACCATGTCGGCCAGGAGCTCGCTTCACCCTGCCCCCTCCGCCTGCAGGGAGAAGGGAAGGCTGCTCTCCCTGTGCCTGCAGCCTGGGATCCCCACAGCCTCCCCACCAAGCAGGAGGTATGTTGGATGTCCCTGCTGCCAGCACACAGGGCCGTTATCTCTGCTGCCGGGTGCCACATGGAGATGGGGGGGCATCCAGCCCTGCAGTATGTTTTGAGCCACACGCAGCAACTGGCTGCAGTCCCTTATCAGGGCTGCCCAAGGAGCCCCAAGCTCCAAGTCCCAGGGGCCTCTGGCAGGTACAGCCACTCAGGCACGTGCGTAAACCAAGCCGGAAAGGAGGGCTCTTCTCACACCCTCCATTTATGTGTTTAATTTGACAGGCAAAGCACGCTCTGTCCTCAGCGTGGCAATTACACCCCTGTGACATGCCTGGCGTCAGGTCACTCACCTGGCATCAGCAGCACCTCGGTGACAGCATGCATGTTCACTGCTGCCCATAAATTCCTCCTCCCGGCAGCAGCTCCCCATGACCACAGAGTCCCCACCTCCCTGCTCTGGATGCCAAGCGCATTTCCAGCCCCGCCACAGAGCTGGCTGAATGCAGAGAGCGGCATGAGGCAAACAGGAGGAAGGAGGTCCCAGCGGCGCAGCCCTGCTGGAGAGCACACACCTGACCCTTTAGCACACCCCAATGCCTGCTCATCAGCCACTGAACCCCTCTAGCAGCCAAGCAACCCCACAACAGTGATGGGTGCTGCTGCTTATCATTCCAGCAAGAGCAGCTCCCCAAAGCCGGGTCAGCAACTGTCCCCCCATAGGCCAGGGTGGGAGCTTTAATGCCACAATAAGACACTTACCAGGAAGGCAGGGTGGGCCTTGCCCGTGGATTCTGCTAGTTCCAGGGCTCTGGTAAAGCCCCGCAGAGCTCTGAGAAGGCGTTGGCTCCAAGGGCAGCGCTTTGGAGATGGGAGTGGAGATAGAGGGCCTGGGGGGGAAGGAGTTGGAAGGCACCACGTCATTTCTGCGCAGGGAGAGGGAGCTCCCAGATAGAGCCGATGTCAGAGAGGCAGAGATAAGCCGCTCTCAGGAGAACATCTGCATGCAGGAACTGGTAGGTCCCTTCCAGACAGCACCCCCGCACATCAGGATGGGGCCAAGGCCTTGAAGGCTTTCTGCAGCTCTGCTCAGGGGGGGGACACAGAGAAGGCAGAGGCATAAAGCAGCACTGGTTTCTCAACGCCTTCCCTGGGGCACACTAGCGAGACAAGGGCTGGCACCAGCATCTCCCAGTGGAGAAGGCCACTCACTCCCCAACACGGCTCCACTGTGCCTTGTGGAAGGCTTGGGAAGAGGTCGTGGTTTTCCAGGGTTGGGTCAGAAAAATGAGATGAATAAAGCCCTTTTCTCCCCAGGGTGGAGAAAGGAATTTGCTCAGGGCTCCATTCAATGTATCTGCGGAAACCAGCACAGAAAGAGCATAGGCTATGGAGAACCATCTCTGGGGTTCCCAGGCAGCCCTCAGTTCTCAGAGAGGTTGCATGGGTGGGGAGGGAAGGGGAAATGGAGGCAAGGGCCCCACAGAGCTCCTGCCACACAACCACAGCATTAGGAAGAAGAGCTGGTGCAGTGGGCACATTGTCCCACATCATCTCCTGTCTCTTCTGCAGCCAACAACCCCATGGGCTCAGAGGGAATACTGGGGCAAAGGGGCCATCCCAGGGTCATGGCAGGAAAAGGCACAATGGGAGGAAGCTGGGTTTCCGCTCCCCAATCAAGAAAACCCAGTGGGACCCCTGGGGAGAAGGGCAGGACACCGTTAATGTAAAAATCAGCTGGGAGCAGAAGGTGCAGCCCCCAGGTAGGAGTGGGTCCTCCTTGCTGTGCTCAGTGCAGCAGTGACACAGACCATGACCACCAGGGCAGCCACCAAGGAGGGCAGAGCTGCCCTGGGTGCACCACTGTACAGCTACCTCCCTGTGGGTCATGCTTGGACCTGCTCCATGGGCATCCCTGGAGCAAAGGGGAGAGCCAGGGGAGGAAGCATGTGGCAACAGGGGGTGAGGCAAACACCTGTGGCCAGACAGGTCTGGAGATAAGGGCGAAGGCCAGGCACTAAACCCAGACAGGCTGGGTCAGGAGAGAGCCCCAGGGCTGGGGAATGAGGAGGGTGAGGTGAGCTCCTCCACACAGCTCCTCCTGGGGCTGGAGGGCTACGTCCACCAGCAAGACCACAAGCAGGGCTCAGGAGGCGGCCTGGCCTTGGGCAGCCTGCAGAGTGCTGGGACGGGAAGGAGATAGGCTCCCTTCCTTGCTGCAGGACAGAAATACACGTACTATTTTGGGTGCCCTGGAGCCAGCTCCAGGACACGTGCCCTGGCTGACCGCTGCGTTCAGCATCCGATGCCTGCAGCCCTGCTGGAAATGGGATGCCAGGCAGGAAAGCAGGTTTGGGCAGCCGCTGCGGCCCACGCAATGCTGCTGCCAGCTACCAGGGATTGGCTCAACTTCATAGGGCCTTGCACACCCTGAGCCATCCTCAGCTGCTCACTGCGGCCATTTTGTGATGGACGGGGACACGGCGGTGACACAGCCATCTTCATGAGAGCGAGGGCAATGTGCAGCCAGAGCATCGCTGGCTCAAGGCGGACACATCCTCTGGAGGAAATAAGTCAGAGAATTAACCTCCCACTCGGTTGTGGGACAGGAAAGCCTTTCATGCCAGTGGGGCAGGGCAGGATGGCAGGCAGCTCCCTCCCACCTCTGCCCAAATCCCAGAAAAGCAGCACCTCGGGCTCTCTCCCACGAGCAGCAGGAATAAACACGGCCACAAGACAGGGACGGGCAGGGCACAGCCCCTCTGGTTGCCACCACATCCCTGCAGGCAGCCACCACCCAGTACACCGCAGCCTGGCTGCACCACGAGCATCCTCGGGGGCACCATGCCCAGCCTGTGGCCAGCCCTGATGTTGCTCATGCAGGAACATTGCTTAGAGAGAAATACATTACCGCAGACAGAATGTTATGTCTGGTGCTGGCTCACAGGGCTGTGCCCGCCTCTGAGCCTCCCTGGTGCTAATGTGGGGAGCAGGAGAGGGAGGGTGAGGGCAGCTGTGAGACCCACTGCTGGGAAGGCCTGTGAGTGTGTATGAAGGTGGGAAGGAGCTGCATGGGAGGGTGGGTTGCTTCCTAACAGCTCAGCTGAGCTGCAGCTGGAGCACAGCCTCCCACAGCTGTGGGTAACGCTGCCCTTCTCGGAAGAATGGCGCAAGGAACCAACCAACGCAACATCTACAAGCACTGCACAACACCTGCAGGGCCCAACTGTCTCAGACTGCACAGCCCTCGGCACAGCGCAGCTCTGCACTCCCACAGCCCTGAGTTCCTAGCTGCAATCATCACCCGTTCCCCCCCAGAAACCCTCAGGCCAAGCTGCCCATCCCCAAAGCCCTCACTGCATTCATGCAATAGCAGAAGTTGTTTGCAGGGTACTGCAGCCCTGCCACACTGAGCGCTGTGTACCAGCTCCACCTCAGCCTACCTGCACCCACTGCCCCGCTCCTCGCCACGTGCCTCCCCTCGAGGTTCCAGGGGCAGCTTGCTGAGTGCATTTCCAGCTGTTGATGCCAGCACTGGAAACTTCACAGCAAGGCGCTTTCCCATCAGGCAAGTCTTAAAGGAAATGAACTACAACAAATCCCAGCGGCGGCACTGATGGAAAGGCAAAACTGCAGCAATCAGCCCGGCTTCCTGCTGGCTGCTTCGCCGTGACCCAGCGGGCAGTGAGATTGCCTGCTCAGCATTGAGCTAGCGGCTGCTCCCTGCCCTGCACAGCAGCAGCAGGGACAGCAACAGGCTGATACAGATGTCAGTGGGCACAGCTCGGTGCTGGGAGCGCTCAGGAAGATGTGCAGAGGTCGGTGGAGTTTGCACTTTGGGGTCAGATTGAATTAGCAACAAAAGCAAGCAAACACTGCTCTGCTGACAGTAAGAGCGGTTCCCCTAACAGTTCCCAAGGCCTCGGCTTTTATGCTGGATTAGAAATAACCGAGGTGACCATTCACCCCAGCAAAGCACCAGAGGGTGCTTGCCAGCCTCCCGTTGCCCTCTCACTGCATGGCCACTGTGAGCCCTGTCCCAGCCCAGGAACCCAGCAGAAGAGGGCAGTAAGGTTTGCAGCCATGGGTAAGCAGGTGCCCTGTGCTCAGCACCCTGGTTTCCTCCCAGCCCACAGGAAGGTCACAGAAGGGCAGAAACAAAACCTGTGGCTTAGCTTCAAAGAGGAGGAGGCCCATTAACAACATCTCACCCTGAGATAATGAGAGCGGGGATGCCACCATGGGGAAATGATGCCAGCGGTTAATCATGCAGTGCAGGGAGGAACAACGGCTGAAGGATGGAAGTGTCCTTCTACCCCACGAGCCAGGTCCATTTGCTGGGCCAGGATGCAGTAAGGTTTGTTCTCATCTCCCTCCCTCCTCGCTCTGGGTGCCCATCACAGCCCTCCAGCGTTATCTCAGTGAGCTGAGAGCAAGCCAACCTGGGAGCAAGAGGCAGCAGCGGTGCTCAGGAGAATGCAGATACAATGTGCGTGTTGCTGCTGTACCAGACTGCTCTCAGACAGCTGCACAACTGGAGAGAAAAGCACCCCGTGCCATCACAGCCTGGGTAAGCTCTGCAGACTGAAGCAGATCCAAAGGAGCACAAGGCAGGCCAGCAGCCTACAGGAGCTGAGAGCGGAAACTCTGCCGCCGGGCCGGGATGCTCCGCTGCAGAGGAGTGGGATTTCCCGTGGCGGCATCCACAGAAGTCCCCTCAATTGTGTCTAATCACCACAGGCAACTGCGGGGCACCCCAGCTGCTTCCTGCTTCACAGCAGCGAGGAAGCGCATCCAGCTGTGGCCAACAGCTGCACGAACCCCTCCTGCTGCCCCCAGCCCTGGGAATGCGCGGCGCTGAAGGATACAGGCTCGTTTGTGTGAGATCCCACAGCCTTCGGGCTCAGCCCCCGCCTCTTCCCACAGCACCGCAGCTCGGCAGCCCGTCTCCGAGACCGGGGAGTAGCCGCGGAGGTGGGAGGACAGGACAGCAGGGCAGGAGCACACGGGGCTCTCTGTGCTCCTGGACCAGCCGCGGTGAACACAGCCGGTTCGCTCAGGCACACGCACTCGCTGGCTCCTCCCGCTGCACTCAGCCAGCAGCGAGCATCGAGCATCGAGCATCTCCGCCGGCAGCACCTGGGCAACTCCGCTCGGGGCTGCCGGACCGGGAAGCAGCGTATGTGGGGGGGGAGGTGGAGGAGGAAGGATGTTAGCACGTGGAGCCCAGCGGCACGTGGCCCCGGACGCGGCTCCCGCAGCTCGGGGCTCCCCCCGACAGCCGTGCGGCCGGACGGGCTCGGCTCCGCAGCGCACCCGGGGCCCGGCCCGGCGGCGGAACGCGGGGCGCACCCACAGCACCCGCTGCGCGAACCGCGCTTTGCTCCGCGGAGAACCACGGAACTACGGCAGGGAACGCGGCGCGAACCTACGGCGCGAACCTACGGGTGGGCCGAAGTGCCGAGCATCCCTCGCGGCCGCTCTCCCCGTTCCCCCCCCTCCGCCTCTCAGGGCCGAGTCCCCGCCGCCCCGGCCCGCTGCAGCTCCCCGCCCGCTCGGAGCAGTCTCCTCCTCCCCGTTTTGCCGCCTTCCGCGCCGGGCGGGGGCCGGGCCGGGCGCCGCCGTCAGCGCCACGCGGTGCCCGCTCCGCCGGAGCTCCGTCGGCCCCGAGCGCGGACACGGGACGCGGTCAGCCCCGTCGTGCAGCCCGTCCCCCGGCACCCACCTGCAGCTGCAGCGCTCCGCTCGGTGCCGCCGTTCGGCCGAGCCGCTCCTCCGCGCCGCCCGGCCCTCCCCGTGGGCCCGCCCGCTGCCGGCCCTGCCCCTTCGCACCGCCCCCGGAGGCCCGCGGGACACCCCCCGGCTGGGGCCGACACGGCGAGCGGGGTGCGGCGGAGCCGTCGGGTTTTGCGCCGCCGGGCGGAGAGATGACGCCGAGCGGCTGCCCCGTGTCCGAAGCGGCGTCCGGCATCGGCTCCGGACCGCTTTACCCTACTTGCCCGCAGCCCATAGTAATCGATAGGTGTACGGACCTTCTTCGCCGTCGTTCGAAGCCTATCGTTTTGCTTAAGTGCCAAGGTACATCGTCACAGAGGGTACTTTGTACGAACACCTATCGACGTTACACGTCTCAGGTGCGGCGTTTCGGAGCACCGCCGCTCCCAGCGCTCCCATCTCCCGCCCCACCGCGCAGCCTCGGGCAGGGACCGCAGCTCGGGAGCTCGCTCCCAATGTTTGCTGCATTCACAAACAGCACGTTCCCTGCAGGCAGCCGTCGGCTCGGGTTAGAAATTAACATAGGAAATTAGCCGCCGCCGAGCGTTCCTGCGGATTCCCCACAAACTCTCGGCACGACGCATCTCCCCTCTGAACCGCAGCCAAACTCCGCGCTTTCATTTCAAACCAGCCCCGCAAAACACCCCCGTGTGAGCAGAAGTCCTCGCAGACAACAGGCAGCGGAGTCTCCCTCCGGAGGTGCCCGCACCCACCGCCCGGTGCCACACATCGGCCATCTGCCGCAGCTCTGTTCCTACACCACACCCCGAGCGGGATAACAGGGCAGGAGCTGCTGTGCACCGAGAGATCCCTATCAGACCAAATTAAATTTAAAAGCTCCCATCTGCAATTAAAGCTCCTGCGGCGACTCGCAGCCAATGACACGTCCCTGCCCGCGGCTGCCTTTCCCGGCCGGCTTTCCTCAGCAGCCCCGCTCAAGAAGGTGCTGCTCGGGGGCAGCTGCAGGCACAGTCCCACCCTCCTCTCCCTGCGCCCCCCACCAGCAAAGTCAAGGGAAAAACATGAGTGAGAGAAATGCATAGAGAAATGCATAGAAGGGGAAAATTGCATAGAATGCATAGAAGGGGAAAAAAGTGAAGCAGAAGCTGCAGTGGCACTGCTTTGGGATGCCCAGAGTCACCCCTCCAGCTCTGAGATCTGCTGCACTGCTGCCTATGGGGCTCTGTGGGATCTGGGGGGGCCTTCATGCCCGGCTCATGCTGGCAAAACAAGTGAACATCTAAGCATCAATAAGGCGTTATTTATAGACTCCTATCTGAGCTAAAAGCTATGGGAATCAATGCCCTGCAGCTGAGGGCTTCCAGGACCTGGTGGTGATAAAGTTCTCGGATGCTGTCAGGAGGAGATAGAATCACATTTTCTCTTAACCCGATTTTCCATTACATCTCTGCAGGAGGAGCAGTGGGTGCAGCTCACCCCAGGCCGCCAGCAGCAGCGTGCACAGCTCTTACCACCACCAACGTGATGGATCACATGTTGCCTAGTTCCCTGCTCTGCCCCTCACCACATTCCCAGGGCTTTGGCTCAGGGCTGCAGGAGAGCACCCATAACAGCCAGCCTTGGGCTCAGGGATGTCCCAGGACACAGCGCTGTCACCCGGCTTCTCATCTCAGAGGGAGGCTGCAGCCTCCAGGTGCGCAGACCCATCCGCAGCAGTGATGTGCCCCAACGTGTGGCCTTGGGGAAGAACAAGGGAGATGCCTCCTTCCATGAAGGGCTGTGCTGAACAAACCCGCTCGGACCAAAGCACACCCAGCTGCAGGGCTGCGCTGCCTTGCTCCATCCTGGCTGGGTGCGGTGCCTGTGCAGAGCGCTGCTCCCGAGCTACTCTGGCGTTGCCAAGCTCACACAATAACTCAGCTCCCAGGAGAAGCCAACAGCTGAGGAAAGCGTTCCTGCCCCAGGCCAGGCACAGCTGGTGCCTCACCCAGCAGCCAGTACCAGCACCACCTCAACTGCACCACATGGGAGCACAAAGCAATGCAGAGAGGGGTCAGGCTCACAGCACTCCCTTCTCCATGGAGCAGCGTGCTGCCAAAGCGCTGCTGCTGTTGGAGCAGAGGGAAGGCAGGCAGCAGAGCTTCTCCCTTAGAGAACATGGGATTACACCGGTGCTGCTCGTTTGGGGGAGTTTTCCTTCCCAAAGCTCAGCTGTGTACCACAAACAGACCAACACCGTCACCTGGAGCCCAGTTTGCATGCTGTGCCCACAACTGGTTTCCAACGGGAGAATAAACAGGAGAAGCGCTCCCCTTTGAGATGTGCCTGCTGCCAAGCATTGCACAAAGCTGCCTTTTTGTTTTTGGCTTGTAGCAACTCCCTCCTTCCACTGAAGTGACCAAATCCAAGCAGGGAGGCAAACAAACAAACAGCTGCTTTTGAAGGCGAGAGCGAAACGTGAGGTTTTTTCCAGGCTGTGGTAATGCATCACATGAGCTGGAGAAGTGTTCTTTGTGCCTCCTGGGTAAAATGTGTTTTAGAACCTGAGGAGCTGGTTACTATTTGTATGCACTCCACGTCCCAAGGAGCCTTTCCACTTGGCACCCACGCTGTGCGCTCCCCCAGAGCTGTGCAGGCACTCTGCAGCCATACGTTCCTTAACCCACCCCCTCCTCCTGCAGGATGCCATCTCCTTTCCCCTTCATTTGCCACAGACAAGAAGCTGAGGTAGTGCAAGGACACAGACTGTGGGTAGCAGGGAGTGGGGAGCTGCACACCATCCTGCACCCATCCCACATCCATGCTTCCATCCCAAATCCAGTGCCCAACACAGGGCCGTGCCACAGCCTCCCGGTGAGGACTGGATGACGGGCTGCTTTGGCTCTGGGCTGCCTGGCACAGCAGCTGTGGGCACAGAGCTTGTTGCAGAAGCGAGAGCAGCCCCAGCCACCTGTATTGCCTGCAGCCTGTTAGCAGGAGGCAGGGCCATCAAATGCAGCAGGCATGTCGGGGACACCTCCGGGCCCCCCGGGCACACATGGCTGGTTTGCTCTGCCCTCTGCTCAGCGGGGATGGGAGGAACCAGCTCCTATCCTGGGTCAGACCAGCTGGCAGCACTGCATGAGCTCGCAGCCAGCCGTGAGGCTGTACCCAGAGAGCAGAGAGGCAGCGGGATTAACAGGCAGAGCAGGAGCAGGGTGGAAGCAGATTAACGGCTATATCCGGTTCTGCACACGTGTGACAGGGCAGTAGAGCAGAGCGGCGAAGGGAGAAGGAGCGTGTTAATCGGTCACAAGGAGGAAAACCCCACAGGCGACTGGAAATCAGTTACACCACAACTGACCACAGCAGCCCTGGAGGTCCCCAGCCCACTGCTGAACTCAGTGCAGGCTGCCTTCACCAGTCCCTTAGGGACAGGGCACTCCTGTGGCTGCCTGGGATGCTCACCTGTGTGCCACGGTCCTGTCCTACACTGTGGACTCTGGCTGTGCTGTCAGCACTGGCAGGGGGCTGAGCTGTCTGTCCCACTGCATCTTCCCACCGCTGGACCTGTGGGATGTGCAGGCAGTGCTGCTGAAATGGGGCCGTGGGGGCCTTTCCACTCCAGCAAGCACAAACAAACCCCATTGTCTGCTGGCTCAGCAAGGGGCCTGGGCGCCTGTGGGGCTCCAGCCTCATCTGTCAGCCTGAGGGGAGGCCCAGGGTGCCCACAAGGCAGGGCAGCACTGCAGAAATGTGGCGATGCTCCCCATCAGTGCAGGCTGAGGGCACAAACCCTCTGCCAAAGCCATTGTCCAGGGTCTCCCTTGCTGCCGCCTCCTGGATGCAGCCCTTCCCTCAGCAGTTCCTCCATCTCCATTCCATTTCCACACCCCTGCTCCCCTCTACAGCTCTGCTGCCCCTTTGCTCCCTCTGACAAGCATTTACTGCCTAATGGCAGCTATTAAACAGAGCCACAGGGCAGCTGGTTACTGAGTGACAGGCCAGCAGTCACCACACTGCAGGAACGGCATTGTTTTCTTTTCCAATGCAGGCATCTTCCACCTGTGATGGGCTGGGGTGAGACCTTGGGAAATAGGGAACAACACACAGTGTGAGCTCCTGGTTACACAAGTTAACCCCCATGAGATGCTCCAAAGCATTGGGAAACCACAGCCCCGGGGCAGCAGAGCGCCCTGTCCCATGCGGCCATATCCCAAGTGTTCTTGGCAGCAGCGTGGCCATACAAACCCACAGTGGGTGGCCCATTGCTGTGGTGCCCAGCATCACATCCAACCCTTGGTGGCAGCGCCAACATGCCCTGAAGGAGCAGAGCTGCTCACCCACCATGGGGTTCTGGGGGGCAGCACCATGGGGATCACAGAGATGGCACCACAGGGACTGTGGCATGCAGTCACCTGCAGAGAAGCAGCTCTCGGGAGCTCTCGTAGCAGTGCCTGCCCCAGACTGAACCCAGGCTGCTGGCTGCTGGCTGCCGAGCAGGAATTCAGCTGTGTAAACGCCTGGCACGGCTGAGTGGATCCTGTTTGAAGAAGGAAGCCTGCCCTGTCATGCTTTCCCCTCCAGGCAGATCAGCGGTGGCTGAATGCTCCCAAACATCTCCTGGGGAGGTGTCCAGAGGGGCCCTTTCCCACAGCTCCAGCACACAGGCCATCCATTATTCCCCACACTGCCAGCAGAGCTCGCCTGCATTCCCAGGCCATAAGAAGGCCTCGGAGCCAACCAGCAGTGTGTTACAATGGGACATGAAAAGCAGTGTAAGCCATGGGCAGGCACAGGGCAAGCTGAGTGCCAAGGGAGGGGGGAAAGTCTACACTCCCAAACGCATATAAGAACGCATAGAGGAACGCGGCGCGGTGCTGCCGTCTGGTGGCCGCAGGCTCCAGCTCGGGGCCGGGAGCGGAGCGGCGGGGGCCGACTCGGCGCATCCGTCCTCGGCTGCTCGGGACTTGCGGGCGGTCTCCAGGGAAACAGGCTGCCCTTCCTACTAGAGTCCCAAACCCGGGCGATCCTTCTGACAGAACAGAAGGCGAGAGCGGCCCCCGCAACAGCACTGTCGGTTTGCCATGAAATCCTCCTTCCGAGGAGGAGCCGAGGGCACCGCCTGCCGCCTTTTCCAGTCCCTGCATCTCCAGGACCTCGCGTTTCGCTGCTGGTTTGCGGAGCCGCTGGGATGCGGCACCGGGGGCGATGGGATCCCCGCGGAAAGTCACGGCTCCCCCGAACGGCAGCTGCCCGCTGAGCCCTCGCACTCCGCCCTGCACGGGGTCGGGACACCGCGAGCTGCCGGCCCGCTGCCCCGGACATCGCACTCGGCACGGGGACAGCGCTCGGGGAGAACGGGAGAGGTGCCAGGGCTGCGGGAGGGCGCTGAGCGGTCAGCTCGCAAATGAAAGGGTCAGCGGTCGGGAGGACAAGGGGCAAAGGGAAGGGCTCCACGGTGCTCCCCGGGAGCGCACGGACACGCAGAACTGCCCCAGCGCAGCTCGAAGCACGCCGGGCCCCAGCACCCGTCGGGCAGCCCTTCACGCCGCAGCACCCCGACGCCTCGGTGCCACGGCACCCCGCCCCGGGGGCACGCGAGCTTACGTGGTCGTTCCGGGGCTGCAGGGCTGCGTCCCGCTGTTACCGGCCGACCCCGCGGTTATCGCCAGGTCCCGGCGCTGCCCCGCGCCAAGGACACGCGTTGCGGGCCGGCCCTCGGGTCGGCTGCGGCGTCCTTGCGGCAGCGGGGCCGCGGACCCGCCCGGCCCGGCTCGGGCCCGGAGCAGAGCGGCGCGGCGGGGCTCGCCGCGGGCCGGGAGCACCGTGACCTTGCGGCACAGCGCGGCTCCACGCGGGGTCTCACGGCCGGGTCCCTCCCCACTCCCCGGGGAACGCTGCGGGGCCGCCGCCCGCGCCCCTCCCCCCCGTCCCCCCGCCCCGGCGTTACCTCCGAGCTCAGGGATGATCCTCGTGCCGCGGCCCCCCCGCCGCTCTGTGCGCTCTGGCAGCGGGCAGCTCGGCGCGGCTCCCGGCGGCTCAGCAGGTGGAGGGTGGCTGCGAGCGGGCGCGGATTAGCGGGGGGAAGCGGCTTCTGCCATAGGAACGACGAGCGGCATTCGTCAGCGGGGCCCGGCGCCGGGGCGGGGGAGAGGGGAGAGCGGGCGGGGGGACGGCGCCCACTCCGCCATGTGCCGCGCGCCATGTGCCGCGGGGCCGGCTCTCCCCCTGCCAGCAGGTGCCACGGCCGGACCGGACCCGGCACATGGCGGCACTCGCTGCGGGCCGGCTGTGACACATGGACCGGGGGGGTAGGGGGGCTCCTCCGCCGGGACCCCCAGCAGCTCCGGACCGAGCCGGCACCTGGCGGGCTGCGCGCTGCGGCACCGCGCTGCATCGTGCCCAGTTCATCCTCGGCCCCGCGCCGCTCCTCTCTTCCCATTAAGGCAGCGCAGCGCGCACGGGCCGGGAGGAAAACAGGTGCCCGAGCCAAGAGCCGGAGCCAAGCGTGGGCCAAAGCCTCGGCGCCTCCCGCCTCCTCGCAGCCCCACGAAGCCCCCGCCGGGCCACGGCCGCCCCTCGCCGAGCCCGGCCCCAGCCGCGGGGACGGAGCGGGGCGCTGCGGTGGGGAAGCGGCTCCCCCCGCCGTGCGGAGCTGGGCGGCAGCCAGCACGGCTATTTTAAGCCCCGTCCTGCGCCTGCGGACGAGAGCCTGAGCCGCGGATCCCGCTCGGGCTCCCGGCCCCGGCAACTTCCCCTTTTTGGCCAGCGCTGGCGCACAGCAGTATCTGCACGAGCCGCTTCTTCCTCTTCCTCACAGCCAGGAACCGAAGGCTGGAGCCAGCACGGCCCAGGCAGCAGCTGCCCTGCCCAGCAGCTGCGGGAGCAGCCCGGGTGTCCGTGCGATGAGCCGAGCTGGGGCACACCACGGGACCCAGTTCCTCGGGGGGTGCCAGGCACCGAGCCCAGCCCTGACAGCCGCTTCACAGAATCAATCACAGAATGACCCGGGTTGGAAGGGACCTCAAGGATCATGTAGTTCCAACCCCCCTGCCTGGCAGGGCCACCAAACATACACCTTTACAAGATCAGGTTGCCCAGGGCCCCGTCCAACCTGGTCTTGAACACCTCCAAGGACGGGGCATCCACAGCCTCCCTGGGCAGCCTGTTCCAGGGCCTAACCACTCTCCTAGTAAAGAACATCCCTCTAACATTCCCCAGCAGGCACCGCCACCCTCCTTGGCGAGGCCCCAGAGCCCCGCTGCAGGCTGCATGAAGAAGCTCCCAGACCAAATGTCTATCGGTTTTTTAATAAAAACAACCCTCCCACCCATTCCTGTACTGCGTGTGGGGAGCACCCTGTGCCACTAAGGGAAGCCGGGGTGCAGTGCAGCTTCCCCCCAGGGAGGGGGCGAGCGGTGTGAGCTGGTGCTGAGAGCAGACATGGTGCGAGGAGGGCACCTGAGAGGAGGAGAACGGACAGGCTGCAGGTCACTCCTTCTTCCCAAAGAACTTCTTGAAGACAGATTTGTTCTTGGGGCGAGGGATCTTCTCCGCTAGCACGTCCTGTGGGCTCCCCGGCCGGGCCACGAAGGAGTGGCAGCGTGCCCTGGGCATGGCTGCTGCTTGCTCACTGATGTACAGCGTGACCGAGTAGCTGCTTCCAGCCTCCGGCGGCTCCTGGGGCACGGCCACGGGCACGATCTTCTGGTAGGTGGCTGTGGGAGGGAGCAGTGAGCGGGGATGGGGATACCAGCTGGGGCAGGTGACTGCAGGACAAGGGCACTGGTGCCATCTCCTGGCAGTGACAGCCAAGCCAGCACCTACCCCCAGAGCTTCGGCCTGGTTCAAGGTGCAGAAGATGCCTCCTGGTGGGACAGGTGACCCACCCCACCACCTCTGCCACTCCAACCAATGCCTATGGGTGGGATGGGGACTGCTGGGCAGGGCTGCCCCACACGTGTGCACTGCCATACCTGATGTGAAGGAGTAGGATCTCCGCTTGTTGGCCACCAGCCCGTAGTCATCGTCTGGGCAGCTGTTGTCCCACAGCCCAGGGGACATCCTGGGTGACCACTGCTGTTCCCTGGACCCAGCTGCATGGCTGGCGGCCCCACAGACATCCTCTGAAGCAGAAAAAAGACACGTTGGGGGAGCAAGACACCTGGGAGATGCACACTCAAGTGGAAACATGCTCTATAAGAGCGAGTTGCCTTGACTCAAATGCAAGACACCGACACAACACTGTGACACAAGCCAAGGCACCTCAGGACAACCTGGTACCACCCCCAAAGAGCACAGAGAAACCCACTGGTATCCCCAGGCAGGGAACTGTTCCTTCTCATCCCCATTCCTTGGCAAGAGACCCTGGGACTCCTCACCCACTCCCCACCGCCTTCCAGCCTGATCTGCAGACTACAGCTTCCTCCAGGGCTGTTCCCTTCACAGCCCTCAGAGCTGCGCAGAGGAGGCAGGGGGCGCTGCGTGCAGGGCTGTATGTGGGCAACAAGTGGGGGAGACTCTATGGGCCCTGGATGTAGGAGACCATCAAGGTAAGGAAGTCACCTGCTGCCACTGTCCCATCGGATGGGCCATCTTGGGTGCCCAGCGGCTGTTGCAGACGGGTGTTGGAGCGGGGCAGCACCACGATCTCCGGGCTCTTGGCAGTCATGGCCTGGTGGTGTCCCTGCAGGTGGGGGCTCCCGGGGCTGGGCACCTTGTTGAACCTGGAAAGGAGCAGAGATGTACCAGGTAGGCTTGATGGAGCTCAAAGCTTCTATGGAAGGGCCAAGGGGAAGAAGCAGCTAGTACCCACTGACCCAAAGTGCCTAATGGCACACTACTGCCATGGTGTGGGTTGCCAGATGCAGTGAGCGGAGAGCAGCACCCACCATCAAGCACAGCGCAGAGCCGCCCCAGGAGTTGGCTGGCCCCTGGCTACTCACCCCCCAGCAGCCCTGGGGCTCTCGATGCACTGTGTCGCTGCCTGAAAGTAATCCACTTCAGGGAAACCTGGTGAGCAGCAAACAGCACGTTGGGGCACAGAGGCACTAATCAGCAGCCAGGGATGCACTCTGGCTGTCCCCATCCTGCCAGCTCCAAGGGCTGTAGGCAGGGTGCCTGCTCCTCATGCCCACCCAGGGGCCACTCACCTGAGTTCTGCTGCAGCTTGGAGACCCATTCATCCATGAGGGGCTGGGAGGGGGCCCTCAGGAGATACTCGGAGCCATCCCGCAGCCTGGGAGAGGAGAATAAGTCAACAGCAAGACCAGCACGCCTTGCAGATGGATGCCATCTCTGTACTCACTGCAGCCTAAAGCAGTTGGTCTTCTTCATATACTCGGTGTCTGGTGTGCAGATGGCTCCGGAGAGGTTCAGGGGAAGGGCCACCACAGAGCTCTGCACCACAGGGAGGGCAGCAGCAGAGGTGAGACATGCAGCATTCAGTTCCCTGAGTGGGGAAAGGTTCCCCCCTCTCCACAGCCCACAGCACTGTACCTTGATGCTGTCTCTGCGGTCCTGGTAGAAGCACAGCGTCTGCCTCATCAGCACGGCATGGAAGAGGCCCCAGGTACGGCAGCTCGCCTGTAGGATGCGGGTGGGGATGGCTGTGATGTGGAGTGGCTGCTCACCCCACAGCCTCAAGCCCCAGCACCCCACTCCTAAAGCAGCCATACCTTTCTGCCGCCCGCCTGCAGCACGTGCTTCCTTTCCAGCGTCCCCTCCATCATCTGGAACTCCACTCTCCCAGGGGCAGCCTGCAAGCAGATCAGAGCAGCACCTGGTGAAGCTGTGCTGGCTCAGCCCAGGGCAGATTCCCAGCCCAGCACTGACCTTGCTGCCCTCTCTCTCATCTTCCCGCTGCCTGTGTCGATCCCACACGCTGGGGCTGTCCAAGGGGGCTGTGGACGATGGCTCTTCCAAGCATGGGGTGACCCCATGGCTCTTCTCCGCAGGCGGGCTGTGCAGGAGCTGGGCGGCACTGGGCAGGGTGAACTTGGCCACCAGCACGTTGTTGGCTGCTGAGAGGATGAGGGGCCCGCCAGAGGTGTCGGAGCTGGGGGGGCTGCATGCTGTGTGGCTGGGTGCCCGCCGCTCACCCGCCCCATCCCAGATGGCCTGCAGCTCCTCCTCCTCCTCCTCAAACTGCCCGTGGGGAGGGTGACACACCTTGGATCCCAGCGCCGGGCTGGGGGGCTGCGGGGGGCCCAGTGCCCACTCAAAGACAGAGAGCTGGGTGGGGGCAGCAGGGGAAGTACAGGCAGCGCTGAGGACTGCTCCTGCCCTGCCCGCGGTACCGGTGGGGGATGGCCCTGGTTCCAGCCGAGCAGCTTCGCGATGCCTGGTCCCGCTGCCAGGGCTGCCATCCCGGTACGAGCGGGTGGCCAACATGTCCCACTCCCGGCTGCTGACATGGGCTGGCCGGCTTGGCCTAGAGTCCAGGATTCCCTCACCAGCACTGCTGGGTTGCCGCGGGCTGCCGTGCTCCTCCAGGCTCCAGGCCTTGTGACGGCCATAGCTGGGGTTGAAGCTCACCTCTTCAAACCACGTTCCTTGCTCGCCCTTAGGAGTCTTCCCCAGATCTTGACTCTGTCCCCCCGTGCCCTCCTCCTGCTGCCTGGCCTTGCAGCTGGGCTGCCAGAGCTGCACTCCCGTGCCCTGCCTCTCCTCCCGTGCTGATGCGTCCCGGAGGCACCCCAGGTCCTTGGGCAGCTCCAGGCTCAGCACGGAGCCCAGAGCAAGCTGGGGACACGTGGGTTTCGACCCTGGGGAGATGCAACGGGGCTGGGGGTGCCTGGGGGCCGCCCCGCACTCAGCATCTATGTCCCGTACCAGGGGGTTCTTCACGTAGAGCAGCAGCTCCCCGAGAGGGGGGCTGGGGGCTGCCCCCGCCGCCTTCCTGCGGCCACACTTGAGAGGCCATGTGTTGGTGGGGCCACGTCGCTCCTCAGGTGGGGGCTGCAGGGAGCTGGAGCCCATGATGCCCTGCAGTGTCAGCAGCCGTGCCTGCTCAGCCCTCGCCCGCTCCCTCCGCTGCAGGCTGTTGAAGAGGGACCCAGCCCCAGCTTTGGGCAGGGTGTGTGAAGATGGTGATGTACCAGTGCTGGGTGCTGGTGGGCGGCAGGATGCGGCAGGTGGTCGCTTTGCTGGCTGCGGTGTGCTGGAACTCTTCCTGGCTTTCTCCCCATAGCTCTCCTCCTGTGGTGCCTGTGGACACAAAGGAGCAGGCGGGTGAGGGCTGTGCTCCCAAAACACTTGCACAGCGCTGGGCACAGCACATTGTAGGCAGCAGCTCGGCCTGGAGGAGCTGTGGCACAGCAGGGCAGCATAGACCTAGAGCGGGTGGGTTCACACCATGCAGCCACTGCCCCACATGCAGCCTTCCCGGGCTGTTACCTCTTCCAGCAGCTGGTGAGGCAGCTTTCTCTTTCGCTTTAAACTACCCCAAGTGTTTCCTAAAAGCCCCTGGCAACGCTTCCAAAGGGTTTTAGAGCCCGAGGATTTAGTGGCAGGGAGCTGAGCAGCAGGAGAAAGATAGAGAGAGGTGAGGGAAGTGCGAGGTGAGGAGCTTTAGCCAAGGGAGTGCAGACAAGCGGGTGGCACAAGCTCGTCCTCAGCCCTTGGGAATCACTCAGAATGCAGCAGACTTAGGCCTGGGGACAACCCAACCAGGTGCTGCCATGGGAGACACCCTATGAGCCCCCGGCACAGCTCCCCATGGTCCTGCACTTATGGTGCAGCCCCACGTACCGTCCTTGGAGCCTCCTCAATCTGCACCTTCTTCTTCTCACCCTTCTTGCTGATGCTTAGGATCAAGTTGACAGTTCCTCCCAGCCCACTGGGGCCCCGTGGTGGCAGCAGCAGCGTAGAGGTCTCAGAGGAATCCCAGGCCAGAGCCTCTTCAGGGGGTCCCAAGTTGCTAAGTTCCCCCCAGCTCTCCTCCCCTCTCAGTGGCATGTCTGAGACAGGCAATGCTGGAAGGGAGCCCGCTGCTCCCACCAGCACCTGTGGCTCTGGACCTGGCACAGGTGTGGGGAGGGAGCAGAGTGTGATCCTGTCTTGGCTGAGGATGCTCTCCTGAGCACACGGGGCACACTGCTCCTGGGGATTAAATGGAAAGAGACGGTAGAGTAAAGGTTGCTCTGTTTCAAGACAATCCTCCCCTTGTCCTGCCTGAAGCACCAGGTGTCCCAGGCCATGACACATTCATCATCTATTTCTGTGCCACCGGCTCCACCCAGAGCTCTCAGTGCAGCTGGGTGCTCACCTGTCCAGCAGGGGATGCTCTCAAGGGGCTCTCTGGATCCTTCCTGTCCTCCTGCTTGTTCCCAGTGTCCCGCTGATGCCTCTGCGCTCGCCAGCGCACCAGCACCCAGCCCAGCATGCTCTGCAGCTCCTCCAGGCGCTCTTGGATCTGTGAGGATGGAAAGGAGGCTCTGGGTGGCTTGCAGGGACCCTGTACCATTCACCAGGCTCCGTGCCCACAGCCTGCTCTCTCCTCCGGGTCTGCTCCAGCAGGATGCTGAGAGGCTGCCCACCACTTACCATTGCACTCAAGTTGTGCTCCTCAGCCACCAGCTGCTGCCCTGCAGCTGCCAGCTTCTCAAACTCCTTCAGCTTCCCCTCGATTTTCCTTTCCAGCTCCTCACACTGGGGCTCCAGGAGACCATGGCTGCTTGGGCTCTCTGAGAAGATCTGAGCCCGCGTGTCCTCTGTCCAGGAGCTGAGGGCACAGGAAGAATAGGCTAAGGTACAGACCAGCTCAGCCCTAGGGAAGCCATTCCTGACCTGTCCTCATCTCCTAGCGGATGTGGTTTCTAATCATATAAAGTATCCCAAAAGCTGCCGGTGGCTGTTCCTCAGCTGAGCTGAGTGACATGAGATCTTATAAATGATGTCTTGGCCCCTGACTCTGGTTCCAGTACTGCTTACATACATGTCAGCATCCCCAACTCTGGCAACATCAGACAGTCAGCACCACTGCCACAAAGGTAACCCCCAGCAGCTCACTGCCACTTACATCATGGCCAAGTAATCCCTGAAGAAGTGCCGCAGCTGACCAGCCTGCTGCACGTGGGCACGGGTCTCCTGCAGCAGCTCCTGCAGCTCTGCCCACAGCTGCAGCGTGCGCTGCGCCTCCCGGCCAATGGGGCACAGATGTGCAGGGCAGAGCTCTTGCAAGCGGGAAGCTTTCTTCTCCAGCTCCTCCAGCTTCCCCTGCAGGCCCTCTGACACCTCACGCTGGAGACCAGAGAGAAAAAGTGATTTAGGATGTTTAGCGTGACATAGTAATGAACTCCCAACTCGTAGCCTCAGCACGAGATCCACTTTACGTGCTGGTTAGAATGCACCCAACCCATCCCATTTCCCACTGCACAAAAAGGCTGGGGCAGTGCTACTCTCTGCAGCCAGGATGGGCTCTCCTGCACCTTGTGATGCAGGGATGGAGAGGAGCACATCAGCAGGGATGTGGGGGCTCTCTTAGGGCATGGAGAGAGCGATGCTGCATCGAGAGGATGAGCAAAGCAAAGGGCTGCGGCTACCCTGCATGCCTGCCTGAGTCACCTCCCCACTGACAGAAAGATGAGCGAGGCACTGGCAGCCGGGTGCTGGCACATGGGAGCTGACGTAAGTGCTCTCCCTTCCCTGGCCCGAGCTGGGCTCTGCTGGAAAATTCCAGCCTGGACACTGCAGTGTGCCAAGGTTGACGACACCTGGGCCCCCAGAGGCCAGCACCTCCCCAGGATGGCCTCATCCAGCCCCGACACCTCTCCACCAGGCACTCAGTTGGCCACGGTGCTCTCAGGCTCACCTCCATGTCCTGCTGCCGGCTCTGCAGGCCCTGCAGACCCGGGAGGTCCTTCTCACTTTTCACTGTAGTGAAACTCTTCTCTGCTTGGGCAGTGTCATGAGCCAGGGCCTTGGCTTCGCAACAAAGGGCCTCCAGGCGTGGGGACACCTCTGCCACCTGGGTGGGCAGGAGGAGGGAGATGAGCCCCAGTGCAGCTGTAGCAGCACAGGAGGGATGGGAATACCCTCCTGTTACAACACTGATCCCATCTGTGCCCCACAGGAACGAGTCAAGGTGCACTCCCCATCCCAACTAGGTGGTACATCCAGCTGTGGGTGGACAATGTGGGTGGCACCCCTCAGCCCTCGCGTCCCGTCTCCTACCAGGCGCTCCAGGCTTTCCGTCTCCGCTGCCACCTCCACAACCCGCTCACGCTCCTTCACCGCACTGTTCAGCATCTCCACAGCCTCCTGCAGCTCTCCCAAAGGACTGCTCACCTCGCTGTCTTCAGCCTGGGCCGAGAGCAGGGGAAAAGCCCTCTGCAAGCCATGATGCCTGCTCCCTGGCTGAAGCCAAGAGACACTGGGTGTGAGTGAAGTGGGGAGTTACCCTCTAAGCAGCCAGGCTGGAGAGGGGCCCCCTAGGGTCTCCCTGCCTGTCACAGACCAACCCTTGGGCTGGTCCATCCTCACTGCTCACCGCCGCAGGTCCCTGCCGGTTCCGTGACTCCTCCTCTTGCAGGTTCTGCAGGAACTCAGACAGCACCAAGGAGTCTCGCAGGTCAGCAGCTCGGCGCCGCAGTGCTGACTGTACTCGTGCCAGCCTATAGGGACACGTGTCTGACATGGGGGACAGGACCCTCTGCAGCTCCTCAGGTAGAGCTTCCATCTGCCTCCTTACCCACCCTGAGACCAGGGAGGACACAGCCCACCCTTGCTACTCACTTCTCCTCCACCATCTCCACCTTCCTCTGCATCTTCCTTGCTCCCTCGTGTTCCACAGATGTCTCGCTCGCTGCCTCCTCTCGCAGTGCCTGGAGCTTGAGGCTGCACAGCATGAGCTGCCTCTCCAGCCGGTCTGTCCCCTCCAGGTCCCGGCGCAGCTCTGTGGGACTTCGCATAGGGGCTGGCTCTGAGAGCGACCCGGCCACAGCTTGCAGCCATCGTTCAGCACGGTCCAGCTCCCCCACCAGCCTCAGTGCCTGTGGGGACAGCAGGGAGGTAGGAACAGCCCCACCACTGGCTTTGAGACACCCAGGGGTACAGAGAGCCCTGCCATGGGTCCCAACATACAGGCGATGCTGCTCACCTTATCGATTTCCTGCAGCACTGCACCATTCTCCTGGTGCTTCTTCTGCAGGTCCTCCCACAGCTCACCCAGCTCCCGCAGCATGGCCTCTACCTGCGGGCTGCCCACTGCCTCCTGCCCCTCCTGGAGGGGAAACAGCGGTCAGGACAGCCCTGTCCAGTGACCCCCTGCTGCCCCGTGCCAGATGGGGCTCAGCCCCAGTGCTGGAGCTGTGATCCAGCATTGCCCTACCTGGCAGGCATCCTGCACCTGGGCTGCCATTGGCCGTGTGCCCTGCTCTGCTTCTGCCTCTGCAGGGATTCTCTTCTTCCTGCAGGGAAAGGGCAGTCAAGCATGGGAAACCCCCTCCTTCAGGCTTCACTGGGAATGAAGGGTTTGGGACTGCCACGGGGTCCCCCGCAACCCAAGCACATTTGTGCCCCCTATGGAGGAACTTTAGATGCAAGCGACAAGCTGGGTCCTAGGAGGTGCCCCTCTGTTCCCATTCCACTGTCGACAGGTACCTCCCAAGCCCATACCTCTTGCTGTCCCCTCCTGCTGCTGCAGGTCTGGGGCTGCTCCTTTCGCCTTGCACGTGCTCCACCATCTTCCTCGCCATGTCCTTCTGCACCTACGGCACAAAAGGACCCATACCTCCTTTGCCCAGCCCAAAGTGTGCTTAGCTTTGTATGATTGAGGGGCTCATTGCTATGGCTCTCTGTATCCCAACCCTGGCTGAGTGACAGGGTTTGGCCAACAACCAAATTCCCACAGGCTTGTTTGTCTCCCTGCTGCAGAGCCCTGGAGATGCTGGGGCAGCGGGGCTCAATTGCCATGCTCACCGTGACACCAGGACCTCTCTTCTGTCTGTCTCCTGTGTTTTTCCCCTCTGACTCCTGGACACTAACACGTCCACAAGGCTCAGTGATCACAGCCACAGCTTCACTCCCTGGGAAACTACTTGCTGGAGCCAGTGCCAGAGCCTTCTCATTCCTGGAAAGGAGCAGAGTGCAGCGTAGTATTGAGGGCACAAGATGGACTGAAGCTCAGAGAGCAAGGTGGGAGCTGCGCTACCTCAGTGCCCGCTGGAGCTGGGCCCAGTTCTCTTTCACATCTCGGTGCTTGGCAGTGACACGAGCTGCCAGGCTGGGCTGCAGGCTGAGCAACTGGGACACAGTCACATCCAGCATCTGGAGGACAAGGAGCAGGCAGGGAGCAGTGGCAGGACTGCTGAGGGATGTGGTGGCTGTTTGTCTCCCCGCTGTCCCCCAGGGCATCTTCCCCATGCAATATGCCATGGGTGCCAGAGCTGACCTGGAAAGACACGTGAACCCATCTGCCAGGATGCTACCCAGGCTTGGAGGATGAATGCTGCACTTACCATCACTTGGCTGGCTATGTCCCTGACATCCTGATCCCGGCCTATCTCAGCTTCCCCTTGCTTCCCCACACTGCAGACACTCCTCCACTGCAAGAAGAAGCTACAGTCAGTGGTGAGAGAGGGACAGGACCTGCTGACATGTCAAACATATGTTGACCAGTAAAGCTGTGCTTGCTGTGCTGGACTCTCATCCCACACTGAGCTCTGTTCCCCAGATCCCTGAACTCAGCACGGCAGCCTTCACACAGGGCATGAGAACGGGGTGCACCCCACCCAACTTCATTCTGCACGGGGCTGTGTGGTCCTGGGGTTCGAGTGCCAGTACCTTGGCATGGATTGCATCCAGCAGGGCATCCGCTTGCTGCAGGAAGGCAGCAACATCCAGGGCCATCTGCAGAGCCTCGTGGTGCTCCTTCAAGGTCCCCTGCAGCCGCAGCCACCTGCACAGATGGGAAGGCAGAGGTGAAGGGTGACCTGTACCACGGAGCTGGCTGCACCAGCAGGAATTCCAACTGTGCCCTGCACAGCCCATGCTGTCTCTGCTCACATCTTATTGAGGTGCTTGCGCCGGGTAGAGATGCTCCTGCTCTCACTTTTGCCTTGTTTCTCTAGCTTCTGGGCTAGGCTATTAAGCTCCTCATGCAGGCTCTGGAACTGCTGCTCCTCCTGCACACGTAGAGACAGAAAGAAGAGACAGAGGTGTGAGGCTTCATTTGCAGGCTGGAAGGGGGAGATGGAGTGGGTTGAGAGGCTGAGCTCTCCCAAAATCAACCCCCATCAGTCTCCCACCTGCTTCAAGTCGAGGATGCGGCGGGTGAGCTGAATCTTGTCCGGGCTCTCCTGCAGGAGGGCTGCCAGGGAGGGCTTCTCCTCCTGGGACAGGGGAGGCTGTGAGCAGGTGGGGACACAGCCAGTGTCCCACCCCAGGGCATGCTGCCCACAGCCCGCACCTTGCTCCGTATCCAGGCCTCCAGCCGCTCTGCCTTTCTGCCGAAGTCCTGCAGGCTGCGCAGCCCGCCCAGGGCCCGGCTCTGGTTGGCAGCTGTCTGTTTCAGGAGCTGCCACTGTTCCTGCAGGGCCAGCAGCTGCCTCCGTACTGCATCAGTGCCGGGACTCGGCCCACACATCAGCTGCTCACCCATCTGCAGGGCCACAGTCAGCACCAGGGGCCGCCGGTGCTGTGCCCCACTGTGAGAGCTTGGGGTTGGTGGGGAGCTCACCTGGTTGAGCTTTATCAACGTGTTCTCAAAGTCCTTCATCTCTCTCTGCAGGGTCTGAGCTGCCTGTACCCAGTCCTGGAGGTCACAGCCATCCTTCAGGTCCCGCAGTTTGCCTCGCACCCAGCCTTCTGCCTGCAGCACAGGAAGAGCCGTGTGTGTGTGGATGCCTCTAACAGAGCACATGGACTCAACCCACCCTGGCACAACGGGGCAGGATGGCAAGGAGCCGCCTTCCCTGCCTGCTCCGTCCCAACGGGAGCAGCTCCTCGCCCCCACTTCCTCCCTGCTGCCCATTCCCATGCTGCTGGGGAGGGAACAGATGAGGAGGAAGGCGGGAAGGCGCCCGCACACGTGGGGAGGAAGCAGGGCCCGCTGCGGGCTGACCCCCTCTCCCGGGGCTGACAGCCAGGCGGAGGCGGCCAAGCATGATCTCACGCCGCAACAATGGCTCCGCTCGAGGCTGCTGCGCAGCTCTTCCCTCCCCACCGCCCGCATGGAGGGCAGCCGGCCCCAACCCACACCCTGCCAGGCTCACCTGCAGCACCTCCCGGTTGAATTGGGCCAGTGGGGGGCTCGGCTCGGGCACGAATGGGGGTCCCACAGCAATCTGCCCACTGCTTCTTGCTGCCACCAGCTCCTTGCTCCTGGGGCTCTCCCTGTGGGGTGCTGCTGGGGGGGCTCCCGCCAGCTGGAAAGCAAAGGGGGGTCAGAGTGCTGCCCCATGGCCCCGCACACCGCCTCCAGGACATGCACGTGGTTTGGAAGCCTGGCTCAGCTCCGTGGGCCTGCCTCAGCCCTCTGTTCACCGCCTCAACAACATGTTTGAAGTCCTGTCGGCCCATTCCCAGGCCTGGGTCCCAGGCACCACACTCACTGCTCCTCCAGCACACACAGTGCACGTGCCCACAGCATGGTGGCACCCCAGGGGTGCTCCTGAGTCACCCCATGGAGGATGGAAGGGCACAAAGCGACCCAAGGAGACCCCTGCTCCAGGAGAAGGGAGAAGCGCGGCCTCTCCCTGGGGCCCGGCGCTGACGAAACACTCTGTCAAGGCTCCAGCTCCGCCGGGGGCCATGGCGAAGGTCAGCCAGCACGAGGGGCTGGCCCCACTCCAAGCACGGCCCTGGGCCCAGCTGCACGGAGCTGGGGGGAGCACAGCCACCCGGAGCTCATTCCCAGCATGGCGGCTGGGCCACACCGCTCCCAGGGAAGGTGCTACCCCCAGCCCTGTCACAGCTGAGCACCACGGGAAGCACCAGGCCACCCCAAGCTGGAGCTGATTTCACTTCATGCCAGGTCTGGCCACTCCAGCCTCCAGCTCACCCCATGCATGGAGGAGATGCGAGGCCCTCCGCCCCACAGCTGGCTGCTCAGGTAGCACAGGGCAGCGGTCCCCTCCAAGGATCCAGTGACAGCACGCCTGCCCGCTGGCACCTCATGGGAGTGAGGTTCAAGGCAGGGCAGTGGCTGCAGGCTCCCTAAGCACTGTGGCATGTGCTGCCCTGCTGATGACATGGGAGCTGCATTTCAAAGCCTTTCTGCCTAACCACAAGTACTACAGAAGTACTTTCTTTTTCTCTCTCCCTCTCTCTTTTGTGTTTTGTTTTCAATAGCAGCACAGATTCTCAGGCCCTCCTGCAGCTCTGATATCTTCAGCCTCTGGACACAGCAGCAACCCATAACCCACTGCCTCTAGGGGCCACAAACCCAGAGCCAGCCCCACTGTGCCCACTGGCCCCATGCACGTCCCCGAGGTTCCCTCTGCCTCATTTCTGAGCAGACTCCTCGGCAGCAAACCCACAGCTCTGCCTGTCAGCCCCAAACCATGCACTCGACGCTCCGGATACGTACCATACCAAAAGGGGAACCTCTGTCCATGGGTGAGCAGAAACCAGCGGAGCGGGGGCTGCCAGCCTCATGCTTCTCATCCTCAGCATCCACATCCTTCCTGAGAAAGACCTAGAGGAAGGTCAGGCAGGTTCCCATCAGCATCCCAGCGGTCACGGCACCTGGTTCCAGCCGCTCCTTGCCCAGGCAGGTGCCCCCCGCATCCCCGCGGGGCCGACCCCCGCTCTCAGCCGCACACCGAGCCGAGCACACGGCGCTGCCTTATATGAGCGCGGGGAGAACCTCGGCCGCTGCCCGGAGCTGTACGCGTGCCGGAGGGAGCGGCGCGGCTCCGCCTGGCCTTTATTGGCAATGCAGAGCGCGGCTGGCAGGGCGCTGCGCGGCTCCTCCGGCGCTGTCCGGCCGCGGTCGCACCGCAGCGGGATCCCCGTTCCCGCACGCGGGGGTCACGGCGCCGCCGGGCCGGGGCGCGGAGGGCGGCCGACAGGCTCCGTCCCGCTCCCGGCGGGGGCAGCGGCCTCGTCCCGGCCTCCGTGAGTCACTTCCCTTCTCCCGGCCTCGGTTTCCCCTCTGGTCAAAGCGGGGGGGGGCGAGTTCCCGGCTCCCCGCACGCGGCCGCATCCCGAGGGCCGAGCCCCGCTCCTTCCGCAGCCCCGGCGACAGCCCCGAGCCCAGCCGCCCCGCGTCCCCGAGCCCTAAGAACCGCGGCAGGGCCCGGCAGCCGGCACGGCAGCCCCGGGACAAGCCGCAGCTCCGGGACCCGGCGCCGCGCCCGCGGGGCTGGACTCGGGGCACGCTTTACCTTGACGTGTGCCGTCCCCGCTCCGCTGTTGTTGTTGTTGTGGTTCCTCTCGCCGCCGGCCCGGGCGCGGTCCCGCGGTGCCCCCGCGTCCCCCCCGTGCCAGTTGGACAGCGTGATCCTCTTGATGGAGCGCGCCAGGGCGCCGCGGCTCACCCTGTCCTCCTCGCCGCCCCCTCCCGGGCCGGTGCCGGTGCCGGTGCCGCGGGGCTGCTCGCGGGGTCCGGCCCGCGCCTGGGCCAGGTACAGGGAGATGCGCTGCTCCAGGCCGGCACGGAGCCCGCGGCGGCCGTCCAGCGCGGAGGCGAGGGCGATGCCGGGGCAGGGGTCGGCGGAGAACTCGGCGGCGCACTTGGGCACGGAGAGCTTGGTGCTGATGGTGAAGGGCTGCACCTTCCTGGCCGTGCTGCCCGACATCGTCCCGCCGCCCGCCGCCGGAGAGAGGCTCCGGGACGGGCGGGCGGCCGGGGAGGAGCCCGGTCCCGCGGCGGCGGCGCGGCTCCCCCTCTCTCCGTTCCCGGCCGGCTCCTTCCCCGGCGCGGGCGCGGCGGTGCCGGGGCGGGCGGCGCGGCGACGGGGCCGCCCCTTCCCGCGGGGGCTGTCAGCGGGGCGGCCCCGCGGCGGGGGGCGGCGGCGCGGGGGGCGGTGGCGCGGCGGCCATGGCCGGGACGGGCTCTGCCTCCGGCCGCTCCGCCGGCCCCTCCGCCCCCGCCGGGGCGCGTCCCCTCCTCCGGGCCGGGCCCTCCTCCCGCGGCGTGCGGGGCAGGGCGAGGCGAGGCGAGGCGGTCGGGGAGCCCTCGGGAAGGGCGGCCTCAGGCGTCCGCCTTCTTGTGCAGGTTGAGGATGCAGAGCAGGCAGGTGAGCAGCGCCTGGCGGCTCTCCCGGGAGCGCAGCCGGCGCCCCAGACGGCGGAGCGGCGGCAGGAGGCGCTTGCGGGCCAGCTGCAGCAGGCGGGAGAGCAGCGAGAGCAGCAGCGGGGCGGCCAGCGGCACGGCGGGCATCGCGGACACCGCCGAGCTCCGGAGGCGGCGGACCCGGGCACAGCGGCGCCGGGACGGGAGCGGGTGGGAGCTGGGACGCAGCGCTGGGGCCGCCCCCTCTCGGCCGCTCTCGGCGCCCTGAGGGTCCCTCCTTTGGAGGAGCCCGTCCCGTTCAGCCCTACGTGCGCCGCGGCCGCCCCGAATGGCAGTGCCCCCCGAATGGTACGGGCGTCCGGGCGGCGACGAACGCCAATAATACCGAAAAGCAGCTGCCCGTTTAAATGCCCCCTCCTCCTACACGCCTTCTGTAAGCGATACGGCCCCGACACATCTGTTGGTGGCGGTGCGGGGAAGGAGGGGGCGAGGGTGGACCGACACCTGCCCTAGGCGCGGTGCGTGCTGCGGGATGGCGCTGGCTCTGCACTGAGGCTCCTGAGGGCATAAAATACTCCTCTGTGTCACTCTGTGCTGCCGAGTGCCACGCAAGGGACGGGAGTGTACACACATGGGGCAGGGAAACACCGAGTGATGGGGATGCCGGTGGGGAAGGGGTTCAGCTAGGGGTTTCTATTGGGTTCAGCTGCACAACGGGCCCGCAGGCTGGGGGAGTGTGGGCAGGAAGGCCTGTCGTACATGTCGGTGCCCCTCCGCTTCCTCCTGCATCCAACCTTTGTTGTGCTCCCGGTGGCTGTCTGACCACGTTTCCTCCCCTTGTTCCCCTCCAAAGCCCTGCCAGGAGCTTGCTCTTGGCTCCTGCTTGAGCAGAACTTTGGAACATAAACAAAGGACTGAAAGCCCCCACTCACTTTCCCCATCTTGGCTCACTTGCGCAAGCTGCCCTTCATCCTGAGAGCCCGTTCGGGTGGCCCAGCCGAGGTGACCTTTCCCAGCCCGCAGATCCCTCCTGGGGAGCTGGGGATGGATGAGGGAAAGGGCCAGCCATGCCTCAGTGCGGAGCTGCCACGTGCCTTGGTCAGAAATGGCTCTGGGAGCTGAGGGACATTGATGATGTCAGCCTCGAGACCAGCCTCATATCAGCCGTAGGACCAGCCTCCCACAGCCTTTGCTTCTGCTTGGGCTGGGGGTTCTCATTCTGTGCTGCCTCCAACCTTGTGGTAAAGGAGAGGCTTTGTGCCTCCTTAGCAGTGAATGTGTCCCCTTTTATTGGGGAGGCAGTACACAGACTGGAATGAGGCTCTGGGCTTTGCTGCTCTAACCCTGGGTGAGTCATTTCCTCTCTCTGTGCCTCGATTTCCCCTGTAGGCACCAATTGTGATGAATGAGAATGGAGATCTTATTCCCCACGGAGCTTTACCTATTGCCCCAGGAGAAAGGAAGGCACCGGCCAAGCACAGAGGTGATGCAGTGCCTGCCTGGGGGCACTCTGTTGGGCCTCAGGTGGGGAATGGAAAATCCTTTGTGAACAACAGGGCTGCAGTGTGCACCTGCTGCAGAACCTGCTCTATCCTGGGGCACAAGTGGAGAGCAGCAGGAGCAGTGGCTGCACTGTCACATCCCATGTCCCCTGTCTTTGCACAGTGCTCTGCTGCCAGCTTTGGGGACAGAGCCTCAGGATCCAAGGAGCCCAGCATGGCTGCCAGCTGTGCTGACCAGGAGGGCCCTCGGGAACACTCATGACAGTGGAGTGTGGCTCGGCGCAGGAGGAATGCCGGCCATTTCTGCTGGGGTGGGAGGCGAGCTCTATAAATAGCTTGTTTAACTCACTGCGTCCAGGCCCTGAAAGGCTCCAGCTCGCATGCATTCCCCTTTTCCTTGTGCTGTTGAAAAAGGCCAAATCCTGCAGCAGCCGGGTAGCACCCACAGCCCTGCCCATGGGTCCCCTTGCTTGGGGACAGATCTACGTTGTCCCTTGGGATCACCAAAGACGTGCTGGCTTTCTGGGGAGCCTCTCCCCACCCAGTGCTGGCTTCAGGATGCTGCCGGCACCCAGCTGCTGGTGTAGGGGTGCAGGAAGGGGGCTGCCCCCCCCAGCCCTCTTCTCACACAAAGGTCGCTTGTACCCTCAGGCCTGGCATTCCTGCTGCTGAGGGATGGGGCATCCAAGGGGGAGATGGAGCCTGAGTACAGCTGCCAGGGCAGCTGCTGAGGACAGCCACAGCCCGCACACAGCCAGGCTGGGGAGGACAGACACTAGCAGCTGGAGAGACACAGGAGACCCCCAGGCAGGCAGACACTCCAAGAAGGCAGGGGATGGGATGCCATGGCAGCAGCAGAGGGCCAAGCCAGGCCGCTCCCTGTGGCATTTGCTGGCAGCTGGGAACCCCCACCTGCTGACCCCCTGCAGATTGTGGGCTGCCAGCTGCTGGGGCCGGCAGGGAGAGGAACCACCAGCTGCTGTCTGGAGGGGGCACCTGTCACCATAGAGCCAAGCGGGAGTGTGCCCTACAATGGAGCCTTGTGTGCACCATGGGGCTTGCAGCTGGGACAGTGCTGACAGCTCCCATACTACCCAAAAAGGAAGGCTGGGCCCAGCCACACCCAGGCCAAGCTAAGCTGTGCTAGTGGGGCACAACTACCCACTTTCCACAGGCCCTGAGCCCCCACGCACCAAGATCCCTCCAGAGCAGCCCCTTACCTCACACAGGGCCTTCTGCCCCTGCACACTGGCTGTGCCGGGACCCAGCCACCCTCCGTCCCATGCTGGGGACTACCACCAGCTAAGACCGGGACCCCCTGTTGTATAAATCATTACCAGCTGAGCCCCTGTCCAACAGAGCTAGGTTTATTGCCCCGAGCACAAAGAGAGGAAGCGAGCCTGCCAGGAGGGCAGGAGTGGTTATTGCTGCAAGCACGGCCTCTGGAGACCTGGGCCTGGGAGCAGCTAAGGGCCTGCCTGCCTTGGTTGGGCCTTTGCCCACTGCCATGCTGGAGCCACCCCATCATCCACAGGAACAAACAGGGCTGAGGAGTGTGGAGAAGTGCAAATACATTGGCACAGGAGCACATCTGTGCTGAGTGAAGGAGCCTGAGGGCTGTAGAGATCATTACAATGTGAAAGGAGGGGGTGAAGAGGAAAACAGACAACTGTGTACTAGAGAAATGCCTCCCAGCCATCAGCGCTCCTCCTTGGCCCAGCTCCACCTGGCAGCAGGAAGGGAGGCTAGGACAGCCCTGGGGTAAAGGCTGTAGTGGTGTGGCTGTGTGTGCATAGGATGAGAGGAGCACGGTGGGATGTGTTACAGTGGCATGTGGCAGGACAGTGCTTAAATGATAGGCTGTAGCCATACGGTGGGACAAAGTGGGGCAGAGAGTGAGGGGTGGGAGGAAGAGTTTGAAGGCCACGCAGAAAGAGTTTGCAGCAGAAGGTATTGAACACCAGTGTCCTGACCAGCTGCAGCTCCACGCTTTGGTCATGTTTAGTGCTGATGAGTGCAAGGCAATAGCATTAAGAGTGTGCACCTTCTCACCCTGGCTCCCCATGAATCAGCTGCCCTGCCTAAGCAAGGCAGCATCTGCTGATGCTCCCTGGGACTTGTAGCACATGCCACATGGGATGAGACAGAACTGGAGCAAGCAAAACACATCCTCCTCCTCTTCCCCCCCACAGCTCCCACCTCTCCCCAGGTGGACAGCCCCTACCCTGCTCCTGTGCTTGCCTCTAAGCAGCTGCCCCAAAGCTAGGTGCAGTGACCTACAGACTCCCCATGCTGCTTGCCCTCCTTCTCTTCTGGGGTGGGACAAGAGGAGGAGAAGCTTGGAAAGCAAGCCCAGCCCAGAAAAAGAGAAGGGCAGCCCCTGCCTGCCTTGACCCCTGCAAAATGCTCCGTGGGTGAGGGTGGAGCGAGGCGTGCTGAGAGGCAGGGTTGGTGGCTCAGCGTAGGATGGAGCAAGAGGAGGGAGATTATCCTGTGTCCATGGACCCAGAGGGAGGCACTTGGAGGTGGCCTGGCCTGCCGGAGTGTCCTAGTCACAGCGTATCTGTCCTGGCTCCTAGCCGCACATTGTCAGCAGCAGCCACTGCGGAGAAGGAGAGAGAATGAGCAGGGGCTGGTGCATGCAAACCCAAAGTCCCTCTGAGAACAAGACCTGACAAAGCTCCCTTTTGCATCTCTCAATCTTTTACACCTATAGGGCCGGAGGGCACTCTACCACCCACCCCAGGTGTCCCATCCACTTTAGTATCTTCTCCCCTTATCTCCACCCCACCTCACTGCACCGAGCTCTCACCTCAGCGATGTTCATGACGGCGGTGCCAGTGCCGTCAGGATCCATGCTGCGGAAGAACCCTGCAGGGCACAAGGGCAAGATGAGCAACACGTTCCTCTGTCCCTGCCCTCCCCAGCCTGGAGCAGCACTCACTGAACATCGTCTCCAGCTTCACCAGGCAGCAGACAAAGTTGTCAAAGTCCACACCCGACTCAGCATCTGCATAACGGGCAACCACCACCTGATGCAGCTTGTTATTCAGCTTGAAACCTGAAAGGCAGAGAGTACTCAGCACCCACAAGAAGTGGGAGAAGATGCAACTATCAGAGTTCATGGTCTCACTGGAAAGGGCCTACACCCCACCCAAGGAAGGGCACTGAGTCCAGCCTTGGTAGGAGTAAGAGATGCTCGCCCTGGAGCTATAGCCCATTGCCAAATGAATGTTAGCTCATTGACCCGACTTTGCCAGGGTGGGACCTCACAGGTGAGATGAGGATGGCTGGGACAACCCTGTGTGTATCCTGGGCTCTGAGGGTGCCAGCAGCAAGCAAGGATTGGTTGGAGAGAACCCAGCTTAGACATGGGCCTCATCTCATGACAGATTGGCTCAAAGCTCACAATGTAGGCTGGTTCCACAGTTCTCCACCTACTCGGGATAGGGCTCCTACAGCTTTCCTCCACCCTCAGCCCAGCCCCATCCTCTCCAGACTTACCAGCTGACTCTAGAGCCATGCGCATCTCGTATGAGCTCATGGTGCCTGATTTATCCAGGTCATACTGGCGGAAGATTGTCTGCAAAAAACATCACAGAGGATGTGAATGGCAGGCCCTTCCTGCAGCTTGGTCATTCCCCTGCCCCAGAAGGGTGCCATCCCTTGCATCCCTCTCCTCCTTACCAGCCAGCTGCGGATCTTGTTCCATAGGATCTGGAATTCCACCAGCCCCAGGCGGGCGCTGCCATCTTTCTGGACAGCAGAGGGTTAAGGAGAAGGCAGCCAGAAAAAGGGTGGAGTAGCAGAGCAGGCAGAGAGTGGCAAAGCAATCAGACCCTGGGTACCTTGAGTGAGAAGAAGCATTTCAGCCAGGCCAGTTCTTTTTCAAGTTCCCTCCCCATCCTGCAGCACAGGCAAGATCAGAGCCCGCAGGCCAAAAGGGAAAGTTCAGTGCTTAAAGCAGCTGCTGTGCAGCTCCCAAGGAACATCCAACTTTGGCTTAGTGCTGCCATGCAGCAAACAGGATGCTAGGACATATCTGGAAAAGAGCTCAGAGCAACTTCTCTGTGTTTGCCTGACCCCTCCAATTGCACATCCTTGTGCAAGCAGGAGCACAGCCCATGGCTCCTGTTACATGTTTACACCTCTCATCCTCAACCATAGGATGGTTTTGGGGGAAAGAACCCCAGCAACACTCTTACCCCACCGAGAATGCTTTAAGCCTGCGTGGTCTCACAGCATGCCGTGCTAGGGTGAAGTGTGGGTGCTGGCTGCTGTGTGTACCCACAGGAAATTGAAATACTGCACACTTGCTGCTGGCTGCCATCCCGCAGCACCCTCAGTGCAGCCACAAAGACCCTTTCTGCCCTTTTCCCAGTTACACAGCCTTGGCACAACTAGACAGTCAAGCCCTAGTTCCCACGGAGAAGTGTCCTGGCTGCCAGGCTGAGTGCCAGGAATGCCAGCCGCTGCCCACAGTGCCAAGAGGATACATCCATCAGGTTGACCATGTTACGGCAGGAGTCCAGACTGAACCCATCCGTCTTCAGATCTTTGTCTGAGGAGGAATGAGGAGGGGGATCATGTGCATCAAAGCACAACCTGCTGAACCTGCCTGGGTTACAGGGGAAGAGGGGAAAAGCACTCACGTCTAGCAATCACTCTGTTCAGAATCGTCTTGAGCTCAAAGACGCTGATTTCCATGTCCTGCAGTAGGAGCAGAGTTAGTAGAACCTCTTGCCTCCCCCCACCCCTGGGGGTAGCTGAGCTGAATTTCAGCATTTACTGGTGTGCAGGGCTGGGGTGAAGCACGCTATGGGCTGGAGCTTGCTGATGGAAGAGATGGGCCCCTCGGAAGTTGTGAGAGCCCCCACAGAGCCCCTTGTTCTGTGCAGCTCTGATGGCCAGCGGTCTGATCCCCTTTCTACACTCTCGACTTGCCATAGGCTTGGCAAAACTGTACCCACCTCCCCTGCCAGCTGCTGGAACATGTTCTTGAAGCCATCCTCAATGTCATCCTCGGTTATTTCCTCCTGAGGCCAGAAAGAGAGATTAGTAATCAAAGCCAGGTACTGTTCTGCCTCAGAGGTTCAACAAATACCTGAGCCTCTGGGTGAGAAGTTCCTCCTCCCACCTTTACTCCTTCTCATGTCCCCACCATTGAGATCCTTGCAGCCAGTCTCTGCCACAGTGCCATCCCAAGCCCACACAGCCACCTCCTGCCCATGGCTCCCACTCCTCAGCCCCAGACTCAGCTAAAGGAGACTGGTGGCTCCTACCTCATCTGCCAGGTCTGCCGAGATCTCTTCATCCAGCTCCCTGGGGGCAGAAAAGGGGAGGGGAGGGCACACACGGTGATGGAGGGCAGTGGAATCTGCTCCAGCACTCACCAACACATGTGATGGCCTGGGCCAACACATTCCCTAACTAGGCAAGGGGCTGGGACTTGGCAGAAGGCTTTATGGTGAAGACTCACGCTGTGTCCGACTGCTTCTCGGTAAAGACCCGCAGGATGAAGTCGGCCTCCTTGTGCGGCTCAAAGGTGGAGGGCACAACGATGTACTCGCCAGGGGGCAGCCGGATCTGGTTGCTCACTTCCCTCAAGTTGATGAAGGTTTCAGAGCGTGCCCGGGACTGGTTTCGCAGGAAGAAGTCCTTCTTCAAGTGCACATTCTGGCTGCCCTGGGCCTGAGGAACACACACTGTTGTGGGGAACAGCCCAACAAGAAGGGAATCCATAAGGAACAGTGGGACCAAGCAAGTGCAGTGGGGCAGGACATCCTCAGCCCTCAGCCCAAGCAGCTCTGCTGGAACAGGTGCCTGGTCCCACTGCACCCCTGCCCAGTGGCTGCCTGTGGAAGAGCCCTAGTTGTCCTTCCTAGGAAGGACCATCCCTCCCACACAGAGGTACTCAGCACCCTTTAGCACCCCAACCGTTGCCAGTCTGGTGGAAATCCCACGCCACGGGGCACAGGCAAGCACACATGCCTGTGGGTCTGCATCAACCCATTCCTGCCCACTCCTGTGCTCCCCTCCAAGAGGCAGATGGGTCTGGTGGCTCAGCACGTACCTCCTCAGGAACCTGCAGGGAAGAGAGAAGGAAAATGAGAGTGCCATTACTGGGGTTCTCTCTCCTATGGCAGATGGAGGGGGTGATGCTGACCCCCAGAATGGCCAAATCAGGTGGGAAAGGATTCCCTCAGGACAAGGATGCCAGGTCCACATGGGATTGGCAGGGCTAAGCTAGTCTGAAGGAAGCAGCACTGGGGTTGGGGTTACCTCGTAGACAGCGAAGCCGATTGTATGCATGTCGCCCCCTACTCGCCGCTCCCTCCTACGGTGCTTCTGCATCAGGGCCACCAAGAAGCTGCAGGCCACCTCGTCATCCCCAGGGTCATCATCCTCTTCCAGCAGCTTGATCTTAAACTGGGGATTGATCCAGAATGTGGCTGGAGGAGGAAGACATGGATGATACACCTGACTGAATCACATCACCAAGAGTGGAGATGCGGGAGGTACCTGGGTTGTTCCTGCAGCCCCCAGCAGTGCTCCCTCGGCGCCATGTGCCCTCGAACACCTGTGTGTGCCACCTGCTGAGCTCATCTTTGGTGAGGGCGTCGGGGGTTAGGTTGCAGATCTCCAGCCTGGAGAACTCCCTCATGAAGTCCCGAAAAGACATCCTGTGGGAAAGCAGGCAAAGGTTAAGGCCAAGACATGGCTGAGGAGTGAAAGCAGCTCTGGACTCAGCCCCAGCTGTCTCTTCTAGGTGGAGAGAGATGGAAATCATCCCAAAGCCCCTTCTCATGGCAGCGAGCTGAATGCTAGATGTCCTGTTGCGGAACAGGACTCATATGAACCAGGATGTCTCTAGTGCGGTTGGCACCCACCACCTCTTTCACCCTAAGTCTTGAGGAATGGGATGGGGCACTGGGGGCACAAAAGCCAGGACTACTGGCAAGCAGCCTGTCTAGGTGACACAAGCTGAACAGCTTCAGCCTGCCTACCACAGTGTGTGACAGGGATCAGAGCAAAGGGCTCCTTTTGTTCAATCTCCCATCTCCAGTGGAGGCCAGCAATAGTGGCAGAGGGAGCAGATAAGAGCAGCATCACCCCAACATCCAGCAACACAAGACCTGCACTTGAGGCTCACTCAGACCATCAGTGTTAATAGCCACCCAGGATCCGGACTCATCAATCACACTTTGAACTTACAAAACACCCCTGCAGTGCAGAGTCCCACAGGCTTCCAACATCTGCCTAAGCTGCTGTTCTCTGGTGACCCCTTTGTTCTGGTGGTTTTAGAAGAAAAGAAAAAGCTTCTTCCTGCTCACTCTGCATTTCCAGTTCCTTCTCAAGTACTTAGGTTCCCCTTTCAACTACTTGACAACACCACATAGCTGTGGCCCAGCCACCACCCTTTGGTGAAGATCCCTTACCTAATATTCAACCTATTAACTAGATCAGATAAGAAAATGTTACCAGGCTTTCTAGCAATGGAACAGCTAATAAAGGTAGGTCTTGTGTTCTGGGACAACTGCAGGTTCCCTTTCAGGCTCCCCTGCTCATTCCCAAACTGGATGCTGAAGAAGAGCAGCACTTTGCTCTGGCACTCACCAGAACTCTCCATCCTCCATCTTCAGTTGCAGCTCTTCTCTGTCACTGGGATCAATGTTGTCCCACTCAGGAGAGCTGGAATAGGCAGAGGAAAACAATTAGAGGAGAAATACTCAAGGTGAGCTACGATGTTTCCAGTGCTATGCAGTTTGGAGTTGGCCCTCAAAAGACTCATTCCCTGTTGTGAAGGATACAGTATGCTGTGAACTTCTACTTAGCAGCGCTGTGCAAGAGCTGTCCCAACTGTTTCATTAGCAGTGCCAGCAGCTCACTGAAGTCCCACCTGAACTTACCCATCACTCCAGGCTCCAGTCCACTCCACCTGACCCCAGGGGTTTCTGATACGGACGAGCTGTTCCTGCTGACCCCGGTAGTTCACCTGCCAGCCATCAAATGCAGAAAGTCAAACCCACACCACAGGCCTCAGCATTTTAGCTCTATACAGTCTTATGTACCCAACTCACATCTTTGAAGGCTGTGACAGAATAGGCATGGCCCTTCACCAGTTTCTTGAAGGTCACTGCTTCCATATCAAAGGCACTTGTGATCTGAAAAGAACATGCAAACCTCAGGTGTATGATTCATGTAGTTCTATTCCCCTACCTCTTCTTAGAGGAGGCTGAGACATTGCAAGGACAATGACCCTTTTTTTCGCAATGCTCCAGTCAGGAGCACTGAAGATTCATCGTGAAACCACTCAAACTTCAAAAAGTAAAACATTGTTTTGTGCTTCTTAAAACACAGCATTGTCACCAGGAGCACAGAGGTAGTGTCCTCATTAGCTACAAAACAGCTTACACATCAGTCTTAGCGATACACACACACTGCTGGGAGTGACAGTCTCTTTAGCAGTAGTATACCCCAGCCACACATTCAATGCAGGCAGTAGCTAACCCTGTTGCGTTTATTACTACTCCAACTTGCCAATCCAACAGGTACTGCTGTCAGTGGTGACAGAGAGGGTGCACACTGTTGTTTGTAGCTAAGAGGGAGAAGATGGAAGTGCCCAGCTCAGCTAACATGCAGATGCTGATACAGGATGCAGCCAGAGCTCTATGCAGAGCCTTGTTCAGCAGCCTGGCTTCAGATGGATGTTTCCCATTGCATCTAAACAAGACCATTCCAAGTCACTAAGGTACAGCCCCGTGCCCTTCAGCTGTCACACTGGTTCTCAGAAAGAGGCGAAAGAAGTTCCCTCCCATCCAGAGTCCCAGCAAAATGACCACTTTGTGTTTGGAGGAGGGCTGTGAGGCCTCACTTTGGGCACCACTGGAGAAGACATCCATAATTCACTATGAAGAGCAGTGTGATACTTACATCAATGGAGCAGCCCAGCAAGGACCCCCTCTCCAGTGCCTTGCGGATGATGTGGCCCATGTTGCGCGGTGCCCGCTTGAGGTCATACATCTCTGCTACGCCGCCAGTGAAATCCTCAAAGCCCTCAGTGGTGCTGCCCCCTGAGAGTGACTCGTAGCAGCCATTCAGCCTGAGCACCAGGCAGTGAGAGGGAGATAAGAGGTGATGAGGGCACAGTGCACTGCTGCTCCACCCCACCCCCCAGCAACTTTGTGCCCACAGTGGTGGGACTCACTTGGCGTAGGCCTTCTCCAGCAGAGCACTCCAGAACTCTGTGCACTCTGCTGAATGCACAAACAGGAGCTCCCCATCCTTGGTAGGCAGCAGGTCGTCCACCACCACGTCCACCCACTCACCAAACTGCCAGATCTGAGGGGAAGAAGGGGTGAGCAGGACATCCCTGAGGGATGTCCCCAACCCACCAGCTGTGCAGAGCCAGGAGTTCCCAGCCTACCTGGAAGTGGAAGATGCCAGCGTAGTCCTCCTGGAAGCTCTGCCCGTGGGGCACCACACGGTGCAGGAGTTCCTCGTTGAGAGTGAGGGAGCCAATGGCAGCCAGCAGCCAGCAGTCACCTGGAGAGGGAGAAACAGCTTAGCCAGCGGTGGTGATGGGTGCAGGGCCGAGCAGAAGCCCTTAGCATGCTCTCCCTCTGAACCAGGTGCTGCATCACAAGGGCAGCCTGCAGGAGGTGGCATTCTGTCCTGTGCGGCGCCCTGCACTGGGCTCCAAAAACAAGTGGAGAACCTGTGGAGAGGTCCATACCCCTTGCTCCTAGCCCATGCAGTATAATGGCAGGTGCCTGGACAGAAGCATTGGCTCAGGGCAGAGAAGGAACAATCCTCTGTGACCTGCTGTCTGCATCCAGGCCACCATGACAGCACCAGCAGCTCCTCCTGCAGTCATTTACCTGGAGCCTCCTGAGCACTCCATGTATCTCAGGACAGTGACTTTTGTAATGCAATTACACTTTGCATTTTAATAAGTTTCCCATTGTTTTCAGTCACCAAGCAAGAGGATTAATGCTGGTGCCTTGGCTTCAAGTTCCAAGCAATAACACTGCAATTCTCCTTCCAAGTGCTATTAACTGTAAGTGCTGCTCTGTGCCAGCACTGCTTTTTCCATTCTTTGCCTTGGTTCTCCTTCCTCTTCTTTTAAATCCTGTCATACATTAGCCTGGAGCCTGTATAACTTGTGCTGGGCTGTGGTTGACAAACCTTGCCTTCCTAATGACCAATGGAGAATCACCACAGTGCCCCAGGCTGTTAACACGCTCCAGTTACCACCACAGTCCTGAAACCAGTCTGCTCTGTTAAGGTGCACAACATTCTCACCTTGATCCAGGTCAGAAAACACTGCTGATGGCAGCCAGATCTGGTTTTGGAGATCACTGACTCGCAGTTCCCAGCCTTGCCAGCCTTCCCCACCCACTAACACTGCTCTCCTTATCTCAGTACCTGTGCTTCTCCATTTTTATGAGGCCTTAGCCTACATCTACCAGGAGTCAGTATCCCCTGCTGCCTTACAGCTTCTACCACCCTACACGAGGAGGGAGCTTTGAGTACAGGGATGGTTGTGCATAGGCTGGCAAGAAAACACACCGTGAGGGCCTGCAGAGAGATGCTGTGAAACCCATCCACTCAGCACCTTCTCTACACAAATTGCTCTTCTCCAAGCACACTGACCCTCCCCAGCTGCTGCTGCTCTCCAGACTGAAGTTTGGGGACAGGACTCCAGCACTTACCCAGAGCTCCCTGGCAGATATCTGTCCGGGTTGCACCACCAACAATGAACTGAGGGTCATCCACTAATTCCTGCATAAAGAGAGAATCAAGCATTGGATCTCAGCAGGACCTGTGCCCATCGCAGTTCTGACTCAGGAGAATGGGAGAATCATCCCTGAGATGCACCCCACCTGCCCTCTGCCATGGAAAACTGCTCACATCAATGCCATCACAGGAAGGCAAGACCTTCTTTAGCAGCAAATGGCTAGATGAGCATTGCCCCTGCACTCATGGCACCAATGGATACACAACCCAGTCACTGTGGGTGTCACACCTATGCTGGGACATGCAGAAGCAATGGCACAACTCTCCCATTGTAAAGCCCAACACGTGCTGCCTAGAGGAAGAATGGCATGCTAGACACAATGCTCTCTGAGTGCTCAGTGAGCGTTATTCCTCTGGGGAACGAGCAATGAAACACACTTTAAAGGAAGTTTAAGCACAGTAAGATGCAAACTGAAGCCAAACTGCAGCTTGGCACACCACATTAATGCAGAAACTGCAGGCGAGGGACACAAACCCAGCACTTACCGATGGACGCTTCCACTCTACGCCCCGTGTCTTGCTGGAGTGTGGCCCCAGCTCCTTGAAGCCAAGGGCAGTAGGACCAGCTGGGAACTGGGGGTCCCTGAAGAGGGCACCGCTTTCAATGCACGCTTGCTTGAGGGCCTCATAGTCCTGGTTGAGGTACTTGACAGCGTTGTTGTGCTCGCCAACCCCCTCTGCTCTCAGGCGGTCCCTCTGCAGCCGGGCAGCGATCCCTCCAAAGGGCATCATAGCTGGGTACTGGCACCGCTACCTCCTCCTCTGTGTCCTGCAATGAAATGGGCACTGTGAGGCTGCGGCATCCCTGGGATGGGAAGACACACTGTGAGGATGTGAGGCTGGGAAGGCCTCCCCCAGGCCCCGTGCCCGGTGCAGACAGAGGTGCCTTTTTGCTCAGAAGCTGGCCATGGCCTCCAGCCCAGCCGTCACGCTCCCATGCCTTCAGGGAGGCTCAATGAGCAGAGCCACTTTGACAGCAGGCTGGAAAGAAATAGCGTGCTAACTGCTGTGAGGAGCCTCCCCGTCCCCTCTGCACACGAGAGCTGAGAGCAGAGGAATTCCAAGCACTTTCTACCTCTGAAAATCACTTCTTCCAGCTCTATGCCTTGTCCCTAAACCTCTTTGCAGGGACAGCTTTCTGGTCACCGAGACCTTCCCTATCCGACTTTCCTGATGAGCATAAGCAGCTGCGGGGCTGCTTCTCTGCTACACAGCCACCCATGGCTGCCCAAGCACTGAGTCAACAGGACGGGAAGGGAGGAGCTCTCCGGGGAGCAGAGGCAGCTCTATCTGTGGGGCGCTGGGAAGGAAGAGGTGTGACAGCCCTTCCCCAGAGCACAGGGTGACTTGACTCAGGCTCAAGAGCAGGACTGTGCAGCCTGTCTGGCCCAGCTCCTGCTCGTAAAGCCAAACACCCCAGAGGTTTGACAGCACAAAGCAGCAGAACAACCCTTGGGTGAATGACCCATCTGCTCTCACCCTGCCAGAGCCAGCAACACCCAAGAGAAGCGTTGGGGATGGCAATGCCAGCCTGCTGCTTGCCCAGCAACCTGGCTATGGAAAGTCCCCTGTACCAAAGTGGTGCAGTAGCCATGGGAAGGCAAGTAGCACAAAACAGAGTGCAGGCTCATGGAGCACAGACATGGCTGCTAATCCCAAGGCCTGTCCTCCTCAGCATTCCAGAAGGAACATCTGCTCCACTCTACCACCCCTATCCCAAAGGCAGTCTCAGTCCCTCATCTTTCCTCCTCAACAGCTCCGAACCAATGGCACAGCCACTCTGTTGACTCCTGCTTGGTAACCAGGACGCTGACAGCAAGGTGTGTGTTACCTCAAGACCAGAGGGGTGATTCCTCCCGACTGCTGCCCAGCAGGGCTGCACAACAAGGAACCCAAGCACTGCACCCAGCTCCCGCCTGGCACGGAGGGGAATCCTCCTCCCTGCAACCTTCCCTTACGGTCCAGCCCCAGGCAGGGCTGCAGCAGAGCCGTGCACAGCCGGGCTGTGTCACCAGGCCAGTTATTCTTAGTGCTGTTACTCAGAGCACTCGGGCAGGCTGTGCTGGGTGGCAGGCGGGGGTCACACAAGCGCAGGGCATGGGAATGCATCGCAGACCGCAGGGTGGGACAGGAGCTGTGTGGGTCATGGTGTGATGGCAGGGGGTTTCCCCACAGAGATGCTGATGGATGCTGTGGGCACACAGCGGGCAGGAGGAGGTGTACAGCCAAGCAGAGCACAGCCAGGCTGCAGCACGGCTTTCCATAGGGTGCTACCTACAACTGCAGTAGGACGCAGCGCTGGCGGCACCCCGGTCTCCCCAGGTGGGAGCACTGCACAAGCAGAGCCTCGGCCGGCACCGCCCGCAATCTGTGCAGGCCTCCAGCCGCTCTACATGGGGACGGGTGGGCCCGGCGCCGCTCTGTCCGCACCCCGAGCCCCGCAGCCCGAGGGGATGTGGCCGCAATGAGGCCCGGCCCGCAGGCCTCAGCTCCGCACCCCGGGGCAGGGCGGCTCCCACGCGGCCGGGATACCGCGCCCCGGAGCCCCGCAGCGGAACGGGACCAGACGGGACCAGACGGGACGGGTCCCCCGGGTCCTCCCGCCGCGGGCCCACCGCGCTGAGAAGGGAGGGAGGGCAGGGCAGGGCCGGACACTCACCGTTCTCCCGGCGCGGAAGCCGCCGCCGCCCTGCCCGGCTCGGCGCAGCGGAGGAGGAGTTAGTGCGGGCAGGATGTGCGGGCGGCCCGCGGGCAGGGGGAGCCGCGGGCCGTTAAAGGCGCAGCAGCCGATGGGATCAGCCCGCTGCTCCCCGCTGCTCCCAGCTCTCCGAGCCGCCCCGCCGTGACTCAGCGTGCCGCTATGTGGGGCGGTGCCGCCCGCAGCGCCGGGCTGTGCTGCTACCTGCTGCCCGGCACTGCACGCTGCGCTCCCAACGGCGGCTCTGTGCCCCGAGGCTCCCGGCTTCTGTCGGTGCCCTGACGGCACTCGCAGCTCCGGCCGTGCCCCCTCTCTGATCCTGACCCCACTTTATCTCCTCTCCGTGGCCTTTTAAGCCGTTTTCAATGCTCCCATGTAATCCTTCCGCGGAGGCCGCCCTCCCCTCCCCGCCGTACCCACAGGAACGCGGCAGCAGGTGCTGCACTCGCTCTCGCCTCCCGTACCCCCCTGTGCATTCCTGTACTGCCCCTGCCCGGTGTGCGGCATTCCTACCGCAGCAATGAGGGCTGTTAGTGCCCAGGTGAAAGGGAGCGGGGTGCTGAGGTCAGAGCTGGGCCAGCCCTCACCTTGCTGCAGGCAGCAGCCGCTTACACAACTCAATCAGGGCATTTGGCCAGGCCAGGCCCAAGGCTTCCTTAGGAACAGCCCTGCTGCTGCGGCACGCCTTGCAGGCAGCAGAGGCAGCCCCCTGCTGCAGCCCCCCTCCCACTGCCACACAAAGACAGACTACAACAACAACAGCTTTTTTTTTTTCCTTTTTGTTTTGTTTCCCCCTTCTTTTGTACACAAATATATACAGGGTATTATACACATCTCTACACAGACAGTGCCAAACCCAACCCAGCCCTCCGCGAGCCGCATCCCAACAGCAGGGCCGGAGCACCCAGCCAGCCCCCAGCCTGCATCCTGGGGTAGGGACATGGACACAGACCTCCAATCCACCTCGTTGAGCCTGTTCCTGCAGGAGACTGGTTACAAGTACCGTGCCTCTCCCCACTTGTGTGTGCTCTATATTTACCCCTCCAGGACCCACAATTCTTCACCTCCGCCCCCCATTTCCTCTGGGCTTGGGGTCCTATAGAGAGGTGCAGAGGAAAGGCAGCTCCATCCTTCACACAGCAGCCCTGAAGAGTGGGATCCGCTCCTCTAAAGGAGAGCAAGAGGGAGAAAAGCCAGCGCCAGTGATCACCTTTCTCCACAGCAGAATGCTTCAGTTGTTCAGGTCCATAAAGTGCTTTGAGCTCCAGGGCCTGTGTTGGTGATTGGAAAGGTAAATGACTGTCCCTTCCTCCTGGTTTTGAAGGACCCCAGGAGGGCGGCTGGGTCCAGCTCCAGAAACCAGAGCACACCCACAATGGGTAGAAGGAAGGGAGCAGTATCAGCAATGAGCACCAATGAGGATGGTGGCAGGGGGTTGAGGGAAATAAATATAGCTCGGTAGCAGGGAGATTCATTATTTTTCCTTTACATTTTACACAAGGGGAGGGGGAAAGCAATTAAGGGCCACTGATGCTAACCAGAAACCTCCTCACAAGAACCTCCAAGCAGGGAAGCGCTAGAGGTTCCAGTCTGCCTCTCCTGCCTGCACTCAGCTTCAGACAGTCCAGGCCCCTCTCCCAGTCCTTCCTGCCCCCACCCAGGACATGGCTATCACTAGGGAGGGGCCAAAGGCAGAGGCAAGGAAGGAAGAGCCCTGGGCAGGTGAAGCAGCCCAACGCTGCACAGTGCTGAGGCCGCTATGGTCCAGACCCCTTTCTACCCTCTCCATAGCACCCAGCGGCTCCCCAGTACAGCCCCCCCTGTGCCTAGCCTTGCTCTGCAGACACAGGGCAGCAGAGAAGGCTGCAGTACCACACAGAGGTCAGGTTGATTTGTGTTTGAAAGAGAAGGAAAATGTGCAAAAAAATGCCACTTAAAATGATGCTGCAACCCCCCCACCTGCGCACCTGGGGGAGGAGGGGGATGCACTTGTGGGGAGAGGCTGCCCGCGCCTCCTGCCTGTGAGAAAACGCTCTGCACCCCCCACCCAGTGAGGGGCTGCTCTGTGCTGCTCTCCTGGGTTCAACCTGTCTCCCTGGCCCAACACATGGGGAGAAGAGCGGGACATCACTCTCACCCCCTAGCGCCCCAGGATGTCGCACCCAGGGGATGCCAGAGTGAGGACATGGGAGAAGGGAAGGCAGCACTACTTGGGCACGTGGCACAAAGCCACCCCATCTTCCAATACACTGATTAAAGCTTTTTGTTCATCATCTTCCTGTAAATCTAATAAATTAGTGTTTGAGTTCCTTGCCAGGAGGACAGGGGATAGAGGGAGCAGCTGAGGAAACACTAGAGGTGCCCCTTGGCCTGAGACCCCTCCATAAAGCACCCAGCCTCCCTCCACTCCTGAGGTGCTGGCAGGGTCACCACCTCCTTCCTCCTCAGCCCCTAGGGGTTTACAGTCTGGGTACATGTAACAAAGGTAGTGAGTGAGGAGCAAGCCCGCAGAGGGGCCAGGCAGCGCAGCAGTGGAGGCAGGGAAATGGAGAGCTGGCAGCAGGGCCCCTGCCCTCACTGAAGGTAGTGGCCCTGGGGGTGGGTGAGGGTAGCAGCTGGCCCCCTCAGCTCTGCGCTCCCTTGGCTTTCTCTCTCCCGGTCACAGTGGGCGCAGCCTGCCCCGCTCCTGGGACTCCAGCCCTCCCTCCTGCCCTCCCTCTGCAGTCCCTACTGGCGGATCTCATTCTCTATCAGGCTGTCCTCACACGACTGGAAATCCGTGTCATTCATGCCATCAGTAGTGATGAGCTCCTCATCCTGGGATCCCTGCTCCTCTGACTCAGTTGCTTCACCCTCTGGGGAGGAGTCCTGCAGCACTTGAGCGATGTACTTCTGAAAGAGCAGGGGTGGGGGGGAGCGGGTGGAAAGAAACACTTGTAAGTCTGCTGAGCTTCCTATGGGATTAAGTAGAACTCAAGGGATGAAGCACCGTTCAGGGAAAAGGTTGGGTTTGGAACATGCCGGGAGGGTTTCACCCCCAGATTACATGGCAAGAAGGTGGGCAGCATCACAGAGTCTAAAGATTCTGAGTAAGAAGGGAGACCAGCCCAGATGGATTCATTGCCCTAGCCAAGAGAGAGGCAGAAAGTACATGTACAGCATTCAAGGAGAAGGAAATGAGTGCATGTGGGGGAGTTACAGTTCATATGTAACGCAATTCATCATCCAATATAGGTGAGGAGCACAGAGCCCAACACTTGCTTCCTACCCTCATTGAAAGGCTTTGGGTACTGCCTCAGAAAGGCAAGGAGCAAGGTATTTGGGCAAGAAGGAAAGACTTGCAAGTACTACTTCCTCTTTCTTAAACATAGGCAGGGAGCAGAACAGGGCATGGACATGGAGGTGGGGACTCACAGCGGATTTGGGAGCTGGCAGGTTGGTGGCAGGTCTCCCGTTCTGCCTGCTTTCTGTGGCATCCACCTCTGTGTGCTCGATCTGGAGACGAAAAGCAGAAATGCAGAGAATGCCAGGGTGACACAGCTGCAGGAGCTGCATCCCAGTGAGGCTGTTCCCAAATTCTCTGTGGGTACGGGAACAGCATACACATGGCAATGATGGCATACAGCTCCAGACTGCCTTGGGAACTTTCCCCCATGGAGCTGACACTCTGCCAAGGAACAGGCAGGGACATCTTTCCCTCTGCCCTGTCTCTCCCACACTGCCCTAAATCCCCCTATATTTCACTGCTTAGCTATACTCCCAAGGGAAGGGCTCCCTTCCCCTTGAGCCTCTGCCCAGCGTCCCACCTCACCTTGTAGTTGTGAGCACTGAGGTATTTGAAGTGCCCGAAGCAGACGTGACATAGGCAGATCACAATGGTGATCACGAGAACCACAAAAGTGAACATGGAAGTTGGGGCCAAGAACCCTGGGATGAAGAGAAACCAATGTTAGGGTGCCAAAGCCCAACAGACGGTGTGGTGCCGCTAAGAGGAGGCAGCCAGGGGAAATGCTCAGCCAAGACACTTCCCAGCCTAGCATTTACCTGCACGCATGGTAGAGAAGAAGAGAAGCCAGAAGAGGCATAGGATGGGGGCTGCCACTACTTGGTTCACAGCACCTGAATGGATCTTCTTGTCCAGTTTGGCAGGCAGGTATGCATAGTACAGATTGTACCTGTCCACCAGGTGTTTGAGCAGCATATACATGAGCCCTGAGGGAGAGTTATTAGGAAAGGGCATTGACCTCTTTTCCAAGTGCTTCTGGACAAGAGCAAATATTCCCTGTGCGAGGGCAAAGGGTTGTCACTCACCAAAGGGGACAATGATGGGGCAGGTGATGCTGTAGGTCATGACCACAGTGAATACACACATCATCCACGCGTAAGCAGCCCCAAACTGGAACTCATAGGCCTGGTGCTGCAGGGGAGAACAGAGACCTGTCTGTTTTTACGCTGAGCAGGATATATCTTGCACTTGGCAAGCCCCCGAATGCACAGCCCCCACTGCAGCACCTTCAGCCCTGGGTGCAGGCCATTATCCTCCCCAGCACCACCACTTACCCGCTTGACGTTCCTCCGTTCAGCGGCTGAGCGGGCCAGGCAAAGGCGAATCATGTACATGAGCAAGCCGGGGATGCGCAGCAGGTCCATGGCATTCCCAATGAAAGCAGAGGCGATAACATAGTTGACAAAGAAGGCCCCGTTGTCTGGCAGGAACACACACCTGGGAAGGCGCAATGAGAGCAGATTGCAGGAGATGCTCCCACAGCATAGAAAGGACCAAGACCTGGGTACCACCTTTGGATGATCCCCCACCATTAACAAGGGTTTTTCTTCCCTGCTCCACTTACTCAAATCGCACTGCAGCTTCAGCGAGGAATTTTTTGTCAAACAGCCAGCGGAAAAACACATCCAAGCTGTGGTGAAGGGGGTGAGAAGAAAAGAACAGTCAGAAGCAGCTTATCCAGACATAGACATGCAAATATATGGAAACAGCTCTCAAAAGACCCATAGCTTTGACCATAGACCTCATTGTTCCTTCTTGGGATATGTCATGGGAAATTATGTAAATCAGACACTGGGAAAAACACTACTGCATCCTTAAAGGGATCTAAAGCTTTCCATTCTCATGCATGTTCTTCTCCTTTTGCCCTGATCCTATCGCTATTTTCCTTTCCTCTGCTTGGGTGAAACAACCCTGCAAGGAAGGGGTGATAGACCACAGGGGAAACTACTCAGGTACACTATAACCTCAAGAAGAGAGATAAAAAGTAATTCATTTCTCTCCAGTTCTACACTGTTTTGACATAAAACTGTACAATCTCATGGCACCTCCAGAGCCATGATTCTGATAGACTACAGAGCACCACATGCAGCAGTGGGATGGATTCTGTCCTCAAAAGGAAGTGTTGACATGCTTGTTGGTACACAGCTGAAATGTAACCTTCTGAGAGCATTCACCTGCTTAAGTCACAGAGTTATAAACAACAAGACATTTTAAATCTGGCTGGGAAACCTCACCCTAGTCACCCACTAGGATGGCAGACCATTTTCTGCTGCTGTTAAAAGACTGTCTGTCCCCTATTGGAACTGGCCGATTTAGTCACTGAGGAGCTGTATCCTGAATTTATGGGGTTTAGACTGCCCACCCTACAATCCATAAAGAAGCTCCTATCAGAGTTGACCCTTCCATCATCCTGCTTCTATCTCCCAGATTTCTCTCTCACACAGTTTTTGTTTTGTTCTTGTTCAGTACTGAGCCTATGCTGATGTCTGGCAGCTGATGTCCCACAGGGCATTTCTATAGCCTCTGCAGGAAGATTTGGGGCTCACATCCAGCAGGATTAGCATTCCTGCAGCCTACAAATAGGAAGACCACCCAGCAATGCAGTACAGCCTACTTGCTTCTGGCTGAAGTGGGGGGAATTCACTAGCTTTGTATAGAAATAGGGAGAACAAGGAAGTGCTGCAGGAAAACCACCGAAGGTGTAACTCAACCACCCCCACACCCCAGGTCTCTGTGCTTGCTTGCCCTCCCCTCCATGCTTACCTGCTCAAGCCCAGTGAGGGCAGCAGCAAGACCATGAAGATGAGGAATGTGTAACACTTGTGCATGGTGGTCCTGTTCTCTCCAGATCTGGGGGCAGAGAGAAAGCCATTAACATTGTCATCTCACCAGCACAGGGTACTGCCATGTGCCAGAGACTGAGAGCTACCTGTGTGTGCCCTGCCTGGCCACAGGAAAAAGGCTATGGCAGGGTGCTGACAGAGGCAACAATGATAGAAAGCAGAAGCTAGGTGAAAAGGCAGGTGATTTTTTCTTTTGGGGGGCAGGGGAGGGGAGGAGAGGAAGGGAGAAAGAATAAGCTACCTTCAGTAATCTGCAGCTGCCAGAAGGACTTCCCTTGCTACTAGCATTTCTCAAAGGCACTGGCCCCAGCTCCTCTCACTTTTCCTCTTCTTGCACAAGTATATCACTCTTTGCTCAGTATAAGCCCATGCTGCACAACACTACCCAGCTAACGGCTGGCAGAGCTGTCCACAGCAGACCCCAAGGTGACCAAAAGGTGCCACATAACACCACACTCAAGTGAAAACAGCAAGCCAAGCAAGAGGAGCTGGTCACAGCTTTGCACTAGTGAGAAGTATCGTGATGCCAGGCAACAAGCCAGGAACAGGCACTGGTTGTTCCTACCTGGTCCAATGCGCTTCAAAAAAGGCAGAGTAATACACAATGGTGGGCAGCAGAGCAGAGAAGCACCACAGCAGCAGAGTCGGAAAGAACTGAGTGATGATGGGGTTCTACAACAAGACAGAGAAGAGACTGTGTTACACATGATGCAGCAGCACTTATGCTTATCACAGGTGCTGCATTTACTGATGCAGAGTTTCCAATGCCAGTTGCTACAATGCAGCTCAGCTCAGCCACTCTTAGCACCCCTAGACTGGAGGAGCTTGGGGGGCACATGACATGCAACCCTCTCCTGAACAACCTCTCCTTTGCTCTTGGCCTGCCAGGACTTGGGGTATGCTGACAGATTCTCTTGCTACTCACTCCCTTTCAAGGGCTTTTGTGCCTTGGGATGGCTTCAGTGCTACCCACTGTGCACCCCACCCTGAAGGCCTTACATTGAGGTACTCCACAGGCTTGGTGACATTGAACTTGTCCATAGTGGTGATGATGATTGCAGGGGTGGTGAGGAAAAAAAGGAGGATGAAGAGGACCACATTAATCACCAGGCAGCGGATCCACCAAATGAAGCCCCGGATGGAGAGATGTTCCCTGGGAATATGAAAGAAAAAGGGCATCAAAACCATTCACAGCAAACATCATACTCACACAATATAGCCAGGCCTGAGCCAAGGGAGCCTGGGGAATAAATCTAAGGCTTTCCCCCTCCAAGTTGGATCAGATCTCTAGCTCAGCCAGACTATCCTTCAGCAAGACCACCACCACCCTCAGTTATCACACTGTGAGGGTCCATTCTCTCTTTTTATCTCCACAGACCTGCTGAGCCCCACTTCTGCTCACCAGTAAATGTTTTGTGGGTCAGGAGCATAACTGACAGTCCAGTTGGAAACATGCAGAGATTCACTGCAGGAGGAGGCCCTGGGCTCCCCACGACATGCACAGCCCTGGCATTTGCAAGCGTTGAAGTCTTTGAGGATTCTGGAGAAGAAGAGAAAAAGGGAGATGCTGTGACAGAGGGCCATAGCAGGAACTAGCTGATGTGGATGTCTTGGGGCTGGGATTTCTCTTTTAAAGTAGAGTTGTGAGATGCCACCATCCTGGGAAGGACAGGATCTCTTGCAGTACTCACATGGCTGTGATAGTCTCATTATGAAAGGTGACAAAGGCCATCCCCAGAGGCTTCTCATTCACCTTCTCCTTCTCCCGCTTGTAGTCATCTTTGAGTTTCTCCTCCAGTTTGGTGTAGTACTCAATGGCTTCCACCTGGGCAGAGGGACAGGCATCAGAGCAGAGACCTGGGGACCTCACCCCTTAGAGCTGCCACAGAAGCACAGTGGGGAGACAGCAGGCAGTCAAGACAACCCAGGCTAAGCTGTGGGGCAGCAGCTCTGTGGCCGAGTGCCAGGAGAGCCATGATACACTCCTGGTCCCAGACTGGGTGGCTGGCAGGACCCCAGTATGCTGCAAGTCAGCGTGGGCAGCACAGGGACCCAGTGCCCACAGTACCCCTCCACCCAGCGCCTCCAGCTCTCCTCACACCTCCTCACAGCCCCTGATGACACAGCAGCACAGGTGGCCACAGGGCTTGGGATTGATCATAGATGGGGTGTTCTCCTTGCTCTGCAGGTTGGTAAAGTAGATCCGTCCACGCTCAGCTTTCTTCCTGAAGCAGGAGAGGGGAAGAGAAAGAAAGGTGTCTCAGAAAACCTCCATGGAACCAGATTTGAAGAAGTGGATGAGAAGATCTCACACCTCCATCCACCCTTCTATTGACACCCCAGCTTTCTATCCCCAGCCACGTGCTGGTTACCTCTCAGCATCGAGAAACATCAGCCGAGCCACATCATAACAAGGACGTGCTTCGAGCACAGTGCAGTTGGCATAGGCCTCTCTGTGAATGGAAAACAGCCGCTTGTCATACATGGCTTCGACTCCCTTCTCTATAGTGCTTCTAAACACTACCCTCACTGTTTTTACTCAGGTTCCAATGGAAGACAATAACTTCTTGTTGTTTTGATTTTGGTTAAAAAGAAAAATATACTCTTCTACAAAGAGCACAACCAACAGAGAAGTAACAGCACAGCATCCTGGTGTTACTGCTGGAGTGCCTCCTGCATCTCAATTCTATGAGCTTGACAGCTTTTTCATGATGTGCCCTATCCCGCCATGTACCATGCTGACCTCCCTATGGCTCTGTAAAAGATAGCTTGGCATGTCCCAACACATTGCACATTGAGATAAAAATTCACACAGGAAAATAGCAAAGTCCCCAAAGTAAGAGTGTTCATTGATTTTGATCAGCTTCTGTCCCAGGACTTTCAACTCATTATTGCTGTTCCGGGCAACATCAGCACCACTCCACTAAAAACATTCCTGTTACAGAGCAGCCTTTAATTAAGAAAACAGTGAGACTCACTCAAAATGCTTCTTGATCTTTTCTGGCTCAGCATATTTTGAAATCCCATTGATGAAGAGAGTACGCTTCACCTGAAAGGAAGAACGTGAAGATAGATATGGATGGTATAAAAGATCAGACTGAAGTAAAAAAACAAACAAAAACCCTAACCAGGTGGCATCAAGACCAGCTGCTTCAGAGACCTGCCTTCAGCCAGGCAGAACAAGGAAGACAAACCACAACATTCCCAAACTGCTATGGGAAAGGGAGTGCTTGGCACCCTCTCCCACCCTCTCACTCGGTGAGTTCAGACCCCACTCACCAAGTCATCCTCTTTGTAGCGCATCTTGGAGGTGTGCCGGCGCATGCTGTACACCGTCAGCAGCAGGTACAGGAAGGCAAAGGATGTGTGCAGCCACAGCAGATTATTCCTGACACAAGAGAGAGAAGTGCTTAAAGCCAGCATGAGGTTGCCATTACAACTCAGATCTCTCAGGGACCCCTTCTCCAAAGGCTCTAGGGCCTTGAGCGGTGTAATTCACACAGCATACACATGCCCTGCCAACAACCTCCAGGAGCTCAACGTGGAAACAGAAACAGGGGTAGCAGCCTTTTGTGGAGGGCAGAAACACAACCTTCAAGGAGGTTGCAGCAGATGAATGTCTAGAAGACACATCCTGAGAGTCACAGTAAATCCAACCCACTTCCATCCACACTTACCCAGAATTCAGGTTAGCGATCGTTGTCCTCCCAAAGCTGTATGCATTGTTTTCTGGGGAGAAAGAAGCAGACACAGATACATTCAGTTATACCGATGGGCTGTGGTGTGGTACAGCAGGAACCTCACCTACAAAGCACCCCGAAACCCACGCTTCTCGGGACAATCCTCTGGATACTCCGTTCCCAAAATGGGACAGGAGTCAGCTTTATCTATGTTACTCCCTGGTGGGCTGAGGCCTGTCACTGGAAGCAGCTCCTCCACCTGGCTCCCTGCCCTTACCTAGCAGGTCCCCTGAGAAGTTGACAGGCAACACGATGCCCACGGAGAGCACACCCACAGCCACCAGCAGCCCGATGATGTGCCTCTGGAAGGACAGGTAGTGCACCGCGTCACCTCCACACTTGTCTCGGATCTCGTCATCCCTGCCGGGGAAAGAAAGGAAATCAGGCAATCTTTTCCAGAGCTGGAGGGAATGCAGAAAAGCACAGGGTGATGGCTGCCCATGCAGTTGGTTTGAATGTACACAGCAGCCCTGGAACACACCCAACAGAACTGCAGCCATGCCCTGGGCACTGACTCCAGCATCTGGCCATGAACCAGCTCAGGCAGAAACCTATATGTGCAAAGCTTGCTGCAGCCCTGCTCCACACACCCTGCCTTCTGCCACCAGGAACAGGCAGCTGGGCCCACACACACCCACACCTAACAACCACCCCTGCATGCCCTGATCCCAGAAATGCTTAAGAGGCCACTCCCGAGTGCTATCCAGCTGGCAGCATCTCCCTGCCTCCTTCAGTCCACCCTTCACAGCCAGAAGCCTTCCTTACACAACAGTGCCCCTAGCAGGAACCACAGGGAAAAGAGCATTCCTGTAGTGTTTCTGAGATAGGACTGGGGACAGGGGAGAAGTGGGTTGAGTCATCTCTATCACAAACTGCGTGACCTTAGTTTTGGCTCTGTCACAACTTGTATCATCCTTGCCTTTGCTTTTCCCCTCCATACAGCCTGCTGCAGCCCCTTCTCTAAAATGCAAAAAAGGACGGTGACTTCACATTGCTGCATTGTTGTCCCAGTGCCCCACACTGCCCTTCTTCCTCATGCAGTCCCCCTCTGCTGATCCTGGGGCACTTACTTTATTCTGAAGATGGCTGTCAACCAGGAGCAGAAACCCTGTGCAGAAAGAAGACAGGAAGGTCTCACGTCAATGTGTGCTCCCATATTCTTGCTCCCTCCTCCAAAGGCTTGGGTGACCAGGTTGGCATCCATGAACCCCAACATATATGACTGAGGACTAGGAGCCCAGACCATAAGCAGCTACCAAAATGTGCAAAGCTGCAGAAAGGCCTAGTTGGAGGAGGTGACAATGCTACTGCATAGGGCACAACTCTGCCACATGGCTGTCCCCCACCAGCAGGTAGCTGGGCCTCCCCAGGAAGCTGTGGGCTCCTGGTTAGCATAAGAACTCTCAACAGCTAAGGGATGCCCTGAAAATTAATCACACAGGCCTCGCACAGTGGTACTGAAACCTCCATCCTGAACAGGAGCTCTGCAGGGACTTGAAGAGCAGAGCAGGCCAAGCCAGTACTTCTCAAAGTACTTCTCCACTCTAATGGAGGCAATACTTCCCAGGAACCTCACACCCTACTGAGCTGCACCTGCCCTTTAGAGAGGACTGCAACAGTAGGCTGCTTACAAGACAGACACCCATCAAACAAAGTAGACTGTACAGCTACTGGTTTAAGAGCACAATCAGAAGCCAAGCAGTACTGTGTTGCCTTGGGCTCTGTATCATACCCTCAGACTATAATGTGTAGAACCTGAGGCTCCGGAATGGGCAAGCTGTCCTACTTCTGAAGAGCACTTGGTTCTCACAAGCTGTGGCCTCCCAGCTGCCCGCAGGCAAGGAGTTTGCCTCTGTCAGCTACTCACATTGTCCCTCTGGTCGAAGTCCACAGAGCTGGAGACGGAGGTGAGGCGCTCGTAGCGGTCGTGGTTGTCAGAGTGCAGGGCGGAGGCTACGCTAAAATGACAAATGTTGAGGGAGAAAGTTAAAAGGTGAAAGGAGGCAGCTCAGCCAGGAACCAAGAGCACCCAGAAGGCCAGCAGTTAATTCAGTTTGCCCCAGGTGAGACGGAGACGAACAAGCCTCAAAGAGCAGAGGGCAGCAGTAAGCAGAGATCCCTCCTTGGGCAACACTGCACAGACAGCACCCAGAGCCTGCTCCCAAGCACGGGGCTGGGCTCTGGCAGCCTCTAGGGGCTTATGGATGCTGAACCCTCTGTGCTCCTTCCCTGAAGGGCACATAAAACCCTACGAGGAAGAGCTGGCAGCAGCTGCCACAGAGGAGAGATCAAGACTCTTTAGTGCAGAGTTTAAAGAGGAAAGAGGAGTTGTGAAGGAGACAGTACTACAAGTGGGGTGCTCAGTTGAGGGCTTGTCCTCCCTTTTGCACCACAACTACAGAGATGAGCACAGAGGTGAGAGTTAAAGGTACCAAGAGGCATAAAGCAGCTCCCAAGCTACCAGGGAGAGAGCTCTGGAGAGGGCCTGGCAGCATCTTCTCATCCCAGGGGCACCCCTGCTTACCCAGTCCTGCAGACCTTAGCTGTGTCAGGGAGGAGGAAGGATGGGAGCCTGGTGGACCCACATCACCACTATATACCAGTGCCTCAGTGAGAGGAAACCCAGGAAAAGAAAGACAGTGCTGGCACCATCTGTGTGCTGACTGAAGCCTGGCTGAGCCCAGCTGCTCACTCATGGCTGGGCCTGCTGTCTGCCTGGGAGTCACCAGAGCGGGGGCAGGGAAGCGGACAGGAACAAATGTCTGTAAGGCTGAAGAGCAAGAAGCAAATATCCCTGACCACGGCACTCCAGATATAGGCAGGGACCTTAATGAAGAACTGGCAGCACTAGCAGCATCCAAGGCAGATAATAGTCCTCAGAATGAATGGTGGTGAAGTGTAGGCAGGCAAAGAAGATAAAATGAATGGTCCAGATACCTAAATAAAATAGCACTTGTAAGATGACAAGATGACATCAGGCTGGAACCTTGGAGGTATAACAAGAGATATGGCTAAAAGTAAAGCAAACAATAAAAACGGTCTCTCTGTAACGAGTACAGGTGAAAGAAGGATCAGATGGACAAGGATCCAGAGAAGAAACAGATGAGAAACACAGACTAGAGACAAGTGGTGACACTCCACTAGCAAACAAACGAAGACCTTTGTGACCCTTCTGAAGGGAAAAAGATGGTACATGTGGCCTCCCTCAGAGCAGAGCAGCACCTGCTGAGTTTCTAGCAGGAAGCAACACCCAGAGGAAAACAGAGATTAACTGAAGGTCATAGGACTAAGGGAGCAGCTCTTCAGCTGGATGAAGGGAGAGGGTGAATTTCTGCTGCCTGCAGCCCTGAGGAGACGCCAGTGTGATGATGCTGTGTGCTTCTGGCTCCTTGGTACTGGGAAAAAAGACAACGGGGCAACACTAGAGGGAATAGCTATAAAGAGTGCTACGTTATTAGATCAGACTAACAGCTCCATGCAGGATGGACCATACCTGGGGATGTACATGACCAGCAGTGTTGAGAAGACAGGGTGCCAAGCCTTTCCAAGGATGGGAGAATGGAGAGGGAGCTGCAGGGGGGATACCTGCATCTAGTTGGAGGCTCTCTAAAGCCAAGCACTGTTAAAGTGAGTGGAAAGAGGCAATGCTACCCCAAACTGAGAGGAAATTAAGGTGGGACCCAAGGAGCCTTCTCCATGCCTGCTGCTAGAGAAGAGGTGGGACTGGATTTGAGACACTACCAACCCCAGGCTCCAGGAGAGGAGGTTGCCAGGCAGTCGTACAGACAATTTGTTGTGGTGCAATGCATGAGCTCACTGTGTGGATAGCAAGCCCTGAAGGGCTCTCCATCATTACTCTTACACACCGAGGTGGGAATGGGTTGCCACCTCCTCTTGGCACAGACTGAGTCACTAAGAGGGCGGATGGCTACCTCTGTTTGCACTGGCAAATGTCAGGATGGGGGTGCTTGCTGGCTTTCAGACAAAGGGACAGATTAAAGAGGTTGTGCTCCTGCACATTCAATGACTGGCAGTGCCAGGCTGTATGTGAGTCTCTAATGCACTACATGCCAATGCACCTCTGCATGGAGGATGGCTAGATAGCAATTTGCTACTAGATTTAGAAAAGCACTGACCAGGATGAGGTTTCCTCACTGAGCTCCACAAGCTTTTGGAAACTTCTGCCTACCAAAACCAATACAGCTCAAGTGCTTGGATGGGAGCAGAGAGATTCAGCAAGTCCAGATGAGTAATGGGAAGAGGAAGATGCAGAGCCCTCGAGAGAGATGAGCACTCGTGAGGATAACAGATGGACTCCACCGAAAAGCTGCTCCAGAGCCTCAGAGCACGACAGCTCTGCTACTCCTCCTTAGTGGAGCACTAAGTGTGAGCAAGGCATTCCCTCTGTGCTATCTACCACAGCTACCACCACCTTTGCTTTCGCAGCCAAGATTGCTCTGCCCTTTGAAGCTAAGGAGCAGTCACAAAAATAGGAGGACCTCTGTGCCCTCTTGAGACAGTAGCAGGCCACTGCTTTGCACGTGATGAAGTGATCTGTGCAGGCTCTGCTGGCTGATTGTGCAGCATGTCATTCGGAATATTGACAAGGCAATGGAATGGTTTTTTACTTGGGTGTAAAAGGAGCAAGAAAGAGAGAAGAACATGGAGGAGAGATCTGTGACAGTGCTCAGCTGGCAGCCAGCTGTCTTCACCCTGCAGACAAAGCCAGGCCAAGGTGCTGGAAGATGCTCTTAGCCACACTGAGACAGGAAAGTCTCTTCCTATATGGGAAAGAGAGAAGGGACAAAGATGATGACTTGCTGAGCACCCTACCAGCCTGGAGTAGGTGGTAAGGAATAAGGTCCAATGCTTGCTCTTGTCCTGGCAGCCACACGGGGGTGAATACAAAAGAAAAGCCTGGTGATGACCTTCATGCAACTGCCATGAGAAAAGCCCTTGGGGCTCACCAGCATGAGGGATGGGCAAAGAAAAGGCAGCTGCCCTCTGTCTGGGGCGACCCTAGGTAGCCACAGGCTCATGTTTCTTTCCCAGTATTCACAGTGGGATAGCAGGACACAGGCGGGTACAGCAGGGTACATGATATGGCACTATTTGCCTCAACTAGCAGCTCCTTGGCACTAATGCACACAGGGAATATTTAAGGGATGTGAGGGGAAAACCACAGTGCACCCAGCTGTGGGAGGTGGCTGACACACAGGGGGCGAGGTGGGGGGAGAAAAGAGCACAAATCCACCAAGAGACAAATCCAAGCCCTGAACTCCCAGCCACTTAGATTAGTTCAGAAGCAAGAGAGAAAACTGCAAAAAGAAACAGAGAGACAGAGAGAGTAAACAAGACCCTGAAAAAACAACATACTATTCCCGCTCCTCTCGTTCCGTCTGCCATCGTCGACGCCTGGGGGCACAGAAACAGAAAAGGAGAGATTACAACCAGGGGAGCAGGCGCCAGGTCCCCTCCATCACAGGGCTCCATGTGGTCCTGAAGAAGAGAAACCTGCTGGTGGTGAGGCTGGAGGATACCTTTCCTGCAGAGCTCAGTGCTGCCCCGAGCCACTGCAACTCACAGACTGCCAAGAGCCACTCACCTGCTCTCTGTGCTTCCTTCACCCAGCTTCTGTCTCTCTCCTCCCCATCCCATGCAGCCAAAATGCATCTGTCCTGGGTCAAACATTCCAGCCCCATAAAATGCTCAACGTGCCCCATGGATGGGCCAAGCAGTAGGAGCACAAAGAGACAGACAGATGCAGCAGCAAGAGCTCCTCCTGCAGATCCCAGACTAGCTGGCATTACTTGTACTAAGCTTATCTGAATTGGTATTGCCAAGGGGATCAAGCAGGCTGGAGCTCAGTCCCATTCTAACCTTTTGGTGACAGGAGCTATTGGAACTGATCAAGCCGAAGCAGAACCAACCAACAGCTTTAATCCACACTGCCTCCACTGGCATGTGACAAAATACAACACACACACAGTAAACCACCTCTACACACTGCATAGCACAGAGCAAGACTCTGCACAACCCCCCAGCTCCACCAAGGGGAGTTACTCATTCAGCACTGGAAGAAATCAACTGTGCTTCCTGCTGTTTACAGCAAAAATGGGAACAGCAAGGCATGCTCCTGGAAGGAATCACATACAGCTGCCTTCAATGTAGGATCCCCGTTGCCTGACTTGCTAGAAGACATGACTGGATGTATCCCCTCTGCCTCCCTCGCTCTGTTCCCACAGTCTGTGCAGCCTTATCCTATCGTGCTCTGCTCTCAGGCTCATCACAGGTCTTGTAAAGCAGAGCATGGCAGCAACAAGTGGTAGCTCTCACTCTTTCCTCTGCAAAAAAAGCAAACAAACAGCTGGTGACCCAACACTTCCATCAGCCAGGGGAAAATGAGCTGCATGGGATGAACTCAGCATTTGCACTCACTTTTCAAGTTCCACTACTGCCTGGACAGGTCCCTGTTCCAGCCTCACATGTGTCACATGCTCACCTTGCCAGCCAGGCATGCCAGCCGTCCCTGATACAGCCCATCCTGCTTCAGATTTATGAGCAAGTTTGGCACCCAGAAATGCAACCTGCCACTTCTAAGTGCCCTTCAAAAGAGCTACATCCTGCAAAGCCACCTTCAGAGGCCTAAAGATCATCATGGCAGCCCTCACCCCTTCTGCGACCTCTTTTCCCTCCTCCCTCACCTCTGCCCGCTGTTCCTCAGGTCATTTCAGCCCCTGTACAGTTCTGTAAGCACAGGGACCAAAGGTGACATTGTAGCTTTAGCTCCTGGAGCCCAGCAGAGACTGCTCCCTGTACTGGTAGGAGAATGCTGTAACAAAAAAAGCTGGTAAGCAGGGACTTTCCCTGTTTCTGGAGCTCAGCGGATACAAGCTGCATGCCTTCCTCTCTTCTCCTGCCTCTGGCACACACCATGGGATTCATCCCTTCTGCAAGGAAAGGTACTGCTTACGCTGTTTTTTCCCTGCCTCTCTGCCATGCTTACCTGTCAGCATCCGTCACCAGGGCCAGGCGTCCATAGTCCCAGGCAACTTTACGCAAAATTGAGAAAACAAACAACAATGCCTGGAAGAGAGCAGAGAAACAGTTGTGAGACACGGCATTACTCAGCTCTGCTTGCAGAGGGAGGGAGGGGACAGACTGCTCAGCTAACAGCACACTGAGGCTGTGGGACAGCACAAGTCATCAGGGCTGAATAATCAGGCTGTCTAGGTGGCTAGAGGCAGAATGAGGTCCAGGATGCAACACACAGCAGTGAAGTTGGTCACAGGATCAAGAATTCCTCATATCCCGAGGAGATAAGGTTATGACTACAACGTCCATGGTCCCATGGTTACCAAGGATCAAGCAAAACCTTTGGGTAGGTAAGTGAAGGAAGAGTTTTGGGACATGGGACTGACCTAACCTGACCTGTGTCCTCCCAGAAAATTGGCAACCCCCTTCCACAGGCTCAGTGCAGTGGTGCTAGAATTAAGCCAAGGCTCAGAGTGGTTAAGGGACATGATTGAGGCCACAGAATCCGCCAGCAATAAAGTCAGGAATGGAAGCTGGGATTCTCACTTCTGACCAGATCATAGTTCTCCCTTCATGACTAATTAGCTGGGAAGGTGCCAAAACAGCCATAGGCAAACTTACAAGAAAGCACATGAAATCAAGGGCTAAGACGGTGGGCACCCCGCCGAAGGGCAGCCCCTGCAGCACTGTGCTGCGGATGCGGGCACTGTAGCAGTAGTCCTTGGTGCTGTTGCTGCATGTGGAGGCTTTGCAGGAGGCCCCTCCTGAGCCCAGGGTGGCGATTACGTAGGGAAGCATCTCTACAGCTTCATCGTCTTCCCTGGGGGTAGAAAGAAAGGCCTGGTTAGTGCATGCCAGCTGGTTAATAGCATTGCCCCATTAGAGTTCAGATCACTCTCAGCCATCATCTTGGGTTCTCCTGTGTTCTTCCTCTGAAAACCATGCAAAGAAACCTGGAGAGCTTTCAAGGGTGCTGGAAAAGCTCATGAGGTCCCGTCATTTAGGACTCACAGACTACCTTCTTTTCCCAAAGGTGCAGCATCTCAGGAAAGAGTGAATGCATGAGGTGACATTAAGTCACGTCTGGATGATGAAAACAAACTGCTACGGGACAGTTGCTGCATCACGATCCCACAATTTCCTCTGTCTGGCTGCATGCCAGTAGCTTTATTAGGCTGAATCACCGCTCGCAGCTCACTGTGTGCCTCAGCTCCCAGGGCCCCACCAGAGAATGCTCCCACCCCTGCCTGCTTTCTCTCCTCTGACTTGGAAGTATTATGCAGAGGGCAGAGAGGAAACTGAGGATCCACTTTTTAGCTGGCCAAATGTCTTCCCCCCTCCCCCCGGGGAGCTGCTCCTCCTGCACAGAGCAGCTCAACGAGCACCACAGAGAGGATCATATCAGCACGGTCAAGAGTGAATTGAGCACAACTGGGATGCCCTGGAAGGAAGGGATCAACAGAAACATGATCGCTCTGTGGATCAGCAGAGAGGAAACCCTATCAACTGCGGAAGGACTGTAGCTACCCCAGTGGGTTATTTGCCCCAAGCATCAACAAGCCACCCTGCTGCCTTGTGCTGGCCTGCTGTTGCAGCGAGGCCACCACCAGCAGCCCTGCCTTCCTAATGCCACAGGAGATGGTGACATTAACAGAGAGGCCACAAGTGCATCCTGGCAATCTCCTGCCTCGCTGCAGTGATTTATCAGTGTCATAACACAGTGCTGGCTGGTTAATGACCACCACGCAGCTCACTGCAGTGCCCAGAGAGCCCTAATCAGCTCAGCTGGGCAGACATATCACAACAAGCAAATCCCATCCTGCATACAGGCCCTGGGGGACATTGACCCCACAGGAAAAGCCACTGAGCAGTTCTTTAAGAGATTCACAGGCACAGAGCTGGAGTGAGGCTGCCAGGAGCTGCAAAAGGGAACGGAAAAACAGCAGGAAGCCAAGCCATGAGGTCGCAGCTGGCAACTAGCTGGGGACTGGCCAGCAGGATTCACCCCAGCTGAACCTGAGAGGGACTCAGGAGCAGGGAACGCGTGACAGCAGCTGGCAGGAAGAGAAGGGACAGCAAGAGACACAGGGGCCCACCATCAACAACACCATCAAGCTGCCTTCCCAACAGCATCATCACCAGGCCAGGACTTGTTACAGGGAAGCCACAGGCTTGGGAGCAGGAAGGGCTGTGCCCCTCTGAAGTGCCAGTCTAGAGGGTTCACTGCAAAAAGAAATGCTCCTAATTCCCCTTTTGGAGAATCTTGAAAACTTCTAGGTCTTAAGGGGTGCAGCAACAAGTTCCAGATACTAGCAGCATTGAGTGAAAGACTGCACTATCCCACTGCAACTCCATTCCTCGTGTTACTGCAAAGGCACTGAACAAAAGCCATTGCTGTCTGTAGGCCTATGATACCCATAACAAAGCTCCCCCCTCCTGCTTCCCATCACAGAATCACAGATTCGTAGGGGTTGGAAGGGACCTCCAGAGACCATCGAGTCCAACCCCATCCTCCTACTTTGTCACACTGCAAATTGCTCATCCAACTCTGGTTTCTGGACCCTTGGCCAGTCTGTTATACCTTGTCCAATGGAGGGCTCTGTTTGCTGCCTTTTATGGGTGATTTCAGAGGTTTTTTAAGCATCCAAGCAAATGACAGAAGCTGGCTGAGTATCTATCAACCTATCAGCTATTATTGCAGAGAAGTACTGAAGGACTTGCAGCAGATGAGAAAAGTATGATCTTCTGCAGAGACCAAACCATTCACTTAATTCCTGAATATTTTATAGCTCCATTTCCTCCCTTCTGAAAGAAATGAGGCTCATATGCTCACACTGTCCGTGACTCCATTATTTATACAAGCCATTACACATTCAAGACAAACTTAGCAATCCTGTGGGTAACATAAGCCACATTTCAGAGAAATAGGTAGCAAATATATACTTTTTTTTCCACCCCCTAAGTCCTAGACGATGGACTGGAAGAGACCAGAAATGAACCTTCCTAATCTGTCCAGTACCCCAGTCAGAATATCCCATAGTGGAAAAGCTGAGGCAAACACCCAAAACTTAAACTGCTTTTAAGCTTAAAGGGATGCCTAGAATCTCTCTTTCCACTGGCACCTTTCTTACTGTCATTTTGGGGTGACATTACAACACTCCACCATAAATGCTTCTTGGTCTCCCCTTCTTCAGAGGATGCTGCCCTCAGATGCAGAGGATCTAAGGTTAAATAAATGAGTTGGCTGAATCTTGAAAGAGGCAAAGGACAGTTTGAAGCCAACCTTGGCATGGTCCTGGGACAATGACCTCTTTGAGGGCATTAGCGTCATCCCTTTGTGCCCATTCTTAATGCTCTATCACAACCTTCAGGCAGGGGATTACTGTGAGGGCTGGGGTGCTGAAGGCCAGCAGCAGAGCCTGACCCTTTCTGAGCAGTCAGCAGGACATCAGATGAGGCCCCATTCAACCCCACAGTCTTCCCCTTCTGCCTGAAACGTTTAATGCTGACTTCCCCAGAACTGCAAGGCCAGCACAGAGAGCCTTGCCAAAGGTATTTTTGCCTCTTATTCAGCAATATGCACATCCACTCTCTTCCCTCCATGCAGCAGAAAAGAGGAGGAGGAACAGAGGTCCCCCTGCCTCCCTCATCCCCTGCTGCATGCAGAGCTGCAGGAGAGCACTTGCTTGTCAGTACTCTGGGCAGCCTCTGCAGCCAGCAGGACACTCACTGGGGACCTGCTGCCCCACAGCAAAGAGCAGAGCTGCAGGGCAGAGGCACGGATGTGGGCGAGCTCTACCAGCCGCGCCACTGATGTCAGCCAGACGCAAGGAGGTGGCCTGAGAAACGTCTGCAAGGAAATATAAATCAATACACAGTATGCCTGTACATGCAGCCAGAAAGACGTAAGCGCGCCGGTGACATCTGTTTGTTCCTTCACCGGTAAATTTTAATAACCCTGTTGGTAATTAGAGGAGAGAGACTGGCAGAACTGTACCTGTTTATGGCAACAAGACAGCCTCCTAACGGGCTGGGAGCACAGAGACAAGCGACAAGCAGCTAGGTACCTGCAGCCCCAGGGGCAGGGCACTGCAGATTCAGATATACAAAGGTGAGAGATCCTTCTCTCCAGCTTCCAGTGGACAGGATAAGTGGCCTCGCAGCAGAAACAAGGGGCAGATAGCTTTCCGACTGCAGGGGGGTGCTCTGCCTCCTCAGTCAACACACAGCTCCCCATACACTTCACCTTCTCTGTAAGCTGGCCAAGCAGCCTCCCAGCAGCTGCTGGGCATCCAAAGCTTTCATCTGGCAGGCTCTGATTCTTCAAAGGAAAATCCAGGTCAAAGCAAAAGCCCTGGGTACAAAGTTCTTCCAGCTGGCTCTGCATCAGGCCTCAAATATCTGCTAGCAAAAGGCATCATATCTTTCTTCTGTGTATCAGCACCAGCCACCAACACTAGCAGGTCACGGTCATGACCAACTCCTGGCTCCATGCTGTTCTGCGGCTGCCTGCATATCATCAATGGTGCATGTCCTGCTGCTCAGCAAGCCCTGGTCCTGCAGCCAGCACAACTGTAACCATTGCTGGTCACACCAGCAGCACACCATGCTGTGAGAGGGTGTCTGGCAGGGATGGACAGGGATTGTGACGTCAAAGAAGCTTCGTATCCATGAGAAACAAAAGCCCAACGTTCTCCTAGAGGCAACTGAGACCCTCCAGCTTCCTAATCCTGCTGGAGGGTGATCCTGAAGGGACACAGGTGTCTTAGAGGTTCCCACTTCTTTCCTGGGGCTCAGTACTGCACAGCTCCTGTGTAGGAATAACCATCCTGTAGGCTGGGCCATCAGCATCAGGGAAATCTTCAAACCATTCTCTTTCCACAGCTTCACCTGGACAGTCCTCTCTTGCCTAGGTTGAATAACCCCTCTTCTTTCCTGCAGGCTGTTTTCTCACTCATGACTCTGAGTACAACTTCCATGAAGTTCAGGGAACAAATCCATAAAGTTCAGGGAACCAATCCATCTCACAACTCCGGCCCTTTCAAGATGTTCTCTTAGTCTCTGTGTTTTTTCTCCCACACCACATATTGCCACCCTCCCAGTCTGAGTTTTCAACAAGGAACCAATCAGTGCAGACACGGCACCTGGCACTTCTGGACTGCTAAGCTTATGAGAGGCCTCCAGCTTCATCCTATTAAGCCTCCTGATGACTTTACAATCTGTACTCGGCCTCCTGACACATTACAAGTCTCCATTTGTAGGATGCCATCCATGTGTCTCACACTAGTCCATGCCAAGGGCCCATCTCTCCCTCTGCCATTGGGACAGATTCCACACCAGCCACGTTTCCACCTGCAATCTAGCAATCGCTCTCAGCCTGCGCAGCAGTGCCATGGCCAATCTGATTCACATTACATTCTGTGCATTAGATTTCATGAGTCACCAAATCAAACACTTTAGTTCCAAATATATCTACCTGTCATTTCCCCTTCAAGCTCCCAGGCTATAAATCTATCAGAAAGAACCCAAGTTTGTCTGCCAGCACACACTTTATAAACAAATACTGCTTACTGTTTGGCCTCCCTTGCTTCCTGCAAGCATATGTTGACAGTGATACAGCAAACACAGCACATTTAGTGGCAAGACTGATGTGGTATTATGCCTCGTGCTGTATATTTTGTGGAGCTGTGGCCACATGGTAACAAAGCCCTGGCTGGGAACTCCTGGTGCTGTGGTTATACACATGAAGCCCAGAAAACAGCACTTTGGGTGGATTCCTCACCTACCACCCAGCATCCCAACAGCAGCAACTCCACCCATTCCCAGGGGATGTTCACTAAAGCCAAGGATGGAGACTCCATCATCCCCCTATACCACTAGTTTTCAGCTTCTGGTGTATGGATCTCAGCAGCACATTGGCAGTTCCACTAGGATTGTCTTCTGCGTCACCTCTTGCATACGTCTTGTCAGCACTTACACTGCTGCTCAAGGTCTACCTGCAAAGCTCTAATGGCCTGTTCCAGGCGGGCTGTGCCAAAATACATTCTTTAGGTGAGAACGACTACTTACTGAGAACCTTCATTGCACGAGCATCACATTGGGCTTTGAGCACCATTAAGCAGAACTGTTCAGGCGCATCACATCAGGCTTGGCTCAAACACTGACCAATCTCCCCCCTGGTCCCTTACATGCTTTGGATTTTAACACATTACCCTCAATTTAAGTGACCAAAAGCCATCCTGTCAGTTTCACACAAGCACACACTTTTAGAAGCCCTGCATCTCTTCCAGCTCTCACCCCCTTTGTCTATCACCAAGCTCTCCTCACCTTGGAGCTTCTTTTTTATCTCTAATGTTAATCCTCTTGTGCACAGGGGAGTATTAACACGTCTGCCTTCCCTCATGTCCTGTATCTGTCCTTCACCAGGCTTCTCAGGCTGGGCATTCTTATCCACACCCATCTTTTCTTCCTGAATGCAGAATCTCTCTGTCACAGAACCAGGTTTCTGAGCTAGTCTCTCAAGGTCACATTGACTGTTTCCTCCTCCTCACTTCTGCATGACAGGAATCTTTACTTTTTTTTTGCAGCAGAGCTCAAAATACACAGGAATTTCATCAGCTGGGCATGATTACAAGCCCTTACCTACACAGCACGATTAGCACTTCCCACTAAGGAAACCCTTAGCGATGCATACAACCAAGAGATGGCAAGCAACATCTCAGTTGTCAAAGCTGCATCCCCCCAGGGACTGGCAGGACATCCTGCTGCATCAGCCCTGGGAGCATCCCTGCTTCCTCCTCCACAGCATGTAAGTTGCTCACTCAGAGGTTACTGGGGTAAGTTCCATTCAGTCCTTCCACTGCAAGCATTTGACAACATGACACTGGACAGGCACAGAACTGAGGTTGTTCTCTTGGATGGTGTTGCAGAAAAGCCCCATCCTTGTGCCTTGAGCAGCTGGTCCACAGAGACCCAAGAAAACCAGAACCCTGCATCAATTTAGGAACCATTGCAGAAGGGTGCATGCGGGCTGCTTAGAGCAACAGCTCTGGAAACACTTGGTAGCACTGGAAAAAAACAAAACACAAACCCTTCTTTCTTTGGAACTAATGGGAAAGGGCCACCAGCCCAGCTCTCAGCCAGCAGGAAACACATGGGAAGCAAAACCAGGAAAAGCCTATGGGGAAATCCCTTCCCTTGTAAACACAGCAGGGCGAACATCTGTATGGGCAAGAAGTCAGGATGCCACATGAGCTGCAGCAGAAAGCACAAGTTCTCCATGTTGGTGGGAACATCTGCTGCAGGCTCTGTCATCTGTACCCTTCCTACAACTAGTAAGGCTGATCCTTTTGTATGGTCCTTACAGAGACCACTGCTCTGAACACTGGCTGGCTGGGAATTGTCTCACCTTTCCCTCACCTTCCTTACTGTGTTACTAAAGTAGCGCTTGTGTAACAGAATTGGTTACAAAGAATCCACAGAACCTGGAAGCCACAGAGGCCAACACAACCACAGCGATGTGGCAAGCAGAGTAAGTCCTCTTCCTGGCTACGGGCTGTGAGAAGGGATTCAGTAGCCAGAGCAGAGGAGGAAAGAAGTCTATCATTCCTCAACAACAGCCAACATCAGCAAAGGGCTAAACGGCTCTCACAGCAAGAGGTCAGGATGCAGCCAGCAAGCCAGGACAGCTAGGGAAGAACATCTAGGAACCAGCGTCCTGCATCCACTGGGGAAAGAGTGACAGGAGCTAGAGCTCCAGCAACAGCAGTACAGAGGAAGGACTGCACACAGAGCTGACACAGCATCCAGCAGAACCACAAGCAGCACGGTGACCTTGGCCATGATAGCATGCAACTTGGAAAACTGTGATACTGAAAAAGCACAGGCTTTAAAGCACATCAACCCCCCCCTCTAAGCACCCAGTCCTAGCAGCTATTGGCTTCCAATAGTGAAGACAAGTAAGTTGCCCAGCCTGTGAGAGACCAATTTCAAGCTCCTGCTGGGAGTTGAATAGAGAAGGTCATAGCATGAGATGGATATTAAACACAGCTTTGAGACTCACTGTCTCAGAGCAATTCTGCACAATGCTATGGATAGAAAACCGCAGGACCCCACTCGGTGCATTATAGAGCTGGAAGATGCTGCAGTCCCTCTTCTACAGGATGCTTGTTCTGACGCTGTCAAAGAAATCTGCTCCAGAGACAGGGAACTGCTCCTGAATAATCCGCACTTGCTGGGCAGAACAAAAGTAGAACACCTCTTTTTGAATTCTTGAGGTAGGTCTGACCTTCTTGGGCAAGGGTCTGCGGCCAGGAGTATGCACACAAACCAGGCAGGGGATGCAGGGCCTGTGGCCAGCCACCAGTCTTTGTGAGATGCTGAGTGGGCTGTTCTTTTCCCTGGTCCCTCTCTACTCTCCAGTCTTGGCAAGATGAGCTGAGCCATGCTTGGGAACACAGGGAACAAAGCACTGGTTGGGCACTGGGCACAGAGATGAGGGTGGCCAGCCAAGCCAGAGAACTCAGAAGAAGTACTTCAAGGCAAGCAGCCCGGCTCCCAGGCCCACAAATAAAGGTAGGCAAGATGAAACGGCTACTTAAGACTTGAAGGAGGGCAATCCTTGTTTAATCTAGAGCCCCACCTCAATGGTAGGATAAACAAAGAAATGGAACTTTAATTGGGCAAAGCCACTCTGAGTCACTGTTTACATGGAGCACAGCTCCACAAAAGCTAGTATCAAACCTATGGAAGTCCAAGGAGTTGCAGTTGGTAACAAGGGTTCTTCCCCCAGCCCTTGCTTGTGCTAAGAACACTGAAATCCCAACTTGACCTGAACATCACACCTGCAGCATCACCGCATCCATCAGACACTGCACGCTGAGGGCTACCAGAGGTGATATTAGGAAGGGCACTCCAGCCTATGTGGGTCAGCATCACACAGGAGAACAAACACTGGGCATCTGCCAGGCCTTGAAGAAAGCAACACCATAACCTAAAGCAATGGCCCTGACTTCAGTAACAGAATAATTCCTAGCACAAGCAGAAGCAAAAATCTGCTGAGAGTTTAAATCTTGGTCACTACGAGTCAGTGGGCACAACGACCCATTGCATGTTCTGACAGGATTCCACCTTTCCCTCCCAAAGCACTCCCTCACACTGTGCTTCCACTGACTGTTTTCCCTTGGCACTAGAAACAAATGTGTCTGCAATGATGGCTGGGACCCTTATGCCCTGAGACAGGAGGGGCAGTACACCCAAATCAAAAGGGGCTAGTGGACCCCGAAGACCACTAGGGCACTGCCACAGTCAGCAAAACTGTTCTTTATTCATTTATGTGCTGAAGACTATGAACACACTGTTCCATATCTTGTTTCTGGATCAGACAACATACTATATGTGCTACACAGAATGACAAATCACCTGTTAGAGCTGCAGCTGAGGCCTCCAATGCAACACGACAGAACAGCAAACAATTCCTCCAGAACTTTCCTTATAGGAGCAAAGTTTGGCCTTCACAAACATATCACAGAGGCAGGAGTATAAAAGCAATTAACAGATTACAGCATTCAAAGATTGATTACTAATTAATAACCCAGATGAGCTTCTCCCAACACAGATCTTAGCCTTGGCAGCTGTATGGGCTCAATGTCTCTTAAGATGTTTCTCCAAAGATCTTCACACAAAAGAAACAACCCCTGCTCAGGAAAGCTCCCAAGTACATACTTATCTTGAAATACTCTCACTGAAGTACTTGGAACTTAAGCATATGGGGTAAATTTAAGTGTTTGCCTAAAGAGGGACAGACTCAAGCTGTGCGCTCTGGTTCAAGTACCTGATGTTTCCCAGGACCACTCACTGACCCTTGGCTACGTGTACTGGTTGTCAGCCCAGCCTCAGTTGAGCAACTTGGGGTATAAAAGCTGAGCCAGAATTTACCTTTGATGGCAAGAAATAAGGTCCAGTGGCACAGTTTGCAGCTACAACTGTCACAAGCTGCCTTTGCATCCGTACCCTGAGATGTCAGAAGAGCTCTCCTTTGGTCACGTTGGAGCCAATCACCAACAAACTCATCCTGTCTCCCTAGCTTAGCATCTCATTTCCCACTCGCCCTCAGCACAGCAGCCTCCCACAGCGTAGAGTGTCTAGAGTGTCTAGAGTGGAAGACGATAGTTTTATTATTATTGTTTTTAATAAACACAGAAGTTTGACAAGCATCAACTCTCATATGATGAAGTTCAGTTTACACCGTTTAAAATCAACAAACATTCAAACTGCTTAGCTGTTTCATTTTCAAATACCAGAACACAATTGCACCCGGTTGCCAGACTTTCTATGCATCATCAACAACGTTAGGGCTTATCAGGCTCTCAGCAAACACTACCGCACGCAACAAACACAGCCTTCATGTCACACACTAGTCAGTCTACTTCGCGAGTGTCTTTTGCCTGGCTCTTCCAGTGCAGCCCAGCAGCTGAGAGAGGCCACCCTGATACCCCAGCACTGGGTTTACCTGTTTGAAACCAGCACCTGGATGTGGAAAAGTACAAGGATGCAGGAGGGCAGCACCTCCTTCAGCCCTCCTGCACAGCCGCCTGCTGTCTGCTTGCCCATTTACACTGGAGGCCTGTCGTCATGATCTGGCCACAGCCCTGAAAGCAAGCAGGAAGGCTGGAATTTCTCCCCTGGCAGCCTGCCCTCCTCTGATGCCACCTGACTGGCATCCCGATCAAAGCCTCCGAGGAATCCTGAGTGTGGAAGTCAGGGCCACATCGGTCACCAGGCACAGGGATTGACAGCAGGGTGACAGGGGGCAACAAAGGGACCAAGATAACACTGTGGGGTTCCTTGTTGCACAGACACCCTGAAGTTGGCTGTTACTTTCCGTGGATCATCAGAAATCCACAACCTCTTCAATTCATACTTCAGCGTTTGCTCTGAAATGGCACACACGTGACACCTGTGTGACTGGGCAGAGAAGACAGAGCTCACTCGATTCCCCAGGCTCTATGAAAGCCAGCCAAGCTCATGGCAGCCAGGCCCAGGTCCCACAATGCCCGTGCTCAACAGTGAGCAGAACTCCTCCCAGTATAGCATCAGATGTCTATTTATAACACGCTGTTTACCAACACCGAGTGCTCCAGCAGTGGAGGCAGAGGACCAGATGAGTCAAGAGAGTATGAGCACTCTAGATAGTTGAACCTTCCTCCCGTTATGGGAAGATGACTTAGAGCCTGGTGCTGTAGGATGGCTCATCACACACAGCTCCCTCACCAACAGACAACGGATTCAAGAGTACACTCAGCACTTTTTAATAACAGATACCTAAACTCTGGGCAGATCTTCCTGAGAAAGGGAGAGAATGCTGTTGATCAGATGCACCGAACAAGAACAGGCCACCACCCTATGCCCTGGAAGCAGGGTGTCAAAGAAAAGATTTAACACAGGGCCCCTGAAAGCCTCCTGACAGATTGCGTGATGTTTTTCCAGCAGCTTGGTGGCTGATGTAACACTGTGACAGGGAGTTCAGGCAGTGCCCAACTCCTGTGGAGATAGTGGCCCTGCCAGTTGGTGGGTGCCTGGCAAGCACATGGGAACATGGCCCTCAGCTGCCACTCCACCTGCCTCCTACAGGGCCACCCATCACATCGACTCATTGCCCCTGGGCATCAAGCAAGGACACTCGACTGCTCTCAGCTGTCGGGAGAGACAAGCATAAGACAGTTTGGGCTCAAAGAAGGAAGGATTAAGGAGCCCAGGCCCACAGGATGCCTGTTTGGAACTAGGCACCTGTACAACAAAAGGCAAGAGAAGAGTATTTCCCAGGGTATATTAAATTATGCAGGCTTCCTGTGGTGTCCAAGGCATACCCTGCCAGGCAGCGAGAAACAGACCCTGCAGCAATGTTACTGAGCTGAACACCCATATGGTGGCAGATCAGTCTTGAAGCCCATCCAGGCAGAACAACCAGTGCCAGCTCCTGGCTCCTCCTAAAGCCACCATCGCATTTTCCATTCCTTCCTTCTAGATGAGCCCATCTGTCTCTCTGTGCCAGGTTCATTTTTAGAACCTCATATTTTCCTCTCCTTCTTGGAGAAAGTTATTGCTTTCCTGTTTTCAGACACTCAGCACACCTTCCATACCACTAAACTGGTAATGGACCTCCTGGCTCCATTCCCCTTTGACATTTCCTGCTCCCATCTTCTATGCCATTGCACTTACCAGCTTCAAACAGTTTGAAGAGGACATGCACTTACATTAAGAGGCTCGGATCAATTTCTGAGTTTTCACTTCTAACAGGCACAGGGAAGGTTGTCCAGTGGTCCCACCAGAAAGCCTCAGACGTGGCTCAATGTGTATCCAATCATAGCTTGGAGGCCAGAGGCCCGGCTGGACCATACAATTAGTGACAGAACCACAAGACATCATCAAATGTAGATCCTAGGGATTGCTGATCATCTGCAGAACAAGAGTTCCTAGAAGTTCTGCTCATTCTCACATCCCATACCTTTGACAACACTTCTCATTGCTGATCAACCTTCAGCTTGTACCTGACATGCAGGATGATGTAAAGGAGTGCTCCAACACATCACTTGGGTGCTGGATCTCTACCACAAGAGGGGCTTGTTAGGGAAAACATGTCTAGATACCTGTTGGCAAGCAGGCCTGTGCCCTGGCCCACCCACTCCTCCCACAACAAGCACTCACAAATTCGCCCCCATGATCACCATCCAGCTCATCTCCTCCCACCCACAGCCATCTCTGCTGCCTTAAATCAGAGGCATGCTGCTGATACACCCCACACCTCATCTTCTGCCTGACAGAGAGGAAAATTCCCATGCAAGCCCTCCCAGGGAGGCCAAATCATTAACTCACTGGAGCAGCTTGCTGTCTGCATATCCAGGAGAGCAGCACCATGCACTATCAAGTTCTGTCCTTGCTAGTTCAGTCTTCAATCCAAGACCAATGCTCAGGCTTGTCAGGACAGGGTACATTCCCTGCTCTCAAGGGATGGGGTTGTGGTATGGCAGCCTGGTCTGGTGGTTGGTGACACTGCACATAGCAGGGGGGTTGAAACCAGATGATCATTGCGGTCCTTTTCAACTCAGGCCATTCTATACCAGGTAGAGCCCCAGAAGCATCTCTTCTCCACAAATGACTTTTTTTCCCCTCTCTCTCAAGGAGTAAGAAAGAAGAAACAAAATACGCTTGTCCTGAAGGGCTCTGAAATTCATCCCGCCCAAGGCTCCCACAGGCAAAATGGGACATGAACACTCATGAACCTGTACGTGGGGATACAGAGCAGGAATAACGAGGCCAGCATTGGCACAGGGGTAAAAGGTGTAGAAGTTGTTTTGGTGTTATTCCAAAACTCTGCTTGGAGCTACCAGAGCCAGCTCCGTAAAGAGACAGTGCAACCAGCAGTGCAGGATGGCATCTAGGCAGCAACAACTCCAGAAATGCTCTGGAAGCCTGGGAGGCAATGACAGATTGATAGGGGTGATTGGGCAGGCCAAAAACATGGGTGGGGGGAGAGGGGAAGACAGGCTCAGAGGGAAAGCAGGCAGGCACACTTGCTGTGGATCAGACAGGCTCACAGTACTCTATAACTTTTTGTGACTAGGCTGGGTGTTTCCAGACAGATCAGTCACACAAACACTGTGGAAACTCTCTAGAACTGGACACTTCCACTGCTTTAACTGCCTGTTCCGTTCTCTTCCCTGTCTGAGCTTTTGGACCAAGCCTGCCCCAGGCACCTTCCAGCATGGTCTCAGACGCAGAGGCAAAGTCCCCAGTGATAAACATGTCTGCACAGGCAAAAGTCTATTGATGGGTGTGCAGTTATACCGGCAAAACAGCTTCTAGGTGTTTTGAGGTGGTGGAAGAAAGCAAACTGAGAAGCTGGAGCATTTTTGCCAAAATAATGTATCAGTAGAGCAACCAAAGGAGGCAGTCCCACACCTCAAGCCAGCCAGAAGCCTGTAAGTGTTTTGAAGGAGGCACCTAATGCACCCACAGGCACGACCCAGATGAAACATCACCACCACCAGAAATATTTTCATGCCTTCATCCATTGCAGAGGTGCACCCTATGCCCATCACAGCTGCTTCTCCATTTATCTCTCCTTGAGCAACTCTGGCTATAGGAGACGCTTCCCAGAACAAACACAAACACCTACTGAGGTTATTTCCTGCACACCCAAATTCTGCTCTCATCCAAATGGAATAACACTTGAGAAAAAAGAAGTACATGAAGCAGTGACATGCTGGGGGAGGGGGGGATTTTCCCCAATATGCTTCAAAGCATTTATTTCCCCTGACTTGCAGCAACAGTCAAGAGTTATCTACTCATTAGCTTTGAAGTTCCCCTTATCAAAGACGAGAATAAAAGATGAAGACATGAGAGTGCAAGATGCCGTGAGCTCTAGGCAGCAGGGATTTACACAGGATACATCCTCATCAAGCAAACTGGATCATCTTTATTTTTAACAGCATTACAGCGTTAGTGGGTGAAAGGGAAGTCGCGGATGTAGCGAGATTTTAGCAAGCCATCTGCTGCAGCATCTCATCCCATCTCCCTCTCAAGGTTTGTTCATTGGGCTATGGCAGAAACATTGCCTCTCAGACTGGAAGCTGACTTAGTGAATCTCAATACAGGAACAGCCACAGGTGATGGCTATGTGGCCCTGAAGGTGATCACAGTCCAGCATTTTCCTTGCTATCCTTTACAGCCTGGCATCGCTACCCTTCCAAGCTAATGACACACAGTCATAAGACGTGTTATGCTTATGTGGGATAACCAAGTCCCACCTTAATCTCTTCCTTGATTAGATAAACAGATTGATCTCCTTATGTTTCTCACCATCTCCAGCTCTGATTATTGTGTAGCTCTCTTCAATTTTTGAACATTCTTTTCTGAGCACAGACCCTGGATTTAGATAAGAGTATTTTAGTATCAGTCTCCTGAGCACCTCCTGTAGAATTCGTATTCCCATGGCTACTCATTGCTTCCTCTACAGGTAACAAATATCTCACGTAAACTAAGAAGGCCCCTTCCACCCTGGTAGCTACTGGTGAGATTCACCTATTTGCCAGTTTGTTATAAAAAAGTAAAACAAACAAACACTAAATCAAAACCCAAGACAGATACAAAAACCTCACAGACCTTCAAAATAGCTTCTTCTGCTTTGCCATCTCCATTGACAGTGACTCCACCACTACAGATGAAATGACTTCCCACCCCATCCTCAAAGACTACAGCCAACTACAGTCTTCTAGCAGTACACTGCTGTACATTATTGAGGAAGCTCCCTCTTCCATTTTTTCTTCCTCAGGCTAACTCAGTCCTAGTTCTTTGCATCTTGCCTCCCACACCATATCTCTAAAGACCTTAATTATTCCTGTTGCACTGCTGGACACTCTTCTTGTTCGTGCACATCCTTCCAAGGATCTGAGCCTATTCCACCAGTAATCCCTCATTTATGTCAGGGACAGCAGTAATTATTTCCTGCACCTTAGAGGTGACACTCCCAACACAGCCTGGCACAAGGCTTGCGTTGTGTGTGTCTCCTCCCCAGCAAAGAGCCAACTCATCCAACTCACATAACCTGGTTACACCAACGTTTTCCCCCAGCCCTGCCTCTGCCCTAGGCAGGGTCTCCTATCAACCCACACTTTCAATGCAGCTCTTCAACCAGTCATGCATCCAGCTGAGGGATGTTTCACATCTCCCACCCTTTCCCCATTTGCTTATGAGGCTGACACGTGGGTCAGTGACACAGGCTGACTCAAGCCAGGATCTATCACATCCATCGCCCCCACTCAGCCGCTAGGCGAGCCATCCTTCTAGGCAAGGGAACTGACTGATGTGATGCAGTATGTTCCAGGCAAAAATGCACTGGTGGCTTTTTAAATATTCTCTTAGCACAACAGACACTAGCTGCTCAGTCTAAATAAACTGGGATAAATAGCTATCTGGTTGTAGCCCTACTCCTTCTCTCTATACACTAAGGTACCAAACCCTCTGCTAGGTGTTCTTTAGCACAGCTGCTCACCACACAAAAATTGCTCTAGCTCATTAAGTACCCAGGTGAATTTCATAAGGCTTCATCCACTTGATCATATCTAATTGACTTAAACAGTCATCACCTGTTTTTACTTCACTTGTGCTTGGATTCACTTTTTAAAATTAACTCCTCTTAAATCCCTTATCACCCCTGACCTTCTGTTCCAGGTGAAGACAGAGTTCCCACTTAATGTCACCTTTCATTTGCTCTTCTCCACTCAGCCAGTTCTTTGTCCAACAGCACTGATCCTCCCTGCTGCAGCCAGTCTTCACATTGATTTGTGTCCAGCACAAAGTTCCTTCCTCCAGATTCACAACATTGCAACTCACGTCAAGTGAACTGCCTTTCTACACTGAGTAACAATGAACCCCTGGGCAGTTACTGCAGTTTAACAGGCACACAGTAATTTGTTAGCAGGTCTATGCCTCAAGTATAGAGAGGAGCCCAGCCAAACCAAATCACCAGCCTGAACACACAGTCACCCTGGAGAAGATGTCAGCCTCACCAGCAACACCTGAGAGCCTTCAGAGCCCAGTGGTTCACAAAGAGCTGAGGGATGCATCTCTTAAGATCTTCCCTACACCCATGGCACTAGATTTATTACCAAGTCAGAAGCAAATACCCTCCACAGCCCTGCAGTACTACAAGGCTCTGCTTGACCTTCAAGCAGGAGATACCAGATGATGATGACTACCTCAAGCATGAGGTGAGACCTGCAGCCATCTATGTTTCCACAAAGTAACAGACAGTACTAAGATTGTCTCATTCTCTGGCTTTGAAGGGACCAGGAACAGAGCCTACTAACAGCCCCTATTTAATTTATGAAAGCACCAAGTAAAAGCTAGAACTCCACTGGCTGCCACCCAGAGCTGAGGTCTGCAAGGAATTTAGCAGGAGCACCTCCAGAGGAAGGAGCAGAAGCACACATCAGAATAGGACAAGAAAAACAAGGCAGTGAAAGCTCACAGTGCCTTCTCCAGGCATGGATAAAGAGGGACTCTTTGGTGGCTGCTGGGTTTTAGATGCTGAGGAATCACCTGCAGAAGACAGCAAGTATAGTCAGACATGAGCCCTGCCTGCAGCCATTGCCTCCTAGTGCTGATAGGACACCTTAGCTTGGGAGATGTTGAGAGCTCTGACAGGAGGATCCCCACCTTGCCAGCACCAAGCCTCTACAAACCCGGCCCTGAGAGAGCACTAGTATCCTGTGGAGGCAGAGCAGGGAGATGGGCAGGCAAACAGCACTGACATGGGATGCCCTGTCCCTGAAGGTGTTCAGGGCTAGGTTGGACTGGGCCCTTAGCAGTCTGTTCTAGTATTAGATATGGAGACTGGTGACCCTGCCTACAGCAGGGGGGTTGGAGCTTGATGATCCTCAAGGTCCCTTGCAACCCAAGCCTTTCTATGATTCTACGACATGCAGGAGCAGCAGGGAGAATGGAAGCATTTGCAGCACTGTTGAGCTATCGCATTCACTTAGAGAGAGCCTAGCAAAAAGGAGCAAACGCTGCAGAGACGCACAGAGGAAATCATTCACATCTCACCATTTGTAAGGGAGCTTCTGCCTGCTGCAGCTGATCTGTATCTGGAGCAGAGGGCAGACGCCCAGCTCCAGGCCGGGAGAGCAGAGCAAGGAGGCAGTGCCAACCACAGGCCTGCAGCCTGACAGAAAAGCCATTTCACACTGCAAGCCTCTGCTTCACAGGCCTGGCACCAGCAACACGAATCTTGCCCTCTCTCTCTTGCACTGTGTGTACTCACACATAAGAAAATAATTCCTGGATTTTTATTCACTCGTATTTATCAGGAATCCATCCATCACAGAGCACAAGGTACCAGGGCTACCCCAGCCAGCAAGCAAACCTACAGGCCCGGGGCTGCACCAACAGCACCAGGGGTCCCCACTGGAGCTCACAATGTGCCAGCACAAAAAAGAACGATGAAAACTGCTGCTTGCAGTGGCTGCAGCCAACACACTGCCCAGGGATGAACACAGAACCATGCCTGCAGACAAGCACTTGCTTTCTGCCCTCCCAGCTCCAGCAAGGCCCCGGGGGAGCTGGGAGGAGCGGGAGGCACTGCTCTGACACCAGACAAAGGGCCTTCCTCTGAGTCACGCAGCATCCCCACGGACACAGCCCAGCCGCTCCCTTCCCTGCTCCCTTCTCTGCCGCCTCCGCCATCCAGCCAGACCCGGCACCGCGTGGTCGGGTTGGGGCAAGGCACCTCCGTGTCCCTTCCAGGGCTGGGCTGTTGAAGGGCAGCACAACACCCGGTGCCATGGGGAAAGGCTACTCCGGCTTTGGTTGCCATAGGGATGGAGATGCAGCCCAGCACAGGAAGGAAACGTAGACTCACCCGAGGGCAGGTGCCGATGGGAGGAGAGAGGGGCTTTGGGCCCGAAAGGGATGTGTGGCCCCTCTCCTTTGCTCCCACCCCCTGGAAAGCAGCTGTTAATTAAAGAAGGCCTTAACAGACCTGGAAACGATCACGTTCTCCAAATATCCCCATTCTCACACTTCATCTCTGCACTAAAAAAGCCCCGGGGAAGCTGCAGTCCCCAGCGAGCCTCACCATCATCCCTGCCTCCATCACCAGAGCACAGCACCCGCTGATGCTTTGATATGCAAATCCGCCATCGGATCCCTACACCGTGCTGCCTGCAGGCAGCACAGCACCCCACACAGGGGCCTCCTTTGGCCAAGAGCAGAACCAGCCCCTCATAAACCCCATCGCAAGCACGGGCACTAATGGAAGGGATGCACACCGAGATCAAAACCACTATGCCAAAGGTGCAGCAGGCAGCGTGGGCAGCTGGCAGGGCCCCACTTGGTGCCCTTGGCTCACTGAAAGCACAACTAGAAGACAGGAAAGACGGGCTGATGGTGCACAGGCTTCTGCTGCAGGTCTCACACTCACCGAGATGTTCTTCACACCCTTGTTCTTAGAAAGAAACATGTCTTATTTTACTGCATACACATTTATCAGAAGAAAGCACGTTCCCAGCCCATTTTCTTGCTTCATGACTGAGGATACCGTGAAAGCCCAAGGAAGGAGACAACAGCAGCACACAGCCCAGCACCTTCCTTTGGCTGCCTCAACCTCTGACCCCGAGATGCTTCAGGACAGTGACACCGTGCTCTGGTCAAAGGAGAAGAAACCGGAGCATTGCAAGGCTCAGAGCAACGCTCCCGAGAGGAAAACCGACACCCTCCGAACACACAGCAGCCTCAGTTCCTCCCAAGGTTACGGAACGGATGGAAATAGAGCGAACCTGGGGCAACCAAGCACAGCCCTGAGCACAAGCAGGGCCCGTTCCCAGCCCCATCTCCCTCACGCTGCTTCCACGCCCAGCTGAGGGCTGTAGGTGGGCCCATAAGGACCGCAAAAGAGCCCGGCACGAAAAGGGCCCTCCCAGGCGAACACCAGCTAATCGCAGTCAATAGGATCCACGTCCTTAGAGCACGGCTATTATCTCTGACGGGCACAGAGCCCTCCCGCAGTGGGTACACGGGGGGCTATAAGGGGGTGCGGCCGCAGCCCGTGCCCGCGGAGCTTTGTCCCACGTACGGGCGGGGCACACGCAGGGCCGTCCCGAAGGCACCGCAGCCGCCGTGGGCTTCTCCCCGCTCCAAGATGGCAGCCCCCCGCCCCAGCCGGCCTCGCCGCCCTCCTTCCTTCCCTCCCCCCTTCCCCGAGCCGTTCCCGACAGCGTCACCGCCCCCAGCCCGCGATGCCGCACCGCTTACCCGGCGTCAGGCGCGGACGGGCTCCCGAATCGCTGCCGCTTTGTGCCGCCCCGCCGGGCGCTGCGGTTCGGCACGGAACGATCGGCTCGGCTCGGAGCGGGGCGCGGCCTCGGCTGGGCGTAGCTTCGGCACCGCACCGCGCTGGGCGGGGCGTGCGGGCGGCGCGCCGTGCATGCGTAGTGCCGGCTGGAGGAGGGCCGCGGGGTCTGAGGTGTGCGCCGGGAGTGGGGGGGTCGGTGGGCTCCGGGGGACGTGGGGTGCGGTGGGATGGGTGGGGGCAGTGGGTGGTGGGCGTGCGGGAGCAGCTGCTCTGTGCCTGTCGGTGCTGGAGGTCGCTGATCCTTAGGCCTTATGTGCGGGCCTGGCTGCGGCCTGCTGCGGATGCCGCCTTTGCTGACCCTCGTGAGCCTGGGAGGGGGGCAATACAGGGGCTGCATTAGGCTCCTATGGCTATGAGTAGTCACACGGAGCGGTGGGAGCGGGATTCCTGTGCCCTGACAGCTGCACCATGGGCCAGGTAGTGCGGCGTGGCGTGGGGGATAGGGAAGTTGTGTGTGTGTGTGTGTGTGCGGGCTGGGATCTGCTGCTCACCCACCAATACGTTCCTTTGGAGCAGTTCCCTTCAGTTTGAAGGGAGCCACTATCGTTCATCGCAGCTGCCCTAGGTCAGTGCTTCCTGATTTCTTTGATGGCTTTTTTTAATGGTTGAGCCGCTGCACTCCACCTTCTCCTTGCTTGGCTCCTCTTCCCTGCTGCATCACTTCAGTGCTTTCTGGTTGGTGATCACACCTTGTTGGTTGGGACTTGGTCACCCAGGTTAGGGCTGCAAACAGGATGTGGGCTTGTGGCTTGATGTCTGTGGGCCTGTTCTGAGACCTCAGTGCTTTTAGAAGTAGTAGAGATGCAACCAAAAGGAGATAGTAGCAGTGAGTTATAGGACTGCAAGTTGTCCTTTCAATTTATACGTGACTCCAAAAGACCCTAACAAGGCAAGGTTTTGACTTCATCCCCACAGACCACATCAGTGCTGCTGGGACCCTCCTTTGACCTTAGGAAATTCTTTTTGGCTTAATTTCCTGATGGTTGCCCAAGGAGGTTGTGGATGCCCCATCCCTGGAGGCATTCAAGGCCAGGCTGGATGTGGCTCTGGGCAGCCTGGACTGGTTGGTTGGTGACCCTGCACATAGCACAGGGGTTGAAACTACATGATCACCGTGGTCCTTTTCAACCCAGGCCATTCTGTGATACACCAGGAACAATCCATTGTTGCTTTAGTACAGCACTGTGAATATGCACATATGTAATGGATTAGTGTGCTTGGATACTGGAACAGATGTAAGTACCTTATAGCTGGGACTTCTGGATGTTTAAGATAACTAAAGTAAGTTTTCCATTAAAGGTATTGAGCTCTTCTTATCTGCTTTTCCTGATGGCGCGAATGAGGTTAATGTGTTTCACTGGAGAGCTGTTAGCAGATGTACCTGCAGTGAGTTGCTGTTGGTAACTCGGATCAATAAATATCCTGTTTATTAATAGCTAATCCTATTCATAAATGGAATTCATGAAGACTTAATTCCTCTTTGTGAATTTGGCCTTTCTGCCTGTCATTAGTGCAAAACCAATTATGGCTTGGTAATGGGTATCTTGTGTATTTTTAACCCACCCGAGCCCTTAATCACATTGTTTCCTCTACAAGGATGGCCACGAATGGGTCGACCCTACAACTTTCTGCTGCTTCTTGCAGTGCACCCTGGCAGAAGTTAAATAAATAAACCCACAGTACCTGAGTAGGGGTTTAGGTATTTGCATTACACATATTGTCTTGGATTTATTTCTAACAAGACTCCTTTGTTAGTACTGTGTGTCCTGACATGGGTTTAAAGCATGTAATTCTGCCTTCTTTATCTGGAGGATGTCCTTGCTTCATATCAGCCCCCTGGGGTGGTTTACTTGTGTGTCTGCATGTGTTTTATGCAACGTATATGTCGCCCGCTTCTGTTATCTGGGATGGAATGTTCCAGGATTCCTCCATTCAAAAAGCACTCTAACCTGTTGTAAATACAAATCACTTCTTTATTCTTCTGGGGAAGCGGTGAAGGTAGTAGCTTTAATATGGCACTTGAAAATGGCGCGGTGGGTAAATAACTACCAGGGGCGTGAAACTGGTGAAGAGTCCCTTTGTGGTTTGGTTTTTGAACTTGATGTCAGTCTCGTTGCGCTGGATGTGGTAATGCTGAAGGGTCCTTGAGATGAGAAGGGAGTGTTTGCCGTAACAGGTTATTGCGTGTTCAGACTGACTCAGTGAAGTAGAAATTGGGTCACCCCAGTGAGTATTTGATTCGCAGACTTCTCCCACTCTGCAGAATCTGAACTCAAGTCTGAAACCTGTGTGAATTTTTAACTGGTTTGTGGAGCAGGATGAAGCCAAGTGCCTCGAAGATTTCAAGAAGTTGAGTCTTTCCAGCCATGAGATAGAGCCGCTGCTAGAACTGAGGTGCTGTTTAATTCTACTCTTACCTAGTATAGAACAACTTGGAAGTTAATCCTCCTTGAGCAGAGAGTTGGACTAGATGACCTCCAGAAGTCTCCTCCAAGGTAATTCCTTGATCAAGAGCATATTAGTGACTAAATGCAAAGCAGTGGTGCTATTTTTCCTGTCTAGGTTACGACGGGGTGCACTCCTCCGCCAGCTGGGCAATGCCAACATCAGACTGCCTAGGAGTTCCTGCACGTGTGCTCATGCTTGATGGTTATGGGGATACTCTTGCCATGTGTCTCTGAGCAGTGAAGTTGGATAAGAGACCACAATCAGAGATCCGCCTTTAGGAGCATAGCCAGGTCATGTGCGTTCCCCAAGCATGTGTTAAGCACAGCCTTCTTCAGAAGGTGTGAGACAACATCAGATCTGGAAAGGAGAGGGCTTTCATCTCAGTAATAGCGTTCAGCCTTTGGCACCAGCACTGAGTGCTGGTCCAGCACTGAATGACTTCTCTGCCCTTGCAAGTTTGGTTTGGCCTTAGCTCCTCTGCAGAGGGCAAAACAAAGATCAGGTGCCTGTTCCCAGCCATGGAGGGAATGAGGTAGAACTGGGCCAGGCTGAGGAGTGCTTGAACCAGACCCAAAGGGTCAGCTGTTTCTGGAAGGGAAGCTAAGTTGTTTGAAGAATTAGGGGTATGATTCATTGTTCAGAAACCCACTTGCACCCTTCCTTGCATGCTGGGCTTCGTGCCACAGAAGCATTCTTCCTTCTGCCCTGAACCTTCTTGCACATTGCAAATATTCTGTTTACTCAATTCCGAACAGGATGCTGCATTCCAAGTAATCAATCAGTCAGAGTTTCTTAGTTTATGACACATCTTAATATACTGAGGAATAATTCCTAGCAGTGAAGGGATACTGAGTCATGTGGAAAAATAAACAGTCCTCGGACACTTTGAACTGTTGATGCTTCACTCAGAAGTTTTGTAACTTCCAAAACTTCACTGCTGCCACAGGGTAGAAATGAGAGGTGACTCCTACTGAGACTAAGTAGTGAGTTCAGAGTTTAGACAGCACTCTGGGGCTCTGACACATGGCCTTGAGCACGCTGAGCTGGTTGTGGTGTTACTGTCCCTCTGACAGTGGGCAGAGCATATTCCTGTCCCTGCTCTGCAGCCCAGGCTCCAGAGCCAGCGGGACTCTTTCAACCCTACATAGCTGTGGAGCCAACTGTGGACTCCCTGAAACATACCTCTTGGAGACAGTAGAGAGGCCGACTCAGCAGTGCTGCTAGTTCAGCTCTTCTGCTGGGCTCTGAGGCCTTGCTGTGCTGCTGGAGGAGACAGGAGCACTCTTGCACCCTGGGTTTGAGTTTTGCACTGGGAAACAGTACACCCATGTGCAGAACAGGACATGGGCATTCCTCCCTGCTGGCACAGGGTGTAGGATTACAACAAGGGAGTTAAGCTGAAGCTGTGTAGCAATCCTAGCAGCAAGGCCAGGTAATCAGGCCTTGATAGCCGGTGACACTGTAAATACTGCAGGGCCTTGTTTTTGTTAGGCTTGCATATTTAGGCAAGGCACTGTTGCAAAAATACAGCCTCTCTGGGGTCCTGTTTTAGTGTGGGAGTGGTAGCGGTGAGCTCAGAACGGATACCCTGAGTCATCTGGAGGCTTCATCTTTTACCCAACAGAAATGTGGCTTTGTTATCGACTAAATGTAAGCATTGATTATAGCTTTTATTTGTTCCAAACCTGCTTGGATGACAGCTGAAATGGTTTGTCTCATATTGGAGGATACATGCTTCACTCAGGGAGTGCTGCTGCAGAACTGCTGTGGTACAGATTTCTGCTGCTTCTCATCCTGTTGTCAGCAGTGCTTGCTCTCTAGGACAGCTGCAAGGTCTAGGTGAGCATTGTCACACACCAAGCTGCAGTCAGAGAGAAGTCTTAGTTCTTTGTGAGCTGGCCTGAAACAGGGTGGCATCCGGATCCTTGCTGCTCCCTCCTCATGTTTGGATGTGCTGCCACTGCTGCCTGGATCATTGTTCCTAATCCACATCTGGCAAAGTGAGCTGGGACCAGATAAGCTGTTGTGATTGACTCAGCAGGCTTGTCCTGATTGGTTTTACAGAATGGGGTTAGGGAACAACTAGGGATGCAGTTAGGGAAGAGGGTGTGTTCATCTCAGAGGTTAGCCTTGTAACCCGGTTGTGCTGTGGTCAGGGTAGTGTTTTGCTTGGTGTTGAGCAAGCACTGTGAAGGCACGGGAAGCTTTTCCTTCTGGGCAGCTGTAACAAAGCAAGATTGGTAGAGGTGACCAATGTTTGTTTGTTGTTATACGGTTCACAGTGCGCAGAAAAGGCTTTAACCTTGTGCACAGAAGACTGCAGCTTGGGGATACTGAACTCAGCTTTATAGTAGAAGCATCTGAATTATATTCTCTATTGAATTCAGGCAGGGGATCTTGCTGTGCTTTGTAGCATGCTGGAGATGCTGTTAGAATTCTTTATGCTGTGAATTACAAATGTATAAAGAGTTGCTGAGACTCTTGTGTGTGACTGCCATAAGAAAAAGGAAGTGAAAAAAGTTCTCTACTATGACCAGAGTTCATAAATCTCTTTTTTCTCACACAGGGCAGCTTACCAGAATCCAGATGGCTCTCCTGCACAGGCGACTGGGATTTTCCTTAACCCATCTGAGCAACGCAGTCATCCAGCGACACTTCAGGTGATTTTCAAATCCTGCTTTTGGTTTTATTTTCTTGGTTGGAAGAGATGCTTCGAAGCAAATCAAGCATAAGATATAGTAATGCTAATTAAAAAATAATATTGTAAGAAAAGTATCATAGATGTCATAGATTGCAAAGTGAACCCAAACAGATGCGGGTTCCTGGCAGTCAGAACATGATCTAAACTCTGCAGACATTCCACATGCTCTAAATTTTCCATTTGAGTTTTAACATGAGCTCTTTGCTCATCCACACGAGTCTCCTCATTTTTATTTTGCCTCAATTTTACTCTTAGGGGGGCACTGATCTTGAGCTTGGAGGAAGTGGTGCTTGAACCATCTCTCTTGGCTCCCTTACCTTCTACTGCTCTTACCTACAGGATACCTCCAACTAGATCTTTGCAGAGATCAGAGTTGGCTCTCCTGAAGTCCAGGACTTCAGGCCTTCAGACCAGAATCCTGGTTATTGCCCTGTTTCTTCCATATAAGATCCTGTGCACTATCTCATAGGCTCTGCAGCCAAGGCTGACTTCAGCCTTCACATCCCGAACCTTGTTTGTAAGAACAAGGTCCAGCAGCACACCTCTTCTTGTTGGCTCCTCCACCACATATTTAAAGGATATGTGCTGACAGTGAGAAGGAGGTGAAGACCCTGAGGTGAGAAGTACTGCTGCTGGAAGGCAAGTCAGCGACCTGATCTGGGAAATCATTCCTGTGTGATGATCCTGCTTTTGGATGTGGGGGCTTCTACCATGAGACTGTGTCAGAAATGAGAAGAAAAGCCCACCTTGTGCAGTTACCTTGACTAGCAGTAATCAGGCAGTCACACATTTGTAGTTGTCAATTTGCTACTGCTGCTTTCTAGACTTTGTCCAGCCTAGATTTCACCTTTCTCCCTTTGACAATACTCTTCCTTTCCAGCTTCCGCTGTTCTGCCTTCTCTGTTGTGCAACCATAACCTGGCAGGCAGAGGATGGAGTGACATAAAAGAAGAGCCATTCCTGAAAGGGAAGTTAAATACTCAGCGTATCCCTGCTGCTCCCATGTGTATTCAAAGTCAGATCTACTAATTTAGAACCATGCAGTGTATTCCTGTTATTTCTTACCCCTGATAATCCCACAGTGCAAGCAGACACAGAAGAGAATGCTTCTCTCTGGGTTCCTCCCACGTGGGGAGGAAGGTGATTCTAATTGGCGGCAGCTTAGCACAGCCACAGCAGGACCTCAGAGGTCTCATTGGGAGCAGAGTAAGATTGGTGAGAACACCTCATGGGCTTCACTCAAAAGGAGATTGGTCAGAAAATTGCTGAGGACTGTGTACAAGATTGAAAGAGCCTGACTTGAGCCTTAGCTTCCTGTAGGCTGTTTGTGGGAGAAGTAAGCACGTTTTTTGTTTTTTTTTTGCTTGTAAATTGAAGCTGAACTGAATCATCCACATTTGCTTTAAAGAAAAAAAGAAGGCAGTAAATGTAACTCTTCACTCCTTCTTTAAGTCGTGTTTCAGAGGAAAACGGTTGTCTTATGTTTGACATTTACTGAGGAGTGTGCGAAGCTCAAAGTAGCATCTGGCTTTCAAAGAACACTTTGAGTGCAGTGAATGTGTCATCCGTATGGTATGTATTTGTTGCTGGTGACTTCTGAGTGGTTTTGTAGTGACAAGATCCTGTGTTGGTTTTGCCCTCGCTACCCAAAGATTATTGGGGAGACGTGTCTCTCATTCTTTCCTGTCTCTTATCAGTGTCAGTGGAGCATGCCGAGCAATACAGAAACTTACTCGTGTGCGAGTGGTGGACAACAGTGCCTTGGGAAACGCACCTTACCATCGGCCACCAAAGTGTATCCACGTCTATAACAAGACTGGAGTTGGCAAAGTAGGAGATAAGATCCTTCTGGCTATCAAAGGAGAAAAGAAGAAGGCTTTGATTGTAGGACACAAGATGCCTGGTCCTCACATGACACCTAGGTTTGATTCCAACAACGTGGTTCTCATAGAAGACAATGGAAATCCATTAGGAACTAGAATAAAAACACCCATACCTTATATCCTGCGGCAGAGAGAAGGAGAGTTCTCCAAAGTTTTGGCCATTGCCCGCAACTTTGTATGAGAGCTAAGAGAGATTTCTGGCAATCCTGGTCGTATCCTTTCCTATAGTACCTATTGCTCAGTCCTTTTCTAGAAAAAGCTGGAACACGCAGAAGTTGAGGTTCATTAAGAATCTCTCTTCCTGTTTATGAAGTACAAACAGCTAATTTAAATACTGAAATGCCTTGTTTTTCTCCAGAAGAGAAAACAGCGTGTTTGGGATGTGGTCCTGTACACACACTGCTCTGATGGTGTTACTTTGGTCTTAGCTTATTAAAGAACATGAAAATCCTTACTGTTTTGTACTGCTTATGTTGTCTTCCCTATTTCTACTGCTCGTGGTTCTGCTGGAGGAAGATGGCAAAGCCCAGTCCCTGGCCTGGTAGTTCTGGGATGTACTAAATGGATCAATTTATAATAAAGTAGGAGAGGTGAGAGCAGTGTAATTATTGACGCCTTCAAGAAAAGCGTTAGTTTCTGCATCTTTGCCTCAGAAGGAAGACTTTAGGAGTGAATGGAATTGGGAAAACCTGATGGCCTACAACTTTGGTGGTGTGTGGTTGAACAGGTTATAGCGGAGCTGGGAAGGGAAGGAGAATGTGGTAGGTTTGGGACACAGCCTGTGCTCTCCACCTGATCAACCCCAGGAAATTAACTTCTATTCTCTCTGGACAGTACAAAGGTTGGGTTCAGGCTGAAAGTTCCACAGGAAGAAACACTGTTCCAAACAGCTTTTTGAGAGTGCATCAGAGAACCTAGGCTTGTCCATTAGCTATTGCTGATAGGTGGCATGTACTCATTAGTGAGGGCTCTGTATCCCTTTCTGCTCCATTACTCTAAGTAACATGGATTGGACAACAATTTGTGTTTAAAGTGAGCTTTAAGGAGCTGCAGTGTTCTCCTTAGTAGAACTTCCCTGTGAAAATAGAGGAACCTAAGCCTATGAACCAGTTCAATACAGACAAAACCCTCTTCTGCCTGCAGCATATTACTTGCTTATTGCTTTCCATGGGCCAAAAAAAGCTGGATTTGCTGCTCTAGACCCTCCCAGGCCCTTAACCGTTGCCAGTAAGCCCTTAGCTTGCCTGCTGGATGAAGCAGCACAGCAGGTGCCCAGCTGATGTCAGTCTTTCCAGTCTGTCTGAACACAGCTGCTTTCAAGGAGAGATTTCTTTGCTGGAAGGTGACGTTTATGTCACTTTGCTGGGTGGGTTAGTGAACAAACAGCACATTCTGGTTGCAGCAAGAAGCGTGGCTGGGTCCCCTCCTGTTGTTTCCTAGAAGGAGCTGCAATTGCTGGCCAAGCATCCCCTGGTGTGCACGCCGGCCACCTAGTGGCTCCTGCAGCTGTGGAGCTGTGAGGAGTGTTCTGCAGACTCAGGCATTGGAGACTTACCTCTGCAGTAGGAGTGTATCCCCTGAAGATAGAAGGATATGTATATATGTATATCCTTTTGAGAACAGAAAAGAAGATGTACTTCTGCTAACCCAAGGCTGACAAATAGCTTTCCACTGCTGCATTTGGTTTCTGTGTGAGGCCACCTGCATGTGGAAGAGGGGTCCAGTAAGTTCCAGGTAACCCAGTCTGTAACTCACTTGCAATCAAGTGGATTGGTTGGTCTTGCTTAGCAACAACTCCAGCCTTGGAGCAGTCCCCTGGTAGGACACAGGGACCTCTAAACTATTTCTGTTTTTCTTGTCCTGATCATAAGGGCTATGAGTTCCTCCTGGGATGCACGGACCCTGCTGTTCGGATATTAAATATTTCGTAGAATATTTGCTAATAACTTTGCAGCATTTTGCAGGGATAGAGGTCGTGGGGAGAGGGCACCAGAGGAAGCAGGCAAGACAATGGAGCAGACTTGAGATTAGAATGTGGAGAGACGCTTTATTTGTAAGTAAATTGATATGTGGAACTAAATCCTTAACCTCGGAGCTTAATAAGCAGACATGCAGACAGCTAAGCTCAGCACATCCCACTGAGCAGCTCCTGCAGTTTCTATGTGTCTTTTCCTGACAAGGAACGTGGCCTCAGCAGAAATCCCTGCTCTGGGATGCTACGTTTGCACTTGGCAAACTCCAGGCACTCACCAGGAGCAGCTTTTCACCAGGGTCTCCCCTTTGAGCAGTACCCACATGAAGGCCCTTGTCCTGTGGGACACCTGCCTGCATGGGCTTGTAAGTCTGCCCTATGCTCTGCGCTTAGGATGGAGTGAACCAGGTGATCTTCCAGCCCAAGCACTTTATGGAATTAACCTGGTTTCTCCTGGAGGTAGTGATTCTTGCAGGTCCTTTCCTTGAAGCAGGCTGGCTGGCTTTCCCTTCCCCTCTCCCCTGTTTACGTTTATTATTCTACCATTAAAATGATTTTTTTCTGTGGGAAAGTTTCCCAGCAGGGGATGGTGCCAAGGAGGAATTCTCTCAAATCCTGTGCAGCCTCTGGAGGAGCTGTGAGCTGCTGTGGACTTGGGTCAGATTCTGCTCCCACGAGGTGCCTGTACCCCTGGTGATGACCAGGACTTAGTGCCCAGATGTTCTTTAGTGGGAAAGTGGTCTCTTCCTTTGGGTGTTCTGTGAGGGCAGGGAGAAATGGCCAGTGCCCAGAAATGACATGGGGTAGGGCTGGCTGCTGGGGCCCAGGGCCAGACAGAGCAAGGCAAGCTCTGTGAGTTAGCTAGCCATGAGAAGGGGTGTCTCAAAAGGAAATGGGCGAGACAGATTATCACCAAGGGATGCTGCAGGGAGTTGATGGCTTCCATCTGCCCCGGAGATGAGGCTGGGAGACAGACTTGTGGCCCTGTGCCAGCAGGGCAGGGGAACTGTGGGACCTTGAAAGGCAGCAGGGGACATTGCAGGCTGGGAGGGGGAACACAACGTATGTCAAAAGCAAGTTGCTGGGCTCATTTGCCAGCTCTTGTTTTCCCCCATAACATCACTTACTGCATGGAACTCATTGCTCCAGGACACCGGCAAGCATAACTGGTTAATAGAGCTCAAAATGAGCTTGAGCACTCACCTCTGTGGCAGCGAGGGTGACTGTTCAGCAGTAACAGCACACACGCCTTCCCCAAAGGGAGGTGATGTGCCTGGTCATTGTGGTGTAGTCGCTGCAAGCAGGCTGTCACCTGGGCTCCTGAAATACCAGCTGCTTTTGAAGGCAGCTCTAGGCTATAGAACTCTGTGCCCTAATGTGGTTCTATAAAAACAAACGTGAGCCCCAAGCTATGGGGCTGGGTACTGGAATGCTTCCCACAGCAAGCTGCAGGCTTTGGACCAAACATCCCCTGCTGGGCTGTGTCATTCCATGTCACTCCTCTTTTCCCATGTTATCTGCATCTTTCAGGTTTAAAGAATTAATTGCTCTAACTTGCTAGTCTTCACCAGTAGCAGAGAACTCACGGTTGTGAGCAGGAAATGAAGTGAGGAGGTGGTAGGATGGAAGATGTTATCTCAGCCCTTGCTTCCTGAGGTTTCTGCTTGGCTCTTGGTCCTCTTCCAGGAGGCCCTCGCCAGCCCTGGGCAACTCTATAGCTATGATTCCTTATGCTGGGGGCAACGAACAGCTGGTTTTACTGGCTTCCCTGTCCTGCCACTCTGCCCCTGATGTGCCTCACAGAGCAAGGTGAGCTGAGGACAAGGGGCCCTGGGGCATCAAGCCCAGACCCACCGTGGCACCTGAACATACAGGTGTCTGCTCAATGCAATCACAGCATCTCGCATTGTTTGCTGGAAAACTCAATGGTAAAATGCTCTGCTCGTGTGCTGGCAGGTAGTGTCTCGCATTTCTGAGGAAAGCTGAGTGAATCTTAAAAGACCTGTAAGAACTGGGACATGCAGAATTAATGGGCTGTGAAAATTTGGGAGGTTGGCCCTTGTACAACCTCCATCTCTAGCTGCTTGGGGTGGCTGGAGGGTAAGGGAGATCCCTGGGAGACCCTTGCTGCTCTGCCAGCTGGGAAAGGAGCTCTAGCAAGTCAAGAGCAAAGGGGCTGTGTATCCCGGGAGGCGCACACTGGGGTTTTAGGGCAGGTGTGGGCTGCTCTGATGCTGTGCAAAGGAAGTCGGGGTATCAGGCACTGTGCTCCTAGATAAGCCAGCTCTGTGCCATCAGCCTGGCTTGGCTCTGGGCACTGGGATGCAGTGTGGCTGCATCAAAACACCAAACCCCATCCGAAAGCTGTGCAGAAGGGTTAACAGCTCCCTCCTCCTGCTTCAGGGAGCTTTGTTCATCGGAGTATTAAATTCCACAGCTGTAAATAATCTGCAGCAGGAGAGATTATCGAGACCCTGGGAAGAAGCAGCTTTTATTAATAAGATCAGTTCTCCCTGCGCAGCATCACGTAGCTGCTCCCCACCCTTTCTTTGCTGTGCTGCACCTCGCCGTGCCTCCTGAGAGCAGGTGGGCAGCTCCCTGCCTCCATCCGTGCCATCCCCGGCCGAACTCTCCCACTCGATAAGAAGGCCCCGTTCCCTCTGGGCTTGCAGGGCACTGTCGGTGTTCCCATGGAGCAGAGTGCCCGTGGTGGAGCACCTCGTCCCGCTGCTTCTCTGGCAGAGCCGTCGGGCTCAGGGTTACCTCTGTACAGCCGTCAATCCCTCCGCGTCCCTCCCCGAGCTCGCTGCAAGGCGGCCGGCGGCCACACGGTGTCACCCCACGCCGCCCTTTCCGCTCCGGGAGGCGGCTGCTGCGGCCGTGGTTCGTCCCGTGGCGCCGTCCCGCGTGTCCCCGATCCCAGCACGGTGCCGTGTCACCGCACGGCCGGCATTGGGGACCCGCCGCCACCCGGTGCTGGGCACCCGCTGTGACCCCCGTGAGCTCGGGGCGGCTGTGGCTTTCGGAGCGTCCTAGTGGTGAGCGGGGAAGGGCTGTGCGCTTTGCAGGTGCTCTGTGGTTTCGGCGTTTGTTTTGCCACGGGGTGAGATGAGCTGCGTCGGTCCTCAGCTGATCTCGGCTGTGCCCTGCCCCGCGACGGGAACAAAGAGCAAGAGGCACCGGCAGGAGGGGAGCGCTGCAGCACGGCTGCCATTGCTCAGGGAGGAAGCCCTCGAGGAGGGGCGTGGGGAGAAGCTGGGCACAGGGGTGAAAAGAAGTGCTATAGGATATACCCCGAAGCAGAGGCACCAAGTGAAGCCATGGCTCTCCCTGCTCTGTGCCGTGTGGCTGTGCCAGGCGCAGAGCGGAACCCATTTTCCCACTGCCACTACACGGTGGAGGAGGGGGTTGTGGGAGGGAGGCAGGCTGGGAGGATGCATCAGGAGGTGACGTGTGATGGTGGAGCGAGCCGTGGCCCAGCCTTGCTCAGGTGCAGCTCTCCGTGCTGCGCCTCACGTACCAAGATGCTGTCTGTCCTCCAGCTATTTACTGCCAGCTCATTTTGCAAACGCTGCACTCACAGGATTTTTTTTTCCCTTCTCTCCCTCCCTCTCTTTCCCTTCCCTGCAGAGATGCTCACACAGTGCTCCCCATTCAGCCCCAGCAATGTGCTCTCCCACCTGCACGCACGCTGCACACGCTGCCCCACGTGCGGGCTGTCCTGCAGGGCCGCTCCATGCCCACCCCCTGCCCATTCTCCCCTGGCTTTAGGCCTGGTGCCAGGGAACAAAGAGCTCCATAGGCTTGGGGGCTGCTGGGGAGTAGAGGCTGCCAGCGAGTTCCAGCCCAGAGCTCCAGCCCTGCTGGGCTTCCCGCTGGGCTGTGGGGTCGCTGCCCTTTGGTGCCTGGGGATCACCATTGCCTAGGTGGGGAGCTGGGAGGGGGTGGTTGTGCTGGGAAAGCGGCTGCTGCCATGCTCATCTATCTGAGGGTCAGCTTGGCTGTAGGAGTGTTTCCCCCTGGGTGGGACCTATGGCTGAGGGCTGGCTTTCACCCTTTTCTTGGCCACCATGTGCTCTGAAAGCCTCAGGCCCTAATTAATGAAGCGCAGGGCTTTCATCTCCCCTATCTCCCCATCTCAACCGAGGACTGTGTTTGTACAGAGGTGTCTGGAAACACGAGCTGAGGGTTTCCTAGGGGTGGGAGGCTGCTGCTGGCTGCCCACTGCTTGTTGCTGGGGCTCACGGGGCTGAATGGAGGCCCCAAGCTGGCGCTAAGGGACAGGATCCCCTCTGTGTCACTGGAGGGTGCAGGGAGTGAGCTGGGGGGCCTCGGGGTGCCGGTGGGATGAAGGTTTGTGTGGGCTGGAGGGGCTGCCCGCAGGCCTAGCAGGGTGGTGGGGCGGCCTTTGCACGCTACGGTAGATGGCAGTGCCGCCCGGATTTTATGAATGGAGGAGGAGGAGGGGAGGCAGATGGATGCGGGGAGGTGGCGATGGAGCGGGGGGGAGGAATTTGCTGGCTGGGCTCCGGCCTCCACCTCCGTTCCCCCTCGCCCCTGAGCCAGGCGCCCTCCCCCAGCTATTAGCATAGGCCTGCCCGGGGTTTACATGTCAGACTGCACGTTGCAGCGGCCGGATCCAGCAGCCAGCAGCGCTGGCAGCCGCCCCGAGTCAGCTGCTTCCCAGCGAGGAGTGCGAGGAGCGGGAGGCAGCCGCAGGCCGCAGCCCTCCACCTTAAGGTGTCCTCGCCGAGATGCAGCCCTGCACCCGCTGCCTCCCACCCCGTGCCCTGGCATTGGGGGCCCGGCCACAGCCTGCTGGGACGGTGCTGGGGAGCAGCTCGACTGCCTGGCTTGGTGTGAGGGCTTGCGAGGTGCAGAGACTCAGGGCAGGAGCAGCAAATCCCTGAGCAGGAAGCTTTAGCATCAGCTCGTTGCTCCTGCCCTTGGTGGGGGCACATCCCGGTGTCCCTGAGACTGTGACATAGGAAAGGTCTTGCAGAGAGCCTTTGTTTGGGATGACCCAGGCTCTTGCCCTCACAGGGCCGGCCTGCCTCCAGGCACCACTGCTACACAGCTGCTGGGGGAAAGATGCAGAACACAGCCCAAGCCCCAGCTGTCTGTGGTGGCTGTAGGCCTGGGATACCACCCGCACCAGTTGGGCACCGGTTCCTGCCCAGGGCTCCCACATTTCCACCTGCCTGACCTACATTCTGCAGCGGGATGCTGGGTTTCTCATCGGCTCTTATCCAAACCAGTTGTGTAGCATTGCTGCCTCTGTGAGGTGTCACCCTTAAGGATCCCACACTCCAGCAGCACCCTAAATCCTGTGGGATCCTCTGCTTGCAGCATGGGCAACACGGGTATCATCAAACAGCGGGTGGCTGCAGTACCCCTTGCACGTCTGGCTCGAGCAAAAGAGAGAGCCGCTATTTGGCAGCTGCAGGTCTCCCATGCTCTGTGTTAGCTGAGCTCTGGGATGGTGCCTTGCTGGGGAGAGCTGACACTTGGTGGATATTTGTTTCCACATTAAAACCATCTAAATATTCAGAACCAGCTCCAGCTACCGCTGCAGGAAGGCAGCTCCAAGGTACAGAGCTCCCTGCCAAGCCTGCCTGCGGGGTGCTGCCCTACGGAGCTCTCTTCAGTGCTGGCAGCACACAGGGAGCTTGCATTGCTCCAGTGGCACCGAGCAGCTTCTTCCAGACCTCAGTCCATCCTTGGGAAGCGGTCAGGAAGGTTCGGGTCATGCACTTGCATGGGGCAGAGATGGAGGGGTTTTGGGAAGCGGGAACTGGGAGCACGCACTGCCCGGCACGTAGGACATCGTTGGGTAATGAAGGTGAGTGGTTGGCAGGGCTGATGCAACGAACTAATTAGGAATTTGCCATCACCGCAGCTGGACTCACCTGCCCTGTGTGCTGTTGCTGGGTGATTCTTGCTTTGTGTGACAGTCCCTCAGACCAGGAATAGCAGCCAGGGTGTCACATGCCCGCCCTGGCTCTCCCCCACTGCACTGCACAAGCGTGCTGCCAGCCACGCACACCAGCATCATGAGGCAGCGCTGGCTGCTGAGGAGGAACGTGTTGCTCCTCACTGGCCCTGGAGACAAGCGAGTGACACGTCTCCCAGTGTGCCAGCAGGAGCCCAGCAGACAGACCTCAGGAATGGGCAAGATGTACAGGGACCCCGTAGCCTGAGCTTGCCCCAATAGTGCACAATGCAGAGGACTTTCAGCACTGCTGAGTGGCTTTTGATACCTGTTGAGCTGGCAGGGCTGGCTGCTGGGCCTTAGGTGCCTCGATGCTCTGAGTATCCCAGCATCACTGGGGTTTTCCCAGGGGGAACCCATGTGGGGAGCCCATTGTTAGCGTGTCCCAAGGGCTGTGAGGGGACACAGTCTTACAGGGGACAGATTGGTGGCTGTGACAGAGGTGGGTCCTGTGGAAAACACACTGGGCACCAGATTGCTGCTTGAGGAGCCTAGGAAAGGTAAACACTGCAGCCCATAGGCAAGGAATTAACGTTGATATTTACAGAGCATTTGTTTAGGTTAAGCAACGTGGCACAGAGCTGCTCAGACCAGCTCCCTGCCGCACCGAGTGGCTGTGGTTCAGTGCTGCTGGTCCTGCTGGGTGGCTGACACTAACCGCAGCACTGCCACCTGCGTTGGGGACAGGCCAGGGATGTGTTGGTGGCACTGGGGGCCTGCAGCCTTCTGGGCACCGTCTACTGGCTCCAAAATGCAGAGTTCATCCCATGGCTGGGGAAGGCAGTGCCATGTTCATATGTACATAGAAAAAAAAGTCTATTTCCTAGAAGCCCATATAAACTGGAACCATCCCCTGATGAGGAGCGTTGAGTTAGGTTCCCCAGTGCAAAGAAGCAGCTGCCATAAAGAAAGAAAAATCCCATCCGGACCACCCACCGCCTGCAGAGCAGCCCTGGGGTGTGGGGTCCTGCAGGTGGGATGTTCGCTGCCTGCAAATACAGGGCTGGTTCCCCACAGCCACCCCAAACCCAGGGGAGCCACCTTAAGAGCTCTCCCTCCATAGGACCGAACGGGATACGCCAGGCGTTTCATATACCATATTCTATAGCCAAGGAAACCCTAACAAAGAGCCGTACGCTCTCACGTTTCGCTTCAGGCTTCTCCCTGCTGCAGCTGGGGCTGAGTTTTTAAATATCTTTGTGTCATTATTTCGTTCCTCTTTTGATTCGGCCATAGAGGGACAAGGAGATGCCAAACGAAAAGAATGGGCATTTAAGCAGAACTGGATTGAAGAGGCAGTGTGTGCTCAGAACAACAAGGCTTTTTACATTTCATATGATCTTATACATGGGCTCCATTCAGTATATTTCCCCTCTGTTTCATTTGAATGTACAGAATTAGCCATTCACATCCTCTGGAATTACGTCTCTCTCTCTCACATTTCCATGCGGCTCTGCCTCCATGTTCTTGGGGGCTGGGAGCAGTGCTGGCTCAGCTGGGAGGCGCGGGCTGAGGTCAGAGCCCGTGCTGCAGGCTGGGAACAGCTTTGTCTTTTTTTGGAAGGTGCCAGATTTGATGCTGGGTGACTGCGGTCGGGGAAATATACGAGTGTAACACAAATGTATGTGTGTGCCGGAGCATGCGTGCGCCTGGTTGTAGTTGAGGGGGGTCTTTTTTTTCATGTTAATCCTGCTGGATTTATGTCCTCGAATAGAAAGGAGAGCCTCGGGTTTCAAACACGGGTTGCGGTGGTTCGGGGCCGCATGCGTGGCCCTATCATCCTGCGTGTCTGCTTGCGGCGGCCGCCTCATTGTCTGCTTGCGGCGGGGCTATTGAAAACAAATATTTATTGTGCCATTTACCAAAGCTCTCCCCGGATGCTCCTACACATGTTGAAGAATTGGCTCTGAAGACTCAGAGAAACCGAGCTGGGGAGTCCCAGGATGAGAGCCAGCAGGGAGAGGTGCGTGTGGCTGGTCCTGCAGAGAGAGGGAGCGTCCTGCAGCGTGCGCTGCTGGACCTGGGGGTCCCAGCTGCCTTTAGGCTGCTCGTGGCCATCTGACCACATTGCAGAGCACAGCTGGCCCAGAGTAGTTTTGGCTCCTGTGCATCGTTCAGCCACAGCCCCCCCACTGAACCTGGTTATTTATACCTTTCCTGTGTGTGTTTAATTATAGCAGAACCTGGCAGCACCGCGGTGCTTAACGGTCTGCTGGCGTTTCCATTATGAGCCCAGACTGGAAGGATTATATAGCTGGAGCGTTTGAACCCAGTCTCAGACAGAGACTTGGCATCGGCTCCCAGTGCAAATAAAAAGGTTTTCAGTTGGCTGATGGCAGGTTTGAGAAGGGAACATTTTTCACATCCTTAGTCCCTTCCGTTTGCTTCAGCGGCGTCCCTCTGTTGTAACAGTTCTTGTTCATGATAAGGGCGGTGAGGCACAGGCATAGGTTGCCCAGAGAGGTGGTGGATGCCTTGTAGGCACTCAAGGTCAGGCTGGTCTGGGCTCTGAGCACCTGATGTAGCTGTAGGTGCCCCTGTTCAATGCAGGGGAGTTAGACCAGATGGCCTTGAGGGGGCCCTTCCAGCTCAAAACATTGTGATGACACCAGGCAGACCAAGAACAGGACCAAAAGCAAGGTGTTTTTATCCATGGGCGCCTTTGGTTCATCCATCGCAACCTGGCCACTGGGTGCTGCATGAGATGCCCCAGCTGCTGGTCCCCAGGTGCTGAGCTCTTTCACATCCCATAGGGCGTGGGATGGGACACACTCGCCTGCACCCCAGCTCTGCCAGAGTGGCAAGGAGCCAGCAGGGCTCCTGGCGGGATGGTCACCATGGGAACTTTGGGGACTGGGGACATTCACAGAGGGTTGTAAAACCTGCAGCTGACAGCAGAGGCTTTCTTCATTTCTTCCTCTGTGCGTGGCCTTGCTGTCCCCAAGTAGGCAGTCTGGCTCTGCGTGCACATACCTGGCACCAAGTGCTGGCCTGCTGTGTGGGAGCCCAGGGAACCTGTGCCCTGTCCATCCATCCTGGCCAAATGGAGCGCAGGGATGAGCTGCTGCAAATCTACTGGAGCTGTGCTACTTCTCTCAAAGTCTCAGCACACCTGTGCTCCTCTGCAGGTAGCCCTGCCCACCTCATGTGCCAGAGCCGTCCCCGTGTCCCTGCTGCAAGACACCCCTCAGCAAAGCAGCACGCTGGGAGCAGAACGGACCACTGCAGCTCCATTCTTCTGTGCTTCATGTTCCCTCGTTCCCACAGCAGATGAGTCATCTGCTGGCACCCGGCTGGAAGATGGGCAAGCCTCCCCCCGTGGCACTGACACAGCCTGGATGCCAACTCTTGGCTTTGCCTAGACATGGGCTGGGGAAGAGGAGATGCATTTCCTAGGGAAAAGCAGCAGGGTGTCCCCTTCGGGGGGACATATCTGTGATATGCAGATTTCCTCCCGTGCCTCATGTCAAAGAGATGTACTTGCAGATGTGATCTCATCCTGATGCCCCCAGCTGTAAGCCCTGATGCACCTTTTGGCTGTCACCTCTGCCTGCAATGTTGCCCATGACATCCTGGTCTTGCTTTCACTCTGTGCTGATGATGTTCAGCTGCCCAGGCTGGGACAAGAGAGCACATGGGTGCCAGGAAGGGCTGGGCTAGGGCACAGAGATCCACATTTCTGCCCTGGCAGTACTACTTAGCACCTGAGTGGGGAGATGTCAGGGCATTGAGCTGGGGAGTGCGATCAGGGCAGCACATGTGAAAGGGATTATATCAAAGCCTTGGCCGATGCGGCAGCAGCACAGGGTGAGCTTGGACTCAACCAGAGGCCTTCCCTGCTCCTCCTTTTGCCAAACTTCAGGTCCATGTGCCAGAAATATGCCACGTCAGGAGCTCTTCAAAAGAAAGGTCATCAGATTTCCCTGTAACAAAAGCAAGAGAAACCAAAGTATTTCTCCCTGACAATGTTCTTGGAAACGGATGAATCATTTTGGCCGAAATTATATATTTTACATCTATATTTGTGTAGATAGATCAGTGCTAGGCAGCCAACAATCTAGACAAAGCTCTGTTAAAGACAGTAAAGTATGGCCAAGTGGAAACCAGCTGAAAACCAGCACTTGGAATAGGAAGGGAAACCAAGTGAAGCTTATAGAGCTTGGGATGCACACATGGTCCTCATGGTTGGGAGGGGAGGGAGGAGAGCAGGGAGCCAGGCGGCATGGAGTCATGTGCTGGGAAATGCAGACGTTCTAAAAGAGGAGGACTGGAGGGTGGGTGGCTTTTGTGCTGGGGTGGAGGCATTAAAGAGGATGGAAGGAGCCTCAAGTCCCTGGTTAGCACCCCCTGGTGCAGCACCATGTGATGGGAGATGAGTGTGGACATCAGCACAGAGTCCCCTACACCTCTCTCTTCAGCATTATTGTGCTCTGGATGTTGGAAGTTCAGTGGCAAAGAAAGTCAAGCAGCCGATGCATGACCTGCTGTGGTTTTAAGGTGCTTTGGGTAGGGCAGTGGACACCACAAGACCAAGGCAGACTCACAGAAGTTAACGTAGTGCCACCAACATGTGTCAAGCAGCCTCTGAAGGTGGGAGCCATTGCCCATCCTTGGCTGTGGTGGCCAATAGGTGCCCAAAGCAGAGCCTCCTGCCAGCCACAGTCATCTGCTGATGTTCTCCGGCCGTAAGATGAGGGAGACCAGCGTGTGTGAGTCACTGGTCTCTGCTGGCCGCCATCCATGCGCTCCATTTGGTGCTGCTTTGTGTGTGTGAGAGCATGCTCCCTCTCCCAGCTGTGTGTGCTTGCCTGCCAGCTCGCCGCTGATTGCCTTTGCAGCTGTGCTGGTTTTCGCCTCTCTTCGAGCTCTGAGAGCCTTGTCCATGGATGAGGGGAAAAGAGGAGGAGGACAAGGAGGAGGGAGGGAAAATGAAAAGTGAATTAGTAAACCAGCAGAGTGAGAGATGCCCTATAGAAGAGGATGTCTGCTTCCAGAGCTGTTGATCCCCCAGGCATGTGGTGTGCTGTTGTCCCCACCACCAGCAAGCAGAAGACGTCATCTCCCCACACCTTCCTGAAGGTGAACACAGGTCCCTGCTGAAAGTCCCTCTGCTTGGCACAGAGCTGCTAGCTCCTCTGGGCACCACAGTGATTCCCAAGGCCTTGTCTCAGGGCTTTGCACTCAATGTGACCACTTCCTGGGGCTGCTTCTGCACTCTCCATGTGGTGAGGGAGGATACCTTCCCTGCACACGGATGGATGGGACCATCCTCAGTAGGCTCACAGCACGGCACCTTGCAGGGGAACAGTGAGATGTCCCAGCACCAGGAGGTGTTTGGAGGTAAGTTCTGCTCCCCACCTGCTCCCTTTGCAAAAGGTCAGGAATGGGATATCCAGGTTCCTGGAACATCCCGTAGACCACAGAGCCCCCAGAGGAGGCATGTCAGGAGCCGTTCATGAGCTTGAATGCCATCCTTCTCTCCACTGTGTTTCTGGGGATGTGGCACTGTCAGCCCACAGCTTTCCTCTATGTATCACACAGGACTTTACCAAGTGGCCTCAATCCCAGTGCATCCCAAAAAGTTTGCAGTGGGGTGGCATCCTCTGCATGGGGCTTTGCAAGGGTGAGTAGGACCAGGTGTTCTGGCTTTTGGACCAGCCCAAGCGGTATGGGATGAACTGCACACAACCTTGCATCTCTGCAATCAATAGATTTGTTGGGTGCATCACTTTGCATCTCTGCAACTTATGGTTCAAGGTTCCACAGCCTTCAGAATGTTCTCCCCCACTGAGGGCTTTCACAAGTGGTGTCTCTACAAGGGGCTGCTGTGATTTCCTGTTGTCTGGCCATGCTCATCCTGCCTTTTTCCCCAGCAGCAGCAGCAGCCCAGAGCCCCACTTTGCTCTATCGGCATGGGAGTGTGTCTAGAGGCTCTGAGGGCACCCACCTGCCGGACACCTGTGCAGATGAGATCAGGCAAGGCCCTGAGAACACAATTAGGCCAGGACAGAGCAGTAGTTTTCCAGCAAGGGACTGGATGGGCTGGAGCTTCCTGAGCGGATGCCCATTCAGGAAGGACCCTTTGTCCCCAGGTGTGCTTCTTGCCACCGGCTCAACCTGGTGCTCAGCCCATGGGCTTTCCCTGTGTTGCAGAGGCCAGGGGTGGTTGTGGCAGAGCTGCTCTAATTAAGGACTTTTCCTCTCGCTTGGGTGAAGAAGATAACTTGGTGGCACCTCCTGGCACAGGGCTGTCCTCACCATTCAGGCTGATGTGTGTGATGGGGCTGGCATATGGGTGGAGCGGTGATTGGGAGAAGGGTGCTGCATGTTACCAGAGGCTCCTTCCCCTGTTTGGAGGGGCAGGAGAGCTGTGTTGCCTCTATAGAACAAGGGGCCACAGCTGGCTTCTTGTCTCAGTAAGGAAGAGCAGTGTGGATGAGGAGCCCAAGGCCCAGTCCCATCTGTCCGTGGGGCACAGATGCTTGCTCTTGCCCCTCTCCTTGGCAGCCTGGCAGCAGGAAGCCCAGGCAGTATCCAGCCCGGCACTGTGCCAGGACAGCCTCCCTCTGTCGCTATTTCCCCTGCCACCTGCAGCTCCCTGTGTCCCCCTCCCACCATCCTGTCCCATCTCGTCCCCTGTGAGTGTGGGTGCTTTCCCCCCACAGGCTGCCACTGCCAGCAGCCCCTCCTCCCCACCTGGGAAACAGGCTCCCTTCTCTTCCCAGCCCGCTGCTGTGCAGACACCAAACTTTGCACGTAGCAAATGGAGGCGATTTCCTCCTTAGTGGTGGCACATGGAAAGTATTGAGCTGTTTGTGGGTTTTTTTTTCCCCTCCTTCTGTATTTTTTCCCCCTTTCCTAACCCAACAGGCTGTCAGCATGCCATTGGACACAGCGTTAGGGCTCCCACTCTTCTCTGCTTGTGTACATCTGCTCCTGGTCATCCTGCACGGTGCTGAATGTCAGGAAATGACTTAATCAGGGAGCGAGCAGGGCTGGGCTGACACAGCAGGGGCAGGAAGGGAGGGAGCAGGGAGAATTGGAGGGGATATGGGGGAATGGAGGGAAGGATGGGGCTTTTGGAGATCCCTTGTGCTGCTTCTCCCCCAGTGGGAACAGTGCACAGCAGTAGGATGGAGCTGAGGGAGGCGGAGCTGCACCCATGGCACTGAGAAGCTGGTGATAGGGTGACAGCTGGGAGTCTTCAGTGTCTCTCCCTTCCCATCTGGTTGGTGTCCCCAGGGTGGGTTTGCTCACAGAGGAGGCACAGGGATACTTCTTTATTCACATTTCCAATGGAACATTACCATTTAGTGGGTGGCCACCCTGCCCGTTTCTGGGGGTTGGAACTAGATGATCTTGGAGGTCCCCCAAGCCATTCTATGATTCTGTGATTCTTCCAGTAAGCAAGGAAGGTGAAATCACCCAGCAAGTACTGGAGAAGAGTCCTTTGCTTATCCTGAATGGTTAGGGGCCAGAACACAGCTATGTGTACTCTACATGTATTGATACATGAGCTGCCCATCAGCTGGTGGGACTGGGATGGCCAAGGGAACCTTCTTCTGGCTGGGATGAGAACCTCTCTGAATACCCAGCACTTGGTATTGTTTGCTCTGACAAGAACAGAGAAGGTTCAGGTTGAATGTTAGGAAAAAATTCTTCTCAGAAAGAGTGGTGAGGTAGTGGCACAGGCTACCCAAGGAGCTTAAAGGTCTCTTCCAACTGTAATGATTCTCCAAGCAGCACGGAGGGGCCAGGGGCTGTGCAATGTGCCAATGGCAAAGCCCCAAAGCTGCGTGTGCGTGTCAGACTCTTCTCTGGGAGAGGACGGCAGCTAGGTGGGTATAGTCCCCCTGCTGCAGTGGCCTTGCTTGCAGGAACCTGCAGTACGTGAGGGCTGGATCGGTGCTCTGGGGAGGAGGCTCTCCACCTGACTGCCTGCTGTTTGTCCTCTGGACCTTTTCCTTCCTCTCAGTAAGCGCCCATCTGAGTCATGTTGGAATCCCTTCCCTGCTGCTGCTCCAACAGCACATCGCACACAGGGATCGCAGTGTGCGTGCAGACTTTGTGTTTTGCCATCCCTCACAGTACGCTCCCTGCAAACCAGTGTCCTCCCACAAGCCCCCCTCCCTGGGATCGTTAGATTTCTTTCTTCCTTGGCATATTTTCCATCCAAGCCTGCTCTCTTGTCTCCCAAGATCTAAATACTCTCCGAGTTCTCCTTAAGACGCAAGCCCTTTTCTGAAAGCTGCAGCCCATCTCTGGATCAAGGTGCCATGTATTCAGGATCTAGCACAAAAGAAAGACACAAGCAGCACTCATACACAGTGGTGGCAGGGACTTGAATAGTTCAGACATGCAGATGCAGAACTGCTCCAGCAACCTGGGACAGGCTGATCTGAACACCGCCGATGGACTCGGCTCTTGGGGACCAATGGCAGAAGAGGCCACTGTGGGGTGATGGGAGATGCAGCCCATCAGGAGCCAGGGGAGGGCCCAGGAGCCAGGGCCATATGCTGCCCACCCACGCCATGCGGGAGGCGTGCTGGGAAGGCTGGGCTGGGGTCCCCCACCCCTCACCACCCACAGCTGCAGGTGCACAGTCCTATTTTGGCACCTGCATCCCAGCTCTGCTGTAAGTTTGGACCTGGGTCCTCCCAGCACACTTGCCCACACTGTCTGCATGCTCAGTAGCTACCATCCTGCTCCTGGAAGGAAATCGGCACCTGGGCATCCCCCAGCTCTTCTTGGCCCCCTGGCCGTTCCCCAGTTAGCCAGCAAGCTGCATCCCCAAGAGTCACCTGTCGGGAACTGGCACTATCTGGAAGCAGCTCCCAGATGTTTGAGCGGCAGCTGGACCCTCCTGCCTGGAAGCAGGAGGTGCTGGGCCATAGGGATGGGACTGTGCTGCCTGTGAGCCCTGGGCGAGGCTTAGTCAGAGCACTGCTGCCGTACGTGCAGCCTGGCACTGAGATGGGGTGTGAGCCTCCGTGAGAGGCAAGGAGGGAGGGCCATGATAAACCGGCCCTGGTAATTAATTCCCACTCCTGATTGCATGCTTGCTCTTCAAAATGTGAAGAGCCCTGGGCAGGGCTTGGTACAGCGTTCAACAGGCACCTTCTTTTATCTGAGCTACTTCATCAAATCTGTTAATTGTATCTATCTCGAGCCCTGGGCTTAGGGTGGAGGTTTCACATCAAACAGTGACTGCTTGTAGTGGCTCCTAGCTGGGCACTGGGCTCCACTCTGAGGCTGTGAGGAGGAGACCTCCCAGATGAGGATTTAATCTGCAAACACCCTCCTGGCCCTGCTGGGGGGCTGAAAAAGACTCAGACTGCTTCTGGCAGCTAAGCAAGAAAGGTGTTTCCCGTGCTGGTGACCTCTGAAGGATGTCAAAGAATCATTGAATCATAGAACTATTAAGTTTGGAAAGACCACTAAGATCATCTATTCCAAACACCAACCCATCACCACCATGCCCACTAGTTATGTCCCATGCTGCCACATCTACCCATGTCCCAGCCCTACTTGTGTCAGTCAGAATATAGCTACCTGAGGGTTGAAAACAAGTCACATTTGCATGGTTTTAAATTGTGAGCAAGTAATCTTTATAAAAATCTTATCTAGAAATCAAGAAGTGAGGATTATCCCAAAATAAATGGGCTTGGCACTGAAGTTCCTTGTTTGCCATTGACACGAGTGATCACTGACAATGATGACCCTCTTGCATAAGCTGGCTGTCAAGGCTCCCAGTCTGTCCTGTACATGCAGCTCATGAACTTCCACTGAATGGCCCAATTTCTCTTTCACGCAACCCTTTAAAAGCCTCTTTGCAGCCCTCCAGGCATCCCACCCTCTTGCTGGTTCCCCTTTTCACAACCCACTCCAGTCCATTTCCACAGCACTTTGCCCCAAGCCTCCCTTCAGAAGATCTTAGCTGGGGCCAGGGTGGGGATGCACTGGAAGACCATGGTAGCCAATTACAGGCTCCCTTCCTGCCTCGTAGCCTGGATGTGTAGCACTACCATGGTGGAGTCATCATCCCTGGAGGTGTTCAAGAACCGTGTGGATGTGGAACTGAGGGACGTGGTTAATGGGCATGGTGGAACCTTAGTGATACTATGACTGATTCAGACAAAGATGTGAGATGCTCCATCAGGGCCGTGGAAGAAACAGCTGTGATCTGCACATAGAAATGGCAGCAGGTCAGGGGCCCTCCTAAGGCTGCTCATGGCCAAAGACTCCAGACTAGTGGGCCAAGTCAGCCAGCATAGGCTCGCTTCTCTTGTCAAGAGTCTCTCAGAGACACGAGAAACAATAAACAGCTTTGCTGCCCTCAGTGTCTAGCACCTTTGGACAAACCTGGAGGGGCCATTTCTGACCAAATGCTGGTCCTGTAAGCTGAGCTCCTGAGTCTGGGTACTGCAGTGAGGAGGAGGTGTATAGGAAGCCTCTCCCAGGCAGGACCTGCCATCACACAGGAGCACTAGGAGGCGGTGAGGGGCCGTGTCATGATGGAGGTGATTGGGTACGTGAGGAGGAAGGTCTGCATCTGGCAAAGCTGTAACTGCTGGTTGTTGGGACTTCTCCTCTGGGACATGGGTACTGGTCCCATAGGCTCATAAATCACCTCTCATCTGGCCGGTGCTTGAATCACCCCGGAGGCACAGCAATACTCAATGCAATTTCATCGCTGCCCTTCTCAAGCAGGGGCTGCTCCCTTCCCCCAGCTGTCTGCCCACACTTGCTGAGGGAGCACCGAGCCCTTTAACTCCAATCACAAATCCTGGAAATGATTAGCGGGCTGTCATCACTCAGCCGCACCGGATATCGGGCACGGGGCATTTCCGTCCCCTGTAATTAATGGTGTGCAGGGCTGCCTGGCTCTGTGGCAGGCAGGGGAGATGCAAGTGAGTGGAGGGTGTCACGCCTCCCCCTCTCACCGCTCGGCTGGGAAAACCACTGGACCAAAAAGCGGGGCAAAGAATAAATTCATTCATGGCTAGAGGTAAGGACAAGGCGAAAGGGTTCACCGAGGAGTTGGGCCTCTCCTGTCTGGGAAAAGAAACAGAAAGCAGCCCTGGGAGGGGAGTCTAAGGCAGCCCCCTTCACTGATGCACAGCACTGCACTTTATGCATCCCACAGGGGCCTGGGAACTTGGTGGCCTGCTGGTCCCCTGTCCCTTTCTGGGTGCCCAGGGCAGCTGCCAGCTCCTGCCCGGTGGAGGGGGTGTCACCGAGCACCCCAGCCCTGCCTCATGCTCCAGCCTTTGTTCCCCCACTGCCTTCCCTGTTCCCAGGGTGCTTCCTGGTTCCCTGGCTGCCAGCTGCCTAGCGAGAGTGCTCCATGCCCCGCGTGAATGCCGTGCATCCATCCAGCAGCCTGCAGGCCCTCCACTCAAATGCTTCATTGTGCAGCTGGCCGGGCTACGTGAGCCTGGCTACGTGGAGGCTGCTCTGCTTTGAAGCTAACTCTTCCTTTTGAATCAACAGAGCTCAGTGGAGCAATTGTAAAATTTCCCCTCTTTGGCCAAACTCCTGATGTTAACAAAAACTCCCTGCTATGTAAACAGGCCAGATGCTGCAGGATGCTGTCTGCAAGCTCACATACCCTCTGTGTGCTGTGGGAGATGCTGGATCAGCATCTGTGGGCTCTCAGTGGGCAGAGGCTGCAAGTCCCCCAGCCAGTGTAGAGATACAGCCCCCTCATCCTATTGCTGCTGACCTAGTATGCGGCTTTCCCTTCTCTGTCATCTGGCCCTGCCGAAATCCTGGCTGAAACCATATCAAGCATGGCTGTAGTCACCTAAGGAAGAACGCATGAGGTTCCAGATGACTAGGAAGAAAAGGCAGATAGTCAGTACCTGGCCTCAAAGGAGTGGAAATGCAGCAAGTTGACTGTAGACCTGCTGGTCCCTGGAGGAGGCAAGCTCTTTGTAGGACTGACCATGACAGCAAGGTGACAAAGTAATAGTCAGTGCAGATCATCATTAGCCTGACAGCCTCCTACAACAGGGCTTTGAGGCTGTAGGGGATGAGGCTCTTGTGTCCTGGCTCTCATATGGTGAGCTGCTTGTCTGGTCTGCCTGGGTGTCGGGTTGGAAGAGGCGTATTACATTTGTTGCCAATGATTGGCCAAGTTGCAGCTGCAGGCCCTTTGGAGATCAGGATGGGAGTTCAAGGAGATTGTAACACTGATGGAATGGATATAAACAGGATGCAATTCAGTGAGAGCAAATGCAAACCCCAGCATTTAGAAGGATAATCCACTGTGTGCATATCCAGGGGGCAACAAGGCCTTCAGAAAAGGGCACGGGTGTAATTGCGGTGGTGGTTGTCATTACTGACTTGGCAGCACACAGATGTGAAAACAAATGCCTCTACTAGGGCATGTAAACAAAAGAGCCACGTATACCATCTATGCTGCAACCATTTGATTTCATGCAGCAGTGGGAAAGCCTCGTGATTTCTGGTTGTCTCCAGTTTTTGGCAATGCAGTTCGAGAGAGGTGTAAACTTCTTAGAGCCTGTGTAGGCAGCCTAGAAACCATGACCTATGAGTAAAGGTTGAAAGAACTATATTTGTTTAGTCTGCAAAGGAGAAAAGGGAAGGGAAATTGTAACAACGTTCAGATATGTAATGTGCCTAAAAATGGAACAGGATAGATTGTTCTCCATCTCCAGGAGACATAAGGTTAGACAGTAAGGCTTTCACCTCTTTAAGCCCATAGGAGCTGCCAGTACCTTCATACCATGTACCTTCTCTAGAAATTTCCAGACTCAAGGTGGTCAAAGGCTTCTAACACTGAAAGAATGGGGGCAACCAGAAAGGCTCGTTGCCTCACTCCTGTCTGCAAGCAGATGAGAATGCTTCCTGTATGGATTTCTCATTCTTTTCTGGCTGGTTATCAAGGGGATACTTAGAGAAGTGATGGATGAAGACTACCTTTTATTGTGGCTGAAATTAAACCACTAATCCAGGGTAAAATGCAAGTGTGAAACAAACATCATTCCCTGAATGAGCATTTGTGAAGGCGAGAGATGGAAGACACTTCATTAGGCCTTGCAGCAGGCCTTTAGGAGGAGAGCAAAATAAAGCTGGCAAGGAAAGGTAATAAGAGCTGTGCCAGCCTTCATCAGGACTTTGCTAAAGGCAGATCTGAGCTGCCTTCCTTTTCACACATACCTGGTGCCATAGCCTGTAGCTGCACATCTTGCACAAGGAATCTCCTCATGCCTTTGCAGTTCAGCCCGGCGTGAAGCACACAAACCACCCCCTTCAAACCCGAAAGCATCTCGAAGAGTGGCTCAAGCCAGCGCCTGTCTCTGCGTGGAGGATAAGCACGTTCACAGAGGCTGGGTGGAGGCTGGATTGAAAAACTAGGCCCTAAGCCTCGATGACACAGAAAAGCCAACTCGCAGTGCACATCAAGGGAGGCATTGGCAAGGAAAGGGCTAGCTGTTGCCTGGATTACAGCATTGAAGCAAGGGAGGTCTTTGTGGTGTAAAAAGCTGTCAAGAGCAGAGGAGGGTTGGAGTGGAGACATTCCCCACAGCTTTATAGGATTTTCAGAGGCCAGTGATCCATTTTCTGCTCCTCAATGATTTCACAGACCAGTGACCTCAGTGATCTCATGACCCTTTAATAAAGGATTGTTCCACACTCATCTCACTGTTATGGTGGGGGATCTAACTGAAGGGAATACCTTCCTCCAAGGCTTCACGTAGCAGGTCAAGGGTATTTGACAAGGCCATCCCAAAGAGAGTACAAAATCCCCTGTGCTCTGGAGGGAGAAGAAAAGGGTCACGTTGGAGAATGCAACATGGAAAGTACCTTCTCTGGCTGTCCTGCTCAGCCCCAGCAGTAAGTTCATTCCTACTGGGATGGAGAGGTACATCTGCTCACCCAGAAGCCCTCAGGACCAACAAACAGCTCCAGAAATTCCCAGCTTTCACTGGGAAAAAAAAGGATTCTGTCTACGCTGTTGATTTCTACCAGCCAGCACTGCTTTGCTGCTTGAGGGTGTGAAGTGGGGAGACCAGCTACAGCAGCCAAATGTCTCATAACATCTCATTTTGGTTCTGGCAAGCTTGTTTTAGGGGCTGAGCTTGGAGGAGTACCATGACCTCCTCTCCTCCATTCTTGACCGTGGCGTTTGAGAGAATGAGTCATACATTTTGCATTTGGAGCTCCTCGTCGTTCCAAGGGAAAAAGCCATGCTTCCGGCATCCCTTGGTGTGTGGGTTTCCACTCATCTGTCGATGGCCGGGCAACAAGCCATCCTCAGGACAAAATGGCTTCTCCTTCATTTCTTGTGCCATTAGTTTATCCCTTAGGATTTAACGAATTTCCTCCAAGACCTCCAAGTCTTTTGAACAGCCTGTCAGTGCGAAGAGAGCTCAGTGCCCAAAGATTTTGCTGTCAGTCCCTCAGCATACTGTGGCTGCTTATTTATATCCATGTGTGTTTCTGGCACATTGGAGAGGCTGTCTCTTCCTTTCTCTTGATTTCTGCAAGTTGACAACATGTGTGGCAGGAGTGGATTTGCTCCTTTGCTGCTGTAGCCATCTAGTTCCAGGCAGCAGTGGTGTGTCTGTCCCTGCAGATCATCAACTGGCACTATGAGCAGGGTATTCTTAGGAAGGGGTTAGGAAACCATATTCCCTCTTGTTTCCTGGTGGTGGAAACATTAGATGACTAAAAACCCCAAGGCAAGCCTGTCAGATCAGGCCTTCTTGATCTGAAGAAGTCAACTAAAACAGTGCAGGTTGTCACCAAGTGGTCCCTCACTTTGGGGACAACATAAACATATCTCCTTGTATGGTTAGCTGGCTTTCTCCTTGGCACAGACAAAACCCAGGAACTCTCCCCGGTCTCACAGGAGGTAGTAAACAAGCCCTGGACCTCATCCCTTGGCTCTGGGGCACACAGTTGCAAGGCTCCTCTGATCAGTGTGGGAGGAAGCGCCTCCACCCTCTTTATGGCTGCCCTGTAATGAGCCCCAGCTGTAAGCCTCTCCCTTCCATGCCTGGAAGCCCAGACTGGCCTTGCTGGGTGGGGCAGAGGCTGTTTAACCCATTCTCTGGATGGATGGATGGGTGGTTGGATGGACAGACAGATGGACAGGTGGATGGATGGATGGATGGATGCTCTGCCAGGTTGACCAACTGGGTTGCCAGAAAGCTGCCGAATAGGTGGCGGTGTTGGGAGGAATAGAAATGGTTCTGCTTGTTCCCCATTTGAAGGCACTCCAGGGAGCTGTCCCCAACCCCAGGGTTGTCCCCAGCACCTTCTCCATGGGGTGTTTCTGGCATTTTCAATCTGGGAAAATCCATGCTGTGAGCACACGGGTGTGTGGGATGTTGCGGGATGGTCTTTGTCTCCTGGCTGAGCATCCCGTCAGCACCTGGGATTTGGCTCTTTCTTTTAGGCAGTTTTTGTCCATTAGAGAAAATCCATGGAGGGGAACCATCCCCGTCTGGCTCTGGTGTCCAGGCGCAGGCGAGTGGCCAGACAGCCGCTGGTGTGATGCCTACGTAGCACCGCGCCATGGAGACGGGACAGGGGATTCCTGAGGTGACGGGGCTGCAGAGTGAGAATGGAGCGGCACAGGATGGTGAGAGGCTTTCTATACTCATATAGCTAATAGACTAATTAGCAGGGAGCTTGAAACTTGGCCGTGTTTGTTGTCAAATGCAGGCCTCTTTCCAAGCGGTGTTAACAGCCTTCCCTTTTCATTCCGGGCACATTGTACAGCCGGTGCTTTTCTGCCTCTTCACAGAGGATGCTTCATTTAGTAATGGATATGGACTGAATGGCTGTAGGTGACAAAAGGGTCAGGAGCGAGGGGTGACAAGGAGGGGGCTGAAGCTGGGGCTGGGAGAGCAGCGGGAGGCTGGGAGCGGGGATGAAGGGGGCACGTACCGGGCCATGTGTAACGTGGGAATGACAGGGGGCTGCAGGGTGCTGCGTGGCTGCCAGCAGAGGATGAAGGAAGTGGGTAAGCTGAATTCTCCAAGCACCTGGTGGTGGAGAGCAGAGCCTGTAGCAGAGAGTGCACTGCCTTGGCAAAGGTGTTCTCCAAGCCAAAGGTACGGCTCCCTTGCCATTTGCCCGCTTCTAATTAAGATGCCAATGTTTAAACGATCCCTTTGAAAATGGTCCTCTTTCACACGAGAGACAAAAGTTCACACGGGTGAAAGGCTCCGTGCACTGGCAGGACGCTGGCAGCGTGTGGGCAAGGGGTGGGCAAGCTTCCCTGCTGCTGGGCTGCCAATGCAAATCTGCCAGCACAGCTGAGCTGAGTCCAGGGAGAAGCGGGAGGGTTTCCGCTGGGTTCCCACAAGTGCCGAGCTGTGGCTGTGCCTGCCATCACGTCTGCCCACTGCCTTTGTAAGCGGCCTGGATAATGGTTATTCAGTGCCACAGGAGCGGGGAGTCTAGCCTCCATTGGGCCACCTTCCATCCGGACACCTGGCATGTTGGTTCCCTCTGGCCTCCTAACTAGCATGCTCCAAGCTCTCCAAACTGAACAGGGAACCTGGCTTCAGCTGGCAGAGCAGGGCTGGGGTGCTGGCAGCATGCTGCTGTCTGCCTTGCTCTTGTGGGACAGCACCAGTCCCTTCCCAACAAAATGGGGGTGGGTTGTGGGGAGGCTGGCAGCAGCCCACAGTAGTGCAACCTCCTGGAGGACACGTACCTGCTGTGGAGATACCTTACTGCTTCCTCCTGCTGCTTCCTGCAGCTTTGCAGGAGCCTGTGTGCAATCCAGGCCAGAAGCAGGGGAGATGCCTGCAAGCTTGGCTGCTCCTCAAGTGCTCCACAGTGCCTGGAACAAGGTATAATTGACACCTTCACCACACACTTTAAATACCGCCTCAGCCAAAGCACCTGCCAGCCACATACAAATATTATCTGGGTGTCATGGCAAATGTTGGGCTGAGGGCCGAGGGCTGGCCCAGCCTCCCCCCAAGCTCCACAAAGGCTGCTTGCCTGCGGCTGGCTCTCCTGCAGATGCTTGCAGTGACATGGCATCACTACTACTGTTTGCCTTGGATATGGGCCGAATGCTTCTGGAAAAGCAGTGTGGAAGGCTGGTAGTGCCAAGCGGGTGCAGTGTGCCTGCCGACACCGTGGCTCATGTCTCAGGTATGGCCAGGTGGAAATTCCCTCAAACCTCAGAAGCGTGATGGTGGTTAGGCAGCGGTATGACTCCATGACAGAAGCCATGCCTGAGAGTGTTTGACACATCCACACTCATACATGGGATCCTTGAAGCCAGTAAACACTTTGAAAAGCACATCCCCTCCTCCTGCTGCTGGAGGTGCAAGTAGGATTGGTTCCCATTAGCAGCAGACAGGAGACCTAACATCATATGTGCCATTTGAGCCCTCTTGTGCCCTGGCCCCTTGCAACCAGGATTTGGCCGCTGTCTGCAGACTGTCAGGTTTGCTTTTCTTGCAAATCTCAGGCTAGACAGCCCATGGACTGCCTGGGAGCTGGCCACTGTGTGTGGAGCCTGATGAGCCACCGAGACACTGTGGGTGTGCTCTCGTTCCTCAGCTGAGCTACAAGCGGAGCTGCTATGAGGCAGAGATAGCTATGCAGCCTGCGGTGCTGAACCTCAGCATTGACAAGCTCAAAGTCTCAAAATTTAGACCCTGGGCCTGAAGTTTTCCATGAACGTCAGCTTCTAGTCTGGAAAATCAGTTTGGAGACAGGGTCAGGTTTCCAGCTGAGAAGAAAGAATGATCTCACTAGCAAGCAGGTTAATTCCAGAGCGGCGTTTCCCTAATGAAGCACTCAGATGTTAAGCTCCCCAAAGCAGTGCTGGCAATGCATAGCAGGGCCAGGTTGTTTCCTGGTGTGCCAGCTCTGCTTCATCATTTCCTTCATTCTCTTGCCTCCTGTCAGTGCAGAGACCTGGCTGCTTCTGCATTTCCTGCTCCTTTCTATGTTTGCCTTTCTGGGTCTTGACATCTCCTCAGCTTTCCGGATGCTGGTAATTCTCACCCATTCATCTCCCTCTACACTCACGTGGCTACTTATTTGTTGCTCACTTGGGATCCAGACCTGGAGGCTGGGCAGCCGTGGAGGCAGCCCCTCTCCCAGGTAGTTCTCTGCTTAAACTATCCTGCAGTTACCTTTGAGCAACATCTTCCTTTCCAGTCCTTCTTACACCCCTTAACTCATCTCCTTTCTCCTCTCCCCTGTGTCCTGCTTGTTTCCTGCTGGGGACATGGAGGAGGCAGGGGTTCCTTGCCCTGAAGTCTGTGTCTGTAAAAGGGCATTCCACACTTTTTCTGTGTTTTCAGCAAGACCTGGCTTTCCTCATGTACCTTCAGGTGTAATGCTCCTAGTGGAGTTAAAGCTGAGTCATTTCCAGAGGCAGAAAGGCAGAACCAAACCTCCTGGGACCTTCACTTGGTGCAAGCACAGCAATTAGCCCCACATTTCTGCCATGTATGACGGTAAGCAGAAAACTGCCAGACAAACAGACCTTTGTATATCCATCCATTAGAAGCATGGCACTGAAGAACCCCTATGTCTGGCTTGCTCTTTTAGGCATGGGTTGCACGCAGAGGCCTGGGCTTTGCCTACCTACTCACAGTAGCTTCTTGAGTCAGGCTCAAGTTTGTCCTACTTCGCTGAGCATGGCGAAGGCAGGCCAGGGTAGGTGAAGGGCAAGCTATCTCCAGTCCAGCTTAGTCACATTTTATAGGTATTTACTTACACATCTGCTTCAAGAAACCTATATCACCTCTCACAAAGGAAATTATTATTTTGCTACACTGAATGTTTACACTACAAATGTGCCGCGTGTCTGTGGTTTGTTATGCTGTAGGGGTGAGGGGCAGGGGCAGAGTCAAGGCCTGGGCCAGGGCCAGGCCAACAAGGAGCGGTATGGACAGGAAGATGTCAGGAGCTGCTTTCATGCAGCGGTCATTGTGTGACAGGCCTATTTATATACTTAACACCCTTTAATGTCTTTGCCCTCTGACAGCTAGATGCTGCCCAGGGGCACTATCTGGGCCAAAAGATGGTGAACACAGGCGCCGGTAGCAGTGACACATGGCTGGCAGCCATCAGTATGAGGGGCTGTGGCAGTGGGAAATGCCTCAGAGCAGCGCGTGCTCCCCACCGCATGGAGAAACCTGGCTGCTGGCTTGGAGCAGCCGAGCTGCTACGTGCCTGCTGTCCAGTGCCTGACACGGCTGGGACTTTCCAACCCCAGCCGTGTCACCCACGTGTGTGTAACCATTACCGAAGCTGCTGACTCATGGGTTCAGCACACCTCCGGCTGTGAAACAGATGGAAACCTCGTTCGTTCGTCTTTGGGAGATGAGGAGAAGGAGATGAAGGTTTAGTTAACTCCTACCTGGCCCATGACATAATGCACAGAGGTGCGTGGGAACAAACCATATCTTAAAAAGTGCTCCACTGTGTCTGCTCTTTCTTTTCCACTGCCTTCCCTTCCCATTGTCTTTGCGTATTCCCTTGCCTCCCCTCTGGCTTTGATACAAATGAAGAAGGAAGTGTTCCTGAGCATGAAGTGTGCATTTGGGGTGAATGTGGGGAGGTGTCTGTGGGCAGGGGTGTAAGGACCTCTCTTTGCCCTGTGGACACCTCGAGAGCACGGGCACTGAGCACAGCCTGCATGTTGCTGGCACAGCCAGCCAGCAGCGTGCTCCTGAGCACGGCATCAGAGGAGGAGGCGCATGGCCTTGGGATGGTCACAGTTCCTCTTTTCTGAGCCGAAACCAGCAGGAGGGTTGGGGTGCCAGAAAAGCCTTCCAGCCCGCTGGGAAGCTCACAATCAACTCACACGGCCCTGGGGATGTGTCGGGCGGCACGTGCCACCCATGGCCAGCTGCAGTCTGCCACCACTGCTCTACTGCCAGCTGCTGGGCTGCTGGCTGGGGCACGCGGAGGAGCAGGCCTGCCTGCGGCCCGGCACGCACAGCCCTCGCACGCTGCAGGCCGCACGTAGGTGCCCGCAGCCCCCAGCACCCTGGCAGCAGCTCCCGGCTGCCCTCCTTGTCTGCCTGCCAGCCCACGTTCTCCACGCGCTTCCTCCCGCTCTCCTTTTTCTGTATTTTTTTTTCTTTTTCTGTATTTTTTTTTTTTTCTCCTCTCTCCCAGTCACTGTGCAGGGAGGGAGAAGGGGTGCGAGCAGCGAATGGGCAGCAAGAGGAGACAGGAGAAGGGGCGTCATCGGCCTGGAAAGCAGTGGGTGCTCACCCCACTGCCACAGTCACTTCCAGAGAAGTCACTTCCTTCCCTCCCCGGCTCTTTGTTTCTCCCCACAAAAGAGGAGAGGACAGTCTCCACAGCAGCTGCTGTGCCTCAGATTGCCTCTCAGTCCTGCTGCCCAGAGCAGAGAGTGCTGCTGAGTGCTAAGCCATCCCCTCCCTTCCTCTCCTGGGTCCCCCAGGGTACGGGTGGTGGCCCACAGGGCTGGTCTTCCTGGCTCTGGGCACTGAGGTAAGTGGCAAGCTCAGCAGGAGACTATGCAAAGCCTGGTGTTGGCTGGTATTGTGTCTTTCTTTATTCCTTTTCCTTACTTTCACTCTCAAAAAACCAACAACCCTGTCTTCTTGAGGTCTCTGGATGGGGACTCTGAACGCATCCCTCATCCAGGCAGGCTCCAGGCTCTCATGGTCACTGCTCTAGGTTTCCTGCTCATCATATAGTTCCTAGTTCCTCCCTGTTACTAAGAGGAAGAACCAAGGGCGTGACTTTTCCTTTGGACCCTTTCATGATGAATGTGCATGTCTGACCATGCCATGTGGCACAACCTTAACTCACCACAGCTACATCTGCTCACATCCCCATGCCCACAGTGAGATCTCTTGATGACAGTGTGGTCCCATGTCACAGTATCATATCATAGAATCATAGAATGATTTGGGTTGGAAGGGACCTTTATGATCATGTAGTACCAACCCGCTGCTCCAGGCAGGGACACCTCCCTCTAGACCAGGTTGCTCACAGCCCCATCCAGCCTGGCCTTGTGAACAGCTCCATGGAGGGGGCATCTGCAAACTCTGTGGGTAACCTGTTCCAATGCCTCATCACCCTCACAGTACATAAGTGCTTCTTAATACCCAGTCTAAACCTACCCTCTTCTAGTTCAAAGCCATTTCCCCTCATCCTCACAATACGTGCCAGCAGCCTCAGCACACAAAGTGACTTTCCATGAACACATCCTAACTCAGAAGATGGAGTGGTCATGTTTCCCCAGACAGATCTTCCCAAGCTGGCACAGCAGTTACGCACACACTGGCACTTGAGGGTACTGTTGGATATCATGATGTGTCTTCATTGTGGAGCAGCATTTCCCTTCCCTGCCTCGTGTTTCTCCTTTGGTTTTTGCTCTTTAATTCATTACCCCACTGAGCTCCTGCTTGCTATCTGCCACCCCTAAAGTTTTTACCCTAAGTTTCTACCCCCCTCTGCCTGCTTTGCTCATGCAGATTGTCACAGATGGCAATGAGCTCTCCCTAATTTTCTCCTAAGCATATGCAGATGGACCTTTGGTACCCTCACTGTTCTTTAATTCCAGAGAAATCTGTCCCCCTGAAGGACTGAAGAGCAAAATTATGCATGCTTTTCCAGCTTGGAGGATATCCAGCCAGCCCTGCCAGATTTGAAGGTGTTTTTCACCTTTCAATCCAATTTCTTCCTGGAAGAATAGCCACATCTTTCCTCTTTGCATCCAAAGCCTCAGTCAGGCCAGCACTGGCTTTCTTCTGTCATCATTCTTGGCCCTGCATATCTTTGACTCTCCAAAGTCATATTTGAATGTAGCAAATCTTCTCTCAGCTGTTTTGTGCTTTGTTAGCAAAAGGAAATCCCTGAATTTGCTGATGGCAACTCCTCTAGGACCTGTCTCCTGGTATCCCAAGGGCAGCACAGCCAGTGCCAATTGCTTTGTGTGGGCCATGCTCAGTAATGAGGCCAATCATTTGTTCTGCCTCTTGTGGATAGTTTTAATGGGACCAAGCACTGTCCCAGTGAGCTTCTTTTAAGGACAGACTTTCTTCTGCACAGTTAAGGCTCAAGGAGCCTATTATTAACCTGAAGTCCTGGTTGTTTGCTTTGCATTGCCATTTTAGTCTGTGTTGTCACTGTCTCTGGCACACAATTGCTGCACCCCTTCCACCTCCTTGAAGTTACTTTGAGCCTTCTTGCCCTACCAGATCACCTTTCCTGACCTTGAACCTCAGGGAAACCTCTCATAGCCTTTGTCCATCCACAGAGAAGAGGACATGTGTTGAGTTCAGTCAGCCTGCCCTAGTTACTTGTCCCATATTTCCAGTATGGAAATATGGCCTTGCTCTTCTCAAAGGACAGTGGCAGCAATGCAGCATGCCAGCAGCACGTGGACCATATAGCTGCACAGGCACCATTTGAATGCAAAGCTCCAGAGAACCACTCTTAGGTCAGGACAAATGTCACCATCCTAAAGGACAATAGCAGGACAAAGTGCGTAATTTGCCCACACCCAAGCAGCTGTGTCACCGCTGATAGCAGGAATGGATGAGAGGAGTTCTGCTAATAAAGATTAATTACAAAGCTGTGCCTGAGCTCAGACCGCCTGCTTAAAAGGTTGCTCTGCATGTGAACAAGAAGGCAGTGATGACCTTAGCGGGGCAAACCTCAGGGACTGCTGGAGACCAGCGGGTGCCAGGCAGAAGCAGAGACAAGCCTATGCCAGCCCATCTCCGCATAGAGGTGAAGCAGGCATCCAAAAATAGCCTGCCACCCCGATGCCAAGAGCAGCAAGCCTTTGATAAACAGAGTAAAAATAACCGCGGGAAAGACATTGCAGCTCCCTCCATTGGAGTCTGGTTTGTGTTGGAGCCCGTGTTTGCCTTCCCTGGCCCCTGCCAGCTCACATGGTGCCCGCTGCCGGCACATGCAGGCCCTGGCTGGCACGTGGGTGACCACGAGGGACCGGTGTGATGCTGGACTATATTTTGCTGCAGCAGCAAGGCTTTGGCTGAGAACGGAGAGGCAGCCAGCTGGAACGTGCCTGGACAGGGCTACAAGGTTCTCCTCATGCTGTGGCTACCTAGCTCCCTGCAGACACAAAGGGATGGCGTATGTGGGTGTCACATGCAGTGGGGAAAGGGCAGGGAGGTCTGCCATAGGAAAATGGAGCCAGGAGTGCTGCTGTGGCCCAGGGTATCCTGAAGAGCCCTTCCCACAAATGGGGGCAGTGGGGGATCTCTGCTTGATGTGCCTTTGCTCTGAGCCAGGACGCGGAAGGGCAGAGGAGAGGGGTCCTCTCTACTCCCCACGGAATGCAGCAGTGGGGAGCCTGAGGGGCAGCTCCTGGCTGCACTGAGAAAATAGCACTTCTAGAGAAGGTGGAACCTTATGTAAGATGGGATGAGTCCCCCAGGATGTTAGTTCCACATGGTGGGCCTCAAAGCTCTAATGGTTTCATTTGCAGCCTCACAAAGCAGCAGGGTTCATTGCTAGATGAAGGGACAACACTTATATTCCCCTCACCCCAATCCCACCATATGCACATCCCTGTGTCTAAGGGGCACAGGCCCTGCACAGTTCTCTGCCCTACTGGCCCAGCAAAGCTCCCTACAGAGAAGCAGGGAGCAGAGCCTGGAAAGACAAGAGTCCTACAAAGACAGAAAAAGCTGTGTTTTGGAAGGCTATTGTATTGCTCTTGTGGGTGGGGATAGCAGGAGGGAGGTGGGGCAAGGCAGGGGCCTGCCATCCTTCTCCAAGTGTAGTCACTCCGGCGCAGTAAGCCTTGGAGAGCCCTTGCTGTCCTGTTGCCAACAGGCAGGAGCCAATTAAGGGCAATTAGGGTGGAAGCGGAGAAGGCGCCCCTTTAGCAGCTGCCAAAGCGGCTGCTCCAAGCTCTGGCAGGGCTCCACACTGTAAGGTTACTGGAGTTCTCCCTCATATTGTCCTTGGAAGGGGTTCTTCAGAGCTGTCTGCACGGACTGCCGACAAGAAGGAGTGACCCTCTTTGATGTGTTCATGTAACGAGTCCCAGAACTTCTGCAGCATCTTCAACCACTCTTAACTGCCTAGGCCAGTTACCCCAAAACTTGAGGTCTCCCAGGCATAGAGATAGCCCTGGGGCACAGACATGGCCTTTGCCTCACACAGTGCCTCCTCCTTTGTGAAACAAGATGCAGCAAGCAAGGACAGGGAGCAGGAAGATGGAGTGCTAGCTGGCCTCCATCTAGGGGAGGATGAGTGTGCCCAGCCAGGATAGTGAGCTTGCTTACAGCCACATAGGCCGTGGCACTTCCCAGTGGCCCACATGCTCACCAACTTGATATGGATGACTTCAAAGCTTCCCTCCTATCTGCACGTACTGACAGTAGATGAAGCAGTGTGGAATATCAGCTGCTGAGCTTGCAGTGGCTTTGATGCTTATTTTGTCCCAGCCAGCATTTACAACCCCTTACCCCCCTTCTTTGGCCATCCCTTCCTCCCCTACAGCTCAGGAGCTGAGGAACAGCAGGAGAAGGGACAGCTCTGGTGTGTGTCATGAAGACGTCCTCTTGGCCTGCTGCAGTGATGCAGACTCGAATCCCTGCTCTGCAAGCCTGAGTATGAAGTGCCTCTGGGCAGCAGTGTCCTGCCAACATAGAGTTGCACCACGGTACAGAATTTTCTAATATGTGTTGCCCACAACACCCATCTCCCGTTTTCTTCTCTCTGTTCTGCTTTTGGACAACCCCTCTCCCTCCTCAAGGGTCACACCTTGTGGTACTTATTCTCAGGCTTTGCTGCTCCTGATGTCACCGTGCCCATCTTGCGTTGCTCTCCCCAGGCAGCGTGTAGCATGCTGCCCTGCTTTATTCTGGTTGCTGGAGGGCTGCAGCAGGGTGAAGCTCAAAGAGGAAAGAGGTGCAGCTCTTGCCACCTGGCAGGGAACCAGGATGGGTTGGGCAGAAGGTCCTTGGTAATTCGCCATCTTTGCAGGAGCTGGGTGGATTTCAACTTTGTCTTAACATGGAAGAGAGTAGGAATGCTGTTAACTCTAGACATCAGTCCTTTCATCTGCAGGATCACTGTTGGTTTGGGCCAGGTTCCCTGCAGTCCTTTGCAAAACAAGTGCTCCTACTTAGGTCACCCGCTGGGCAGGCCCATTGCTTTGCCCTGTACTGGATGGCTCTTGTTTCCCAGCCACATGAGCCTGCTCACTGCTGCTGCCATCTGCAGCATGGTGGGAGCAGCATGCTGCATCCTGGCCTCCAAAGGAAAGGTGGACCTGGAGCACTTCCCATGGGTTTGCCACACAGTGTGTCACCTCCCATCCTTTCTGAGCAGCTTGTGGCTGCTGACCCAGAACAAAGCAACTCATGGCCTCGGGAAGTGCAATGCAATGTGGAAACCTCTCAGCTCAGTAGATCACAGTATGTCCAAAGCAGCTCTAGCTTGCCTCCAGCTCTTGTGACAGCTGTGCTTTTCAGTCTCTGTGAAAAAGAAGAATGATCTAGATAGTATCTTTTACCACCTGATCCTGCTCTTAAGACTGCAAGTTCTGCAGAGCAAAATTACAAGCAGACAGACAAAGGCCTTGGTCTGCTTTGTGAAAATACTTTTAGTGTTGCCAGATTTGGTAAAACTCTTTCATTTACAAATTGCCCATAAAGCACCTGAGATCCTCTCAGAATTCTCGCCAGCATCCGTGATGCTTTTGTGTAGATCCAAACAGGAAATGATGATCTTGGGAAAGCTCCTCGTGGGTCCTGGGAACTCGGAGGGCAGTTACAGTGCAGAGTTCTCATGTGCTCTTCTCACAAGTGCTACCTCTTGGAAGCCAAAGAGGGATTCCTGGGGCCAGGAAGAGAGAGTGGATGCCACCAAGTGGCAGCAGAATCCCGAATGTGGAGCTTATGAGAGCTTCAGGCTCATTGCTCAGGGTGAAGGATGGTCTGGTCCTGCACATGCAGAATTTCAAGGAGGAATTACGACCTGAGAACCTGCAGGGAGGTGCTGTACCAGCACACCCTTCCTTCTCCATAGACACCATCCTCAAACTCAGTAAGATTTACTCAGCGACTCAGCAGCCCCAGAATTTACCACAGTAGCCAATATTTGTTACAGAATTGTATTCCAGAACCAAAGATATATTATTCACACTGACAGCCCGAAGAACTGAAAACAAAGAAAGAACAAAGTCAAATCAAGTAGCTTTGGACATAAACAATCCTGCCTCAAGGCAGAAGACGACTTCTAAGCAAGAGAGACAACTTCTAAGGGAGGAACTCTTTTGGCAGGCACAATATCCCACTGCTGAGGAGCTTCTTGCCTTTTTCACAGAAGCAACTAAGAGCAGCCTCCACAAAATGCTGGGCTAGATAGAGGCTTAATTTGAACCAGGCTGGCCACTCTTATCATCTACATTTTCACTATAAAGAAGAAAAAGAAAAGAGAAACAAAATTGCATGTCTCTGGCAATGAGGAGAGCCCTGCATATTTGAAGCTACTACAGAAAGATGCAACTGCATTGTCTGTGGCCTGAAGTATGCTGCAACAACAGGCTCTGAACCGTCATTGCTATCAATAGGCCATTAACTCTAAACTCAAACCTTAGTTTTCTTCACTGATGGATGAAACTTTCAGCCAGAGAATGTGCTCACCTCCAAGGCTCTTTACTGCCCTGCTCTCTCCTAGCCATCACATTGCCAATTTGTGCTTCCCCAACAGCCCTTCCAGGACAATATATGCAACTGCAGCTTCCTGTAAATACACCACTGTCACTATGAAATACAGTTGAGTATCAAAAAGAACAGAATGGGGACCAATTGTGTTGCTTACTTACTTCGTCCCACATGTGCTGCACTTTAATTTGAAGGTATAAATCCAACTATGGACAAGTCTTCACTCGAGCCCAAGTTGAGACTTCTGCCCTAGAGATCCAGATAGTCCAAAGGACCCTGTTCCCATAGAACTGCAATTAGACCTGCCATTAACATCTTGTCTGTGGAAACTACTGATATAGGAAGGTTTTGCTTTGATTGCTTGGCCCTGACCACTCTAGGTGGTTTCCCAGTTCTCCAAATGGAGCTAAGCTGTCAGATCATGCAGGTAGCCTACTGAGGCTGTGCTCAATGGAGAACCCAGCATCTGGCTGGTGTTTGGGAAGAGCAGGTCCATGCCTCCTTGAGAGAAGCACATAGAAGAAGTAGACTGGGAAAAAATAGAGCCGAACTGCTGCTGCTGCTTCAGTCTGTGCACGTGCAGGGTAGAATAAACTGGAGGACAGGGTGAGCTATGGAAATCTGCAGCATGGAGGAGAAGGAAGGACCTGGGATCTGCAGTACCGTAGAGTGGGAAGAAATGACTTGGACTTGCAAGGGGCACAGTGTTGAGTTCATACCAACAGTATTTCTGTGGTAGAAATGCAGCTGTAATCACACTTGGAACAGCAGGCCTTGATATGCAGCAGTAAGCAGTCAAAACAAAGAAAAAAGGCTTTCAAAATGTTGGTCTGGCCAGATTTTGTAGGGAGCCTGGAGCTGCCCAGAGCACTGTGCTTGCCATGCTGCCCACCAGCTGCATGGCCACAGAGCTCATCACCACAGTCACAAGGGATGGCCACCTCAGCTGGCTTAAACCATGGCTGGACTCCATCCATGCTCCAAGGGAAGATCTCTGATCACCGTGCACATTCCTCCTGTGATCTCTTTCATAAACCTCTGCTGAGCTGAGAGGAGGGCAGGGAAAGCAGTCAGTGGTGGTCAGAGTCCAAAGAGCAGCCATGTTGTGGCCATGCAATGCAGAGCTCAGGGTGATTCATGCGTTTGGATCTTTGGCCTGTTTTGATAGAATCACAGACTCATGGAATCGTTTGAGTTAGAAAAGGCTCTAAAGGCCAGCTGGTTCACCTCCCCTGCAGTGAACAGGGATACCTACAGCTACATCAGGGTTCTCAGAGCCCCGTCCAGCCTAACCTTGAGTGTTTTCGGGAACAAGGCATCCACCATGTTTTGAGATCTACAACCAGCTGTTTGTTGTTGTTCGATGTGAGGTGGCTCTCACCTGGGGGATGTGGCTGCCAGCCCAGAGAGGGGCACAGCCCCAGGCCCAAATGATGCCTTTCAGCCACCTCCAGCTCCCATCGATTCCTTCCCAGCGTCAGTGGTGATATGCAGTGAGAGCCTGGGTGGAGGGGCAGCAGAGAGTTCTTGCCATCCCCACCACACTCCAGCAATCAAAGCCCAGCCTCTGTAATTAATACTATTTAGCCCAGGTTAGTGGCAGAGGAAAATGTCTCTTGTCAGCCTGGCTTTGCCCACTGGCCCTGATTTAGCAACATGAAAGCATTTTTTCTGATTAACTGTTCACTGAAGGAGATAAAAGAGATGACCATGAAATGTTTTCTTTAATGTGATGAATGTAAAGGGACTGGTAGAGCTGGGAAGAGGGAGAGGAGAGAGAGTGCTCCCATAGCAGATGAGGCTTTGGGGAAGGGGTGCGGGGCAGGAATGGGTGAGCATCCAGGATAAAAGTGAATAACTGAAACATTTTCTGCCTGAGAAAATCTACAATTGTTACAGATATACACACATATATAGATGTAGGATGAGATTTGTGAAAGGATTCGGTGAAGTCACAGTCTTAATGCCAGATTTCACTGCTCATCCCTACTACTAACCTAAAAAAAACTGTTGGTAGCTAGGAAACAAAGTGAAGTAGTAAATCTCCATTTCTAATATGGTGCGGTGAGGATATTCTGGGAAGAGTGCCGCTGCCTCTATTTTGTAAAGGCATACCAGCAGGTTCAAACTCTACATCTGAAAGCTAAACATAGTTTCTTTGGAGCCCTTAAAGGGCATTTTGGCAGCACGTCATCCAAAGTGGCCTTCAGTGGCTCCTGATGTACTTTTAACTATGCACACTTGATAGCTTGGATTTTAATTTTTTCTCAGATTGGAATGGGAAGTTGGGCTGACCTCCTGAAGATGAATTCCTGCTCCCAGTGTATTAACAGGCAGTGAATGGGATCTCAGATGGATTCTTGCCAATAAGAAAAAAAACCCAGTTATTAGAAAAGAGAGGGAAGAGTCCAATGTGCACCTTCCCTTGTGGTAGCTGTTGCACTTATTTTTTTCTCCCAGAAAGCTTGATTAGAATGTGATTTGCATTAATATTTTCATGTGCTCCGTGACGGAAGGGAACAGTACATAGCATAAAATCATTTCCATATACAGTATCCAATTGAAAGGCAGCTGGGTAAACTGGGAGATGAAAGCTCCTACAAATAGGTACTGAGCCGTACAGACCGACAGGTCTCGCACAAGCTGATGGTGCCAAAATGGGGGCAGCCTTGCAGGTCAGCAAGCCATCAACTACTCTTCCCAGGTGCTCAGTGGCACGCTCAGGTGTGCACAAAGGCAGCAGCTGTGCTCAGCACCAGTTTGACAGGGCCACAAGTAGATCAGATGTCCTCTCCCTGAGCCCCCCTGGATATTGCTCTGCTCCTTTCCCAGAGGTCACAGGACAGATAGGAGAGGTCCCCGAGCAGGCAGTGGAAGTACTGAAAGGGAGGTGAGGCTTGAATACAGATAAGAGGAGTGAAAACTAATTATGTGGAAAGGCAGTGCAATTGTGGGGTATAAAATAATGACTGCAAAGTGCCTTCTATTTACTGCAAGGCAATAATAGCAGAGGGCAGTTGATAACGCTGCCAGGGTGACATTTTAGGGCCCTTTAATCTAGCTTAGAGAGGCATAACAAGCAGCAGGGACCGCAATTTAAAGCGAGGTGAATGTAAATAAGAAATGAGATGCATTGCATGGGGCGTGCTGGCACACAATGAAGGGAGTGGGGGGAGCCTGGGGCTCCTTGTGTCTTTGTGTCCAGGCTGGCTAATTCTTTGGGAGATGGACACAAAGTGCTGAGCTCAGAATGGTGACACTGCCAGCACATCACTTCACCCAGGGCTGAAGCACAGGGAAGCTCCTGGTCCCTAACACTGCCCAAAGCACTGCCTAGCACTGGTGTGAGCAGCAGTGTAAATACTGCACAGTGGGCAGGAAAAACACCTGCAGGTGATGGTTAGGCAGTCATGTTTTCCCAGAAAGCGGAAAATCTGTCAGCCTGGGCTTTATCACTGTAAACAGTTTTTCTTTTAAAAGCAAACAAACAAACTGGTAAGAAGTCTCCTAGTAACAGGTGCTGAGCGCCGTGCTGCAGCCCATAAGTCACAGCTGTCTGTTTATTCGACCACTATTTATAGCTGGTTAAACCTCTCCATCCCAGCCTGTGTTTCCCACTTGCTGTATCTTCCTAATTGATGCATTTACTGCCAGAGCTTAAATAAAATAGAACAAATATTGGAATGAAAAAGGCATTGTCTGGCCCTGGTGCTGCTGATGCACTCTTTGCAAGGGCCAGTGGTGGAGGCTGCCCTCAGCCTCATCTGGCTTTAATGCAGACATTGCCACCCCTTGTCCATTGACTGATGGGGTCATCTTCATCCCTAGAGGTGCTCAAGGTCAGGTTGGACAGGGCATTGGGCAGCTGAGCTGGTGGGTGGCAGCCCTGCCCATGGCAGGGGGTTGGAACAAGATGCACTGTGAGGTCCCCTCCGACCCAACCCAACCCAACCCAACCCAACCCAACCCAACCCAACCCAACCTAACACAATCCAAGCCCTTCTATGATACTGTGGTTCTATGATTCCATGGCAGGCAGAATGGAAAGTAGGACTGTACCAGTCTGAAGTGGAAGGTGTTCAGGAGGAAGGCAGCAGTGCTTTGGAGAAGCTAGGCTGGGACATGGGTGTTGCAAGTGAATTATGAAGAGACAATGCATTTCCCGAGGGTCTCACCTCATTCCCACTCATCTGCAGATGCCCTTCTGACTCAGGTCACCTGCCAGTGGCTGCTTGAGCTGAACATGCAGCCACTTTGCTGAGCCAGCTCTGCATTTTCTTCATCAGGCTTAGGTTTTCTTACATAGGTGCAAGTTTAGGCATCACATGATGGTTCCAAGCACGCACCAGCCATGCCTCTCCCTTATGTTAATTCACTTTCCTTGCCAATGCAGCAAAAGGTTCTGCAGCACAGGGATGTAACCAAGCCCCTGCTTCACACAGAGGTGTGCTTTAGTCTCTGCTATGAACTGCACAGCCCTCTTTAGCCTAAAATCCAGAAACTCACCACGCCCTCTGCCACTGCTTTTCCAAGAAGAGCACACTGAGAATCCTTCCAAAGTCCAGATACGACTACCTGCGATTAAAAATAATGCAGCTGGTCTCAAAGTGAAGCTTAGGGAGTGTTTGTTACTTTCAGGAGATCTGCACTGAGTTAGTTTATTATATAGTTTTTTTTATACTTGATAGGTTTCAGACTGCTTCATTTCCAGGGCTGCTAATGTAACAATAGGATGTGACCAAATATTAGCAGCCTCAGGCACCGTCCAGTGATTCACCAAAGCATTTCACTTGTACCACAGCTGATATTTGTGTATATTTCAGTGTGCCAGAGTGGAACATTCAATATTTGGATCTCGAGTTCCTTCCAGACAGAAAGGCGCTTGGGAAGGGCTGCAGACTATCTCTGGGCTCCTTCCTTTAAGAAAGGAAAAAAAAATAAGAAAAAAGAGATTTGATTAAGTTAATTATATATTAAAGAAAAAAAAGAAGAACAGAAAAACCAACTTACAATCCGTCAGGGAAAAAATATGGGAAAAGCTTTCAGGTAGAATGGCTGAAAGCAATGGATTCCTGCCATCTTAACTGTCTGAACTTCTCCTGCCAGCCAGGCTGTGATTTACATCTGTCCATGAAACAATTATTCTGATGTGAAACAGCATTCTGCCAGGGAGAAGTTCACCCAGTGCAAATAATGCGAGCAAAGCCTACACATCCTTCCACAGTGTTTCAACTCATTAGTTTAGTGGAAGGAAAAATGGAAGGAAAGTGATACATACACACCTATATACATATATTTGAGCCCTGCAGGAGGTGCAGGCAGCTCGTTCCATAAGGCACTGCTCTGCATTCCAGGCACTCTCACCTAAGCATTTTTTAATGCCAAATACCTTTTTCTGACAAGATTTACAGAGGGTCTTAAAGAGACTTATCAAAAATCAGATTGGAGGATGGTCTTACGGCCTTCCCGTCTGGTACAGAGGGGAGTGAGCAGTGTAATGATGTTAGAAGGTTTAATAGTTTATAGGATTACACAAATCTTTCTTTCTTTTTCCTAGAAGTGGGACTCAAAAAACAGTCTTTTGAGTTAAACAGATCACTTCATTCTACACTGTGTGTTGCTGTTTTTCACCCCCAGTAATACACAATTGCAGCACGTTTGATGTCTCTGTGAACTTGAACAAAAGCAGTGAACATCTCCATAAATATTTTCCTAACAAAACCTGCTGAAGTGGACTAGCTTATGTACAGGAGGAGCCCTACAGGAAGGACCCACACTTGGATATTCAGTCTAGCATCATGTTACCTAATGCTGCTGACCTGTGGTATGATCTTGAAAAGAACCTTTTTCTTTCCACTCTGATCCCATCACCCTTTTGTCTCCGTATGCAGCATATTCAGCCCCATCTCCTTTGTTTGCAGGAGCATTTGCTCAGCTTGGTCAAAGCCTGAGAAGAGTGGTGCTGTATGAATAGTGTCTGTCATCTGCACAGATGACCCTGGTGTGTAGTAGCACGGTATGCTTTAGTGTGTTGTGCAAGTTGGCAGCACAGAGGCAAGAGATAAGGCCTCACCTTTGGATGCTGCTGCAGTTCCAGTCACTGGAGCAGCACCTCATCAGCACAGATGGGTTTCCTGCTGGTGCCCAAGCTGGACAAAATGTAAAACAGCTTAAAGGAGGACTTGTTCAATTCATTCTTGTGCGACTCGAAGCCATCACCTCTTGTTCTGTTGCTGCTTAATCCCTGCAATACCTCCTCAGTCCTCCTCAAACCCTCTCTCTTCCTCTGGGCTGTCTTCCACAATGCCTGGTCACCAGCATAGCCACATCCTCTTTGGTGCCCATCAGCTCCTTCTGCCCTACACCATGTGTGTGAAGCTTGTGGACAAGAGCACTTTGCATGTGATGGGGCTGCTCTGAAGAGCAATGCATTGGGCAGACACAACATGTCCCTGAGGCCAGTGGGTCTCCAGGAGAGAGAAGAGGGAGAAGAAGAGCAGGTGATAAAGAAAGGCAGTTTTCTGAAGGTTGGATCAGCTGGGGCTGTAAAGCCTCCCCAGCTGCACAACAGTCCCATTCTGGAGTATTTTAGCCTTTTCTGTATCTAAACTACTTAGCTTTGGGCTGCTCCATTTCATGGAGCTCCTTGTAGTTGCTGGATGGAAAACTTAGTTGTTTGCAGTTTTTTGTTGTAAGTTTAATGGGGATAAAAACCATACAAAGATAATGAAGATAAAACCCCTGTAACATCTGTTTGCACTTTAAAACACTGCGTAAAAACTGAGAACGTGCAAAAAAACCTAGCATTTGATGAGTGATGAGCAGTTTCCCCTCAGTCTCTATGACAGCCTGGAGCTGCTAATGACTAGACAGGATGTAACTACAGCTCAGAGAAAGCCACAAGAAAATAACTTTTGATGAGTAAAGTCAAGTGCCGGCATTCAGCCTCACTGGAGTCCTCAGGCAGGTGGAAGCTGGTAACCCTGAGCAGCCACTATGGCTGTTGACTCTCCCAAGCCATTAAATCATAGAATTGTTAAGGCTGGAAAAGATCACTAAGACCATCTAGTCCAACCATCAGCCCATCAATCCATGCACAGTTCCTAATGATCCTGATGCAGGATCCATGCAGTCAGCACCAGATCCTCTTGCTATGCTCTGAAAATGCAGGTGGTTCTTCAGACTATCACCATGATGGCCAAATAACCCAAAGGCGGAAGCAGGCTATCACATGTGGGATGCTCTGGGGTTCTCTTCAGGTATGCCAAGCAGGGAAGTTTGGAAGGTTATGGAGGATGTGGTAGTTGATTCCACAACTGGGCTTGCAGCACCAGAGAAGAAAAGGAAAGGGATAAGTGCTGTAAGCATCAGTAATATCCATGTGGGATGCATCCCACCAGCACCAGAACCCCTGAGGAAGGTGTCAGGGCTGAGAGGGGTAAGTATGGAGCCAGCACATCTTCCTCCATCCTTTGTCATGGGTGTCCTCTCCAGCTAAGCAGCTCAGTCCATGAGCAACCAAGACAGGCCCCGGAGCAGGATAGCTCATACCCTGCTGACGCATATGGTCATTATTTAGTGATCCTGAGCCTTGCTGACTGCATGAAAAATTACAGAAGTTGGCCCGATGGTACAGATCTAACTTAAGGCAGACAGCACACCCCCTTCCCCGAGAGGGGAAACTCACTGAACTCCCTGGGCTGACTCTCAGAAGCCAGCAATAAGAACGGGAATAAAAATTGCATAACTTAGCACTGTTTGCAATGGCCCAGTGCCTTCTAGCTATCCAGGCCCCTTCTGAGTATTGCTAAGTTCAGGAATAGTGCTAAGATGTCTGTTATCCCACTGGAATTCCCCACCCTTTAATTTTTCTGACTCTTCTGTTGTTATGAAGGGCATGTGGTCATAGCTGTCCTCTGGGAGACCATTAGCACACCTGTATTGAGTTTCCTCTTTCTCTTCTCCCTTCTAGTGTAATGCATCCCAGCATTTTCAGGGTATTCAAATAAGAGCTAGCCCAGGGCTATTCACACCATGTTATCTTTCTGGGACCTACTGTGGTGGCTGCACGTTGGGTAATGCAAAGATGTTGGGATCTCAGCAGTATCTTTTCCCAAGCCCTTATACATGGCACCCACCTCCTCTCCAGGCATTTCTACACATATCTTAGAACGCTGTGAAGTCCACAAGTGCTCCAGGCTGCTTTAACATGTGTTCATCATCCTGAGCTTTCTCCTGCAACTGGAATCCCTCATCACTGAGCATCTCAGGGTGTCTCCTCAAGAGTCCTCAGGTTCCTTCTTGTCCAGCAGGTATTTGCATCACTTTTATCCCCTTATATCTTCCTTATCTAATTACATGTCTTTCTCATATCATTGTGCATCTTCTTTTCATTATTGTGGCTGGGCAAGAGTGTGTCAAGCTCCAGATCTAGGAAATCTGGGAGTGTTGGGGGGGTCTCAAGAAGATGAAAATACCAGCTTGCCACCAAATGCAGCAGTACAGCTCTGCAGCATTGCCTGGATGATGAGTGAAGAGAAATCCCTGCAGGTCCAGATGCTCCCACCTGATCGGTCCCCCAAAAGCTGCCTTTGACTTCAGAGCCTGATGAAGGGGGACTTGAATAGCTGGACACCTGTATTTTGAGTGGAGCTTTTTGTGAGTCTACTGACTCTCGCCTCCTAGGCCAGCCTGTGGCGGAGAAATCTCCTTCTGAGCTGTGACCCTAAGCTAGCAGCTCCTCTGATGTGCACCAGGACTGAACCACTGGGTAGGATGGGAGATCCTAGAGCAGTTGTGTTAGAGCCCGCTGCCCCTCTGATTGTAGATAGGGAAAAAAAAAGAACAACACTAGAAGATAAATGAGAAAATGAGGAGAGCCATTGCAGTGCTTGGGTAGAGCTGGTAAAACCTCACTCCAGGATATCTGTTAAGGTCAGTGGAATTTAAGCACTTTCTTGGAAATTGATGTAAGCGGTTCTGTGAGCAAGAGCTGTGGAGCAAGCTTGGGCAAGGCCTGACAGGGCAAACGTGACTGTAGGCAGAAGTACTCTCTCTTTCCCTGCGATGCAAACTCACTAACCTCTGTGGGATGGTGGGGACAACATGTGGAATGAGCACATGGGTTGCATAACACGCTATGTCAGAAACTAGGCTTGATGCTCAGCCAATGTAAATTTAAACCAAGTGTTACATTAGGTCAGATCAAAAGTCCACCTTGTTCGTTCTCCTGACTTTGACAACAATTACGAGTGTGAGTTCAGGGGTACAGCATCAAAATCGGACCTTTGCAGAATGATCTTTCCCCACTATGGGCCCCTCGCTTCAGACATGTCCAAAGATAGAGTTTTGGCTTGACCATTGTGTTTAGTAGTAAGAACTAGAAATCTGCCTAGAGCCCTGTTGGAGCCATGTGGGTATGTCCTGCAGCAGTGAGTTCTGCAGGGTGGTCATGGGGTGACCGTGCTCCGCACAAAAGGAGCAGCACTACCAAATGGAAAGAAGGGCCTCATGAAGGTGATTCCTGCCTTCCACTCACGCTTCTCAGCATGTACACGATGGAAGACTAAAAACTGTTCTGTGCTACTGGAGAAATCCTGCAGGCAGAACATACAGAAGGAGCTGTAGAAGTCTGAGTTTGAAACAAGTCCTTACTGGGCGAGGGATGCCTTCATGGGAATTCTGCAAAGTGATGCTAATCGCGATGCTTTGAAAATGTTGTGTAAACAATTGTTTCTGAGATACATATGTTGCAAGTTATTATGCGGCCGTAAAAGAGCGAGGAAAGAAGAAACCGAAACACAAAATGTTCTGTGACGCCAGGACGCGCTTCTGGAGAGTATCAGTTTGCAAACCGCAGTGTAAGTTTATGCCCACAATTCAATTGACCTCCTGAAAGCAAAGGTAAACAGGAATAGAAGGGCAGGCGTCTGCGGTTCCCTCTCTCTTCTGGAGAAATTCATTCTCTATCAAGCTCTGTCCTATTTCATCGTGTTCTGTCAGCCTCTGAGCAGCTAAAACAGAACCAGTAGAGATCTCCTCACTGAGGTGTGCAGGGAAGGGAGCCTGGGAGACACGGTTTGCCATTAGGAGAAACTCAGACAGCTCCCAAGTCTCAGGAGGGAGCCCTACACCCACCCTGAAAACCACACAAACCAAAACAAAAAGGTGGTTTAAGAAAGCAGCGTGCTCTGAGAGGCTGTGCTTTTGTGGTGGGAATCAAACCTTTAGTGGGAGGGAAGGCAAGTAGTGGGAGGAACCTGCCCCCCAGGAGGAGATAAAAGAACTGATGGTCGGGAAGGTAAAGCTAGGGTATGGCTCAGCTCTGCTGCTGGTTCCAGCTCAGCCTCTCCCACCACAGCCCCTCTGCACGATCCCCACAGTGATAGGGTTATGGCGTGATGAAGAGGCAGGCACGCACTGGAAGCCTGTTCTTCAACCTGGAGAGAAGGGTGAGTGGGGAAGGGTTGTGCTCTGGCCCCACAGCTCCATGTTTCAGATCCCCAGCTGGCACAACGGGGTGCACTGGCAAAGCATGGCTGCGCATTGCCAGGGTTGTGTCCATCTCCAGAGCCAGGAGCACGTGTGGTGGAAGCAAACTGGTTGTGGAGGTTTCTGGCTGGCTTTGCTCTGTGTGTACACGTGCTCGTATTGCTATTTACATACACCTCCACCCACACAGAATCTGAACTGGAATCAAAATAATGAAATCATAGAGTGCAATTTTCCTATAGCAAATCCTGAGCTTCACCCTCTGGATGCTCCTGATGCAAACTTCCCATTCTTTCCTCTACTCTTTCCCACTGCTCTCTGTAGATGAACCCCCCTTGCACCACCTTGAGCTCCCCGATTCTGATCTTGCTCAGTGGGACAGCTCATCTTCTGACATCACAACTTCTGAATGGTCCTGCACTCCCATGTGCAGCCCTTGCTGTGTAGAGGCTGGTGAGATTAAGTTCCCAGCAAGCACCCAGGAAGGGCTGCCAGCTGCAGCCTCACTCCGTTAGTACATGTGCAAGGGACTGGGAGCTGATCAGCCCCAGAAGGCAGCTTCCTGATGCAATTAAGATAGAGGTGAATTTAGAGACATCTTGCCAGTCTCCTGGGACACGTGCTGCTAATTAAAAGTCAGTCAGTGCATTTAGGATCAAGGACTGAGGTGCATGCTCTGGTGGTAGAAGACATTTCTGCATGTTCTCGTTAGTCTGGTGTTTGGATCTACAGAACGTGGCTGTGGCTGCCTGTGCAAGAGCGGTTTCCTCGGACTCTTGGCTTACACTGTACGCTTTATCCAGCTTAAACGTTTGGAAAATCAGAGAGGCAGGATGTCCTGCAGGTCAGGCACTGGGGTGGGGCTCAGAGGTTTTCAGTTTTGCATTTGAATCGTCTGGATTTGAAGCACAATGCTGGAGAAGTAACTTTCTTTATGCCTTCGTTCACATCATACAGGCAGGGCCTGCAAAGGGCTTCCTCTGGTGGGACCCTGCCCAAACAATAAAGCTTTGAGCTAGGGATGGTTTCCTATTCCAAGTGTGCAGCATGGCTGGTCTCTCGTCTCCCTCACCCTTAAGACAGCTGTGATACAAATAGTCAATCATCAGAGGACTGTTTTTTTTCCCAACCGTGAATACAATTTTAACCAGGCATTGTCTTCTCTGCAAACTATGAGCATTTCTGTTGGAAGGTTTGCGACCCTGGCAAGTAAGTGAATAGGGTTTGCGCACTGACAGTAATTAAATGATGCATTCACTTTGGGGTTGAGGAGGAAATGTGCTCTAGGGTGGTCCATCGAATCCAGAAGCAGCACCACACGACTGAAGAGGCAGCTCAAACAAAAGATTTCACAACGAGACTTTTACAGCTCAGGCATTCGGGGTCTTTGGATTGGGATTTAGTTCCCAGACACAGATCTGCAGCAAAAGCTGAGGCTCTCAGGTTCAACTACAAAAGGGGATGCGCAGCTACCTGGCAGGCTGGAGGGGCCTCCAGCAGAAGGAGCCACATGTATGTGATGATAATGATGATAACACATATCCTGGTGTGAGGCTAAAATCTCTTCTCCAAATTATTTGAAATGGCAAACTTAGGAAAGCAGAAAATCAAAAGATAAACCATCTGTTTGTAAAGGGGGCACGAGTTAATGAAGTGTTCATCATGTGGAGTGAATATTTGGTGTGTATTTAATTATATTTCCCTCTCCTATTTTGCCCTTTTGTATTTTTAAGCAGTTCAGAAACAAAGTAAAGTTGTGTTTCACATCAGCTCCTTCAGGTCTGGGATCAAGTAACCTCTTTCCCCCTCCAGCTGTCAAAGGAAGCTGGTGGCTGGGGACTGCCAGCAGAGCGGATAAGCATCTGCTGAACACTGCCAGTTCCTAGGACTGATCCAACGCCAGGCAGTGCCCCTGATGGCTCCCAGCTTCTCCCCCCAACATTGTTCCCCTCCCAGCCCTCTCTGATGGCCACCCAGCTGTTCTCCTGCTCCAGCCCTCAGATTTACAGTCTGTCACAGCTTGCAGCTGCCAGCAGGGCTTGATTGAGGCTGGCGTGCTGTGGTTGGAAGGGCTGGCCCTTGTTTCTGGGGCTGCCACCTCACCCTCTGAAAAATCCGAGTGCTCAGAAGAGCGAACAAAACCATACAGAGAATACTTCAAGTGGATGGATCCCAAAGCAGGGAATCTGCCTGAGCACACCAACAGCTGGATGCAAGGACACCATGAAACACAGAGTTGCTTAGCTATTTTGGAGGACTCAACCTTTGTAGCCCAGGGGAGATGCTGGAAGGTCAGCACAGCTCCCACCATATGGGAAGAGGAGCGCTACAAAGATTTGCTTCATCACCTTTTGGCTGTTAGGAGGAGGACACCATCCTCTATCAGCTCATAGCCCTGGGAGCACTCACCAGAGCAATACCCTCTAATGCTCACCCTTGCAGTTCTTCTCCCCAGTTCTCTCCCCAAAGATGTTCTGACATATCCGCCTCAGTTTCAAATCCTATCTCTCCGTCCCTTGTTAAAGCTCTCACACTGCTCTGCACCCGCCCTGCTGTGTCTACATGTTGCTTGGGTTCTGTCTGTGCTCCATCCCTAAGCTCCTTTTTATGAGGCTGGGAGCAGACTCTCAGACTTGGTGCCAAGCTCAGCACAGGCCCTGCAGTTCCCTCCTTCCCTGCTGCCAGGTCGTGCCAAGCTCCAGTCACTGCCTAGGGAGAGGGTGATCCTCTGCAGCCATTCCCCTCCTTCCCCTCCAATGCTGGAAACTGCTTGAGCTTTTTCTATGCTTTTATCCCTCACACCAAGAAGATTAACCACTAATGAAAAACATTTAGCTCTCATGTTCTTGCTGCTCTTTCATATCAAGGTTGCCTACAACTACTCCAGTAGCCCAGAGACGTGGTAAGTGATGGCTGTATGGCTTCTGCTCCTCAGCACTCAAACTTTTGGTCTTCACAGCCAGCTCAGACTGTTGTTAACCCCATTCTCCATCTACTGAGGCTACTGGTTGGGACTGTTCTGATCATCTCTCAGACCAGCAAAGCTTTGTCAGCACTGACATTCACCAGTTTTTCATTGCACTCCCCAGAGCACCAAGGTACATCTGCCGTTTCTGAGCTCTTTCCTCATGCAGAGATGCCTGAAATTCCTCGCATTAAGAAGCCAGACTGCTTTGATCTCCTGGAAGCAGCCAAGGAGGGAAGATCCTTGGAGCATCTTCCTCTCTGTCAGCCTCCTGCAGCCCAACATTCGGCCCCACTGACAAACCATTTCCCTTAATGAGCAGTGACTGCCTTACCTCCCTTGGGCCCTGCAAGGATTAAGGAGTTAATTGCTTCGGAAACTTACAAGGAGAGACTAATAATAATAATAATAGGAGTGGCACAAACATTTCACAAGGAGCAGCCTGTCAGATGCAGCCTTCTCCTTCTCCCTTCTCCTTCTCCTTGCTCAGCGCTGGCTGAGAGGTGGCACTCTCCTTGTGTTGGTCTGTTGGTTTAACAGACAAACCAAATCCTGTCTTGTATATGTGTGTGTGTGTTTGTCATGGAAGTGAAATAGTATCACAGCCTCACAGATCACCTGAAGGACCTGAAGCCGGGCGCTGTTAGCACTGAACAACCCTTTTCCCACTGTGGCTATGGTTGCAGTTCTCCAAGGGATGAGGCAGCACCACAGTCGCAGCCATCCCAGGACCTGTAGTTTTCCCTTCTGCTTTACTCACCCCTTGTGCACGGGGGCTGCGTGTGTTACTGGTTAAGCCCTGGCACGTCGCAGTAGCGCCTGCATCCCGAGGGCACCTTGTAAAGCTCTGCTGTTAAGTCCACACCCTATCGACGTCCAGCTTTCGTGGCACCTTCTCAGCCTTCCCCGCTGCGAAGCCATATGCTGCTGCGGCAATGTTGGGATGTCATCGCTGTATCCACAGCAACGCACCGTGATGTCATAGAGAGAGGATTAGGACGACTCTGCGGTCAGCCCAGGCAGGATTGCTGTCTCCAATTAGAGCAGCGGGGTGCAGCCAGAGCCCCTCTTTCTCTGGACGAGCCCCTTCAGCCCTCGCTGCCGGGCGAAGCCCCGGACCCCGGTTGATGGCAACATCCCCTCCCCGACCCAGAGGGGCCGCAGGAGCGCTCACAGCCCGGCCCCGCCAGCGCTGGGTGCTGGTACTAATTAGCAGCTGGAGCGGGGTTATTACAGGACAAGCTCTGGGGAACTTAACTGCTAACAGGCCGGCTCTGGCGGGTGGAGGGAGGGGGGGAAGAAACCAGAGGCGAGCAGACTTCACGGGGGCCTGGGGGCGCGGGGGAGGAGGGAGTGCAAGGGCTTCCTCTCCTCTCATAAGCAGTGCAGTTTGTAAAACACAGATGTAATTGTCCTTTGGAACACATGTATGCAGGATGGGGAGGGGGGGGGGGGGAGACAGCGAGTGTAGCTCATCAGCTCAAGCGCAGAGCTGCATCCCCAACAGCCTGGCTCTCTGCACATCTGTTTCATGGGCTCTTTTTGTCACCAGAAAAAAATAGCAAAAGCTTTCTTGTTCAGCACGGGCTGCTCCAGCACTGCACAGGCACAACTCGCATGCTTGGTGCTGTGGGGTTTCCCCGGATCCTTGGGGTCAGGTCCTGGCTTTAGCCCAGCCTCACACCTTGCAGCCTTGTTGGATCTGGAGCAGCCAAGCCCAGCTCCTGTGCTGGTTCCAGGCACATCTGGGAGGCTGAACATGGAAGAGAAAAGCAAGAGCATGTCTTGCATACACAAAGGCTGCCTTCAAGTCCTCAGTCTTAGAATTATTAAGATTGGAGAAGACCGCTAAGATCATCTCATCCAACCGTGCAACCATGCCAGAGGCTTGTCAGTCCTGCCCAGACTGCTATGGCATCTCATGGCACCATCAGGTGTGGAAAGGAAAAGAAGGCAGCAAGGGTGTACTGTGAACATGTTTCCTTATGAGCTCCCAAGTCGTCATGTCAACTCTGAACTGGAGGTGGTTACCTGCCGCTTCCCACAGAGGGCAAGATACCACTGATCAACCTTGGGAGGGAGAACTGCGGCCTGGTGTGCTGCACTTCAGAGATTGCTGACACCCAGCCCATGCTACTGAGGTTCTGCTTCTAAGCACAGACTGGATGTGAGTATTATTTGTTCACTGCTAACTAGGCTGGTAGTGAGGCTGTGAGGCAGGAGCAAAGCTACTAACAAAGCAGTGTGGTTCTGGATGGTGCTGGGCATTGCGAAACAGTGATGTACTGAACATGTCTCTCAAAGCAAAGCACCGGCTGCAGTCACAGAGCACACATGGCCTCCTTCTGAGCTACGTTCCCTTGCATGGTATGGCCTTTTAAAATGTGCCAGAGGGATCAAGTACAAGCAGCACGCACATCAGAAGCATGACACACCAGAACAACAAAACACTCCCAAAGAAAACGGGAAATGCTGTAGAATTCATTGAAAATGTCCCCAGGCCCCCTTAACTTTCATGCCAGGACCTATTATTTTTAATGTTACTAAAAGCTGGTCATAAACAGTGGCACGACACCAGGTCAATGCAAGTAGGGACAGAAGAAATGCAAACAGTAACAAAGCGCAGATTTCCACAATCTCTTTATCTATCTATCTATCTATCTATCTATCTATCTATCTATCTATCTATCTATCTATCTATCTACTTTGATAGAACATATTGCAGCCATAGAGAAAATGCCACCAAAGACAGGCAGGTACTGGGTACATGCATCATCTTGCAGCCATTCCTCAAGCTGAAAGGGTCCTGAGCATGCTGGAAGAAAATGGGAAGCAAAAGACTGTGAGGAGTCATACAAGCCTTTCTCCTGCACCAGGGCCACCCCAAAGGGTCAGTGCTACTAAGGTTTTTGTGGCCAACATTTTTGCCAATGTGGAGGGGAGAAGTGGGAACTTTTCCCCCATCGAGCTGTGTGAATAACACCCAGAGAATGATGCAGATAGATCTGTGGGGTAGGAGGATGGTTTTGCCTTTCCCCTGTGATGTGCCCACTCCCTGTGTCCCATTTGGACCTGCCTGCCCCCTCTGGGCTGGGATCCTGGCACACAGTCCAAATACCTCTGTGTAGATGTAGATTTGGTGTTTTGAACAAAGAACCAGTGTAACACTGCAGAACTGCTATGGGAGAGCATGGCCCTCCATGCAAACCACTTGGACTTTGCAAAACCAGCCCCCCACCAGGGCTCCCTCCTCTGCTGTCCCCCTCCACGCCCCTCTGGGAACAGCCTGGCAGGGGGGAGGAAGGGGTTAAAAAAGCCCTTGGGCCTGGACGACCCATCTGCCACCTCATCTCGTGTGACACCAGTCATGCGATGGGGGGGCGGAGGGCAGGGAGCAGCTCTCTTTCTCTCCTGTTTGCTGAACCTCTGATTATCATTTCTGTGCCGGCAAGGAGGTGGCATGCCATTGTGCGTCAGCTGGGAGAGCCTGCTGAAAGGGGGGCTTCTCCCTTTCTTAAAGGAGACGGCCCTTTCTAATCCTCCCTGCTTGGAGGAATCACCCTCCTCCCCAAGAGCCTTCCTTTATTGAGAGGAAAGGCCCCTTGGTAGCTCCAGCCCACCCAGCCATCCCAGCTCCAGCCCTCAGGGCACTGGTCAGAGCCTCCCAGGGATGCTGGACAGGGGATGCTCAGGAATGCTGCCTCCAGGAACAGGGACTGGGGAGCCTCAGCCTTCTGCAGAAGCTCTCTGACAGAGAGGCCAATTAGCAACAATTACAGCACTGGGTTTAGTGCAATAGAGATGCTTGGCCACGAGGAGCTGGTCCAAGCTCCTCACCTCGTTTCACATAGGCAGCAGCAATCAGATGGTAATAACCGTGGGTCACTAGAAGGTGACCTCGAGGTGAAAGGCTCCATATCCCATTACTAGTTTACTGAGCTAGCAGCCTAACACATCTCTCCAGGGCTTTGAATCAGAAAATGGTATTGAAACCCTCTGAGAATGTCCCTGCTGGCTGGTGTTTAGCATTGTGCATTTCCCAGCAGATATGTGGGAACTGTAATTAAAATCCTCCATGACTACTGAGCACTGGGACCTTGCCATTAGTGTTATGTGACTGGGCAGGAATTTATTGATTTCTTTCTTGCTCTGTGCATGCTTTACAGCAGATGCCAGCTCTGATTTTTCTGCTGTTTTATTATGTCTTTGTACTCTCACCATTACGCTTTCCATTAGCATCTGCTGGTATTCCGTGGTGTGAGGAAAGGCTTTGAATAAGAAGGATCGTTCCTGCTCCCATCTCTGTTGGTCCTGTTTGCATCCAACAGCACCAACAATCCAGCTGGGTCATTTATCCCACCCAGGCCCTGCAGTGCTACTTTGATCTCTTGCAACACCCATTCCAGCTGCTCTTTTTTATTCTCCATCCTCACAGGGTTCAAGAAAGTGTTCTCTTCTTCATGGCCATTTGTGCCATGATGGCAGGGAAATGGGATATATCTATCGGCATGAAATGCTCCATATGCAAACCCCAAAAGCTATCTGCTTCCCACTCCAAAGACACCTCTCGAACCTGTGTCACTCTCTTGGCACTTCCACCGTTGTCTCTGAAAGCAGGTGCTAGGGGACACCAGTTACTTAAGAGCGGGTAGCAATTTCTTACTATAGCACGGCAGCCAAAGCAGAAGGTGACCCTGAGGGATTTCAAAACCTAAGCATGTTGGGATGGAGGCCATCATCCCTCTTGAGGCTGATCTGGCTCCTTTTTGGAGGAGTTGCAGGAGTGGCAAGGAGAAACAGGTTTCAGTCAGCAGCAAAGAGCTACCCTAGAGGGATTTTCTACATGGCTACCAGATGATTATGGGGCTCTTTTGTCCAGAAGAACTGTCAGAGCAGTTCTTTAAGCCTTCACTGTGCTGGGAGTCTCCTGGGCTTCTCCGTTGAGGCACCACAAGCAACCAATGACTGAGACAGCAGCAACTAGCAGAGAGGGTTTGAAAGCTGCTGCAGGGTGTTGCACAGGGCACTGTAACATAGGGAAATGCAACTGGCTTCTGCAATTACGCATTCATGACTCCTGCAGTAGTTCAGGTTAGAAGGCACTTCTGGAGGTCATCTGATCACACCCTCTGCATTACAACGGACCTCTGAAAGTCAGTTGATCCAACTCTTTGCACAGTGTGGCCAATCTCTGTACCAGATCCACTTTCAGAGCCAGATCAGGGCTTTGATTTGTAGAGCTGTGAAGATCACCAAGGCTGGGTGTTACACAATCTCTGGACAGCATGTTCCAGGTCTGACCACCCTAATTGTGAAAAAAATATTTCCTAATATCTAATCGTATTTTCTCCTGCTACAGCTTGTTCTGTTGCTTCTTGCACTTTTGTGGTGCACCTTCAGAACAAAAGCCTTAATTTTCTATATAATTTCTAATTAAGTGTTTGAGGAGATTACACCTGAGAACATACAAAATCTTTTGGCTTCTTTCAGTGTGAAAAGGAGAAGCAATATCACATCTTGACCTTGAAATCCTTCCATGCTGCTCACAGATGCACCTGCCACTGGGATCGGAGCAAGTCAAATGATTATTTCATAAGCCAATACAAATTGTTCTCAGGAAACAGGTATGATCTGACTTAGCCTGGAGAATTAATTAACACTGAGCAAATTCCTGGTAAACGGTCCAGTCTCTTTCTCTGGATTGAGCAGATGAGGAGTAGGAAAGATAGAGGGGGAAGGAAGGCAGCTCTGAGGAAGTCAGTGGTGTGGGATTGTAAGGAATGAGAGGGAGAAGGATCACATGGGGGGATAAAGCATCTTGTGGCTGGCAGCTTGGTGGAGCAAGATAGGATAGGGCAAGCTTGACAAGGAAAGAACATTAGTATCTTGCTTACTATAATAATGACTTTCTTTCAGCCAAAGAAGTGCTACAAGAATCAGAGGAGAAGGCAGCAGCCCAAGAGGGATTGTGATCCTCTCAAGCAGCCCAGGTGATTATGTAGTTAATTGCTAGCATTACCTCTGCAGTGAGAGCCCTATGACATCTTGTCTGAGATGTAGGTTTATCCAATGTGCAGTTCACAAGTTTAAGGCAATACAGTTTGCTCCAAGGAATCTATAGCTGGTAAGTGAAAGAGCAGAACTCGCCTGGGTCAGTTACAGATCCTGTATGCCCTTCCTAAGAACAAGTAGCTACAGCTGAATGCAGCAAACCTCACTGCCCTGGGAGAATGGCAACTACACAGACTTTGCCTTTGGATAGACAGACAAGCAATAGCACGGGGATGGGGAGAAAATGTATCCTCTTTTTTTTGAGAGGCTTTTCTAGTGGGATTGTGGTCTGTTTTTAGGGAGCAAGAAAAAAGACAGTGGGAAAATAGCATGGTGTCCAGCAGAGCTTTAATTCTTGCCTTTGAAGACAAGAGGAGGGGCTCATCTGGCACGTCCTACATGCAGAAAATGATGCAGGCCATCTAACGTCTGTCTTGCTTTCTGTAAAGGTCTGTGTGTCCTGTGACACACTGCTTACCAGAACCCTGTGTCTGAGGTATGGCATTCAAGTAAGATCCTATGGGATGAATGCTCCTTGGATGAATTGTCATGGCAATCTTTTCCTTCATTCCAGAGTGGAAGAAACCAAAGACTAACAAGAGGTTTGGGAATGCAAAATTAGTGTGGAATGGGTGCTGCTTTCACATGGATGCTTAGAGTGGAGTATGGGGGAGAACTCCAGGGGAAAAAAAAAAAAAAAAAAAGAGCTGGAAAGAAGCAGTACAGAAAAAGACCAAAGAGAGTAAGTAGAAGACTGGGGCAGAGGGCTGGTAAACACTTGGGTTCCTCAGCTGGCCTAGAACAATGGTTGGAAGATGGGTGGACCAGAGAAGGATTTAAGGCCAAGCTCTGACTTGCAAACAAAATTCATGTTTGGATTTGACCCTGCTGATTGTCATGGGTGTTGCTGAGTTTACAGTTTTCCTCGCTGGGGAAGGAACACGTAGGGACAGGAGCAGCAGGGTCAGGTGTGGCTGCTCACTACTTCAGGCTTGGTGTTTCCCTCCCCGTGGACTTTTCTCTGGGAAAGTCCATTGTTGCTACAGAATCATTTACCATCATCTTCCTTCTCATTTTGGTTCAGAGGATGGAAAACGTGCAGCAAGTCAGAGGGACTTTGATATTGGAGTTGGTTAAATATGATTAATGCTTGGAATCACGTACATGCTTATTTTTATGTTGTTGAAATATGTTGCTTATCCTGGGACATGCCCAGCTGCATTTATCAGAAGCACTTTCCACTGCTTTTCTTCGGTTTAGCGGTAGGAACTCTAGTATCATCTCGGATTCTACCTCCTACTGCAAAAGGAGAGAAAATCCCTTTCCTTCCAACACCGTTTTGTCGCTTAGGGTTGCCAGAAGCACAAATGCAGTTAATACTATTGCATCTTCTCCTTAGAGAAGCTCCATCTGCTTTTCAAAAGTTATTATTGTTATTATTCTTATTTTAACACCATTCTTTTGAATACGAATGCTCAAAGCCAGTTCTCAGGTGCTGAGATGTATACATGCTTGGGGACAGTTAACAGCTTCATCGCTTTTACAAACAGATTCTGATGTTCACACAGAGCTCTGCTGGAAAAAGTGTCATGGCCAAAATGAAGGAGGGGAAAAGCCATGCAAAAGAGGAAATTGGAAAGGTTTTATTTCTGCGTTGCGAAGACCTGGGGCAAATCCATCATTAGTGGAGAGGCAGATGTACATAGAAGAGAAAGAAAAGCCAGTGAGATCAGTGAATACAAGTGATGGTCTCCAGTGCAGTCATGGCCACAGCTGTAGTGAGCCATGGATATACACAGGGTAGCTTTAAATGAGAGCCGGTGCTGCTGCATAGGTAGTAACAGCACTGTTGGTGGTGTAGCTGTGGGTAGTAAGGGCTGCCAGCAGTCCTGGAGGTTGGCCAGTGAGCTGCATCTCCACCACCCGAAGAAATCTTTTCAGGAAGATGATCAGAGCCACTCAGGAAGGGAGCAGCAGGAAGGAATCACAGCAGAGCTGTTTGCTGTTCACAGTGGGTCGGATGCATTTCTTAATTCCCATATTTATGTTCTCCCATGGTCCTGGCCCCTCTGAACCTACAGACACTGAACCCCCATGCTAGCCCAGTATTACTGGTATGTATATCACCAGTACCAGCCTGTGGTACAGCCACCCTAAGGGCTTCCAGGTGGTCCATGAATGAGAGCTTTTCCCCCTTCCAGCACTCACAGGGTGAAGGTTGGAATAACCTCTCCACAATGAAAATGAAATGAAAGAGCCTTCTACCTCCTTCTTACAAGCAGAATCCCGGCCTATTAATCAGGATGGCTGGAAGGGGGGGTGCAAAGCAGGGGAGAAACATATCTTTGTGTCTGCTTGACAACTTTGTAAGAGGCAATGTTACCATGGCAATGGGTGGTCTTTAGCGAGAAGGGGAGTGAGCTATAGTGTCAGGGTGAGGAGAAGGGGGAGCAGAGCTAAAGGGAGGCAGTTTGAAAGAAGAGGGGGAGAAGGGACTGTGAAGCAGTCATTTGTGGGTGATGGCCAGAGATGTATGTTTAGAGATGTACATTCAACAAAGGGCAGGCAGCTCTGACGGCAAATCTGGGGGTTGGCATGGCTTCCTTGAACACAGGCTCTCTCCTGAGCTGCTACAAGATGGGCACCTCTACAAGGGCCCACATCTTTCAGAGGGATCATCGCCCCTGGCAAATGGGGCACCATGCTGAGCCCCTGAAGCTTCTGCCTGGCCTGAAAGCCACCACTTAGATGTCAGCAGGCTGCTCGCCTCCATCCTACCCCCAAGTCCCAGCGCATGTTAGAGGAACCCTGTTGCCCATCCCAAGACGACCACACACCATGGCCACCACATAAGAGTTGGTTGGCAGCAGAAACCAGTTGTCTGGGTTGGAGCCAGAGAGATACTCCAGCACTGTAGCAAAACATTGCTGAAAGGCCGTTGCCGCATGGGAAAGGTCTCCTCCTCCCCACCTCGCTCGGATGTGGATGGAGTTCCTCCGGTCTCGTGTTTTTTGCGAGGGGAGGGGCCGGGTGGGCAGATCGTCTGACAGTCGGATGATTGTGTGGTAGGTGGGGAGGAGAGGGAACAAAAGCTGAGCGCTGAAAGCAGAGCGTGACCCACAAGCGCCGAGAAAAACCCAAACCGACGAGTTTCCCGTGAGCTCTGCGGCGGGGCGCAGCCTCTTCCAGGCCTCTGTGTGCGCCAGCGCCGGAGCTGCTCGGCGTTACGGCCAAGCACCTCGGTGCGGGTGACAACAGGGGGATGCCTGGAGGCCCAGCCATCCTCCACTCGGGCCCCAAGCCGGGCCGGGCCGCAGGAGGTGCTCAGCCCGGCGGTGCCGGCAGGTGGCAGGGCAGCCCCGCGCCTCGGCCCGGCCTCCGGCGGTGCTGCGGGCGCGGCGTCTCTATGCGGGGCTGAGGAAGCCCGGCTGCTCCACGCCTCGCCCCGCCGCCCTGCGGGAGGGCTGCTGGCTGCGGGGCACGCAGAGCTCGGAGCTGCTCCGGCCGTGTGCCGGTTCGGTCTTCCTGTGTCGTCAGCCGTGCGACGTGTGGCTGCAGGCGGCGTGAAGCTGGGCCTGGTGGCGGCTGCGGGTGCCCTGCCCCGTGCGTTATTCCCGGGTAGTCTGCGAGAGAAGGCTGCTCGGGAGAGTGATGGGCATTTTTATTATTATTAATGTCAGCGTGTTCGCACTGAGGTTAGATTACAGCCCCATTGTGAGCGGCTCGGAGACAGCCTGTACTCTGGGAACACGCCGTCCGAACAGGAACGGCAGCAGAAAGGGCAGGGAACGAGCAGAGCCGGAGGAGAGGAAGCGCTTTTCCTCCGGTTCATGCAGCAGAAAACAGACCTCTCGCACCCTCCTCCTGCACCCATGCAGGCCCCTTATCCTTTGGACCGCACGGTCCTCTTGTGTAAGTGGAATAAATAACCTGTGACTGGCTTTTTTTTTGGTGGTTCAGCATTTGTAAATGCTGACCGTTCACCTTTTGGTTAAAGCTAAACTGGCCTTGTTTCCCCAGAGTTTTGACATATACAGGGAGCCCAGAGCCCGCTTGGGCCCGCAGAGGCAGTCATTAACCTGTGGGGTTCCTAGCTGTGCCCTGCTGCCCATAGGTGCCAGAGCTCTGATGGAGGAGTGCTGCCCACCCAGGGACTGCTGCAGGCAGCTGAACCATTCACTCCAGCTTACAAATCGATTCCAGAGATGTTTGAAGGGAGGGAGCTGAGGGGAAGCAAGATTTGCAGAGGGAACCGGCCTGGCCTTTTTGAATTCAGCCGCAGAGTTAGTTAACAAAGTTGCAGGTTCTCAGTCTCCTTTGCTCTTTCTTTGCCAACTCTTTTTTTTCTTCCCCCCTCCCTCCCCTCCTTTTCTTTTCCCTTCCTCAATATAAATACCCTGGGGCAGTTTCTTTTCTTTTTGGTATGAATGTGATGATCTTTCGGGCCTGCGATTGGCTCCGCGGCTTGTCATCGGGGACACACCTCCTGGCGAGGGGCCACCGCCTCCCCCCTCTTGTGAAAGCTTCCCCTTGTAACAAGTGAGCGTAATTACATCAGTTACTCACTAGAGCACAGACCTGCTTTAAATTTTGGCCTCTCTCAGCCTGTGAGAAGCTGAAGGACTAGAAAATGCGGTTTCAAAGGCCTGTAACATTCTGGGGCGTGCAACTCAAGCTGGGCTTTTCCCTCTCGGGAATGGAGTCTCCTAGTCACATGTGAGGAGGAATGAATATCCCTACCAGCCACTGAAATGGCTATAAGTTAAGAGAGCAGACATGCTGCACCAAAAGAGGATTTCCACTTTGCCAGACCCTGGCCCACTAAATGAAAAAAAAATACATATCTGATCCCTTTTGCTTCTAGAGGTGCTGGGAAGGAAGATGGCTGAGTGAACTGGAGGGGCTGTGAGTGATCTCTGCAATAGAGTAAAGCCAGCTAAAAAAGGGCATCTGCTAACAAAAGAAAGTGTATTTCATCCAGCAGCCATGGACTGCAGGACAGGGTCGGTCGGGCATTTCAGGGGAAGAGTGGCCCTGAAGAGTGGCATTTAATGAGCTGGGTGGACACGACAGTAGCAGTTTGACACCTATCAGATGGGTTGGGATGGGAACTTGCAGTGCTTCTGTGGGCTTGTTCCAGTAAGGGCTGAGTGCGGGTGAAAGCATTCTACTCATGCTCCAGATGGAGGATTCTCCACTGGGTAAATCACTGTAGCACATGGGAAGCCAGTGCTGTCCCTGTTCCACACTGCCAGGGCAGAGCGTGGCCATTAAAGAGGAAAGTTTCAGTGCAAGGAAGTGATGTTCTGAGTGATGAAGAAAACTCACCACTTCTTATCCCAGGACATTTGGTCCTTGAGGGACACAGTCATGCATGTCGGAGATGCTACTGCTGCTTGGGGAGCTGGAAGGATGAAGATGAGGTGCAAACCATTTGACTAAAGCTGAGTCCTGATGTATAGGCATTTACTGAGTGTCAGAACTACTGTTCTGACACAAGATGAAGCTGGGCCTTTTCAAACACGTCTTGCAATAATTATACAAGGAAAGACACCTTTCTCCTCTTGTCCTCCAGCTATTATCTAGCACATAGGTGTTCACTGAGACCAAGCAACTGAACAGATTCAGCCCTGGTCTAGATCAAGCAGAGCAGACCTTGAGCTGGCTCTCTCAACTCTCACTGCTTGACTAGTGGATTGACTGGAACCCTTTTTTCCATGTCTCTGTCCTTCAGTTCTCCACCTTCCTCCAAAATCAAAATAACCACCTGCTTCCTACCCTGCATCAAAGGGTCTTCTTTCTGGACTTGCCATCGGAACTGATGTAACCCTATGAAAAATGTAGGTTTTCATGAGACAGCATTTTCCCAAGGACATAAAAAGCTCCTTTGTTTCTCTCATTAGCTCTCAAAGCAATTGGTTCAGTGATGCTGTCTGTGTTTTCTCCCACGGACCTTTTCCTGGAGCTGTCAAGAAGCTTCCTAGGTCATGGTCCATTCAAAAGCTGCCAGGAGTTGCAGGATGCTGCAGACCTGGTCTGAAAACCAGCAAAGAGCATTACTTCATTATTGCGGCACTAGAAATATGACAAATAATGTTAGGGGCTTTCCATGGTACCAGCTGTTCTATCATTTTCAGTAAGACTGGGATTTAGGTACCCAAAACTGAGTGTACCCTCTCTGAGATGTGCTCCAGGGTGCCTGACACCTCTGCTAGTCAGGACTTCCCTGCCCTATGCATCCTATGGGCTGGAGAGCTGGGATAGATTGGACAGTGTTTAAGGTCTAGATATCTGGCACGGAGGGAGCAGGCAGAACAATGGGAGTTTGTGGTGCCGGGGACAGGTGCATCAGCAGGCCACAGAGCATTTCCACATTCCCAGATGTGCTGTCCACCTCTGCCCTGACCTCTGGGCTGGGGTGGGAGTGTTCTCTCCCAGCTTTGCTCTGCAGGATATCAAAGCATATTGACCCATTTCCCTTGCCTGTGAATGTCTACCAATTCACCTCTCTTATATATGCTTTTCAGGTAAGATCAAGCGTTCATTCTTTCTATTACTATTCTCCCTGATGTCCTCTGCAAGCAGTCTATTGGCGAGTGATGAAATTCTTTATGTAGAAACTGAAATGTAGGGACCGCATGGACAAAATAATAACGCTAGTCATAATAATAAATAGCAGCCCCATTCGCTTTACTCCGCAGCTCGCAAAACAACAGCCCAGTCCAAATTCTCATCTGCCGTGGAGATAAAAGGTGTGATTTACTCTGTCGGCTGTGGAGAGCAGACACACACAAGGCAGTTATCTCTGGTCATAAACAAACTGGAGTGGCTTTGCCTTTTAACAGGCTCCCTTCTCCTCTCCTGAGGAGTGCTACTTTCCTCCTTACGTAACCCTCTGGGCAACTCCACTGACCTATTTTGTTTTAATAAACTCGAGCAGTTTGAGTTATGCGCCCTCCACTTCTCAGACGCCATTGCCACTCCACAGGGCTCCCTTTCCTGCCCTGCTCCGCAAGGCTGCGTAGGTAATGTCTTGGGAGAAGTCAAATAAATGGCTTCCATGTTCTGACACAGCCCATATGTGCTAAGCTTCCCTTTTGACTGTTAGCCTTGGAAAAGAGAAGGAAAAACTGAGTTGTCTAGGAAAAAGCATAGCCTTTCAGAAACAGTTTTTTATTACCTTCCTTATCATTCCTTTAAGGCCATAAAGATTATACCAAAGAAACTATTAAGTTTTCCAGGATTGCAAAATATTTTATCAATGATGCACACGAGGCATGCCGTTCCACTTTTCAGTTTTCTTTTTGGCATTAAATTTCCTTTTATGTTCAAGGATTTGATCTTAATGTTCCCTCCGTACCTTTCTGTTTCCATCCTGCTTGGAGGCAGTCAGACATGGTTAATGGTTTCTTCTAGCCAGGAGCCTAGAGTGAGCTGCAAATAGAAGACCTTGCAGGCATTAAAAAACAAACAAACAAACAAACAGTGAACATGGGAACTAGAACTGTGGCACCATGATTTCTAGAGGGGCTGAGCTTCTGGCATTCCCTCCTTCATGGGTCCCAATGTGGGAATAAACTTCAGGAGAACAGTGACTGGTGGCACTGGTTTTCTATAGTGCCTCATCTGCTTAAGTTCACATAGGGTATATTCTTCCACTAAAAAAATATTATTAAAATATATTCTTTCGCTGAAAAACATCTGTGAAAACCTAACACTGTAATGCTTCTAATGCTTTAATTCTGGGATCTGGGCTGAAATTGCTGCATACTGGTGTATCCACCAGGTTATCCTGGGAAACAACTAGGGCTCAAATGCAGCAGCAGGCTGTTTGAGATTCTCTTCCCCACATGCTACAGTGGAGGAGCAGATTAGTGTCCTGCTCGTAATGAGTCCCTTACAAATCCCATTCTGGAAAAGGATATCCAGAGCTTTGGGAGAAACTCTGCAAAGAGTCTCATGAGAGGCCCAATTCTTCACACTGGGAAGTGCTGTGGGTGGACTGCAAAGCTCTACTGGATATTGAGTTAATCCAAGATTTACATGCCATAAGCCTGCAAAATTGGGCTGTGGTGGGCTTTAGCTAAAGCAGTGTTAGCTAACCTCTTAAGAAACCCAATTTTTCTCTACCTTGCAGTCTTTCCAATGGGTCTTGTTTTCCAGGTCCTGATCTTCAGCTGGCAGAACACAGCTTCATCCCACTGAAAAGCCAGTGGAGCAGATAGGAGGATCTTAACCTGGCACAATTCTGTTTCCTGATGACATTCTTGTTTCCACCAGGCAGGACAATGAACCAAACACTAGCAATGGAAGAATAGCAGATAGATGACTGGCACAAAGATCCTCCATTCACCTCTCCTGTAGCATTTACTATGAACAGAATCCAGAGCAGGGAGGTGAGACTTCGGTGGTGTTGGCACAAAGAAGACAGGAGTCTTAACTCAAGCTGAGTTGCAGTGGAAAAACTTTTATCATGGAAGTGCCAAGTATAAATCTCTATCTGAGACTCCACAGTTGAGACACTTCAGAAACAGGACTGTAATACCAACTGAAATATAACAGCGGTATTATAGCCATGTACATCACAGTGTGCCAACCTTTTCCATAGTGTCCCACGTGGAGAAGCTTCCCTTTTCCTACAGGATCAGACCTCCTGCCTGGGGTGGGCAGAGTGGTTGGGAGCATGGGACCTCTGAGCGCAGGTGCCTTGCCAATCTGAGCAGATATCTCAGCATCAATTTAGGCAATGCTCATATTTTCCAGGTTCTTTCTCCTGTAATGCAACAGTATGGAAAGACCCCATGACTAGAACATGAAAAACAGGTGAAGGAGGGAGCTGCTGGGTGAGCTTACAAAATATGTAAGGAAAAACAGTCTCTTGGATAGTGCCTTGTGATGCTAAAGGCACCCACAGTCTTTTAATGGCAGCTTAAAGGAATCTGCTCACTGGGCAGGAAGGAAAGGCCTGAACTGTTCTCAGCTCTCCAACTCAGACAACAGAAAGTATCAATTACAAACTTTAAATTCATTTTTAATTCTTTTTTCTCTTTTGAAAGAAAATGGAAAAGAAATGTGAAGCAGTGGCAGTCTGTGTCGGGGAATGAATTCTAGTATATTTGATAAAAAAAGCTTCTTTTTGTTTTGTTTGAAGTGTCAAATAACACATGCTTCCTGCCAAAGCTTTTCAGAAAGTTGAACCAAACCACTGCCTTAGCATCTGGAACTAAAGCTTGGTAAGTGCTAAACCCACTTTTGACTACTACAACTCTTCCGTGAGTAGGAGACGATGACTGTTTGTCCATTTCAGTTTATTCAAAGACTTAGATTCAGTGGCTTGTTCCTTCAGCATTGAGAAACTGTATGAGGTTTGGAGAAAGCAGACAAGCTTGTTTTTCCCCTCTGGTTTACAAGGAAAATAAGGATGAGAGGACAAGATCCAGCAGATCCGAAATGTTGGGGTATATGGTGTCCCGGAACAACCTGTTTAACCCACCAGCCACTGACAGTACTTCCTTTGTTTACTAGTACTTTTTCTTCTCTGTTTTGCGATTAATGTGGTTTATTTAAGTAATAAAAATTTAAGAGTTCAATAAAAAATGGTTTTAGACTTCTTAGTGGATTCAAATTTCATTCTAAATGCAACCCGATATAAATCAATTCGAAAGAAAAACAGTCGTCCCGTAATAAATTAGGAATGAATAATGCACAATTTTCCAGATAGAAAAATGCAATAATCAAGACCTAATGAAAGCACGTAAAATTGTAGATAAATACGCATAGATAAAACTCTACTGTGAACAGTAAATAACAGAGTTGGTAGGCAGGCTGTGCACAGTTCAGAGTCAACAGTCTTAATGGTTACAGCCTGATGAGTATCAACCTTTCATTAGGGAAAATAATTAAGGATAAATGGAAAAAAAGCTTTGAATTAATATTTAAAACTAAGCTCTCCTGCTTGCTAATTTAATTGGGTGATTTAATCTGTTTGCTGAGGTTCAAATTGATCAGTTTTAGTTCAGTTTCCCTGTGTTTACAGGATGGATGGGGTCTTATGCATCTGAAGTTTCCCCTTTAGCTCTGCGAAGCTGAAGCCAAACCTCTCTGGACTCAGGGCACTTTCCTCACCAGTCTGCCAGGAGTCTGCCACCAGTCTGGAGAAAGCCTTCATTATTAGTCAGTGCCTAGTGCAGTTTCTAGTAGGTAGCTTCTGTCGCTGCCTAACGCATCACTAGCAAGCATGATTGTAGCATTCCTGCAGAGGAACCAGGAAACAAGTTGCTCTGATGATGACACGTGCTAGCAGCTTGAATTGTCCCTCCCCATGCTGCATCTCTCTTTCAATCTAGCCTGTCCTGTTCCATCCCATCCCATCCCATCCCATCCCATCCCATCCCATCCCATCCCATCCCATCCCATCCCATCCCATCCCATCCCATCCCATCCCATCCCATCCCAACCGCTTGGGTGCCTGAGGATCTTAAAGCTCTGTTTTCATTAGGCTCTATGGGAACACCATGTGTGTATAGGTGCGGAGTTCTACTCTCTGTGTGAACTTGTTCTGACCTTGGTGTGCACCACTGAGCACTATGTACCCAGGATATGTTAAGGATAAGGCATGAGGCAAGCAGTAGTGACAGACTGACTTCCAGCATGCAATGAGACGATGAGACAAAGGCAGGCAGTGGTCAGGGCAACTCTGTGCTACGTCACATTGGTTCTCAGCTGTCTTTGTATGCAAACAATTCCCCTAGTGCAAGATACATGCTGCGTGTTTGCATCTCTACCTATCTGCTAATTATCCCATTTATGTCATGAATCAGCTTCTCCACAGAGGAGAGACCCATGGAACAACACGTGGCACCTATTTAATGTATTTACTGTGGTGTATTTACTTTGTTTAACTAGTAATGGCACAGATCGCAGGGAACTTACCAGGAAAAACATCTTCCTATATTCCATGGAAAATACATGCACAGTTGTCTAGCTGGGTTCCAAAACAACCCATACTTGTCGTCCCCAAATTGATTTTTGTTTTCCAGCCTTCCCCATCAGTCTCCTGTTGCTGTTCGTGAGTTCCTTCCTCTGGCTGTAGATGCCTATCAGCATAACTGGAATTCATGGCATGACCTTTGATTCATTCTGTCCTCATGCCAGACTCCAGCAGGTCTCTGTTATCAGATACTAAGGTCTATTATAACCTGAAGTGCATGCACAAATTTACCCAGGCGGGTATGCTGGTATCCTTGCCTGATAGTTCCTCCTTCCCAGAGGAGCACGGGCATCTCTCAGCCTCCTTAGGGCCGCCAAGGCCTTTCTTTACATAAGGAAAATATGTTGGCACAAAAGGCAAATGGTTACACATGCTTCTGCTATTTTCCCTTTCGGAGGGCAAATGCTCGTTCATATCCCATGATGTCATCTTTTGACACTACGTATTGATGTGCCAGGCAAGTATAGTGCCCTCATCTGCTATCTGCCTCAGCCTGCAGGGACCCTCTGACCCTGGAGCACAAGGATTTGTCCTGATTCTCCTCTTCAAAGGAGAACAAGGAGGAAGGAAGTCAAAGGAACATTGATTCCCCAGGCAGAGGCACAGGAGAGGGATGTGCTTTGCTCAACATCAGCTTGGGGGCTGTGGCAGAGCTGGGGACAGAAGCCAGACCTTGTCATCCCCAGCACTGTCCTTCCACAATACTATTGCTGTTTTTATAGTGTGCATGAGTTCTTACAAGCAGTCCTGTCTCCCAAGTGGACACCACAGTCTGGGTCATGGCAGGATACATCCTATATCTGGTTGACCTGCTGCACTGCTCCAGAAGCTGCAACACAGCAAAGGTAAGGGCTATACTGCAAGCAGGATGTTACTAGCAGCAGATGGGATGCAGAGAGAGCTCCTGTTCTGTCTGTGTGCCTCCAGAGATGCCTACTAGGACCATTTGAGCCAAAAAGCCCGATCTCATTTCCTCTAATACCCTCGCTGTGTTCATCAGTGGTCATTAGGAAGTGTTGCTGCAGCAAGTGGGAGGAGGTAGCATGGACCTTGTGTGACAGAGCCACGTGCCGACAAACTAGAGTGCTTCAGCTGATCCAAAGGGATTTTAGTTGAACTGCCTTCGCCCACTGTGAGCGAGTGCCAATTTGTCAAGCCTTGGTGACACTACCTGGCATCAGGCAGTACAGCAGGTGGACATGTGTGCTATCTGTGGGACTGCACTAGCGTTTCCCCCTAAAGGACCACATATATCTATTATGCCTTTGCAGTCATTGAATGCAGGAAGTGCCTTTGGTGTACGTGCTCATTACAGTTATCCTGGAAGATGCTTCCCACTTACCACAGTGTCTCTCAGTTTATCACACAGCAAAAGCAAGATGAGGCTGACAACAGGCTCAGTAAATCCAGCCTTAGCTCATCAACTAGCAAGTTCTGATGCCAGGTTCTTGCTGCTTAAGGATGTAGGGAACTCCCTGTTAAATTTCCTTCCAGAATGGTATAGGGTTAGTGTCAGATTTGGCTTTAATCAGATCATAGGCACCTTTTAGCAGTGCAGATTTAAAACCAGCACATACAAGGGAGTGCAGTAAGGCCACCTCCAATGAGTGCCGCTTGTTCTTACATGTGTGCTGTGTGCTGTTCTCACACACAGCTTCATACTCCCTGGTTATACATTAGCAATGACACATTCTTTAGCTCAGGTTTGAGTTAGATGTAGATTGAGGCTCTATATGACCAGCTGCGGTTGGGGAGAAACAAAATGTCACTAGGGATCAAATATTTTCTGGTCCCAGATTAACAGACAGAACTTGTGACAAACCACTGCTGCTAGTTACTGATATTCATTAGTATGAGCCTGTTCCAGATTGCAAAGCTGAAGCCATCTATCTCAGATGTAACAAAGGTTAAGAGACTGCCATGATTACACACACAAGCAAAAAAACCCAACAACTGGTAGAAACGGGATCATCAAAGTGGGGCCATTTATGTCACAGGAAACATATTTGGGCGATTCTTTCTGGGCAGGAGTTGAGAACTATGATTTCTAGAGAGCCCTAGATGTGTTACAAACACATCCCTTACAGAGTCTCTTGGACAGCACCGGGAAGGCAGGACAGGACAGAAACTTGTTGATTCTCCCTTTTATCAAACCGGGCAGTGACTGCACAGGTCAAGTGTTGTCCTGGCTCACTCATCTAGGTCAGTGCAAATGTTGCTGGGGTGAAACCAGTGTTTCAGCTATCAGAAGAGAAGATGTTGGCCTAATACACTGACAGAGAAAGGATGTATTTTTGGAAAAACCTAGTAACTGCGCTGTGGTGGTGATTTCTTTCAGTTGTTTTGTAGAACAAGTGACCCATGCTGGGACAAGTTGGATATGGCCCTCGTTCTTCTGTACCTCACTTCTCTCCAGTGCTGGCTCCTGGTACAAGTCTCAGTGCAAAATGGGTTACACACAGCAGTGTGCTGACATGTGGTTTGCTGGCGAACAAACAGCAGATTTTCCCAATGCTTTCATTCTGCCAGTGGGAGGTAAAATTTAAGGAACATTAACATGAATAAGTGACTTTCTATGGCAGCTGCATTTACCGGTCCTGCTTCTCTCCCTTGTCTCCAAATTTCTGACATGACCTTTGATAAGAAAGTGTCTTGCTGGAATGACACTAGATTGCTGGGAGCTCTTGTGGGACAACCCCTTATCAAAGACTGAGCGCAGCCGTGACCGGCATGGAGTGCCAGTCCAAATTTACCCAGGCTGCTATGTTGGCACACTTCCCTAAATTCTCAACTTCACAAGCTTTTATCCTGCACTGCAAAGTGAGGGCATCACGGACTCTCCTCTTAGCTGCCACTAAACCCATTTGACACCACAGAAATATGCCCAAGTGAGAACATGCTCACGCTCCCAACCCATGTTCAAATCTCCCCTCCCTAAAAACCTCAGGAAAGAAATGTTCGAAATATGTCTTTCCCAAGCACGGTTCTGTTTACTCGATGGTGATTGTTCAAGGAGGTGTTTTTGGCTTCTCCTCTCCCATTCTTAGGTTCTCAGCTGAACAAGGGCTGTATTCTTGTCACGGTGTGTATCGGGCAATGAAGGAGAAGCAGCAATGCCTTTCTGGTGCCAGCTGGCACCATGCCCTGTAATTGTTGTTGAATGGGGATGTAATAATCGTAATAGTATGTTTCTCACTCAATTCAAACCTCTCCTGAGATGCTCTTTTTATTTGAGGGGGGCAGGGGGGATCTGTGTCTCTCTGCACGTCTCAATCTGCCGCTCCAGCTGGTTTCTTTATCCTTCTGACCATGCCTGTGGCAAACCAGGTGCTTCTGGAAGGCTGTGTGCTCTGCTTCACCCCGATGCACTCCTCAGCTGCTGTGGGAACACAAAGACAAGCCCCCGAATGAGCACCAGAAGGGCTGCTGGGCTTCAGATCTGCCTCCTACGGCTCTCTCTGCCATTTGGTTTCTGCATCTGAAAGAAGGCACCAAAGCACCGGGACAGCTTGTACGGTAGGAGAGGGGTGGCTCAGCCCCAAGTCTTCCCTTCTAACTTCCCTGCCTGTCTGGCCTTTAGGAAGTAGAAGGGAACTCAGCCATTAATAACCCTTGCAGTTTTTTGGCCTCCACGCTGAGCCTGTCCATGAGAGACCAATTATAATTGTGCGGCAGCCAGAAATCTCAGCTAAATGGCCAAAGCCCTCTGATTCTGAGAAATTCTGGGGGAAGGATTTCTTTGTGGAAGGAGAGGATGAGAACAAAAAAAAGAAAAAAAAAAAAAAGGAAGAAAAAAAAAAAGAGGATTTTCTTGGACACATGGCAGGCTGTGAGCAGGGCCAGGATTTCATACAATGCAGATTGCTGTAGCTGACTCCAACACGAGGCCGTGTGCTGCTGCAGACCCAGCACAGGGCAGGGATTTCTCCCTCTGGTTCTTTCCAGAAGACCCCACCACCACTCAGCTCCCTCCAGCAGGCACCTCACAGTAGCAAGTGCCTTAGAAAGGGGTGCTTGAACCAAAGCCAAGACCCCAAGAGCTGGTCCCATTTCTTGATGCCTGAGTAATGGGGTCCTTGGGGAATTCTGTCCTAATGGTCAGCCTGCACTGTGTGTTGGCTGTGCACATTTAACCCATGTATGTGTCCGAATGGGAGAAACCTGCCAGGCCCAGACACCTTCTTGGCTCAGCTTATTTCCATGTGGAAAATGAGCAGTTATTTTGAAGGGCTGGAGGTTGTTATTGCAGTAGCTCTGGGTCATCCTCTTCCCTCCCACATGCCAAAAGCTTGGGTATCTCAGCACACCAAGATCTAAATTCTACATTTCCTAAGCAAAAGTGAAGATTAAAATGATTGCAAAATATATTATGAAATGGGGGGGAAAAAAAAGTAAAATCTCTTTGTCGAGAGGTTTATCCCTGAGCACATGTCAGGTCTGTATAACAATGCAGGGAGGGAATATGTGCAAAAGACTTTATGACAGATGAAGGCTTAAAATGTGTAACTTTTTCAGGAGTTAATCCTAAGTACAAGAACATTTTACAGATGCATGTTACATGTTTGGCTTCATTCAGGTGCAGATGCAAGGGTAGGTGAAGAGAAAGCATTGCACATGTTTAGTTATATGATGAATGGGTAGGAAGGTGTATTGTTCTTAGCTGGGACACAGCTCTGCTGCCATCATTTGCTTACCCAACAGTTACATTTGGAAACAAGGGGGTTCTGTAAGGTGTTGTTTGTTTTTTTTTTAATGCTACTTGTTCAAGGAAATACAGCTGTACATGTCTCTGTTCATTGCAGAGGAGCTGGACTAGATGACCTTTATTGATCCCTTCCAACTCCAATGATTCTGATTCTGTATTACCAAAAGCTGGGAATGGGCAGAAAGCACAATGGAGCCACCCTAGTTTAGAAGTGTGGCAATGATAATGGTAGGGAAGGGTTGAACCTCATGCCTTGATCCCTCCTGGGACAGTGTGTGTGGACAGATGTCAGCACTGGCTTTTCTCTAAGAGGCAGCAACTGTCTTGTCAGTTTTGTGAATGTTATGAGTAGGCGCTTAGTAAGCACTCCCAAAATGTCAGTGTTATTCTAGGTGCAAAAATAGTTTGAGGAGCTTCACAAGAAAGCTCTTTGCTCCCCGAGAGAGTAGGAGTAAAAAGATCTTTGGAAGATTCTGGCCCATTTGTCTATGCTATTACTAATAGCATTTCCTGGATAAGCAGTTGTGTTGCTGGACTATGAGAGTAGATGACAAACAGAGAAAATCACCTTTGTGGTAGTTTCCTAACTTTGTAATTTTGGTAGTGTTGGCAGCCGTGGAGTAAGACATATTTTGTCCAAGAAAGTGGTACAGAAAGTTGGGTACTGAGAGAGAACCTAGAAGGTCGATGTTTTCTTTAAGAATTCTGTTTCTTCTAGCTCTGCTGCTTGATGCCTTGCTTAGTGTGAGTAAACACTGAGATACTTCCACAGCTCCTGTGTGGGCTCCAAGGGCATTCCTACCTAGATAAGACTGGTTCCTAGGAGCTTCACACTCTTGCTGCCCACTCCTCTGTGATGATGGTCTGGATTATCTACAATTGGCCAGAGCTCTGGTGCCCAAGCCTGGCTGCAAAGCACCAAAGTCACAGAGTCATTGCAACCCTGAGAACACAACTGAAACTCTAATCCCATTATAACGATTCAATGTACTTTCCTCAAACTTTTAATAGGGTAACATGTACCTGAATAACTAGATTTCCTCCTCATATCCATGATTCCGCTCTTGGCGATGATTGGAGAACTATGATAACATAATCTGATTTGGATGGCCTGTGCAGGCACCACCGGGCAGCTGTTGATATCAAGTTAGGAGAATGAAGATGTATGGTCCACAGGAATATTCAATTACATGGTTTCCTTTCCAAAGGTAATAGCCTGATGAATAACAAAGTTACTTGCCCTTTTATTTTATTTCATTTATTTATTTATTTATTTATTGCTGTCACCATCTCTGTTTCCAGGGGTTTCTATTGAGTTATTTTCATTTTTCTATTCAGCACCCATCTGGAGATGGATGGGAGTTCCCTCTGTTTCTGGAAGCCACCACTGCTGAATCAAAATCAGCTGCCTGTGTTGGAATACTGTTAAAACATCAAAGTAAAACTTGTGTGCAATAGAGCCTGGCTTTCTAGATCCTGTTAGCAGAAGCCCTTGGAGACAAACTCTCAACAGCCCATCTTGCAAGCATTTGCAACTAGTCTCAGCTCCCAATAAAGAGCTTCATTGCAGAGACAACTGAAGACCTTTTTCACTTCACCCTCTATAACTAGACTGGATGTCTGAGAAGTGCTGAGTTCACTGAGATGTCTAAAGTGGAGTGAAAAGCCACAAAGAAGCTTTCCCTAAAGATGCTGGGCACCACAATTACTTTACTAATCATCTGTCTGAAAAAGCTCTCCCTGGTTTGTAAAGCAGAACTAAAGGTTATGAGTAGATGTCATCCTTGTTCATGCACTGACAGACTACTCACATAAATTTCTCCCTTATGGACTGAATACCTTGGGCTTGTGCTGAATTTTCTGACTGGGGTCCAAATACAAGCTCAGCTTGACTGGGACTCTCCTTCCCACTTTGAAACTTCACGTCTGCTCTCTAGAATAATAGAAGCATTAAGATTGGAAAAGACCTATAAGGTCACCTAATCCAACTGTCCACATACCACCAATATTGCCCACTTAAACCACATTCCTCAGTGCCACTTCTCCACATTTCTTGAACACCTCCAGGGACAGTGACTCCACCACTTTATCCATCAGCATTCAAAGGAGGAGGCCACAGTACTTACAGCCCACCTGTGCTTTAGGGGCAAAGAGCATTTCATTTCTCCCTGTCATCATGCAGGACTTGGGAAGTGACAAGTACTATGTTCTTCCAAAAGCGCTTTAAGCCTTTTGCGGATATTTAGTAGCTTTCAAAAGATTTAAGGAAGAACACTTCCATCCTCTTTCAGATGTGGGAAAGAATTAGCAAATGGTGACTTACTACCCCAAATCTCTTCAGTGAACCTCAGTCTCTTCTCCAGAAATAGTTTGTGCCATTCTCTTCCCAGTACGTGAGACATCTGGTGTTTCTTGCTCCTGTGAATGTTTCTGGGGACTGTTTTTTAATGTTTTGGCATTAGACAAAGGGGTCTTTGCATACCAGTATTTCTGTCCTTCCCCAGTCTCATCCCCTTTCAAGTTTTTGCTCCAGCTGGATTCTGCACAAACATTTTAAATTGCATAGCACCCAGGAAAAAGCATTATGGAATGATTGCCTGGTCTCCCATACCTGCTGGAAATAATAAATCAGCTCACGGTGCTAAAGGTGCTAAAGGTAAACTCAACATTTGAATGAACCTCAAGAGCTTGTGGAATTGAACGGAAAAGCTCCCAATGATATTAATGACCTTGTAGCAAGCTTCTTCTTGAACATAGTACCAAATTAAATCAAGGTCACTCTGGAGCAGGAGAGACACACGTACACTGAAGTGACATAAGTAGAAAGTAAGTTTTATTTAGCGGACAACTATCTGAGTGCTGGTTTCACTTAAAAATATAGGAAGTAAAGGGCTATAGAATAGACTGGAGGAATTTTCTCTCTTTTGCCTTTTTGAAAGAAGCATATGAACTTTAGCATAGAAGAGCTGCTCCAGTTTTGTGATTTATGACAGACGGAAATACAAACAGTTCTGCAATCGTCAATAACCATCTTCCTCGTTCCACTGAAATCTCACCTAAGGCTATGTGTTTTTGTTCCTAAATTGTCATGATACTCAGCAGATGTGAGGGTTATTATCATCAGATAATTTCTGGGGGAAAAAAACAACATGCAAAAAGGTGCCAAGTGTAATTTTCTTCCTTGGGCATCATGTAAGGACACATAAAGGCAGATGACACCTGAACTTGGAATAGAGACAACTCCCAGCCTATGGAATCCTTAAAGCAAGGGGTGGGAGACAGGGAGTGCAATTCTTCTCTTAGCTAAGGAAGTCAGGGCACGGAGAAGGATGTGCATGAGACTGCACAGGTTTAGTGGCAAAGCTTAGAGTTGAAGCCAGGTGTTGTACTTTCCATTGCTGTTGCTTAACCATAAGAACTCCTTGTCTCCCTGAAGTTTCCTGATTAGACCTGAACTCAACTGTTGCCACACCCTGAATGTGATGATAGTTATTATTTATATGTTTTATTTTCTGTATCTAATGCTGCCCTCAGCAAAATGCCATGCAAGAACTGAATCATTGTCTCAATGGGTACTAAAAGATCAGTGCTTCCATCTAACCCTGTGCACAGACTTCCAAAGATAGCACTTAAGTGATGAAATCAGTGCCATTAGACATAAAGATGACTCTGCTGAGATTCCAGTTCTGTTTCCAGCAATGCCCGCATGCCAAACTCTATACAGCTTGGACACTGTGGAGAAATCCCATCATGGCCATTTCTCATCATCTGTCTTCTCAGAAGGAGTGTGGTCACTAGGCACTGCCAACAAAGGTTTTAGCTTTGAGCTGGAATTGAAGAAGGAGACTTTCTGGTCACAGCCACACTAGGTCAGCCCACCTCACTGGCTGTTTATGAAAGCAATTTTCAGAGTCACAGATGGAAAATTCATTATGGGAGCTGACTGTTAAAGCCACAAGGATCGCAGTGGCCGATCTCATCACATCATTTGAAAACCCAACGTGAAGGACTGACTCTGCCTAGCCAGTTGGCAGTCCAGGCACTTTGTTCTGCCCCACTACTTATCGAATCCAATACATGTTGGTAAACCAGAACACGTGTTTTAGCCACCATCACAGACTGGACATAAAGAGTCCAAATGATGACAAATTTGCCACTTTCCCCAGGAAATGTTTTTAGTTATTTCTTTCATCAAACCTTAAACAGCAAGATAAAGCATAAGAAAAATTCTCTCTTTCCCTCCCAGCAAACTCCCTGAAAATGTGTGTCTTACATCCAGTTTGAATTTGACACATCTGATCTTGTGGATCAGACTTTTTTAGTCCCTTCTTTTCTTGGATGCATTTTTCCTTGGTAGATCATTAAGACATGAGTGTCCTCTACTTTTTCTCCGACAATTTATACGGTATCCTGAAGAGTTTTTCATGTTAGAGAGTATCTTAAAGATTTTATGTCATGTCTGCAGCTCATTTCGGAACCTTTTCCAGTCATTTTGCATCTTCCTTCAGCGTTGTCCTACAGTATATGCTTTGTTAGTGTTGTGCCTGTGGGAAAATCATGTCCTCAACTGCTAATCCATATCTTCTAAGTTAGCTGCCAGGAGGAACAACATAGGTTTTCTTGCTCTGTCTGAAGGCAGCTCCCAGTGAACTATCTGCATAATCCATCAGAGCTTCCCAGAGTCATTGCTTTACAGAACACAGTCTCACAAATACATAGTTTGTATATTTGCCCTATTCTGTGCTACATTCCACTAGGATAGAACTTACAACAAACACCACCTTACTGTCACCCAGTTACGAACATCAGAGGTCACTCTGTAACACCAGTCTGCTCTTACTGATGTTTTCCTTTCCCCATTTTCTGTCTAGACACTCCCCAACACACAGAGCATGGAATTCTTCTGTCTTCCAGAATAAGGAACATCCCACTTCCTTCCCCTGCCTCACCCACATTCAGATGAAATTGTCATTTCTCAGTATCTGTAAGCTATCCATGTTTTAATACACTGTATTCCTCTAGATTTCTCTCAGTCTGCATTGCATGTTCTGATCAGTGCCAACTTTTGGGAAATCTGATCCATGTTCTTATTTCTTTATTTTATAGTATGGACTGGAGGATCCAGAGGAGTTGTGCACTGTAATGAGCAACGTGTGCATGTGAGAAAACATTCCATGGCCCCAAGCAAATATAACCTATGCAGAGTGTAGGGCGAGGATAGGCAGATGCCAGGAAAAAGGATTTTACGGTAGCTTTGTTTTGCAGAAATGGGACAAAGACATGGAGAAGTGAAAAATAAGGATGTGTATGTCTTAGCTGTCAATAACCAAACTTTCCCAGCAGATGAGTAATAGGAAACACCCTCACCCAACCTTTTGCCCTCACTACTGCCTGACACATTGCTCTGATTCACAAGTGTCTTCCCTTTTTCTTCCCTTTCCCTGACCCTTTGCCATCCTTGCTCAAGTTCTCAACTAGCCGGCCTCACCTCAAGTGCACGCTTACCTATGTTGCCTTACTTTACCCGTGTTAACTAATTCCAGAAAGTCATATGTCCTCCCAAATGATATCATTTTGGCCAAGGGCTCTTTTCCTCCACTTTTGGATTATTTCCTGCCACGGAGATGCAGAACTGCTGTTTTTTTGGCTCTCAGCTCCCCTTCCAGAGCTGTGAAACCTCCCTTCTTTTGAGACACCTCCAAGTGGCCTCCAGGTTTTGCAAGGTTCAGATTCACCACACTCGAAAGCATTTTGCATCAGATGACCTGCACAGTGTCGTTTTATTGTAGTGAGCACAGAAATCTGCTCCCATGAGAAGTCACAGGCAGAATCCCAACCTCCTCCTGTGCACCTGCTCCTTTAAACAGCCTCAGGGCAAGCCAGCTCTTTCACAGCTGGCTAGCAGATGGGAAAAGGTGAGAACAGACAGGCTGCTGTTCAGGGTTTCTGTAGCAGAGTAGTAGGATTGCTTTAAGCTCCTCTTAACACATTATGCAGAATCTTAAGTCTTTAGCTGAACCAGGACTACAATCCTCTTATGCGTCTTTGCTGAAATTCCGTGAGTTGCAGGCACGCACGCACACACACCAGCACAGAGGAGCCTTCAGGAGCAGCTTACCCCTCACAGGTGACAAACGACACCAGGCAAGTTTGTGCTGGAAAGCCCATGGGGCCATCAGTCACCTACAGACAGGAGATGGCTTTTGGCTCCCCAGGCCTTAAGGCATGTTGCGATTGCCTTCTTTTTATTTACGGATAACGGAATTCCTTGTTAAGATTGGCTTGTCCTTTCTTGCTAGGGATTTTTGTGCCTGTGTTTGTTTTCTGCTTCCAGAGTATTGATGTCAAGTCTTTACCTCCCTTGACCTCCAGCAACAAGGCAGCTCATGTTTGGTTCTGACAGCCTGTGAGATCTATTTGCAATGGGTCACACTCACCTCTCTGCAGGACATGGTGCCAAACTCAGGTTGGATATGACTACCAGCAGTACATATGCATGTTCACCCATGTCTTGTGCAGGTGAAAGAGATCCTGTCCCACACAGAAGAGGGATTTCCCAGACCTTGTGCCAATTCTATCTACCACTGTGGATCAGGGGCACAGGGGAAACCTTATCGATCACTACAGTGCCCTGAAAGCAGGCTGTGGTGAGGTGGGGTTCAGCCTCTTCTCTCAGAAAACAGTGATAGGATGAGAGATAATGGTCTCAAGTTGCGCCAGGAAAGGTTCAGGTTGGATACTGAGGGAAAGCTTATTCTCTCAAAAAGCAGTGAGGCAGTGGCACAGGGTGACTAGGGAGTTGGTGGAGTCATTGTCTCCCTGGAGGTGTTCAAGAACCATGTGGATGTAATGCTGAGGGACGTGGTCTAGAGTGGTCACAGGCATGAGGTGATGTTTGAACTTAGACAATAGTGATGCAAGAGCTGACTATGGTGAAGAGGTGTGGAAAGCTCTGTTTTGACTTTTCTCATCTCTGGTAGGGCCTCAGATACTCACTGATGTGTGAAGGCTCATTCCATACATTTCAAACAGATGATCTATAATCTCCACGAGTGAGACCTTATTTTGATTGCAAGAAATGTGAAGAAACTCTCGTGGTTACTCTGGTATTGCATCATGATGTCCCCTTTTTCCTTCAAGAAGCTAAAACCTGAAGAACTTGATCACCTGGTACGCTGGTGTCAGAGCCCAGATCTCAGCCCGAGGTCCAGAGCTGCATTCCCTGACTGACGTCTTGCATTACATGGGCACTACAATGCTGGCACTGTACTAGATCTCATTTTCATTTAAAGAACAAATCAGTCAGAGCAAACCTACCCATCTCTGTTTGAAGCAGAGCCAAATCACAACTGAGCACAGTGTATGAAACAGTAACTGGAGCTCTGGAAACTGAGCTGCTATATTTATTCAGCCTGAGGTGAAGTCTGTCCCCAGATAATTGCAAAGGGGAATGAACTTATTCCAGTAAGGTCAGTTTTACCATTTCATCCCTCACAAGCTTAGATCATAGTTCCTGTTTGTTAGCTGCAGCCGAGCTGCGTACAAAGGAGTTTTTGCTGGGGGATCCCTCTCTGAGGTGAAATGGTGCCTGTCCCATTGAATTTACAGGGCGGTTGTTTGTCTTGTGCAAGTTGGTAGCAAGAGTTTTTGTTTAAGCAGAACAGTTTCCTACATCAGCTGTGCTTCCATTAATAAACACTCAAATTTGGGTGAGGTGCAAGTCTGAAGTGGAGGAGAAAGAGGAATCTATTGTGGGGGGTGAGGGAGACATGGAGGGAAGAGCTGGAAGGGAAGAAAGGTTTGGGTAGAGAGGAAATAGTGCAATGAGGGACTGTTGGGATGGGAAGAGCAGGAGGGGTAACACCCAAGAGCAGTGCAGTATGTGGAATAAAGCATCGAGATCACGTGTGCTGGAAGAGTATTGCTCTTCCAGAAAAGAAAGCTTGTGCTGTTGGCTGCACGCAGCTGTGATCTGCATGTGTTCTGCTCCAGATCTACCAGTGGTTTCTCCTGAACTGGAACCATCCACAGGGAGACTGCCAAAACCACTTTTGTGGACACTCAGCAGAGATGCTGGTTGAACTCACATGAGAGAACTGGCCTGGCTTGGCTCCAGTCGCACCCTGTTCATGCTCACTGCTCTTGGAGTGGCCAAGCTATTGTTTGCAGGGCCTGAACTGCAAAGCTGCATGCATGGAACTGAATCAAAGTCCCACACTCAACAAGGTGGACAGCAAGTCTTTGAGGCTGGGCAGCCTCAGACATACCGGGGGTAGGAGATTGCCACTGAGCATGTGTGTGCTTATGGTCCTGCTGATGAGGCTCTAGCTGCTCTTTGTCTGGCTCACTGCACTGCAGAAGCGTGGGATGCTGCTAGCAGTCTTGGAGCATAGCTTTAAATTCGGTTTGTCTTACAGCATCAGATATATTACAAGGATGATATGAATCCCTCTGTGCCAGTACCTGTCATGCACATTTCTACACTTATTACCCCGCTCTTTCAAGCATTTATATTCCCATACATCACAGTTAGGTCAGAACCATAAATATTAACAGGTCGGGTGGCCAGATGCTGCCCATTCTTGTCATAGCAGATGTCTGAGTCAGTCTCATGGCTCTATAGATGTGTAGGCTCCTCTAAGTCCAAAAGTAACTATTACCAGTTCCTCTGGAGAAATTCTGCGAGATGGTCTGCAGTGGTTGGTTCTAGACTAACCAAGCTGGAGGGCAAATTCCTGCTCAGCCCCACAGCCTTGAGAATGGTTTATCAGAATCAAGAATGCACATATTTCTGTTGGAAGTCTGACGTGTTTTAAATAGTTCCTATTCCAACAGAACATTTGGAGAGCACTGTAAGTACTACCTTCCTCTCCAAAAAATCTTGCTTAGCTCTTGTGTCCCACAGCACCCTGAGGCAGTGAGTTCCAGCGAATCTGATAAGATGACTGTAAGGTCATGTACTGTAAGTTCTGAGGTGTCCTCCTGCTGTTGGACTGTAGAATTCAGGGCTTAAGACACTTTTTTTTCTTTTTTTTTCCTTTTTTTTTTTTTTTTTTTCTCTCTATCTAAACATTTCCATGCCAGCTCCATCCATCTATCTTCTCTGCAAGCCAAGTATTTCTCACTGCTCTGCTCTTCTCTGAGGTTAGTCTTAGAGGCCAGTTCCTCTGGGTAGGGCCATCAAAGTGCAACTATATGCAAAAGAGTGCTGGGGAACTCCATCCTCTCCATCACCATCACAATCACTTCTCCAGCATTCAACAGGATGGCGGAGCTTCCAGAAGGAGTCAAAGTGATGGAAGAATTCCTAGAGGGCTGCAGATGAATATATCCAGCCTATTTTGATGGAGATGCTCTTACAGAACTTGGAGGAAGGCAAAGGGAGGGATGTTAAAATGAACGTCTAGGTTGGAACCCAAAGTATTAGGTATCTGCACCATTCAGCCTGTGTTTGGCAGCTCCTTGCTCCATGCCCTGTGGGATGCCAGGATGTGCTCAGTGTAGCAGTGTGAAGGCAGTGTGCCACTGGAATTTTCCAGTATGTGACAGTGCTGATGAATCCTGGCCCCACAGAGACTCAGTAGGGGTCTGGTTTGGCCTCATCCTGTTCTCTGATGGCTGGCATCGCCCTACGCAGCGGGTATCCTGGAGACACGAGCAAACACCTGGACGCAAGATCAATGCTGGCTCTCAGGAAACCTCAGCATGAGCTGAAGTGGAAGAGGAAACAGTGCCTTTTCATCGGCACACAAGTGTACTGGCATGTGCCTACTTCTGTGCCAGCAGGTGTTAATGCCCATCAGAGCGTGTCAACCAGCAGGCACTGTCTAATCCTGCTGTTGTATAATGAATAAGATTATTGAATGGGAGAACTGAAGGTCAGAGAATGAGGATGAAGCTCTCTGGTGCAGAGCTACTGTGCTCTGCTGAGATATCAGGGAAAGTCTTCTCTATTGCTAACTCTTCCTTCTTGGTCTTCTCTAAATCTGGATGTCCATGTTCAAGGAGGAGGCTGGAACAGGAGTGGAAAGACCAACTTCAGCTCCAGATGAGTGTGCCCACTTGTGCTGCATTTGGACACGATTAGGTATCAGAATCCCACCAATTTCAGGCCATTATTGAAAGCTAGAGCTGCTCCTGACAAAGCAGATGGAAGCTCTCCAAGAGATAAACCTTCCTTCCCTTCAGTCTGTTACAGGCCTCACAGTGTGACTGCCCAGTGGAAAAGAATGTGCAGCACCCAAGACAGTACAAATATATCTGAACAGAGGGAAAATGGACAAAGAGGCAGAAGAAGCAGATGAATGTTCAAATTATCAGCAGCTGAAACACACAGGAAGTGAAAAGAAAGTGGAAAAGCAGGAATGGAGTCTGAGGGAGGCAATAAATCCAAGTAATTTCCTTATATCAGCTCTTCATTATAAGCAGTAGCTTTTGTGTCCAGGCTTCTTCTCTCTTTCCTATACTCTGAAGAGCTGAGAAATTTGAAGATAAAAGATCATTTAGTGTACAAAAGAAGAAATGGTCTTACTGTGTTATTCTGCAGAGCCTCAGGGAAGAGCTGGATGCTTAATACTTTGGGTAGACTCTGAAGGGAAGGAACTCTTTGAGCAGTCTTCAAATGGATGGACTGATCTGCAGTCTGGAGAATTTGGGGAATGGGAAAAAGGATTCTTAGTACTATAAAGAGCTGAAGATTGAATTAATTTCTCCAAAAGCAGAAAAAATCTCTCTCATCTGCTTTTTTTTTTTTTTTTTTTTTTTTTTTTAAATTATCCAGAAACAGTGGGAAGGATCCAAAAGCTTGAGGCTAATGCACAACAGCTCTGTTAATCATTTATTAGTGTTTGGTTGGTGCCTGTAATGCGTGCGTGGAGATGGCTCTGATGAGCTCTAAACTTCTGGTTCCCATCTGGAACCTCTTGCCGTGTCCAGACTTTGCTCAGACTTTGTTTACCGTCAATTGGCCATCTGGCCTGTCACCAGGAAACACATCAGTACAGGTATTGATCTGTACAATTGATTTTGTCTTGCTTCCTCCTCCAGGAGTGTGTTCACATGAGAATGACTTTGAAAATATCAAGTTCAGAATGTCACTATGGACCCACACAAGGGTCCTCAGGCATGAGGACCTTTCTTCTCTGCCAATGAGACTCTAAAGAAAAGGGATCTATTGATACACAGAGCAGCCAGGGCTGAGAAGGATCAGAAGCCTGAGGGTTTCAAACTTATTTAATCTTATTTAGGCTGAACGATAAGTTTCTGTTGGGCAGAGATGCCTGCAGAACATCATGAGGATGACTTGTAAGAAGCAGCCCACTGGGGTGCTTGGGCAACGTTCACTCAACTTGGTTTATGGAAGAAGAAAACTTAAAAGAAGCAGTCTGGCCTCTAGACAGGCTGTGTGGTGCCACAGCTCGTGTCTCCTGCGTTCTCATGGGAAGGATGGCATTCCAACTCCTGCCTTGAAGGGTGTCACCTCCAGCTGTCTTTGATGCCTCTGATGTGTTCTTCTTCCTTTAAAGCACTGAGCTGGCCTTGGGTCCCTCCTCCTTCATCACTATGTTGGCTGCTGCCAGTGTTCCTCCTTCTAGACTACCAGTGCAGTCTCTGGTTGCTTCAGCTCCTGCTTCTTGCAGCTGGCTGACTCATCATTTCTGAACAGAGTGAAATATCAGTGAGAAACACTTGTGTTGCTGCCCCAGAACAAGTAGACTTAAGAAACTGCCCATTGAAGTTACAGTGCACGAGTGACTTCCTCTTAAGGTAGATGTGTGCGCTGCAAAGAAAGAGTGGCAGCAAGTAGAAATGAGTGAGATGGGGCTGTTTCCTCAGCAGTGGGGTTTCTGTGACCCATCCAAGGGCACTGTAGTCTGTAACTAAGCAGATTGAGTCATGCCAGTAGCAAAGGTAGCAGCCAGAAGGATGGTTGCCAGATGTTCTGTCTTTCTGTGTTCCCAGACTCCTCATTTCCAGAGGAATCAAAAGAAAAAAAATAGAAAAAAAACCCAACACCCCCTCCAAATAAAACCAAAAAACCAACTCTCCCCTTTCCTTCCCCAGCAGACCCAGCTGGTGAGTGCCATGCCAGGGTAAGTGAGCCTGGCAAGAGCTGGCTGTTGCATGGGCAAATCAGCACATATGCACTGCTGCACCATGCCTTGTGCCTCTGGTTGCACAGCAACTGGGGGACACATGCTCAGGTCCCAGCAAAGTCCCAGGGCCAGCTCTGCTGGAACCTGGTCCTCCATGTCCCTCTGAAATCTGAAGGGGAGTGAGCATCTGCGATGTCAAGGAAAAGGCTCAACTGACAGTGACTGAAGTTCAGCCCTGCCAGTGTACTGCAAATGCTCTGAGTTCTTGGCAGGCCAAAACAGGAGCCGTTGGGGTTATTTATTTATTTACTTATTTATTTATTCAGTTTGAGATGGAGGTTAAACGAGAGCGAAGGTTATGATTTAAATATCCATCCTTCTGCCAACCAAAAATGTCAGGAGGGTATTGAATTACTATTGACTTTGCAGGCTAGTGTTCACCCCCCTCGTCCCTCTAACCAGGCTCTCCCCATGTGTCTCTTGCTCCACCGTCAGGGCTGCTATAAACAGAAAGCCAGCCTTGCTGGCTGACACTGAAGGTGTTTTATTCCCCCCCTTCCCTAGCTGAACCAGCCAGCCTCCAATGGCAGGCCAGGATGGGGCCTCAGCTGTCCCCAGCTCTCCCTCCCACCACCAGACCTGAAAGCTGAATATTGCCTTTGATTCAAAGGTAACATCATGACCTTTGCAAAACCATCCTGCCTCTTAGCCATGGGTTCTTCAGTGCCAACTGGGACCATGGAACCATGGATGTGCTCTGACCTTCTCCTAACCTTAGCCTTGTTTTTTATATCTTTCTCCACTATGTCCCCATAGTATTTGGCTAATGCCAGGTGCTTTCACTTTCAGAATGTTCCATCACTCTTAGGGGGTTCAAACTCTCCATCATCTCTTCCTTCCTTCCTTTTTGGACATTTGGGTTGAGGTATCTGCTCGGCTGGGCTCTTCACAGGCTGAAATGAGATGAAAAGTCCTCTGCTGCTGCCCAGTGTTGCCTTTCATGGAGCTCTGCAGAACAGCATTTTCCAACAGTTGCAGGGTACACAGGGGCCATGTAAGGTGGGGTGTAGTCTCAGATATCACCCTTGCCTGATCTTGAGCTACCACTGGGATACAGACATGAAGTACCCAGCTGGGATCATGTTACCAAGGGGGGAGAAGTGTTCCCTCATGTTTGGGGAAAGTGTTGTTTTATGGGGCCTACTGGCACTGGCAGACGTATGGGACTGGGAAAGGTGGGGTGAAGGCAGCCTGGAGAAGAGGAATGAAGGAGATCAGGAGAGCCATAAGAATCTACACAGAGGCAGCTTAGCTCTCTACAGATGGGCACCGCACCCAGCTTTGGCCACCTGGATGGACATCTTTTGCAGAAATCAAGCTAGCCCTGGAAACCACACTGGGTGGCACCCTATGAATAAGCCTGTTTATCCTATGGGATTTGCCAAAGGTTTTGCTAAAGGAAAAATATAAACAAAAAGCAGTGTGATCCTGCAGTGATTTGGCTTCTTAAGCTTGTGGGCTTTCTTTGGTTGTGCTTCTGATAACAATATCAACCACTTTGCAAACGTCTCTTAAATGAAGTAATCTGCAGGGGTAAGCCCTATACCAAGACCTCGTGTGCGGGATCAGCAGGTAGCAGGGAGGGTGCTCAAGGTTGAGGACACTGCTGGGAGCTGAGCAGAGGTGAAGAGACATCCAGGAACCCACAAATTAGAGTGTACACAGTAAATGAGGAGGCGCAATTTGTGCCATGCCTCCTCCAATCAGTTTATCAGGGTGGTCCAGTTGTTCCAGCCCCAAATCACCACTTTGCTGAGTTGAGACACCAGCAACAGCAGATTATCATCAAACTTTCATCACCCAGGGCTGAGCAAGAGTGTGAGAAATTTCAGCCCAGGGGGAAAAGAAACACCAACTGGTTTCAGAAGGTTGCTGAAACCAGTGAAAAGAAGTGCTTAAAATAAAAGTGCCACCTCTACTATTAAGACAGCCAGTGTGTAAGTGCATCCTGGCAAGGAAGAGAGGAATTGCAAGATCTGATGTGGTCAGCACAGGATTTCAAAAAGGCATCCAAATATGTACACCATCAAATGAAAACTTACCTTTGTTTCAACAGGATATTGAATGAGGGCACTATGAACCAGAAAATCATTGAGTTGCCTATTGATTTAAAAGACACCTTTTTGTCAGCTGCTCTTCTGCTTACAGTTTGCAGCCACAACAGCTGGGTGGGCTGTACTGTGGGCTATGTCTCCTCCGAGGACATTGTGGAGACTTTATGCCATCCTTATAGTGTCATTGGTGCTCTCTTGCTCTGCATCCTGGATTGAGGGATGATGATACAGGGTCTGAGCAACACTGCTATGAGACAAAGTAGTTTCAGGTATACAGGACCATACAGCTCTGTGCGGGCAGCCTAGAGTAGTTGCTGGCATGCCTGTACCTCCCAAGTTCCATCTTACTCTTTCATGCCGTGCATCCAGGATATCAGTGCATATTGCAAGAAGTCAACACATGGCAATCCTGTCTACTGTATCTCTTGGAGTACTCCCAGCTCTTTACAGATTGATTGCACAAGCAAGATCTGGTGGCAAGAGCTGGAGCAGTGCTGATTTTGAGCCTCAATCTGCTATGTCTGCTCTTTACTCTCTGGTACTTCTGACATCTCTACAGCCTTTTTCTGTTTTGCTTTCCCATGGCTGGAAAACAATTTCTCTTTCCTTCAACAAATCGTCTCCTTCCAATTCCTTTAAATGGCTCGCACCTTTTGTCTTTCCTTTCATCACCATCCTCCTCCGTGACATGGTCGGCTCCCTCCATCGTGCCCGATCCTGCCTTGCCTGTTGGCATCTGCATAATCTGTGTTCAAGAAAAGCTTATTGGAGAAAGAGATTTGTCTTACATGCTATTTGTCTAGCATCAAATACACCTCTTGTGCTCTACAAGAAATTAACAGACAATGGTCAGGTGCAGACAAGAGCACACCCGCTTCTGAAGCCTCCAACTAATGCTGCTTCCCTGACAGCTTCTCACAAAAGAGTCATCTCAGTATGTGTGGGCAGTAGGAGTTTTGGGAGATCTGGGAGCAGACTATGGGCCCCTGTTTTTGGAGCAGCCCTCTGGAAGAGAGCAGCTGGTGGCTGCGGCATGGAGCAGCAGCAGTAGTACCCCTCCAGTGCCTCTGCTCTACCAGCACTGCCCCAGATCCTGGGCAGACACCAAATGGCAGAGTGGTAGGCTTGGGGCCAAGAGTGGCCTTTTCCAGTTTCTAGTGCCTGCCTCAAAGACAAGCCAAGGCAAGTCATGTACGACTCGGGGATGCTGCACGTGGCAAGGCTAATGTTGGAAGCCTGGCTATTCACGTCTGTGCAGAACAAAAAAAAAACAAACCCAAGCCCAGACATCTTTCCCTGCCAAGAACCATGCTTGTCTTACTGGGTGCCATGCAGGGGGTTGGCTGCTCTGAGAGCTAACCCAACATCAGCTGCAGGGCTTAATAAAAAGCTGTTTGCTACCACAGCAAGGAACCTGTGTGCAGCTCGAGTTCCTGCCTGATGATAGCTGATGATCAGGCTGGCACAGGGATATGACTGATCCAGTTGCATGGCACTGAACATCCATCTCCTCCTGCAGAACTAGGTACTTGAAGAATGTCAGGAATATCAGAGACTGGTGTTTTGGAAGTGGCTTTTCCTCAGCTGAGATCTCACTATATTGATGTAGGTGCAAGAAACATCTCATTTAGCATCATGCTGTGAAAGCCAGGTATATCATCTCTTTTATGTGAGACGTGCAGAAGAAACATCTCAGAAGACAACCTGGTATAAGTATATCCCATGACAGTTGTTCAGGACTGTGTCACGGTGTCATGGGATATTTGGGTTGAGTTAGAGTGTGTCTTACATTAGTTGTTATTCTGGGGCCTAGAACTACAAGAGACACGCAGTGGTTCCAACACAAGCAAAGAAAGCTTTCCTGAGCTTCAGACAGCTCTCAGTCTGTCAGCCCAACATGCTCCTTTTGCTAAAGTGTGTCTGCTCAGCAGCCAGAAGAAAAGCAAAATACGTTTTGAGGGGAGGGTGGAGGGAGCAGGGAGAAATGTTATGAAATAAAAGATCAGAGGATCAAGAGCACTTTTGAGGCTCAAACATGCCACACACAAGCTCTGGGCCTGTGGTCAGCCGGAAAACATCAGTTTAAAATTCCACAATAGCCCTGGTATTTAATCCTTCTAATGCAAATTCCCCCCACCCCAGTCCTAGATCGGCACTACTACTGTGGTGGCACAACCCGAGCCTTTAAGCCCTTTTGAAGTATGCAAGAGTCCCTGTTTCTCAGCAGGAGGGCTGGGAAGCTATGTCAACAATGTCAAAAATGTTCCTGTGATTACTGTACCTTTCTGAGCAGAAACCAGGAGAGAAAGCAATTAATGCCTCCTAATCTTGCTCATAAATAAAACTCGCTCTCGTTGAAGCGTCATCTCTGTAGCCCGCTAATTAGGAGGGCTGTCTGTCACTTCTAGTCCTGCAATAGTGGGAGGACACCCACTATCTCCCTCTGCCCAACACAAGGGTTAGACTTTTACAAGACAAGCCATGTGTATGAATGCAATTGCAGGCAGTGCTGTGCACCTCTGTGATATTCTTCATGGTTTGGCTCCCAGAGCAGCCAGATACTGTGGGACATGGACTTTGGGGTCCTGGCCAACACCTGTGCCAAGCTCTAATCCAAGATGTATGAAGGGTGAGGCAAGGGGAACAAGCCAGAAGGCACAGGTGTTGACATATGATGGTGATGAGAATTGCAGACCACTCCAAGTCAGACGGAGGGAGAGGCACAATGTGTATTGGCAGATAGTCCAGCCTTATCAACAGGTGAAGTGCATGCCAAATATTTCCACCAGCCTCCCTTATGTAAGCTGGGTGACTTCCTATCAGCATCAGGAGCAAGACCTAGGAGAGCTGGGAGCAGTGCTTACAGAGCAGCTCTTGAAGGCATTCTAGTGTGTCTGGATTACAGTCACTCCAAGTCTTTGACATGTAGCTGCCTTGTCCTGAGGTATTCTGGGGGTCTTTCCCATGGACTGCTCCAAAGCAGAGGGAAAGGCTCTGCTCTTGGATAAAACATTTCCTTTAGAGACCAGTTTGAGCCAGAGGAGAGCTCAAACTTTGGCTCACAGCCCCAGGTGAAAAGTGTGTTTGTAAAGACCATGTGTGTGCATAGGGAGGAAAACAATCATAACTATACAGGCTGAGATAAACCATGCGGGAGGGGCATGGGAAATGCAAAGATGGTTGTGCCATCTGAAAGTGTGGACTTACTGCACATAGCTGATGGGATCATGGCAGGGGGTAGATAAATATCTAAAGAGAGGGCAAATAAATAGGGAGGCAGTGGAATGAATGTGGAACAGCAGAATGGATGATGGTGGTGGCATGTGTAGGGTGTGAAGACAGCTGAATACAGACCAGGAAAGCTGATCTTCACTTTGCAAGGTCTGTGCAGGTGGGAGGCTTAGTGAAGGGGCAAAAGCTGAGATGGAGAGGATGGACAGGAGTCAGTCATGGTGACTTTGGTGCCAGTGGAGGTGGTGGTCCTCAAATCCAAGTATCTGCAAGACAAGCCTCACATCTCTGAGTGACAGACCAAGGGAGACAAAGAGTCTCATCACCACCTTTTTGCTGAACAGTAACACCAAAATGAGCCACTGAAGTGCAGCCCAGCGCCATGTCTGAGCCTACCCCTTCCACCAGCACATGCATAGATACATAGAAGCCAGCCCAGATGGGAGACAAGAGCTTGAGGCACTGATTTTTCCATGCCAAGAGGTATTGCCAAGCCATTCCTGGGGATGCACGCATCCCTTGCTGAGCTCAGAACAACTTACATGGAGGGGCACAGCTTTACCTGCAGCTTCTGACCAAAAGTCCTGGTCCTCCCTTTGCACTCCCTGCTGACCACCAGTGAGGAGCTGTGGGGCACACCTGCAGCCAAGCACACAAGCCTGCAGAAAGTGCTCTACCTGTTTAATCTCAGTAACATAAAAAATCCTGCCCCTAATTGAGGTTGGGGAGAAGCATTTCAGACCCCATGCTGTCCTATGAGGTGCTGGGTTGCCAACAGGCCTGCTGGCCCTGTGCAGGGTGGGGAGCTGGGCCTCAGGAATTTGTGATATAGCATTTCTCCCCCCTGTTGACTGTGCAGGAGTGTGGTGAAGCCAGGCTTGGCACTACCGTCCCCATCAGCAATTCTGCTAAGAGGAATTTGAGTTTTTATGGCCACTGATAAGATTAAACTCTTTGTTGCAGCTGGTCAGGCAGACGGCTTCGGGCTGCATAAAGCCACTGTTGCAGGGGCAGAGTTAAGGCAGTTTGGTTGCACTCCTTGGGAATTCCCACACTTGCAAATGTTTGGATTTCACACTGAGTGCAGCCTTAACTCCACTCTTGCTGGTGTGCAAAAGGCCTAGGCCTGAGGATGCAAGGGACACCCAGAGTGGGCTTCTCTTTGCTGAGCTCTGCTAGCAGCACCCCTGCACCATCACCTGTCCGGTGGAACACCCCTGGGCACAGCTCTTTCTTCAAGGAATCTCTTTGTTCCCCATAACACACCCCTGTGACTCTGAGCACCAGGTATTATGTGTGTCCAAGAAACTACTTGTTCTTCTATCCTAAACCTTAGTTTTTCCATCTCTCTGTCTTGCTGTGAACTGTTACTGCTAATGCAATGATAAGACACTGGCAGATGCACCCTGAGAGGCAGAGCACTGATTTATTTCCCTTTGATGGAAAATACCTACCTTGCCTTCACAGCCTGTGAAGCCCATACTTTTTTTTTGCTTGAAGATTTAGGAGAAAAAGATGTTGTAAATTTAGACTGCGAGGTACCTTGTTCAGAGTCATGCCTTGGATGAAGACTGTGGCTGGGTCAAAGTGGGACAGAGGGAAAGGCAAAGTGCTGTGTCAAGCTTCTACACCTTACTGAGAACTCAGCGCTGGGTGCACAAGAACCAAATGGGGCTGGCTGAGGTCCCTTGTGCCCTTTCAGCCTGTGCCAAGGAGGTAAGGTATCCAGGGACAGGTGGGCAGCATTGCTTCCATTTTAAGACAATTATTCATACCAAGCCCAGCTTGCGGCTGCTCTCTGAGATGTTGGCCCTCCCAGCAAGTAGTCAGTAAGGTATGTCTGCTTGCATTACAGCACCTCATGAAATGGAGCAGGGCTGCAATCCCCGTCCCTGCTTTCCTGTGTCTTTGGTGACACTTTAGAGGAGCTGCAGGTGAGCCGAGAACCTTGGTGTTGTGAACTGCCTGGAGAGCACTTCAGAGTCAGCAGCAGCAGGTGCATTGGATGAAGGGGATAAAAGAAATGAAATATTAGAGGAGCAAGGTGCAAGAAAAGGGGCTGCCCTTTGTGAAATATAAACGTTAGGTATTAGAAGGCCTTTCTCCCAGATGTAAGTTGCCCAGAGATGCTGTGGATGCCCATTCATGTGGATGACCCATTCAAGGTCAGGTTGGATGGGGTTCTGAGCACCCTGATATAGCTGTAGGTGTCCCTATTCAGTGCAGAGGAGTTGGATTAGGTGATCTTTAAGAGTCCATTCCAACTCAAATGATTCTATGACTCCTTGAGTCCCATCCAACTTACATAGGGGACAATTCCATGATGTCTGAATTCCACATCACTAAAGACAGACATTCTCAGAACCAGTGTGAAAAGCAGCATCATGGCTGTGATCTGCCCTCTGCCATGCAGGTCCATGCTACAAGATGCCATTGCCCCATGGTGGGACTGCTCTGAGCCCCAGCAGGGTACTTTCCCATTACGTGTAGTGCTTTTATTAAACCAAGTGCTGGTGCTGACGTTGAGACCTGCAGCTCCTAGAGATGGGTTCACACTAGAACTGGCAGGGCTTTGACGATGTCATATTTCAGCAGGGCTGCCACCAGCAGAGGTCCTGAAATACCAGTTTTAATTAAAAGCTTTATTTTCTATTATGCTGCATGGCTCATACATGCTGACTACTGCTTTTTCACTTCACAGGGGCTAAGTCCACACTTAAAAAATGTGTCATGTATCAGTAGGACAACCCATAGGGGTTAGGGCACTCACAGACCAGAGTTTGGTTAAGTCAGAGCAGTGTATAGAGAACAACTGGAAGAGTGACAATGGGGATAGTGAAAGGTGAATTGGATGGAAAAAAAAGAGAAGGAGGAGATCTTGGAGGCAACCGGGGAAAGGAAAGCAAAGAACAAAATTATGCCCAGGCTTTCCTCCTGTGTCCTGTGAGAGCTGAGCCATATAGAAAAGCCCAAGGGAAAGAAAGAAAGAAAGACCTGTTATGTTTCCTATGGAAAGGGAAAGCAGACACAAAAAGTTTGTAGACTTACCTGAAAGCTGTCAGAAACTATTGATTGATACTGGTTTTCCAGTCCAGACCTCCTCCCAGCCCTTCTGACCAGAATTTCCCAGTTTCTCCTAAATGTTTTGCAATCTCTGCTCTCCACGTGGAGCCCAGCTGTGTAAAACCACTAATTCCAGCACAAGGCTGGCCCTGTTCATGCCCATGGTGCTTCCTGCCCTTTCTCTCTCCAAAACTGTGACCCCATCGGGGTTATAGAGGTGCCTCCAAGGGTCCCTCACAGTGACACATTCCCTCACCACCCCAGGGACACTCATTGGCCACAGAAAGTTGGAATGTGCACAGGATGGGGTCAGTGATGGCAGACTGGGAGAATCTGGATACACTCTGAGTGCCCTGCAAGAGGGTGGCTGCGACACAGAGAAGGTGTAGAACAGAAGGTTGCCAGCTCACCCTCCTACTGTTTGGGAGGAAAGGTAGGGCTGTGTCGCCTTATCTCCCATCACCTGTAGATGGCTCTTTCATACTCTGTAAGGCTGGAGCAAAGCTGCCTCAGTCCAGAACTCCTAAAAAGTTGACAGTGATACCACTACTGTAGCCTCCAAGAAGGAGAAAGGGGAGAAAAATGACCTCCCTGTAACCTCCAAAAATATGTTTGTCTGACATGGAAGCAGTAGGAAAGCTTAAATCCTGTGCCTGCCCTTTCCTCTGACTTCCCATGCCTAAAATGAGCCGTTGCCCTGCTTGCCATGGAGACGTCATGGAAGCGGAGCTGTTGGAAGTGACCTCACGCTCTTGCCCTCCTGCCTGACAGGGGTACGGGGCTGGCAGAACATATGACAGCGGGACCTCAGTAACAGAAGATGGGAGCTATTCACCCTGACTATATTAAGAACAGTTCACAGGCTCCGGCCTCTTGGTTTAGTTTGCTTACTGGGATCTGGTGTCAGTTCTTTTGACACTCCTTTCTCAAACAGCAGTGGAAATTTGTAGGCTCCCTGTGAGACCCAGCACCCGCAGGAGTGCCAGAAAGGGCTAAACACAGCACTGCTAATTTTGGAGAGGTTAGGTGATCAGATAAGGAGAGATGGGGCATGGGGAGAAGGAGACAGTCAACAGAGACAATAATGTTAGGCAGGGATTAGGTGGGAAGCAGTTGTTAAAGGATATTGCCAGTGGTCTCCAAAAGGAGCAGAGCCATTCAGCAGCCTTAGCTGGCTGCAGAAACCTGCATCTCCTGCAGTGTTCCAACACTGCTTGTAAGCCAGCTCCCAGTGCATGCAGAGTACGCTCACCTCTGGTATCGGGTAACCATGCAGGATCCTGTGTGGATGACCCCTCCATGCAGTAGACTAAATGATCTTTGCCACTAAGAGTGAAGTTCACTTTGCAAGTGACTAGGAAATGTTTTAGGATGTTTGCACTCAACACCTACTTGTAGCAGTGCTTCTGCTGGAATTTGTATGACATCCCACAGCCCTGCTGGTGCAGTGCTCCTCAGCTGAGGAAGGGCAAAGTCATCTGTTCTAGCTTAACCTAATGCACAGACTGGTTTGCACTACATGGACTAATGATGCACTGAAGCAGATGAAGGGGAGCTCACATTGGCTACCTCAGTTAGGCAGCAAGCTCTTGAGGCTCAGACTCATGGTCTGCCATTGGAGACTGCTGTGTATCAGCTGGGCACAGGAGTGGATCCCCTGTGCAAGCATCTCACAACTGTGGGCTGAGGTTGCAGGTCTCACCTCCGCCACATGACGCATCAAACTGCTCAGCTGCTGATGATAGTGACTTCCCCAGCAGTATCTGATGGGAGAGAAGTTTGTAAGCTGCTTGGCTTCTGCCTGGCTCAGGTGCCAACTGAGCTCATGTTCTGGGTAGGTCGGGAGGCAGCTTTCTTTGAACAAAAAGGGAAAGGAGGGGAGAGGGAAGCCCTCCTGTGGTGCTTCCACTCCATACAATTCCCAAATGGCCTCCCACTTTCACATGATTTGGGCATTTGGTGTGAGGACAAAAGCAAACCCTGACAGAGCTCTGCTGCAGGGTCAGTCGCATGCTTCAGAGACAAAAATAAGTATTGGCTCCGTTTCCACGTTCCCTTATCACTGAACCCCTGGCTTCAGCTTGCTGTTGGCCACCAAACAGCTTGCTGTGCCAAGACTCTGAACTTAAGAAAGAAATAATGTTTAAGAGCTGGACAATGCTGTTACTATGTCTCACTGAGACATCACAGATGGGATGAAACCTCCTGAGACCCTCTGAAGAATATTTGGTGGCTGCTAGTGCAAAGCATGCTATTTCTGTTCTGTTGATAGGTGATTATTGTGCAATGGGAGCTGGTATTCATGGAGCTGCAATTCATGGAGTTGGGAGTCATGTCACTTTTCAGATAACTGAGATAACTGATAAGTGAATGGTAAAGTAGTAAAGAGTAGCGCTGTCAGTTTGAGCACACGATCCCAATGCTAATCATGTCATTGTAGGGTGCTGTTAGATTCTATATCCAAACCCAAAAATCTTCAGAGAGGAACATTACTTTTTGGAACAGTAAAGACTGCAAAGGGAAAATGTGTTCAGATTCATAGGAATTCATTTATAGGAAGCTATGAGTTGCGTGACAAAGTTCCATTTTGGTACTTTCTTTAAATCTATTTAGCAACAATTGGATAAAGTTTGGGATGTTCAATAGCAGAGAGCTGCCTTTTGTGAGGCTGAGAAGGCAGAGCTCCAACAATCTGATCCTGCGGTCGGCTGACACTTCACATGCAGCGATTGTCATCCAGAACAGAATGTCATTTTGACTCCTCATCCTTAAACTCTGACTCACATATTGGTCCTTGCCACCTCGCCTCACTCATCAGAGCTGCAGAAGCAAAGGTTAGAAGCATAAGACCTTTAAAAATGCAGATCTTAATTTAGAATGAGAACATATATTCTCCCTGATGCAGAACTGGATGTTTCTTGTTTGACTCCTCTACATAGAGGTCCAGTAACAGAGGGCTCAAATCTAGCCAGGCCTTTTCAAGCTGATCCTGCCAATGCTCTTTTCCCTGCTGAAGGAAGGACTGGGGCGGGGGTTATGAAACCTTTCTTTGGTAACCTTACTGAGGTGATTTGTTCATACAAAATCAATTTAAAAATCAGTTTTTCTAGTTCTGAGAAGGACACGGTGTGAGCTTAGTGCCTTCAGAGAGACAGACATGCTCTAGGAGTGACTTTGGACGAATCTTTTTATTCACACCATTGCTTCATTCAAAGAGTCTCCTGTTGAAAGGAAGAATAATGCCATTCCTCATTTTCAGGTACTCGAATTGTGCAGCCTGGGATTTAGAAGATATTCTCAAAGGCTCTGATACCTGCTTCTGATCCCACATTCCAACAGGTCTTTTCCCTTAAGTAAGACCTCTGTGCTTCCTGTGGTTTGTTTTTAAATATGCCACATGATAACACTTTCAATTTCTCTGCTACATACAAACACGATAATTTCTTGCCAAAACTTCCCACGTGTTTGGCCGCAATGGTGAACTGCAGGTGAAGAACAGCACCAAACAGATGAGTTTATAGCAGCAGTTCTGGCTGGATGATGTTTGCTGCAGGAGAGCAGGCATGTGGGCGGGCATTTTGGCAGCACTGCATCTCCCTGCTTAGGGCTGTGTGAATGCTCGCATACCTGCCTGCCTTTTGCTGGTGTGAATGTGCTTTTGGTGCATGGGAAGGCCTGCGTTTTGAAGTTTGTACATGTGGCAGCAGAACACTGTGTGTGCTTGTCTCCGCTAATGACAAAGAATCAACTTTGATTAAAGCTCTTCTTAACATTTGGGAGCACATTTTCCTGGGTCCATTAAACTGTGGTCAAACAGCATCCACATGCTTTGCAATGGTCTCATTAGAAACAAGTCAGAAATGATGAAAGTTTTGAGCTAGAGTGAGGGTGTGTCAGGCCTTTGGATCTGGGTGTGTAAACAAGGGCACAACAGATTTTGTGAGTATAAACTCTGCAGACCTATAAGACTAAACTCCTGTGACATATTTATGTTTCCTCATACACAAATCACATTGACTCTCACACTCCCCTATCACGCGGAGTCACCAGACTTCAAACGGAGTGGAGGAGGCAGCTGGATTCGCTAAACAACATCTTGGGCACTGTGAACGTGTGCCAGATAATAAGGAGAGAATCGCAATTAAAATGTCAAACTGTATCACATTTCCATAACAAAGTCAGAGAGGATTTCCCTCTCTGTGCCTTTCCTTTCTGTTTAACTTGTTTAGGGAGCCGAGGCCGCTCTTTCCATGCTGTGGTTTTCAACCCCTGCAAGACAGACGAAATATATTGTTCTTGCAATATTTGCTTCCTTCATGAGATAATTTGTTGAATACTTGAGCTAAACCGTGTAACAGAAGGAGCCAAAGCTGTCTCAGAGGAAACTATTTAAATCTTCCTGCTCAGTGCGAAGCCTCCTTACAGAGCTCTGCTCTTTGCTCCGCACGAATAATACCCCCACTTCATTCTCCTCTGGATCCTGGTAGTCTTTCCAGCTATGCTGCATGCTCACAAGGTAGATAAAGCTGATTTGTGCATGCAGCAGCTAAGAAAAATCTTAATGTCATGTCTGGGGTTAGATAGACACACACCTGAGGTTACTGCAAAGCTGCTTTCAACCTTAACACACTGACTCTGGGCAAAAGGCTTGGGTAAAAAAAGAAACCATGGGGAACCTCAGGTGTTTGTTAATGATAAGAGCCTCTCTGGACCTAAAAATAAATGTTTCTATCAGTGTCTCTCTCCTGCCCACCTGGAAATCATGCAGTGAAATGTCAGAGAAGGAAGATCTAGACCCTAAAACAGAAAGAAACATTTTGACCCAGACCAAATGCCTACTTAGGGTAAAAATGCTTCCCAGACAAATTTTACTGCAAGTATGTGATTGAGTGACCGTTGATGTCACGTAGGCTATTAGTGCTATGAGCTTTATCCAGTGTTGTTTAGTGTTTGCTACAACATTTGACATGCAACTAGGAACTAATATGGAGGCTGGTTCCCTTAGCAGCTGGCTCTTATCCCCTTGAAGAATATCTAGCTCTGAGCCAGCCCTTCTCAACCTCCATAAACACAGCCCTTGTTTTTATATACTGTAATAAAGAGACCTTGCTGTGTTTTGCCTGGCTGTGGCTGCCCTGGCCTTGCACAGGCATATCCAGCAGCTGGATGTGAGTTTGAACTCTGGGATTCCTGTGGCAGCACCATCTGTGAAGGAAAGGGTGTGGAAACAGATGCTACCGGATAAGGTCTGAAGCCACCAGAGCTGCCTCCCAGCTAGGAAGCCCCAGGCAGGCAGCGGCTCATGTTCCCAGCCATCATGAAGGACTGCTGAGCAGACTGCCATTAAAGAGGAATTGATGCAGCCTGTCTTTTTTATGCAGCAAAACTGGTAGTACATAGTCTAGCAGGCAGTACTAGTGGTAGCTGGACAGTTGGACTAGATGATCTTAGAGGTCTTTTCAAACAATGATTCTATGATTCTCAGGGGAAGAGGGCTGCAGAGGCGCTTCAGGGGCATGGCACCAACACACAGCAACTCCTCCTTCTGGTCCCTCTGAACACCTTTTCCCACATGCTACTAGAGGAACAAAGCACCACAGAAGGAGAATGACCTGCTGAAGAAGAGGAACACAGTTTCTCCATACTGTTTGGATGGATATACTGTTGTGGACAGACTTTTGTGGCCTCTTGTGATCCCAGCTGCCCAGCCAAAAAGGAGAGGAAGTGGTTAAAATGGATGTGGTCTCCTCTCTTCTGCTTTCATTCTGGTGTTGCAATGGACTTAGTTTAGAGATCAATAGGCTCTGTGTAAAATAAACAGGCATTTCTGCTCCATTCTCGTCACCACTTTCTCTGTTTTTCTCCCCATCTTCACTGAAAACATCAACTCTCTATCTTGCCACATCTACTCTGTCTTTCCACTTCTTTCTGAAGCAAATCAGGTTCTCCCTCATCTTATAGAGCTTCTCCACTGAGTTCAGCCATCAGTTTATAGAAACCTTTCTTGCAATGACTACATCTTCACAGAATAGTAGAATAATTAAAGTTGGAAAGACCACCAATATCATCTGGTCCAACCACCAGTTCATTCCTACCACAGCCACTGACAGTGTCCCTCAGTCTTGCTCCTCCCTGCTGGTAAAGGAGGAGCTTCCCTCACAGAGATACTCAAATTTCACCATTTTGAGGACCTGAGGTCTTGAACCCATCAGGTCTTGAACCCACGTGTGGAGTCTCCTTGATTTTGGCATAATGTTTCATCACGGAGCCCAAAGTCATACACATAGGCTGGCCAGTGAAACCAGCTATTTTATCATATTGTCGGTACTGTGGCTTTTTTATCATTTGGTTAGTATACTGTGCAGAGACAAAGGGCTACAACTGCTGGCCTATCTTACCAGTGCAGCACATGGGTGATACTGCAGAACCGTTGCATTTGAATGGGATCAAAGTGTTTCATTGCACAGCAGACTAAATTTCCGTTCTAACCTCAGCCAAATGTGGGCAATTTGGGTTTTGCCATTATTTTCTAGTTCTGTGTATTGGGTATTGCATTGCAAAAGTGGAGGGGAAAGAAAAAGGCTGGAATGGGCTGTTTGCCTCAGCAGTGCCTTTTGGCTCTCTGTCCTGCCACACCAGCCAAACCACAGCTGCAGAGCCTCTGCTTCTGCCATCATTTTGCTGATGGAGAGCACTGATCTCAGTGCCACCGTCTCTCCCAGTTTCTGAATCTAGGCCTGAGCAATGACATTTCCCAGATGCACAGGGATAGTGGTGGCAGAGGTGGCAGCTCCATTCCTACGTCTCCAGCTCCAGTGTGGCTTTGACGAGGGTGCACACCAGTTGGGTCCTTTCCCCTTGAGTTCCCAAATAAAAGAGGCAAAGAGGCGGAGGCTGTGCTGTCTCCATGTGCAGCTCAAGGTCACCTAGGGAGACTGGAGGGGATGAGGCAACAGGACCCAGGCCACTGAGGTGCCAGGACAGCACTGCTGCCACTCTGTGGGTGAAATATTTCCACCATCTGTGCCTCCCTCCTAGAAACAAGGAGGTAACTCCTGCCCTTGCTGCCTGCCAGGCGCTGACTCTGCTCTGCTCTCCTTTCTCTTGGAGTCAATGCAGGCAAGCGTGACCGCTGAGGCCTTCCAGGACTGCACACTGGTCTCCTGGGAGACCTCAGCACTGCTCTGGACAGAGGCTCTGTTTCCTCAGCTGTGCCCCTAAGAGAGACTCAGGCTGCTCTGCTCCAGGTGGGGTTGCAGAGCCAGGATCTCTGGCTGGAGCACACCTTTGCATCTAGCAAGGCCAGGCTGTCAGGAGATACATGGCCCCAGCAGACAGCACTAGGCTGTTTCCTCTTCTCAGTGCGCACCTCAGCTCCCGAGCTGCAGTCCTGGCCCTACAGTTATGTGATCGTGCTCAAAGTGCCTCCTTTTAGGAAAAAGAAAAAAAGGAAAAGTGGCAGAGAGAAAGAATATCCCTCTTGTTTACTTCATTCTTCAGCAGGTAACCTTGTGATTCTGTGCTATTTTGGTGCTGACATTCCTGGGAGCTTACCGTAATGAGAAGCAAACACCACAAGCGAAAATAACAGCGTGAACTGAAGTGCAAGTCCTGGATTCCCACCTAGAAATTGACTCATCTCCGAGGGCCATTGGCTTTAGGATTCAGGGTGACCGGTGAGGAATTAGCAGGCTGCTAGCAAGCAGAAGATGGATAAGTGGGCTCCAAACAGTCCAAAACACCAATTTGCACAAGCCGTTCCCCTTTGTGTTGTCCTTCTTATCCTGACACTAACAGAAGTTCCTTACAATAACTGCAATGAGGCACTGGCAGAAGCTGCCCATAGAGGTGGTGGAAACCCTGTCCTTGAAGGCTCTCAAGGTCAGGCTGGATGGGGCTCTGTTCATAGCAGGGGAGTTGGACCATATGGCTTTTAGGGGCCTCTTCCAACTCAAATGATTCCATGATTCATAGAGTTTTGTATGAGGTTCCTGGTAAGCCTGCTACAGTGCAAGGCTGCACACTGTGCCCAAAAGCACAATCATGTCATGAAGTTTTTAAATCTCCCATACTTTGTGTGATGTCACCTTTAGCCACACTGAAGCAATCACTTCAGTTCCATGGCTAGTGTTGCATAGTGGCAGGGTGTGAAAATGCCTAGCAAACACACATAAACAGCAGGCAAGTGAGCATGTGACACAGGGACACAGCCCTCCAGTGGGCCCAAGAGGCCTTATGTCCCACCTGATCCACCAGAGGTTGTCACCCAGCCACCACTTGCCGAACTTCAGACCCCCAAGATCATGTGCTAATAGGTACTGCTCTCTTTGGACCTATGGGATAATACACTTCAGTAGGGTCAGCTAGATTGTGACCTTTCTGCAGCCTCTTAGCCAATCAGCCAACACCAGGATGCTGATTTGGGAGGGGGAAGTCCCTGCACGAGGATTTCTATTGTAAAACAATCCATTTGATATGTCATGGTTTTAGAGAAAGGAAGGCACATTTCTCCCCTTGCAGAGCTCCATGACAGTGGACAAAGCACAAAGTGGAAGCATACTGTCTCCTTGGCCATAGTAGAAAATGCAGCACAGCATCCAGCTTCTCTCCCCACTGCGTCTCCTGCGATCCCGTTATATAACGCAACTCGAGCCGCCAAAGGACTCTGCCTGAATTCATCTGATTAAATTATTAGCCTTATGTCCTGGCAAACATTTCCCCAGGCTGCCTCGCAAGCTAGATAAATCTAGTGCCAGGTTTCGGGTGTCGGAGCAACAGGAAAACATTACCTGCTTTGGAGTGTTCACTGCTGCACCGGAAGAGCTCTAAGCCCATGGGAGCACGAGAGCTGCACGTTGCTGCTGCCTCTCACCACACTGCAGCCAGCCAACGTCACCTGTCTCCAGGGCTGCAGGGACACAGGTCATGCACAGGGGTAAGGGACCCTGCACTCTCCAGAGCATAGCGGATATATCTGGCATTAAGAACTGGCTCTTGGGCACTTGTTGCAGCTTTGGAGAATTAGGGCTGGGCAGACTGCGCAACCTCTATGTGCCAGTGGGGATAGATCCATGTCTACAAGTTTGATCTGGTACAAAATAACCTTTAGAAAGAAGCAGCGTAGGCTAATATGATTGCTGCTGATCAGCTCCAAGTGTGACAGTGCTTCAGCATAGCTGGATATATCCCAAAGGCAGGAAGTATGTCTTCTGACTAAGAGATACCTGGAGGTTTGCCTGTGATGAGTTCCATATTCATTTCACTTACTGTAAGTGCACTGAATTGGGACAGATGTGCTGTTTTGTAAAAGGTTTTCCAGCTCCCAAGCAACCCAGTGACTGAGTACACAAGATGATCAATGTTACAAGCACCACTTATGCTCTACCCTGGTGCACTGCCAGGATCCCACACAGATCAACCTGACCTAGCCAGAGAAATCATTGAGAAATAAGAGTGAGAGGGAGGGAGCAAGAAGAAATCCCCAAATCCCCAGAAACACAATGTTAAACCCTCCCACCTGATCTGTAAAGCGAAAGCCAGCCCAGACCAAATATAAACCAAGGCTGCACAGCCAAAACAACCAGACTGTGGAAGGTCAGACAATCTCAAATGTGCACATCACAGTGAGGCAGACGTGCCTGCAGCCAGCTCGCAGCATGGAGGAGGAATGCTATCTCCCTGCACCGCCTCACTGGGGATCCTCTCAGACTCTGGTCCGCTTGAAAGCCACAAGGATGGCTACACTGGAGGAAGCCTGGTGGCTAGCAGCTGCCATCCTATGCCTGGCAGCAGCAAGCTCAGAGGCATTGCCTGCTCTGCACCTCCCTGTCCACACCTGGGTGCCATCGCAGTTTGTGGGACTGCTGATAGGGGAAGGAACCCCCCCAGCAGATTTGCACCAGAAGCAGAAGGACTGAAGCACTGGAGAACTTTGAGGTTGATGTTGAGTTCTTAACTCACATAACATGCCTGATCCCTTTTCATCTTAGTAAGATAATAGTAAATCCTGCCATAGCAAATGCCCCAGCACTGCCAAAAATCTTTTCTCATATTCAAGTGTTGCTGTTTACTAGGTTGTTTTTTTTTCCTCATAAATCCTGGGGTCACTTTTCCACACTGGCAGGAAGAAAGGCAAACATATTTCTAATAGAGAAGTTGAACAGTTCTTCCAAGGGTGGGAGGACTTGCAACATGTTCCTGCTTTGCAAAGATGGGGTCATTTGTCCTGGTACTGTCAAAATGTTTCTAACACCTTCTGAAGTGCCAATATGGGCAGTAAGCTCAAGAGTTTAGCAGTCACTGCTGGTTTCAGCTTCAGTTTAGATCTCAGTGGGAGATTCCTTCTAGAGATGTGGTCCCCCATTGATGCTACTCAAAAATGTGAGCACATTCTCATCCCAAGTCTCCCAGGCTGCTGCTGCTGCTTCTCCTGTGGAAACTGTTAGAGCAGCTAATGACAGTCTTTCAAGTGGCCTTCAGGCTGCAAGGAGTCTATCTTTCTCTGACTCCACTTCTGGCAGTCTTTCTGCTACATGAAGAATCTGTATATATTAAAAATAGCCTTGTAACCAGGGCTGAGGGGCTTGACCCCTGAGGCCATCACGTCTAGATGTTCCATCAGTTCTGCACTCCCCACCTGGGTGGGACTTCACAAGAACTGCAACAGCTGGAAATTGCTCTCTCTTCAGGAACAATTTTATCTTTCCTATGTTTTTGGATTCCAGTACCATCATGAAATACTTCAGCTGCCCGTACAAAAGGGAGGATGAAGGTTGGAGTTCATCATTTGAACTCCATTCTTTGCCAACCTACTTGAATCTCTCAGATGTTCTTCACCAGATAATGCACATCCCTTTCATTGTGTGCAAAGATGTTTAACTTATGGTGTTTAGTTATATGTTATTCTTACCATGACAACACGGAAGGGAGTGTCCCTCATATAATGATAACCCCTGCATATCTTTTCAGAAACACTGAGGTTTTCCACCTTGAGTTCCTGTACAAATTCCTGCCCAGAGCTTATGTACTTACTCTGCACCACAGTAAAAACATGTGGGACCATTACAGCATGGCTGCATTTTAGGAAATCATCCCTCAGACCCAAGATGCACAGCCTTTGCTCTTCCTGTCTTGGCCAAGGACCAGGTGGTCACCCAAGAGAAAGCAGACAAGTTAACTCAGGTATTCTGCAGCTTCTCAGAGAGGATACTACCTAGCTGTCCTACAGGACTGTGACATAGAAGGCTCTCTCCTGACATGTCCCATAATCCCTCTGCATTAACACAAGCCTTGATATCAGGTGGCTGCAAGCCTTGATGTGTGATGGATATTTGTCTTCCCAAAGGATGATTATGAAATTCCAGCCATGGATGTTTTTTAAAGACTTTATCATAAGACTTTGCTAAGCCTTTATCCACCAGCTATTTGAAACCATCACTACATAATCACTGAATCATTAATACTGGAAATACCTCTAAGATCATCTCGTCCAACCACCAGCCCATCCCCACCATGACCACTGACCACGTCCCGTGGTGCCACATCCACATGGCACTTGAACACCTCCAGAGATGGTGACTCTCCCATCTCCCTGAGCAGCCTGTGCCACTGCCTCACCACTCTTTCTGAGAATAATTTTTTTCCTAATACCCAACCTGAGCCTCCCCTGGTGGAACTGGAGGACCTCTTGTCATATCACTGTTATCCAGGAGCGGAGGCTGACTTCTACCTCACCACAACCTCCTTCCAGGGAGTTGTAGAGAGCGATAAGGTCTCCCCTGGGTATCCTCTTCTACAGACAGAACAATTGCAGTTCCCTCAGCCATTCCCCATCGGGTTTGTGCTCCAGACCCTTTCCTGTAAAGCTCTTCAAGCAATGGAGAAAGTGCTAACACACTGCTGTTCTGCCTTGGAGGCTGTGTTCACATGGGATAGAGGACTAAGGAGATTTGTTCACATGGGGCGGTAGGCTGAGGTGCAGGAGGTGTCGAGCATGTTTTGGGATATCATCATACCAAACATCTGAAAGTGTGCTGGCAAATCCTCTGCCTGATGTTTGGGTGATCAGCTTGCAGCTAAGTCAAATTGCATAATATTTCTCATTTCTCTAGTCACTGTAGGTGCTGAAATAAGGTGATGCTCAAGAATCACTTCTTTTATTTAAAGGTGCAGTGGGTGAAAAGGAGGCTTCTCTACCTTGAATGGCAGCTGATGAAAACTGAAGCCTGGAGGCAAACACCACTTCTGGACTGTAGAAGGGTTACAACATGTTTTTTTAAAGGCAAGTTTGCTTGCTTTATAGCACAACTCAGTGTAGGTGTTTCTGAGCAGCTTACAGCCAGTGAATTGAGATAATGTAACTCAAGAGTGGAAATGTAGCATGACCTCAAATATACCCAGGTGACGATCCAAGCGGAAGTGAATAGAAGTATAAGCATCGATAAAAAGTGTCTTTAACCACATTTGTACACTGTATAGCAGGTAGGGCTCGGCACTTGTTCTGGAACAATAACCATAACGTGAGAAAAAGTAAAATAGGTGTGCCACAGTACAGAGAGAGGGTGTGAGGAGCTGCACTCTACAAGGATCCCTACCTTAGCCAGCGGGAGCTCTTCCAAAGGGATGGCTTAACTCCACGCCATTACTTTATGCTTTGCAAATATTTGCCTTTGAAAATGACAGTATTTGTGGGTACTTGCAATTTTCTCTGACAGCTGCTACCAGTAGCTTTCCATAGCAAAACAAACTGGGGAAATGTAATTTCCTGAGGAAATTTCCATGAAAATGTTGCAGGTAAAACTTGTCTAACTTAGGCTAATTTTAAGAAATGTTACCTTTCCCACCATAAAAATGGCTTGCTTCAGTGAAATACTCTTCCGCCGAGGCAGTCTGACTTCCTTTCTTTTTTCTTTTCTTTTCTTTTTTTTTTTTTTTTTGTACTAAAATTATGGCAAGGGAAAAATAAAACAGCAGAGAAAGGTTCCGTTTTATAAAAATACCACCCAATAATACAATTGCACTCATTCATCCCCCAGTAGGGCAGCAGTGAGAATGGGCTTCCTTCCCACAACCACCACATAGAACTGAGGAGTGGGGAGGTAAACCTGTCAGGAAAAGAGTTGTGATATGCACTCCTTCCTTTATTTGAAAGGATAAATAGAGAGCTGGGACACTGCTAGCTTTTGCCAATTGGAAAGTGCCAAGAACTTTTCAGGAGCTTTAAAATTGGCAACTATGACCAAAACATTCAAAATGACATTTGGAGATCATTAGAGTAATAGCAAGAAGAAAGCCCATAATGAATGATGACCTAGCTAATGGGCTTAATGTACTGAATAAATAACAGAACAAATAGGCACAGAACAAAACCTGGTGTGTCTCTCACATATTGCAGCTGAAAAGCTTGGTTCTGTACTAATCCAAGTAATTACGCTAAGGTCAGAGAGAAACAGCCTTTTGCAAGGTATTAAGCTGACAGATTTGAAGAGGAGAGATGGGCAGACAGAGCTGTGTTGCAAATGTGCGTCTCCAGGCATCATGAGAGCCTTACCCTGGGTTTTCAGATTTTGCACTATAGTTTCCTCTCATCCGAGGGTGGATTCTCTGGAGAAAACTGAGTGATTCACTCTCAAACTGGAGCTGCTTCACCCCTCTCACAGCAAGGTCGGCTATAGCAGGTTGCTCAGGGCCATGTCCAGATGTGTTTTGAACATCTCCCATGATGAATGGAAACTTTATAATCTCTTTGATCCACCTGTTTCCAGATCTCCCTCTTTGATGAAGCCAGCCCTTTTCAGCCCCAGGCTTGCAAGCCTCATCACCGATAATCATTAAACAAAGGCTGCTCTGATGTCTATGATACATCAAGAGAAGACCAAGAACCCAAATGCAAATTGATGCCAAGACCCCATCCCTATAATGACCAGCAAGAGTGTAGATTGCCCCTCAGCATGGGAACTGAGCCCATGCATGCTCTGATGGGAGAAATCCTGGCGCTTCCAAAGGTTTCATACCCCAAGGCCACTGCAGCAGGAGCTGACGTAAGGCTGTAACCTTGGCAGGGTGGGAGAGGGGGAGAGCAGCATTTCCACTTTGTGGAATAAATAATACCCAAGGCTTCCCTGATAAGAGGAGCTGTATCAATAGACAACTTTATTCAGAAGGTTAATGAATTGATCTGATCATTCCTGAGATCATCTATTAGTGCGGTGCTTGCTCATGAAAGGGGGCTGCCCCCGAGCATACGCTGCACATCGCTGAATCCACTGTGCAAAGAAAGACAGACACGCTCTGAGAGAAAAGAAGCCCGGAGCAAAGCCTGACACTGAACAGCTGGACAGCAGCACTCATAATGGAAGGCACGTTGTGAAGGCTGTGTTATCCAAATAAATCAGCAGAGGAGATTTAGGGAGATGAGAGGGACATGTGGCAAAGATGTAAGAGCTACCATCTTATTCTTTCCCAAAATAGGCAATAAATATTCCATGAGACCCTTTGTGACAGCAAGGCATTCTGAGCCTGATTTTTATCCAAAATGAGACGTCTCAGACACAATATGAGAGCAGTAGCCTGGAGGGAAATGCCTGTAGTTGGAGCCCTTGCTGCATCTCACACCCCAGTGGGGCTTTCCCACTCCACAGCCCTTGCACCAAGGGGAAGCACCCCACAATGTGTGACTGATGGCCACCAGTGCTCACCAGCACCTGCCTTGCAAAATCCCCCATCCCACCTGGCACTAATTGGCATCCTCGTTAGGAGGCTTATCAAAGAGAGCCGGGCAAGGTCATAATGGCTGAATTATCTCCTTGTTCCTGGAAGTGACCCTGCTGAGCCGAGGCTGAGGCAACATGACAGGTCACTGTAGTGGAAGCCAGTGCTCCAGGACTGTGATCCCTTTCTTTGGTGCAAGTGTAGTACAAGAAAGAGGGCAGGCCTGCTGCTGTGATAGACTGTAAGGAAGCAGTTAGCCTGTGGTTTAGCAGGAGTGGTTATGTTGTGTTATTTACTGGTGTTATTGATAAGCACATGAGCGGTTATAACAATGGCCTGCCTGAACTGCATCAGGGTCAGAGAAGATATCTAGCATTTGTTCACATCTGCCTTTTCTTTGTGCTGGACATAATTGGTCACATGGATGTAGAAAACTGCACTTTTAGTACACACCTGGGAACTTCAGGCTTCTTCAGGATGCAAGGTAGCATTTCAGTGTGGGCAGTCCTCGTTTTTCAGCACTATTGACCGCCCATGTTTTGCTTTGGGAGCACTGATGATCTGTGTTTGAGCTTGACTGAATACAGTCTCATCTCTGCTTGTGAGCACTTCATCTAAACCTGAATTCCTGTAATATTTGCTCGTGTTTAGACTACTTATATGTAGCTGTTTGCATCAAAGTTGGAAGTTTCATCTCCCCTTTCAGCTACTGCAATCCATGCTGCTGTAGGACACCGGATCAGTCCCAGGCTGGGTGTTCATTCAGTCCTCCTCCCATGACTCTTAGACTGAAAGCCTCATTGCTTGGTGTGAAAGCCTCATTGTCCAGGTCATTTATAGAACAGAATGGGCATGGAGAATCCATCCGACGGTATTCTGCTCAACAGCAGCAGATCTGACAAAACCCTCAGCAGTGTCAGCTGGGGCTAGATAAAAGCACCTGGTAAGCTCATCAGCCATAAGGTTGTAAGGTCAAGGAGGAGATAATCCCTCTGAGCCTTGTCAATGGAACAAGCTTATTTCCAAGCTTTCCCATTCAGTGATGGGGTCATAGCTCCACCAACGCTGGTGAGGAAGAGTATTCCCGCTTACCCTCACAGCTCAGTGCTTGCTGATATTACATTTCGGCTCAGCCCATAGGATGCCCACCCAAAGGAGCTGTGTCCTGCTCTTGAGGAAATTATCATCTCCAACGAAGATCTCAAAAGAGACCGTGCCATATGAAAGCAAGAATATCACTGACTCCCATTGGAGTCACACAGAACAGTGTGTCCCACTACAGCTTCCTGCCTTCAGGGCCAGTCTTCCTCAGAGGGCAGGTCTGAGACGTACCAGCTTGTGAAATATAATCGGGGCATTTCTATGCTGTCCCTGTCATGCAGCCTTGAGTTCAGGGACGTCTTGAATTCTGTGCTCAATTTGCCCTGCTTTGATGTCTCATGGCGGGGGCGTTGATTAGAACAATGAAAGTAATTGCAGCTGCCCTTTGGTTTAGAGTGTTAATCATCCCTCCAGCCAGTTTAATGCATTGCTTTCACATAGCTTTCTCCTCCTCTACAAAGTGCAGTCCTTCTGGTTGCAAAGATTTCATCTTTTAGCCAAAGGGTGAAATAAAAACCTCAGAGTGGCATTGGCCAACAGCTTCATGAAGGGGTGCAGCATCCCTTGCATGCCTGATCAAAAGAACTGGGGAATACACTATACTCAGAGTGATCTCTTGAGGGATCTTATGTCACCGTGGTTGAAGAAAAGTGTGGAGATGGCACTGGGATCTCCTACTGTAGTTCAGGTGAGCATGAGCAAAGAGGTGCTGCCCTTCCTGTAAATTCAGATTTTTTCTACCTAGTTTCAGGTCACCTCCATCTTCCTGAGCACACTGACTGTGCAATCAGTCACAAGCCTTGGATTCTGCAGCAAAATCCTCCTCCAAAAGGCTATATATCATTTGCCTTTGTTACCTGCAGCTCTACAGGCATCAGATACTGCTTTTTCTGCTAAACCAGGCTGAGGGCCTTTTGCTCAGTTTCTCACTGGGAATCAGGTAGGTATGGGAGAGACTGCATTTGTTTCATGTCTGGAGAGGCATGAAGAAATGATTTCTAGCTTGGCAGCCTCATTGGAAAATAATTTAGATTCAGAGGAAAACAAATGTAAATTTTTGGGGGTTTAACTCATGGGGGAGCGGGAAATCAGTCTCATTGTTTTCAGCTGACAAAATGTTCCATGTGATCCAAAATGAAAGGCTGAGCTATGGATGCACGCAAACAAAAGCAAAGAGGGGGTGGATTACGCAACTGCAGGCAGAAGGAACAGTTATTGCTATCCCCGTCTTTTATCTCTTATGAAGAGGGCAATAAGAAAAAACCATCTCCAAAGGCCTTGTGGTCTGGTCAAGGCTTGGTTGGGTTGAAGACCCTGCCTTTAGTCAGGGACCTCAGCATGAGAGCTCCCTCTTGGCCAGGAGTCCCAGCCTTAAGATGTCCCGAGCCAGGCTCTTCTGTACCGTTCCTACTTTCCTGCTGAAGATGTTCTCTTGTAAATTAAAGCATCGCTCCCCAGCCAATTAGATTAGGGCATTGTTCGAGGATTTGGGGTATTCATGTTCCCTTCCGTGAGGGATGGACTATGTACTGTAGGTCAGAAGAACTCAATCAAAGCGGAGAAAACCTTGTGCCCTGAGGGGCTCCTCTGTGCCCTGCAGCTTATAGCTGTGCTTCAGGCAGTGGTAAGGCTGCATCCTCCTGTGCTGAGTGACTATTTAACCTCGGTCTCCTACGCTCTTGGGTCTGGATGTAATGACACAAACAGCACTAACTCCTCTTGCAGATTTGCAAAGCTAATAAGCCCTTTTCTTTTTTCACAGCTAACATCATTCAGGAAATGCGGTACTAATGTGTGAATAGTTTCAGGACAACTAAAACCATATTTCCAGAGACTGTATTATTCTCTGGAAAAAATAATGATTGTTCAGGTCTATTCATGAACAGACACTTGCAGAATTAGTTCCATGTATCTGGGAAGGAACCATTTCAGTCTCTCTTTTGAAACTGAGCAATTGTTGGATATTACAAAAACTGACCAGGAAAATAGGAAGAGACTCAACTGGAAGTGCTTGGAATTTACTGAAGAAAATGTTATTCATATTGGTGCCAGCATCACTGAGATTAAGGAAAATGCAGCTTGATTCAACAAGCTTCTTCCTAATGCCATTGTATTTGCCAGTGGTTTTGCTTATGCAAAAAGGATGTGCTGCCTGTTATAAAACCGCCTTTGCCTGTGCTATTGTTGAAGGGAACACATGCGGACTCTGCTGTGGGACTCATATTGTACTCCATGGGGCAAAGGCTAGGATATGTGCTTGGTAAAATATAGGCTCCATCCTCAAAGGCTTCCCAAGCAAAGATAGAACCAGTTACAGAAGGTTGCAGAAAGACAAGTTGGCAGCTTATGATGGGATAAAAGGAAGCAGCTGAGTAAGTGCAGAGACTTCAAATGGCCTCCATTATAGCAGGCTTGGGTGTGTCTGATCCACAGATCACCTAGCTCCTAAGAGAAGTGAGTTGTGGTAGTAGAATATGTCTATTCAGAGTGTCACTAAAATGCAGAGGGTGTGAAAGGAAAGAACTTTGAAGAAAGAAAGAAAATGAAAATAAATACTTTTAGGACAATTGAACTTGGATTAGAGAATGAGGAGAAGAAGCAGGAGTACACAGCAATACAGGTGATGCCAGCCAGCACTCCTGCTTCCTTTTCCCATAAAGCAAGACCAAAACACCCCATTTGAAGAAGATAGACTTGAAAGGGTAAAAGGATATACTTTGTCTGGCATTGCATAATGTAGGGGTTTTTTTTGTTGTTGCAGAATGTTATTACGGCAGATAGTGTAGATTGAAAGTGTGATAGACATGGGATTAAATTTAGCCTTGCTGTAACTCAGGGAATGGACCGTGTCTTAATAAAGCATGAATAATAGCATCTGCAGTTGCAATGCATAACACTAGTAATACTTGTGTCTTCAAAGCCCAGACTGGCCAGAATGAAACTACAAGTGCTATCAATGCTCGCATTCAGCATGCAAGATAATCAGCCAAGAAAGGGGCAGGGCGAGTTATCTCTACCACTATGGTATTTGGGTGAATTAGGAAGGGTTTTGCAGCTGTCCTTCAAACACAGAATCATCTAAGTTTAAAAAGACCTTTAAGGTCATAAAGTCCAACATTCCCTATCATTAACTTTAGGTTGGATAACAGACAATGTGAACAATTACTTTTTCATAGTGAATCAGACCTTTTCTGCAACTTGTTCTCCAGGAACTTCCTGCACAGCTTCTCACAAATGAGTTTCTGAAGTTTTTTTTTTTGTCAGAAGGATGCTGTGTTAGGTTGTTTTCATTCCATGGGTGCCTGGTGGGCAAAGTGGGCTTTGTGCTGTTGCAGGAGAGGGTTTCCTAGAGCATTAACCAAGGAAGTATTGTTTCTTATAATGAACAAGTTGCTATCAGCCAAGCAAAACATTGCAAAACTAAACAGTGTGTGCTGCACTTCAAGAGGCTGATCTTGTTTTGACAAGAACCTAAAGGAAATGCTAGCAGAGGGCAAAACAAAGAGAACAAAAAGACTTCACTTCTGACTGGGCTGAGGGAGAAGAAGCCAGCCAGATGGATAGGCCACGGACCAGGTGTTGTGTGTGCAAAAACTCTTTCCTCTAGGATATCAAGGATAGGATATTGCACTCTGAGCCCACTGGCATGTGAACTCCCTTGCTCAGTTTGTTAAGTGTTGACCATCTACATCAGAAATGCCTCATTCAGTGGAAGGTCTGTAATGAAGATCTGATCATCTGCTCTGGCCCCATTCCTGTTCTTTGGCATTTCATTCCCACTGTGCAGCTCACTTGTAGATCATCTTGTCTCACTCTCACGATGGAAACGCCGGCTGCATCACCCAAACACTGACTGTGTTATTCATGGTTCATCTGGGACCATTCTTGTTCTTGTTGTTGCCCTAAAGATCTCAATTATCAGCTGCCTGCAGTCTGCTAGCAGAGGCTTTGTAGAATCAGCTAGATCCCCATCTGGCTAATAAAAGGGACATTCATCCATCTCTGCTCCCCGTCACCTCTGCTATGGCCTGACAAGGCTACAGGCTTCCCCCAAACCAGACTCCAAACTAGTGTCTTTAGTCTTTACTCTGATGTTTCTAATATATGGGAAGTGCTCAGGATGGGAGGGTAACAAAACATAGGTGTGTGTGCAGCTATTATCAGGAAAGAAACAAGGAAATACAGAACGTGGCTTTAATCATGGGTGGCATATATTGCCTTAGTGCATACATTACTTCCCTGGAGGATATATCTCACTGAGAAGAAAAATAACCAGATGGACTGTATTTCTTTAGTGCTAGGAGCTCTATAAAGCAGCATTTAATTAGGGGAATACAAACTTCAGCGCAGATGAGCCTGAAAAGCAGGAGGGTTATTCATGTAGTAAAGAGGTGGTAATGACCAGGCTGGAAATAACATGGAATTAGAAGATTCTAATAATTCTAAAACTAAATAAAGTAGTTTTAATAGTGTGACAAATTTCACTGACCTGTCACTGGAGGCTTTTTGGCTTTTATTTGATCTTGTACAGCTCTTTCAGGTGAGATCGTTTCAGCTCTAGGAAAAGGAATTCCAAATCTTGCTGAGATGACAGACATTAGAACTGAAAATGATCTTTTTCTTTCACGTAAGAATTGAGCTTTATGGAACTACTGATTTCTGAACATAATGCATCACAAGATAGTGGTCTGTGTCCAGAAATTGGCCTGCTGGCTTCTTCTCTCTTATTGTGAAGCAATTCTCTGTTCTGCTTTCTGCTTTCTGAACACTATGCTGAGGGCTGTTGTTATTTCATTGATAGAATTCATCCATGCAACTTGCACCTGACTTGATTTTTACAGCTCTCCCTGCTGATAGCTGTAGTGCAGCATCTCAGCTAGCTCATGATTGGAAAATTGCTGGAAAGTCTGTCCCCAGTTGACAATTCCAATTCCCTGTTATTACAGGCAGGCACACCATGTCACATTCCTCATAAACTCAGTGAGCTTCAGCATCAAAAAGCTTTTAAGGTAACCCTAGTGACTATTTGTTTCAGTAGAAGTTTGCTCTTAACCTCTACTTTCCCCAGAGGAGTTCTGATTATCTGTACACTTTTTTTTCTGCTCTGCTTTGTTTTCACAAAGACAGATAGTACGATGGATTCTTAGAACTCCTTTTATAAGTTTGACATGTATTTAATTCTTTGCTGTAGGTGATTAATGCTCTGGCAGAGCACTCAGAGCAGAGTAATATGCAGAGTGAAATGGAGAAATCAAAACTAATATTGATTTGGTCCCAATACCAAGGCAATGGTAAGGTACCTGACTTCTGATCTGCTTTCTAATGTAATTGTAAAGACTACAGGATGAAACATATCCTGGCATTAGGATGGAATTTAACAACTACCTCATCACCCACTACAGAGAGCTGAATTTCTTCCGCAGAGAGCACTCACCAATGAGTGCAGCACACCACTATGTTTTGGAGAGCATTTCCAAGCACTGGTGGGCCAGACTTTGAATGTTCCAATGTGCAATAAATGAGTGATCACCAATAATTTATGGTTTTCTCAATGAGGAAGACTTCTAGAAAGCAGAAAAATTTACCTACAGCCAAGGAAGGTGCGAGTCAGAGTCTGGGAACTTCAGAACTTGCTAGGCCTGTTTTTGTTTTTAGGTTTTGGAAGTGTACTGGAGACCTCATGCCACCATAACCTGAAATACTTACAGCCTTATAGGGAACATGTAATCCATGCTGGTTCAGCATTTCAAACATCCTCAACTTACTTGATGGTTTTTAATTGACCAACATCCAATTCATTGTAAAAAGCTGTGCAACCAACTACAAATAGCCATTACCAATATTACGTGTTTGGGAGGTGCAAATCATATGCTGTCATTTTCCAGCTTGGTGTTAAGTCAATATCTAAACCAGATGCAGTGGTGGCATGTGGTATACATATATATATATTTTTCTAATGAACCACCCAAATAGATTAATGCTTTTGGTCTCCTGGTAAAAAAAACATGTGGGAACTCATCAAGAAAATACTCCCCTTGTAAAGGCCGTGCGTGGATCAAGAGCTATTCATTACAGAAGCTTTTGAAACTGTGTATTGATTCTACTCTCTGGAAGAAATGAAAGGCACATATCAGTGCAGGTGACAGGAGGGGATCCCTTGTCTCACAAGTGAAGAGGGACACACTTGGTTCTGCTACGTGGTCAGCCCCTGCAAAGGAATTCAGAGACAGTCTGGATGCACGCATTTTAACTGTGAAAAAAAGAAAGTTAGAGAAAGGAGCATAAAAAAAATAGTGAGTAAACAATTCCATGATTTAAATTAAAAAACAACAACAACAAAGTAAGCCACCAAAACTAGCACATTTTGGTAGGCAGAACTGCATTTTCATAGGAAACACATCTTAGACTTTAGGGGATGATACAAAATAAAAATGTTTTTTATTTCCAGTTGTTGCAGTCTAAATGCAATTACATCTTTAGGAGCTAGACACCAAAACTTGGAGCCCAAACCTTAAAACCTTTACTTTGCAATTGAGGTAGTTTGCCATTGGGCTCTTCACAACAAAACTCTGCAAAACTTTTAAGTAAAAGCTTCAGTAAACATCAGCAAAAGCTCTGCCAAACTAAACTTGCAGAAACAATGACCAGCTGAGGCTGCAAGTCATAAGGCTGCTCTTAATGTTCAAGAGCTCTTCAGACAACTGTAATTGGGTGGTCACTACAAGGTCACGATGTCTGAGATCGTTCGCAGTCAATACAGAATCCCTCGCAGAGGACCTTAGGGTTACAGCACAAAAGAGACATACTTACTCCCCGATTAGAGGAAGTTTATTTTACTAAGTCAACAGAAAAAATACAAGCACGGAATGACTAGAAAGTCTCAAAGGATCAAGGATAAAATGAACAAACAAATCTGCCCTACCACTCCATGACAGCGCATACACAGGCAGCAGGGACGTACTACATTCCTCAGGACATAAAAACCCCAAATGCACGTATACCAGCACAATCATCAGTGTGAGACAGATGACCTCTGTACATCCACCTTTTCTACAGTCTCCAACATGGCTCTCTGTGCTCTTCAAGCACCAGGAGTTTCTTTTCAGTAGATCCCTTCCATGTGAATCCTACTGCACCTTAAAAAGAGGCAAACCCACCAGTATTTCCATAAACACCAGTGGATGTAAGCAGGCTCCTGAAATTAAGAAGGTGCTTTGCAGAACTGAGCCTGCAGTCAGCAACTAAGTGGATCCCCAGTGACATGTACCACTGGGGCATGCAGACTGATACCTGGAACTGAAACACAACAGCCAGCACTGCCTGCCTGCCTGCCAAGTGGAGGAGTAGGGTGAAAGACCCTTTAAAGCACTGCCCGCACCCTACAAATTCCAGTCCACATTTCAAAGAATGGAGATGCTCTTCTACATCCCACAGGTGTTGCTTGTTTCTGTGCCAGAGGCTGAGGAATTACATGTGCATTTCTTCAAAGCCCAGTACAATATCCATAGCATTCCTTCATTTTGAGGTCAATGATAAGTCTCCAACAAACAAGATTTAGTTTTCTTCTTTTTGCTCTGTGAGATCTCTCTACATAAGGCTTTAAAGAAACAGCCTTCACAATCTGTGCTGGTCATGATCAAAGTGAATGTCTTCTGCCAGCATCATTTTTGAGGGAATAGATCAAATGCCTGCTATTCAAAATCCTACTCCCCTTCCACTGCCTACTTTTCCTTCCCCTGCATTCTCCTCCTCCATAAAGAGAGAAAGAGGACTGTGGATCTATGATCTATCAGACTTTACTGTTGGTCTCTCCACCTAATCATGAGCACTTCTAACTACCTGTATCACTTACAATCTTTTTGTGCTAAAGTCCTCAGCATTTCAACCAATCCAAGGGTTTTTTTGGTTTTTTTTTTTGGGTGTGTGTGGGGGGGGGGAGGGGGGGGGGGTGTTGAACTGTAAACAGTTTGAGTTGAGGACTGTGTACTTCTGCCTTCGCATTTATGCAGTGCTGAAGACAATGGAGTTACTCTTGGTTTGTCATTAGGCACCACCGAAACAAATCTAATAACAACAGCCTGAACTACCTGCTTCCACTCACACCCAGACATTAAGGCTTGAGAAGTATCACATCACTGCTGACAGTCCCCCTTAAACATGGAACAGTAACCACCTTGAGCAGAAGAATTTTAAGCATCTTTCTCAGAAAACAAAATTCATTCACATGATAGTATCTGCACACCATGATCTGCTCAGAGGGAAAAATGTGTTTATGGATGTAGATGAGGAGCACTCTCACAGATGTGAACAGGTTGTGCCATGCAGGTAATTCTATTCTGATGTTGTCAGCTCTGGTAACCTTGGGTACCAATGATATCAATAAAATCTGTGCTACACATGTAATCCTGGGTACCAAGGTCATCTTCATTAACTTGCATGTTAAAAAAACAAGCAGCGACTTTAGACGATTCTGGCATTGTTGGTTGCAATTGCAGCTGTTCAGGCAAAAGGAAGGACTGCAAGGTACTGAGAGGTCTGGTATTTGCCACGGTAGGATCTAGGGGCACATGCTGCAGCAAAGCTTCATAAACCTGAGGCTGTCACTGTGCTACATTTGGCACTATTCCTTTAGAACAAAGCTGTCAGTTATGAGGGGCACTTGCAGTAAATGGTGAAAGATCTCAGGTACTTTGCTCCAGGGGAGCTAAGCAGGTGACATGTCAGTCCATGGTCCCTCATTGTCACTGCTATCTCTCATTCCACTAAACATCAGTTCTGATTTGGTGTCTCCCCAGATGACACTGTAGCTAGATTTAGATGATGAGTACACATCTTATCCATCATAAGTCCTATAAATAGTCATCACATCCATGTACAGTATCTTCCTGGACTATTTACAGCATGATTCAAAACCCCCTTGAAGCCAATGGAAAGGATTCCACTTACCTTACAGGGCTTTGAATCAGGCCATTACAAACTCCTTGCCTCTAGGACATATGGCCATGGTCTTCCATAGTTTAATGGCATGGTAGTGCTGGGTCATTGGATGGGCTTGATGATTTTAATGTATTTTTTCCAACCTTAATGATTCTGTGATGACCTCAGGCAGAAGCCAGTGAAGTCAGTGTTAATGATACCTGCATAATGACTGATGACCCTACTAACCCAACAAGATCCAACAGAGCGGTTCTAGCTTGAGGGAAATTATAATTCAAATATAAATAAAAGGGATTAAATTATAATTCAAATATAAATAAAAGGCAGAAAGGAGGCAGCCCTGAACTGATGATGAGGGAACTGATATCAGTGTTATGGGCCACACATGTGTATAGGACTGTGGGCAGAAAGAAGGCCTTTGTGGAGTTTTGCTGGTTAAGAGAAGAGACATTAAAGTAGAAGAATTTCACTGCAAATGGCAGCAAGGGAGACCTGACAAAACCAAACACACAAAGATGAACAAGGGAGAGTTGGAATCAGCTGCAGCTGGGGAAAGGGTATGTACAGGGTGAACAGGTAAAGGGACAGGGTGAACAGCCTGCCTCTCACAGAAGTTACCAAAGCTGTCTGCAGAAAACAAAAAAACAAAAAACCAAAAAAAACCCAAAACAACCCAAAAGAAAGGTCAAGGAAAGAGGCCAAGAAGTAAAGTTCCAGATGGAAGAGGTGCCAGAGGTGCTGGATGCTGAGGAAAAGGCTGTATTTACTCCCTCTCACAGAGCTGGCAAATCTGTCCTGTCTGAATCAGTTTGCGCCCTGAAGCAGCAGTGTTAATTTCCTTTTCTGCTGCAGTTGTAGCAAGTCTAACTACAGATATTATCACTCATATAAGTATCTAAAAAAGGATATGGTGTGGAGCAGCTGGAGCAGAGCTGTGGAAGGTGAATGATGTTAATACAGTTTTTATTGAGAACTGAGCACTGAGTTTAGGTCTTTTCATCTTTCCCACAAATAAGACGAGGCAGATGACAGAAGAGTGTATTAATAAAACTGAATGACCCTTCTGGAAACTGTGCTTCAGCAATCACAAAATGGCAGGTAGTTGGACATGTCTCTTGCTGCCAACATTCTCATTTAGCGCCCTCCACAGAGAGGAGACATCGTCCCCTTTATCACAACCTCAACAAATCTGTCATCTTTTTTGCACTGAAAATCACCTGCAGAAACCCGCCTTCTCCAAGTAGGATCTTTCAGAAAGGGGGAGGCAGCCCAAGCAACCTCAGACAAAACCAAACCAAGCTTGAGGCAGTGCACTCGGTAGTTGTTCTGGAGAACATCAGCATTAGTTTCTGCAGAACTATGGGGTCAGAGGCTTTGATGTCCTCCCTGAACCCTTGGAACAATGTCGGAGAAGAGGGATGGTTTACTACCACAAGTGATGTATATTGTCCACTGCCTTTAATACTATGGAAGTTACTGGTTCAACAAGCAAAATAAAGGAAAAAAAAAATAAAAATCACCCAGTGTTTTGGTTTAGTTAGAAACAAAACAAGTCTGTTGTTTTGTTTCTTTGTTTTGTTGCTGACACTTTTTTTCTCTTAAATTTACTCCAGTCACCGGAAAGCTTTAAGTCAACCATAAGCACAGCGTGGCGATGAGTGAGAACGATGTTAAGCTGACATCTTGGCCACCTCCCAGATCTGGGCCTCATGCACTCACCCCAGAGGTGAGTGGTTCTCTGGGAGTTCTGACGATGTTCGACTTTGCAAAAATGATGAACTCCTCCCTGGAGTGAAGCTCATGGCTCAGGTAACTCTCTACCCCAGGCATGTTCCAGCCCCCAAGCTAGAAAGTAGCAAGTTAGGATTTTAGAAGGATCCTGAACTGCACCAACAGGTGGTAAAGGAAAAATGCCATCTTGGATGGCTCCTGGAGGAGCAGAAGACTGCAGTTCACTGTTACCTAATCTTCTAGGACATCTGTGTCCTCAGCAATTGACAGGAAAGATTTCACCAGCTCATTTGTGTTCTCTATTCCACTATTTGCCTTCAGGCTTTAATTGTGTTATTTTTGAATGCACAGTCCAGAGTTGCTTTGGTGTTATTTGTGCAACCCTTGGAGAGTCTGATCAAAATCCAAGTCCCTGAGGAAGACTTAATGATAAGGTTTACAGGGCTCTTTTCTATTGAAGTTCAGCTCCCTCACCACGCTACTTTGCTCTTGACTGATAGTAGGCTGGTCAGTGCAAAGACAGGGAACACAGCCATGGTGGTTGCTAAATCCAGCCTGAGCTCTGTGGCAACAGATGCCTAGAAAAGAGCAATACACCAGAAAGAAAGCTCTCCCATTGACATTTGTAGGGAATTTCTTCATGGATCATCAGATGAAGTTATTTACTCAAGCCCTTCCCTTATCTTTTTCTTTCCGTTAGATCTGGCACTTGGAAAATGTATCTGGATTTCCTAAGGATATTACTGTTTGGATTATGATATTTGGATTAATACTCACCTACTGCTTACACAGAATAAAATGTTCTACTTCCAGGGTAAGCAAATTACCAAGTCCTGGATGCAACCCATTTGCCAAGATACACAATTAGAAAAGATGGACTTACAAGCCTAGCCTGTCCAGGAGTCTTCTTTATGCCAGCTGTGGGACATCACTCCTTTAACTGTAGCCTGCTCCAGGAATTGCTTCTGTGGCTTGAAACATCCAGGGTAAAGACCTTTTCTCCTGAGCCTTCTTCCCTGCCTAGTGCTGGCCAACGCTGTTGTGCTACTGCAAGGGCTGAAGTTGGCATCTTAGTGCCGAGCAGTACTTTGGCAGGTTTCATTTCAGGTGCTTGATGAACTCACTGCTGGCTTAAAGTGTATGACAAGTTTTACTCTTCCTGACTGCCATGCCCTTCTGTAATGAAGAGGAAAAGAGCAGTAGGGAAATTACCACTGCTCAGATGAGTCAAGAGACCAGTAATGAGAAATAGAATCTTTCACCACAGTGTTACCAGATCACAAGTGAGCTAGGTGTGTTTTCATGACCAGTATGAGCCAATGCAAGTCAGATTTTTGCCAAGATATGTACCGCTGATTTTCTGCCCCTGCCACGAGTTCCCTTCCCTTCTCCTGTGCTAGCTGTAGGGCTCACACATCTGGGAGACCAACTGCTCCAGGCTGATCCGGCTAAACACTCCAGTCAGCAGAAAACAGGAAAAAAGGGAAGAGTTCCTTCATCTGAGTGCTCAACTGCACAGTCTCCAAGGTGCACAGGTGATGAGGTGGGAACGAATGATGTAGAGCTGAGTCACCACTTGCAGAGGTAGTACTGGATTAGATTGCCTTAAGCCAACGATGAAAGCATAGAAAAAAAATCAACAAAACTAATATATTTTTCATCTAGGAATTAAAAGTCTATCCATTTGTCATCATTACGCTGTCTGAAGTCTTTATAATAACTACTACAAACCTAAATGATGGGACTCATCTCTACTCATTTATCTAGCTTGTTTAAGCTAGTTTCTCAGATCTGTCTGCTTCACAGATCCCTCCAGTCAACAGAGAGAGAAGCTTTCAAAGGAGGATGCATTTCATCCAAACACAGACATTTGAGAAGACTGAGCCATCCGCCAAATATGCTTCTAGTTTAGTGAAAATTTGAGTTCTGTTTCCAGGATATCTGCATTTAACATCCCATCTTGTTCTTGCCTGGATCAGAAATCCCTACTCTACAGGAAACAGGCTGAACAGTAGAAGTGCTTTCCTATTTATATATTCTCACTGAAAGTGAAGTGCTGAGACTGCACATGCAAGGGGCCAGATAATTTATTCAGTGTGTTTTGAATCAGGCTTGTTAGGCCAGAAGCAGGTTCTCAAAGGTAGGATCTGTGACATCATAAGGGTCATCCCAAAAAGAAGTTGACATCATAAATGACAAAACACTAGGGAGAAGTGCCCAGCTTTCTGAGCTCCATGTGGGGAAATTAAGCAGAAGTATATCCTTCCAAAGAGCAATTGATTTGGGGGATGGGAGGAGGAGACATTATTTCATTAATAGTTGTTAACAGCATCTTTCCCTCCGGAAGTTTTTTCTGCTATCTTAAGGCAAGGTCTATGTGTGTATAACTTAAAAGATCTGGTATGGAGATTTTGATCATAATGTCTTAATTAAATGGGGTGTTTTAGGAGTTTAATATTACATGGTTGCTGATGGTTGGCTGATTGTTTTACTTGCCTTTGATCAACTGTGTGAGTGGAGGGTCATCCCAGTCACCATGGGCCTACAGTATCTGTCATCACCCCTCCGTCCTATTTGTCTTGCGTGTGTATGCAGAAGGCCTGCTTTTGATGAACTGTGAAAAGAAAGATGAACTGTTGTAATGAAAACATTCCCTCCCCAAGATCCTCTTTAGACAACGTTCAATTGGTTTGACCTTGTCCCCCCTTGCAGAGGACGGTAATGATTCCTGCAGATGGCTGGGTCATTCCTTGGACACTTGGGATCGAGGGAGCCAGATTCTCTGTGCCCGTTAACTCTCCAGCTATGTAGGCTGCAGCTGGGAAATGCAAGAGTTGCACAGGCTGACATACCTGAGATAGTTGCCATCTAGTCGGTTGGAGTCCTCAGATATCCTTGGCTGCCTATTTATACTGAGGGGACTTCTCCTAGGTTCATGGCACATGCACACTCAGTGCACACTAGCTCACCAAGGAGGGCCAGACCTCTTGGGACTGCAAAAGCATGGCCTGGGGGAAGACGGTCAAGCCCAACCTTCCTTGCCCAATTGCCTGTAAGCTTGCTTATGGCAATATGCACAAGCAAAATACATACCTACTGGCCTAGCCCTGCTGCTTTCCTTATACTTCCTCTACTTCAGAAGTTTCTTGAAAATGCAGATTTTGTTTGTGTGGCAGTTATAAGGCATCCTGACACTTGGGCACAGGCCAAGCACTGACCGTTTTTGCTTTGTCATGCTTCAGTGATGCAAGAATGCCACTGTTTCTCTTGGAAACGGCACAGCTACCAGCATCTTGGTACCTACAGTAAGGAGTCTTTTGCCAGATGCTGCTGTCTGCAGCTCAGACTGGTGTGTTGGGCTTTTCTACCTTTGCAGCATGGGTCACACGGGTATGACCCAATTTGATAAGTTTAATCACGTTTTCTTCAATTTCAGGTGCTTTAGATGTTACAGCCTGAGCTGGCTTTACTTCTTTTAGACTCTGTGATAGATGCATAAAGGTATAGTCACCTGAAAGACTGCAGCCTTGTCACTTGTTCAAAGTTAAGGGGTCTATACCAGTTTGACTGGTCCACATCTGATGTGAGAGCAGCCAGAATGCTTCACCTTGTGTCAGCTTTAGTGCATGCTAACTCCACAGCTTGACTGCAGTGTTCTTAGCCTACAACTCCCCATCGGTGTCCTTGGAAAGTAGTACTGCCAGTGGAGGTTTGCAGACTTATTCATACAGGCAGAACTCCTCCTTGGCCTTTAGAGATGTTCTCCTTGTGCAAGAGCTGTCAGGAGTGGCAGCAGAGAAATTGAGCATGGCATTGCCACACTTCAGACCTTCTGCAGACCAAGAGATTTTGATTGCACATAAGGAAGATATTTTTTACAGTCAGGGTGGTGAGGTACTGGCACAAGTTGCCCAGTAATGCGGTGGATTCCCCATCCCTAGAGACACTCAGCATCAGTGTAGATGGGGCTCTGAGTACTTGATGGAGCTGAAAGTGTCCCTGTTCTAAAGTTACCCAAATGTTGTTGAACAAGAGAAAAAGACATTCCTCCAAACAGCATCTGAAGCAGTACAATGAGGCTACAGCCCTGAGCTGCACTTGTCTGGCTGCTGTGTGAGTAGCAGTTGGAGGTGCGTGTGGCAACAGGCATCAGGAGATTACTTGCTTCAGTAACTTGGGTTGGGTGTTCAGTACCCAAAGTAAACACTCCAATTGCAGGTTTGTGAAAATACTTAATATCCTTGTCTTTTTGTTTTGTTTTGTTTTGTTTTCCCCAAAGAACTATTCAGCTACATCTTAAAGCATCTGTATGCCCCATATGTACAGAACAGAGGCTGAAACTGAACTCAGTAACTGTTTCACCAGGCAGCAACTGGAAGAGGATAGGAGGAACAATAAGGTATTTATACAATGCTCCATATGCATGAGCCCCAGCCATCTGGGATCCAAGTGATCCATGCTCCCAGGGACATCCCAGGCACACAGAGTGTTACCCAGGGCTGACCTGTGCTCACATGTGCATTCATGAGACAACACAACTAAGTGAGGTGTCCAAGGTCTTGTTGGAGGGAATACCCCAAGATATAAAAATGACTGTTTGGCCAAATATATATATATACATATAATATAATTCCATACATATATATATATATAATTCCACAGAAACAAGATTCCAAAAGAAAACTAAACACTGAACTTGGTCATCTGAACTATCTGACAGTGTTTCCTGAACACTGCCATCATGATGCCAGTACTGGTCCAGTGAGAGGGAAAACTTTATCCTCGGTGCATGTCAGCAGATCAGTCCAAGAGTTCCATGCATATCCCAAGTACTGACAGCACCAAGTATGGATCCTGCTTGCACAGAAAGCTCTCCATGTTTAATCTTGTTTAAACAAGAACAACGGAGCTAAAGTTCTGTGCAATTAGCAGATCAATGAAAAAGAAGCCCCTTAGAAGGCTAAAAATTTCAAATGCGTTGCTGATCTTCAACACTTTGCAGATTAAAGAAAGAAAAATATCCACCCATTTCTGGATTTCAGTGAAATCAGAAATTGCATGCTCTGCACTCCCATACAAATGGCAAATCTCGCACCTCATCAGCATTTATCATTAGTCCCACTTAAAAATGAATCTGTTGCAGACAAAGTGGAAGATCGAATGAGCTCACTGGCCCCTGGCTGGTGCGTGCTTCACAAAGCTAAATTCCAGAAGAGTAAAAAAAAAAAAAAGGACAAAAAGGACACAGAAGAACAACCGAAAGGAGCTCAGCTTGGGAAAACAGGAGAGCTGCTTTCTGCAGGGATGTCTGAAATGCCTAAAGCACCCTGATGTTTGCACCAGCTGAGCCAAACTCCAGACTCCCTCGGGAGCAGCATCATGGTGGCCACAGCCTGGGGAGCTCCAGTTCAATGATAACCAACTGTGGGGCTCTCCACCAGTTGCTTAATGTTCCATTATTAAAAATGGATGGGATTAAAGAAAAGTAAGGCCTAAAAATACAGGCTCAATGAACTTGCTGAGAAGGCAGCTTCTTTGCTGGATCATAAACCCTTGCTCATCTCACAGCGTTTGTTTCTGTGAAGGTGTGCATGCTGTTGTTCTACACACATCTAATATATGCATGGCAGCGTGCCTCTTGGCTTTTTGTTTAATCTTTGACAGCGCTGGAACTTGCTTCTCTGTGAAATCAGAGAAGGAAGGGTTGTTGTGTGCGTCAGGATTTGCTGTTGTTTTGCTTCTTTCCCTTTTCTTGAGTTACATAAAGAATCCCAGCAATTCCTGGCTGCTCCTGAGTGATCAGGTGTCCGTTTGTTCTTTCCATTGGATTCAGGATGTACTTGGTGCAAAGACCACCACACTGGCCACAAACAGATGGATGGATTAGGGTGCTGATGAGGGCAGCTGGTCCAGCGAAGCCTTATTTTTACAATGGAGAAACCGGCCCTTCACTTTTGTTTGGTTGGATTTGCAACACCCTTTAAATGTTTTTAATTTGGGATTTTCTTCTGGATGATCTCAGGATGAACAACTTCCCTAAAACCCTCCTCCCATCAAACAACCATTCATAAAACCAGAATAGTGCCCAGGAGCAAAATGCCCTCCAGATAATTAAGAGCCAGCTTTGTGAAATTCTGCTTTGATAACAGAAATCATACAAAAAACTGAGCTGGAAGAAACTTTTGAAGGTCATCTTACTCTTCCACCAGCCTCCAGATAGGATCTGCTGTGCTGAAGGTGCTGGATTTGAGATAGTTATCTCAGCCATTGCTCAGACCTTCCCATGGCAGTGTTTTCACACAGCTAATCATCCCAGCAATTCATGAGTCTCACAACTGGAAAATGTCTCTTAACATCTCACCTGAATTTCCTTTGTTGCACTTTAAACCCATTACTTCCTTTCCTGTCCCCAGCAGACATGAAGAGCAGTTTATCCTTCCTCTTTGCAGTAGCCTTTCACATACTTGAAGGGTGTTATCACGTCTAACCGTCTTCAGTTCCCTAGACTAAACAAACCCAACTCTTTCAGTCTTTCCTCATAGCTCATGTTTTCTAGTCCTCTGATCGCTCTTGTTCCTGTCTTCCTGCTGGACGCTCTCCAGTTGGTCAACAACTGTCTTGGAGCCTGATGCTCACAAGTGGGCACAGACTGATTCAGCAGGTTATTTCAGGTCAAAAACAGAGAAGAGTAATTTCAGAGTGGAAGACCCTCACCATTAATGACCTAATGACTACTTGCACCAGCTGCAGCACCTCTGTGGAACTTGGCTCTGGGTCAAACTGGCAGTCTCCCTGAGAAGTGTTATACTCATAGATGAATATCAGCAACTTGGATTCATCCTGGAACCTAAAAGGCAGCTGAAGCCAAAAAAAGAAAAAAAAAGAAGACAAAAAATATCTTCTTACTAGTCTGTTAGTAGAGAACTCAGGGACACCTGGCATTGTCCTGCAGTCATAGAACAGGGGATTCTTCCCTTCCATTTCCCAAGGCTTGATCTTCAGCTGAAGGAACAAGCTGGTATGTGTAATACTGCATTTGTAAAAAGTCCAAAGCAAGCTCCAGGAAGACTTGTCTGTACATTCAGCACAGTGCAAAGCCTGGAGGGAAGTGAACTCACTTTGGAAATCATGGCATATTGGCCTCTAAGCAAGGAGGATGGACTTATTCACTGGACCACATTGACACAGCCCTTGATCTCCTGGTCCTGCTGTCAGCTCTGTGGCCAGCACTGGGATCCTTGCAGCATGCTTCATCGTGTGGTGTGGACATGTCCTAAGGAGCTCATTAGGCTGTGGGAGAGATTCTTACTCCTAGAGTCATTTTGCAGGGCAGAAGGATTTCTGCTGTCTGGCTTTCTTGTCACGTTGCAGACTCTTTCCCTTGAAATTGCTCTTTGCAAACTAACCTTAACACCCCTCAAAGAGCACTTCATGAGCCAAAATCTTTCGCTTCTGTCAAGAGAAGACAATGGAAGGACGTGTCAAAACAGCTATGCTGCTACACCTCAGGCAAGGCTCAGCTCTCTTCTGGGGAACTGCTCCATTACATATTGGCTAGGATTTGTGCCAAGATTTGTCAGTTAATATTTGCAAAATTTAATCACAACAGCCCAGATTCTGCATTGCCTTAATCCCATTGAATTGTTCCTTAGTCCGTGGCAAGTGCCTCCTGTTTCAATTAGACCATTCATGGTTATGGGTGCTTTTGAATAAGAAAGGATCAAAACCTCATTCTGGAAATCTGGTTTCAAAATGTCTTCATCCTAAACAGGACTTCATTTCAGCTTCTGAATTCATAACATATTATAAAAAGTGGAGGTTTAAATGAATACCATACCTGGAACATTGTAGCAAACGACTGTGAGGACCAGACTTGCTGGGAAGAGATGAGTGCAGCTTGGCTCTTTGCAATGCATCTCGCTGGAATATTCCTCCTTTGAACGAAAGAGAAATCAAACCAGAAAAATAAGCAGGTCCTACTCCAAGAGGCAGAACTGCCACCTGAGTGCCAGATAATAATAAATGATGTGTTTGTAATCCAAAGCAGAGAGACACTGGCATTTTCTTCGACATCAAATGCAAAAAGGGAACAAATAGTTTTGTAAAGTGCTTTTACGATGCAAGGTGAAAGATCTTCCACTAGAGAGAGGAGACTCCCAGGGGATGGCTGTTTGTGTCTTTTCATTTCACATCAGCGTGAAGAATCTGGCAAATAGGAAAAGTGTATATGTACCTAATAGCACATAATTTGAGGAAGAAAAGAGATGAAACTACTGTTAAGAAGAGTCAATAATGCATATATATATGTATACCCAGGAAGGAGAAATAAACTCAAGGGAGAAAAGCTTGAAAGCAAGGAAGAACTGTACTTCTTTGTGCTGAGTTTTTTTATCTCAGCCCAAAAGCTCCTTCAGAGTGTAACTGCACAGAAGGGAAATCCCACCTCCTCCAGGAGGCAGCCACTGTGGGACTTGGTGGGTGCTCCTGGCAGCAGCAGCACAAGGCTGCCAGGGAAGCACAGGATCTGTGCAGCCGGAAATTAATTCCAGCAGAACAGAGCTGACTCAATAATAATTCAACCAGACCACTCAGTAGAACTCCTCCACAAACACCAAATGCCCTCTGGAATGATATGAGGGCAGCTCCGAAAGTAATGCCTTCTGTGTTAATAGGTTGGCCCACAATGTTAGAGGCCGATAGTGGTGGTACAGCAGCAGAGGTTGAACCTTCCCACCAATATTCCATTGCATGTTGTTGACAGATGGCAGTAGAGGGACAGCCTGACACAATGGCATCTGACGTGAAAGTGCGTATGAAGCAAAGGTGTGTCACCGAATTCCTCCATGTGGAAAAAATGGCATCCACTGACATTCACCAATGACTGCTGAATGTTTATGGAGACCAAACAGTGAACGTGACAGTGGTGAAAGTTGGACTGTGTGGACTTTTCCTAGCAACAATGCCATTGTAGCAGCTGGGAAACAGTGGGTCACCCCTGCTGGTGCAGATTATTATGAGTGTGGAATGCTGGCTCTTGTTCATCACTGATGAAAATGCAGAGCTAATGGTGATGACTATGTTGAAAAGTGCTTTTTTGTAGCTGTGAATTTGCTCTATCAAATAGTGTTATTGTGATCTCTGTATCTGTTGTAGTTTCCATGGAAATGAATAGGAGGCATTACTTTTGGAGTGACCTACATATTTCATGCAACTGTATAGTCTGGGCTCAGTCCTGTGCCCCATTAGAAGATTAGAGGGCAGGATTAAACTTTGTGCAGAACATTTTACTTCTGCGCATCAATTCCACCTTTTGAAAAGTGTGCCAGGCTTTATTCTCTGGTTATTTCCTAAGGACACACGTTTGCTCAGCAGTCCTGGGTTTCAGTGCAACACCTGCTCTTTACAGGCTCTGCTGACTGAAGGACAAGGTAATTAGGAAACTTACCCAAAGGTCACATGGTGAGTAAAGTAGGATTAGCACTCAAGTTCCTCCTGGCAACTAGTCCTGCACAGCGACAATTAGAAAAGGTTAACCATCCTCTTTTAGCTTTTGTTTTCCACCTCCCAGAATGTGGCAGCACGTAGGCAGGGCTCAGCACTATTGGAAAAAGAAGAAAATGCAAAAGGAAGCAAACAAAGAATTCACCCCCAAAAGAGCTTTGAAAAGCCGTCGTATCTGGTAGGATGTGGTGCTTAAGAGAGGACGGAGCAAAATACTGGATTAAGCTAAGCGAAATGAATATGAATTCTGGAAAATGACCGGCTCCCTCGATAATCCCCAAAGCAGCACACACAGCCACTGTGCAACGCTTTGTTGTGCTGCTTTCTGTCTTTGCTCAGAAGCCAACCTGGCTTCCCTGCCCATCCACCCCATAGGTGAGGCAAACATTAGCAAAGGCTCTGCTAGAAATGTCCTGCCACAGCTCCGTGCCTGAGACCTCTTGTACAGGTCCCTTGTGCAGGCGTAAGCCAATGGGAAGAGTCCCATTGGTAATGGGTGTACCCCACAAAATGTCTGGTTCCTCTTGGTGGGTTGTCCAGCGGACTGGGCAGACAGCTCTTCTTGGGCACAGCCAAGTGCTTGTCTTCCTTCCTTGGGGAAGTTTGGTGCTACTTTTGGCAGGATAGCATATGTCGTCTAAAGGACTTATGCATGTGCCATGTGGATGCCCCACAATTTTGGTGGCATCTAGATAAGAAAATCACCATGCTCCTTGTTGTTTGCTCCCAAAACCATTCAGTGGGACTCCTCCTATTGACCTATAAAATGTCTCTGCATGCCAAGGACCTTGGCTGTTTCCAAGAGAGGTCAGCAGGCTCCTTCCAAAGAAGGTGGACCTTCAGAATCCCTCTCTGGTCCTTCGTGTGCCACTCCTCCCACCTTCTCTTATTAGTGACTGAACATGAAGGCCAACTGCTTACCATGTTGCTGTCGCTCACTGAATGCTTTTCACCCACAGCCTTCAGAGGATGTGCATGTGAGACAGGCTCACCTGCCGTAGTCCCAGAAGGTGCGTCCCACACTAGGCAGTGTAGCTGGGTGATGTATTCCTCTTTCCCACTATAAATATAGCCCTAGGGTAAAGGGTTGCAATAAAAGAAAATCCTTTTGCCAATTGCACTATGCAGTGGCAATGCAGTCATTTATTTCTCTGCCTGCTAACTGCTTGAAATTCAGGTAGCTCTATGAGCTGAGAATTTACTGGATCATTCATCATAAAGCAGCTGTTTCAGAGTCAGTCAGGGACCACAGCTTCCCAAATACTAGTTGTCGAGGTTTGCATTACTTAAATTCACAGTCATTGAGAGTATTTGCAAAAGCGAGCCCTATTCCTAAGCTGTGAGTGGGACAGCTTGACTTTAAAGAGTCAGCTCATATTTCTTATGTGTTAGAAAGAGCACCTGTTTAAACTATGTAGAACTGACGAACAGTGGGTATGTTTTGGGCACTGACCCGTTAATAGAAAGGGTGGGGCTCTGCAGTCATTAACAGCAATCAGCAACTGAAACAAACGCAATGAAATAAATCAGCATTTTCTTTAATCCAGGGACAGGCAGGAGGGTGAAGACCAGGACTGAAATAAACTTCCATCACCTCGTGTCTCATCCCCAGTTGCTGGCCCTCTCAAGTGCCAAGAGCCGAGGCACACCGAGAGCTGAGAACCTCAAAAACATAGCTGTTTCTATTCCTGCAGCAGCCCCAAGCACCAGTGTGTTATTAATGACTCCAAACTGGCAAAAGAGTCTGGAGCAAGACAATCAGAGCATCTCACACTAAGATATCATACTATCCACTCTGAGAGCTTTTACATCTCTGAGGACATCACTGAGTTTGTCCATCCCAGCGGCCCAGCGGGCTGGGTGCAGGGTTGTGTATGCCTTCTGAAATGGGCAGTGATCTCCTCCAGAACCACTGAGCTCAGAAAGCATGCCCTGCACCTACAAGACCAGTCACTCACTAGAAAGTGAAACGGCAGAAAGCACTTGTGTACAAAGCGCTCATGGCATTTACACAGCGCCTTGACTGGGTGCTGGACATATAATACTTCTGGAGACTCTGTAATATAGCAGGCATAGCGCCTGCTGTATCACAACCATGTATGGTCACCTCTGACTTGGTAATGTCGTTATTAGTCACCAGCACCACCAAAAATTCTTCAGTCTGGAATTGTTTTATGAAAGATCAAACCTTTTATGAAATACCAAGCCTTTCAAAATTAATGTATTTTTCATTACATCAAAGAGACTTTACTAGCATTCAGTGAAACACTTTTCCTTAGATTCTAAAGGGACGAGCCTCATAAAATAATAAATGTCTTTGCATTTTATCTCCTGGTGCCTCTATCTATGGAGGTATTTATATGGCCCCATAACTGGTCTCTGGGCCCTTACCTGACCTGATTAGAGAACAGATCTACTAAACAAAGCCATGATTTGTGTGCACACCAAACTGATCTTCTTAATATAACTTTCTAAAGGAGAGACAAACTTGCTAGGGAACTAGAGTCACTAGAAAATGAGTTGCTGCAGCAAGTTTGTTGTTGTTGTAGTAGAGGACACTGCTTGGCTGCAACAAGTTTTTTTGTTGCTTGGTTGATGCCATGCAATTTAAAGAGTTTATCCCTTAAGTGCTGACAGAAGAGCCAATCAAAACACCGAGGGCCTGAAACTTCACTATACATATAATCTTTTGGAAAGCAAAAGTGTTCGTATACCTGAGTCTCAACCCATTGGTGAATTCCCCATGGGTGGGGATATCAACAGAAGAGATCCTACAATCCTTTTGTAGAGAAGCAGGACAAATGAATGTGACCAGACCCATGGTGTACCACAAATACCCTGCATGCCAGAAGAGGCATCTCTGTCCCTTTGCCGCTACCTGGCCCATGTCCCAGCCTTGGGACTGCCTTGTCCCTGTAGCCATGCCCTGTTTATGGGCAGAGGGAGTGGAGGATGAGTGCTGAGCTTCACTTTTACTTTAATGGGAAGTTTGCGCTCTGCTGATAGGAGGGAAAAAATTGCAGCTTCCCTGAGAGCAGAAGGCCACTTGGAAGAACACCTGCACAATATATCCTCATTTTGGAGGATTGCTGGGCCAACCTGGGATGCTAGAACCTATAAACCAGCAGCACCACAAGGCATCCCCTGCCCCAATTTCTGAAGAAATGCCACAGTCTGCACTGCTCTCCAAAGCAGCACTCTTACAGATGATCTCAGACACCATCTGGGATGCTCCAGCCATTGACTTGGAGATGCCCCTTGAAGTCATGGAGGGGTTTGAGAGGCCAAGAGACTTTTTTGCAGGGTTTACTTCTTGAAATGCTTTCACCCCACTGAAAGCTGGAATGCCAAAATCAGGCACAAAAACTCTCAAAGAAAGCCCTTCCAGGCTCCAGCTCAGCATGCCACCTGCCGTCATCATTTCTCCAGTTGTTCTCAGGGGGCTCTTACAGCAGACGCATTGGGCTGCAGCCAAGTTGGCATGAAGTTTGCATGAATCTTTAGACATTTTATGACCTTAATAATGTTTAGCAGAAATAAGCAGGGCTGTTTGCAGCTCAGGCCCAACCTAGTTAAAAGCATTTCTTAGCAGGGTGGTGGGCACATAAATCAGTATCTATCCTCTTGCCTCTCTGTCATTGACCTTTCTGTGGGAAGAGAAGCTGTGCAGAGACATGTGGATTGCAGAGTACACTCATGTGCCATTGTGCTGGCACCATATCCATTACAAGCTTCTGCCCTTATTCTTAGAGGACATGTTCCAGTAATAATATACCCCAGTGAACTTTTCCATTATGAGATCATGTTTTCTTCCATGGGAGATTCAGTAGCGTGTTACAATTTACCGGCCTTTAGTTAGCCAGTAAGAATTTTCTCACTGCAGCAACGCAGTGGTGCAGTTTTCTGAAGCCGTAAAGCTGTGTCCAACCTTTTAAACCAAGATTCACTTCCGCTTTTACACCTATGAAAACGAAACTTTTCTTGCAGAAAACTGAGTCTGCATTTTCATACGCTGCATTTTACATGCCTGATTTATGCTTCCCGTCAGACAGCTCTGAAGGCCAAATACTAGGACTGACAACCATGAAAAAATTGTGAGCACAGGGACAAAAAGCAAATGCTAATTTTGCTACTGAGATCTCTGAAAGGGAGATTTATACTTTCGAAAATGCCTAAAAAGAAACTCGTGATGTTGTGAATAAAGCGTCAATATATTTTAACCAGGACAGGGCATCACTGTTGATTTATATTGATGTAATATAATCGTGCTTGTTACAATCATTTTGAAGGGAAGATATACACAGAGAAGCGCAATGGATGACTCAGGTCTTTGTCACAGCAAAACAATAAAAACTGCAGAATTTATAGCTGTATAATCAGGTTTTTATTAACACCAAATGTAATTAGATAACAAAGTCCATCTCCTAAGCCTTTTCTCAAGACACGATCTGTCCAAAGTTCTTCCCTCCTCTTTGTTTAGCTCAGATCCTAGGTTGCATAAAAACAGTTCTTGGTTAGAAAACTGAGCCCTTCAGAGGGACTTAAGGAACTCTATCTATTTGGCTGATCAAAGAGGCATCTAAGAGACAACTCAACTGGTGTTTCAAAGTGTCTGCGCAAAAAGTATCTAGAAAGAGGGGTTCTTTGCTTGGAAATGTGTAAGTTGAAGTGCAAATAATTAAGAGCAGAAGCCACGAAGGCATTAGCACTGCAGTAGATTCTCATGAGACTTCCAGATTTTCCATTCTTTGAGGTCTTTCATTGACAACAGCTTTTTTTTCTTTTTTTCTTTTTTTTTTCTTTTTTTTCCTAAAAGAAATGGGGCAGATCATTGGTGGGAACAAACACAAACTAAAAAGACTGACTGCATGGAAAGCCACTGCTCATGGCTTGGCTCAAGTAGGTATTCACATAAATATTTCAAGAGCCCCAGTCCATTGCCCTATCTATGTCAGTAGGCTGCAGAACCCTTCTTCACCGCCAGTCTTGAAACGTGCAAAAGGCACTGGCTTTGTGTGGAGGTGGAGCTTCACACAAAACTGCTTTGTTTTCCAGCCATTACCCTGTTCTTCAGGACCGTGGCCGACTGGAAGATCTGGTTGCTCCTTGTAAGTTTAGAGTATGTGATAGGTAGTTTGAAAATGTAATGAGCCTTGGGATTGAGATGGGATTTGGGAACATTTAGCTCCTTTCTCAGCACAGAAGATGAAAATCAAATTATAAAGATCTGCACACATTTCTTTCTCTTATTGTTCTCTCTGTTCTGGAGTAATTTTAAGTTTGGGTCAGTTCAACAGATACATCAGACTTGCGTTCAGTACAAAAGTCACACTGGATTCTTCCTTCTCCCCAAAACTGATTCTAGGTCCTTGAAAAAATCTCACAAGTCTTCTTCAAAAAGCTTTTGTAATCCCTTCAGTTCTTTGCCCTGTCCTATTTCCATTCTCCCATCCCTCTCTTTGTAGATATGAGCCACGTTCCCACCGACGTCATTACCATATCAATTGTTTGCTCCGAGGACGGTCATTATGACTCCGTTTGTCTCTGTTATTACTCGTTGCCCTTAGACTGGTGCTAAAGGACTTGTCGGCACGGGCAGAAACAGAAAACACTGTGTGATAGGGCAAAGACCATAGCAACAATATCACATTAATCAGGGTTTGTAGTCTGTGTGAAGACAAACTTCCCAAATCATCACAGTTTGTGTGATGCAGAAGAGCATAACATTCCCTATCAGTTGAGAAACTACAGATCCCTTAAATGTTCCCCTAGACCTTCCTTCTGCAGGTGAGAGTGTGAATTGGCCTCCAGCAAGTTAACCCCTCATAACACTCTCAGAGGACAATCAGCACTTAATGTCACCTTAGATGCTTGAGCAAAAGGCATCTGAGACTTCTGAAGCTTTTAGTTTGCCTCCCTCACTGGAGGCTGATAATTTGATTTCCCTCAATTCAGGGAACATGCTTCAGACAGTTAAGGCTGAGCAGAAAACCTTACAAATGCTATGGGATTTCTAAAATTCAGGTGTTAGGAAAGGAATAATACTGATTCATATATGCATATATGTTCAGAATAGATAAATACATACTTATAAAATTCATTTCATCATTTCTTCCAGGAACAGTGACATAATCGTAAGCTGATGATGACAAAGTGCGCATGGAGCATCTCTACCATTGCTGATTTGTCAAGGTGGCAACACCCTCTGGGGTGAGATGTACCTCTGAGGTAAGCAGCTCAAGTTCAGTCACTCAACACTGCTGTTACTACACGGTTACTGTGAGTAGAATCATAGAATCATAGAATCATAGAGTCACAGAATCATAGAATCATAGAGTCACTGAGGTTGGAAAGGACCAGAGAGCAAGAGGAAACCTCTCTGGGACTGAAAGCTCACTGTTTTTGGTTTGTGGACGTGGCATATTGCCCACAAGTCACAGAGTTCAACCCTCTTGGACAGTGCTTTGGGGACCTTAAACAAACAAGCACAAAAGCATGAGATAAGTAAAGCAAAAAAGAAACATTTTTGTGAAGAAATGCTTGCAAGTATGACAGTAGAAGATGGCCAAATTTCACAAAGCATTGGGGTCAGCGAGGGACCTCCTGGAACTCCTCTGAACCCTAATAAAAGAAAGGAAAAAAAGCAAAAGGAGCCCAGACAGAACTAAAGACATGAAGAAAGGCTTCCTGAATATCAACACCAAACACAGCCAGTATATTTGACGATAGGCTGCACCTTCCATTCCTATCCATCAGCTAACCTTCCTGAGAGCTGACACTAAGATGCTATCACCAGAAATAAAAGATAAGATAGAGGGCACGACTCGCAGATAATTCAAGGTAAAAAAAACTAATTTCCTTAGAGAAGGTCACAGTTCAAAAGGCATTTGTTGAGATGGGACACCTACATGAATTACTTTCTGAAGTTTCAGCAGTTAATTGAATGTTAGAAGAAAATCAGAGTAGCATGCTGAACATCAGTGTGCCTTTATTTGTGGAGGACAGTCTCAGGTGAACTAGTGAACCCGGACCAATATGACCAATTGCTTCTTGGGCAGCTACAGTGGTACTTTTTGGTGTTGTGCAGAGCGTAAGTGACTGGTTCTTTTCCTGGTCCACTGGGGACCTTCCAGGCAGCAGATATTTTTTCAGGTAGCTGGATATGCAGAAACTGGGGTTCACTCCCTCTGGAAGCAGGTGAGAAGAGGTCTGCAACACAGCTGCTATTGCCTGCTGTCCTCCCTGCTGCCATAGCCCAGGGCTTAAGTGGAGGTGAGCAGCTACATCACATGCAGGGCATGTTGTATTTGTATTTGCTATGATTGTGGCATCTAATAATATAGAGCGTTATAACTGCTAGATGTGTATGCAGACTCAATGAATCTCTTCTGTTGCTGTTTGCATCAGCACAGGTCAGCAAAGGATCCTTCTGGGGTGCTACAGTTTCAAGTGTGGCTTTACGAGGCGTCAAAAATACCAGTCACTGTGGTGATATATTGCTCACCATGCTGATAGAGCTCCCACTTAATGCCTGCTGGTGTCACTTGTTGCTCACAGAGCTTTAGGGCAGCTCTTGGCTGACACCCGGCTGAGTTAGTGCCACAAGCAGAGGGGAGGTGGAGGGGCAGCAGTGGGGCAGGACAGGGGTGATACCAACAGGGAGGCAGATGAACCACAGGTTCTCTGCTGAGCAAGGAAACAGCTGAGATAAATGTTAGTACAAAGATGGGGTCAGTGCAGAAACATGGCTTTGGGGAATGCCCCACACTCTGTCTGCTCTGGAAAGTGCATGACTAGTTCCTCAGTCTGGAGGAGAAAGCTTCTTTGGTGCTTTCGGCTTCCCTTACCTTGGGGAGGACTGGGGCTGTGAGGATGCTGCCCTGCTGAACAGCTCTCATGGCCCAGATTTTTCTGCCTCTGCCTCACACTGTTTGTTTTCACATCCTTAGAACAATACATCTGCAAGCCCCATACTCTCTGATCTTGTCCCTTACAAGGTTTGAGGCTCAAATCTGGTACTCCATGTGCTGCCAAGGGCAGAGGGCTTACAACCCAAACAGAGCCAAGATTGCTCTGAGTGTCTACAAAAACTGCAGGGATAGGCACAACCAATTTCGTAAGAGGTCACACTGTTCCTCCAGATTCATCTCCAGCCCTGTGCAGAAGAACAGTCCTGACTAAGACAGTGTGGATATCTCTGAATGATGTCCCTGGGCTATGTTTGCAGAATCCTTGACTGCACTTGTGTCTCTATGAGGAGGGTGAGAGCTACAGTCTCGAGACATGTGCAGGGTCATTAGTCGGGCCAGATTCAGCAGGTTTGTGGTATGAGAAGGCTACGCACAACACTTGGTGAGGAATTGTCCGTGCTCAGTGGATGTAATGCTTTTCATTTATCGCAGCAAAACAGACATCGTCTCTTTTGGGCAGCAAATTAACTCTTCTGTCATTGTTCAGCATAGTGGTATGGTTCTGATGGATCCTCAGCACTGCTTCAGCCACCAGCTCCAGACATTTGAGGTCCAGTGAACTGCTGAGGTCCCAGAACATCTTCCACATACCAGTACTCCACTCTCAGTCCTGAACAGCCCTGCACAGCCCATGGGCAGCTGCAAGCTGCCTCTCAAGGTCCTTCTGGAATCATTAAGATTAGGGTTAATTCAGTAGCAAAGGGTTCTTTTTTGTGTGTGTGAGATAACCTCTAAAAGAAATGGACCTGTGAAAGCACAGCTCTTGCAGAATATCCAGACTGTCAGTAGTGCACAGCATTGGTCATAGACTGCAGATGTTCTGTTTTCATTGTCCCATAAAGTAGCAGAAAAAGGAAAAGAAAAGAAAAAAAAAAAAAAAGAAAAAAAGAAAAAGAAAATGGAAATGAAAAAGGAAAAGGAAAAGAGGAAAAGAGAAGAAGTAAAAAGAAAAGCACCATTAAAAGAACACATTTCACATGAGGCAGGGCATGTTGAATTCATTCTGAAGGTATTGGCCATATGGTCATTTCCATTTCAGAAAACTCATGTTCAGCAGGATCCCAAGCGTACACAGACAAAAACGAATGATAAATGAGCATCTGCTTGCTTAAAACCCAGTGTTTGACATAGTTTGTTTTCTTAAGCAATTAAAACACATCTTGGCAGTCTCCATCCCATTCCAGAAGGGGACTAGTATCTCTTCCTTTCACTTTGATTAAATGTTTGCTTTGATAAAATACTTAGTAATATGCTTCTTTTAAAGTTAACTCATTCACAATAGAGACCTTACTAATGGAGGAGGATTTATATTTTTGGGGGCCTCTGTCATTTCTTTATTCCTCATCCTGAGTCTTACAAGTTTCCCAGCAAACTGAGGTTACTTTGAGTAGAGATTACCATTCAATTAAAGCTGATCAAAAAAATTCTCCTCTGGTCTTATATCATCCTAATGGACAACTGAAATGTCCACAAGAGCTGCCAAGGAATAGCCCATTAATCTCTGAAGTGGTGCAGGTGTGTTTCTTAACACAAAGGGCATCCTGTTTAAAGAGTAGAAATGCCACTGATACATCAAATGGCTACCATAAACTTCAAGATTCCTCCTTCAGCTCCTCCGGAAACATAGAAATGTGCAGGGCTGAAACTCTGTCTGCTTCTTCAGAGTTTCCCCGCAGGTAGGCTCCAGTCAGCAGTAATTAAAACCGACATAGGCTAATCATACTGCACTTCACAAGGGTTCCTAACTTAGCGTGAAAAGCCTATTGGAATGCACTAATGGTTCTTCTATTTTAAAAAGGAAACTGATTATTTGGCCCAACCCAGCAACATGAAAATTCAGTGGGTAAGAAAGAATTTTGTGAATAAACAGTGAGAAGTATTTCATTTGGCATTGACTTGAGGAACTCTGGAGAAGCAGCCATTTTGCTGAAATATGGTATTTACGCTACTTTGACATTACACTTTGTTTAAATACATTAAGATAATTTAACCACATCTGTGAGAGGCCGAAATGCTTGCTATTCAGCATTTCCCCATCTGCAGATTGTGTGGCCTTGTCTGGAATCACAGAGGTCAGGGGAGAGACAACGACTGCGCTGCCTAGTTGGATAGTGTTCATTTGGATGCCTGGGGACTGTAGAGGTGGCCCAGAGACTTCTGCTGACTTTAGGCAGCACTGATCCAGGTCTTCAATGCTGCGGTTTGGTACAAGGCTTCTTTTGGAAGCATGGTTGAAAAAGATGACAGCATTTACACTGAATCCACTCCTGGTCTACTCTTACCACGGAATTGAGTGAGGTCTGATAGTCTGTTGAAAGAGCCACTGTTTTATTACTTTCTATCCATCCTACTCCATGGGCATGGTGTTGTTCTAAAGAGAAGGATGGATTTTCACAGGAAGAAAGTCTGTGTAGGAGAGTATTATTTATATTAAGAAATAATAGTTCTGACATGCCAGGGTGTCTTACAGAAATTGAGTATTAAAAAGGACAGGATAAATTTTGCTTATGCAAAACATTCTAATCATTTTTTCCACCTAAAAAGGAATATATATATATATATATATATATATAAAAATATATATAATAGTCTGAACTCTGTAACTTCAAACTCGCTATATAAATAATATATATGATGATGCTACCAGCAGGGTTACATTCCCCTTGTTCAGAGGAGGCCAACTCAATATGAGCCCATTTCTGCACCTTGAGAAAGGCTTAGAAAAATTGCCAAATTGCTTCTCAACTCTGACCCGCTTTTAGACTCACATCCTTAGAAAAATAAAAGCTGGATAGATAGCAAAGAGGAGCAAAGTGGTACAACTGTTCAATGAGACAGCTGCCCTTGTGGCATATTCTGTCTGCAAGTGTGATGTACTTGAACCATGAGGTAGTTTAAGCAAGGCAATCTGACCATATATTGTAACAACCTTAGTAACACACACATAAACAGTAACTTCAATAAACTGTCCAAGTGACATTGCAAGGCTCTGCTTCCATCACCTACTTAGGGTGAGCAGGGCTTGAGCTAACCTCTGAAACTGGGGAAATATAATCCTTAACAGATCAAGAAATATCCCCCAAGCTTGGTGCTGTGTGACAGCAGAATGTGAGGAACTTGAAAGAGAGCATGACATGCAGGATGCTCCGAGCATCTGCTGGGGAATATACATCTCAGGGAAAGCACAGCGCAAAAACAGGGATGCAAGCAGTATCAGTCAGAAAGGGGAAAAGGAAAACCCGAGACCTCTTGTGCACCGCCTGCTTCACAGCCTTTCCTGATTTTCTCACCAGTTTCCTTTTCTAGCTGAAAACTTCTCATGATCAGCTACCAGCTGAAGCCACATAGCTAAACATATGCGTAATTCATTCGTGCATATAGAGCTAATTACATGCTCCACTGGTTGGCTAAAGGAATTCACACATCCCACCAGCCAAATAATTTTGGACCAGGAAGTTTAAAAGCTAAGGAGCTGATGTTACCTTAGCTAAAATTTTCAGTAGAAGCATGACTGTGAGAGGAAAAAATACATCTAGCAAAATTTGAATGCCCTTTAGGAAGGAAGCATCTGAGCAAGTTTGTTACAGATGATGTCCATATGGCATTTTGCAGGCAGGTGTGAACTTGCTCTGTCTTCATTCAGAGCTGGCTGAGCACGAGGAAGTCTCGGACAAGTGAGGTCATTCACTTTGATTGTGCATGCTGTTAACACTGCTGCAAAGCTCTCCATCTGAGGCATGGGGAGACCTTCTTTATGGCTGCCCATGCAGCAGATATTCATACAAGAGCATCCACCTTTAACACCAACACAACATTGCAGAGAATGGGGCCTTGTTTGAGAAGAGCCAGCAACTATTCACTGCCTGGAGAGACCAAGAAGGAATTAATATTTGATCCTATTGCATGGAGCCCTCTGATTGTCATTTGTTGAAATGGGTGATAATGGCACAAGGCACAGCTAAATGACCAGGCTAAGGCTTTTTCAGAAATCCATAGGGCAAAAAGCCAGATGCTAAGTCCATATGCAGGCACTTCAACAAAGACAGCTTGATTTTCAAGCCCTCCAGCACTTCCCGGGACAATTAGAGATGAGCAGCATTTGAGAAAATTGCCTTTCAGGTGTATGACTATGGATCTTGGACAGCCCTCCACAGGCACCACCATTGGCAAATGCCTATGGCATGCCAGTGTGAGTGGTATAAGATGTCAGCCAGCTGGAGCCACATGGAGGAACTGAAATTCTAGCCTTGTCGCTCCGTGTCTGGCCACCAGATTTGGACTTGTTTTTTGTCTCTTCCTTCCTCCTCCTCCTCCTCCTCCTCCCCCAACCTCCATTTCAATTCCTTTCCACTGCTCTCACCCTGCTGTGGTCTTTGACCCGCTCTCGTCCTTCCTGGTTTCTTCCTTGAGAACATGCTCTTGCAGAAGAGAGAAGACAGAGTGAAACATTAGACTGCATGTTACGATGATTAAAAGGCATGTAAGAAAACCAAGGCTGTCATTTTAATCTCTCACTAATGTTCATTGGCATGTCTTTGAGATAGGGTACTGTGCTGACAATAGTGATGGACAGAGTGTGAGATTGGCCCCTTGAACCCAGGGGCCTCCCAGGAATAGATCATGTCTAGACCTGGTTTGCATCAAGGACCAAACCGGATAAGCTGATTAGCCAATTAGAAATAGTTCAGCTAGTGGAGTAGAGGGACCAAAGAGACCTGAAACTAGAGGTCATGTGGATATCACAACTGATTAATAACCCTGCAGTGATGTGGAACATGGGAGGGGCCAAAGCTGAAAGGGGAAGAGGCAACTAAGTTAAAAACCAGGAGATGAAGAGAAGATTTTTTTTTATCTTTGTGCATTTTTTCCCTAGAACCTGAACAAGAAGATCAAACATCAAGCCTAAATGTGGAGAACCGTGATATTTCATCTCCTACGAAAATATTTCAAGTACATCCTTTAAATGTCATTTTACAAAACGTCTCACTCCAGAGGCTTCATTTCCTATCTTTACCAGTAGTAGCCTTTTGTTGCTATATTCCCGTCAGTCCCTGCTATATATGGATACCATTAGCACTAAATATGGTTTTCATCACGAAACTCCTCGAATTTTCCATTGTGGGCACTATTAGTCAGGGATCATGTGAATCATAGGAGTTAAAAATTACTTGCTTGGAACATTGTTGAGAGCAAACCAGAACGAACATAGAGGTGATAATTTCTAATAAGTGGAAGAAATGCTAATTTAAACTCCCTTTGGGAAGGCTTCAAAATCCGGGACTTCCCAATTAAAATTTATCAGGCTACTGCTTTGCAAATTGCTTTCCAAGAACACAACAGATCATGACCTTTCCTGCTACGTACTGGTCTGGCAGGATCATTTTGCCCACCCTCATTGCCTTTCATGCTGGCTAAGATGTAGAAAAAGATACTCCCTCAGCAAGGGGGAACACGCTTGGCTGCTGCTGCTTGCTCAGCCCACCTGGAGACAGCAAGACTTGCAGGAATGTTAAACGAGGGGCATGCAAATGTGCTGATCTGCTGCCTCATGTCTCACACCTGCCATGTTCCCTGCTCACATCACCATGAGAGTTGGACTAGATGACCCTTAAGGGTCCCTTCCAACTCAAATGATTTCAGGGACGTAGGGGAAATTGAAGGTCTGCCCGGGTCATCTGCAGGCCAGCAGGTGTCTTTCACTCAGGCATACCTGAGGTATTCAGGAGCTGGCAAGCAAAACGTCACCAAACATCCCCAAATGAGAGAGAAGAGCAAGCTCCTGGTGCAATGGGAATACCCATTCTGAGCATGTAGGAACAGTTTCTGGGCATTTTAAAGAAGGGGCATGCTCAAAAGTTGTTTAGATTCAAGCCAATATGCAGGTGGGTATATCCCAGGATAATAGTAGGCATTTTCAAAGAAGTATGACACAGTTGGCTTATTTGACAGATCCTTCTGTGATTCACCAGGGTTTTCTCCTTTAATTTTCTGCAAATTTTCCACAAAAAATTCTTCTTCATTATGGGCTTATGCTGCTGATTATCCCTGACCAAGTGTATGCCTTGCGTGTGTCCCTGTTGAACCGCGTTCTGTTGTTTTGTTTTCCAGAGCATTCTTCCAGTTTGGCAGGATCATTTTGAATTCTAATCCTGTCCTCTGTCAAACTCACAAGTCATTCCTGCCTTGTGTCATCTGTAAATTTAATAAACATTCTCAATATTCTATCATGAGGTCATTAGCAAAAATATTCAACACTAATTCCAGATGGTCTCTTACATTTCTGGGCAAAGAGGAATGTGTTGAAACATTTCCTTGACTGACAATTCCCTCCATTCGTGATACTGCTGAGAACTTTGGATCTGGGTTGTGTGGTCACCAAGGTTAGAAAAAACTCTTGCATGTAGATGAAGTGAGCATTCCTTCTGGCACGGCATGCTGTATTTCTTTCCCCAGTTAAAGATCTGAAATAGCTGTATGCCTTCCTAACCTAGAGGAAATAGATAAACTTCTGCTTAGTCAGACAGGCAGTCTGCTCCTTCATCTTCATTTGCTTCTAATGGTGTTTCTGTGTCCTCAACCGATCCCCATTATTAAAACCTCATTTGTGCTACTTTTAGTTTGAAGAAAGAGCCACTACTGATTTCTCTGAGGAAGTGGTGGGTTGAAAGACTTCAGAGTAGTACACACACACACACAGAGAAGTATGGACCTCACAAACAAGCATTCTCACCTATTAGATGACACAGCAGGATGAGGAAGATGTGCAGAGAGTAAAAACCTTATGTTCAGTATGCACTCACACACACATCACAGTAAACTAGAGGGAGACTTTGAAACTATGAAACCTGAGACTATTTGCCACAGCATCACTGAAGAATGAAGTTTCAATAAATCTAAACTCAGAAATGCAGGTTCACAAGGAAGACCAGAGATAGAAAAGGCACCACTTTCTCTTCATTGACCCCAAAGATGAAGGGGAACCACAATGACAGACAGCAAAACAACTGATGTCTGAGTATGAGCACAGCTAAATAAAGCAAGAATAGGAAAATTAGAATAAAAACAAAATTTGAAAAAATGCCAATGATAAAACAAATCAATCTTTTGCCACAAGGAAAAAAGTATAAAACTTTCAGTATCTCATAAAAGGAAAAGAAAAAGGGAAGATCACTCTGAGAAAACCAAAGGATTTTGTGTCTTTAAAAATATGTATATATATTTTATTAATTTTTATCTGAAAAGGTGAGATGTAAAAATGCATTTAGTACAACTAATGCCAATGAAGGAGAGGTGATATTTAAGGCTAGGGTAGGGAAGGAACAGCCTTGAGAGCAGGTAGAAAAGCAAGAAGTTGCAACACGGACGAAAAGCTGCTGTGTTACCATACAACTTAGCAAAGTATCTGATTCCACAATGATGGTATAAAGTTGAAGAACTAGGCTGAAAAAGGTGGACAAAGCAAGATCAAGAGATAAAGTCCAAGTAGAAAACAAATTACTCTGCAGATTGTATAGGTAAATTGTAGGATGCTCAAAACAGAGAAGGAATTTTTAGTTAGAAAGGATTGTCTGTAAAAATGATTCATGGGTTAGCTGAACCTGAAACTGCAAAGTCATGCTGGTGTGGAAAAGGCAAATATTACATGGAAGTGTGCAAACAGGAATTCAAGCTTGCACACTATGAAACGTAATATTTACACTGGACTGGGAGGGCCTTCGATGAAATATTATTTCTTAAGCTTAAGGCATACACTTCCAAAAAGGTGAAGAATAAAATCTGCCATCAATGTAGAAAATGAAGTCTATGAAGGAAAAGTGAAGAATTATGATTACTTACAGAAAGTAGACTGACGGAGAAGAAGTAACACTTTCAAAGTGTTGGGGAAGAGACACTTGGGAAGAAATACAGCAACAGAATTAGAATTGAGAAGAAAGAAGGAAAGAGAGAAAGAAAGGGAAAGGAAGGAATGGAAGGAAAGGAAGGAAGGAAGGAAGGAAGGAAGGAAGGAAGGAAGGAAGGAAGGAAGGAAGGAAGGAAGGAAGGAAGGAAGGAAGGAAGGAAGGAAGGAAGGAAGGAAGGAAGGAAGGAAGGAAGGAAGGAAGGAAGGAAGGAAGGAAGGAAGGAAGGAAGGAAGGAAGGAAGGAAGGAAGGAAGGAAGGAAGGAAGGAAGGAAGGAAGGAAGGAAGGAAGGAAGGAAGGAAGGAAGGAAGGAAGGAAGGAAGGAAGGAAGGAAGGAAGGAAGGAAGGAAGGAAGGAAGGAAGGAAGGAAGGAAGGAAGGAAGGAAGGAAGGAAAGGAAGGAAGGAAAGGAAGGAAAGGAAGGAAAGGAAGGAAAGGAAGGAAAGGAAGGAAAGGAAGGAAGGAAGGAAGGAAGGAAGGAAGGAAGGAAGGAAGGAAGGAAGGAAGGAAGGAAGGAAGGAAGGAAGGAAGGAAGGAAGGAAGGAAGGAAGGAAGGAAGGAAGGAAGGAAGGAAGGAAGGAAGGAAGGAAGGAAGGAAGGAAGGAAGGAAGGAAGGAAGGAAGGAAAGGAAGGAAGGAAAGGAAGGAAGGAAAGGAAGGAAAGGAAGGAAAGGAAGGAAAGGAAGGAAAGGAAGGAAAGGAAGGAAGGAAGGAAGGAAAGAAGGAAGGAAGGAAGGAAGGAAGGAAGGAAGGAAGGAAGGAAGGAAGGAAGGAAGGAAGGAAGGAAGGAAGGAAGGAAGGAAGGAAGGAAGGAAGGAAGGAAGGAAGGAAGGAAGGAAGGAAGGAAGGAAGGAAGGAAGCAGAGGGAGGAAAAAAGGGAGGGAGGAAAAAAGGGAGGGAGGAAAAAAGGGAGAATGGAGGAAAATGTGACTTTTTTGCAGGTCATGAACTGCTGAGTATCGCCATGCCATTTCTCCAAGGCCATAGCTAACCCCCTGCAGGTACCTATCTCATCATCCTTGCCTGCACAGGACCTCTACATTCAGCTACTGGTCAACTTGATGGTGCAAAGAAACCCCACACCTCAGGCGCCCTCTCTTTGCACTGCACTAGCCAAGCTATAAGATGCTGTAGAGTCAGAAGGGAGCAAATTACATAGGGCAGACAGCTGCTAGACAGCTGCATCAAGCTTTCTGACCCCCTGTTATATCTCTATTAGGTTTGTTTGCATATAGTGCTGCACAAAATGTTAACTAGTGGCACTTTGAAGGAGAATTTTTCTATTACTCATTTTCTTCTTTAACTTGATTTGCCTTTTATTTATTTAGCTTTCCACTCTCACTTGAGTTTCCAATAATTTAATGCAGATGTTCTATCTTTCTGTAATTTATTAATGCTAACTTGCTATTCCCTCTCTTTTCTATAAATGTTTTTCAAATGTTCACACTGACTGCGTGACTTCCCTTGCTTGCCTCCACAAGACTGGGAGCTGCAGGGTTGCAAAGAGAAAATGCACTGGAAGCATCCCATCATCTACAGCACCACACACAGCTGGAAGCAGCAGACCACTCTTGCCCACAGACAGGAAGCGGGTAATGAGCTCACCCCAGCCACCCTGTGCGTACAGGAAACCTCTTACATTAAGCAAGAGCATGGAGCCATGCAGAAAAGATGCAGAGGCTAGGGAACACGGTTGGGATTGGGCCAGAGATAGGTAGCTTGTCCTGTGGATCCTCAGTTGACTCATTTGCTTCTCTGTGAGAGGAGGGAGACTTCTGGTGTTTGTGCAGTCAGTGGGAAAGTGTCCCTCTTCAAAAACTCACTGAGGAGGCATCCAGCCACTGATTCACCCAGAGCAAGAGGCAGTGAGACACTGAGGAGTCGTCACTGAGTGCCTGCTTTCAGACAGGACAATGGAGCAGGGATCCTCAAGTTTTGCATTTGCTTACCTGACAAAAGATGTCCAATGTTCCAGCCTAGGAGACAGATCCAAGCAGCTGGTGGTTACTGGCACCCTGTAGACATCAGTAGTATATCAAGCACCACCCATCCTTGCTGTCTACACCACACAGATCCACAGTAACCAGCATATGCCAAAGCTTAAGGAAAGAATGTTATTTCCATGACACCAGAACACTACGGACGTACTCTAGGGTTATTGAATTAATCAAAAAAACCCACAATAGCTTTTTTCCAATATATTTTTAACACTTCCTAAGTTATTTGGATGGGGATCAGTCTGGGTAAAGCAATCCTGCATTCCTCCTACTGGGTTTCCAGAGGAGATCTCCAAAACCTTGATGCTCCCAAGCAGGCTTTATGTCTAGGCCAAGGGAGAATTAGATTCAAGCTAGGGGAGAAAACAGCATCTTTCATTCCTTTGTGCTTACCTGTTTCTCCCTAAGCTGTGTTGGCATTAAGTAAGGAGCAATACAGCACTCTGCACAAGCATCGTAAGGGGAAAGTATTTCCAAATGTGCAAAATCAAACCACCAGGGCAAGAGAAACAAGAAACTAAAGGATTTTATTATTATTATTAACCCTCATTTGCATTTCAGAACAACTGGAATAGGAATACTGGCACATTAGTATGCTATTCCTCTGCTCTCACTGCAGTCTCTAACCTCATGGCTGACCAAACTGAGTCCCAGTCACTGTTCTGCACACACCTGCACTTATTTGTCTGAGCAAGGAAGCCCTTCAGCATGCTGGCACACTTCTGGATGTTCACCATCTCACTTATAGTGTTGTGGTCAAGATACTGAAAAGGTCATGGAGAGTAAAAGACAGAAAATTTAGAGTCCAAATACACTGCCTCATAAACAGGGCACGTTTCTGCCCTCTGCAGTGGAAGATCCCATTCCCTGGTGGCAATGTCAGATGGTTAAAATGGAATAGACAAGCAGCAATGTGAGGAGTTTTCAGGGCACAACTCCATATTCCCTTTCTCCTCTTTCTCCATCCAGCTGTTCCATATAGGCCACAGGTAATACAACTGTTGCCCCCACTTCACAGATCTCCCGTAGATTTCACATCCCTTCTTTCGCCCTTCACAAGCTGCATTTTTCTCCACTGCTTGGCTGCTCCCTGGGGTGACCAAGTGCTGTTGGAATTGGGCTCCTGCACAAAGACCCTATAGCTGACTAATGCAATAGTGAAATTTTCACTTGGTGGTTATAACCCCATGTTTTGAGAGCAAAATGTTTGCATTTCAATCCTAGCACTCTTCTCTGTATTCACATAGATTATTTGATGATGGCACAAGGAGCAAAGCTTCACCTTTGCTACCCTTCTTCAGCCACCCTGCTGTGGACATCCAGCCACTGCGAGTACCCAGTGCCACTGGGTGCATGTAGCTCTATCTCCACCACGCCAGCAGAGTGGCATGCCAGCATGCTCATTGTAGTGTGTCTTTTGGCAGGGACAATAAATTCAGTGACAGGAGGAAAATTTGAGTGACAGCAATATCCGTTTTGGCTCTTCTACAGAAGCACAAAGGGAGAATTCAATATATATGCTGAAGCATTTTGCTCCTCTCTGTCCCAGCTCATTTCTTATTCTTACAAAGGCAGTTTGCAAGCCCAAATTGCCCTAACAGCCCATTAGGATCCAATCTGCTCAAAGCCGCCCACAGTGCAAAGATGATTTGAAAGCTCAGATAAAAATTTGCTGCGAGAGTTCAGCTCTGCCCTCCAGCCCTGTGGGGTGCAGTGTGGGGTGTGTGACACAGCACTCTGGACTACTGGAACTAGATATGTGATGGCACAAACCTCAGAACAACAGGGAAATGGTCCTGATCATGCTTCGCCAACCAGCTTCCACTCCTTTGAGTTTGGCATGGAAAAAACAACACTGTGACTTGCTTATGGAGGTGGTTGTTTGGGAAGGAATGGTTTGAAACTTGGGTGGCATAGGGAGAAACTTGCTGAAGTAAAAGCAAAGGTGGTTTTTGTGCAGAGGAAGTCAGAGAATGGAGAAATAATGTAAGTGATTTCAGAAAAAACGGAGCAGAAGATGTTTTGTAAATTGCTGGGATAAATCTGTCTGCGCACTCAGGAGGAAAAACAGGTAACAGGAAGCAGAGGACAGGACAAAATGCAAATGAGGGATCTGGGTAACATCACGGAGCAGCGTGATGCCCCTCCCAGATCCCTTAGAGTGTTTTTGTTGGGTGACTTTCCACTGGCCTGCATAGACCAGCTACTATTTTACCCAAAATGCATCCTCTTAGGTAAAGACAAGCTGATGCCGTAGGACTTTCCACATATTTGGAATCATAGAATCATGAGCATATCCATTTAGAGGAGCATCGGACACTAGTAGGAAGAAAGCTGTCTGAGTAAATCTGTTCTCATGATGGAGAACAGTGTTAAGGCTTTCAAGCCTTTCTCTGCTATAGATGTTTCTGCTGGGCTGTGTTCTACCTTGTGTTCATTCTATCTGCCTCCTTGCACGACAGCTGTATGAGTTCCTTCAAGAATCTGAAATGCTGCTTCAAACTCCTAAACAATGGTTAAAGCAAAAGACTGGGCCTTCAAAAGCTCTCCTGTGGAGCACCGCCATGTGGGTGATGCCCGTGTCATAGTCAGGATTCTCTGTGACCATTTCCCTCTTAGAAGGGCTTCAGAAGGACTTCAGCCCATTCCATGTGGCCATGATGACTTAGGCCCAAGCTGTTTTGTATTCAGAGAGTCATCCTGTGTCTGTGAACAGCTGCACTTCAGCAAGTTGTAATTCCCACAGATACGCAATCTACTGCAACTGCTTATAGGGCACCATAAATGTATGTATCTAACTACAATAGCAGGCCCTTACCTAGGAGGTTTTTAGTGTTGCAGGTACGGTAAGATAAAAAGCATTAACAAGAGGAAACATGCACAGTGAGGTGTGGCTGTGAAGGGCTTACTGCAGTATAAAACAGGTAGGGTAAACATTATTTATGATGTGAGCAGGATGCAATTTAAATACTTACAGTAAAGTCCTCCTAAGTGCTTGATCTGCCTTTTAAGATGTGGGTCTTGAAGACTATTCAGAGTGAAACATACCCAATACAGCAAGATGATGTTTCCTATGGTGAGGCAGTGGTACAGACTGCCCAGGGAGGTGGTGGAATCACTGTCCCTGGAGGTGTTCAAGAACCATGTAGATGTGGCACTGAGGAACATGGTCTAGAATGGTCACAGGCATGGGTCAGCGGTTGGACTAGATGACATAGTGGTCTTTCCAACCTTAAAGATTCTATGATTCAATGGTCTGTTCAGCATCCTTTCAGGGTATGACAAAGGATCCAAAGACCTGGTCTTCTTGAGGTACTGGAGTGCCAGCTGAACTGGTAGACTCACACAGAGGAGTCTGCAGCTGCCCAGATGCTGAAGCATGGTTAGGGGTGGATAAATCAGCCTTCCCTGAAAAGTCAAGCAAATATCATATTCAGTGGTGCTTGGGACTTTTTGTTTCTGTTCTTTTTGAATGAGAGCCAGTCATCTGACAAGAAAGGAAGAAACAGCGAGGGACATTAAAACAATGCAGCAGAAGTTAACTCGTAATGGAACTAACAATAACAAAGGTGTAGCTTTGTGTTCTTTTGCAAAAATATTGGAGACTGTTCATGTGGCAAACCCATACATCCATTTCACCTACACAGGTGATGCTCTCATAGCACCCTCTGCATCTGACTGCCATTGTGATGGATAAACATCAAGTCCTACTGTACTGCTGATCTCCCAAAGCCCTTAAGCAATCTGATATTGATAACATTGCGAGGATAATCACTTAATAATAGGACTCCCTGCAAACCAGACACCTCTACCACACGCCATGGGAGGAGAAGATGCTTTGCATACATCATCCTGTCAGCTGAGTTTATTATTCTAGCATTCAAGATAAACTGCAGCAGGCAAATGCTGGCCTGTATAAATTCCAGCCTCAGGAGTCCAGCAGGCACTGGGCTCCTTGTTAAACACATGCACACATGCATAAATCCAGCCGGGTAAATAATACGACATCTTCCTATTCCCAGTAGATCTTTCAAGAGCTGTTGTTTTCTTTGTTACCTGGGGTGGTCTTCGGACCAGCTGTATAAACCAGGGATAAGGAGTGAGTACATGGACTATGCAGAGACAACAGGCAGGAGAGACTTCTGGCCACATGCAGACCTTGCAGCTTTGTGCTAATAAAGCTTTGTTGTGTGGCATTTAAACAGACACCAGCCAAATAAGCTCCAGGCTTCAGAGACTTTATCTCTTCTGTTTACCTCTCCCCAGGATTCACCGCTATATCTGCTAGACAAAGAACATAGGCATCTAAGAGGCACAGAAAGACCTTCACAGCTGAAGCCTCCCCATTGGAATTTCTGAAGAAAATCCATTCCTTCTTGTAAAACATCTGCTTGGGTCTCTATGAGGATGATGAAGTGGTGAAACCACGGAATTGGCCAAGAAGGTCACCTCTATCTGGTTGGCAGAGGGGAACAAACAGATGTCACTCCCTTCAGTTCCCTCTTTAAGTGTGTTTGGCCTCTCTATGATTCTGGTTAGGCTTGGCTAATATTGCTGCTGACCTAGCAGTTTGACTAGTTACCAAACTCCCATGGAATGGAAAAGAAAGAAACCTTCCCCCACAAGTTTTTTGTTATTGGGGAAATTGACAAAAAAAATAAATAAAATAAATAATAATTATTATAAAAAAATATGGCCAGATAATACTTTCTTCAACAATGTGCCTTCAGGCCTGAGCCAGAACTGGCATCTTTTGGCACTGAGGTGGGTCCTGAGGCTGTTCTAAAAGCAGGTCCGAGGCCATAGTCCAGGAAGAGCCTGGCTGCCCAGTTCAGTGCAGGGATGTAAGATCAAGACTTCAGTCATCTGTTGACATAGATATTGGGAAAAATGTCTCCCTGCAGGAAGAGCAAAACGAAAGGACAAGAGAGAGGTAAAATGGGAGGTGGCTGGCTAAGATGGAAATAACTCCACGGCTTAGTTTGTGCTTTGGGTTAGCTCCCTAAGTAGCAAGTTTCTTCCTCTTTGCTTTCCCTAGAGAGAACTGTCTCAGAGAACAACAGGAACCACATGGGTTCTGTATGAAGATCCTCCCGTAGATCTCAGTACAATTTTAAAGGAAGAAAATATTCTCAGATTTTCATTCTTCTTTCACACACCAGGTGGAGGGAAACCAAGGAACATTCCTTCACATACGTCTCTCTGGCAGTCCCTGGGCTCCCTGGAGCCTGCACAGAACACCCAGGCATGTGGAACATCATCATTGCGCTGCCATGGTCTTTTCCATATCTCTGAGCTCTTTCATGCTACCACAGAGGCATTCCCAAGGGCCAAGCATAATGTCTCTGCCGGTCTTTCTTATGGCACCAAATGTATGAATGAGCCAATTCTACCTGTCCAGACTAAGAGATCAATAGCTTTTACGTCTGTTAGAAACACAAAAACCAAAACAGCTGCAAGGTTACAGAACTGCTGAAAGATGAATCGGTGTTTCCTCCTCCCAAAGCCATATGCAACAGCAGCAGAAGACTTCTTCTAAAGACTTTAGTCACTGCAGCCCCCCCATGAATTTTCCAGCCTCAGAGCCCTCAGGCAGGAAAGTTCCCAGCAGTTATTGAAATAGATTTCTATTTTCACTCTTTGACAGAGTGATCATAAATACGGGCTGACTCACCAAAAAGAAGTGAAACTGAAAGATCCCAGAGCAGTTGCTAAGTGCCCTCTGTTACAATGAGAGCAGCATAAAGATGGAGTGCCAGACTTCAAAGCGCCTGAAAGTGGGCAAGAGTTGTGTCCCATTACAAGAAAATTTACAGCTTCAAAACAAGTTAAGGGATGAAGGGCTTCAAAAACTTCTTCCATTCATCTGGATAAGACATTTTTCTACCACTCTTCTTCCCCACTCTTCTTTTTTTACCATAGGGACCATCTTTGTAAATTATTTTTTTTCTAAAAAGCTGAGCTTTGGCCCATTGCTCCCACAGAATGGGATTTAAGCACTGCCTTCTTCTTTATTCAAGCTCTTTTCTGCATTCCTAGAAAGATGCCTGGAGGGAAATAAGACTCCTAACAGTGTCCTGCAACTGGAGGGAAATGAAGCAATGTCTCCACTAAGAGCTGACAGAAGGATGCTGTGTTTGGGAGATACCTTGGAAGCCAGTCCACAGCTTTGCACATCTGTCGTTCTGCTCCTGGACAGAGAACAGAGCCGTGGAAAATGCTTCCTTAACCAAACCCTAGATCAGCTGGAAAATCAAACTAATGCTGGTTTGATTTTCCACGAGAACTTAGAAAATCTGATCCCAAGGCACAAAGCATGTTTGAGTCTATGCTATTTTTTAATACCACATTTGGCAGCACATCAGGTGAATGGCAGATTCCATGCAGCATTTAATTCTGCTTATGATTTCCAGGACATGCATGTCATGGGCATGCTGCCTGTCTCAGTTTTTCAGCTGCACATTGATCCCATCAGTTTTTCTGCTGCAGAAATTTACATCTGCATTTTTGCCTGCATGTATCAGCAGCTGCATGACCAGATCTCCTGGAGAGATATGCTTGCAGATAACCTCTGCTTTGTATACACAAATTTTAAGGAAATCAAGGGCATGGTTCATGAGACATTCCTCACCACCTTGTCCTCACTTAGACACAGGTGGTCCCATACTGAAAAGGTAGAAGATTTGGCCAGCAAGTACTCCACAAAATCCATCAGCACTCTGCTAGCTCACTTTTTGCAACACCAGATGCAAGCAGCTGTTTGTCTCTCTCTTCAGTTCCCAGTTCCTCAGAAAGAAAACCATTCCTTATATATCTCCGTGATCTCTGTGCAAAGGCTGCAGTGAAGGAGTCACCTATGTTTGTGAGGCATTGCCAGCTCACCTCAGTTCAAGTCCTCTGGTGGGATCTTCTATGATCAAAGAACTGCAGTTCCCTTTCTCCGAGCTGTACACATACTGCAGCAGTGTGAGCTGGATCCCATTACTCTGATGAAATCTTATATCGAGCATCAGAAACCAAACGAGTAATTACATGACTGGCATTTTAAATATCCCCCGCTGAGTTTGTATGACTGTGAAAAGCAGCATGATTGAGGAGGAGTTACTGTAAGTTGTACTTTTTGGACATGTTGTTAGTTGGTTCTTCTCCACAGCCTTCAGCTCCCTGGTTGTGACAGCCTCTGCTGGGGGCTCTCACTGACTTGATAGTTCTCATGCACTCTCGAGAGTGCATTCAGTCCAGCCATCCTGAGGGCACCCCCTTGACACCATGCTGGGCAGGGTCTAGAGACACAGGAACAGAACCTAATGGACATGAAGTCAGGCTGTTCTATGGGTTTTCAATCCCATTGTAGATAGTCTGGGAACAGAACAAAGCCCGAAGCTAGGAGAAGACAGCTGGATCACAAGCCTTATGAGGATGGGCTGAGGGAACTCGGATTGGTCAACCTGAAGAGGAAAAGGCTCAGGGGAGACCTTGTCACTCTTCACAACTCCCTGAAAGTAGGCTGTGGTGAAGTGGGGCTCAGCCTCTTCTCCCAAGTGACAGTGATAGGATGAGAGGTAATGACCTTAAGTTGCAGCAGAGCAGGTTCAGGTTGGGTATTGGGAAACACTTATCTGAAAGTGGTTGGGCATTGCTGCTCAGGGAGGTGGGGGAGTCGCCATCCCTGCAGGCATTCAAGAATAGGGTATTTGTGGCATGTGGTCAGTGGGCACAGTGGGGATGGGCTGATGGTTGGACCAGATGATCTTAGAGGTCTTTTCCAACTTTAATGATACTGTGATTCTATGAATTTTGCAGTGATGCACTTGCTGGTCAGGAACTCCCCAAGTGCAGTAGGAGCACTGAAACTTGTTCATAGAAGAATAATGGTTTTGTTTGTTTGTTTGTTTTCTGTCCACACATTTATATTTGGCTAAAGGCAAGTCTTAACCCCAATAAGATGTTTCACCCATTTTGTGGAGATGGTTGTGGTAAACAAGCAGGTACCTTTGCCCTTGGCACCATCAAACATGCTTGCAGTGCTGGAAGTTCTGCAGCTGACCCAACCCATCACTCCACAGGGAGATGGAGCACCCCTGCTGCAACTGGGAGAGCAGCGTGGCTCAGGAAACCACTGATCTTACAGCACCTATCAGCACACCTGTGGGAGCCAAGAAATCTCACAGACAGCCTGTCCAAAGGCAGGCAATAGAACCCTGGGTGATGTTTCCTTGTCTTTCATCCTACGTGCAGGGAAAAGCATTCGGCCGGCAAATACTGGGACAGATTTTGTATTGCTTCTCTAGTATTGTTCCAGACATGATGAGAACCACGTCCGCTAAATGTGTGGGCTTAGTTTGTTTATCTGAAGTGGTGATTCTTCTTTTGGAGTACTTTTTAAAAACTGCTTCAACAAAGCCTGTCCATAGGAATAATCCATATGTGATAACAGTTTCAAAAGACTTTAGTCTGGGATCTGTGCCCTTTCTGATAAGTGCTTTATATAACCTTTACGTGTTCAACCTAATATGTATAATCTAATATAACCAAACAAGCATTTGTAATCTGCATTCAAAATGACATTGCACTCTCCATGTCTTCACATTAAACTCTGTTTTTCTCTTCTATCTCATTTCCAGATCTAGTCAGTCAATAAACAATGAATGGCTGAGGGCATCAAGTATGATTTTTAGGGCATTTAAAAATTATTATGAGCCTTATTAAGGCCAAAGAGATGTGTTTGTGACTGAAACACGCTGCTTTCCAGTCAAAAACTCCCCAGTGTGGGGAGTAGATGCTAGTTGTTTACAAAGACCAAAGCTTCACCCAGCGCATCAGGCCTGCTGGCAGGATGAAGCGCTACTGTAGTGACAGCACTTAGAAGTCCTTGCTAAACTTGAATTCTCCCAGCCAGTTCCTCCTGATGCTTTCTGTTTGTTTGTTGCCTTTCAGATCTTCATGAAAACAGATTTTCTGGCATCCTGATGGAATGAGGTTCCTGTAACTATGGTATCTAGGAAACCCCATTCACTCCCAGCTTTAGAACCCTTCAGCAAAGGAATGGGAACACTAAGAGATCTTGAATTTCTACCTGCTTTGTAAAAACTGGCATCTGGTTGAGGGAGAAAGAATAAAATTGCCCACCTTCCTCAGAAGGAAGCTAATAATAGAACCTATTATTATTAAATTATTAAATATTATTATTAAATTATTCATATTATTAAATATGAAATTGTCCACAGTAGACAGCCATAGCAGAGAGCCTAAAACATTCTGTTGCTTATGCAATTACATAACATTTGTGTTCAGACATTCAGCACCTTCCTGTTCATTGCAGAGCCCCAAGGAATCACGCTGTTGGAAGCCAGCACCCACCACAAAGCACTGAAGGTGGAACTGCTGATGAAAGGCCACATGTGAGCCCTGTGCTGTCTGCAGGACACCTGTCCTCAGCTCTTGACTTCACCATGAGCTCCTTGCAGCATCTCAGCAGCTCAAACGCAGGTCTTGAGTGTACCTGCCAGCTCCAGAGAGTGGCAGTGAGCAGGACCAAAGGCAGGAAGGCTGTAAGAGGAGACATGCCAGCAAGGAAAGGCAGGGGGCTTTTGGGGTGCTCTGGTGCTTGCCTTAACTCAGCCAGCAGGCAACATGGTGAGCCATGCTCCCCTAGCTGCAAAGTTAACACATCTGAAAGAACAACAGAGAAGTGTCTACTGCACACAGCCAAGTACAGTAGGCTTCAGAGGATAAAAATATCCAGTGGAAAAACACATGGGCATAAGTAAAACTTTAACTATCAGGGGTTGCCTAGCCAGCAACATCTGTATCCTTCACAGGCTCTCCTGCTTGCGGAGAGCTTTGAAGCTCCATAGGAAATCTCCGGCTCGTTTCGATTAGTGGCTTCTCTGCCCCAGCCCCTGATAATTACACCACAGGCCCTGCGTGAGATTACAAACTTGTTTGATCCAGAAAGGCAAAGGGGAGCGTGGACAGCCGTGATGCAGAGAGATGTGATGGCCCCACCATCCACCCTTTCAAATTTTGGAGCTTAATTCCTGAGATCCCCATCTGCAGTCTGGGTGGCAGGATGAATCTCCTGCACCTGCCTTGGGCAGGGTGCTGCAGGCCCTGCTCCCGCTGGCATGGCTGCAATGAGAGGAACCATGCCTGCCGGACTGCTCCCACTGCAGCTTCCCAGGCTGAGGCCCGAGGTGAACAAAGCACTTAAGCACGTGCTTAAATTTAAGCGCATGAGCAAACAATCCCAGGGCAAATACTTACACGCTCGAATGCTTTGCCAGGTAGGTGCTGTTCTCGGCCGCACACACCTGGCGGGAGGTGGTGCCATTTTTTACATGGGCACTGCTCTGACTGCATCCAGGTGAGAAAGGGAACTTTCCACTGGCTGCGGGCCAACGAGCACTTCAGGTATGTGTCAAAAAAAAAAAAAAAAAAAAAAAAAGAATTTTTAATCTTATCTGTCTCATTATCACCCTGACATTTGCTTTGGCTTCAAGTTTAATTACCTCTTGAATTGAACAAAGGTTCAGAAAGGGCTGAGATAATAAGAAGTCAGTAAAGCTGATGTATATAGGAAACAGGGCCTCACCAAAGGTGTTAGTCCGTGCAGGCTGACCCCCAGTTATGAGAAAGACAAGCTGATAAGGGAGAATTCTATTAATCAGTCAACCAGGAAACCTGGAGATGTGTAAAGAGGTGTCTGATGTTTGCATCTTACATGCCACCTGGGCTGGTACAAACACAGCAAACCCCACTTAGACAAATACCTGCGCATCAGAGCAAAACCAGGCAAACAAAGGGAAATCCTTGGGGAAAAAAAGAAAGAGACAGAATAAACAAAGGATATAGGTATATTACCATGAAAGGCAATGTTCGGAGTAGAAAAGCGCACAATAGAAAGGATACATTACCCGTCACCAGAGGCAGAGGGTGAGATCTCCATCATGCTCCAGGTGCTTTGCACACAATAAAGGCAAGCCACGGTTTCAGCCTGGGAAACACCCCAGTCCAAGCAAACAGAGCTTAGGAGGGGAAAGCAGGAACGGGCACTCTCTGAACATCACAGAGGAGCAGCAAGGTCTGGGAATAGATTTAGGGATGCCACATACATGAGAGATGGGCAAGACTGGCTGCCACATATCTGCACCATTGGGCTCTTTGGTTATAGGACAGTTTTATTCTGTATTTTAGAGGCTTCCTGACTCAGCAGGTTACAAAGGATGATATTTCAGGATTTCCTTCTTCTCATCCAGTTTCTGGAGTAGTGGGTTCCAGGTGGCTAAACAGAAGGGGAGGGTGACTGGGAACTACAACAGCAGGAGGTGGCATAGCTCAAAGTATGACACTAGCACCACAGGCCAGGACTGAACTTTTGCAAAGATCTCACTGCTGAAGCTGATGAAGAGATAGGTACAGCCCTCAGAAAATCAGGGACTGAACTGTTACTCTGAGGTGCTACCTACATGCATCTTTCCCTCTATGATCTGGGCACAAAACATTATGTGTGTTCCATTCAAAACCCACACCTGAATGAGAAAACGATATGTTGAGACTGTATTGCGGAAAAATCCAGCGGCGATTTTTGTTTTGACTTTATCAAACAAATGGAAAAGAAACACAATCTTGTCAAAACAAAACAGTAATTTCATTTTGATTTCATCAGCTTGACCCATGTCGTAGCACGCTCTAGAGTCAAAACAGTAAGACTATTATCCGGTGACCCGTCATAATATTTTGGCACGGCAATTTAATAGACAAAACTTTAAGGCTTTTGTACTATATTATAAAAGTCAAAACAAACGTTTCAATAAGCTGGCAAGCGTTGCGCCTTCTCTGAAATGCTGTGAGAATCGACACCTTCCCACAGAAAGTTAATACAACATTGAAGCACCCCTTTCCCACGTAGGGGCACTCAATGGCCAACAACAACCAGATCAGAGCAGTGCTTGTTTCCAGCAGCTCCACAGGGAACCAGAGCAGTGGAGCCACAATTCTTGTTGGTCTCTACATTCCCAGAGACACACCGTGTGAGCAGTCCTTACTTTTCACATCAACATTATAGGTTCATCACAGAATAGCTTTTAATGTGCCAGTAAATTTAAGCAGTAAAACATGCCCACCTGCACTGCTGTGATAATCCAGTCTAAGGCATCTGTAATTTCTTTAGGAAATCCTGACAGAGGATAGAGCTGCTGGTAGAAGTTTTTTTCCAAATGGCTGTAAGCTCTTCTTGGATGAGAAAGGATAGCCCTTAGCATCACTTACAGGACAACTAGAAGAACTGAGAGAGAGAAGAGCAGAACTTGCTGACTGAAGCCCTGACAGTACCCTTTCCTTTCCCACACAGCCTTGGAGTTGGCTCCAAAATCTAAGAGTTGCTGCAGGCAGGAGAGCTGGGGTGGAGGATACTGGCTGCTCAGCTGTTCATTCCCCTCTCTCATGTCCCCATGAACATTCCCCTCTCCAGTTTTGAGAAACAGGCCATTGATCTCCTATCAAACTCAGTTTTTGAGATGGGGTTTCCATCTGGAGTATTGTTTACCAGCACTTAATTGTGTTGTTTTTTATTTTTCCCTCACTTTGTTTCCGATGCTACATGTGCTTTGCAAAATGAAATTAAAAAGAAGAGGGCAGGGAGGAAGGGAGGAAAGGGAAGGAGAGGAGAGGGGAGGAGGGGAGAGGATTGGAGACAATGCATAACCCCCCTGGCTTTTCTATCCCCCAGCTGTGTGCAGTGGTACCAGATGTTGTCCCACAGCAGCCTCCTGGATGCTGGCTTCTGGCATGACTGATGCCTTCCACTCCAGCTGTTCCTACTTCAGGTGTAGCTCAGTTGCTGGCTCTCAAGGCATAGGGCTGGTACGTCCATTAATTTCTACTACAGAAGGAACAGCCTGTGACTGCACTGTCAAGCATTCAAAAAAGGAGAAGAAAAAATGAATAGATATTTCAAAGAGCATGAGTAATATAATGGAGAATATTTTAGGAGCATGAAGCAGTTTCATCACTACTCTTCTCCATTAGATAGAATTACTGTTAAAAAGCACTGTATTACTAAAATCTTGTCCAGGTCTACTTCAGACTGGTCAAAGTAAACGGCTTAGATTTGGTTCTTTGGGATTAATCTGCAACCACTATTTGTCTTAGCAGGTAGGTAGGAAACATTTCTCATGGCTTCAGAAGACTTTGAATTATGTACTCCATAATGGTAATGTTAAATATGGAGCAGAAATGGGATCAGTGGATTCAGGTTGTACTTCAGGCTGATCTCTTGTGTAAGTCTTATGCAGCTGCTCCTAGTCTGTGAGTTGCTGATTAACAGCTGCTGGTAAGGACATCTTTGTTCACTGGTCACCTTTCCTCTTTAAGCAACACAAACAGTTTCATGCAGCAAAACCATTAAGTTCATATTCCCACTGAAAGAAAGTCAAGCCCAACACTATGCATTTTATCTTTCTTTTTATTTTTTTCCTTCCCCCTCCACTCTTCCTTCTCTTCGTGCTGTTTGGCCTTGCTTCTGTCAGCCTATCAGGTGCTGCTTCAGACCCAGGCGACACAGAGCCCTGAAGAGAAGTTCCTATTTATTGCCCTGTTGTCCCAGGTTTGGAGGAAGTGGGTTTTATTCATGAATGCACATAAAAGCATCCTGGTGGTTGGAACAAGCTGCCCATCCAACTACACTAAAAAACTTGGAAAATATTTTTGATTCTAGAAACACTTAGTTGAGGTTTTAAAGGAGAGTTTATCTTTGGGCATCTTTTTCCCTGGAACTGAGACATGCTTTGAATTACCTCTGCAACATACATCTTTTACTGTTCTGCTCATGCGCAGTCTGGAAAGAGATTAAGCTCCTTCAAGTTTTCATTACAGTCTTTTGGATGTTCTGCTCTTTCAAAATGCTTCCTCCTGTGAAAGCAACGCAGGCATCAGTGCAATGAAGACTAGTGACAGAGCATTGGAAATTCCCAAGAGTAAGCAGTAAACCATCTCCCAGTTTTCTGGGTTGATGAAACAGAAACGTGATTGCATACAGACCACTATGCCTTTATCTAAATATATGTGAATATATTTATAATGACTAAAGAGGATTGCAAAGCATATATACATCAGGGTATTTTAGGCAACAAAGAGGTTAGTTTCCTATACCAGACACACACGTGCAGAAGTTGTTCCTTGCCTCAGACACCTCCTGGCTCCCTGTCATTCATATGCCAAGAAACACAAGTTGTAAACAAGCCCAGTTGCTACGGCTGATGCCTCCTGCTCCCTCTGGAGCGACCCATGCTCTCTGACATAGGTCTAACTGTGTCCCTCCACAGGCTGCCCTGGCACTGGGAGCAGACTGTCAAGGTCACCTCCCCGCTCCTGGGCCAGACATTATGAGTGCCTGCAGCTATCCCCTCATTCTGGGCATAGTGACCATCCCCTGGCGGGTCAGGCATCCACCAAGCCAAGAAGATCTTAACTCTACCGAGCTGGTTTCTCTCTGTCTGGATTCCTCCTGCATCTCCAGTTTCTGGCATCCATCCTCCTTTCTTCCTCTGGCTGTGATGCCCCTAGTCTGCCTAGGAACTGCAGAAGGTGACAGCACTGCCAGTCAAATATGAACCCTGGAGCTGCAGTCTGGAGTCACTCTCCATTGCTTTGTGGCACTTTGCCATGTGCAGCTGTGTGTTTGGTCAAGCAGAAATGGAGAGAAGACAGCCCATGAGCAGCCTTAGCAATACCAGGCATAGACACTAAAAGGTGCTCTTTGCTTTGCCACATTTTGATGCCAAAAGCTGGATTCAGCTGTGGGAAATGGTGTTTATCACACTTCACTGTAAAAAAACTGAGCTAGGAGAACATTGTCTGTGATTACAGACAATTACGTATTGCTGCTTTGGTTTGGTTTTTCAAGCTTCCTTATGGCTCAGAGGGGCCAGTAGTAGCTTTTATTGGACAAGCATATAGGCAGAGAACAGGCACGCTTTCAGACACCCATAAAGGAGGACATCTATGGACAAAAGTTAACTTTGTTTTCTCCACCTGTAACATCCAGTCTAGGAAAAGCTGTCATTCTCCCTACATCTCCTCCCTCAGTAATGTTCAGAACACACCACGACACCATGACTACACTCAAGAGATGCCCAAGGCATGCATTGTCAGCAGGAGTTGCTTCCCTTTTGCAGGACTGCAGGATCTGATGTGGGTTTTTGGAGGGGCTCCATGCACACAGCCATGCCACTGGCCTGCTGAGAGGTTTCTCAAGATAGAGAAGCATTTGGAGGAAGAACCCACCTCTGCACCCAGGGAATCAGGCCACACAGCAGCTGTACTCTGGTGCTGCTCTCCCCTGTTCCCAGCCGCCACAGATAATCTAAACAGTGCAGTTCCCTCTGCTTTTGGCAGCGGCCTTTCTTTGGCTTGCTCCTGTGGTTTGTGGGGAACCAACAAACAGCCCCAGGCTGTGGCAGTACCAGGCACAGCCACTCAGACTGGTATCCTTCAACTCCTGGGAAGGTTGCTGGAAAGGGCAGCAGCCAAGAATGGACAGCGGTGGTGCAAAGCTCTGTCAGAGGTCTCTCCACCTACCTGTGCTGAATCAAACACTGTCTTTTGGATAAACTGATCATTGGTTCCTGGTGCCAACCCCTGAACACCATTCTCACCTCGAGAGACCATGACCTCAGCTCTACTGGCCCTTGTAGCATCCTGTTCCAGCCCCTCATCCACATGTGAAATGGCACCTATCTGTTTCCCAGGGTTCATTTCCAAACCATGATCCTCTGCTTTTCTTCCAGTTTCTTATTTCCACATTGAGGCCCAGAAATGGCTCCAACATGTCCACACTGGCAAGCCAAGGCAGTGTGGTGCAGAATCTGCCTATAGGGACTCCAGTAGCCCATGGGGTTAAGCTTGGGAGCATGATGCTAGGGAAGCCCACAGGCTGTCCGGCACCTGGCCCCAAACTTGCAGGGTGCTCCACACAGCAGAAGCACTAAGCCCTCCCTTCCTCGCCACCCCAGGACATCATAGCTCCATGCTCCTGCTGCCCTGACTCAGCCACCCTGAGAGTGCCCAGCCATTGCTGCCTGTTGAGGCAGGACCTGCCTGCCTGCCCCTGGCCCCTCTCATTCACCACATATCAAGCCCACGCAAAAACACCAGCTTTTCTGCATATAGCTCAGCCTGCTGCCTCCACCGGGGGCCCCACGGGTGACTGAGACGCACTGGCACCACTGCTATTCAGGTCTCTTGCAGTCTGAGTGGAGAATGGAGGCATGGGAAGAGGCCTTTCCCCCCCCCCACCCCCCACGAGCTGCATCCCAACCCTTGCATTGGGCTACATGTCTTTCTTCTTTCATGTCCATCCCAAATACAGCATCCTCCCCACTAAATTATAACGCAGTCAGGGAGGACGTGACCAATGTAAAATAAATTTAAATTTACATTTGGCACTGATGCCTGAGTTGAGCTTTTGCTGCAGAATTGGCTTGGTAGCTCTCAGCACTGAGCTAGTCTTTGGCTATGTGTTTCACAGCCTTCACTGGTTGAGTTTTAAAGGAAAAAGCAAAAAATAAAATAAAAAAATAAAGAGAGAGATTTAAATTATTTTTAGGAAGCAACCCAACTTCTCAAATGCTCCAGACTTCTTGTGCCCATCCTCCCCCTCAGGTCAGAAGGAGTTGTTCTGTCTGGTTTTCATAGGCTCAAGCCATCAAGCAAAGGGTAAAACGTACCCCCCCACACACACCAGCAACAGGCCCTTGCACTGCTTCAAAGCAAGGATGGGGCCAGACAGGGCGTAGGGAGCCTTCAGTGATTCACAGTGGTACATGTCCTCCTCAGAGTGTCCTCTGCCCTCTGTCTGCAGGCGAGACCTCAAGCCCTGCAGCCGCCTCTCTGAAAGACCTCAGAAAACATGCTTGGGACTGTTGGGTTTTTGTTGTTGGTTTTTTTTTGGTTTTTTTTTGTTTTTTTGTTTGTTTTTTTTTTTTGAGAAGGAAAGTTTGCATCCTCTGTGGACTTTCACTGTTATAAATCACACCTTTCTTTACTCGCACAAACACAAAAAATAGCTCTCCCACCAGCAAACTTGTTGGGTTTTTGTTTTGTTTTTTTTTTTTTTCAGATGCGCTGCTCCAAAATAAGCAAAACAATGCACAGTGTTTTTGTTTGTTTGTTTGCTTTAATGTAAGAAAAATATATAACCCCAAGGCTGAGGTTCTTTGCTAAGAACAATTTTAAAAAAGGACAGTTCTAAAGGTCCAAAAATAGATTTTCATAATTGGAAGTGCCTGCAAGGGCCTAAGTATAGCAGGCCTTATTACATCTTGGCTACCAGGTACTTAGGTGCTGTTCTCAGAACCTGCCATTAGCCAGGTCTGCCGAGCAAGGCACACAATTATTTTTGTTATGAAAACGCTGGCTCCAGTTCACAAGCAGCAAAGGTGCCGAGCCTTTGATCCCCAGCGCCAGGCAGGTCCTTGAAAATGCCACGGGGTGATTGATGTGCCCAAGAAAAGGGAGATCTGCTGAAGGAAGGCAGGTGTGAGGTGCCCCTGGGCAGACTTTGTTCTGGTGGGGCAGAGCCGCCGGGCAGAAGAGCCTGGTGAAAAGAGTGTCCAGCTCCTGCCAGACTCAGTGCTGGCTTTCACCCTTTTTGCAAGGAGCAGACTGTGGTTTGCAACCTCCTTCCAGCAAGAGACCTAGGGACTAGGAATGAAAATAGTCCACGTGTAAAAGATGAAAAGAGGAAGAACTGACTAATTCTTTGATTTAGCTGTTGTAACATGGGCTGTGTGTTTCAGTAGGATGGTAGAATAGAAGGGAGTGTCACTGTGCAGAAACACTTTGAGTTCAGAACATGAAGGCCAGAGCTGTGGAAATGGGGGCCTAAACTTAGGAACCTAAATCTGTCTAGGAGCACCCTTTGATTTCTAGCAGTTAGAGAGCAGTCGAAGCCTGGCGAGTCTCAGTGCTTGTGAGGCTTGTGATTTAGGAGACTGGGATCTTCTAATCCTGCTGCAGGGTTCACCAAAAATCCCAGCACAGCCACCTAGATCTGCGCATCCAGATGTGAGCGGGCTGTGCAGCATGGAGCAGAGCACATGCTGGCTTTGAAGCGAGGCTGCTTCTAAATCTGCCTCCTTGGGGCGGAGGCTGCCCAGAGTATAAATCAATGGCCACGCTGCATATGTGTGTTGTAAATAAGCGCTGGAGAACATCCAAGGCAGCCAGCTTCCTGGCTGAGGCGCCAAGAGTTGAACCTAGGCTCTCCAAAGCCTCAAGCGTGAGATAAGATAGCTCGGGTTGAAAAGCTAACCATCCGTAGCTGGGGGCTGCAACCACCCGTAGCCTTTGGGATTCAGCTATGGAGGATGAGCAACATTTTCCCCACTGTTTTTTAAGAGGCTCAGGTCATCAGGGCTGGGAGGAAGAAGCAAAGGCTGCAGCCTGTGCCAACTGGGCCGGGCCTGAGGAGGAGCGAGTGCTGGCGCCGGCCGTGGGCCCTGGCTGCGGGCGGCTGGAGCCTGTGGCCACTGGATGCCTCTTAACATATCCCAGTGCCCTCAAGACAAGGTAAATTGGTGGTTGAGGCAAAACTCAGCTTTGCGTGCAGTTCTGCTGCACTGCCTGAATTCTTGGTCAACCGATTTTTGTTTGTTTGTGTTATACACTCATTTCCCTTCCCACTTTAAAGGCCATTTTGTGCTGGCAAAGGGTGCCATGCTGGCAGCTCTGGATGCCCCAAGAGATAGATTTAAGCCTTTGTGCAGGTAGCCAGATGCAGTGGCTGGGTGCATTGCCCTTCTTCTTGCTCCCCTTGTGTGTGTGTAGAGGGCAACATCCAGTGCCAAGCAACATCCAGCCCCACATATGGCCAGGTCCTTATCTACTGATCAGCTTCACACCCCAAAGGATGTTGTGGTACTTCTGGCTGTAAGAAGCAGGGAGATATCTGCTTTTACATCTTTAATGTAAGATTGTAATGTAATTCACTGCGAGAAAGTCTTTGTCTAGTTTCCAACAGCTTTCTAATTTTTGATTTAACCTTTCCTGTTGTATCTTCAGACATCCCAATCGGTCATGATGACATCCAGCAACTCACCCTCCTGAGACTGAGGCTGCAAGTAACTCTGCTCTGACATTACTTTTCTGCTCTGACATTTATTTTTTCTTGCATGACACTTTTTTTGTTTGTTTGCTTTTCACGTGCCTTGATTGTGCCCTTTTCCCTGTATTCGGATTCAGCAAGAAGCTTACTAGACCTTGTTTGTAATTATTAATTAAGCTTCTCTTCCAGGCTACATCCATCCATGACTTTGCACTCTTTGCAGGCACTGAGCAAGACCTGCCTGCAGAAGCTGAGTGGCAGCTGCGTTAAAGGAGTTATCACCTTGAAAATCCCAAGCTCAGGTTACTGTAGGGTCAGTGCTACCCTGTGGCACCCGATCAGTTCAGAGTTCAGATAGTGTATCTCTGTCTGGCTTTAAAATACCTTGTAGGCATGCCCAGAGCTCCAGGTCTGATCCAGAAGTAGTCGTCCACCTAACTCCTTTACACTTACTTTTTCCTGACAGACTTTTTCTGTTTGGAAGCTTTGAGAACACCTTAATAATCATTTCAGTCAGTTTAGCTACCAGTTCACTGCCTCATTCAGATGCATGCTGGCAGCCTAACAAGGTCCAGCTTCCCTTTGTGAAGATGGAGCTCTTTGGAATCCATCCTCTTGCAGTCACTTAGGCAATTAATAATTCTGGTTTTAATTAATTGTCAGTTGATCCCATGCCCTTTATATACAACATGCTTGTCTGGTTCCCACTGTCCCTATCCTGCTGATTTCCCACCTTTGTCCGAAAGCAAGCAGGGCAAGCTTTCCCACATTTTCAGCTCACCCATTCTGAAGTCATCAGAAGTTTTGGTTCCCATTAAGAGGTGACAAAATGTTTTCAAAACCACTTAACATCCAGGAGGAGAATGTGAGCTCTTCCAGAAGCCTGGATTAGGACAAGAGAGGAGAATGCTATTCATTGTGACAGTGGCTAGGGAATACACATGAAGTCTTGGAACATCCCCAGCTGCTCGCCTGCAGCAGGATGGACACTTGCCACTGAAGCACTGCCATCTCCTTGGGGTTACACAAGGTTGTACGCTGTCCTCAGCATGGTGCTCTGCTGGGTGCTCTTGATATGAGCTCAGCCACTTGTTTGCCCCAGAGCAGTTCAGATATTCCTGCCTATCCCCTGGTAAAATATTTACTATGCAGTCTTATCACCTCCCTAGAAGGCTTTGTTGGAGCTGGATGATGCATTAATTCCTTCAGGATCTAACTCGGGGTTTTTCTACAGAGGCCTGGACCACGTCCAATGGCATTAAGAAAGAAACCTTCCTTTCTTACTACATTCTTTCAGGCAGGCTTGCACCTGAAACCTGAACTGCATCTGGCACCGAGATGGCTGCACGGAGCTGCCCTCCTCTCTCCTGAAGTTGGCTGTGAACATTGGTTTGCATGTGGGGAAAAGCATCAACTTAATAAGCCAGTTGTCACCTCTCCAGACAGAGGATAAAAATGAATGAGCTGAAGAAGAGCCAGGTTAGAGTCTGAGGAACATTTTCTGACGCAAAGTGTATGAGGCAGTGGCCTTGGCTGCTCAGGAATGCACGTGTGAGAAGAGGTGAGGCACACACCTGGGCAGGGCAGCACAAGCCACAGGGTCCAGTGGCACTCTTGGGGCTCAGCTTCATTATTTCTCTGATGCAGTTTCAGCTTGACACTTAAAGGTTTCAGCAAGGTGCTATCATTCCTGGATCTCATCCAGTCATGCGAACAAGCAAGCCTTCACTCAGGATTATCAACAAGAAATTCCTTCCTAGGATAAATGAATGGCTGATGATGATGAACAGATATAGCCTGCCATTGTTTCGTGGTGTTTGGTAACTATCAGAAAGTTTTCTATTGCATTTAAATAGAATTTCTTATGAAAAAGCCCTTGTGAGCCAAAGCGTTACACAAAGGCCACATTCAGCTCTTTCAAAATGTACATGAAATTTGAATTAACATCCAGCATGCTATATACTGTACCTGTGCAGCGGAACGGCTCCTGGGCAGGCTGATATAGAACAATGTCACTGTCTGTTCCCTGGAGACCCCCTCCGAAATCCTCACCTACATCATGGGATCATTCCACACTGCATTTCACCAGAGGGCACATCGGTTGTGGCACAGGATGCAGACTGAATCTGGGAATCCCAGCCATTCTTCAGTCTCACCCCCTGCAATTGGCTCTGTGAAGCAATGAGAGTTGAACCTCTGTTCAGCTCATAGTATGACTGCACAATGAAGTTCTACCAGACTCCAGAACCCCATGTGCCTCAGAGGCACAGACCATCAAAGTAACCCAACTCCATCAACAAGCTGACCAGCTGCCTCCAAGTGCTCATGCTGAAATGCTGAAATGCTCGCAATTCCTGGTGTAAGCACAACCTACCAGGAGCATTTACCATGATTTTTTTTTCTTTCTTCAGCAGGTCATTCTCATACTCATTCTATGTTTGTGACAGAACCCATGCCATTGTGTTATATCTAAATGCTGCACTGCTCCAGGGACACAACCTCTGCTCTAAGGACTTATGGTACTGCATGAGCCTAATAGTAGCTGACATCTGAAAGCTCTCTTTTGTGCCCTAAATGGCACAGTGTTACCACTATCCTGGGATCTCATTCTCCTTCCATCCCTCACCAGTAGGAAATACAGCCCCTCTCCCTCTGAAGACCTTGCTGCTTAGCCATGGCACCGGCTGCGATGTCCTTGCTCACCTCTGTTTTTTGTTTGCTCTCTGTTACAAAACTCAATACACCAATCAGCTGGCTGTCATAGTGCCAGCCATTGTATTTGGTGATGGAAAGAGAGGATTATCATTACCCCTGCATTCGTGTGCAGCTACCCCAAACAAGGATTATCACATGGCTGTACTAGGCACCACACAAACAAATAACCCAAGCACGCAGCCTGGCCTGTAGACAATCTATCTCACAGGTGAGTAAACAAAGGGAGGAAGAGCCAGGCAGGAAGGTGAAGACCAGTTAGTGGAGAGGTGAATAGTCCTCATCCCAGAAAGAAATACTTCAGCAGCCAGAGGTGGAAGCCACAACCTGGAAACATATTCTTGGAACAGGATTTATCCAGGAGCACCCCATGTCTTTTCTGTCCAGGTTTTATCTGGTAGCAGTCCTATGTCCTCTGCTGTTCTAGGCTTCCACAAGAACTCCCCCAGATTTCCATCAGACATTGACCTGACCTTGCAGCAGGAGAAACCACCATTATGAACTGTGTCCTTTTTTTCCATGAGCAACCTGGTAGACTGCTTTAGAGAAGAGGCTGTTTTTCCATCCTGCAAAAGCTAGGACAAAGGGATTTGGTCCTTGTAAAATAGTCTCAGGAATAGTTCATTCCCACTGTTATCTGCTAGCAAGGGTAATATGTCAGGGAAACCTGCTGTCTGTCTGAGCATCCAGGGACTTGTTACCCACTCATGTCAAGTTGGGTCCCTTACACTGAAAATGAAGCAGAAAAACTTACAACGTTACTTAACAAAGCAAACACTTTCTGTAATAATTTGCTTTCCATTCATTTAATTAAGGCTTTTTTGTACATTGAGCACAACAATGGCAACCTATCAGTGAAATCTGCTTTTGGGATTAACCTACTTGCAAGCAGGGGCATGGGGCAGACAAGGAACATTTTTTCCTCCTTCCCATGCTGTTTTTTTCCTACGGTTGGATAAGGGAGTTATGGTGCAATTAGAAATCACTTTCTTCTGGAATACCAAACTCTTACCAGGTGCAGAAGATTGAAGCTTTTGCCTTGCTAACTGAACGTGGAGGACTGACTGACTGATCATAACAGGTTTCCCAGGGGAGTTTTCCATACAGGTTGAGTCTCTGAAGTTCTTTTCGAGGGATCCAGTAGCAGAATAGGAAAACAATATTTTCCCTAGTAGAAACGACACCAGCTGTGGTGAGGTATGCTTCAGAAAATACCATGGAAGTGAGAAGGCAACTGTGGAAAACAGGAAGCTGTGGAGAGCTCAGATTTCTGGGTTGATAGGGAAGCCTTGCTCAGGAAAGGGAGACAGCGAAGAAGGTCAGCAGTCTTTAGGCCTAATAAGTTTGGTTTAGGTTTGGTAGAGAAGAAAAGAGTTTGGGAACATTTCTGTTTGTAGAGAAAAACTATTTTTGTGTACAGAACAGATAAAAATCCAAACAAATGAAGCTTATCCAAACCTTGCAGAAATGTTGGATATTCACCATCCTTTTGAGGGTCTAAATTTAATCTCTGGACTGTTCCATCCAGATAAAGTTGGCATTCATGCTGTACCAGAAAATAAGCCTGCCTCCCCAACTTGTTTCATTTTTTTTCTCTGTTTGGAATGTTTGTGTAGAATACGCTTGGTTCAGGACAAATTATCTTATGCAAACAAAAGACAAAGACCTGATTCCCAGTGAAAGACTGTGCACACTAAGACTCTAGCACAAACTTTCCGTGCTTAAAACACCTCTGTGCATTGATGTGGTGCTTTTCATGTGAAAACACTTTCCTCTAGCTCTGTGCGAGATGAATGAGGAGTAGGGACAGCTGAGGTCTTTGGGAGAATGTCATCCATGGAACGTCAGATCCAGACCATGACACAAAGCAGTATCTGGGTCACTGAGAGGGAGCATGACAAAAAACTCTTAAGTAAAAAGTGTCATTTAAGTAAAGGAAAGAAACAGAAGTACCACATGCTAGAAATGGCATCCTACTATCAGCTGCCTTCTTCTGATGCCTTTCAGGACCTCCTGATGTGCCACAAAGAAGAAAGACCACTTTAACTTATTCTAGGCCAGCTAACTAAAAGACACATACAGAATTTATCTTGTATTTCATTCTGCACTCTGGGCTTACATCCTTAGATGCTATAAAATCCACATGGCTACACCATTCACAAGTGGGCTTTGTTCAAGCTAACACCTTTCTTTCCTTTCATTTTTTTCCCCATAGTCCACTTCCTTTGATAGTTTTGTAATCCCCTCCTTAGAAACCCTCCTAGAAATAAGGTATTTTAGTAGAAGGAGTCATAATTCCTTCGAGCTGCAGTACTCCTTGGCCATCTCCTTTTTATTCCAGCTGGGAACAAAACAAAATGCAATGGCCTTGGCTGCTGGACAACACTTACCCACCAGTTCCCTGTTTCTCTTCCAATCTGCAGCCCCTTTTTCTTCTCCAGATGAACTTCTGCCAGATGGATGCACTCTTGAAAGACCTCTTGTTTGGAAGACCTCAGTTGTTAGATACCATGGGTTTATACCCCATTGTGATACACAGCTGTCCAGTTCTTCCCATTTCAAGTCTTGCCATTCACATTAGCACTAGAATTGTCAGATCCTCTTAGTAATTCTCCAAAACTTGTGGTTTGTTCACATATTGTGTTGTGGGGTTTTACAGGATAATTCCACAAAGAATCATAAAACCATCATCATTTATTTTTTTTCTCATAATGAAGATGGAAAGGCTGAGTTTCACTTCCCTGTCCCATCCTCCGTTTTCTATCTCTCGTGTCATTTTACTGGTCTCACCTATATCAGTCTTTTTACCTGCGTACTTTCCCTTGACAAGCAACACCAAGTCATGCTTAAAAATATATTTACATATTTGAAAAATGTGAAAGTGACTTAACTTCTCAGGAAAAGCCACACACACAACTTTTTTTGGCTCCATTCTTACTCAACTTTTTCTTGGTTGTAGTTAGTGGTTTGGCAGATCTTCGTGTATTTTTGGATCAAACACTCACGCCAGGGAACACAAAGGGTCCTGGTATGAAATTCAGAGGAAGACCTCAAAGAGGGGTATTTATTTTTGTTAAAAATAGTTCATCCCATCTCTATCTGTATTGAAATTGGCAAAAGAATGGGTATGATTTTCATTTTTTTGCAGTGCTTAATTTTAAACATTTGATAAAAATAGTCAATAACAAAAAAGCCAGTTTATTTTTACTGCAATGCAAATTTTTCCTCTTGCTGTTCAAGTCCTAGATGACAAATATAGGCTGTGGGGACGGCATACTAAGAGGAAAAACAGAAGACTTTTCCTTCTCATTTCCACTAAACTAAGCGTGTAACTAGAAGCCTGCCAAATCCTTCATCTGCTGTCTTATTTCTCCATATATATACCACCCCCAATCCCATCCTCACGTATGTTTCCATGCTCATGTCTGCGATGGCACCTCTCTCAATTACTCTGCATTTCTCTCAGGAAGATTAATCTTTAAAAGAGTCTTTTGCATGCCCAGTGGCTACTATCTAACCAAACAGCATAGTCCAAGGCATCACGTAGTAAGGGCACCTCCTGAGTGTTGTTTTTACTCCTAGGTCACATTGTTCTGTGCTTACTGTGATGTCCTTCTCCTGAGAACTTTGTTCCACGAAAGAACATCATGAAGCATGTGGTGGAGAAAGCAGTCTTTGTGGTGATAGGGATATGCCTCCCACTCGCTCTCCATAATCCCCTGTCCCTAAATCTTCGAAGCTCAGCTGCCAGAAACTGCTTATGCCCTACTGAAGAACCACACGGCCACGCTGATTTACACCTCTTAAGGACAGAAGCTAGTACCCAGAATGAGGTGTAGTTTTAATATAGGTACTGTGGCATCTATTTCTGACTATTCCTTAGTGAGAAATGAGCAGTACACTCAGGGACATCTAAGGAAACTCAGGCTCTACAGTCAGCTTTGACTGTGGTCTTCAGAGGATTGCGAGGTCTGTGCTATAGAAGACCACGCAGCATTGTGTGTGGTGCTGTACAAACACAGCAGAACAAAAGTTAATCCTTGCCCTGAAGGGTTTCGATGAGAGAAGAAAAGATTCTTTGCAAAATAAAAAAAGGAAGCCTCACCCCAGACATTCAAGTGTACAGTAATGAGTCACCTGGTCAAATTCTGTAGTGGTACCTGAGAAAGAGGATGTTTCTCAGGCCAGTGGCAAAAGCTCTCCTGCCACAGGTCACTTAGAGCAGTTATACTGCACTAAGGCAGATCTTGCATTTAAAAAAAACCAAACATATAGCCCTCATATAATATCGTCTACGTTTTCCTAGCAGACTGCTTCGTGCAATGTATCAAGCCATCACCAGCACATTAGCTCCATACTTGTGGGCGTAGATGACATCAGGAAATCACTGAGTGTATTTTTAGGCCACTTGAGTTCTGCCAATACCCTGGGATTTCAGTTCAGTGAACTTCCAGCTATACCGTCTTAAGCTACGCTGAAGGGAATGGATATATTCTTCCTTTTGACGTTTTCCGCAGTAAAGACAGGGAGTTTCTGAAAAATCACATCCTTGCTAGAGCAAACTGTGAGGCTGGGGAAGGGATAATGGCAACAACGTTAGTTTATTTTTCTTTGCCTGGCTTCCATTTTTGATCTTCACAAAAGGACACAGAAACTGCAAAAAAAAAAAAAAACACCAAAAAACTTTCCATAACATAATGCAGTCATTGAGAAAGTAGACAAATGAAAACCACAGGTTCTGTGGAGAGACTGCCTTTCTGCACTATGCAGAGGGTTATTTCTTTTTCTGAGGAAGTATATACAAGAGTAGGCCATGCACACTACACAAAGGGAAGATCACATTTCCTTCCACCCTCCAGGTTTCTTTTGTTAATAATAATTATAAACCAACACTTAGCCTTGGAGTCACATGCCTAGTGATGAGAGATGGGCTCTTTCTCTAATCTCAGTCCTCCTCTCCCATTATTGTTTCATTGACTACTATTGACTTTATAGCGTGGCTGGAAGCCAGAAATGAATGGAAGAATTGGAATGGCAAAACTGGTGGGGCAGGTTTCCCCGGCCAATGTTGCAAGAGGCTGAAAATAAATAAATAAATCAATAAAATAATGTCATTTATCAACAGCCAGGATCCATGTCCTCTTAGGGTCAGAATGCACATATGTCACTGCTGGAAGACAATGGTCTGGAAGATCTCTTCAAGTTTTGGAAATAGAATTCCATTTCCACAGTCATACTCCACACCTAAATGTTAACAATTTTATATGGCCTCTAGACTCGTGTTAATGCCTAGTAGAACCAAACTCATCTCCAAGTATATATATATATATATTCAAATAAGGCTTTCGGAGCACATCTTTAGATAGCATTGCACAGGACAGTGAAAGAATATTTCCAGGCGGGACTTGATAACATGATGGAGTTGCTGTCGTTCTGGAAAGCAGATCCAGAATGGGACAGAGAAAATTAATCTCTGCTGTGATCTTGCTGCCAGCATCCAAGGGACTAGATTCTCAAGCTGTGTGAATGAGCCCTTCATATCACAGTCATTTAAATGCATGAGTTGAATTTTGCCCCAGGATTTTCCTCAGCTGTTTCAGTGACCCAATCTTAACCTGATCTACTACATCCCCATCAGAGGGAGGGAATGCATTATACCAGGAGAGAGTGCAGAAATGTAATGTGTGAGCACTATAGGCACAGTTAGCAGGTCTGTAATCTTTGTTGTAGCATATGCTTTGGGTCATATGATGGTAGAACAATGTCCCTGTTCTCACACAGCTCGCCTATACTTTGCTGGCTCTGCTCCACTATGGACAGCAGGGGTGTCCCATAAAAGACAAGTACAGTTCTCTTCTATTAAGACTTCAAAGGAAGCTCTGAACCATCCTTCTCTGCTTCTTTCAGCTACCCCAAGCCATGCAGTTGTTTACTCCAGGGATATGCTGCCCACTGAATGGAGCTGGACTCAGAGCTAGGATATCACCCTGCTACTTACTCTGGGAACATCTGGGTCTGCCTGAGAGAAGGAACAGAGACGGCAAAAAGAAACTAACCACTCTGGATGAAGGTGAAGGGATTCAGGAGGTACTCAGAGCCTTTACTCAAGATTGGAGTCTTATGTCTGGTGCTGGTTAGGCGGAGCAGAGGGGACAATGTTATGTCAAATTGAGCACGAACACTGCCTGCCCTGGGAAGGACAGCAGCAGGGTGCAGAGTGTGATGATACAGCTTTTAACAGACCATCCAGGAAACAACTCATATTTTAAACAAACAATTCAGCCAGACCAGACAGAACTGCTTCCAGCTCCATCTGGCTCTATTACTCACTGGAAATCACACCTTCTTGAATGAAGGCAATTCAAATTACTTACCCACAAATGAACTTACCCAAATGATCCTTTGAGATTGGAGGTTCTCATAACAGTGAGCAGTGATCCTACTAAACTGTGAGATCTTCAGGGTACTCCAGAGTGACAGTGACAGTCTTAATATGTAGTTATCCATGCACTGTTCATAACTATGGGACAGACTGTCAATTCAGAAAGGACTGCACATCCCTTACACAGTAATTTCTTATATGACTTGATCTTGACAGAGAAAAGGAACTGATCAGTGATCATATTAATAGTTATTTACATTCAAGTAATCAAGATTTGACTACATTTATGCTAAGTACGTCCAAACCTGGTGCTGCACGTGGACTTCACTAAATACTACATGTGGAGACTTAGGGCAGGATCCATAAAGCCCAGGATGGTTAGAGAGGACTTCAAATAGAAGCAAAAATAATATTGAGGATCTTGTTTACAGGCATGCTGATTATAAATCTGTAAAATAATCTAGGAGGGATACTCGAACTCAGCAAGAGAATCAAATTGTGAAATGGATGAGGACTTGGTCATGAGGAAAATGAAGAGGGATGTCATATCCCTGGAGAAAATAGCGTGCACAATAGGTACGAGATTTCACATTTTTTTAGCAAGTCTCATTGGTGTCTATAAATAGGGTAATTCGTGATTGGACAGCATGGGGAGCAGCACAGATTGCAGAAGATTTGGGGCACTCTTGAAAAGGAGCCAAAGAACAGCAATGTTCACATGAGCTACCGACAACCCCTTTAGCCCTATCAGTGACAGAATGCAAGGGTGAACTAACTACTGGTTAGCCGAGGGAAGTGACATTGAAGGTCTGGGTTTTGCAGGGCACTGGGTCAAATCCCACGTATAAACAGGATGACAGGCGTATTGCTGGTGCAGGAGAACTAATCTTCCTAGCCTCAGTCTAGCAGTAATCAAGGCATTACACAATGCAAGAACCGTGGGTTAAGGAACTACAAACAAGTTTGACATGTTGTAAAAAGATTTAACCATGTGACAAAGAATGTGAAAAGAAGACGTTTTCCATTTGCTTTTATACAGACATTAGGCGTCTGGGTAGCAGGCAAGAGGAATTGGAAATTCTCATTAGTGAGAAGAAATGTGATATAATCAGCATTACTGAAAGCTGCTGGTTTCAATTTGCATGATCGGAATGTTAAAATGACTGGTTATAACCTGTTTGGGGAAGATAGAGTTGGTGAAAATGAACTGTGTGAATCATACCGTAACATCATACCATAGAGAAGGAATTACTCCACAGCCTCTATGAGAATGCATGGAAAGAAGCAGCGTCACATGGACTTTCATACATGGGGGCTCCAGTCACTGAGAAAACATCCTGATTTGGGGAACACTATTGACTATTATCTAACACAAGGAGCCATCATGTGGTAACTCTTCTGACTTCATTCTGACAAAGATGAATTAATTACTGGGCTGAGAGTTGACGGTTGTCAAGGGAACAGTGTGGATGACCTGATTATATTCAATATGGGCAAACAGAGGGCTGCCCCTAAATTCAAAAGAGCTAATTTTTCACACCCAAAGTAAATTAGGAATCAACTTGATCGTGAGGAAAAACTGAGACAGGAAAAAATGTGAATGGAAGTAGGATATACACGAGGATTGTTATTGATGGCCAATAGCTGCAAGCCTACTGTATATATATATATATATAAATTAATAAAAAAGAACTAGTGTAGCATTAGACAAAGGATTTGTTGTAAAGTTAAGAATAGCAATTAGGAATAATAATAGTAATAAAAGTAAATGGATAAGAAAATAATAGAATTGTAAAACTTCAGAAAAATAGTGAAAGCATCTAAAACACGCAGCCCGTAAAATTAAGGTAAGCAATAGGACATTTTCAAAAGGATAATGAGAACAAAGGAAATTGCAGTAATCACTTAGGCCTATTACTGGGTGAAGATAACATGAAGAGGCAGAAGTGGTTCAATAAATATTCCTGCTTTGGTGTCAAACGTCTTTGGAAGTTGAACATCAACTAAAGGCGCAGCATTTCTAAAACAGCAGACCCAAATAATCTGCATTCAGGGACCACAGAATTGTTAGCTGAGACCTCTTGCAATTAATTTTGAAAGTGCCTTGTGAAATGGGAGTTTCCAGACAACGGAAGAAGCACTATCACTATTCCAGTTCAAACAGGGCAAGCTGGATGAGCAAGGTAACTACAGATCACTTAACACCAGTCCAAGCAAAATGGAAAAAATGACAAAGAATAGACGGACAAAAAAAGCAGCTGATTCTGATAACATTGTGGAAACTATGTCTCAGTGAACAAATAAAGTTGCACGCCTTCAGCAAGATTACAAGAACAGCCAGTAGAGTTGTCAGTCAGCTACTACATGATGGTTCTTGATAAAGCATCTTCCTTAGTACCACATAACAGTGTGATAACTGTAATCAAATGCCTGGAGAGCACAGGTGAAACGGCACAAAGAACAATGTGAATGACAGATTTAAACAAGCTGTCTACAGAGGAGTTATACTGAAGGCAGATGTATTGCTGCTGAGATTGGTACTAGACTCTCCTACTCAACATTTTCATCAATGAGACGGAAACTTGAAATGACCACTCATAATTTGTTGATGATACAAAAATTGGTAGATGGGTAAACAGTGGAGGTACAGCAATAACACTACCTGACTGCATCACTTGATTAATTGGGCCCTTCCAACAACATTTGTTTAGTAAATCAAATGCTAATGTATTCATCTAGAAACAAGGAATGCAAGCCGTTCATAGAACCCAGGGATGACATTCTGAAAAGAGATAATTCCAAAAAAGATTAAGGGAGGAAAAAAGGCTCATAGGAGAAGAGGATAGTTCCACAATATTGCTGAAAATAACACCAGTTGATTCTGCTTGCGTTTTTTAGATGATTGAATTTGATAGAGAGGCAGCTCATGAAAGAGTCATATTGAAGATTTTATAGGAGAAAAGTTTCTTACGGAGTGAGACTTAGAAGAAAAAGGGGAAAAAAGCCCACAAAGAACTGCTTCAGGCCTCTCAAAACAGGGCAGACTTAAGAGCTTGGTCAGGCTGCTTTAGGTGTTGTCTGCCTAAGTTTTAGAACTCCCCATCGATCTCCAGTGCATTATGGCTCTTCCAAGCGAGAAAGAACTTCATGTCCAATCAGAAAATGCCTCTGAAGCAACTCACACCCATTGCTTTTCATTCTTTCATAGTGCCCTTCTGTAAGAAGTCTGTCCCCACCACCTCCATAGACATCCAGCAAGCATCTCCTCCTTAGCGTTTGCTTCTTCAGTGTGAGCAATCCTGGCTCCTGCAACCTCTCCTCACATACTATATGTCCCAGTTGCCAGGTATTTCAGTGGTCCCCTGATGGAATCTCTCCAGTTTGCCAGAACCTTTCTTATACTTACAGAGTCCTATTTCTTTTGTCAATCTAAAGCCAGAATGAGAGAAGATTTAAAGTCCTGAGGCCTCTCTAAGCCAGAAGGAAAGGAAGATCAAGGATCTGTAACTGAAAGCTGAAGCCAGATAAACTGGATTACAGTGTGGGCTCTTTGCTACTAAACAGACAGTACAGGTGCTGGATTCTCCAACTCTTGATGTATTCAAATCAAGACCAGATGTTTATATGAACATTTTTCTTCAGCCAAGCAGCACAATCTTGCCTAGGATCAAGGCAAGGATAACAGATAGGAGATCATGAATTGGTGATATGTGAACTGCAGGACTCAACTGCCTCAAATTATGGAATGTTTTTGGAATTATACTCTTAAGGTCCAAGACACTGTACATTTCCAATATAAAAAGCCCAGCCTAGCTCACGGGAGAAATAACAGAAAGAAAGAAGAACCAAATTATACTATATATATTGCACAGAAGAATGGAGACGTTGATAATAGTGCTTCACTCTGATTGAGTTGTCCCTTGTTGGACACTCACTGGACTTCAAGATCTGTATCTGAGAGGCTTTCTTGACCTCTCATAGGAAGCCCTTGTAGCTGAACAACCTTTGGCCCTAAGGACTTGTTGCCCAGCACATTCCAGATCCTTAAAACACAGTTTTCTGGAACCAAAAGTGTGTTCTTTAGGAATCAGAAGTGTTTGTCTAACCTGAAGTCACCATTTGTCTTTTCAGGGATATATAACAGATGTAAGTACACAGATATATTCTTTGAATAGAGATTTTGGACAAGTTTGGTCTTAACACAAATGGCAGACATGGCATATTCAGGCCTCAGAAAATAGTCTCATGAAAGGAGCACATTCCACTATTGCTCACCCACAGGGAAGAAAGTGAATCTGTGTCAGTTTAAAATGTAATCTCAGATTTTAGAAGATTTACAAACTCAGCCAGTGGAAGGAAGAGATGATGTGATTTACCTAAACTTCAGTGACGCATTTGGCTTGGAATCACACAATATTTTTATTAAGGAAATATGTAATACAAAGCACCCTTGAAACTGATTAACAATCAACCGGTAGGCTTTCAAGTGTCATTATAAATTAGGAGCTACTGTTTAGCTCACATATTCTAGCTTGGTCTGCAGCTTATGTTATGTGTGATACAAAACTAAATTATTCCCTTCCAACCTAAACAAGCTATGGGTCTCTCTATGCTATACTTGCAAGCTCTGTAGTTCACAGATTGACATTTTTGAGAGACAGCTCTACCAAAGATGGTGTCTGAGAAAGAGGAACTGGAAGCTTCACCAGACTGTATAGCAACAAGTGTCCAGGCTGATATGTAGGCTGTAGGCATGGTAGGAGGAGGCTGGGCATTCTATATGGAAGTCAAGAGCTCTGCTAATTTACTGTTTGGCAGTATTCCTCCTACTCAGTGAACAGGTGGCTCCAAGGGCTCTTCCAGGGAAAGCCCACTGCAGGCATTCGGTACACGTCACCAGGAAAGAGTTAGAAGATTGCTGGAGTTGTACCTAACAAAAGCCTCACTTCTGCTAGAGAAAACAGCATCTGCTATATTTTGCACCTGTTTTTCCTTCTTGTATTTGTATGTGCGGCTTTTGCCCCTTTTCTCATGATAGTTACAGATCTTTTTCTGAAGGATTATTTTCAGGACACAGAAAAGTGTCCCTTATCATACTGTCTTATGTTCCTGCTGGATGTCTATTTGTCTAGGACTATGGAAAAGAAGCTCTGATGACCAGAAAGAAGCTGTTATGCTCCTGTTCTGTGCTGAGGCCTTCCCTACCCAGATCTGGCATTCCTGGGTGCAATCAGACTTCCCAGCACTGAGATGGTTGTTGAAACAAGTCTTATCTCAGAGAGACACTGATGTGCTACAGAATCAAATGCATCACAGAAATTCAGTCAGCTTGAACAATAGCTTGCACTGCTAGCTCAAACTCAGGTGTTCAGATAAAGCAATTCATCCACAGTGTTATGAGGAACCATGGGATGAAACCAGTGCCCAGAGACTTACACAGAACAGGACCAATTTTGCACACCTTGTGTTCCGCATTATGTGTTACAACCCCGCCCTCGTCTGTAAGGACAAACATGTGAATTCTTACTCTGTCACGGCCACTCCACTAGGCTATTCAGCTGGACAAATTCAGAATAGTAATAGCTGGAAAATAGCCACTATATCCTGAATACTCACAACGCTGCGGGCTCGCTCTGCAAAGAGGTGACTTTGTTTTCCCCTCAATCTGGTTTTGATGTTCTCTTTTTCCTCCCTTTTATGCAAAGCTCTCCACCCCAGAAGGCAGGCAAGCAGCCAATCCACCTCTCTGCCCCACTCCAAAATAAATGTTAGACGCTAAAGTATGCACAAAAGGGAACTGTGAAAGAGTTTGCATAAAGGGTTGTGAGTTGGTTTTGTTGTTTTTTTTCCTAGTCTTGAGGGGGTTTGTGTGTTTCACACGGCACACTCTACTTTGTTCCACTGAGGTTCTTACACCGTGGCTCAGCCTGACCATTCAGCAGGTCAGAGGACATCTGCCATAAAGACCTGATGATACACTGAAAATGCTACATGGCTTTCCTGTTTCATTCCTCCTCTGATGAAAGCAACATAACATGGGCTGTTCAAACAAGTGCTGCACTGAAAGATTAGTCCAAAATTTGGATATTTTTGTGGCAGATTTGAAATACTGCTTGTTAGATCCATATCCAGGGCTATGCAGATCTGGCATAGCTTCATCTAGGGCCAGTTTTTTTTAGCTGAGCTAAAAAAGATTTACAGCAGCTAGGGATATATGCCTACATTGCATGCAATTATGTGTGTATGGATTGGAGGCTGTTTGTTCTATGCAACCCATGGAGTCAATCATGGTTAAGCACTGACCACTCATCCTTACTTTGAAGCAGCATGTGTCACCTTTCAGAGTTGCAAATTTACACTGTTATAAAAGTCATAGAACCATAGAATTGAATGTTGGAAAAAAGCTCTAAGATCATCTCATCCAACCACCAACCCACCCCCACCATGCCCACTGACCATGTCCCTCAGTGCCACATCCACACAGCTCTTGAACACCTCCAGGGATGGAGACTGCACCACCCCCCTGGGCAGTCCATTCCAACACCTCACCACTCTGAGAGCTATTGGATCTGAGTGGTGAGCATACACGGCCCGTGTTACTGCTCTGACAAAGGCAGCTCACATTGCCCGCAGTCGGAGCAGCAGCTACTCAGCTAGGCAGTCAACATCCCAGAGCACAGCAAGGAGAGGATATAGAGCCCTTGTATAGCCCCATCATGCCCTGCAGAGGGGCCACTGGGGCTGCAGTGTGGGATGCGTGGTGGAGGACAGACAGCCCGACTTGAAACCCTTGATGCTACAGTTTCATCTGTGGATGGTCAATGTATGGATGGCCGAAATCCAGGCTCTCTCACAAATAAAGCATGCAGAGATACTGGAACTTCAGCTGTTGTGCCCAAATTCCTGTCTGCCACGGGGAAAGATAGATTGCTCACAGAAGGGCAAGTGTGAGTGGCTGGCCTAGGAGATTTGTTCTCCCAATCCATCAAATATTTCCATGTGCTTCGTTCCAAAATATTGATGTGTAGAGCCTTGGGAGTTTTATATTTAGCAAGGAACATAAATCACAGATGCAGAGGGCAGCTTCTGTAATGTTTCCTGGCTTATCGACTGTACCACTAATAGCTCAGAGGGGCTTGTAAATTGGACTGTGAATTCCACAGTACAAGCAGCGGTGAAAAGAAAGACATTTACCTCTAGTGGAGGCTGGGAAGCACTTTCTGGTGACAGGTCCTGGGGCATGTCAGGATCCTCCTTGCAAGGCTCCCAGGGGGCTGTAAGGTGTCAGTGAAACACATGGGACTAACCCATTCACAAGCCAGAGGGTGACACCAGCACATGGATTTCCTCAGATGTGCTCTGAGGATCTTTGTGCTGGCTCCACTTTTTCTTTCCTCTTTGTTCATTCACTCAGTAAAGGAGCTTCACGCAGGTCCTGTTCCTTTCACTGGCAAATGGCTTGTAAATCCAGAATATCAGATAAATTGCTTGAGATCTTGGGAACACTCATGTGAGCAGCATCAGCCTTTCCCTAGCTGGGAGGATCATCAGCCTTCCCAGCACACTCACTGGTGTGCTGTTGCAAGGAAGATTTGAGGTCTTCTCCTTTGTAATTCATTGTTTTACGCCTCTGAATAACTCAGTGTTTAGTTTAATAATAATGCTTTGTATTCTTGTAGTTCCATCCATCTGAGCACCAAGAATTGGTTTCCCAGCATCAAAGCATCTGTCCTCTTTCATTGACTTTTGGCATCAACTTATTTTCTTAAAATCCCCATTCTGACAGATTTCCCCTCTAGCAGCTTGTCCTGGCCTTTAAAAATTCTTCTAAGTAGAGTCTGAGAATGGCTTTCCTGCTTCCCTCTTGAGTTCACAGCAAACCTTGCCAAGAGGGAGAAAGTGTGCATCCAAAACAATGGCAGTAATATGCATGAGGCCCTGCCAAACACAAGGGGTAAACTGCCTGAAGGAGATAATCAAATACTTGCTTATTGTATTCACAGGGCTCGCTCACTAACAGCCAGAATATAATTTTAGCAATAGGAGGTACCCAGCTTTGAACAGATGGGATCTGAGAGCTGGCACATCCCTCGCAGAGCTTCATTGTGACCCCATGCGGACAAGCGCTTGCATCACTGAAGCCAACACAACTGCAGGAGCTGCCTGCTAGCCTGGCATCATGGCAGAGACTCTTGGGGATGCAGATCCATGATGTTAATGCATACAGTTATCTCAGATTTAGGCAGAGCCATGGTTCTTTTTAGGTCCTTGGACCAAAAAAAACCCCTCAGAACTGCCTTTCCATCTCTTCCCAGCACTATGGAGTTTCCTGGATTGTTCCTTCTTGCCTGCCAGGACCTCTGCAGGGATTTTCTTAGCATTAATGCATGGAGTGCAATGATCTCCCCCAGAACAGAGAAAACTCACTCATGGTATGTTGCAGGAAGGGTTTTGTCAAGCATATTTTCCTTAGTTCCTTTAATTATCCCCTCTCCTTGCCTTATTTTAGAGATGGCTGCCCACACAGCTGTAGCATCCACAGAACAAATGTCTGTGGGGCACGGCCTCTCTGTCTGTACCGTACCCACTCTCACATCACTGGCAAGCTGACAGAACCTCGCACTCTGGATACCCTTCTATTGTGCAATAGGATTTGATTCCATTTACTTTCCGTGAACTCTGTTAACTTTGTGCAGGGCTCTGTTTGCGCTCCTGTGTCTATTTTAAAATGACACACCTTGTGGACTTCTGTCATTCAAAATTTTACAAATACTTCACCCTGATCTTTTTATGACATGTTGACTGTCGAAGCTAACAACAACATTTTATCATGGTCTTCTCTGTTGCCTCTGGCAGAGCTTATTTAACTCTTTCACGGTAATTAATATTTCCTTTGCAGAGTTTCGTTACTACAGTTCTAGAAAGACACCTACCACACATCTCTAAAAACTGCTGTCTTCATCCTTCACTTTAGCTGTTTTTTTCCTATCTGAGTCTTTCCTGTGGCCACCAGCTCTCCTGGATGTTATGCTCTCTCCCATTAGGCAAGGTTTCTTATCTGCATTATTGCTGCGAAAGGAACCTTAGGAGTTTGGACCCCGCAGTGCTGAGAACGGCATAAAACCAGCCAGGAACCATGATCCTAGAGAGCTAACCAATCTTTTTTGGCTCACTTTATGTTTTAATACCTTGACATTGCTTAAAAAAATAAATTACGGAGAGCGGTCCAAAAGTTTCCACTAGAGGCATTTCCCTGGGAACCTCCTATCTCTGCGTACTAGACAGCATAGTTCAGTGATCCTGAGCATCTTGGGGCTGTCAGGAGAGCAACCTGTCATTCACAGCCTAACAAAAGGCTCCTCCTATCCCATTTTAAATCATTATCATTATCAGATGAGACAGTCTCATCACGGAAAAGGTTTTCCTCTGTCTATTGAAATTTCTTTGCTGTCCTTTCCCCCACAAGCATTCAAAAAGCACCCAAAAATACAAGTCTGGAAAGAAATTTCAGGATTTCCAAAGTGCATTTGAAGGAAAGGAGATCGTTCATTATGATGCTGAAATTAAGGTGTTTCAAAGTGTTAAAATTTGTTCTGGAGCTTCAAGGGTTAAAAACGTGTACTATAATGTGAGTTGAGGTAATCTCATGATTTAGCAAAACTGTTGCCTGATAACACACCCACTGCTGGGTTAACGGATGATATGAAAGGAGCTGCTGGAGGAACGGAAGAGGGTGCTGTCAGTCTCAGGTAAGATGCATTTAACTAAGCTGATAGTAGCCCAGACGGTCTCTCTTGCAGGAAGGTTAAGGGAAAGGACACACACCACGTCAGTTCAGCCCCAGTTGACAGGCTTGAGCCACTCAGACTGCTGCTCCGAATTCTGCACAGTGCAGAGCCCAGCAACAGGGATGAACTTCTTGCTTGGCATCGGATGCCCAGAGGCACTGCATGGCATATTAAGCATCATGTAGGCATGTGATCCTAAGTCACTGGCAGCATCCCAGCGGAGTCATATTCCCATTGCATTCCTTGGATATCTCCCAGCCACTGGCCTGAGAAAGTCACTAACCTTCGTATGCTTCATTGTTCTGGCGGGATATCTCCATCCAGACGGTGTCGCGTGACTTCTGCTGACCACTGAGCGTGCACTTGCACAGCTCATCCCAGAAACATCTGATCTCACAGACACGTCCTGGCAATATCACACACCCTGCTCCTCAACACCCCACCAGCAGGATGCACATCTCTTCCAGCTGTGGAAGCAACTGGGTGAGTCTTTCCAGCTGTGGGACATCATCATCACTCCCACTGACACCTTCTCCTGCCTGAGAGTAGAGGAGCTGTGGGCAGTTTAACAGTTTGGGCTTTAGAACTTGTAGTGTTTGAAGAGAGGATCCCTTGAAGATGTGGGATAGTATTTGGATATATGGAAAAACTGCTTCTCAAAAAGAGTAAGGATGTATTGGAATGGCCTGCACAGGGAGGTGTTCAAGAGCTGTGTGGATGTGGCACTGAGGGGCATGGCTAGTGGGCATGGTGGGGGTGGGTCAATAGTTGGACCATATTATCTTGAGGGAACTCAAGATGGAACTGAGGAAAAATGGGAGAAGTGGCTGCATCTACCTGAAGGATGGAGAAGAGGAGCTGAAGATAGTAGCAGTGAGTAGACCCAAAGAGGATCAACGACAATTAGGATGGCACCATTAGCTGCCATGGAGATAATGTTATCCTCAAGCATGATAGAACAGCATGGCTGTTGTCATGAAATGTCAGCTCTCACAACTCAGGGAAGAAGCTGCTGTCAGCTAGAAATTCATTCAGCCAGTACATTTTCTCTGATGGGGAGTGAAAGGCGGGTGCTCTGCAGACATACAAGATACATTTGATAGACAGACCTTTGGTTGAGGAGGTGGAAGAAGACCTGAAGAAGAGACTGAGGAAAACAGCAGCTGTGGGAGGAGGAAGAATAGGTTTGCTGGGTGCAGGAGACCAGCTATTCACACAATAACAGGAGAAATGGCAAGATAAATGGACATTTGGTGCCATGAGAACCAGAGATTAGGATGACAATCATCTGACCTAGGATGGGATGATGGACCACTTTTCATCACTTCCTATAATCTAGCAATTTTATTTGTACCAACTTGAGCAAGGAGTCAGGAAATGCTTCTCTTTCTCAAGCATTATTGCATTTATTTTATTTTTGGTATATTAACAAAATGGTGGTAGGCTCCTGTGTGTTTGATAGTGTTAAACTCTGCACAAGGTTGGAGAACCTGAACAAAGTTCAGTGACATTCATACAACAAGGAGTAGCATAGATTTCTCCCAGTCCTCTTAGATAATGTGCAGTAAGTAGATGTTACAATTACAGAAATGGAAAACATCCAAGACACTTGTAGAAAGCAGGTCTGGTTTAATTTTATCAAACTGATATAAAATGAAACTTAAATATACCAATGATATATATTGAAAGATAACTCTCCAGCTTAAATGAAATTACTGATATATCATGTTGAAGAGGCTCTGTGCTGTCTTTGAAAATATGCAGAAAGAAAAAGACTGTCATCTCCCACTTCCTGATATATGTGGACAGGAAAAGTCAGGATGAACTTCAGAGTCTGTTTCTTTCATGCAGTAAAACAGAGGGGTTGAGACAGCAGGCAGTAAGCCAGCCTGCAAGCACAAGGAGGGGTAGGACCAATTGTTCAATACAGAACAGGGCATCCTGATTGGCGACCTTCATAAATCATGCAGTGTGCAAGACAAGGAGGAGACATGGGGGAGATGTTCAGCTAGTGGGAAAGGGGGTATGTTCCAGCACTGGATGTCTACTCCACGTCCACCTAGTGCTTAGCACACAGGCACCCACCTACATTAAGCAAACATGCATCCAGTGAAGCCTGCCCATGAGAAGCTGGGGCCTGCAGACTTCACGTTGCATCTGCAATCTGCATGCACAACCTTTAGCATGTGGCACTGTGTAGCATTTAATTTCATGATCCCATACTCTTTTTCCACTGTTTTGACTCTATGCATAATTATCCAGCTTAGCTGCTTGCCCTACCCAGTGCATGGCCTGCAGGCCTGTTTTCCACTGTTTATTCCTTTTTTTTTTCTTTTTTCTTTCTTTTTTTTTTTCCCTTTTCTTTCCTGTTTTGTCCCGCAGTCATTATTACTGTGTTTCCTTGTGGCCTTACCCTCAAATCAGAGTGCTTCAAAAAAATGATGCCTATTTCCCCATAGCGTGCATGGGAGAGGAGGTGGCTCAGATACACACAATAAAATAGAGAGGTCAAAGTTGCCTGATGTTTCTCACTAATTGTGGGTGCCAAAATGAAGGCACTTGAGCTTCTGTTTCCCAAAGCTGCTGGCAAGCTTTCAGTACTTTATACACTCACCGTACAGCTCCCACTGACTTCCTTTCCAGGTGTGTGTGCTTAGCACTGCCGCAAACACTGTCTGCACGAAAAACACAGCATGCAGTGAGTGACAAACAGACAAAGTCTGGGCAGAATGGACACTGCCTGCAGAGGGAGGAGCGCATCTGTTTCTTCAGCATAACATCCCTCTGCCTCTCTTACGGGATGTTCCCTGCTGTGACATCATAGTGATAGCCACTCAACGTAGGTAACCCAGAATGGCTTCCTCCTCCTCAGCCCAATTAGGCAGTGGTCATACCAAAATACAGTACATGTTCCTGTAACCAGAGTTCAGCAGAATACTTCTAGAGTTCACAGCAGAGGCATTCCTTGCATTTGGCATCTCTTAGCCAAGTGATCAACACCACAGCTTTAAAATGAGGTACTGCAAGAAACCAAAATCTTTGAGATAAGAACTGAACTAAATATTTTGTTGCATGGATTTGTATTGATCACCTATTTTAGCTGCCATGGAAGAGTTATTTGTTTCAGTCAAGTAATAAAGGTGTGCACTGCAGATTTGTCAGGTTAGGCAAGCTATTCTTTTCTTTGTAGACCAGCCAGAGGTTGAAGGGGAATTAGTAGGACATTCATTCTGGGTAGGATTTTCTCAGCTATTTGCATACAATGGATGGACTGGAAGACTAAGGTCTTGTATGTGCATTTCCAGGGTGCTGGTAGAGTTTGGGACAGGCAGTTGCACACCATTTTGCCACTACATCTTCTCTCATTGCTTTGATCCTGTGAACTAAAGAAAATATATTAATTAATTAAAAATATTTGTAGTAATCTAATCTTTACCTCCATGTAATTCCGTAAGTGATACAAAATAGGACCAGGTTGGCACCTCTCCCAGACAGATTAATTTTTTTTATGCTTTCAGCATGAGTTTGACCATTGAATTTTGGTCATTGTATTAAAAGTGTCTGAAGAAAGGCCAATTGCTTATGAGTTTAAACAGTGTTCTCTGCTCTTGGTGTGAGCTTGATGTGTGGTCATAGAAAATAAAAATTGCAATTGGTTTTGCTAAGTAGCTATTTGAAAGTGATAGAGGTCTTTCCTTCACTCTCTAGGGTGCATCCGTTTCAGAATGCCTCAGAGACGTTACCTCATTAATTTTAATGAGAAGCCCAGACGTGAATCTGACACAACCATAAATTGTTCTTTTTGTGTGTGCATGTATGTGTGTGTTTAAAAGAGCTCCCTGTGTTACCCTGTGAAGGACCTGACTGTGTTGTGCGCTGACGTCTACTACTTATGCATGCGTCATTCTGGCCTCACAACACAGTTCCCTTTTTATCTTTCAGCCACCCTTTGCGAATTACCTTCGTGCTTCTCCCTTTAGTGCCTTCTGTGCAGATAGCTTATTCCATCTCTCCAACAGGAGCAAGAGGCTCTTTTACTCCAGACAGTCTCAAGATTGAAGCTGTAACATCACCCCAAAATACCCTCAGTCAGGCACACCTGTATATTCACTTCAGCTTATTCACTACCTTATGTCCTTGTTCAAGCTGCACAGCCTCCAAGGAGCCTCCTCAGACCCTCTTGCAAGGCATAAGCTTGCAAGGACTCAGGATGTGCAGTTGAGCATGGGTGGTAGACTTGCCAGCCTCAGGAAAGGGATGAGGGAGGTGAATGATGACATCTTGCTCTCCCGTTTTCCATGTCTGATGGCCTAACCTGTTCTGTGGCTGACCCTTGAGAGGCAAGCCACCAACAGAAACTGTTGCCAAAGGAAAACCCTTTGGTCAGAATATCTGTAGTGGAAGAGATCTGGGTTTGTACATCCGCCTATGTGAAGTCCTGGAAAAATAATGCCCTCAGTACAGCCCATTCACCAGCTCCCATGAGATCAAATCCCAAGTGTCTGCTTTGGGCAGTGGGCACTGGCTGTTTAAGTGACATTGCCACAAGGTACAACAACCATTTGTTCTTGTTGTATATAAAAAGCAAAATGAGCAGTGGAAGGACACTCACCACAATACCTAAACTCCTAAAATGCCTTCCTCCCACATGCCTGCATTTCATAGGTGACCCACTTCCCCTACCAGAAAGATCTTTGTTTTCTCCTATTGCATGACAGCCTCACTACTGCTTCCAGCTATGAGCCATTTTCAACCCTTCTCACCTCCTCATCAAATTCTAATCCTACCCTGACCATCTCAGACTGATGAAGAGATGTTTGGGTTTTGCCCAGATGGTGCCTATTTGCTCAACAAATGCCCAAAATTTAGGTAAACTTTAACAACTTTCTCTGTCCTTGTAAGACTCGATTCTTACACATAGTTTCACAGTCACTCGGGTATTCCCATCAGCGAGAGTATTTATGCTGTTTTTAAATCCTCTCATAGCAGCTAAGGCCACCCACCATCTCTTTAAAAAGAGATGCTGCATCTGTTCGGTGAAGTTATACGTCTGAATTTGTAAACTTTGATTCAACTCAGATATGCATGTGCTTTGGGCTTCCTCTGCTCTCTATGTCCTGATTAGCATCTGCTCTTCTGCAAACATCCCGTGTAGCTTGGCAACATGGACTTTTCCCGTCCTGTGTGACTGCATATGACTGCACTGCCATTTTATCTTGATTAACATAGAACCATATATTCAGAGAACAGTTTATATTGGAAAGGACCCTAAAGACAATCTAGTTCCAACCTCATTGCCATGGGCAGGAACACCTTCCACTAGTCCAGGTTGCTAAAAGCCCTGTTCAAATTGGTTTGAGTATTTCCAGGTATGAGGCATTCAAATCTTCTCTGAGCAAAATGTTCCAGGGCCTCACTACCCTCATCATGACGTATTTCTTCCTGATTTCTAATCTAAATCTACTCTCTTTCAGTTTAAAGTCATTAACCCTATATCACTGCATACCCTTGTAAAAAGTCTCCCTCCAGATTTCTTGTAGGACCCCTCTAGGTACTGGAAGGCCACTGATAAGGTCTGTCTGGAATCTTCTCCTCTCCAGAGTGAAGGACCCCAACTCTCTCAGCCTGTCTTCAAAGTTTGGAGAGGTGCTCCTGCCCTCTGGTCATACTCACGATCTTCCTCTGGATTCACTCCAATAGGTCTATTGTTCTTCTGCAGGGGCTCACAGCTGAATGCAGTACTCTAGGTGGGATCTCACAAGAGCAGAGTTGGAGAATCACCTCCTTTGACTTGTCCTTCACACTTCTTTTGATTCAGCCCAGGATACAGGTGTTTTTCTGTGCTGCAGTGCATATTAATGTTTCATATTGAGCTTTTCATCAGCCAACAACACCAAGTCCTCCTAATGTCTGTTTGCAATCCATTCTCTTCCCAGTCTGTAATATAAAGGTAGAAAAGTTTCTTTTGATAATGACACTATTTCAGAATTTGATGGTGTCTGTCTCACCTCAGCATCATAGGGCTACCTCTTCTTGAGCTTTATGGTGTACATGTAAGTGGAAGCCTGAAGAACCTTCTGACTTAAATGTCCCAAGCCTTTGTTACCCCAACCATATGTTCATAAATGCACTTTGGTTTTGTATGTCTTTGCAAACTGCCAAAAGCTGCACACTTTCATGATATGGGATGCTTTTACTGAGAAGTTGTAACTAAATAGCCTTCGTCAAGAACATTGTTTTCTGTTGCAACTGCTTCCATGTTTACTGCAAATTAATCTGTCCTCTGCTTTCTGTTTACTCTGGCTCAGTTTTTGTGCCCTGGTATATGTATGTGAGTAGATTCAGTACCCCTGGCTCACTCCTTGTTAACACTTACAAGGGCTGGTTTCTCTAGACTCCCAAACCTCCAGTGTTACTTGTCAACTCAAGTGCAGTTCCACCTTCCCTTGTGGTCAGTCACACAAATCACCCACTTTCCAGTAGAATAGATGCCAAACATCCAAAAATAAGCAAGATTTAGTTTCATCCACTTATCCCACCAAAATGTTGGGTAGCATCTTCTGACAGCTCGCTTGTAGAGTTGCCTCCAGAATGTTTCTGAAGGACTGGAGACTTAACCTCTATCAGGCAGGAATGGGCTTCAAATTTCTCACATCTGAGATAAAAACTTCTCACTTCTGTTTCTTTGAAATGATTTCCATTTCTAAACAAGTTCAAATTCAATGCAACCCAATTCTGATTCTTCACAAAGCTCCTTTGAAACCAAGGGACTGAGTCTAGGTTTAGCAGATTCGTTTCCTGCTGACACTGCACAAGAGAGATGTTACTGCCAGGGTGTGGGAGATCAGTCTTTTTACCTGGCACTCAGTGCATGGCAGCGTGCAGAGAGTAAACACTTTGTCCCATTCAGGCAGGTCACAGCCAAGGAGACAGTGGCAAAGCTTGTCCTTTAACTACTATTCTTTCTTTGGTCTCGTTTTTCATGATCTCCTTCCTCAATCCCTCTCTGCCTTCTCCCTTTCTTTTTCTTACTGCTTCTAAAGTAGTCTCTCTTTCTCTGCCTTCAGCCTTGACTTTCTTTTTGTCTGACTGTGCAAAATCACCTCCCATCCAGGGAACTGCAATTCTCTACGGTTGGTGAGCTGCTAACAGGACTCTGTCAACAGAGCACTTGTGCTAGCAGTGCGATCTGTGTGAGCTCAGCCTGCTGTGTCAGAGGGAGGGAGCAACACTGCACAGAGCACAGAGCACAGAGCACAGACCTCCTCCGTGGCCAGGGTCTGCTGTTTGAGTTTCCATCCCTTGGGTGCAAATGAATCGGCATTTAAGTGGGACATGTTCTCCAGTTCCTGCTTCTAAAAGTAGAACCCATTTAACTCAGCAGATTGCCCAGCTGGAACAGGCTATTTACAGCTGTACCTGAAGCTCTGATAAGATAATGGTTATGTTGTAAATACCTATCCCATTATGCTGCCTTTGGTTAGTGCTTGCAATCACACGTGAACCAAATGGCTCCTCATATTGAATAACATCTCAGTGTTCCTTCATGAAGAAAGCTGGAAGTCCCACAGGATTTTTAAAATTTGTTTATTTTACTAGAAATTTTCTGGGGACCTGGTAAAAATCATCTGATTGCTGGGTAAAAAGCAGATGTTGTGGCTTGGTCTCAAGGCAGGGAGTGAGGGTGGGCCATTTTCCACTTTGGTTGTTTAATAGGTGTACATTTCATTAACTGAGATTGGATCTGACGTTTATTGGAATTATTAGAGAACGCTGAAAGGGTTGAGATGGGAGAGCTTATAATAAGGAAATCATCTGAAAAAAAACACGTGCACATCTTAGAGCGAAAGAGGATTTGTTTTCCCTTCCTCCCTCTGTCCTCTTTGTTTCCCAAAAATACAGTCTGCTTCCAAAGCAGAGAGAAGACAAATGCTTCTACATGGCCTCACCAAGGTTTTCCCAGATTCTGTGCTGGTGATGGAAATGGACAGCACTTGGGGTCTCTGTCATGGCAAGAGGGCAGAAAGAGTCTTCCAAGTGATCTGGGTTGGCTCCCAGGGAAGAGGCAAAGGAAAGACAGTAATCTCCAGCTTTTATCTAGGGATGTTTGGGTTTGAGGAACCCTTTCTCTGCCCCCAGTCTACCAAGAAATTCTTGCAGACCAGCATTGTCTTGACATGGCAGGAGGCTGTTCTGGTTCTGCTTTCCACCAGCATCCAACATGGCTGCTCTCCCCCTCCCAAAACATTTTGCAGAAACTATCCCTGGTGCAGGCGTCCTTATGGGATTACACAAGTATTTACACTCACAGACCACACACAAGCTGCAGTCAGTGCTGGACGGTCCGTTTGCTTCATGCTGTTCCTCTTGGAGAGAAGGGAGATCCCATTAAATGTGAAAGCCGTGCTCTGCTGTCTGCCCCAGTTTCCTGTACACATGAGGCAGCTCATGCTAACCTTTGGGGCACCATACAGAGCTCATCAGCATCTTGCCTGAGGTCATTAATAAGGCATTTTTCTATTTAATTGCTGGACCCATCCTTCCTTCAGCTCTGCACGTCACTGTGGTTACATTCACATAGGCACTCTCAACCTGAGGAGCTGGAAAAAAGCATCCCCTGAATCATGCCTGAAGCATAGCAGATGTGGTTGTCTCCCTGTAGGAAATCATAATCAAGTTCATATGTGTCACTTAAACCCACTATTGTGTCTGTGCATCAAGTAATTGCTGCTTGACCCATTAGGTGAAACAGCTACAAAACAGAAAGATCTTCTGGCGCCAGAGCTAGGACCGCAGAAAGTCAGGCATATTTTTAAGTGCAACAAAGTCAGCAGCTGGGATATCCTTTCAGAGTTCAGGAGACATTTGCCCTGCTCCAGGTTCAGCTGCTGGGCCTTCATTTTTGCTCCCAGCCCTTGTCCATCTTCTCCCAGATACAGCTTCACTCCCTCATTAGGAGCTCGTACAGTGTCTAGCGTAACGGGGCCTTGACCTGACGCAGCCCCAGGCCCTGCCTCCATAAATCAAGTACAAGAATGGGATTACAGCACTGTCACCCGACAGTAATAACATGTGCTCCAGGTCAGAGACACTGAAGGGCAAGCCTTGCTCATTAAGAAAGAGAAAAATATGGGATTTTTCACTTGACATTATCAGGGAAACATGTTCATTCATGTTTACAGAGTTATTGTAAAAGCTTCCTACAACAAAGATATCCTCTTATGGTGAAAGTGAAACCCTATCTAGCTGCTCAGCCTGTACTAGGCTGACCTCCAAAACTGAACAAAGCCCCCAAGACAGAAAGAAAGCGGATTTTGGGCCCAGAGGAAAGTCTCTGGCAGCGCTAAGCTCTCTGGCTGGATGAAGCCTCCGTGCTATGCCAAACCACCCAGCAGTCACGTATCTCTGGGATGGATCAGCACTCCTGGTAGAGCAGGCAACCAGCCCCACTCTCATCTCTCCCATACTGGATGAAGAGACTGGGGCCAAGGCCTGGTTTCACAGGCATTTCAGCCCCACTCCTGAGTGGATTTGGCCTTTTCCTACTTGGCTTAAATTGTAGTTTAGAGGCAGTGGCAAAGGCTGCAGCTTCTGTTGGCCTCCAAGGGATTCTGGTATTGAGTACCCAGCACAAAACCAAAATGTCTCAGTTTGAGAAAAAAAGAGATCTTCCACTGTACAGATTCTGTTCTACAGAAGAGATTTTTGTTGAAGCAAATCAGCATGTCTTCTCCCCTCTCTAACATAATCAAGAACTAATGTTCTTCCTGGACTCCCAGGAAAACTTTGAATCATACAGTTACTAGATTCACACACACACAAAAAAAAAGGAGATAAAGCAACATGTTGTGTGGTTTTGCAAGCCAGGGAGTTCTTAGGGTTACTCACATCTACCTGGCATTCTGGTGAGGCATCAGAATGGGGGCAGCTCTGGGTCAGGTGTGAGCTCCCCATAAAGAGAAATTGTACAGCTAAAGCAGTCTGACATCCTTTGAAAACTGAAGATTGAGCTCTTCACCTTCTGAAATCCATGGAGTATTTCCAGGTTTCATGTTGTGAACAGAACAACTCAGTCTTGGGTTGGAGCTGGGGATATCTGGCCCTGCTGCTGAGGGAACACTGCTCCTTCCCTTCACTGACCTGCTAGAAAGGAGAATGAAGATTTCCCAGGGCTGTGAGCAGGGCAAAGGCAAAGGTGAAAGCAAAGTTTGCAGCTCCTGCTGAAAGCATTAGTGAAGGTCTAGGGCAACCTGGCCAGATCCACTCAACAGTCAGAGGCATGCTGTTTCATCTCTCTGCACTGTGGTTTGCTGGTTATAAAAGAGAAGAAAACTTTTCCCTACCTCTGAGCAAATCCCTTGGTTCTTGTCAGGCACTTAACTACCGCAGCAGTGAGGGCCATATAAATTATAATTACACTGAGTGCCTGGTGCTGCTGCCCGGAACTAGCACTTCATTCTTTAGTGCACAAAATTTCTTTTTGGTGGAGAAATTAACTGCTGCTGCTGCAACCCTAATTAGGTTCCCTGTCTTGAATGACTCATTTCATCATATAGAAATCAGTTTTCTTTGTCTCTAAAGGAAGCTTGAAATCATGTTTTGGAATTCAAACCAGGTTATATTTGCCCATAACACACAACCCCTGAAGTCTGGTTAGGACAGGGTGGGGAGCCACGGGTGTTAAACTTAGAAATGGATTTAATTAACCTTTGCTGTTTATTGCTTGCTTCCAGAGTTCAGCCAGGTTAGGAAAAGAACAAGGAATGGGTCACCCAGTGTTTACACGGGGCTTTTGAAGAATGGCCCAGACACTTTTTTCCCCCCTCCTTTCTTTAAACATTTCAAGTTTAAAGCTGTGGCTTAATTTTGGAACCACGGAAGGGGAATGTTGATTCAGAGAATGGTAAATACATGGTGGTAGGAGGCAATATGAGCTCCTCTGTGCTGTCTTTCACATAAGGCTATCACTCTGCCTCCTCAGCTTTCTGTCTGGTAGGAGAGCCACTACCTATGAAGAGTCCATCTCTGCCCTCCCTTCCACACGGAGCATTTGTGCCCCCATCATGTGGCTCATTGAGTCACCCTCACATCAGCTCTTGGTTCAAAACAAAGTTACTGTGCACACTGTTGCAGAAGGAAAAGTTGTTTTTCAGGATTTGATGAGCCTGTCCAAGGTTATGGAGCAGGAAACCGCTCAGTTTAAATAGACATCGGGCTGGCGTAACCATGGCAAGAAGCTCTGAAGCTTAGGAGTGACAAAGGAAGATTTAGGAAATGATGAAGTAATGCCTTGTGTGTTATTACATTGCCCATGATGTCAGAGGTGCATGTTGGTGGTGTGGCCGTAAAGGTTGAACCTTCCTGTCAGTATTCCCTTACATTTTGTCACCATGCGATGGATGGCAACAGAGGGGCAGTCTGATAGAATGGCATCAGACACGGATGTGTTTATGAAGCAAAGGAGTGTCACTAATTTCCTCCACAAGGGAAAATACGGTGCCCAGTGATGCTTGCTGAATGTTTATGGTGACCAAACAGAGAAAGTTGGACTGTGCAGGTAACATTTTCCTAGCAGTGATACTGCTGCATCAGCTGTGAAACAGTGGGTCATCTCATGAGTGCGCCATGCAGGCTCTTGTTCATCACTGGAGAAAGTGCAGAGCTAATGGCAGTGACTATGTTGAAAAGTATTGTTATGTAGCTGAGAATGTGCTCTATCAAATAGTGTTATTGGTAATCTGGTAGGCATTACTTTTGGAATGACCTACCTAGATTGTTGAATGATATAAACTAATATCCATTGATTTTGGTGAAGTTACGTACATTTACAGCAGAAGAAAATCTTGTCACGTATAGTCATGAGACAAAGGGAAAAAAAAAAAAAATGAACCAAGAGGTCACTTTGAAGTGTGGAGATCACAGAGGACAAGGCTTTCACTCCAGTAATGATTATGGCAACAGCAGTGCCTGTCTCCAGTAACTCCAATAGCTTCCACTACAAGTTTCAAAGACTACAGGAGAATAACTCAGACTGGGAACTCAGTAGAGTACAGACAGAAGCAATGTTGCAAAGAAAGAAGGAAATGGTCTCCCAACAGAAAGGAAAATGCTGTAGCAGATAGCAAGGAAAAAATATCAAATATCTAAACTATCAAATATCAGGGCATCCATATAGCAGACTACCAGAGCATAGCTCCCTCTAACAATCAACCAGAAGATAACCCTTCATTTTGTAATGATAGCAAGCTGTGCACTGGGTTGGAAGTAGAAAACAGAGGTTCCTCCGGTGGGGTGGATGTGATGTTGTCTGCAGTCCTGCCTTACCTTTTACATTTATGTTCACAGAAAGAAATGGAAGGAATGATAACCTCCAGGACAGTCCTGAGTCATAAAATATTGATAATAATTGACTCAAAGAAAGAAGAGTTTTCTAGGAAATCAAGCTAAATAAAACAGGAGGGAAGGATGACTTAATGGCTTCAAGACAACTGAGGAGTCAGTGAGTGAACCTTTACTCTTTCCACAGAAGCAGAAACAGAAATAGTTCATTTCCCTTTGTTAATCTGTAATGTAATGGGAGTTGAGATGGTCTTTCATTATGCTTTTGAACAGAGTCTAGGAGAGTGGAACCTCAGTCACGGCAAAGCACTTCTGGAATCCAAATGAAGATGGAGATGTCATGGAAACTTGGAGCTGGGTGATCCAAAACATTCCTCCAGCCTTGCAGTGGAAGGCCATGGAGATACTGCATGACAGTAAGTGGCAGTAGTTGCAAAACAGAAGGGGATGCTTGCTCCTTTCTAATTATGGAGGAGAGCATAGTTGGTTCAGCCTTAAATGGCCTCTGAAACATTCAAAGAGAAAATTTCCAGTTGGACTGAAATATTGACTCAGTTGGTGGAAGCCAAATTCTTCAGATACACAGATAAAGTTTTTCAGATCTCATTTGGCAGGGAAAGCCCGGGGCTGAACACCTTTGATATATTTATTGGACAGGTTCCAAAACAATTCACTACACAGATGCTACAAACCCTGTAAAAATTAAAGTGTCTTCTCAGGACATAATTGCCCAGGACAGAGCTGTCACTGAGTATCAGGAATTATTTCTGTACACGCTTACTGTAAACTGTAAGTGGTAAAAGGTTTCAATTAAACAAAATGAAGTTTCAGTTCAATAAAAAGGGAGAAGGAAAGGAAGGGAAAGTGAAAAGGGAAAGGGAGGGGAAAGGGAAAAGGACGGGGAAAAGAGCAAGGAATCTCTTAATTTTAACAGATACTGACACTAAAATTGTTAATGCAGTGTTCTGGCTCTCAGAAATATTTTATCCATAAGTTCATAATGAGATTTTCAAAACCTATGGCGTCCCAAATAAAACCAAGGCAGAGTGACAACAAGAAAAGTTTACTCATTCTGTAGTATGTAATGATATTAATCCAGGTTGCATACTTTTTTACTTGTTAAGCACAACAAAGTTCTTCATGGATGCTACAGGTAGACACACTCATGAATGCAATCAGTCTCCAATTTCATGCCTCTGCAACTTCACCCAGCTTGCTGCATGACTGAGTAGAGGCCTGAAGTGCACACAGGGGCAGCAGAAGTAAGAAAATGTGTCTGCACTGCTGAAGAAAGCAATGCTAGGGTTGCACATGATTGTCTTGATTTGCCCAATGGTGATAAACAAGGCAGACAGCAGTTTCCTCTGAATCTAGAAGAATACACTGTGAGCCTACAGCTGATGGCCCAGGACATGACTAAATCATGGCAGACATGATGCTGAGAGTAAATGCACCACTGATGATGGGAACAAGCAGGAACAGCTCATGCAAACACAATAAAGCACTGTGTGCTGCATCTCCTGAAACAAACAGAATCTTCCAGAAAAGAAACAGAGCATCAGTGCTCACAAAAACTGAAAACTTGTGTACACACTTACTCCCTCTATGTTTACATGCTTCCAGGATGAAAGAAGTAGGAGGAGGATGACATGGAACAGGAGGGAGTACAAAGTTGTGTCTGACTATTTCTGCATTCATTTAGAGTCAGGGTTTGGCTTGCCCTCTGGCACAGACCAGTTGAGCTACTCTGAAACCCAAACCAACAGGCCAGGTTTTCTGCTGGCATAAGTTGGCATTAGTCCACTGATTACAGCAAGCCTTGGATGAAGTTTACAGGGATTGTCCCACTGAAGTCACTAGGCCACTAACCCAGCCTTGGCATCAGAGAATGGTGACAGAAGTTAAGATTTTGGCCCTCTCCCGTGTGTCTTACAGCAGATTAGGAAGGCAGAGATTTTTCCAAAAGCCCAGTGAGGCACACTGGTGGCAGAGGATGACAGCATCAGCCTAAGTCAGCAGTGGGACAGGCAAGGAGGAGGCTGCTTAGGAGGCTGAGCGGACAGCTGCTCAAAGGGAAAAGGCAGGCACAGAGGGAGTATCTGCAGTGGGTGAGAAGGCAGCATGCCCAGGAAGCAGGGCCAAGAGGGGAGAAGGGAGCAGGACCTGGCAGCAGGCAACTGGTGGAGAGGCACCCACTGTCCTCTGACACATTCATGATGTAACAGCAGCAGCTACTCACATGGCCTTTCTCACCACATCATTGTGCTTCTTCAGCAATTTTTGTTGCTATGCTGAGCACTCAAAAAAACATCTTTAAAAAGAGAAAGGTGACATGCTTTCACTAGAGGTGGTCTCACCTGATGCTGAAGTAGCTCAACATTTATTAAAAGTCTGTTATCAGATACTCATACCTGTCACACGAAGCATTTGGCTGGCAAATCCCTATGCTGGGTGTCTGTCTCAAGCTGATTTCTTTTATTCATTCTTGGTTTTTGCATTTCTCCTTAAGTGGTGCGGCTGCTTCTGGCAACAGGAAGAAGAATGCATTGTTTCCCTCATTGTGAAGCCTTCTTACTGATGTGTGACTCTCATGCTTCAGAGCTGGCACCCAAATGCAGGTCTGCCTTCCTCTCAAGAATGTGCTTTTGGCAGCTTCCTCAAAACTGCACCTGCATGGCCACCTCATAAGCCTCAGAAAAAAACAGCGTTAGCATTTTGTGAGCAGAAGCAGGCCAAGCACTGTATTCCCCGAAGGACTCCGGGGCATCCCTCCTGGCTTTGTGTCTTGTCTTGCAGGAGATTAAGGCACACCCATGTGTCTCCTCACAAGGACATGAGGGCTTTGGGACCAACTGTTGCTGCCACCACTGCCACCTGCTGAGACCTCCAGCTCAAAGAGACCTGGACCTACTCTATCTTCTGGGGCAGAGGGGTAAATGGAGACAGAAGCAGAAGGAGCTGGGGACTAAGAGTGGGAAAATAGTCTGAGGCATCATTCAGAGCTGAGAGATGGGGTGTAGGAGAGAGAAAGGGGCAAGAAGAGATGGGGTGCATGGAGTACATCACTCAGAATCACAGTGACAGAGAAAGGTATACTCAAACCATTGAAAATCATTTGTTGTGATTCCCCCTATAAGCCAATGCAATAGCACACAGGGAACCATGCAGGAAGATACATTACGGCTGCACAGTGGAGTGAGGAAATGCTAGTCTGGAGGCTTGCCATATAACATTAATTCCCTTCTTTGTGCCTGTGCATTATAGTACAGCCTTTAAAGACATGATCACGTAGTTCTGTTGGATTTTTCCACAGGACCCCTGTCTCCTTTACTGCCAAGCTAGGGGTGTGTAGTAAATGAGGGAGGGGATTGGAGGTGGAGAAGAGATTATCTGGTCATTAATGCAGCTGAACGCTGCCTAGCCCTGCTCCTACTACTGTCACTTAAATAAACACTTTCACAGTCGGCCAATACCACCTGCTCTGCTTGCCAGGCTACAGACACCTGGGTGTCAGACTGGCAAAAACACTGAGTGGTCTTCATTACAAGCAAAGTGCCTTCACAGAATCACAGAATCACAGAATTGTAGGGGTTGGAAGGGACCTCTAGAGATCATGGAGTCCAACCCCCCTGCCAAAGCAGGCTCCCTATACCACGTCGCACAGATAGGCATCCAGGCGGGTCTAGAATATCTCCAGAGAAGGAGACTAACATTATGAAAGTCTCTGGTTCTAGAGGTTCAAGAACCCTGGCTGTTCCCAGCAGAAATCCTGGCAGAAGTTCCTTGTACCACAATCCCTCTTGTTTCAGCCAAGGATGTGTTCGCCCCCAAAGACATCCCGTATCAGGCTATCACATGTTTGCTACTGATTCCCTCTCCAGTTTGGGTGGCTTCAGCATCAAAGTTCACTAACATGGGCATTCTAGAGGCTGCTCAGCTTACTTTCTTCTCTCATCTCAACTTTACATCTTGCCCAATGATGTTCTCAAGTGCTCTTATTAATTCACTGAACTTTTCCCAACATTAGACTTTCTTGTCGGCACACCATTCTCCACACCCCCCTCCCAGTCCTCTCAACAATTTCGTGTTCTTTTCTCGCACTAAGTGCGCTCTTACATTACTTTGCCAAAAGCAGTTGTTTTTCTTATATATCTGCAATTTCGTCTTTCACAACAGTAATCCTCTGCACTCTAGATTTCAATAACATGCCCTTGTTTAAACATATGTAGTGTGCACTAAAAAAAAAAATTAAAAAATGAAGAAGAAAAACAAACATATAAGTGTAACACGAACAGCCAGTTAGTGATCCCAACTCCTCTAATCTCTCTGTCCTCATTTCACTTCAGTAAAATGGAAGTGGTGCTAGCTCCTTCTTCTTTTTGCAAGAGCTGCAGCGAGAGGAAATCTCTACATATTTGTGAACCACTCAGATTTAGAGTGAAAGTGTCACAGAAAAGCCCATGAGGAAATGTAATCAGTTTGCACTCTACCCAAAGCTTAAGTGGTGTTCGGTAAACAAGGTCTGAGGTCAAGTGATGAGGGTAAGGAAAAATTCTGAATAGTTACTGAGGGAACACAGCAACGATCTGTCCTATACAGTGATGACTGTGACACAATGCAGATACATGTAGAAGGCTGAGATAAGGCTCAAAGAGTAATCGTGACTTTAGAATTTCTCATTTCTGAACACTTCATGTTTCCAGCCATGGTGGTTTTTTAATGACATTATTAAGAAGTAATAAGAACACTGAGAATATAGAAAAGAGCATCTATCTATCTGAAGTGCTATGCAGTTAACGTATGTAGAACAATATTTCTTGGTTATCCTCCTGTCCTCTGTGACAACACAAGATTAGACTTCATGGAACACAAGTCATTACCTCCTTTGGAAGCCTCAGGAACTGTTCATATTCTTGTGCACTTCTCTCTTTAATCTTTCCCCCATGATACTCAAGGTACATTTTCCTTTAAAACTATTCTACCAATTATACCTTTACAAACAGGCAGGCACCCTGTTAAAGTCTCTTTGTCCTGGCTACAGTCAAAACAAGTAAGCATGAACATGCCCCCATAAATACAGCCAGCCATCACAGATCCAAACCAAGCAGGTTTGGGTCATTGTCCCACTGCAGTTTTCTAAAACCTGTCTGACCCATCCAGGCCCTCTGTCACCAATTGCTGGTTTGCTGGGCACAACATCCAGGTTAGCACTAGACCCTGGCTTGGTGTGCCACAGATTTCAGAGCAGTATTGTTTTATGCATGCTTTGTTCCAGTGGGACCAAACTCCACCTGACCGTCCTTGTGGCCAAACTACATGCTGAGGTCTTATCAACTCTGCTCCACATATTGTGTCCACATACTGCCTTCCATTTCTTGGGCCTCATGTCTGTCTTTAACTAGCACACTAACAGGTTCTCCCAGTATCACATCCACCAAGGTTTTCCTCCCTTCTCACTGGCAGTGTATTTTGGGTTGATTAACAGGTGTTTGTTTTGTGAGGGTTTTTCCAAGATCAAAATGCTAGTTTTTTTGCATGGCTCTCCAAAGTCACGTTGTATTTGTCCTCCGTCTAAACTTGCATTTGCAATTCAGCCCAGCTAAATAGCATTAGTTGATGCCATTAATGGCCTTTTAACTCCCCGCAACCCGATTAATAGTGGAGATATTAAGTACACCCAAAAGTAATGTTTACAAAAGCACCCACGTGATTTAGAAGCATGAGTCCTGTCAAATGTCTCTGCGTCAGTTTTGCCTTTAAAAGTGAACTTCACATTCTGGCACAGACCCAGAGAGGTGGGAGAAAGCTTTGTTTTTTGTGTGGCTGGATTTCTTTGTTTTTGCTTTTGGTTCTTCTGGTAGCCTGTCTCTCTGTAGCAGGACATTGGGGTGAGCATCAAATCAACAGTGTTCTGCCTACATTCGGATTTTTCCTTCTCTCCCTGGCTGCTGATGATTTTGAAAGGATCTTGCTTTCCGCCTTGCTTCCTGTTCAGCCACTCTTTTTTGTTTTGTACTTGTTTTTAAAGAAGCACAGGGACTCTCTATCACACCGGACTCCAACTCCTTTATGTATAGACAGGGTCTCCTCTAGTACTTGTTTTCTCAACTCCTATTTGTAAAATTCTTTAATCTTCCCTTGGCAGAAAGAACTCCCTTTGCATCCCTCTAGCGTGCACCCTTTCCCTGCAGCAGCTAATGACTGAGCATTCCAATTTGGTGGCTTTCCCTGCAGCAAAGTATATTAACATACCTAAGTGAATACACCTGCTTATGCAGGAGCTAGACAGATACCCACAACAGAGAGTGCTCGCCCTGGCCCTCTGAATATTCTCCTTTCTGACAAGCCTCACAAGTGCCTTACTTCAATTGAGCCAACCTGAGTTTGCTTTCAGATTGAGGTATGAATCAGTCCCAGCTCTGAGGGAAGAACAAGAGGAGACACCTAGCTTTCTTCCTGGGCTCCTCCTACAGGAAGAGATTGTTTACACCTCAATACATCTGAATAATTTCCCAGAACAGAGCGTACCAACACGGTGCAAATTCATCGCAGCAGGAGCCATGCAGCTCTATCTCACTCATTGCCCAAAAGCACTCAAGCTTCAGGGTCCCACATCCTGCTCCAGCTGCGAGTTCTTCCCAAACACCCATCAAAGCGTAAGCTTACTACCTTTCCAGCCCTTCCCCACAAGATTAAATAGTTGCAGAGCTCCCTGCTGATATTCCCCAACCTCCAGCACTGAGCACCCTACGGAAAAAATCATTGTGTCCAACCTCTTGTTGACATGGAATAGAAAGATGTTCTGCAGAGCCTTAATTGCATTCACCTCCTGAACTGGAGGTATTGGAACTAGTGGGTCAACCTCTGTGTTGACACAGAATCACAGCATCACAGAATCAGTAAGGCTGGGAAAGACCTCAGAGATGATCTGGTTCAATCGCCAACCCACCTCACCAGGCCCACTGACCATGTCCCTCAGTGCCACATCCACACGGCTCTTGAACACCTCCATGGATGCACCACCTCCCTGGGCAGCCCATTTCAACACCTCACCACTGTTTTTGAGAAGAAGATTTATCCAAACCTACAGAGATAGTTTCCGTACTGACTCTGAATAGCCAACTTGTCCTGCTCCAGATGCTACATGAAAACTGAATGGCATTCATTAATGATTCGGTAGACTTGATGCCTTTTGGTGCCTGCTTTGCTGTTGTTTGCATGGCAAAAGAATGTCCATCTATCATCATTCATGGATCTCACTCATGCTGAGTTGCTCTGAGATTTGATATAGGACACAAATGGAATTTTCAAGGGATGATTATGTTAGAAATGCATGTGTTTTCAGTTCCTCGTATGGCAGGAGTGCTGTGGTTCCCTGACTGCAGACAAACTGCATGATGTCCTTGCAGAGCTGCTTCCCTCTCTTGTAAAGAGCTTTCAGTCACCATGATGTGGCCTGTTACCTTGTGGTCGGAGTGTGGAATTAGACCTACACCCATCTCATGGCAACTCCAAATTGCCATTTGGTATCTGGTGAGTGTGCAATGCAGACTAGACAAAGTGGGAATGGAGAAACACAGAATGCACCCAAGGAGAAACCCTGCTGCAGTGCCTGCTGCTGCTCCATGGGAGCCTGGCAAGCACAGCCATACCTTGCTTGGGGAGGGCCCTTCTTCTGTTCAAGGGCATCAAGGTCACACCAGTGCACTGTAAACATGAACAGTGGATGGGGAAGCCAGCTCCAGCACTCTCAACTTCCTTCATATTCTAACACTTGTTTAGAGGTCAGTTCTGTGTGGAAGGGAAGTGTGGGAGCTTTAAGGAGGCTCTCTATCTTCTTGGAGCACTGAAGAACCTCAAACAAACAACCTGATTGATGAGTTATGTCAGTGAGGAACCTGGGAATGGCAAGCATGACTTCTTCCATAACTACCACCATTCTCTCTATGACAGGTCTATATACTGCGAAGACCCAGTCTACTTCTACATTCTCCCAAGTGCTATGAAATTTATTATCATGACTGTTGTTATTTTTTATCACTTTCTATTCAGCAAGGCAGGTGAAGTACAAAACTGCACCAGCTGTACTGATGTACTGATGGCAGCTGTACCAGAGACACAAAATGTAGCATGGGAATAAATCACAGCATGGAGACCAATGGGGAGAGGGAGAGAATCAGAAAGGTCAGAATGGTTGGATAATAAAAGAGTCAGCACATTTGTCTCAAGGGCACAGTTTAATGGTGTATAACTCATGTGTGACCTGCGGGTATTGAATAATAGCCAAACTTCCCTGTTGTCTTCTGTTTGCTTCACCTCTCATCATGACATCTAGTGGAAGTGAAACAGGGTATATTCCTTGATGGGTCAGCACTAAATCTGATGGGTCAGGGAGAGGCATTTCTGCCAAGGTGCAATGAAGTGGTGAAGGAAAGAGTGCAATTTCACTAAGATGTAAGCTGATGATCTATCCCGAGATTATACATACATTTTTTTTGCTGGTTCGGTATTGTGAACTTTTACCAGTAGCAGAACTCCAGCTTGTTCTATTTTGATAAGAGACAAGAGGGTGTTTCGCAAAACTTTGTGGCAGAACACGTAACAGTGGCCAGAGGGCTGTCACATTTGCAAAACTGGGTGAAATGTTGCAAACAGGCAGACTGGCGCCAATGGAGAGCAATTCCGAAAAACAAATGTCCGGACACTTCCCGCTTTCTGCCAGGCACCCAAACACCCTTCAGATACCCTGCTTTTAAAATACCCTAAATGCCATCTAGCTTGACGGACCTCAAGGCATTGCACCAGCATCCACAGCAGGATATATAAAAAAGTCAATATAAAAAGTTAAATAAAAATAAAAGAAGAAGCCAGAGGTTTAGCTATAATTTTTTTTAAAAAAATCTTGGCTTTGCAGTGGATAGTTGTGCAGGAAACCTGCCATAACATGATGCCAATGACTGAAAATGCCACCGAAATGTCCCTCTTAGGGGCCACCCAAAATGTCAGAGTAGCTGGCCATGCCATTGTGTGATTCCTTAAAATAAAATGACTATAATTGCGGTTAAGCTTCAGCAATCCAGGAGCCACATGAAAGAACATAAAAGCCACAGAATAACTTAGCTACATTGTCTACTGGGGCTTTGCCAAGGCTATTTCGGAGATGATGAAATCTCTATCATCTCTGCAGAGCTTACTCTCAATTTCAAGCTCCCAGATCTCTCATTTACCTCTCCTGGAAATCAGCTGGATTGCTTTGAGTTCACTGGTGTTCATTCCCCCACAGCTGAATCCCATCGTGGAAATGTAATTAAGGATAAGCTGTTCTCTGGCACCGACCCTGTTCTGGAGGCCCAAGTCCCACCCCAAATTCAATGCAGACTTAAGCAGAGGCTCTCTGTTCCAGGGCATTGCATTGGAATGCATGGCTGTCCTGCTGAGTCACCCTGATAGAAAGAACTTCTGCCATGCAAAGGTATGCAATTATTTTTACTGATCACGTGCAAAGCCAAGCCAGATCATCCAAGTGTAGGAAGGGGAAGAGGAGAGCTGCAGTTTGCGACAGGAGCAACATAGGGGCATGGCTGTGCAAGTACACCCAGGCAGCAGGTGCTCTTGTCTGCTCTTCCACCAACAGAGCAGCAACAGTAGCAAAATAAATAAAAATTACAACCCACAACTGGAAACTGTACATCCAGAGACATGCTTGGTGCTAAGAGACCTGAAAAAGAGTAGAAACCTTTTCTTTTGCAAGGTGGAATCCCTGCATTTGGGTGTACTGCACAAACAGCTCTAGTCTGTTTATGGGGCATTTGAGAATATTCTGTCAGTTCTTTTCCCCCATAGAATGCAAGCAACCACAGAGGAGAAGCTGTTTCCAGAGGTGATCAACTGACTCAGGAGCCTAAACTTGCAATTTAGAAGCAGGTTAAGGTGAGGGCCTTTCAGCAAGAGGGATTTCTAAGGCCCATCAGTGTTTGAAAACAAGATTTTGGACCCTTACACCCTCAAATGCATGTTTTAAAGCTGCATAAATCCCACCCCCGCCTCCACGTTTATAGCCTGCTCTGTTCCTCTGCAGAGCGAAGCTGCAGGCAGTGGCAGCAGCCCTCATGCCCTGCTCTTTGCGTATCATTCCTGAGCTATTAGAGCAAAGTCAGCAAGTGAGCAGAGACGAAGTTATGACATTCAGGGCCGGCAAGTACAGTAGCAGTGTAAACAGCAGACAGGTCCAGAAACTCCACTGCCATCTCTTCTGTCTTTAAGACTCATGCTTCTCTGCTGTCCGGAATCTCTGGATAGTTTCAAACCTGATGCCAGCCGTGAGCTCTGCTCCCCTGGCAAAGCAGGTACAACCCCTTGCACTAAACAAAGTGTTTTGGTGGCAGGGCGAGGAATCCCTGCACACATTAAGTGTCATTTTTTCTTGTAAAACCTCCTCCAGCTGCTATATGTTGCTATATGGCCAGTGGTTAGAGGGAGTAGGACAGAGGGCCACCAAATGCTCCACTCCACACACCTTCCACGGTTTTTCATAGGCCCTTTTGAACTGATTTTTAAACCTCCCACATGCCTGTCTCTTCCAGACACCTGGCTCATGAAAACTCCTTGGAAAAAAATGTGTTTACACTGATGAGAAAACCTTGACAATGTGAAAGACATTGGCTTGAAGCTCTAAAGACAAATAAATCCCCATGCCCCAATTACCTTTACTCTCAATGCTCGTGCTGTTTAAGGCATGCCTCCTCAAGTCTGACTCGGATACACGGGACAGCTGAAGTTGGCAGTAGCACATAAGTGGCACTCAGGCACTGTGTTGCTTGCACAGAGGTGAATGCACTGACATATAGGAAGGCAATGCATAATGGGCTGCACTAATTTTATATTCCCTCCTGTAACCGGGGAAGGGTCTTTGCATATATCAGCACCTGGAAGAACCTGGAAAGATAGGCATGAGATACAAAACTACTATTCCTCTTCTCTCCTCTCCATTCGAGGCACTTCCAGAGAACACAATTAAGGGTGGTATTTATTTATTTCTTTGAATGAAAAAGGAAAATTGTGCTTGTGATTTGGGGGGGAGAGCTGCCAGAAGAGGAACTGGAGCCCTTCCAACACCTCACAGTCTAGTAGTTCAGCATTGCCTGAATTGGGCACCGGGGAATCTTGAGTCCTGCTTTCTTCCACTCACTGGTTTATAACTCTTGGCATTTAAAAGGCACCTTGTAAACATTTATTTCATTGTTCTTCAGCATATAATTGACTCATTTGCCTGCTTACCTTGTTAGAGGGAGGAAAGCACCCTGCAAGGAGAAGTTCTCTTCTTCTTTATCCCCAGCAGCTCCTTTCCTGCTGAGGAGGAATGGCACCAGCTCTGTGCCTTCTGCTTCATGCAAGCACCCCTTCCCCTGAAAGCAAGGGAGGTCATCTTGCAGAGGGTCTTCTGTGTGCATTGCCAGCTCTTCCTCCACACCTCTATGGCACCCACACATATTTGCCCACATCAGTCCCACCTCATGAGTGAGGCAAGCCAGAATTTTCCACATGGTTGTCTCAAGTGGGGCTGGTGTGGAGATGTTGCCTCCTCCCAGCCCTCTCCGTTGAGAAACATGGTTTTCAGCAGTGGTGCTTTAACATTTGTCCTGCTATTCAGCATGTTCATGTTATCCATGTGAGGGTGGCACAGATACCATACTGTCCCCAGTGTATATGGGGTTGGCTGTCTCCCTGCCCCAATTGATGTGTCTTTTTTTAATGTTTCCCCATTGTCATTACTTGCACTTAAGGCACAGGCCAAGGCTTGTTCAATGCTGCTTCCCTTTTCCATCTTATGTACAAGTTAGCAGAGAAAATACTGAATTCCAGTAAGGGACTGAGTGACAAATCTGCTGGTTAATCATTTATTGTTGGGTGAACCTGCTGAATAGCAAATATGCTAAAAAGGGGAAAGGAAAGAGTATGGCAAGAGATTAACTGAGGACAATCAAAAGTCAACCAGCAGAGAGCAAGGATGAGGCTGAAAGGTCAAGTGGCAAGCAGGAAGGCTACTGTAGGGTAAACACTGCCTCTCAGAAGTATAGCTGCCATAGCCAGGACACAAACCACAGAGCAGATGCACTGCCTCACTCCCAGTTCAGTCCTCTCTGCTCCATGTCTGCAGGCACTGTGATCTGTGTAACAAGCTACTGCCTCCAGATGAATTTAGTGGCTTACATGCCTAGAAGAGCTTTTTTGTTTAAGTTTCTTTTACCGTTCCAAGCCTTGGGTCTTAGCTGCCCCCAGAACATGTGCTCCTCACTAGGAGAGTGCGATCATGATCCTTACAGCCATCAGAACCCACATTTCCTCACGAAGAGTGGCTGTTCTCATCAGTGGCTCTGACTGCCAGTCCTGGGGCACTGAGGTGGTAGGAAAGGAGAATCTACTCAAGCAGAATCTACTCAGGGAGCAGCAACTATGGCCACTACCACTAATTATCTAGGTAACTACGAAATGGGTTGCAGGCATGGCCACATGGGCAATAGCAGGGTTTATGATATGTTGTTACTGTCAGTAACACAACTGACTGACAAACTATGGCCCCACAGCAGTAATGCAGGTAGCCAGGAATTGCATGTGAGCTGGACAAAGGCCTCACCTCTTGCTATGCACACCTCCAAGCTAGGGAAAGCAGATGGGAATGGCTTCCAAGGGCAAGGAAAGAGCCCCATTTTGTCCTTTGTTGACACAACAACTGCATACCATTGCCAGCATGCCCAGAGCATGGTGGCGAAACACTGTACCATGGGATATCTGCCCAGAAAGCAGGGTATTTATTTTGAAACGAGCACAATACTTAGTGAATGCCACAATTCAGAGAGGGAAGTACTACAGCCAACATAAACAAAGAAGTTATTGATATATTTACATGACTGAGGTTCCTAACTAGAATTATGACCGTCCATTGGATTCATTCTCCATTTTTTTGCTCTTCACCTTAGGCCTCAGTGTTGATCCAGAGGCAGAATATTGGTTCATCATCCTACAGCTCTGTTAGCATTAAAAAACTCTGCTAAAGCTCATGCTGGTATGCTCAAGCCTGCTGTCTTCAGTCATGTCATTTCTGCTATGGAGAAGGCTGCAAGCACCACCCTTGCCCCAGCCATTTTGGGAGACCTTTGGCTTTAGCTGAAGTCAACAGTGTGAGGTGGTGGGAAGGTGTCTTTGGGCAAAACAGGGTGAAAGTAGAGCCTGTTTGCCATATCCTTCTCCTGAGGCGAGGAGTGGGGAGCAGTTGTGTACACCTTAGCCAGGGAGAGGAAGACTACAACCACGCTCCAGATGGTGAGCAGAAATAGCAAATACTCCCTGCCAGGGGAGACTGTCTCCTGTCTTGCACTGCACTTGCCTGGCCATTGCTTTGCTCATTATTTCTGTGAAGACCCCTTAGGTTGTTCCTAGATCTTTTCCATTGCCTTTCTGACACTTTCAGAATGCAACTGAATGCTCCCTACCTTCCTTGTCTTGCAGGCACATATCAAATACTCAAACAAAAATAACTCTCTCATCTATGCAACCATCAAGAAATAGAGCAACAGAGACACAGGTCAGGCCTTTACTATCTCAGTACCAGACTTCATAGAAGATAGCTCTTTTTCCTCCACCTGCTCTTGCAAAATGGGTGTGAGCTTAAAGCAACAAGAAATTTAACACATTTTCTTCCTCTCCTGTACAAGATCCTGGTCTGATTTACAGCTGGCTGGGAAGGAAGATAAGTTAGGAACAGCAGCAGAAACTAGTTTACCATCTATCTGAGTACTCAGCAGACTGACCCTCCAAAGACAGAGAAGAGTTTGTTCAAAAAGGCAGTGGGCTTTACAGCCTCTTAAAATAGAATGGAGTGAAAGAATGAAACAATCTCCTGCCTATTTGATGGTCCCAGCAGGATTATATTGCTTCACACCATGCATGGTAAAAACAAGCAAATACAAATATATCTACCAAAAACTCTTCTATATTTGCCTGTGCACAAGCATAAACTGCAGTGCAAAATATTTTGGCAGTGAGCATTCTCATTAGGAGCAATTAAAATAAGGAGGAAAGCTTTGCCAAAGCTGCAGATATCTCTGTCAATTTGGTTTGGTCCGTTTACCTTGCAGCTACTAAAGACCAGCTAAAAGTGAGAGGAAACAGGGATCCAGTATCTCCCTTTGCCCGTTTAAGGCTCTGACAATCTACAGCCAGGCATGATCATTGTGGTCCGGGAGGGATGGGAACAGATGGCTGAAGTGAAAAGTAGAGGGAGAATGGGAGGAATTAAGGTGGTATCACTGGCCAGTTGTTAAATCATTTGATGCCTGACAAAACACGCTGGTGATCCAGTTTTTCTGTGGAGCAAGCAGTGGATTAAGAGTAGCATGAGTACAATGCAGAAGCTGAGGTTCTTCACCATCCAGACTGGCATCAAGGAAGCCATAACTCTTATTATGCAAACCTAAGCCCATCACAAAAATGTCACTATGATATCAAGAATGTGACACCAATTGAGACTTACCTCCGTCCCAAGCAGACTAGAGAATGGGAAATAAGAAGTCTTGTAACTGAGAGAAGGTACTGGAGTTCTTGTAAATACAGCTATAAAAAGGTGAGTGCCACCCCACAGCAGAGCTGGACCCTCTGTTCCCCCATGCCATTTCAGACCAGGGAGCCTGGTGTCACCCAGATAGTGAGGAGGCCTTCAGCTCCACTGCAGCACAGGGGGAATTTTAGCCATTCCATTCCGTAGAACTGACAGTTTAGCCATAGAAAATAAGAAGACCTCTTCCTGGGGGACTTTCTAGGAACTCACTTCAGGATGATTCCTGTTGCTGAAAAGGGCATGTATCAAAGCGTTTTATATCCTGTGGGAGGAGAAGGGGAATTCTTTTGCAGACATCATCTCTTCCTTATGTAATTAAAAAAGTCGATGGGAAACGAATCCAGACATGAATATTTATCTTTGTCTTCCTGGTAAGCATTTCACTGCACTAATTCCCTTGGCCTCCTCCCAATTTGCTTATAGAGAGAACCCAGATACACTAGTTCCCCATAAAGACTTGGGCACCTGGGGACATGTAGCCTGGGAACCTGTTGACCCTCACATTGTCTGGCTGGGCTGATACATGCATCTTCATCTAACGTATTCCCCAAAGACTCACCCCTCAAAGTAGTGTTTTCCATAAAGAGTAATGATGCAGTTATACTAATAAAGAACAGTGCTGTGAAACTGCTGGCTGGTCCCTTCCCACATAGCACCCTTGTCCCAGAGATGTGTCCAAGTGGGTATGATGGAAATGGATCCACCGACCCATCGGCATCAGTTTTAGGTATTATTGGGACACAGGCCTCCTGTGGTCCCGCTTTGACCACTAATGACCAAACAATCAGGGCTTGGGAAGGGACCACAAACACTCCCCAAGGCAATAAAGACAGCCTCCTGCTGTGCCTTCTGCTTCCTGCATACTCTCACCAATTGGCAGTCTCCATGTCTTTGCTACCAGTCCTCCCATTCACAAGGATGCTGCTACCTCCTCTTACTCTTAGGTGCAAGAGAACCCCTGCCCCCTTCAGCAGAGTATTTTTGTTTTTTATTTGTTTGGTGGTATTTTTTTTTGTACAAAAAGCTCTGCTCAGAAACAGGTAAAGTTTACAAAGCCAAGGACCACCAGATTAGGAGGAACAGAGGTTGGCCTTCTCTATATAACTATTTTCTCTCCTAGGTGCAAACACTCAGATACCAACTTTACAAGCTTAAGGCAATCTACTTTTAACCCAGAGGTTTTCTATCCACACAAAACAAACTGTAATCTGTAATCTGTAATCTGCACATGTTCACAATTTCTTCCTGTTCTCCCCGTGCCTATTTGCCATGCAACCCAGCCTCTGTCTTGAACGTGCAATTACTCATTTCCGCCTGTGGTGCTTTCCCCATTGTAACTGCTCACTTCACAAACCTTGATGAGATTAAAGTTAACAAGATGAAATTAAGACTAAGCTTTTAGTTTCTCCTCCAGTTTGGGATGCTGCTCACTCTGGAACCCTTCCCTGGTGTCCCTATGATGGCAAACTGTGATGGCACCTCAGTAGTTAGCAGGCTGAGCCAGGCACTCCTCAAAGGCCGACTCCAGCTACCTTGTTGAGATGCACCGATGGAGGTAAAGACTCCATTCTGAACAGAAGCAACCTATTTTGAGATGGCTGTTCCTTGCCATCCATCAGTGGTTTCCTGTCACTTCTCATTGGTTTCTCTTTCTGAGCAAGCATTGCTCAGCAGCTCAGGTAGCATCTTCACCTTCCAGACATGTGCAGGAGGATGAAGTGGCACATGCTGGTCATAGTGGTAGTTTGCCAGCAGTGCAGAAGAGCTGTGGGGATGGGAGAGCAGCCCAGCAGTGAGCAGAAGCACGAGCTTAGCCAGGGTAAACCCTGCTCAATGAGTCAGAGCCCTTAACCAGCTCATATTACCTTACGCAGAGTTAACGTGACTCAGATACTACCTGATCACCTGATAGCTGTGATAATGCTATTACGTGTCTACTTGGGAGCCAACAATGTCTTACTATTCCCTGAAAGTGAAAGAGTTGCACAGGGCATGATGGAGAAACACAGCGAGTCCAATGAAGATGCATGAAGTGATCACTCTATTTCCGACAGTTCTTGGACAGCCTGATGTCTGATGTCTGTGGGGAATGGATGATCACATATCAGAAAATAGAGGGGGGATGCGTGAGGGAGAGGAAGGGGAATGGAAAGGAAGAGATTAGAAGATAAACATCCAATAAGAATGTTTCTTTGGGCTCTGATGGAAGAAAAATCTGTGCTCTTTGACTGTGCAAGTGTGCCACAGAGAAGAAAGGAATAAATTGTTCACAGCTGCTGTGACAGCATCATTGCTAGGAAAATGTCATCCACACAGTCCAGCTTTTCACTATTTGGTCTCTATAATCATTCAGCAAATCTCAATGAATGTCAATGGGAGCCATTTTTTTCTTCATGGAGGAATTCAGTGATGCACCTTTGCTTCATACACACTTCCATGTCAGACACTGTTTTGTCAGACTGCTCCTCTGCTGCTATCTGTCACATGGCAACAACGTGTAATGGAATATTGGTAGGATGGTTCAAACTTTACTGCTGTACCACCAACATCTGCCTCTGATGTTGTAGGCTAATATGATGACATAGCAGTCATTACTTTCAGAGTCACCTGTGTGTGTGTTTATATAAGAATGTATGTTTTTTACATACAAATATATATGCATACACTTAATTGCATTGTTTTGACCTGCATGTACACACACACACGTATATATGTACAAAGCAGTGTCACTTTCCTAAACTTGTTCTCAGAAATCAGTTAATCATTTTAGCCTTTTTAAAAAAATAATTAATTAATCACACTGAATTAAGAGACCTAGCATGGAAAATGTTAGGCTAAATACTTAGTGACTGGCAATGTTATAAGGAACTATGAGGGAAAAAAAACATGGAATAACACAAAGAGTTGGCTAACTTTATGCAGCACTGCCCCTAATATACAGATGCATTCTCATGAGGGAAAGTCTCTCCTCTTGAGTTTATCACTATGGTAATGATAGTACCGACTTAGTGGGAGCTTTGCCTAAATAAAAACTCAGAAAAATATTGAGTAAGGACTGGGGATGTTGCCTCATGAAATAGTGGTGCAAATAAAGTGCAATGACACCAGGTGTTGTGTCTTACAAGGGCTGCACTTCCTTGTCAGTCAGGAAGCCCAGGTAGTTTACAGAGTACACGAGATCAGGAAGTCCATCAAGATGTTCCTGGCACGGATTAGTCACAGGGCTGTCTATCCAAGGGTCAGTCACATGTGTGGAAAATAAAAAATAGCAGCTGATGATCTGTTGGTCTCTGAGCACAGTTAACGTGCACCATAACGCTCCGTGAATCACGCAGTGCACACATGCAGGCCTCTTCTCAGATTGAGCCTCCTTCATGTCAAGAAGAGGATTGCTGCGTAAATCCAGACAGCAGCGTATAATGTTGAATTGCAAAAAGAAAAAAAGAAAAAAGAGAGAGGAGGGCCCTTTCACAGAGCTGCCAGCATCATTGCCTTTACAGGCAGATGGCAAAAATGCCATAAAGAAACACTTGAAGAATTTGCCAGTAACGCATGGAGGGGTTGGTACCATACGTTTGAACTGGAGAAGGAAATGTCAGACCAGGAAATGTAGGCCCAGGCTGTTATATCCCCATACTTGCTATCCCCAGGGAGGGAAATCATATTTTTCCAGTCTGGGGACACATCATTGCACAGTCATGCCTAGCAACCCAACTTTCCAGCATCACACCTACAGGGAGATGGACCAGGCTCCTGGAAAAAATCAGCCCTGCTTGGCATGACAGAAGAGGGAAGAGAGGAATAGACATTTGGCATTAGTGACTGCCGTAAGATTCACTGCCTCTCTCAAGATGCTGGTGACTAAGAAAATGCTATGTCAGCTGATTTCTATCAGAGAGAGCGTTGGTTTCCTGCTCATGCCGAATTGTCTTTCATTTCCCCACTCTTTGCAACTGAAAGATAAGCTGTCTACGTTATACCCCAGAGCATGGAGCCATCCCCATGATGAAGACTGAGAGATGTGTGCTGTGGGAAAGAATAGGCCATGATGGGAGGATGAGGAGCAGTACTTTTCATGAGCAACTGTGGAAGACAAGACCAACAAGAACCCAGAACCTAAACATGCAGGCTTATATTACATACCCTGTCAGCCCAGGCAGGCATTACCAAACCATGTCAAGGTTTCCATCCCCTTCTCTACTCCCACAGTTGTGCTCCTCTAACCACAGCAGCCCACCCCAGCATAACACAGGCAGGGAGGTACTGGACTCAACACCTAGAAAACAGTAGGTTCCAATACTGTACTGCAGGCTGCACGGTATGTCTTGCTTTCTTCAAGACTCCTGCTGCTGCAGAATCCCAGCAGAAGAACAGACATAGAAATAGGCAGTGTGAGTGGCACATTCCCCAGATAGATTCACACTTCTAAGGCACAAAGAAGGAAACCAACGTCACTTTGATCAAGCACTGTGGAGTAGAGTTAATGCTGATCCATCACTCCCTGCTGGGCTTGACAGACAGTTTGACATACTCTAGCAAAACTCACCACCAACAACATCATTACCACCTTGCTGGCAGGGCACAACACCTGATGAGTATTGCATAGTGAATACAGTGCAATGAAACAGCTATTCTGCAGACACTAAGCTGCACAGGGAGACCAGAATGAAGCATCTGTTGTGGAAGGAGAACAGCATCTATCCTGGCTCTTTCACAGCCAGCTCACTGCTTTTCTTCACATGTACGGGGGCTCATGAAGGTGCTGCTTTCACCTAAAGCATACAAAAGAACTGTGGTCAATACCATCTGCATACTGAGGGGATTTCAGTTCACATCTCTAGGAAAAGATGAAGCAATAGGACGTGTGGAGTTAAAACCATTCTCCTGCTATCATGGGGGCTCATTCAGATTGGGAACAGGAGGTCTAAATATCCTCTACAGCCCAAAGTACACTCTGCAACTTGAGATCCATGCTGCAGCATCTCTTGTTCCTCCAGCACAGCTGGCTCACAAAGGTCTGCAATAGGCATGATGAGCTATCCTTACACCAGCTCCACTCCCAGAGCCCAATCCTGACACATTCCCACTGAAGAAGCAGAATGCAGATGATGCAACAGGTATTTGTGTCACTATCACCACAGAAGGATTCCTTTGCTTGGGATAACTTCTCCATCAGTGTTATCTAGAGAGTGCAGCTGTACCTTGTACTGTGAAACAGAGATCTCAGTCTCATAAACTCTGTTGGCATCAACCACTGTCACATCAAAAATTGTCCCTGCCATTTCTTGTGTGATCTGGGTAATGTGCCAAAAAGCAGAGGCTATGTGAGGGCATCCTTAAGTGTGAGCACACACTTTCCCTAGAATGACAGCTAAAATATTCACCATGACATATTAAAATAAACCAACCCTCCCTCCTTCAGAGCCAACTTGTGAACATGTAGGGTGTGTGCAGTCAGATGAATGTCATTGCCAGATAACAACATCTCGCACAATAATGCAGTGTGAAGAGCCAAAGTGAATGCCAGTGAGTGATCACTGTCACGTCAGTATATTGCAAAATAGCGACTGCTCTGTTTGCTGTTGCTGCACTGTGATTTTACAGAGTCTCAACACTCACCCATGGGCACCCTCCACAGGGAGTATTCCTCTTCTTTTCATTTGTCCTTGACCATATCTTTAACCAGGTGATTACAAAAATAATCATGTGCAGGGAAGGAAAAAACTGAAGCTGCGCAATAAAGCAAGCCTGGCTTGGAAAGTATTGTCCAGAGCTCACGGCACGAAAACCTTTGGCTGAAGCAAGAGCTTGTTAGAAATCATGGCACTAAATAGTCCAAGATCATTCAAGAAGTGGGTCGATAATTTTCTAACCAAAATTCCTGCTTCCATCATCTCATTTCTTAAATTAACTTTGAACTGTGCCAGTTCCCAGTGAAAATCTAAATCCATGTCCAGTGGAGACACAGCCACCGTGGCTGGGGAACAGAGAAAGAGAGCCAGCCTTTTCAAATCATGGAAGAGCTAATTTCACAACATATGGGAGGCTGTAATATGCCTCCTCTGACTGGGAAGGACACAGCCTTTCCAGAGCAGATTTCAATCCAAGAGAAATATTTATTTTTAAAAGATAACAAAGGATTCACGGTTGCACTGTTGATAATAAGAAGATAACAAGCAAAGCCACGCAAGAGGAGCTTCTCACTCATTGCCCACATACGTTCAGGGAGTGTCTCAACCCAATCCAACATCTGTCCAGGTATTTGAGCAATGACTTCAGCAGAGATCAGCACTTAGTAAACATTTCCTATCTGAGCTGGGGCAGCACGGAGTCAGGGCAGCAAAGAAAATGTAGACTCAGTTTTGTACCTGTAGAACAGCAGGAGGTCTGAGGGCAGCAAATTGCAGTAGCTGAAGTCTACTGCTGAAGACATATACCTAAGGGTGAGACACTGTCTCTCTGAAAGAGATGGGCTATGTACGAGATGCTGCACATTCACACACTGCCTAGAAACGCTCAGAACATCCCTACAAATGTCCACAGGTTCCTTGCATTACACAGAACTTGGGTCTCTGAGGCAATAAATCACTGTTCCAGAAGTATTTTTGTTGCATAGAAAGAAGATCGTCATTAACGAACGCTGCACATTTTGCAGAGTGTCCAGTGGGAGCATGCCAGCGTTTGATTCTTGCAAGTTTTGTTTCTTGGCTTTCCCTCACTGAAGAGGTCAGAATAGTTCCACTCTGATTTTTAACTCATCTGGCTTCCTTTTCCATCCTTCCCACAAGTACTGTGCTCTGTGATTCCCATTCATAGTTCCGGACTTTTTTTTCTCTTTTTCTTTTTTTCCATTTTTGAGGTGGAAAATGCAGCTTATTTGGTAAGTACTTTTTCCCAGGAACATTTATTATAGTGAATCCAATAATTCTCTTCTGGTCACAGACTTAATCAAGAAACCAGCATTCTAGGAGCGATTCAAGCACCTCACCAAACTCAGCAGGGTTTATTAGGATAGGAGAAACAATAAACCTTCAAGATATTGGAATACATCGCCTATGGTTTTTTAATTCCTCTCTGCCTTGGGTTGGGGTTCTAAGTCTGGAGAACAGAGCTAAGAGAGTGTATTTAAACCTCGGAGGCAACAGCCTGGAAGGAGCTCTGTGAGTATTTCACATAGAGAATCATCTCATCCTGGCCATTTGTGTGTTTCTGAGACAGAAAGTGAAAGTTACCCGGCCACTCACCATGCTGGAAGGTTTCCCACATTGGTATATCAAGAACTGGGTGAACAAAGGCAGAAGAGATGTGCTGTGGCACAGGCAGGGGCTGGAGAAACACCAGATGGAGAAGTTTGCAGACCCCTACTGAGAAGATAGGTGCTTAATTCCCGTTGCAGAGGCCCTGTATGACAATGAGACACACACACTTCCTCTGTGACACATTGGAAACAATTTCAGCTGCAGTTCCCCCTCTGGAAAAGGGAGCATCTGATACTCATGTTCCACTCATCTCTGCATGGATCAGACAATCCATAGAGAGCCCGGGAAGCACAGAGCAGCTCCTCCAGCACAGCACATCCAGGTGGCCTCACGGACTTTGCCCTGTCCTGGCTGAGCTACGCCTCCAGTGCTGTGTTTCCTGAAATAGGGATGTCTGGCTCGAGGAGAGCAGGCTGTCCTAGCAGTGTTTAGAAGCGATGTAAGTGGAAGGCATTTTTACAGGAGCTAATTTGACATGGAGCATTTCAGGAACTTACAATTTATTTCATTCACATTTCTAGCCAGAGACGGTGTCTTTATTTTTATGGTTTGTGGGGGGAAAAAAAAGAAAAGAAAAAAGGAAAAGAAAGGGAAAAAGGGAGGGGGGGGAATAAACAACAAGAAACAGCAGAAGAAAGAAAGAAAGAAAGAAAGAAAGAAAGAAAGAAAGAAAGAAAGAAAGAAAGAAAGAAAGAAAGAAAGAAAGAAAGAAAGAAAGAAAGAAAGAAAGAAAGAAAGAAAGAAAGAAAGAAAGAAAGAAAGAAAGAAAGAAAGAAAGAAAGAAAGAAAGAAAGAAAGAAAGAAAGAAAGAAAGAAAGAAAGAAAGAAAGAAAGAAAGAAAGAAAGAAAGAAAGAAAGACTGAGCAAATAATAACATGTGTGGGTGTATAGCACCCCAACCACATGGCTACAGACAACATTTGGCCCCATTGACCTTTTTGCTCAAATTAAGATAATTTCTCAGCTACTGACAATAATTTGCTGGTTCGCATCTGTGGGTTAGTCTATAGAGAGGTACGTGATAAATACTTTATAGTTTGACACATGGAGGTGACTCCAGGCTTGAGCCAAAACTTAAGGACAAACTGTCCTTAAGTGCAGAGTGATTAAACCTTCATTAAATACAGAAGATAGAAAGATGGAAAGACTGATAGACAAATAGGTAGAAAGACAGACAGACAGGCAGGCCCTACATATGTTAAAATAGACCTAGTCAGGAAATTTCTGCTATAATTTATTCCTGAGGGAAAGAGACTTCCTACAGACATCAGCAGTTTTTGTTTCCTAAGGGATTTGCTTTTCATTTTTCCAGTAGGAAAATCAAACCCGTGTATTTAAAATCAGATAATCCAGTGTGAATGACGATATATTATGTCTTTGACTTGGCCCAAACTACTCTTTAGAGTGCATTTGCATACTATGATGCATTATCTCCTAAGCATCTGCAATTCTTTCCCATAGTACTTCTGGTTCATGTGAGAAAATGGGGCTACCGCTCAGCCTGGGTCATGTGCCTCCATACAAAAACTCTTTGTAATGCTGAACTGACTCAAGCATTCAGGCAAAGTGAACAAACTGACTCAGAACACTGCAACCTTGAACAGTCACATAGGCCATTCCCCTCAGGCTTGTCAATAAAAGCAATTTCCAGGTATGAAAGTTTTAGGGAACGTTTCAGGAAACGTTTCGCTTTCAAAAACCTTTATATTTCAGACACACATCTCAGTCCTGTCATAAAACAAATGCTGAACCATCTATTTTGTTAAACAGAAATTCTGATTTCTGTTCTGTTTCCTTGCTATGAAGCAAGAAAACACAGACCGAGGAAAAAAACCAAAAAGTTAGGATTTTCCTACCTCAAGTTGTAGGGTTGATTGCTGCTATTTTAAACAAACAAAAAAGCTGTAACCTGGAGATCACATAATTCACATGTTTACACAGTGTTGACTACCCTTAAATGAGTCTTAAGAAACTTTTGCTGCTTGAGCTTGGATATTGCATCTGTGCACTACTTCTGCTAACAAAGGTGAAAGTGCCCACAGCACGCTGCTAATGCTGATTTTGTTTTTACAGTGATGAAACGCACAAGTGACAAAATTTGTTGCATATTAAATTCTGGCATTGAATACCATTCAGAGCAAGAGCCCAGATCTTGCTTGCAAAGCAGCAAGGCTCACCCCGAGGCCTAGTTTCTTGCATACCCTTCTGGTGCCAAGCCATCTGGTCCCAAAGCTCCATTCATGCTTGCAGCTTCCTACTGTAATTTGCACACCCACAGTTTGACACCTCTTGACAAAACAAGGATTGTATCTTAGTGAGAATTTGAGAGTTGATCTTTCTTCTTCTCAAGGGCTGGGGTCACCTTCACGTCCATATCTGTGTTTGGCAATATTCACTGACACTGGTGCAGTTTAAAGTGGAAGATGGAAGTTTTACCAACCTACTCATTTTGATGCAGGTACAGAATAGGCCTCTAGGAAGAAACAGATAACTCCAGGCAGAAGTAGGAGCTGGAATGAGACTTATGAACCTGAGGACAAGAAAATGCAGAATATGTTGACTTCCTGTAGACACGCTCCAAGCAGACGAGTGGAATTTTGGCAGAAGTTAGCACTTTTGTCTTATTCATGGTGGTTTTGAATTAGTCCTCTCAGCTAGAACTTCAGCTGAGGATATCTGGGGCCAAAGCTTCCAGAGTGGAAGTGGGTATTAAGCAGTACAGCTCCATAGGATAAGTATGAGCTTAGCAACAGAAGAATCGCAGGAACCAGAAAACGGGTCCTTCCCAGTAGCTGACTTAACCAGACAGTAGCTATCCCTGAGTGACTTTTGCCTTATGCTCTTCATAGATACCCATTGCCCTTTGGGTCAATCTAACACAAGGTATGAGACTAATTCCATAGTCCAAGCTGCTAAATCCATGCACTGATTCACCCATTGATTGTTTGCTCCTTGAAAACACATGCCAGAAATACATGTGGTGTTTTGGTTTTTCTGGTGGTTCTGGAGGTCTCACCTCAATCCAGAAAGCAACAATTCTCTGCCACCTCACAGTTCCCTCCTGGTTTTCCATCCCCTCACACCAGACTGAGTACAGCAAGTAGAAAAATTCAACAAAACAAAGACAAACAGCTTCTCACTGTTATTTTAAGCTAGGAAAGGGGATGGGAGGAGGTGGGGGGAGAACAAACTACTCTGCGTAAGCTGGGAAATCATTTAGTTTTGGCCGATGGCCCCTTGTGGCTGTGGTTTCCACAATGTCTCTGTATTCTATCTGTGTCAAGATGGAACCATCCTCCTGAAATAGACTGAACAAGCTAGACAGGAGCTATTTTAATACCTGGAGCTTGTTCCCTTTAGACTTTGCTGAGTGAGGGGAGAGGGTGGAAGAGAAGAGACAACAAACCAGGATGATGTTATTTTAACGCATGCAGCAGAACTGTCAAAAGGGAGCAGTTTGGCTGCCTTAGCACACACCCCCATCCACACCATGGCTACTACGTGCTAGGATGCACTGAGCTAGCATGCACGTAGACCAGAATTAGCCTCATTTCTGTATGCACAGCTCTTACTGGAAAAGTGTAAAAGCATCATGGTTTCTTTCTTGTCACACCAAGGATGAGTTAATGTCTCCAAATGCATTTGTGCAAGGCACGATGGAGGACCCAACAAAAAGTGAGAGGGACCTTTGTGATATGAGATACAAAAACATCACTCCTCCCAGCCATGACCCCAAAATAAATTGATCATCATGGCTCTGCTTAGAAGAAGACGACTTTTCCTCAGCATCAGATGTTTCAAAGTTGGGAATCCTGACGAATCATCACAGTCTCCAGAATTCCAGGTGCTTTAATGCAACACAGGTTTTGATTCTATGTGGTACTGTGTGATAATAAGGTAGACTTTCAGATATTTCATGCACTTAAGCAACACAGAGCAGTCTTCTCCCTATGCCTACCTGGTTCCTCGTTCCTCAACAGCTCAGACCACAACTTCCTCTCAGTTCTTCACTGGTTTTGCAGCATTAAATAGTCTGTCTTGAAAATGTTCTCCCAGACAACCTGCCAATGTCATCTGAGACTCTCAAATATCAGTGCAGGAAGAAGTATAAACATTTACACCTAGAGTGTTTTTGTACATTTCTGTATGGGAGAATTTATCCTGGTGTCTTGCTAATGGCACATTATATAAGGGGCCAGCCCCTCCATGACAATCTGGAACTAAATTATCCTCAGTATTCCAAGAGGCCTGATAACATAACAGCACAAAACAGTAGATCAGCTGTACCTCTGTCACATAACAGGTTCATTTTCTTTAACTGAAGAGACAAAGACTATATAACATATTACCTCTAGGTTTCCCTGGAGACACACAAGAATGGGCTGGATGGGGCACTGAGCACCCTGATGGAGCTGTTGGTGTCCCTCTTCATTGCAGGGGATTTGGACCAGGTGGCCTTTAAGGGTCCCTTCCAACTCAAGTGATTCCATGATTCTAGACTGGTCAGAGAAGGACATGCTCCAAGGAGGATATTTGTCAGAATCCTCTCCTACTGCTAAAGTCACAGGGCAAATATCACTTATAACTCCAGTATCTGGATCCCCCTTTTCCTTTGCGCACCTTCTGTATTAAACAATTGCCTGAATCCCAAGTGACACCTCTACATTATACAGCAAATCAGACCAAAAATATATGTGCCCCACTATGCTTTTTCTTCTTTCAAGGTTAACTCTAATTTCTTTGCCCTTGCAACCGTACCTCCCCAACACAGCCAGTGAGGTCATCTTCTCTATCAGATGGAAAGAGCTAAAACGTGACATGGGAGATCTCAACTCCATTGGCTGCTTATCTCAGTACCTGCGGCCAAAACAGAAAGCTTACTCAGGCTGCCAAATAAAAATACCTCTTGTAGGCACATTCCTTGCAGAGTGCATGAGAGAGCAAGCTGAGGAGACAGCAAGGGAGAGCAGCAAACAGAATGAAATAAAAGGAAAAAATAGATTAGATAGCTAGATAGGTACACAGATAGAAACAGACAAGACATTGGATGAGAAAAAATAGTGCAGGTGAAGACCTATGAAGACAGAGGTGGGTGACACAGAGGACATACTTGTTTTACTAGCAGTAAATGTCATGGCAAGCAACATAACTGTATGGAGCAGTGTTTTCTGAGGTATGCTTAGTGAAACTCTAGCCTCATTGAAGACTATGGCCAAAATCCCATTGAATTTAGTAATGCCAAGACAAATGGGGCTGCCTTCTGTCTCCCAGCACTAGCTCTGGCCCTTCAACCTGTCAAAATCACTCCTGCAACCTGACGCTGCTTCTCCAGTTTCACCCATCACTCTGCCAGAACAAGACCCAAAGGGGCAAGCAGGGAATAACTGTATAAATGGCCAATGTGTGTTTTTCCCAACTTCCATGTATGGTGACAATTGGAGCGGGTGGCTAAGAGCAGAATTTAGCACCTGCAGCCCATCACCCTTCAGAAAGTTCTTCAAACCCAGCAGCATTTCCTTCTCAATGTAACTGCATCTTGCATCTGCTAGGGAAAATGAACAGCTCCTAACTACTACAGAGGGTTCCTACAGAGCTCCAGCTAGTTCAGAGACTCAGCCATAATAACTGGAAAGACTTCCACCACTGTGGGGAAGCACAGTGTGCCGTGACACCGTACCAATGCAGAGTGGCAGACACACCACAGCCAGCAGAGCCAGCTCTCACAACAGAAAGGACTCCGAGAGCTTGTTCTGTTTTATTTCTTACTGTGATTTGATTACACAATTGTTGTAGCTGTGCAACATGGCAAGGCATAAAAACATCAAAGGGGAAAGGGCTCCTTGCAGTGCAGAGCTACCACAGCACAGAACCAAACTCTCTACCTTTCTTCCCTGGCTTCCCACTTTATACCCAGTTAAGTTCAAGGTCAGAGCCATTACCTTTAGGGTGTCCCACTGCAAGAGCCTAGGTAACTGAAGGGCCAGCTAGCACTTGACTGATAGCTCGACTCCTGCAGCATTCAGGAAATCTCAGCTGCAAGATGAGCCCACTTCCAGATGGCTGGAACAGACCCAGAGCCACTCACAGAAGGATCTTCTGCAAGAAGACACCATGTGTCTTTCAACTCCATGTCCTTCCTTCATCCTTCAAAGACACAAACCAAAAGTGAAAGGAAAAATAAACACCTGAAACACCCACCTGTGTTCTGACAACAATCAGACATGCTCATCATGCTGCTCAGGTGTTCAGAATAATGAGTGCTAAAGGGGTTGTAAGGATCTTTGCACAAAATCTGCTCAGTGCTTCTCAATATGGCAGGAAAAAAAGTAATTCTGCTTTCCTGGGGCAAACTGCTGGGTCAAATGTGTGGGAGGAATCCACTTTGCTGCTCTTCCTGCAGCTGTAGCAAGGGGAAAACATTCTATTCAACTCCTCTCAGTAGTTGCATGTCCCAGCACCCCTACTCTAACCCCAGAAGAAGGGAAAGGAGAGAAAAGGAGGAGGATCTACAGCGCCAGATGAAACACTGATTTATAGCCCTGCAGCTCTGACACTTTGGTTTCAGTGGGTGCACACAGTGCTCACAAGTGATCAGTGGATTCAAAGGCCATCATGGACATAAGTGGCATGCGGCCTAAGCACAAACAAGTGTCACCCTGTGAGGCATGTGTGCTCAGAACCAGGTGCGTGTCACTACAGCAACTTTGGAGGATCTTGCCCTGATTTAGCTATAAAAGAAAGGAGGGGGTGGACAGTGCAGCAGGTACTGGAAATTGTTCTTGGCTCCTAGCTGCGCTGTTTGATCTGTTCAGTGGGTCATGTGCCAGCCAGTCGCCTTTCTACGTGTGTTTAGGCAGCTCTCACATGTCTGAATTCTCCTGGACAGCTGGTTGGTTTAACTCCTTTTACTGCCTTGACCTCGTGCAGGAAGGCAGCACTGGGAGCAGTAGAATGAGCCCCAGCAGAGCTGGAAAGCAGAAAAGGGTTTGAGTTAGGTGAAGATGCATTTTGGATTGGGAAAAGGAAATGGTGCATTTGCTGGAACCCTCAAATTAATGGTGCTCTTGCTGCTGATAAAAAAACAGCTATGATCGTGATCCTTCTGAAAAGTGTTTCCTATAATAGCTTTGATGGAAAATTAACCAGAGCAGCCTCTGCTCTGTCAAGCTTTTGTCAAGTCTTGATATTGAAACCTGTAGCACAAGCTGAAAAGTCAAGGAGGACAGCAATGGATAGCACAAACTGGGTACAAGGAAATAACTAGCAGGGAATTATTCCAGCCTGCCAACAGCACTGTGAGGGCTGAGTGTATCCCTCTATTTCCATTTTTTTGCCATATTATGAGCTGGTTGCGAGGTGGACTGTGACATCTCACACTTCAGGCCATGCACCTGCATTTGCCCTGCTGCAGCCTGAGGAAATCAAGCTGGCATGCTGGGAGTGCCAAACATCAATGAAGGTTTCTCCATTTTACACCCTCCTTGTGGGAAACTTGTTGCCTGTTCATGCAGCTCAGTAAAACCAAGGGAAGAATCCTGACTGTGAAGGATGATCTGGGAAAATCCCACAGAAAATGAAAAATAAAGGAAGGGTGGGGACATCCTTTCACCCATCAAAGAAGCCTGGAGCTGTCATGGTCACAACAATGAAGACACCACAGGAAGAATGTGGAGCTGTTGGAGCAGATCCAGAGGAGGGCCACAGAAATGATCAAAGGGCTGGAGTACCTCTCCTATAAAGAAAGGCTGAGGGATCTGGGCTTGTTCAGCCTGGAGAAGTCCCCATTTACCATGATCAGTGAGTGTTGCTGGCTCAACCAGGGTGGAAAATTAGGGGCCAGCATTCTGACTGCAGGGTCCTGGAGGGTAGTGGTAAGGGAACAGGCACCAATGCAGCCTGCATCTTCTCAGGGGCAAGTGCCAGCAGATTCTTCTGGACAGATTCTCTGTCATCTCCAGGCCTCCCTCTGTCTTTGCGTCTGCCATCAAAAGCATTTTCCTTCTAGCTCCTTACCAAACACCTATTCCCCATACAACTTATCTCCAAAAGTAGAGCCTAGCTGCTGCACAGACTCGAGGAGGAGTCCTGGCTCTTTTGGGAAGCAACCTTTTACTTTGTGTCCTGCTGAAATGATTGACATTTGCATGGATTCTTCTGCTATAGGAGAATAGGGCTGAACTTCTGGGGACCTGGAATTGTGTCTGAGTTCCTGTGTGGGCTCTACACCTGTGGAAGATGCTGACATTGTTTAGTTTTTGTAGCTGGAGCTTTGGGACTATGGACCTCCACTGAGAAAGGTCCTGTGTATTCTTCTAAAGGCATCTATCCATGTGCAAAAGAGAATCATAGGATCATTAAGGTTGGAAAAGACCACTAAGACCATCTCATCCAACCATCAGCCCATCTCCACTGCGCCTGCTAACCACGTCCCTCAGTGCCACATCCATGTATTTCTCCAAAAGAAGCTTCCCAGAAGGCTGTATTACAAGACAAAACAAGCCTAGATGAGCTGGGATGCTCGAATGAGCAGCAGCTATATAAAAGCCTGGAAGAGCAGCGGAAAGACCCTTTTGCATCCAGACCCCTGTCACAGCAGACAACCATGTCACATGAATGTGCTCAAAAGCACCTTCGTTAAACAGGCTGACAGCTGCAGTCTATAAAATATCCTACTGGAATGGCAGCTCCAAATGCCATCCAGCCAGCAGAAAAGAGCTGGTGGCAGGACATAGCCGGCTGCAGTCAGCTCCAGCAAACAGGGTGGATTTGTGAGATAAAGGCTGCTCCTGGTAAATGTCCATATGAAATATCAGAAGCATCATGTTGAGACTGATTTTACTACTGATAAATTGTTTTCATGAAGATGTAGCTCAAAGAGTATGAGGAACTTCCGTCCTCGTTAACCTTCCATTTCCCAGCCCTATGTGCTGCTTGTAGAAAAGAACCACTCCTTTGTTCCAGCTTTCTACTGTCCACACATGCCATTTAGAAAATAAATAAACACTTTTGTTTGTTTGTTTTCCAAAGGAGGTGGGGGGTGAGAACGTTTAAACCTCTAGAGCTCAGAATTTATCAACCATATCAAAGTCATCGTAGGCCTGACAAAATTCCCCTTGTTAATTGGGAGCAGCCTGCAAGGAATTACAAGATAAAGTCAAATATTTGAAATGCTTTTTCCTATTGTTATACTGCTTTGCTTAACTGCCCTGGCAAACCTGCTGTCAGTTACAAATTTCTGCCCAGTGCCAAGCCATCCCAGTAATAACAAAATGTGAGTGCTCCTGAGTTAACCTGGGTTGCTGGCCACCTGGCAGGTTATTCTTTCCTACCTGTGCCTGTGGCTTAAGCAGTGCCCTGACACAGGTGTATGTTCATGGAGGCTGCAGCCCATGAAGAAGACACCTGGCTGCGAGCAGACTTCTCATCAAGGTTCTACCAGCACATGGCATCCTCAGGCTAGGCCTCCCTAGCATCCTCATGCTTGATTGCCCCGGCACAGCTCCCCCAGTGCCTCTGCAGTCTGATTCCTTCCCAGCCATCCCTTCTAACCATTCCTTCCACACCAGCTCTCTGACTGTTTCAGCCCTGTTTCCCCAGTCCTGGCCATGCAACTCTTCCTTCTCTTGGCTGTTTTGGAGGCAGGTACACCTTGGTGTAGAACTGCAGAATCATTAAGGTTGGAAAAGACCTCTAAGATCATCTGGTCCAACCACCAACTCACTCCCACCGTGCCCACTGACCATGTCCCTCAGTGCCACATCCACACAGCTCTTGAACACCTCCAGGGACAGTGACTGCACCACCTCCCTGTGCAGCCCGTGCCAACACCTCACTGCTCTTTCTGAGAAGAAATTTGGTCTGAGCCAGTGAGGCCCCTGCTCTGTTTTCTTATGTGCCACGTGCAATTCAATAGGTCTGCTTTATTCTTTGATGGGAACGTAAATTCACCAGAAACTCAAATACATCTCACCTGTCACGCGATGACAGATTTCTCCAGATGAAGTGCCTGATGCACCAACTGCTTACACAGCCTGGCCACAGAGTGATCTTATGTTTGTCCAGATCACGTGGCGCTGTGACTTCAGTGAATCTGCCCATGCATTAGTCAGTTGAGGCAGCTGCTCCTATCCAGGAGATGACAAAATGTCCACAGCAGTTAAGCTCCACACCCTGCTCATAGTGTAGCTGAGCAGAGCGGCATCTCCCCTTTTTGCCTGCACGCTCACAACACGGTGAAGAACATGCATGGAGCCCCACACCCGTGCCCTATGGACTTTGCATGGGAAGCTGTCCAGCCACTTGCCCTGCTGGAGGTGACGACCAGGAAGCCACACCTGGGAAGTAACGCAGTGCTGCTGTCAGCCAGCCCTCTGCCACACTGGCTGTCAGAAGGAATCACACCAGGATGGGATGACAGGCCACCCTCCTCACTAATCTCCCTGACTCAGAGCTGGGCTGAGGTCAGTGCCTCCTATCAGTGCCCACTGGCAGCTGCCAGGAGAGTGCTGTGCACAGCCTCTGAGCAGTGCCTTCAGGTGAAGATCTAGCATGGGCATCCCACGTCTGCACTCTGCAGGAAGGCAGCTCAGCATGGTTTCTTCCTTAGACCATAAAAGCTCACATCAGATGTTTCTCAGGGAATACCAAGCTCCTGGGTAGGACTAGGAGCTTTATTCCCTTTACCTTTCAGTGCATTTTGTTCCTGGTCCACATGCAAGAGGAGCAGTCTCATCTGCGTGGTCAGAGGCCCAGTGACACCTTTGCCCTGCAGCCTGGTGCCCCTCTGGAAAGTTCTGAGAGTAACATTATTAAAGGATAGAAACCTCCAGAGAGGAGACCTGAAAATAAACTAACCCTGATTGGGTGCATCTTTCAGAACAAACCTAATTCCGATTTCTCTTTAGGCAACAATGACTTCCGTATAGCTCTGGAATAAATATTTGTTTCATGTGAGCACAGAGGAAGGCAAGTTCTGTCCTGTGCACTGAACTCTGTTACACCTAAATGGATACAAGCCCAGCAGATGCCTTAGAAACTGTCCACGCTTTCAGACATGCTGCCTGGGGGTACAGTACAGTAACAGCACGGTTGCAATCTCCAGTGCCAGCCTCCAGGTCTAACTGCTCTGCCTGGGCTTTGCTTGGTTGAGTGACTTTGAGTTTCTTTCATGGCTCAGGATGTTTCTTGTGTGTTCCCTCTGCTGGTACTTCTTAAGAAGGGTCAAGCATTAATTTGTGTGGTTTTATAATTGATGTGCTCGCACCTGGAGGTCACAGTAGCTGTTTGCACCAGGAAGAACAAAGCACTCAAACGAAAGCCTCGCTCATTTTCTGCACCACAAGGGAAGCCCCTGGACCCTGCACATGACTCAGCCATGGTCTGCAGTGACTGCAGGTTGCTGGCATCAGCCTGGTGGTTTTGCAGAGCAGCCTGTTGTGCTCTAATCACCTGCTGTCATCAGGCAGCTGCATTAGTGTGACAAGCTTTCCTGCCTCTCCAAAACACAGTGCTGACCGATGGGTACAGGCAGAATTTACTGTTGTCACTCTTCTGGGAGGTGCTGGCTCCCTTGTACATTCTGTGTGGTACCTTTGCATTGCATCCTCAGTGTAAATGTCAAGGGCTGATATTTCTGACGTGCCCCAGAGGCTTTGAAACTCGTCCTACGGCATCTTCATGCAAGAACTGAGGATGCTCGGGGAGACCTTATCACTCTTTACAGCTTCTTGAAAGAGGGATGTAGCAAGGTGGGGGTCAGCCTCTTCTTCTGGGAAACAGTGGCAAGATGAGAGGTGATGGCCTCAAGTTGCGCCAGTGGAGGTTCAGGTTGGGTGTTTGGAGAAATTTCTTCTCAGAAGGAGAGGTGAGACAGTGGCACAGGCTGCACAAGGAGGTGTAGAAACTTCCTAACTCAAATGTGTGACTCATGGAAACCCAGAAAGCCAAGTAAACCTCACTGCTGAGTGCTCACTAGTCCTGGTCCTTCTTTTGCTTGTCAGTAAATCTTGAGGGAAGCACAAAGAAGGGTAGGCAGATTTTATGGAAACTTCAGGCATCAGAGTCAGCAGATGAACCCACTACAGGGGCAGCATCTTGAGCAAAGCAATGGGTCAGTTGGCCTGCTGTTGAGTACATAGAAGTAGGAGAAATTACCCTCCAAGAGCCAGCCTCGCTAGCTCGATGGCAGCTATCAGAATGGCTGTCTGTCAGGCTGATGCCAGAGACCGTGCTGCAAGAAATGAAATGTCCTTCCCTAGCTCCCGGGGAAGCCCTATTTCCCTTGTTTGGATCTTGCATGAGCTTCTCTGGGCTTGAATGCTGTTGCATAACTTCCACATCTTTATGGAGAAGTTGTGGAGCACGGTGTTTTTGCAGAAGTAAAGAAGCAGGCACAGATGTAAAAGTTATGGGTGTCTTTTTAGTGCCCTGATGTTTTCTTGCACCAGGAGGAATGCAAAGGGGATTGGCAGCCCTCTGGGAACTGCACAGCCAGGGAGGTTGTTTTACCAACTTGGTCTCTGCAAGGACACAAAATGAGTGTGATAGGATCAACACTGCCTCTAATTCATGTTTTGTCTGCAAGACAAAACCCCTTGGAACTGCAAAGAGAGACCTGGGATGGTGAGGAGGAGAGAAAAGTCCAGCATAAGGCAGATCTGATTCGCACAAGAATTGTGCACATTCCCTACCTGTCTCCAGTCAAAGGAATGTGAGATTACAAGGGCTGCCGGGCTCACCCAGTCTGGTCCCCAATTCTCGCAGGTTCTACATTTCAGAAATTTATTGAATTCCATCTTCAAAGCGGGTGGGTATTTGCCTGGAGAGGAAAGTTGTTTCAGAGCCTGGTTTCTGAATGCAACCCCTCCAGGGACGTGGCATGTTTAACAGAGGTCATGAGCTCACTGGAGCTCATGCTGGACATGGGGTAACCATCAGAAACAGCAGGAACTCATGAGCTTTCTTCTAGTATCTCTCCCAGTTCAATGCCCTTGCCCTTGCGTGTAGTGCCTCCGTGCCTTTTAAGAAGGGAAAGGTAACACGTAAGCTTTAGTAGCTGCTCACTGTTTGTTTATTTTTTATTACCTGCTTGCCTTAAAATGATCCCAGCCTATTCGGCAACTACAGTGCTCCTTTACAGAGCAGCCTTAAAGTTACCACATAAATCACAGCTCTCACTCTATACACACAGACAGGGAGTCATAAAGAAGCTATAAAAAGAAATCTGGCACTTCTTCAACTTATCATCTAAGTGTAATATGGTTGTTCTTTAGACAGGAAAGAACCCGACCTCTTGCCTACACGATTCACCTGGAAGAAGAGAGATGTACTTTATAAGGTGGAAAATTTCTGCAAAATCAAGAGTGAATGGCACAGAGATGTCTGCCAGTTGCCAGGTCTAGATTTCACCCTATCTCACCCCGGCACAGAGAGGAAAAACATGTCCCTTCTCTCTGTGGTACCGGGCAAAGGAAAGAGTTCAGAGCAGCAGGGGCACTGATTTACAGCCCGGTTATGCTCACTTTGAGGACATGATCAAAGGACCCCGCCATCCCCAACCGGAGCAATGGGAAGAAACGGCCGACTGGCTATCTGCTTGGCATGTTCAGCTCTAGCATGAGGCCAAGGCAAACGCTTTGTTTTCATGGACCGGAGCTTCTCAGAGTGGCAGTTGAGGGGAAGTGACTGAAAACTAATTCTCAATTAAGTTGGGGAATCAGTAGGTGGGAAGTTCCACTCAGGCCAAAGACCCAAAACCTTGTATAGAGGTGACCTTGCGTTGGAGAAAGAAAAGAGTGTCAGACGGCTCGTCCCCAAAACTCCTGCTGTTCCCTAAAAGAGGTCATGACTCTGAAAGCTTGTGCTCATCTCCCATCGAGGGCTGATGCACCTCTTCATAGATCCACTTACCGAAATGCATGCAGATCTCCCACCAGATGCACAAAACATGACAGAACAGGATGCAGCCCACAAATGCTCTATGTTGGGGCCCAGCACCAGGCCACAGCCCTCATGTGGTTACGTGATACAGCATGCATCCTGCAAGGCCACAAGTCACAAGAGAAGGTGGAGCTCAGAGCAATGACTGTGGTCTCCTCCCTCTCTGGTCTCAGCATAGAGGCTGGGGACAACATCAGGGACATCTCCAGGCACATGGCTCTGCAGGGCAGGCAGCTCAGCATCCTGGAGGAAAGGCACAAGGCATGTCCTGTGCTATGCATGAGGCAGAAGTGCTTCTTTAGGACTGGAGGATAGGATCCACACCAAACTGCCCAGGTGCGTGGCATAGTGCACAGGCTCCTCACAGGCTTCATTGCTGGCTGGCTCACCAAACATGGCTTAACACTCAATGCTTAGTTGCAAAAGGAAGAGTTTTTTACCCCTCAATAAACAGACAGGAAAACTGACTAAGGAGACCCTCCTGAGATCCCTCCCAGCATCCACAGCATCTACTACACTCTAACACAGTGTTGCATGTGTCAGATTGTTCTGTATTTGGGACTATCTTGAGGGGGAAACCTAAGGAGCGCCTTCGTGGAAAAGCCACACAGTTTGCAGCTGAAGCAGCGGCTCCACTAGTTGCTGCTTACACAAGGCAGGAACGGCCATGGGAACATGCGGGCTACGTAAGAATACCAGGTCCCTCCCTTGGGATGGCTGCCAAGAAAGCTTGATTAGAGCACAGATAGGTGATTGACCTTCCTTGGTGAGTCTGGGCGGGGAGTGGTTAGCGGGAAAAGGAGCTGTGATTTTGGGACATAAAAGGAAGCAATGGGAAATACAGGAATAGAGGGTTTGGGGCAGGGTGAACCACTGTACTCTTGGAAAGGAGCAGTGGTTGAGGAGAAATGACCACAGGGAAGGAGGAAGGTGGAGATGGAAGGGGATGGAAGAAAAGCCAAAGTTAGTTGTTCCACTGGAGAGAGCCTGCCTAGGGCTGAGGGATGCTAGCACCCCTCTGCACACAGAGGAACCTTCCTGGGACACCAAAAAGTTGTACTCGGTCCAGAGAGACTCTTGGGCAGGACTGTCCCTGTGGACATACTCTTGGGGCACATGTGAGATGACAGTGGCCCTTCTGAACAGGGATAACTTTTACTTGCACACCAGTCCTGCAACCCCAGCTGTGATACCTCAGGCTCAAGATCAGGAAAATACAGTAAACTGGGCAATTCCACCTTCAGTGATTTTACCCCTTTGTCTCCTGCAGCCATTTCCTCATCTCAGCCCCTTAGCTCTAGTCCTTCACATTCATACCACACCACCTCCCAAGGCAGCTCATTTCAAACCTGCATAGGATCTTGCTTTGTCAGACCAGCTCTCACCACAGGAGTCACAACCTGAGGTCTGAGCCACCTGCACAACCACTAACGTCACTACCAGCTTGACGGATGTGGTAGAAACACTACACCCATGAGTGGTCTTGACCCCTGGCATAGTGTTGTTGCCATTTCCAGCTTTATTCAGCACAGTTTCCTGGATAAACGGCTGGATTTTCCTCCCCTGACCCTTCATAAATATTATTTCAAGAGTTCCTTTGAAAACATATAAACAATCACCTGTTTATGACTTTCACACAATATTTTTGCTGCCTTGTAATACACATATATATCTTCACGTCCCTGTTCAAATTAACATTTGCCTCAAGTGGTTCCCAGTTCTGTGCTGCTTTGTTTACCTCTTAAGCAACAGGTTATTGCCTTTCACTCACAGACCTGAATTTCTCGTATCCCATATAATTTAATGGGATTTTACTCGCAGCGATTGAGGGATTCTCACTGGAGGCCTGTGCTTCACACAGATATCAAGCATCCTATCAAAAAGCCCAGCTTGCCAAGGCTTTCTTCTTTGAAGAACTGAAGTGCTAAGTCTTCATGTCTAATATTTCTGTAGGATATGAGCGAGTGGGGGTAAACCTGCCTTTGGGTGCCTGACAGCTTTTCTTTCTTCCTAGCTGCATGATTTGGTCCCAGTAAAAGTCATGTTTTCTCCTTATTACCTCTTGTTTATTTGTGTTCTTTTATCTGCGATAGCTATAAGACAGACATGGGAAACTGTAAATGTGAAGGGCTGGGGTGAGGCAGCAGAAGCAGTCACCTCATCTGTATTTCAGAATTTAGTGCTACCATAAAAACATTCCTGATAATATACTGGAAGTAAAAACAGCAATTATTGTGCCATCATCTCAAAGGCACCGAGAAATCACCGAAAATGACAACAAAGGAGAGTCTCAGAGGCCTCTAAATTTTGCCGACATACAGCTGCTGCTATCTTTTCTGTACATATTAGCTAGCAGCCCGTCTTGAGCAACCTCTGTGAAGCAAGTCACAGATGAGCGTAGCAGCTATGGGCTGTTTTTCCTCTGCTCTTGTCTTCTGCTTGAAGAACTTTGCTCTCTCAGCAAATCCTGACTAAGTATATGGCACTTGAGCGAACAGCTTAACTGTAAACACAGAGCAGGACCAAAGGTGAGATAAACAGGAGGCTGTGAAAAGCAAGCAGCATAACCCAGCAGCTCTCAGTGATCCCAGAACAAGGGGCAGAGCTGGTGCCCAATAGGTGGACAGAGGCTGATGTTTGCTCACCCCTGAGATCACAGGACGCTGTTCTGAGGGAGCGTTCAGCAGAGATCCATAGCTTTTCATTCTAAGAAATCTTTTGATGAAACACGTTGGTTTTAGTAACAAAATATTAATGTCAATACAAATTTCCATGGAAAAATGCTTTTATTAACTTATACATGCCAAAATCTTCACTCAATTTTTGTTATAACGGAATCATTTAAGTTGGAAGGGATCCCTTGAGGCCATGTGGTCCAACTCCCCTGCGGTGAACAGGGGCACCTACAGCTCCATAAGGTGCTCAGAGCCCTGTGCAGCCTGACCCTGGGTGTCTCCAGGGATTGGGCATCCACCACCTCTCTGGGCAACCTGTGCCTGTGCCTCACCGCCCTTATTGTAGAAATCTTTCTTATATCCGCCCTAAATCTCCCCTCTTTTAGTTTGAAGCCATTTCCCCATTTTACTTCCCTTTTACTTTCAGCACGAGCGTCACCATATAAAAGACCTGAAATACTGGAGTTTTATTTCCTTTCCTAAATCATGATGGACAGTTGTTATTTAATACTAATTAAAACACCTTATCTTTTTCACAGATCAAAGTGCCTCCTGTTTATTTTATAATGAACCAGTTTGACACTTCTTGTGTTTGACTTTTTATCAGGCTGTTTTGTTACAAAACAAACAAAAGCCGCTTTGATCTGTAAAGGAAGATAAGATTTTTTAATTAGCGCTATATAGCAGCTGCCTATAATGGTGTTTAAAAGTAAAAGAACGGAACGTTTCAAATCTCATGCCATATTAGGCACGACACTTTATCCTAAAACAGACAGTAATTATGATATAACACAAAAAGGGCATGAATTTGTATTGCCAGCTGATGGTTTGAAATACTCATGTTCTGTAAATGAGCTACAAACTGCAAAATCTCCAACTGGAAATCATTTGAAAATCATCTTTGCATGAAAATTCCAAAAAATAATTGAATTGACTTTCAGAAGTTCCTTTCCCATGGAAAAACTGAGGGTCTCTCCCTGTATAACAGCAGGTGAGGTCTAAGGAGATCTTACATCATCAGCTCAGTTTCTCGGGATGTTAGGACAACCCCAGCCTTGGTGCTCTCATTATTCCTCATCACTTCTAGACACTGAAGTAGCCACATCTGTTAGATTCATACCTCCTGCTCTGTATGAACATTGCCTAGAGCACTAGAGTCCCGTTCTTGGCTGGCACCTAACCACGCTGCAGATGAATAGCTATAATGAATCTTTTGGCAAGGAGACAACATCCCTTCCCCAGTGGGTTCAAATTTCAGTGCAGCCAAGGTCATTCCTCTAACTCCAAGTTGGTTGCGGACTTCACACACCAGACCCTTTGGTTCTTCTCACCTTGTCCATACCAAACTTTGGGCCAAATCTGGACTTTCAGTCCTCCTCTCCACACCAACACATGGGCTGCCTGAGGGAACTGCCTCATTCTCTCTGATGGTGTCTTCTCACAATAGCAGTGAATCACCTGAAAATCTCCGTCTCAAGAGAAATACCGATGTCTGCAGCAGATGGGTGCCTTCTCTGCTGCTGACTCGTACCCCAAGGGCTTGCTGCTGCATGGAGTCAGATGAATGCCAGCCTTCACATCTCCCAAGGCTGGAGGCATGCCGCATTTCAGCCAGCTCATCAGTAAAATGCCAGCACGCCAAATACAGCCCCCACTGTTGACACAGCCCAGGGTAGGGGTCTGTCCCATTGGTGCTTCACTGCAAGAACTCATGGCAGGACAGCTGAAGGACATGTTCCAGATAAAAAGATGTTCATGGGGAGAGGAGGGATGGAAAGGGAGAATATCTGTGTCTCTCACAGCAGCTCATCTCTTCTCAGAACCAGCCTTGCATGCTACATGGGAGGTGGAAAAGCCCTCATGGTGGACAGTTATGCAATAGGCTCCCTCGTCTAGCTCACAGCAATTATTGTCATGAAAGCTAAGATTTATATCCCTTGTAGGTTTTTAATCCCATCTGGTGTAGAGGTGGATGATATTTTTATTACTCCTGTATGGAAAATGTGAGGGTAATGTCTTCCAAAGCTCTTGGCCCCGGTAATATTTTCAAACAATGAATTCCACAGGATATATATTGTGTAAAACAGCCCGCATCTTTATTAGTATTTCAGATGCAGTATTGTAAGTCATGAGATTTTTCTTTCACATTCTGGTATTTTAATAAAGAATAAATAGCAGGGTCTCATGTGCCTTCTCCTTGCTATTGTTCTTTTCATTGCCAAATCACGTCCCTCTTACTAAATTAATGCTCCCAATCTTTTCTTTGTGAAATCTTTGTAGGTATTCTAATAATTTGCATCATCTATCTTTAGGAATCTATTACTGAATAGAAAAGTGACAAAATCTGAGCACATCATTTCAAATATAGGCATATACCTGATTTATAGAAAGGTATTATAATACAATCTTCTCAGTACTAACTAGCTATTGTGTTCACTTCTGCTCAAGGAGTCTGAAAAAGACCTTGATGTTTTCTTAAGTAAGAAATAATTAATTTAGGGTCTGTCGTGTTACGTAAGTAGTTTAAATTGGTCTTTCATGTTGTATTACCTTGTTCTTACCCATGCCAAAATTAAACTGCCAGCTGCCTATTCTGGTGTTTCTCACACTCTCTGCTTTCTGAGTCGTTTAAACAACATACCTAGCCCTGGAGCCTGGAGTCAATATTGAGTCTTGCAAAACCAATACCCAGGGCTCCGCACTCATTGCAGCAACAAGAAGGAGAAGGGTTTGGAGTATAGTTGGTAAGGACCCATAGCTCACCTAGATATATCTGCTGGTACTAATTCTTGCTGCCTTCAGACAGGCTTAGAGTTGTTTACACAGACTTGACCAAACCCTCAGTAACCATAAGTCAGAATAGCTCTAATTAATTCAATGAAATGGACAATTAACACTAGATAATTGTCTATCTTGTAATACATTCTTGAATTAAACTAGATTACCTCCTTTTCATAATTAGCTGATTAGCATTTTACCCTCCAGAATCCCTGCAGATCTTTCCTGCTGGAATTCAGTACACCCCATGTTCTTGCTCTCTTGGTGGGCACAAGATAACATCTGAGTGTTAGACCCATAAATAAAAGAAGCACACGCATGTTGGTTGTTTTTTTTTCCACTACAGAGACCCATTAGCAAATCAAAGCAACAGCTTGGAATGATGGAGCCACAAACCTAAAGAATTTGTGGCATTTGTAAGAAATGCAGATAGTTGAAGATTTTACTTATTTCCAAATATTAAAGCAGCTGTTCCTTTAACACAGGGTGCTCTGCTCAGCCTATTGCAATGCCTGCAATAGTTTATTTATGGATGGCCTGAGGCAACTACACAAGCCTTCTTGTAAGAAGTTCTTGCCCCATATGTTAAATCATTGTTCCTCTAAACCACCTTTCACCAGCAGATTTCTGGGCACTTTGCAAACAGCAGCTTAGGCTTCAGGGAAATCCCCTGTAAGGCAATTAATTGGTGTTGCTGTACTAAGCAAGAGGTTCTGTAAGTTGTTTTAGGTCAATGGGGAAGGCAGGAATTAAACTCAGAACACCACCAAGCCACAGACAACAGCTGGTCACTTCCCACACCTGGAACTAAAAGTCAAAACTCAAGTCCCAGCACCTGCTACAATCACTAAATTGTGTTGCTATTCATTAGAAGTATAATACCTACATCTCTCTTGCCCCTAGTCCATCCTATAAACCACGCACTCTTTGTAAAAAGTCAGCCACAAAGACTCTTCCATTTGCTTTTAAAAGATATAAAACCGTGTTTCCCCTTGTTCTGTGGTGAAAAGTAGCTTGCTTTGTTTTGCTTTGGAAGCCTCCAGCGGAGACTCATGAGAAAAAGAAACCTAAGCTCCAGGCTCAGCTAGTGTGCTTGGGCAAAACTTGGGTAAATTAGTTGCGGTTCAGTTCAAATCTCTGTTGAGTTTCTAGTGATGAGGTTTCAAATAAGTTCCTTGTTTAAAAAATGGTCATTCTCGCTCTGAATGACTTTGACTCTCTTTTGCTTTCCTGTTTTCTACATCACATCAGTGTTCTTCTTTTGTTCACCATATTTTCACATGCTGATTTTTCTCAGGATCAGTCCTACCTCTTTTTTCTTTCCTCTGTTTTCTTTCTACCTTTATAAGTTCAGTCTGAAGACAATGCAGATTTTCTTGCCTGAATTCAGAGCATCTACATATTTAGTCCTTTTCTTGTCCTTATTCTGCTTACTGCATCTTTCCTTCCCTCACCACTCCTGTGCAAGTATCCAGCCAACATTAGCTTCATCTCTTCTCTGAAGTCTAGGTGTACCTTGCACTTCACCTGTCTAAATCCGAATCCTGGCCACATTTCTATTTTCTGGTGGGAAAATCCTCAGTTCTCCCTCACTTTTCACTGGACTCCTTGCCTTAGTTTCACAGGATTGAAACAAAGTTCCCTTGTCAGGAAGACACATCTCAGCTACATCTCAGCTGTATCTGGTATCTGGACACACAAAGGGAATAGCCTGCTATATGGCTGTATCATACCGCACATCCATCCTCAGTGTAAGCAAGTGTTTTTTGACTACCTGAACAATGTTACATAAGCTAACATACACCTATTCAAGTACCTATACTGTACCTTCTCACAATAACATCATCCAGACATCGCACATAAGAAGAGCTCATCACCTCTTAAGATCTGACTTAAAGTCAGAGAGCTGCTAAGCCAAACAGTGACAGAGAAAAGAGGAGGTCCCCACAACCAAAAATAGGTATAAAGATGGAGCCTATAATCACGCAGCAGGTTGGCATTAGCTTAGGTGCAGAACCAGGTCTCCTGATTGCCCCCCACTGGTGCCCTCACTACAGACTATATGGCATTTCTCTCTCCTCATACCTCTCTCCATCTCCCCAAAAGCCACTCCTCTCCTTTTATTTTAAGAGCTGACTCTGCCATTTCCCATCTATAAGGTGACATATGAAAACTTTCTTAGAAAACAGTCATAAAAAGAAGAAGAAAATGAAAAAGAAAGACCCAATGGAGAGCAGAAAATTACAGTGTCTGGGCCGTATTTACAATAATTATAATTATTATAAAGCACAATAGGGTGTAGAAACCCATAATTCTCCTGGTGCTTTCTGATTTTTAGATCTATGTTTAGAAAGCACACGCCAGAGAAACAGTCAGAAAAGGAATGTCATGAAGTCACTTTCCTCTCTGTGTTGTAAAAGCGTCGGGGGGAATATTTGTGCCTGCAGGAACATGGGGACAAGGAGCTTCAGAAATGAGTCCATCACTGCCTATCCCAGTGTGACGTACAACTTTCTAAGCTGAAAATGAAGATCTCTCCTGATGCCACTTCACAAGAAGAGGCCCTCTTTTCCCTACACTTATTCATATGTCACTCTCTAGAACCAAACTGTTCTCCCAGTTCTGACGCTTTGATGACTCCCATCCAAATGTCAGACTTCCACACCAACAGTCACAGCCCCCATCCCACAACACAACCTCAGAGTTAACCCACTCCTTACTTCATCATATCATGGTGATATCAGGAGGCCTCCCCAGAAGTGCCTGAAGCAGTCTGACTAACATCTGCCTGCCCTCTGAGATCCATTCTTTCCTCATAGATGGTTTATTTAGCTCACTACATATCATAGCCAGAGAAAGGAGATTGACTTGCCCGCACAAATAAGACAGAAGTTGGGAAGGCTGCAATCAACCTTCCCTCCTGCAGATGGTTATCTAATCCATCAGATAGCACTGATCCCTGCACAGAAGAGCTTTCTTCAAGTGACAGCAGATTTCATTGCTCATACACAGCAGACTTTCATTCTTAAATCCTATACAATCTCTTCAAAGAACAGTGTTGAGATCTGCAATTATAATCACAGGCCTTTCAGAAAGAAAACAGCCCTTGCTCCTACCTAATCCTGCATAGCTGTCCACCTTGGAGCCAAACCAGTTCATTCTGATCTTCTCCCAGTCAGAGTGGTGAGACTCACATCTCCTAAATGAAAGAGAATGATCTCTGCGCAGTTCAGTATGTCTACAGTGGTCTTCAAACGATGTTTGAAGTGCTAACGGAATGTGTATCTCTTTCTGATCTACCCAGTAAGACACCTTGGGATGCTGGACTGGGAGCAACCAGGGACCTGTTCATTGCATAGATGACCTTTAGAGGTCCCTTCCAACTCAAGTAGTTCTATGATTCTATGACTCAAACATAGCCATTGTTGTGCCAACAGACTGCGGGACAACAAACCAACAAAGTAGAAGTTGGATTAGAGAAATCATCTCTGGAAAGAGCTTTCTTTGTGAAAATGGGCCTTTAATTGCTTTTATCACCAATTCATGTATTAATAATAGAGTCTGAATGTGGAAAAACAAACCCACAAAATGTAAGTTCTGATTGGGAAGTATGTCTGAATAACAGAGCAATGTTCAGTGACATCTGAGAGAGCAGGTAGGAAATTACAGGGACCATCCATGAAGGAACAGTCTGTCGTTTGGTTGGGAGTGAATACACCTTCCCTCAAGCATCAGTTATGTTTCAGTCTAGATAGGAGGTTCAGTTTTGTGCATAGCATATATATGTATGTAAAAGCATACATGTATGTTTGTGTTTTGATTTAAAGGCTACATATTTTTGCCAACTCCAACAGCTCCCAGAATCACACCTATCCAGGTGTTCTTACTCTATCATAAGACCAATTACCATCCCACCTCGAATTAGACAGCCTGAAGTGGGGGGAAAGGGTGATCAGATAGACGCACATACAGGTATCTCAGATATGCACCTGCCACTCAACCAGCGCCAGGGAGACGCCAGGGAGAGAAGGAAATGTTTTCTTTCTTTGACATTTTTAGCGTGGATAACAGAGTTCAAGCAGAGCAGAGGAGCCCAGCAATAATGGCTTCTGTTGCCTTGAGCTAAGCTTCTTAATTGCACAGGGCTGGCTTCTCTGATCAGAGAGAAAGGTGAAACACCTCAGTGTTTGCCACAGCTGATTATCCTCGAGGTACAAACCCTGTGAGCAAAGTGCCAGGTGATCCCCAACATCAGAAGCAGATGAACAGAATGAAGAGTCCTGCTAATGTTAATCTGTGGGCAATAAGGTGTGAGCATGCATGAACTGAAATAGTCTGCAGACCAGGCTCGACCTGAAGCTCAGAAACTGTGGTCATCCCAGCTCTGTGGAAGTCCATTATTCCTAATTCATCTCCTCTCCCATTCAAACTCTAGGGTTCTAGGCAAGAAGCTCCCAAGTGGTTCTTGGTATCTGAAGGAAAATCAGTCTGCTGAAACAGCTGAAATAAAGATGATTTCTTGCACTCTGTCTCATGGTTCAGGGGCATTTTCTTTCACCCTTGTCCTTCCCATTCTCTACAAGACCTTGACTTGCTGTTTAAAGAACTTGTAATCACCCTAAGATATAAAATGTTCTGCTAGGATGTATAACTGAAGATCTTGATGTACCCCAAATAATCATGGGTATCAGAATAGAGCAGGTCAGCAAGAAGAGGCCCTACACTGGCCCAGTCTCCTTGAGAGTCCTGTCACTCAGACCCCTTACCTCAGTAGCAAAATTGGGCAAAATGGTGTAGATTCTTGGACAGTATAAAACAATACAATACAAGGCTGAGGGCTCTCACAGAAATATGAGCATGTGCCCCATAGTATATGGTGAAACAAAGGCCATATGTCTGGTTTAATTTTACTTCAGAACCATAATCAAGGAAACACAGATATCAGGGGGGTAAGTTTGAGTCCAGTCCAGCCCCTTTGCTCCATAACAAACTCTAGGCACATAGTAAAACAAAACTAGTGCCCTTTGCAGAGCCTGGCATCTGGTCGTCTCTCTGGTGACTGACACAGCATCAGGCCTGGCTTCACATCCCATTGCTGCAACTCACCCAGCGTGTAGCCCTGGGCAAGCAGAGCACCACTTCCTTCTTTTAGCCTCCTTCTCTATCTGTCTTGTCTAATTAGGTAAAAGCTTTCCAGGGTAGAGATCGCCTCTCCCTCAGCAGTGACACAGAGCAGCAAGGATCACTTCTAGACACAATTAACTTCTGAGCTGAGCAGATCTGGTGGGTACAATGGTGTCAGTAGGAACAGGCACTCCTGACGCAGGTTTTTATCTTGTCTCAATTAACGGGCAGCAAATGTGGAGACCTTCTGTAGGCGGTAGGAAGCTAAGTCCCCCTCCTAGAGTACCACAGCCAGAAAGCTGGAGCTGCAGGGTGCATCTCTGCTGTGAACAGCCTTCTGAGCTCACCTCAAGCACAGGGCAGAGGGATTTTCTGGAGATTCTCAGGTGCTGTGAAAGGAAAGGCTGAAGAGCCCTGGAAGCCAGCCTATCTCTCAGGTAGAAGCGCACAGGCATTAGGGAGAGAGTGACGCTGGCATTGCTGCTAGAAGGTCTCAGGGCTGATCTGCGTCAGGGTAGAGATAACATCAGCCTACTGAAGGCAGCCTCAGGGCAGCCTAATTGCTCCTGCAGAAGGAGGAAAACAGGAGCCCCAGGAACCAGGCTGGCTCCCATCTCATCATCAGGCCCATGGGCTGCAGTGGGGCTATGTGTCCCAGAAGAGAGACTGCTGAGAAGGGACATCGCGGGCAGACAGCGTGGAGACGAACTCCATTCACACGCAGTGCTTCTTCATCCCTTGTTCCTCCCTGGGGAGGTGGTTGTGCTGAGGTCTGTGGTCACTGTCTCAGGAGAGAAGTGTGAGAACTCTGTTAGGGGACCAATGGAGAGCCAAGAGGTGTGATGTCTGATAGGATTTTAAATGGGGCACTGCAAGGTCTCCCTCAGTCCTTTGCTACACACCTTTTTCTTTCATTTCTGTTTGCCAGTAGATTTAAAGATTTGGAGAATGTCATGAGACTGGTACAGCTGCAGACATTGCTAACCTCAAATGCAATCACCACAGAAAGCATTGCAGAATGGCAAACCCGAAGTGTGTGGACATACCAAACCCAGACTCTACTCAGTAGAAATCCACATGCTCAGAATGTTTCCGACATGGCTTATAAATAACACATTGGCCTTAAATATTCGGAAACCCACAGTTATGTTCTCTAGGATTCAGGCCAAACAAAATAAGTAAACATTTTAAGATGATATAGGTCTAGGCTTTTAAGAGCTGGATACTAAAAGTAGTGATGGCAACAAATGTAGTGTTCTTCATCTGCCCAGTGGGCACGCAGGAGGTGAAGTGTGTGTCAGCTAGCATCCCTGCCAGGATTGATATAGTGAGTGGGTTAAGAAGTGTGGCTTCTGGGTGTCTTCCCTTCCTCTCCTCCTACTTAAAGTCTTCTCCATGCTCTGAACAGTCCTCCGAGTTTGGCTTATTATCCTGGAAGAAGCACAAGAGTACCCATCCACACTGAGTGGGCCCCATGGAGTCTTGCAGGACGAGATGCTCTGCTTTATGGAGCTGGCTCAGCAGTAAGAGCTTCAACAGCCACCCCAGGAAGCCCTTGAGCTCATTCAGAAAACAGGAGCTCGAATCCCAGTGAATCAACATGCTCACCAAAAAGAGCCTGGAAATGATCTGAAGGAGAGCACAGATGGAAATCATTGTCATCAGGGAGGCCAAGTGCTCCGCAGGAAGCACGAAAGGATCAGATGTTTCAGTGGGTAAAAATGAACATCCAGAGCTACACAAGATAAAATAAAAATGTGAGAGATCTAAGCTTTTTTGCTCCAGGATGCAAGCCAAACCTGATGGACAGGGTCTAAGACAAAATGACACATCTGAACAGGTTACTTCACAATTACCTGCAGCTGTAGTTCCTGCCCTCTTCCCCACAGTGTCTGGCACTGGCCCCATCCCAGACCACTGGGAAACTCCTCTGAGGCTGGGTCTGCAGGGCTGGCAGGAGTGAAATGGGGCTCTGCAGAGGGGAGACAGGGAGACAAGCTGGGAAACCTCAACCACAGTAGAGCTCGCTCACTACCCCCTTGCTCTTTCCCACTTTCCTACCTTCTCCCTTACTATTTCTGCCAAGGGAAAATTTCACCTAACCAAAGCTCTGATGAAAGAACAGCCTGCTTTGGATTAGGTAAGCAAAAATAAATTACTTTGCAGACCATCTGTTCTGTCCAAAGAAGAGAGGTTTTTCCCAAAGTGAGCTAACTCTGTGCAATGGCAACAGAAAGCAACGTGATATTAAACAATAATAAATCAAATCTGACATCATTTGGAGCTCATCTGGTCCCTCCTCTGTGGGGCAATAGAGAAAAAAGTAGAAAGCAACCCAATCTGAATCAGATAAAAGACAGTGGCTTTGGGATGGTGTTTTTGAGAGAGAAGACCCATCCTAAAGGCCTGCAGGAGGGAGGGAGAAGGGGCACAGGGAGGAAAGATGGAGGTGGACAGCCTGTCTCTTCCACTGCAGCCAATTGCCTGCAATGGTAGAGCCATCCTGACCCTATCCAGGCATGTGAGTGGCACATCCCTACTGATACCCAACCTAACAGGCAGAAAACTAGTTAAAAACTCTGACTAGCACCCATTCTCATTGATATGTGTGGGGCTGCAGTCATCAGGGTGGATAGCTCTGAAGTAGAGTCAAAGGCAGTGGAAAAAAGAAGATAGTGGAGCTTCAGACCACATAAGGTGAGGAGCATGGCAGGATGGGCTGGTGAAGTCCATGGAGCAGGGATAGAGCTGGGATTCTAGGGTTTGGCTAGCGGGCAACAGAACTAAAGGCTATTAAAGCAGTGGGGTAAGGAATCTGCCCTGACACTGTGTTCTCCCACCTCCCTCTTCTGTGGCTATTTGCACTCCATTATAATGGCTTGTTTGCAGCGATGCTGGAAGCTCTTCATGACAGGCACTAATTCTCAAAAAATGCTGTGCAGCTCCAAGAACCAAGAATTATGATCTACAACAATTATCTCCGCTGCCATCATGGCATTCACCCAGCAGTCCAGACACTGAGATGTGGATGTGGTAAAAGAGGTGGTGTATAGCAAAAGAAAGAAAATAGATGCTTGATTTTCTTCCTTTCATTTTTAATGGGCTTCTTGTAGGTGTGTCACCGCTAGTGAGGGTTGAGTCATGCTGGCCAGAGCTTTCTCTTGCACAGCTCTCCCTGCCTCTCCAGGCTGCTCTGGATTTGCCCTCTGATAGTGCACTGCCTGCTGACTTGGGTAAGCACCGCTGATAGTAGTATTTGCTGGGCTTTACCAGAACTGGGACCCACTTGTTTCACTATGGTGGCTGTTTTCTCAGCCATTCATCCCAACCTCCCCCACCAAAGCCCTCCCAGTACCCTCTCCATGCCCTCAAGCAGCCAAGGGTGAAGCCCCCCCAGGTGGCATCATACCTGTCCCCTTCAGTCTACACTAATCCCAGCAAGGACCAGGCTAGTTTGAGGAGAGGTGCAACTTCAGTACAGTTTGACTGGATCCCACACATGCTTCCTTTTCCTTCCTAATTCTCTTCTAGACTTCTGGAGGGATCACACTCCAGTGCACAATTCCCCTCAGGACTTTCTTGATCTGTGTACTTAGGGGAGTATTTCTCATGCTGATGCTGAAACCTTCCCTTCCAGGACCGCAAGTCCAAAGACACTGTGTAAGTAGGCAGCGGTCCCTTGCTGATTCAGCTAAATATACTGGCACATCATGAAGAAAATCTGAAGCATTTTCACTGACTCATATGGGTTCAGAGTTCCTCCTAGCTCCATCCTTGGCTATTAAAGCAAGTAACGCCTGCCTCTGAGCTTCAGTGCTTCAGGACTGCAGTGGATGGGAGAGGAAATCCCATGCAGGGAAGAACTGAGGTCCTGTCCAACACTCAAGGGAGCAGGGACCTTCCACCCCACAACATGCACAAGCTGCAGGGGTGCACAATGCATTGCCTTACTCTGGTTTAGACTCATCATTGAATCGGGCCTTCAGTCTCCGAGCAGCTCTGCATGCCAGGGCACTGTGTTCAAGCATTAAAAATACCAAGGCTGACAGATAGTGTTTATTAATAGCACAAGTGTTGTTTATTGCTGAGCAACAGTCAGCAGCTCGGAGGTTACCACTGTTATGAGCCAAGGTCTGAGCATATTGTCACATTGCTCAGCCTTGGGGGAAGAGGCTCCATCTTTGGAGGCAGAAGGAATGGGGTTGGGAAGAGAGGTGGGAGCTCAATGCTCTGGGCATTTGCAGGGTGAGGCAGAGCATCCTGACTGAGTACAGCCAGAATGGCTTGGGAGAGCTGGCTCTTGATTAATAGAGAGAAATTAGGGTGTGTGGGGGAGAGAAGATGATTTGTCAAAGGTCATTCTGCCTGTGCTCCAGGCATCTCTGCAATGAATCTAACAACTAATTCTTTGTGATTTAGAAGAATTGACCATGTGGTACACTATGCTGGATATTCTGCAGAGATCTGTGCATCTGGCTTCTCTGCAGAGCTCTGGAGCACCATGGAAGACAGGAAGGGGTTCAGAAGCTGACAAAACTTGAACTTTAATAAGAAGTGGTCACACCACAGGCACAGGCCTCACACTCTGGCACTTACATCCAGAGGCAAAGGCCAAATCCAGTATCAACAGGCATTTCTCTCAGCTTCTTGATCTTGCCCTCCCAGCAAAGCAGACTTTGAATGATGTTTTGCAGTCCCAAGGCTCTCTCCCCCAGAGCTGTTCTCCCTCGCTTTTATCATCTTATGGGGAAAACATCACAGCACTAGCATGCTGTAAGTAACGCCTCCTTTTGCTGTGTTCCTCCTGTTTCTCTTCCCTTCGTCATCACTCATACCATGTGGGGCTCCTGGAGAGTGCTACCCATGTTACTCCTTATGCATTGCTTCAGGGGAAGACAGTTGCAGCTGGGAAGCTCCTCCATCCTGCCCACACAGAACGCTTCACACCTGGAATCCTCATTACTTGACTGATGAGTGCTCATCTTAACTAAGGCATGACTTCTGCTGGAACAATGTGAAGTGAAGCAAAGGCTCAGTGATAGGCTGCAATGTAAGCAAAAGCTATGTTTTGCATAGCACACAAAGCTCCAGCTTGCTGCTTGCTATTGTGGAATCTCTGAGCACCTGACAGAGGCTACCAATTAATCCATCCTTAACAACTTGCCATTAATTCACTTACAGATCATCCCCTGAGGTGGTTCAGTGCTGTTATTGCTGCTAACAGATGTCGAAACTGAGGCAGTAGTGCAAATGGCCGTACCTTTCAACCAGCTTCTTGTACAGTTCTGTCAAACACAGAGTCTGGCAAAAGCACATCTTCTATAGAGGCTGCACATTTAGTTCATTCTGGTTAAAAGCACTAATTCAGATCTCCATCCCCTGGTTGCACTACAGCCCATGCATGTGCTCGCACTGGCTGTTCCCATAGCCTGGAAGGAGCTGGGTGCCTCCTCTCCTCCCTCAAGGCCCCAGTCCGGGTCAGGGAGCTGGGCTGTCGATGTTTAGTCTGGAATGGTCTGCGGGACACGATTTGGTGGCGTTCCCGTGATACTTCGCACAATAAGCTTAGGGAGGACAATGCCGTTTCTTTGTGAGACATGGTGATGCTGTGTCTTGTGACACGGCCTATTAGCAGATTGGCTAATGCTGGGTGTGCAGCTGCTTTCTGTCACGGGAAAGGCTGAAAGCAGCCAGAATATACCTGTGAATCCTGCCTCTAATTACTTACAGCAAAAAGCACTATGCTTCTGGTTTTCCCGTATCTGAGCACCTTGCAGGCACATGAAAAATAACAGTCAGTAGCGAGAACAAAAATCCCCTTTTATGCCTTACTAAAATCCTGCTCAGTAAACAGGATTACGCTTGAAATAGGCTGTGATAGAAAGACACAAGGGAAGACAGGCACTTCTTTTCATGAAGACAACTTATTAAACAGCTGAGTGGGTTTCGCTACCTCTGCTTAACCCCAGCTCTTTCTGCACCCCCTACTGAAGATGCTTTGCCTCTTTACAGGGTCCGTCTGGCAGCCCTCCATCAGGGCTGCAGTTTTTCTGGGGATGGGGAGGGGATGTGAAAGAGCCCAACAAGGGAACAAAATGTTTTTCCTTTAATTTCACCGAGGCCAAGATTTGGCCTTCTTGCTGAGGGTGGCTCAGTGGTAATAAGGATCCCGGCGGTGAACTTCCTGTGAACTGATGGGAACAGCCCTTCTCCTGGAGCGAGGAGACAATATCCAAGGGCTGTGTGCGGAAAAAGGAGGTAGTCAGCTAATAAAGAAAATTAACCCGGTGGACATGATTTGCCCGCATTCTCCAAAGCTGGAGCTCTTTTATAAGGCTTGCCGCAGAAAGCTCTTAAGGATAACAGCTAATCCCTGGATAAGGGTCAAAGTTCTCACTGGGCATTAGAACTTGAAGATGTGATTAAAGAAAAAGTGAAAACTCGCTGCTCAGAGTAGAGCCTCCAGTGGGGAAGCCACAGGGTGCCCTGCTCCGGCTGCTGCTGAATGATCCCAGGACACCAGGGATGAGGAGCTAATGGCTTTGGCTGATGGTGCTCGCGTGTCAGAGGAGCCCAGAAGGGATGTGAAAGGTATTTGGAATGAAACAGTTCAACAGCTCTCTGAAACAGCCGCCGGGACAGGTGCAAGGTGACATACCGTGGCACCAGACAGCCAAATCTTCACCTCTCCGCCACTGGGGCCTGAAAGTCCCCTCTGGAAAAAAATATTTAGCAGTTGCTGTGGAAACCTCCAATTTGACAACTGAGGTTCATGTGTGTCTACAACCCAAAAGGCAAACAGAGCTCGAGTGGCTTAAAAAACCATAATAAAATAGCCATAGCAAGACAAGCACACACAGTCTTTTTCCAGGCTTGCAAAAGGTCTGAGATTGACAACACCAGAAGATGGAAAGCATATTAAAAATAGGGCAGAACCTGGTGGTAAAGGGACACGGCAAGAGGTGGAAATGGGGTCTAAAGTGTGCTGAAGGGGACTGGGTGATGTGATTTAAGGCTAGGAAGGAAAGTCATTGCTAGCATATCGCTCACACAGCATGAAGGCTTGAATGCTTTTTGGTTTGATTATAGATTTATGCATCACAAAACTCTTGTGCTGATGCAAACAGCACAAGGTTTCTGGTAAAATCAGGAGCATTGCTAGCCTGGGTTTCAATAGATGCCTATTCACCTGCGTGGTTAGACTGAAGAGTATCCTGTACCTTCCTCTTTCACTGGTCTTGCACTGTGCCTCACCTGTCTCAGCCAGAAAAGCCTTCGCTGACCTGTGCCTCAGTGTTTTTTCCACCTATCACTTCCTGTGCCTGATATACAGCACAACAATTCTAGATGAAGCACAGGTGTAAGCCTCCAGACTATAATAAGCGCAGCTTCAGGGAGTCCCTCTTACATAGAAGTTAGGAGTTCTTCCCTCTCACAAGCACAAATAAATGCCAGAGCATTACCACCCTGCAAAATGGTGAGCAGCAGGGTTTTCCTGCTCCAAAGTCTCCTAGGTGGTCCTGTCTGCAGTTTTAAGGATATGATCCATGCAAGTCTTTTCCAATGAGGGCAGGAAGCAGTTCCCTTCAAAGGAGCCACCATGCAGAAGAGAGAATGAGAGCAAAGCTTGGATATGCAACTACACCAGAAGAGCAGAGGGTGGCTAAGAGGGAGCTATATGCATCAGTAATATAAGTACCAAGAAATTAAAACCTGCTTGTTATTGTTCTGAATACTCCTGTCCCTTTCCCAATGAGAAAATGGAGAAAAATGTGATTGGTACAGAAATATCTACTGAGATTATGTCTCAGGATGGAGGGGAACAGGAAGGCATGACTTCAGCTGGAACTGGGTGGTGAATGAAACACTGTGCTCAGTTTTGAGCCTCTTGTTATGCAAAGGAGTTGCTGGAATGCATTTGGAGAAGAGCAGCAAAGCTGGTGAAGGTACTAGAAAACAAGGCTTACAAGAGTGGCTGAAGGAACTGAGGCTCTTTAGCTAAAAGAAATGGAGGCTGATGGGGGACCTCATCACTCCAAATGCCTGAAAAAAGGGTGCAGTGAGGAGGATGTCTGGCTCTTTTCTTGGGTTACAAGTGATAAGATGCAAGGAAGTGGTCTCAAGTTGTGACAAGGGAGATGTGATATTGGGAAGAATTTCTTCATATAAAAGATTAGGTGTTGGAATGGGCTGTCCAGAGAAGAGATGTGTGGATGTAGCAGTTAGGAACATGGTTTAGTGGAGGTCTTTGTAGTGATAGGTCATGGTTAGACTTCATGATCTAAGGGTCTTTTCCAACCTAATGATTCTATGATTCTATGACTTATCTGCTTTGGGGGAAAGTATACAGAGATTTCTAACAAATTTCAACAACCTGGGAATCCTTCTACAAACAGACAGTAAGATAACGAGAAGTGAATGAAACTTTATCATCTGTCAAAGACCCCTCAATGAAATAAGGACCACAGTTTTGTGCATAGGGAAGTCAAGGCAAGGAGGCAGAGGAGATCAACAGCCCGGCTGGGAACTGAACTCAGCTCCCTCACCTCCCACACCTCTGCTGTACAGACTAGGACCTGCTGACTCCCACACTTCTTCCAGCCCTTCAGGTATGCTAGACAATTCCTATCTGATGATTAGAGAGAAATATAGTTCACAGCATGATTGGATATAGCCATGTACAAGACTGCACCTGCACCCACACCATGGGGCACCACCACCACCTCCCCAACTCCAGAGTCACAGCATCCTCCTGGTTCAGAAGCACCATGGGGAAGGTTCCCCCGCGAGCTCCCCAGGCTGGCACCTTCAGCAGAAGAGATTGCAAATTCCAGCATAAACCGAGAAATCCCCCGAAAGGATTTAGAGAGATTAGAAATGAGCAGGAAACAAAATGAGATTTAACTTGAGAAAAGATAAGCTAATGTATCTGGGGCAAAGCTGCTTTGCATTGGAAAGAGGACACGCTGGAAACTGCCAGAAGAGGGTGAGAACATGGAACTGGGGAGAGGTGGTTTTAGAGAAAGAGATACAAGTGCCTCTAAATTTATCTAGAGCCTCTTTTGTGGTTCTGGAATGATCCACCTTTGAGTGCATTCAGCAGACTTTTCCTGAGGGAAAAGGATTGTTATAAATGAAAGGTATCAGGAGATTATTGAGTGCAGAGCTTGATGAGTTGATGTGGGGGGCTTTGAAGAACTTCACAAGCTGTCACTGGCCAAGAAATGCCCTCAGATGAGACATGGTGAAACTCCACAAGCATCTGAGGTCCATGTTTAAGAAGAGGGAAGCGTACCTAGACACATTAATATACCTAAAGCAACAACATGAAATTGAGGCACAGAAAACAGAGGTTAAAGAGCAGGACAAAGTCCAGAGGGTGCAATGCATTAGGCCATGGAGTATGACCTGCACAAAGATAGACACACTCAGAACAGCAGCACATTAGCAACTGATGGACAACTGAAAACCAGGAATCTTGGGATGGATGTCTCTGAGTTCATGTCTGATCCCAACAGTTCTACAGGGGTGTGGATCACACTCAGTCCCACAAAGTGAGTCACAAATGTCACAGAATCTGCACATCCAGCCACTCCAGTGGAGTACTGGTGCATAGGGCAGTGCCACTCCCTGACTCATCAGCACCACCTCTGGCAGTTTGGCCAGTTCTCCTGGACGCTGTGTATCGACTAGGTCTACACTGTATACTCAGAACACATAGTTCTCACAAGCCAGTACTGCAAGCAAGAAGTTGGACCTAAGCCTCAAGAATGGCCTCAGATTAGTCACCAAGTAACTCAGGATGAGCCTGTGACTCATAATTTATGGTGCCTACAGAGACTGGAAACAATCAGATTCAGTGCTGTTGACCCCAATTCATCGCACTTTCAATGGTGAGATAAATCAAAATAAGTAGGAGTTGGCTTCTTATTCTCCAAGAGCAGCAACACCTTATAAGAAACATGAGCTGACCAGGCGCTTCCAGGCTGCAACTCCCAAATGTGAGATCCTTGCAATGCAAAAGAAGGTTTGAATTCTCCAGCAAGTTGCCCAAAATAATGAAGGGGACTTGAGGAGGAACAAGCCAATTAGAGCTGGGAAAAAAAAGAGTGGAGTTGACTGACAGAAATTTGCTTTTCCAGAAGTCACTACTCACACTGACCTCTGAGCAGATATGTGACGTGTTTCCTTGAAGGGAATGAGTTCATCATAAAGATCTGCTGGGGCTTTTGGTTCTGCAGTCCTGGAATTACAGCCAAGCATAGACAGAAAGGGTAACAAAGGTGCCAGCAGAAGCTTCTGGAGGAGAGGCCAGTGGCACAGGGTTAATGACATGCAGCATGGGCTGCCTCCAGTGCCAGGGTTCTCTGTAGTGAGAAGAGTATGAACGCTGGGCAGCCAAACAGCAGCCTGGAAGCCTTTCCAAAATGTACACTGTAGCTCAGGCAAGAGTTATGGGTGAAGGGTTCTGCTCAGTTCATGCATACCCCTCTTCTGGACTTAAAATCTCTGAAGAGGTGATGGAAGTGGTTTATCTGCTTGAGTTGCTCATTGTGATCATCTTGTGTCACCTATTCTGAGGTGTCCACAGGGCTTGCAGTGAAGGGGTCTGGTCTCTCCTCTTTTTGCTTAGGTAACGCTCTCACTGAACAGGGTTGGACATAGAAAACTCTGCACTGCAGATACATTCAACCAAGATTTGCAGGTTTTTGCCATCCATAGCCAAAGCTTCACATCTGCAAAGCTCCTTGCAGGTCAGGAGCAAGGCATCACTACCTGCATCTCAGGTGATTTCAGTATGTCAGCAGTGATGAGGGCAGAATGGCCATCAGAGACAGATCCCTTTCCCAGCCTGGGTCCTAGCAAACAAAATGCTTCAGGCGTGTGCAAGAGGCAACTAAGTAGCTGGCAAAAGCCATACTGAGGTAACTCCCTAGCTGAACCCTTGCCACATAGGTGCAAGATGCCTCTCATCACATGAAGCTGGCAAACCACTGCCACCAGAATTGACATCTGAGGGTGGACTCAACCCTCGTCCCCACTATGGTGCAGAGATGGAGGGGAAAAGCCTCTCAAAAGACCAGAGCTCTTCACATTCCTCACAGGCTGCCACCAGCCCCTAGTGCCGGGTTATCACGGCTCACCACAGCCCACGAGGCATGGAGCCAGCGTAACTCCTGCCTCTGGTGGCATTCCTAGAGCGCCTGGCCCAAAGGTGGCTTGCTCTCAGGTGAGGTGCTTGGGAGCCATCTTGAGACACCTGAAGAGAAGCAGCATTTACCATCAGAGAGTCTGCCTGCTCCCATACCCAACACCAATGTGATACCAGGCCATGTCCAAAATGAGGGCTGCTCTCACTTCCCTGACTGGGGATGGATTTCCTCTGGGTCTCCTGGGTCCTCCTTCATAACACACACTGGAGATGGCCATAAGAGCCCAAGCAGAGCCTTGCTCTGAGGTGCTCTCTCCCTGCTTCCCTACTGGAGGGCTTACAGGCTCAATTTGCAAGCTAAATCAGTAATAACAAGGAATCAAGGCAGCTAATAGGTGTCGAACTGGAAAGAGGGAAGGCATTTCTAACCTAAAGCACACTTTTCCCGTTGTCAGTGGGGTTTTCTACCTGGGACACCTTTTTCTCCCTTTTCAGGTGTCTCCACAGTTTGAGTCCCACAGAACAACTGAAGCAGCCACAAGGAGAGCTGCCTCAAGATAACATTTTAATCAGCCAGCCACTCAAGCCTGTACGTGACCAGATGTTTTGAGAGAAAAACCCATTTGTGCTGGGCACACTGCAGAGAACCTGGCCAGGCCCCATGTGTCCTTACTTCACCCCAGGATAAGGCACATGTGAGTCAGGTGTGACAGATGGGCTCAGGATATGCAGGACAAGGGGAAAGCACGCTCCTGAGGCTGAATACCTTGCAAAGTGTGATCCTCACCCACATGTAGCCTCTCCAGGGAGGCCAAGACTCCCCTCCAACAGTGTGCCACAGCCATTCTCTTCACAGGAGGGTGCAGCTCAGCCATATCTGCTCTAGAGAGTAAATTTGAAGGGCTGGACTGCTTCCAGATGCCTACTTCAGGGCTGGCTTGGACAACTTTTTGCTGTGCTACTATCCCGTTGCGGCTGCAGTGCATGTGTTGCATGGTGCAAGGTTACTGCCTGAGCCCTGCAGCAGCCACATGAAGTGTATCCCTTCAGCAGGTGCAGTTGTCCCAGATGAAAAATGCCACCCCACCAGGCACAGCCACTGTCTCATGGAGTAACCAAGCCCTCAGAAGCAGGAGGAGAGGACTGCAGGTCTTGTTCTCCTTCGTGTCCCAGGAGCAGCCAGCTCAGCTCATCATAAGCAGGCAGTTTGACATGTTGTGACCCACTACAACTAACTAGACTTGGCTTCTCTCCTGCTGAGATAAAACATCCAGAAAGGTCTCTTCAGCTCAGAACAGGGCAGCACCACTGACCTGCTGGTTTTCAATCTTTTTGATTTGCTGACATGTAAACACTTCCAAGCTCATATAGAGCCAATGCAGGTGCACTGGTGATAGACCTCCTGTCTTTGTTACCTTGCACAGCCATCTGTGAAACAGCCAATAGATCCTTACAAGCCAAGAGTCAGTGGTGAATATGCTTGGCAAGAAACTCCTTGGGTACTTCACACAGCAGCATCCACAAATGGCTCTGCTCACCTTCACACCTCTCACCAATGCATTCAACAAGATGTTACTGAATAAGATGCACCAGTCTCTTCAATTACTTGTCCACTTTCCTCCACTATCTGCAGAGTTCAAAACTGCAGATCCATCTCTTGAGCTGCCTACACTGGCACTAAACAAAAACTGGATCCCTTACAAGAACAGGACTGAGGCAGCCAGGAACTTAGAGGTCTGTATTAGCCCGGGTGAGTCACCTCCATTATCCAGGAAGATCCTGTACGTTCCTTTCCAGCATGGCCAGATGACCAACAGAATGTGACGCATTCACCTCCGTGGCTGATGAGGAAATGACACTGCTTCCAAGTGGCTTTTCCTCTCAAACACCCCAAAGCACATCACATAAGTCTCAATGGTACCTCACAAAAGGCTGTACACTTAGAGACGAATAGTTCTTCATTCAGCATCATCCAGGATGGTGAGGTCTTGCCGAGCAATCACTGGCAGCTGGTTACACGGCTCCAACAGCAAACACCAAGTCCATTACCAGCGAAGGGTAGGCTCAGAGCATTATTACTCTTCAACTTGGATTGTAAGGTCCACCAAACTCATGGGTACTCGTACCTCTACAGTCACCCAGCACGATTGGAATTGACTCCTGGTAAGACTAGAGGCAAGGCAAGGCAAGGCCGGCACCACACTCCTTGATATCAGGAGGCTGGAAAGGAACCCAGGAGTCCTTCCCCCTTATTCCTGCCCATTAGACCACCCTCTTCTCACTGAACTGGGAACATCACTGAAGTATTTTGGCGCCTACCTCCCACTGATTTCAAGGGGCTTTAGGTACTTAGATGCTTTTGGAGGCTCTGGGCCTAAATCCACGAGTCCAACTGGCATGTTGCTGGTGCCCTGTAGCCTCCAGAGGCAATGCTGCAGGGCCTGCTATACAACGGAAGAAAATCAGGGTGCAAGGTAGAAGGAGAAGGCAAAGGAAATCAAAGTCAGAATTAAATTCTTTAATACAAAAAAAAGTTTGTTTGTCGTCGTCGTCGTCGGTTTTTTAAGATATATCTGTAATTTCTTTGTTTAAAAATAAATATGTACTAAGGAATATCTTGAAAAAACTCACTAGACACAATATGTAGTGTTAATATCTTTTTTCCCCGCAATTATTACAGATAAACAGTAGCACCAATAAATAAAATGATAACAAATATTAAAATTAAAAAGGAGAGAGATTCAAGATGTAGAATTTTCTATTTTTTCCTGTCTCTTCTTTTTACATATATAAAAAAATCGTAGCGTCTATTTCATCCGAATCACACATATACATAAACATATATATATATATACAAACACATAGCCAAATATATATATAGTATGTAGATGTATATCTAACCTTTGTCTCAATAGGAATGTGTAGGGGTAGGTGTTAGAGAAATTAATTAAATAACTGCCCATAACATGCTACTGACTCTGCCAACAATTGGGGAGAGATGGGATGGGACAACAGGAAAGTTAAATTTATACACAACCAGTACAAATAAAAAAAAAAAAAAAAGGAAAAAAGGGGGAAAAAAAAAAAAAGAAAAAAGAAAAAAAAAAAAGAGGTACGGCTTATAAATAGTTCAAATTAAATATTAACAAAGAATACTGAAAAATCCCTACTCTTTAATTAAATTATCTGTTTAATTTCTAATTTAAAAAGGGATATTAAATAAGTATATAAAACACTTTCTCTTCCCTCCCCCCCATCGGAAGCCTCTGTCTTGCGCACGATGCAGCATGAGTATTATACATTGCAGATGCAAGCACCCACCCGTGTGCTCTCCTGAAAGTCATCACTCGGATGGGGAGTTCCTAGTGGTTAGTAGTCACTTGTTGTGAGTCTGTTCTTAGACTGTCTTGTCTCTTTTTGGAAGCTTTCCGTGTTGTACATTATCAGGCGTTGAAAATTCAATTGCGGATGATGTTTGGCAGATTTCTGACACAGACCGAGTACCTTTTTGATGATGATTATTATTATTAATAATTTTAATCACAGAACTAGATTATATATATCCACATAGATGTACAAACACGCTTTCAGGGGTGTGTGTGCGTGTGCGCGTGTGTAAGGTGGGTTCCACATACACCGCAGAGTATATCGCAGATACACACATAGCCAAGATTCTAAGGCATGGCTTAGGGATTCCGGCTGCCTTCACATTTCATTCCCAGACCAAGAGGTGGAAAAAGGAGCCTGGTAGTTATGCTATTTACGTCATTAAAAGAACCTTGACGTTCCCAAAGGTTTGGACGTGCAAACAGAAGGCAGCAAAAGTTGCTTTCTTTGTCCCCCCCTTCCATCTTGGCATACATATATATTATTTTTTATATATATATATGTATAAAAAATAAATATATATATATAAAAAAGAGAGAAAAACACAAACATACATGCACACAGACACAAATGCACACATTCACCTACACACACACACACCCCTACTGTGCATATACTTTTGATTAATATCCCTTTCCAGAAATGTTCCGTAAGCATCTTGGATGCTCTTGAGTGGCAGCTCTGTGCATGAAGAAAGCAGACAGTGCTGAACAATTGTGTGGCCAGGCACCGGTCCCCATTCTTGCTTCATCACACTGCAGGCCTTGTGTCCTTTTGCAGCCACCAAGGGCGGGTAAATCTAGACTCCTGTGATACTTTCTTGAAGGGAAAGTTAGTGTGCATCAGCTGCCCACCATCCTTAAGAGAAGCCAGCATGTTCTCTCTGGCAAAGTTTCTAGAGCGAATAAAGTCAACGCAAAATGTACACTGACATCCCGTGTCCCAGCAAGGCAGGCAGGTTATGAGACGAGTAAGGGCGAAGGTTGGGGGAAGAGAGGGGAGGAGGAATCCTTGATCACGCAGATGGCCATTTCCTTGGCCTTTGACCCATCGCACCCTAGGATGCCGCTCTTTGGAACTCCCTGCCCATCCTCTCCATCACCTCTCCTCCCTGTCCCAGGCAAGGAGAAGGTGGTTTGTGGTACAGCACACTCTACAGAGAAACAGCGGAGGCCGCACAGGTCAGTTAGAGTTAAGAAGTTTACACCCAGCGCTTCTACTCAAGTCCAGTCTTAGCTTGTTTCTTATGCCCCAAGTAGCCCGCTTGTGTCCACAGCAGTCGAGTATTATCCAGTGAAGACACCAATAACATTAGCAATGTTAAAAAAAAATAATCAGTATATATATATATATGTATATATATATATATATATAATATATATATATGTGTGTGTGTGTGTGTGTGTGTGTGTGTGGTTAAGATATACATATATGTATATATAGATGTGGTTAAAATATATATACATATATATATATGTATATGCATGTATACACACATATATATGTATGCATGGGAAAACCCATCAAATACACCCCTATAGTCTTCCTGGCTCTGTTATTTAGCAGCATGAAACAAAAAAAACCAAATAAAATAAAATAAAATAAAATAAAATAAAACAGTTCAAAACCCAAAGGTGAATTCTGTGCGGCGGGTGCCTTGGGGAATGTTCCTTCCGGAGTCCATCGTCCGTACTGAAAGTGCTGTGCTCTACCGATCCTTCATTTTTAGGGTTCATTTGGATTAGTGTTTTGTTTTGTATTTTTCTGTCCAGGCGAGAAATCAGGCTCCAGAAACAGGGCTGTTCCCCCTTCTTTTCCGCTGCTCACCGTCTCGGTTTTTCACATCTGTCAGAGAGGAGAGGCAAGGAAAGAAAAAGACAAGAGGTTAATGTTTGTGGCAGGGGAGCAAGCAGGGCAAGGGAGGGGAGGAAGGGAAGTGGCTGATGCTTTAAGAGCACATGGTGTTAAGACATGGCATGACGTCACTGGTGGGGTGAAGTGCTGTGTAGTTGGGGCAGAGCAGCAGAGAATCTCAACCCGTGAGTGGGTCGATGAATTCTATTCCCCGAGGCTCACCTAGGTGTGGGGGAGCACTGGTACAGAGGGAAATTTAGGGGTAGGATCAGAGGTCTCCTGGTTCACAAACTGAGTTGAGTGTCTTGTTTGCACCCTCTCACAACATGCACACATAGATACACACAGACACACAAAAACAAAGCCAAGCAACGCATGCGGAAAGACACACTCCCCCAGCTTCCCACCTAGCCTGTTATTTGGGTTGGAAGCAATACAGACAACAAAGCCTCATGCAAGCAAGACTTCCGCTGAAAAGAAAGTGCCTCTCATTTCAGTGGCTGCCGTGAGCAGGGGTTAGCACCAAAGAGCAGCAGCAGCCTGAAGAAGCAGTGGGAGAAACAAAAAACTGCCCTCCCTTCTAGGACCCAATTCTAACTTTACAAGGAGATGTAGCAGGAGGAACTTTGGCTTAACCAGCCTTTTGTCTGGAAACAGATAACCTACCCATTCTTAGGACTCCTTGCTATCTTTCCAGCCAACACACCAGCCCTGGAAACCTGCCTGAGTGCCAATCATCCCACCAAACAGAGGGACTAGTAAAAGACACAAGAAAATCCCTTCTGCCGTCACAAGTTATTTGGGGTACTGTTTGGTTTTCTTTGTACTTTGTACTATTTCTCACTCTTTAAACTCTGCAAGGTAATTTCCAGTTACTCTAGGGATAGGGTGCAAGAGCAGGTGGAAAATAACAAGGTAAACTCTGGTCTCGCTCTTTGGGGGCTATAATCACTGGCAGGAGGGAAACTCTGGAAGCTGCTGTAGTCTGGCCCCTCCATCAATTATTTTCCCCCTCTGAATGCAGTACACCAGAAAACTTCTCTGTATGCAGAACAGTTTTGACCGCTCACGCAACGCTAGATGCCTCCCTGGCTTTGGCACAAAGCACTTGCTGCCTGAAGCAGCCCTAGTCACCTAGCCAATTCCAGGCAGGCAAATGGATCCCTTCTCCATCAGGATGTAGCCAACAAAGGACCGTGCATCTCTCTCCCTTATCTTTTATCATCCAGTCACTGCTCCCGTAATATTCCCCTGACAAGAGGAAGCTCCTAGACTTCTATGAACTCAGCTTGGAGTCACAGCCAAGGGCTCATTAGCAACTCCATCTTTACACCTCTCTCTTCAACAGGTGGGATGATGACACACCAGAGATGTATACATAGATAGAGCAAGTCAAGAGATCCTGCTAAGCTCACCAAAGAGCTCAGGTGAGAACCAGAGATCAATTTCTACACATCTACGTTACAGATGGGAGCATGACAGGTAGTAACCAGGCAATACACTCACAGTGGATCTCTGAGTAGACACTAACCACACAGTGTCTTTCCATCTACCAACTCGCATGTCTGAAACAGAGACTTCTGTATGCCTTCACCTACAACAGGCTTAACCTCGCTGTATCCCACACCACAGCCCTGAATGCAACCCCTCACCCCTCAACCCACAACTCTGGCTGAGACATGAAAAGAGAACTTTTGAGGGCAGGGCAAGAGGACAAGGTCCTGGCTTTTAAGAACAAAGAGGGGAATGAGAGTGTGGCCTGGCCTTCCTCACTCTGCACACAACAGAGTGTCCACAAGCCACGCAGAAAGGGCTTGGAAGATAGGGGTGGTGAAACCTTAGCCAGCTAAGAAGGATTTGGCTTTGTAAATGGTACTCTCAGAACTGCACACAGATAATGTACAGAAGGCTACAGACCCTCCCCATAGCTACTGCAGCAGTATGAATTCCTAGCTTGTTCGAGGGGAAAGGATATGTTAGGTATGAACACCCATCCCCATCCAAGTCCTGACAGCATATCAGAAACGCACAACCGCCCCCTGACACGGAGAATCGCTGTCCTCCTCTCAGTCCTCCCTCTGCCCTCTGGCCCATGTAGGACAGAGAAAAGAAGTGATCACATAGCACTGTAGCCAGAAGTCAGCAGGAAGCAAGCTCCCCCCTCTTTCTTTCTCTCTCTTTCTCTCTGTGTGTTTCTCTTTCATCCTTCAGGACACAAACCTGCAAGTGCGCTCGTTTAACTCAAGCTGCCTCGACTTGCAACGTGAGTCTGTGAATTTGCAGGAACATTTACAGGTCTGGGGATCTTGTACAAACAAGTGCTTTCTCCTCTCTGAGCAAGGCTCACAGTGACTGCAAAAAGGCAAAAGGAAAGATGTCTAAGCTACAGCGCTTCAGCAGAAAGAAAATACACATGCAACACCCTAAACATCAAAGCAATCCCCTTGCCCCCTCCCGCAGCCCCCATGCTGCCCACTGGAGTGTCAAGGGCTGATGGGTTTCCAGCAGCACCCCAGCAGCCCCAGGACATGGTCAGGACAGCATCCCCTTGCATTAGCGTAAAGAGACAGAAAACAGGCTCTCTGCACAGTATTCACAAATGCTGCATTGGGTCCTTTGGCATACACGGCAGGGAGTAAGAAGGGAGAAGCAAGGATGGGAAGGTGAGAGGTCCCAACCAGCTATTGAGGTGTCAATGGGAGGCGTTCTCTAAAGTGGGCTGTTGGAGTAGAAAGAAGCCAGAGGCTAAATGAGTTAAATACGCGGGGTCTGTCCCCGCTGGAAAGCAGCTGGGCTCCGGCATTGTGTGCTTACACCTGCAGTCTGTGCTGCCTCCCTTTCCGTGAGCCCCATCTCCACCTTGCCACCTAGGAGCCTGCTCTGAAGGACTGTGAATTTACAATGCAGAATTTTGTGAACCACCGTGAGAGAGAGAGCGAAAGAGACGGAGACAGGTGGAAAGAGGCAGGGAGAGAGAAGCCACCGAATTCAGCAGAGAGAGAGACAGAGAGCCCCCCCCCAAGTTCCCCAGCACCCCCTCTTCGGCTTCCCACCGTCCCACCTCTCCTCTCCGCTTGTGACTCCACCAGACACACACGCACACACGCACGCACGCACACACACACATGCATGGCAAGCACCAGCTTGTCTTTCACCAGCCGTCGCAGCGAGGGCACAAGGCAAGTAGGGGACAGTGCGCGGGACAGAGCTATAGCCAAAGGAGTGGCAAAGAGGAATGGGGCACCTGCCTGCGCTTCTGTGCCCAGGGGAAATGGTCACCGGTGATGATTAGAGAGAGCTGAGCAAGCCAAAGCCACCTTCCCTGAGACACCCTTAGTGCCAGAGCGGTGCCACCGCCAGCATTGCCCCTGCAGGACCTGCAGCCCACCAGTGACTGGGGGGGAGGGTGTGATTTTGAGTGAGCAGCAAGCAGGCGGACTGGTTGGGGAAAGGGAGGGAAGAGAATCTACAAGCAGAGGACACAAACGTACAAGCTGGGTGGTTTGTACCGGCCTTTCTTGCGCTTTCTCTTTTGACCCTTCCCCTTTCCTCGCTTTGATTTTCTGGAAGAAAAACAAAACAAAAAAAAAACAGAGAAAGAGAGAGAGAAGGAAAGAGAGAGGGAAAGCAAGAGAGAAAACAGAAGAAAACGCAAGGAAGAAGAGAAAAAAAAAACACAGCCATGTGCCTTGCTGGGAGGGGAAAGCACATGAGGCAGGATTGGAAGGCAAGTCCCGGAGCAAAGCACAGACCTCCACCTTGCACACACACACTCTGGCCCTCCTGCAGCACCGCCACCAGCCTGCCCGCAGCCAAGCCAGCACCAGGGACACAGCGAGGCCACCTCCATGTAGGGCTGCCAGCATCCACGGGCCTCTGTGGGTACCCACACCTCTGGGGAGGGGCAGAGGGGCAGTGGAGAGGGGAAGGAATCAGGAAGCCTGGTGAAAGCATCACGCAACTGCAGCGAGCACAGACAACCAGCTCTGGTGACAAGCTCAGGCTCACACTGGCTGACATGGAGAAAAAGAAACTGCCATGATCTGATGGCGAGGAGGGGACACCCAGCAGCCCCACTGCAGGGATGGCAATCATCCTGCCTTGGGATTGGAGCAATGGGGCCCTGGGCTCAGTATGCTGGGGACAAGGGTTGAGGCCTGTTCTGAGCAGTGCTGCCGCATGGGAGCGAGGGAATGCAGCCTGAAAACTCTGCTCATCCACCCTACCACTGTCTGTGGCTTAGTGGGCTCAGGAAGACTTCACTTTCTGCTCACACACCATCAGCATCTTCCGTAATGAGCATCTGAGGATGAATAGAGAGGTCTGGCCCAGTTCGGACACCCAGGAGATGGTAACTGCAAGCAGCTTTCAGATTTTCCTTTCTTTCCTCCTCCATCCAGCCCTTCTCTACTTTTGCTTTCCACATAGATCTGACAGACAGACAAGCGGACGGAGCCAAAGCACCCTCTTAAAAATTCACCTGATGCTCCTGATTTTTCAGGCAGGAGGTGAGACAGGCAGGGGCTGGGACATGCAAGCCGGGACACTAACCATGGATCTCTGTAGCCCAGTGAAAGCACAGAGCAGGGGGAGGCTGGAGCCTGCATTGCTCCTTGAGCTACATCAGCATAGCAGCAAAGGACAGGCATGTGAGAAGGCCCTGGGGCAAGCACCAGTGTTTGTTAGACATGTGAGCCCTAAAGCAGCCCAGCATCCTCAATCCTTCCCCACTCTGCCTGAGGGCAGCCCATCTTGGGAGGGGGCTGCCAAGGGAGAGTAGGGGGACAGAAAGGAACACCACCACAGGTGTTCCTTAGGCCTGCTTCAGTCTTCTTGATGGGTCGTATCAGAGCATCAGCTCACTCCCAGCTGCTGCCCTACATGTCAGGAAACATGGGGAGGTGGTGAGGGAGAGGAAAATCAATCTGAAGGCTGAAGATTTATAACAGGACTTTCAAACCAGAATAAATCAAAGCGTACCAATCTCTCCCATCCCTTCCCTTCCTTCCCCAGGGAGTGCAGAACCAGCAAAGAGCAGTCAAGGTGCTGTTAGAAGAGGAAAGGGAATGCAACGCAGTCTGGGCTGGCTGCTTCACCCACACCCCATCCTCACCAGAGCTCACACAGACCCAACTCACACACCTTCAAACCATGGAGCCACGCAGATGACCGTCCCCAACACGGCCCTGCATACAGGGGAGCGTTGGCTGCACGCAGCCTGATGCAGCCACGAGCAGTTTTCCAGGGGGAGGAGGAGAGGCTGGAAGGCAGCTAGAAATCCACAACCACCAGGAAAGGGGTGAATGACGTTCCCTCTCTTTCACTTGCTCTCTGTTTCAGCCTCATCTCCCAGTATTTACCCCTTTCCTCTCCAACTCCGCACCTCTAAACAGCAGAGTCACTATCCCAGCCATGCGCAGTCCAGCTGACCCTCTTGTCCAGAGAGGTCACTTTTTGTCCATGCTGTTCCACGTTTTGTGATCGTTCCTGCAACTAGTGCAGGACGAGAGCTTTTTATTTCTTTTTAATCTCCTTTCCACAACCTTTTTACTTTGGGAAGGAAAGAAAGGGAAGGTTGTGCCTTAATCTTCTTCAGGTCACCAGAGCAAATCCATCAGCTCAAAAAAAACTCTCTTGAAAGTCTCCACCAAGTCCCAGTTAGGACATCAACCTCCTTTACGCCCTCCCAGGCACCCACCCAACCAAAAACAGCATCACATCGTGCATGGCATCAGTCCTGCCTCCACCAGGCCTCCACTGCCACCTCTCCCTGAAGCCAGCAGAGCTCCTACCCAGGCTGCCATGAAAGAAGCGAGTAAGTCCTCACTCAAGCAGCAAGAAAAAAAAATTAATAAAGAAAGGCAGCGATATGCAGTAACCAGAAAATATCCCAGGAGGAGGCAAGGGAGAATGGGGGCTGCACCTTGAATCCATTCTGGTAGGACACACACGACGGGACTTCCCTGACTCGGGGTAAAGCATTAGGAATGACTGCCATGGTTGTGGGTCATGCAAGCTCCAGGTCTGGGGTATGTAGGAAGGACCGTCAGATCTGGGTTTCTGTGCCCACCTGGAACGGATTCAGAGTGTTGCCCCATGCACTACCATACGCCATTTCCAAAAACACCTTCTCAAAGTGAGTATCTCCAACCAATCAAGGAAAAGGGCAAGGGGCGGTAGGGAGAAGAAATGCCAACCAACCACCAAAAGAGAAGAGTGAAAAAGCTCGTCACTTACTTTTCTTGCTTATTTTTGACATCTTTCTTTGGTCTGTGGGGGAAAAGAGAACAAAAGGCATCGTTAAAAGGGAGCTTATCATATACACGAAGGACATGTACAGCTGCCACTGCAGGATGCCTGTGGCACAAGTTAAGCAGTCTTCATAGTGACTGCTCTCCTGTTGCACCTCACCAAGGCTGGAAGACCCAAGGCTGCAGGCTAGCATTGTCCACCTGTCATATCTAGAGATGGAGGAGCCTTGCGAGCAAAGGAGCTCTTTCTCCAGGCTCTGTCATCCCACTGCAAACCAACTGTGGAGACAACAGTCTCAACACAATGGCAGAAAAAAAGGAAAGGCTCAGAATAAGTTAATTGCAAGAGGAACCAGTGCTGCTCCATTCTCACCTGCAGTCACATTTACTGTGCTGTAAGAAGCTCATGTGCGCTATGTGCTGACTCTGATGGGGTTTAATTCTTGCGATCTGGAATGAAAGAAACAGAGAGGGTCACTGCCCATTCACTATTTATATTCACGGCTCCAAATCAGTCCACTGAGTAGAAAAAGCATTTGCACTCCAGGTGCTCCTGGGAAAAGCATGGCAGAGTTTGAGCTGGCTTTGAGGCCCTGTTCTTCCAATCAGGGAAGGCCTTTGATCACAAGCAAGCGACAACACCAGTCTCGTGCCAAAGCTCTGTTTGCTCATGCATGCATGGTGCCAGCACTGGTGGACTGCCTTGGAGACAGGCATGGGAGAGGGCGTAACACCACAGCAAGAGTCTCACTGAGCAGTCAGCCCTGGTCAATATAGGAAGACAGTGATGGAGCATCCAGCCTGCTCTCAGACAGAGGCAGGCTTCAGCCTAAAGCAAAGGCCCAAAGCAAATGTTCCATACTCAACTAATTTTCCCTAAGCCACCACTCATTCCCAGCTGACATCTCGCTTTCTCTCTGAGATGACACACAGAATAAATCTGGTGCTCTGTGCTTAAAAGAGCTGGACTTCACTCAGCCCCCAGCTCAGTGTTCCTACAGGGAAGCTGTATTAGAAACTCTGTGTGTACTGCCACAATCTCCTAATCCAGAACCTGGCTGGACCACTAGCTCTACCATTAGCCACTAAAGCGCCTCTGACCCTGTACAAGCATGTGGGCATGCCAGTCAAAACCTGTAATTCAGCATGGAATGGTAAGAAAACCATCCTTAGTTACACCGTGCTAGTAAGCTCTGACCCAAGCTGGAGCCTGCAAGAGGAAAAGCAATACAGGGGAACCACAGAAGGACAGAGACAGATTCTCTCCTGGAGTTCAAACACAGCTGAGGTCACAAGTGAAAAGCACTGGCTAGTAATCATATAGTCCTGCATGTCTCTCATCCATTTAAAAAATGGATGGCAATATTTACAGGGCCCATTCAAGAGGGTGAGAGACCAAGGTATGTGTGAGAACTACAAGTAAAGTGTACTTGGTGCGAGCACCGTGCCAGATACAAGCTGGGATCCAGGTTGACAAAGGCAGTGACAAAGCTCTCTAAGCAGCGTCTCTAAGCCTTCCCCATGTGCCCAGCCTTCGCTATCACATCCAGACTGTCTCTTCCAAGAAATGAATTCAGCAGCCTCCAAATAAAGGAGGAGTACGCCCAGAGGCAGAAAGGCTTTTCCACTTGACACTGAAGCAGTGTTTCTTAGAGACCCTTCCCACCCCTGCTGTGCCAATGTAGCTAATGACCCAAATCCTCTGCTCTGTTGGTAAAGGCTGACCTCACATGCCCTCCAGGAGAGACTACTGGCAGGCTTTCCCCTTTTGCACTACACAGCTGCCTTGAAAGCAACAGCTGTGTGGACCAAATGCAGAGTTAAGGTAGAGCAAGGGCCTGGGGAGCATCTTCTCTAGAGCCTCAGAGCTAACAGCATCAGCAATGGGCCTTTGCATTCTCTAAGGTAAATGCCTCCTTTGCATAGTCCTAGCTTGTGTATTTGAGCACTAATGAGGGTCAGAGCCACTGAAAAACAGATTCTCTTCTTAGCTTTGCATACAGACGGGCAGCTCACTTTTCACCCCTGTAGGGTGCAATACTGGATGCAAGGATCAGGAAAGAGGTAAGCTCTCTTGATCTGACAATTTCCAGTTCCCTAGGGTAGGCTGCTCTTCCTCTGGGTTAGCTGGGAGCTGGGACTTAGAGTGGCTGTGATGGGTGACTTGCTTACTCCACCCAAGCATGCCAGCTTGCAGGCTGGGCCCTCACCTCCATCGTGACGTTGTACACATCCACAGGGACACATTCTAGGCCCTCATCGCCGCAGCAACCCGCACATCTCATCAGAGGCACACAGGATGGCCTGAATATGTACTCCACCTCATCAGGGTACTCCTGGAAAATGTCCACCAGGGTCTCAATTGTCCTGCAGAAGCTGCGTTCGTAGACTTCCAGGAATTTGATAACTACAGGGAGGAATGGAGGGAATAAGTTAATGAAAACTCAGCTCAAGAATGTCTAGTTCTTTACCCCTTAAAACAAGCCAGACGGTTGCAACACATCTACCCTATGCTCTTCACTAACAGTCTTGCAGGCCTCAGTCCTTTCTTTGTCTCTGCCCTACACACACACACACACACCCTCCCACCCACACCCCAAATGAAGTGGGGAAGAGGAGACAGCCTCTCCCTGCCACTGCTTTAAGGCAGAGACACGACGGACCAGAGAGCTTTACTGACTGGACTGGCTCTCCCCGACACCATGCATCCCACAGGTGCCTTCTCTCCTGCCATCCCTGATACGCTCAGATTTCCTGCCACCAAACATACCAGCTCAGCCAAAAAGCACCAGAGGCCATTGCATACGATCTGCACTCTGGATTAAGAACCCCCACTGGTTCATCTTTTACCCCCCTTCAAAACAGCCATTTGATGCCTCAGAGGGTTTTAGAAGGCAGGGGTATATAAGCCAGAGACAGAAGCATCCCTCTCACAGACCCTGGCGTAGAGATCCTCCTGAGAATGAAGAGATGGTTCTGAACAATGCATCCACGTGGCTTCTTTTTTCCCAACAGACACCTCTTTCGCCCGTGCTTAACATCCACCTCAAGAGGCCACCTTCAGCATCACCTGCCACAGGCAGGCAGGTCACAGCCCCTGTGTCTCTACATCCACCACCTTCCCGAAACGAGGAACTGAGCCACCCCCTGGGAGACTCCAAGCAGCACCACAGCATCCCCAGGATTAACTAGACCACATACTTGGCTACCGAACCACAACAAGGCCACGTGGGAGGGGCAATGGGGTGGATCTGCCATGATCCCCTGCCTTTGCTCCATTCAGAGGAAATACTGACTGCTTGCGATCTGTGCCGATTTCACAAGCGTTTCTCAATGTTTCCCAGTCTCTTGCCAAAGCTTCGTCTTGCTGCTTGGTCAAGGGTTGGAGAGATTTAAAGAGATGAGAGATAGGAGAGATAAGCACACATGCACAAAACCCAGCTGCTAGCACACTTCTGCAAACAGCGGGTACCTGGAGCCCCCCAGGCCTCCTAGAGCTCCACCAGCATTCAGGCAAAGGGAGATGGCTGAACAGTTCAGGGGAGAAGAGTACGCACAAAGAGGGAGCAACTGCCCCACGCTGTTACGCACTATAATGATCCACCTGTACTGCATACAGAGTCCTACAGCACCAGCATTGATAACTGAGTGATAAGCGCAAGTGCTTGCATCATGGAAAAAAAATGGTCTCCGGTAAGCGTTTCTAAAGCGCCCTGAACTTGTGACAAACTGGCATAAAGGTTACTTTGCCACGGGAAGAAAAAAAAAAAAGAAAAGCAAAAGCTGCAGGGCTCGGAGCTCAGAGCCCACAGTTAATTGCTGCGAGTTAATTCTAGGTCATGCGGAGCTGACAGTGCCACGGTGCTGAGAGCGGGTACAAGAAGGGAGGAGCTCCCATCCAGGGAGTCTGAAGTGTCAGCGAGCGTGAGCTACTATTAAAAGAGAAAGTGGCTTATGAAAAGAAAATGTAGCCTGGCAGGCACTGATTGCTTGTTGGTGTTCCTAGCCTAAAAGACAGCGTGCTTCTGTTCCCTGTCCTGCCCTCCCTCTTCCTCCTTCCCCTGACTGCAGTGTGCCTCTTGTCTGTCCTCCTTCCATCATATCCACGCTACCTCCTTCCTGCTCCCCTTTGGAGTGACCCTACTTACTGCCTACGTTCCAACAAGTTGAACAATTTAATATGTGGGAAATTCCGCGGGGCACAATGACGGCCACTGAACTGCACTGCTCATTATTCACACTGTGCCAGCAGAAAGGAGCTGGGAACCCTGGCAATAAAGGCACAGCTCTGGATTGAAACGCTTGCAGACTGACTGCATGGGGAAGGAGGAGAGAGAAGAGGGAGGGGAAGTGAAGGTTACCTGTGCAGATCAAAGGCTGCTTGCTCAATTTGGCTGAGACATAAAGAGGCAGAAATCAAAACCAAGCAGAAAACTAAAGTGAAACTGATTCAGGTTTGCTATGCTCCCTGAATATTTACACTGTGCAAGCAGCTGGATTATACCATCGAATCTGCACTACAGATCGGCCACAGAACGCCACATTGGCCTTTTTTTTGCAGTTTTTAGTTTCTTGGCTGCACCCTGTTAGCTGCACTTGAGATCTGGGAGATCGGACAGGATCAAACGCCTTCTATGAACAATGAGGGAGTTTTTGCCTTTCTGTTAATGCACGATGATTTTCCAAAGCCTGAATCAGCCCCTGAAGAGGAAGCGGGGACTCCTTCTCCGAATGCCAGTCAGATCTCCTGCAGCAAGAGGTGCACTGCCCTGATTCTGCTGCACACCACCGCAATTCACATGTAGACTGTGCAGCGCTTCACAGTCCATTTGCACAGCCACAGAAGAGCACATGACTGAGGTACAGTCATCTCTCAAAGCCCTGCCCCTGCAACGCTTACTCCTATGCACCGGGAGTCATATTCCACACTTTGTCAAGCTGATTCAGTCCATGCCTCCTTTCCATTGGTTGTGTTGGGGACGGAAGGACGCCTGTTTTTGACGGGGAAAAACGGGAAGGTCACTGAAGGACTAACGCCGTTTGGCCTGCTCCCCTCCCGCAATTTGGGCCTCAGCCCACGTTAAAAGTTAATCCCGCGTTTAACACACACCCCTACCCTGAAACACACCTCCACATTTGAGTCAGAGGTTCATCTTTGTGAATGAAGAGGAAAGAAAGGTTAAAACCCAGCCAGGGCCCACATTAACTCTTCAGGGCAGACGTGGCCGTGGCAGGTGGGACTGAGCCCAGATTTGCAGCAGACGAGTGGGAACAAGCTGGACTAGAAAAGAGCAGCTCTATGATCATTTTGCCTCCTTTTCCATCAATGGCTCTGCAGCAATATAGACACACTGTTCTTTTAAAAATAAAAGTGCAGCCACAAGTGCTGGTGGTTTCCTTTATTTATACCAGAAAATCTTTGCTCGTGGAACAAACAAAGAGTGTTTGTCTGACTCCTCTACAACTTCCTGCGCCACAAAACATGTGGAAAGCTCTCCGGAGCACAAAAGGGTAGGGGGTGAAGCTAAAATTACACTCTCCAACCAGAATAAGTTCATCCCAAACAAAAACCTGTTGCAGCTTGACTTCTTGGAGCGAGCACAAAATGGCCAAAGACACAAAATCACCTTTCCTGCCGACCCTAAAGGCCCCTGGTGGAAAAGGCACTGCAGGACTGTTCTTCTGCAACAGAGGCACATTGATGGCTCCTCTTGAGAAAGGATAAACTGAGGTACTGAGAGCAGACCTCCAAGGTCATCCAGCAGGACAGAAGCAGAGCCAAGGAGGTAATGCCAAGAGTCCTAACTTCTTGCTCACTGATGTATTCGCATTGCAGGGCCGGGAATAGCACAAGGCAATACCACTGAAGTCTTATTGCTCACATTGCTAGACCAACTTCTCTCCTGCTCCCATCCGCCTTCCCGTGCCAGGGAGTGACACTCATCCCATCCCCAGGATGGTAGCTGGTCACAACAAATGGCCAGATGAGGATACTGCCTCTTTTCCACCAACAGCACAGCGACCGGTTACCAAAATAAGCCTCACAGCAGGCTCCATCTTGATCCCTCTGAAGTCACTGAACCTTCTTCTGTTGACTTCAGCAGGAGCAAGGGTCAAGCACAACACACGGCAGCCCGCCAGCAAATCAGACATTTCGGCCATGCAAAATGGACACCTACCCCAACCGGCCTGCCACAAATCTCTGGCAACACACTCGCAGTCTGTCATGCTAATAAAGTTACAGAAATTGAAATTGAGTGCGACAAATAAAAAAAGCCAATCTAGGCCCACACTGCTAGAGCCCTCTGCTGACCTCCGGCTGGAATAACGCTGGAGGTCACGGCCCATGGGGAGACCCTTCACCACAGCCACACCAGGGAGGGCTCTGCTCAGCCATGGAGGCAGCGAGGAAAATGCAGCCAGGATGGTCTGAGAGCAGCTGATGATCAGCCCAGCCTGAAGGTTCTGATGTCCATAGTCAGACTGATATTTGGAATGCACATTCTCCAGAAACCACCTAAGAAAGCTTGTGTTTCCTTCTTGGAGGAGACAGAGCAGTTATTTTACTCATCACATCCCTGTGTGACAGGGCTCTGACAACAGCCATCTTGCCATTTTATTCCTAAGAACGGGTCTGCCTGCCACCCTACTGCTGGCCTAAAGGCTGTGAAAGTCAACTAGCTGCAACACATGGGGCAGGGGGCGTGCAGGGGGCATCTCCCACTGACCCAGCAGCTGCCCACTCTTCCGGCCTGCACACACATCTATCCACACGCACAAATCAGCGATGCAGAGGGCTTATTTTGGCCCTGATGCATCCAGAGCAACACAAAAAGCAGCACACTTCCCCAGCAGGTCTCTGCTGCGCTGCCATTAAGCAGAACCTTTGGGATCTGACCCCTCTGTGCCTCACACCAGAGTATAAAGGTGTATTTTTCAAGCCTGGCTCTGCACACAGCAATAAGCCTGAACGGGGGTAGGTGGCCCTATCAAGAAGGCCTGAACTGCTCCCCTTCTCCCCCAGCCCCACAGCCCCGTGCTGGGTGCTGGGTGCTGCTGGGCCTTTGTTCGGGATCAGCCCTGGCTGGTCCGGCACCCCCAGCGCCTGCAGGGAAGAGGCAGGCAGCGAAGATGACAAATCCCTTCCTACGGCACAGTGGCGAATTCCTAGGAGGCTGTTCGCAGCAACTCAGCTCTTTGTGTGCGTATATAAATATATATATATATATAAATGAGCGCGCGTGTGTGCCCGAGCGCACGCACGCACTCCTCGCAGTTCTGGGAGGCGTGAGGAGGGCTGGCCCGGCCCCGCCGCCCGCCCCGGCTCCAAGGCTGCCCGGCTCCAAGGCCGCCCGGCCGCTGCCCCGCGGCCTCCTCGGGCCCAGCACCGCGCGGGGCTTCATGGCGGCGCCCCCGCCCCGCGCCGCTCCCCGGGAGGTGGCGGTGTTGGCCGCCGGGGCCTCCTTCCCCCGAGCCCCCCGCCCCCGAGAGAAGCCGCCCCGCTCTTACCTTCATTGGGCTTCCGCTCCCCATCCCCCAGGGCCGGAGCAGCCTTCGACAACTGCAAGAGAACAGAGAATCGGTCACGACGCGGAGCCGTCACAACGGGCCGCGGGGAAGGGAGGGTGCGGGTAGGGGTGGGGGTAGGGGTGGGGGTCCCGGGCCCGCCGCCACCACCGGGGAGCCCCGGGGCGAGGCCGGCCACGGCGGCGGCTCAGAGAGACCTTTTGTTCTCCCCGGGAGCCGAACGCACCGCCGGGCTGCTGCGGGGCCTGGGCCAGCAGCCGGCCTCCCTGCCTCCTCCGGGCCTCCCCGCCATGGAGCTGACCCGGGGGGGGCTGAAGGGCTGTCGGTCGCCCTCTCAATGTCACCCACGGCTGACAACCCAGGTGTCGCTGCTCGGCCCCGTGTCAGGCGATGAGCTGCGAGGGCACCACGTGCAGCGATACCCCACAGCGTCCCTCCTCTCCCTTGTGATACAGGCTGCTCTGACACTTGGCACTGTCACCTAACGGGCCCGGCCCCAGCGCTGAACAAGGCCCGAGCTCTGCACTCGCAGCCCCGTTGGGACGAGGGGCATTTCCTAAGCGGGATCAGCAATAGGCGATCCACCCCCAGACCGAGATGGAGCAGAGTTGCACCACTTTGCTAAGGAAGTGCTTTTTTGTAATTCCAGGTGTAACAAAAACTCCACTCTTCCTGCTCTGCGCCAGGGCTGGAGCTCTGACGTAACTTTCCAGACAAGTCAGGTTTCCCCCTGCTGTTCTGTTCTGAACCAAAACCAAAACGCTGGGGTTTCTTCACTTCTGCATGGTATGTTGCCACCTGCGTGACGCCATCCGCCCCACAACCTGCTGCATTTCAGCAAGCAGGCGCACACAAAACACTGCTTCATCAGCAATCTGATGTATTTAAGCCTACAAAAAGGCCTTCTGATCTCACAGCTGGAGACGGGACTGAACGGACCAAGCAAAGTCCACCCCAGGCTCACAACGTTATTTTGCCATCCACAGCCTTCTCAGCAGCCCTGTGCACAGCCCGGAGTGTCAGCTTTGAAGAGGAGGAGGAAAGCGAGCCGGCAGAGCCCCTCTCTCAGCCATTCCTTTGTGTCTGCGCACAGTTCCCTTTGTTTAAAGACCCCCTGACCAAACTCCTTGCTTCTCCTTTCTGTTAACGTCCCTCTGCACCTGAGCTTAGCGTACTGGTCCAGGCCTGAGCCACCCCACTGTCGTATCCCTGCAGGGAGAGCCTGTGTCCCTAACCTCAGTGCTGCGATAGCAGTTCAAAAAGCAGGTTCCTAGGAACAGCTTCATCCCTGAAGTGTGAAGGTCACTGCAACAGCACAAACAAAATGGAGGCAGCAGAGGCTGCAGCGGCCTTCCAGAGCGGCTCAGCGCCTGAAGATCTATGGGTCAAAAGAAAACCGCTTCAAGGGCAGAAAAGCCTCAATTCACATCATAGAGCAGGAAAGCAATCACGAGCCAGGTCAGTCTATCCAAGTCACAATGCCCCCAAGACCTTTTGCTGAGGGATTTCTGGTTCACACACCAGGTGACTGTAGTGGACTGAGCAGAATTAGCTCTGAGACACCTTGAGGGTCATGCTGTCCATTCTTGGCGCGAGGCTGCTCAGCCCGCTGCCAAGCCCCCTGCCTCCCTGCACGCACACACACACACGTGGTGCATGGCTGTTGGGAAGCAGACAGAAGCCACACACTTTCGCTGCTGATCTACACGTGGCCAGCACCTCTCCCTGCCCAGGGTGTACCAGTGCACTCTCCCAGCCATCACCTACACCTGGGTCACAATTCCACCTGTAGATGTGATATGACATGGATATGGAGCCTGCCCGGAGCGGGGCAGTGAGGCTGCTGTGCCCCCTTGGCAGAGCTCAAAGCGGACTTCTCCGCAGACACCCAGAACTATCACTAACACACAGTCGGCTCACCGGGGCAAGAAACTTCTGTCCTTTGGGCAGTGCCTTTCAGTAATGCTCACAAAGCCTATCTAACAGCAGATGAGGCAGGGGATTCTGCCTCACTCTACACCAGCCTGCTGTATATCACAAAGGGCAACCGGGAAACCAAAAGCACTCCAAGAGACAAGCGGGCCTAGCGTGCCCTTCGGTGGGAGCCTGAAGGTCATGCTCTCCTCTGCTGTCTTTTGGAATTACCCAACAGCTCTGTAACACAGTTTCTTTCCAATAGATTTTCAGCATGTCACAGAGGTGTGGAAACAAGCCCTGGCCTCAAGAGTGGGAAGCTCCTTTTTGTGCCCTTTGCAGGTCACAATAAATGCATGTCCTGCAGCAGGGCAAAACCCTCCCGAAGAAATAACTGTTTCACACCTCTGTACCTGCACCTTCCCGTTCCCCCTTTCCTCCCAGTTCCAGTATGGAGCAAGTTATTCTCTAAAGGGAGAGAAAAGGTTAATGACGCTGTTCCTCCCCAGCCATCGCCCCCCTCGCCAACACCACCAGCACTCTTTCTCTCCCTTCCCCTCCCCCTAATCTGTGCAGCCTCATTAAAAGAGCTTTGTAACTGTTTAGGACTGGAACAAACAATCCATCCACTCTGAGAGGGACTCTGGGACAGGAGTTAATGCACTTTTCGTCTTAGGCGCTAGAAATTCTTCTCAGCGGTTTCTACTTAAGCAGGGGGCTCTCGCCGCGCTCCCTCTCCATTGTGCACACAGCCAGAGGTCAGTAATCCCACCAACCGCCTGCACAGTGCAGGCACCCTGATACGGACAGAGCAGGACGGACAAGAGACCCCACTTGGGTTGCTCAGGCATCGGCGAGCCCCTCTGTGGTGTTAGCACGGGCTCCCCTGCTGTCAGAGGAGCCCTCCTCCTTCCCATAGGAGTGCTATGGGGAAGGTGACCGCTGTGCACAGGCGGCAGAGGGGCTGCGGAGCTCCTGGCGCGGCCTGTCGCGGAAGCAGGCTGAAGGCAGCGCGGCGGGTGGGTGTGTGATCATTAGCAGTCTGGTCACAGGCGCGCTCTCCCTCCCTGTGTGTCTGAGCGCTGCCTGTTCCCTGTGGCAATACAGCTGGTAGAGCCAGGTCCCTCTGCATCTCAGGGAAAGGATGGGTTCCCAGGGCCCCATCGGCAGCGACCTGCCATCACTACAGCCGGACAAAGGCCGATGGGGAAGGAGCTGCCGTCCCCCATATCTCTAGGAAACGGGGACACTACCGTGACCCCTCGGAGCCCGTGGGAGCTCGGTGCTGGCGAGCAGCCGGGAGGGTGGCAATGCAAAACCACCTCTTATTCTCTCTCCCGCGCAGAAGGGCTGTGGCCACACGTGGAGGCAGACACCTGTAGCATCGGCACCGCCCAGCCCACACCGTGACACACTTCCCACCGTCCCGGGAACAAGCATGCCAACCCCTCGGTGAGGAGCCGGCTCTTAGGCAGAGGAGCACCGAGCTTCCCACGTCCCTCCTCCTTTGCTCTTGGGAAAGCCGCCCGACACGCGCCTGACCCTGCCTTCCTGCCCAGCCTCTCCTCGGCTCTTCCTTAGTCCTTCCCAATGCGCCTGGATAGCTAGCCAGGTTTTATTCAGTACCACAGCCTGATTAAAGCACCGCTAAATATTATCACCAAAGCACAATGCGAAGAGTGGCGCTTTCTGCCGTGCCCAGAGCCACCATCAGGCTGCCTACGTGAGACCCACTGGCATTCCCAACATCCCGACCATCACCGTGGCGCCCGAGCGGCCCACAGACAAATAAGGACAGAACTGAAGGACACAGCTCACCGTCCGTCTGTCCGAGCACTTCCACGGCCCGCATCACTCCGCTATCTGTGCATCACACAGTCCCACGCGGATCTACCCTACAACACCTCCTGCCGCTCCTCATTTCACACACCACGCCGTAATTTTTCCCCCTTTCTTTTTGCATCACACCATCCTCTGATACAGGGAAACAGGCTTTCTTACGGCCCCTGCGCACGAACAGACCCAGACCCTACCTGATCTGCAGCTTCGTCTCCAGGGAAGAGGAAGGGGAGGGGAGAAGGAGCAAGGGGAGGGTTGAAGGATTTTATCACCGGACACGGAGTTGTCTAACCCACAGCCAGGGAAGAGACGCTACTCTCTAAGTTTACGGAGGAGCCAGAGGGCTGAGAAGCCCCGTCTTAGGTGAGGGTGGAAAAACTCTTGGAGGGTGGAAAGAATTGTCCCATGAGGCAGACGTGGCCGCCAGGCTGCACGGCGCAGCTCTGTGACACACTCAGATGGGAGCCGAGCCTTGGTTCCCATCCAGCACTGCCCAACGTGCGGCTGTCACTGGGGAAAGTGGAGATATAACAGGCGAGAAACAAAGCGTGCGGAGCCTGCCTCCGGTTCCAGCTGAAATGGCTCCTAATTGGGGAGTTACCTTCCAGCATCCGTGCTGAACAAACAATGTGAATAACCAAGCAGCTTGCAGGCGACCTTTATTTTCATGTCTGTGGGAGATGATGTGGCCCACATTCCCTGCAAGAGCAGAGGAGCGGTGTGGGGAGCGTTGGCCTCTTACAGCCTTAAACATAATCCATGCCTACCCGGCGCACGGCCACTTTCACGTGGGCACTCTGTCTAAACCCCTTAATATCTCTTGGCAACACAGCCCTCCGGACTCCAGAAACGGACAGATTTATAGGGCAGGTCTGCACACCGCGCTGCCTTTTAGAAACAAAAAAGAGAAAGAAAAAGGAGGAAGAGTTGGTCTCTAATCGCTCAGGAATGACAATGAGGCAAAAGTAAAAGTGACCAAGGAGGAAGAGAAGGGAAAAACGCGGGGTTTTGTAATCACAGTGCCAGAGATATGGAATTTGGAGGTGGAGGGGGGGGGGGGTAGGGCAAAAAAAATCAATCTGGAAAAAAATCAGGATCCATTTTGTCCTCTTTGATCTTTATTTGTTTTTCCAGCGAGGTATTTTGAACTCCGCTCGGCGGCACGAACCCGAGCCGGGACCCAAGGCAAATACGGCCGAACACCCTTTTGCAATGTCAGGAGAGCGGCGGACGGGAGGCGAGGCTGATGCAATTAGGCAGCGCGCTGCCTCCCTGCCCCGCTCCCGGCCCCACGGCCCCGCGGTCCCACGGCCACTCCGCGGGGAGCCCCGCTCCCGGGGCCGTGCAATGCGCGCACACGTGCGCGGCCACTCCGCGCTCGGCTCCCGGCCGCTCGCCCCCCGCCGCAGCCCCGCACCCGCACACGTGTGTGCGCGCCGCCGGCCCCGCAGCCGGAGCGGTGGGCAGGTGGGAGGCCGAGGGTAAAGCGGGGGGATCGCGGGGGGTGGGAAGGGAGAAGGGAAGAAGGGGGAAAGTCTCTCCCGCACAAAGCCCCGTCCCGCCGCCGGCCCCGCCGCTTACCTCCGCGCTCTGCAGATAGAGCAGCGCCGCCAGCCCCCAGTGGATCCAAGTGAGCAGAAAGTTCATGGTTGCCGGCGCACGCCTCGGAGCGGGGCCCGCCGCGCTCCGACAAGCCGACAAGCCGCCGCCGCCGCCGCCCCGCTGCCGCGCTCTCGCCCGCTCCTCCTCCGCGCCCGCCGCTTCTCGGGCGCCGCGAGGGGCTCCGTGGGCAGGGGGTCTCCTCTTCGGGCTGTCCGCGTTCACCCGTCCATACGGCCGGCTCTCCGCCGGCCCCCGCTGCCGCTCTCGGTGGGCGCTCCGCAGGGCCGAGCGCAGGCTCCGCGGCCGCCCCGCCGCCGCCCGGCCCCCGCCGCCGGGCAATCCGAGCTCCACAGCGGCGCCCGTGCGCGGCCGCTCTCCCGGCGCCGGGGCAGGCAGGCACCCGCGCCGCGCTCGCTCTCGCTCTCGGCTTCGCGCACTCGCCACGAAGTTTGCGCGGAAAGTTTCAATGCATCTCTTTCGCCGCGCCCCCTCTTCGCGGCGAGCCGGGGTCGCCTCCCCCGGGGGATGGAAGGGGCCGAGCCCGAGCCCGCTCCGCACGTCGGGGTGGCGGTGGCGGAGGGGGCGAGCGGACCGCCTGCCTCCTGCCCTCTCTGCCTCTCTCTCTGCGTCCACCGCTTTCAAAATCGGAATAGTAAGAGGAAAAAAAAAAATAAGAAAAAAAAAAATCCCAAGTGTCTAGAGAGGGACGGAACGGGGCGGGGGGAGGCTCGGCAGGAAAGGGAGGGGAAAAAAAAAATCCCAGCGGATCAAAGTATAGGTGGGGAAAAAATAAATTAACCGAGAGGATAAAGCACGGCGACAAGCCAACTGCAGGTCCCGGTGTCCCCCGCCGGCGCGGCGTGCGCTCCTCGCCCCCTGCACGGCGGCAGCCGCGCTCCGCGCTCTCCAGCGGCGGCTCCGCGCAGCGCCCGCTTCCCCGCGCAGCGCCCGCCCCACCGCCCGCTGCCGGCGCTCTGCAACTGCTCGGCGCGGCCGCGGGGAGAGACGCTCCGGAGAAGTCCCACCCTCCTCGGCGGTCCCCTCCCTCCTCTCCACCCATCCCCTGTTACACGCCGGGCGAGAAGGCGACTGAGCGCCGGGGGTTGCGGCCCCCTCCGCCGTTCTCCCCGCCCGCCTCGCTCGGGACCGCGGTTCCCGGGGCTCCCGTGCCGCCCCTCTTTACCCGCGCCGCCTCCCCCCGCCCCCCCCCCCACCCCGGGCCGCCTTCCCCCGCCGCCGCCGTCGCGCCCCGCCGAGGGATGCGCGTTCGGGTCAAAATTCACCTCGTCCGTGGGAATCGCTCCAAAGTCCAGCGGGGCCGTTTGCGGGGAGGGGGCGGCGGGGGACGATCGGGCCGTCCCGGCCGCCGTCCGGCCCCCCCGAAGGCCTCCGCCGTTCAGATACGGCGATTTCTCGGCACCTACGTGCTAAAGGGGAGGGGGCGCCTCGGCTGGGTTTAATCTCCTTTATCCAAAGATAGTCGCTAGGTGGAGAGCCTGCCTGCACCGAACGCCCGCCGTGTTCCGCGAGGCAGACCCCCCATCCCGCTTGCTGGGAAGGCGTTTGAAGGGCAAAAAGGCAGCTCCATCTGCGGGGTTACCGCAGCGTTCCGCGGCCGAGCTCCTTCGCTCGCGTCCCCGCGGCGTTGCCCTGCACGTGATATAGCAGCACCACGCGCGTGTCGGCACGCAGAAATGAACCTCCTGCCGCCACCCTCCGCAGGGCGGGCACCCGGAGCCGGGGCTGCACGATGGGGGAGGCACGGTGAAAGACAAGGCCGTGTTATCGCTGGGAAGCAGCAGGTATTCCAGCACCGTGCCACAGCTCTGCGATACAGGCGACGCGTTGGCTCTATAGAGGCACCTGCTGGCTGAGAGGAACACACGGAGCTAACAACAAAAAAAAAGCCTACAAAAATGAGTCTTTGATTTCGGCGGATCTCAGCCCCGTTCTCCACTTTGTTCATGTTTAAAGACGAATATAGTGTTCCCCTTGGTACGGGACGGGGGGATGCGCCCATCCCGTGGAAGGCCGGGGGGTGAGCGAGGGCTCTGCCCGGCCCCATCAGCTCCAGCCCCATCTGCCCCACGCAGCCTGTGGTGCCACGAGTGCGGCCACCCCCTGAGCTTCTCCGCCCCTGGGGACAAACCCAGCCTGGAGAAGGACCCAGGCCTTTAGGGACCACAGAGGAGAGGTGGCTGCTGTTCAAGCATTGCAAAAGAGTCCTTTCTCATTTGCTCTCTCCTCTTTCTCTTCTTTTTTAAACTAATTGTTGCAAAGAGTCTCTGAAGAAACAAATATCCATCCAAAACAACTGGAGTTTCCCGTATTCGGACCGCGATTGCCAAAAAACGGCCTCCAAGAGATAGGGAGGCTGCAAGCATCCCCCAGAGGAGCAGAGGGGATGTTTAGTTGCTGAAGGTAATGCCAGATGGGAGATCCCGGGGACAGGGGCCGCTTCTGGCATCCCCATAGCTCCCTGTGAGCAGCCTTGCCTCCCGCCAGCCCTCTGCTCCTGGGCCAGCAGAAAGCAGCTTCCTCTTTATGTGGTAGATGAGGGTCCTGGAGGCCTTATTTATTTTTTTCTCTCCCACTAGGTGAGCAATTTATGAATGAATGTAGCTCTGCTTCAAACAAGCTGCAGTTTCCCCCCTCCCTCTGGATGGATGAAATCCCCAAAGCTACTGCGCTTCGGAAAGTCCCACACAGAAACCCAACAGAACAGATTAAATCCAGCAGCGCAGAGGGAGAGCCTTACCCCCTTAAAGCTACCATGTACTGTAAATAATGTACAGAACCCAGCTTCTAAAATTACCACTACGGGATTGCTCATGGCATCTTAGGTTTCGTCTGGATCCTGTGATCTTCCCACCTGCCAACATCTTGTTACCAGGAGAGCGGTGCGTGTGAAGGGTTGTGCAAATGGTCATGCACTTGCACAGATCCTGGCACGAGCGTGGGCACTCATGTGCCTCCCGTGTTAGAGTTACACCGTAATAAATACAGGGACAGGAGATGCTGACATTGCCACAGGGTCCACAGCGCTCACCAAAAAAAGCAAATGCGTGTCTGTGCCGCACTGCACTGGGAGCTGTGGGATCCTCATCACGTCTACAGCCCCTGAGATGGGAAGGAAGATGGAATCGAGGGGCAGGAGTTTAAATATGGAGCACTGAAAAGCAGGAGCTCCACGTTTAGGTACATCAGTAAGGCGTGTGGTTCGCAGAGAGGTTGAGTGATGGCAGGCTTGGAGCTACAAGATATGGAGAAGAACTTTGTAGAACCCAACCATCACTGAGGACTCCATCTTGCAGGTTGGATTCAGTTGGCATGGACTTCGAAGGGCACACAATCCAGCCCGTATTGAGGGGCTCAAAATACAAACATAGGAGCCTAAATGTAGGCGCCCATTTCTTAATGCCTCGTCCCATGCTAGTAATACCCGCCGTCCCATTCCTCTGACCTGAAAAGAGAAGGATGTAGGTAACCTCACCAGCTCTCCTCACAGAACTCATGGCCGAAAAGGGGGAAATCCAAGAAACACGTTCCCTGCATTTTGTTTATTTTCCTCCCCTCTCTCAGGTCCTCAAAATAACAGCCCAAGTGCTGCCCATGGGGGGAGCTCAGCCCCACTTTGAAATTGGAACAGGAAATGTGAGAAATGTGGACGTTAAAAAGCAAATGAAACAAAACAATATTTTCTTAGAACTTCATTTCATGGGCAAGTCTGGGGGGAATCTGGGTTTGGATAGTCTAAATTAGGAGAGAAGTCAGGGAAACAAAGAGTAATTTTAAACAGTTGAGTGCCAGAGCTATTTCTTAACACGCTGCTCGCTCTGATTTCAAATACGGTCCCTCGGCGCTCAGCCCAGGAGCAGCGTGAGGAAGTGGAAAGAAGGCCGGAATGGAGCGGGATGATGGGAGAGGCAGCAAGGTGAGCAGAGCCCAGCGCTTCTGGGGCTATTCTTGGTGCTTTCTTCCCTGCAAGAAGCCACAATGGCAGGAGAGTCACCACCAGGCTACGGCCAGATGGGCAGCAGCACCATCACAAGGCAGCAAATCGACAAACTGCGCGATCCTCGTTATTGGGATTATTTTTGCTTCGGTTGTGCTGACAGGGAAAGGAACAGCTGCAGGTATAACAAAAGGTTGCTCTGCAGAGACGCTTTGCCAACGCTCCCTCTGCTGTGGTTTAAATAGAATACATGCAGCGGGCATGGGCAGCGCGAGGCTCGCGGCTCCGAGCATTAGAGATGCCCATGCACCACCCACTGGCAGTTTCACTCGCCTGTGTCACTCCGAGTTTGCCCAGAGATCCACAGCTCCTTGAAAGAATGAAAGAAAAATGTTCAAGGGGCAGCACCATCCCTTGGTTTGTCCTCACGAGTTCATTTTGTACACTGGGAGCTTCTCTCGTAGTCTGTAATTGTGTCAGGTTGAGAGGAGTCACTTCCCTTGTCCCAGTGACCATCATCCTGTCTCTCACTGGATCCTCGTGTGATCCTTTTGCAGCAAGCAGCTGAGGCTGTGAGAAGTGAAGGTAACGGGACAGTTCATCAGTTAGCAGCAGCATTGCTTTAACATCTACAGAGACATCAGGATGCCAAAGCAGCTTTTTTCCTGCCCGAAGTGCACATAATGTCACCCTAAGGGACTTAATGTCACCCCAACTCATACATCTTCATCTAACAGAGCTGGTAGGAATACATGCACACGACTGTTGCATTAGTACTTCACCTTACACTTACATCACAGTCCCAGAAGAAATCTGATGGGGCGGCCTAACCTATTAAATCATTTCCTGGAGGGAAGGTTTCATTTGGGCTCGTTTGTTATCATTTGTCCCAGAGTTCGTATTCTACACTCACAGCATTGGGAGTGGGTGTTTTTCATGGCTATGGGTAGAAGAGCCAAAGGCTGATTTCAGGAAAGCTGTTCTATTGTTTTAGGTTGGTCACTTGATGTCTGTCCCAGGTGCTGGACACATGTTGCTTGCTGAAGGAGGTATGACTTGAACTTGGACTCAACACTTCTGTAACTAGCAAACAAAAATAAAACTGAACAAAAGCGTGCCTATTGCTCCCCTTGAGTCAAGTGGTCGCTAATGATATTGACTTGAACAACAAATATGCCAGTGCAACAACTGAATCAGAAGTTGGACAGTCAGCATGTGCAGCCCTCTGCAAGGATGGGCAAATGGGATTTCAGTCCAGAGGAACCCATCAAGCACCTATTCTATGTGCCACAGGTCCACCAAGTCCCTTCCTTCACCTTACACCGCTTTTCAGAGTTGCAGCAAAGGCCAAACTCTACAAATGCCACGTGCTACAGAAGGACAGAAGAGCACGAGGCTCTCCTCACACCTCAGCAACAGCAGCTGTGGTTTGCACCAGTGCCCCACACGACTTTCAGAAGTTGCTGGTGCTCCACATCAAGGAGAAAGACAGCAAAAACCAAGCGATGTGTGATCAAAGAGTGACTCCATCCTGCTCACAGTCTGATGGATGAAATTGTGGGGACACAGGGATGGCAGCGTGGATATGCCTCATGGCAAATTCTGTTTTTGCTCACAAGGAGCTTGAAGAGAACCCAGAAGCCTCTTTCTCCTCCAAAGGTAGGAAAATCCTCTCTTGTCTCCCTCCAGGAAGCAGGGGATTATCGCTGCAGAGGCATGGTGCCAGCAAGTACTCCCCCAACTTCCACTCAAATCTGCATGACAAGACCCAAATGTCTCTCTCCAATGAAACGGGGAGATCTGGGAGTTGCATTCTTCCTTTAGGGTGAAAAGCTGGGGAACCACTGCTGGCCAGCTCTAGTTGTTCTGGCAACAGAAGGGAGTGAAATGTATAGGCACCGAAACAACAACCGTTCCTCTTCCCCAGCAATTAGGGTCTGAGGCAGGGAACCTCCCCATCCCCAGACACCACTTCCCACAGATTACTGAAGACCTCTTTGCACCATTCCCTCCTCCCACCCCTTCCCACAAACCACTCGTGATCATCCCAGGCTCACCCAATCCCTCACGAAAACCTGCCCACTCTACCATGCAGGTTATAAAACCCAGCCGAAGGAAGTTGCAATCAATCACATCTATAACTGTATGCCAGTTAAATATTTCCATATTGAAACTAGATTACTATCTGGTGTGCAAACCGCAAACCATAGATAGAATTGTAAGGCTTCTATCTCAGAGCTATATTAGCACCTGGCTCACCACCCCAAAAACTTGCAGGTTTGTGGGGTTTTTTTCCCCAAATACCAGACTTGAACAACTTATTTGGGATAAATGGCAGTTTGAGAAGTCTATTGAGTGGCAGTTTGCACAAGGCAGCGTTTCAGTTTTGCTGGGACTACAAGCTGAGAGCGTTGAATACAGTTCAGTGAGCAATCTCATGACAGCGTATTGAGCCGCACAAAGCAAGGGAGTTTTCTTAAATTCCTTCAGCGTCTGGACCTTGCAGATGCCCACACACCTTGGTGGCTGGCTGCCCGGAGACGCACCTTCACGCCTAAAGGCGGCCGGGCAATACTCCAAACAGAAGAAGATCAAAACAAGGGCAAGCTGGATAATAGGAAGTTCCTGAGTTCCTCAGCTCTCCATCTCCTGGGGGAGTGGTGCTTCTCAGCGCTGGAACTGGAACGGAGCATTTCTCCAGAACAGAATGTAAGAGACAGCCTTCCTCATCTCCGGCCAAACTCCTCAGCCTCCTCCTTGTTAAGCATGATTTCCAAAATTCCTTTTTCCCTTCAGCATTTCGAAACCAAGTTCTTAGGGTAAATCTTGGAGTCAGGAACTTTGGTCCAAACAGCTTCAGCTTGAGACAACGCTTCACTAGTGCCAGTTCTGGGAAAACCTCTTTGACAGCAGCAGGACACAGCACAGCCAAGGCTGGAGATGCCTGGGATGCCAGGAATGCCCCCTTTCTTACAAATAGGATATTCATAAATAAAGCCGCTCTTCTTGAAGAAGGCTGGCAGAATCTGAAGTGGGCAATAGGTTTCGTGATGTCACCAATTCACAGAAAGGTCAAACATTAAAAGATTGAAGAGAAAAACAGTAGGGGCAGCTACTCATACAACTGTCATCCATCAACAAAATTAAAGTTCAAACATATGATCAGTTTCATCACTTCCAGCTTATTTTCTGCTAGCCTAAAAAGAAGTGTTTTTTCTGGAACTGAGCTATGGGTCAAAGAGCTTAGCTTTTGACATCTGACAGAAAAGCTATTTTTCAATATTGTCCATATTCTGATATATGTTCTTTTCTCCCTAAGGGGCCACATTAATTCTTTCAAAGCGTGGTGGATATGAGTTTGCAAATCTCCAGTGAATGTAGCATATTATCTCTTTCCTGGAAGCAATATAGTGCAGCTTTATCTCACTCTCCCTTCCTGGACATTTCACGAGAACTACATTGTGGGTGGACTAGCACGTTATCCTCCAACACCTTATCCATCTGTGTTATGTCACAGGGCAACACAGGGCCGTCGGGGCAGCGATCCAGGCCGGCACAGGGTAGTGCTTCTCCTTTCCTTACGATGTGAGGCAGCAGTGCTTAGAAACAGCAAACTGCTTTCCTAGAAGAGGAAAATGCATGGCCCTTGCACTAAAACGCTTGCTATGAAGTACCTGGCAGCTTGTTTTCCCTGAAAGCGAGCCGTAAAACCACACTTACAGCAATGCATTTATCCCTGGATAGTGCAAGTCTTGAGCCGGCCAATTTGCAAGTACAAGAGAAACAAGCAAAGTTACTGCCCTTAGTTTTGGAGGGGCTGGTTTTTGTGATCCCGGTTGCAAGGCAGAGTGCTTGGCTGGGGATGGTACACACCTGGCACTGGGACAAGGCAGGTCTATGGCCTTCTACCAAGGGGCCATGAGTAGAGGATTAAATGGGGAGACGCCCATGGAGATCATGGCAGTCACCAAGGGAATCATCTTAAATAGCACGTTGTTGCCCAGGTGCAGGCTGCGTGAGGGCCAACCTCACTGCTGGACAGCATTCTAAGGCACGCGGAGTTGAGGCTGGTGGCTTGTGCCAGGTTTCGATCAAAAGCGCTTGCCTTTCATTTTGCTTTGGACTGGGCAGCGAGAATGGAGGAGCTGCATCACCAGCTCCGATTTCATCTGGTAGAGTGCTTGGCGTACCCAGGTGAGTCAAGATTCATTAAGCAGCATTAAGAGCAGTACAGGCCATCACATCCCAGCAGCATGTGTTTTATATTAACCAGCCCGGACAACACCTGGACTAACATAGGAAGTGATGCCACAGCAGCACTGCTCATCTGCAGGAAAAACAGAGTGCAGCAGGAGGGGCCACATCCCAAAACACCTCCCTTTGATGGAAACTCATTCCCCATTCCTGTGCTAGAGGATGACTACTAGCCTGAACTATTGATTGGTTAGAGTCAAATGAACGTGGCTTAATGTGATTTGTTATGGGTAAACAGAATAAAGTCCAAACTAGTAATGTGCAAACATGGAGTTTTAAAAGGGTCTGCTTCCAAAGCTGAAAACATGTTAGCTTTGAGCTAAACCTCACTCTCCATATAGCTCTTCATGTCTGTAGATATGAGCGGGGAAGAGAAGCTGAAAGCAATAGCTAATGTGACAACTAATTCAATTGGCTGCAACTGTAGAAAATTGATAGGGGGAGCAAAAGGACAGGAAGACATTTGTGGACAGTAGATTTAAGAGCAACAAAATGCGTTTTTTAAGCTAAGACAAACCAAAGGATAAAATAAAATATTTCTGGTCTGTTTCTGTGGAAATGATGCATCAGCTTTGACTCAGTGGACTAAGTAAAATAAAAGAATAAATAAAAATAAACAACCTTGCAACGCATTAAAAGAGCTGCCAGAAAAAGTCAGTCATTTATTTATTTATTTATTTATTTATTTTGTATGTATGTGAATTTTTCAGAACAGGTTTTATAGGTCTAGAAACAAGGTGGCAATGAGCAAACTGTCTTTTCAATGGTATCCTGGCTTGTATCAGACACCATGCAGCGGCAGGAGCTGCTCCCTCTGTGAGGCCACACCTCCTGTACTGTGTTCCGTTTTGGGCCCCACGCTACAAGAAAGACACTGCGGTACTGGAGCGTGTCCAGAGAAGGGCAATGAAGCCGTGAGAGGTCTGGAGCACAAGGCTTATGGGGAGTGGCTGTGGGAACTGGGATTGTTCAGCCTGGAAAAGAGGAGGCTCAGGGGAGACCTTATTGCTCTCTACAACAAGGAAGTTGTTGTTAGGTGGAGGTTGGCCTGTTCTCTCACATAACTAGGTGTAGGACTGGAGGGAATGGCCTCAAGTTGTGCCAGGGGAGGTTCAGGTTGAGTATTAGGAAAAACTTCTCCAAAAAAGTGGTCAGGCAGGGGCAGAGGCTGCCCAGGGAAGTGGTGGAGTCACCGTCCCTGGAGGTGTTCAAGAAACATTTAGATGCTGTACTGAGGGACATGGTTTAGTGAGGAAATATTGGTGGTAGGTGGACAGTTGGACTGGATGATCTTGGAGGTCTTTTCCAACACTGGTGATTCTGTGAAACAAAACAGGGTGTGTGGAACTGCAGAAAGAAACCCAGAGTGCTGGTGGAGTGTCCACTCCCAAGCTTTTCAGTATTCAGCCCTAGAGAGTCATGCTGACCTGGTCTAGTGTTGGCAATAGTCCTGATCCAAGCGAGAGGTTGGCCTCAAATCCTTCAGTTGTCCTTTCCAATCTTTTCTAGGACTCCATGAACAAGAGGCAGGTAATTGTATGCCTACAAGGCAGCGTAATCAAATGGGATGAAATAAGAACTAATAAGAATGCATTTAAGGAGAAAGTACAGTTTACACCAGTGAGCCTAGATGTGTAGAAGATTGATCTAATTAGACTAATGAAAGCTTTTTTTGTGTGTGGTGTTGGTTTTTTTGGTTTTTTTTCAGTGAGATTATGAATTTTCTTGACAGAGGTAACAGGGTTGATGTAATTTACTTGGACTTCCTCAGGCCATTTGAGTTCATGGCGTAGGATGATACAAAATTAACATGAACCTTAAGGTTTAAATGCTATCTAGTTCATACATCTTAGGAAATGATAATGTAAGTGGAGAGTCACTGTTTGGCAAGTGGTAGTTTTGGCCCAGCTCCTTCAAATACAACCCCGAATGACACACAAAATGATTCTTATTGAAGACTGAAGATAACTCAAAGATGGAACTAATGAGTAATGAAGAGGATATGTCTTTGGTGCAGAATGTGGATTGTCTGGGTTCTTGCTAACAATATCCATTTTCATGCACAAATGTATGACTCGTAGCTTTGGAACAAAGCAAAAGACCTCCTAACAAAAGGGGTTTTCTACTCAAGCAGGCCAGAAATTTGAAGAGGACTTGGAGTTCATGGATATACACCAGTGTGAAATATAGCATCAAGAGTAATACAGTCCTGAGGTGTACAAACAGGAACTGTCAAACAGGAAAAGGGAGATTGCATTACCCCAGCCTTTTGCACCAGGACAACAGATCACTGCAAGCAGACCTGGTGCCATGAGCTGGGATGGGAGGAGCCAGGAGTGTTCTGAGAAGGGCCAATGGGTGACTGCAGCACTTGGAAAAGATGCCATGAAGCAGAGCTGCCAGGACACAGTCCATTCATTGGATGAAACGGATGGTCATGAGTGATTTGGTCATGGAGTGGAAGAGCCTTGCACTGGAGATAGCAATGCAATAGTAAATGGTTCTCTTCAGCTTAGTATTTACAAATATTAAAAGATGCAATGGGGGGAAATGATGCAATGAAACCTTGGAGATTAGAAATAAGGGGAAAAGATACAGCTGGGGAAGACTGCAAGAAGCTCTTGTCCATTTCTTGATGACTGGAGGTGATCCAGACATTATTTATTCATTTATTTATTTATTTATAGAAAAGAGCTTTGATGTTCTTCTGAATTCAAACAGGGATGAAGACAGGAAGCTCCTTTGGTAAATGTTACACGGATCAGATGAGATGGATCCAACAGCCCCATGTTTCTGAACCTTTTCCCCCCAAAATTGTTGGATTCTCTCAGAGTTACACCAGAGACAAACTTTTGGGTAGCTGAAGACAACTCTGTGGCTGGCAAGGCAGCTCCTGTGCCGAGAAGCTTGCCAAGGTCATATCCCAGGTCTGTGGTGGAGCAGGGAAGGGACCCAAAACATACTACCATCACCAGCGTTCACCCCATAGTACCACGATCGGGGCGGGCTGGTTTTCCCCTTGCAGCAAAGTCTCATTTCGTGCTGCCCACACTCCCCCCTGCTGGTCACACTGGCCCACGTCTGGCTCAGTTTTCTGCCTACTTTAAATTCTGGAGGTGAGGTAGAAAGATCGCGATGGCATCTGGTCCCCCGCCTGGAGGTATGCGGGATTAAAATATCCCTCCCCGGTGTGCTTCATCAGAGCACGAATTTCAGCCTGGATGGAGAGAGCTGTGAGGAATGCCTCTTTATTTGGCTGATGCTAGCAAGAAAATAAAGCCTGTGTAAACACTGCCATCCGTGTCAAGGAAGCCTCTGCTTGCAAGCACCACTGTAGGAAAGACTCCACAGCATCAAAGAGATGCGAGGGCCATTGGGCTACCTGTGAGCAGGAATGCCATTAACTCACTTGGATGTTACCTCATGCTCTGCATGACTCATGGCTGGAAGTGGAAGCACGATCCCATTACCTGTGCACTCTGACAGAGTGGCCGTAACCCCAGCAGAAATAAATGGTTAATAATTAACTTATTAGTATTGTTGTTGTTGTTATTACTAAGAAGTCAGACACTGGAGTACTAACTCAGTGGCCTGTCCCCCTGTCACCTCCTGCCAGCCACTCTCTGAAGACAGGCATTTGCTGCCCAAGATAGGGATTAAGGAGAAAAATGAATGAAGGTTTCCGTTTCAGAGATAGCTGGTAATAATTAACATGTGGCTAATGGAGGGGCATGTTAGTTGGGCTTTCCAGGGAATGTATCCTAGCTGCAAGAAGATGGAAAAATTCCAGAGTGAAATGCAACTGGCCTTGCACCTCATATTTCTTGTGCTCCCCAGATCCCATCAGGCCATTAGAAGGCCCGACTCTATGCACGCCGAGGTTACTCTGAGCGCTTTCTTTGTGTGTAAAGGACTCTGGGGTAAAGCTGCTAAACCCCAGAGAAGAAAAGCAGTGCTATACAACTATTGCACAGAGCGGAGACATGGGATACCCCCATCTCTCTGGCAGTATCTGCCAGAATAACCCTACGGACTTCTGCTGTAGCTCCCCCAACCCCAGCCTACTCTTTCAGAAGAAGTTGGTTTAACAGATCATGTATGGCCCTGGCTTCCACACAAAAGGTCTCTGACATGTCAATCAGCACAACAGACAGCATGTAGGTCTGGCCTGTGGGCTGTGCACCACCACCATCACTCCTTGAATAAAGCAATAAGAGAGCCCAGACCTTGCTGTAACAGGGACAGCACGGCCCCACCAGTGATAAGTTACATTTTTAGTGTATCTCTGGCCTATCTGGTAAGGAATCCAGCATTTATTTCCTCTGGAGTAGGACAATTCACGCACTGTCAGTCCATACACAGCCAGTTTTCAAGCAAGGAAGTGAAGAGCAGCTTCTCCCAACAACTGGGATTAGACATATTTATATACAAAGAGTAAAAAACACCATCAGTTTGTGCTATCATTGTTTACTATTGCATATGCAGCAGGAATAGCTCAAGATAGCATAAGAAAAATAGTTGGAGTCGTACAAACATATGGATTCTGGGGTATTTATGGGACAAGATAGCACAGTGAGGAAGGACAGATAAGGTGGTGCGGGAAGAAAATGAGAGACTTTGTGCAGGGCAGTTGAGAGGCTGAGGAAGACGTGAATTTGAATGAGAGTTTTAAACATCAGATGATCACCAAAGGGCAGTTGTGGTTTTCTTCTCATAAAACACAGAGACAGCGCAAAGGAAGAAAAACATGCTGAAATCTCAGCTCACATTAGTAGCTTATAAAAAAGGAAAATGTCTTTCTTTCGGCTCTGCACGGGCAAAGACTCACATGGGAAAGGGGAGCAAAGGACCATTAGTAATCACAAAACCCAATCTCCTGTGATTACCATCCAACCTTTAAACAAAAAGTCCTCACGAACTGCCAACTGTAACCATAATTCCATTGTCTTTGCTGCCCGGTCCCTCGGCTCACAGTTACAGGCACTCATGCAGAACGCCAGGTTATAATTCTGATAGCTGCTGGAGACAAAGAGAAAGTCCATCAGGGAAAGATAAATATTGTTCTATAAAGATCACCAACCAAATCTACTCAAATTCCAGAAGATAAGATCGTTAATAATTTCCTGCTCAAAGTGGTCGGCCCTGGCCTCTCCTGCAACCTCTTGTTCCCATGAAGATAACATTTTTGTATAAAAATTTCTTTAAAAATTACCCCAAAGTAAAGCAGTTTTCCCCCGAGTAACATTTCTGCCTCTAGTTTAGCAAATGTTGGCTTCGGGCCGCTGCGCTTCTTTCTTCTCCAGTGGGCTGTGTGGGGCTCCTGGAGAAATGCTGCTTCATTGGAGTCGCTCAAGCTCTTTATTTTAAGCAAAACGGAGTTTTTACCCATCTCCAAAAGATGTAAGTACTCTGTAAGCAAAAGCTACCTGTTCATCTTACCAGACTGTGAGCCCTTTCGGCTTTCCCTGGAGAACAAAGTAGCTGTAAGCAAATTTGGAAGTAAATTCTGCGTTTTAAGGGCTGATGACACACTTTGATCGCGAATGTGCAGAATCTCTTTCTGGAGCTGCTGTTATCTGCCAGTGGGCTCTTAAGCATTCAGACTTCCTCACATACACTAATAGCTGAATGTTTACAGGCCTGGATTTACTTCCAAGCATTTGCAAGCCCGTTTTGGTTTGGTGATGCATTCCCTTCAGCTAGAAAAAACATTTTGCAGGAGCTGCTCTCTGGCTCTTCCAGCTCTGAAACATTCCCACAGCAAAGCAGATGCAGAAGTGATTTTCCTCATTAGAAGGACTGTAAAGTGTTTGCATCTCAGGGTAGGGGAAAAGAGGGCTGGTCACTATTAGAATGACATCGTGTCACCTTCTGCAAACAGAAGGTCTGCTGCTACAACCACTCCTTAAAGCAGAGCAGAGCTCCTGCGCCTGCCTGGTGCTGCTGACTCTCCAAACTCCCACCCAGAGCTGTTCTGTTCGTGCTGCCCCACAGGAGCCATTTGACTGTGGGGCAGAAAACGGACCCTGCTCCCCCAGAATATGGTGTTTTGATTATTGCCATGCACCAGGAGGAACCGGTCTTGGAGCCAGATACAAGGCTGTGCTCCCACGGTGGGCATCGGAGGTCAGGAAGTTATCGCTTTATTTGTAAACATGAGAAAACTTCATCTGGAGTCAATAAAAACATGGAGTCCCATGGGGCCTTTCTCCAAGGCGAGCAATAAATACAAAGAGCTCATCCACACAGAGAAGGGAAATTGGCAAAGAACAGCAGCATAATCATATGTTACATTGTGTATCTACGGGCCCTTTGATCCCAGGATATTTACAAATATTAGTGAGTCATGCTTCTCAAGCACCTTTTTGGAAGGTATCATTAGATCATTTTCCAGATGAGGAAACCCAAGGGAGAGAGAAATGATCCTTCCATAGCCACACAGAGCGTCTGTGACACAGCCGAAAGCAGAAACCAGATATTCTTGCTTCCAGTCCTTTGTTTTTAATTATAGCAACATTCTTCCTCTCGTATTTTAGGCTGTATTTTATAACAAGTCATGTATGAATACACCCCTGTGGATGACATTTCTTGCTGGTTTACTTTCCAAGAGTTACAGTAATACTTTACTCCTTACTCTAAATAAATGTTAACTGATCTCCTTATAGCAGAAAACCCCATTATAAATACATACCACAGTCACACAGATAGTGTTCCTTGTACGAGATAGCAATCATCTTTACAAGCAAGCAAAACAATACTGGAATGTTTGAGAGGGAAATTTTAACAGATGGATCTGCTTATATGAGTGAATGCAAAGTAATGTTCTGCTGTGCTATCTTGGTCTGGTCCAGCAACTGTCATAGTGTCTTAAGGGCTCAAATTTACAGAGACAGAGTTTGTTGTTAGCTGGTCTCATAGAGAGGTAAAAAAGAAATGAGAAAATGGTCAAGTACTCGCAAGTAGGTGAGAAAGCAGCTATCTATTGGCTCCTTTATTACAGGGCCTGATAAAAGGAGCAGTGCCCTTTGGTGACACACCACCTAGCACTGCTCTTTTGCTCATGTCATGGATAAGCAATGACAATTGACACTAGATGACCTAACCCAATAGCAGCTCTTCTTTCTTCTAGAATACCACAGCATTTTCCTCTTTTCTCTTTCCTTCTTTCTTCTCCTTTCCTTCCCTTCTTTTTCCCTCCCTTTCACTCTTTCCCTTTCCCTCTTCCCCCCCACCCCCCTTTTTTTTTTTACAGCTTACAGACCCTTGGCATATAGTCTCCCATGCTTTAGAGGCAGAACACTGTCATACAGTTTAGGCTAATGTGATAACTACACTTACATACAGGACCAGTACTTACTGATTTTTGCAGGCCATATCAAAACATTCAGATCCTCCTGTCTCCTCCCCTTGAAAACTATAAAATCTTCCCATCTAATCCATAGATAAAGGGGTGAGCTGGGCCCCTGCACTGATTCTGTTCCCTACCACCCCTGAGGTGGTATGGGAATTTGATCCCTTTATCACTTTCTCCTGGGCTTTCCCTTGAGCCTCACTCTTCTTTGCTCTCATCCCTGATTTATCTGTAATTGCTCTGGATTTTACCAGAGGACGTTTTGCTGGTGCGATAAACCTGTCCAGATGTTGGCATTTACATCAGAGCTAGACGTCTAGACTTACTCTAACAGTCAGCGGAGAGAAATAGGCAATCTGGGGCACGGGTAATTTCATTTTCGGGTAGATGTTGAAAAGAGCTCAGATGAACCAAGTCCTGCGAGTGCATATCTCTTCATTGCTTTACAAAGATTGCCTGGAGCATTAGCTCGAACATAAACATCAAAAGTTAGGTGAGATGAAAGTGTGTGGTCCATAGAGCAACTAGTATGAAGGCACTTCAGTGTTCACCAGACTTTGGGTCTTTTGTAGTGCATGAGGTAGTATCTATGCTTGTGTTTTTCCCGAGAGGGGATCAAATTGTAATAGAAAATAAGGGAGATGATTTTCTGTGAGGAAGGCACAACTGTAAGCATCTTGTCTGGGAGTGGTATCCACTCACAAGGCTGAAGATGGCTTGGCCTGAGCTCCAGCCTCAATGGCTTTGGTTCAAGTACTTCTGCTGCCATCAGTGGAGTCAGATTGCCTTGTCTCAGCAAGGAGAGGAATTTCTCCACAGAAATCTCCATCTATGGGAAGTGCTGCTTGTCTGGTGTCACCGAGCATTGCCAGTATGATGCCGTCTTCCATATTTTAGCTCGTGTTTGCCCAAAGTCATGCAAAGCAAAATGCTTCATCTCTAAATTTATACCTTGAAGGTGTATCAATTCAGTTGTCTTCATCAGCACAGTTTGCCACTTGTCACCAGTGAGACGCTGTCTTCTCCACCTTGTGGCCGGAGACCACATACAGACCTCCTTCAGATGTAAACAGCAGGTGTGGCAATTACTACTTCTGCAGATGATGTAGATGGAGAGAGTCCAGCAACCCTAGAGAGCAGACTTGTAATCAAGTAATGACATACTCTCTTATGTAGATGCTAGAGTAATTGTAATGGTAGTAGCATGACTGGTGGGAGAATGAAAACGAAAAGCCACCCTCCTCTCCAAACCAACCATTTCTTCATGTTCTTCTTATTAGAAGACTGCAGACTTCAGACAAGCACTTCTGCAGATTCTGGGTTTTTGTTTGTTTGTTTTTATAATTTGGTTTTTTTTTTAATCTTTCATTGACATCAGGACTGGATCACATTCTATTCATACCCATCTTCAAATCTATCTGCATTTACACAGTATCAGGATCTCCACAAGATCATTAAAGACATCACCCCATAACTGAAGGGCCTGGCTCACTGTGAGAACTCTGCTTCCCCAAAAGCAAATGTTCTAAAGGTGTCTGTGTAAAGAGGGAGGGGGTTTGGGGAGCTCACTCTAAATTATCTTCCTAATCCAGTGGAACTGTTCAAAAGATTTTGCACTCTGTATAATATTCTAATCTCTGTTCTTCCACAGTCCACTATCGCTTCCATTTTGACTGGGTGAAGGTCCTAGTGAAATCCAAATCACTGTCCATGACTGCTGAGTTGTTTTTGATTTCAGACAACCTATGCGTAAGGAATGACTTACAAGTGCGCTCTCTTTGCGTTTATGAACTAAGACTGTTCCCAGTTTTCCTTTTCTTGTTCTCTAGGAACGCTTATTGGCAGAAGAGCCTTTGTTTCTTAGAAGTTCATCAGCTCACCATCTGTTTCTCCCATGATGTCACCGCTCTCACTTTTGCCTCATCATTACTTCCACGGCAATCAATCAGAACTGGATGTCTCAAATGTCTGACCTTCAGGAAGAATTAAAACACAGAACAGAAAGGAGATGAAGAAAAAAAGGAAAGAAAAAGAAAAGATAATGGGAATTGAAACCAGAGAAAAGACAAAAGTTCAGTCTCTGATTGCCTCTAAATGTGATTCTTCTCCTGTACTGTGGCATCATCTTTCAAGAATATTTTAAAGTTGACTTCCAAAGAAAAACTGTTTCAATTTATAGACGTTTAGAGGTAGTTAATCATGTTTTCATAGCGTTTTTAAAAGGTGATTTTCCTTCATCCTCACACTCAGCCTCCTGTACCCTGAATAACAAGAGGGTAGTGGGAGAATATAGACGGTTCTTATGTCATAAGAAAAAGAGAATAGCACAAAGCTCTTCTAAGTTGAGAGATTCATTTCTTTTGCTTAATATCGATGCCTAATAAGTATAGGAGAAAAATCAATCTTTGTTAACAATCACTGCTTTGTAAATGTAGATAGAAGACATCTGCCAGTGCTGAAACACATCAAAATCAAGGAGGATCCAAACACAAGATCTTTGTTGTTTCTAGCAAAGAAACAAGCAAACCATTCCCTCTTCCCATTTTTCTTTCTGGTGCTGATCACGCAATGTCAACAAACAAAGAAGGCCATAAACCCAGTTGTATTTTGCCTTAGCAGGGCACCTGTAGCATGTGCTTGCTCTTACATAAAACAGAGCTTTTAAACTGCTTTTTATTGCTCCCTCCAGTATCAAGGTGCCCACAACATTCCAGCCAGGAGCTCTCAGCTGCTTCTGGGGTTGTAACAATGCCAGAAATACCACTGCAAAGAGAAAGGCTTCCTCTCCATATACCAGGAATAACATTTTCCACAGATCCCCAGCCTGCGCAGGTTAATGTGACCACAGGCTTCTTCCTCAGCCCCCTGCCGTGTCTATCATGATGAAAGTGTTTGAAAGCGCTGTCTTTGTACGTTAAACTTCCTGGAACCAACAGGAGGGCTCAGTGTGGCGTTTTGCAATCTGAGCATCCATCTAAGGGGCCGTGTTCCTCATGAAGTCCCAGCGCTGTGTATGCTGCATATCTGCGCTAGCAATTACTGCAAAGGGGTGCAGCTGAGCCTGATCTCAACACAGCTGAAGCGTGATTGCTGCCAAGAACAGAGTGTGTTCAGCGCTGCATTAAGAAGTATGGTTCGTCTTCAATTGCAGGAGCGCTCCTTGTTCTCATTACCTCTCCTGGGTGCCAGAGTCTTTGAGGTAAGCGAGAGAGTCATCTCCCACCTTGCCACAATGAAAACAGCTTTGGAACCTCATTCAACTGGAAATTATTCCCTCTAGGTGTATGTCTGTCCTCACTGGAGGATCTGGTACATCCTAAAGCTAAGCAATTTCTCATTCACCTTTTATGCCTCTGTGTGTGTGTGGATATACATACGTATATCCATATGTATTCATCCAATAATCTCCTGGAATAACATTTCGTTTGTCTTTGGTAATGGATAAAGTTCAATTTCCAGACCATTTAATGTGTCTTTCATTTCTCTGATTTTATCCTTTCACCCTCCCCCCCCCTAAGACAAGTACTCCTTTCCCTACATCTCACACTTGAGAATAGAGAAGAATAAGTACAATGGTTTTTATCTGATGGCAATGTCTCATTCTTTTTCCTTGCACATCTAATTCACAGAATCACAGAATTATCAAGGTTGGAAAAGACCTAAAGATCATCTAGTCCAACCATTACCAATACTTCCCAGCTAAATCGTATTCATCAACACAACAATTCAGTGCATCTGCACAAAGAAGTTCTTCTGAACAGACCTCTGGAGCTGATTTTTATATTAATTTTTTTTTAGTATCAACGAGAAACTGTGGTGGGACATCAATTTTTGTGCTTAGTGTTTGGCTACTATCAGCCAAGCAGAACTAAGGACAGACCCTTGAAGATGGTATTTAGGTTCACTCCAGGAAATGGAGTGATAAGATGATCATTGTAAACACACATGAAGAAATGATGGCTGCGATAGCGCATAGTCACCATACTCTCCCAGATGGCCCTTCCCAAGAGTCCAATGTTCCCCTTGCACAGTTTCAAGCAAGACGCCCATCACTGCTGCCTTCTTCTTCAAACATTACATAAGTGCAACTGATCCCTTCCAGTAGCTGTGGATGAACACACCACTTCTGACAGCTGAATCAAAGAGGGCCCCACTAATCTCCAGCCGCATAGTTTGTTTCTACATATCCACGCTCAGACTCTTCTCCATTTCCCGCTCTCCCTCACCCTTGGTTTCAGCTTTTCTTCCTCTTTCCTCATCCATTGCACCCCACATCTCGCTTTACCCTCAGTATTCTCTCTCCATTCACCCTTATGTTGAATGCACAAACAGCAGTGGGTGGAGCGGCTGCTGAAATCTTACTGGATCCACAGTATGGGCAGTGGGGTCTGCACACACATCAGAACAAAATCTTGAGGGAAATCCTAAAGCCAAGCTACGACGTCAGGATTTTGCTCGAAAAGCAAATAGATCTGTAGCTAAGAAAATGAACCCCTGGCACTAGACGAGAGAAGCAGGGGGTTTTGAAATTGGGCTTCTTGCCCAGAAGTCCCCCTACTAATCCCTGCCTCTGACTTTTGAGGGTGATCCAAAAGGAGAGTTAATTTGCATCCAGATTCTACGACTTCGGGAGGAAAAGCAAGGAAGACCTTCGGCTTCTCTCAGCCTCTCAATGACCACTTCACTCACCGCTGCACTGGCCCAAGTGTTGGCCTCATCAAAAGAAACCAGAGTACAGAATTTATTCTGGGAAATACAGATGGGAGTGAAGGGAAGGAGGGGAGGGGGGAGATCTGTTTCCATGGTTTCCAGCTCCTTCTTTCTCAGTGTTGCTTCCCTCCTTTTAAGCAGTTAATTTCTCTAGTTTGGGGGCTCAGGACCAGCCCTGCCTCCACTTCAGTGTTTCTTGCACCACAACAGGGGCTTTTGCACCTCGGCAAGTCCTTCACAGAGAGGACAAGGCGGCAAAGGGAACAGTCTGCTCCTGCTGATGCCAGGGCAGGCTCTGTGATGTGCTACACCCTGCGTGTGTTTTGAGGTCGCTTTGCCCCACCGCTACTTCCTCCTGTTCTTCAAGCAGCACCTCAGCTGCACTGAACCATAAGGGAACGTAGTACCTGGGGTAAGCCACAGCCCCCTCTCTCTCTTGCTACTTTCCCAGGGGCAGGAGGTTCTTTGCAGCCCCCATTTCTCTTTCTTAGCTCCCCTGAAACACCCCAGCAACTCTATATTTCACAGAGAGCAGCCCATGAGTCTAACAGCCCCAGCGGCTGCACACAATTAGGTTCTGTTGGTGGCATGCTGACCGGGTCCCCATGCCATGCCCTCCATCCTGACCTCTTGGCTCTTCCTCCCAGGCAGTCCCTCACTCCTTCCCCTCAAATCCCTTCCTGAGCAGACCCTCCCCACAGACCAGAGGCAGACGTTCCCTCTGGAGACTCTGTAAAGGAAAAGAGTCAGCTCAGAGAGATCTTTTGTATTGCCCTGAGCCCTGAATTTTCCTAGGAACACCTCCCGCTTGCTTCTTATACTAAGAAATGAATGTAGCAAAGCTTAGAGTTGGGCTCATGGCTACAAGTCCAAACACAAGAAAAGGGAAAGCAAGGCTGAAAAGCTAGCTACCCTATAATTAAAATATGAAAAGGATTAAGCTTATCTTCTCCTTAGGAAGTAGAGGAGAAGTGGGAAGTGGCAGTGTAAGGGGCCTACAGTTGAACAAGCTTTGTTTGCAGGATAAGTGGCTTTTATTCCTGGTGAAGAGAACTAAGCCGTGTTTACAAATAATGCTGACAGTCCAGCCCTGACTGTGCTCCAAAAATGCCCCATCCCTACTCCTGGATTGCCTCAGCACTGCGTCCCCAGAGGCAGGGAGAAGCAGTAAATCACAACAGCAATCCAAAACATGACACAGAGTTTTGAGCAATATTTTCTTGTGCTTTGCGGTACATAGAGGACTGCTGTCCCCACATCCCACTGGCAATTGCTCTGGTAACAAAAATATTATTGTCTGCGCTATGACAGACAATAAAGACCCCTCAGGCTCATTGTTTTAGAGCCGGGATTTAGCCCAAGTATCCTTACCACGCCTCTGCCTCTAAATGCTGTGATTCAGTGATTTGGCTGTGGGCTGGAAAGTGGCTCCCTCCCATCTGCTGCATGGCTCGGCCCATAGGTGGGACAGAGGTGATGCGAAGACCTCGGGCCGGCCTGCAGGACAAGGGCAAGTCACACCCCTGTGTGAGAGATGGTGTTTAGGAGCCCTTTGGGAGGAGAACGGCTGAGAGGTGACCGGTGTGCCACCTTCACCCTCCTGCCCAGCAAGCAGCGGGCTCAGCTGCTGTGGATTCCTTCCATCCCACGGCCAAGAGTTCCCAGGTCCTGTGTCTTCTGAACCCTAGAGGGTACTAGAGAGCAATATTCAGCCTCCTGAGAAGCCGGCTAGTTGCCTGTGGTCCCGGTGGTGTCTTTCATGATAATAGGAAGTTACTATGTATACCTTGGAGAAGCCTTGGAGACACGGGGCCTGAGCATCTCCCTCAGTCACCACTGCTCTCTGAAGGAACCTTTCAGAGGCTGTTCAATACAAGGGACATTACGCAAAGCCCTGCAAAGGATCTACTTCCCCCTGGTGACCGCAGAAGGGTGTTAACTCACACATGGTCATCAGCAGCCCAGCTTTAATGACCAGAAGTCCCTTTGTTATCACCACTTGTGTTTTACAGGATATATTGCTCAGGTACCACGGTGATGTGGACCAAAATAAATAAATATAATCCAAGGAGCGTAAGAACTGGTACTGCATTGCTCCAGACCTCCAAGCAGTGAATCCACATACCCTGAGAAGAGCGAAGTGTGAGCACATACACTGCCCAGCCTGGAATCGTAATGCAGAATGGGATCATCCCAAACCCATCCCATCTAGGCACTCGTCCAAGTTTTACATGTTCTGCAAGCTCAGACACAAGAGAAACATTTTTGCCCTTTCTGCTTTGCCCTGTGATGAGAGAAGAGCAGCAGAGACTGGGTGGGAAGAATATCAAGAGGACCCCACCAAATGATGTCCTTGAAAATAATGACTGGTCTTGGTGACTTGTTTCTGCCTCCTGAACCACACACAGCCCTGATGCCAATAAAGCCTTTCTGCCTCTGGAGAAAGGAACATCCCTGATTCCTGACAAGCTGGTGTGCCAGATGTTGGCACCGATGAGGAGCATATTGTCTGTTTGCCAGCTTTGTGAGGTTGGCATGTTAATTACACCTAAATGTACAGACAATTCGGATCAGATCTAACTGCTTGCAATTATAACTTCCTATCTGGATGGCAAAAGCACGCAGGAGTTCGCAGTGCATGGAGTAAAACAAAGTACGTGTTCAGAGCAGCAGAAGAAAGAGCCTGAAGAGCTTCCTAAAGAGTGTGTGTGGAGGGGAGGAAGTGTGCCTTTCTTATATCTTACCTCATTTTAACTTGGTGGAACTGCAACATGTGTCCTATTGCATAGCTGAGTGTGCCTGCAGTCTCTTTTTGGAGATCATTTCTTAAATGTGGGATTTTCTTGTTCACAGCCTCTTTTGCAGGCTTGCTGAGCCATATTTCTGTGATCCCTGATGTTCCCAGGAATCAGAGACACACACTAAGGAAGGTGGGGGGGGAAATCTCATCTGATAGCACTTCATAACATTCTTTCATCCCTTCTGGATGCAAGTTTCTCCTTACACCAGCTGTCCTCTTCTTGTCCACTATCTGCTCAAACCTCTCCTAGCTCTTCTCCTTGCATAGATATGGGCTCTCCCATATTCCATAGTAACAGCACATTCAATCCTGACACCACTTCCACAAACAACCTGTTTGAAAGATAGAAATGAAGGAAAGGACGTGGTGGGGACAGTTCATTGTTTTAAACCGATTAAAAAGCTTTTAGTAAGAGCTTTATACAAGATTTTCAACAAGATAGCTCTGGCCCAAGCCAGGAGAGGTCTCCTTTCTGTGACCCAAACCAAGGATACAGAAGTTCTGGATGTTCTAAGTTGTTGTTTTTTCATTCCTCAGATGAATTAGAGATATAGGACATCCAAAGACGTGCCCCTAAACCATTCCAAATAAAGACAGCCAAACTTTAGCCCTCCAAAGATCTCACGTGTCTAACAAGTCAAGAGGCTCTGACAATGATTCAGGGGGAGGACCTTCGCAAAAACTCGTTCCCATTTGAAAACACAAACAAAAGCTTCAGCCTTGAGCTGCGAATGGGTCTGCAAACAAGCTGAGCTCTTTGTGTCACTGAACAGATCTAAGTAACTTGCAAAGCAATCTTGATGCTCCCCATGCTCTTCAGCATAGCTACTGCTGTCATCTTAGTATTTCCCTGAGTTTGAAAGAAGATATTATAGAAGCCATTCTATAGAAGTCATAAAGAAGCCTTGTCATCTTGCAAGCAGGAACAGAATTAGATTTTTTGCTTTAAAATTTGTTATTTTCCAGCACTAAACCATCTTGTTTTCAGGCACTGCAACCTTACATAATTAAAACATATTTGTTAATTCTTGAAGCACATCAGATTTTACCTGGCTGCATCCACAGTGCTGTAGGAAACCTGACCAGGAAGTGACCTGAAGCCCTGCAAAGCCCATGCCTTGCTCTATCCCTATGCACCCATCCCCACTCCCAGGTGCAGAGTAGTTGCAGGTCAGCACATGTACAGCCACGGGCAGCATGCCCTGAATCAATGAAACCACATCACGGTAGGAGAAAAACCAGATAAGGTTGGTCATGAGTGCAGGCTCAGGCCCAAGCACACATTCAGGAGGTATATCCCTGATGGAACCACACAAGAAGCAGCAGCAATTCTGGCAGCAGCAATCAAAGCCTAAGTTTCCAGTAGGCTTTTAAAAGCGTCAGACCTCCTGCACTGGCCCAGAGATGAAGGCACATTCAGAAGCTATTTACTGCACTTCAGGTTCTGTTTTCACTCCATAAAGAAAATAAATGTTTTGGCCACGAACACAGTCAGTTGTTTGGCTTTTGCTATGCATTCATGGGGAAACTTCCTAGTAACATCTTGCATTGTCATCAAATACCACAAATTTGTTCCTTTCCACTGAGTTAGGCTTAGGCTTGAATCCTTGATTCATAGACTTTGAACTTGACTCAGGGTAACATAGTTTTATCTGAGGTTCGCAGTCTCTTAAGGCCATCGAGGGCCAGCCAGAATATCTCGTCTGACCTCCTGCCACCCCCTAGGCCACAGACTTCCACAGTTCAAGAGTTGTGCTTGGTTTCAACAAATCTCTGCTAGCAGTGCCAGGAGAAACCCCAAGATTTTTGTTTTCCAGTGAAGAGGAAGTCCAGGTATTAACTAGCTGACTTCTTTTTTTTTTTCTCCAATAAAATTTTGAGAGCGGGAGCTTTAACGCAATGGATAGTACAGCAGTGACAGCAGAGCAGCAAGGTGGCAGCAAGTGAGGATTTGCATAAATACAACAGGTGTGTGCACAGAAATAAAGGAAAGAAGCTGCTTACCCTTGGAAGACTGCACAGGTAGGCAGGGATCTCCAGAAAAATACCCTTGCTTGCATTGCCAACCCTTAAATGAGGTCTGGGAAGGGGTGGATCCTGGCTCCACTCCTTCTGGTCACCCAGATGCACTGCATGCACCTGAGCTCCCCTGGGTTGGCCCTGCCCTCCCACCAGGTGCTCAGTCACTGGTTCAAGCCATCACTTAGCATTTCCACTATAGAGCTACACAAAGACAAAACTGTGGTAAAATCTCCATTACTCCAGTCATAGAATCATAGAGTCATTAATTATGGTAGGAAAAGACATCTAATATCATCTTAACCAATCACCAGCCCACCCCCACCATGCCCACTAATCCATGCTCCTCAGTGCCACATCCACACGGCTCCTGAACACCTCCAGGGTGTTCCTTTCGTCCCATCCATGTGAGGACAGACCAGACCGTGCCCAGCTGTTCTCAGTGGTAGCTCAGGACAAGGCCTTTCGTGTCAGCCATTCTGCCACATCTGCTGCACTGGCACTGGAGCATTTCTCTGCCTCTTATCCCCACTCTCTCCACACCATACTTGAATTCAGAAACACAAATCAGACCTGAAAAAATATGATTTCTGAAGGCCAGTTATTCACATATAATAAAAAAGCTGAGTTCTATCTGTAACTACAACCAAAAATCTGTGTTGTAAAAACTGAGCTCATTCATAAAGAGAAACAAAAGGGGAAGCTGTGTGCAAGGAGCAATTCACAGAGCACAGCTCCAACAGCTCTGGCCATTCACATCCTCTGCAGATCTTGAACACCCATCTGCTTCACCTGGAAACACACATGAGAGAACAGAAAGGAAGGTGAGATGATCTTCTCCCCTCTTGAGTACGAAATAGCAATGACATGATGATTTATGAGATACTTCTCTCTTGCTTTCACCATCTAGAGAGATTCAAACTGCCTGGCTGGTATCAGTACTTATGGCCAAATTCCTGTGGCAGAAATTCTTGCTGCGTCAAGCCGGTGGAAAAACAGAAATTCTGCTTTGTGGGGAATTCCAGGACCTCTGCTTTCTCCCAGAATTAATTGGAAAAGTCAGAAATCAAAACTATCTGCAGAATGACATTACCAAGCAAATTGCTTGGATGTTTGGAAGAAAAGATAGGCCAGCCTGAGTTTTCCAAGTCACAGCGTTCTGAGAAATAAGCCAAACACATTGGACATTTTTGTGCTGCAATTCCCAGAGCCACACCATGCTGCAGTAAACACGTGCAGCATCGCAGACAGCATCAGATGGCCCTGCAGAAAACAGTGTTCTCGGTCGTCCCCTCGCAGACACACCAGGTTGGAAGGAGATTCCTTTCCTGGAAGGGCCATTTGCTGGGCTCTCTTCTGCTATCTGTGCAAGGTGAATGTATGTTTATATTGTGAGTACTTTCTCCTTCCTCTGTCATTACCTCTCCCACTCACTGCGTGTGTTCCAGTGCAAAGGAAGTTACAGCTGACATAAGAGAGGGACAGGCTTTTAAGATGTTCTCCAGAGCCTTGAAACAAAGGCTACTACAAGGAACTCTCTGTGCTCCTTCCTGCGCAGAGAGTACACACACACCCACACAGCAGCTCCTGAAGCCTGAATTATGCAATCCAGTTCAGCACCAGTACGGCTCCGAGTTCTGAATGCTTGTTTAACTGAGATCACAAGGCTGAGTAAGAGTGACTTCATCCCTGCATCCTTTCACTTCATCAGGAATGGGAGTAATGGGTCAGCAGCAGGCGGCTTTGTGAGGTGGTGCTCAGAGGACACAGTGTTTCCAGTGTGACATCACATGGGACTGCAGCCTCCAACACCCAGGCTGGAACTGGAAAAAGGGCAGGAACAGACCAAGGCTGGGCATCACTCTTCTACGTCAGAGCTGTGAGGGCTTTCCCTATATCAAAGCAGAAACAAAGAGATTTCATGAAATAAGCAATCTCAGGACAAGGCTTCTCCAAGTGCTAGGACACCACGGAGGATGGTTTAGCATAAATATGATGAATTAATTGTTCTGCTAAATCCAGACAGCACCTCTTGCTTCCAGGTTGCTCAGAGGCATATTTACCAAGGGCCAGAGCTGTATCAGCCAATTCAGTTCTGGGGAGTGACTTTTAGTGAGACTTAGATGGAGAAGAGGTGTGAAACTTCCCAAAAGCTTCATCATTCTCACTAATTCTCCCAGACAGGAGAACCAAAGGCTAAGTGACTTGATTGCATCCCTCCTCCCACTTATTCCCTGTTTAGGAAACAGACACAGCAGTGTGCCACAGTGTTGAGAGTGACATGTTGTCGCAGTTACTGAGATTAGTGGGTACTAGTGGATACTCAGGAAGCAAGACAGATAGAACAGTGCAAGAGGAGAGACAGATTTTCCCTAGGTCTTCTGCTGCACGAGCCAGACTTTCTGATGAGCTACTGAGGGTTCATCTTCATGACCAAATGAACCCTCATGGTCTACAGTCCAGCACCCCTCCCAAGCTATCTGACTTTGCAAGAGAGGGGTTATGCCTTTCTGGCTCCCCTTTGTGCTTTTGGAGGCTTATCCTATAGCCCCAAGTGCTGTTCAGGAAACTGCACGGCCCTACAAACCCTTTCCCGGAGAACTGGCAGGAGAGCTGTCTCTCTGAACTAGGGCAAAGGGGGTGAATTATAGGAAGCCCCTGGGTGACTAGCAGGATGGGCAAGCCCCCAGAGGACTAGCAGGGGCTGGCCTGCACCCACATTGCAGAGCAGTTATGTCAGCAGCCTTGGGGTTTTGCTCTAGCCCATCTTCCTGGCTGGCCAGCCAGCCCAAGTTGAAAGGCATCTCTGATTTATAGGGATGTGGGTGTGGATGAGATACAAGCTACCAGCAACACTGGTGTTTTAATCTTATTAACTCTGCAGTGAACACCCACCCTAAGCAAAGAGGCAAGGGAGGCAGGGTGACTGTTACAGAGAGCAGGGCAGTCAGGCTTGTAGTTCTGGTCCAGTTATAGCCTTCCCACTCTCCTTCCCTTGCCTCACTCACCCAGCAGCCCCCTGGCCACCTGCACAGGGTGGGAGCAGGTTGTGATTTTAATTTCAAGTCTCCATGACAGGGGATGTCAGCAGCCAGGCCCCCTCCCTCTGGCCCTCATCCCTCCTCCACCTCCTCCCTGAGACCCCACAGCTGGGCCCAGCGCACGCAGTCAGAAATGGGAGCTGTCAGCGCAATCACTATGGGTTTCACAACCTCCTATTACTGCAGCTTTATGGTTTGCTTGCTCTGTGTGTCAACATACGTGGACACATACTGTGTGTCTGTGGAGATACACGCACCCATGTGTCACGTCACCCATCTCCTTCAGCACAGGAGATCACCAGGTCAGTGAAAAGGTGATGTTCATGGTTTGGCATCCGCACGTTTCATGGCCTCCCTTTGTATCAGATGGGCATGGGAAATTCCTGCTAGACTCTGGCAGCAAGACTCTCCCTTGGCTAATTTTTAATGGCAAAGGTTTTGTAATCACCATCCAAGCCTGAGGAGCAGAAATTCCTGAGGGGTAATTGGCTTTGTCGGTCTGTTGGGCGCACTCAGTCTTGATCTCTTCAATTACTGCACACATGTACCTACTTTCACACTGACACGCTGGCGAGGACAGGCCTGCCGGCTCACGGATGGATATGTGTCTTCAAGCAGCACAATTGGCCTGGCAGCTAATGCAGCACATGAGACTAGCAAGGCACACCGGGCCCAGGTGGATGACAGCCACTTCACAACCAAGATCACAGAGGGGACAGAAGCTGTGAGGACAGGGGACAAATGCAGAAGGCCAACAGTGTCTTCCACCACTTCGACTCAGCTTTCTGACCACAGACATTTCCTCCTGCTGCCACTTAGGACACCTCATTTGCTTTTCCAACCAGGCCTTCTTTGTGCTGAACAAACTGCAGCAATCCTCCCCATAGAGACACAGCTTCCAGTGGCAAAAGAAGTCTGCCCTTGCCAGGGCGGCTTAACCCTGATGAATTTTCTTCCAGCAGAACAGCACATCATCTTAAGCCTCTTGCCAGCATTTCCGCATCAATGGGAGGGACAGGATGACTTATTCTTTCCTTTAATTAATAGAGTTATGCAGGCAAAAAATTTGGGGGAATAGATCAGGCTGATGACCCCTTAATGCTGCCTCATCAGCACACAACATTTAAAGGATGCATATGACATTGAAGCATGCTTTGAAGCCCCTCCATTGAGCCTGACAGGGCTAGGCATAGGCACAAATCTTCAATCCTAGCATCCGTTATATCTCATTACATGTCAAACACCACTGGGGCCTCAGGCACAGCAAATGAGGTCAGTGTACACACGGGTTACCCTCCTCGTGTATCCCATGCCTTCAGCACGGCGTGACATTCATCTGTGCCATCTCCCATCCCCATCTGTCCTACTGATGTCCCACCCACCCTGTGTGCTACTCATGTCCCTCCCTGTCCTTGCCACCCTCTCCCTGGAGCGATCTGTCTGCCTTTCCCCTTAGGCCACTGGTCTGCCACTCTCTCCCATCTGCCAGTGGCCGGTGGGTTGTTCCCCTGTGCTGCTGGAGTTCACTGCAGGCAACTTTCACTCCCACAGCTCCTCTAATTGCAGTCAGCACCCCCCAGCCTGGGGGAGCTCATAAATACTGCAGCCTTGTGAGGGAGTCTCCCAGTCAGTAATTGACCAAACTTTCCAGATGCACTTCCAGCAAGAAATTAAAAAGCAATGTGACCCTTGTCAAGAGGATGGACACCATTCTCAATGCAAACACCCTCTCCCACAAAAACCCCATCCCTGTAGGCTGACAGGGCTGGACGGAGCCATGGTGGTAGAGGTGCTGGCGTGCCATAAATCAGGCTTCCTCACAGCCCTTTATCAGCACCACGCAGCATTGCGAGCGATGTGAGAAGGAGATAAGGGCCCACCGGGGCAGGCCTGGCTCTCCTGAGAGCTTCCAGGCAGGCGGGCCTGGTCTGCAGCTGCCCACCCTGCCCCATGCAGCATCTGTGCCCAGCTCCTCTCCACAGCAGCAGGTCTGGTAGAGATCAGAGAGGCCATTCCTGTAGCACACTGTCTGTCTTTCCCCTCCATACATGCTGCAGGCACTCCTAGCTGGCCATGATGGTGGGTTGGTGGCCAGGAAGCAGCAAGAGGACAATGGTGGAAGGGTCTCCAAGGGACACAAAGTGCCTTGGAAGTGCTGGCGATGTGCAGCACCCTGAGCAGGCACAGATAACTGGTTTAAAGGTCTCTCGCCCTGCTGATCTCATTTCCCTCCAATAGCTCTAAATCCATCACTTAAAAATTCAGCGCTCCTCTGCTGGAGCACTGGGTGGCCCACAGGATGAATGGAGCTCTTCACCCCTGGGGCAGCAGGGAGACTCCAGCAAACAGGGCCAGGAAGGTGCTGGCATGTTAGCACATAGCTAGCTTATAATTTACACGCATATGTCATATGCTTACTCCCATTAACATCTTGGCTTGGAAGGTGACCAGTCTCCTTTCACCCCTGAAGGAAATGGCCTCATTAGAAAGCATTTGAAGGCCTGTGTGGCCACATTTGCCTGCAAAACAAAGGTAGATCTGAAGAGACCAAAGACAGTCTTGAACATTAGGTTTGTTCCCCTTCAGTGAAGTTAGAAGGACAGTACTTTGCAGGGTGGGTAATCTCAAGCTGGCTGGTTTCCCTGAGGGGACGCAGTGCACAAACTTCACTGCTGCAATTTCAGTGACCTCAGGTGGCATGCAATGGGAATCGCTGGGGTTTGTGTATTTAAAGTAACACCTATGAGAGATTGCCCAAGGGTCCAATGAAGATCATTTTGCTGGTAGGAGAGATCTTTAACTTCATGGCTAGTTCACGTAAGATGGGACCTTGAGGGCATTTAAAATGTGACTGAGCCCATGCTGAATTTTGGCCTTACTGCTGTCACTAGCACCATTCACAATGAGTGAAATGAGTACTCACAAATACTGTCCCTTCCTGTACTCATTGTTGTAACCATTTCAGAAACCCCAATGAAGCAACAGAGGTCAGTGAGGTCCACCAATGGCCAAACCAGTGCTCTCAGATGCATGGAAGGGCTTTGCCCCAAGCAGCTTTCCCACACCTAATACCCCATGGTTCTAGCACTCTGGGAAGCCTCAGCCTCATCTTTTTCCACCACCTCCACTTAACAAGTGCTGTAAAGCCCAGCACAGGGCCACAGATGGAGGCCCAGAGTGAGGGGGGTGCTGAGTCTGTATATTCTTCCAAATCTCCCCCCCACACACTCCTCCACACAGAACTATCCCTGCTCCTATCAGCAGTTTTGGAGCTGACGTTCTTTGTGACGCAGGTGAAGTTCTGCGGGGGCCACCAGTAATGATTTTCCCCCTCTAAGCTTCCAGATCTGGGCTGCCCCGACTGGGGAGATCCCCGCACACCTCATGCTCACCCCAGTGCTGGTGAGGTGCTGCTGGCTCCACGGGCTCACTAAAGTCAGGGCTGGTGACACAGAGTATCACCAGTGATATAGACCCATTCAGAAAACTTGTTAAAACGCTGCTTCCCTGCTCCTATCAGACAGCATTTTCCCTCCTTTGGGCTGCTAAAAGGCTGTTTGCCCTCATACATAGCATTTCCAAGTGCTGAAACCAGGACTTCAAGTTTTGAAAGCATTAGAGCTTGAGCCCACTGCCTGACTGGCTCCTCCATCAAGTTGAGATGAGGTAGATATACAGGAGTGATGGACTCAAGCTTGCAGTAGTTGCTTGAGGCAAGGACCAAGATTTGAAAGGAATGGTTTCAAAGGCACCCTCACTGTCATGCCAGTGAGGCATATACCTATTGTAGAAAGGTGTTTCCTATCCTATCCTGGATTGATCACACAGGAACCTTTAAAACTGAAATTAATGTGAGCAGACACTGCAGGGTGAGCAGAGGGGCTGGGATGACAAAAGTTCACGCAGTGAACATCTTAAACTGAGGTGCTGAAATCCTCTAATGCCTTGCTACATAGAGCTCTCTGAGTAGGTACTGAGCTAAATTCCTGTGGCCTTGGGTGCAAAGTAAACTCCACCACAGTATGAGAAGTCTCTTCTCCACTCTGTTGCCCTTCATTTGTCCTTTTCTTCTTGCCCCAGCCTCCCACTCACCTTGTACCCAGATCTCTTCCCTCTCTTGCATTAGCACTACAGGAGGATGGGACATGCGGGAGAGCTCAGCTTATCTCTGCCAGGGGGAATTTCTCACCTCAGCTGCCTTGGAGTCTGCTCTGTTGCCAGAGACAGCGTCTGGCCTGCTGTGTTGACAAAGTCACAAGAGATGTGGAGTGCTCATGGAGATCAAGGCAGGGCTGACACAATCCTTAAGCCCATTCCCTCTGCTCTGCTCTTCAGCAAAGGGAGGCAGGGTGGGGGTGGGAAGGGAGAAGAGTTGTCTTCTGCACAGCAGAGCCTTGGCCCTCCTGCCCTTCCCAGTGCAGATGCTCTCAGCTGCTCACACTTCCAGGCAAGCAGAGGCAGCGCAAGGTTGACAGAGACATGACTCCCTTACTCTTACAGAGAGAGAAGTTCTTTCTCAGAACTAGGTAGCACTGTCAAACTGCTGCATGTTCCTGTGTCAAATACACCAAGCACGTGGCTATGCTTTGCTCGCAGACTCAATGGTAAAGCAAACTCTTCTGGACAGGCATCCATAAAGTACATTGTCTCCTTCCTCCTCCTCTGCTCTCCCACTGCACAGCTCTTAATCTGAATGATTTCTCCTCATTCAGATGCTTATCTGCTGGGTTTGGCATCAGCCCTCAGATCTGAGCAGTCTGCCCACGATCCTGCCGCACCCCCTGTTTGCAAAGGATCTTGATGATGTGCACTGCAACTCCCTGGCAGAGGAGGGCAAGTTAGCATTTGCCTGGTAGTTTTCACACACGCACCACTCAACGGATTGCAAGTGCTCATCTGTGCTCCACTCAGAGCCACATTAGCTTTATCAAGAGGGGGTTGCCCACGTCCAGAGGCTGCAACCAACACTGCTGCAGGCCTTCCTGAGCACTTTGTTCTTTGCTTTGTGGGTGTTGGAGCCTGAGAGAGGTCAGGGGCCTGCCTGGTGTTTCCCCAGATCTGAGGGCAGATCCCCAGCCCTTAATGACTGCACTGAGACTCAGCAAGGCAGGATCAGGCCCAAGTTAGAGTCCCTGCAGAGCTCCATCACTGGGCAATGCTTGGGTTTTTTGACCAACACCGACCTAGCTGCTTCAGCAGATGGGATGAGTTAGCAATGGAAACTCAGTGTTGGTATAATGGTGGCTACGCTTCCTAGTATAGAAACGTTACTTTAAAAAAAACAAAGAACGATACCCCCTACATGTCTCAGTTCTACTGTGAGTCTGCCAATAGCAGAAGCCAGCTTTGCCTGAAATAGCTGGATTTGCAGTGGTGCACAACTCCCACAGAGGACAATAGCAAACCCCATCCCCTGAAGAGCAGCTGAAGAGTTGCTGAAGAGTGGTGGCTGCAGAACTGGGAGGAAAGGCCTGGCAGGCCTTTGCCTCCACTGATGCTCTGTCTCCACCTTTGTGTTGCAAAAACAAAGTTTGGGTGTGATCCCGCCCTGCGCCCAGCGGCAGCTCCAGTGGTTGCGTGCACAACGTGCCCGCTCGTGGTGCTGCTCATGGAGGAGGAGTGTGCCGGGCCCTGGCCGTGCTCCCCAGCCCCCCAGGCACCATGCTTCTCCCTCTCCAAAGTACACACACCCGCTCCACCACCCTTTTGCCGACAGTGGAGCGGTTGCTGGAGACCTTTCCATGCTGCAAGCCAGGGTGGGTAAGGAAGGCCAGGCTCTTCCCAAGGTGCCCAACTGCCTCCTACCATGAAATCACAGAGACGATGGATGCAGATGAGCACGTAGGGCAGAGGGAGGGACAGTCTGTGCTGTCCCAGCCTGACTAAAAGAGCTTACAGCCGTATGTGGCCCAACCTCCAGCAGGGTCACCCAGGGAGCTGGAATCTTCTTCTCCAGCTCTGCTTTTCTTATTTTATATTTCTGATCTTTATAGTGATATCCAAGCACATCCCTCAGGCTGAGAATCAGGGGGCTGCAGTTTTCCTCTGTGGTCAGTAGAAGCCAAGAACAAGGAAAGACACGTACTAATCCATGCTGCAGACAGGGTCCAGGGTCCCACCACCAAAAGTAGAGGGAGGTTCCCTGCCACACGATGCAGAGCATCAGGCATCAGACGGATAAATGGGGTGGAGGAGGAGGAGAAAGAACAGTCTGACACTGTGCACACACGTGTCCCCAGCTAACAGCCACTACTAGAGCAAGCTGTGAAGACCCCAGGCCAGGAGGCACAACACTACAATAGCATCTCCATCCAACTTGGCTCCCGTAATGAGGAGCCTGTGGGAAGCACCCTGGCAAAGCCTGCCAGAGCCAAGCTGCACAGCAATGTTAGCTGTCAGAAGCAAAGCCTCTGGGCTATTCTGTCTAGGATTATTATTTTTTTCCAAGTCTTCCCTGCTTTTTCCAAGCTCCAGAGTCTGGCAAGCATTCTGGACAGCCTGGTAACTGTGTGCTAAGTTTGGCCCAAAAGCATATAATCCTAATGAGAATAGAAAGACCTGACTCTCCAGGAGCTCCTGCTCGGCTTCAAAGGATCCAGGACTTACCCAGTGGTTTTGAAATCTATCCAGGACTTCTGGCCCACTTTCTGTTGCTGCTGAGGAGGGATGGCTGTGTGTACGCCTAGGAGGGGGCATGGAGCTGGGAGGGGAAGGCAGGGGATGCTCAAGGGGAGCAGGATGGGAGAGGCAGCAGTATGGGTGGCTGGGGTGGGCTGCAGGAGGTGGTGTGGCAAGACAGGTCTGGAGGAGGGAGAAGGGAGCGTGAGGAGTGAAATCCACTGATGCCTAAAGGAGAGGGAAAGGGAAGCAGGGCTGGGTGTCAGGGAAGGTGTATGACAAGACAGGAGGGGGATAGGAGAACCCCTAGGTTAGTCTGTGTGTATGCACCCTGCATACCTGGGTTAAGGCTCATATCTCTTCATCTGCTCACCTGGCACGAAACCACTGAACCTTGTGATACTGTGAACATCTGCCCCAAAGGAAAGGGTTTCCTAAGGCTGGAGAGGCTCCAAGGGAGGAGGTGCTCTCACCCCAACCACTGTCCACTTTACACTGGTTTTGCTGTGTGTCTCAGAAGGGAGCAAATTACGTGCTTGTCTAGGCAGGGAGATTGCTCTGTGTATAAACAAGCAGGGGATGAAAATGGCCACAGTCACCACCAACAAAACACAGGAGCTCGTGAATCTTTTGGAGGACTGCCCTCCACCACCGCCCTGGCGAAGAAGAGAAATACCGTGTCCTTTAGCAGAGATATTTGAGGTTAAGGAGCATAGAGAGGCCATGAACGATGAAGAAATAATACTGCCATGCAGGTATTAGTGCTAGCTCAGTATATCACATGAACTGAGGCAAAGGGGATACTGGAGAGTGGGGAATGCAAGTCCGATTAGCAATTGGAGAGAAAATAGGAGAGTGCCTCTTTGTAACCCTCCTCTCTTGTCAGATCTAATATTGCCTGAGCTGGGTGTGCTGCTGTTGGAGCACCATGCAGTCAAAAACCTGGTGCTACTCCAAGCAGCATTCGTGCTGCATTGCAATTCAGAGCAGGCTGCTGCCTCCATAAGCACAACTGGCAATTCAGTGCCTGATCTTTCTTCCTTTTATACACACATCTGGCCATCCCGCTGCTGGCATGCCTTATGTGGAAAGCCCAATGCAATGCATTTTGCAAGCTGTACAGAGATGCTCACCTGCCTGCCAGCTGCTTCCTGCTGTTCTGCCCCTTGCTTCAGTGCTCCCTCTTTGTGAACGCCAGGCCTTTTTGACACCAATCAGCAGCAATCACAGCTGTTGCTTAATGACTGGCTCCACAGGAGCTTCTTGCCTAGAAATACAGAGACAAGGGTCTGCCCTCCCTGCTGTCTGCAGGTCCCAAGCTGCTCTCAGCCCCCAAGGAGGCCCAGGACTAGCAAGGCCAAGGCATATCCTCAGGCTATGCACTGGACCATAGTACGCCAGCGATCTTATCATCCCCAAGAGCACACAGATAGCACTCATGCTCTTAGCTTGATCCCAAGCAGAGCCTCTGATGCCGATGCACTCAGAGACAATGGAAATAGTCTCATTAAAAGAAGTTGTAGACAGAATGAATCACAGCCTCCTGCAGGCCTAGTCTCTGAGCCCTTCCCAAACATAACAAGCTGGCAAAAGGCAACCAGCCAGGCACCTGGAGTTACCTGCTAGCTCTGAGTGGCACCATGAGGAAATACTCTGCTCACTGTTCTGGGGACCACGCTCACTCTAGGGCATGCAAAATGTTCTGCAAATGCCAAGGGATGCAGGCAAAGGCAATGCTGTAGAAGTGAGAGAAAACAGATATCCACCAAGGAAGCTGCCCTGATGTTTTCTCCAGGATGCTTTGGCGACTGCAGCTGGTATGCTCCATCCCAGAGAGCACAAGCACTACCACCTATTTGACTCGCCTCTCCCAGCCCTGGCTTTAGTTGCTTGTAACTTGCCACTTTCACCACTTGAGCTGACATTTTCCAGACCAGGCATCTGCCTTAGGCTGTTGAAAGAAAAAGAAAAAAAAAAACCCAAAACCCACACACATCTCAGAGTTTTGATTGTTTTCAGAATAGAAGGAAGAAAAAGAGGTTATTCTGTCCACACTCAAAAATCAGTGCTTACAACTAGTTAACTGAGAGTTTCCAGTTTAAAGCAAGAGCTTGAAATTAAGCAAGGGAAGTGCCTAGCTGCCAAGAATATGTCTCTGCTGTCCCCAAGAAAAATATCCCTGAATTTTGATCCAGTTATGAGCTCGAAGCTCACGCAGAACAGATTTGGCAGAGTTGGCTGCTCCGTGTTGCACAGTTTCTGCCTGAAGTGAGTGCGCTGTTTGTCCACATGCAGCTCCGACAGTACCAAACTGAACCAGTCCTGTATGGCAGCATCTGTGCCTGTTCATGTCAATGTGTTTGGGCTGAGGGGTGTTGATGGAAATTCTAATTTCCCTGCTAAATGTATGCACTTACTTTGTAAAATCTTGCTGAATCACCCCAATCCCTGTTGCCAAATATCAACTGGAAGCACTTGCCAGGCTTGCCCTAACTTCATTTATAACACCTTTTGGTGGCTGTCATGACCAAGACTGTGTCCCATGAAAGAGCTCTGGTTTCCTGCCTAGAGAAGCTGAATTTGTGTCCACCAATCCTAAGATCCACAAAAGTCTGAAAAAAAACAAAACATTTAGTACAACATAATGGTATAAATATAGTATCTGATCATCTCATGCATCTTAGATGCACAGAAAACCTTAATTGCATCAAATCCAACTTGTTCTGCTAAATATTTACTCATGGCACTACCTAGCCACACCAATTGCAATGAATAAAGGGAGATGGAGGGGTAAAGGACAGTGATCCAGCACGATGGATACTGTAGCATGGGGGACGGGGAGGGAGTGTTTTCTTCTCCAGCCTTCTTTGTCAGCATGGTATGGTTTGTGGAGTTTTCTGATTAGGCCAATGGATGTATCTAGGGAAAGACAGACAAGCTGTCAGCAGCTTGAGCTCTTCTTCAGGCCTGAAAGAGACACACTGAACCTCAAGCTAAGCACAGACTGCAAACAGGTTGAACTCCGGTGTGTCAATCATCCTCTGCTTTGAAGGAAAAGGGTTGGTTAGTGCAGCCACAGCAGCAGGAAACACTGGCAGGGAGAAGGGTAATTCACATGTAATGTGATGTAATGAATTCACATGTAACATAGAGAGGCAGAAGTTCTTGCCAGGGGAACAGCAGGGTATTATGAGACAAGTGGAAAGCTGGGGAAGATTGTGAAGTGCCATAAAACCTGTATTGGTGCTGCATCCTTGGATTTTAGCATCCATGAAAGTCATGGATTGTAATTTGCTACTCATCTTTTGAATACATTACCTAGGTTTGCCTTAAGGCAGGAGTAGGTCCATGACAGAGTGACTGTTCTTGCTGTGAGCAGTGCTCTCCTGCCCATATCAGCATGTTTCTGTTGTGTACTGATGCTCTGTGCTAGTTCATTAACGGCACAGTGGTGATTTGGTCCCCCCATCTGTTTCCTTGAGGACATGGGTCATGCAGGAGAATGTGTGCCACAGTCTGCATGCCACTGAGATGGCTTAGGGGCCTCTTAGCTCAAACAATCCAACTGTAGGGTGGTAGTGCCTTGTTGTGCCATGCAAAATCCCCTCCACACTCTTCTTCACAGCCTGGGTTAGCAGTAGCACCTCCAAAGCTTTGTCCCTTTCCTTCCATCACTGCTCTGCCTTGTCTATACCTTCCTCAAGAGACGTGGCACAGGATGAGGAGCTCCCTGCAGTGTCAGCCTGACACAGGTAGGGCTGCACTCAGCGTGAGGGCCGGGAGCTGCCATCACACCACACTTCGTTACACTGCATGCTGTCAATCTGGATGGCTGGTAGGAGACGTGGGGCGATTTCTGAGGGTGAAAGAGGTGAGACCAGAAAATCCCTCCCTCCAGCCTGGGGATGGGGTCTGGATAATACTCAATGCTGAGTCCCCAGCACACAATTCATTGCAGAATAATTTCTTCCTGCTGCACCTCTTTTAGTTTTTCTGCCTCTTTCAATCTCCGCTGTTTGTTGTATGAAGCTATTCATCAGATAATTCCCACAGATGGCTCCCAGGCATCAGTTCACTTGTGAACAGCTCTCTCTAAGTCTGCTTGAAACAGAAGCTGCTCTGAGTGGACATGCAGGTGCCATGGGATTTTTCTGTCCCCTGCCATCAGGCAGATCCTTTGGATGGTGCAGACAGGCTCCGCAGAGAGCTCCAAACTGGTTTTCCGAGGCTACTCTCCCATGTCTGGTGTTCGTGTCCCTTTGGAGCACAGGGAACACTCGGGGCAGAACCACCATGTCCAAATGCAGATTGCTAAATGAATAGCTATGGATCAGCTTACTTAGAGACACAAACAGGGTGGAAGTTTTGACAGCAAGGCTCCCCAGCAGGCTTTTGCAGAATTTCCAGCCCTTTCCTAACTTAAAGCAGTGAAGAGGTGACTAAATTGATACCCCTGTTTGCTCTGTACTTTTTCATGCTTTCCTCTGTGAGCACAAACCAACAAACTTTTCTCGACTCCAGCTGAAATCTTGCTGGAAGGCATTTCTCAGGGTGACGGGCCTGCTTTCCTCCGAACAGGGACTTAAAACAAAACAACCAAAGCCACTCAATTAGAGTCTGGGGCTTAGAAGGCCCTTTATCTCATGAAAAAGAGATTAAAGCCCTCTGATAATTTATAAAGCGCTTAAAAGTTTAAAGGGGAATTGGGCTTTTATCTGAACTATCAGATAACATGAGGCACGCAAAGGCTACGCACGAGGCAGCCCCAGGGTGCAGTGGCTTCACTGCAGAGGGTTTTTGCTTCCAACCATGGAACTGATCCCAGTTCCTGAAATTAATAGCCAGACTCGCAGGCAGTCAGGGTCCAGTAGCCAGGCCAGTCTGACATGTCCCTGCAGCTCAGACATGCCATCACGTAACTCTTGCTTAGGAAGTCCTTGGGTGTTCTCACTTAGTGGTCGCTGACACCTCCTGTGGTGTGATGGGTGGTGTGTCCAGGCTGCCTCTGCATGGCCATCCTGGTATTGAGGACTTCCACCACCCCAATGGCCTGTGTTTTTTTAATGAAGGTGCGCAGTACACTCAGCATACCCTGGTTGACCTGAGTGTTCTCAGAAGCTGGCCCAACCTGTTTTCATTTGTGTTGGTATTTCACACAGGCAGTTATTATTTGGGTGGTTGAGGCCATCATTCATTACTCTCCCGGTTGACTTTTTCTGTCTTCCCAGCTCTCTTTCTGCTCATTATCCACTTTGGCCACTGCTGACAATGGTGTCCCAGCAGGAGGAGACCACCACCAAACAATGGAGGGAGGAACGTGTATGGGACATAGAGTGCCCTGGAGCTGGCCCTGAGTGCTGGAACTCACTCTTGCAGGAGATAGGGACTCCCAGGCTTGCAGCAAAATGCCAAGCTCAGCTATTCCTCAGTCCTGATGGCATATAAAGGAAATGAGTTGCCCTTTGAGCAACAGGGCTAACAAATCCCAGGGTTCCAGGGAATAAAGGAATGTCTGACATCTCCAGACATCTTCATCCACTGCATTAACCCTCATCCCTCAGTGTACAGGAGACAGTAGCGGTGTGCATGATCTAGAGTTGAATACCTGCTGGTAGGCAGGTTGTGTTCATATGTGGTGATGGTGTGGTCAGCTAATGGCTAACAGAAGGTACAGTAGGTGGGTTCTCTCTCTCTTTCCTTCAGAAATCACCAATTTGCATCATTTCATCTACTTTGACAGCCACAAACTTTGTACTTCTGGAACTTTTACTGCTCTTTCAGATGTGGTCAAAGCTGGCTGACATTGCACAGCTACTTGAAGATGGAGACAGCCAAACAGGCATTTCCTTTGGAAAATGTTCTTTAAAAATATCCTCTAAATACACCTAGCTCTCTTCCTTTGTGCTGACCCCCCCCCAGTCAAAGCATGTACTTCACAGGACAGATTTAAAAGTCCCAGTCATTTAGTCTGCACGCAGAGCCACGTGGCCCATCCTAACTCGACCACACTCCTCACGAGCGAATGAATCAAAAACCCCACCTTGCATCTGCTTTTCTGGCAGCCTATGAGAGGATCAAAATGTTCCCAAACAAATGTATTATGCAAATTGTTTGCCAAATATTCCCTTGCTTGAAAATGAGGGTTACCTCAGAAGATTTTGGTGGATCTCTCAGAGAGACAGAGCTCTGTCAAGCAGCTAAAGCTCTGGTCTAAAGATCAGGAGACACGGATCTCTCCAGCTCTCCCCAGAACTTTCTGCATGATCTCAAACTAAAAATTCTCTTCTGTGGTTTCTCTTTCCGGTTTTGTCCATCTACTCCAGGTGCAAATCAGCCACCGTGCTTCTGTAGTGCTCAGCGTGGGAGCCACTGTGAGAAAGAGGTGTTCAAAACACCTCAGTACTTGTGGAGTATGTACTGTGGTTTGTCCTTTGGTTTCGGACACCACCAGAACCAGCCAAGAATACTTCAGCGTGACAGAATTCACATTCGCATGGCTGGCATGCTAACATCCTCATTCTTACCTCGCATGTCTGTCAAGTGTAAGCAAAGTGTCTATTAATTGTGTCTGACTGAATTTCAGCCTGTCTTTTAAACGGTATTTGATATAAGTTCAGACAATAGGCCAAGAACAGGCTGAATCCCTGTGGAAAACATGCAAAAGGCATTCTCCAGTGTCACTGATTTAATAAGGAAGAGCTGAATACACTCACGTTTAGAAAGGCCCCAATGCTTTGAAGGTTTCTGCTTGAATGGAAATTGGAATTCACTTTGGCTTTGCTCTCACCCTCTGTGTGCTCACCTCCCTGTGCTGCGCCAGCCAAGGACATTTGTTATGGGAGACATCTGTGAAAATAGCAAGGATGCTGCTAGCTTTTGTGGGAAATCCTGTTTCCAGTGGGTACCTCCTTCCAAGCATGAGACTCGTCCTCCAGGACCAAGAGGTGATGTATGTGACTCGACATCCAAGACCATAAACAACATCTGAGACTGTAAATGAGGTGGTCATCAGGATCCAAGAAAGTGAAGTCACACTGATTTTGAAGCAGTGCAGATTTCCAAGAAACAAACTGCTGAGGGTTCATTGGGAGACAAAAGATGAGTGTATTCTCTGAGATGACGAGTAATCAATATAAACTCATGGGCTGCTCAGAAACATGACCAGGATTGAAATGCCCCTGATACATGATAGGAAGTGTTACTCACTTGATTGCAGGCATGACTCCTCAGTCCTCATGGCAACCAGGAACCCAGCCAAGATTCACCAAGCTGGCCCTAGCTGCCAACTCCTAGGCCCCTTCACTTAGTCAAGCCCTCTGTGCAATACATACTTCCTGCCCACTCCTTTGCCAAAGCCCCACTCAACAGTCCCAGCAACAGATGGAAAATATCCACAGCAAGAAGCAATGTGAAAATCCAGCTCCGGTTGGCTCCTTACCCCTCAGCATGCTCCGAAATTGGTGAGCTGTGCTGGCTCCCCATCCCTCAGAGTGCTGCCATCTCTCTCTCCCTCGCTATTTTAACTGCCTTGCATAAGGAGTGGAAAGTTGTACGAGGGAATAAAGTTGCAGAGGACGCCAGCAGGCACTCAGCTGTGAATAACCTCCCACTGCGTGAGTCGCAAGAAACATGTTACAGAGAGAAGGGCAGACTGGTGCCATGATGGGGCATGGGCATGGATACTTGCTCTGTGCCTCAAACACCATTAAACAACAACAACCCATGTACTATATTCACATATATCTTTATAAGAGCCCCAGCAGCTCCAGATAAAAATGGAACCAGACACAATTCACTCCATGGGAGAATATCTCATGACACAGTGTGCAAAAATTTCATAAGCGGTGTTGCATCCCGAGCACGTGAATATGCTCTGCGTACCTACTGCATTCTAGTAGGGAAGCTGTGCTTTATTGCAGCCACACTAATTAAGGCTGCATATCTCCAGCAGTGATAACAGACAGACAGTTTCTGTTATGCAAGCAGCACCAGCTAGAGCAAAGCAGCACACAGCTGCTGTATGGTGGTACTCACACAGAGAGCTGTGACCACAGGGAGATGTCCTCCAGCAGCAATGTGGAGATGTTTTGGGGGTACTGTGAAGGTCTAATCCTTCTGGAGGGGTCCAGCAGCTGAGTCAGTTTGGAGCAGTTCATGCAAGGCCCCGCATCATCCAGAGTGCCTGTTGCTTATAAAAAGCAGCTAATAAAGTTGGTTATCATCCAGGCAGCCCCTGCACTAGCTGTCAGTGGCCATGTGGAGGACTCTCAAAAACAACATGCATGCAGTTGTTGCAGCCCAAGGAACGGATGTGAAGTAGGAACTCGGCAGTTGGGTTTTGTTCTTCCTTGAGCACACACATCTAACAAAAAGTGTGGAGCAAAGCTTTATCCAAAAGGCACTTAAGCATGTGTGGATTAAAGTTAAGCATCTGTTTGTGTGCTGTCCTAGATCATAGTCCTTGCAAAATCAGGGCTGGTGTCTGGGGAGACTTCGCTGGGGAAAAGTGTTTTCTGCTGTGAAATGCCACCTACTGAGAACAGGCTCTCACTGGGGAACAAACATTCTGGCAAGGCATTGCAAAGCAATATGCAGAGACAGGGAATTACCCCTTTAGGTGCGGAGGCCCCAAGCATTCCTGGTCACACACCAGCAAAAAAACCCAACAAGCTTGTACAACTGTGTTGTGCTCCTGGATTGTAGAGAAAGAGCCTGGAAGGCACATCAAAGAGGAAGAGAGACAGATGAGGACACATCCTTATATTCCTCAGGGTAAGAATGCACCACAGGGTATTTATATGCAACCAAAAGCATGAAAGGCAGGTATGCCTCGGCAAAAAACTCATCCTAGGAAATCGTTAGCACACATTACAAGAAGCGGGGCTTCAAGTGAAAGTGGTAAGCACAGCAAGTAGTGGGAGGTGTCTGTTTACACAACAGGAGCTAAATGGTGGAATCCCCTGCCACAGGATGCTGCGGGTACTGGAATTTTATACCATTTTCAAAAGACAGAAAGACAAATGAATGGAAAAAAAGAAAAAAAAAAAAAAAAGAAAAAACTAAATTCAGTAAGATAGTAGGTTTGCACCAGAAAGTCCCCAAATTGCTGGAGGCTGGCAAAAGCTTAGGAGACATGGTGCTGTGTGTTTGCCTTCAAATTATGCTGTGGGCTGTGAGCGCACTATCAGCCATCATTGGAGACAGGATGCTGGGCTCCACGAAACCCCTTGGTCTGACACAGCACAGCTGTTCCTGCCTTATGCACATACACTTTTTGCTGGGTGGGTACAGAAAGGAATAGCAGACTCCCAGCCAGAGGGAACACCCAAGCCTTGGAACAGGCTACATCCCACGTCTGGTGATCAGGGTTGATATTTTACTCAAAATCGGCAGAGACTTGAAGCTGGGCACAAACTACCAGCATGTGCTCCTCGTATTCCAGCTGTGAAAAACGTACGTTTCAATCTCAAAATCACATTTCACACACACAAACTGGAAATGGGACACGACTCTTTCTGCCAGAATCGTTGAAATATCGTGGCTTTGTCCCAGCACAGACTGAGGGCTAATTAGGCAGCTTTGGAAGTCATTCCCAAACAAAACTGTTTCCCTCTGGTTAACAACCATGGCAGCCTGACTCCAGAAATACATGAATATGTCAAAAAAAAAAAAAAAAAAAAAAAAAAAGGCAAGGACATGTATCAGCATTTTATAAAAGCATATGAAAACATGGCAGCGTTTATTTTACACAAAGGTAGGAGCATTGCTTGGACCACACACTGAAGCTCTGAAAAGTGCTCAAGCTCTGTTTTTTCTGCTCTATGATAGAATCATAGAACTACCCAGGCTAGAAAAGACCTCAAAGATCATCAAGTCTAACCTCAGCCTAACCATAGTACCCTAACTCTAACAACCCTCTGCTAAATCGTATCTCTGAGCACCACATCCAAACGGCTCTTAGACATATCCAGGGATGGTGACTCAACCACCTCCCTGGGGAGCCTATTCCAGTGCTTAAATACCCTTTCTGTAGAGAGGCCAACTGGACAGGCATTGATGTGGAGAAGCTGGTCTGGCCTCCCCTCCTCACAGTGGCAGCAGAAGGAAATATCACGGATTGAAAGAGACACCATAAATACAATAAATCATAGAATCACAGAATCATAGAATGGCTTAAGTTGGAGGGGACTTTAAAGATCACCTAGTTCCAACCCCCTGACATGGGCAGGCTGCCACCCATCAGTCAGGCTGCCCAGGGCCCCATCCAGCCTGTCCTTGAATGCCTCCACGGATAGATGTTAAATTGGTATAGCACCAATCTCTAACACAGTAGTAATAGTCCTGGGTACCCAAAAGCATTTATCAGGTAATGAAAACTTCACAATCTTGATTTAAAATTGAGAAATGAAAACCCAACATGCTATGCTGAAATCTATCACGGATTCAATGATCTCCACAGGTCCCTTCCAACCCCTACAATTTCATGATCCATGATCACAGTCTTCAAGCCTTCAGTCTTCACAGTTCCAAACTCTTCTCCATGATTCTGGAAATATGTTCAAAGAAAACCCAAATGTTCAAAGAAAACCAAAATGTGTGAAAAATAAACTGAGATTTGCACCAGATTTAGTTTGTGCCACAACCGTTTTGAAGTCCTTGCTGTTATATGCAAAGCAGCTCCTGTCTAAGAAAGAGTTTGACCTCAATATTTATCCTGAAAAAGATTTACAAAAATAGCAAGGTCGCAGAAGAATAGGGCCAAGGATCTATCTATGACTATCCATACTAGAATAAAATGCAATAACATTTAAAACAACGTAAAAGAGAAATGTGCTCTGTGGCTGTTTAAAAAAAAATAATAGTAATAAATCAGCAGTAGTGTGAAACAATGGGGCTAAATTCTCTGTATTAATTGCTGAGTAAATCCACTCCAGTCAATTGGCCAAATAGCCTGCAGCATTAGGAAAGAATAAAACATGAAGATGGGTTTTGCAACACAAAAGAAAGAAGAAAGGAAGGAAGGAAGGAAGGAAGGAAGGAAGGAAGGAAGGAAGGAAGGAAGGAAGGAAGGAAGGAAGGAAGGAAGGAAGGAAGGAAGGAAGGAAGGAAGGAAGGACAGAAAACTATGGACAGTTCCTGACAACGGAAGTCACTACTGACTGATTAATTCATTAACTCATTAGGGATTATTTACATTGTTTATGAGCATGTGACTAATTACACAATGAAGATACCAAAACATGATCACCTAATAACAGTGTGTGATGGCAGCATAGATGAACAGGGTGACCAGGGCGATCTGCAGCCAGCGAGCCCCAGCCCACCACCATGATGGGGCACTTGGGATGCTCCTCCACCGCCTGCCCTGAGCAACACAAGAGCACAAACACTGCCAGGAACACTTGCTCAAGCAGGGCCATGTCAAGAGGGAAGCTGGGAGGGCTGTATGCATGTCTCCACAGGGTGACACAGGTGAGAGGCCTCAGTGCCAGTGCTACCAACTGTGGTATTTGGAGTGGTATTTGGGAGTGGTTCTCACCCTGTCCAGAGGCAAATTCCAACCCCGGAAAATTTGTTCCTGATGAAAGGTGTCTGACAAGTGGTTCCAGAGACAGAAGGCTTCAGTGCCTACAGAAATGGCAACTTCAGTGCAAATGGAGCAATCCTGTTGTCAACACCAGCCTTGCAGGGAGACTTATCCCCAGACATCCAGTGAGAGTCTTCTGCAGCAGTGTAGAAACTTGTTCTCCAGTAGCAGTGCTGCATTTGACACAGTGAACAACCATGGGAGCTTTGCCATAAATACCTTGCAGAAATGCACTGTCACCGGTGAAGCTTCTCATGGGTATCGTTTATGATATCTTCTGTCTTCAAAATGCTGTCCCATCTGAAGCTATCATAGCACCTGCACCTACCAGAAAGCTGCTGAGCATCCCCTGCTGTGCTCTTCACAACAGTAGTGCCCCAGGATCAGGACCCAAAGCTATGACCCCTGGCATAGCAGGGAGAGACACCCAGCCACATACCAGCCTGGCAAGGAAAGCTGCTCATGCCCCTGGGTACATTCATTGGTTTTGCACTTCAGGCTCCAAGTAAATCCCCTTGAGAGAGAATGGGGCTGCGCTCAACAACACAGCAAGCACAGCCCTGCCCTGGGGGGACTGCAAGTGAAACAGGCAGGGTGATGAAACACAGAGGGGACAGGCTGGCAAGTGCACGAGGGACAATATCAGACTCCAGCCATGGCCACTGTGGTGCTGAGGGCAGGCATGGGTTGCACCTAGAATGGGAATTGTCACTCTCAGAGTGACATTTGAGGGCAAATGTCACTCTGACAAAGCAGGTGGGCAAGAAAGACAGAGAAGGAGTAGAGAGCTGGCTACTGCAGGCAGGTGGGTGGCAGCACTGCTGGTTCCCTGTGCTGCTTATATTCCAGACACCCCATGGTCAGCCATGACCTGCCACTTCCCATCTGCTGTCAGCCCCATCCTGGCTCCTGCTCCTGCGGCTGCCAGGAGCTTGTGCCCTAAGGAACAGCCACAGCTCCACTCTTCTGGCATGCATGCAAACTGAAGGAACCACTTCTGAAGTAACAGTGGGGAAATCCCAGCCCAGCTGTGAACCCTTGAGGGAGAGGTGAAGGACCCCAATCTCAGTCACTCTCATCTTCTCTCTCCTCTTGCCCTAAACAGGATGGCCAAGAGGGAACATGCTGATTAATTAAAGCAGCTCTTGTACAGAAAAGAGGCCCTGGGTGCAGGACTGCTGAGCTCAGCTGAAATCAGACATCTCCCCCGAGCAGGGACAGGGAGATGTGTGTCAGGCCCGGCTGCACAGCTTCCAGCTGGTTCCCTTCCACTGGCCGGAGGCAGCACGGTCCTCCTGCTTCCCTCCCCCAAACCAGCCATCACATTTGTCATGGACTGCACTGGCCTAAATAGCAAGGTGTCACATCACCAGCAGTACAGGAAGGGCTTACATAACCCCAATAAATGGGACAGGGTCACTGCTGAGGCCGGTGTCCTCCTGCAGAGGACCCAGAAGCCAAAGTCCATCCTGACCCCACAGAGCCAGCAGTTGCAGCTGCTCCCATGGCAGGCAGATGGAGAAGCAGAGCCAATACCTAAAGGAAGACATTCCTGGCAGGATTTGCTGGGCTGGAATTTACCAGTATCTGTCGGGAACCAGCAGTACTGGATCAGGTGAGAGGGTTTGCTGAAACCACAGGTGTGGCCTTTTGTCTATGCCCAGTGCATGTCGCGGTGGAAAAGTTTTACCTGGGTTACCTTACCTCCCTCCACCTGCTGATTCAGTCTCCTTTCTCTATTTTTGAATGAGGTGCTTAGTGTCATTCACTCAGGAAAATTACATTGTGCTTCCAGATACAGATGCTGTGCCCCATCCCAGGAGACTTCCTTGTATGTGATAGTATTCAGAGGCCATCGTCACCAAGGGGATGGCTGCAGCGTCTGCCTCAAGACAGCACAATGCCTGTGTCTGTGTGAAACACCGTGAAAGAAGCAATAAGGGTGCTGAGTTATGGGAGAGTGCAGCATGAGGAGAGAAGAGAGTGGGATTGTTGGAGCGCATCCAGAGTAGGACCACAAAAATGATCCAGAGATGGAACATCTCTCCTGCAAGAACAGGCTGAGAAGGACGGGGCTGTCCTGCCTGGAGAAGAAAAGGCTGCAAGGAGACCTGAGAGCAGCCCTTCAGTATCTAAGGAGGGGCTACAGGAAAGAAGGGGACAGGCTCTTTAGCAGAGTCTGTGGTGGCAGAACAAGGGGAAATGGTTTCAAGATCAAAGAGGGTAGATTTAGGTTGGATATAAGGAAAAAATCTATTATAGTGAGAGTGGCGAGACTCTAGAGAAGGCTGCCCGGAGATGTGATGGATACCTTGTCCTTGGTCACTTTCAAGGAGAGGCTGGATCAGGCCCTGGGCAATCTGATCTAGCTGTGAATGTCCCTTTTCATTGTGGGGGAGTTGGACTAGATAGCCTTTAAAGGTCCCTTCCAACTATAAGGATACTTATATTTAGAATTAGAATCATAGACTCATGGGATCATTAAGGTTGGAAAAGACAGTCCAACCACCAAGCCCACCCCCACCATGTTCTCTAACCACATCCCTCAGTGTCATATCCACACAGTTCTTAAATACCTCCAGGGACAGTCACTCCACCACCTCCCTGGGCAGCCTGTGACAGTGCCTCACCACTGTTTCTGAGAATAAATGTTTCCTAATATCCAACCCGAACCTCCCTTGGCATAACTTGAGGCTGTTCTCTCTCATCTTAGCACTGTTACCTACCTAAGGAGAAGAGGCCAATCCCTGCCTTTCCACAACCTCCTTTAAGGGAGCTGCAGAGAGCAACTTCATGGAAATTAGGAAGGCGGATGAAGAATACAGGCTGGGGAGAGGAGCTGGGGAGGATAGATGCTGTGGGGTCATGGTCTTGGAGCACAGCCTCAGGAGCACAGACGTGATGGAAGGACAGACCCCATGCAGCAGAGATAGGGGAGTAGGAATAGGGCAGAGGTGCCTGGGGATGCCAGCCCTAAGATTTTTAGGGTGGGTTCTGCAATAAGTGTGCATTTTTCTTACATCCCTGCTTTTGCTGAGGGGAGAAAGTTTTCAGGGCTTGTCTAAAAACAAAAGGCAGTTTCCAGCCTTGGTGGTTTCAGAGAAAAGCTTAGAGTTGTGTCCCAAGAGGAATTTTAAGGGTAAGCAGTTGGAAGAGGGGGAGGAGGGGAAGAGCTGTTAAAGACGGATGCTTTTTTTTCTAACTGTTATTTTTACTTACTCTACCAATTTGTCACAGGCTTCAGGCTGGCAGCGCGGGGCCAGCACAGGGTGGTGGCTGCTCCCTCATTGTCACAGCAGAGCTGCAGCACTGTCCTGAGGTGCTCAGGGGTCTCCAGCCCTCCTGCCAGCCGAGCACCATCATCCTGCACCCCATGCCCCTCTGGTTTGGGGACTGCCAGGTGCTCCATGTAGAGAACTAGAGCACTCCTATGCCTTGGCTTCCATGCCAGCCCTGATCCATTGGGGTCCAGCTACAGGTGTCCATCACCTGGAGGACACAGCCAGCAAGCAGTGTTGTGTCACGTGTTGGGGAAGGAAAACCACAGAGTCAGCCAGAGTCCAAAAACAACAGCTGGGAGAGGAGGAATTCATTAAGAGAAACAGCAAGGGAAGCAAAGCCTGTTTGTGTAAGGGCAGAGCCAGCAGCAAGCCATCCTGTGACCCAGGGCTGCAGAGCGTCAGAGAAGGAGCCATGCCCCCAGGGCAAGGAGGGCCATCCCAACTGGGCCATCCCAGCAAGCCATAGCCAGGGCCCTCCTGCGGCAGCAGAAGGGCATCCTCAAATGAGCCACTTTCACCTCTTCAGCAGCTTAGTTTTTTTGATGACTTTGGAGTGGTTTTCTGAAGCCCACGGGTGAGCGCAGCCCCTCTCTTTGCAGCTCCCTGGCTTAGCTTCCCCTCTGGCACACAGGCCAGCGAGTTCCCAGCAAAAGAGTTGGAACTAACTTCAAAAGGATTTGCAGTGAGCAACCTTTCTATCTCTTGATCCTCTCAGCTGTATGCCGGATTAGGGACTGGCTGTAGCCTGGAGCCCCCAGTCTGGTGCTCACTCCTCTCACTCTACAAGGACACGTGTCCCTCACTCCTCTCACTCTATGTGCCCATCCTACACCCTCTCTTTCTCATGCTGGCCTGGGCAACTGCTGGAGGGAAGACCCAGTCTGGCATCAAACACCATTTCATGGGCATCAGATAGAAGGGATGTAGTGCCTGATCATGGCAGGAATCCTGCAGATGACACTGGATCCCTTCCAAGGACAGGGGCTGGGTTTCTCTGTGTCCTCACTTCAAGACTCTGCCACTAGGACAGTCCTGGGTACACCTCCACGTGCAGGGGAAGGGAAAGCTGAGTTATTCCAAACTGCGGCAGACATCCCCACAAACCTCATGTTGCCCAGGGGCTGAGCCTGCTTGGTTTTCCATCAGGCTGCTTCTCTCTAGCAAATATGATGGGTTCTTCCACAGCACTCCCATCTGGTGGAGCTGATACGGAAGGAGAGAAAGGTGCAAGAATGATATCATGGGGACTCAGGGAAGGGTCATATCCCACCGAGGAGGGGAGCGGAGGTGAGGGGACACGAAACACTGCAAATCTTAATGAAAGGACTAAGCTTTCACAATGGAAAATGAAAATGGAAAGGAAAGCTGGGGGGGTGGGGTTGTTTTTTATTTTTTCCAACTGACAAAAAGGTTGGTCCAAGTTTTTGACCATGAAAAAAGAAGAAAAATTACTCTGGCTCAGCTTAAGGGAGCCGAAGAGTGGTTTGAGCTCAGCATTACTAACTTCCATTTGCTCTGCAGAATGGGTCAGTGTGATGTAAAGTTTGTCTTTGAGAGGGATATCCAGTCTTTTTCCAATAGGTGGGGATGGGAACAGAGGTGGAGTCACTTCATTAAGGAGATGAGGGTGGGAAACCGCTTATGTAAAGTTCATACTGCAGAAGTGGAGATGTTTAGACATCACTGGGGGAAAAAAGAAACAAAGAAAACAGCCATCAGCTGTTTTTGATGGGGTGACTGTAGGGCAGGACACTGGTTTCTCTGCACCGTGGTGAAGGGCAGCAGCGTGAGAAACACCAGGATATGGATGCAGCAGTGCAGCCTGATGCTGCATGGTTCTGTGTGCATCTGTTCTGTGCCTCAACTGACTGACGTAAAACACTGGGTGAAAAAAGCAGGGAAAGTTCCAAGAGGTGGCGGAAGGGTCAGCCGCTATTGCTGTGTGCTCTGGGAGATGCTGAGAAAAGAAGAGTGCTACAACCCTCCAGTGCAAGATATGGAGCCATCAGGGTCTACTGGGATGAGCTTGTTTCCTTAGTCTTGGCCCCCTGTTATGCCCACCCCACAGCCAGGCCCACCATCTGGCAGGGCTGCTGCACTGAGATGCTCTGGGCAATAGCCGGTCAGAGCTGCCGCTGCCTGCTTCAGCTTGTTTGTTTTCCTTAATCCCAAGAGACAGCATCTCTGACACAGCAGCAGTGTGATTAAGATGATCCAGCATGGCTGTCACAAGCATGTAATTACGGGTTTCCTGTGTCACTCCTGCTGGGAGGTCAGTGACTTGCCCTCCCTCGCTCCAGCAGCGGGAGGGGACAGCCACCAGCTCCCATTGGCCCCCTAACCTCCTGGCCAGCTCTGGGCTCCAGCTCTGGCTTCCAGCTTCAGGCCCCATAGCCCTGGAAAGGGCCTGCTGGGGAGGGACAGCAGGCAAGCCAAAATATAAGAGGGGTCAGAGAGAGCCAGAGCACAGAAGAGGGGGATGGAGAGGACCAGAAAGAGCCAGTCTGAGGACTACGCTGTCCATGGATGCAGAACTGTGCATATTCTGATGCACTCCCTCTCCCATTACCCTTTTAAGACGTAACAGAATCCATCTGGGCCCATTTGGACTTGCCAAGTGGAAAGGCCTGGGCTAACTTTCACATCCCCATATCCACACACCTCTGTCTACACGAAAATAAAGAGAGGGAGCCTCACTGCAGTCTGTTCCAAATTCCCCCCAAAGGCACCACAAAGTCATTTTGGAGACCCTAGGTGACCATCATGTTCCTCAGCACCCATGTTTCCCTTGCAGCTAGCAGGCTGCTCAAGGATGCACAGAAGGACTGCTCTCAGCAGATCAGTTTCTGAAGCTGTTGCACACAGGATTAGCTGGAAATCACAGCGGAGAAGGACCTGCTGCTGTCCCATCGGAACAAGACAAGGTTTTGTGCTGCATTTGCTGCTGGAGAAGGCAGGGTTTCCTCAAGCTCTGTTTGTTTAGTGACCCCTCCATAAGGGAATCCATCACATAGCCTCCTTTATTAATACTGGCAATCATACACAACCAGCTGTTGCCCAGCTGTCAGAGTTGGTATTGCACAGAAATCCCTGCAAAGAGCACTGTATCTCCTTGTCCTTACAGACTTATGCTCTGAGAGCAAGTGGTGATGCAGAAACCCAGTTCCTCACTTACTGGTCTCACTCATTAGCCAGTCATACTTCCCAGAAGGGCACTTGGTTTCAAATACATCAGGATATAGAAGCCACTGTCACACACAATAGAGTGCTCCAGTGAAGAGCAGTCTTCACCTCTGGAAACTTCCGACTTGTTCCTGGACCTTGTCCAGGTTCATGTCTGGCATGAGCTGAGAAGCCCATGGCAGTGGGGTTGGAACTAGGTGACCTTTGAAGTCCCTTCGATCCAAAGCTATTCGATTATTCTGTGATTCTATGAGATGCTGCAGCATGATGCCAGCCTGCATGAAGGACTGCTGCCAAAATCCCCTGTGCATGCCCCATGTAGCTCTGCATCCTGATGCCTGCATTCTCCTGGCCAGTCCCTAAAGTTCTCCCCCATTCCTCTCATAGAATCACAGCATCATTAAGATTGGAAAAGACGTCTCAGATCATCTCATCCAACCACCAGCTCACCCCCACCATTTCCACTGACCATGTCCCCCAGTGCCACATCCACACAGTACTTGAACATCCCCAGGAACAGTGACTGCACCACCTCTCTGGGCAGCCTGTGAGATTTTTTTCCTAATACCGCACGTGAACCTCCCTTGGCACAACCTGAGGCCATTCCCTCCCATCCTATTACTGTTACCTGACAGAAGAAACCAACCCCCAACTCACTACAACCTCCACTCATGAACCCGCTGCCCTTGTGGTACAACGTTTTGATGCTTGGGGTGATTCATAGGCACACACACAATGACCTGCTTTAGTGTGAGGCTGGGGAGGAGCTCTGCCTGCCACGACAGAGATAACTGCTGTTTTCTGAAACATATCCTGGAAGGAAAGCCCTGTTCCATGCCAGCCTCACGTCGGTCGTTGAGTCCCCTCCCAGGATGTGGGAGCTAATCGCTTCCCATGACCAGCCACAGCCCCAGGGCTGGGAAGGTGGCCCAAACCAGAGGAGACCAAGGGTGCAAAGCCCAGATGTTTTGATGCTAGAGAGAAATAGCATGCAACTCTACACTGAACCATAAGAAGGAACACCAAATCTGCATGCCGTGCAGGAAACTTTGAAAGTAAAGACAACACATCCCTCAAATGTCAGGTACAAAGTCATCTACAGGACAATGGAACCGAGTAGGACCATGAGACCAGGTAGGACAACAAAGGCCATCTGGTGCAGTCCCTACAATTAGAGGCTGACCTATGGAGGTCACAAGAGCTTTCATCCCCATCTCCTTCATCGCCCATATCATGAAATACCTCATCATTCCCCTCTGCAGATACAGGGACATCTCCTAGTGATCCTGGGAACCATGCCAAAAACAACAGGAGGTTAAAAAACTGTTCTTGCCAATCTTGTTTGGATCAAAATACCTTCCAGACCCCAAATCTTGCATTTCCTTACATCTATAACATATATATTAGACATGTCAGGGAGCCCTTGGGGGGGGGGTGGTTTCTATGTGCCTTCCAACAGCACTATGACACCCCTCCATATCTTGTCTCCAGTAATAGTACATCCTGTGCAAAAGGACATAAGAGGGGGTAATTCAAACAAGCCAGGAACCTTTTTGAATTTATTTTCAACCTTCTTTCTAAGAGAATTGGAAAGAGAAGAAAGTTTGCTGGTGGGTTTATAGGCAACTTGAGACAGAGATTCGGTTAGCAGAATTGTGGGTATTAACTGGGATTAATTAGTGCACTGCGACAGACTGAAATCAGATCACTTTTCAGTCCCTCTTGGCAATACCACCAAATGGAGCATCCAAAACTTAATATTGCAAGCTTTATTCTTCCAGTCCAGAACCCCGTTATCCTGTCATCTGATCCCCTCCATAAATTCCTCATTCCTGCCAAAGAATTATTCAGCTGTCCGAGGTCTTATGCATCAGCTGCTACCCCCATGTAAGACCAAGATCCCAACGAATGGGAAGAGACAAAAAAAGTAAGACTGTTTCTTTTTCTGCATCTAGAGAACACTCTATAAGTGTTCTCCCATACTTACCAAGTCTTACCACTTTCTGCTAACAAAAGCAAGGCTCATATTCGCAATTTTCCTTCTCCACAAAATGATATACATCCCACAGAAAATGTATTTTTCCCATACACAAACCAACTTTCTTCTAGGAAACAGAGCATGCTGTAGAGTACTGGCATTAGTTTGTCACCTCTCTTAACAAACTGATGGGAGGCTGGTGTGTTTTGGAGAATGGGATGAGAACATTATTGTACGCCAGCTGATCCTGCATCAGAGATCTACACCCAGCCCTGCCTGTGATGGCTCTGCTGATCTTTATCTGCTAGAAAGGTGATCAGTCTATTCAGAGCTAAATCTGGTGTGGAACTTCCAAAATCTGAAAGCTCAGCATAGGAGAAGTAGATGAAGAGTTGGCTGACCTGCCAGAGAAGGGACATCCCATAGCACAGAAAGAAGTGAATCATGACTGTGAACTCTACGCAACAGGGAAGAGCAAAAAGTTGGCCAAAGAGTGTCTCCTTTGGGGCACCTTTTGGAGCTCATTATCAGCTCCCCATGGCCAGCTGCTGAGAGAGACAACAAATGATGCCAAGTGATGACAACAGAGAGAGGTTTGGAGAGTTTTTAAACAAGGTCAATTAAGGATCCCTGCATAGAGCTGTAGCAGAACAAATACCTCCAGAGTGCAAAGACAGGGCACTGAAGAGCATGGGCAGAGCAGCACCATCAAATCCTTAGGCCATTTCCATGTATCATTCCATCTTGAGGTTTGGTTGCTAGGGTCAGAGGTCCAGAGAAAAAAGGAACTTCTGAAAAGTGGGTCATGAGTGTGGTAGAGCAATCACAGAGCAAATTTTCATCACAAAACATAGTACCTCAAAAAGGAATGCTGGAGAACTCGTGTGTCCTTATGACAAGAACTAGTTAATCTTCATGGCCTTGCAATAAAGGCATTGCAGTTTTACTGACCAGGAAACTGAAGCACCAGGAGATCCCAAGCAATGTTCCTTAAAATGTGGAAGCCTTAAATCAGGTTTCTAAACAGCTTCCAGGCACATTAGAAGGGGTTTTAGTCTTCCCAAGATCCTGAGATGCTGCCTGTCCCCGTTTGTTGGTGACTGAATAGTCGCTAGCTACCTAGCTGTGAAACCTACCTCACAGTTCATGATCACAAGCCTGTCCATAAAGGCAAAGGGTTGTTATTATTTTATTGCTGATAAGAAGGCCCAATTCATTCACTCTATTATTCCAATCAATAAAAAGGCTCCCACTGCCATTTCCATCTGATAAGACCAAGAAGCCGGCTGTCATATAATTTGCTCAGCGCTTCCCCAAGCTTTCACACTTACCTCTCACACAGATGTGTTTTTTCAATCCCAAGGCAGCAGAGTCATGCATGACTATGTGGGGCCATTTGATCCTATCGCTTTCAAACGCCCCCCTGGAAATCAGGTGTTAGCAAGCCCGAGCAAGAAAAATCTGTGTTCCAGCACTGGCAATGACTGTAGCAGAGATCTGTATTAACATGTCCTTGCCAGGCCAGAGGGAAATTCGGAGATTATTTTAACTGTGAGATAACTTTACCCAAACTTCTGGTTTGGATCACTGAATTGGGTGTTTGAACTAATCTTCCCCCTGCTCCTCTTGCAGCAGGACAGCAAGGAGCTTATGTGACAGGGTTGGCAGTGTTTTGTTAGATAAAAGCACACCACTTTTTGGACATCAAAAAAGTGATCCTTCATCACTTACAATGCATGTAGGAATTCCTGACCATGAAAATACTAATCTTAACACTTTCCCAGTCTGTGTTAAATTAGTACCATTCATACACAGCACTTCAGGCTGTTTACAAGGGGCACTTCCTGCAATCAAAAACATATGTCCCATAAATGGCCCAGTTCTGTCTTAAGTTTGCTTTCCTAGAGCAGCTGGCCATTCCTGAGAGCACAAAGGAGAATATTAAGCAAGTGTAGTGTTTGCTGATACCCGGAGCTGGGAAATACGAATCCCTTCTAGCAAGAAAGAAAACAATAGCAACTGAGTTTCTTTTCAAGCAGAACGTTGGGCTGAAAAATCAAAAGCCACTGTTTTCATTAGAGCTCTACAAGAAATTAGGCTTGATGAGAACCGAAAGGAAAGCCGCCGGCCTCTGGCTGCCCTCCTGGCAGGGACACGCTGGGCCGGCTGCAGGTGAGCTCCTGGGGCAGCTCTCAGCTCCGGTGCCTAAGGCTGTGTGGCTGCATTTCGGATTTTGAGACCTGAGGGGTCCCACCACCCGGTGGGGTGGCTGGGAGCTGCATGGATGGAAGCATCCTCTGCTTGCTTGCTAGGAGTACTCTGGTAGTTTTTGTTTACTCCTTGCAGAAAAAGAGCCAAGGATCTTTCAGTTTGATTTTCCTCATGGAAATCTGCAGTTTTCTTACAGAAAGTGCTGAGTTAGTGAAAAGGGCATTTTCCATCAGAGAATTATTTGGATGGAAAATTTCCCAACTAGCTTTATTAATACCCTTGACACTGTTTTGTCATTCCTCCTATTTGTGTATCAGTGTCTGGCCACTAAACCAAATTTCTAGCCAGGGCTTTCATAGTTATTATTCCCAGAGGCCATCATGTAATTCTTGGAGTACAACAGACCTGAGATTTATTACAGAAACTACTCTGGTGCCACACGTTGGGCAACCTGGCCGTATATTTCAATGCTCTCTCCCCAGCCAAGGAGGCTGGAAGAGGCTGTGTGCTAAGCCCTTCTCCTCTGCATGTCATCAGATGCCTCAGCCAGGCCAGGCTGGCCATAGTTTCACATTGCATCAGGGTTCCTATCACTCACCAGGTGCCAACCACCGTGCGCTCCTACTGTGGTACCATGGTACCTGCTCCACAGCCAGGCTGCTCTTGCTCCTGCTAAAATCAAAGCTAGTATTTGACAATTTGCAGTCAGAGCAAGCTGTTTCCTCCCGAGAAAAGCTGTGTCTCAACCACCGACCTCCCAGAGTGATGCTTGGATCTCTGGGTGTGAGCACAGTGCTGCATTGCTGCCAGCCAGCCCCAAGCACAGGGCAGTTCAGCGCACTATCCCAAGGGCTGGCATCCAGCATCAACGTTTCACACTCATGGGGAAGTGTGATTTTACAGGGAGCATTTCACTTTTTGATAATGCAAAGTTCTTGACTTCATCTGGAGCCTTGGCACATCACGTGGATGGACATTGCTTTTGTCCTTTGTGCACTGGTCTATTTAGGGACTGTAATAGTGTTGATGTATTGGGCAAGACCCCTTGGTAATAACTCCCTATCCTCAGAAAGGAAGATAATTGTGACATATCTTGTGGTCAGAGCATTAATGGTGATTTATGAAAATCATCTGAGAGTCCCACAGCACACAGTGGACTTTGGAACATTCACTTTTCCCTCATTTGCTCCACGACTGCTCTTGACGGCCCCACCAGCACCTCTGCAGACAACCCTCCTTGTTACCTCCTCTAACCCAAACGCTATCCACATAAATCTGAATGTTAAATGTGCTTTGCAGCACACATGGCCTTCCACCGGGACAGTACTGGGCTAAAACTCCACATGCATGATACACAGCGTTCTTCAGAGAATCACAGAATCATTTGAGTTGGAAAGGACCCTCAAAGGTCATCTAGTGCAACTCTCTTGCGATGAACAGAGACATCTATAACTGGAATTCAGCTTTTTGTCATGATCCAGCACCTCCTTCTGGCTCTGGTTTTGCTCCATCAGACCTAGGCAGAAGATGCTGGTCTTTGTTAGTGGTGACTTGGGAACAACCACAGCGTGAAATACTCCTTCTTTCCTCCTTGCTGGCACCACAGCCTCCCTCACAGACCCAGGGGAGCATCCCTGGCCCTGCCCACACTGCAGCCCCCCTTGCACAGCCTGTTGCACAGATGGGGTCTCAGAGAATGGTGGAGTTGAAATTGCACTTTTCCCCCAAGCAAAACTTTTTCCTAAACGTTTCAGTTCTGATATTGTTCCAATAGACTTTCACCTCAAAGGGGTGACTGCCCCCCAAAGGGGGAACAATAAACCTTTTCTTTCAGGCTGTGTGTTATTGCAACTCCCCATTTTCTGGAGTAGCTGTATCCTTTGACACAGCACTTCCTAAAGCACGTTTTAAGGGTAAATCAGCCTCAGCTAATAACCGTTTTTTGATTGCTTCATTTTGCATACCACACAGTAACCGCTCCCTTGACACAGCATTTAAATGCTCTCCAAACTGGCAATGTACTCGTAATTTCCTTTCACCTTCTAAACAAAGATTTAGAAATTGTTTCGCTTACATCTTTTTTTCTTTTTTTTTTTAAATTGCATTTTTTTGGGAGCTCAAATGCATCGCTGTCACCAGCGCCGTTACGGAAAGAGGGACTGGGAACACTTCCACCAGCTCGGCAAGTGTTCCACCAGCTGGTAGAGCAGCAGCCATTAGCCTGTGGTTTCCTCTTCAGCTTTTCAGCATTCACAGTATTCCTAGATTATAATGGTCACCATTTCTTGTTTTTCTTTCCATCTTAGACATAACACGAAGAGCCACAATGTCACGGATGAGCGCGTGCTGTGTACACACAGCAGCTTCTCCCACTACAGCTTGGCCATGACTGCGGAGCAAGCCTTGCTTTCTCCTTTGGCACTTCAGCCTGCATCTTTAACCATTTATTTGCTTCCTGGAGGCTGTTCAACTCAGGGATGTAAAGAGCTGGTTTGATTTAGATTCTTCCAAGGTATCTGTGACTTGACAGCAGCAGCGGGTGGCCTCTGCATCAGCTGATGCTTGTCAGAGGATCATAGAATCATTAAGGCTGGAAAAGATCTCAAAGATCATCTCATCCAACCACCAGCCCACCCCTACCATGCCCACTGACGATGTCCCTCAGTGCCACATCCACACGGCTCTGTAAGACTTGTGCTCCAGACCCCTCACAGCTTTGTTGCCCTTCTCTGGAGATACTCCAGGGACTCAGTGTCTTTCTTGTAATGCAGGGCCCAAAACACAGCACTCAAGGTGTGGCTTCACCAGAGCTGAGTACAGAGAGACCATCACCTCCCTGCTCCTGCTGCATACTCTTTCCAATGCAAGCCAGGATGCCACTGGCATTCTTTGCCACCTGAATATGCTCCTGGCTCACATTCAGGCAGCCACTCTGCCCCAGGTCTGTAGTGATGTGTGGGGTTGTTGTGACCAAAGTGCAGGACCCATCGAAAGTGCAGGACCTGGCACTTCTGGAAGAGCAGTATAGGAAGCAGAGAAAGAAGTACCCTGGGGAAGGGAGACGGAGGGACGATCCAGGCACCCAGAGGTGAGATCTGGGCACCAGGTTGGTGAAAGGTGCATTTCTCATTTCCTGGCCCCATCATGTGTTCTGGCAGAGCTGTGGAAATTCACCTGCAGTATTACATCATGAGGGCCTGGCTCAGAAAGCTGAAAAGGAAGAGGTTTTGCCTTGCCAGAGTCAGGCACCCAAGCGACAGCTGTGGGCACACAGTGTGGCTGGAAAGGTACTGAGGCTGCTGTGACTCACAGGTAGGAGTCACGTCAGGAGGGGGATACCGGCTTGTATCACCGTCTCCTCCCAGTTCTGTTTCAGCAGCTGCTGCTTGGCTCCTGCTGGTGGCATTTTCCATGCAAACTTGGCAGCATCAGCAATGCCCAGATTAGCTTCCCCTGAAGGGGAAGGGAAAGCCAGGTGATACCTGAGGTCATGCCAGGCTAAACCTTGCACAAAAAGACAAGTTAGCTCCCTCTGGGCTCCACTGCTTTCTCTTGCCTACATGGGATTTATGTCCCAGGCCAGGGATGCTTCCCAAAACTTATGCATGCTGCTCTGGACTGGCATGGTGCTATGGCAGTAGCAGGCATGGCAAGACCCCCTGACGCAGCTGCGGTGACCAGCTGGTTTCCAGGACTCATCTTCCCCCCTCAGCATGCCCCCACTGTCCCTGCCTTGCTTGGGCACCACACACATGCCAGACCTCTCGACAGCTGCAAACTCTCACCGCTTGGACAGAATGCAGCAGGCCAGCAACTAGCCTGTTCTCTTTTAGCTTAAATATGATAAGTGCCAGAGAAAAGATGAAGAATTACTTTGGCCTGAAGTCCAGTATGAGCAACAGCAGATGTCAGACTAAGGGCAGATTTACTGTGATGTCTTGCATTATATTGTATTAAAGAGCATTGGTGTCCTGTCCCATGAGAGGGGTACTGCACCCATATAAGTATCGACTCTGCGGAGCTGGAAGGCAGCTAGACACAGCACTGTGCTAAAAATCAATATTTAGCCTGGTGGAGGAAGACATGCAGGAGTATTGGAGGGTGAGGGGCTGCAAATGGAAACTGAGGCACCCCAACTCCAGCAGGTTTCAAGGACAGGAGTGAAGAAAGAGGGTTTGGACAGGATTAACTGTAGGTGGGAGCAAAGAAACTGAGTTGCAGGGAGGGTATTTCCACAGCTACCCTTTGCAATGTGCCTGGCTCCTATACCCGGTAATGGGCTACCTATACTCCTTACAGGCTGCATTTGCTTGTTTTCTTGCTTACTTGTTTGTTTGTAGTGATTTCAAACCCAAGAGCAAAGATGGAGCTGGCTGGAGCAGTGTTGCTGTCCACTCCCACCAGCTGAGCTTACATATGTGTGCAAGGGGAGGTCTGTTCACCATACAGCAATCATCCAGGGCCTGCTGCTTTAAACTCCAGCCATAGGTGTTGCATCAGGTTATGTAAAGTTCAGTTGCATCATGCAAGATTGCACAACACAGCCTGCGTGCCAAAGCCAGGTTTCATTCATTGATCAGGTCTTGTTGGCCACAGGAAGCTACTTAGGTACCCTGGAGTGGAAGCCACCTCTCCCAGCCCACAACATCCTCCCAATATTTCCAAGGGGAGATGCCGCCAGGGTGGCCAACGGCCATCACTGTGACACAACAGAGAGCAAGGCATGAGCCACTCACTTGACCACCCAGAGCAGAGACCACATCTTCTCAAAGAGGTCCCTGCCACACATCCCTTGGGGTGGTGAGATGTCCCCTCATGCTAGCACCATTCTGACATATCAGCCTTTAAAACTGTGTCATTTCAGATCCTAGTGCCATTGTTGGTGCCCCCACAAGGCATCTCTTGGTCCTGGCCAGTGCAGCAAAGCACCAAGCTCAGCTGAAGCAGCCCCTCCTCCCCTCTCTCCCCATATCCCCTCACCACACCTATGCCCCCCTACAGAAAGCATCCACAGACAGGCATGGGTCAGAACACTGCACCACCATCATCTTCCTTGAGTAGTTCAAGCCCTAGGCTTGTGGAAAAGACAGAGATGGGAACAGCTTGTCCAAAGCAGATGGAGAACACCAGGAGCACATCTGAAACACAAAGGGCTTTGCAGGCAGTGCCTGAATGCATGGACCCATCTCCAGAGATCCCTCAGCCCCCACCAGACTCCTGTGTGCTCCTCCCCTCAGATGTGCCAAGGACACCTATGGTGTCACGTTCAGTGGTGTTGAGCTGCCAGTGGACTCATTGCTAATGTGTGAAATGCTCCCTTCTTGCCAAATGGCTCCCCTCCTCTGCTGGCAGTGCAATCCTGCGATGACCCACTGCAGGGTGCGGCAGTGCAAGCAGTGGCCCATCCACCAGGCTGAACTGGGTGGAAGCCCTGCGGCATGGGAGGGTCTCTTCTGGGAGGGGTGGGGGGAACCTACCTGTGCAGCAAGGTGCTCTGTCCCCCTCCAGTGGCTGAGATCTTCAGGAAGCAGCAAATAGGCTTCATACTCGCAGCTCACCAAACCACAGTCATCTCAAGCTTTTGACAGCAGAGAGTAGACGTGTAGGTCCTACTGGTTGTGATGTCATAGTCATGGTGGATTCCAAAGCCACCAAGGTGTGGCTTCCTTGTGCCAAGGAAGTTCCATCAAGGAAGGCACCCTGTCAGGACATCCTGACATTCAAGCCACTGCTTGAATGTGTGCAAGCTCTGATCTCCATGCAGAGCCTTGTGTCTGCTGTATTTACTTCAGGAAGGCAGTTTTCTAGGTTTCTTTCCTGCCCCAAGTACCATTCTTAGAAATGGAGGAAGGTAATTCCCAGAATCTCCAAAGAGCTTCAGATTTGGTCTTGTATTTGTGGCACCTGAAGTAGCTGTAGCTGTGCAGGGAGATAGACTGGCTGACTGTAAGCCAGCTTCCCTCTGCAGCGCCTGTCCCTCCTTGAGCACATCCCAACTCTTGCGGAAGACCCCAAGAGAGCCTAGGACATCGAGGATCCATGTCAGTTACAGCACGGAGATGTTTGAGTGATTGTCCTAGAGCATTTGCTGTCCTGCAGACAATGCAGCCCAGGCAGGCATGATCTCTTGTCCTATGCAGGCTGGCATGAACTTGGCACAGGTTGGATGAAGGTGAGAGGTTTGGGAAGATAAGGGATCCTGACAATCTGATGTTTTCCCTCTGTGGAATGATATGAAGAAAAAACGTCCACACCCACATGACGGATCTCACCTCCAAGGTACCACACTCTAGTTGTAGTGGGGGAACACAGTGGGGAAGGCAGGCACAAACAGCCCACTGCTCAACTCACCAGCACCTGATTTTTCCCTCCAGAAAAGCACCCACAGACTGGCTGCATCGGACTGCTTAAGCAGTTGAGTTGGAAGAGGGCTTAATAACAGTCAGTCAGAGCTGAATTGTTTGAGATGTGAGGGTAGGCTGGGCTGGGAAGAGGGCATGGGGAATTCGTTGGACCTACTGTGACCTCTACTGGCTTGGTCTGAAATCGGTGTGCTGGTTGGCCTGGTCTTGCCAGAGCATAGTGGGAGCTGGTTCCCTTGCTGCAGAGCTTCCATACTGCAGACCCTGGGGTTCTCTGTCCCTGGTACAGGCTTTAGTCTCATTCTTGATTTAAATGCAAGGCAGCTCTTGTTCCACTTACTCATCTCCAGTAGTTCTTAGAGGGAAAAGTTAGGGCACCCAAGGCTTTCAGCACCACTATGCTCCAAGTACCAAATTATCTGCTATCATCTCTATGCATGACCACAGAAAGACCTCATTCACAGAAATGGATTGGGTTTTAAAAAGAACATCCTTTGAGTTTAGAAAAAAAATTCTTCTGAAACAAAAATCTCTGTGTCTTTGTAACACATCAGCTCACATACAACAGAAGTAGCAAAATCAGAGGCATGGAAAACCTCAGTGCAGGAGACAGAGCAAATAGGCATCACAGCTGCCAAGCAAAGCACCGCGCTGCACCCTCCAATTCTGGGGCCTCCAGAAGAAGCTGCTGCATCACTTCTGTTTAGCTCTGGCATTTGATCTTTTTTGTGCAGAGAGCAGGAAGGTTTCCTTTTCAAAGGAAATCGGAGCTTTCAGTTTAATCCTGTGTTTTTATGAATGCCTGGGTCTTAATCCAAGCCTGGAGATTGGACTGTTTTAAATAGATGTTGTGTGACATTTTGAAGTTGGTTGCATTTAATTGGTGGCCCAGAGTCTGTTAACACAGCTCATATGAAATGTTAAAGTTTGTCGAAAAGCACCAGCACACTCTCACCCACATATTGCTCTTCATCCATAAAGAAATACAGGGATAGAGAGAGAGGCAAAATCATTAGCAAGCCAGTTGGGTTCTGAACCTTACTTGGAAAATCAAAACCAGACTCATTGGTGGTGACATATTAAAGTGTCACAAATTGCTCCCATAAAAGGCATCACAGAACTAGTTTTGATGGAGTGTTTGTGTCTTTCCAATGCAAGCTACTGCCTCTCCAGCAGCACAAATGCTTCTTGCAGCAGTTTCTCCAGCAGTTTCATGTCTCCAGCACAGTCCCTTCTGCAGCACGGAGCCAGACAGAGTGGCTTATACAGCTTCAATGGGGCTTGCACTCATTTGACCTTTTTTGTAATCCAAATACCCTTCATCCCACTGAGCACACCTTCTTCAGGGCTGTTTGTTCCTGCTAAACAAGGGAAAGATTCTCACCAGTGCTGCAATATGTACTGAACAAACACTGTGTCATGATTTAAGAATAAAATCTGGTGACATGAAATACAGACATTTCCAGCCTCCTGGAAGGCATTCCTGGGTTACGGAGATGTCTTTGGAAAAGCTGAGGCACACGGGCACATGACACAATGCATCCTTATCAACCAACCTTTGTCTTGACCTGTCAAACTGCTTCTCTCCCATGTGACATAGTGTATTAGCTGGTGAACTCGATCGTACTGTGATGCTTTGGTGAGAGCCCAGCCTTTCTTTATCAAAGGGGACTGCCTGTGTAGAAGCGAGGAAGTGACTGGTACACCTCCTGACCTTCTGATAGCTGGCATTGCCCCAGCAAAAAAACTGTGATAACAAGGAACAAATGGTGCTGAAAATCACAAGGCAGAAAGCTATACATTTACCTTCACCATCGCATTTTTATTGCCACACCACCCAGAAGATTAAAGTTCTGATCTTTTGCCCCCCAGTACAATGCTGGCATACATTTGCCAAGGGCCGAGATCTGTCCCAGGCCCCACAGGAGCTGAGACAGTCAGATGAATGAAATGGCACGGGGTGAAGAAATGAGAAAGGGAGCTCCTAAAGATATGCGATGCCCCATCCCTTGGACTGAATTTTCCTATGGAAGCCAAGGTTTTCTCTTTTAGCCTGCAAGAAAAATTGTGCCGTTGAAGGAGTTATGATTGCAGCTGTGGGAAAAGCTGCCATGCGATATCAGTCCTGACGTTGCTGAAGCAAAGCCTTCTGAGTTCATGTGGCAGGGTGGAGTGAGGCAAGATAACTGGAGGAGAAAAAGACTCCAACGCTTTCAAAACAAGAGGCTCAACAACAGGCTAGGAGTGACTGCACAGGAAGGCAGTTGTGGGCTTTGCTGATTCCCTAAAGCTGAAAAGTTCCTTTCAGCGTCCGTATAAATATTTCTGTAAGTTATTTTTAAGTGTGTGTTTTGAAACTGAAATATATTTAGACCAGTTACATGAAAATGTGGTTTACAGACTGCTTCTTTAGAAATTTCCCACGCTGCTCATCCCATGCCCAGGCTGCCCGGTCCTACGGGCACCTTTGGGTCAGAAGTAGGGGCTCCCCTCCAGACCAGGTAGCCAGGGTGCAGCCCCAGGGCCAGCACAGAAGGGCTAATAGCCTGGGTGATTGCTGGCCCCAGCATGTGAGAGCAGGGTAAGATGCAATGCAGCACATGAGGAAGGCCTAAGAGGAAATCCTGGATCTGGAGAAAGCAAACCTTCTCCTTCCTGTGAGCCACAGCCAAACGACTTTCCCAGGGCGCAGCAGGGGTCACGACAGCCATCTCTTCCCAATGCAACACGGAGCTGGGGTCCTCGTCACGTGTGGTCTGATCCCACAGCACTTGCTACAGAACCAGGATGTTGTTTTGGCTAGTTTCCAGGCTGGCCAGCACTGTTTCATAGAAGCTACAGATGGAGAAAGTTCAATAGCACAGCCCCACTGCCCAGTGGGTGAAAATGGTACTCACATTTCCCACCAAGGATGGTAGCACACCGTGCTCTTCCTCTTTTTTCCCCTTAAGGAGCTTTGATGTGTGGGGAACTTCTCCTTGCTTACCCTAAGCCACTCTGCAGTGCTGCTGTATACATGGGAACAGTTTTCTGCCCCATGCCAGGGAGCACTGTTTTGCAGTGGATGGTGATGTCCTCCTACCTGCACTTAAGGCTGAAGGAGAAACACATTTATTTATACTTTGGTTTACATAAAATAATGCTGGGAGTGGCACCATGTAGAAAAATGCCTTTTCTTCCGTATTGTTTTCGTGCTTTTTGCATTATCCATCCATCTTGCAAGCAATATTCTCAAAAGTTTTCCCGGTGGATTTCAGCCGGCTGGGTTGATTTAGGAAAAACCTTTTGAAGATCCTCCGCTGCAGCCTGCACAGTTGGATTGCTTTTCGGGGGAGTTCTGGGAAGTGCACATCCAGCAAAACCTCTTTCCAGGACTCTGATTTTCTTTTCCAGCTTTTATAGATAGTCCAGCTGGAACAGAAGAAAGATGTATGCTATAGTTTAGAAATTTGACCTAGTTCCTTTAATCCGCGCTAGCCACAGGAGCTCTCAGAGGGCTCAGCATCAGTGCACAGCCTCACCAGATCTCTTGTAACACAGGCTTTAAAGAAACAGCTTCATGCAAGAGTAAAAACATCCTTTGATCCCTGTTAAAATGTTAGGAAAAAAAATGGGCAGGGGGAACTTTGAGCTTAAGAAGCAGCAAAATTCAAATGAGTTTGGTTTCTTCTGCACATAAATGAAAGCTAAATGTTCCCCGATGCAGCCATCAGAGCAGGGGAATTCCAGAAAATGGAGTGAGAGATGTATCGGGTAAATACAAATACAGGATTAACAGCAGCTGACCCAATGGCAGAACCCCAATCAATCAAACTGCTGAAATAAAAGACAGAGCTTACAGTAAGGCCCAATTCCCTCCTTGCTCCCCTGCACATCCCCAGTGCATCGTTCCCCAGTGGGCAGGCTGCCATCTGTGGAAAGGCTGCTGCAGGGGGTGACGAAACTGCAAAACTGTTATTAAACCCCAAAGCAAAGCAAAAAAAGAAAAGCATTCCCCACCCCTGTTGCTATCCTTCAAAGTCCAAAGCCACTTCTCTGAACACCACTTCTCCCAAAGTCATCAGACAAGCAGTTTCTTTTTCCCTTCCCTTTCCTCCCCTCCCTCAATCCCTTCCCTTCCCCTTCTTTCTCTTCTTTTCTTTCTCTTTTCTTTTTTCTTTCTCTTTTTTCTTTTCTTTTCTTTTCTTTTCTTTTCTTTTCTTTTCTTTTCTTTTCTTTTCTTTTCTTTTCTTTTCTTTTCTTTTCTTTTCTTTTCTTTTCTTTTCTTCTCTTCTCTTCTCTTCTCTTTTCTTTTCTTTTCTTTTCTTTTCTTTTCTTTTCTTTTCTTTTCTTTTCTTTTCTTTTCTTTTCTTTTCTTTTCTTTTCTTTTCTTTTCTTTCCTTTTTCTTTTTCTTTTTCTTTCCCTTCCCTTCCCTTCCTTTCCCTTCCCTTCCCTTCCCTTCCCTTCCCTTCCCTTCCCTTCCCTTCCCTTCCCTTCCCTTCCCTTCCCTTCCCTTCCCTTCCCTTCCCTTCCCTTCCCTTCCCTTCCCTTCCCTTCCCTTCCCTTCCCTTCCCTTCCCTTCCCTTCCCTTCCCTTCCCTTTCCCTTAACATACAAAAAGGGCTTCATTTCTATGCTTTCCTTATTTTTTTTTCCTGAGTGAGAGATTATTGGCTAGAGGAAGGGTAAGAAACCCACTTCTGGGGTTTCCTATTCTCCGTGTAAGCAGAGGTGTTTATAAACCGTGTTCCCAGCTCCCTTGGAGCCTGGTCTCTTTGCAAGCTGCTCGTGTCCCAGGATGATAGGTGCCACACAAAAAGTAGGAGGAGGAGCAGACCTGCGCTCCTTCTAGTTGAAGCCAACGACAACATTTCTTATCCTAAATCACCCTCATCTTTTTCCTTTCTCATTATAGAAGCGCTTTCCCAGGCTCCCAGCCATTCTCAATAGCAGTGCCCCAGCCCCCTCTGTTTCTTTTTTACCAGGGCTGTGGACTATATTCCCTTCCCACGAGAAAATGCCATTATAACATTAGCTACTTTTTTTTTTCCTCCTCCCATCCTGCTCCCATTTCTGTTTTCTTTTGACCCACACTGGGAAGAGCTATCCACCCAGCCTTGCCCACTGACACTGTGCCTCCTGGCCAAACAGCTGCAGCTCGTCCAAAATGCGGTCCTGCAGAGGAACAGCTGGACCGGTTCCTTGCTATGCACGTTACTCCAGCTCCGGTAACACTGAGCTTTGGCCACCATTGACCAAATGGGGCCCATCTGCACTGGCCCTTCCCTCAAATTCCCCACATCTCCTCCCAGGGCTTGGTTTTATTTCTCTGAAACTCGGAAGCCAGATGTTCCCACCACCCTTCTCACTCTTCCACCATGGCAGGGAGAACAGCTCAGGGCCTAGTTGCTGCTGCTGGAAATGGCCTCTTGCTTTGTGAGCTGGATGCATCTTGCAAAGCATCCCAGCAGCAGCAGTGTGCTTGCCTCTTTGCTTTGATCAGCGCTGTCATGGAGAACAGGGTACAAAAAGGATATTTGTTAAGATCAGCTATAAAAATTTAAGAAGTTGCCAGTGCGTGCCCTGTGCCAAATTTTCTCTTCACCCAGTGCTGTTCTGTGTGAGGATATTTTGGCAAGGGAGTTTTGTTTTGCTGGCTTTTAGGCAATGGGAATTTTGCTTTTGTTTCCTAGAATTCACATGCAGCTGGAAGGGTTTTTCCAGAACAAAATCCATCCTGCATTCTATCAGGCCAAGTGGCATTCTGGCTGTACAAAAGCAGAAATACAACTATAATAACAATAGTCTGAATGATGAACTCATTCAGGACAGGACAGGTAGGCAGAAAGACAGACAGACAAGCATCAGTCAGGCATACAAACCTTCCTTTTGGCACTCAAAATGGAGCTGCATTTGGTTACAGGCCTCTGGCAGCCTGATGCCCACGCCTGTTGCACACCACTGCCCAGCTGCTATATTTGCCCTGACACCCCCTGTGCACAGCCGGACCCCCACCTCACCCTTAGTCAAAGGGTCCTTTCTTATTCCCCCATTACCTCCCCATTTCCACGCGTTGCTGGCATTCAAGGCAAATATTTCTCCCACCCTCGGGCAGCTCTTCCCCCCTCCTTGCTTTATGGAGGCCCCTTTATCAGGCAAGGCCACAGCAAGCCAGGCAAACATTACCTCAGGGGCACTGTGAATTGGGGCTAGGGGTGTGAATAGGTCCCACACATTCCCTCCAGCCTCTTCCCTTTCCTATAGCAACCACGTCGGGAGCCAGCAGGTCACACAGCCCATCCGTTGTGCAGCTGGGGGCCAGGGGGGCTGAGGTTTTGCCGCCCCGTCTGGGAGCAGGCTGTGGGATGGAGGTGGCTTCCCAAATTGCATGGGGCAGCACAGTGGCACTGTGCAATGGGTAGCAGTGGGGTGCCAGGAAGAGAAGGAGTGTGGCAGATGTTTCCATCACCTCCTGGTATCACTGCAGGAGTCTTGGGGAGAAACTCTAGGAGCAGTGCTGTCTTAAATAAACCAAAATAACATTAACAGAGTAATCTTTCTTCTTGGGAGCAAGATGAGATCCTGTCTATCCAGTGTACCAGAACAGGTCTTCTGACTGAAGGCCTCCAGAAGGAGGAGAAGAACCTCAGGGTGTTGGTCAGTGCTCAGCAGAACATGAGCCAGCAGTGTGCCCCGGCGGCCAAGAAGGTCAAAGGCACCTTGCCTTTTATCAAAAATAATGCTAGAGCAGGAGCAGGAGGTGTATCTCTCTGTACTCAGCACTGGTAAGGTGTACATCAAGTACTGAGTTCAATTCTGGGTCCCTCACTATAACACCCTGGAGAGTGTCCAGAGAAGGGCAACAAAGCCATGAAGGGTCTGGATCACAAGTCCTATGGGGATTAAGGGAGATGCGATTGTTCAGTCTGGAGAAAAGGAGGCTCAGGGGAGACCTAATCTCTTTCTACATCTCCATGAAGAGGTTGTGGTAAGGTGAAGGTTGGCCTCTTGTGATCTCAAGCGATGTGGGCCTGGCAAAGAGCAGGACCAGGATGCTCAACTTTAGAAGAGCAGACTTCAAGCTACTCAATGGAATGCTGGCCAAGATCCCCTGGCGCGCTGCCCTCAAAGATAAGGACGTTGAGGAGAGCTGGCTACTGTTCAAGGATGCCCTCCTGGCAGCACAAGAGGTCTCCATTCCCCTGATTAAGAAAGTGGGCAGGAGAGGTAGAAAACCGGCATGGCTCAGCAAGGACCTGCTAAGAGAACTGAGGGTGAAGAAAGGGGTGTACAAGCTCTGGAAACAAGGCTGTGTCACCCGGGAAGAATACAGGGATGCCGTCCGAACTTGCAGATGTGGGATCAGGAAAGCCAAGGCGCAGGCAGAACTGAACTTGGCGAGGGATGTGAAAAACAACAAGAAAACCTTCTACAGGTACATTGGCCAGAAGAGACAGGCCAAAATGGGCGTGCCTACTCTGGTAAATTTAAAAGGAGAACTGGCTTCAACAGATGAAGAGAAAGCTGAGGTGCTGAATGAGTTCTTCACCTCGGTCTTCACTGGTGGCCAGGATTCTAGTCTTTTTCACGTCCCTAAGTCTTGCACCCCCATACCTCCATGTGGGGACCAAGGAGGTAAATCCCTCCCCACTGTAAGGGTAGAGCAAGTCCGAGAGTGCCTCCTTAGACTGAATGAGTATAAGTCTATGGGGCCAGATGGCGTGCATCCCAGGGTTCTGAAGGAGCTGGCTGAGGTGGTTGCTGAGCCGCTCTCCATCATATTTGAGAAGTCGTGGCTGTCAGGTGAGGTCCCGGATGATTGGAGGAAGGGTCACGTCACTCCCATTTACAAGAAGGGGAGCAGGGATGACCCGGGTAACTACAGGCCGGTGAGTCTCACCTCTGTGCCTGGGAAGATTATGGAACAGATCCTCCTGGACAACATGCTTGATCACATAAAGAACAAGCATGTGATCCGAGACAGCCAGCATGGCTTCACCAGGGGAAGGTCATGCTTAACTAATCTTGTGGCCTTCTATGATGGAGTGACGGCGTTGGTGGATGAAGGGAAGGCGACCGATGTCATTTACCTGGACCTGAGCAAGGCCTTTGACATGGTCCCCCATCACATCCTCATCTCCAAATTGGAGGGAGGTGGATTTGATGGGTGGACAACTAGATGGATAAGCAATTGGTTGAAAGGCCGCAGACAGAGGGTGGTGGTCAATGGCTCTATGTCCAGGTGGAGGCCGGTAACGAGCGGCGTCCCTCAAGGGTCTGTCTTGGGACCGGTGCTCTTTAACATCTTTATTAATGACATCGATGAGGGAATGGAGTGCACCCTCAGCAAGTTTGCTGATGACACCAAGCTGAGTGGTGCAGTCGATACGGTGGAGGGAACAGATGCCATTCAGAGGGACCTTGACAGGCTGGAAAGCTGGGCTCGGGTGAACCTAATGAGGTTCAACACGGCAAAGTGCAAGGTTTTGCACTTGGGCCGGAAGAACCCCAGGCACCTGTACAGGCTGGGAGGAGTTGTCCTTGAGAGCAGCTCGGCTGAAAAAGACCTAGGGGTCCTGATAGATGAGAAACTTAACATGAGCCAGCAGTGCGCTCTGGCAGCCCGGAAAGCAAACGGGATCCTGGGCTCCATCAGGAGAGGGGTGGTCAGCAGGGATAGGGAGGTGATCGTCCCTCTCTACTCTGCTCTTGTGAGGCCCCATCTGGAGTACTGTGTCCAGGTGTGGAGTCCTCAGTACAAAAAAGATATGGAGATTTTGGAAAGGGTCCAGAGGAGGGCCACAAAGATGATCAGGGGGCTGGAGCACCTCCCCTATGAGGACAGGGTGAGGGAGTTGGGTTTGTTCAGCCTGGAGAAGAGAAGGTTGCGAGGTGACCTCATTGCAGCCTTTCAATACCTGAAGGGAACTTACTCCCAGGAGGGGAGTAAACTCTTCGAAAGGGCTGATAATAGCAGGACTAGGGGAAATGGTTTTAAGTTGAAGGAGGGAAGATTTAGGTTGGATGTTAGGGGAAAGTTCTTTACTAGAAGGGTGGTTAGGTCCTGGAACAGGCTGCCCAGTGAGGTTGTGGATGCCCCGTCCTTGGAGGTGTTCAAGACCAGGTTGGACAGGGCCCTGGGCAACCTGATCTAGTAAATGTGTATGTTTGGTGGCCCTGCTAGGCAGGGGGGTTGGAACTACATGATCCTTGAGGTCCCTTCCAACCCGGGTAATTCTGTGATTCTGTGATTCTGTGTGATTCTCTTCTCCCAAGTAACTGTGATAGAATGAGAGATAACAGCCTCAAGTTGTGCCAGAGGAGGTTCAGTTTGGATATTAGGAAGAATTTATTCTTAGAAAGAGAGGTGAGTCAGCAGCATAGCTGCACAGGGTGGTGGTGCAGTCACCATTCCTGGAGGTGTTCAAGAGCTGTGTGGATGTGGCACTGAGGGACATGGTCAGTGGACATGGTGAAGATGAGTTGGTAGTTGGATGAGATGATCCTAGAGATCTTTTCCAAACTTAATGGTTCTGTAACACTGAATAAACTCCCCACGATTGGTAGCACATACAGGTGAGATCAGTGCAGTCTCCTCTTATGTCACACCCAGGTGTGGCAGGGTTTGCTGCTTTGCCACTGCCAGAGCAGCCACTCCTGGAGCTGATAAGGCACCAAGCTGCCCTTGCAGGTATTCCTGCAGGGTCTCACCAGTACCATGGCAGCAGTGCTTGCTCTTACATTACAGTTTGGGCCATGTTTACTGTACTCCTCTACTCCATCCTCTGCTCTAAGACACTTCTCCAGGAGCCATCTCAATCATGAGGACAGCAGACCCCTGGCAGAGAATGGCAATGGAGGGGTGCAGTGCTCACAGTGGGATCAGCGGAGCCCATCAGAGAGCTCTCAATCTAAAAACAGAAACGTTAAACATTGATTTGTATTCCAGGATGGGAAGTAGGATAAGTCATAGACATATAAACACGAAAGGCGATGATGCCGAGTGGGCATCATCAGCTCTATCTGGGAGATGCAAGTCTAAGCCTCTCCAAAAACACCACAGGAAGGAACTCCATTCTTAGGTTGCTTGCTCCAGCATTAGTTGGATAGTTTTTCCTAATATCATATCTCAGATATTCTCAGATTCTTACACGTGCTCAGCCTCGTACCAGCTGGAGCTTTTTCAGGACCTGTGGCTTTACTCGTAAGTATAAAGGGAAACTGTCCATTTGAATTCTTCTGTTTCCAAAATGAGTGTGTTGTGGTTACTTTACCAACATTTTTTTATGTCATGGTCGTAGTCATCAGGCCCTTGGAACTGTTCAGATAGAGAGGAAAGCGTGGTCTTCCCAAAACCCCACCACATGATTCATGGAGCATTAGGCTGCTGACAAAAGGTGGGTAGCAGGGAGCTGATCACCAGGAAAGTGATAGTGATAGTGACTAATATCCTGACAGCCAGGAGCTGTTTTGGCTCCTCTACCCACGGCTGAGACCCTCCATCATTCTTGTGGTTTCACAGTCATATATTCCACTTTCTAAAAAAGCCTTTGCTCTCCCTCAAAGGCTTGTGCAAGGCCCACCCAAACAACGGAAGAAACTCATTGACCAAAGGGAAACTGATTGCACCCGAAGCGCTGACACACGCACCGCACAACCCAGCCAGAAGCTGAGCCTGAGTGTTTTTCTCCACTCTTGGACTCTTGGGAACTTCACAGCTCAGCAACAGGATGGAAATAACAGAGAAAAGCACGTTTTTGTGTGGATGAGTGGATAGAAACCTTTGAACGAGTTCCACCATCCTCTATCAGTTGATTTAGAAAATGGGGTTTGTCCTGAGATCTTCTGGGATGAAGACAAAATATCTGCCACCTTCTGCTGGTGCAAGGATGGGCAATTCTATCCTTGTTGTACATAGCCCCCTGCGTCTACACCCTGTCCACTTTTCTGCTCTGTGATAAGGAATCAGCCTCTGTCCCACAGCCCAGTGTGTACAGTCATGACTACCACACAGCAAGGCCTGTACCTGCCAAGTGATGCAGAAAACTAGCCCTCCAGCCATGCAGCACAGGCACTGCTGGCCATGGTGCAGCAGGAAAGGGATCATGAGAAGGAATGGGCCCTGTGCCAGTAATGTGGCCTGGCAGACCCCTGTCTGAGGACTGTCGTTCCAGCTCCATAGGAATATGTGATAGGTATGGCACAGGCATGCTGAGTTATCAGGTATTATTTCAGGTGTAAGACAGAATTTTGACACAGAAATACCCTTTGGCCTCACTTGAACTCACTCCAGAGCCAGGTAATGCCCCAACCCGGGGTCATCACATGGGACATCTGAACCAAGACAACCTGCATCCCTGTGGAAGGGTCTTTGCTGGTTCCCAACTTCTGACAAGCCACCAGCATCAAGAGAAGTTGAATATCACCACACTGACAGTTTCAGTGTGCAGAGCCATACACATTCCTTCCTCCTATCTCTGGGGAAGAAAACCATGTGCTGTTTGGCAGCAAAATGTGCTTTCTGGAGTTGGGATCTTCACCAAGCCATCCAGTTTGCTACACAGGCCCTACTGCATTCACAAGTCCCTAGACTCAGCCTCAGAGGCTGCTCACTGTTCTTCCTTCCCTCCTCTGCAGAAAGCAAATCCCTCCTCATCAGTTTCCCCCCAGGGAGACAGGGCTACCTACTCATGTCCCCATTCACCTGGGGTGGTAGGAAAAGAAAGTTGTTGATGTCTGTGTAGGCATCAGCCTCATACTTCCTTGTGGGAAGAAGGTTAACACAGCTCGTAAGTCAAATGTGCAGTTTAATTAAAGACAATCAGGAGAATGGCACGGAAGCATTTGCCCAAAGGCCACTTATCCGGCCACCCCCATGCATGCAAAACCTCAGATTGAGACATCTGTACCTCTGCAGGGACACATCCTCTGCTCTCGGGCTGTGGGCAGAGCCCTCTCATTTCAGCTACCTCCTGCCCCCAGCCCTGCAATTGCCTGTGAATTAGGAGATATTCTTGCTAGTTCTTTGGAAACACAGAAGTTCCCAGAAAAGGCGCTTCCCCCCCACAAAAAAGAGAAAAAAAATAGGCCCTTCCTCCTAACAGGAACCTTCAGCAAGGCACCCAGCTTTGTCTTCCTGCCCCATTGCCACATACCCTAAGCACCAAGAGTAGTGGGTGATGTTTACAGAACATCTCTTCAAGAAGCAACGGTGATAGGAAGGTGGCCCAGCCACCAGAGTGGGAAACGCAGTGGTCTGCGAGCAATTGGCCACAAATTGAAGTGGTTTATTTCTGGTAACTCAGCCACAGCAGCTTCCAGTAATGCTCATAAAGCTCCTTTCCGCTTGAGAGATGGTGGCTTCCAGGGGCCATCACAGCTAACTCTCCAGTCTAGCTTCCCTTAAAGCATGCCGGTGGATGCCTGAAGTCAATGAGGGAGCTGAGGCTGCCCAAGATCTTTCATGGGAGATACCAAAGATTTCCTAACAGAACCCAGGAGGCATCAAAGCCCAGTCTTGCCCAGAGCTGTGGTACAAACAAGATGCCATGGCTTCATGCTATAAAAATGCCACCAGAGCCACACCAAGGTGAAGCAATAGAAGCTGATTTCACGGTCCAGGCAGCTACCACAAACCATTCTCTTGTTGTGCCATAACTGATCACCAATGCATAAAAGACTGCACAGGGTTTCTCCTGACCACATGGGCCCAGCTCCTCACTGCTGTCTTTGGCCCCAACTAAAGGCACTTTGGATCTTGGCACCAAGTGGCTAAACAGCACCACCTGGGGCATTTGATGGAGCATCTGGCAAATATTGCTCGTTGGTTATTAAAGGTGTGACATACATCCTGCACTTTAGTGTTCGGCTGGGTTCCAGGGTTGCACAACAGTCCCTGTTATCTGCCTGGAGTTTGGCTCCTTGGCATTTCAGCCTGTGCCCCCTTCACCAAAACCTGAAAGATGTGACACAGTAAAGCTTCCCTGCGTTTCCCTACACCATTCATTCCAGGACCACACTGACCCTTTTTCCCCCACTTCAAGCTACTGGCAAGGCCACAGTACTCCCATGCTTGAGTTCACTTGCTTTTCAAGTGACTCCCTGTTTTACCTCCTTTCCTTTTCATTTTGAAGCTCAGAGGTGATCACAAGGCTCTGACGAGGAAGGTACCACCAGCACAGGGAAAGATGGAGCAGTGAGGAAAGTCAAAGCCCATGCTCATGCCAAGCACCCTCAATGGGCAGCTTCTAGCCCAGAGTACCCTGTGGCTGTAGCAAGGGGAGAAGGCAGCTTGTTCACAGCTGGCATGGAAATGATGGAAACCAGCAGATCCTTACCCCCTTCAATTCTGGGCTATCCTTGGGGCAGTCATTTTGAATACTAAGCTTGTCTCTGAATTCCCTGCCAAGTTTCAGTCATGGGGATGAATAGAGAGAGAAATACATAGAGTGAAAGGGGAGCAAGGCAAGGAGAGAGGAGATATGTTATCTTCAGCGTGTCAACTGGGGAGAGAAGTGCCCAAGCACAGGAAGGCAAAGCAAAGCAGTGTGTGCTAGCATGAGGCTTCTCCTCAAAGCCAGCCAGCAACAACACTGGACAAGAATCTGAGGTGCTGCAGCAAGGGCAAAGAGCCCCTGTGGGGAAGGCAGAGAAAGAAGGGAATAAAGTGCAAAGGAAGTTGTTAGCACCTTCCTCCGAAGACTGAGAGCCAGCAGAGATAGAACACATGCCATTTATATGTCTATTGCTTACCCTGGGCTGGAATCCCCTCTGCCTGCTGGGGCTGGTCCCTTGGTGGGACCCCATCACCTTTCCACTCATGCCCTCCACATCTGCCTTCCCTGGCACTGCTGCCTTCTCTCTGTATCAGTGTGGGCTTCCAATGAATGAACCTTGAATACACTGTGTCCTCTGGCAGTGACAGAATCGCTCTCAGCTGTGCTAGAGGTGGCATCCCCAAGCCAAGCATCTCTGTCACAGTGGCGTTTTGACAGTGTACAATTCAAGTGCAGCCCAGCCTGGGCTTCCCCAGACCTGCTCACCTCCCTGCAGCATCCACAGCACCACCCCCTGCAGCTTCAGTGCTACCAGCAGGGCAGGGAGAGCTTTCTGGGGAGAAAAGGGAGGAAAAAAAGTGCAGAAGCTGGCAGAAAGAGATGAGCTGGTGGCACCTGCCATGTCACCTCTTTGTGAAGGCTTGGGTTCCTTTATGTTCAGTTCCACAAACAGCAGCAAATAGTCAGCATTAATATTAATACCGGTGCTTTGATTATTGTTACTAACAACATAGTTGATCTAATTCAGGACTGGAGGAAAGCCTCTTAGCAGATCCAGAAGACAGTGCTGTCAAAAAGAGAATGAAATGCTCCCCCTGCACCACATAATGCACAAGGAGAGTTGTGCTCCTGCTGCTCCCCTGATTTTACTTAACCCATGATGCAAGGCTCTTCTCCATAACACGCCAAAGTGCCTCAGCCCCCGAGCACAGGGCCAAGCCCTTGCGGCAGCAGTGAGTTGGCCAGTGAGCTGAGCTAGCGGCCAGTGAGAGGAAATGAATCCCCAGGCCCCTCAGCCACAGTGCCGTTAGAAGCTAACGGGGGAAGTTTATTAAAAAATAATAGCGGCGATAAAAAGGAGGTAAGGAAGCCGCTTGGAAGCCGTTCAACCACGAGGCCCCTTCAAATGCAAACAACCACCGGCCTCCCCCGGCTGCACAGCACTACAGGCCGCAGCCATCGGCTCTGCTGAGGTCCTGCGCCAGATCACTTCTGATCAAAACCAGCCCCCACCAGCACTGCTGGGAATAAAACACATCCCCTCGCCGCCTGCTGCCAGCACTGGTTCCCGCCTGGCCAGCGATGAATGAAAGCATTTCACAGAAGCTGCCAGTGCCGCTTCCCAGCAGTTTTCCTCCCTACAGCTGGGGATTCCCCAGCGCCTGCCTGAGGCTTGCCCAGTGCCCGCTCCTTGCAAGGCAGCAGTGGGACCCTCCCAGCCTTCCACCCACGCTTTCTTTCACTTTGTTTACAAACAAAGCACATCCTGATGCTCATGGTGCAGCCTGGGCTCCTCCTGATAACACAGGAATCAGGTCTGACATCCCCTGAGGAACATGCACCTCCGTTTTCATTTACACTTACAGCACAACACCCCTATAGCATAACTCTCCATGTAGAAGAAGGTTGATCATGACCCAGCATAGGGGCAGTACATTTGGCTGTGGCCTCTGGGGCTCAGAATGTCTCAGGGCAGAGACATGGCTGCAGCTGGGCCACCATCAGTGTACTAGGTTTGGCTGGGAACTGCTTGACAAGATGACGCTGGAGACAGAAAGCACTGTCCTGCAGCTGGTTAATGCACAATGTCCCTCACACTGAGTCCAACATGCTCACCAATCACCTGTGCGAGTCAGAGGCAGGGCCAGATCAACTTTTGGGAGCCAAAGGCAACTTCCAGTGAGGTGCTCCAGGTGGACTTCTGGAGGGGCTCATGAACATGAATTGCTCCCAGGATGATCAGACCCCACACATCTCACTGTGAGCACAGCCAGTGCGAGGGGAGAGCACGCCAGTTCAGGTGCCCCATGCATGCAACCAGCTTCATCTTGCTGGTCCTGGAAGAGAGGCTACACCAAAAACTACCAGCTCACCCAGCAGATTTCCCCTTCCCCATGCAGTTCTCTCTGCCTTGAAGAAGGTGGGCCTGAAGCACACCCCTCACCTCTGAGTGCAAGATTCTTCCCTCAGGCAGGCACGGGCTCATTGAGAGATCGCCATCAGATGCAGGTGACACCGGATTAGCCTTCACCATCTGCAAGCTCTGGCCACCCGCATCCATTAGGAGCTTCCTCCTTCCCCAGAGGGCTTTCCAGACCCCCCTGAAAGTTTGCCAGGGATGCTGAGACTGCACCAGAGGTGGCAAGAGCTCCATCCGACAGCCTATGACATACTAATCCTGGGATTAACTGGAGTTCAGAGGTTAATTACAAAGGTGTGGAGAGGCAGTGGGAGAGAAGAGAAGCCACAGAAAGACCCAAAATAACTCCTCCATCTAAGAAACAACACTGGACCCAGGCTGCTGCATTTTCAGATAGACGTCATGAACAAAGCAATGCTCTGGAAAGATGTGATCTCTCACCTGAGCCTGGAGGAATCACACCAACTTGGTCACTCTGATTCCTGACCCATATTTTGTTAGCCACCAAGGAGCACCCAAAAAACAGCTTACAAAGCTGATATAGCCTTCCCACAGAAGTGTGAGAACTAAACCCAGTGGAAACTGTGCGTGGCTCCAGCACAACCCAAGCCAAGCAGGACCGTAAACTGGGGACGTGAGGAGTAAATACCCCAGTGGGGGGGGCAGCAGGATTTACAAATCTTCCCACCCAAACTGATTTCAGACATCCCTGCAGTGCTGAGAGGCACCATGCAGGGAGACCTGAATAGGCTCCCAGGCTGGAAGCAGCATAAATACTTCAACCTCAACTCATTATCAGAAAACATCACTAATTCACTCCAGCACCATTATCCTAAGTGTGGTTGTCCGGATTCCAGGCAATGAAGCATCAATCTCCACAGGACACTACTTTGAATTAAGTAGCTGTACGCAAAAATTGATGCCCAGGTGCTCTGCAGGGCAGCCCCTGCACAACCCACTGCAATCTGCTGACCCCAAGAGGGATGGTGAAGGCTCCCCTATGCAGAGACTCCAGGCCTCAGCCCCTGAGGCGATGCCAGCCCACCACCAGGTTTCTGGCATGCCCCTCTCCTACCCCATCACCTCTACATCCCCAGGGTTTCCCTCAGAGGTGTCACCAGTCAGGAACTGCAGCATACAAGTACACATCTGGAAAGAGTTAGATGACGAGAGCTTCTGCCAGCTGTCTTCATTTAGATTTGTTCATACTTGGAAGCGCTGTGCAGCGTGATCTGTAAAATAAAAAGTTACACTGATTGACATGAGCTGAGGGTTTCCTCTGAGACGCTCCCTGCCCCCATCCTCTCTGCCTGGGAAGCCAGCATTAACACTTATTACATCCTGGATGCTGGCAGGGTACAGCAGAGGAGGCCATGCAAAAACAACCAGGGTGCAGCAGTTAACCATCGCCTCTCTTCCTGCTAGAGCACAGCCAGCTCCAGCAGGGGTAGGGCATCTATTCCCCTGGCTAACACCAGGGTGGCCCTAGTGACACCCCAGGGGACCTACCTGGGGGCTCTACTCCCTGCTGGGTGCAGGAGGTCCTGGGGGATGCTGGACTCCCAGTTCCTCCCCTAAGGGAGGGAGGAGACACAAACCTTGTCACAACCGTAGCTTAGGCATCCCTTACCCTGAGTTTAACTTAAATGTTTGCAATACCTCTGAGCTCAGGAAGGGCTGCAGAGCTCACCAGGAAACAGATAGAAATCTCAGGGAACCTCCTGTTTCTATTACTCACATGTTTCTCACCTGAAGCTATTTTTGCAGCTTTGCCTCTGGGTATAGGAGAGATTTGACAAGGTTTGAGGCCAGCCAAAAGAGTTTACCAAGAAAACAGTGTCTAAGCTGTCACTGATTCTTAATGGGTTTGTCAATGCACTGGGATCAGCTGCTCCAAATCTGATAATCTCCGTCCCACACACAGAGCCAGGGGCTGCTGGGAAAACAGCTGATCCATTTCAGGATCCCTGGGGTTGAATCCTTCCCTTGAAAAATGAAGAAAGAGTAGGACAGGAGCTACCAACCACTGAGATGGAGCTCCACGGCTCAAGCAAAAGGATGCTGCTTTGCCAAAAGGCAGGCAGGGTGATGGGGAGGAGTGATGCTGGGAGTGTGTGTACTGCATGAGAGCACTGTATCTGTGCAGAGCCTCCCTCAGCTTCCACAGGGCACAATGTGACCAGCTCAAAAGCATCACAGAGTGCTTGCATCAGCGCCTGGGCTACAGCCTCATCTATGTGACACACAATCTCCCAACAGGGCTGCCAATACTGGGACCCAGCCAAGAGCTTGCATTCTGAGGGACATGTCTTCAATTAAAGTATTTTCTTCCCCATTTTGTTTAGAATTGGGGTTGAGCTGCTTCTAAACAGATGTGTTGGGGTAGCCAAAATATTTGCCTTTCTGCTGGCTGCTTGTTTGGCATCCACACGTGGCCCATGCCAAAGTACATGTCCCTCCCACACACACTGAGTGAGAGGCAGCTCTGGGGTGCGAGCATCCTCCCTGTGCTCACCCAGAGGGACAAATGCATACAGTTCCACTTTTCTCCCAAGCCTTATGTGCAGCCCAGGCAGCTGCCACCATCGCTGGGTGCTGCAGATGAGAGACACTGCATGCAGGATGCTGCACCCCCAGGACATCTGTCCATGTGCTCACTACAGGGGCCAACCCTGCAAAATACAGCTAAACACCCCAGGGATGCCCCACCTGCTCAGGGACATTCCTAGAAGAATGGCTGCTCTACCAGCCCCCATCTGTGGTTCCCATTGGGTGCTCCCAGCCATAGCTGTATTAGCAGCACTACCAGCAGCTAAGTTTGGGGATGGGGAAGACCAAGGAGACCTCCAGTGAGAGCAGCAGGGGCTTAGTGCACCTCCGTCACTCATTCTGTCTCATCTTAGCATGTCTTGGAGACTATTTCCAGCTGTAGGGAATTTTCTCTGCATGCAAACTCCTGTGCCCTGCACAGAGAAATCCCACCACCGGAACCTGACCCCCGTGACGCAGAGGACAGACAGCCGGAGGGGCCGTTTACGTGCGGGCTGTGATGAGGGCTTGCAGACGCACCGCTTGCCGTGCGGAGCCGGGCTGTGCAGCGTGCAGACACCCCGTGACTCAGAGCATCCTCACTAGCATGGCATCCATCCCAGGCTGCAGCTGGGGAGCCTGCCTGCATCACAATAGGATGCAGGGGAAGCCCCTGCTGGTCTCACCCGCTCCTTTGGAGGCACAAGCAATAGAATCACCACAGCCCCCGTGCCCCTCCTCCCCCATTGGTGCAGACACAGATCCGTTTGGGCAGGCAGAAAGTCACAACCACTTCTGGGGTCAGGAATGGGGCTGTCTCGCCAGACATCTCGTTTCAGCTCCTCAGCGTGCTCTTGCCACCTGCAGAGTTCAACTCAAGCTCCTGCTCACGAGTGCTCTCAGCAAGGTTCCCCAAGCCTGACATGCCAACTTGACCCTGCAGCAAGCTAATAACCTGTGGAGAGGGCATTAAACCAACTTTTACGCTTGGGAGCCAGATTCAGCCCTACTCAGTCACACATCTGAACACCCATCCATGATGCAGACAACCATTGTTGCCAGGGCTTTCAGTCTACAAACGCTACTTCACTGAAGCATGACTCAGGCTTAGCTGCACTTGTTCTACAGCAGCAGACCTGAGCTGGCAAGATACCACAGTGCTTGGTAGTAAGAGAATTAGTTTCAATAGCAGTTTAAATGTCATATTCCCCTACAGGTCTGACTTGCAGTGTCCCCCAGTTGGAGGCCTGCTCTGGATTTAGCATTCAAGTTCTCATACACCTTGAAGCTTATTGGAGCTCCTTGCAGCCCAAACATGCAGCATATTGGGGCCTGCATTTGGCAGCATAGATGTCCAAACAATGAAATGGGGGTCAGCAGTCAGGAAGAAGCTGCACAGCCTGGATGAAGATGTCCCCATAGCTCCCTGCCCACCGGTTACCAAGGTCTTTCTTCCACTCCTTTGTCCTTTAAAGGTCAAGGAGAGAGGACATTAGAATAGCAGCCCTGGTCACAGTATTAGATCCTAGTTACATCCTGTAGGCCCCTAACTACTCCATCTCAAAAACCAACTTTCCACTGCAGCTCACAGGAACATGGCTGAGATCCATTTATTCACCAGGTTGAGGCTCTTCCTCTCCAGTGCTCCCTGTCTGGCATGCCAGGAGATCAGAGACTTCTCCCTTGCTGTCTAGCCCTCAAGCAAAGCATGTGAGTGCAAAAGGAGTGAGGTATAAAGGTGCAAATATCTGCTGATCCTACAGCCAAGACACCACTGGTTCCTCCAAAGGGTGGGCCCTTGAAGAAAGGACGCATAACATAGGAACAGCCAGTTTCTTGCCTGCACTTCAGATCACTGGAGATCCTCTCTTGGAGGGCCAACAAATATACAGTCATGTTGTGAATGTGACCCATAGCAGCACATGTGGTCCACCTGCACACAGATGGCAGCACTGACAGCATCCTGAGCATCCCAAGGGAGAGGAATCACCAGCCCATGTATGCTGCACAGGCTACCACTCTGGCTATGAACAAGGACCCAAGGCTTCTCTCCCAGCCTTTCAGGTGGGAGGTAGATGGTCCCCCAAGAGCAGGGCCCTTGCGAGGGTTCCTTCTCAGCAGGGCTTAGTGCCCCTATGGACCTCACAGGAGTAAAGGTGAGGAGGGGGGATGGTGGCAAGGCTTCGCCTGGTCACCACCAGCCCACTCACAACTTTGTCATAGTCCCCCAGACCATGACACTTCAAAGAGTGCTCCCACTGAACACGCAGCAAGATAAATTCCTTTCTTCTTAGTAGAAATGTCTTGCTATATAACAAGAATTACCCCATTTCCTCAGTACCTGGGATTTATGACTTTGATTGCCCAATGCTTGTCTGATGGGCTTGAAAGGAGGAGGAGGGAGGTCAAGCCAGCCACCACAGAACAAATGCATATCATCTCAAAACAACCTCAAAGATGTCATGAAGGTCTTCTCCAAATCATTCCCTGTTCAGCTTGATGTAGTCATCCAGTAAACATGCCAGCCATCAGCCCAGCAGTGTCACACACCGAATGTCCCAATTGGTTACTCACATACGCTCCTACTAGGGAGCATTTACATCTTCATCACAGCATCAGAGTGGGACTGTTTTTTCCAGTTTCTTCTGAGTCAGTGGTGAGCAAGTGGGATGTGTGGATGGTGTCTGGTGATGGCATGCCATGTATACGCAGATCCGGGGGAATAATTAGGTACATGGCCACACTGTAACCTCAGCCTTCCTCTGTGGCCCCACATTCAACCTCGAAGCCAGAGAACCAGGGCAGAGCTCAGCCTCACCAAACCCAGGTGGAAGAGAGCTTTGGTTTGAGTGCAGTACTGGGGAGAGGGACTCACGTTCCCTACAGCACTCACTGCCCCATGCCTTACAGTATGGGTGAATGATGGTGAGACAACAAGAGAGAGGGAAGGATATCAAATTCCCAAGGGTCAGCTCTGTAGAAACAATATTCATAAAAATATCTACTTAATTTGTACTAGACCCTTACTCTTTCCTTTACCTTTCCATATTCTCAATCTTTATCTCTTTCTCCCTCTCTGACAGCCCTCCAACCTGTACTCCCAAGAAGAAGGCTATGATAACAGCACGGCTGGATAACATCACTGCTCCGATGCCCAGAAAGCTTTGGCATGTTTGCTGAGAGCTCTTTTAGGGCAGCTGCAGCCTGGGCTCAGGCAGGCTGAGACATGTGGGAGGCTTCCTGCTGCCTGCAGCTCCAACACAGAGGACCAGGATACTCCATCCTTCCTGAGGTGCAAGCTTCTCACCCTCCACAGATAACCTCCAGGGGTGAGACAGGGTGTGGTGCCCAAATCTGTAAACAGCCCACATGCATTTTCAGAAATCCCCTCATCATCCTAGCAGTCCTCCCTAACAACATCTGTCAAGGATATCTGTGCTTCCATATATACACTAAGGCCTCGAGGCAAAGCAAAGCTGGACTGGCAAAACTTACTTGAATATTATGGTACAGTACAGCCATGGACCTCTGGTTTGGGGGCTTAATGCTATTGTCTTTCAGCAACTCTTTATGGCACAAACATAAAAGCAGAGAGCAGCTCAACTACTGCTCTCTGCAGAGGAATCAGGAGTGTCTGCAGGCTGCTTTTAGAGGAGCCCTCTCCGGCCTGTCTGATCCAACCCTCCCCTTCCCTCCTAACAAAGGAAAGGGCTCACTGGCCCCAGCTGGCTTTCCAGTCCAGCCATCTTGCCAGATGTTGGTCATTAGTAGGGACCAGCACAAACCATGTCCGGCCTCTCAGGGAAGCTCCCATGCGCTGTCAGTGGGACGTGGTTGTGGGCAAGGGTGTGCGTGTGCAAGCCAGCATGTGTTCTTGTAAGTGTGTCTCCAAGGGTTGCAGAAACATAGCCGCTCCTTTGGCCACGCGCCAGAGGTGAAATGTCTTTTCTCACACACGCACGCTCTCAGCTTTTTGCTCACCCTTGCCCCCTTGCTGCTTCGTGAAGCCCCAGACCCAGCTGACTCAACAGCTGAGCTATCCAGAGGCACGGAGCTGGAGGTCTCCCTCCTCCTCAGCTGCACTCCGGTCAAGCACACAGGCTTCAGCTTCTGACTCTGCTTCCCTGTTGCAACCCTCTTTCCCTTGTCAGCCTCAGAAACAAGGAAAGTCCAGCTCTGATTCATCTGCTGTGGTTCTGAGGAATATGAATCCTCAGCTTTCATTTTCTGGGGATGGAGTGGGATCTGTTTACTCAGGGATGTAAAATGAAGTCATTTTTTTTCCCATTTATGCCAACAGCGGAAAATGATTTCAAAGGGAAAGGAGTGGGTTCAGATCTGGCCTCAGACAAAAGCTGAATGAACTCAGATCAGAATCAAAGTCAAACAAATCTCCTGGGTGGTTTGACCATAACACTTCTAAGTCCAGACCCACGTTCTCTGCCTCCACAATCAGAAGCTCCAGATAGCTCCAGAGTCTATGAATCCCAGTTTCTCATATTTACTTCTGGCCACCCAAATTCACCCCACTACTACTGTCAGGACAAGATTCCAGGAGTCCTGCCCCTGGGGCTTGCTTTTATACGTTAGGTTGATTCCACTCCCAGAGTTAGAGGGGAGCCCTGGATTCCTGCTCCAGACCTTTGGCTTCACTCTTTGTAAGAGGCCTTGTTCTACCCACTGATCCAGTAGGGGCTGTGGAGGTGTCTGGGACAAAGCAAAAAGCAAGTCTTGCTTCATTCATATACATTGCCCCTTAAAAGAATGGGCACAGGATCCTCAGCTCACACCCAGCTCAACTGTAGGTGGATCTAAGGTCAGGTACATCTCCAATAGAGGCAGGAAAAACCTTTGACTCAAACTGAATCTACAATAACGTTACCTCTAACATGTGTGGGTTGAATGTTTTTACCCTCAAAGCTTTATCTGCTCTCAGGTCTTCACATTTAAATGTGGCAGCACAGCTCCTCAGCAGATGCAGATAAAGGGCACCAGGCACTGGGTGACCTCTTAGAAAATCAGAAGATGCTCATTTCCTGCCCTGCTACAGTGCCCGCTGCAACTGCAGCTCCTACTGCTCAGTTGCAAGGAACAGCTCCGGGGAGGCAACAAGCAGAGACCTGTGGCTGATAGCTTCAGCATTTCAACAACTATCTCAACCACAGTAGACCAGCGGTCCAACTGGAGGCCTTAGCTCCCAGGGAGGGCTCTGCATGCAACAATAACAACAAAAATTTGTTACTGCAGCCCTTGGAGATACACTTGCTTGCACACGCACATCCTTGCCTACAACCACGTCCCACTGACAGTGCATGGGAGCTTCTCAGAGAGAGCGAAGCCATGGAAAACGTATTTGTGAAAATCTGTGCTGCTAAGCAGACATGCAGCTGGGATTCACACCACAGTTGAAATCTCCTTCGATCCCCCTTGGCTCTGTTCCCAGATATAATGAGTTGTACTTGAGGGAGCTCAAAGTCATGACTTCAAGGGTCCTGCTGCCAGATTCACGTCCAGAAGAATAGGAGTGGGGGTGATCCGTGACCATGTAACTCCCCAGGACTAGAAATGTCATCACTGACTTCACCGGGTGCATTGCACTGCTCTCCAGAACCCCGTAGAGTGACTCGCTGACATCATTCCTACGGCCAGGCTTGGCAGAGGCAATGGGGATGAGGTCCTCAACAGCCAACAGGCCAGGGATGGTCTGCATGGTTTCCATATGTTAGTTGCTTCTCAGGACTGTGTTGTAGCTGGTTAAAAGCCTCAAGTGCTCTCTTTAGCTCACTGGTGCAACAATCGTGACTGCTGCTGTGCACACAACTTCAGCAGATCTGTTGCAAGACACCCGGGCTAATTGGGCAACCAACTGTAAATCCTATAGCTGCTTCTGCTAAAGGCAAAGAGAAATGAAATGAGACTCCCACCTAGAGGACTGCCTTTTTGTTGAACTGGCTATTAAATGTAAGGTTTTGTCTGATGCTGAAACACTTTCAATGAACCACAGCAATATTTTCTACTGAAGACACATCAGTGCTTTCCCAAATATACCCAGACAGCGGGCAAGTGGGACATACAGGCACATGGCAAGAGAAGGGGAGAGGGGAAAGGGAGAGGAACAGCTACAGAAGCACAACAGCAGAATGGCAGAACGCCGCTCTAAAAAGGAATGGAAGAGAAGGAATAAAGGTTGCCACTGTTAATTAATATAATGACATCCTAGCAGTTGCAGTCCCCAGGATCTAAAAAACAGACCGTGTATCACAAGAAGCCTTCCAGAGACATTGACCAATTTCTCCTGGAGCTAACATGTGCCATTGGGTTCAGTAAGGGAAAGTGCCAACTCTTCGGTCACCAGAACTGTCTGCCTCATGCTTCTATGACTCAGAAGAAATCCTTCTAGCACCTATTCATTTCATGTTTCCCTTTTCATGATATTTTTACTAATAGATATGGATAGCCAGGCAGAAAATATTACATAGTCTGATTTCTGTTACCCAGTGTATCAAACTAAAGTTCCTATATGGCTTTTCTCCTGCATACACCAGCAGGCAAAATGATAACTTTCTGGTATGATTTCTATCTATGAGATGCAGCTGGTGCGAGATGATTTCTAGTACAGATTGTGTTCTGGAAAGAAGGCTGACATGTCTCTACTAGATCTAATCTGGTATTTCTCAGTAAGACTTATTCCCCAAAAATGAAAAAAAAAATAAATCGACTTACTGGAAATGAACTTTCTGTGGAAACTTTCCAATGCTAACAGATTATAAAGATCAAAGTTAGATACTTAAGGGATGGGGGGAGACCCAGATTCAAGATCTGCATCAAATGGATTAGAGAGCCTCATTCATTACACTGCCACAGTTCCTCTGACAGAATGAGACCTGTGCTCAGATCCCTTGCCTCAAACATACTGAATCACTTACACTGCGTGAAACAGCTCTCTTGGACAGAGGGAGAGCAACTCCATACAGCACCACGAAAGATGAGGAAAATGTCCAGGATACCAGAGACACAAACCTTGGTGCCTGATACAAGCCAAGCAAACATTTAAACCATTCTCACAGCGTCTTCAAAATGCTCTGTGCCACATTACCCACAGTGTTCTGGGCAGCCACTGTGCTCAGTACTGCTGCAGCTCTCATTGCCTGGCACATCTCAGGTTCTCTTTCACTCATGAGGCTAAGTGAGGACAGCTGGTCCTTATATAGAGAGAATGGCCTCACATTGTGCCAGCAAAGGTTTAGTTTGGATGCTAGGAAAAATTTCTTCTCTGAAGGAGTGTTCAGGTGCTGGAATGGGCTGTCTAGGGAAGTGGAGGAGTCACCATCCCTGGAGGTGTTCAAGAAACATTTAGATTTTGTACTGAGAAACATGGCTTAATGGGGAAATATTGGTGGTAGCTTGACAGTTGGACAAGATGACCTTAGAGATCTTTTCCAACCATGGTGATTCTATGATAAATTCAGTTGTTGAAGAGCTGAAGCAAAGCACTGAGCTTCTGCAGGGTGCCATTACAAGGGCAGTCAACTCCAATCACAAGAAATGAACATCTGTGAGCCTAACCAACATCTCTTGTGATCAGAGCTGACTACCCTTGTAAAGGCACACTGCAGGACATCAGTTGGGCAGTCAATGAGTCACCTCAGTGCTGAGAAAACGTGGGACCTAAATCACCCAAGTTCCCTTTAGCAACCACAAAAAAAAGCTAATTTCAGGTGCTTTGGGCTGCTGGAAGCACTAGTATGAGTAGTTTAGAACCATCCAAATGCAGGCAGCTGACAGATAAGAGGGATCTTGCCCCTTCCTTCCAAGGAAAGAAAATCCATGGTCTTGGCCATGGGTTTCCACCGTCTTCATCCAGCCATAACTGGTGACTATCACCAGTCTCCCCATCCAGCTGCCAGTACATTCACTGCTGCTTGAATGACCATTTCTCAACCTGAGCAACAAGTGTTCTGTTCCATGAAGGGCAGCACCATTGCTGCTGACAAAGCAAGGGAAGAAGGGGGTAACTGGGGTGAAGGGTGAACAAAGGCATCACCTGCAAGTGGACACACAAGATTAGGTCTACTTCACCTAATCTGCACTACAAGCCCAGGTTTCTCCACACACTGACAACATTCTCCCAAACAGTCCCTATAAATAGAATGCAAGATGCGTCACTCAGTGGGCACAGGCAAGTATTTTGCTTCTTCCTCTCCAGAGGACCCATTGCTTAAACATGGCCCTAAAAAAGGGCATCTCCAGGAAGACTGCAAAATAAGACAGAATGAAACAAAAGCTAAGCTGCACACCCACTCCTCTTCAGCAGGAAGTACGTGGTCCACAAGCCACATCCTTGCTGTTCAGCTCTCAGCACTCCATATCAGGAGCACAGTCCCTCTGCAAACCACACTGCACCATTGCTAATGCAGAATAACTCTGACTCCCAGCCAGCAACAACAGCCCTACAGGCCAAGAACTGTATAACCCCTGGGTTTCCCCAGACTGTTGCAAGTACCAACAATGGAGCACAGGCCTCGTGCCCTTATTTTCTACAGACTCATACCTGGTGGGACTCCCTCCTCTGGCACATAATAAGCCACTTTTGGAGCTGTTTTGTAGGGGATACCTCATTCAAACTCACACTTCTGCCATCCTGTGCAAAACCTGGCTACCAGAAGAGCTTTGCAGGCTACTCCCAGCTGCTTTCTGGAGGAAGCAATTCCCAGCCACTAGCTTGTTGCTGCAGGCTAAGGAAGGGTGCACCTTCCCAGCACTCCTCTTGCTCTTTCCCCTTTGCCAGCACCTCTTACTGCCCAGCTGAGAGGCAACAGCTCCAGCACTGCAAGACTTTCCAGCTACAGAACAGCTCTGGGTAAAGAAGCTGCCCTGGCCCTGCCTTCCTAGCCTGCCCCATCCCACTCCAAAAGCCCTGCTGGCAGTGTGCCTCCTGGCTCCTGAGAAAGCAACCCCTCAGGGGCTGCTCCTAATTGGTGGTTTCCTCCTCTTTCTCTTATGTTGTTGTATTTTGCTCCCTCGCTCATATTTTGTAAGGCTGGTTTTTAATAGGCTGTAAAGGCTGCCAGATCTCACTCTACCTTCAGACTACTACCACTTGGGGAAAAAGTCCTGCCTGCAAACCAGGACAGCTGTAACTTTGTGCCTACACCAGTGGCCCCAGCCAGAGGCCCATAAGGGCTCCAAGGTCTAAGGAATCAGGCCTGCAATCACCTGGAAAGCACCTGAGCTGATGGGAACAATAGCCCAAAGAAGGCAACCAGGGAATGATTTCCCACGTGTGCTCTCCTGAAATCTGCAAAGCCATGGCATGGTACACGTGTTGAGCAAGCAAGGTCAACATGCAGCCCAGACCCTGGGCTTCCTGATCTACTATTAGATATGGAGGTTGGCAGCATCCTTCTCCTTGCCCTGACAGCGAGCCCTTACTTTAGCAGCACTGTAAGTGCAGAAGGGCTGATGTCCACCCCCACCTCTGTGCAGCCAGATTCTGTGCCCAGGGAGCAGGCAGGGAAAGAGGCACATGGCTATGGTTGATCAAAGCCACAAGCTGTCCTCTGAGAGGAACCCCTGGCTGAACTCTGCGGTGGCAGCTGCAGTCCCTGTCCCCACAGGCAGATTGTGGTAAGAAGGAAGCTGAAAAAGCCTCACACAAGCACAGACAAAATCTTCTTCCTTCTTCCCTCCAGCAGAGTGGTTCCCTTGCCAGCTGCTCAGCACCTCATCTCCAGTTCCCCTCCAGATCCTGGGCCTAAGTTACCAAACCTCACCTGCCCCTGTGCTGGGATCCAAAGTGGGCAGTCATCCCTCCTCCCTGCTCCCACTCTTCACCCTCGTCACGGTCACATCACTGCTTGGAGAGGTTTCTTGTCTCTGAGGAGCCCACACACGCTGTGACTACTGAACCCCACACGTGGCTGGCAAGCCATGAGGGGCTGTTTGTGCTCCCGCTCCACTTTGCAGAACTGGCCAACATACCATGAATTACGAGTGTCAGATATCACAGGCAAATCTCCAGCTGGATTTTCCATTCAGTTGGAGCTATTGGTTCAACAAACGGCAGCAAGTGCCTCTGAGTGTAAGAAAGAGGGGTGACTGTCAGAGAAGGGTCAGGGCTTGATCCCCTGCATCCATCCCTCCCTCTCACTCTCTTGTGAGCTGGTGATGGGTTGCTCTGAAGTGCACCGCCTGAATATTCAGGCAGTCTATCTTGCATCTCTGATCCTTTGATCCTATTTGCATACAAATGTCATCGGAGATAAGGAGCAAAGGAGGGAGACAGAGACAGGATTGTTTCTAGAGAGAATGGTGTGCTCTCTGCTTTCCCATGAAGAATTGGAGGTCTGAGTCCTTTCCAAGCTCTCCGCCTCACTGTGCTCTGGGGCCAAGCCCACCACCAAGACCAAGCACCAGGGCACCAGAGCACCCAGTTCACAGAGCACGTCCGACCCCGTGAGCAGCAGAGCATGAGACTGGTCAAGTGAGATGAGCGTGCATTTCACTGTGAGTTACTACAAACGACTCTGTGCTTTACAACAGAATGTAGAGTTTTCCATTGAAATGTTGGTTTTCAGGCACAAATGTGCATACAGTTTATAGTCTAAAGAGAAGCAGATGCTGCTGCAAAAGTTCACAGCAAGGAACAGAGCAGAGGCTGTCTCAGTCCCAGCTGAGTTCCTAAGCTATCAGGTAACACAGTTGCTTACATGTGGGGAGGGAAAAACACAGGAGGGAAAAAGCATCTGTACAGTAAAGCAGGTAAAGTACATGGGAGCCTCAAGCAAGGAGTTTCATTGGCACAAATCCCCAGCATCACACATTCTTGCAAGCAGAAGACATCCTAATGCAAGCATGTGAAATACCCGCAGAGGGGAAAACAACTGAGTGTTGCTGTTGCCCTTGAACACAAAAGGATAAACCGATATTCCATAAGATGAAGAAGAAACCACTTCAAACTTCATCGAAGTAAGTAATTTCATTCACATCACATGCAATTGGACTAAGCCATCCTTAACACAAGAAGCTGGGAGGCCAAGATGTGGATGGAGAGAGAAATATGAAACGTAATAACAACAGCTAACAGCACTTTTGGAAAATAAATGAAATTTCTTATTGCTGGTCTCAGTCCCATCTCTAATGGTTAAGAACCAGAGAGTGATCTCAAGTGTGGAAAACTGTTACATCTGCCTACTGCAAAGATCTTGCACCTTCCCCTAAAGCATCTGGCAAATGCATCAAAGACAGCATCAGAACAACAGCACATCAGAGACAGGTTCGTGGAATAAATGGATTTTGGGGCTCATCCAGTTTGGCCGTTTAATGGCTCCAGAGTTTCCAGGGTCAAGATTGCAATCTCCATACTTGCGTATACAAAGTCCTTGCAGACCCCAGTGAAGCGAAGCCATTTGAAGTAGCACGGTGCTTGTGACGGGTTGTGGATCTCATTATGCTGTTGCTGTTTTTCCTTAAAGCTCCAGATCCTGATGACAGATGATTAGGTGAAAACACGTTTTCTACATAAGACAAGTTTCTAGTTCTCTTCATTGCGGAGAATACTAAAAAATGTGATTCGAGGGCAACCTTAAAGCTCAGAAATCAAGAAGCAAGGAGAAAAATTCAGCATAAAAGCTCCTGATTTTAATGTTATCACAGATTTTCATGGCCCAGCTTAAGAAGTCTGAAACTCTGGAGCTTAAAACACTGAATTGGAGGCAATATGAAATGCTTTGAGCTCCCTCACATCTCAGTTCTTGCTAGCTTTTCTCAGTTGCAGGATTTCTGCTCAGCAGCTCCTCAGCAGATTCAGCTTTCTGGACTGGACTTCCTCAGACATCTTATTCAAGTCACTGTAATTCTTAAAGCTCTGGTTGAAGGACTCTATGCAAAAACACACAACTTACAAGGGAAAGTTCCTACACTCCAAAGCAGACAGAAAAAGCTATCAATGGAGCCTGAATGTAATCCCAAAGCCCAGTATTTGAGGCCTGTTGAAAACACCACTATCTGTTTTCTTACATTCTTGAGGCATTTATGATTTGAGAGATTTGTGTCTTGTGTCATGCATCTGAACTCCTGCTGGCAACATCGCTTTCCACACTCCTCAGATTTGAACAGGTGCCCCTTGACTCCAGATTGCTCCTATGCCCTCCTAGCTTTTCATCACCTCTTCCTTTTGAAGGGCTAAAATGGACTCCACAGTGATAATGAAAACAGGACTTTAATGTTCAGATCCTTCCCTCACAAACTGGAGATCTGGCTAGGGCTGGCTCCAGCTTGGACCCCAATGGCATGCCCTCAGCAAGGCCTGGGCTTTGGCCTAGCAAATGTCACTGTGGATGGTTTCCATCCTCCCTGAGCTTTACCTTCCAGCCCTACTGCCTTTCTCCTCCCTTTTCCCAAGATACAACATCTCCTGGTGCCAGGGACAGCCAGCAGCTCCCCTTTTCCTCCTCTGCTGTGCTCTTGACTCCTAAATCAGGTGAGTGGGGGTGACCAGGAGACAATCTGGCAAAGATTATGCCCAGTTTCCTAGAGTTCCCTAGAGCTCTGGTAATTTTCCTCCTGTCTGTACAGCACAGCACCCTGTGAAGGCTGGGATTTCAGAGCCCCAGAGAATTCCCAGATGAAGTCGGGGGGATTTGGACTTGAGGGTGAATGCATTAACAGTTTGCAGGGGAAGCAAGTCAGTGCTCAAACCTAGGCTCTAACTTGGCTTTAGCATGCAGTGTGAACATACCCACGTACTGCAGTTTTGTCCTGGAGCCAATATCTTATGGCAGCATCTGGAAGGTGAAAGTAGGCATCTCCTAACTGTGTAACCTACTTGGCGAGGGGTTTCCAGCCTGTCCCTCTGTCTGCTGCACAGGTGTGTGAGATTTGCATCTGTGGTGCAGCACACAGGCAGAGCTTTGCAGGGAAGGCGTTATTTCCAGCTCTTTCCTGTGCCAGTATTGCCGCCACCTGGAGATGAGAGGAATGAAGGCCTCCCAGCCACTTCCCTACATTCATCCTTCTGCTTTTTCTCAGACACAAAGCACCCTCTTTTACTGCAGTTGAAGGGACCAGGCTGCCCCCTCCCAGCTCCCTGGTTACCCTGTTGAGAGCCCAGCTCTAAGAAAGATGGGGCCCTTGTGCTCCTTGGTGAAAACACTGCTGGCCACCATGGGAAGCTTTGGCTCAGATACATAACCCTGCACCTTTTGGGAGGAGGCAACTTGCGTGGGCTTTTCTGTCCTTGATAGTTCAGAATTTCAGCTACAGAACTGTGTGAATGAATACACGCCTGTGTGTTTGGCAGAGCTACGCACATAAAGAAGGGGTTTTCTGCAAGTATTTTATGGCACTGAGATGGGAGAGAGATGGGAGAGCGAGGGAGCTTATGCACTGCATGTGCACGTGCACATTTTCATGTTGTCTGCACATGTGTGCATGTATATGTGTATTTCCATATTGTATCTAATAGGCTCTTTGTTTCTCCAGAGAAGAAGGAAAAGGAAATCCGCATGTAATGAATCCATTTATTTTATGGAGCTCCCCTGGAGAGGGGCAGGGAGCACGATTTATGCAAAAAAACAGGCAGCTGCTGTTGGGAGGGGTACACCAATCTGGTTTTGATTTTCGTTCGTAAGTGGAGGTGGCCACACAAGCCAAGGCCTCGTAAACTCCCTGTAGAGAAGAGTGGCTCGTTGGTGTGAGGCTGTCAGAGCCTATCTGGCTATTAGGATCGAGTCACTCGCCTCTGCATCTAATTCCCACCCCGTTGTTCTGCCTTCCCAGGATGCGTTTCCCCGTGCTGTGGCCTCCCATTAGAAGACAGAGGCAGAGCTGTACTGGGGTATAGACTGAAATCTTTGTGTTGAAGGGTAAAATGCCCTTTAAAGAGAATTTGCTCTTTACGTCACAGAGTACACTGTATACTACAAAAACAACAGCTACACAAATTGGGAGCTACATTCCATTCTCTCTCCGCCATTTATAAGAATACAGGGAGTGAGATAGTATGGAAAAATTCCTGGGCTGATGGAAATGGCTTTGAGACAAGACACCACTCATCTGCCTTTTTTTCCATCCCTGCCATTTTGCAAAACCCAGTGCACGCCACCTGAGCATGTTGGTGCAAAGGGACAGTGGAGATTTTCATAGTGGGAAACATGTCTCAACAGCTGCAGTGCTTTCAGTAGAATCCTATTTTATTATCTGATTTTTCATCAGATTAAGAGTCCATCAAATTTATCCACCAGTAGCAGGAGAAAAAATGACCTTAGCATCCTCTAACTCACACTATGACTGTCCCATATTACAAAAACACATGGCTTTCTGATGATCTCCACCTTATGGAGCCAGGCCAGAGCTCACATGCCAGTAAGAATCTATCTCAAAATCCCACTCAGTGTCTGTATTCTTCACCATCACCTTGTGCATGCCCCATAGATGTAGGTATGTAAGTGAGCAGACAGATATATCAATGCAGGAAACTGAAAATGAAAACTGTTCCCAAAACTGTCCTCACACACTACCAGAAATTAATTATGGCACAAGGTTAATCAATTTTTGTTGCTCTCTGTAACTCAGATGTTTTACATTTTCTTTCCTTGTAGATAAATATAGATATCTTTAGTAGCACAGCAAAGGATATTTAGAATTTGAGGAACTCTCCATCCCATGTACATTTTCCTTTCCATTTATTAGGCGCACATTTCAAGTCATACACAGAGGCTGAACATCTTATGAAATCTTGTCTGAATGGTATGGTGAACATCTTAGGAAATCTTGGTAGAATGGTGCTGTATCTGTTAGATTTTGTCACTGGTCTTTTCCGCTCTTGCTTGTGCAATACTTCATTTTAATGTGTTCATACAGACCAGCAAGGAAGACAGGCAAAATTACACCCCATAACTGGTTAAGTCCCCAAGGCACTCAAAGACTAAGGTTTGTCCCACATTGCTAAGCTCATCCAGCCAAAGGCTACAGGGCTGCTAATGTACCCATGCCAGCAAAAAAACTCATGCAGATGCATTTAAACTGGTGCAACCCTATACTGTCTTCTTTTTTTGTCACTGCATAAGAAAAGGCAAGAGCCCAATGCAGGGAAGAGAGAAGACAATTAACAGTGTTAAGTCCAGCAGAAGACTCCATGAGATGTACAGACCATATTCCCACTAGGTGGCTCTGCCAATGTAGCAATACTTCTGATCATTTGGTAACTACTCTAAACTACTTCTCAAGCAGAGCCACATTCATCATATGCAGGTGCTCCATACTTCATGAGTGATCAGCACGCAAAAGCTTATTCTTGCTATTATTCTGGAGCTTGACTTTTGCTTCTAAAAATGTATAATTTGATCAATCAAAGAAAAAACATGTTAGAAAAAAAGTTTGTGGCTTACCAAGTCTGTATAACAAGTCTGTGGCAAAGCACAAAGCTGCACACAGGTGTCCTGCATCTCCAGGTAGTCATCTAGGAACATGGATAAGATGCTGCATTAGAAGCAGAACAGTCTCAAAGCATCCCAAGAAAATTTATACCATAATCAAGATTTATCAGCCCAGGAAACAGTAATACAACCCTGGAAAAAAGGGCGAGCTGCTTTGACAGATGCACACATAGCACTGTATGGTCACCTATGTTACTGCATGGCTACACACAGCTGAATATGCCATAACACAGAACTACATACATTAGCATGTCATGCTACTATACAGCACTTTTACAAATACAGGAGGACATACTGAGGACAAGGAGAGGCATTAGTTTTCTGCCATATCTCTGAAGATCATAGAATCATGGAATCATTTGAGTTGGAAGGAACTCAAATGCACTACCCTGCAATGAATAGGGACACCTACAGCTAGATCAGGGTGCTCAGTGCCCCATGCAAACCGACCCTGGATGTCTCCAGGGACAGAAAATCCACCACATCTCTGTGCAACCTGTGCCAGTGCTTCACCACCCTTACTGTAACAAAATCCTTTATGTTCTATCTAAATAACCCCTCTTTCAGTTTGAAACCATTCCCTCTTGTTCCAACACACCAGTCTCCACTAAAGAGTCTGTTCCCAATGAAAGCCAACCATGAATCAGCACGGTCAGTTTGTCTGAAGAATGTTTGCAGCAAAATCTCTGCTCTAGGGTTACTGACTCTGAACAGAACATCAGGAGATCCTGGGCAGACTGGTATCCCAGGACTCAGTGACACAAGCTTCCTCAGCCCCTAAGGCCTCTTTCCTTCTGGTTCTTCCAGAACTGGAGACCAGCACAACTTCATGCTGCAGCCTATCCTTACAAAGAGCTATTTCTCTCGCAAAGGGTTGATAATATAGTCCAGAAGAGGACACTCAGAACCCTTTGGAGATGAGCCCAGCAGCACTTGCAGAATCACATGCATTTTCCTCACCCTTCTCAAGCCCATGACGAAATGGGGATTCAAAGCGATTGCTTTGATTAAATGCTTATGGCCACTTAAGCATCTGACTGTCATGCATGGCCTACCTGGCAAAAGGTAGGCACACCTCCCCCAAGCCCACACTGGGGCCATAACACTTGTAGGCTGTGTAGGCTGCTCTGCTTCAGGGCTGACAAGCCTGCCACATTCCCCTCCAGCTGTGTTGTCGGCCACGTCATGCTGGCAGGTTCAAGACGTGCAGAGAGGGTTGTTTTTATAACCTGTTCTCTTTTAACAAAACTTTCCCAAGCCTATTCCTCTCCATTATAGTCAGGATCACCTACTGCTCAGGAGGATTCAGATTCTTAAAGGGAAACTGCAGGAATACAGGGAAAGGTTGATACATAGTGGCATCTAGAACCAACCACTTATTCCAAATACTGAGCTCTGCACTATCCCTCACTTCTGACTGGCAAGTCCCCTCTTTTCTCTATTCTTCCTGGTTCCACCATAACAAACTGCAGATGATCCTCATATTGACCAGTAGCACTTCTACTCTTCCAGCCCTGGTACCAAACATTTTGCCCACCACTTGACTTTGATCCTCGGGCAATAACTCAAAATGCCACAATGCTATAGTAAACATCACACACATCACACCTCAGCTCCATGCCTCTCAGTAATATTAGTAAGCACATGTAATCACAGGATGGTTGAGGTTGGAAGGAACCTCTGGAGGCCATCTAGTCCAACCTCCCTGCTCAAGAAGAGCCACCTACAGCAGTTTAACCAAGGCTATGTCCAGACAGCTTCTGAACATCTCCAGGGAGGAAGACTCCACAGCCTCTCTGGGCAGCCTGTATTATTGCTCCTTCACTCCATTAGCAAAAAAGAAAAAGCATTTTGTGATGTCTAGAGAGAGCCTCCTGTGTTTCAGCTTGTGCTCATTGCCTCTTCTTGTGGCAGTGGGGACCACTGAAAACAGACTGGCTCCATTATTTTTACACTCCCCCTTCAGGGTTTTCTATTTCAATACATTTCAATTTTGATGCATTAATGAAATTCCCCCCTGAGCCTTCTTTTTTCTAGGCTGAACAGTCCCATCTGACTTACATAAAGGAGATGCTTTGGTTCCTTCATCATCCTCATAGTCCTTTATTGGACTCTCTCCAGTATTGGACTCTCTGTCTCATCCATGTCATCCTTGTAGAAACTCTCTGGAGCTTTCACTGAGCTGTCAGCAGTGGTGCTCAACTCTTTTCCTAAAGAGAAGGAATTTAATTAGAGCACTTTAAGATGGCTGAGCAAATGAGTTTTCTCCCAAGCATGCATTAACTTTCATCCTTCTACAACGAACTTCATTTGCCATTGAGATGCCCTTTCAGTAAGCTTAGATGAATCTCTCTAAACATCCTCACAGTCCTTCTCAGTCTTGACCAAACTAAATTGGCCAGTGCTCACATGCTACTATTTAAAGCTGCTGCAGTGCAAATGAAAAAAACATGCTATAACAGGATTCTAAACAATGCCATTTGTTTTTTGTCTCAAAAGTTTTGTATTGAATTTCATGCTCTTGAATCCACAGCCTTTGAGAACAAAGTCCCCTTCCTACCCAAAAAGAACTGAAAAGGCATGACAAGAGCAAGTTTCTTCAGTGCACTCAGGGATCAGCTTTTATGTTCCCTAACAAGTTGAGATTCTGAGGAATATTTCAGCCATAAGTTCTCTGAGTAAACCATCAATGAGAGCAATGAAAGACCAGTGTCTTTTTGAGACAGCAATACTTTTGCCCACTAGGAGTGAGACTACAAAAAAACTTCTTTCACACATGTGCTGCCAAAGAGCTGTCAGATGGGAACAGCTTATTGTGAAATGTTTTTGTCAAGAGAATGAATATTCACCCAAGAACAAAACAAAACCTATCAACCTCTCTGACTTTAAAAACAAAAAGCCCTCTGGACAAGAGTTTCAAAGTTGTTCACCACCCTCAGTTGGCTTGTGATGCAGGATCCAGCAAAGTTCAAGAGCTGCTGCCCAGTAGGGCAGGGAATGAGATCCCAAACAGGTGCGGACCAGGTGTGAAAAAGAAGGTTAACACACCCCATCCATCACAGGACAGCACATCTGTAAAAACGGAAATAAATATTAACTCAAGTCAAAATCCTGTCTGGAGATGAGCAGAATTCTCCCCAGTGGTAACTAAAGAATATCATGCGGTGAGGACTGCAGCTGAGCTGATTTACTGCTAAGCAGCACTTGCATGGCTGCAAGAGGCGCTGATTCCCTCACTGCTGAATTGCTTCTTCTCAGTATAAAAGACAAAGAGGCCTAGTCCTCTTCTGAACATCTCTCAGGTTCATTTTTCCAGTTGCAAAGCAATGGTTTGAAGCTTCATTGTCTTACCAGACTCATAAAAAGACGCTATTAAATGCTAGCCAAATTGTGAAGGACAGTATGTTTTATGAAAATCCAATTAAACTCCGGCCACTGGTATCTCACTTTCATCTCTACCAAGCACTGTCTCAGCTTGCTCATTGTATGCCAAGCTTATATTCTTCTCTGATTCAGTCAGTGACACTACAGTTAACAGTTTCATTTTGTCTTGCTGTTTTATGGGGGAAAGAAGGCAGAGTCCTTCTTGTTTATATACTAGGTCTGCAGGTTATCAGAAACAAGTATCTTCAGGGTCAGGAGGGGAGATTTCTTCCATAACTCAGCTATGAAAATGGGAATTGTTTGTCATTAACATTCACGCAAGCACACACTGAACGTCATTCAGAGAGAACTGAGAAATAAAATAAAATAAAATAAAATAAAATAAAATAAAATAAAATAAAATAAAATAAAATAAAATAAAAACACAATACAAAGAGAAATGCTGCCTGGTGATCACTTAGAAATCCAGACCAGTGGAATTGCTCTATAAGCTGTGCAACATAACAGAGGCCAATGTGAGTCCCTGTGGTCCCAAGTACAAGGTAAAGTGTCACAGAAATACTTCCATTCCCTTCTTTCCACAGGGGAATTTCCCCTTCTTGTTGCCTCTAAAGATCGAAGTATCCAGCTGACTGTGATTCACTTTAAGAAGCCATAAATGCAGGGAGCATATACTGTATTTTCACCTGACTGGAAGAAAGGACAGCTATTATTTTCCATCAGCCTCCAACCCACTTCCAAGCTACTGATTAACAAATTCCCCCGGATACTCAAGTAATGCAACAAAATGCAAAGCAGAATTAAGGATGAAGCAAAACTGTTTTTAATAGATCAACAGTCACCACCTAAAACTCCACTTCAGCTCATCTGATCTTTTCATCCAACATCCCAATCCAGGAAGCAAATTTGCTGTTGGTGTAAACAAAACAAACAAGAGATGTCCTACTGACTTGTCATTATCATTCTTCTGTTGTTGTCATTATCATTCTTCTGTTGTTTTCTGTCTTAGGGAAAGGCTGCCTTCTATTGCCTTCTACTCGCTGTACTTTTAGTGTAAGTCAGAAAAATGCAGTGTGAAGGGCAGTGTCTGCTTTTATTTGTCACATTTGAGATTTTGATTGCTGAACAGTGTCAGAAAGTCACCTTGATAAGACAAGTCAGCCAGGACTCAGAGTAGCAGCACTCATAGGTGTGGGCAAGTAGTGCCACGTTCTAAACTTTTTACCAGCTGGAAAACAGCAGCATCACAAATACCAGCCTGAGAACCACAGCATAGCTGCCTAAAAGAGAGCTCTTCTCAGCAATATTCAGAGCAGTTTAATGACTGAAAGCCTCCAGAAGCAAAAGGGCTTTCAGGCAAATCCAGCTGATATATTTGTTATATGGTGCCAGCAAAATTTCCCCTAATGGCTAAAGAAAAAGGGGAGCACGAAAAGGGTCAGTTGGGAATGTTATGTGCATGTGGGGGAGGGGGGGCAAAGAAAAGGCAAAACTAGCTGAGAACAGGCTCCATCTAAATTGCATACAGACCTCACACAAAGCACAGAGAATTGGTCAGTAGATTGAAGCCATCTGGCTGGAGGAGCCATAAGAGGAAAACCCTGCTGGAGATCTCTCCATCACGTCCCATCATGGTCCAAGATCAGAGCACAACATGGGCTTCCCTCGTTCCAAACTCATGGAGCTAAATACAGGAAGAAAAGCAAGAGAAGGACTGGAAAGTTTGTCATTCTGGCAGAGCCTCAACTCGCAAAGTATAGATCTAGTTAGCACTCTCTATTGCGATCAATTTCAGTCCTGACTCTTATTTACAAAAAAGAAAAAAGCAAAAAACAAACAAAAAAAAATCCAACAAAATAAATCCTAGGTGTTTGACTCCTGACTGAAACAGGCTGCAGAGCCTGCCCTAGGCAGCTTCATGGCAATATTAACCAGAGAGATCAGAACCTGTGCTTGTGGATCCTCCTGTGCTCAGGAGCATGTGATGGGAATACAAAGCATACACGTGTCCGCAGGAAACACTCAGTGAAGCAGCTGCTACAGCAACACATCAGTTTGCTGAAAGTTTGGGCATTGCTTGTTTTGCCTACACTGTCCCAAGAGCTCCATGGGGAGCCTCAGGCTTTGGCCGCAACAAGGGAGAAACTGAGTCAAGGCTACACAGGCTACGACCAACAGCACAAAATACAGATGCAGACAGCTGGTTCAGGCCTTCAAGAGTCCCCAGTAAAAGACTATCACAGAATCACAGAATCACATAATGACCCGGGTTGGAAGGGACCTCAAGGATCATGTAGTTCCAACCCCACTGCCTGGCAGGGCCACCAAACATACACATTTACTAGATCAGGTTGCCCAGGGCCCTGTCCAACCTGGTCTTGAAGACTACTACAGGGTTGTTCTCATATGAATGAACCAGAGAGCTCCTGGTCTTCTACTGCTCATCCTCATCATGTACAAACATGTCTGTTGTTGAAATCAAACTTAGCATTTGTTACAGTTCTGTCTGGAAACGTCTGAAGAAAGAACCATTGTTTGAGGGCTCTGATAAACCCTCTGCCTTCATTTAATGCAAATTCGGATTTGCTTGCATTTCAGGTACCTGAGGATTCACTATTGAAGTGGTCTTTATGGCAGCCCTGCCTTAACAAATTCAGTATTATACATGGTGTTTTTCTGAAGTTCCTCCTTCACCTGGCCTGGGAAAAAAAAGCCCACGCAACATCTGGAAAAATGAAAGCTTTGGGCTGCAGCCGGTCTGATGTCTATGGTGTTGTTAAAGAGTTTTTCTTCTGATTCTTCCATGCAACCCAAATATTAATTTCCAGAGATCTAATCTCAGTGCAGGCAGCTCGGTTGTTTTCCATCACGTTGACTTGCCTATATGGAACATTCCCAAAATGTCAAAAGCCACTGGTATTTTTTAAACACTGAAATTCTCAGAACTTCCCATTGCTGTATCAGAAGTGAATTTCAGTGAGCCTAAAGGTTCTTCCCTCTAACAAATGTCTTCACCAACGTATTTCAACTGGTATCAGCAATGCCTCAGATATTGGATATGAGAATAGGAGCATCTAAAACACATGAGGAGAGAGGCAGGTAGTGGAAGAAACAGAACTGAAGTGTTATTGGCAGAAGTTGGATTCTATTTCCCGGTGGATTTTTTTGTTTACGCTAAGCCTGAAATATTGGAAGGAAACATCATAAAATTATTTCTTGGTTATTTTGCTTTGAAAAATAACTGTATCCGCTGGGAAAAGGTGGAAACCTTAAAAATATAAACACGTTATTTCCAAGTGAGTTGCTCACTTTCCTGCTAGAGCACCATCGCTTTGCTCTATGCTCCTTCTCTCTTTGCAGCTTTTCCTTCTTTCCAACCAACTTTTCATCCCCCTCCACACTTCAAATGATTAATTTCTGTCCCGATATCATTCTCTCCTACCTTCTCAAGTCCATTTCAGAAGGTAGTTCCCAGTATATGGACAGAAGAAATTGGGGTTAGCTGTTCATGTGTGGAATGCAGGCTGACAAGGATTTGGCTACCCTCAATCAGGACACCTGATTCACATGATAGAGATGAACCCCGCAGCAGCCTCTGATCTCTAACAGGCTGTTAGACAATCTTCAGAGAGCTCCTTGTATCCCAGTGGCTCTGAATGGTCGAGTAATGATGAAGTGAAGTCTTGGTGCGACATGAGTGTTCATTATTCCCTTCTTCTGTTCACACTTAAGGGGAGGGGGGAAACTTTTGCAGGTTCTTGGGTTTTCTGGGCTTTTGTTTGTTTCTGTTTGTTTTGTTTCATTTGATTTTTCCAATCGGTTTCATTTGAATTATTTGAGCTATTTTTATCTAACTGTAAAACGTGATATTTCTAAGTATTAACTACCTTGAAAGGACAAACCTGTGAATCTGTCTTACTCCTTACAGCTGGGTGGCTCCAGTCCTGAGGATCACAGAATTGTAGGGGTTGGAAGGGACCTCTAGAGATCATTGAGTCCAAGTAGCAATTAATCATCGAGTCCAAGTAGCAATTAATAAGCATGTGTGGCAAGCAAGCCACTTTGAAGAGCTCACTAAATTTCCTCATTTACATGTTCAGTTGTTCTTACTTGTTCAGTTGCACTTGAATGGATTTATTCCGCTTCTGATCACTCGGTATCAACTTACACGCTATCATAAAAGTTCTAGACATTTTGCAGCATACTCACATTGAGAATGTTTCCTAGTTTTTCAAGAGGGAACGGAGACAGGCTGTTGGACTAAGTGAACGCTGACCTGCAGTGACCCCTTCTGGAAAGCACCAAAAATGTACCATTGGAAACAAACCTGTACTGGTCTGGGGGGCCAGTGTGGGAACTGCGTGACCTACTAGCTTTTTCCATCTCAGTTTCTATGACTTTTAACATTGTTCCACTGGAATAGCCTCAGCCTTCATTAGATATTTGCACAAGTAAAGCTCTAGAGCAGATATACATCTATTAGCATCCAATGGACCAAAAAATGCCCAAAGGATCAGGAAAGTTGCTTTGTTGCTGGAAGCAGAAAGTAGTAATGTGTTATATTAAATAAGAAAAAAGCAAAGCATACTCCATTTTCCAAACAATAACAAAAAGCAGAACACAAATTTGTCTAAAAAATAACAATAAAATAAAAAAGGACGTCTTACGAAACACCTCCAATGTCTAGTCCCAAAGGAGTTCAAATACTGGAATACCATTCCTTTGAGATCAGTCTTTAGAGGCCATAATCAATGAGGACATACGCTTCTCAGCTAAAATATGCTACTTCTTTGCTTCCACCCAGCACCCCAACTTGTGAGCACAGGTTTAATTTTAATTCAAAAGGAAAATCACAGAATCACAGAATCACAGAATGACCCGGGTTGGAAGGGACCTCAAGGATCATGTAGTTCCAACCCCCCTGCCTGGCAGGGCCACCAAACATACACCTTTACTAGATCAGGTTGCCCAGGGCCCCGTCCAACCTGGCCTTGAACACCTCCAAGGACGGGGCATCCACAACCTCCCTGGGCAGCCTGTTCCAGGGCCTCACCACTCTCCTAGTGAAGAACTTACCCCTAACATCCAAACTAAATCTTCCCTCTTTTAACTTAAAACCATTTCCCCGTGTCCTGCTATTGTCAGCCCTTTCCAAGAGTTTACTCCCCTCCTGGGTGTAAGTTCCCTTCAGGTATTGAAAGGCTGTAATGATGTCAATATCCATTCTTTAATGGTCGGTGACATCCCATTCCATTCCTTAGAAATGTCTGCTTCTATCTAAGCTGGACCACCCTCTGCAGTGCTGACAAAACACAGAGCATGGCTGAAATTACTTGCAGAAAGCAAGTCATTTGCTTTTCTTTTGTACACAGACATAGTACTCAGGATTATTTTTTATTTTACCCCAGAATAAAAGGGCTGGATGAAATAAACACATTCAGAAATTATCTGTAAGAAATCAAAAATATGTCAGATTTCCAAACTTGGAAAGAAACAATGGGCTTCAACCCAAGTTGGCACAAACTTTATTTGTCTCCTTTGGACAAAATGGTCCGCATTGCTGATGGTTCTAGAAAACACTCTGAAGGCAAAGAAAATTTCTTGGAGATGGAGAGGATTCACTCTACCCAAAAAAAATTATTTATGAAAGCAACTGTTTTCCTTCTTTGCTTTAAATTATGTGTCACTTAAATTACTATTAGGGACAGCGCTTGTCTGAAGGTGAGAGAAGCAAGTGGAGCACCTAATGTTATTTGAACTATCACCACATTGGCTGCCTTTATCAGAACAAAACCCACAGTGCTGCTTAAATATCAGCAATGAAAGTCAAATGACATGGTGAAGCCCTTGACCAGCACCAGCCCTCTCGATCTTTTACCATGGTGAGCCAGCACTGTGCTCCTACCAATGGTTGGTTTATATCCCATTGAAGCAGTCAGCCCTTCAGTTTTCCCCTTCACGTGAGACAAATGGAGGAAACTGGGTTTAAGACACTGAATAAACTCTCCTGTCAGGCTGTCATAGCCAAACTCCTTCCATTGGGATAAAATTCTCTATATAAAAATGTGACATTTCTACATCACAGTGTTTAGCAATGTTCCTTTTTCCTCATAAGGAAATTATCTTCAGTCTGGATGGCAGTAGATATTTTGTTTGGATTTTATTTCTAAGCTTTGGACAAGCTGAAAATCACTCTGCTTCTGGAGGACATTATATAGCGTAATGCAGCAAGAGAGGAATAGTTATGTTCCAGTCAGCATTCTTACTCAATTTGCTGTCTGAATAACTGGGATGACCCAGTTTCCATTGCTTGGCATTGAGCACGGCAAGTCCTGAAGAAGAAGCCCTGCCTTCATTCTGATTTCTTCAGAAAAGTCTTGGAGTTGCGGACTTAGAACTGCCACGGAAAGGGATTTCCATTAATTTCTGGTCTGGTAACCCATTCTACAAACTAAAGAGATGGTGATAGCACCTGAAGAACCTGTAAAATAGGAAGTGTAGTCCCTTGCAAAGCATTTGCTTTCATACTACACTGTAACAAGAAGCAAGTGTAACAAACAAGAGGAAGGTGATGGAAGACCTCCTGAGACAGGATGATCGCAGTTCATTGCACATTTTGTTGTATGCTACATTGCTACATTAAGGTCACAATTTATATTTTACATCACATTTCAGCTAGAAACTTAGTAAAAAATGTACACAATGTTTTGCATGAGCACCGTAGACCACCAGTACAAGCAAATGGCATCAACACACACCTATTTTCAGCAAACAAGCATTTGAGGAAACTCGTTGGATGAATTTTGCTATCGGTTATAGATCAATTGAAGAGTCAAAAGAACCTCAAAGCAGCAACAGCCCTTCTCTTCATACCACTCTTATTCATACTACTCTCCCCCCTCAGGTGCTAAGGGAGGGAAAGAGCCTCAACATGGCGCCCGAGAGCCCGCCTTCCCGCCGGCGGAAGCGGGAGTGACGGCACTGAGGGCGACGCCAAGATGGCGGCACCCAGCTTGCTGCGGGGGGCGTTTAGGCGGCTGTTCGCCGGGCTCTGGGGAAGCGGCTGGGTCGCACCACCGGCTAGAACCCTCCGGGAGGGTGAGTGCACGAGTGGCCGTCTACAAAGGGGCTGTTCGGGGGGGTCGGGGCAGTGCTCCGGGATCGTTCTGTATTGCCCCGACCCCCGGCAGCCTCTCGCTGTGGTCTCTCACTGCGGTGGAACTACGCTGTTTCACCATCACCTAGTGGTTTTTTTTTCTTTTTCTTCTTAATTTCCGTTAAGGAGGAATGAGTCTCATTTTGTTTTCTTCTCTTTTTCTCCTTTATTTTTGTTCTGTGTAGTCGTGGAGGTGACTGAAGGCAACACGACCATAGTAAGTCTCTATCCCTACTTCTTTCTCGTTAACAGCTGATGCTGTTAATTCTTCTTTCTGCAGTGGGGAATAAGCCTGTTGGCTCCGAAAGGGGAGGGTGAAAGGGTCGGCTTTCTGCCCAAACGACACCGCAGCCTGTGAAGGCCAAACAAAAGAAAGAGGGCGTTACAAGTGTAGTTAAGCCGGTTGGCCACAGAAAGCCTGGGTCGTCACCCTGCTGCTGAGCAAGGTGATGGAGGGCTGCGGTCAGGGCTACCCAGACCTCTTGTGTGGTAATACCCGATAAAACTGGGAGCCCTGACACTTGTCATCATCTCAGCCCCATGGTTAGCGTGAGCAGGCATGGCCAAAGTTTGCCTGACTGCAGAGTTGCTCAGTGCCGGCTGTATGACACACGTGCCGCTTGCCTTTGATCTGCACTGTGTTTGTCACAACATGTGCCTCACCAGCTGCTGGTGATGTTAAGGTTTTGTAATGCATCCAATGAGGAGAAAATAATCAGTGGAAGAACCGTTGTCAAAAGCAAGCCTCTAAATACTCAAACAGTATTGCTTCTGAAAGTTTTTATATGTGTCTTGAAGACAGGCAACACAGATACTTGGAGGTGTTTCAATATCATTGTGAGAGTAGAGCATGGATTATACATAAATAAAGATTGAAGGGACTTTTTATTTTCTTTCTTTGCTATGCAAAAACTGTTTATACATTTAAAAGTCTGGGTTTCCTTTGTGTCATGTTTGGATTTGTGGGCACTGTCATGTTTGAAACTTGGAGTAGGTTACTTACAGTTTAGATGTATAACTTTTTTATACTTCCTTTGTGCATCATAGGGAAGATCTGGATACTTCTGCGTAATATGCATCAGTACTAATGCATCCACATATGATTCATCTATGCTCATAGATGAGAAAATCTTGTAACAAATGATGTAAATTGGCCGACTAGAGGGCTGATGCATTTCTCAGTATATTCTTTGGTCACTCCATTTTTCCTATGAACTCAACCTCAGATTTATCTGAATCCATCTGCATGCTCATCTTCTTATGAACTCGTATGTTTTATCAGTATCAAAGGAAGTGCTGGACATGAACCAGATGAATGAATCCTAGCGGAACTCAGAATTCATCAGCATACTGAGAACATCAAGCCTCTGTACTCATTCTTAGTTCTGTAACGGAAGAATAATAACTCAGTGGCTTAACAATATGATAGCCCTCAGTTATTGGTCAATAATTACCCAAATCTGTATGTTGAAATTGATGCCAAGAAAAATTGATGTAGCATTCTGATTATATTTTTTCTTCATTTACTTTCAAGGTGAAATTGCAGTCAAAGTGCAAAGTGCAGTCAAATAGCGCACAACAGACATCTTCTAACAGTCCTGATTTTTCCTCATAGTTTTCCATGTTGGTGGTTTACAATCTAGCAAGCCTATGGGTGTTTTGGCCCACAGCATGCATCTGCTACTTTGTGATACTCTCGTATTCCCAGCAAAAATGTTTAAGGCTTCTGTCTAACAGGTTGCTACCATTGCAAGGCATAGTAGTTCAGAGGAATACACAATAAATGGAATTCAAGCAAGAATGAGAACTTCACATTAAGTGTGTACTAGCTTAAATTTAAGTAAAATATACACAAGGGTTTGTCAAATGATTTTCTGTGCCCCTTGGATTTTTTTTTATCCCAAATGCCTTTGCATTCCCAAAGTGCTCAGTCTCTCAGTATATGAGTAAGTCATGTAATACGAATCCTGGCTCCCTTACATCCATGCTGTACTGGTCAGCATGTCATAGACTTGATGAAAGATACTCCTCGAATCACAGAGAAAGTTAGGTATCTGTACTATGGAATCTTTGCTTGTTCATTATATTCTCTGAATTGTTTCTTAGATTGAAGGGAAAATTATTGAGGATGCTGAAACACCACCACCTCCTAACCCCTCTGGCCAGTGTCCTATCTGTCGCTGGAACCTGAAGCATAAGTACGATTATGTGGTAAGTGTAATGAAATAGTATTCCCCACAGGTGGATAAATATTGCTCTCCGATGTAGGGTACTGTACAACCTGCCCCTTTCTTCTTTTGCTGGGTATAGTCAGAGTAGATCATTCCACCTCTGCTGCCCTTGAGTGTAATAACTTCCTACATAGTAATTGCCTGCCTTGGCTGATGGTATTCCTTGGGGAAAAAATGGATTTTCTCATATCAAGTAGGAGGTTTGGAATTATGCACATGCTCATTTCTTCTGACCATCTTGTCCTAGAAGTTGTATTTCTAATGTGCATAGCAGCTCTTTAGCATGGTTAGGTGAGTAGAGCTGGAATGCGATGTTTAGCTATCAGATTCAAGCCTGCTGTAACTCCAGAGAGGCCAGAAAACTTGATTAAATCAGTTGTGTACTTGAGCACCATGGTTTCATTTTGGGTCATTGTTCTCCAAGGTGGTAACTATTCTTTATGCATTTTAAAGGCCTTGATGTATGTGAGGTAGAGCACACACGCTGACTTCCCTCTCCCCTTAGCAACAGAAAGAAAAAAAAAAACAGATTTTGATTGATGTCTTTTGCAGGAAATGCTAATGAGAGTATTAATAACTCTAAGTGTGGAAAGGCAGGGAAAGTATGTAATTCTTTAAAGCAAAAGCGCCATTGAATAGAGAGTATGAAGTAGAAGACGTCGAATGTAGCCTCACCAAATGTCATTCAGACACAGAGTTCATAAAAGGACTAAGTGCCCCCACCACGCTAAAATCTCAGTGCTGGAATCAGGAAAGAAAACCAGACAAGAACATGCTGTTACTAAGATAAGGTAACGGAGAAGTCAGAGCGAGTTAATGCCACTAGGATTAGGGTGAAAGAGATACAAATACATCTGGAGGAAAATAAATACTTTGAGAAAGGAAGAACATTAACGTGAGAGGAACAGAAAGCCCTGTTGGCTGCAGAATGACTGAGCTGCTCACATGCAGTCCTAGTGCGTACAGAAATTAAAAGCTTTGGATATCTTGGTACTAATGACAATCTCGCAAATAACTACTGCAAGGCAACGGGAAAAAAACAGCTAAACAAATACATACTTAAGCTATAGAGATAGCTTAAGCATTGAATTAGGTACAGAACAGTAGGCCCAGCTTGCATGTAGCCCCAAGATCTTAGGGGACTTAACTAACAAATATGTTACTTGACTTGGGAAGGATTTTATTTAACGTATGGAAAAGGCCTAAGGAATCACAAAATAGTCTGGTCTCTGTGCTGTCAGTGATTCCAACTCTGATATGGAAAGTGCTGGAATAACAAATCTAATTTGTTTTATGTTGCCATGTTTGAATGCAGGGATTTCTTGCAAGACACGCTTCTTTATGGTTGCTAAACTGAACTATTTGAAGTAAACCGTTCACACTGGAAAATAGTTTTCAAAGGGTAATTCAGTGTTACATGCAATTAAATATAAGGAGCTGGCAGTATTGTTAACTAGTTCTAGCTCTGTGGATTTCTAGGAAGTGTTTCATGAGTCTCACATTAGGAGCTCTAGAGGAACTATAAACTGATGCTTAGGATTGAAGTGAGCTACTGCAGAGGATCAGATCTTGGAAATTACCATGAAAACATTTTCTGCCTCTGTTGATGGTAGTGGACTCCATTGTGTGAATAGATAACAGAGCCACTGAGATCCAGAGCATTGGGTTTAGATAATGTAGTGCTGCAGAGACTGTGTGCCAGGGTTAGAAGGAGACTGTTAGTCAAGTGTTACCTGTGTTTTTACTGTGAATGAAGATTTTGCATTTCTTCCATACTGAAGTTCAGTTTGATTCTTAGATCCTGGTTTCTGCTGGTCAGCATAGAGGGAAGAGAAAACCAAATGTGAGGAGAGATCCTGCAGCCAGAATGTTTAGAATCATTGTTGAGGCTGTTCCCAAAAATAGAGGAATCCTGGATGTGTCCATCCTGGCTATGCAGGATATATGGCTAGTTCCTGCATATATACATCTAGTACTTCTGCTGTGGAGCAGAGGAGAATGTGGACAAAAAGCTGAAGATAGTAGTATGAACTGGCATATCTGAGTCATAGCATGTTCCTGCCTCAGTATTTAGAGCTATTCCTCCACGGGCCTGATGTGAACTAGGAAAGTTTCAGTTCTGGAGTAGATCACCTCTTCTGCTTGAATAAGTTTGTTATGTGTTTGAATGCCAGTTGAGAATTTATGGGCTTTTAAATGTTAAGGTGAATAAAACCTCCCTTTTCTGCACAAAAGCTCTCTGCTATTTTTCTATGCTACAGCAGGGATGACTAGCAGAATCTTGAAGTGCTCAAACAATAAAGGGCAGAGACATTACTGTGTGGGTAATTAAATGGTGGCACAATTTACTCGCTGGTGGTTGAATTATCCTAAAAGACAGTAAATCGAGAACAGCTATCTTTGTTAAAGACACGGGGTAGTTTATAAAGCATAAACTATAACCTGTGTTTGAAAAAAGACTAGAATGGATGGATCACAGTGGTTCTTTTGAGATTGATAAGCTGAGATCAGTCAGTTGCACAGAAGGGAAAGTGTGAGCTTTTTTGCTTGAGATGCTTGTAATTGGAATGAATAAGGCACTATGAAAAGGGAAGTGTTGAATTAGCCCCTGAGGGAGCTGAGTAATATGACCTCATAGGACTTTCCTTTTGTGATGGGCAACTAGCACAGTCTAAAGTAGTGGCATAATGAGTTACTTTAGCTGTCGGAGAACTGGGGGACCAATGTCTCCTAAGTTATTAATCAACCAAACAGGCATTGTGAGCGCTCTCGGGTCATGATTCCAACTTGCCTCAGCTGTGGTGTGGAGGGCTGCAGTTGTCATTGCCAGTTCAGTCCTTAGTCTCTGCTGAGGCTCAAGATAAAGGGGCCCAAGGCACAAATTCCCACAGTTTGTGATCCGGGTATGTCTATCCACTAAAAACTTAGAGGTGATTTTATTTTTTGTAGCCATTGGAGATTTTAAACAATAAAACGATTTTGATCACAGTCAGGCAACTGGTTTGGAATCTGCAGTCTTCTTACAAAATATCTAAAGGATGGTGTACAGCTCCCCGGAGTAAAAGTGAAAGGAGGAAGTATATTCTTGTGTAACTGGAAATAATGACTTGGCTGATACAACCCAGTAGTAATTTGGCTACGCAGACAAATCTTATTGTGGTAAGTGGGAGGTATTAATGAATTGCATATAACATGTCAAGGACCTTGCTTTTCAGATTGTCTGTTGATAGTAAAATGCAGAGATGCCTCTGCTATTCAGTTGCTAAACAAAACACTGTATAGCACATTATTATGAACGGATAGCAAGTTCATCCAGGCCTTTTAGAGGTGAAGGCCAAGCTTGGTTGGTTGTTTTTTGCCTTTTCTCCTTATCCACTTCAACCATCGTTAGTCTGAGTTAGGCAGTAAACATGTCATCTTGCTTTAGCAGCAATTAGAGGAAACTGAACTGCAAAGTTTGCCTGTTAGCTCTAGATTAATTCAATCCAAATTGTTTTCATCAAATGCTGCAGATTACAGGGGTGGGAATCTGGGTCCAGCCTCGTGGGAGCTGTCCAGTGATTAAAGCAAAGCCGTGGTTACAGGCTTGGCTGTCCATTAGCACACAATGTGAATTTCATGGAACATGACGGCACTATGAGAACTTGCCAGACGTATTTTTTTCTTTGACTCTTCTATGTACTTGCACACTTTCCCTCCACAGCTGCCCCGTAAAGTTGGCTGTACCTGTCTGCTTTCTCCCAGTGGTAAGATGCATCTGTGTGATTACAATGGGAGAGGCACCTGCTCTGTTAACTGTGGGAATCTTCAGAAATGGACAAACCTTCTGTCGAGTATGCAGCATTTCAAGCCAAATGGCATGAGTATGATTTGAAGCTGTGGCAACTAGAACATAAGCGATTTCACTTGAGAAATGACTGCCACACAGAGCTGGTCAGCTGGTGATGCTGTTGCTCAGAGATAATAACAAAAAAATGGATTTTCCTGATTTTTTATTTTATTTTTTTCCAGTGGGAGAAAAAGCACTATCTCCCTTTATTTTTCACCTCCCCTCCTTTGCATGGAAATATTTGATAACAGCTCTGTGACTCCATGAGGCGTGGTGGTAATATGAGAAAGCACTTGGACCACACACACCCTTCACTAGAGCCTGTGGCCTCAGTAGGTTTTCACTGTAGCAAAGACTAGAACAGCCTTAAACTTGCCATCATCTCCCTTTTCCCTCTTTCCCACAGAGTAATGCAAGCTAGTAGAAAAGCCTAGGAAGTTTTTCATTTCCTAGGCAGTTTGAGCTGAACAGCCCTTTCTCACTTAGGGAAGTGGTATGTTTGTGCTAAATGGCAAATTGAGGTGTTGGTTATTTGGAGAACTGGGTAGCTAAAGAAGATGGGAAAAGGGGGATGGAGTCTTGCTTCAGTTTCCTGGACCCAATCCAGTGCATTTCAGGAGTGGCTGAAAGTCAGTGCCCCTGGATTGCTTGGCTGGCCCCTGCCCAACTTCCACCAACGCAGCTGGCACCAACTCATCCCCTGGTTACTGTTCTCATTGGCAGGGCAGTGCACTAGCTGGACCAAAGACACTTCTCTTCCCTTTTATCCACAGATGGCCTCTTGAGAGCTTCCTGCTCATTACTCAGCTATGTTATTCTTGTTCTTATGATGCAGCATCGCCGTGAATGGTGGATGATAAGCCATTTTGTATTTACAAAATGAAGGAGATGGATCTGAAAATCAACCTGATCATGTTAGTTGGTAGAACTAGGAGCTAGGGAAGAGGGAAATTGTTTGCTGTGGTCACAATAGTGAGGATGGGATTGGGGAAAATAAACCTCTGGATTTTTTGCTCCAGCATTTGTATATCAGCATCTCATATTGCAGAGTTGGTTATTGCTTGAAAGTCATACAGAATTCTAGCAGCCCGCTTCAGAGTTTAACCGATCTCACACATTAGGGATGGATTTATAAATTCAGTACAGCTGTAGCTTCTGAATGCCCATTTTTATTCCACTTGTAACTGTTCGTCTTTGCAATGGCAGTAAATGAGGCTAGGAATGTTTCAGGGAGCCCTTTGTAAAACAGACTAGATATAGAGTGGAAGAAGGCCTGCCTCTAACAGGCAGAGTTGGGGTCACCCATCGTGAAGAGCAACAAGTACTCTCAGTTCTCACCTGTTGCCCTAAACTGATAGGAGTATGGAGTGCTGATATACCTAGTTTGAATTCCTACCATGTTGAAGTGTCTGTTGTCACGTCCCTTCCAGCCTTGTGAGCCGCCTCTGCATGGTCCAGCTACCTCAACTATGAAAATGTTTACAGTGATGGAGAAGTAAACTCTCAGCAACAAGTCTGTGAACAGATGGAGAAAAACAAGTACAGAGGCCCTAGAAGCCCTTTGGGTCAACTTGTGCAGACATCAGCACGTCAAGGGGACCTGCCTGCATTGATCTGAGGGTGCACTAGCAGTGGTGGTGCGTGTGGAAGTGAAGAGCTGGACTGGCTTACTATGTACAGTTAATGGGACACTCATGCAACAGCTGTTGCTGCTGTGTTTAGGAATTTGTAATCCCAGACCTGTGATACTATCTGATTTTAGAGATTCCTCTAATTTTGTTTTTATTAAAAGTGCTTTACATTTCTAGAGCTCTTAATTAAGGTCAACAGCAGTTTAATCTAAATGGTTCTTGAATCTCAGCCAAACCCTCAGTGTGTTTTGAGTGCTCCTTCTATGCAATGTGGCTTTAACATCTCAGCCTAATGCGTGCACACACAGGCAAAGAATTGAAAGCAGTGATTTATTCTATTAGGTCTTTCCTATCAGCACATGTTCTTTTCTTACAACAAGCTTCTTCATGGAACATTATGGACTGTTTCCTTGTTCTCCACCCCTCCGTGAGGGAAGTTCCACCATGGGAAACTGAAGTTTGAAGTTTGAAGAATAGATAGCAGAGAACAATCCTGCTCTGAGGGGAACAAGGAAAGGGCCAGAGGTGATCTAACATATCTGTGACCTTTAGGATAGCAGCTTTAATGGCGTTTCAAGTTGTGTAAACACATCCATCTGTAGGTCTTGTGTAACTGTGTCTCAGTACCTAGGACACATTATCTTAGCCAGAATCTTGGAGCAAGTGACAGTGAAGTAGTAGGGATTGCAGCTGACATCATGTGTTTACAGAAGTGAAATCAAGGGAAGACTCAGACCATGTTAGTGACCTCACTGAGTTAAGCTGGCAGGCAAAGTAATGGCTAGCAAAAGCCACTTGTTGACAAGCTGCATCTGAGATGTGTGGGAAGCATGCTTTGTTTTGTACTGAGTTCTGTACACAGCATGAGGACTAGCACAACACCTAAGAATCACAGCAATTAAAGGAGCTATATTACTTTGGTTTTGCCCTTTTCTTGCTTCTGCAGGATGTCTTGCTGTTGAGCCAGTTTATCCGTTCTGATGGAGGGATGCTGCCACGAAGGATCACAGGCCTGTGTTTGGAGGAGCACAAGAAGATTGCTGCCTGTGTGCAGATGGCGCACCGTGCAGGTACCTCGCCTCCTCCTTCAGACAACATCCTTAGTGCAGGGAATAGAGCCCCATGAGAGGGCTCTCCCACCCACATATTATGCTGGTGAGATTTCAGTGTCTAGTCACCCAGCAAACCCATCATGCACCAAGTACTGGGACAAGGTGACTGACCAGAAAGAAAATACTTGTTCTGCTTTCTGTGTGTCTTGGTTCCTGCCTTAGCAGTACATATTTACTTCTCTAGATGAGTCTACCATTGCTGAAAGATGAGGGAAATATCTCAATCCATAGTAACTAATGATTAAACACCAATTTTTGAAGTGACGTTTTAGCATAAGCTTGATCTTCTACCCATTAATGTACCTGTCTCCTATTCACCTTCAGAAGATCTTTGTTTTGACCTGGGAGCAGGTCCCAGGTTGACACAGTTTGAGTATTATCCAAGTTAAATGGACTGAAGATTTAATAGTCAGATTTTCATCCTGAAAGTGGAATCTGATTGGACTTCGGTGCTTTATGTCATCTCAAAAAGCCTCTTTGGTGAGCCTAAGTCTTCAGTGTGTGTTTCCTCTTAGATAGTGTGTACAGCAAAACCTCCTAGCTTCTCTCTGGCTAGAGCACAGGTTCAGCAGTGGCAAAAGAAAGAATACTTTTTCTGCTCTAGTTGTGTTTTAGCAGTAGGGATGTGGGTTGCCTGGCTTATGAGGTATAACTAATTTGTAGATGCTGTAGATGGAACAAAGGCACTGTAAAGTATTCTCACGCCTTTCTTTTTCTGTCTCAGGTTTACTGCCAAACCACAGGCCTTTACTTACTGAAGGGCATGTTCCCAGGAAACCCAAGTTGAACAGGTGAGTAGTCTTGTCTTTCCATGTCTCTCTTTTTCAGGAATAGATTGGAAGAGGAAAAGCAGTTCCTTATAACTGGCGAAAACATGCCTTAGGCAACAGGTCTTATAAAGAATACATATCTACTGCAATGAAGTACTTGCATTAGACTTCTAAGGACAAACTGCATCTCATTCCATCAGTCTACTGCCACAGGATGAATGCCACACATTAGTCTGCCCTCCCTTCTTCAGCTGCCTCCTGCTCATTAATATTCAGTAGGGCAGACATGGAAGGCTGCCACAGAAATGGAGTCACAGCATCACAGGGTAGTTGAGGTTAGACAGGTACTGTGGAGACTATTTAGTCACCTCCTGCTCAAGCAGGGTCACTATTGCTGATTACCCAAGAATGCCCAGCCAAATTTTAAATATCTCCAAGGACAGACCATTCACGGTTTCTTTGTTCCAGAGTTCAGCCACTCACAGTTATGAAGGTACTTTCTTAAATATAGATTACACCACTTTTAGTTTGTGCCCATTGCCTCTTATATTTTTGCTGTGCACCACAGAGAAGAGCCCGTCTGTCTTCTCTATACCTTCCTTTCAGGTATTTGTAAGCACTAATGAGACCCTCTCTGAACCTTCTCATCTCCAGAATAAACAGTCCCTTCCCTCTCAGCCTTTTGGTGTCTGGCCCTCAACTGCACACAGGACGAAAGGGTGCTTGGGATGGGTACCAGCCATGTGCTGGGGGCTGCACATCTAGCAAGGGCCTGCCAGAAGCCTGTTTTACACTGCCCCATCTCCATTTGCCCTTTTTGACTGCAAGCTGTGATTCGTCCTCAGCCTGCCCTTCCTGTGTAGCATGCTGTCTTCCCCCTCCCAGTACTGAATGGCCCCTGGCCTTTGGGGCAAACCTAAAGGCTGCTGTCGCCTTCTGCGCTTTGCTCGGCATTAGGAGGTGCTAATCCCCTGTTTATGGCCTCACACTCTGTTTCCATGGGGATGTCAGAGCGGTTTATGAACCCTGCATTAGCAAGCCATGGGGTTACCAGAGGGCATGGGGCTGTTGCTGGGAAAGCTTAGGCTGCAGTGTTTGGGGCAGAGACTCCTTCCTGCATTTCAGGTCTGATGCTCTGCAATGGAGATCTGAGGCAGGCCCTTGGAAATGTCCCTGAGATGCTGGCAGGCTGTGCACTGAGTGTTGGGGAGAATCAAACTGGAGGACTCTACATTTGGTGCAGCCTTGTTTCCATCAGATATTTTGACTCCTTGTTTTTCCTGTATCTTAAAAGTCTTTGGGATTATTTAGTTGCTGCTTTTATCCAGCAGCTGTGGGGTGGAGCACATTATCTAATTAGAATCACAGAATCACCGAGGTTGGAAAAGACCTAAAAGATCATCCAGTCCAACCGTTCACCTATTACTAATAGCTCCCACCACTAAACCATGTCCCTCAACACAACATCCAATTGTTCCTTGAACACCCACAGGGTCGGTGACTCCACCATCTCCCTGGGCAGTGCATTCCAGTGCCTGACCACCCTTTCTGAGAAGTAATATTTCCTAATGTCCAGCCTCAATCTCCCCTGCTGCAGCTTGAAACCATCCCCTCTAGTCCTATCACTAATGACATGAGAGAAGGCATTGACCCCCCAGCTCACTACAACCTCCCTTCAGGAAGTTATAGAGGGCAATAAGGTATCCCCTGAGCCTCCTCCAGGCTGAACATTCCCAGCTCCTTCAGCCTCTCCTCTTATGCCCTGTGCTCCAGACCCCTTACCAGTTTTGTTGCCCTCCTTTGAACATGCTGCAGGACCTCAATATCTTTCTTGCAGTGAGGGACCCAAAACTGGACACAGTACTCGAGGTGCAGCCTCACCAGCACTGAGTACAGGGGGACAATCACTTCTCTGCTCCAGCAGGCAACACTGTTTCTGATGCAAGCCAGGATGCTGTTAGTATTCACATAGCAACCTTGTGTAACAGGTTGAGACAGGAAATGGTAAATCCTGTATCTTGCTGGAATCACACCAGGACTCCAGGTCTAATGCCTTGAATTTTATAAATCGTTTCTTAGAATTTTAGAAGAACAAGGGATATTTCAACATATGTTCTATGTGGAAGTGGGTATCTCCACCTCTAAGATGAAGAGATTTTAATTAGTGATTAGTATCCGCACCTTCCCTGCTGCTAGTCCTTCCTTATACCACATGATTTTTTTCTTTCCAGCAAGAGAATGTAACAAGTAGATTGCAGATGGTTGAGGAGAACAAAGCTATTGTTGAGGAGATGGAAAAGCAGTGAAATAGGCAGTGTTTGGGGTTTGAATGGAGACAATGGAAGGGATCAAGAAATTTGATGGGAAGCTTTGGTAGTGATGGAGCTGGAACTAAATAAATACTGGAGCCAGGGTAGAGTGTAGGGGTACTTCAGGAGTGCGTCTGTGGTCCTTTACAACAGTCTCATTCTGCTGAAAGGGGAAAATCCATATCTCCTTGGAAATCTTATCCAGTGTGGCTCTATGAGAGTTTTAACTATGCCTGCCCCTACCTGGATTTTCCATGCTATTCTCATAAGTTTCCTTTGTAAATGACTTGTCCTAGCTTATTTTTCCTTTGCCTGTGTAACTGTTCTTAAAGTCTTTGTAAGGCCATGGTAACTGGGGACTCAGCCTGTGGTGATGCCGAGTGCAAGTGAGCTCGCAAGGGCAGAATTGGCCTGGGACATGAGTGAAGCAAGCTGCCGTGTTCAGTGCCATGGGAACCTAAACAGGTCATCCTGTAATCTTGTCTAACATAATAATGAACTGCCCACCTAACAGAGCCTCTCTTCACTGCATTTAAGGCCTGCTGGGTTTTCAAGTGCAGGGATCCTATCATAGCAGGTGCTGTATTGAACAATTAGGTGATGTATTTTCCAAATCTTTGAGCTCCAGCTTTTCTTGAGATCCCTGTATTGACTGCTGTAGTCGTCTTTATCTCTGTTTAAATGAGAGGTAACTGCTTTATTTTGTGCTGCTGTTGTAGCCCCAGGAATGCCAATGGGGAGAAAATGAGCAGTGATGTTAAATGCAGTTGTATCAGATTGCATCTTTGGCTACTTGTTAAAGCTTTTCCAAGACTAGAACACAGCTAATGTACATTCCTTAACGCTAGTTTGATGAGCCTATGCACTCTCCAGCTCAGCCTGCAGTAATGGCTTCTTCCTTCCACCATCAGTGGGTCTGTTCTGTGTGTAGTGTTGAAATAGACACTTCTGCTCTCTGTCTCCTCCAGAAAGCATTGACCACCCTTTTTGCAAGGATCAGGGATGCTGCCCTGCAGCTGATCTACCGATGTGAAGTTTGGATTTCTTACTTCCCTGGAAGTTGCTTTTCTGGTGCTTACAGGCAGAATCACTGTTACATTCTCTGAAGTGGTTTTATTGTCTCCATTGCACATACTTCAGACATTCTCTCTCACATGCCCCAGAATTGTCTGCATATTGGTAAGAATTTACCTGTTTTGTACTGGGTCGGTTGACAGGCAGCTTACCCCATTTCCTAACCTGTTTCTGGGATGCAAGAATAAGTGCAGACTGCTTTTGGAAGCAGTGATCTGCTGATCCCAGCTTGTTCTTGGTCACGCAGCTCTAGCACAGAGTGGGTGTGGTCACATCCATCCATCCAGGATGTAATGTAATGTAGAGAAGAAGATTGGGAACTGCAAAACAAGGTATAACGTGCAAGTGGAATCCAGTTAGAGCCACGCTCTGGCCATCATGGTGGTGGGTGATGTGTGGAACAGCTTGGGGTCAGAATTTAACAGAGGGGCACTCCACAGCTCTGTGTTCTACTCCCTGCATTTGGGACGCTGTCCAGGTAAGACCCACTGGATTCTAGGATTCAGTTCTTTCTTTTCACATTCTGTCTGATTTGTTTTTGATGATGATAGCTCATGACCATTATTGCTTAACTGCTTTATTTGCTGTGGGCACTTTAGACATATGGTCATCAGAGTATCTGCATCATCCATAAACTCTTCAGTCTACTGTCCTCTCCCTCTCTTTCGTAATATTTATCTACAGAACTTGGGCATGAAACCAGTGAAGATTACCCCTGTCATTACAGAATTGGTCCCTATGGTTCATTTATTTGGCCCATTCTGGGACTTTTGCTGTTTCCAAGGGTTGATTCTACAAGCAAACATGTCTTGTAGCCAAAGCTTGTTCCCTCAGCTGCAGTCCGAGTTCTTCCTTTTGTAACTTCCTGTTGTTACTTCTTCTTTTTGAGTTCATTTATGCTCCAGCCTGGCATGTTCTAGTAAAGTGCTGCAGCAACAAAACATTGTCAGTAGCCCATGAGGTTGAGGACATTCTCAGGGATTTCACCAACACTGTGTGGAGTGACAGGCTATTCGCAGATTCCAGGGTTGTGTTTGCAAGCCACCACACACAAAAAGCCATTTGGGAAGTTGTCAAGTACAGCTGCAGGCCACACTTCTGTCCTTGCTTTCCAGGAGTGGAAACCTGAACAACTCAGCAGTTTTGTTTACAGCATGGAGGTTGCTGCATGGGTATTGTGGACTAACTATCTAGAACAGACACCAAGTTCAGGCCATCATCTAGATGCTTTCTTAACGTGAATATACCACTGTGTTTCTCTTGGCAGGCCCAAATCGTTGGTTAAAGCACAGCTTTGGGAAGTTGTTCCCTTCCCAAAGGACTGAAGGATGTCACACGTTCCCTGAGTCATCCGTACTCTTGTCAGCAAGACATGCTGTACATGTGGAGTATGAGTATGTGATTTTAAGTGCTCAGTTACTATTCCATTTTCAGCTTCCTACTGGAAGAACAGAAATTGGCACAGCTAATATCCAGGCCAGTCCTTCCTCCGCATGAACTGGAGAATTTGCAGTGTGTCGGGGAAGAGGCAGGTTCCTTATGAGCTCCTCATGAATTATAAAGTTCTCAGGCTCTGCAGACACCTCTCATCCCTCAGAGCAGAATCCGGTTTCACTGCTATCAGTGTTTCACTCCAGCAGTTTGTGGTTTCTCTCATCTGTATGGAAACTCTGTGCATAGCATGTGAATTCAAAAGAGCAAAGAGCTGGAGTGGCTGCAGGTGAGCAAAACCAAGAAGTGTCTAGGGAAGGGATGTGGCAGGGAGGAGGCAGTCTTGCCAGCACTTTGATAGAGTGCTTCCTCTGCCTTCTGCTCTTAATCCAAACAGGAGACAGACTGAAAAAAGTTCAGTGAGGGTTCAGAAGTTCAGCCCTGAACCACGCCAGCATACTTGGGTTGCATGCAGGGCTGCAGTAGCCCCATGTGTAGGTAATTTCTCTTACCCAGCACATAGAATTTCTGTGCTTATTTTTAGGTGTTAAACAGCAGCTTCTCAGTGGGAAGGGTTTGGGGCCCTCCTGCTCACAGAATAAAATCCACGGAAACTGATTTCTACGAGCCACAGATATTTTGGGTGACTGCAGTGACTGTGGCTGACTAATTACATCTGTTTCCATTCATTTTAGGTCTTGCCATTTCCAATCAGGGAAATGTGACCAGAATTCCTATCTTGCCTTATCCAAACTAGTCACTTGTGTATCTGGAATCTAGGGATTCTGCTTGTTCCCTAGGATCCCACCACAATCGAGGTGGCAAGTAGAGCCCTGGGGTTGGTTGCTGCTCCCTGAGATCACATTTCTTTCCTCCTTTGTCCAGAATGAGAGCTCTGAATACTGAGATAACAGGTTAGGAGACTGCACGCCAGCTGCATTTGGCATCCACGTGGAAGCCCGACAGCCCTCAGCTGACTGAGAAAATTTAGACCATCTGGCAGTGTATGTCTGTGTGTTATTGTAAAAGCTGCCCAAGACAAACCAGGTGGCTCACTACAATGGGAAGTTGGGTGACTTGGCTAGAAAAGGGTGCACAACTTTCTGAAGCACTGGATTACGTGGACAGTAAAGTGCACAGAAAAGTCCCATGTGCTGGGCTTCGAAGCGCTCCTATATGAGTTTTGTGGATTCTTTTTACTCTTGGGCACAAAAAAAGTGATCTGTTCTGTGAAGCAGTAGGAACTTGGGTTAGTAAAAGAGGAAAAGAAACTTAGTAGAGCGAGTGCTGCCAGGCATTGGGCTTTTGCTATTGCTGAATCAAGGTTAAAAAAAAAAAAAAAAAAAAAAAAAAAACCAGCAAATAAAATAGGACAAGTTTGAGTTTGGGACAAAGCAAGTATTAAAGTGCTAAAAGCAAATGTGCTCCAGGAAGGGAAAGCGTCCAAATGTCTGTTTCAGCTAACAATGAAAAGCCCCAGCCTGCAGTCCCCAAAGGAAGCTAAAAGGCTGGACCAGAGGGCTGGATTAGACCTGCTCAAAGGAGAAAGAACAAAAGCTTTAAAATCAGGCCATTACTAAATCCTCCTTCCTATGCAGAATTGGGGTGTGCACTTCCAGCCCCCACACAGAAACAGAGGGATTTCTTAAAAAGCCACTGTCTGTCTAAACCTGCACACAGCATTGGTGTGTATCTCGCATTCACGCGTTTGCTTCTCTCCCATTGAGAACATTTATTATCACGGGACTGCTTTCCTGTAAACGTGCAGACACGTGACCAGAACTGCACTTGGCATATTGATGCATTACAATGATTTCAGATTCTTTTTTTTCCTTCTTTTGTTGTAACTGCGGTCTTGTGATATCAAGCCAGACTTCTCTCTGCAGGAAGGGAAGTGTGAGAAGACGTAGCCCCGTGTGCCTGTCAAATAACTCTACACCTTCTTCCAAAAAGAGCTGCCTTATATTGGCTCTTTTCCAGCTTCCCAAGTGGGGACCTGTGTTTGGTCTCTTTGAGCTCCCCTTACGTTTGGAATGAGAGATAGGAGTCTCTCTGACTTCTTGTCCTCATATTGTTACGTAAGGGATTCCACTAACGCAGCAGCATAAAATTAAAGTTCAAAAGGGTCTAATATAATGCATTTACGTGAGGAAAACTGACTGAGCTTTGTTCCGTGCCATCTTTTGAACCCCTCCTGCCATCCTAACTATCATAAACTCCTGAAAGCAAAAGCAAAACAGTTTGGAAGTGGCTTCATTTCAGTGGCAGGAACCTCAAACTGCAATTCATTTTTTCAATCAGTATTATTTGGGATTGCTGGAGAAGAAAAGTACTAGGAAAATGTGTTGCTGTTACACAGTCTGTAGCTGCCTGGCATAGCAAGCTTTCTTTGGAGCTCCTGGGAATCTGCCACATGCCTTCAAACAAATGCATTACATGATCTCTGTCCAAAGTTCTTAATATCTCAAATTTGCATGATGCAAATGAAAGGTAACAAAGCTGTTTGGGGAGAGGATGACTGATTGAGGTTACATGAAGACCATGGGATTACTCAACACAGGCATGCAAACATCGTTGGACAAAGTTTATCAGTCTGTTCCAAATTCTAATTTGTTGGAGCATTGTTTGTGCAGATTATGCTGGGGTTTTACTTTGGATCTTTATTGTCTGAAAAGACTCTTCTTTCTCTAAGGACCTCTGTTCCCTCTCTACTGGTAGCGAAAGATTTAAAGCCTAACAAAACTCCAGGCCACCCAGCCGCAGGGTAAGATTTCCAGTAACCGATTCTGAATCTGAAATCCCCTGCCAGTTTGCAAAGCCAAGTCTAAAACATCAAATGGCAAAAAAGCAGAGGATATTTGCCAGACGTTACTCCGCACAGAGATTTGCAGTTGTGATAATTCGATTATGGTACCTCTTCCATTGCAGGTTCTGACTTCCTGCAGCAGCAAATTGGAATAGTCTTATAAAGAGAATGCTAAAGCAAACTCGAGTATATGAAAATGCAAGACTGGGCCAGAATCCCATCCTGTGGAAAAGAAGTACCTATTTATCCACTGAAAGCAAACTAGTTCTTTTTCAGAGGCTATTTTACACTGAACTTGGCCTTTGTAATTAGTTTATCTTGTTGAGGCAAGCTGTTGAAATGGCACCTCCTCTAGAGAATGGATGGACGGACTGTTGAACTTAGCTGCAGTGAAGGGATGTGGCATTCTGTGATAGCTACAGGTGGACAACTTGCCAGCAGCCTGGAGATTACACCTGATTTGTTTTACACAACTGCAAGTCAGGCAGGTGCCAGTGGCTACAGTACAGCAGAGGCGCAGCAGTTCCAAAACAAATAGTCCTTTTCAGTGCTTCCCTTCTGAACTGAGAGAGCTCTGCTCATCGTTTCTGCTTTCATAGAGAGGCATGTGGAAAGGCAAAGGCAATGTATTGAGTGTCTGCTTCTGCTTTGACTAAAGCCGTTTTTCAGTGATCGGTCTCAACTTGAAATACGTTTGTGTTGTTTTGACAGGTATCTGACTCGTTGGTCCGTCAGATCTGCAAAGCCCATCTGGAAGAGGGGCCCTAAGTGGTGCAAAGTTCCCATGCCAGTTGGACACCTTCTTCTGAAGGATAATGTCAAATTTATACACAAGCCCCTTTATTACAACCACTAGATTCCCGAACTGGCACAGTCAAGGAGCACAGCTGTTTTACACTGCTCTGCTTTTTTGTTTGCAAGTTTGTTGGTATCTCCAATTTCCAAATTCAGAAACTCTCATTAGTGTCCTGTATTGCCTCTGGCGAATGAGCTGCGATCTGTTCCTCAAGGAAAACACGGGATTCAGCAAAGCAGAATTCAACGTTCGGAATGATTTTGGAGAAAGCATGGGGCAAAGATTTTACCTCAAAGCCAGGAAGGATCTGAAGGCTTCTGTGTCACTGTAGTCTGCTGCTGGGTTTGGAAAGGCGGTTTCCTTCTTTTCCTGGAAATAAATGGTAATTCCCCTTTAACGTGTTTCAGTTTGGATTTGCCTCATTTGGGCTGTTGTATCTCTGACTTCCTGGAGCTCTGTGTCTCCTAAGCAGTAACAAATTAGGTTAATGACTACCAAAGTTAACTATATTTAAAATCTGTGCTATCCATAATTTGCAGCAGAAAACACATGGCGGTGGCAGGCAAACGTGTATTTCTTGCACATGCACTTCAGCATTCCAAGCTTGTGCATCCTTCCTGGATCAAGCAAATACAGAATGTTGATGTTCCAGACAAACGGACTTCGTTTTCTCCTTGCAAATAAATGCATTTTCTATGTTTTCCATGTCAGTGATGAGGGTCCTTCCCAGGATAGTTTTGGGCTGACAGATGCGCATAATTTTCCATATTGTAAGTAAAAGCGCCATTTCTCTTGTATAATGTCTATGTGCAACTTTCACTGATCATTTCTACTTGAGAAGTGCTAATTAAGGGCCTTATGTGAAAGGCTTATTAAATTATCAGGGTCATTATTGGCTCCATTTCTTTGATACTTATTTGAAAGCTACAAATCAACACAGCCTTCTATATGTACTGCTTGCATCAGAATCATCAGTTCATACTTATTGGTACGGACAGGAATAAAGGATTGGGATAAACTCATATTACCTGGGAAATCAAGTTAGTTTATAATGGAGTTTTTGGCTGGGGAGGTTGTTTCGTTTGGTTGGTTGGTCAGTTTTGTTGTTGGTGGTGTTGTTTTGCCTTTGTGGAATGGAAGCCCTGAATTTAGCCTTTTGAGCTGGCTAAGATGTTGTGGCTTTGGGAAAGAACTGACACTTCGTTCACTATACTGAGTTTAAATCTCTGGGTTGGCCATCTCTGTTTTATGAAGCTTTGAAACCTACAGGCCTTCAGAAAGGTAAAGATTTTTCCTTCTCCTGTGAACAGAAGTAGATGTGTTTTCTAGCCCAGGTAGCTGCACTCAGTGAGTTCTGCTAACAGAAATGTCACTGGATAAAGCCATGGCCTTGAGATGAACCTAAATGAGAAGGTTTTGCAAACAACTAAATGATGCCTACAGTTAATTTTTTTCTAAAGTTTTGTGAAATAAGCTGGAAAGACCACACTAATTTTTGTGAAGGCTAACACCTGAAAAACAAAACACACTCCTGTCTTCAGGATCCCCTTGAGTAACCAACACTCCAAGGCAAAAATTGCTTTTGTTCGTCATTCATGGGTGACAGCAGGCATTCATTTACGTTCCCTCCAGGTGAGTTTTTGTTTAAAGCATCATGTCTCTGTACACAAACTGTTGGCCCAGGTTTGATTTCTGACCTGAGACTCAGCCCTTCATGGAAGAAAATGTTGTTTGTTACCAGCTGAAGGATCTGTAGTGACACATTGCAAGGAATTTAATCAGGAGTTGAGGTCTGCATGCTGTAAAATCCTAGAAAAAGAATCAAGGCGCAAAAGAATTCAGCTCACAGTGCAGAGGTTTCATGCATTTAGTAAAACAAGCTATAAAGAAAAATCTCCCAAATATAAATTCTAAATATTCTTGAGTGATCATCCCAGAGAAGTGTTTCACAGCATGAAGGGCAGATCCAAGTTCTTCTCACCGGTGCCACAATAGAGGTAGCCATATTGCTTAGTCATTGGGATATGGTAGAATGTCAGTCCAAGCCACAGCAGACTTCTCAACACCACCACAGTGCATCCCCTCTCAAGGTGGACGGCCCAGGAGCCTGTAAGAGAACATGTGATAGTGTGTTACTGCAAATAAGAAAGACTGAATTCCTGGGACAGGGGAGAAGGACTGTGGTGGGTTCTGCCCAACTATTCAACAATGCATAAGGCTGCATCAGTATATTGGAGTTCCTAGCACCCAAAAAGTAGAAAATCAGACCAAAAACCTCAATGTCCTTTCTTCTTTTGGCGGTTCTGCATTACTGGCTGCATTCTTCCAGGTGTCTAGTTTTGCACTTGCACAATCCTACAGCCCTAACAATAGTGTCACATGGATCATAGGAAGGGTCTCCTGTAGCTCTGGACTTGCATATTTTATCTCTAGGAGAAGCTACTACTTGGCTGCTGCTGAATGGGCAGCAGTTACTTTAGCAAGCCCTGCCTACCTGTTTGGTCCAGCTACCTGCTAAATGGCAGCCCTGTGCATATTTGCCCAGGTATGAAATTTCTTCTCAGACTGGTAGCGTTAGTAGTGGGAAGAAGAAGAAGGCGCTTCAGGGAAGACTGGTTTCTCTAATGCAGGAACTGAGAAAGAAGAAGAAAAGAAAGCTAAAAGCAGGATGTTTCCTATCTCAGAAACTTACAGAAAACATTAATTCTCTTCACTCTTTCTTGGCGTCATCGTAGTAGGGGCAAAGAAACTGGTTTTGGAATTAATTTTGCCTTAGCTCTGCAGAGGAAGTCCAGAGCCAATGTGAAAACGCAATTTCTCCTGGATGGAAGGAGCTCTGAGCCACTGAGTATTGTTTTGTGTTTGACACAACAGCCTGGGAACAATGCCAGAGGGGAGGGGGCTGGAGCATCAGTTTGGATTGGGTGCTAGGGGTAAGAAGCTTCCAGGAGAAGAAAATAACATCTTCAATTCCAAATGCCTAGAGGCTGCAATATAGGGACGAAGGTTTCTGCTGAATCCCCATTTAAAAACAGAAGCAACAGACCAAATTAAAAAATAAAAAGGTCAGAGCTGTCTCGCCACTACTGGCCCAGAGTCAAGTGCTGAGCCTATACGGTGAGCCAAAAACTGCCAATCCAAAAGTAAGCAGAAAGCCCATAATGTTTTGGGCCAGTTAGAAGATACTCATTCTTGTAGATAATTTTGGGGTCTGTAATTTATGCTGTGACTCATGCTTACTCATGTCATGGTTAGCTTGGAGAAGGGCTTCTGTGATTGCTGCCAGCTGCCAATCCTCCCTCTCCCAGTAACGTCTGACACTTGGCCAATTGCATCTGATGGAGGGCTGAGGGGCTTAAGCACCACAAGTTCCTACAAGAGGTATCTCCATAATGTATGGCTTGCCTGGCAGTCAAAAGGCAGCAGCCAGCTGGGCACTCAGTCTTCACATGTCTTCAGTCTTTTGCACATTGAAAGTACATGTAGTCTCTTACCCACTTGACAGCTAACAACAACTGATTTCTTGAAGGAGGAGGAACATGACCAGGGATGTTGAAAGCAAACGTATATATGATGGCTGCAGAATGACAAAGGAATAACACAATTCAAACTCCTGTAAGACCAGTTGTCATGAGTTGATCCAAGCACCCAACACCTGTCCTCTCCATATTTTTGTTCTTTTCAGAAGTTTCTTGGACAAATCTTTCAGTAGAGAGTTCCACTGGTATGTTACGTCATAATATACATAACATAATTCCTGTGTGATCTTTGACCTGGTACCCTTTCAAGTACTGTCTTCAATTACGTGCAGACATGGAATCAAATGAACCACAAGGACCCCTTCACCTTCTGTGACAGTCAGTGAACTTTCTGATAAACTGACTGGCCGCAGTATGGAAGCACAAAGAAGATATTTGCAGTCTTTAAAGACTCGGGACATTTTTGCACTGAAGAGTTTACTTCTGATACAGTTCCTTGTTTACACTACAGACAAACAACTGGAATCACTGTGAAGCAAAGCACTCACTGTTTAATACAGGGCAGGATCAGTACAGGTGTATGGCATCTCTGCACGTTACTGCACTGTGAGCTGCATTCAAAGAAATAGTCTAGAAAACAAAGTTAATATTTCAACTCAAGAGGGACAGAGTCATTCTCCTTGAAAGATCCAAGACAACTGCGTTCTCTTCCATCACATCTTCAATCTCATAATCAATCTTTGAACAACATGATGCTTTATCAGGACTACTTTTCTTGTAGGAGTTTTAAATAATGATATCATAATTCACTGAAACTATTTTAGTCAATAGCTAATGAACAGTATAAAATAATAGCTTAAAATGAATATTCCTTCTTTCTCCTTCAAGGGAAAACTTTAGAAATGCATTCAATAGTGTGATATTAAAAAGAATCAGGGGAGTTATGAAAATTATATGCTTCATTTATCTTCTTTTTTTAAGCTTCTCTGCAATAACAAATGGTTCTTAGCACTTAATGAGTAAAACCATTACATAGGTAGGTGTATGTCTGTAGTGATATAATGAAGTGGGATGCAAGGTTCAGATCCTTTCTAACACTGGCATATCATTACCCCTGTTTCAGGCAAAGTGTTTCTTGATGTGAGACTGGGAAGCTCAGAACATCAGCCTGTATGGTATACTGAGACACCTAGATGGAAGTTGTCAGGAATAAAAAAAAGTTAAATATGGGTGATTTTGTTTTGCATTGGAGGCAATACAATTAGAACTAATAGACTGCAAGTAAGAACTGGCTTTCCTAGAGTTCAGTGCTGCTTTTAAGTAGCACCTGGGTGTGAGGGTGCAGCCTGTATTGCCCCTAAATTATGCAGCAGAGTTAACTTCACTTATCGTGTAAGGTCTGATGAGGAACAGGGAACTCCTAGAAGTCACTGCTCTCACAATAGAGATTTTTTTCACAGCAGCACTGCTCTACTAAGGTTTCTGTTCTTCAAAATATATATTTTTTTCAAAACAGCAAGTTCTTAAGCTGCATCCTGCAAACCTAAGGCAGCCAAACACCGTTCTGAAACTATCGCCTGCTGCTGCTCCAGAAGGGAAGGGAGGGAGCTGCTGTGTGGGAGGAAAGAGCATGGGAAAAATATCCACTGGAAGAAGATCTGGAGCTTCCTATTCCCCCTTCGGAGCAGGCTACAGCCTCCACCCCTCCAAACACAGGCAGGAATTCTGAGGAGTTCCTTACATCTTTCCCAAACAAGAAAGTGCTTTGAAGAACCTGATGCTCACCCAGTGTTAAACCACTGCCTTTTTTATGGCCCTTCAACAGCTGCCAGGACACCAGGGCTGAATTTCAAAAGTCAACCTCCTTCTCAGCTTCTTCTTCCTTTGCAGTCGCCAATAGAAATCCCTGTCTCATCCCCCATGTCTGTCTCAGCTACAGGCTGAATCTTTTAATTCAGAGGCAAGAGGGTGCATGAGGCATTAGCTTTTAAATAAAAGCCTTTTAAGAGGTCTGTTTGCAAAAGAACTTTCCTGCCATAACTGGTCCACTTTCAGTATGACCTCTCATAACACTGCTGCTTTGGAGGTGATTCAGCAGTGCCTCATTTCAGAGTAGGCTTGAGAAGAAACAGCTCTAAAAGCTAGACAGCCTGACAAGGGATTCCATGTCCTGAAAGCTCACATTGAGCTGTAAGACTGACATTATCGATTCTTCAAAGAACAAAATGTCTCAAGGGAAAAGCAGCTACACCGTGGATACACTTCACCACTATACACAGCCTCAAGAGCAGGTTATAATGTATCATGCCACAGTCAATCTTGAGTGAGAGTGAAGTACTGAGTTACTGGACAAATAGTAACACTTACACAGGGGGAAGGCAACCATTTCCCTTTGCAAAAGCAGCTGCAGGTTGGCTGTGTGACCCCAGGCACTTAACTCTGACAAAGTCAGGCTACAACCACGGGATTTAGCTTCTATTTCCCTCCAACTGAAAATCCAATGCTGGGAGAAGCTTCTTACCTCTAATTTGCTGTCTGTAGGGAACAAAGATTAATTGCAAAGCAGAGCAGCTGTAAGGAAAGGTCACTGTCCTCTGGCTCTCAACAAATTTCCCCACACAGACGTTTCATGCACAGCCTGACAACCATAAGGACACAGACAAGCACTACACGGGGCACAAACTCCATGCCACTTACTGGCTGCAAACTAAATCTATCATTTGCTTGACACACCACCTGCACCCCATATGTTATCACTGCTGTCAATATTTCCAGTTCCCCATGTAACTATTTAATAATAATTAAATAGAAACACAGACTGGTTGCACATTCACAACTATTTTTAAAAGCTACAAGAGCCAGGAAAGCGGAGCTTAAAAACAGTCAAACGCTGCCAGGAGGCGGCTGCATCATTCTAATGGCTGCCACATCTCTGACATACAAATATGACCATTCCCAAACCTCAAAGGAAAATGATCTTACTCCAGAGACTTTTTCTCTTCATTACCCTTCACTGGGAACACTGATGCAGCACAAATGATTAAGATGGACCGAAGCCTTTTGGTTACAGACAAAGTACCTGCTTCCTATTGACGAGAAGGATTCAGAAGTTGCAGCTTTGTCCCAGACTCACAAGGTGCCTTATAAGAGTGAAATTCAGGCCATACTTAGACATCTGACAGCAGTATTGCTTAGTTCTGTTGAAGCAGCCTCTGTCCTCAAACCTTTATTCCCACCTTCATAACCCCTTCCATCACAAGGACTGCAAAAGCATTTTATTTACTGCTCAGTGAACCAGGTCAGGGAAACCTGCAAAACAATGTGGCTGCAAAACAGTGTAGTAAAAAATAAAGTTATTTTTTCAGCTGGAATCTGACTGTACAGCCATCACCATTGATACAAAAGAAAGGACAATACACACACATAAATGAGAAGCAGAGGATGGGAAGCACTGAAAAAGCTAACACAGAAGCACTGCACATCTAATTATTTTGTCCATTTGTTCTAAATCCATTTGATAATTAGAACAGAACTAGAATCCTTTTCTCCTGCCAGCTGTCTTTTTTTTTTTTTTTCTTTTTTCCTTACAATTCTGATGTTTAGAAAAAGATGCAGATTTAGCACAGAAAGCATCCAGAAGAGATTTGGAACGAACTGTGCGCTAGAGGAAACGGCAAGACAATATACAATCAAAACTTCTAAGGAGCAGGAAAAATGAATTCCAATCCCTGCTGTTTGGATTCTGACAATTAAAATACACATCACTGTATCTCAAGTCTTCTGCCGTAAATTCAGAAATATCTCAGAGCAGCAAAGCACTCTCCTTCCACAGCACAGGCTTATGCCGGATCCCGTCATACACCATATTTCTTGTTCAGCTGGTCGCTGTGGAAACGTTTTTGGAGCGTGCCAGGAGTCACGTAGCATCTACCTGGGGAGCCCCTGCATTAATCCGTCACCTTCGTGGACTTCTGTGAGCCCATTGGTTAGAAGGAAGAAAAAGAAGGAGTCTCTCGCTCCTCCCCACTCTGAATGAAAGACGCTTCCTCTAAATCTTGCTACAGGATTTCAGGCTCAATACAGCTTCTCTGGGGCTTTTGTCGCCAAACAAATGTGATGTCTTTGAAAGAAAGATTAACAGTTTGATGAAAGCATGCAATGGACAGCTTTGTTCTAGCCATCTTCCCCTACAGCTTTCGGTCACTGTCACTTTCTTACCCAAGGGAGAATATCTGTCTGACTCTCAGAGGAGATTATGACCACCTTGTAAGATTTTGCCTCTCCTGATAACAAAGCACTGGCCACTTTGAGAAGGTGATAATGATGAACAGGGGCTGGATTAGGGGCAAAGAACCTCACATTGATCTCTGAATTCTGAGAGAACACAAAGCAGTAAATGCCAGGATTCAGAATCCACTGAATGCTTAGAGCACATCCAATTCACTGGCCTGGAGGAGAGGCAAAGCTACTAACCCTGTCAGTCAGTCCCCAAGTTGTACTTCTTACCTCATCATCAAGTTAGCATGTCTAGTTAAAAGGATTCTGGATGAAGAACAGATGGCACAGATAATGAACAGCGGATGTTTTCATACTAGGCTATGTATGAATTCTGGACCAAATTACCTGAAGAGTTTACCAGTTTCTGAGGAGACTGTCTACAGCTCAGGACATTTGTGTTAATACTGGAGCTAATTCTGAACACTAAAGATGGCCAAGCATCTTTTAGTACCTATAGTAGCTTAGAAACACATGCATGCTACAATTACTGTACAGATATACCTACAGATCAACTGTCCCTCATCCTTTTCCATCGGCCCACAGCTGTGCACCTCTTCAGCATGCTGAATTTTAATCCATGTGATATTTGTTTACGGCAAAGCCAGACAATGTCTGTTGACTCTTCCTGCAAAAGTTCTTGCAGCCAAAGGAGCGGCAAACAGCAGAGGAAAGCCATATGTAACGCTGGCACCAACGCCAGCCAGAGCACAGGTAGGAACTGCAATTCCTTATGTGGAGCCCCTTCAGAAATAGATCGCTCCTAGCAAAAGCTGACCTGCTTAGGGCTCATTCTGACATCCAGTGACAGATGGACCACCCTAGGATTCCTCCTTCATGTAATTTTTCATCATTCTCTAGGGGGAAAAAATGGTTTAGTTCAAGGCCTACTGATGCAGTGATCAAAATACAGCTACTGGTTCAGAAGCTCTAGCAGCCTTTTCCCCATCAGTTAAGCAAGAAGTTCATTTTCTTTTACTGACAAGGAACAGACTTAAAATACAATCCCTGGAAAGTTGCTATAAAGACCGTGCTTCTGTCCTCAATTCACCACAGCAGTCAGGAGAGCGAAAGATTTCACCACAGCACAGTTGATGGTCAGCCCTGATCCAGTATAAACTTACTCAAGGCCTCTGACTAAACAGGACCCCTGAGGTGATATAGACCCAGGACCCAAAAGCAGTGAATGCACTGCCTTATTACCAGTAGACGTAAATCCAAAAGAAAACAAACTCCTTTCCAGAAATCAAGGCAGATCATTGACAGCCAATCTAAAGATATAATAGTAGCTGGCTCTGGAGTCCTGCTGTGCTGCCACATGAGAGGTTTCAGACTGATATTGAACTCCTGAGCTGGCAGTACCCCACGTTTAGGGAGGGACAGTATCTTGTGCTGCTCCCAGGTAACTTTCCTGGGTCACTGTGGGCATGGCTTACTAGTCTCTGAAGGCTTCCCAGACCACATATCACAAGCAAAACCAATCAATGTCTCTACTTTTGGATGAGGCAAGAAACGTGCTTGTGTGTTTCTGTATGTCCACTGCACACCTCTGGTCATTGACGATACTCAAAATGCTTATTTCCCTGGAATGGTCCAGTGACCATCCCAAAAATTATCTAAACTTGGAAGGGACGGGGTCTCTTCTCCATACACAACTCAGTATGTTTTTACACCACACACAGGCTGGAAGTTCAGGCTTTATCCTCTCCTCGTTCTGATCCTTTTCTTGGTGCTTTTCTTTCTCGTTTTACTTTCCCGTGGTTTCCTTTCAGTCTCAACACTGACAATGCTGGCACCATAGTGCCCCCTGCTGGAGCGTAGCATCTACAGCTACCCGACAATTACTTCTAGGGATGGCTGCCTTCGGCTTTAAAAGAAATCCAGGTACCAGACAAAAAAAAAACAAAAAAAAAAAACAACCATGACTTAATTAATAACTCACTAAGACAGCTATTCAGTTCTGCTCCTACATGTGAAAACCACCAGCAGTTCTGATCCACACTCACTGATTATACTCCATCTGTACCACTGTGTTATAAAGCTTGTTTGTCAACGCCATTCCTATAGATGTCAGGTAACTCCATTGCCCAGTTTCACAGAGCCTAAGGATCACATCTCCTAATCGGGAATGAGGAGCCACACTTAGTATTTTGGTTTATATTTTGGCTACCTCCTTTTTCCATGCTAACGTGCAACACCGTCCTCTCATTCATTATGGGTCTTTTAGTTTGGATTTCAGTGAGACAGTTTGAAAAGCCTTGTCCCCGCGTGGCTCTTGGCAAGCTAAGAAGTAAAGTGCTCTTGCTCTCGGCTTTCACAGAGCTGGGGAGGTGCTGCTTATTGTTAAGCAATGAAAGGGGAGGGCTCAGGTCACATCTGTGAAATGTTAACAGAGAAGGGAGGCTGGGTGAAAGTAGGTGGCCAACACAGCACAGCACTTTGCTGGATTTTGCAAGGCCGCTGGGGAGATAGGCAGCCATTTGTCTTAGAGCCCTGATAACAGGCCGACTTGCTCTCTGCTGGCTAGCTGGTGTTGTAAATACCTCTGCAGACACAGACTCTTCGAATGGCTGGAGACGAGGCTGATAGGGGATTAATCGCCTGAGGGGGACGGTCCAGAAGGGAGTTAATTAGCTCTGTTAATGCATGGAGATAAAGCAGGTTCATGTCTCCTGGACCTCTTTTGCCCAGCATCTGGGCTTTTTGGGACCGCCAAAATGAAGCTACCAAAATGGCCCTTGAGAGTGGTCAAAGGAAACTCTCCCTCACTTAAAAACACAACCTCTCCATCTTCAAGGGCCCATTATGCCCTATCAGTTTTGCTAAACCGATAAAGAGTGTGCTAATGAAGCTCAGAGGACAGAAGGTTAGTGTTCTAACCTAGGCTACTGTTAAGGAAGTTTACAGAAAGGCTAGTGCCCAAAGTATTCAGTCAAGGAAATAGTCACAAATCACTTTGTCTGTAATGCTCTATGAGGAACACTCCAAAAACAGCACACTTTGGGGTGAAGAAATTAAATATTTTTTCTAGGCGATTCTCCCCTTCCTCTAGCTGCATCTTGAAACAGAAAATGGATATGGCTCACTATGGTCTGCTCTGCCACTACATACCTATTTGGAACAATGCTATAAAATCTCTTTCTGCATTGGAGTCAGCAACAGCATCTGAAGAAGTATCAGCTCCTTGGTTCACGTTCCATGATGGACAATGATAAATTGGGAATCTCCTCAATATTCTTTTAAGTGCACATAGTTCAAGAAGCAAAGTCAGATGTATTGACAGTCCTATGCTTAGGATCACTGTCTTAAGAACCTACTGTCACCTTTGTGTTGCTGACACTGGCACTGAAGAAGCCAAATATGGTTCTCCATAGCTGCCATCACATTTACAGCTAGGCAAGCCAGGAAATCATCTGTTTTGGACACTTACATGCCACCATCCATCAAACTGAACTCAGTTATTCTAGTCTGGGGCTAGTAACTTGTATTTCCATTTGGCTAGGATGCATCTCCAGAAAGATATCCAACATAATGCTAAGACACCAAAAGACACACTCAATCATTGCCCTTGCTAGCAGGTAATAATTTCACTAGTTAGATTTCTACCAAATTTTTCCTTTTATTTATTTATTTATTTATTTTTCTGGCTATTATTTCCAGATTATTACTGGTTCTTGTTATGGCTTTCTCTGCCGTACTAAATAGAATTCAGTACCCAGTACTTAAAATCCATTGAGTATTTACGCAGTGTAATACAGTCATTCTCGTGTTCTTTTCTGTAAGATAAACAGATTGAATTGTTTATGTCTCTCACCAGCCCTTGAATCATTCTGTGGCTCTTTTCTGCAGCCTCTCCAGCTTTGCAACATGCAATAATACAGTCCTGATCCCACCAGTAATCTAGCAAAAGTAAAGTCACCTCCCAGTTCCTATTTGCTACACCCTTGTTTATACATCTGCACATCATATTAACCTTTTAGGTCTCAGCATCAGGCCGGGAGCTCATGTTTAGCAGGTTGTGCCTGGATTTCTCCTCAGAGCCTCAGCTTCTCAAATATGATTCTCAAAGTCTGACTTGTGCTTCCTGTTCCTGGGTATATAATTTACACCAAAATATACTTTACTTTAATAAGCCAGGTTTGCTAGGTCACTGCAACTGTCCCACCTTTGTCAGTGCTCATCTCCCCACCAGTCCCACATTTCTAGCTCATACGCTGAAGAATTATCAGTACTGACACTGGTCCCCCTTCTGTTCTCTGCCAGGAACACACCCATTCAGTGATTTCTGAATCACAGCTACAAATCAAAAGCAGTTTAGGGAGTTTGTAAGCAGTGCTGGAATTAATTAAAGGTTAGCATCATAATTATGCCAGAAGCTTGCTGAGATAATGCGTTCAGGAGTAACTCATTTGGCTCGTGATATTTTCCTTTTTTTTTTTTTGGCCCACAGTAAAGGTTACCTAATTATTTTCTCCCTTAGCAAATAGTCTGAAAGTTATCTGAAATGGTATTTTATTGTCTTCATTTGATACAAGTCCATATTTTTGTTTCAATCTAAAGACAAACAAACACGCAAAAGAAACTGTTGAGCATTTCTGCTCTTCCACATTCTTATCAGCCATTTTACCATCACTATATAATGAAAGATACCAGCACTGTTATTGTGCTTTCTTTCCTCTCAATATACTTGAAAAACTCCTTCTTACAGCCACGGATTACTCCAGGTTGTTCTGATTTCCTTTGTCATTTTCTACTCATTATGAATTCCACTTACAGAAATCATTAATTGTTCCCATCTTCCTGCATTTCCTTTTACACTCATTTTCAATTTCAATTCTTGTTTTTACATCACCATTTACCAGTGAACCTGGTGGGCCTTCTGCCAACAGTTGCTATTTCTTGACTGGAAGTCATGACTTTCTAATAAACTCTTCTCATAGAAATTCTATTTCCTCTCATGTTTCTGTATCTACATTTTTTTTCTCCCCCTTTTCTCTCCCCTGACGTACTTCTCTTCTGCATCAGTGTTTAACAGTGCCCTGTTGGTGTTCCTTATCTCCATTTCAAAGTGTTCTGAGTCAATAATCTGTCACAAACCTTCAAAGTCAACTTATTTTTCTTCTGAAGAGTAGTTTGAAAGTGCCTAAGAACTGTCCCCTCTTTTACTTCCTCCCAAGCTTTCCATTTAACACTAGTACCTTAGGTTTTATCCCATCCTTTTCCTACACCCATGCAGAATGTATGCCTGAGCTAGTACCGTGATCACAGTAAAATCATCCTTCCTCTTTCACGTTCCCCACCATGCCAGTGCGTGACAAATGACTATTGTTTCACAGCTACACAACATTAGGTCAAGTGAAAATGCTGTAGGCATGCAAGGAATTATTGCTGTTTGCTTTGCTATTATATTACCCACAAGCATATATAAAACTTGCCACAACTCTAGTTCCTGAAATGCTATTGCCCAGGGTGCTGAACTCCCTGCAATAGAAAAGACCGTGCTGGCAATCTGCCAGTGGCTCAAAGGCTACATCTAATTGTGCATAAATTTAAGCAGATTGTCTGCTTAAACTAGAGCAAACAAGCTTATCTTTAATGCAGACATATGGCCAGCAAAAACCTACAGATCCCAGCATGCAACATTTTGGCCAGCTGGCCATTTGGATCAGAATGAAGCACTGCATGATCTGATACTGTATTGACAGAAGATCAGTATCACAGCTCCTCCATGTTCAAAAGTCCTGAGTCAGGCCACTCAAATTCAAGGGTTTTGCTCAGAGAACTGAAAATTTTAAAGGGGGGAAGCAGACTGAATTAGCTTTTAAGACAGTAGCCTCCCACTTTTCTCTCCATTTATATACATATATTTATTATTATTACTATTTTTTAATGAAAACTATGTCACACAGTCACTTGCCTCAGTGAGCTGAGATACCACGAAAACCAGACAGACTCACAGTATGATCAGGGGAGGACCAGCAACATATTCCAAACTCTTAAAGTACACAGATAACCACACAGATAAGACAGAGAGAATCTGGAACCTGCAATCACCAGAGATATCACTGGTGAAGATAAGGGTGGAGGACAGTTTTGTTATAAAACTCCAGTTGTTGCAGTCTCACACTAAACTCCTTGCTTTTATCATTGCATCCTTTATTCAACCCGGGTTTAACTTCCTTTCTTCCCACCTCTCAGCTGTCACATAAAATCTTCTCTCTGCCTCCAACTTTCCATTCTGTAAGACACCTCTGCTCTCCAATAATGACATGCCATACATTTTATGACAGTTACCTCCTTGACATCTGTCACAGATGCTCATTCTCCAATTAATCAAGAAAACTATTCCAGCAGAGTTATTACTTTTAGACAGGGAAAATCAGCCCTTCATCCCTCAGTCCTGTTCTTTTGGTGTTTTAAGAGGCTACTGGAATTCTAGTCAATAAAAGCTGGGAACGTCACCAAGATGTCACTCACCCATTTGTCCACTTTTTAGATATATACACTGAAGGCAAAAACAATTCTGGCTTCAGGTCACAATCTATTCTGGATGCAATACATTTGGGAACTCCTGCTTTGATTCTGGTAACAACTGTTCAAGAACAGATCGCACCAGAAAAGGCAGGAAAACCTTCAGGTCATACAGTGAGAATTTGCCAGAGCTGCGAACAACATGTCAAGAAACAGAAAAAGCATTGTCTGCTCTAGATCAGGACTAACATGCACTGGCAGAGTTGAAAGAAAGTGATCCAAGAACCAGAGTTCAAAAGGCTTGCAACCAAGAATGAGAGACCTTGGCGGAGCTGTGCTGATACAAATCAGTGCAAAGCCCGTGTCTGTCCCATGTTCTTTTTTTCTTTCCATTACATTTTTGCAAGCAACCGGTACTTCAGGCAACCTGAATGCTTGTTAAAGAGGTGGCTTGATCTTTCATTCACATCAGAGCTCCTATCTGCACATGAGAGAGTGCAATTAGAGAAGCTATCTGCTTTGCTGATCCTGTAATCAGTTCCTGTCTTATTTCCTTAGTCTGACAAGCTCATCCCATCAATCCCCAGGTTCTATCTAAAAAGAGCAAGGCTTTACAGTCAGAGCTGCAGAGGCACTATGATGAATCTTCTACTCTTCCATTAAGAAGCACTCAGTTACATTTGAGCTCAGGTAGTCTTTCACAGGTAGCCTTTTTTGACGAGACTGAGAACCACATTAACAGCAACAGCCTCCCAGGAAGAGGGCAAAGGTTCATGCTTATACAAACCTCAGGTTGCCACAAGAAGACAAACATGACAGTGACATGGCTGAGCCTTACTTTCCATCTGCCACTGGGAAAACAAAGCTACAAGTCAAATTTGATTTAAAGACTTCCACGAAACCACTGTCTTCATGTCTTCATGACTTGCCAGTTGCCTCATCCTTCAGACTAGATGGGAAACTGCAGTATGAGATCTCTGATCTTTAGAAGCTGCCATTCTCCATCACAGCCAAAGTCTAAAACCAGCTCTCTGATGCAAATTAGCCTTCAGGATCTTAACCCTTGGTGTCCATTTTCCAGTGGAAACATAGACAACACTACAGATTCATCAGCTGCTGCAGTGGACTTGTGCCTTCAAATCTCACAAAAGTAAAGAGTACCCCTATCACAAATCCTAAGAAAAACAGAGGGGAAAACGTAAATAGTAACACTGCCTGAACTACCATATGAAACTGCAGCTAAGATTTTCTTAGTAAGTACCTAGGAGCTAACTCCACTTGCAATATTCTTTTCTGAGTCTAAGAGGGGCAACTCAGTGAGCCAGCATATGTAAAACATACAGTATACATACAGTATATAAGCACCAAATCAGCAAAAAGCAGTTAGAAACAAATAAGTCACTCCCAGTTTATGGACATTCTGCAGTTCTGGAGAATTACTTGTACTTAAAACTGTAGTACAGTACAGTATCAAGGAATGTAGCTGCAGACCACATGGATTAAATGAAGACTTACTCTCACTCTGATGTAGAAACTAGGTCCTATTCAGAGCTCCAAAAGCAAAACAGTAACAGAAATCCAAACTGTTAACATTACTTCTGAGAAATATCCCAACAGAGGAATCACTGAATGAGGTTTTCAGTGTATTTATATTTAACAGCTGTCCAGAAGAAGAGTAGAGATGTGAACATTCCACTATGCACATCTTTCTTTTTCCTTCTAAACTCTGTAATTCTGCTAGAGGACAGATTATTCCCTAGTACAGCATTTCTAACAGTTTATCAAAACAAACTTTCAATCTTGACTCTCAAGGATATCAACTTAGTGTTAATGAAAGCCCGCTTAAGTAAAGAAGAGCAATATTGGGTGGGACAGGAGGTGTGAAATACTTCATACCATGAGAATTCCCTGTCAGAGGAGGAGTTATCCCTGCCCATAGGGACACCTCTGTAACAGGCTTTACTGAAGTCAGGAGGTAAAGGTAGAGCTAAGGCCAAGAGCAGGGAAGTGCTGGTCAGAAGACCTTTAGTGAGGATATGACAGCCCTGGTACACTTGCTATTTCAAGTGCTTATAATTGCTTGATAAAGGAACTAAGTACAATATTTAGGAAAGATAATGTTCCTTTAAAGATTACCGGAGCTTTCTTTAAGCACACCAACTCACACCTCGTCACTGCAGTATTTCTCGGACTATGCAAACTACTTTTCATTGTATCTCTTGATTTTGCTGTCTTTACCTTGTGGGACATCATGCTCCAGAGAATCCAGAAAGTCAGTGGATGGGTCCAGGTCAGCCATTTCCAGCAGGGTTTTATTCTTCAAGTTAACAGGCTCAGTAAAATGGAAATAGGAACTTAATTTTTTTGCCTCCGTCAAAGAAAGACCTGCAAACAGCCATTCCTCATCATTAATACAGTGTGCTGGGCTGAAGTACATTGCATCACAGACTGTCATGTTGTTTCTCTAATGTCTGCAGCACAGGACAGCTATAGGCTTTCTCCAGTTGACTCCCTAGTGCATTGCAAACCATGTTAATCGTGGCCACAGACAAGCAATGGCTTCTGAGTCAAGACCAACTCTCTGTGCCCATTTGGTTACATCCTATTGTGTAGATGGAGAATTCACCGCAGATATAATTGCTAAGCACCCACATAAACTATACACTGACAAATGAAAGTACAGGTTTATTGACTCAGATTCTACTCCCACCTTCCAGTTGAACTGCACACCTGAACATTAATGATTTTATTCACAGCTCCATGGGATGAATCACAATTGCAGGGGTGGCAATGGACTGTCCCCTATTCATCTTACCCAAGCTGAAATCAAAACATCAACTAGAGAGGTAAATTCATCTTCTTCTACAGCCTTTATGAACAAAGAACAATTGATCCTGATACAGACAATGAAAATTTACCTTCAAAGTGTCTGTTTTCCTGCACAGACCCAAGAGGAGTCTTCATAAATGCACGTCGGGGGATGATACCAACCTCTCTGTCTATCTGTTCTATTGTAGCTACAAGGCGGTTCTCCTCCTTGATTTTGGGCTTTAAAAAAAAAAAAAAAAAAAAAAAAAAAAGGCAAATTTTAAAGGGAAGGCTTTCCTTGTGATCTTTCTGAAAATAAATAAACTTGATATGACAATAGAAACCAAAACAGGTTCAGCTTGGAGCCCAACGACACCACAAGGATGATCACACATCAGACATTATTTTCCTAAGATATGACAAGATATATGGGAACAGTCTAGACTCACCAGAAAATTAACCGTCCCTCCCTTCATTCATCCATTCCTCCCTCTCAAATAAGCTACTTGGGTAGCTTGTTTATTATAATTAGAATGAATGGGTACCTGCAGCTCATGTATAACACTTCAGGATCTGTTCCAATTGCACATAATAAAGGATAAAGGAGAAATCATATTTCTGAGCCACATCTAAAGGAATAACTGGAGGAAGAGTTCAGTCAAGGATCTATTGCTACACGGTGACAGAAAACAGGAAACTGTATGTTCCACCGGATGTGAACAGGGAGAATCTTGAGGACACGTATCTTGGAAGGAGCATTCTGAGAACTAAACTACAAGCCACAGAGCCAGCCTCTCTAAACAGACGTCAAATAGGAGCTGTGAAGTCCCACAGACCCACACTGTCCTAACTTTGAGGGTAGCAGTCAATGGTGTCCATATGCAAGTGCACTGAATCTGAGGACAGAGCAGCCCGTCAGTGGGAGATTTTGTCAGCCAAACAAGTGCAGTCAGGTCATTTGTGTAACCCACCAGCTGTTTAAAACAAATGAGGAGTAGTCTGCTTGGTGCGAGGGGTACAACTGCAGCAAAGAGAGCCGGTTAGCGTTTTGCTGTGTTTACCTCCTTACCTTTTCATTATCTTCTGCGTTTCCCCCGCCATACTCGTACTCAAAAGACGGATCTCCCTGGAAGTGGCCCTTCAGCAGCTCGGCCTGTTTCACCATCTCCTCGGTCGCCGGCGGCAGGAGGTTCCATTCCACGCAGTCCAAGCTGTCAGACGCGGGCACGGATCCCGTGAGATACGGAGCTCAGCCCTGGGACACGGCCAGGCTCCAACCCCAGCCCCTTATTCCAGGCCCCACGCCGCCATCCCTCCTCTTGGGGCCGCACAGACCTCCCCGTTCCCCGCTTCCCTCCCTCCGAGCACCTGTAGAGGCGGCTGCGAGGCGCTGCGAGGTTGGGGCCCAGCCCCTGCGCGATGTAGTAGGTGCCACTGACGCCCTGGATGCAGCCCCAGAACCAGACCCTCTCGAAGCGGTAATCGCGCTTCAGGAGCAGCAGCGACGAGCCCAGCGCCGCCTGCGTCTCCATGCTCAGCCCCGTGTCCCCGCTGGCCACCAGCTGCAGCGCAGCGGGCACCGCCACCAGCTCCATGGACAGCGCGTCGCCGCTGCCGGGCAACCGCCGTTAGGGCGGGCGGGACTTCCGATGGCGGAGAACGTCAATCAAAGATGGTGCCTGGGCAATGGCGGCGCCCGCCTCTCTGCTGCCATGGAAACGGCGTGGAGGGAGCCGGGGGAAAATGGCGGTGGGCATTGGGGAGCCTACAGGAGCAGGCCGCCACCGGAGAGAACGGCGTGTCTGTGGTGGCAGTCCAGGCTGTACCAGTGTAACCATAACCCAGTGTAACCATAACCCTGTGTAACCATAACCCAGTGTAACCATAACCCAGTGTAACCATAACCCTGTGTAACCATAACCCAGTGTAACCATAACCCAGTGTAACCATAACCCAGTGTAACCATAACCCTGTCCATAGACATGGGGATCCTGATAAGCAATGTGTTAAGAATGCAGATAGTGGTGAGCAGGATTGCTTTGGTGTGTGTGTCATTCATCCATTCTGAAAGGCCAAAACACAAAGATACATCCAAAAAAATGGACATTTCAATTGCATTGCACCTTAGCTGAGACACCACCATTTTCCTCATTTTTTTATTGAAATATTAACAAAAAAACACAACTGCGTCTCATTACATAGCATCATTTTTACTGACCTCATGTACATCTGTAAGTCAATGACTCCTTTTCTCATTAATAGGTAGCAGTGTTCATATCGTTGTGTGGGGACTTCTTTTGCTGAATCACACCCAGACAGGCATTCAAGAAATAGTTTCCACCACGCAAGTCATGCTGACCAGCTTAATACAAACTGAATGAGGTCATGCAGCAGCTTAGACAAATAAAAACTGTTTGATGTCTTAAGAAAGTTTAACATTTTATATGTATACATACAAATATTGAAATCTGTTGTCACATCATAAATTCTTAGATTTGTTTTTCATCTATTTCCTGCTCGCATCTAAGGAACGCACAGCTCTTGGGGCTGCTTTCTGGAACGGCTGTCACTTGCTTGTCTGTCAAGTGTGATGTTTAATGACCTACCAGCATGCAATCCGACCCATTTGTTTTACTTAGGTCTCAGGAAAAGCAACTTGAATTCCTGAAGGTTAACCGCCCCTCTTTAATGTGAATCATGCAGAGCATGCAGGAGTGACCACAGACTTTTTGTCCGTGCTGTCACCTACCACCATTCCTTAGCCTGATTTTCCCTATAGGAACAGACATTTTCAAGCTTTGTAAGCTCATTTAATCATGAATGTCTCTAGAACTATTTGTTACACTCATAATTTTTTATATGGCTGGCTGGCTGGCCAATAACCACTAGAACTGCAAGCCAAACTCGTTTCATACAAGTCAGAGAGGCAAACTGAGACCATAATGAATTTCTGCCACTGTCAACCACAACTGGATTCAAACCAGATGCTAGTAGCTGAGAGGCTCTTTAGCTTGTTATGGACCTTCTAAGCCACCCAGACTCCAGTCTTTGCCTCTCTTGACTGAAGATCATCAAAAAGGAAATCTGTAGCTTAAGGAAATTCTCCCTGGTTCAATGAAGTCTGTCAGGTAACTGTATTCTGCCTTGCTTTGTCTTGACCCCAATTACTAAACACTGATAAGCATCGGGAAGTAAGTGGTTGTATTATTTAACAAATGAAAGGTCAAAAGCACTGCTATTCAGCAAGGTCAGAGGTTACCATCACTGTTATTAAACAGTTTGAAAGCAGTTCTCCCATCAGTTGCCATCCCAGGTTCGAACAAGCAGCTCAACAGTCGGGCAGCCAGGAGGGAAGAAAATAGGCACCAGGTATCATTCAGCTTGGCTCAGGTCAGGCAGCTTTCCACTGATAACCTCCTTCATTGAGGGAAGGTGCTGTGCTCCAGTGGTGCACAGTGGTCTCCCGTTGGAGCACTGAGCCTTTTTGTGTTGACCAGATCAGGCATCTATGTACCCATGTGCCAAACTGCTTCAGCTCCTCCCTGCTCTACTCCACAGCAAAGCTTTTCTGCTATAGCTGGCATCCTTTTGGATAAGAAATGTGGGTTCCCTTGATTCTGATGGAGCTGGAAATATGCAGGGAGATTATTCCTCCCAGCTGTATTGAATATAAATCTGTTTTTCCACCCATTTACCTCAAAACTTAGGCTGTCTCTGGCTTCATAAATCATGTGGCTTTGAGTTGTTCCTTTGCATGTAAATCACTGCTGTATAAGGCAAATAGATTAGTAAAAGACAACAAACAAGAAAACAAAATCTTGTCTGGGCATCACATGAGTAGGTATGATTCTTCCAGCTGACATTAACTGGACACACACAGCTTTTCTTGTATTTTTCAGGTACCTGGTGAGGTGAGGTACAGTTCTTTTACCTTGTCCCAACACACTGCCAGTCAAACAGCCTACAGTCTGAGAAGGAAGGTACTGTTGAGGAACCTTAGATAGAGAAAGTCTTGATATAACCAAGTTTAATCAAAAAAGACCAACAAGTCTGCAGCTTGCAGGTGGCTCCAGACAGAACCTCTCAATAGTTTAGCACAGAGACAGCAAAGACCTGGGTGGTTGTGAGGAAAGCAAACAAGCATTTGGCAAGCAGACAACAAGAAGAACACTTCTGGCCTACTGTCTGAGAACTTGGATCAGAGTAAGGAATTGAATCTGGATGGACTCTACGATCAGAGCAATTTACTAGGCAGATTTCATTAACTAAAGTTTTCTGAAAACACACTTGTAGTAAACGTTGCTTTTAGTGCTTTTTCCAGTTGGAGATGTATGTATTTCTCCCTTTGTCAGATATTAAGTTCTTCTTGTCACTATCTATAGTACTATTTCCAATGCCTTTTTGTTTTTGTTTTTGTTTTTTTTTCCCTCAGGAAAGGCCTTTCCCACCCGAAATTTCTACTTGGTCTCGGACACCTGCTTAGAACTATTAATGTTTAAAAATGCACAAGAGCCAGAGATCAGCTCAGATGGGGTTGGTGGCTTCAGATGGTTGTCTGCAGCTTGCATCTGGACTTCCCTCCTGGAGAGATGTTTGCATTCCTGTCTCCGAGGAACTGACTCCTGTCAGTATAGCTCAGCCATCCCCTCAGTAAGTATTCTGCATATGTGTGCATTTGCTCTTTCCACCTGCTGCTGGATAACTCTGAACAACCCGGCTGCATTGGGCTGACACTTTTGTGTGCTTTCTTTTCCCAGGAATAGAGTCTAGCCAGGTAAATTATCTCTGAAAGGGGGAAAGACAAGAGGGTTCCTGCTCAGCATCTGCTGCAGAGTCTGATCTCCTGCTGTCTTCCCCTCCATGTGCAGCATGTAGGCCTCCATCCAACTGAGCCGTACTAACAAAGGGTGGGGGGGGATGAGGGTGTTCCTCCTTTTTACTGCAGTACTGAAAAAAAAATAAAAGTTCTTTTTGTTCACAAGAAAATGTTACTCCTCTGAAATTTCCAACTGTTCTTTCCTGCCTGTGTTCACTTCTGGGCAGAGACAGAAGAAATCTGAGATGACCCAGGAGAGAGAACGGCAGAGACTCCTGCCTAAACTGTTTGAACAGCTAATACCCTTTCCAAATACTAGCACCTGGGAATCCTTTAATGACTTGAATAGTGCTTTAGGTAGACTAAATATCTCCTTCCAGAAACAAAAAACGATTATTATTATTTATTTATCTGTCTTATTTCTTACAAGCAGTTAGAAAGTAACCCTTTCCTGTGTTATGTTTCTGCTCCCATTTTGGATGTCGTGAGGCCAAAGTGTGCTCTCATTTCCTCTGAATTAATAACTGTATTAGTGCAGATAATGAAGATTTACATCACGTTTTCAAAGAGCAGAATTTCTCCCTATTCATTTAGTGAAAACTTAAACACACGCTGCCCATTCAGAAGTGAATTATATGTGAAAATTCTCAAATGTTATATAGATGTGTGCTTCAGACATAGCTACTGAAAAGTGAAGTAAGTGCGTGCAGCTGAGAGGGGAAGGGTTATCATTGATAGAAGTTATAGGCCCCCCTGAAAAATGTATTTTATTCTCTCTGTTGGGAAATCGTTTTAATTAACAGAACATTGATTGACATTTCTATATTGACAGAATATATATTTTTTCTCTCATCTGATTAGACTACTACTTGCTCTAAAGAGAAAATGCAGGCTGTATTTTTATGGGTATGAAGGAAGGCTAATTTAGTTCTATTAATAACCTGATCTAGTGTCATAATCCTTTGAAATTCATTTCCCATCTCTCTCCTTCTTTCCTTGACTTCTTTATCATTACCTGGATCACTCCCAAAACCCCATTAACCCTATAAATATGTAACTCATAGGTTCAAGTCTCACAGGTGTGCTTGCAGAATCCGGTCTTTCCTGGTTTGATCTCTTTTCCAGTTCTCTGACCATTACAGAAATGATAAAATTTATGGGGGAAGGGGGGGGGAACAAACAATCAAATTTAAAGGTCCTCTGTTATGTGAGCCACTTACACCTGTAAACTTCAAGAACAGGGAGTCACTCTGGCTTTGTTTGCCACCTAGAAGAATTAATCTTTCCTCCAGCCACATTTATGATCTTTAATTTCCACTGGAATACAAATAATATCACATATAACCATGAAAACAGTGACAACCACTGCACTCCTGCAGTGACTGTTTTACCTGCCTTTGTTTCTACCTGCCTCTACCACAGATTTTCCCATAGCCCAGGGACCTTGTCACTGTCCAGTCAGGGCTGGTCATTCCAGATCTGAGCCAGGGAAATTTTCTTAATGACAAGAAGAAAAACCATGTTCTTCACTTCCACATTGTGAGTTTATCAATGCAGCAGCACAGTGCAATGCTACTAGAAAACAGGATGGGAATCACATATTCAGTTGTTTAGGCTTTATAGCCAGCCACAGGACAATTACATACTGACAACAACTTTTGAAGTGTAGAGGTACATCTGAACTGTGAGGCCTGGGACTGTTTCAGAAGCCTCAGATTCTGTTTGCTTTTCAGGGCAGTCTGAATGTATTACCATCCATCCTCTCCTTTCTCCCCTTCCTGATATTCCCCTTGGTTTCCACTGGAAAGGAATTGGAGATTAAGGGCAGGGAAGTGAGTGGTGTGATGAATTCCTGGTTTAGACAGTTGTAGTATCTCTTTTGCTTCATCTTAAACTAGTGACAACACATCACAAAGCTCAACTTGGCACGGTAGGATCACTGTGGAACGGGCTGTCACTGGAGATAGGTAACCTGGCTTACCAACTAATAAACTGTTGAGACATGCAGACTTGGACATTTTTGGGGGGTTTTTTGGAACCAAATTTCCTTACCCAGAGAATTGCCATGATGCAACCTTAAGCACTGTTGTAGTTTTTTGGTTTGGGCTTTTTTTTTTCTCAGAGCTACCACTGTCGGCAAGGATGAGTTAAGATATAATCATTTTGGGAAGTAACTGTTCAGATCAGTACTGACTGATCTGGATGTCCAGTTCTAAGTCTTCAGTTTGTCTCTGTGTATAAATACTCAGTCAATTACAAAATACAAAACAATGTAATGTTTCCTTTTCATTAGACCACAGCTTTAGTTTTCCCCTCTTAGCCCAGAATTACATCTCAGCGGCTTGAGATCGTTTGTCTTTGAAGTGACAGGCCACAGCTGTATGCTTGCATGAGAATAGCCTGCCAATTTCAGAACATTATCCACTTGGTATAAGCAGGAATAGGAGCTCAGGTAAGCTGCTAGGTGTATTGCCGAGTGGTTGGAAGACTCTTGCTGTGAGGAAAAGAAAAAAGAAAAAGAAAAAAGAACTTGTATCTTGGTTAAAATACAGAGGCTGCTGTTTGAAGCACGGGTCTGGCAGAAGCCAGTGACAAGGCTTCCATAGATTTCACTGGATCAGGATTTCATCTGTAGATTGTAGAGTGCAAATGAGGAGTCAATGAACAACAGTAGCAGAAATGGCAGTACAATAATTGTAGTGAGGTGGAATATGCCTCTCAGTGTTTCACATGGAGAAACAAAATTATAAACCTACACTATAAACTCATTGAGAAAGTTAAAATGGTTCTGGAGTGGTTACATGCTTTGAAGAAGATCTGAAAGATAAAATCATGGGAAGTAATTAGAGTATGACCTGGGGAATGGTCATTAGCAGTACCACTCTCCCAAAGAAAGCTGACAGCTGTTCTGCATTATGGACCACAGCTGGTCCACAGTATGGACTCCTGAGGGTAGAGATGCCTCACAAATTATTTGTCAGAGCCAAACAGCGTAGTTCAAACTCCCAGAGGATTTCTGGATACAATTATTTAACAAAGCCAAACTCCATGGAACTGATTGCTCAAGTCAGCTGTAACCTTGGCTGATGATGGGCTGCTTCATATACCCTGGAAATTCTACCTTGCAAACATGCGTAGACTTCTTATCTACCAAGAGCAGCCCCTCAGTTCCTTCAGTCTGTAGCAACAACATCAAGGCACTCACTCCTACCTTGCATAGATTAAGAATTTTATTTGTGAGACTAGAGCCAGCAATAATTTCTTCTGATATTAAACAGCACCTCTTTGGGTGCTATAAGCAATTGATTAATCAGCTGAGAAGTTTAATGCTAATACAAGCAAAGTTAGCTAGGGACACTTTGTGCATATGTGTGCATTTAATGAGCATTTCAACTTTTTAAATCATATTTTTAGAGGATTCTTTCTCTGCAGGGTTATAACCAGAATAAATCTGTGATGGACAGATGAAGAAATCTCTCTCTTACGTCCTGTGTCCCACAAGCAGGTGGGAATTGTGATCTATGGGCAATTAGTGGATTTTATTAATTGTTACAGGGGGTGAATCAAAAAATGATGGGGCTGGTGAAGGTAGTCAGGACAGCAGGCCTATGAAATTAGGGAGCAGGCAAGCAGTGATTGTGAATTTCACTGAATGAATTTCATACCGCAAAGCTTGGTAGACAGTGCCCTCTTTGTTCCACAATGAAGAATGCATCTCTCTGATACTGCTATTTTGCTATTGCAAGAAATAAGCCATATCTTGGCTTAGAAGTGTATTGAAAAGGTTCCAGCAGTTCATCTGGGACTGCATAATCTTCATGTGTTTGGAAAGCCTTTGCAAGTCAGGGTTCCTCCAGCCCAAGTGGAGGCTGTCACAAATATTTGAGTATAGGCTTTTGCATCCTTGCAGAGAGATCTAGCATGAAAATGAACACGCAAGCCTTCACAAGCAGAAATAAAGTGAGGCTTTGACCCTCTGTAAAAGTCCCTTAAAGAGCCAAATGCAACGATCCAGTCAGATTCTCATTTATATTCCCTGTGCCTCTACACAAGTTCAGCCTAGCTCTTCGTAAATTGGAACATTCTCTCCCCTTCTTATTTTGGAAGCAACAAGGAGATGGGACTTTTCAGGTGCACTCACTGCACCAGAATGATGAGTGCTTCCATGTTTGAAAGGTACACAAAACACAGAGATGCAAAGGAGAAAAGAGCAGTTTTCATGCTGCAGGAAAATATCATGCTTAGAAACAAACCTGCATGGTTAGGACCCAAATGTAGGATGCTGCACAGAAGACTGGAAATGCACGTGACTGACAGGCTGCACAGAGCATCTGGAGATGCTGCAGCTGCTGTGCCTGGCATACACACACAGGTGCTGTAGAGGCTCACAGCTCCTCATGGTTCCTGGAACTGGAGGAAGAGGCAGCCAGGACTAGCAAAGAAAACACAAACTGAATAATCAGGAAAAGAAGATAAACTGTGCTGAGTGGCAGCTGGTCTTTAGAGAACAGGTTGTGTAAATACCCCAAGGGCCTTGTGCATCATTCCTGGGAAGCTATTCCCAGGAGAAACTCAGCTGGATCACTGCAGCACTCCACACTGGAGGTATGTTTACTTCTGCACAGCCTGTGTTTCCTGCAAAAACATTCCCCCGCTCGTAACCAATATATGCTGACCTTTCAACAAGCAATGTTTCCCTTGTGTGTCTACAGCACATCTGTCTGTACCAGGAAAAGCCTTCAAATAAATTATTTATTGCTCACCCTCTTCTAGGCACAGAAGACAGAGGTGCAGTTTAGTCCTACTTTTCCCAGTGTCCAGCTGGGAGACCAGGCACCGGATAACGTGATACTTCACACTGTCTTTCATGCATAGGTGATGGTTACTGTCTCTACCTATGTGTTTTTATCCTGCAAGTAGTTTGTAGGAAAAAGTTGGCAGCCATCATTTTCAGCATCATATACGCTAAAAGCCCTGTACTGTTACCTATGTAGTGCCAGTATCCAGGACTTCTGAAAGGGGAATGCAACTTGCCATCCCATTGAAGTGTCTGTGCCTGCTGTTTATGTTTCTGTGACTGTCATTGTACAAACCATCACTCAAGGAATAATTTACAAATGGTATCACCAGTTTGCCCTTTTAATTTACCTTTAGACCCATTCGGTGTCTTCTGTATTTGCTTCTTTTCCTTTTTGCCTCATGCTGTGCTTTCCTCTTCTCTCTCCCTGTCCCAAATCTCCAGCAACATGCCTAGCTTTGTTTGTTCCCTGTAATTCAATTGTACTAGTGGACTTGCAAGTGCTGGAGGCATACAGCAGTTTTGGCTCTGGCTTTTGAACGTGATTTCCAATGATCTTGGCAAAAGAACTGATTCCAGATGGGAACTCACAGCCCTGTGCAGAGACACTGTGGAATAGGGTAGGCCAGAGGAGAGGAACAGCTGAAATGTTTGCTATTAAATAGTTTTTGTGGTTGTTTTTGGTTTTGTTTTGTTTTTTTTTTTTTTTCCATAGAATTTGAGGTTTGGATCAGAACATCAGTGCTGTCAAGGCAGCACTTCTGTGCCTTCCTGTTCTGCTCAGCACTTGGGCTGTCACTGTTGCAGCAGTGAGAAATTTGGTCCGGCACCAATCAAATCTTCATTTCCCAGCCTCCTTTTCCACACTCTTCATACATGTCATCACCCAATATCTGGCTCAGCAAAGCTGTTTAGTAGAAAATATTTGGTTTCTGATTTACTCTGGGAAATTAATAAATAAGAAACCCTGTACAGTCTACACCAATGGCTTTGCTTATGTACTACAGTGCTGTAGGCGCTTTGTGCTGTGTGACACAAAGTCCCTGCTCTAGGAAACTGATAGTTTTGATTTAGAAATGACAAATGGCAAGAGACTACAAGGAAGAAGAGAGACGACGTGCTCTGTGGGCAGGGATCAGGCCTCTCTCCAAAGCACGCACATTAGTTAATGTGTTTATTTAATGCTGGGGAAAGGAACTGGGGATTAGCTGTTGTCTTTACTCTGCAAATGAGAGGCAGAGGCACTAGAGACAAACCAGGGAGTGTAGAACAAGTGTAAAGAAATAATTTAGACATTAGGGAAAGAGGTGAAAGGGACTCGCTCATGGTGACTCCTGAAGTTATTGTTTTCCTCCTTAGTTCCCAATCTAAGATCCATACAGTGCCAGTTACGGATCTGAGTCATCCTTTCGTTATTTATTGCCTTACATGGTGGTGCCTTCAAGCTCTAAATGAGAACAGATAATGATTTGTATTTACTGAAGAATACAGGAACTCCTTCTGCAGATCAGAATCTAATTGTAAGATGGCTGCTCCGAAAGTAATGCCTCCTGTGTGATTATGTTGGTAGAATGGCTGTAGCAGTTGATCCCTCTCATCAGTATTCCCTTACATCTTGTTGCCGTGTGACTGATGGCAGCAGAGGGGCAGTTTGACAGAAGGTGTCTGATGTGGAAGTGGGCATGAAGCAAAGGTGTGTCACTGGATTCCTCCATGAGGAAAAGATGGCACCCACTGACATTCATTCACTGATGCTAAACATTTCTGAGGGCAAAGCAGTGAATGTGAGCACAGTAAGGCTGTGCGTGTTGCACTTCAGCAGTGGTGACTGTGACAGTGGGTCGCCTCTGCTGGTGCAGATTTTAACGAGGACAGCATGAAGGCATTTGTTCATCACTGATGGAAATGTAGAGCTAATAGTGATACCTACTTTGAAATAGAGTGTTTGGTAGCTGAGAATTTGCTCTATCAAATAGTGTTATTGTGGTTTTTATTCCTCTGTTCCAATTACCATGAAAATAAGTAGAAGTCATTACTTTCAGAAGAACCTACATACTAAAAATACAAACAAACAGAAAACACAGGAACACCGGGGAGGGGGGAAAAAAAAGAAAAAGAAAAATAGTCAAGTTGCTTTTAGCCTAAGTAGGTAAAAGAAAGAGCTGCAGAGAGAAAGCATTATCACCTCCCTTTCATGGATAGGAGCTAAAGCATTAAGAGATCAAATAACTTGCTCAAAGTCATAGGGGGTGGGCCAGGAAGCGAACCCAATCCATCAAGACCCCTTCCTTGCAATTCCATCTCGTCTTGGTGAAAAGGGCTCTGCTCCATCTATGCAGGGAGTGTGGTCCTTTAGCTTGCAGGCAGCAGTCTGAAAGGAGACATAAAACTCCCATTTTACAGTGTATACTAATCTGTAGTTTTTATAAGGCATAAGAACTACATTTTGGGATTTCGGTTACAGTTGATTCTGGCTACTTGAATTCATGTATCCATGAGAAGGACTCAGTCTGATGACTTCTGTGTTTATATGCACTCACACTTGTGACTTCCCTACATCCAACTACCCACAGGAGGAATGATAACCACCTAAATATCATAGGCAGTGTGTTAGAACTGGAAGTCAGGGCAACTCGAGACTTGGAACAAGATTGTGTTTGTGGTAACCATTTCAAGGAGAGACTGTCTTGAATATTTTCTTGAAGAAATCTTGACTGGAAGTTGCTGAGGAGTGGCAGAGACAGCTTGATTTTCCAGAAGCTGAAGTGGTTGCAGCCACTTGTAGTGCAGGTAGGCATTAGGCACGCTGCTGGTGACTCCTATGAACCCATGATTTTGCCACTGTCATCACAGCTGCTGGAGATCCATGCGTGCATACTGTACTCAATAAACATCAGCTTGTAACCACAAAACACCAAGCATCTCTGGTCCAGCCTCTGCTCAGGGAGCCAGAGAGCTGCTTGCTGAAATCTGCCTTCTGTTTGTTTGCAGACGTGTCAATATTTGCTGAGTGAGGCTCCACTTTTGCCCAGCTGGAGAATGACAGTTTTGCCACTCTTGCACTCAGTATCCCTGTCTTCCAGCATTAACATCAGGAAGTGATGAGTGACCTGGATGGCCTGATAAATGAGAGAAGATCTGCAAACAGAGAACAGCAAACACTCCCTGGGGGGCTCAGGACACCTGCTGAAAAAGATGCTTTTTTTTTTTTAAAGTATCTGGTAGCCTATGGTGCTATGTCAGAGGAGACTCATGAAAAGTGCTATTTGTGGCACTGGGTGCTGGGAAGAACAGCTATGAGCAGGGGAGCATGGCAAATTGTTAAGGTGGCTGTGCAGGGGAGCCATGGCCCTATTGCTTGGCTTTCAGCAGAGCTCTGTGAGTGCAGCAGCCTGGAGCATGCAGCAAGAAAGGAAGAAAGGCAGTCCAGATGTGCACCAGCAAAAGTGATCCTATCGTCAGTTCTGAATACGTAGAAGATGGGGAACACAAGACCTGGGATACGCTTGTGGGAAAAGTGCCGTCACAAGCTGAAAGGCAATGAGCTGCTTCAGGGTTATAGCTGCAGTTTCACAGTAATAAAACGTGTATGAGTGAGTCTTTATATGCAAATAAAAATCAAGAAGCCAGTTTTTGCCATTAAGGGCTTAATTCTCTGGGATTTCACAGCAATTTGAGGATGCTTTAGTCTGGAGCAGTAATACTGGCAATATCACACATGGGAGAGCAGTTCAGATGGAAAGGGAATGTCAGAAATACACAGTGGGACATGTACCGGAGGCCAGCAAACCTGGAGCAGCTCCAAAGGATTGTGAAATGACCCTTTTCCATGTCCAGCTGTTAGACAAAGCTGGCTGTATCTACAGTCCCAAAACTCAAAGGAGAATGAATAAAGCGAGAGGCCTTAAGCAGAGCAGGCTGCTGGCTTCCAGATTTTGCAGACCGACATCATTGCAGGCTTGCCAGTGTGTCTCTGCTTCAGTGGACATGTTCTCCTCCTCTTGGTATTCAAAAGGGGAAAGGATGTGATAACATCACTCTCCAAGTAGAGTAAGAGAGCAGGAGAGTACCTGGAAAGCTGAACTGATGCACTGCTGACAAACCCTAGAGGACCCAGCATGAAGACCGAATTTCCATTGCCAGCATTGACTACGAACAGATGATGAAGCACAAAGAGATATTTGGTCACCCTTTTCTGTCCCTGTCTCAGGGCAAGGGGTAGGATAGTGGACTAGGAGGGTCTGTGTAGCAGGGAGGGCTCTGTCATGGCTGGGGAGCGCAGATAGCTGTGGATGCTGTTGCTTTTTCACAGGTCACTGAGGGCTCAGCTCTTTTCTTTCATATTTACAAGGGCTATATATTCCAGAAGCCAGTAAAAACACGATATAATGACGTCAGATTAATGTCACTGACTACTTCTCTCAGAGAAACAGCCTATGGGCAAGGACCCTACAAAGCCAGGAAGGAACAGCCAGGAAAAATAAAACTACCTTCTCATGATGACTTCCTCTCCAGCTAAGGAGACTTCTGCCATTTATTCTACAACAGAATACTGTGTATCTTCATCTTCATGTCACTGCATAGGTCAGCTAATTGAATGTGTTGCCAGATACTCTTTGTGCATTGCTTTTCATCAGTAGAATGTGAGAGTTGGAGATGGAGAAAGGAAATAGTCCTCTTTCCCGAGAGCCAGTGGTTCTCAAAATATTCACTTAGTTTGCTCTTGCTCAAATAGAGATACAGACTATATTCGGTATTTGAGTGAAAACAAAAGCAGTCTGTTCTTTGATCATTAGCCTTTAACAGGAACCTGAAAACATCAGGCTGTTTTTGGAGGATATGATGCATTAGTCTGTCTCCAGAGTCTGAGGTAGACTTGTGTGGCTGAGTGTTGACTCCTTAATCTCAGAGAAAATACATATTGCTGCAGACTGTAGGAAAGGGATCTAGCAGGCTGTATTTGCAAACCAGCTTTCTGTCAGGAGACAGTACATGCGCCTCTTGTTTTTGTTTTGTTTTTTCAAGATCTATCATAGTTGGTACAATTCTGACCTATAACCAGCATGTTAGAATAATTTCCTTTCTTAAATGAGGGATCTGGGAAGGGAAGGGAAGGGAAGGGAAGGGAAGGGAAGGGAAGGGAAGGGAAGGGAAGGGAAGGGAAGGGAAGGGAAGGGAAGGGAAGGGAAGGGAAGGGAAGGGAAGGGAAGGGAAGGGAAGGGAAGGGAAGGGAAGGGAAGGGAAGGGAAGGGAAGGGAAGGGAAGGGAAGGGAAGGGAAGGGAAGGGAAGGGAAGGGAAGGGAAGGGAAGGGAAGGGAAGGGAAGGGAAAGGAAAGGAAGGGAAAGGAAGGGAAAGGAAGGGAAAGGAAGGGAAGGGAAGGGAAGGGAAGGGAAGGGAAGGGAAGGGAAGGGAAGGGAAGGGAAGGGAAGGGAAGGGAAGGGAAGGGAAGGGAAGGGAAGGGAAGGGAAGGGAAGGGAAGGGAAGGGTTGCCATTTTCTATTCTTTTCTACCTGGAGTCAGTTCAGTTACATGAGCTCAGTTTGCTTCCCAAATTGTCAGGCTCCATCACACTTAGGACATGCTTACCACAGAATCAGAATGTTTAATTGCAGCATAGCAACTGTAAGTAAACTCTAGCTGTGATGAAGTAACAGCAGGAAAGACTTCCAGGAAGGCCAGACAAGTGAAGTCAGGACTTGAGCAAGCTTGCTTGACCACGCTGCTGTGGCTTTACTGCCGTTGACATCCCTGCTACTTAGATCTAGATAAGTCTGCCTATGCAGCATTCCCTTCACCAACTGCATTTTAAATAAAGAACATCCTGCAGCACCTTTAGCAAACTTGTGATACAAAGCGATCATTCTAAACATCGTGCAGGTCTGAAACTGCTTCTTTTCCAGTGCTTTCTGGTGGCCCCAGATCACCTTGGAGCTTTCAGCTCTGTGCTTTTTAAGAAAACAAATCTCAAATCCTATGCCACCAAGACGTAAGTCTACAGCTGCTAATCATTTCCCTTCGGGATTAGCTGAGCCTGCTCCACTTCCGCCTAGGGGCCTGGCACATATTAAAATGCTGGGAAGCTTTCCATGGTCACAAGGAACTCCGTGCTAGGAGCTTATTTTCATGTTGGCACACTCTAAGAAGAAGAGCTGGTGTGGCCCTGTTAGGTCAACTAGCAAAGGAGGAGGATGGAGAGACAGAAAGGGAAGAAAGGCAAAGCTTGATAGGGAGATACTGGAATTTGGGTGCCAGGTGGGTGGCTGAGGGAGAAGTGGGGACAAAATTAGCCCTGAGTTAGACCAGTGGCATTCAAATCTCACTGTCAAGGCAGACGGAGGGGAGTGGGGCAAGAAGGTTGAGGAGTGGTGAGAGGCACTGATTAGCAGTTCCAGTCCCTGTGCAAAAAACAGTTTTCATGAGCAGTGCTGGCAGAGGTGTTCAGAGCCCACCAGGGAGCACTTGTAAGCTTTTCGCTTCCCAAGCAGAGGAATGGAAAAGCTTACAAGTGCCCAGTGCCACAGCACTGCAGTCCTGCAGCTTAGCTCTGCCTTCAGGACTGGTAGAGCGTGATCCTGCCAACTATGTGTGTTCCCAGGTTGCTAAATCTGCTCTTTGTCCTGAAGAGGCTGGGGCAGCCACTGAGCTCACAGTACAGCAGTTCTGCTGGCTTGCTCAGCATGTCCAGCTTACCCTCTCCCAGCTTCAGTCCCTTTTTGGGAGACTTCCTGCACCTCTCTCTTGCCTTGTGAGGCAGCTTGGGAGGGCTGCTTGAGGACCAGGCTGCATGCTTTACTTATGACCATCCTAGGAGCCTTTAGAGAGGCTCTCAGTTGTCCACACTGCCCAGTACTCAGTTCTTGGTCTCCCTGGGTTCTTCCAGCATGACCTGCCAAGGCCACAGCTCAGTACCAGTTAATTGGCACAGTGAATATCATCACATACTGTGATCAGGCCCCGCTGAAGTTGTGCTTTGGTAGATAAATCTGTGCAGTGAGGAGGCTGAACCTGAACTGCAGGGCAAACACTCCTCTGTGTCTCCTCTTCACACCTGTCTGTACACATTGGTGGCACTTCATATAAATACCATAAATTCAGTTCTCATCTATGTCTTGTTCTAGGCAGCAACTCAGCATTTGTATAGAAATAACAGCTGTCCAGAATCATAGTAAATAGTTCCCATAGTCAGCCATGCCTGAGCCTGACTAGGACTCAGAGACTGTCTTCCCTGGGAAAGAGTAAGAAAGAGAAGAAGTAGCTCTGGCCTGAAAGCAGTATTGCTTTATCACACTCAAAACATAGTGCTATAGTCCAACAAATTAAAAAGAGCCTTCCTGGGACCATGTGTATTTTAAAAGTTGCAGATGGGGGAGAACAGCTTGGTTTTCCCAGGGCTTCAGGAATTTTTTCTTGGAGAAATGACGTATCTTTCTCAAATAATTGCTTATTTGATGGTATTTTTCTGTCCCCACAATAGTGATATGCTTTACCTGCTAGACATATCCTGGCCTTCACATGAATTTGAGCTGTTCTTCTTGGCAAAGGGTCTCTATTCCTGGCCTGTACTGTGCCTACTTTGATAGAGCTGTGATCTTTCATTACAGAACAAGAAAAGTATCTCACAGGTAGGAAAAACACAACAGGAAGACTAAGCACATTTTCCTTGCCTCATTTCCACCCAGTTCTATCTTCCTTTATTATGCTAAATGATTTCTCTTCACTCTTCAAATATGTGGAGGTCAGTATGCTGTTCCTTAGGCAAACTGGATTTTGCTTTTGCAATGTTTTTCTTCTGCAGAATAGCTACAGCGTCTCTGTTGTTGTTCTTTGAGCTGCTTCTAGTTTGTCATGGTTTCTCTGGTACTGTGGTTCCTGGAACCAAGAGCAGTACTGCAGGCACAGCAGCGCTGAGTGGGTGATTGTGTGATGTTGCCCTCAGGTGGCTAGTCCAGAGAGAGGGTGCAGCCTTTAAAAAAGCCCTGTTAACTACAGAACAGAGGTCTGTGACTGCACGGGAGCTGTGGAAGGAGTGTTTGTCTCTCATCTAACTCAGCTCTTCACAAAGCTAAGCCTTGCTGCTCACTCATTCCCTTCTCCCATCACTGCTTCCACTGGCCTGTGTCTGTCATTTTATTTTCTGCTTTTTCTGTTCTTCTCTGCCCTTTTATTAAAGGAGTAATTATACTCAACTCTGATTTCATGGGATGATACACAGATGACTTATTTAGGAATTATTAAGGAAACGTATAAATTCCTATTTAATACATGCTTCGCTCTGCACTGTGTCCTCTCAGCACTGCCATGAAAGTGCTCAGATCCTTTCCCTGAGATCAGTTCTATTGCAGCATTTTTCAGAATGCAGTTTTCTCAGCTTTCCATGACTTCCACTGGCACACAGAGCTCCATCTGCCAGCACTTTGTCCCACTCACTTACCTAAGTTTTGCTTTGTCCTTACTCCCATTGAAGGCAAATGCCGAATCATGCACTGATTTTAGGAAGAGCAGCTTTGAGTTGGACCTTTTGATTTCTTTCCCAGTCATTCTATATATTCTTATATAGGCTTGGTCACCTCATTGAATACTTCACCCCCTGGACATGGTGCAGAAGAAAGCTGTGGTTGCACTAGCAATGTTGAAGATTTTGCCAGTGCAATAAAAGGAGCCGGAGCAGATCGTTTTTGGCTGTTTTACATCAAAGTGCTGATCATGCAAAATGCCCTTCAACCCCTGTACATTCAACAGTGCTACGAAATGGATCTTTTTTCCTATATCGTCTTTCACAACTTTACTTTATTTCCCTGCTTTCTGCAGAAAAAAATGCTCATATATCTCAACCACTCAACATGTCCCCCAGTAGTTTTTTAACATATTTACTGGTTTCAGTCAGCTTCCCCAAGCAGTGACTTCAAAGCAATTATGAAATGTATTTCTACACATTTCATGAGAACTGCTCGTCTTGGAAAGCGTAGATGGAATTTTATATATGTACACAGAGAAAACAAAAACTTACAATAATTCACTTTAAAAGATTTTGTATTTGCATTTGCAAATAGTAGCTGTGTTTTGCAAATACACATAGGAAATGAGGCTTCATTAGTCCCACTGCTTGTGCAACTGCTTATTAATCTTTGGCAATTATTCATCCTGCAAACTGTTGTTGCCAAGTTTTCTTAATGGCCATTTGCAAAGGGCTTTATCCTTGTACCTTTGGGAAGGGCCAGTCGGTTACATACACTGGGATTATGCTTAGATCGGTCTTGCCAAGAGCTCTGTAAAGCTGAAGGGAAGGAAAAAATAATCCTTACAGACTTGTTGAGTCTTGTTTACCATATTCAGCCTGATATCTTAAAATACAATAGCTCATTATTTTCCCAGCTTTATTTGTAGGTTCTCCTATAAGGCTCAAAGTCCACAGTGCTATTTTCTCTAGCAGAGATTTCTGCTGTGTTATTGTTGCACTATATCAAACTGTCGTGGTTTCCCAGACTATCTGTTTCTGATGAAAAATGAAAATCATATCCTTATGTGAGAAGTTCAGCTGATTCAGTCTTGATTTCCTAAATGCCTCTGGACCTGAGGAGTGACTTCATGTCACTGTTGTTGTTGTTATACAATGTAGGCATAACAACTAATTACGTACTGTAGGAAAAACCATACAGAGAATAAATGACTATTCAGAAAGGAGGCCATAGAGATATTTCCAAGTAGTTCGCACAGTTCCCTAGGAGAGAGGAAATAATGCATAGGATCAGAGCAGAAAGCTGAAATTTCCAGTGAACTGAACAACACACCATGCGACTGACTTCCCAAAAGACTCATTTTGCTTGCACATGTTTTCAGATCTGCAGAGTGTGTTCTCATGTATTCTGTGTGATTCTGTGTGATTCATGTTCCAGAAGTCCTACTCTGTAAGAGGTTTGCCTATCTCCAGGACATTGGTTCTGCAGTGCTGTAACAGAGCAGGGTGACAGAGAATGCCTGCCCCTCTCCTACAGTGTGCCTGCTTCTCGCAGCATTCCAACACTTCCATCATGACACTAATGAAAAATCACCATATTATTTTCCGTAAGATATCAGAATATTTATTCCCCTACAGTTCTTTAGCCTGGTACTTCTCCCAGGTGCCTTTGGCATTTGCATCCTTTTTCCTTTAATTCTTCTTGTGTGCTATGTGAGTAGATAATTGTAGGTCACTTGTGGCGACTGTTGCAGGAGGTACACAGTGCACTTCTAAGACTGTAAGACAATAAAAATATATAACAGATTGAGTTTGTATGGAGTCCCACACTGTTTAAGAAATTCCTCTGTCTTTGTTACGTAACGTAGCCTTTGGTATCTAGTGTCCAGAGAATCCAGCCCGTAGGGAGACAAGGCTTGGGAACAGCACGTTCAGCACATTAGTATATAGGCTGTTGGGCATCTGGGTTGGCCAAGACTGAAAGCCTCTGTCACATTTATCATCATGCCATCGATGTGTCCAAAATCAATGGAGCTCTGCCTTACAATTACATTCCAGATTTAACAGTCCTGCTGCACAACACGGCAGGGCCCATATCCCAGAGCTCAGATGGATCCTATGTACCCAGCTCCCTGTGCATGGCAGGGTGCACACATGGGGACCATCACGTTTTGTACGTCTGGGCTGAGCACCAGATCCCACCGCCTGCTGCCTGCTTCCAATCACCGATATCCCCCGGATTATCCCCAGGGTATCAGTGACCTCAGTACACTGTTTTGGACTTGAAAGTTGCTTTTGTTTTAAATGTTGCTGAGTCTAAAACCAGCTCACGTAACCAACTGCCTGTTTCCAAACAGCTGTTGTGTAACTTTGCTCCCCACCCCCTGAGTTGTTGCCTGCCATTCATTTAATAGGCTCGGTTTCACTGGGAAGTGCCTGGGGGAGCCTCTTAGTTCCCTAATTAGCAACAGAAGGGGCTAGTCCTTGCTGGAGGTAGCAGTGAAATAAGGGAGGCAGAGAAGGGGCCATTTTCAGCTGGGAAAACACTAACTTTTATTCAGTACACTGTGCAGGGCAGAAGACTAGAAAGATGTGGGGAGAAGGGGGAGTGATGGCACTTGCAGGAAAAATGGTGATAGGCTTCCTAGGAAGGCAAGAAGCACTTGTGAAGGGAGAAGGGGAAGTAGATGAGTTTTTCCACAGCCCTCCCAAGTTGTTTGTCACTTTGGCAGTCTTGAGTTTTACATAAAATGCCGCGGAGCAGCCCCATGGGCTGGCTGCTGGTGGAGGCAGAAGTGAAGTGTTGCTGCAATCAGCTCTCAGATGTTTCATCTGGCTCTTGTTAATAAAATTCAGGAATTAACAACTTGGAAGTGCTTAGGAGCCCAGTGCTTCTTCACAGGCTGTAATCACTGAGGCCTCAATACAGGGGCAGCCATTCAGGGCTGGAGCAAATCTCCCACCGACCATCTGAATCTCCCAAGGCCTCAGCAGGAAGGTGAAAATTTTGCCCATCCGTTGTGGCACACCTGGGGCTCTTTGTTGGTTCTCAGGACACAGACACATATATTAAGCTTTCCAGTTCTTCCTATGCCATTACCAGGCAGCATTGTTCATGCAACATCTGAGAAAAGACATATATATACATGAACAGTCCCAGCTTGGACCTGCTGGGTTGCGCAGACCATTCCCCTTCAGAATTAGTGTTGGGAAATGATATGTTTCATGTCTTGTGCTCTCTTTATTCTGAGGGAGCAAACAAGCAGTCAAGCTGAGGAGGGCTGCATTAGCCTTCAGCTGCTTTCTTATTAGGGAAAAGATAAAAAATATAAACATCCAGTTGCCACGCTCTATTATTACGTGAACTGTGAGCTCCTGTTCCCACCAGAGGGCACCCATACTGCATACTGCTGATTGGTGATGAGCAAAGGGTTGATAAGACGACATTGAGGATAAGGGATCCTGCCCCAGTGCCGGAAGATGCTCTGAGACACTTTTCTATGTCCTTTCCTCTAATCGCTGTGTCTGTGGGACACGCATCGCAGGCTCCAGGGAGGATGCCTTAATGCCACCAGCCTGCAGTTTCTGCCTGAAGTTGCCTATTTTCGCCACTAGAGGTTGTAAGAGAGGAGGAGAAAAATCTTTCTTTTACAGCGGTCGAGCTGCTGCAGAGCTACGAAGTGGAGGATTTCCTCTGGACTCCCTGGGTCTCTTTGGTTCAAGCACTCACAGTATCCCTGTATACATACCCTGCTTTTAGACGGGCTCTCGACCTTTTGTTTAGGAAATCAGACCTTAAAGCTAAGTGATCCCAGAAAGGCATAACCAGAAATAGCCCTGGTGTAGCAATACATTGAACTTTGACCAAATGAAGGATTTACAGTCTTCTTCCTATTTTCCACACAGGGACTGCATATACATCCCAGCAACATGAGAGCCGATCACCACAGATCTCAGTGGTGATGAGACTTCACTTTGAGCACTGTGTGGAGAGAAGAATCATTCCCCCTGGCAATATAGCTATTCCTGGACTGAAACACAGCAAGAGCAACTATCTAGGAAGCAGAAGCCTTTATCCAGCATGATTTAACTGACTACTGGGGGAATAAAATCTAGTTCCCTGAGCTAAAACAAAGCACTGATTTCTGTGGTACATGAGGAAATTCAACTTTTCCTTTTTTATATATATAGTTTTGCTTTGTTTTGTCTGCTGCAAAATACACACACGCTATGCCTCCTCCATGCTGAACAAGCATAGATCTTAGTTTCTCCTCATGCAGCATGTGCTCCAGCCCCTGGGCAGCCTCATGCCTCTACAGTGGACTTGCTCTGGTCTTTCCTTTACCAACAAGACCAGAACTCAGCATGGCACTTCCACAGATGATCTCACAAGTGCCAAAGATATTGCCAAAACATCCCTTCCCCCAGCCTGCTGGCTAATGTGCTTGCTGTATAGCCCCATACACAGCTGACCTTTGCCACGAGGTCCCCCTGTTGACTCTGATTCATCTGAGGACTTCAAACTAGGCTCTAAAGAGCAGCTTTCTGTATGTATCTGGCACTGAGCCCATGGTAGTGCACAGGGCTATTCCCTCCCTAAGCAGGACTTTGTATTGGCCTCTGTTTAACTTTGTTGAACTTAATTTGCATGTGCATATTTAGTCAATAGGTGGCACCAATGTATGAGAGTGCCAGTGCCAAAGAGGAAGCCAGCGGAAGAGACACCCACGTTGCTTTACTCAGCACTGCAGTAAGGCGAGGAGGAGCAGACAGGCATGTGGCAGGAGGTCATTCCCAATGCCTGGTGAGATGCCTTTTAGCACGGGGAGGAGGGACCTATACAGCTCTGCTGGGGCTGGGGTGGGAGAAACCACCATGGGGTAACCCAAGCCCAGGTGGGTTATTAGAGGGAATTGGGAGCATGCAGCTGACTTCTCTGGAACGTGACTGGGGAGGAGATTCTACTAAATCAAGCCTTATTTTCTGTTGCTTGGAGAGCTGTGTTGAGCATGCTTATTTTTTGTATCAGTGCTGAGCTGGTGCTGTTGCCATGTTATCTTGTTTCGTGCCTCTCAGACTCTAAGGTCTGGGAAGTAAGTGCATGGGGATACTATTACCTGTTTCATAAGCTGTTCAGCGTAAGTTGGAGGGTGACACTGCTTACAGCAGTCTTGTTTTCCACAGCTTGGGGCCAAGGTAAAAAGAAACAGCCAGCAGAGGTGTTTTCATAGCACTTCATGCCCTTATTTTGTTTCAAGGTATCTTAATTATGATACCAAACAGCTCCCTTCTTTAGCTGCCTACCTTAAGGCAGAGACAGTAACAAGACCTTCTCTTGTCACTTCTGGTTTTTCTGGTTTTGACTGTGCTTTTCTTATGGGGCAATCTATGAAGCTAAAAGAGAAGCAAGGGAGATGTTTCATTTTCCTTGCAGGCAGATTAGACCTAAAAGCTCACTATTCAGCTTGGACTAATTAGAAGTGGCAAAGGTATAGCAGTTCACTGAAATCTGAGCAGATAAAGGTCCTGCAAGCTTCTCCTCATGCCAGTCCTTTGGCATAATAAGCACAGAGTGGCTAGCAGCAGAATGAACCTTGATCTTGACAGTTCACTGCAGGGCTGCACTGCTATCTCTCTTCAGTGGTCAAAATAACCTACTTTCATGGCTGGAGTATCACAACCACTCGTAGGATGAAAGACTGCAAGGACACTATCCCTTTGTTTATGGCCTTTTATCTAAATTGTGCTAAAGGAAGAAATATTATGGAAACAAGCTATCTAGCAGCTAAGAAACAGTCCCATTGTGCAAAAGCAATTATCTGAGGTCCTCCTTCTCAATTGCATCCAAAAGTATTAGAAAAATTGTGGATGTGCTCACGTGATTAAAAAGCTTGCAATGGCATGGCTGGGCAGTAAATGGTGCTGGCAATCATTTGCACTGTCCTTAAGGATTGGTACCATTCAGACAACACTATCAGACCATAAGTATCTTTTTTTTCCTCTTTCCTTCTCTTCTGCAGGGAGAGCATCTTGTCCCGCATCAGGTGAGTGAAATAGCTGCTCCGTGCTGACACCTCCACTGTTCATCAGCACCCTGGCTGAGACACAGCATAGTCCTTTCCCTACCCTAGTTGACCAAAATCTTCATTGTTCAAAGACTTTTTGCAGCCCCCTAGAAAAGGTACCTCTCCAAATCCCCAGGAGAAGCTGGAGACCTTGACCCACAGGTTCAAGGGACATGAAAGTACATGACATTTTGTAACGATTGCTGTCACATTTGAACAGCTTTGGAACATGTTACATGTCTGTTAAAGCCAACAGTAGTGACTTAGCTTTCAGGTAATTCATGACTGGAACAGAAATAGGGGCACCAAAAAGATAGTCTGAGATCTTTACCTGTGGAAGGCTACATTAGAGGGCCACTGTCATCCTAAAAGAGGCTTGAATCTGTAGGGAAGCTGCATATAAAGCACTGCCAAGAGGGGCACATCAAGCTGCCGCTAGCAGCTGAAGACCCCTTTCTCTGCTCAGCCTTTGCAGTTTTCACTCCTGGAGGAATCTAGCTCCTATTATCCCATTCACTTGAGTACCTTCCTTAAAATAGACTTGCAGATATCCTACTGACCCTATTCCCCCATGGTATCCTGCTTCATGAGGAGAGAGCCAAGGAAGCCTTGTAATCAGCAAGTCATGACCAGCAAGAGCATGAGATCCCTAACGAACACTGGTAGCTGTAACCTTGAGGCTTCTTGTCTTCACACTCCTGTTGTTAGTTTAATATCTCTACATTGGTTCTAGATTCCTAAGCCAGTATTTGTGGAATTCATTGCTTTTTAAGAGGTTGTTCCATATCTTGCATGTGAACTTCAAAAACAACAGAAGTACTACCAGAAGCCAACTGCACGGGGCTGTTAGACATTTGTTGCTTCTTGAACTCAATCAGTGTGAAAACAAACCTCAGCATTGTCCTGCTACCCTTTCACTGAATGCAAATGTTGTGCATCCCCAGGTCTTTTCAATATTCTCAGAAGAATGCAGTCCTGGTCCCTGTGGCTGCTGTGGGTGTTGGAGGGGTGCTGGTTTGCTGGCTGATGTCTAGACGCAAGATCAAGAGTATTGAAATGGGTGATGGATGGTGGGGCTCAGGAGAAAAACCCCTAAAAGGGAAAGAAGATGAAAGCATCCGCCCCTTCAAGATTGAAACATCTGATGAAGAAATTGAGGTAGAGTTTGACAGTGGGCCTGCAGGCAGTGGGGCAGAGTGGGAGGGTGTAGGGGCAGAATTTGGTAGAACAGGGCAGGTCTGAGAGGCTCCCACAGCAAAACACCTGGAGGAGTGAAGAGAGTTCCTAATGAATTGCAGTAACTGCCCCTAACGGTCCAGCCAATTAGCAACAGGCAGCTGGGCCCAATCTTTAGTTGCTCTTTTTTATTCTTTACCCATCTAGCATTACCTGAAAGCTCCTAGTACTAAAAACATTGAAGTTAACAGAAAGGTGAGAGTGAGACCTGCTAGTCCTGGGTGCACTGGGATAATTGTTAATCTACAGCAAAGTATATTCCCTGTGACTGAGGAGATCACTTAGAGTACTGCTTTAATTGGGATCATTGTGTAACAGGTAGAGGTCTAAAAGCTAGTGGAGCCTGCACATGCTTGCCCTGGTGCACTGCACATGTGGGCATCTGGGTAGCCTCACTCCTTCTGCAGGACCTGCATCGCCGCCTCGACCATGCTCGCTACGCGCCTCCACTGGAAAGGGCAGCCTTCAACTATGGCTTCAACTCTGACTACCTGCAGAAGGTGGTGGCCTACTGGAGGAACAAGTTTGACTGGCGCAAGCAAGTGGAAATCCTCAACAAATACCCTCATTTCCTTACCACCATTGAAGGTGAGTGGGTCACTGTGCCTCCTGTTACACCACAGGGCACTTCCCCAGCTGCCTCTCCTGCCCTTGTTTTGCACTTGTCAGTAATATATGTGGGAAAAGGAGCTTCTGGATGCTCAGCCCTGATGGCTAGTTTAAGATGGTAGAATATTTACTTGTACGTAATAGCTTAGTGATGTAAGGGAAATCTTTCTCGTGTTGGCTGTACTATTAATAAGCTCATACAGATCACAAACACCATATATCAGCCATAAATTTAGATCTGCTTCAAGAGGGCCTTCCTCTGGCCCTGAACTTGTGCGAATTAACTGTGAGGTTTACTTCCACTATTGCCTTGAAACTGCCTTTGGAAGCTGCAAAATTTATCCCTGCTAGGAGCCCAGAGTATTTTTTAGTGTCATTTTGTCATGGTCTTGCATTTGTCTTGCCTGCATTATGCTGTGTATTTAAGCATGGCTTTACCTATTACTGTGAAACCAGTTTCTCTTGGGGAGGATGTTCAGTCTGCTGTGATCCCCCTGTCTGGGGCTGGGATCAAAACCTCCACCTATAGGCAAATGTGTTACATAGGTATGATTCTAGACATCCCTTTCAGGCAGTCATCTTCTTGATGTGGGATGATTGTGTAATTTCTGCTAATCACTATTTTGCCAAACTCTTTCTTCAGAATGCAGAGGAGAAACTGAGAAGGAGCCAAAACTAAACTTTTTTGTCTTGTATGTCTGGCAGGGATTGATATCCATTTCATCCATGTGAAGCCCTCCTACGTCCCTCATGGAAAAGCTGTTCAGCCTCTCCTGATGGTCCATGGCTGGCCCGGCTCTTTCTATGAGTTCTACAAGATCATCCCTCTACTCACGGATCCAGCCAAGCATGGCCTGGACAGTGGTGATGTGGTGTTTGAGGTCATCTGCCCATCCATCCCAGGCTATGGCTTCTCAGAGGCACCACACCAGCAAGGTAAGTGATGAAAAGGCTCCATTGGAATCACAGTTTTTGGCGTGACACTTCAGCCAACTCTCTTTCTTTTCTCCACTTTGCATTGAATTTACAACACTTCGTGTTCTCTCTATTGTCAAAGAGTGAGGAGAAGCAGTGTGGAATGCTGTGGCTTTACAGCAGCACATTCAGGCTGTGATCTCTGGCCAGGAAATGCTAGGACAAGCATGTGGTGCTTCTTTTCACATGCAGGCTTTGACACCGTTGCAACTGCTCGGATATTTCACAAGCTGATGAAGAGACTGGGCTTCAAGGAATACTACGTACAGGGAGGAGACTGGGGATCTCGTGTTACCACAAACATGTCCCAGATGCTGCCACAGTGAGTAGCAAAGGGAGTTGAAGGAGCTCATCCTTTCAGCAGCTGGGTGTAGCAGTTACCTATGCAAAGCTGAGAAAGACTGATAGGAAAAGAAACATAACAGTTTCTTTGGAAGATGGCATCATAACAGAGCATTTAGCATTTAACCAGAAGAGTGCTACCACAGCTGTACTTAAGTCGGAGAACAGATAAATAGAGAAAGCTGTTAAAGCCATTAGGCTGCTGCTCAGCTCACTCTTCTGGGCTGCAGTTACGCTTCACTGAATGTGATTTAACAAAGCTTTTCAGAAAGTACCCAACACAATCAGTTGCCTACAGCATAGAATGAACCAACAGCCAGACCTATGAATGTGGATATGCCACATCTGTCAATAGTGCCTAAAACTGGCGTCAGATAAATAACACAGCTGAATGGAGGTGGAACCAGCCGTACTATCCCCCCACTCCTTTTTGCACCACAATGAACCTTTCAGGTTGTAAGGGAAACTGCTGATCACAGCCTGAACCTCTGATTAACCATCTGAGGCAAGTGACGAGTCAGCTGCAGGAGCACAGGTGAAGGTAATTCAGCTGTGCTACCAGAAGGGATGGAGCTTGGCTCCACCTCTCCCAGATCCCATTTAAGGGCTGACCACCACTAAGGTAGCGTCTCTTTCTGGAGGTTGCTCCTGTGTGGAGTTTTTGTGGTAAGCATCCATTTCAACTGAAAGCCTCAGTACTGATGAGTCTTTTCCTAGATACCCTATGGCTATTTGCTCTGTAATTACAACTGTACGCTTGTATTGTTCCAACTATACAGAGATTCTTTCGAGGCTTTATATACTTGGTTCAGTGAAATGCTTCTATCACAGCTCCAGTCAGACTTCTATTTTCTGGAAGATTTGGAGACAAAAGTGTTAACACTGTTCCTGAATTTGATTCCAGGTCTGTGAAAGGGCTTCATCTGAATCTTATCTTCATCAGATTACAAGGTTTGAAAAAGGTGATTCAGGTGATGCTTGGAGCTTATGTACCATGGCTTGTAGGCTTCACCAGGGAAGATGTTCAACGGATGTACCCTTTCATGCAGAAGAATGTATTTGACATTCTGAGAGAATCTGGGTACTTACACATCCAAGCCACCAAACCAGACACTGCAGGTAATGAACCGTCCCTGTATTGCTGTATATTGTATACAGACTGCCTATGGTATGTAAAAGCTCATCGCTGAGCAAAGGCTTGTTATGTTTCAGAAGCAATACATTCTGGTGACTAAATGTAAGGAATAGGACTAAGACCTAAAAGGAAGTTTGAGGAGCTTATGAAAGATGGACACTGTAAATATGGTTTTTCCGAACAGTTTAAAGTAGTATGCTGCTACTCTTGGGGAAAGAACTCCTTTCTAGAGCACTCTTAAAGTGAAGCATTGAGTTATGAAACTGAAGCTTTTAGAAGTACAAAGTTCTATTCCTGTTGTTCCCCAAAAAACAAAAGTGCCTTAAGAAAAGGATTTAGTTCATGGATTAATAACTGGTTAACATGGGAATAAGCAAGTTGCAGGGGAAGGGATGTTATAACAAAAATCTGTGTTAGCACATTTCAGTGTGATCCTAATTTCTCTACAGAGAAAAGTTAATTGTTAAGTGAAAAACTGATGGCTATCCAAGGTTTGGTTTAATCTAAAGATAACTGCACAGAGTTGCAGAAACATTTAATTGACTTGCCAATTGAACTGGCCTATAAGATTGGATGTCAACAAAGTGCAAAGCAATTAGAGGAAGAAAATCACAATCAGCTCTGGTCTGGCTGCTGCCGTGGGGGAAAAGCCATGAGTCATGGCTAGTTCTTTGAAATGCAGCCAGCTTAGTCAGAGTTCAAGAGCATTTTACAGTCTGTCAAATAAAGCAAAAAGAGGCAAAGAATTAAACAAGGATATTTGGAATTCATTGCATCCCTGTTGGCCCTGTTTTATATGTACGTTTTAGAACCAGAAGGATACAGAAAGGAGAGAAAAAAAGGAATACTGAAATGATCAGGCAGCTTCCATACAAATGTGGCATATAGTCCAGGATTCTGACCCATAGGGGAATTAAAACCAATAAATAAAAAAGCAGGGACTCCATGGCATACTACAAGAGAAGGGTGTAGAAAAAGAATAGGAAACCTTGTATGGCCCTACTCAATTTCAAGGAATAACTGCCTTGTCAGTGCAGCTCTCATCAGGCAGGTTTAAAGCAAGCTTATATATTTTTTTTTCTCACAGCACAGTTTGCAGTATGTAAGCTACAGCACAGGCTGAATAACAAGCTGCAAACAGGACTACTCTTTGAGTTTGTAATCCACAGATGTTTAATACAATGGTTGAGAGGCAGCTTCCAGCCCTCAGTTCATTGCCATATGGATCATGCATTAGATGGTACATCTAGGCCTCAACTACTGTTGGCTGGTCAAAATCACTTACATGATTTCAGCCCATAGCAAATTACCCTGACACTGCAGGGGAAATTGTGCCAATGCACAAACTTAATTAGCTATGTCCATAATTTAAATTGGAACAGCAGTGTGTGTTATCTTCTACAAAGTTAAGATAAAGGTATACAACCCTTAGCATCATTAATGGAGTGACCGCTATCCTTGTTTTACAAAGATAACTTGGTGCATACATGCTACATTTATCTCATGTTAGTGCTCTCTAATAGCAGGAACAGGTAATGCAGTATTCCACTCTTTAAATCATACAAAAGCTGATGAACTTTGAAGTACTTCAGCACCATGCAAATATAAGAGCTCTGCTGCTCTTTGCTTGCATTAGGTTGTGGACTGAATGACTCCCCTGTGGGGCTTGCTGCATATATTTTGGAGAAATTCTCTACGTGGACAGATAAATCATTCCTGAAGAAAGACGATGGAGGCTTGGAAAGGTAAGAAAGCAAATGTCATCCTGTGAGAAAACTTGTAAAACAACCACCTGATGATAACTGATGAGGAGATAGACAAAAGGCTGGCCAGTGCAAGCTGAATTTTAAGGATGAAAGATTACAAGTAGGTAAGTAGGAGTTTAAGCGTATAGAGGGCTGCCTGCAAGCTACTGCTCTGCTTTGGGCACGTGAATGTAAATTGTTTTGCTGCTTGAAAATGAGTAGAGAACCAGAGGACCAATGGCTTATCAGAGCATAGGCCTAATAAAGTATGTTGAGAAACAGCTCACAGTTCTATTGAATCTTTTTTTCTCACACTAGCAAGTACTCTCTGGATGACCTTTTGACCAACGTGATGATTTACTGGGTGACAGCATCTATTGTGCCCTCAATGCGCTACTACAAGGAGAACTTTGCCCGGGACTTTATGGCTGATGCCAGGTAACAAAGTGGCAAGATGGGTGCTGAAACAAGATTAAATTAGACTTACCAGTATAAGCATTCAGATCACTTGCAAATTTAACCTATACTAGGAAAAAAATAAAAGGCAAGCTTTTTTTTGTTATCTTCAATTGATATAGTTAAGGGATGCTTTTCTTTTAAACCTGTGATTCACACAAGTTGGTTTGTTGCCAAAACAATGCAGAACATTTAACAGAGCTAATTCAGATCTGTGTTCAAAATACAGCAGGTCCATAGACTTACTGGACAAACAACTGTAATCCATGGCTTTGTTCACTAAGAACAAACCAGAAAATCACAAGCATTTTGAACAGGTTTAAACAGGAAGGAGATGATTTACAGGTGAATAAACCATGAGCTACAGCTGTTAAGCAAAAACTGTAGAAGCAGTAAGTGATTTTTTTCCAAGGAAACAAGCTTCCAGGAGAGCAGAACTTGAAACCAAACACCTTTAACAGCTGCTAGCTTTGAGATGACTGCAGGAGAGGGTGACCAGGAAGCAAAACTCAGCAAGTGACTGATCTTAGCAAAAGAAAGTCATGTTCTCTGTAGACTGACAGAACCAGTTCACCTTCCCTCTCAATAGGGGTTATACTGGTACCAGGAATTCTAAAGCAAACATGAGTTAGCTCACTTTGGAGTTTGGCACAGAGGTGTGGCTTCAACACATTTCAATACTGAACTCTGCACAAAGGGGACTTCATTTCGTGCATCTTTAGATATAACACTTCTGAATTCAAGGAGATCCAAACACCAGTGGAGCTCCTCAGCAGAGTACAAACTATGAGAAGAGTTGCTGTGGTGAAGTTGCTTCAACTCATGTGACAGCTGTGAGTCAGAAGGTTTTTAAATGACTTTGAGAAGTTCTTCTTGAAAATACTGTTAATCAATGTCTTTTTAGGGTTGGAGTTTACGTTCCAACAGCTGTTGCGGCTTTTCCCCAGGAGATAGCACATACACCACAGGTCTGGGCAAAGAAGACCTTCAAGAACATCGTCCAGTACTCTTACATGCCACGTGGAGGACATTTTGCTGCCTTTGAGGAACCAAAGCTGCTGGCACAAGACATCATCCGCTTTGTGAGAAAGGTGGAGCGGCTATGAACCTGAATTTAGATACATGTATAGAGTGGAAGCAAGTTGTTCTGCCACACACAGAAGCCTTACTTTAAGGGATTAAATAAACTCAATACGATCACAACACAGAAGCCATTTTATTTTGATAATGATGATGATAACTATTAAACTTGTTTAACTCTAAAGCTCTTCATATGAAAAAAAGCATCTTGTCTTCTATTCCTGGCACCGTATCACTGCTGCATTCATAATTCAAGTATAATTGAATATGTAAACAACTTAATGCAGTTACATTGCACTCATCTGGAGGAGATAGAAAGGAATTGGCCCCTTGTTCCTTCTTCAAATACTGAAACTTTAGCATACTTAAATAGACACTTCAAGCAGCTTTGGTGGAAATGTAAAGGGCTTAGATGTCCTGAGGATATCAAACACTCCTATGGAATCATTTGAGTTACACTTCATTCAAGAGACCTGTGATTATACTCTCAAGTGAGCAGCTGCACATAAGGCAGCTCTCCTTATTCCAGCAGTCCTTAGAGCTAGTTTTAGCACTTACTAGCTGTCAATGGATAACAAGGCAAAAATGCACCTGTAGTGTTCTTTAAAAAAACTGATTTCCTTCCAGTTTTACAATCTTATTCACTGCCAAAATGTCAGAAAAGCTTAAAATATGCACTGAGTGCAGAGGGTTAACTCACCCTTTAACAACCTCCTTTCAAATGATTTTTATCACCCCATCAAACAGCTTTTGTTAGCACCTAGTAAGCAACCTTACTACCAACAGCTTAGAGATTCTCTTCTTATGGATGGAGCTGTTTAACTCATTACACGGCAGAGACATATCCAGATGACTCAAGACAACTCCAGCAGATATCTGGTTCTGGCATTTGTTTCTCCTCCCTGCCCCAAAAGCAAATAAGACACTTTTATTTTCTGTTAAGTGAGAATAAGCTTTAACATTGAGGCAGGAGTCCTAACTTCATAGGAAGGAGAGAATAAACTGCTTGCTCCTAACTTTAATCACATATCAATCTGATTGTTAGGTCTGATGGGCTAAAAACTAGTAAAGAAATAGGCAGATGTGCTCCCTTGCCTTCACAGGACCACTCAGCCTCATTTCATCACCAATATAAGACACAGTGTTAGGTATGAAGTCTCCCAGTTGCTAAAGGGCACCATGCTGGATTCCTAACAATCTGAAACAATGTTATGGGAAGAAATATATCATCTACTAGATGGGCAAGCACTTGAGTACTCAAACCTGAGTAGGCTGCAGGAAAAGGTCTTTTTTCACATCAGTGAGGTAAAGACTGGTTATGGCCTTCACAGTAATGGCCAGCTATGTTAATAATCATATATGTTATCTTGTCCCAAATGATCATAAAATGCAGTAATCATTAACAGAAATGGCTGCAGTAAAACTCAGGAGAGTAAAACACAGAAGGACTGTACCCGATATTTGTCAGTTCAGCAAGCATGTCACAGGGAAGTTTTTACACCCAATATATCAATTAATCTCCTTAAGGAATCACTATATCTGTATGCAACTGTGCCTTAAAGGGCATTTGCTTTCAATGACAAGTCAGGAGGTGAACATGGAAGAAGGTGGTCCAGGAAGGCAACAGATGTCCTAGAGAAGAGATCCAGAGAGACAAGAGTGTGCCATTATATTTGATAGGATTATTGCCTAAAGCAGCACCAAAAAATATTCAATATCCCATTAAAGTTCTATAGAGCGCAGATCATTCATGGAAGCCCTTGAGCGTCACTGGTGCTTGAAACCATATGTAGTCCTCCCAAGCAGAAGTCAGAGTCTGAGGAGCTGAGGCACTTGTATCAACGTCTCCATCACAGGACAAATTAATAGTCAGTTTCCTTCCTCGGGTTGGCACTTTGTAGTTGAGCTTGGGCCGGAACCATTCCGCACCACAATTGCGATGCCCTTGGAGCATAACAACAGTGCCCGTGACGGGAAGAGCTTTGAGTTCACTGAAGACATCTGCAATGAAGAGCGAGTGAAAAAGCTTACGTACGCAGGATGTGGTTTTCAGGCTTTTCTCAGCGCTGCCCACACAGATCCCCTCCAAGTTGAGCTCGTAAAGCTCCTTGGGGCTCACAGCATTGCCACCGAGCAGAATAAGAACACGGGGAACCAGCGTCAAGCTGAACATCACTTCCAACTGTTGGAACACTCCCTCCAGCTCCACCAGCACCTGCTGGCACTTCTTGCTTGCCAGGCCCACAGAGGACGGCTTCTTGATCACATCTCCATCCTGCAAACCAGAACAAAAGAGACATTAATACAAGTAAAAAAGATTGGAGAGGGTCCTGATTCACTCTTCATAAAGTATGGTGCATCCCCTCCTCCATCCACGATGGAGCAACGTGCAGAAGGCAACATTTGAGCTTGGAGCCTACAGGTTTCTAGAAGGGGACACGTTGGACAACGAGTGAAGGCGCTGCAATTGCGGCTTTTAAACGCCCCCCCCCCCCCCCAAGGCAATGCCGCCCCCCACCTGCGCGGCCCGCTGGCAGAAGTATGCGAGCTGCTCGTAGGGCAGCGGGAGCTGCTGCCGCTGGTGCAGGACGTGCTTCAGCAGCTCGCAGGCGAAGCGGCAGCAGCTCTCTCGGCTCACGGAGCCCGGGAACACCACGGACACGGCGGGGCTCAGAGCCGTCGGTGCGCTCCGCCGGGACCTCCTCCCAACGCGGCCGCGCTCCGGGGCTGGCGGCGTCTCCGCCGTGAGGAGCGGGGAGGGCGGACTACACGGAGCCGCCGCAGCCGCCACACCGGGCGACCGCGTCCCTCCCGGCGCGGCCATTTTGTGAGCGGCGCTGTCCGCCCGCTGCAATTTGAATGGCCGCCGCCGCGGGGCACCATGGGAGCGGGGGAGCGACCACTGCGCGGCTTCCGGAGAGCGGGCGCCATGTTGGATGGGGGGAGGGCGCTAGGAGCCAGCCCTGCGCAGCAGAACAGCAGAAGAGCGCCCCCCAGCGGCCGGGACAGCGGGGCTGTGCCCTGTCCCACAGCCCGCCCGCAGCGCTGCGGGGAGGGGGCACGGCGGTGATGGGGGCCGGCCCTGCACAACTCCCCGCCTCACATCGCCCCGGGCGCTGTTGGGCAGGAGCAGCAGCGCCGCAGCGAGGAGGAGGAGGAGGAGGAGGAGGAGGAGGCGGGCACCCGGCCGGGGTGGAGGGGGAGCGGCCGTGTTTGGAAACAACGTGTCCGCGGCCCCATTGGGCGCTGCCCGCCACGGGCCTCCCACAGCGTGTTGGCAGACACGGACACGGCGGCGCCGTGCCCCGGGTGCGGGGTGAATAGCGGGGTGCTGCTGGCACGGCACATGGGGGCCGAGCCCGGCGCTGTCGTTGTGAGCCCCGTCGGAAGGAGCTGCGGTGTCTGCGTGAATTGTCACGTACGTGGTGCCGTTTCTCCGCCTTTACTGGGTAGTTTTGCTGCCAGACATGTTGTAAAGCGCCCCGGCTTCCCGCCCCCGGTGCCAATATCCGTGTGCTGGAGCGCCCCGTCCCGTAACGGAGAGCACCGGGGCACCCCGAGCTCCATGGCCGCCAGGGGGCGCCGCCCGCACGGGACTTCAACTCCCATCCGCCCTTGCGAAGGGAACCCATAGAGGACGTTGCGGGTAGCGCCGCGGGGCACGTCGGGAGCAGCAGTCCCGAGAGGGGCGCGGCGCGGTGCGTGCTGGGAATCGTAGGCGGGTGGCGCCGTGGACTCCGTTTCCCGTGGTGCCTTGCGGCGGCTCGCTGACGGCGGGGGCCGGGGCGGAGGGGAGCCCGGGCGGGGAGCGGGGACAGCGGGAACGGCGGCGGGCGGCGGGGCCTCAGCGGCCGCCATGGATCCGCGGGTGTCGGAGCTGTTCGGGGGCTGCTGCCGGCCCAACGGAGCCGCGTTGCGAGGACGCGGAGGGGCCGCGCCCGGCGGCGGCGGCGGCGGCGGCGGCGGCTCGAAGGCGAAGAAGAAGAACGGGCGGAGCCGGGGGGGCAAGGCCAACAACCCGCCGTACCTGCCGCCTGAGGTGACACGGCGGGGGGCGACACGGGGCCTGTCAGCGCCGCACGACGGGATGGACGGGACGGGGGGGCGGCTTTGTGCGCCGCGGGGCCGGGGTGGGAATGAGGGGGAGCTCGGGGCAGCGCTGCGGGGGATCCCCGGCTCCGGGATACAGAACGGAGCTCGGCACGGCACGGTACCGGCACGGCTCGGGGAGGCGGTGTTGTCGTACGCCGGGATGCGGCGGGTGCCGGCGGGCTCGGAGGGAGCGATCTCGGTGATGGTATTTGCCTCTTGCAGCTGGAAAAGCTGCTGGTGGTACTTGAGGGGTGTGTGGGTCAGTGCAGGTTGGTTGGCACAGCTGTGAGCAAACTGGGCGGAGAGCATTAATACATTGTCCCGCAGAACACTGCTCAGCACTGCTGGCCGAGCTCTCTGTAAGTTATCGCAGTCTGTGCCGGGAAGGGGCATTCCCCACACCGGGCTATAGCGAGGAAGGAGCTCAGCTCGGCTGTGTGAGATCCTGTCGGTGGGCAGGATTGTCCCCTGCAGCTGCAGTTCAGTTTTGCTTCCCTTCAGCTGGAGGCTGCACGGCCCCTGTGGTTTCAGCACGGCTTCCTGTCCTTGGCCGCCCCAGTCTAGTGTGTTGCTTTCCTCTAGGCTCAGCTGCCTCAGAACAGACCGACCCCCTTGTTTAGAGGACAGCACAGAATGTGAACGCAATATTTTTCTTAAATAGCAAAAGAGTAAAACCTCCTGCACATAGCCTTCCCTCGCTGCATAGCTCTGCTTCCCAAGTGCCGAGCTGGCAGCTTGGAACTTCCCTCTGTTGGCCTTCCGCCACCATAAGCTCCACTGTGGTTAGAAGCTCAGCTAGAAGGCAGGGAGAGGACTGTTGCCTCTCTTGACACGCAAATTGGTGTCCAGAGGTAAAGCAAGTGCTTAGAGTTGGCAGCTCAACTTAGTCTGCCAGAGTACGTGGCTTCTTAAAGGCTCCTTAGACCAAATCAGTGCTGAAGTTACTTCAGTTTAGACTATACGTTCTCTTTGGAAGCTGGAGCCTGTTGTGGTCGATGACTCTATGGGCCTTTCTGGTTTAGGCTCTAAAACAACTTGGTGTGCACTGAGTGGACAGAAGGTTGGGATGGTGTGCTCTGCAGTGTGGGAAGTGGCTCTTTTGAGCCTGGAACTCTGTGTGACTGGCCCTGTTTTTTGTGGACAAGTTAAACAAACAAGAAGGTGGCAGCGCTACCCTTCTGTGTTATATTCTACTTTTATCCCTTGTTTTTCGTTATATGTGATGTAAACAGCAAAAAGAAACCTCAAGTACGTTCTAGTTGAGTGTGGGAATGAACAGCAGAATAGACTGTAATCTAACAATAAATTTCTGCAGTTTTCCCTCTCTGAAATAGCCAATGCAAGCAGTAGAGAGTATCTTTTCAGCTGATGCCTATAGAAATCCCTGCTGGCACAGCATCTAACCATTCTGTTTTGTTTTGTTCTCTGACCAGGCAGAAGATGGTAACATCGAGTACAAGGTGAGCCTTTTGTGGGGGTAGGAGGGTTTCTTCGCAGAGTTGTCTCACAACAAATAACTCCAGGAAAGACAGTGTGTGGGGAACGTGCCCATGTGGACAGAAAGACAGACACTGTACTAAGGAAGGAACAGTCAGTCATCTTCTGAGTGCCCAGAGATACCCAGTGTCTGAGCTGGAAGAGTTTGAGCTCATATTGACAGCTGTAGGTGTCCCTGATAATCATTTATCACTCGGTTTGTGGCTGTTCTGCTAATCACGCTTGGCTCATGTATCACAAATAGGTCCCATGGTGCTGTTACCCCCCAGCAGGCAGAGTACAGACCCTTTGGGAAGGTGCAGAAATGCTCTGCTGCCATATGCACGCATCCCTGTGAAACACTCTCTTAGCATTCCCATGGTTTCTATTTAGATGCTAACATGGGGTGTGTTTCCCAGAGGTGGGTCAGAGCAGGGGGCTTTGCTTCACAGAGTTGATTTAGAGTGCTGCTGGTTTGGGCTCTGGGATTGCTTCCAGGCTGTGACTATAACTCCCCCCTCTGTTTAACAGCTGAAGCTGGTGAATCCCTCGCAGTACCGCTTTGAACACCTGGTGACACAGATGAAGTGGAGACTACAGGAAGGCCGCGGTGAGGCTGTGTACCAGATTGGTGTGGAGGACAACGGGCTGCTGGTGGGCCTCTCGGAGGAGGAGATGCGTGCCTCACTCAAGACCCTGCGCCGCATGGCAGAGAAGTATGTGTTCACTTTTGTCTGAAGGACCTGTAGGCTTGAACAATTGGTACAATGAGACTTGGCTCCAGGAGTTCCAAGAGGAGCTGGTGGCACCACTCCACGGTGCTTGTGTATGATAGAAATTTTCTTATCAGGAAGGTCTAGACATAGGAATGGAGCTAGAGGACTTCAGGCTTCAAGTCTGAGGCTGCTACCCTGCTATACCTAGTTTTCATCCTGTTCGCTTTCTCAGGTCTGATTCTAGATGTGCAAGGGCTGCTGAGTGCAAGTGTGTGTCTCACTCTTCCCTTTTGTGTCTGTGGCAGGGTTGGAGCTGACATTACGGTGCTGCGAGAGAGGGAGGTGGATTATGACAGTGATGTTCCAAGGAAGATAACGGAGGTGCTCGTCCGAAAGGTGCCTGACAACCAGCAGGTAGGAACCTGTGACCTGGCCATCCTCTCTTGCCAGAGAATTGCAGCCCTCATACAAGGAACTTACTTTTGGGATGAGAGTCCAAGCCCTAGAGGCAGTCTGCTCTAGATTAGCCCGTAGCAGGTGCTTTAAAGAGCTGCCAGAGGGAGGCTTTGAGGACGACACTTCTTATCTCCAAGATTGTGGTTGTGGCTCATACAGTAGGAGAGATTTCCTTGATCAGAGATGATAACCATTTGACTTCTGCAACAACAGTTATGATGCAACCCAGTGTGCAAACAAGGAAGAATTTAGACTTCCTGCTGATGTGTCATGTCACAACACAATGAAGTATATCACAACTCCCAGACTATGATTTGCCATGAGCAAGAACAGAATCTGAACAAAAATACACTGCAGTGTCTGTTGTGGAAGGATACTCTGGAGTGCATCTCTGCTGCTATGTGGTGTTCATATGAACCCAGTGGAGCGCAGCATTTAGGTTTAATGATTTCTTTGTTCTTTTTCCTGTAGTTCTTAGACCTGCGAGTAGCTGTGCTGGGGAATGTGGACTCAGGGAAGTCAACTCTGTTGGGTGTCCTAACGCAAGGAGAGCTGGACAACGGCCGGGGCCGAGCACGCCTCAATCTCTTCAGACATCTCCATGAAATCCAGTCAGGAAGAACATCAAGCATCAGCTTTGAGATTCTCGGTTTCAACAGCAAAGGAGAGGTAAGGAGGGGGCTGCTGAACTCAGATGGAGGTGACTGGGAGGATGGAGAAGAATAGGATTTCCCTCCTGATACAGTACTGAGGGAAATATGATTGAAGAGAGGCAGTACAGCTCTGTGTCCCCTTACCTGAACCTGAACGCTGCTTGTGTCCATTTGCAACAGACATGATTTCTTGCATCTATGATCTCTCTTTGCTAATTTGGATGTCAAAGGGGACCAATAAGAGCTGGCCCTTCCTTCACTTGTCAGCTGGAGCTTCTTTTCTCACCAAGTCCTCGTGTTCCTCAGGTGGTAAATTACAGTGACTCCCGAACGGCAGAAGAGATCTGTGAGAGTTCTTCCAAGATGATCACTTTCATCGACTTGGCTGGCCACCACAAGTATCTGAAAACAACCATCTTTGGCCTCACCAGCTACTGCCCAGATTTTGCAATGCTGGTGGTTAGTGCCAACACTGGCATTGGTGAGTGTTACACTGCCTGCACAGGCTGAGAGTAAAATATGAAGAGAAATGGGGAAGCAAGTTTTTGGAAGATAATAATAGTCCAGAAGTCTCTTCTGATTTCTTGTAGACCAGCACCTGTAAGTGCCTGGGAGGGAAACAGAGCTGGGTTACTAGCTATAGGCCATATTAAACAGTGCTCTGGACGGAGACTTTGTTTGGAATTTAAGGCTGTACTTGCTGGAGGGTGGGGGGAGAAGGAGAAGAAAAAAAGAAGGCTTTTATTGCATTCTTAGAGGTGTTGAATCCTGCAACCTTGTGAAAAGGCAGCTGGAGTTTTTCCACATCTTTCTGTGACATCTTCTGGTTATAAAGAAGGAAAACTACTGCATCCTTCTGAAGCAAGGAGATCTGTTCCAGTAATTCTGGGTTCTGTTTTGCTGGAATCCTCTTGTTTTTTGTTTAAAAGAACAGTTTTGCTTTTTCGTTGCCTGATGAACTATTGGGATAAAATTTCTAGGGTAAGCCCGTGGGAAGGTCAGGAGATGTAGCTTTACAAAAATAAACAGTGACTGCAATCTAACTTGTCTCCTGCAGCGGGCACGACACGAGAGCACTTGGGCTTGGCCATGGCCCTCAAGGTCCCCTTCTTCATTGTCATCAGCAAAGTTGACTTGTGTTCAAAAGCTACTGTGGAACGGACAGTGAAGCAGCTGGAACGAATTCTGAAGCAGCCAGGCTGCAACAAGCTTCCATTGCTTGTCACCTCAGATGATGATGCTGTTACAGCAGCACAGCAGTTTGCACAGTCTCCCAAGTAAGGAAGCATTCTTTTCTGCTGGGGGCAGCCAGTTCAGACTGGGCTGCTATGTGGAGCTGGGAGAGGGTGATGACAAGGGAGGCAACCACATCTTGAACGTCTGGGCTTCTCAGCGGGTTTTATAACCTCTTCATTTTCACCTCCCAGGCCTTTTTTCTGGGCTGTGGGGGCAGAAGATGCCAAAGGTTGTGCTGGAGTTGCTTTTCCAAGACTGAATTGTGGGCTGGCAAGAGATCAGTGCCTCAACCAGCTACTGAAACAGGGGTTACTGCAGAATTGTGCCTACCCCTCCAGAGTAGGAGGGCAGACCTCCTGCTCTGACCATTTATCATTGTAGCCTCTGGACTTGGTAGATTCAGAATCTCAGCCACCTTTGATAGCTGCAGTCTGACTTTCTGCTTACTCCTGTCTCTTTGTGTCTGACAGCATCACCCCAATCTTCACACTGTCCAGTGTTTCTGGGGAGAACCTGGATCTTGTGAAAGTCTTTCTCAACATCCTTCCTCCACTGACCAACAGTAAAGAGCAGGAGGAGCTAATGCAACAACTCACAGAGTTTCAGGTATGGAAGGGTAGCTTGGCTCCAGTTCTCTTAGTGCATTCATTGCTGTGATGTGTGACAAACATCTGTGGATTCTAGATAGAACAGGCAGAGACAAGGTGAACTACTGGGAGATGTTCAAGTAAAGAAAGAATTCATTCGAAAGAGGCTTGTTAGGCTGGGCTGCGTCCAAACCAAGGGGTGCCCATTTCAGTGAGAAGGTTGTTTCTTTACTTGCCACTTAAACGGCAAAGGTTCCTCTAAAAGGAAAGTTGTGGGAGCTAATGAAAGCTCACAGATGGTGTCTGATTCTGTATGGGCTGGGCCGTTTGTTCTCACTCTGGAGTGCTATTTCGCGGCTCTCTGAGCAGCTTTTTCTTGTTGCCTTCTTGCAGGTTGATGAAATTTATACTGTGCCAGAAGTCGGAACTGTTGTGGGAGGAACTCTGTCGAGGTAAGGGAGCAGGCAGACATGTGTGATTGCAAATGGTTGCTGGAGTTCCCACAAGGTTAGAGTTACCTGCTGCAGATGGAAGCAGTGCAAGCTTTATCCCTATGCCAGATCACTGAACCGAGAGAGGATGGAGGACCACAGAGTGCTAGGAGGTGTCATGAGCCGTCTGTTGCTCGTGCAGTGGCAGGCAAGGAATCTGCTCTAAAGTTGCTAGATAGGGATGTGACTTGTAATGTTCTAGTAGGTGAAAGCATGCTGGAAACAGAGTCAGCGAAAGTAAGCCAGGATGCTAAGGTGTTGTATTCCTTCTTCCTCCATCAGGATGAGGAAATGTAGACTGTAAGTCCTCTGCTCCCAGCAGAAGTTAATGTCACCCTGTGAAGAAAGCAGTTGTCATTCAGCTTTCAAGAGCAGTGAGCACAGCTTGGCTACATTCACACAAGTGGCAACTGCAGTCTCACCAGCAGAAATGATGCAGTGTGGCAGAGCAGTGGGAGGGAGTGGCCCCTGTCCAAGGGAATCTTGGTGTTTGAGGTGCGATAATGTGGCTTTTGCTCCCTATTCCCAGCAGCATTGCATTCCTATTAGTTGGTCACGTGCCTGGGTAAGAATCCAAAGACACTCGCCTCCTTGGCCCTAGGGAGTTTGTGCAGGTTGATCTTGGAGAGCGCAAATTCCTCCTTGTCTCCTGATGAGCTCTGTCCTGCTGTTGTGCCTTGGGCAGTGGGATCTGCCGAGAAGGGGAGAACCTGGTGGTTGGTCCCACTGATGATGGGAAGTTCCTCCGGCTGAAAGTGTGCAGCATCCAGCGCAACCGCTCAGCCTGCCGTGTGCTGCGGGCTGGCCAGGCAGCCACGCTGGCCCTCGGACCTTTCGACCGCTCCCTGCTGCGGAAGGTGAGTCCTGCTGTTGCCAGCTTCCTTGCTGGTCCAGTGAGTGGGACTGGAGGCTTCCCTGTGGATCTCCCTTTGGTAGAGTGGGAATGAAATAGAAGTGTTTACAGAAAGCTTGTTGAAAGGGAAGGAGGTTGCCAGGCTGTGAAGTGTGATGAGTATTGGACTGAGAATGGGGCACAAGTCCAAGTTCCAAGAGTGGAGACATGTTTATGGTTGTGGGTGTTGTTCAGAAACAGGAGGGTTGGCCTTAACTAATCTGAGCTTTTGGTTATTGTGCAGGGCATGGTCATGGTGAGCCCGGAAATGAACCCCACCATCTGCTCAGTGTTCGAAGCCGAGATTGTGCTGCTGTTCCATGCAACAACTTTCCGGAAGGGATTTCAGGTGACGGTACATGTGGGGAACGTGCGGCAGACGGCTGTTGTAGAGAAGATCCATGGAAAGGTAAGTTGTGGAAGGAGAAGGGATAAAGATGGAACTCAGTGTGGGACCTGCTGGTTCCAGATGGGAATCCTTTCCATTTGGTTGGTGTTTCCTCCTCACAAAATAAGCAGTATCACAGACTACAGCAAGACTCTGAAGGGAGGGGGGGGGGGAGCTTTCCATACACCAGGGCTTGTGTTCTCCTGTCTCCCCCTATGCAAGCAATAATGGGAAGGATTTGAGCCACTTGAGGAGACAACCTGCTCATTTGCTTCATCTTAGCATCCACATGCACCTCTCTTGCATGCATCAGTGGGACAGATAGATCTAAGCTGTCCCTTTTTTCTCTTCAGGATAAGCTGCGGACAGGAGAGAAGGCCGTTGTCTGTTTCAGATTCATCAAACATCCTGAATACTTGAAGATTGGAGCCAAGCTGCTTTTCCGTGAAGGAGTCACCAAAGGCATTGGGCATGTCACTGACCTCCAAGCCATCACCACCAAAGAAAATGGCCTGGAGGAGTCTCTAGGGCCTGGACAGCTGAGCTTCTGACTACCACTAGGTCAGAGAGATCTCTGCTCACCAGCAACCAGGGAGAAGGATGAAAGCTCCCGTGGGTCTCTGAGCGACGCCTGGAGCTGCTGCTGTCCCATTCTAGCAAGGCTGTCTCTCTTCCGTACTGTGAGGTGGAGCCTCTGAGAGTTCCTCACGTTCAGTGCTGTACGTGAGGCAAGATAAGCACGCTGTCCGCATTGCCCACTGCTGTTGTTATCCTGCCTTCCTTCAGAATAGATTGGAGGCACCCGCTGGCCTGGGCAGGCAAGTTCTGGCTTTGTTCACTGTTAGAAAATTACTGTTTGGGAAGAGCAGAAGCCTTGGAGGCAGGTAGTGAAGGGATGTTTTTCCATCTGTGAAACAAGATCTGGTCCCATTCCAGCTCTCTGAGCACTGGGTTGATGCAGTCCTGCAGCACATCCTTCCAGGCAGGGGATGAGAGAGGCCCTGCTGCCTGCAGCAGGATCTTGTTTGAACCTATCAAAATACGTTCAGGACACTTTTTAACTGTTTTAATCTTGGTTGGCTTTAATCTGCTGTGTGTCCATTTGTATGCTGGTTTTGCATTACTCCAGTCTGAGTATCTTACTGTTGGACAAGCATCCTGTCCTGTTCCCTGTGTGCATGTACACAGTCCTTCAGCATCCCACTTTGTGGCTTTTAGGAAGCTGTGGCTGCTTGGTGTGGCGCAGCCTCCCGGCATTACAGTGCAAAGGCAGAGTTTGCGCTTGCAAACAGCTCCTTGCAGCAGCAGAACAGGATCTGCTTTGTGGAGCAGAGCAGGACCTGGGCCTGTGCTGGCATGGGCAGATTATTCCATGGCTGTGCAGCTACAGGTGAAGTCTACACGCTGGCTGCAGTGGCTTGCAGTGAGCTCCCTGGTTTAGTTCTCCAGGGCCCAGCCCACCTTTCTCCTCACACTTGCCTTAATGTGAGGACAGGCCACATTACTAACACAAAACAAGGTGATTTCTGTTGTTTAGATGTGATTTGAAAGTGGCGTGACTTTATTTTTCTTCTCAAGGAAGACTTCTTTTCTTTCCCCTGCCGTTGGGGTGTGTTGTGAGTGGAAGGCTGCTGTTGCCAGCAAGGACTCTGCACGAGCAGTGAAGCGCTCTCATTTCCCTTGTGCCGTTGTGTGGCTGCCATGTGTGACAGCTCCTCCAGGCCCCTCAGCCCATAGGCAGGGTCTGTTGAGCTGTTCATGGGCTTTTGGTTTTCTCACTGACTGTCAGACCAAAAGAGTCAGCTGTGAGCAAGTCCTTCAGCCAACCTTGTTGCATGGCACGTAGCTTACCAGCTCTGACTGAAGAGAGGGGAGAGGGCCTGCAACAGCACACAAACACCCAAAGAGCCTTTCTGCCCTCCTGAAAGCAAGTTCTGGTGCTGGGCTGCTGGCACAGGCAGTGCGTGCGGGGCTGGGTGGCCCTTGCTGCGGATCTGTGGACAGCATAATACCTGGGGAGACAAAAGATGGCAGCACTGCAGAGTGCATGCTGGGCCAGGGGGAGGCTGGTGAAATGGTGATGTACCTGAAAGGACTCAAGAAACAGCTCAATGGTGGCAGAAGCAGGCACTGCCTGCCCATTGGGAAGAGCACTGACCCAGCTGTAAGTCAGCTCAGTGGGGAGACCGCAGCTGCTGGGTCAGGGTGACTGCAGTGGTTGTAGGTCTTTCAGCCGTGCCTGAGAGGACTGGTGCCAGCTGCCAGCTCGTGGCTCACTAAGAAGCTGCCTTGGGGTGAGGAACACGATGCCAGCTGTTTGCAGCAGCCCTAGCGTCTTCCACACCAAAGTAGGCTTGGGCTTCTCTAACCCTCTCTGAGGTACATAGCTGATGGCTGGTCCCATCTTGTCCCTACCAGCTGTGGCATGACTGTTCTTGGTGCCATGCTCTTCATAATCGCTGTTTTGTTGTCTTGACGTTTTCTAATGCTGGGGTTTATCCCTGTTCCCTGAGTGTCTATAAATAAATGTACAGAATAAAGATGTTTTATGGAGGTTGCTGGTCAAGTTGTACAGTGAGTGAGGGTGGAGCTGGGCTTTTTGCCTTGCCGCCCTTGAGCTGGGTCATGGCTGGACATGGCTGCCCTTCACCCTGCATCCTGCACTCAGTCCTATAAATACCATCCCAGGGCGTGGAAGGAATGCGTGCACGCTGCTGTTTACAACCTCGCTCTCCCAACTTATCGGAGCAAGCCTGAAGTGACAGGCAGCCACGTCACCGTGAGCACAGCTCTTCTGGCTGCTGGGGGCGGGACTGCCTTTGGCTGGGGCTTCCTCATTGCCCCAGAGCCTAATTAAAGGGATGCGTTCTAGGGGACAGACCTAACTGGTGGCTTGCTTCTAAAATAGCTTCAACCTTATCAAGGGGTTTGCAGCTGCTTTGATGTCCCTGAGAACGTGTTGTTCCCTTGGGACGAGAGGCAGAAGGGCTTCCCTGTGGAAGTGATGTGTGTCACTGAGTGGCTGCGTCAATGGGTGTTCTCAGCTTGTTTTTGTGACCAGCAGCAGCACCTGCTAAGGCCGGTCTTGCCAGTCACGTAGGAAATGAGGTGTGCTGCTGTCAGAGGACTGAGGCAACCCTGCCAGACTGGTTGCTATTCCTCTTTCTGTAAGGACTTCAGGAAACTTGTCACTTTGCAAGGTGAGGGCTGTCATTAACAGGAGGGACTCTGTAATTCCTTCCTCTGCTCGCTGCCAGCAGAGCTTGCTGCACACACCAGCATCAGCTTTGCCTTGTGCTTCTCAGCATCTTGCAGCTGCCATGCTATGTACTAGGTGGCCGCTGACAGCAGTGTGGCAGCTTCCTAGCGCAGGGGAGAACGTTGGCTGATGGAAGGAGAGCAGCTCAACAGCTGGAAGCAGGGTGGTGCTACTCAGAAACGAAAGGGAAACAGCACATGCAACTACAGCTGTACTTTGCATCATTCTCTGCTGCCTGAGAGGCTGTCCCCTTGCTCTGGGAGAGAAAGGCTGCAGCTGATGAAACCCTCTGCAAAGTATGTTGTGTTTCCTGGCCCCACCCAGCACTGCCTTGACGTATATGCTCCCTCCCACTGCTCCAGAACTGGGCTCACATCGGCAGCAGCCCAGCTTATAGAAGAGGCCCAGGGGCCCCAAGCGTTGCAGCATGGAGCTGAACCCATCTCCTGCCACGATGCAGGATCTCCTGTTTTGCTGTATAGTATAGACTGCTTTGTCAGCTCTGTAGCCAATGGGGTCATTTGATATTAGCAGTGTTTCTTGTGCTCTCTAGAGCTAGTGATGAGCATTACGCACTAAGCAGCAACACAGTTGCCAAACCATATATACCATGCACAGGCATGGTAGTCACCACCAGACTATGTGTGCAATTCACAGAGCTGGGTACATCCCACACCACACACTATTCATCAGTCCTAATTCCTCATAGAGTTGGGTAGAGATAATTTATTAGATTTCTCTGGATTAAAAGCTGAAAGGCAGCATAAAAGGTTTAGTTTTTAAAAAACACTGATTCTCTAAAAGCTTGCAGCACAGCTGTGTGTTAGGGAGGTAAACGCTTAAAGAAAAAATCTAAAGTCCTTGTCACACTTTCCCGAGGTCGTTTTGCATTAGGTCCTGTTGGAGTCTTGGACTTGTTCCTCACCTTGGCAGGAGACCCAGAAGCTGCAGCCTTGGGGTTGGGAACCTCTGCTGGAGCTGGTGGGGAGCTGTGCTCCTGGAAGGAGCGTTGCAGCTCCACAGCGAAGTGGTAGTCCATGTGCTCTGGGAGCTCCCAGGCCAGCACATATTGGCCACACTTCTCACAGCGCTGCTGGTCCCCTGGTGAGACATGAGGGAGCAGGGCTTGCTCGGGGGGTGGCAAATTCTGCTCGTTTCCCTCCAGAGTTGGCTCTAACTTCAGGAGGATCCTGGAGCTGGGTGGAGTTGAGGGTGTTTGTGTAGCATCAGACGGCAGCTCCTCACAAGGCGGCCTCTTGGAAGAAGTAGGGCTCCCATCTCCAGAACTCCACTTCACAGAGGCCTCCAGCTCACACCGCTCAGAGGCAAGACCAGCACCATCTCCCTCTGGGTGCCCCAGGGAGCTGGGTGCAGGTGACTGAGCACAGGAGGCAGCTGGCAGGCTGGTTAGCACTGCCTGGGACTGCTGCCTTTCTGTCGCCTTTTGGAAGAACGACTCAATGGCATTAGCCGGCTTCTGTCTATGCTCTTTGCTTGGGCTCCTGAAGAATTTGACCCTAGACCTCGTGGAAGACGTGGCCTCTGTGCTGCCAGCAGCAGTGCCATCAGATGAAGCATCACTAGTCAGGAAGGATGTGATGCCTGCGGAGAGGAATGTGGGAGCAGAGAACTTGCTAGCAGCGAGGTGCACTGATATGAGTGGGGGAGACCTGCAAAGGACAGAGCAACATCAACTTGGACAAGAGGCAGAAGGCAGCATTCAATGCTCACAGGAAAGAGAGAGGGAAACTTGTGAAAGCACTTAGTCTGGGTATCTGACAAGAGGTGGGAGGGACGTTTCCTGTAACAGTTTGTTATGCTATCTCCAGAACACAGCCTCTCACATACTGCAGGCTACGTTGGGCACAGCAGCAAGTCTCATCCCAAAACAGCATTTCCTCCCCCAGAAGACAGGTAGCAGAGCAGGGACAGCCAGCTGCCAGCCTAGTCCACCACAGGCTGGAGCTACTGTGACCCTTCTAGTCACAGAGAGGGCCTCAGCAGCAGCCTTGTCGTAAAAGTACACCCCAGCATCTACTACAGAGCAGGAGGGAGGAAGTTATGTTGAATACAGGAGCTGTGCACCCCAGTTTTAATTCTTGTCCCAATGGCCTCTTCTCAAAAAGCATCTTTGTCCTTTTCCTGGCAGTCAGCACAACCGTCATTCATATCAAGTCCTAGCAGGGATGTGAACCACTTCCTCCCATACTCACCAGGCTGCCTGGTGAGCCCCAGCCATGTTGCAGTTTTGGATGAGGGCAAAGGCATCACTGGAGATCTTCTGTGCATCGTAGCGGGTCACAGCACAGAAGCGTGACAGCCTGGTGTCTCCCTGCATGCGGATGACCACCATCAGCTGCTTGGCCACTCGGTGGTTCTGCAGAGAGAAGACGTAGCTGTGCTGCAGGCGACATCTACAGGGAGGAGCCGGAATGGCGGCGGAGATGGTCTCTGCCTAGAGCGCTCTCCAACCCTGCCACCTCTCGATGCTACGTGACAGATGGCAGCTTGTCCTGCCTGGCCTGATCTCCAAGAGATGAGATACAGGACTGCAAGGACTTAAACAACTGCCTCACACGGGCTGTCAAGCATTTCGTCCTCGTTTTTGTTCAAAGGCAGCTGTGTGCCGTTTTGTGGCTTTCCTGCAGCAGTGAAGCTAGTAGCTTCACCTGGGCCTGCAGTCTACCATCTGTGGTTTTAATCATATTATTTGCTCTCAAAGGTCACACCATCAGCTAAGGACTTGCAATATGCAACAGAGCAGCGATGAGGCAGTTCGAGAGTGCAGCAGGTTTCAAGTCCCTGCATCCTAAAGCACAAGAAAAAGGACCATCCTTAGCCTTGCAGCATTCTGAGACAGTCATTTTGGTGGCTGGACTCTAATACACACTCCTTTCTCAGAGCACCTCAGCACTGACATGCATCCAAGGGCAGGCAGATTCCCTCCCCCAGCCCCACTACCCTCAGCCTCTTGCACATGCACTGTGTGGTTTCCTGAAGGCCTGGCCTCCTCAGGCATAGAAGAAAGGATGCTGTCTCTGCACGTCTCCTTACCTGACTCCTGTCCTTGATCAGCCTGGATTCCAGCTCCAAGGCCAGCTGCAGCAGCCAGTGTTGCACCTGGATAAAAGAACAACAAACAGGTGTGGGCCCATGCTCACAGCACTGCTGCCAGGCCAGAGCAATACTACAGCCACTAAGGAACACTGGAAGGGGATCAGACTGGAATAGACACAGATTATCACAAAGCCCAACATCTGGAATAATTCTGGAGGAAATGGCCCAGGTAACTCTGGAGGAAAAGCACTGCAGACACCAAACCTACAGCATTACTACCAGAGCTTGCTTAAAGGTAGTCAGGCTCCACAACTCCGGATCTGTTTTTGCCTCTCCCCTCCTTTCAGGTAGTTACCTTCCTTCTAGCAGCCAGCCATGGAAGCTTGGTACCATGAGATCCCTTTTGCTCATGGAAATTATGACGCTGGACCTTTTTATTACTCATGAATTGTCAGTTCAATTCTGTCAATGGGGGATTTTTCTAGTGGCCCAAATCACTCCCTTCCACCAGACCCCTGGCTTGAGTTTTAAGGTACCACGACACAGAAAAGCAGCAGTTCTGCAAGCTAATCTCTGCTTTTAGAGTTCTTTCTTTTATTCACCAATCCAAAAGCTGAGTTTCTTCTTGCAAGACATTGGCTTTTCCTACCTCCTTCTGTGTAGCCAGGGCTGATTTCCCAGGGAAGTTCTTGCTGCAGCCAATGGACTGAGGCAAGTGGCGGTTCTTGACAGGTTCATCATCAATTCCTCTGCACAGATCATAGAGCCAGGACCTGAAAGCCACAGAAATACGATGCTGTAAAGGCAGCCGTGGCCCTGTGGGAATGTGCAAACAAAGGGACACCCACTGCAGAGGTTCTGCAGGTGCCAAGTGGATAATTTGCTGCCCTGCATGCAGGCAGCTGGGACAAGCACAATAGGCAGTTGGATTTGGTCCCTGCTCTAACATCAGCAGCAATGAACTGCCTCCCTTCTCACCCAAAACGCAGCAATGGTACATCATTACCCAGTCTTGTCTCCAAAGTGAGTCTGGAGCTCCGTCTCACTGAACTGTGTCACCTGCCCGATGTACTCCACTCCCAGGATGTCAGTGATGGCAACACCAAGCTTGCCCCCCAGGTTACGGCTACAGCAAAGGAAAAAGATGAAAACAGAGCACCATGTGGAAGAGTGCAATAAGCCTTTCTGCTGCAGATGACACTAGTTCAGGACAATTAGAAGCAGTCAGAAGCTGGTTGGATTCCTAGCAGGATTTCCTCTCTCTCTATTAGATAGATAGAGGAACAGTTACTGTGGATGTTGAAAGCCTTTGCTGACTGCTGTCAATTAACATTAGACTGCTCTCTGTTGATGTAGCCGGGAACAGTTTCCTACACCCAGGTCACTTTGATTTCTTTATTCAAAGTAAGGACAAAACTAACAGAAGCAAAGACATCAGTAACAAGGGCAAGCAGAGCTCTCTTCATCATAAAAGCCTAGACTGAGGAAGTGGAGCACCAGCATTTCAAACAGGTGCTCTTGCCACACAGCAGCTCAGCCTAAGCCCCAAGCAGCACAAAAGCAGGCAGCTCCCCATACTCACATACTGCTGACAGGCATCTGGCTGAAGAGCTGCGGGACAGATCGTGAAGATACCAGTGTCTGGCGGTTGGGTTTGTTTAACCCACAGGCCAGTTTTGCCAGCATCTGTAATACGGAAGAGGGTGGAAAGCTTGTTATTAAGAACTGCGCTGACTTCATTGTCCAGAACTCAACAGCACATGCTGCTCTAGCAGCTTTAAGGGCTGCCTTTGGAGAGGCTGCTAGAAAGGGCACAGAGGCTGCACCACTACTTGCTCCCAGCATCTCCATAATCCTCCTCCAGCTATTTCTCTCACTACGCTTGCTCCTTCATCTTCTGTTTCTATCTTGATTTTTCTTAATGTTTTAGCTTCTCTCTGTAAGGTCTACAGCAGCATAATGCTGCAAAAGGAAACTATAAAACACACAAAGGCTGGTTCAAAAGGGATACTCCCTCACCTATCTGCTATGCTGCTTCTCCTCTCACCCTACTCTAACACAGGGTCAAAAATACACAAATGAAATAAGTATGGCCAATTTTAAGAAGTCCCATAATTGCACTGCTTTACCACACGTAACAAAGCGTTCTCCTCATAGATTAATGCATCTTTGCTTTCGGCCTGTTTCAAACCCTTGCTTTTCTCTAGACAAGGCAGATCCTTTTCCTTCAGCCTTCCACATCCAGTCATTTTGCAGCTGTCAAGACATTCTTATTTCACTGGAGACTCTTCCAAGTTTAACCACGCTGTTCCTGAAGCAAACTGAACCAATGACTGCTGCTCTGTGGGCATAATTAGTTGACTTTTTCTGACACCTCTCTAATTAGCACATACTGCAGCAGGGTATGTGCCATTTGCTCTCCCATTACTGACTGATTGCTCACAGTAACCCCAGGCTACTTCCTGACTTACTGCAACTCAGCCAAAAACCTCCTTATTTTCTTATTTCCTGGAAGCCACTCACACACAAAGGATTTCAGTCTGTTTCTGGACTTCTCCAAGCCCAGAAGTTTCATCCCTAATCTCATCTCTTGGAACTCTCACAGCCCCAGGCCCTCAGCCCTGCCCCTGCTTAGTATTCACCTGTAATACCTACAGCTGTTATCTCCTTGTAGGCTTCATTGAAAACATTGGCTCTCGATGGAACTCAGACTGATCTCCCCAGGATCCCACTTTAGACATCCCCATTTGACTGCACTTCATTAAACAGTCACTACAGACTACAGTATTGTTCTTTTAGCTGCTAGATGCAGACAGATAACCTCATTCATGTTGTATCTTGCCAAGTGTGGTACACGGTAATCATCAAGCCATGCTCTGGGTGATGCTCAGCCAGCCACTGAGAGCTCCTCATGCACAACAAACGAACTGACTTTGATGCTGCAGTTGTGAATGGTTTCCTGCTGGGCAAAATGCTCTGTGGTCTACTGAGAACCCTAATGCTTATTTCAGCCTCTGCAGAAAAGGCTCGCGCACACAGAGCTGAGCTGGCTGTGGCAGCACTGTAGCACATTTCACACCACCACCATGTGCAGGCTTCCCACCTGGTGGTCTCTACTCTGCACTTGACACAATAGATACGTAGTTCTTCAATAGATACGTAACAAAGCCCATCCTAACATCCTTATTCTCCTTAAGAATAAAATGCAAGAATAGAAACTTGCTGGGAGATGCTCCTATGAGGAGCAGGAATGCTACAGAGAGCAAAGCTGAACATCCATTCCATTGGAAATTACTACAGCAGTGCTCTTGTACAGCTCACTCAGCTTGTGCCACAGTCCATTTGCTGCTTTCAAGATGAGCCTGTGCAGAACTAGCTCAGGTATCTGTGTTTGGTTGGTGGGAGCTTAACTTGTACCTATGGCAGTCCAAGACGAGATGCATTATCCCCAGTTTCAAAGCATCTGTTTCTCATTTTGGTCAGCACCTGCACATTTAAAGTTGTAACGGGTGAGCTCCTGCAAAGGCTGAGCCCCACAACTGCAGCATCAAAGGCAGTTTGTTTCTGCAGCTGCTGCTGTGCATGAGGTACCGGTGCGGCTGGCTGAGCATCCCCCAGAGCATGGCTAGCAGGTGCCACAGACCAACTGACCAGAAAGAGGAGAAGCAGCTCAGCAGCAGCACGCAGGTGTTTTCCTTCAAGTCGGTGGGAGTTTGAGTCAGTAAATATCATTCTCTCGCTATAGCTTTCCCCACCCATCTTCCACTGGACAGGTTTAGAAGAACACAGTGGCGCTGCCGTGGCATAGAGTGGCTCAGAGAAGCGAGGCTGATGCCTCACACACGTACTTTGTTGTGCGAAATCCCAGCTGAGCACCTGAATCCGGTGGCCTTCTCCACGGCCACCCTCATTTCCTCCACAATGACTGCTCCCATGGCCAGCTGCAGGTCGGGGCAGTTGAGGTTATCAAAAGACAGCGATGCCAGCCACTCCTGCACGCCACGCTGCCGCAGCTCCTCTACAGAAGGAAGGCAAAGGGGAGCTATGTGCGTGCTGGTGAGCCCACCAAAGGGACAGACGGCATCGGCAAGCGGCAGCAAACAGCAGCAAACAGCTGCCTACATCTGACAGCGCGCACCAACAGCGAGGACAGAAGCAGGGAGCTTAAGAACAACACTATGGGAGCGCGCTATGGGAACGAAGCGCACCAGCAGCACCGCGGGGAGGGACAGCGCCGGGCGGCACCGGGAGCCCCGCGGGGCCGTCGGGGCCGAACCCTCGTACCCTTGTCGGCGGGCTGGGGGCCGGGCCCCGCGGGCAGCCCCTGCACGAAGGTGGTGGGCAGCAGCTCGGCCTCCAGCGGCCGCCCCCGCAGCTCCCGCAGCCGCTCCCGCGCGCTGTCGGTCAGGTCCAGGTACGCCTCGTCGATGCTGGCCCGCTCGATGGCGGCGAAGCGCGACAGCACCTCCATCACCTCGGCGCTGGCATCCCGGTACCTGCCGGCACAGCTCAGCCGCCGCCCGACCGCAATGGGGGGGATCCCCGCTCCCTCCCCGCCCCTCCCGCCGTCCCACTGACCGGGTGAGGTCCGCCTTGCCCCGCGCCTCGGGCACTCTGGCCAGCAGCAGCTCCGGGCACAGCGCCCGCGCCTCCGCCGCCCACATCCCTCGGGACACGCCGAACGCCCGCGCCTCGTAGCTCACGGCGATGATCCTGCAACGCACCAAAACCGTGGGCGACAGAACGGCGGGGAGAGGGGAAAAGAGAAGGGAAGGGGAGAGCCGACAGCACGTACCCGCCGCCCTGCCACTGCTTGTACTGCACCACGGCGCAGGGCCGGCCGCGCAGCCGCGGGTCGTATCGCTGCTCCACCTGCATGAAGAAGCAGTCCATGTCCACCAGGGCCACCACGCGATCCCGGCCGCGCCACATCGCGACACACGCCGACACACGGCGGGACAACGGGGCGGGGCGGCCGGATGGAGGCGGAAGTGGCGTGCGGTGCACTCTGGGAGTTGTAGTTCGGATCGAGGGGGCGGTGCGCTCATCCCGGCACGCATGCGCGGAACCGCCGTGCCCTGGCGCGTGCGCCGCGTGCTCCCTCCTCCTCCTCCTCAGGGCCGCCCCCTCACGCAGCGCCGTCTCCTCTCGGCCGCAGGTGCCAGGTGTGTGGCGGGGCCGCCGCCATGTCCGCCGAGCAGGTGAGCAGCCTGTGCGAGCAGCTGGTGAAGGCCGTCACCGTCATCATGGACCCGGCCTCCACACAGCGGTACCGCCTGGAGGCGCTCAAGGTACGAGGTGCTACGGCCACGAGGGTGCACTCAGGGCCGGGCCATGGGGGCTGAGGGGGTACGTGGGGATGAGGGAGGCGGCGGGACGGGCTGGGGGCCTACAGCTGTCTGATGGCTATATATGTGTGTGTGTGTGTCCGTCTGATGGCTATATGTCTGTGTTTGTGTCTGTGTCTGTGTGTGTCTGTGTGTCCGTGTCCATCGGCAGTTCTGCGAGGAGTTCAAGGAGAAATGCCCCATCTGCGTGCCCTGCGGGCTGAAGCTGGCTGAGAAGACGCAGACGGCCATCGTCCGCCACTTCGGCCTGCAGATCCTGGAGCATGTGGTCAAGTACGGGCTGAAGGACGGCAGGGAATGGCTGTGGGGCGGGCTGGGGAGCTCTGTTAGCTCACCTCGTTGCCACATGTAAACATGGGGTTATCCGCAGGCCTTCAGCCTTCTCCATGCTAACAAAGAGGCTTTGTGGCAGCTCAATTCTGAGGGCCCTCTCTGCAGCCCTGGTGCTTTATGCTTGGCCGCTGCTTTCCAGTTGTGTTGACCCCAGAGGTGCCGGCAGCAGTTCTGTCATGTCATGACCATGTCCAGTGGAGGGCCACTAAGATGGTGAAGGGCCTGGAGCATCTCCCCTATGAGGAGAGACTTAGGGAACTGGGTCTATTTAGCCTTGAGAAAAGAAGGCTGAGAGGGGACTTGATCCAGGTTTATAAATACCTGAGGTGTGGGGGCCATAGTGGTGAGTCTGGTCTCTTTTCAGTAGTGCGTGGGGATAGGACTAGGGGTAATGGGATGAAAGTACAGCATAGGAAGTTCCGCATGAATGTGTGGAAGAACTTCTTTACAGTGAGGGTGACGGAGCACTGGAACAGGCTGCCCAGGGAGGTGGTGGAGTCTCCTTCTCTGGAGATATTTAAGACCCACCTGGACGCCTTCCTGTGTGACATGGTGTAGGGGGGCAGGGGGGTTGGACTCAATGATCTCTAGAGGTCCCTTCCAACCCCTACAATTCTGTGATTCTGTGACCTTTTCATTAAGGGTTTGGGCAGTGGTGGGCTGTAGGGTCCCATCCTCTCCACTTTAGGTAAAACAGTCCAATGAGAGTCAAGTTGGAAATGTTTAAACGTTTTGACTGCCCTTTTTCTCATCTCTTTGAACTCTTCTGATCAGGTACCGCTGGAACAACATGCCTCGTCTGGAAAAGGTTTACCTAAAGAATAACGTCATGGGTCTCATATCCAGTGTAAGTGCTTTCTGGTATCTGATGGGTCTCATATTTAGTGTGCCTTCTGGTCTTTGAGGCATGGTTTTTTCATTTGGAGGTAGAAAGTGGGAGCAAACAGGAGAATAGGTGCCTGTTTTCTAGCGTCGAGAACCTGAATTCAAGTCTGGAGTTCATTACTCTCTTGCTTTGCATCCCTGATTGTTCCAGTATCAGTATTAGCCATGTCACCTCACATGGCGGGAGCCTGTGAGGCATGTACAAGCTCCTTCTGGTTTCTTAGAAAGAGGTTCAGTAAACAGAGGTGTTTTATCCTTTGCAAGGGCACTGAAGCTGTTCCCTTAGTCATGTTTACGTTACAGTTGTGGTTGTTGTCATGACCGAGTGATTTCCCTTTGAGGAAATTCCTTTTGGTTCCCATCCCTCCATCTGTGGATGCTATGGAAAGTAGCAGTGCCACTCGAATTAACTGGGATGTAGATTGACCCTGTGCAGTTTTTCATTTGTTCTCTGTTGTTTAGAGTATTTGCATCCGCTGTGCAATTTTGTGTCGGAATTACAAGTGCCTCATGTTTGCTTGTGTGTGTAATTCTGCTCCTCTTCTCTAATAGGGAACTCAGAGCATTCTAGAAGAGGAAAGTCACATCAAGGATGTTCTGTCTCGCATTGTGGTGGAGATGATTAAGCGGGAATGGCCTCAGCACTGGCCTGATATGCTGAAGGAGTTGGATACTCTCTCCAAGCAAGGGGTATGAACCACAGCTGTCTGTCCTCTTCCAGTCTCTCCTGGTTTTCAGGAGGGTTTCAGTCTTCCATCACTGTGAGAAAAGCATCAGGAAAGCTCGGGGGCAGGGAGGCAGGCTGATGACAGGCTTGGGGAGTGCCTGTATGATTGTTATTCTAGGAGGGAGTTTTGGGAGAGAGATGACTCTTCTTTCTTCCTGAAATGTGACTTAAATCTTCACACAGTGTTTGCTTTCTATATCTCTGAGTTTGCTTCTGGGGATTTTAATGTTTCAACTGTGCTCACGGAGTGTGTTTCATTTTGGGCCATCAGGAAACTCAGACAGAACTGGTGATGTTCATCCTCCTACGTTTGGCAGAGGACGTGGTGACTTTCCAAACCCTGCCTACCCAGCGGCGGCGAGATATCCAGCAAACCCTCACCCAGAATATGGAGAAGATCTTCAGCTTCCTACTGTCTACCCTGCAGCAGAACGTCAACAAGTACAGGCGCATGGTGAGCGTCTCCTCTCATTGGCTTCAGTTGGTACTTGGAGGCAACTGGGAACTGGGGTGCAACCCACAAGTCTTGGGAAGCAAGTGTAGAAGCTGTCTGAAAGCTGCTGCTGTAGGTGTGAGGCAGGGATCTGCCATGCCCAGGGAAGGCTGTGCTGATTATAGCACAAAAGGCTGATAGGGTTTGCAGCAATGGTTTGGATTTGTAGTGTAAATGGCATGCGTACCTTCTGAGTGCTGGACTGTGCAGCTGGCTGACGCTTGGGGTGCACAGCTTAGCCAAAAGAGTTGTGGCAGGAACAGGTAGATTTGGGGTGGTTTGTGTAACAGGCAGTGGTAAAGAGCTGTTGTCCTGGGCACACATCTACCGTTGTTTGCTGCAGCTGTGATTGTGTCGATGCACCAAAATGTAGGAGTTTCTGGTGGCTCAGCAATGCATGTGGGCCTCTCTGGCCCATTCTTCCTGGAGTTCAGGTCAGGAGGCACTTTTCTGCCAAGGTGTGGTGAGGAACACTCTGCCCTTTTGTTTAAAGAGACTTTTCCTGAATTCTCATGTAGAGGAATATGGGTTGGTCAGGATGGATAGTGAAGGCAAATGCTACCCCACTCTGTTCTTCTGTGAGGGAAGTGAATTTGAGGGAGTGAAGCAAGTTCAGAAACCAATCTATAAATAGGTTCCTTAGGTGTATCTCTTGTACTTTCCTTTTGGTTTTTGATTTTTTTGTTGTTGTTCTGTGAACTGGAATCCAGAGTTGCTTTTAAATGTGAATCTAGGAAGGTGAAAAAACACGTACTACCTGCCCTCTGTTCTGATACATTGCTGTGCTCAACAAACTCTCCTGTACCGCAAGGCGTTTTTTGTGCAGTTTATGATGGTGGGTGGGCAACCCTGGTGTGTCTTTTAGCCTGGTTGAAATGCATTTCCAGGTAAGGTTTGAATTGCAGTGCTTAAGGTTCTGAAGTGTGGCTGCTTCTGCTAACGGTGGAATCTTTCTGATTGGCAAGGTTGGAGCACCCCAGGAACAAGAAGCCCTCACCACTCCACAGGTTAGCAGATCTTTGGGATGTTTGTGCACAGGGTAAACTCTGAGGGTTGGGTGTTGAGTTACCTACCAGCACACTGAGACTGGGGAGATGATGGACAGTTTCCCCAAGAGTGCCATCTGCAGTGCTTTTAAATATGTGGTTCTGCAATAGTGGTTCAGTTGTGAAACATTTGGGACACAACCAAATTAACATCAAGTAAATGTGCAGAATGCATTGATGGACAGTTTCCAAACCGAAGCCTTGCAGACAGAAGAAATTCTTATGGTGCGTTTGCATCTGAAAAGTGAATAAAACTTGTCTGTGTGAGGAGCTCAAACTGCGTTTGCAGTTTGCAGGTAATATGATGCAGGTGGTGCATTGCCACTGTCAAGTGTTTGAGACTGGGAGTCAGGCCGTAAGCTCTCGCCCCAGCTCTCTTTCCAGCTCCATTCTGACTATGGACAAATTACTCATCCATTTCAGAAACTAATCTTGGTAGATCAAAGCCACCAGCGTCATCGGAGGCTCTGTCTTTAAAAGGTCAAAACCTTCTTCTCTGGTAGCTTCCAGGAAGCACCAGAATGCCTTTTCTTCTTGTCCCTCATGTCTCCCTGGTGCCTGCTGACTGGAATGTCATCTTTTGGATGAGAAGTAAACTGTGGCCTAACTTGCAATTGGAAGACCTGATGGCGGGCTGCAGAAGTGGTTATGATGGCTGTAACAATGTGAGCAGGAGGCTGTTGCAGCCTCTTTCATTAGGGAGCTGATCCACGAAGTTGCATCTGGCTGCATTGTTGAGAACAAGCCCATCCAGCACTGGCTGGGAATAAGCGTGTTTTGTAGCTGCTCATTTACCATCTCTCTGTTGTTTTCTTTTTCAGAAGACTGATCTGGCTCAGCAGCCAAAGGTGAGTGGAGCTGTTCAGGGTTTAGTGCATTAGTCATTCTTAAAATCAAGATTGTTTAGAAACAGGCTTATCCTAGGCTTTGAATCTCTTACTTGCAGATGGGTTTGTTCACCCATTGTAGAAATTGTTGAGAGGTGAATGATAAACTAAGTGGAAAAATGCCATGATCTGAGCTGATGTCCTCTGTGTGGGGACTTGGACCCTTTTCCTGCCTCCTCATTTTCTCAGGACAGTTTCTGATACAACTTTTTTAGAGAGTGCACGGTTTTAGGTGGGAATTGGTGTTTCTCCTTAGCTCTGACCTTTTGCCTCTGTTCGCAGGCCCAAGCAAACTGCCGTGTGGGGATAGCAGCACTCAACACCCTGGCTGGCTACATTGACTGGGTGGCCTTGAGCCACATCACAGCGGACAACTGCAAGCTCTTGGAGATGTTGTGTCTGCTCCTGAACGAGCCTGAGCTCCAAATAGGAGCAGCAGAGTGTCTCCTAATTGCTGTCAGCAGAAAAGTGAGTTCTTCCTCCTCAGCTCCTCTTTGTTTTCCTCCTAAATATGTGTATATATGTATACACCTCCTATATAATTCTTTGGACTGAACAATGATGTCTTCGCCATTTTATTTAAGGAAACAAAGTTAAAATTTGACTGCTTTGAGTCAGTGACACTTGTAGTGAATGCCATGCCAGCACAACGCTTACAGCAGTTGTTGGAATGCTCCAGCTTCTGTGCTTCCCTCTCAGCGTTTTAGGTCCCCATTAACTTTAGTTTTTCCATTTTCTGCAACTGAGAAGTGGGAAACACTGTCACCTAGCTGTGTCATCTAGAAGCTCAGATCAATGGCAGCAGGATCTAAGCAGGTGATTTGACCCATACATTCACAAGCAGCTTATGTGTCAAGGCTGAGTATTTATCAGCTGCCGGTCTGCAGTGAAGAAGAATTTATGTCAGAGAATCAAACCTTCATTTTTAAGTTCCTGTGATGGGGTTGCTGGGGGGGGGGATTGTTGAAATTAAGGGAACCCTTAGTTATTTAGTTATTTTTGTTACAGTTTTTAATGAAATCCTTTTGTGGGTTGCAAGCTCCTCTCCAGGTGAAAGAACAACTGAGGATCTTCCAGACTCAATTGCAGATGGGAATAACTAGTTATGCTCTAATCAAAGCATTTGGTTTACTTTGTACACAGGGGAAGTTGGAGGATCGGAAACCTCTGATGGTCTTATTTGGAGACGTTGCCATGCACTACATTCTCTCTGCTGCCCAGTGAGTACCATCCTGCTGTGATTCTTTCAAACAGAACTGTGTACTAATAGCTTTCTAGGTGTAGTTTGCTGGGGAAGCAGACAACAAAACCATTGCTTAAAAGAAAAGGAAAAAAAACACCCTGAAAAACTGCTGTTTTTTTTCGGATCCAAAATTGTAGGACAAAGTGGGGTAAATACATCTGCTTCGCCAAGCTTCTTCTGCTAGCCAGAAATCAGGATCAGAGGGACTCAGAAAGAAAGAAAGTTTTAGAAGTGTCAGTTGTCAATGTGGCAGTTTTTTTTATGGTAATAGCAAAGAAAAACCCACCTCTATAGAATCTAATAGTTCTAGTGTTCTCTTATCTACAAGATAGTTGGTGTACCTGTTCTTACAGCATGAATAACTGTGACCCTGTTTTTCCATTTTTCCTCGTTCCCAGGACAGCAGATGGTGAAGGTCTGGTGGAGAAGCACTATGTTTTCTTGAAGAGACTTTGCCAAGTTTTGTGTGCACTGGGCAGCCAACTGTGTGCATTGCTAGTAAGTCTCTACTGAATTCCAGCAGCAATCCTAGCAAGGACAGTTGTGTCAGTGTTGAGATGAAAATGCACACCGCTACTGTGGTTACTATACTGACTTCTCAATTCCTGCTCCCCCGGTTCAGCACGGTTTTTCTATAGCAGGGAAGGCAGACTTGCTGAGAGCTACTGCTTGTGAGGGGACTGAGATAGCCAGCCTGTGCGAATCTAACAGAGCAGAGAATTCTCACAAAGAGGGAAAATGAAAAATAGAAATAAACAAATTGAGAATGGATCCCTAGCAAGAATGGGCAGCAAACAAATGGTGAGCTATTACTTCCAGTGTGGGTTCTTAGTCCATTCAGAAGTAATGAAACAGGGGTTTGAATCCTTTCACACTGATCCACTTGCGAGAGAAGGTACTGAGTTGTACAGCTCCGGAATGGGGATCTCCAGGGCGCTGGGTTGTGTTATCTTAGTGAGGAGCAGCACAACCTTGATTTTATGGCATCGAGTGAAATTTCCTGACAAATTTAGCAGAAAGTTCCTGGTAAGAGATGTTCACCTGTTCAACACAGGAGCCATTTGGAGGAATGGAAGTGAAATCCTTTGGATGTGTCTGCATGTTTGCAGTTTGTGGTTAAAAAGTCTCCAGTTTAGGTGCTGATGGGTGGGAGCAAAGCTGATACTTGGCGACAGCAGCAGTGGTTATGAATTTGGTATTTGAGAAGTCACCCTTTGCTCTTAAAATGAACATGGTATTGTCAGCAGCACCCCCAAGCTGGTCAACAGAATTTGCTGCTCCTTAGGCTGCTAGTTGCAGAAAAAACCTCGCTGTTCTATTGTTTTGCCTCTTCTTTTAGTCTATGGCCTTGGATATAAGCATTCGTGCTTTACCCAAAGCAATCCTGCTTCACCCATGCCACTTCTGAACCCAGAGTGACATGTAGTTAGTATCCTTTATAAAACTTTGTCTTTGTAACAGGGCTCAGATTCTGAAGTGGAAACACCCGCCAACTTTGGAAAATACCTTGACTCATTTTTAGCCTTCACAACTCACTCCAGCCAGGTACGTAAACAACCAAAAATCTTGTGTAGGTCTCTGTAAGAATGTGTGAAAGCATAATTAAACTAACCTATGGAAGGCAGTAGAACTTCTTCTGCCTGGTATTGCTTTCCAATCTCTCCATTTCAGATAACAAACTGTAAGACTGAGTGGTTTCTCCTCCTTTACTACCCCAGTAGCAATGGTATCTGACAGAAAAGGGCTGAGTGGAGAATCTGGTGCAGTATTTGCAACTGACGCTGGTATTTATTTGGAGAGATTTTTGCCTTTCTGAAAGTTTGGATTGAGCCTGCAGGGTGCCTTGGCCTCACATAAATAGTCAGTGTAGTTTGTCCTTGCCTACCGACTGCAACACTGGAATGTTAGCAGTGGAGATCGCAGTACTGAAATCCTTCTCCATTTTGTTCTTTTTCCCTCTCTTCCCCATCCAGTTTCTGTGCTCCTCCACCCAGATTACATGGGGAGCCCTATTTCGACACGAGGTTCTCTCCCGCGACCCCTTGTTGCTGGCTATGATCCCCAAGTATCTTCGTGCATCTATGACCAACCTTGTGAAGGTATGTGGGAACTCTGGGCAGACTGGTGTGAGAAAATGGTTATGTGAACATGGCCTGTGGCTTATGAGGGAGAAAAGATATTTTTAGTGTGAATGCCAGAGACGTGGTCTCTGCTGAGGGCAAGATCCCAGGCTGCTGAGCAAACAGCTCCATCTTGGCATTTTGCTCTCTGCTCTTTCTGTCTTCATCTCCTTGAAGTGGCATTAGCTGTGATGATCAGCTTCTCTTCCTCTCTTGTCCACTGTATCTCCAGGTGGGCTTTCCCTCTAAAACAGACAGCCCTAGTTGTGAATACTCTCGTTTTGATTTTGACAGCGACGAGGACTTCAATGCCTTCTTCAACTGTAAGTTGCTCTCACTCCTTGCGGATGTTGCTGTGTGTGCCTTTCCTCTTGTTTTCAATTGCTGGCTGAGTTTGGAGACTGCTGTGTAGGCTTGGTCAGCTTCCAGTTGTATCCTATTTCAGCCTCAGACTTGGAGCTGAATGAATTTGGGGTTTTCCCATGGAAGCTCAGGCATTTCCTCTTACGGTTTCTCTATCGTATTTCACTTACTGGCCAGCTGAGAGGCCAAGTAGCATTTAGTGTTGAAGATATGCCTTGTGGTGACCTAGATAAGGAAAAGAAATGGCCTGGAGTCCTGTTCAAGTTAGGAAAGGAAAGCAGCTTATAACAGATTGTCATTCCAGAAAGAAAGTCTGTCCTGATCCTTCTAGGGAGGTTTTGGTTCAGTACTGATGGCAAGGATTGAGCATATAGAATAGCTGATCTTAATCATAATCCTAAACCAGCAGATGGAGAAGGTTGTAATTATTTTGCATTTGCTTTCTTCTTGTGTTTTAATTCCTCTAAATGAGGTTGGCTGTCTCTGGTTGGTGTAGTTTGATTCTTACTTAAATTATCTTTTAGAGTTATGTCTGAGTGTTGCATTTTTGTATCATTCATTAGATTATTCATTTTATTTAGCTGTAATTAATCTGGTTGTGTGTAAATCAAAAGGCTGAATGTGCAGGGATGGGATTTGAGATTGTTTAGGGGACTTAAATGGTCTTGACATTTTTTAAGATGCACGTGAAAATTGGCTTGAAACATAAAGTGGAACTATTGGAAACATAAAGTAGAATGATACTGTTGAACAGTGCAAGCTGGATCTGTAGTGAGTAGAGCTGTTCCTTTTGTGTGGTCTTGTCCTGGAATGCCTTGGGACAAATTACATACCTGTCTTGACTTTGCTTTTGCTCCTATCTTTGAAAGTGAAAACAAGGCTTCCTGCTTTGGGGTGGGTTGTTTGTTCTTTTTGAGTTAGTGTTGGCTTAGGAGCTTTTAGAACCTGTCACTGCACTGGGGTGAGTTGAATAATGTGGGGAAAAAAGTGCATTTAGCAGATGCAAGTGATAGTCATCAAATAGGTATCAAATCTGTTTGATATCTGCGTGTCTTATAATGCTTTGCAAGCAGCAAACATATCATTTAAGGGTTATTTTTCTAGTGAATAGCAGAGACTCAGTTTTATTAAGTCTGGGTTTAGTGTAATTTTCGTAACTTGTAATTGCACTTGAATTGAGTTTGTTTTTATGTTAATCCATTGCCCTTCAGTCATTTATATCTCTTTGAAAACAAATGTTCGTCTTGTTATAGCTAGTTTACTCACTGTTTATCTGAGATTGCTATGCAGCTATTGACAGAGCAACAGACAAAAATGTTCCCAGGTCTGCAAAGCTGCAGGTGAGCTTTGGGGAGGGAGCATTTGTAGCACCAGCTTGTTACAAGGTTCACCATCCTTCACTGCAGCTTTCCGAGCCCAGCAAGGAGAAGTGATGAGGATGGCTTGTCGTCTTGACCCTCTAACTGGCTTCCAAATGGCTGGGGAATGGCTGAAGTACCAGCTCACAGCTCCTGTTGATACTGGACCCATGAACTGTAAGTATTTGGGGAACAAAAGAAAAAAGTGAACATTTAATTCAAGCCAGGAAGGAACTTCTTTGGCTTTTCTTCATTCTTTCTTTTGGAGGGGAGTCAAGAGACTGCAGCAGGTTTTCAGGCTTTCAGGGTCTGTGCAAGTTAAAAACAAAAGCAAACTGAAAAATTATTGTTTGCAGTCTGCTTCTGAAATAGCTACTGCAGAGCTCCTGGTGAGCAGGAAAGCTCCTTCTCCACATATCATTTTTCCTTCTGATACAGTTTTGCAATTATTTGGGCCTTGCTGTCTCTGTAGCACTAGTTTTGTTCAGAGTTCTGCTTGACTGGCGGATCTCTCTGTCAGTCACCTTGAAGGAAGGCAGCTTTGTGTTCTACAAAGGCACGGTGACATCTGTGTCTTAGGTTCCCCAGTAAGGCAAATTGCTCTGGAGTAGCTTAGTTGCTTCCAGTACATCCCTGCTAGACATCTACAGGCGGAGCTGTGTGACAGAAATAGTTGGGCACGCTAAAATGATGTGGTGTGGGAGCTTATAAGCCTGGTGTTGTGCATGAGGAGAGGAACGTGATGAGAGATGCATTGTTCTCTTCCTTTCAGCGAAGACAGGTGAAGGTGTCTGCTCCATCTTCTCTCCATCCTTTGTGCAGTGGGATGCCATGACCTTCTTCTCAGAGAGTGTCATCAGCCAGATGTTTCGGACCCTGGATAAAGACGTATGTGAACCACGTGTTCTCTTGCTCTCCTGCCTTGTTCTGGGTTGACTTAAATGGTGTTGGTTTTTGTCAGCCATACTGTCCTTAAAACCACTGTCATTAATATTTACCTCCATGCAGAAAAAACATTAGTGAGTCCTTCTCACCCTTCCTTAGATGGGACTAATCTCACATTGGCTTACTGCATCCAATATGCTTTGGTTCTGGATGGTGTGCCGTGAGAAGTCACTGGAGATGGCCTGCTTTGACACAGTGCCTTGTTAGAGGAGGGCTGCTTAAGCAAACATTTTTTAAGTTTATTCTTTTAAATCATCTTCAAGTTTGACCCATTTCTTCTTTTGTTTTCTGTATTTTTATCTGAGTGAGGTAAATTCATGCTGAGGTAGTGGGAGATCAGGAGATCAGGTGAAATTTCTCTGCATTCTGTACATAAGGCAAATCAGAAAGAAAGCATTTTTTCCTCATAGTCTCATGTAGACTGGTTGGATTTTTGTTCCGTTAGACTACACTTTATTATTCTAATCACCATAATGTATTTGCGTGGGTTGCTGTAGTTGGTTAAGCATGGAATCTGTTGAATAGTTAAAAGGAAAACTGGGAGCCAGAGAGGGGAAAATAGCCTTTCCCAGAGATACAGGCAACACTGGGGATTTCAGATGGATGTTTCAAGGTTGCTCTAGCAGCAATGCCAGTGCTTGCTATCCACCTTCTGTCAACAAGTGTACATAGCATGCAGGTAAACTGAGGTTTGCATTGCTTTTCTTTCCACTTTGGAGAACAGTTGCCTTCATCTGAGAGGCCTGATATCACAGCACCAGCAACTCAACCTCATTCTTAGGAGTTCTGTGGTATGTGCAACAGGCTGAAGCAGTGAGCATTTCCTCCTCTTTTTCTCTCCTCCCTCCCCATCCCCACCTCTGTAGGAAATCCCAGTGAATGATGGCATAGATCTACTGCAGCTTGTCCTTAATTTTGAAACAAAGGATCCTCTCATCCTGTCCTGTGTGCTCACCAATGTCTCTGCTCTATTCCCATTTGTCACTTACCGACCAGAATACCTCCCACAAGTACTTTCCAAGGTAGGTACTTGCAGACCATGCTAAAATCAAGTAGGTTTTTAAGGAACCGTGGCCCTTTTATCAATTGGAGTAGTTTAAACCTCTTGACATTCCTCTTAGGGAATCTGTTGTGTTAAAAAACAGTAAAACAGATTGAATTGAAACAGTGTCAAATAACAAAATTTTGCAGTTTCTAGCTTTAAATCTCAATGTTAAGTGTACACTGCAGGCAGTACAGTAAACATCATGGTTTATTTTGAGGTTTCTCTGTGATGATGGTTAGTCTTTCTTTTTTGTCAGGGGTTCCTTATTGACTAATGAAATCACTCCAAAGTCAGTGATCTATTTGTTGAGCTCAAAACAACCAAAACTGATAGATATTATTTGCAAATGACATGAGCTTTAGGATTTTTCCTTCCTTTTCTCACAGCTGTTTGCTTCAGTTACCTTTGAAGTTGTAGAAGAAAGTAAGGTATGTCTGAATTAATCTCTACTTATCTGCTATAACAGTTGGATCAGATTGCATTTTATTTAAGAGCATGCTGAATTTGCAGACTCTGCTATAGTAGCTTCTCAGCTATAGCCCTGCTTCTGGAAAGGGGGCTGTGGAGTCCAGACTTGAATGATCTTTTGTTGGTTGACATAGCCTTACAAGCTTTGACTCGCAAACTTAGATGGCTAAAGGTGTGGTCTGAGGCCAGTGCACTGTGTCCTCAAGTCTATGCTGCTCCTCCTGAGAGTAAAATGTATTCATTAGCTGCTGGTAGATTTCAGTGGCTGGTATACATTACTATGAGCAATGTTTGTAAAGCTGCCTTTTACCTAAGGGGGATGCTTTTAATCCTGATAAAGTCAATAAGACCCCGAGCATCCTCATCCTGGAGTGCAGCTTGTCAGAACATGGGCTTTTGGGGCTGGCTACAGCTTCAGAGCAAATTAGTTGCTGTGCGGTTGGGGTGTGTGTGGAAACATTAGGCATTATTTTTTATGTGTACTCAACAGTGAAGAAAACTCTACATAATACGTTTGTTTCTTGAAGATACCCTGCATTTTTCTGAACTTTTGTTTTGTTGCATTGAAGTTTGTTGTGTCTGTCCAGGCTCCCAGAACTCGAGCAGTGAAAAATGTGAGAAGGCATGCATGCTCCTCTATCATAAAGATGTGTCGGGATTACCCTCAGCTTGTCCTGGTATGTACATTCAGCTCTGTCCTGCCTCAATTTCAGCTGGATTTTGTGGGATCTTCAGTTTCCTTGGAAACAGCCTCCGTTTTCCTTCAAGGAAACAATCCTGCCACAAAAGTGGTGGTGTTTTATTCCCTGCATCCTGCCCTACCACAATCCCAACAATTTTCTGCCTGAGAAGCTGAATAGTGAAGTGCTAAGTTAAATCCAAAGGAGATGATGGTGAGGAACAGGCAAGCAGCACTGGGTTCACTTTATGTGACTTGTTCACTGAGTTTCTGCTTTACCACTTATTTATGCTAGTCTCAGTTCATTCTTTAGCTGAAGACAGTTCTTGTCTGCAGCAGCTATCAAGAGCTGGTAGGTGTATCTTCTATAGGATGATGATAGAGGGGCTGGGAAGAAGAGATGTTCTTGTAGGCTGAACATTCAGAAACACTAGAGGCTGAGATGGAGCGTTTCCTGTGTAGAGAAAAATTAGGCACGCTGCTCCAGCTGTTATGAATGGCACAGTACACCCCAGAGTTTTTCCCCCTGCCTTCCCCGGTTGTTCTCCTCCACACCAAATACATGACTTTTTCAATTGGATGTGTTTTCTAGCCCAACTTCGAGATGCTGTACAACCATGTGAAGCAGCTGCTCTCCAATGAGCTACTTCTGACACAGATGGAAAAGTGTGCCCTTATGGAGGCACTTGTCCTCATCAGCAACCAGTTCAAGGACTATGAGCGGCAGAAAGCTTTCCTGGAGGAGCTCATGGCCCCTGTTGCTGGCTTATGGCTCTCCGCAGAGATGCAGAGGTATGGGTCACTATTCAGAGCTCTGAGTTGGAGGTATTACAGAGATAGTGTGGTATCCCAGTAAAGAGCTTACATACCAAAAGAAGGTGGTGAGATGCTTAAATACCTCCTGTGCTCTGGGGCAGTCACTGTGTGCTAGTAGCTCTCCTGACATTTAAAAATTGTTAGCTGAGTCTAAATGCTGTTTGTTGAATCTTGCTGGGGAAGAGTGGTTTAAAATGATAGGACGCTTGCCAGCATGCTCAAAGTATTTGCAGAAAGTGAGATGTAAAAGATCTTCGCTTATATCCAGATGAAGCTGGGAAGCTGTGCTGTCCTGCAGCCCTGGGCAGCTGGGCATTTACAAGTGTTGACGCGGCAATGAAAAGATTCAAAGGTCTTGTGTTCCTATGCCCTAAGAGATGTGCTGTCTTTTGCTGCTAGAGTTCTCTCGGATCCTGAAGCCTTTATCTCCTATGTGGGTGCAGACAACAAAATTGCTGATCCAGTCATGGAAGATCCTAGTGGCCTGAACCGCTCTAGAGTGAGTATTGTACCAGGAAAGGCATTATCCAGAGAGAGACAGGACCTGCTGTTTTCTCTTGCAAAGAAACCACCAAAGTTTGTTCCTGTCACCATGTTCATTTGTTAAGTGAAGCACACTAAGTCATCCTTAGGTAGAAGCATCCCATGCTTACTTAAGTAATGCCAAGTGTTGTTTTTGAGATGGGATGATGATGGGTTTCTCTGAAAACATATTTATTCAAGTTGTGCTCTGACTGAATATGCTCTGTTCACATCTCTTGGTGCAGATAAGCTTTTGTGTGTACACCATTCTGGGAGTTGTGAAACGAGCTCGTTGGCCTGCAGCTATGGAGGAGGCAAAAGCTGGAGGATTCCTGGTCGGGTACTTGCCCAGTGGAAGTCCAGTCTACCGCAATCCCTGTACTGAGCAAGTCCTGAAGCTTTTTGACAACTTACTTGCTCTTATAAGGTGGGTCAACTTGACTTCAAATCATTCATGTTGGCTTAAGAATTTCTGAAAGCTAAGCTGTGATAAATAGATTGTATGCTCAGAGCATGTTCCCTCAGTGAAGCCAGTGGGAATGCAGGCTGGTGCAGGTGCCCAAGTACTGTTCCTGACTGTTAGTGGTGGGGAATAGCACTGGGGTAACTGGAGCCTTCTTGAACATTCATTGGCCTGGCCTACAAGAGTCCATTAAAGCCAATGGGAGCTTGGGCTAGGGTTGCCTCCCCCACCTTTACTGATATATATCTGCACACAGTTAATCTTTACTTGACTAACATCTCTGCTCTGCCCTCAGCCCCTGCCAGGCCACCTCTCCAGCCACCACCAGGGCAGTCCCAGCTCTCATCACATCCTTTTTGTGTCGTTCTCTCTTCAGAGTGAAATCAAGCTGGTTTTCTGAATGTGAATGTCAGTTTCCTAAAACACTGCCTGCTATTGAAACCAGTGATCAATACATACTCTCAAGCTGTTGCTGCCTTGCAGTTACTCTCTGCACACCACTGGTGTTTTATACATTTAGGGCAGTCAGAGGAGGGAGAAACATAAGGCAGAAAAGAAGAATCCAGAATAACACCATTCCCACATTTATAAATCAGGAATTAGTCTCGGAGTAACTGCTGACAGTGGGCTTTTGCCAGTGTCTGGCATAACGCTTCTAGAGCTGTTCTGTTAGATAATGCTACATATTGCTTACCTGGAAACTTAAGGTCTGTCGTTGGCAGGAGTCTGTTGAGAAAAAGCCTTTTCTGATACGCTGAGATATTTCTGCTCCCAAATCTGTGAGGAGGGGGCCCTTATTACTCATGCTGTGTCTAGGCAGCTACATTTGATAGTCACTAATGAGCTCAAGACTGCTGCTTCCAACGAGAAGCAACACACTGGACAGGTAGGACAGGCACATGCTGTATTGGCCCATTTCCAGCATTGCTTCTCATCTCATAGCTCCACATAGCTCATCAAGTGGTACCTTGGCCTGTGGGCAGGACTGAACCATCTTGTTATGGCTGTGGCCCAGAGGAGCAGTGCTTGTGATGGGTTTGCATTTGATCATGGAAGGCTGAGCTTTTGGGGCAGGTTGTGTAGAGTAGGCTGGGTACCACCCTGAGCAGTGGGAGCTTTGTGCAGCTTCTTCTAGAGCATGCAACATTCACTCTGTGTAACTTCACTCAGATGTATCCAGGCTTTTCTTGAGGCTGTGCACTCCAGAGAGAACCAATGGCTGATGGTGACTGAGAGATCCTCCACTTGATGCCTTTCCTGGCTGCTGCTGGACGTAGAGGCCACTCCATATGACTACTGCAAACTCAGCGGTGTTCACTGTAAAAGTTGATGATTTTTACGTCTTTCTGGAGAAGCAGGAGCTGGTGCTGTGGTGTTTCTTGGTGCATCCTTTGCTGGCTTTGGGTGCTTTTTCCATGTACTGCTCAGGCTATCCTTAAAATAGACTGTGCAAGAGAACGTGGGATTTGCAGCAGCCTGTCAGCAGATGAAAAATACAGAGACATGGAGGACAGCTGGCTGAAAGCATCCTGCATTGAGGATGCATTAATTAACATGGTTGCATTACTGCAAGGGGATGGATGCTTCTCTTATCTCTGTGCCATCCAAGTCCAGTGCTGCTTATATGCAGGGGAGCAGGTTTGGAAGTCCCTTTGCAGATGGTGTTAGCTGCTGCATAAGTAAATCTGCAAGCAGCAGCTGCACAGGTCCTTCTGAACAGCTGAACTGAACTCTGTGTCAGGCACCAGGATGCAAAAAAGGGCATTTTCCAGGCAGAGCAGTTGGGTCTGCTGCACTTTGGACACTGTGTGGCATTTTTCTGCTGTGTTTGCAGATGGAAGCAGTGAAAGTTGCTGAACTGTTGGGTTTTGGCCAAAGTAAGTAGCTCGATGGTGAGAACAGAAAAGCAAGATGAATGATAGATAGTCCAGGTAATAAGGAAGATAAATTACCTTTGAGTGGCATGGACAGCATGGTGTTTCCCCTGCCAGCCTGTATTTTAGTGTCTAGCCATCTCAGTAGCTGTGTCTGCTGAATGATTTTGAAGTTGCTTTGTTAATCACTGCAGCTTTTTGAGTGATGATTCTCTTTCCCTGTGTGGTACAGCATTTCATCCAACTGCTTTCTCTCTTCTGGTTCTCTTTTGGGTTTAAACCCAACTTACAGTCTCAGATCACCAATTCAATCTTGCCTTTAGATGAAGGCACTTCCAGAGTCAGCAGTTACATTAACTGATCAGCACGGTACCGTCATTGTGTTGGGATTTACCTGTGTTTTCAGTTGTTGGGGTTTTTTTATTGTTTTTCGTTCTCTTACAAATGGACTGAAGAAGCGAATTCTTTGCACCAAGGCTTTTCTGGACCTTCTCTTGATGTGTTAGTGACAACATCAAGGCATCAGTGCTGGTGGGATTCTGTAGCATTTTCAGTGTAGACAACTCAAGGTCTAAATCAAGACTTCAAGCACAGACCATTCCAAAGGACTCATCTTTCAGCCTGTAAGCCCACTTCTTTAAGCATCAGTCACTCTTTCCAGCAGAGCTGTGGCCGTGTCAGAAAACACATGACCTGAAGTCTTGCAATATCCTTTGCTTAAAGTGTAAAACATCTCTTGAATTTTGATTCTCCACACTGTCCCGTGTGTGGGATGCCCAGGAGTGCTGCACACTGATGAGTCTTGGCTGGACCATGTCTTGGGGCTACATCTCCATCGCATACAAGGGTTGTTGGATGCTGTTTTAACTCCCATGGGGAGCTGACGGATCAGCCTTGTTCTGTTACCAAGGGGACCGTGCTAAAATGTGAAGGGAGATCTTCAGGATGCGACTGTCTGACCTTCCTGCTGAGGCCAGAGCAGTGGGGTCCCAGGGTGCACCCCACAATGCTGCAGTCTTTGAGTTTGTCCCACTGCCTGCGTGCTCTACGAGGCAAAGCCGACAGTGGCTATGGGGGCAGCAGGAGATATACAGGAGGAGAGGTGGTTTTAGTGGCTAGGTTTCAGATAGCTTCAAGCAGAAATGCACAGTTTCTGAGTCATCGAAACTGCATTGTCCAAACATTTGGAAGAGGGGCTGCTCCCTGGTCTCCCTTGGGAAAAATCAGCTTCTGTCCCCTTTGAGGCCTGTTGCATGGTTTGAGACCCAGCCCAGAATGAGAGTATGAGTGGCTAAGAAGTGATTTGTGTAACTCTTACGACTCTAAATACTTGCCTTCCTCACGTGCAGTGAGCAGGGAAGTATGAAATACATAGAAAAATGGGGTAGCTGTTGTTTTGGAAATAACTCAGGCTCTCTGCAAACTCAGGCAGTGATCGCTGCATTGGGATTGCCAGGATTGTCAACAGAGACCTTCAAACACTATAACAAAAAATCATTAAGACATGAGTGAAAGCTGAGACTCTGAGAACATCCTGAGGTCTACCCGCGCTCCCTTCCCCCAGCCATTCCCATGTATCCCCCCTGCTTTGGGAAACGCTGCTCTAGGGGGAGATACTGAGTTGCCCTTGATCACCTCTAGCAGCAGGTACAATGGCATTGCAGTTTTGGAGGAGGCTGCAGGATTTGTGCTGTGTGCAGCTGGCGACACCCAGAGTGGAGGTCTGAGGTCTCAAAGGAGAGAGGTAGGTGAGAGAGACACCCCCTACCGAGTCCAGCTCTGCGTGTCAGTGCCCTGGCTAAGAGAGGACCCATTTTGGCCTGGATGGCAAGAACCGGCCACCTGTGGCGGAATTGGTGTCCCTCTCGGAGAGCTGACCACAGCCACCTCCTGATGACGTGGAGTTGTTCCCAAGTTGGATGCGTTGTCCAGGGGCAACTGTGTCTGCCACGAGCAACACCTGCATTGGACCAGTGTTCTCCCTAGAGCCCCTCCAATGCCGCCTGCCATTCTGGGGACTGTGACCCATCCCTGAGGGGCAGTGTGTGTATTCGGAGCTGAAACGGCCCCTCCCTCTGCAGGGGACTTAGGTACAGAAGATCTCTTGAGATGACAGAGTCTGTGTCTTGTCGGTTTTTAAAGCACATTCATATCCCTTTGGCCAAGCTAATAGGCTGTTGCCGAAATAAGTAGAAGGGGCTGCCAGGAGATTTGGGACATGAGGTGGAGTCACTCCATGTCTCTATGGGGTGAGCTTCCCCAGTATTTTTGCAGGTGGGGAAGGGGGATCCCATGCACACGTGCTTGGTCTCACCTTCCTCATCGTCTGCTTCAGGAGCTGTTCACAAGCTGAAGGAGAGGATCCCACTGTCAAGGGCAAAAGGGGTTGACCCAAATGAATATAAACCAAATGCTCTTCTGTTTCAGGACTCACAACAATCTCTACACGCCAGAAATGGTGGCTAAGCTGGGAGAAACATTTGCAAAAGCCCTAGACATGCTGGAGGTAGAGAAGAACGCCATCCTAGGTAAGGAGCTTCTCTTTAGGAATGTGTGGGCAGGTTCTTTGGGGCTATCTGAGAAAGTAGTCCGCTGATGGGGGCTGGAGAGCCAGCTTTTTCACAGTGTTTGCAGTTCAGTTCTGCTTTGAACCTGCTGAAATGGAAAACTACTAGTCTCAAACAAACCTATTTTTTCTGCAGGAAATAAAGGGCTTTCCACCAAGGTGTTTACCAGCTGGGCAGGAGTCTGTGCAGTGTGGCTCTTAAGGCTGCGGAGTCTGGGGTAGTTGTAAATGTCTGCCTCTGAGTAGTGCTCAAGCAGGAGTGAGTGCAGAAACTTGCCCCAAAGGGTAGGAGCCAAGTCCTGCAGTATGGCCCTGTGACTTACTAAACAGACTTCTGAAGCCTTCTTAAAATAGTCTGAACACAGAAGCCCTTCCAACCCATCAGAACAGAGCAGCCTTGTGGATAAAAGTGTAAAGCATTTCTCTTGAATCTGCCCTCTTAGGGGTGTCCTGGTCCCCTTTCAGCAGTGCAGCTGAAGTTGACTTTTCCCCACAGGTCTCCCTCAGCCTCTACTGGAGCTTTATGACTCTCCTGTTTACAAAACCGTCTTAGAAAGGATGCAGGGTTTCTTTTGTACCCTCTACGATAACTGGTAAGAGCGCTGGATACCCCAACACAATCCAACGTTGCACAGCTGGAACAATGGGCTGTTGCTGGGTGCTGACATGTGCACAGTCTTGTGCTTTCCACGTGCACTGCCTTCTCTAATATCCAAGTGCTGGGTGCAGTGGTGATCTACACTTGGTGGTTGTAGCCTACCACATACATAGAACACAGTCACTAGAGAATGTACCCCAAAAAGTGCATCTGCTTTTTAGCTCTTCCACGTCATGTGTGAGCATCCATCAACACTTGAAAGTGCATTTTACTACTTAACTGCGCACTGAATCATTGTCCCTCTGCAGATATCCCAGGAACAAAAAGAAAAAAGAGATATTATGCTAAAATTGATATTGTTTAAGAAACTTGATAGTGTTTAAGACCGTGGCAAATATGTAATCTCGAGGTGACAGCTCTTGCAGCCTTTCCAGGTCATACTCTCAGGGTACCTGTTCTCTGGCACAGCTGCAATTAACCTGCTCTTCATTGCAGTTTCCACATACTGGGAAATGCAGGCCCATCCATGCAACAGGATTTCTACACAGTTGAGGGTCTCGCCGCCCAGCTCATCAGCTCAGCTTTCATCAACCTCAACAACATTCCTGATTACAGATTGCGCCCTATGCTCCGTATCCTTCTGTCACTGCCTTGGGCCGGCCAGGGAGGCTTTGAGCATGTAAATTGAACACCTGGTGGCTGATATTATTTTAAGTGTGGCCAGGACAAAACAGTCAGAGGAAGAAGCTGTCATTTTGCACTTGGGCTGGGTCATGCCATTTCCTCCCACTGCCCTGTAGGTGCTGTTTAGTGAGTAGCTGTTGGCAGTGGGAGGGAGGGAGCGGGCCCTTCGCCTTCCCAGAGGAGCCCAGCTTGCTGTCAGTTGGCCTAGTAGAACGAGCTGCTTTGGGCAGTGTAGCAGCAGGCCGTGTGTGCTGCATCTCTTCCTTAACTGGTCTGTGCAGGTGTGTTTGTGAAGCCCATGGTACTTTCCTGCCCTCCAGAATACTACGAAACCCTCGTCTGCCCCATGCTGGGACCACTCTTCACCTATCTGCACATGGTAAGAAAACAGATTGATCGATGGTTGCTTCTTGGCAGCCCTAACTCCTTGTAGCAGCTGGCAGCAAGCAGAGTGTGAGAGCTTCTGTGTCTCCCCAAAGTCAGCAGAGACAAGAGCAGAGCCTCAGTACTGAATGTTTCGATGCAGTTTTGTGGAGTGGATTTTTAGATGTTCGAACTCTGGCTTTCCCACAGCATTCCTTGCTGTGAACTCAAACTGCTGGTTATTGGATCCTCAAACTTCAGCCATGAGAACATGGAAGCGGGAGGCTTTTGCCTGTGTCCCCACATTTTCTTGACAGCTCGCTTGGATTCTGTGTCAACACAGACACATCTTTGTGGCTGTCCATCACAGTTTTTGTCCCACTCAAAGTTGGGCTGTGTTTAAAGCTCTTGTGCTTCTGTTGAAGGCTATTGCTGCTTCCAAGCAAGGCTGCAGTAGGGTTTCTTTGCAGTGTGGATTCTTCTTAGGAAGCTATTGAATCTTCTCTTGTGTCTTGGTCTTCAACAGAGATTGTCTCAGAAATGGGAAGTGATCAACCAGCGAAGCATTCTCTGGTAAGCTTTACCCCTCAGTGAGTACTGAAAGTGGGAGATGGGCAGTGGGATGGAGCTTATTTATGTCTTTCACTTAGGCTTTTGCACACAAAAGAGCCCAGAAGGGCTCCCCAGTAGGGAGCTGAAAAATACCGGTTCTTCTGGGGCTCTGACTTGAGCTTGCAGTTGGCTGGTTTCGCTTTTGGACTTCCTACATGATGATGTTTGTTAGTAAGGAATTGGTTTAGCCCATCCTAACCTGGTCACAGCTGCATCTCAGTACTCCCCGCTTTGCTGAGAGAGTGGTGGTCTTAACTTGTCCGTGGTCTCACTTTCCCTTTGTTTACAGTGATGCTGACTGACTCCCAGTGCTTTGGGCAGGGGGGATACTTTAAGACACTGGTTCCCCTCACACAAAAACCTGTTATTTTCAGTGAGGATGATGCTGCAGATGACAACCCTGAGTCTCAGGAGATGCTTGAGGAGCAGTTGGTCAGGCTGCTGACCCGAGAAGTCATGGATCTCATCAGTAAGTGAAACCAAGCTGGGCTCACTGCTATGCTCGGGGATGATTGACCTGGAAAGGAGCTACAGGATTTCCAGCTTACAGTCAAACTTAGCTGTAATAGGTAGCAGCAATTAATGTAACCGTTAGAAGCCATGTGTGAAACAGACCTGTCAGAATCTTACATCAACCTGGGAAGAGATTACATTAAAACCTTCAGAAGAAAGGGAATTTTCTTTCCTTTTTGCTTTGTTAACAGTTAGGGCTCTATGCTGTCAGCACTGTCCCCATAGGAATCCAGTCATCCTTTGGAATTTGCCTTCTGTGCCCTGATGCCAGATACATGACATCAAGTCATGGATAGCCTGAGTATGGGGTGTTTATTTGCTGACAGAAGCATCTCTCCCCACAAACAATCTCCTTTCTTTCCCTCCCCTTGCTCCACTGCTGAATTTTTGCCTGTGTGGCTTTGAGCAGAGAGGCAGGGAAAATTAACTCCACATAGAGTTCACAGCTCCTCAGCTCTGTATCTCTTCATCAGCCCTACAGTGCTGCTATTCTCTTGTTTTAGGCTAGTAAGGATCTTGTGCATTCCTAGTTCTTAGTAGTTTGAAGCAGCTCCCGTACAGCAGGTTCCACCGTGGGACGATTCTCTGAGTGGGTCGTTTTGACCTCCCAATTAGTGCAGTATTTGGCTTTTATTGCTGTGCTTTCAAATTCTTCAGATACTGTGTGAGAAGAAAGGTCAAGGGAGACCTGGGGGAAGCTTGAAGCAACTGTGAGCCCATTAAAGAATGTGGGATCATCTTTGCATGTTCATCTTGACTCTTCTGCTCAATTAACAATTGTTTTTGCAGCTGTTTGCTGTGTTGCTAAGAGAGGTGCTGAGCATAACACTTCTGTTGCTGTGGATGGAGATGGTGAGTAAATGCCCACCTTTGCCTTCTCACCCCTTTGGTGCACGCAGACACCTTTCTCATTTGTTAAAAGGGGAGGCTGGCCTGTAGATGGAGATGATGGTGGGCAGCTTTCAGCTCAGATTTTGCCCAGTGTTTGTGGAGACCACAGACAAAAAACAAAGCCTAGCCTAAGCGTGAATGTGCTATGTGATATGGTTTATGGGGCAGCACGTTGGAGCAGCTGATTCTTAAGGGGCCTAGGGGGGGGCTGAGCTGAAGCGTGGATACTCCTGAGAGCTGGATGGAGCTAGTTAGATGCTAATTCCTGTCCCACAGAGTAGGTGCGGGGTTCACAGCTCAGATCTTCCTCTGTCCCCCGGAGGCCCCATTCACAGTGCTGCTCTTCTTCCTTGTGCAGATGATGAAGCAATGGCCACAGATGTGGCTCCTCCTGCCAGCGCAGAGCTGACAGAGCTTGGAAAGTGTCTGATGAAGCAGGAGGTAAGAGCACGCTTCCATTGCCATCATCCTTCCTGTGCACTCTTTGTCATGCATCTCTGTGGTGCAGATGGTCTGCTTCAGCATTCCCAGTGCAGGGAACTTCAGAGGGCTGTGTTAATTGTTGCAGAGGCCACAAAACACTCAGGGCTTGGAATCCAGTGTAACATTCAGCTACAGTGTGTCAGCAGTTCTTTAGGTGAGGCAGAGGGCATTCAGCCCCGTCAGCACTTCCTGGCTTTGCCTCCCAGTCTTGGGCTCCTGGCTTTAGATGGAACAATTGCTGCACCTTGTGGTGCCTGTTAGGTGTTTGTCAGCACCTCCAGCTGGAGCAGCATTAGCACACAGGATGTAGAGTCTTTGTTTTGCTTTTTGGCTCCCTTTTGGTATAAATGCTGGGGGTGGAGGTGGAAATCTCTCTTGACTGGTTTACTCCTCTTACTCTTTCTCAGGATGTTTGCACTGCTCTGATGACCACTGCCTATGCATCCCTGTCCTGGAAAGACACCTTGTCCTGCCAAAGAACCACAACACAGCTTTGCTGGCCGCTGCTCAAACAGGTACGTACAGGAGGAAGGTACGGGTACATTGTGGCAGAACTGGGAGAGGAAATTGTGAATGTAGTGGGAATGAGAAGCATGGCTGCTTCACCCCTGGGTACAGTGTCCCTTGAGAAGGCTGAACAGCTGTAGGAGGGCAATCGTGTGTCATATCGTATGCTGACGGTGCTTCTTCCCCAGGTGCTTCCAGGCAATTTGCTGCCCGACGCCGTGTCCTGGTTTTTCACCAGCGTGCTGAAGGGCTTACAGATCCATGGGCAGCACGATGGCTGCATGGCAGCTCTTGTCCATCTGGCTTTCCAGATCTACGAGGCTTTGGTGAGAAACTGTCAGCGTGCCGCCTTGTCTGGGGGTTGGTGGGAAGCAAATCCCTTGTCTGCTTAGAGGGGCGCAGAGGAGCCAGTGGCCCTCAGGGAGGGCAGCTGCGATGACTGTACTTCTCCTTGCAGCGTCCTCACTACGCTGAGCTGAAGATGGTGATGGAGCAGATCCCAGACATCCAGAGGGACTCGTTGGAGCAGTTTGATTCAAAGCTTCTTAACCCAACGCTGCAGAAAGTGGCAGACAAGCGCCGGAAAGATCATTTCAAACGCCTGATAACGGGTTGCATTGGGGTAGGTGATATCCTGAGGGAAAACAAGCCTGTTTCAAATGATCCCTGTGCCTGCAGAAGCATCGGGGCAGTCAGGCTGCTTTGCCTCCCCCTGTCCACCACCCTTTCCAGCTAAGGAGCTGTCGCAGCAGATTCTGACTATTTCCCCCCTCATCTCACTGAGACACCTTTACACAAAGGTGCCTGTAGGGAACTGGGTAGGGAAACATTTGAACAAATCCATCAAGTGGGTCCTGGGCTTTAGTGAAGATGGAGGCATGAGGGTGCTGATGACTGATGTCTGTCTGTCCTCTGCAGAAGCCACTTGGGGAGCAGTTCCGCAAGGAGGTTCATATCCGGAACCTCCCATCTCTCTTCAAAAAGGTGAAGCCATCACTGGAGACAGATGTGCTGGAGACACATGAGGATGGAGAGGATCTCACTGTGCTCTTTGAACCCTGAGCCTGGGATGCTGCAGCCATCTCCTTCCCTATTTTGTATTTCATCTCTTCTCATAGTAACCACACTAGATTCTCCTTGTCACCACCTCTACGAGCGTTTGTCTCAATAAAGCCCCTTACAGGTCCGGTCCCATCCTCCTCCCTACAATGGGATGGGGTCTGTGGTGGCATCTGATCCAGTCTGTTAAGCTTTCTCTTATTCCTTCCCCTCCCCTACACTGGATGAGCATCTTTAGACCTTTGTCTCTGCAAGGTGGGAGCTGAGCCCATAGACTGTTAGGTAAAACATGGTCATCCTATAGCCTTGGGTCTCCACTTCTTCATCCTTTGGGGTTTAGGATTAGTGCAAGGTATAGTGCAGCTTGTGAAAAGGGGCTACCATCATCTTTCTCCAGGTGCTGGTAGCCAGGCTTTGCAGAGGATCCATCAGGCACTGCTGTCATGCCTATCATGCTTGTCTCTACTGGACTCGTGTTCTAATGGATCCATTCTCTTCCAGGATGCTGGGCTGAGGGCTGCGTGCCAAGGAAGCCTTGCAGTGCTCTAGGATCTCCTTGAGATCAGTCTTCTTAAGGTGCAGCTCCTCTGTGGGAGGCAGGCACCATCACACATATATATACATACATATGTATATATATACGATCATACTTGTTCTACCCATAGCCAAACGAAAGGCTTTGACTCTGTGCTAGCTTTTCTTGGATATCCTTAAGGGGGAGCAGGACAGATGTTTTGTTTCGTTTTGTTTTTACCACGCCCTGATGATGGCCAGTGCAGGGTACACAAAATCTGGACCAATACCTGAAGCACCTGCAAAACAAATGGGATCTCCTCACCCTCTTGCTGTGGAGGCGACAGGAGTTTCACCCAGCCTGGTACTTCTCAGAGGTAATGCAGCGGGGCAGGAGGAGTGGGGGTTATACTGCAGCTTACAGGGAACAGCCAGAACAGAAACAAGGTGTCAGATGAGGTGACTCCGGTTTGCAAAGTTGGCTCTTCTTGACATGACAAATGGTTCATTCAGCATACGCTTATGCTGGCACAGGAGCTGCGAGGCTCAGCTCATTTTGCCATCAAGAAGAACCAATAAATCCTGCGAGGACAGACGGGACTGAAAAGTTTGGGATGGAAGGGGGTTAGAATGCAGAAAAGATGAGTGTGCCTTGGGAATCTACACACCCTCCTGCCCCTGCTGTTCCACCTGCACCCTCTACTTCCCTCCTGGCCTCAGACATTTTGAACCTCTGAGCTGACGTGGCTCCTGGCTCTTAGCAAAGGCTGGGTGTATTTATTGTGTTGTGAGGTTTTTAACATTCTGTGACTTCATGCTAGACACAAGGGGTTTTTTTAAATGGTTTTTAGAGCCTTTTTTTTTTTTGTAGGAATGTTTAAAGCTGTCTCTGAACCAGTTGTGTTACACCTCTGAATGTCAGTAAAGCTATTCCAGTTTCATACCCACGGTGTCATGACTTTGTTTGTATTCAGCCTTCCTCGCTCCAGCTGCCAGAAAGAAAGTGCAGCCAATGAATGCCCCGGTGGCACAGTGGTAGAAGTGCCGCTTGCAACACGGAGGCCCAGGTTCAAATCCCCCCTGTGGATTCTAGAGCACGTATTTAAACCCCACCATCCCTACTACACAAAGAAGCCCAGTACTATAAGACAACCCAGCTACCACACTGAGACATCTTCAAAACAGACATAAACTGACAGTGACTTCAGTTCTCATGGGCCTGCTGCTAAGAGCTTTACTACAGTGCCTTACTGGTCCTCTTCACACACTGCCTGCATTCTAAAACAAGTATTACTTGGCTTCAGCCCTGCTGCCACTTTATTTTTGTATGGTACAGTCTCACAGTTGTTAACTGCACAGAAGCAGGCAGAGGTAAAAGCAAGCTTTTATTTCAGTGCATCTCCTCACTGAGGCTCATCACACACGAAACAAAGAGATGGTCCCAGGGCTCTTAAAAAAATCCATCTCCAAATTCATGCCTAGGGCAGAAGAACCACTCCTGCCGGCCAGAGCAAGAAGCCCAAAACAGCAGCACAGGGTTCTTGGTTGTACAGCTCACTCACTCCATTGGCACAGCATCCAGTTCATTCAGGAAACGCTGACACTTTCCCATCAGTATCTTGATGGCTTCAGTCACCAGCACGTCTGGAGGCAAGATACCTGTCGACTCCACTGAAACTGCACAGAGACAGAAGTCAGCACGGCCATTGCGCTGCTTCAGCCTGCGGCTGGCTCCAGCGTTTGCTCCTCATCTTCCCTTATGCTGCACTTCCAGCAAGCCAGACCTTTGCAGCTGAAAGAAATAAGCCAGCAAGAAGCACAAACACATCCTACCCCAAAGCTGCACCAAACCACTATCTCAGTAGCTCCCCAGAGGAATACAAACATAGGAAGAATAACGATGCCAAGTAGAAGGGAAAGACTGAGACCAAGGTATGCACACTGGCCAGCCCCTGCTTGTTTGTACAAAGCAGAATCGGGCTGGGCACTCTGCTCTGCACAAAACAGGCTACTTACAGATGTAATGATTTCGCACCCTGGCCAGGCGCACCAGGTTTTTCAGACCCTCGTGTCGGAAGACTTCCCTGCTGAACGTGTCCAACCGTGCGTTGGCTACTCTTGCCACCTTCTTTCCTAAAAGGAGAAGACAAAACAAGGTGGGCACCGGCAGCAGATGAGCACCTTGGGGTCACAAAAAGTACTTACCCCTCAAGCAGCAGAGGCAGCAAAGCCACATATAATTAGCACATCCCTAACATGAAACTCCAGCTTGGCAGAATTCATTTCCTCGAACAGTTCTAAGCCAAACACAAAGCCTGTATGTGCTCCTGGGCAGGACACAAGTCCTCCCCGTGCTCAGCTGTTACAAAGAGCAAGCTCGCTACCCAGACACCTAACAGTAGCACAGGGCTCTACAGACAGGCATGCAACACATAAGCATTTCAGGGAGATCTCAGTTCACTGCTAAAAACATTTGTGTGTGACAGCCACTCAGCCACTACAACCAGGCTCAAAACAGCACCAACTGTTGTTGATCAGCAAGACAACATCGCAATGTGTTATTTTCCCAACAAGGTTTGACTACAATCTCTACTGTCTCTATTCAGTCACTGCTAAGACTTGTTAGGAACGAGGCACTTTACAGCTGGAAAGAAAGTACCCTTGACGTTCTGGATCTCAATGACTCCAGGGGAAAAGCACTTCTGTAACGTCTCGGCTGCCTCATCCTCGATAGGCTGCAGGAGAGTGATGTCAGGAAGCAGTCGATAACTAGCTGTGGCCACAGGAGAAAACTTGGCATGATCTTTACCTGCACAAAGAGTTCAGAATTAAGGATGAGGACAGGCCTTGGGGTCAAGCTAGTTCTCCAGTGTTTCCCATCACACAGCTGTGCTCGAGTCCAAGCACCAGCACACCCACTCCCCAGCTCAGACCCAGCACTCACCTACACCCTTGACGCAGTGCATGAGCACATCTATTTCCTGCCCAGGTCTCAACAGTGCTATAAGGATGTCGTCGTGGACAGGTCGGAAGTCAGCATCCGGAAAGAGGTCTGTCTGATTCCCCAAGGGAACCCATGTCATGTGCTTACTGTACACTGCCAAAAGAAACCACGAGCATCAGCCAGCTGCTGCCTCAGAAAACAGGTTGCTGACCTGAATAGGAGATGGCACAAGCAAGCTATGTATACTGTGAGGAAATGAGCTGTCTCTGCTCACAAGGCAAAACACCAAGAGAGAGAAAGAAGAAAATGAACAAGAGAAAAAGCAGAAAGCTGCACCTACTTTTAGGGCAGGCACAAGGAGCTCTCACCTTTGTGATTGAAATACAGCTCGTTTGGGTCAGACGATTCCTTGGCTGCCTGAGGATTCCGGCTGCATTTTATTTTCAGCTGGAACTGCAGAGTATCAATTTCCGTCCCCTCTTCATCTCCTGGAAATGGCAAAACAGTATCTTTATGGAAGTGAATTCTGCTTTGTTGAAGTGTATCCAGGGGAGGGACACATGAATGACCCAGTGATGGAACATCTCTCCTACGAGGATGGGTTGAGAGCTGGGGCTGCTCAGCCTAGAGAAGAGAAAGCTGCAGGGAGACCTGGAAGCGGCCTTTCTGCACCTAGGAAGAGCATGCAAGAAAGAAAGGGACAGACTCTACAGCAGGGTCTGCTGTGATAGGAGAAGGGGAAACGGTTTGAGGCTTAAAGAGGGTAGATTTACTTTAGAGATAAAGAAAAAGTCTATTACTGAGTGAGAGTGGTGAAAATGAGGGTGGTGAGGCACTGGAACAGGCTGCCCAGAGATGCGGCTGATGCCCTGTCCTTGCAGACTTACAAGGCCAGGCTGGGCAGGACTCTGAGCACCTGGTCAGATGTAGGAGTCCCTGTATGTTGTGGGATCGTTGGACCTGATGGCCTTCATGATCCTACGGTGTGACCCCAGCTCCTGGTTATGGGCTCCACCCTCCCCACCGCTGTTCGACCCGAGCCCCTCACCTTGATTCCTGTACTCAAAGAGCCGCGGGTCGGCCCGGATGGGGATAAGGCCCAGTCGGTGCGCCAGGATCTCGTCCTGCACGATGGACGTGTTGTTGTACACAAACACCTTTTCCACAGCCATGGTCGGCACCTCGGGGGGACGACAGAGCGAGGCGATAAGCCGCCAAGCAGGGCACCGCACGGGGACCATCCACTCGTCATGTCTCCCAGCCCCGCGGTACCTCAGCGAGCAGGATGCGGCGGAACGCGTTGGCGATGGCCGCGTCGATGCCCACCATGTCGAACTCGAGCACGCCGTCCTCCTCCCGCACCACGTCCACGCGGAACCCCTGCTCGGGAACCGCGCCGCGTCACGACGGAGCCGAACAAGGGGCCCCGCAGCAGCAGCTCCATCAGCTCCATCATCTCCATCAGCTCCCACTCACCTCCTCGAAGCGCCGCTGGTCCCACGCGTCGTCGTACCCGGGGTAGTTGCCTGGGAAGTCAGTGGTGTGGACCTGCGGGGGGCGCAGCCCGTGAGGCAGCGGGGGGTGATGCGGGAGCCGCCCCGCGTCCCGCCGCCCCACGCACGTTGCGGACGCCGAACTCGCCCAGCACCACGCGCTCCCGCATCTCGTCCGTGCCGCGCCGGGCCGCCATCGCCGACGGAAGGACGCGCCGCCGCCCCGCCCCGCCGCACGTAAGGCGGCCATGCGGAACTGACGGCTCTCGCGAGACACGGAGCGGCCGGACCGTCACATCCGCGTTGCCGTCCCCCGTTACCGGCGCTATGGCCGCGGCGGGCGGCAGGAGCGGCACCGCCGAGTGGGGCGGCTTTGAGGACAACGTGCAGGTGGGGCCGGCCCGCGGGGGGGGGGACAGAGGGGCCCGAGCGGGCGCTGACGATCCGTGCATCGGAGCAGGGCGGCGGCTCGGCCGTCATCGACATGGAGAACATGGACGACACGTCGGGCTCCAGCTTCGAGGACATGGGGGAGATGCACCAGCGCATGAAGGAGGAGGAGGACGAGGAGGCGGAGGGCGAGGCGGGGGCCGGCGGGGAAGAGGACGGCGAGTTCCTGGGCATGAAGGGGCTGCAGGGGCAGCTGGGCCGGCAGGTGGCCGACCAGGTGAGTGGGCTCACGAGCCGCCAACAGCCCCGCCGGCCCCGGCCCCGCCGCTGCACGTACCGTTCTGTCCGCAGATGTGGCAGGTGGGGAAGCGACAGGCGTCCAAAGCGTTCAGCCTCTACGCCAACATCGACATCCTGCGGCCATACTTCGACGTGGAGCCCGTCCAAGTGCGCACCAGGTGGGCAGGGCAGCGGGTGCACGGGATCTGTTGCTTCTTAATGACTGTCCTGATGTCGTTCCCCGCTGTGCCGTAATGCAGGTTGCTGGAGTCCATGGTGCCCGTCAAGATGATCAGTTTCCCACAGGTGAGTTCTCTCTCACTGAACCAGACCCCACAGCCTGAGTGACTGTTCCACAGAGACCCCTCAGATGTAATTAGCCTGTTATTAAGGATCCAAGTCTGTTAGATGTTCACCTCCCTCAAAGTATCAGTAAACCCTTTCCTATGGTTGTTCCAAACCCCATTCTCATAGAATTGTAATCATAGAACATCCTGAGTTGGAAGGGACTCATAAGGCTCACCTGGCTCCATACAGCACCACCCATAAATCAGACCATATAGCTGAGATCATTGTCCGGATGCTTCTTCAACTCCAGCCAGCTCACTGCTGTGACCGCTGCCCTGCACAGCCTGTGCCAGCGCTGCCTTTACCTTCCTGCTACCCTTAACGCTGGTACAGTTGTAGAACTCTAGACCTCACTTTGCCCATTTCTGCATCCTGTTGAACACCACTCTGACTCATCACAGTCTGTTCTGTGTGGCTTCTGTCAGCAGTGGCCTTGCAGATGCTCCTCGGGTGATAAAAGTCTCCAAGATGCTCGTTATGTCTCTCAGGGTGGAGAGCCTGGAAGACAGGAGCACTAACTAAGCCTCATCTCTCTCTTTACATGTAGAAGATTGCAGGTGAGCTTTACGGACCCCTCATGCTGGTCTTCACGCTGGTGGCCATCCTGTTGCATGGGATGAAGACCTCGGACACTATCATTGTATGGCGAGTCTCAGTGATTCATTTGTGCTTTGACCGGGTTTGGGATTGCTATAATGACACTGGAAAGGGAGAGGAAACCTCTTCTGTATCACAAGAGCTGAAAAGCAGATTTGATCTGAGGAAGATCCTTTTGGTTTTGGAGAGGGGAGGAAAGTTGCATCAGAAAGTCCCAATGCTCTGTAGCTGGGAGAGATGGGGTGTAGGTCGTGGGGCAACCTGCCTGCTGTTAAGCCAGCTGTTTGTATACATGTATGAAAGGCTCTGGGTGCTCTGCAGTGAAACTCAGGTGCTGGCAGGCCCTTGCTCTGAGTTCTCTCTGTCCTGCTGCTGTCTCCACAGAGGGAAGGCACACTGATGGGCACAGCCATTGGCACCTGCTTTGGTTACTGGTTGGGAGTCTCCTCTTTCATCTATTTCCTGGCATATCTGTGCAATGCCCAAATCACGATGGTGCAGATGCTGTCGCTGTTGGTATGTACGGATGGGGCTGCCCCAGGATGGATGCTGGCTGCGTGGTGTTCCAGAGGGGAGGGTAACCTGTGAGCTCTTCCCAGAGAGCTGGAAACATCTTTGTAAATGAGTGGTCCCAGATGACCATAACCTTGTTGCACAGGGACAACTTGGAATCCGGGATGATCTTTGGACCTGATCTGTCCCAGACACAGAGATGGCACAGAGCAGCTGTTAGTGCTTGCAAGTTTCCTCTTGGGGAGATTCTCATTTTTCTGGGATCAGAGGCTTTTTTCCTTGCATTTCCTAGATTGATGCAATCTCCAACAGTCCTGTGAATCCTTCTGACAGATGAGCTGGGTGTGAGCTCCTGTTAAATCTGTTGTGCTGGTTGACATTCTAGCACGGAGTGTGCAGTCTGCAAAGTAGTGCCTTGCTGAAACATTGCAAGCATTGGCTGTTTGTTGCTCAACAACCTTTTGTGTGCAAGTGACAACTGTAACATGGATGTGTTTGTTTTGCCAGGGCTATGGCCTTTTTGGACACTGCATCACTCTGCTTGTCACCTATAATATCCACTTCCATTCCCTCTTCTATGTTTTCTGGTTAGTCGTTGGTGGACTCTCTACACTGCGAATGGTAAGTGACTGGCAGCCCAGAGGGAAGTGTTTCTTGCTTTCTGTTCCTTGGGCCAGTCAAGTGATTCCACAGCTGGGTAGGGTGCTTAAAGAAAGCCTGATGCTTCTGGGCCATTTGGCTATTAGTGTGTGGCCTGGCTTACTGTCCTCACCCATTCTAACAGCTGCAGGAAGCCTGCTGTCTTATGTCCCCCGCTGCTCCAGAGATACTTGCTGAGCCCCCTTAACACTGAGTGAAACTGGGCAAGATTCATCTACCCAAAACAGTCAGATTTCCTAGTGCCAACTGTGAGGAAGGCTCTGAGCAGTGTTCCCACTGGCTCTCTGCTTAGCCCATCCTCCTGTGTACTCCTGACTGCAGTGCCAGAGGCTGATATTGCAGCTCTCCCATCCCTTAAATCTCCACTTCTCTCCTAGGTTGCTGTGCTGGTGTCACGCACGGTGGGGCACACCCAGCGGCTCATCCTGTGTGGAACTCTTGCTGCTCTGCATATGCTTTTCCTCCTCTATCTGCACTTTGCTTATCACAAGGTGGTAGAAGGTAAGCAAGGGAAACATGATGGCAGTACCTCTTTGATGTGGGGCAGGAGGAGGTGGTGCTTCTTCCTTTCTCAGAGAGAAAGGACAGGCAGTTTGGAACTGACCTAAGGGCATCTGGGCCAGTTCCAGGCCCAAGCGTGACTGCACTACCATAGTTAGCAGAAGGTGTCAAAGCAGGTCAGCATGTTGATGTGGGGTAGTCTCTGTATGCAGTTCTCGTACTTAAGACAAGCTGCAAGCAGGCTTTCCCCACAAGTCAAGCGTTGAAGCAGTGACTGCTTCTCTTATGCAGTTATCCAGTCCCTTCCTGATCCTTGCTAAAATCAGGCTGCTTTACTCTGATCAGGAAACGTATCATGAAAGTCCTTCCTTCTTTACCTAACACCTTTATTATCTTAAGTTGTACAACACAGACAGCAAAAGCTGCATCCTCTGCAGTCAGTACTTTTTACCAGGTTATACAGATTTGGGTGGTCTTTGTGTTTTGTTGATTTTCTCCTAACAAATTATTAGATTGAAACCTGCATAATTTTGGCACAGCATCACAAGTCCTCTTGGAGCTAAACACTGTTCTTTCCTGGCTCCCTATTCATGGCCAACGTTCTCAGCCCTAATATGCAACTTCTCAGCAAATGAAATATGTGAGAATATACTCCAAGCAATTTTCTCCAAGGATCTCCGTGACTGATGATCAGTCTTGAGAGGGTAATTGACAGGAACTGGAGAACACTTCCATCAGCATCTGCATTTCCTGCCAAATATGGTCTGTTTGCAGTGCAGTGATAAAAATTCCATATTGCACTTCCAACTGTAATTCTGATATAAGCCTTGCAGGTGTATCTCAAGGTGAAAGCAAACAGTTGCTCTAAGAGGAGGGTATGTGCTGGAGTGAAGCGGGGAAATGACCTGCCAGGCTGCCTTGGCAGAGGAGAGCCCCTAGCAGCGTCTTTCTTCAGGTCAAATGACAAGGGGCTGGATTTAGCTCCCTCAAAGAGAAAGGATCTATGTTCCCCTGTCCCAAGGATAAACTCTGGTCTGCATGCTGCAGTCTCTGGTTGGAGGTGTTTATTGCTGCTTATTCTTGAGGGGCAAGATGTCTCCTCCCATTGCCTCCATGTCCTGAGTTCTGCCACTCACTGGCCAGAGAGAAAAGCAAGAAGAAACACAGCACCTGCTTCTGAACTAACTCTTGCCACTCTCCTCTTCCTCCTGTTTCCTGCAGGTATCCTGGACACATTAGAAGGACCCAACATGCCACCATTTCAGAGAGTTGCCAGAGACATTCCAGTTGTTTCCAATGCTGTATTAAACACAACAGCCAAAGCCAATGCATTGACCCTGTAATTGCACAGTTTCGGACTTGCTTCCTTCACTACTTTCAGGGCTGCATAGGGCTGCAGCAGCCTGCTGCCTCTTAGGAAAGGAACAGAACAGCCAGGATAAGACTTAGTTTTGTTTTGCTTTCCTGGACTGTCCTTTGGGTTGCAGTTCTGCACAGCTGCGTGGACAGCACCTCCATGACTCAGGAGGACTACGCTCTTCTACCCACCCAGATCTGGGCTGTCTTGAGTAGAGTGGTTCTATTGCCTGCATGTTTAGCTGGGATTTCCTAGCTCGGTTAGTCCCTTACCCCTCTTTCTGCTTGCTCATGTAACCCCAGGAGTGTCTGCTCTGTTCCCGTCCTGAAGAGGGAAGAATTAAATGATGTTGGTTTTGAATGATGTCTTATGTTTGAGCCTGCTTATGTAATGGGAGAGTGTTTTGGGGTCTCTATGCCCTGATTTATCTTGTCTAGACTCAAAACATAACTCTGCACTTTTGTGCTGTCACATTTCCAAGTGTTTCAGGATAAATGACCTGTCTCGGGCAGCTTTTCCATAGCCTAAAAAGGATTTCAGCTACACTGCAGACTTTTAAGAAACATTACGATATTTAACCATATTCTCTTCCTTGTCACGTTCCAGATTGATCCCTCTCTTTCCATTTGGTCAAGCTGCTATCTCACCTCACTATCCCATCTCCTGTACATGTCAGAAATGTATCTGTCCTTGTGTTTTCACACCTTTCTGTATGTTTTTGTATCACTCCCCTGCCTGAGTTGCTCTGGGATAGCAGTTCTGACTGCAGTCAGCATGTCTGTGAGCAGGGAGGCTCCACTAAGGAAAGGGAAGTAAGTAGAACAGCCCAGGCTAGGCTTACCTGCACTGTAACTCACAATTGAATAGTTCAGCTGTAGTCTTCCCTCATTGGTCTGAAAGTGTTAAGCTGTCAGCTGGTTTCTGGCTTTCCGTCTGTCCTGGAAGAAAGGAGCCACACCTAAGGAGCTGACACTCATACTGGAGAGAAGACAAAAAGTCCTCTCCGGATGTGCCTACAATCAGCACAAGGCAGATAGCATGGCAGAACTGCACTCCCCTTTGTTTTATTAGTGGGAGAGGATACTACTGTCGAGATAAAATTCAAACTAGAGCCAAGGCGTGATGAAAAAGAGGAAAACAGTGCCAGCTACTGCAGTCAGACTGCTCCAGTTACAACAGTGTCACCAGACAGGACTTGAGCATTTCAGTCACAGACCTCCTTTCCACTGTTGCTTATTCCCGAGTTCATTATTTCTTTCCCTCCCAAGATCAAGAAGTTAATCTGCTCACACGTGCATAGTAGACACATTCTCTGACTTTCTCCCCCAGCTCCCAACTTATTTTGGCTGAAGAACACAAGAACAAGTTGCTTGGGAGCATCAGCTACACTATGTGGGCCATCAACCTCCATGTTACTTGGAGCGATTAAGCCACTTTCAGCACCTACAGTTTCCATTATTTTCAAACTTAAAAGAATTAGTTCGTAATGCTACAAGTCTGGCACTCCCCTCACTATAACCCTATGGGAGGTTAGCTTATAATTTTCTGACACACTTCTTGCCCTGGCAGCATAGAATGGGTCTGTTTCTGTTGGTGAAAACTTTTCAAGTGCAGGCAGGGGAAAAGGAAAGGAGAAAGAGATGACTGCCACTAGAAAAGCCACTCGGCCAAAATACCACCACTGATCTGTGGGCATCATTAGAGAAGAGCTGTGCTCCTTTTCTACACCCTGCCATTTAGGTAGGTCAGAACAACAAAGCTGCACCCCGTGTTTTCACTCAAAGCACAGTAATGCTACAAGAGAAGTCTTCATGCTGTCCCTGTGCAGCTTATGTGTCCTGTCAGCTGGGGACAGATGACAAGAGCAATGACAAACCTCCCTCTCAGATGCTGTGGGACTTGCTCTGCTCCAGTTCCTCAGACCCAGTTTGTTCTCTGTGCAGCAGCTGGAGCTTGAAACACTTTGTACTACCAGAACTCTGGTGCTCTGCTGAGAGATTCAGCCTTTCTCCTTTTGCTGACAGAGGGGAACATGCTTTTGCAGAGAAATGCATGTGTGCTGCAGTTCTTTAGAGCACGCTGAGCTCACTGCCTTAGTCAGGTCCCTGTGGGAGGGCAGGTCAGCCTTACACAAGTCCTCTAGTTATCAGCACAAGTCTTACATCCCCATCATGCCAGACACTCTACCTTTAATGCCTTTGCTTCCTGCTGTGGCTTTTGCAGGAAATCTAAAATAAGTTTCTCCCTCTTCCCTTGCAGCAAATCTGAAGTAATTCCTCACAGGTGCAGCTGCTGAGGAAGGGTAATGCTACAAGAACTCTGTAAACCCTTTAATTAAAAGCTGAAATAAATATACAAGGCTGCCACATTAGAAAGAGGAAGGTAAAAATGCTATGGTCTCCTCTCCTCTGCAGTACCTGGGAGACCAACCCTTCTTACAGCTCATAGCTGCTGCGCTTAGTGTTACCTTAGTTATGTTCTGGGTTATAGGTATGCTGTGTGTTCTCCCATGTGTCTTCCCCCCTATGTCTAATCTCACTCTAACTGCTCATCACCTGCTGTTTTTCCCTACTTATGTGTTAGCCATTAATGCCATCAGCCTAGGGGGTCAGCTCTCACCTTCCATGCCCCAGAAGGAAAACAATGAATCACCTTTCTCATACCTGCTGGCTAACTGCACGTGACAAGGAAGTACTACCCAGCTCTTGACAAAATACCACTGCCAAGTTTGCCTCCGCAAAGCCCTCAGTGAGGCTTAGTGAGTCAAGCTTTGAACCCCTTGCTCCTGTACCACTAATCCCAATGGATCTGAGCATAAAGCAAGGCAGGATATTCATCTCCCTGATGTGCTCTCACCTGACTACATGCACCGGAGATGCCATCACTAGAGCTTCAAAGGCAGGCTGATGCCCTAAGCAGTGCTTCAAGGCTGCTGCTGTCAACTGAAGTGGGACGTATCCCAGGGGCTCTCTTCCAAGTGCCTCTCTAATAATAGCCTGCCGAAGGAAGCATGGGTTCATTAGTGCCTGGAGGTGACTGTCAAGTGAAACTAAGTGCAGTCTTCCACTCAACCTGTGCTGATCAGCAGCTGTTACTTAGGCAGACCATTATGACATTCACTCTGTACCACAGCCCTGCAATACACAGGATCACCTTCTCACCTGAACCGTTTAATGGCATCATAGATCAGAAAGTCCTTTTTTGAAAGCTATCACCAGCACTGCACTGCTGGATGCATACAGCTGCTTTTCATATCCCAGAACAGATATACTTCCAGGTTGTGGTTCACTCCTGGTGCAGCCTGCAGATGCAATTCGAAGCCCAAGCACCCATGTGCAACAGGAAATGCAACGTGCATGGTGACACCTACCTTTGGCTGCAGTCAAAGTCTTTGACATCAGAGTCCAGCTTCTCATCTGCTGCTTACCGTCTCATCCAGGACAGAACACGTAGCTAGTGGTTCAGGTGACCTGCTCCTCCATTTCACACAACAAAAACTGCTTAACAACCCCCTCCACATTCTATTTTTCCCCTCCTCTCTCATGGCATGGCCTGAAAGCAAAGCAGAGGAGCCTGGGTTTGTCCCTTAGTTACCCGGTGGACTAGAATTCATTTGAGTCCTGCCATATACAGCAGCCAGGCTTCCTCCTTAACAGATTAGCTATGTGCAGAAAGCTGCCTACTTATGTGGTTTAACCTAATTTCCACATCACTGGCTTCCATTCTCAGCTCACTGGAGTTGAAACAACGGGGGCCCTGCATCATATTTCTCTCCAAGTACAGCATTACAAGAACATGGAAAAGAGCAATTCCCTGATCCAGAAAATTAAAAGGGCATCACAGACACCCCTCACATCTCTTATCAGGTTGTGTGCTGCAGAGGTGAGCAAACACACAGCACTTCCCCACCCCCTTCACATGTTCCAGCTACCTCCTGGCACCAGGCAGGGGACATGATACGGGGCAGGGCTGCTCCCTTACCATGAGCCTGAGGCACATCACTGCTGCCTGAGGACACATCCATGCCCCCAACCCCCTCCTTCCAGGCCGTACCCAGCACACATCATTCCCTGCTGCGGGAAGGAAACCACTGGAAGGATGATAGATGCCCTCATTTCTTCTGCTTCTCCTGTGCACCCAGCCGTGGCCCAGAACCCTTCACATGCTGCCCTACTTCTCAGAGAGGAAATCACACTAAATTAATCCACCAGGGGCTCCTCACAACCCCAGCGCTACCACCTCAGCTGTGTGCAGGCTTCCACATCTTCACGCCATAATGCAGCCAGCCAGGGAAGCCAGCATTTCACCCTTTTCCCACAGTTATTTTTGTCAGATCGGCCCCAGGTTTTGCCCCCCGGGCCATCCGCCCCACACGAACTCGTTCCACTCCCCCCCAGACACTCACTCACCTCGGCCAGCAGGGCCCAGCAGAACTCCAACCCCACCAAGGGGCAACAAGAAGCCTCCAGCCCAACCTTCCACCTCGCCCTCCATACGTGCTGTGAACCCACTGTAAAAAGCCCCGTCCCGCCTGCAGAGCACCAGCCTGGGCTCACACTGACCTGCACAGCGCTGTGCTACATGCACCTGGACCAGCACCCAACAGCAGTGGGTGTCAGTGGATCAATCATTGTGGGGTACAGCATGGCCCATGGGCTCCGGCCCATTCTCTGGGCTTGTCCCGCACCGCTGTTCTGTTCTGAGCAGCAGAGGATGGCGGACACCCCAATGCGCCTCGAGTGCCGGCGGGGCACAAGATGGCGGCGCGGCCGGCGGGGCGGGACGGAGCCGCTCAGCGTGGGGTGGGACGGGACGGGAGGGGCGGCCCCGCAGGTGCGGGCGGGGCGGGGCGGGGCGGGGCGGGGCGGAGCTGCTCGGCCCCGGTTGGAGCCGCAGGTCGGAGCGGCGCGTTCCCTCCCCGTCCCCGCTCCGGGTCGGCCCCCGCCGATGGCTCCCTCGGACCCCTGCCGCCCGATGCGGGGAGCGGGGCGGCCCGGCGGCCGCCGGTAAGGCAGCGCGGTGACGCCCCCGGGGCCGCGGTGGGCCGGGCCGGCAGTGCCCGGTGGTGGCGGCGTTGGCACTCGCCCCGGCCCGCTCCCTGTCGGCGCCGCGGGGTAGGCGGGCTGCGCCTTCCCGAGCGGGCGGAAGATGCTGCCGGGGTCCATCCAGATCTCCGGGGAGACGCTGTCGGGCGCGGAGATCCGGGACATCTGCGAGAGCCTGCGGGAGAACTCGGTGCGGCTGCTGTCGCTGCGCGGCTGCCAGCTCTCGGAGCGAGACTTCGGGCACGTCTGCCGGGGGGTGGCCGAGTCCCGCTCCCTGGCGCAGCTCAACCTCAACCTGGGCATCGTCTCCAACATCAACCGCGTCAAGCAGCTGGCCGAGGCCCTGAAGACAAACCGCTCCGTCCAGTCCCTCTTGTGAGTAGCGGGGAAGCGGCGGGGTGCCCGGCCGGGTCTGCCCGGCATGATGGGGACGGGGGCTCCCAGCCAGCCCCGGCGTGACGAGAAACGTCCTTGACGCTGCAGACACCGACCCGGTGCCCTTCACCGGGCTGGGGGAGCTAGCTCTGCTCCCGGCTGGTTGCCGTGGTGTCGGTTCTGTCTCCCCAAACCTGGGTGTCCCCGGTGCTTGTAAGCACCTCCCTGAGCCCTGTCAGCGTCCTCCGCTCCCCTTCATCCCTGCTGGGAGAGCAGTGCCTCTGCAGCTGCCGGCTGAGCCCCTCTGCAGGGCCTTCCCAGCACGTTTTCCCCATCTGACATTAGGATCTGTCTGTCATCCTCCTCTACTCCCTCCCTGTGGGGTTAGCTGGCCCTTGGGCTGCCTCCACGCTGATTTCCCTTTTACCTCTGCAGCCTCCATGGGAGTCCCCTGACGGATGCAGGCTTGGCTCTCCTCAACCCTGCGCTCTCCATCCATCCCTCACTGGTGGCTCTGGATCTGGGAGACTGCATGCTGGGTGATGAAGGCATCAACCTCATCTGTGGACTCCTGCCGCCTGATGGGGCTAAGTCTGGTAAGCACGAGGGCTGTGGGCTGCATGGGAGCCAGTGGAGCTTTACATGGAGCAGATAGACACGGCCACAAATCCTCAGCCCTGGGAGAGGCAGGTTCCATAGCTTGGGCTGAGGGACTTATTTTCCAAACTCAGGTAAAACAGAAAAGCCAAGTGATGGAGGAGCAGTTCCCATGGGCTTTCTGCTATCATGTGTCCTGCAGGCAGCTTGTTGCTCAGAGACCAACAGGTTGCTTCTGGTTCATGACAGGAGTGCTTGAAACTGGAGGAGGGGACAGCTTGGGCTTTTCATTTATTATTTTGCACTAGCCTGTTGATAATCACCACAGATAAATACTTGGTGTGCTCCTCACCTCACTCTTGGCTTTACTGTCAGCACCCAGAAATTATCCCTGCTTTTGAGTGCACACATGGAGTGTGTAGATGGTCAGAGCCTCAGTGCTCAGACCTTTGCAGAGGATGATCTCTAGAGCTTTGAGGCCCCACTTAAAAGGGGAGCTATGACATACTGGGTAACACCACCCCTCTCCCTGGCATTCAGAGTGATTTTGACCTCTTCTCCCCAGACTTTTGCCTGCCCATGCTCACAGTGCCATTGGTACTGTTATCTGAGTTGGTCACCTGGGTATGGGCTGTCCCTGTGATCCTTGCTGACCTGTCGCCTCATGCCACCTCCTCCAAACCCTTTAGCCTGTTGGAGTACAGGGGACACACCTCCTGGTTAGTTGAACTCATTCCCTTCTGACTGCTCTGGTGACCTTCAGGTTCTGGTTTGGCTTCTCTCCCCTTTCTAGGCCTCAAGGAACTGACACTGAGTGCCAACCCGGGTGTCACAAGCAAAGGCTGGGGCCGCCTGGCCATCGCTGTGGCTCACAGCTCCCAGCTCCGAGTGCTGAACTTGGACTACAACCCCCTGGGTAAGCAGATGACCAAGGAATACTGTGTTCCCACCTGCCCACGTTTGTGCTGTTTGCTTTGGTGGCTTTACAGCCCCCTGCTCCTCCCTTCTCTTTTCTGTGGAGCTGGGGGGAGGAGAGCCTGGCATGGGTTGCCATAGAAACCAACTCTCTCCAGCTCTACTGCAGGGTGGTGAGGAGGAGACCAGGCCGTGTGTCCCTAACCCAGGCACCAGCTGGGCACTTTCTACCTTACCAGACCCTGTCAGACCAGGTCACCCTCCAGAGCAGTGAAGGCCCCAGGGTGTTACCTGGTGTCAGCTTGGTTTTCCTCAGGAGAGGATGTGTCATAGTCCTGTGTCCCTAGGAAATGCCAAGAGAACACCCTGGGGTCTCTTTCCTTCACTGGCATTGATCTCTAATGCTCCCAGTCCTGCTGCATCCACCCCAGAAGTCTCCCTGCTTTCCAAGGTGACAGCCCATTAGCTGGCACAGGCCTCAGCCAGGCTCTAACTTTCCCTTAGGCTATTCCAAGTCCTTACAGTGCATCATGAAATGTCCTCACAGCCTTGAGTAGGAAGGAGATGTGGGCAGATGCAGATCCTTGGGGAATAAAATGCATTTCCCTCAGTTAACTTTTCCTTTCCTGAGGTAGCCAAGACTTGCCAGAAGTTGTCCAATGGCAGAAATCTGCAGAGGGTGTTTCCATGACAGCCCCAACCCCACAAGAGCAGGGGTTGTATGTGAGCAGGTGCTGCTCACAGCCCTGGTTTGCTTCTCTTCTAGGTGACCAGGTAGCAGGGATGCTTGCTGTCGCTGTGGCTTCCAGTCGAACCCTTGAAGTTTTGGATTTGGAGGGAACAGGACTCACCAACCAATCAGCCCAGGTAAGGAAACCTGTTACTCTTACAGCATCACTGCAGTCTAAAGGACACAGGTCCTGACCATCTATATAGAGGCAGAACACCTTTCTTCCCTTCCACCTAGAAGTGCTGCTGCCGCTTTCCCCTGGCCTGTTGCGTTCAGCCACAGGAGGAACTTAGAAGCCACATCTCCAGCCCTAGGGCTCTTTTGCCTCCTTCAAGTCAGCCGGGAAAGGTCACATAACTGTGTTTAGTGAATTTGTAGCGGAGGATCAGAGCTGAAGCACTGTGTACAGATGGGGCCGAGTCATGGTAGCATAGGCTTTCCCCTGAGAGATGGGACTTGCCTGGGTATGTGGAAGCAACAGGGTGTAGAGCAGTCCACTTCTCTTTGGATGGAGCAAGAAAATCTAGGCTCAGCTCTTCCCACAAGAAGATGGAAAGTCCTCAGGCTCTCAGAAAGTCTGGCAAAGGGAGGTCAAAGCTAAGGGACAGTGGAGGTAAGAAGAGGAAGGGCTGGAGTTTGCAGGAAGATGGTGCTGAAACTCTTGCTGTTGAACCTAGCTGCTGTTTATGCTTCTCGTCAGTCTGCTTATCTCACTCTCTGCTCAGACCTTGCTAGACATGGTAGAGAATTACCCCACGGCCCTACGGACACTCATCCTGTCAGAGAACAACATCAGTCCTGAGCTGCAGCAGCAGATCTCTGACCTGCTCTCAGAAGGCGAGGAAGAAGAGGAAACGGAAGCTCGTGAAGTCACAGCCAGGGAGAAGAACCCCTGGATCTGCCAGAACAGTAAGAGCTCTGGGGCCTGGCACAGTGGGGTTGGAAGGCAGGACTAGGGGGTGCATGGGGTGGTTCCTAGTGCCATTTATCTCTCAGGGTGGGGTTGGTTTGAGATATCTGTCCCTTATCCCCCTGAGCTGAAATCCAGACAGCCTTTAGCTATGACCTTCACGTTTAATAGTGTTGGGCTGAGCCATGCTTGGAAAAGGAACTTACAAGGACAATGCGGCTGCAGCAGAGAGTAGGAACAGTATCTCAGAGGTGTTTTTCCCTATGCTAAAGGAATTAAATCTTTATGCAGTCTGAAATCCATGGGCAGGAACATTAAAATCTCAGGGGTCTTTGCCAGATATCCTAGCCAAAACTCATGTCACTCCTCACTGCTTCCAGAACTGGCACAGGATCCTGTCCCTGTGGCCCAAGCTTGTGAGAGTTTAGCCAGGTGCCACAGCCTGTCTGTGCAGTGGCTTGTAATAGAAATGAAGGTATATGAAGGACATACCAATAGGCTGTTGTGTGCGTGTACACAATATTGTATGTTGTCATATCTGCGTTATGATCCTGCTGGTTGGTTGGTCGGTCTGTTTGTTTTCCCTCCTACCTCAAATCTTTAATTAACCTTCCTCCCTCCTCCCCGTTCTACTAGCAGACTAGCAGACAAGCACAACCACTCTAAGGACCTCAAAACATCTGGTTCTTCGGTTGTTAGAGCCCTAAATCTCCCTTGCTGGCAGCTCTGACCAAGTTCGGGACCCAGTTTTTAGTAACAGATTCCCCACAGCAATTTTGAATGTGTATGATCTGGACCTAAAGCATTTGGGTGCTAAACATCTCCCCCATCACAACCAGAAAAAACAGGTTTTTTTGCTGTTTGTAAAGTATTCTGGATGAGAAACTGGTACTCTGTTGGTTTCTGACTTGGTGTGCATGCCCATCCTCTTGCACCAGAGTCACTTGGCCAGGGGAGAGTTGCCGAGCTCCTGGCTGGGGCTCCGTAGTACTGCAAAGCCAGAAAGCTGTCCTCACCTTCCTGGAGCCAGGCTGAGGAGGGCTGCACAAACCCTATGTTCATGCAACAAAGCAAAGCAGGAGTTCCAGATCTCTGCTGCCACAAAATGTCTGTTTGCCTGCTGCCTTCCTGGGAAGGCTGTGTTACCACCCTAGGTGGATTCAGGCTGTGGGCTGCCTGACAGCTCATCCCAGCTGGACACTGGCTTTAGAGCTGAAATGATTCCATTCATCACATGCAGGTTTAATGGGGAAGAGCTGACTAAACACACAGCTGGGTCAGCAGGACCAGTAACTGCACGTATGTGTCAGGAAGGTGCAGGGGGGCTAGGAGGATCAGAGCTATGTTCCTGACAGCTGAGTACCCCAGGCTGCTGGGACACAACAAATACAGGTGCTCACCCTGGTCTCTTGCAGCTCTCTTTACCTTCCCCCTGCCCAGATGCCTCATAACAGTGGCCCCCCTCCCCCATTAGCTGCGTGACCTGAGCAGGCATAGCTCCTACTTAATCCCCAAATCCTCTCAGCACTTTGCTTCCATCCTGCAGGGCTGCAGTCCTTCATCCTCACCTCTGGATCTGGAGAGCAGCTCCAAGTCCTCCCGCAGCCCCAAAATCTCACTGTTTTCTCCCTTTCACCGCAGATCCCAGCTCCCAGATGGTCTTGATGACGTCAGGCCTCGGTGACAGCCTCTTAGCAGAAACAGAGATGTAGCTGGGCTACTCTGCCTGCTTCTGCCAAGGAGAGTGCCGCACGCATGGCACACCGGGGGGGCACACACCCACCAGCTCCATGCCTCCGGTGAGCTGCCCCTGGGGTCTCCTCACGCATTTCACGTCCTGTCGATGCTCCTTTGACTCTCTGAGCATTGGAGCCTGGTCCAAGTGAACCTCTACACATCTCCGTGTCGTCACACGCCCCGTCGGCTGCTTGTGGTTGTCCGGTTGCTGCATGTGTCGCTCACACTGCCCTGCCTCTCCCCATGCCTGGCTGTGCCCTGCGGGGCGCAGGCTGTATTTATTCAGATGTGTATAAGAGATGGTCTTTCTATTGCTTGTTCTGCTGTCGCAATCAGAGTTTTATAAAGGTCACAGATGTGGCACTGCTCGCAGCTGCCTCAGTCCTTCCGCTCCCGCTACATCAAGGTAATTGTGCTGCCAGAAATGGTGCTAAAAACGGGCATTTTGCTTCTCACAGACACTGGAAGGGGCATAGCACGAGCGGCAGGTGGCAGCACCGCCCAGGGCCAGGCTCCGTGCTGCCCTGCCCCAGTGAGTACCAGCCTGCTGCAGGTGCTACTCTCAGTTCGCAGGACAGGGGCAAGGGACACAGAGGCACACTGCCACCCGGGGGTGAGTTTCTGCTGAAGCTGGGTGCCAGCTTTAGGCTGCCAGGCACAGGCTTCTGCAGGAGTATGAGGTGCTGACAGCTTCCTTCATACATCAAACAAGCCCAGTCAGCCCCTGGTGGAATGCACAAGCTCCTGCTAAAGCACAAGATCCTGGATCCCAGCTGCAAGAGGGTGAAGGACACGAGCTTCCCTCCTCCCTTTGTTCCACAGGGAGCAGAGCTCCCTTGGAGGAGATTCCTGCCTGGTCCTGCAGTGCGGCCCAGCATAGTCCTGTTTGCTCTCCTCCAGGCCTTTGCTTCTGCTGGAAGTGAGGGCTGGAGCCTAACTATGGTGAAGGCTCCAACTAGCACTGGTATGGCAGTTTGTAGCCATGTGTCCCCTGCACTGAAGTGCAGTAAGGAAGAAGATTGTATTTCATGACTGGTATTAGGTTGGAAGATTAAATTGTGGCAGCAGCTGCTGTTCAGGGGAGCACAGAATAAAATCATTAATTATGGAGTCACAGAAACAAGACACTTCCTGTGTCACTCCATCCACCTATACCACAAGGTGCTCAGGGTCTCCTCCTGTCGCCATGAAGATGGAGCTTGGGAAACAGAGTACTGCAAGAAGGCAGACACCTGTGTAACATGTGAGATGGAGATTTCATCAGAGTCCCCTGCAGCACAGTTCATCACGGAAACAAAACTCTTGGAAGTGAGGTATCAGTAACCTGTAAAAACACTCTCTCACACAAAGAAGGCTTCCTGTTTGAGTATCTCCTGTCAACTCCAAAGTTGCCTGGTTCAATACTGAGAGAATGCTACAGCCATCACACCCATTACTTTTAAAATAGTTTATTTCTGGTCTTAAAATATACATCAGTTTGAAAATTTCAGAAAAAAAAAAAAAAGAAAAAAAATAACAACAAAACACATTAGTTACAGATTAACAGTCTGGAGTTGGGACACTGAAAGTTGGGTCAGCTCAAGGCCCTGGAGCCAACACTGCTGGAGGAGAGCAGAGGGCAGGCACTGCTGGCTGGGAGGGGGCTCTGCTCCTCCTTAGGCTGCCCGCTCCCCCTCACTGCCTGCCAGTGAAACGAATGCGTGTGAAGGCTGTGGGCACTCCTTTCCCACCCTTCTTTCCTCCGTTGTGCTTTTAGCTTACTGAGACCAAAAGCATGGGGCAGCCCAGCTCTGCCCAGCACCATCAGTTTCAGCAAGAGAATGGGTTTTGTCTCCTGACCAGCACACCAGGAAAGATGAGCCCTGAAGGGCAGTGCCCCCCTGCTGCAATGAGGGGTATGGGTAACCCACATCAACCAGCCTCATCCGACAGGCTGTCCCACATGTGCTACAAGTGTTCTGAGAGCCCAAGGAGCTCACACCACTAGCACCCAACCCCAGGTGATGTCCATGGGCCACGAGGTGGTGGCTGCTGCAGGTGAAAGCCCTCAGTACTGCTGCAGAAGAGCAGGAGAAATTCAGCAGCATGGTGGCAGGGGAGAGCAAACGCAAGGATCCCATTGCAACTTTGAGGACAGGAAATAATGCCCTGCAAGCTAAAAGGGATCTTCTGCTCTCAGCACCAGCCTGTTTGCACAGGAATTGAGTGAAATACTGTAGTAAAATACTGAGTCCCACCTCCACCTCGGAGGTCGGCATTGAGCTCCACAGCTGTTGGAGGTGGGACAGAAGGTAAGCATATAGGCAGCAGCTCCAACTAACGAGGGCACACCAAGCCCCCAGAGGCCTGCAGCTCCCTTTCACTGGCCCTGGAGCCTCCAGGCTGGAGCTGGGGCCATGGCTGCCCCCAGCTGCAAGCGTGACCCTCTGGCAAGATGGAGGTCTGGGAGGGGAGCAGGAACCCTGGGCAGCTTTTGGCTGCATCTCTTGCTGTCAGCTCCCTCCTGGGCAGTGGGCTGCTCTTCTCCAGCACAGCCAGACAGCAAAGAACTAAGGGAGTAGGGCAGGAAGACAACACAAACGCAACACAAAAAACAGACAGCAAGCTAAGGGACAGCCAGCTGGTGTGGGGGCAGCACAGCTGAGGCAGCAGGCCAGCCCTTTGCCTCACACCCCTGGGCTGGGGATGAAACACGGACAAGGGGCACAGGACTAAATTAAAAACTGGATACCAGGCTTTGTCAGCCCTCAAAAAAAAATACCTACATCTACAGACCTCTCCCTTTCCCTCCCCCCTGAAAGACACAGCACACGAGACCGTGAAGAAGAATCACATAATACCACACTACACTAGGAAAAACACGCAGAGAGGCCCTGCTCAGGAGTGGAAGCACCAAAGCCAGCCCTGGAGCCCCCAGAGTGGGGCACAAAGAGACTGGCAGAGGGCTGCTACTGAGGAGTGAGGTAGTGCAGACGCAGGGAGCAGCTCCCTCACATCCCCACAGTACACAAAGCCCTGCCCAGCAAATCCCAGTAGCATCCTTCACGCCTCACTCCCCCAGGGGCAAGATCTCCTTCCTATGTTTGGAGGGATTTCTGCAGGCTGAAGGCCAGGATCAGAGGGAAGCGCAGCTCAGAGCTGAGCCACCCCCAACACACCCTTAGTGCAGGCAACAGACTGGCTGCCAACCACTGTGTCTGTTTATGCAGGGCGGGGGGAAAAGAAGAAAAACAAAACAAAAAACAAACCCCAAAAACCAATACACCCCAAAACCAAAGGCTTGGAAAGAAGAAAGAAGCCCACCCAAGAGCAAGGCGTCAGCACCATTCAAACAAAACAACAGCACAGAGAGCGGGGGAAGAGGTGTGAGGGAGGAGACGCACAAATAAACCGCATGGCCCACAGGGCAATGTCCCTGCCTGGGAAGGGACTGACCCCCCTCGCTCCCCAAGGCCTCTCAGCTGAATGTCACAGCACAGCCCTGCACTCGATTCAATAGGGACCAGGTGCTGAGCCGAGCAATGGGGAGCTGTAGGGGCAGATTCTGAAGAACACAACCCAGGGGGTTGGGGGGAAAACCCAGCAGGAAAGTAAGAAACCAACATCCTCAGCATACACCCCAGGGCCCAGATCCATCCCCTGGGAGAGTTCTCATGGCCCTTGGGGGCTCCCAGGGAATCAGACACCACCATGCAGGCACCCTGCCCTGTTGGCACTAGTTGAAAGAGAGCAGAGCAGCTGCAGGCACCAGTATGGGAGCAGCCGGGGCCTCAGGTACCTGAGTGGGAAGGAGAAAGAGAGGATGGGAGCTCAGAGAGGAGAGGCACCAGGACGTGGGTACCAAAACAAGGTCTGGTACAGGCACCAGTGTGAGGCTGTGAAGAGAGCTGTGAGTGTGCCAGGGCTGTGGGTGTGCTTCCGCACATGTGCTAGTACTGCAGGTCTGAGGTGCCAGGGAATAGGAAGCCCAGCTCTTCCAGGTAGCAAAAGAGAATAAATACATCATTTAAGAGCAGAGCCCAGAGCTCCTCCTAGGGTGGAGGGCATTGAGAGAAGTTTCTCCCTCAGAAGAAAGACGGAGGCATCCCACAGCTCTGCAGCATGTGGCTGCTGCGTCCCCTGCCTCAGCTGAGAAGGTTGCCTTGCTCCTGGGCTTGTGTCAGACTGTCCTTGCGATGCAGATGGTGGACCCCCATTCTCTTGGGGCTGCGGTGCGGCCGACTAAAGGGAGGCTTGACCCTGCCTTCCCCGCTTTCCTCTTGAGCTCCTGCTTGGTTACCCTCCTTGCTTCCCTGGAGCAACAACTCTCTCTCATCGGCTGGGCTCTCAGGCAAGCCAAGGTCCACGTAGTCCTTGTGCTTTTCTGGGGGTGGACTTCCAGGCTCAGCAGTGCCTCCACCGCTTCCCTGCAACAGCTTCTGGGCTTCATCCTGGGAGAAATCTGTACCATAGTCAGAGGAGAAATGACTCCTGCGAGCTCTGGACTCGGTGCTGTCTGTATCCACACTTGAGTCCCGGCTCACGGTCCAGCTGCAGCTCTGAGCAGACTCCTCGCCATCTGAGTAGGCAGAGGCTGCTCTATCCAGCTCCTGCATGGAGCGGCTGAACCTCTTCTGGAGCTCGGGGGCTGTGTCACGGCTGAATGCTGTACGGTTCATCAGCACCTGCTCTGAGGTGGGGGGTGCCTTGTCCACAAACATACGCTGCCAGTTGGCCAGCAGGTCCTCCTCGGAGCTGGCAGAACTGGCGAAGGCGCTCGGGATCTGGGGAGGGCTGCTGAAGGGGCTGCTCTGGGAAGAGCCATGAGCTCTGGCTGCTTTGGGGGACTGCTGACAGGAACAGCTGGAGGCCGAGCGGCGCCCTTCTGAAGCAGGGCTGTTGGGAAGCGTTCGGTGCCTGTCGCAGCTCTCATCTTCACTCTGTACCAGGCTGAGGGAGATGGCCTGGCGCGTAGCATATGTACAGTTGGGCAGGGGACTGTTCTTTGGGATCCTTACCTTGTCCTCAGAGAACTCAATTACTTTCCGTCCAGGGTACATAGGATGGGGAGGTGAAGGTGTAGGGTATGGGCTTAGCTTCTCAAAGGCTGGCACATCCTCCGGCATGCTTTCCACACTGCCCTGTGGCTTGCAGCCACCGTTCTGCTGCTTCCCGACTTCCCCTCCCTCCTTCTTCATCTGCCCTGCACTGCTGCAGGCCTCAGGAGGGGCTCCACTCATGTCCACATGCACAAAGACATCCTCAGCCACAGGACAGCTGCCACTGCTAGACTTGGCTGAATTCAGCACCAGAGATTCTGGCTTCTCCAAAACCCTGGCAATGACTGAGGTGGGCACAACATCAGATGGTGCCAAGGTGTGGGTTGCCTCTTGAGCAGGCCCTGCAGACTCTTGGGTGCTGTGCAAATGCTTATTGACCATATCCTGCAGCTCATAGGGAAGCTAGGGAGAAGAAACAGGACATTAGAAGAGTACCTACACACAAGTCATTAAGTTCCAAAAAACCTGCCTTTTCCAGCCAATCTTCATCTTGAATCTTTATCTCAATACTAACGTTTACCTGCCTTGCCTTGGGGTAGGCATCTCTTTCCAAAAGAGAACCTGCTGCATGTGACAGACTAACAAGGCTCTGTAACTGTCATACCACTCATGTTTCTAGGCCACGGTTCACAGGCCCATCTTGGAAAAAAAAAACCAACCAAGAAATAATGTCACAGGTCATGCCTATGAGCACAGAGACAAGGCCCAGCCACTGCATGCCAGAGAGAGGTCAATTGATCTGTGGAAAATCTGTGGTTGCACTGAAGTGACTGCACAGCCCCCAGTGCTCACATCTGCAGTGCTCCCCAAATGCAGTAATTACAGCCTTGCTGCCTTGGCAGCCTGCCCACAGATCACAATCGATGCCTTCCCTTGCTCCCACTGACTCCTCTCACCTCATCCCATTTTGTCAACTCTCTCCTCTTCAGAGAGGCAAACACAGGGCTTATTTATTACCACAGCCTCAGGACCAACGTCCAGCAGAGTTAAGCACTGCTCCTTGTCCTGCAGATGGGTGCTACTGCTCTCTCCACTGCCCTAACAAATGCACCAGAACGGAGAACAAAGCTCCACAAGCCACTCCATGGCACAGCAAGGCCCGTCCTGTCACAGCCAGAAGGAAACTTCATCCAAAGCTGGAAGCACAGTGCATGTGAACAGCTGGCTGTGAGGCAGATTGCTTGCAGAGTGGCTCGTTACCGACCCCCTCCAGTGGCAGCCATGTAGGATGCAGCACTCTGGGGGGCAGAATTCAAAGCCCTGGGGAAGGGAGACAGCTGGGAGAGGGGTCAAGGTTACCCCAGCAGTAACTGATACATTGACCTCAAGAGTGCTAATTTGGGACACAATGGGGGAGGGGGACACGGTGGTCACCTGCTAAGTAACTAAAGATGAGCACATGGTTTTGCAGAAAGGAACATAAGTAGGGCTGAAGGCTAAGGGCACAGAAAAAGAGAGAGATGGGTTAAACGCCTGAATGATACTCCCAATCAAATGAGTGATGTTACCAACACGAAAGGCCTAACCTCCACCTTTTCTTATCCCAAGGGCAGGATGAGCTCTCTCAAGCAGGAGTATATGTTGGCACCAACATCTCTCATTCAGGAAACCCAAAAGATATTCTGAATGCTGTCCCCCAAACTTTTCATCAGAGCAAGAACTGAAGCAGGCCCAGCATACTGCTGTTTGACTCTTTATCACACAGCATGGCCTTTGCATGTGGCCAGGTAAGAAAGGAAAGAGGACAGAACAGGGTAAGAGAGAGGTCTGTCCTTTAGCCAGCTCCAATCAAGCAGGTGATCAAATTCAAGGCTATTGTGCTTTTTATAACAGCTCTTGGCTACGCTGCGAAATGGAGCTGGTGTGAAAGAGGAGCTGTCAGAGTCTCTGCACTGCCTTCTTGGTGGGAGTGGGAATAGGAGACCCCCAGAACTCTGCCTGAGGCTGAAGGATGAGAGGCCAATAGCCCTACAGAGAAAGCTGGAAAGACAGGTGGAAACCATAAGCCCTTCTTTCCCACCTGACTGGGATTGCTACTCACATCAGCAAATTTGTGGTTCCTGAAGTGGGACTTGTTACACTTGAGCAGCTGTACCGCAAGGTTACAGTCCTGTCGATAGCGTTCCTGGAAAAAAAAAAGAGCACAGGTGTGCAACAGTGTCAGGCTGATCTCTTACCTGAAATGACACCACCTCGCCAACTTCAAACAGAAGGTGGAACATCATGAATTTCTCCTGAGGGTGCCTCCTGCCTTTCTCTCCTTTCCACACCTTGTGTACTACTTACAACTCAGCCATGTCCCTTTCAACTTTTGTTCCAGGCCTATATTCTCTCTATTTATCAAACTCCTATCCTTTTCTGGAACTGATCTCCAAGAGTCCCATCAGATTTTTGCTAACCCATCTTGGAGCTCTCAGCCATGCCTGCAGACACTGCTCAATATCAGGCAGATTGCAGACAGACTGAAGTGAACTGAGAGCAGTTAATAGAAACACACACAAAATCTAGGAACTTCTACATTATTGTGTGGAAAAGGCAATAGTTTCCTCCCATTTCTAAACTAAATGACCACTTGGTTACTACAGCCTGGGCACAGGTCAAACCTTAAACTTAAATGCTAGAAAAGTAAACATATCAAACATCAGATCTTTCTTGCTCAGCCCCTCAGGCCCTTTTCTACTTGCTTGTTCCCATGTTTTCATATACATTCTAGTTACTCGTGCTTGTTTACACTAATGATTTTGAACCAGAAAAATAGCCCACACCTCAACACAGTTCCACAACCATTTGCAGACTCACATTAAGTTCCTCCAGCTTATTGATAGTTGTTTTGGCATCAAGCAATTTATTAGTGAGCTCTACAATCTCCCAGTCCAATGTTTTGCGGTCCATCTCTGCCTTTTTAATCTGGGATGCAAGAACACCAGTGTAAATTTCCACAGCACAGAATAAACCGGTTTCACCACCCACTTCACCCCAAGCATAGCACAATGACATGCTCAGCTGAGATACGAAAACTTCTAGACAGACAGACACAGGGGGACAGCCTGGCTCTTCACCTCATGAGGGATTCCAAAGGCAGCTGGAGACAGCCACTCTGCTAGGTACAGAGACAACTAGTGAGTTTGAACCTCCTTAATGCAGTCCCTCTTCTTGCAGCCTAATTATGTCATGGCTCACAGGGTGTCTGATGGAAAGCTACTGGTTTTGAACAGTCATCTTGCCACCAGCAGTAACTACCTCTGAGCTCATGCTAATCAGCCCTCTGCTCAGTATCAGCAGAATAAGAATACTGCTGATAAATATCAGCAGTCAACACTGAATGCACAGTTCTTTTTGGCAGGGAAAGGGCACTATCTTCAAAGAGTTCAGTTCTTGCTCTACTAAGAAAAAGGACCTGTGCAGCTTCACCTGGAGCTCCCCTAACACCCTTCCTAAAGCAGATGATCTTATCTCTTTAGACTCCCTAGCAGTTCAGGTACAGGGCAGACAGAAACTCAGATATAACAAATGAGAGGATCAGTAGCTTAGAACAACCAGGCCATCTCCTTTCTCAAGAAGCTCCTCCAACACTGATCAAGTCTGCTCCAAGGCTGTGACTATCAAAGCCCAGTGATGAAGTAGGTGAAGTACAGTGGCACAAGGGGGTTGAGGAGCAGAATCCTTCCCAAATATGCAGTCTCTTTAGGAATCAACACAATTTATATTAACCCAAGAAATTCAATGCCTAGAACAAAAGCCACCTAGAAAACAACACCCACCCTCATCTCGGGCTACATCTCAGCTGCTCACTTGCCTGCTCACAACCCAGAAGGGGAAAGAAAGGGAGCAAACAAGGCTCACAGCCATCCACATCTTGTGCAGTGCCACAGCTTATGGGCATCACTTCCCAGCACACCATGCTCCAAGCTGGCCTGGAGTCAAATGCTCTTAAGATGGAGCACTGCAAGCTAGGACCTGCTGCATCTGTGGGCAGCTGCTGGATACCAGGTGAGACGTTGGCTGGACGAAGGCTGGGGCCCCTCCATCTGGGATGGTGTATATGTGGGACTGACAATGAAACCAACAGGCTGAGACACATGAAGAGGAAAAAGAAAAAACACACAAACGAAAAGACGCAACTGCAAAAATCCAGCTTTGGCTGAGAGAGGCCTGAGAGGTGAGCGCGCCCAGTGTGTGCCAGCAGCAGCGTGGGGAGGAGAAAGAGAGAGAGAGAGAGAAAGAGAGAGGGAGGGAGAGAAAAGAAACAGCCATGAGTGTTATGAATGCACATAACAGACACACACGCACACAGGCTCAGCCCCCATCCTCCCAGGATGACTACCCCAAGACTGACTGACACATCCCTGGCATTTTGAGAGGGACTGAAGCAACATGACGGAATACCATGCAGTTATGTTGTGGGCAATCCAGCTCACGTGCATGACCAAGTAGGCCTCAATACATCAAGAAACTAGTTAGTGACACCAGCCGGAAGGGAGAATAGATGGTCATGGCCAAAAACCCACCCCACACCAACCACATCTGCTGGCTATAGCCAGAAACCCTTCCCCCTTCTGCCCCTGACATGTCTCTTCTACCTCCTCTGTGTAGTGCAGAACACTTACCAGGGCATGCAGCTTCTCTTCCAGGTCTTGGTTGGTTCTCTGGGAAGCAGTGTAGCTGTTCTGCAACCTACAGGATCAAGAACATACACACAGGAATGGTTCTCAGGCCTTTGCTCAAGTTTTCTTCATAACTACCAAGCAACCCATCAACTCCACAACCCCAATACTCCTTAGTATTCACAGTACTAAGACAACATAAAGGCCTTCAGACTCCCAGTTACTAGGGACAAGGTGAGGTTGGCCAACTGACCTTTCACGTCTTTGTTGGAGAGAGTAAGAAAGACTTTGGAAGATTCCTCTGAACTAAGTTATGTACAACCATGTAACCAGTGCCTAGCATTAATTTCTAACTAAAGTATGATATCCCAGGTAGTCAGCAGCTCCTTTTTGTTAATGTCAGACAGCCATCCAAGACAGAACCCACCTTACAACCAATTAATAGAATTCCCTATTGCTGTCCATCCCTTGAGCTGGGTTTCTACACTGTACCCTGAAGAAAGCAATGGCTGCAAAGCTTTTACTCTCCCCTCAGCCTGGAAGAGAACTGCAGATATAGCATATCTCTCTGTTTAACACAACAAAGCGCAGCCTGCTCAAGCCAGCTGAGGGAGCTCTTGGTGGGAGTGATCTCTCTACCCCTCTTTCATTTTTCTTTTCCATACCTACGGAATTTGTCCTTGAATTTCTCCAGCTCCTCCCGGTTCTGACCCAGCTCCATCTCCAGGTAGTCTTGACCTGACTCCAGCTCCCTCTCCATTGCTTCCATTTTGTTAGTCACATACATCAGCCGTCGGCGCAGCTCCTCGTTCTCATGTTGCAGCAGCCTGGACACAAAGGAATGAAGGTACCACTAAGCATACAAGGGGCACTCCACACCAGCACCCATATCCTGCTGCCCTGCTCTAAGGGCCAACCCCACACATGGGCCCCAAAAAGTTGGGAACTGAACTATCAGGAGATTCCAGCCCATGCAGAGAGGTGCACTGTTGTTACAAGATGCATGCTTTGTAACACACTATCTGGCCATGTTACCAGCACCCAGCTCCCTCTCAGGTTACAGCGCCAGATGGGCCATTCAGCTCCAGTGTCCCCCACTGGTGAATAAAACCCACTCAATAATTTATCCCAGCATATGATAGAGGAGTTGAACTGTTCCTCCCCTGAACTGTTCAGAAGCCCTCACACCTTTAACACATGGTGGAAAGTACACCAAACAGCCTTGAGGTCAGCAAGAGAGGTGATGGGGTGGGTGTAGAGATGTGATCACAGCTGTCAGTCAATCCCATTCTAATACAAACTGCTTTGTTAGTACACAGCCAGGACATGCCTGGTGGTCAGAAGGATTTCCTGTTGTTTTTCATTCCTTTGTGCTCAGAAAAACACAGAAGCACAGCACAGCTCCTCTCTAGCAATGCATTCTTGTTCCTCACTATAGCTTTAAGCACAGTACTAGCAGCTGTCTGTGCCCCACAGCACCATCAGCAAAGGGCCCAGCTCTCACCCTCACTCAGCAGCAGGCTCCTGCATGCTGATTCTGATGGCTTACATTAAAACAGATGCCACAACATGAAGGCACTTCTCTCCCCACTTGTGTTCCAACTCCTCTGCCTGCACCTGCACTGAAGATCTGCACCCCCATGCCTCCAGAGCGAGGCATACAATGCAGAGGTTGGCAAGGCACAGACTAAAGCTCTGCCCGTGTAGGCCAAGAGAGCTGAATGAAGATCTATGGGGAGCCTGCAGGGCCAGTCAGCTTCACTGCACAGGTGGCACAGGCAAGATGTGAGGAATCAGCATTCACACAGTTGCAGTACAGCAAGGATAAAGGGGGAACAGGACACTTACTTCATCCTTTCTGCATCCGTCAAGGGTTCCTGCACAGGGAAGAAAACAGCTGTGAGATTCTTTCAGAACAGGAGTTGCTCTCACATAGTATCTTAGAGGACAAAGTTTCATTTGCTAGACCCTATGTGGGACTTCCACATCTTTTTTGCGGGATTATGATAAGGAAGCTTAAAGAAGCTGGGCTCTGTACACATCACTGCTGTCTGATACCAAAACAGACTGTGTGTTTTGGTTCAGGATAAAACAGCTAGACCAGAAACCACCACACAAGTTAGGTAACTTTACTCTCCCATCTGCAATCTCAGCATCTTCTGCAACACTGTCATCTCCGCTGGTGTTTCAGCTTGCTACAAATCCACAATTAGAGGGCAACAGGAATCAAACAGGCCAGCATACATTGCAAATTAACTTGTCCCCACAGCAATCACAACACCCTCAAGGCCTCACAAAAGAATTACAGAGCATCATTTGGGAGATTAAAAAAAAACCAAACAAAAATCCCATCTACCATTTACACCAGTTAGATTATACTGTGAAAAGGATTTCTTTCTGCAGACCTGAAAACAGCCACTGTAACTATTCTAGGTAGCACAAGAAACATCAGAAGCCAAAAAACCTGTGAAAGAAACATTCTGGGCGACATCCCCACAGATGTTTGGAGTAGGGATCTACAGAACAAGGAGAGACAGTGCTGCAGCATGAAATGGCTGTTGACTGCCAGCACAGCTGGGTGAGATTTAATTAGCACTAACAACAACCATACCTTCTGTGAAAGCCCAAGGCTGTGACCATTCTCACAAAGTCCAAGCTGCCCATAGTCTATTTTTGGTGCCTGGTGTAGGGCTGGCACTACAGAAGCCCTAAGTACTGAAACACTTTAAATTGGCTATTAAGTGTCACAGTCAGCTAGCTCTGAGCTTAGAGGCCATGCCACATGCAGTTGCAAATGAGGTTGCTAAGCTTCTAGCAATATTAAATAAGGCAAACCTACCCCAGTTCTGGCCGATCAGGAGGCTGCTTCCTTCACCACTTCACTTTTTAAAAATGACAGACCTTAGTGCCTGCATACAACCTCCAGTCCTTAAAGGCAATTCCACTGACCCAATACCTCCTTGTATTCTGACCCCAAATAACGATTGATTTATGCAGAATCACCCAGCAACTGCTTTCCTAACCTCTACAACCACACATAGCACACAGTAGTGACAAGGCAAAGGGTATAAGGCAGTGCCTAGTAAAATGAGGCAATGGTCCCAAAGCACTCCCAGAGGAGAAAAGGACATTGAACATGGAGCCAGACTGCCCCTTGGAGCACAGACACGAGCAGCAATGCTTCTGGTGACTGAGTACCCACATAACGAGGTCTGGGGGCCTGCTGTCTCCCCCCCAGTCCTGGAATTACAGCTGTGAAAAGATCCAGGCAGGAGTTTTAGCCTTTGTGAGACCCCTGTCTGCAAAAGCCAGTAGTCCTGGCACCTACCTTGTTCAGTGCCAGGCTGAAGGAAGGGGAGCATCTAGATGGGGCAGGTCCCTTCTCCCAACTCCTGTGTGTTGGAGGGGAGAAGGATCCTTTATCTGGGTGGTTCCGCTCCACTGTACGCTTCCGCTCGAGTTTAGCGCATAGATGGTTTGGCTGTAACAGCTGTGAACAGGGACTCCTTTCATCCCTCTTGCCCTCTGCACTGCTTTTCCATGAAGACAGTGAGTGCTGCTGCCCAGAGGATGTCCCTGCCAGCCCCAAGTCTCCCAGCTGCTGCAGCTCATACTGACACAGATCTACTACCTTTCTGTCCAAAGAAAGGAGCTTCTCTTTACTGTCCTTTCTCCCAAGGATGGGTTTCTTTCTTAGTTTGGAAACTCTCTCAGCCTCCTCTGCACATTTTCTCTGGCATGAAGCCATTCCCATTCCCTCACATTTCTTTTCTGATTTTCTTCTGCTTGGGCAGGAGGATCTTTCAGATGCACGCTTAGTTTTGACCTCTTCCAGGTGACCTTCCCCTTGGCCTTCTGGCACAGAGCCTCTGGCACAACAGGTAGAATTCTGGTCTTGCTGTGCTCCCCTGGTCTCTTCTAGTGGGCGCAAGCGGATGGGACTCAGAACCCGTTGGCTAATCTCATCCAGGAATCTGGAGAACTGCAGTTTTTCCTCTCTGCGTTTCTCTTTGCGTTTGGCAATGTCAGCAGCACTACTGCTGCTGTGCTCCAGAGAGCGTTTCTCCTTACGGACAGGGCAGAGCTGAGGATCACTGTACTTGCACGAACCACGGCCATGGGAGAGTGTCTCAACTGAGCGGGACTTGCGTAAGGTCTCAGGGCATGGGCCGGTTTGCATGCCAGGCTGCTTCAAGATCCCTTTCAGAGGCTGGTGTGAAGGAGAGACCCGAAACTTCCTCGGTGTCAAGACTTCAGGGGGCTCCTTAAACATAAGTGAGCGTTCCAGGCTTCTGCTCTTGAAAGAACAACTGGAATGGTGTACCTCGTCTCCAGGCATCACAACTGTCTCCATGCTACGGCTCACAAATTTTCTGAGATGCCCACGACTGCGGTTTGGGCACCGCTTCCCACTTCGCTGTCCCATCTTCCTACCATGTGGCGGTGCTGGCAAGATGGTCTGGCTCTTAACGTTCAACTCTGCTCTGCACCCTGTCACTTCCTTCTCACTGCTGGACTCCAGGGACCACGATGAGGAGAAGTTCAGGTTGCAAACCTCAAACCCCTTTGCCTGCTCAAGCTGGCCTGCCTCAGTGCAACTAAACCCTGTTTGCTGGTGCAATGGTGATAAGCCCTTTGCCACCCGGCAAGCTGTTACCTGACTCTGCTCAGCCAAGATCACTCCATCCTGGTCGTCACGAATGATGGGAACCTCATGACGGATCTCACGATGCTGCGGGGGTGCCTTGCGGTAAGGCTTCTTTGTTGGAGCTGTGTTTGACATCCTCCCTCCTGAGTGGCTCCGACAGCGGGTTACCTACCAACAGCAGAAAGTTCACAGAAGAGAGAGGCACAGGCACCCCATCGAACCCTAGAAGCAAACCAGCAGGAAGCAGTCTCCCCTGGAGTCCCAGAGCAGGTCCCCATGCAGAGTACTGATAGAGCAGGAAAAGGATGCAGCCACAAGCCTTGAGCAGCAGCTGCAGGAGAGGGAGCAAAGTCAGAGATAGATGTGTCCTTCTCCCAGCCAGTGAGAGCAGAGGGCTGGCACATCCTCTCCCCCCTTTTACACACACTCACGTAGTTTGTGTGTATCCAGATATATATAGCAAACGAGAACAGGCCTCACAGCAGCATATTGATTAGGCTCTTTAGGAAAGGCCTTTTCCAGTATGGAAACAGCAAGCCTTACAGGCAGCAGTGACAGTAGGAGTTATTGATTATGTGCTGTCACTGTCAGCAGGAACTATGTGGGAGGAGACTCTAGTCATTAAAGAGCCCAAATTCAGGAGTTTACTGCTTACACAGGAACACAAATGGGGCAGACTGTAGGAGGCATGTCAGAAGGAGCTACCATACTTTTACAGCTCCTCACTGTCAGAAAAAGACAAAGACCAAGTTGCAGGAGGCATCAAATTAGGAAGCACTGCCATTAATGTTGGCATCTAAGGTCAGAAGTTGCAAAATGCAGCAGTACTGCTATGAGAAAGACCAGACTAGTTTTTGTCCCTTAACCCCAGCTGTACTGGGCAGGAAGATTTTGCCTGCTGTATGAGCAGAAGCAGCACAAAAGCAAGATGTGGGACAGAAGGAAAGCAGCTATCTTGTATATCTGGAATAATCTTCTTCCTTTCCACCACTCAGTAACTATGGTGGAGAGCAGGAAGACTTTCCCTCAAATAGCCAGAATTTCAGCTATGCCACTGCATACAAGATAGCAAGTCCCAGAGATGCTAAGAAGTCTCTTTAGGGCCTGATAGCAGATTTATGCTGATGATAATACATGAATCATTCACAATCCCCATACATTTGGAGTAAGCACCCGCTTCCCATTCCCCTTTCCCTTGCTGAATCCTATCACTGACAACATTTAGCGTCTCTGCAATCCACAGAGCCTGATGTGCAAAACTCTAAAGTGCAGAATGTGCCACAACTCAGATCACCCTTCCCACTCATCTGCTGGGAAGGCTATTTAATGCCCACTTACAATGGCTCTCCCAGCTGGCAAAGGAATATTGCCAGGCCAATGACCCAGCAGGCTTCATTTGCTTTATGTTTTGGCCAGGGGAGTTTTACATGTTATTCAGTGCCCAAATGGAGCCCTGAGAGTTACCTTCAGTCTTTATCCTCTCTTTCTTAGCTGCATCTTTCTGACACTTAACTCTTCTGTCAACTCCTGACAAGTTAAGGACAGCAGATACTCATGTAAATATCTCAAGATGGAATTACTGTCATTTCTCCAGCCCTTAAGGACTTGAGGACTTACCAGCCTGGGCTCAAATTCAAAGCCTCATGAAACAGGAACACTCACTCAGATGCCCTGAAGAAGAGAAATAAATGTCTTAGCATTATCAAAAAGTCAGTTTGAAACCTCACCCTGTAAGTGTGTAAAGAAGAGGGAATATTTATAATGAAGCACAACATGATATTTATCACACTACAAGTGCCTGTTCCAACCTACAACGGTAAGTTTTAAAGGAGATTAGCTTAGGACAGTTGAGCCACATAACCCAGCAAAAGCTAGAAAGGCACTTGGCAAGGACACATCCCAAGGACTCACTCAAGCAACCCAAACCACGCAAATTCATGAAGCAACAGGTTCTAGAAAACCTTGCTTCCAGGAAGGACTAAACAAATCCCCTGTGAAATGGGACCCTTACTGCTAATTTTCTCTGATACTGCAGACTGTGAAGCCTAAATGCTAAAAAGGACAAATGAAGTAATTGCTAAGTCAGTTTTTCTTGCTAAAGGTGCACTTACAAATGAGTTGGTAATTATCAGACTCTCCTTTGAGCCAAAACATTACATTCCCGCGCATACCACCGTGACAGCTCACACCTCTACAAGTGAGAAGACAAGCTGCCTTCTGGCTTCCTGCATGCAGCATGTCATGCTCTACTTTGGTGCAAATAGGTTTCTGTGAAATACTGCCCATCCAATCCAGGATTTAACACAAGTTCAGAAAGGATCTCCTGTATTCAAAGCTCAGGGCATCCATCATTGCCTGAAGAGAAATAGTTGGATCCAGGAGACAGCTCTAAGAGCTTAGCTCTATGGCTATCACCCCGTCACTGACATGAGAGAGACTGAAGAGGAGTCTTCCCTTTCCTGATGCACCTCTATTGCTGCTTTTTCCCCTATCCGTGGCACCAAGCCCTGGGAGGAGGGACAGAAGTGAAGGGTGTGGAGTAGTTGTATGCATATGGGGAGAGCCAGATGGAAGGTGAATGGAACAGGCAGGCAACCAGGATCATGCAAACTCAAGCTCTGCCAAAACAAACTGAAAGGTGCCCTGGTGCTGGCCCTGACCCAACAAACTGTCTAGCCCCCTTCCTTACAGCAATGCTATTGTCAGGTCTCAACTAGTAATGTTAAGAACAATTCCACAACAGTGTAAATGATCTGCCGGAGCAAGCAGTATGAGAGAGGAGAGAGAGGAAAAAAAAAAAAAAGCGTAACTCCAGGAAGGACCAGGTTATGACAGCATGAAACTGCTTTTCTACCAGCTCCCAGAAACAGCTGGAAGTCAGACTGGCAAACAAGCAAAGGCTTCCAGGAACAGCTGTCCCCATGGATCCCTGCAGGTTTCCATCACGGTGGTACCCAGAACAAAATGCTAAAGGCCTCGCTGTTTCTCATCACACAGTTCCTCAGGCTCAGGCAGGACTGTCTCACTTCCTACCCAATACTCAGCAACTAAACTACCTTCCATCTCATCCTCACCCACCTGGAAGAGATACCAGGTCTGGAAACCTACTATCACAATCTCAAAATTTCCACTCAAATACTCACACTGCCTCCAGGCAACTTTCCCTCAAACAAGGACTTACAGATCCAAAATGACGATGTGTCCAAACATTTCTGACTGCTTGTCTCAGAATCAGCTTTCCCCTGTCAGCATCCAGCAGCATCTGGCCAACAGCTCCTGAAACATGAGAAAGGAAACTAAGTGTCAGTCACCTATGGACACAATACATGGAAACAGCCAGGCACGCGCACAGCAACCCACAGCCTGGTGCCAGGGCAAGAGTCAGAAGCAAACTGCTGCACCATCAGGCTACTATCTAATTACAGGAGCCTCTAGAGCAAGAGAAGCTCCTTGTCTTCACTGCATCCCAGAAAGGGAAGGTCTTTTAATCATCCCACCACTGAGCAGGATGCTTGTGCAGAACAGTAACCAGCCTGAAAGGCAGTCTGACCAGTATCAGGAATCCAGCTTCTGTCGTTCTGCCCCAACCAGCCCACCACACCAGCCTAACTTTGTTCTGCAGACTTCACTGCAACTACACAGTTAGGCCCCCTCTGCCTACAATATCCAGGCATTCTTTGCTTCCGAGGTGGCTCAATCCCCTGCTACTCCATTCAGAGAGCAACAGACACATTCCGCAGATCGATGGACCTTGTGCTTCTAAGTAGAAATGGACATAGGCAGTGCCTAGAAACAGAAGAAAGCGCTAATTCTGCTCTACACTCGAAGTATTCACAAGCCTCTGAAGAAGCTTGCTTACAAGTCCACATTCTGTTGTACGCAGGAAAAACGTAGCTTTTTAAGTGTGAAGCTACAGCAGCAGGCAGCTCTTCAGCCCAAATGTTGCTATTCTAATTAGCACTGTAATACAAGAGGAAACCGAACCTCTTAGTCCCTTTTATCTGCCTTATCCATCTTTCCCAATAACACCCCTTAGCATTTGCAGTTCTCTTTCTAGCAGGCTATCATATGCAGAAGCTCCAATTCTACTGTCTTCATGCTCCTACCCACAATAACTCCTGACACTTTCTGAGCTCACTGACAGATACAGCTTCACTAGAACAATTCACTGAGGGCTACCAGACTTGGGCCAACACCCATCAGCAATAGTCACATCTTCATAAAAAACAGACTTGAACAGATACAGGGTCAGAAGACTGCAGGGGAAACCTAACAATTTACTTTGCTACTGCCAGAAGCTGATGATTCCTCCACCCCCTCACAAAGACAAAAGCCAAACAGCCTCTTCACTGAGACAGGGCGCAGTGACAGTGACTGACTGCAACTGCACACACATTTGGCTCCAGTTGTTTCTATCAGACAGCACCCCTGCATGTAAAATCCATCCCCAGAGCAGCCGTGTCCTCTGCACCGTTTAATACAGATGGAATTTAACCACACATCAGGAGCAGGTGTGATGTAGCACTGTATGGTTTAGACTATTCTGTCCGGGATCCACAGAACTAATAGCTACATGGCATTCTTGCAAAACCACAGCACTACCCACTTGCATCACCTCTCCAATAACAAGAAACGGGACATCTAAGACACGTTCCTCACCACTACCTTCTCTCATGTTGCTTTTTCTGGTCCCATACAACTGCCTGTTCACCAGTGTTCAGAAACAGTAGTTTTCCATCCTTAACAGAAATACAGTGATATTGCTGCAGAGAACGTTCCTTATTTCAGCATCATCTGTCCAACATTTTCCTTTCAAAAGCAGCATTTCTTTGATCTTGCGCTTTAATCAGAAAGATAAGCTTGCATGACAAAGAAAATACCTTCCATAACACAGCCACATTTGTTTCTAAAGCAACACTACAGGAACATCCATTGGCTATCAGCATATCAATACTCCAAAAAACTCCAATCACTTTTTTACACTCCTGTGCAGAAGTATTTGCTGCTGCTGTCCCGTGCCACTTATATAATCACACAGCTAACCCAGAATTTTCACCTAGTTTAACCAGCCTACAGCTGAAATACCAGATTCAACTGGAGACTGGCAAGAATTAGGAAGCAACAGTTTCTCCTTGTTAGCCTCGTTGGAAGCAACAGCAAGAGATCTGTCACTTGTCTTCCTGTGCTTATGGACAGAGCCAACCTCAGCCCCTGCAAGTCTCAAGCCAGATTACACAAGTTACTGCTGCAGTCAACCTGATCAAGACAACTCATCAGAGAGATGGGGAATGTAGAAACTGCACTGAGAGATCCTGTCGAGGACAGAAGATCATGTCTGAGTTAAGAAGCAGCCCCTGTAGACTGCTCACGCCAAGCAGAATGGAAAAGGACCGCAGGGTTATTAAAGGGTATTTTAACATTTAATGAGTTCCTTTCATGCAGAGAAGGAAATTCAATTAAAAATACGTTCAGATCCATTCTGCTGCTGGTTACTTTGAGGCTCCCAGGCTTTCCGTTTAAAATAAAAAGAGATAGCAGCTCCCAGCATACAGACTTGCATCTCAGTTCTACTTGCATGTTAATACTCACAGGTCACATCTGAGTAACAGCATTAGAGTGTCTTTTGGATTAGAATTGAGTTTCAGAAGAATTATTGCTCATTTCTGCTTTTTCATATCAATTAACCTTGGCTATTAAGCAGAAATCTCTGTTCCTTGCATGGGAGCAACTTCAAGAGATAGCAAGAGAAAGGGATCGTGGTTGCTGTTGAAGAATAGGCCGGCCTAACACCTAGCATATTTCCAAAGGAAATTAAATCCATGGACTCTAGTCTTGCTTAGTTCTTGCTGAATATAAATACCACCAAACAGGACATATCATGTGTCTGTCACGTACATGCACCCTGTGAAAGACTCTCACAAGTTATCAGAATCACACTTCTCTTATGGCCTCACTCCTTCCATGTGCAATACAAAGATCCCCACCTCCCAACTCAGCTGGGCTCCCTATCCTTAACTATGGATTATTATCTAGTCACTGTGCTAAGAACAGCTTAGCTCCCCTAACCCTTTTATAAACGCCAGAACGGATCAGAAACACTAACATCTCTCACATGTAACTGGAATAGAACACAACAGCTGATTAACATCTGAACAGGAACAGGACAGGAAGCAAAAGACCCGAATACAATCCCCAGAAGGAATGTTAATGGAGAATAAAAATACCCGGGGGAGATTCTGACCAGGAAATGAATGCTAGCTTTCTAATCCATATAACATAGAACCACCTTTAATGGCTACATATGAAATTGCACAAGAACCAGCTTGACAAAAGGTCACCTGCCAAGTTACCTTTAGCACCAACAGCTACAGAAGGGGCTTCTCATCCAGAAACACTGACAGACCAAAAGGCCATTTGGTTTGCTCAGAGATTCCTTTAGTTGGATCGTTTTAGTTTGCTTAGTGATCTTTTTGACTCTCTCAAGGTGGTTCTGGCTGCAACCTTCCAGAGCCTAGGTCCAAGTCCCTAAGTCCCATCCCAGCAATTAATATCAGCAATTCTCTTGTTTCAGCCCATGATATTTTTTTTTAAGTTAAAGTTATGGGAAAGCTACAGCCTCCAACTTCTCAACTGCAAGGACTGCAAGTCACTGAGCTGTCCCTCTAACAGAAAACATAGCAATGCTAGAGAATGCACCATTACTGCAACCAACATGCTTGCCTAAATTTGCTCTTCAGAACATATCCTCCTTCAATGAGCTACAGTTACACAGATGGCCAACATACAGTGCAGCATCCACACAGACTGGCAATGGAGCACGGCACATCACTTGCATAATTAACAGAGGACAGATGGGCAAGTTCGCTGCAGTGACCCAACCTAGAAAACACCTGCAAGATTGCAGAGACTTTATGCTCAGTCCTGATGCTTGCAGGTGGTAGCAAAAAATAAACTTCAGAAAATTAAACAGATGTTTAGAGCAGCCAAGTTCATTCTGAAATATTACCTGTACAACTGGGTTTGTAGAGCGTTTAGTTGTCATAGAACCTTCAGCCACCAGGAGAAAAAACGATGTGTATCAATTGGGTTCATGCTTTCCAATATGAAAGATAACTGGCATCTGCAGTGCTTACAGAATGACTTCCTTCACCATGAGTTTTGTGGGAGCTGAAGTCACCATTCACACTGAGGCACGTGCACACTGGGGTGAGGAAGTGTCAGGGAAGCAGCATCAAATTTATTAGCAAGCCAAGAAACAACCTCAAAATAGTGTTCCAGGGGTCTCATACCTGTGCTAGCCAAGGAAGTCCCACTCTATAAGGAGGAACAATCTACAATCACATGCTGTGGCTAAGAATGACAAAGCAAATGGTTTGCAGTGATCAGTGCGCCCATCCTCCATCCCCATGCACCACAACAGGCCCTTTCATTCCATAATCACATGGCTGCAGCCAAACATGACATACTGTTCAGCAAGTAATAAAAAAGATCAGCCTTTTCCCCACGGTCTTGTCTACATATACACTACACTAAATTAAATTGAATTAGAAAATAATGTAAAATGGTATAACCCTCCTGGGTAAATGTTTTTAATTCAGTTTTAGAGCACTTTGTGTTGAATCAACTTAAGTTAAATAGATAGATACAAGACAAACTAAATTAAGAATGCCTATACAAGAATGCTGCGCTAATATAATCACAACTGTTTCTAATCTGATTAAGTTGAATCAGTACAACTTCCCTGCGCAGGCATAATCCTTAACAGTATTGAAGTTAACCCTTTTTGTCCCTCCCTGCTTCCAAAGAAGGTTCTGTGTTTGCTTGTTTGTTTGTTTTTCCTTAAGAAAAAAGAGTGGCATCTCTCTTAGAATCAATATAAGCTAACCACATCACATATTGAGGTATTGAATTTACTGACATTGATATGACTACAAGATTTTTATCATCACAGAGCTGAGACCTACATAGCGTGACATTTTCTCCACTCTCTGAGCAAGAGAAGAAGTATGAGAACAAGCGCTTGTGCCGTACCCTGCTCTCCATGCACTCACACAACTTCTGCTAGCTAATGTCCAACATACCTGGACCGGTTTGGACACACAGAAGGGAATGTTCTCCACACTCTCATTCATTCCTAAGGGAATGGCTCACCAACAGCTTACCTGAGCAACCCGAGTGTGGAGTTTGAGCATGTTAGCTAAGGGCCCCCAGGCATGGCCTTATGGCTGCCCTCTCCCACCAAAGCAGGAGGCACAGTTGCTAACAGTGTGGTAATCACATACACAAAACAAGTGAGAAGTCACAGATGCGATGTGCTGACACTCTAAAATCGCCTCTTATCTCCCCAGTTCCCACAGCATTTCCTCTTGAAACAAGTCTGTCAAAGTTAATTTCCAGCAGTTTCGAACTACCAGTCTTTTCCTTCCTCAATTAAAGACCATCTGAACCATTTCTCCCCAAGTACCATGACGGTTCATCCCCGTTCTTTTGTTGTGCTCGCTTCCATTTCTACTTGTTTCTCCCCTGTGGTCTCTGAGCTCACTATCCCTCCTCACACCCACTGCAGCAATTCTGTTTCACCACTGCCTTCCCTTGGCACCTCTGAGCTACCCTGCAGAGCTCACTTCCTCTCCCATGCAACAAGCTTTCCCTTTTAGCACACAATGACAACAGGGAAAATATTCTAAGCCCCTCGCAGGGAACTATATTCCTCATCAGCCACCAAAATAATTGTGCCACCATTCTCAGGAACAGAGTGAGCTGTCACTTCTGCTCAGTACCAGGAGAAGCACCAAAATCAGAACTGAAAGGCCACTTCATTTGTTATTTTTTGAAAAGAGCTATTTTGAACCCTGATCACATGGCAACACGGGCTGTAGGTACATATGAGAGTTCAGTTGCTAAGGGAACCACACTTTATTTTATGAGATATAAATTCCAACCCTCAGAGGGCTGCAGGTACATTTTCACAATCAACTACTTGGTGTCTAATCTCAGATTCGCACCGGTAGCTTCCAGCAGCTCTGAGGGTCCATGGCCCCAATATCAAAACCAGGATTCACACTCACCGTACTGGCAAGCATTGAGAAAGGACAATAGAAATTTCCATCAATAAGGAAAGAAACTGAGGCGCTGGGAGAGAAAGCCTCGCACACTGCATCTGCATGAAATTCCATGCAAATTATGTTCTCCAAAAAGGAGAACAGACTCAGCTGTCACAAAAAAAGAGATGTAGGAAAATTCAGCAAGACAAAGCCCTATTTCTCGCACCTACACCAGCAGCGATCTGGGCTAAAAAGAAGGAAAGCCTGCATGAGCTAAACACCTACCTGACAGCAGTGAGTTGAATTACATACACAAATAAAGCAGCAATCCTGATCGAGTAGCGGGAGAACAATATTTGTACAATTCTCAATTTTCTCTGCTGTTAGGGTTTAATCCCAGCAAGAATCATTTTGGTTTAATTAGCTTTTGCCTAGCAGATGGTCAGATGTGAGAGGCAGAGAATGGCACAGGCTTAACTGTTGTGTGATCATGCAGCTGCATGATCTGTATCCAAACAGTTAAGCATGGTCAGGAGTCCAGCTGCAGTTTGCACAACACAGTCCATCTTCGCCATTAGCCAAATGTCAGCTCCCTCCTTCTCCAGATTATACATCAGGAGCAGAGGTACTACCCAAAGGCAGGCAAACACCTAACATGCAATTTCACCACCATCCCCTTTCTCAGGGAAAACCTTTAAACATTAATCAACTGAAAGTCCCTCTTTCTTCAGTGACACAGAAGCACATTCAGATGCATTGCCATGGAAACTTGAGCCATCCTTTGTGCTATTTATCACAAAAAAATCTAGAACAAATATTTTATGATCTCTGCAGCACTGAATACAGGCAGCAGACAGTACAACGAAGTAAAATTACAGACTCCAGCACTGTGCGAGGACACCAGTAGGTTGACCTTCAATCGACCAGCCTGGGCCTTACTTTACCTGCAATAAGTAATAGCTCTTTATGAGCTGGCAGTGAGAGGAACAGAAGAGGTAGCGGGGCAATAAAACTGCCCAACTGCAGCAAGAAAAGAGGAAACAGTTCACAGCCTGCTCCTATCCTGCCACTTTCCCTCCCAAGAAGTCAGGAGTGATGGTGCTGCCAACACCTTCACAAAGCATGTATCCTGTCAGGCAGGGATGTCTCCCCCCTCACCCAAGTCATAGCTGTCACAGCTCTAGAAACTGCAGCGAGGACTCCTCATTGATTTCCACTTGGCCTCTGCAGCCAGGTGTGATTTGGAGCATTGGAGCACCCACACCTACACGTTGGCTGTAGCAGTCTCAACAGGCCACGACGCACGAACAAGGAAAGGAGGCTGCTTTCAAAAACATGCTTTGGGCCTACCAGATAGAGAGCGTGAGCCAAGGGCAGGAACAGGCACAAAACTTGTCTCAACTCTGTAAACAATAGAGCAGCATGGTTCCTGAAGCAGAACGTAACCCTGGAGCATCTTCTCTTTTTTGTGGTGTGGTCCCACAGTTAATCTGCCTCAGTTTGCCTCACCTGTTTTAGGTTTTTTTATTTGTTTTGAATGCATTTCTTAGCCTTCAGCTCTACTGAACTGCTGAAAGATTCTATGCTGAGAGTTCAGTCGCAGAAATACAACACGGTTTAATCCAGTTTAGGAAAAGCAAACAGATCCACCCACCCATCTTTCTCTGGTGACCTGTATGAGGCACACCACTCTGGCTATGCCCCTTCTCCCATTCTTCTGGGTTCCCGCTAGTCCTCATATCAACAGGATCCTAACAGTGGCAGCAGGGACCCACACCTCCATCCTTCACCCCACAGATGGCACGTGAGGGGCCTGCTCTAATCAGCCTTCCACGTATGCTGTGTTACATCCCCAGGCTTCACTTTCCCTCCTTGGGAAGACCACCACGGACATCCAACCCCAGAGCACATGGCTTCTTCGATTCTTCTCTCAGACAAAACTCCTCCTCAGGGCACAGTTAGCACTCTCATCAACTGGCTCCTTCAACACTGCTAATAATGACAAATATGGCTCTTCAGCAGGAGGTAATCATGAACATGAACCCTCCCAAGGGGCAATTGCAGCAAAGGCCAGGCTCTTTGGTTTTACCACAAGGGCAGCTTGTCCAGACTAGCACTGAATCCCCTGCCTGACATTTCTCTTGTAAAACTGAAGTACCCGATCTATATCACTGCTCTAAGGGGCTCTGAGTAAAGAGGACAGTTGTCCCAGATGTCCTAAAAAAAGCAAGCTGTCATGTTATATGCACTTTATTTTATTTTATTTTTTTGTCAGATATCAGACAAAACCGCTCCAAAGGCTAGCAGGTCACTACTCATCTGAGGGCAAGGACGAATGCCAGTGTATTTCCAGGCAGATGTTGCAAAGAGAAGGTGTTTGTTGGCTCATGTCTTCAGCTTCATGCAGCTACAAGAGCTGGGCTCTAGAGTCTGTGACTCTGGACTAAGGAATGTCTCAACTGTCTCATCTGCTGTTGGCTCAAGGTGCTTCAGGATAAGAACAATTCCCTTTATCCCATGGTCTAACCACAGCTCTGCTTTCTGCTCTCTGTCCCACCAGGGGGAGATGTAGCTACTTGGTGAAAGTTAATGCTCTAGCTAGGGGAGCACACCTCCCTGGTAAAGGTGTTTGGGACTGGACATCAAAGCAGAGAGATCAGGATTCCTACAAGTTCCTGAAAGCCAGCAGTGAAGTCAAACCAACTTCCCCCCACACACAACATATTAAAACTCACTGATAGGCAAGTAAAAGCACAAGAATCAGCCTTACTCCTTTCCTGGCAATCAGAAAGTAGCAGCAGAAGGAATATTTAATCCTAAAACCTTCATTTTTGCAGCTGCGGCCCACGTTGCATGACAAAGCTGGAACACGCAATTATTATATACAATTAAACGTTCAATCAATAACTTTCCACATAATCCAGTTTTAGGCTTATTTATATTTTGTTACACTTCATGTTGCCACAGGATACACTGTTGAGTTTGGCACTGCCAAATAGAGGAAGGAAAACAGTTTCAGGCAATACACTTTCTCCCCAACACCTGAGTCCTAGAAGTCAGGTAGAGTCAGTGGCAAATGGCATGAAATCAAATGCTCAGTTTACATAAAATCAGGGGAGAGGAGAGACCAACACAAATCATTTCCAATCCTTTCACAATCATTTACCTTTTGCAACAAGCAACATCTCCCTAATCATCTATCATTGAGTTCTTGCTTTGAAAAACGATACATCCTTCTGAAGTAACAGGAGCACGGACCAGCCCGCAGCAACTGATCCAAGGACTAAAGCCATGGCCCAAACTCAAATGCTACGCTATAAAGCCAGAGCACTTTCAAATGTCCATTCTTTCATGCCTGTTTCTGTCTAAGGATGGCAGTAAGGAGGTCTTCTTCTTCAGAAGACAAATTCTAATGTGGAAGCAATTGGCCGGTCAGAGAACCAAAGGCTCACAGAAATTTTCAGAAGGGGAACAGCAAGTTTCCAAGATAAAAGCAAATTGGTTAATGAACTGAACAGCCCAACAGCCCAGAGTTTACTCAGGACAGATGATGTTCCACTTTTCTTCCCACAGACCTTGTTCACAAAGCACCCATCCTCACACTAGCACCAGCAAAGAGACTATTTTTTCCCTGAGCTAGGCAAACAAAAGACTTATGTACATAGAACTAGGATGGCTTGTAAGACAGGGACATGAAAGATCTTAGTGCCTGTTTCTCTTAGACATCCGGCAAGGACCCCAAAATAAGGCATCTGCATCTTGATTTGCAGTTCATTACCAAGCTTCCAGTGCTCTTCCCTTTAAGTACTAGTCAGAAGTAGGTTTTTCCAGAAGCTGGGACAGTTTAGTGGTAACTTATTTGTGTAATAACATACACTACACTGACTGGGGGGGGGGGGGAGGGGAGTGCTCCTACCTGGCTTAAATCCTGGGGTCATTCTGTCTCCAGGAAGACATCTCATGCACAGTTTGTACTAAGCACACAATTTGATGGCACGAGCCACTCAGTCGTTGCTGAGTGCCAACATCATACAGGCTGCTGGGGGACAAGCCAACCTTAATTGGCCTTAGCGGTGTAAATTAAACCCTACAACACACCCAAGCAAACAGTTTCTTTGGAGAAGCAAGTATGAGTTATTTTGCTGCAGCTATAAAGGAAACATTGCTGCTAGGACATGCCCCTGGAGTGACTGTGCTGCTCAGCTCTCCTGCTGCATTCCTGGGGTTGTTTAGCAAGGACTCAGCTCCAGCCTCTCCACAAGCAAGAAGTCTGAACCCTGAATGCCATTTGCAAACACAGCCAGACTCCACCTCCTGCATGCCTGCAGGCCACCAGGTGTGGCCAGGAATGGCACAAGCTACACACCAAACACACCTTTGATGTGGAGCTGAAAGCATGTAGCCAGGGGGCATGAACAGCACGCCACGCCGTGCTGACTCCCAGTGCAGGAATGTGGCTGCAACCACAGGCCAAGGAAGGCAAACACATTGCATTCCTCACCAGGCAGGGAAGGAAAACAAGCAGCAAGCCCACACACCCGCCAGGCTGACACCCGCCACGCTCCCCACGCACGCCAGCCCTGCTACTGCCAGGGCCCCAACAACAGCTTCGGCCCCAAAATCTTCCACTGGGCCTTCTGAAGCTCTCCAGGTGACTTGAAGCCACGGGCAAGAGACAAAGCATACGGCAGGAGAAGCACCAACTGAGCACACATAGTGTGGGGAGAGGAGCCACCATCACGGCCAGGAAGCAATCGCATTCCAGGGCAGGAACAGAGTGCTGCACAGTAGCCTGGGAAGGGAATTTCCCTGCTTTTTCCTACAAGGCAAGGGGAGAATGCAACACTAAGTCCTGCTGACCTGAAGGGGCAGAGCTGAAAGGAAGCTGACTTGGGCCCCTTCAAGCACTCCAGGTACCCAAACCCTTATCCTCCCTCAGGAAACCACCCCAACTGAAGTCAAGCAGCTTTTCTCTGGGATGTGATCATTTCCACATCCTATCCTAACGCTGTCCTCACTGCCCACAGAAACAGATCTGATCTTCACTGCACATTACCCTGCTCTCCAACAGCATTGACACCACATTATTAAACAAACATGAGAAGACTGAGCATACAAAAATACAATGCATAAGGAACCTGCTGTCCCACTATTTTACAGCAGCCACACACTCTCACCAGAGAAAAAAAATACCACTTTTTCACAGGCAGTGCCTGGAAATCCAAAAGGCTTTCTGAAGAATTCAGTTATTAAAGGGTTCTAAACCTCAGCAAAGCACAGGAATGTCAGATTTCATAAGACTGACAGAAACTATACAACACAAGCTGGAACAGCAGAACAGAAATCCCCCTCTACTTTCCAGGAAGTGAAGAGCACACATATGGGAGAGAGCCATGTGCTGTCACTGCACAGAACAACACCAGTGAGCTCCAAGAGCACCAACAAAGGCCTAAAATACTATAATCTCTGGGGATCCTGGAAGAGGAAAAGTCAGCGTGGCCACAAGCTCCAGAGGTGCACCAATGAATCTAGCAAGCTGCCAGAGAAGGGATGGTTTCTAAGGTGGTGGCCCTGCTGCTCCACACTCCACACGTGCACTTCAGGGCCCTCAATGAGGGGAATGGGCTGCTGTTAGGTAATGAGAGCAAATCAGACGAGGTGCAACACACTTTCCCATGCCCGTTGAATTTCAGTGCCTCAAGCCATCTATTCCCTTTCAAGGCAGGAAGGTAGGCTGCTGCACTAGCAACAGCCTTTAGGAGAAAGAGGCATGAAAGGCTAGATTTACCAATAGATTTATATCCATAGATATAAATAGAAGCCTGGCAGGATGTACAAAAGCACCCAAACAGATCAGATGTCTAAATCACCCTATGCCAGAGAAAGGGCTTCTTCAGTTCTAACCACTCCATACCACTCCAACCCCAACCACCACAAGAAAACCCAGAGCAGAGAGGACGGAAGCCCCTGATGCTCAGCAGGCTGCCAAGGGCCAGCCCCATGCAATGCACTTAGATGTGACTGCACCCAAATGCCCACAAGTCTCGACAGCACAACCAGCCATGGCCTCAGCATTCAGAGCGTTTCCATCTGCCCAGTTCCCAGAATAGGAGCTGCCTCCTCTGCCTCTCCTCTCTCCACCCCCACTACACCTTTATTTTTCATAGACTAAAAGCTGTTTTAAGGTACAACCCTCATCCTGCCACCAGTGGGCGGGTGAGTGGGGGAAAGGGGCCCTTTATAATTGTAGTGTTGCAATCTGCCAGCCCAGCCAGGCGGCCTGTTCCCGCCTGCACCGTATTAAATACCTTATAACTGATTACACCCCCATGGGGCATGATTAGCAGTCTTCAGAGAACAAAGTCTACTTTCATAAGAATAAGAACAGACACGTACTGCTAACCTACTACACAGCTGGGCAGGTGAGGAAAAAGAAAAAAGAAGGGTGTGGGGAGGATAAGCTAACTGTATGGCTAACTCCATCCTTTCCTTCCCTCCCCTATTCCAGCATCCCTCAAGTTGCTATTTCCACTGCCCTGAATCGTTCCCTTCAGACCTAACCCAGAAGATTCAGGTAACGCAGGACAACAAAGAACCTTGTGCCTTTGGAAGCTGGGCAAAGTCCTCACCTGGGGGGGGTGAGGCCTTGAGGCAAGCAGGCTGAGCTTTGCTCTGAGCGATGGCAATTCCTTCACACCAGTTCCCAGGAAAAGGGAAAGGTGAATTCCAACAGCTGCATCAAAAACAGCAACAAGGAGGGAAAGTTTGCAATATGATCAGGTACCCACGCCCCTCTCTAACAACGTGTATATCTGGAAGGCCCACATAAGCAAGAGCAAAGCACCTGATTCCATCTCTAGGTTAGGAGCTCTCCCAAAATGGGCAATTTCTTTTCTTGTGGGCAGCGAGGCGGCAGCAAAGAGGAGGAAAATCTTCTGCATCAGAGGTAGATAATAGGGATCCCCAAACATCGACAGTCCACACGCATTGCCACAACAAAGAACCAACTTGATAGAAACTCAGCCAATCTGACACGAAATGACCTACCGCCCATTAGCAGGTGCCTTCCACATCTCAAATGCCCACATAAACAGCCACAAATACATTCGGTACTATCTGGCCTCCATCTCATCGTGGCACAAAGAACCAAACTGACTGTACAGCCTTTCACCAAAATTGATTAGAAAAACAAGAAGGAGGCAACTCTTAGGCTCCGGCACCTATCATGAGTCCTTCCAGCTGTTCTCCCCAAATCACTGACAGAGGAGAACAAAGCAGGAGGCTCCAGTATAATATTCCTATTTCAGAGGGATGTCTGAGCAGCAGCCTCAACAAAACACTAAGGACCTTTCTAACTGTATTCATTTTGGAAACAAGTCCTCTGCTTTACCCAGAGCCTATTTTCTCTGCCTCATGGATGCTTATGGTACAGCCTGGAAGCACTTGTGTTTCACCAATGCAGCTAAAAGGCGGTGCCCCACTGACACATTCCACCCAGATTCTTACCCAACCCACCCAAGAGGGGATTTGTAGATGGAGACACCAGCCCAGATAAAATGATCTACTTATATCTGCATTACTCAGCAGCTGGTCCATCACCCAGCATATGCAGGAGGTATCTGAACTCTACTCTCTAGCCTCATTTGTACAGCAGAATCTGAATATTCTTTTTTTATTACAAAAAGACCTGAAGGCACCAACTGTCTCTAGGCTCAAACATACCCAGCATTGATGTAACAGCATCAATATTTGTAGTTATGAAATAGATCATGCTTTCGGGGTTTGGAAAAATGGGAGGATTCACCATAAACACATGTTAGTCATTAAAGGTTCCTGGAGGTAATTTAAATTAACCCAGACAACACAACAGCCTGACTTCGGGAGCTCAAACTGCAAAGCTGTCATAAATCCAAGCGGCCCAGTAAAACTTCTCCTAAAAGCTGCAGCTAGTTGTGAAGCCCCAGATGGCCACCTAGAATCAGATTCTGCCACCAGGGGCTAAAACAAAGGGGAAATCACACTTCACACACAGACACACACACAAAAAAACCTCTACAGCCCTTTGGCTCCTAAAAGACAAAAGCAGTCTGCTTGCATTTTGGATAAACGAATTATGTTTATTGCATTTGTGCGTTTGTAACAAAATAACTAAAATAAAAGCCCCACAGCTTACAATGATTTTTCAGTCCCTCACCATGCTGGGCAACCTGGCAGGCACTTGAGCTCCCACTGCAGCACTGCAGTACAGCACTCTCCCCCATGGCTGCTGTACCCCCAGCCCTAACCCCCTGTTCCCAGAGTAAATTGCCTCCTGCTGCAGAGAAGCACTCTGGCTATTCCATTACTGGTATTCACCACCAGAGCAAGAGACCCTAATTTAGCCCCGCACGGGCCTTCTGCAAACTGCTAATCCCCCATGCACAGCTGTTTTTCAAATGCACGGGAATGAGCAAACTGAAAACGATTTATGGCGCGTGGCAGGAAGACTCCTGGCTCCCTGCATAGGCGGGGTTTTGGGACAAGATCATGCTTGGACTAATGTTTATATTGCAAGTTGTCAGGCGGACAGTAAATCATCTCCAGAGTTGCACAGTAATACAGCTCTACTCATCCAGCTGGAGCTTCGACGACATTGAATTCTGTTACAGCCATTCCAGATACACCTGGGAACCTATTACAAAGGTATAATCAAATCAAGAAAAGAACAGGTACACTTTAAAGTTGATTCTACAGAAAATGCACAGTCCAGAAAGGGTGATTTGCTCTCAGGAATCGGTCTGACCTGGTTTGAGAAGCTTCCCCCAAATACCACTGCTCACTATTCCTAGGAGAAAGTGGGCCGACTGCCTCTGCAGATGTTTATTAAGATTGAATTTGCTAGGAAAATGCAGCTAGTTGAGAAAATCCTTCTCAGTAAAGTTTGCATTTCCTAGGATTTACGGTAACTGTAGCACAAGCAACACTCAGACATCTAATTCTAGAAGCTCGAACAATATATGTTGCATACTTAAGCACATGAAATACTTTCTGCTCAGAGAAATGAAACCGCTTTAAAAGCAGGATCTTGAACTTGAAGTCCATTCTCAAGAAAGGTAACTTAAAACAACTCTAAATTAAACAAACATCCACTGTTTCTATTGCTTTCTTTTCTCCCATTTGACAGGACTGTGAACTACATATTGGGTATGGATCACATACAGTAAAATGGAAGGGGGAAGACGCCTTAAACAAGGAAAAAACAAGAAATAGAACACAGAACAACAACAAAACAGTAGAATTAACTGCAATCGCCTTTCATTTATGTGAGATTAATCAGATTCCAAGTCATCTCTTGAGAACATTTTAACCTTCCCACCGGGCAGCAGCAGAGCCCTTGCAAATGAGCAGGGAAGCTGTAGGATGGAATCTCATTCAGGAGACAATGAAGCAAGGCATCTTTGGGAATTGCGCAGAGCTTGCACAGCAAGACATAGCCAGGTCTGAATTCAGTTACCCTGAGTGACATATGCTAAAATAATGGTCAAAAAACTTATTGCCACAATAATTATCTAATTACTGCCTTGGGAAAATAACTTATGTTCTCTTGATACAAACGTTACAAAGTAAAATTTGCCTAAGGCTTTTTATAAGCCCAAGTATGATTCCTCAATACGAGAGAAACTACCTCGTCTGCTGCTTTTCATTCCAGAACCATACGCACACGAGTGTTACATTAATGCAACCAGACAACTGAGCCTTTAAGCACAAGAGCAAGAAAACCCACAGTTACGATTTGTGCAACAGTGCCAAAGCCGGTTTTACCGCATGGGCAAAATACAAATACAGAAGTCAACCAAAGACACAACAGTTGCCATAGACTCTCAGTTCTGAATTTGCTGACCCCTAGAAATCAGAAAGTTAAACTAGCTCTCTCTTGCCACTAGCAGGAGGTACCTAAAAACAAGCCTCATCTCTACAGAAAACCTTATTTCCCAATCCTGACCCTGTTCACTTTTTAATCTTTATCCCCTCAGTATCACCCGCTTTCTGTGAAAGCCAGCAACTCTTTACACCCACCACAACAGGGCTACGTTGTGCCCTAAAGCACATGCTGTTCCAGAGCAGCCCATAAGGAGGGTATCCACACACAGATCTTAAGGTTTGCATGACCTGCTCCTAGCTCTGAAAACCCTCCCCCTCTCTGCAATTATCTCCAGGAGTTCCCCTTGCATTTAGGCAGATGTTATAAGCACCCCTTATACATACCACCTTACCACTGCCACTTACCTTCGTTAGTCTATGCAGCAAATCGAATTGATGCCTACGTGACCAAGCAGCACTGCTGAGCCTCTGGATCCAGGGCAAATTGGACAAGTGCACAGAACACAAGCTGTGCTTTCCCAAACATCAGGAAGGTGAAGCTCATGCCACAAGATACAGGATTTCACTTGAATGGCCTTAAAGTCCACCTCCTCAGCTGCCTTTGGGATTAAAGTCCATTAAAAAACTGCAACGTGGAAAGGCCAAACTCCGCACGCTTTCCTCACTTGGAAGCAAAGGCAAGAAACACAACTCACTATGCCTGACCACTGAAGAGTAAAGAAACAATACTTGCATGCCTTCACATTCATGAATAAGACAGCCTTCATCTATGGACTGTGCTAACCTTTCCATGAGCCTCACTTCACAATCCTCACCTATCAGCCCTACTCAAAGCAGCCATAGTGCTTTTATTTTTATTTATTTATTTTAAGATGTGGTTCTCACAGAAGGAAAGGTTCTAAACAGCAAGTGTGATTCAGTCCCTCTCCTCTGACACAGGCCAATACTTGGTGGTTTAGAAGACAGCAGGAAGCCCCAGTGGACAATTACAGAATGCGCTGCCCTTTTTTCTAACCTTTACCTGTTAGAGATTGGGTTATGTATGAAAAAAAAATAGATGCCTTCTAAAACAAGCTCTTTAGCTAAAGCAAGTCTGAACACTACCACTCGTATAAGTGCTTGATCTTTTCTGAGCTCGCAGCCTCAGTGCTATTATGTGGTAGTGAATTTGCACAGATTAGACATCATGTGAAAATACTTTAAAATCATTATTCAGTTTGATGCCTATCAGTTTTACTGAATTGCATTCACCTCAACTGAAGAACACATTCCAGCTTCTTCAGCTCTGCGCAGCAGTCTTCCTCAGACTTGGCACCCAGCACTGCTGAAAAGCAGAGGAAAACCGAGCCCACCCAAGTGATGCCTATCCTGCATTCCAACCCTTTGCAATGCTGTTCTCACACTCCCACATGGCCTTCCACGCCATTTCCTTCCTAAGCACAGCTCCCAGGAGGACACTCCAGAGGGTGGCTTATGTCTTTCCAAACATGAGATAGCCTGCGAGCTTCTGCTCTCGGCCTTCTCTGCCTGAGCACATTTGCAATAAGACCTTACAGGAACATCCTGGCAACAAAGAGAACAGCTTCCAAGTCTAGAACAATCAAAGGGGACAAACAAGAAAACATGAGTTGAAGTTGTAAACATTCAGCAGGATAAGGCATTACCGGATGTGGAAAATATGAAACAGCTCCTGGGAAGAGCGGAAAGGGGGGCTTCAAAATGCTTATTTGCCTTAAAGAAGGCCAGGCCTAACTTCAAAGCAATTTCAACACGCTGCAGAACATGAAGGATGACAGATCACAGAAGGTCTACTTCATTTTGAAGTCATGGCTTTGAATATTCTTTCTATAATTTTTTCCTTACTATGCTTTACCAAAACATTTAGCAACACAGTACATAAGCATCTTACAGGTATTTATGAACCCTTTCTAAAATGCTTAGTTAAGATGGGCATTAATTTTTACAGCCAAAGAACAAAGCAAGAATCAGGAATTATCTGAACACACATAATCAATCTCTGGTAGAAAATAGGTATCCTACATCCCAGTTCAGCATTCTCACCACAGGTTCATCATTCCCCTGTAACCAGCAGTAAAGGTTTTAAAGTCCTAAAAAGTAAGATTCTCCCTATTTCAGTTACAGTCTCAGCTGATCTACACTTACAAAAATCCCTCAGGTAAGGAATCAGTAGAGGAGTGTGACAAACAGAAGTATTAGCCCCATTTACACAGATTATACATGCCGTTCCTTTGCAGTCCTGCATGAAATGGGTTTCAGAAAGGACCGTATTTATCCAGTTACTAGTAACGTAAGAGGCACAATCTAGTACAAATGCCAGAAGCACTCAAGGTATCATACAAGAAGGGGACATCCTCCCAGCCAAAACCTTCAAGTTAGGGGAGCTTCAGGACCTCAAGTTTACCTGCAAAGGATCAATCAAGTCCAGCAGCCAAGGATGTCTGTTCAGCTCATTATGAAAATTCCTATTGCTGATAACACTGGTCAAAAGAGCTCAGCAGCATCAAAAAGGCATCAAGTATGATTCTCATTTCTTAGTGGAGGAATCCTGCCCTCAAGCAGTATCAACATTCAGACTCATCGGAGGCTCCTTGACGCAGCATTTCTACCAGTAACATGAAAGGCAGAAAGTTATTAACCACTGCTACATTAATCTTGTCACACTGTGCTGTAAAAACTGTTCACAAGGACATAAAGTGGTTAATTCACAGTGACATAACCCTCAGATTTATTTACTGGGACTGTGCTGTAGAAGTGATGAAAACATGGAAATCTCAAGAGCCTGGATTTCAGCAGAACCTTCATAAACAGATACTTTTTGCATGTTAGGAAGCTTGTCTTTGGAAAAACCATCAGCTTCCAAGGCTCACAAATCTACATGAAACTGCAAAAAAATATATATAGTTACAAGTTACTGAAACTTGTTTATACTGCTATTAGGTAAACAGTTAGACCATTATTTATTTATTTTGAACAAGCCATTTATGTAACACTGGCTTCCACAAATCCTTTCTCCAAGCCATCTCTGTTACCATTCTCACCAACAGACTGATCAGAAAACACTCATTATCTGACTCAACTTTATTTTTCTGTGGGAAGAAAAGGGGCAAACCTGTGAAAGTCTACTCCTCTTGTGAGGGTATAATTTGTTTCCTACTTTCCCTAAATACTGTGCCACATGGCTGTGTGGACAGGGCAGAGAAGAACTCGGGATCTGAAAGCTGCAAAGCAAGTAACTTAGCAGCAGCCAACAAAGTGCTTAGAACGCTGAAGAAGAATGCAAGGTCATCTTTGGTTCAAAAAGATGGTTTGATGAGACAACAGGTCCTTGCATGCAACACTTCCCCTCCTGACCCAAGGCCCTGTCTCCTATTAAGATGAAGATGGCCATGAATTGCACTTCTGAACTCTGCTGATCCTTCTGAAACGCAATCCCACAATTTCAAGAGTACTGAGTGACTGGCAAGGTATTAAAAGCCAAAAGCTTCTGATACCACAACTAGGGCCTGGGAGCTTCAATTTTGATTTACCACGCAGAAGCCAAGATGCACCACATGTAAAGTACTGTTTGGATACAAACATTTTCTGCAGAGATCCATTATGAAAGGGAAAACAAAACAAAACAATAAAAAAAAGGAATTGTGATTTGACAAGTGAAAGGGATGTAAAATGTACAGGACCAAGCAGTCAGGTATCAAATAACTGTCCCTGGGACTGGACCTCAATGATGAGTTCAGGAGAGCACAGAGAGGCCAGCAGCACACCTGCACCATCCATCATGGGATCAGTCAAAATATGGGTGGAAAAAACTATGCAGCAGAAGAAATAACCTAACAGAACTAAGGGTCAGTGGAATTACTTAACTGTGATATTGCAGTTACTGCAAGGGAAACATCTCCAGAAAGGATTTCACCGTGACTGGTTCAGCAGACCTCTTGCCATTACACAGAGAACATTGCTACTTCAGCACCGACAGAAAAGACTCTAGAGATACATGTATTTTTTTAACACAGCAGGTAAAGGGCATTAGCCCACATCTTTTATTGAACTTTCCTTCTCAGGGGCTCTTACTGAATTTTTCAGGGTTAGATCCATTTGATCCACACCCCTGACCTCTTCATTCAGGCAATGTAAGTCTAACACGATGCAAAAAACACCACAGGAGGGAAAGTTTTTCAGGTATGTGGTACCATAGTCTCAAATAATTCAAGTAAAGGGACAAGAAGAGCTCAGCATCAGCTCATTCCTGGCTTTCTTACCTGCTATCTGATGCTTCAACAGGGATTAATTGCTTCCTCTTAAGCTGACACTCTTCCCATTTCTTTCTCTGAATCTGTAAAACACAAATGAATACCTCTGAAAAGCTTTCTCTGGCACAAAGTAACTGTACTTAATAGATGACTCCTTCCAGTGGACAGCCTCCACCTGGCATCACTCAGATCTAGGTCATTTGCAGCCTTGCCAGACCTGTATATCACTTGCATGCCCTGCTGCCTCCCAATGCAGCATCCTGCCCATTTAAAAATCCACCCACACTCAATCTTTCACTGCACACCACACCGTGTGTTTAAGCTCTGAGCAAGAAGCAGGTCACTATTGTTTGCTTAGATCTTTTAAATCTTCCCAAGTTTCCATGGGCTGCTCTCTAAGTCAACCATAGGAGAGGTCCACACGTAGACAAGAGGGCACCCAGGCTGGCAGATAACTTCCCATCTAAACCCAGGCTTGGCAGTGAGTGCCACTCCCTCCACCCCAGCTCTGACTGTGGCAGTCAGGCTCTGATTCCTTAAAACACACACACCATCCCACACTGGTTCTGTCTCGCAGCTCCTTCTCCAGCACCCCCTGCAAGGACCCTGCACCTCATCCCTCCACACCCCGCACCCACCCGGCTCCGTCCCGCAAAGCGAATCCCCATAGCGGAACCGGCGGCCTCCGGGACACCCTCCCGCCGTCTCCCGCCCGGGAAGGCCGGCGAGGCCCGGGGGCAGGGCCAGAGCTCGGTCCCCGGCCGGTCGCCGTCCCCTCTCCCCGTCCCCGAGGCCCCGTCCCGGTTCTGACCCGGTCGGGCTCGTTTCCACCCGTGATCCCCGTGACTTTGCGACCGGTTCGGCCCCGGTTCGACCTCGCCTCGAACCCGCCCCAAACTTTGCCCCCTCTCGGCCCGGCCCCACGCTCTCACTTCAGGCCGCCATGTTGCCGCAGGGCACGCCGGGTAATCCGGCGGAATCCCCACGCCGCAGCGCGGTGCGTCATCGGGCAGCACGGGACGGGAGGGCGGGGCCGCGCGTCCCAACGGCACCGCGGCAACGCGCCTCAGCTCCTCGGCACTGCTGGGCTGGGGGTCTCAGGCATAGACATAATGCTCCACATGGGGCCTTACAAGGGCAGAGGAGAGGGGGACAAATGCCCCCGAGGTCACAGCTCTCAGTACTGCCAGCGGGGCCAGAGAGATCCCAGAGCTGAATGGGAAAACCCAACTACAAGTCCTGTGGATTTCTGTCTGTCTCTTAGAGAAGAGGGACTGGCAGTAAAGGTGGATGAGAACAGGTCAGATCTGGACACAGCTATGATCATGAACTTTGGTTTCTACTGGCAAACTCATCCACTTCATCTTTTCTACACTTGAAGATTCAGCAAGTTAATACATTTTACATTTTAACCAAATCATCCCACTTGTTCCATTCGGAGCTCACACATGTCCTTTGCCCGCTGCCCTCTAGGCCTGTCCTGCAGCCTTACCCTCTGTCCCCTCCCTGTCACTGTTTCTCTCACAAAGCCGATGCCCGCATGGTGATTATTTGAGCCACATCCAGAAGAAATGGGAACATCCGAGAAAAGTCCTGATAGTATTTGGATGATATTCCCAAGTGTATTACACATACACAGCCTTCAAGTCTGCAGTCAGGTAGTGAAAGGCTCAGTGTGCTGCAAGCCCAGCCCACATGGTGCCCTCTCTTACACAATAGAGGACAGGTGCTCGGCAGAGCCCTGCTTCATGACCTTGGGAATACAGTGCAAAACTGCTGTGCACCCAGCAAGTGCCGCCTGCACTGTGCCACGCGTCAGCAGGGATATTTCAAGAAAGCCTTCAATCCTTTGTGCCCCCATAAATTCTCCCGACCCTCCCCATGCTGGAGTCAGATAACAAGCAGGAGGACAATGGCTCCAAAAATCCAGGCTGCCCATCTGCTCCCCACTTCCAGATTCTTGCTTCTGCAGCACCAGCTGATGAAATTTTCATAGCTGATGAGGTTTCCCATTTCCACAGGGCCTTGCTGCCTTGGAGGGCTCGCAGTTGTAGGCTGTTCAGGTTTCTGTGGGTGTGCACTGATGGCAGCGATGATTAGAGCCCTTTCCTTTCTTAGAGTAGGATCACTCTTAGAATCATAGAGAACCTAAGGCAGAGGGTCTATGAAGAGGACCTCCAATCTTTTTAGAAGCTTAGGTGAAATAAGTCCTGCTGCACAGGGTGAACTGGACTTTCAGATGGCCTCAGTGTGATATGCTTCTAATAAACTCTTTTCAAAATCAGATCCCAAGGTCTAAAGGAACACAAAAGCAGAAGTCAGGATGACACCTCCTGTCAGCATGAAGAAAACCCTGCACCCAAATCCAGAACCCCTTGACTGCCATTCCCCTTCCCTCTCTGCGCCACACACATATACCCTGCCTTTTCATGTATCAGGATGGCTCATGAGATGGGCTCACCACTGCTCTGAGCCAAGAGAAGTGACACGATGCGGAAGCATGACGTTGTGTTGCATTATATTCATTTATACAACACTATTCATGCCAAAGTTTTGTTCCCTGCTAGTGCCAGTTGCTCACTAAAGCCTCTGAACTTCAATTAACAAGCATCAGGTAATTTAACACTTGACTCCCAATAATCCCTTTATTTTAAGGGGCCTCTGGCGGATGTTGAAGCTCTCAGTAAACAGTCCTAGAAATACATTCGAGATTCTCTCAAATACCAGTTGAATTTATGACCCTTAATGAAGAGGAGGGAGGAATCTATTCAAAATACTTTCCAACTGGCAGCACTTTATATAGACCCCTGTAACTTTATAGAAGGAACCCCTGGAGGGGCAGGTGCCACCCTGCAGAGGGACAAATCCCTCTGAAGTGCCTATAATGAAGAAGTAGACACCATAAATAACGTCTCCCCACCAGAAGTCACAGCAGCCTTGGTCCCCTCAGGTCCTCTGCCAATGCAGGTCAAGCTGGGAAGACAATGGACTGGGCCACCCTTTTGTGACACCTGCCTGCATGATGCATGAAGTCCCATTTCCTCCTGCTTGGAAGTTGAAGAACAACAGCAGTGAAGCACCTGCATGGGACCCTGACTCCTGGTCAGCTCAGAGGTTTTGTGCCATCATAAATTTTGAGCAGAGAAGGATGCACGGTTTACACTGGTATTTCAAATGTATGTAATGGCCCTTTTCCCTAACCTGTACATCTGATGAATGCACTGCATGTCAACGCTTCCCCATTACAACTGCTTCCTGTGCATGTTTCATATATTTATATATGTATGTATGTTGAAAAATAAAACAAAAAATTAAAAATAAATAGATATCAGTGACCCCTACTGGCCATTTCTAACTAGCCATTACAAAGCACAGCTCGCTGTTGCTTCTTGTCCCCAGTGTCCCCTCCTGGGCACAGTGACTGGGCTGTGGCAGCCCCCTGCTCCTCAGCTGACCACTGGCTCTGCACTGTGCTCACCCAATAAGCAGGGTGTGCATCCCACCCTGTGCCCAGCACAGTGCCTCCAACCCCCACCACATGAGGCTTCAGGGCTCTGCTGTGTGGCCTCATCTCGCCTCACCCAGCCAACACTTTCTGCAAAGCCTTTTTGCCCCAAGGGATGCCAGTGCCAGCACAGGTGTACCCTGCAGTGGACACTGAGGAACTGCCACCTTTTCATGCCAGAGAATGAGCCTGATGAAGGGGCAGAGAGAAGCCTATGCCCAAGGGGAAGAGCAGATGCTTGAGTGCAAGAGAAAACCCTACCAGGGAGCAAAGGCTGGAGTAATAGTGTCAGCCTCAGATCCAGACTCCAGGGCCTCTGAATCCGTTCCCCTTTGTCGAAACTTGTTTAGCTTGTCATGCTAATAAAGAGTTTGAAGTGAACCAAGCTAAAAGTATGTGGAGGGGAAAGGGGGATGTATCTCAGAGCCTGCATGGGGCAGCAGATAGGGCTGAGGTGCAGCCCTAGGGCCAGACATGGCATGGGGCAGAACTCCCACCCGTACACGAGGGGACGTCGTGAACGCATCCACATCAGGGTGGTGGTGGTGGTACTTCCCTGGAGAGCAAAAATGGGGCGAAGGATCCAGCCCCTCAGCCCTTGTTTGCTTCTGAGGGCACAGCAGGGGCTTGCAGGCTCTTCCAGGAAGAGGCATGTGGCTGTGTGCTGTCTTCTAAGGAGCCTTTCTGCACGCCTGGCTTGCTTCTCCAGCTCAAAGAGACTTTTTTGTTTTGTTTCGTGAAATCTGCAGCACTGCCTTCCCCGTGCAGCTCTCGTTGTTTATAGGGACGGGTTCAGGCAGGCTGGGGAGGAATTACCTTTCCGTAGGACACGCTTGGTGCTTGGCTGAGCGCTCAACTTCCCTGCTCCAGGAGAGCTGTTGAAGGCCAAGGAGACAGTCAGTCTGCAATTAGCCTCCCCCTCCAACCATCATCGATGCCCCCCGGGGCTGGTAATTATGGACTCCCATCCTTTGCACCCAAGGTTCAAGCCTTTCGAAGCATGGGCTCTAGCTTCATGAAATGACCTTGAAATTGACTGCAACAGACTCCTGCCAGGTTTCTCTGCAAACATGGAGACACGCCAACCTCTGCAAATACCCAGGAGCAAGCTTGGAGGTGAGCTGCGAGGAAGCTCCAAACATTCTCTTCAATAGGATCCCATTAAATGCTCGCGTGCTCTCAGTGAGATAGGGAGGTTTTATTGCTAGAGCTGCCAGCTGGAAGAAAACAGGACAGGGCATGGCTGGAGGTGGGCTTCAAGGCACTCTATCATGCATGCCAGGAAATGGAAGGCCTGGCAGAGGTCCTCTGACAGCTCGTCCTTCATGCCTGATCCTTCCCAACCTCCCCTGGCAGCAGGAGGCTGCAAGGAGCGGGGATGCACCTCCTAAGGGCTGCGCCCTGGGGCAGCTGTGGCAGTGGCTGTTGAACACAGAACGGGAAGCCAAAGATCACAGGGCAAAATAAGATCCCACACAGGGAACTTGGGGGCTTTCTGAAAGGAGATGGCTCAGTTTTTTGAGCTGTGGGAGATAAAGGTGATACATTATTTCTCCAGCTACCCTCCATATATACCTGTCTCTCTTCCTTTTCACGTATATTTGAAGTTAATTAGCCAAATATATATGTATACACTTTTTATTTTCTTGGTGACTCTCTTCTGACTTCAAGAGAAATAATCAAGTTATGCTCAAGGAATCCATATCTCACAACAGTGTGTGACTTTTCCAGCCCCGCAGGACTGGCTTGAGGCTGACACATGGCTCTGAGCACTGGGAATCATCTCTCTGAAATATCTCATAGAGCTACTAAACAGCTGTCAAGTCCTTGGCTGTGGTGATGGGAAATGTCGGCTGGGCCACCCCTCTGTGGCTGCTCTCCAGCGAGTGAATGATGCCTCCTCACACTCAGCACCCTTCCCCTCCCAGGCACCCATCCTCCTGACTCAGGGGAAGGTAGAAGCCTTACTCCACAGCCTGGCACTCATCTTCAACACCCTGGAGCAGGAGGGTTTATAGCTTTATGGGGTTCATCATTCTGTATCCTTACTGTCTATATAAATGTCCAGCTATTTCTGTAAGTGTACTGGACATCTTGTCCCCCAGCAATGAGTTCCCTGGATCATCAGTTTTTAGGATAAAGGGGATCCTTCCCATCGTTAATTTTGACTGTAGTATTTCTGATTTTGCTGAGTGCACTGGCAAGCCACAAAGGATCCTAATAAAAAAGACTGCTGAGTCTCAGCAATATTCCCTAGGGACTTCAGGGTCACAGGGAATGTGACACTGGGCTTGGGCAGCATTCCTACAGGCTTTGGGGAAACACAAAATATATCCTGGGGTAGCCCAGGGAGGCTGCCCTCACTGCAGCGCTAACATGGAGGAGGGTGAATCCCAGAGCTCTCATGGGCTGAAGCACCCCTCGCAAAGCCACCAGGAGCAAGGGAACTGGTCTTGTCTTAGAATCATAGAATGGTTTGGGTTGGAAGGGACCTTAAAGCCAACCCAATCCCAACCCCTTCTGTGGGCTGTCACCGCCAGCTCTGCTGCCCAGGGCTCCATCCAGCCTGGCCCTGAGTGCATCCAGGGATGGAACAGTGGCAGTTTCTCTGGGCAGCTGTGCCAGTGACACTTCCCTTCCTGGAGCCATTTCTGATGGTCTCAGCCACCAGTCCTGGGAAGTTCTGAAGGGCTTTTGGAGCATTTATACCACAGTAAAACACAGGGCAGTGTGGAACTCAATGGGTTCACTGCAAATACACATCTCCCTGTTCTCCATCCTTCCCCATATTCACCACTAGTCCCACTGTTGCTGTTGACCACAAGTGTTGCTGTGTTTCCTCCCATCCACCCTCCGAATGGCGAGAGATTACTGAAATGGTGAAAATCACACAGGAAGAGCCATGAGCTCCTGCACTCTCGACCTTCACCCTCTCCCTGCCACACTCTTGCCCACCCTCTCCATGTCCCCGCTGCAGGCACAAACACCTACTGCCCATGGAAGCTATTTCTAAGCAATCCCGGGCATCCGGGGAATGAGGATCTGAACAAATATTGGAGCGTGCGCGTGCGGTGAGCGCACACACACACACATCCACACAGAGACGGTGCTGCCACCGAGTCAAATATAGACCTTGGGGAAGGGGGAACAATGGCCGGGGTTGGGTTACATGGCTGCGGGGCCAGCGAGCTGCTGATGTTTGTTGTGGGATGGGAGAAACAAGGGGGGTGGCATGGGGGAGAACATTTGTTTTTACCCAGAGACCCCGGGCTGGTGCAGCACAGCAAGCGTGCATACAGAGAGGGTCACACCGAGCTGTGGGGGAGGATGCTGGAATAAGCTGGTAGCTCAGAGGTGTTTGCAGCCGTTCTCCAGCTGCTTCGCTACTACTCCTCTATCTCCCTTAAGGGACTACAGTGGGCAGGAAGGGGTGAGTTTTTCCAGGAGTCTGCACAGAGAAGAGCTTCTTTCTCTTCTCGCTCTGGGGAAGGTTCCTCAGTGGAGAAGAGGCAGTATCACCCGCTGCTGAAAGCAAGAATCCTCACCCCTGATGTCCAGCTGTCTCCAAGGCGCAGGCTGCAGACACCGGAGGAAAGGCAAGCAGCCCCAGCTGGCTTTGACAGGTAACTTTTCCATCTCACTGGGAATGATGGTCCTGCATCAGAAGGACGGTATGGGAGGGAGCCTGCAGCTGGTAGGCATGGGGGAGAGGCACAAAGGTGCTGTGGTGATGGGGGATTCCCAGTCCCATTCTGGGTCCCTGCTTTGTGGGGTTTCCTTCATTGGAGAGAGGAGCAGTGGAGGGATTCTTACGGCTAGGAAAAAAATCCTTCCTAATTCTGACCCAGCAGCTGTTTCATGCGAGACGCCCCTAGGGATGGCATGGCAGGGATCAGAGCACAGTAGGGTCAGGTCCAAGCCAAGTGCAGGAATCCCCTCCTCAGCCCCCATAACTTGGGTCTGCAAATAGAGTCACTTTGCTGGAGTTATCACGGGCAGCCTGGGGACAGCCAGAGCAAGGCTCAGAGTTTGCCCATGGATTGGACAAGAGCCCTTCAATGATGAGAAAGGAGAATACTTAGGGTCCATTGTGCCTGATGTGCCTGTCAGCTCCCTTCTGCACATGCTTTTCTCTGCCCACCCCTCCCTGTCTGTGTGCCTCACACCAAGAGGAATAAACCAAACCCCAGATCTCTTTTCCTCAGATGTGTTCACTTCACCCCTCTGAATCCCTGCCGTGGTTTCCCTTCTCCACTCCCCTGCCTCGGCATGCAGATCTCCAGCAGCCGATTTCCCCTCCCTAGCCTTGGCCACAGATTTCACCTCGGAGATGACTGTTATGGGAAAGCCACGTGTGTGGCTCAGCTCTCTGCAACCCAATCCCATCTCCCCCTCCCGCACCGCTCCGGTTGTGGATACAGATGCTTATGGGTACCGACACACAGTGTCGGTCTGCAAGAGCTTTTTCTAATGTTCATTCAAACAAGTAAGGTTTACCTGCACACAGGTATGGCCTTGCAGTGTGGTGCAGTGTTTGGGCAGATATCCACAGAAGAGAGTGAGAGCAGGATGGAAAACTGCAGGAAGCATCCTAGAGCTGGGACACCTCAGTCAGCATCTGAGCTGCAGGAGACTGGGACCTGCCTGATCCTCAGGGCCTCTGGAGCAGTTCCACAGGGTGACCAAGATAAGGAAAGGCAGGCAGAGAGGAATGGTCTTTCTGCCTGACAGGAGAGCAGAAGGGAAGCAGAAAGGAGGCACATGAGGTAGGAGCCCATAGTATAGCTCCCTAGAGTTGTGCTGTCTGAACAAGCTGAGGTCTGCAGGCAGATGAGGTGCAGAGCTGGACTTTGGTGGGGCTATGAGGGTCACGGGGCTGCAGGAGGTGACAAAGGGAGGGCAGGGATGTGGTGGGGAGACAGGAACTGCTAACACCCACACGAGTACCAGGAGCATTAGGTTATTCTTGGTTCTCTGTGGAAAATAGCAAACTTTGGGGCCAGTGGAGTATGGAAAAGGTGTGGGTGATTTTTAATTAAGGATAGCTAGGCCTTGGGAGGTGGTGGAATAGTCCAGGTTTATCAAGTGGCAGAAAGGCCGTGCAAGGTGAAGAGAAGCACAGGCAGCTGTTCCTCTTAAAGACTTGGCTGCCCAGCCGCTCACACAGGGCTGTCTCCATGTTGGAGCATCGGAGTCTATGTCTCATGAGCAGCAGCAGGAGAAGCACCAAGGAGCACAGCTTGGTGGGATGGCTCCTTCCTGGCAGCTTGGCAGGACGCCTTCTTACTGGGGTGGCTGCCTCACGTTGCTTCTCTACTTTCAGACTTTAAATCCCAGGGCTTGAAAATGGAGGTGTGCTCACTGGAGGGACTGGAGTTGGCACAGGGGGGCCTGGGAAGGCATTTTCACTTCTCTCCGCATCTTGAAGCTTTGTAAAGCGTGGGGGGAATCTGTTGGGCTTTCCCGGTGAGCAGGCAGAGGTGCTGAGAGGGAGGTGGCCAACACCGAGCGGGAGCCCGGCACTACCCAGCTCCAGCAGCGAAGCCTCCGTGTATAAGGATGTCTGACCCTGCCCCCTCCTAAGGGGTTCCTCCGGGATCCGACCCCCAGCCCGGAGCTGCCACTATTCGTGGGTCCGGGGGCTCAGCTTGGCCCACGCAGTGACCGTGGGTGGGAGTCCTGCGTGTGGCCGTCCCCGGAGGCAGAGGGAGCAGGGCAGGGGTGAGCGGGCAGGGCGGGTCGGGCCGAGCCGGCCCGGGGGGGCTGCCTGCGGTTTGGGGCTGCGGGAGGCGGGATGTCCCGGGGAGGGAGCGGGGATGTGCAGGCACACGCAGCCGCTGGCAGGCGGCCGGGGCGCACGGCGGCGGCGGCGGCGGCGGGCGGAGCGGCACACGCGGCAGCTCCCTCCGCAGCCCCGCGCCTCTCCAGCCCCGCCGCCGCCGCCGCCGCCTCGCCGGGCATGGCCGCCCCTCGCCGCCGAGCCCCGCGATAGCACCACGAGCCGCCGCGTCGCCGAGGTGAGCACACACCGGGGAGCTGAGCTGGCTCCGCTGCGCGGCCCCCCGCCGCATGGGGGGCAGCGGGGCCCGGGTGGTGCGAGGCCCCCCCGGCCGGAGAGGGGAACAGCAGAGAGAGCGCATCCCGCACGGACCATCCCGGGGGTGCGGGGGCATCTGGAGGGGTCGTGAAGCTGCGGGGGGCTGAGGGGGCCGGGAGAGCAGAGCCGCGGCGGCGCGGCATCTCCCGGTGCATCCTGCCGTGCCACGGTAGCTCCGGGCCGGGGGACTGGGGAAGAGCCCTCGTTATGAGGCTGGACCCGGTCGCCTCTGGCGGCTCCCGGTCACCCGCGAGGGGGTGTCTGTAATTCCCCCCGGGGGCCCTAATGCCCCAGGGCACTGGAGGGGATTAGGGAGGAGAGAGCGGGAGCGTCCCTGCGCCCCAAGGCCAGGCCCGCTGACGGCCCCGTGGGCACCGGTTGCCCCCGGGATGCGGCCACCGGCGGCAGCACACGGGGGTCTGGAGCTCGAAGGGGCAGCAGTGGGGAGCCTCGAGCAGCAAGCTTTGCAAGGACGCGTGGTGATCGGAGGTCGGGCTTTCAACAGCCCTAAGGGATGGGCTGCCAACTGCTCGCCCGTCGGCTCTCAATTATTTTATAAGTTTCCTAGGCATTGCTTCACCCTCCCCTGAAATGCTGCAGCTGTCCGCCACTGCCCAGCATTTCAGGGCAGGAAGCGAAGGACAGTCTTGAGAGCACAGTGACAAGGGGAGCATGCGGAGGGAGGATGCTGTGATCCCTGCTGGAATTTGGCTGGGACACTGGCAAGCACATCCCGCAGTCTCTCTGAAAATGCTGTGTCCTTTGTGGGTGATGGTTTGTTTGTGGCGAGATGCCCTGAGCAGAATCATTGCTTTGGGCTCAGTGGGTGATTTTGTGTGGTCCATGTGTGTCAAGCCATTAGAAGTGTCCCTAGCACCTTGTCCTGCAATGGATGTAGGTGTGGGGGGACTTCTCTCCAAATCTGGGCAGACCCAACACAACCTTCTCTCACTTCACAGTGGGGCTCAGAGCAGCGTGGCCCCTGCCCATCACACCCACGCAACTGGATGGAGCCTGCTCCTCTTCACACTCCTCATGGGATGGCTTAACCCCTCCCATCTCATTATAGTAATATCCTTATGATATCACCCTAGAATTTCCTGCCCTAAACAACCCCAGAAGGCTGGGAGGGATCGAAGTGTTTTTGGAAAGTGTTTAATGCTACTTTACAAGGGCAGGAGGTGGTCAGAAAATCAATGGGTGCGGGAACTCGGGGCTCACAGGGCTGTCTGCGGGGTGTCAGAGGGAAAGGGCTGCACCCAGCAAGTGAGCGCTGCTCAGTGCTTCAACCCTGGGGTCTATCGCTTCACCCCTTTCCTTACCAAAGCTATTTTCTCTGGTGCTACTTACTGCCCTCTTACCATCTAGATCCACCCCACTCCCTTCCCTCCTAATTGAGCCAGAAGGAGCTTCGCATCTTAGCCATCGGCTTATGGGGTTTGCTTGCTGCAGGCTGTGAGTCTTTGAAAAGCAGCCCAGGTGCTGTGAGCATGGGATACATGCAGTGCAGGGACCTCACACCTCACTTAACACAGAGCTCAGGTCTCCCGATGCAGGGAGGGAAGGTGAAGGTCCCTTTGACAGCACTAGTTCATAGAGCTTTGGTTGGGGCAGTGTAGCAGCCTCAGCTGCTGTGCATTCAGCACTGGGTGTATTTGTTTGGTCTCCCAGACATATGTTTTAGAAGGCTTTCTGGTTCTTAGTGCTCCAGCGTTGCCTCAGAGGAAGAAGCCTGGAAGGACAGAGAGGTGTGTGGTGAGAAGTCCATACAAAACTGGATGTTTCAGCTCAGAACTTCCAGGCAGTGGAGAGGAAGGGACTCATGAAGTGACGCTGCAGTGTGAGCCAGAGGCCTTTCCTCAGCCAGCTCTTTTCACCTCTGTAGGTGTTCATCTCGGTGGGGCCACACTGACCATGCTCAGGAGCTTCTGCCTTCAGCTCATGTCCTTGCTTTGGATCCTGTTGGCCCATCACCAGCTTGCCCAAGGTGAGTCTCTGGGTCCTGCTCTTCTCTGTCCACCTTTTCAAATCCATCCCTGGCGCAGACAAGACTCCTCAGCTTATCAGCTCAAATAGAGCTGGCCTGATGAGGAAAACCAGAAAATGCTGCATCGTCATCTGGCACCTGGGAAGTGACTAATGGTGACTGTGAGACCCTGTTGTGATGGCAGCTGGGTGGCAGTGCACGAGCAGGTGGGAGGTGAAGGGTCCCAGTGCCCCACCTCTCACTGGGATGGGCCCATGGGGAGAGGCAGGGTGAGAGAGAGAGACGATCTTGACCCCAAATGGCTAATCCTGGATCCTGTGAGGCAAAATCCTGAAGATTAGCTTGCCCTCCCCCCACTCTGGGTAAGTGCAGAATTCCCAAAGCCATCTGCCAGGAGAGGTGCTCATGGGCAGGAGGGACAGTGATACCCATGCCTGGGCTGAGCAGATCCAGCACTACTGCCTTGGTTGGGTTTGGGAGGCTCCTGCCTCACAGATGGAGGTTTGGGAAGCTCATGCCTCATGGATGAAGGGGTTTGATTAGGGCGGGCAGTCACTTGCTGGCCTGGGTGTATGATGGGCTCCTGCAGAAACCTCTGAGTAGGTGATGTGGTAGAGGGGGAGGCTGGGGTGAAAGCAGACACGGGGCTGGAGAGAGCAGGTTGACATGGATCAGGAGTGAGAAGCGGCATGGCAAGGCCACGGCTCAGTTACAGCATCATTATGGTGGCCTTTAAATAAATAAACAGAACTGGATACCTGCTCCTCAGTGGGGTGCTTGGGCCCTGGCTGCAGTCTGCTGCATGCTAACAGTTTTCCTCAGGAATGGGAGCATCCCAGAGATACAAAGGACCCATTCTTGCTGTTTCTGCCTTTGGTGCCTTTGTGTCCTGTGTGTGCCTGAGCCTTCTCACCCCGGTGGTCCACGTGCTGTAGCACAGGCTGTAGGGTCCCATTTCTCAGCTACCTGCAGGCCAGCAGGGCCAGAGCAGGTTTGGGGTCACCCATGATCTCTGCTTAACCTCAGCCCCCTGTCCCTACCTTGCAGGTGATGATTGCAGCGAGCGCTGCAACCTGGCCCACGGCAGCTGTGACCAGGATGGGAAGTGCAGGTACGTCCACCTCCTTCTATGCATTTATCTGTCCTTACCCACACCTCAGCCTTGGCAACATCCCACCAAAACTGCCCTCTGCCCAGGGACTTTTGCCCTTGTGGTTTTTAGGTTTTACATTTTGGGAAAGAAAAGCAGTTTGCACCTCCCGTTCCTGCACCACAGTCTGTGGTACCCAAGGGAAGCAGTGCTTGCTGCCCACTCAGGTTTATCCTGAGGTTTATCTTCATGCTGTTTTGTTTATAGCTTTTGCAGTATCTGGTGCCACCTCCGCTCAGCCCTGCTTCCATAGAGATGCCCTCTTTTCTTAGCACTTGCTGAGAGCTGTCAGGATGAGGGAAGGCTACTGGGACACCATAGCTTTGTTTTGTTGATGATCTGTGGGTACAGAAGAGCTGGGTGTCACAACGCTGCCCTGTCCCCTCAGGTGTGACCCAGGTTGGGAAGGCGAGTACTGCGAGGAGTGTGTGCGTATGCCGGGCTGCCTCCATGGGACCTGCCACCAGCCCTGGCAATGCATCTGTCACAGCGGCTGGGCCGGCAAGTTCTGCGACAAGGGTGAGTCCCTGGCTGGGCGGGGGTAGCTCTGCAGGGGACAGAGGAGCGTCATCCAAACTCATCCCCATGCTGCACTTCAGGGTGCTGTGGCTAAAGTCCTGCATGCCCTGCACTAATAGGAGGGATGGCACAGCCAGAAGCCACATGTGGGTTCTCAGCTTGGGCTGCAAGGAGATGGGATGTGCCTTGGCTGTCCCCAGCTGCATGGTGGGAGCTGCATGACACTGTATTCAAGTGCTGTTATCTGTCCTAACAGTGCCACCACCATGGTGTGCCCCTTCCAGCTGGCATGCACAGCACCAGCACATCATGCAGGCCTCTAGGGCAACAAGGATTCTTCTTGCCACCTCCAGACCTGGGCTGCTAGTGCCTGTTGGAGGGAAGGAGAGAGAAGCTGTGGCCACTTTCCTATCCCCACTGGGTCTGACAGGGTGTGGGAACTGAAGTGGCTGCATCGACTCTCATTTCTCACTCCCCCCACCTTTTCCTTCCCCCTCAGACGTCCACATCTGTGAACATCAGTCCCCGTGCCAGAATGGGGCTCAGTGTGTCTACGACCGAGATGGGGACTACTCCTGCCTGTGTCCAGAGGGCTTCCACGGGAAGGACTGTGAGATGAAGGCAGGGCCATGTGAGAAGGCAGGGTAAGACACGGCATTGTGATTACAGACATCACTAGTTGCAACTCAGTTTGGCTTCTTGTCTCTGAGTTTCCATGTGCTCATGGAGTTAAGCCAAAACCATCTTTGGCTTTAGTTTAGCCTGGCATGCTGCAGTCCCGCTAGGGCTGTGACCTTAGCAGGGTCCCATTCCTTGTCAGTGTGGATACAATGAGCTGACACCAGTTGTGCCTTAAGGAGCATCAGTAGGGCCTGCATCTTCCTCAGATACTCAGCCTGCTGCCTCTTCCCATTGGGCAGCTGCCCTGTGCCTTGGGGACATCCCACCCTTGTCACTGGGGAGGCAGAAGCTTTACCACATCCTCCTTTACCGCATCCATCCACCTGCTCTGTGGCTTGGCAGCCAGATCCAGTAGGGAGTTTCCATCCCTAGGGCGGGAGTTGCTTGCTCTCCAGAGCCATGACCCGTTCTTCCTCTCTCCTCACAGATCTCCATGCAAGAATGGGGGGCAGTGTCAAGATGAAAATGGCTTTGCCAGCAACTTCACCTGCCGGTGCCTTGCTGGCTTTGTGGGGGCTCTCTGTGAGCACGATGTGGATGACTGCCTGATGCGGCCCTGCGCCAACGGTGCCACCTGCCAAGATGGTATCAACCGTTTCTCCTGCCAGTGCCAGGTGGGCTTCGAGGGGCGTTTCTGCACCATCAACATCAACGACTGTGCCAGCCAGCCCTGCAAAAACGGGGCCAAGTGCTACGACCGTATCAATGACTATGACTGCTTGTGTCCCGACCGTTTCACTGGCAAAAGTTGTGAGATCTCCATCCCTGAGCCCACCTGGGCTCCCCCCTACCACCCTGCCAATCACGAGAGCAGCTGGGCGATGAGGAGCACCACCAGCGAGATGCCTGCGGTGACACAGCCAGAGCCCGTGAGGACTGCGGTTACGGGGCGGCGTGTGGCCAACCACAGCGAGAAAGTGCCGGGAGGAGGGTTGTTAAAAATCTCCGTGAAGGAGGTGGTGACCCAAAGGGACTCGGGGCTGAGCGAAGCCCAGCTGGTGACAGTGCTGGTGTTCGGGGTGCTGACGGCAGTGCTGGTCCTCATCACCATCCTGCTCATCCTGAGGAACTGGCAGAGGGGCCGACAGCGGTCAAACTGGTGCCAAAGCCCTTCGCAGGCTGCCAGGAAGCTCCAAGATCAGGAGTGCCAGGTGGGCATGTTAAACTCGGTCCTCATCGAGCCCAGAAAAACAACGGAGCTGTGAGCACTCTGAGCCAGGCCCCTGCAGGTCATCGTGCTGGTAGACCCCTTGAACTGCACCCCAGGCAGCTGTTCTGGTGCAAACTGGGCAGTAGGGAAGGGCTTCTCAGGCAGTGAGCGCATCAACAAAACCCCACAGTGCTGGGCTCGGTGCAGTGGGACCAAGCTGTCTCCACCTGGCCAGTGCCTGTGCGAGTGGAGTTAGGGCTGCATGGGGCCAGCCCTGCAAGGGAGCAGCATTGATACCGCTCCAACATGAGTGCTTGGAAATGGGACTGGGAGTGCTGGAGTGCCGTCTCACAACTGTCTTCTGCTAGGTCCTCTGCAACTCATCTCTGTGATTACTTGGAAGTGGCTTTGCCCTGCTATTTCTGTTGGTGTTGGGATGTTTCTTCTGGGGCCTTTGGGATGGTTGTGCCCGCTCAGCGCTCCCTGCCCTGGAACAGGGTCTCCCAGCTGTTTCTGGTGGTTGTAGTTTGAGATACTGCGTTCCAAGGGCACAAGCAGATGCTCTTGCTCTGTGGCCTTGTGGTCCTGTGAGACAGTTTGGAAAGACTATGGAGATCATTTAGGGTCTCCTGTCCTTTTTTGCCCTGTGTGATGCTCCTCCCTCCTGCCACCAGACTTGGCATTACAAACATGTTCTGTACCTTTCTCCTGATGATCCATGGGGTCTCCTCTCCCCACTTATGGAGCCATCCTTTCTGGTATGGACACAGACAGCAAAGCTCCTTCCCCACTCCAGTGTGCACTTCTGCTTTACTGTTCGCTGACGGGGAAGTGCATGGCCTCTTCCTTGTGGGGCATTCAGGGCCTGAGCTGGTTCTTCTCACATGCCCTCACAGGTGAAACAGGAGCTGGATAAGACTGGAGATGTGCTGCAACTGGCTCAGGAGTAATACAAGATCCAGATCCTCATTTCCCCTGCTAGTCCCTCCAAGGCAACCTGCTGGCATTAACCTCAAACCAGCCATTGCAGTGTTTCTTGATAGCAACCAAGCTAAACTCTACGCAGTGGATATGAAGAAAGGATACAGAGCCAATAATGACTGTAGGAAGCAGATACAGCACTGCAATCTCCTTGCTAAAGCAAGGCTGAGAGGCACATAGCCTTGGTAATGGCTCTGTTCTGCCTTTTCTGGTCTGGTGTACAGCAAGCAGGGCCTCTCTGCCAGGGTCAGGATTTTCTGTGCCTCCTCATAGGAATGAGAGGTTAAACAGTGGAAATTTTAAGCACTAAACAACAAAACAACCCCTACTACTGGCCTGTAGGGTCACAGAACAGGGTTCGAGGTCATGTAGAAAGAGTGAGGACAGAGGATTGAGTGCTCAGCCAGGAGAGAGACCTGGGAGAGGGGACTGGGGCTCCATGAAAAAGATTATTTTTTTAATACATGAATGGATAATGTACCTTTATCAAATAAAACAATTACAAGCCCAGAATCTGTATCAGAGAATGATAAAATAATTTGAGTTGAAGGAATTTTCTGTATGCCAATCTCCAGCTCTCAGCAGATTCAGTGACATCAGCTTGCTCAGCTTCTTATCCTGTCCAGGTGTGAGCATCTGTATTTTCATCACTGCCCTCAAGAGTGCACACCCAGACTGTGGCACACGGATTGCTCCAGCCCATGCTCTGGCCCAAAGTCACCATAAACCTTTCATTACCTGGAAGCCCTTAATTTTGCTGGCCTGGCGTTGTCCTGCTGGGAGAAGTTGTCAGGGCCTTCTTGATCTTAACATCTCAAAACATCAGATCCTGCTTAGTTTGAGGCCAGCCTTACCCGTCACTGAGCAAAGAGAGACAGTGGGTAGGGACCTGCCTCAGGACAGAGTAATATCTGCAAGGTGCTGCCTCAAGAGTGCTGGAGAGCAAGGAAAAGCTAAGACTGAGTCAAAAGGCACTGATGGGAAGAGCAAGTTGACTCTCCAACTGGAAGAAGCCATGTATTTGTGCAGGTGGGAGCAGGTGAGGAGTCAAAGGGAGTTCCCCAAGTAAAAATGGTCTTGGAATAAACTTAGCTTTAAGTGCCTTTAATGTCACTGCATTCTGGCCTTTCAGAGGCCAGAAAAAAAGCAGTAAGAACCCTGGGTGCAAACTTCTGGGGTATTTGCAGAGGCCAACATTCCCGGGAGGTTCTAGGAAGAAGGAATGGTTATCTTAGCGCAGAAAGCACCACTCCTGCAGCTCACAGGCAAGACTGAGAAAAGAAGGGAAAAGAAACCCAAATAACACAACTTCACAAGAATGTTCCCATTTTATTTTAAATGGCATACTTGAGACTGAATCTCAGATTAGGAGTCACTGATTCTTCAGTGAGCAGAAAAGCCCTCTGTAATCACAAAGGGAAGCTTTGGGGCCCTGCTTAGGGCCAGGCTCGCATGGCCCTAAGCACCAGTTCACATTTTCCTTGCTTAAGGAAAGGCTACAGTGCCATGCTTCCATCCCTGAGACATACAGTCACTATCAGCAGAAAGCAATGACCCCTCCTCTCACCTCAGCAGCTCCTGGCCCTGCAGGGATGGGGCTGGCAGCTGAGGCAAGAGGAAAAGCAGACACGGATGCAGAAGGGCTGCCTGACCTCAGCCCCTGAAGGTTACTGCTGCCCGCTGTGCAGCAGGCGCTGAAACAAGGAGCCGTCCTTTTTGCTTAGGCAGGCAGGTGAGTCCAGCTCCACCACCCTTCCAGCCTGCATCACTAGCACACGGTCCGAGTCCAAGATGGTGTTCAGCCTGTGGACAGCAGACACCAGGACACACATTAGTGGAGCTGAGGAGGATCTCCATACAATGCTTCACCTGCTGTCAAGGGCTGGCCCAAGACATGCCAGCACCAAGATTCACAGAGGCTCTCCTTATGCACTCAGGGACATGCTACAGCCCAGTTCTCCAGGCAGCCCCTGTCCACCATTAAAATACGAGATGTTTCTATCCTCACAGCAGAGTTACTGAGTTGCTTCTGTTTGCCCATGCAATTAATGGCTCACTCAAAACTGAATGGTGTGGAACAACTGCAGGTACAAAATTCCTTCATCACCTCCCCTCTTAATTCTAGTGGAAAAGAGGCTGGGGCCACTTCCAACCCAGTCTTGCTGCTTTATCACCTGTCACTCCCTCCTCTGCTGGTTCTCCTCAGTAATTGCTCTTTCATCAAAGAAAGCTCGACTGCACCCCAAACACACACCTCAGCCCACAGTGTGCTTACCTTCCTACTCTAGCTCTGCATAATCTCCCTAGTGTTGGAATCACGTTCCCATTTCCCGTCTTCCCCATCTAATCCACTTCACAAGACCCACTCGATTCCCTTGCAAGGCCTGGCCCACCCTGTCTGTTATCCACCACTCCCACTTGACAACATCTCCTGTCACCCGCTTGTCTGATTATTATTTCTGCAGTAAATATGGTGCTGGGAAGCAGTTACCTTTAAAACACCCTACATACCATTGCATGACCTTCCTCCAGGTTGTCTTCCACTTGGCAACAGTGGGAGCATTCAGGGCAGAGACCACAGCCGACCCATCCCTTCTCAGTATCCACAGCATCTGTGTCTTACACTTCTCTATCACTGCCCATACTCTGCTTCAACTCTTACACTTCTTGGCTTTGGAGCAAGCACTGCTGCTGCATACTGTCTGGGAAATGTCTAGCCTGTCAGCATTGGATGCAGGCTGGATCCAATACCCCGGGTCTAGAAAAGAGTATTATGAAGTGCTCTGCCTCCGCTGGCCAGCAGCTGTCTGCAGCCCTTCACCTTCAGTTGTCCTGCAGTGCCCTCTACTGAGCCAGAGCCAACTGCTTCACTCCTATGTCCAACTGCTGCCTTCTGTAGGATGCTTCTTCACTGCTCCTTCCCCCACTAGGCAGAACCGCATTCTAGTTCACACCCTCTGGTCCCAGCAGGAGAACCATCAGCTCTACAGTATTTCCCCTCTACTGTCGCCCAGTTTCTAGGTACAACACTTTAACCGCCATGCTCTGCTCAAGCTTCAGGCATGGCAGGCACAGCCACTGCTCCCTCTGAGGGCATAACACAGTGTCAAAATGAATTTACACGTGGAACAATGGTTTCTCCGTACCTGTGAGCAATTGTCAAAACAGTTTTGTCAGCAAAGCGCTGGCGGATGGTTTGCTGCAGCAGCTGGTCTGTCTTCTGATCCACACTGGCTGTGGCCTCATCAATGCACAGCACCTGCCAGGGGCAGAGAGTGAAGGGGACACCCAAGCATCACTGGGGAGACCCCCAATCTACATCAAGGGACAGTGTGACAAGGTAGCACAGGTCATCCATCACCACCACACCCCACTCCTGGAGTACGCTGCCCTGTTGTGCCAACACAGCCATCAGCAACACACTCCTTTCTTTGATGGAGGCAGGCACTCACCTTGGCCTGTGTCAGGAGCGCTCTTGCCAGACACACCAGCTGCCTCTGACCCAAAGACAAATTCTTTCCTCTCTCTCCCAGCTCACTGTCCAATCCACCTGCAGAGGTCAAGCTGAGCAGTTACCACATCACACCCTGTGTAGACAACTCCCCAGGTCTGTTTTTTTTTTCCCCAGCAGCACTCAAAATTCCAATCCTGCTCAGTCCCAAGTCTTTGCAATCAAAGCTCTTCTGCTTGGATGCCAGCAATATCTGACAGACACAAAGTGTGCTGCTAGAACCAGGGCTGTGGCATCTCTCTGAGGCTCTGCCTGAGCATCCACTGCCACCCAATCCATCACCTGACAGACTCTTATTAAATATCTGGGAATGTCACTGTGGTCTCACTGGCCTTTTTCCAACTGGTGCTAGTGGTGCCTCATCTAACCAATTCTGTAGCACAACAACCTGTTCCCTTTTCCTCAGCTTCTTAACTGGAAGCTTTCTCTCCTCTCCCAGTATCAGGGCCCACCAAGCTCTCCACACTGACTCCAGACTCACCCATCTGGGTAACAGCATCCCGCAGGTGGCACTGCTCCAGCACCTCATGGAGCTCCGCATCTGTCCGTTTTCCCTGTGGGTCCAAGTTCTCTCGGATTGAGCCACTGAATAGAAATGGATCCTGGGGGATGATGGCCAGTCTAGATCTGCAAGCAAAGGATAGCTGAAGGCACGTAGGGTGAGTTCTGCAGAAAAGCAATGGCCTATTTTATCCTTTTTCACCCAGCATGCCTTGTCTGCATGTCTTAAAGGCACAGAGATAGGGCTTGGGCCACATATTCAACTTGGTTTCCTTAGCTCAGAGAGGAAGCCCTTTCCTCCTGACTCTTCCTTTCGGCATCCAACCAGCAGTACCTCTCAGCTTCCAGACCACCCCACCCCGATGGGCTGCCCCCTGCTCTGCTCAGCCCTCTGTACCTCAGTTCCTCCAAGCCCACCAGCCGGCTGTCAACACCATCCAGGAGAATACGGCCTGCTTTCAGCTCCAGCATGCGGAACAGTGCCAAGAAAAGGGTGGATTTTCCAGATCCTGTGCGACCCACAATCCCCACCTTCTCTCCAGGGTACACGGTGAAGCTCACTCCATCGAGTGCATTGGGAAGGCCTGCTCGGTAGGCCAGGATCACCTGCTGGAACTCCACAAGCCCTTGGCTAGGCCAGTCAGCAGCAACCTAAGAGAGGTACCAGAGAAAGACAGAGGATGAATGTGAATGTCATCTTCAGCCCCATTTCCACACAGGCCAAGCCTCGCACATCACTTTGGATGACTGCTTGGCTTTTGAACAGACTCAAGGTACAGCTCAGATCTGTCTCCTACAATTTTTTTCCCCACTCACAGCTCAGCCCTAATACCCCCTTCTGCTTTTCCACCCTTTTCCATCACTCTAGCCTTCAACAACTCCTGCCTAAGGTTTATCCCCCCAGAAGTGCACCGATAAAGGATGAATGTTTGAAACAGATTCTTTGGATGAGTGCTTTCCAGACACTCAGTGGAACCTTTCGATCTCCCCCGTGAAGAAACCACAAGGCACAGGGCCAGAAGACAGGCCAATTCCTGAAACCAGATTTTACCTGGACCAGTTTATCCTGGGGCTCCACGGGGATGTCTGTGGTATATTCTTCTGTCCGCTCTACACTCACCATCATGGTTTCTGTTGTAGTGAAGCTGGAAATGAGGCCTGAGAGCAGGTTTGTGACAGACAGGGCATACGAGAGCGCCAGGCCCACAAGTCCTGAAAGGACAAAAGCACAAGCAAGAATGTTCATGGCAGGGAAGGAGCTGGGATCTTGTTAAGACAAAGAAAAAATAACACAAAACAAGAGAGAAGTCAGCACTCTGGAGTCTGGGATCTCACTGTTGGATGAGGACATATAAAAATCAGCAACAGGAGCCAAAGCATCACACTGTGGGCAACGTGCACAGTGACAAGAAACAGGAACTCTGGATCTTACTCTGGTATACAGAGACATGCGACTCTGGGCTGAGAAGAACCCCTGGGCCACAGTCTAAGGGTGGGCAAAGAAAAATCCCAGCAGTCTACCTGGATTTCCTAGCTGCTTCTGGTGCTGGATGATGGCAATTCCTGCGATAGCTGTAATCACAGCAACCCCAATCATTTGCAAGCGAATGTCCAGCCACTGCATCGCTGTGTTGCTGGCAAAGAGGCAACGCTGATTCTTTTCTAGGCGCAGCTCATTCTCCAACTCAAACCTGATGGAAGAACAACAGAAGTTCATACCAGGCTGTGCACCAATCAGCCCTCATTGCTACTGCCCAAGATCACAGGCATTCCTGCCACCATGTAACTAGCTCCATGATCTATAAAACCAAAACTTTGCCCCTCTAGATGCTCTTTCCTTCCACTCACCTCTGTGTTGCCCGCATGGCTCTGATGCTGCTCAGTCCTGAGAGAGTCTCTGAGAAATGAGTGTAAATGGGAGACAGGGTGACACTGCAAAGGCGCTTGAGTTCCCGGGATGTGCGCCGGTAATAGCGTTGGATGGAGAAGTAGAGAGCAGCCAGAGGGAGTAAGACCAGGCCAATCCAAGGGAGACCATAGGTGATTATCACCAGCATGCCCAAAAGCCCATACATGTTGGCCAAGAAAATGTTAAGGATAAATGGCAAGCTGTCATCCACGCAGTATAGGTCTGAGGAGAAGCGGTTCAGGATCCGGCCTGTTGGTGTCGTATCAAAGAAGGTGACTGTGGCCTGGAAACAGAGGATCAAGAAAGCAGAATGACTTGCAGGAACTCTGTCCTGTCCTGAATTTTCTGACCATTACCTTTATAACTCTCTGGAGCAGTCGCTTGTGAATGACAACGGCAGCACGGATAGTGCCATAAGCAAAGAGGAAGGCCCGAAAAATGGTGAAGAGAGAGTTGGCCCCTGCGATGCCCCCATAAACTGTCAGGTAGAAATTCACATCCAGCGAAGCATTGGAAGGGACTGGGGCTGTGTCCAGAGCTTGAATCGGGGAGCTAGAACAGAGAAGGAGGATTATGAATCTGCCAAGGTCCCTGTGGCAGTAAAGTTACACTCAGGGCATCAGAACCCAAAAGCAGACTAGAGGGGAAATCAGGATACTTGAGCCTGATGCTCCTCTTGCCCTGCTGAGAAAAATACTGATTACCATGCAGCCATAGGCCTTCCATCAGCCTCTGGTTATGGGCTCTACAGGCACTTCATAAGTTCCCTGTCTGGCCAGAGATTTCAATTATTTCTTTCTCAAAGCAGTCTTACAGATCCCCTGCCTGCAATGGGGTGGTCTTAAGAAGGGTACTCACAGGAAATGCACAAGGGCAAAATGAGTAAATGAGTGTGCTTCCTTCGGCATCCCCTGCCCAGCATTCACTTACACAAGCCCAACAACGGAGAAGAGAAGCAGTTTTGTGGAAGGCAGGGAAGCTGAAAAGACCATCACAGATGTATTTGCTGTTTGGGATATGCTGGAGATCCAGTGTGAGAGCCACCAATCCGAGATATTTCTGGATGCTACGGAGAGAGACAGACAAAGGATTCAATCTTCAAGTTAGCAAAGCAGAAAACCTCTGTTTTCTTTCCCTGGACTCCACAAAGCCAGGAACAAAGAAGACAGGAACATTTAAAGAGAGATGCGCTCTTGGGTCATTGCCTCACCTTGCATCAGGAGCAGTGAGAGGAGAATAGATAATGCTAAGCAGCTGCCCATTGCCAACCAATATGCCTTGTACACCTGAAAATCCAGAGCCCCTTCTTTCTTCTCCTCCTCCTTGTGGAGGAGACATTTGTCCTGCAATGATTCTTCTGCCTCTGTCTCTATAGCTTCTTCCTGGCCCTGCTCATCAGAGTCTGTTGGGACAGAAGCAAACACAAAAGTCACTGTCACGCTGGTGCAGCTGCTCCTTGATGCCAACAGGGCAAGTCAAGGCTAAGAAGAAGACTTATTCCCTCCTCTCTGCCCTTTTGTGATAGGTGCACCAATGCTAGCAGGCTCACACTCAGATTTGAACTACAAATGGAAAAGCAGATACAAACACTGTTCCAGACCAATAGCTGATGGTCTTCTCTTCCCCTTTGAACACAATACCCACAGATCAGCTATGCCATAGGCAGTGAGAGCTCTGCTTCAAGGCCAAAAGCCACAGTGTATTGGTTCTGTCTGGGTGCTCAGATGACTTGTATTGTCCCAGCCACCCCCAAAATTGCCAGGTGCAGACCTTTATCATTCCGCCTCTTCTTCATATCCTTGAATTTGGGGACAGATTCCACGAGAGGCAGGATATCAGCTGGTGGGCCTGCAAGGAAAGACATGCACATGCTTCAGAGCCTGAGATAAATCGATGATTCTTTCTGATTATTGCTATGAAATGGCCCAGGTTTGATCTCATGACATTCTCTATTTTCTCCCACAGCAACTGTTTTCTTTAAAGTTCTTCTCCATCTATCCCTGCCATGGCCTTTTGTGTTATCAGCTTTCTATGTCCATATCTGTGAATGTGTATGCTCCCTTCCACACAGTCTTCTTTTCCCACCTGCAGCATCCTCAAACTCTTTATCCTTCCCTGGGCTCTCCACCAGTTACTCCTATTCCCTAATGGCCATCTTTGCTCAAGCCACTCCAAAGTGGCACAAATGGACGCCTGTGAAGACAGCCACTGTACCTGTCTTGATTATCCTGCCATTGTCCATCAACAACAAAGCATCGGCCCTTTCCAAAAATTCTGTCCTATGGGTGCAAAGGATTCTGGTCTTGTGTTGGAGAACTCCAAGAATGCACTTCTGCATCAGATGACTGGCTACATCTGCATCGACTGCAGCCAAGGGATCATCAAGGAGGTAAAGCTCTTTTTCCTGAGAAAAAGACAAAAGACAAGGACAAGCTCCTGGCCCTGCCCGAACAGGCAATACTGGAGAGAAGTGCCTCAGCGTGGCACACTGCCAGCAGCTTTTGGCCAGCATGAAGTGGTTCAAGGCACGCAGCCAGAGCACACTGTACAACTGCATGCTTCCAACTTTACAATCAACTTGGCACAAGGCACAGCAGAACTGCTTTGCTATTTACCTGATAAACAGCCCTGGCAAGGGCTATTCGAGCCTTCTGACCCCCGCTGAGTGTCACACCATTTTCACCCACCTCTGTCTGGTCACCTGCAGGTAAAATCTGAAACATACAAGAAAAATCTATTTAAAAGGTATAGGAATCCACTGCGGACTAAAATGAGAACACTGAGACCCCTCTCCTGACTCTGTCAGTAACTCACTGGGTGATAACTTACAAAAAATGAAACAATGCAACAGTACATACAATGGTTCTGCAGACAACATGCAAGCTTGGCAATATTTATGCCACTGAACTCTCTCATATTCCAGAATAGGTGGCCACTGAGCAACTTTAGTCTGAGACAATTCCAGAACTGTGCCCAGGGTTTATTTGGAAAAGCAGTAGCTGTGCCTACAACAAAATAATGCAAGGGCCCATTCCCAGCTCAGCAGTAAAAAACACTGAATTTCAGCAAACAGAAATGCTTCCCATAGGCATATGCTACCACTTCTCAAGTAAGTACTTCGCACTTGCATAGTACTCGCAGATCTGCTGAAGCAAATTAGGAGCTCCTAGTACTTGGCACTTCAGAAACTCACGGACTAGGTTATACACTCAGAGGAGGAGGCTAGCTTCTCACCAGGTCTAACAGCAAGTTCATTGGCTAACATAGCCACAAGCTTCAAATGTGCAATACATGCATTACTGATGGAAGGACCACAAAATCAGCCCCTCTGATCCAGAAAAGCATCAGCTGCTGATAGATCTGGTTGAAAAACCTAGCAGTCAATGCTCTGATGGAATATCTTTCATCAGAATCAAGAGCTTTTAGCTTAGCACCGAGGAAACCAAAGTGCTAACAGAGCGATCTTGCACCTTAAAGAAAACTGGAGCTGGGTATAGTCTGGGACTGTTAATCATAGCAAAGCTGTGTGACTGTGACACTGGAAAAGCAGGTTAAAGCCTGAAAGAATGAGAACTCCTCACAGTGAATATCAGGCAGAATGTATGGCTGAGGAAGCCCAAGAGGTTTTACAGCTCAGGCACTCACATTCAGGTCCTCAGAGAGGGCACAGGCCTCCACCACCTCTTCATACAGCCTGGCATCATATTGTCGCCCAAAAAGGATGTTCTCACGGACAGTGGTAAATTGGATCCAAGGCTCCTGTGTGGCCAGACCAAATCCTTGCTCCAGGTCACAAATATATACTTGTCCACCTTGTCTGCAAGCACACCAGGCGTAAGCAGAATGATGTTAAAGGTAAACTGTTGGTAGATCAGAATGACCAGTAAATAAGGGTAATGTAATTCAATGGTCCCTGCCTGCCATTTAGTGGAAGAACCAGGTAAGGAGAAGTCTTTATATTACTTACTTAATGAGTTCTCCAGTGATAGCAGCAAGCAGAGAGCTCTTGCCAGAGCCAACCTTTCCGACAACTCCCAGGAGCATTCCCTGTAAAGGGAAATGAAAAGGACCAACATGATATGCTAATACACAGCATGGACTTCCTCCAGTCCATCTCAGCTCTGAAAGACATTATATGTGTACTGTACCACTGGGACAAGAGAAAATCTTCACATATGGCTTGTAAAACAAGGAAAATGTGCCACCCTGGTGCCATCTTTCTGTCTCCTCCTGCATTCCTGCTCACCTTTCTTACTGAGAGGTTCTCAATGTGCAGTTGCAGACTGCCAGTGGATGAGGGCTGGCTGGTGCTTTCTTCTTTGACTGGCACCCATGAAAAATCTGCACCTCTTATATCTATAGCAGAAGCCGTACCTGAAGGATTACCTGCAAGGAAGAAGCAGCACTACAGTGAGAATACTACAGGGTAACAAGAATCTGGCATCATGGATACTACCAGCTTTGTTCCCATATGCAAGAAGCAGAAACAGAGCACAGCCAGGATGCCCTGGACCCAACCCCAAAATAAGACACTCGCCTACTGACTTGCCCTTAAACTTACACCTAATTTCTTCCAATTCTCCAACTCCCAGAAAAAAACACAGACTGCTCTGCTGGCTCTAAGTGAGACACTGTGAGGATAATCTGGTTTTATTGTTGAAGGTGAAAGAATGGCAGGGAGCTAGCATAAGGCAAGGAAGGAGAAAAATGGAGCTGTGATGACGCAGGAGAGGGCACTCATGCCTTGTTGCCAAAGCAAAGCTGGGGTTTTTGATGGCTTCATTATCAGAAGAGCTTTGGATGGAGGAGGGAGCAGTGGGGTTCTTTGAGGACAAGCAGTGGCCTATGTTTGGTAAAGTCATGAATGGCCACCCTCCAGCACTGCCTTTCACACCTCAGCTCTCTGCTCCAAATGTCTCCTGCCCAGGGTCCCAACCCTGCCAGCATCCTTTGCCATTACCTAGGGCATAATACGATTCCAAATCCTGGTCCACGAGTTCAAGGAAACGCTGGATCCGATCCAGGGAAACTTTGGCTTCCAAAGTCCCATTCAACACCCATGGGAAGCTGTTGAGGGGGAGAATGAGCATCCCAACAAGGGCCAATGCTGTGAACACCTGCACGGGTAAGGAAACAACCATGAACCAAGGCAATACCTCCCTGCATCTTGTATTCTCCAAATGGCTTCAGGAGTGAGAGCCCAAAAGGCTGTGGGGAGACATGGGGAGATCACTTTCTAGGAAAGATGCCTCAGGGATGCAGTCCCACTGCAGATTGTCCTCTGCAAGAGACAAATTTGGAGCTCTCCTACCTACAGAAAGCAGTGCTGTCACTTGGGATCTCCTCCTTCACTCACCTTTGTGGCAGTGAGTTGGTGACCCATCAGGACATAGGTGATGAAGATGACAATGGAGACAACAACCGGCAGTGCTGCCCACAGATAAACGCACACAGCATCCAAGTATTTGATGGCTCGCAACTTCTGCAGCTCTTTAGCTCGGCAGTTATTTATCCTGGTGCTGAAGTGCTTCTCCCAGGCATAAAACTTGATAACACGAATCCCATTTAGGAACTCCGTCATTAGCTGCAGGCATAGAGAAAAAGCATGGAGCATCTGCTTAACACACCAAATGCCAGTTAGGTATCTGGGCTGTGTTCAGGTTTGCAGTTGACTCCTGCTTAAGGGCCAGGCTCCGGATAATAGGAGACATTTATTGCTAACAGAAATATAAACTCAAGTGGCAGCTGCTGAGAACTTTGCTCTCATTCATTCCACCAGCTTGCTCAGCTACCTGCGCCTGAAAGGCTCACGAAAAGGCAAAATACTACACAACTTCCCAGCTAGCTTGCATCCAAAGCCAAGCAGGCTCACATCCAGCAGCTCAGGCATCCTGCAACACATTCCCCTCTCGCTCCTGCTCTCACATCAGCATGCACAGAGCAAGCTGAAATGTGTCTGTGCCTGACATGAAAGAAAAGCAACAAGAGAGCAAACTCATCTTGAAATAGCTGGAGGAGGTCCAACACATCCTGTACTACTAGATGCATCTTCTGTCAGGAAGATAAATATTTCAGTAGTTCCAAACAGCTGTGGAAAAGCTGACTGAGGATGCCAAGCTAGACTGAAATAAAACCACCGCATCCACAATCACTGCATTTGTCCAGATGGCAAGATACCTCAGCCATTGACAGCATTACTGAAGTAATGGGATGGAAGCACGTCTAAAGGAAGCAATCAGGAGCCATGCCGTAACTACTGCATGAAGAAGATGACCCTCGCAAGTGAACTTCAATTTTGCCCAGGCGGCATGTCAAGCATTGGAGATTCACTATCTTGTGGGTGGGGATTGTACTTTACACTGAAACACTTTTGAACCCCTCTAGCACTTTTCCCAACAGTGATTATTCAGTACAGCCACTTGAAATTCACTGCAAGCAGCTAAAAAGCCAATGTTCCAGGGACAAATGGGGAAAAAATATAATAACAAGTTCATTGAGCCACCAGTTCCCCCTCACCTTGACCCGTGCATCCTTGTGCTTCAGCATCTCTGTGTTGCTCATCATGATGCGGTTGGCTATGAGCTTGTTTATAGGCACAAGCAGCAGTGCCAGGGCCAGGCCTCCCAGAAAGGCTATACCCACTTGCTGGTAAAGGAGATAGAGTGTAATGGCAAACTGGAAGGGCAGGCTCCACACCTCGTGGAAGCTGAGACAGAAGTTGACCAATCTACTGGTGTCCGTGCTCATGAAGTTGACGATTTCACCCACAGTGAAGCGGGAAAGGCTGGTGCTGCCAACACGTAGAGCTTTGCGGTAGATGGCAGAGATGACGGCAGCTCGCACCATAAGCATCACCTTCTGCACCTCATAGCTGAACTGGTTCCGCAAAAGTGCACCCACAAAGGAGCCAGCAAAGAGCCCAAGAGCATAGAGCACCCCGTGGCTCAAGGGTTCCTGCCGTGACTCCATGAAGTTCACCAGCAGGTTGAGAAGCAGAGGGCCTGAGAAACCGAGCAGGCTACCAACCAGCTTGAGAAGTCCCAGGGAGTAGAAACGAAGCCCAAACGCTGCATGAAGCACTGAGAGGAGTCGCACAGCCTCCTGGGCATGGCGTGACCTGTCCAGGACATCGCTACTGCCATCACCTCCAGCAATGATTGGGCTAGTAGGAGACACCGTCTCCTCCTCTACTTGGTGCATAGCTGCTTTCTTCTGCCAGCAGGCATAGAACTGATCACAGACCCTGGCAGCCTGAAGCTTTCGAGGAAGCAGACAGACATCTTGTGGTTGGTTCAGCTTCCACTGATAGCCACGTTTCATAAGAGGGTTCATCCAAGCATAAAAGAAGCGTGAGAGCCAGCTCTCACCATCTTCTGCCACTCCCTGCTGATCTGACGCTGAGATCTCTGACTCTGAGATGAGCTGATCCTGCTGCTGGGAGCTGTTGATGGAGAGGAATTCAAGCCTATCAGCAGCGGGCAAGAGGTAGCTAATCACATAAGTCAGCAAGGAGGCCAGCTGCAGACAGAGAATGGTGAACCTGGAGGAGGCAGCAGGACGGGCAGGAGACCAAGCTGTCCCACTTTGGCAATACCACACCAGTGTGATGAGGAGGGAAGGCAGCGGTAAGAGAGTGAGGAGAGCCAGGGCGGCAGGGCCCCTAGTGGAGCTGTGAATGGACCTGCTGAGCATGACGAGAGCAAGGCCATGAGTGAGCCACGTCAGTGCAGCAATGCCACTGGATAACACTTCCAGGTATACAGGGCCCAGCTCCTGCTGAGAAATGGCAGCTGGGATTATATCAGCGAGGAGTAAGCCAGCAAGTACAAACGATACGGCAATTCTGCATCTCCAGCCTCGCCTGTGAGACAATGCTGAGCCAGATCTAGAGGAGGAAAGAACAGATAAAATCTTCACAGTTGATATTCCATCCTGTCTCAGTCAGCACTCACCTTTCTTCCTTCACTCATCTTTCCTTTACCCATTCATTCTTACTTCACTTCCTTGTATTCAGTTCCCTAGGTATCTAACTTAAACAGACTGTAGACACTGTTATACTTCATCAGGTCAATAAAAACCAACACTAGAGATTCTGATACTATAGAAAATACCCTTTCTCTACAGAAATTTGTTTGCAAACTTGATATTTTGTGGTCAAGTGAGGCTCCAGTCCTTGAGGATTAAAAGAGAAGTATATTTAACCTTCAGATGATCAAATTCTGTGTCACATTTCTAAACCGAGATTTCCCTCACCTTTGTGAGAAGGATCACCTCCTCACTCCTGCTTTCAATAATGCTGTCTAGGTAAAGTCCAATCTGTTGCTCAGCAAAAGATTTCATTATCATTCAGGGCCTTTCAGTATCAGTGAACATTGTTATACTCACTAATTCAAGACAACAGTAAACAGGAAAACTATTTTTTATTTAACTGAGCTCTTTATTACCTCACATACATCTTCCATACCACCTTGTATTTAAATTCCTGTCAAGAAAACTTCCAGTTTCCACAACCCTCATTCATTAAAATTATTTTCACTATTTTCTGTTATTTTATTCCCAATACACTCTGCTCCTTCTGGATACCTTTCTGCAAGGGAGCAGTCAGAGCTGAACACAGTGCTCAGAATTAGGACAGATGCTGACAATTGTAATGGCATTCCAACATCATGCCTTTCTCTAATGATATACACGGTACATTCCAGTAGAACTAATTTCCAGCCCTTCCATCCCGCCTCCAGTCCTGCTTAACAACCAAGTGCCAGACAAGTGAGTCCTCATACCTTGGAGTGCCAAGGAAGCAGGCGCTGACCGCAGCCAGGATCACATGAGGAACCACATTCAGCACCAGCTGATTAAAGCAATGGCCAACTGTGCCACCAACCCACACAGGGAGTGGATCTTCTGGGCTGGTCCCACACAAACCAGCCAGGACCTTTTCCATCCTTCAGCGGGAACTGAACATGAGAGATGAAGCTCCTGAGGTTGAAAAGAGCAAACGACATGAGGCACGGGACGTGCACAGCCCCGCTCAGGGTGGACTGTGATAAGGAATGAACGTAGGACCAGAAACAGCTTCCTGGGTCAGGCAGTCCAGGCTATTGCACACCTGGCACCTTATCAGCTGCTCTGCAAACCAAGCGAGCTCCAGCTGGAGCTGCCTCCTGCAGCCACCCCGCAGTCTCATTGCTCTGGGAACGCTGTACTGGCTGCACTGTCAGGCCAAGTGCTGGCATGGCCAGCTCACCCTGCCACATTACCATCAGGAAGCGTTGCCATGCCTGCATCCTGCCTCAAAACACCTCGAGCTGCTTCAACTACCACATACCAGTTTTAATTCTAGACATCCTCAATGGGGCACAGGCAGAGGCGGTGCTCCTTAAAGCAGCACGTAACAGCACGGCTCACAGCACTGCGCCGGCGGCCGTGCAGGAGGGCTGGGAAAGCGGCAGGATTTGGGGCTCCGTGCTCTGCTTTGCACACCGAAGCACACGTTTAGGGCCTTACACCATCCCACCAAACACAGCCGGCTCTTACAGGTCTCCCCCAACAGAGGCAGGCAGCTCCCGAGTGGTCGGCATAGCTGCGCGCTGCCGCCGCACGACCAATTTTGCCCCCTGCCCCCTACCGTACCTCGGCTAGGCCCGGCCCTGCCCCGGCTCCGCGCTGCCCACGTGTAGGATAGCAGTTAGCGGCAGCAGCGCGCCCCCTGGCGGCCGGGAGGACGCGCTGCACCCACAGCAGGAGCTGGTTCCCCATTCCCCCGAGCCGCCCCGCAGCGCGCTCTGTGCGGGGGACGTGACTGTAAAGCGACACGACACAGCGAGTCCAGGAGGCGGGAGATTACACCCAGTGAAACAACAGTGTCTGCCGGCCGCCATGTTGTGCGGGACCCCCCTTGTCCCGCCCCTTGTCCCGCCCCTTCCGCGCTCACCCCCCACTCCCGGGAGCGCGCGTCTGGAGGGGGGGGTGGAGGTGGCGGCTCGGGAGCGCGCGCGGGGTGTCCGGCGGCGGCGCGCACGCGCGGGAGACGCGGGGGACTGGGCTGGAGGGGGGGGCGGGTCAGAGGAGCCGGGGCGCCCGCGCAGCCCGCTGGGACCCCCCGGGCCGCCGCCGCCATCATGTACCGCTCCGGCAGCGGCCGCTCCGGCCCGTCGTCTTCTTCGTACTCGCACCGGCTCAAAGAGAGCGGCTCGGCGGGGTCCCGTGCCTCCCGCTCCGGTCCGTCGGGGCCGGGGCCGTGCCGCGGCCGGCCTCCCCCGCCGCCGTCCCCCACCGCCGCCGCCGCCACCGGCGCTTCGCCGCCGCGCCGCCACCGCTCTCCGTCGGGTCACCGCGGCGCCTCCCGCCGCTCCCCGTCGCCGCACCGCAGCCGGAGGCCGCCGTCGCCGCCGGGAGGACCGGGGGCCGGAGGGACGAGGGGCCGCCGGGGGAGCGAGCACGGAGACGGCGGCAGCCGGGTAACCGCCGACGGGCTGCGGGTGGGGGCGGCTGACAGGCCGCGGTACCTGATCCCGGCCACGGGGCAGGGCCCCACGGCGTGTTGGGCCGGGCGGAGAGTGGTCCCCGGGGTGTCCTGAGGAGCACCGTGCGGGTATCGGTTATGGCCGTTTTAAGGAATGCTTTTTTTTCTCCCCCGTTATGTTTGTATTTGTCTTTTAACGCCCTGATCCGTTTCAGCTCAGTCTGGAAGGTGATGCTTTTACTAAGGGAAGGGATGCAGCTGGTCCGTTTCCTCCAGCTGTCACAGCGTTGTCACAGCGCTGTGTTATTGTGTCAATCTTTTATCGATGGGAAGGTGACTTTCTTGGTCAAGTGTTGGCTGAGTGTTTTGTCTGAGCACTTTCTGCTGTCACTGACATACAAAGGAAGCCGTGTTACTGGTACTGATCTTGGAATACGAGCTGTTTTCTGGCTGGGGCTGCACCACCAGGTGTGCCACTCTTACTCAACCCACGCACAATCTGACGTTGATATGTGGATATAGGTGTGAAGCTGTGGTGTTGCAGCTGAAGCGACACCACCTTGGGTGCTCATGGTGGTACCTTGTTCTCACTCACTCAGGCTGTTGCCCTTGGTGTAGCACTTATCCAATAGCTGCTGCCTTGATAAGTCATAACTTTGCTGTGTGCTCGTGTTACTCTGACAGAAAAGACTTTTGTGCTGTGATGTTATAGGTTCCCTACTCACTTAACTTGGCACACGTATAATTAATAGGAAAGATGCACTCACGTTTTTCTTTTGCTCTGCAGTGTATTCTGCACTCATCACAGAATCACAGAATTACCCGGGTTGGAAGGGACCTCAAGGATCATGTAGTTCCAACCCCCCTGCCTGGCAGGGCCACCAAACATGTTTGTGAAGGTGCAAAAGTGAACTGCTTTGAGAGACTGATTTGGCTGGAAGTTAATTCAGCCACTATCTGTTGTCTGCTGTGATTGATTCACTGCGTGGTAGGACTCTGAGAGAGTGGGGTTGCCCTTTGTGATGATGGTGGTTGTTCTTATGGGATCTCCTTGGAGCTGCATCTATGGAAGAGATGGCAGGTGTCTGTGGTGGAGTTAAAAGTCAGCTGTTGGTGTAACCCATCCCAAAGGTGTGGAAAGATAATACTGTGTTTGGCACTTAAGCTGGGCTGAGCAGCTTGCCTCTGGCCATTTACTTTTAGGTGTTGTTCACTATTACCTTAGCCCTATAAATTGTTGTCAGAGTAGCCCTGCAATTTGTCTTGCTAATGAGATCCAGGTTGAAAAAAAGTTGGTTTTTTTTTTTGGCTTATTTTTTTAAATAGAATGGATTTTTAGTATGATTAATGTCATTTTACTTCGTAGCCTGATGGGCAGTGACACAGTCACAGCTAAGGGGATGGTTAACAGGGATACCACAGTATGACAGGCATTATTAGCACTCGGTCTTTCTTTTTGCTGTGTCTGCAGTAGGTTGGCAGTGTAAATGGGCTGTCACAAAACTTGTGACACTACTGTGTTTGGGGAAAAAACTTAATCTAGGAAGCAGCTTTCACTGTGTGAGTCAAAGTGAGATGATTTAATACAGCTCTTTAACCTGTATTTTGCACTCTGGCATGTGCTGAAGCCCAGTATAGCTCGTTCTCAGAATATATACTGTGAATATTTTTTTCCATTGAAGTTTTTGCCCACCAAGAGGTGTTCAGCCAGCACTGCTTATCTAAAGGCGATATTAATGCAGGAGATACGTGTATAGATTGTTTTCATTTTGTAGAATGGCTGTTTACAAAATCAGAGGAAGAGAAAAGCTGGGATTATGCTGTTTTCCAAACAGTGGAGCTAAATGAGATCGAAATAAAATCAGCAGCAGATTCATTGGGTCAACACGCTCTGGTAAAGTTTGAACAAAGCTTTTCAACCTGTACGACTTAAGACCCCCTCCACAGAAGCTGAGGAAAGGTGGAGAATTGAACAGTAGTGTTAACAAGTGGCGTTTTGAAGCTGTCACCGAGAGACGAATTCAGACATAAGCCTGAGAGAAAGAGGCATTGAAGCTGCAGTGAGGAAGGAGGACTTGGAAGAGGGGAGTGTGAGCATAGAAGATGTAGTACATGAAATGTAGGCACTGATGGGATAAAGGCACGAGGTTGAAGAGTGGAAGAGTTACTGTCCCTGTGCTTCACATGGATTGGAATATGAAAGGAACGTCCTTTGAGATTTCTTACTCCCTTTTCTTGATTCTGGGCATTGTGTTTTTGAGATGACGGGCGCACATTCCCAAGGTATCAGCATTGGTCTTACGTGTAACAGAGATGCTGACTGCGTATTAGATGTTGGAAGAGTGGATGTTGTAAGTTTCTTAGTAACTGAGGAAAACCATGGGAACTGGAAGAGCATGGAGTGACAGCAGGGGTTTGGGGTGAGTACTGAAAAATGTAATGGGGGGAGAGGAAGGTCAGGGCTGTTCAATGAAAGTGTTTGGCAGACTGTATGTTCTTGCACGACAACACATCACAGTGTTTGTGTTTTTGCCACTGATATGCGTGCTTGTTCTTTTTATAGCCTTTGTCAGCTCCTTTGCTTTCATGTAAGAAAGTTAGATGAAAGTGAAGGGTTGGACTATTTTGGGCCAGCAGGGAAATAAGAAATTAAGAGCTGATATGCAACCGCTGCATTTTATGTGGTATTGGCCACTACTGTTTGAGAGCCTGGAGAGGAAGGGAAGAAAACACAGTGCAGGGCATTGGTAGGATGCAAATGCTCTTAAAACTTGAATTTGTCTTTCACAACAGAAAGTTCAGATACCTTATGCACCTTCAGTGCGGTCTCTAGATGATCTGTATGGTGGTGATATACATCCTGAACTAACTGAATGTAAACCATTCCCTTCTTTTATCCAAAGTTCCTTTATATGAGGCATAACTGTCACTTCTCTGTCTCCAGTTTCTGGGGATATTGTCATATTGCCCAACTTGCTGTAAGCCTCGATGGCAAAAAGGTGCCTTTCAAGATAATTGCAACTGCAGGGTGCCCTGGAAATTCAGTGTTAATCAGAGCACGTTTGAGCCTTCCAAGTGTGCTTGTGTGAGATGCACGCACCTTGTTTGTGTTGTATTTCAGCCCAGCTGGTCCTGGAAGATGTTGTACTCTATAAAACAGTTGGTCTTAGAAAATCATTAGGGTGTGTTCTCATAAATGCTGGGCTTCAGGTTAATGGAGAAAAACAAAAATCAGTTTGATTTTATCTTAGAACAACGACATGCACAATGGGTTCTAGTGCAGATTTGTACTGCAAGTAAATTTTGTTAGATGAATTTGTGAGGCAATCATACATTTTTGATGGGGGTTATATAATGTTCTTCTTTGGTTCTCTTGGAAGATTGAGCTCAGTCTGCTACACCTTCCCAGGGCAGACAGCACGGATACAGCTGATGTAGTGCACCTTCAGCTTGCTACTGCTGTGAAGGTGATATGAAGCACATGACTGGTTTGGCAGAACTAAAGCAGGTTCTTTGTTTTCTGTTAAGAGGAATATAAACCATGGTTGTTTAAAAAAATAGATCAAGTATCTCTTCTTTCAGTCTGCTTCTTATGGAACTTCCCTTTGGTCATTCCCGAATTTTAGTAGTGTGTTCTGAAAGGATACAAAGCACAACTTAACAGTAATGACATTCTCTGTATTGGACACGTCTCCGAATGGAGATCAGTGCAGGGCAGTTAGCTCAGGTCTTCTCTGCTGTAGTTCTTTGAAGGATAACTTAACTGTGGTTTGGTTCTACCAGTGATAATGGGGTGATGGAGTTCCTGCAGCCACTGACATTTTTAGTATTAGGTTGTGCTTATCCAATGAGAGCATCATAAAGTGAGGAAAACGGCCGAAAACATCACTGCGAGGAAAATCTGTGTTTAGACTGGTGTATTCTTATCTTCGTGCTGTTATTGGAGCTGGTAAGGGCCAGAAATCCAGGCACTTTTATTACGATAGTCCTGGCGCTGTTTTTTATGCGCTGTTTGTTTAACTGATTCCACTCTAAGGAAGAAAAGAGCTCAGCGGTGAAATTGGGACTTGTTGAACTTCTTTGATTTTCCACCTTCCAAAATGGTACCTTATTTAAGGTAATCTTGAGTTGAAAATTTCCCTTTTAGATAATGTAAACTTAGAGCTTATTGCTGGCAGCTTGGGTGAGAAGTTAAGTGCAATTAGTACCCTCCCATTTCTTTAGTAACTATTAGCAATTGAAATACTTGGAATAAATACTTGTCTAGTTTTTGTTTTTGTTTTTTTTTTAATTGATCCATCCACCCCAAGTCTTGTTTATTGAACAGAGTCTCTTGCCTTTCTGTAGCTCAGATTAAAACTCCCTGATTGATGGGCTTGCACTCTTTCTTCAATTTACAGAGACGTTCACCGAGTCTCCGCTCTGAGTCTTCACTGGAACAGAGTTTGCGGATTACTGTTGGTAATGACCGGTATTGCATTGGCACACCGGAGAGAAGGAGGCTGCCTGATAGACTGGGCTCACCAATTGATAACCTGAGTGACAGGTATGGTCCTCCACAGCTGGAACTCAAGCATATGAAACAGTAAGAATATGAGAATGGCTGTACTGGGTGAAGCCAAGCGACTCACTGGCCCAGTAGTCTGTCTGTAGCGGGGACTGACAGCGTAGTGATGTAGCAATGCCTCCTTGGAATACTCTCCCAGTCTCCAGTATGTTTTGTCATGGGGAATTTCTGAAGAGGCATTGTTGCCTGTGTTTGTAGTAATCCTGGACAAATGTTTGTTCTCTGACTTTTGTCAATTGTTTCTTGTACCTATATCAACTAAAAGGGCCAGGAGGATCTTGCAGGAAGGAGCTGCTTCATTTGATGTATCACAGCTTCAATTACCTTCTGTTTCTTATGAAGCAGCTGACATAAAGTAAGGTTGTTTATAGACACTGTTGCTCTTTGATTTCCTCATTTACTGGGAGGAATAATGTGTTTTCTTGATTTTTTTAGTATAGTCCAGAAGAGATCCCTAGCATAGCTTGAAGAAAGCCTGTCATTTTGGCTTCAGAAATCCTGCTGAGGGAATGTGAGCACTGTCATACAATCTCGTACATGATAAAGTGTTAGAATTCTTAGTATTCCTTAATTGGAACTGAAGAGAATCAGTTAATGAAGAGAAGTCAGTTGTGTTATAAGTGCTGCTGTAAACACTGAAGTTTAAATATTAGTAGGTACTGTTAGAAAATCTTTGCCTTCAGTGGAAGAACAGGTAGAATCTGGCAGAAGAAGTAAAGATGATCTTGTTCAACTGAAATTGTTGGCTTTATCTTAAAGCTGGGGTAGTTTGTGCCCGAGAGCAGCCATACTGTAATTTTAATCAGGCTCAGGCATACAAAACAAAAAGCACAGTAACATCACTTTTTGATACAGTTACCCCCTAGCTGTTTAAAAGGAAAAAATAAAAGAAAGTGAGAAGAAGCAGTGTATTTCCTGTCTCTCAAATGTAAGGTTAAGTTTCTGCAGGTGCAGAAAAGGAAATGAGAGTTTAGTTTTCGGTATTGTCACTTTTATGGCTTTACCTCAGTCCTTCTGGAATCAGTTTTTTACTTGTAAATTCCTTGTACAGTCTGCAGTCTTCCAAACAAGATGAGTGAATATGCCTGGGGAGAATGCAGTGGTTGGAAGGAGCAGGAAATTGTATTTAGGAGAGCTGGCGCTGTGCTGCTCCAGCAAATTAAGAACATTGTGGTGGAGGAGTTGTCCCATTGCTTCAATTTCTCCAGTGAGGTTTTATATGTAACCTGTTCTGTGGTTATACTTCCTGGTTAGGAGTAGCACCATGTACAGCAGAGTTTATTTTAACACGAGAATGAAAATCACTGCTGTGGGCATCTTTACCCTCTTGGTAAGCAAATAACTTTCACTTTCTCTCTGTTACTGGACGAAAAATGGTAACAGGGTAATTAAAGCATTAAAGGGGGAAAAAAAAAAAAGGCCTTTGTCTGTTCCTGAGAATGACCTGAGGTACCGAAGGGATTAATTGGCATAAGAAGTTGGACAGTGTAGACCTCAGTTTTTAAGTGATTTGCAAAGTGTAGGTGTGCCAGAGCTCCATGTGGCTAAGTTTACTTTTTGTTTCATTTTGTTTGTGTTTTGTCATTGTTTTTTTTCCTCCTCCATTCTGTTTGCATTGGCTGCACTTGACTGAATGGTGCCACTGTCCAGAAGCTTAACATGACAACCTAGTCATCCCTTTGCTTTTCTAAAGCTTGTGGATACTGCTTATGGCTTGCAGATTTATTCACTATTTGTTATTTTGGTTGTTTTAAAAAGACAGTTGGTAGTTGGTGAAGGATATTGTTCTTAACATATTTTTTTCTCCTGTGTGTGTGCCTTGGTTCGGAGACACCAACTTTATCACTGAGCTTTAGAATGTGGCCCTTCCTGGGGCCTATCATTGGCTTTAATACTGGGCATGTCACATTCTTATTGTACACACAATCCCTCCTCTTTCTCTTAGAAAAAAAATTTGACCATATCACTGTGGAGACTTGGTCTGCATTAAGCTGTGATCTGAAATAGCAAATTTTGACTTAATATCAAAAGTGACAGCTGGCTGGAATGTAAACAGTTTGTTGAACTTCCAATTCAAAGGCTGTTAAGATGGAGTCCTATTGGCTGCTCACAGTGGAGTATCTTTGTTTTTTTCTGTTTCAATGTATATAAATACACAGATATGATAAAAAGTAACCTTACATCAGTTTTCATTCTTTGAGGCATCATTTCTATGTAGTCTATGGTCTGTTCTCTGATACTGTGATTTCCAGTAATTCATAGATTCTGCAGTGGGGTGCAATTGGGATGCTCAGTGTGGTACCACCTTGTATCCTCTCCCAGGAATGCAACATACTTAGTAGACTTGGCTGACTGAAAATTGAACTATTTTTACAGAGTACATATTTCAAAGAGCCATAGTTTCTGTAAGGCAAGTAAATGTTTTTCTCACACCTTTATTTAATCTTTGGTTTTCAATCTGTGTCCTCACTATTTAGAGTGTATTTAGAACATTCTTTTAAGTGTGGTAGGATTTGCTATTCCTGTCTTTGCAAAGTTTGATTTAGTATTCCTTCCCCTTTGTTGCTGCAGTGAGAGTGTTTGGCAAGCATGGGTGCAATCAGTTTGCTCTAAAATCAACTGGAGGTGTATGGTGAAGTACATCTGTTACTTGATCACCATGTTTAGGTATAGCAGGTTCTCGTGGAAGGTGATGGTGGCACTAAAGAGAGACATTTGCTTTTAAATAAATTATTTTGTGTAGGCTATGAACAACAACATTTGTGTACAAAACTTGGTTAACTTGTACATAGATGTTTTGGTGCTTTTGGAAGAGTGGAGGTGCATGGTTTATTATGGAAGAGGTGCCGTTGATATCACAGATACTAGTATATACCATATTTTTGAAGACATTTTGGGTCAGTAAAGCATCTAATAATGTAGAAAGTGCTTTGCAATGATGCATGTCAGAGATGACGTGAAATTTCAGGTTGGTTTTGTTCTTAAATATGCTTGTGTAAACTATGAAGGTAAACAAGAAGACTTACTGGGTCACATTATTTATTTCTTGGTCTGGTGACTTAAAAACAGGTCTGTAAATTATCTGCAGGGCTGTTATTTGATTTTGTTTGGTTTTGGTGGATTTGTTTTGTTTCTGGAAAATGTTGTCTCACGTGATTTTTTGTCTCCTCAGATCTGTTGAGGCACTTTTTTTAGGAGGAGGATGTGATGTTTGAAGATTCAGGCAGACATATGTAGTTTATCTCAAGCTGATGTCTTAATCACTCAGGAGAGATGTTTTCTAAGGTTTCTGTCTCATTGATTTCCCTTAACTGAGCACATTTGCTTCCCATTCTTGGATGATCTTGCTAGAGTTTTGAAGTATCTGAAAATAAAGACAACAGTTGGCAATTTTAAAGTGGTTTGGTTTGTTCCTGCCCGATGTAAATGACAGCGGCAGAGAAGTTCTCAGGGGCTGAAGGGAAAAGGAGTTGGTTAAAATAGTACTCCTCATCGGAAGTCTGTAGAAGTTGGTCCAAAAAAGGATAAACCAAGAAATAGAGCCCGTTATTCCCAGGTTGTGCTAGTTGTAGTCCACTGCATATAATAATGCGGGGGCTGGCACAAAGGAACAGTGCTCTTACATTTACTATTCCTGATTCACTAATACCATGTCAAAAAACTGTGCTGCTTTTGTAGGTAAAGCAGATTGTGATTTTGACAATCCTGTCTATAGATCTTTTGCAACAGAAAACACTGCTAGAATTTGTGGTCTTTTTCCACAACTGAAGTTAGAAAGAGGATCTGGTTGCGTGTTCTAGCGTGAAACTGAATTACACATTGAATAATTCATATGAAATGGGACCTTAGCATCTCGCTGGGAGAGGTGAGGAAAGGGATTGTGGCCTGCAATATGTTAGTAATGTTTTGTTTGGTTTTTTTTTCTAGTTGCATGGTCTCTCTACAGAAATAAGTTCATCCTGCCAATTTTTCAAGGCTCAGCTGCAGTGTGAATTGAATTGTTTCTGTATTTACAAGTGACTTTGTAGGAGGGAAGCATGACACTGTTAAAAACAGCAATCCTTTCTGTCCCCTGCTTCTGTTTAGTGATGGAGATGCTATTCTGAATTTGATTTGGAAATTTCTTGTTCTTGAGTGAGAATAAGACCTAGTTTCCCTGACTTAAGCACTTATGTTTTTTTCGTGCCTTCTCTTATGCAGGGATGACATGGCTGATGGTCCCATATTCACCAGAGGCCTCTCATGCTCTCGAGGCTTGGACAGGTACCTGTCACATGAAGATCACTCTTCAAGTCCCTTCAACATGAGGCATGATGAAGACTACCGCAACCGAGATGTTTTTCTTCATCGTTCAGATTATAGTCCACATTACGGTCGTCGAGAAGAGCTGCCTCGTGGATCTGACAGAGATGGTGACAAATTTAGGAAATCTTTCTACCCATCGAGACCGGAAGAGAGGGGACGAGAAATAAAGCGTCCACGATATGAAAAAGATGAGAAATTGCACTGTATGAGTGGAGAGCATCCAGGTTTCTCATCAGGAACACGAAACTATCGCAGACGAAGCCACAGCCTTAGCCGCAGTAGAAGTCCAAGCCCGTCATACCTGAATGAAGAGTTCCGAGAGCTTGACCGAGCCAGGAGGAAAAGAGAAGAGGAAGAACGTAATAGAAACTTGAATCATGACATTTCAGACAGTGGTTATGCCATCCCAGGCTTGACTAACACACTACAGACTTCTGAGCCTCGTTACACATATAGGCCTGAGGAAATACCATCCATGCCCAAAAAATCTATATTGAAGAAGAGAGTAGAGATGGAAGTAGAGTCTCCTATTCAGGTTTGATCTCTGTTTATAGCTGTCTCTTCATTACTCCTTTCCAAAAGTCACTTTCATTTTGACATTTTGACGCTTACATTCTCCTGTCTCGGAAAGGACAGGTGTCTTTTTGCAGGCCTGTACAATTTAGAATTGCATTGGAAATTTTAAATGGTGAAGGCATTTAACCAGGGATTGTATATCTATGAAATCTGAGGTAGAACAAAATGTTCTTGTTGAAATTTGCCCCAAAATTCTCAGATTGTGTTGAAAAGCTGAGTATTTTTGCAAACAGGCAGTCAGGACATTGATAGAAGCTATGGCTGCCAGAGTGCCTCTTTCTGCTTCTTTATAGACTGAGGACTGCCTGATGAATCCTCAGTGTCTTTGGTTGCAAACATCTTTGAGTATCCTTAATTTTTTTCTTTAGACTGTAGGCTACTTAAATTGTACCCAAGCCATTCCACTTGGATTTGAAAATCAGAGTATCAACAGAATTGGGACCACTGTGATAAATTTATTTTCTCATGTTTTAGCACATTGTTTTTGATCTGCTTATTATACTGATCTGGTTGACAGTGACATGTTTATATAGAAGGTACTGAAGAACCCCAGTACTGAAGATTCTGTTCAATGCCTGTTTTTATTTCATATGCCATTAATTATGTATATCTGGAGAAATGACTGGAAGTATTCACAGTACAGTTACTTGTCTTAAAGTGTTATATCCTGTTTGTGTGTGATTAAACTCAAAGCAGAGCTAAATTTATGTCAGTGTTTCAGCTTAAAAGTTTCATTTATTAAGCTTATAAAAAAGTTAAATATAATTTTGATCTTGTGTGCTCTCTAGGATGAGCTTTCATTGCTGGACATGACATTCTAGAATAACTAGATAACTACTTTTTTTAATCTCCTCTCTTTCTCTTTCAACTGTGAATTGCCTTTCGTAACTCTTCAAATGTGGTCTTGAAGAGAAATGATCATGCTTTTTTGTTCTACAAGGTATGTAGTCCCTTCAGAGGGTGCTGTAGTGAATAACAACTTCTCTGTCTTTCAGCCTGAGGAGTTTTCTAGCGGCCCTGCTCCCAGCAAGGATCTTCCTCTTCTTTCTAGTCATTCATCTTTACCCCAGAGCAACAGCACAGCTCCATTTTCCTCTGAAGTGGAGAACTTTCTCAAGCGATTTAACAAAGATTCTGTTATGGAGTCTGCAAACAAAGAGTTACATGATAACTTATATGAGTGGAACCCACTTTCTGGGGCTCCCAAAGACACTTTTACATACGGAGAGAAGTTTGGAAGCTTCTTAAGTCACAAGGAGAAAATAGAACCCAAATCAGAGCCTGCTGATCGTCATACCGACTTCCTACTGCCTCATGAGAGGGCCAGTCAGGATGGCAGTGGTTTCTCCCGAATTCTGGGCATGATGGCTGATTCTGTCAGTGCTCAGGAGAAGAGGAGGCGTAGTTTTCCTGACATTGAGGATGAAGAGAAATTTCTTTATGGCGATGAGGATGAAGACACTAAAACTGAATCACACCTCATTCAAAAGCCTCCTGTGAGTTGTAGCACTGAAGTAAGAAGCCAGAAGGTGAGCCTGCCTCCTTCTCCCGCTTCAGCTGTCAAGCTGGATTCTTTAGAAGAGCCTAATGTTGAGTATGCCAAGATTCATGACTTACTCAAAACCATTGGACTTGACATTGGTGTTGCTGAAATCGGAAGACTAGCCATTCGTACTCAGGAACGCCTTCATGGCAAAAAGTTGTCGTCCCGTTCTCCTGATCGTCGCTCTTCAGATACTCGCAGAACAGACCCTTGGGACTTACGTCGAAGCCGGTGTGGCACTCGTTCTCCAGACTCAGGCCAGCAGCACTCAGCATCACCTCCCATTTCTTTCCAGCAGTCTAAAGATCCATCCTCTCTTCAGAAATCAGGATATACAAAGAGCAAGCTAGGAGGACCAGACGTACCTCCATGTGCACCAGATCAACCTCTTCCTTCCGTTTCTCTCATTCCCTCAGTTCCACCAGCTCCTGCTAATTTACCATCTACACCTACTTCTGTTTCCCAATATCAAATTCCCAACTATTCCCAGTTCACTGCCACTCAGATGCCCCCAAACTATCCACCTCCCGCATTGGCCCCTCCAGGATATGATGCATATGGGCATTATATGGCTTACGCAGCTCCTGGCTGGACCATGTATCCCCCTACCCAGCAGCCTAATCCTGCGTTGCCAGAGGCTCACGGGCTTCTTACTATGGCCATGTCAGCGAACCCTACACGTCCCAACCTCCGGGTTATTGAGACAGTCTCTATGGAAAAGGATGCCGCTGATGTGAAAAGAGACGGTTCTGTGCTTGTTCGTGTCCCTACCACTCCTACTCATTCCAAAGCGCCCCTTCGTCCATCTTCACACCCTCCCAAAAGTACTCCAGAAAAAATATCAGATGAAAAAAACCGAGCGGCTCAGAAGCAGAAGGTATGCTGTCTATTCTAATGTATATGTATCCAAATATGTCATGCTGCTTGCTTACTGGGCTAGAAGCTTTTCCTCTTTAAATGCTCTGATTTTAGCCTGAGTGGTTCCAGTTTAGAAGTACTTGGGCTGAATTTGTTTTTGTTAAAGATTTCTAGGCACTTGTCTGTTTATTCTGTAACAATTCAAAAAAGACATTTAAAATTCCCCCAGATTGCACTCTTGTAGGTTATAGATTAGGGCCAAACAAAAGCCTACAGAAAGACACTTGGTAGTCACATGTTAGCTTCATTCCATTGAGGTTTAGATATTCAAATCATTGAAGATTTGTAGGTACATAAGTACGTGGAAGGATGGTGTGAAAAAGACAGAGCCAATCGCTTTTCATTGGTGCCCAGTGACAGGACAAGATGGGTATAAATTGAAATACCTTCCATATTAAAAGAGCTTCCATCTGAACATGGGAGAATGCTTTTTTAACTGTCAGAATGACTGAGCACTGGCACAAGTTGCCAAGAGAGGTTTTGGGGATAAACAAAAGCTTTGGACTGAGATAACTCCTTTGCTTTTAGTTTGAAATGACTCAAATAGAAGTACTTAGACAAAAAGCTATTTGAGCAGATGAGCAAATTTTGACTGTTTGCAATAATAATAATTTCTTCAGTTGATGTTGTTGAACTTTTGTTGTTAATGGAACTTAGGCACTTGTGAAAGAGCTGTGTTGGCTGAAGGTTTGGGGCTTTCCTCCTGCTCTGACATGCACTGGTAGCTCAGCTATGTGTCTTGGCTGGACTTCCAGGTCATTGCACTACAGATTTCCTTGGCTTGGGCTTAGTCCAGTTCTTTGCTGAATGCCTTGGGATATAGCAACTTTCATGCTTCATTTGATTCCCCCGTGCTGCCAGAAAAGCTCAAGTCACAAAATGATATTTTGATAATTTGAAAATAGTAAAAGTCTTACAGCTTTCAAGAAGTGGCCTAACTGTGTTGGTAGAAGTTCTCCCATTGGTATATGCAAGATTTACTCAAGGCAGGGATCTTGCCGACACTTACATTGACATAGTAGTAATGGTGCTCTAGTGAGGACTAGTCTTTGGATCAGTTCTTGCTTGTTCAAGGGAGGAGTCAGTAGTAATCTTCAGGAGCATTGTGAAGGTAAGATACTGGGACTTGTGTCATGGAAAATTTGTTAGAAAAAAATTAGGGAGGAAATGGAAAGCACTTCTCAGGTTTTAACACATTGGATGTTTTTATTCAGTGAGAGTCAATTCAAACTAGTGAAAAGCGAATGTATGAGCTCCTCCTGCTAGACTTTACTGAGCAAGAAACAAACTTCATACATGCGTTTAATCTCAGTCACTGATGCTTGCAAAATGTTCTTGGTGATACAGTTAAGATGCACTGAGGGAGAATCCTGAATGACGGCTAAAACCTGGCAAAGTCACATTAGGAGAGAAGGTGATGATGGGCAGAAAGGTCAGTTATATGCTTTCTGTAGAGGTTCTATGTGAGTTTTGAAGAGCTGTTTAACATTAGACTTGATCAGCCCTGTAAGAAGATAGTCAGCCAAGGCTCAGTGCCTTGAGAAATGATCAAACCAGGCAGTTTTGGAGAATACAGTGGCCAAATTACCACATTTAGAAAATACCCTGCTAATAGATTAGAATGAGATGTGTTTTCTGTCTTACCGATTACTGAATTCTGACACAGGGAACTAAAATATCTATAATGGTTCTTGCTAGTGGCAGCAGCAACAATGCTAATAAATTGGTCTGCTTAAATTGGGGTGAGAAAAAAATTGCACTTGTATATGGTTGGAACATAAGCGCAGGTATAGTTACTTGCAGCTGCAAGTAAAGAATAGTATTTGTTGGGTTATAATACTCAAGAGCATTTTGAGAATAGTGAGCAATGTTCTGTGACTGGCAAACTGAATTCTTGCTGTCTTTTCACAAGACTGATTAACTTACGGTAGGTGGAGAAGAAAATCCAGTCTTCTTGCAATCTGTTTAGGTGATAGAAGAGAGAGAAAAACTGAAGAATGAGCGAGAAGCTCGGCAGAAGAAGCTTTATTATCTGAAGACTGAACTGGACAGGCTTCGTAAACAGCAAGGTATGGCACATCTCCCCCAATTTCTTTTTTTCCATCAGCAGTTCCTGTTAAAAGTGAATACCAAAATGTACAGGCAGAACTCCTGAGAAAGCAACGACCTAAGTACTGTACTGAAATTAATTATGTTAAAATCTGACTGTTACACTGAAACAGACAGCTGCTCTTCAGACTTCTTTAGTAGCTTGGTAGGTTAAAGGAATTCACGTTTGTATATTCTAGTGTTTTTTTAGAAGAAATAAGAAATAGCATCTGAAGACTTGTAGTGTGTCTTTTAATTTTTGTAAGTCTTATTTGGAGAAGGAAAAGTCCTCTCTAACTTAATAATTTATGTTAATTTAAAGCTTTTGTTTTTATCAGAAGTAAGTACTTCCACCTGTGGAAGGTATTCATTTCAGATTGTAGTGTATACTTAACACAGAAAACAATTCTGCTTGCTTGATCATACAGTAATTATTAAGGTGATCCTTTCTCTTGAGGATTGTGCTGTCTTTGTTAGGGGTGTATATTAAGACACCTCTACAGAGGTAGATTGTTCAGATTTGTTGTACCTACAAGTTGGTTCCACTTTTAAACCTTCCTAGACAAAATACAGATCTTAAGACAGTTTTCATGTTGCATTTCCAACTCCTCTCTTTCCTTGATTGGCTCAGGAGAGATGCTAAGGAAAAAACGACGTGAGAAGGATGGACACAAAGACCCTTTGTTGGTTGAGGTGAACAGACTTCAAGAGAATATTATGAAGGAGATTTCAGAGCTCCATAAAGAATCTGATGCAGCAGATAAGAAGCAGTCTGAGCTTGACAAAGTAGCACAGATCTTGGGGATTAACATATTTGAAAAATCCCGGAAGCCATCTGTGGAAACCAAAGATTCCTCAGAAAAGAACAGCAAGTCAGAAAACACAAAAGCCCCGGAGAAGGCAACTTCCTCTAATAAGGTAAAATCTTCTGGGTTGTATACTGATGATTTTTCCATTAAGAGAAGAGGGGATTGGGGAACAGCTGCTCACAGACATTCAACAGAAGGTTCATTTGATGGCGTTTATTACCACATCTCATGCTGTTGTTGATTGTGTATGCAGGTGAGAGTAAATGTAATCAGAGTTTGTAATTTCCCATGGAGTTTGTGCAGTTCAAGACCATTTACTGTTTTTTATCTTGGCTTTGTGAGGTGTTGGATGGATTGAACAGTAGCATAAGTGTTTGTAGCTGTTAGGTCTCAACTCCCTATTGAGAATGACAGACTTTTCTGTACAGTATTTCCAGTAGTGCCTGCCAAAAAGGAATGTTTGTCCAAGCTCTCTGAAAGTTTGGAGCATGTTATTTTTCTCACCAGGTGATGATATTAACAAATCATGGCAAGTCTTCAATATGATTGTCAGCTTAACACAATTATTACATATATGCTAAGTGTTCTATCTTAAGAAATGTCAGTATGTGCCATGGTGGTCTCTTTGACTTGGTCTCTGAGTGGTGGATGCACTACAAGAGGCTTATCAAGTTCTCAAATTGTTTTTAACTCTGGAAGAAGTATGTGATGATAGTAGCATCTGAGAGGTTGTATGTGTGTTCAGGACAGTAATGATGTCGTTTTCTTCTGTGTTATCAATTATGTCACTAGTATAGATGATGGGAGATAGTAGTTGTTTTTTGCGTATGCCTGACTTTACTGTGTATTTTTTAATTTTTGCAGAAATTAGTGTTATTAGGGTAAGAGGTGAATCTTGTAAACTTTTCCTTATGTTTCGTCTTGGTCTGGTTCAGGGAGTTCATTAGATGTCTTTCATTTTAAGGCTTGTTTTTGTGCATTATTTTTGAACCAAAATCTGATGTCCACTTATTTTTACAAGTTATTTGCATCAAACACCACATGGTACAAATGTGTAGACAAGAACATCTGTTAAATCCTACATTGCATTTAAGTTGTATTGTTTTCTTTTCTTGAGATGAAGTATGTGTGAATGTGTCTTTCATTATTTTTACTTCCATTGTTTGCATTGTCTGAACACATAATAACTTGTTCCCCCTTTATGGTTCCTTATCTTAACATTGAACATAGGATGGTGACCTTAGCCTCTGAGATTCACCTTGTAATTCTGATTGGTAACTTTTGTTTTTGTAAAAAGAAAGATAGTGCAGACTTTCAGACACTGAGACCAGTTTACTTGGCCAATCAAGGGGCAAAAACATTTATGTCTTCCTGCGTCTTTGCAAGCTATTTTGTGGTCTTTTGTTGCTGAGCTTGTGTTTGTGCGTTGTAGATAAAATTGCAAAGTTGAATCTAGTCTTGTACTAAAAACGCATCCTGAGATTTCCCCCAAGTTTCTGTTGATGTGGATGTAAGATACTATGATCTGAAAGTTGTTTGTTTTGTTAATTGCAGAAGCACAAATGGGTTAGAGTTGGCTGTCACTCATCTGTTTAAGAAGTATTGTGTTTCGTAAAGCCCTGGTTGAGATAGTATTTAATAGGATATATTGTGTGGGTCTATAAATAACATAAAAGAAAACAACTCTTAGGCATCGTGAAGATCCTTCCATGCATTTCTTACTGATCATAAGTTGATCTTCTCACTGTTTAAGAGAATGTCGGCTTTGCTACATTCTTGCATATAGAATATATGCAAATATTCACTGGACCACTTCTTACTCTATACCAAGAACTAAATTGCATTGGGATGTGGAAATTTCTGGAGTGCATAGTGGCACGGATGTCTCTTCATCGTTTGTGTTACTGTTTATGTTGCATGGAATGGTATCAGGAGAGAACCCATTCCTGATAATCAAAAGGAGTTTCAAGTAAGGCAGTTGTTATTCATTGTTTTTGCATCTGTTTAAGTAATTTTTTGACACCACTACTAAATTACTTGGAAATCATGCAACTGGTTTGGACCTGCTAAGTTTGGAAAGATGCTGTTCTTCCTGGAATGCTGCACAAATGGGAAATGGCAACATGGCGGGCTTTCAGCCATTGGGAATGTAAATCAAAACTCAAAATATTCTTAGTACTATGCAGCAGAATGCTAATCTCAATTAGCAGGGCTTATTCATTATTTGTTTCAGGGATTATTTGGTTTGCTACTCACAGTGTAGCATGTGTAGCATACATACAACAAGATTCTGAGCAAAATGTATTGATTTTGGCTAATGTCCTGAAAGGTCTGTGCATTATTGCATGGCATCTTTCTGTATGAATCAGTGTAAGTATCACATGCTTAAGTCACAAGGTGCTTCTCCGTATGTACTTAGGTAATTAACAGAACTTTAGTACTGTTAAGCAATGAGTCTTCCTGAGAATTCAGGTACTTTCAAGTAGTCTGATCAAGTGATTGAGTTGAATACTTCTAGTCAACTGACTTTTACTGTTGTCTAGTACTATAAATTGAAACTACTGAGATCCTTGTGTGAAACACATAAAATGGGAAGGGTGCATGCTTTAGGGGATTTGTTTATTTGGTTCCTTGATTACCTACAACCATCCAGCCATTACATCTGGGAATCTTACTGGAAGCTCTTCACTGTGACCACGCTGCACCTTAATCATCAATACCAGCTTTCTGAAACATTGGATTTAGCCTGGGAGCTGAAAAGCAGGTGATATATACTTTTCTTTTTTTGTGCGTGTGGCTTTTGCTGGAGACAAGATCTGAGTTCCAGAGTACTATGTCTGTCCTACCTTGTCTTAGATAAACATTTCCTTTTGTTCAATTTAGGAATCAAAACCCACTAATGAAAAATCCAAAGGCAGAAGCCCGAAGCCAGCAGAATCCTCTTCACAGTCCTCCAAACATCCTTTCCAGTTGGCCAGTATTTATGAGTATTATGATGCAGGGAACCACTGGTGCAAAGACTGCAATACCATCTGCGGGACCATGTTTGATTTTTTCACACATATGCATAATAAGAAACACAGACAGGTATGTGACAGGCTTCCTTCACTATGTGCATTTCATATTGCTATATATATTAGCACTGAAACATACACCACAGAACTACATTTTACAAGAGAAACTGAAGTAATGAATGCAAGAAGCTGCGTATCAAATTCAAAAATGTTGGACTCGAGTAGTTTGTACAGCTACTGGTGTGTTCTGACTAGTGTAAACGGGGCTTGTATTCAGTTCACTTGGGGCCTAGTGTTTGATATTTTAGTTTTGTGTTTGCCTGTCCTTCAATATTGTTTACATCTTACCCTCTTCACCGGTTATTCTCATGTTATAAGTTACAAAAAGGGAGGGAAATGTGGAAAACCTAGCTCCTGTATATAACTGCACGTTGATTTTAATGTTCAGTGTTCTGGAAGGATGTTGAAAAAAAAACCAACAAAACAGCCCAAGTGTAGTTGCCTTGCTAGTGTAATATGTGAGCCTGTATACCTCTGTCACTGTGCAAATAGACCCTGGATCCTTACAACAGACCTTGGGCTTCGAAGACCCAGAGCGAGACCAAACAAGACTCCATAAAGCGCATTGATAAGATAACTGTTCCTGCCAAAGGTACGTTAATTTTTTTAAAACTTGAATTTCTTCTCCATTAGCCCTCCAGCAGGTTTCAGTTTCTCAGAGAAAGGAAGTTCAAATCTTGCCATAGTTACAGGAGCACATATAGATACTGTATTGTTAGTAAATGGCAGATGATTTAATTTCCTGGCACTTCTGTGGGAAAGGAGCAAGAATGTAGGAAAACATAGTATGGTTCCTTCTTTTCTCTTCAGAATTTAGTTTCTTATTTTGAATACTGGTTGACTTTTTCCCAATGTTCTGAAGTCATTTTTACTAACATATTACAATTCAGATCAGAATATGACCACAAAATCTTGCTGTGTTTGAGCACACCTTGTGGAGTACTCCACAGTCGTGCAACAGACTCTTCCATTGATCACATTTTGCGTAGAGTTGTCCCTGAAAAAGTACTAATGAGTACTTGGTAGGATTTTGGTAGTATATTAGGTAACTGCAGCAGGTTCTGCAGGCACTGGGATGCACTTCTAATAAACTTCAGTGTGTTCTTTTTATAAAGCAGGTGTTTGTTATTTGAGGAGACTATACCACAAAGATGGAAGGTAGATGAAAATTGTAGGAAGTGTTAGCCTGTTTGTATAGAGTATAGCTGTTACATTGCCAAGAGCGCTGGTAATTTTTAATCACAGTAATCAAGATTCTTCACTTTACTCGATTGCTCCTACTAGTGGTATTTACCATACTGTCAGCATAAAATCCACCAATTTCTGTTTCAAAAGTGTGAACAGGAACATTGTTGGAGGTTTTGCTGTTATTCTTTGACGCATTTATTTGTCTTTGTTAAAAACTTGGCATCTTTTAAATTTTGCTTTTGCTGAGTGTTTCCTTCGGCCTTTTCAGGGTCTGAGTTTCTGATTCCCATCACTGGTTATTACTGCCAGCTCTGTCATGAATTTTTTGGAGATCAAATCTCAGCTGAGCAGCATGTGAAAAGTCATCCTCACAATGAAAAATACAAGGTTGGTAATTGATGGGACCAGGAGTGAGTGATTCCTTTTGTTAGCCTTTATTTGTTCTATCATCTATTCCTGAGGAATTACATTTGACATGGTGTATTCGGTTATTTTTACTGTATTGCACTGAACTGACTAAGCAGAGCTTCCCACTACATAGATATTAACCTTTCCTCTGCATAAGGTTGTGTTTCAATACCAGTGTTGATTTTCAAACTCTACAGAAGAATGACAGCACTGCTGGAGGCCACCACTCAATTTGTATTAAACTACAGGATGTAGAGTTTGTGGCATCTCAGTTTCTCTGTGGGAAAAAGTTCTCGGCTCTCTCAGTGTTGAGAAGGCACTTACTTAACAAGGCAAAGCTGTTACAAGGCAAAGCTGTTACAGAGTTGAATTGATGTTATTTTTTTTTATTGAAATAGTTGCTAAAACTGTGCCATTTATTTCCTTAGAAATATGTAGATGAAAACCCTCTCTATGAAGAAAGGAGAAATCTTGACCGTCAGGCTGGACTGGCTGTAGTTCTAGAAACGGAGCGCAGGCGGCAGAATGAACTGAAGAGGAAACTAGTTGAGAAACAGAAAGAAGAGAAGGATGAGAAGAAAGCAAAAGTAATAAAGAAAGAGGAAACAAAGAACAGCCCAGAGCTTGGAGAAGGAGCTAATGAAAGTCAAGACAAAACAGATTCTTCTGAGCGAAAAATGGGTATTAAGCTTAAGCTGAAGAAGGAAGAGAAGAAAGAGGATAAAAAAGAGGAAAAGAAGGAGGAATCTAAAAAGGAATCACCGAGTCAGACATCATTTGGAAAATTCAGCTGGAAGAAGGCTGAGAGAGAGGATAAAGCCCCAGGAGCAGCTATTCCGAAGGAGGAGAATATGGAGGGAAACAAAGAGGAGAACAAGTTTCAGTCTGGGAAACTCCATGCCAAGTCCATTGAAATCAAACTGTCTGGGAAAACTGTTATTCCACACACTAGCCCATGGACACCAGTTGCTTATACATCAACACAGTCAAAAATTCTGCCCAATCTGCCAGTCCCCACTATGATTTTCAGGAAATCTACTTCTGCAACAGTTAGCAAACCAGCACCTTTGAACACTTTTTTATCCATCAAATCCTCTGGAGCCACTACCAAACCACTACCCGTGGTAAAAGAAACAAATGCAGATCTTCTGCTGCCTCCAGATATCATCTCAAAAGCTTTTGGAGGAGAAGAGGTAATATTAAAAGGGTCAGAGGAGGATATGAATGCACCAGAGAAAAGTGAGCCTTCTGAGTCTTCTGATATACCGCCTCCTCCACCTCTTCCACCTGCAGTCCAGCCAGCTGCTGTCATTCCTGCAGATGAAGTAGCTCCAGGTGTGTCTGAAAGTGAACAGACAATGCTGGCGATGCCTGTAAGGCCCCCTCCTCCACCACCACCTTCAACTGCTTTTAGTGAACAGGCAAAAAAGATAGAGAAACGAAACTCCTGCCTGGCCACTGCCAATGCTAAAGATCTCTATGATATTTTCTACAGCAGTGGTGGGAAGGGTTCAGCTGACGGCAAGCTTGCAAGTTCTACGCTTCCAAATGGAGAAAACTCTAACCTAGCAAAATCTGCAGATTTTCCTGCAAACTCTAGGACAGTCAGTAGCTTATCCTCCTTTAAAGAGGAATCTCAGAATGTGGCTACTGAAGTTTGCCAGGGCCACTCAGATGAGCCAGGCTCAGTAATGGAGAAAACTGGTTTTCAGGACATTTTAATACCTAATTTTGAAACGAGTACTGACACTGAAGGTGATATTCAGAAGGATGTAGATCAAAAATTCCAGACTCTTCCAACAGATATTCAGATTAAATTGAAAGATGGGGATGCTTCACAGGGTAGTAATCAAGTAATGGACAGTTGTATTCTTGATGAGAATCACACTGAAAGGAACAAGGAGATATTTCAGCCTCAGCTATCAGATATGTCAGTCACAGAACTAAAAGCAAAACCTGATTCTCAGATTCAGATGCCTGCAGAAGAGGGACTTGTGGATGTAGCAAGTCGAGTGCAAGCAGACAACAAAGAGTTCTGTGATCTGCAGAGAACGGAGATCCAAGAGAAAGTTGGACAGGAAGATGCAAATGAAGTTGCAGTTAGTAACACAAATGCTTCTGGCACTTTGGAGAAAGACGAGGAGATGAAAGACAAGGAAATAAAAGCAGTAAGGCCTGAGCTTATGCTAGAACAGGTTGAAAATCAAAGTTTGGTAGAGGAAAATTTAAGTGATAGCTTTAGAACTGTTTCAGAAACTGATAGTCCACACTTGCTTAGTGATTCTCAAAACATTTTAAAAGAAAAAGCTTTAGTAGCAGTAATGACAGAGCAAAATTCTATTGATGCCTCCTTAAAAGATGTGAAACTGAAGAGTGCAGCTTTGGAAGTACCAGGAGTCCTTGGCAAAGCTCCCCAGATTTCAGAAACTCAAAGTAAGATTTCAGAATTGACAAGAAGCCCCCCAAAGCATTCCCAGAATGCTTCTGGGAACAATAATAGAGAAGAACAGGTCGTGGCAACCACTTCTTGTTCTGAAAGTGGTTGGAAATTATCAAACACTTCAAATGTAGAAATGAAAAATGGTTCTAATAAAATTAGTGCTTCAAGATTGACAGAGGGAGAGACAGAGACATCTCTTAGTAATCCCAAATCTAGAAGTAGCACATTAGAAGCACAAGAAAAAGTTCGACCAGAACTGTCAGGTCGTGCAGTATTAGATAAGCAAACCCAAAGGCAGGAGGTTGCTTGGTTAGTCAGTGCCTGCTCAGGGAGCATTGTTGAACTCAGATCCAGTGTAGAACTAGTAGTTGAAGTTGATAAAAAGTCACTAGGACACAGTGGATCTGATGAAACATTAGATGATATTTTTGCTAAGAGAGATGCTAAAGGAGTAGGAATGGCAGGTTTTTCTAGGGCTTGCTCTGATCTTGTCCAAGAGTCAGCAGTTGCTTTACCAGCAGATTTCAGTGAGCATCATTTAGAAGAGGCTGTCAACAAGCAAACAAAATACGAGGCTGTAAGAACCTCAGCAGCCAATGACTTTAGTCTGAATACCACTTATTCAGGATCTAATACCAAGCAATCTGAAAGTCTCTCTCCAAGTGTTAGTGAGGATAACAAGAAAGACTCCTTGAGATCAGAAAATACAAAATGCAGTGAGACTCCCTCTGAGAAAGCAGAGCTTGAGTTTAAAAGCACAGACTTTAATTTGGGAAGTACTAAGGCAGTACATGAAGACATCAGTATCCTTCCAGCAGGACTTTTAAATACAAATTTGAAAGAAGTTTCAAAACCAGAAACTACTGCATCCATTAAACTGGAGTCAAACAAACTGAGCAAGCTGGGCACTGGAAAAACAGTGGATGAAACAGAGATTACTGATTCTGTCACTCTTACCTCTGGTAGTTGTGAAGATAAACTTTGCAGCCAGGTTTCTCAGACAGCTGCATCGCAGCTTGGATTGCAACCCTCAAACAATGACACTATGAAAGCAGTCACACCAGTTCCAGAAATGCAGGGCATTTCTCCCGTGTCCGAGAGCCTTCGGCAAGTGGAGGAGAGCAAAGGTGGTGCTGAAATGCTGTCACTGAGCTGCGATGGAGGCAGCAGACAAAGTCAGGTATCTGGTTGTGTGGAAACGTTCCTTCCTGGACTCAAAGAAACACATGGAAAGGAGGATGGCTCAGGAGGCAAGAGACTATGCGTTATCCAGAGCAAGAAGACTGAGCAAACAGAAACTACTGAGAGTAGTTTGGAAGCTACAGCAAATTCAGGAATTACTGAAAGCTTAGCAGAGAGCCCAGTGGGTTGAATTGAACCCAGCCAGCCCCAATATTTGAGGAGCCAGAGCCGGGATGATGTGTATGGTTTTGTTTGTTTGTTTTGTTCCAGTTGAGGGGTTTGGGTGCACTTTGCATCACAAAATCACACAATATCAGGGAAGGGACCTCAAATGGTCATGTAGTCCGATTGCCCTGCCTGAGCAGAAACACTTAGGACATCGCAGCATCGTAGGACACGGCTAAATTGAAACTTAACACCATCAGAAACCAGACACATGTTATTCTGTACATAGTTAACTGTGTAAAATGTTTTTTCATGTGAATTTTTTGCCGATTTCTTTTCTACACTTCTGCTATTAAAGTGGAATCTCTCGTTTATAACGCGTGCGTCTTTGTTGTTTATTTTGGGGGCTTCTGTTGTTTGAACGCTTCCGGATGATTTCCAGCTCACCTTGTTTCTGTGAGTAGCATCGCAAGTAGTCCAACCTCTGGGACAAGCTCAAGAACAGCAATTTAGAACTTGAGGAAATGGAGACTTGCAGAAGAACTAAAACTGAACATTGCTTTAAACTGTAATGCATGGTTTTGTTTACTTTCATTGTTTGAAATGCAAGAAATGTGATTTATCTTCTGTTTGTTTGTTTATCTGTCTTTGTGATTTGTAATCACTGCTGTATTACATCTGTACTTAAGCTGTTTCACTGTATTGTATAAGCACGTTTATGGATGCCACATCACTAATCAAGGGGAGAAAATCTGTCCGACTGGCTTTTGGAGAAGAAGACTAATCGGTAAGGCTCTGTGGCCTGACACCTGGATCAGACATATTGAGGTCACTTACATGTTTTGAAATGGGCTTTCTTTCATTGTATTGTGATCCAGTAACTGTTTGTGTTAAATCGTTTAGCAGCTGACCAGCTCTGAAGACGTAGAAGATCAGAACCCTGGTGTCAGGAATTGGACTCGCTTCATTGATAGAGACACATGCATGCCTACCCTGAATGATCCTAGAGCCAGCAGAAGCTCTAGAGTGATGGTTTTCATTTGTATAGCTCGTTAAAGACTAAAGTATTAAATGTGTTTGCTTGGATAAATTGAACATTTTTATTTGTAAATTGTTTAAAAAATAAACATACAGTGTTCAACAAGACTTTCTTCTTTCTTTTATTTTTTTCCTCTTTTTTCTTTCTTTTTTAGCTCTAGGAAAGTGCTTTATTTCAAGTACGTTCTACCTCCTGTGGTAGTTCATAGAAGCTGTAGCCAATGAAGATATTCAGCAGTTGGCCTGCTCAGTAAAAACCTGATTTATTCCCAGCTGAAGTCAGTGGAAGAACTTCTGTCAACATCATCACTGGAATTTTGTTTGAAATCCTAAGCCTTTGTAAAGGAGGGAGGGAAGCAAGCAGAGGTCATTCATATTTCTGTAATTGCTACCGGCACGTGGACTTTCAGAGGGGGAAAAAATGACATTTTGTCTTCTGTTTCCATGACTGTGTAAAGATGTTATTAAACATTTTTCAGTGTTGTTATTGTGCTTTTTATAATAGAAATACAAGAATATACAAAAGTGTAATCTGAATTTGTAAAGCTAGGGTACGTTGTCAAATAAAACCCACCCAAAATCATAATTAAATAAGGGAGAAGCTTTTGAGAGCCTTTTTGACTGCTTTTCACAGTTTTAAGCAGTTCCCGCATTGAATATAAGGAGAATTTGTTAGTATCGTTGCCCTACTTTCTTCAAATAACCATTTGCTATCAGAAAGAAAGAAAACAAGGTTTGATATGCTTTTGATAATTTGGAAGTGGAAGTTGGGTAATGGGTAGAAATTGTTAAAACTCTATTATTTTTCACAGTTCTTTGTAGTTGTTTTTCGGTTTTCTATGACTGACTGATTATATATCTGAGCTTGTTTGTTCAACACTTGACAGCTGAATATTCTACCTACATGTTCTTATCAGTTTGTTCAGTGAAGGGCCTGCTTAGTTATAAATCTGACGTGGAAGAGGGGGACCTAAGCTTGCCTGCCTTGTATTGAAGGATGTCAGTGCAGGGAAGGAAGTTAGGAAGGAAAGGCTGGCTGGTGTTTTTGTTTTCTTTTCCCACAGTTATGCATTTAATTGGTGTTATGGAATACAGACCACCTGGTTAGTTTCATTTCTCAGATTCTTTTTCGTGAAGGTATATGCAACGGTAGAGAAACTCATTTGGACAATCTTCTTCAGACGTCCTCAACCTGTGTGGGAAGTGCTCTTGGTTAGCTTTATTTTGGTGGAAAGGACATCAGCATAAATCCAATATCCTTTTTATCAATTGCTTCTGCAACTGGCATCGGTGGTCAGCACGCAGCCCTGCTGTCCAGGAATGAAGAGTGCTTAGCGCCAAAGGAAAGCAAGAACTTTACAAACTATTAAGGAAGAGTTGTTACCTTGTGTTGGTCTTCAGCTTTCCAGAAGCTAGGTCTTCGTTTGCTACGAGTTAAATAATACCTTTTGACCTTTGGTCAAGTAGTTGTTCTTCTGTGCCTGAGTGAACTGGGACACTATTCCATGCTGAAAGTAAGATCTATTTGTGGTGTTTTGTTGTTTTCCTTTTAAGGTAGGAGTAGAAGATACTCCTGGAACTGATGGATTATGTAGGAACAAAACAAATGGTGCTAGACTGACACATAGGCATATTGGTGGAGGCATGTGTTGTTTCAAAGTTTTATGAAATGGCATGTATATGTGTTTATATATTATTATTATTTATTTATTTATTTATTTATTTATTTATTTTTGCTGTGGTTTTCAGAGGCATGCAGTAAATGATTTATCTACCGTACTGATCCCCTGTGCTGGCAGAGCTGTAGCATAGTGCATTGACTGGGAAGCCTTAAGTTCTAGGCTGGCCTTGGATGCTTGACTCCAGATCCTCAGGAGGAGGGGTGAGTTAATGGAGGGGAATTTACTTGTGTGTTTGTGTAGTGCAATATGATGTGATCTCTCCTTTCTGGCCTAGTTCTGTACAAGCTGCATTAGGGATAAGTGCCTTTCTCTTTGATTTTTAGAAAGCTGCTGATAGGGAATGAATAAGTCTACTTGAATTTTTCTGTTTTTACACATCTTCAAAGCCAGCACAAATACGTAGTAAATTACAAGGGTGATGAATTAACTCCAGGCATGTATTTTATACTGTGACTTTTAGTTTGCCATGTTGGAGGCTGGCAGAAAGAACATTCTCTTGCGTAAAGTCTGTGGAAGAACAGCTTTTTATTAACAGACAGTTAGAAGAGCCATGGAAAAGCTGCTGGTAATCTGTGTACTGTAAGCCCTGTTTTTCTTAGTTGTTTTTGCATGTTTCTTTTAACACCTGTGGCTCTATTTGGAAAGTAGAAACGGCCTTCAAATATTTAAATGGTGCTAAAAACTTTAAAAGCAAAAGTTATGGTTTAGACAAAATAATGTTGTTATTATTATTATTATTATTATTATTATTATTATTATTATTATTATTATTATTATTATTATTATTATTATTATTTTTATTGTAGTCCCTTGAGCAGGTAGATCTTGTTTCCAGCTTGCTGGAGTCATTTCTTTGAGATTTTACTAAGCAGCATGTTTGTTCTTTGGGGAGGGTTGTGTGTGTGTTTTAAATGGCCATGTTAGTGGGGAATGTATCAACCAATGTTCTGTTACTAGTTTTTTCAAATACATGCCTATCTTACTGGTAGAAATTACAAGTAGCAGATTAAGATACAGGGTTACTGACACTTCTTAATTCTTGATAGGAGTGGAAATTAACTCTTATCTAAGGGAAACTGCACAAAGATCTTAATTTTTCTCCATTAACACAGATAATTTGTATTTGCCTACTTTCTTAACAATTTTCTTAGACTGGTAAATCCCAAGTGTTCGGGTTTTGGTGTTTTTTGTTTTTTTTTTGTTTTTTTTTTGTTTTTTTTTTGTTGTTGTTTGTTTGTTTGTTTGTTTTTAATACCAAAGGAAAGTAATGATGGTAGAGGTAGGCTGGTTTGTTTCTTTAAAGAGGCAACTGTCCACCAAGCCAGTACATCCCACAGCATGCTAAAATTATACTTCTTTAGTGTAGTGATAGGTTTAGTGTTGAAAATTTATTTCTTCTGAGACTAGAATTATGTGATCAAGAATGTCATAGAATCGTCATAGAATCATGATAGTATCATAGAATCACAAGGTTGGAAAGGACCTACAGGATCATCTAGTCCAACCATCTCCCATTACTGTAGCTACCACAAGCCACTAAACCATATCTCGTAGCTCTTCATCCAGATGCCTCTTGAACACTGCCAGAGATGGTGACTCCACCACCTCCATGGGCAGCCATTCCAGTACCTGACCACTCTCTGAAAGAAAAAGTTCTTTCTTATGTCTAATCTAAACCTCCTGTGGTACATCTTGTGGCCATTTCATCGGGTCCTGTTTGTTGTCCATATCTGCTTAGCATGTTCCACTTTTTTTCCCCTTAAAAAATGCAAGAGATAGTACTTGAGGTAGGCTTTTTCCAGGGCACTAAATGTAGTATCATGTTGGTTTATTACTCTTTCAGAATGTTACAGAAAGGCGAAGGGAGCAAAATCATTATCGGGGAAAGAATTCATTCCTCTTTGGCCCCCTACACAGAGTAAGTACAAGGAGGGTGTGTGACCACACTGGGAAAACAGAACAACCTGAAGAGAGATGCAGGTTTATGGTTGCTAGGCCACCTTTTCTGTTAACCAGTATGGATGTATTCTTGGCTGAAACCAGCCTGAGCAAAATAAAGCAGCTGCAGACTGTTATTTATCTTAGAGCAGAAAACTATGACTCTGTATGTAGTGTTAATTCTTGAGTTTTGGTTTGTGATCCTACCGTGACCTCTTCTTATGCTCTTCTTAGACTGAGAAGGCTGAATACTTAGTTAGCAATTCTAGTTAAGTTGCTGTATTCATTCCCAGCATGCTCCTATAGCAACTGCAGAGAGCTGAGCCATCAGAATTGTTGGAGTAGATGTTGGAGGATGGTCGAGTAGTGACAGCAAATAAAAGCTGTATTAGAGCTACTGCATCTCTTTTACTAATAGACTGACTGCAGAGTAGTCAGTTTAGAGAGAGCAAAGCATATCCATAAGGTATTGCTTTCAATTCTTAATAAAATACTTTGAGAAACTTCATTAGGGAGCTTTAGCTGGCTTCTAATCAGCAATGAAATAGTTGGGATACAACCCTGTTTAGTTTGATCGATGAACGTGAAACTTGAAGCAAAATAACACTTGAGTAGTAGCAGTAGCTGTGAAGACTAGTAAAAAAGAGCAGAAGCCTGGTTGCAGCTAGCCAATAAAGGAACAGCAGGCATGATCCTCACATCAGGAATCACATTAGGCTATTCATGTCCTGTCAGATATGAAAACTAGAAATGAAAGAAAAGTGCCAGATGATCACATGAGATTACTGAATATCTATGTACCTGAAAGGTAGGTATCCAGAGATACCTGGTTTGCAGAAGAACAGGACAACAAAGTCCATTAGCAAAGAATTGTTGGTGACTGCTTTTTTCTCATGAGAACTGAATGCTTAATGCAATTAAACCCATTTAATGTGGTGTTTTCCAAGGACTTTTTACAGTTCATGTCCTCTGGCAGTTAGTTTCAAAGATTATATTACTTCACCAAGTTTATAGAGAGGTTTAAAACCAGTATATATTGATTGTACCTCTAGCCACAACATCCAAGATAAGATTACAGAAATAATTCATTCTTGTATTTCATGCATTCAGTGCAGTAAATTAATGCAGTGGATTCAATGGGGGAAAATTCCATACCTACATTTGCTACAGTACTTTATATAACACACATTTGATGTGTTTGGCATTTGGTAGTGGGCAGGTGTGAACAGCGTACTTGAGGCTGGCTACCGTGTCTATAGAAGAGAGATCATCGAAGATACTAATATATCTGTTTTATTCCCATGAGGATTAAATTTGGGTTTCAGAACTCAAGAAAGATGTGTAAGATAAGGTTAGCATGCAAGACCAAAGCATCAAATATATAAGTTCTGGTATTCTAGTCCTTAAAAATCCTGCTGTGATACTTGCAGTCACTGTATGTTCAACCATAGCTGTTTTTATTCTGTTTTAAGCTTCTTCCAGACTATTTGAAATGCTTTGGGGTTTGAAATTTTTTTATATAGATGGGAAAAGAATCAGAAAGGCCTCAGACTTGGGAATATAACAGCCGAACTCACCAGATGGTCAGAAAGAGGGATGTTAGGATGAACCCTGAATTTGCTATAACAAGCCCATTATTCCCTTATTTGGCTTTTTGTTACTTTCCACAGGAGCTATGGAAATGTTATCTGGAGCTGCTGGGCTTTTAGAATCCTCTTCCAAGAAGGTGGGTGCACATTTGCATGCCTGGAATAATATCTCTTTGCTTCAGTATGAGAGTACATTCTTTTCATTATTAAAATGGTTAATCAGCATTAGGATTTTCTGTACTCTTAAATGTTGAACATGGTGTTCATGGGTCTGTCTGTAATGTAAGTTCTTTTGCCAGCGTCCAAGGAGACCGTGTATATGTAGATATTTTTTCTCTTGTTTAAACAGTACTATTTTAAAAACAAACATTAAACATTTATGAAATAATAGTGGACCCCGAGTGCTTTTTGTTTAAAAACTTTTCTCTGAAGAAGATGAACAGTGTGCAGGCTGCTTCAGGATTCAATAGTTCTGAGAGAAGGAGCTGATTTATGAAGCTTCTTGATTCACAAGGCCTTTTTGGCTCTGTAGTATCTCTTGGAAGAGCTGCTCAATTGAAGGAAAAAAGGCTTTTTAATACTGCCTAAATACTTAATCTGGATACTTATTGTTATTTTTATTGTTATTTTTATTGTTATTTTGCAACTCAGCAACCAGCTCACCCAAGCTTTTTTTCTCATATGTTCACAGAAGTCTTGTTAACCCTTTCCATAGTTACTCTATCTGAGAGAGATACTGCTATGTTTTACCAACAAAAATGTCCTAGCAGGGGATATCAAGTGTGTAAAAGGATAAACACAACAGACAGCCTGACTTTTTGCAGATTATCACAGTGGCTGATTATCCTAGGAAAAAAATGTGTGGTATATTTCTTTACCGTGTACAGATACACTCATCCTATTTTACCTTTGTGATGAGAAAACATGAGCTAGTTTGCTGCTGCTGTTCAGAGAAAGGTAGCACTTCAGAAATGGTTGTATTCCCTATGCAAGGTCCATGTTATGCTAACACGGTTCCTAGCAGCAGTTGCCCATCTGTAAAATCTGAAGTATTCAATGGTCTAGTCTCTGCTTGCTGTTGCATTAATTTGCTGCTGCAGAGGCTGTTTTGTAAACTAGATTTCATAGCACTGATATCCTTTAGTAGAGGAGTAACATGAGGGTGGATTCAAACACCCTGTCTAGAACAGATTGCAAGTACTTTTATCTCTTCCTTTAGCAACCGGAGCTGGAGAGCAGAAGAGATCAAGCTACTCTAGAAAATGAGCTTATGCTGATAGTATACAGATGGCCAGAAAGCAGCACTTGTGCAAATAGGAAGAGGATGGGGTTGGTGATGTTTCCTTCTCTGTTGGACTGGGATGCAGATCTGGGATGAAGGTCCTTAGTGGAAAGTTGAGACATATGAATAGTCCCTCCTGTAACAGGCTTTGGCCTCGAGATGCTGCGTTTCTCCATGATCTGGACCCTGTATTCAGCTGCACAGAGGCTGAACACACTGAAGTGTCACAAGTCTTCAGCTGCAGTGTTGAACCTGGGAGGAAAGAAACAGCCCCCCAGGTTCCAATCACAGAGCAGCTAAACAGAGCAATTGAGATGGACGGACTGAAGTAAAAGCAGGACAACTTCATAGACAAGTTTATACTTTATAGACAACTTTATAGACAACTTCATAGACAAGTTTAGCCCAGCCATGGTAAGGCAGCTTGCTGGGAGCTTGTGGCTACTCTATATCAACTGTTATCTAACCAGAAGCAAGTAAATGCCCACACTGCTCATTTCTCGTTAAGCTGTTGGCCCTGAGGAGGCATTTCTCCCCTCAGTAGATTGGCCAGCCTTTAGAAGCGGTGATTGATACGGTAGCCAAGGGCTCTTTATGGCCCCTTGAGCCACTTCAGTCCTGGAGGCGGCCATAAGGTGAAGGCTGGGAGTTGTGGTCCCCGCTGGTCCCAGCGCTGCGCGAAGCGCGCTGTCTCTGAGGCTTTTTGTCCCCCGCGCCGCCCCGTCCCTCTCCGCCCGGCGCCGCTCGCCCCAACGCATTCCAGCGTGAGCTCCGCGGCGGCGAGAAGGGGTCCTTCACTCGGGGGCTGCCCACAGCGGAGCCTGAATAGAATCACATCCTCCTCGGCTCCTCTCGTGCTTTCGCCCTACAAAAGCAGCCAGCCGTTTCCACTCACACTCTCATCTCCTTTGCTCAGCGCGGTCTGACGCTGCGGGTGGGAGGATAAGGCCGCAGGAGAAGGTCTCGCTGGTCAGGCGCGTTTCGGGGCAGCCCGGAGGCCCGCCCGCCTCCCCCCACCCTGACATGCCAACCCGGCAGTCGGCGGCGTAACGGCGTGCGAGCAGCATAAGAGCAGTGGACGTGCAGCGGACGTGCAGTGTGCGTGGGGCGGCGGCGCGTGACGGGGGTTGCTCAGCTCGCTGCGGGGCGCGGCCGTTGTTCCTCAGAGGGGCCGGGCGGGGAACGGGGCCGGGCAGGTAACGGGGCTGCTGCGGGTAACGGGGCTGCTGAGTGCCGCTGTCGCGCAGGTTTCCCCGCCGCAGGATGGAGTTCGAGCTGCTGGAGAGCGACGTGCTGGAGTCGCTGGAGGACCTGGGGTAGGTGCGGGTGCGGGCTGTGTGGGGACCGGTCGGGGCTGCAGCTATTCCTGAGCTGTGGTGGAGCCTCTCCTCAGGAACCTCAGGCCGGAGGTGGGGAACGGGGAAGTGTGGAGGCAGGAAAACTGTGTGGTTTTTGTGTTTTGGATGAATAATGACAACTGAAAAGCTGTTGATGACTTAGCACTTTTTTTTTTTTTTGCATTGCACAGGAAACTTTTGTAGTTTAAAGCTTATGTTTCAGCAGGGTCGCTAAAGGTTATATCAATACAAAAGAGAGGGAGCAGAAGGTGTGGTGCTGTAAGCTCGCACTGCTGGGAGCTCAGGGCAGCAGCAGTTGGGACTTTGCTGCTGCCGGTTCTGTGCAAACAGCTGTATTGACTCACGTTGGCCATGTTCCCATAAATCGCTTTGTTGGAGTGTGACTTGAACCACAAAGATTATATTTCCAGGCTACGCTGGTGATGATAACTCCCCAGATTGACAAATAGGCTTCTGTTTTGGCTGGTATTGCAATGATTGAAATGCGAAAAGGTCCCTGCCACGATGCACTTGCCATATGTTTGAAAGGGTATTTCTGGCTTCAGGGAGCAAACAGACCTGACAACATTGTGCTACTAAGAGAAAGTAGCTGTGGAGTGTAGGCAGCTGTGGGAGCATGAACAGAAGTAAGAGGCTGCTCACAGTCAAGGGTCTTCAGATTAGACTGCTAGCCAAGGAGCTGTATCCCTTAAATCACAGTTAGCATCGATATTACAGTTAAGATGTTGTATCTGTCAAAGGAAAATACTAGGAAAAAGGACCTTTAGCCTGTCAGGTGTTTTAAAGCATCAAAGTCCTTCCTTTAACACTTAATAGGAAGTGGCAGAAAAAGCACCAATCCAGTAGTTCACCATACTACATACATATAGTTCAATATGCTATAAAGCAGCGTTCAGAAATGATATTTTAGGACTGTAGTTGTCTAAGGTAAGTATAGTGTCTCCAAGAGCTGGAGACAAGGAAATTGCAGCTGTATATGGTGGCCTTCTCCAGGATAAAAAGACATTTGATTGTAATGTCTTGTGCCACAGTCTCAGTGCCATTGAGCTAATGTGCACAGACAGATTGGGCTTACTCAGACATTTACAGCTCAGCACAGGAATTTATCGTACAGTTTTAGATGTTCAGCATTTCATATCTGATGAGGGTGTAGCTCTCAATATAT